>NC_060077.1:56548924-61548924 GCF_922984935.1 Meles meles
TGGGTAGAAGTAGAAGGCAGTGGAACTTCTTAGCACCGTCTAAAGTGGTAGATGGTAATATGGGTTTGAGGATCAGGGAACGATATTTGAAGGGACAATGAAGTGCATCTCTCTCAGACCAAATAGAACTTTTGCAGTTTAATGATTTCTTTTGTACCCTAAAAGACACTTACAAAGTTGCTTTAGAACTCACAGTCCCAAGGACAAGACAGAACTTAACTCTGCAGATCTGTAATGTGACATGCAATTAATGCTCTATGAGCCGTTTGCCAGAAAAGAGTTCAATGGTCATCAGTTAAAATACTGTGATGATAATTTCAATTACTAGCTAATTTCTAGATTTGAGAATATACTTTATTTTTAAAGTATGATTACACTCCTTTCTGAGTCCTCACATGAACTGAGAGTGAAAATCTTTGGCACTTGGTTCTTCAATAAGAGCCTTTCCACTGTAGGGAAACAATAAAAGCAGGTAACCGTTGAACAGGAAAACATGATTTTTCAGGAGTATTGTTTGGAAAGATAAGTCCATTTTTAAAGGGGATATAGTGGCAAATTAGTAAATAGCTCTCCTAATAATTTATTAGAGGTGGGGGTTGGGTGGCTCTGCTTTCGGCTCAGGTCATGATCTCAGGGTCCTGGGATCGAGCCCCACCTCGGGCTCTCTGCCCAGCAGGGAGCCTGCTTCCCTTCCTCTCCCTCTGCCTGCCTCTCTGCTTGTGATCTCTGTCTGTCAAATAAATAGATAAAATCTTTAAAAAAGAAAAGAAAAGAAATTAAGCTGACACAATATAATGCATCCTTACATTGTATCAAGTCTCATAGCTTGACATAACTTTCTGTACCTCTACAGACATCTGTCCTGCCCACCCCACTGCTGTTCAGGCAGGCTGATGAGACTCTGGTCTGAGGGATCAAGGAGATGAAATAGCATGCCTTTTAGATTTATTTGTGTTGGATTTCTCTGAAAGCCAACTTGACTGCTTCATTTAAAAAGTGACCTCAGTGATTCCTTCTTGATGAAATGTAATAAAGCCTCTAATAAATTATTTTTTTAAAGATTTTATTTATTTATTTGACAGAAAGAGATCACAAGTAGGCAGAGAGGCAGGCAGAGAGATGAGGAAGCAGGCTCCCTGCTGAGCAGAGAGCCCAATGCAGGGCTTGATCCCAGGACCCTGGGATCATGACCTGAGCTGAAGACAAAGGCTTTAACCCACTGAGCCAACCAGGCGCCCCTTAGTTTCTTAATTGTATGTTTTTGTTCTGCCTGGTATGATCACATTGATAATGAATTTACCCTAGAAAAAAGACAAACTTCTTAAAAGTAAGGACTGATTAACTTCTCTCGAAGAAACTAGTACAGTGACGTCCTTAATAAATTTTTACTGGTGGTGGTAAGAGTTAATCCATATGAGGGGTGACTGGGTGGCTCAATCAGTTGAGTGTTGGACTCTTGATTTTGGCTGAGGTCATGCTCTCAGGGTCGTGAGATCGAGCCCCAAGTTAGGCTCCACTCTCAGCGTGGAGTCTACTTAGCACTCTCCCTCTTTCTCTGCCCCTACCCTCACTTGCACGCTCAAGCATGCATGTGCTTCCTTTCTCTCTCTAAAATAAATAAATAAAATCTTAAAAGAAAGAATTAATTTATTTGAAACAGGAAGGTTCGTGTTTCAATTTCTATTTCACCCAGCTGGGAACAGAGAAAATGGGGGATACTCGGGGATCAGTTCGGTAGCTATGCTGATATTTTCTCCTAATGTGGTAAAAATTTGAGTTTGAAGTTCACACTGTTTGAAAAGCCCTGGAGTAAGTTGTTGGTATATTCAGGGAGAACACAAAGAACAGAATGATATGCCAGAGCTTTTCCCTCCCACATTTACTTCTTTTTGAATATGTTGTCCTGGGATTCCCTTTAGAACTAGCCAAGATGAGAAGGAGACACAGAGCTTGACAAACATACCCCTTCCAGATCAATCTTCACAGCTCTCTAAGTGAGGTGTAATCACTGTAAATCTTTTTTTGCAGTTGATTTATATTGTAATTAAGGCAGAGAAGAAGCACATACAAGGCCAAAAGTGGAAAAGTAGCACACATTTTTCATGGAAAGTTTTTCTCTCGTAAGTCAGAGCACAAGAGAGTATTAGAAAAAAAAAAATTACAAGGAAGTAGTCACGCTCACTGACATGATATGGGAGGATGCTAAGTCATCTGTGTTTTCTGTTTAAATGTATATATTTCAGTTGATTAAAAAAGCACATGGTGAATTGATCTTGCAGCTTATAAAAGCAATATTTCAGCTTCGGTGTTTTTTATTCTTTTTTTTAATCAAATTATCTCCCAAAGCATTTTGACTGAAGTTTATTAACAAGGCAATGCAGCTATTAATGCTCTGCAGTGCACTCTTGCAAAGTGAAGTAAGAGACATGACTTTTCCTATGCATACTGATCATACCTTCTGAAGGTCTAAAAGAACTAAAGATTGCATAGCTGAGTGGTTTTGAAGAAAGAAAATTGTTACTTTGTCTTTTTTTATGCAATGTTATTAGATTTTTGGCGGGGGAGCATTCATAAGAAACATTATATTGCTAGATTTTAACTGGTATTTCAAATATTATCAGATTTCCAAAAAAGTAAGTTAGAAATTCAGAGACCAAAGCAGCTACAGGCCTTTATGCTGGGAAAGAGGAGACTGGGAAGAACCATGAACCTCATTAGGAGAATAACTAGGCAGCCTTTCAGAAAATGTGGCGTAATGTAATTTATATTTACTAGGAAAACAGTCCTATCTTTGGCAACACATCAAATGATAAAGAGAAAGTGATACTTTACTTTTGCATTTAACATAGTAATTTAAAAAGAAGATGACTAACCTTAAACCAATATATTCCGAGGGAGGAAAATTTTTCAAGGGTCTTCTTCTAGCCATTAGTAAAATAAAAAGATGAATGATCAAGTTCTGTGATCTTGCTAGACTTCTTAAAAAAAAACAAACAAAAAACTGTGGGTAATAGTAGGGCCTGTTTTTATTTTCAGGAAACAAAGGCTTGTCTACCTAGAATTCAGCATGGGAAGTAACCTCTCTCCAAATTATTCCTGAAAATAAAATTGGATCCTACTTCATTTTTTTTCTGTTCCCATATTTATTGCTAATTTAATTAGCATAAATTTAATCCTATGTGTGCTTTCCTTCTCAGAGGACAATGTTTCTTCTGCAGAAAAACAAACTGTTCTGTGGCCAAAAATCTGGTAACCCCTGAACATTCTACCCCACTCTTCCAAGAGTTATAAAGCACAAGAGCGTATTAAATAGTCTCAGAAATGCTGACATTAAAAAAAAAAAAAAGAAAGAAAACTGGTTTAGTGTTTTAATATCCAGCATTTCAGAAATGTATTGTTCACTTGATCTTTCACTTAGTAGCACCTCTTAAAATCCCAAAGGATGTACTGTGGAGAAACTGTATTGGTGGGAAGAAAATAAATAAGTTAAAATGAGACTTGGTGCTTAGATTTCAACCTTTGCATGGACAGTGTAAATTTCCTTTCTCTTTCATTTATTCACTGAACAAACTCTCATTTTCATTTGTTACGTTTAAGGCATCTCCTTTTGGTACCACGGCAGATACTGTGGTCAGAAGTGGAAGAGTAGTACACTACCACCCTCTTCTCATTGCCCCTCCACTCTCTGAAGTTGGAGTCAAAATACAGTTTGGCCTCAACGAATGTGGAAATCACGACATGGAAAGTGATATGGCCACAGATGAGCCATGGTTTTCAGGAGGGAAATGCTACTTCTAGTTATGGATTCAGTGACATCTCATGAATGAGATGCTTTGTAGACTATACCTAGAAGGATGAACCAGGAAACAGAAAAACATGGGATCTACTCAGGGACCACTGAATAAACAAACACGTGTTTCTAGGCTACAAGATAAAACTAAAAGGATAAATTCGATCTGTATTACCGAAGGTCTTGAATAGTACAGTTAATCATTCATTCCACTCATTATTCTGGACTCTGAATTTGTTTTGATTGTTCTAAAAATCTAATCTACCCAAACGAAAGAGACTCGGAATTGCTGTATATGCTCCAAAGTGTATGATGAGGGTTCTAGAGATAATTCCAAAGCTGTTAGCAATAATGAGACCTCACAGTGATTGGTAAATGGTTTGCTTATAATGTATAAAATGTTAAATGGTCATGTTACCTAAAACTTTCATGAGTTTTCTGATGTATACCATTTGTGAATATGAACAAAGTCCCAAAGTTTGAAACTTTGTCAATTAGTCTAATTAATTTTAGATTGCTGACTAGATAAAGTTTGACTTGGAAAACAGGCTTATGTGAACCAATTTAGCACTGTATTTTAATTTTGTTTCATAAGAATACTTACAGTTTCCTTTACATTGTATTTGAATTTCCATAATTCTTAAACCAATGTATTTCAGCTCAATATGAACTTCTGCTTCAGTAAAAATATGATTTGGAATCCATGTGGCATAAAATCATCTAGCATTTCAGAAGCCCAACCAAATGACTATTCGCCAGGAAATGACCTAAATGCGAAGGACCATGCATTTTAGAATTTTTACAAACCTGGATTTCTGTGTAGCAGATCCTATAGTTTTGATACGTCTATATATTGTTTTTGCCATGTTGGTGCAGAGACATAACTGGTTATTCTACATTTTTGACTTGACATCATACAGTGTGGGATGTTAAGAGCAAAAACGCTTAGGTTTCCTAGATGTTAGTCTAGTTGGGTTTGATTTTAAATGAGCTCTAAATATTCCCTTGGTTTTATTACTCTGTTACACAGACTAAGCTTAAATTATCTTGCTCTTGTTTTATTTAAAAAGCTTTAGGAAAACTATCTCTTGTGCATAAAAGTAGCTTCGTTCTGTGCCATTATGAACTCTCTCTCGTTTATGTGGGACTTGATGATGAGAGTACCAACAAAAATCTCCTAATACTGTGCACCACCTTGTTGTTTACACCGTTAGAAATCTCAGGTAATCTATTGCCAGCGATCCTTTTGCGCTCTGAGTGGCTTCCTCATCAGAGCTCTCAAAGAATCCTAGGGCGAGCGAGCATGACACTGATGATGTGCTAACCTTGCAGGGGGATAGGTTTGGCTCCAAGTGAGTTACAGTCTCTGGAATGAGCCCTAAAGCCAAAAAAAACCCCATTGTGATTTCGGAATTGGCTATTACTTCAGCAAGACTAAAATAAGATAACCTTTTACATACACCATCTTTTTTTGAAATTCTCTTCACCCTAATTGCTTTCCAATGAAGATGGCGGGAAAACACTATTTGAAAAATATTAATTCAAGATATTATGACTAAAAATATCAAGACTATGAATGGAAGATGCATTTATATAGAAAATACAATAGATGCTGAATTTGCTTTGTTTCAGCTTTACTGAGGTGTAATTGACAATACTGTAATATGTATATTTAAAGTATTACAATGTAATGATTTCATATATGTATATATTGTGAAAGGACTCCCACAATAGAATTAATTAATACAACCATTACCTTACAAATTTATCCTTTTTGGGGGGTTAAAAACACTTGTATTCTACTTTCTAGCAAATTTCAGTTATGCAATGCAATGTTCTCAAATATAGTCACTATGTTTTACATTAAATCCTCAGACCTTATTCATCTTAGAGCTGAAAGCTTGTGACTTTTATGAACTTCTCCCATTTCGCCCAACCATACCTGTAGGCACTGGCAAGTACTATGATTTCCATTTTAAAATTTTGTTTTTGATTCTACATATAGATGATACCATGCAGATTTCCCTCTTTTTATTGAAAGAATGAATAATATTCCATTCCATATGTGTACTGCATTGTCTTTATTCATCTGTCAGTGAACACTTAGGTCGTTTGCATACTTTGGCAATCATGAATAAACCTACAATGAACATGGGAGTACAGATATCTCTGTGAAATAATTATTTCATTTCCTTTGGATATGATTGTTGGGTCATATAGGAGTCCTACTTTTAAAATCTTAAGGAACCTCTATACTGTTTTCCGTAATGGCTGTACCAGCTTACATTCTCATCAACACTGTATAAGGATTCTCTTCTCTATACCTTCCTCAGCGTTTATCTCTTATCTTTGATGATCGATATCCTAAGAGGTGCGATATTTTGTGGTTTTGATTTGCTTTTCCCTAATAATTAGTGATATTGAGCACATTTTCATGTACCTGTTGGATAACTGTATTGGAAAAATATCTATTCGGGTCCTTTGGCCATTTTTTAATTGGGTTATTTGCTTGTTTCTTGCTATTGAGTCAATACAAGTGCTCTTTATTGGATATGTGTGGTTTGCAAATATTTTCTCCCATCCTATAGTCTGCCTTTTAATTTTGTTGATGGTTTCCTTTTCTGGGCAGAAGCTTTTTAATTTGATGTAGTCCCATTTGCTTGTTTTTGCTTTTGAGGTAAAATTTTTAAAAAAATTATTGCTACAACCAACGTTAAGGAACTCATCCCTTGTGCTTTCTTCTAGAAATTTTATGGTTTCTACTCTTACATTCAAGTGTTGTTCCATTTGGAGTTCTTCCTTTTTGTGTGTGTGTGATGTAAGATAGGAGTCCAGCTTCATTCTTTCACATGTGGTTTTCCAACACTACTGAAGAAACTATCTTTTCCCATTGTATATTCTTGGTTCTTTTGTCAAAATTTAATTAACCATATATACATGGGTGTATCTCTGGGCTCTTAATTCTGTTCCACTGATCTATGGGTCTGTTTTTATACCATTCTCTTTTGATATTTTTGTAACATAGTTTGAAATCAGAAATATGCTGCTTCTAGTTTTATTCTCCTTTCATAGGTTGCTTTGGCTGTTCGTGGCCTTTTGTAGTTCCATTCGCATTTTAGGATATTTTTTTTCTATTTCTGTGAAAAGTGAAATTGGAATTTTTACAGAAATTAGATCACTGCATTAGATCATTTTGGGTAGTATGGGTAATTAAACAAGAGTAACTCTTCAAATCAATGAACATGAAATATCTTTCCATTTATTTGTGTCTTCTTTAATTTCTTTCATCAATGTTTGTAATTCTCAGTATACAGATCACTGCTGCTTAGAAAATTTATTTCTAAGTATTTTATTCTTTTTGGTGCTATTATAAATGGGATTTTCTTATTTTCTCTTTTTGATAGTTCATTGTTAGTGTATAGAAACACAACTGGTTTTTGTGTCTTGATTCTGTATCCTGCAACTTTACTTAATTTGTTTTAGGTCTCAAAATTTTTTTTTGGTGGAGTCTTAAGGAGTTTCTATATAGAAGATCATATCCTCTGCTAAGACAGAAAGTTTTACTTCTTCCTTTCTGATTTTGATGCCTTTTATCTCTTTTGTCTCATTGCTGTGACGAGATCTTCCAGCACTATGTTGAATAAAAGTAGTAAGAATGGGCATCCTTATCTTGTTCCTGATGGTAAGGGAAAAGTTTTCAGCTTTTCGCTGTTGAGTATGACATTGGCTGTGGGCTTGAAATATATGACCTTTATTGTATTGAAGTACATTTTATCTATACCTACCTTGTTGAGCTTTTTTTTTTAAATCATAAAATGATGTTGAATTTTGTCATATGCTTTCTCTGCACCTATTAAGAAAATAATATGAATTTTATCCTTCATTTTGTTAATGTGGTACATCATGTTTATGGATTAGTGTGTGTTGAACCATGCTTACATCTCAGGAATAAATCCCACTTGATTATGGTGGATGATCCTTTTAATGTAGTGTTGAATTCAGTTCACTAACATTTTGTTGAGAATTTTGTATCTACATTCATCACTGGTATTGACTTGCAATTTTTTTTCTTGTATTGTCCATATCTGACTTTGGTATCAGGGTAATGGTGGCCTTGGACCTTAACTTTGGAAGCACCATTTCTTCTTCAAATTTTTGGAAGAGTTTGAGAAGGATTGGTATAAATCCTTCTTTAAATGTTTGGTGGGAGTCACCTAAAGTCATCTGGTCCTTGATTTCTCTTTGTTGGGAGATTTTTTTTTTTTTTTAAGATTTTACTTATTTATTTGACAGACAGAGATCACAAGTAGGCAGAGAGGCAGACAGAGAGAGAGGAGGAAGCAGGCTCCCTGCTGAGCAGAAAGCCCGATGTGGGGCTTGATCCCAGGAACCTGCGATCATGACCCAAGCTAAAGGCAGAGGCTTTACCCTACTGAGCCACCCAGGCGCCCCAGGAGTTTTTTTTATTACAGCTTCAATCTCCTTACTACTAATTGGTCAGTAATTTTCTATTTTTTTATGATCAGTTTTGGTGAGTTGTGTTTCTAGAATTTATCCATTTTTTGTGGGTTACCGAATTTATTGGCGTATAATCATTCATAGTAGATTTCTATGATCCTTTGTGTGTCTGTGGTGTTAGTTGTAATGTATCCTTTTTCATTTTTTAATTTTGCATCCTCTCCCTTTTTTTCTTGGTAAGCCTAGCAAAAGAGCTATCTTGTTTATCTTTTCAAAAAAAAATAACTTAGTTTCATTCATCTTTTCTATTGTCTTTCTATTTTAACTTTCCTTGGGCTAAGGTAGTTTTCTTATAAGCATATATTGCTCAACTAGTTATTTAAGGGGGAATCTTCTGCAAATTTCTAGGGTTCTCTGCAGAATACTCTCACCTGTGTACTGTAGCTGCCTTGATCTTCTTAAACTCTGAGCTCCATCCACTCAACTCTTGGAGGTTGACAACTCTTGGAGGCTGCCTCTATTTATTTCCCTCACCATCAGCTTATATTATGGTCTATAAATTCTCTCAGGGTAGTAAGCTGAAACAATTTAGAGGTTTTGCCTTGTTTGTCTCATGTCTTTCTGAATCACTATCCTTGATTTGTCAAATGCATTGAAAACTGTTTTTCCATATATTTTGTTTGGCATTTGGCTGTTTTAGGTAAAAGGATAAATATGACCTCTGCAAAACTTTATTTTGGCTGAAAGTATTGTTTGATTTCATGTATTTTTGATAATTTCTTCTGGTTTCCAACAGTAAACAATTACCCCAAGAAACTGGGTGATGTGAATTTGTGTGACTCCCTTGTGGGATCCCCTTACAACCTTGACTGGTAGAGTTTAGAAATGTGATCAATTTAATAGGCAAGGTTAAAGCTAAGTAAAATTTTCTATTAGTAATTCTAGGAAAATTTTGGATATATACCACTTTAATGGAGGAACATTAATGAAGAAAATTTAATTTATAATACTGAAACATATTTGTGGTCAATGCAGATTTTTAGACTTTTGTACCTGATACCTATTCCTATGGTATAACTGAATACCTTCCCCATAATGTCAATTACCAGTAATGTCCTTATGAGTCCTAAAATATTCTTTTTTAGCCCAAGGGTCTTCCTGAGCTCAAGACTCATCACCTTACTACACATGTCTCTAGAATCTCCCTTATCTAAATGAGCCTCAGTTCTCTTTAATTTCAAACTTGAAATCAATCTCAGCTAACATCCTTCTTTTCCTTCTGAATTATTATCATGTTCTTATACCTTTATGGATTTATACATGGTTTTGCATTCAATTAGGATAATTTTTCTATTGTTGGTTCCCTACAAAATTCTTCCTTGTTCCCAGCTGTCCAATTTTGGTGTATACATTGGTTTAATTTATCATAAATAGTTTCATGCCTTTCTCAAAACTATGAATTCCTGGTGTGCTAATGCCCCCATTATCCTCTTTAGCTATAATGTACTATTTGGGGGTCATTTCACCTTACTGAGTGTTATCCTGTGCCTCACCTTGTCAACTTGGCCACAGAATTTATCTCTTTTCCTTAATTTCCACAATAAAGACCAAACTGAAGATTTTATTTATGGTAGCAGAAATTACCAGGGGTTTAGAGAAGGTGGGTGGTGGTGGATTACATCATTACAATACAGAATACTAATTGAACATCTTTGTTCCTGATTATACCTTAGTTTTTTTCTGTCAACCTGACCTCTGGCCTTCCATCATATCAGCCCTTGAGTAATTCTTTACTATTCCTTTCACACAAAAATTAAATGAAAAATGATGAGAGTTTTGCTTATTGTTTTATCTTCTTTCACACCCTACCTCAACTTGCCTATCAAGATGTTTTTCTAATAGTTTAGCTATTGTTGATAATGCTGCTACAAACACTGGGGTGTGTGTACCCCTCTGAATCTGTATTTTTGCTTCCTTTGTGTAAATACTTAGTAGTGCAATTGCTGGACCATAGGGTAGTTCTATTTTTAACTTTTGAGGAACCTCCGTACTGTTCTCAAGAGTGGTTGCACCAGTCTGCATTCCCACCGACAGTGTAAGAGGGTTCCCCTTTCTCCACATCCTCACCAACACCTGTAGTTTCTTGTGTTCTTTCTTTTAGCCATTCTGACAGGTGTGAAGTGGTATCTCATCATGGTTTTGATTTGTATTTCCCTGATGATGAGTGATGTTGAGTATCTTTTCTGTTAGCTTTCTGAATGTCTTCTTTGGAAAAATGTCTGTCCATATTTTCTGCCCATTTCTTAACTGGATTATTTGTTTTTTGGTGTTGAGCTTGATAAGTTCTTTATAGATTTTTGGGTACTAACCCTTTACCAGATATATCTAAGAAAAATGTTTTTCTAAAAAAAATTAAAAATCTTCTGGTTAGAGAAATTTGGTACTAATATGCTAATTTTTCCTCTGCTTAAATTCTGAATATGGGAAAGGAGAAATGTATACTTAAAATCATTAAAATTTGTAAGTTATTGTTGATATTGTGATGAAAATATATGATACATTATTCATTATCAAAAGAGGTTGAGGGAAATCAAAAGTACTTGAATATACCTGAATTTTACAGCTGAAAATAATTTATTTAATTTACTTGTAACTTTTGTCTTAGAAAACTGTTTTCTTGAAAAGGTAAGTCCATGTTTATCTATGAATAAAAGACAACACCAGAATTGATAAAAGTCAGAGACATTGATAAACACAAAAATATAATTTAGCTTAATGGTTTTGTGACTTGATTCCTTGAAAAGTAAAAACAAAATGAAAATATAACTAAAATGTAACTGCAATATGATGAATAAGGCCAGAATTCATTGTTTATTAAAAATATATCATGGTGCTGCTATAATAAAGTAGAAAAAATTGTTATATGGCATAAGATATTTGAAAAAAATATGAAAGTTCTCTTAATTAAGGAATACGTCATGGGTTTCATACACACTAGAAAGAAAACTGCTACCACTTTTCACAAGATTACAAAATTTAACTGCAGGAAATGAGAGCTGATTTTAATAAAATAATCATGTAACATATTTTGTAACATATTTTATAACATAAGCAGAAATTTAAAAGTTGTTACAAAATTTAGAGGAAAGTAGCTGAAGATTTTAGGTAAATATTGTCTGCATAATTTGGAGTTAGTGATATTTAAGTTCTTGTATAAGTAAAAGAACTAGAAAAAGCACTCATTATGATCAAATCTTTACATAAAACTTCAAAGTTGCCTGAAGAATATCTTGCAAATAGAAAATAGACTGAGGTTCCATGATCAGAGTTCATGCAAATAATTGAATTTATATGTACTAGTAACCATTAATAAATAGAGTTGTTAGTTTAAACTTCATTTCTTCGAGATTATTTACAAATATAATAAAACTTATTTTAGAAATATTATTTAAAATAATTTATATTTTAAAGTTAGCTCGTATAGTGTCATTTGTGATAAACAAAACTTACTAAATGTATTAAAGTTATCGGTTATGGGAATAAAAATGCTCTGCTCTATGGCAAGTGTCTGAAAATATAATATTTTAAATTGTGCCAGAATATAATGGTTCCTCAGTTCTGAAAGATGTACAGCTAGTGTACCTAAAAGCAGCTCTTAATAAAATGATTTATTGTTCTTTGTTGTTTTTAATGCTAATTTTTATTTTAGCACCTTTGTAAAACAAGCACATTCTTTTTCTTGGATAGATTTTTGTTGCTTTTACTGTGGTACAGTTATGTTTCTAAGACCTACAGCTTTATTCGTTTTTTCAGAAGACTTCGTTTTATCAGTCTGTGAAACTGAATTTATTAATATGGCCAACAGCAGTTGTTCTACAATCTAGTTATAGATTCATTCTTTTTTTTTATTTCATTAACACCTATGTAAACCTATGTTTGAAGGCAATTTGCTGGTATATAATCTTACTGAAATTATTCTGCCTTGTGGGATAATCTGGGGGAATTATGGGACCATATCCTAACAGTTTAACTAATCACATTCAGTATTTTCTGCACCTATTAATTGGCTTAGCTGGTAAAGCCACAGTGGCAATGGGCTTTCGTTCAAAACTACAGGCTTGATATCTTTAGGCAGTAAATCATATTTCTTATAGAAAAAAAAATCTCATGTCTATAGATTTCATCGATATCTTGGGCCATTTGTCTTGCAAATACAGTCTATGTGTGCCTTGCCACTAGCAAACTGTAGCCTATCTTGTTTAATAATAATATGACATGCTTATCCCATTACTGAGTTTATCTTTTTATCAAAACAATAACTGGTCACCTGGCCCAACTTAAAAATGATGAACAAAATGCCCTTTTAGAAATGCTACCTTTAGGGGCACCTGGGTGGCTCAATGGGTTAAGACTCTGCTTCAGCTCAGGTCATGATCTCAGGGTCCTGGGATTGAGCCCTGCATGGGGCTCTCTGCTCAGCAGCGAGCCTGCTTCCTCCTGTCTCTCTACCTGCCTCTCTGCCTACTTGTGATCTCTCTCTCTCTGTCAAATAAATAAATAAAATCTTAAAAAAAAAAAAGAAATGCTACCTTTAGTAACAAAAGAATTAAGGAGCCCTTCATAGCTCATACACAACTAGATACTTTTTCTTTCTCTTGTCAAATAATCTAGTAACATAATCTTTTGCTGCTAATTTCTGAAGCCTTGAAATTCTTTTTTTCAATGGACTTCCTTATTTTGACTGAACTTTTTGCTATTGTATATTTACTTGTAAATAATGAGCTCATAAATAAATGCAAATTAGTAAGTTTTTTTTACATTAAAATTTCTAGAAATGTGAATTCATAAACTTCCTTTTACACATATCATCACTTTGGTTTTATAAAATTGGTTTTATACAATTTCTTGATTTTTTTCTAGCCTCAAGGATAGACTGGAACCATGAAAATTAATACACAAGAGAACTCTCAAATATTATTTTAAAAAATAAATTGTACTCTACCTGCCTTGAAAAATCCACTGCCTCCAGGGCATATCTTGTAAAAAAATAAAAAGATTTCTTCAAGTATGAAAAAATTATATCTGATATTGTTCTTCACACTGCCCTGATATGTCTATTAACTAATTCAGTATCCGATTATTTCCTGGATACTACCTCAGATAATCGTTTGATAAAGCTGCCCATTTTCTTCATTAAGCATTTATACAGAACCTATTAAAATGTGTGCTCCCCAACACTCTACAGAGTATAATGGCTGAACAAACCACAGCCCTGCCCACATGATTTTAAAGACTTTGAAGAAGATATGTGTGTGTATGTATGTGTATATATATATATGTGTGTGTATGTATGTGTATATATATATACATATATATATGTATATATATATACATACACACAGTATATATATACATACACACATGTTGTAGGTATATACCAAATAAATACCATATGTACATATTTGACATATATGTCAAAACATTGTGCATTCTACATTGCCTTTGGCACTACAGGGAATATACAGCCGAATATGGCACAGTTTTCGGCATCCCAATCTACTTGGTGAAAGAAATTCAAGAATGTCAAGCTTTAATAAAATAATTACCATAAAAGAGGTATGAAAAAACAATCTCTGAACTTATAGAAGCAGGAAGGATGGTCACATTCTTCTTGTAAGAGTTGAGGGTATCAGAGAGTGGGAGGCAGTGATGGAGATGACTTCAAAGAAACAGGAAGCAGTATAAGACAATGTCCAGAAGGGAAGGAGCCACATCAAAGAATATTTGTTTCACAAAAAAGAAAGAAGAAAGAGAAGGAAATGTGGAGGATGATGTTTTGTTGAATGCCCAAACCAGGATTCATAGGTAAAAAAGAGAACTATGGTAGAAACCAAGTGCTACATCCAGTTAAAGACAGGTGTTGTCTTTGCTGTTTTTTAATTTTCTCTCAGATACTTTGTCTATTTCCAATGACATTACCTTGTTTGAGGCCACGAGCTGTCAGAACTGCAGGAATGTCCTAATCAATCCCATGTCTGGTCATGAAATCTCTTCTCCATCTCCCCTTTTCCCGTCCACCTACCATGTACTTTCCATATATCAACCCAAGAAATCTTTCTAAAACTCAGATGTTATCATTTCCCTCTCTATATTTATCAATCTTCCACCTCCCACCCAGTATTTTCAGGATAAGATCCAAGATCTTTTCATGGCATGTAACTATTGGCAAGATTTGGCTCCTGCTTATCTGTACACTCACTTATAGCTCTAGTTCAACTGAATTCTATGTGAGTCATCTGGACATATTATAATTTCAGTAATATGCAAGGTTCTTTCAGGTCTAGCTTTAGTACTTCCTTTGTCGTTTGGCTGAAAATCCTTCCCATTTCTTTCTTTTACCCTGTCTTTACATTTATTACACTATATGACAATGCCTCTTGTCTTTTCTACCAGACTAGATTTTTCATAACAGCATGAACTGAGCCTTGTTCATCTTTATACTTATATTGCGTATGTGTATATTTAATAAATATTTATTAAATTAATGAAAAGTTTCTATTTTTCATGCACACACACAAAATTTCCCCAGATCTTTGCTATGTCTTAGCATTTTCAGAATTTTTAGAAACAACTTGTCTGTCTTTAACTTGGTAAGTGCATTATCTATTCACTGAGTTCTTATAATTTCTGTCATTTTAAATTTGCTGATTGGGTTCTGTTCACATTTTCTTAGTGTTCCCTACTGTCTTTTGATAAAACATAATATGTACAAGTCTTCATTACCTGAAGGTATTCTATAATAGGTGCCATTCTGTTCTCTTTATTTTTTAAAAAGATTTTATATTTATTTATTTGTTTATTTATTTATTTATTTACAGAGCTAGGAAGAGCACACGCATGGGGGAGGGGCAGAGGGAGAGGGAGAAAGAGATCTCAATTCCAATGCAGGCCTCAATCTTAAGATGCTGAGATCATGACCTGAGCTGAAATCAAGAGTCTGATGCTCAAATGACTGAGCCATTCCAGAGTCCCTTTATTTTCTTTTCCAAGAAAAGGTTTAAATCATATTTTTTTTACCCGAGTGTCTTTCTTTTATCTATTTGCTAGACATAGACTCTTTCTTCACTTACTAGATGGTCTACTTTCTCTTCTAATGTACATTTAAAAGGTCTTTCATTTGTCTACAACTAGTACTAATTTATATATTCCCCCCTTTTGTTTTGTGACTTAATATAACTTTTTACTGTCCTGTCTTTTTAAATTTCTACAAACATTCTTAAATGAAAAAGATCAAGGAATCATCTTGAATAGTTTCTGTTAAATAAAGTCAGATATGTGGGACAGGCCTTTAAAGACTCAGATACTGAAGAAGAAGAAAAGAATTCAGATACTGGCCATCCATACACTTCTTTTCATGCATGATATTTACATGGGTGCATGATAAGTTTAAATGTATCCGGGTGGATTTTTTTTGGCAGATATTGAACCAGTTATGTAAATCTTATAAAAAACTCAGAAATACAACATAAACTGCTTCATGTCATAAGGACTTTAGTCTGGATAAATGTCATATTGTATAATATAAACAACTATTTAGCTTAACGGGTGCCATGATTATGGAATGTTTTCCACAGTAAGCTAGTAAGATACAAAATCAAATGCACAAACTCTCCCACCTACTGTGGATGCTCCCAAGAAGGCTATGAATCAGTAAAATTCCAAGCTAAATTTTCAAATGCCTAAGTAAAAAACATATGGTATTTTGAGGCAATTATGCATTCTGCAATGGAAAGAAATACACCTCAAAGATACACCAGCTCTTGGTGGTAACTGCAGACACTGATGACCAATCTTACAATTTTTTCTCATGATTTTGTTGTATAGTATATATATATATATATATTTTTTTTTTTTTAAATTTCTTTTCAGCGTAACAGTATTCATTCTTTTTGCACCACACACAGTGCTCCATGCAGTAAGTGCCCTCCCTAATACCCACCACCTGGTTCTCCCACCTCCCACCCCCAAGCCCCTTCAAAACCCTCAGCTTGTTTTTCAGAGTCCATAGGCTCTCATGGTTCACCTCCCCTTCCAATTTCCCTCAACTCCCTTCTCCTCACCATCTCCCCATG
Source organism: Meles meles (assembly GCF_922984935.1). Lineage (NCBI taxonomy): Eukaryota > Metazoa > Chordata > Mammalia > Carnivora > Mustelidae > Meles > Meles meles. The sequence continues at coordinate 56,565,305 of NC_060077.1, forward strand.
TCCTCCATGTTATTTGTTATGCTCCACAAATAAGTGAAACCATATGATAATTGACTCTCTCTGCTTGACTTATTTCATCCAGCATAATCTCTTCCAGTCCCATCCATGTTGCTACAAAAGTTGGGTATTCATCCTTTCTGATGGAGGCATAATACTCCATCGTGTATATGGACCACATCTTCCTTATCCATTTATCTGTTGTAGGGCATCTTGGTTCTTTCCACAGTTTGGCGACCGTGGCCATTGCTGCTATAAACATTGGGGTACAGATGGCCCTTCTTTTCACTACATCTGTATCTTTGGGGTAAATACCCAGTAGTGCAATTGCAGGGTCCTAGGGAAGCTCTATTTTTAATTTCTTGAGGAATCTTCGCACTGTTCTCCAAAGTGGCTGCACCAACTTGCATTCCCACCAACAGTATAAGAGGGTTCCCCTTTCTCCACATCCTCTCCAACACATGTTGTTTCCTGTCTTGCTAATTTTGGCCATTCAAACTGGTGTAAAGTGGTATCTCAATGTGGTTTTGAATCTCCCTGATGGCTAGTGATGATGAACATTTTTTCATGTGTCTGATAGCCATTTTTATGTCTTCATTGGAGAAGTGTCTGTTCCTATCTTCTGCCCATTTTTTGATATGATTATCTGTTTTGTGTGTGTTGAGTTTGAGGAGTTCTTTATAGATCCTGGATATCAACCTTTTGTCTGTACTGTCATTTGCAAATATCTTCTCCCATTCCGTGGCTTGCCTCTTTGTTTTGTTCACTGTTTCCTTTGCTGTGCGGAAGCTTTTGATCTTGATGAAGTCCCAAAAGTTCATTTTCGCTTTTGTTTCCTTTGCTTTTGGAGACATATCTTGAAAGAAGTTGCTGTGGCTGATATCGAAGAGGTTACTGCTTATGTTGTCCCCTAGGATTCTGATGGATTCCTGTCTCACATTGAGGTCTTTTATCCATTTCGAGTTTATCTTTGTGTATGGTGTAAGAGAATGGTTGAGTTTCATAAAGCAATTCAGTAACGTGGCAGGATACAAAGTCAATGTTCAGAAATCAGTGGCTTTCTTATACACTAACAATGAAAATACAGAAAGGGAAATTAGAGAATCGATTCCATTTACTACAGCACCAAGAACCATAAGATACCTGGGAATAAACCTAACCAAAGAGGTAAAGGATCTGTACTCGAAGAACTACAGAACACTCATGAAAGAAATTGAAGAAGACACAAAAAGGTGGAAGACCATTCCATGCTCTTGGATTGGAAGAATAAACATTGTTAAAATGTCTATACTGCCTAGAGCAATCTATACTTTTAATGCCATTCCGATCAAAATTGCACCGGTATTTTTCAAAGAGCTGGAAAAAATAATCCTAAAATTTGTATGGAATCAGAAGAGACTCCAAATTGCTAAGGAAATGTTGAAAAACAAAAACAAAACTGGCGGCATCACGTTACCTGATTTCAAGCTTTACTACAAAGCTGTGATCACCAAGACAGCGTGGTACTGGCATAAAAACAGACACATAGACCAGTGGAACAGAGTAGAGAGCCCAGATATGGACCCTCAACTCTATGGTCAAATAATCTTCAACAAAACAGGAAAAAATACACAGTGGAAAAAAGATAGTCTCTTCAATAAATGGTGCTGGGAAAACTGGACAGCTATATGTAGAAGAATGAAACTCGACCATTCTCCTACACTGTACACAAAGATAAACTGTATAGTAGATTCTTAATTTTTCTCCTAGTTCTTGGTTTCTCCTAGTTCTCTTCTTTCTCTTTTGATTATGACATGCTTCTCTCCAGCTGAACCCAGGAATTTGCTAAGGTATTTGTTGTTGTTGCTCTGATTTTTTTTTTTTTTTCTGGTAATTCACTGACATCCTCAGAATTACTAAATGTCTGGCTTTAAGGCTTTACAGTTTGACCACAAATGTTGTTATAGAGCTTCTTGGTCTTTTATGTCCCAATCAGGATTTCAGTTGATATAGGTCCCACTCTCTTATTCAGTTATGTATAACCTAAATGAGATTCTTTACTTCATTTGAGGGTTAGGGCCCTACTAATTCTCCTTTCTTTTTCTTATTAGTTTGGTCATCTTCAGCTTCAAAGTTTAGAGTCATGTTATTGTTTGTTTTCCTCTATTTCACCTAAGTCCATTTTTCATTAAGTCAGTGTGATTATGCCTTTGAAATATTCATCATTTCCCCCTTTTTCTTTATTTCCTTTGCTGTTGCCCTTCTTTAGGATCCTGTCATTGTAGGCCTACATTTTTTAATGGTAGCATCTCAGCTCCATTTCTCAAATATTTGCACTGAAAATCTAGTCTGGATGAGTTAGCTTTTTAAGATGCCATTTGTGTACTATAACTCTCTTTAAATGACTATTCACTATTATTCAGTTGGCGCCTTTGCTTAACTTTCATTGTCTTCCACAGTAGGTTCACAATATATATACATCTTTCTCTCTCCCTTATTCCAAACGTAAGCACTCCACAGCAACATGTTTCATTTGCAGAATATGGATTAAGAATCAGAAAATCTGGGATCTGGGGTGCCTGGGTGGCTCAGTGGGTTAAAGCCTCTGCCTTCCGCTTAGGTCATGATCCCATGGTCCTGGGATAAGCCCCGCATCAGGATCTCTGCTCAGCAGGGAGCCTGCTTCCTTTCCTCTCTCTCTCTCTGCCTGCCTCTCTGCCTACTTGTAATCTCTTTCTGTCAAATAAATAAATAAAATCTTAAAAAAAAAACAAAAAGAAAATCTGAGATCTAAATCTGGTTCTACCACACATAGGCTATGTTATGGGGATGTTCATTTAAGCTCTTTGCTAGTTAATTTATCTGTAAAATGGGCATAATAAAATCTTCCTTCCCAGGGTTATTTGTGATAGTCAAGTTAAAATAAACACAAATTGAAAATGTAAAGTGGCATGGAAATATCAGCTAGTACAATGATGCTGGAACTCACTAGCTACCCTCCAAAGCTATCTGCACTGATACAGTGCAGCTGCCTCTACTTTTCACAACGGACTGTAGACTACTACGAACTAGCACTGTGAGATAACTACTCCTTATTCATTATGTTTGGAAGAGTTCTTTTTCCCCTAGCTTAACTTTTATAAAGTAAAGAAAAGATAAAGAGGGCATGAGAAAGATTTTCTGTAGGATCATTGTTACTTAGTGTCTGTCAGAATAAATATTTCTAAAGAAGGAAGGAAAGCTAAAAGGGGAGAGAAGATGAAATAAGAGAAGTAGCTTGATACAGTAAAGATAACATTTTATAATCCAACATCATCCCTGGGTTTTGACTTTTGAATGAATCAGCTGGCTGAGAACTTTTTGATCCAAAACAGGGAAACATGCCAGCTGGCAAATCTAAAGGCTAAATGCAGAGATCCTCCAACTTCTATCAAAAGGTTTTAAATAAGAAACATGCATTTAATTTATTACAGAAGAATCAGGGAAAGATCTTGTCATGCAGCCTTGCCATGTTTGCTAGAAATTATATGTTTGAGGGCCTATCACAGGAAAATTTTGATATATATAAGGAGTTTTGATTTCATGCTTTGCTCACATTTTGCAGATGTTTTTATTTATTTATCTGTTTGTTTGCTTTCTGCATCCAAAATGGTGTGATGCTACCCTATCACTAGGATATGGGATCAACTCTGGAAAATGAAACTCTTGTTCAAAATAGTGTCGGCCATATATAGGCCTATATATTGTGTGTGTGTCACAGCAAGTGATGAGAAATTTAAATGTACTGAAGTACAATTTGTGGATACTGGGGAGTCTTACACTCATTATTAACTAATTTTAGCCTATTTACTTAATCCTCAAATCAATTTTAACAACATTAGGATATTAGAATATTGGATGTCATATCATAGGTTTGGTAAGAAATATGCCCAATGGAGTAAATCAGGATATAGGAGAATGCTGCACATTTCATAATTTTATACTAAGCAGTCAAGTTTTCATTCTGGTAGGTCATTTGACTCTCTGCAGGTGGCTATGCCTGCCTCTGAAGAGAGAGCCCTGAGTCACATGTTACACAAATGAAACACAATTATCTTTGTGGGTAGCATCGTATGATTTGAAACAAGTCTTTAGGTCTAATATAAAGATCCTTCAAATAAATCATCCAGCTAAGCTTCTGTGGCCCCAAACTCCTAATTTAAAAATGTTGATAAATGAAGTACCTCTTTAGTTAATAAATGAAGTATCTCTTTAGTTATCCTTTGTCAGCAACATTCATTTTAATGGAAAGTGAGTTTACAGGGTTACATGATTGAACTACTGAGCCAAGTCAGTGTTGGCAAATGATGGGCTAAATTATTGATGTTACACACTAATGAATTCTGATGAGAAATAAAACACAGACATTACGTTTCAAGTGGTTCATAATTATTTTTGTACTTTAAAAGCAATTTTATTCTTTTCCAAATCATACTGGTTCTGTAAAACAAAAACATAGTTAGTGATTATACTAAAATTATTGAGTTTGTGACAAAAAATGCTCTTGCAAGTTTTCATTTCTGTGAAGATAATGTTATTCACACTAGGTTTTTGATTTCCTTATATACTTCTGGGAAAAGATAATTAAATTAAATGTCTAAATTTTAAAACCAGTGTCTTTAAATAAGATAATCTGCTTTGCAACCATGGTTAGCATTTCAATAGATGCATTTATGATCTATGATATGTCTATCAACACATTTACTGGAGCTGTGTTGAAATATCATAATTATTTCAGGTAATGACAAAAACAGAGGGATTTCCATGAAGCAGCTTTGTTTAGTAAAGAAGCTGTCTCCAAATGTGTGATACAGAATGAAATGTGTACGATAAAATGATAGATGTTTGACAAAATCAGGGCTTGGTGGCAATAACTGAAGCAGGTTCATATTCACTAAGCACACAGAGGCTTATACATTCCCCAATATAATTACAGTGTTCTGTAATATTTCCTCATGACTTTACTGTCCCAGATTGACTAGTATGTGGGTCTGTGACTTTCCTTCTTTCTAGTGGAGTGACTCAAACAAAGGCTGACTCTGAAGAGATCTTAAACTGATTTTTAGTTAAGAGGGATCAGAAGTAGAAATCATAGACAAAGTATTAGTTCAAAGATTCATTACTCGCTGGTCACGAGTCTTTGGACAAATCTCTCAGCCTCTTTACAGCTCAGTTACCAATACCCCTAAATAGGGCAACAAGTCCTCATCTCCTATCAGAGAGGGTTGTTATAATTCACAAATCAGATATGCATGAAGAAATCTGCTATGTAAATATAATGCAAATTTGCTTATTATTTTTGTATAAATCTAGTTTATTTAGGGAGGTCATCAAATTAGTTCAGAAAAAATATAAAAATATTTATTTATAAATATACATATATATATTTCTGAACTAATTCTGATGACCTCCATAATGAATTAGATTTATACAAATATAATAAGTAAATCTGCATTATATTTACATAGCAGATATATATATTATATATATATATATAAACCCCCCACCCCTTACCAGCAGAGGGATGTGATGCAGAAGAAATGAATGGGAAGAGTTTTCAAGTCAATATTTGGTCAACATGCTGGATTATTTTCCCCTTAAGATAATATGTGCAGATCCATACAAGAATAAATGCCCAAGGGTAAAACTTCTTTTACTGTGTTGGACTGAGATAGGAAATGCAGTGCAGTGTACTTTAGTTTTCACTTCTTTTTTTTTTTTTTTTAAATAAGAGACTTTTTTTTTTTTAAAGGATTTTATTTATTTATTTGCCAGAGAGAGAGCAAGAGAGAGAGAGAGCAAGCACAGGCAGGCAGAGTGGCAGCAGAGGCAGAGAGAGAAGCAGGCTCCCCGCCAAGCAAGGAGCCCAATGTGGGACTCGATCCCAGGACGCTGGGATCATGACCTGAGCCAAAGGCAGCCTCTTAACCCACTGAGCCACCCAGGCGTCCCTAGTTTTCACTTCTTATACACTTTATATAAAATAAAGAAAATAGGGGTGCCTGGGTGGCTCAGTGGGTTAAGCCTCTGCCTTGGGTTCAGGTTATGGTCTCAGGGTCCTGGCACGAGCCCCACATCAGGCTCTCTGCTCAGCGGGGAGCCTGTTTTCCCCTCTCTCTCTACCTCCTCTCTGCCTAATTGTGATCTCTCTCTCTCTCTGTCAAATAAATAAATAAAATCTTTAAAAAAATAAAGAAAATATTGGGAATTGTCTTAACTCTGTAAGATCCTGTTCTCACGTTAAGGTTTACTGAGTCACTTCCTACATCTTTATAATTTTCTCTTTATCTTTGATAGACTTAAGCATCCTTTATGAATAAGTCTACTTCAAATCTTTTATATATTTTAAAATCTTATCCTAATATTTTCTGCTTGTTATAACTGCTTTGTTCATTGTTCTATAATCTTGATACTCTTGGATGAAAAATCATGTGTCTGTATTAATCTCACATCAAAGCAGCATCATTATATAATGATGATGCTAAGTTGTATGAAAAATACCTACTGGATATGCTCCATTAGTCACTAATTTTCAAACTTAAAGTTCTGTCTTTGAAAAACTCCTCTCCCCCAGACCACTGACGTGGCTTCTCCACTTGAAAAATGTACTGTCTGTATAAAGTGATTTTTTTTATAAAATAAAAATGCTGGGTATTGTTTTGTTTAATTCCAAGGAAAAAATCAGAACACATAAAAATTTATGTCTTTCTTATGGTTCGCCTCCTCTGAAAAACAACCTGAGGGTTTTGAAGGGTCAGGGGTGGGAGGTTGGGGGAACAGGTGGTGGGTAATGGGGAGGGCACGTTTTGCATGGAGCACTGGGTGTTGTGCAAAAAGAATGAATACTGTTACGCTGAAAAAATAAATAAAATGGAAAAAAAAACAAAAACAAAAACAAAACAAACAAAAAAAAAGATAATATAAATAAGATGATTCTTATACCAAAAAAAAAAATTATGTCTTTCTAATAAAACCAATACGCTTACTTTATTTCAAAATAAAAAGGACTATACTCTGATTTTAACGTGTTATTTAGCAGAATAAAGAGAGAAGTTAATTTAATTCATGGAACTTAATATTAACAAATGCTTTATTAACCTCCTGAATTTACACCGCATTGATATATGTTTGAGACCGATATGTTTTATATATGGTCTACAGATTTAGATATCAGTATTTGAATTGAGGGTTGTCCTTTGTTTATCTTCAAACGGAAGAAAGATAGGTGATTCAATGCTACCATTTTACCCACATACACTCATAGATGTTATCAGAGAGAATCTTCTAGATATTTTGAGAGGTGAAAGAGTCAAAAGACCAATACCATACATGACAAAGAATTAAAGAGTGAAAGCTTATGAATGGAGTGGAAACCACTTTGATGGAAATAAGAAGTATATGGGAAGTTCTTAAACACATTCAATTCAATCATCTGTCAATCAAGTCAACACATGAAATAAATATTGACTAGGTTACATTGTTAAGAAAACCTTCATTTATTCATTTATTCCAAATCTTTATTAAGATGTTCCTAGGTGCTATCCTAGATGTCATATGCTAAATGCTAAGTTAGAGGCCCACTAAAGATATGGCCCTCATCATGTCTTTGATGGTGATTTGTACTCTTTTTTACCTTAGCCACATGATCCACCCATAGAGGCCCTCTAATTCTCCCTGAAGGGAGCTATTCAGCTTCACATCTCTCAAATTGTCAGTTCCACCACATGGGTTAATCTTTCATGAATTTATTTAACTATGTTCAAAATATTTTCTAATTTCTCTTATTATTCCTTTCTTGACCCACATGATTAGAAATGTGTGGCTTATTTTGAAAAAATTTTCAAATATCTTTAAACTATTGATTTCTGATCATTTCGTTGTAGTCTGACAATATATTCTTCACTACTTCAATTATTTTAAACTTACTGAAACGTCCTTTATGACCCAGGATACGGTCTATATTTGGAAATGATCCATATGCACTTTATAATAATGTATATTCAGTTATTGTTGAATGGAATGTTTTATAAAGTTAATAAGGTCTAGGTTGTTGATAGTGTTATTCAATTCTCCCATATTCTTACTAATTTTTTGTCTGCATTGTTCTATTAATTCCTGAAAGAAGTATTAAAGTCTCAAATTATTAAAAAAACATCAAACTATAATTATGTATCTTATTTCTACTGTAATTTTTCTCAATATTTGCCTTATATATTTTGAAATTTTTTATTAGATGCATACACATTTAGAATTATTTTATGTGCTTAATAAACTGATTCTTTTTCTTAATGAAATGACCTTGATCTCCAGTTACAGTCTAATTGTGAAGTTTAATGTGTCTGATATTATGCTTGGTGTTGCATGGCATGCCTTTTACTATCCTTATACTTTAAAGCTATCAGTGTCTTCATAGTGTATCATTTATAGACAATTAAATTTGTCTTGTGTGTTTATATAATGTGACTATATCTGTTTTTTTCATTGTAATTTTGTCTCTTTATATTTAATATAATTTTTAGTATGGTTATATGGCTTACAGATTTGATATTTTTGTTGGAGAGAAAGTTCTGAGTTCATTTTTTTTTTCTCTAAGCAGTTTAAAGATAATCTTCTATGTCTTGGTTTCCATAGTTTCTGATGAGATGTTAGAGGTAATTTTTGATTTCCTTTCCTCTGGATGATTTTATATTTTATTTTTATTTTAAATTTTCATAATCTTTAGTTTTCAAATGTTTACTACAATGTAAATATCTTTGGGGGTTCTTTGAGTTTATTTGGATTTATAGTTCATGTTTCTCACCAAAAAAAAATGTTATTTTTATACTTTTTATGGCCCTCCCTCCTGGTAGCTGATAAGCTTCACTAATACCACAAGAAGAAATACTTGAGGAGAGAATACCAAAATTTTAGAACTTGCTTTGATATATGGCCAATAATTATGTACTGAATGTTCAATGTATGCCTCTGACATCAAACCTAAATTAGACTGTTATTTGTGACCTTATTTAAGACCTTACTTTATCTCTCATCTTTCACTGACTTCCTCTGAGACAATCTAATCTCAGTAACAAAGACATAGAAAATTGCCATAGTATGATCATTTGAGAGCAGGTATCCTGTAGCCAAACTCTTTGGGTCTAAATCCTATTTCTTCTACTAGCTATGTGACCCTGGGCAAAATATGTAACCTCTGGGTGCTTCAATTTCCTCTTCCACAGAATGGGGACTATGAGAGCACCTCCTTAAAGTTCTTTAAGAATTAAATGAATTAAAATTACTAAAACACAGAGGACAATGCCTGACACATAATGAGGATGAGATAAATGTCTTGTTAAGGAAAGATAAGAAAAGAAAATTAAAAAACAATATCTATTCCATAGCCATGGAATCTGTTTTCCAAGTCCTTTATACTTCCTCTACTTTAAGGTGTTCCCCTCTCTCCATCTCACACAATGTTCCTCTTTCTCTGTTTACAGTCAGTTACTCATTCCTGGAAGCCCGTTTCAAGTTCCATCTATTTTATATAGTAATCCTCTGAATTCAGGCCCAAGTAGTTTTCTCCACTTCCTGGCCATAAAAATTATTGTCTATACCTGGTGATACAACCATTTAACTAGTTATATTCTAGTATTTTGTATATTTACCTCTTCACTTTGCTTCTGATTTTCCCTGTATTACATTTTATTCCTTAATAATATAAAATTAGTTGTCATTTCCCCTGTATCCTATGCACTAATCCGTTTTATTTTCATATATCTTTGTTCATGCCATTTCCTCTTTATATAACCCCCCACCCATCTTTTGTTGATGTCTCCTTACCTTTAAAGATTTTATCTAGGAGTTAACCCCTTCAGAAAACTAACCTTACATTGGCAGGTTGGGCTAAGTGCCGTTCTTGCCATCATTTATATTTACACAACATACTGCATCTGCTTCCTTTATGAGATCACAAGCTCTTTGAAAACAGATTATATTCTCCACCTATGGACTCTCAGTGTCTAGCAAAATGCCTTCACATAGAAGGAACTTCCCAAAAATATGTCTTAAAATTTATATTCTTCAACTTAACTGTGATTTGCTTAAGATCAAAGACCACAATGTATATTATATAAATTATATTGGTATTCAATAAGTACAAAATGAAATCAGTGTTTCAATATGTTATAGAAATGTACATCCTTCCCCTCATCAGTCAAAATAGAATTCTAAAGTTCTTCTTTTAGCATAGAAAGATAAGGAAATGACCGGTCCTAAAGGTAGGGGAATAGAAGAATCAGCTTAAGTGTTCTTAGGTGTTGTGAACCTACCTTCCTGTTGTGAACCCAGCTTCCCAAGAGTTTGAAAAGATGTCAGACATGGAGTTGCAAGTTTCTGAAGGCAAAAAGATTGGAATGTATAATTCCTCTGGGATTAATTATAGACCACTGTAGTGTTATTTATTGGCCTAATTTCAATACTGTTGTATCTGAGGGATTAGAGATTCCTGAAGAGAGGGACAGAGGATGGGGTAATAGCTGGTCAGTGGAGCAGTCGGAATACACGCAACATTTATTGATTAAGTTTGTCATATTCTATGCATATTTTGTGGCACCAACAAAAACATTACAATAGTAACATCAAAGATCATTGACCACAGAGCACCAAAACAAATATAATTATAAAGAAAAAAATTTGAAATATTGTGTGAATTACCAAAATGTGACACAGAGACGCAAAGCAAGCAAAAGCCGTTGGAAACAATGATGCTGATAGACTTGTGCAATGTTATGTTGCCACAAGCCTTCAATTTGCAGAAAACATAATTATTTGCAAAGTGCAATAAAGTGAAGTACAATAAAATAAGGTGTCTGTATTTCAAAAAACTTGAAGAAAATTTGCTAATATTTCCCATCATGTTTGTAAATATCTATATTTTTCTCTGAATTTCAACCAGTTCTTGCTTTATATATTTGAAGTTATGCTGTCATGTGCATTAATATCATGACTGAAATGTCTTGATTGTATATTTTATCCATATGAAATATACATATTTGAGTGTTTTAATCTTTTTGCCTCAAAGTGTCTCTTTAATTAGAAAAGTGTCTCTTTAAATTAGAACTTCTTTTTATTCTTGTCTATGCTCTTCATTTGGTTTCTATTTGTCTGAGGTGCATCTCTTCTAAATGAGAAGGAATTTTTTTAATAACCGATCTGTGAATCTATAACTTTAAACAGTGCAATGAAACCATTTGCAGTTATTTTTATTACTAGTATGTTTATACAAAACTATCAGTTTGTTCTCTATAGTTAAGAGTCTGTTTCTTATAGATAAGAGTCTCTTTTTTCCCTTTACTCATTTATTTTGTTTCTTAAATTCCACATATGAGTGAAATCATACAGTATTTATTTTTCTCTGACTGACTCATTTTCCTTAGCATTATACTCTCTAGCTCCATCCATGTTGTTGTGAATGGCAAGACTTCGTTCTTTTTTAAATAACTGAATAATATTCCATTGTATCTATATACCATATTTTCTTTATTCATTCATTTTTTGATGAACACCTGGGCTGCTTCCATAGTTTGGCTATTGTACATAATGCTGCAATAGACATAGGGTATGTGTATCCTTTTGAATTAGTGTTTTTGTATTTTTTTGGTTAAAAACCAGCAGTGTGATTACTGGGTCATAGGGTAGTTCTATTTTTAATTTTTTGGGGAAAACTATACTGTTCTTCAGAGTGACTGCTCCAGTTTGCATTCCCAGCAATGGTTCAAGAAGGTCCCTTTTTCTTCACATCCTTGCCAACACTTGTTGTTTCTTGTTGTTTTATTTTTTTTATTTAGCCTTTCTGACAGGTATGAAGTGATGTCTCATTGTAGTTTTGATTTGTATTTTCCTGATGATGAGTGATGTTGAGCAGCTTTTCAAACATCTGTTGGCCATCTGAATGTCTTCTTTGGAGAAATGTCTGTTCATGTCATCGGACTGAATTATTTGTTTATTGGGCATTGAGTTGTATCAGATTTTTATACATTTTGCATATGAATCTTTTATCAGATATATCACTTGCAAATATCTCCTTTCATTCAGGAGGTTGCCTTTTAGTTTTGTTGATCATTTCCTTTGCTGTATAGAAGTCTTTTATTTTGATGTAGTCCCAGTAGTGAATTTTTGCTTTTGTTTCCCCTGCCTCAGGACACTTCTAGAAAAATGTTGCTATGGCTGATATCACAAAAATTGCTGCCTGTCCTCTATTTTAGGATTTTTATGGTTTCAAGTTTCACATTTAGGTCTTTTACCCATTGTGAATTTATTTTTGTGTATGGTGTAAGAAAGTGGTCTGGTTTCATTCTTTTGCATGTAGCTGTCTTGTTCCTTATTGAAGAGACTATTTTTTTCCCATCAGATATTCTTTCCTCCTTTGCTTAAGTCTAATGAACACTAGGTACTTCTGGATTTTCTATTCTGTTCCATTGATCTATGCATCTATTTTTGTGCCAGTACCATATTTTTTGATCACTATAGTTTTGTAATATAACTTGAGATCTGGAATTTTGATACCCCACTTATGTTTTTCTATTTCAAGATTGCTTTGGCTCTTTGGAGTGTTTTGTGGTTCCATACAAATTTTAGGAATGCTTGTTCTATTAGTTCTGGGACAAATGCTGTTTTATTTTGATAGTGACTATATTAATAGTAGATTGCTTTTGGGAAGTATAGAAATTTTAACAGTATTTGTTCTTCCAATCCATGAGCATGGGATATCTTTCCATTTCTTTGTGTTGTCTTCAATTTCTTTCATCAATACTTTATAGTTTTCCAAGAATAGGTCTTCCATCTCTTTGGTTAAGTTTATGCTTAGGTATTTTATTATCTTTGGTGCAATTGTAAATGGGATTATTTTTAAAATTTCTGTTTCTGCTGCTTCACTGTTGGCGTATAGAAATGCAACAGATTTGTGTACATTAATTTAAATTCTGAAACTTTTGACTTCATTTATTTATTCTAGCAGTTTTTTTGGTGGCATCATTAGGGTTTACAATATATTGTATCATGTCATCTACAAATAGTGGAAGTTTTACTTCTTCCTTACAAATATGGATGTCTTTTATTTCTTTTTTGTTATCTGATTGCTTCTAGTACTATGTTGAATAAAAGTGGTGAGTAGATATCCTTGTTTTTTTCCTGACCTTAAGCAAAAGCTCTCAGTTTTTCCCCATTGAGTAAGATGTTCATTGTAGGTTTTTCATAGAAGGCAATTATTGTGCTGAGGTATATTCCCTCTAGACCTACTTTATTGAGAATTTTTGTCATGAATGATGTACTCTGTCAAATCTTTTTTCTGCATCTATTGGAATGATCATATGGTTTTCATCCTTTCTCTTTTTTAAATTAACATATAATGTATTATTTGTTTCAGGGGTACAGGTCTGTGAATCATCAGTCTTACACAATTCATAGCACTCACCATTTTATCCTTTCTCTTATTGATGTGATGTTATCACATTGATTGGTTTGCAAATATTGAACCACCCCTGCACCCTGGGGATAAATCCTACTTGATTGTGATGTATGATTTTTTAAAATATATTTTTGGATTCAATTTGCTAATATTTTGTTGAGGATTTTTGCGTCTATGTTCATCAGAGATATTGGTCTGTAGTTCTGTCTCTCTCTCTCTTTTCTCTCTTGTGGTGTCTTTAACTGGATTTGCGTAATACCAGCCTCATAGAATGAATTTGAAAGTTCTCCTTCATCTTTGCTTTTTGGAATAGGTTGAGAAGAGTAGGTATTAACTTTTCTTTAAATGTTTGGTAGAATTCACCTGTGGAGCTATCTGGTCCTAAACTTTTGTTTGTTGGAAGTTCTTTGATTACTGGTTCAAGTTCATTGCTGGTAAAAAGGTATTCAAATTTTCTATTTCTTCTGCTTCAGTTTTGGTAGATTATATTAGGACTTTATCCATTTATTCTAGGTTGTCCAATTTGTTGGCATATAATTTTTTTGTATTATTCTTTTATAATTGTTAATATTTCTATGGTATTGACTGTTATTTCTCTTCTTTAATTTGTGATTTTGTTTATTTGAATCCTCCTTTCTTTCTTTTTTAAAATTTTTTTATTTTTTGGATGAGTATGGTGAGAGGTTTATCAATTTTGTTGATATTTGGAAAGAACCAGCTCCTGGTTTCTTTGCTCTGTTATCTTGTTTTTTAAGTTTCTATATCCTTTATTTCTGCTATAATCTTCATTATTCCTTCCTTCTGCTAGTTTGGGGTTTTGTTTGTTGTTCTTTTTCTAGTCCCTTTAGGTGTAAGTTTTGGTTGCATACCTGAGATTTTTTCTTGTTTCTTAAGGTAGGTTTGTATTGTTATAAACTTCCCCTTTTTTGGACCATTATATTTTCATTTTCATTTGTTTCCATGTAACTTTTAATTTTTTCTTTAATTTCTTGGTGGGTCCATTCATTGTTTAGTAGAATGTTAATGGACTTTCATGTATTTGTGTTCTTTCCAAATTTTTTCTGGTGGTTGATTTCTAGTTTTATAGTATTGTGGTCAGATATTTTTGTATTTGTTTAGACTTGTTTTGTGGTCTAATATATGGTCTATTCTGGAGAATGTTTCATGCAAAGTTGAAAAGAATATGTATTCTGCTATTTTAGGGTGGGATGTTCTGAATATATCTGTTAAATCTATATGGTCCAGTATGTCATTCAAAGCCACCCTTTCATTGCTGATTTTTCTGTTTGGATGATCTGTCCATTGATGTAAGTGGGGTGTAAGTCCCTACTATTATTGTATTCTTATCCATTAGTTCCTTTATGTTTGTTATTAACTGGTTTATATATTTGGGTGCTTCCATGTTGGAAGAATAAATATTTACAATTGTCATATCTTCTTGTAGATTGCCCCTTCTTTGTCGCTTTACACTCTTTGTTTTTAAAATCAATTTTGTCTGATATTAGTATTGCTACCTGGCTTTCTTTTGACATTCATTTTAATGCTAAACATTTCTCCATCATCTCACTTTCAATCTGGATGTATCTTTAGGTCTGAAATGAGTCTCTTATAGCATATACATGCTATAATACATATAATACATATATAATACATATAATAATACATGCTTGCAGCATATAGATGGGTCTTTTTTTTTTAATCAGCTCTGTCACCCTATGTTTTTTGATTGGAGCATTTGTCTATTTACATTCAAAGTAATTATTGATAGATATGTATATATGGCCATTTAGTTACTTGTTATGTAGTTATTTTTATAGTTTTTCTCTGATCCTTTCTTCTCTTGCTCTTTTTCATGGTTTGTTGGCTTTCTTTAGTGATATACTTGGATTCCTTTCTCTTTATTCTTTGCATATCTATTACTGGTTTTTGATTTATGGTTACCATTAGGTTTGTATAACATCTTCTGCATATAATAGTCTATATTAACTTGATGGGTTGCTTAAGTTGGAACCCATTCTTTACTCCTCTCCCCTCCATGTTTTAGCATCATATTTTACATCATTTTATTTTGTGAATCCCTTGACCAGTTTTTATAGATATACTTATTTTACTCCTTTTGTGCTTCCAACTTTTTATACACTTACTTATTGTCTCTCCTTTCCACTCACAGGGTCCCCTTTAATATTTCTTGTAGGGCTGGTTTAGTGGTCATGACTCCTTTAGATTTGTTGGTTTCAGAAACACCTGAATGATTGCATTGCTAGACAGAATATTCTTGGCTATAGATTTTTCCCTTTCAGCACTTTGAATATATCATGCCACTTCCTTTTGGACTGCAATGTTTCTGATTAAAAAAAAAAATCAGCCAATAGCTTTATGGGGTTTCTTTTGTAACTGTCTTCTTTTCTCTTGCTTCTTTAAAATTTTTTTTCTTTATCACTATTTTTTGCCATTTTAATTACTACATGTCTTGGTATAAACCTCCATGTGTTGATTTTTTGTAGTATCTTTGTGCCTCCTGGGTCTGGACATCTGTTTCCTTCCCCAGCTTAGAAAAGTTTTCAGCTATTATTTCTTCCAGTAAATTTTCTGCCCCCTTTCTCTCTTCTTCTTCTGGGATCCCTGTAATATGAATGTTATTAAACTTGATGGACTAATGGATTTCCCTAAGTCTATTCTCATTTGCATAATCCTTTTTCCTCCCATTTGCTCAGCTTGATTACTTTTCATTACTCTGTCTTTCAGGTCATTGATTCATTCCTCTGCTTCCTCTAGCCTGCTATTTATTCCACCAAGTGTATTTTTAATTTCATTTATTGTATTCTTCGTCTCTGATTGATTCTTTTTAATCTCTTTGTTAAGGGTCTCACCGATGTTGTCCACTCCTTCTCAAGTCCAGTGAGCATCTTTATGATCATGATTTTTAATTCACTATCTGGCATAATATTCATACCATTTTGCTTAGTTCTCTTGTGTTTTTTTTGTGATTCTCTCCTTTGGGACATATTCCTCTGTCTCATTATCTTGTCTGCTTCTCTGTGTCTGTTTCTTTGTGTCAGATGAGTCAGCTACATCTCCTGCTCTTGAATGCAATGGCTTTACAAAGAAACCATCCTGTAGTGCCCTGCAGTGCAATGCCCTTTGTTCCCCAGGATTTGACACTTCAGGGAGTGTCTCCTATGTGTGTTGTATCTGCCCTGCTGTTGCGCCCTAGCCAACTTTTCCTTCAGTCCAGTCATGTACAGAGGCTCTCTTTGCCTGCTGTAGTCCATGTTCAGTCACTAGCTGGGTGGGGTGCATTTTAACAAGGTATGCACTGGTCTGCTTATGAAATGAGGCTTGTTGTCACTGCCACTGCGGTCACTGAAACCGAGGTCCCATAAAATGGTTAAGTTGGGAGATGAGGTGTTGGTGGGGTTTGTGCTTGTCTTCTGGGGAAGGAGACTTTTAGCATGTGGACTGAGGCAACAGTGAT
Source organism: Meles meles (assembly GCF_922984935.1). Taxonomy (NCBI): domain Eukaryota; kingdom Metazoa; phylum Chordata; class Mammalia; order Carnivora; family Mustelidae; genus Meles; species Meles meles. Next base: position 56,582,239 of record NC_060077.1, read on the forward strand.
GAGGAAGGTGAACACACAAAAATGCTGGGGACAGGGCTTGGTGTAAGCAAGTTAGGCAGGGAGTGTTGGCACCTTGTGGGCCTGCTCAGGTGGCCCTTTGTTTATACTTAGAGGCGGGGAAGAGAAATGGTGCTTTAAGCTTCTCTGCTCCTGAGGGGTCTCCCTGTGATCACTACCTCTCTGTCCATGCTCTGAGATGAGTAAATAACTCTCCCTCCTGTATGCCCCTGTCATTTTTCAAACTTCTGCTTCCATGCTGTATCTCCATGGGCTTTTGTCCATGCTGTCACTTTAAGGGTAGGGACTCTATTGCTTAATGCCCCCCAGTCCTTTCTGGAGCCGAATCCACCAATTTTTAAAATCCCATGTTTAAGTACTAGTAGTTGTACAAACTCACGAGTTTCAGCCCTTCTTACTTTTAAAGTCATAGGTTATGGGAATTTATCTTCCCTGTGAGGGCTTTCCAGTGTTAGCCTGCTTTTTGCTCTTGGGCACACCATGGGCTCCCTTCCCACTGCTGACAGTCACAGTCTTGTCTGATTCACTCCCAGACCTCATCTTCACCCTTCCTATCTTCTTTGATGTGACCTCTTCTCCACCTTTAATTGTGGAGTTTGTTCTGCCAGTCTTCAGGTTGATTTCTGGGTTGTTCCTGCTGATGTGAGTGTTATCTAGTTATATCTGTGAGACAAGAAGAGCATAGGGTCCTCCTACTCTGCCATCCTTCCAGCCTCCAAACAAGTAATTTTAGATTTTTATCTTGTGTTTTTCTGGCTTTTTAAAATTTGCAGAGCTGTCTTCCAGAAATAAGAAATTGGTCTGTCCCTATATGTATTATGTGTGTGTGTGTGTGTGTGTGCATGCAAAAATGTATGAAATGACTAACACCTTACATCTGTGTCATCAAAATTCTTGGCAAAGCACCTAGAGAATGCTTTTGTTTATTGACGTACAGAAATGAGGACACCTTGAAAGACCTTTGAGGTGATCACATTAAATCTTAATAAACCATTTCACCAAATCACACAATAATCAGTTCACTCAACAAATATTTTTGAGCACTTACATATTAAAAACTATAGTTGGTGGCATGAGGATAAAGATGGACAAATAAGAAATGCTTTTCTTTTTTCTTTTTTTTAAAATTTTTCAACAAACTTTTTTTATACTTTAATTAGAAGTAGTTGCTATATATTGCCTGTATGGATTCATAGTAATAAGGGTTTCTTCCTGGATTTTTTTTAATGCTGATATATATATATATATATTTTATTTCTTTTCAGCATAACAGTATTCATTGTTTTTGCACCACACCCAGTGCTCCATGCAATACATGCCCTCCCTATTACCCACCACCTGGTTCCCCCAACCTCCCACCCCCCAGCCCCTTCAAAACCCCCAGGTTGTTTTTCAGAGTCCATAGTCTCTCATGGTTCATCTCCCCTTCCAATTTCCCTCAACTCCCTTCTCCTCACCATCTCCCCATGTCCTCCATGTTATTTGTTATGCTCCACAAATAAGTGAAACCATATGATAATTAACTCTCTCTGCTTGACTTATTTCATCCAGCATAATCTCTTCCAGTCCCATCCATGTTGCTACAAAAGTTGGGTATTCATCCTTTCTGATGGAGGCATAATACTCCATCGTGTATATGGACCACATCTTCCTTATCCATTTATCTGTTGAAGGGCATCTTGGTTCTTTCCACAGTTTGGCGACCGTGGCCATTGCTGCTATAAACATTGGGGTACAGATGGCCCTTCTTTTCACTACATCTGTATCTTTGGGGTAAATACCCAGTAGTGCAATTGCAGGGTCCTAGGGAAGCTCTATTTTTAATTTCTTGAGGAATCTTCGCACTGTTCTCCAAAGTGGCTGCACCAACTTGCATTCCCACCAACAGTATAAGAGGGTTCCCCTTTCTCCACATCCTCTCCAACACATGTTGTTTCCTGTCTTGCTAATTTTGGCCATTCAAACTGGTGTAAAGTGGTATCTCAATGTGGTTTTGAATCTCCCTGATGGCTAGTGATGATGAACATTTTTTCATGTGTCTGATAGCCATTTTTATGTCTTCATTGGAGAAGTGTCTGTTCCTATCTTCTGCCCATTTTTTGATATGATTATCTGTTTTGTGTGTGTTGAGTTTGAGGAGTTCTTTATAGATCCTGGATATCAACCTTTTGTCTGTACTGTCATTTGCATTTGTTAAAATGTTTATACTGCCTAGAGCAATGTATACTTTAATGCCATTCCGATCAAAATTGCACCGGTATTTTTCAAAGAGCTGGAAAAAATAATCCTAAAATTTGTATGGAATCAGAAGAGACTCCAAATTGCTAAGGAAATGTTGAAAAACAAAAACAAAACTGGCAGCATCACGTTACCTGATTTCAAGCTTTATTACAAAGCTGTGATCAGCAAGACTGCATGGTACTGGCATAAAAACAGACACATAGACCAGTGGAACAGAGTAGAGAGCCCAGATATGGACCCTCAACTCTATGGTCAAATAATCTTCGACAAAACAGGAAAAAATATACAATGGAAAAAAGACAGTCTCGTCAATAAGTGGTGCTGGGAAAACTGGACAGCTATATGTAGAAGAATGAAACTCGACCATTCTCTTACACCGTACACAAAGATAAACTCAAAATGGATAAAAGACCTCAACATGAGACAGGAATCCATCAGAATCCTAGAGGAGAACATAGGCAGTAACCTCTTCGATATCAGCCACAGCAACTTCTTTCAAGATATGTCTCCAAAGGCAAAGGAAACAAAAGCGAAAATGAACTTTTGGGATTTCATCAAGATCAAAAGCTTCTGCACAGCAAAAGAAACAGTGAACAAAACAAAGAGGCAAGCCACGGAATGGGAGAAGATATTTGCAAATGACAGTACAGACAAAAGAAATGCTTTTCGATGGAGAAGGCTCACATTCTAGTGGGTGAGGACATACAGACCACACACAAATGTCTGTGCAAGGAGGTTAGGTAAACATTCCAGGAGTGCAGACTAAGAAGGTGCTCTCTGGGCTGACTCTTAGCCAGTTTGCTTTCCTCAACCACTGCAGTGTTTCTGCTCAAGCACCAGCAGTGCGTGTTGGAGAGCAAATGTTTGCCTACTGTGCCCAAACCCACCATCTCGTCTCTTCCATCATGGGTCCAGGTGTTTGCCAACCTTCACTTAATTCATTAGATGTTTGTCCTTCCAAAGTCTTTTCCTTTTACAATTAAGCATTCTAAATTTGTATATTTCTTCTTCTCCCTGTTTTTTATTACATTGCTGCATTCTAGTATATCAATATGATCCTTAAATTATACTTCCCAACTTTTGAAAAAGTGCAAGGGGACTATCATCTCCTTTAACAAGACAAAACATTTCTGACTTCAAAGTCTAATATCACGTGAACAGGTGTCACATCACATTCTCTTATTTAAATGATGAGTTTGATCCAGTGTTTTTCCGAAATAAGATGCCAAAGAAGTATTAAAAATCACAACATTAAATAAATTAAAAATAAAAAGAGAAAAATAGTGCAATGATAGTACCTTATATGGGCTGAGAGGTGAGGTTAGGGATGTAAAATATTCCCTACACTGTGAGATTCAAGGAGCCTCACGAGCTTGCCAGAGCTGGAACATGGCATTGGTCTTAGGATGGTATTAGCTCACTTTGGCTCAGGTTAAAATTTCAGTCAACTAAAATTCCTATATATATATGTATTAAACAAATGACTTTGATGTCAAATACACCAATACCTTATTCTAGTTATATTTCATTTTGCCAGTTTCTGTTTGATTATTTTATTCAAAAGCTTATGTGGCCTACCTGTTTTTTTTGCCATCTGCAGATTTACCAATTATGTTTTTGTTTTGTTTTGTTTTGTTTTTTTTTTAGATGGTCCTGCAATTGCTACAAGGCCAAGGGTGAAACAAAGTTTTCTTTTTCTGCTTAATGTTTATTTTGAGTTGATTTTGTTCAATACCAGTTATATACAATTTCTTTTTTAAAGATTCATCAGATGATTTTCTCATCAAATAATTTACTAATATCTTTTTTTAATAATTCAGTAATGTCTTATGGCATCATTTAAACACTACCTTCAAAATGTAAAAGATTAGATTCCATAGTATCGACATGCTACTAAATCATATGAAAACAGAGAGCAATAGCGTCTGGTCTATTAAGCAATTTTTAGCCATGTTAACTCAAACTGTAGAGACTGATACCTGCAGACCCACTCTGCAACATACTAAATCACTCTATCATGTTTTCATTTAAAAAAATTTGAGGTGTATCTGGGTGGTTCAGTTGGTTAAGTGTCTGCCTTTGGCTCAGGTCATGATCTCAGGATCTTGGGATTGAGCCCAGTATCAGGATCCCTGCTCAACAGGGGTCTGCTTTTCCCTCTGCCCCCTCTCTGCACATGCTCCCTCTCTCTCAAATAAATAAACAAAACCTAAAACAATGTTGATATAATAAGTGAAAACAAGATAGTTATGGGATACTTTTAGAAACCCTTAATGGCCTTCCTATCATACACACTAAAAATGAACTGAGCAAGAACTGAACTAATTTCGCTGATGATGTACAGACCCAAAGGAGCTTAGAATCTTCTAGAAAGAAAAGCATAGCAACAAGTAGAAGGAGTAAGGTGCTGAAAATACAACTGTCGTTTGGTGATATGTACAGAGTAGAGTGGAAGGTAAAGAAAAGAAAGGTTCTCAGGAAGGATTTTGTAGAGATGTTTGATTTGAGTCAGATGTTCTTTAATAGGTAAGATAATAAGAGTATAACAGAAAGAGATAAAAGTATAGGCACAGGAAAGGAAGAAGGAGTTAAATAAGAGGTTTCATACTAGAGGAATTTTGGAGCAGCTGATATAGACTTTAAGGAACTAATCTGGAGAGAGATAAAGCTGGGAAGTTTAGCAGGAACTGGGTCATGACAGTCATTGTGCACCATGCTGAAGGTTTAGAAGTTGAGTTTTCAAGAAGATTGCCCACGTTTCTATAGTTTTAAGCAAGATCCTGAAAATTATGTTTCAATGTTTCTACTAAAAGCCAAAGTTGAAACATTCTAAGTTGAAGTCATTCCCATCAGATAAGAATCCACTAAATTATGTTCCTCAAGTTCCCCAAATACAACCCAGCCTTGTTACTGTGTCTCTAGAAGCAAAGTAGTTGAATCTTTCTACTGATACCATCTTATCATTTCTCACTCTTCACATAACAGCCATCAAAATAAGTAATTTAAAATCAAATTTAGTAAAAAAAATGCATTGGCGAGTTTCTAATAAAAAGTTAGAATAGGATTACTGTAGGTTATGGACTGAGAGTTCACTTTACTAATATTCAGCGTTTCTACTGACATTTTCCATATTTCAATATTTCAAAATATACTCTAATTTACAAAATACATCCCAATTTAAATTTATCATTTAAGAATGCTTACACTTAGGCAGAAGTATGAAATTTTTCTAAAATAATAAATAGAACATGAATATTACCTTTGAATATTTAAAAGGGAATCACAAGTTACAGGAACTCCATAATTTTTAACGTAATATCTGTTAACAGACTTTTAAGGAAAAAAACAAAAAACAAAAAACAAGCTCCTGCCTTCAAAATTACTTCAATTGTAGTTTATACTCAAGTTTATATATGAATATCTATTAAACCTACACATTTAAGCTTTACCTTTTCAAAACTTTAAATTTCTATTATTTAAAATTTTTGTTATAATCTATTATCAGTGGAATCCTTATATTAAGTACATATATCTTATATATGTACTTCTTATGGGAGAGATATATATAAGATATATAAATATATATATAAAAAAAATATATATATAAAACATATATACATCCTCAGAGGAAAAGAGCAAAAATAGCCACCAGTAAAAATGAAATTTGAAATAGCTTTGAAAGTATTTTACAAAATCCTTTGATTAAGGCAAATTATGCATCTTTTTTATGAAACGCACATATAATTAAAATTTTAGAAAAAATTTGGTTTGTTTAGGTTCATGCATTGTTTATGCTACAGGTTAATGAAGATTATGGTTTTAAAGAGCATGTGCATTTTATTTTATAGAACAGGTACTTGTATTTTTTGTTTTTTAAAAGAACAAGGTGGTGGTTGTTTTCCTTTGGGAAGTCATGTTTTATGCATATTATAACATTTCAAATAATGAAATATTAATCTAAAAAATGTAAGTTTCCCTAAATAGTCTTTACATAGTTAATATAGGTTTCTAAAATAGATCAATCTTAAAGACAACTGATCCACTGAAAGTTTTTACAGAGACAAACAATAAAATTTCACATACATCTGGAACCCAATTATATTCTAAACCCAACTAGCTTATTTTTCAAATAAAGTTATCTCCAAATCTCTTTAGGAGGACAAGTCTCCTTCGAAATGGAAGGGGAAAGAAAACAGTTAAATAAAATAAACATAAGTGTCATTTTCACTGAAGTAGATTTCACACAAAAGCAACACAAGGCAACTGTTGACAATATCTCTTAAACAGCTGAACGGCATCTGCAAAGCCTGAAGATTTGAAAATATATATTTATACCAAATGTGTTTATAAAAATCTGTTTTGAGGTTTGTGAAAAATAAGTTCAATCTCCCTTTTCCCCCAAAGTATGCATGGTGTATATGCTAACTTACTGAATTCATCCTTCATGCAATTCCAGTTTATTAAAGAGGTTAAAAATTTATAAAACTCTGATGGGATATGGTTTTAATGCTTCATCACACTACCCATCATTTGCTTTTCAATCTAGATCAGAATGATCTTTCCTACTTCCCTGCAATCACCTACCTGCACAGCTAATATTTTCTGAATACTCTCTTGAGAGTCTGTCTGGAACTTGGCCAGCCTCATCTGGCTGTAGAGGACCACGAGTTTGAAGTGCTTCTGCCACACCTTGTGTATCCTTCTTTGCAGCTGACAGAGCTGAAGGGAAGAGGGAGGGGGAAAAACACAAGTCAGAGTAGGAGAGGAAATTAATGGCAGTGTTCAAGAAGAATGATGGAGGGAAATATAGAAAGCAGTCAATAGCCCATTCTGCACTGTACGGACCTGACAGGAATTTCACAGTCTCTTGATTTTTCAGCCCACTCATGTGCATTCATCAGAAACCAGTCACATCTGGCCGCCAGGATGGGGGGTTAATTTTCTCTAAATGCCTCAGCAGTTTTGTTCTAGCTGAGGCAAACTCTGTGACTGCAAAGCTGATGAGTAAAATATTTCTACTTCACCCAGTTTAACTCAAAACCGATAGCCTCGGGACATATTGAACCTTTCTTTAAAAAAAATAATCTTTTGAAGCTTTTTTGAATGGCACATCAGGTCAAGCCAAAGTTTAAAAATGCAACTTTGAGACTTTGATGGACACCATTGCTTCTTTTTTTTTTTTTTTCTCATAAAGCTTACCATTGCTTGGCAATGTGTGCTTTAGAGCATGACAAAACTAAAGAGAATTAACTTAGCCATCAATTGCTGAGGGAGAACAATAACAGGGAAGAGATTTCCAGCAAGAACTCCCTATTAATCTACCTCCCTCTGACTGTGTGACATAGAAACATCTCACTGCACTAAGGTACAGTGGATACAATGTTTAGAGGTGAGACGTTTAATATTGCATCTTCACAGAAAAAGATTTCTCCTATGAGGCATTCTATACATTTTGGATATTTAATATAAAACCAAACAACAACAAACAAGGTAGAAGCTTCACCAAGACAATGAACATGTGTCTCTCAACAGTTAACATAGCCACACCATCAAGAATTGTTATAATTAGGTTATTTTTGAAGAAATAAACTTCATAAAAATTAATGATAAATGCCATATTAAAATATAATGTCACTGAAACCTCTTTTTATTGGTAATGTGGATAGTTGTTCATCTTCCTCTTAGTATATTTTCTATAATGAAAAATAAACACCAAAAATTTCATATCAGATGCCTTCACAACAGAATAAAAGTGTTACAAAGTATGATTATTTTATGTCTTATTTATTGCTCTGGATACTGGTTACATGTAAGGGATCCTATGCAAAACCTCAGCAGACTGTGCATGGATGACTTATGAACTTTTCTGGAAGCATATTTCAATAAAACAGCTTACCTAAAAACAAGAGTTTTAAAAATAGTCACCTGGTACTTTATGTGAATTGTTTATAATCATTATTCTGATGCACTGTAATAAGCGACACAGAGGTATTTATGCAAGTCCACAGAATAATGAAACCACTATTCTTGGTTAACTTGTGAAAAAAGAATAACCTTGAACACTATTCAATTTTCAGCTTGCTAATGCTGAAATACATTACCTGGAATTTAAGGATATTTCAGATAATTTAGGCGACTGAATTCAAGATTAACATCACTTTTTGAAGAGACAGTCTGTCATTATTAAATGATTTTCTGTGATATTTAGTAGTTTAAATATAATACTGAAATATAAAATTAAAATAAATAAGTAAATATTCAAATATAATATTAAAATAATTTCCCCCAGTGACAGCCACTGCAGGAGCATATTCTATATCTTGAAAGGCTCACTAAGAAGTTAATACACTTTAGTCTATGCATTACACCATTATTATGATATCTGCAAATATGACAAAGGCAAAAAAGAGGAAGATGAGTTTTAGAATTCCTTAAACTGAAGGTAATTTTTTTATAAGTAGGAGCTCTCTACATGTGAAAATTACAAGTGGGAGCTCATTAACCAAAGTGAACTGAGAAGTAATGGTACCCATATCCATATCTTACATGAGGAGAAACAGCTGTATACAGTAAATCTATTTTGTTCAGTTTTCTGAATTCTACCTTGAGGTAGCTACAAAGGTATTAGATTAGTTCATACACATGTGTTAAGCTACTTAAGCAAAGAAGCTCCTTATTTATCAACTAAAAAAGAGTAATATCTCAAAAGTGTTTTTTTTTAAATTTTTTAATTTATAGCTAATAGGCTCCTGAAAAAAGAACTGGGAAAGAAAAAAAAAATGAAGGAATTCGTAGAGAGAATCAGCATCCAATAAAAGTCACATATGTACACATATATATTCACATTAAAGACAATGAGATGATCAATAATATATACATATATGGAAAAATATTTAAGGTGATAGAAATGACAGTGATTTGAACATGATGACAACTATTTTAAGAAAATGGTTATGATAAAAGCCCAATTTTAAGATGTTAGTAGACAGTAATCACTCAATAAATACTAAAATTAACTCAATAAAGTGAACTGGTAAAACTTTAGTGGCAAAGCAAAGAAGCGAGTAAGACATTCAAGAACTCACAAATTAATGAGAGAAGAGTAAGATAAGCCAAGTGAATGTAAGAGACACAGAAATATGTAAAGGGGAAAGTAAAGAGAGAGGATTCAGTTGTGAGTGGAAAAGTCACAGAATTTAGGTTGGAAAGTCAAAGGAACTGGAACGATTTTTGGTATCACCAACTTCAATTAACGTAGTATTTCTGAATGAAACTCTTGAATGATTGCATTTTGAAATGTAATCATTTCTTCCTGAACTGATTATATTACTGCCCTTTCCTTCAGATTTTAGGGAACATAAGGTGAGATGAGGGAGTGGTATTAGAGAAACAAAAAAGAAAAGTAAGGGACACAAACACACTGGATGGGGTTATGCAAAGGCACTGCAAGGACTTGCCATGTACTTAAGAAGTAAGGATGGAATTTAGAGCCACTGATGGAGTAACTGGGTTGCTGCTTAGTCTCCAGCACATATTACAAGAATTTTGGAGGAGAATGGATATAGTCTCATAGAAAACTCAGAAGCAACATATTGGAACAGGAAAAGAGTCATCCTGAAAAAAAGATCCTCAACTTCAGTGCTCTCAATTTTGTAGGTCCAGCCATAACCAAATTAGCACTGAAATATTATCTTACACCATTCATGTTCTCAGCATTGAAATTAGAACTTTCAAAGCATTAGAACCTTCAAAGCATCAATTTTCAGGTATTTTCTGTGGCTAGGTTGGAGTATACAGTTGTGTGGTTTACATTATGGAAGACACAAAAATAAAGCCTTATTATCCTAGTGTAAAAGAGATAATTGGGACACACTGTGAAGAATGGGGTAATAGAGAGTTGAAGTACATTTGTTATTTACTGTTAGAGAAAAACAGTGTTCATAGATGTAATTTTAAAAATAGACCATCAAATTATTGGATAATCCTCCCTTTGAGTGTAGGCTGGACTTGCTCTCTTGCAAAGAACAGAACAGGGCAGATAGCATGCACTTAAAAACACACACACACTCACGCACAAACCCTAAGGCTTCTGTCTTGGGTTTTCTCTCTCTCTAATTCTCTCAGATATTTTGATCTGGGAATAGCCAGCTCCCATGTCATGTAAGAAGCTTTGTGAAAGACCCACATGGTGAGGAATTGGGAAAATTCCTTTTACCAACAGCACCCTGTGAGTGATCTTGAAAGCAGATTCTCCAGTCTCTTCAGATGACTACCACCCTGACCAGCTTGATTGTAACCTTGTAGGAGACCTTGAGCCAAATCAGCCATCTATGCAGCTCCCGGTTCTTGTCTTTCAGAAACTTTGTGAGAAAATGAATGTTTATTAGCTTAAGCTGCTAAATTGGAGACAATTTTTTGCAGCAATATTTAATGATAGATTTTAAACTCTTTTTCTTTCTTCTTTCTTTGCCTAGCAAGGAAATAATTTACTATCCATATTTTCTGAATGTAAAGCAAAAGTGATCTCCTAATTCACTGTTTGGTTTAAGACTGAAGCTGAAAATGATTTATTAGTAATAAGAGAGTGATTAATAAATACTTATTGATTGATAGAATGTAGTTTGTACCATCTAGGAGCTCATTAATTGAAGACAGTGTAAAGGAACTATAATTTAATAGTTCCAGAAATTTAAAAATGGTTCATTATCAGCAAATATTTTCATGTAATACATCAATATATCAAAGAAAAAAATAATCATCTCCAAGAGAAGTCGATATGAATAAACAGAATGAAAACAATCAACAATGAAAAAATTATCTTAGGAAACTAGGAATAGGAACAGAAGAAAATTTCTTTAACCTGATAAAGGTATAAACCCACAACTTTGAACAAATATTTTAGTAAATATAGATACTTGAGAAACATTCCCATAAAAGTTAGGAAAAATGCAGAAAGGCTATCAGGAATGAGTACCTCTTTTCCAAATTTTACTGCAGATACTGGTCAAACAATAAGAAAATGAAAGAAAATAGGTATAAGAGGAAGAATGTCTACACAAAAAAATTAAGAGGTTCTACAGATCAACAATAGGAGGTAATGAGAGAGTTTAGCAACTTTTTTGGCCTACAACATCAGCACTGAAAAAGAATTAAAAAATTAATTATAACTAATTTTGAATCATGATTCTAAAATACCATTCATAATCACAATACAAAATGTAAGATATCTAGGTTTCAATCCATTAAAGAATATGTAGAGAAATATACAGAGAAAGTTAAAAAAAATTGAAAAATATAAAGTAGTAACTAAATAAATGGAGAGGTATAACCTGTCCACATATGTAAAAAGAATGTGATGGGCAGGTCAATTTTTCCACAAAGTAGTTTACAATCCCATCAGGTTTCATAGAACTTGATCTAAAACTCATACAGAAGAATAAGGGACTCAGAATAGCTAAGACAATTGTGAAATAGAAGAACAAGCTAAAAAAAATGACATACAATATATACAGATGTAGGAACTAACAGTAATGTCAACATTGGAATGGATAAGCATTTGGTCAGAAAAGACAGATGAACAAGACATTCATATAAAATATTTAAGTTTGAAATATGACACAGCACTTAAATTAGTGGAGAAAGGATGGCACAATTGTTTTTCACTCTATAAGTGTCTAAAATAAAGTTAGATCCTTAACTTAGAATATACACTAACATAAAAGCTAGGTAAACTAAATTGAGAAAAGCTATATTTAAAACTAATCTTTAGAAGGGGAAGCTGTTTTAAATAAAATACTAAAATAATAAATTCTAAGGGAAAGAACAGGTAAATGTAATTATGCTGAATTTTTTACAATTTAACTTTAAGCAGAGTAACAAAATTAACCAGAGGTTTAGAGAAGATACTAACACATAGTCAGCAAGCATTATTTTCCTTAACATAGAAAGAACCCCTATAAATCAGTAAGGAAAAATACAAACATTATACCAGAAAAATGGGCAAATAATACACATAGACAATTCACAGAAAAAGAAAGCTATTTTATTTATAAACATTTGAAAAGATGTGGTTCATATATACAATGGAATATTACTCAGTCATCAGAAAGGATGAATACCTACCATTTGCATCCACATGAATGCAACTGGAGAAGATTATGCTAAGTGAATAAAGTCAAGCAGAGAAAGACAATTATCATATGGTTTCACTCATATGTGGAATATAAGGAATAGCACAGAGGACCATAGGGGAATGGAGGGAAAACTGAATGGGAAGAAATCAGCAAGGGAGAGGGAGACAAACCATGAGGGACTCTGGATTCCGGGAACAAACTGAGGGTTACAGAAGTGAGAGAGGTGGGGAGATGGGGTAGCCGGTGATGGATATTAAGGAGGGTATATGCTGTGATGAGCAGTGGGTGTTATACACAACTGAGTCATTGAACACTTAAAAAAAAAGAAAAGAAAACATTTTTAACCTTAATAGTAGAGCACAAATAAATATGATTTACACTCATCCCATTGGCAATTATTACAAAAACCTGTCCATACCAATTCTTGGTAAGCTCTGGAAAAAACTGAACTCTCATACATTGTTCAAATTTGTGTATAATTTGACACGAAGACTCTGGGGAGCAATCAGACATTATGTATTAAATTTGGAGATGTAGCTCCCCTTTGATCTAGCAATTATACTTAAACCTACATATCCTAGACCAGCAGTCCTCAAGATCAGTAGGATCACTATCACAACAGAACTTGTTAGAAATAGAGTTATTCAGATCTACTGAAACTCTGGAGCCCCCAAATTGGTGTGTTAATGAGATTTCGAGGTATCTAATGCATTTTGAAGTCAGAGATAGTGCTCTTGAATGACAGTTATAGTATGTTCCTAAGGAAACATATAAAATAATGTTCACTTACAGCATTGCTTTCAATGGTGAAAATGTGGAAATAATCTAATTGTTTACACTTGAGTAATAAAAAAATACATTGTAGTCTGTTCATATCCTAAAGCCTAGAGTTTAAAATAAATCCACTAATAATGCATGTGATACATAAAGTACATTTATATTTAATATGAAAATTAATAGTTTACATTTAAAATTAATAAAATTAATTAATAATTAATAAAATTACAATCAATAAAAATATGGACAGAATTGATAAATACCTAGTGGTTAACTCAGAAAAGAGGAAGGAAATAATATTGGGAATATGCAGACAGAGGCTTCTGAGTGTATTCATATTGGTCTAATCATACAAAGCAAATATGCAAATGTTGACATTTACAAAGCTGATAAAGATACACAGAAATTTATCATAAAAGTTACATGTACCTTATATATAACTCTGTAACTTACTCTATGTTTAGTTGTTTCATTAAAAAAAGACAACTCTGCAAGCTGAACTTAGCTTTGTCAAAGCATCCTCCATGTTTTGTGGTCAAGGATTATTTACTTTAAGAGAATTTACGATAATCTAGCTTTAAAAAACCTACTATATTTGACGATCTGCTAAAATATAAAAAAGGCTTTTGTATACAAGATTCTTTTTTTCTAAAGATTTTATTTATTTATTTAATAGCGAGAGAGAGAGAGAGAGAGAGAGAGAGATCACAAGTAAGCAGAGCAGCGGCAGAGAGAGAGGGGGAAGCAGGCTCCCTGCTGAGCAGAGAGCGGGATGCAGTGCTGGATCCCAGGGCCTTGATGTCACAACCTGAGCTGAAGGCAGAGGCTTAACCCACTGAGCCACCAGATGCCCCAAGACTTTTGTTATATATCCACTAAGCATGCTCTTACCTATAATAAAAAAGTTATCCAAAATATTAAAGGAGTTTAAATCAAGAAATTATTTACTACTCTTTGCTTCTTAAATTGCCTACATTTTTTGGTATTTCCCCTCATCCTGCTCACATAATAAAAGCAGTTGTTGGTTAGTAACTTTATAACTTATTTCATACTAAATTGAAGATAGATCTATGTAGCCTACTTAAATGAGAATTTGAATTTGCCTCCCCAATGTCCATAGACATTGGGGAGGGGAGGCGAACCATAAGAGACTATGGACTCTGAAAAACAACCTGAGGGTTTTGAAGGGTCAGGGGTGGGAGGTTGGGGGAACAGGTGGTGGGTGATGGGGAGGGCACGTTTTGCATGGAGCACTGGGTGTTGTGCAAAAAGAATGAATACTGTTACGCTGAAAAAAAAAATAAATAAATAAAAAGGGAAAAAAAAAAGAATTTGAATTTGCTAGAATTAAGTGAGGATTGATGGCACATCCATTTGAAAAAGCATAAAGATATGTAAAATGATTAATAGAGCTTTGGAGGAAGTTGTTTATTAGCCTTTAAATTAGTCCTTAGGCTAAAGTTAGTCCTTTTTTGTAGCTTAACTTTTCTAACATTCTCAATTCATAAGATCAGGTCCCTAATAAGAATAATGGCAGTAACATTTTTGTGTTAGTCAAGTTGATCTTGTAAAGACACTTTGTTAAGTCAAAGTGTTAAAAGGCAACAACAGAGCTCAGATATTAAAAATGCATTAATCAAAATAAACAGACATTTTTGCAACCTTAGACATGTTACTGTGTTGAACAAAAAGACTAGACTTTTTTCTTTTTAAAAAATTCCTTATATTGTCTCTGTGTATTACAGAACATAAATATCATTACAAACATGCTTTAGATAAAATTAAATCATTTTTAGAGACATATGGTGCCAAAAATTAACTCCCAAAGCACATAATTTAAGTGGCTTTTGCAATTTAAGAGCCCTGGAAAAAAAAGAAAGGGAACATTTCAAGGAAATGAAAAGTGTCCTTATAATGAATTTCTGCTTATAAGAATCAGACATAACAACAGTCTTTTTAATTAAAATACAAATACCATATGTATAGTTATCTGAGAATGAACTATAAATTGTTTTGCCAGAAAACAAAGGCCAGTTAATACTGAAAACACAAAAGTCCCTTAAAACACAAAGGTAATACTGGCAGGACTGATAGTTCATGGACAAAGCTCTTCGTCCATGAATAATGATTTTCCCATCACTGGAACATAAAAACAACTGCTGAAGATTTGAATGTATGAGACAGATTGTAAAACAGTACTTCATTTGTACTTTTTGAGGAAAAACATCTCTATAAAAAACTGGATAACAGTTCAAAAGAACACAGAGTTGTCCTGCATACATGAAAAATCCACGGGATATAACATTCAAACAGGAAATTCATAGGATCACAGCAATAAACAACTCTCATCAAAGTAATATGTAGGACATGTATGTTCTATGGAGAGTGCTATGAATTATGTAAACCTGGAGATTGACAGACCTGTACCCCTGGGGTTAATAAAAATTTTTTTAAAAATTAAAAAAAAGTAGTATGTAGGACAAACACCAAAGATGGTGAGCATTCCGAATTCTTGAAGTCCAGATCACTCCCCAGTACACTGGAATGAAAATTGAAGTGGGCATATAGGATGACAATGTGTGACAATTGTCAGAGGTTACAGAATTTGTCAAGGAAGTACCTGTGTATTTAACTTATCACAGACATCTGAAAATTTGAAAGTTCATCTGATGTGACCACTGGTCAGCTTGGGAATTTCATAGGTGAGCCTAAGAATAGAAATATTATGAAGAACCTCTACCATGGGAGAAAATGAAAGCATTTCACACAATCAACTTGTATTTTCTATCTAGAAACATTGCCGAGCAAATATAAGACTGTAGAAGCATCTCTAAGGAAAAATTATACATTTGACAAAGGAGAGAAAAAACATGCTATATTCTGCAGATCTGCACTTGTACCTTGGGTAATCTAATTAAAATGATAAGCTTTGACAAAATATGAAAAGGGGCACTTGGAAAAAGTAACAGTATTTTCCAATAGGAATATATTTTAGATGATAGGTAACAGAAATATACATACAGCCATTCATTTGCACTAGAATATTAGAATAATGATTATAATTTCTGACCTGCTTGTTATAAGGTTTTATATGGTGGAAACATGCTTTCTTTCTCTCTTTCTGACAGATAAATAAAACTGATAAGCAAAGATATGTGCACGCAATTTTAATTCAACAGAGTGATGTGAAATGAATGCAGCTCACAAGGCAAATAGCATAAGCCTTATCAGCTCTGTTTATCGTAATAACCCAAACAATGGCAATTACAAACTACTCCACAGATTTTTGGCACGGCAGAAATGACAGATATACAAAATCCAGTTAATTCTGATCTTTTTATAGAACTCAGTTACCAAGCTACACATGTACAATATACAAATCTCAAAAGTAATGAGATATTTATTATCAAATCTGTTCCACAGACTGGTGTTAAAGATCACATAGCTCATTTCTGGAAATATCTTTTGCCAACTGCTTAGGTATATTTAAAAAAAAATAAGACTCACATGCATTCCCAAAACTAGAGATGGCCTTTAAAAATTAATAAATGATATAGAGAATAATACATTTCAAGATTCTGCATTTGGACCTCAGCTAAAATACAAAAATGCCAATGGAATGAAAGAAAACAAATTGAACTATAATGAATACTACTAAGTCTTGTAGCTAATAGTTAATAGTTAAAGATCACATCTATCCCTTTATATGAATATGCGCATGTATTTCTTTTGTGTATGTTATAATTATAACACATACTATGACATAGCACCTAACAACTAATCAAATTTTAATGTATTTAATAGTAATATGGCGCACAACTCACAGACTTCTTAGTTTCACAGATATCTGGTGAAATAGTCTATTGAATTTTTGATTTAAAAATCATAAAGAATTTAATTTTTTTATTTAAATGACTAAATTTCACAGACAAATCCTATGAAGAGCTCAAAACTATTCTTTTTTTTAAAAAACATTTTTATTTATTTATTTGACAGACAGAGATCACAAGTAGGCAGAGAGGCAGGCAGAGAGAGAGGGGGAAGTTCCCTGCTGAGCAGAGAGCTGGATGCCAGGCTTGATCCCAGATCCTGAAACCATGACCTGAGCTGAAGGCAGAGGCTTAACCCACTGAGACACCCAAGCATCCTCAAAACTATTCTTAATTCTAAAATTATTGTTCTCTGTGGTTTAAAAAAGATGTTAAACCAAGAATAAAACAATTTTCAAAATGCTGTAGTAGAAATTATTTTCATAAGAAAAAACTAACATTGCTAAAATGAAAAATTAGCTGTTTCTAAAAAGTTGCAAATGGAATTACATAAAGACTAAAAACAAAGGTTATGCTGTCATTATGCTTTAGAGATGAACATATTCTTAAGGTACCTACTTCCTTGCCTGTTGTCGTTTTCCCAACAGTAATGAAATCCCTTGATTTTAAAATGTGGTCAAACGAATGCTGTAAACTGGCTTTCGAGCGGTGGTTGAACAGTTTTCTTTGATGAGTATCCACAATATATCTTTATAATCTTGTGCAACCCACCCATTCTGATGCAAATGAATTAAAGTAATACTTTAAAAATCACATTTACCTAAAACTAATTCACAATAAAAACATTATATCAAAAATGATTAATTATAGAGCTCCCTGGTTTATTTAGAATTCACAGGAAGAAATATAGTATTTTTCTACTTTAAAGACATCAGGTCCATTATAAATATCCCCAGTATCTTTATTTCTATTACACACAAGTAAACATAAATGTTTCTGAAATTATTTGTTTTAAACTACTTGTAAAAATTCAACTGAAAGTATAAAGAAAATATGAAACACAATCATGCAATGAGGCAGTGCCTGGGAGCAGAAAGAAACTAGTGTACAGCTGTAAGAAATCAGGGATCGGGTGAATATGAACTTCTTTATGAACTTCATCTAAAATGCTAAAGTCTTATGACCTCATTCTTGTGTTAGCTTCTTGTTACTTCTCTAGTATTATTTAGGGTGCTAGAAGGATTTCAACAATAAGAAAAAAATCTGCAAAATAGTGGAATTTGACATAGATGCCAAAAATTTACTAGTCCACTTGTTGGCTTGAATAAGAATATCTAACTGAACATAGGTTACAACAAATATTATCAAAAACATATAATAATAAAGCAGTGCCTTTTAAGAGTAAGTTACTAGCCTCATTCTTTTAAACACCATGAACTAAATTCCAAGATACCCAAAGATATGAAAAGAATGGTGACAATGATTAATATAAATTAATCACAGTAAGAAAAGATGTTCTGCTAAATTGTGGAAATTTTGAACGATAAGTAGTGGATGAACCACGGATACGTGAAAACACAAGCAGATGCAGGTTCTAGTATGCTATGTGATTTTGGTTAATAGTGTCATTTGAACCTTAATCAACTCATTGAAGGAAGAAGTGTAATATTAAATGGATTGTCAGTAAAATTTGTAGCCACTTGGCATTTCTGGTTCTCCAGAAGATTTTGGAAGGCTCTTGACTCCTTTTGTCTTTCGTTTTCTTCAGCTCCTTCATGCTTCCGAACTCTCGTACCACTTTACTGAAATGGCTCTAGCAAAGATTACCTGCAGCATCTGATATGGCTGAAACTAACAACTTAAAAAAACTTTTTTTTTTTTTTTTTTTTTTTAGTATAGATGACACACAATGTTACATTAGTTTCAGGTGAACAGCATTGTGTTTTACCATCTCTATATGTTATTCTGTGCTCACCACACAAGTGCAGCTACCATCTGTCTCCATACAATGCTATTACAATATTGACCTAATTCCCTCTGCTGTACCTTTTATTCTTATCACTTACTCATTCCATAACTGGAAGCTTGTATCTCCCAGTTCCCTTCATCCATTCTTCTTGTCCCCTACCATCCTTCCCTCTGGCAAACTATCAGTTTGTTCTCTGAATTTATAGGTCTGATTCTGCTTTTTGCTTTGTTTATTCATTTCTTTTACATTTTAGATTCCACATAAGTGAAATCATATAGTATTTCTCTGTGTTTTTTCTCTGATTGGCTTATTTCACTTAGCATAATACCTTTACGTCTATCCATGCTGTCACAAATGGCAAGGTCACATCCCTTTTTTACAGCAGCACAATACTCCATTGGTTATATATCTTCTTGATCCATTTATCTACCAATGGACAGTTAGGTCGCCTCCATATTTTGGCTATTACAAATAATGCTGCAGTAAATATAGGGGTGGATAAGTCTTCTCAAATTAGTGTTTTCATTTTCTTTCAGTAAATACTCAGTAATGGAATTATTAGATCATATGGTATTTCTAATTTTAAATTTTTGAAGAACCTCCATACTTTTTTCTGCAGTGTCTGTACCAATTTACAATCCCACCAATAAGTAGTGCACAAGAGTTTCTTTTTCTCCACATCTTTGGCAACACTTATTTCTTGTCTTTTTGATTTTAGCCATTCTGACAGGTGTAGAGTGATATCTCATTGTAGTTTTGATTTGCACTTCCTTGGTGATTAGTAATATTGAATAACTTTTCATGTGTCTGTTGGCCATCTGTACATCTTCTGTGAAAAAAATGCCTATTTAGGTCCTCTGTTCATTTTTTAATTGGACTGTTTTTTGGTGCTGAGTTGTACAAGTTCTTTATATATTTTGGGTATAACCTCTTATTGGATATGTTATTTACAAATAGCTTCTCCCATTCAGTAGGCTGCCTTTTTGTTTTGTTGATGGTTTTCTTTCTTGTGCAAAACATTTTTATTTTTGTGTAGTATCAACAGTTTATTTTTGATTTTATTTCCCTTGCCTTGGAAGACATATCTAGAAAAATATTGCTACAGTTGATGTCAAAGAAATTATGGCTTATGTTCTCTTCTAGGGTGTTTATGATTTTATGTCTCACATTAACGGCTTCAATCCATTTTGAGTTTATTTTTGTGTATAGTATTAGAAAGTAGTACAGTGTCATTCTTTTGCAAGAATCTGTCCAGGTTTCCCAACATCATTTCTTAACGAGACTTTCCTTTCCACATTGTATATTCTTACCTCCTTGGTCATAGATTAATTCACTATACAAGTGTGGGTTTATTTCTGGTTATCTTGTTTCATTGACCTATGTGTCTATCTTTATGCCAGTGCCACACTATTTTGCTTGTTACAACTCTGCAATGTATCTTAAAATCTAGAATTGTGATAACTTCATCTTTATTTTTCTTTCTTTTTTTTTTTTTAAAGATTTTATTTATTTATTTGACAGAGAGAGATCACAAGTAGGCAGAGAGGCAGGCAGAGAGAGAGGAGGAAGCAGGCTCCCCACGGAGCAGAGAGCCTGATGCGGGGCTCGATCCCAGGACCCTGAGATCATGACCTGAGCCGAAGGCAGCGGCTTAATCCACTGAGCCACCCAGGCGCCCCTATTTTTCTTTCTTAAGATTGCTTTGGTTATTAGGGTCTTTTGGGGTTCCACATAAATTTTAGTAATATTTGTCCTAGTTCTGTGAAAAATGCTGTTGGGTTTTTAAACGAGTCGTATTGAATCAATAGACTGCTTTTGGTAATATGGATATTTTAACAATATTAATTATTCCAATCAATGAGCACAGAATATCTTTTCATCTGTTGGTGTCATCTTAAATTTCTTTCATCATTGTTTTATAGTTTTTACAGGACAGGTCTTTTACCTCCTTGGTTAAGTTTACTCCTAAGTATTTTATTCTTTTTGGTGCAAGAGTAAATGTAAATTTATTCCTTCTGCCATTTTGTTATTAGTATATAGAAATGCTACTAAATTCTGGGTATTAATTTTGTATCATGAAACTTAACTGAATTCACATTTTATTTCTAATAGTTTTTGCTGCAGTCTTTAGGGTTTTCTATATATGGTATCATGCCCCTACAAGTAGTGACAGTTTAACTTCTTCCTTACCAATATGGATATATTGTATTTCTTTTTCTTATCTGTGGGTAGGATTTCCAGTACTATGTTGAATAATAGTGGCAAGAGTGGACATTGTTTGTTCCTGATCATAGAGGAAAAAACTCTTTTCCCCCATTGGGTATGATGTTAGCCATGGGTTTTACCTATGGCCTTTATTATGTTGAGGTAATTTCCCTCTAAACCCACTTTGTTGAGAGTTTTAGCATGAATGGATGCTGAATTTTGTCAATGGCTTTTTCTGCATCTACTGAAATCATCATATGATTTTTATTCTTTATTTTCCTAATGTGGTATGTCACATTGATTGATTTGCAAATACTGAAACATTTTTGCATCTCTGGAATAAATACCACTTCGTCATAGTGAAAGATCTTTTTAATGTACTTTTGAATGTGGTTTGCTAATTTTGTTGGGGATTTTTGTATCTATGTTCATTAGGAATACTGGTCCATAGTAGTTTATGTGCGTGCGTGCGTGCGTGTGTGTGTGTGTGTGTGTCTATGTGTGGTGTCTTTAGTTTTGGTATCACTATCTTATTACTTCTTGGACATCTTTCCTTCTCTGATTTTATTCTTGGTTTGCTTCTATTGTTCCAAACTTTCTTTTCAGTCCTATTTGCCCGTTTTAAACCACTAAACATCATCATTTCCCAAGGTCTGCCCCAAATTACTTCCTATATAGTTTTAGTGAACTCATGTACTCCCATAATTTAAACTATAGACCAAACAATAATGTCTCTTAAATTTTATCTGCAAAACAGACATCCCTAAGCCTGACTGGTTTTTATCATTAACTTCTGGACATTTTCCCTTATCTACCCAATGACACCTCAGGGTCAAATTCCAAAGATGATGAAACTACTGGATCTGGAAACTTCTCATCTTACCTGCTTTCCCTTCCTATTGTCCTGTGATTTAGAATGAGAAGCCACTCTCCACTATGCCATAAAAAACAAAAGCCTCAGAGCCATGTTCACTTCCCTCACTCACATCTCATCATAACCTAGTTACGGTTCTATTAATTCTAATTTTTAAATATTTTTCAGTTGGATCCTTTGTTTTCTCCTCACCATAGACTCTCTACCTCTATTATCAAAGTTATCATTTTGGCTTTAAAGGATAAAATTAATAAATAATTAAGGCAAAATATGCTAAGTTGTCTAATAGTGGGAGTTATCAAATATCTCAAGATACTGGATCATGGCCTAAGCCAAAGGCCGTTGCTTAGCGGACAGCATACCCAGGTGCCCCTAAACATTGCTTTTAAATGGAGGCCCTGACAAATGCAGAATAATGAAGAGGCAAGGAAATCAGTGACTAGCAACGAGGTATACTTCCAAAAACTGAGAATTCATTGTCTAAAGAGTAGTTTGCTCTACAAAGTAGTTTAATGTATCTCTATGAAGTTTATTTTATTTTCTTCAACATTTTGTCATAGTGCGTACAGATACAGCTTTCTAGTCTGTATTTATTATAAATTTCAAATTAATGTTATTTTGTGAATTAATTCCTACTATATTTAGACACAGATATATATTTACATTCAGGTATGTGTTCTCAACTGATAATCATGTCCTACATGTTTATAGTACTTTACAACACAGAAATACTGTATTACTCCCATTTAGACTCACAACATTTTTGGGCATAAGTCAGTGTAGCTACTACTATTCATTCATAAAGCAAACTTTCATTGAAAAACAAAAATTTTGGGAGGCTGGATGGCTCAGTCATTAAGCATCTGCCTTTGGCTTAGGTCATGATCCCAGGGTCCTGGGATTGAGTCCTGCATTAGGCTCCCTACTCAGCAGGAAACCTGCTTCTCTCTCTCCCACTCACCCTGCTTATGTTCCCTCTCTTGCTGTCTCTCTCGCTCTCAAATAAACAGATAAATAAAATCTTTTAAAAAAAAATTTTGTGTCGGAGCCTGTATTTTGCATCCAGGACCCAGTGGGTTAGTTACTTCCTATCTTCAATGTGGCTCAGAGGCACATAGGATCTAAATATATCCTTTATGTAAACAGACAAAAGTAGGAGACGACTGTGAAACAGTAGACTATAGAATCTCAGAGAAGGAATGCCTAAAAACTTCTGCATAAGCTGGAAGATTCCTGATAGAAGTGGTACGATAGCCAAGTTCAACAGGAGTTAACCAAATGAAGCAAGGGTCAGGCAGGACAACTGCCCAAGTCTCTCCAACTAGTATAAGAAAGAGGTAAAACTTAATCTTAAAGTCTCTTCCTACTTTCTTCCTGTTAAATGAATCTTATATGTATAGCTGAAAATCTCAATTTTACGGAGTTCATTATTTTATAACTAAGGACCATTCACAAGCAGTTTGTAAAAAAAAGTTCAGAAGGGTTTTTACTAGCAAAGACTTCACATTATTCTCACTTATGTCGAGCAGAATAAACAAAACACGGTTGTACACATTTACTTGAAAGAAAGAAAGAGAGATATGAAAAAAGTTAATCTGGTGACTTTGAAAGGCAAGCTGACTCAGTTTGTTGCTGGGCAGGTATTTAATTAATTAATTTAATTAATTACCCCCTCCCCCCATGGAGTTTCTCCTAATACTGCCTTATTTAAAAATTTAGTGCTGGGGCGCCTGGGTGGCTCAGTGGGTTGAGGCCTCTGCCTTCAGCTTGGGTCATGATCTCAGGGTCCTGGGATCGAGCCCTGCATCGGGCTCTCTGCTCAGCATGGAGCCTGCTTCCCTTCCTCTCTCTCTGCCTGCCTCTCTGTCTACTTGTGATCTCTGTCTGTCAAGTAAATGAATAAAATTAAAAAAAAAATTAAAAATTTAGTGCCACATTTTGGGTAAGACATTATCAAATAAATAGTTGAGTCAGAAAGCAGTCATTAATATCAATAAGCTAAACGAAATTCACACATTTTGCAAGGTAACAGCGATGGCCTCCTCAGAGGAAATGGTTTGACAATAAAGCTGAGATAGGAAATAACTGAGGGAGAAAAATCCAAATCACGAAATTAGGCCATGTAAAGAATTTGAGATGTCCCAGAAGGTGATCAGGATGCAAAGAAGTAGCATGAGGTAATGGGCAGCGAACGTAAAGTGAACATTGTGAAACAGATGGAAGATAGGAATAAGTGCATAATGCATAAGTCCACTAAACTTTAAGGTAATAACAGTGTTTGTTCTGGAAGAACTGCCCTACTGTCAACTTATGCTTATCCTAGTGTCTATAAAATGATAGTTTATAGCAAACAAGAACCATTGAAACTTAAACCTGAACTTCTAACCAGAAGGGATGAACAGCATAGAAAATGTTCATAATGCTAATTAACTAAACATTCTCTCAATTTGTGAACCCCAGAAAAAGGTTCTACAATGTGGTTATGCAAATTTGTTTTGTTTCTAAGAAAGATATAAAAGTAATACAGGCATGCTTCATTTTATTGCATTTCGCTTTATTGCACTTTGCAGATACTGTGGTTTTTTTGCAAACTGAAGGTTGGTGGCAACACTGTAATGAGCAAGTCCGTCAGTGCCATTTTCCAACAGCACGTGCTCACTTCATATTCAGTGTCACATTTTGGTAATTCTCATAATATCCCAAACTTTTTCATTATTATCATACTTGTTATGATGCTCTGTGGTCAATGATCTTCGATGTTACTTTGTAATTGTTTTGGGGAACCATAAACCATTCCCCAAGAAGACAGCACATTTAATCAATAAATAATCCATGTGTTCTGACTGCTCCACTGACCAGCCATTATCCCACTGTCTCCTTCTCCTCAGGCCACCCTATTTCCTGAGACATAAGAATATTCATGTTAGGCCATTTCATAACCCTACAGTGGTCTCTAAATGTTCAGTTAAAAAAAGACCTGCAGGTCTCTCATTTTAAAGCAAAAGCTAGAAATGATTAAGGTCAGTGAGGAAAGCATGTCAAAATCCAACACAAGCCAAAAACTAAGCCTCTTGCACCAAACAGCCAAGTTGTGAATACAAAGGAAAAGTTCTTGTAGGAAATTTAAAGTGCTACTCCAGTGAATACACAAATGATAAGAAAGCAAGAACAGCTATACTACTGACCTGGAGAAAGTTTTAGGATTATGTCAAACTAGCCACAACACTTCCTGAAGTTAAAGCCTAATCCAGAGCAGGATCCTAAGTCTATTCAAGGCTGAGGAGGGTGAGGAAGCTGCAGAAAAAAAGTTTAAAGCCAGCAGAGGTTGGATCATAAAGTTTATAGAAAGAAGCTGTCTCCATAACATCAAAGTGAAAGTGAAGCAGCAACTTCTGAGGTAGAACCTGCAGCAAGTTATCCAGAAAATCTAGCTAAGATCGTTTATGAAGATGGCCAGAGTAAACAAATGATTTTTTTTTACTGATTTTAATTAATTAATTTATTTTTTCAGCGTAACAGTATTCGTTATTTGCACAACACCCAGTGCTCCATGCAAAACGTGCCCTCCCTAATACCCACCACCTGTTCCCCCAACCTCCCACCCCTGACCCTTCAAAACCCTCAGGTTGTTTTTCAGAGTCCATAGTCTCTTATGGTTCGCCTCCCCTTCCAATTTTTTTTTTTTATAAACATATAATGTATTTTTATCCCCAGGGGTACAGGTCTGTGTAGATAAAACAGCTTTCTGTTGGAAGAAGATGCCATCCAGGACTTGCATAGTTAAAGAGGAAAAGTCAATGACTGGCTTCAAATTTTAAAGGACAGGCTAACTTTCTATCTGTGTGTTAGAAATGGAACAACAAATCCTGGATGACAGCACAACTGTTTACAACATGGCTTACTAAATATTTTCAGTAAATATTCTACTATTGAGGTGTATGGCTCAAAAAAAAGATTCCTCTCAAAATGTCTGATAGACATGTACAACAAGATGAATTTTGTTTTCACGCCTGCTAACACAACATCCATTCTGCAGCCCATGGATCAAGGAGTACTTTCAGCTTTCAAGTCTTATTATTTAGGGAATACATTTTATAAGGCTATAACTGTCATCGGCAGTGATTCTTCTATGGATCTGCGCAAAGTAAATTGAAAACCTTCTAGAAAGGATTCACCATTGTAAATGCCATTAACAAAGAACATTTCTGATTCATGGGGCAAGATCAAAATGTTAACATTAGTACGAGTTTGAAAGAAGTTGATTCCAACCTTCATGGATGACTTTGCGAGGTTTAAGACATCAGTAGAGGAAGTAACTGCAGATGTGGTAGAAATAGCAATAGAACTAGAATTAGAAGTGGAGCCTAGGGATGCTTGGGTGGCTCAGTGAGTTAAGCTACTGCCTTCAGCTCAGGTCAGGATCCCAGGGTCCTGGGATTGAGTCCTGCATCAGGCTCCTTGCTCGGCAGGGAGCCTGCCTCTCTCTCTGCCTCTGCCTGCCTCTCTGCCTGTTTGTGTGCTTTCTCTTTCTCTCTCCTTCTGACAAATAAATAAATAAATAAATAAAATCTTTAAAAAAAAAAAAAAGAAGTGGAGCCTAAAGATGTGACTGGATTGGCACAATCTCATGATAAAACTTGAACACATGAGGAGTTGCTTCTTATGGATGAGTAAAAAAGTGGCTTCTTGAGGTGTAAGCTACTCCTGGTGAAAATGTTGTGAAGAGAAGGAGAGGCAAGATGGCAGAGGAGTAGCAGACTGAAATGACATCAGATCCCAGGAGTTCAGCTAGATACATATCAAACCATTCTGATTACCCACAAACTCAACAGGATATAGAAGAGGAGAAGAGCAGCAAATCTAGGAACAGAAAATCGACCACTTTCTGAAAGGCAGGACTTACGGAGAAGTGAATCCGAAGTGATGGGAAGATAGACCATGGGGGGAGGGGCCAGATCCCGGCAAGTGGTGGAGCAGGGAGCACAATCAGGACTTTTAGAAGTCTGCTCCACTAAGGGACATCACTCAGAGGCTAAGCAGGGGTGGAGTCCTCATGGGGACAGTGTGGTCTTGGGGTCACAGAAGATCAGGAGTGTCTGAGTGTGGCAGCACTGTCAGGTGTCAGAACAGGGAAGCCGACTACAGAGACAGAGCCAAAGAGTGAGCTTTCAGATGGGGGTTACTTTAAACAGTGTTCCAAGGCAGAGTTGGGCCACTGCTCTTCAAGCAGGGACCACACAAGTGGCACATCCGGGGAGGCTCACCTTCTTCCCCCAGGATGAGCAGTATGGCAAGAATCTGCTGGGTCTGGAGATTCCAAATGTGACCATGTGCCACAGATAGAAACTCTCAGTCACAGGCTGGGTGAGCTTGGAGTGCAGCTGGAGACCGGGAGACAGGACTGATTGCTTATCTCTGAGGGTGCACTGAGGACTGGGGCCCCGAGCTCTTGGCTCCTCTGGGCCAGAGACTGGAAGGCTGCCATTTCATTCCCGTCCTCCAAAGCGGTACAGAAAGCGTTCAGGGAACAAAAGCTCCGAGAGTGAACTTATTACTTAGATTACTTAGCCTGGTCCCTGGCAAGGGTGGTGCAATTCCACCTCGGGCAAAGACATTTGAGAATCACTGCAACAGGCATCTCCCCCAGAAGATCAGCAAGAACATTCAGCCAAGACCAAGCTCACTGATCAAGGAGAACAACAGAATTCCAGAGCTAGGGGAAAGCAACGTATAGAATTCATGGCTTTTCTCCCATTATCCTTTAGTCCTGCAAAGTTAAATTTGTTTTAATTTTATTTTTTTCTTATTCTATTTTTTAACAATTCCTCTTTCCTCTTTCAACATTTTTAACTAGTTTATCTTAACTATACCCTTCTAATAAAACAAAAAACCTTAATTGTTATAGTCATATTTTATCCCTTCATTATATTTAAATTTATTTTTTTGTACACATATAGGTGTTTTTTTTTTAAATTTTGGGATACAATTTCTTTTAATAGATCAAAATATACCCTAATCTAGCACATGGTTTTGTTCTAGTCTCCAGACTGAGCACATGCCCTCCTTTTTTTTTTTTTTTGCAACCAACTTATCAATTCCTTTTTTAGAATTCTTTTTAATTTTCATCTTTAGAGTTATATTCCATCCCTTCATTGTGTTTACCCTTATTTATATATATATATATGTTTTTCTTTCTTTAAAATTTTGGGAGGTAGTTTCTTCTAAGAAAGCAAAATACACCCAAAATCAAGTGGGTGGCTCTGTTCTATTCACCAGTCTAATGTGTGTGTGTGTGTGTGTGTGTGTGTGTGTGTGTGTGTATCTGTTTTATTTTTTGTTTTTTATTTTTTATTCCTTTTTTCCCTCTTTCTTTTCTCCCCAGTTTTGGATCTCTTCTGATTTGGTTAGAGTACATTTTTCTGGGGTCTTTGCCATCCTTTTAATATTTAATTCTCTTGTTCATATATACTTAACTGGATGATGATAGGGCAAGGTGGGAAAACTCACCAAAAAAAAAAAAGAACAAGAGGCAATACCAATGGCTAGAGACCAAATACATATGGACCTTGGTAATATGTCAGAACTAGAGTTCAAAATGACAATTCTCAAGGTGCTAACTAGGGTTGAAAAAGGCATGAAAGATATCGTAGAAACCCTTTCTGGAGAAATAAAATCTCTTTCAGGAGAAATGAAAGAACTAAAATCTAACCAAGTTGAAATAAAAAAAGCTATTAACAAAGTGTAATAAAAAAATGGAGGTTCTTACTGCTAGGATAAATGAGGTAGAAGAGAGAGTTAGTGATATAGAATACCAAATGATGAAGAATAAAGAAGCTGAGCAAAAGAGAGACAAACAACTACTGGACCATGAGGGGAGAATTCAAGAGTTAAGTGATACCATAAGATGAAACAATGTTCAAATAATTGGGATCCCAGAAGAAGAAGAAAGAGAGAGAGGGGCAGAAGGTATATTGGAGCAAATTACAGTAGGGAATTTTCCTAATATGGCAAAGGGAACAAGCACAAAATCTAGGACGCACAAAGAACTCCCCCCAAAATCAATAAAAATAGGTCCACACCCCATCATCTAATAGTAAAACTTACAAGTCTTAGTGGCAAAGAGAAAATCCTGAAAGCAGCTCAGAACAAGAAGTCTGTAATATACAATGGTAGAAATATTAGATTGGCAGCAGACTTATCCACAGAGACCTGGCAGGCCAGAAAGAACTGGCATGATATATTCAGAATACCAAATGAAAAAAAATATACAGCCAAGAGTACTTTATCCAGCTAGACTATGACTGAAAATAGAAGGAGAGATAAAAAGTTTCCAGGACAAAAAAAAATTAAAAGAATTTGCAAACACCAAACCAGCCCTACAGGAAATATTGAAAGGGGTCCTCAGGCAAAGAGAGAGCCTCAAAGTAGTAGACCAGAAGGAACAGAGACAATATACAGTAACAGTTACCTTATGGGCAATGCAATGGAATTAAATTAATATCTTTCAATAATTACCCTGAATGTAAATGGTCTAATGCCCCAATCAAAATACACAGGGTATCAGAATGGATAAAAAACCAAAACCCATCAATATGCTGTCTACAAGAAATCCATTGTAGGCCCAAAGACACCTCCAGATTTAAAGTGAGCAGGTGGAAAACAATTTACCATGCTAACGGACATCAAAAGAAAGCTGGGGGTGGCAATCCTTATATCAGATAAATTTGATTTTAGCCAAAGACTATAATAAGAGAAGAGGAAGGACACTATATCATACTTAAAAGGTCTGTCCAACAAGAAGATCTAACAATTTTAAATATCTACGCCCCTAACATGGGAGCAGACAACTACATAAACCAATTAATAACAAAATCAAAGAAACACATTGACAATAATACAATAATAGTAGGGGCTTTAACACCCCCCCTCACTGAAATGGACAGATCATCCAAGCAAAAGATCAACAAGGGAATAAAGGCCTTAAATGACACACTAGACCAGACGGATATCACAGATATATTCAGAACATTCCATCCCAAAACAAAAGAATACACATTCTTCTCTAGGGCACATGGAACATTCTCCAGAACAGATCACATCCTGGGTCACAAATCAGTTCTCAACTGTACCAAATGATTGGGATCATTCCCTGTGTATTTTCAGACCACAATGTTCTGAAGCTAGAACTTAATCACAAGAGGAAAGTTGGAAAGAACCCAAATACATGGAGGCTATAAAGCATCCTACTAAAGAATGAATGGGTCAACAGAAAATTAAAGAAGAATTGAACAAAATTCCTGGAAACAAATGAAACTGAAAACACAACTGTTCAATATGTATGGGACATAGCAAAGGCGGTCCTGAGAAGAAAGGATACAGCCATACAAGCCTTTCTCAAGAAACAAGAAAGCTTTCAAGTATACAACCTAAACCTACACCTAAAGGAGCTGGAGAAAGAACAGCAAAGAAAACCTAAACACAGCAGGGGAAGAGAAATCATAAATATCAGAGCAGAAATCAATGAAAGAGAGACCAAAAGAACAGTAGAACAGATCAATGAAACTAAGAGCTGGTTCTTTGAAAGAATTAAAAAGAGATTGATAAATTCCTGGCCAAACTTATCAAAAAGAAAAGAGAAAGGACCCAAAGAAAATAAAATCATGAATGAAAGAGGAGAGATCACAACCAACACCAAAGAAATACAAATGATTATAAGAACATATCATGAGCAACTATACACCACCAAATTTGACAATCTAGAAGAAATGGATGCCTTCCTAGAGACATATAAAATGCCAAAACTGAACCAAGAAGAAATAGGAAACCTGAACAGACCAATAACCAGTAAGGAGTTTGAAGCGGTCATCAAAAATCTCCCAAAAAACAAGAGTCCAGGGGCAGAGGGCTTCTCGGGAATTCTACCAAACATTTAAAGAAGAATTACTATCTATTCTCCTGAAACTGTTTCAAAAAATAGAAATGGAAGGAAAACTTCCAAACTCCTTTTATGAGGCCAGCATCACCTTGATCCCAAAACCAGACAAACACCCCACCAAAAAGGAGAATTACAGACTAATATCCTTGATGAACACAGATGTGAAAATTCTCACCAAAATACTAGCCAATAGGATCGAACAATGCATTAAAAGGATTATTCACCATGACCAAGTGGGATTTATTCCTGGGCTTCAAGGTTGGTTTAACATCCACAAATGAATCAATGTGATACAATTCTTTAATAAAAGAAAGAACAAGAACCATATGATACTCTCAGTAGATGCTGAAAAAGCATTTGACAAAGTACAGCATCCTTTCTTGATCAAAACTCTTCCAAATGTAGGGAGAGAGGGTACATACCTCAATATCATCAAGGCCATCTATGAAAAACCCACAGTGAATATCATCCTCAATGGAGAAAAACTGAGAGCTTTTCTGCTAAGGTCAGGAACACGGCAAGGATGTCCATTATTACTACTCCTATTCAACATAGTACTAGAAATTCTAGCCTCGGCAATCAGACAACACAAAGAAATTAAATGCATCTAAAGCAGCAAAGAAGAAGTCCAACAATCACTCTTTGCAGATGATATGATACTTTATATGGAAAACCCAAAAGACTCCACTCCCAATCTGCTAGAACTTGAACAGGAATTCAGTAAAGTGTCAGGATATAAAATCAATGCACAGAAATCAGTTGCATTTCTAGAAACCAACAACAAGAGAGAAGGAAGAGAAATTAAGGAGTCGATCCCATTTACAGTTCACCCCAAACCATAAGATACCTAGGAATAAACCTAACCAAAGAGGCAAAGAATCTGTACTCAGAAAACTATAAAGTATGCATGAAAGAGACTGAGGAAGACACAAAGAAATGGAAAAATGTTCCATGCTCATGGATTGGAAGAACAAATATTGTGAAAATGTCTATGCTACCTAAAGCAATCTACATGTTTAATGCATTCCCTATCAAAATACCATCAATTTTTTTTCAAAGAAATGGAACAAATAATCCTAAAATTTATATGGACCCAGAAAAGACTCCAAATAGTCGGAGGAATGTTGAAAAAGAAAGTCAAAGTTGGTGGCTTCACAATTCCGGACTTCAAGCTCTATTACAAAGCTGCTATCACCAAGACAGTATGGTACTGGTACAAAAACACATAGATCAAGGGAACAGAACAGAGAGCCCAGAAGTGCACCTCAACTCAGTGGTCAACTAAGCTTCAACAAAGCAGCAAAGAATGTCCAATGGAAAAAAGACAGTCTCTTCAACAAATGGTGTTGGGAAAATTGGACAGCCACATGCAGAAAATGAAACTGGACCATTTCCTTACACCACACACAAAAATAGACTCAAAATGAATGAAAGACCCTAATGTGAGACAGGAACCCATCCAAATCCTTGAGGAGAACACAGGCAGCAACCTCTTTGACCTCAGCCACAGCAACTTCTTCTTAGAAACATCGCCAAAAGCAAGGGAAGCAAGGGCAAAAATGAACTATTGGGACTTCATTAAGATCAAAACCTTTTGCACAGCAAAGGAAACAGTCAACAAAACCAAAAAACAACTGACGAAATGGGAGAAGATATTTCCAAATGACATATCAGATAAAGGGCTAGTATCTAAAATCTATAAAGAACTTATCAAACTCAACACCCAAAGAACAAATAACCCAATCAACAAATGGGCAGAGGACATGAACAGACATTTCTGCAAAGAAGACATCCAGATGGCCAATAGACACATGAAAAAGTGCTCAACATCACTCGGTATCAGGGAAATACAAATCAAAAGTACAATGAGATACCACCTCACACCAGTCAGAATGGCTAAAATTAATAAGTTAGGAAACAACAGATGCTGGTGAGCATGTGGAGAAAGGGGAACCTTCCTACACCATTGGTGGGAATGCAAGCTGGTGCGGCCACTCTGGAAAACAGCATGGAGGTTCCTCAAAAAGTTGAAAATAGAGATACCCTATGACCCAGCAATTTCACTACTGGGTATTTACCCTAAAGATACAAATGTAGTGATCTGAAGGGGCAGGTGCACCTGAATGTTTATAGCAGCAATGTCCACAGTAGCCAAACTATGAAAAGAACCTAGATGTCCATCAATAGATGAATGTATAAAGAAGATGTGGTATATATATACAATAGAATACTATGCAGCCATCAAAAGAAATGAAATCTTGCAATTTGCGACCATGTGGATGGAACTAGAGGGTATTATGCTGAGCAAAATAAGTCAGTCAGAGAAAGACAATTATCATATGATCTCCCTGATATGAGGAATTTGAGAGGCAGAGTGGGGGGGGGTAGGGAAGGAAAAAATGAAACAAGATGGGATCTGGAGGGAGACAAATCATGAGACTCTTAATCTCACAAAACAAACTGAGGGTTGCCAGGGTGAGGGGAGTATGGAGATGGTGGTTGGGTTATGGACATTGGGGAGGGTATGTGATATGGTGAATGCTGTGAAGTGTGTAAGTCTGATGATTCACAAACCTGTACCCCTAGGGCAAATAATACATTATATGTTAATAAAAATAATTAATAAAATGCTGTGAAATTGTTAAAATGACAACAAAGGATCTAGAATATTAAAAATCTGAGTTGAACAGGCAGTGGCAGAATTTGAGAAGATTGACTACAATTTTGAAAGAAGGTTTACTGTGAGTAAAATGCTATCAAACAACGTTGCATGCTACAGAAAAATGGTTTGTGAAAGAGTGAGCCAATCAATGGGCAAACTTTAGTATTGCCTTATTTTTAAAAAGTGCCACAGCAGAGGGAAGCAGATTTGAAAGATGGGTGAGCCTGGTGGTGGGTATTAAGGAGGGCACATATTGTAGGGAGCATGGGGTATTAAACGTAAACAATGCATCTTGGAACGCTATATCAAAAACTAATGATGTATTGTGTGGTTGACTAAAATAAATAAATAAATAAATAAATAGATAGATAAATAAATAAATAAATAGTGCCGCAGCCACCTCAACCTTCAGGAACCACCACTCTGATCAGTCAGCAGCCACCTGCATCAAGGCAAGACCCTCCGGCAGCAAAGATTATGACTTGCTGAAACTTCAGATGATAGTTAGCATTTCTTAGCAATGAAGTATTTTTACCTAAGGTATATATAATTTTTTAGACATAATGCTATTATACACCTAATAGTGCAAACATAACTTTTGTATGCACTGGGAAGCCAAAAAAATCAATTGGACCTTCCTTATTGGGATATTCACTTTATTGCAGTTGTCTGGAACTGAACCCATGGTATCTCTGAGATATGTCTGTACTCAAAATTAATTACCCTGAATCTTGAGAATAGTAGTTCTTCTGTTTATAGGAATTAACTTCTAACAAGTTGTACACTAAAATAATAATCACTCTTACATATCCTTATATTAACCAGATTCTAATCTCTGCTTATTTTACTCTTTCCTAAAATAGAAATCTGTATGAGCTCAATCCTCTTAATACCTCTGAAATCCAACAAAATATATATACAATTGAGACAATGTGTACAAAACAAACAAAAATCCATGTTTTATTTTCCTTCTAGGTGCCGTTACAATGCATGAATGATTAAACCCTTTAAGTAAAGACTTAGTGGGCAGGAAAATACTTGTTAAAATAGAATTTATCGCTTTTTTTAAAAAAAATATTTTATTTATTTGACGGAGAGAAATCACAACTAGGCAGAGGCAGGCAGAGAGAGAAGAAGAAGCAGGCTCCCTGTGGAGCAGAGAGCCCGATGCGGGGCTCGATCCCAGGACCCTGAGACCATGACCTGAGCCGAAGGCAGAGGCCTTAACCCACTGAGCCACCCAGGTGCCCCAACTTACTGCTTTTTTAAAAAACATAGATGCCCAGATGCAAAAATTGAAACTTTACTTCTAGGAGTCATCCACTGTTCTGAATTCTTTTGGGCTTAGTGGGAAGAACTTAAGAAACCACTGGCATGATCAAATCTGGGAAACCAAGTGCCAGGAATTTTAAATTCAATATAAGCTACCCATTCTTAATATTGGAAGTTATTTTCTCTTTGGTACTGTCTTTAACAACAGTTACAGCTAAAAAATTTTAGACAGCGTTTTGTCTTGGCAGTTTTTTGCCCTAATTAATTTATTCCATATAGTTTGAGAACAGAAAAAATAAATATTAAAAAATGAGAAAGAATATGAGTTCACTAGACATTCTGAAGGGGTGCTTTAATTTGAAAACAACTACATTCTTCACACAAGTATTTGTATTGCATTAATGGGTTTAAAGCATGTAAAAGAAAATCCCAAAAGAGGGGCAGGGGAAACCATAAGTGAAACCTGAGCAGTGAGTATTCATCAAATTATTCAGGTTGAATAGATGACATCTGTACTTAAACTTTCTGACTAAGCCTAAAATTAAGCTCAATACTCCCAAGTCTTGTTTTCTTCTTGGCTAGCAGGAGAAAATGGTGAAATTCTTGAGGGGCACAGTCTTATACTGGGACACAGGTTTTTCAGGATTGAAGATCTATGAGCTCACAGTCAATGATCACTACATATATGCAGTGGAAACAATGAGATTGAGAGAAACAAACTTCAATTTTGTATAGCCTTCAAAATCTTCAGATATAACATATAGAAAATGAAATACTATGTACAAAACATTTAAGGATATAAAAGAAGGAATTATATGCTATATGATAATGAAATGACAACCCCAAATTTCTGGGTGAAGGTACATGGCAGCATATATATTTAGGTCCAGGAAAACAGAACAACTGCAATGAAAAGACATTTTAGATACACTAAAACTGAGATTATGTCCTATGCTCCTGCTAGAAAAGATGCAATTCAGGGAGAAGGAAAATGATCCCAGAGAGAAGATCTAAGTTGCAAGTGAAAATGATGAACAATAACAAAAAAGGTAAATATATAGATAAAATAAAATAAATATCGTGAACATAAAGTAAAAATAACATAAATAATGCTAATAAAATAATATCAAACTGAGAATTAAAGAAACTAAAATGTTTTTAACAATAACATGTATGTCCAGAGATCAGTAGTATGAATTGTGATGTTCTAGTTCATTGTATTGCAAGGTACTCAAAATATTCACTATACTAAAAATATGAAGCATATTTTGTTAAGATAAATGTACATAGGAAAATTTAAGGTGTAATAATAAAAGTAAATTTCAAGCAACATGTTAGAGATAGTGTTTGGCCTTCAAAGTAAAGAAAGAATGAAAAGAAAAATAAAAGCAAAGATTCCGCAGTCAATTAATAAGTCAAGTTTTAAAAAAAGGAAGCAACAGGAAAGCAGGGCAATTACAAAACAAAAGGATAGTAGAAAGAAGTACAGATAAATTTAAGTGATCACAATAGCCATCTATGGATTACTCTCATTGCATAACATAAAAGATTAGATTTTAAAAGCTGTGACTACATATAACTATAAGACACACACTAATATCAAAAACACAAAAGTTTGAAGTAAATAATCAAAAATAATATGCTAGGCAAGTATTAGGCCAATGAAATATTAGGTATATTAGGCAAGAGAGACTTTAAGACCAATAGCATTATTTGATGTAGAGATTATTAATATATGTAAATTTAAAAATAGCTTTTAAATTAACTAGACACAATATTTAAAAATATTTATATGGAACTTACATGTCCTAAGAATAGAAATCAACAAATGTTGATAAGAGATTTCAACATAGCTTCCTGTTGTGGCAAATAACACATTAAAATAATGATGATTAACAGGCTTAACAATCCTGATCTCTAGCAAATACATGTACATATAATATACATGCATGTATAATAAAATTTATAATTACACATTTATATAACATATACTACATATACATATAGGATATATATACAAATAGTATATAACATATATACTACATATACAAATCCACACATAGACATGCATGCCCCAAATCATCAATCACACCATCTTCTTAAGCATAAAACACTAAAACTTGAAACTTTTATAAATTACAACTTTTTATAAATTTTATATTTATAATTTTTATAAATTACAACAATTATAAATTGCCAATTCTGGCAAATTAACCTATAGGTTAATTTGGCCATTCTCATCAACAGGGCATTTTGGCAAACTTAAAAGAGAAGTTGATCAAAAAATTAATTTTTCAGAGCAAATAACAGAAATAGCCAAGACATTCTACAAGATCAAATTAGAGATACTTGAGCTGCAATATATCAAGATCTGATACAAAGATAGTAATTAAATCAGTATGTTTTGACATAGGAATGGACATATTAATCAATAGAACATAACAGAGAGCCATTAATCCACACATATATTGACCCTGGAATTATAAAAGGTTTGGTCAATGAGGAATGGACAAGCTGCTAATTTTTAGTTAATTTTGAATGTAAAAAATGATCCAATCTTCATACTAGATATAAAAATAAATTTTATATGTATTAAAAGCTTAAATGTGAAAGGCAAATTAATGAGAAGCATAAGAAAATGTCTTTATATACATAAAGGAAAAGATTTTTAAATTTTACTTTATCAGAACTTTATTCATCATAAAGCAGCATAAAAGTGAAAAGATAAGCCATAATTGGGAGAAGATATTTGCTACATACATAACCAACCAAATATTAGCCTCTAAAATATATCTATATATAAATATATTTGAGCATCACCAATATAAGAAAGAAAAAAGTCATAAAGCTCAATGATAAAATGGACAACAGATATTTCTTCACAAAGAAAACACAAATTTATTAGTGATTAGGAAAAGGAAAGTTAATAACACAATGAGACACTCTTTTATACCCAATAGATTATGGGTAATTATCTTCTTTAAATAAAAATAAAAACAATAATAACAGTATATTTATAGTATTTTTATTGTTATTAATATTTGGTGAGCATTTGTTAAGTGTTAGACACTGTGAAGAGCACTTTACTTGTATCTTAGTTTTTTTAATATAAAATGTGTACGTTCTTATTTTATAGGCTAGAAAAAGGGTGTTTAGCAAGACTAATAAGTAACTTGGGGGGAGGAGTTTCAAGATGGCAGTATAGGAAGATCCTGAGCTCACTTCCTTCCATGGACACACCAAATCACCACCTACATATTGGTTATTTCCCTCTGAAAAAATCTGAAAAATAGATTATCTATAACAAAGGATAAAAGGAACATATTGAGACAGGTCGAAAGGCAGAGGCTCTTGCAGAAAATCCCATATCCTGTAGAGCAATGCACAATAGTGAGGGATCTCATCAAATAACTGCTTCACCTGGAGGAGTGAAAGGTTGGTGCCCCACATCAGGCACCTAGGCCCCTATAATATGCACTGGCAAAATGAGCCCCTAGAACACCTGGCTTGGAAAACCAATGGGGCTAACATCCAGGGGTCCCAAACAGACTTTCCTCTTGGAGGGCTTTCATGCAGTCTAGCTTAACTGGAGACCCACTGAAAAAACAGTGGTTTAAAAGGCACCTAGACTAGGGCACCTGGGTGGCTCAGTGGGTTAAAGCCTCTGCCTTCAGCTCAGGTCATGATCCCAGGGTCCTGGGATTAGCCCTGCATTGGGCTCTCTGCTCAGCAGGGAGCCTGCTTCTCCCTCTCTCTCTGCCTGCCTCTCTGCCTGCTTGTGATCGCTGTCTGTCAAATAAATAAATAAAATCTTAAAAAAAAAAAAAGGCACCTAGACTATATGTGAGAGACATTCATTTGCTGAGCTGGGGGCATCAACTGGAGAGGTGAGGGATAATTGATATGCTCTCTAAAGATGGAGGCATGGCAGATGCTATTGTTGCAGCCTCCACAGAACCTGCTAGTACAGGCAGCAAGATCAGATGTGGTACTCTCCCACCACCTTGTGGGGATGAGTGGGGGTGTGCTGTCATGGCATTTGTTGAGGCAGGAGACCATAGGCATTTGCAGCGCTCTGTCATCCCTTGGCTGGGGCTCATAAGTGTGAGTGGTTGTAAGATTCTTTGGTACCCAGCCTAAAGTGAACACATGCACATAGACAAGAGACTTTCTCACTGTCTTTCTGAAGCTGGTGAGTATGCCTTGCCCCCAACACTCTCCTGCTCTCTTGCTAAAGTGAACAGACATACATAATCCACAAAGGAGCTATCTCTTGATTGTCTCACTCTGGTGACAAAGAGGACCCGCATTCCAGAGCTCCAGAAGACTGTAACAATTGGAAAGATAGTTTTTGGTGGGCCACAACACCTGGGACATAGAGAGAAGACTGAATACACCACCACTCTTCCTGTGAAAAAGGCCTTTTAGCTTACACAGGAGCTTCAGCCTGAGGGGTAGGCCTCAGGTTTCCCATACTCTAGAAGCTGAAGAGCCACTCTTAAGGAACGTAAGCAGGGAGACACCATTCTTGAGCACACACCTTGGCCTTGTTACAGCTTGATAAGACTTCACAAAAAAGAGCTTATACATTCACCCAGAGCCCAAAGTTTTGCAAGCGTTGCCCAGAGTATACTTCTAGATCCTGTAGTCCAGATGCCAGTGGGGTTTACCACTGCAGCCCCATAGGACTGCATATATTTGAATACTTTAAGAGCTGCTGCTTGAGGGTCTAGTTCCAATAAGCTGACACTAGGTGCTAAATGAAATTCTTCCTCTTGGATCACTGACAGATCTTGACAGAGCCTCTAAAGTGGGAACATTTCAAGAATAAATCATGTAGTTTAGACAATCACAAAAGTTAAAGAGACAATCAAGAGCTAGGGCAAAATCAAATGAGAAGGACATCATTTACACAAGGCCATTTCTTCAAGATTGAGAGATGTAGCTGTTTCACACATATACAGAAACAAAGAGAGTCAAGCAAAATGAGGAAACAGAGAAATATGTTCTAAACAAAAGAAAAAATAAAACCTCAGAAGAAGATCTTAATGATATTGAGATAAGTAATCTACCTGATTAAGAATTCAAAGTAATGATAATAAAGATGTTCACTGAATTGGAAAAGAATGGATGAATACTCAATAAAGAACTGAGAAATAGACAGAAAATATAAGAAGGTACCAAACAGATATTACGGAACTGAAGAATACAACTGAAGACTAAAACCAAACTGAAAAATGCACTTGGCCGGGGTGGTAGGGAAGGGGGGTGGCGGTGGTGGTGGTGGTGGTGGTCTTCAACAGAACACTGGATGAAGTGGAAGAACAGATCACTAAGCTGGAAGATAGAGGAGAGGAACTCACTCAGAGGGAGCAGCAAAAAGATTTTTAAAAATAAAGGTAACTCTTGGTGATCTGTGTCGTCATCTTGTAAAATCTCATGAAGAGTCCAGCAAAGAGTGGGGGTGGCCACCGTTTGCCATCATTTCCAACTTGAAAATGTACGTCTTCCCCAATACCGCGGTGGTAAGGTACGGCACTTTTTTTGACAGCATAAAAAATCTTGACAGTATTTTTGTATGTTTCACTTGGGAATGTATTTTCTTGCTTCTGATGTACTCAGAACAGCTGAAGACACAGTTTAAGAAATCAAAAAACATAAGCAAAGAACTTTAAACAGTAAAAGGTATCAGCTAAAATACTGGGAAATTATACTGATCTGGGGCGCCTGGGTGGCTCAGTGGGTTAAGCCTCTGCCTTCGACTCAGGTCATGATCCCAGGGTCCTGGGATCGAGCCCCGCATCCCGCTCTCTGCTCAGCAGGGAGCCTGCTTCCTCCTCTCTCTCTGCCTGCCTCTCTCCCTACTTGTGATCTGTCTGTCAGATAAATAAATAAAATCTTTTAAAAAAAATTAAAAAAAAAATAAAGGTAACTCAGGGAACTTGTAGAACATTTTCAAGTATAATAACTTTAGCAGTATAGGGATCTCAGGAGAAAAAAATAGAGAGAAAGGGATAGAAAACTTATTTGAAGAACCAACGGCTGAAAACTTCCCTAGCCTGGGCATGGAAAAAGGCATCCAGACTCAGGAATCCCAGAGAGTTCCAAGTAAGTGGAGCCCAAAGAAACCCATACCAAGACACATTATAACTAAATTGTCAAAATTTAAAGATAGAGAATCTTAAAAGCAGTGAGAGAAAAAGAAATTGTTACATACATATAAGGGAAAGCCCAAACTTAGCAGGATTCTCAGCAGAAAGTTTGCAAACCAAAGGGAGTGGAATGACATATTCAGAGGTTTGAAAGGAAAAAACAAAACAAAACAAACAAACAAACAAACAAAACACAACTTCCAACTAAGAATACATTACCCAACAAAGTAACTATGCAGACTTGAAGGAGATATATTCTAGACAAACAAAGCCTAAAGGAGTTCATCACTACTGAACTGGTCTTATAAGACATATTAAAGGGACTTTTTAAGCTGAAAAAATAATGGCACCAAGTAATAACAGGAAAACATATGAAAGTAAAAATCTCATTGCAAAAGATAAATATATGGTAAAGATAGTGGATTAATCACGATGCCTGAGTGGCTTAGCCAGTTGAGCATCTGCCTTTGGATCAGGTCATGGTCCCAGGGTCCTGGGATCAAGCCCCTCATCAGGCTCTTTGCTCAGTGGTGAGCCTGATCCTCCCTCTGCCTGCCACTCCCCCTGCTTGTGCTCTCTCTCTCTCTCTGTTGCTGACAAATAAATAAATAAAGTCTTTTAAAAACAAAGATAGTAAATTAATCACATACAAAGCTACTAAGAAGTTTAAAAGACAAGGGTAGTAAAATTAACTGAAACTATAGTAATTAGTTAAGGGGTACATAAGATAAAAAGATGCTGGGATGTCTGGGTGTCTCAGTCAGTTGAGTGTCAGACTCTTGACCTCAGGGTTGTGAGTTCAAGCCCCATGCTGAGCTCCATGTTGGGCATGGAGCCTACTTAAAAAATTATAAATAAATAAACAAGATGTAAAAAGTTACATCAAAAATGTAAAATGTGTAAGAAGAAGTGAAAAATATAGTTTTGAAATGTGTGCAAATTTAAGTAGCTATGAATTTAAAATAGACATATACATATGATGATATAGGTAAACCTCACATGAAAGGACACAAAAGGTTTACAGGCAAAGCCACAGAGCAAAAACTTATAGGGTA
Organism: Meles meles; assembly: GCF_922984935.1. Taxonomy (NCBI): domain Eukaryota; kingdom Metazoa; phylum Chordata; class Mammalia; order Carnivora; family Mustelidae; genus Meles; species Meles meles. The sequence continues at coordinate 56,624,302 of NC_060077.1, forward strand.
TACACAAAAAACAATGAGAAAGGACTATAACATAACACTAAAGAAAGTCATCAAACTATAAGGAAAGAAAGAGAGAGAAGAAAGGAACAGAGAATTTAAAAACCAGATAGAAAACAATCAGCAAAATGGCAATAAGTATATTCCTATCAATAATTACTTTAAATATAAATGGACTGAAGTCTCCAATCAAAAGACAGAGAGTACCTGAATGGATATAAAAAGGACATATCTATATGCTGCCTCCAAGAGACTTAGTTTAGAACTAAGGAACAAGATAGGGATGTCCACTCTCATCATTACTATTTAACATAGTATTGGAAATTCTAACTTCAGCAATCAGACAAAAACAACAACAACAAACAAATATAAAAGGTTCCAAATCAGCAAGGGAAAAATCAAACTTCTACTATTTGCAGATAACATAATAATCTATGCAGAAAACCTGAAAGACCACCAAAAAATTGCAGTACTAATACATGAATTCAGCAAAGTTGCAGGATATAAAATCAATATACAGAAATGTGTTGCCTTTCTATACACCAATAATGAAGTAGCAGAAAAAGAAATCAAGGAATAGATCTCATTTACAATTGCATTAAAAACCATGAGATACCTAGGAATAAATATAACCAAAGAAGTAGAAGATCTGTACTCTGAAAACTAGAGAACACTTATGAAAGAAACTGGAGAGGACACAAAGAAATGGGAAAACATTCCATGCTCATGGATTTGGAAGAACAAACATTGTTAAAATGTCTATGCTACCTAAAGCAATCTACACATTTTTTTAAATTTAAATTTTAGTTAGTGAACATACAGTGCAATACTGGTTTCTGGAGGAGATTCAGTCATTCGTCATTTACATACAATACCCAGTGCTCACCACAAGTACCCTCCTTAATACCTATCATCGATCTAGGCCACCCCCCCCCCCCCCCACACACCTACCTTCTTCCATTAAGCTTCAGTTTGTTCTCATGGTTAGGAGTCTGTTTCTTGGTTTGCCTCTCTTCTTCTCCCAGCCCCCCACCATGTTCACTTACTTCATTTCTTAAATTCCATATATAAGTGAAATCATATGGTAACTGTCTTTTCTCTCACCAATTTTTTTCAGTTAGCATAATACACTCTAGCCACATCATTGCAAATGGCAAGAAAATCTACACATTTAATGCAATTCTTCATCAAAGTATCACCAACATTTCTCACAGAGCTAGAACAAACAATCCTAAAATGTGTATGGAATCACAAAGACACCAAATAGCCAAAGCAACCTGGAAAAAAAGAAAAGCAAAGTTGGAAGCATCATGATTCCAGACATCAAGCAATATTACATAGCTGTGGTCATCGAGACAGTATTGTACTGGCACAAAAACAGTCACATAGCTCCCTGGCACAGAATCAAAATCTCAGAAATGGACCCATACTTACACGGTCAACTAATCTTCAACAAAGCAAGAAAGAACACCCAATGGAAAGAAGACAGTGTGTTCAACAAATAGTGTTGGGAAAACTTGACAGGAACTGGAACATGCAAAAGAATGAAACTGGGCCATCTTCTTACACCATACACAAAAATAAATTCAAAATGGATGAAAAAACCTAAATGTGAGTCTTAACCATAAAGTCTTAGAGAAGAACACAGGCAGCAAACTCTTTGACCTCCGCTACAACAACTTCTTTCTAGACATATCTCCAAAGGCAAGGGAAACAAAAGAAAAAATGAACTATTGGGACTTTATCAAGATAAAAAGCTTCTGCACAGTGAAGGAAAAAATCAACAAAACTATAAGTCAACCTTCAGAATGGGAGTAGGTATTTGCAAATGACATATCTGATAAAGGGTTAGTATCCAAAATCTATAAAGAACTTATCAAACTCAACACCCCAAAAAATAATCCAATTAAGAAATGGGCAGAAGATATGAATAGATATTTTTCCAAAGAAGACATCCAGATGGCTTACAGACATATGAAAAGATGCTCAGCATCATCATCATCAGGAAAATACAAATCAAAGCCACAACGAGATACCACCTCACACCTGGCAGAATGGCTAAATTAATACAAGAAACAAGAGGTTTTAGCCAGGATGTGAAGAAAGGGGAACAAACTCTCTTACACTGTTGTTGGGAATAAAAACCGGTGCAACCACTCTGGAAAACAGTATGGAAATGCTCAAGGAGTTAAAAACAGAACTATCTTATGATCCAGCAATTGTACTATCACGTATGTTACACAAAGGATACAAAAATACAGATTTGAAGGGATACACACACCATGATTTTTATAGCAGCATTATCAAAAATAGTCAAACCATGGAAAGAGCCTAAATGTCCACTGACTACTGAATTAATAAAGAAATATGGTATATATACACAATGGAATATTACTCAGCTACCAAAATAATGAAATCTTGCCATTCTCAATCAAGTGGATGGAGATAGAATGTAATATGTTAAGTAAAGTTAAGTCACTCAGTGAAAGACAAGTATCACGAGTTTACTTATATGTGGAATTTAAGAAACAAAACAGATGAATATATAGAATGGGAGAAGAAAAGAGAGAGGGAAACAAGCCATGAGAGACTCTTTTTTTTTTTTTTAAGATTTTCCTTATTTATTTGACAGAGAGGGAGATCACACATAGGCAGAGAGGCAGGGAGAGAGAGAGAGAGAGAGAAAAGCAGAGAGAGAGAGGGAAGCAGAGCGAGAGAGGAAAGCAGGTTCCCTGCTGAGCAGAGAGCCCGATGCAGGGCTTGATCCCAGGACCCTGAGATCAAGTCCTTAGCCAAAGGCAGAGGCTTAACCCACTGAGCCACCCAGGTGCCCCAACCATAAGGGACTCTTAACGATAGAGAACAAACTGAAGGTGGATGGAGGGATGTGGGTGGTAGATGGGCTAGACTGGTGATGGGTATTAAGGAGGGCACTCGTTATGAGTGCACTGGGTGTTGTATACAAGTGATGAATTCCTGAATTCTACTCCTGAAACCAATACTGCACTGTGTGTTGACTAACTAGAATTTCAATAAAAACTTGAAGATATATTTAAAAAGTGGAAGTATGAGAAAATATTTCATTCAAACTGAAATTTTAAAAAAAGGTGGTGTAACTATACACTTTCCGGACAAAAAAGACTTTAAAACAAAATTGCAACAGACAAAAACCGTCCTGCATAATGATAGAGGGGTCAATCCAGAAAAAAGTATAAAATTATAAATATATATGCATCCAGCACAGGAACACCTAAATATATAAAGCAAATATTAACAGACCAAAAGAGAGAAATTGACAGTAATACCAATAATAATAGATTTTAACACCCAAATTATGTCAATGGACCAATCATACAGACAGTCTGTAAGGAAACATCAGCTTTAAATCATATAATAGAGCATATGGACGTAATAGACATATTCTGAACATTCCATCCAAAAGCAGTAGAATATGTGCTTCTTGGGTACACATGAAACATTCTCCAGGATATCTCACATGTTAGACTACAAAACAAGTCTCAAATAATTCAAAACTAAAATCACAATAGTATGAAACTGGAAAACAGTCACAAGAAGAAAATTGGGAATACTGCAAACAAGTGGAGATGAAATAACATGTTACTGAACAACTACTAAATCATAGAGGAAATCAAAGGAAATAAAAAAATACCTAGAAACAAGAAATATGACATACCAAAGTCTATGAAATGAAGCAAAAGCAGTCTAAGAAGGAAGTTTATAGCAATAGAGGCCTACCTCTAGAAACAAGGAAAACCTCAAATAAATAATTTAACTTTATATCTAAAGGAATAAAAAAGAACAAAAAAAGCCCAAGAGTGGTAGAAAGAAGGAAATAATAAAGATCAGAGTGGAAATAAATGAAATATAAACTAAAAAGATAATAGGTCAATAAAATTAATAGCTCTTTTTTTAAAGAAGATAGACAAAATTGACAAATGTTTAGCTAGATTTACCAAGAAAAAAAGAAGAGAGCTCAATAAGTAAAATTAGAATCAAAAGAGAAGTTATACCTAATACCAAAGAAAATCAAATGATCCGAGACTACGATAAACAATTATATACCAACAAATTTGACAATCTAGAAGAAATGAATAAATTCCTAGAAGTCATCTTCTGTGACTAAATCATGAAGAAATAGAAAATTGAACAGACAAAATACTAGTAAGGAGATTGAGTAAATAATCGAAAACCTCTAAGTGAACAAAAATCCAGGATCAGAGGACTTCATTGGTAATTTCTTACCAAACATTCAAAGATTTAACACCTGCCCTCAGACTCTTCAAACAAACTGAAGAGGGAAGAAAGCTTTCAAACTTATTTTATGAGGCTAGCATTGTCTTGATACCAAAACCCAGCCACAAATCCTACAGGAAAGAAAGACAGAAAGACAGAAAGAAAGAGAGAAATACAGAAATACAGAAATACAGAAATACAGAAATACAGAAAGAAAGAAAGAAAGAAAGAAAGAAAGAGGGAGAGAGAGAGAAGAAGGAAGGAAGGAAGGAAGGAAGGAAGGAGAAAAAATAAAAGGGAAAATAACAGGCCAATATCCCTGATGAATACAGATGAAAATATTCTCAACAAAATAATTATCAAACCAAACTGAATAATACATTAAAAGGATCATACACCGTGATCAAATGGGATTTTATTCCAGGGAGTCAAGGGTGGTTCTATGTCCACAAATTAATGTGATATACCATATTAACAAAATGAAAAAAAGAACATGAGAAAGTCATACAATCATTTCAAAACATGCACATAAACTATTTGACAAAATTCAACTGCATTTATGATTTAAAAACTCTCAACCAAGTGGGCATAGAGGGAATATACCTTAACACAATAAAGGCCAAATATGACAAACCCACTGCTAACATCATACTCAATGGATATGGATCTCTAGGATGTAGAGGGATGATCTAGGATCAGGAATGAGAAAGAATGCCCACTATTTTCACTTCTATTCAACATAGTATTGGGAGCCTTAGGCTAATAGGTCAAGAAAAAGAAATAGAAGGCATCCAAATTAGAAAAAAATAGAAGTAAAGTGTCATTATTTGCAGATATCATGATACTTCATATACAAAACCAGAAGTCTACACCAAAAAATGTTAAAATAAATTAATTCAATAAAGTTAAAAAAGATCAATATACAAAAATCTGCTGTGTTTCAATTCACTAAAAATGAACTATCAGAAATAGGAATCAAGGAAGATGGTGGAGAAGTAGCAGGCTGAGACTACATCAGGTAGCAGGAGATCAGCTAGATAGCTTATCAAAACATTTACAAACACCTACAAATCCAACGGGAGATCAAAGAGAAGAAGAACAGCAATTCTAGAAACAAAAAATCAACCACTTTCTGAAAGGTAGGACTGGCGGAGAAGTGAATCCAAAACGATGGGAAGATAGATGGCGGGGGGAGGGGCCAGCTCCCGGCAAGCGACGGAGCAACAGAGCACAAAATCAGGACTTTTAAAAATCTGTTCCACTGAGGGACATTTCTCCAGAGGCTAAACCAGGGTGAAGCCCACACGGGGTCAGCATGGCCCCAGGTCCCGCAGGGTCACAGAAGGATCGGGGATGTAGGAGTGTCGCAGAGCTCGCTGGTATTAGAACGGGGAAGCTGGCTACCGAGACAGAGCCGAGGACTGAGCTCTCAGTTCAGGGTTACCTTGAACCAGTCGCAGGCTGGGTGAGCTCGGAGCGCGGCTGGAGGCCAGGGATACAGGAGTGATTGGGCGCTGTTCTCTGGGGGCGCACTGAGGAGTGGGGCCCCGGGATCTCGGCTCCTCCAGGCCGAGACTGGGAGGGCGCCATTTTCATTCCCATCCTCCAGAACACTATGGAAAGCGTTCAGGGAACAAAAGCTCCCGAAAGCGAACCCGAGCCGATTACTTAGTCTGACCCCCGGTAAGGGCGGTGCAATTCCGCCTCGGGTAAAGACACTTGAGAGTCACTACAACAGGCCCCTCCCCCAGAAGATCAACAAAAAATCCAGCCAGGATGAAGTTCATCTACCAAGGAAAGCAGGTTCAATACCTAGGACAGCAGTGGAATTCCAGAGGAGGAGAAAACAAAGCACGGAACTCATGGCTTTCTCCCCATGATTCTTTAGTCTTGCGGTTAATTTAATTTTTTTTTCTCAATTTTTTCTTTCTTTTTTCTTCTGCTAAATTTTTTAAACTTTTACCTTTTCTTTTTTAATGTTTTTTGACTAGTTTATCTAAATATATATATTTTTTCTTTCTTTTTTATATTTTTTCTTTAATTGTTTTATTTTTTAAATATTTTTCTTTTTTTTTCTGAACCTCTTTTTATCCCCTTTCTCCCCCCCCACAATTTGGGGTCTCTTCTCATTTGGTTACAGCGCATTTTTCTGGGGTCTTTGCCACCCTTTTAGTATTTTATTTGCTCCTCCATATCCTCTTATCTGGACAAAATGACAAGGCAGAAAAAATCACCACAAACAAAAGAACAAGAGACAGCACCGAAGGCTAGGGACCTAATCAACACAGACATTGGTAATATGTCAGATCAAGAGTTCAGAATGACGATTCTGAAGGTTCTAGCTGGGCTCGAAAAAGGCATGGAAGATATTAGAGAAACCCTCTCTGGAGAGATAAAAGCCCTTTCTGGAGAAATTAAAGAACTAAAATCTAACCAAGTTGAAATCAAAAAAGCTATTAATGAGGTGCAATCAAAAATGTAGACTCTCACTGCTAGGATAAATGAGGCAGAAGAAAGAATTAGTGATATAGAAGACCAAATGACAGAGAATAAAGAAGCCGAACAAAAGAGGGACAAACAGCTACTGGGCCACGAGGGGAGAATTCGAGAGATAAGTGACACCATAAGACGAAACAACACTAGAATAATTGGGATTCCAGAAGAAGAAAAAACAGAGAGGGGAGCAGAAGGTCTATTGGAGAGAATTATTGGAGAGAATTTCCCTAACATGGCAAAGGGAACAAGCATCAAAATCCAGGAGGTGCAGAGAACCCCCCTCAAAGTCAACAAGAATAGGTCCACACCCCATCACCTAATAGTAAAATTTACAAGTCTTAGTGACAAAGAGAAAATCCTGAAAGCAGCCCAAGAAAAGAAGTCTGTAACATACAATGGTAAAAATATTAGATTGGCAGCAGACTTATCCACAGAGACCTGGCAGGCCAGGAAGAGCTGGCATGATATATTCAGAGCACTAAGCGAGAAAAACATGCAGCCAAGAATACTCTATCCAGCTAGGCTATCATTGAAAATAGACGGAGAGATAAAAAGCTTCCAGGACAAACAAAAACTGAAAGAATTTGCAAACACCAAACCAGGTCTCCAGGAAATATTGAAAGGGGTCCTCTAAGCAAAGAGAGAGCCTAAAAGTAGTAGATCAGAAAGGAACAGAGACAATATACAGTAACAGTCAGCTTACAGGCAATGTAATGGTGCTAAATTCATATCTCTCAATAGTTACCCTGAATGTTAATGGGCTAAATGCTCCAATCAAAAGACACAGGGTATCAGAATGGATAAAAAACCAAAACCCATCTATATGTTCCCTACAAGAAACTCATTTTAGACATGAAGACACCTCCAGATTTAAATTGAGGGGGTGGAAAACAATTTACCATGCTAATGGGCATCAGAAGAAAGCTGGGGTGGCAATCCTTATATCAGATCAATTAGATTTTAAGCCAAAGACTATAATAAGAGATGAGGAAGGACACTATATCCTACTCAAAGGGTCTGTCCAACAAGAAGATCTAACAATTTTAAATATCTATGCCCCTAACGTGGGAGCAGCCAACTCTATCAACCAATTAATAACAAAATCAAAGAAACACATCAATAATAATACAATAATATTAGTTGACTTTAACACTCCCCTCACTGAAATGGACAGATCATCCAAGCAAAAGATCAACAAGGAAATAAAGGCCTTAAATGACACACTGGACCAGATGGACATCACAGATATATTCAGAACATTTCATCCCAAAGCAACAGAATACACATTCTTCTCTAGTGCACATGGAACCTTCTCCAGAATAGATCACATCCTGGGTCACAAATCAGGTCTCAACCGGAATGGCTACGGTCGCCAAACTGTGGAAAGAACCAAGATGCCCTTCAACGGATGAATGGATAAATAAGATGTGGTCCATATACACAATGGAGTATTATGCCTCCATCAGAAAGGATGAATACCCAACTTTTGTAGCAACATGGACGGGACTGGAAGAGATTATGCTGAGTGAAATAAGTCAAGCAGAGAGAGTCAAGTATCATATGGTCTCACTTATTTGTGGAGCATAACAAATAACATGGAGGACATGGGGAGATGGAGAGGAGAGGGAGTTGAGGGAAACTGGAAGGGGAGATGAACCATGAGAGACTATGGACTCTGAAAAACTACCAGAGGGTTTTGAAGGGGCGGGGGGGTGGGTGGGAGGTTGAGGAACCAGGTGGTGGGTAATAGCGAGGGCACCTACTGCATGGAGCACTGGGTGTGATGCCAAAACAATGAACACTGTTATGCTGTAAATAAACAAATAAACGAATAATAAAAAAAAAGATTAGGATCATACCCTGCATATTTTCAGACCACAATGCTCTGAAGCTAGAACTCAATCACAAGAGGAAAGCTGCAAAGAACCCAAATACATGGAGACTAAACAGCATCCTACTAAAGAATGAATGGGTCAACCAGGAAATTAAAGAAGAATTGAAAAAATTCATGGAAACAAATGATAATGAAAACACAACAGTTCAAAATCTGTGGGACACAGCAAAGGCAGTCCTGAGAGGAAAATATATAGTGGTACAAGCCTTTCTCAAGAAACAAGAAAGGTCTCAAGTACACAACCTAACCCTACACATAAAGGAGCTGGAGAAAGAACAAGAATGAAACCCTAAACCCAGCAGGAGAAGAGAAATCGTAAAGATCAGAGCAGAAATCAATGAAATAGAAACCAAAAAAACAATAGAACAAATCAATGAAACTAGGAGCTGGTTCTTTGAAAGAATCAATAAGACTGATAAACCCCTGGCCAGACTCATCAAAAAGAAAAGAGAAAGGACCCAAATCAATAAAATCATGAATGAAAGAGGAGAGATCACAACTAACACCAAAGAAATACAGACAATTATAAGAACATACTATGAGCAACTTTACGCCAACAAATTTGACAATCTGGAAGAAATGGATGCATTCCTAGAGACATATAAACTACCACAACTGAACCAGGAAGAAATAGAAAACCTGAACAGGCCCATAACCAGTAAGGAGATTGAAACAGTCATCAAAAATCTCCAAACAAACAAAAGCCCAGGGCCAGATGGCTTCCCAGGGGAATTCTACCAAACATTTAAAGAAGAACTAATTCCTATTCTCCTGAAACTGTTCCAAAAAATAGAAATGGAAGGAAAACTTCCAAACTCATTTTATGAGGCCAGCATCACCTTGATCCCAAAACCAGACAAGGATCCCACCAAAAAAGAGAACTACAGACCAATATCCTTGATGAACACAGACGCAAAAGTTCTCATCAAAATACTAGCCAATAGGATTCAACAGTACATTAAAAGGATTATTCACCACGATCAAGTGGGATTTATTCCAGGGCTGCAGGGTTGGTTCAACATCCGCAAAACAATCAATGTGATACAACACATTAATAAAAGAAAGAACAAGAACCATAGGATACTCTCAATAGATGCTGAGAAAGCATTTGACAAAGTACAGCATCCCTTCCTGATCAAAACTCTTCAAAGTGTAGGGATAGAGGGCACATACCTCAATATTATCAAAGCCATCTATGAAAAACCCACCGCAAATATCATTCTCAATGGAGAAAAACTGAAAGCTTTTCCGCTAAGGTCAGGAACACGGCAGCGATGTCCATTATCACCACTGCTATTCAACATAGTACTAGAAGTCCTAGCCTCAGCAATCAGACAACAAAAAGAAATTAAAGGCATCCAAATTGGTAAAGAAGAAGTCAAACTATCACTCTTCGCAGATGATATGATACTATATGTGGAAAACCTAAAAGACTCCACTCCAAAACTGCTAGAACTTGTACAGGAATTCAGTAAAGTGTCAGGATATAAAATCAATGCACAGAAATCCGTTGCATTTCTGTACACCAACAACAAGACAGAAGAAAGAGAAATTAAGGAGTCAATCCCATTTACAATTGTAACCAAAACTATAAGATACCTAGGAATAAACCTAACCAAAGAGGCTAAGAATCTATACACAGAAAACTATAAAGTACTCATGAAAGAAATTGAGGAAGACACAAAGAAATGGAAAAATGTTCCATGCTCCTGGATTGGAAGAATAAATATTGTGAAAATGTCCATGCTACCTAAAGCAATCTACACATTTAATGCAATCCCTATCAAAATACCATCCATTTTTTTCAAAGAAATGGAACAAATAATCCTAAAATTTATATGGAACCAGAAAAGACCTCGAATAGCCAAAGGAATATTGAAGAACAAAGCCAAAGTTGGTGGCATCACAATTCCGGACTTCAAGCTCTATTACAAAGCTGTCATCATCAAGACAGCATGGTACTGGCACAAAAACAGACACATAGACCAGTGGAACAGAATAGAGAGCCCAGAAATCGACCCTCAACTCTATGGTCAACTAATCTTCGACAAAGCAGGAAAGAATGTCCAATGGAAAAAAGACAGCCTCTTCAATAAATGGTGCTGGGAAAATTGGACAGCCACATGCAGAAAAATGAAATTGGACCACTTCCTTACACCACACACGAAAATAGACTCCAAATGGATGAAGGACCTCAATGTGAGAAAGGAATCCATCAAAATCCTTGAGGAGAATGCAGGCAGCAACCTCTTCGACCTCAGCCGTAGCAACATCTTCCTAGGAACAACGGCAAAGGCAAGGGAAGCAAGGGCAAAAATGAACTATTGGGATTTCATCAAGATCCAAAGCTTTTGCACAGCAAAGGAAACAGTTAACAAAACCAAAAGACAACTGACAGAATGGGAGAAGATATTTGCAAACGACATATCAGATAAAGGGCTAGTATCCAAAATCTATAAGGAACTTAGCAAACTCAACACCCAAAGAACAAACAATCCAATCAAGAAATGGGCAGAGGACATGAACAGACATTTCTGCAAAGAAGACATCCAGATGGCCAACAGACACATGAAAAAGTGCTCCACGTCACTCGGCATCAGGGAAATACAAATCAAAACCACAATGAGATATCACCTCACACCAGTCAGAATGGCTAAAATTAACAAGTCAGGAAATGACAGATGCTGGCGAGGATGCGGAGAAAGGGGAACCCTCCTCCACTGTTGGTGGGAATGCAAGCTGGTGCAACCACTCTGGAAAACAGCATGGAGGTTCCTCAAAATGTTGAAAATAGAACTACCCTATGACCCAGCAATTGCACTACTGGGTATTTACCCTATAGATACAAACATAGTGATCCGAAGGGGCACGTGTACCCGAATGTTTATAGCAGCAATGTCTACAATAGCCAAACTATGGAAAGAACCTAGATGTCCATCAACAGATGACTGGATAAAGAAGATGTGGTATATATACACAATGGAATACTATGCAGCCATCAAAAGAAATGAAATCTTGCCATTTGCGACGACGTGGATGGAACTAGAGCGTATCATGCTTCGTGAAATAAGTCAATTGGAGAAAGACAACTATCATATGATCTCCCTGATATGAGGACATGGAGAAGCAACATGGGGGGGTAGGGGGATAGGAGAAGAATAAATGAAACAAGATGGGATTGGGAGGGAGACAAACCATAAATGACTCTTAATCTCACAAAACAAACTGGGGGTTGCTGGGGAGAGGTGGGATTGGGAGAGGGGGAGGGGGCTATGGACATTGGGGAGGGTGTGTGCTATCATGAGTGCTGTGAAGTGTGTAAACCTGGCGATTCACAGACCTGTACCCCTGGGGAAAGAAATACATTATATGTTTATTAAAGAAAAAAATTTGGAAGGGGAGGCGAACCATAAGAGACTATGGACTCTGAAAAACAACCTGAGGGTTTTGAAGGGTCATGGGTGGGAGGTTGGGGGAACAGGTGGTGGGTAATAGGGAGGGCACGTTTTGCATGGAGCACTGGGTGTTGTGCAAAAACAATGAATACTGTTATGCTGATAAAATAAATAAAATGGGGAAAAAAAAGAAAAGTTCAATGAAATTAATAACTTTTTTTAAAGATAAAATCGACATACCTGTTTCCATCAATGGCTGAATGGATAAAGAAGATGTGAGATGCATGTATTTTATATAAAAATTGTGATATATAGATTATATATAAACAATATATACACATGATGGAATACTACTCAGCTATAATAAAGAATGAGATCTATTTGCAACAGCATGGATGGACCTTGAGGGTACTGTGCTAAGTGAAATAAGTCAGAGAAAGACAAATACCACATGATTAACAGAGATGTGGTATCTAAAAAATAAAATATTCAAAGAAATAAAACAAATCCCAGACTCACAAATGCAGAGAATAGTTTAGTGGTTTCCAGAGGTAAAGCAGGTTGGTGGGGGCAAAATGGGGGAAGGGGACTAAAAAGTAAAAACTTCCAGTTGTAAAATAAATAAGTCCTAGGAGATGTAATGTAAAGCATGGGGAATATAGTCAATAATACCGTATTACCTTTGTAAAATAGTAGATGGTAACTAGACTTATTGTGGTGACCATTTTGTATTGTATACAAATGTTGAATCACTATGCCATACACCTGAAGCTAATATAATATTATATGTCAATCGTACCTCAATGGAAAAAAACTTGCTATGTAATGATAAAGCCTAGATTAAAATCCACATCTATCTGATTTCATATCTTATACTTTTAACCATAACACTTGATAATAATTGCTAGATAAATTAAATAGCTAACTTAGGCAACTACTATCTGTCTATAAATTTTCAAGTCGTCTGATACACAGCGATGAGCGGGAGTTCGGGACAACGAATCCTAATAGAGTTTATAATCTATGAGGGCAAATGGACTTGATGCCCCCAGAGTTTTATGTTATCCCATAATTTAAAAAAAGAATCTGAACATTGCTTTACCCAAGGGAATAAGTCTACTGAGAATTTAATTTTTGATACTATACTGTGGTTGTGGAAATAATATAGAAATAATGGGAACTTTCAGGACCTCTCAAATCATACCTCAAAAGTGGCTACAAAAGCTATAATTTCAACTTGTAGACAGTCATAGTTCTTGGAATAAATGAAAGTATAATAGTTGAACCAATTTTTTTGTATTTTCTGTCATGTTAGTGTAAGTACTGTCAAATCAAACAATTGGTTTTTTTTTCTTTCCCTTTGAGTAAATGAGCTTTGTGGAGATCTAGTCACTCCTTTATTCTTTTGACAGCTTGTTATGCTCATTACATGATATGTGGGATTATCAAATCAATAAGATTTCACTGTTTCTGAAATACATTATAAAATGGAATAAACTTTTTGAATATTTCTAAATGCAAGTTTCAAGTCGAACTTAAAATCAGAAGGTTAAATTCAAAACATAGAGGTTGATACACATAATTATTTATGGCATTCCTAAACCATAGCTCATGGGCATTCAAAATTTGCTTTGGAAGTTAAGTAAAAAAAAAAAAAAGAGTTAAGATGATAGCTGAGAAAATTTTGAAGTCTTTTAGTAAATGGGAAAAATAAGATATCTGGATGGACGCTGTGAAAATATGAGTAGAATTTCTGGAGAAAAGGAAAGACAGAAATTTTTTTAAAGTGAGAAGGACTAACTAATGGTAGTTGGTTGTATGTCTGCTTTATCTGTTAGACCATTATGTCCTTGAGGGCATGGTTGTGTGATAATCATTTTTGTGTTCCCAACACTTCATTCAGGGCCAGGCATATGGAAAGTCCTCAAAAATATTATTTGATTAATTTAATTAATAAATTAAAATAAATATAAAGCCTTAAATGAGTGCCAAGGAAGCTGGGTTCTTTTCACTTCAATTACAACAAATAGTACATTGTAAAATTTTATTAGCTATTATGTCTGTTGAACCATCACTACAGGTTAACTCTGTACAATATAGTCCTGTATTACAACAGAGATTACTACTCTATGAGGAAGCCTTTCCTGAGGCTTCCTGCCCCCAGGCAGAAAGAAAATTCTTCCTCCTCCATGCTCCCATAGAGGTCTAATATTATCTCTAATAAAACATGTGTTACATTGAATCATAAATCTTTTTAACATGCACATTTTATCATTTATTCTGAGCATACTGAGCTAAAGATAGTGTTTGCTTTGCTCCCAGTTGTAGTGACATATTTCTTAGCACCATAGCGCGGTAAGAGAAAGCATTCTGAGGAAGTGTAAACCATGTCTCCTCTTCCCCAAGATGTCCATTCTAAAATTTGGATCCTGTGACTACATTACCAAATATGGCAAAGGGACTTTCCAGATATAGTAAGAATGCTCAGATGAGGAGATTATTTTAGATTATCTAGGTGAGCCCAACCTAATTCTAAGAGCCCTTTTAAGAGGGAGACAGGATCATCAAAGGCAAAGGGAATTATATGAAGACAGAAATAGTCAGCGAAGGTGTCATGATGCTCTGTAGATATCACTATGAGGAAGAGGCCACAAGCTAAATAAGTTTTACAAAATTTTACAAAAAAGCAATCATTGGGGTGCCCGGTGGCTCAGTCATTAAGCTTCTGCTTTCAGATCCAGTCATGATCCCAGGGTCCTGGGATGGATCCCTCATCAGGCTCCCTGCTTGGCGGGAAGCCTGCTTCTCCCTCTCCCGCTCCCCCTGCTTGTGTTTCCTTTTCACTGTGTCTCTCTCTGTCAAATAAATAAATAAATAAAATCTTAACAAAACAAATGAATTATTAATTAAATATATGGATTCAATCCTGCTGTGATTCCTCAAAGAATAATTTAAAAACATAATTTTATTATTAAACACTGCCTTTGTTTCCGTCATGGCACCAGCTCTTACTATTGTTGTGATATTGAACAAGCTTGCTTACCCTCACTGTTTTCCCTCACCAATTCTTATATTAAATCAGAAGTACAACTTAATCCAAAGCAAAATATCAGTGGAACTTACGTGGGGGTGGGTATTTAAAAGTGACTTTAAAATTTATCTGGCATATTAAAGATGTAGACGTGCAAAGAATGCACATTTTTGTTATATTTTTGGCAGAATAAACCAATAAAGTAGAAGATGCTGCTATATAAGATATACCAAAACCATAATCAAAATCTGGATTTTCTGAAAAGATTAACAGGGACACCAGTGAATCTGAATTGATAATTGTGAAAGAAATGTAGTAATGCTAACATTTAACAGTATGAGCTATTAATATTGCCAGGCACTGTTCTAAGCACTTTATATGCATTATTATTTTTTAATTTCCTCATAAACCTGAGTTAGATACTTATTAATATTCTTATTTTACTTATATTAAGTAATCTTAACTAAGAACATTGAGCTAGGACTTAGTATGCAAGAAATTCAAGTTAAAGAAAGCAGACCACATCAACAATGTTAAGGAAACTGGAAATTTGGAAAAGTACAAATCATATCTTCAGTTCACATCACATACCAAATAATATTTCATTTCATGTGAAAGTCTCAATATATAATTTTATATAAATAAAGTAGGATGTAAAACTGCAAATATAATATGATTTCAAACTGGTAAAATATGAATTGAAGATTTAATTCAAATAACTAAACCATAGGAACAAAAAGAAATTCCAGATAGATTTTTAACTGATCATGGAGTGGGCAAGTATTTTCTAAATATAAGATAGTATAATAAAAAAGAAAAATCCAGATGCATTTGAGCACAAACAAAATTTAAAACACTAATACAGTGAAAACCCCAAAATTTGCATCTAGAAAAAATTAAAGCAAAAAAGTGGAAAATGATATAAATAGATCATTCAAACCAGTAAGAAAAAAGAATAATACGTCAACAGAAAAAATGAGCAAAGAGCAGAGAGCAGGAACATATTAGAAATAAATTAATACAAATGTTAAACTTATAGGAATCCAAAGTTCTGTATATTAAAGGAATATAAAATGACAATGAAATGGCCGAACTCATCCTACTCCAATTTATAGAAATTTAAAAGAATAATTCAAAACTCTTTAATTTTGATTATAAGCTCTTCACCTTGGGAATCATATAAAACCTCTTTAATGGAACAAATTAACACTAATAATATTTGCACTCATTATGAAGGGGTGGGTGCTGCTGGGAAGGCAGGTGTGATGGTTAATTTTATATGTCAATTTGACTAGACAACTGTACTCAGATCTTTGATTAAATGCATTTTTAGATGTGTCCATGAAAGTATTTTTTGGATGGGATTAAACTTTAAATCAGCAGACTTTGTGTAAAGCAAAATGCCCTCCATAATATGAGTGGATCTCATCTAATCAGTTGAAGGCCTTAGAAAAAAAGACTGAAGTCTCCCAAGAGACAAAATCCTCTCAGCAGACTGCCTTCAGAGTAGAACTGCAACACTTCCCTGAGTTTCCAGCCTGCCAGCCTTCCCTACAGATTTTGAATTCACCAGACTCCACAATCATGTGAGACAATTCCTTAAAATAAATACTTCCCTCTCTTTCTCTCTCTCTCTCCCATACACATGCTTGTGTGCGCGTGTGCGCGCACACGCGCACGCGCACACACACACACACACACACACACACACACACACACACACATCCTATTTTTCTGGAGAACCCTGACTAATACAGCAGCTATCTAAGGGAGATAAATACAGTTGTTTCACATACTAGCAATTTTGATGTCACAGCATATTGGGAAAAAAAAATCAATCATCTCATTTATTCTTATACTATCCAAAATAAACACATGCTACTTATTTCTACAGTTTTGTGAATGAAAGAGAAAATAACCATCTTTACTATACAATTCCTGCCACAAGTGAAGAACTAGAATAAGAACTAAAGTACAATATGGAATATAAACATGCTTTGTTCCCAAATGATTTTGTTGCCTTTCACTTAAGTTTAGATAGAATTACATATTTTTTTCCCTTTTTATTAATTTTTTCAGCGTAACAGTATTCATTCTTTTTGCACAACACCCAGTGCTCCATGCAAAACGTGCCCTCCCCATCACCCACCACGTGTTCCCCCAACCTCCCACCCCTGACCCTTCAAAACCCTCAGGTTGTTTTTCAGAGTCCATAGTCTCTTATGGTTTTAATTAGCAATAATCGCGCCTCGGATAAACCTCATTGGCTACGATACTGCCACTGCGCAAAGCTAGAATTACATATTTTTAAATAAAAGATTATATTTCAAAAGGAGACATAAATTCCTCTTTCAACATGAGTTAATTTATCATCTAATTTACTAGTTATCATATGTAAGGATCTGTGAGATTCAACTGTTGACTGCATTAGTATATTTTTTTGAGCAAGTCATCTTTAGGATAAAATTGTTGATTACTGCTCAACCATTGTGTAATAGGCTAAGATATCTAAACTTATTTAAGATTTAAGGGGCACCTGGGTGGCTCAGTTGGTTAAAGATCTGCCTTTGGCTCAGGTCACGATCTCAGGGTCCTGGGATTGAGCCCCATTTCGGGCTTTCTGTAAGTCTGCTTCTCCTTCTCTCTCTGCTTCTCCCTTTTCCTCATGTTTGCCTTTTCTCTCTCTCAAATAAATAAATAAAATCTTAAAAAAAGAAGATTGAATTGCTTGGGTTTGATTTTTCACCTCAGAATGTTTATTAAGAGGTACCGTTTAAAGAGGGGGGAAAATCCTGAAGCTTCATTGCGTTGTGTGAGCTAATTTATCTATAAGGTAACAATCCATTGGAGAGAAATGTACAAATAAATGTCTAATGAATATTTTTGATGGCAATGATGACAATTTTTAATTCCCAATTTAATGAATTTTTTAAAAAAATTAATCTGAAACTACAATTATTTGCTTGTGTTTCGGTATCTTATAAACAATAGTAGTCATAATAGTTTACATTTAGCAATTGCTTTTTATAAATCAAGTGTTTTGGAGATAGATGCATTTTCTTAAGGAATACTCCCTACACCACTGTGCTAGCAGAATTCTAAGGTAATTCTCAATGAGTCATGGCCTTATAGAATCCCTTTGTGTGCAGGCAGAAACTTGTGATTTACTTCTAGCCAGCAGAATTTGGCAAAGGGTGTGATAGGTGATAGGGTGTCACTCTGATGATTATGTTAGATTATGTGGTTGCATAACTCTTAGCAGACAGAGGAAGAGTGGATCCTGTTGGTCTTGAAAAAGTAAACATTATGCTGTAACAGGGCTGGTGACAGGGTTACAGTGAAGCTAGGATCTGTCGGGATCTCAGGAACTGAGAGTGACCCCTGGGCTAGTAATCAGCAAGAACAAACTGAGTATGGGCAGCAACATGTGACCTTGGAAGAGAATCCTGACCTTAGGAAAGGAACACAGCTTTGCTGACAACTAGAGTGTAATCTTACGAGATCCTGAGCAGAGGACCCAGTTAAACTATGCCTACACTTCTGATCTATGGAAGCTATGAGACTGTATAAGTTGCTAAATCTGCAGTAATTTGCTATACAACAATGGAAAACTGTTATAGGCACTAATACAAAATACTTCTAAAAACTATTACTATTTAGAAGAAGTAGTAATTCATACATAGAAGTCATGTAAACATCCCATTTCCACAAAAAGATTCATATCTTTCTCTAACCAAAAGCAAGGCCTGTGAACTTCCTATCTCAGCACAGACGGTACAGTTGTAATAGTAGGAGTTCATCTTGGGGTTTTACGGTCATGATTTTACAGTGTATACAGTAAATGATATATAAATCAACTTTCATTTCTTACATGTGATTATGGGAGTTAAAAATTACTCTTCTCTCTGCCTTAGAAAGAGGCAACTTCCTGTAAATGGAAATTTTAAGCTAAAGTTCAGGTACTCACTGATTAGTTCTGCGGCTGGTCTGTCATTCCTTAAACCATCTGCCTGAGAGTGCTGCAACTCAAGATTAAGCAAATAGGACCCCTTTAATCTTTATCTAGTGACTTAAATTATATTGGTCCTCTAATTGCTGTCAAATAGGAGATGGTGGTAGAGCCTAGCCAATGGAAAAGAATTCTCACAGTCCCGGGGTACATGAAAAACCTCTTATTTTCTTAGATAGGTCTTCTTCTTGCTTAGAGCACAATTTTAAACTTTCTTTTCTGTCACCGAACCCCCAGTAGCTCTTCCTCCATCCTTAGTCACAACTGGACTTGCTTTCCAATTCACTGAAAAATATTAAGGAAATTAAACAAAACAAAACAAAAACCTTCACAAACTTCCAGCATCCACTTCTCACTTATCTTTGTGCCAGTATACTTTACTTTCTCTCCTGTTATTGTGGATGCTCCCTGTGAAGGCCAATTTCTCAAGTTGAGCAATAGGTCTCACCCTCTGTCACCAACTCAAAGGATGGTATCTCAACAATTCTTCAATTATTCCCTAAGTCTCCTGGTACATCAGTTCTCCATTCTCTACTCGATCATTTGTATTAGTGTACAAACATCTTGGAAAAATAGATCCTTTCTTGGTCACATTTTACTGTCTAGTATTTATTTTTTACATTTTGTTTATAAAAAAAGTACTTGAGTAAGGTGTCTATATTCATGTTTCCACAATTTCTTCCTCATTTTCTCTTGAAACTGCTCCAATCAGATTTTGTTACTCCCTTATAATTCAGCTAAAACTCTTACCAAGGTAACCGACAATTTCCTTATTCTGAGATTATCTCATTCAGTCTAATGATTATAAACATCATATATGGACTACTCTCATGTTATTATTTCCAGCTAGAACATTTCTGCTGAACTTAAAAATTATATGTCAGCAGTCTACCATATATTTCCACTTGGATGTCTGAAATGTATCTCAAGTTTTACGTAATAAAAATTGAGCTCCTGATACTTTCCCCTAAACCTGTCTTCTCTGCAGCCTTCCCTTTCTTAAAGGCAATTTCATTCTTCTGCTTGCTTAGGCAAATCATCTTGGTCATCCTTTACTCCCCTGTTTTTCTTCCTCCTATCATCTTGTCATATGAAATTTCTATTAGCACTATCCTTAAAATCTATCCAGAATTTGATGATTTCTCACTACAGCGACAGGCACCACCTTGATCCAAGGTACCATAATCTCTGTTCTGGATTACTAAAATAGCCTCCCTACTTATGTCTATAATTCCTTTCAGTCCATTCTGAACCCAGCTAACAAAGTGACCTGGCTGAACTTTAATTTAGATTTTGTCATAAATCTATTCAAAATCCTCACTGCTTTTCAATCATACTCTGCAGAAAAGCTAATTGCTTACAAGGCTCTATATGGATCCTCAGAAATAAATGATATGGAAACTAAAAAAACAATAGAACATATCAATGAAACCAGGAGCTAGATCTTTGAAAAAAATAATAAAATTGAAAAACCCCTAGCCAAACTTTATTAAAAAGAAAAGAGAAAGCATCCAAATAAATAAAATCACAAATGAGAAAGGACAAATAACAGCCAACACCATAGAAATACAAACAATTGTAAGAGAATATTATGAAAAAATAGAGCCAACAAACTGGACACCCTGGAAGAAATGGATAAATTCTTAGAAACATATAGTACCAAGACTGAAACAGGAAGAAAGAGAAAATTTGAACAGACTGATAACCACCAAAGAAATTGAATCAGTAATCAAAAAACTCGCAACAAACAAAAGTCCGGGGCCAGATGGCTTCACAGGGGAATTCTACCAAACATTTAAAGATGAGTTAATACCTGTTCTTCTCAAACTGTTCCAAAAAACAGAAATGGAAGGAAAACTTCCAAACTCATTCTAGGAGGCCAAATTACCCTGATAACAAAACCAGATAAAGATTCCACTAAAAAAGAGAACTATAGGACAATATCCCTGAAGAATATGATGCATAGGTTCTCAACAAAATACTAGCAAACCAAATCCAACAATATGTTAAAAAGAATCATTCACCACAATTGAGTGGGATTTATACCTCTGGGCTGAAAGTGTGGTCCAATGTCCCCAAATCAACCAAGTGTGATACATCACGTTAATAAAAGAAAGGAAGAGAACCATATGACCATTTCAAGAGATGGAGAAAAAGCATGTGGCAGAGTACAACATCTGTTCATGATAAAAACCCTCAACAAAGTGAATTTAGAAGGAGCACACCGCAACATAACCCACAGCTAATACCATCCTCAATGGGGAAAAACTAAGAGCTTTTCCTTCATTCAGAAACAGGACAGGGATGCCCACTCTCATCACTACTATTTAACATGGTAGTGGAAGTCCAAACCACAGCAATCACAAAACAGAAAGAAATAAAAGGCATCCAATCAGCAAGGAAGAAGTCAAACTTTCACTATTTCAGATGGCATGATACTCTATATAGAAAACCCAAAAGATTCCACCAAAAAATGCTGGAACTGATACACAAATTTGGTAAATTCTCATGATACAAAATCAATGTACAGAGATCTATTGTACTTCTATACACCACCAACGAAGCAGCAGAAAGAGAAATCAAGAAAGGGATCTGACTCATGATTGCCCCCAAACCAGTAAGATACCTAGGAAAAACCTAACCAAAGAGGTGAAAGATGTATACTTGGAGAAGTATACAACACTGATGAAAGAAAACTGCAGATGGCCCAAAGAAATGGCAAAACATTCCATACTCATGGATTGGAACAAATATTGTTAAAATGTCAATACTACCCCACCAAAGCAATCTACACATATAATGCAAGCCCTATCAAAGCACCACCAGCATTTTTCACAGAGCTAGAACAAACAGTCCTAACATTTGTATGGAACCACAAAAGACCCAGAAGAGCCAAAGCAACCTTGAAAAAAAAAAAGGAAAGAAAAGAAAAGCAGAGCTGAAGGTATCACAATTCTAGACTTCAAGTTATATTACAAAGCTGTAGTGATTAAGACAGTATGGTACTCTCCCAGGGCCCACACAAACAGCTGGGTCCCACATCAGGTGAAGGAGATTGTCTTCTTCTCCAGGAGCAGTACAGTAGCATCTAGGAGATCCCACTAGAGGTGTAAAAGATGTCCACCACCAAGAGGCTGTAGAGGAAGAAGCACATGGCAGGGGCAGTCATGTGCTTCTTCCTCTACAGCCTCTTTGTGGTGGACATCTGTTTGGTGCTGGACCAGTTTGATTTGCTCAAATGTCCATCAGTTGATACATGGATAAAGAAAATGTGGTATATATTCACACACTAGAATATTATTCAAATATTATCATATAGAATATTATTCAAATATTCAAAATTCAAAAAAAAAGAATGAAATCCTGCCATTTGCAATGGTATGGATGGAGCAAGAGAGTATTATGCTAAGTGCAATAAGTCAGAGAAAGACAGATACCATATGATTTCACTTATATGTGGAATTTAAGAAATGAAACAAATGAACATAGAGGGAAAAAGGGAGGCAATCCAAGAAACATACTCTTAACTATAGAGAATAAACTGAGGATTACTGGATGGGAGGTGGGCTGGGGATGGGTATTAAGGAAGGCACTTGTAATAAGCACTGGATATTGTATGTTAAGTGAGGAAATCAGTAAATTCTACACCTGAAACTGGTATTAGCCTCTGTGTTAACTAACCGGAATATAAATAAAAATCTGGAGAAAACAAAACAAATCAAATAAATAACATGGCTCTTAATTACTCTCTGTCCTCCTCTTACTTTTTGCTCCTTCATATTAGCCCTTTGCTCCTTTTCTTTTCCCAGACATGCTCTTCTCCTAGTAATTTTGTGGATACTCTATTACTTTAACACTCTTCCCCTCTATATACACATGACTAGCTCTCTTGATTCCTTCATATCTTTACTCAAAGAACCCGTATCACTAATCCTTCTCTAATTGTCCTAATCTAGGATGCCATCCCCAACCTCAACCTTCTTATCCATATTCTGGATCTCTTTCTTAACACACTATATATTGACTTATCTTGTTTGTTGTCTGTCTCTCTCAGCTAGGACAAGATTATTTATTTGTTTTTCCTTACTGCACCTCTAATATTTAAAAAAAGCGTCTTTCACTCAGATTTATAACACATTTTTAAGTAAATGATGGTGCTTCAGATACTTTAGTAATAAGGTTTATGTTTTGAATTCTTATTTGTAAGAAGTGCAAAAATCTTTGGGAATTGATGTATACCTTGTCTCATTTTTTTTTTTTTTTAAAGAAATACTGACAGGAATTTTGAGTCATTTCCCTAGGACTCCTTATGAAGCAAACTCTTCCAAAAAACTATTCCACGACACTGACCACATTATCACTGTCTTCTAATCATCCAAATTAAACACCTCCTACTTCACACTATTCAATGCTTTTTTTATGCTCTTGATATTAGAAGATAGGGTGTTAGAAGTTCCTAAGAAAGAGTATTGGAGCTCTAAAGGTATAGTGCAAATCTAATATGCATGTAAAATTCCCAGTTTTATAGTTTATTATTACATGATTGCTTTTTAAGATTTTTTTTTCTTTCTCTCTCTCTCTCTCCTCCATTGTAGAAGTTCTGTTTCATAATGGGCTACTGATCAGACCTGTTATTCTAATGGTGGAATCCCAAAGGAAAACATGTTTCAGATGTAAAGTATTCCCCTCAAATTCCCTGGCGGTCATGGAAAGCAGGAGAAATTCTTGATGTATGAAGTCACTGTCACCATTGTCAAAGCACTGTAGTGTGAGAAATGAACCGCAAATAAAATCAAAGGGTATTTCTTCCAAAGCATTGAATATTAGTGCACAAACAACAATTTTTTTCATTAAAGTACAAAATATATCAGATCAAATATAAGTGTTTAAATGTCCAGAGAACATATCTCAGCCCAAGTGCTAGAGGTGGCAAATTTTTGCCACACTGGTAAACAGCAATATATGCAAAATTAAAGACTCTCCATCAAAGTACTGAAACTTAATTTATTTTTGGAAATACGAAATTCTCTATCGATCCAAAGTAACTTCCCCAGAAAATGGCACCATAAGTGCAGTGCTCTGTCCTTGCTTTAAAGAATTAATTTTAAGGTGTGCATTTTTTCCTTTAAGGGCTTTTTAAACCTAAATTAAACCACTAAAGGCCTCAATAAAGTAATATTAAAGTTGAACTGAAATCCACAAGAGCAAGACAATCTGGAGATAGGTTGAAATTCCTCTCTTTCTCTTCAACCTTAAATCAGACTGCTGTGTTAAGGTATTGTAATGATCTAAGACATTGTGTCATCTTTCATGCCAGGCAGCATATGTTACAATTCCCGAATTAGAGAAGAGATATTCCCCCAAATTATTATTTTAACTACACAGTCATTCTCAGTTTAGATTTAGGTCAGGCACCAGAAGTTACTCTATAATCTTGGGAATGAATATCATAACCTTCAGCTTAAAGTATAATCATCAAAGCTTCACATCCAGAATTGCATTATAGGACACATAGAAAAACTTAAAAAAAGATTTTCATTATTGGTTAATATGAGGATATGAATGTGTTTATCTTTGTAAATAACAGTTCTATACAAGTGGCTCAAATGTGGCAAAACAGCCACAGACAGTCCCAATATAAGTTGCAAAATCAAACATTCAGGCATGAAAAGTCTTTTTCTTAAGTTGTTTTCAAGCTTCATCCTTTTTTCTGCAATAACTAAAGCAAAACCACAGTAGCTGCAGCCATTTGCATCTAAGGAAGAGATGTTTTGCTTTGGTGATATAGCTAATGAGTCTAAAAATATTCAGTATAATAATTCTGTCAAAGCCCCCACAGTCTCCTCAATGAGCGGGAGCCTGCAGGATTCCAATGGGGAGCCAAGTAATGAGCTCTCAGCATTTGCTCCCACACCGTCCAGGCGAAATATACTCGGGCCTCTATGGTTCCACATCATTAGCAACATGAAACAAAGACACATGCTTGACTTTAATAAGAGACTAAAGTTGCTGGCTTACTAGTGTGTTACTGCATGTAAACTCTGTTTCAGTATTTCAAAACAGCTCCTTGCAAAGAGAAAGCAGGGAGGGCTTTGGCAAACAGAGTTAGGTTTAATTTAATGTGGCAAATGATTGAGTAGAATAGAAAAAAAAAAGGACACAGGAAGTGATGAGTTTCTGACACTAAGTCTCCGGGGCTCACTGCAGACTGCAGTCTCGCTGTTGGAGATGATGGTTACGGTGGGCTGCAGTGATAGGGCTATAGGCATATGTGACTGGGTTTTAGTTGATATTCTTGCAAGACAGGAAGTGAACAAGCTTATTTCCCACTGGGAAAGGTTCAGACATGATTAACTTGGGCATGACCAAATAGGTCAATAATATGACAATGAATTTCTAGCACAATAATTAAGTGGGAAAATTTGTGTGATTTGTTCTTCTTGTTCTGCACATACCAATAATGCATTAGCATGGATTCATTTAGTTTCTTTCATTAGGTAAAATCACATAGCTACAATTTAAAATAGTGATGGTTCAATTTGAATACTTAAAAGTTATTTCTGCAAAACAAGAGTAAATTATTTTTCTTTTCTTTTTAGCATAGGCTTTTGCATGCCAGCATTGACGAAGTAATCTGAAATCTATCTAAACATGCATACTAATTGCTCTGAGAGTGGTACTCCTATCCAATATCATGTCTTACTGATAGCAGGCATCAAAATAAAGGAAGAATTATTGCAGAGGAATGATATAGGTAAAAATAGATGCTTCACCTTGGGATAATAGAGTTCAATATATTTTACATTTTTATGATTTCTGTCAGTTATTAAAATATTTCAACTTTTCTTCTTATAAAAAGTTCATATAAATAATCTCCAAATTTTAGGATTGGAAGAGAACTCAGAAATTATAAAATCTGCTACTCCATTCCACAGAGTGATTCATTCTATGGTAAAAAAATTTCTTTTTCTTTTCTTTCTTTTTTTTTTATTGACAGACAGAGATCACAAGTAGGCACAGAGGTAGGCAGAGAGTGAGGAAGAGAAGCAGGCTCCCTGCCGAGCAGAGAGCTGGATGAGGGACTCGATCCCAGGATACTGGGATCGTGACCTGAGCAAAAGACAGAGGCTTTAACCCACTGAGCCACCCAGGCGCCCCAATGGTAAAAAATTTTTTTAACATTATCAGTTAAAAAATGATAGTACCCATACTCTGATTTTAATAATTTAACATTGGAACTTAAATGTAGGGAGTTTTCATTGTCTTCTTTTAAATTCATCTTTTTAATTTTTTTCTATGATCAAGATAATCTTCATCCTTTTCCTGCCATTTGATCTCATCTATTTTCCCCATAATAATGCAAACTATGCATTTTATAGGTATGCTTTCAGCAAACAGAAGATAAAAATAACATAGTTCAGCAGTACCCCAATGAGAATATCAAGGAAGACATTAAACCATTCATCAGTTGTCTTTGGACAACTGTCCAAAGACAGTTACTTGTCTTTGACTACCTTGTCCATGAGGATGCCATGAAATACTTTTTTATTTTGCAAAAATCAACATATTCTTTAAATGATAGAACAATCTCCTAATTAGCCAATCTGGAATACTTTTTTCTGAGGTTTACTTTCATTCCCACTGAGGTTTAGTTTCCTCTCCTTTTGGAAAATGAGACTTATCTTCCAACTTTAGTTTTCTGGCATTTCTTCCACTTGCTTCATGGCTTCTTATCAGTAATTGACATTGGTTGCTTGATCAAAGGGATGCATTTTTTCAGGACTCAGAAATACTTTCCTGATATGGGTCTAGAAGTCTTTTTATGAGATTTGGGCTCTCTCATTACAATTTAGTTTACCCTTTCTATGTGTATGATTAATCTCTTCTTGGTGAATGAGATGGAAACAAAATAAAAGTTCATTCATTTTTAAGTCTATTTATCTCTAGCTTGGTGCTTTCAAAATTTCTGGATCATAAGAATCATCACTTCATTTTTAAAATAAATTCTGTTTTATTATAATATGATTGGGCACAAGTAATCTTACAACAGAAGGATACAGTTGGTTTTCACACTATACTTTAAATTATAGTAAGTATGCAACTTACAAGATGAATCTCTGCTTGTTGTAACTAAAAAATTGGCATTATTTGATCCTCTATCAGTGTGAAAACAAGAGTTTGAACCTTGAAAGAGATAACCACACTCTAGAAATATAGAAACAGATAAAAGACAAGCTGTACCACTTAAGTATCAATATTGCACTTTCCCAAGAAAAATCCAGGGAAGACTTCATATGCATGCAGAGATCTTGCCAGTGATATAGTCACTACTACTTACAGATGCTTACCTATATCGAGGTCACACTGTATAAGGGAGCAGAATTAATTAATTAATTTATTTTGAAAAGATTTTATTTATTTATTTGAGACACACACAAACACAGAAACAAAGAACATAAGCAAGGGGAGAAGGAGAAGCAGACTCCCTGTTGATCAGGAAGCCTGACGTGGGGCTTGATCCCAGGACACTGGGATCATGACCGAAGCCAAAGGCAGACGCTTAACTGACTGAGGAAACCTGGTGACTGGGAAATGAATTTATTTTAAAAGTTTGTGTTTATGGAGATGCAGTTCGGCATTGGTGGAATAAAGACCTCACAAATATGTTCCTCTGTGAAAGCAAGATTTGTCAAAAATCAGGGGCGCCTGGGTGGCTCAGTGGGTTAAAGCCTCTGCCTTCTGCTCAGATCATGATCTCAGGGTCCTGGGATCGAGCCCCGCATCGGACTCTCTGCTCGGCAGGGAGCCTGCTTCCTCCTCTCTCTCTCTCTCTGCCTGCCTCTCTGCCTACTTGTGATTTCTGTCTTTCAAATAAATAAATAAAATCTTTAAAAAAAAAAAAAAAAAGATTTGTCAAAAATCAGCTCTCACAGAAATCCTAAAGCTAACCAAATCTTGTGACAATCTGAGGAGTATCCATCCAGGACAATGGATGATTTTCTGAAAGAACATCAAGTTTTTTGGCATTTCAACTTGCCTTTTTCTATTCTCCTATCTGTAGCTCCTCACAAACCTGGAAAACCAACAGTCTTGAAATCACAGTAACTGTGAGAATCAGTTATTATCAGACACTGAAAGCAACAGAATGAGTCTGAAGCACCAAAAATTGCCATCCCCAGAGAACTGTCACTATTTTACCTATCTGGAAACTCCTTGGAAAAGTCCCATACTGGGGGCTCTTCTTTATTTGACATGACTCATAGCTGAATCTGTGTAAAAAAGCCTCTCTAGCACATTTGTCTAAAATAATCAGTGGCAATTGTTTAATATCATAGGTTTCTGAGTTGATGATACTTGCTGAGGCTAATAAGAAGCTGACCAAAAAGTTTTAAGGGAAAAAGTAGGAAATAAGGTATCTTTGTAGGGTCTTTGAAAATTTAGAATATAGTACTGAGAATCTATAACATCACACCTATATTAAGGGCCATGCACATACCCAGACACATGACAGGTCTCCAGCCTCTTAACTCTATCTTCTACTGAGGCTCTACAAAAGCAGAAAGTAAAGGTAAGGAAGAGCTGTGAGCTGCCAGATTGCCCAAAACACACACACAGAGTCCCTGGGCAATTATTGGTTCATTGGTTCAAGGCAGTTAAAGAAATCTCTGTCAAATCATTAAAGGACCACTAACTGAGCAGCAGCATCAATGGCTGTGCATGACAAAGAATATAGACTTAACAGAATTAATCCAGGAAAATCACAAAATAAGCAGCAGCAGCAACAACAATAACAAATAACAACGACAAACTCTGGGGAGGGTGAATTTGATATTCAGAGTTGTTAAATTATATTACTTAAAATACCAACAAAAAAATTATAAGATATGGAAAGAAGCAGTAAGTATGGCCCATAAAGGAAAGCAATAGTCAAAAGAAAAAAAAATAAAGGAAATCCTAGATACTGGATTTCTTACACAAATGTTAAAAATCAGCTATTGTAAATATATTTGAAAAACTAAAAAAAAAAAAAAAAAATACCTGAAGAGTTAAAGGAATATATGAGAATGATGTGACACCAAATACAGACTATCAATAAAAAGATAGAAAATACTTAAAAAATAGAAATTCTGGAGCTGAGAAGAACAAAAACTGAAATTAAAATATCACTAGAGGGGCTCAACCTCAGAGTTAAAGTGGCAAAAGAAAGAACTGAGTAATCTTAAAGATATGTCAATTCAGATTATCCAGTCTGAAGCACAAAGAGGAGAACAAAGAAAAATGAATGAAATCTCAGAAACTTGTGGGAAATCACAAAGCATACCAACATATGTATAACAGGAGCCAAAAAATGAGAGGAGAGCAAAAAATAGACAGAAGTAAAAAATAACAGATTTCGAGGGAAAATAATCTGTACATCTAAGCCTTGCAAAAATCCAAACAGGATACACTCAGATATCCATGCCTAGATACATTGTAGTCAAACTTTTGAAAGACAGAGGAATTTGAAAAAAGTAAGAAAAATACTCATTACACACAAAGGATCCTCAAAAGCACTAACAGCTGACTTATCATTAGAAACCATGGAGGCCAGGAAGATGACATATTCAAAGTAGTTAAAGAAGATTGTCAATCAAAAATTTGATTATATCCAGAAAAGCTATTCTTCAAAAGATGAAAAAATTAAAGTCCCTTACTATTTGTTGTCAATTAGTTTCTTTATATTTTTTATTGTTTTATATATTTAGATGCTCCCATGTTGGGTCCATAAATATTTACATTTGTTATATCTTCTTGAATTGTCTCCTTTATGACTAGATAATGCCCTTCTTTGTCTCTTTTTATGGTCTTTGTGTTAAAGTCTAGTCTGTCTGAATAAGTATTGCTACTCTGGCCTTCTTTTGACATCCATTTGTGGGATAAATGTTTCTCCACCCCTTCACTTTTTTTTTTAAGAGACCAGGGGAGGGGCAGAGGGAGAGGGAGAGAGTGAGAATCTTAAGCCTCAACGCAGGGTTCAGTCTCACAACTGTGAGATGATGACCTGAGCTGAAATCAAGAGTCAGACGCTTAACTGACTGAGCCAGCAAGGCACCCTCCCAGCCCCTCACTATCAATCTGCAGGTGTCTTTAGGTCTACAACGACTCTTTTGTGGGGGGCCTTAGCATTCCACTCACATCAATGGACATATCATCTAAACAGAAAAGAAATAAGGAAAAGATGGTTTTTAATGACATACTGGACCAGGTGGACATAACAGATATATGCAAAACATTCCATACTAAAATAGCAGAATATATTCTTTTCAAGTGCATGTGGAACATTCTCCAGAATACATCACATATTAGGTCACAAAACAGGTGTCAATAAATACAAAAACAATGAAATCATACCATGCATATTTTCTGACCATACAAGGAAAAATTTGGAAAGACCAGAAAAACAAATGCAGGTTAAACAACATGCTACTGAAAAATGAATGGGTCAACCAGGAAATCAAAGAAGAAATTTAAAAAAATACATGAAACAAATGAAAATGAAAATATGATGGTCTGAAACCTTTGGGATGCAGCAAAACTGGTCTTAAGAGGAAGTATCCAGAAATATAGGTCTACCTCAAGAAGCAAGAAAAATCTCAAATAAACAAGCTACCTTACACCTAAAGGAGTAGAAAAAAGAACAACAAATGAAGCCTACAGCCAGCGGAAGGAAGGAAATAATAAATATTAGAGCAGAGATAAGTGGTATAGAAACTAAAATACAATAGAAAAGATCAATGAAATCAGGAGCTAGATCTTTGAAAAAATTAATAAAATTGAAAAACCCCTAGCCAAACTTTATTAAAAAGAAAAGAGAAAGCATCCAAATAAATAAAATCACAAATGAGAAAGGACAAATAACAGCCAACACCATAGAAATACAAACAATTGTAAGAGAATATTATGAAAAAATAGAGCCAACAAACTGGACACCCTGGAAGAAATGGATAAATTCTTAGAAACATATAGTACCAAGACTGAAACAGGAAGAAAGAGAAAATTTGAACAGACTGATAACCACCAAAGAAATTGAATCAGTAATCAAAAAACTCGCAACAAACAAAAGTCCGGGGCCAGATGGCTTCACAGGGGAATTCTACCAAACATTTAAAGATGAGTTAATACCTGTTCTTCTCAAACTGTTCCAAAAAACAGAAATGGAAGGAAAACTTCCAAACTCATTCTAGGAGGCCAAATTACCCTGATAACAAAACCAGATAAAGACTCCACTAAAAAAGAGAACTATAGGACAATATCCCTGAAGAATATGATGCATAGGTTCTCAACAAAATACTAGCAAACTAAATCCAACAATATGTTAAAAAGAATCATTCACCACAATTGAGTGGGATTTATACCTCTGGGCTGAAAGCGTGGTCCAATGTCCCCAAATCAACCAAGTGTGATACATCACGTTAATAAAAGAAAGGAAGAGAACCATATGACCATTTAAAGAGATGGAGAAAAAGCATGTGGCAGAGTACAACATCTGTTCATGATAAAAACCCTCAACAAAGTGGGTTTAGAAGGAGCATACCTCAGGGCGCCTAGGTGGCTCAATCAAGATAGTATGGTACTAGCACAAAAAAGAGACACACAGATCAACAGAACAGAATAGAAAACCCAGAAATGAACCCATAACTATATGGTCAATTATTCTTCAACAAAGCAGGAAAGAAGATCCAATGGGAAAAAGTCTGTTCAACAAACGGTGTTGGGCAAACTGGACAGGAACATGCAAAAGTGAAACTGGGCCACTTTCTTACATCGTACATAAAAATAAATTCAAAATGGATGGAAGACCTAAATGTGAGATTGAAACCATAAAAATCTGATGAGAACACAGGCAGTAACCTACTACTATGTATTCACCCCCAAAATACACAAATACTAATTCGAAGGGATACATGCACGCTGATGTTTATAACAGCATTATCTACAATAGCCAAATTATGGGACTAGCCCAAAAGTCCACTCACTAATGAATGGATAAGGAAGATGTGGTATATATACACACACACCAATGAAATATTACTCAGCTATCAAAAAAAATTAAATTTGCTATTTGCAACAATATGGATGGAACTAGTGGGTATTATGCCAAGCAAAATAAGTCAGAGAAAGACAGATACCATATGATTTTACTCATATGTAGAATTTAAGAAACAAAGCGGATTAAATTAGGGGAAGGGAAGGAAAAATAAAATAAGCTAAAAATAGCAGCAAACCATAAAAGATTATGAACTCAAGAAACAAACTGAGAGTTGCTGGAGAGGAGGTGGGTGGAAGGGATAACTGGGTGATGGTCATTAAAGAGGGCACAATGTAAGGAGCACTAGGCATTATATATCACTCATGAATCACCAAATTCTGCCTCTGAAGTTAATAATACAGTATATGTTAACTAAATTGACTTTAAATAAAGAATTAGAAAAAAACAAGTGCAAAACTTGTACTCTGGCAATGATGAACATTGTTGGAAGTAATTAAAGAAGACCTAACAAATGGATGGACATTCCATGTTCATGGATTGGAAGACTATCGCTAACATGCTTATACTCTCCAATTTGATCTTCAGATTAAAAAAAAAAAATCCCTATAAAAAGCCAAGCTAAGGCTGTCTGGGTGGCTCAGTCAGTTAAAACGTCTGACTCTTGATTTCAGTTCAAGTCATGATCTCAGAGTTTTGAGATTGAGCCCTGTTTCAGGCTTCATGCCAGGCATGGAGCCTGCTTAAGATTCTCTCTTCCACTCTCTCTGCCCCCGACCCCCACTCATGTGTGTCTGCACTCTTTCTCTTTCTCTCTCAAAAAAAGCCAAGATACATTTTTTTTTTTCAAAATTGACAACCTGTTCCTAAAATTTGTGTGGATATGCCAAAGATCCAAAAGAACAAAAACAACCTTGCAAAAGAAGTGTTGCAGGACTCACACTTCATGATTTCAAAACTTACTACAAGGTAATGTTGTACTGATATAAAGATAAACACACAGAGGACTGGAAAAGAATGAAGAGTCCAAAATTAAACCTTACATTTATGGTCAGTTGTCTTTGAGAAAAGTGTCAGGACACTCAATGAGGGAAAGAATAGTTTTCGCAACAAAAAGTGCTGAGACTACAGGATATCCACTGCAAAAGAATGAAGCTGACACCCTATCCTGTATCATACAACACAAATGAAATAAAAATGGATCATAAATGTAAGAGTTTAAATTATAGAAGAAAACTGTTATAATTTTGGCTTAGTTAACACCATCTTAGAGATAAAATGAAAAATATCTGGAATATACCAGAAATTTACACAAGTCAATAAAAGTCAAATAATCTAATTTAAAAATGAGGGAAGGATTTGAGTAGACATTTCTGCAAACAAAAACAAATATATAGATATATAGAAATGACTAATAAGGGCATGAAATGATGCTAAACATCATTAGTTACTTGGAAAATCAAAACCAAAATGGGATACAAGTTATACTCACTGGTATGGCTAAAAAAACCAACAAAGCAAAAACAGGATATAAAAAGTGCTGGTAAGGATATGGAGAAATTGAAACCCCTATACATTGCTGGTAGGACTGTAAATGATACAGCCACTTAATAAAACACTGACAGCCCCTCAAAATGTTAAACATATAATTATACGGCCTATGATTAAACTGCTGACTATATATCCGGAAATAAATACATGTTCACACATAAACTTGTCCATGAATATTCATGGCAACACTATTAATAACATCCTACAGTGGAAACAATATAAATACCAATCAAGTAATGCATGGATAAACAAAATGTGGTATATCTATACAATGGAATATTATTCACCAATCAAAAGAATGAATTACTGATACAGTTACAACATCAATGAACCTCAAAAACATTATGCTAAGTAAAAGAAGCCAGTGACAAAAGGTCACGGACTATATAACTCTATTTATAAGGTATTTAGAATACAAAGATCCATACATATACAAAGTAGATTAGTAGTTGTAAGCCTGGATGTAAGAGGGGATGTAGTGTGACTACTAATTGGTATGGATTCCTTTCTGGAGTATTAAAATGTTCAAAATTAGATATTGGTAATAGCCATTACCACAACCACAGAAATGAGTCCTTTAAAAGGGCAAATTTTATGATATGTAAATTATATCTCAATAAAGCTATTACAAAAAGCCCATGTTTGCAATACAAATAATTAGAGGGTGTATAATGCCACATTTCTGATTTTAAGTACCTTTATGCCAATAAAATATCTTGTTCATATATATGTCCTCCAGAGAATCCCTGGGGAACTGTTATGATAGAAAATTTCAATCCTATGTTACCATTCAATTATCTGCTTTCTCACATTAGACTTTATGTGTATTAAGTGGAGAAACATCCCATGCTGCCTCCAAAGTGCTGGAAACACGCATTTAGCAAGCATTTCTTAAGTTCATGAGTAAACGAATGAATGGATGAGTGAATGAACAAATGAATGAAAGCTGAAAGTCAAATATTATCAAGGTTGGTGTGTGCATGAAATTGAGATAAAAACAAGTAGAGGGTAAGACTGTCAAGAATACTCTATAAATAACCTACATAACAAGAGGATCAACTAAAAGAACCATTTTTAATACTTTTCATGTAAATATCCTAGTGTAGTGAAGAACATGTTAGGTTGCCACAGAGAAAATCCAATTGAAGAACAGATTTCTCTTTTTTCATCCTATGTTGTCCAAGACATTTGTGATTGCTATTTTAGTTTCCACATAACTTTGTAGATGGTAGACAACCAAATGGTGCCAACGTGCCTAGGAGATTTGCTTCTTAACTTAAAAAAAAAAAAAAATTAAGTATTTATATGGGGGGGGGCAGACTGAGATGGAGAGGGAGAAAGAATTTCAAGCAGACTCCCAGCTGGGAGTGGAGCCCGACGTGGGGCTGCATCTCACAACCCTGAGATCACGATCTGAGCAGAAATCAGGAGTCAGACACTTAACCAACTGAACCATCCCTATTGCTTCTCAACTTTTGCAGAGTATTTCCCGCTACTGATTAGTAAGTGAAAGAAAAAAGAAAAAAGAAAAAAGCATTTATTTAGTACTGACCTGTGTCAGGCAATATGAAATATGCCTTATTTATATTAAATTATCTCAACAACTCTATGGACTATTAATCTCCCACCCCACCATGTTACAGAAAAAAAACCAAAAAAACCCAAGACTGAAAGCTGATTTAATTTCCCTGATGTGATAAAGCATATAAATCAAAAGATATAATTTTTTAAAAAGATTTTATTTATTTATTTGACAAAGAGTGAGAGATCACAAGCAGGCAGAGAGACGGGGGAGAGAGAGAGGAGAAGTAGGCTTCCCACTGAGCAGAGAGTCTGATGCGGGACTCCATCCCAGGATCTGAACTGAAGGCAGAGACTTAACCTACTGAGCCACCCAGGCGCCCCAAAAGACACGATTTTAACTCCTCTGTGTGATATCAAAATCATGAGGACTCTGTCATAAATTAAGTTTGGGGTTATAACTATCCAATGTATATCAGAGTACTGTGAACTAGTAATCAGGGACCTGAAGACTCTGATAATCATGCATTTCATGATTTTCTTAAGTGAGAGATTATACTCTTAATATATGTGTTTCCAACCAAGTCTCCATTTTTCCCAATTTAAAGAATTATAGTGATACAAAGAAACCAAAATAATATTGCTTACATTTTCTTTTCAAGACAAAGGATTTAATAAAAATAATCCAGCCATGGTATAAAAATTATTGAGATTCATACATCACTTTTTTTAGTTCACTAGGTAACACTACTTTGTGACTACTAAGAATAATTATTCCCTTTAAATACAGACAGAGTTTGTATTTTAACACTACTTCTCCAATTTTTCTTTTGTTTTTAACAAAGAAAGATTGTTTTTATCTAGATCAGTCGATTCAATGTATATGGTGTGTCTTTATTTTCTTTTAAGGAATTGCTGATCACAGTCTTAACCGTTGAGAAGATTTTATAAATCAGAGAATGTTTAATATTGAAATCACCTACTGAGTTTTACCACTTCATAGCACTTTATAGTGAAGAGATAAAAATATAATCTAACTTATTCCTACCTTTGACAAACAACCATTTTTTATTATTACCTAATTAAAATAACTCTAATTCAGCTAAGTGAATTTTAGTTTGTATTAACTATTTGAAACCTTAGTATGTATGCCCTGGTGTCAAGTGAACTCAGGATACCATGCACAGCATATGGAGAAATGGGACTTGAATGTTTGTGAGGCTCTGCTGCAAAGCAAGCAGTGTAAGAATGATTTTATGATTTCTTACGTTGGATTCTAAGACTGCTGGTGTCACAAAAGCCACTGCAATAAAGCCACTGCCACCTGGAGGCTCAGAAATAGCAACTATTATTAAAATCACTCAGTTCACAGGTTTATTAATTGAAGTGAATGATAATAGAGAAATACACTTACAATGATTAAAGAAAAAGGACTGATATTGGTAGAACATCAACTCAAAACCTTTTGATCTGAGGTTATTTTCTTGCAGATGGACCTTCTTTATACTAGGCAGTTCTCAAAGCACAAGACTGTTTCTTTCAACAGTGTTCTGAATCTTTTTTCTCTCCAGTTATTCTTCTTACATATTTTCACTCTCTTTGCTACTGGCTCTTCTGCTCCATGTGTAAATATTTTAAGACTGGTTCTATGTTAAAAAAACAACAAAAACTCCTTCCTGAACAATTGGTTTGTGACAGTGTCACCCTCTTACTTTCATTTCTTTTTAATCCCAGCTTCTTGAAAGATTACCTCAGCTTTGACTTGACCTTCCTAATTATCTCACCTCATGTTTATTCCTCAAACTGTTATAGTTGCTGTCAGGAAAATCCCTAATGGCCTTCCTCCTTCTCATCATTTGAAGCTTTTAAACACCTACTGCCATTCAAACTTTCCTCAACTTTGTTATAGTAAACAGTATCATCTTGAATTTTTTATAGTAAACAGTACCATCTTGAATTGTTCTGGTCTCCTAATGGTGGCTTCTTAAGTTTCTCAAAAAGATCCTTTCTTTCTCTTTCTAATCCCCAGGGTAGCTAGTATGTGTGTGTTAATATACACATACACATGAATATATGTATATATATGTGTATACACACATGAATATATATAAACACATCTCAACAAGTTTAAAAAAATTGAAATCATCAAGAATATATTTATATATTCTTCCTTAAAATTTTTATTTATGTATTTTTAAAAATTTTTATTATTATGTTCAATTGGCCAACATAAAGTACATCATTAGTTTTTGATGTAGTGTTCAATGGGTCATCAAAAAAGTTCTAAAAGCAACAGGTATATAATTCAATTTTAAAACTAAAACATGGTTATTTCAGGTAATTTGGGAAATAAGCATATTACAAAGAAACAGAATTTAATGACATATTATATTAATATCTAAATATTCCTTGATATGTCCTTCCAGTGTTCTCATTGAGAAGAAGATATGGGCATATTGTGCTGGTCATTAGTCCTTTGTTTTTCGATCCTTTCCCATCCTTTTTATGCTCTGGTTTGTATTGTGGAGGACTGATTCTTAAAAACTACATTACCCAGGTTCTCTCAATCATAGAAAGAAAATGATATAAAAAAGGAAATTTAGAACATCAGAAAGGAAGAAGAAAATTTAATAAGTGAAAACATAGACAGATATTCTTTCCCTCTCGAATTTTCCTAAATTAAATTTGATGGTTGAAGGAAAAACTATAATGCTGTCTGATGTGCTTTTAAAATGGATTTGGAATAAATTTTTAAAGATATATTATACATGGAGACCATAAAGAAAGGTAAAGGGAGGTAAAGTTTCTATATTTCACTTGAACAAGCAGAATGATGACACCAGTAGATTGTAGTAAGTTATGTATATGTAATGTTAAAGCTACATAGAGAGAGGCAATAACAACAACATAATCAAAATGAAATTCAAAAATATGTTCAAGTAATCCATAAGAAGTCAGGAAGAAAAAAGCAGAGATATGAAAACCAGAGAGAACAAATAGAAAACAAGAAAATAACAAGGCAGACATAAACCCTAGCTTATCAACAACTACATTTAATGCAAATAGTCTAAATACACAGATTTGAATATTATCAAAGCCATCTATGAAAAACCCACCGCAAATATCATTCTCAATGGAGAAAAACTGAAAGCTTTTCCGTTAAGGTCAGGAACACGGCAGCGATGTCCATTATCACCACTGCTATTCAACATAGTACTAGAAGTCCTAGCCTCAGCAATCAGACAACAAAAAGAAATTAAAGGCATCCAAATTGGTAAAGAAGAAGTCAAACTATCACTCTTCGCAGATGATATGATACTATATGTGGAAAACCCAAAAGACTCCACTCCAAAACTGCTAGAACTTGTACAGGAATTCAGTAAAGTGTCAGGATATAAAATCAATGCACAGAAATCCGTTGCATTTCTGTACACCAACAACAAAACAGAAGAATGAGAAATTAAGGAGTCAATCCCATTTACAATTGCACCCAAAACTATAATATACCTAGGAATAAACCTAACCAAAGAGGCTAAGAATCTATACACAGAAAACTATAAAGTACTCATGAAAGAAATTGAGGAAGACACAAAGAAATGGAAAAATGTTCCATGCTCCTGGATTGGAAGAATAAATATTGTGAAAATGTCTATGCTACCTGAAGCAATCTACACATTTAATGCAATCCCTATCAAAATACCATCCATTTTTTTCAAAGAAATGGAACAAATAATCCTAAAATTTATATGGAACCAGAAAAGACCTCGAATATCCAAAGGAATATTGAAAAAGAAAGCCAAAGTTGGTGGCATCACAATTCCGGACTTTAAGCTCTATTACAAAGCTGTCATCATCAAGACAGCATGGTACTGGCACAAAAACAGACACATAGATCAATGGAACAGAATAGAGAGCCCAGAAATAGACCCTCAACTCTATGGTCAACTAATCTTCGACAAAGGAGGAAAGAATGTCCAATGGAAAAAAGACAGCCTCTTCAATAAATGGTGCTGGGAAAATTGGACAGCCACATGCAGAAAAATGAAATTGGACCACTTCCTTACACCACACACGAAAATAGACTCCAAATGGATGAAGGACCTCAATGTGAGAAAGGAATCCATCAAAATCCTTGAGGAGAACGCAGGCAGCAACCTCTTCGACCTCAGCCGCAGCAACATCTTCCTAGGAACATCGGCAAAGGCAAGGGAAGCAAGGGCAAAAATGAACTATTGGGATTTCATCAAGATCAAAAGCTTTTGCACAGCAAAGGAAACAGTTAACAAACCCAAAAGACAACTGACAGAATGGGAAAAGATATTTGAAAACAACATATCAGATAAAGGGCTAGAATACCGAGATTGGCAGAGAAGATTAAAAAAACACACTAAACTTCGTCCTGGCTGGATAGAACTACCCTATGACCCAGCAATTGCACTACTGGGTATTTACCCTAAAGATACAAACATAGTGATCCGAAGGGGCACGTGTACCCGAATGTTTATAGCAGCAATGTCTACAATAGCCAGACTATGGAAAGAACCTAGATGTCCATCAACAGATGAATGGATCAAGAAGATGTGGTATATATACACAATGGAATACTATGCAGCCATCAAAAGAAATGAAATCTTGCCATTTGCGACGACGTGGATGGAACTAGAGCGTATCATGCTTAGTGAAATAAGTCAATCGGAGAAAGACAACTATCATATGATCTCCCTGATATGAGGACATGGAGAAGCAACATGGGGGGGTAGGGGGATAGGAGAAGAATAAATGAAACAAGATGGGATTGGGAGGGAGACAAACCATAAATGACTCTTAATCTCACAAAACAAACTGGGGGTTGCT
Organism: Meles meles; assembly: GCF_922984935.1. NCBI lineage: Eukaryota > Metazoa > Chordata > Mammalia > Carnivora > Mustelidae > Meles > Meles meles. Next base: position 56,664,331 of record NC_060077.1, read on the forward strand.
GGGGGGAGGTGGGATTGGGAGAGGGGGAGCGGGCTATGGACATTGGGGAGGGGAGGCGAACCATAAGAGACTATGGACTCTGAAAAACAACCTGAGGGTTTTGAAGGGTCAGGGGTGGGAGGTTGGGGGAACAGGTGGTGGGTGATGGGGAGGGCACGTTTTGCATGGAGCACTGGGTGTTGTGCAAAAAGAATGAATACTGTTACGCTGAAAAAATTAATAAAAAGGGGAAAAAATTATAAAAAAAAAAAAAACCACACTAAAAAAACAAATGCAAAAATACAAACAAAAACAAACTTCCATGACTCAAGTATATGTTGTCTACAAGTAACTCATTTCAAATATAACAAAATAGGCAGCTTGGAAGAAAAAATAATGGAAAATGATATAGAAATATTAGTCGAAGGCAAGGAGTGGCTATACTAACAGTTAATGTAGTCTATATGGCAAATAAAATAGAAATATGGAGAGATATAATACAATCATATAAAACATAATCCACCCATATATTCATGGACCAAAAAAGAGAGGTGTAAAAAATGTGAAAAAAAGTGGAAAAATCCACAATTATGGTTCAAGATTTCAATACCTCTCTCTCAATAATTATAGAACAACTAAACAGAAAATCAGTAAGGACAGAGAAGAAATCAACATCATTAATCAACAGGATATAATTGACATTTACATAATACTCCATGCAACAATGGCAGAATAAATTTTTTTTAATATCTTTTTTTTTAAATTTTTATTTATTTATTTGACAGAGAGAGAGAGATCACAAGTAGGCAGAGAGGCAGGCAGAGAGAGAGGAGGAAGCAGGCTCCCGGCGGAGCAGAGAGCCCGATGCGGGGCTCGATCCCAGGACCCTGAGATCATGACCTGAGCCAAAGGCAGTGGCTTAATCCACTGAGCCACCCAGGCGCCCCAATAAATTTTTTTTAAAGTATCCAAGGAACATAAGTGATAGAAAATATCCTGGGCCATAACACAAATCTCAACAAACTTAATACTTGATATCATACAGAATATATTATTCAGCCACAATCAGTTTGCTCTCAGCATTTACAAGATTCCCTTTAGGCCCTAGCCACATGGCTCTCTCACAAAATCATTGCTAACCTTTTCAAAACTAGCAAGAGAATCTCTTGCCATAAAAGTCTTATGTGATGCAATTTAATCAAGAGAGAGAGAGTATGCTGTCAAAATCATGTATCTTGCCCACATTCAAGGTGAGCTGATTACATAGGGTATGCTCACAAGAGGGTGGGGGTAAGGATCTTGGGGGCCTTCTTATAATTTGCTTACTAAAGAGCCATACAATTATTTGTGGACTTTCTTATATATAAGAACACTTTAAAATTTATATTTAAAGTAGTACAAAAAATGTTACTATTAATGCTAGTACAGGTTGTTAGGGAGAACACAGTGTTAACTAAAGGCAATCTGGGGCATTCATATGTTTTTGAGGAGGCTGGATTTCCCAAGGAGAAGAACTTTATCGGCAAATAGCCAGAGGAGAAAAGCATGGTGTCTTCAGTGAACTAAAGGTACTTTAGTTTGGGTACAGAATTTGAGGCAGGAATTGGCAGAAGATGACACAAACTGGAAGGATGAACACATCTTCCCCATGTTTAAACCCTTCAATACCTTCTACTGAATATTAGATAAAATCCAACATCCTTACTGAAGCTTCTAAATTTTTTTCTTCCTTTTCCCAGCTTAATTTGCATTAACCACCTGCAGTAGACTAAATGTGAGGCCTTATCCTCAATGTAATAATATTGGAGGTGAGGTCTTTGGGAGATAATTAGGTCATGAGGGTGGATCCTTCATGAATGGGATTACAAATTTAACCCCTTAAAAGAGGCCAGAGAGTTAGCTGGTACTTCTACCATGTGAGGGTAAATAAGAAGTCATCCCTCTGAAACCTGGAAGAGATCCCTGCCAGAACCCAAACTTGCTAGCATTCTGAACTCAGACTGCCAGCTTCTAGAACCATAAGAAGTTAAGTTTCTATTGATGACAAGCTACTCAGTTTATACTATTTTGTTATAGCAGACCAAAATGACTAAGACAGTGGGTACTAGAAATCACCTTCTAGATGTCAACTTACAATCTACACATAAAACAACAAATGCTTAATTTCATCATCTGTTCTTATAAATTTGTTTTTTTTATTAAAGCTATCTTTGTGAACATCATCTGTGTCCCAAGTGGGAAACCTGGAAGTATACCCCCTTTTTCACTCTTTACATTTCCATCCCAGTCTTATAGATTTTATCTCTGAATTATATCTCAACTCCTTCCTCTCCATGGCACCCTTACTAATATCTTTTTAGATTAGGTCTCCATTAGTTACAGTCTGGAAGACTTTACAAACCTTCCTAGAGGTCTGCTTACCTGTCTTACCCCTCTAACACACCTTCATGTCATCTCAAAGGGCTCTTTCTACAAAGAAAGCCTTATTTTGTCATATCTCTACTTAATATTTTTTTATGGAAACCAGGGAATTCTCTGATGAAGTAAAACTCATAAGGACAGCACATAAAATCTTTCACAATTGAGTTTCTGACATTCTTGTAAGTTCCTGAAAAGTATCATGATATTTTTCACCTTTGACCTTTACATTTGCTTCTCATTTTTTTTAAACACTTGTTCCAACTTCATGCATATAGCTAATCCTGACTAGTCCTTCAAGTGTTGGAAAAGCTATCACCTTTCCCAACCAGCCTTCATCGCCTCTCAGACTGATTTAGATATTCTTTCTCTGTTCTCATAGAATCTTCATTATGTATAAAATTACTGCACAGTATTTTATTTGCTGTAGTATATGTCTAGAGTCTCTACTGGCCTGAAATCTTGAGGATTTTTAAAATCCTTTTACAAGATAGGGTGGTTGGCATATAGTAGTTGCTTAATATGCATAAGTTGCATTAATCATAATTCATTTTATCTGATCAATCGTTATTTAACCATTTGTATATTACATATTTACTCATTCAACATTATTTTTTTAAAGATTTTTAAAATTTATTTATTTGAGAGAGAGAGAGTGAGTGAGTGAGAGATCATGAGAAGGGGAGAGGCAAAGGGAGAGGGAGAAGCAGATTCTATGCTGAGCGGGGAGCCCAGACTCTGGATCATGACCCCAGCCAATGGCAGACACTTAACTGACTGAGCCACCCAGGTGCTCCATATCTATGTTATTTGAATAACCCATACATACAGGTGTTCTTTCTTTTTTAAAGTTCCTCTTAATGCTACTTTGCTTTTAGGAAAGATCTACCTTGTTTTTGTTAAGCAAAAGAAATCCAAAGGGGATTTCTGCCTTTACAAAAAAAGCAAAAGCAAAAATAGTTTTCAGTGTTTGTTTTGCAGTGAGCTGAGAGTGGCACAGCCAAGTTCCTTCCCTGGGAGCTGCACTCAGCATCTCAGCGTCAAGCTGCCATTGCTGTGAACTGTGTCTGTGAGCATCTGTGCTTTATCTCAATTTATTTTGTGCATCCATTAAACAAGATGTGTCCTAAGGTGTAAGAAAAGCCTAAGAGAGGTTATTTTTTAGGTCTGGGAACACTAATAAATTTTCCGTATAAATTAATGGTAATTGCTTCTTCACTTTATGCTATTTTGGCTTACAAAAGGTTTCAGAGAAATGCTGTACTTTCAGATAGCAGGAGGAAACCTGTACTATAAAGGACATTCTATTGTGTGTACCTGAGTACAAAAATGGATCATATATTCTTGTTAAAAGTCAGGAAAAGGTAGTTACTTAAAAGAGGGTATGGAATATAATATGGCTTTATTTAAGGTTAGCTGTTTGAGAATATACCAGTGATAATGAGGGAGAAGTCCTAAGAGAGTTATGGATCAAACTGCTGTGACTTAATGGAGAGAAGAGATCACTTTTCCTAAGGTTCAGAGGAGAATATTTATAATGGCAAAGTAAGTGACCTTTGACCTCTGTCCTGGTAGAGTTTGGATATATAGAGGTGGAGGAAAACATCATCTGACCAAGTATGAACAAGATGATCTTAGGCAAACAGGAAAGCACAAAGTGCAAAGTATGGTAAGTTTAATGGCTTAGCCAGAGAAGGGAAAGTAAGAAGAAAGAATGAGTGATGAAGATCAAGATTTAGGTTAGACCACAATCTGTAGGAAAAAGTAAAACAAGGGTTTTAAAAATAGGAAAAAAACATATTCTGTACATTTTCTTAGGTTGACCAAAAATAAAAATTTTCAATGAGTCACTGAAGTTCATTTTGTTTACAAGCAGCATTGCAGCAACAATGGGAATTTCAAGAATCTTTACATGCTCTATAGATTTATTTCTTGAATAAATAGTTATGCAGAATTTTATATTTATTTCTCAAGTCATTGAACTTCATTCCAATTTGAAACAGGCAGAAGAATGTCAAACAGTAGAAAGAGATCCAAACTCACCTAACAACTTAAAGGGTACTCATATGTTTGTCATATTTTTCATAATTACTATATAATTGATGTTTATTAAATTTAGTAGTATGTAGTATAAGTAAAAGTCATATAAAAATAAAACATTTAATAAAAAAGATAAAGTACTTATCATCCCGCCTTAAGTTGTATCTTAAAATCTACTGTTTCTTTAATTACCATATTAAATTATTTATTATATACTATTTGTCAGACTGTGCTAGGCAATGAGTATTAAAAAGTGACCAAGATGTGTACTACCACCAAAAAAACTCATAGTTATATAACATGTGGTGGTAAGAAGAGATATTGTGTGTCTATGTTAGAGAGAGGGAAAGAACCAGGGAAAGCTTTATGGAGGAGATGATATTTGCATTGAAACTCAAAGGACAATTAGGACTATTGGAATACGACTGGGGAGAAGCATTCTAGAAACAGGATGGCATGAGCAAATGTCCAAGGTAAGAAACAGCATTGGACACAAAGAGAATGACACAAAATTTAGTAGTACAAAAATATAACATTTAAAGATAAGATGATAATAGCCCAAAGTAAGGATGGGGATCTGGCAGGTCAGATTATTGAGAAACTGTGGACTTTGAACACTCATTCAAGGGCTTTAAACTACTGTAATGAGGAATTTCAGAAAGTTAGGTCTAGCCATAAGAAGACAAAATAGGAAGCTGTTGGGGTAATCCAGATGAAAAATGATAAATGTTTAAAACAGGACAATGATAACAGTAATAGTGAAGACAATAGGTTCAAAATTTGTTTATCATGTAAATTATAGAAATGTGAAGTTGTGCATGGGGCCCCAGGGAGAACAAAGAGTCAATGATGATAAACAGCTCTCTGTTGTGATAACTGAGTCAATGATGGTGCAACCAAATATAAGGAAAAAAAATAACAGACCATAGAAGCAATAGAATTTAAGAGGAAAATACAGGGTGAACATTTTGTGTTTCAGGTACCTGTAAAATTTCTAGTTGATGTCCAGTGGTCAGGTAGATAGAAGTGTCTAAAGTTCTTAGTTCATTCATTAATAGACAATCACAAAAACGAGTGTTTTATTTTCTACAATTTTTGATTGATAAGTACTCCTTTCTTTAAAAATGTTTGCTTGCCTCCCTGATAGCAGATAATTCTGAAATTATTCTCAATGTTCCAGTCTAGAGATGTGGATTCCTTCTTCATCCTCAGGAAATTTTTGAAACATTTAAACTATCTTGCATAAACTAAATCTTCAACTCTTTCTGCTCCTTCATGGAACCATCTTAGGAACCAATAAATAGTACAGTTATATTTTATGTCTGTTCAGTAATATTTGTATTGGATTTAAAAATATTTAATAAGAAGGTTAGTCTTGTCCCTTTATTAAACCACAATGATCACCAGTAGAAACTGTTAGTTTTATTCATTTTTTTTTACCCATTTTTTAAAGCTGCAGGACAATTATTTGAAGTAGACTAGATATGGGAGCAAGAGGCAAAAGTATTATTGCCATAATGGAAACTTTAAAAATTGGAATGCAATCTTTAAATAGGAGTTTATGCTATCTGCTTAATAATTTGAATTTCTCTTACCTAGCTCACTGAGGAACCCACGGCTCATTAATCTTATTGCAAACTATGCTGAAATTAGAATTGACAAAAATAACTATTTTTTATGTTTTTTAAGTTTTAATTTAAATTCTAGTTAGTTAGTATATAGTGTGTCATTAGTTTTGGGAGTAGAATTTAGTGATTCATCACTTACATACAATACCCAGTGTTCCTTACAAGTGCCCTCCTTAATGCCCATCACCCAATTAACCCTTCCCCCACCACCTTCACTCCAGTAACACTCAGTTTGTTTTCTACAGTTAAGAGTCTGTTTCTTGGTTTGCCTGTCTTTTTTTCCCCTCTATGTTCAACCATTTTGTTTCTTAAATTCCACACAATGAGTGAAATCCTATGGCATTTGTTTTTTTCTGATTGACTTATTTCACTTTATTTCACTTATTTCATTTATTTCACTTATTTCACTAGATACACTCTAGCTCCATTCATGCAATTGCAAAGGGCAGGATTTCATTCTTTTTTTTTTTTTTTAAAGATTTTATTTATTTATTTGACAGAGAGAGACCACAAGCAGACAGAGAGGCAGGCAGAGAGAGAGAGGGAAGCAGGCTCGCTGCTAAGCAGAGAGCCCGATGTGGGACTCGATCCCAGGACCCTGAGATCATGACCTGAGCCGAAGGCAGCGGCTTAACCCACTGAGCCACCCAGGCGCCCCGGATTTCATTCTTTTTGATGACTGAGTATTATTACACACACACACATACACACACATCACTTCTCTTTATCTATTCATCAGCTGATGGATATAAATTTGGGCTCTTTCCATAATTTGGCTATTGCTGTTAATGCTGTTAAAACATTGGGGTGCATGTGTCTCTTTAAATCAGTAATTTTGTATCCTTTGGGTAGCTATTGGGTAGTACAATTGCCGGATCAAAACGTTGTTCTATTTTTAACTTTTTGAGGAACCTCCATACTGTTTTCCAGAATGGCTGCACCTATTTTCATTCTTACCAACAGCGTAAGAGGGTTCCCCTTTCTCTGAATCCTTGCAAATACCTATTATATACTATGTTGTTAGTTTTAGCCATTCTGACTGGTGTGAGGTGGTATCTCATTATAGTTTTGAGATAACTATTTTTTTTTAAGAAAAGGATGATCATTTCACGTCTCTCTAGCTATCAAAGAAAAAAAAACAGGTCAAAGAGAGCACCTTAACAATCAGATACATCCCTTGGTGAAAGAATAGAAAATGGATGAAAACAATGACCCTATAGAAACAAAATAATATAAGATTCTAAATAAAAGATTTAGAAGACAGATTAAAAAGTTAGGTACAACTTATTTTTAAATAAGCTTCTCTTTACTATATGCTCAGAAGAGGGAGCAACCAAATAAAGAATTTAAGAAAGACATCAAATTGCCTTTTTTCACTCTACTCATCCTGGGGATCACCTGATATTGTTGCTTTAAGAAAAGAGAACACAAAAATTAACAATAACCACAATAAAATCCAGATTTCAGATTTCATATAAAATTAAGAAGAAAAAGACAAAATAAATAAATTTTTGGTAAAAAAAAAGAAAGCAAGACTTCATGATTATGAATAAGAGTGAAATTGAAAACATTAATTTAAGTTAAATGTAATTAAATGACCAATGGTATACACGAAAACTCAGAACAAATCAAACAACAGGAGATGTGAAATGTGACAAAGCAATCAACATTGTGATATAATAAAGGACATAAAGGATAGAAGTAAGGATGGTCTAAAATAAAGAAGCAAATGAGATCTGAAAGAAAGACATAGCTATAAAAGGCAGGCAAAGAATATAGAATATTTGTATAATTAGAGACTCTCAAGATGAAAAGTCAATCAATGGAATAAAACCAAAATGTAAAACTTGTAGCTGTATCTAGATATATTACCTTCCAGATATATATCTTAGTAAAACTATTATACTTTATAGATAAGTAAATAATCTTAAGGGCAAAATAAATCCAAGCCATTTAGAAAGGAAAGAAAATCAGCAAGCTACTCAATAACAATATGCAAAGCAAGATATCAACAGAGCAATTCTTTTTTTTTTTTTTAAGATTTTATCTATTTATTTGTTAGAGAGCGCAAGCAGTTGGAATGGCAGGCAGAGAGAGAAGCAAGCTCCCTGCTGAGCAAGAAGCCTGATGTGGAACTCAATCCCAGGACCCTGGGATCATGACATGAGCCAAAGGCAGACCCTTAACTGACTGAGCCACCCAGGAGTCCCACAACAGAGAAATTCTTAAAAATGTATTAAAAAAACAAAGTATGACCCAGGGAGTTATTCAGCCAAACTGTCAATTTAGTATCAAATTTATACATGCAAAAACTCAGAGAACAGCACATGCCAAGTCTTCCTTGAGGAAAATGTCATAGGACAGGCTTATCTTATCCAGGAATGGAATGGGAAATTTTGGCAAATAAAATAGTGGTGAATTTTGAATATAGATGATTGTAGATCTAAGGCTAAAATGCAGTGATAAAATGATGGAAGAATAGTATGAAAATGATGTGTGCTCTGAAGTTTTGAGGTTCTTCAACAGTTAAAAATAGAACAACCTTTTGATCCAGCAATTGCAGTACTAGGCATTTACCCAAAGGATACATAAATACTGATTCCAAGGGATACATGAACCCCGACTTTTTAGCAGCATTGCCAACAATAACCAAATTATGAAAAAAGCCCCAATGTCCATCAATTAATGAATCAATAAAGAAGAGGTGGTATATATATACAATGGAATATTACTAACCATCAAAAAGAATGAAATCTTGTCATTTGCAATGATGTGGATGGAGCTAGAGAGTATTATGTTAAGCGAAATAAGTCAGAGAAAGACAGATACCATAGGATTTCATTCATATGTGGAATTTAGAAATGAAACAGATGAACAAAGGGGAAAAAAGATAAAATAGGGACAAACCAGAACACAGACTCTTTAACTATAGAGAATAAACTGAGGGTTGCTAGGAGGGAGGTGAAGGGGGTATGGGTTAATTGGGTGAAGGATATTAAGGAGAGTACTTGTGATAAGCACTGGATGTTGTATGTAGGTATTGAATCACTAAATTCTACTCCTGAAACTAATATTACACTGTGTGTTAACTAGCTGGAATTTAAATAAAAACTTGAGAGTGTCTGGGTGACTCAGTTGGTTAAGCATCCATCTCTTGATTTTGGCTCAGATCATGATTTCAGGGTTGTGAGATCAAGACCTACATAGGGCTCTGTGCTCAGTGGAAAGTCTGCTTGAGATTCTCTCCCTCTGCTCTTACCCCTACTTGCTTTCTCTATCTCTCAAGTAAAAAAATTAAAAAATGGAAAAGAAAACAAAAGATAAATAAAATGATGTGTTGAAAAGACTTGCCTCTAGACTTCTAGAAAATAATAATAAGGATAAATTAAATGATGTCTAAAAGGGGCTTTTGGGGTTGCCTGAGTGGCTCAGTAGGTTAAGCGACTGCTTTCAGTTCAGGTCATGATCCCAGGTCCTGGGATAGAGTCCCATGTCAGAGTCCCTGCTCAGCAGGGGAGTCTGCTTCTCCCCTTCCTCCTGTTCATGTTCTCCCTCTCTCTCACTCTCTTTCTCTCTCAAATAAAGAAAATCTTTTTAAAAAAAAGGGGGCGCCTGGGTGGCTCAGTGGGTTAGGCCTCTGCCTTCAGCTTGGGTCATGATCTCAGGGTCCTGGGATCAAGCCCCGCATGGGGCTCTCTGCTCAGTGGGGAGCCTACTTCCTCCTGTCTCTCTGCCTGCCTCTCTGCCTACTTGTGATCTCTCTCTCTCTCTGTCAAATAAATAAATAAAATCTTTAAAAAAAAATAAAAAAAGATGCATTTGATTCTTTGTGAAAAAGCAGCATGTAGGGGCACCTGGGTGACTCGGTGGGTTAAGTGGCCGCCTTCAGCTCAGGTCATGATCTCAGGGTCCTGGGATCGAGTCCCGCATCGGGCTCTCTGCTCAGCAGGGAGCCTGCTTCCCTCTCTCTCTCTGCGCCTGCCTCTCTGCCTACTTGTGATCTCTCTGTCAAATAAATAAATAAAATCTTAAAAAAAAAGCAGCATGTAAAATGCGAAGGGTTTTGTATTAAAATGCTTATTTCAAATGGAAAATATAGCATATATTAAAAACAAAATCTAACAGCATGATTTAAAAATGTATTGTGATCAAGTGAAAGCCCTTTTAGGATTTCAAGGAAGACTCAGAATTAGTAAATCTACTGATACCATTTAGTGTATTAGTAGATCTAAGGAGAAAAATTATATTGTCATTTTCACAGGTTCTGGAAAAGCACACAACATATTCATTTCTGATAAAAAAATGGAATGAAACTTTTTCATGTGTCTGTTGGCCATCTGGATGTCTTCTTTGCAGAAATGTCTGGTAATGTCCTCTGCCCATTTCTTGATTGGATTGTTTGTAAGTATCATATGGTCTCACTTATTTGTGGAGCATAACAAATAACATGGAGGACATGGGGAGATGGAGAGGAGAGGGAGTTGAGGGAAACTGGAAGGGGAGATGAACCATGAGAGACTATGGACTCTGAAAAACAACCAGAGGGTTTTGAAGGGGCGGGGGGGTGGGGTGGGAGGTTGAGGAACCAGGTGGTGGGTAATAGGGAGGGCACGTACTGCATGGAGCACTGGGTGTGATGCCAAATCAATGAACACTGTTATGCTGTAAACAAACAAACAAACAAACAAACAAACAAACAAAAAGTCAGTGTGCACATGTGTTCATTATGGGTGGGGTCTATTTTATATTAGAGATATCTAAGAGACAAAAATGCAATAGATGCATCTTGATTATGTGCTAGTTATAAAAAAGGGCAGAAAACATTTTGGGGACAATTGGGGAGATATTAATATTAGCTGGAAATTGGTTTTAATTGGTTTCTTCGGAGTGATGATGATATTGTGGTTACTTAGGGAATGCCATTTTAGGGACAAACAGAAAAATCATCGTATCTCCCACTCACTTTCAAAGGGTTTGAAAGTGCAAATTTGATTAAGAGAATTATAAATAACTTTTGAATCAAGGTGGAAGTTGTATGCTCATTGTGCTTTTTATACATTTAAAAAGTTAAAAAAATAAAACTATAATGTTGGAGAATTTTCTACAGTTAATGAAAAACATGATTCACAGGTTCATTAAAAGAGTGAGCAATAAGGGGCAGAAAAAGAACAGAATGGAGGGTTACAGCAGATCAGGTTTCAATAGTAAAAGAGCAGATATAAGGATAACATAAAAATGAAAAATACAAAAAGAAAATAACTAAAGCACTAGCACTGACTGCCCAGTTTTTAAAGCACAAAAATTTCATTTGCAGAAATAATATGACAATGTTAAATAGAAGAACACTACAACCAAGTCATAAATATGTATGTACAGATATTAATCTTGTTTAAAAACATGGTATTATCCACAGTTGTAAAAAAGGGGAAAAGATTATATAAAAAGGAAAATCAAGTAATAAGTAGATGTCTTTTATTTCATTAAACTCTATTCTCTGAAAAACTACTAATATCTAGTAACTTTTCTCATATTAACATTATAAGAGACTAAAATGCTACTGAGGATTGTTATAGGATAATATATTTAGCCTGCTAAACAGGGGGCAGCTGAAAGTAACCGTGAGGAGGCATGAAGTCTGGAGCCAAACTAACTAGATTGGAATTTTGGTTTTATTATTCTATGCCTCTGAAAAAGGCATCTATACTACCTAGTGTGTAGGTTAAAGAAATTGACCCTTGTAAAGTGGTTAGAACGGTGTATGGCTTATTTTAAGCCTATTTTAGTATTTGTAAAATTTAGCTTAACATAATTGAGTCCCCAGGTTTCAATGTTAATTAGTATTTTTAAATCTTAAAACCAAAATAATTTCATATAAATTATATTGCCAAGATAAAATTCAAAAGTCATCATACTGCTCACTATTTTCTTAATCCTATACCCAGAAAAGATTTCTAAGGAGTAATTAAATCCTGGAATCAGATTTAAAGAAATTATATCATAAAACCAACACTTAAGATTTTCTAGCAGTTAGGTACATATGACTTCTAAAAGCAAATTACACATTCTAGTCACATTGAGTACATTTTGTTCTTTTGATTTCTCACCATTGTATGATTTCAGTTTAATTAAACATATAACTATCAAAACCATATGATACTATATAAATGCTAGAATAAAACAAAAAATATATATTTAAAGATGTTTAGGATAATAGTTAAGAGTTTGGAAATTTGGATGTGTAATTTTTTTAGGTTGACTTGCATTTAACTATATATATTGCCTTGGGAAAATGAATTATCCTTTGTAAGCTTAAATTTCCTTATCTATAAAATGACAATAATAATACTTTTGCATAGAGTCACTATAGATTAAGTCGTGTGTTTATATAATTTATATAAGATATAGAGAGTGCCTGATGCCTATAGCACTTATTAAATAACCTATTATTGTTAATGCCATAGTAAATGATCATCAAATGATAACTTAAATCTATGCCTACATTTTGTCTTATGTAGGCACACTGAGTCTCCACTATGGAGCATAATGCTGTGCACACAGTAAGTGCTTAGCAAATATTTGCTAACAACTTCAAGCATTATTAAAATCTGAAAAAATAAAAATTATTGAAATCCACTTTGCAGGTCCTGTGCAAGTTCTTGAGGGGACAAATGATGTATTCCATTCGTCTCTTATAAGAAACATAGAGTGTAACAAACACAAAAATCTATCAAAAGTCTAATCTGATTTGCTTTGGCTATCAACTCTATAAATTCTAAGGTATCTTGATAAACTAATTCTATAATATTTTCATACCTTGGAGCATCTTGGCTCTTTCCACATTTTGGCTATTGTGGACATTGCTGTTACGGACACTGGGGTGCATATGGCCCTTCTTCTCACTACATCTGTATCTTTGGAGTAAATACTCAGTAGTGTAATTGCTGGGTCATAGGGTAATTCTATTTTTAATTTTTTGAGGAACAGATGAATGGGAAACAAACAGAGAGCTTTAGAATGAAGGGGGTTGAGGAGGATGAGTGAGCCTGGTGATGGGTATTAAAGGAGGGCATGGGAGGGCATGGATTGCAGGGAGCACTGGGTGTTGTACACAAACAATGAATCATAGAACACTACATCAACAACTAGTGATGTACTGTATGGTGACTAACACAATACAATAAAAAAAATTACATACAATAAAAATAGTTCAGTTTTTACACTTCCCTTAATGAAAATGCATGCGTGACCTGAATTTCAGAGCAACAGCATCACTGGTGTAGCTTATTAGTCACTAGATTTCCAAATAAAAGGGTTTCAATGTGTAGTTTTCTATTAATGATGTTAGCTTTAGCAAACATGAAGTAAGTGTATATTCAAAAGAAACTAAATTTGGCTTAATTTCTGGCTGATTGTCAAAGGAGTGACCTGTTTTTAATTTTAAGATCTTATACTTGTATCTGGGTCTAAAACCTTAAGTTTTGTTTGCCCCCCACACAGAAATCTTTGGCCGGGGACATGCAAGTACTATTTGGTACTATATGACTTAAACATAAATCCCATGATCCACTCATTTCAAAACTGTTTTCAAATCCTGGGTATCTTAGTAGCCTGAACTCATTTTTGATGGCCTGGAGAAAGACAAATTCTCATATCCTACTGTTTAATATATAATAAGTACATGAACTTATTAAAAATGAAAACCTTTTACAAGACAAAGCTAACTATAAGCAAAACAATACAGTAATTTCAGAATCTAAATAATATTATTTAACATTTAAAATGTTTTAGAAGAAAAAATTGAATAAGTATTATCAATTTTATCATAATGCTGCAATCCATAATTCAATGAGAAATGAAACAATCAATGTGCAACTGAAAAGCCACTTTATGGGGTGCCTGGGTGGCTCAGTGATTTAAAGGCTCTGCCTTTGGCTCAGGTCATGATCTCAGGATCGTGGGATCGAGCCCCGTGTCGGGCTCTCTGCTCAGCAGGGAGCCTGCTTACTCCTCTCTCTCTGCCTGCTTCTCTGCTTACTTGTGATCTCTCTCTCTGTCAAATAAATAAGTAAAATCTTAAAAAAAAAAAAAAGAAGAAAAGCCACTTTATATGCTCAAAGATAATTTAAACTTTTATTACTAAAGATAAGACTGTATAGATACATGGAAATGTCTTATATAATTAATATTTGACTAACTCATAAACTAAATCATTCTTCACTTTAACTCAGCTTTGACATTTATATCGATGGTAAAAACACTGTATTAGAAATGGAATGTGCTTGGGACGCCTGGGTGGCTCAGTTGGTTAAGCGGCTGCCTTAGAGTCAGGTCATGATCCTAGCATCCTGGGATGGAGTCCCATATCGGGCTCCTTGCTTGGCAGGGAGCCTGCTTCTCCCTCTGCCTCTGCCTACCTCTCTGTCTACTTGTGATCTTTCTCTCTCTGTCTCTCTCTCGCTGACAAATAAATAAATAAAATCTTTAAAAAAAAAAGAAATGGAATGTGCTACCTTTTTGTATGTAGATACTTTTGGCAATTCCAAGGAACACATACATTTTGTAAGCATTGTATAATGACACTGCAAGTGCCTTCTGTCTTTCTGCCCCTTTAAAACGATCAACTGAAAAAGCAAAGATGTCACAACTTATTCTACTTTAGTTGCTTCAGTCAGCTAAATAATCAGAGCAGAATTAGGAGAAAAAATACGAAGAGTACAATAAAGGAAAAAGTGAATTCAAACCTCGGGCTTATGATGTCCCAGGGCAGATATTAATGGTTCTGCTTTCTCTAAGTTCATTCTTTTCCTTCCATACATTGTGTCTCACAGTTTTAACCAATATGTTACAAAGTGGTAGCCTACATTCTGGAAGTTTCATTTCTGTGAAATGTATGTATTTTGCTGGCTATGTTTGCTAAGTATGAAACTATCAGCTCCCCAAATGATGCTTCTAATTTTGTATATTTTAGGGCATAAAATATTCTTTATGGATGAAATTTTGTCTGCTTAATCCATCTGCCAGCAAGTTCTTTTTTTTTTTTTTTTCCTGGCCAAATATTGCTCAAGGCCTTCAAGTGTTTCTTCATCTGTGAAATGAAAAGAGGTACTTTCAACCTAAAATGCCTTGATCTTCATGTCCCCTTGTAAGTTCAAAATCTTCCTACAGACTTGTAGACTAAGCAGCAAAGAACACAGCACTCTGGGTACACTCTTAGTTTTCTTTAACTCTCCAGTGTGAAGGCCTAATGATGAGCTGGATTTTGCTGTTTTTCAGTGTTTATAATTCTTCAAGGGTCCTCTAAGTCAAGGGATTTGTCCTCAAGAAAAGCACTTGCTTAAATGCCAGCTATTGATTAGCTTTTTATTGAAAAGTAACTTTAAGTTTCTGCACATAAAAAATCAAAACTGAAGTTTATAGTATGTAAGAATGGTCGATCACATATGTTCACAGTTGAATTCTGTCCTGCTGAAAAGATAGGTTGAAGTCCTATCCTCAGTACCTCAGACCATAACCTTATTTGGAAACAAAGTCTTTACAAAGGCAATCCAGTTAAAATCCAATCCTATCCAACACAACCAGTGACCTTTATTTATTTTTTTCAAGCACTGTCCTTTAAAGAAGCAGGGAGTTTGGACACAGAGACATACAAAGAGGTAAGACAATATGAACATGGGCATCTACAAGTCAAGAAATGCCTGAAGCCACCAGACACTGAGAGGCCCGACACAAATACTTCTCTAGAGCTTTCAGAGAAAGTATGGCTCTGCTGGCATCCCAATCTTGGATTTCTATTCCCCAGAACTGTAAGACAATTTTTGTTTTGCTAAGCGTCCAGTTTGTGGTACTTTGTTATGAGAGCCCTAGGATACTAAAATACTATGCTTCAAACATTCGGAGTCAGTTTTCTAGTAATACCTTGTGATAATTTCACTGTATGGTGGTACAGTATTCTAGAAGTTTCTAGAACAGAGGCTCTGTCACTAGAATGATTTCTTTGCAATTTCTTGAAAAAAATCTCACAAAATTATGAAATGAACCATGGTATAAAAATACTTATGATGCAAATAGCAATTTCCAGCTTATTTGTTTCATAATTGTGTTTTTATTTACAGGTGGTTTTCGACACAAAAAATTTCTGGAGGCTTTAAAGCAAATCATTTTATACAAATCTCTGAGAACGTTTGTCCTATACCCTGACTGTGTTACTTTTGTCTATTTGTATCTTATGGGAAACCACCAAATAAAGATTTAAGGATAGTTTCATTTTTGTCAAGGGAAAAGAGTAGAAAAATAGGTAGTGAAAAACAATGAAACCTACAAATAACATATTAAAATTTCAGAAGTGTCCTTCCCATCCTTTATATAATCTCTAGTAACATTGTCTCTTCAACATAGGATGCATCCTAAAATATTGTAAGAATTCCTGAACTTCACTTATAAAATGACTTCCACTCCATCTCTATACTATCACCAGAATGACTTTCAAATAAATTAAGTCAGTGAACTTGTGTTCTAGTAAACTAACAAGAAAATAATTATTTGAATAAGTATATTTTACCACATCAAATACACATACACATCAAACACAAATGTAGTTGATTTAATATAACTTAAAATTAGTGTATAATTATATATCCATATAAGTTAACCCGATTACTATCATTCTTTTATGTTGTATTCAGACTTCTATCACTTTACATCGTATCAAGGTAATTTCCACGGCATTTGCTAACTTAGAATTTGTAGTTTATTCTATTATTTTATTTTTTTAAAGATTTTCTTTATTTATTTGATAGAGAGAGTGTGAGAGCATGAGCAGGGGGATGGGCAGAGGCAGAAGGAGAAGCAGACTCTCTGATGAGCAGGGAGCCAGATATGGAACTGGATCCCAGGACCCTGGGATCATGACCTGAGCTGAAGGCAGATGTTTAACTAAGCCACCCAGGTGCCCCAGAATTTATAGTTTAAAACAGTTGTTTTATATTTATTTAACCATCTCCCAATTGTTTGACACTTACTGTTTTGTTTTTTTTTTTTAAAGATTTTATTATTTATTTGACATTTGACAGACAGAGATCACAAGTAGGCAGAGAGGCAGGCAGTGAGAGAGGAAGGGAAGTGCGCTCCCTGCTGAGCAGAGAGCTCTATGTGGGGCTTGATCCCAGGACCCTGGGATCATGACCTGAGCCGAAGGCAGAGGCTTTAACCCACTGAGCTACCCAGGTGCCCCTGACACTTACTATTTTTAAGATTTTATTTATTTGAGAGATAGAAAGAGAAAAATCATGAGCGAGGGGAGGGCAGCAGGAGATGGAGAAGCAGACACCCCATTGAGCAGGGAGCCTGATGCTTGGGGCTCCATCCCAGGACTCCAGGTCATGACCTGAGCTGAAGGCAGACACTTAACCAACTGAGCCATCCTGGTGCCCTCTTTGAGCACTTATTCTTAAAGATTCTGTAAGTCTCAGAATACTTGACAGGGGAAATGCTTGATAAATAGTTGAGAGACAAATTTATATTTCTTTAGTTTATTTTTAAAATATTTTATTTATTTATTTGTCAGACAGAGAGAGAGAGAGAGAGAGAGAGCACAAGCAGTAGGAGTGGCAGGCAGAGGGAGAAGCAGGCTCCCTGCTGAGCAAGGAGCATAGTATAGGACTGGATCCTAGGACCCTGGGAATGTGACCTGAGTGGAAGGCAGAAACTTAACCGACTGAGCCACCCAGGTATCCCAAGATACAAGTTTATTATTTTACCTTAAATATAGCTGCAACACAGTCTTTACTAAAGAATTAGAGAAGAATCAGAGAGCTCCTAATTCTGTTCATTCCCAGTAGAATTATTTTCCTGGAGGACTTTTTAATATACTGTAAGAACAAAATTAAGATTATATTTTGTGTTTGTTTATTCATACTTCATATCAAATAGCTTTTAGTGAAATAAAACCTGGATAGAAACAGAACTATTTTATTCATTACAATTTTTCAAACAGATATAGCTGGGTTCATTTTCCTATAAGTTGTTATATTTTCTAAGGTGTGCTTGAAAGGTCAAATGGCAATATGATACTGAACATTAAATTTGTAATAAAATTTTTTTAAAATTTGAGATAGCTTATAAGTACTTTTTAGTATTTATTTTAGTCTTGTGAATAACCTTGAAATAAAAATGACAGAAATCATTATTTTCATATCACAGATAATGAAATTGTTAATCCAAGATCCTAAGAAGCCACTTGTGGCACCCAGTAGCCTGGATTATCTGTAGGAGTAAAATGGCTCTCCAGAAAATATGAAGGGAATGAGTAGGAAAATGGGCAATTAACTCAAAAATACAAGTCACGGTCAAACCCAAAACCAAACCCAAACATTACACAGTGTGGAATTATCTTGGAAGCCTAAACAGTGAACACGGTTTATGTCAGATAAGTTTTCGTGGTATGTATTTAGCAATCCCGTGGGTTAAGGAGCTAATATGTCTTTTGAAATAGCATTGTTAGAGACTAATAAGGCATTTGGAAAATATATCCATTGATACATGAATTCACCAGTGTGGTCATCAAGAAAGACCTGGAATTTCCCTTTCTGTATGCAGACTTTGTTTGTGGCTCACCTGTAGGATATGGAATAAGATTTCTAAAATCTCAGTCTATTTAATTGCATAAGCTTCAGGTAGCCTGGCTTACACCAATTACCAATGCTTTCAACCCTCACATTCATTATTAGAAACAAAGTTAAAGTCAGTTAATATATGGATAAATATTAACACTGGATAAAAATCATCCCAAGAAAGAAATGAAGAAATAAAAGAAAAAAAATACAAGATGAAAAAATACCCTGATGAGGTTTGGAAATTCTTCTGACTTAATGAGATCCTAACAATAAACCCTTCAAAAACTCCTTCTTGTAGAGACAGGGGAAAAAAGCCAATTGTGAAAGTAGTCTTGCCACTTTTCTATAAATCCAAGTGGACCTGAATTTATGTGATGCTCACCCTTCAAATAAATGTTTTCGAGTGACATGAAGACTCCGAAAATGCTTCAACAGCAATAACTGGGATGGACGCTGTGTTGTAATAATTTGGATACACTTGACTAATGCAGTTATTTGCAATGAGGTTGGCTCAGTGCCCAAAGCAGTGAGCAAACAAATATAGCTCGACAATTGTTTCATGCCTTCCAAGACAGCCAGAAAGATTTTTGCTCAGTCCAGGGGGAGCCAGTGGTCACTACTGCAGACTCTGGTCATCAACACTGCCTCAGATATATTTTTAAAATAGTCTTTGTTGAATTCACCAATGTGCTTTATGTAAAAATGCTGGTGAGGCGCGAGCGTTTTTAATCAAATTAGTATGCAACATAAGGCAGCTGTGTATTCAAATGGGTTTTTTAGCAATTTGGTTGTTTTCCTTATAATAACAGGAAAGAACATTTTGATTTTGAAGGTGACAGAGGCAATATTACCAGAATTAAACAATCTGAATTAGCTTTTTCATGAAATGTAATATGTTTTATGCTTTTAGATGGGATGCTCCGGTGCTTTCAGATGAGCCTTCCACTGTCACAGTCAATGGCCAGGAACAGAATAAGCTCTGGAGGTAGGATTATCCTCAAATTTAATTTTTTTTTTTTTAGAAGAAGCTAATGGCAAATGTTTCTAGCAAACTTTAGGTTCATCTATGTTATAACTAGAGAACCAAGACAGGATATTAAAGGAACAGATAAGTATAAAATTAGTAAACCAAGTTTGACATTTTGCTTATTCTATGAATTTAATGCTGAAAATGAATATAATCCCTAAAATCATAAACAGCATGCATGTCAGACAAAAGCTGCAAAATTTCATTTCTTTGTCAACTTACGTAAATTCAGAACTCTAGTACATAAGAGGGTAACAAGATTACAAATTTGAGTTATATGATAATGATTTTTTACTGCAGAAAGTTTGCAACCAAAGCTGATTGAACAAGTAAAGAGAGGCTCTTTTTATTATTTCTACACTTTATATGATTGTTATTCAAAAGAGAAGCAGAGTCCAACCCTATCACTACACAGATGGGAAATTCTTGTTTGTATCGATTAAGAGGAAACAAAAGCCCAAAGGACTTTTGTCCTTGAACACGTGCAGTGTTCAAGGTATATTTGGAATTCTTGAAATGAATAGCGTCCATAAAACCATTTCTTACTATCCCAACTTAGCCTGTGTGATTTGAAAAAGACCAGGAAGCTTTTATGCTGGCTCCTCACAAACTAGTTTCATTGATCTTTAGGAAGAAGGATCTTTTGACTTCTTAGTAACTAGAATTGCCTGTTATTGACATGTATTTGTGCAGTACAGCTTAATTTTTAAAAAATTGTTATATGGTGATAGTGGTAAATCTTTTTTTTTGTTTGTTTCATCTTTATGAACAGACTATTGAAAAGTCCTTTCCTAGAAGATGTTATTTAGGAACTTTATAGCCTAAGGTCGGACAAATAGTGATTAATGTCAACTTAGCCCAGGAGTCATGTGATCTAGCTTCAAAAGGAATAATGTCTGCCTAATAGAATAATAAGTGCATGCACTGGGGACCACATAGATGCTCTACAAATATTAGCAAGAGCAATGTGACTAAAGCAGGCTGCTAGTGTTCTGGATGAAAGGATTTTAAAGCCATCTGGTGTCTGGACATCAGCCTGAAAATCACAGGCTTCAATCCATAAGATAATCCATTCACATAGTCCACATACTGAGATGGCTTTCCCGGCAGATTTGTTCCATTATCCCAGATCAGTCCCTGTAACCTGTGGAAAGGTCTGATGTTTCCTCGATAATAAGAAGCACTTATTATTTCTTTTATGGGACACACTTATTATACGGATTCAAATGGTTGAGGGCTCCATACTCAGAGAGACTGAAATAATAGACTAATATAGGTAATATTTTGTAATTAAAACTATATTCCTTCTTTGTGAAAAAAATTAAGAATATACTCAGTCTTATGCCTTTTAAGAAAGGTAAATAACTCCAAAACAAGAGTTTCAGAGATAAAAATAACACGCAAAGGGGAATTTCAATTCAGTTAACATTTACAGACAATATATAAGAAGGAAATAGAGACAAAAAATAAGTTAAAGTGATCTCTGTCTTCAGAGTTTGAAGAGTCAAAAAGAAAATTAAAAAGTACATATATGAAACAACCTATGTATACAGTCAAAGCAGGCCAAAAAAGTAAAATAATGCTTAATGTTTCCAAAAGTATTTGTACTTCAAATTATATAATAATTTAAAATACAATTTAATTTTTTTACTTATTTAGAAAACAACCAAAACAACCTTTAGTTTCAAGATTATATTTGTTTCTTTAGAAAATATTTTGCCCACTGGCATTTAAATAACTAGTATATAAATTCTTTAAGGTGTCATTGTGAAAATGATTTTAAATTAAAATATTAATTTTCATATATTACTAATTTTCCAGAACTTAAACTATCATACTATAATATTCCCTTTAGAGTCACATCAGGAGAACAAGGCACCTGGTGCTTCTTTGTTCTTTGTGTGTATTTATCACATTTAATATCCCAGTGAAAAAAACAGCCTTTTCCATGATTAGTACATCCTCTGCCTTTCCCATTTAGATGAGCATCTTGAGCTGAATCCATTTTGCACTGAATATTCCCATCACCTATGTCTTCAAATCTAATAAATACGACACTCACCGAATATTTTTCATGTGGAAAAAACCCAGTCTTATCTTTCACTTCCTATTCTTTGCGAGTGTTCTCTAATGCTTAACATGGAAAGGTTTGGCCTACACAATGAGGCTGTAAGTTCAATGAGGGAAGGACTGAGACCTTAATTATTTTGAATTCCTCCTACCACCAATTGTTGAGATAGGTTTGCCACAAGAACTCAAGAATGCTTGTTAAATAAATGGAAAAAAGAAATTGTCTCCTTGGGCACATATGCTTGTGCTACTTACTATGTGTGATTGACTGTTACCTGGCTTCTGCCCTTATCTAGGTGGAGGGAGATGGGATGAGAAGGAGCTGTTTCACTTATAATCATCAAGCAGAGATCTATAGAATATCACCTGTGTGCCAGGAAAGAGGTCAAGCTAAAAGTAATTACTATTTTCAGTAATTTATAATCCAAAATGCATGCAAAGATTTCTTAGCTTTTAGGAATTACTACAAGCTGTCTCAATATTTAAACTTTTTCTCATTTTGTCTCTGAGATAGTTATCTAGTGTGGTTTCAAACTTACAAACTGGTGTTGGCAGATTATCAGTTACCAACTAGCACTAGTGAAAAAATGTCACTAAGTGTAGCAGAGGCATAAAACTGTTCTTGTTAAAAAATATTTTTACAGTCCCTCTCTGAAATTAAAAAGAATCCTGGAGAGTAAGGCCAAATTGGAAGATAATCAGAACAGATTTTTGAGAAGTAATAAATTGGCTAAAAGTGAGAAGATTTTGGAATTTTGAATTTTTCTGGGGAGGAAACTGGCACAGATCCAGAAACTCCCAGTATTAAGAAGTTGGAAAATCTAATTTCATTCTAACTTGGGATAGGAAATAAGAGAGTCAATAAGCATTCAATGTTGTAAACTTAGTGATCAAAGGGAGAACCATCACTGATGAAGGGTAGACTCAGGATAAATTAAAAAGCAAATATATGCCCGCTCCCCCTCTCCCAATCCCACCTCCCCCCAGCAACCCCCAGTTTGTTTTGTGAGATTAAGAGTCATTTATGGTTTGTCTCCCTCCCAATCCCATCTTGTTTCATTTACTCTTCTCCTATCCCCCTACCCCCCCCATGTTGCTTCTCCATGTCCTCATATCAGGGAGATCATATGATAGTTGTCTTTCTCCGATTGACTTATTTCACTAAGCATGATACGCTCTAGTTCCATCCACGTCGTCGCAAATGGCATGATCATGTATTATGAATACTTTTTCAATTTGTAGAACATTACTGGCAAGATGATTCCAGTTTTGTTAAAAGACAGACTGCAAGTGTCTATATAGTAAAACAAAAATGTTTTCTTCCATGCTGGGATTGTAGGTATTTAGAAAGTCATGGGGTTTTTTTTTTTTGGTTTTTTTTTTTTTTGCTTTCATTATTTTTCATATTTTCTGTAATAAGCATATATTAACAGTGTAGACAGAAAAAAATGTAAACTTTAGAGTAAAAAAATAAACAAATAAGCAAGTAGGCTAAAATACATTTCTCATTCTGACATGAAGTGAAAGTCAGGAGCCAAGGATATTCAAATGACTTACTTGAGGGACCATGAGAAGACTTAGTAAGATTGAAAGGACCAACTGAATGTAGCTGGACCTTATTTTAATAAAGTATACAGCATGGGTCTTAAAGGCAAGGTGTTTTCAATTATTTGATTCCCAGCTTATATCTACATGGGGCTATTTATGCCAGCTTCAAAAGGTTCTTATAAATACTAAATGAAAAGCTGTTTATGAAGCACCTAGAACAATAATGCCACATAATGCACTATAGTGTTAAATCTGGAAAGACCCTGATGAATCATCCAGCTCTGGGTTTTTCAAACATGGGGTTGCAAATCATTTCGAGTAATACCAATTTAGAGGAACATAACTACCATTTAAAAATGAAACTGCAAACAAAAGAAGAGAAAAGTCACACCAAAAATCGTGAACTGTACACAATATTGTAAGGAATCATTTTGTCAATTTCCGCTCCTTGTTATATATCCCGCAGAAGTGAAAACATACCTCAGCATGAATGTGGACAGCAGTGTTATGCAGAAGGACTGAAAAGTGGAAACAATCTAAATGTCCATCCAGGTGACTTAAACAAAATGCGATCTATCCATATAATAGAATATAATTCAGTAATAAGAGGTATGAAGTGGAAAAACAGGATACAACATGGATGAACATTGAAAACATTATGCTAAATCAAAGAAGCTAGTTGCAAAAAACCATATATTGTATGATTTCATTTAAATGAAATGTCCAGAATAGGGAAATCTATATAGAGAGAAATTAGATTGAAGGTTGCCAGGGGCAGGGGCCAGTTTTAATGACTACATGGTTTCTTTGGGGGTGATAAAAATTAGATAGTGGTGATAGTTATAAAACTCTGTGAATACACAAAAACCCTCTGCATGCACTTTAAAAAGGTGGATTTTATGACAGGTGAATATCTCAATAAAGCTATTATTAAGATAAAAGGAATTATTTTGTGAAACTTCCTTTCAGTCAGGTATACATACGTCCATTGATCTAGTGCATCTTGTTATTCTACAGAAGAATTTTTCCTCTGAAAATTGTGTCATTTAGCTATAGACTTGTTCTATACAAAATAAAAATAAACACAAATTTGCCTTCTCTTTTATGAAATTTTTTAAAAATTTACTTTTTAAATTTTTGAAATTTAATTTTACTTGCATTCAATTAATTAACATACAGTGTATTATTAGTTTCAGAGGTAGAGGTCAGTGATTCATCACTTGATATATAAAACCCAGTGCTCATTACATCACGTGACCTCCTTATTCCCATCACACAGTTACCCCATCCCCGCACACTCCTCTCCTTCAGCAACTCTCAGTTTGTTTCCTATAGTTAAGAGTCTCATATGGTTTGTCTCCCTCTCTGATTTCGTGTTGTTTTATTTTTCCCTCCCTTCCTCTATGCTCCTGTTTTGTTTCTTAAATTCCACATATGAGCAAAATCATTTAATTGTCTTTCTCTGATTGACTCATTTTGCTTAGCATGATACCTTCTAATTCCATCCACATCATTGTAAATGGCAAGATTTCATTTTTTTTGAAGACTGAGTAATATAAATTATTAAAATAATGAATAAAACACATGTTCTAACTACCATTTTTGAAAGGTAGAGACTTTTGAAGGAAAGCAATTACCAACCTACAACTTCTTCACTAGCATGTGATTGTTTTCATTCCTAGTTACTATCTTTTTGCTTTATATTATTCTAAGAAACAATCCTAGTCTTCTGAGACTCACCTCATAATTTAAATTTTGTTTTGTTTTTGTTTTAGAACAGTAGCTTCTTAACATTGTTCAGTGTGCCTGAATTCCTAGGGATTATTATTTGAAGTTGGAGAGCTACTGAGATCATGCCCAAATCTTAGCACAGAGTTGAAAAAGATAATTGAAGACAAATAAAATATTAATTAGGATTTTAAATTAATTCTTTTTATTAACATATAACATATTATTTGCCCCAGGGGTACAGGTCTGTGAATGGTTAGGCTTACACATTTCACAGCACTCACCATATCACATATCCTCCCCAATGTCCAGAATCCAAACCACCCTATTCGTATTCCCCAGCCCCCAACAACCCAATCAGGATATTTTTTAACATCAAAAAGAAAGTTGATTTTTACTATCATTGTTCATTTTGGGTAGTAAAAACATATTAAGTAATTATGAAAGAAAAAAGGAAGAAGGAGAGGAGAAAAAGAAGGGGGAATGGAAGAAAGAAGCATGGGAAGGAGGGGAAGGAAGAGAAAGGGAAAAATTGGTAAGAAAAAGACCATGTTAAAATTGTAAGCATTAAGAATCTGAATGTTTACTAAGGAAAGAAACAGACGCTTACACAAGGATTTGGTATAGTTTTCAATGAAAAGGATGCGTATAAAATTTGTAATCATAGTTGAGAATGATTACAAGCTTGGCCAAAATGTAAAATTTTTAGAAACCTATAGGTAAGGGATTGTGGAATACTAAATTCTAGCAAAATACTTATGTATCTTTAAAAAGATAAAAGAATTGGACTTGGTTACCTGGGAAGATTCTAGAGGCAATAATCAATTTTTAAACATCTGGAAAAGTGTGGATTCCATGAAACACCAAGGTTTTCTGAATAGCAAATCATGCCAGAGCCATTTAATCTTATTCCATGATAGCACCACAAGCCACAGAGACAAGAAAAAACGATAGTGACAATCCATCTTATTTTCAGGAGGTCTTAGAATCTGCTCATTGACAAACATGGGAAAATATGACTTTAATCACATTATTTTTAGATAGGTGAATGCATAACATGCTTGGATGTTCAATTAAAAAATAATACAAGTTTCCACTTCAAGTTGCATTTAATATTTGGATGTAGCTCCCAGGACCTGGTTCCGGGGACCATCTAGCCAACTGCTATTAGATGACCTGCATTAAATAACTGTGTGTTCATCAACTCTGTAGATAATTATAAACTTACTCAGTCAGTATAAGTAAGGCATAAAATTGAAAGGATGGGATAATATAAACACAAAACATAGATTTATGGAAGAAATCTGTCTTTTTAGAATATTAATCAATAACATGATGGTACTGTGAAAACCGCCAACACTCTACAGGAAAATTAGAAGGGGTAAGACATTCAAGGACTTAAAAAAATCATTTTGCTTTTTCTTTGTTGTAATTACCATCAAAATACTTGTTTCCAGTTTTAGTCACTAATACCATACCTTTTAATAGATTTCAAGGGTAAAATGTGGTCATTTTTGTGTTTTTAAAATGTTCTGCCTGTGTATGCAGTATTTTTGTAATTAGAGGATTCGAGCTACGCTTTTAAAACATGGTTAAATAGCAAGTAAACATAAATAATTTAGAGAAAATATGAGGATGGTACCCATAAAGAAATTATAAAATGAGGAGAATTATTTAGCCCATATATGGGCTAAAATACGTAAGTAGCCGTCAAATATTTAGGAGGCTATACTATGTGAAGGTCCCTATGTAAAGCTGTCACATACATCCTCCCACATAATCTTCACAGTACCTCTATACAGCGAAAGAAGAAAGAGAGCTGGAGGAAACAGACTGGGTGACTTTCCCAGGGTCTTATCAGAGACAGAGATCATACTCGAATTTGTATTCATTTCAGGTGTCTCTAGTTATACAAAGATTAAAACGTTTATTTTTTTCTTAAGTGTATGTGCAGTATCACCATAGACAAATAAAATAATTTTAAATTTATAAATATATATTTTAAGGGATGCTGTGGCATTTTCCCTATTCTTTCTTTCAGCATTGATCCAAATTGTCATGTAGGGTCCATTATCCTTGTATAAAGATAGAATAATTTCTATTAAGGGTGTAATTACTTCAGACTGTGAAGATTATAAACCCTTATGACAATAACTGAACCCAAATTTGTAATGAGAATTATATCTATTTGAAGTAAGCAAAGCAAATGAACTATAGTAAAAAGAATTCACAATAGAAGCTGAGACTATTTGGAATTTTATCTGATCTGGATTTTTCTAGATTTTTCTTCTGAGTGTTCTCCATTTTTCAAAATCTCATGGTAGTTACTTTGTTTCACACTTTTTTCAAGGGTCTTATTAATTTTTATTTTGTAACATAAAAAGATTTACACTTTTATATCATGAAATAATAAATGCTCATCACAAAAATAAAATAAACAAAGGATGAGGAAGATTGAAAAACATCCACAGCCTTAATACGTTAAATTTTGGACTATATCTTTCCAGATGGATCAATAGAAATAAATATAATAAAATCTACTACGTATGAGAATACAAGAGAGGCATCATACAGTACATGTTGAGTTATATAACCTAATATATATATTTTTTAAGATTTTATTTATTTATTTGACAGAGAGAGATCACAAGTAGGCAGAGGCATGCAGAGAGAGAGGGAGAAGCAGGCTCTCCGTTGAGCAAAGAGCCCAATGCGGGGCCCGATCCCAGCACCCTGAGATCATGACCTGAGCCGAAGGCAGAGGATAACCCACTGAGGCACCCAGGCGCCCCTAACCTGATATTTTAATTAAATATGTTCCATGTTATCTGTGTTATTCCTTTTAAAGACTGTATAATACCCTACTGTATACTAATTCTATTATATACTCAAACAATTTCATATTACTGTATATTGAATATGCTGACATTTTTCCTTTTTATAAACAGTACTATAGCCAACATCATTATATGTATATCTCTGCAGACTTTTTCAGATTACTTTCTCACAAATTCCCAGAAGTAAAAATAGTTGTCCCAGTGAGTATGCATAAATATTTTGTTAGATACCCCACCAGGAACAATCATCTAGTAATCGAAAAAATAATTGTCAGGTACTTTTCTGGGTCCTAGACTTGTGGTAGTTCCTTCCTCACCCTTATTGAGCTTACATTCAGTCAGCAGAAATGGCCATGAGCCAATGGACATAGAATAAAATAACAGAATGTTAAGTGCTGTGAAGAAAATAAAATATGGGGCCATGAGAATGGGTGGTCAAGAGACACTTTCAGATTAGGAGCTCTGAGAAGGCTGCTCTTAGGATGGAACTTTTAATGTGATTGTTACATGGGAAGAAGGAGCAAGCTATAGGAAATTCGGGAGGAAATGTGGAAAGATTGAAAATTTCAAAGACCCTATCCTGAGAATGAGTGACCAAGGATCTAAAAATAGCCTGAGGCCACAGCCGAGTGGCATGAGCGAACAAGTGACACGAGGGTGTAAGAGAATGGATTACAGAGTCTGGAAGGCCTCGGCAAGAAGTGTGGATTTTATTCTGAATATGGTGGTAAGTCACTGGGTGATTGCACATTTTAATTTAATTATGATACATGTATATTAAAGTATGCACATCATAAGTAAATAGTCCAATGAATTACTTACAAATTGAACATATCTTTCAGATGAGGAAAGAAAACATTACTAATGTTCCCAAACCCCCTTTATGTCCTCTTCCAGTCAGTACTTCCAATGAGGATAACAACTGTCCTGATTTCTAACAGCATAGATTAATTCAGCCTATTTATATAAACAACAATAAAATATACAATATGTACTCTTTGGCTTATTTTCCCCGAAGTTATGCTTGCATAATTATTTAGGCATCCACCTAAAGATAGGACATGGATAAAAAAGTGAATGAATCCTACTACTGAGCACCAAATTGGCCCAACCTTTGGAAATTGAACAGAATGAGTTGTTAACACAGGAGATATAGGCTGTCCATGGAGGGAGGAGAAAAATGAGGCTGCAGCATCATGACCAAGGCTAAAAATGCTTCAAGAAGGAGAATGGTCAATAGTGAACAAATACTTATGAGCCACTGAGCGAGATGAGACCAGATATATACTATTGGATTTGACATTATGGAAGTCTTTGAAAAGTGGTACTTCAAGGAAGAAGAGAATGAGGAGTGATGAGATAAAGACTGTATATGCAGAAGACTCACTCCAAAATTTTATTTTATTTTTAAATATTTTATTTATTTGACAGAGAAAGATCACAAGTAGGCAGTGAGGCAGGCAGAGAGAGAGGAGGAAGCAGGCTCCCTGCTGAGCAGAGAGCATGATGCGGGACTCGATCCCAGGACCTGGAGATCATGACCTGAGCTGAAGGCAGAGGCTTTAACCCACTGAGCCACCCAGGCGCCCCCAAAATTTTTAACAAAAATGAAGGGCTCTAGGGAATGTCAAATCAAAAGAGGGCTTCTGAGGTGGTAAGTATACAGCATGTTTGCATGATGATGGGAATAGTCCAGTGGAGAAGGAAAAAATCTGAAGATACAGAAGGAGGGGAAAGTTGTGTGGATGATGGCTATGAGGAGGTGAAACGGGATGGATTCAGAGCACAAGTGAAGGGCCTTATTTATATTAGGAGCTGAAGTACTTCAATTTTAATAAGAAGGACAACAACTATGGGATAGATAGATATAGGGTGGTGAATTTGGTTATAGACAAATGAGAGTTCTTTTCTTTTATGAATGCCTCTTTTCCTACCTCCCCCCAACCATCACTATGTAATCAATCTTACTGATTTTCTAAAAACAGAGTTGAAAACTGTACCTCACTTTAATTTCTATGTATATACTTTTTAGAGAGGTAGAAACATTTTTCCTGCATTTATTGGCCATCTGGATTTTTAAAACTTGCTGTACTTGTTTGTTTGCTCATTCAAAAATACCTTTCTGTTTCCATCACATAAACAATAATTTGCCTAGATTTGGCATTCTTGGGTGCCTTAATTTGTTCTGTAAATTTATGTAGATATTTTTCTGTTTTCTGTCATAAAACATTGAGAATGTTAAGTCTGGGGTTAGTGTGATAATTTCCCTCTGTATCACTATGTTTCTTCTAAACAGATCCTTTCAGGAATTTTTTTCTCTATCCTCAAAATTTAAGACTTGGTGAGGCATCACTAGAGTTAAGAGCCACAACCAGTTGGCTCTTTATTTGGGGCAGCCCCAGGCCTTTCTCCCACATACACAATGCTACACTGCTGTTGATGCATAGTTGTAACAACGATTTCAGATAAACTGTCCTCAGATGACTGAGAGGAATACCTCCAGTCCTTGCACCACCAGGTAAGAAAGATCTCATCTAAATTACGGAAGATTGCTTTTAAGCAGCTTGGTCTTCAAGCTGAAAGGGGACTCACTGTGGTACTCTTTACCTTGGCCCATAGGCTTCCAATACAGGATGATATTTGGGGAGGTGGTGCTCCCATAATTCCCTCCTTTGCTTACTGTCACAGTCCAGTGCTCTTTTAAGAATGTGAGTTTCCATTTATCAGCACTTGGTATCTTATATTTTTTCTAAATTTCTGTTGTGTTTGGGAGAGATTCTATTTGTAAAGTGTATTTGTTAGCCACCCATCCTTTCAGTATTGATTATTATATTATTTCTTGGCACCTTAGTGCATGCGTGCATGTAAGTATGTGTGTCTAAACCTACTCATGCTGCCATATCTCCCAGAATCTCAAGCTCTGTTATCAAATTCCCACAGAAAGCTTTGCTTCCTTCTATATTCTTTTTTTAAAAAGATTTATTTATTTATTTATTTGAGAGAGAGAAAGAGAGAGAGAGAGCGTAGGCAGGGGGAGATGCAGAGAGCTAGGGAGAGACAGAGAATCTCCAGCAGACTCCCCACTGAGTTCAGAGCCCAACGTGGGGCTCCATCCCACAACACTGAGATCCCTACTTGAGTAGGACACTTAACCAACTCTGCCACCCAGGGACCCATTCCTTCTACATTCTTTGCTAAATGCTGCCTGTCTTGTGCAGCTGCTGCTCTCTCTCTTTCTGTTTTTTAACATGTATGGCCTGTGTCTTCATCCTAATTTCTCTTGCAGTCTCTGTGATTAGGTTCATCTGTACTGATGTATACATGTTCTGCTGTCTGAGGCAATTAGAGAGGAATTTAGAAGTCCATTTACTTGGAAAAAGAACTTTTCTCCTTGAATCTCTGACCACTGATGAGAAACATAAATGATCTGCTATTCCCTGTAAAAAAACATAAAATCTCTCCATCAAAAAGTATTTCATTACTAGGCATTGCTGAATCATACACCCATGTCACAGATGTTACAAAGTCCTTATAATTGAAAGATCTTTGCATTTAAAGAGATATAATGATGCACACGATGAGTAATAGGTTGAGCAGGTAGAAAAAAAGAATATAAGAGAAACCGTGGAATAGCAGAAAGTCCATAAGCTTGAGCCCAAGCGACCTGGGTTTGAATCACAGCACTGTTTCCCACTGACAAGTAGTGTGGACTTAAATTACAAAGCACCTGTTACAGGTTTTATTGTTCTTCTTCTCCCAAATTCGTATGTGGAAGTCGTACCTCCAGGACCCCAGAATGTGACTATAATTAGAGATAAGCTCTTTACAAAGATAATTAAGATGAGGTCACTGTATAAGCCACCCAGTCTGTGGTATTTTGTTACAGTAGCTTAGTTTCCTAAGAAAAAATTAGAATATTCACAGTTGTCTCATAGAGTTTTTTTAAAAAAGATTTATTTATTTATTTTAGAGAGAGAGAGATACATCATGAGTTGGGGTGGGGGGAAGGGCAGAGGGAGAGGGAGATAAGCAGACTCCTGCCAAGTGGGGAGTCTGACACCAGACTTGATCCCAGCACTCTGAGATCACCACCCATGCCAAAATCAAAGTCAGATGCTCAACCGACTGAGCCACCAATGTGTGGTGCCCATCCATAGAGTTTTTGTAAATTAAATAAGAATAGAATAATAATAAGAACATTAGCTGTAACTATATTATTGTAGGTGCAGGGTTCAATGCTTTACACGTGTAAATGTATTTAGTGGAACAAAGAGATGCTGAAGTGAAATATCCTCCAGTGGAAGGAGAGATGCAAAGATAAAGGAAGAAGAAAGAACGAGAGAAAGAGAGAGAGAGAGGAATCTCATAAAAGGGGAAAGAAACTGAAACACACTGTAAGGAAAGAAGAGAAACATGTCAAAGGCTCCCTACAGCTGAGAGTAACAGACTCCAAAGTAGTAAAGGACCAGTCAGTACCTGGTTCTCAGTGTGAACAGAGAACTGCTTTCTTGTAAAGTTCTTTTAAGGTATATTTGGCCAGGACTGTCACAAAGTGTCTAAGCTTTTATTTCTATGTGATCCAGTAGTTTGTATTGTGTCTGTGTTGCAACTATTTTAACAATATTAATAGTAAGAATGGAGAAAGGTTATCATGAAGTCATACACAGAACTGTATTGACTGTTTTTTATTTCCTTTTTAGCTTTTTGAGTTACTGACACATTATTGCTGCAAAACATATGTAGGGTCAATTCATGCTGAATAGTTATTAGAAACCATGATAACAAAAGTCATTACACTGCAGTTCAGTTTTGACAGTAAAATTTCTGCAACATTATCACAAATCCTCATGCATTAGTGCAATGATCCTTACTATAGTTTCATATTAGAATCAAAAGATTGCTGTAGCATGCTTGATACAAAAAGTCAAGCAGGCCAAATTCTTTTCTGCTTTTACGGATAACATTTTTGCTTTTTTTCTATGTACATCAAAGCAGATAGTAGCTTTGCTTTTTATACTTTTTTCAATAACCTATGAGTCCATTGCATATCTTTCTTTAAAATGAGGATTTTTTTTTCCATTGAAAGACCACACAATTCTGATTACCAGTACCCAAGGAAATAATTTGAAACCGATTTTATATCTGACACAACTCCACAGAATTCTAAAACTGTATTATTCACTCCATTATTACTTTCCTCTTTTGGATAACATATTGGCTGTGTATACGTGTTTGTTTATGTTTTCAAATTGGTGATTTACTATGATGGCACAGAATAAGATTTAAAAAAGGAAACTGTCATATTCAGGATTACTTTGATCGGAAAGCTATGTGGGTTACCCTTTAGCTGACAAAAGGAAAATGTTTTAATGCCTATCTGTCCGCAATACTCTTTCATGGTCATTTATTAACAAAACTGAAAGGGGCCAGATTGTACAGGTATGTTAACTGTATATTTTTGGTGTTAATTTATTCAGGCCCATTTCAAGGAAACAAAAGAAATAGAACTGGTGAACTAGTGCCTAGTGAATTGGTGAAGAACCTCTGAAAATCGAGTAACTTCTTTAGTTGGAAAATCAGGTTTACGTAGGTGTCCAAAGAGTATGGATAAGTAGACACATTTCGTTATCACAAAATACATTCTCTGGAAATGTGGATGTAAATATAATACTGCTTACTCGTGTTATAACTGAGGTGATTGTGGCTTGTTTGGAATTGCTTTAGAATCGCAATGTGAAGATGCCAGATCCCATCAAATTAAAATACCGAGTGTCATCAGGGTATGTGTTGTTTTGGTTGTTCTCTTCTCCATCTGTGATTTTACAGACTTCTTCATGAAGGTTCAGATAACATATTTCCCCCTTGGATTACTTCTAGGAAATTTCCAGTTGTTACAGCTAATGTGCATGGGCTCTTTTAATAAATGTATATGTTCTAAAGGTGCTTTTCGTATAAGATTTGGATGAAACTCTAACTGATGAGTTACTGCTTAGTCTATCCCTCAGACTTTCTCTATGTATGTGTGTATATACATGATTTTTTTTTTTAAAGATTTTATTTATTTATTTGTCAGAGAGAGAGAGAGTGAGAGTGAGCACAGGCAGACAGAGTGGCAGGCAGAGACAGAGAGAGAAGCAGGTTCCCCGCCGAGCACGGAGCCTGATGTGGGACTCAATCCCAGGACGCTGGGATCATGACCTGAGCCGAAGGCAGCTGCTTAACCAACTGAGCCACCCAGGCATCCCTATACATGATTTTCTATTCTGTAACCCTCTGTCAGCTTTACCTAAACAATCAGGTATTTGTCTATTGCTCTATTCCTTCCAGGACCTGCGTAGGTTTCTAACTGGTTATCATAATGTCACTATTACCCTGTATTTCTGTCCTCTCTCTCCTTAATTCACACTATATTCTCAGGTTGCATAAACTATTTTATAACTATAATAGACTAGGAGCTCTTTCATAATAGTATAGCCACATCAAGATTTTGTATAAGAAGTAAGGGCTATATGTTTATCTAAAGAATAATAACAGTATCGGTTGTCATATCTATGTGCAAAATATACAGTTTATGAAAAACTGTTCTAAGGGCTTTATATTTAAAATATATATTTATGTTCCATGGGGTTGTTGAAAAATTAAATAAAACTACATATGAAATCTTGCAAAGTGGGGCGCCTGGGTGGCTCAGTGGTTAAGCCGCTGCCTTCGGCTCAGGTCATGATCTCAGGGTCCTGGGATGCAGCCCCGCATCGGGCTCTCTGCTCGGCAGGGAGCCTGCTTCCTTCCCCTCTCTCTGCCTGCCTCTCTGCCTACTTGTGATCTCTCTCTGTCAAATAAATTAAAAAAAAAAAAAGAAAAAAAATCTTGCAAAGTATAGTTAGCACTTCATAAATATTAACTATTATGATATGCTTCTTATAATAATCCTGCTAGGGAGACATTAATACTTCCATTTTTTTCAGAGGCTCGGAGGGACTAAATAAGTTGTCCATAGATATTCCTTCCCACTTTCAATAAGAGTAAAACTCTGAAAAAAGAACAAATGACCTACCGAAAACATTTAATATATGAATATGCATTTCCTATATTAATATTCATGTTAATAAGTGATTATAAGATACAGTTCTTCAGATTTGGGGAATGATGATTACAAGAGCAGTTTTTTCAAATGTTTATATCATTGTGATGCATATGTGTAGTTCAGAACTAAAAAAATCATTATACTGATACTCCCACAGAATTGCAAATCAATTGCAGTTCTAAGTCATGCATTAGAGATGCCTAAGTAGAAAATATACCTATTGTAGGACGTGCATATTATAAACATTTTACTTGTTTTATTATAATTTTTAACATGGTCCTTGGGTGATTAAAAATTATTATTTCATTTCACAGCTGCACTATGGCATTTTAAAAAGTCAGAGTTCTACGTCTATAGGGATTCCAGAGAACATAACTTATATATATATATATATATATATATATATATATATATATATATATCTACATAAAAATACCAGTTTTTTCCTAGGACATTATAAGTAATATAATAAAAAATTCTTTATTTACTTTTTTTTAAAAGTTATAGGTAAGCAAAATTTCCTGACTGTGTGATTTTATGACATTAAATTTTCTCCATTTCTCCATAGAATAATACTGTGCAATAGTTAATCTACTAAATACTGTCAGTTGTAAACAGGTTTTCTAGGGAAAGGTTCCAGGGATCACAGGAAATTCAGGGTTAACAGAGTTAATAGGTTTCTTAAAGTGGGATTTCTCAGAATCTTTAATATGCAAATGTGGCTTCAGTTTTTAAAAATGGGATATAGTACACAATGTGCCATATATATGTATGTATAGATGATAAATATATAATACATCTATCTCTATCTCTGTATCTGAGTCTCTTTATACACAGACTTTCTTAACCTTAGCTCTATTGATGTTTTAGGCTGGACAGTTTATTGGTGTATGTGTGGGGGTTGCGGTTTAGCACTATCCCTGGCCTCTACCCATTAGATACCAGAAACACCCCTCCCAACATCCCCCTAGGTGTGATAACTAAAAATGTCTCCAGGCATTGCCAGATATCCATATATCTTGAGGTCACTTCTTAACTAGTGTAGTAATGAGCTGGAGAGAGGAAGGGCTCACACAGAGATGATGAGCTTTCACAGGGCCTTTTGAGCAGATACTCAAGACACTTGAGCTCACCACAATAGCAGTAGGAGGTGCCTATGAAATTATTACAGTAGTGCAATATGTACTCAGTTAATTTTATGACGTTATGATGTAATATTTCATCTTTTTGTTTGTTTATATTTATCTAATTATAAATATAGCTGTAAATGGTGCTATACATGGTCTTTAAGTTTGTGTAAATAAGTTTTGGTAAATTTTAACTTTTTAAGATAGATTTTAAAAAAATAAAAGACTTGTGTATATTTTATGGGAGTAAATGATAAAATAGATAAACAAAATCTACATATTTTATGGATTTCATGACTTACTTAGCTTTTCCTTAATTTTTGTGGTATTTTTAGGCTACATGTTTCACCCGTGAGTTTTTTCAAATTGTCACAAATCTCAAAAAATTTTTTCCAATTTTTATATATATATATATATATATGTTTATATGTATGTGTGTATGTATGTATGTGTATATATACATGTGGTCCAATGCAGTTCAAACCAGTGTTGTTCAAAGGTCGATAATACATATGAAAATTTACTATGAGTGTCTTTGATATATCAGGCTTTCACTAACATTTCACTAACATTAAAAAGCTGCTTATGGCTGTGCATCTCCACTAGATCATCTTCTTAAAATTGCTTAAAAATACATAAATCTACAATTCCCTTAAAACTGGTACTAGACTGAAGAGCTGTTTTGATTTAAACCAAGCTGACCTTTCTAAAAGTATTAGCAGAAATAAACACATAAGTTTTGGTGTTTTTCTCACAGAGTTTGGACAACAGAAGAGACAGAACAATAGATGACCAGCTGTCTACTCTTGTTTACGATCACAAAAGCTCTTCAGAGATCTCTTGAGAGTTCTTCAGGGAAAAGGGCCAGTAGAAATTTAATGCGAGCTTATCAGTCTATAAAGTGCAGCAACTCCTTTTGAACAAATGTGTGGGGGGTGTGCATGTGTGTGTGCATGTAGTAAAACTAATTAAGAGTTACAATTTTCCTACGAAAGAAATGAATTTCCATCTACACAGAAACAAACACTCAAAAATCACTACTTGAACCCTCATTTTAATATATGCAAGATAACAAGCAATATAAAGTACTCATGAAAAAGGGAACCTAAACCACTTTCACATTTCTTTAGGAAAACAATTTTGTTTATTGCTAGAATTGACTTTGACTCCTCATCAAATCATTGTAAAGAGAGTATTCCAGGAAAAACGGAAAAGGGGAAGAGAAAACGTGCTAATGAAGTCTATGGATGATACAACCTTTTTGAGAATTTAAAATGGAAACTTTGTCTAATGAAACCTAGGTGATGCAGATTGGACAGCAAAAATCCATGATTCTTCCATTGGTGGGGTAAAAGGATATTGTTGAACTCTGTTTCTATGCTCTAGTCTAGAAAAAAAATCCCTCGATTTCTGGGAATCACAGTATTCAGCATGGAAGGTGAGTTGAGGTGGCGTATTCCTGTTCCTTTAATTGTATCAAAACAATGGACGTCAGTACACTGGATGATTAATAATTTATTTGAATGAATGAATGAATGAATGAATGAATACTGTCTGAATTCTGTGAGACCCAGAAGTATCCCCTAGAGCTCCAAAGTAGTCTCTGACTTATGTCCCTACATGATTCTTTAATAAGCCCAGGTTGTTTAAAGAAGATTCTCCAATCTGAGCATATCCATTGAGGGTTACTCTTACTTCTTTTCAACTACTGGTTCACTCAAGCCTTCAAAAAATGTCACAGCACATGCTCATTTTACAGATGGTTGGAGAGAATATTTGAATGTAAGTTAAGACAACTGTCCTAGGCCAACTTTTTTTCTAATTAACTGTGTATGTAGTAGATCACTGGACCACTCTGGTCCTAAGGCTCCTCAGTTGTGAAATAATCTTTTATTTTACTTTTACTTTTTATTTTGTGTGTGAGTTTGTGTGTGTGTGTGTGTGTGTGTGTGTGTGTAATAATTTTTAATTTTAAAGTGATGGGTAAAATTTCTAAAGGTGTTTCCAGTTCAAAAATTTTACATTTTAGAACTGTAAAACTTATCGATAATCCCTATGAAATTTAAATATTTCTAAATAAATAGATGGTAGTCCTTTCCCCACAAGAAAATCATTATTGAGAAATTGGCTTCAATGAGATAAAATTATAAAAACAATTAGTGAATCAAATAATCTGTTTCAGTTGGACACTAGCGACATAATGCATGACTGATACAGTTTTTACATGCTTTATAAAGCCTGCTGAGACAGTATAGGATTGTTTAATAACACTACAGTATAAGGGTAGTGTCATGATTATGAAATGAGTTGGATTTTTAAAAAATCCTGTATTTGATTCCCATCTTAGTCATTTCCCTCTACTTGGATGACCTTGTGACACACTCTCAGTTCCGTACCTTAAACTGGAGATGATTGTAATAATAATAATAAATTTTAGAGGATTACTACTGGACATTACAAAGATAATATTTACAAATGGCTTGGCCCACATACCAGGTCCATATAAGTGGTTGTTCAGTGATGACCAATTCTATACTAATTTGTATTCCCTCACTTTGAAACTACCAAGAACTGGAGTAGGTAAAAGTTAAGCTTCAAAAGTGGTTTACAATAGAATTAAAAATATACTTTAACCAGTTTCAAAAGGGATCATGTTTTCAGCCAACAGAACACATCAACATTTGCATGCTTGTTTAGCTTACCTTTCTTTGCAGACTTGAAGAATTTGAGATAGCAATTAAAACAAATACAGGATTTTATCAATATATTCATGGACTTCTAAAAAATGAAAATCTTTTTTGAAATCTTTCAATGAAAATGTCTATTTTTACATAGAAGTACAACCTGTTTTTCGGATATTTTTCTTTTATTCCCCTTTAGTTTTATTTTAAATTTTGAGATCTGAGAAGTTTTAGATTGGATTCTATTCCATCATTACCCATGAACAGAGGAGACAGGAATTTTGAACAGTCATTTTGTTTCTGATTTTTGAAGGGGAAAATATTCATCACCGCAAAAATTTAAAGCACAGGAAAGCATCAAGAAACATGTGCGAAGGAAGGAGATATAATTTTATCACCAAGAGTAATACTATATGATTCTTTTAAAATATTTTAAAATACTATACGATTCTAATATTTGAACCAAATGTATATAAAATTGTGTTAAGGAAAGGGACATTATTTTTTGTATTTAACTTGTTTTATTCCTCCATTAAGCTTTTTTTTTTTTTTTTACTACTCTTGGCCTAAAAATACAAAGAAGTATGAAAATGTATTATTTGCATAGAGAGAATAATACTCCATAAGAAG
Source organism: Meles meles (assembly GCF_922984935.1). NCBI lineage: Eukaryota > Metazoa > Chordata > Mammalia > Carnivora > Mustelidae > Meles > Meles meles. The sequence goes on from NC_060077.1 coordinate 56,703,739, forward strand.
CACTAAAATCAAAATGTAATTATTTACCATGCCAAAAGGAATCTATGCTCAGAAGCAATGAAGTTATGATAGAACAGGAAAATAATACACAAAATTCCTTAATGTGAGATCCGCTTTATATAAGGAAATTAATAAGGGAATCAGAGGTCGAACAGTGCTTTTGTATACCTAAAACTAAACTGGTCAAAGGACTAAAACATACATATATATAATATGGGAAATGCTGCAATATCAAAGAAATGGACTAAAATATTAAAAGGTTTTATTCCGTTTTGATGGCCAAATTCCATCCTGTAAGCAGTGCCTTAGACGCTAATGACATACGATTTCTCACTGACAGATTTAACAGCATCAATAAGGCCTCTCCGTCCATTGCAGCAAATTGATCCTACATGACACTGACAAGGGCAGCCTGCACTTAATGACCTCCATCGCTGAAGGATGGAAATGAAAAATGACTGGAAGTACAAATAAATCTTTGAAAGTTTCCCTGAAACAGGTGTGTTAAAAGTGATTCATTTGAGAGATCATCACAAATATAAACTCAGTCTCCTAGCATACCTCACTCTCTGTTCATACCAGGGTCTCACTCCTTGAATCTTGAATCACAATTTGCTTTAACTCCAACATCAAGAAATTTTATTCTTACTATGGAAATACAGAGTGATGGATCTCTCTGAAAGGCATGATTTCTTCATATTTATGCAGGTATCTATTTCTCATTTGTCACCAAAGGATTCTATATAAACTGATAACAAGTACCCATAAAATTTATTTTTGTTTCCCTCCTGGTTAGAAAAGGAAATACAGTATAGCCATCGATGATTTTCTCCTCCTCAATTATCAGGAACAAATAGAACATGTTTAACCTCAATAACAATGTCAAATGCATGAAATGACTGGACAAATGTTCCATTAATGTCCTTTCTTTGAATCCTGCACATGGTCTGAGGACACTAAGATTTTGGTGTATAGTTTTATTATCAATTCTTTAACAAACACATTTATTTCTTAATCTACCTCAATCTTGCTACTAGTTTTTAAGAGAAAAATACACACTCTTTCTTTCAATGTATTCAGAAACTTTAACTCACACCAGAGTAGATGGATGGGAAACATAAGGGAGTTTATAAGCAGCATACCAGATGAAAGTAATAGTTAGTTTCATAGTATCCTTTTATTTTCAAAATAACTATGGATGTCTCTTTTTTATTCCTTATCAGGTTTCCTCTGAGGTAAATCTTATTTTACAGATGAGAAAACTGAGGTCAGAAAGGATAAATAATTTGCCAAGATGACTGAGCTAGTAAGTGGTAGAGATTACACTCAAATCCTGGCCTTCTGTCTTCCCAATATTCCACAATAAGGAGGGGTAAGTACAGTACTGGAATATTAAACTACTAATTTACAGTAGAGTAGAATGTGTGACAACAATAGGAGGAAGGGTTCATTAACAGTCTACTGGTCTTAGGACTAGGTGGATTGTTAAAAAATAATCATGCCTCTATATTTTGAAATTTAGATTCTGTGAAGAAACAAAAATTCAAAGGGAAATGATTTTTCATGCCAATGAGTATCTGGGGAAGAATACAGAGGAAGTGGATTTTACAGAAGATTTTATAAAATATATGAGAATTTCTACTGATTTCCTGTAACTACAAAGGGTCAACTATTCTCCAAGGTTCTAATTAAGACTCATATATTTGTTAAGAAAACAGAAACCAACATTTGGAGGCCATACAACATGAAGAAGATTTTGAGGCATATTCTGAAAAGCTATCTGTAGATAAAAATGAAATTTGAAGTCTATGATAATATATCTAAAATCTATAAACTCCAAAAATTTGGTATTCCAGATCATAAAAAAGCAAATTAGCATAAAATTGTGGCTTAGACACTAAGTTTCTTCATTTCTCACATATCTATTCAAAATTGAGTTCCAAAGTTGATAAAAACATACAACAAAATTCTACAAGAAGAAAACATGACATTTGGTGGCATATAAAGAACCACCATCAGATTGGAGACCCCATGACTGGACACTTGTTACTTTCTGTATTACATATGTCAAGTAAATCATTATTTAAAAAAATTAAGAAAACCTACCTGTTTTTTATCTCGAATTGAAGCATCAAGTGATAGCTGTCTATCATATAGATTGAAATAATTGTCCTTTTCTGTTAAGAAAGTAGTCTGTAATTTTTGATATTCTTGAGCTAAACGTAGATTTTCTTCCAAAGAATCATCTTGTATTTTCTAGAAGATGAATATATATTTAAAATCATTTTAATTTCCTTGAATTTTTCAACATCATTTGAATTATCTACAAATATTATATTACATATTGTAGGAAAATAAAGTCAAAAAGGTGCTTCCTCTGATACCAATATCCTCCTTGGATTTAATAATTTTCTTTCTTGATGCACCTATTTATTTTCTTTCTTTTTTGAACACTGATTTGCTAGAGTCAGTCTCTGACTTTTGTTCTCCCTCTTTCCCAGACTTCCCTCCACAATGCCTTGGGAAGTACTCAGTCCTGAGATGCTCTACTCAGCTTCCTAGGAGACTTCTTCCAGTTTACAACCCCCATTCCTTTCCCCAAACGCCAATGCTCAAATAGGTAGAAGACACTTAGAAGCTTAGAATTCTATCTCTAAGAGGTTCAGGGTGGTGGCACTCACTGAAAACATAGAGAATTAAAGGATAAAAGACAAGGAACAGAACATAGAGAATTAAAGGATAAAATACAAGGAACACAACATTTAGAAGTACAATGAGAGAGCGATTATTTGATCCTACTATACGTTAGCTATATTAAAAGTTAAATCTGTGAGCAGTTGAGAACTTTATAACACCCCCCTCATGACTAAACAAATTTATTAAATCTAATACAAGTCCCTTAGAATATAACTTTTGTAGTATTACCAATTGGCAAATTAGCGGCTACCTATCATTTTGAACTAGATGTGTGAATTCAATCCAGTTGCTGATTCTCTTTATGTTTGTATCACATACAGTTTTCACTGGTGCTTCAAAAAATACAGAATTTATCAACAGCCTTAAATGTTTTCAAACTTGTTAATCTCATAGTTCATTTTATGGAAAATTTATTTTAAGCAAAATGTGTTTTTCACTAAAAGTTGATTCATAGTAGCAAAAAGTTTGCAAAACACATAAATGTGGATTAATCATAATAATGATAATGGTGATTAAATAACTAGATATAAAAATAACCACTGTGAAGCAATTACAAATATTTCTTTGTGAAAACTGCCATATCAAACCTTTAGAATAAATTGCTTAAAAATATATTGCAGTATGAGAATGTGAATAGATTAAATGTAATTCAGCAGAAAATTGTCTATATGCATATTTCTGTATTTATACACTTGAAGATTTATTAAGGTCAACAAACATATTTCTCATAAAAGCCTGGTATCCATATTGATCCCTAATGATGAATACTATGTCATAGCTGTTCTTCAAAAAGTCAAAATGATGAACTGAGAACCTATTTTAAATGTCCTTGTCCTAATTCTGGCACAGTAATTTCAAACTTTAGAAATTTTTGTTGAATAAACTTACCTAAAATCACATAGAATTATCTTTTGATAGGGGGACCAAATATCTATGAGTATTTTGCTTTGGTGGAGCTACTTCTGAAGAAAAGGGTTGGAGTTCTTTTTGATATCTTAACACTTACTAAAATCTAAGCCTCAAGTGATTCAGTTGGATCTTTGATGAATGTTCTACTGAAGGTAGGGGGAGGAATCATTTTGAGAATCATTTTGTTTGTTTGATTTAACATAAGCACAGCCCTGATACCTAAGGTATTCTACTCAGTTAGATTTCTTTCAAGCCCTAGATGGCTACTATAAATATTGCATTTGAGGAAAGTGGTAGGAAAGCTTTGGGATTTGCATTAAACCTATTTAATGGAACTTTAGTGAGGATGTATTTCGTACTTTATGGTTTGCTCACTGTGTAAAATGCAGCTTTGCAAATACATATACCTTCAATTTCTGTATGACAACAATTCTTACTGCCTTGTATGCCATAATTAGATACCAAGAAATCAAATTGTGCAGTTGTCAGTGAATCTTCAAAACACTGTTACATCAGTCATGATATTTTACATTATCATTTCTCAATAATGAATTTGTAGAAGGATTTGCCAATTTACTACCTATTTCTGAAAGTCAGTGACTTTCAGATGTGCAATGAAGTTTCAGGTTTATAAAAATTTTAAATAATGGTATTCTACTGACTCTCTTAGAAAATTTTTGTTTATGCTTAACTTTACAACTTTGACTTAATTTTAACAATTAGTATTATTACATGTGAGTGAAACAAAGAGGGAATGATACTGGTGAAAATATGTCCAGGGGAAATAATGTTACCACTACTGGGGTTGAAGAACTTATGAAAGATTAACAGTAGGAGATATTTAAAAAGGGCACAAAAGTTGGGGTCAGAAATATAATCAAAGGTAAGAAGAAAGCAGAAACTAACAAGAGAATAAGATGACTTCTACATGCTTTTAAATTCAAATCCAGCTGAATCTTATCAGTAAAATCTTTTTCTTAAGGTCTTGGCTAAATGTGAACTTGAAAAAAATGTTGTTCCTAAAACCAGTAAAGAAAAATTTGACTGCTATCTCTGTATGTTAAAATAATTGTGTTTTGAGTTTACAGTGTTATTTCATTCATTCATTCATTCATTTTCATTAATTACTTATTCAAAACTTTGAATTTAATAAGTACTATATGCCAAGCTCTAGAATATAATGGTGAATCTCCAAAATTCATAGTCTTGTGGTGAAGACTTGTATTATAAATCACAGAGGGGCGCCTGGGTGACTCATGGGTTAAAGCCTCTGCCTTCCGCTCAGGTCATGATCCCAGGGTCCTGGGATGGAGCCCCCCACATGGGGCTCTCTTCTCAGCAGGGAGCCTGCTTCCTCCTCTCTCTCTCTCTCCACCTACTTATGATCTCTGTCTGTCAAATAAGTAAAATCTTAAAAAAAACAAATATATAATTAGAATGTAGAATATATATTACTTGGTATTATACTACTTGAGTGGTAAAGATTTGAAAGAAGTATATAAAGAGCACTTACACAGTATATTTTTGCACTGAACATTATTCTAAGGATATAGCACATGTCCAGCCTTAGCAAGAGCTTTTATCTCTGGGTACGTTGTTGACTTTCATAGGTATGGAACCCCTTAAAACATAACATTTTTCTGGGGTTACCTAATTAGCCCATGATACCCCAAGTACTGAGAAACCATACCTAAAGAAAGAACTGGCTTCTCCTTCTGTCACCAAAAATGCTGAAAATTGAAGGCAGATTGAGACCCCAAGATATATAAATGGTAGGTTCTCCATTTTCTTCACTTGACCTTTCTTATTTTTTAAACCATGGATTTCATCTTGGACTGTTCTTCCATTTTCAGTTTATTTTTCTCAGTCTTTCCCTTCTCTTTCCCTCTCACATGGGGCAAATAAAGAATAGGGAATTATAATTAGAGGACTGGGTTCTTTTTCTACAAAATGGTAGCTCCCTGTGACATAGAGTTAAGAACTTAGATATAGGGCTGAACTTGAATGTGGACTTATGAATTCCACACAGAACGGAAAGAATTAAGACAAAAGCAATCATCTCAGTTACATTATTATCCTCATTTTACAGAGAAACGAAGGCAAGAAAAGTCAGGTAAGGCAAACTGTATTTTCCAAAAAAGACAACAGAAGTACTTTCATTCCACATGTTGTTCCGGATCTTGTTACTTCCTATCAAGAAGCATAATGTTTTTCTCTTCCCCTTGTACCTGAGTAGACTTGTGGTTTCACCAGCCAAAAGAGTATGGTGGAAAGGATACTATGTAACTTTCCAGGCTAGTTTATTTAAAAAATCTGACTTTGAAGAAGCCTATTTATTTATTTATTTATTTATTTATTTATTCATTTATTACAGATTTTATTTATTTATTTGACAGAGAGATCACAAGTAGGCAGAGAGGTAGACAGAGGGAGAAGGGGAAGCAGGTTCCCCACTGAGCAGAGAGCCTGATGTGGGGCTCGATCCCAGGACACTGAGATCATGACCTGAGCTGAAGGCAGAGGCTTAACCCACTAAGCCACCCGGGCGTCAAAAGCCAGTTTATTTTTAAAGACAAACAAACCAATCAATTTCTGCCTGGCCCTCTCTTTGGGGACATTCATCCTTAGAACCAGGTACCATGTTATAAGGAATCCAGACTTCATGGAGAAGTTATGTTTAAGTGTTCCAGCAAACACTCCTACCTCAGGTGGCAGAGAACAGTCAGCATCACTCATGAATAAATGAGTCATCTGAAGATGATTCTAATCCCTAGTTTCTGAGTAACCCAGCTGATGGTTCAGAAAGTGTGAGATAAGAGCCAAGCAGGCTCTGCTGTGTCCTGTCCAAATTTCTGACACATAGAATCATAAGCCATAAAGTTTGGCAGTATCTATTAAGCAACCATGGTGACTGAAACACCCAGACATCTTGTGCAAGATTACACATATACTAAATGGAGACTTGAGCTGTTCATACAGGCAGACTGGCTCTAGATCCCATACTCTTCACCATCCAATATATTTCCTTTGTAAACTTGAGCCACCACTCAACACTATGCAGCACCGTCTTTATAAAACCTAATGATATTAAGCAACCAAATAACAGAATTACCTTGTTCTGAGCCTACTTCCACCAAGCAACTCTTTTTTTATAATCTGGCTAACACACAGCTTGTTGACATAGATAAAATGAGTGGCTGAAGGAAACTAGAACTTGGACCCCTTTGAAGCCACTTTTTGTTATAAGTCAGTATGGGTATGTTGGTTATATATAACCAGTCTCTTGGTTTTTTGTTTGTTTGCTTGTTTTACCTACACAATTCCATAGTCCATGATTTGATTAGGACTGATGCATTCACTTCAAGACCAAGTGCCCAAGTAATTAGACTTTTACAGCTGAGGATGCACAATTCTGGACTACAGTTGATGCAACAATGCTACCCATTGGCTCTAATGGAGGTCCAGCCAGATACACTTACCCTGGACAAAGTCACACTTGAACATTTTTAAAAAATTTAATGTGGATTAATGGCAAAGGAGATTACAAGACAGAAACTTGATCTAAATATTCTGGAGAGATGCTTATGATTAAAGTATTTGCACTGTACGTGTATATGTAGAAAACCTACATAGCTATTTACAAATACTTTAATGTTATTCAAATAGTCTTAGTGTCCATACCTAAATTTATGGTAATGTATCACCTACAGCCTCAGTCATTATTAATACAGGCATTTGGATCCAGTTTGCCAGGCAGGGGGACTATAATTACACATTGTAAAAAAGTTGTCATCTTTTTTTTTTTTTTTAAAGATTTTATTTATCTATTTGACAGAGAGAGATCACAAGTAGATAGAGAGGCAGGCAGAGAGAGAGAGGGAAGCAGGCTCCCCGCTGAGCAGAGAGCCTGATGTGGGACTCGATCCCAGGACCACGAGATCATGACCTGAGCCGAAGGCAGCGGCCCAACCCACTGAGCCACCCAGGCGCCCAAAAGTTGTCATCTTTGACCCAGTTCTAATTCTAAGTGTCCCATCCTGATATGATTACGTGCGGCTGCCTCAGGTGATCTTTCCTGATGGTATGTCATCTCCTGATTCTTGGTTATTAGTAGTTTACTGTAGAAGCTCCTTGCTCTTTCCACATCCTGCCGGGGCTTGGCTGGCTGTTAGTGACACATATGTCCATGTTCTTACATAGATTGCACCACACTCACTGGAGTCCCGTGGTTGAAAGGATTGACTTCCTGCCAGCACCACCAGAAAACAAAAATTGTATTGTGGTATTTACTGATTAATTTACTCCAGAGTATCCTCATGGTTAGCTTTTATTCATTCAATCATTTGTTCAGCAAACCTTCAGTAAGTTTATTCTCTGGGTCCCGTTCCATGGCTACCCCAAGGATTAATAAGAATAGAATGCTACCCTTTTCACCAGGGATTAGAAGCTAGAGTAGGAAGATGCAGAGGAGTAAGCAAGTGTATTTCGGGGTATCTCTTGAAGTACCTATAATCAATTCTACCAGGTGGAATTGATCCCACTAGATGGGGGAGTTGGTCAGAAAAGGCCTCATAGAAAAAAATAATCAGAGATTTGAATCTTAGAACAGTCTTTTATTTGGCAGGGATCAAAACTCTCCTGCTACGTGGGTCAATATACATTTGAGCAAAGCTGGGTGAATCAGTCAAGAGGAATGTTTTTATGGCCCCTTTAGGACTATTAGATTGTTGTTACCTATGACTTGTGAATTAGGCTTTCATGGATTGTGTTAAATGTTCTGTTATCTCTAGGCTTTAAAATATTACTATGCAAACAATGAAAAGTACCCATATATTTGGTATCCCACTGATGCAAAGCATCATAAATAATGCTCCATTCCAAGCACCAGTGTTTCAGTAGCACATGATCTTGGACATATGTTCATGCATTAAACCAGTGATATCATACTGTTAAAACCCCACAGATGCCTTTGGCACATCTCTGCCAGTTTAGGACTTTGGGTTGGTAGTTTTGCATGCAGTGGCCCTTAGATATTATTCAAGTAGGCAACAGTACCGAGACTTATTCATGGAATGTGCAGGGGATAGAGTTAAGAATAAAGGAGACCTAGTCCCTTTGTGAACACTGTCACTTCAAAAGCATTCCCTTTGATTAATGGGAATTAGCATGGTGAACGTAAATGCTTGAAAAACATGCCAATTTTCTAACGATATAACAGACATGGAGAAAGCATATGTATAGGCGCATCACCTACTGTGTGCAGAGAGGCTTTATTGTATTGCTGTTCCCTTAAAATCTATACACCAATTACTACAGAAAACGAGAGTCCTCCCCAGTGTTTCCAAGAAGCAAGTCTGTAAGAATGATATGTGTCGATACCCTGAAGCCTCAAAGGAGCAAGTAACTGTTCTAACTCTCCCAGGACCCACTTCCTTGTCTGTGCTGCCATGGAAACCAGTCTCTTGTCCAACATGAGTTCTCTGATAATTAGTCTTGAACATTCTTGATTTTTAAATGAACAAATCAGTCCTCCGCATCAAGGTTGTTACGTGCCTCAGACTCTATATATTACCATGTTTGACAGAATGCTCTCTATCCAGTAATTTATTCAAAATGCTTACTGAGCAACTGGTATACACAAAGCACTCTTGGGGACACTCTGAGAGGTCAAATAGCACCTGTCCCTGCCAGGTTACTGGTAGTTACTCCACTCCAGCACCCTACACATGACTACATACATATATGATAAACAATCAGGACTCTTTATCTTAGCTCCCTGATGGAGTTACAAATATAGATGCTGTCAATTCACTCATAAAGTTCACCAACGGAGACTATGACATTGCCTTTTAAAGAATTCAGAAGTATCCACTGAGTACCCATTGAATATGAATACTCTGTATTACCCTGCTTGTTCCTTATTATTTTTAGATGCTGTTCATTGTAGATATCTGGCTGGGAATTATTGATACCAACATGAAAAAATACACAATTTCAGGGCTGAAGAAGCTTACAATCAGATAAGGAAACTGAAGCATTCATAAAGCTAACTACACCAGAATACATCATACATGAAAAAGGATAAAAGACATATCCAAATAATGATAGTTCCATGAGAGATCAGTTCCAGTGAAAGTGATAAGCAAAGTTCCAAGGAAGAGTCATTTTTTAAAAGATTTTATTTATTCATTTGAGAGAGAATGAGAGTGTGAGAGAGAGAGCATGAGAGGGGAGAGAGTCAGAGGGAGAAGCAGATTCCCCTCTGAGCAGGCAGCCCAGTGCAGGACTGGATCCCAGGACTCCAGGATCATGACCTGAGCCAAAGGCAGTTGCTTAACCAACTGAGCAACCCAGGTGCCCCAAGAGTCATTTTTTTTTAAAGCAGATTCTGAATATATTTCATATACAGAGTCCTGTCTATGTTATCAGGAGGGAAAAATCTATCCTAGAGCTATAGATGCTTGCTAAATATTAAAAACCGCATAATTAACGTGAGTGTATGTTGACTGTAGCATTTCTCCTGTAACTACCTGATGTCTTTAAGAAATGCTTTACGGGGTGCCTGGGTGGCTTAGTCGTTAAGCGGCTGACTTTAGCTCAGGTCATGATCCTAGGGTCCTGGAATGGAGCCCAGCATCAGGCTCCCTGCTCAGTGGGGAGCCTGCTTCTCCCTCTCCTACTCCTCCAGCCTGTGCTCTCTCTCTCTCTCACTGTGTCTCTCTCTGTCAAATAAACAAAAAAAAAAAAATCTTAAAAAAAAATGCTTTACAAATGCCACTTAATGCCATTAGCTATTGAATTTCTATCTGACCAGTTTTCTTCCATATAATGCACGCCCCTCAAAGAATGCAATGTAACTGATCAGAGAAACAAATTTTGTAGTAAGAAAAAGTGGGTAAAAATTGGTGTCACATAATCTATATACACCAGTGAATTTTTTCAAAGTAAAATACATGTAAACAATTACATTACATGTATGTCCACTATAAGTGATAAACCACAGTAATAATAATTCCTATAAATTTACTACTTATGAAGTAAACTTCAAATTTTAACCTTCAGTTAAATAATGTGTCCTCTAATATTGTTTCAGATTGTTAAACAGAAACATATTTGTATATCACTTCCTTGTTAAATATTTCTATGCATTTTGTAATTTAATTGTATTTCAATTTGTCGATATTTTTCAAATACATATTTAAAGTCTGGTACTCTTTTCACCATGTCAGGTCAAAGACTGAACAATTTCCTCTTCATATGCACGTCCTGATTTGAATAGTTTAAGATTTAGAAAGGTTTCCTATTTACTCACATTTTAATGATATACATTTCTACTTCACTGGTGGAAAAGGCTGATCAGTCACAGAAAGGTCAGTTAACACTAAATAGACCCTTTCTTTATGTAATTACAAAGAATAATATCTTTGTGCTGATGGCACTGCACATGGAGTGGGTGATGCAGAGAATTAATGTGCTGCCTTGTTGGCCCATGGGATAGAGATTCCAATACAATAACCACAACTTATTCTAATTATGCAGCTTTAAAAGGTCATCAGCAAAAAGAGTTAAGGAATTATCAACTAACTTTATCATAAAGTAATAATGTACTACATAAATGCAGAAACGGTAAGAGCAGTACCTAGAAACTTTATTACAAATGTGAGACTGATCTAAGAGGTTCAAGTATGTACAATATAGCATAAATTAAGTAAATTCATTGAAAAATTAAAACATAAGGTATTTTATAACTTCCTATTGCTATAGTCAAGTAACCTGAACTCACCTTTTATTTGTAGTAAATGTTTAATTTTGAAAATATTTATGCTTAATGCCAATTTCATTGCCACGTCCATGTTATATGAGAATCTAAATATTTCTTTTTAAACCCCACTTATAAAATCTTTATAAAATCCATTATAAAATAATGCTTGCTGATTATATTACACACAAATAGTAGAAAGGCACATGAAATAGAATATTAAAGTCCTTCTTCACAAATACAGCCATTTTTCTACTCTAGACAGACAGTATTAGTTTATTCCAAGAGTTTAAGGAACAGAAACTTTTCAAAAACCCTTACTTGTCAATGAGGAAGGGGAGGCCAGGAAAATCAATTTCTTATCTAACGTCTCACAGGAAGAGAATATCAGTACTGCTAGAATACAATCTGATTTCAGCCTAATATCCTTTCTGGGACTATATCACTTCCTAATCTTGAATGTGAATTACAGAACGTTGTAGATTCTAGATTGATAGGTGTGAATGTTCTAATTTTTGGATATTTTTTGGAATTACATCAGTCTTTCAAAATAAACTGGATGCTCACAGAGAAGAGAGTTTTGGGGAATTAAATATATATATAACTATATAATATATATTATTATATTATAATATATTATATATTAAATATAATATATTATAATATATTATATATTAAATATATTAAAAAATGCTTCAGTGTCTTTTCCTTGGGAATGTGGGGTCAGAGAAATTTAGGCCCAATTTCAGAAGTGCCAACTATGAAAAGTATGGTAAATTATTTGCAGTCTAGTAAAATATCCTTATAGACACAATTATTACTAATGCTTTTTCTCTTTTGCTCCTCTCAATTAGATAGTCTCCTTACTGATAAACGATCATGAGCATCTCTGATCCCCTGATGTTGTTACTCATATTGGAGCACCATCTAAACCTTTGTGATGGATCTCAATAGGATTAAAAAATACCTGAGGCAATTTTCTATAAATACTCATTTTGAGACCCACCGAGTCCCCCAAGTAACTTAATCCCAATATGGAAAAAAAAAATCACTTTCTTTGTTAAGATTTTATTTATTTATTCTACTGAAAGAGAGAAAGCACAGCAGGGGGAGCAGCAGGAAGAGGGAGGGAGAGCGAGAAGCAGGATCACCCCCAGTAGGAAGCCTGAAGTGGGGCAGGATCCTCGGGTCCTGGAATCACGAACTAAGCCGAAGGCAGATACATAACAACTGAGCCACCCAGATGCCCCCCAAAATCACTTTTTAGAACAAGTTTCATCAAATTTTGCCTTTCCAGCCAAATCTAGCCCACTGCCTATTTTTGTAAAGAAATGTTAGTGGAGCACTAGTCCCTCGTTCATTTACATATTGTCGTGATTGCCTTTATTCTGTGGTGGCAGAGTTGAGTAATGGCAACAGAGATTGAGTAGGTCACAAAGCCCAAAGTACTCACTATCTTTTCCTTTATGCAAAAAGTTTGCCGAAACTTGCTCTAGTATATCGGCATCATGAAAAACAAAGTCTCAAGCTAGGTCTCTCATTCAAGGTTGATTTTGGCTGTACATACACCTGCACAAAGAGAAAGACTGCTGAAAGCATTTTGTTTTTCAAGCAAAGGCATGTATTAAGGAGACACAGCCTATTAATAATTCAAAAATGTCTCCAAGACCTTTAAAATAAGGAGACGCTTGTGAGCTTTTTAAGTGCCCTCAAAATGGACACGATAACTTTGCAGAGAGTTGTCAGAGCTGTGAAGATACCATAAATAATGCCTGAATGCATCTACCCCCCACACCTTCTTCAATTAAATGTGGTTCGTGTAGGTCCTGCATTACAGGAAGCTAGAGGTCTGTTCATTGTTCTACTGTAGTTTCTGATTTGGGGGTCCATGATTAACTTTACATTGTTAAGTTAAAGTTTAATTTTGCAGGGGACATAGATGTCCGTTCATTTGCTGAATGGCTTAGTAAAATGTGGTGGTCACCTACCATGAAAAACTATAAAATGATTAGAAGAAAGGCACTAGCTATATATTATAGTAACACAGGATGATCTTTAAAATAGTACTGAGTACACAAGACAGAAACAGAATGATAAATATTGTATAATTCAACATACGAGAAAGTACCAATGAGAGCTGGAAAGAAACAACTAGGAATTAAAGGTATGAGGAGGCAAAATAAATGAAAATGGAAAGATATGCAGGTTCTATATAGTCAGCAATGACACCATTCTCTCTTAAAGTGATTAAATGGAAGGATGCCTGGGTGGCTCAGTCAGTTAAGTGGCTGCCTTCAGCTCAGGTCATGATCATAGGGTCCTGGGATCGAGTCCCACATAGGGCTTCTTTCTCGACAGGGAGCCTGCTTCTGCCTCTGCCTGCCTGTGCCCGCTCTCTCTCTCTGACAAATAAATAAGATATTTTTAAAAAATGATTAAATGGATGGGTTATTAGATCTTAACACATTTTCTCAGGGTTTTAATGAAAACCTTTAAAATAAGTCACCAAACACCAACCTAAGGTCCCCCAGGGCCACAACCTTAAGATTTATTCTGAATATCAACTAGTCATGGTCACAGCATATGAAGACATGAAGAAATCTGTCATTATAATTATTTACCAAATTTATAGTTATTTCCCTCTATGTCTTCCTTTTCTCTCATCTTTCATTTTTCTTCAACTTATTTATTCCTTTTTTTCCTATTTCCTCTTTTCTTCCTTTTGCTTCATCCTCATAATGTTTGCCAAGCATGATACCATTCAGCTAAATTTCCCTTGTTATCATCCTTCCTGAAGATACTGTTTTCCCTTCCCATCATTTCCTCAACCCTTTTTTCTTTCCAAGTCACCATGGCATAAAAATAGAAATGTCTCAAAAAATGAAAAACATTTGGGATATAATGACTGCCCCATGTATTTTTTTTTCAGATTATAAGACACTTCACAGAAATCTAAGACAATGAATAAAAGGTGAGATGTATATTGTGTAATTCATCTATGGCTGCCTTCATTTTGAAGGCTGGCAAGATATTCATTTGTTTAGTGGTGGTGGAAAATGAATGAAACTGACAACGTTTGGTCTTTCTGGAAAGGCTGATTAGAGATAGTTTATGTTTCCGTATCAATATGCCATGTTAGCCAGCATGAAGGCACAAGAGTGCCAATAAATTTGCTTAAGTAAGTATAGGACAAATATTTATATTCTTATACGGAGATACACGTAAGTAGTTTTCTGTTTAATCTTTCTAAAGACATGAAGAAAGCCAGAGAATAAAAAAATGTAAAACAAGCTAGAATCTCCTTAGTAGGGATGCAGAACAACAAAAAACAATAAAACTGGCATTCATGTTATTGGGAAGTAATTCCTAATTCAGGGATAGTAAATACTGCATGTATGTACTGATACATGGTGAAATGTGTAAAGATTAGAACTGTCAACTTGTCTTGGAAAACTGGCACTGGGTAAGGCCCAGTCAGTACTATACTACAGTACTATGTATAGCTGTCACTGCAATCACCATTATTTATTATGGTTAATATCTTTGTCTTAATTTCCTCACTTCTATGAACTATTTGTACCTTATTTTTTGGCCCAGTACATATTAGTATCTCAGTAAACATTACTGAATGAATGACTAGATAAATGAACTATATTATACTCATGTCCTGTTGACACAGAGCAGAGGAAATGGGTGGGCTGAACGTGAATAATTTTTATTTTCTTTAAGGATCTACTCCAGCCAAATGTTCTTAAATAGGTGGACTTTTTGGAATATTAGAGTTGGAAGGCATTTTACGTGTTTTCTCATTCTGTAGAGAAACATTTCACAATTCATTTTTACAACATAAAAACATAAAAATTTGCCCATTTACATTTTGACTGAGAAAAATAATAAGGTTTCCAGTTCTTTAAATCCTAGTTTACAAAAGCATTTTACTGTATAATCTCTCTGTGTTGTATTCCAGTTTACTTGTAGGTTTTCCTTGGAAGACTAACAGAAATCTAAACTACCTGCTTTGCTGCCTTTATACACTTTGCTAAACTGTGTTCTCACAACCTAGGAGATTAAAATGAAAAAAAAATAGTAAGACAGTTTCACAAGAAATAACTATAACTTGATTTTTAAAAAATACAGAGGGTCTTCTTGGTTGCAGACAGATAGAGACACTTTAAAAGAAAGCTTAAAAGTAATAAATAAGAGGGGCGCCTGGGTGGCTCAGTGGGTTAGCATCCGCCTTAGGCTCAGGTCATGAACTCAGGGAGCTGGGATTGAGCCTTGCATCAGGCTCCCTGCTCAGTGGGGAGTCTGCTTCTCCCTCTCCTTCCTCCCTCACTCCTTCTGCCCTGCTCATGTATGCACATTCTCTCTCTCTGTCTCAAATAAACAAATGAAATCTTAAAAACAAACAATAGTAAATAAGAATAGAGTAGCAGGATTCAAATTACTTATCCCAAAGATTTTTTAAAAAGCAAAACAAATTTCCTATGTATTTCAATGGCTTAATTATGGAGAAGTACTCTATGTTTTAAGTTGAAACACTTTATACACTGTTCTCTCTTCAGATGAGACAGGCAAAGCTACTCCGTTTCATAGGGTTCATCCTTTCTTTGTCCTATGTTCCAAGTGCTATTCCTACCTCATACCTTTGCCATGCCAGACCAACTTTCTCCCTCGTAAACATTTCTTTCTTTCAATTTTTCCAGGAATAAAGGAAAGAACGGAGGGTGGGGGGAAGAGAGGAAGGAAGGAAGAGAAGGGCGGGAAAGCCTCCTGGAATAAAATGCTATATTCACTTCTGAAACCTTCTTTCTTTGATCTCAGAGCAAACATTAGCCTGAGCATAGCCCACAAGTGGAAATCAGTTCATTCACATGCCATTACGTGCTGAAATCTGGACTCCCCCCAATGAAGAAACCACGAGCTTAAATTTGAATAAAATGACATTCATGGAAGCTATCTAAAGTCTATGAAGGCCATCTATTCTTCCAGGCATCTGTGATCAAGTCAGCCCTTCAGAACTGTGTCCGTGGGGGTTCTTATGGATAACTATTAGGGCTATCATCTCAGGAGCCTATGAATATGCTATTGTTCATGGCAAAGGAGACTGAAGGTGTGAGTTAAGACAGAACTGGAGCTGAAGGGATGATTTTAGATTACCTAGGTGGGACAATCTAATCACATAAATTCTTAAAATTGGAGAATCTTTCTGGGCTGAAGTTCAGAGGATGTAAAGGAAAACATAGGACAAAATTAAAATGAAAGCGAGACTTAATCATCTCTTTTTCCCCATTTAAAGATGAAAGGAGGTTACAAGTCAAGGAATGCAAGCGGCCTCTGGAAGGTAGAAATGGCCCTCTGTCCATAGCCAGAAGGAAAATAGGGACCTAGTTCCCACAACTACAGGAAACCGAATTCTGCCAGCAATCTGAGACTGATGCTTCTAGGGAGTCTCCCACAACTTGATTTTAACCCAGTGAGACTCACTCAAGACTTTTGACATACAGAGCTGTAAGAAAATAACATAGTATTATTTTAAGCTTCTAAGTTCACATGAATTTATTAAGGCAGAAACATAAAATTACAATGGTGACTCAGGTATTGTGTTAGGTCCTAGATTTATAAAAATTAATAATATGTTCCATAAAAACTGTTTGATGATGGAAAATCAAGCATTGACTCTTCTTTGCAACAAGTTCATTGATAAATGAATTTTTAAAACTATTGAATAATTCACTTATTTTTGTATAAAGCATTTATTCTGTCAGTGTGTGAAATAACTTATAGCATGTGAATAACCACTGAAAAACCAATTCTAACATGATATAGACCACGCCATGAGTTCCCAACTAAATTTCTGCTTATGTTAACTGTACCAGATAGATAATTCTTTATTTTGAAATATTTTATTCATTCACTTGACAATTTATTGATTATATATTAAAGATCTATTATTAAGATAGTAAAGAAAATTTGATGGTTACATGTTTCTTCCTAGTGATTAAATATAAACTTAAATATATTATGAATATCCTATTCTGTTAAGTACAAAACTCCCTAGTTAATAATTTTTTTTTTTTATTTATTTGACAGAGAGAGATCATAAGTAGGCAGAGAGGCAGACAGAGAGAGTGAGAGGGAAGCAGGCTCCCTGCTGAGCAGAGAGCCCGATGTGGGACTCGATCCCAGGACTCTGAGATCATGACCTGAGCTGAAGGCAGCAGCTTAAACCACTGAGCCACCCAGGCGCCCCCCTAGTTAATAATTTTTAAATGCTTAACTTGTCTATTGATGGTTGATCATGCAAATGATTTTGAAAAAATGTTTATTTGAAAAAGTCTACTCGTATTAGTAGGATTTCAACTTACAATAATTAAAAAAAAGCTCTTCTGTTAAAGACATTATTTGTGTGGGATAAATTATTTTTTTTTAATATATATATTTTTTCCATTTTATTTATTTTTTCAGCGTAACAGTATTCATTCTTTTTGCACAACACCCAGTGCTCCATGCAAAACGTGCCCTCCCCATTACCCACCACCTGTGTGGGATAAATTATTAAAAACAAAACAAAACACAGCAAGTAAAAAGGACACACTGTCTATGATCAAGTTTTTGTTTTTTTGTTTTTTGTTTTTCCTTCCTTCTTAAAGCTGGTCTGGGTCTGTTTCTGCCTGAGTATTTCTGAGCTGTCTGTTGATATGGTAATGGAACAGTACTTCATTCCAGTGGCAGCCAGGTCCAGCTTGACCCTTCCTTACTACAAGCAAGATTCAAGTATGGTTCAAGTATGGTGATTTATACAACACAGGTCATTATAACTTTTGACAGTCTAAGAAACTGTTGGGTGAGTAATTTCTTAAGCTTTCAGAAATATTAACCAACTATTATGAATATAAACAGATTGCTAGATTTCTAAGATAATTATATATAGTTTTTATATCTATATACATAATACAAGGAGAATAAGCTTGTCAAAACTGCTAAAACATCTAAATGGCAAAATATGTTTAGAGAAATTTTACTGTACTCTCTTAAATCCGGAATATATAGTCAATGCTCACCTAAATTCTGTTTTATTAAAAAATGCAAAATTTTTGCTGTTGGTATATATCCTTTATAAAAAGGTTGTGGCAAGTGTGTTTTTTATCCATTAAAATCTATGTTAATTACATTGGTTTGTTTTAATTTTTTTTTTTTTGAGGGGCAATATACCTACATAGTTTAAAGAATTGTTTTTTTTTTTTTTTTTTAATAAATGAACATCCCTACATTACCATCACCTGGATGAAAATATAGAAAAAATAACCATCACCCCAGAAGCTTCGCTCATGTCCCTTTTCAGTTAATAATGAACCACACTCCCAACACATAAGTTTTGCTTATTTTCAATTGTCATATAACTATAATCCCACAGTATATATACTCTTGAGTCTGGCATCCTTTGCTTAATACCAATTCTATTAGATTCACCCACATTTTTTTGTGTGGCAACACTCCATTCATTACATTGCTATATATTATTCCACTGTATGAATAAACTACAATTTATCCATTCTGCTGTTAATGAATTTTTGTGGGGGAGATATTATGAATAAAGCTGTTAACGTTTTGTACAAAATATTAACATATTTTGGACACATATATACTAAATCTTGACATCTAGAAGTCAAATCATACATACATTCAACTCTAGTTTGATAGTGTCAACATTTTTTATTTTTTTTTACAGTTTGATATACTACTTATTTAGTTAGTTATTAACATGGACAGCCTATTCAACATTACAGATGTTTTTCTAAACCTATAATAAAATATAGTCCACTATCCAGTGTCAACATTTTTTAAATGGATATACCAATTTATCTTCCCACCTGAGATATTTGAGAGTTCCTGTTACTCTGCATTCTTATCTATATTTTTAAATTTCAGCTATTTAAGTATTTAGAGACAAGTCATGATAGATTTAATTTGCATTTCTATGATTATTATAATGACTGCCTTTTCATATGTTTATTGCCCATTTGTATAGCCCTTTTTGCGAAGTGATTCTTCAAGTGTTTGCCATTTTTTCTTAATTAAGCTGCCTATCTTTATTGTTCTGTTAGGGGTTCCTCATTTATTATGGATGAGAGAATTTTGCTGGGTAAGTGTATCCTAAGTAGTTTTTCTAACTGTGGCTTGTCTTTTCATTCTTTAACTGTGTCTTGATCAATGGAAATTCTTAATTTTAAAAGACTACAGTTTACAAACATTTTCTTTCATGATTGTTACTTGTATCTTATTTTAAACATCTTTGGCAATTCCAGAATAAATCAGATGTTCTCATATGTTTTTCTCTAAAAGCTTTATATACCTTTCACAATAAAAATCAATTCATTTTTATATATGTTGTGAAATAAAAGGTCAAGATTATTTTTTAGTATAGATAACTAATCACTCATGTGTCATTTGTTGATTTTGTACCAGTTATTTTCCAATACATTCTCTTACACCATTTTGGTGGCATCTTCTTATAAATCAACAAGCCATGTTTACATCCTGGGTCTGTTTCTGGAACCTGTATTCTACTATATTTTTCTCTTATTTTTGCACCAATAGCACACTTTCTTATACAGTAGCCTTATAGTAAATCTGGATATCTGGTAGTGTAAGTCTCTAACTTTATCTTTCTTCAAGTATGTCTTCACTACACTTGACCTTTAGGGAGTCTCATACATTTCAGAATATTCATGCATCAATTTCCAAAAATTCTGCTTGAGTTTTTAATTTTGATTCCAGTACACATATAAGTTAATTTGGAAGAATTCACATTCTTTAAAATTTGAAATTTCTAATTCATAAACTTAGTAGATCACTTCATTTGTTTAGAATATCTTTGATTTTTGTCAGAGATGCTTTGTGGTTTTCTGTGGAGAATACTGCTATATGTTTTGGTAGACACATACCTGGGCATGTGATGTTCAGCTATTCAATTATAAATAGTATCCATTTAAGATTTTATTTTATCGTTATTTATGGCTACTATATGGATAGGCCATAAATCCTGTTTATTTTCAATCCACTGACTCCAATTCATGAATTAATTTTAGCATTTATCTGTAGAATCCATTAGACTTTCAATGTATAAATAATGTTTTCAAATAATCACAGCTTCTAAAGTCATTTTTTTCTCATGTTAAGCAAGTTATTTCCTATTTCTGGTTTGTTAGTTATCATGAATGGTCTTTAAATTTCACAAATCTATTTAGATTATTATTTGATCCTTTCCTTCCTTTACTGTTAATGTGATGATTTATATTTATAGAATTTTTTAAGGATGGAAATTGCTTTGGTTTGGGGTAGGTCAAACATCTTCTTGACCAATTTTGCATGTTATTAGTTAAATTTTCACATTTTACTTTCCTCCATGGATTATATGAAAAAATTAGACACAATATGAGGACAGCAGTTAGATACAATGGGAATGACAGGTCTCAAAGTCTATTGTGTATTAGCTGTGTATTACTATTATTCTCCTTTCATAAGATCAATAAAATTTACCATACATTTTCACTTCCACTCAGTTATTTTATTTTTATAACCACCATGTTAGGTAGTAGGGCAAAGTATACAGAAGGACTAATAATATAAAGTTCAAGTGGTCAAGTATTACGTAGTTCATTATAGTTCCATTTAATAAAATTATAATGAAATATATAATTTTAATCCTTTTTCCTAGTACTTTTATTTTTCTTGAGCGCTAAAGCTAGGTTGTCTACCACTTTTGTTCCCTAAAGCTATCCAGATTGCCAAAACTAACAAATGAGAAGGTTTCAAAGCAATAAGTCTTTACCAAACTGTTGTATTAAATATATAAACTATTCAGCTTTCATAAATCTGTAAATTATATATCAACATTTAACTTGGATAATAAGCCTGGTATTTTTTATATTTTGATAAGACAAAAAAAAATCACAATTTTTATATGGCTTTAGTCTAAACGTAGCTTCCCAAAATGAGCTCTCTGTCTTTTACACACTCAGGTCAGTACAAGCACAGTCTAAATTTCTCTCCAGTTTTCTGCATAGGGAAAATGGACTGCTAGCAAAATTCTCTGCCCCACTGTGTTAGGTAATGTTATATACTATATTTCTTATTTTTCAACCTTTGTGTTACCTAGGAAGAAAGAATAAGTGAAATAAAATTCAAAATAGAGGCTAGATGATCATGTCCAATTTAAACCTGCTAATTATATTCAAAAGTTAAGTTTCCTCTGAAAAAATTAGTTACAAATTTCTCTTTGGAGTTTTCTTTCTCCTTTATTTTCCAGCTACATAACTTTCATTCATTCATTCATTCATTCATTCATTTGCCTGGTGATGGAATTCTGGAGTAGATTATGTTTTCCTGAAAGATAAAGTGAAGAGCTCAGCAGAAGAGGGTACAACAGCAGAGTCACACTGGCTGTCTACTGAAAGTTTCACTTTGTTAGCTTTCATAGCCAGTTAGCTTTAATGTTGGGTTCATCATATGAATTGGGGGAACAAGATCAGCACTTGGGCTCCAAACGTCTTCCCTATTATTATCGCTCCATTTGTTTCAGTGATTATTCTGTACCTTACCACAAGTACTTATGGCCAGGACAAACAGAAGATGATGGGGAATTCCTGCATTTCTACAGAGAAAAAAACATGAACATCAAAGAAAATCCATGCTGATTAAAGGGCACATCTATTATAAATGAAATAACCAAGCCCTGGGCCCAAGTTGACTATGACAGACCCTTGTGAATTCTATTCATAAAAATCAAGGGTTTAAAAGTTTATTTTTTTTTTTATAAAAATAAGATCATGGTCTTTGATGAGAAACCTCTGTTTATAAGAAAATTCCTTAAAACCCAACTGTACCTAAGCATTTCTTTTTCATTCTCCATGGAATATCAAAATACAAAAGAAAACCCATACTCAACAAGATTAAATGTCTGGTGAGAGGAAGCCACAATGAATTAAATTATAGTTTAGTCTTCCTGAACATTAAAACTTTAAGGAAATTATTTTATACTCTTGTGCACACTGAATTGTTTTGTGCAAATTATCTGTTAAAAATCAATAACCTTTGATAATTTTAAAACACATTTACCTTTAAAGTTAATAATGTGTATTTTTCTTTTGTTGGACTTTGATGTTTTTGGAAAGAGACTTAATGACTTGTCAGTAGCATGATATTTCTTAAATAATTTTAGAATAAGCTGGGGTAAAATTCCTAAATAAATAAAAACTTCAAAATTGATAAAAAAAAATAATTTGCGAGGATAAAAGCTATCTTGAAATGGTCACAACTACCTACCAGATCTTATCCAGATGAAATTCATTACTTTGAAATTCAACATCTTGGCAAAGTCTTCATCACTAATTAAAATAATAGCAATGGAAGAGTATCTGCAATTACTCTGTTTAGGATAAAATTACAAGGGCTATAAATCTCCAAGCTTCAGGGCATAAACTGATCACCAGCTGGGGCGAGAAAGAAATGTCTACCTATTGTGTAGTTTTGCAAAATTAGGTACATTATATGTTTTACTCCCTCAGAAACATCTGGCACAGGCTACTATCTGAGATGCTTTTGGGCTGAATACAAGGGACACTACTGGGTAAGTTATAGAAATTGCATGATTCCACACATATATAAAACCTAAAATTCAAGGCTTGCTAAAGGAATGCTGAATTCTTCATCTTAATGTCATTGGTTAAAATTCTTTCCAGGCTAGTGATTATAGATGTCAGGTAGAACATGAGAAATTAAAAAGTATTCAAATTTCTGTGTTAGTCCCTTTGTCATAAAACAGAGCCAACATCATTATAGACAAGACTTGGTAGTTTCCACAGGGAAAAAAAAATTTTTTTTAAATAGAAAGCAATTGGACTTGGAACTATTAGGGGAGATTGACAAAAGAGAAAAGTGAGTGCAGCAAATGATTTTCTATGATAGCGCCTTTCCCACACCCATCTTTGCTACTCAAATGAAGAGGTTGGTTTATTTCTAGGCAAAATAGATGTAAACCTTCATGAAACAAGAACTGGAGGATCCCTTCTCTCTTTTAATAGACGAGGTGAAAAGAAGGAAGAGGGAGGAAAAATTCCAGATACCAGAGAATATCTGCAGCACAGGGTTCTGCCTGTCCTGGGAATGTTGTCCGGCAGGGACCCTAGGAGGTCCAGATCCCCATGTGATCTGGAGCCAAGCATATGTGAGAAGGTACCTTAGGGGCTGGAGGAGAGAGTCCAGTAAGTGAGAAGGACATTGAGATGAAATTGGACACTGAATTCCAAAATCATTACTAATAGTTAATAAGCACTTAGTGGCTATTAATCGGTTACTAATTAATGGTGAATAACTACATTTACTGATCTGTCCCTAAGTTAAAGGAGGCCTCAGAAAAATCCAGAAGCAGAATATGAGGCAAATAGCTTTTTATCATTTTCATCTATCTTCCATCAAATTTCTAAAACACAAACTTGGCAATATGTGGGCTAAATGGAACATGGCAACAGTTGCTTATGCATATATATAATTTAAATGCCTGTAGGATAGTATCTTTCCAATTCATCCTAATCCCTGATGCTCCTTAATGACTTAGTCCCAGAGTTTTCATATCTGGAAATTGCACTCACAGACGGACAGCAAAAGCATTAATGTTTACAAATATTAGTATAAAAGTATCATGTTTCAATATAGTTCTAGTTTATATAATTTCCCTTATTGCAATGTACTATATCCAGAATTTGTTACAGCTTTATTGCAAGAAACTCCTACGAAAAATTCATTTTCAACATCTTTTTTCCCCATTGGGAACAATAGTAATAACAAGTTTTAAAGCTCCTATTTCTCATAATCTGATCACCTTAATAGTCTGAGAAAAACTCCCCAAATTTTGAATTTTTCTTCAGCCACAAAGCCTACAATAGAATTCTGATTAAAATGTGAATAGTTACTGGACAGAGATTGTATTTATCTCCATACATATCTCTGCAAGGCTACATTTGTGTAGTTTGGCAATTTTTTTCCCACTACATTCCATTGCTGATAGTTCATAGTTCATTACAGACCTCAGGTCAGTTCCTCCCGAATTTCTATGTACTTTCAAGGAATCAGCGATTCTGTATCAGTCTAGGTACTTTCTCAATTTACTTTGAGAGAAATCTGCTAATAACTATTCTTTGGGGTTAGTGCATTCTAAGTAGTCATAATATAAATGATAGCCATAATATTGCAAATGAAATGATTTTTAAAACCTGTAGTTTATTTTGGCAAATTAATACCAATCTCAAATGGAATTTGAGATTATTTTCAGCTTGAAAGGGTTTTTTTTTTTAAGATTTTATTTATTTATTTGACAGAGAGAGATCACAAGCAGGCAGAGAGAGAGAGAGAGGGAAGCAGGCCCCCCGCTAAGCAGAGAGCCCGATGCGGGACTCGATCCCAGGACCCTGAGATCATGACCTGAGCCGAAGGCAGCGGCTTACCCCACTGAGCCACCCAGGTGCCCCTTGAAAGGGTTTTTTTAAAGTTTTTATTTAAATTCCACTTAGTTAACATACAGTGCAATATTAGTTTCAGGTGTACAATGTAGTGATTCAACACTTCCATACAACACCTGGTGCTCATCACAAGTGCACTCCTCAATCCCCATTACCTGTTTAACCCATCCTCTCATCCCCACCCCTCTGGCAACCATCAGTTTGTTCTCTATAATTAAGAGACTGTTTCTTGGTTTGAAATAGAAAATGATATAATTTTCCTAATATTTTCTGATACTTACTATTCAAGAAATTGCCACAGTTTGTTAGTCATCACTGAGACAATAAGGATTTGTGAATCATTAACCTAGGGTCTGTCACACAGCTTCCAAAGCCAGGGTGTTTCTGCAAAGCTGAGCTATTACAGAGGTGGTGTTACCTTTTTAAATCTCAACTCACCTCTGGGGATTCAAGGAAATTTGGGAGATTAGGATCACAACTCTGATGGCTAAACCTATTCCACTCTAGTGCTGTTAAGGACATCTGATTTAGAAGGAAAATCAAGGATCCGAAGACTACTTGAAAAATTTAAGATAGGAATGGTTTCATTAATTTTATAGAAGTAAAATTATAGATAGTGGAGTGGCATTGTATTACTTCTGTATTGCTGCATAACAAATCACCACAAATTTAGCAGCTTAATACAACAGCCATTTATTATTTCACAGTTCTGATGGCCAGAAGTTCAAGAATGGCCAACTTAGATTCTTTGTTCAGTGTTTCATATTCAAGATGTCATCTAGTCTGAGTTCTTCTCTGGAGACTCCACTAGAGCAATATTCCCTTCCCAGCACCCTCAGGTTATTGGTAGAATTTATTTCCTGTGACTCTGTGACTGCGCTCCTTGTTTCTTTATTGGCCATTAGCCAGGCATTGCTGTTGGCTCGTAAGAGACTCACTCAATTCCTTACCATGTGCCCCCTTATAGTTTCCAGTCAGCAATGAAGAATTTCCTGTCTAAAACCGTCTAATACTTCAAATCTCCTTTTCCAGGAAAGGCCTAGTCCCTTTTAGGGCTCACATGATTACGTCAGACTCACCCAGGATAGTCTCCTTTTCTTAAAATCAACTGATTTGGGACCTTAATTAATTAAATCTGCCAAAATCCCTCACAATAGCACCTACACTAGTGTTAATTGAGTAACTGAAAGAAGTTGAGTCATGGGAATCTTGAGTTCAATCAGCAAAATAGAACCACCAGGATAGCTGGATGGACAGACAGACAGGTACAGATTTATTACAAGTAACTGGCCCACACTGTTGTCGAGGTTGGCTAAGCAAGTCCAAAATCTGTAATCAGGAGAGGACAGAAACTATGGGCTAAGATTGTTGTCCACAGCTAGAATTTCTTCTGCCTTTCAGGTCACACTAGAGGTCTCATGGGAAATGATGGGGTTCAAGACACACTACTCCAAAATATGGCTCCTTGGCATCCTGAGTAATTCTAAGCTGAGGATGTTTGAGAAAATAGCAGATGCATTTCTCTCCTAAAATAAGTTATAAAACGCTGTGAGATGCGCCCTCCCTATACCCAGAGGAAAGGAGCAACCTCATCTCCAAAGACAAAGAGACACTGAGAAGAATCTGAATAAACAGGCCTTACTAAGTTTTCCTCAGTTTATTATACTTACATCATACTCTTTGACCTTTTTATAGTTCTACATCATATCAACTCTACATCAAACCTAGCATAAAAATACTCAGATTTAAATGTTTTGTTTGTTTGTGTTGGTTTTCTTTTCCTTATGAAGGCTCTTGTGTAACACAAAATTTACATTAGATAAATTTGTATGATTTTCTCCTGTTAATATATCTGTTAATTTTCAGATTCAGCCAGGGACCCTAAGAGGATCAAGGAAAGTAACCACCTCACCCTCCCCCACCCACTACAGGAGTTCCTACAACTAGTTGATTGAGGAAATAAAACAAAACAAAACAAACCAAAAACCTTAGGCCTGGTTTACAAATGATTCTTGACAGGTAAGCACGACCTGAAAGTGTACCGCTGCAGCACTGTAGTACCTTCCATGAAGGTAGGAGAAGTCGGGAATAAGAGTGGTGAAAGAAAACTCTCCTTTTAGGAAGAACTTCCTTCTGAGTAGTATATGTAGTTGTTCATTTAGTCTGAAAGGAGAAATTGCCGGAGTCTATATCAATAGCATGAGCCTGTATCAATTCATTGACTGTGGCTAATGGTTTGGCTGAGGGTCATGGACTTATTAGAAAGAATATGAGCGTAAAATTAGTAAAAAGAATGTCTAGGGGAAAAGGTTGTATAGATAGACCTCTCTGGGCAAAACAAAACAAACAAAAACCAAAACCCAAACATGAATATTTGTGAATGTTTACCAAAAGGTGGCCTCAGCAAAGAAAGATTTTAAATTCAAGTGGCTAGGATGAACCGTTCAATGGATTATGAGTTAGCCTCTTTCCCCAGTCACTCTATTGGGTTCCATTAGTGTCCACTGAGTTCATGAACAAAGTAGCCATGGTGATTATGGTAATTAATGGAATGGAAATCATACGTGGACTCAGCAACATTTTCTTACACTCACC
This sequence comes from Meles meles, assembly GCF_922984935.1. NCBI lineage: Eukaryota > Metazoa > Chordata > Mammalia > Carnivora > Mustelidae > Meles > Meles meles. Next base: position 56,731,219 of record NC_060077.1, read on the forward strand.
ACGGCTAAGCTGGCTACAGCCACTGCTGAGTGCCCAAAGCGCCAGCAGCGCAGACCAACAGTGAGCCTCCAAAATGGCACCATTCACAGGGTGAATAGCTAGCTACCTGATGGCAAGCTAATTTACATTAGCCTGCTTTGTTTGTATGAAATAGATGATTACTATGGTTATAGTACATGTAACCTGCAAAACACCTCAGATTTTGATATGGTCGTTTGCCTGGTGATTATGGTTTACTGACCAGTAGAGTGATCCAAACCTTCATTCCTAAAGGGTGTGGGCCACTCATTCCTAGCTGACTTGGGCTTCTGAAGTTTTCCATTGAGTTTAATTACAGGACATTAGAATACGAAGAGATACCCTTGAGGATCTCCTGTATTACAGATATATTCTTCATTGCCCATTGTGTAGTAGCACCCGATTTCCCCTTGGTGGTCAGGATCAATCACCCCTACCACAGCAGTAGGCTTGTCTAATATTAGAGACTTTCAGAATGCCTTACACACTATCAAAGTATTCCACATGGCATCGTTTCTTACCAACAAACTTATTTCACAGCAAATGAAATTTACTAATGGGCTCAGGCTTATGGAATTCAATGGTCTTATCATGTTCCTTATCATTCTGAAACAGCCATCTGATAAAATGGTGGAATGGCCTTTCGAAGACTCAGTTATCACACCAACAAGGTGGCAATGCTTTGTGGGGCTAAGGCAATGTCCTGCAGGATGAAGTATCTGCTCTAAATCAACATTCAATATGTGGCACTATTTCTCCCATACACAGGATTCACTGGTGCATGAATCAACGGATGAAAATGTAAATTGCTCCACTCACTACTGCTAATGTCCCATTAACAAAAGTTCTGCTTTTCATCACATGTTTTTGGCTCTGCTGATATAGAGACCTTAGATCCAAAGGTAAGAATCTTTCACCAGTGAACTATTATTCCACTGAACTAGAAGTTGAGACTTTCACTAGGCCATTTTAGGCTCCTCATGCTAAATCAACAAGCAAAAATGGGGATTACTGTTCTGGCTGGGTTATTTATTCTGACTGCCAAGGAGAAATTGTCTTGCTGCTATATAATGGGAGTAATGAGGAGTATGTTTGAAACACAGGTAATTCTCTAGGCATCTTTTATTACTTCCATGTCCTATGATTAAAGTAAATTGAAAATGATCACAACTCAATTTAGGCAGGACTGCTAATAGCCCACACTCTTCAAGAATGAAGGTTTGGGCCAACCTACTAGGTAAAAAACCATGACCAGATGAGGTGCCTGTTGAGGATATAAGGAATATGAAATGGTTAGTAGAGGAAGATAGCCATATCATATGACCATGTGACTAGTTGTAGACATAAAGACTGCAATAATTATCAGCATGTCTTTTTTATTTGACTTGATTATGTTTGTGTATGCTTTACCCTAATATTTGGTTTGGTCCTCTTATCTTAGACTCTAATCATTTAACATGATGGATAACTTTATTATCCCAGTATTTAAATTACAGGATGTCAAGGGAGAGGAGTGAATTATCACCCAAGAGCTTTGCATCCTCTTCTGGGGAAAAGGTTAGCATGTTTTCAGATGTATGTAGGAGAGTTGTATCATTGTGGGAAGAAATAAGACTTAGTTTTCATCTTTATTTGGAGATTAAGTATGATCTAGAAAGGTATGTTAGGTGTCTACTTGACAAAGGGTGGACTGTGTTGGTGTTCTTGATGTGTCAACTTGGCTAGGCTTCATTTCCCACTTTTTCATTCAGACAGTAATCTAGGTATTGTTGTGAAGGGATTGTGCAGATGTGATTAAATCCTTTAATCAGTCAATTTTAAGTAAGGCAGTTATCCCGGATAATCTGGGTGAGTCTGACTTAATCGTTTGGAAGGACCTGGAGAAAGGGTTAAGCCTTTCCAAGGAGTAGAGATGGGGAGTGACAGGCAGAGGGCAATGGGCAGATATGGGCAGAGGAAAGATGCAGAGAGAAGCAGAGAAGAAATCCCCTTGAATTGTATGTACAGCTTGTATATACAGCTTCAGTTTGTGCCTTAGGATTCCAGCCTGCCTACAATCTATTGTTCCGGATTAACTGCCTTACACACATTTTGGATTTATTCAGTTAGTCTCCATAATAGTATAAGTCAATTCCTTATAATAAATGAATGAATAAATACATATCCATGGGAAGATCGATGACATATGGACAGATAGAAATATCTATCTCTCTGCATATACAGATATGAAAATGACACAAACATAGATACAGATATCCTAGTGGTTCTGCTTTTCTGTTTGAATCCCAACTAATACAGGAGCCATTTCAGAATTCTGGCTAACGCTGGCTTTTTTGGAATGTAAGAAGATACCACAGTAATCATCAGAATTAGAATAGGAAGACCTAGGCTTAAGATGAGGTGCTACTCATCCCACAATGTTGGGAAAATCACTCAATCTAAGCTTCACTTGTCTCTTCTATATTTCAAGGACCACAGAGTTGTGAGCATCACATGAGAAAAATAAATATTTAAGTATCTTGTATGCTTTAAAATACTATGCAGATTTTACTATTTTGGCTAAATAATGCCTACATTTATTTGTGTTACTCTCCTCACTGGGCAGGACTAAAATGGAAGTTGATTTGAATTTGGAGGAAGTCTCTGGCATAGATATGGGCTGCTCAAGTACTGATTAACTGTTGCATTGTAGTTTAGAATATAAGACAAGAAACACTGATATCTAACCTCGTGGGGAGACAAAAGGTAGGATATCCTTGAAATTACTGGTGCAGAATTTTTATGATTTTCATTATATGCCATATTTATTTTACCTTCAAAACATGCATAATGTTTTGAAGGTAAAATAAATATGAAGGTAATAATAAACGTGAGAACATACAAGAAAAAAAAAACTCTTATACTCACACCACCTAGAGAAGTTACATAAAGATTACCTTCCATTTCCTCATATGTGAGATTATATTCTTTTGAGGAACTAAAACCTAATGGACAATAAATGAACAATAATGCAACTAATACTGAATTCTATTTCTAGAGTTCTGTTATTGACCCAGAAAAGTTGAATGAACCCACTCTGAGTAACTACAGCTAATAATGGTGTATGTCTGGCTCTTTAACAACTCTAATTATGTTGTTATTCTGAGTTGGTTTTTAGGTAACTTTACTGTTTTCTTTCAGGTGAGTTTTTTTTTTTTCTTTCCAACTTTTTTCTTTTTTTAAGATTTTATTTATTTATTTGACAGAGGGAGACACAGTGAGAGAGGGACCAGAAGAAGGGGGAGTGGAAGAAGGAGAAGCAGGCTTCCTGCCAAGCAGAGAGCCTGATGCGGGCTCAATGGGGGGCTCAATCCCAGGACCCTGAGATCATGACCTGAGCGAAAGGCAGACGCTTAACGACTGAGCCACCCAGGTGACCCATTTTTCCAACTTTTTATTTAAATTCCAGTTAGTTAACACAGTGTAATATTAGTTTCAGGTGTAGAATTTAGTGATTCATCATTTACATACAACATCCGGTGCTCATCACAACAAGTGCTGGTGAGTTTCAATGTACTATGAAATAGTCCTTCAAACAATCTAACATATTCGTAATTAAATTTCTCATAGACATGGTCTGTGGAAAGAACTTCCATTCTGGGTTTACTGGAACACAAAGAACTAAGAGCACATGCTAAAGTTTGAGCTCTGTGATCCAGAATACATATCCTAGTCTCTGAAAATTTAACCATGAATGCATAGGGCATCACTTGGTATCATCTTGATTTTAAGCATTACTCTGGGTACAGTTCCAAAGTTTCACTTTTATCATAGTTGACACTTAAAGGTTTAATTAAGCAAATTCTAATTTAAATTAAAATTTTATTTTGATCACTAAAATAAAACCTTCCAAGTAATTATCAGAATTTTGTTCAGGAGGCATTATCTTTTTAACTGGCATATTTGTATGGAATTTTAATTCAATTATCACTTAAAACCTTTGGTAACAGTCCTCAGGAAAATGATATATTATTAAAATATCTGAGCTAAATATGCTGGGGAAAAATCATTAACTTCCAAAAGGTTTTAGGGAATTTCTGACTAGGCCAAGTTCCCACCAAGTTCCATTCCCTCTTTGAGATGTGCTTTTGAAATTGTTGAACTATGATACAATACAGGAGGAGACAGAGATTGGTACCCATGATGTAGGATTTCTGATATATGATAAAAATAGGCAAGATCTAGAAACTAGATAATATGGTCTCAAGAACATTCCATGTTGGACTTAAAGATAAAAAGATACAGATTCTCTCGACTTTGCCCGATGTACACAACCCTCAAAATGACTGTTATATAGTGTTAGGAAGCCAAGAACATCCCATTTTAACAACCTTTTGAAAATAATTTATGTAATAACTCTAAACATTAGAATTCTATGATTCATATACTCACTTTTTTTACTGTGTTTACCAAAAATATGCATTCCTATTAAGATTTGGAGTCCCATTTAGTTTAAATGACTAGAACTCTATGTGACAATTTGGCATACAGAAACTTGAATTTCCCATATTTAAGTCACTTCCAGTCCAAATATCAATTAGTTATGTTTATGCTGTCTAAAGATCAAGATGATTTTAGTAAAATTAGTTGCATGGTTTTTTCGAAGTTAGCATAAAATATGTAATCAGTCCACTTGCATATAACTTCAGTAAACACATTTGAAAAGAAGAGTGGGGTATTTAAATTCTAAAAATTAACACAAAAACATAGAAGTATGCTTTCATGGTTTCATTTATAACCAACAAATTGGGTATAAGATTCATTCTTAAAATAATCCTGTTTGCTTGGGTATGCCAAGACAATAGTATTAAATGGAGAGGTAAGATGTTTAAATTCATTTGTACAAAATGAAGGATACAAAGTTCTTTATTAAGTGATTTGAAATGCTCTAAATGCACACTTTTCAGCTTCCTTCAAGCACATATGTCAAATTCAAGTTTACACTGAAAATTCTCTTACTGTTACAACCAGCGTGTTCTAACCACATCATTTAAAAGATTAAGAAACAGAAGAAATAGAAGGGGAGAAAAGCAGCAAAAGGAATGAAGGGTAGAGATTTTAAAAACTGACATAAAAGAACATGTCTGAGGAATCCTTCGTTAAAAGCAGAAGGACCAATTTTCAAATAAGACAACAACTTTGAATCTTAGATGTTTTTCACTCTTTTTAAATAACGTGTCTCAATCCTTGCGTATAGTTACAGTTGGTGTCAAATTCTATCAGGTTTGAGAAGACTTGGCCAGTTTGGGAGCTAAGGGAATATATTATCCCAGTCCGCAAAGGGTTTCATAAAAAGGTTGAAGGAAATGGAAATCCAACACTGGTTAAGAAAATCAGCAAATAAATTACAAAAACTGTCCATTTGCCTGTCCCTTTTAATCTTAATGTCGTATTCAAACTATTGGGCATGTAACTGAATATCTCAACTGTACCTGAAGAAATAATGGAGCGTGTCTCTGCAGTAAAACAGAACGGCACTAAACTGATGAGTTTAACCCAGCAGAAAGAGCGGCTGTAAACATGACAAATGCCTGCTATTGATTTCAGGTTTAATTACTCTGTGCAGCACTGACAAAGCCCATCAGATGTTGTTGTGAAGTGTAAATGGAACAGACTACACTTCACTGCCCATAGGAAACTGATGGTGTCTGCAGTTTGCATTGTTTACTTTATCCTCCGTAAACTTCAGCCTTGATCAAATTAACAAGTGCTACTAACCTCCAACAAACTACAATGCACTATGGTTTTACAGCAACAGCCTTGGAACAACAGTTCAGCGGCGTCTCATTGATAACAAATGTCAGTCTAATGGCTGCTGGTGAACCTTACAGCCCAGGACCTGCAAATCCTGACTCTGGGGCCACTGGGATCTCTTTCTGCAGGTCTGATGTGAAAGGGAAGGGAAAGATGACTTTTTCCACCGCACATCATGGTGGTGCCAATAAACAGCTGGTACCATACAGTCTTCCCCAATGAGCTCCTAAATTATTCAGTTTCTGGTTTCCAATATTACTTTTGAAAGAACATTTGTGAGTAATTATAATTAACTTCAGGTTAATTGCTTTCTAGCTCTTCCTTTTTCCCCTCTCTCTTCAGGTATATAAATTATTTGTATCTTTTTTAATTCAATTCAACTTTTCCAAGTAGTGATTTTCTACTTGCTACAGAAAGATATTTCTGAAAAAGTTAATAATTCATAATACTTGGAAAAGAACATTTTCCTTAACTTGGAGGTCACTCAATTGACTTATTATTTGCTTTTCTCTACAAAGGCTATGTCAGAATTTCATCATCAAACAATCAACAGAATGCACTAAATGTTCCTGTTTTCAAAGTTTCATTCAAATGGCTAAAACAATTAAATAAGATATCTGTAAGAACTTGCCCTGGCCTCAGGATCTGCCAAAGTCAGAAGGAGATCTCTGAGACATCCTCCTCATGGCTGCCTTAATTCATACATCATAGTCAGCTGAATTCTCTTACCTCCACCTACCCACATGTGCTTGATGCTGGTGTTGATGCTAGTGTTCAGCACCTGTTGCCAAGATTTTTTTCCCCCAGTTCTTGGCAATGCCTGGCACAGAAGTGGGCATCCATTTCCCAGTTTACACTGCTGGCTGGCAGCTTCAATTTTTCATCCTACATTTGTAATCTATTGAATCATTGCAATCTCTCATTTTGTCCTAGTCTTGCATAATAGAATATACTTCAGACAAGAATAAAACTAGGAGTTATGACATATAAGGGTTTTTGAAATAAATTATAAAACATTTGATGCCAATTGAGCAAATTCTTAATAAATGCTAGATTACAAACAGAAGATTTCTGACCTCAGTTTTTTTTAAATTATTTATTTATTTGATAGAGAAGATGCACAAGTAGGCAGAGGCAGCAAGCAGAGGGAGAGGAAGAAGCAGGCTTTCTGCTGAGTAGGGAGCCCAATGTGGGGCTAGATCCAAGGACCCGGGGATTGTGGTACAATAATCAGTTACTTAATTGGGTTCAAAGTCTAGTTTAACAATAATGAAAGAATATTGACTATAATCTTAAAAATACTTAAATTATCCCATATGTGCCTGATCATTTATCAAGAAATCAAGTGGTACAAGTTCTTTTCCTAAAAATGTCTTTTTATATCCTTAAGTTAGAGAAAACTACAGAGTTCATCCATTTAGTTGAAAATATTTATTGAGCATTTCCTCTGGCTGCTAGGTACTAATGGTGAAGAAAACAGATCTTACCTCCTCCAAGGGGGAAAAAAATAAAAATAAATTACTCAAATAATTGTATAGTTAGTGTTGTAATGATTGCTATACAGGAAAGTTAAAAGGAGCAACAGGAATCTGAAAAGAGGCACCTGCTTTAGACTGAGAGGCTGGGAAGACTTCTCTGAGCCCAAGACATTAAAGAAGAGACATGGGGCTGAGTGGGAGGTACCCAGGAGACAGAGCTGGATGTGGAAAAGCTATGAGGTGATAGTCTGACATAACTGAGGCTGAAAGAAGCCTAATATATCTGGAATCCAGTGAACTACATGGATAATGGCTAAGATATGACTGGGGAGGTACACAGTAGCTGGGTTAAAGAGGCCAAGTGAAGAATTTTAGGCTCCATGCTATCAGGAGACTAGGGAAGCCACTGAAACAGGTTTAGCACTAAAGGATCAGATAGGAGGTTTTTGTTTTGGGTGTGGGTTTTTTGTTGTTTGGCTTAGGTTCCTGCAGGCTGTTGTGTAAGGAACAGCCCCAGGTCAACAGTGGATAAGCATAAATGCAGGAACCAAGCAGGAAGCGAATGAAATAGTTCAAGCAAATGATGATGGTGCCTTGGTTTGGAAGGTAGCAGTAGAGATGGAGTCCAGATAGTGCGGACAAGGCATTAGAAGACTGACAAACAAAACAAACCCAAACCCTCTCCATTTAGGTATTATTTATAAAATGTATTTAATATATATTAAATATATAACATTTCATGTATGTATATATGTACTGAAGTTTTGTTTTGTTTTTTAAGATTTTATTTATTTATTTGACAGAGATCACAAGTAGGCAGAGAGGCAGGCAGAGAGAGAGGAGGAAGCAGACTCCCTGCTGAGCAGAGAGCCTGATGCGGGGCTCGATCCCAGGACCTCTATCTCAGGACGTCTATCTCAGGACGTCTATCTCAGGACGCTGGGAATATGACCCGAGCCAAAGGTAGAGGCTTAACCCATTGAGCCACCCAGGCGCCCCTTAAAGTTGTTTTTATTTTAGATTTCCTTACCAGTACAGGTTGAATCTTCATTTATAGTTATTTAAAAAATAAGGTTTCAGGACACTCACTTTTTTGAATATATGTATTCTCTGTAGACTCCTTAAATATTAGTGGAGATCCCACTCAAAATGACACTACAAATGGCAGAATATTGGAGCTGCGTTATTCTGGTTTAGTTAAAATTATGCTCTGTTAAGTTCAGAAGCATTTCTAGATTTTATTCTTAAAGACCAAATCTCCACAATAGCTTGATATTTTTAACCGATTACTTTGTGTTTTTTTCACACAAGTGAGAAAAATGAAATCTCTGATGTGGTCTACAAATTTGGTAGTCAGGGTTGGGGAGGACACCTCAAACCATCCTGTCTGCTTCAAATGTTATCTGAGCTGCCCTCAGTCACAGGCACTGGATGAAAGACTTGGAAGAATGAAACTGATGCCCACAGAGATAACCTGAGGCAAAATGGAGGAGCTACATGGCACTTGTCAAAGGTGCCCTACAACTTCCAACATCAATAAAAATAGGGCAATTATGAATTCCAAGTCAATTCAGACTGATTTAGAAAAAACTTCTAGGCCTGGAATCCAGCACTCATTAAGTCTGTTCCAAACTTAACACGGAAGAAATGTGAACTTATTTTCTGATGATTAATAGGAAGAGAGTTTTCTAATTTTCTTAGCAAACCACTTGTATTCATTTACCCATTTCTTTCCATTAATACATAAATAGCATCTTGTCTAGACTTGGAAATTGTTGATCCTTCGCATTTGAAGTGATAAAAAATAAATATGATTATTAGTAGAATCATATGTCTCTCTTTATAACTTGTTAATGCTTTCTAATTGATTATCAAACACCTGTGGACCAAATTCATCTATCAAAGATTCACAGACCCTGAAAGGGAAATTTAAATATTTGAAGGTCAAATAATAGGACGATTTGTAGGAAACCTAGAAGAGGTTTACCCACCAAGGAAAATTTTCTTTTTTTTTTTTAAAGATTTTATTTATTTATTTGACAGACAGAGATCACAAGTAGGCAGAGAGGCAGGCAGAGAGTGAGAGGGAGAAGCAGGCTCACCTCTAAGCAGGGAACCTGACGGGGCTCGAACCCAGGACCCCGGGATCATAACCTGAGCCGAAGGCAGAGGGCTCAACCCACTGAGCCACCCAGGCGCCTCGGAAAATTTTCTTAATAAAAGCATCCAATTATTCTCCCCCAAATGCTGAGCACCTACTACACAGAAGGCCCTGAACTGGTTGGGGCATCACTAGGGCAATAGGGTAGGTGTGAATCAAGAATCCCATCCTCAAGCTGCTTATTTACAATACTAGACACACTAATTTAAAATTGCCCTTTTATTTAATTACTTTGCCTCAAACTACTGAATCAAGATGTCCATGACCATGATTGAATAAAACGTAAGGTCTCAAATGAAGCCTTGAAAACCACAATTTCTCTATATGGAGAAAATCAGTGACTAACATTTTGCTCTGCACCAGGGACTGCATCACATAATTTGTCACTGTCCAAATACAATTTTCTTTTTTTGTAAATGAGTCAGTCACAAACCTCTGATTGCACCATTTCAAATGCAAATAATTCTGTTCCAACTGCCTCTTTACATTAGCTAAATGAAGTCATCAGTAACCAAAATTGGAGAAAATCTTAACACAACTGCCGTAAACAACTTTTAAAGTTTTATATCCCATAAGAATGAAACCGTTATGAGAGAGTTAAGATTCATTAGAGATACCCAACCCTGATATGACTCATATTCAAAAACAATAATACTTTCCCCCATAACCAATAGTGGCCAGAGCAAATTATAATCAAAGATAGATTTCTTGGAGGGTGATGATACCATTAGATTTAAGGAATTAAAAATACATGAAACTTTTGAGTTAATGAACAGGGTCCTTAACTGCTCATTTAATTCAAACAGCTGTTTGTTAATGCCCTAAGCAGTGTCATAAACTGTGAAAATACTGTTGAGTGCAAGACACTAGTTAATGCTATAAAGCAACACATGCTCTAATATTAAAAGGATTTAATGGGATTAATAGAGAATAAAACATTAACTCCCTATTATGATGTTTTAGAACCCAAGGGCAAATTCTGGCTAAAAAGGACTCTGGTTCTAAAACCACAAAAAGTAAACTCCAGCACTGTACAGCAAATCATGGCAATTTTATGCCCTTGAAAAAAAGTGGAACCCTGATAAGATCACATCTGTTCCAATCACATACTGGATAAAATCACTGTTTACTAAAGTCCTAAATAACTAAAAATGTGGAACCCCAACAGGATCCCATCTGTTAATGCTACAACTTGGATATGGTCCCATTAGAAAAATTCCATATAATAATGTTCCAGCATAAAATAGTGTAGATTTTGGATTTCATTTCATCAATTTTGCCTATAGACTTATATGCTGATTTTCTGCAAATATACCAATATGTGATCTATAATGCATTTTTCCTACGGGTAGTTGCTATAATTTTAACAGATGAAAGCGAAACTGATTTGAAATAATAAAATTCAAGGTCTTTCTCCATGAATTTCAAGAATTTTAGTCAATTTCTGCTTGTAATTTCATTCCTTACACTGTACTATAGAGTATGTTCACAGGAAACTTATAAATATACTTATAAATCATAACATAAAATTTACCTCACTGTCCTTGTCCAACATTTAGCTACTTGCAAGTACCATGGAGAATTTCAATATATGACTGGATTAAATATATGGATTAAATATACGGCTTCACAACTCAGAGAGAAGTGCTTTTATATACAATACTCTGTTGGTAGTGTTGTATTTAACTCTGTAACATAGCTAAATTTCATTTTAGACTTAAGTATTATGATAGTTGTAAAATGAAATGTATATTTAATATTGAAGAATGAGGACTCGTGTATAAAAGAAAAAGTTAAAATAGATTTGATGAGGTTGGTGAGATTAATTCAAAATGTCTAATAATATAACAGATTGTGATTTTTGGAATATACTCTGTCTTTTAACCATTTTAATGTTTTATTTTTCTTTGGGTGTTATAAAAATGGAGCTGCTCAGATTTTTGTTGTAAGCAAAGAGTAAAAAAAGAAAATTTGGTCACCATTTTATTGCAACCGTTTTATGTTCTAGGTACTGGACTGAATCATACATATAGTTAAATTTAACCTTCATAAAAAAATCCTTGAATGTGTAATACTGTTACAGCCATTTTACAGTTGAGGAAACTGAGTCTTAGAGAGGTAAATTAAATTCCTAGAATTAAATTATCAATTTTAAAAACCAGGAGTGTCTGATTGTAAAGCTCATGTTTCTACCCACCACATTGTATTTCACCAACAGGAAATATCCTTTCATAGAATATTAAGAAACTCTGACTAATAAAAATAAGCGGGTTAATTAATAACTAGAGTTGGGATTAATGCAAATTAATGCAAATTAGCTGGATCATTTCTGAAAAATTTTACTTGCAAGAAGTATATCAACTTCCTCTTAAGGGCTTCAAAGTGGGCATGTGGGGATCCTGGGCAGATTAATATTTTGTTCTCCATTCCATCCATATTATGGATGAATTGTGTGCTGCTTTTCATTGGATAAAAATGAATTATACAATTCATCAAAATTTTCCTTTGCCCTGGCTGCCAGCAAATTTGAAACAAATTTCATTTAAATATTTATTCAACATTGATTTAGCTGGAATGAGGAATGCATCAACAATAGGCAGGTTGTTTTATTTCCATTTCGGCATGCTATATCCTTTGATAGATGAAATTAAAATTTGTCTATTATGTAAGGAGTTGAGTGTGGAGCTCTGAGCTAATGTGAGCCATATTTCCAAATTATTCCATTGATGTTTTATTGAATGGCACTTTAATGATTGAATTCATGATGATTAATTTTCTATCTGAAAATATTCAAGAGAAAGTTATAAAGGTCATTTAAACTATCGATTACTGTGCATTCTCTCAACTTTATCCCGTATTAAATCAGTCTTCTATAATGTAGCACAGTTAAATTATATTAACATAATTTCTTGCAAATATAACTTGACTAACTAGAAAAAGAAAGTTCTATTTAAAATATTTGAAGACTTATTAGTTTTGAAGCCATGAAAAGAAAAAAACTGTAAAAAATTTCATATCTAAAGAAAATTATTAAAGTTACAAAAGTCAGAGCAATGAAAATAATTTCAAAATTGAAGTGGAGATATTCTTTCATGGGCAAAAATTTTATTAGAAGTATAACTTTAACTAGCATATAGGCTAATATCATTCTTAGAATTATAAGCATAATAATTTCCAAAATAATAATAAAAGGCATGGTTCTCTGTCTTAAATGATATACTAATTTACCCACATGTATATTTCTTATAGAATTTAAGATTTAGGAAAATAATTGTTGCTTGGGATGACTGTTTTAGAGAAATGAGTATGAACTTTGTAGACTTACACTAGCTATACAAACTTGAAGGAATTAGTTAACTTCATTGAGCTTTAGTTTCTTTAACTGTAAATGAGAATATAATATGAAACTACATTGAATTGAGTGATTTGACCATGAGAAATACTATTTTTTCTCTATGTATTTCTAGATACATTCTCTGCTTCCTTTTTGAGCAAAAGAGAATAATACAATTTTTCACTCTTTTTTGTTAAGGTTGCCACAAAATTCAAAGCTAAATTTTTTTTTTCGTGCTATTCATGTTACTAGGACATTTTTCTCCTTTTTGGAATTGCTTCTGCTCTCATTTTTTGGATGGCTATTTTAATGGCCTGGATCTCAGCTATGCCTTAATTGTGTAAATTCTGTCAGATGGGCTATGAAAATGTTGGGAGAGATGGTTATACATAAGTAAAACAAGTGTGATTTTATTGAATTACTCTGTTATAATTGTTTTCCGTGGAAACACCTTCAAAACTAAAAGAGGGAGAAATTTTAAGGTGAAATTAAATTTGCTATACGTCCTCTTTGAGCTACAAACAACTTTTAAAAATATATTTGACAAAGGAGTATCTCCCTACAATCTGGGGGAGAGGATACACTGTTGAAAGCAAGTTCATTGGTTTATTATTACTTAGTCTTTTTTAATTGAAAAGCCTCTTTTCTTAAGATGTCTTTTGGCAAATTAAACATATATCAAATATTTTTTTAAAAATCCAGGTGTTTTCAAATATTTGAAATAATTCAAGACTATCTGGATGTATAAAATCAATAGTTAAAATGACTATGATTTATTAACAAAATCGAAACAGATAATAAAAAGAAATAGCAATTTATTTTAAAGCAGCATTTACAAAAAAAAGTGAGCTTTTCTTTCAGTTTGAAAACTATACTTTCCTCAATAAATAGTATCTATTTCTTTTTATTGTTAAGAACAACAAACACAATTTTTCTAAATAGTGTTAATAATATACCATTAACAGAGTAATTCCACAAATAAAACTACAAATAGTATGTAAACAGAGGTGGCTTGCCGGAAAAATGCTTTTATAGTTTACTGTCCTATTTCTTTCATTACCAGTTGTAATTTGTAATGATGATGTAGTAATGTAGCAGAATTAAAATAAGAAAGAAAAGTTTGCAACGGATTTAAATTCTCTAACCCTAAAAGTTGTTAAAGGCATTTTAATTTCCCAAAGCAAAAGAGACAATTGTATACAAGATTCTATTTTGAGTCTAACCTTATTAAAAAATAAAAACAACATTAAAGAAACCTATTCTCCGTTTGGAGCAAGTGGAATTTATGTTAGTAACTCCAATTAACTCTAATGGGAGTTACGTGAATAAATCTCTAAAGCACTGAGAAGAAAGGAGTTTTGCTATTATAGGGAATGCAGAGAGAGAGTCTACATATGATTTCATGCAAATCGTTGAAATGTCATTGAAAATATCTGTGAAAATTGGTTAATAAGCAGAAAAATATTTAAAATTATGATACAATGAATTTGTATGTCATCACAGAATCAAATATATGGAAAACCATTAACCTTTTAATAGAATTTTTTAAAGAAGTTTATTATTTTTTCTTAATTCTAGTCTGAATTGGGGAATGAAGCCAGGTTTAAGAGAAAATATATAAACTGGATTGCCCCTAACTTTTAGTGCCCTCTAGATTTTGAAGAAAGAAAATAACTTTCCTGACTATTATAAACATACCTATCTCTTAGGGCCTGTTGTGATACATGCTTTAACTTCTTAAAATTGATTTTCACAATAGTCATGTGATGTGTCTGTCAATGTTTTACAAATTTTAAATATTTTAAATACTTTAATGATTGGAGAGTCTATTAATAACATACCCAGGTTGCTTATGGAAGCTACCATAAGTTACCTTTCTATCTTCGGATGCCTAATACTAGAGGCTGAGAAGTGACACTATACCGGGTCCTTTGAATACAGTCTATTTCAATATGTGAGTATTTATGAGTAGTAGTTTTCCAATAGTGATCAAAAATCTACGTTCTTTAATTATCTCAAAGTTCTGAGAATTTTTCTTATAATTAACAGAAGATATTAATTGAATATTATTCAAATAATAAATAGATATATAATGAACTATTATCAAGAGCTTCAAAGTTTGAGGCATACTACTACAACAGTATTTCATATGACATGGTCCAAATTGAAAATCATTAAATGTGCCAAAACAGTGATGATTTTGCCTCTGTTAGATGCTTATTATTAGACTTGAGTCAACCAACGCTTCATACAATTGCAAAAAGGAAAAAAAAATAAAGAACATGTACAAAGTGTTAGAAACTCATGGACTAAAGTTTGCACCTAAAAGATAAGTTATAATTAAGGATTTTATAATAATAGTCTAAAAATAGTCTTCTTTGACTAAAGTCTAAAAATAAAAGTCTAAAAATAGTCTTCTTTGAACACATAAATCTACTCTATTTATTTACATTTTACACATACATACAACCTTAGGAAAATATTCCTACACCTAAGGAGTGTCTTTTGTACATTTTATAAAAGTTCATAGTCTAGAGTTAGAATAATTGTAAAGGCTTTACCAAGAGACTATGTCCAACATCTGCTTAGGTCTCAGGGTCTGAATTAATATGTGCCTATTTACAACCGGCAGTTTTTAAAGCAGTGATTACAAGCCTGCATGCTTAATTATCTCAAATGTTTTCAGAAATTTTCTAATGATCAGAAAATTTTAATGCAATTGAGAAGTATTAATAATAGCCACAAAACATTAGCTACTAGTTACTGAAACATGTAATTTATTCTATCCACACATAAGGGTTACATTTTCATAGCTGAACTTAAAGAAAATGGCCACTGACTTCGAAATAAGATTCATGTTCTGAATACTGTATCAGAAAAAACAAAACATCCCTTTGACTCCCCTCCTTCACTTTTCTCCCCCCTTTCTTCCTTCTCTTCTTTCTCTCTTCTAATATTTATTAAGCAGGTAATAGGTGTTAGATTTTCCATGTGAGCTGACGCTCAGGATAAACACTTGCTCCTAATAGAGTCAAACACATGAAATCTTGGTGCCAAACCAAAGAGCAAGTGCTAATTTTAAAAAATGAACAAAAGATACATTTCTGCAGCCCACAATTTGTAGGGTTCTAGTGAAGTATTTCATAAGACCTAAAACTAAGATTTCATGTGTTTGAACATGCTAGCGTCTTCTTTCTTGCTAATGAGAGAGAAACAGGTATGAAAAGTCAATGTTTCACATGTATACTCAGTTGGTTAAGTGTCTGATTCCTGGTTTCAGTTAAGGTCATGATCTCAGGGTTGTGAGCTTGAGCCATGCATTGGGTTCCATGCTCAGCATAGAGTCTCCTTATCTCCCTCTCTCTGCTCATAACCCCTGCTCTCTCATTAAAAAAAAAAAAAAAAAAAAAAAAAAAAATTTAAAGGGGGGTGCTTGGGTGGCTCAGTTAGTAAAGCGACTGCCCTTGGCTCAGGTCATGATCCCAGGGTCCTGGGATGGAGTCCCACATTGGGCTTCCCCTGCTCTGTGAGGAGCCTGCTTCTCCCTTTCCCTCTCCCTGCCACTCCCCCTCCTTGTGCTCTCTCTGTCAAATAAATAAAATTTTGAAAAAAATTTAGCTTAGTAGGACCAAGTGGATGGCATACATACAATACTTTCAAATTTTACAGTAAAACATAAAAAATATAAATAAGAAACTAATTTTTAAACATTATAGGAAAGCATATAAAAAAAATCTAACCTAGCAGATCTTTAAAAAAACCTCATTTCATTGATGTAAAAATAACTTAATCCAAAATTTACATAGAATTACATAGAAACAAATACAATTAAAAGAAAAAATAAAAGCACAAAGCAATGACCATATATATGTGCCCTGGCTTATTTAATGGAACCCCTTTCATCTTTCAGATATATGATATCTTTCTGGACGTGAATGTGTTTTCAATTGCCTAGGCAATCCCATCAATGCTATCAAATGAACCTGTTTTGAACTTTGTATGATTTAGTTTTTGAATTTGCCCAATTCTGACAATATTTGATGATCTAACCTAGCTTACTAAGAGGAAGAGCACAGAACTGATCATAATATTTACCCTGTAGGATAGATTGGTTCTTGGTTTGCCCTGCTAGCTTTCCCACACTCCTTTTCTGGTAAAAGACCTTGATTCTTATCTACAGAGATGGATTTGTGATCAAATGAAATTGATTTTAATTGCCCACTTCATAGAAGAGTTGAAAGGTCTTTTCAGAATTGACTTACCAGTCTGTAAAATGACCCAAAAAATTATCTAGCAAACAAGACCTACACACATTCAGGAAACTCACCATGGAAAAGGGGAAAATCTGATTCTCGGCTGTCATGATGAAGAAAAAATTTAAGGCAGAGTCTGACCCAACCTCCCTGAGACAGTGAGCAGGCAGAGTGGGGATGAATGTGAAGAGCTTAAACGGAAGAAGCTGAGAAGCCAGAGAACTGAACACCTGGCCACCCCTACCTCCCTACCTACTGGGTGTGGAGCAAATGTAACTGAGCTTAGTACTGTGCATTTCTCCCCATACATCTTGGTAAACTACTACATGACTAGCAGATACATCATCTGACCAGGAGTAATCATGATTGCTTTGATGATGCAGAGGTAGAGTATGTCTACCTCTGGCTTTAGGGGCATTTATTTCCTATAAAAACACCACGAGGCAGCAGAAGTATGGGAAAGCTCTCTAAGGGACCAGTTAGATTTCTAATTCTCTGCAGTGTGGGAATAGCTAGAGTTGATCTCTTAGCCTGAGTAAGAAGCCTTTGGGTGGTGGCAGGGAGTGGGTCCTGGTGGTGGTCATTATTGGATTTAGCAACAGAGCAAGAGGGACAAGAAGGACAGATGAATAATATATGTGTGGCTTACAGGATTGAGGCTTGGGGTCATTGAATTTGACTATTAAAAGGAAGAAAACCCCATCAGGTGGTGGGTGATGGGGAGGGCACGTTTTGCATGGAGCACTGGGTGTTGTGCAAAAAGAATGAATACTGTTAAGCTGAAAAAATTAATAAAAAGGGAAAAAATAAATAAATAAATAAATAAATAAAAAAAAAAAGGAAGAAAACCTCATTTTGGAAGCAAAACATGTTTAATTCAGTTTAAAAATTTCAAGTTCAGTAAAATTTCATTTTGTTTTTACTTTAGTGCTATTTAGTACTTTTCTAAAAGTACTCTCAATAAACTTGAAGACATTATTAAAAATTTTCTTACACTCTATTTCATAAAAATTATTATAGAAGAGTCAAGAGACAAATGAAGAAATTTGATCAATGTAGTTAATAACTGCATATTTATTCATTCACTTAATATATATTTCTTGAGAACTTATTATGTGCCAAACTATACTTTAGGCTTTAAGGTCAAAGCATTGAGCAAACATAATATCCCTAACCTCATATCTATTACTTGTCACTTAAGAGACATAATTAAAGTAATATAATTTTGCATGGGACTTATTTTTTATTTGAGTATAGCTGATACTCAGTGTTACATTAGTTTTGGATGTGCAAAATAGTGATTGACAACTCTATACATTCTAATATGCTCATCACAAGTACACCTATCATCTGTCACCATACAATACTTTTATCATACCATTGGCTATATTCCCTATGCTAGGCTTCCAGTTAGGAAATGAATATGGCACAGGAATAAAAGGTACTCTGTGAGGCTGATTTGAATTAGAGTGTAAGAAAAAGAGTCAGAGAGATGGAGAAAGAGAAAGAGAAGATCAATTTTTGAAGTTTGAAATATCTCTATTCCTATAAAAATGTTGAAATATATTAAAATGTTCATATCTCAATGGAATAGATTTCATTAACTCATTCAGTTCATTGGGGAGCATTCACTGAGTATCTATTATGCAATGTCATTATCAACCACAATTTTTTTAAGCAAACAATTTATTAGGTTTCTGTAATATCAACTTATTTCATAAAATACAGTTTTAGGTAAAACAAATAATATTACAAGGAATTAAGTAAAAAAAAAGACTACCTTTAACTGAGTTAATATTAATACTAATATAAATTTTATTTTAGCATTTGTATAATTCACATCTACTACTATTAATTTCATTTCTCAAAGAGAACCTCATCTATTTCAACTGATGCTTGTTCTATGTGTACAAAGAATAAAAACCTTTCCATCTTTTAACTAGGTAACTTTGTTTTATGTTCTATTTATACTTCATAAATCCATTATAAGCCCATCTGGAAAAGCAATTATTTCCAGGCATCAACTAATTTACTAGACTTCCTTCTCAATGGATATGTGGTTTCTAGTTTAGACAACCAATTTCCATAGCAAATCAGGTGGATTTAGTTTCTGCATCCCTGTTTATACATAAGCTAAATTAAGAATGTTATCATAGATGTAGCTACTGGCCAAATAGAAGGTTTAAGACTTGGGAGTCACAATCACACGGGCAATTAGTGGGAGCCAGGTCCACAACATTTTGCTACAAGACCCTTTCCTCCACAGGAGACTACAACCGAACAGCTCAGTAATTCAATAGAATAATGGAAAGTGGACAGGGTGTACACTGAGAAGCTAGTGTTTAGCCATTTGCTTTTTGGCACAAGTCACTTCATCTCAAGGTATTTGAAGTTACACATCTGAAACATGAAAATAATAATACCTAGCTCACATAAATTCACATGGGAGAAATTTATGTGAAAAGTATAAAGGTACTGTCATTTATATCAACCAAATATTATTGATAAATATAAAACCTTGCTATATGAATGTGATGCTATGCCAGCATTCTAAACTTCCAGGATATACCCAGTTGCTGAAGAATTTACCCAATCCTTTGGGTTTGAACTACTTACTGATGTTTATCTCCACCAACATGAGAAAATAAAGAAGTCTTTATTTGTTTTGCAAAATACAAATAGCACATATTTTCTCAGCATTGCAAGATTCAGGGATTTATTTTAAATTTAATAAGGAGAATTAGATAAAAAGTTTGACAGAGGTATCCCTACCATACTAGCAGTAAAGCAACATAAAAAACCCCAAAGGCAACTTACTGAATTCATATACATATGTAGACACACACACATACATGTATATGCACTCCTATGTCTAAATATATGTGTGTAATATACACATACGATGAAATATTCAACATTTAGATACTATATTGAAATAAAATCAAAGCTTTGACCAGTTTCCACTCAACTACATTTTAAAACCAAAGTACAGAAAATATGTAAGCCAAGAATAGCATATTTTACACAAACTTTTCCAGAAGATTTATATAGATTCACCTGATTTTCTTACCTACCAAATAATTGATTTACTCAAAGTTTTACAAGACTCTAGCTTCTAGGCTGGTACAGACTTCTAGTTATGGAAGTCATGGTGAGAAAAAGGTACAGTGTAAGGAATATAATCAATGGTACTGTAATAGCATTGTATGGTGACAGATGGTAGCTACATTTGTGGTGAGCACAGCATAATGTATAGAGTTGTTAAATCACTATGCTGTATATCTGAAACTAATGTAACATTGTGTGACAACTATACTTCAATTAAAATAATAATAATAATTTTTAAAAAATCACTAGAGTCTGGAACAAAGTACCTCTCTACAGGCAGTATCTGTAGGATCACCTATATGTAAGAATAATTGGTGTTTAGAAATATATGTATCAAAAAAAAATAAATAAATAAAAAAAAGAAATATATGTATCACCATTTTTCTGCTTTAACAAAAATGTCATATTTAATACACAAAAACTCATGTATTTTTATGAATTTTTTCTCATGGTCTTTGTGTGTATATATATATACTTACATATGTTCTTCATATATATATACATATATATTCTTCATATATATACTTTAAATGGATAATTTAAAGTAATATAACCATAATAACAATACATTGTTGGTAACTTTTCTTCAATTATTTATTTATGTTATTTATTTTTTTGAAAGATATACTTTTTCATCCAAGGTTGGGGAGGGGCAGAGGGCGTGAACCCCCTGGCAGACTCCCCACTGAGCGTGGAGTCCCATGCAGGGCTCATTCTCACAACCCATGAGACCACAACCTCAGCAGAAAGCAAGAGTCGGATACTCAATCCAGGTGCCACTGGTTGGCTCAGTAGGAAGAGCACGTGACTCTTCGGGGTTGTGAATATGAGCCCCACATGGGGTATAGAGATTAGTTAAATAAATCTTTTTTAAAAAAGGAATTACATAAAAATGCAACCCTTCCATTAGGTATCAATATAAAATACAAGTAAAATATGTAAGTCAAATAAAAATGAAAGATTGTAGAGATGTATGAGTCTAAAAAAAGAGTGGAATTCTGCAGAATACCTTTAGGGAACTTATATGGTATGTATAAAGATAAATTTTAACTCGGAGGTTTTATAAAAAATCATACTAATAATAATGATTAATGGTTTTAGTATTTAATGATAACATCTTCGAGTAAAAAGCTTCAAATTACTATATTTTAATAGAGCAACAAGAATATAAATAAAGGAATCAGCAAATATCTGTAGATGAAATTTCTGAGGTTCCATGAAAAAACAAAAATCAGGTTTTTGACTTATTTATGAACCTCAAAAACCATACAAATTAACTTCTTTTAATTAACCATCTGCAAAATGGCAAATTGTTTAAGGAAAGACCCAAATTCATCATATAGTATTTTCTATTTTCTTTCTATTCATATAATTAATAGCATTCAACAGGGAATATAAACAGAGATAAAACCCTCATATTCTGAAACTATGATGTTCTATGCTATAGAATTTGATAAAGCCAAGAAATACCACTGGGTTCAATCTTCTCTCAAAATGTAGATTAAATGCCATTCTGAGACATCCTTTAGCAGTACAGTTATCTAAATCTCTTCTTAACATTAAAAACAAAGCCCTGTGTCATCTATCAACTCTTACTGCAATTGCCACATCTCTCCCTGTATGGCAAAGTGCTATTCTACAAGTACTGTCCTATAGCAAACTTCTGAAGGACTAACTCTCTGAACTGAAATATCAAATACAACAAAAGAAGTCTCCATATTCACAGTCTTTTATTTAGATCCTGAAATTATCTAATGATAATCTGTAAGTAATGAAATATTGCTCCTATTAGGTCCTTTTGCTATTTGTTTCATTTGTACATTTTCCATATTGAAAACATTTCCAATTATTTGATTTTAATTTATATAACTTGAACCTACAAAGCTGTGTATAATGCCACTGCTTAAATTCCTGTGATACTGAACTCTTAAGAATTTTTTTTTATGTTTTATAAAATCATAAAATCATTGCCTCTGGGGAGGCAAAGAGAGTTCTGAGTAATCCTTGATGGATTAAGGTAAGGAAAGATTATCTTCCAGCCATTAAGACCGGTAGCATAGGGGAGCCTGGGTGGCTCAGTGGGTTAAAGCCTCTGCCTTCAGCTTGGTCATGATCCCAGGGTCCTGGGATCGAGCCCCGTATCGGGCTCTCTGCTCAGCGGGGAGCCTGCTTCCTCCACCCCCTCTCTCTCTCTGCCTGCCTTTCTGCCTACTTGTGATCTCTGTCTGTCAAATAAATAAATAAAATCTTAAAAAAAAAAGACCAGTAGCATATATAAATTTAAGCACAAAATATACAATGTCCAAAACCAGATCTTTAACTTAAGAGAATTTCCAGTGAGGATTCTGCCTATATACGTATTTGGTTATCTATATTCATGCCTTTTTGTAGAAAGAGGACGGTGGGGAGCCTTAGTGTCACCAAAGACTCAATGCTCTGTACATGTTATATATTTCAGCCTACTTTGTATATAACTGGGGGTTTGAAAGCTGAGAATCTACTAAGGAAAAGTGCTCTTTGGATAAGACTACCAGTGAAGGTTTTCAGAGGAGTACAAGTTAAACTGATACCTGAAGGACAAGAAGGGGTGAGTCCTGTAAACATGAGAGGGAAGAGTGATTCTGGCAGAGAGAAACAGGAGTTCAATGAGCAGCAGTCAACAAGGAGATTGGAAAGTTCAAGACACAGAGAGGAGGCCAGTGTGACTGAGCAAGGAAAGCCATAGAGTGATATGGGATAAAATCAGAGAGGTAAGGAGTGATCACGTGTGACTTTGCATGCCAAGGCAAAACATTTAGATTTTATTTTGAGGGTCACGGTAGCCATTAGAGGGTTTAAGCAGGAGCGTGACCTGATTTACATTTTGAGAAAGATCACAGCTCTGTAGAGAATTGATTATAGAGACAGGCACCAGTGAAAACAGGATCTAGAGTGGCAGTAGAGGAGAGCCGCTTTGACTAATGAAATGTGCTAGTGGACACCAGTTGTGATTCCGAAAATGATAATTTCCTTAAAATACATACATTTAAAACAACTATGTCCTTTGTGAGTTTTATTTTAATTAATAGGTATTAAAAATGCAGACATTACCATGTTAAGGTTTTTCCATTTTTGAGTTCAAGAAGGGCCCCTCAGCCTCTTGACGGATAGGAAATCAGTGGCATAGCTCCCAGTCGGATCATCAGCTTGAACCCAGGGAGAAGGTAACAAAGGAACCTCGGCTTCCCTTCCCTCCATCATACCAGTAAGATACATAATGACTGAAGGTGTACTTCAGTGGCTTAGGGAATAGAGTATTAAGCACAAAAGGAACATGTGGTATGTGGCAAGGTACCTAATGAGTAGCACAAGCAGTAACTAAAGTAGAAGATAAAATTATAAAAATAATCCTTATTTGATATTTATTGTATGTTAAGCACTATGTTAAGGACATTATTTCATTTAGTTTATACCTTAATATTACTCCAGTTTGAAACATGAGAAATCTAAGATTCAGAAAAGTTAAATAACTTGGGTAAGTTTACAAATCTAGTGAGTGTTGTTACTGAAAACCAGTTCTGTCTGACCCCAGAGCTCCTCTTTCAAATACAATATTATACCAGTTTTCAAATGAACCACTGGTTTCTTTGAGGTGTTATAGTCAAGGAAGTCATCAGACTATCATTATAGTCAAGGAAGTCACAGCGAAGAGTTACGATTTTCAGAAAGAAAACAAAGGCAGGGTACTCCAGAAAAGAGAAAGATATGAGTGATGGGAAGGTGTGAAAGCACACCGAGGGACAGACATGGAAAACAATGTTTTCTTTGGGGCAAGTGATGGAGACAAGCTATTTGCAGTCAGCTCTTATTGTCCTAACCATGTTCTGGCCATTAAAATGTCACTGGAAATGGCATAGGTCAATTCCTGGCCTAGTCCCAAACACCTGTAAAATTCTTTACACTCTCTTTCTTCTTCCATCTGCAGATCAGAGGCAGAGGAGTTGGCAGGGGAACAGGATCTTGGGAACGACAAAGCCATAAGCTAAAAGCAGCCTGGGTTTCTCTAGAAGATCACTCAAAAGGTTGCTCACTAGTCAAGGATATCCACATTGGACATTTTGAACAAGAAATAAACATTCATTAAGTTAAGCTAGTAAAAGTTGTGGCATTTTGTTTAAGCTTCTAGAATCATTTATTCCAAATAATACACAGTGGAAAGTTCATCTGGTGAAGATGGGAAGCTAGGGCATGTGAAATTAGATTCCTACAATATCTCTGTCCAACACTCTTCTCCTTTTCCTGGATCAACTATAAACTATGGACTCAGGCTCTCTTGGAATTAATGCAGATCATAAGATACCATTCAGGTCAAATTTGTAAGTGCAAATTTGTAAGTGCAAAAATTTGTAAGTGCAAATTTGATAAGTATGTCCCTTCCCTAATTCACTACCTCACTTCTTTTTGTTTGAGAGAGGATGTGATACCTGAATTTTTACCAGCCTCAAAATCATGAGGGAAAGGCCAAGAGAATCTCAGAGTTATGAATCCTAACATAATTGAGCTACTGTACCAATTTCAGAAATCGCTCACCTACAGATTTCTACAAATACATAAACAAACAAAACAAACTTCTATTTCTTTAAACTATAGATATTCAGGTTGTTTGGCTACTTGTAGCTGAACATACTTCTAACTAACTCAAAAAAAGTTTAAGTGGATGCAAACAAGGTTTCTCAGCTGGGGGTGTTTATGACCTTCCTGCTCCTTTCCTTGGGTTGCTTCAGAATGTCTGGAGATACCTTTGGTGGTCATAGCTACAGGGATGTAACTGGTATCCAATGGATGGAGACGTATCATGCACAGAACAGCCCTACACAACAAAGGATAATCCAGTCCAAGTGTCAACTGTGCTAAGGTTGAGAAACTCTGTGGTAGAACATGGACATGGATAGTTGCTCCGTAGCATTCAAAGGTGTTACTACTTCTTACAGATTTTATTTATTTACTTGACAGAAAGAGATCACAAGTAGGCAGAGAGGCAGGCAGAGAGAGAGAGAGGGAAGCAGGCCCCCTGCTGAGCAGAGAGCCCGATGCGGGGCTCGATCCCAGGACCCTGAGATCATGACCTGAGCCGAAGGCAGAGGCTTAACCCACTGAGCCACCCAGGCACCCCTTAATACTTCTTTGTAGAAAACCATATACCACTGCAGAATTTTGAACAAGACTGTCATGAATAAATGAGGAAGAGTGAAGAATAAGCTGGGGTTTTATGTAGAAAAGGAGTGGTGGAAAACAGAAGTTGAGAGTTCGGAAGCTCAGCTAGGAGGTTGGTTATTTCAATTTGAATGTTGGTGATGGAGAAACAGAAAGGAAGGCGTAAACTCATGATTTAATTGGCAAGAAGGGTTTGATGATAGAATGATAGACGCAAGTATTTTAAGGCTGGGTGTTGGGCTAGCAGAATGATAATAAACATTTGTATGGACAAATTAGATATTTAAGCACCTATTTTAACTTTTGCAAACATATAGCCTTCCCAAAATAGTGAAAGCAAAATATCTAAATAAAGGACCTTCCTTTCCCCTTCTCCCCTGAGCTGGTTGGAAGTGTTAAGAGCTGTTACAAATGAAGTATCAATGAACCCATGTTTTGAACAAAGGTGTAATATATTTACCACTTAAAACGAAATAAAAAAGTTATTCTCCTTATTAAAATATTACTATAGTCTTTCACAGGTTACATAAAATGTGGTACAAAGGAAAGGATACAGCATTGCAATTGGAGAAGAATAAGCAGAGATGTCAAAAGAATCACATAGAAACGTTTTTCCTAGTTAAGAAACAAAGCAGGCAGCTAGAATTGTACAAGATTACTGCATAAAATAGCCATCACAATATATGTTTTAATTGGATTTTGAGAATAAGGATAAATACAGAATTTGAAACCCTGAATCTAGAAAGTGTCTTTTCATGAAAACAAGTATGAAAGAAGATTTGTCTTGAACATACAGACAAAAACACCACAGAATCTAAAAGGAGAAGAAAATAAATGAGAGCAAAAGACGATTTTCATGGTTACGTTTTGCTACGTGTTTTCACCACATCCTGAGTGAGAAGGACATGGAAGCTTATAAATGTACTCCCTAAATATTCTCTGCCATAACTATGCATTTTATTATAAATGGATTATAGCTAAATAAATATTATGAAAAATGTAGAGAGCTATCATTCACAGTGCAGTTTCTCACATGCTTCAGTCAACTCTGGTAAAATTCCACTGCTTTCATAAACCTCTAGTTAAACAGTGCTCCCCAATATTATTATATAAAGACACCTGAAGTGGGTAAACCTTATGAGAACAAGAGAAGAAGTGATGATAATAAACCATATTACAAGACAAGCTTTGAGCAAAGTGGCAGCCTTATAGGATATTACAAAAGCTTCATTCTTTTCTGAAAGTGCCATATTTGTTCATAAACTTTATAAAACTGAAGTACTTAATCTATTTATCAGGATTTCTCTCATTCCTTATATTCTTGGCAAAGAAAAACCCACCACATACTTTAAACCAGGAGATTATTTTCCAAAAGGCATAAGCTAGATTTTGTTTCAAGATCCATTAGAAAGGATGTCCACTTAGAAATGTTCTTGAAGTAATTTCATTGATGAAAATAAATATCAATGACTCATATACAATGTCAATATTATGAGTTTAAAGTTCACTAAATTATTTTCGTTTTTCCCTTGTTGCTGATGTGTAAGAAACTTCAATAGACTGCAATACTTTATAGATCTTTTTTCCCTATCAAAGTTAAACTATATTGAGGACAGCATTTTATTCAGTAAGATAGGGGATTCAAGTTGCTCCCCGACTACCCGCAAGCATCCTGAAAGTTAAATAGCTTGTTTCTCCCCAAATGAAAGACTTAACTAAAATAAGCAGTATGAACAATCTCCAACTGTGAACTAATTAAAGACAATTCCCTTTCAAGGTTTTTTCGCTAGATGTCATTTGTGATTTTATTTTGCTTTCCTTAAATTTGTCCTATTTTACATGCCTGTTCTTTCTAAGATTTATCCTTAAATGGCATGATATTTTAATATTGGAACTCAGTGACATTCTAATGGGTCACACTTAAATTAATATTAAGCTATTTACAAATTGTGAAACAGGGAAGAAAGATATTATAATACTATGAAGCTAGTAGAAGCAGCTTGATTTAATGACCAGGTGACTTTCCACTTTTTGAAGCCCACGGTCATTATGTCCAAAAAGGCATAATTAAGTGACCCTAGCTAATGCCTCAAACCTATAGGCTTTATTCTCTCCATAATCTCAGTTCCTTATGCCCTTCTTCAACTTACATTACCAAATTTCTAATATCAAAAGGCTGTGGGGAAATAATTAGAGTTCTTTTAAGACAAAATCACATCTAAAATTTTATCTGGCTAAAAATGTCTAAATAACAAAAAAGCCAACAAAGTAAAAATAATGTGTACAGAAATGTAATGAAAGGACTCAAAGAAAAAAAAATTAGAACCCAACAAAGGAATACTTTATTCTCCTAGAATAACACTGTCATGAATATCCTTCTGGCTGATTGACTAACATCACCATTTTCTTATCACTTTGTACTAAATTTCTTTCAAAGCCCATTAATAATTTATTGAGAAGTTAGGTATCAGGCACTATGTGTGCATTATTTTACATATAAAACTCATAGTAATTCCTTGAGTTAAATACCATTTTTATTTCCCCTTTTATAGGAAAGGATATTATATAACCAGTAGGGTTAAACCCAGGATCTGAATGAAATCAATCTGATACCAAAAGCCACACATCAAACTATTGCTGCTCTTTTCTCTCTGAATAGTATCCATGTTCTTCAGCCTAGGTGTCCAAAGAAGCTCCTTATTTTGATGGCCCAGATTATAAATTTAATCTCTGATAATCTTGAATCTAACTTCCAGGTGTCTATTCTTGATATGCATTCGTTTTTAAAGGTTTAAGCCAGTTGCTTCAAGGATTAGTTTGATTTAGTCAGTTTTACAGTCTCCGTCATCTGTTCTTTTCTACCAATCAAACATATTTCTCAGGGTTCTATTCACAAACCTTATAATCTTTCTAACTTGGTATTTTTTTTTTCTAACTTGGTATTATTTCTCAAATTCCTATTTTTTTTAAGAGTACAATTTAGGGGCTCCTGGGTGGCATAGTTAACATCAGACTCTTGGTTTGGCTCAGGTCATGAGATCAAGCCCCGCGTCTGGCTCTGCACTCAGTGGCGAATCTGCTTAAAGATTATCTCCCTCTGCCCCTCCCTCTCCCTCTCTATCTCTCAAATAAATAAATAAATAAATCTTTTTTTAAAGTATGTTTTTCAAAGAGTTTGAGCTTAAAAGGGCGCCTGGGTGGCTCAGTTGCTTAAGCGACTGCCTTCAGCTCAGGTCAAGAATCTGGAGTCCCAGAATCACATCCTGCATCAGGCTCCCTGCTCAGCAGGGAGTCTGTTTCTCCCTCTGACTCTCCCCCTTCTCATGCATGCTCTCTCTCTCTCTCTCATTCTCTCTCTCTCTCTCTCTCATTCTCTTTCAATAAATAAATAAAATCTTTAAAAAAAACAAAACAAAAAACAAAGAGTTTGAGCTTATATCATTTCCCAGGCTTGGGCAAGCACTTTCATGATTATATAATATGATTACTAATTCCCTACCTTGTGCCTTATTAATCCTTGTCTTCTTCAACTTATACCCACCAAGGATGTGATATGTTATTCTCACCAGCCCTTGGACTTCCCATCTTCCACAGCCAAGTAAATACAATTTACTGTTTATAACATAATTGAAATATTACTTAGTCTATCAAAAAGCATAATGTTGACCCAGCGTTCTAGATGCTTTTTGGAATTTTAACATTTGTGGGAGACACTGACTGCCTACCAACTGTCCATGGGATGCCCCACATTTCTCAGTCCTACTATAACTTGAAAGGGCCATGAGTTTAGTTTCCACCATTAACAGAGGAAGCATGAATCAATTTGAGGTCAACATTTATTTAATAGTTGGTATGCGATCCTCCAGCTTTCTCTTCCACTGCAACGAGAGCATGGAGGCGTTTGGTTGAGAGGATGGAGCCAGAGTGTGGAAATGAACTGGAGCCCATTGTTACTTTGTGCAGCTGAACTATCCTGGAGAGTTATAGAGCCTCCGTGAACTTTTGTGAGTAAGAAATCAATATTGTAGTTGCAAATCACTGAGATTTGGAAATTGTTACTGGAGGACAGCCTAATCTCTTCTGATCAATACTGAGAACTGATATAAGTAGGTGACTATTGTTAAAAGCAAACCAAAAAACAAAGTAAACTAAAACAAAATATGTGACATTTGATGAGTAGTCTGGTAGAGGCTGGAAAGATCATGATTCATTCAGTAAGTGGCACACTTTTAATACCGTTGTTACCTCTCATACTTACATGCTGACTACGTCAAGCCACGTGCTTTAGGGGAACTCTAAACATTAAAAAATGGAAACAGGTGTGTGTGCTCATTGCTATTGGCTGCATTTGACAAAGTATTACAAAAAGAGAAATAATTTAGCAAGAAATATCTCATTCTGAAAGCAGAAATTTGGGAAAAATCATCGAGTCATATATCCCAAACAATAACAAATAAAATTGAAAAAGTCCTTGACAGACAAAGGCCTGTTAAAAGTCATCCTTGGGGCAGAGATCAGATTAATAAGAGAATGTCTCACCTATTTTAAAAACCTATTATCAATGAAAGTATCTCAGGGAAAAAGTGAAAGTAAGAATAAGACTTTCTCTCCTGAAACAGAAGCCTCAAGACAGCACTTCTTAAACCTACAGGGGCATGGGATGTGGAAAACAAAGAAATAAATATTTGAGAATGGCTCAAACTGAACTATGGGTATGAATCCTGATAATCAAACTGACCACTAACAATAGACAGAATGCCCACTGGCTTTTTTTTTCTTTTTAAGACTTATTTTTTTTATTTGACACAGAGAGAGAGATCACAAGTAGGCAGAGAGGCAGGCAGAGAGAGAGGAAGGGAAGCAGGTTCCCCGCTGAGCAGAGAGCCCTATGTGGGGCTCGATTCCAGGACTCTGGGATCACAACTTGAGCCGAAGGCAGAGGCCTTAACCCACTGAGCCACCCAGGAGCCCCTGCCCATTGGCTTTTAAGAGTCACACTGAAAAGAAAAATAACCACCAAATATGGGATATGTTATTCTTACCAGTCTTTGGACCTCCCACCTTCCACAGGGAACACTTTTTTTTCTTTTTTTAAGATTTTCTTTATTTGAGAGAGAGAGAAAGGGAGCGAGCGAGCATGAGCAGGGAAAGGGGCAAAAGGAGAGAGACAACAGACGCCCTGCTAAGCAGGGGGCCCACCACCTGCTGCTACCACTGCCACCGTCCTGGGACTCAGTTCCAGGACCCTGAGATCATGACGTGAGCCAAAGTCACAAGCTTAAAGGACTGAGTTATCCAAATGACCCCACAGCCAAGACTTTAACTAAGAAAGCTGTGCAACCCCAGTGAGGGCATATTTTACAAGAGCCACTTAAGACAGTGGTTAAGAAACATCTTGAGAAACAGAAGAAACTGCCAGAGCAATGAAAAACAATTAAAAAAATACTCCTCCCAGGGGTATGTCAGACCATCTAGGAGCAGATTCCCGCCCCTAGTCTTGGGGAAACTATACAATGTCTGCCCACCAAGATTTCAAGATTTTAGAATTGTTCTGAACCAGGGAGTACTGGAATTCCCTTCTGGAATGTGTTTACTGCTTCTATTCGATCCCATTTCCAGAATTAAAAATTGAATGTCAAGGGCTGAGGAGATGCAGATACCTTGTCTTTTTATTTAATCTGCTTGAATTTAGAGACTATGCCATAATGTCCAGAAACCTTGGACACTGAACTTGATGGCAGTGATTAGGTGGGTCTTTAGTTTGTTTTCCTTGGGAACTGTCACAATAATGCAGCAAAGGGGCATCTTTTAACCAGAAGGGTTAACTGTGCAGAGTATTCAAGCAAAATTTTCAGCCCCCCCACACATGCTATTTCTCAGCCCCATATCTAGTTCTGGCAAATGTGCTATGAATGGAAATGATATGGATAACTTCCAGGCTGAAATATTTAAGAGCTAGTGTGCCATCCTTTTGCTCTCTTTCCTGTTAGGGTAATCACATGGGCCTCATATTGACATGGAGAATCCTAAGGATGGAAAAAACCTGGATCTTGACATGGAGGAAATCTGCCTAGGAGAGTAATTTGGATCTGCAGTGGACATGACAATACTCTGTGAAAAACATCAATACACTTTGGAAGCCAGAAAGCAAATGGTTAAATATTAACAGATTGAGGTTTCTTAGAAAGTTGGAAGCAAAGCACTTTCAGCAGTGAAAAAATTAATAAGAACAGAGTCAGTTTGTACCCTAAATTCCAAAAATGCTCAAAGGTTGGAGGTACCACATACCTCAGAATGGGAGGAAAGATGTGTGAATAAAGCAATAGTATTAGCTGGAAATCTTCAAAGGAAGTTCTGAACACCCCAGAGTTCTTTCCTCACCCTTGTTATCAGAAGGCTATTTCTCTCCAGCACAAGTCTGGAAGTTTGTCATCTACAAAGATTATCACAGAGAGATGCTGGTCATGGTAACAGACACCACACATATCAGAGGACACACTAAAAACAGAAAAATAATGAAGGGCTGTATTCTGTTCAGTGTGATTTCCTCCTCCACCCAATTGGCCTCCAGTTATACAGATCTCCCTTCTTTCTCCTTCCCACAAACATGGAGGAGATGGAATTATTTGAAGAAACTGACCAAACCAAGAGAAAAGACTTCCCATTTGAACATTCTTAAAATGAAACGGCTTGCCCACATTAAACGCTGTACACAAAAGTCCACCAGTCAACAAACCACACCCCCACCTATAACCTTCAAAGATTATTTTGGTACAACAGACTGTTGGAAGTTACCAGATATTTGATAAATACTTCTAACACAAAAAAGAGAATCGAAATAAATGGGAGAAAAAAACTGATATAACAAAGATACTGCAGAAAACAGAAAAAAGCAAACAAATTTACAGTGAATATTCTCAGATATCTAAGAAATTCTGGAAAAGTTCTCTTTGAAATTTAAAAGAAAACTTTTTTTAAATCAAAAAAGTGTTGAAAGACAAAGCTGAAAGGCATCACTCAAAAAGTAGGATAGGTCACAGAAAAAAAAGAGAGAAAATAACCAAATAAAGTTATCATTCTAAAAAAAAAACACTTTATTTTCATATCTGCCAAATTTGGATAACTCTACTACTACTACTTCTACTACTACAACTGCCCCATTAAGTATCATTCAGTGAATACCCAGTTATGGGTTGCTGTAAGGTTGGAATTAGTTAAATGGGTTAGTACAGGCACCTGGAGCTATGCCTGGTACAAAGTGAGCACTCAATAAATACTGCAATTAGTACCAATAGCAATATTACTATTTTAAAAAAATATTTTATTTATGTGACAGAGAGAAATCACAACTAGGCAGAGAGGCAGGCAGAGAGAGAGGAGGAAGCAGGCTCCCCGTGGAGCAGAGAACCCGATGTGGGGCTCGATCCCAGGACCCTGAGATCATGACCCGAGCCGAAGGCAGAGGATTTAACCCACAGAGCCACCCAGGCACCCAGCAATATTACTATTAAGATGAAAAATACATGTTCCTAAAATAAGAGAAAAAGTAAAAAGGACAGGGACCAAAGTTAAAGGAAACTATCCACAAAATACAAGAAAACATCTCCAAACTAAGGGCATGTGCCTGGAGATTTTAAATGCCCACCTGGTATTTAACACAATTAATGAAAACAGACTCATGTCAAAAGAGATCATTGTGAAATTTCACTAATGTAGAATAAAGAGAAAAGCTAAATGTTTCCAGATAGGGAGAGGAAAGGAAGTAATGTAAACATACAAATGATCAGTAACTGTATAGTGTCAGAATTCTGAGGATAACACAAGCCAGAAAATTATGCCTCTAAACTATAAAGGAAAATGCTGCTAATCTAGAACATCACAACCAGGGAATTATCAGTCAAGATTGAGAATAACCTAAAATCATTCTTCATTATACAAGGTGGGTAACTTTAAAAAAATGATGAAAATATTTTGCAGTTTCTCCATTCAAGATATGACATTTCTTTGCCCACCCCTTGAATCTGGGTTTGCTCATCTTAACTTGCTTTGAATATTGACACATGAGCAAACATGAACACAAAAGCAGAGGCTCAAAAAGTGGTTGTGTGTTGGGGCTTGAAGAAGCCAAAACTAGTTTCCAAAAATGAGAGATTGCATGCATGGAATGAGGTCCCAGCCATATCAGTCATCGCTGCTGGAATCACAAATATGGAAGGGAGACCATCCTAGACTCTCCAATCCTGAGCTGGTAGATCTGAAGAACCAAAGCAGCTGACTCCATAGAATTGAACAAACAATTGTTTTAAGTCACTAAATTTTAGGGTGGATTGTTACACAGCAAAAGTTAATGAATAGACCCTCAAATTTTCCCAGGAAGCCTCTACAGAATGCACATCTCCAAACAAATACACAAAAAGAAGTAGATATAGTTGATTCCACGGAGCAGTAAATCCAACACAAGGAAGAGGCAAAGAGAGTTCCCAAGATGACTTTGAAGGGCAGACAAAGGACAATAGCTAAGCAGCAAAAAAAGGGACAATGAGTCAGATGGACAAGAAAGAAGCTGCAGGAAGGCATTGTCAAAGAAGAAGAAAAAAAACAATTACAGATTTGAATTTGTTTTAGGTGTATAAAAAATTTGGCAAAGAAACATTAAAAGAGGCAAATATTAACTCCAAGAAAAAGTTATATAAAGAATTTTTCATGCTACATACTTCAATAATTATACACATAAGAGTTTAATAGAGAAACAAAAATAAGAAGGTATAGTAGAAAACTATTACTTAGGAATATGATGGTAAATACCAGAAAATATTTTAAAGAATCTGCATTGAGGGAGGGGCAATGAGAGGTATAGAAGAGTGGGACCTTTGACTCCTATTTTTGAAGTACAATTAAAA
Organism: Meles meles; assembly: GCF_922984935.1. Classification (NCBI taxonomy): domain Eukaryota; kingdom Metazoa; phylum Chordata; class Mammalia; order Carnivora; family Mustelidae; genus Meles; species Meles meles. The sequence goes on from NC_060077.1 coordinate 56,765,457, forward strand.
TACCTGTTTTATATAAATATATTACATGAAAAAAACAAAATTAAATTTTAAAATAGGGTAGGAGACAAAAAAACATAGACCAAGGAAAAATATCTCTAAATTAATGTCTTCTGTGTCTCATATATTTTATGTCAGTGTGTAATGTCTATGAATCTTATTTTATCTATACTTACTTTTCTAAAATATTCTGGCCTGAGGTTTATCAATAAACCAAAGATTTAAATATTTTAAACCTCTAACTCTCTTGCTAGTAATAAATAATGAAGAGGGGTGCCTGGGTGGCTCAGTCCTTAGGCATCTGCCTTTGGTTCAGGTCAAGATCCTAGGGTCCTGGGATCTAGCCCCATGTAGGGCTCCATGAGCAGGAAGTCCACTTCTCCCTCTCCCACTCCCCACCACTTGTGTTCCCTCTCTTGCTGTTTCTCTCTCTGTCAACTAAATAAATAAAATCTTTTTAAAAAACATAATGAAGAAATAAATAGAAGCAAAATAGATATTTACAAAAAAATTAAACACTGCATTTTTTAAAGAACAAAACAATTAAGTCAGATAAAAACAAAAAAATTAAAAAATAGAAAAAAGGATATATGACATATTTATATATTAAATATGCAATTTAAAAAATCATACTTTTGAAAAATAATAAAATAAAGAGGGGAATTTAAACTACAACAGAGCAAAATTGAGAATAATATACACAGTATTATAACATGATTTATAAATAATATGTATGTGTGATGTGTATACATAAAACATTAGATGAAAAAGTTATTTTTATAATTTTTGTTTTTACTTTCAAATGATCTACAATGATTTCGTACCACCATATATAAAAAGAAATATGTAACATTTAAATATTCAACTGATAAATTATCATTTTAAAAAATATCATGTCTTTATAAAACTTTAAAAAACTTTATTATAATTTTACAGAAAAACCTAAACACATAAAGAAAACTAGTTCTGTTTCTGGTAATGGTAGCATACTTCCTATAGATAACAATTATAATCTGTGGGTACAGTATGAAAAATCAAATATTTGAAGGCACTAGAGAGTAACCAAAGTTGGCAGAAACTGGAGGATATGAAGAGTAATCCTTCTTGATATAGATTTTTTTCTTATACCCTATAGAAAGGAAACGCAAAAATTAGTCTACTTAAAAGAAAGATAAGAGTATCCAGAGTCTGTACAAAATCCAACAAACAATAAAAAATTGTGGCTCATAGAGAAGATAAAAGTTAGTCTATAGAAACAGACCCCAAGATGACCAGGATGATGAAATTTCTGACAGACTTAAAAGCAGTTGTTATAAATATATTCAAGTAATTAAGGAAAAGATGATAATTATGAGTAAAAAAATGGGAAACTTTAGTAAAGAATGATAAAAATTTGAAAAATGTGAATAACTTGAATGTATATTCTGATTAAAAAGTAGAGTTTTGTTAGATTCAGCTACATGTTGCCTACATGATGTTACCTTTAAATATAAAGATACAGACAGACAAAGTAAAAGGAAAAAATAAAATATACGATGTGAACATAAACACTAAGAAATCAGTTTGGCTATATTGGTATCAAACAAAGTACACATTAAGATAAGGGATTACCCACAATAAAGGAAGACATTTCATAAAAATAAAAGGGTCAATTGATTAGAAAGATATAACCACCATAAATGTGTATGAATCTTTGTTTAGAGCTTCAAATATGTAATGCAAAACCTGACAAAATAAAAGTAAAAAATAACTGGAAAAATATAGTCATTGTTGGAGATTTTAACAAGTCTAACAGTAATTGATAGACAAAAAGGAAAAAAATCACTAATTTTACAGACATTTTGAACAGCAGCACTATTTTAAAAATGCTACTTCTAACAATTGTAGAATATACATTCTTTTCAAGTGCATAAGGAATTTCCACCAAAATAGACAATATGTAATTATATAATGTTAAGCCTCAGTAATTAAAAAAGTGAATTTGTACAGAATACGTTCTCTGACCATCACAGACTCCATTATAAACCAATGACACTAAGAAATCTAGAAAATCCTGACACAAATTAAACAACACACTTCTTTTTTTCTCTTTCTTTTCTTTTTCAGGATAAACAATACACATCTAAGTATCTTATGGGTCAAAAGAGAAATCACATGAAAATTCTGAAAATATTTAGGTCAGAATAAAAACAAAAAGACAAAATACCAAAATCTGTATGATGTCCCTAAAGCTATGTTTTTAGAAAATACTTTATGACATTTTATGCTCGTATTAGAAAAAAGAGAAAGACTTAAAATCAATGAGCTAAGTTTTTTTAATAAGCTAGTAGAATGAAGAGAAATTTAACCCAAAGTAAGTAGAAGGAAGGAAATCAATCAAGGAGGCATAGTAGAAATCAATCAAATTGAAAACAAGCAGTCATCTAGGGAATTCCAATTGTATTGCTTTCTGGTGGTCCAATTTAAAATGAAAAAAATATATATTAGGAAAACCACAGTAAGAAATATCCAGTATTCTTCAAACTGAGCCTCTCAAATATTACATATCTCAAACAAGTTTCTATCAAACACTTTGTGGGAGAAACTTGATGGTTGACTTCTCCCACGAGAGTCTGACAACAGCATAATCCATACTGTGGATTAAAAATGAAGAGATGGAGCCTGTGGACAGAGCTAGTATGTGTATCTAGGCCCGGAACAGGGACTAGCAGTCCCAAATGTGGAAAAGATGAAGAAGCATAAAGTTCCCCAAGCACTGGGGGGATTTCATGGTGGTTAACTGATTGGAAAAGTTGATGAACTATGCTTAGTTGTCCAAACAATGAGGCATTGAAAATGCCTTTATTAAGGATTACTTCTATGTAAGATGGAGAAGTTTCACTTAAAAAAGATCACAATATTTCAAGAGAATTCTTGAAAAAGAAGTGAGTGACTATGGCTATCTATCATTGGGGACCTAAAGCACCTGAAAATATTGATGATATTTGGTCAGTAAGAAACTCTTTTTCTTTTAAATAATCTGTAATAATCTATGTGGAAATATCACCAATAAAGGGAAAACAATCTCTCAGACAACAAAATTACTGGTCATGTAAAAGTAAGCAAGTAGTGTTGACTATCCTGTTTTGTAACTTTAATTCTGCTTCACCATTTCTGGACTGTTCCAAAGCATCTCTAAAGCTAATTCTTTCTCTTTTTTTGACAAGACTTCTTATTAACGGAATTTTCTACCCTTTCTGCCCTCTCTCCCCCAAAACAAACAAACAAACAAAAAAAAACCAAATCCAAAATAGTGAATTGTTTAGTGTGGTATAATTAGAGTGGAAAGATTCTGGCAGGAACTGGATGGAAGGGATGGAAGGGATGAAGGTCTCCACTGCAGAACTTGGTGATCTTGTTTCCTAAAGGAAGTACTGGGCAGAGAAATCAACTGGACAAGATTTCTCAAATTCCCTGCTTCTACTGTAATACCGTGGCATAATATGAAAATCAACTATTTAGTACCTAGTACCAACTTGGCAACAAGCTTACCTAGCCTCAGCTCATAAAATCTAGTTCTAAGGAAAAGCTATAAACATCTTATCCCTGTATTTATGCTAGAAATGTGGAAGATATTTCTTTCTTTCTATCCAGAACACATTTGATGCACAGTAGTCTACATAGAATAATAATAATAATAATGATAAGGTTGGTTGGAGAAATCAATATGATGGCCAGTTCTATTCTTCAGTTTTAAACATGTCTAGAAATGGTCCTTTCTTTATTAAAAAAAGGTGTTTCAAGGACTACCAGAATACAGCATTCTTTATTTCCTTTCAGGCACATTTTTAATTTCTGTGGTTGATCTTCCATTTTAAACCAAGAAATACTTCTGCTTTGTGACTTTCCAGTCAAACACCTTGACAAATATGATTTACTGCCTCTGAGTTTCCTAGATGTAAGCAATTACATTCCTAGCATCTAGAAATATCTTAAGTGAAGTACTAATAAAACCAATTAAATCTCTTCAGGACTAAGCAGTTATTGGGTTCTATGCTCTCTGCAACTTTGCTTTCTTAAGGACTAATATGGCTTTGTTCTCATCAAAATATTTCAGGATAGTCTTAAAGACAGACTAAAAGGCTAGAAAATATTTTAAATCACTTTAAATATTATAGAACAATCAGCATAATTCTTTTTCTTTTTGCAAAAACAATCTAACACTTATGTTTTCTTTTAAAAATATACATGCCTAATTTTTTTTTACAAAACCTTTCTGGGAACAGTATAATATTCCTATTCTTGAGTCATTACTCTGCCTTTCAGTAGCATCCTATATTGATTTTAAGATCTCGCTTATGGCTTTTAGGCATTTCATGGTTTAAATATTCTATACCTTTCAGATTGATTACTTCCATATTATCTGTCACTTTTTTTATTGTCGGAGCAAGGGCTGCTTTCTGCTTTGTTGTCACAAATGGATTCCCATGAGGCTAACACTTTTCATGCATCTTCTAACAGAAATTGCTACTTCTTGAAGTAAGTAATTCTGAGCCTCTTACAGCTTTATGAAACAGGTGTAACATTTTTTTCCACTGGATTTAAAATGCTGACTTATCTGAGGGTTTGTTCTTAGACTAACTGAGATGATTTTGTAAACACTGGATGTATTTGCTTCTTGATAATAGTGTTGCTTTTATCTACTTCCCTTTCCAAAAAGTATGTCAAACAAGCAGAAACATTTTCTGTAATTCAACAACTGTTTAAATTGCTTTCTTACCACTGATCTCAAGACTTTTCTAATATTATCTGTGTACTTTTCTGAAGTGGGTGACTGTATTTCCATGATACCATCTGATTTGCCAAGGTTTTTCATAATCTTACTGTAGCTTTCCTTCAACCCTCAGAAAACTATGAAAATGCTGATAGCCCCAGAATTTCCTCAACAAATATCTGCGCTCAATCCAAAGTAGTGAAAAGCTGGTTGTTAATTGCGAATTTGATATTTTATACTTTATTTTCATAAAATAACCTAAGATACTTGAAATTTAAACTTCATATTTAATAGCAGTTTAAAATGAATTTTAACTTAAAGATTTTAAAAAGGATTAGTATTTTCATAAACAACATTACACTTTAAGAAAAGGAAAGTATTAGACCTATTGATATTTTAGTGCCAAATATTATTATTCCCATAAATTAAACATCACTAGTATAAAGGGTATTTCATAGAATTATAAAATATGGGATCTGAAGGGCCTTTAAAAATCATCTAGTCCAAACTATTTATTTAAAAGTCAAGCAATGATGTTTTTAAAGTCAAGTATTTCATAGGAGTAGAACTGTGAATGCTATTATTCATTCTAAGATTAGTGAATTTTCTCTAAAGTGTCTACACTAGAATTTTCCCCAAATTATTGTCAGACTACAGACAAAAAATTGGAGATGAATATAAATAATGATACTGTATTTTACATTTGAAAGTTGCTAAAAGAGTAGATATTAAATGTTCTTATCACAAGGAAAAAATTGTAACTGTATGAGGTGATGGATGTTAACTAAACTTATTATGGTAATAATTTCACAATATATACATATCTCAAATGATTCTGTTGTGAACCTTAAACTTATCCAATGTTATAAGTCAAGTATATCTCAATAAAACTGAAAAAAATTAGAAGAAAAGTTCTAAAATAAAACTTGTATTTATGGAAGTCCCATGCTTACCCCCAGTTAAAAAGGTAGTTTAGTTACTGAAAGTGCATTATTTAAGTAGGTTTTTTTTTTTTTAAACATTTTATTTATTTATTTGACAGACAGAGATCACAAGTAGGCAGAGAGGCAGGCAGAGAGAGAGAGGGAAGCAGGCTCCCTGCTGAGCAGAGAGCCCATTGCGGGACTCAATCCCAGGACCCTGGGATCATGACCTGAGCCGAAGGCAGAGGCTTAACCCACTGAGCCACCCAGGCGCCCCTAAGTTAAGTAGGTTTATGGACTGACAATCTTGATAGTATCTCCCTTTTTGTAACTGGATAATGACAGCTAATTGTCATACAAATTTTAAGAATCACTATGCATTAACAGAACTCATGTTTCTGTAAGTACAAAGTTCTTCTGAATAACAGATTCTGCGACATGAAATGACAGCGGTCAGATGACTAATTTATAATGGGTCACAGGTATACATTTGTAGGTCACAACCACTCTACAGTATGTGTAATGAAGGGCAAAAGTACAGAAACTGATTACAATAATAATTTGCCAAGTTTACGCATTTCTGTTATAGAAGATTGTGTCGTCTAATTCCTCTGTTTGGAAAATTACTGGGAAGAAAGAATTTAAAATCTTCAGCACTGCTTCATGCAATTCATTGGACATTAACAATTACCACAAACTTAGTGGCTTAAAACAATACAAATTTATTCTAGTATAGTCTGAAGATCAGAAATTAGAAATGAATCCTATGGGGCTAAAATCAAGATGTTGGCAGATCTGGTTCCTTCTGGAGGGAATGAATTTCTTGACTTGCCTTTTCAGCTTTTAGAGACCACCTGCATTCCTTGGCTCATGGCCTGGCATCACACTGCATTTTCTCTCTCTGCTTCTGTTGTCATATAACCCTGCCCTTCTATTAATTTCCCCTCTGCCCCACTCTTACAACAACTTGTGATTACATTTAAGGCGCACTCAGATAATCCAGGATAATCTCTCCATCTCAAAGCCCTTAATTTAATCACATCTGCAAAATCCCTTCTGTCATGTAAGATTACATTCACAGGTTTCAGTGATTAGGCCGTGATCTTCGGGCCATTATTTAGCCTCTCATAATTAATATTCATTTTAAGACATATGTTCTCATTTAAATTGTATCTATTTGGGAGTGAGAATAAGTTTAAATAGTTAATATTATCGTTTTGTGTGGTTATTTAACCGTTATCTACCCAGAAAACTTTTAAGAGATGACTCCTGATTCAGGAAATAAATCTACCAGAAATGGTGATAGCATTTCTGTCATCAGAGTGTAGCAGTGGCTTTGTTGCAACAAATGCCTTTAACTTTCTCTCTTGAAAGTTGGCAGGATTTAGAGTCCCTTAAAGGAGAATTACAGTTCCAAGTAATGATTCAAGAGAGGAAAACCCTGGAATATAGTCTGCAGGAAAGCTACCCATCCCCATTTTTTCTGTACAAGTGAGCTAATCCTGGCATATCATTTATATTAGTTCAAATTTCTCATTCATCCTTATATCTCACCCCAAGAATTATATTTTCTTGAATTGAAATAAATTCCGGAACTTGTGTTCATAGATATTCCTTTTTACTTCTCAGGGCATATATGTTTTCTCAGTCATTTTGTTGATAAACAGAACATACATACCATTCAATTAAAAAATGCCAATACAGCAAAACACAACAAGTATTACTAACTTTATCTTGTAATTTTATAATTATATACATATCCATATCATATAAGCATTCATATACACACATATATGACATCTATATGATTTTACTCTCAGTCTTGCCTTAGATTAGTAGAACTTTAATAGCATAAAACCTTGGTTAATATTCTCTTTTCTTGATGTTCTCCTTTAATAAGAGGACTCATGTTCATAACAGCTATTTTTTTAACTCCCTGTCCATCAAGAAAGCAAGATGCTTTGATTCTGGACTTAGGATTTAGTTGATGGTCAGCATCATTTGCTCACAGAACAGAATCTTGATTTAGTACTTCTCACTGGATCTGGTTTCAGTTACAGAAGCACATTGGGTCTCTTTTTGTGTGTGTGTGTTTTTACTTATTATGTTTAATTAGCAAACATAGTACATTGTTAGTTTTCGATGTAGTGCTCAATGATTCATTATAAGAAGCTTGAGTCTTTAGCTACTATTCTGCATTTTAAAAACTTGGATAACAATACCCAGATTTCTGTAAGTAGCCATAATATTTCCTGTCCACGTACCTCATGGTTTTTAAACTCCCATTCACCTGATTCTTCATCCTATCTTCCACAAAATCATCCTGAGTAATCCTACCTTTTCTAATTGCCACATGGTCAAAAGAAAGAGAATAGTCACAATATTCCCAAAATACATAACTCTGCTAAAACTATCTTATTTCTTACATATGTCAAAATTCCCCAAACACTAAAACTGTGACCAAAAACATGTCAATTGTTCTAGTCCCAATCTAGAAGAGCAGACTTTCAATTACAAGCTGGTGAGAGGATTGAGAATAGGGAGTAGAAAGAAGAATGAAATTTTAGGGAAAAAGTAGTGGAGTTAAATATCAACAACTATAGACCCTGGAAAAGCAAGTTTCTTCTAAAGAAAGCCCTTACAAGATGGAAAGCCTGTTCATGAAAAGTATGTAAAGTATTTTACCCATTTCCTGTGCCCAAATTCAACCTCATACTCAAGCAATCATGGGAGCACTGGGAAAAAGGAAAATTACATGTGTGCAAGAGTATATTGGAGACACATTCTAAAAGGATCTAGTTTTATACTATAAATAAAGTCTATTTCCTGTCTTATGATTTTCCAGCTTTTTACAAGTCATATGACCCCTTCTTTACTAGCAGCCTTCCTACTTATATAAAGCAGATGTAACACTGAGTTCTCATTGAGCTGCCCTTGAATTGCCTTGAAATGTCCTATGGGCAGAGGTTGGCAGGAATCATTTCTTGATTTCATGAAAAACAGAGAGGTTTAGAATTATTCCATGATTTCTATTCACAATTTTCTTTGGATTTTCTAGAGACTTACTCTAAATAACAGTATGTTAAACCTGATTTGCAATAACTATTAATCAATCTGAACTATGCATTTAACTCAAATAATATTCTCAACATAATTTTTAATAAAACATTTTCAATTTTTCAATGTTAAACTTTCAGAATTCAAAAGTTAAAAAAAAAGTGTGTGTATAATCAGTATGTATGTATGTATATATATACATATACACTCAATATATATAAGTATATATATACCTATATATATACTCAATCAGTAAGTAGTACTAGTACTCAATCATTGAGCTAGAGTACATATGATTCATAGACATATTCAAATGTTAGAATATTTATTTCATTTCAATATATATTTTGTACTATTTTTAAAGCCTAATGATAACAGAAAATACAAAACTACTATCCTACTATATATGATGGGATTAGCATTTATTTTTCTTATTAAATTATTATCTATATACTTGTTTATCAATTATCACTAAAAATTCAAGTACTTGGTAAAAAATAGGAAAGAGTCAACTGCATTGGATGATAAGATTTCATGTTATAAATCAATTCTGCTATTCAGTACTCTTTTTTTCCAAGAATTTTGAACTTCTTGATTTACTATAGCTATTATTTGACAAAATAATTTGCATTTGATATGAAAATAATAAAACTGACTAGTTGTGCAAGTTTGGTAGCCAAAACTAACCACCTGAAATAAAAAGTGTTAAACAAAATACTTCTTTGGTGTCACAATTTTGTTGGACAAGCTGGTTAAGGCTTGTCCAGTTTTAAAGTGTGTTACTGTGTAGCACTGATTTTCCCAAACTTATTGAATAAAATAATAGCATCTCTGGAGAACCAAGTGTGAATCTCTTAGAAGTAGTAAGGAAGTAATTGAACATCAGAACATGTTCTTGTATTACTGCAACTGAATAAATGGCTGGCTAATCTCTGCCAAATACCATCAAAACCCTGCCTGCATCAGTTTATAGAAAGATCTGTGATTTCTATGTTTCTTGCATGAGTGAAATTGTCTGGATCAATCATCTTCAAATTTTTTTAATTCTCACAATCCACTTGTACTCTTAAAAATTTTTAACAAGGGGCGCCTGGGTGGCTCAGTGGGTTAAAGCCTCTGCCTTCGGCTCAGGTCATGATCCCAGGGTCCTGGGATTGAGCCCCGCATCGGGCTCTCCGATAGGCAGGGAGCCTGCGTCCCCCTCTCTCTCTGCCTGCCTCTCTGCCTACTTGTGATCTGTCTGTCAAATAAATAAATAAAATCTTTAAAAAAAAAATTTTAACGAACCCAAAGTGTTTTTGATTATGTAGGTTAAATTACATTAATGTATTAGAAAATACATTAATCCATTAAAACAGCAGTGGTAAATACTTTTCATGAAAAATGACTATTTTCCACAACAAAAAATTAGTGACAATGGTACTTTTTTACATTTTTTCCACATTTCCTTAATATCCAACTTAATAAAAAAGAAACGAGTTCTTGTATCTTCTTCCACGTTGAATATATTGTTAAACATTTTGGTTATGAGTAACTGGCAGGAAAAATCCAGCCTCATGTACACACATAGTTGGAAACGAGAGGGGCATTTTCACAGACTTTCCAAATAATTGTGGATGTTTTTCTTTGATACTACACCAAAACTCAACAAGTGGTCATTTCTTAAATATCATTTGCAATTTGGATTCTGAAGTCATATCAGAGTTTTTCGTACTCTGTTAAATTAAGAGCCATTGATAACATCATGCATTGTTTATTTTAAAAATGTTAGTTCACTGACATAGGCAGATCTTCCACATATTGATGAATTAATTATGCAATATAAAAACACCACATTTGTTAATATCACCACCTATATCATTAGAAAACTCTTTAAGTTTTGGGAAGCTGTCAAGCTCATAATGGCATATACGAGCTTTCCAAAATTCTAATTTTCATTTAAAATTTCAAATTTTGGGGGCAACTGGGTGGCTCAGTGGTTTAAAGCCTCTGCCTTCGGCTTAGGTCATGATCCCAGGAAGGTCCTGGGATCGAGCCCCGCATCGGGCTCTCTGCTAGCAGGGAGCCTGCTTCCTCCTCTCTCTCTCTGCCTGCCTCTCTGCCTACTTGTGATCTCTGTCTGTCAAGTAGATAAAATCTTTAAAAAAAAAAGTTCAAATTTTTCTTTGGCAATAAATACTGTACTTCATTTTCTTTAAAGTGACTGGCTCATTTTGTTCATTTTCAAGAAAACGTCTTTCAAATAGTTAAGTCCAAAAAAACCACAGTTTGCCTGTCAATTGTTCTTTTAAGTAAACATGGTGTTCCATAAAAAAGTAGCTAGTTCAATTCACAATTCCAAAAATCATACAAGTTTCCGTTCCTGGAGAGTCTACTTTGGTGTTCAGCAGAAGTGTTTTATGTGTACTTCACTTTTCATCACAAAGGATATTAAAAAGCCACGTACTCGGGTGTTGAGATTTAACATAATTAATATTTATTACATCACCAAGTAAATTCTTAATTAAAGTTGGCCATGCAAGTGCCGGACAATGAGGAATACAACGAGTGTTAGTACTGTCTGTGCCATTACCTTCACTCGTACTAAGGCACCAGCACTTCAACCCTCCACTGCCTTTCTACAATGAGTGCAAATGTCAATTCAGTCAAAAAGACAAATATCTTAGTATTTGAAAATGGTTTTACGCTTACAGAAACTGCCTTTTCACTCCTCCCCAAAGGGTCTTTTTTGGCCACTACTGTTGAGACCTACTGTTCTAGACAATAAGAGATACTGAAATATGTGCTAACAAGTTAGAATTTTTAAAAACTGAAAAAAAAAAAGTGTTTTTCCACATACCGGATTGTGTCTACACCAAATTTAATAAAACGTAGTTATTAAAATAAATATTAGAAAAAACCCACAAACGTTAAAATAGTTAAGCACCTCATCATAAGCAAGAGCATTTGAAAGATGTATTAGAAATAACAACTAGCATATTGAGTTGTTTGGTAAAATATATAGTGTTTTGTTCTTTCATCTTAAAAAGCTACAAAAGCTTGGACCACAAAGCTCCAATATTATTTAGAAGTAAATACTCCTTAGTTTGTAAAAATTTTGAGTGGACAGGATTTATTTGGACCCAAAGTATTTTGATGAATGCAGAAAATAAAATAAGTCTGGCTAAAATTCTACATGCAATTCAGTTATTCAAATGTTTAAGTGGTTTTGATCAGATAATGCAGTTGTGGCTTTTGACAATTATTGTTTAGTGTATTTAGAACAGGTGGTTATCCTACATTTTAAGGGTAAACTGGCTGCTTTTTTCTGGGTAAACTGAGAGTGTCCATTGCCAAAAAGTCAAGGCTTTTATTTAAATCACTGCATTAAGAGTCTGACCATTATATCCACATATCTAAAACTTGCAGTAAGTTAAAAAATTTTAAAAAGAGAACATACTTTTTAAAAAGCTATTCAAATTTCTTTTTCTATCAGGCATTAAAATCTAAGTAAAATGTGCATTCAAATCACACCTGTTTCAGTTTCTCAAAAGTGCAATTTCAGCTAATTTAACAATTCATTCCTCTTAGGGATACATTTTACTGGGAGATTTAAGCTAGTGAGATCAGTCTGAGTAAATCATGCAGTTAACTGATTTTTGATAATAGAAAAATTTGGCTGGTTGGAAATGCTTAAAGACTGTGGAAGTGGAGAATGCGGGTGGGTCACTAGGAAGAATTCTGCTTCTATAACCAGGAGGCAAAGGCCCCAGTCTCGTGTCACTAACTTCAAGTGTCATTCTCTGTCTATCCCCGGTCTATTACCCAAAAACAAGAATTAGAAAGTTGACAGAAATAATAAATCCAGGGTTACACTGAAATATAATGCAGAGGGGTGGTTGAATAGAACAAGCTTTTACATTTCTTCTGTCAGATTCCAACCGTTAGCTTAAAATTCTTATAAAAATGACATTTGTTTGAGAGGCTGGATAGCAGTGTGCTGTTTCCTGTCTACACATGTCAGATTTTAGCTTCAGAATAGCTAAACAAAGCTCTGTCTTTCTGTACTATGGGGATGCATAATGACAAAATCATTTTACTTCATGGAGGGGAAAAAAGTCAATATTATCACTTTCAATTGTTAAGCACAATCTTTGTTTCCTTTGGTGGTCAGTTTAGGGAACATCTTTGTGCATTATTATGTAAAGGTAATATTCATCACTACCTTTAAATAAAACAAGCCAGACTTTTCTCAATCTCTGATCTCTCCGCTGACCTCTCTATCCCTAAACCAAATACCAGCTATGAAATTCATTAAGTTCAAAGATGTCTTGTTTTGGGGGACATGCCAGGCATTTGTTTCATGAAGATGCTCCTCCACTTTGTAGAGAGATGGTTAAGAAGACCATGAAATGTTTCCTTGGGAAAATGCCCTGCTTTAGATACTCTCTCAACCCAAGAATGAAACTTCGGATTTCAGGGAGTTCAAGGGTTCCTGCAACCTTAAGGTCATCTGTGTTAAATTCCTAATTATAAAACATTGAAAGAGGCTAACAAGAAAGTCTGTGAAATCTCTAAGTATAAATGTTTCTTGTTCTGATTTCAGAGGTTTATATTTCTTTCAGAGTTCTTTTTAGTTTCTTAGTTTTAATAATCACAAAATGAAAAAATCACCCTTGAAAGGGCATCTTAAAATCTGTAACTACAGTTTTTGAAATATTTGGGTCTTACACAACATAAATACAAAGATATAAACTATGGAAGAAATTCTAGCACTCTATATAGATTGTGCAAAGTATTTGTTAATATAAAATAATAAGCATTGTGATAAAAAACTACATGTTATAATTAAAAATAGAATTTTAGGGGCGCCTAGATGGCTCAGTGGGTTAAGCCGCTGCCTTCGGCTCGGGTCATGATCTCAGGGTCCTGGGATCGAGTCCCGCATCGGGCTCTCTGCTCAGCGGAGAGCCTGCTTCCCTCTCTCTCTCTGCCTGCCTCTCTATCTACTTGTGATCTCTCTCCGTCAAATGAATAGATAAAATCTTAAAAAAAAATAGAATTTTAAGCCATATAAATATAGACTGATGGAAATGGAGAAAACATTCATATTTTTACAAAACTGTTATCAATTTTATGTCATATACAGACCCTGTGCTTAATATAGCTCAACTTTTTCTATCATGCAAGTAAATCTGTATGTCCTAACTTGGTAAAAGAACCAACTAAATGTATATTTTTAGTATATTAATAATCCACTATATAATTCTAACCCTTCTTAGAATAACTTCATTTATCTTATCATGGCATATTATTTCCTAGAAAAAATACTGGTTCTCCCTTATGTTATAGTTTTTCTATGAATCAATTATCCATTCTAGACTGTAAGTTAACTGAAGGCAGATTCCTTTTCACTCATGTATTATGGTATTTGATACGGTAGAATCTCCCTTTCTCTCCTCTCCTTTATTCCTACCCCATCTGGAGAAATATCATATAACTAGAAACATAACCTCAACAGAAAAAAATAAACTGAACTAGCTGAGGAAAAAAAAAAACATAAAAGAATAAGTAAGTGTGGTACATAAAACAGAACTTACATACTTTCTGCAGTCAAGTCAAAAACATGTCTAAGCTTTCTAGCAGACACTATTAAAAAGGAAACCTGGTCAACTCAATGCCCTCAAGATCAAACAAGTATAATCTGCAGGATAAATACTATTCCCTATTTCTGATACTTACACCTGCCAGAAACATCTGGTCTTAAAGTAGATACTGTGAATTTAATGGACAACATCCTCTTTAGAGTGAACACAACAATGAGTTTCACTGGAACCATTTCTTATAGTGACCCTCAAGGTAGTAATTCTATAGAGGAGGGATAATACATGGTCAGGAATAGCTCTCTGCTGGTTTAATTCAAGAAGAGATTTTATAATATCTAAAAGAATGGATTACTGAATAGCAATCCTGACCAGAGACTATTTCTTTCAGTCAAGGTTTTGTAGCTACAGAGAGTTTGAGCTTGTATTCCTGACAATATGTATAATTGCCTGTGTTGCTAATTCTAGAGAAGCCAAATACCTCAGCACATAGCTATGTTGGCCTTACAGGTGTCATGCTCATGGGGAAAATGTGGAGACAAATAACCTGTTTCTGAATACAGTGGAGCTGAGGGAATAGTTTTAAGACAGGCTCAAGACTTCCACAGCATCCTGTATCTCTAGTGTCTATGATAATGGCTGGCAATGAACTGAATTTTTTATACTATCAATTTTGTGATATTCAAACTACCTCTATTTATTCATGCAATAATCCTCTCTTTAAAAGCAATACAGCATAATTCTTCCTTAATGAAACGGACATCATTTTCCTATATATGTCACTCCTCAACCTCTTAGCTGTTCATATTTATTTAAGTAGCTGAAAAAAATGCCTGATCACTGCTTTGATTCAAATTGCATACAAATATATTTATTATACATAATAGATAAATATATAGTTTATAAAGAATACAAATATGGAATTTAAGAATATATAAATTAAATAAATTTCAATGTGATTTGAATTAAAACTGAATAATTATGAGTAACTATATATGTTTATATACTTATATATATTTATAATTCTATTGATTTGTTTTTGAAAGATATAGGCCTGTTATTTGCTACCATTAAAACTTTATTAGGGGTATGCCACTTTGGACAAATCTCATGGTCTTTCTACACTAAGAAAATTTTATTTAATCCTGCTGCTTCCAGGCAATATTTTACTTTATTATCCTATATATTTCAAATGTACATCATTTATGCTTTTGTCTTCTAGAATATTTATGGCTTCTTGTGGGGTCAACATTATTTCTATCGTGAAACATTTTGCTTTATCATGTATATCTGGGCTCTTCCCAAATTGTTGAGGTTTTTGTTTGTTTCTCATGAAGAATGCTAACTCTTACACTTGCAGGTAGGCATTTTTGTTGTCCTTTATTGCCCTGTCTACGCTTCTCCAGCCTCCAGTGAGTCACTTCATTCAAAGATCATGCCAACTGCTGGAACATCTGGTCTCCTTTCTTTTAACTTTTACTTATTGTCATTCTTCTACTTTTGCTGAAGAGTTCAGCAGTTGGAGCCAACCTTCTTACAACTCAAATGATGAAATTATCTTTGATATTTCCACAACCATGCCCATCACTTTAGCTTAGAGTCCTCTCACTTCCTTGAAGATCTTATCCATAGCTCTGTAATGCAAACTCTTTGGCATACCCTAAATTCTTGCCACCCAAACATATCTTTTCTGAAATTTTAAACCACATTATTCTATTTTCTAACTACCTTTTTTCCCTCTTACTGCTTTATTTTGTAATCTATTTTCTGGTCTCAATTAAGAGAATGCTTTCTATATTTCAGTGAGTACATAAAAAACTTTAAGGTGAGAGTTGTCTTAACTCTTCCTGCCCCTGACAAGCATACTTTGTTTTCACAGCCCTTTTCCATTTTCTCCCACCGGAAGAGGTTTAGTTACCCTTCTCTAAGTTCTCTAATGCTTTTACACTTACATTTTTCCATTCACTAGCCAACTTTGTTTTCTTTTCCATTCTATCCTCGATACATACCAAGAATATCATTTCAATCATTTTCTGTCTCCAGTATACATTTTGTCTCTCTTGTGTGTTTAGGTCTCATGCAACCCACAAAACTCCAGTCCCCCCCCCAAAAAAACCCCATATATTTATCAAATTTGAGCTGATAAATGACACAGAAGAAAATCTCCTGCTGCTACCATTACGGATGTAAGGTCTCTAAGTGAATCTGTTTGCTTAATAATTGCTCAATATCCTTAGCCAGCTACATCTCTGCTTAAATTTTTCAATACTAAATCTCTTCATAAACCTCTGCCCTCACCCTGTAATATTTTCTTTTCAGTTTAAGGATCAAACTCACTCACTCAAAAACTTAACTGCTTTCACATCCCTCTTCCTCTCTCAGGGAAGATGGCCCTTCTCTCTAGGACTAGGGCTGCCACCAGGGCTCTGTGCCTTAAATCCACTCCCCATCCTTGGGAAATTGCCTTGTGAATCCCCAGCTTCACTTTTATAAAGAACATTAACAATTCTTCTTCTATTAGTTTTTCCTTATCAGCAAATAAATATGCTCAAAAGCCCACCGCTAAAAAAAAAATTCTTCATCTTTACACTATTTTTGTCTATTAACTAATTTACCACTTTCTGACATAATCTATGTTTTTGAAAGAATAATCTACACTGAATTTTTTTACTTCTCGCTTTTTACTTATCCTTCAGCCCACTGAAATTGGCTTCTGCCTCCTCCAATCCATTGAACATATTAAAGCAGCCATGATCTATTAATTTAGCTCCAGTTTCTTTTACTTTTATGCAATATTTGATATATTTGACTACCTCTTTTCTGTTGAAACCATTTGTTGATGCTCTTTACTTTAATATTACTTTATTCTTAGGGCTTTTTTTTTTTTTTAATCTCTTTGGCCACAACTTCTCATATGGCTTTCTGAATATTCATGCTCATGAAATTCTCATGTTCTCATGAAATATTAGTGCTCCCCATTTAGTACACATTCTTAGCTACTTGCTCTTACCTCCCACTGCACCTGTTGACGCTTCAACAACACATTCCCAGATGCTTCCCCAAACTCCAGCACAATTCTTGCTGCTAGGATCCAGAGATGTGTATCAACATCTTACATCTCCTTTTGGATGGCACAGGCAACCTAAGCTCAATATTTTCAAAACTGAACTCACGATCCCCTCTCCTCATACCTTCTCTTCCTTTTTCTTTGCTCTTGGTTAAAGATACTGTCACTTACCTACTTTCCCACTGGCTCCTACATCCAGCTAGTAACCAAGAATTCACCATGTCCCATGAATTTTTCCTCCAAAATTTCTTTCTCTCTTCTTTTTTTAATCCCTATTTTCAGTTCTCTTGAAATCTTCATCACTTTAAGATTGGTTTAGTTTAAACACCTCCATCCCTGGATTTCTGCCTCCAAATTTGTCCCTGCCACAAACCGATCTTCATACTGCTGCCCAAGTCGCCCTCTTTATAAAAGGTCACAGCTATTATACTCACTAGCATCTTAAAGCATTTCACTGGTTTCCCTTTTCTTACAGGATAATGTTTAAACATAGCTCACAGTGCCTTTTGCAGGTCCATTCTCCATAGTCTTCCTCCCCACTGCCATATACACCTTTCACCTTTGCTGACCTGATCTAGTCGGGAATACATCCTGTTTTCAACAGTTTCCTGTTTTTTGTCTGTCAATAAATACTATTCAGCTTTCTAGCATACATTGTTTTTACATGGGTAGTTCCCACCTATTAAAATGTAGATCAAAATTTAGCTCAGGATATCTGGTTGGCTCAGTCATTTAAGCATCTGACTCTTGATTTCCACTCAGGTTATGATCTCAGAGTTGTGGGATGGAGCCCCACCTCAGGCCCCATGCTGGGGTGGATCCTGCTTGGGACAGCCTCTCTCCCTCTATGTCTGCCCCTCCCTGCTCTAAAAAGAAAAAAGAAAAAAATATCTCAAAGTAATCTTGGTGAAACCCTCCTCTGTCCAGACCATAAGCTCAAGGCAGTCAGAGATATAGTCTTAATAGTTTATATTCAAGTTTCAGCACAATGTCTGGCACAGGTTAGTCATTCAAGGGGTGGTTAATGAATACATCACTTGATGAAATACTAAAGAGCTAAACAAAAATTGTTTTAAGAAATACACAGCAGCATGGAAAATTACCTACTGCTGAGTGAAAAAAAATGTATAAAATTGTAAGTACATAATCATTGCAGCTTTGTAAAAATAAAGATGTAGAGGGAAAAGAGCATGAAATTTTATTAAAATGTTAGTGGTTGAATTATGGGTCTATGTTCATTGATGAATTGTCTTTTTTCAAGGTAATTTCAATAAATAATTTTATTAGTCTTAATTAAAATAATAATAATAATAAACTATGCTTTGTCTCCTTGTTGGCATTATTTGCTTCATAAAATTTCATCAGGATATCCTTCCACTTTGTCTTCTATTTTCTGTTATAACACAAAGGAAATATATCCCAAGTATGGTTTAATAAAAAAACAACAAAATAGTCTCTATTCCCCCAAAAGTTTTCAACACAGAAGTATAGAGCAGTGTTTACCAATCAAATTGTTTATGCAAATAACTGCATCTAGATTGGCTTGTAACTAAGTGCAGTGGAAACTATCATTCACCTCTGATGAGCCAAGCAGATAGCATATGCAAATTTTAGAGCTGCATAATAGCTTTTTCTGGACCTCTAACTTCAGTTTCCTTTCAGAATATTAGTTTTAACACCACTAGTCTACACATTTCATGGACATTAACTGGACAGATTTTGTTTTTGTTTATTTATTTATTTTTGGTTAGTTTTTCTGGCAGAGATTTTCAGGATGTAAATGATAAATATATACAAATACCTGTCCTTTATCACACCAAATTACAGGACTTATAGACCTTTGCTTAGAGACTATTCAAATCAGTCAATTCTATTTCTTTTGTCTCAGACTATGTATCAAATGACTTTTACACAAAACATTTAAGAATATAACCAAAAAATTTACATTAAAATTTCATTGAGTACACTATTTTACCTTAAAACATCACCTTTTCCAAATTGAGTTTTGAAAATTAGTAAAATCTTTTAAGTATTACTTCATGCTGATTTGCTACTAATGATCTAGATACAAAAACTTTATTCCAAATCTTACACAGGTATTTTATTTTTCCTATTCAAATGTAACAAAACTTTCTTTATTTTCCTTTATTCTTAACGAAAGAAAAAAATTTTCCTATACCATTAACTGCATTATGATGATATGTAATTTTTCACTAACTCGACAGATCAGTAATTTCTATACATTTAATTAGATCCAGTATAATGCATCAGAACAACCTAAAAAAGCTATGCTAATAATAAAATATAATGTACTCAGTCATACTATGTTCTCAAGGTCAGTTTGAGTAACAATAGATTTAAAATTAGAAATTACACCTTTTGTCTATTGTATTGCTAGGATATTTTTAAAGCACTATTGTTATCACCCAGAATTATGCATTTCAATCTCAAACATGTGTCACAGACTGTGATCTACTTCAATTTTTCCTTATATATCAATTACATAAGCTAAACTACTAGTACTCTTAACCATACATGAAATCGTAATGCAGTTGATCTAAGTAGTTCAGGTACAATTTATATTTTGGTACGCAGTTGAGTTGCAAATTCCTTTTAACTGTACGAAACAGAGTGAAAACTTTAATGTATTGTTTAAATTGTGAGAGTATAGTGGGGTAATTTCCTTCTACTGTTGGCCAATGCCACTTGTCTATGACAATAGCTTGCTATCAAATTTAAGACCCTTATTCAGGAGGTTAATGCGAGGTAGGAACTCCATTCAGTGTTATTTTGGCTTAAGGGCATAATGTCACAATTTGGTGCATCCTCTAATGACTTTTTTTTTCTAAAGGAAGCTTACAGCTTAGACCTAGTTCAGCGAATTTCCTTGTAAGGTCCTTGGAAGACTGGAGGAAAAAAAGTACAATTGATTGCGTGGCCAAATTTCTGTTCATGCCTGCTTACTGATTTTTGTTCATTTCACAAATAAACAAGGCATGAATACATCAACCCACAAACCATAAACAATAAAGAACTTCATCCTGTAAGTTTGCTACGGCCAGCAGTTTATGGCTGAATCTGCTATTTGTCATAAGATAAATGATAAAGTGATTGCCATTTGTCACTGAATACACAAGAGGAGTGCTCAGCTGTGAACCACTCAAATGCAGACAACAGTAAATATTGCCATTCTTATTACTAACTTCCTTTAAAAGGACCCCTAACACTATGAAAATAAAAGTGCATCAGTGTTTTGGGTAAAAATCCGTATTCTTTTAATATAAAGAGAAAAATCACAGAAAAAGTGCTAAGCATCTGAACACTCTGTTAAAACCTTATATTTACTGCAAAATGAAATGCATGCAAACACAGGTCATCTTTTATAAAGAAAGGTGTTTTATAAAGTTGAGCGTTGAATTTAATTTATATGTATTGTTCCCATTTTTGTACTGTTCAGTGATTTTTAATACAAACTTTTTTATGTTTCTGAGAATCACTGATGCCTGACGGCTTTCAACTATATTAATAGAGGCTATAACAGCGCCCATACATTAATGTAGTCTGTGTTTTATCTAAACTCTGATTGAATTAAGGGAGTGCCTAAATTCTGTGTTGCTATACTTGCTGCCAACTACATGAACTTTATTAATTTCTTTGAAAGGCTACCCAACAACAAAATAGAAAAACGTAAAATGTAAATGACATCTCATGAAAAAGAAGTGACTACTCATGAAATCCCTAAGCTGTAATATTCCTTCATGGCAAATACCACACCAGATAAGAAGGGGACATTATATTTATAGCACCTGATACTACAATACAAATGTTCAAAATTTGAAGTTTATATGTAAAAGAAGTAAAAAAAGGGCACAAAATTTGGGGGTTTGTGTCAGTGGGACTTAGAAGAAAAAAACAAAAATGCAAAACTTCTGACACTGTTTGAGATTTTTAAATATGTTTATAACTCTGTTTTATCATGGAATATATCACTTTTCACATGAGAACTCAGATTAAATAACACATAACCTGAAATATCTTTACACCATTAGACACAGTTCTTTCAAGATTAAGGTTGAAATACACTGGTGGGGAAATGTAGGGAAGTATGCACTTTATAGTATCTTTAAATCCAAGCTGAATAACAAGTAGAAAAATACCTATTTAGGGATAGATATTTCCAGAAGCCAATCTTCTATATTCAAATTATTGTAATATTTATAAAGTACTACAATAAAATAAAATTTTTAAAGATCAAATTATAAATTTGTCTTTTTAAGTGCAGCCCAATATAACAAATTTCAAAATCTTTATTAAAAATATATATGAAGTAACACTTTTAAAATATTACTCTTCTACCTTGTGCAAAAGCACACTGGAAATCTTTCAAATCTTTGGAGCTTTGAGATTTCCTGACATAAGCTAATACATTTTTCATTAACTGTTAATGGATGAAAATGATTAGTTAGATCACAGGAATGCATGCATAAAGTCTCTCACTGTAAGTGTCAATGCTACATATCAAATTAATTTTATAAATATTAGTTTAAATAGTTATTCTATTGTATATTATTGTAGTGTATTAAAAAGTATAATTCTAAGGTCATTTGAGAATTTCTATACATTAAAATGTAAAATTATTAGTAGATATATACGAATCATAAATACATACTAATGCCTCTTCACATTTGTAATGTGAACATTTGGTTTAATAATTCTCAAATCAGAAAAGCTAATACTATTGTTTTCAAAACTCAAATATAAGCCATACAAATCCCAGTTTACATTACATCATACAAACACTTGTTTCTCATATTTTTTCTCTAAAGAATTCATTTCTATTTATTTCTGCATTATCTACCAGCCACTTTATTTTTCTATCTTGATAAATCCATTTATTAATGGATTAGGTTATTTCACTGATATATGCGTTTTATTGCCTCTATAACATTCAAAATACTGTTTCAGGGGCATTTTTTTTCCTTCAGTATACAAACAGAAAACAGAAAAAGGAAAGGCTGACTTTTAGGCTTTTGACAGGAGTCTTGTATAAGTGGAAGACTTTTAATTCTCAAATTGTTTCACTTCAATAACTCTTTTAAAGTTGTTGCGCCAAGATGCCTGGCGGATTAAGCTCCATTGCCTTTTCTTGTTTTGAACTAATGTATTCTTGATCACCGTTTAATGAAACTATATACCACATGGAGATTTCACATTAGATAAGCCATGTGAAACCCTCATCAGACAAGTAGCTCTGGCTGGTGGTAATCCTTCAGATGAAAATTTCAGACTAGCAGGTTTTCCAATTTAAATGAGCCCCTTTAACTATAAAAAATTGGCACGGTATGATTGCTAAAAATTATTTTTAAATTTTTATGTTGCCAAAGTGCCCTGGTGGCTGTGAAAAACAGAAATACTGCCGTAAATACAGAAAACATTAACTGGTCACTGAGGGGATCCAATTTACAACCCATAGAGACAACTCACACAGCTCACTGACACTGGCACTATTGGGTTTGTGATAGGGCATTCAGCTCTGCTCCCCCCACACAGAAGCAAAACTCATCTTAAATATGCAATTAAATAGATTTATTCTACAAGTTTCTCTAGTCAGTGGTTATTACTCACTCTTACTTCATTGCACTCTGATCTATAGAATTTTCATGATGTGTTCAGGTAGCCTTTAGGAAGTAACATAACTTGTTGTGAATTTTTAATGAAAAATTACTTTTTTGGTATTAACATGTGCCATTTAATTTTTTTTGAAGTAATTCAGTTCAAAATAAAGACTTATCTGTTCTCTATTTTTATCCTAATCTAGAACCACTATGCTTACTAATATTTCTGTAGCTTTAATTATAACTAGCAGAAATAAGTTATTCTCAGCTTAAGTTTGATTTGCGGGTTTTGATTTCAAACAAGAAGGAAATGAAATGTTTAGATTCATTTTCAGTGTATATTATATTTTTTCAGCCTGTCACAAATGCCAATGACTTGTGCACAAGCATGGAATATGCTTAGAATTATTCTCTTTTGTTCATGTAGATGATATTAGTAGGTATCATTTTGAAAAGAATACTAATGATACACTAACTTTACAATACCATTGTTATCTAATTATGAAATACAGTAAAATTTGCTTTACAAAGTGAAAGTGTTATTCAGAAAATAGACAAAGGTGACTACTTACATGGAACCAAAAGCTATGACTAAATGTTTTAAATATGATGAATAACCAAAGAATCAATAATTCTATGAAAGCAGTGAAAAAACAACAAGAGATTGGATAAGAAGCCAGTAGAATGAATATATATGCGTTACTTCCATTAATACTGTTATGCACTAATCAGCGAGTGAAGAATGTGGTAACTTTAAAATAGAAATTTGCTGTATTCAAAGGAGTTCCATGTGTCTTTCTTCAAATACTAATCTCTATCTTTTTTTTTTTGAGGAGGGGCATTTTCACAGACTCAGAATTATAAATGATTCTGTCTCATGAAATCAAGAGCTTCCATTTAGATTTCTAATATAGATGAACTATATATAATCAGTATATTCTGTAATAATACATTATTTTATAGTTTACTAAACAAATGATGGAAAATATGTATAGTTATTGGCATCAAATATTACAAACAAACAAAAAATTCTATTAAGGAGTAGTGTGGCCATCATTCAGGTTTACTTAACCTGCTCAGAGTTACTTAATGAAATCAGGTCACTGCGTGTTACTGCCTCTTGTAAGTAGTTGCACTCAAGTGAGGCAGAACAGAAAGGTTGATTTGCATCTACACGAACCTGTAAAAACCCAACCAAAAGCTGGACACAGTCTTTTCTTCCTAAAGTAAGACAACAGCAACCTTGTAAAGATACTCACTAAATCTTCTGGGCTAAATGTTCAGGATGTATGACTTCTGAGCCCCCTCCATGCCAGAAAGGCACACTATGGCTTGAAGAAATCATATGAGAGGGAGTTGAGAAACAGTGATTTGCTCATCCTCCATCACAGTTACTGCAGGAAGAGGAGAGTGGGAAAAACAAAGGGAAACCTGCAAGGATGAATGAGCAAGGAAAACCCCAATCTCTTCCAGAGTAAGCAGTGTAATATGAAAAGTCTTGCTTAAAAGAACAAATAAGCAAAGAAGTCTATGACAAATAAGGGAACGTAGAAAAGAATATGGATGAGAGAGGTAAGAGTATATTGTACTGATCTGAATCTCGGCAAGCATGAAAATAAATAAGCATTCCAAAATACTATATTCCAAAACATGTGATTTTTTTCTACTATTTGACTTATACTAGCTATAGTATAAAACTATAGTCTGTAGGGAAATATCCCCTCCCTTAGAAGTAAAAACAAACAAACAAAACTACTTTTGAAAGTAATAATAAAGCCAAAAGCAAAAAGTTATTACAAAAGGAGATCCCAGTAAACAAATATAGAAAAAACTCATAAATTATAATAAGCCTCACTATAAATTTTCCAACAAGGGAGAAATTTATATATACTTAGTACAGGGAGAAGTTCTGAATCAGTAACCACTTAATTTAAGGAAATCTTGAATGCCCTCAGGAAGAAGAGTGAGAACTTAGTGAGCTATATATTGTGAATTCTGAGGATAATTTTGCATAGAAATTATCATCTTAAATTATCTTTAAATCAGTAGTGCCCAACTTTATTTTTCTGTCCTGATGGTTCACCAGAATGACTATCCCTAGACAGAAAAAGTGAGTATAGTCTGAAAGAATAAAACCACTGCTGCTAGCGCCACTACCAACACTGGTAACAACAAAAATAACAACAACAACAACAAAATCCAGGATTGTAGGCCCTCTTTGACCTTCCACAATGATTCCATCTTTCACATATTCAGTCATGCCTCTAACAAGAATTTATTGATCCTCTAATATGTGTCAAGCACTGTACTAAGTTTAGGCTAAATACACCCGTTGTATTTGATGAAACCTATTTCCAAATGCTTAGTGCACTCAATTCACATGTACACAGTAAAACTTGAATGTTTAGAATTACATATCACCCTATTTTTCCGTAAGAAATTATCCTGATTTTCAATCAAAAGAGTTCGCTTAGACAAAGTAAAAGAGCAAATACATCCATATTTTTGGCTGGCTATTTTAATCTCAAATAGCAACCTGTTTTCATTTAATTAACTTCATTGAATTTCAACTTAGTTGTCATGTATAGTGACAGCCAATCTGAGCCCACTTCCTCTCACTGTAGTCCAGAGATGTAGGTCATCTCACTTCCCATCGCATGTGTGTCAGCAATCTGAGGAAGCCTTTTTTACCTGTATAGTGACCAAACATGATCAAACATTTTTTTTAAGTACCAATGTTCTAATTCTATTAAAAATTTAAATGGAAACCAGAGCAGAGTGGAGATTAAAGACTACAGATCCACATGCTGCTTCATCAAGTAGAAAACCTCTCCCTCCGATTCCGCACTCAGCTCCACTATGGGGTATTGAGATTGTTGTTTTATCTTTCAGCAAACTCTCAAAACGGAAAGTGAATCCACCTTGTCTATGAAGGAGAAAAACTGCTCAGAAACTAAAGATCTGAACCTCCTACTGGACTATGTTATTTTCAGTTTTATTAAACTGGAAACCATTTCCCAGAACTCTCTTCCCTGAATAACTCCAGGTTAGGAGTGACTGAAAGAATGGGTGACAGATTTGGAAGGTGGAAGTGAAGTACTGACCATAAACTTTTGTTTTTTAAGATTTATCTTGTTTATTTTAGAGAGATAGGGATAGAGGGAGAGAATCCCCAAGCAGACTCCCCGCTGAGTGCAGAACCTGACACAGGGCTCAATCTCAATCATTAGATCATGGCTTTTGCCAAAAACAAGAGTCAGATGCTTAACCAACTTAGCCATCCAGGTGCCCTGACCATAACTTTTAGAAGGCTGCTGTAGCCAGATGGAAAGAGGATGGGAAGAGCAATGGAAAAAGTGATAGATACAGCTTGCTATTCCTCTCCACTGCTCTACATCTAGCTTATCTTCACTAGCAGCTTCCTTTGTCAAGGGAAGCAGTCCTTCCTCTCCTGTCCAAAAGGATTACTTTCCTCTTATATAAAGAACCTGTAATGACCTCACTTAATATCAGTGCCTTTCAAAGGAATGATGATGTCTTTAAGACTCACCTCCAAAATAGCTGATTGCTTCTAGAATTATAACCAGATTCAAGTTCTGGATTGACTCAGAAATCAGATACAAAGTATGACCTGTGAGTATGTACTGAAAACATCAGAATGATTGTAAAATTTTGCCAATACTATAAACAAACACATGAGGAAAATACATAGGAATGTATTCCAAAGGTATTAGATCAAGGTGGAAAAAAAACGGTTGGATCAGGTCAAATTTATTTACACAGTTGCACTGATGAGAAGTTCTGAATTCAAAGTGTTAGCTTGAGTAGATAAAGGAAACTCAGGCGGGTCACAAAAACTAGGACTCAAATTCGGCCTAAACCAAATAAAGCTGAATGCCATAACTCCCTTGGAATACTGAGAAGGGTAGCCAGACTCTTAGAGTAAATTTCCTATGTGAGACCTACTTATCAATCTCTACCTATGTTCTCTGGGGGGGTCCAAAAGACACTCCCTTCACCAGGTTTTGAGAAGTATGGTGGCGAAGAAAATGTCAACATTTAAAAAAAAAAGTTCTGGAGTGGTTAGTCCTGGTAAGCCAGGACACCATGGAAAATACTGCAACCAAAATCAGCTATCTGAATTTATTGGAGATGAAGGCATGCTGAAGTGGCAGGAACTTAATAACGACACTAAACCCACAAAGAAATGTAATAAAATGGTGGACTCGGGTACTAGTGGAGTGTAAGTATCATGCAGGATAGGGTAATGTCTTCCAGGACATAGTATATAGTTTAAATCAGCAATCAATATATGCTACAGGATTCATGGCTAGAGTACGCAAAATTTCAAAGATATTTCTACAGTATTCTCATCTCCTAGTTACTCAATCAAACACCAATCTGGTACTTGAGAAAGGACTCTGCAAATGGAGTTAAGGATACTAATCATCTGCCCTTAATAGGGAGATTATCCTGGATTGCCCAAGCAAGTCCAAGGTAATCACACCAAACTTTAAAAGTAGCAGAAGGCAGAAAAGGAAGGCAGGAGTGATGAGTCGGAAGTGGAGGTCAGAGAGATTCCAAAGATGAAAAGGATTTGGCCCACCTGCTGGTTCTGAGCTGAGAGTCCTGTGCAAGGACCAGAGCGAGGCCTCTAAGATCTAAACGGCACCTCAGCTGATAGCCAGCAACTAAAGACTGCAGTCTTACAATCACAAGAAACTGAATTCACCCCAATAAAACACAAACTGAATGAGCTTGGAGGTAGATTATTCCTCGGAGTCTCCAGTCAAGAATGCTATACTGCCTTGGGCGCCTGGGTGGCTCAGTGGGTTAAAGCCTCTGCCTTCGGCTCAGGTCATGGTCCCAGGTATGAAGTGGTATCTCACCATGGTTTTGATTTGCATTTCCCTGATGATTAGTGATCTTGAACATCTTTTTCATATGTCTGTTAGCCATCTGATGTCTTCTTTGGAAAAATATGTATTCATGTCCTCTGCCCATTTTTAGTTGGACTGTTTGATTTTTTTGCTATTGAGTTATAGGAGTTATTTATATATTTTGAATATTGACCCATTATTGGATATATGATGTGCAAATATCTTCTCCCATTCAATAGGTGTTCTTTTATTTTGTTGATGGTTTCCTTCATTATGGAGAACAGTTTAAGTTTGAAATAATTCCATTTGTTTATTTTTGCTCCAGTTGCCATTGGTTCTGAAATCATATCCAAAAAAGATATTGCTAAGACCAATGTCAAGGAGCTTACCACCTATGTTTTCTTCTAGAAATTTTATGGATTCTGGCCTTACATTCCAGTCTTTAATCCATTTTGAGTTAATTTTTATAAATGGTGTAAGACAGTGATCCAGTTTCAATCTTTTGCAGGTGGTTGTCCAGTCCAGTTTTCCTAACACCATCTATTGAAGAGAATTTCTTTCTCTGTTGCATATTCTTGCCTCTTTTGTACATATGGGGGTTTATTTGGGGGCTTTCTATTCTGTTATATTAACCTACATGCCTGTTTTTATACTATAGCTTTGTAATACAGTTTAAAATAGGAGATTACCTCCAGCTTTGTTCTTTCTCAGGATTGCTTTGGCTATTCAGAATCTTTTGCTTCCAAAGAAATTTTAGGATTGTTCTATAAAAAATGCCATTGGAATTTTGGGACTGCACTGAATCTGTAGATTACTTTGAGTATTACTGGCTGGAAATTTTTCATTCTAGCACTTTGAATACATCATGCCACTCTCTTCTGGCTTGCAAATTTTCTGCTGATAAAACTGCTGAGAGCTTTATGGGTGTTCCCTTGTTTATAACAAGTTGTTTTTCTCTTGCTGCTTTGTCTTTTCAAGACTTTATTTTTTAAAGTAATCTCTATACCTAATGTGGGGGTGGAACCCACAACCCCAAGATCAAGATTTGCATGCTCTACCAACTGAGCCAGCCAGGCACCCCTCCCTTGCTAAGATAATTTTTTTATTCTTAACTTTGGACATTTTAATTATAATATGTCTTGGCATGGGTCTCTTTGAGTTCTTCTTGTCCAGAACTCTTAGGGTGTATCGTACGGATAGAGGTTTCTGTGCTTTGTCCTGCATCACCGATCACCCTGACCTGCACTTATACAGGCAGGCTAAAGAATATTCTTTGTCAGACTTGTACTGCACAAGTAACCATGGGAACCTTATTAGCTGACATTTGCTGGCCTTCAGGTCAGAATTAGCTCTTTTGGTCTGGACTCCAAGAGCTATAAATCTCGCCTTAGATCCCCGCAGCTCCAAGTTGGGCTCACCGCCCCCCCCACCCCAGAATGGAATCTGAGAGGGGAGGCAAGCACACTTAGCCCGCACTCCTTGAATATGTAAAGATTACAAAGGAATGCAGCTCACTACAAACCACATGTAGGCAAACAAATGTTGAACTTTAGACCCTGTTATTTGCCTTATAAATAAGGTCCTTAAGGAGATGGTCAGTTGGAAGTCTCACCTGAGGAAAGAATACCCCGCCCAGATCTCTTAATCAGGACTCCTACCTGGCTGATGAGGTTGGATTTTTATTTTTAAGTTTTTATTTATTTATTTGACACAGAGAGAGAGGGGGGGGGAATACAAGCAGGGGGAGTGGGAGAGGGAGAAGCAGGCTTCCCGCTGAGCAGGGAGCCTGATGCAGGGCTCCATCCCAGGACCCTGGGATCATGACCTGAGCCAAAGGCAGACACTTAACAACTGAGCCACCCAGGCGCCCCGAGGTTGGATGTTTTAAGTATCCAATCTTATGTGATTGTGTTTTACTCTCTTTTACTGCTTACTATTGCCCTCATCTATGTGCACATTTCCCCTTTTCATTTTTTTGTTTCTATTTTTATAATATCAACAAAGTGTTCTTCTCCTTCAAAATTGAGAGTACGTCTGCCATAAATCTTTTGTTCAGAACACAGGGTTTCTGGGATCTGAAAGTCTATTTCCATTCCCATATTAGGGAAGTTTTTAGGCATTATTTCTTCAAATTAGTTTTCTGCCTTTCTCTTGTTCTTCTCCTTCTGGGACCCCTATAATGTGAATGTTACTCTGCTTAATGTTATCTAATTGGGCCTTAGGCTATCTTGACTTTTAATTCTTTTTTTCTCTTGTTGCTGCACTTTTTGGGTGAGCCCTCCTGCCCTGTCTTAGTATTTACTAATCCTTTCTTTGGCTTTTCTAGTCTGCTCTTGAACCCTTCTAGTGTATTTCTAAGTTCAATTATTATATTCTTTAGTTCTGTTAATTCTGTTTGGTATTTTGTTATTTTGCTATCTGCTTTATTGAAGGTGTCTCACGTCCATTCGTCTCCTGATTTTGGTGAGCATCTATATGACCATTACTTTGAGTTCTCTTTCAGATAAATTACTTATATCCATTTCATTAAGATTTTTTTTTTCCTGGGGTTTTATCTTGTTCATTCATATGCAACAAATCCTCTGTCTCATTTTTCTTAAGTCTCTTTACTTGTTTCTATGTATAAGGCAAAACAGCTCTCTCTCTTAGTTTTGCAGGAGTGGCCTTGTGTAGGAGATAAACCTTATCATTTCTCCTTGTTCTAGCTCTTGGTCATCTTTAAACCTTGGTGGTTGTCTAAGCAGCCTGACTTTTTCTTGGTAGTTCCATTGTTGAGTTGTGCCAAGACCTATTCCAGAGGGAAAGATCTCAGTCAACACCTATTTTCTGGCTGACTGAAATCTATACCCTCAGGCAGCAGCTTTTAAGGTATGCAAATATATATAGTCCTGTAAGACCACAACCATTTAGACCTGCTGGCCTCCAAGACCAAGTGATCTGGAAGTGTTCCATTAGTAAAAGCTGCAAAATTCTGGGCTGCAGATGGGTGTATGAGCTCCTTCCTAGGATGTACTAATGAACTGTAGCAAAGCCAAGTAAGAGCTCAAAGATGATATCTGCTGGTTCTCTGAGAGTACTTCTATAGCTTCTAGATGTGTGGTAGCCCACAGGTTGAAGGGCCAGGTCAAGTAGACAGGTTGGGGGTGTGTTTCAAGTCTGCTGTCTGTGTAGTGCCCTAGAGACAGGAGCCTGGCAAGAACGATCTCTCCAATTGTTTCAGGCCCATAGGGCCCAGAAATATAATCTCCCTTGGCCACCAGAGCCAGGGGCATCCTTTGTGTGGGCACTATACTCTGCCCAGCTTTGGTGTGCCCACTGTGGAGTAGCAAATTATGGTGCTGTGTTCTTTTACCTCATCACTCCTAACAATATCCCCTTCTCAATATACACAACTTGCCTGTGTCCCATCACACAAATAGTGGTTATGATACTGTGATGGGAACAAGCTGAAATTGCTATGCCTGAGGAAAATGTTCCTGGTGAATATAAAACTCATTTACTAATGAACACGTAGAAAAAGCATTGATATGTTTTGTTTGTATTCTACCTTTCAATTTCAGAAAGACAATTATTCAAGTTACTTTAAGCACAACTGGACTTTAATTTTTCTTATTTTATCTTAGGACCCAAAGAACAATGACCACTATAAGGCTACCCAGCACTAATGATAAGGAGTAATGATAACCTATTGCTTTACTGTTAATGGGAGGGGCAGGGGTTCAATATATTTGGGGGTAAGAGTACTAGAAACTACGGTAACCATTTTAATCCCAGATATGCAACTTAAAAGCTAAGCGATTATGAGAAAGTCTTGTTTAATGTCTCTATACTTAAGTTTCCCAAATGCAACTGTAAAGTTAGAAAAACAAAACCTTTCCTGCCTACCATATTGAATTGCTTTGTCAACAAGATCATCCTTGTACTTGAACCCTGAAAGAGCAACTTAAGAGGTGCGAAAACTGGTTATCAACACATTTATATTAAAGCTCTTCTGTTTCAGAATTCAATTCTAATCCAAACTTTTGGAAAACAATGCATAAATTTGAGCCAAAAGCTAAAAATATTTTTACTAAATTTTTGTTTTGTTTTGTTCATTCATTGTCTTTTTCTAAAAAGGGTGTTTCACATTATAAAAATCAACAAAGGTTAACAAAAAACATTTTCATTATTTTATATAGTACTGAAAATGAACATGACACTATACACAGTTTATATATTCCATTTCCTTTCTCTTTATAGCCTATTTCATTTTCTCTCAAACTGTTATTATTATCATGGCACCCAAATTTGAGATATGCAGCTCCCTCAGGAGGTCAGGTATACGTTTTCTAAAAGCAGATAAATCAGACAGTGGGAGGGCTATTTGGGTAATGTTAACAATGCTCCCCACAGGACAATGTACAAGTCGCATCTCTGATATTTGTCAGAATATCGCCTAAGTTTAAGAGAAAGTTCATGGTACTGATACTTAAAACAAAAAACCACCAATACCTCACTAAAGACAGTGATAGCTAGTCTCTTTCTTCACCTCTCTCCCCTCTCCACCTGGTCTATCTTCCTGTCTCTATCTCTATCTCCCCTGAAAAGCTTAGAGAAATGGGAACAGACTAGAAACTCTTAGTAATTGAAAAAAATTCCTGGCTGTGGTGGAGTACTTTAGTCTAAGATCTAGCCTTATGAATATTATAACCCTGTAGCTACCTCATTTATGCAACATTAAATTCATTTTTTTCTAAAAGCAAGGTGAGGTGACCTTCCTGAAGGTAACAACTCAAGTAAAATTCATACAATTTAAAGGAAAATGGACAGGACAATTGGAAGTTCTTTTAATTATAGGTACAACCAAAAATAAAAAATAATGTACCATACTATTCAGCACTGCTTAGCCATTATATAAGTGATACTTTCAAACAATTCTGGATTATAGATGCTAATATATAATTATTTCATATATAGTAACTTATAAGATATAATGTACTTTGTTGATGCCTTACTAATGGTATAGGTAGAAACAATACCATATCAAGTCTTAGTGGTCTCAGCAAGTCACTTTTTTTCTTTGAAAAAAACTGGTAAGGATAGTAAAGTTGAAAATATTTACAGATTGTACTTTAAGTCTTTCTTTGATTCTCTCTAGTTAGCAAAACCTATTAAAAGAAAGCTATGATTCTCTCCTTTGTGAAGCTGGTATGCTTCTCAGAGTTGAAAACTGTTTTATTCCCATAACCCTCAGCATCTATAATAGTGTATTTTATGTAGTAGGAACTCAGTATATACTTATTAATCACACTGAATCATTATCCCAGTTTAAATCTCTCCAAAGTGAACTCTGGAAGGGCTATTCATTGGTAAACAAGCTCAGAGTGTATTTCATTCTCATTATATAACACTGAATAAAACTGCATTATCTAAATCTGGGCCTGAATTAAAGAATATTAATTTCTCAAGGTCCTATATATTAGAGGGTCTGGTTGTAATTAGCATAATCCTAGTTCTCCATTATTGCTTCAAACCATTATTTCTCCATGCTTATGTAAAAATACTCCTTGAGTTTTATGTTGATTAAAGAAAGAATATCATCTTTCATCTTAAAGAATATAAGCCTTCTTTCACACTAATGCACTGTCATTTAATGATTTTCTAGTCATTTTCCCACACTAAGGAAAGACTTCAGCCCATGTGTCTCTATCTTCTCTTCCTGTCCATCCTTTGTTCCACCATCATTCTGTTTTACTCCAGTATCTATCTGGATAACTTATCCAACATTTTAATCTTAGAGTTTATGGACTTACTCAAATCTAGTTAACTTCAATTCTACGTTCCATTAACAATTCATACCCATGGACATCCTTCCGACTTTGTTATCATCTAGAATGGCACCACAGCTAAAGTTTTAAACTCTCATATCTCACTTTCTGACTATAATCTCTGCTTTTTGTTTCTTCTTTTCTTTCTACTTTTCGTTTCATAATCATCCAACCAGGACTGTGTCTTGACCTTTCTTCTCAATATTCTTAGTATTATGAAATATTTCCTGAAGTCTCTGATGCAATGTATATGCTTACAGCTTCTACAACCATACCATTGTTCAAACTCTTGTTCCTTCAATTCCAGATTTTTACATTTAGTGGACACTGGACTCCATGCAACTCCTTCAAAAGTATCTCAGATTGATTGAATCCAGTTGCCAACCTATTTCTCAGTCTATATCTTTCAGTGCTGACATCACTAACCACTCTTCTGTCAAAGTAAAAACTTGATATATATTTTATCATTTTTTTCAATATCTAACCAAATAGTTATTAAGCTCCACCTATATTAAATAAAAAACATTATCAGGAATTCTTAAATCTAGCTCTAAACCTAATCCTAACTCTAACTCCTAACCTTTTACCACTAACCCTTAACTTTAAACCTAACCTTAACCCTAACTATTTCCCTAATCCTAAAGTAATCCCCCTGGAGGGGTCTCTGAACTGTAGGATAATAGACACATACCATCATCCTGGCTCTAAACTGAACCCTAACCCTAGATCTGAGGGGAAAAAATTTTGGCATATATATATAATTTGATATAGTACATGTATATATACATACATATGTATACGCATATATCATTGAGTGTGCATACACACACAACAAGAATATTACTCAGCCATAAAAAAAACCTCTGAATTCTTGCCATTTGCAGCAACAGGGATGGAGCTAGAGAGTATTACTCTAAGTGAAGTCAGTCAGAGAGACATACCATATGATTTCACTCATATGTGGAATTTAAGAAATGGGGGGAAAAGGAGAAAGAAACAGAGAGGCAAGCCAAGAAAAAGACTGATGAGAGAATACACTGATGATTACTAGGGGGAGGATGGGTGGGACGATGGGTTAAATAGGTGATGGGGATTAAGAAGTGCACTTGTGATGAGCATCAGGTGTTGCATAGAAGTAGTGAATCACTACACTGTACAACAGAATCTAATACACTGCATGTTAACTAACTGGAATTAAAATAAAAACTTAAAAAAGTATCTAATTCATCCTTTCACCTTGCTAAAACCTTGTCACCATTAAATTCCTCATCTTTTTTCATTTTTTATTAAATTTTATTTAAATTCTAGTTAGTTAACATATAGTGTAGTGTTGGTTTCAGGAGTAAAATTCAGTGATTCAATATTAAATATAATATTCAGAGCTCAACACAAGTGCCCTCCTTAACAGTCACCATCACCATCCTTAACTATCCTCTGCCTACTTCCCCTCCATCAACCCTCAGTTTGTTTTCTAGGTAAGAATCTCTTATGGTTTTCTTTTCTTTTTTTCCTTCTCCCATTTTTCCTTCCTTGTTGTGTTTAAGTCTACATATGAGTGAAATCATGTGGTACTTGTCTTCCTCTGACTGACTTATTCTGGCTAGCTCCATCCCTATCATTGCAAATGGAAAGATTTCATTATTTTTGATGGCTGTGTAATATTCCACTGTATATAGCTACCACTATATCCATTCAATGATTGATGGACATTTGGGCTTCTTTCAGACGAGATCGGGCGCGTTCAGGGTGGTATGGCCGTAGACTGGGCTTCTTTCATAATTTGGTTATTGTTGATAATGCTGCTATAAACATCAGTATTTTTGTATCCTTTGAGTAAATGCCTGTTAGTGAAATTGCTGGATCATAGGGCAGTTTTATTTTTAACTTTTTGAGGAAACTCCATACTGTTTTCCAAAGTGGCTGTGCCAGTTTGCATTCCTAACAACTATATAAGAGAGTTCCATGTTCTCCATATCCTCACCAACACCTATTGTTCCTGTGTTAGCCACTGTGACAGGTGTGAGGTGGTTTCTCATTGTGGTTTTGATTTGTATTTCCCTGATGATGAGTGATATTGATCATCTTTTCATGTGTCTATTGGACATCTAAATATCTGCTTTGGAAAAATGTCTATGCATGTCTTCTGTCTATTTCTTAACTGGATTATTTGTTTTGGGGGTATTAAGTTTAATAACTTCTTTATGGATTTTGGATACTAACCTTTTATCAGATATGTCATTTGCCAATATCTTCTATTTTGTAGACTGTCTTTTAGTTTTGTTGATTGTTTCCTTCACAGTGCAGAAGATTTTCATCTTGACAAAGTCCGAAAAGCTCATTTTAGCTTTTGTTTCCCTTGTCTCCAGAGACATTTCTAGTATGAAGCTGCTACAGCTGAGGTCAAAGAGGTCACTGCCTTTGTTCTTCTCTAGGATTTTGATGGTTTCCTGTCTCACATTTAGGTCTTTCACCCATTCTGAATTTATTTTTGTGTATGGTGTATGAAAGGGGTCCAGTTCCATACTTGTTGGTTTTTTTTTTTTTTTTTAAGATTTATTTATTTGAGAGAGAAAAATTTTGAGTGTATGAGCAGGTAGAGGGGTAGAGGGAGATAAGCAGATTCCATGCAGAAACTGGAGCCCAACATGGGGCTTGATCCCACAATCCTGAGATCATGACTTGAGCTGAAATGAAGAGTTGGATGTTCAACTGATTGAGCTGCCCATGTGTCCCACAGTTTCATTCTTTTGCAGGTTGCTGTCCAGTTTTCCCAACATCATTTATAGAAGAAACTGTCTTACCATTGGATATTCTTTCCTGCTTTGTCGAAGATCAGTTGACCATATAGTTGTGGATCCATTTCTGGGTTTTCTATTTGGTTCCATTGGTCTTTGTGTCTGCCAGTACCCTATTGTCTTGATTATTAAAGCTGTATAATATAACTTGAAGTCCAGAATTGTGATGTCTCCAGGTTTGTTTTTCCTTTTTGAGATTGCTTTGGTTATTCAGGGTCTTTTGTGGTTCTACACAAATTTTAGGACTGTTTGTTTTAGTTCTATGAAAATTGCTAGTGGTATTTTGATGAGGATTGCACTGAATGTGTTGACTGCCTTGGGTATTATAGACATTTTAACAATATTTATTCTTCCAATCTCACCACTAAATTCTTAGTTGGTATTGCTGCAGCCAAAAACACTCATTCTCCAGCTTACTACATGTAATCAATGATTGCCAACCATTGTTATACATCATGAAATACAAAGAAAAAGAAATATTCACTTCATCATACTGGGGGTAAAGGGCTCTTTTATGGCAGTGTCTTCTGAGCCAGTTTCAGGCACTGTAGGCCTTTCCCAACTCTAACTGATGACAGAATAAATGTCTCAGTCCAACTCTGGCCCAATAGCACCACACCAAGGTGGATAGCAGAGCAGTGGAAATCTTTGCTAATTTTAGTGGGATTTTCCTCAGCTGCTGTAATATCTTTATTATTCTTCTGATCACTTACTCATCACATAAAGTCTAAACTCCTTAGTGTGACATTCACAGCTTTCATGATGGTGCTCCCATCAGTAGGTATGTGGTCTTTTCCCCTCCATCTGATCTCCAAACATAATAAACTACATGCCATTCCCTAAAGGCATGCTTATTTTTGATACCTGTGTGCCTTTTCTCCTATTGTTTTCACTACTTGAACTATTCTTTCCTTGACTAACTTATTACCACCCTCCAAGACTTAGTTTTTGTTTAGTTGGTTGTTTCATCACCTTTGCAGGCTTAGTTTTTTCTTTATTTGGTTGTTTTATCACCTTTGCAGGCTGCCCAAGATTTCCTTCAAACTCCTCTTCCTGGGTTCTAGAGAATTCTGCACTTAATTCAAGAAGCTGTACTGTATTTTAATTTGGGCCTCACCATTGCTCAGTGAAGCTAACTGGGAGCAAATGTTACCTTTCATTTAAAATGTTCAGAATCTCACCCATATTGTGACACTGGACCCACAACTTCAAAATAAATAAATAAATCAGCGAATGAAAGGATGAATGAGGAACAATTTTGTTTATCCTTGCCAAAGTAAATTAAAATATAAAGCCCACTCTTCCACTTACTCTTATAGGAGTCACATCACTTCATCTGGACTTCAACTCAGCAATGTTGAGTACTTTTTAAGTCCTAGACATCAGATGGACTCTGGAAGTACTCCTGTGAGTGAGACAGTGTTCTTTCCCTCAAAAGCATCACCAGTTGGAATAGGAACCAATTATTTAAATAAAACTGCATACTTCAAAAACTAATGATATACTGTATGGTGACTAATACAACATAATAAAAAATAAATAAATAAAACTGCATAATACAACATATAATACAATCTCTCCCTCAATCCGATCTCTTTCTCTTTTGTTAGAAAATATACCTAGGACTTGCAATTTGCAAAAAAAATAAATAGAACTATACAAATTATTTTATTACCAAAGCTCTTGAAAGACTATTCTAAAGCTGCCTTTTCCAATTTCTTTCAATGTTCTTGCTCCTTTCACTATTATATTTAATCTCCTGCCTTTACCAATCTGATACTACTCTTTCTATCACTGATGCTCTCCTAAAAGCCAAGTTGTATTCAGGCATAGCTATGGACAGGAACTGCTGCTTTCAGCTGAATATGCATTTCTAGGATAAAGCTGACAGGAAGGCTACTAGAAGCCGGCAGGAAAGAATACACTTCTTCCTCCTTCATCCTTTCATTCCTCCTCTAGTGCCCTATATTTTGCAGAGCCTTAGAGGTATGTGACAAAGAAAAATGTAGTCTGCAGAGCCTTAGCCCCAGTGGTCACCAAGCTGAATATAAAAATGCTGACAGATAATAATGTAACAACTTACACACTCAGGTTCTGTCTTCAGAAATTCTCTGACACTTTTCTTTATAGCTTTCATGAGCTCCCATGGCTTCAACTATTAATGCTGTACTGATTTTCTACTCTATCCATTTCTACTCCATCTCCACATAGTGATTAGGTACATGCTTTCACTTACATAGTTTTTACCACATCCAAGATAGATCCTCTTCTCAGCAAAGCCAGTCACTAATAGGTCTTTATACTATAAATGCCACCATAATTTTTCTAGTCAACCAGTATTGTACCTCCCTCTATATATTCTGTTCTTTTTTTCATTTATCATATACAGTTTGACATTGGTCTCTATTAAGTCTGTAAACCTCATTCCTGTTCCATCAATGTCTCATCACTTGTCTTTAATTACAAAAGCATTTTCTTGTAACTTATATCTGTAACTCCTGTTTTCATTTCACTTCAGTTTGTCCTACATAATGCTATCTAATTTATCTTGCCTATCTCTGAGAACACTGTACTCCTGGAAAATTTGTCATGCCTCCCACTGCTTTACAAATTAAGTGTAAACTTTTCAAGTGGGTCTTCATCATATAACCCGAACCTACATTACCAACTTTATCCTTCAATGTTTATCTGCATTACTAATATATGAGCACATTTAGATGGAAATTTGGAACAGTGATATAATTAAAAGTAGAATGTCTCCACTTTACATTATTAAAAGCAATAAAATCAAACCACAACAGTCAATATGCCAAAAAAGCAATAACGGCAAAAGTAGAAAGGTAGTATCACCATAGAAAGCATTAGGCAAGAATATAGAAGCAAGAACCAATAAAACTAATTACATAAATTACTAAAGCAAAATGGATTCAAAAGTAAAATTATCCTAAATATTGCTCTATAATGGTCACAAATGCACACCTAAAAAATAAGCCAGAATACTTAAAAATAAAATGTA
The DNA here is from genome assembly GCF_922984935.1 of Meles meles. NCBI lineage: Eukaryota > Metazoa > Chordata > Mammalia > Carnivora > Mustelidae > Meles > Meles meles. Next base: position 56,804,949 of record NC_060077.1, read on the forward strand.
AAATTAGGTTAGTCTACCAAAAAGACCAGGTGTTGATATTAACTCTCAAACAATACAAAGGGGAAATTGCCATTATATTAAAAAATATGATCAAATTGTCATTTAATAATTTTGAGTCTCTATGCACTGAATAACATGAACTAGAAATATATAAAGCAAAACCCACAAATTAATTCATGTTAAACTAAACATTTCATTTATTTGCTCATAAATTATCCATGGAACAAAAGTTGCAGTGATTCTATTTGATAATCTCATGCAAATTAAACAAAACCTTTTAATAGGAATTTATTTTTCCCTGGCTTTGTTGAAGTTTAATTGATAAATAAAACTGTATATATTTAAAATGTGTAATGTGATAATTTGATACATGTTTACATAGTGAAATGATGACCACAATCAGGTTAAGTAAAACAACCATCATCTCATGTAATTATCTTTTTGTGTGTATGGATAAGAATGTTTACAATCTACACTCTCCTAGCAAATTTCAAGTATATGATACAATTACTACCTATAGTTACCAGGCAATACATTAGATCCCCAGAATTTACTCATCTTATAATGTAAGGTTTGTACCCTTTGACCAGCATCTCCCCCATTTTACCCATCCCGCTGGCCCCAGATAATCACCATTCTACACTGAGTTCAACTTTTTTTTTTTTTTTTTTTTTTAGATTCCACAAATAAGTGAGATCGTATAGTATTTGTCTTTCTTTGTCTGGCTTATTTTATGTAATGTCTTCTAAGTTTACCTATTTTATTGCAAATGGCAAGATTTCATTCTGTCTCATGACCGAAAAATGTTGCATTATATATAGAATATCTATCTATCTATCCATAACTATTTTTTTATCCATTCATACATTGACAGACACTTATATTTTTTCCATATGTTGGCTTCTGTGAATGAAGCAGCAATGAACACGAGAGTGCACATACCTCTTTTAGATGCTGATTGTCTCCTTCAGAAATATACCTAGAAGTGAGACTGCTGAATTAATGGATTTCTATTTTTAAGTTTTAAAAATTCTCCACACTGTTTTCCATATGGCTGTACCAATTTATATTCCTACCAACAATATATAGGGTTCCCTTCTCTTCACATCCTTAGCAATACTTTTTATCCCTTATGTTTTTTGATAAATACCATCCTAACAAGAAAGAGGGATGATATCTCATTGGGGTTCTAATTTAATTTTCCTGATGATTTGTAATATTGAGGACCTTTGCATCTATCTGTTGCCCATCGGTATACATTTTTGGAAAAATTCTATTCTGGCTCTTTGTTCATTTTTAATTGGATTATTTCTGGTTTTGTTTTGTTTTTTTTTTTTTTTTTGCCATTGAGTTGTATGAGTTACGTATCTATTTTTGATATTAACCCTTTATCAGAGATATAGTTTGCAAATATTTTCTGCCATTTAATAGGCTGTCTTTTCAACTTATTCATCAGTTATTTTCTGTGGAGAAGCCTTTCAGTTTGATGTAGTCCTATTTGTTTATTTTTGCATTTGTTTCATGTGCTTTTGGCGTTCATATGCAAAAAATCATTGCCAAGACCAATATCAAAGAGTGTAAGTTATTAAAACTGGCAAAATTGCATTCAGAGACTACTTGGTCATTTTTTTTTTTTTTTTTTGCTTTTCCTTGTAAATGAGAAAGAAAAAACTAAAATATTCAACTCAACTTGTTAAAAAAAAAAGGAAAAACAAAATAAAATGATAAAAATCAGTCAAAAAGAGTAGTTAACAAATAAAGCTAAAACTAATGACTTAGAGAACAAAAATAATCATCATAAATAAATCAGAATTTGGAGTGTGTGAAAAAACAACTACAAGGAAAAAAATTAACAAGGTCAATCAAGAAAAAGAAAAAACAAGCCTAGTGAATGAAAAAAGAATATGACTACAGAAGAGGAAGAAATGAAAAAATACATATTTCATATAACTTAATGATAAATTTGAAAACCTCATTAAAATCATCTTTCCTAGAAAAATGTAGCTTGATCATATTGACTCAAGAATTAGAAAACATTAATCATGCAAAAACCAAAAAAATAAACTGATTAAATTTTAAAAACATTTTTCTTCAGAAAAGAATCAAGCTCAGGAATATATATAGGGGGGAATTCACTATCATGTTTATACACTTAGGACAACTTTTATCCAGAACTACATTTTCAATATTGCATACCAAATGTAATGACTTCCTCTGGGGCAAAGGCTGGGCACATTTGCTGGAAGCTTCCATAAAAAACTGTGGCTTTCCTACATTCCAAGTTTGTCAGCTGTGATAAAAATTCCTTGTATATATGTAGCATTCACCTGACCACTTTTCTTTTACTCCACAAGACTTAGAGCCAAGACGAACCTATGCAAACATGAAGCTCACACTGCTGTTGTGTAGTAAGCAATAAAATCTCTCTTCTCACCCAGGAGTTTCATGCCTTCTCCCAGCATCTGTGAAACTATGGCAGGCTAACTTGTTAGCTTGCAAGTGAGGTAAAAATCTCTAACTCATCACATATCTTGTTAGTATTATGGGAGAATTTCTCAAAACTTTAAGAAACTGAAATGTGTTATGCTATTTAACAAAGAAAAAAAAGCCTTATTTCATTGAAAAACTCTTGTAAAAATCTGATACCAATATCTTGAACAAAGTACAAAATAGAAGAACTACGAACCAATAGATATTCAGCATTAAATGGGTATAAATTGAATCCAGTAATGTATTACAATTTTAATAAAGCCTAACCAATTGGGTGTACATAAGAATGCAATCTGGGGGGAGGAGTCAAGATGGCGGAGAAGTAGCAGCCTGAGACTACATCAGGTAGCAGGAGATCAGCTCGATAGCTTATCTAAACATTGCAAACACCTACAAATCCAACGGGAGAGCGAAGAGAAGAAGAACAGCAACTCTAGAAACAGAAAATCAACCACTTTCTGAAAGGTAGGACTGGCGGAGAAGTGAATCTAAAACGACGGGAAGATAGACCGCGGGGGGAGGGGCCGGCTCCCGGCAAGCGGCGGAGGAACGGAGCACAAAATCAGGACTTTTAAAAGTCTGTTCCACTGAGGGACATTGCTCCAGGGGCTAAACCGGGGTGAAGCCCACGCGGGGCCAGCGTGGCCCCAGGCCCCGCAGGGTCACAGAAGGATCGGGGGTGTCGGAGTGTCGCAGAGCTCGCAGGTATTAGAATGGAGAAGCCGGCTACAGAGACAGAGCCGAGGACTGAACTCTCAGCTCGGGGTTACCTTGAACTGGTCGCGGGCTGGGTGACCTCCGAGCGCGGCTAGAGGCTGGGGATACGGGAGTGATTGGGTGCTGTCCTCTGGGGGCGCACTGAGGAGTGGGGCCCCAGGCTCTCGGCTCCTCCGGGCCGGAGACTGGGAGGCCGCCATTTTCATTCCCGTCCTCCGGAACTCTACGGAAAGCGTTCAGGGAACAGAAGCTCCCAAAAGCGAACCCGAGCCGATTACTTAGTCCGGCCGCCGGTAAGGGCGGTGCAATCCCGCCTCGGGCAAAGACACTTGAGAGTCACTACAACAGGCCCCTCCCCCAGAAGATCAACAAAATATCCAGCCAGAACGAATTTCATCTATCAAGGAGAAAGCAGATTCAATTCCTAAGACAGCAGAGCAATTCCAGAGGAGGAGAAAGCAAAGCACGGAACTCATGGCTTTCTCCCCATGATTCTTTAGTCTTGCGGCTACTTCAATTTTTTTTTCTTTTTTCAATTTTTTTTTTCTTTTTTCAATTTTTTTTTCTTTTTTCTTTTTTCTTCTTCTGCTAAATTTTTTAAAACTTTTACCCTTTTCTTTTTTAACATTTTTTGACTAGTTCATCTAAATATATATATTTTTTCTTTCTTTTTTGTATTTTTTAATTTGTTTTATTTTTTAAATTTTTTTCTTTCTTTTTTTTTTTTTCTTTTTTTTTCAGAAGCTGTTTTATCCCCTTTCTCCCCCCCACAATTTGGGGTCTCTTCTCATTTGGTTACAGCGCATTTTTCCGGGGTCTTTGCCACCCTTTTAGTAGTTTATTTGCTCCTTCATATCCTCTTATCTGGACGAAATGACAAGGCGGAAAAAATCACCACAAACAAAAGAACAAGAGACAGTACCGAAGGCTAGGGACCTAATCAACACAGACATGGGTAATATGTCAGATCAAGAGTTCAGAATGACGATTCTGAACATTCTAGCCGGGCTCGAAAAAGGCATGGAAGATATTAGAGAAACCCTCTCTGGAGATATTAAAGCCCTTTCTGGAGAAATTAAAGAACTAAAATCTAACCAAGTTGAAATCAAAAAAGCTATTAATGAGGTGCAATCAAAAATGGAGGCTCTCACTGCTAGGATAAATGAGGCAGAAGAAAGAATTAGTGATATAGAAGACCAAATGACAGAGAATAAGGAAGCCGAGCAAAAGAGGGACAAACAGCTACTGGACCATGAGGGGAGAATTCGAGAGATAAGTGACACCATAAGACGAAACAACATTAGAATAATTGGGATTCCAGAAGAAGAAGAAACAGAGAGGGGAGCAGAGGGTCTATTGGAGAGAATCATTGGAGAGAATTTCCCTAATATGGCAAAGGGAACAAGCATCAAAATCCAGGAGATGCAGAGAACCCCCCTCAAAGTCAACAAGAATAGATCCACACCCCGTCACCTAATAGTAAAATTTACAAGTCTTAGTGACAAAGAGAAAATCCTGAAAGCAGCCCGAGAAAAGAAGTCTGTAACATACAATGGTAAAAATATTAGATTGGCGGCAGACTTATCCACAGAGACCTGGCAGGCCAGAAAGAGCTGGCATGATATATTCAGAGCACTCAACGAGAAAAACATGCAGCCAAGAATACTCTATCCAGCTAGGCTATCATTGAAAATAGAAGGAGAGATCAAAAGCTTCCAGGACAAACAAAAACTGAAAGAATTTGCAAACACCAAACCAGCTCTACAGGAAATATTGAAAGGGGTCCTCTAAGCAAAGAGAGAGCCTAAAAGTAGTAGATCAGAAAGGTACAGAGACAATATACAGTAACAGTCACCTTACAGGCTAATAATGGCACTAAATTCATATCTCTCAATAGTTACCCTGAATGTTAATGGGCTAAATGCCCCAATCAAAAGACACAGGGTATCAGAATGGATAAAAAAACAAAACCCATCAGTATGTTGCCTACAAGAAACTCATTTTAGACGCGAAGACACCTCCAGATTTAAAGTGAGGGGGTGGAAAACAATTTACCATGCTAATGGGCATCAGAAGAAAGCTGGAGTGGCAATCCTTATATCAGATCAATTAGATTTTAAGCCAAAGACTATAATAAGAGATGAGGAAGGACACTATATCCTACTCAAAGGGTCTGTCCAACAAGAAGATCTAACCATTTTAAATATCTATGCCCCTAACGTGGGAGCAGCCAACTATATCAACCAATTAATAACAAAATCAAAGAAACACATCAATAATAATACAATAATAGTAGGGGACTTGAACACTCCCCTCACTGAAATGGACAGATCATCCAAGCAAAAGATCAACAAGGAAATAAAGGCCTTAAATGACACACTGGACCAGATGGACATCACAGATATATTCAGAACATTTCATCCCAAAGCAACAGAATACACATTCTTCTCTAGTGCACATGGAACCTTCTCCAGAATAGATCACATCCTGGGTCACAAATCAGGTCTCAACCGGTATCAAAAGATTGGGATCATTCCCTGCATATTTTCAGACCACAATGCTCTGAAGCTAGAACTCAATCACAAGAGGAAAGCTGGAAAGAACCCAAATACATGGAGACTAAACAGCATCCTTCTAAAGAATGAATGGGTTAACCAGGAAATTAAAGAAGAATTGAAAAAATTCATGGAAACAAATGATAATGAAAACACAACAGTTCAAAATCTGTGGGACACAGCAAAGGCAGTCCTGAGAGGAAAATATATAGCGGTACAAGCCTTTCTCAAGAAACAAGAAAGGTCTCAAGTACACAACCTAACCCTACACGTAAAGGAGCTGGAGAAAGAACAAGAAAGAAACCCTAAACCCAGCAGGAGAAGAGAAATCATAAAGATCAGAGCAGAAATCAATGAAATAGAAACCAAAAAAACAATAGAAAAAATCAATGAAATTAGGAGCTGGTTCTTTGAAAGAATCAATAAGATTGATAAACCCCTGGCCAGACTCATCAAAAAGAAAAGAGAAAGGACCCAAATCAATAAAATCATGAATGAAAGAGGAGAGATCACAACTAACACCAAAGAAATACAGACAATTATAAGAACATACTATGAGCAACTTTACGCCAACAAATTGGACAATCTGGAAGAAATGGATGCATTCCTAGAGACATATAAACTACCACAACTGAACCAGGAAGAAATAGAAAACCTGAACAGGCCCATAACCAGTAAGGAGATTGAAACAGTCATCAAAAATCTCCAAACAAACAAAAGCCCAGGGCCAGACGGCTTCCCAGGGGAATTCTACCAAACATTTAAAGAAGAACTCATTCCTATTCTCCTGAAACTGTTCCAAAAAATAGAAATGGAAGGAAAACTTCCAAACTCATTTTATGAGGCCAGCATCACCTTGATCCCAAAACCAGACAAGGATCCCACCAAAAAAGAGAACTACAGACCAATATCCTTGATGAACACAGACGCAAAAATTCTCGCCAAAATACTAGCCAATAGGATTCAACAGTACATTAAAAGGATTATTCACCACGATCAAGTGGGATTTATTCCAGGGCTGCAGGGTTGGTTCAACATCCGCAAATCAATCAATGTGATAGAACACATTAATAAAAGAAAGAACAAGAACCATATGATACTCTCAATAGATGCTGAAAAAGCATTTGACAAAGTACAGCATCCCTTCCTGATCAAAACTCTTCAAAGTGTGGGGATAGAGGGCACATACCTCAATATTATCAAAGCCATCTATGAAAAACCCACCGCAAATATCATTCTCAATGGAGAAAAACTGAAAGCTTTTCCGCTAAGGTCAGGAACATGGCAGGGATGTCCATTATCACCACTGCTATTCAACATAGTACTAGAAGTCCTAGCCTCAGCAATCAGACAACAAAAAGAAATTAAAGGCATCCAAATTGGTAAAGAAGAAGTCAAACTATCACTCTTCGCAGATGATATCATACTATATGTGGAAAACCCAAAAGACTCCACTCCAAAACTGCTAGAACTTGTTCAGGAATTCAGTAAAGTGTCAGGATATAAAATCAATGCACAGAAATCAGTTGCATTTCTGTACACCAACAACAAGACAGAAGAAAGAGAAATTAAGGAGTCAATCCCATTTACAATTGTACCCAAAACTATAAGATACCTAGGAATCAACCTAACCAAAGAGACTAAGAATCTATACACAGAAAATTATAAAGTACTCATGAAAGAAATTGAGGAAGACACAAAAAAATGGAAAAATGTTCCATGCTCCTGGATTGGAAGAATAAATATTGTGAAAATGTCTATGCTACCTAAAGCAATCTACACATTTAATGCAATCCCTATCAAAATACCATCCATTTTTTTCAAAGAAATGGAACAAATAATCCTAAAATTTATATGGAACCAGAAAAGACCTCGAATAGCCAAAGGAATATTGAAGAACAAAGCCAAAGTTGGTGGCATCACAATTCCGGACTTCAAGCTCTATTACAAAGCTGTCATCATCAAGACAGCATGGTACTGGCACAAAAACAGACACATAGACCAGTGGAACAGAATAGAGAGCCCAGAAATCGACCCTCAACTCTATGGTCAACTAATCTTCGACAAAGCAGGAAAGAATGTCCAATGGAAAAAAGACAGCCTCTTCAATAAATGGTGCTGGGAAAATTGGACAGCCACATGCAGAAAAATGAAATTGGACCACTTCCTTACACCACACACAAAAATAGACTCCAAATGGATGAAGGACCTCAATGTGAGAAAGGAATCCATCAAAATCCTTGAGGAGAATGCAGGCAGCAACCTCTTCGACCTCAGCCGTAGCAACATCTTCCTAGGAACAACGGCAAAGGCAAGGGAAGCAAGGGCAAAAATGAACTGTTGGGATTTCATCAAGATCAAAAGCTTTTGCACAGCAAAGGAAACAGTTCACAAAACCAAAAGACAACTGACAGAATGGGAGAAGATATTTGCAAACGACATATCAGATAAAGGGCTAGTATCCAAAATCTATAAGGAACTTAGCAAACTCAACACCCAAAGAACAAAAATCCAATCAAGAAATGGGCAGAGGACATGAACAGACATTTCTGCAAAGAAGACATCCAGATGGCCAACAGACACATGAAAAAGTGCTCCATGTCACTCGGCATCAGGGAAATACAAATCAAAACCACAATGAGATATCACCTCACACCAGTCAGAATGGCTAAAATTAACAAGTCAGGAAATGACAGATGCTGGAGAGGATGTGGAGAAAGGGGAACCCTCCTCCACTGTTGGTGGGAATGCAAGCTGGTGCAACCACTCTGGAAAACAGCATGGAGGTTCCTCAAAATGTTGAAAATAGAACTACCCTATGACCCAGCAATTGCACTACTGGGTATTTACCCTAAAGATACAAACATAGTGATCCGAAGGGGCACGTGTACCCGAATGTTTATAGCAGCAATGTCTACAATAGCCAGACTATGGAAAGAACCTAGATGTCCATCAACAGATGAATGGATAAAGAAGATGTGGTATATATACACAATGGAATACTATGCAGCCATCAAAAGAAATGAAATCTTGCCATTTGCAACGACGTGGATGGAACTAGAGCGTATCATGCTTAGTGAAATAAGTCAATCGGAGAAAGACAACTATCATATGATCTCCCTGATATGAGGACATGGAGAAGCAACATGGGGGGGTAGGAGATAGGAGAAGAATAAATGAAACAAGATGGGATTGGGAGGGAGACAAACCATAAATGACTCTTAATCTCACAAAACAAACTGGGGGTTGCTGCGGGGAGGTGGGATTGGGGGAGGGGGAGCGGGCTATGGACATTGGGGAGGGGAAGCAAACCATAAGAGACTATGGACTCTGAAAAACAACCTGAGGGTTTTGAAGGGTCAGGGGTGGGAGGTTGGGGCAACCTGAGGGTTTTGAAGGGTCAGGGGTGGGAGGTTGGGGGAACAGGTGGTGGGTAATGGGGAGGGCACGTTTTGCATGGAGCACTGGGTGTTGTGCAAAAAGAATGAATACTGTTACGCTGAAAAAATAAATAAAATGAGAAAAAAAATAAAAAAAATAAAATAAAAAAAAAGAATGCAATCTGATGTGGAAACTCATACAATAATTACTTTAATTGACTAAATGAGAATAATCATATATTTATGCTATTACTCTGCAGTGGGGAAGGTGAAGGAATTTCAAAAGTGGCAGTCCCGGGCATCTGGGTGGCTCAGTGGTTTAAGCTGCTGCCTTCGGCTCAGGTCATGATCTCAGGGTCCTGGGATCGAGTCCCACATCGGGCTCTCTGCTCGGCAGGGAGCCTGCTTCCCTCTCTCTCTCTCTGACTGCCTCTCTGCCTACTTGTGATCTCTCTCTGTCAAAATAAATAAATAAAAAATCTTAAAAAAATAAAAAGTGGCAGTCCCACTAGGAAATTAATGTTACCTGGAAAAAGCATAATATCCAAAGTGTGTTGATAGAGTATTATCACAATAATGTAAAAAAAATACCAATGTACAGAAAAACTGAAATGGATTATGGCCAAGTGATTTTAATAGGTGCCTCTAAGTAGCTGGGGGGACAAAAGTTAAAAATCATGATAGATTGCCAGTTCAAAAAATAAAAAGCCAGGACACCTGGGTGGCTCAGTTACTTAAGCCTCTGCCTTTGGCTTCAGGTCATGATCCCAGGGTCCTGGGATCGAGTCCCGCATCAGGCTCCTTGCTCAGTGAGGAGTTTGCTTCTCCCTCTGCCTGACACTCCCCCTGCTTGTGCTCTCTCTTCCTGACAAATAAATGAATGAATAAATAAATAAAATCTTAAAAAACAAAAGAAAAAACCTCCCAAAACCAAAAAATCAAAGGTCTATTCAAGCTCCATATATAGTGCTTTAATGTAGCATTAGTAGATATTTTGGGACATATCTGCAAGATGCAACACAATGCTGGAGAGAGATGCAAAAAGAAGATAGGCTTCTTCCTTGTTTAATGGATCATGCTCCAAGCAAACCACCAAAATATATTAAATTTATATCTGGGAATCCCTTATACCCATGCTACATATTTCCTTTACATTCTAGTGTTACTTCTTCCTGATGTCTGAGTATCTATGATCATTGCAGCACTGAGTCTGTGCAAAAACTTGGTGTCCCCAGTGTAAAACTAGGTCCATATACACAAAGGAATATCAGCCATCAGAAACGATGAATACCCAACTTTTGCATTGACATGGATGGGACTGGAGGAGATTATGCTTAGTGAAATAAGTCAAGCAGAGAAATTCAATTATCATACGGTTTCACTTATTTGTGGAGCATATGCAATAGCATGGAGGACATTAGAAGGGAAAAATGAAGGGGGGGCAAACGGAGTGGGAGAAGAACCATAAGAGACTATGGATTCAAGGAAACAAACTGAGGGTTTCAGAAGGGAGAGGGATGGGGAGATGGGTGAGCCTGGTGATGGGTATTACAGAGGGCATAGATTGCTTGGCACACTGGGTGTTATACACAATCGATGAATCATGGAACACCACATCAAAAACTAATGATGGATTGTATGGTGACTAACATCACACAATAAAAAAGCTTTTTAAAGTAAATAAATAAATAAATAAATAAACTAGCACTCTTTTGCTACCAGTCCTCAAATTAAAATGTTCATTCCTCAAAGAGCCATATAGTTGAACAAGTTGATTTAAAAAGGCAATATGAAAAAAAAGGCAATATGATGAACCTAATTAATATTACGACATGTGATTGATGGTCAATCCTGTTAGAACTGTTAAAAATATTATACAAACCATGTTCTTAATTTTTAAAAATTTCATGTCATTTTAAAATCTTTTGGGGGGCAAGAAGATTAGCATTAAGGCAAATTATTCTTGCCTAGGAGGGTCACTGCTCAGTTCTTCTAAACGTTTCCAGGTTTTTCACACATTTATTTCCCACTATTAACATCACAGAATATGTAATAGTTTTTATTTTATTTTAATCATACCTAATGTATCAGGTCAGTGGGCCAGTGACACAATTTATTGTACGTAATTTGTGCGATGTTACTATATTCAAGTTTGTTTTTCACATCTCCCATCTTTCTGCTGACTGCATCTTTAAAATTGATGCTAGGGTTTTGGTCGTTCAATATTGAGTGCCCTGAACTAGTTGCGTGAATGAAGTGATGAGTGGACAATAGGAGAATAATTTTTTAAATTGTAACAATCTTTAAAATTAGTTCAGAGATTAAATTTGTTTCTGATTTTTACTATTGCTGTACCTGGCTGTCTAATGAGGCAGTGAATCACTGCCTCTGTATTAGCTAAGAATTTTCCACATGAAAGGGTCAAGAAATGATTTAATAGCCAAATATGGGACTATTATAAGTATTTCCCGAGAGTGAAATATAAATATGAAGCCAAATAAAAACCAATAAACTCTACAAAGTATTGGGAGATTGTGTCTTTTAGAACTCAATTTGGAAATTGTTCTGTCTGCCAAAGATCCAATGTAATGCATTACACCTTTCTCATATCATACCCTAAATTATAGGAAGAAGGGCAAGGTTATAGAAAGAGCACTAGAGAAAGGCACTGACATAGAAAAGCAGTGGGACTTCTGAGGATGGCTAATAATAGATTAAAATTAAAACTAAAGATTAAAATACCTGAAACTCCAGTTTTGTTTGGATCTTTCCAATAATAAAAAAGGAAGATCAGTAGCTATAGCTATAGTACTTTGATGAATATGCTATACTGAAATTTTAATCTTAATTGCATTTGGTAATTATAGGTAGTTAATAAAAACTCCATTTAACACTTTAAAAAAATCTTCCATTTAAAGATACCTGACATGAAAGATAAAGATATCTGACCTACCAAAAAGTTGATTTTAGCTCCAGAACTATTTTGCATGCTATCTGAAGTTTGTATATATTTTTTTCTTAAACCATTTTATTGGCTGTTTGTATTTCTAATTCTATGGCATGTTTTCTTACAGCCCCAGTTAATTGTACTGTGGCTTTTATGGTCTTTTATTAAACAATTCCTTCAGATGATCCATAATTATGGTCAATTCTTTTACCCAGGGGGGACACCCCAGATTAGTAATACCACATCTGTAATGATGCCTAATGAAACTTGTTTCTTTATGGGAATGCTTCCTATTACATACATATTTACAAATTTTAAATAGTTTTATATGAAAAATTGTATTGTCTTTCCATTATTTAATGCCAATAAATGATCATAATCATAAACAGTGTCACTAATGATGAGATAAATAAATTTCTAAACTATGCATGTTCAAACTCTATGCTCTGGTTACATAGGGTAAATGCATAACAAAGAGCAATCCAAGAGCTGATAAGAGGCAATTTCATATAAATTAAAGGTTACTGGAGAAGTATTATTCAGATATTTAGCGGAATCCTTAATTGCTAGAAAGCAATAGACAATGTAATCATTTTTATCCAGAGAGAACAGACTGGATAGCAAATTTCTCGTGTATTATCAAGGAGAGAGGGGGAATGAGAAAGAGAAAGGGAGAGGTTCAGATTTTGCATACAACATGAGTATTCAACTAAAGTATCAGGCTGGCACAGTATGGAAAGTATCTCTGAAATGCTTCTGCTTTCAGGCATTATCATGCAAGTGGACAGAAAAATTACCAAAAAAGCATATGTTCATCCATTTATTCATTCAGTCATTCAATGAGTATTCACTGAGTGCCTCCCTTGCGCCAGGCATAGTTCTGAGCTTTTAGGATACACAGAAGAATGTGACAGAAAAATCTGTCCTCACTGACAATATGTCAGTATTGCAAGAGGCAGGCAGACAACAAACAAGTAAAAACAAATGAACAAAACAAATTCAGATAGAGAGTAGTACCAAGGACAAAACACAAAACCAGGTGATGTGACAAGTAGCTGGAGGTTAAGCACATTTCAGAATGGGACAGTAGAGATAAGATTTTGGATGAAAAAAATACAAATCTCCATTTTTGAGAGGCTAGTTATATAGGAATTTTTTCTTTGTCTCTCTCCTGCTGACCATATTTTGCCATTTCACTAATTATTATTGTTCCATTAAAGTGCTGAAATGCCAGTCAATAAATGATTATTGAGATCCCACTGTGTTCTCAGCACCAGTACGATTGGAAAATGTGGTTGAATTCAAACAGCTAATTCTACTGCTGTGATAAAATATGAGGTAGAGAATGATGCTTAAATCAGTAAATAACTTAAGCCTTCTCTTTTTGAGGTGTGCATTTGAGTCTAAGCCTCCCCAGTCCATTCATGTATCACAAATCTTGAGATTTCAGGAACTTCTCTAAGAGAAGGCATCATTTATTGCCACTAGATGGCACCAATTATTTCCGTAATTTCAGGCCCCCTCCTTCCTAAATACCCCTTTTCTATGTAATGGCCATATGTAAAATGGAAAAATATTACTTAGCACTGTTATTAATAAAATTATTGTTCCTCTATTAATACTTTTATGTAGGAAGGATCACAGAAATAGCACTATAGATGGTATGTTCATTACTGACATACTTGTTTAAGGTATATATTTGCTCCATTTTTTAAAATGGATTAAACAATGTCTTTGAAAATGTAAAATGGAAGAAAAGTAATTGAGTGTATGAATATATATAATAATGATTATATAAATATTAGGATCAAAAATAGCTTATAAAAGTATACTATATTACATACATCTTTAAAAGTTTTTAGAATTTTTTTAAAAAAAGATTTTATTTATTTATTTAACAGAGAGCGACACAAAGAGAGAAGGAACACAAGAAGGCGGGGGGTGGTGAGAGAAGAAGAAGCAGGCTTCCCGCTGAGCAGGGAGCCCGATGTGGCGCTCGATCCCAGGACTCTGGGATCATGACCTGAGCTGAAGGCAGAGGCTCAACAACTGAACCACCCAGGAGCCCAAAAGTTTTTAGAATTTAAATCTTTGCTTCAAGATTAATATGAGTGCCTCAGACTACTTGCTAGTTTGACTATCACTGTATTTCTTTCATTCTAAGACAGTCCAAAAATAATACTCACTTTAACATCTGCCAGAGTTTTTTGCCTCATGGTAATTAGTGTTCGATATCTCTGCTCTTCCTCATAGAGTCTCTCTTCATTGATTTTTTTCTCACTTATGAGATGATCAAACACTGCTTGTGCATGTTCCTTTTTATATCTCATGGTTATAAATTCATTCCTATGAAGAAAGAATTGTATTTGCCATTAATTAATTCATATTTTATTTTTTAAGATACATTTGTGATACATTTTAGAAGAGTGAATATTGAAAAGTCTTAGAACTGAAGGGCTTTGGAAAAATTCCCTAGTTCTTTCCATAGGCGAACTTCCATAGAGATATGTCTAAATGATTCAGTTGTAAGAAAATCTCTGGAGAAATTTAGTGGATTCTCTTGGTTGCCTACACAGCATGCCTCTATTTCATTGCCATTCTAAAAGAACCCCTCCTCCATGCAGCATATAACACCAAAGATACATTTTAATTAGATTAAGCCAATTAGCATGTGGCTAATTATTTAGAAGTGAACATAAATATTACCATAGCTTAATAAGATGAAAGACAAGGACCTAACTGCATGTAGAAAAGGCTAAACACCCACTAAATGTGAATGAGTCATGTTTTCAAACTTGATGACAATGGACATAGTGGAGAGAGAAAAAAATGAGTACCTAGGGTTGAGCTGTTGATTCACTAATTATCAACCAATTCTGCAGCTTGCCCTACCCAAGGATCTCTGTTATATAAGATGACACATTTCCCTATTGTTTAATTTAAGCTGTTGTGTGAACATGTTTGTGCTTAGGTGGTATTTTCTGGTATTAGGTATTTTGTCATTTGTGACTAAGTATATACTGAGGCAGATATTAAATGGTTTTTATTTAAATAACAACACTAATAGAAAAAGCGTCAAAAAATGGCTAAAACAATAATGAAAATGAACGTGCTTTAGAAATAATTGCCAAAGTTGATCAGTAATACAGAGGGCAGAATAAACAGAGCTGCAAAAGTGCAGCACTGTTTTATGTTACCCATATTTGTTTTTATCTCTGCTGGTATAGAAAACTGAGTCATCTGCACAGTTACCTAATAAGGCAGCAGGACTAAAGTCTTTTTGGGGGGGATGCTGAGATGTTAAAGCGTGCTGAATATAATACCTCATTTAATACAACAAAATCCTGTGAAAGTATAATCATTATAGCGATTTAAAGATGAGGAAACTAAACTTTACCACAATTAGCTTATATAAGCTACTTAGTAAACAGCAGTACCAGAATGCAAATCCAGTTTTATCATACTCTATTTGATTCAGCAGCTCAACACTAAGTACTCATTTTTTTCTTTCTCTACTATACCAGAAATTTGAAAACAATGTTTCTTGTTCACATTTTTAGATGTGAGCCTCTCCTTCTGAATAAAATAAGGTCCCTCCCTTTTATCTGCCTTGCCCATGTTTGTTCCATTTCATCATTTATACCCAAAACATCCAAAATTCTTATGTGATATCCTATATAAATACTCACTAATATCAATATTATGGAACAAAGAAACCATGAAATTTACATGAGGAAGAACTAGTATGACCAGAGCCAAAAAACCTCACAGTTGCTCCCAGCAAACATCACTATATTTTGACCACATATACTTTGTTCTCCACACTAAGTATTTTGAGTTTGGATTATATTCAAGACAGCATTTTTTTTTTTTTAAAGACAGAGAGAGACAGATCAAGAAACAGGCTCTTTTTTTTTTTTTAATTTATTCATTTGACAGAGATCACAAGTAGGCAGAGAGGCAGGCAGAGAGAGAGGGGGAAGAAAGCTCCCCGCTGAGCAGAGAGCCTGATGCGGGGCTCGATCCCAGAACCCAGGGATCATGACCCGAGCCGAAGGCAGAGGCTTTAACCCACTGAGCCACCCAGGCGTCCCTCAAGACAGCATTTTTATTAGTTAATTATACCCAAACATATATTATATAGACTATATATGCTTATATGTATATCTGTACGTGAAAATAGTGTTTCCTTTCTCATAATGATAAAAAGAATAAACTCTGAAGTCCTATGGGTCTGGCCCTAAATCCTTTCACATCCTAATTAACAAAGAGTTGTAAAAATCAGAGTCAAGGACACCTTCAATTGCTATTATTCTAATCATCATATTTTAATCATTTTGCATATGCAAGTTTGTATTTCTAAAATTATCTTCAGATACTCAAAGGTACACTTTCCCATTTGTCATTTCTTTGTCCTTCTTCGTGTCTGGCACTAGGCACACTGTGGGTTCTTAATAAATAATGATTAACTTGATAGTCACCTATTGAAAATAACAGTAGATTATTACTAATGTAGTTTATTTGCAATAATCTTCTTTCCAATCCTAGTTTAGTGAGTCAGTATGGACGGTTTTAAGAGCACATGCTTTGGAATAAGATGGACCTAAACTGGAGCTGGCTTTAACCACTGATTAGCTGTACAAAGACAATCATTTAATTTCCCTGAGCTTCTGTTTCCTCAGTATTCATATGAGAATGTTATTACATAGTTTAAGAATTTGCAGTGAGAACTGGATAAGATGAAGTACACAGATTGTCCACAAAGTGCCTGGCACATTAGGAAGTCAAAAAATGGTATCTTTAAATATTATTTGACATTACCCATCGCCATTGTTAATTAATAGATCTATAAACAATGTCACAGCATCAATTATTCATTTTCTCCCTTTCCGGGAGAAAGCAAAGTTTTGTCAAGTTCAGAGGGGGAACTGTTTCACTGGGACATGGTGGCCACTCTTGTCCCAAAGGCAAAATAATCTAGCCACAGAATAGAAGAAAATGTTATAACTAAAATAATAAGAACTCTTAAACTAAATCTTAAACCAAACTCCTTATAAACTAAACTTAAACTAAATCTTTATAAGTCTAATGTGAACTATAAATTTTAGACTTATATCACTGAGCCTCAAAATATTCTTACAGATGTCAAATAATGCAAGTATCTTTGAAAATAAACGTTTCCTTGCTTTCTTACATGATATACTGAATATGATTTTATGGCTTTCAGGTAAAGCTGAATGATCATTTTGAACGTAAGTTTTTAGCCCATAGTAACAGCTAAATAAATCCTTGTTGAGTGAACTGACCTGACTTGACATTATAGTATGGTAATCAAGCTGTGGATAACTTTTTCTGACATTTTATCCCTCAAGTGCTATGATTTTGTTAATGCTGTGTTAGCCTTCTTATTTGAATCAAACTGTAATTCCTAAATGTGACCAATGCATGTCCTTCCTGTAGTCCTTCAAGCTCTGTTCTCAACGTATTATTACAAAACAGATAATAAGAACAAAAATGAATAAAGGAAGAGTATGTAAGTTCTAAGTGAGGGTCTTAGGAAACACCAAAGGTCTTAGAGTATGATCATTCTTTAAGTGAGAGACCTTACTAACCCTTGGTAGGTACACCCCTGATTAATAAAGGGACCAAATAAGAGGTTTCCGAAGACAGTAAGTATGAACAAATTACATAAGGTTTTGTAGAATATCTGTTTCTAAAGGATTACCTCAAAACTTACCAAAAAAGTTTGGGTGTAAAACCATATATTATTAACCATGTCCTGTGAGTAATACTGAAATTTGTGGGAAAGATTATCAATTTCATAATTAATATAAGTTCTCATGTTTGGAAAACAATAAACATTCCCAGTTATTCAAGTAAAAGTAAAGCCAGGGGAATAATAAAAAATGAATTCAATTTACGCTTATTTGATTTTTGTTTTTTTATGTAAGCTCCACGTCTAGGTAGAGTCCAATGTGGGGCTTAACGTCACAAACCTGAGACCAAGACCTGAGCCCAAGAGTCTGATGTTTAATTGACTGAGCCACCCACACGCCCCCACAATTCATGTTTTTAAGCCAAAATTATCAAATATCACATGTATACTTCACATCAAATAATGAAAATAATGGACCAATTTAGAATAAACCTTAAAGAAATTTGGTCTTATCTCTTTTAAAAATAATATATTGAATACTTAATATTTTGACAAAATTTAAGTACTTACTTTAAACTCTCAAGTGTCTGAGCAAAAATATTACTTTCTTTCTCTTTTTCTTTTAAGTTCTTATTCAACTCATCTATTTTTGCAAGATAAATAATTGTTTTATTTTTAGTGTTCTCTATTTCTCTAAAAATCATTGATTGTTTTTCCTGGAAAATAAGTTAAAGGATGTTTTATTTTAAATACTCGGATTTTCGAATCCTTACAACTTAAGGACACAATTACATTTGGCCACATAAATAATTAAAAGCAAATAGAAACTTATTAACAGTGTAAGTAACAAACTTAGGTTTCTCTTCTCCATAGTTGTATCTGATAAGATTGTCTAAAAGATGGCTTAGAACTATGTCTCTTTCCCCACATCTCTCTTCCTCTGTCTCCATTTTTCTCTCTCTACCCTTACTGTCTCCCCCCCCCAACATACTCCAATACAAGCACACCTTAAGGGCATGTACTTTCAAAATATAAACATGTGGATGGGGTGCCTGGGTGTCTCAGTTGGTTAAGCATCTTCCTCTGGCTCAGATCATGACCTCAGAGTCCTGGGATCAAGTCGCACATGGGGCTCCCTGCCCAGTGGGGAAGTCTGCTACTCCCTCCACCCCTCTCCCTGCTCATGATGTCCCTCTCTCTTTCTCTCTCTCTCTCAAATAAATAAAGTCTTAAAAATATATATAAACATGTGGTTACTGGTTTTCAAACATGTACAATGAAGTGGGCAAGGATATACATGGTCCCGATCTTTCAAAACAAAACAAGTCAATGTTTAATACCGGTATACTTTCCCAAGGCTGGCTTGTGCAAGTCCAAACTGAAGATTTGATTTTGCATCTATTTTTTGCATGATCCTTTCATCACTGTTGATTTTCATATTGACTGAATGATTTACTGATTGGATGACTGATTTACTGAATGCTGTTCCCCACATTTGGCATTGCTTCTAATTAGTGCTACTCTCCCAAAAGATTTCAGATATCAACTGCTCCCTTTGCTCCTATTTTCTTCCACTTTCCCCCATATGCTCTCTGATTCTTTCTCAGCTCTTACAGATTTCAAGAAGAAAGGCTAAACTTTTATACTTATTTTCCTATAAAAATCCGCTATTTGTCCATGACTTTCAACACTGTGTACTGCATTTGGATTTTCATACTTTCCCTTTGTTTCTTTTTCTGAAAGTTCTGGAATTGGTCTACTGATAAATGAGGGTTTTTTGATTTGCTTGTTTTTAACATCTGTAGTTGAAAGATGGCTTACTAGGATTCTTCAATGTGACCAATCGGCTATTAGATTATTACTGGGAGAAAAGTCAATCCCCCCCAAAAGTGTGAAGAGGTACAAGTGTGGAATAAAGTAAGTTAGTAGGAGTCAAAGAGGATGGGCAGCTCTGGGTACATCAGGCTAAGTTTGAATTTTTGGTCAGATTCCATAATTCAAGCCTTAATCTTGAAGGAAGATTCCCACAGGAAACTCAGAAGACATCAGAAGCCATGGTATCAACAACTTAGACCATACCAGCCAGTTCAGCTGTGCTGAAGGTGGTGTCAGAAGACTCTACACTAAAGGACAGAAGGAAACAGTGTGCTCCCTACAGACAGCAACGAAAAGCCAAAAATGGTCTTTTGCCACTTTAATAGGTACCATCAGTGAGGCTTTGGCAAACATGAACAACACATCGCCGTCCATGGCATCAAAAATATCAGAAACATCATTATAGTGAGCTGAGTCTGGAGAGAAGCAGTTAGATGTCATGTGTCAATCAGGAGTACAAACCTGCACATGTGCAACGAGCAGAGGTTTGCCCCCCACCCCCAATAGCCATTTGTAAGTCTTTTGATAAATGCCGAAGTGCCATCAGAACAAACGGGAATAAAGGCATAAAACAGGGGGCACCTGGGTGGCTCAGTGGGTTAAGCTGCTGCCTTCGGCTCAGGTCATGATCTCAGGGTCCTGGGATAGAGTCCCGCAATGGGCTCTCTGCTCAGCGGGGAGCCTGCTTCCCTCTCTCTCTCTCTGCCTGCCTCTCTGCCTACCTGTGATCTCTCTCTGTCAAATAAATAAATAAAATCTTTAAAAAAAAAAAGGCATAAAACAGTACATTCATTATCTGACCATTCTTTGGCTTATTTCTTTCTCTAGCCCTGGGGGACACAGGCTTCAGGAATTTGGGGGTTTTCCAACCCAAGGGTACTTTCATGTCCAGACCGGGAAGAATCTAAAAATCTGAATTGCAGTTAATAAATGTTTTATTATAAAACATTTTTCATCATTTCCTTATCTTCCTAAACTTTCAAGTCACATATTTAAAAATATTAGGTAATAAAGATTATACTCAGATTCTAAATTATTAACTTCAAATTGTATTTTTAATTTTTATTTGAGATTTTTAAAAGATTTTAGATTAAGAATTTTAGGATTTTAAGGTTTTTATTTAAGATTTATTTCTTCAATTATCTAAACATAATAAGTTTAGAATCTATGCCTAAGATTTAAACTGGGATTACAAGAGTAAAAATTCAGTAATGGCCCATGTTTAGCTTGGCCCATGACTGAAATGCTTATGCACAGTAAAAGATAGAATTGTCTTAAAAACTATTTGTCTTAGAACTTAAGTTCTTAGAAGACAGAAATAGGGTCTATAGTATGGCTTGTACCCCTATCAGCATGAAAGTACTTAATAAATGCTATTAACAATGTTTGACATTACAACAGTTTGGAGTTCAAGAGCATGGCGCACGAGCCATTTCTTCATCTGTGTATTGCCCATATCACCAGCTTCATCTCTTTTCACTCTTATAATGGGTACCCTGCTCTGGTCATACCAAACTACTTGCAATTCCACAAACACATAGCACTATTCCATATCTTTGCTTTTCAAACAGGACCTGTTTCTAAAACGCCCTTACTTCATTTCTTCATCAATTTTAAAATTATATAATAATAATAATAGGAAGAAGAAGAAGAAGAATCATCTTCAGTGACAATAATTTTTTAAGGCTTTTTGTGTATCATCTGTATTCCACAACAGCATGGTTATTTAACCTTCATTTACTCTACTAGTAATTCTCATTTTTAGATATAACCTCTGAAAGACCTTCCCCAATTCCCTCAGTTCAGTCAGGTTTCCTCCTCCATGACACTCTTTCACCTCACTATACTGCTATCATGGCTTTGGTCACAGCGTATTAACACTCTCTATGTCCCTGTCTGTTCCCCAACAAGATGACGAACTTTTTGAGTGAACAAAGTTCTCCTTTTACTTCCCCAATTCTGGCAAATTCCAACAATGTTTAATATATCTTAAGTGCTTAACAGTAATTGGAAAGACAATCTTATTTGAAGGACAAATAAAAGAAAATTAGCCCTTCTTCTCTAGCCCTTCAACTCCTAGTACCTTCCATAATATTGAGGGCACACACAAAGAATGTGTTCATTCATATTCTTCATTGAAATTTGTTATATTTATTAAACATACCACCTTTGGCCATTTTTAGTTAATATTTTTTAAACTAGTATTCAGATGTGGACGTGAGAACTGGGTGGTTTTCCATTGCCGTGTTCAACACATATATTTTTCCTTTGTGATCTGTTAACAATAATTTGTTGTCAATAACAGTAGTATGCTGAGTAGTAGAAACTTGTCTGAATATTTTTGTTCCTGATTTTAATGGAAACACTTTTAATCTTTCACCATTAAGTAGAGCATTACCTGGAAAATACTGGTAGAAACACTATGACACATTATCCAGGTAAGGATGTTTTCATTCTATTTCTAGATAGTTAAGTCTTTCTGAAAATCATTAGTGGCTATAGTGTTTTATTAAATATTTTAGGTTGTCTTTCATTTCTGAAAATGTACTGAATCATAGCACTTGATCCTTGGACAACACAGGTTTGAATTTGCAGGTCTGCTCACATGCAGATTTTTAACGGCACACTGTTGTAAATGTATTTTTTCTTCCTTATGATTTTCCTAATAACATTTTTTTGCCTAGCTTACTTTAACATAAGGATACAGTATATAATATCTATAGCATAAAAATTATTTGTCAATCAAATATCTATTATCAGCAAAGCTCCCAGTCAACAACAGGCTATTAGCAGTTAAGTTTTGGGGGAGTCAAAAGTTACACGTGGCACAGCCTAAACCCTGCATTTTTCAAGTGTCAGCTGTACACTTGTTTATGCTGACTCATCTTCATATTCTTTTTTAATTTTAGATTTTATTTATTTATTTGACAGAGAGAGAGATCACAAGTAGGCAGAGAGGCAGGCAGCGGAGAGGGGGAAGCAGGCTCCCGCCGAACAGAGAGCCCGACACGGGACTCGATCCCAGTGGGATCATGACCTGAGCCTAAGACAGCGGCTTAACCAACTGAGCCACCCTCATCTTCACATTCTTCAAAGGAAAGTTACTTTGCATAAACATTGTAAAAATTCAGTTCCCTGATATATTTAAACGTTTGTCATCTGTGTTCATAAGTGAGACCACCTATAGATTTTTTTCAAGCTAGTATTTTTCAGTTACAGTTTCAGAATTATATTATTACAGAGTGAATTTAGAAGCTTTCTATACTTTTTATGGTCTGCATCTCATCTTTGTAGGGAGGCCTGCAAAGTATCAGGGCATGTTTGTTGTTGTTGTTGTTGTTGTTTTGTCTTATTGTTGTTGTTGTTCTTTTTTGCTTTTAGAGAGACAGTATGCATACATGCAAGCTGGGGGAGAGGGGCATAGGGAGAGGGAGTAAGAGAACCTCAGGTGAGCCTAACAAGGGGCTCAATCTCAGAACCCCAAGATCATGACCTGAGCTGAAATCAAGAGTCGGAGGCTTAACCGATTGAGCCACCCAGGTGCCCCTGTGCTTGTTCTTGTGGTCAGTGGTATAGACAAATTATATTTATTCTGTAATTTTTTTCTACTCTTGTTGTGATTTTCCCTCTTTATCCAGTTTTCATTATTTGTATTTTATAAATAAATTACATAATTCATCTAAATTTTAAAAGAAAATGTTATGCAAAATAGCATTCTTTTTTCCACTACTATATAAAATTATTTCTCTTATAATTTTTCCCATGGCTGTTTTTAATCCTCTTTTTGCCCTTACAGGTATGCTAGGTACTTTAAGTTTTTCTTACCAAGATAATTTATTGGTAACACTAATGTACTAACTTGGCCTGTTCTGTAAATTTTGCTGTATAGTTCATCATCAGTCATTTGTAAATAATTTGTGCTTCTAAATATTCCTTAACACAGATAAAATGATGAAAAAAAGTAATTTAAAAAATATTTCAAGTAATCTGTTTTCTTTTTTGTTCTATTTTTTTTGTTACTGAGTTCTGATTTTGCTTCACTGTATTCAACAAAGGTAACCTGTATGATCTGACCAGAATAATGTAATAGTACAGACTCTAAGGCCAGTGCTGGATTTAGTGAATCTCAACTCCTCCATTAACGAGCTATGTGAAACTGAACAAGCTAATTCAAAAAGAAGATATGATATTTTTCAACTGTAGAATGGGGATTATAATAGCACAATCTTCACAGAGTTATTATGAAGTTGAAATGAGTTAATGTGTCTGAGCACTTATAGTAATGCCTGGTACACAGAGAACATGCAAATAACAGTATCTGTTATTACTACTATTTTCCTTGATAATGTTTACATTTCTTTTGTGGCTTAGTACAGTGGGGTTGAGAGAGGGTGGTGGGGTTATGGACATTGCGGAAGGTATGTGCTATCATGAGTGCTATGAAGTGTGTATGTGTATGAAATGTGAACCTGGCGATTCACAGACCTGTACCCTTGAGGTTAACAATACATTATATGTTAATAAAAAAATAAAAAATTATATTAAAAAAAAACCTGATCCTGGAAAAAAAAAGTGATATGATTACACCTCTATCTCATAGCCACCATGCTGTCCACCAACAAATCCATTTGGTACTACCTTTAAAGTATATCCAGAGTACAGCAAGCTAAAGACAATGGACTGTCTCCACTTCCCCATACCCAGAGATTCTCTAAAGACAGAATATTAAAGAGAAGATTTTCAGGGAGCAAATATTTCTAATTTGGAAAAATCCCTGAAGCCCTTTTGATATTTGACCACTTGTTCATGCTGCCTATACACCAGCTTGAGGGTAAAACTGAGATGTCAGATATTAACAGACGTTTCAGTCTATTATATTGGTCCCATCTGTAGAAACACGGTACTATTTAATACAATACAAATCCCCACCCCTACTTTGTAGGATAGGTTTACAGGTGGATGCACTAGTACAATGGGAAAACCACTGTAAGAGAGAAAAAATGAAGACACAGAGACTGTGTGTGTGTGTGTGTGAGTGTGTGTTCATGTGTGGTGCGTGTATGTGTGTGTATGTGTATAGAAACTACTTACTCTAACCAATTAGAAATAAGAGGCATCCACCTAAAATAAATTTGCTTGAAAAGTTTTCATCGACATAAGGAAGTTGTAAATTCAAAATTATTTTTTATGTTAAATTTCTTACCTCGGTTTCTGTTATTGCATCACGGGTTTTCTTCCCCCTTCTTCGTAATTTTTGCTTAGTTCTTTCCACATTTCTTTTAACATAGTCTCTCCTCTCAATTATATCATTTAACATCTAGAAGACATTCAGAAATTAAAATGTGCAACATTTGCAATCCAATTATCCTGGGTTAGACCAAATAGTTTCCAAGTGGCTATATTAATAATAACAATATATATTTTGGTATAAGGGAAAAGGACCACCAAACATGAATTACAAAAACATGTTATGATGATATCCACATCTCAATATTCCATTATGAATTATTGGAGAAAACCAAAACCCAACCAATTTTAGCTGAATAACAAAAACTAAAAAACTCACATAGAAATTGCAAGTTTTCACCATGATATTTAAAATACCTTAACCAAGATTGTTAGTGATCATTACCAAAAGTACATAAAAACTTATTGTTTTCAAGAGTTTGTGTTACACTGATTGTTCTCATAATTTATAAACTTAAAATATAATAAAAACAAAAATGATTACTGAAGTTTAAGATGAGATAAAACAATGGCTATTATAAAATAAGGGGGAATAAAAGTCATTAATCTTTTCAGGAATTCATTATACTCAGATGATTATACTGAGACTTTTGAAGCAATTAATAAATTTCCATCACTAATGTAAGGAGGAGCCATTATTAAAATCATTTATCTCACTAGGTGTTAGTACTGGTTATATATTCATTACATGAGCTCTAGGATAAGCAATTAAGAGCCCTGAGTATAGTAGTATACTCAGAATTTGTTGTTGCCATGTTTTATGGCCTTGTACAAGCTGCTTCACACATTTAGGCTGAAGTTTTCTGAAGTCTGTGATCCAGATAAACTCTGTCTTGGCCATTTCATAGGGAGACTTTGAAGATCAAAATAAACTTTCATCATGGGAACATTTTCTAAATCATAAAGTTTTTTAAATTAAAAAAAAAACTGAAAATTTTTAAAGACTCAGAATATAAAATTACATCATCATTTACAAAGAAAAAAAATCCTGTTGCCAAAATGGCCCAAATGAATATATGTATGTCCTCCCTGCATCTAAGGACAAGAATA
Source organism: Meles meles (assembly GCF_922984935.1). NCBI lineage: Eukaryota > Metazoa > Chordata > Mammalia > Carnivora > Mustelidae > Meles > Meles meles. The sequence goes on from NC_060077.1 coordinate 56,830,866, forward strand.
TATAACTCTTACCACACCCTCTACTTTTCCAAAAGACTAATGACGTGATGCATACATATTTTTCTACTTAATTTTTCTTTGGGAAGGGCTAGCAATATCAGTTACTGCCATAAACTTGTTGTTTTGAAAATATTTTATCGACATTTGCTTTATTTTTCATCCTAGGTGTCTTAACTTCTTCTACATACATCAAATATTTGCCATAAAAATGTCAAGATGCATTATATTTTACATTTGAGCAAACATAGCTTTAGGATTTTATTAACAAGCAGTGAAGACTTTGAATTAAATTTAACATAGTGGGCAATCACACCAAATAAATCACTACTCATTTTATTTGAAAACTGTTTGCCTAAGTACACTCTAATATAGAGTATGGGGTTCCCAGTAATAGCATTCATAGTCTTGCTATGTAGTTCCACTATAGATTAGTTGTGTGGTCGTAAAATACATATTTTGTTCATGCTTTTATGTCTTTCTATGTGAAATCATAATATTCCAAGTAATTATGTAAAATCACATACATGGTTTATTGACTTAAATATTCCTGGAAATCAGCTTCTGGATTAATTATAAATGCTTACATCAGAATGTTCTTTGTGGATAGTTCTGATTCTTATAGCATCTGCTTCTAGTTGAAGTAGAGGTGTCCCAAGTTCTGCCAGTGCTAGGGTACACATTGCTTTATTTTCCAAAAGATTCCGCCTCTCGAGTATTTGTTCTTCTTGGATGGAATACAGTTTTTTCTGCCAGATTTTAAATAATTCATTCAGTTATTAATCACCTAAACATGGGGACTAAGGAGTACACTTGTAATGAGCACAGGGTGATGTATAGAATTGCTGAATCACTATATTGTACACATGAAACTAATATTTCACTATGTGTTAACTAACTGGAATTAAAAAATTAAAAAAAAATGTTTATTGAGTCTCAGTCCTGAGCCAGGCAGTAGTTTTGTTGTTATTTAAAAATTTAAAAAAAAATACGCCACCATAAAAAGCAATAGGTATGAATATAGCATATATATATATATGACGCACATTATTAGAAAAAAATGAGAGAAAATTTTAATATAGACAAAAAGTCAAACATACTTTTTTTTTTAAATATTTTATTTATTTGACAGAGAAAAATCACAACTAGGCAGAGAGGCAGGCAGAGAGAGAGGAGGAAGCAGGCTCCCCACAGAGCAGAGATCCTGATGCGGGGCTCGATCCCAGGACCCTGAGATCATGACCTGAGCCGAAGCAGAGGCTTTAACCCACTGAGCCATCCAGGCGCCCCAAAAGTCAAATATTCTTAAGTAAGTATTGGAGGATAGTAAGGCTAAGAAAAAGAATGAATACTGTTACGCTGAAAAAATTAATAAAAAGGGGAAAAAAATTATAAATCAAAAAAAAAAAAAAAAAAAGAAGCACACTAACATCAAATATTGAAATATATGTAATTCCTGTAATCTAAGATCCAATAAAACCAATGAACAAGAAGTTAATGACAAAATATGAAGCAGAGAGGGATAGAAGATTATGGAATTACTAAACATATATATTCATAGAAAAATAAATCAGAAAATTTGGCATTTTTAGGATACAGAATTAGAAAAACACTGCTTTTATATGTTTGAAAATACCGAATTTCCTAACAGAAGAAATCACAATTTGTGTTTATATGGAAGAAGGCCAGAGGTCCAGATAATCTCAAAGAAGTATATAAAATTACACTGTTTTGGGCTGTTTTGCCTCTTGATTTTATTTTCATAATTTTAAATATTTATTTATTTCTGAAAGGGAGGCATTCTAGAAACATGCCAAGCATCAAAACACCCAACCCTGATTCCAAAGCATATGCAAGTTATAGAGGTTTAAAAAAATTAAAATTGATTTTTCTAGATATAATAATTTAATTTCAAAATCTGTATACGGAAATATCGTAGCAGGGGCGCCTGGGTGATTCAGGCGTTAAGCTTCTGTCTTCGGTTCAGGTCATAATCCCAGGGTCCTGGGAGGGAGCCTCACATCCGGCTCCCTGCTTAGCAGGAAGCCTGTTTCTCCCTCTCCCACACCCCCTGCTTGTGTTCCCTCTCTTGCTGTGTCTCTCTCTGTCAAATAAATAAATAAAAGTCTTAAAAAAATATCGTAGCATATTTTTCTTTCATGTTAAATAAAGAAATTCCATTGAAAGGCACTAAAAGTACAGAAAACATAACATCATCACAAAGCAAACTAAAGAGACACTTAGGAATAAGATCTCACTGCCCTTTTACTAGACTGGCAGAAATTCCCATTAAGCCACAAAATGAGATATGTGTATGGGAGGTCAGTTTCTTTATGCATGATCAGACACTGCTAGTCGTACACAGAGGGCAACTGTCATCAGCTAAGGAGAGAAAACTGCTGGCTTGCAAACCAAGTAGTGAAAAGATGCCTCATTACAGGCAAATTTAAAATGCTAAGTAAAATGCAAATTAAAGGAAGAATAAAATATTGAAACGAAATTAGGATTACCTGAATCATCATTCCATTAGCTACTTCACCTCGTGTGAGTTTTTTCAAGAATTCTTCTCTACCCTACAAATTATCAAATTTTTAAAAAAGGAGGTTTTATTTGTAGAATATCAGAAAACGTTATTAAAGACAATTGCTAAAACAAGATACATCTTATTTATATTATATTTATATTAAAATGGAGTATTACAAAAAAACAAAAACCAACCAACAAACCAAACAAAACTTCTGATGTTATTTGAAGCAAAGTTAGAAGTGATACAATCCCAAGAAAAAGAATACAGAATTTCAGTTCAGTTCAGTTTGTACTTTATAACCCTGAACTAAAATATCAAGGTAACCAAAAAGGGAAAACTAACCAGTCTTCAATTCCTTTTTAAAAACATCAGTTTGTTTTTAATACTACTTTCCAGGAGGCACACATTCAATTTTGAAAACAGGATAGACATAATTTAAGTGTGAAGTTTGTAAAATGTGATCAGGTTCTCCCTTTGGCTAGAATAAATTCTTTTTTCTTAAAAAAAAAATCATTCCTTCAAACTTAGGGGCCAAAAATATGTGGATAGATTTGAACTCTCCATAGTTATACTTGACATTACCTCACAATCCGAGATACTGCCTTTTAATTATGCAACATGCATAAGGTAGCTGCTAAAAACAGTATCAGGATTAAATGGATACATAATATTGTAGACTTAAACAAGAGACAGCGTGTGGTCTTCTTAGTACAATACCAGCTAAACTATTATTGAAAATGTTCAAGAAGAGAGGCTGGAGAGTGACAGAGTTATGTAGTAGTTGTAAAAACATTTCCTAAATAAATAATTTGTTGAAGAAATGCATTAACAAAAAACAAACTGCTTTTGATCCCAAGGTTGGGTAATTAAACTGTAAAAGTTTAAGTTTCTTTCAAACTCAAAATTGTATTTTTTTAAAAATCTCTTTATATAATGAGAAACTCAAGATCCATTAAAATACCATAATCACACATATTTTTATTTAAAAACAGCATGTTAAGGATGGAGAGTGAAACCAGGCCTACAAGGATGTTTTCCTGAGACTTGATGAAACAGGTGAAGTGGTAGGAAATGCAGAGGTAAGTGCCTGAATCAGAACTGAATCAAAACTGGCCACTTTTATGAACATGGCCTGCAACCCAGCTTGTGCTAGACTTTTCACTTCTCATTGCCAGTTCATTGTAAAGGGAATGAAAGCCCAAAACAATTGCCATTTCATAACTATTACAATAATGGATTCAACCAAGAATTACCAATAGATGCTAAATTGAAGTACATTCTCTTTTTTTGGAAACAAAGACAATGGCATGTTCTTAAAATTTCACTCAATTGAGTACTTATTAATTACAACAGGAAAATGAATACATCTGTTGGCCATAACTTTAACCAAATGCTCAAACTTACTATCAATAATAATGAGACCAACTTATACCATGTGCTTTGTGATGTTTCACTGACACAACATTGTAACTATGTAATATTCCTGCTGAAAGTGTTTAACCTGAATCTAATAATGAACAAAAAATAAATCCATAGTGAGAGATGATCTCCAAAGTAACAGGTCTAGGCTCTTTAACAAATTTGTTGAAGAGGAAAGGAGACTCAAACGTTATGAGATAAATGGAATGCATGATGCTAAGTTACATACAGAAATCAACCGAACTAGAGAAATTTGCATGTGAACTACATCTTTGTGCCAGTCATGTAATTATTGCCTCTTAGTTCTAAATCCACTCTTAACTCTAATTTGAGATGCTGGAGCTGTATATGTAGTTTTCTTTGCTAGCTAGAGTTAAGTTAGGCTTTGTCAATAGAGGGCAGTGGAGGGGCTTTCAAAGCTGCAGTAAGGCGCTTCACATCCTTGTTCTGATTCCAGTTATTTTCTTCTTTCCGCAGAACTGCTGCCAGCTGGTATGTAGAAGACCAATGGTGCTTACCCTCCAGCCAAGTTCTCTACCCAGAAACTCCATTCAAACTCCATTTAACCTCCATCAAATTCTCAGGCATCTGGCAAGTGGCTGCTTGTGGTCATCCACTGAGACACAGCCACACTCTCTCCTGTAAGACCTTACTCTGCTTTGGGGGAAGGCAGCCTCTTCCATGCTTATCACTTCTTTGGGTACTTTCTTCATCCATAAAGGCTGTGGCTGCCCCCTCTACTATTCTAGATATTCTGATATTCTTTAGAGCGGACATCAAAAAGCTTTCTCTGTTAAATGTTAGTATAAAGTTTTGGCTTCGGAGACATAAAGTCTCTGTAACAACTCGTTAATTCTGGTTTTGGAGAGTAAAATATATCAAAAGATCATTTTGAAGAGCTCGAAAGAAACCAAAGAAAAGGGGGAGCATTCTCAGATGCTAGGAAGAGCCCACACAGAAACAGTCACCTTTGACCTGCTGCCTGGCGTTAGCAGCCAAAAACCAGAAGGTGGCAGCAAAGAGCTATTCTACTGGAGATATGCCTATTCTAGGTCAAAGAACTGAAGAGCAATGTAAGGATGCTATGTGTCCAGAAACACACTTTTAAAGAGAAAAGAGGTGTAAATACTAAATAAAAATAGATATAAGCTCAGAATCAAGGAAGGAGCATCAGTCTTCTTTCCAGTGGTGGAGGAGACCTAAGACAAAAGTTGGAGAACTCAAATAATTATAAAAGTTCTAAGACCAGGGAGAGAAATAAATAGACTAAAATTAAGAGTTATGACCATAAAGAAAAATTTAGTATTTCTGCAAAGAACTGAGCTGGACTGAATCAGTGGGACGGAGTAGCTCCTGCTCTACATTGTTAAAGTACTGTTTAGTGGCCAGGATGCTAAGAAAAAGTCCAGCAACCAAAATTGATTCTTTCTAAAAACAAACACAAGGGTACTATTTTATCTTTCTTTTTCTATGAAAATATGTGATTTTTTTTTCTTTAGAAACGCTTTAAAAATTTTTAAAATTTTTTTATAAACATATAATGTATTTTTAGCCCCAGGGGTACTATAGTAATCAAAACAATTTGGAACTGGTACACTTCACAGCACTCACCACAGCACACCACCCCCCCTCCCATGTCCATAACCCCACCATCTTTAGAAACATTTTAAAATTACAATGAGTAAAATTAAAATAACCTGAATCCACAAACCCAGAGATATGCATTGTGACTTTTTGTTGTATTCCTTTTTTTTTTCCCTTTTTATTTATTTTTTCAGCGTAACAGTATTCATTCTTTTTGCACAACACCCAGTGCTCCATGCAAAACGTGCCCTCCCCATCACCCACCACCTGTTCCCCCAACCTCCCACCCCTGACCCTTCAAAACCCTCAGGTTGTTTTTCAGAGTCCATAGTCTCTTATGGTTCGCCTCCCCTCCCCAATGTCCATAGGTCCAGGCATTAAAGTTGTTATCTTTGGCAGAGTCAGCCTAGTAAGACCTTTCTCAGCCACTAAAAAAAATTCAATTTTTTTAAATTAAAAACTGAGTGAATTTTCAATTTATCCTTGTACTCACATATTTTAACAACTATTGTATTACTGGAAAATTTCTGTATTCAGTTTTCCCCGTATGTGTTAACTATGTATTCATGCTTTCCATAAACATTTACTGAGTACGTACTTTGTTTTAAGCACTGTTCTAGGCATTGAGATGCAGCAATGTACAAAACAGTTCTTGTCCTCCTGGAGCATATTTTCCTATTGTTATCATGTAACTTATATAAACACACTTAACATGTATCTTCGTAGCCTTTGTTCATCTTTATTATCTGGTGATTTTATTTAAGTCTTATTTTTAGAAATAATTGTTAATTAACTATAGATTACAAATGTATATGAAGGACTCTACATGCACTGGTTTAATATCCACATATTAATGTCAACATGACATGACATGTCAACATGACATGTCACTAACAAAATGAAGGATAAAAACCATATGATGACCTCAACAGACGCAGAAAAAACATTTGACAAAATCCAACAGCTGTTCATGATTAAAAACTCTCAACAAAATAAGTTTAGAGAGAACATACCCCAACATAATAAAGGCCATACATGACAAACCAATTGTTAATATCATATTCAGTGGTGAAAAAATTGACAGCTTTTCCCTTATATCAAGAACAAGGCAAGCATGTCCTCAATCACCACTTTTATTTAACATAGTACTGAAAGTCCCAGCTGCAGCAATCAGACAAGAAAAAACAATAAAAAGCATCCAAATTGGTTAAAGAAGAAGTAAAACTGTCACTATTTGCAGATGACATAATCCTATATATAGAAAACCCTAAAGACTCTACTAAAAATTATTAGAATTAATAAATGAAGACAGTAGAGTTGCAGGATACAAAATGATACATAATAAAGTAGTAGAAGAAGAAATTAAGAAATTAAGAAAACAATCCCATTTAAAATTGTATCAAAAATAATAAAATATCAGGAATAAATTTAACCAAGAAAGCAAAAGACCTATACTCTAAAAACTGTATGGTACTGATGAAAGAAAGTGAAGACAACACAAATGAAATGATATACCATGCTCATGAATTGGAAAAATAAATGTTGTTAAAATATCTATACTACACAAAATACTAATCTACAGATTCAATGCAATCCCTATCAAAATACCAATAGCATTTTTCATAGAACTAGAACAAATAATCCCATAATTTGTATGGAATCATAAAAGAGCTTAGTAACCAAAGAAATTTTGAGAAAGACCAAAGCTGGAGGTACCATAATTCCAGATTTCAAAATATACTACAAAGCTACAGTAATCAAAACAATTTGGAACTGGTACAAAAACAGACACATAGATCAGTGGAACAGAATAAAGAGTGCAGAAATAAACCCAATGGTTATATGGTTATATGGTCAATTAATCTGTGGCAAAGGAGGCAAAAATATGTAATAAGGAAAGGCCAGTCTCTTCAATAAATGATGTTGACAAAAACTGGACAACTACATTCAAAAGAGCAAAACTGAACCACTATCTTATGTCAAAAACAAAAATAATATGTATTAAAGATCTAAATGTGAGACCTGAAACAATAAGTTTTTTTCTCCTAAAAGAAAATATAGGTAGTAATCTTTTATACATTAGCCTGAGCAGCATATTTATGAATATGTCTCCTCAAGAAAAAGAAACAAAGACAAAAATAAACAATTAGGATTACAAGAAAATAAGAAACTTTTTTCACAGCAAAGGAAACTGTCATCGAAATGAAAGGATGTCTACTGAATGCCTGGAGAAGATATTTTCAAATGTTATATCCAATAAGGGGTAATATCCAAAGTATATAAAGGAATTCTACAATTAAACACCAAAAAAACAAATAATTTTTAAAAATGGGCAGAAAACCTAAATAGACATGTTTCCAAAGAAGACATACAAATGGCCAACAGACATATGAAAAGATACTCAATATCACTAATCATCAGTGAAATGTAAGTCAAAACCATGAGATATGACTTTCCACCAGGCAGAATGGCTAAAATCAAAAAGACAGGAAATAACAAGTGTTGGCAAGAATATGGAGAAAAGGGAAGCCTCATATGCTGTCAGTGATAATGTAAATTGGTGCAACCACTATGGAAAACAGTATGGAGGTTCCCCAATAAATTAAAAATATACATACCATACAATCCACTAATTCTACTATCGAGTATTTATCCAAAGAAAACAAAAACACTAACTCAAAAATATATATGCACCCCTATGTTCACTGCAGCATTAATCACAGTAGCCAAGATATGGAAGCAACCTCAGTGTCCTTCAACAGGTGAATGGATAAAAAAGATGTGGTATACATATATGCAACGGGATATAACTGAGCTATAAAGTGATGAAATCTTGCCATCTGTACCAACATGGATGGACTTAGAAAACATCATGCTAAGTGAAATACGTCAGACAGAGAAAGACAAGTACCATATGATTTTACTTATATGTGGAATTTAAAAAGCAAAGAGAAACAAGTTTGTAAATACAGGGAACAAACTGGTAGCTGTCAGAGGGGGAGAAGCATGGGTGGATACAAGAAATAGATGAAAGGGATTCAGAGACACAAATTTCCAGTTGTGAAATAAGTCATAGAGATGAAAAGTATAGCATAGGGAATGTAGTTAATAATATTGTAATGACATCGTATGGTAACAGATGGTAATTACACTTAAAGTGGTCAGAACTGTGTAATGTATAGAATTGTGGAATCATGTCATGTACCTGAAACAGATATAATATTGACTACCCTGTGTGTGTGTATGTGTGTGTATACCATATTTTAATAATAAAAGTTTTTAAAAATAGATAAAAAAGGTTTTTACATATATTGATACAATACTTTCCAGAAAGGTTCTACCAATTTACACAGAGTACAGGTTATCATGGTTGTTATATCAATAAAAAATTAACAAATATTAGTTTTCAAATACCTAAAATTGGGATAACATTTCTTTTCCACAAAATTATTCCAGGAGTAGAAGAAGACAAAACATATAAAATAGTTTGCCTGGGGCAACATCCACATTAAGCAGTCAACAAATAGCTAGTATTACTTTCAATGTGTTGTTTAGAATCTGCATATTTATCAGGAGACAGATTCCAGAGGTAAATTTGTGAGTTGGTTATTAAATATTGTTTTATCCTAAACAGTGAAGGTAGTCCCATTCTATGCAGTATTCTTTATGCTGTTCATTCCCAATACTGTTGAATATTTGTCAGGCTCCAAATTCAATGTTTTATATAGAGTATTATCACACAGAAGTACAATACACATATTGTTACACTCATTTATGAGATCACAAATTTAAGCTCTTAATGGTTAATATTCTTAATATTTCTTAAATAAATAATTAGCAGAACCAGGATTCAAATTAAGAAACATCTGACTCCAAAATCCATTCCCTATCAACAAAATCACATTACCCTTAGAAAAAGGGTGAGAATCAAAATTCAGAGATTTAAATGAAAACACTAAGACAATTTACACCCCCCTTTTTTTTCTGACAACAAAACTCTAATCCAGGAGAATTGGGAAGGAAGTTATGTTCCCAGCAAGGCAAATAAAGTTTGATTTTGTCCTCAGGTGCTTTACACCATCAAGAATTCTGAGTGCCCAATGCTTTATTTTTATCACATTTTTAAGTACATTTACTCCCTCACATATATGTTAAGAAAATAAACTCTTTTGAAGCTTGATTAAGGGAATACACAACTGCCATTTTAAGGACTTAAATCCCAATATACTTTCGCACTATTTCTGTTTTGTCTGTACCTTAACACTTTTCCCCAGCAAACATTTAACATTAATGTGAATGCTCCCAATATAATAGTAACGGCTTCCTCTGACCTAACTTTGGCAAAGTATTTTATATCTGAATGGAGCAGGGAAGAATCCTAGTAAATTAAAAACACCGAAACAAAGTAAAAGAGGACATGGTCTAATCTGTTAATATGGAACACAGAAAGGGATAAAGAGGAGTGACTGTGTTTGCAATCTATAGCATATACGATTCTGAGTTTCTGAGCTGCTTAAACCAGAAGGAAACATGAAACATTAGAGACTGCCAATTATTAAGAAGAGAAGGAATATAATTTTATCAAGAAAATTTTTTTCTTAATTCTGAAATCTAACATAAATTAAGTGCATAGGGTTTTGACCATCTTGAACAATATGACATCTTTCATTAATTAAAAAAAACCAAGCAGCAATAATCCATTTTGACCATTACTTTTACCAACCTTTGTTAAAAGTCAAGGATGCAATATCAACTTATAATTCAATAAAAGCTACTCTACGTGGGTCAAGAGTAATATGCTTTATATTTGACTAATAGGCATAAATCTTTAAGAATCAAAATAAATAAATTATTAGAATGTCCATTTTCTAACCGTTTTAAAATATCACCAGTCTCAATCAGAATCATGATAGAAGCTATATAGTACACAAATCACATTTTGGCTTATTAAAGCTACTTTATTGTTAATTGAATGGGACATTCTCTAAGAAGGCCCGAAGTGGTAAAATTTACGATGTCCGAGAAAGTTTTTTAGAAGCTTTTGATTTTTACTTTCCTCAGATGAAGGTCCTATATAATCATTGTCTCAGACATCAACAAATAGTATTTGAGAGGAGGCCCAAGATTTTTCTCTAAAGAAGAGTTAAGGGTTGTTATAAATATTTGAAAAAGAACTCAAGCAAAGTCATGTAACTGTTTAAACTATAAAGTTATAGACCAGATTCCTGTGGTTTAGAACATTATAAGGACGTAACACATTGTCTTTTTCTAGTATTAAAAGTAATCCTTAGGGGCGCCTGGGTGGCTCAGAGGGTTAAAGCCTCTGCCTTCGGCTCAGATGGTGATCTCAGGGTCCTGGGATCAAGCCCCACATCGCATCAGGCTCTCTGCTCAGCAGGGAGCCTGCATCCTCCTCTCTCTCTCTCTGCCTGCCTCTCTGCCTACTTGTGATCTCTGTCTGTCAAATAAATAAATAAAATCTTAAAAAAAAAAAGTAATCCCTAAACACCCAAAGTTTAAAAACTAGAAATCATACAATGTTTGCTCTTAGGCCGCAATGGAATTAAACTAGAAATCAGTAACAGAAAGTTCATTGGAAAATCCCAAAATATATAGACTAAACACTGTATCTCTAAAAAACATATGGCTAAGGAATACATCTCAAGAAAAATTTATAAGTATTTTGAACTAAATAAAAAAAACACAATTTATCAAAATTTGTAGGATACAGCAAAAACAGTGCTTAAGGAGAAATTTACAGCACTGAATGTATATATTACAAAAGAAGACAGATTGACACCAATAGTCTAGATTTAAGCCTTAAAAAACTGGAAAAAGGAGAGAAAATTAAATCAAAACTAAGCAAAAGAAAAAATAGTTAAGAGCAGAAATCAATGAAATTGGAAACAGAAAATCATAGGGAAAAAATCAATGAAACCAAAATGTGGTTCTTTGAAAAGATCAATAAAATTGATCAGCCTGAAGCCAGATAAACTAAGAAAAAAAGAGAGAGGACACAAATTACTGATATCAGAAATGAAAGCACTGATCACTACAGATCCCTTGGATATAGAAAAAAACAGTAAAGGAATACTATGAAAAATTCTATTTTGAAAAATTAGATAAGCTTGATGAAATGGAACAATTATTTAAAAGGAATAACCAGTCAAAACTCATACAAGAGCATATCTGAATATGCTTCTATTAAAGAAATGAAATTAATAATTAATTACCGTCCAAAACAGAAAGCACCAGGCCCACATGGGTTCACCAGTAAATTCTATCAAACATTTAATGAAGAAATAATACTAAATCTCTACAATCTCTTTTAGAGGACAGAAGCAGAAGGATGCTTCTTAACTCATTTTGTGAGACCAGAGTCACTATAATATCTTCAATAAGCTAAAATGTGTGTGTGTTGGGGAGATAGGATATTTACAAAAAATCTACAGCTAAAATAAAAGTTTATGGTGAGAAACTAAAGCTTTCCTACTAGGATCAATTACAGGCGAGGATGATTCTTCTCAACATTCCCTTTCAATAGTGTATTAGAGAGCTTTGAAGATAGATTGATTTAAAAAAGTAAGTAAAAAATATACAGATTTGGAAGAAATAAATAAATCTGCTTTCACAGATGACATAATTGTATATTTAAAAATTCAAAAGAATTAACAAAAATATTCCTGAAAATAATAAGCAGTTATGTACAGTTGCAGGACATACTGTGAATTAACAATCTTCCCTTGTTTTTCTATATGCTGACAATGAACAATTAAAATTAGAAATTAAAAACACAATGATTATTTATATCAGTTCCTCCCAAATGAAATAATTAACTCTAAATCTAGAAATATATGCATAAGATCTATATAAACAAAACTCTAAAACTCTGATGAATGAAATTTTAAGAACTAGATAAATGTGGAGATATTCTATGTTAACACATAGGAAGACCCAATATTGTCAAGAAGTCAGTTCATCCTAACATAATCTGTAGATTCAATTCAATCACTACCAATATCCTAGCAAGTTATTTTGTAGATATTGACAAAGTGATTCTAAAATTTATAAGGAGGGGCAAAATGCCCAGAATAGCCCAAACAGTATTGACAAAGAAAAAAGGAAGAGGCATAAATACAGTCAGCGTGAAAACATACTATGATGCTACATTATTCAGGACAGGGCAGCACTGACAAAAGAACAGACAAATAGATCACTGGAACAAAAAGAATCCACAAATGGACCCACAGAAATAAGATCAATTGATCTTTGACAAGAAAGCAAAGGCAACACAATGAAGCAAAGACAGTATTTCCAACAAATGATGTCAGAACAACTGGACATCCTTATGCAAAAAGAAATGAAGCTAGATGCACTTTATACCTTTCACAAGTGTTAATTCAAAATTGATCCATAGACCTAAATGTACATTACAAAAATGTAAAACTCCTAGAAGATAACAAAAGAATACCTAGATGATCTTGGACACAGCAATAACTTTTTAGATACACCACCAAAGGTATGATCTGTGAAAAAACAATAGTAATAATCGATAAGCTGGGTTCATTAAAATTAAAATCTTCAGCTCAATGAAAGTCACAGTCAAGAGAATGAAAGACAAACCACAAACTGGGAGTAAGTACTTGCAAGAGACAAATCTGATAAAGATCTGTTATTCAAAATATACAAAGTACTCTGAAAACTTAACAGCAAGAAAACAATATGTTAAAAAAGGGGTCAAAGATGTTGAGGCAGCCAGATGGCTCAGTCAGTAAAACATGGGACTCTTGATTTTAGGGCCATGAGTTCAAGTCCCATGCTGGGTGTAGAGAGTACTTTAAAAAGGGGGTGGGGGGGTGGCAAAGAACTTAAGTTACAACTCACCAAGTAAGATACACAATGGCAAATAAGCAAATGAAAAGATGCTATACATTATCTGTCATCAGGGGAATGTAAATTAAAACAACCATAAAATATCACTACATGGCTATTACAATGGCCAAAACCCTAATCACTGACAACATCAACTATTGGCAAGGATTTGGAATGAAGGAACTCTCACGCATTGCTGGTAGGAATGCAAAATGGTACAGTAACTTTGTAAGACATTTTGGCAGTTTCCTACAAAACTAAATATATACTAATTATAAGATCCAGCAATCATGTTCCTTCATTCATACCCAAAGGAGATGAAAATGTATGTCCGCATAAAAACCTGTACATGGATACTTATAGTGGCTCTATTTAAAACTGCCAAAACTTGGAAGAAACCAAGATGTTCTTCAGTAGGTGAATATACAAATAAACTATGTCAATCTAGATATAGAATACTATTCAGTGGTAAAAAGAAATGAGCTATCAAGCCATGAAAAGACATGACAGAACCTCGAATGCATATTAGTAAAAGAATCTATTCTGACAAGGCTACATACTGCATGATTCCAATTATATGATATTTTGGAAAAGGCAAAACTATGGAGACAGTGAAATACTAGGGGTTGCCATAGTTGCCATCAGTGGGAGAAGGGATGAACAGGTGGAGCACCAAGGATTTTTAGGGCAATGAAAACACTCCATATGATACTACTATGATGGATACATATTATTATATATTTGTTGAAAATATAGGCATGTACACAACCACACCAAGAGTGAACTATGGTATAAACTATAAATTTTAGGTAATTATGGTTATCCAGTGTAGGTTTACCCCTGGTAAAAAATGTTCCACTCTGATGGGGGATGTTGACAATGGCAGAGGCTACGCATGTGTGGGGGTCGGGTCAGGGGTATATGGGGAATCTCTCTATCTTCTTTCAGTTTTGTGAGGACCATAATAATTCCCTAAAAAATGAAATCTAAAAGGTGATCCTAATATGGTTATTTTGAAATTTTGAGCCTGAATGAATCTTTTTTGGTTGGCATACATACCTCCTTAGTGTCTGACTGACTAGTTTATACCAACTTCAGCATCAGAAAAATTTGTTCCCGAATTCTACACAGCTACCTAAACACTATGCTACTTTGGGCAAATCATTTCACCCCAAAATGAACATACTAATAACACCTTCACAGTATTATGAACCCTGAATTAACATGTATAAAGAGTAGCCTATAGTAGCCTTGCAGAAAACTGTCTTCCTTTCTGCTTATTTCTTCTTTTCTACCAAGTTTCCACTTCATTCTAGTACTATGATTTTAACCTAGAACCAGAGTGGCCTGATGTTCTTCTTTTCCACCAAAACTCTAGTATGTTCAAACAAAAACTCTCCAAATTCCTGCAGCTTCCACAAAAGCCTTCTATTTAAATGTCAAGAAGTACTTAATATCTGATAAAAGCTTTGAAGATTTTTCTTTTTTTTTTTCATTTTATTTTTTCAGCGTAACAGTATTCATTCTTTTTGCACAACACCCAGTGCTCCATGCAAAACATGCCCTCCCCATTACCCACCACCTGTTCCCCAACCTCCCACCCTTGACCCTTCAAAACCCTCAGGTTGCCCCAACCTCCCACCCCTGACCCTTCAAAACCCTCAGGTTGTTTTTCAGAGTCCATAGTCTCTTATGGTTTGCCTCCCCTCCCCAATGTCCATAGCCCGCTCCCCCTCTCCCAATCCCACCTCCCCCCAGGAACCCCCAGTTTGTTTTGTGAGATTAAGAGTCATTTATGGTTTGTCTCCCTCCCAATCCCATCTTGTTTCATTTATTCTTCTCCTATCCCCCTACCCCCCCATGTTGCTTCTCCATGTCCTCATATCAGGGAGATCATATGATAGTTGTCTTTCTCCGATTGACTTATTTCACTAAGCATGATACGCTCTAGTTCCATCCACGTCGTCGCAAATGGCAAGATTTCATTTCTTTTGATGGCTGCATAGTATTCCATTGTGTATATATACCACATCTTCTTGATCCATTCATCTGTTGATGGACATCTAGGTTCTTTCCATAGTCTGGCTATTGTAGACATTGCTGCTATAAACATTCGGGTACACGTGCCCCTTCGGATCACTATGTTTGTATCTTTAGGGTAAATACCCAGTAGTGCAATTGCTGGGTCATAGGGTAGTTCTATTTTCAACATTTTGAGGAACCTCCATGCTGTTTTCCAGAGTGGTTGCACCAGCTTGCATTCCCACCAACAGTGGAGGAGGGTTCCCCTTTCTCCACATCCTCGCCAGCATCTGTCATTTCCTGACTTGTTAATTTTAGCCACTCTGACTGGTGTGAGGTGATATCTCATTGTGGTTTTGATTTGTATTTCCCTGATGCCGAGTGACGTGGAGCACTTTTTCATGTGTCTGTTGGCCATCTGGATGTCTTCTTTGCAGAAATGTCTGTTCATGTCCTCTGCCCATTTCTTGATTGGATTGTTTGTTCTTTGGGTGTTGAGTTTGCTAAGTTCCTTATAGATTTTGGATACTAGCCCTTTATCTGATATGTCGTTTGCAAATATCTTCTCCCATTCTGTCAGTTGTCTTTTGGTTTTGTGAACTGTTTCCTTTGCTGTGCAAAAGCTTTTGATCTTGATGAAATCCCAATAGTTCATTTTTGCCCTTGCTTCCCTTGCCTTTGCCGTTGTTCCTAGGAAGATGTTGCTACGGCTGAGGTCGAAGAGGTTGCTGCCTGCATTCTCCTCAAGGATTTTGCAGGAAAGAATGTCCAATGGAAAAAAGACAGCCTCTTCAATAAATGGTGCTGGGAAAATTGGACAGCCACATGCAGAAAAATGAAATTGGACCACTTCCTTACACCACACACGAAAATAGATTCCAAATGGATGAAGGACCTCAATGTGAGAAATGAAGATTTTTCTTGTTACAATATTACATTCTTCAGACAACACTGAATGATTTTCTGTTCATTCCATCAATACCATAACTGAATACGTATTACCTTTTTACCAATTTATCTCCTATCCTTGTGGATAGTTTTATCCTGGGACTTGGCTAACAGTGTCTTTTCTGAATAGGCCAGTTATTGGGATTGAAGGTATTAAAAAATTGGGACAAGTCATCTGTAATTGTTGGAAAGTTCTAGAAACTGTTAAATATTTGTTCAGGGTTGCCGCTAGTTTAAGACTGCCTAAATCTTACTGAGCATTGTATAGGCACATTAATTAGAGGAAATGTAACTCAAAAGTTCTACTTATAAGGTTTCAAAAGCTTATTTCTCAAGGCTTGCTCAGATGTGGTAATGCTATAATTTCTAGAAGACATGAATTAAGAGCAGAATCAACAAATATATAAAGTTGCCTTCAAGAAAAACACGATACCAAGACTCAGAAAATTAAATAGATTTTTATGACTTAGTCAATGGAAGACAGTGGGGTTATTACAAAGGCAAAACGACAAACCTGAATTACTCCAAACCTGAATTATCCATTTTATTTATTTTTTCAGCGTAACAGTATTCATTCTTTTTGCACAACACCCAGTGCTCCATGCAAAACGTGCCCTCCCCATTACCCACCACCTGTTCCCCCAACCTCCCACCCACAAACCTGAATTATCTAAGGACTATCTAGAAATTTATTTATTTATTTTTCTTTTTTTTTCATTTTATTTATTTTTTCAGCGTAACAGTATTCATTCTTTTTGCACAACACCCAGTGCTCCATGCAAAACGTGCCCTCCCTATTACCCACCACCTGTTCCCCCAACCTCCCACCCCTGACCCTTCAAAACCCTCAGGTTGCCCCAACCTCCCACCCCTGACCCTTCAAAACCCTCAGGTTGTTTTTCAGAGTCCATAGTCTCTTATGGTTCGCCTCCCCTCCCCAATGTCCATAGCCCGCTCCCCCTCTTTTTAATTCATTATGACTCTGACACAGATATACATGTATACATCAGAGAAAAATAATGCCTTATATATTCAGCTCAGACATTAGTGGAAGTGTTTAGCAATGGGGAATTATTTCCTAAAATGCATAATTTCTTTCTGTTGCTTCTTTCTCTGTCTTAGCTACCAAAGGATAGAGAAAGAACCCAATTAACAATTTCTTCAGTTTTTCTGGAATAAAACCAGGTGACACTTAACACTTTGTCTTAGGTTGGTAAATCAAGAACAGTAAAGTCACATCAAATTTGTAGTCAACCTATAAATTGTATTTTATGGCATCAGGAAAACTTAGAAAAGAATAAACAATTCAATATAATATCCTTCTTAATAGATGAGTGCCTCAGGCTAGTGACGCCATATAGCTGAAGAACTGAAGGCAGGTTATGATAGCTATGAGATAAATATGTGAACAAAGCTTTCCTGTCCATTGAAAATATTAAACATTGTTAAGTGGCCAAATTAGTGGTTGATGTCTTCACTGATATCCTCAATGGAAAAAAAAATTTATTATTGGCTATAGAGAAACACAGACTAATGAAAAATTAAAGAAAATTATAAATAACATTTACAATGTTATTATATATGCTAAACCATATGCTTTATGTTTTTAAAATAAACTTGAGGTTAATTTTTACTATAATAGTTTCTATCATACTAATTTTGGAACATATGTGGCATAAAAAACCCACTGAGTAATCCATGGGAAGGAACAGAGGTACAATACACTAAGTCCATCGAACAGGTGGATTCAGTATGGGAACAAATTCCTAGCCTCTCAGATATAGAAACATTTATTGGAAGACAATCTAAGGGTCCTAAATTTAGAAAGCGCAAGGGAAAGTCTTCACTGACTGAAGTGCTATTGCAAGGTTTGAACATAGAACACAGATTCTGTATTTTATAAATAATTGTATGATAACAAGTCTTCAATAAGTAAATGCCAAAGATGGGAGCAGTGTGAGTATGATGTGTGATGGACAGAAGTAGCCTGTTAAGGTGCTCCCTTATGTGGGGCAAAATGGGAGCTGACTTTGTTAGTGTCTATACCAAATGGCAGGGGTGGCTATTCGTAACATTTCTCATGTAGGGATAGATTTGAGGCCTATGACCAGTTATTTCTGTGGAAACACTGTGGTCTACTAAGCACTGCGTGGTGCTCAGGAATCCAGTAACTTGCAGGCCTGATGTAGGTAATCCCTTTCCTTATATTAGTAAAGGTGCAAGGGCTCTTCCCAGCAACTACACATTAGATACACAGGATGAGTTTAAGCCAAGCACCACTCTTCTCGTGATCAAGGTAGTTTAGGGTCAGTAATAGCAAAAAACAGATGTTAAGTGTTGATTAGCTACACGGAACCCCATTCCTTTTCCATTCATGCTGGGCGTCTGAAGAGAAATTATTTCATTCAGATTTATTAGAAGGAGTAATTATTTTAAAAGGCTATTATAGCTTAAATTAAAATCAAACTATCATCAACAAATCAATAAAACTGAGGTTAATTACCTTTTTTTTTTTTTTTTTTACAACTAAGTAGAACACAGAGATACAAACCTTGAATTTTCTTCTCACTTCTGCTATTTTCTCTTCTAATTCCTCTGTTTTAAATTTGGTTAGGTGGAAAACAGCACCAAGCTGATAAGCTTCCCTGTATAGTTGTTTAAGAAATTCTTCATTTTTGGACCTTAGTTTCATCAAAGATTGGATTTCAGACTCCAATTCTGCTTTTTTCTTTATACTGTTAAAAAAAAAAAAGATCCATATGATTATTCCACGAGAGTATATATTGAGGCAAATATGCTTAGTAATAGTAAAAAAGGAACAAGAGCATGTTTTATGTTGCCAAAAATATAAAATAATCAGATACTTAACTAAAACTTGAGTACAAAGAATATGACCCCAAATTATACTTATTTTCCTACTTTTCCTGTTGGCTATTCTTGTCAAGCTATGCTTAACCTCAGAAGGATCTCAATAAGAAAGGATTGGGGACCTCAAATTCTCAGCTTTCAGAGAACTCATTCTTTCTATATCAACCCCTCCTTTCAATCCCATACAACACTGCTATTAAGAATAATCAAATATGAGAAAAATGCAGTCCATGAAAAGAAGAAACAAAACTTAACAAAAGAAAACTAGTAACTAAAACAAAACTTTCAAAAAGAAAAACAGGGGCACCTGGGTGGCTCGATTAAGCATCTGTGTTTGGCTAAGGTCATGAACTCAGGGTCCTGGGATCAAGCCCTACCTACATTGACTGGACTCCCTGCTCAGTGGGAAGTCTGCTTCTCCCTCTCCCTCTGCTCCTCCCTGCCATTCATGCTTTCTCTCTCAAGTGAATAAATAAAATCTTTAAAAAACAAACAAACAAGCAAAAAACAAAAAGGAAACCAATAGTGAAGGAGAAAGAGTTAATGGAGGGAAAAAGTAAGACATTAGATTGGATACCACCTTTTTCAAGAAACATACCATTGAGGCATACAAGATAAGAAGAAAATACAAAGAAGACATAGCTACATTCACAAATAAGGTAACCATCTCCACAGAACAGAAATAAAACTGGAAAGCAAAGTAAAAGTGGAGGAGAATCAGCAAGAAACTAGCTGAAGGTATGTGTTGCCTGGGCAAGGTTCACTGCATCACAGGAGGGGTTTAGATCAGTTGTACTTGTTTGTTAAAGAACCAACTTACTGATAAGGTAAACTTACTGATAAAGGTTTTTAGAAGGCACTACAGCATTGGGAAGGAACTACAGCATTGGGAAAGAAAGACCCAGAAACCAAGAACTCAACCAATGGGTAAAGAAAAAAAAAAAAAAATTGAAACAACATACGAGAAGCAGTTCTAGAAGGGAAATTGATAATAGTAAGTGCCTACATTAAAGAAAAAGACAGATCTCAAACCACCTAACTTTACATCTCAAAGAACTAGAAAAGTAAGAACAAACTAAGCCCAAAGGTAGAAGAAAAGTTGACAACAACCACAGCAAAGACAAGTGCAATAAACTAAAAGCTATAGAAAAGATCACCAACAAAAAAATGGGTTTTTAAAAAAATACATAAAAACTGACGAAACTTTACATTAAAAAGAGAAAGAAAACTCAAATAAATAAAATAAGAAAGGGCTACAACTAATAACACAGAAATACAAATGATCAGAGAAACTACTATTATGAACAATTATGTGCTAACAATTGGATACCTCGGAAGAAACGCATTCCTAAAAATACACAGACTGAATCATGAAAAAATAGACAATCAGAACAGATCACCAATGAATAAGAAAACTGAACCAGTAATCAAAAACTCCTAATTAAAAAAAAAAAGACCCAACCTATGACTTTACTGGTAAATTCTACCAAACATTTAAAGAAGAATCAATGCCTATTGTTCTCAAACTCTTCTAAAAAATGTAAGAAGAGGGAATGCTTCTGAACTCAATTTATGAGGCCAGCAAACATAGACAAAGCCAGACAAAGAGATTACAAGAAAAGAAAATTACAAGCCAATATCCTTGATCAATATAGATGCAAAAATCTTCAACAAAATCCTAGAAATTGAATTCAACAACAATTTAATAGGATCATACATAATAACCAAGTGGGTTTTTATCTCTGGGATGCTAGGATGGTTAAAATATGCAAATCATTAAGTGTGATACCTCACTTTAGGATAAAAACATGATTATGTCAATAGAAGCAGAAAAAGCATTTGACAAAATTCAACATCCATTTATGATAAAAGCTCTCAAAAGGGGCGCCTGGGTGGCTCAGTGGTTTGAGCCTCTGCCTTCGGCTCGGGTCATGATCTCAGGGTCCTGGGATCGAGCCCCGTGTCGGGCTCTCTGCTCGGTGGGGAGCCTGTTTCTCCCTCTCTCTCTGCCTGCCTCTCTGCCTGCTTGTGACCTCTCTCTCTGTCAAATAAATAAATAAAATATTTAAAAAAAAAAAAAAAAGCTCTCAAAATACTGTATATAGAGGGAATGTATTTCAACATAATAAAGGTCACATAGGACAAGCCCACAGTTAATATCATGCTCAGTATAAAAAGCTGAAGGTTTTTCCTCGAAGATCAGGAATAAGCCAAAGGTGCCCACACTTACATTATCTTTTCAACACGGTACTGAAAGTCTTAGAGCATTTAAGCAAGAAAAAGAAGTAAAATGCAATCCAAATTAGAAAAGAATAGTTAAAATTTTCTGTTTGCCGATGACATAATCTTATATAGAAAGAACCCTAAAAAACTCCACCAAAAAACTGTTAGAACTAATACATAAATTCAGTAAAGCTGCAGAATACAAAGTCAATACACAAAAACCTGTTGCATTTTTATATACTAACAATGGATGATCTGAAAAAATGAAACAATCACATTTACAATAGCGTCAAAAAATAAAAAACCATGTTGGATAAAATTTAACTAAGGATATGAAAGATCTATACTCTGATACTGTCCATAAGACACTGATGAAAGAAATGGGGAAGACAGAGACATGGAAAGATATCCTGTGCTTATGGACTGGAATATATAATAATGTTAAAATGTCTACACTACCCAAAGCAATCTAGAGATTCAATGACTCTCTATTAAAATTCCAGGGGCATTTTTCACAGATACAGAAAAAAAAATCCTAACATTTGCACAAAACTACAAAAGACTCTGAATAGCCAAAGCAATCTGGAAAAAGAAGAACAAAGCAAGAGGTATCACACTTCCTTATTTCAAACAATATTATAAAGCTATAGTAATCAAAGCAGTATGATACTGGCATAAAAAACAGACACATATACCAATAAAACAGAATGAAGAGCCCAGAAAAAAACTTTTGACAAGGATGCCAGCAACACACCACTTTCTTCAATAAGTGGTGCTGGGAAAACTGGACAGCCACACTCAAAAGAGTGAAATTGGCTGGACCCCTATCTTGGCCACTTATAAAAATTAAATTAAAATAGATTAAGGACTTAAATGCAAGAACTAAAACTATAAAGCTCCCAGAGGAAACATAGGGAAGACTCTCTTTGACACCGGTCTGGGCAATTTTTTTTTAAATTTTCTTTTTACATATGACAGCAAAAGCACAGTAAAGAAAGTAAAACATCAAGTGGGACTATGTCAAATTAAAAAGCTTCTGTTCAGCAAACAAAACAAACAAAACCAAAAAACAACCCTCAATAACTTGAAAAGTCAACATAACTATGGAGAGAAAATCTATTTCAAACCATTTATGTGATGACCACTAACGTGATAAGACATTAATATCCAAAATACATAAGGAATTTGTGTAATTTGGTAGGTAAAAACCAAATGATGTAAACTTTAAGTATATATAATTTTCTAAAAAACTAAATAAAACATGGAAGTACTTTTAAATTAATAAGAATGACTTTGGATCTAGAATATAATACTTTGAGACAAATCTTGTTTGAAGGGATTGAATAGAAAACAGAATGTGAGTTCATGGAAACAGGAATGTGCACTTAGGATTTGCTATAAAGAACAGAAGGGCTGGGAGGCAGGGCTCTAATTTATTTTGTGTTTTCTTTTTTTCTGAGATGAGCAATATTATGCCATGTTCATATGCTATTAAAGTAGAGAGAAATAATGACAACCACTAAATGTGTAAGAGCAAATGGCATCCAGGGGCGCCTGGGTGGCTCAGCTGGTTAAGTGCCTGCCTTTGGCTCAGGTCATGATGCCAAGGTCTTGGGACCACTTCACGCTCTCCCTCTGCACATCTCCACCCCTGCTCATGTTCTTTCTTTCTCTCTCTCAAATAAATAAATAAAATCTTTTTTTAAAAAGAGTAAATGGCATCCACTTGGCAAGTGTGTGGGTAATGGGAACTCCTATGTAAGAACTGTTTCTGTTATTATATATTAATAGAGAGGAACACAGGGTATGTAAACACAGATGCAAATAGGTTACGAAGAGTAAGAGGCAATTCTCACTTGATTGCTTCTATGTCCACTATTAGTTATTTCAGAAGATTTTTAGCATTAAAATGAGGGCAATGTGGGTGTTAGGAATGAAGAGTGATACGATGTGAAATAGTTCTCAGAAAAACTGAATTGTCTAAAAAACTTTTGGTAGTGCTGAATGTCACTTAAAAATTATAGAATTCAAGTTCTACTCAGCAGCAAATTTTCTGCAGTACTAATGAAGCTTAAATATGAGGGCCTCTAAATGACCCCAACCCCTTATAAAGTTTTTGAGTGTCTCTAACTGTTTTCAAATGGTCGTACATTTTTCATAAAGTTTGTAAAAATAAGATATCTTAATCAAAATTTATTAAGACTATTTTTTCTGACATTATTTATCCTTCTCAAGTGGCACTGAATTTGTTGTGGGAATTCTATATTCATAACCTTGTATTCTTCATGAAGAGATCACATGTTCTATTAACTCTTAGGGCCCTACTAATTTTTATATCCCACCTTCTTGTCCTTTAGGGTCCACCAAGACAGGATCCACTCAAGGTGAGATTAATTAACACAGCTGTATTTTACTTCAGCCACATTCAGCTGTTGGGATCCTGCTTTAGTTCGATAGGGCTTTTCAAGTCATTGAAATAAAATTTGAAAGTTATTTAAATGAATGCCTATTTTGGTCAGATATTAACTAGATTCTGAAAAAGAAAGAAGGAAGTACAAAAAGGTGGGACATAAAAAATTAGTAGGAATAAAAAAAAATTAGTAGGAATAACAGACTGGTCATCTTGAAGTGTCAAATAGTTGTTGGAGTGAGGATAATAGTACAGTAAGTAAGCTGGGAAGAGTGGTGTCTGTTGTGAGAGTGTGGATTCTTCAGATCGAGACCAGGAGGTGACTCCATTAATGGAAATGATAAGATGTAAGGGTAAAACTATAAGAGAAGGTGATTTGTATGAGATGGAAGAAAAGACTGTTGGGAATGTGGAAGTCTAAAATTTGAGAATCCAAGTTCTTGCGTGTGCTAAATACAGACCAAACTGACTGCCTCTAAAGAGAGACAGAGAGAAGAGAAATGGGAAGAGTAATTTATTTGTAAAATTTTAATTCCTTAAAAATATCTAAAATAGGCTAAAATATTGGTGAGTAGTTAATCTGAATGGTGCATAAAGCATTTTCTCTTTCAATAGCTGAAAAAGTAAAAAATTAATAAAAGCAAAATAGTTTAAGACCATTCATTGAAAAGTGTGCTGGGAAATGCTGAAAAAATCATATTCTGTACTCCTGTGAAGTAACTCAAATTAATAGGCTGGTAAAATATAGCTAAGCGAGTATGAAAAACACAGTACCCTGTGGATTCATTCTAAGTATTCCAGGCTATTTAACAACTTCAATAATATTCTAATTGCTATCTCTATAAATAAATCACTATCCTGTTAACTCTTGATAAACACATTTCATAAAATATACCAGTATGTCTTTATGGTGTTCAATAGCTTTTTTGCTCATTTCCCCTGATTATCAACCTCATCTTTGGATCACTGCAGTTACAATGGCACTGTCTTGCTTCAGGTACAGTAGGGCATTAGGACTAGATATTTCACAGAGCTTGAAAGAAAGAAAATGGCTATACAGAAATTCATACCACACAGTTAACTTCAAGCAAACTAAATACAAATTAATCAGTTTCAAATCATCTTAAACAAGTTCATTTTGCTTGACTTAGGTTACTGAAGCCTGCCTATCATGTGAATAAGCAATCAAGTTAAGTTGCTTGCACAAGTCAAATGCTTGCACAAGTCAAATGTAAAAGGTCCATTTCTAAAGGATGCTGGCTTATCTTAAAGACAAAATTGCTAATTATACATTGTACAAAAGGTAAACAATCATGTTTCATTATCATCAACAAAACATCTTGCCAATATTTGTATACACAGTCATGGACAAAGTCTATTGAGAAATATGACATCTCTCTTTCAGTGTTGCCATTTTTTAAATGAACTATATATGAACAATAGATCATAAACTGAATTAATTATGTAATTTATTCAAATAGTGTAACAGTTGGAAATGACATCAAGTAGTGAGACAGTGTTCTAGTGGAATCTTAGAATATATGTATCAGTGAAAATCTGGGAAATTTTCATGAGGGAAAATTTCACAAGGGCATTAATAGATGTACGAGCATCAGTGATTTGCTTAAAGAGTTTTTATTATTATTTTTAGACCTAAGGAAAAAAGAAGCTGGGATTAAGGGGAAGGTGATTCAGGTAAATAGAAGAATAAAAAAGAAAAAATAAAGAAAAGAGTACGAAGAACAGAACTCTTTTGAGAAAGCAGTGAGTATAGGCAAATAGAGATGGAGAAATAAATAAAGTAATAGGCTTTTGATTTCTTTTGGAAGTACTAAGTATCATGTCCATAGTTTGCTACATGTCAGAGACAGGAATCAAGGCTTCCTAGTGGATATAAAGAGGCAGTATTTCTGAGAAAGGACATAAATTTTAGATTCAGATACACTCACAATCAAATTCTAATTGTTCTTTATGTAATATGGGAGGATGGTTTCATACACAATTTCCTTATCTGTAAAATTTGCTTAATAATACCTATCATTAAGGTTGTTATAAATATTAGGCTTAAATACATTGAGAATAATATATACACTGTAATTATACATATTGAATAACATACACAAATGATTTAATAAATCACTTTTTGTTAATCAGAAAGTATCAACAGCATGGATCTTTATTATAGTGCCACCTGGTTTAATGAAATAGAAGAGAATGAGAAAAAGGAAGACAAATAAAAAAGGCAAATAATCATTAATATTACTTTGGAGTCCCATCCAAGTACTAACCAGGGAGACAAACCATAAATGACTCTTAATCTCACAAAACAAACTGGGGGTTGCTGGGGGGAGGTGGGATTGGGAGAGGGGGAGCGGGCTATGGACATTGGGGAGGGGAGGCGAACCATAAGAGACTATGGACTCTGAAAAACAACCTGAGGGTTTTGAAGGGTCAGGGGTGGGAGGTTGGGGGAACAGGTGGTGGGTGATGGGGAGGGCACGTTTTGCATGGAGCACTGGGTGTTGTGCAAAAAGAATGAATACTGTTACGCTGAAAAAATAAATAAAAAGGGAAAAAAAATAAAGCAGAACAAGAAAATCTAAAAAAAAAAAAATATTACTTTGGAGAAAAATGAGATATCACAGGTGACATCAGAACAAAAGTATCACAGAGAGAATAGGAGCACAGAGATACTGAAACAAAGAAATAAATAAGGATAACAAATACTTATATTCAGCTTTCATTAGTTCATTATGTGATTTATTTAACACCTAATGAGAAGAACATAGACAAGCACACAGATACACACAAACACAATGCCTAAAAGTAAAGCAGTTAGCTGAGAGGAAACACAAACAATCAGTAACTGTACACAGTGTGACAAGTCCTGGGCGAAAAGTATATGGAATCAGAGGAGGTTAGTTAAATGAATAGTTACGAGCATTGATTGCATATCAAGTGCTATGTGAGGTGACTGGGACACAAAGATGAATTAAAACTAAGTTTCTCAATTTATGAAGCAAATTTTTTGCTTCATGAAGCAAAAAAGACACACAAAATAATAGATCTTGGTGCAATCATAGGTATAATAAAAAAATAAAAAAGAAGCACTTAATACCACCTGTTTTGGGGATAGGGGAATACAAGTTACCAACAGGGAAAACACCTAGGAAGAGTTAATGTTTGACCTATTGTATGAATGATCAATTAATTTTATTTATATATGTAAAGCCAGAAAAGGAGGAAAAAGTGCAAGGGAAGGAAAAGAAAGGAAATTTCAATCAGAGGAATACCACAGACAAATATTAAACCTTAAAACAATATAAGTTTGGATACATTAGCATTTTAATAGGCTAGAACACTGAGATCATGGAAAAGAGTGGTAGGAGAAGAGTCTGAAGATTTACAAATTTAAAGTGTCTAATCTAACAGTCTGGGAGTTTAGGCTTTATGCTACAGTCTGTAGGGAGACTGAAGCTTTTTTAAGATGCAAAAAGAATGAATACTGTTACGCTGAAAAAATAAATAAAATGAGAAAAAAAAAAGATGCTGAAAGTAACATTTCGTTCTTTGTAGGTAATTTGCAAGGGTAATGTTTATATGCTGGATTTGAGGACTCAAACTTGGAGTATGGCAGACTAGCCAGAAGCCTATTTTAATATTCCAGTTAGGAGACAAATAGGGCATGATTTATTCCATTGATAATTAAAACAGACAGAAAAGCATCATTTAAAAGATGTACTCAAAGAAGTTGGTAAGATGTTGGCTGTAAGCAGGTAGAGAGGCATATAGGATGATGCCGGAAACTAGTACTTGGTGGTAATGGTGTCAAGATATGATGTTAGGAGAGGGGCTAGATGGTCAAAATGATACTATCAGGAGAAATATAGATGTGTATAGAGATTAAAAAGTAAAGAAAAGTACGACATATGTTAAGATAATGAGAGCAAATAAAATTTCTGGAACTGAAAGTAGACCATGGATGTAAATGGGTTGTGGTTAGAACTCTGAGCTAATCTATTAGTGACAGGCAGAGCTAAATGAGCCACTGTAACATTCCTAAAGAGAATAGCTTCACAGAGTTCAAAGGAGAACCAAGGGAGTGACATGCTGAATCTCAAAAAGGGATAGCATCAGAGAAGGCAGAGACACAAATGCTTGGCTCACACGCAGAGGAAAAAAGACAGACAATAATACTGAAGGCATCTGGGGGTTTTAGAAAGGGAGATGTGCTGTTGTTGTTGTTGTTGTATTTAACTTCAGTGAGATAAATTTTGGTAGCATGGTCATTTCAAAAGCCAGACCGCTGTGTGTCAAAAAATGATTTAGTCAAGCAAATACTGTTAATAATCTAGCAAATATTGCTAATTATGTGAAAACTTTAATGGGAACGTAAGGGAAATACTGTGTGACTACTGAAAATACAACTAGAATAAAGGCAAGGTTTTCATTTTAGCTTGGAAGAAGGTTAATGATGAATACAAATTGAAGGAAAAAAAGTAATGAAGATGTTAGAAATAGAAGTGATAAGAAAAAAACTACATCCTGAATGGGGCAAAAGGGATTAAGACCAAGAGCAGAGAAAGAGGTGTTGGCCTTAAAGAGGAAGTACCATTTACCACTTAAAGGTAAAGAGGCAGGAAAGTGGTTTGCAGATATTACCACAGTAGAATACATTGGTTTGATAAAATACATCATGTCTTCAACTTTTCCTGCCCATATGAGGAAACTGTAGTATAAAGAAAATTAGAGTTTTCTTTCTGAGCTTATCTTGTTTGGGATTTATTACGACTCCTGAATCTAAAGATTCATACTTTAAAGAATTATGGACTGTTAACTGTCATTGTCTTTTTGAATACTGCTTTCCCATTTTCTCATTTACTTCTCATTCTCTTCTCCACAACTCTTAATATTTCTTCCATATGTTTTGTCTCTTTTGCTCTCTTTGCTGCATTCTTTGTTCCTCTTCATGTTTCCAAGTATACTGATTCGTTTCCCTCCCAGCTGCATTTGCTATTTAATTAATTTGATTAAAATTTTTAATTTTAATCAAAGTGAATCCAGTTTTAAGCCCTACAAGTTTTGATGAGTTCTTTTTCAAACCTCCCTGAACTGTTTGACAGTGTTCTATTAGTTTGTTTTGTAACCATTTTAAGTTTACTAAGGCAGAGTTATTCTAACACTATCATTTGAAATTATTGGGGGTGTAAATATACTACTGATTATTTCTGCTAACTCTCATTCATGTTGAAATTTTCCCTATTGTTTTACATTTCGTGAGCTCATCTTTAAAAGATTTACTTTTCATCTGAGAAAATCTCGTGTGGCCTCAGCCAATTAATTTTTCTAGAGAATATTTATCAAAGTAAGATAATTTCCTAAAATGACAATTTCTTGGTTACGAACACCTAGATGGCATATATAAATGAATATATCAAACAATTGTGGGGAAAAAAAAAAAAAAGCCAGACCGTTCTCGCTTGTTTTTCTCTACCCAGGTTTCAGGCTTAGGCAAACACACTTTCTTGTCTCTACCTTTGCTTGTGGGTTTATTTTTTCTGCTCCACCCATTCAAATGCCTTTACTTTATCCAGCTCCCTTACTTGCTCAGAATTCATAGCCCATAGCCGATATCTGAAGACACTAAAATTTAATTACCCTGTTTACCAAGATCAGCAAAGTTACTCTCCAATTCATATTTTCAGATCAGCCAAATATCAAATAAAAATTTAACTTGAAGTTGTTCAGTTTTCTTTCATTGGTCCCTGAGGATTTCCTTTACTTTGTCATAAGCACAACAGAATGTTTACCCTATTTATGCTCCATCTACAAGTATCTTACATTCTTATTATCAACATTGCAGGAAATGTAAATTCTCATTGCTGTTTTATCTACTTACTCTTTTTAGATATTTCATCCTGTCCTTTTAATTGTGACTCAAAATTTGTGTCTTCCTCATTCTGTGCTATAGATCTATGTATCTAATTTTTACTTTTCATTTCATTTGAAGAACTATTAAGAATCTGAAATTTAATATGACCCAAAGAGACATAATTGTATCTTCTCCAAAATCCTCTGCACGCTTTCCTCAATCCCTTGTAACCTCAGCAAATAGCCCAACCATTTTTCTCCCCTCACATTTTATATTCCATCTATCAAAAGATCTGGTTCACACTTCCTTCAAAATATATCTGAAATCAGCTATTACCATTTTTATTGAAAAAAACCTTGATCTATGTCATCATTATTATAAATTTTCTGAATTACCAAAAAAGCTGTCATCCTTCCTATATGCACTAAAGTGCATCCTTCACTAAGCTGCCCAACAGATCTTTCTAAAATAAAATGTACTATCCTTTAAATGCATTCAATGTTTTCATCTATATTCCTTTATCACAGCCTACTTATGGGCTTGCAGTATCTGGTTCCCATCTGCTTTGCCAACATTTGTTTCCTTAAATTACTCTACCCACATACAATTTTCCAGGAACTCTGACCTCCATTCTGTTTCCAGAACACATAGGATCTTTACCCATCACAGGGAGTTTTGCAAATTCCATTCCTTTTATTCAACAACTTCCCCTCTGGATCAGCTCAAAGCTGGCATGTCTTCTTCATTCAGGTCTCAATCCAAATGTTACCTTCTTAGAGATAGGTGTTCCTAAAGGTCCTTTAAAGCTGAGCTCCCAATCATTCCCTGCCCCTGTCAGTCAAGCACATTATCCAATTCTTTTCTTCGACACAAGAGTATCAGTGACTGATTTTTTAAAAAATTATCATTGCACATGTTTATTACCTATTTAGGAGAATGTAAATTTAAATGCTATCCCCAGCATTTAAGCAACATTTCATATAAAGCAAATGTTCAGGACACACAAACACACATACATGCACAAACACATATACACTCTCACAAACTTGCATTTGCTACTTAGGTCCACATTTTCTTTAAATATAAATCTTGATTATGAAGTTCCTCATAAGCATAAAGTTATAATAGTCTACTGGCCATAACTATGAGATTATAAAATCACCACATAAAGTAAAAATAAAGATACATGAAACTATTTCTTATGTTAACCACGGAATAATAAAAACAATTGACCTTTATATTATTTTTGTATCTCTTACAATGTATAGTGTGTAACATATAAATATTTTCTATCAAAAATGCCATTCAACAAATATTTAGTGCACACCAACAATGTGTCTGTAGATTAGTGACTAGATTAGTCCCTGAGGATTCAATAACAAGGGAAAATACAGACAGGTTCTACCTGCAAACATTTCTAAGGCAGTGGGTGTGCAGCCATGCAAAAAGTGTACATTTTATCTTTTTTTATTTTATGCATAAAACATCACCAAGGCTATATTATTTTTAAGAGGAAAAATAGTTAAATAAATTTGAGATCATCATAGAAGGCAGAATATGTCTAGAAAACCACAGAAATGAATAGGGGAAAGAAATCACAAGCAACAAGTCACTAATGGCTAAAATGAGCTGCAGCTCCAGAATTTCCTGTAGCTAAAGCCATTCCTGCTTTTTTCTAATCATACTTGTTAGGCTGCTAAGAAAGTTTAGCTTCTATAATAATTATTACCTTGGCGGTTCATTGAAAGCAGGAAGTTTCCCTTTCATATATATATATTGAAACTTTATGCATGTAATGTAAATTCAATAATAGATTAATAAATTATTGAATGTATTTTTTGTTGGACTGAATTAACAATTTATGTAATTTAATGTCTGTTTTTAAACATAACATTTTATTGAAGTAGAACATTTATAAAGAAGAGTATGCAAATCAAAGAATACAGCTTATTACATTTCATTGTGAATGGACCAGTAATACCTTCATTCAGACAGAAAAAACTGAACACTGTCAGCAGAAATTCCTATGTGTGCTCTCCCAGTGACTATCATCCAACAGGAGGTGCAATCCTGAAGTCTATCACCACCATGAAAATTTGTTAGTGTTTGAACAGGATCATATGTATATACTATTACTATGTCTTCTTTTACTCAATATTATGACTACGAGATTCACCTAAGTTGCTCTATGCAGTTGAATTCTATTCATCCGGCTCCTGATTTTGGCTCAGGTCATGATCTCAGGTTCGTGAGATCAAGCCCCATGTTGGACTCTATACTGCACATGCATGCTACTTGACATTCTCTCTCACCCTCTCCCACTGCTCCCTACCACTTGCTCCCTCTATCAAAAGAAAAATCTAAAATCTTACTTCTTATTAACTACTGTTAATATCTAGTAACGCTTCAACTATCCAGCTATCTATATTTTGGCCAGCACTACACAGTTTAATGATTATTTAATCTTTTGTTTGTTTAACTATATCACAGAGTTGTTTATGATCACAAATCACTTAAAAATTATGATTACCTTGACTGGGTAATCATTTTATTAAATTATAAAACAATATTACATTAGGAATTTAGTTATAATCACAATAGAAACTTTGATTAGAACTTGATTTTTCTCATTATTGAATCATATTCCAAAATTTTATATACTCCTACATTTACTAATTTTAAAAATATAGGGGCGCCTGGGTGGCTCAGTGGGTTAAAGCCTCTGCCTTCGGCTCGGGTCATGATCCCAGGGTCCTGGGATCGAGCCCCACATCGAGCTCCCTGCTCTGCGGGGAGTCTGCTTCCTCCTCTCTCTCTCTGCTGCTTTTCTGCCTAGTTGTGATTTCTCTCTGTCAAATGAATAAAATAAAAAAATATATATATATATTTTTCCAAGACTTACTATAAAGCTATAGTAATCAAGACAGTAGGGTTTATTAGTGAAAGAGCAGACAAATTTACCAATGCAACAGAAGAGAGAGCCAAAAATAGACCCAAGAAATAGAGTCAAATGATCTTTGACAAAGAAGCAAAGGCAATAGAGTGGAGCAAAGATCATCTTTCAACAAATAGTATTGGAACAACTGGACAACCATGTACGAAAATATGAAGCTAGACACAGACCTTACACCTTTCATAAAAATTAACTCAAAATGCATCAGAGACCTAAATATAAAATGCAAACTATAAAATTTCTGAATATAACATAAGAGAAAAACTAGATGAGCTTGGACATGGCAATGATCTTTTAGATACAATGCCAAGGCACAATTCATGAAAGAAATAATTGATAAGCTAGACTTCATTAAAATTAAAATCTTTCACTCTTGTGAAACCCAAGGTCAAAAAATTGAGAAGACAACCCACAGAGAAAATATTTGTAAGGGACACAGCTGGTAAAGACTTGTTATCCAAAACATAAAAAATACTCTGAAAAGTCAACAGAAGGAAAAAAAATTAAAATTAGGTCAAAGACCTTAATGGACATCTCATCAAAAAAGAGAAGTATACGAATAATATCAAATAAGTATATGAAAATATGCTTCACATCATATGCCGTTAGGAAAAAGCAAATCAAAACAACAATAAGGTATCACTACACACTTGTTGGAATGGCCAGAATCCAGAACAGTGACAATACCAAATGCTGGTGAGGATGTGGATCAACATGAACATTCATTCATTGATATTGGGGATGCAAAATAATACAGCCCCTTTGGAGGACAGTTTGGCAGTTTCCTATAAAACTAAATATATTCTTATCATACGGTCTGGCAATCTTGTTTATTGGTATTTACCCAAGGGAGCTGAAGCCTTTGTCCACACAAAAATCTGCACATCAATATTTATAGAAGGTTTATCTATAATTGCCAAAACTTGGAAGCAATCAAGATGATCATCAGTAGGTAAATGGATAAGCTGTGGTACATCCAGATATGTATAGTTCTCAATACTAAAAAGAAATGAGCTATCAAGCCATGAATGACATGAAGAAACTTTAAATGCATATTAGTAAGTGAAAAAATCCAATTGAAAAGACTACATACTATATGATTCCAACTATATGTCATTCTGGAAAATGCAAAACTATGAAGACAATAAAAAGATCAGTGGTTGTCAGAGTTTGGATGGGAGGGTTAGGGAATGAGTAGACAGGATACAGAGAACTAGGGCAATGAAAATACTCTGTATAATTCCATTATTGTAGATAAATGTCATTAGACATTTGTCCAAGCCTATTGAATGTAAAACACCAGCAGTTAACCATGATGTAAACTATGGATTTTGGGTGAATATGTTCTGTCAGTGTGAATTCATCAGTTGTACCAACTGTACCACTGTGGTGAAGGATGTTGATAATGTGAGAGTCCGTGCATGTGTGGGAGCAGGGGGGGATGTGGGAAGTCTCTATGTCTTCTCCTTGATTTTGCTGTGATATACTGGCTTTTAAAAAATAAAGTATTAATTAAAACTCCAACACTTGTACACCTTAAATATACACAATTTTTATTTCTGAATTAGACTTTTTAAATCTGGAAAAATATTTTAAAAAATAAATAACAAAATACATTTTAATAAATGTTAATCATATTTGGTGTTTTTTTTCCATAGAAGTTTCCTATTTTATATTTGTCTTTTTAGGTTTAGGTTTAGGTTAGGTTTTAGGTTTAGGTTTCATTTTCTAATGAATGAGAAAGCAGTTTTTGTTAGTGGGTAGAGTCTCCAGAAGCCATTAATAATATCTCTTGATTCTGACCTATCAGATATTGAGGAAACCTTACCTTATAGTTACATATGGTTTGGTGTTATAATTTATCCTGCAAAATTTCAACCTCACAAAAATTCTAATTTCTAAGAAGTAAATGAAGTGGCAAACATAAAAAATGTTCACTTGTCAATTTAAAGCACTTCTGCATTTAACATCCAGCTTCCGTCTCCAAGAACATCTTCCCTCAGTTTCAGACCTGTGCATCAAAGTGATATCTACACACTTACACTTGAATCATGCCATACCCAATTCCAAACCAAACATATGAGCATCTTCCCTCCAACCTTTCTTTTTTTCCTCCATACATTTCTCATTAATTAAATCTTAACTCATCCAATTACCACCAAAGTGATATCTTTAAAAGAGAAATGTGACCATACAGCTTTTTTTAAATTTTTTTTTCCTTAATATAGATTATATTTATTTATTTATTTTAATTTATTTATTTTTTCAGCGTAACAGTATTCATTGTTTTTGCACATCACCCAGTGCTCCATGCAAAACATGCCCTCCCTATTACCCACCACCTGTTCCCCCAACCTCCCACCCCTGACCCTTCAAAACCCTCAGGTTGTTTTTCAGAGTCCATAGTCTCTTATGGTTAGCCTCCCCTTCCAATTTTTTTTTAATTTATTTATTTTTTCAGCGTAACAGTATTCATTGTTTTTGCACAACACCCAGTGCTCCATGCAAAACGTGCCCTCCCTATTATCCACCACCTGTTCCCCCAACCTCCCACCCCTGACCCTTCAAAACCCTCAGGTTGTTTTTCAGAGTCCATAGTCTCTTGCCATTTGCAAAGATGTGGATGGAACTAGAGGGTATCATGCTTAGTGAAATAAGTCAATCAGAGAAAGACAACTATCATATGATTTCCCTGATATGAGGACGTGGAGAGGCAATATGGGGGGCTAGGGGGATAGGAGAAGAATAAATGAAACAAGATGGGACTGGGAGGGAGATAAACCATAAGTGACTCTTAATCTCACAAAACAAACTGGGGGTTGCTGGGGGGAGGTGGGGTTGGGAGGGGGGAGGGGGGTTATGGACATTGGGGAGGGTATGTGCTATCATGAGTGCTGTGAAGTGTGTAAACCTGGCGATTCACAGACCTGTACCCCTGGGGATAAAAATACATTATATGTTTATAAAAAAAATAAATAAATAAAAAAATTTAAAAAAAAACACTAATGGTACACCGGTTGTTGGCTAATTGGACATAATAAAAATATTTTTAACATACAGAGAAATCTTACAAATGTTTCATTATACCATTTCCAAAGATAAAATGATCAATAAGAAATTTTAACAATCTTCCTATATAATTATCAAATAGCATCATTACTCTTCTCCCTTCTTTCCTTCTTCCCTCCCTTCAGTACTTAACTGGGTAACATAGTATGTATCAGGCACTATGCATGAAGATGTGGATTCTCTGGGGAAGAAAATATGGCCATGGCCTATGCCTGCTCTCATGGATCTCATTTTTTGAGGGAATGAACAAGAGTCAAATATTCACACAAACAAAATTCCAAATATGGCAAGAGAAATGGAGAAAAGTAGGTGTGCCAGATACACACATAATAGACAAATTGAATTTAACTGGACGGTCAATGAAAAGCTTCTCAGAACTGACTCTCAAACTGCCTTAAGGATAAATGTTGGGAAGAAGCAACAGGAAAAATACCATAGGAAAAGGAAATAGCATAAAAATGCCACATGGGGGGTGCCTGGGTGGCTCAGTCGTTAAGCCTCTACTTTCAGTTCAGGTCATGATCCCAGAGTCCTGGGATGGAGACCTACCTTGGGCTCCCTCTCAATGGGAAGCCTGCTTCTCCCTGTCATACTGCCCCTGGTTGTGCCCCCTCTCTTGCCGTCTCTCTCTCTGTCTGTCAAATAAATAAAATCTTTTTTAAAATGCCATATAGGCTGGGGAAAATATGGCAAATAGGAGAAGATCAAGTAGGGCCATTATATTTGAACTACATAATAAGGGTAAAGCATGTGTGATATGAGACTGCACAGGCAGATATGTCCACCTACTCAGCGACATAGTAGGAGAGGTTAAGGAGGCATTTGTGTCCCCTCATTCCTGTTAACATTAATGCAGGTATGAAGAGAAATGGATCACACTATAGGAAGGAAGGAAGGAAGGAAGGAAGGAAGAGAGGAAGGGAGGGAAGGAAGGAAGGAAAAGCAAAGCAAAGCAAAGCGGGGGGAGGGAGGGGAGAAGGAAGAAAGGAAAGAGAGGAAGGGAGGGAGGAAGAAAGGAAAAGAGAGGGAGGAAAGGAGAAAAAAGAATGCACCTACCACAGTGTAGATAATGGGCTAGAAAGAGAGAAGAATGACTGCAGTAAACTAGCTTTGGAAGTCACTGTAAATTCACACAAGACATGATGATAGCTTATACTAGAGTGCTGGTGGAGTAGTGAGACAGATAAAAACACATTTAGCATGTGGGACTTCGTTCTTATCATGTTGAATATGAGGATTGAAATAGAAAAAGGAAGCATGAAAACCGTAGGTTTCTGAGCTAAGAAAACTAGGAGTGGCTAGAAAGAATTGAGGGTTGACAAGGACAGCAGAAGCTTAGTTAAACATATTTTAATTTTAAAGTGCCTTTGAGTATAAGAGGATATGTCAAAAGGAGGTGATAGGAGTGAGCATAAAACTCCTTATTAGATCATTTTTTCACCATTTTAATACCTCTAATGGGATTCAGAGTGATTTTTAAAGAGCAACACCAAGCAACATCTAGGGGCACCTGGGTAGTTCAGTTGGTTAAGCCTCTGACTCTTGATTTCAGCTCAGGTCATGATCTCAGGGTTGTGAAGCCCCGTGTCAGGCTCTGCCCTGGAAGTGGAGCCTACTTAAGATTCCCACTCTCCCTCTCACTCTGCTTCCCCACTCCAACTCAAAAAAAAAAAAAAAAAAGCTAATAGAAGTAAACAAAATTTAAGCTAATGACAATCACAAAAACTACCATAACCACCCCAGGAGAACAAAAATGAAGAGATGTATTATAATTAACATATTGGATATGTTACATCAAAATGAAAATTGTATTTGCACAATTACCTTTCATTGATTAAACCTGCCACTGTTTCAATATCAATTTCAAGTTTTTTGTTTTCTTCTGTCAATTGAGCATTTGCAATTGAAATATCTGAAAAGTCTCTTGCAATATTAGAAAGCTCAATATCCCATGATTTTTTCTTGAAGAAAAGAATAAAAGAATCATTTATACATGTCTTGTATCTCAGAAAGAAAAACATGGGTAATGATGAAATTACTTTTATTTGCATGAGTTAGTATGTAGGAATAGAGAATAGAACTCTAGGGAGAAGGGGGAAAGGTCAACTTACTGCGGCATAATAATCATTAAGTACACCCAGATACTCCTTTTCAAAACTTTTTCTCTTCCAGGATAGTTGATCATAATTTTTTTTCAAATCATCAAGCTAAGAAAAAATATAAAGGAAAAAATAAATGAATTATGAACCTTCCCATTCTTTTTTAAAGTAAGAAATATTTCAAATTATCTACTTATCATAAGTTAGTAAGTGTTGATTAAAATAGTATAACACCATAGGTTGTTGCCATTTATAAAAATTGATGCAAGATTCTGAATAGAATATAGCAAATAAAGTCTAACAGCGCTCAATTAAACAGAATAAAATAGAATGTATTTTAGTTATATTGTAAGAATTTATAAAAATTAGCAAATTTAAATCATAGTTATCACATTAAAAAATTAAAGAAAAAATAACACAAATATGGTCAACACTCTAGAGGACAACTGTGTGATAAATTCACTATCTAGTTTCAAGCATTTTCAAGCTAGTACAAGGAAAAACTATACAAATACAATACAGAGAGGAAAAAACATCAAACCATAAAATGCTAAATGCATGCCCACTGAATTCAATAATGAGACTAGATTATCTCTTATCACCATTATTATTAATCATGTTTTGGAAAATTTAACTAAATGCAATTGGATAATAAAACCAAATGTCATTATAATGTTGAATATGAATAGACAATACACTCTCAACTTTAGATGATACAGTTGAACACTTTGAAAAACAGAAGATTTTATTTTAAACTACAATGTATGACTTCGGTAAAATGAGCATAAGGAAATTAATAGCTTTTAACCATAACAGTAATAATCTGTTTAAAAACATAGTGACAATACTTAAAAACTTTGGCCAAAAAATATAAAATATCTGGGAATAATTAAACATAAAAGGGAAGACCTATATAAAGCAAACACAAATTCTGTTTTAAAAAGCTTAAATCAAGACCCACATGAAAAGAGTGATAAGCCATGCAAAGGTTTAATAGAATACACTGTCAGTTATCCTACAATTATGGCTGCTTAACTTGTCAATATACTAAAACCCACTGAACTGTATGACTTTAGAAAGAAACAACATAGTTAAGAGGCAACAGATCCAAAAATTAATGACAAAGGAAATAATAAGACATAGTTTTTCAAACCATTTCAGAACCCTCTTTATTATTTTACTCACATTACATATCATACCATCTGTATTACTATTCATTTAATAATTTTCTTTTTTTTACATATATATATATTTTTTAAAGATTTTATTTATTTATTTGACAGACAGAGATAGGCAGAGAGAGAGAGGGGGAAGCAGGCTCCCTGCTGAGCAGAGAGCCCGATATGGGGCTCGATCCCAGGACCCTAGGATCATGACCTGAGCCAAAGGCAGAGGCTTTAACCCACTGAGCCACCCAGGCACCCCCTTTTAATAATTTTCTTAAGGCAAGTCACATGTTTATTTAAAGAATCATTTAAAAAAAGAAACTACTCTTATTGGAAGTTAAAAATCCAATATCGCATGCAATAAAGGGATACAACTTTAAAAATAAATAAAAATAATTTATTAAATAATCTAAAAATAAAATACTAGTATTAAATTCTTCAACTTACCAAGAAAATACTAAGTATATTTTTCTTAGAATTATGATCAGTAATTAAAGAAATATTTGGATTGGCGTTGTATTTTGAAGATGGGTATTTCAATGAATTACAAATTTACCTGTATATTTAATAAGTTTGACATCTAATTGAACATTATATTTCTAGCCCAAATAAAAATAAGTATTTTATAATTTTTAGTTTCAAGAAGCCTTTGAAATAGCTTCCAGAATTGTTCTTTGGAAACTGTCCAATTACTAAGCTATGTACAAGCTTTCTTACCCACTCATTAATACCATTGTTGGGAAATAAGCATTTTTAGATACTGCAACATATTTTGAGTGTACTCCTTAAAGTTGTAACCAAATTACTCAGACAATGAGACATTTCCTCCTTAATGTAATTAAAAGGTTTATTCTATGGCTTCAATTTTGCTGGATTTTTTTCTTTAATGTGTTTCATCTATTAGAATTCTATTAGGACATTTTAAGTTTTGAATGAGAAAATACCTTTATATCTTTAGGGTAAATACCCAGTAGTGCAATTGCTGGGTCATAGGGTAGTTCTATTTTCAACATTTTGAGGAACCTCCATGTTGTTTTCCAGAGTGGTTGCACCAGCTTGCATTCCCACCAACAGTGGAGGAGGGTTCCCCTTTCTCCACATCCTCTCCAGCATCTGTCATTTCCTGACTTGTTAATTTTAGCCATTCTGACTGGTGTGAGGTGATATCTCATTGTGGTTTTGATTTGTATTTCCCTGATGCCGAGTGACGTGGAGCACTTTTTCATGTGTCTGTTGGCCATCTGGATGTCTTCTTTGCAGAAATGTCTGTTCATGTCCTCTGCCCATTTCTTGATTGGATTGTTTGTTCTTTGGGTGTTGAGTTTGCTAAGTTCCTTATAGATTTTGGATACTAGCCCTTTATCTGATATGTCGTTTGCAAATATCTTCTCCCATTCTGTCAGTTGTCTTTTGGTTTTGTTAACTGTTTCCTTTGCTGTGCAAAAGCTTTGGATCTTGATGAAATCCCAATAGTTCATTTTTGCCCTTGCTTCCCTTGCCTTTGCCGTTGTTCCTAGGAAGATGTTGCTACGGCTGAGGTCGAAGAGGTTGCTGCCTGCATTCTCCTCAAGGATTTTGATGGATTCCTTTCTCACATTGAGGTCCTTCATCCATTTGGAATCTATTTTCGTGTGTGGTGTAAGGAAGTGGTCCAATTTCATTTTTCTGCATGTGGCTGTCCAATTTTCCCAGCACCATTTATTGAAGAGGCTGTCTTTTTTCCATTGGACATTCTTTCCTGCTTTGTCGAAGATTAGTTGACCATAGAGTTGAGGGTCGATTTCTGGGCTCTCTATTCTGTTCCACTGATCTATGTGTCTGTTTTTGTGCCAGTACCATGCTGTCTTGATGATGACAGCTTTGTAATAGAGCTTGAAGTCCGGAATTGTGATGCCACCAACTTTGGCTTTGT
This sequence comes from Meles meles, assembly GCF_922984935.1. Classification (NCBI taxonomy): domain Eukaryota; kingdom Metazoa; phylum Chordata; class Mammalia; order Carnivora; family Mustelidae; genus Meles; species Meles meles. Next base: position 56,871,807 of record NC_060077.1, read on the forward strand.
TCTTCAATATTCCTTTGGCTATTCGAGGTCTTTTCTGGTTCCATATAAATTTTAGGATTATTTGTTCCATTTCTTTGAAAAAAATGGATGGTATTTTGATAGGGATTGCATTAAATGTGTAGATTGCTTTAGGTAGCATAGACATTTTCACAATATTTATTCTTCCAATCCAGGAGCATGGAACATTTTTCCATTTTTTTGTGTCTTCCTCAATTTCTTTCATGAGTACTTTATAATTTTCTGTGTATAGATTCTTAGTCTCTTTGGTTAGGTTTATTCCTAGGTTCTAATTTTGAATGTAGTTCTCAGCCATAAAGTAATCCAGAAGCCTGAATTTTTCACCAAGGAATACTTGAAGCTCTTTTTCTTTTTATAAAATTATCCTTTCTTTTTATAAATTAATAGGAAGTGAATTTCTTAAAAAGCACATATTAAAGAATAAGGGTTGAACATCCACTTACAAATCTGAGAGCACATATGAGTATTTGGTGGTTTTAACTAATCTGATTAATAATTTTAAAAGTTCAATGTCATTTTGCAATGGCTTGAATATGACTATTCAAGAGTATAATAGTGGGTAGATTTGCCTTTCTTGACAATTTTTTGAATATATGTAACTAGTTATTTTCTTTCATCTGCCTATGGCATTAGCATCATATGTGCTTAATCAAAAACATGGATTTCAGGATTTACCGCTGTTTCTCAAGAAGTCAAGAAGTCATCAATACATTTATATTTTCTTTATCTGTACACAGTAGCAAAGAATTCACTATGCATAAATTCATCATTTTGCAGTGAATGATAACAACTTTTATACTAGAAATAATTACTTTACATATTTGGTTATCTCTATAAGTAAAAGACGAATTGTTATTTGACATAGGCATTTAATGAATCATTTTGTTATATCCTTGAAACTCCCAGTCACCTGGTAGCAGGCTTGATAAATGTCTTACTAACTGCTTCAGCAGATCTGGACTCTGAAGTTAATTGTAATGCTAAAAACATTCTAAAGTCTCAGCATTTTCATTCTGTGTTACTCTACATACACTTGAGCATCCGTCTATTCTAACATTTTGATAGGCTCCCTATTTTTTGTGCTTCAACATGACAATTGTGGATTATTTAATAATTATGACCATTGTGACTAATCTTAGAATACATAATAAAGTAGACTTTTCTTCACCAGTTCATAAAATCCAAAAATCTAATAAAAATCAAATTCTTTCCACACTAATTTTTCTTTGCTGCTTGTAAACATTAGTAAAGGACTTTTAGGAAATGTTTTAATTTGGTTTTCATACCTATCTAAAGACATGTTAACTGATTCTATTACATTATTCACTAGTATCTTTATTTCTACACTTAACATCCATAATTTTTTTTTTCCAGAGAAAAAGCAAGAGAGAAAACATGCATCGCTGAGCAGGGGGAGAGGGGCAAAGGGAGAGGGAAAGCGGGAGATTCTTAACCAGGCTCCATGCACAGAGTAGATCTCAGAGCGATCTCAGGACCCTGAGATAGGACTTGAGCCAAAATCAAGTTGTGGAGGCTTGACCAAATGAGCCACTCAGGTGTCCCAAACATCTGTGTTTTCAACCATTTATCTAGGGCTAAATCTACAGAAGTACAAAAATCATAAATATATCCCAAACCAGTTTCTAATGTGCTTTCTAGGTCAGATGTGGTAGCTCTGATGCCTAAAATTATACATATTTCATATGCCAAACAATCGTAAATATTTTAGTAGATTTTCCAGGGCATTAAAGTGAAAATTCAGTGCCTTAAGGTCAAAATTAATGATCTGTATTACCATGCCACTGATAGGTGTTTGTCGACAGGCTCAAGAAGTGAAATTATGAAATGCTTATGAGCGCACCTTAACTACTACAGTATAATTCTTACATCCTACAATTTTTGAATAAGTACTATTATTTTAGCCCTGCCCTAAGCAATAAAGTCCCTGGAATCACACATGGAATCATTGTGTGCTAACTGCTTTCTTAACATAAATGATAATAAACACATAACTTTGAAAATGCTCATCACTGGAATATCTAAAATTATATAGTATGTCATGAATAGTAATCTTTGCAAGTAAAAGAAGAGAAAATGTGAATAGCTAATTAAAAGAAAATGAAAATGAATTTACTTCACTCCCAGGCAGGAAATGAAAATTAATCCAATACTGCTTTACCCAAGAATTAAGTTGCTTTGATTTAAAAACACCTACAGTGTTGGGAAAAGTAAGAAATCAGACATTTATATTGCTCACATACACATACATATGCACAATATACATACCAAATTTTCAGAACATATTTCAATAATATCTATCTTGAAAAATACACTTAGTTTGGTCTGACACAACAATCCAAATTTTGAGAATTTGGCACATACAAGGAACCAGCACATAAAAACAGCATACATAAAGTTATTAATATTTAATATTGTTAGTAGTAGTTAATAACTGTTTCATTCTGAATTTATTTGAAAGGTAAATCATTGAGTAAGGTGTAGTGTTATTTTTATTATGTTAAGTCACCATACTGTACATCTACCGTTAGTTTTTGATGTAGTGTTCCATGATTCATTGTTTGTGTAACACCCAATGCTCCATGCAATCCAGGCCATCCTTAATACCCATCACCGGGCTAACCCATCTCCCCACCCACCTCCCCTCTAAAACCCTTAGTTTGTTTCCTGGAGTCCATAGCATCTCCTGGTTCTTCTCCCTCTCCGATTTCCCCCCCTTCATTTTTCCCTTCCTTCTCCTAATGTTCTCTATGTCATTTCTTATGTTCCACAAATAAGTGAAACCATATGATAAGTGACTTCTCTGCTTGACTTATTTCACTTAGCATTATGTCCTCCAGTCCCATCCATGGTGATGCAAAAGTTGGGGATTCATCCTTTCTGATGGTTGAGTAATATTCCATTGTATATGTGGACCACATCTCCTTTACCCATTCATCTGTTGAAGGGCATCTCAGCTCTTTCCACAGTTTGGCTATTACGGACATCGCTGCTATGAACATTGGGGTACAGATGACCCTTCTTTTCACTATATCTGTATCTTTGGGGTAAATACCTAATAGTAAAACTGCTGGATCATAGGGTAACTCTCTTTTTTAATTTTTTGAGGAATTTCCACACTGTTTTCCAAAGTGGCTGTACCAACTTGCATTCCCACCAACAGTGTAAGAGGGTTCCCCTTTCTCCACAGCCTCTCCAACATTTGTTGTTTCTTGCCTTGTCAATTTTTGTCATTCTAAGTAGTGTAATCAATGTGGTTTTGATTTGAATTTCCCTGATGTCTAATGATGATGAACACTATTTCATGTGTCTGTTCGCCACTTGTATGTCTTCATTGAAGAAGTGTCTGTTCATGTCTGATGCCCATTTTTGGATTATTGGCTTTTTGGGTGTTGAGTTTGAGAAGTTCTTTATAGATCTTAGATATCAGCCCTTTGTACTGCCATTTGCAAATATCTTCTCCCATTCTGTGGGTTGCCTCTTTGTTTTGTTGACTGTTTCCTTTGGTGTGTAGAAGCTTTTTATCTTAACAAAGTCCCAAAAGTTCATTTTTGCTTTTGCTTCCCTTGCTTTTGGAATCATGTCTTGAAAGAAGTGCCTGTGGCCAATGTCAAACAGGTTACTTCCTTGGTTCTCCTCTAGGATTTTGATGGATTCCTGTCTCACACTGAGTTCTTTCATCCATTTTGAGTTTATCTTTATGTATAGTGTAAGAGAATGGTCGAGTTTCATTCTTCTGTATACTGCTATCCAGTTTTCCCAGCACCATTTAATAAAGAGACTTTTTTTCCTGCTTTGTTGAAGATTACTCCACCATAGAGTTGAGGGTCCATATCTGGGCTCTCTAGTCTATGCCATTGGTCTGTGTGTCTGTTTCTGTGCCAGTACCATGCTGTCTTGGTGATGACAGCTTTGTAATATAGCTTGAAATTAGGCAACATGATGTCCCCACGTTTGTTTTTCTTTTTCAACATTTCCTTGGTGACTCGGGGTCTTTTCCGGTTCCATACAAATTTTAGGATTATTTATTCCAGCACTTTGAAATATGCCAATGGTATTTTGATTGGGATGACATTGAAAGTATAGATTGCTCTGGGCGGCATAGACATTTTAACAATGTTTATTCTTCCAATCCATGAGCATGGAATGTTTTTCCATCTTTGTTCGTCTTCTTTGATTTCTTTCATGAGTGTTCTATAGTTCCTAGAGTATAGATTCTTTACCTTTGGTTAGGTTTATTCCAGGGCATATTATGGTTTTTGGTTGAGGTGAATAAAGTGTAATTAATGGCTCAATGAACCTCCTTTGCAACTTCCTACTAATGTGCTTTCTTGTGTATCAGAGCCCAGGACAGAAAAGAACAGAAAAGAAGGCAGGAAGTCCAGGAGGCAGTTGCTACTCTTATTTGTGAAAGCATTCAAGATGTAAATTAGTTTCGACCAATAGGAGATACAGTCACACATATTATGGATAGTAAAATTGAGGTAAAAGGCATATTCCTGATTCTTGGTTGCTTTCTTTAGTTTAGTTTTGTTTGTTTTCTGTTGGCAAGTAAGGTGGTGAGGTGTGAATATTGTATAGTTGCGTTTTAGTGTCTATCCGCTAGCTGTGGGTGCTGCAGCACTGTGGCATCAAGCAGCAGTGGCTACAGCTTCCGGATCCCAGCTTTCTAATCCAAGGAGCAGGCAGCCCCAGATGTCATAGTTCCTGTACTGGTCAATTTGGAAAACCTCCTGAAGTCCAGCCTACAGCTCTCTCGGCCAGCTTTGTAAACTAGTTGAAATCTCTAAATCCCTTCCTGCCTAAAACAGAATGCTTTTTGTTTTCTGTACTATACTCTGACTGATATGATGGCAATTAATAACACATACTATTTGTACCATTAAAAAAGTACATTAAGAGAGCCGGGATGGCTCAGTCTGTTAAATGTCTGACTCTGGTTTTGGCTCAGGTCATGATCTCAGAGGGGTGAGATGAAACCCTGCCTCAGCCTCGGTGCTCAGTGTGAAGTCTGCCTGAGACTCTCTCTCTCTTCCTCTCCTTCCCCTCTAATAAATAAAAAAACAAAATATTTTTTAAAAAGTATATTAGGCTTTTATCTAATTATCATGAGGAATATCACAATGTATTTTTAAGTAAAAGAGCAAGTTTACTAAATGTGTATATAGGAAAAAACCCTTTTTAAATAAAAATCAAATAGTAAATTGTACAAACAGATACTATTATATATTTAGAGGAGGACAGAAATAATATGTGCAAGATAATATACTGTTTTGGTAACACAGGCTACTTCATGCAAGATCAGAAATGGGAAGAACATAGGTATTACAATTGATAGCTAAAACTTTGTATCTTTTTATTTATACCATTTGCCTAGGTGAACATGATACTTAATAACATTTACAAGAAAATTAAATAAAGAAATGCAGCACCTAGTCTACACAATCTCACTGTTTTATAAATTGGATGAGTCATTAATAGAGTGGAAATTACTGAGGACAGTTGAAAATAAAAATAATGAAAACAACAAAGTGGGAAAACATTCTGCATACTACACCACTGAAAAGAGAACATATATATTTTAAATAATTAGTAACATAAGGGATTCATAATTGGTAATGTTTTAGACAGCATACTGAATGAAAGATTAAGTTTGAACAGAAAATCTCAGTATTTAAAATTATTAAAATCATGTAAAGAATAAAATGTTTTTCTAAATGAATGTACCCTTTATATATATTCTCCTTTAATCAACACGTTAACCTCTAAATCCCTCTCCTGAAGATTTTTAACGTACAAAATTAACATATACCTAGTTGTTCAAATGAGAAAACTCAATCTCAAAAGGATAAAATATGCAGGTCACAACTGGAAAGTGGAGGCAAAATGTGAGCCTGAGCCTTTGTGACAGCCTCTAAGATAACATTCTAAATAAAGTGCTTTAAAAATTCTCAGCCTTACTAATTAGAGAGATGAAAATTTAAAACCACAGTGGGATAAATTCTACAAAAGAACTATAATTAAAAATAAATAAAAGACAATATTAGAGGATCATGTTAATCTGAGGCTAGAACTCTCATACATAATGGCCTGAGTAGAAAAAATGTGTAACTATCTTGGAAAAATTTTTTGGCATTAGCTACTAAAACTGAACAGAAGGGGTTTTTTTCGCCTAGCAATTCCCAACCTAAATTAATACAGAGTTCCAATGTGTATTTCAACTGCCTTGGTCTGAAAAACTAGAAAGAATGAATGTCATAAACTGGAACAGGAAAAACTGCAGGTTGGATATCTAAAGTTCAATTTTGGAAAACGTAAGCTTGAGATACCAACTAGACATCTAAGTGGATTTGAGTTGTTAATTACAGATACATAAAGCTTATTCTAAAAGACAAAGCCCTGAGAGTCTCAAATATTTGTGCAGTTGGGGAAATATAGAGAAACCAGAGAAGGACACTGAGAGCAACTTTCCAGGAGAGTAAAGAGAAATAAGAATAGTGCGTGTTAGAAACCAAGAGATAAAGTTTCCAGAGATAGGGTATAATAATCAGTTTGCTTAAGTGCTACATATTAAGTTAATTAAAATAAGGACAAAGAAACAATGATTAGAGTTAGCAATATGGAAATCACTTTTGACCTAAATCAGCGATGCTCTGGTTGAATGGTGAAGACAAAAAAGAAAATTAAAATGTGTCTAAGATAAGGGTGAGAGATATTATAACCAAATAAGATTTATTACAATAATGCGAGGCTGAACATTAGGAAACCCATCAATACAATTCACTAACTTTATATGGATATGATACAGATAAGAGAAACTATGTAAGTATTTCCTTAGGTGCAAAAGAGAATGTTGACAAAATCTGACACCTGTCCCCAATTAAAAAAATACTCAATAAATTGAAACCGATATTTTCTTAACATGACAAAATATATATTGACTCCTAAAGTCAGACTCTTACTTAAAGGAAAAAACTAGCATCAATCCCATCAAGAGAAGAACATAGCAAGGAGGCCAATGATCTCTACTACCATTTAACACGGTAATGGATACATTAACCAATGTAATCAGGTAAGAGATAACTTTTAAAAGACATAAAAATAATGAAGGGATAATAATATCTGTATTTACAGTTGAAATAATAGCACCCTTGGAAAAGCCAAAATAAACAATGATTAAACTGCCATAAATGATTTTAAAATCGGTAAATTAGCAAAATATGAATTAGCGTTATTGATTTTATATACCTAAATATAACCAGGAATAAGAATTAATGAAAGAGAAAATTCCCAATTAACATGCAACAAAATAACTAATTAGGGATAAACTTATCAAAAATATGGAAAACCTATATGAGGAAACCTTTTGAAAAATTTTCTAAAAGACACAAAAAGAGAACTGAACAAATAGAATGGTATCACCTTACTGGCTTAATACATATTGGTTATCTCATGATTCTGTAGAACAGAATGCTAGTGGGTTAAGTAAACACCCTGTTTAAGGTCTCACAAGCTGAAATGATGATTTCAGCTGGCCTGGGCTCTTCTGCAGACTCCACGGAATGAGCCACTGCTAATCTCATTAAAACTGTGGGCAGAGGGGTGCCTGGGTGGCTCAGTGGGTTAAAGCCTCTGCCTTCGGCTCAGTTCATGATCCTGGGGTCCTGGGATCAAGCCCCACATCGGGCTCTCTGCTCAGCGGGGAGCCTGCTTCCTCCTCTCTCTCTGCCTGCCTCTCTGCCTACTTGTGATCTGTCTGTCAAAAAAAAAAAAAAAAAAAAAAAAGACTGGAAAGAATTCATTTCCCTTTCACATTTTTTATATGGCCCACTCCATTTTAAAGTCAGCAATGCCTGGCTGAGTGCTTCTCATGCTCTGTTTCTGACTCCACTTTCTGCTATATTTCCCTGAATTTTTCTATCCTCAGCCAAGAGGAAGAATAACCTTCTGTAGTTCTCAACTGCACCCTCTGGAATTTTATCCACCCTCTCAATTCTTGGTTCCACCTTCAGGACTCTTAGTCTGACCATTTGGGTCATCCTTCCTTTTTCATGAAAAGTAGCACAAGTTTGCAGGTGGACAATTTTATCAACCTGCTTCTTTCCAGAAGAATCATGAGATCCAATGGCTTTCTTTTATTTTATACACTGTCGGTCTCTTTCAGTATTTTGCTGATATAAAATTCACAACATGTGGGTCTCCCATGTAGATCAGGGATGCATGCATTCATTCATTCATATATATGTACATATGTATGTATGCATATCTATATATGCATATAATTCATATGTACGCATATACATGTTTATGCATACATATGCGTGTATATATGCATGTATCTGTGTTCGTGTGTGTATTCCATTAGATAGTGGGGACATGTCCAAAATATTTTTTAGATAATCACTTCTCTATTTTTGGTTACACTGAAATAGTCAAGAGTCAATAGCATTATGTGTCCTTCTAGATTAAGGTATATGTGAATCACTTCAATTTAAAAAGAATTTCAATTAAAATTGATTAATATTTATAAATTATACCCAAATATATTAACTTAAACTTTAGCAATTACTTAGAATATAGTTTTCCCCTAACATATATAGAGCCACCTCTATAACTAGAAAATGATTGAATTTACAACCTTAGAGCATTTTTATCATCTAAAGAATACTAATGAGGGGGCGGCTGGGTGGCTCAGTGGATTAAGCCACTGCCTTCGGCTCAGGTCATGATCTCAGGGTCCTGGGATTGAGCCCCGCATTGGGCTCTCTGCTCAGCAGGGAGCCTACTTCCCTTCCTCTCTCTCTGCCTGCCTCTCTGCCTACTTGTGATCTCTCTCTGTCAAATAAGTAAATAAAATCTTTTAAAACATTATAACAAATACTAATGAAAGTAACCAATATTTACAGTACTTAATACAGAGTTACTCTAAGAGAACTGTGAAGTATAAGAAATCCAGTGGGTAATCTCATCTAAAAGTTAATCAGAAGGCACCAAATGCATACAAAATTATTATGGGAATAACTTTTCTTAGCTCTCCATTTCACTCAAATCAATTGTAAAAATTCCAGAAGCTCTCTCTTTTACAACATAGATAATGTTTGCTTAAGACAAAGTCTAGGAATTTTTATTTTAAAGAATTAGTAAATTAAGTGATAAATGATATTGAGGAGGGAAAAACCCTCTAATACTTATAAAAAAACATGAAGAATTGGTATGTGGTTTTTTAAAGTTTTTTAAAAATGTATTTTTTAAAAGTTAAAAGTACATGAAACTGCAAAACACAAGAAGCAAAGAACAAATCTTAATCACATGCAGTTTACAGTTTGACTTCTAGGTCCCATGTGTGTATCTATATAACAAAAAATTTTAATGTAATCAAGATCATAAAGTTATGTATTGTACTTTTTTACGTATTGTGCTTTTCATTTTACATGAATATTTACCATTTCAAAGTCCCAAAACTACGAGTATTTTGATAACCTAAAATACACTACACCAACTCAATCTGAAAGAAAAAAAATGTAAGCCTGCCTTACTTGGTGACAAAAATGTCATAAAAGACAAAAATGGCAACAGACCTCTAGATAAAGATACTGGCAAAATTACAATTAAAATAATGCATTCTCTTCATGTTCAATTAAAAGTGAGACACAGAGTAACAGAGTACACAAAGTATAATGCTTCTGAACAAATTCATTATCCAATCTATACTATTAGCAAGCACGTATGTTGCCATTGAATCACTTAGTACCTTCCTAGAGTGCAGCCAAAAGCGATGTACACATATTAACAGTTTTCATTTAAATGTGAATATGAACACACCCACATACATCTCTCCCTCTATACTTCCTTCTGCCATGGGCTGCCAACCCAGTAAGTCCTAACATACATTTCTCAGAGACAGTTTAACAATTCCATGTTCAAGATGCTTCTTTCCTATCAATTATAGCAAAAAGAAACATATTGGTTAATTCACTAGCTGTACCTTTTATCATACATTGCACCTCAGGATATCTGAAAAACTTATATGTGACAAATAATGAACCTTGTCCACAATAAACACAGGTACTTCACAAAAACCCATATACAGACCTATGACTGTAACTTAAAACTGTCTTCTAGATATAGAGATAGCAGTAAAAAGCCCTTCACTTCACCCTGCCTCTACTCCCTCCACCATTTCAATGACTAAGTACAGGGATACATCTAGCTCCAAGAGGTGGATTGACAGACACCCCCCAGAACAGTCCTTCCTAAAAACTAACAAAAGGACATTTATTACAACAGGGCTATTTTACCACTCCTACTTTTTATATACTTTGTACATTAGGACTTGTTTATCCTTTAATTCACAGCAGTGTTAACTACAGTGTTCTTACCGAAGAATGGTTATTAGACCATCTGAACTTGGCTAAGGACTCAGAGGCACACAATGGTCCTCTCTTCACTCCCTTCCTTGCCCAACCCATGCCTCGCCGTCCAGTGAACAGTCAGCATACTCTTTCAAGACATCAAGTTTAACAATTCCATTCTTATGAATTAACAGAATACTTAAAAGGTGTTCCTTTAACTCTCTATCTTTAACATATGTGCACTTTTAAACATCTAGAAGACTAGATGTTTCAAGTAAGGATTTATTTGAAGTTTGCCCACTTTACACACAGCAACACTGAAGGAACATTCTGACCTAGAATCTTCCGTCTTCCCATCTCTGTCAACCCAGGAGAAAGCTTAAGTATCTGTGATGCTTACAGGGGATTTTAACAATATCACTTCTTCTAGCTATTCGCAGAACAATCTTTTCTGTAAATTTAAACACTGTGTACACAATGTTTACTAACTACTTTCTCATAAACTGGAAACTTTTTTAACATCTAGAAGGATGAGATGTTGTAAATAGGACTCATTTGTCCTTTAAATGACATATACACCGCTAAGTAAAACAAAATGCAGACATACGGGACAATGGTTAATTCTGCCTAACTATAAACGTACTGGTAGTAAGCCCTTTGTGCTTTCTTCTCCTTCCTTTCTGAGCAAGCACAAATATAATACAATGTGTACTGCTCTGAGAGATGGTATGATTATGTTTAAACTGATGGCTACAATTCTTTTAGATTTAAAGAAACAATGTGTAACATCAACAACATTTAAAGGTAAAACATAAGGTAAAATGTAAAAATAGTACAAATCCAGATCTTAAATTGTGAGCAGTTGCCAAACAAGTTCCTGTGGACAACAGCTCTATAAGTTTAATGATATGAAAGCCAAGAAATCGAATTAATGGAAATATTATTGTTAAAAATTAATTTTGGAAAATGTAAAAATGCAGGCAATCATTCAAGCCCTACCAGAAATACATGGCATAAGATTCTGGCTTGAACCTCTAATACTACACCATATTTTACACCATTATTTTTCCATCACAGTATTATTTTGTTAAAATGAATAGTTATGTAATATTTAAGTTTTAGAAATACCACAGTTATGATTATAATGCTTAAAATCTGAAAACATCCTAAACATTCGATAATAAAGGTCTAAAATTTCTCAATTATTAAAATTACATTATAAAATATAAGATAATTTTGAATAAGTTTTTATCTAAGGAGAAAGATCATCAATTACTGTATGCATATGAAAATAGTTTTTAATTATAGCACAATGCCTGTTTATGCACAAAATATTAGCAGTGATCACATCTGGATAGTGAAGTCATAGATCAATATTTTCTTCTACTCATATGAGTAAATTCTAAACTCTGAGGCATGCCAATTAAATATTTGTGCTATTCAAAAAGTGCTTTAAAGAAATGTTATCTAATAGTTACGTGTAATGAATCGTACGAGATTTTCGAAGGGTTGTAAGAAAGAAAATAGGATCGCTTATTAGTAATTTCAGTGTAGTGTGGTAGTTAAAACTGACTGAAAATCATTTGAAGGGGAATGCAGTTGAGAAATCTGAGTGAAAACAGAAAATCATTTTAAGAAATTTTGCTTCAAAATATAATAAGAAATGCAACTATTTTTCTTTGAGAAAGATTTAAAAACAAAAACAAAAACATTAAGCATTGGAAACAGAGAAGTGAAAGGTAAAAAGGAATAGAATAAGCCCAAAGGAATAAGAAAATAAACTGTAACTGTAAGAGCATACATTACTATTTTAGAAGTTGGAAACTGGAAGTATGAAATCCAAGGACCACCTCTTTTTTACTATTCCATTTATAAAAATTTGAAAATCTAACTTAAAAAGTGAAATTAGAAATTAGTTAGAAATAAGAGATATACAGAAGTATAAGAGAGCATTCTATATCATATCATAATAATTTCAAAATATTAATCCACTTGGATTATTTCTAGGGCCATTAGAACTTGTAAATTAACCTTAAGAAGAAACCTATATAACCTGGTATGACCAGGCATGTGATGAAATAAAACAACTGTCCATGACAAATAATTCAAACAATTAAAAATATAAAAACACCAGAGTTATATTTTCAACTAAAGGGTTTTATCAAACTTTCAAGAAAAAGTTATTTAAATCCATATTAATTCCTCAGGTAATAAGAAAGGAAGAAAAGCTTCACAATTCATTTTTTAAAGCTAGTATAATCCTGATAAGAAAATCTATCAAATATAGCACAAATTAAGAACACTGGAATACAGACTAACTTATGAATATGGATGCAAAATCTTAAATAAAATACTTGCAAATCAAACTCAGCAGTAAATTAAAGGAACAATAAACCATAACCAAGCAGAGTCATCTCAAGAATTTAAAAAAGATTTAATATTAATATAACACATCACTTCAATAGGTCAAATGAGAAACTCTTTAGAATCTTCACAGATGTTCACAAAGCAACATCTTTTCCTGGTAAACAATTTTTATAATGTGCATATATTTTTTAAGTCTTTAACATGATAATGAGCATATATTTGAAATCAATATTTAGATAACATTAAACACTTCTTTAAAATAAGAAATGAAATAAAGTCAATTTCAAAGAATTTTAAAATATTTTAGAAATATGCTACACTGAAATTGAAATCTTATGATGAAAAAATTAGCAATATGTACTTTTATATACATTATCACATTTTATCCATATTATTATATTGAATACATTACAGTGAAAGAATTGCATTGTAGTTTGTAGTCTGGCTCTACCACTTAACAGCTTTGAGTTCATGAAGAATTTACTCTGCCTCTCTAGTTTCTTAGTTGGTGATAGTAGTAATTATGCATATGATTAGTAATAATCATTGGCCTACTTTTAAGAAAAAAATTTCTTAAGAAGATTTTAAGGTAAACGATGAGTCAAAAAGGATTTGTGGGATGTTTTGTGGCATCAGAACTTATACTATATAGTACAGAGACCAATAAGGTAGTAATAAACAAATTTCTACTAACAAAATCAATATCCAAAAATGAAAGCATAGGTATATATACAAAAGCAATTCATTTATTTACAATCCTAATCTACAATCTGATTTTTTAAAAAAGTTCTATGTACCTGCCACTGGTCAGTAAAATATGAAAATCACAAAGGATTTATAAATTTTTAAAAACCATTTTTTATTATCTAATGAAATAACTGGATAAAATGAAATACAGATGGCTTTTTTTTAATATCACAAGAAGCTAAGAGTTGCAGAAGATGAAATTATGTTCTAAAAAAATGCTGAACTTGGGGGGCCTGGGTGGCTCAGTGGGTTAAAGCCTCTGCCTTCGACTCAGGTCATGGTCCCAGGGTCCTGGGATCCAGCCTGCATCAGGCTCTCTGCTCAGCAGGGAGCCTGCTTCTTCCTCTTTCTCTCTGCCTGCCTCTCTGCCTACCTGTGATATCTCTGTCAAATAAATAAATAAAATCTTTAAAAAAATGCTGAACTATAGTAGCAGTAGACTTCAAAGAAAACATGAGGTAAGAATTTATAGAAAATCTGTAATTCAACATTTAAAAAGAGGGGGAGGGGGCTATGGACATCGGGGAGGTGAGGTGAACCATAAAAATAATTTTATTTTGACAATATTTTTAAGGTACTTAACCAATTTCAAGATGTTTTTTGGCCTACAAAAGCTATTGTTTGTAGACATGAGAAGGAAAAATGTGTTTTCATAGATACAATTCCAACTCAAATTAGAAAAGAGTGTATGTTAATGAAGCAAAGACTAAATTGGAAGCATGATATGCCTTGAAATTTTAAAAAATCAGTTAGGTTGTATGTGCAATTAGGCAGCACAAATCTTTTACTTTTCTCTTGAGCTAGAAGTTTCAACTGCATACCAAAAAATAATGCGTGGAAGTGATGCACATCATCGCTTTTAATTGAGTGCTTAACATGCGCTCCTTAAAAACCTAGCTTAAAGGTATTTATGATGAGCAAAATGCAGGAAAAAAATATATCTAAACTTCATCATGTTCTGATCTTTCCCAGAAAATATGATAGTCCCCAAATGATTACTATAATTGATAAATATTAATAACATTATAAAATATATTCATAATATCTCATTAAAAATAACATTTTTGTTAGGAAAGGCTATACTTGCCATTTTAGAGATGATCAAAGAAATAAAAAACTGTAAGATTAGTGAATAAATTTTCCATTTTTTTTAAAAGATTTTTTATTTATTTGACAGAGAGAGAGATCACAAGTAGGTAGAGATGCAGGCAGAGAGAGAGGGAAGCAGGCTCCCCACTGAGCAGAGAGCTCAATGTGGGGCTCGATCCCAGGACCCTGAGATCGTGACCTGAGCCAAAGGCAGAGGCTTAAGCCACTGAGCCACCCAGGCACCCCAAATTTTCCATTTTTGAAGATATTTTATCAACAACAATATTCTTGGGGTGCCTGGGTAGCTCAGTTGTTTAGGCATTAGGCTCAGGTCATGATCCCAGCATCCTGGGATCCAGGCACAAATCGGGCTCCCTGCTCAGCAAGCAGCCTGCCTCTCCCTCTCCCATTCCCCTTGCTTGTGTTCCCCTCTCACTGTGTCTCTGTCAAATAAATAAAATCTTTTAAAAAATGATATTCTTTAAGATGACAAATTTCAGCATGATTAGGAAATTGAGAACATAATTATTTCACAACACTATATAATATTTTAAAATTTTTATTGGTTGTCCTATATTTCTCTGATGCTTATAGTAGTCCCTGGAAAGAAATAAAATGTAAGAAAGCTACATGCATTATTTTAAATCTTTAAATCTTTAAATCTTCACAGATATTCTGAATATATGCACTTACACTCCATACCTCACAAAATTCTTTCCAAGCTCACAGTGATGTGTTTCTTTTTTTTTTTTCCATTTATTCCTTCTTTTTTCTTTCCTTTCCTTCTTCCTTCCTCCAATCTTTCTTCTTCTTCCTTCTTTCCTTCTTCCCTTTCTTCCTTCCTTCTTCCCTTCCCTCTCTTCCCCTCCCTCCGCTTCTCCTCCCTTTTGCTCCCTTCCTCCTTTGCTTTCATTTATGCACTGGTTAACTTACCCATTCAAAAAGATTGAAATACCTTTTCTTGAGTGCCTGATATGGCATTTCATTGAGTACCTAATATAGGACAGAAACTGTGCATGTTACACAGAGGAAATAAATATCACAATGCATCTCCTACCCTTAAAAACATTATAGTCTAAAAAAAAGTAGACAAGCAATCACTCACTTCAACAGTGTTGCAAGTACTGGTATGAATGTAAACAGAGAGAGCAATTAGAGGCCAAAGCAGAAAGAATAAAGTGAGACTGTTTTATCAATGATTTTACTCCCTCCAAGCTGAAGTTTAAAATGAAGAGGATTCATGGGGTGCCTAGGTGGCTCAGCTGGTTAAGCATCTGATTCTTGATTTTGGCTCAGGTCATGATCTCAAGGTCCTGAGACCATCCCCTGCTAGGCTCCAGAAAGGTGTGGAGCCTGCTTAAGATTGATTCTCTCTCTCTCCCTCTTCCTCTGCCCCTCCCCTCACTGCTCACATGCATGTGCATGTGCTCTCTCTCTCTTAGAAAAATTAAATGAATGAATGAATGAATGAATGAATGAATGAATAAATAAATAAATAAATAAATAAAAATGAGAGGATTCAGTCAGACCATGGTAGGACTTGAAGGATGAGTTGAATACCAACTTTATAGTCAGAGAGAACTGTACTTATGGGGAAAAAAATCATTACAGAATAAAGAAAGCTCTTGGCACATTTCTGGCCTCTTGCAGTTTTTCCAGGAAGCTAGAGAATAGAGTTAGAGGGAAAAGGGTAACTACAGAGAACCTGGTCAAAGAAACAAGGGCAAATTGAAGAGATACTTATATTATTATCTATTTAAGATCAGTTTCTTCCAATTCATTGTTCCTATGTCATCCCCCCTGGCACTTAGGCTCACTGTGTTTTAGTTCAGTGTTTTAAGCCTTGCCTTCTTCTGGATTCTTTTACATTGCCTATGCAGCAGTGTAAGTCATGTCCATATTAATTTTGGGACATATTCCCTATAGTGCATGAAAGAGAACAACATTTTCAGGGAAACAAAATTTTGAAAATATCAAATCTAGCTCACTAAAAAAGTTTATAAAGGATATACTTTAGTAACAAGAAAAAAATAATTTAATTAGGAATGTCCAATAAACAAAAAGAACTGTGCAGAAAGATTACAATGGGAAAATATAGTCAAACACTAATTATGTAAACTAATAAAACTTATCTTAATACAGGGATTATTAAATAAGATGGGCATAACATGGTGGAAAGTAAACTACCTATCAAGAAAAAAATCATAAGATGTTGATTATGATTTATAAACAGTAAATGAAATATCCATTCCAAAACTTCTAATAATTTATAGCTTAAAAATGTAAAAATCAAGTATATCATAAGCAAAAACTTAATTCTAAACATTCTAAACTTAGTTTCATCTAAAACATGATTACAAATTATATAAAGCAGAAAACAACAACAAAAAATGGAAACAATAAGAAAGAAATCCACTATCACACGGAAACACTTTAATACAGTTCTCAGTAATTTATATCAGAAAATAAATCAGAAATATAAGATTTAAATAACAGAATTAGCACAGTTTACAAAATGAACCTATTTAGGATTGCATCCGACTACCAGAGAAAAGAGTTTTCCTAAATAAAATATTTATGCAAATTACCCATGTAGTAGGACAAAAATTAAATCTTCACAAATTTTAAACAGTACCTACCATATAGACTACATTTACAAATAAATCAGAATTACATTAAAATTTATTTTAAAAAATAACTTTAAAATTCAGTGGAGATATGAGTTAATTTGTCTAAGACTAATCTCAGGTTGATTTTCCAGAGAGAGTTTGCCTTCTACAAAGTTCCAAGGAAACTGCTTGAGGTTCAATTTAGAAAAACTACCCAAATAAGTGAACAGATAGATCATGTTTATGTTTAGGTATCCCCATCATAAAGATCTCATTTTTCCATCATACAATCCATAAATGAATATGATTCCAATCATAATTCCAATAAAACTTCTGAAGGAAATGAATAAGATAACACTGAAATTTATACAGAAGAACAAAGGTCAAGAACAGCCTAAAACTCATAAAGAAAGGTAAGACTGAGGGATTCACCACAATAGATAATTAAAAATCAATAGAAGCTTAGTAATATAGACATAAAGTGCTGAGGTAAAGATGGTTAAGTAAGCCAAATAAATTTTAAAAAGATGGAAAAGATACACACAAATATGGAAGCCTCACATGTGACAGATATGGCACTGAATATTAATACAGAAATACAATAACTTATATTGCAACTATTTGTTTTCTATTTAAGAAAAAAATGTAATTGGAACCTCAACTTCACACCACACCCATATATGAATTTCATATTGATTATGCTTCACATGTGGCAGATGATATATGTATTCGTAAAATTCTAGATAGTTTCTTACTTTTAAACTTATAAATAAAAGATAGGAGAAAAATATCAGTTTTGAATATTTTAAACATAATTTCATCTAGAAGCATCATGTAAATATGGAAAGCCAAATTTCAAAACATTTAGAATAAAATATCAGAGAATATTTTTGACTTCAACGTAGAAAAAAAATTGTTAAATTCAGAAAAGCACAAAGGTTGAAGGAACGTATTTATAACTTTTCTACATTAAAACTGAAGTTTCTCTTCATCAGAAGTTACCATAAAGAAATGAAAGAAGACTGGATGAAAATGTTTTTAATATATGTAACTTTAAAATATTTAGTATCAATAATATACAAGTTCTTACAAATTAAGTCAAAATATAATCATTCAACAGATGGGGAAAAATCATGAGCCGCTTTTTCACACACAAAAAAAGGAAATATAAATGACCTCCAAAAAGCCACTAAAACATGCTTAGCCTCACTCTTAATTATGGATTAATTTTTTAAAAAAATTAATGAGACAGTTAAAGAGTATATAGATAGAAATATTATAATAGAAAGTGGCAATAAAAACATGTAGTTTTAGTTCCGATGAATGCCAAATGGTATAGAATGTGATTATTATTGCTTTGTACTATAGTATTATTTATTTTTACCATCTTATTATTCCTTTTAATATTATTTCCTTTACCATAGTAAATAAGATATGGGAGAACAGGAAGGCAGGAAAAATGAGTCATAAGGGCAGGTCAGAGTGAAACCATGCCAGAGGGGACTCAACTGCCTCTTTCTGATTTAAAGATGAAGGGAAGCACCAGCCTGGGATGCAAGCAGCCTCTGAAAGCTAAGAATGATCCCAGGCTTTAACCCACTGAGCCACCCAGGCGCCAATAATCTGAGGGTTTTGGGGGGTGGGGGGATGGATAGCCTGGTGATAGATATTAAGGAGGGCACATGTTGTAATGAGCACTGGGTGTTACATGCAAATAATGAATCATGGAACACTACATCAAAAACTAATGATGATTAATATAACATAAAAAAAAAACATTTTTGAAAGTATAAAAAAAAGAAAAGAAACACCTGTCATATTGTTACAAAATTCAAACAATTTTTTGGTCTATACAGTTAAATAAAATACTCTCCATTGACAATCTTAAAAAAAAAAAAAAAAAAAAAGAATGATCCCAGGCTGACAGCCACAAGTGAAACAATGACTTCAGTTCTAAAAGCACAGAAACGGAGTCCTGTCAAAACTGAAATGAGCTTGACAACAGATTAATCCTAGAGTCTCCAGAAAGAAAGGTAGGGTTGCTAATAGTCTGATTCCAGTTTTAGAAGACCCAGAGAACAGGAACCAGCTAAGACATAACCCAGAGAAACCTTGAGATAATAAATGGGTGTTGTTTCAAGCTGCTAAAATTCTGGTAATTTTTTACGTAGTAAGAGAAAACCAATGTAGACAGATAATTGTCTAAATGCTATTTCATTACTGACAGTAAGTTTTAACAACTATGACTTAAAACTAAAATCAGTATTTTTTTTATTTTTAAATTGGAAAACCTACCATTTTCGATAAATCAGATAGTTCCTTTGTTGATGACTTTGTTTCCTTCAGTGCTTCAGTCACTGCTTCTTTGTTCTCCTCAATACTAACATTGACATTTTGTACCGCTGTAGAGTAGTGATGATATAGATTATCAAGTTTCTCTATCTCTCTCCTAAGAGGAAAAACATGGTTGGCTTTATCCACAATGAAAGGAAAATCATGTTTAAAAATTTATGTAAATTAGTTTCTGACATAACAATGCAAATCAATGGAATTTACCTTTTCCTAAAATTTGTCCTATCCCAAAGTAACTTTTTAAAAGTACTATTTAGGGGGCGCCTGGGTGGCTCAGTGGGTTAAAGCCTCTGCCTTTGGCTCAGGTCATGATCCCAGGGTCCTGGGATCAAGCCCCACATTGGGCTTTCTGCTCAAGCCCCGCATTGGGTTTTCTGCTCAGTGGGGAGCCTGCTTCCTCTTCTCTCTCTGCCTGCCTCTCTGCCTACTTGTGATCTCTGTCTGTCAAATAAATAAATAAAATCTTTAAAAAAAAATAAAATAAAAGTACTATTTAGGATCAAGAAGTAAATGGTGAGAAAAAATTCACCAGATGTATTTATGTTTTCAATGAGAAAAAAATGAGGCAAAAGTGATTCCCAAATTATTTAAAATAAATCGCCTTTTGATTTAATTTCAGGTGATAGAGCTAAGCACCTTTGATTCAGAAGGTGGGCAGTACAGGGATGGGAAGGCAAAACAAAAGGAAGAGAAAAAAAAAAGAAAGGTTGTAGAAGTGAAAAGACTGCATATTATTAAAGCCCTAGTTTACTGTTTTATCTATCTCAGTCTTAGAGGTAAAATGGAGGGAACTGCAGCTTAGGAAAACAATAGGTTTACTAAAAAATAAATTGCCAAGTATTTTGATCTTATGTGATCTTCCACAAAGAAAGCCAGAGCTACACTGTGACCCACATAATCCTATATCCTACCCGGTAGGTAGAAAACACATTCCAAAGATAGAAGTCCCTTTTGATACCAGTGTTACAGTTTATATACACAAAAAGTATGGAGAGAAAATGACAAAGATCATTTCCATAAAATATCAGTAAGAAATACAGATAACTCCACCTGGAAGTAGCCCAGGTTCTCATGCACTAACCCTGATTTTAGGAGTAGAGTCAAACGAAACTGAAAGACACAACCTCATTAAGGAAATGAAAATTAAAACAATAAGAAATAAGCAAAAGATTCTTCTTTACCCTTCCACGTCTGGAGAGTATAGGTCTCCCTATCAGAATTCTAGAAGCCAAGTAGATAACGAGAGGTGGGGAACCTCAGCATTCAAAATATATGTTTGATTATATTTTTTTTTCCTTTAAAAATTTTTTTTAACATATAATGTATTATTTGCTTCAGGGGTACAGATCTGTGAATCATCAGTCTTACACAATTCACAGCGCCTCACCATAGCACTTTTCTCAATAGTATCTATTTCCCCCAGTCCAGATAAGGAACTACAGACTTTGACTGAGTAAGAAGTGGGCAAATGCCCAATGTCTTCGAATTTAGGAAGTAAGTATTATTTTAGTTATTTCCTAAACTTGCTGCCACCAATTCCTCAGCTTTTTAAGGATTTTTCAGGGTAGATTTTGTTACTAGTGCCCCTAGACACCAACTGTTCAGATTTTATCAATCTCATATCTGCTAAATCAGAATAAATTTAGAAGATTAAAATGGGGAGAATTATTCTACCTGTTAAGAGTTACAAAGTAAAGCAATCAAGATACTAAAGAGCATATGCTATATGCATGTTTCCATTCATATGGATTTCAAGAACAGGCAAAAAACTAAGTCTGGTGATAGAAGTCAGAATGAAGATAAGATGACCTCTTTCGGGTAGAAGGGGACAGTGGTACAGACTGGGAAAGAGAACAAGAGAAATCTCCAGTATGCTGAAAAGCTTCTATACCTTAATCAGGGGGATGGTTACATGAATGAATACATATTTTAAAAATCATCAATGTATACATGTGATAGCATACATAATCAAGTTTCTGTATGTGTATTAATTCTCAACAAATTACAAAATCATGAAGAACAATAAACATAGCTCTAAAATTTTATATAACAAATCATTTACAACTCCTCTAAATGCTTATAGTAGAATTTTAGAAAATATACTTGATCCTGGAGTCCGGGGACAGATCCCCACATCCGACTCCCTGCTCAGCAGGAAGTCTGCTTCTCCCTCTGCTCTTCTTCCTGTTCTTGCCTTCTCACCCTACTCCTGCTGTCTGGCTCTGGCTCTCTCAAATAAATAAATAAAATCTTTTAAAGTTAAAAAAAAATAAATTAAAATAAAATTCCAGGCTTAAATCCCACTGGTTTTAAGAACTCGCAAGATTCAGCCCCTGTTGGTTTCAAAGCCAAATGTTATGGGGATCCACCTACACCTTTCCAGCTCCCCATATGATAGTTTGTTTCTTGTCCTTCTCCACACAACTGGCTCCCTCCCTGCCTTGGATGGCCATGGTCTGTTTGGTTCCAAATTCCTGTCTCTGCCCTTCCTACCTTCCATGATGTGTTTTTTTCTCTCCCTTTAGTTGTGAGTTTTTTCTGCCAGTCTTCAAGTCATTTTCTGGGTTATTTATACTATTGTGAATGTTATCTAGTTGTACCCATGGGAGCTTAGCCTCTACCCTGCCATCTTCCCAGCCTCTTTGTGTCATTTTAAAGTTCTTCATATATAATTGTCAAATTGCCTACAGATGTATATAACAAGTATATATAACTGCTATCTATGTATGTGCAAAAGTGACTATTAAAAAAAAATCTCCAGCATGGGGTATTATGAAAAACAAATTACGTAGCCATGTATTATTATAAATAGCATCCAAGTATTTCAACTTGCATTTGCTTGATTTCCAATAAAATTGGGAGTATTTAAAAATATATATAGACTTCATTTTGCATTTTAGTAATTGGAGTACTTTTTATCACATTCTTGATGTATTTGTGTTTTATGATATTCTTCTAATTCCTCTTGTTCACTGTAAATTCTTTATGGTCTAGTATATCAAAATAAAAATTTTATTCATTCAAATTGATTAATGATCATATTCATTGCGGAGCTGGAATCAAGTAAATATAAGCAAAATGAAGAACACAAAATTTATACATAGTTCTATTATCTAGGTAATACCCATTAATGTTTTTTTTTTTTAAGATTTTATTTATTTATTTGACAGAGAGAAATCACAAGAGAGGCAGGCAGAGAGAGGAAGGGAAGCAGGCTCTCCGCTGAGCAGAGAGCCCGATGTGGGACTCGATCCAGGACCCTGAGATCATGACCTGAGCTGAAGGCAGAGGCTTAACCCACTGAGCCACCCAGGTGCCCCCCCATTAATGTTTTTATGTCCTCACATACAATGCATATTTTAAATACTGTCTATTATTTAATAAGTCAGTCACTCTTGTAGCTCACGGGATTTGTTATATGTCACTCAGTTACATGTATTTTCTGATTTGCATTTTGGTTTCTTCTTTGATCCATGGGTTATTAAAAATACATTTAAAATTTTTCATGATGAATTTATTTTTTTTTTTTTTCCTCATTTTATTTATTTTTTCAGCGTAACAGTATTCATTCTTTTTGCACAACACCCAGTGCTCCATGCAAAACGTGCCCTCTCCATTACCCACCACCTGTTCCCCCAACCTCCCAACCCTGACCCTTCAAAACCCTCAGGTTGGGGCAACCTGAATTTATTATTTTATACTTGTCTTTTTATTACTACTTTCTGGCTGAATTTGTGGTTTAGTCAGGGAACATACAGTTTCAACCCACTGAAAATTATTGAGTCTTCACTTTTGGCTCAGTGACTTGTGGTGTTTTTTATATTTTTTTTGTAAATATTCCTTATGTACTTTACTGAATGTACTGCTGATTACTGTTTCAATAGGTCAAGTTTACTAATCATAAAACTTAATCTTTATATTTCCTTGCTATTTCAACTGCAGTCTACTTATTGAATGTACTGTTGGTTACTGTTTTCATTAGGTCAATTTACTAATCATAAAGGTCAATCTTTGTATTTCCTTGCTATTTCAAGTGCAGTCTATGGACCATCAGCTTTACCTAGGGGCTCCTACAAAATGCAGAATCTCAGGCACAATTCAGTCCTACTAATGAGAGTCTGCATTTTTAAAAGTTTCCAAGGTGATGTTTGAGAAACCTTGTTCCTTATCAATACTGATTTTTACTACATTTTTTATTATTGAGAAAAGTGTGGTAAAATCACCTGCTATAACAATGTGTCTCCCTACATCTTTTTTTTTTTTTTTTTTTAATGCCTTTGGGTTTTGCTTTATGTTTTGAAGTTCTCTCAGCTTCTTATGTTTTAAGTTGTTATACCTTTCTGGGAGTTGATTAAACTTATTCATCATTGTAAATTGATTATTGGAATACTTTTTGCCTTAAACTCAATTAAGATAGTAATACAGCTTCATTAGTTTGTTTTTTGATATCTATCTGGGAGATATTTTCAGTTTTGAAATTTCAATATTTTTGAGTCCTTATTTTTATACACATCTGTTGTATACATCATGTAGATGGAGTTTTATCAGTTGAAAACATTTTTAAAGGTGGACCATTAAATGTGTTTACAAATCACCAAAACATTGGGATTTAAACCATCATGTATTTGCCCCCACATGTTTGATTTTCTTATTCTATTTTTGTCTTCTTTCACATTAGTTTATTTTTTCCTTTTCTAGTTTGGCGGTTATAATTTTGTTCCTATTCCTTTTGTAGGAAATTCTATTAACTGCCACATACAAACTTAGATGATCTGGCTCCAACGACACTATTAACATGCTAGAAAAGAAAAGGACTTAAGAAAATTTTTACTGTAGTTATCACATTGCCACTGAATTAAATATTTATTGTTGTTGTAAACTATTTCATTTTTATAACCCATGAGAATATTGTTGTTATTGTTTTATTTACTTATTTTTAAAGATTTTATTTATTTGAGAGAGTACGAGCAGGGCAGGGAGGAGCAGAGGGGGAGGGAGAAGCAGACTCCCCATGGAGCTGGGAGCCCAATGGGACTTGATCCAGGGCACTGGGATCATGACCTGAGCTGAAGGCAGAAGCTTAACCAACTGAGCCACCCAGGCCTCCCCTGAAGGATATTTTCTATTTTCATAGATTTCTTGATTTTTAATTGATTTTTAATATGTTAAATATATCTATAATCTAATTTTCATTTTTGTTGTTAAGAAATATGCTGACCTTTTGACTGATTGCTATGAAACTATTCTATGCTTTCCTTTTAAGATCATCTCTTGATTTTGAAAGTCTGTTAATTTTATTTTATTAAGATATTTTGAATGTGGATAAATTTTTATTTATTCCATTGGGATTTGTTAGTCTTTCAGTGTTATTGATCTATGCATTATAATTATCATTATCCCTGGGCATTTTCTTTTATATAATATATATATAATCTTTTATAAATTAATATAAAAGATTACTATATAAATAATATATGAATATTTATATAAATTTAATATAAAGTAAATATATAAATAATATAAATCTAAAATTTATATAAATAATAAATAAAAATATATATAAAAGATTAATATATAAACTTTTCAAACAATACCTTGGTACCATTTTCTATTACTTCTAGGATTCAAATACATATTAGTTTTTCTTATTTTATCTTCCATGCCTCTTGATCATCTTCTCCTATTTTCTACATTTTCAAACCTTCTGAAGACTTTCTTCTGGCATATTATCCATATAATTCTGTTGTATTCTGGGTCTACTGTGAAAGCCATAGGTATTACCCCACAAACCTCCAACTATGAAAAGTGCAAATTACCAATGAGCTTTTTGGTTGGTAAGCAGCTTCCGACAAGACTTTCAGTGATAACTGCCTTTTGATATTCTCTGCTAAAATCACTTCCCCTTGCATGTGGGCCAGACCCAGAGAGTTTCTTCCAATAAATAGAGTAAAGTAAAAGTGATGGAATATCATCTTTATGCTTAGGTTGTAAGAGCTACGACTTTTTTTTTGCTGGCACTTTCTTGCTCTATTGCTTATTTGCTCTGACAAATTTAGCTGCCATGTTTTGAGGTGCTCTACAGAGAAGCCCACATGACAAGGACACAGTCTAGGCCAAGGACCCTTGAAAATCAACCTGCTAACAACCAGGAGTGTGATAACAAGGAGTGTTTTACTTAATTTGGTCTGCTTGATCTATCGTTTTCTGACAGAAATATTTAAAAACCTGATGCTAGTCAATTTACTCTTATAATGCTCTCAGCAGTTTCTTTACATATTTCT
Source organism: Meles meles (assembly GCF_922984935.1). NCBI lineage: Eukaryota > Metazoa > Chordata > Mammalia > Carnivora > Mustelidae > Meles > Meles meles. The sequence continues at coordinate 56,897,640 of NC_060077.1, forward strand.
AGGTTATATTAAGTGCCTATGATTTTATAGTCTTTCTATCCTAATAGTAGATTTTCATATACATATATATATACATATATATACACATGTATTACCTTTTAAAGATTTTTATTTATTATTTACTTGAAAGAGCAAGAGAGCGAGCGCAAGAAGGAGTGCAAAGGCAAAGGGAGAAGTGAACTCACTGCTGAGCAGACTAACTACTGAGCAGACTAACTGCAAGCAGAAAGCCTGATATAGGGTTCCATCCCAGAACCCTGGGATCATGACCTGAGCCCAAGGCAGATGGTTAACCTACTGAACCACTCAGGCGCCCCTAAGCTTGGAATTTTAAAACTCAGCAGCCTCTGCTATGGGAGAGCCTAGAGGGCAATAGGAAGTCCAGTCCCTGCCCTTAAATAGACAGCAGGAAAAACAGCCACCAAGGATACAGCATAGAAGCAGCAGTTTGAAAAATGTCTGGGGCATACAGGAAGGAGAGTTATTTAGTCATCTCACAGCATGTATCATAGAAGCAGGGATAGCATGGAAACCTTTCCAGAAATAAAAGAGCTGGCAGGTGTCATTTCTCTCCCTTGCCCCCAGCATAAACACATGGCTACCTACAGGAATCAGTACAGCAACAATGCTCCCCACTTACCTGTACCAAGCCCTAACCCCTCTAACTACAGCAGATCCATCCTTTCTAGTCATGCTTGCCATGTCGCTGCACTGTGGCGTCCCTCCCCTAGAATACCTGTGCAAACCCTGCCCAAACCACGTCATCTACCCATGAATTTTGTGGTGCCTGAATTTTAACAGCAAGGTTGGAAGGTCTCATTTTGCAAGCAGACCAGTGTGCACCTTGTTAAAATGCACCTCATCTAGCTGAGACCAAATATTGCCCACAAAAAGCAAAGAGAGCTTCTGCAAATGACTGGACTGAAGGAAAGAGTGGCCAGAACACAACAGCAGGGCATAGTCAACACACATAAGAGACACTCCTGAAGTGCTAGGTCCTGGGGAACACTGCAGGACCTCGTCCCCATAGGGCCATTACCTGTAAGAGCAGGAAACATAGCTTACTTTCCTAATACAGAAATAGATATGGAGAATTAGACAAAATGAGAAGACAGAGGAATATGTCCGAAATGAAAAAATAGGACAAAACCACAGCAAGAGACCTAAGTGAAACCATGTAAGTAATATGGCTAGTAGAAATTTAAGGTAATGATTATAAAGATACCACTGGGCTTGAGAAAAGAGTGGAGAACATCAGTTAAATAGAATCAATCAGAGATGAAGACTACAATAACTGAAATTAAAAATACATTTAAAAGAATAAATAGTAGGCAGAGGAAGGAGAGGAACAAATTAATGATTTGGAAGAGTCATGGAAAACAATCAAGCTCAGAAATTGTGAGAAAAAAGAATTATACAAATTAAGAATAGACTTAAGGGAACTCAGAAACTCCATTAAACATACTAACACTTGCATTATAGAGATCCTAGAAGAAGGAGAGAGATAAAAGGGGCAAAAATTTATTAAAAAAAAAATACCTGAAAACTTTCCTATTCTGCGGAAGGAAACAGATATCCAGATCCAGAAGGCACAGAGATCACCCCAACAAAATCAACCCAAGGAGGTTCACACCAAGACACATAGTAATTAAAAAGGCAAAAAGTAGTGATAAAAAAAGAATTTTAAAAGTAGGAAGAGAAAAGAAGAGAGTTATATACAAGAGGAATCCTGTGAGGCTATCAACAAATGTTTCAGCAACAAACTTTGCAGGCCAGAAGGAGTAAAATGATATATTCAAAGTGGTGAGAGGGAAATATCTGCAGCCAAGAATACTCTATCCAGAGAGTCTATAATTCAAAATAGTGGGAGAGACAAAGAGTTTCTCAGACCAAAGAAAACTAAAGGAGTCATGACCACTGAAACCAGCCCTACAAGAAATATTAAGGAGGACTTTCTGAGTGGAAAGGAACAACCGTAGTGGAAGTATGAAAAATAGAAAATACAAAAGCAGTAAAAATAAGTGTATCCATAAAAATAAATCAAGGGATTTACAAAATAAAAAGACATAAAATATGACACCATATACCTAAAACTTGGGGGAGAGAGGAGTAAAGAATGGGTTCCAACTTAAGCAACCATCAACTTAATCTACATTGCTATGTGGAGAAAATGTTATATAAAAACCTAATGGAACCCCCCCACCCCAAACACAGTATAAACTATGAAAGAGATCAAGAGAAGAAAAGATCAGAGAAAAACTACAAAAATAACCACAAAATAAGTAACAAAATGGCAATATATCCATATCTGTCAATAATTACTTTGAATATAAATGGACTAAACACTCAAGAAAAAATGACACAGTGACAGAGAGATAAAAAATAAGATCCATCTATATGCTGTCTACCAGAGACTCATTTTGGAGCTAAAGTCACATGCAGATTAGAAATGAGGGGACAGAGAATCATTTATCATGCAAATGGATGTCAAAAGTAAGCTGGGGTAGAAATATTTATAACAGACAAAATAGACTTTTAAACAAAGACTGTAATAAGAGACAAAGAAATGCACTATAAAATAATAAAGGGGACAATCCAAGAAGATATAACAATTGTAAATGTTTATATACTCAACATGGGAGTGCACAAATACATAAAGAAGTTAATAAAAAACTTAAAGGAATTAATCCATAGTAATACAATAATAGTAGGGGACTTCAATACTCCACTTACATCTGTGGACAGATCATCTAAACAGAAAATCAACAAAGAAACAGTGGCTTTGAATGACATACTGGATTAGATGGACTTAAGATTCTATCCTAAAATAGCAAATTACACATTCTTTTCAAGTCAAGTGCACACAAATATTTTCCAAAATAGATGACATATTAGGCTATAAAACAAGTCTCAACAAATTAAAAAAACATTTAAGTGATACTATATATCTTTTCTGACCACAATGCTATGAAACTAGAAGTCAACCACAAGAAAAAATCTGGAAAGACAACAAATATATGGAAGTTGAATAACATACTACTAAACAATGAATGGGTCAACCAAGAAATCAAAAAAGAAATGAATAATTACATGGAAACAAACAAAAATAAAAATGAAAGGATCCAAAACTTTGGGATGCAGCAAAAATGGTTTGAAGATGGAAGTTTATAGCATTACAGGCCTATCTCAAGAAGCTAGAAACAAACAAACCAACCACTTAAACGAGCTTGAAAAAGAATATCAAACAAAACTTAAACCAGGAGAAAGGAGGAAAGAAGAAAGACTAAGGCAGAAATAAATGACAGAGAAACAAATAAAACAGTAGAAGAGATCAACAAAACCAGAAGCTGTTTTTTTTTTAAAAGATCAATAAAACTGATAAACATACAGGCAGACTCATCAAAAAAAACAAAAACAAAAACAAATAAACAAAAGGCAGAAAAAAGAGAGGGGACTCTAACAAAATTACAAGTTAAAGAGGTGAAATAACAACAAACACCACAGGAATACAAACAACTGAATGAGAATATTATGAAAAATTGTATGCCAACAAACTGGACAACCTAGAAGAAAAGGATAAATTCCTAGAAATATATAACCTACCATAACTGAATCAGGAAGAAATAAAAAATTTGAACAGACCAATTAACAGAAATGAAATTAGATCAGTAATTAAAAAACTCCCAACAAACAAAAATCCAGGGTCAGGCAGTTTCAGAGGTGAATTCTCCCAAACATTTAAAGAACAGTTAATATCTAATCTTCTCAAACTATTAAAAAGAATAATAGAAGAGGAAGAAAAACTTCCAAATACATCCTGTGAGGTGCCAGCATTACCCTAATACCAATGACAAATAAAGGCACAATAAATAAATAAATAAATCCAAAAAGTGTATCCATAAAATCAGTAAAACCCACCCCCCTTCAAAAAAACAAAAAACAGAATTACAGGCCAATATCATTGATAAACGTACATGCAAAAGTTCTCAATAAAATACTAGCAAACCAAATACAACAATACAGTAAAAAAAAAAAAAAAAGCCATTTACCATGATCAAGTGGAATTTATTCTCATGATGCAAGGGTGGTCCAATATTAAAAAATCAATCAACAGGTCAAGATGGCGGAGAAGTAGCAGCCTGAGACTACATCAGGTAGCAGGAGATCAGCTCGATAGCTTATCTAAACATTGCAAACACCTACAAATCCAACGGGAGATCGAAGAGAAGAAGAACAGCAACTCTAGAAACAGAAAATCAACCACTTTCTGAAAGGTAGGACTGGCGGAGAAGTGAATCTAAAACGACGGGAAGATAGACCGTGGGGGGAGGGGCCGGCTCCCGGCAAGCGGCGGAGGAATGGAGCACAAAATCAGGACTTTTAAAAGTCTGTTCCACTGAGGGACATTGCTCCAGAGGCTAAACCAGGGTGAAGCCCACGCAGGATCAGCGTGGCCCCAGGTCCCGCAGGGTCACAGAAGGATCGGGGGTGTCGGAGTGTCGGAGAGCTCGCAGGTATTAGAACGGAGAAGCCGGCTGCAGAGACAGAGCCGAGGACTGAACTCTCAGCTCGGGGTTACCTTGAACTGATCGCGGGCTGGGTGAGCTCGGAGCGTGGCTAGAGGCTGGGGATACGGGAGTGATTGCATGCTGTCCTCTGGGGGCGCACTGAGGAGTGGGGCCCCAGGCTCTCGGCTCCTCCGGGCCGGAGACTAGGAGGCCGCCATTTTCATTCCCGTCCTCCGGAACTCTACGGAAAGCGTTCAGGGAACAGAAGCTCCCAAAAGTGAACCCGAGCCGATTAGTTAGTCCGGCCGCCGGTAAGGGCGGTGCAATCCCGCCTCGGGCAAAGACACTTGAGAGTCACTACAACAGGCCCCTCCCCCAGAAGATCAACAAAATATCCAGCCAGGATGAAGTTCATCTATCAAGGAAAGTAGGTTCAATTCCTAAGACAGCAGCGCAATTCCAGAGGAGGAGAAAGCAAAGCACGGAACTCATGGCTTTCTCCCCATGATTCTTTAGTCTTGAGGCTACTTCAATTTTTTTTTCTTTTTTCAATTTTTTTTCTTTTTTCTTTTTTCTTCTTCTGCTAAATTTTTAAAAACTTTTACCCTTTTCTTTTTTAGCGTTTTTTGACTAGTTTATCTAAATATATATATTTTTTTTCTTTCTTTTTTATATTTTTTCTTTGTTTTATTTTTTAAATTTTTTTCTTCTTTTTCTGAACCTCTTTTTATCCCTTTTCTCCCCCGCCACAATTTGGGGTCTCTTCTCATTTGGTTACAGCGCATTTTTCCGGGGTCTTTGCCACCCTTTTAGTATTTTATTTGCTCCTTCATATCCTCTTATCTGGACAAAATGACAAGGCGGAAAAAATCACCACAGACAAAAGAACAAGAGACAGTACCGAAGGCTAGGGACCTAATCAACACAGACATTGGTAATATGTCAGATCAAGAGTTCAGAATGACGATTCTGAACATTCTAGCCGGGCTCAAAAAGGCATGGAAGATATTAGAGAAACCCTCTCTGGAGATATTAAAGCCCTTTCTGGAGAAATTAAAGAACTAAAATCTAACCAAGTTGAAATCAAAAAAGCTATTAATGAGGTGCCATCAAAAATGGAGGCTCTCACTGCTAGGATCAATGAGGCAGAAGAAAGAATTAGTGATACAGAAGACCAAATGACAGAGAATAAAGAAGCCAAACAAAAGAGGGACAAACAGCTACTGGACCATGAGGGGAGAATTCGAGAGATAAGTGACACCATAAGACGAAACGACATTAGAATAATTGGGATTCCAGAAGAAGAAGAAACAGAGAGGGGAGCAGAAGGTCTATTGGAGAGAATCATTAGAGAGAATTTCCCTAATATGGCAAAGGGAACAAGCATCAAAATCCAGGAGATGCAGAGAACCCCCCTCAAAGTCAACAAGAATAGGTCCACACCCCGTCACTTAATACTAAAATTTACAAGTCTTAGTGACAAAGAGAAAATCCTGAAAGCAGCCCGAGAAAAGAAGTCTGTAACATACAATGGTAAAAATATTAGATTGGCGGCAGACTTATCCACAGAGACCTGGCAGGCCAGAAAGAGCTGGCATGATATATTCAGAGCACTCAACGAGAAAAACATGCAGCCAAGAATACTCTATCCAGCTAGGCTATCATTGAAAATAGAAGGAGATAAAAAGCTTCGAGGACAAACAAAAACTGAAAGAATTTGCAAACACCAAACCAGCTCTACAGGAAATATTGAAAGGGGTCCTCTAAGCAAAGAGAGAGCCTAAAAGTAGTAGATCAGAAAGGTACAGAGACAATATACAGTAACAGTCACCTTACAGGCAATATAATGGCACTAAATTCATATCTCTCAATAGTTACCCTGAATGTTAATGGGCTAAATGCCCCAATCAAAAGACACAGGGTATCAGAATGGATAAAAAAACAAAACCCATCAGTATGTTGCCTACAAGAAACTCATTTTAGACGCGAAGACACCTCCAGATTTAAAGTGAGGGGGTGGAAAACAATTTACCATGCTAATGGGCATCAGAAGAAAGCTGGGGTGGCAATCCTTATATCAGATCAATTAGATTTTAAGCCAAAGACTATAATAAGAGATGAGGAAGGACACTATATCCTACTCAAAGGGTCTGTCCAACAAGAAGATCTAACCATTTTAAATATCTATGCCCCTAACGTGGGAGCAGCCAACTATATCAACCAATTAATAACAAAATCAAAGAAACACATCAATAATAATACAATAATAGTAGGGGACTTGAACACTCCCCTCACTGAAATGGACAGATCATCCAAGCAAAAGATCAACAAGGAAATAAAGGCCTTAAATGACACACTGGACCAGACGGACATCACAGATATATTCAGAACATTTCATCCCAAAGCAACAGAATACACATTCTTCTCTAGTGCACATGGAACCTTCTCCAGAATAGATCACATCCTGGGTCACAAATCAGGTCTCAACCGGTATCAAAAGATTAGGATCATTCCCTGCATATTTTCAGACCACAATGCTCTGAAGCTAGAACTCAATCACAAGAGGAAAGCTGGAAAGAACCCAAATACATGGAGACTAAACAGCATCCTTCTAAAGAATGAAAGGGTCAACCAGGAAATTAAAGAAGCATTGAAAAAATTCATGGAAACAAATGATAATGAAAACACAACAGTTCAGAATCTGTGGGACACAGCAAAGGCAGTCCTGAGAGGAAAATATATAGTGGTACAAGCCTTTCTCAAGAAACAAGAAAGGTCTCAAGTACACAACCTAACACTACACGTAAAGGAGCTGGAGAAAGAACAAGAAAGAAACCCTAAACCCAGCAGGAGAAGAGAAATCATAAAGATCAGAGCAGAAATCAATGAAATAGAAACCAAAAAAACAATAGAAAAAATCAATGAAACTAGGAGCTGGTTCTTTGAAAGAATCAATAAGATTGATAAACCCCTGGCCAGACTCATCAAAAAGAAAAGAGAAAGGACCCAAATCAATAAAATCATGAATGAAAGAGGAGAGATCACAACTAACACCGAAATTTATAAGACAATTATAAGAACATACTATGAGCAACTCTACGCCAACAAATTTGACAATCTGGAAGAAATGGATGCATTCCTAGAGACATATAAACTACCACAACTGAACCAGGAAGAAATAGAAAACCTGAACAGGCCCATAACCAGTAAGGAGATTGAAACAGTCATCTCCAAACAAACAAAAGCCCAGGGCCAGACGGCTTCCCAGGGGAATTCTACCAAACATTTAAAGAAGAACTAATTCCTATTCTCCTGAAACTGTTCCAAAAATTATAAATGGAAGGAAAACTTCCAAACTCATTTTATGAGGCCAGCATCACCTTGATCCCAAAACCAGACAAGGATCCCACCAAAAAAGAGAACTACAGACCAATATCCTTGATGAACACAGACGCAAAAATTCTCGCCAAAATACTAGCCAATAGGATTCAACAGTACATTAAAAGGATTATTCACCACAATCAAGTGGGATTTATTCCAGGGCTGCAGGGTTGGTTCAACATCCGCAAATCAATCAATGTGATACAACACATTAATAAAAGAAAGAACAAGAACCATATGATACTCTCAATAGATGCTGAGAAAGCATTTGACAAAGTACAGCATCCCTTCCTGATCAAAACTCTTCAAAGTGTAGGGATAGAGGGCACATACCTCAATATTATCAAAGCCATCTATGAAAAACCCACCGCAAATATCATTCTCAATGGAGAAAAACTGAAAGCTTTTCCGCTAAGGTCAGGAACATGGCAGGGATGTCCATTATCACCACTGCTATTCAACATAGTACTAGAAGTCCTAGCCTCAGCAATCAGACAACAAAAAGAAATTAAAGGCATCCAAATTGGTAAAGAAGAAGTCAAACTATCACTCTTCGCAGATGATATGATACTATATGTGGAAAACCCAAAAGACTCCACTCCAAAACTGCTAGAACTTGTACAGGAATTCAGTAAAGTGTCAGGATATAAAATCAATGCACAGAAATCAGTTGCATTTCTGTACACCAACAACAGACAGAAGAAAGAGAAATTAAGGAGTCAATCCCATTTACAATTGTACCCAAAACTATAAGATACCTAGGAATAAACCTAACCAAAGAGGCTAAGAATCTATACACAGAAAATTATAAAGTACTCATGAAAGAAATTGAGGAAGACACAAAGAAATGGAAAAATGTTCCATGCTCCTGGATTGGAAGAATAAATATTGTGAAAATGTCCATGCTACCTAAAGCAATCTACATATTTAATGCAATCCCTATCAAAATACCATCCATTTTTTTCAAAGAAATGGAACAAATAATCCTAAAATTTATATGGAACCAGAAAAGACCTCGAATAGCCAAAGGAATATTGAAAAAGAAAGCCAAAGTTGGTGGCATCACAATTCCGGACTTCAAGCTCTATTACAAAGCCATCATCATCAAGACAGCATGGTACTGGCACAAAAACAGACACATAGATCATAGATATCACCTCACACCAGTCAGAATGGCTAAAATTAACAAGTCAGGAAATGACAGATGATGGCGAGGATGTGGAGAAAGGGGAACCCTCCTCCACTGTCGGTGGGAATGCAAGCTGGTGCAACCACTCTGGAAAACAGCATGGAGGTTCCTCAAAATGTTGAAAATAGAAATACCCTATGACCCAGCAATTGCACTACTGGGTATTTACCCTAAAGATACAAACATAGTGATCTGAAGGGGCACGTGTACCCAAATGTTTATAGCAGCAATGTCTACAATAGCCAAACTATGGAAAGAACCTAGATGTCCATCATCAGATGAATGGATCAAGAAGATGTGGTATATATACACAATGGAATACTATGCAGCCATCAAAAGAAATGAAATCTTGCCATTTGCGACGACGTGGATGGAACTAGAGCGTATCATGCTTAGTGAAATAAGTCAATCGGAGAAAGACAACTATCATATGATCTCCCTGATATGAGGACATGGAGAAGCAACATGGCGGGTTAGGGGGATAGGAAAAGAATAAATGAAACAAGATGGGATTGGAAGGGTGACAACCATAAATGACTCTTAATCTCACAAAACAAACTGGGGGTTGCTGGGGGGAGGTGGGATTGGGAGAGGGGGAGGGGGCTATGGACATTGGGGAGGGTATGTGCTATCGTGAGTGCTGTGAAGTGTGTAAACCTGGCGATTCACAGACCTGTACCCCTGGGGATAAAAATACATTATATGTTTATTAAAAGAAAAAAATTGGAAGGGGAGGCAAACCATAAGAGACTATGGACTCTGAAAAACAACCTGAGGGTTTTGAAGGGTCAGGGGTGGGAGGTTGGGGGAACAGGTGGTGGGTAATAGGGAGGGCACGTTTTGCATGGAGCACTGGGTGTTGTGCAAAAACAATGAATACTGTTACGCTGAAAAAATAAATAAAATGGAAAAAAAAAATCAATCAACATGATGCTTCATATTATGTATAAAAATGTATAAAAAGTATAAGGGTATAAGAAGAGAACGTACAAAAACCTTTTCAATAGAAGCAGAAAAAGCATTTGACAAAGTACATCTTGCATGATAAAAACCCTCAACAAAGGAGGTTTAAAGGGAACATACCTTAATACAATAAAGGTTTTATAAGAAAAACCCACAGCAACCATCATACTCATTAGGGAAAAACAACTTTTCACATATGGTCCGGAACAAGACAAGGATGTCCACTCTCACCACTTTCACTCAAAATAGTACTGGAAGTCCAAGCCATAACAATCAGACAACAAAAAGAAATAAAAGGCATTCAGATTTTTAAGGAAGAAGTAAAACTTTCACTATTTGCAGATAACATGATACAATATATAGAAAAGCCTGAAGACTCCACCAAAACACTTACTAGTTCTGATAAATGAATTCAGTAAAGTCACAGTATATAAAATCAATGTGGAGAAATCTGTTGCATTTCTTTTTTTTCTTGTTTCAAGGTTTTATTTAAACTCTAGTTAGTTAACATACATTTCTATACACTAATAATGAAGCAGAAAAAGGAGAAATTTAGAAAATTATCCCATTTATAACTGTACCAAAAATAATAAGATAACTAAGAATAAACTTAACCAACGAAGTGAAAGATCTATACTCTGAAAATTATAAGACACTGATGAAACGGAAAATGACACAAAGAAATGGACAGACATTCCATGATCATGGATAGGAAAACCAAATATTGTTAAAATGTCTATACTACCCAAAGCAATCTACACATTAAATGAAATCCCTATTAAAATACCAACAGCATTTTTCACAGAACTAGAACAAGCAATTCTAAAATTTATAGGGAACAAAAAAGACTCCAGAAAGTTAAAGCAATCTTGAAAAGGAAAAGCAAAGTTGGAGATATCACAATTCTGGACTTCAAGCTATACTACAAAGCTGTAGTAATCAAAACAGTACAGTCCTGCACAAAAACAGACATATAAATCAATGGAACAAAGTAGAAAACCAAAAAAAAAATCTGCAATTATATGGTCAATTATTCTTTGACAAAGGAGGAAGGAATATACAATGGGGACAAAAAAGTCTCTTCAACAAATGGTGGTAGAAAAACTGGCCAGCTACATGCAAAAGAATGAAACTGGATGACTTTCTTACACCATACACAATAATAAATTCAAAATGGATCAAAGACCTAAATGTAAGACCTGAAGCCATAAAAGTCCTAGAAGAGAGCTCAAGCAGTAATTTCTCTGACACTGGCCATAGCAACATTCATCTAGATAGGTCTCCTGAGGTAAGGGAAATAAAAACAAAATAAACTATATTGAGACTACATCAAAACAAAAAGCTTCTGCACAGTGAAGGAAATAATAAAAAAAAACTAAAGGGTAATCTGTTGAATGGGAGAAGATGTTTGCAAATGACATATCTGACAAAGGGTTAATATGCAAAATATATGAAGAATTGACAGAACTCAACACCCAAAAAATAAATAATCCAATTAAAAAATGGGCAGAAGACACCAATAGACATTTCTCCAAAGAAGACATCCAGATGGCCAACAGACACATGAAAAGATGCTCAACATCACTCATCATCAAGGAAATGAAAATCAAAACTACAATGGGATATCACCTCATACCTGTCAGAATGACTAAAATCAAAAACACAAGAAACAACAGGTGTTGGCAAGAATATGGAGAAAAAGAAACCTTTGTGCACTCTTGGTAGGAATGCAAACTGGTGGAGCCACCATGAAAATAGTACAGAGGTTCCTCAGAAAGTTAAAAATAGAACTATCCTATGATCCAGTAATTGTACTACTGGGTTATTTACCCCCAAAATATGAAAACACTAATTCAAGAGGATACATGCACCCCTATGTTTATTGATACATTATACATAGTAGCCAAGTTATGGAAGTAGCCCAATTATCCACTGATTTATCAATGGATAAAGAAGATACAGTGTACATATAGAATGGAATATTATTCAGCCACAAAAGGGAATGAAATCTTGCCATTTGCAACAACATGGCTAGAGTTCAGAGTATCATGCTATGCAAAATAAGTTAGTCAAAGACGAATAACACTTGATTTCACTCATATGTAGAATTTAAGAAACAAAACAAGTAAGCAAAGTCGGGGGGGAGAGCAAATAGACAAATTAAGAAATAGACTAGTAACTACAGAGAACTAATGGTTACCAGAGGGGATATTAGGTGGGGGGAGATGGGTGAAATAGAGGATTAAAAGTACATTTATCATGTACTCAGGATTAAAGAGTACATTTATCATGATGAGCACTAAGTAATGTACAGAACTGTTAAATCACTATACTGTACACCTGAAAATAATATAATACTGTGTCTTAACAATACTGGAATTAAAATTTTAAAAAACCTATAAATAAAATGACAGAAAAACAGTACTTTAGGAATCTATAAATATGTGTATTACATATGTAAAAGACATAAATCTTAATTTATATATAAACTTGGTCATAAGATAAATATAGGTTATTGAGATTCTTTATCTGAATTTTTATACAGGAATATAAATTACATTTTAATCAATATTTTTGTTCTAAATGCTATAAGAAGTGTTAGTGAAAAATACTTACTTGTAGGCTTCTATGGTTGTTTCATCATTATGAATGTCTTGCTCCATATTTTGTCTAATTTGTTTAACATTCAATTTGGCATTTTCAACATTTTCTATAGCTTCTTCAAGTTCTTCATGAGTTTGTTTGTATAATTCCATTGCCTAGAAATGAAAACTATTTTTGTTAATACATGAACTTAATGGGTAATTAAAAGAATTGGGCAAGAGGAAAATCAGAGATAAGACGTAAATTTAGGTAGTTTTGATCTAAAGAAAATGTCCTTTACATCGATTTTCTTCCCATATTATTCTATTTAGCACAGTAAATTTTTAGGTTTCCATTAGCCTGAAAAGCATCAATACGAGGGATGCATAAAAGGTATTAAAGAAAAAAGTTCAATATTCCAGGTGACATGAGCAAAATAAAATATTCATTTTTTAACCTACAAAAGAATTGTTACTTTTTATTGTTTTTATTGTTGAAATATTTTACTGTAGAAAAACCAGAAAACACAGATGAAAAAAATAATTGATATCAACTGTAATCCTATTAGGAATAATTATCTTAATGAAAGGGTCCAAAATATTCCATTTTTATTGTTTTTATTAATTGTCAAATATCATAAACATTCTCCCTTCCCTCTCCATTTCTCCATTCTCTGTCAACCTATAGAAGAGGTGGCTGTAGTCTGGACCTCCTGCTGGAAATCCCGAGGGAAGGATACAAAGCAGTAGGGAGTGAACAGTCCTCTCCCCCTGGGTCAATTGGTAGACTGAAATAAAGCAATTGCCTCCTAAAAAAAGCAATAATTTTCATTAATTTTTTGAATAGCACAGGTATAGTAACCTCTACAAGATTATCCTTCAGGCATAGGAGCGTAGGCGTATACATTTTAGTAGAGAGCAAGGAACACACCAGAATGATGAGCTAGGCAAAGAGAACGTAAGAGAATTCCTAATATCAAATAGACCATGTCCAACTTCTCAGTGCCTTTAGAAGAGGTAACCTGTGGGCATTGCTGGGGTAATGGTCTCCATGTTGGGAACCAGGTTACATCATATGAGACAAATTCATCTCCAAGGCAAGCTCTTGAGCTGGGTTTGTGTGGCACTGTTATATACTTCCGCCATTGATACTGCAATTGATGTGGATAATACTCTTGTGGCTCTGTGGTGTTATGAGGCTGGGCTGCTTACAGAATTTGGAGGCAACATAGAACCTTGGAGCTCGATTTGCAATTATCTGCAATTTGCAAGATATGTACTCGGGCTCAAGCCCACTGACTAGAGGCCTTCAGTCCTTTAAGCAGTTATTTTAGCATATCTCTAGCAAGGACCTCAAAACTGAGTAAAGACAGCAGAATAAAATAAAATAAAAATAAAATAAAGTTATACGATAAAGGACTATAAATAAAACATTACACTATAGTTCCTCTGGCCCCTAGCAATCACTAATCTGTTTTGTTTTATGGATTTATCTGTTCTGGATATTTCATATAAATGAAATTATACAGAATGTGATTTTTTTTAAAAAGATGTATTTATTTGACAGAGAGAGATCACAAGTAGGCAGAACAGCAGAGAGAGAGAGAGAGGGAAGCAGGCTCCCTGCTGAGCAAAGAGCCCAAAGCAGGGCTCAATCCCAGGACCCTGAGATCATTACCTAAGCCAAAGGCAGAGGCTTAACCCACTGAGCCACCCAGGTGCCCCAAGATGTGATCTTTTATTTTTAGCTTCTTATTTATCATAATGTCTCAAAGTTGATTTATGTTGTGACATATAACAGTATTTCATTTTTTAAAATTCCTTCCTATGGTATAGATATATCACATTTTATTTAGTCATTAATCAGGTGACGGACATCGGGTTGTTTCCACCTTGGGCTAATACAAACACTGCTGCCATGAACATTTATGTACAACATTTGCTTTTGTTTCTTGGTTATCAGTTTTCAGTTCTTTGGAGTATATACCTCAGAGTATAATTCCTAGAGCATATGGTATTCTGTGTTAAACTCTTTGAAGAAATGCAAGCATCTTTTCCACAGCATCTGCAACCATTTTACATTCTCACCAGCAAGGTGCCACAGTTCCAATTTCTTCACATAGACACTAAAACTTGTTATTTTCTGTTTTATATTTATTCCCATCCTAATGGCTATAAGTGGTATCTCACTGTAGTTTTGGTTTGCATTTCCCTAATGACTAATGATGTTGAGCATCTATCTTGTTAAATGTTTGTTGCCTAAATATCAAAAGTTGTTGGGAGATTTGAACACTTGATTAATATAGGATCATGGGTTGCTGTGCAATAATACTTCATTGCCAGTTTAACCAAAGTGACAATAAAATATTTTTAAAGTAATATGATTTTTAAAGAACCATAGTCTTTCCTAAGTGAGGAACTTCTATTTGCTTAAATAATCAAGGATATAATAAAATAAATATAAAGCATAGAGAGTTATTTTAGTAAGACAAAGAATCTCTGTAATCTAGGCAGATGACATAAGGAAAGTATATCTTTAATAGCTTCTTTTAAGGGCAGATCAATAGTCCAAAATTATGTATTTATTTTAAAAGAAAACCAGATTCTAGTTTTGCATTAGTATAATATTTGATATTAATGCTCTTCTTGAAAGTTTTATAAATAAACACATCAGACAATGGCCACCTTTGACCATAATAAATAAAATTGTCTTTTCACAAACCAAAAAAAAAAAAAAATGTTTGTTGCCTATTTGTATGTGTTTGGAGATATATCTATTCAAGTCCTTTGCCCATTTTTAACTCAGTTGTTTGTCTCGAGTTGTTGAATTTAAAAAGTTCTTTATATATTCTAGGTACCATACCCTTCTGAAATGTATAATTTGCAATATTTTCTCTCATTCTATAGGTACATATTTTTTACTTTTCTGATAGTATCTTTTATACTTTTTTTCATTGACACAGTTGACCCAAAAATTAGTTTCAGAAGTGCAAGACAGTGATTCAACAAATCCCATACATTACACTGTGCTCACCCCAAGTGTAGCTACCCTCTGTCACCATATAACACTAATACAGTATCATTGACTATATTGCCTAATCTGTACCTTTAAAAAAAAAAAAGTTATTTATCTTAGAGAGAGAAAGCAAGCATGGGATGGGCAGAGGGAGAGGAAGAGAGAATCTCAAGCAGACTCTGCACTGAGTGTGGCGCTTGACCTGGCGCTCAATCTCACAAACCTGAGATCACCACCTGAGCTAAAATCAAGAGTCGGACACTTAACTGACGGGGCCATCCAGGTGCCCTTGTTATGCTGTACCTTTTATCCCAGTGGCTTATTTATTCCATAACTGGAAGCTTGTACCTCCCATTCCTCTTCATCCATTTGCCTATCTGTCCACTTCCTCCCCTGGCAAACATCATTTTGTTCTCTGTATTTATAGGTCTATACCTAATTTTTGTTTTTCAGATTCTACACATAAGTGAAATCATATAGTATTTGTTGCTGATTGATTTATTTCATTATATCCTCTAGAGGTCCATCCATGTTTGCACAAATGGTAAGATTTTGTCATATTTTATGGCTGAGTAATATTCTATTGTATATATATATATATACACCACATCTTTATCCATTCACCTGTCGATGGACACTGATGTTTTTTCCATATCTTGGCTTTTGTAAAAATGCTGCAATAAAAAAGGGGTACAAATATCTTTTCAAATTAGTGGTTTGTTTAATTGGGGTAAAACCCCAGTAGTGGAATTACTGGATCATATGGCATTTCTATTTTTAATTTTCCAAGGAACCTCCATACTGTTTTCCGCCGTGGCTGCACCAGCTTACATTCCCACAACAGTGCATGAGGGTTCTTTCTTTTTTTCCATATCCTTGCCAACACTTGCTACTTTTTGTCTTGTTGGTTCTAGCTATTCTGAAAGGTGTAAGGTGATATCTCATTGTGGTTTTGGTTTACACTTCCCTGATGTTTAGAGATGTTAACCATATTTTCAGGTATCTTTTCTTCTTTAGAAAAATATATTTTCAGGTCCTCTGCCAATCTTTTAATTGTATTACTTACATTTTGGTGTTATGTAAGTTCTGTACATATTTTGGATATTAACTTTTTATCAGATATTGATAGTGTCCTTTGGCACATAAAAGGTTTTCATTTTTTTATTGAGGTACAATTAATATACAATAATTTCAGGTATAAAACATAATGATTCAATATTTCTATATATTGTGAAATTATCACCACAGTGAGTCTAGTTAACATCCATTGCCATACATAGCTAGAATTTTTTTCTTGTGATGAGAACTTTTAAGATGTACTGTCTTAGCAACTTTCGAATATATAATACAATAGTACTAACTATAATCAACATGTTGTACATTAAATCTCCATGACTTATGTATTTTATAAATAGAACACTGTACTTTTTTACTCCCTTTCCAGTCATCTTCTAAAACCTGCATCAGGAACCACCAATCTGTTCCATCCATTTTTGATTGTTTTTTTCTTTTGATTCCACGTATAAGTGAGATCACATGGTATTTGTGTTCCTGTGTCTAACTTACTTCACTTAACATAATGTCCTCAAGGTCCATCCCTGTTGTTGCAAATGGCAAGATTTCACTCTCTTTTTAAGTGAGTAATATTCCATTATGTGTGTGTATGTATGTGTGTGTGTGTATATATATATATATATATATAATTATACATATCACTAATACATATACACATATAGTGTGTATTATACATATCACTAATATATATATATACACACACACACTCACACACATACCCCCACACCACATCTTCTTTATCCATTCATCCATTGATGGACACTTAGGTTGTTTCAATATCTTGGCTATGGTAAATAATGCAGCAATGAACATGTGGGTGCACACATCTTTTCAGTTTGTGTTTTTTCTTCTAATAAATATCCAGAAGTGGAACTGCTGAGTCATACGACAGTTCCATTTTAATTTTCTGAGAAACCTCCATTCTGTTTTCCACAGTGGTTGTGCCAATTTACATATCCAGCATACAAGGGTTCCTTTATCTCTACATTTTTGCCAACACTTTTTACTTCTTGTCTTTTTGATAATAGCCATTCTGACAAGTATGAGATGATCTCTCACTGTGGTTTTGATTTGCATTCCCTGATGATTAGTGATATTGACAACCTTTTCATGTACTTGTTGGTTATCTGTATGTCTTCTTTGGAAAAAATAACCTATTGAGATCTTCAGCCTTTTTTAAGTCATGTTGTTTTATTTTGGTGTTGAGTTGTATGAAGTTCTTTATTTCAGATATTAACCCCTTATCAGATATATGATTTGCAAATATTTTCTCCCATTCAGTATATTGTCTTTCATTTTGTTGATGGTTCCTCTCGTCATGCAGAAGATTTTTAGACTGATGTTTCCCCACTTGTTTATTTATGCTTTTGTTAGCTTTATTTTTGGTGTCAAATCCAAAACAGCAAGTAAAATGAATGAAGAGTAGCTTGACCTCTAAAACAATGTCAGATTAAAAAAAAACAATTTGCAGAAACTTTTATAATGGTTGATACTATTTGAAAAACAAAAACAAAAAAAATGCATTGTGCTTAAATATATATATATGTATGTATGTATATATATATATATATATATACAAAATTCACCTTGAAACCTGATAAGGTTATCTTTGGGGAGTGAGGAAGGAAAATGGAATCGTTGAGAATATAGGACACACTTAACAACTATATTTACTTTAAAATAATAAAAAACAAATATGAGTTAAATTTGCTCATTCAGTGGCAGGTATAAATAATTTATTTTTCTATAAAAAAATCCCACAATAGGAGAGTTAAATGTTAATTAATCATTGAAAAGATTTTATAGTTTATTTCCATCAACAATAAAACTGACTAATATATTCTTCTTGCATTCTCTCCCAGTTTGATTTACAACTTCAAAAATTATCATGTTGTTTTAAATCTCCAAAATTCTATTAGCAGGTTGACTATTAATACTCCTAAGTATTAAACAGAAGATGACACAGTTTAAATGAATATCAATTGATTATATTATGTGTAGTTTAATAGTTCCTTTAGTAAATTAATAGTAGGTTATTTTTCAGTGAAAATGAAACATTTGAAGATATTAACTTCTTATAGCTAAAATATTTTGTACAACTAAGTAAAAATCTATAAAATGCATATCCATTCGTTTATTCATTTACCTCAAATTTTTTTGTTTGAAATTCTTTCAGAGCTTCATGTTCTTGGTTCTGTTTTGAGTTAATTAGAGGACCAAATTTATTCATGTAGTCTATGTCTGCTTGAAGCTTTGCATTAACTTCTTCTAATTTTGCCTGTTGTTCCTCAAAATGTTTCAGTTGATAAGCTTTATCTTCAAGATGCCATTGTAATTCTACAATATCGCCCAAATAGGCCTCATGTTCTAGACATACAATAATAACAAGAGAAAATCTGATTTTAAAACAAGAACTCCAGAAAGAAACCTTTATTTGATAATAAAGACAAATGAAATAGCTTGGATTCAGAAATTATTTATCCATGAAGCTTACTAAATTTAATATAAGTTATCTCAGTAGTGCATTATAAAATATATTGCTTTTATCATTTATCATCAAAGGGATTAAAATATATGTTTTATAAGCTAAAAATTATTCTAGTATGAATCCTGCCTATTACAACCAAATCTATATACTGGGTTATGTATAACTATTCTATGAACTACAAAATGAGAAAAACTGCAAGAGTAGAGGCCTTCTAAAATTATCTAGAAGTAAAATGATGCAATAGGAGTTATAAGTATCAGAAAGGAAAAGGAAAAAATAATTACTATTTTCTGTTGATACAATTATATATCAAAACACAAAAAATCAATTGAAAATTATTACAAATAGGATAGCTTATATTAAAAAACACTTATTGTTGTAAGCCACTGAGTTCCAAGGTGATTTGTTACAAAACATTATTATAGTAAATAACATTAATTCACATGACTAAATGCAAACCAAAATTAGAAGATTTAACATTGGGTTGTTGCTAAGGTCTTCTTCCATAGTAGAAGAACCTTGTGAGCATTTCTATGGGACACAACTGTCTTCACACTCCATCCTCTCCGAAAGATTCCCAGAACACTCTCCTAGACTCCCTTTCTCAGGCTCAACATTCACGTTTTTTCCAACTCCGATTATGCTATCCTTTTTGCTACTTCCCATTTGCATCCCAGGACTTTACTTCTTCAAGGTAATCTGTTTTCACCCTTCCCATATTGAGATTGTAAAACAGCACCTCCTCGAATTATGTCAACATACCATTCAAATACATAAACCAGTACATAAACCAGTCTGCGATTTTTTTTTTTCTCTTTCATTAGGTAATCAGTCATTGGGAAGTACCCATGGACCGACCCATGAATGTAGGTTAAGGGAAGGACAGGGAATCTAAAGAAGCAGGTACAATGAAGAGTACCAGGGAAATCTGAGTCATTAGTTTATTTGGGCCTTCAGATGCTGCTTGGGTATAATAAATGTACATACTCTTTTTTTTTTTTTTTCCAGAGAGATGGTGTTTTTATTTTTATTTTTTTTCCATTTTATTTATTTTTTCAGCGTAACAGTATTCATTCTTTTTGCACAACACCCAGTGCTCCATGCAAAACGTGCCCTCCCCATTACCCACCACCTGTTCCCCCAACCTCCCACCCCTGACCCTTCAAAACCCTCAGGTTGTTTTTCAGAGTCCATAGTCTCTTATGGTTCGCCTCCCCTCCCCAATGTCCATAGCCCGCTCCAACCACTCTGGAAAACAGCATGGAGGTTCCTCAAAATGTTGAAAATAGAACTACCCTATGACCCAGCAATTGCACTACTGGGTATTTACCCTAAAGATACAAACATAGTGATCCGAAGGGGCACGTGTACCCGAATGTTTATAGCAGCAATGTCTACAATAGCCAGACTATGGAAAGAACCTAGATGTCCATCAACAGATGAATGGATAAAGAAGATGTGGTATATATACACAATGGAATACTATGCAGCCATCAAAAGAAATGAAATCTTGCCATTTGCAACGACGTGGATGGAACTAGAGCGTATCATGCTTAGTGAAATAAGTCAATCGGAGAAAGACAACTATCATATGATCTCCCTGATATGAGGACATGGAGAAGCAACATGGGGGGGTAGGGGGATAGGAGAAGAATAAATGAAACAAGATGGGATTGGGAGGGAGACAAACCATAAATGACTCTTAATCTCACAAAACAAACTGGAGGTTGCTGGGGGGAGGTGGGATTGGGAAATGTACATACTCTTATTTTGTAAGGAAACACAGCTGTGCATATCTAATTCTATATCTTTTAAGCTTATGTAACACCCAATTTCTGATGAAAAACTTAATTCTTTCTGATTATCTTTTTTGAGAGGAAAAATAAAAAGACATTTGCTAGATTATTGGCTGCATGTTGGGTGCCAGTGGGGGAGAGGGGAATGCAGTGGCCAAGTAGAAAGGAAAGTAGTCAAGGGTATAAAACCCCACCCTCACACTTTTCCATTATCTTCCATGGTCTCTTGCCACTAATTCCCAGTGGTTGAACCAGCAGGAAGACAGATTACAAAAGATATGTTTGATGCAGTCCATTATCAATCAGACTCATGGATCACAAAACAGAAGATACAAGTGTGAGTGGGCTGGTTAGGGGGATGGATGGATCTGGAGGACTGACCACAAGATATCTAAGAAAAAATGGAATTTCCTTAATATTTTCATTAATTATAACTTTTTTACAAAAATTATTAAAAAATTCTATAAACATCATACTTAATATTAAGGCTGCTAAGGAAATTAAGCATTTTTCTTGTCACATAAGCTAGAGGCTTTGAGAATCTAAAATCTTTAAGAATATATACTTCTGTAACCTGTAAAAAAATTTCTAAAATTTAGAAATTATATCCTAAATGTATCAATGTAAAGGCAATATATTCCTGAAAGCACACAACTTTTCAGGAATATTTTACAAACAGAAGTCACCTAAAAACTATATAGTAAAAATGAATTTAAATTTCATTGCATGTGTGACCTACTTAAAATAAAGCAGATGAAAATAAATTTCAGTTTTGTAAGTAGATCTTTAACAATTTTTTAAAAGATCTTTAAATAGATTTTTTTTAAAAGATTTCATTTATTTGACAGAGAGAGACAGCAAGAGAGAGAACATAAGTAGGGGGAGTGGGAGAGGGAGACCCAGGCTTCCTGATGAGCAGGGAGCCCAATGCAGGGCTTGATACGGGGCTCGATCCCAGGACCTTGGGATCATGACCTGAGCTGAAGGCAGATGCTTACCTGACTGAGCCACCAAAGGTCCCTAAAGATCTTTAAATAGATCTTTAAATAAAAGACAGCTCAAGCAATAAATTATCACCAATGGCAAGAATGTATTCCATCACTGAAAATGCATTTATAAGGCATGGAAAATGTGCATGTATGTATCTTTATTTCATTTTATTTTGGCAATTCCTTAAGTAGAAATTCATACAAACCACAAACTATAATATCTACTCTTATAAAGGCCATATGAGATTATATAGAAAATTATTATCAAAATATTAAATAAAACCAGCTACCACCGACTATTCTACTACCACTGACAAGGAAAGGCTTCCCCAATGTTTTAAAAAATTGCAAGGCTATCTGGGTGGCACAGTTGGTTAAGTGTCTGACTCTTGGTTTCAGTTCAGGTTGTGGTCTCAGCGTTGTAAGATCCAGCTCTGCCTTGGGCTCCATTCGGCGTGGAGTCTGATTCTCTCTCCAGCTCCTTCTGCCCCTCTCATGCTCTCTCTCTCTCTCAAATAAACACATAAATCTTTTTTTAAAAAAACTCCAGATGACTCCTTGTGAATGTGAATGTGAATCTGCTCAAGAATCTACTGGGTTCCAGAATTTCCCAGGATGCCTATTCTGACCTATTGTACCTTTGGTTGCCTCTAACACCAATATGTATATAAGTATGTATTTATCAATTATACACTTATGTTCTTGTATTAGTAGAGTGTGCACATCATAAATTCTATTCAAAAACCTTGTGATTCAGAACAAACTCACTCCAAGCCTGAATTATTTATTTTTATAAATAGCTATAGAAACCAAATGTTTTGTAAAATGCATACTTTAAAGTGTGGGTAGAAAAGGCCTACTCTTACCTGAGTTTAGAGCACTTTTTGCATAATTTTTAGAATTAAGTCTTTAGTAAAGGGCAACAAAGAGCATAGACAGAGTAAGAATTAAAATCATCCAGGCTAGGCTCTGGGCAATTTCCTGCTTCTTGAGTTCTGCTTCAGAAGGGAGTGAACAAAGGGTGAGTTCAGTCTGTGAGCTCAGTATTAATTTAAAAGGAGAAAACAGTCACTGAACCTACAGTTAATTTATTTTATTGAAATAACAGAATCGAGGAACCACTGGGAAACTCTATTTTGTCAGGTACAATAATAGCAAAATTAAAACCCCAATAACCAAGAAAGAAAATAAAAATAATAAAGTTTATAAATATAAAACTTCTAATGTTTTCTTGCAACTCCCTAAAATGTGCACACTCTACTTAGAAACTTTAGTTTTAGAAGACATATAACAAAGGTATATGTAAGTGTTCAGTTTGACAAATAATCTAATGTCTCAGGGTAAAACAGCCTCCCTTTTCCTCTCAAAAGTGTCTTAGTTTAAATGATAGGTTTATAAGCACCCTAATATAACCGTTTATAAATCATGTGAATCCAGAATTAAAATTTCTAACTGAATTAAAAGTTCTTTATAAACAAAGTCTAGCCTCAGTAGAATCATGTAGTAGGCATGCTTAATAGGCAGTGTTTGTAGAATAAAAAATCCAATACCTTTAGACTGTTTAATACTTTACCATAGGTCTCTTATTCTGTAGTCTAAAAAACCTAGTGTTTCCTTTTGAAACATCTCCAGCTTTATTGTCTGCTAGAAGTTCTCAATAAGATCTACTACTGATTCTCAAAAGCAGATGCATGTTGCTAAAATATCATTTTAAAACTCTTTTATTTTCCTAGATTTAAAGATTTGGTTAATGACATCAATTGGAAATCACTTAAATTTCTAAGTTTCTAGTACTCAAATAATGTAGTCATCATAGGAAATATGTGCCAAAGTTTAAATGTCCCACAGGTACCATAAATACTATGTAATTATCAACAAACACCAAACTACAGAAGGTCCAGGTTTACTCACTGCAGTCCCAGCTATATAAATGTTATCAGCATTATCATTAATAGCATTTATCAAAAGTACACTGGATGCAAAACAATATGGTCAGAGTTGACTTTTTTCAAAGCTTCAATTGATTATTCATGCCTCTCAAACAAAAGAAATGGCAATATGAAAAAATTCTTATTATTACCTCTCTGCACAGCTAATGGAATTTCTTGAAGTCTCCAGATTGACCAAGAATCAATTTTCATGTGAATCTTTTTCTTTCTTGATTTTTGTTGTTTTAAAGCTTCTTCAGCTTCTGCACGGTCAGTTTCTAGACTTTTAATGAGATGAATGGCCTCTGAGAGCAATGTTTCCATTTCCTGCTTTAATTCTGGACACTTTTCATCTTAAAATAGAAATATATATTTACATTTGTTAATGAATCAGCCTATAAACTAGGTGGTGGGAACATAGGTACTAATGGTATCATTTTCCTTTTTAATATTCATGTTTAATAAGAGAATTTTAGAAAAATGAATTAGCCTTTTAAAGAGTTTTATTATAATAGAATCATAACATTAATTATAACCTTTGATCGCTTCTCGGCCTTTTGGCTAAGATCAAGTGTAATTATAACCTTTGAAGACAGATTTTGAAGTGAACATTTTGTAAAACAGTTAGAATAGAGGAATCTCAAGCAATATCTCCTTGTATATTTTATCTAAAAATGTTTTTTTCATAAGCTATATTATAGAACTTTATTTTTAAATTATGCTCGTATTTCCTTTCATTCTATGACAAAAGCAAATCATAATGATTACATCAGATAAATACTGAAAATCCTCAGATGGTTCCTAGAAACGTGATACTTTATATTCTTATCAGATAATAACATCCCTAGTTAGCCCTGCCAGGAATTCATTGTTTCCAAATTCCATTTATTTAGTTATAACACAAATTGACTCCTGTAATGAGAGAAATTTGTGATTACTGGTTCACAGCTCTGAAAAGATATGGTTTAATGTTAACAAAATGATTAACATGGATATTCATTCACCTATTTATACTAGAAACATGCAGAGAGCCTGTTATGTTCTGGGCAATACACTCTCTCCCTAGAGATAGATCAGTAAGGAAGATGGATATGGGTTCCACTCTGGTGAGATTTATACTTGTAAGCAGTGACTTTTGCCAAAATGTGACATGACAAGAAGACATAAACAAACACAAAGTGTCAAGAAAGGCAAAGCCTCAGAGAGCTGAGTCTAGAAGAAAAACAGTAAAACAGGTTCAAAACAAAGGCAACTAATAGACCTCTGCTTTGTTTTGTTTTGATTTGGACAATAAAGCAATAATTTTCTGCTAGAAGATATTACATATTGGTTATAAGTGCAAGCTCAGTAGTCACAGTTTCTATTTCTAACCTAGTAAGCCTATCAAAGAAATTCAGCATGCTGCCTGAAAAGAATTCTTGAGAAACAGGTCTCTCTATTGTAATGCATAAAAATTATTGTTTACGGACTGGCCCTTGATTTGGCCTCTCTTTATTTGGTCTATGTCTTCTTTTCCCAGAATCTACCACATCCTGAACATTTTACATCCTTAAATGTTTTTTTCATAACAATATACACAGTGAACACTGTGTTCTCCGGCCAACTTATGATCTATTCAGTTTCTATAAAGAGAGTCTGAAATGTTTAATTAAATTAATGCCACTTAAATTACTTCTGATGCGATAAAAGTATGTTTTACCAAAGACATCCATCATGTTTGTATACGATCTTCTGTATTGTTGTTATGATAGCATTCTAAAATAGATGTTGTGTTTATAACTTCAGATGCCTCCAATTCATTGTATTGAATCTCTCAATTTCTTTCTAAAATATCATCTCAATTAGTTTTACTATTTCATATTGAGTAGGTGAGTAACCACCTATAATTTTTTTAGCACAAACATTTAATTACAATAAATCTTGTAAACCTGATACTGTCTTGCACTTTGGGATCACACGTATGAGTTTACAATAACATAACTACAGTTAATTTAACTGTTATTATGTCCATTAACATATTAATCTTCTCCTAGCATTTGTCATGTAAAAAATTAAGAAGTAACGAATAAGATTTTTTCTTCAGTGTAGATATTAATAGTGAAAAGGAAACAGTAAAAACAGAGCCTCACTATGACAGCTTTGAAAACTATATATATGCAATATATATACACATTATACATGTATAATGTATATATATAATATATAAAGCACATGTATTAATCTTAATTTATACATATATAAATATTGCATACAAAATATAAATATAGTAGAGCTTCCATGTCCAGTGTAGTAGTCATGAATCCCATGTGATTATTTACATTTAAAAAGTGTTAAAATTAAACTGAAAAATTAAATTCTCAGTCTTCCTAGCTACATTTCAAGCAGATATTATATATGGCTACCAGATGGTAGAAACAGGGAACACTTTGATTATCCCAGAAACCACGACTAGACAGCACTGAATCACAGTTAACTTCTTGGGAGGTAGAGAGGGATCATTATATACTCAGGACCTAGACCAGTATACATTATATTAAATATTTGTTGAATTTTGTTGTTTAATTAAATGATATAGAAGCCTCTTTCCTCTATTAGATATTCACAAGAATTATAAAACTCTTAAAAATGATTATTGTAAAAATTAAAAATATGTTAAATGAAAAGTCATTGAGCTTTTAAATATAACTTCATTTATTTAAGTATGAGGTACAACTTTACCTCTCTCTTCTGTTTTAACCTCTTTCACTGGTGTAGCAATACTCCAGTCTTCCTTCTGGTCTTGTGCGGAAGAAGTTCTGCTCCTATATAAAGGGAAAGAAGCCATCAATTAATAAAGAACTACTATACTTAAAGTTTAAAGTTATTAAAACAAATTTTAGGTGATCCTCTCACATTAAATTTTAAATGTTTATGGTAGAACTTACTATACATGCTAATGCTACTATACAAGAAAATAATATAGCAAAATTCTAATAGGTAATGGGCTTTACATTTCATGGTAAATTAACAGAAACTCAAAATTTGTTACAAATGACCTAAAAATATTTGAGAGGATATTAAAGAAGTTTTTTTGTTTTTGTTTCTGTTTTGTTTTGTTTTTAAGATTTTATTTATTTATTTATTTCTTAGAGAGAGAGAGAGAGAGAGAGAGGACAGCCAGACAGAGTGGTAGGTAGAGGCAGAGGGAGAAGCAGGCTCCCTGATTAGCCCAGGACGCTGGGATCATGACTTTAGCCAAAGGCAGCCACTTAACCAACTGAGCCACCCAGGAGTCCCTGTTTTTGTTTTTTAAGAAAATGAATTGGTCTTCCCTAGATAGTGTTGCTATCAGAAAAAGGGGGTTTAATTGAGAATAATTTGAGAGCTATTTCTCTAACTTTAGTTTAGGAGTTTGGGGTACCACATAAAATCCAAGGACCAAAAACACTTTTTCAGATTTGAAATTTTTTTTAAAGATTTTATTTATTTATTTGACACAGAGAGAGAGATCACAAGTAGGAAGAGAGGCAGGCAGAGGAGGAGGGGGAAGCAGGCCCCCTGCTGAGCAGAGAGCCCTATGCAGGGCTCAATCCCAGGACCCTGGGACCATGACCTGAGCTGAAGGCAGAGGTTCAACCCACTGAGCCACCCAGACACCCCCAGATATGAAATTAATAACATTTTAAGCAAAATATCCAAATTAAAATGTTATTTTTTTTTCCTAAAGAATTTTTCTAGGGGCATCTGTGTTAAGCATCTACCTTGGGGCCAGGTCTTCTATCTCAGGGTACTGGTATCCAGCCCTGTGTCAAGCTCACTTAGCAGAGAGTCTGCTTCTCCCTTTCCCTCTGCTCTTCCTCTCCCAGCCCATTCTTCATGTACTTGTGCATGTTCTCTCTCTCAAATAATAAATAAATAAATATCTTTAAAAATGTTTTAAAAAATTGTTGTTAAGTTTCATCATATTTAAAAAGAAGCATTATTCCTCTGATAAAGGTTATCAGAAAAACAGTATCAACATCAAAGGAGGTAGTGATATTTTTATTAAGTTATTATTTTTTCTTATTAAAGAAGCATTACAAATTAAATGAAGTTTATACATTCCAAAAATCATATTATAAAATAATCCATATTAATTTACTCTTCTTAGCTATAACAGAACACTCTAATGATATTTAAATTTTTATAAAATTAGTCATAAAATATTGCATGCTGCTTTAGCTATATGACATTGTTTCCTATATATTTGACTATAGTTTAATATTTCTGATGACTGCATACTATTTATTTCATTGTTGTTCCACAATTTATTTAGAAAAACTTGTTTATTATGAGGACAAGGAAATATTCATCATCTTTTCTCCATTAGTTTCAATTTCATTTTTAAATATTTTTAAAAAGATTTTATTTATATATTTGAGAGAGA
This sequence comes from Meles meles, assembly GCF_922984935.1. Lineage (NCBI taxonomy): Eukaryota > Metazoa > Chordata > Mammalia > Carnivora > Mustelidae > Meles > Meles meles. The sequence continues at coordinate 56,925,959 of NC_060077.1, forward strand.
GAGAGAGAATGAGAGGGGAGGGATCAAAGGGAGAAGAAGACTCCCCACGAGCAGGGAGCCCAATGTGGGACTCGATCTGGGGACTCCAGGATCATGACCCGAGCCGAAGGCAGTTGCTTAACCAACTGAGCCACCCAGGTGTCCCCATTTTTAAATATTTTTGTTAAATAATCTAATATTCTTTTCTTGCTTGTTTGAAAACTAAAAAAAGGTTGAATCGGTATGTTGCACACTTGAAACTAATTAACATTGTGTCAACTATACACAAAAATTAAAATAAGGGGCGCCTGGGTGGTTCAGTGGGTTAAGCCACTGCCTTCAGCTCAGGTCATGATCTCAGGGTCCTGGGATCAAGTCCCACATCGGGCTCTCCGCTCAGCGGAGAGCCTGCTTCCCTTCCTCTCTCTCTGCCTGCCTCCCTTGTGATTTCTCTCTGTCAAATAAATAAATAAAATCTAATAAATAAATAAATAAATAAATAAAAGAAACATTCACACCATAAAAAAAAATAATAAAAACATGAGGGTTGCTGGAGGAGGCAAGAGCACTTTATACATAGTGCAGTGGGTGTATATGCAATTGATGAATCACTAAATTCTACTTCTGAAACTAATAAAGAAAATAATAAAAATTGTTGCACATAATTGAATCCATTTTGTGTATTTTTTCTAAAATTTAATTAATTTTTGGACCAGCAAAATTATTTTTATTTTATTTTATTTTATTTTCTTTATTTGAGAGAGAGAAGCAACAGGAACAGGAGGAGGAGCAGAGGGAGAGGAAAAAAGACTCCCTGATGAGCAGGGAGCCTGACATGGGACTTGATTCCAGCATCCTGGGATCATGACCTGAGCTGAAGGCAGATGCTTAGATGACTGAGCCACCCAAGTGCCCCTAATTCTTACTTTTTTTTAATTGAGGCAAAAGTCCCATAACACAAAATTAACCATTTGAAAGTGTAAACTTCAATGGCATTTACTACACTCAATGTTGTGACTATCATCACCAGCTAGTGCCAAAATATGTTTATTACCTTAGAAGAACTGCCTCTCATTTTTTTTTAATATAGGGAATGCTTCATGAATTTGTGTGTCATCCTTGCAGAGGGGCCATGCTAATCTTTGTATCATTCCAATTTTAGTATATGTGCTACTAAGTAAGCCTCTTATTTATTAAACAATCTCTCCCCTCTCCTTCTTTCTACCAGCCTCTGGCAAGAATCAATGTCCTTCCCATCTCTATGATTTACCTGTTATAGATAATTCATATAAATGGAATCATGCAACAGGTAACCTTTTGTATTTGGTTTCTTTAACTTAGCACGGTGGTTTAGAAGTTTATCCACATTACAGCATCTATCAAAATTTTATTACTTTTTATGGCTGACTAATATTCCATTGTATCGCTATACCACCCCTTATTTATACATTAGTCTACTAAAAAAATGTTTTACTTAAATTCAATTAGTCAACATACAGTACATCATTAGTTTCACACGTAGTGTTCAATAGTGCATCAGTTGCGTATTACACCCAGTGCTCATCACACCACATACCGTCCTTAATGCCCATCACCCAAACCCTATCCCCCACCAACCACACCTCCAGCAACCCTGTTTGTTTCCTATAGTTAAAGAGTTTCTCATGGTTTTTCTCCCTCTCTGAGACTTCCCAATAAGTTTTCCCTCCCTTCTCTTATGGTCCTCTGCACTGTTTTTTATATTCCACATATGAGTGAAACCACATGATAATTGTCTTTCTCTGTCTTATTTCACTCAGCATAATACCTTCCAGTTCCATCCATGTTCATGTAAATGGTAAGTAATCATTCCTTCTGACTGCTGAATAATATTCCAATGTGTGTGTGTGTGTGTGTGTGCACGCGTGCCCATGTGTGTATCCATTCATCTGTCAATGGACATCTCAGCTCTTTCCACAGTTTGGCTATTGTGGACATTGCTGTTATGAACATTGGGGTGGACGTGTCTCTTCAGATCAATACATTTGTCTCTTTGGGATAAATACCTAGTAGTGTAATTGCTCTGCCACAGGGCAACTCTATTTTTAACTTTTTCAGGAACCTCATACTGTTTTCCAGAATAGCTGTACCAGCTTGCATTCCCACCAACAGTGTAAGAGGGTTCCCTTTTCTCCACATCCTTGCCAACATTTGTTATTTCCTCTCTTGTTAATTTTAGCCATTCTGACTGGTATGAAGTAATATCTCATTGTGTTTTTGACTTGTATTTCCCTGATGGTTGAATGATGTTGAGCACTTTTTCATGTGTCTCTTGGCCATTTGGATGTCTTCTTTGCGGAAATGTCTGTTCATGTCTTCTGCTCATTTCTTGACTGGATTATTTGGTTTTTGGGTGTTGAGTTTGATAAGTTTTCTATAGATCTTTGATATTAGCCCTTTATCTGATATGTTATTTGCAATTATCTTCTCCCATTCTGTAGGTTGCCTTTTAGTTTTGTTGACTGTTTCCTTTGCTGTGCAGAAGCTTTTGATATTAATAAAGTCCCAAAAGTTCATTTTCACTTTTGTTTCCCTTACCTTTAGAGACACGTCCACCAAGAAGTTGCTGCAGCTGATGTCAAAGAAGTAGCTGCCTTTGTTCTCCTCTTGGACTTTTTTTTTTAAGATTTTATTTATTTATTTGACAGACAGAGATCACAAGGAGGCAGAGAGGCAGGCAGGGAGACAGGAGGAAGCAGGTTCTCCGCGGAGCAGAGAGCCCGATGCGGGGCTCGATCCCAGGACCCTGGGATCATGACCTGAGCCGAAGGCAGAGGCTTTAACCCACTGAGCCACCCAGGCGCCCCACTCCTCTTGGATTTTGATGGATTTTTGTCACACACTGAGGTCTTTCACCCATTTTGAGTTTATCTTTGTGTATGGTGTAAGATAATGGTCCAGAGTCATTCTTCCACATGTGGCTGTCGAACTTTCCCAGCACCATTTATTGAAGAGACTATCATTTTTGCATTGGATATTCTTTCCTGCTTTGTTGAAGATTAGTTCACCATAGAGTTGAGGGCCATTTCTGGGATCTCTATTCTGTTCCACTGATCTGCATATTTGTTTTTGTGCCAGCACCATGCTGTCTTGATGATCACAGCTTTGTAATAGAGCTTGAAGTCAGGCAGTGTGAAACCCCCAGCTTTGGTTTTCTTTTTCAACATTCCTTTAGCTATTCAGGGTCTTTTCTGGTTCCATACAAATTTTAGTATTATTTGTTCCAGCTCTGTGAAAAATGTTGTGGTATTTTGATAGGGATTGCACAGAATGTGTAGATTGCTCTGGGTAGCATAGACAGACATAGCATAGACAGCATAGCATTTTCTTCTAATCCATGAGCATGGAGTGTGTTTCCATTTCTTTGTGTCTTCCTCAATTTCTTTCATATGTGTTCTGTAGTTTTTAGAGTACAGATCCTTTATCTCTTTAATTAGGTTTATTCCTATGTATTTTATGATTTTTCAGTGCAGTTGTAAATGGGATCGATTCCTTAATTTCTCTTTCTTTTGGCTCATTGTTAGTGTGCAGATTTCTGCACATTGATTTTATATCCTGCCATGTTGCTTAATTCTTATATGAGTTCTAGCAACCTGGGGGGTGGAGTCTTGGATTTTCCACATAAGGTTTCATGTCATCTCCAAGGAGTCAAAGTTTGACTGCTTCCGTGCCAATCTGAATGCCTTCTATTTCTTTTTGTTGTCTGATTGCTGAGGCTAGGACTTCCAGTACTATGTTGAACAATAGTGGGGAGGGTGGGCAACCCTGTTGTGTTCCCGATTTTAGGGGAAAATCTCTCTGTTTTTCTCCATTGAGAATGATATACACTGTGGGCTTTTCATAGATGGCTTTTATAATATTGAAGTATGTTCCCTCTATCCCTACACTGTGGAGAGTTTTAATCAAAGAAGGATGCTGTATTTTGTCAAATGCCTTTTCTGCATCAATTGAGAGGATATGGTTCTTGTACTTTCTTTTATTAATGTCATGTATCATGTTGATTGATTTGCAAATGTTGAACTATCCTTGTAGCCCAGGAATAAATCCCACTTGATGCTGGTGAATAATCCTTTTAATGCACTGTTGGATCCTACTGGCTAGTATGTGGCTGAGAATTTTGGAACCCACGTTCGTCAGGGATATTGGTCTGTAATGCTTCTTTTTGGTGAGGTCTGTCTGGTTTGGGGATCAAGGTAACGCAGGCCTCTTACAGAACTATTTTTAAAGATTTCTGCTGAAAAATTTGAGGTTGTCTGCTTCTTTTGGCTATGGTGAATAGTGATGATATGAACATTTGTATGTAAGATTTGTTTGAACACCTGTTCTGAAATCTTTTCTGTACATATCTCAGAGTGGAACTGCTCTGTCACATGGTAATCTAGGATTAACTTTTTGAGGAAGCATCAAACTGTTTTTCAAAGCGACTAACCATTTTACATTCCCACCAGCAATATACGAGATTTCCAATGTTGAATAAAAGTGAGAAGAGCTAGCACTTGTATTGTTCCTGATCTTAGGTTGAAAAATTTTGGACTTCACCAATAAGTATAATATCAGTTGAAAATACTATTTATTGTTTTTTTAAATTCTTGACTGCATTCATCTCTGCACTAATCTTTATTATTTCCTTTCTTTTCCTAGCTTTAGCACATTCATTCTTTTTTAGTTCTGTGAGGTATAGAATTAGGTTACTGGATTTGGGAACTTCTTTTTTGATGTTAGCATTTATGGCTATAAATTGTCCTGCGAGCATTACTTTTGCTGTATCCCATAAATTCTGATATACTGTGTTTTCATTTTCATTAATTTCAAAGTATTTTCTAATTTCTTCTATAATTACAGCCTTGATTCACTGAGTTTTTTTTGAGCATGTTGTTTAAAATCTACATTTACATGGACTTCCTAGGTTTCTTTCTGTTATTTGTTTCTAGTTTCACTCCATTAAGTCAGATACCAAGGATACTTGGTATGATTTCTGTCTTTTAATTCTATTGAAATTTTTTATATAGCTTGACATATGATCTATCATGAATAATGTTCAATGTCAACAAGAAACAAATGTGCTTTCTCCTGCTATTGGGTGGTGTGTACTATATAAGTCTGTTAGGCCTAGATTGTTCTAGTGCTGTTTAAATCTTTTTCATTACTGATCTTTTTTTTTTTTTAAGCTCTTTTTACATTCTTGAAAGTGAAGATAGAGTGAATTCTCAAACTCTTATGAAAAACTGTGTATTTCTTACTTTAACTTTTGTCAGTTTATAATTCCTGTATTTTTGAGGTTGTATTTTGGGTATGTATATGATTTTGATATCTTCTTGATGGAATGGCCCTTTTATGAAGATGTTAAGTATTGTTACTTGTAATATACATCAACTAAAAGTCTATTTTGTGTTATATTAGTTTAGCTATCCCAGCTCTCATTTGGTTACTATTTTCATGGATTATATTTTTCATCCTTTTGTTTTCAAAATACCGTGGATCTTAAATGAGTCTCTTATAGACAGCATATAATTGAATCATGTATTTTTATCCATTCTAACACTCTCTGTATTTTAATAGTAAAGTTTAATCTATTTAATCCATTTTCATGAATGCAATTACTATTAAGAAAAGACTTATTTCCGACATTTTGTTATTTGTTTTCTATAATACTTAAATATTTTTGATTCCTTAATTTCTCCATAATTGCCTTCTTTTGTGATTAGTTGATTTTTTCTCCAAATGTATTTAGTTTCCTTATTGGATTTATATTGGTATTTTTATTTTATAGAATTTTTCCTAGTGGTTCACTGGAGATTACAATTAACACCTTCAAAAATATTGAGTTTGAATTAAAATCAATATAGTTTCAGTAGTATTGGAAAAAAAAAAACAAATCTCTGTGCCTTTACCCCCTCCATGTTGTCATTTTTACAAATTACACATTTATACATTGTGTATTCATTAACATAGATTCATAATTTTATCCATTTAAAAATTATATAGGAAATAAGAGATGCAAAATAAAAATGCAATCACACTGACTTTTGTATTTATCTTTGTAGCTACCTTATTGTTTTTTATTTATTCATATGGCTTCAGGTTACTAATGTCCTCTCCTTTCTGTTTAAAAGACTACCTTTAGGATTTCTGATAGAACAGTCTGCTAGAGATGGAGCTCCTCAATTTTTGTTTATCTAGAAAATCTAAATTTCTCCTTTATTTTTGAAAGACACTTCTGCAAGAATTAGAATTCTTGTTTGAAAGGCTTTGTTTTGTTTTCTTCTAGCATTTGAAATGTGTCATGCTACTGGCCTCTGGCCTCCATAATTCCATTTTTAAAAAAGATTTTATTTATTTACTTGAGAGAGAGAGCACAGAGGGAGAGGGAGAAGCAGGCTCCCCACTGAGCAGAGAGCCCAATATAGAGCTCCATCCCAGGACCCTGAGATCATGACCTGAGCTGGAGGCAAATGCTTAACCAACTGCCACCCAGGTTCCTCTGACTTCCAAAATTTCTGATGAGAAATTGTCATTTTTGTTGAGGATCCCTTACTCATGATGAGTCGCTTCTTTCTTACTGCTTTCAAGATACTCTTTGTCCCAGCTTTCAGTAATTTGACTACAATGCATGGACTTATGAGTTTATCCTGCTTAGAGTTCACTGAGTTTTAGTAAATTATAAATTCATGTCTTTCATGAAATTTGGGGATTTTTAGTCAATGTTTCTTCAAATATTCCTTCTCTCCCTTTTACTCTTCCCTGTTACTCCTGGACTCCCAATTATGCGTATATTTGTATTTGTGATTATGTACCTCAGATCTATTAGGATCTGTTCATTTCACTTCATTCTTTTGTCTTTCTGCTCCTCAGCCTGAATAATCTCAATTGGCCTATTTTCAAGTTCACGGATTCTTTCCTCTGCCAGCTCAAATCTATTGATGAACATCTCTAATTAACTTTTCCTCCAGTTATTATACTTATCATCTTCAGAATGTCCACTTTGTTCTTTTTAATAATTCCTATTTCCTTATTGATAATCTTAATTTGTTGAGACATTAGTCTCCTGGTTTTACTGTCCATGGAGTTTCCATTATCTCTCTGAGAATATTTAAGACAGCTGATTTAGTTATTGTCCAATAAGTCCAACATTTAACTTTCTCAGGGTCATTTTAAAAAGTCGTTTTCTTTTTTCCCCTTGTTAGTGAGACAAACTTTCTTTCTTTTTTTTTTGCCTGCTTCATAATTTTTGTAGAAAACTCGACATTTTAAGTAGTTTAACGTGAAATAGAAAAAAGATTACCTTCCCTCTGTTGGGTTTGTCGTTGCTGCTTGCTGTGGGTTGTTCTGTTTAGTAGTTCTTCTAAACACATTTGGCAATCTCTGTATTCTTTGTCATGTATGACCACTGAACTAAGTGTTTCATTAGCTTACTGGTGAATTTATGTTCTCTCCAACTTATCTTAAATACCTAGAGTCAAAAGAAAAAAAAAGGGGGGGGGGAAAGAAGGGAAAGGAAAAGAAGGAAAGGAAAGACAAGGGAAAAGGAAAACGACAGGGAAAAGGAAAAAAAAAATACTCTTCTAGTCTTAAGTAGATTGGCTCTCTGTTAAAGTATTCCTTCAACGCTTATCCAGGCTGTTTACAACTCTGCTTCTACTTTCAGTTGTTGCCTGCACAGATCCTAAAAGTCAGCCAAAGATAAAAGAACAGGGTCTTGGGTATTCTCTGAGCGTGTGCCTAGCTCCGGTCATATGTGTGCACTTTTTGATTCTGCAGTATACATAACAGCTTTGAAAAACCCTATTTCCCCCATGTATGTCTTCTTTCCCAGGCATTTTGGTCTGTCTAGCATTTGTCCCAACTGTTATTCACAGCTTCAGACAGTGGTGGCAAGTATATGCCTTAAAATGCTTTCAGTAAACATTGCCTGTAAGTGGTTCCAGCTGAGTGATTGCTCTAAGTCAGGCAAAACAAAGGCAAGGCTTTGTGCTGGTTCTTCAAGAAGTCATTAGACAGGTCAAAACACTGAAACACAATTCTTTGAGAATAAGGTCCATATTGTTTTCTCTGGCACTGACAATCTGCACCACAAGTACAGGCTGCTCTCTTCATGGCCACCACTGATTCAGGGGCTAGAGGACGGCAAGCAGGCAATTCATAGTGCAATAGTGCTCTCTTAATACAATACAACAGACTCTTCATTAACTTTTCCCTAGTTGTTGTTTTTTACTAAATTCAGATTTCTACAAATGTTGATTCTGACAAATTTTTGCCAAGATTTTTTTTTGGGGTGAAACAGAGCCTGAGAGATTTCTATTCTGCCATTTTCAATGATTTCCTAATTCTTATATTTAAAAATGCATTTTAATAACAAATATGAAAAATTCTTCTTTTAACTTATTTCTTTTTAAATAAAACTCATCTACAACACCTTAATCATTAAAATTCGAACACAAAAACAATTTAAAAAGAATGAAAGGTCCTTACCATTCCTCAAGAGATGTTTCAAACTGTAAAAATAAAAGATCTCAATAAATATCTCAAAAAATAATAGACTTAATAAACATATAATGTATTTTTATCCCCAGGGGTACAGGTCTGTGAATCGCCAGGTTTACACACTTCACAGCACTCACGATAGCACTTACCCTCCCCAATGTCCATAGCCCCCTCCCCCTCTCCCAATCCCACCTCCCCCCAGCAACCCCCAGTTTGTTTTGTGAGATTAAGAGTCATTTATGGTTTGTCTCCCTCCCAATCCCATCTTGTTTCATTTATTCTTCTCCTATCCCCCTACCCCCCCCCATGTTGCTTCTCCATGTCCTTAGCTTACAATTAAACTCACTGATAAAACCATAAGTACTCCATTTCACAGACTCCAGTATATTTTTGTCAAACTATACTTTGTTATTTCTAAAACAGATACATACCTCTACTACCTAGTCCTTTCATTACTCCCACCGTATTGCTCTTACCTTTCACCTATGTTTCTAAATCTTACTCCTTCATCAAGGGCTTATTCAATGCCACTTACTCCCAAAAGACTTCCTAAATAATCAGAAGTGCCTTATATCCATTAATTTTTAATATAAACCAAAGGGTGGAAAACATTCTGGTATGTTCATAAATATTTAGTTTTTCATAGTGTCCCTCTTTTAGACTATAAACTTCATGGTAGAAGTCATGTTCTACAGAATATTCTAAGAGTATCCCGGGCTATCAGAACCACAAATTACCAAAAACACAAGGGATACATAGTCATAATTTTTTAGGTTTCATAGATAATCTCTACAGGTGTTAGCTGGGCATACATGGTTATTGTAATTCTACAATATCTTCAAATAGGCCTTGTGTTCTAGACATGAATTTTATCTCAATTTAAAAAATTAAGAAAATTGGAACAAAGTATAGACTTTAGTAATAATGTATCAATACTGATTCATTAATTGTAAAAATGTACTATCCTAATGTAAGATATGAAAATAGGGAAAATGTGGCCCAGAGTATATATGAAATCTCTATATTATCTTCTCAACTTTTCTTTAAGTCTTAAACTGTTATAAAATAAAGTCTATTTTAATAAAACAATACTATTTAGGAGAACATAAAAATTAATTAAAGGAAAGTAAATTATGAAAAAAGTAAATTAAAGAAAAAAATAGTGTGGCCATGGCTTTTGAGTTATTAGATTAAATTCAATCAGATTAATATGAAACTCCAAAGCTCTTATGTGGATTATAACATTTTGGACTAAAAAACAAAAGATTCAAAATATAAAGACAATTCCAATTTATAACAGTATTATAGACTAAATTGTGTTCCTCTAAAATTTGTATATTGAAGCCCTAATCGCATGTGACTGTATTTGAAGATAGGATCTTTAAGGAGAAAATTAAAGTTAAATAATGTCATAGCATGGGATCCTAATCCAATAAAACTGGTGTTCTTATTAGAAGATGAAAAGACATCAGAGCTCGCTCTCTCACCATGTGGGCATAGAAGAAAGGACATGTTAGGACACAGTGAGGAGGCTGTTTTCAAGCCAGGAAGAGGATCCTCAGTAGAAACCAACTGTGACAACACCTTGATTTTGGACTCTAGCTTCCAGAACTGTGAGAAAACAACCTTCTGTCTTTTGTTTTGTTTTGTTTTGTTTTAATGGCAGCTTGAACAAATTACTACAGGAAAAAGTTTAGGATAAATACTCAGGTCTATTTCTTTTTTTTTTTTTAAGATTTTATTTATTTATTTGACAGATAGAGATCACAAGCAGGCAGAGAGGCAGGCAGAGAGAGATGGAGAAGCAGGCTCCCTGCTGAGCAGAGAGCCCGATGCAGGACTCGATCCCAGGACCTTGGGATCATGACCCGAGCCGAAGGCAGAGGCTTTAACCCACTGAGCCACCCAGGCACCCCAACTCAGGCCTATTTCTTATGGAACTCTAAGTACCTCTCAGAACCAAGAACTCAAAGAAAAAACCAAAAATGAGAAAAACCATAAATCAGGAAACTATCCCCAGGAAGCAAAATTGAGTCCTAAGCAAGAAACTTTTCAGATTCACATGTGGTAGACCTAACACCATGTACCCTCATAAATTTCAGAACTTCAGGCATTAGTGAAAGATGTATCTTTCATTTCTCCCCTTTTTGAATAACAGTATATATTGTGATAATTTTGTTCCTGCCCCACCATTGCTGCTAAGTATACAGGAGCAGTATTTAACACCATTTTAATTCACAGACCATCGGGTCAAAAGAAGCTGAAACCAGAGAACTTCATCTGCATCAGATCTGCTGCAGAACATGTAATCATAGACCTCTGCATGAGACCACAACAGAATACAACTTTTGGGGAGTTGGTGATTATAGTCTGCAATTAGATGAGCTGTTAATCATGTTGCCAGTGGACTAATTGATAGATTGATTGCCACACAAATTGTTCCCAAAAAATCACATCTCCTGGCTTCCCCATCTTGTCTAATATTCTACCATATTAAGAGGGTTTGATTATGTAATTTCCTTTGGCCAGTAGGATATGAGCAAACATAAAACAAGCAAATATTTTAAGTTCTTGCCCATTGAGATTTGTCCTCCTAGAACACCATCCCAGACATGGGTTTGAGGCCATCTTAATCACCATTTCAAGTTGTTAGCACATGTGTACATCTATATGACTGGCCCCAGGCAAGAACTAACAAAATTGCTCATCTGAGCTCAGAACAAATTGCTTAATAGCATTCCAATAAATGCTTGTTCTAGCCACGAAGTTTTAGAAAGAGAAAGCCAGAGAGACTGAGAGAGAAAGAATAGGTATATGCATGCCTATATCAATCGCTAAAGAAAAAAACAGTGCTTTATTGTTCTGAAGAGATTTTCATTAGAGTAATAGGGACCAAATCCAGCTTGTAATGAATATATGAGCAATTGGGAGGTGAGTAAACAAATACTAATTTTAGGTAACCCTTTTCAGATGTTAAGCAAAACAGGAAGAAAGAGGAAAAGGGCTATATTTAAAGGTATGTGTGGGATTTAAAAAATTCTTGAAAACAAGAAAAACATTCAAAATTTAGTATTTTAAATGTTGACAGAAGTGAGTTAAGAAAAAAGAAGGAAAACTGGATGATAGATATGAACACTTGATGGAACAAGATCCTTACAAAAACTGAAGATGGAATACAGGTAAGGGAAGTAGCCACTGGTGGGGGAAGGAAATTTTCCATGGAAGGACAAAAGGAATAATATTTATGGAATTCAAGGATGTTCCTAAGTGGGATAATAGGAGTTTGAAGCATTTCTGTTATCATATCTCCTATTTTCTTTGGGAAGTGAGAGGTGAATGAGTAGTAAAGTAGAGGATTTGGAGACTTGAACAAAAGAGAGGACTGTAGTAGCCACCAGAGAATACTAGACAAAGTTCTGTTTGACAAGCAATAATTTCAGAGCACTATTAAAGGTCCCATTGAGGTTGGAAACAATGTATCCATAACATTTCAAGTTGGGACTGTTGTGTAATGTTCTCTAGCAATATTCAGCAGCCTGGGGTGTAGGAGTAGAGATGGTCCACCATCAGAGAGATCTCATCAGGACTCACATTTTCTCAGACTAGAAGGATAAAAAAGTAAACAACCAGATACACCAATTAATGAGTGTTTTAACAGATTAATTAATTAGTCAAGGAAGTAAAGGCAAATGGGGATGATAGATAGGAAATAATGGATATTTCAGGATTTGAAGTGGTCTTAAATTTCAAATGAAATATAACAGAATTAACAGAATTAGAGAACTCAAAGTATCAGAGATTTGGTCAGTAGGGTCAGATGATTAAATATTACTTTTCAGAACTGAAAACATATATGAAGTGGTGTAAGCTCAGCAAAATTTTATAATCGGAGTTTTAAGCATTTTAACAGTCATATTTTTGTGGTCCTCAGAGGTGAAATACTCTCTGGAATACATGACCCAGAGTGGTGGAGAACAGGATGTTCTGAGATATCAGACACGCTGTCTGGATGCTAGCTCTCCTACTGACTATGTGATCTTGGGGAAAATCAACCTCTGTTGTTGAGGAACTCAATCCTCATCTGTAGCTGGGGTAATGGCAGTTTCTAACTCACAAGGTTTCTGGAAGGTTTCAATGAAATCATACATATTAACTACTTAATATAGCCTATGATATATAGTAGGCACCTAATCGGTATTAGCTGTATCACTGTTATTGATAATAATATTACTATTTTTGTATAATACATTCTTTATATTTTAAAGAATGATTTCTAAAAACTTTCTATGTCATCCTTTCAAGTCATGTTAACATTTTAATTATATGTATTGATTAAGTGAAAAAACTTCAACTCAGTAGAAAAACTCCAAATTAAATAAAGCTATCTCTAGGCAGTCTAGAAAAACAGGTGGAAGAGAAATAAAACAAAACCTTTTACTCATATGGGAAGATATCCAGGTAATTATTTCCATCATATTGTCATGTTTTCTCATTCCTTGAAAAATTATACAGAAGATGTTCATCGTATCTCTAAAGAAATTTCTTCTCAAAATTCAAAATTGCAATTGAACTGCTATGAATGCATTGACAAGCTTATGGCAGATTCATCTCTGCTAATCACAGGCTTGACAGTATTCATTGTGACTATAATGGAAACCACTGTGATTTAATGGGCAAACAAACCCATAATGGTTGATCCAAAAATGACTAATCTTTCACTCATTTAATGTAGTCCATACCCAAAGTAGATGATAGCTTTATAATTAGTTATAGACCTTTATCTAATAAAATATTTAAGTGATCCTGATTGAAACAAATAAGCATTCTCCCCAAAAGAAACCTCACAACCATCCATTGTAGCCCCCAGCCCCAGGAAACGAATCTGCTGTCTCTACAGACTGACTTATGTAGGACATTTCACATTAATGGGATGATACAAAGTGTGTTCTTTTGTGATTATAGTAATGATCACACAACTCTGTAAATACACTAAAAACAACTGATTTTTATACTTTAAATGACAAACTTTATGGTATATAACTTATCTCAATAAAGCTGTTTTAAAAATCAAGCAGTTTATAGAAAAACACAATTGACAATTTAGACAAAATTGAAAAGCTTCAATCCTTGCAGTCCCCAAGCAAAACCCAATAGGTGAAGGCAGTGACTGGGACGACAGACAACGAATTAATAAAATTGGAAAATGTTAAACTCCTCCCAAAAGTACAATCAGCTGATAACTTTTATTAGATAAAATGCTTTTAAGTGGTAAAAATGTTGAGAAGAAATGTCCTTTTTCTGCATTTTGTTCAGGCATTCTGGAATTATCAAAATGCACCCAGACACAAATTTATAAAAATTTGGCATTTTCTCAGGAATAATTGTATACTCTAAATATTTCTGACACAAGCAACCTACTGTATTTGAAACTAGATTTTATGCTTAGATTTAACTAATTCTGAATTATGATCTACAGGGAAATATAATACATAATCTTTTCTCAAAAACCCAGATGTGTTTACTTTTTGGAAGTAACATATCTTCGTAGCTTTTGTTTATCAAAAAAAATCACAAACTTTTTAAAAAAATTTCCTTCAAGTCTTATTTCTTAATTTTCTTTAAATTTTTCAATAAAGACTATGAATGTAAAGTTGTCTAATCAGCACTACTAAAAGTTCATTTTTCCAACTAATACTGGAAAGTTCTTTTCATTTTGGTTGGTTAGTCAGAAAAAAGAAATCTGTCTTTTTAAATAATACATATTTAAATATACTCTATTATCAGTTCAACACTAGCAAATTTAACAACCAAATACGTAGTCAAAATAAAATAACATTTTTTAAAATTTAGAAAATATAAAAAGCCTAAATTAAGTACTGAATTTTTTTAAAAAGGTTATAAGCATTAATTTCACAATTAATCTTTCAAATAAAGTTTATGTGTATATTTACTTGTTAACACATTATTATATTTATTACTGTTTTTGTCTAGAAGTGTATTTATCTGACATTGCTACTCGTGTATTTCATGTTGTCAAACTACCAACAAACATTCCATGTCAATGTAAGAAATAAGGCCTTCTTTTGTCTATAGGCTTATAAAACAGAAACTGAAAGGGGTTTTGGAGTCAGAAGGAAGTCGATTCAAATTCCAACTCTAATGCTTACACCTGTATGATGGTATATAAATTATTTAACTTTCCTGAGTATTAGAATTTTCACCAATAAAGTAGGATTCCTGTGAAGTACAAATATAGAAATATACATTTGGTAAGTGACTAGAAAACAGCAGATGTTTTTTGTTTTTCTTTTTTTATAAAGACTTTTTATTTGAGAGGGAGGGAGAGAGATTGAATGCACGGGGGGTAGGGGCAGAGGCTAAGGGAGAGAGAGAATCTTAAGCAGGCACTGTGCTGAGCACATAGCCCAACATGGGGCTGAATCTCAATACCTGAGATCAGGACAGAGCTGAAACCAAGTCAATTGCTTAACTGACTGCACCACCAGACGCCCCTAGAAAATAGCAGATGTTTGGTAAATGGTGCTATTACTGTATTGAGTGGATAGGTGTCTCAGATATATGTAGAAAAGAAAGGTTCTGCTTCAGGTCCTCATTTGTTTTTCCATTTATTGAGCGCCTACTATCCATCAGGCTCTAAGCCAAGCACCAGAAGACAGAAAGTCACTCTGATGCCGGTCTTCATAAGGCTTTTTTTGTTTATTCAGCTGCTCGTTTTCATAACACATTTACATAAGAAAGCCTCCTTTTTTCAGTTATCCTGAAGCTATAAAATAGTTTACTTTGTGAATTATTTTATCTAAGGCAAGCTTTTAGCTGGCCTATTATCCATAGTATTTAACAGTTTATCAACTGCTCAGAATCCCAAGTGGGATTGGGTAAAAAACATAGGTTTTAATAAAAGACAGTGGGTTCAAATCCCAATTCTATCTTGTGATCTTGAACAAGTTTCTCAACTATTTAAGTTGTTATTTCCCCATCTAACTGTTAGATAAAAGAATAACCATTTAAGGGGCATGTGGGTGGTTCAGTTGGTTAAGCATCTGCCTTCAGCTCAGGTCATGATCCCAGCATCCTGGGACTGAGTCCCACATCAGGCTCCCTGCTCAGTGGGCAGCCTGCTTCTCCCTCCCCCACTCCCTCTGTTTGTGCTCTCTCTCTCTGTCAAATAAATAAATAAAATCTTAAAAAAAAAAAAAACAAGAAAAACCATTTAAAAATAGTTTTGAGTGATTATAATTGTTAATATAGCTATTATAATCATAGCTATTAGAATTATTAAAAACCTATAAATCTATATTCATTATTTAACAAACATGCCTAATCATTAAGTAAAAACATGTGAGGTATATAGAATATCATATCAATAAAGACTAATTCTCTTCTACCTACTTAACAATCTTTCTCAAGGCTCCAGACACCATCAGACCTATGACCCACTAAACATTTTCTGAAAAGGTATGCTGATTTGGAAAAACAAAGAAGAAACAAAGATAAATATAATAAATATAAAAAAATATACTAATATAAAATGATATAAATAATATTATAGAAACAATAATAGCTAATATATATTGAGTGTATATCATATGCTGGCATTATGTCCAACACAATGTCATTATCTCCATTTTTATCTGAAGTCATAGAATATGTGGCTCTGAAGTCTGCAATCTTAAGGACTGTACTCTAATGTCTCTTGAAGGAGACATCACCCTACCGTGAGCATCATGACTATTCCATCAAAACTTTCTCAGAGCCAGATCCAATAATTGTGGTGAGGGAAGAGAAAGAGCACAAACTTATCCTCCTGCTTTGGGCAATCTGATTTTGCACTAATTGTTCAGAAGAAGCTTAATAAAAGGTATAAGAAGGCATTTATCATTCCAAAATCATCTGAAGATAACTGAAAGTTACAGTGATCTCAAGATTGAAGTCCCTTAAGAATAATAAAGGCAAATAGGTTAAAAGGACAGGAAGAATCATTACATTCTCTTTCAACAAGACCTATTAAGTATTTCTTCAGAACAAAATAACTCATTAAAAAGGGCACGCTGTCCTTTTACACACCAATTTCCTCATCTAATCATCTAATCAGTTTAGTGTTCCTAAAAACGATGTAAATACTATTAAATTTACTAGTCAAGTTGGCTTATGGAAATTACTACTTAGCATTATTGCCTCCGGATAAGGAATAAACAGGTAGGGAAGATAATCTATTTAGTAAGGTCGTTTCACCTTTATGAAGTGAGACTATCAAAAACATGTCTAGATTAGTAAATTACACAACTGAGCCAAGATTCTATAAAATTTTCAAATATCATTAAAAAAATAACTCCCTGGTTCTTTAAATAACAGCCCTTACAGGATTTATAGAGCTTACAAAAATGTTAGCATTTTAAATCTTACCCGTTTCAAATGCTCTTGTATTTTAGATTCCAAATCTTCAATGTGTGAAATCATTTTGTTGACACATGGTGCTGGGATGTTTACTAAAGCACAGCTTTGACGTCGACATGGGTAGCTAAAGTAAATGCCTTTATTCACCCCTTAAAAATAAAGCAGACAGGAATTAGTTAATAGTTACATGCAAAATAGTAAACTGTGATGTTCGGAATACATTAAAAAATATTCTGTTTTATTAATATTAATACTTTTTAATTTTCTTTAATAAACAATCAATAAATATTTCAGAGAATAATAATGATGATATTATACTTATATAATTACATAATATGATCCATAACATCATGAACTAAACATTGAAAACAATAACTAATGAAAAAACCAGTTAATCCAACTGTTTCTAAATAGTTTCTGAATCACTTAAAAAATGACTTTGAAATATATTTTAAATTCTCCCTTCAAAGAGAGTCCACATCTTCCAGTGTAAATAATATCCAACCACTCATGCATTGAAGAAGTTCTTTAAAACCAGCATGAGCTTCTCTTGCTGAAAAAAAAAATAAAATAAAAGCAGGTCCCCTTCATCCTTATAATAACCTCATTTTCTACCTTCCATTTCTGAAAATTGGAGTCTCATGCAAAGAGTGATTGATGTTCCCACTACAGCATTCAAGTTGTACTCATCATAAAATCCACTCAGTCCGATGTGCCTCAGTGATTCTAATCCTGGCATGTCCCGAATCAACTGAAGGTTGCAGAAGCACAGCAAAGTTGTCCATGAAACTCCACCAAAGTGCTTACTTGCAATCCTTTTGCCTCTAAGGACTCTATTGGGCTGGATTATAGCAGCAATCACTGATCTTAAATGCAAGACACAAAATAGGCTTGGTGCCTCAGTGAGAACAGTGTGATATCCTCATTTCGGATGACCTTGAAGAACACAGAACTTATGCTGTTGCCCCAGATCGTGCTTTTTTGTTTCAATGCCAACCCAGAGACAGCAAATACCTTCAATTAAACAGCAATCTTTTAAATATCTTTTAAATAAAGTCTCATAATACCCCTCCTGCAAAAACAATATCTCTGTAAAAACAGCCTATCTCCTTCACTTATAAACAAAAGTGTTTACCCTATCCCATATATTACATATATATATTTATTTTAATATTTTTTTAAGAACTAAGAATATATGCCAATCCTGGAACTATGTTAAGTACTTTTTTTTTTTAAAGATTTTATTTATTTGACAGACAGAGAGAGAGAGATCACAAGTAGACAGAGAGGCAGGCAGAGAGAGAGGGGGAAGCAGGCTCCCCGATGAGCGGAGAACCCAATGTGGGGCTCGATCCCAGGACCCTGAGATCACGACCTGAGCCGAAGGCAGTGGCTTAACCCACTGAGCCACCCAGGTGCCCCTGTTAAGTACTTTTGATTCTACATTTTATTTAATCCTCACAATAATCTTATGAAATGGGATTATTACCTTGATTTCATAGATAAGGAACAAAGGCTTAAGAGAAGTTAAGTTATATAATATGTCTATATCTACAGAGCTGGTAGGTGAGAGAGCTGAGACTTGAACTGTATCTCCTTGGCTTTGGAGTATAAGCTATACCTTGAAAGTTGTTTTTATATTTTTAAAAAGACAGCAAAATAAATAGAAGCATTCCTAAAATTATATTTCAGGGCAGTTCAAATGTTCCACATTTTCATTTGTTTTTGAATTTTGGTTGTTCCTTCAGGACATAAGTCTTGATATTCTAATGTATCTTAGCTTGGTCTGACTATACTCAACACACATATTTGCTATGAATATTTTGTGTGTTATATTCCATCTTTCCTCTTTAGTTCACACACGGATATGTATTTTCATCTCCATAATAGTCATAGGACTTAAGAACAAGCTGGTGAAAATTACATATTGATCTCCTATCCAAATATCTTGATAAGGGCATGTTGCCCTTCCCTCTAGTAATAAGAAAGTTTTAATACATATTTAACAACCAGGCATTTGTTTTGCTTCATTAAATGTGGAAAAACAAGGATAGTAATGACTCATTTAACATTTTTCTGCATGTGCTACTCTAAACCTATCATGTGAATAATAATTAATTTCCATAGCACCCTACGGTTTAGGATTAACATTTTACATATGGTAAAGTGGAGAAAATAAAGATACTATGAAGTTAAAATTTGCACTAAAAGTATGTAAAAGACATGACATCATAAGTAGCCAATGCAAAACAGAATTCAAGAGTTACTATCACTGTTTTTATTCTAATTACAGATATAGTGTAAGTTAAAACTTTCCTTTCTGTTTCTTTTTCATTCTACCCAGCTTAAAGAGATACTCTAGATCACTAAACTGGTTCATTCGTTTTTGACATTTTTAACATTATTTGACTAACTGTGCTTAGGTTAAAACTACATAAGTCTCTAATCTCACATTTCCCACTTAATAAATGAATGGGTTGGTGGAGTGTTATATAAAATCATTTTTATCTAAAATTTCATGATACAACTAATTAATGATTTTAGTCAAACATATTGACAGAACTCCTCTTGGTGAAAAGCCTGTGCACAAATGGTCAGAGTGAATCTACTTTTCCCAAGATTTATCTATGTTGGTGGGAAGGGAAGAGTCGGGGAAGGGAGAGAGAGAATTCTCAAGCAGACATCCCAGTAAGTGCAGAGACAGACACAGGGCTCTGACCCCAGGACCCTGAGATCAGGACCTGAGCTGAAATCAAGAGTCAGACACTTAACTGACAGCCACCGAGGTGTCCCACAGGGTGAGCCTTTAAACACTTGAGCTCAGGCAAGACTTTCATCATCTCTAAACATATGCCCAACTTTAACTTTTTTGCTCAGAATGAATGCCTAAGAAGTAAGTAAGATCTTCCTGGATCTAGGTTACATTTGAGGTTTGTTGAGGCTCTGCAACTATGGACCAGCTGATTATGTGGGCAAATAAATAAAAATACTATGTTTATAAACTGCCAACTCTCCTTGTTCAGTGAAGGTGATCTTTATGTAATTTATTCACCCAGCCTTTCCTTCCTTCTCTCCTGCTTATTTAATACGTGGTTCCTTTATGTCTATCATCCCAATTATTGTATCATCCCTTTATCTCAACTCAGCACTCAGGAGAAGACTTCTCTTGACACAGATTTGTTTTTCACATTCTGTTATCCCTTTTAACATCCTGACTTTCTTTCCAAAACATAGAAAAAGTCAGTGCTCTCAAGCTTAGAAATAATTTCTATTCCTTGCAAAGCCTCTGTCTGATTAACAAAAAATACGTTGTTTTTGTTTGCTTGCTTGTTTGTTCTTATAGAAACAAAGCTTCCTTTAGTTTTTGTTACACACTTGGGGGATCGGGGGGTCCGGGGGTACCTTTCCATGATATTAAAGTTACTTTATTTTCATTGAACCTTACAACATCGAAGACACTTATCACTAAATACGTAAAATAATATGCATAGACTCTAGAGTCGGAGATGGCTAAAGACTGCATCTACTCTAACCACTACATAAATGGCTCTGTTCAGTGTTTACCTATCTCCATTCCCTTCAGTCTTTTCAAAATCTGCAATTTCAGTGTATTTAGTTTTGCTTCCCTTAAGTAATCACAAGTCTTCCTATTACTGTGTCTGACCATTTCTACAGCTACTATCTTACAGTAAATTTTGCTTTGACTAAAAATTCTTTTCAAATGAGCAATCTATATCAGCAGGAACAATATTCCCACATCCTGATCTTCTTCAAACTGAAATTGCTATGCAACTTACATGGCTGCTTCCTAATGAGGAATTCTTGAATCTTTCAGACATTTGGCTAAACCTAGTCATAGCACTTTCTATCCCTTTATTAGTATTCAGCTGTGTCACACTTATCTATTTCCCTATCCCTCTTCCTCATGTAGTTCTGCATTCTTCATGGAGAGAAACTGTTCAGTGCCTTCAAAAACTGTTAAATGAATGAATGAATACTACTTTTTTTAATGCTGAAACCTGGTTTCTGGTCTCTCAACTTCATGAAATCTTCACTCACAAACTCCCACTAATCAGTATTTCCACTATCACTGGCGAAGATGTAACTAAGATTGAGTCTTCCAAGTCTAGAAAAAATAAGTGAGACAACTGTTTTCAGACACTAGAAAATAGGAAAGCCAGCTTTTGATTCCTGAGAAAGTAAAATTCATAAGGCTGAGCCCCATAGTCATCATGCTCTCTGCCAATGGGGCAATTTTTCAACTAAAATATAGAGATCTGGGGAAAGAAAAGAGCATGGAAATCTTGCTAAGATAAGGGGCAAAGACTAGTACCATGGGTAATGGAAACAGAATCTTCAGGACAGGAAGCTGAAAAGGACATAGCCGTGCAGAAAAGGGCCCCCAGAAATCCATGTGAGCGCTCTCTGCATCTGTAGATAAGGGCTAGACTGTTTTTGTATCCAGAGCAAAGCTGCCTGAAGGTTAACAGAGAACATGTGCCATGGGATTGAGAAAGGAACAAAAATACTAGAGGTTGAATGGTGTTGGTAAAAGAATAACAGACACAGACACCAGTGGAACAGAGTAGAGAGCCCAGATATGGACCTGCAGCTCTATGGTCAAATAATCTTCGACAAAGCAGTAAAAAATATCCAATGGAAAAAAGACAGTCTCTTCAATAAATGGTACTGGGAAATTTGGACAGCTATGTATATAAGAATGAAACTTGACCATTCTCTTACACCATACACAAAGATAAACTCGAAATAGATAAAAGACCTCAATGTGAGGCAGTAATCTATCAAAATCCTAGAGGAGAACATAGGCAGTAACCTCTTCAACATTGGCCACAGCAACTTCTTTCAAGACATGTCTCCAAAGGCAAAGGAAACAAAAGTGAAAATGAACTTTGGGGACTTCACCAAGATCAAAAGATTTTGCACAGCAAAGGAAACAGTCAACAGAACAAAGAGGCAACCCAAGGAATGGGAGAAGATATTTGCAAATGACAGTACAGACAAAGGGCTGATATCTAAGATCAATAAAGAACTCCTCAAACTCAACACACACAAAACAGATAAATCACGTCAAAAAATGGGCAGAAGACATGAACAGACACTTCTCCAAAGAAGACATACAAATGACTAATAGACACATGAAAAGTGTTCATCACTAACCATCAGGGAGATTCAAATCAAACCACATTGAGATACCACCTTACACCAGTTAGAATGGCCAAAATCAACAAGACAGAAACAACAAGTATTGGAGAGGATGTGGAGAAAAGGGAACCCTCTTACACTGTTGGTGGGAATGCAAGCTGGTGCAACCACTTTGGAAAATAGTGTGCAGATTCCTTAATAAATTAAAAACAGAGCTACCCTATTGACCCTGCAATTTCACTACTGGGTATTTACCCCAAAGATACAAATGTAGTGAAAAGAAGGGCCACCTGTACCCCAAAGTTCATAGCAGCAATGGCCACAGTTGCCAAACTGTGGAGAGAGCCAAGATGCCATTCAACAGACTAATGGATAAAGAAGATATGGTCCATATATCAATAGAATATTATGCCTCCATCAGAAAGGATGAATACCCAACTTTTGTATCAACATGGACAGGACTGGAGGAGATTATGCTGAATGAAATAAGTCAAGCAGAGAGAGTCAATTACCATATGGTTTCACTTACTTGTGGGGAATAGGGAATAACATGGAGGACACTGGGAGAAGGAGAGGAGAAGTTAGTTGGGGGGAAATCAGAGGGGGAGATGAAGCAGGAGAGACTGTGGACTCTGAGAAACAAACTGAGGGTTTTGGAGGAAAGAGGGGTGGAAGATAGGGTGAGCCTGCTGGTAGATATTATGGAGGGCTCATAATGCATGGAGCACTGAGTGTGGTACATGAAACAATTAATCTTGAATGCTTAAAAAAAAAAAAAGAATATTAGTGAGGGATGGGGAGAAAAACCTTAGAAGTCCAGTACTGACTTTATATAGAGATTTCATCGGTGCCTCAAAAACACTCTCTTGTGTTACAGCTTAGGAGGAAGGAATGTAAATTAGAGTAAGAGCTCCTCTAGACCCACCCAAAAAACCTTAAAGTCAAGCTATAATATAACATATGCAGGATACAGAATTTAGCCAAATTAGAGGGGATTGGTAAATTCCATGTGTGTGTACACAGATTATAGAGACATATCTCTATAATCTGTATATAGATATATATCTAGACATAGATATATATCTGAACTTTTGCATAAAACCAACCATATACCACTTTTAGGTTGATCAAATGATTGAGCTCCCTGCTAGGAAAAGAATCAATTTCTTTCAGAGAAAGATAACAGAATCTAGAGTCTTCACAATGTACTACACAAATATCCAGTATTAAATCATACAAAGAAACAGGAAATTGTGTTTTTAAAAATCTAGAAAAAAATCAGTAGGAAGCCCAGAAGTTATTCTATATACAGCAAGGATTTTAAAGTAGATATTATAAATATGTTCAAAATGGTAAAGAAAAAAATATGTTCAAGTAATTAAAGAAAAATATGGCCTTAATAAGTGAACATAAAAGGAGTGGTAGTATAAAAATGAAAACTATGAAAATGAACTAAATGATAATTCGAGAACTGCAAATAAGAAAATTTAAATTAACAAATAAATTGGTTAGATATAACAACCAAAGGACAGGGTAAAGACTCAGTGAATGTGTAGATGAATTGAAAGAAATCACCCAATCTAAAGAATAGAAAGGAAAATGAAAAAGAATAGGTCCTGAAAAAACTGTGTGACAATGATCAAATAATCTAACATGCATAAGGTTAAGGTTCTTCAAAAACAAGAAATCTGGAGTGAAAAATATTTGTGGAAATAATGACCACATTATTCAGAATTTGACGAAAAAACATTCACATATCCAAGAAACTCAGCAAATACCAAACAATAAAATATCAAGAGAAATAACTATATCTAGGAATATCACAGTCCAATTATGGAAAAACAAAAATAAAAAGGAATTATTTAAAGTAGCCAGAGAGCAAAAGGGAACATGATATAAAGGGATCATGGATATGAATAACTGCTACATTTCTCGTCAAAAAAAAGTGCCGGCCACAATATAACAGAAAAATATCTTTAAAATACAGGCAAGCAGGCAGGAAGACAGAAAGGAAAGAAGGAAGGAAGGGAAGGAGGAGATACATTAAAGAAAAAAATAATAAATTAGACTTCATCAAGGACAAAACATTCAACTCCTTAAAAAGATATTTAAATGAATGAAAATACAAGCAAGAGAATGGAAGGAAATGAGATTGCAAAGTTAGAACATGATTGGAGAACTGGACCTTTTAATCCCATTCCAGACCTCCAGGTAAGGGAGAAGGGCTGGAGGTTGAATCAACTGGCAAAGTCCAATGATATAAATGTCTCTATAAAGAAGACTCCATAAAATCCCAAAAGGACAAGGTTTGGAGAACTTCCAGGTTGGTGAACACATGAATATTTGGGGAGAGTGCAAACTCAAAGAGGGCATGGAAAAATATGTACCCTTTCCAATACTTTATTCTATACATCTCTTCAATCTAGCTGTTCCCGAGTTAGATCCTTTTCAATAAACCAGTAATCTAGTAAGTAAAAATATTTTTCTGAGTGATGTGAACTATTCTAGCAAATCCAAGGAGGGGTGTTCATTGGAACCTCTAATCTATAGTTGGTCAGAAGCACAGGTGATAACCTGGGCCTTTAATTGGCCTCTGCATGAGAGGGAGGGGAAGCCTTGTAGCACTAAGCCCTTAATTTGTGGGAACTAACTCTATTTCCAGGTAGAAAGTGTCAGAACTGAGTTGAATTATAGGACCCTAGCTCATGTCCAAGAATTGCTTGGTAGTGGGGAGACCTCACTCTCACACACTGGAATTAGGTATAGAACCTTTTAATTACTTTGTGCTATCTTTGTTATTACTCTATATAGCCACTCTTTTCTGTTGTGTTGTACTAATTGGTTTGCAGTTACATTTTATCTGGACTGCAAGATTATACACTCTATATAAAAATAATTTCTTAAATAGCTCTATAGCCTACTAGCACATGTATATTCCAGTGTCTTGAATTAACTGTTTCATAAACCAATTATTTGATATTTTACAAAGTTTGTCCCAAACTATGGAAATAAAACCTAGGCAAGATTAGTAAAATTCTAATCAACATTTCTGCTGGAGAGAAAGGGATAAAGAATCAGAATGTCACCTTATCCCAATTTTATCCTGTCAAACTGAAAATCTTCAGAGCAGAAGTTTATCAAAACCAAGATTAGAATTTTTTGATTAACATAGAGTTCTTCACCAAAACAAGCTGAAAAGAAATAAGCATGAGCTCCCTACAGATGAAATCCATGCATTTTGTCATTTTTCTACCTCTTTCCACATACAATACCAGAAACACTTGTAAGAGCAAGAGCAAGTGTTTTATGGATTCTTAATTCTGGATTTCACACCATGAAAATATTAGTCCTGCTTCCTTTTTCTTCTAAGAAACAAGTCCTTAATGAACTGAAGAGGATCTAGGATCTGCTAGTCTTGGCACAAGCAATAAAGAAAATGCTTATTTTAAAAATTCAACATTTCAGGGCACCTGGGTGGCTCAGTGGGTTAAGCCTCTGCCTTCGGCTCAGGTCATGATCTCAGATTCCTGGGATTGAGCCCCACATCGGGCTCTCTGCTCAGCAGGGAGCCTGCTTCCTACTCTCTCTCTGCCTGCTTCTCTGCCTACTTGTGATCTCTCTCTGTCAAATAAATAAATAAATAAAAATCTTAAAAAAAAAATTCAACATTTCTGAAATAAACAATTCTTACAGGCTAAATACAATCAATAGTACATTATTAATAAAATAGATTATAATATTATATTCTTAATATTACATTATGATGTTAACTATTAGTGATATTTATGATTCATTTCTTAATAAAAATATAGACATCACAAACTAATGCATAAATGTAAATATAGCTTACAAAGATAACTACATAACTTACATTCAGTCCTTACCTTCAGTATTTGTCATTTTATTTTCATGAAAAATCTCAATGTCTTCCTTAGGGGCCCCAAAGAGGACCAAAGCTTGTGATGTGGCATTGTCTTTTAAAAAGAAAACAAAAATCACAGTGAGCAGTCAATATAAATTTTTAAAAAAGCAAAACAATGCATAAAACTATGTTGTTAAAGTATTGTCCTTGCAAAAGCAACTATAATTCAATTATTAACCAAACCCCACAGTAGAATATATTTAGATGTTTTCTCTGGTACTTCAGTTGGATTAACGCTCAAATGAAGGTATTCCAAAATAAGACTCATCTATTAAAGGCAAAAACTGAGAGACTGTCCAAAGTGACATCACCAAAACAATGGAGCAGGAGACTCTAGCCCCCATTCTACAATGAAGCTCAATAGTTAAATGGCTATGAACAAACAAAAATAGTTCTGGGAGAGCTCAGGAAGTCATTCAACAAACTTCAGCAACACAGCAGAACAAAAAAACCTGTGTATAACCTCACAAAAAGGAAAGGAGGACAGTTTCATTTTGACTGCATCATCCCATTACCAAGCCAACACTGTTCAGCACCAAGAGGGAACACTCCAGCTTGAAATAGTTCCCCTCACTGGGAAAGGGAGAACAGGGTGAAAGAACAGCTTCCCCACCCTTTTGGGTACGGCACAAAAGACCTGCTCTGGTTTCATCTTACTAAGAGACAAGCAAAAGCAAGACTTATGGAAATGCTTTGAACAAGGAAGAAGGGCAGAGGCTA
Source organism: Meles meles (assembly GCF_922984935.1). NCBI lineage: Eukaryota > Metazoa > Chordata > Mammalia > Carnivora > Mustelidae > Meles > Meles meles. The sequence continues at coordinate 56,952,678 of NC_060077.1, forward strand.
CCAATATAGTCATACAAAGAAAGTGATCAGAATTCCCAGTGGCCTACTCTGTGGAGGACCTCGTGAGCTTTGCCACATAATTCTCCTTCTAAAATGAAAGAGAAAAAAGTGTTTCCCAGACAAACCAAAGTGAGGGAGTTCATCACCACCAGACCTGCCTTACAAGATATGCTGAAAGGAGCTCTTCACAATGTAATGAAAAGACTTTAATTAATAATATGAAACTATTTGAAAAAATAAAACATGTTAGTAAAAATAAGTATATGTCAATTTCAGAATACTCCAATACTACAATATAGACATGTGCTAATCGCTTAACTCTAGTATATAGATTAAAGAAATATGAAAAATAGCTATAGCTTCAATAACTTACTAATAAATGCACAATATAAAAAGATGTAAATTGTGACATCAGAAACATAAAAAGGAAAGAATAAATGGGCAGAGTTTTGTAAACAGAGTTGTTATCTGTTTAAAGTAAACTATTGAAACTATAAAACATTTTGTGTAAGCCTTAAGGTAACCAAAAAGCAAAATCTATAGTAGGTACACAAGAGAAGAAGGGAATCAGAGTATACCACTATGGAAAATCAATTCATTAAGAAAGAGAGGAAGAAATGAACAAAAGAAGTATAAAACAGACAGCAAATAATCAACAAGGTGGCATTACTAAGTCTTTAACTACCAATAATCATTTTAAACATAAATGGATTAAGTTCTCTAAACAAATGGCATAGAGTGGCTGAATGGATTTTTTTTTAAAAGACCCAACTATATGTTACTAAAGACTTATTTTAGCTTTACACAAAGTGAGGGGATGGAAAAATATATTTCATGCAAATGGAAACAGAGATTAGAGGTAGCTATACTTCTATCAGACAAAAGAATCTCATGTTTAATAGCATGAAAAAGGGCTTGCTTCCACAGCACATATACTAAAATTGCAACAATACAGAGAAGGTTAGCATTGCGCCTGTGTGAGGATGACACACAAATACAATAGCATGAAAAGAATAAAATAGTTAGGAATAAACTTATGCAAGATAGTGAAAGATTTATATATCAAAAACTATAAGACACTGATGAAAGAAACTGAAGAACACAAACAGATGGAGAGATATCTTGTGCTCATGATCAGCAGAGTAAATTTTGTTAAAATGTCCATTCAATCAGGGGCACCTGGGTGGCTCAGTGGGTTAAAGCCTCTGCCTTCAGTTCAGGTCATGATCCGGGTCCTGTAATTGAGCCCCACAGGGAGCCTGCTTCCCCCTCTCTCTCTCTGCCTGTCTCTGCCTACTTGTGATCTCCGTCTGTCAAATAAATGAATAAAATCTTTTAAAAAAATGTCCATTCAATCAAACCCTATCAAAATCCAATGGCATTTCCCACAGAAACAGAAAAGAATCCTAAAATTTTTATGAATCCACAAAAAATCCTACAGAGCCAAAGCAACCAGGGGGGAGGGGAGAAAAAGAACAAAGCTGAATACATCACAATTCATTATTTCAAAAACAATGAATACTGTTATGCTGAAAAAAATAAATTTAAAAAAAGACAAGAAAAAAAAAAACAAAAACCAAAAGCACCACCAATTAAAACTAGAATCTTAAAAGCTGCATACACACACACACACACACACACTCACACACTATAATGAATAGGCAACCTATAGAATGGGAGAAATTATTTACAAACCATCTATCTGATAAGTCATTCATATCCAAAATATATAAGGAAACATACAACTCAATAACATAACAATAAATAATTCAGTTTTAAAATGGCAAAGGTCCTGAGTAGACATTGGTCCAAATAAGGCATACAAATGGACAACAAGTACATGACAAAGTATTCAACATCACAAATCACCACCAGGAGATACCATCTCGTATCTGCTACAGTGGCTATTATCAAAAAGACAAGAGACATCAAATGTAGAGACAAGAGAAATCTTCATGCAGTGTTGGTGCAAATGTAAATTTATACCGTATAGCCATTACAGAAAACAGTACCAAGAAATGAAAAACAGAACTTCCATGTGATGTAGCGATCCCATTTCTGGGTATGTATCTAAAGGAAATGAAATCACCATCTCAAAGAGTTATCAGTACCCTCATGTTCAATACAGCATTATCACAATAGCAGTTTAAGTGCCCATATACAGATATATATACACAATTCACATATACTATGTTATAGATATATTATGTGTGTGTGTGTGTAAATACAATGAGATATTGTTCAACCACAAAAAAGAAGGAAATCCTGCCATTTGAAACAATATGAGTGGACCTTAAGGGAATTATGCTGAGTGAAATAAGACAAAGACAAAACCAAATGATATCATTTATACATAGTATCTAAAAAAGCCACCACACTCATAGAAACAGAGTAGAACAGCAGTTGCCAGGGGCTGGAAAGTGGGGGAAATGAGATGTTGAGTCAAAGGGAACAAACTTCCAGTTATGAGAAGAATAATTTTAGAGAAATAGTATACAGCAAAGTGATTATAAATAACTAAGTTGCTATAAAAGATTCTACATGTTCTCACTGTAACAACAAAAAAATGATAATTATGTAAATTTAAGTATGTGTTCAATAATCTTACTTTTTATTTTTTAAATTTATTTAATCTTAAATAAATTTAAGTACATGTTCAATAATCTTTTTTTTTTAAAGATTTTATTTATTTGAGAGAGAGAGAGAGCATGTGTGCACACGAGCAGGGGGAGCAGCAGGCACAGGCAGAGAGAGAAGCAGGCTCCCTGCTGAGCAAGGAGCCTGATGTGGGACTCGATCCCAGAATTCTGGAATCATGACCTGAGCTGAAGGCAGCGGCTTAACCAACTGAGCCACCCAGGCTTCCCCATGTTCAATAATCTTACTGTGACAAAAATCTCACAATATGCACATGTATCAAATCATATTGTATAAGCTACACTTACACAATGTTATAATAATAAATAGCTGGAAAATGAAAGCAAACAGCAGATATATCATTACGTGATGATACAGAAAGTAATCCAAGGTACACTGTTAAGTGAAAAACAGGAAAACAAAAATTTATATATGTTTCATCATCTTTTGTTTTCTAAAGAGATGTATGGGTTGATAGGTATTTGTAGATGCAATTAGGATTGGTTAACTTTGAAAAGAGGGAATATAGAGACAAATGAAACATTTGTATTTTATTTTACAATCTCTGAAGTGTTTAAAAATTCTCAAAGAATGTATTATTTGTTTGACAGTTTCTTATAAAATTAAATATCTCTACAATGCAAAAACAGAGCTAAACTTTAACTCAATGGAAATGTAGGTTCACAAAAAAAAATTATCTGAGAATATTTGTGATATCTTTACTCCCAACAGTGGAAATTGGAAACACCCTAAATGCACATCACTAGAAAATTAAATTTCAAAAAATACAGGGTAGTTATGCAATAGTATAATGCTAAGCAGTTAAAAAAAAAAAAGATGAACTACTAATACACAGACTAACACTGGTAAATCTCAAAAATACACTGAGCAAAAATAATCAGAGAAAACAAAATGGATATTTCATAATTCCATTTTTATGAGGTTCAAAAAAAAACAAAATTAAACTATTGTGATAGATACCACATAAGTGGTTGCCTATGGTTACCGAGAAACTTTCTGGGGTAATAAAATCTTTTTCATCCAAAAATGGGCCGTAGTTCTATATTTATCATGCATATATTCATTAAAATACATTAAATTTCAGGGGTGCCTGGGTGGCTCAGTGGGTTAAAGCCTCTGCCTTCAGCTCAGGTCATGATCCCAGGGTCCTGGGATAGAGCCCTGCATCGGGCTCTCGGGCTCTCTGCTCCGCAGGGAGCCTGCTTCCTCCTCTCTCTCTGCCTGCCTCTCTGCCTAGTTGTGATTTCTCTCTGTCAAATAAATAAAATATTTTTAAAAATACATTAAATTTCAATATTAAAGCTTAAGCATTTCACTATATGTAAATTATGAAATAGGAAATACAATATTTATTCTAATGGCATTAAATATTTTGATAGAGTATACAGATTTAAAATTTAAGATTTTAAATATAAGATTTAAAAACTTGTAGGCTATCCAATGCTAATATTTAGTAATCATGACAAGTAGGGTATTTATATTCCAAAACCCCACTACAGGATGAAATGTGGCAAAAGTAAATTCTTAGCAAAAACATACAAATCATAAAAGATAATGAGTGTTGAAAAAGCAATGGGGAGGGGAGGCGAACCATAAGAGACTATGGACTCTGAAAAACAACCTGAGGGTTTTGAAGGGTCAGGGGTGGGAGGTTGGGGGAACAGGTGGTGGGTGATGGGGAGGGCACGTTTTGCATGGAGCACTGGGTGTTGTGCAAAAAGAATGAATACTGTTACGCTGAAAAAAATAAATAAATAAAAAGGGAAAAAAAAAAAAAAAAGAAAAAGCAAAAATAGAAGATAGCACTAGTCAAATAACTATAATATATATGAATGATCTAATTTATCAAAAAAAATAACCAAATAAGAATTGTATAGAAAAAAACATAAACAGGTACTTTTTTCTTACCGAGAAAGAAAACTTTTTGTGATCAAATTATAAAGTTATGTTTCTGCATAGAATTGCACATGGTGACTTTAACTTTTACTTGACTTTTACTTGAAACAAAGGACACTATGTAATGGCAAGAGGGTCAATCTATCAGGAAGCTATAACAATTATAAATATACACAAACTTAACAACAGAACCTCAAAATGAAGCAAAAGCTGACATAATTGAAGGAAGGAATAGGCAATTCAACAATAGTGGGAGATTCAACTGCCTAAATAATGGATGAAACAACTAGAAGCTAGACAAGTAAACATTTTTGAAAACACGATAAAATACCTAAGAAACAACTATATAATATTTCACTAAGAGCAGAAAACATTTTTCTCAAGTGCATATGGAACACTCTCTATAATAGAGCACATATTATGCCATAAACAAGTTTCAATACATTTGAATAGTGTTGAAATCATACAAAGTATCTTCTTTGACTACCATGTTAAAAATAGAAATCGGTAACCAAAGAAAATATGGGATATTTTCACATATGTGAACTTTAAACACAATGCTAAATAAATAATGGGTGAAAAAGAAATCACAAGGGAAATGAGAAAATACTTTGAGATGAATGAAAACAAAAAGAACACAAGTAGTCACATAGTACGTTTAGTAAAATCAATGGTCAGAGGAAATACGTAGCTACATATGCCTATATATAAAAGAACTTTTGTCACATCCTAAGAAAAAGAGCAAACTAAATCCAAAGAGAAAGAAAAATATTAGGAAATAAATCCTCCGAAAATACTAGCCAAATCCAACAGCATAAAAAAGGATTATGTACCATACATATCCAAGTGAGATTTATCCTAGAAATGTTCCCTCATATGAAAATCAATGGACGCAATATACCATATTAACAAAATAAAAGGAAGAAATCACAAGTATTTCAATAGATGCAGAAAAAGTATCTGACGAAATTCAATCCCATTCATGGTAAAAAACACACAACAAAATAGGAATAGAGAGAAATGTCTTCAACAGGATAAAGAACCTTTGTGAAAAATCCCCAGCAAACATCACATTCTATGGTAAAAAATAAAGGTTTCCCCCTAAGATCAGGAAAAAGAAAAGCAGATCTATACTTTGCCACTTCTTTCAATACTGTTCTGGAGATTCTAGCCACAGTAAGTAAACCAAAAAAAAAAGGAACCAATTCTACAAAACACTGTCAAAAAAAATAATGCCTAAGTAAATACAAAGGTACTGTATGAGTATTCTGGAAGACATAATCTTGTTAAGATGCCAAAACCCCTTAAAATGGTCCACAGATTAAAGGTAACTCCTATCAAATTCTAACAATCTTTTTTTTTAATTCCCAGAACCTGTCAAACTGATCCAAAAATTGACATGGAAATACAAGGGACTCAGATTAGCCAAAAAGAAAGTGTTGGAGAAATCACACTTCTAGTTTCAAAAATTACTATAAAGCTATAATACACAGTATGGTACTGGCATCAGAATGGACATGTAGATCAATGGAGTAGAACTGAGATTCACCAAATAAACCCATATTTATAGTCTGTTGATCTTTATAAGGGTGCCAAGACAATACAGTGAGAAAAAAAAAGTCTGTTTTTCAAAAGATGGTACTAGGTCAACTGGAGATATACATGTAAAAGAATGAATTTTGACGCCTACCATAAATCATATACAAGAATAAACTCAGAATGCATCATAAACTTAAATGTAAGAGCTAATACTATAAAACTCTTGGAAGAAAACAGAGATGTAAATATTTGTGACTTTGAATTAGGCAATAGTTTCTTTGATGTGATATCAAAGGAACAAGCAATTTTAAAAATTAGATCAATTGGCTTTATCTAATAAAATTTTTTGTCCTACAAAGGACATTATCAAGAAGATGAAAATACAACCCCTACCATGGGTGAAAAACATATATCTGGTAAAGATCTAGTTTCTGAAATACATAGACTTTTACAATTCAAGAATTAAAAAAAAAAAGACAACGCCGTTTTAAAATGGAAAAAGTTTTAAACAGGCATGTCTCCAAAGATAAACAAATGGCCAGTATGCACATGTAAAGATCTTCCCATGATTAGTCATTTAGAGAAATGCAAATCAAAACCACAATGAAATGTCACTTCACCCCAGTAACAAGGGCTATAATAACACACACACACACACACACACACACACACACACACACAACCAACAACAACTAGAAAAAATATAACAAGCCCTGACAAGGGTGTGGAAAAAGTGGAATCCTCATATACTGCCATTTGGAATGTAAAATACAGGTGCTATAGAGAAAAAAAAAAAAATTGGCAATTACTCAGAAAGTTAAACATCAAGTTACCAAATGACCCAGCAATTCCAGTCCTAAGTGTATACCCAACAGAAATAAAATCACATGTCCCCATTTAAAAAAAAAAACAAAAACAAAACAACAACAACAACAAAACCCTGTACTCAAACACTCATAAGAACATTATTCATAATAGCCCCAGAGTGGAAACCCAAACATCCATCTACTGATGAATGTTTCATAGAAGACAGACACACACAGTCAACTATTTCACAATTTCATTCATATAGAGTGGTCCAGAACGGCGTCCCCTCCGGCCTCCCCCACCCCCACGGGCCAAATAAATCCTGGTTGTGAGGGCATTTCTGTTACCTCTCGAATAGCCAAAGGAATATTGAAGAACAAAGCCAAAGTTGGTGGCATCACAATTCCGGACTTCAGATAAGTACTGAAGGAAATGGCATCGGTGCTCATGCTGAGCGATGGCACCGAATGGGCCCCAGAGTGCCGTCAGGCTAGCCCACGGCGCTCGTGTTGGGGTGCGCAAGCGCCCGCAGGGGAACCGGAGCGCCCGCCGCCGCAGTCCCCTGAAGGCAGAGCGCAGGCGCTGCCGGGAGGTCTGCCCACAATTTGTGCCGGAACTTGTGTGTGGCGCCGTGCCTTCCTGCAGGACTTTGCGCTTGCGCGTCTCCACCACGATCTGGCTGGGGCGGCTGCTGTGATCAAACGGGTCCCCGAGCAGGAGCTGCTGGTGGTGGCTAAACACGTACGGGGGGAATTTCTGGCTGCCCTGTGGGACCTCAGGTCGGCGGTAAAGTAAAGGACTCCTTGAGGAGCAGTTGGCCTTCACGATAGACATGGAGGTGCCAGACACGTGGGACTCTTTAAAGACGAGGCCCTCCATCTTGTTGGGGACACTGTAGAAGCCGCCAACCACTTCCTCCGGCCCCTGGAGCTCCACAGATTGGATGGGCTCTCCTCGCCCGCGCCAGCTATCAGTGCGCTGTGGTAAAGGTGGTGTCACGCTCTGGCGTGTTCTGGATGGTGTCCTTGTACAGGGTCATATCGCAGACACCTGAGCACACACCTCGCAGTTCTCCTGGCAAGGCAGCCCTTCTGGAATCCCAACACCATGGTATCCTTGATTTCGTTGAGGTACTGTACAGTCCTGGTGATGACTGGATATGTTGAGCCGGTGCCATCAGGCCCTGACCACCAGATCTTGCGGGTCTTAGCAGGTTCCACTCATGCTTTTTGGCCAGACAGCGACCTGCTGCTTCCGTTACTGGCGGGCCCACCTCGCCCTGGTTGCTGTCCTAGGCCAGGTGGTCGCAGAAGAGCCGCACCTTCACCTACAGCAGATTGTGCTGGTTTGGGGATTTGGACAGGCAGAGCACCTTTGACTCTGGGTCGGATTTCTTGATAGGGATGTAACTGTGGTCCTCCTCCAGGTTCTTCCAGCAGGTCTCCAGGTGCAGCCACTGGCACCCGCGATTGTGTGCTCTTAGGATGCACTGCTCAGTGATGCACTGCTCTGTGGGGTCTGACTTGGCCAGCTGCCTCGGCCCCTCCATCAGCTTGGGTAGGTCTGGCAGGGTTCTTGGCCTCGACCGTGAAAGTGATGACAAACCGTTCACTGAACTTCATCATCTGCGTGTTGTGGGTGTCCTCCAGGGTGATGGTGCTATCAGTTTTCGGCAGAAATTAATCAGCCCACACCAAACTTATGATATCCCCACCAAGGCACCTAGGTTTGTGGTTGACAGGGGTTGGTTGGAGGGGGAATAGGGAGTGTTTGCTGGTAGTATAGGGCTTCTTTTAGAGGTTATGAAAGTATTCTAGAATTAAATAATGTTGACATTTACACAACCTTGTGATTATACTAAAAACACTGAATTGTACACTTTAAAGAGGTGAATTCTATAATATGTGAATATAAGTTTTTAAAAGTTAAAAAAAATAAAATAGAAGTTAAACACTTGGGGCCGCTGGGTGGCTCAGTGGGTTAAGCCTCTGCCTTTGGCTCAGGTCATGATCCCAGGGTCCTGGAATGGAGCCCCACATTGGGCTCTCTGCTCAGCGGGGAGCCTGCTTCCTCCTCTCTCTCTCTGCCTGCCTCTCTGCCTACTTGTGATCTCTGTCTGTCAAATAAATAAGTAAAATCTTTAAAAAAAATAAGTAAATAAAATAAATAAAAGTTAAACACTATTACCCAGAACAGCATTTAGTAAGCTATATGCTGAGTCTCTGCTTCAAAGGAGTCTGATTTGACAGTCCAGTCCTTTTTATAATATCTATGATATTTATAACTTCAAATAATTATATTAAATCTAAAAACTAGTGATCTAAGCATCCAGATTAAGAATATATGAAAAAAACAAACCCAAAGAAAGTAGAAGTAGTAATATCTGAAATTAATAAAATAGAAAACAGACCACCAGCAACAAAAAGCTCTAGAGATAATTAAAAAGATCAGAAATTACCACTTTGAAGAGTTTAAAACAAACACGTGGCAAAACTGATCTAGACAAAGGGGAAGAAGAAACAAATACAATATTATGAATGTAAAGGAGGAAAAACTGAATGTAGAGAGATATAAAAGTAAGTGTTGTATCAGTATATTTCAAATTTAACAAAGTGAATAAATTCTTAAAAGAAAAAATTAAAACTTGTCAATAGTGAATTAAGAATACACAGAAAGCCTAACTAGTCCTATAACAAATAAATAATATCAATGGTTTGTGTCTTTAAAAATTAAGACATAAGTTCAGCTAAACATTCAAGAAAATTAATTAAGATATTATTTTTTTCAGAGAATAGAAAATGAAGAAACATTTCCCTGATCCCATTGTGAAGTTATAAATACCTTGGTAACAAAACCAGACTAAGATAAGGTAAGTAAAAAACTTAGGGACCAATGTTACTCCAGAGCATAGATCCAAAAATCCTGAACAAATGACCATTAAATCAAATCCAGCAATATATGAAAAGAAAATTAAAAAAATAAATTTGTCCCATGAATGAAAAGTTTAACAATTGAAAATCTATTTATGCAATTCATTAAATTTAAAGATTAAAGAAGAAAAACTTAATCACAGAAAAATTTCAATAGATGTAGGAAAAGCATTCATAAAATTCAATTCATGTTCATAATTTATAGTACATTATAAAGATAACCTAAAAAATACTATCACATTTAATGATGAAGCATTAAAAGTCTCATTTTAAAAATCAGGAACAAGAAGATAAGTGTGCACATCTTTATTGCTTCATTTAATAACATTCTGAAGGATCTAGACTAAGCAATAGAAGAGGGAAAGTGATAAAATTATAATGGGAAGAAAGTAAAAATCAAACCTCATTATTTTCAGATAATCTAACTTATTAGTGAATTAATAAGACAGTTAAAATTATGAGGTTAAAAGTATAAAACCGTATATGCATAGTATTAACATGTTTATATATAATATACAAAAAATAAATGTGATTTATTAGAGGTGAGAGAACTCAAGGGTTTTGTTTCTTAAGGTAGCTCATGAGTGCACAGATAGTCAATTTTATTAGTATTCTTTACATATATGTTACAGGTATTTTTTTAAAGATTTTTTATTTATTTATTTGATAGAGATCACAAGTAGGCAGAGAGGCAGGCAGAGAGAGAGGGGGAAGCAGGCTCCCTGCTGAGCAGAGAGCCCGATGGGGGGCTGGATCCCAGGACTCTGGGATCATGACCTGAGCTGAAGGCAGAGGCTTTAAGCCACTGGCCCACACAGACGCCCCTGTTACAGGTATTTTTAATGTACAAAATTTTCCTATTCCAACAAATAAGAAACTAATTTATATAAAACAAAAAAGCACAGCCTCAGCCTGTTGTATGGAAAATATATATTATGAAATATAAGAAATAGGAAAACTAATGCGGAATCAGTATCATAATTCAAATAAATATGTGATACTGCCATTAAATGCAGTTTTGTACTTACTGAAAATATTGACTACAAATCACAACATCTACAGTTGGTAAGTTTGTAAAAAGTTACTGTTAATTAAGATAATAGACATTATCTTGGAGCTAACCATTTGTAAACATGAGTCATCTGAAAATACTGTTGGTCAGCATGTTTAATATCTGGCTGTGACTGTACAGAACAATTTGGAAACATTTAATAATATGTTTTATTATTTATTTCAGCTGAGAGCGCAGAATAATTATTCAATTCCATATGTTTATTTATAGTATCATAAGAATTTTAACATGACCATAGTAGTTTCATGATGATTGACACAACATAAGAAAGGATTTATTTTTGATGTTAGGAGAAGTATTATGGTCAATATAATCTGGTAGAAGTTAATAAATAAGACCTCACACTGTGTTTTTATAATATTAATGACAGAATTAATGACAAACATTTTCAAAAGTTGGTACATAATTAGGTTCAGTACATCATTCAGCAGAGATTGCTTTGGGCTTAAAAGTTTGAAATCTGCCACAACATAGCAATAAACACTGAGGTCTGATAAATTTCTATAGTTTGAACATAGATATCTCAATGCTTTGTTTGATGAGCTGAATTTTCTCCGTAGTGGTTGGTTGGTTTACACAGAAGATGGGGAGCTTAATGATGGTATGATGCTGAAGAGATAGAAGTTAATTTTAATTGGTAATTAGTATTTATCCCAGCATTCCAAATATTTGTTCTAATGTCATTTAAATACAAATATTCTAAACTTACCGACTAAGCAAATACCAAAAGACGATTTATGAACCAAATTATTTTATAATTCATATGCATGTATGGAAATAATCTGTATCATAGAACACCCATATTCCATTAAATACTGTGTTATGTGGTTATATTTGTGTATATCTGTCCATTGCGTTCACTAAAAACAGGTGGCCTGCCTTTTTTTAATATGATTAACTCTGTCCTGATGCACCACATATAGGAGTTTTTGCTTGCAAATCAGTGTAGACTGGTCAGTTTCTGTTGCAATACAAAATAGACTTTGTGAGGTCATTCAAAGGGCAAGCATCAGCCTGGATCTCAAAAGTCTTGGAACAAACTAGTAGCTTTTAAATAACATTGTAATCCAAAAAGTTTGAAAAGTTCTTTTCAAGTATTTAAACAAGAGATATGTGCAAGTATGTTTGATTATCTTCTTTCCAAATTGTATCTTTGGGAAAATTGTTTTAAGTGAATAATCTGGTTCATATTGTTAATCTGAGATTGAAATCCGTTTCCAAAAATGAAAATTTTTTGCTTAAACTGTAATACATAAACACAATGACAGTAAAATGACATATTTTTTCCCAACTAATATTGGTAAGAGATAAAAACCAAAGTTACTGAAATATTGTGAAAGTAAAATGTGGTAATGAATACTAAAATCCTACTCAAGATTGGTAATTCTACATGAAATCCCTCGTGCAATATCTTCAATGACATCTGGAATTACTAAATGATTGCTTTATTCTGTAACCCCAAATAAAATTGTAGTAGCTGGATTAAAATAATAGTCCCAAGAAGTTTTTCTTCCCAGTGTTCACTTTCCTTTCCAATGTGACTTTGTAGCATCCATCATCAAACCATAGACCTTAACCCCTTGTTCCTTGACTCTGGGCTGGTCCTATGTCCTGCTTAGGCCAATAAAATACAACAAATGGTAGTGTGCCAGTTTTGAGCCTTGGCCTCAAGAAGCCTTGTGGGCTTCTGTTCCTTCTCCCAAGCCATTAGATCAAAGCTACTGGAAGACTAGGGAAGACACCATGTTGCAGAAACAAATCAGCCCAGGTTTCCCAGCCAAGGCCATAGGCCTGTGAAAGATGAAACCCCAAACTCAAGCAAAATTAGTTGACCTGTGGCTTATTGCAGATGTATGAGTGAGCCATCCTGAGCCCACCTGAGATTAGCAGAACTATCCAGCACACTCCTGCATAGGTGAGATAAAATGAATGTGTATGATGCTATATGCACCTGCCTTTTTTTATTGGTTATTATATAGCATTAATGCAACAATTGGTAACTTGACCATTAATGAACTACAAAGACTATTGTTCCCCATTAAAGTACTCAAGACAAAATTCTATACCAAGGATTGACAAATGCTTTGTATAAAGGACCAGATAGTAAAAATGTTAGGTTTTGTGGGCCTTGTGCAAACTGTGTTGCATAGTCCTCTGTTTCTTTTCTTTCCTCTCTCTTTTCATTTTTCTTTTCTTTCTTTTTTTTTTTTTTTTTTTTTTACAAGTCTTTACAAATCTGAAACCATTTGTAACATTTCGGCTATAGAAAAAGGGCTGCTGTCCAAATTTGGCCCATGGTCTGTAATTTGCTGACCTCTCTTCTGTTTCATACAAAGACATGATATTGCTAACAAAATGCTAGTTAAAGATGTTGGGGTTCAGAATGCAAAGTAATGCAATAAAATCTAATACAATTTACAAGATAGAATTATCAAATACTTTTAATTTTTAATTTTGTGTTATCTTCAGGAGGTGCTGGTAAATTTTTAATAACTAGCTATTGTTATCAACTAAACAGTTTCAAGCAATTAGTGGAGTAGAGTTGAGATGTATGTGATTGACTCACATAAGAGCTGGCTTTGTTGTACTACCTATACATTGTATTGCCTATGGTTTATTTCAGTAATAATTATAAAAGAAATTATTATAATCCAGACAGGGGTTTTCCTTAAACTGACTTACTCCTTTCATTTACCTCACTTTCGTGGTCCCAGTAAGGTTTGATTGTGTGACCCTTTGTCATGAAGAAGACTACCATCTTTGTAGCTGCCTTCTATGATTTACTTAATTGTATTTACTGATGACCCAGTTTCAAAGAAAATCACTTAATGGTAAACTTACTTTTCTTGGCTTGATCACCTTCAATATTAGAACAGGAAATTGTCTTTTCAGGCATGGTTATTTACAATATTTCAAAACCTAATTAGAAAGAAAAATCTTTAAATATCATGAATCAATAGTAGTATATATTTAAATTCATTAAAAATTGCCAATTCAAGAACTGAGAGTGTCAGGATGGGTTTCTAACATAGGATATATAAAAATCAGTACTAAATTATGTTTAAAATGTAAGGAAATCCAACAGTGTACTCTTCTTCCCATGAGAGCTATTATGATCCTTTTTGGGAACACCAAATATAAAAATCCTCACTAAAAAGGAATCATAGATCCTCTGCTTTGCTGGTAACTTAAATAGACATCTGGCCTGGAGACTAGATTTTTTTTTTAGCATTTATCATTGTAACTGTGGACTCTAAGCCCTGTGGAGATTCTAGAATCAATGATGCTTCATTTCTTATGATAAAGTTAAACCTTACAGTATCTTTACTTTTTCTCAGTTCCTTTTTAAACATTTTATTATGGAAAAAGTCAAATATATACACAGGTGAGAGAAAACAGAATGGATCTCTAAGTGTCCTTCAACCAATTTCAACAAGTGGTCAATCTGAATTCTGTATACGTACCCACTGCCCTGTCTGACCTACCTGATCAGAGTCATAATCAAATGTCATAGTATTGCATTTTTAAGAATTTCTAGAATTCTTTTAAACATAGCAATAATACCAATAATATAATTAAGACTGCTAATAATACTGTCTTAATACCACTAAACATGCAGTCAGTGTTTACATTGTAAACAAGAAATGTAAATGTTTCTTTCCTGTTTTTTTTCCTGTTTTTTTCTTGTATTTTTCCTGTTTTTTAAAAGTTTTCAGAATAGTGATACAAGTATAACATTCAACTGAAATGTCTTTTAATTCTCTTTGTAAGTGCTCACTTTAATTCTCTTTATGAGGTTTCTTTTCTCTACAATTTATCAGTATGGAAATAAAATACTTTGTCCAATAGAGTTTTGACATTGCTGACAATATCCCTATATTTAACATGTTACTCTGCTGTAATTCCTATGAATTGATATTTATTAGAAATTTAAGCTACTGAGTGGAAAGATAGTAATTTTATAACATAGAATAGCTATTAGGGAAGAGTGCTATGAAAGAAAACCATGAATCCCAAGTCCAGTGCTCCTTTGAATAAGCCAATCTACTTAATCAAGACCAACTTATGAAGGAACAGAAGCTATAGAAAAGTACATAATTAAATTTTACTTCATATCAACATTTAATTTTTTTAATTCAGTGAAGCTTATAGTTGAAACATGGAAGTGTTTTCTATACAAAATTACAGGAAAAATATAAGAAAATTGTTATAGTAATGTAGAAGTGGGTAACTTGGAAAGTGCTCTTACAAATTACTACTAACAAAAATATGGTTTACAAATTACTACTAACAAAAATATGGTTATAACATATTTTTAAAATCTTCATGAAAGTATCTGAGAACTAACAAGGTAATAATAAAAATCTGGTCTAAGATGTGGTAGAACACAGAAGTCCACAGAGATGAGACCAACACGTAAGGCAGCTTTTCCCAAGGGCAATATCTGATGTGAGAGAGGCAGCTGAGAGTCTAGGCAATACTTGTAACAGCCACACAATCTTTGGAGACAAAAAATAGAATCCAAATTCTGTGAATAATTTGGGAAATTGACCCATTCCTATAATTGAGACCTCAGAAGTCTAAATCTTCAGGAACAAAATGAAACAGAAGACTACCCATAGACTGAAGCCCAGTCACAGATCATTTGGGTGACTCAGAATCTCTCACAAGGAAAGTGAATTTAAGGCACTTCTGGCCCAACACAAAGTCAAAGGTAACCCCCTACACAGTGACTAGATAATAGAAATCACCAAAAAAGGAAAGATAACAGACCCTGACCCAAAGGTACTCTAGATAATGAAGTTACCAGATATAAACCACCTAAATATGCTTAACATATTTATAAATATAATATCAAATTTTAAAATTTCAGACATAAAAATTTGCAAATTGATACTGCAGATTTCAAAAAAAGTCTCTCAAAAATACATGAACTGCAAACTGCTATATCTGCGATTCTAAACTCAGTGGTAAACTAAAAGCAGATGTGATAAGGCTGAAGAAAGAATTAATAAAACAAGTTCAGGGGCGCCTGGGTGTCTCAGGTCATGATCTCAGGGTCCTGGGATCGAGTCCCACGTCGGGCTCTCTGCACTGAAGGGAGCCTGCTTCCCTCTCACTCTCTCTGCCTGCCTCTCTGCCTACTTGTGATCTCTCTCTGTCAAAATTAATAAATAAAATCTTTAAAAAAAAAGTTCAGAAAAAATGATCTTAAATGAAGCATACCACAATAAAAAGATGGAAAATACAGAAGCAAGCATAAAAGTCAATGCTCTTGACCTCTACTTTCAGAAAGATGGAGCGGGTCTCCTTATCCCTATTCCCTCCCCTAAGTACAACAACAACAACAAAGCCTAGTCATTATCTATAAAACAAGCACAAGATGACTTTGAAAGGTAGAGAGATGAAAGAAAGAAGCCAGCCTGGATAGGCATCTTGGAAACAGAGGAACAATGAGGTGGTGAGTTCCTAAGAGTTCTAGTCTCATCTATCCTAAATTTGAAGCTGACAAAACCAGAAACCTGGAAATACCAGTGGGTACAGACCAAATAAATCTTCAACAGACACCTGCTCTCTCTAGCCAGGGGACCATGCAAAGGGCAGCTTAGCAAGAGAATCATTGAGACACTAACCTCTCTACTCTAGCCAGACACCAGAGAAAAAAAAATGTGGCGCCACAGTGGAGCTGTGAGGACCCTGAACGATTTCCACCCCTGGTAGATGGTTATGAGGCACCCTAGTCTTCCTGCTAGAATGATGTCAGAGGAGGCCGAATAGGAATACACAACTTCCATCCCATTGGGTGGATCAAACTTCCCCCCACTTTATTGTCAGTGAATACTGTGTGGGGAGCCTGGACTTTCACACATCCCAACAGCAATAATGAAGTACTGGGGCAGTGTCCAAGTAGGCTTAATGGTGAATCACAACTTTCACCACAACCCAGCAGGCATGAAGCTACACCCTCTATATGCGTTCACTGGAGATCACATAGGAAGCAGTGACTAGGTATTCCTACCTCTCCCAGCTAAGATGTCAGTGGCAGCCTAATAGAGAGCTGGAACCCCCACCCCTGCCCAGCAGTAAGAAGTGGAAGTTGAACCACAGGGACCTATGTATATACCTAACAAAATAGCTAAAACAAACAAACAAAAAATAGTTTTAACACACAATAGTGGCATGTGGAGGAACTGGATCACCTTCACATACATTGCTGGTCAGAGTATAAAATGGATAAAACTACTTTGGAAAATAGTTTGGCAATTCTTCTTAAAACTAGAAATTGACTTACCAATATGATTAAGCACTTGCACTCTTGAACATTTATCCCAGAGAAGTAAAAATTTATTTTCACTCAGAAACTTGTACATAATGCATAGAAATTGGTTGCATTTCTATACACCAACAAGACAGAGGGAAAAGAAATTATAGATAGATAGAGAGATAGAACATATATATGTACTATATATATATATATATATACAATTGTTCTGTCCATTAATTTTTAATAGTATAAACAAAGCTCCTAAGCATATTATGTACACGTGTGTGTGTGTGTGTGTGTGTGTGTGTGTGTGTGTGTGTGTCACATCTTCTATATCCTTTCATAGGTTGATGGACACCTGGGCTATTTCTATAGTTTGGCTATTGTGGACATTGCTTCTATAAACATTGGGGTGCATGTGCCCCTTCAGATCACTACATTTGTATCTTTGGGGTAAATACCCAGTAGTGCAAATGCTTCATTATAGGGTAGCTCTATTTTCAACTTCTTGAGGAAACTCCAGACTGTCTTCCAGAGTGGCTGCACCAGCTTGCATTCCCAACAGTGTAGGAGGGTTCCCCTTTCTCTGCATCCTCGCCAACATCTGTTGTTTGCTGATTTGTTAATTTTAGTCATTCTGACTGGTGTGAGGCAGTATTTCATTGAGGATTTAATTTGTATTTCCTTGATGTTGAGCACTTTTTCATGTGTCTTTTAACCATTTGGATGTCTTCTTTGCAGAAACGTCTGTGCATATTTTCTGCCCATTTCTTCACTGGATTATTTGTTCTTTGGGTGTTGAGTTTGTCAAGTTCTTTATAGGTTTTGGATACTAACCTTTATCTGATAATCTGATTTATCTTTATCTGATAATGTCATTTGCAAATATCTTTTCCCATTCTGTCTGTTGTCTTTTGGTTTGTTGACTGTTTCCTTTGCTGTGCAAAACTTTTTATCTTGATGAAGTCCCAGTAGTTCATTTTTGCCCTTTCTTCCCTTACCTTTGGCGATGTTCCTAGGAAGAAGTTGCTGTGGTTAAGGTCGAAGAGGTTGCTGCCTGTGTTCTCCTCAAGGATTTTGATGGATTCCTGTCTGACATTAGGTCTTTCATCCATTTTGAGTCTATTTTGTATGCAGTATAAGGAAATGGTCCAGTTTCATTCTTCAGCATGTGAATCTACAATTTTCCCAACACCATTTGTTGAAGAGACTGTTTTTGTTTTTTGGTTTTTTTTTCCATTGGACATTCTTTCCTGCTTTGTGGAAGATTAGTTGATCATAGAATTGAAGGTCCATTTGTGGGTTGTCTATTCTGTTCCATTGATCCATTGTCTGTTTTTGTGCCAGTACCATACTGTCCTGATGACTACAGCTTCGTAATAGAGCTTCAAGTCCAGAGTTGTGATGCCATCAACTTTGGTTTTCTTTTTCAACATTCCTCTGGCTATTTGGGGTCTTTTTTGGTTCCATACAAATTTTAAGATTATTTGTTCCATTTCTTTGAAAAAAGTTGATGGTATTTTGATAGGAATTGCATTAAATGTATAGATCACTCTAGGTGGCATAGACATTTTCACAATATTTGTTCTTCTAATCCATGAGCATGGAATATTTTTCCATTTCTTTGTGTCTTCCTCGATTTCTTTCATGAATGTTCTGTAGTTTTCTGAGTACAGATTCTTTGCCCTTTGGTTAGATTTATTCCTAGGTATCTTATGGGTTGGGGAGCAATTGTAAATGGGATCAACTCATTAATTTCTCTTTCTTCTGTCTTGCTGTTGGTGTATAGAAATGCAACTGATTTCTGTGCATTGATTTTATATCCTGCCACTTTACTGAATTCCTGTATGAGTTCTAGCAGTTTTGGAGTGGAGTCTTTTGGGTTTTCCACATAAAGTATCATGTCATCTGTAAAGAGTGAGAGTTTAATCCCACAAAACAAACTGGGGGTTGCTAGGGGGAGGTGGGATTGGGAGAGGGGGAGGGGGCTATGGACATTAGGGAGGGGAGGTGAACCATAAGAGACTATGGACTCTGAAAAACAACCTGAGGGTTTTGAAGGGTCAGGGGTGGGAGGTTGGGGGAACAGGTGGTGGGTAATAGGGAGGGCACGTTTTGCAGGGAGCACTGGGTGTTGTGCAAAAACAATGAATACTGTTACGCTGAAAAAAATAAATAAAATCGGGAAAAAAAAAAAGAGTGAGCGTTTGACTTCTTGTTTGCCCATTTGGGTGCATATGGTGGGAAGATTTATACTATGGAAATCAGCAAATACCAGACATGAGATTTTGGGGGTTTTTTTGTGTTTGTTCTGAAAGGTGGTTGCTAAACATTTATCAGTATACTACCACCAAAGAAAGATTCCTGAGAAAATAGGACATGAGCTAAATCATTAGGTAAGGCTACTGGAAGAGAGAATGAGTTTTGGTGACTGAAATGAGCTAGGTTTTCAGAGCTGAAGTGGGTTCCACTTAGAGAAAAATGAATAGAGAATTTGATTCTTTCAGTAGGTGTATGAGGAGGAATAGAGGACTAAGAATGAAATGGTAGGTAAGGGGAAATGTTAATTTCAGGCAAAAAAGTTTAGACATCAATTGTTTCAAACCTTATTTCTTTTTAAACTCTATTTCTAACTTCTCTCTTTTGAAAGATGTCACCTCCTACTTCAGAGAGAAAATAGAAGGAATTTGATTTGAACTCTAATTTTCCATCACCAAACCCACAAACTAAACACATCTGTGCCTTTCATGGCCTCCTTCTGTTCTGACAATGTGGGAGTATCCCTCTACTGGTTTCTCTTATCCCTCCACTTGTGCTAGAGAGTTCATAACATCCTCCTTCTTGATTTATTATTTCCAATTACAGTTTCAAAATTCTTACCTTACTAGAACTCTCTTTAATGCTATCTTCTAAAATCGATTGTGTACCTTGGCATTCATGAAGCCACACATTTCTTGGTTCAACCTCATCCCAATGAATAGAAATGCCTTTCTTTCCATAGTTATGATTCCTTATGAAAGCCACTTTATCAAAACATACCCTTCACTCTCGGTCCACTTAAGATGCTTTATTTTTTTCAAATGACTCATTACTACTTAACATGGTAATACATTTTTATCATCTTTTTCTTTGTTTTCTCTTTTCTCAGAACTCAAAATCTATGTTGTTCATTGCTACAGTCCTATCATCTGCAACAGCAAAATTAAATAGAACTTTCTACAGTGATGAAAATCTTCTAAATCAATGCTATCCAAAATAGTAGGCATTATATTAGCCGCCTGACCACTTGAAATCACTATTGATCATTTGAAATCTAATTTAACCCAGGAATTAATATTTTTGTTTTATTTTAATTAATTTAAATTTGATTTGTCACATATGGCTATGTGCTACAGTATTGGACAACACAGATCTATCACAGTGCCTGTCAATTGGAGGGTTCAGCAGGTCACATCTTGTTGAAAACGAAAAAATTCATGAATAAAAAAAAGTATGAAAGAATAAAACACCTGCAATCAATTTATAGTTACTGATTTGGTGTAGGACTGTCAACTTCCCTTCCAACTATTCAAGCTTTCTGGCATTTTCTGGCAAAAACTAAGTTTTTGGTTATAACTTTTGTTTGTTTCCATACTTGAATAGCATGTTACACATACATTTCCTTTTATTTCACCACATTAAGCTATCATCTCGTCAAATCACTATATTCCTCAAATTTTGTTTGCTTCCCCATTGCCGAAGCAAAATTTCTGAGATATTTGTCTTTCTAGACAGAAAACCCTCTTACTTTACCCATTTCCCCTCATGATTTTATTTGTAATTATTTTAAATATTCTTATTATCAAATATTACATAGCGCCATAAAATAAAACACCTTGTATTCTACAATACAGACTAAGAAATAAGTGGTTAACAAAAGCATTCAAATTTCATTGTATTATTCAATGGTCACATTTCACTTCCTCCCTCACCAAAAGTTACATCCATCAAAATTATAATCCCTGTGGTTCCAGGCTTTTTTATTATATATCTCAAAATAATATACTATATAGAATTGATTCAGTTTTACAACTTTAAATAAATATTATACTCTACAAATCATTCTATAGATTTTTTATTGTTTAGTACATTTGAGATTTATCTGTGGTTTTATAAATAGCTTTTTTCATTCTTTCACTGCCATAACATTCCATTGTTTTATTATACCATTCTCCTATTGATGAACATTTTAGTTGTTTTCAAATATTTTTGCTATTGTAACTAAGTCTACTATAAGGTCTCTTCCATACTTTCGTGTATCATACTAGAATATCTCTAGTAAAGTACATTCTGGGTTATAGTTTGTGTTTTTGTTTTTGTTTTTTTTTAAATCTTCAATAGTTGTAGATAGAGTCCTTTGTTACTAATTTATTATAAGGATCTTCTCCCAGTTTATTTCAGTGTTCTTATTTGAAAATGTATTTATTTTAAATGGAAATAAACATATAAATCATTTTGGATCACCCATGTTCCAAACCCACAAACAATATCCAAAGGCAGTATTTAACAGTTTAGAAGCTCATCCCAATGCCCACAAAAACTAAAGCCTTAAAGAAAATGAGAGTACCATAGACTCTTCTAAAACTTAATAAATTGTATCTATATACTTCATCTCTTTAGGTGCTGTTTTTCTTTCTTTTTTTTTTTTTTCTTTTTAAAGAATGCAAAGAGAGAGCGCAGGAACCAGGGGGGAGGGGCAGAGGGAAAGGGAGAAGCAAACTCCCTAGAGGTCATGACTTGGGCAGAAGGCAGAGGCTTAACCCACTGAGCCACCCAGGTGCCCCAAGATGCTGTTTCTTTTTACCTGTGTTATTTTCATGGCTTTAATAAGGCTATGAAATTAATGTACCACTTTCCTGTTCTTCCATATCCTCATGAAAATATTAAGCAACTTTAGGCTATCTTAAATCATCTCAGTAGCCATGATTCCCTCACACATTCTTTTCAATAATCAGTGTGGACATACTGATAGTCTTCCAATAATTGTGGAAAACATATTTTTTTTGTTTATTCTTGGTGGCTTTATGTATAGTTCGCCTGATTTATTTTATCATAATTTAAATATACCCAATAATAGTTACAAGTCTGCATTCTTTTCACAGAGAAGATTTTAAAATGTCTGACAATGGGAAATACTTAATAAACTGTTGGAATATTAAAAAATAATTACTTACTTTTCCCAGTTTTTCAGCCCATAATATAAGTAAGATTTCAAATTTATTTAAAGTTATGATTCAAATACAAATTATGTCATAGTCTATCTAGATAGCTTCTAAACCCTAAACAGGCTAAACAAAGCTAATAAAGAGCACAGAGTACAAATCCAAACCATCAAGTAAGGCAGGAAATAGGAATCAGAGTCAGCATCCTGGCCAAGGTCAGTAATAAAAGATTTGATATTAACAGAGCAGAGGAAGACCAACCACGATTGAGACTACTGATCTAAAATGTCTAAAGCAGATTGCCAGTTATATTGGTTCTTCTTTGTTGCAGATAAGAAAACTCAGTTTAAGCAAAAACAAAACCAAACAAATAAAAAAACACACAAAAAGAAAGAATACAACATAAAACTGAGTATTTATGGGAAAGATAGTAGTGAATTTGTAGGAAATATCGGTAGTCCAGCCATAACAGAAGCAGGAATACAAAGACTTAGGTGCCATCAACATTTTTTCTGTCTTGGCCTCACATAGTCTTTTCATACTCATTCTAGTTTTTTTCCACAACCTGACTTTTTCTGTATTTCAGAACTCTCTGCTGACACCTCCTGAGGTTTCTATTGTAGAGCTTCAGCCATCAAAGTGATATTGACTCTCTCAAATTTGAATTCCATTATCTCTTGGGGTATTTTAATTAGCCTTACTTGGACCAAGTGCCTATTTGACCCTTTCAATCATTGCTGCAAAGTCAGGATATTATTATTGTACTCACTTAAGTTTGTTCTCTATTCCTGCCCACATTATGGTCAGGAGTGAGGCTACTATCTCTTATCATAAGCTATCCTCACTATAATGTTGCCAGTGATGAGGTAGGGGAGAAGATAGGGAAATAAGTCTAATCAGATATCCCCAGAGGCTTTATTCCAAAAATGGCAGGCTTATTAACAGGGTGTGGTTCTACATGGAAGAATATTTTGGCAGTCATGCAGAAATGTTTCTGAAAATTCTAGTTTTTCCAACAGTGAACAAAGCTATGTTGTGAGGTAGAAAGCATTTTATCAATATGACTATGGAGAAACTATAAAATAGTTTATTAAGTGTTATATAAGAAGGATTTGGAAAATCTAAGAGACTGGAAACTGGACTGAATTATTTCTAAGATCCACTTTAATATTTGATAATGCTTGATTCATTTCATTTTAGCCATTCACTTATTCCTTTAGCAGTTTTTAACTTATATCTTGTCACTGTACTACTTGTGTAGGATACAAAAGAATAAGACATCTCTGCCTTCAAAGTACTCACCCATTTGATGTGTATTATATGTTTTTTTAGTAACATCAAGGAATTTTAGCAAAGGTCTAAAAATTACATGTCCATGAGACAATAAAAATATTCCTTCGTATCGTCCTGCCACCCCATTGCCTTTACCACACATTCCATATTCTAGTCATACCAGTCATCAAAATAAGACATACACTTCTGTGCTGCCATTCCCTTGTACATTCTTTGTATTCTTCCTTTCCTTAGGTATCTAATATCATGTCTCCTTTTACTTGTTACCACAAAACAAATTTATTTACTCCTCTCTATACTTTATTAGTACTTAAGTATCATATTGCACTTATCGTAGTTTCTTAAATAACTGTGCATGTGTTCTTTTTTCCCCACTGAATTATAAGATGTGAGAGAAGAATAATGTTCTCTTATTTTTTATAATCAAAGTACAACATAGTAAAAACTCAAAACACTCATTGTAACAAGATGAAGATAGTGAATTGTGGGAAATTTTTGAATTTTGATTCATAAAAAATCAAAGTTAGAGTTGTTGTTAATAAAACAAAACAAAATAATTGACATTAATTACATATGTGTGTATATATTTATGAAGAGTTTAAAGACAACATTTGCTCATAAAAATAGCATAATCTTGCCTTAAACATGGAAAAGATTCATATTTATAATAAACTTTAGGTCAATATTCCAATCACACTTTCTAGGAAAAACATTTTAATTTTCAATATATGATTATTATGATCATTATTTTTTATTAAAGTATAATTAATGTAAAATGTAATGTTAGCTTCAGGTGTACCACATATCGATTCAGCAGTTTTCTACATTACTCATTGATTACCATAAGTGTAGTCACTACCTGTCTCCTGTAATGTTCTTACAATATTATTGACTATATTTCCCATGCTGTAGCTTTCATATCTGTGACTTACTTATATGTGGGATCTAAAAATCAAAATGAACAAAGAGAGAAACAAAAACAAGCAAAGGAAAAGCCAGACTCTTAGAAACAGAAAACAAACTGTGTTTCAGAGTTTGCCAGAGGGGAGTAGGTGAGGCAATGGGTGAAATAGATAAAGTGGATTAATAGGTACAAATGTCCAGTTTTGGAATAAATAAGTCACAAAGATGCAATCTTTACGTTCACTCTGGACAACCATTTTCAAAGTTATTTAAGAAACAATAAAAAATAGTTTGTTAAATAAAGGCCACCCATTAAAAACAGACCATCACAGTGAGCATGGATTTATCAAATATTGACTTTCATTTTAATCCAAATTCCAAAATTTTAAAAATCCTATGATAGAAAATTAATAATACCACAATAATAATAGAAAAAAGAATAAATCCTGCCTCGTGTGTTGATTCCTCAACATCTTTTTTACAAGGCATTTTTCCACATCTTTCTCACACATATCTAAAATAATTTCTTTTATAAATCTTTTAACTCTATCCTCTGATTCTTAATCTCTTCTCTCTTTATTTAATGAAGTTCTATTGACTTTATATTATGTTTGTATTACATCCAATAGATTAGCGTGAAGGTGCATTAAATATTAGATCTCATGGTTTTACTAAAGCCAAATACATCTTTGGGAAGATTAGGTATCATCTTTCTCTACAAATCAAATTAGAACTGAAAAAGTCCACTTCCACATACATACTCACAGAGTAATCTAATACCGTATTCTGAATTTGTCTAAGAGATGAGCCTTTCACCTTCTGGTAATTACTTCAAACATAAAGAATGACAAGCAAGTCAAATCAGCTTTTATGATGTTAAATTATTTCATAGGTCAATATCATGTACTAAGTTACTATTTCACCTCTAAGTCACATCAAATGATTTTATAGTGAGTGTCCTGAGAAACATTTACATTTGCTGACAATATATAAAAGTACTTAAGTCATTTATATTTAAGGGCGACTTTATGTTTGAAATGTAAAATAACAAATTCTTATAAATTTGAAACTTTAAAATTCTTATGCAAGAAATACTTTAATTAAAAAATATTATGCCAGGGGTGCCTGGGTGGCTCAGTCTCTTAAGTGTCTGCCTTAGGCTTAGGTCATGATCCCAGGGTTCTGGGATTGAGCCCCATGTTAGGTTCCATGCTCAGTGGGAGCCTGCTTCTCTCTCTCTCTCAGCAGCCCCCCCCAACCCCTCATTCCTGCTCTCCCTATCTCTGTCTTTCTCAAATAAATAAAATCTTTAAAAAAAAAAAAAAGACAAGAAAATACTATGTCATTTTACTATGAGTTAGCCTTCGCTCTTGAAGAAATGTGCCTTTTCATTTTACTTTTTTTAGAATGTTAACTATTTATTGAACACTTCTATTTCTGATAGAGATTTTAGAGGATATACAAAAATTAAAAAAAATTTTTAATTAAAATTAAAAAATTTATAAAAAAAGAAAAAGAAAGCCCCTGCACACCAAAAGTTTCAGTTTATTTAGAGATACTACTACTACATAAAATAGCGAGAGGAGTCTTCACCCAAAGAAAACAAAAATGATAGCTTGAACTTAAAACATACCTCATTTGCCTTTACTTTCACAACAACCTATGAAGTAGGTAGGATTATGGGCCCTGTTTTGCAAAGGAGACTTGAAATCAGAGAGGTTAAGTACATTCTAGAACTGGATTTGCTGTGCAATCTATCACCATGCTGTTCTGCTACAGAGAGACCAGGGAAGTATTATAACCAGTGTTCATAGGGTGAAATAAAAGAAAGAAAAGAGTTATTGGGACATTTCAGTGTGCCATTTTGTACAGTAACTCTTTAAAATAAGAACAAAATGTGCAATATTTCCCAATCATTTGTTAAATGTAAACTTGATTTTAACAGAATCAGGGAGATGATTACAAAGTCTCTGTTTGAGACTATAGAATTAGGCTCAAAGTCAAATAGATTCAAAGCTTAAATGTAAAAGAGAAAAACAAACAGCTAGAGGAAACTTCATATAAAAATGAGAAAGGTCTCTGAGCATAACATCAAAAAATACATGAAGTTCTAGAGCTATGACTCCATAAAAGTTTAAAGCTATCCAACCATTTTTTTAAAAAGATTTTATTTATTATTTTGACAGAGAGAGAGAGAGATCACAAGTAGGCAGAGAGGCAGGCAGAGAGAGAGGAGGAAGTAGGCTCCCCACCAAGCAGAGAGCCAGATGCAGGGCTCTATCCCAGGACCCTGAGACCATAACCTGAGCTGAAGGCAGAGGCTTAACCCACTGAGCCACCCAGGCGCCCCTATCCAACCATTTTTTTAAAAATCTCTCAAATCAGGAAGAAATTCCTAAAATGTGGGTAACAAAATGTTCTTGGCTTACTGTACAGAGTTACAAAAAATTGGTGAGAAAAAAAATGAAGTATTCAGACAAAAAATGAGCAAAGAATTGGAACTATCCCTAGACAACCGTCACATACACACACACACACACACTTGGGAGAAAGAGAGCAAATTGATAGAGAAAAAGTATGTAGTCTTCAGTAATTAATATGATAAAACTTTGTTGCGTAAGTTATAATACAGTTAAGTAATAGAAGAATCAATTTATTACATAGCAAAAGGTAATACAGACACGCAAACTGCAAAAGAATGTCTATATTGTGAATGGATATATTACCTGAAATAAGGGGAGAGAAAATAATATATAATAGAAATAAGCTACATTTCTCTTTAGTAAAGGAAACCACAG
Organism: Meles meles; assembly: GCF_922984935.1. Taxonomy (NCBI): domain Eukaryota; kingdom Metazoa; phylum Chordata; class Mammalia; order Carnivora; family Mustelidae; genus Meles; species Meles meles. The sequence goes on from NC_060077.1 coordinate 56,980,040, forward strand.
TTTTAATTTAAAAAGGGACCTCTTTAAATCAGGGAACCATACTTAATGAAATAGAAAATATAAAGAAAAATCACTTTTACCTAGAAATTCTTTTTATTCAGGTAACCATGTTATAAATCATTTATCTTTATTAGTCATGTAAACTAGAGGATGTAGAACATTTGTAACCTACAGAATGAAAGAACCTATTTGTTAACAAAAATACGCTTAAATTTGAGATTGCTTCAATGTTACAGTTAAGATTATATGTGCTATTTTGCTGTCATTCTACGTAAAAAGGTAAACACCTTGTAAATTTTTTTTCTTTTCCACCTAAAATGTAAACTTTGTTTTTCAATACTTTTGGTATAAATATAGATAATTATGAATGTATAACCACACTAATGTATGTATTATGAATAATGGTAAATTTCTTGCTGAACTGGTGGGATAGGACTACCAAGTTGGAAGTTAGTTGATTCAGAGGAAAATTTTAATGTGGTATTCTTTACAGGGTTCAGTTGTAGACAAAGATACAGGCTTCTATAGCAATGGAAGTATATTGCTAGGGGAAAAAGTTGTTTTAATAGAGCTATAAGTTTTACTTAGGAATGGCAGTAATATATTTCTTCAACACTAATGTTAGTATTAACTTTTCACGCCTCCCCCCCAACACACACCCCAATGTATTTGTAGGTGTATATACCAGTGAGGGATCTTCTTCCTAATTTTATACACTCTAGGATCCTCAGAAACAAAGAAACAAATCTCTTTTGAAATACAGTTCTGATAACTCATTTAAGAAGGACTGAACCTAGCAATAAGGAACACATTATCTCCATGCTGTTTCTATCTATAATTCATTTATGATGCTTTACTAAGAGAAACCGTAAAATATTTTGAAAAATTGTTTGTCTTTTCCCCTTGATTTAATTACTTTTTTAAAGATAGCAACAAGCAGCAGCCTTGAAATTTTTCAAACCTATTGTCTATTAAGGAACTAAATGTTAAGACAACTCAGTTACATTGACTAATGTGGTATTAAGGTACATAAAATATGACCTTTCCACAGGTTTATTTATTGCTTTGTAAGAAAGACTCATATTATCAACTATTCTGAGGTTATATTTGAATATTGAAGAAACTACTCAGTGTGAGTACACCTTTGTTTAGAAATTTTAACAACACTCACCAAGATCTCTTTATTCTTTTAATGCAGGACTGTCCATTCTGCCTGTCATTTTTATGAACCTTGAGGGTTTAAATTTGGATAATCTGAGAGGAATCCTGAGTATTCACCTAGGAGATACTTTAAAAATTCTACTGACAACTGAGTTTTCTGCATTTGTGAAAGAATTATCCATACATTTGCAGGGGGCCTCCAGAGTATATCTGATTTTTATTTATCCAGATTCCCTAAATGATCTTCCCCAAAATGCAACTACTGCATTAATGCAAAGCATATGTTTCTAAATAAGAAAGAATTCTAGTTCATATGAGCTACCAAGTTAAAATTTAATAAAAACCGAAAGACTAACTCTTCCTTGAATATGACCTCAGCAAAAGGTCATTTTCCCCCTCCTACAGCTCTTCAAATACGAAATTGAAACCAGGTAGTGCACTGCTGCCACTCACCCCTTCACCCACTACTCACCCAGTGTTTCTCTTCTTAGGTTCTTTACCAGAGCCCAGTAAGTCATCTGAAGGAAAAGAAAATATGAAACTAAAACTAATCAGAAAATAAAGAATAGGGTGAAATTTGACAATGAAGCTTTATTTCCTTCTAACTACAGCTTTAAGCTGTTAGTTGAAAAAATTTAATAAAATACTGAGGTTTCCTATTACATGTTTCATTCTAAACAGTAATGCACCTTAATAGCTTCCCACTCCATGACTGGCTAATAATTCAACATAAGCAATCTCTTTGTATGGAAAGGTATACTTTCCTATACTTTTGAAAAAGAAAATCAAAATGGATGTCCCTATGAGGTTATCATTATGCAATGGGAAAAAGAAGTAAGTCATTCTTCTTTTATTAATGATGCCATTTTTGAAAGATTTTAAAATATAAACATTTGGATTTTTTAAATTCTATGATTTAGCGAAGATCTCAATACAAGCATTACTTATTTATATTTTCTAGGAATTATATAATTTTTACCACAAAATGATTTAAATTGTTAATGTTCAGTATAGATCTCAAAATTCATCCAGTGGTATGGATCTTGAAAAATATTAAATCACGCTGGAAAATCAAGATTTCCTCTAATTTCCTTTCCTATTGTTCTTAAATTATCAGTTAAGAGAAACACTTTTGTCTGCTACAAGACAAACCAAAGATATAAATAAATAATAGCACCCAGTAAGAAGTCTGTGCTTAGTGAAATAACAGACAAATAGAGAGCAAATGTGTAACCATCTGGAGAATAAGAAAATCAAAAGTAATAAGCAGCATTCAGAATTTATTACAAAGAAATTATGCCAAGAGCTTCTTACTGCAGTTTTCTATGGAAATGTTCAAATTAGTGGATAAAGAAGTACATTATATACAACATATTTGGACCCCACTGATATCATTTTATACATAATCTCATAGCATAATATTTCTAAGTAATCTAAATTAGCTTGGCTATAAATGCTGTCATACTGATTGAAAATTTGTTATCACACTACAAACAGCCAGTCATAATAAATGACACAGCTTGGTGGAATTGTTTGGAGCCAGAGGGATATGATATTGGGTCATCTTTGACAGTGTATTACAAAATGCAAAGAAATTAATAAATCTAAAAGCAACTGAAATACCAAACACATACAAAATAGAGGGTAGAAAAGAGAGGAGACATAATGTAAACTAAATAGGTCAAATAAACTGGCAGAAGTTCATCATCACCTTAAGGAGGGGTATAAAGTGGGATCCAGAGTGGCTCCCATCATCATCAGAAGTATAGTTGTGAGAATTCCTCTCCCATTTGCTACTTCAGAATCTAGATGGAGAAGGAAGAGGAAGGAGAGGGAAAAAAATAAAATGTTCTTTTCCACAGTCTGAATCAGGATGTCCCCTAAATATCAGCGTTTCAGAAATCAGATTCCATGACTAGTTGGCATTTTCCTGCTGCATCTTTGTTTGCAGAAATTATTTGTTTTCTCTTTGAAGCCACAGTTCTTGGCATTTAGTAAGTAGTCAGAAATTTTCTTGAATGGAATTGTTGAACTCTGTGTGACAGAACGTCTCTAGAATCTTAGTTTGAGATGGTGATAATGGAGCATAAAGGAAAGTTCTGGGCCTGTTTTCTAAAGCTGTACTACCTAGACTAAAGACACGAACCATCCTAAATTTTAAAATTAAAAATTCCATTCTTTGGCTATACTAGCCCCCTTCAAGTCCTCAGTAACCACAGGTAGCTTAGTGGTCACACATGCTGGGACAGTTCTATCACTGTAGAGAAGTGTCTCAGCAACATTTTCTAGAGTATGTCAGTAGCATATGATAATTTTCCATACATATTTTCTAAACTATTCATTTATTCACTCAGAAAATATTTATTGAATATACATTATATGGTAGGCACTGAAGGCACAAAAATAAACAAGACCCCTTTTTAACCATTTAGAATCTTTTGTGGGAAGACATTAGTGAATAGGTAGTCACAAACCAGTGCCATGCCAGAAGGTTAATTGGAGGAGAGCATGATTTGAGGCAAAAAATGATCAAGAAGAAGACTACTAATCAAGATATTTTTAAAATTAAGCCAGAGGAAATAAAAATGGAGAGAAGAAGAAAGAACCAAAAGATATTTAATAGGAAAAAATTGCATTATTTGGTAAGAAATCGGACGTGGTAACAGCGAAGGAAGAGTCTAGAGTAACTCCCGTTGCTGGCAAGAGGGAGTGAGTAGATGGCAATGCCCTTATCTTCATTTGGGTCTATGTGAGGAACTGGTAGGATTTAGAGGAAAGATGACTATTTTAAATTTATATATGAGTGCTTTTTAATGTTACATGTGTGTCTAATATTCATGAGAAAATTTGAGAAGAGCTATTTTTTTCAGTATTACCATTTTGGAGCTGATAATTTGATGAGATCACACAACAACAAAGAAAGGAATCTTGACAAAGCCAGAAAATTAATAACATTAACAATTTCTAGAAAACTTGCAGGGGAAAACAGGAATGAATGTGGTCATACAAACCAAGAGTTTCAAGAAGGAGCCAACAACCTAAAGATCTTTAAAAAGCTACATAATAAGATTAAAAACTGCGGGGCGGGGGGAGTCCATTTAATGTGGCAATAGGTCATGGGCGACATTAAATGACAGTAGCAGAATTTAGGCAGCAAAAAGCCCAGGAGTGAATGAATGAGGAAGAAGAAAAGACATGAGTCAACCACTCTTTCCAGAGAACAAACAAATACAGAATGGAAAGAGCTGTACAGGAAGTTATATGTAGATACAAGAAGGGGTGTTTATTTGTTTGCTACTTCTATTGTGGAAAAGGCTTGAGCATTTAGTTTAAAAGTTGCCATGTCCATAGGCTATGCACATAATGGGTTCATCTTAGCTTGTTTGGATTAATTGCAGCTTATCTTCAGAGTTACTGACCCTTGGCCAACACTATAGAATGCATTAACTAAGGATGAATGATGTTTTTAAACCATGGGTCTGTGAGTTGTTTCAGAGCAGCATATATCATCAGCCTGCCAGCACTGTTTAATAATAATAATTGGATTTATAATTGCATCTAATTTCGACAGAGTCTGGGAGCTTTCAAAGTAAAAGCTGGAAACATAGCTAGAATAGTTCGATATAGGAGCTCTCCACCAGGAGAAGATTTGGCTTTCCTGCTATAGAGGTGCGTCAGATGCATAGCAGTAGTGGTTATAGACCAGTCTGCACAGAAGTGGGAGAATAGAGGAATCTGTGCCTAAGATCTCTGGACACTTTTCTTTCATATCTTCTGCTGTTTCTGTGCTATATATTTTGTCTGTAATAAAATTGTTCGGAGAGCACAAACTGAGTAAACGGAGTTCCATAAACAGTGGAACACTAGAGAGGATTAATACATAATTAACCCTGGCTAATATAATGTCACTAGCAAAAATACTCAGCTTTCTTCAGTCTTTCAAAGAATTTGTCGCAAGTGTGATTTGAAGGATCAACAATTACAATACCCGAGGATAGATTTCTCTTCAAGGAAAAAAAATATATATACTTCACTTGCACAAAACAAATTAAAAAAAAAATTGTCCAGTTTGTCTGTGAGACATCTTACTAACCATCAGCGATATTTAGTTTATCTATAAATAACTGGTCTTCATGTAAAGTATTTCATTAGCTTATTAAGAGAAGCAATCCATTTTAGGTACTCATGCTCTCTTGTTGTACTCTTCCACTGCCTTTTCAACCATTTCTTTACACCTCCACCTTCACTATGTCATTTCATATGCCAAGGCCTCTTGTCCATTTTGTTGGCTGTGGGTAAATCCAAAGTTTTTCCAGCATCCTAATAGAAAATTAAATCCCTTCATTGCACACTGAAAAGTCTTCTTTTTAAACTTAATTTAATTTTATTTTTTTCAGTGTTCCACAATTTATTGTTTATGCACCACACCCAGTGCTCCATGCAATACATGCCCTCCATAATACCCACCACCAGGCTCACTCATCCCCCGCCCCCCACCCTTCCAAAACCCTCAGTTTGTTTCTCAGAGTCCCCAGTCTCATGGTTTGTCTCCCATCCCGGCTCACATCCTATAAGTACCCAGGAAAAGAAGCCAGATAGTAATGTTCATAGATATAGACTAAGGTGAAATAGAGTGGCAGAGTGATGAAAGTAGATTATCAGTTTAATCAAGTGCCAAGAAACATAGCTTTTAAGTCAGTAAAATATGGGATTAAGTTCTGGGCTCCTTGCCAGTCATATGACCTTGAGAAGACTACTTCGTGTATTTAAGCATCAGTCTCGTCTTATGGAAAATGGTGAAAATGATAATGTCTCAAAGTGTTGTGAAGAGATTATATATATGGCAAAGTGTTTAGTTCACTGGCCAGCATATAATAACTGCTTAATAAATAGCCGTGATTTAAATTCAGTGAATGAGAGTTCACTAACAAATTATATAGTCATGAATACAATACTTAAACTATCCAAATCTGTCCATATCTCAATTTTCTAGTATAAGGGTAAACTTAAGGATAAAATTAAGTTTACCTAACTGAATTTCTATGAACATTGAGAGACTGAATATACAGATGGACAAGGGCCAAACCATATGTAAAAATAGAATTCTAACCCACAACCTCTACACCAACCAGCCCAGGAAGCCAAACCACAACCTCTGTAGTAATCAGCCCAGAACAATTAGGACTTTGTTAGTGACTGCCAGCTTCCTAATATTTGCCTGTACTTCCAACTCAGGACCAACCAGAGAAAGCTAAATAAGCTCCTCAGGCCAATCATATAGGATGTCCTGCTCCTAGTTAGCCCACCTCCAGCTTCCCCATGTCAACAAAGTCCAGGGCATACCTAAAGTCCTCTCTCTCTCCCCTCGACCCTTTTTTTTCACTTGAAGACTTTCCTACTCCCTTGTCTCCCTTTGCAGTTCTGCGGACTCCCTTGCTATTGCAACCTCTGAACAAATAGGCTCCATTTATTTTCATTTGGGTGGTTTTTGTATCCATAGCATTATAACTGAGGTTAAAAGTTCAGCACCAATTTTGAAATTCCATATATTTATTAGTGTTATTATAGTGCAGAAAACAGACATCATGATCATTAAGGCTCAACCATGCAACCATCTGCTTGTGGATGTACTACTTTTCCACCAGGCATATAATCCAAAATTTACAATCAATCCAGTTCTCTCTCTTACATCATTACCACAACACAAATTCTTCACCCACTCTGAGTATTCCAGTTGCCTACTCTCCCTGCCTTTCCTTTCTTACCATACATCTTCTGCTTTCCATTTTGTTGAGATTCCAAAGTCTAGCATTTTAGCAATTCTTTAGTCAATATTCTCATTAACCTTATTTTGTAGGTAAACTCTGGGTAGGCAAATACTGTTTTCATCTTTTTTCCCAGAAACTCTCCTTTTAAGAGAAGGAGAGTTCCTTTCTTTTAAGAAATTATTTGCCTACTCCATCTACATGGTTCTATAGATTGCTGTCAATCCTATTAGTCCTATCCCCAACATGAATGCTTTAGGGACCGTCAGGTCAAGGAGTAGGTGGGGTCAAGGAGTCTCGTCCCGGGCGTTTCTAGATTTTCTTGATAGACTGGGAATTTATGAGTCCAGAGCTCTTGGAAATCAAGTTCTAGCTTAGTGGAATAAACTTGTGTGAGAATGAAGTCCATAGTAGAAAGGAAAAAGAAAGTGTATGCAGGTGTCACTTACAGCCTTAGGGAATGGAGAAGAAAGAACAAACTCTGAGGATGTAGTAACAGGTTAGTTGAGTCTGAAGTTATGATGGATCTGAAGCAAGAGCAGAAGAGACAAGCTGAATTGTGTGTAAGATCTGTGGCAGTTACCAACATAATGGAACTTCACCCAGGTAAAATTGGTAGGTTATGGTTCAAACTCATAGTTTTGGTAGTTCTGGAAATTAGCTGGATATGGTTAATAATAAAATCTTAAGAACGCAATAATAAAATGTGAAGTGTTATATATTGAGGATAGAAATGCACTTGTCTCACATACAAATGTCTAAAGTATAATTCAAAATAAACCAACAGCTCAAAATCCTTTAGGTTGTGGACATTTGGATGTGTCTCATAGTTAGCCGTTCATTTGTCTGAGTTCTTAATTTTGTTAAGTGGTGTCCTAAACCCTATTTGCCAAATAGGACCAAGAAATGACTTGAGGGGGAAAAGGGGTGGAAGGACAGGGAGGGATGTTAGGCAGTTAGGCATGAGTGAGGAGGGATAAAGCAGGTGCTGGCCACACCCTCGGTGCCCAGCCACACCTTCAGAGACAGCTCTAAGGGCCAACAAAACAGGGAAGGACTAGCTACAGAGCTGGGTCAAAAGCCACAAGGGGGGTGGGCCTGGGTGGCTCAGTGGGTTAAGCCTCTGCCTTTAGCTTGGGTCGTGATCTCGAGGTCCTGGGATCAATTCCCGTGTCGGGCTCTCTGCTTGGCTCTCTGCCTACTTGTGATCTCTCTCAGTCAAATAAATAAATAAAATCTTAAAAAAAAAAAAGTCACAAGGGGACTTCTTTTTTTTTTTAAAGATTTTATTTATTTTTTTTAACAGAGAGAGAAAGAGAGAGAGAGATCACAAGTAGGCAGAGAGGCCAGGCCAGGGGGGAAGCAGGCTCTCTGCTGAGCAGAGACCCCGATGCGGGGCTCGATCCCAGTACCCTGAGACCATGACCAGAGCTGAAGGCAGAGGCTTAACCAACTGAGCCACCCAGGCACCCCCATAAGGGGCCTTCTAAGAGCTGAACATGTGCACACAGAGTACAACTTACCCTTAAGTACCTTTAAGGTCACAAAAGTTCATTAGACACTCATAAATATACAATACATAAATTAATACAATTATAACAGAATGAATCATGGGTAGGTTCATGCGCTCAGGAGCCAAAATATTACATAACCCCCAGCTGTCAATGAAAAATGTCAATCAAAGTGAAATTTACATATGCAAAAAGTAGGCTTAAAAAAGCTTAAAATGGCTTCTGGGTGCCATTGCTACTCTTGTTCAAGCAGTGGCCCGCTTTCACTCTTGAAAGTGTGTTCTACTTCACTACTCAATAAACTCCCCATTCTGGTCTTGGGTCTCCAATTCTCAGGTGCCTCTGGGACAAGAACCAAGTTACCCAGTAACAGGGATAGCTCTAGAATTTTACATTTGGGTCAAGATGTCCAGACAGATCATGCAATAGTAAGTAGGCCTGGGAAGTTACCAAATCAATTCACAAATACTTATTGAGCCTCCAATGTCAAAGAAATAGAAAATGCTTTGAATTGGAAGTGAGAAAGCGGTCTCCTGAGTCTGAAGTTTGCTAATTCTCAGACCTTGGTTAAGTCATATATCAGCTGTGTGCCTAATTTTCCTCATCTGCGGAAAGGAAGTGTTATTGTGGGTCATCTTATTTGCGATGCTATAGAACAAAATTCCCAGCCTCTGCCCTGAGTAGGTGTGCAGTATTAAAGACACTTGAAAAATAAAATATCAAAAGAAGAAAAATAGCAATTTAAAATAATAACACATGAACCACCACAAGGAGGCCTTATAAGCAAAATAAAAGGTAGAAATAATTATTAAAAGACTAAGAGCCTAGGGATACCGTTCTAGACAACGTGAAGTACAGCTGGGCGGCCAGTGGAGGGAGACTCTACATCCCTAACCCACGCCACGGGGATTTTTCCCAAACTCGCCGAGTGACAGTCTCGCCTCCACCTCCCGGAAGGGATTGATTAAGGAACTGACCGGAATGGGGGTGTAACTCTGGGAACAGGCGCCCCAGGGTACTCGGGTCTGCCTGCTGCAGGTGCGAGCCGTGCAGGCCGCCAGAGGAATGCGCAGCCCCGGACTCACCGGCTCCGCCGGTCTCTCGGTGCCGCTTCTGCGCACCCCGCCGCCTCCGCGGCGCCGGCGGCTGAAGCCCTCGGGGTCGGTTACCCGGCGTCCAGGCAACCGCGGAGCGGAGGCAGGGACCCCGGACTACTGGGCTCGAGCTCCTTGGGCCTCCCGGGCCTGTAATGTGCCTGCTCGGCGTTTCCGCCCCAGACCAGCCCACCTAGGGCTCTGAGCTCTAGGCCTCCCGCGTGCCGCCCTCTCCGCGCCCTTTCCCTTTTGTAACCAACGTGCTCCGCAAAACTCCTCTTTCTCTTTACTGAAGAGTGAGGGGGTGGGCACCAGTCAATGGCTTTCCTACAGTATTTATTACTAGAATCAGAGCATCAAAGATTTATTAAATTCCAAGACAGGAGAACTTTAATTCTTCCTCTCAATTACTCTGTTACCCTCAGTATCATTTCTGTTAAAGGGAAGCCTTCCAGTGTCTGTTTTCTTGCCCTTCAGTACAATGCAAGAAAGACTGTAAGTGCCAAGCTCGGTTTGGTTTGATTGTTGGTCTTAAGGTGATCTGAGTATTGAAAAACCTGAACAAACTATGAGGGAGGAAAGGAAAACTTTTCTTTGTGTCTGGAGCTTGAGGTAGGGAAAATGATGAATTCAAGCCATTTGTGTAAGGGTCTATTTTTAATAAAAAAGCAATTTTCGAAGTATGGTAGGTCCATCTCACAAAATATTAAGTTGCACAAAATATGTCTGAACTTTGTTTCCTCTTCAATGACTATGTATACTGTGACGTGAAATAGGCTTTAAAGACACTGGGGCGACATCAGCAGTCTTCTTGGATGAAACCAACCACTGGCTGATAAACTACAGATAGTTAAAAACATAACATCAGAATAAGAATTAGTATTCTCACACAGATCATATTTCCAGGCAACACTGGGAACAGGCAAAGGCCTGCCAAGGTTAAATAATCAAAATTTATTACTTTAAGAGTCGATTCGATTAGTAACCCTTTACAATGGTGGGCAATCAGCAAGGCCGTACCTGGAAGAAGATCTTTCCAGCCAAAGAAATAAAAAAGGAAGAGTCTTAATCTTAAGTTAATAAATGCAGAAGTAGAGCTCTTTTTGTAATTAAATAAAAAATAGACTCCAGAATGCACTCTCCACTTTCCCATCTCCTTCCATTAATTATTTAAATTTGACATGTTAGCGATACAATGTTAAATTTAATCCAAATGAATCATTTACATACCAGTAAATATATATTCATAAGGGTTCAAAGTATCTAAATGGACATATTAAAAGAATACCTAGATTTTTCTCCCAAAACAAAACTTTACCTACTAGAAATCTCATTTTTGACAATTTTCTCTTCATTGATTAGAACTCATTGATAATCGCTATACACCTATTACAGACAAAATTCTGAGATAAGTCCCAAAGGTAAGGTTGTAGCTGACACTCAAATAGGTCAGAAATCGGACACTGTCAAATTAAATCAATACCAGATCAATTATAAATAATAACACATAGATAAGGTCATCTTATTAGCAAATAGAAAAACAGATTTTCTACAAAAATAGAACAAACAGAAATAACAGATTTTTCTATAGCAACAATAAAAGACAAAGACCAGAATGGCGTACGTAGAAGAAATAGATCAAATAAAAATACATTCCCTGCAAAACTGTCATTCAAGAATGAGAGGGAAAAAAAACCCAAAACACCCATATTTTGAAAGAGCAAAGAGTTTACCATTAGCAGACCCATACTAGATGTACTTTAGGAAGAAAGAAAATAGTAAAGATACTATAGAGATATGTGGTTAAATCTCAACAGCCTTCAACTGTATGAAAACATGTCAACTATAAACTTGTCCTCCAGTTTTCTTGGCTTTCTCTTCTTAATCAGCCCTTATCTAATTAGTTCTTAAGACCTGTGAAAGCTACTGTTTTAATTTATCTCTGACAGTGTTAGACCATTTCATGAATTAGATTTAACAACAGAGTGCTTTGAGCCCCTTGTTTTACTAACACCAGAATTATTTAGAGCTGCTTTTATATTAAATAAATGCATACCACACCTGCCATAGAGAATTAGCTGAATCCTTCTATTTATTGATAACAATGTTTTATTAAGATGGACCAGCAGGGTCCTAAGCAGGCAATTGGAACCAGTATCTAATTATATCTGAGAAAGTGGCATGCTATCAATTTCTCTAAATTAAAAATTATTGTGTTTGGCAAGACATTCTCCAAAATTCAATTTGCTTACATCAAATCACTTTTTACAGCAACTTGATTCAGTTATTGTAAGTAATTCACACTGATGTGCAATGAGAAAGTAAGAAGTTCAAAGAAAGCATCCAATGTTTTTCTATAATGATATATGATTTAAAATATTTCAAGGCCAAAACCATTTTTCCCTATCATCAGCACTGTAGAATTTGGAGAATATTCACTATAGAATATTCATGTGCTAGATATTACCTCTACAGCTTTCTAAAGCAAATCTTCTGTGCTTCTAAGTACTAAACATTCCTACAGATATCCCTGTCGCCACCCTCTATAAGGTTGTAGTCAGTTATCCAGGCAAGAGCCCCCTGATTTTTCATTATAAGATTCCATTTATCTCATCTTCTTGTCATAAAGCATCAGTCCACATACTTTATATAGAATACATGCAATTCAATACTTCATCAGCGAAGACAACCTCACAGTTTCTCTAAACAGTTTTATCAAAGGTTGCCTGAAAAGACACTGTTTACAAACTATATGGTTTATTTATTTATTTATTTGACAGAGAGAGACACAGCAAGAGAGGGAACACAAGCAGGGGGAGTGGGGGAGGGAGAAGCAGGCTTCCAGCTGAGCAGGGAGCCCAATGTGGAGCTTGATCCCAGGACCCTGAGATCATGATCATGACCTGAGCTGAAGGCAGACACTTAATGACTGAGCCACCCAGGCACCCCAACTTACGTTGTTTTAAAGATGTAAAGTTTGAAGCCTTTTCTCTGTGGTTTCAGATATTTTCCTGAATCAAATGTAACCAACATCACATTTTGTACTTGATTATTATTAGCTTTCTATGTAATGGGTTGATTTTTTACAATTAACGTTATTCTTTCCATTTTTATCAAAGTGTACTTTGATTAAAAAGATACAGGAAATGTCCTACAACATTAACGGTAGATAATCTTATCTATCAAATCACTCAATGAATCTACAAAAAGTTATGTGTAGAAAATTAAAGAAGCCCGTGTGTGTGTGTGTGAGAGAGAGAGAGAAAGAGTGTCTGAGTAGGTTGAGTGTCAGAAAAGCTCTGGCAGGCAGTTGTTTAACCCAAAAAACTGTAAGCCATGTATAGGTTATGAGTTTCAGATACCTATCTGAGTCTCTCCACTTACCCTGTCAAACAGACATGAAACCTAATTTTATCAACCACGTTGATAAGGCCCTTTGGCCCTTATTTTCTACTGCCATTTACATTGCATTAACTTTCACAGTATATTTCGTTGTATATGACCTTAAACTTGTTGTGATAAAACATTATGTAAACATAAAGCAAAAATGAATGTGAAGGGAATGCTCAATAAAGATATAGCCTATGTAATTCACGTCATTTAATAAGCTATCAACATTAATTTCTGCACTATTTGAGGAAAATTAAGTTGCTACTTTCTAGGACAGTCATGATTTCATCTGATCTGTAACACTGTGTTAGCACATTTAGATATTGCCTGTAACACAGAATTGACCATAACTTTGAATCGAGTGTCATAGAATTGATTGTAATAGTGGAAAGTACCAGACTTGCAGTCTGCTAAAGCCATAGTTCTCACACCTCCAGTCTCTTATGGAAACAAACCTAAGTAATACAGTAAAAAATTATTCTGGTGGTTTTCTTAAAAGATAAAAAAAAGGGCGGGGGAGAGGCACCTAGGTGTCTCAGTCAGTTGGTTAAGCATCCTACTCTTGATTTCAGCTCAGGTCATAATCTCATGATTTCAGGGTTGTGATTTTGAGGCCCAAGTCAGGTTCCACACTGGGCGTGGAGCCTGCTTAAGATTGTCTCCCTCTCCCTCTGCCTTCCCCTCCCATCTGTCACTCATTCCCTCTCTCCCTCTCAAAAAAAAAAAAAAAAAAAAAAAAATTCTGGTGGTTTTTGCTCATTACCTTGCAGGGATCTCTGTCTTTACTACCCATGCATAACCATAACAGTACTTTCAGTAGGGCACCATTCTAATTTTGATCATCTTTACTTCTTTTCATTTTTCCTTTCCTCTCCCAAGGGGTAAGTAGTAGTTAGTCTTCCAGTAGGAAACTGTTCCTTTGTCAAAGCAAGCCACTTAAACATGAGAGGAATGGATGGATAGATAGGCAGATACATTTATGTATACAAACCATGAGCAGGTATCATGAATTATCTTTTGCTGGAAAAAACTAATGAAAGGGGAAAAAAAAGAATCCCTTCACTCATGGCTTTATCTGTGATCAATGAGAATCATCATTTGCTAATTCCTGTTTATTTATCAATTCCTGTTTATTTATCAATGTTTCACTTTTCCTGAGAAAGTTCTGGATAATAAATTGCAATACTTATGCTATCTTTTATTTATTGAACACTGCCATATGCCAGATTGTATACTTCCCTATTCTCAGATCTACCTCTTGGACAGATTCTACCCTCTTTTCTTTATTTTTTTTTTAGAGATGTATTTATTTATTTAGAGGGGGAGAGGTGCGGAAGGGCAGAGGGAGAGGGAGAGTCTTAAGCAGACTCAGCACTTAAGTTGGAGCCCCATATGGGTCTCAATCTCATGACTCTAAGATCATGACTTGAGCCAAAAGTAGGAGTCTGTCACTTAACCAACTGTGCCCCCAGGTGCCCCATCCTCTCATTTTTTTTAATATTAATTAATTAATTATTTTTTTTTCAGCATAACAGTATTCATTGTTTTTGCAAAACACCCAGTGCTCCATGCAATACGTGCCCTCCCTATTACCCACCACCTGGTTCCCCCAACCTCCCACCCCCGCCCCTTCAAAATCCTCAGGTTGTTTTTCAGAGTCCATAGTCTCTTATGGTTCGCCTCCCCTTCCAATTTCCCTCAACTTCCTTCTCCTCTCCATCTCCCAATGTCCTCCATGTCATTTGTGATGCTCCACAAATAAGTGAAACCATATGATACTTGACTCTCTCTGCTTGACTTATTTCACTCAGGATAATCTCTTCCAGTCCCGTCCATGTTGCTACAAAAGTTGGGTATTCATCCTTTCTTTTCTTTCTTTCTTTCTTTTTTTTTTTTTATAAACATATAATGTATTTTTATCCCCAGGGGTACCGGTCTGTGAATCATCAGGTTTACACATTTCACAGCACTCATGATAGCACATACCCTCCCCAATGTCCATAGCCCCCTCCCCCTCTCCCAACCCCACCTCCCCCCAGCAACCCCCAGTTTGTTTTGTGAGATTAAGAAACTGTGATTTGGAACAGGTTACATGAGTTGCCTAGAGACACAATTAGTAATTAATGGAGTAATATTCAAACGAAATTGTCACTACAATCAGTGCTCTTCACAAAACAGTACCAACTGAGCTGTTTTATGGAAAGATATAAAATTTCATCCCAAAATAGGTAATTAATTATTGTTTATCCCACATATTTACTCTGAAACATGGGCCAGCCAAAATAGTCTTTTTTTTTTTAATTTTTTTTCCATTTTATTTATTTTTTCAGCGTAACAGTATTCATTCTTTTTGCACAACACCCAGTGCTCCATGCAAAACGTGCCCTCCCCATTACCCACCACCTGTTCCCCCAACCTCCCACCCCTGACCCTTCAAAACCCTCACGTTGCCCCAACCTCCCACCCCTGACCCTTCAAAACCCTCAGGTTGTTTTTCAGAGTCCATAGTCTCTTATGGTTCGCCTCCCCTTCCAAATTTTTTTTTTTTTTAATAAACCTGGCGATTCACAGACCTGTACCCCTGGGGATAAAAATACAGCCAAAATAGTCTTAATCGTCATGAGGGAGATGGAGGATAAGAGTCAGAAAGAAAAGAACCTGTTTTCTTTAGTTGGTATCCAGTCAGGAAACTGATGACACACTCAGGGGAGGACACTGAGGAAAACTTAATGAAGGTGCTGAAAACACAGAGCACTACCTAGGAAATAGTTTAGACTTATTTGGAAGTAGATTTAGCTAGTCATAAATATATACTGAGGGGCGCCTGGGTGGCTCAATCAGTTAAGCGTCTGCCTTCAGCTCAGGTCATGATCCCAGGGCTGGGATGGAGCCTCATATCAGGATCCCTGCTCAGTGGGGAGTCTGTTTCTCCCCTTTCCTCTGCCCCTTCCCCTGCTTGTACACACACACACTCTCTCTCTTGCTCATTCTCTCTCAGATACACAAATAAAATCTTTTTAAAAAATGTATACTAAAAATTCTAAGATGACCTTTAAAAATTTTTTAACAATTATATTTGATAATGGGGCACCTGGGTAGCTCAGTCAATAAACATCTGCCTTTGGCTCAGGGTCCTGGGCGGGAAGCCTGCTTCTCCCCCTCCCACTCCCCTTGCTTGTGTTCCTTCTCTTGCTATCTCTCTCTCTGTCAAATAAATAAATAAAATCTTTAAAAAAAAAAGAATTATGTTTGATATCGTAAGAGAGAAAACATAATCATACAGAATGCTCAGTTAAAAACAAAAAATGACAGAAACAAGGGGAGTTTAAAAAAAGAAGCCAAGAACAAATGAAATAAATTGAAAACTGACACTACCTCCCTTTAAGACTT
The DNA here is from genome assembly GCF_922984935.1 of Meles meles. Classification (NCBI taxonomy): domain Eukaryota; kingdom Metazoa; phylum Chordata; class Mammalia; order Carnivora; family Mustelidae; genus Meles; species Meles meles. Next base: position 56,996,351 of record NC_060077.1, read on the forward strand.
ACTATAAAGTTATGGTAATCAAAACAGTGTTACAATAGTGAAAGAATAGAAGAATAGATCAAGGGAACAGAATAGAGAACCCAAAGATAGACTTAAACAAATATAGTCAATTAAATTTGAGAAAGGAACAAAAGCAATTCAGTGGAGAAATCTAATCTTTTCAACAAATGTTCCCAAAACTACTAGACATCTACATGAAAAAATAAAAATTCTGGTCTTAGACTTGGAGAATAAATTAGCTCAAAATTGATCATAGACCAAAATGTAAAATGCAAACTTATAAAGCTTCTAGAAAATAACATAGGAGAAAATCTTGGTGACCTTGGATTTGATGATGACTTTTTATTTATTTATTTAATTTTATTTAATTTTTATTTTTTACTTTATTTTTAGTAGGGACTTTTAAGATACGACACAAAAAGCACGATCCATACAAATTTTAGGATTTTTTGCTCCAGCACTTTGAAAAATACCGGTGGAATTTTGATCGGAATGGCATTAAAAGTATAGATTGCTCTAGGCAGTATAGACATTTTAACAATGTTTATTCTTCCGACCCAAGAGCTTGGAATGGTCTTCCATCTTTTTTTTTTTTTTAAAGATTTTATTTATTTATTTGACAGAGAGAGAGATCACAAGTAGGCAGAGAGGCAGGCAGAGAGAGAGGAGGAAGCAGGCTCCCTGCAGAGCAGAGAGCCCGATGCGGGGCTCGATCCCAGAACCCTGAGATCATGACCTGAGCCGAAGGCAGCGGCTTAATCCACTGAGCCACCCAGGCGCCCCGGTCTTCCATCTTTTTGTGTCTTCTTCAATTTCTTTTATGAGTGTTCTGTAGTTCCTTGAGTACAGATCCTTTACCTCTTTGGTTAGGATTATTCCCAGGTATCTTATGGTTCTTGGTGTTATAGTAAATGGAATCGATTCTCTAATTTCCCTTTCTGTATTTTCATTGTTAGTGTATAAGAAAACCACTGATTTCTATACATTGACCTTGTATCCTACCACGTTACTGAATTGCTGTATGAGTTCTAGTAGTTTGGGGGTGGAGTCTTTGGGGTTTTCCATATAAAGAATCATGTCATCTGCGAAGAGAGAGAGTTTGACTTCTTCCTTGCCAATTTGGGTACATTTTATTTCTCTTTGTTGTCTGATTGCCGTTGCTAGGACTTCTAATACTATGTTGAACAAGAGTGATGAGAGTGGGCATCCTTGTTGTGTTCCTGATCTCAACGGGAAGGCTGAGAGCTTTTTCCCATTGAGGATGATAATTGCTGTGGGTCCTTCATAGATAGATTTTATGAAGTTCAGGGATGTTCCCTCTATCCCTATACTTTGAAGCGTTTTAATCAGGAACGGATGCTGGATTTTGTCAAATGCTTTTTCTGCATCAATTGAGAGGACTGTGTGGTTCTTCTCTCTTCTCTTATTGATTTGTTCTATCACATTGATTGATTTGCGAATGTTGAACCATCCTTATAACCCTGCTCATGGTGGATAATCTTTTTAATGTGCTGTTGGATCCTGTTTGCTAGGATCTTGGTGAGAATCTTAGCATCCATATTAATCAGTGATATTGGTCTGAAATTCTCCTTTTTTATGTGGTCTTTGCCTGGTTTGGGGATCAGGGTAATGCTGGCTTCATAAAAAGAGTCTGGAAGTTTTCCTTCTGCTTCAATTTTTTGAAATCAGAAGAGACCCCGAATTGCCAAGGAAATGTTGAAAAACAAAAATAAAACTGGCAGCATCACGTTACCTGATTTCAAGCTTTACTACAAAGCTGTTATCACCAAGACAGCATGGTACTGGCATAAAAACAGACACACAGACCAGTGGAACAGAGTAGAGAGCCCAGATATGGACCCTCAACTCTATGGTCAAATAATCTTCAAAAAAGCAGGAAAAAATAGACAGTGGATAAAAGACAGTCTCTTCAATAAATAGTGCTGGGAAAATTGGACAGCTATATGTAGAATGAAGCTCGACCATTCTCTTACACCGTACACAAAGATAAAATCACAATGGATAAAAGACCTCAACATGAAACAGGAATCCATCAGAATCCTAGAGGAAAACATAGGCAGTAACCTCTTCAATATCAGCCACAGCAACTTCTTTCAAGACATGTCTCCAAAGGCAAAGGAAACAAAAGTGAAAATGAACTTTTGGGACTTCATCAAGATCAAAAGATTCTGCACAGCAAAGGAAATAGTCAACAAAACAAAAAGGCAACCCACGGAATGGGAGAAGATATTTGCAAATGACAGTACAGACAAAAGATTGATATCCGGGATCTATAAAGAACTCCTCAAACTCAACACACACAAAACAGATTATCATATCAAAAAATGGGCAGAAGATGTGAACAGACATGTCTCCAATGAAGACATACAAATGGCTATCAGACACATGAAAAAATGTTCATCATCACTAGCCATCAGGGAGATTCAAATTAAAACCACATTGAGATACCATCTTACACCAGTTAGAATGGCCAAAATTAGCAAGACAGAAACAACATGTGTTGGAGAGGATGTGGAGAAAGGGGAACCCTCTTACACTGTTGGTGGGAATGCAAGTTGGTGCAGCCCCTTTGGAGAACAGTGTGGAGATTCCTCAAGAAATTAAAAATAGAGCTTCCCTATGACCCTGCAATTGTACTATTGAGTATTTACCCCAAAGATACAGATGTAGTGAAAAGAAGGGCCATCTCTACCCCAATGTTTAGAGCAGCAATGGCCACGGTCGCCAAACTGTGGAAAGAACCAAGATGCCCTTCAACAGACAAATGGATAAGGAAGATGTGGTCCATATACACAATTGAGTATTATGCCTCCATCAGAAAGGATGAATACGCAACTTTTGTAGCAACATGGATGGGCCTGGAAGAGATTATGCTGAGTGAAATAAGTCAAGCAGAGAGAGTCAATTATCATATGGTTTCACTTATTTGTGGAGCATAACAAATAACATGGAGGACATAGGGAGATGGAGAGGAGATGGGAGTTGAGGGAAATTGGAAGGGGAGGTGAACCATGAGAGACTATGGACTCTGAAAAACAACCTGAGGATTTTGAAGGGGCGGGGGGTGGGAGGTTGGGGGAGCCAGGTGGTGGGTAATAAGGAGGGCACGTATTGTATGGAGCACTGGGTGTGGTGCAAAAACAATGAATTCTGTTATGCTGAAAAGAAATAAAAAAAAATTGCTCCATTAAAAAAAATGGTTGATAGTAAATAATTCTGGTCCAAATATCTCATCCATCTCAAATTGTACATCATCAATAAAACCAAGTTCTCAACATGAAAAAAACAAAACAAACAAAAAAACACGATCCATGAAAGACAAAATTGGTAAGTTGTACCTCATTAAAATTAAAACCATCTTGGGCACCTGGGTGGCTCAGTTGGTTAAGCATCTGCCTTCAGCTCAGGTCATGATCTCAGAGTCCTGGGATTAAGTTCCTCATCAGACTTTCTGCTCAGCGGGGAGTCTGCTTCTCCCTCTGCCCCTCCCCCTGCTCATTCTGTCTCTCCCCCCACCCTCGCAAAAATAAATTAATTAATTAAAACTATCTGCTGTTCAAAGGTTCTGTTAAAAGAATGCAAAAGTCAAGCTACAGACTGGTAGATAAAGGGCTTATATCCAAAATACACAAAGAACTCTTAAAACTCAACAATAAGAAAAAAAGCAATTCATTTAAGAAAGAAAAACAGGCCAAAAGATCTGAAGAGACCCATTATGATGCAGGTCTAATACCTGTGAAAGGAGAGTGGTGGGACAAGCTTCCAACCATTTTTCAGCTCTGAGAATGTCTCAGCTAAGCCAATGGAGAGCTCCAAGGAAAAAATTTGTCTTTATAGGAGCCCCATGTTAGGAAGAAATGACCTAACTCCAGTGTCAATGGCATAGTACCACTGTCATGATCAGTCACTGCCTGGGAGCAGCCTAGGGAGAGCATGGCCTCAATATGAATGCTATGGGGCATCACTAAGCTGCATCAGCTAGAGGCTGACCACTCCTTACATTACCCATACTATGTCCTTTCTCACAAGGACATCTGTGGGCACATCTGAGGCTTTCAAGGCAATTTTGTGCCCTAGTTCAGATGTGCAGCCCTAAAGGAGGAGCCTAGTAACAATCCAGAAGTTCAGTGACAATCCAGCTATTATTAATTGGAACATGTATATTCAGAATGGTGGCTGTTTTCAGCAGAATAGATAATGATTTTTGACCAAATGCAATATGAGTCCTAGTGTAGCTTACCAGAGGCTTTGTAAAACATCTTAATTTGTGACAATATTACTAAATTTGCTGAGCCAAAAGGCAAGAGGGAAGATTGTTTTTGCCATTCCCTGAATATGCTGCACAGCGTTTCATAACTCCAGGTGCAATTCAAAACTGACAGCATGAAGAGTTACCTGGTAAACAGGTCAGAGCAACAGAGACAAAAATTAGTATGTTCTGCCTTCAATATTCAAAGAGGTCCACTAAGTGCTTGCTTCTTTCATTAGTGATAGAAGATGCTACCATTTTTACATCTCTATAGAAAAGTGTATCTTGATATCCCCAAGACCATTGGAATCTTAGAAGCTTCACAGGTGTGGCAAAACCCTCTGTCATACTGATATCTTCCAAGTGAATCTAACTTGCTTCTGATTGTATTTGCTGATAGGAATTGAAAAAAGGAGCATTTACTGAATCTATTATTGTATAGCATAGACTAAGGGATCTACTGATTTGTTGCAATAAATATACCATATCTGCGGGGCGCCTGGGTGGCTCAGTGGGTTAAAGCCTCTGCCTTCGGTTCAGGTCATGATTCCGGGGTCCTGGGATCGAGCCCCACATCGGGTTCTCTGCTCGCTGGGGAGTCTGCTTCCTCCTCTCTCTCTGCCTGCCTCTCTGCCTGCCTCTCTGCCTACTTGTGATCTCTGTCTGTCAAATAAATAAAATCTTTAAAAATATATATATATACCACATCTGCAACCATAGCTGTAGATCACTAAACTGAATTTTCAACAACCCCACAGTCATTCTTAGGACCTGAGTAACTTTGACTTTATACCAAAGTGAGAATATGATAGAGATCAGTACCTTGGTTTCTTCAAGTCCTTGATCACAGCACTACTTTTTAAAATTCCCCAAGATGTGGCATTATTACTTTCGGTTTTTGTTTTTTTTTTTTTTTAGGAAGAGGATTAGCAACAGGGGCCTCTGATTGGCTTTTTTTTTTTTTTCTTTTCAGCGTAACAGTATTCATTGTTTTTGCACCACACCCAGTGCTCCATGCAATACGTGCCCTTCTTAATACCCACCACCTGGCTCCCCCAACCTCCCACCCACCGCCCCTTCAAAATCCTCAGGTTGTTTTTCAGAGTCCATAGTCTCTCCTGGTTCACCTACCTGATTAGCTTTTACATGATAATAACCCCCACTGCATGGGTCACAGTATCAGTGTGGGGATTCTGCTAAATGTTGGGTATATCCATTTTTTTTTCTCTACATTCCGGAATTAGGGTAATAACCATATGATTAATGTATGGTCACAGTAGAAAGAGAAAAGTTCAAAATTTGACGTACTGCCTGAAATTTCCATAGTCTTCACTCTGACTAGTATATTGTCATAGCATTTTGGGTCTCTAGATATTAGCATTATTTCAGAAACAGGCCTTAAGAATGCCCAGAAGTTCTGGGCCAATTCTTTTTTTTTTTTTTTTTAAGATTTTATTTATTTATTTGACAAGGAGATTACAAGTAGAGAGACAGGTGGAGAGAGAGGAGGAAGCAGGCCCCTTGCTGAGCAGAGAGCCCAATGCGGGGCTCGATCTCAGAACCCCGGGATCATGACCTGAGCTGAGGGCAGAGGCTTTAACCCACCGAGCTACCCAGGTGCCCCCTTCTGGGCAAATTCTTAACTCAATACCCATATTGGTATTGCCCATATGTGGTAATGCCCATATGTCCTCTGGGCAAGGTTTGGAGGAAGAGTCAAGACTATATTAGCAGTTCCTCAGCTAAGGTGTTTTATGTTTGGGAAGTGGCTGAGATCTGGAAGTAGGTAAGAGTACACAACTTCCTTAAGGAGATTTGGTTTTGTTTTTTAACCACTAGATCTAGGAACTTTCTGCCTATATGTATCAAGAAGCATGTCATAGGCTGCCCAACACTTTTTTCCCAGGACCCTGGGATCATGACCCGAGCTGAAGGCAGAAGCTTTAACCCACTGAGCCACCCAGGCGCCCCTGCCCAACACTTTTATTCCTAGAGATCTCATAACCAATTAGCCATCATCCCAGTTTCCTATGGGACATCTCATCTGATTTGCTGTGCTGCTCGTTGGGGTCATTGTCCTCGCCTTGTTTCTGACAATAAAGTGTATCCACCTGGCTTCTACAAGAAAAGAGATGATTCTGACATCAAGGGAAGTTACTGAGATTTGGGGGAGCAATTTCCATAGCCTTGTCTGTGTCTGTCAAATGTTTTTCTTTTTGCTGCACAGTCTCTTCTTCTCCACCAGTGCCTTAACTTATTAGCATAAGACACTTGGAGATATTGAGCATTTAAATGGTGCTGGATCCCTGCCTTCATTTAAAGTCAAGCTGCGGGCATGATTTTTTGCCATATTTTCCTTTTGAAACTTCAGGAGATGATGACTTACTTGAAAGCTAACATGGGAACTTTCTCATTTTCCATTCATGTTCTGATTTAGCATTCAAGGCCTTCTGTTTGTCATTTTCTCTGTATATACTATGCCAGGTCATCTATTTATAATCATTATTGTTGCCACAGTGACAAATTAACAAAACCAGTTTATTTCCAAACACCTTACTTTCCATATCGACTTCATCTCTACCACCAGTGGTGATAAAATGAATTAGAGTAATGCCATCACATGACTTAGATCACTATGTTACGTTTCTCTCTGGTGAGAAGTGCTCATTAGTCCTTCTTAGCTATGTGAGAAAACCAATTTCAGAACACCAATTTGAGGTTATGTTTCCTGGGACCATTTATTCTATCAAACACTATTAATAATCAAAGGACTATCAATAAAAAGAAGGCATTCTAAAATGGTAATGTGGAGAGCTAAATAAAAGGATAATTTACAACATGCAGTTAGGCTTAAGAGAAACCAAATGATTGGTGAAAAATCTTGGAAGTCACAAAAAAAAGGATGCCATTACCACTGTAGCCTAATAATGCAAGGGAAAATAGAAGCTAGCAGAACCAAACAAAGTCCTAAAAGATCCTCTAACAAGAGTTTGTATCTTCAGCACCTAGTAGGAGTGAAGTAGAAGAATAAATACCTTAAACTCACTTTTCCCCCCACCCTCCAGTCCATTGCTGGTTTCTCCCCTTTAGAGAGAAAACCCAGAGAGGGGTTCCAACTGATTTCCTCCAAATATTTCAGCCTCCTGGGATACAGAGCAGCATGGTGAATGGTGCAGAAATGGGGGCAGAGGAGCAAATAAAAAGTATCCAGTGGAGTGTTCAATGCTCTTACAGATATCTTAGAACCAACCTGACCCAATGCAGACCTAGCCTCAGGATAAGAGATAATAGGAAATAGTAAAAATTTCAGATACTTTTGGTAAGGATAAAAAAAATATAGAAGGACATGAGCTTCACTTTCTGGTGAAAACCCAGGAATAGGCTAAGCCTCAAAGAGAAGCCCTCTTATACTATCATGGTACAATGACATATTAGAAATTGTGACAGGGCAATTCCATGCAGAGATAATCTGACAAAGCTCCCTAACCCCCAAAACTCTGGTCTCTCTCAGCTACGGATAAAGGAAAAAGAACAACTGAAATTTTTCTATGCTCACCACCCTCCTTGAGAGGATTGTGGGAAGTCTGAGATGGCTGGAAGAAATGAATAGTCACAAATGTCCACAGCCAACCAATAAAAGTCACAGTGAAGCCTTAAATATGGCATCAGATGTCAGTGGGACTGAGTACTAACAACCAAAGACCATAGGATGCACTCTGTCTCAATTGGGCAGCATAGGACAGAAGATAGACCACACACAGCAATGAAAAGATGTTCCATAAACCACAATGGAAGAAGAGTCTTTGGTATATGCTAATTTGATGGAGTACTGTTGAAATGAAAAATATTAAAATGTCAGATTACTTGAAATTAATTAGATTCATTTATTAGCCATCAATCAGAATGGGTGTTCAAATTAGATGTTGTTCAGTTGACAACTCAGAGTTACATTTGTCACCTGAATATAGGATTTGAGAATTCCCACCATAAAGCTGTAAACACTCATATATATATATATATATATATATATATATATATATATATATAGTATATCCACATAATGTGTTCTACTAGAAGTAATTTGAGCAAAAGTTTAGATCAGGATTAACAGATAATTTTCTATATCCATAATTCTGTTGTGATTATCATCAGACATTTCAATTTATAATTCCAACAAAATATTTTACCCAAATGGCCCTCTGGGTTAATCAGCACCATTCAGCTTAAACTGTGCACATTTTCACATTTTTCTGTAACTCAATATCATTAAAAAGTATGTTTCTAAAGCAGCAAGTACATTTGTAGTTATTTCCTTTTACTTGAATCTGAGACTAATTCTAATTGATTGTACTTAAAATTTATAAATTTTACAAGAGGAATAGCACAGTTATTATCCCTAATGAAGCCCCTGCGGTGTGTCAGCCCAACCAGTGACTGTTACCACATGTCTTATTTGGCCTTCAAATTTTCCCTCTGCCACAACATGCTATTGTTGAGTTAATAATAATCTAGAATTCTCATTAAGTTTATGTGTATATGTTTCCTTGCAGTCTTCAGAATTTAGTTATAACTTTTAAAACAAAAATTTCCATCGTAAGTAAACCCTACTTTCCATTAGAGTTTAATAAATTAGAAATATAAAACTAATATTCTTCTTGCTTTTCAAAATATAATGATGACAATTTCTAACTAACAGAAAGCCATTTATACTTCAAATGAACACAACATATGCCAGTTTTCAATCTCAAGACAGTTTTTATGACCAAGTCACCAGATCCTAAAAAGAAATGTTTGTAGTTGAAATGTCATCATTTCTTTAGTGTACACACATTATTTTCAAGGCTTTTGTCACATTAGTTACTTTGGTTAATAATTTGGAATTCCAAAAATAATTCTTGGTTTTAATCTCTTGAAATCTAATAAAATATTCTTTTATTAAAAAAGAAACCCTCCCCCCAAAATATTCTTTTATATCTTCTATCGTATTAAATGTATCTGCTTCAAGATCTAGTTTTCATCGTAAGATTTATGCACCCAGTTAGAAATACAACTAATGAAGAATAGTGCCTCCAATTCTACAAAGCCTGATGGCTTCATCATGATAAGCTTAACAGAACAGAGTCGTCAAGTCACTATGTTGTACACCTGAAACTAATGTAACATTGTGTATCAACTGCAATAAAAAGAAAGAAAGAAAAAGAACAGTGACATCAACAAGATTCATATTTTCCTTAATTTATTCTTAAAAATAAGGGATCTCTCCATTTACTTAAGTAGCCTGTGTTTAGCTATTGCTCTTTGGGGCTTTCTTAAATTCTTTGTCACTCATTTCGTTGATTTGCAACCTCATTTAGAAGGAAGAATGAAATATGGCAAACGTTTATTACACTTACTGAATATTTATTACATATGAGACACAGTTCTAAACGCTTTACATCATTAATTTATTTTATTTTCACAGCACCTCTCTGGGGCAGTTACTTTTGTCGGTGACTAAACAAAGCTATACTTCCCCAAGGTATCTCAACCAGTAGGTGGTAGAGAAAGCAGTCAAGTCCAGGTAACCAAATTACAGTGACAGTCCTAGCCACTTCGCTGCACCACCTCACACATGAGAACACATAGGAAAACTACACAGACTGTCACACAGTCTCCTGTTTTTTTAAGTACAGTTTATGTAATCGAATCCTCTGACCTCTCTCACCTACCACTACTTTCTTCCCACTGTCGACCTGCATTCGTCTCCACTCCCACCCACTTCCATAGAAGTCTCTCTAGATCCAGGACTATGTAAACAGCTTCCAGGAGAGCTCTAATTCTGCTTGATAAGGGTCAAACCTTTTGTTCCCCTACAGAGTTTTCACCCCTGGGAAACAAGCGTCCACTGTTCTACTTAACACATGGAGAATAAGAAAGATTAACAGGTTAACAAACATGGGTTGTGAAATCCAGTCTTGAACAAACAACTGAGGAGATTAGATGTTTGTGTGACCTAGTATTGATCTTTCAAGTATGTCCTTGGAAAATAAAAAATGTAACTCAACAAATGCATGCGTATTGCTATACTCCGTTAGACCTAACTTTTCTCATTCAAAGACCTTGCATTGCTACCCTGCCACAGAGCTTTAATTTACTCTTGAAATTATTAATGACAACATTAAGCATCCTACGGCAATTCTTTTTAGTTAAAAGAATTATAGCAGTTGTATTTAAGTTATTAGCATTTGTTTATAGCTTAGTGTATTAACTCATGGAACTACTCTAACTCTTACGCTTTAAAGAATTATTTAATTTAATATGTAGTTAAAAATGAGAGATGATTTTCACAGAGTAGTCTGCATCAAAGACTATTTGTGGACAAAATGTTTATTAGAAGAGGAAACTAGCCACACATTGAGCCATTCATTCATTAATTCAGCAAATGTCTATTGAGCACTTAGCTATTTGCCAAATATTTTTATTGCAGTAAGCTAAACAGGCCAAATTTCTGATAGAGCTTACATTCTAGTGTGGGAGACAGAAACCCTCCCCCCCCAAATATTCTTTTATATCTTCTATCGTATTAAATTTATCTGCTTCAAGATCTAGTTTTCATTGTAAGATTTGATAGAGCTTACATTCTAGTGTGGGAGACAGACAGTTCCTCCTTATACAAATGAATGTATAATATTGGGTGCTAAGAAGAAAGTGTAGAGAGGTTGAAGGGATAGAGTAATGAGGGTGGGTGTTATGTTAGATGTGTTGTATTAAAAGGCCTCATGGGTAAGGTGTCATTTGAAGAGAGACCGGATGAAGCAAGGAAGCAAATCATGAGGCTGTTCAGGGAAGAGTGTCATTGACAAAAGAAACCACAAATAATGCCAAGGCTCAAAGGTAGATTCTGCTGTGTGGATGTGTGTTTATACTGGTGGTGGAGAGTAAAACTGCTTTCAGCAAAAATATGGTCTTAGAGGGGAATTAAGATTTGAGATATCATGCAATATCTGTACAACCGTGAAACTAGAGAATCTAACAGTCACTGGAACCCCAAACTGGGTCATCCAGGCAGGTAGCCAAGTAAGACTAGAGGCCGTCACCATGAGTATTTAAAATGTACAAAAGCAATAGTTTGGAAATCATTTGGCAATGCTTAATATCAGGATAGGGCTAGCAAGACCTGAAAGAGTTCTGAAGAAAATGAAGTTCTAAGAACATGGGGTAACCATTAAAGTGGGCTTGGGAGATGGTCCAACTCGCATAGCTGAGAGTTAGGAAGGTTAGGGGTCTACCTGACTGGGTGGGGGATGCTGGCACAGGAGCCTTGCACTTTCTTTGAGTGTGTTCTTATCCCCAGTGTAGTGGCTGAATGAAGGGAAACTTTCTCTCTGCCGGAGGTGAATATAACTCTTCTCTTGCTTATTTTGGTTCTCTTTGCCTAGGAAAAATCAAATATGGACCCAATGCGACTTTATATTATACTGACATCATTACCTTGTATACCAATCACATAGAAGGAACCATGCATTGCTAAAACAAGTGTTGTAGAGAAAAGTAAAAATTTGATGCATTTGTGAAGGAAGGATTACAGCAGTGTGTCTGGAAATCAGTGAATGAGCAGGAGTGCTACGAAATAACATAAAATAAGTAGCTCAGCAGGCAGGCCCAATCCTATAGAGCTTAGATAGGACAGCCAGGGGCAAATCATACAGACCTTAGGACTTTAGATTTTTGTGTAAATGTGATATGAAGCAATTGGAAGGTTCTGAGAGGGCAATAATCTTTCTTACATTTTAGAAGGAACACTCAGGCAGTTATGTAGAGATTAGTATATAGGGATTAAAAAAGAAAAACTGATACTGAGTTAAGTAGCTACCTAGATAAGAGATTATAGCAGATTAAACATCACTGAGCTATAGTCATTATGATAAAAGTTCAGAATGTGAATATGTTTTCAAAGATAGAGCCAACAGAATTTTCCAGTGGACTAGCTGTAGGTTGTCAGAAAAAAAGAGAAGTCAAGGATGATTACAAGGATTTTTTGTTGTCCTTGTTGTTGTTGATGGGGTTTTTTTGTTTGTTTGTTTTGTGTGATCCCACTGAATATAGTTGCCTTTCCCTCAGATGGTATACACAGGGAAAGGGGTGATTTTAACAGGGATTCAAGAAGGGATCATCGCATTTTGGATGAATTAAGATTGAAATACCTAATAGAAATCCAAGGGAGGATGTGGAGTCCCATATGAAGAAGAAAGGTTGGGCTAGAATTATTAAGTATTACACAGGGAACTTAGGGACAGCATTTAAAACTATGGGACTGTATGAGATCACTTGGAGAGTAGGTCTAAATAGATGTCTGAGTCTGATTTCAGTGGAAAACAAGCATTTAATTAAAAAAAAAATCAAGAAACTTGACCAGGGTCCAGATAGAGTTCAGGAGTAAGGGAAGGTGAACCAGAGGGTACTCAGAAGAGTAGGGGTGTCACCAAACTGAAGCAAAGCAAATGCTTCCAGAAGAAAGAAGTGGTCAACTGTGTCAAACACTTTTGATGAACCATTCAAGGCAAGGATTGACAAACTATTGGGGAATTTGGGTTCCGTAGGCCATTGGGATTTTGATCTGCACAGTTTCAGTGAGGCAGAATTGGACAAGACACGGAGTTGGCCAGTACAGACACTTGACTATGCGATGTGTGAGGTAAAGCAGAATAAGAGTGTGAGCTCTAGCTGGAGGGAGAGGTGAGGTAAGGGGCAGAAGTGGGCGGAGGTTCAGTAAGATGGGAAATAGTACAGCATTATTTTTGTGGTAATGGAAACAGTGCCACATAGAGGGCACTAATGATGCAAGAGAAGGATGAGATAAATGTCAGTGGAAAACAAAGAAGTGAAAGTAAAGAATGAGGGTAAAATGCGTGATATTTTTAAACATCGAGGAAACTATAAGACGAACACTCACAGAATATAAAAAAGTTTAAAAAATGTATAAAAAACTGGCCTCACAATCAAGCTAGATATTCCTAGAGGAAACAGAATGAGATACAAAATGATTCCAGGGGCAGAAGTTGTGAGTTTCATGGGCTCCAGAAATCAACAGAAGCACCTGGAATTAATTATATTAAGTAAGAAGGACTAAAAGTGACCAGAGATCAGGCTTACTTCTAGAACCCCTTTTACTATGTCTTGTCCAACTTTTGAACAGATGCTGAAGAAGGAGCTGCTGACCACTGGTTGGGTCTATGGCTTCTGTGAAACTCTGTTAGAACAAAAGGACATAAGTCAGTGCAACCACTTGTCCAAAAATTGAGCCAAGATGTATTTTTGCTTAGAGACTCTTCTGGAGGTATTTCCAATTTTACCATGGGGCATGAAGCCTGAAGTGGCAATAGAAAACTTAGGTTAAAACGTGGATATTTCCTCAACTGCCAGAAGAGAAACAGGAGTTTGGGAATATTTCATTAAAAAAAAAATCTGGAAATCAAAATTACAAAATATATAAGGAAATAGAGCAAAAAGAAAGACAACCAATAAAATCAGCAATTTGGTAGTGGATTTACATCAGATGACATTAGAAAATAAAAAATAGTTTGGGCAAAATATTTCAAATAAGCATATTCAGGATCCTAAATGATATTTAAACAATCATCTCTGAAATACCTAATTAGCATCAGACACAATTCTAAGTGCTGGGAATACAACAGATAAAACAAAACATACAAAAATCATGACCTTCATGGAGCTTAAATTTAAGTGGGTGAGATAATTGAAGAAATTATATCCATAAATGTGTGCGAGAAACTCTGAAATAGATCACAGAGAAATGAGCCTATATGTTAATCAGTTGAAATACTGGAACTAAGAAAAACAGTCACTGAAATTTTTTACCCAGAAAAACAAAAAAAGAGCAGAGCCTGAATGGAAAACTAAAAGAATCAATACACTGGGAAACCAAGAACAAGTACAGAAACGCGACATCGTCTTAAAGTATGAAGAATTAGTCAAGAGATTTGGAGTAAGTGTTGTTTCAACACACATCTACTAGGAGCCCTAGAAGAAAGGTCAGCACACTTTTTTAGTCAAGAGCCAAATGGTAAATATTTTAAGCTTTGCAGGCCAGTCTCCAACCTGTCACTGTAGTGAAAAGTGGCTACAGACCATTTGTAAACAAATAGGTAGCTGTGTTCCAACAAAAATTTATTTACACAAACAGGCAATAGGTCAGTTAGGCCTCTGGGGGTAATTTACTGATCTCTCCTTTAGAAGGAAAAGGGGAATTAGTGATGAAGCAGTATTTTGAGAAGCAAAAGTAAAGAGTTTTGCAGGAATAAAGGAATTCATTCAGTACTCCATTCAAAAGGACTCTCTGAAAGCTAAGCAGATGTAATAAAAATAAATCAAGACATAGGTACATTACAGTATAACTGCAAAATATCAAAGGCAGAATACTCTTTTTTTTTGAGAGAGAGGGAGAGGGCGAGAGAGCACACGCACTTGGCGGGGGGTGGAGGTGGGCAGAGGGAGAGGGAAAGAGGGAACTCAATCTCATGATCCTGAAATCATGACCTGAGCCAAAATCAAGAGTGGGATGCTTAACCAACTGAGCCACTCAGGCACCCCAAAGGTAGAATACTCTTAAAAGCTACTGAAGAAAAGAACTGATGACTTGCACAGAAACAATAAATATATCTACAGCAGTTTTCCCATCAGCTCAATCATGCCAGGAGAAAATGGGATAATATATGAAAATTGTCAACCTAAACCTAAAATCTGATACCCTATTAATTATTATTCTAGAAGGAGGGCAAATTAAATCACTTTATGATGAAAAAGATTAATATGACTTGCTAGTCTTGGACGCACATTAAATCTATAAAACATGAACTTCATCAAGAAGACAATCCAATACAGAATTGAGGAATGAAATGAAAATATAGCGGATACTCATCATTCACAGTAATTATTTTCTACAAAGTCAGGGAACACTGAATTCGGGAATAGTGAACCATTGCTTCTAGGGGAAATATATACATATACATCTCACGTGAATTATAACCTTTAAATCCTAAAAATGGTTTATCCTGGTAGGTTCTCTTTATTTAAAAAAAAAAAAAATGAGGTTCAAAAGCTATAGGTGACTTGCCTGAGGCCACTTCAGGAACAGGTGCCAGAGATGGGAATCTAACCCCATCCAGCTGACTCAGAGCCAGAGCTTTGGTACTGCACTGCCCACCCCACCCCTTGTCTCTCTCCTCTAGGCATTTCTGCATGAGAACTGAAACAAAAAGGCAGAACTTTGAACTCAAGCCATGAATGTGTATGTTGATGAACTCAAATTTCTCACCATTCTGAACAAATCCATAGATGACCACAACATGAAAGTTTGAACTCAGCCATGAATGTGTATGTTGATGAACTCAAATTTCTCACCATTCTGAACAAATCCATAGATGACCACAAAAAGCAAGAGTATGGATTTTGGAGTCACAAGTAAATTTTCTGAGTAGATGAATTGCCAAATATGGACTCTGAGAATAATGAGGATGAACTGTATATCTATGTGTTTATATTCAAGTATATCAGTATATTTTACTATTATGTGAAAGTAAATGTTATTTATGTTACTCTGTAAAAACAAAAACATAAAATTACAAGCAGAAAAACAAAATGGAGGGACATTGTTCATGAACCAAGCAGATCATGTTAAGTTCTGTATCTCATTGGGGGCTAACATTAGAGACACCAAATTATGCAGGAAAGAGTTGACGTAGTAAGCCTGAAACTTTTGTTCTTAGTTACCTACAAGGTTGGCCCTTGGCTGGTGTCTGAGAACTAACACTGCAGGAATGTTTCATTATTCCTGGAATGACAGGGTGGTTCCCTGGCCCAAAGCATTTGCACAAGCAGTGTGGTTTTTGCTGGACCTGCTTCCTTCTGGGACTCTGGATTTTTGATACATCCTAGGCAGAGGGCATTACATTTCTAATGAGCCTCCCTGATAAATACCATTTAACTCATGTTGTCACCACTCATTGCTGGAGAAATGAAGAGATCCTGTGTAACTCCACTAGGAGAGGACTCTTGGAATCTTGTGCCTAGATTTCTGCAGACTTTGCTCCACATGATTTTTCCCGATGCTCATTCTGCTTTGTATCCTTTTGCTGTAATATCAATAAGTCATAGCCAAGATACAAGTACATGAGGAGTCCTCCTAGTGAATCACCGAATCGGCAGGTGGTCTTAGTGACACCACACACAAATGAATTTGGGTGTTTTAGAAGCATTTATTTGTTAAAATTTTACAGCTTTAGACCTTCTCAAGGAGCCAGAAATTCTATTTGTAATAATTTATCTAAGTGAAATATAATTGAGGAGGATTAAGATTATTTCTATAGCAAGAAGGGCAGCATGGATGTTTAAGAATATGGTATATGTTAAATAAGTGATGGTGTGTCCCTATGGTTAATATACTACACAGTCACTTAAAATCATGAAAGGATATTCTTGACACATTGGTGAATAAAAGAAAACTACAAAATTAAAAAAAAGATAGCTTTAGGAAATGTCACTTTCAGCCATGATGGCATATTTACTAAAGGAATTTCCTTCCCATGATAAGCAAATATAAACCGGACAAAATATATAAGGCATCTCACTTTTTGAGCTTTAGAAAATAGGGAAAGAAGGATCAATGAGAAAAAGACAAAATAAGAGTGAGCTTCACATTTGCCCAGTTCTCCACCTAGGGGATCAGTCCCTCCTAAGACACAGGGAGCTAAAGCTCAAATGTGGTGGCCGTTCCAGGGAGCAAAGCAGGAACTTGTTCAAGACTACTGAAGCGATTAAATTTGTGGATCGAGGTAGCAGAAAACAGAGAGCAACATGGAATGGGCAGAAGTCTGTACTTCCACAAGGGAACTGATAGCTGTTGGAGATAGAGGGAAATTCTAGAAAGAGAGGTTATTGTAATGTAGAAGACCATGAAGAATCATTGCCAAACACAAAGCTCACTTCTCTGAGGCCACTGAGTAGAGATACTGGTGGTCCCTAAACAGTAAGGGCTTAGCCAGGAGAAAATTATAAAAAATATAAGATGGAAGCAAGGGAGTAACAGATTAGCTTTGGTAGACATTGATAGAAAGTTCCCAGATATTGGCAATGCCTGTTTTTAAGGACAACTAGTAACCAGCATAAACGAAAGGCCTGCAGTTGATGTGGGGAAGCTACATTACATGGGGGGTTAGGGGGATAGGAGAAGAATAAATGAAAAAAGATGGGATTGGGAGGGAGACAAACCATAAATGACTCTTAATCTCACAAAACAAACTGGGGGTTGCTGGGGGGAGGTGGGATTGGGAGAGGGGGAGCGGGCTATGGACATTGGGGAGGGGAGGCGAACCATAAGAGACTATGGACTCTGAAAAACAACCTGAGGGTTTTGAAGGATCAGGGGTGGGAGGTTGGGGGAACAGGTGGTGGGTAATGGGGAGGGCACGTTTTGCATGGAGCACTGGGTGTTGTGCAAAAAGAATGAATACTGTTACGCTGAAAAAATAAATAAAATGGAAAGACCTGAAAAAAAAAAAAAAAGTTACCATCACAAGAAAAAAAAAAAAAAAAAAAAAAAGATGCTATCCTGTGATGACATGTTCTATAGGACCTCGTAGTCTGACATTAATGTTTCTGTCTCACCTTTATGGCATTTCATTATCTGTTTACTGTATTATCAACAACCATCCAGAGAGCAGGGCATCTTAGTATTTATTGAAAATATACCAATTTATAAAGTTCAATGAAGGACATCTTTTCCTACCCTATCCCCAACCTCCCTCTTGAGCTCGTTTCCAAATTTACTAATTTGGAAATTTACTAATACTCTGAGTATCTCCACAAGTTCTTAAATTGATTATATTCAAAACACCTGAAGTATCTTCCCTAAACCTGATATTCTTCTGCTTCTTTTTGTGATTAATATAAATTAATATTCAGAATACCTACAACTCCAGACCTTGGAATCACATTCGAAGACTCCAAAAGAGTCAGAATCCAAATGATTGGAGCCACATTTGAAGACTCCTTGTTTCACCACCTCCCACCCTACTCTGCTCAGTACCCAATTGGTTGCCAAGTCATGTAGATGCCATTCTGTACTCCATAACCCTGGCAGATTAATGTTCCTAAAGCACAGCTCTAACCACATCATTTCCCTGCTCCCAAACCACTCTTCACCTACGGCACATTACTTTAATTGAAGAAGGGATATGAAAAAATAAATAGTCTCATATACTAAATTTATAATCCTAAGTATAGTACGAACAGTAATGTTGTAAGAACCCTGAATCATCACAGCAATGAAGGTTTAAGAAAGTATTGTACTATTAAGCCACTAATGAAGTACAGTAGACAAATTCAGTTAGAACACAAAATGGCAGTAGTATAAATAATGGCATCCTATTTAAAATATAAATGGTAAATTTTGCCCCCAGCACACTTTGGTTTCTAGTTGTCGATTCCCCAAATCATCAAAGATAATATGCAAACTGTGTGTGTGTGTGTGTGTGTGTGTGTGTGTGTGTGTGTGTGTGTGTAGAAAGAGAATTTCATTTCTTTTTAGTAATCAGTTTTGTTCACAGCAATGCCCACTGGCAGAAATACTTTGATTTAAGGAGACAAAGTGTATATCAATAGGCAAATCCATTTGGGATAAAAGGGTTGCTCTATGTATAATAAAAACATTAATTCACCAGAAATACAACATATATTCTTAATATTATAGCTGTAAAATTATCCTGCATTAGTGTTCCATGTTAAATAAAAGGAGAGGGAGAGGAAAATGAGATAGTGAAAAAGCTACATTTATATTTTTTGAGTTTTTGGAATTATGTAGAAAAATAGAAATCTCTTTAAGAATAAATCAGACTTGGATTTGTGCTAGTTCCTGTCATAGCATTCATGTCAGCTGAGCCGTCCACGCCCCTCAACAATT
Source organism: Meles meles (assembly GCF_922984935.1). Taxonomy (NCBI): domain Eukaryota; kingdom Metazoa; phylum Chordata; class Mammalia; order Carnivora; family Mustelidae; genus Meles; species Meles meles. Next base: position 57,015,577 of record NC_060077.1, read on the forward strand.
ATTTTGTTTGTCCCCTTCAGCCTCCTTTCTCATTCACACCCCCACTACTCAACCTGGAACTACCTACATAACTTATAACCCTTAACTTCCCCACTAATTAATCGAAGAAAAAAAAGGTGAGATTTCTAACAAAAACATTCTCAAATTTCTGCCCCCCTTCTTACAGAAAATTACATCTGCACTCCTTTGTTGTTTCTTCTTTCTATATTTGAGCATGAGGTATTCTTCCTATTCTCAATCAATTCCTCCACTTGAATTTTTCCTTTCTTTTCATAAATTTTAAAAATTTTTACATTCTGTAGTCTTCTGTTCTGCCGCTTCCTCTCCTTCCAAACTATAGACTCTCACTGAAATATATACACCATCTTGGTTTTAACAAGCATCTACTGTTTGAAATTTACAAACTTTTATCTCTAAGCAAGTTTGAACGTGTGTAAAAATGTAGCAATTCAGCTCCTGCTGGATATGAACACCTATGATATACCTAGGTTCTTCAAACTCATCCTGTCCCAAACTAAACCATCTTTAGGAAAAGCTTTAATTCTTTATAGTCACAGACTGTTGCTAGCCTTGCCTGGTGATTTTGGGCAATCTGGTCATCCACTCTCCTTCAGAAAAACTAGACTTCCATTTTCTTTGTGCCTTGTCATCTTTCTTTTTAAAAATATTTTATCTATTTATTTTAGAGGGAGATTGGAGAGAGCACAAGTAGGAAGGAGGGGCAAAGGGAGAGAGAGAATCCTAAGCAGACTGCATTGAGCACGGAGCCCGATGCAGGGCTCGATCCCAGAACCATGAAATCATGCATGACCTGAGCCAAAATTAAAAATTGGATGCTTAGCCGACTGAGCCACCAAGGTGTCCTGTGCCTTGTTATTTTCAAGTACCTGAAAACATGATGTGGTCTATATGCAGACTATAGTCTGTAAACCTAAAGAATCTTATCTATTACCTGCAGACCATTATATCTATCTATTATCTCCTTCTTCTGCTTAATGGCCGTTAACTAGATGCACATTAAAAGTCTAGGATTTAGTGGGAAGGCAAGACACTGATCTTATTTTTTGCTGTTTAGGACCGCAACCTGATATCCTGTTAAGGGTGAGAATTTGCAGTCTTCTGCTAGTATCACTTTCAGCCTGGCGTAGAAAAGTCAGTTGGGTTTTTTTCAACAGTTATTGGTTTCAATGTACAAATTCAGGAAACTTTTTTAAAGCTGTGTTTTCTGACTTTCTGCTTTTAGACAGGCCATCTCTCATCTGAGTTTATCCACTTCTTGTAGTACATTGCTAAAAATCATTAAAGGATAAGCATTACCTGCCAATCTTCTTAATTTTTCTGTAATTAACTAAATAAGCTTCACCCAGCATCAAGTTCACTTGACCTTATAAAAAGAGAAAGGACAGGAAGTGATAAAGTACGCACAGCAAGAGCAGAGCAGGAGTATTGTGACCCCCAGGCACAGTTTCCAGTTTCCCAGTCATTCCTCCCGCAGGATATGAATGGTCATGAGAGATGAGGATGAGTGTGGGTGGAAAAATCTAAGCCAAGAGAAGCTACTAGCTCTAGGGTCCTTTCATCTTGACCAGTCGTGTCTCAGGTTTACATGACTAATTATTCCCACTGTTTCCCCCAAGTGTTCTTGATCATCCGGTAACATAGCTTGTGAGCTGTACTGCACTCGTCCCAAATTCTCTGAACTTCGTTTCAGTACCAATGCTCGATACTCAGTACCAACAAGGAAGTAAAAAAGTTTTTTCCAAAATACAGAATTTGACTGAATTACCATTTATCTTGGATCAAGGATAGTAATCATCTAACAATGTCTTGTGTTAATGTTGCAAGAGAATTTACCAAGAGTCAAATCATCACGTGAAACTTGAGGAAAGGCTATAGAACAAGCCATTAACTTTCCTCTTCCCCTATTTTTCCTAACTCTGTAGTCCAGATTAGCACAGAGTCCATGTCCAGCAATAGTAAGATCCACCATTCAATCAATACACTTAAACAGGATCCCATATCTTTGAATTTCAAATAACAGAGTCTGTCTGCCCACTTCCCTATTACCTCCAGCCAGGCAAAACCATATTTACTCTAAGTTTGCTCTTTCTATACTTTCCAAATTCACTGTCAAAAAAAATTACCATTGAGATACATATTTTAAAACAATTATATAGAATTTTATAGATAAGTTTGTGAAAATTGCAAGAAATCATTAGATATGGAGATAGAGGTAGAAATGTATGGGGAAAGAGAGAGATACGTTTAATGAGAAACTTTCTCTTGTTTATATAGATATATATACTCTGTCTATATATTTGTATACATATATACAAAGAAAAATAGTTTCCATTTAATATATATTGAATATCTTTAAAGATGTATGTGTAAATACATATAATATGTATCTCTCAATTTTTCAACACAACTATAACTCTTGAAATAATAATTTCTCTAATTTAAGACTTTCTGTCCTTTACTAAAACCAGAATTATCATTTCTCAGGTTTTATTTCTATAGTTACCCAAATTATGACCATATAATTGTTTTTTATACACACATGGAATATCCACTGTCTTCTTTCATCCTGATTTAACACTTACTACAATTTTTTTTAATTTTTCCTACTCCACTGAACTTATCACTTGAGCTGCTCTAGTTAATTAGTTAATGGCCTTGTGAGTGGTTTATAGGCATGTATTTTTTCTTTCACTATAGATGAAATACACTGAAACTTCCTTATTTGAGCTATGATCTCATGTGGGAAATAGAAAAATATACCAAAAATTAGAATGCAGAGGGATGCATATGATAAATGAAAGCAGTGTCTTCATCTTAAGACTGGATGAAGAGTAATCCTAGAAGGTGGAAAGAGGGCTAATAAGAAGGGTAATCTCTTTTTTTTTTTTTTTAAGATTTTATTTATTTATTTGACAGACAGAAATCACAGGTAGGCAGAGAGGCAGGCAGAGAGAGAGGAGGAAGCAGGCTCCCTGCTAAGCAGAGAGCCCGATGTGGGGCTCGATCCCAGGACCCTGGGATCATGACCTGAGCCGAAGGCAGAGACTTTAACCCACTGAGCCACCCAGGCACCCCGAGAAGGGTAATCTCTAATACGCTGTTTAGAATTTCAGTAAGTGGGGCGCCTGGGTGGCTCAGTCAGTTAAGCGTCTGCCTTCGGCTCAGGTCATGATCCCAGAGAGATCAGCAGGGATCTTGCTCAGCAAGGAGCCTGGTTCTCCCTTTGCCTGCCACTCCTCCTGCTTGCGCTCTCTCTATCTCTCTGTTAAAAAAAAAAAAAAAAAATCTTACAATTTTATTAAGCAAATTTTTAAAAAAGATTTATTTATTTATGTGAGGGAAAGATGAGCATGAGCAGGAGGGGCAGAGAGAATTTCAAACCAACTCCTTGCTGAGCTGGGAGCCCAAGGCAGGGCTCTCTCAGGAGACCTATGAGATCAGGACCTGAGCCAAACACCCAGTCAGATGCTTACGCAGCTGAACTACCCAGACACCTTATTAAGCAAAATTTATGCTGGGACCTTTATAATTAAAAGAACTGTCAATGTTATTCTATATTGAAAGCCTCTAATGTAGAATATTTTAAAATTTCATCTTAGGGAGAGATAAATGCCACTTGCATAGGACTTTGAGTTTCTGTCAACATAGGTGCTAAAGTCCAGATGCTTTCCATATCCGATTATGACCAATATAAGCCACGAAAAAATCTGTTTTTGAATTTTATGGTTTTCTAGTTTTGATTATGTCAAACATTAAAATATTTCAGTCTTAGATTCCTGGTTTTTGGAATGATTATCAAATTTGCAACAGGCAATGATTAAATTGTGCTTTTTAATTTTACTTTGAATCTTGATACTATAATTTGGTTTCAATGAAGATCCCAGTATATTCAGATAGTACTTAATTAGAAGGATGAGAAAGAACTGGAGGCTATATTCTCTGCATCAACAGGAAATTTTTTTTCTCCAGCTGAATCACAAAGGCACTGTGGGTTACTAGGAAAAGCTCCTACATTTAACATAGAAAATATAGTCGTATAGATTACTTGTTTAACTTTCTCTTAATATCCTACTCATATATTGAATAAGAAATCTAGAATCTGAAATATGATCTGAAATGGAGCATGTAGAGCATAATCTAATTTTTGAGTGATTTCACTGGGGGAAATTAATGATTGGGATAGAAGGAGGCATTTTTATTCTAGGTTGTGACTCTTTTGCTTGCATTCTGCAGATGATTGCAGATATATCTCAAATGGGCTTAGATTTGCACCACAGAACTTTTCTATGGGAAGAGGGAAGAAAATACCTTTCACTGGCTCAAAATGTCAGAGAACTTTGGCATTTAACCTCTGGACAATAGTTTAACTAAGTCATACGGAGAAAGGAACCACAGAAAAAGCTTCTCAGGAGCTATAAACTGTGTCAAGATAAATCTTAGAATATGGTTGGCACCTTTGTCTGTCTGTTTGAATTGCTTGAAAATATTTTGTAGGAGTGACCTTGATGAATTAGATCTTGAAAAAAACAGGTTGTGAAGGTTCTTTTTTTCTTTTAAGCAGCATTTTTCATATTAACACAAGTGTGTCCTATCTAAATAGGAACAAATTTAACACCCTCTGCTTCTCTCTCACTCTTTCTCTCAAATGAATAAATAAAATCTTTAAAAACAATTCAAAAAATTCAATTTGAACATATTTGGATGTATTCTACAGGTAGTTTAATATGGACATGTTCACCTAACTATGATGAATTCAGTAGAAGTATCTTTAATTATAATGCAAATGGGGGTACTCTTCATTAAAATACTGTTATCTGAGTTATAAGCAGTAACTCTAACATGAATGTTCTTGGAACATAATAGTGTCAAAAGGCTTGCCATATAAAAAGTGACATGAGGGAAATTCTGTAATACTGACCTAAAAAATCCCCGTTTTGTAATAACATCAGCTCAAAGGCTGTCTCAGAGGTGTAGTACTATATACTAAGATGTCCTCTATTTGGAGAAGTTGGGCAAGGATAGGTTCATTCTGAGGTTCTATTTGGGTCATTCTAAGACTGGTTTGCATCTCCCATTTGGTTTACTAGCCTTTTGGTGAATAGGAATCAATATTCTGGAATAGTCCTGGATCAGACCCCCTGTGCTAGACTAGCCAATTTTATGCCACTTCTAAATCTTGGGTCCAGTCTCATTCATATGTATAATAGTGCATACTATTTTAAAAACTCTAAAAGATGAAGGGTCAGGGGTGGGAGGTTGGGGGAGCAGGTGGTGGGTAATGGGGAGGGCACGTTTTGCATGGAGCACTGGGTGTTGTGCAAAAAGAATGAATACTGTTACGCTGAAAAAATAAATAAAATGGGGAAAAAAATAAAAAATAAAAACTCTAAAAGAATAAATATGAATTGAATTGCAGGCATCAGATTAAAACCTCCTAAATTGAGCTTGATACTCTTATCTGGCCAAGAACAATTTTTTCCTCTAGCTGTCTCCAAGGGAGAATAGAAATTCTAAATTGTTTCACATAGGCAAGTCGGATAAGCAGTGAATCATTAATGTTTTATATATTTTGTGGCTCTAAGAAAATAAAAGGTAGATGGTGTTACGGCAGAGCTGTTGATTTTTCATTTATTCTTATTTTGCTTTTTCATACTGAGTAATGAATTACAATGAGAATTGCTAAAGATGTGAATTCTGTAAACTAAAATGAAACCATCCTAGACCTATTCCAAGAATAAGAGTATCTAGTATCTATATGCTGTATATAAAAAACACAGAGCTGCAGTTTTTACAACTGAAGTCTAATTGAGAAGTAGGAAATCTGAGATAAACGGAAAGAGATCAGGCTGTAGAGTCAGAAGGAATTGTGTTTGAATCTCTATACCTTCAGTTCACTACTTCACATTTACATGACTTTAGGCAAACCTCAATTTATCTGTAAAGAAGCATAAATTATTATAAATCAAATAAAATTAACAAAGCCAAAATTTGTTCCTTTTAAACTCTAATGAAATTTATGATTCCCTGGCAAGTCTGATCAAGAAAAAAAGAAAATACAAATTGCCAGTATCAGAATTGAAAAGATTATATTGTTAGACATCTTATGGATATTCATAGGATGATAATGAAATTTGTAAATAACTTTATGCTGGTAAATCTGATAACATGGATCAAATGGGAAAATTAGTGGGGGGGGGAAGCCTTACCCAAAAAAGTTAACAAGTAATCTGAATAGCTTTATATGTATCTTAAAAGCTGACTTTGTAGTAAAAACCTTCCCCAAAAGAAAACTTGAGATCCATATGGTTTCACTGGTGAATTCTGTCATACTTTAAAAAGAGAAATAATAGCAATTTTTGCAAATACTCTTAGAAAGTAGAAGAAACAGAAGTATTTCTCAACCCATTTTGTGAGGACATCGTTAACCTATCAAAAACAGACAAATACGTTAAAATAAAATGACATACAACTAAATCTCACAGATGTAAAATATTAAAATATGAGCAAATCAAAACTAGCAACAAATAAAAATTCCATTGTATGTGAATATATTCCATATTTATGGGATAAGTCATAACCAGGCAGGATTTATTCCAGGAGTGCAAAGTCACTTCACCAATACTTGAAAGTTCTGCATCAGAACCTGCACTCGTTTTAAAAGTACAAGGGCAGGGGGCACGTGGGTGGCTCAGTAGGTTAAGCGGCTTCCTTCGGCTCAGGTCATAATCCCCGTGTCCTAGGATTGAGCTCTTCATCACACTCCCTGCTCGGAAGGGAGCCTGCTTCTCCCTCTCCCTCTCCCTCTGCCTGCCACTCTGCCTACTTGTGCTCACTATCTCTCTGTCAAATAAATAAATAAAATCTTAAAAAAAAAAAAAACCACAAGGACAGGAGAAAATTCTAAAGTCAGCAAAGGACTGAAAAAACAGCCAATTATAGAAACAACAACAACACACAAAAAAAACCTGCTATGAGTGCCCCCATCTATCTCTTCAATTGAGTATGTGCTGATTCAACCTCTTCAGTGGCCTGGTGGCTAGCCAAGCCTTCCCAGCTACACCAGACAGACAATTCAAATTTCAGAATCCTGGCAGATTTCCTTCAAGAATGGACTTCTTGATAGGTGTTTGTTACAGTCAGAGGCACCAGTGGCAGGGAAAGAAGAACACGATTGAAGGAAAGTCAAGTAGACAGCAGCATAACCTCCTTTGTAAGATTGCAAATATCTCCCACTATTTGAACCACACTTTTGGCCATTAACAACTAACTAATGTTCCATTGTATATATGGACCACATCTTTATCTATTCATCTGCTGAAGAGCATCTCGGCTCTTTCCACAGTTTGGCTATTGTGAATATTGCTGCTATGAACACTGGGGTTCATATGGCCCTTCTTTTCACTACCACTGTATCTACCCTGTAGTCCAATTGTTGGTCATAGGGTAGCTCTATTTTTTTATTTTTTTGAGGAACTTCCACACTGTTGTCCAAAGTGGAAACTTGCATTCCCACCAACAGTGTAGGAGTGTTGCCATTTTTCCACATCCTTGCCAACATTTGTTGTTTCCTGCCTTGTTAATACAATGGAATATTACTCAGCCATCAGAAAGGATGAATACCCAACTTTTGTATCAACATGGATGGGAATGGAGAAGATTATGCTAAGTGAAATAAGTCAAACAGAGAAAGTCAATTATCATATGGTTTCACTTACTTGTGGAACATAAGGAATAGCATGGAGGACATTAGGAGAGGAAAGGAAAAATGAAGGGGGGGAAATCAGAGTGCGAGATGAACCATGAGAGACTGTGGACTTCGAGAAACAAACCGAGGGGTTTTGGGGGGAGGTGGTAGAAGGGTTGGCCTGGTGATGGGTATTAAGGAGGGTATCTATTGCATGGAGCACTGGGTGTTATATGCAAACAATGAATCTTGGAACACTGCATCAAAAACTAATGAGATACTGTATGGTGACTAATATAACATAATAAAAATAATTTTTTAAAAAAAGGACACATAAATAACAAATCTTTTCTCTTTAAAAAAGTTACTTAATGTTTATGTAATCCAAAAAGTAAACAACAAACTCCCCTTTAGGATCAGTCAAAGGCTGAACATTTGATTCATAAAATGCAAGATATATTAATGAACATTTACTACAATTTATTTTAGTATGTTTCTGTTACTTAAATTTTTAAGTAGCATAAACTCTTCTCTGTAACCAAAGAATTAGAGCAAAAGGAAGAAATAAAAAAAATAACAAAAATTAGAATCACTTCCCCATTCAAACAATAATGTAAGCCTAGTAAATGTTAGCCTAGTATGTATCTTCACCAACTTTTTACACACAGAGATACATACACATGGTATTTTTGTGGTTATTGCTGTTCGTTAGATTTTAACAAAATAGAATCATGCCATATATATTACTCTACAACTATTCTTAACACTACATCAAGGACCTTCCTTCAGGTAAATGAATGCAAACATGCATCATACTTTTAAATAACTGCTTAATATTCTTTTTTTTAAGATTTTATTTATTTATTTGACAGAGAGAGAGAGATCACAAGTAGTCAGAGAGGCAGGCAGAGAGGGAGGGGGAAGCAGGCTCCCCACTGAGCAGAGAGCCCAACACGGGGCTCAATCCCCAGACCCCGAGATCATGACCAGAGCCAAAGGCAGAGGTTGACCCACTGAGCCACCCAGGCGCCCTGCTTAATATTCTATATTGTTTACAACCAAAAACAATGCTATAATAAACATCCTTGTATATCTGGACATCTATTGTGGGAGAGTGTGTGTGTGTGTGTGTGTGTGTGTGTGTGTGTGTTTACATTTATATTTTATTTTTATAGGAAAGATTCCCAAAGTAGGGGGATTAGGTTCCAAATATTTAATTACCTTATATGAAATTAATTTCTGAAAAGATTCATATTCCATACCATACACATTACTCTTCAACTTGCTTTTTATGCTTTATGCTTTTTATGCTTTATGCTTTTTATGTTGCCATAAGAAATATAGGACGGTTTTCTAATTTCCCTTTTATTTAGTACTAGATATCATTTTTCTTTTAAATTATGGCCAGGATGAAGGATGAAATTATCTAATTTTTGCTTTGATTAAAATTTTCCTAAACATTTTTGAGGTTAAGCAGCTTTCTTTTATTTGGGCTGTTTATTTACTTGTCTATGAATTGCTAATTTATAGCCTCTATTTTTCTAACAAGTATTTGGACATTTTCTGATCATAGATGGATTTCGTTTTGACATATAATATGAAAGATCATTTTTTCCTTAGAACATTATTGGTCTTTGGGCTTTTTAAAATTAATTTTTAAAATTTTTTTATAAATATATAGTGTATTTTTATCCCCAGGGGTACAGGTCTGTGAATCGTCAGGTTTACACATTTCACAGCACTCACCATAGCACATACCCTCCCCAATGTCCATAGCCACACCACCCTCTCCCGACCCCCCGACCCCCAGCAACCCTCAGTTTGTTTTGTGAGGTTAAGAGTCTCTTATGGTTTGTCTCCCTCCTGATCCCATCTTCTTTTATTTATTTTTTTCTTACCCCCCAAACCCCCCATGTTGCATTGCCACTTCCTCATATCAGGGAGATCATGTGATAGTTGTCTTTCTCCAATTGACTCATTTCGCTAAGCATAATACCCTCTAGTTCCATCCATGTTGTTGCAAATGGCAAGATTTCATTTCTTTTGATGGCTGCATAGTATTCCATTGTGTATATATACCACATCTTCTTTATCCATTCATTTGTTGATGGATATCTAGGTTCTTTCCATAGTTTGGCTATTGTGGACATTGCTCCTATAAACATTTGGGAGCACGTGTCCCTTCGGATCATTACGTTTGAATCTTTAGGGTAAATACCCTGTAGTGCAATTGCTGGGTCATAGGGTAGCTCTACTTTCAGCTTTTTGAGGAATCTCCATGCTATTTTCCAGAGTGGTTGCACCAGCTTGCATTACCACCAACAGTGTAGAAGTGTTCCCCTTTCTCCACATCCTCACCAGCATCTGTCATTTGGTCTTTGGGCTTTTTAATGATAGCTTTTTATACCTAAATTTATAATTTTTATCTCTGATAAGTCTTTTTTTTTAAATATAGCTTCTAGAGTTCAGGTCTTGCAAAGAAATGTTGTTCCCCAACCAAATTAATACAAGTGTTTTCTTAAATTTAATTCTATTATTGCGTTGAATTATATCTGAACACTTCACCTAACTGGAATATTTGTTTTAATATAGAGTGTGATAGAGGTTTTGACTAATGTATACTCACATGCGTGGCCAATTGTGATACCAAGTTTACTGACTAAATGTTCTTTTTCCAGTGAATTTAAATTTCATCTTTGTCATACATTACATTTCTATTTATACTTAAATCTATTCATGGCTAGTCTTGGGTAAAAATCTTACTATTTATAATACAGTGGCTTTATAATAAATGCTCAGTCCTTTTAAATGTACCATCACTATTTTCTTCATTATTTTTTGGCAATTCTCAGATTTTTAGTTCTCCACATGAAATTTGAAATCCTTTTACCCACTCAGAATCCATAAAAGCTATAGGGCTCTGTTTAAAAACAATTTGTTTTAAATATCTTTTTTTTGGGGGGTTTGGTTTTGTGTATCTCAGTTGTATTTTATAATTGACTTTATATACATCATACACAATTCCCTTAAAGTTATATTAAGCAATTTTTAGCTTTTCCTCCAACACTGAATTATTTTTGCGATTAACATTCCTGGGAGCTTATTGGTTGTTTAGAAAAAAAATATTGATCTTTTATGTATTTGTCTTATATATAGCCAGAATACTAATTTTTCATCAATTATAGGAATTTTATTAATTTTTAGTTTTTTTAAGTATAGATTCAGACCATTGCAACTGATGATAGTTTGATCTCTTCTCATGTAGATGTTCTTCTCTAATTCCCTTAGTTAAGAGCACCAAACAATATTGAGTCATGGAAGTGATAGCAAGTCATCCTGGGTGTTCTGAACTTTAGAATTTAGTTAACATTTCTTACTGACTTTTTGAATATGGTCTTTATAAATTTAATATATTTTTATTCATATTTCAATATTGTATTAAAGCTAATTGTTACAGTATAACAAATGCCTTTTTAGTATCCCATGACATAATCAAGAAATATTGAAATCATAAATTTTGATGAAAGATCTTTTGGTATTTAATCATCTTTGAGTTTACAGAATAAACTTTATTCTTATTATTTTTAAATTCACTGTATTAGTTTTAAGTTGCAAATATTTCATATAGAACTTTTGCATCTGCATTGAGAATTGAAATCAGTCTTTTGTTTGGATTTAGGGAATTAGTATTTTATCACCTTCATAGACTGAACTGAAAAATATTTTCATTTTTATATATGGTCTGATCTAGATTAAATAAGAGGAATTATTTTCAATAGAAATAAGTATATATAGGGATTTATTATGTGATACAGGTGACATTTCTTACTGGGGAAATAAATATTATTCAATAAATAATATTTGTAATAAATGGGTAGTCATCAGAGAAACAATTTCATTGTATATGTTTTTAGTGGATCAAAGATTTAAATAGCCAATAAATAAAACCATAAATATGCTAGAGGTAGGCATAGAAGAAGGATAACTATTTTTGTTATATCCTCTTTATCTGAAAGAAGGAAAAGTTTTTCAAAGTATTATAACAAAAGAGGAACAAAAATCAAAATTGGCAAATTTGATCCCATAAAAATAAGAATGCTTTCATGGCAAAAACTGTTTTCATGAGAATTCCACCAGAAAATAGAATTCAACTCAGATGCATTTAGAAGTTTTTTTTTTTTTTTACTTTTAAAACATATTTATTTTTATTACCTTTGCTTTATCATGATAAGTGTAAAAATATCATTATAGATCACAAGGCTATATAATAAATGTTAAAATGTATTCTATCTCAAATTCAATTATGTCATAACAAAAATCCAAATAGAAAAATATGTCTTTAATAATAGTTTCTACCACAAATCTGAATATACCTAAATCTTAATTCTTACTTTGCTCTGCAGTTGTTTTTTTTTTTTGTTTTTTTTGTTTTTTTTTTTCCCTTTTTATTTATGAGCGAACTATAAAGTAAAAGTAGTGTTGAGGGAAACAACAAAGAAAGGCTGAAGCAGCTAGAGACCACCCATGATAGGAAAACATTTCACCCCTTGGTGGGAAAGGCAAGGAAAGGAAATAATGTTCCTGGAGACCAGTAAAAGTTAGAACCATTGGGAAGTCTGGGTGGCTCGGTGGTTTAAAGCCTCTGCCTTCTGCTCAGGTCATGATCTCAGGGTCCTGAGATGGAGCCCTGCATTCTGGGTTCTCTACTTAGCAGGGAGCCTGCTTCCCTTCTCTCTCTGCCTGTCTCTCTACCTACTTGTGATCTCTGTCTGTCAAATAAATAAATAAAATCTTAAAAAAAAAAGCTGGAACCATAAAGTAGTGACTGGTAGTTAATAGAGATGCAACTAGTATAGGAATGTGTTTCAAAGCAGAGAAGGAATATAAAAAAAATACTGCAACCCTTCTGTCTTCCTGACTCCTTGTGATAGGCAGTCTTCTAAGAGAGACTTCAATGAGCCACGCATCCCCAATTTCATATCTTTGTGTAATCATATCCTTTTCATTGTGGATTAAACCTAATAACTTGCTTCTAATGAACAGAATACCATAAAAATGTCATAATTAAGTTTCAAAACATTTCAGCTTCTTTATTGCTAGTCAACTCTTCTATTGTATTTTCTCCTTGCATACCTTGATGAGGCAAGCTGCCATGTTGGAATGGCACATGTGGAAAAGAACTGAGGGATGTTTACAGACAACTTCCAGTGAGAACTTGAAGCCCTCAGTCCAACAGCCCTCAAAGAACTGAATCGTACCAATAACCACATGGGCTTGGAATTGGATCCTGCTCAGTAGAGCTATAGTCCCTTAACCAATACTCTGATTCTGGTGTTGCTAAAGACAGTGAAACAGAGGACCCAGTTAAGTCATCATCTGGAATTTTGTGTATATTTTAACTGCTAAATTCTGAGGCAAATATTAAATGATTACAAATAATATTTGGTACCTGGAAATGGAGTGGTCCCATAAATACAAACACAGAAAAATGTGGGTGTGGCTTAGGAATCCCTCAGTGGTAACGAATAGATGGATTTTGATGAACCTAATGGAGAAAGTGTAAATTGCATTGAACAAATTGTTAGAATAAACATGCTGCCAGTGAGAGCTCAAAAGGAAGTGAAAATATGCATTGGAAATTGGAGGATGGACGACCTCAGTTACAAAGAACAAAGGCCTTTCAAGCCTCTTTTTGACCTGTTTGTTAACATTCCATTTGCCAAAGAGATTCATTGAGTGAAGAAATAAATTCTACTTATTATGGGAGAAAAGAAATATGTGGTCATTTTGTATTCAGTCATGGTTGGCTCTCTAACCACAAATTTCACATCTTTCCCACTTGCAAAACATGTTCATCTCAATCCAAGATCCTCCATGTCTCATCCAGCATGGTACCAACTCGTAGTCAGGATCTGATGGTCTGCATCAAGTCTACATACTGTTCTCTCAGTGTGGCTCTTGATCCATAAACCTATGAAATAAAAAGGCAATCTGTCTCTCCCCACACATTCAAAATGGAGATGAGAACAGAATAACCACTATAAGACTCCTTTCAAAATGAGAGGGTTGGGAGGTGTTAAGCAATCCCTGGTCCATAACAATTCTGAAATCCACCTGGAAAAATATTGCAGGTTCTCTTACTCTGGGGACACAGGATGCACCTCAATTGAGGCCTGGTTCTGCTCCCTAGAAATTCCTCTCTAGTGTTTTGTTCTATTTCTGTCATAGATTTGTCCCCTGTACTCTTAAAGTCAGCCTTCAGAGATGTCCTTCCTTCCTATTAACAATTGCATAAGAATTAGCACCTGTTTGTTCATTTTAAGTTCATTTTAGTCCAATTTGGTAACCTTCATACTAGAATAATTTCCTAAAAAATCTTTGTAAGCTTTCTATGTTTAGCGTATTTTTGGATTAAATTCCTCTCAATCAGACAAAAGCTGTACCCACAGTTCCTTTAAAGACAAGCTTTAAAGACATAGCTTTAAAAGGTAGATTTTAAATTATCTTTCTGATGTAGTAAAAGTAATTGATTTAATCAGATTTTATCTTGAGCTTACTTTTTTTTAAAACCAGTTTTATGGAAGTATAATCTTCATACAATCAAATACATGTTCTACTTGCCCTGTTAATGGACAGAACATACTCTGCAGCTGGAGGAAGCCCTCAGGCAGAGATAAGAAACTTCTATTTATGAGAAAAGGAAATAAATTTTCCTGGTGACTTCTCCTTTGCCACTGACCCCTGAGCTGAAACCAGGTGTGAGAAAAACTAAGTCCCACACTTGCCTTCCCGTTCAGATCTGGCAGCGTCATATGAAATAATAGACTAAGACAGTTCCTTAGCTCGTTGTGATAGTTGTTTAGAGAGTGGTTAAGATGGAGATCACTGGATATGGCATAGGCTTGCTTTTCTCTGCTCCTGTCTGCCAAGTACAGCTAAAACTGAAAGTTATGCAAGAACCAAACAACCGAGAACTCTGAAAGATGTGAAGAGAAAGGCAAACTAGTTAGGGCCGCTAGCCTTGTGGAATGACACAGCAGCAGGACATCATATTTGATCCCCTGCTCAACAAAAGAAGACCACTCAGTTCTAGCATTTGTGATCCTCAATCTCACAACAGAATGTAGCCCAGAGAAGCTGATTCCTCCCTTAAATCAAACCAACACCAACACCAGACCAACTCAACAGCACTGGCAAGAGTGATAGATACAGAGCCCTATTGATGATAGCAGACGGGGGAAATATGGTTGTTCTCCTGGGATTACCACCCCCACTAAGAGATACCAGGTGAAAAGCACTGAAAAGGGGGATCCTGCCACAACAGGCACTTGGCCTGGTAGTGCTCTCTATCTCTCATCTCTCCCAGGAAGGCAAGTCCCATCACAGCAAATGTCAGGTCCAGGAAGGGTTCTCCTACCTTACTGGGCTAAGAATCCTCTCACCAACAAGAGACACTGGGGCAGTGGGATACGGTGAGGGAAGATAGAGAGGAATTCCTCTACAGAAAGCACCCAACCCAGAAAGTGCACCCAGCTTGAAAGGCATCAACCAGCCTAGTCTGTGAAAACTCCTTCCATTTCCTCAGCACCAGCAGAAACCAGTAGCACCTCTGCACTACCAGATAAATCAAGCATACCAAAATAGCACCACAAAGGCTCTGAAGTTAAACTTTTTGGGACCACAGCCCAAGAAATTAGTATAGGGCATGCAAGCTAAATGTAAACAGGGGGGCTATGTGCCATCATACCAAAAACTAAAAAAAATCACAACTTGAAGGAAAAAAATACAACAAACTAATGCCAATGCTCAGATGAATTAGATGTTGTGATTATCTGAGAAGGATTTTAGAGTGGCCATCATGAAAAGGCTTCCGTAAGCAATTACAAATTATCTTGCCACAAATAAAAAAATTGGAAACTTCAACAAAGAAATAGGAATTATTTTACACGTGGAAATTTGGAACTGAAAAATACAACAGAAATTAAAAACTAGCTAGATGGGCCAGTAATAGAGTGAAAATGACAGGATAGAATCAGTGAACTTGAAAGCTTATTACTAGAATTTCTGAACAGAGAGAAAATCAACAGAACGTGAAGAATGATAACAAAAGATACAGCATTTACATCCTTGCAGTTCCAGAAGGGAGAAGAAGGTGCATGAGGATAAAAGAAGATTTAAAAAGTACAAATGGCTTTCTCCGATTGACTTATTTCACTAAGCATGATACGCTCTAGTTCCATCCACGTAAGTCAATCGGAGAAAGACAACTATCATATGATCTCCCTGATATGAGGACATGGAGAAGCAACATGGGGGGGGTAGGGGGATAGGAGAAGAATAAATGAAACAAGATGGGATTGGGAGGGAGACAAACCATAAATGACTCTTAATCTCACAAAACAAACTGGGGGTTGCTGGGGGGAGGTGGGATTGGGGGAGGGGGAGTGGGCTATGGACATTGGGGAGGGGAGGCGAACCATAAGAGACTATGGACTCTGAAAAACAACCTGAGGGTTTTGAAGGGTCAGGGGTGGGAGGTTGGGGGAACAGGTGGTGGGTGATGGGGAGGGCACGTTTTGCATAGAGCACTGGGTGTTGTGCAAAAAGAATGAATACTGTTACGCTGAAAAAATTAATAAAAAGGGAAAAAAAAAAAAAAAAAAAAAAAAAAAAAAAAAAAAAAAGTACAAATGGCTGAAAACTTCCCAAATTGGCCAATGGACCTGTATATTCAAAAAGCTGAGTAAAACCAAATAAGAGAACCAAAAGAAATCCGCATGAAGACAGCACATAATTAAACTCTGAATCGGAGAAAACATATTGCAAGTATGCAGGTCAAATTGACACATTTAACTACAGAGCACCCACTGAAATCCAGAGAAAGGATTTCTCATCTGAAACTGTGAAGCCCAGAAGATAGAAACCTAGCTGTTAACTGAGAATTCCATATGCAGCCAAATGACCCTTCAGGAGAAGGGAAAATAAAGACATTCTCTTATCCTTAAAGAATAGCAAAAGGAAAATCTTTGAAAAGAAAGGAAATGATAAAAGATAGGAATCTTGGAGCAACAGAAAGAACACAAAGGAAGAAAGAACAATAGAAAAAGCAGAAATATAGGCACAGGTTATCCTCCTCATGAGTTTTATAAATCATATCTGATGACCGAAACAAAGATTACAGTAGCTGCTAGTCAATATAATGGCATTTAAAAGTGGAGAAGTTACAAACTGTTGGTTGCCAGATGGGAGGGGAGAGAGGTGGAGGTATGGGCAGAATGGGTGAAGGATAGTGGGAGGTATAGGCTTCCAGTTATGTAATGAATAAGTTACAGAGAGAAAACATACAGCACAGAAAATACAGTCAATGACATTGTAATAGTGTTTTATGGTGACAGATGGTGGCTAAATTTGTGGTGAGCAAGCATAAGGAATAGAGTTGTCAAATTACTGTGTTGTACACCTGAAACTAACATAACATTTTATGTCAACTGAACTTCAATAAAAAGGAAAGTAAATTAATAGTAAAAGTGAGGAAGGTAAAGGGACCCAAATGGAATTAAGGTTTCCATGCTTCACTCAAAGTGGTGGTAAGGTGGTGTGATGATGATAAGGAGGCAGTAACTGGTGATAAAAAGGCAACAGGAAGGATCCTTGGGGAGTTGTAGCTGTTTTGTACTTGTTTGTGATGGTGGATACACAAACCTACACATGTGATAAAACTGCACACACAGACAGACAAAGGAGTACAAGTAAAAGGCAGATATCTGAATAAGATTTGTGAATTGCATCAATGTCACTACACTGGTTATGATTTGATACTATAATTTTTTTTTAAAGATTTTATTTATTCATTTGACAGAGAGAGAGGTAGGCAGAGAGAGAGAGAAGCAGGCTCCCTGCGGAGCAGAGAGCCCGATGCGGGGCTCGATCCCAGGACCCTGAGATCATGACCTGAGCCGAAGGCAGCGGCTTAATCCACTGAGCCACCCAGGCGCCCCTTGATACTATAATTTTGCAAGAGGTTACCATTGAGGTAAAGGATACATGGACTCTTTGTATTATTTCCTACCAGTATGTGTTAATCTATAATTATCTCAAAATAAAAAGTTAAATTTAAAAACATTACCCTGTCATGGCCCTAAAAATTTTATAAATACCCTTCCATAGTTTCCTCTTTTTTTAGACAGCACTAAAACTGTCAAGACAGTGTTCTTGGTGCATTAAGTTTAATAAGCTCAGTTTTGGTTAATTAAAAAGAAAAGCAGGATTCACTGATGTGTACACATTTCCAAGTTTCCAGAATTGCTCAGATTTTTATTAAATTAATTCATATTTCTACTAGTCATCAGGCACAGAAAGACTTTACACGTTCAACTAGGTGAACATTCTTCTGAAGTAGTTGTGTCACAACCATCTTGGATCCTCAGCTGAGTCTTGGGGCTTTTAAGCAAATCAGTTTTAGCTGCTCGTCTTAAAAGTGGGAAATTTCTTGGTCATCAAAACAATGCTTCTTGAAGTCCTCACATAATAAAGTATTTGGCTCTGCATCTACACATGTAATCACAAGAACCACTTTTAATAATGCAAAGGATATGGTAGGTAATCAAAAAATATATAGCTTTCAGAGTTAGGTGAACAGATAGTTCAGAATATGACAAAACATTCTTTTTTTCAGTTTTGCTTTATTTTCCAAACCAAATGCAATCTATGAGGTGGGAGAAGGATGCAGAGGACATGAAATTTCTTTTTATCTTTCCAACTTTTGGTCCAGTTTCATAATATGTGAAGGTTCTCCACTGTAAGTTTTGGGTACCAAGAGGGCAACTCTGTCATTGGAGTCACTGGAGAGAGTCACTGGAACCCTATTCCCTTTTCATCCTGTGGTCTCAACATTCCTTTACCACCTTTGTTCCTCTGTATTTGGAAACCAAACTTTTTATAGCAAGCCATCTTGAGGGAGGTTTTGACTTCTATGAGTAATGTATCTATTACACAGATATTTTGTACTGTGAAGGGGAGCTCTTCCATGTCTGTCTCTTTTTATTTCATGCTGAACATCTAACTCCTTATTTGCCCACACAAAGATAAGATGTTACCATTGTCTTTGGATATGCCTTCCTTGAGAAGGGAGGAGGAAACACAAAAGTGTCACTCTCTCATTACACTTATTGGTTTATCCTTTAAATAGACAACATTTGTCTGAAGAATGTTTCTTGATCAAATAAAACTTCGGTTATGTCTCATACTCTTAACTAGAAATTAAAATGATCATGACTATGACTTTTTTTTGTTTTTTGGTTTTTTAATTTTTTATTTATTTTTTTTAATTTTAAAAAAAATTTTTACTTATTTATTTGACAGACAGAGATCACAAGTAGGCAGAGCAGCAGGCAGAAAGAGGGGGAAGCAGGCTCCGTGCTGAGCAGAGCCCAACGTGGGGCTCGATCCCAGGACCCTGGGATCATGACCTGAGCCAAAGGCAGAGGCTTAACCCACTGAGCCACCCAGGCACCCCTATTTTTTATTTTTTTATAAACATATAATGTATTTTTATCCCCAGGGGTACAGGTCTGTGAATTGCCAGGTTTACACACTTCACAGCACTCACCATAGCACATACCCTCCCCAGTGTCCAAACTACGTCCCCCTCTCCCAAAACCCCTCCCCCCAGCAACCCTCAGTTTGTTTTGTGAGATTAAGAGTCACTTATGGTTTGTCTCCCAATCCCATCTCGTTTCATTTATTCTTCTCCTACCCCCCCAACCCCCCATGTTGCATCTCCACTTCCTCATATCAGGGAGATCATATGATGGTTGTCTTTCACCGATTGACTTATTTCACTAAGCATGATACCCTCTAGTTCCATCCACATCATCGCAAATGGCAAGATTTCATTTCTTTTGATGGCTGCATAGTATTCCATTGTGTATATATACCACATCTTCTTTATCCATTCATCTGCTGATGGACATCTAGGTTCTTTCCATAGTTTGGCTATTGTAGACATTGCTGCTATAAACATTCAGGTGCACGTGCCCCATCGGATCACTATGTTTATATCTTTAGGGTAAATACCCAGTAGTGCAATTGCTAGGTCATAGGGTAGTTCTATTTTCAACATTTTGAGGAACTTCCATGCTGTTTTCCAGAGTGGTTGCACCAGCTTGCATTCCCACCAGTAGTGTAGGAGGGTTCCCCTCCTCTCCGCATCCTCGCCATCATCTGTCATTTCCTGACTTGTTAATTTTAGCCATTCTGACTGGTGTGAGGTGATATCTCATGGTGGTTTTGATTTGTATTTCCCTGATGCCGAGTGATGTGGAGCACTTTTTATGTGTCTGTTGGCCATCTGGATGTCTTCTTTGCAGAAATGTCTGTTCATGTCCTCTGCCCATTTCTTGATTGGATTATTTGTTCTTTGGGTGTTGAGTTTGCTGAGTTCTTTATAGATTTTGGACACTAGCCCTTTATCTGATATGTTGTTTGCAAATATCTTCTCCCATTCTGTCAGTTGTCTTTTGGTTTTGTTAACTGTTTCCTTTGCTGTGCAAAAGCTTCTGACCTTAATGAAATCCCAACAGTTCATTTTTGCCCTTGCTTCCCTTGCCTTTGGCGATGTTCCTAGGAAGACATTGTTGCAGCTGAGGTCGAAGAGGTTGCTGCCTGCGTTCTCCTCAAGGATTTTGATGGATTCCTTTCTCACATTGAGGTCCTTCATCCATTTTGAGTCTATTTTTGTGTGTGGTGGAAGGAAGTGGTCCAATTTCATTTTTCTGCATGTGGATGTCCAATTTTCCCAGCACCATTTATTGAATGTCCAATTTCCATTGGACATTCTTTCCTGCTTTGTCGAAGATTAGTTGCCCATAGAGTTGAGGGTCTATTTCTGGGCTCCCTATTCTGTTCCATTGACCTATGTGTCTGTTTTTGTGCCAGTACCATGCTGTCTTGATGATGACAGCTTTGTTCTAGAGTTTGAAGTCCGGAATTGTGATGCCACCAACTTTGGCTTTCTTTTTCAATATTCCTTTGGCTATTTGAGGTCTTTTCTGGTTCCATATAAATTTTAGGATTTATTTGTTCCATTTCTTTGAAAAAAATGGATGGTATTTTGATAGAGATTGCATTAAATGTGTAGATTGCTTTAGGTAGCATGGATATTTTCACAATATTTGTTCTTCCAATCCAGGAACATGGAACATTTTTCCATTTGTGTCTTCCTCAATTTCTTTCATGAGTACTTCACAGTTTTCTGCATATAGATTCTTAGCCTCTTTGGTTAGGTTTATTCCTAGGTATCTTATAGTTTTGGGTGCAATTGTAAATGGGATTGACCCCTTAATTTCTCTTTCTTCTATCTTGTTGTTGGTGTACAGAAATGCAACTGATTTCTGTGCATTGATTTTTATATCCTGACTCTTTACTGAATTCCTGTAAAACTTCTAGCAGTTTTGGAGTGGAGTCTTTTGGATTTTAAACATATAGTATCATATCATCTGCAAAGAGTGATAGTTTGACTTCTTCTTTGCCGATTTGGATGCCTTTAATTTCCTTTTGTTGTCTGATTGCTGAGGCTAGGACTTCTAGTACTATGCTGAATAGCAGTGGTGATAATGGACATCCCTGCCGTGTTCCTGACCTTAGCAGAAAAGCTTTCAGTTTTTCTCCATTGAGAATGATATTTGCGATGGGTTTTTCATAGATGGCTTTGATAATATTGAGGTGTGTGCCCTCTATCCCTACACTTTGAAGAGTTTTGATCAGGAAGGGATGCTGCACTTTGTCAAATGCTTTTTTAGCATCTATTGAGAGTATCATATGGTTCTTGTTCTTTCTTTTATTAATGTGTTGTATCACATTGATTGATTTGTGGATGTTGAACCAAACTTGCAGCCCTGGAATAAGTCCCACTTGGTCGTGGTGAATAATCCTTTTAATGTACTGTTGGATCCTATTGGCTAGTATTTTGGTGAGAATTTTCGCATCTGTGTTCATCAAGGATATTGGTCTGTAGTTCTATTTTTTGGTGGGATCCTTGTCTGGTTTTGGGATCAAGGTGATGCTGGCTTCATAAAATGAGTTTGGAAGTTTTCCTTCCATTTCTATTTTTTGGAACAGTTTCAGGAGAATAGGAACTAGTTCATCTTTAAATGTTTGGTAGAATTCCTCTGGGAAGCCATCTGGTCCTGGGCTTTTATTTGTTTGGAGATTTTTGATGACTGTTTCAATCTCCTTACTGGTTATGGGTTGTTCAGGTTTTCTATTTCTTCTTGGTTCAGATGTGGTAGTTTATATGTCTCTAGGAATGCATCCATTTCTTCCAGATTGTCAAATTTGTTGGCGTAGAGTTGCTCATAGTATGTTCTTATATTTGTCTGTATTTCTTTGGTATTAGTTGTGATCTCTCCTCTTTCATTCACGATTTTATTTATTTGGATCCTTTCTCTTTTCTTTTTGATAAGTCTGGCCAGGGGTTTATCAATCTTATTAATTCTTTCAAAGAACCAGCTCCTAGTTTCGTTGATTTGTTCTATTATTTTTTTTGGTTTCTACTTCATTGATTTCTGCTCTGATCTTTATGATTTCTCTTCTCCTGCTGGGTTTAGGGTTTCTTTCTTGTTCTTTCTCCAGCTCCTTTAGGTGTACGGTTAGGTTGTGTACTTGAGACCTTTTTTGTTTCTTGAGAAAGGCTTGTATTGCTATTTACTTTCTTCCCGGGTATGCCTTTGCTGTGTCCCACAGATTTTGGACCATTGTGTTTTCATTATAATTTGTTTCCATGAATTTTTTCAATTCTTCAATTTCCTGGTTGACCTATTCATTCTTTAGAAGGATGCTGTTTAGTCTCCATGTATGTGAGTTCTTTCCAAATTTCCTCTTGTGATTGAATTCTAGCTTCAGAGCATTGTGGTCTGAAAATATGCAGGGAATGATCCCAATCTTTTGATACCAGTTGAGAGCTGATTTAGGACCCAGGATGTGATCTATTCTGGAGAATGTTCCATGTGCACTAGGGAAGAATGTGTATTCTGTTGCTTTGGGATGAAATATATCTGTGATGTCCATCTGGTCCAGTGTGTCATTTAAGGCCTTTATTTCCTTGTTGGTCTTTTGCTTGGATGATCTGTCCATTTCAGTGAGGGGAGTGTTCAAGTCCCCTACTATTATTGTATTATTGTTGATGTGTTTCTTTGGTTTTGTTATTAATTGGTTTATATAGTTGGCTGCTCCCATGTTAGGGGCATAGATATTTAAAATTGTTAGATCTTCTTGTTGGACAGACCCTTTGAGTAGGATATAGTGTCCTTCCTCATCTCTTATTATATTCTTTGGCTTAAAATCTAATTGATCTGATATAAGGATTGCCACCCCAGCTTTCTTCTGATGCCCATTAGCATGGTAAATTGTTTTCCACCCCCTCATTTTAAATCTGGAGATGTCTTCATGTCTAAAATGAGTTTCTTGTAGGCAACATATAGATGGTTCTGTTTTTTTATCCATTCTGATACCCTGTGTCTTTTGATTGGGGCATTTAGCCCATTAACATTTAGGGTAACTATTGAGAGATATGAATTTAGTGCCATTATATTGCCTGTAAGGTGACTGTTACTGTATATTGTCTCTGTTCCTTTCTGATCTACTACTTTTAGGTTCTCTCTTTGCTTAGAGGACCCCTTTCAATATTTCCTGTGGGGCTGGTTTGGTGTTTTCAAATTCTTTCAGTTTTTGTTTGTCCTGGAAGCTTTTTTCTCTCCTTCTATTTTCAATGATAGCCTTGCTGGATATAGTATTCTTGGCTGCATGTTTTTCTCGTTGAGTGCTCTGAATATATCATGCCAGCTCTTTCTGGCCTGCCAGGTCTCTGTGGATAAGTCTGCTGCCAATCTAATATTTTTATCATTGTATGTTACAGACTTCTTTTCCCGGGCTGCTTTCAGGATTTTCTCTTTGTCACTAAGACTTGTAAGTTTTACTATTAGCTGACGGGGTGTGGACCTATTCTTGTTGATTTTGAGGAGGGTTCTCTGCACCTCCTGGATTTTGATGCTTGTTCCCTTTGCCATATTAGGGAAATTCTCTCCAATAATTCTCTCCAATATACCTTCTGCTCCCCTCTTTCTTCTTCTTCTGGAATCCCAGTTATTCTAATGTTGTTTCATCTTATGGTGTCACTTACCTCTCGAATTCTCCCCTCCTGGTCCAGTAGCTGTTTGTCCCTCTTTTGCTCGGCTTCTTTATTCTCTGTCATTTGGTCTTCTATATCACTAGTTCTCTCTTCTGCCTCATTTATCCTAGCAGTGAGAGCCTCCATTTTTGATTGCACCTCATTAATAGCTTTTTTTTATTTCAACTTGGTTAGATTTTAGTTGTTTTATTTCTCTAGAAAGGGCTTTTATCTCTCCAGAGAGGGTTTCTCTAATATCTTCCATGCCTTTTCCGAGCCTGGCTAGAACCTTGAGAATCGTCATTCTGAACTCTAGATCTGACATATTACCAATGTCTGTATTGATTAGGTCCCTAGCCTTCAGTATTGCCTCTTGTTCTTTTTTTTTTTTTTGTGGTGAATTTTTCCATCTTGTCATTTTGTCCAGATACGAGTATATGAAGGAGCAAGTAAAATACTAAAAACGTGGCAATGACCCCAGGAAAATGCGCTTTAACCAAATCAGAAGAGACCCCAAATCATGAAGGGGAGAAAGAGGATAAAAAGAGGTTCAGAAAAAAAAAAAGAAAAAATTTAAAAAAGAAAACAAATAAAGAAAAAATATTACAAAGAAAAAAAATATATATTAGATAAACTAGTTAAAAAACGTTAAGAAAGAAAAGGGTAAAAGTTAAAAAAAATTAGCAGAAGAAGAAAAAAATTGAAAAAAAAATTAAATTAACCGCAAGACTAAAGAATCATGGGGAGAAAGCCATGAGTTCCGTGCTTTGCTTTCTCCTCCTCTGGAATTCAGCTGCTCTCCTTGGTAGGTGAACTTGGTCCTGGCTGGATTTCTTGTTGATATTCTGGGGGAGGGGCCTGTTGTAGTGATTCTCAAGTGTCTTTGCCTGAGGTGGAATTGCACTGCCCTTACCAGGGGCCAGGCTAAGTAATCTGCTAGGGTTCGCTTTCAGGATCTTTTGGTCACTGAACGCTTTCCATAGAGTTCCAGAGGACGGGAATGAAAATGGCGGCCTCCCAGTCTCTGGCCTGGAGGAGCCAAGAACTTGGTGCCCTGCTCCTCAGTGCGCCCTCAGAGAAGAGAGCCCAATCACTCCCATATCCCTGGCCTCTGGCACGCTCCAAGCTCACCCAGCCTGCGACTGGTTCAAGGTAACCCTGAGCTGAGAGCTCACTCGTCGGCTCTGTCTCTGTAGCCGGCTTCTAACACCTGTGAGCTCTGCGACACTGAGACACCCCCTATCCTTCTGTGACCCTGCGGGACCTGGGGACACGCTGACCCCGCGTGGGCTTCACCCCGGTTTAGCCTCTGGAGCAATGTCCCTCAGTGGAACAGACTTTTAAAAGTCCTGATTTAGTGCTCCGTTGTTCCACCGCTTGTTGGGAGCCGGCCCCTCCCCGCATGGTCTATCTTCCAGTCACTTTGGATTCCCTTCTCCGCCAGTCCTACCTTTCAGAAATTGGTTGATTTTCTGTTTCTAGAATTGCTGTTCTTCTTCTCTTTGATCTCCCATTGGATTTGTAGTGTTTGCAGTGTTTAAATAAGCTATCTAGCTGATCTCCTGCTACCTGATGTAGTCTCAGCCTGCTACTTCTCTGCCATATTGACTCCTCCCCCATGACTATGACTTTTTAAGCAAATTCATAAAATTTGGGTTTTACAACAACAACAGTAAGAAAATAATTAGGCAATGATGAATTTACTAGGCTATTTATAACCTTGAGTTTTGGCACCAAATACAAATATAGCTCCATGAACTTCATGTTACAATGTAGTAGAAAAGAGGCAAGGTGGAATATGTTCTTATTGATTTTACATACTTAGCAATTTATATAAATCAAGTTAAGAGTTAAATGTTGCAAATCTGCAAGAACTAGAATTGAGTATTGCTTCAATATGAGATGTCAAATAAATTAAATATGGAAACTTTAGGTTGAAGTGGCTTCAGTGCCTTATTCACCTAGATAAGTGAACCAAAACCTGAGATTCTAATGCATCAAGGTTAAGAAATCAAAACCTGAGGACAACCCATCACAAATAGCAAATAGGCTTTCCCAAATAAAATGAACGCTTAGCTGTACCCAAACAAATGATTTCCTTGCTTTACTTCTACCTCTTCTGTAAAACTTTTCCCCTAGCTCCTCTCAGTGGAGTGCACCTAAACACTTCCGGTTTGGAATCTGATTCTAACATATTTTTGCAAAACAAGCTCTTAAAATTTTGCTATGTTTATCGTTAAACAGAATTGTTTATAATTCTTAAAGTCCTACAGAAGTGTTGCTATAGGCTTTCTAATGACAGCAGGGGTAACTGTGACACAGTAAATAATAAAATAAAATAACAAAGATAAAATGAGCTCCAATTATACTAAAAAAAAAAAAAAAAAGAAGTCAAAGCAAGTTTTGTTCAACAGGAGGCAAGGGAAGGGCTCAGTCTGAGAGTTAGGCAGTCCTGAGTTTGGATCTAGTTTGGCCAAAGCTTCCATGACCTTTGCCAAATTATGTAACTTCTCAAAACTCCAGTTTCCTAATCTATATAATGTGGTGATTATAGTATCCCTCTTGTATGGTTGTGAGTAGCAAGTTATTTAATACATACAGTGCACTTAAGACATTCCTAGTAGATGATATTTCAGAAGTGTTAGCTCATATTTTGTTAGAATTCTTATTTTTAGAATTCTTTATTCCTTCTCCTGTTTCTCCCCTTCCCTTCTAATAGAGTTACTAACACTTTATGTATGGCTCCTCTCTTTACTATTGTCTTAAACCCCAATGTTCTACCTCGTGAGGTGGCTGGAGGCTGTCATCTCCGGATAGGTCTACTGCTCGCCAGCCCAGTGTTTACACAGCTGGCAAACCTCACTCTGCAGCCAATCTGCATCACTCAGAGGTCTCCCTTTCTTAATATGGGGCAGATACGGTTCATGGCATTTTCCCTTTAAGATCTTACACCATTCTCCTATGCTGAACTTCATGCCAACCGCCTGCCTAGACTCTGCTGGATTGAATTCCTTGCTGGAAGGAACATTTTTCACTCTGTGCTCAATGTTTAGTCTCTTATCATTTTTGTTTTTTCTTTAACAGTTTGTGTAATAATAAGAGATTCTTGGAGTGTTCGATTTTTCTCCTGAAATCTGTATTAGATTGGTATTGCTACTATAACAAATTTTCACAAACTTAGGAGTTTAAAATGACATAAATTTATATGCTTACAGTTCTGGAAGTCATAAGTCTGAAATTAATTTCATTGGTCAAGGTGCTGGCAGCACTGGTTCTTTTAGGAAACTGAGGGAAGAATCAATCTTCTTGCCTTGTTCAGCTTCTAGTAACTGCCTGTATTGTCTGGTGGTCTCTTCCTCCATCTTCAAAGTGCATTTCTCTGTTTCCATCATCACATCCTCTAGCTCAAACTACTGCATACTACTGCATGCCTCTTATATGGACCATTATAATCACAATGGGCTTAGCTGGATAACCCAGGATTATTTCTGCATTTTAAGAATCTTAATTCAGTCACATCTGTAATGTCCCTTTTGCCATTAAAGGTAATACTAATGGGTTCCAGGGATTATGAAATGGACATATTTAGGCGGTTATTATTCAACCTACCATAAAACACTTCATCTAAGAGAACAAAAGGAAAAAGAAAAAAAAAGAAAGGAAGGAAGTAAAAAGGAAAGGAGGGAGGAGGGGGAAATCGAGAAAAAGAAGGAGAAGAAGGGAACAATAAGGGGGATTTTGCATCAAAGAATAAAATCAAGTCAAACACAGAGCTTCTTTGATGAAACGTAGAAAGAAGCAACCCATCATTATAACCAGATGTATTTCATGTTTTAAAAAAGAGATGTGGTTGCAGATACACTATTGGGACTTCATCAAAATAAAAGTTTCCTGCACAATGAAGGAAACAATCAACAAAACTAAAAAGCAACCTACAGAATGGGGAAAGATATTTGCAAATGACATATCTGGTAAAGGGATTGTATGCAAAATATATAAAGAAGTTCTAAAACTCAAAGCCCCCAAAAACAAATAATCCAATTAAAAAAAAAAAAAAGGCAGGAGACATGAATAGACATTTCTCCAAAGAAGACATACTGATAGCCAACAGACACACGAAGAGGAGTTCATCATCATTTAACCATCAGGGAAATGCAAAACAAAACTCCAGAGAGATATCACCCTCACACCTGTCAGAATGGCTAAAATCAACAACACAAGAAACAGCAGATGTGGGCGAGGATGTGGAGAAAAAGGAATACTCATGCTCTATTGGTAGGAATTCATACTGGTGCAGCCACTCTGGAAAACAGTATGGAGGTTCAAAAATTAAAAATAGAGGGGCGCCTGGGTGGCTCAGCCAGTTAACTGTCCAACTCTTTGTTGCAACTCAGGTCATGATTTCAAGGTTGTGGGATGGAGTCTCATATGAGGCTTCATGCCAGGCATGGAGCCTGCTTAAGATTCTCTCTCTCCCTCTCCCTCTGCCCCTACCCATCTCTTCTCTCTCTCTCTTAAAAAAACAAAAGCAGGGGCACCTGGGTAGCTCAGTAGGTTAAAGCCTCTGCCTTTAGCTCAGGTCATGATCTCAGGGTCCTGGGATTGAGCCCTGCATCGGGCTCTCTGCTCAGTGGGGAGCCTGCTTCCCCCTCTCTCTGCCTGCCTCTCTGCCTACTTGTGATCTGTCTGTCAAATAAATAAATAAAATCTTTAAAAACAAACAAACAAAAAACAATAAAAAGAAATAAAACTACCTTATGATCCAGCAACTGTACAAACAGGTATTTATCCAAAGAATACAAAACACTAATTCAAAGGGATACACGTACCCCTATGTTTATAGCCACACTATCTACAATAGCAAGATGTAGAGGCAGCCCAAGTATCCATCGATTTATATGGATAAAGATGTGAGATTATGTATGTAATGGAATATTATTCAGCCATAAAAAATGAAACCTTACCACTTACAATGACATGGATGGAGCTGGAGTGTATAATGCTCAATGAAATAGGTCCCAGAAAGACAAATATGGTTTCGTTTGTACGTGTAATTTAAGAAAGAAAACAAATGACCAGAGGGGGGAAAAGAGAATGAGAGAGAAAGAGAGAGAGAGAGAGAGAGAGAGAGAGAGAGAGAAATCAAGACTCTCCATTGTGGAGAACAAACTGATGGTTACCAGAGGGAAGGTGGGGACGGGGAGTTAAATAGGTGATGAGAATTAAGGAGTGCACTTGTGATGAGCACTGGGTGGTGTATGGAAGTGTTGAATCACTATATTGTACACCTGAAACTAATATTACACTGTATGTGAACTAACTACAATTAAGATAAAAACATAAAAAGTCAAAAAAAGAGACAGAGAGAGACATGTGCTTTGCTGACATAAAAAAAGAAAAGGGAGAATAGAAACACAGGTAACACAAAGCCTGTCCAATTTAAGAACCACAATCAAGAAGAATGTGAGTTACTTAGAAAAGAATTTAACAATGACCTCACTTCAGAATGATGGGGGAAATAACAAGTCCGTTTTATTATAATTGAAATGAAAACCTGAATAGTAACAGTCCATCGTGTAATCCTTTTCCTATGTGTTCCTAGGGCTCACAAACAGCCTTCTGGAATAAACTTGATTGAGCATACTGAGAGAGTTTAGTGGAGGAGAGTGCCACCCTCTGCTTGGTTTCCGCAATAACAAATCCAAGGGGATGCTATGGGGAAGGATTGTTACATTGTATTCCAGCTATGTCAACACTGGGTTGTTTGGTAACAGCCAATTTTAAGAGATACAAAGAGATACAAAGCAGTGGGGGGAAATTCACATTCTGGGTAGAATTTTCTTATAATAGATTCATTCCTTTTTAGATGGTCAGGCAGAGGAAAACTTCAAGTTCAACAAAAGTAATTATAGCATATTAATTTACTTACATAAATCCTGGCTAGAAATTATTTTTGTTAAACTTGTATTTTTAATAGAGTAGCAGTATTATTCATAATACATAGGTATCTGATTTGGATTATCTTGTCATGTCATTAAATTAATCATGAATATGTATTTGTGAAACATTTTCATCATATCTCATGATTTACAGATGCTTCTCTAAACGCCTATAATGCAGCCTTTCATTAACATTGCCGAGCTAAATTCATTTTCAAGAAAGAAGTCTTAAAAATAACGTAGGATGTAAGTAAAATAACTAAACCAAATTTTTGCATGGGAATTTGTTTAATAAGGATTGTGAGAAAAATATTCATGAAGCATAAATGAGAAGACTATTATTCAAACAAAACAGAAAGAGCTATTTTTGTATACAGACAAATGCTATGAAAAGAAAGATAAAGCATTTGAAAAGGGAAATAAAACAGCTTCAGGTTTTCTCTCTTAATATAAGCAATATAATATAACTTCTAGAAATTTAGAAGAATTATTATTTAATGCAAGTGATAGTCACATTTATTAATAGAATGAAAGTAGGAATTGGGTAGTTGGAATTCACACACAGTATTATAAATTTCAGTTAACTTAATACTATTTGAAAAATGGACAGAATGAATAATTAGAATGTGTACTAAACTAACTCTAATTTAAAGCATTTGGTTTAGAAAGCATGTCATTCACGTAAATCAGTTTATTTCCAGGAGCCAAAAATAAAGGAGGGGACAAAGGAGAGACATTTTTCAAAGTACTTACTAACAAAATCCCCCAAATGTGTGAGATCTACACCTTTATTTTCTTCATTCCTCAGTCAGGTATTTATTGAGAACCCATTCTGTGACTACTAGATGGGGTAACTTGTTAGGTCCAGCTCAGCGCAGTTGTAGTACACCATGAGAAAACCATCTCCTCTTGATTAGCTTTAGACAAAACTATAAAATATATTGAACTGAAATGTTATGAGTACTATCTCTCACTACCCAGAGACCCAAATCCTGAGATCTCTTCATCCCTTCCCCCAAGCAGGTCAAAAGACACCTGCTCGGGAAGTTTCCTGAAGGTCCTTTCCACATCCAACATTTGTAAATTTGTCCCCCTTTTCCAGGGTCTTCCTCTGTTACTGACTAGTTAACTGGGAAGATTAATTCCAGCTGTAAGGTGCTAGAGACAGATACTATTATGCTTGTTAAATTGCAGTCTGGACTGGGAGGGCAGCCAAAGCCACAGGACAAATACGGAGCATTAGCATTGATTTTAAGTGCTCTCCAAATACTTCCATATACATAGTCTTGATTTTTGCCCTAGAAAATCTTGTTAAAGGTTATGATTTATCTTTTTGAAAACCTGAGTTCAAATTGTATTACCTTAAATATAAAGCACTGGTATTTGTCTTTGTAATATTCATGTATTCTAAGCTGAGAACCAAAATTATTTCAAGAAATTGTGGAATTATTATTCAGTGCAAAGTTCTATTATTTTAAAAAACAAGAGGTTATGTAATGGTGGTACCTATGGATTATGTGAAGAAAGTTTTGTTCCAAGAATATCAGGAATGTCTGCTGGATTGTATCCTGAATTAACTCATCAGTTGAGAGGTTAATCAAAATCTCAGTCAGAAGAAAGAAAATACTAAAAAGTAATGTTCAATGAAGGTTAATAAATAATTATAAAGTAGAATAATTTCTATTTCATAAATATATTTGCAGAATTATTGTTCTCTGAACGTACAAATACTTTAAAGTTTTGTAGTAAAAAAACAGACAACAAACTTTTCCTCATATTCCAATGAAACAGACCTAAGATCCAGATTTGGACAGTTTGGGGCTGTCTTAATGGTCCATTCAATCGTAGTATGGTTCATTAAGTAGATTATGCCATGTTAAGATGGACTTAGAAACTAAATCAATTGAAAAGCAGCTGATTTGCTGGTATGGCCAGGCACTTAGAACGTGTAGTAATTTCCCCAGATTTTTATAGGATTATTTTGTTAATAGAACTTCGATAGTCCAAATGCATGAAAGTTTTACTAAACCTCAGATTTTGCATTATTTATGAGGAAAGGACAAGTTAAGCAAATTCACAGGTGAAAAAAAAATCCTAGGAATGGTTAATCTACTGTTTTCAAATACTGTAGTACTTGCCATTTGTACTAAAGTAATTAATGTGCTCATTACAGATAGTTGTGCCTTACACTATTCCTTAGGTCAGCAAGGCTTCTGTTTTACAGGGCTTTTCACTTAGTTTGAAGAACTGAATGTTCTTGGAAATAAGATTGCATTTTTTTTTAAACAAACAAGAAAAACTCCAATTTCATATGGCTGATTACTCCCCAGATTTGGGTATCTCACTCATCACATTCACCCTGTGAAACATAACAGCTGCCGAGCATAAAGCCCTGTTGCAATATAATTAATTTATAAAACAGGTATAACTCCTATTTTTTTCATCCTTCAGTCTCACTGTTAAAAAAGAGGATCAGGGTGTCTGCGTGGCTCAGTGGGTTAAACCTCTGCATTTGACTCAGGTCATGAGTCCTGGGATGGAGTCCCACATCGGGCTCTCTGCTCAGCAGGGAGCCTGCTTACCCTCTCTCTCTGCCTGCCTCTCTGCCTACTTGTGATCTCTCTGTCAAATAAATAAATAAAAATCTTTAAAAAAAAAAGAGGATTAATCATGATCTGTAATTCAGATATTCTGCCAATTCCCTAATTGGTAAAACTTTACCAAGCTTTACTAGATGAGGGGAAAATTGGTCTATAGAATATTTTGAAGTGATAAATTATTGATTTTTAATGTTAAACACACCCCAACACAGCACAGAAGAAAGAAGAATCCAGGAGGGACAGTTTTTGTTTTGTTGGTTTTTTTTTTTTTAAAGATTTTATTTATTTATTTGACAGAGAGAAGTAGTGTGTAGAAGCAGGGGGAGCAGCAGAAGAGAGAGAAGCAGAGAAGCAGGACCCGCTGAGCAGGGAGCCTGATGGGGTGCTAGATCCCAGGACCCGGGACCAATACCTGAACCAAAGGCAGATGTTTAACCACCTAAGCCACCCAGGCATCCCAGTTTTTATTTTTTTACTACTGCCTGTCATTTCTCTGTTTACTGTTTTTGGCAGTCTATATGGTTTTCTTCCAGTATAGGACCCTTAATTCTAAAATTCATGTTTGCTATGCCAACTCTGTAGGACCCAGGTACCTGGTAGTAATGGATTTAGATGAGCAACTAACGTTACTGTGATAGTGGTATAACACTGCAGTATTTTCCCTCTGCTGTAATAGTTCTCTACTTCATGCCTATTCTTTTTATATTTGTCCAAACTTGTTAAAGGTAACGAAAGAAAACATAGAACTCATGGCAGCCAAGAGTAAAAGAAGTAAGGGAGGGGGTGGAAGGAGAAAAAAGGAGGTAAGAGGAAGGGAGGGGGAAAAGAGAGAGAGAGAAAATAGAATTTAATATTGTTGGTATCATAATGGACTCTTGAGAGCACCAGCAGGTAATCTAAATGTGAAAACCTGTATTAGATTGGGGGAGGGTGGGGTTCATGACTGGAGAGGAACTCAAAAGGGCTTCTGGGGTACTAGTAATATACTATTTCTTGATCTGCTTACTGGTTACATAGGTTCAATTTGTAATAATTCATCAAACTGCACACATATGTGTGCTTTTGAGCATGGCTATTATATTTCGCTAAAATATATTTTTCATATTTCATTAAAATATTTTAAAATAAAACATGTGCTACAGGGAAACATGTATTATTTTTCATCTGTTTTAAGTTTACCTGGATGAAGTGATCTCAAAAGTGACTTAAGGCCATCTATCAACTTCACAGTTAAATATGATCCTTTCTTACCAAAGATAACATTGAACTCCTAAACTTTGCTTTCACTTATGGCTACAGCTCTTGAATCATTTAGTGGTCATAGACAATTAGTCTTAACTGCTCTCAAGTCTCAGTTTTCTATGTGGAAAATGTTATAGGACCACTTAATGAGAACTAGTTCCAACCTTGTTTTTCCTGAGCCAGTCTGCTGTTTTCTGGGCTTCCTTACTTCAGAGTAACACCCTCTTTGGGTTTCGAGATCCATCTTTGAGAAAATCTCAAACCAGTCTTTGTTTGCAAGAACCAAACTGGTATTTGTTTGAAAGGAGTTGGGAATAGGAAGGGAAGCTAGTGCATTTTGAGAAGAAGAAGGGGATTGTTGAGGCCCTATCTGAAGCAGGTGGAGGCTTAGCAGATGCTGGGGTCAGTTGAGTCCTGGTCACACTTCTTGGTTCTCAGCAAACAGAAGCATTCCTATGAGTCTGTCTATAGTATCCATGGTACCTGGGCAGTTTCTTAACTTTGGCCCCTACTGATATATGGGGTACCATAATTCTTTGTTGTCAGGAGCTGTCCTATGCACTGTAATACGGTTAGCAGCATTCCTGGTTTCTACCCACTAGATGCCATTAGTACCCCCGCTCCAAATTGTGACAACCCAAAATCTCTCTCATCATTGCCAAATAACTCCTGAAAGCCACATTCCCCTCATCCCCACCAAAAACTGCTGGCTTACGACAGAGTGCTAGATACTGATTCGGTATGGAAAGAATGGAGGGAATAAATACCAAGAGCTACAAAGCCACCTGCCTTTTTTTTTTTTTTCAATTTTTTAGTTACCATATAGTGCAATATTGGTTTCAGGAGTAAAATACAGTGATTTATCACTTACATATAGCACTCAGTGACCATCACAAGTGCCCTCTTCAATACCCATCACCCATCTAATTCATCCCCCACCCACCACCCTCCATCGATCCTCAGTTTGTCTGTACCATTAAAAGTTAAGGAGGGCATATGCCGTGGTGAGCACTGGGTGTTACACATAAGTAATGAATTGTTGAACACAACACCAGAAACTAATGATGTACTATATGCTGGCTAGTTGAACATAATAATAATTAAAAAGAGTCACTTATAGCTTATGTACTTCTTTCTTTTCCCTTTCCCATATGTTCATCTGTTTTCTTTCTTAAATTCAACATATGAATGAGATCGTATAGTATTTGTTTTTCTCTAATTTAATTCATTTTGCATAGTACACTGTAGCTCCATCTATGTCAATTAAAATGGCAAGATTTCATGGTTTTTTTTAAATATTTTATTTATTTGACAGAGAGAAATCACAATTAGGCAGAGAGGCAGGCAGAGAGAGAGGAGGAAGCACGCTCCCCGTGGAGTACAGAGCCCAATGCGGAGCTCAATCCCAGGACTCTGGGATCATGACCTGAGCCGAAGGCAGAGGCTTTAACTCACTGAGCCACCCAGGCGCCCCAAGATTTCATGTTTTGATGGCTGAATAATATTCCATTATATACACACAACGCGCACAAATATACACACCCCCCTTTTTTATCCATTTGTCAGTTGATGGACATTTGGGTTCTCTCCACAGTTGGACTATTGTTGATAATGCTGCTATAAACATCAGAGTACATATACCATTTTGAATCTGCATTTTTGTATCCTTTAGGCAAATACCTAGTAGTGCAATTACTGGATCATAAGATAGGTCTATTTTTAACTTTTTTTTAAGCTTTTTTTATTTTTTATTTATTTTTTTAGATTTTTTTTATTTATTTATTTGACAGAGAGAGAGATCACAAGTAGGCAGAGAGGCAGGCAGAGAGAGAGGAGGAAGCAGGCTCCCTGCAGAGCAGAGAGCCCGATGCGGGGCTCGATCCCAGGACCCTGAGATCATGACCTGAGCCGAAGGCAGCGGCTTAATCCACTGAGCCACCCAGGCGCCCCTATTTTTAACTTTTTGAGGAACGTCCAAACTGTTTTCCTGAGTGGCTGCACCAGTCTGCATTCCCACCAACAGTACAAGAGGGTTCCCCTTTGTCTGCATTCTTGCCAACATGTGTTGTTTCCTGTGTTGTTAATTTTAGCCATTCTGACTGGTGTGAGGTATCTCATCGTGGTTTTGATTTGTTATTCCCTGATGATGAGTAATGTTGAGCATCTTTTCATATGTCTGTTAGCCATCTGGGTGGATGAAAGACCTCAATGTGATAAAAGAAACCATCAAAATCCTAGAGGAGAATGCTACCTCCCTTAAAATGGGCCTCTAAAATTGAATGATAAGCACATAAAATGATGCACATATAGAATAAGTTAAGTCCAACTTCTCTGGGTTGTGTAAACCTAAAATTCATATCAATCCCATGATTGGGGGGTGGAGGACTATTCAGAATTTTTTTTCATAAGCCCTGGATAAATGGGAATTAAGCTAGATTTGATTTGGTTTAAAAGATTGAAAAATGTAGCGATCATTTTATGTAAGTTTCACGATGCCAATTTTTTTGTGTTTAAAAAAATTTAGCAACGTTTCTAGCATACAGCAAACAGCCTCCAAAATTAAGTGTATCATCACCCCTACTTTATAGATGATGAAAATGAGTCACAAGAAGGTAAACCACCTTCTTGAGAACCAGAGCTAAGTAATAAACAGAACGGATGCTAAAGTACTCCTCGTGCCCTTACTCTTGGAACACTTGTCAATAGTAATGGTTAATTGTGTCCAAGTACCTAGAAAGAACCACTTCAGCTCCTTTCAATTCCAATTAGAAAATACAGGAATCCATTGTGTTCCCAACACCAATATTAGTCATTTCAGGATACAAAAAATTCTATAACCCAATTTAATTTTCTTTTTCTTTTCCTTTTTTGGGGGGAGGGGGGGAGCCAAGATTCCTGAAACAGTGTTAATATGAACCTGCCAGAATGAAGGCGCTTAAGTATCAAAATGATGGAAAAGAAAATTCAAAATGGATTGAAGTAGATGAGGAAGGCATCATGGGATCTGGACTAGAAATTTGAGAGTGGTTAGAAAAAGTAGAAAATGTTGGGAAAAGCTTCAATATCAGGAAAATAACATAGGTCTTTACACTGCAGGGAGGCCCCACAGTCTGGCGCCAATTTTTGATCTCTAGCTTCTGTTCTCTTTACAGCCTCGAAGGCCTTTTCGTCTTCATATAAGCCTAAACCTTCAATCGTACAATTCTTCAAATATATCAGACCCTCTCAGGACTCACATCCTCCTTACAGGCTGGCCCCTGCCCTGCAATCACTCTGCTCACTCTGGCCCACTTCGCTTAAAATTCTCATTTTTCCTTCAAATGCAGAACTCAAATTTACTTCCTCATATTTCCTAAGAGAAAACCAAAAAACTTCCGATTTTCTATTCCCAATACTATTATAACACTTACTACATTATTTGGTGATTCATTCTTATAGGTGCCCTCTACCATGTGTCAAGTGCAAATATCTGGTAAGTATACCGGTATTAATTCAGCATGGTATGAAAGTTTGTTCTACTCTTTAATTGAGCACCATCAGAATCCACTTATGCAAATATTCACCAGATCCTTTGATTTCAATTGTAGTGGCACAACTAATGCATAATTCCAATTTCTGTTTACGTTTTCAAAAAAAAAATTAGACTTCAATTTAAAATTCCTGTGACCTTTATCCTCAATTCCAGTATGCTCTCCCATTTCCCTGAAGTAATCAATACTATGTCTTTGGTATACTTTTCCAATTTGTTTTTTACCTGTAGTTGGCATATATGAGAGGGTTTCCAGTTGTTTAGTGTATTTGTTTTTATTTGGGTTGTATCATATTCCATGTATTGTATAGAATGTAACTTTTAGAGTAACTCTGTGTTGATACGGTGGATTGTGTATTTCAATTCGTAGATAGTACTCCATAAAATATGTGTTTCATATGTGATTTAAACTTCCAAGCAAACCAACTTAGCAAAGACGTTAAATTTGTTTGCAGTCTTGATAATTCAAATAATGCTGCGGTGAACATTCTTTTGCCCTCAGGCACAGGTACGTAGAAATAGAATTGCAAGGTCACAGGCCCAGAAAATTTAGTTTTAATTGTACTTTCAAATTTCTGCCTAAGTGAGTAAATCAATGTATTAATACCCTAAAAATTGCTTTGGTAAGGAGCTGTTTTCCACATTTTTACTGACACTTTATTACAAGACTTGTTTTTTAAATTTTGCATAAAATAATCTCATTTTTGTTTTTATATAGATTTTTCTGATTAGACTAATGAGAGGCTAATATTTTCCTGATATTGAATATTATCATTTATGAACATAGCATAGTTCTGATAATTTAGATCTATTTATATCATTGAATAAAGTTTATGTATTTTCTCTATATACATTTTGCATTTTTCAGTTCTTTTAAAACCAAGTATTTTATGTTTCTGATATAGACATTCCTTATTCTCTAATTTATTTTTAATTCTTACTCATGAAAAATAGGAAAAGCTGATTTTTGCATGAGGAATTTTATCCAACCAACTTGCTAAGTTCTTTTATTAGTACTGCTGTTTTTTAGTTGATTCTCTTAAATGTTCTAAGAAGACCACCATCTTTCCAATCTTTGAACCATCTTTTTTCTTTTACTATTTTAACTTGAGTCTCTAGCATAATTATCAATAATAGTAATGATAATATTCTGTTCTTATTTCTGACATTACTGAGCATGTTTCTAATATTTCCCTATTAAATATGTTTCCATAGGTTTTTATCAGGTAGCTCCTAATCAATTAAGAAAGTATCTTTCTACTTCTCATTTTTGAAGAATTGTTTTCATGAATGTGTATTAGATTTTATAAAATTCTAAATCAGCATCCGTTAAAATATAAGAGAATTCCATTGAAAGAATTCTCATGTTGTTTCATCTTTACAATACATGGATAAACCTTGATTATTGTATCAGTTAGGAATTGCATTCACCTGCTAGTAAGAGAGACCTGATTACAGTGGATTAAACACACCAGGACTTACATTTCTTTCTTTTCTTTTCTTTCTTTTTTTTTTTTTTTTCTGGTGCAAACTGGTTTTATTAAAGCACAAGGACAGGACCCATAGGCAGAAAGAGCTGCTAAGGACTTATATTTCTGAAATAATCAAGTCTAGAGGAAAGCAGTTGCTGGCATTGGTTGAGCAAACTAAGGATATAAAGGAGGACATCTCTTTCTTCTTTTGGTTTTTTTCCTCATAGACCGAAGATTACCACTAGAGATGTAGGCATCATGTCCTCATCAGATAGAAGAAAAATGAAAAAGAGAGAGATAGGGTAAGGTAGGGGAGAGGTAGGGTAATAATTTCTTAGGAGTCCTAACCCAGAGTTTCTTCTTGCATTTCATTATTTATCCAAACTCCAGAAGATTGAGAGGAATATACTTTTTAAGCTGGTCATATTAGTGACTAGATTAAAATTAGGGTTTTGTTACTAGAGAAGATTCTGACTATTTAGTAGATAATTAATTGTCCTCTTATCCTCATAATACATTGCATTCTATCACATGCATAGCTTTAGGCAACCATTCCACAATGAAGATACATAATTATACCATCACAAGACTTCTCTGTGCTACTTCCTTATAGCCATACAAGCTCTTGCCCCGCATCCTAACACTCAGCAATTAATAACTTGTTTTCCATCTCTGTAATTATGTTATTTTATTACATGAATGGAACCATGTAGTATATGTCCTGTGGATGTTACCATTTTTTTTCCTTTTCGCCCACTGAAGGACATTTGGATAGTTTGGGGCTACTATAATAAAGCTGCTAAGAATATTCATGTACAACATTCTGCATGGAAATATATTTTCATTCATTTTTTCCCCTTAATTTGGTAGATATACACAAGAGTACACTTTCTGGGTCATATGGTATGTCCATTTTTTATTTTAAAAGGAACTTCCAGACTATTTTTCAGAGTGCCTGTAACTATATTCCCAACAGTGATGTAGGAGAGATCTGGTTTTTCACATTCTTACCAACTTTTGGTATTACTACTATTTTTTATTTGGTTATTCTAATAGTTGTATAGTGATATCCTACTATGGTTTTCATTTAAATTTATCTAGTGATTAATGATGTTGAACATGTTTTTACATTCATACTTTCAATCTCTGTGTACTCTTTGGTAAAATTTCAGATCAAGTCTTTTGCTCATTTTCTAATTTAATTGTTTTTAATATTAAAGTTTGAGAGTTCCCTATATATTCTAGATACAAGTTCTTTGTCATATATGTGATTTGTAGAAAATTCTCTCACTGTGTGACTTTTGTTATTCTCTTAACAGAGTATTTTGCAGAGAAAGAATTTAATGTGAAAAAAGTCTAATGTATTAACTTTTTTTTATTGTATGGATCATACTTTTGGTGTCAAATGTAAGAACATTTTGCTTGATGTCCATTAAAAATGATGCAGTAAGGATTTCTAACAATCCTCTCCTCCATAAAAACAGTGATAAAACATAAAATTGTCAAAATCAACATTTCTAGAACTATGAAAATTAACCAAAGATATTCAGCAATGTGTATTTATTCAAGAAAACTGGTTGAATCTTAGTTCAAGAAAACCCAGTGATCTATGTGCTATTTTTTCTTTCCTTAGTCTCCGTGACCCTTTCACCAGCCCTATGGTAACCTTGAAAACAATACTTTCACAATTATGCTGAAAAGCAGTGGTCTAACAGCCTCTGGAGGTGAAGGAACAGGGTTAGATCTCTTCAAAATTCCAAATCCCAGAGAAGGGTTATTATTTGACCTGTCTGGCAGTTTCTTGGGAAGTTCCATTAGCAAGACTTGTCTTTATTTGGCTGACACAGAGCTGGCCCAGTATAAACAGCCTTTCCCTGGGGATGTATGTCAAAAAACAATCAGCCATAATTGTCTAATATCCCAGATGCCTGAGATAGCAATCACAAATAGGAAACACATCAAACAGATTTAAAATCTAAAAGTTTTTGAGTGACATATACACAGATGACTTTGAAAAGCGACATATTTCTAGTAATCTGGAAGACCATGTGCTACGGCCATGAAAGACCTGAGAGGGCCCTAAACTCTCATGCACGTCTGGATGAATTTGAAGTTCTGCACAAATAGGAGAAAAGATGAAGGTGGACTTGTAAAGTGGCTACCTGAACATTCAAGTAATGCCCCCCCAGATCAGAGACCTTTCACAAAATCTCAGAGACATTTTGCTTCAGGCATTTAAAGGAATCTCTATACGATCATTAGCTAATCATTAAGCTAACTGAACACAGACCTCGGTGGCCATACAGTAAAAAAATACAGACTTAAAAGATATAGACTTTAAAGAGTTTATCCAGGAAAGCTGCTAAACAAGAAAATGACAACAACAAAAAACAGCAACAACAAACCTGTTGTAAATGTCCAACTTTCAAAAGGAAGACGTTATAGGACATGTGGAGAAATAGGAGAATATATCCCGTATTTAGGAGGAAAGAGAATGATTGATAAAATTTTCCCTGAGGATACCCAGGCATTGAACTTAATAGACAAAGACTTCAAATGACCTGTTTTAAATATATTCAAAGAACAAAAGGAAACTATCTGAAGAACTAGAAGAAATAACAATGCATTATATACCAGAGCAATGGAGATTGAAGTGTAAAATTTTGTAGGCTTTTTATACCCTCCTCAGAGACTGGACACATCTCTTCCTCTGCAATAGCTACAATGGAAGACTGTTTATTCAGATTCATCTTAGAGTCAAGTTGAGTTGATGCCCTTTCCTGATTTTTATTAGATGGGTTTCTCTGGTTATGCCTTCAATACCCAAACTCTCACACATCTGGCTTTTTAATATAGTCACTCTTTGAACTGAAAGACAGTAGCTGCATTTTGGGGTCACTTCATTTAACAGGAATCTAACCGAAGGCCTTAGAATTCAATTACTACTGAATGCACAGGACTCTTTCCTCTTATTTGAACCCATTTCCCTCTTGTCTGAACCCATTTCCCGCTCCTATTTTCTTTGTAGAATTTGGAAAGGGAAGCTATGTGTTGTGAAAGTATTATTGGATTAATCCATTCACTTTGGGTATTGGGGCTCTTCTGGATCTTGATATGTTTCTTCAACCCAGTAGACTTCTTCCCATTCTTGCAGTCTGTCCATCTAAAGCAGATTGATTCTCCACTTGCCAGAATTCAGACAAGATACTCACCTCCAGCTGTAGAATTTTCCACATTTCTAAACTCATATGCAAGTGGCTATTGCTGTTGGTGTTGCCATGGAAGCAAAATTGTATTACAACCATCCTACATGCTAATCAGAAGCAAAATCTCAAATTACTTATTATTTATCTTTTTGTTTTTTAATAAATACAATTAAGTTCTATATTTTCTGAGGTATAGTACCATACATGTTTTTATATGTAGGTGGCTAGCTGTCATTTGTTCCAAATCTAAATATTAGCAATTTCCATTTTGATGTTTTCTTTGGGACCCATGACTTTTTTTCCAAGTTCATTGGACAGCATTGCCATTGGGCAAGATGCTGGCTCTCATTTTGTTGTCTGCTTTTATATTTATTGCATATTGCTTGAGATATATAATGCATAGGTTATTTCTCAATTTTTTGTAATTTGTTCAAGATTATTATGACTCTAGTATGTTGCTACTTTTGTCTTTTAAAATTCCTGAGTGTTTACAAAACTATAACATCTACTTTGTGTGCAAATAATTCTATAAATATCAATTAGATTGAACTCATTTATGATATCTAAAACTTTTAGAATTTTATTTACTTCATGTCTATTTATAAAAGAACTACTTTAAAATCTCCAACATGACTTAAGTTTTCATATCTTTTTACTGAATTTTGTAAGTTTGTCATTCTGTAAGGATCATGACTACTGTATTATTTTGAGGAGGAGAGTTCCTTTTCTCAAAAAAAAAAAACAAAACAAAAAACCT
Source organism: Meles meles (assembly GCF_922984935.1). Lineage (NCBI taxonomy): Eukaryota > Metazoa > Chordata > Mammalia > Carnivora > Mustelidae > Meles > Meles meles. The sequence continues at coordinate 57,058,192 of NC_060077.1, forward strand.
CTCTGTGATCCTTTTAATGTTCTATGCCTTGAATTCTGAATGTTGTTAAAGGTAAACTATTTTCTTTTTGTTAGTATTTGCTAGACTATTTTTCTTATTTCTTTATGTTCCATCAGCCTGTGGCACTTTTAGACCTGTGTCCAGTAAATAAAATATAGCTGTATTTTGACTTACATACTTTAACCAAACTCTATTTATTATTATTGTTAATTTAAACTTATTCTTGCCATCTTATTTGGTGGTTCATACTCAATACTCTCTTTTTTTGTTTGTTTTATAACATTTCTATTATTGGCCTGATTACATTTTTGTTCCATTTACTTCTCTATAAGTATAGAAGTTTTACAGTCTATTTCTAGAATAGTGGTTTGCTTTAAATTTTTAATACATATGCAGGATCGGATTTTTTAATAGCATCAAGATTTGATCTGTACTCAGTTTCCTTCATTTACTTAGCCTACCATCTTGAAGCCAGATGTCTTTCCCAGATATGTGAGGTAATACTTAGCTGAACTTTTGGGGGAGATACATTTTATTCATATGTCAGCAATCTTTTATGCCTTTAAATTTTCTCTTCTCCAAATCTGCATTTCAGTTCCCAATGCTTTGCTGAGTTCATACTTTGGTTCCTGATCTAGTAAAAATAGCAGTGAAATGAGAGGGAAATTTCCCACCAACCTTGTGAGATAGATACTCAGAGCCAAAATCATGGCAATTAATAAAAATGAGTAAGTAGTTTGTTCTGCACACAAATTTTTGGGTTAAGATAATTACTTGCTACATACTTAAAATTCAGCAGGAAAATATTTCAAGGAAAAATGTGCCTTGCCTATAGGTTGTATATAAGGATGACAGTGCACTATCTCTAAAATTCTAAGATATAACTCAAATCTCAGAGATTGAAGATACATTTATTGAGTACCTGTATGGTCTAAGGGTTGTTAAATGGCTATTGTAAAGAGGTGAACAGAATGGGCATGATTTGAAGACTTTAAGCAAATAAGCACACAAATAAATACATTTGTATCAGGATGCACCAGCAGAGATGAAATGTTTACATTTTTCACTCTTTTGCACAGACTGACGTCAAAAACCACAATAGAATCCTGGAAGGAAGCCTTTTACTTCCTAAGGGATAAGTTTAGGGACTTTGGTAACAATGAACTATTTAATTTAGTTTTCCAGGGAAAGTTAAAATATTTAGGCTTTTTTTATTTCTAAGAGTTGAGAAAAAAAATAGGTTTTGTTTCTGAGAAGAGGATTCCTTCCTTATGAATAATGTTAAAATATTTATAATTTCACATTCTCTACTCCCTCCCATAATAAATATGTGTTCATTTCTGTTACAAAAGGTGCTCATTCTCATCAGTGTAGTCCATGCTTGTGAATATTTAGGCAAGCTTACTAGACATAAATCCTTCAGATATGTTTAGAGTGAGAAACTTCCAGATAAAAAGCTGAAAAGAGAAATGAATATAACCCTATTCAAATAGTATCAAATTAGCAAATCAGTGCAATATAAAATGGTGACAGGTGGGCCATGCTTTTCATTGATAAAAGATCTGCTTTCCGGATGGGATTATGAAAAGCTGTGAAAACAGGAATCATATATTTGTCGACATGAACAATTAAACTAGTGTCATTAGCAAATAATTAAACCAGGAAAACTAAAGCCATGTTCATTAATAATTTTAAATTAATTATGACAGTGATGTTAGTAACAATTGGCATTTGCATTTGTATGAACATTTTGGAAAAGAAATACGTGTATATTGAGATTTAGGATTAGTGACTCTGAATCAGAATCTTCTTAGGAGAGGAAACTTGTTAAAAATGTAAATTTAGGTGCCCCAGAAATTTAAATTCATTAGATGTGAAAAGGGTCCATGAACATGGATTTAACAACCTCCCCCTTCCTTGCACACACACATGTACACACCCAGAAATGGTCATTCTGATACAGGTGATTGGGTAGATAATACTTAAAAAACATTTCTTACATAAGTAAAGCATTGATGAAAATAAGAATTGTTACATTATCTATTGTGAATTAGCATTTGTTTGAATATTTCTTTATATATATTTTATTTTGAAATGGTTATTTCATTGGTAGGTGGTGAGGTTTAATTATCTATAGATAGTAATATGAGTAAATCTAGCCACTTATAACATTATTACAAAAAGTAGACTAATATAAATAACTTAAGAGGAGTGCTTGATCGGTTTTCTAATAAGATGTTACAATGGTATAATGAAGGCTCCCTCTTCCAAGAATAACTACAGACAAACTAGATAGGGAAAATACCAAGAAAAGAGAAGTGTTAAAATTCCTCTGGGTAGTAGGGGAATTGCTTTGCAATTGTATGTTCAGGAAGGGGTTGATTCCAGACTTTAGCCAGGACAGGGTTGGCAGTCTGGGATTATTGTGGGAGAAAAAGGTAAGAACAGTATAGCTAGAGTTCTGCTTTTGCTTCTTTCCCAGCATTGCCCCATCATTGTCACAGCAGGGATGATACAGAATTCTGGTGCAGGTATCTGCAGAAGGCAGTTCCCACAAGGGAAATAGTAGAACTCTGGGTCATTAAATTAGCCGAAATAGTGATATTGGAGAAAAATGTCATGACTAAGCATCCTCAAAAACCTCTAGTAATCCCTAAAAGCACAAATGAAAAGATAATCTGTTTTAGGCATATCACAGTGACAAAGGAAAATCCTAAAAGTAACAAAAAGGAGGGAAAGGCATATTACTTTCAAAGGAGGAATAATAAGACTGATTATGGGCACCAGAACACAATGCAATAACACAATTAAAGGATTGAGAAGAAAAACTGCCAACCTAGAATTTGTTACTTAGAATATTTTTCCATATACCTTTGTGAAGGTGAAAGAAAAAGATGAATAGAAACTACAAAAGTATGTCGCCTTGCAAACCTTCAATACAAATATAAAATAATTAAACTTATAGAGGTCTGCCGTGTAAAACGCTTAGAAGTCATCAATCCTGTCTTCACAACAAGACAAAAGCTGAGTATATTGAAAACCAATGACTTTTCCTATACTCCTCAGAGATATGGTGTCCCCGAACAAACCACCACCCTGAAAACTAGAGAGATGTAAATACAGAGAGTCACAATTCAGAACTACGTACCTGGAGCAGAAGCTGCTAGAGCCACAATATGGTGGGAACACACAAAGGGCAATTTTAATGAATTGCTGGAGACTGAGGGTGCACCAGCTTTATGTTGAGAAGCTCCTGGGGACCCCCACACCCTCATGGGTTTTCCCTCTAGAAACCCTGCCAGATTCTAATGGAAAAGATATAAGGAAAAAACACCACCTATTTCTGTCAGGGAGAGAAGGAGAGTATGCATTTTGAAATATACCCAAATCATTCTCCATGAAAAAGACCTACACTCTGAAAGAAAATACTGTACCAGAGCCTTATCTGATCCAGAGGAATGGCAATTAGCCAACTCCAAGTCCCTCTAACCTTCCTGTCTCATCTCCAGGGGGGCTGAAGCTGAGAAATATTTGAAAGTCACAACCCAGGGGCACTTGGATGGCTCAGTGGGTTAAAACCTCTGCCTTCTGCTCAGGTCATGATCCCGGCACCCTGGGATCGAGCCCCACATCGGGCTCTCTGCTCAGCAGGGAGCCTGCTTCCTCCTCTCTCTTTGCCTGCCTCTCTGCCTACTTGTGATCTCTGTCTGTCAAATAAATAAATAAAATCTTTAAAAAAAAAAAAGTCACAACCCAGAGACGCATGCCCACTTAGAGATCATTTTGAATTAAAAAAACAAAACAAAACAAAAACAAAAAAACCCCACAAAAGATTATAGAAGATTTCTCCTTCTCCTCACCTGACTACCACATCAACAGACCTACAGAATAAGAACAGTGAATTGCATGGGGTGTCTGGGTGGCTCAGTCGGTTAAGCGTCTGCCTTTGGCTCAGGTCCCAGGGTCCTGGGATTGAGCCCCTCGTTGGGCTCCTTGCTCAGTGGGAAGCCTGCTTCTCCCTTTGCCTACAGCTCCCCCTGTTTGTGCTCTCTCTCTGTCAAATAAATAAATAAAATCTTAAAAAAAAAAAAAAAGAACAGTGAATTGCAGCTAAAATTGCTGCAAGACCCAGAATCTGTTCAAGAAAGAGTCCTTAGGGAAATCCAAAGACAACAAGGAAGAAAACAAAAAGACACTAGAGAAAGCTGAAGCTTCTGCATATAAGCTACAACAAATATTAAACACAGCTCAACTGTGAGCTAGAGTAAGATAAATCCTCACATTAAAGGCATATTTACCTCAGATCCCTTTACTCAATATACCATGTTCCACTTTCAACAAAAAGTTACAAAATATGCTAAAAGGCAAGAGAAAACAATCTGAAGATAATAAAGCAAGCATTAGAACCATACTCAGATGTGACACAAATTTTGGAAATATTAGGGGATTTAAAATATCTATGATTAATATGTTAAAGGCTTTAATGGGAAAGGAAGTAACATGCATAATAGGTGGGTAATTTAAGTAGAAAAATGAAAACTCTAAAAGTCAAAAGGATATTCTAGAAATCAATATTATAAAGGAATGAAGAATGCCTTTCTGGGCTCGTCAGTAGGCTGCACAAGGAGGAAACCAGCATTTCCTGTGCAGCATACTGTGCAGCAGTAGGCTGCACAAGGAGGAAACATTGGTGGAAACTTCCCAAAGTTAAATGCAAAGAGAAAAAAGATAATAATAAAGAATATCCAAGAATTATGAGATTTGGAGCATTTACAAAAGTTATAAAATACATGTAACTGGAATACCAGAAGGAGAAAAAAAATAGGAGAAATATTTGAAGTAATAATGGATGTGAATTTTCCAGAATTAATGTCAGACACCAAACTAATGATCCAGGAATCTCAGAGAATGTCAAGCAGGATTACTACCAAAATATATAAAACCTGGGCATGTCATCTACAAACCTCCAAAAATTAAAGAAAATATTTAAAAGTGCTGGGAGAGAAGAGGGCATACCCTACCTATAGGAAAAAAAGGTAAGAATTACATCAGATTTTGCATCAGAAACAATGAAAAGAGGAAGAATGTAGAGTGGTATATTTAAAATGTTGGGAGAAAAAAAGAAACACCAACCTGAAATTCTATATCCAGCAAAAGTATCCTTCAAAAAATAAAGAGGAGGAATGAGTTTCTCAGATAAACAAAAATGAGTGAATTCATTGCTAGCAGAGCTTCCCTGTAAGAAAGAAATTCTTCTAAGAGAAGGGAAATGATGTAGGTCAGAAATCCTGAGAAACCCAAATCTATATAAAGTAGGAAAAAGTGTCATGGAAGGAGTAAGTCAAAGTAAATTAAAACCTTTTATTTCTCTTATTCTTACCTAATAAGTGTTCAAAGTAGTGATAGAAGCAATATATTGATTCTTTTGTATTGGTAATCTAACGTTATTGGATGCATTGTCACATATCTATTTTCTAAGAAAGAGAGCTCTAAAAGAATAGTAAAAGAATGCACAACCAGTATCCATAGTTAATGGATAGGGGAGATGAATGACAGGAATGTTATAGGGGTGGAAAAGGAACTGAGAATACCACATTGTAGTAGAATAGAATATATATAGTATTATGGTATTCAAGTGTTCTAGGATCTATTGTAAGTTACCTGCACTACCCATGAAGTGAGAGTGTTATTTGAAAGTGGACTTGGATTAGTTAAAATTGTGTATTGCAAAGTCTAATGCAGCAACAGAATTTTTTCGATGTATAGTTGATATGCTAAGAGAAGGTAGAAAATGGAAACATATAAAATACTCCTTTAAAACTAGAGAGTGAAGAAAATGAGAGGAAGATTTTAAAATGGAAGAAAGAAAAATTGCAATGAATAAGAAGTGCTTACAATCATGGTACATATTAATCCAATTATACCAATGATACTTTGAATGTAAGTGGCCAAAATATACCAATTTTAAAGACAAAAGACTGTTAGAATAGGGGAGGGAAAAGAAACAAGACCTAACCACCTATTATCCAGGAAAAAACTTCTTTATTATAAAATCACAGACAGGTTAAAAGTAAATGAATGGAGAAAAATAAAGATACTCCATGCTAACCCTAACCCAAAGCCAACTTCAGAACAAGGAAAATTATCAGGGATAATGAGAGGCATTAAACAGTGATAAAAGGGTCAATTCTCCAAGAAGACATGACAGTCTTTACTATGCATGCACCTAAAGCAGAATGTCAAAATAAATAATACAAAAATTGATAGAAATAAAAGGAGAAATAGAGAAATCCACTATTACAGTTGGAGACTTCAATACCCTTTTATCAGTTGTTCCAACAGTGAAAGAAATCAGTAAATATATAGTTGAATCGAACAGCACCATTAATCAATGTCTATAAATTGATATTTATAGAATGCTAACATACAATGATGGCAGGATACACATTCTTCTCAAGCACATATGAAATAGTCAACAAGACAGATCACATTCTAGGCCACAAAACATAGCTTCATAAATTTAATATAATAGTAATCATTCAAATTATATGCTTAGACCACAATGAAATTAAACTAGAAATCAACAGCAGAAAAATAACTGCAAAACAAAAAATACATATAGTGGAGATTAAATAATACTGTCCTAAATAATATGGAAACACCAACCTGAAATTCTATATCCAGCAAATTCTATATTCATGTCAGAAACCCTGAGAAACCCAAATCTATATAAAGTAGGAAAAAGTGTCATGGAAGGAGTAAGTCAAAGTAAAATAAAACCTTTTATTTCTCCTATTCTTACCTAATAAGTGTTCAAAGTAATGACAGAAGCAATGTATTGGTTCTTTTGTATTGGTAATCTAACTTTATTAGATGCATTGTCACATATCTATTCTCTAAGAAAGAGAGCTCTAAAGGAATAATAAAAGAATGCACAGCCAATATCCACAGTATCCAAAATTTCTCAAGAGAAATTTTTAGATATTTTGAATTAAATGGAAATGAAGATACAACTTTAAATTTGTGGGATACAGCAAAAGTGAGGTTTACAGGCAAACATAGCATTGAATGCATATGTTGGAGAAGAAAAATACCTAAAATAGAAAATCTGAGCTTCTACCTTAGGAAATTACAGAAAGAATGGGAATTTAAGCCAAGGCAAGCAATTTAAGCCAAAAGCTAACAGAAGAAAAGAAAAAGCAGAAATCAGAGAAACTGAAAGCAAGGAAATCAATAGAATCAATCAAACCAAAAGCTGGTTCTTCAAAAATATCAATTAAGTACAAACCTCTTGCCAGATAAACCAAGAAAAAAATTTTTAGCAGAGGGAAAATGATTCTAAACAGCCCCTTGGAAATGGCAATAAAATGGTAAGTAAGTGGGTGGGTACTTATAGAAGTATACTGTCTGTACAGAATAATAATAGTAATGTCTTGTAGAATTTAAATATGTGCAGAATTAACATGCATAACAATATTAGAGCAAATGATGAGAGGTAGGTAAATAGAATTCAAGCAACTTAGGATCCAGCATTATCAGGGAAATGATAAAAATAATAACTTTATTAGCTGCATTGTCACATATTTATTCCCTAAGAACGAGCGCTCTAAAAGAATAATAAAAGAATGCACAGCCAGTTAAGAATGGAAAAATAGTTTAAAATATTTTATTAATTCAAAGAAAAGAAAGAATAGAAAAGTAAACATAAAGAGACCAGTCACATGTGAAGCAAATTGCAAGATGGTAGGTATTGCTCCAAGTATACCAATAATTATATTTAGATGAAACAAGTATTTCAATGAAGGAGTAAAAATATTAGATTCCACTTTTAAAAAATAGCATGGTAATTAGAAGAGATACATCATAGATCCTGTGACACAGAATGTCTGAATGTAAAGGAATGAGAATTACTTGGGGACATTTGATAATGATGAGACAATCTAATAGATAGACATAAAAATATCAAGTCTGTATACGCACAATTAAGTATTTGAAAATATACCAAAACTAATGGTGATGCCAACATATTTGAATGCACCTTCTTTAATTGCTAATAAAACAACATGAGGATTCATCCCTCTTAATCTGACTTCTATCCAAAAGACAAAACTTGAAACTCTAATAAGAAAAATTTAATAAATAAAGAGTGATTATTTGTGGTTTTCTTCTGTTTGGACCTCTGTAATCACGGACTATACCTATTCTCCTCCCTTGGAACTTAGAAGGTTTTATAACCTGAGATCTGACCTTTCCTACTCATTATTGGACAGGATAACTGATACCTCCCGGGGGAAATGTCCTCACAAAATGAAACAAGATATTTGAAGAGAACAACTGCAAGGCAAAAGAATGTACTGCATGAAAGTCAGAAAGAGAAGCATTATAATGAACAAAGCAAAAGTTTTAAATAAAATACAGTGTATTAAAACATAAACAAAATATTTTAAATGTGAACTATAGTAAAAATGCATTAAAAGAACAAACCGGAAAAACTATTTGAAAATAAGATAGTTACTATAAAGGCCACAATGGCTCTACAGGTTTGAAATGTTGTAAGTGAGGGAGGCATTAGTAACTGGAAGATCCACTTGAGTATCCAGAAGGAATTAAAAGATAAAAAGAATATTTGTAAATGTAGAGAGTTATGGAAAGTAGAATAAAAGTAGGATTTTAAAATATATGGATAATGAAAACCTAAGAAGGAGGGCACACTAAAAACTAAAAAGAGGAATTTAAAAAAAAATGGAGAACCATTTCCTGGAATTGAAAAATAAATGAAATAATTCATATTGCAAGCATTCACACTATTGAAAGGAAGAAAATAGTTGGTGGTGGGGGGGAAACCATGGGAATTAAAGGATATATCAAAAATAAGAAGCTTCTAAAAGTTTTAGAGGGATCAGACCAAGGAAAATTATCAGAACAATATATTTCCAATGTCACTGGAAGCAATATGAAGATGGAACAGTATTTTGAAGATATCAAAAGAACTGGATTATGGGCATTAAGGAGGACACACGATGTGATGAGTACTGGATGTTATATGCAAATAATGAATCAGTGAACAATATAGGAAAACTAGTGATGGACTATATGTTGCCTAATTGAATTTAAATTACAAAAAAGAAATTTGAACATAGATGCCAAACCAAACCTTCAAATATTAGAGCATGATAAAAAATACTCACATGAATTCAAAACTTTGGCTTGCTTTTCCCAAAAAAGACTTGCATTTAAAATACTTTGGGTTTATAGCATCATTGTCAACAATAACCAAATTATGGAAAGAGCCCAAATGTCCATCAGCTGATGAATGGATAAAGAAGAGGTGGTATATATACACAATGGAGTATTACTCAGCCATCAAAAAGAATGAAATCTTGCCATGTGCAATAATGTGGATGGAACTGGAGTGTATGATGCTAAGCAAAATAAGCCAGTCAGAGAAAGACAAATACCATATGATTTTACTCATATGCGAAATTTAAGAAATGAAACAGATAAACATGGAGGAGGGGAGAGAGAGGTAAACCATAAAACAGAATTTTAACTATACAGAACTGGATGATGGGCATTAAGGAGGGCACATGATGAAGGTTGCTGGAGGGATAGTGGGCAGGGGAATAGACTAAGTGGGTGATGGATATTAAGGAGGGTACTTGTAGTGATGAGTACTGGGTGTTATAATTAAGTGATAAAGCACTAAATTCTACTCCTGAAGCTAGTATTACATGATATGTTATGTAAGTGGAATTTAAATAAAAAGATGAAAAAATGCGAATGGAATAAAAAAATAGTTTTGGGTAACATTTTTAATAACATTTAAAATCATATTTTTAGCTTTCAAATACATCTATGAGATACTACACACACAAAAAAGACATGCTGCACAAAAGATAAAGAAGAAAAAAATGAAGACATTAAATATGTTAGTAAAGTTTGTTTTCTTTAAAAACACAGTGAGCATCAGAGAAAAGAAAGTATATAAGAGAAAAGAAAATATATATTAACCCAGAATTAAAATCTAGATAACATCAAGCTAAAAAGGAAGGTGAGAAGGCATAGCAGAGGGATAAGAAAGTACAGTAAATAGATCATCTTGTTGGAGGTAAGAGATAGATAACAGCTGAAGACAATAAATAAAATAAATTTTAAAATAGACCTAGAAAAGATAAAATAAGGTAATAAACCAAAATACTAGATAAAGTATCTCAAGAATTAAACTAAATATAAATGTTCTAAGCTCCCTATTAAAGAAGTTTTCATATTGGATTAAAAAGAAAATAAAATCAAGTCTATGGTGTTTATAAGAGAAAAATCTAAAGAATAGAGACTTGCAAAGACAGAAGCTTTTTAAAAAGGGAAAGCATTCCATTGAATAGCAATCAAAAGAAATCCAGTTTAGGTAAGCCTACTATTAGAAAATTGTACTTAAAACCAGTACTAATTATACACACAAGGTATAACCTATTTTGGTATGTACTACTGTCTCCCCAGCTTTTGCCTGGAGACATTTCTGATCTGTGACACAGGGAAGGGGAAGCCAAAACAGCGGCAGGCAATATACCAAGTGGAGGAGACATCGAGTTCTGGGAGGCAGAGGCACCTGGAAATCACCAAGGCATTGTAACAAAGAGGAGGGAACCATGCAGAAAAAGGGCTTCAGGTGTCAAATCTGTCCACAGAATAACCAAGAAGTTGTAAGCTGGATATTCCACAGAGCTCACATAGAGCTAGACACATACGCGTTCCAGTCAGTCAGAAAACAGAATCTGTGAACACCTAGGCCACTCAGAAGAGACCCCTAAAGGGGTATGTCTTAGTAGAAGGCTAAATTTCAGAGAAAAGTCACTATAAATGCACCATAAAAACTCTTTAAAACAAGCTTCAGTTGGAAAAAAAAATAGAAAATCTTAATAGCCCTATGTCTCTTTAAAAAATTGAATTTATGAGTAAAAAGAAGCCTGCCCTAGATGGCTTCAATAGTAGATTCTGTGAAACATTTCATAAGGAATAATCCATTCCTTTACAAGCCTTTCAGACAATAGAGGAAAGGAGAACATGTGCCTACTCACTTTGTGAAAAAGCATTTCCCTGACATTGAAACCAGCAAACTATATGAGAGAAAGAAAGAAAGAGATAGAGAGAGGAAGGGAGGGAGGGAGGAAGGGAGGAAGGGAGAAAAAAAGGAAGTCACAGGCCAATTGTTTTGAGTGATATTAAAAGGACACTTTGCCCAAACAATGTTTTATCTTACCCTTCTGTTAAATATTCAGATTTGACGTTCTCAGGGCAGTGCACCAAAGTAAGATTCTGGATGGATGAAGAGCAGGTGAGAAAAAATCAATACGATTTTAGGAAACGGTCTGTATAGAAGTTCATGATTAGGAAACTGATGGATTTAAAATTCATGGTACCTCTGATGTACTAATTTTGTAATCAAACTGAATTGCTAGTAATACTGTACAATCTGCCCTGTTGCCTCAACATGGTTTAAAGATTCTTCAGAAAGGGAATTCAGGCTCCTAGGACTCTCTTCTGCTCTGCCTTTTACTTGGTTTACAACTGTGTTTTATTTACATTTCATTTCAACTAGACTTTTGCTCCCCAATATAATAAGCGCAGAGATCATTTTATTTAAAAATCTCTATTCTAATGTTATCTTGAAATATTTATTATAGTTGTTATTGTTAGTTCATGTAGGCATGAGAATACTGTACCCAGCTGACTAGATGATTATCTGATCATGCTGTAGAACATTGTGGCATCTGCCTCCAATAAAAGTTTCATGCAAAGTACTTATCACAATTCCTTAAGGAGAGAGAGGTGGGACTTTAAGTCTAAAAGACTAGTTGTTTAGTATTTTTATACTTGCCTGCTAATAAATATTTGATTGTGGCAGAATTTTTCTGAGAATTGCTTTTATTATACAACCTGCTAGAAAATTTGCTGGGGAGGTGTCTAAAGTTCTTGCCTTCTGGGATTGTTGAGGAATGTCACGATTCTGGATAGACAGACTGTCTTGGGTCAGATCAAGTGACAACAATAACTCCTTTAAATCAGGAGTATAAAATGTGATTTCTTATTATTCCCTTTCTTTTTTCACCCTTATATTCCTTCTCCTCCCTTCCCATAGGACGGATTTCCAGCATAGGCTTATAGATATTCCAATGTACTTTGTCCTCATTAAGTAAGTTCTTAAGGATTTTTCCAGTTCTAAACAATCTCCTGAAAAATACAGTATTCTGATAATTCATAGCTGGTGCGCCTTTTACTGTAATGCTATAGTGGCCTAAAAACATACTGATGTTCTTAAATAATGTGATTTAAAATTTAAAATATTTAAGGGCTAGCAAGATCAATTTTTTAAATGTTGATTAATCACATTGACTTTTCAGTACCTGCTGCACAGTGATTCTGCTCCTTCAAATAGAAATCCAGAACATTTTTCTATGTAAAAACACATACCACATCTATTTCATCTCTGAAACTGCAACCTTAGCCGCCAGCAGCAGTTCCTTGGGGGTTTTAAAAACATCAATCAGTTTCACAGCTAAAGAGAAAGTACTTTTTCTTCCAGAACAATCTTAGCTAAAAGAAGAATAGGCCTTGTCATTTTCAAAGACATACAATGGGTTAACTTTAAGAAATTGCAAGATGCAACTTCTTATTCACAACTGGCTTTATTTGAGAGGAAAAAAAGTAGAGTAGGCAAATTGACTAAACACTTTACATCCTGGTTAAGTCTCAGGACTACAAACTGAGCTGCAGTGATGACTCCTGGGCAGGCTGGGCCTAGGCACACTTGTCACATCAACCCTACAGATAGGCCTTGATGTAACAGTGCTAAAGATAAAAGCACTTCTTTGTATTTATAGGTCTGATTCTGCTTTTGTTTGTGTATTCACTTGTTTTGGTTTATAGATTCCACAGTTATAGAGTGAGTAAGTCATGAGAGTAAAGGTACAGAATAAGGAATATAGTCAATGTACTATACTAGCATTGTATGGTGACAGATGGTAGCTACACTTGTGGTGAGCACAGTGGAAGAGTTGTTAAATCACCGTGTGGAACACCTGAAACTAATGTAACATTCTGTGCCAACCAACTATACTCAGGAAAAAAAAACGAAAAGAAAAAAAAAAAAAGGTAAGAGCACATGATGATTTCTACTTCTTCCCGAGCCGTTATTTGAATCATTTTTTAAATTTAATTTAATTTTTTCAGTGTTCCAGAATTCATTGTTTATGTGCCACACCCAGTGCTCCATGACCTCCATAATACCCTCCACAAGGCTCACCCATCCCCCACCCCACTCCAGAACCCTCAGTTTTTCTGAATCCACAGTCTCTCATGGTTTGTCTCCCCCTCCGATTTCCCCCAACTCACTTCTCTTCTCCTTCTCCTAACGTCCTCCATGTTATTCCTTATGCTCCACAAGTAAGTGAAACCATATGATAATCAACTCTCTCTGCTTGACTTATTTCACTCAGCATAATCTCTTCCAGTCCTGTCCATGTTGGTACAAAAGTTTGATATTCATCCTTTCTGATGGAGGCATAATACTTCATTGTGTATATGGACCACATCTTCCTTATCCATTCCTCTGTTAAAGAGCATCTTGGTTCTTTCCACGGTTTGGCGATTGTGACCATTGCTGCTATGAACATTGGTCTTGACAGAAAAGGAAATCTCAAGTGAAAACATTGCCTTTTCTTTACTTAGTTTACAACTTGTGTTTTATCTGCCTTTCACTTAAACTACTTTGTTTTTACTCAAAAATACAGGTACACAAAAAATGATTTCACAGAAATCACTATAATTTTATCTTCCCATCTTTGTTATAGTATTATTAGTTCCTTTAGGCAGAATGTGGTAGTGAATTCATTGTATCTTCTTGGCATTTTAAAGGAACATTTAGGGTTTTTTTTAAAAGGATAATTATTTGACATACTCTATAAAGCTTGGTTCAGAGTAACTGTGTTTTTACCAGTATTTTAAATAGGATAATTTCCTTCTCTATGTCATTGTCACAATATTTTGATCAATATGCCAAAGAATCAATGGGATACTTTTAGTCAATTAAAGTAAATGTAAAAAGGTACTATTGAAAAAGCTTTTTCATTTTGTGTCGGTTCATACATATGAAAGACAACTATCATGTTACATAACAATTAAGCTATTGCTTTTTTAAAAGTTTATAAGCCTGTGTCAGAAATGTATTCATCTATGTGGCTAGAATGTGAACTAATAATTTGGTAATTAACATTTAATTTCACCCAAAAAATTGTGTTAAATAAACCACAGAGATTTCCCTCAGGAAAATCTATCAAACTTAGAAGCAAAAAAGAATGCTTTATTTCTTTTGTAATTTAATTAGCTTTTATGTCTGAAAATGGAAAAAAATAGCATCAATTGAGAAGATGGATTAATGTTAATAAAATTATTTGAAACCTTCATTTTTATATTTATTATGTAAATATAAGTTTATGACTAATAAGAACTTGAATGTATGTTGAAAGAACAACTTGAGACTTTCAGATCTTTATTACAGATGTTTGCTCATATTATTTGTTTTCTCTTATTTGTTCTGACTGGCTCCAGTCTTCAAAATTATACACTTTATCTGGAATTTATTTGTCACAATTCTCTTTAAAATTCAAATGTGCTATTATTGCTATCATTGATTTAAATAGTTTACTTTTTCCATTAACAAAGAAAATAGGGATGGAGTTGGAAATAAAATAGCCTGATGATGAGTGGGGAGCCACTGGGGAACGACAGAAGGAACAGTGAGCATTATGAAGAAAGGAAAAAAAAAACACTAGTTGAGCATTTATATGGAATGATTCTGGGCACTTGATTTTTAACCCTCACATCTAGATATGTTGTCAGGTAATTATCATTTTCCACTTTTTACAAATAAAGGACCTGGGGACCAAGACGAAGTAACTTGTCCCCAGATAAGTTAATAAAAGTAGAGCTGTGGTCTGCTATGCAAAGCCAGGTCTGGCTGTCCCCAAGGCCTGCAAGATGCTTAAATACAGTGTTTGATGCTTCTGCAGAGTTCTGTAGAGGTGAGTATGGACCATGTCCAATAAAAACTGTGAAGCAGACAAAACTTTGGTTTACTGTTTCAAGGGTCTTTAATGCTTCATTTCCTGGGCATTCCCCAGATGTAAACAAAGGAACTCTCACATTCACCCCAAGAGCCATCACTAATGCCTTCCCAGTCCCTCCCGTTTCTTCCTGCTCTGCCTTTCATTATTCATTTATCTAAGTGTTCTTTCATTCATGCATGCATTCATTCATTAAATATTGTTTACTATGTGCCAGGCACTCTTTTGGCACCAAGGCTACAAACATGAACAAAATGGACACCATCCTTGCCTTTGTAGAATTACCATCTAATAGTATCTGAGAATAACCTTATAGAGGTGTTCTAATTACACAAATAAATATTTAAATTACAATCACTTCTTTCTACCTATCTCCATCATAAACCCTAGTCAATGTTATGCCTCGGGAACCATCTGAAAGCTCAAGTGAAATGTAAATCTATGCATTTTATCCTGCCACATTCTGTGAGTCCCAACTACCAACTGAAAGGTGCCAAGGGTAAGGGGGAGAGGACACGTACAAAGAGGAGCTTCTAGAGTAGGACAAGAAAGGCAATACTAATCAATGAACAGTCCTGTTCATTGAACAGCTGGAAAAGGTATAGATGATTGGTCAGGGCTGAAAGAAAAAGGCAGAAATAGAGATAGCCTAGAGAAAATGATTAAGGTGGGTCCTGATACGCAAATTGAGCTGTGTACCATTTCTCTCTCTGCAAGGCTCTAAGAACCTTGAGAGAGGGACTCAGCCTTTCTTCCTATTCACTTATGCATCATTGCCATGTCACCTAGCATCCTGTCTTGTACATAGTATGCATACTATAATACTTGTTGAATGAAAGAAGGAGGGAAGAAACTCAATGTATTAGCCTAATCTGGTTTATTAATATTAAATGCTAGTGATAATTGATGGGCAAGTTGTTAAATGGATACAACTCCATGTCTTCTGATGTCCAGAGCAATGATGACTTGAGGGATCTGCTTTTGGCTTTCAACTCTTTGGCCTATTTTCTGTGATAATCATGAAATCCATGAATTAACCAATGCTAAAGAATTTTTAGCTGTGGATTTAGCAAAGGAACATAAATGTCTATAATGTGAAAATTTCCCAAAGACTATGACCAATGTCGTGGTCTTACAGCTCTTTACCCTGATCCCTTAAATCTTCTGAATGACCAGCTGGACACTGTACATTTAAATCAGGCTCACCCACTCAAAGGCACATGACCCTCATTGGAAGTGATATGTTATGTATGCTCTTCTTTCCAACATTCCAACTTCTCTTTACCAGTCTAATTTCTGACCTTATGTTTTGGTCTCTTGGATTCACCCTACGCTAAGGAGAGAATTCATTTCTCATCCTTGCACCTCAGTACTGTCTAGGTCAGAGTTTGAGCTCACCCTTCAGCTTGACCTACTCTCTCTTGGTTACTTTAGATAACTGTAACATGCAACCTAACCCTTATTCCTGGAACTGCATTTCAGCCAGTGTGACCTGATATCTCACTCAGGCCTACTCCTCAAGAGGAGGAATGAAACTCTCACATCCCTAGGCCTTGAATTTCCTGCCTATGTGGATGAACAACTTGAATTTTGAATTTAGCTTGATGCCACTGTTGGTTTCTCTCACCATGGATTAAGCTCATCCTTGCCTGTGTACTCATATGCTCACTTTTTCCTCTTGCCTCCTTTATCTCTCCAGCTTAACCGTTAGGTCAGCTTGGGAAGAGGTGTCCAGCTTTTCTTAGCCAGAATTTTTTATATAACTGTGAAGTCCTTCTGTTTCTTAAACTCTAGATCTTAACTTCCTCTCAAATTGGGTGAAAGTTAGTTGGCCAAAAAGATTTCCTATAGAATTTTAGACTTCCCTCATTTTTCCAGAATTATTCAAGAAAACGCCAAATCATCCAGAGCAACATCACCTTTAAAATATCTCTTAGATCTTGACTATTCAACCCAATCCTCCCCCAAAAAAATGTGTAGTATGTTCTACCATATTAGAAGAAATATGAGCAGAAGGGTCTAGTCCTAGAAAATTACCTGACTACTAGAGAGCATAACGGAAGCCCAAGCTCTCTCTTCTCCCAGTTGATATCCTATTACTCAGATTTAAAAAAGGATATAGAAGAAATACTGTAAAAAACAAGCAAACAAACAAACAAAAACCCTCTTTCATGCCTCCCAGTATCAGTCGAATGTTAGTGTGAAATTCTCTATGCATCTTTGTTATCATTTTTCTTTCTCCAGAGGTACAGGAAATAGGAAAGAATTGACTCAGCTCGACTGTTACTTATTTCAGTGAGGCTCGTAAAGATTTATCAAGGTGTGAAAAATTTTCTAGTTCCAATTGGCACCCAATTTAAAATATCTGAATACTTACTGAAAAGACTTCATCAGTTAAGACATACTTGCTTAAAAGAAAAAAATAAATTCATCTAAATTTACCCATGGGAATCTTCTATTTGGAATTCCAGAATATCATTGTGCCAAAGGCACAGATTACCATTTCTTCTATATATTTACAAATATATATGTTTCTTTATTGCCTGAGGGATTGTTATGTCTCTTTTTCCATTGAATAAATGCATATTTAGTTGTGTTTATAGAAGAATAAAAGAACATTTGGGCAGAAAAAAGGAAGGCACTCAAGGGCAAGTGTGACTTTCTGACCTGAGATTTACGGTCTCTCCTTGATGTAGAGACAGTTATGCACGTAAATCTTTGTGCGCTAAGAAGTGAATCTATTCCCTATGCTCTGTGTTAGGTGGGGGAAAAGAGAACTCAGCAAGAACAGATGTGACCATTCGCTCAGTTACCCAGTGAAAACAAGTAATTGCCATGACAACTGGAGAATATCATGTGAGACACAAACTGACCTCTAAGACTCAGAGTGCTTTATGGTATAGAGATCGCATATGCATACTTGATTGTGATGTAGATTTCCTTCCTGTGTGAGAGTACCACAGTGTGAAGACAATTACTTTTCTTCTTTCTCCTTCTACTACCCTCTAGTTCTATTTTGATCCCAAACTGAACATACTGTGTAGTCCTTGCTGTCAGAACTACAAAATATTCTACTAAAAGATGTAAATAAATGGTGAACCAGCATAAAAAGATGAAAGGACTTTTACAAACAGCTCAGGAAATAAAAAGCTCAGGTTATGTTTGAGAGCATTTCCACTACCCTTCAAAATAGCTGCACACTGACCCAAAGCTGTTTTTACTCCTATTCATTTAATCCCTATACCAGCCACAGGTTCTTTCAACTGGGAAGTAACAGCAAAACTGAGTGGGTAAATCGGTTCCTGTAATAAATGGATGTGTGTGTGTAACATGGATGCTCTAAAGGTAAAAGTAAGTAGTTAAAACAGGACAATTACACTGAAATTACTCTGTGGTGAACATTCTCCGTATTGTGAACAAGATCTAAAACTTAACTGTTGCACATGGAAACCCGAATTAATTCAGCTTTTACTAGAGAATTATTCTAAATGTGAAAACAGTTTTCAAGGGGCTGAATTTGGTAAAACTTCAACTTAGATCCATTTCTGTTCCTCCCCCCTGCCGAGTGGCGTCACCAGTCACTGCTGTGTATGGTGATTGTGCACGCTTACTCTTCTCTTCAACTCACTGCTTTAAAGGGCCTGATATTAATCATGCTCTTACCTTCACTCATTACAAAGAAAGTTGGTGTGTCTAAAGTCAGAGTACTAACTGTCCAGTGTTACTCATCTCTGCGAGGAGAGGAAGCATACTAGTTAAGAATACCATAAACTTTAATTCCAAAAAGCAAAATGCATCTGCTGGCTCTTGGGGCTGCATTGGTTGTAATTTAACAGGAACTGAAGTGAACGGGGAATAAATGCATATTGATGCTGCCTATATACCTCCTATGGATACTGGCTTTTTGGCCACAGCATTCTTTGGACTTCAGTTCTCATGCCCAAAGGGAGAAAGATTATCTTTAAGGGTCCTTTCTGTGCTAAAATGTAGCAAGTTTCTGAAACTAACCCTTAAATTCCATATCTCTTTTTGTCTAGATTGTATTTGTTTATTTGAGAGAGAAAGAGCATGAGTGGGGCAGGGGGGTGGGGGGAATCTAGGAAGAGGAAGAAGCAGACCCCCCGCTGATCAGGGAGTCCAGCTCAACTCAGGGCTCAGGCTCAAGGACCCTGAGTTCATCACCTGAGCCAAAGGCAGACGCTTAACCAACTGAGCCACCCAGGCGCCCCTAAAATTCTGTATCTTTTAAAAATTCAAATCTCACGCATGTCATTAATCATGGAAGCATAATAATTATAATGTACTCCCAATAAGGTCATTCTTTCAAAGACATTTTTTCCTAAAAGTTAAAATACTGTTCTTCAACCTGAATATTAAGTTGGAATTATAAGTCAAGAAGAACTGGAACAAGAATTGTTGGTAATTGTACTTTCGTGATCAATCAGAACAGACATTATACTCTACATTTTTAATAATTAAAAACAGTTCATGTATATAAAAAAGAATGAATCTTGCCATTTGCAACAACGTAGATGGATCTAGGGAGTATAATGCTAAGTGAAATAAGTCAGAGAAAAACAAATGCCATATGATTCTATGTGCAATTTAAGAAACAAAACAAAGAAAAAAGAGACAAACTGAAAAAAAAAAAAAAACCCAAACCCAGATTCTTAGCTGTAGAGAGCAATCTGACATTTACCAGAAAGGAGGTAGGTGGGGGGTTGGGTTAAATAGCTGAAGGATGAAGAGTACACGCATCTCGATGAGCACTGAATAATGTATACAACTGTTGAGTCACTATATTGTACACCTGGAACTAATATAACACTGTATGTCAATAATATTGGAATTAATTTTTTAAGTCATGTTTATAAAACACCATAATCAAATTTAAAAGATCAGCAACATACTAAGATATTTGCAACATAGCAAATAAAGATATATCTAGGATATATAAAGACCTTCTTAGATAAATTTTAAAAACATTAAAAATGCAGTGAAGCAAAGTATTTGAGTAGGAATTCAGAAAAAAGGAAGTCTGAATATCAGAAAAAGTGCAACTAATATCATAATGAAATCTCTCACTCAGTTTTGAAATGTCTTAAATGGCTAACACCATTATGTTTTGGCCAATAAGTAAGGAAACTAACTATTCACAACTGGTAGAATTGTGCGTTGGTACTTTGTTCACTATAACTTGTTAACTTTGTATTATGTTTCTGTATTACTATGTGGGAAGTATTTTTCCATTAGGATAGGTATCTTGAAAATTGATGGGCCATAGGGTAGCACATAAACAGAATTGGTCACTGCAAAATTTTTTATGACAGCAAAAACCTGGCTGTCAACGAGGAAATAGGTTTAAAAAATGTAGATTAGCAAAATGGGATCATATATAGCAGTAAATTAAATAAAGAAGTTCCTTTTTTTCATGATTTTATTGATTTGGGTCCTTTCTCTTTTCTTTTTGATGAGTCTGGCCAGGGGTTTATCAATCTTATTGATTCTTTCAAAGAACCAGCTCCTAGTTTCATTGATTTTTTCTATTGTTTTTTTGGTTTCTATTTCATTGATTTCTGCTCTGATCTTTATGATTTCTCTTCTCCTGCTGGGTTTAGGGTTTCTTTCTTGTTCTTTCTCCAGCTCCTTTACGTGTAGGGTTAGGTTGTGTACTTGAGACCTTTCTTGTTTCTTGAGAAAGGCTTGTACCGCTATATATTTTCCTCTCAGGACTGCCTTTGCTGTGTCCCACAGATTTTGAACTGTTGTGTTTTCATTATCATTTGTTTCCATGAATTTTTTCAATTCTTCTTTAATTTCCTGGTTAACCCATTCATTCTTTAGAAGGATGCTGTTTAGTCTCCATGTATTTGGGTTCTTTCCAGCTTTCCTCTTGTGATTGAGTTCTAGCTTCAGAGCATTGTGGTCTGAAAATATGCAGGGAATAATCCTAATCTTTTGATACCGGTTGAGACCTGATTTGTGACCCAGGATGTGATCTATTCTGGAGAAGGTTCCATGTGCACTAGAGAAGAATGTGTATTCTGTTGCTTTGGGATGAAATGTTCTGAATATATCTGTGATGTCCATCTGGTCCAGTGTGTCATTTAAGGCCTTTATTTCCTTGTTGATCTTTTGCTTGGATGATCTGTCCATTTCAGTGAGGGGAGTGTTAAAGTCCCCTACTATTATTGTATTATTATTGATGTGTTTCTTTGATTTTGTTATTAATTGGTTGATATAGTTGGCTGCTCCCACGTTAGGGGCATAGATATTTAAAATGGTTAGATCTTCTTGTTGGACAGACCCTTTGAGTAGGATATAGTGTCCTTCCTCATCTCTTATTATAGTCTTTGGCTTAAAATCTAATTGATCTGATATAAGGATTGCCACCCCAGCTTTCTTCTGATGCCCATTAGCATGGTAAATTGTTTTCCACCCCCTCACTTTAAATCTGGAGGTGTCTTCGCGTCTAAAATGAGTTTCTTGTAGGCAACATACTGATGGGTTTTGTTTTTTTATCCATTCTGATACCCTGTGTCTTTTGATTGGGGCATTTAGCCCATTAACATTCAGGGTAACTATTGAGAGATATGAATTTAGTGCCATTATTAGCCTGTAAGGTGACTGTTACTGTATATTGTCTCTGTACCTTTCTGATCTACTACTTTTAGGCTCTCCCTTTGCTTAGAGGACCCCTTTCAATATTTCCTGTAGAGCTGGTTTGGTGTTTGCAAATTCTTTCAGTTTTTGTTTGTCCTGGAAGCTTTTTATCTCTCCTTCTATTTTCAATGATAGCCTAGCTGGATAGAGTATTCTTGGCTGCATGTTTTTCTCGTTGAGTGCTCTGAATATATCATGCCAGCTCTTTCTGGCCTGCCAGGTCTCTGTGGATAAGTCTGCCGCCAATCTAATATTTTTACCATTGTATGTTACAGACTTCTTTTCTCGGGCTGCTTTCAGGAATGAAAGAGGAGAGATCACAACTAACACCAAAGAAATACAGACAATTATAAGAACATACTATGAGCAACTCTACGCCAACAAATTGGACAATCTGGAAGAAATGGATGCATTCCTAGAGACATATAAACTACCACAACTGAACCAGGAAGAAATAGAAAACCTGAACAACCCATAACCAGTAAGGAGATTGAAACAGTCATCAAAAATCTCCAAACAAACAAAAGCCCAGGGTCAGACGGCTTCCCAGGGGAATTCTACCAAACATTTAAAGAAGAACTAATTCCTATTCTCCTGAAACTGTTCCAAAAAATAGAAATGGAAGGAAAACTTCCAAACTCATTTTATGAGGCCAGCATCACCTTGATCCCAAAACCAGACAAGGATCCCACCAAAAAAGAGAACTACAGACCAATATCCTTGATGAACACAGACGCAAAAATTCTCGCCAAAATACTAGCCAATAGGATTCAACAGTACATTAAAAGGATTATTCACCACGATCAAGTGGGATTTATTCCAGGGCTGCAGGGTTGGTTCAACATCCGCAAATCAATCAATGTGATAGAACACATTAATAAAAGAAAGAACAAGAACCATATGATACTCTCAATAGATGCTGAAAAAGCATTTGACAAAGTACAGCATCCCTTCCTGATCAAAACTCTTCAAAGTGTAGGGATAGAGGGCACATACCTCAATATTATCAAAGCCATCTATGAAAAACCCACCACAAATATCATTCTCAATGGAGAAAAACTGAAAGCTTTTCCGCTAAGGTCAGGAACACGGCAGGGATGTCCATTATCACCACTACTATTCAACATAGTACTAGAAGTCCTAGCCTCAGCAATCAGACAACAAAAAGAAATTAAAGGCATCCAAATTGGTAAAGAAGAAGTCAAACTATCACTCTTCGCAGATGATATGATACTATATGTGGAAAACCCAAAAGACTCCACTCCAAAACTGCTAGAACTTGTTCAGGAATTCAGTAAAGTGTCAGGATATAAAATCAATGCACAGAAATCAGTTGCATTTCTGTACACCAACAACAAGACTGAAGAAAGAGAAATTAAGGAGTCAATCCCATTTACAATTGTACCCAAAACTATAAGATACCTAGGAATAAACCTAACCAAAGAGACTAAGAATCTATACACAGAAAATTATAAAGTACTCATGAAAGAAATTGAGGAAGACACAAAAAAATGGAAAAATGTTCCATGCTCCTGGATTGGAAGAATAAATATTGTGAAAATGTCTATGCTACCTAAAGCAATCTACACATTTAATGCAATCCCCATCAAAATACCATCCATTTTTTTCAAAGAAATGGAACAAATAATCCTAAAATTTATATGGAACCAGAAAAGACCTCGAATAGCCAAAGGAATATTGAAGAACAAAGCCAAAGTTGGTGGCATCACAATTCCGGACTTCAAGCTCTATTACAAAGCTGTCATCATCAAGACAGCATGGTACTGGCACAAAAACAGACACATAGATCAGTGGAACAGAATAGAGAGCCCAGAAATCGACCCTCAACTCTATGGTCAACTAATCTTCGACAAAGCAGGAAAGAATGTCCAATGGAAAAAAGACAGCCTCTTCAATAAATGGTGCTGGGAAAATTGGACAGCCACATGCAGAAAAATGAAATTGGACCACTTCCTTACACCACACACGAAAATAGACTCCAAATGGATGAAGGACCTCAATGTGAGAAAGGAATCCATCAAAATCCTTGAGGAGAATGCAGGCAGCAACCTCTTCGACCTCAGCGGTAGCAACATCTTCCTAGGAACAACGGCAAAGGCAAGGGAAGCAAGGGCAAAAATGAACTATTGGGATTTCATCAAGATCAAAAGCTTTTGTACAGCAAAGGAAACACTTAACAAAACCAAAGGACAACTGACAGAATGGGAGAAGATATTTGCAAACGACATATCAGATAAAGGGCTAGTATCCAAAATCTATAAGGAACTTAGCAAACTCAACACCCAAAGAACAAACAATCCAATCAAGAAATGGGCAGAGGACATGAACAGACATTTCTGCAAAGAAGACATCCAGATGGCCAACAGACACATGAAAAAGTGCTCCACGTCACTCGGCATCAGGGAAATACAAATCAAAACCACAATGAGATATCACCTCACACCAGTCAGAATGGCTAAAATTAACAAGTCAGGAAATGACAGATGCTGGAGAGGATGTGGAGAAAGGGGAACTGTTTGTTGCCCTCCACTGTTGGCGGGAATGCAAGCTGTTGGTGGGAATGCAAGCTGGTGCAACCACTCTGGAAAACAGCATGGAGGTTCCTCAAAATGTTGAAAATAGAACTACCCTATGACTCAGCAATTGCACTACTGGGTATTTACCCTAAAGATACAAACATAGTGATCCGAAGGGGCACGTGTACCCGAATGTTTATAGCAGCAATGTCTACAATAGCCAGACTATGGAAAGAACCTAGATGTCCATCAACAGATGACTGGATAAAGAAGATGTGGTATATATACACAATGGAATACTATGCAGCCATCAAAAGAAATGAAATCTTGCCATTTGCGATGACGTGGATGGAACTAGAGCGTATCATGCTTAGTGAAATAAGTCAATCGGAGAAAGACAACTGTCATATGATCTCCCTGATATGAGGACATGGAGAAGCAACATGGGGGGGTAGGGGATAGGAGAAGAATAAATGAAACAAGATGGGATTGGGAGGGAGACAAACCATAAATGACTCTTAATCTCACAAAACAAACTGGGGGTTGCTGGGGGGAGGTGGGATTGGGAGAGGGGGAGCGGGCTATGGACATTGGGGAGGGGAAGCGAACCATAAGAGACTATGGACTCTGAAAAACAACCTGAGGGTTTTGAAGGGTCAGGGGTGGGAGGTTGGGGCAACCTGAGGGTTTTGAAGGGTCAGGGGTGGGAGGTTGGGGCAACCTGAGGGTTTTGAAGGGTCAGGGGTGGGAGGTTGGGGGAACAGGTGGTGGGTAATGGGGAGGGCACGTTTTGCATGGAGCACTGGGTGTTGTGCAAAAAGAATGAATACTGTTACGCTGAAAAAAATAAATAAAATGAAAAAAAAAAGAAGTTCCTTTTTAAATGTTCATTCATTTATTTTTCTTGCAAATACCTTTATGAAAGGAAGAATGTATGTATATATATATACATATATATATTCATAATTCTAAGTGAATCTGTACATCATTTATAATGGTGGAGTTTAATTAGAACTGGAGAAATAAGGGATTTACCAATAGCCAATGGGCTTATCTTTACCAGGTTGGTAAATAAAATTGATCTCTTTTGAGAAATGCAAATTAGCTGAACAAACAGTTTTTTTGGAATGATATTTATTTATTTGTATATTTTCTGCATTAAGCCTGAAATTCTTTTTAATTTTTCCAAATTTTTATTTAAATTCTAGTTAATCAGCAGTGCAATATTGGCTTTAGGAGTAGAATTCAGTGATTAATCACTTACATACAACACCCAGAGCTCATCATAACAAGTGCCCTCCTTAATACGTGTCACCCCTCTAGCCCACCCTGCACCCACATCCCTCCATCAACCCTCAGTTTTTTCTCTATCTTTAAGAGTCTCTTATGGTTTGTTTCCCTCTCTCTCTCTTTTTACCCCTTCCCATATGCTTATATGTTTTGTTTCTTAAATTCTACACATGAATGAAATCATATGGTATTTTTCTTTATCTGACTTATTTCACTTAGCATAATACAGTCTGGCCCCATCTACATCATTGCAAGTGGCAAGATTTCATTCTTTGTGATGGCTGGGTAATATTCCATACTACTTTTTTTTTTTTTTAGAGAGATTTTATTTATTTGACAGACAGCGATCACAAGTAGGCAGAGAGGCAGGCAGAGAGAGAGGAAGGGAAACAGGCTCCCCACTGAGCAGACAGCCCAATGCCGGGCTCGATCCCAGGACCCTGGGATCATGACCCAAGCCGAAGGCAGAAGCTTTAACCCACTGAGCCACCCAGGCGCCCTTCCGTACTACTTCTTTATCTGTTCATCAGTCAATGGACATTTGGGCTCTTTTCCTAAGTTGGCTATTGTTGATAATGCTGCTATAAACATCAGGGGGAATTGTACCCCTTTGAATCTGAATTTTTGTATCCTTTGTGTAAATAGCTAGTAGTGCAATTTCTGGGTAGTAGGGTAGTTATATTTTTGACTTTTTGAGGAACCTCTAAACTGTTCTCCATAGTAGCTGCACCAGTTTGCATTCCCCAAAACAGGTTAAGAATATCCCCCTTTCTCCACATCCTCACCAACATCTGTTGTTAATTTTACCCATTCTGACAGTTGTGAGGTGGTAACCCATAGTAATTTGGATTTGTATTTTCCTGATGATAAGTGATATTAGGCATTTTTTTCATGTGCCTTGTAAGTCATCTGGATGTCTTCTTTGGAAAACTGTCTATTCATATCTTCTGTTCCTTTCTTAATTGGAACAAATTCTTATTTGTTTTTTGGGTGTTGAGTTTGAAAAGTTCTTTATATATTTTGGATATTAATCCTTTATCAGACATGTTATTTGCAAATATCTTCTCCCATCCTATAGGCTGCATTTAATTTTGTTGACTGTTT
Source organism: Meles meles (assembly GCF_922984935.1). Classification (NCBI taxonomy): domain Eukaryota; kingdom Metazoa; phylum Chordata; class Mammalia; order Carnivora; family Mustelidae; genus Meles; species Meles meles. The sequence continues at coordinate 57,084,905 of NC_060077.1, forward strand.
CCTTCAATTGTTTCCTTCAAAGCTGTGCAGAAGTTTCTTGTATTGATGAAGTCCCAGTAATTCATTTTTGCTTTTGTTTCCCTTGCCTATAGTGACATGTCTAGTAAGAAGTTGCTGTGGCCGAGGTCAAAGAGGTTGCTGCCTGTGTTCTCTAGGATTTTGATGGTTTCCTCTCTTACCTTTATGTCTTTCATCCATCTTGAATTTATTTTTGTGTATGGTGTAAGAAAGTGGTCCAGTTTTATTCTTCTGCATGTTGCTGTCCAGTTTCCCAGCACCATTTGATGAAGAGATTTTCTTTTCCATTTGACATTCTTTCCTGCTTTGTTGAAGATTAGTTGATCATATATTTGTGGGTCCATTTCTGGGGTCTCTATTCTTGATCTTTGTGTTTGTTTTGTGCTAGTACCTTACTGTCATTAATGGCTACAACTTTGTAATATAGCTTGAAGTCCAGAATCATGATACCTTCAGTTTTGTTTGTTTTTGTTTTTGTTTTCAGGATTGATTTGGCTATTCAAGTTCTTTTTTTGGTTCCATACACATTTTAAGATTGTTTGTTCTAGTTCTGTGAAAAATACTGTTGGTATTTTGATAGCGATTGCATTAAATATATGGATTGCTTTGGGTAATAAGTACATTTTAACAGCATTTTTTCTTCCAATTCATGAGCATGGATGCTTTTCCAATTCTTTGTGTCATCTTCAATTTCTTTAATAAGTGTTTTATAATTTTCAGAGTACAGATCTTTTAGGCTTATTCCTAGGTATCTTATTGGTTGGGGTGCAATTGCAAATGAGATCGATTCCTTGATTTCTTTTTCTGCTGCATCATTATTGGTGTATAGAAATGCAACAGATTTCTGTACATTGATTTTATATCCTACAACTTTGCTGAATTCATGTATTAGGTCTAGCAGTTTTTTCATGGTATCTTTCGGGTTTTCTACATAGAGTATCATGTCATCTGCAAATTATGAAAGTTTGACTTCTTCCTTGATGATTTAGATGCTTTTTCTTTTTGTTGACTGATTGTTGTGGCTAGAATTTCCAGTACTATGTTAAATAGTAATGTCAGAATGGACATTCTAGTCTTGTTCCTGACTGTAGAGGAAAGGCTCTTAGTTTTTTCCCATTGAGGATGATATTACCTGTGGTCTCATACATGGCCTTTATGATGTTAAGGTCAATCTATCCCTACTTTGATGAAAGCTTTTGTCAAGATGGATGGTATACTTTGTCAAATGTTTTTTCTGCATCTATTGAGAGGATCATATGACTCTTATCCTTTCTTTTATTAATGTGATGTATCACATTGATTGATTTGCAAATATTGAAACTTGCAGCCCAGGAATAAATCCCACTTGATTGTGGTGAATAATTCTTTTAATATGCTGTTGAATTCAATTTGCCAGTATCTTGTTGAGAATTTTTTCATCCGTTTTCATCAGAAATATTGGCCTGTAATTCTCCTTCTTACCGGGCTCTTTGCCTGGTTTTGGAATCAAGGTAATGTTGGCCTCATAGAATGAATTTGGAAGTGTTCCTTCCATTTCTATTTTTTGGAATATTTTGAGAAGAATAGGTATTAACTCTTCTTTATATCCCAGGTAGAGGGACGCCTGGGTGGCTCAGTTGTTAAGCGTCTGCCTTTGGCTCAAGTCATGATCCCGGGGTCTGGGATTGAGTCCCACGTTGTTCTCCCTGCTCCGTGGGAAGCCTGCTTCTCCTTTTCTCACTCCCCCTACTTGTATTCCCTCTCTCGCTCTCCCTCTGTGTGTCAAATAAATAAATAAAATCTTAAAAAAAAAAATCTCTAGTAGAATTCCCCTGGGAAGCTATCTGGCCCTCGACTTTGTTTGTTGGGAGATTTTTTTATTACGGTTTCAATTTCTTTGCTGGTTATGGGTCTGTTCAAATTTTCTATTTATTTTTATTTCAGTTTTGATAGCTTGCATGTTTCTAGAAACTTGTCCATTTATTCCAGATTTCCCAATTAGTGGCATGTAATTTTTCATAATATTCTAATTGTCTGTACTTTTGTGGTGCTGGTTATGATCTTTCCTTTTTTATTTGTGATTTTATTTATTTGGGTCCTTTCTCTTTTCAATAAGTCTGGCTAGGAGTTTATCAATTTTATTAATTCTTTCAAAGAACCAGCTCTTAGTTTTCCACTGATATTGGATGGAAGCTGTAGGATAATTTTCCACATATTTGCCTGTTAGAAAAGCACCTACAAATTGAAGGGTGAAAGAATTAGTGGTCTGATAAATGAGTATTTCATATTTTTATAGTATCTCAAGCTTAAAGAACTGTTACAATAGGACTCTGGCTTCCTTAACATGACTGAAAGACCCTAAATTAAGTACATTTAAAAGCATTAAATACATCTCAAGTGAATATGATGGCAGATTTTAGGGGCACCTGTGTGGTTCAGTCATTAAGCTTCTGCCTTCAGCTCAGGTCATGATCCCAGGGTCCTGGGATTGAGCACCACATCCATCTGGCTGCCTGCTCAGGGAGAAGTCTGCTTCTCCCTCTCCCACTCCTCCTGCTTGTGTTCCCTCTCTTGCTGTGTGTCTCTCTCTGTCAAGTGAATAAAAAAATCTTTTTAAAAAATTGTAGAAAAAAATTGTAGATTTTTATTGTAGTAACTCAGCTAAAGGAAGAGTAAAGCTGGGTTCTATGAACTTCAGGTGTAGAGCAAAAAATCTCCAGGGGTATGTGACATTTATATTGTCTAAGAAAATGTAGAGCTAATATTTGTGATCCTTTGTAGGATATTCAGATGTTAAAATAGAGAGTTACAAATGCTTTAATTCAGATATTAAAACACCTCAAATTATAGTGTTTCCTGGATGCTGTCCTCTTCAAAATAATCTGAATAATGTCTTTTAAAGAAGAAAGGAAAAGGAGTGCCTGGGTGGCTCAGTAGGTTAAGCCCCTGCCTTCTGCTCAGGTTATGATCTCAGGGTTCTGGGATGGAGCCCCACATCTGGCTCTCTGCTCAGCAGGGAGCCTGCTTCCTTCTCTCTCTCTACCTGCCTCTCTGCCTACTTGTGATCTCTGTCTTTGTCAAATAAATAAATAAAATCTTTTTAAAAAAAGAGAAGAAAGGAAAAAAATTACCTGTCCTTTGTAAAAATGTTAAAACAAAATGATGACAAGTGGGTAGAAACCCACTGGAGGATAGTTTTAAGGCTTTTCTGGCTTTGAGAACTTACCCTCAAAAAGTTATAAACCATTTAAGCACGCAAGGGGAAAAGAAGTCCAACAAATCTAATTCTCAGTAGGGCAACATTTTTCTTTCCTATTTATCTGAAACCAGAACTAATAATCTCATGATTTTTAAAGTCAGTATTTCTCTGAATAGGATTGGTCTAGTTACAAAAAGTGTACTTATCTGTGAAAGAGCCTATTTTCAAATATGGATCTCAAAAGAGTAAAATAAAGTTTCCATAATTGGATCCAATCAATGCATGGCAAAGAAACCAGAATAAAACCTAGACAGTGAAAAGCAGAGTTAGAACAAGAGAGAAGGAATAAATAAAAATTAAGTTGGGATTAACTAGAGAGAGGTGGTTTGGGAAAGAATCCAAACAGGGAAGAAAGAAAAAAAAACAATGTCTGGGGAAAGTGGAGAAAAGGCCTAGTAAGGCTGAATTTTGTTGACATTTTAAGTAATTATGAAAATCAGCTTCTCTCAAATGGGTACAGCTAACAATATCAGGGAAGGGCCAGATTCAGGTAAACACACCTGCAGCAAAGCACGTTCTTCTAATATAATTTCCAAATGCCCGGGAGCCAGCAAGTTGAAACATTCTGAAGATTAGGGAAGAGAGGATTTCACTGTACATTTAGGACTTAAACTTAGCCTAAAGAGACCCCCTCACATAAAAGTGTGAAGCAAGAGACTCAAGCAGAAATTTCTGGAAGGATTCCCCTTACCCTTTATTAGCTACAAAATAAACCCCTCTCTAAAACTCCTGTAATTCAAATCCACTTGTGCTGGGTTTAAAGTGAAATTAAATCTAGTTGAAGTGGTTCAGAAGTCTTAGAGGATTCAGGTAACTTTCTTTCATTAGAGTAAGTTTATCCTGGAAGCACTCATAGAAGTTAACAGCGAATAGACAGCATTTGAAGATTTTCATTAATATAAGAGGGAAAAAAAAAGGGGGGGGGGAATCCATCCAGAGAAGGAAAGAGCATCAAGAAACCTTTTGTCTATATCTTTTCCTAAAATTTGACTCAATAAACCAATGGAGAGAAAAACCCACAGGCAGAAAAAGAAAGTCCTCCAAGTTAAAGATCATTATTCTAGGGGTGCCTGGGTGGCTCAGTGGGTTAAAGCCTCTGCCTTCGGCTCGGGTCATGATCCCAAGGTCCTGGGATCGAGCCCCACATCGGGCTCTCTGCTCCGCAGGGAGCCTGCCTCCTCCTCTCTTTCTGCCTGTCTCTCTGCCTAGTTGTGATTTCTCTCTGTCAAATAAATAAAATATTAAAAAAAAAAGATCGTTATTCTAAGACAGTGATTTTTAAGCTTGAGCCTGCATCAGCATCACCTGGAGAATTTATTTAAACAGGGATTTCTGGATTCTACCTCCAGAATTTCTAAGTCAGTAGATACCAGATGGGGCCAAGACTCTGTTCCTGTGTTCTGTTGCTTCTACTTTGAGGCCTCCACTTTGAAAATCACTGATGTATGAGATGGGCATTGTTAGACCTTGCCAATTTTATAACGGAAATTCTGAGTTTCACCACCGATTTTAACAGACTTTAGCTTGTCTGTTTTCAGCCTTCTACTTTTTTTTTTCATTTTATTTATTTTTTCAGTGTAACAGTATTCATTCTTTTTGCACAACACCCAGTGCTCCATGCAAAACGTGCCTTCTACTTTTTTGAGAATCAGGAGGTCACCCAGACAGAAAAGAAGGATAATTTCTTCTCACTGAAGGATATTTCCCAGTCCTTCAACAAAGCACTCAGAGGTCAAGGGCATATTCTCTTAGAGCAATTTATTCACTGGACACTCCAGGAAGATCCTCAGAAAACCATTAGAATTGCCATGGATTATCATCACACAGGACCATCCAGATACAGCAAGATCAATTTTTAAGGAGAATTTGTGAGTTTAAGGAGTTTAAGGAAGATCGTTCCAGCTCACACAGAGTTATAACTTAGAAACAACGTACCAGATTGTTCCAGTGTTGGTGTTTTTAGAACTCGTTGAACGTATCGATCCATAGAAAAATTGAAGTTAATCTCTATTCTAACCACCGCAAACAATTTATTGATGTGTGAAGAGAAAGGGCAAGAAACATGAGGTCTCAAAAATGGATGTCAGGTGGGTAAGCACTTAGACATTTATTACATCAAAGCCATACTTCAAATGCCTCCTTTTATGACATGCATTATTGTTACTTTGTACTTGAGTCCTTCCAGCTAGATTGTAGACCCCAGGGGAATAGAGTATACCAAACTTGTCTAATATTTTGCCATGACCCCATAACTAAGCTATGAATTTTTGAGAGGAAGATCCTATTTGTGCAATGCAATGAAGATCTCTTCTACTCAAACTCAGAAAGCATACATTACCTTGGAGTTTTGTGGGCTGTCATATTTTATGGGGCGCGGCAGACTAAATTCTTAGTGATTGATTACTACAAAGCTTTCCTTCCGAAACTTTTCTGGTGCATTGGGGGTAGTAAATACTCATCTTTGTATTTTTACTTTCTCTGGTCTTAAATTGGTTGTGGATCAAGTGAAAATATCAAGTGACCCAGGCAGGACACAATAGCTAATCTAAATCCAAAGGGATATACTCTACTACTTCTCTAAATATTACCTTCAGACCCTTTGACGTTGTTGGCAATTTTCATTTAGTGATGTGCCAGGATTGGATTGCATTGGCCCAGGAGAGCTAATAGTTCACATCTCTTCCCAGCTCTGTATCCACTGACAACCATGCTAGAAACTTGAAATCAGGCGTGCGGAGAATATTTACAGAACGGAACTGTTAAACCCCACAAATCCAGACTTCTGATTTTCTGGAGAGCCAGTGATTAAACATACAACTTCCAACTCAGCACAGTAGTACAGCATGTGTTTGTGACAAGTCAACAAGTTTCTGGAACAATTGTTCAGAGAATGTCACCATTTCTTGTTGATTTTAAAAAAGAGCTTGTAGTATTTGGTGCAAGTATATATGCACTCCAATTAATGTGAAGCATTTGCCAGTTCCACAAAGGGATAGTGGACTATCTATACCGAACAGGCAATATCAGCTGTTTGTTTTATGCACACAGCAACAATTTATCCCCAGACCATTTATGATTAAACTTTATTTGATATAGAAGCACCTTATTTTACAGGAAAAGTTCGGCAATACCAGCAATGTGATATTATGGCCTTGAATCTCTTAGATCCTTTGTTTTCTTATTTTTAAAACAGAAGAGAAAATCCCTTCTTTGTCACAAAAGTTGTAAGAATCAAAAAAGGTTATGTATATGAAAGTGCTATGTGAACTTTAAATCAGTTTGCAAATATTTAGTGTGAAAGACATTTTTTTGGAAGTAGGAAAGATAGTCATGCAATTTCTCTTATCTCTAACTCACATTTTGGAAATAACACATGTATTCCTCTAGGTGAAATAAGTTGAAAATGTAGCCTTTTCTACATTAGGATACTATATGGATACATCTATTAAGGTTACATAGCAACATCATATACTATTCATATTTGATTTATGTCATCCTAGGTCAAAGTAGCAATAGATAAAATAAACTTGTCAACTTAATATTCAGGGAGAAAAGACATAGAAAGAAGTGATTAATGTCAGCAGTTTACATTTTCACTTGAAGGATTTCAAAATACTTTGTAGGCAATAAAAGTACTCACACCTTACAGTATTTATTGTGTTTATTCTCTTCCAATTTGCCTCATTTAATGAAAAAAGCCACTTACTTAACTTCCTAGTGCACTTCATTAAATTAACTCTAAAATGTCTTGTTAGAGGTAATTTAGCCAAGAAAAAGCTCAATTTTGTTTTCATTAACATCCATTTAGTCAAAGAGACTGTGGTGGATTTACCCACAGACTAGTCCAGACTGTGTAGTAGAACTTCAAAGACAGCAGTGGATTGATTAGGGGATGAGGCAAAGGAATTTACGTTTCAAACCTGAATCACCTGACCAATTAACATAAAATCAGGCTGTGGTTATGACTTTTGCAATCAAATGATTCTCAGTTCAATTTTTCAAAAGACAATTTTGCCTAAGGCACAGTATTCTGAATTTATAGCTATACCCAACTGTAATTCAAATAATGTATGTTTTCTTCAAAACTACCACATGGATGATTCTATGTGAAACATAATTAAAACAAGAAAGTTTCAGAAATGAAGTGAATAATGACTCTATCGCTTCTAGTTTAATACAGTCATTATGAAGCCAATCACATTCCCTCACATATTAGGGATACTAGCCCTTTGGCAGTGCCGTAACATTTTAAATTTTTCTCGTTTGTCATTTGTCTTTAGAGTTGCCTTATTGTGTTTTCGTCATGCAAAGATTTTCTTTAATATAGAAAAATTTTCTACTTTTTCAATATTACACTTGGATTTTGAGTCAAATTTAGAGATCCTTTTCTACACTGAGGTTATTGAGGAACTTATATTTCCTTTACTACTCATATGTATGTGTGTTTTGTATCTAGGTTCCTGATCCATTTGGTTTTTTTTTTTCCTTATATATGTTCTGTAACATGTATCTTCATCTTGATCTTTTTCAAAATGGCTAATCGATTGTCTCAGCACCATTTATTAAAAATCCTATCTGCCCAGTGATTTGTGATCCCGTCTTTATTATGTACTTAATTTCCATATGTATTCTGGTCTGTTTCTGAAATTTCTATTATCTACTAGTCTATTTATGGGCCAGTACCCTACTGCTTTCATTATAGAAGCTATCTCATACGTTTTAATATCTTGTGAGGCAAGTTCCTTATAGTTTCTCTCTTTCATTGTTCTTCTAGCTATTCTCCCATGATTATTTTTCCATATGAAATTTAGTATCAAGTTTTCTAGCTGTATAAAACTATTTAGTGGTACTTTATTAAAATGTGTAAAATTTACAAATTATTTTTGGCAGAACTGACGTCTTTATGATGTTGACTTGTTCTGTTGTGTTTCCTTCGTACAAACCTGTATTTGTGTATTTTAGGAAAATTCCAAGCTTTTCTTCATATTGGTTTTGCTTACTTCCTATTAAACTTATTTTTCAGTATTTAATTTTTTTTAAATTTTTATTTATTTGACACAGAGAGATCACAAGTAGACAGAGAGGCAGGCAGAGAGAGAGAGAGGGAAGCAGGCTCCCTGCTGAGCAGAGAGCCCGATGCGGGACTCGATCCCAGGACCCTGAGATCATGACCTGAGCCGAAGGCAGCGGCTTAACCCACTGAGCCACCCAGGTGCCCTAATTTTTTTTTGATGACTGAAAATGGGGTGTTCACTAACATTTTATCTTCTGGCTGGTTATTTAAATATATTACAATTATTGATTTTTGCATATTATTTGCGCATTCTGCTACCTTATTCATTTTTTGACAATATGATAATTAATTCTCAGGTTTTCTATGTATACTATTGAATCTTTTGCTATAAGAGAATTTTTCACTTCTTTTCTAATTCATAGTTCTCTATTTGATTTCTTCGAACTGCCTTGGGCAATACCTACAGTACAGTGATAAAGAATGGAAGGGAGAATGGGAGCATTTCCCTTTTCCTGATCATGAGTGTGGATGACATGAGAGAGGGATGACCAGTCTTGCATTCTTGAAATAAATACCACTTAATTGTCATTACATAGTGAGTTTATCTTCATGAATTTTTTATTCATTGGTTTATAACTTTCTTCTTGTGCTATTTTTAACTTGGTTTAAACTATTTTTAATTAATTTTAAACTAGCTTCAGAAAAATTAAGGGCATTTTTCTTCATTTTCTCCATTTAATACTTTATATGTACCATTTCAATGATCTGTTCTTCAGATATTTGGTATATTTCTCCTGGGAATCTAACTGGGCCTGTTGCTTTATATTGAGCAGCTCTTTAATAACTTTTCAAAAACTTCTACAGAGAAAAAATTTTTTTAACATTCTATCTCTAGTGGCACCAATTTTCATATTATTTTCCTATATTTATTTATTTGAACTAGGTTTCCAAATTTGTTTGCATAGAGGTTTTCCAAGTAACCTCTTCCAATATTTTTTAAAACAGTTCTTCTTGGAGTGCCTGGGTGGATCGGTCACTTAAACATCTGCCTTTTTGCTCAGGTCATGATCCCAATGTCCTGGGATTGAGCCCTACATCAGGCTCCCTGCTCAGCAGAGAGCCTGCTTCTCCTTCTCCCTCTGCTGCTGCTCTGCCTACTTGTGCTCTCTCTCTGTCAAATAAAGAAATAAAAACTTTTTTTTTTTTGTTTAAAGATTTTATTTATTTATTTGACAGACAAAGATCACAAGTAGGCAGAGAGGCAGGCAGAGAGAGGAGGAAGCAGGCTCCCCGCAGAGCAGAGAGCCCGATGTGGGGCTCGTTCCCAGGACCCTGGGATCATGATCTGAGCTAAAGGCAGAGGCTTTAACCCACTGAGCCACCCAGGTGCCCCAAGAAATAAAAACTTTTAATTAAATAAATTAATTAAAATTAATTAATTAAAATTAATTAAAATACTTCTCTTTTAGTGTTTTTATCCTCATGTCATTTCTTGCTTTGTATGTCAATGTTTTCTTCACATATTAAATTAGTTGTAAGTTTGAATATTTTGTCATTTTTCAAAGAAAAAGTTTATTTGTTAGAGCATCACTTATCCTGCTTTACCTCATTAATTTCTTCTTTTAAAACCACTTTATTGGGGTGCCTGGGTGGCTCAGTCGGTTAGGCATCTGCCTTCCGCTCAGGTCGTGATTCTGGCATCCTGGGATCAAGTCCCGCATCTCCCTCTCCTCCCCACTTGTGCTCTGTGTCGCTCTCTCTCTCTATCTCTCAAATAAATAAATAAAATCTAAAAAAAAAGAAAAACCACTTTATTGAATTATGATTGACATGCAAAAAGCTTTACATATTTAATGCATGCAACTTTATGAATTTGAGGATACATCACAATATGAGCCATAAACATATCTGTCACCTGGAAAAATTTCTTACCATCACCTTTATTATTATTGTTATTATTTTTGTGATAAGAACACTTAACATGGGGTGCCTGGATGGTTCAGTTGGTTGGCATCTGCCTTCGGCTCCAATCATGAACCCAGGGCCCTGGGCTGAAGCCCCATATCTGGCTCCCTGTTCAGGAAGGACTCTGCTTCTCCCTCTCCTCCCCACAGATCTCTGTCACTATTTCTGTCTCTGTCTCTGTCTCTCAGATAAGCACATAAAATCTTAAAAAAAAAAAAACACTTAACCACAAGATTTCTCTTCTTAGCAAAGTTTTTAAGTATAACAATACAGTGTTGTTAACTATGGGCACTGTGCTGTACAATAGATCTCAAGGACTTTTCATCTTGCATAACTGAAACTTTATATACTTTGACTAATCCCTCCCCACTTCCGGTCCACCTAGCCTTTTGCAAACATCATACTTGTATTGAATGATAACAGTGTTATTTATAACATTTCTCTATGAAAAGTAACCTATGACTAATTTTTGTAAAATTTTATGTTTAAGATGTTTTAAGACAGAAAAACTGAGGAGTTATCATAGACTGGAAAATGTTAATGAGATGAAGCAACTAAATGCAATGGGGGATCCTAAATCAGATCGTAGAACAGAAATTACATGATTTATATTCAAAGTTAAAGATTTTATAATGCATGCCTTCTGTGTCTCTGATACATAAAATATATAGTTTTAGTCTTTGTTTGCAATGTGGTTCTATCATATTTTACATCATATCTATATATAGTTTTAGTCTTTGTTCACAATACGGTTCTATCATATTTTACATCATATCTAGTTGCTGAAACTAATTCTATTCATTATTTTTCAATTTTCTTTTCTCAAGTCCTCATAATGCGATACTAAAAAAATGAGAACTTTCAGATTGGATCTAAATAGGCAGACAGATAGATATCTTGAATATTTCTTAAAGTTTCTTTTAAATTCATTTAAGTAATCTCTACACCCAGCATGGGGCTTGAACTCACAACCCCGAGATCAAGAGTTGTATACTCTTCCAACTGAGCCAACAAGGTGCCCCTAAATATCTTGAATATTTTTTAAATGAAAAAATGTAAGCACACTGTAAACATCATTACTCCAGATCACAATAATTATTTTTATCTTCTTTTGTTTTATCAGCCTTCTCAGATCTGACCCAAAAAGGTTTTAATTTCTGTTCTCATGGTGTAAAATTTGCTGCTTAGGTCTTCTGTACGAAAACTTATATTTTATTCTGGTATCAAAAGTGGTGTGTTAAAAATCTTTATTATTAACATTTGTATCTACTTTTCTTTCTGTCTTCTGCTTTTTAAGGGTGGATACTATGCTATTTGGAACATAAATATTCCTAAAAGTTTTATCTATATTGTAAAATATAGCTTTTAAATTTATAATGTGTTCTTCCTTGTCATGGCCTAATGCTTTTTTACTTGAAGTTTACTCTGTTTTATATCAGAATTGCAAACTCTGTTTTTATTTTATTGTTTGACTCCCTGTCCCCACCTTGCTTTTATTGTTAGATCTACAACTGTCTACATTAAATGCTCACTACTAGTGTTTTCTGGTTTTCCTAGTCAATTCTTAGAAAATTTTAAAAAATGGGGTGCTTGGGTAGCTCAATCCATTAAGTCTCTGACTCTTAATCTCAGCTCAGGTCTTGATCTCAGGGTTGTGAGTTCAAGCCCCTCACTGAGCTCTACACATAAATTTTCTACTTAAAAAAATTCATAAAAGGGGCGCCTGGGTGGCTCAGTGGGTTAAAGCCTCTGCCTTTGGCTCAGGTCATGATCTCAGGGTCCTGGGATCAAGCCCCGCATGGGGCTCTCTGCTCAGCAGGGAGCCTCCTTCCTCTCTTCTCTCTCTGCCTACTTGTGATCTCTGTCAAATAAATAAATAAAATCTTAAAAAAAATTCATAAAAGGTGTGAGCTTTAAGCTGAGGTTCATTTTTTTGCCTATGAATGTCTAATTGCTCCAACCAATTGCTGAAATGACTATTCTTCTTCCATTTTTTTTTTTTTTTTTTTGGTCAACAATGAGTTAGCTTGTATTTGTTTGGATTATTTTCTGGCACTCTATTTTGTTCCATCTATGTATCTATCCCTTCTGCCACTACCACCCAGACTTTATTAATGTAACTATATAATTTGTGAAATAGAGTAAACCGATTCCTCATACTTTATTATTTTTTTAAATAAAATTTATTATGTTAGTGATTCTAATTCCTTTGCCTTTCCATTATAAATTTTAGAATTATCTTGTTTATGCTTATAAAAGCATAAACAAGTCCTTTTCTGCCTTTCTGGGGATATTTGAACATTTTTTACAGTTCCATTTTTATTTATCCATAGTGTTTTAGTGTCTCTGTATAGCTTTTTTAAGTGGTTGCTCTGGGAATAACATTATTGTATTTATCCATATTTTTGCTTAGTGTGTTCTTTCTTCCTTCCTAATATTCAAAGATTCCATCTTTTATAATTTTCTTTCTATTTAGAGAGCATCCTTTAACACCCATTCATTTTTGTTAGGTCTGTTGGCAACAAATTCTCTTAGTTTTTCTTTATCTGAGAATGTTTTTCTCTCTCTTTCTTTCTTTCTTTTTTTCCTTCTTTCTTTCTTTCTTTATATTTATTTAGAGAGCGAGAACAGGGAAGGGGCAGAGGGAGAGGGAGAGAGAGAATCTTAACCCTGACATGGAGCCCAACACAGGGCGCTCAATACCAGGACCTTGAGATCAAGACCTGAGCAGAAATCAGGAGTCAGATATTAAACAAACTGATCCACCCAGGGGCCCCTGAGAATGTCTTCTTAAGTATTTTTGTGAAATAAAGGATTCCAGTTTAAGTATTCTTTTCCTCCAGCACTTTAAAAATGTGTCATTTCCCTCCAGCCTCCATGATTCTTGATGAGAAATTTGTTGTTCCTGCAAAGTGGTGTTCCCTTATAAGTAAAACATCAGTTCTCTGGCTGCTTTCAAGATTTGTTTTTCTTTTGTCTTTAATTTTCAGAAGTTTGACTATGATGGGCTTTAGCATGTATTTCTTTGGGTTTGGTATTCACACAGCTTGAATCTATAGATTTTTTTCTTTTGCCAAGTTTGGGAAGTTTTCAGCGATTATTTCTTTGAGGTTTCCTCCTTCCCTTCCTTCCTCCCTTCTCCCTCCCTCTATTCCTTCTTTTCTTTCCCCAGCTCTACTGTATTTCTTCTCTCCTAGAACACTGAATACTAAATGTTAGATCTTTTATCAAAATCTCACATATCCTTAGTCTCTGTCCATCTCATTTTAGCTGACTTTCTCTCTGTTCTTTTGATTGTGTAATTTCTATTGTTCAAACCTCAAGTTTACAGTTTCTTCTCTCCTTTCATTCTGCTGTGGAGCCCATCCCCTACTTTTTTCCCTTAATTTTTTAATTAAAGTTAAATATTTTTTATCTAACATTTCCATTTTGTTCTTATTTTGATTTCTTATTTCTTGCTGAGACTTTTTTCATTTGTTCGTGTGTTTTTTTTTAATTTTATTTTATTATTTTTTTTATAAACATATAATGTAGTTTTATCCCCAGGGGTACAGGCCTGTGAATTGCCAGGTTTACACACTTCACAGCACTCACCATAGCATATACACTCCGCAATGTCCATAACCCCACACCCCTCTCCCAACCCACCCTCCCCCCCAGCAACCCTTAGTTTGTTTTGTGAGATTAAGAGTCACTTATGGTTTGTCTCCCTCCCAATCCCATCTTGTTTCATTTATTCTTCTCCTATCCCCCTAACCCCCCATGTTGCATCTCCACGTCCTCATATCAGGGAGATCATATGATAGTTGTCTTTCTCCGATTGACTTATTCAAGTGTGTTTTTAATTGCTCATTGAAACATTTTTGTGATGACTGATTTAAATTCTTTGCCACATAATCCTGACATCTCTGTCACCTCAGCATTGGTATCTATTGATTATGTTTTCTTATTCACGTTGAGATATCCTGAGTCTTGATATGAGTGATTTATGATGCATGCCTGAACATATTGGGTATTATAAGACTCAAAAATTATTTGAATCTTGTGTTTTATCAAGTCTCCTCTGACATCAGGGAAAGGAAGATTCAGCCTCTTACTACCAAATGATAGTGGAATGTCTACATTTTTCACTCAACCTTCTTTAACACCTGAGTGGAGGGAAGTGGTTCCTTGTCACTGTTGGACAGGGTGAGAGTTCAGGCTCACTATATAGTCTCTGCATTGAGGGTGTGGCTATTAACTCTGAGCTCTGGCGAAAGTCCTTAGGTCTCCTCGGACACTACGCCAACAGGGAAGGAAAGCACTAATTTGTTACCACCAGTTCAGGGTAAAGATCTAGGCCCATTATGTGATTTTTTACTGATATTTCAGAAGTAGGGATACTCTTTAATATCTGGAATGGGTGAAAATCCCAGAGTCCTACTTAGCTTTCTGACACAAGCATGTCTTGAGGCAGGGGAGATAGGTAAGGGGGTTTGGGACACTTTATTATAATTAGGCAAGAATAAGTATAGAGTCCCCATGTGGCCTTTGCTTGCATGGGTGGAGATGCAGCCAGAGTTTTTTCCTTGGGGTATTTGGCTGGCATAGCATAGTAATTCTCTTAAAGTATTCTGTCTTACTAGATTGTCCCTTTCCTGACCTAGATTGGCCCTCTCCTGGCCTTGATGGTTTTGTTTTGTTTTATTTTTTTGTTTCTCTTTTTCTGTGCCCTTTGGTATTTCTGGGTGGTTTACTTCTCCAACATCCTGTTTAGGATATATGAGGCAAAAACAAAAGTGAGGGAATTCATTGCTTTAGAATTTGGATACCAAAGTTTCTAACAAATCTTCCTCCTTCTCTCTACCTTTCAGTCTTTTTGTGTTTGTTTATATGTAATGACCAGGGTTTTTAGCTGTACTTAGCAGGAGAAATTGGGAAAAGTATATTTTATCTATCCTCCCTGAATCTGCAGTCCCCAGAGCTACTCTCTTTATTTTGTAAATCAGTTTTAGTGTAAACCTAGTTTTAAAAATATGAACATTTGAAATTGGACATACTTGTTCTTTTATTTATCAAACACTGAGATCTTAAAAGGAATAATAATTTAAACAGTGTCAAACACTGTGTTAAGAACTTTAAAAACAATTTATTTAATCTTCAGAAGAAACCTATGAGATAGGGATTAAGGTACTTGGTACTCACAATGGCTATACAGCTTCCTTAGTTCACACAGGTATATATGGTAGGATTTGGTTTCAAGCCCAGGTCAGATCTGAAGTCCTTTTTATTCAGTAGCCCCTGTGATGACCTATAAGAAGTGGTCATCCAATAGATAAAGATAAGCATAAAAAGTAACTTGACAATTACACTGAATGTGAAGCTTGACTGTCACCATAGTGCTTTCAATGGCCTCACACATATTTTAAATAGTATCTTATGACATATTAGTGAATTTATCTTCCATATGGTAATCAGTCTCTTTCTTGGCTCTTTCTCTAAAGTGCTGGAGGCATAATCTCCTTCAAATTTAGATCCAGTCCTGACTGAGGAAAGAAGTAAAGAGCATAGCCTTTATTACAACACCCGATTTGTTTTGGAATAGTCAAACTCACATGTGGGATCTAATGGCCCACCACGGCTACTGTGTTCTTTCATTCCTTCCCACTCCTCTTCCAACAGACTTCCATTATGAGCTAAAGAATTTTAGGAATTAATTTTTAACCAGTTTGCCAAAATGATTAAAATCCAAATCTTCCAATTTGTTCACTAAAGCAACTAACTGGCACTGAAGAAAATGGAAATATATTAGGTGAATTGCAACAAAAACCTTTTCATTATTAACAAATGCAGTTGAAAAATGTGTATCATCGTTTAGTAAGTGCAGCCAATGAAATCTTTCTTCCGTTAGTTTTATGCACTTTTGTGAAGTACATTTTTCAGTTTTATAGCCATTGGAAACAGGACTTGAAGTCAACCTAATTTAGAACTCAACTAGTTTTATTTCTTTCAATTAGTTAACTAATAGTTTAGGATAGTTTAGGATTTATCAAAATAACCTGTCTTGTTAAAAATAATAAAATATTTTAAATTATGATGCTCTCACTATAAACTAATATTGATTATTTGACATTTCAGTGACAACAAAAATATTTAGTATTATTAATAAATGAAATGAAAAATGTATTATTTAATCCTTGGAATATTCTTTAAATTTTGTAATTTATGTATGTTTAATGATATATAAATTTGTTACTGTACCAACATTGCACATAGTTTATATAGTGGCGCATATAGTGGATTTTGGTTTTTTTAACTCCAAGGGTGTATGGGTTAGCAAAATATATTGCAAGACTACTGCATTTGACCCTGTTAAGTGTCCTGTAGATCTTCCCTGAGGCTAATTGTGCTCTAGGAAACCAAACCAATGTGAACAGGAGACAAAAAGGAGCTCTTCATTATAAACTCACAAATTCATACCTAAAGTTATTTACACATAAAGACACAAACACATACACACAAAGGAAGTGCAAAAATAAGAATATATTTTAATTATTGAATCTAAGTGGACAATATTATGTGTATTCATTCTTTTAACTTTTAGCTTTGTTTATACATTTTAAGTTAAAAAATGTGAAGACTAAAGCTCTTTTTTTATTATTTTTTTTTAAGATTTCATTTATTTATTTGACAGAGAGAGAGATCACAAGTAGGCAGAGAGGCAGGCAGAGAGAGAGGGGGAAGCAGGCTCCCTGCTGAGCAGAGAGCCCAATGCAGGGCTTGATCCCAGGACCCTGAGATCATGACCCGAGCCAAAGGCAGAGGCTTAACCCACTGAGCCACCCAGGCACCCCAACTAAAGCTCTTTATGTGTAGGTCTAGTAGGAAAATATTGTTTTTTTTGTATTTAAATTTATTTATTTTTCAGCGTAACAGTATTCATTGTTTTTTTTTTTGACGTCCTTCATTTTATTTATTTTTTTCAGCATAACAGTATTCATTGTTTTTGCACAACACCCAGTGCTCCATGCAATACTTGCCCTCCCTATTACCCACCACCTGTTCCCCCAACCTCCCACCCCCGACCCTTCAAAACCCTCAGGTTGTTTTTCAGAGTCCATATTGGAGGGGGAGGAAAATATTAATTTTTTAATATTAATTTATCTCCTAAATATCACTTCTACTCTGTAAGTACTTACCGGACTCCTGCTCTATGAAGACATGTATTTGAAAGGAGATTTCTCTAATAATTGCCTTAATTTCCCACTTTAGTCTGTATTCCTCTCTATACATAGACAATCCTAAGTTGCAACTACAGCTAGAATGGATTCTTCACTAAGAAATGTCATAAAAATTATTTTTTCCCCATAAAACAGTCCTAATACATTAGCAATTCTAACACAGGATTTATTCTTGGCAGGACACATTTTACAGCTGCTATTTATATTCATTCCATTTTAATATTTTCTTTATCAATTTGTAAACAAGAAGCCAGATTAAAAAAAGATGAAAAACTCAAGAGGCTTGATGTCTGAAAAAGGTGCTGAATACGCTTCGCCATGGGAACCATCCAGAAGACAAAAAATGTACACAGATTTCCAGAACAGGCTTCCAAACCTTCAATAGCATATAGCATTAAAGTTGAGTTTTATAGGTTTTCTCACTTCTGCATATGTATAAACTGAGAATAGAAACTATTCCCTGTAAGGAGGCTTCTATACATATATCAAAGGATTTTGATGGCATTATAATAACCAACAGAGTGGAGCTGGGGCAGTTTGTGATGATTCTGGAATCTCAAGACATTTACTTTCTGTTATAAAATATTAATGAAACAGCTGACAAGCCAACAAAATTCTAAAGGAGCACATCTCACAGGAGAGAAATTTGTTGACATTGACTTGGACTCGAAGTAGGTTTTATAAACTCACAGTTATGGATGTACCTATTACCTTTGTGTTAATTGTGTATTCAAGGAAGAGATGCAGCACTTTCAGAGATAGGACATCATCATAACCTCTTTTATTATTCAATGTATTTCAAAGCTATGGGGCAGGACAGAGCTCACGCTTGTGCTATTTTTATGTGCTTTTAAATAGAAGTGACTTATCTTGCAAAATGAATGTGGATAGATTTTTTTGTTGTTGTTTTGTTTAGGCATTTGTGGTTTAAATTTTTTTTATTGCTGAAAGAATTCCAAGGCATGGAGTTTTTTATTAGGAGGAAAAAACATACCTGATGATGATCAGAAACATTTTCATCCATTGGTGGGGGGGGCTAGAGTGTAAGTTGCTATAGCCATAAAGTTTAGGGCAAGAGGCTGACTCCTAACTCCTGGGAGCTGAAAAGCGCTGGGGTAATAGTACATGAAGCAGCAGAATATATGTATATTTTCCCTATAGTTCTTCATGATACCCTTCCCCCAAGCTTCAGGAACCAGGATGATGAACTGCAGAATCAAAAGTAGCCTGCAAATCTACTGAATACCAGGAAAGAACAACTGACTGCCAGAGTATTCAACATTTATTTGGCTACTAACCCAACACATGCTTTACGTATCCCCTGGGTATTTTTGTTTTGTTTTGTTTTGATTTATTCCAACCAGGCAATAAAAATCCACAACTCTCACAATATATACTTTGTGGTGGGTTCTACCTGAGTAAACGATTTACAATATTTTCTCTAAAAGCAAGAACGTACATCTGCAAATCAGCAGGCACAGTTAGGAGACCAGAAAACTCTCAGCACACAAAGGCACATGCATTCAAAACATTTGTTTGTATGAATCCAAATTGCTTATCTAAGACTTAACTTCAAATTTGACCTCACTAGCACCATCTTTTAAACAACCAAGTTAACTACAAACACATATTAAATAAGTGTGTCTCAAATGATTTTCGACAAAGTTTCCAAGATATTTCAATGGAAAAGAGTCTTTTCGACAAATGATGCTAGAACAAAGAATTGTGGAACACTACATCAAAAACTAACGATGTACTGTATGGTGACTAACATAATAAAAAAAAATGAAGATCAACAAGGAAAGCAAAAACAAACAAACCAAGCAAAAACAAAACAAAACAAATGATACTAGAATAACTGAACATCCATGTGCAAAAAAGAATGAACCTAGCCATAGACCTTATACATTTTGAACAGGATCACACATCTAAATGTAAAACGTAATACTATAAAACTTAAGAAAAAAATATGTGATCTTAGGTTTGGTGGTATGAATTTTTAGCTACAATACACACAAAAATACACAATCTATGTAAGAAAAAATTTGATAAATAAGACTTAATTGAAAATAAAACTTCTGCCCCGGGAAAGACTCTATTACAGGAATGAAGAAACAAGCCACAGACTGGGAGAATCTATCTGTGAAATCATATCTTATAAAGGATTGGTGTTTAAAACATGCAAAGAATTCTTAAAACATAATAGTAAAAACATCAACAAAAATTAGGCAAAAGATATATATATATATAGACAGTTAACCAAAGGAGGCATACAAATGGCAAATAAGCATATGAAAAAATGCTCTGTATCATATGTCCTTAGAGGAATGCAGATTTAAAACAACAATGAGATAGCACTACCCACCTATTAGAATGCTTAAAACCCAGAAAAATAATTGATGAGGATTTAGAGCAACAAGGAACTTTTATTTCTGGCTGGAGGGAATGTAAAGTTTTACAGCCACTTTGGAAGATAGTTTGGCAGTTTCTTACAAAGTCAAATAATGGTCTCACTGTTTGATTTATCAATTGCACTTCTGGTATTTACCCAGATGTGTTGAGAACTCATGTCCACACAAAAACCAAGTGTTTATAGCAGCATTATTCATAATTACCCCAAACTAGAAGCAACCAAGTTGCCCTTTGATTGATGACTGCATAAATAAACTGTACTACATCTACATAACGGAATATTATTCAGCAATAAAAAGGAATAGGTTCTCAAGCCAATTAAAGATATGGATGAAGCATAAATGTATATTGTCATTGGAAAGAAGCCAGTCTAAATAGACTATATACTGTATGATTCCCATTACATGACATTCTAGAAAAGAGATAATAAACTGATCAGTGTTTGCCAGAGATTCAGGGGATAGGTGGGTGGTTTGAATATATGAGGCACAAAGAATTCTTTCAAGGATTTCATGGTATGATGTGGTAATGGTTGATATATGACATTATAGAATGACCAAGTGGAATGCAGAATATGACAAAAGAATCTAGCTTTACTACACATGTATGAAACAGTGTCACTGAAGGGGAGGACATCTGCCTTCTCATCATTTGTTGAAAAGACTATTTTCCATTGAAATATCTTGAAACAATGTCATTGAAGGGGTCATTGAAGAGTTCTTAAACATTATTAAGTTTTGTTTAAGTTTTTTCTGCCATGGCAGTTCTGGCTAATTGTTCTAATGTAGCTATGCATGTATAGTGGAATTGAGCAATTAGATAAATAGATGGCAGATGGTGGGAGCCACGTTTCTTACTGTTGTAGTGGAGAGTTATAACTAACCAAGGAGAGGATCCTAGAATGATCCATGTGGTAATGAACTTGTTGAAGAGTGATTATATGAACTCGTGTTTAGCTTAATACACATACAGATGGCTGTATTTGGAAATAATAGATACATGTATTCGCATAGGCTAGTACTCACACATATATTTCCTTGCTCTCTCAGCTGAGAAGGGCTAGAAAAACACCTCAGGAACAACAAGCATACTTAGTGCTCAGATCTTGGTTTCTAATACCATTCTCCAATGAAAGAATGAGGGCTTCCTGGACAAATGGCTGATTCTATAACTAGGATAGGAAATATACAAGACGAGCCCAGAACATCTTGTAGTGCCTGAAGGTAGGGATATGATGTAAAACAAGAACAACAACAACAACAATAAAAAGCAAAAAATACAATAATAGGGGTGTATCAAAAGGACATAGGGCCACCTGAAAGAGCCCCTAATGGCCAAATTGGAACAATTTGAGTAAAAAAATAAATAATGTTGTATTGGTTTATAACCCATCGTGATATTAATAATGATCAAATAAATAAAGTGCAGAGAATATACAAATTTGTCATGCAGAAAAATCCAGTAATATACCCACCTGTCCTTAAGTGTGAGTTGCACATAGTAACAGCCTTCCAAAAAGTATAGTATCTGACAAAAACTATCTCAGCCAGATGATCAAGGCCAACATCAACTGTGATAAGTCATGTTGATACTACGTACTCTTGGAACGATGTGATGAAAATAACAGTTTACCTGTGTGGTCTGCCTCACAAAAACCTGTAACTCCAATCTAATCATAAGAAAAATAGCAAACAAAGTCCAATAAATGGGCATCCTACAATATACCTGAAAATATATCTGACCAGAAGTCCTCAAAACTGTCAAGCTTAAAAAAACATGTCTGAAAAACTGTCACAGCCCAAAGGGGTCAAAGGAAACTTGATGGCTATATGGACGATGGTATCTTGATGAGATCCTAGAACAGAAAAAGAGTATTACTTAAAAACTATGGAAATATGAAAAAAGTATGGGCTTTACTTACTAACAATGTATCAATATTAATTCATCAATTGTGACAAATGTACATTATAATAATATGTGAAACTGGATGTGGGGTATGGGGAAACTTTATCTTTGCAAATTTTCTATAAATCTAAAACTAAACTAAGATATACAAAGTTTATTTAAAAAGTAATTGTCACCATAAGACACCATAAGAGACTCTTAATCTCACAAAACAAAGTGAGGGTTGCTGGGGGGAGGTGGGGTTGGGAGAGGGGGAGGGGGTTATGGACATTGGGGAGGGTATGTGCTATGGTGAGTAAGGTGAAGTGTGTAAACCTGGCGATTCACAGACCTGTACCCCTGGGGATAAAAATACATTATATGTTTATTTAAAAATTTTTTAAAAATTTTAAAAAAGTGTCTCACTGTGGGGGAGGGGGAAGGGAGAAGGTGTTTGGGTTATGGACACTGGGGAGGGTATGTGCTATGGTGAGTGCTGTCAAGTGTGTAAGCCTGATGATTCACAGACCTGTACCCCTGGGGCTAATAATACATTTTATGTTAATAAAAAAATAAAAAATTTTAAAAAAAGTAATTGTCTCAAAGGTCCTAATCAAGTTAAGTACCTGTTTGGTATTTTTTTTAAATTTTATGTAGTTTTATGTATTTATTTTTGCCTTGAATACATTTTTACTGTGGATGATTATTAATTAAAACAATTATTAAATTCCTGAGGAAAGTATTGTGTTTTCCAGTTTTCAAAGCTCTTTCACATATTACCTTATCTGGTCCTTTATTACAAGTAACAAACTATTAGTCTCATTTTATATCCAATGAAATTGATACGCAGAAAGGGGAGGAGAGTTGCCTGAGATCACACAGCAAGTAGTGGCAGAGCTGGTAATTTTCCCTGCCAGTGCAGCAAAGCACATGTATATAATAGAAATTTTACATGTGCAAACATTTATATAATTCAGCTTAATAAGAATTGTACTCTTTTCAGCAATTAACCCAATTTTACTTATTAGTATCTATTTATATCTTGTTGCGATGCTGGAAAGTAAGACTACTATAATTTCCTTACATTATGGAATGCATGCTTTTCATTAAGTTACCCATATTTTTTTTTAAGGATTTTATTTACTTATTTGACAGCGAGAGAGAGAGAGAGAGAGACAGCGAGAGCAGGAACAGGAGCAGTGGGGTGGGAGAGGGAAAGCAGGCTCCCATGGAGCACGGAGCCCAATGGCAGGCTCCATCCCAGAACCCTGGGATCATGACCTGAGCCAAAGGCAGATGCTTAACGACTGAGCCACCCAGGCACCCCTACCCATGTTTTTTTTTTTTTTAAATAAACATACATACACACACAAACATGAAGAAAACAGGGAAGCACATGCTTCTTTTACAAATATATGTGGATAAAGTATATAAATAATTTAACTGACTCAATATCTTTCTTTGTGGCATGTATTGCAGCAGAATCCTAGATATAATAAACTTTGTAACCTGAGTTTCACTTGTTGAAAAAAGAGCAAAATATTTTATAGTAGAAAAATGCACACTATCGTGTTGTAGTGTGCTTAATTGGAGGAGGTGACTCATTGCATAAGGTTTCATCTCAGCTCTGTCACTTGCAAGTTGTATGAACTTTTGCAAGATTTACTTAATTTCTCTGAACCTAACTCCCTCATTTGTGAAAGAGGTATAATAATTGTATATTACTCCTAATGTTCTTGCAAATAACAAGACCTTATAATAGCTGCTACAGCATAAGTATTCAATAAGTGGTAGCTATTGTTATAATTGGCATAACCCTAAGAACCAATCATTTCCACATTCATATTGTTTGACTGTATCGATCCCTAAAAATAAGTCGGTAAAAGTCCTCTAAATGTAGCTTTGTAGATGTGAAGATCAAAAATTTCTCATTGGTCATTAAGGCATTGCAAAGGAGAGTCCAAGTTCATCTCCTTTCTTCTCTTCCCTCTCCACTCCTTTCTCTCTCACTTTTTCTTTTTTCTTTTCCCTTGCTCCTTTCAAGTGTGAGAATGACAGCACTTACCACCCCCACCACCTCCCCGGCAAAAAAAAAAAAAAGAAATGACAAGGGGAAATGAAGAGGTCATATTAGAGTGTCCTGGCTAATGTTTGGTCTTAATTGTGCAACCCTAGATGCAACCCCCTCTCTCTCTGCCTACTTGTGATCTCTCTCTCTCTCTGTCAAATACATAAATAAAATCTTAAAAAAAAAATTGTGGGAATATTCAGAGACATACTACTTTTTTTTTTTTAAAGATTTTTATTTATTTATTTGACAGAGAGAGAGGTCACAAGTAGGCAGAGAGAGTGAGAGGGAAGCAGGCTCCCTGCTGAGCAGAGAGCCTGATGCGGGACTCGATCCCAGGATCCCGAGATCATGACCTGAGCCGAAGGCAGTGGCTTAAACCACTGAGCCACCCAGGCGCCCCCAGAGACATACTACTTAACCAAAATAAGTGAGTAGAACAAATGCTGTCCTTGTTGCTTCGCAGTTCATGCCTTAGTTCATTCAGGTATTGCTCAACAACTGATATGTATAAACCCTGGGCTAATCGTAGTGCTACAGTGCTGTCCATAAAGACATCATTCCTTTCTTCAGAAAGCACCCAGTTAGTGGGGAGGGTGGTGGAGGTTAAATACTAAATAGAATAACCATTTGAAGATATGATGGCTAAAACATTTCCAAATTTAGCAAAAACTATGAACTCAGATGCACTAGGGAACCTCACACAAGAAACAATAAGCAAACTGCACCAAAAAACTTATAATAAAATTACTCAAAGCCACTAATATTTTTAAAAGCAGCCAGAGGGAAAAAAGGACTCATTATGAACAGAGGAACAAAGATGATGCCTACTGCAGATTTCTCACCAAAAATAACACAAGGGAGAAAACAGTGGAGGATTTTGATTGGGACTCCATATCAGCAGCCACCTTCCACCCCTGTTTTGGCAGAAACTGACAAGCTGTTTTTAACATTTAAGTGAAATGTGAGGAATTTTAAATAGGTTAAACAACTTCAAAAAAGGGGAAGATAGTTGAAGGTTTTCACAAGCTGATTTCAAAATTTATAATGCTATAATAATCAAAATGGTGTGATATTGGTATTTGAATAAATATATGATATTGAATATATATAAAATATCTAGATCTATCTATAGAAAGATAAAGAATATATATATATAATGTTTATATATACATAGATAAAAATATATATGTACAACACATGTGTACATACATATACATACATATATATGCAACCTAATAGGCAGTCCAGAAAATTATCTTTATAATTATGGTCATTTGACTCTCAACAAATGTGCCAAGACACTTCAATGAAGGAAAGGATATTTTTTCAACAAATGGTACTGAGATAATTGGATATCCATGTGCCACAATGAATAAACTGATATCTTTACTTCACACCATACACAAAAGCCATATTATAACTCGTAATCAATCATATACAAATATTTACAAGCTGAAATTAGAAAACTTCACAAGCTGAAATTAGAAAACTTCTAGAAGAAAACATATGAAAAATACTTGTGATCTTAAGTTAGGCAAAGATTTCTTAGATATGATGCCATAGGCTACTACATACAAGAAAAAACTGATTAAATGAGTTTCATAAAGATCAAAATCCTTTGTTCTTCAAAAGATACAATTAAGCAAATAAGAAAAATCATAGCCTGGGAGAAAAATATCTGTAAATCACGAAGTTGGTAAAGGACTCATGTGAAGAATACATGAAGAACTTTTAAAACTCAG
The DNA here is from genome assembly GCF_922984935.1 of Meles meles. Classification (NCBI taxonomy): domain Eukaryota; kingdom Metazoa; phylum Chordata; class Mammalia; order Carnivora; family Mustelidae; genus Meles; species Meles meles. The sequence continues at coordinate 57,110,469 of NC_060077.1, forward strand.
TAATAACATAAGTGACAATAAAAAAATGGGGAACATATTTGAATGCGTGTCAAACAATATAGTGCCACTTTGGAAAGCAGTTTGACAGTTTCTTAAAAATGTAAACATATTTAAAATAAGATACAGCAATTTAAAAGCTTATCTACTTAAGAAACAGTAATCCCATTGTTGGTGTTTATAAAGAAAAATGAAAATTTATGTATACACATAAAGATAGGTATACAAATATTCATAGGAGTATTACTTATAATAGTCAAAAATGGAAACATTCCAGATGTCCTTTCACTGGTAAGTAGATATGTTATATATTCATGCAGTGGAATACTATGTAGAAATAAAAAGAAACAAAATATGATACATGCAACAAAATGAACACATGTACAGTAGATTATGCTAGGTGAAAAAGGCCAGACATAAAAGACTACACATTGTCTGATTATATGTCCTGGAGGTAGGAGCAGAGTTTGAGTTCGTCTAGGCATGAAGGCACCTTTTGAGAGTGACTGAAAGTTTCTAAAATTAAGGCTATGGATGAATAAACATATACATTTACAAAAATAAAAATAATCTGTATAATTATATTTGAATATATTTGTGGTGCATGAATTATACCTCAATAAAATTGGTAAAACTTTAACAAAATAGAATTCAGAGAAACATTAGAGTGAATTAATAGCTTTGCTTATATTAGAGAAAGCAAGGAAAAGAAATAAAATGCATTAAATCAGAAAAGCAGTGTAACTTCTGTTATTTGTTAACAACATAATTATAGACATAGAAAATTTCCTTGAACTTATGATAACACCAGTAAGTGAATTTAGCAATGTGACAGTATGTGAGGCCAATATTAAAAAACCAGTTTTATTTCTATATATCATCAACAAAAAACCCTTAAATAAAATTAAAATACTATTTCCTAAAGTATAGAAAATATAAAAACTTGGGAATAAAAATAAAAGAATATTTGAAGCTGGGGTAGGCAAAGATTTCTTTGACAACATTCAAAAGCCCTAATCATAAAAGAAAAACAAATCAGGAATTGGACTTCATTAAATACCAGACCCATTACAAAAATGCATAGACAAGCTACAGTGAGTGGAAAATATTAACAGTCCATTCACAGGCCAAACTCATCTATGGTGATTGAAGTCAGAAAGTGGTTATTTCTCTGAGTTATGGGGAATGATTGGAAATAGCATAAGGAAACATTCTGGAGGTAATGGAAATATTCTTCATTTGCTGTGAATGATAGTACCTGAGGTATATACAATTATCAAAAGTCATTGAACAAAACACTTAAGAGCTATGCATTTTATCGTATGTTTATTATACCTCAAGTAAAAAAAAAAAAAAAAAGAAGGAGAACAGGAATAAAAAGACTGAAAAAAAAAAAACAACTACCAGAGCCAAAACATTCCTTGTCTGGTTAAAAAACTCAGCAATAAACCCACAAATAGAAGGGAAGAAGAAATTGGTTTTATGAAATGGGAATTAAGTAAATGATTATGGGTTAGGCAGAAGAGTTGTGATCTAGACATTTTGGATCTTTACTAGAGTTAATCACCTCCTGGTCTAAAAAGAGAGTCTCCAGAGAAAAGAATTTTCTGCTCAAAAATGCGCATTGATCAAAGTTCTTACCAGCAACTCAACCCAGATATTGTTCAAATGCATGATTCATTATTTTGACATCTAAATGTCATAACTATCTTTGATCCTTTTCCTTGGGGATAACTTGCTAAATGTGATAGAGTGGTAGAAAGTCAGGGGGAGTGGGTGAACAAGAATCTCTTTTTCAGGATCTCTCTATTCTCACACAAAAGGCAAATATGTTTAGCTCCACCCCCACCCAAGCCTTACTGGGGCAATGAAAATCCTGGACAGATTTCAGACACTGCAGGGTCGTTGTTGTCTCTTCTGAAATACCTTCCTGCTGCCTTTCCTCACTGCTAGGTGACACTCTAAGTGGAGGTGGCAATTTCTGCACACACACCCCCAACTTCTTGTCTCTCATCACATAAACCAGTAGACAATCGGATGGCATTTCCTTGGCTACAATGGACTCCTAAGAGATCTTCCAGTTATTCCCGCTATTTAGCTAATCAATCATGTCACCCCATGGTTACTGGAAGTGTGTTGGCTAAGATGATCAGCCATGTCCCCTGCAATAAAACTCAATGGGAAAGCAATAAGAATTCTTCAGTTACAAAAGGAGCCCTATCTCCTCACTACTTCAATCCATCCTTGTAAAAGTTGTAGAATGGCCTTATATCTTCCTTTGAGTTTTCGGTGCTAGGCATGAAATGAAGAGGAAGTTCCACTCCTAGATTAATACCTACGGTGTATACTTTATATATCTTACGGTACAACTTACAATAGCAGGTAGGTGAAAAATTACTGGAACAAATTCCTTGTGAGTGATTCCTCTCAAGTCCTTTTTTGGGGGGTCTTAACCACAAACATTACCCCTGGGTAAACATGGAAACTGAGGCAAGCAGAGTATCAGTTAGCATGCCAAGATTTCCTTTGAATTACAGAGCCTGAGACAACAGTTGTCATCAGAATTCTAGTCTTCTCCTTTGTGAACTAAGAACATTCTTTCCACACAAAGATGAATTTAGAAGCATGTAATTTTCCTTCTTATCTACTAAATGTGGGATTGAATTAGAGTTTACCTAGAGAGATCTAATTTGTAGTTTTGAAAATAAGCAAAAAGCTGTTAGACCGTAATGTTGATATTCTGATCACGTTACATATGCATAAGAAGATAGTATCAAGCAAAGCTTTATTTACATTTCCTAAGTGTTTTTTTCATTTTGTATAAACTAATGAGTGGTGCTGTTAGGGAATATGTGTATCCCTCTTTGTGTAATGGATTAAGCGTGAGTCCTGTTAAACAGTAGGCCATAAATCAGGCTGTGTTCTCTATGCCTAATTAAGGGTTTAAAGGGGGAAAAGGTAAATTCTTGAATGAAGGGCTCTACTCAGAAGCAGAGTGTGCTATTTCACAAAGGAAGTAGATAAAGCAGAAAAAACGAGAACAATTTAAGAAAATAAAAAGGAGGAAAACTATGAAAGTATTTTAGCCACTTTATGCTGTTTCTCCTCAGCTTTAAGAATGCCTAAGTGTCCAGATACAATGGGAAAATTATTATTTTTTAATTAGTGCACTGCAATGTAGTAATAATACAGATTGACTGGAGAATTTAAGATGAGCATCAAAGTAGCTCTAATCAACTTTTAGTTTTCTCTTTTAGAGAAAATTATATGCATTGACAATGCAAATAAAATCGGCTACGGGGAAGTTTTGAAGAAAATTCACAAGTTTTTTTTTTTTCTTTTTAGCTACACATATTACAGTGCACTAAAACCTCAGCATATTAAAACTGTTGTAGATTTTGAGTAAAAACCAAAATAATCACAGTTAATCCACTTATTTCCTAGTGGAAGAATTGTCATGAGTTTTGATAAAATTAGTTTCAGATAATAGTATTAAAACACTTCTGTATGTTCCTGGAGTTAGGCTAATGTTTATATTCATAGTATAAACTGACTTTAAATGAATATATTGAGTGACTTGAAAAGTGCATTACATAGCATATATAGGATTAGAGTAAGGGAGACAAGGTCATAATTCATTAGCCCTTAGGAGCTCCACTCAGTAATATCTGACTATACATAATTAATAATGCTGATATTTGGCTTTATTTCACCTTGCTTTGTATTACTCCTGAACTGCACAGTGAAATATAGGAGAGATCGAAAAAGAAAACATTTTACTATTAGGAGAAAAAGAAATAGATCGTGATTAGGCTTTTATTTACAATAAAAGGGACCAATTTACTAAATTTCCAATCATTTATTTTTTATTCCATAAATATTTATTGGGGCCTATTATGACAAGTAATTTGCTTTGTGGTAGAAATTCAGTGAATTGGGTAGGGGGCAAAGCAGACAAGGTGACCCCTCCTTTATGGAATTTCCAGACAAGTGAGATCCTAATTGGTCATGAACAAAAGATGTTCAGGGAAAATAAGATTATTAAGTGTTCTTATCTGTAGAATTCAGAGTCTCAGCTTATACAGAATAAAGATATTTCAGAAATAAAACTCATGTTACATGGTCGTCAAGACCACTGAAGAAGACCTCTTCCATCCTTCTGGCAACTTGCCTCCTTCTCTCCTCTCAACTTTTATTATTCCTTCCCCACCCCACCTTCTGCTCTGTGTTTCGGCTGCTGGCAGGCATGTGTGGGGGAAGGGTGGAAGAGATTTGCATTAATTCTAGACTTCCACATGCCACGGATATGCGGAATGGCAGGAAAGCATCCCCAATCCTGTAACTGGAACGCCTAAACTTGCATATATTTGGTCAACACTCTGATTGGTATCTCTGTCCCCAAATTCTTAAGTCTCTCTTCTCATAGTATCAGAGCCTCATACCAATGTTAACCCTTGTCCAGCACAGCATCACCTCTATTTTGTGTTATATAAATCGATATTTATGTTACCATTTGGGTTTGGTTTGTATTGAGTGTTTATCAGTTGCTGAACGTCTTGTAAAATAAAATGAAATAACATTCCTGGAGATGAAAAGGAAAGGTCTGCTGGAATTGACAAAGGTATACATGTGCAACAGCAGTTTGAATTGTTGAATTTTGAACTTACAAGCAGGAACGGCAATAAAAAAAGCAGGGTAAGGCAGAGAAGGTGCTGTTACATGCCAAATGAACTTGGGAGTTACCCCTATTCTGTCTAATTGGATGGGGATCTTGGAAAAGAAAGAATTTATAGGGCAGTTCTAACTGGAACCTCTGCTCTTTGAGTTATTCCTCCTCATTTAAAGGAAAGATTCTTGAAATACAAGTGATCTCATATGTAATTTAAATGAATGCCAACAGCACTTGGTAGATGTCATGTATCCATTTGAGTATTTTCTAATTCTAAATAGTCCTGACTTCCACTGCACTTTATTTGGAAAAGCGTCTCTCTCCTCTTACAAATTAGAATGTTCAAATCCTTCCTATCCTTCAAATCTCATTTTAAAGGACAGCTCTTTCTTAGAGTCTTCTTTAGCCTCCACAGTAGAGAGTTTTTTTGTTTTTTTTTTTTTTTTAGTTTTTACATAATTTTACTTGTAGATTTGGGACATTCATTATTTTCTGCCTCTGTTAAAAAGATACTAATATCACTTACCAAACTATAAAAGAACTATCACTGATTCGTATTTTCCTTCCTTCTACTACCCTTATTGAGTCCTAAGGAAAAGTATGGCTGAACCTACATAGTTGAATGTAGAAGGGAAGAGTACAACAGCAGCAACAGCTTCCCTGCAGTGGTGGCCTACTTCTATTCTGGTGCTGTGAAATATGTTATTGTGGCATAAAACACAAGTCTTTAACTAGACTTACCTATTATGGACTATTTATATTCAAATATCCAAAAGTAGAGGTAGAATCTAAGAAGCTTCATAATACTGATTATTTATACTCAGCTCACTGTCAAAGAACCGGTACATAAATAACTGCATTTAGTTTTAGGTTTTCTTTTTGTTTTTAATGTACAATCAGTTTATATCCACTTAAGCGGGATGATATATTTTCTCTTCTGTAATAATCAGAATTGCTTATTAAGAATAATAAGTTACTGCAAAGCAACTGAATAAGTATGTTTTCCTTTCGCTGGCTCTAAAACTTCTTATTAAGCACCATTTCACAAAAAAATAACAAATTATATGTTGTGGTCTGATTGCTTAAAAATAGGTATTTCTGAATAGAAGAGAAAACATTAGAATGAGAATACTTTGAAATAAATCAATTGCTTTAGTTATAAAGAGAGTTGTTGAAAATAAAAGCAGATGTGAACGTGATTCAAATTTAATATATTTGAAATACAAAGTAAAAATGTAACACACCTGGATAGCGTTATGCAAATTGCATGGGTAAATTTTTTCCCCTAGGGATAACTTCAGCGTGTTCTCTAAATCTATTTAAAAAAAGAAAGTAGGAAACTGGACATAATTTTTAGATGTTTCCTTAAACTGATGCATAGCTTTTTCTTATTATTTTGAATTAATAAAGTAAATATTTTTAAAGAATTAACATAATCAGCTCTTTATGGCTGTGAACTGCCTCTACTTAATTTTAGGTAATCAAACATTTTTATTACTTCAGTCATTTGACACTATTCTCAAAGGAATCACCTTACTAGTATTGTTCTCATTCTTAGGCATATCTCTTTCCATTAGATGTAAATGTTCATTTCTAGTTAGAAAAATATATATATATATAATTTATTTTAGTATTGTATTTTAGGATAATAGAAACAACATGGGGATAGGGTCAGAAGACTTGGGTTGGGTTCCTAAAACTGATTTAGCAAGAGACCTGGCATGCAATGTAATGTTTTTAAGTCTCATTTCCTCATTTGTGCAGTAGACATAAAAATCTGTTTGCGTGTCTTGTTTTGAAAGGGTCAAATGAGATAATGTATATGAAAAAACTCCAAGTACTATTTACATACCATTATTATTACATTTAGGAAGTAACCTTACATAAATAATCCAGTAGGAGTGCCCTTTTTGTTTTTAGATACTCAAATACACACATAATTAATGTGTAGGTCATAAAGCCACTTCTTTCTTTGCTTAACAATAACTTTCTTGACCTAAACAATTTACCAGCGATCTAAGAAGTTGGAAAGGTTACAATAAACTTTCAAGTCTTAACATATCATTTTGTAGTTCGCTAACAAGGTTAACAATCCAACTTTCCATGCATGCCAAACCTGGCAATTATAAATAATTTAAAAATACGCAAGTGTTAGCTGTGCAGTTGTTTACAGATGCGTCACGTTTTACGCTACGGAATGATGACCTTTCGATACTGAAAAATAATTAGTGCTAAGGCACAGCGTGGCACTGATGCACGCCACGGCCACAAATCTTCGGTCTTGCATTGTTTATGATGATGTAGGTGGCTCAACATTGTGTCAAGTTGCACGTTAAGTATTAGTTCTGTGAGAAGCTGGTTTTGTACACTTTCAGCAAAGCTCTGGGAATCCACCCAGCCAAGCAGAAAAGGGTTAAAGGAGTCCAGCAGAGGGAGAGGGAAGTAGTGTTGAGTGTGTGTGTGTGTGTGTGTGAGAGAGAGAGAGAGAGAGAGGGGGCAGAGAGAGTGTGTGTAAGAGAGTGTGAGCGCACAGGACATCGAGTTGCGGAGTGGACTCCTACACAAGTTCCAAAGGCCACAGTGTCCGCAGTTTTCGGCCCTAGCGGGCCGGGGGGGCACGGCCTGCACCCAGCGGGCAGCGCCCCGTGGGTTTGGGGAGCTGGCTGGGAGGGAGAGGGGTCTCGCGAGGGTTTCGGGGCGTGGCTGGAGTGGGGGGCGCGCTGCTAGTGTGCGCGGGTGTGCGCGCGCGACAGAGCGAGTGTGAGCGCGGCGAGTGTGAGCGCGGCGAGTGTGCGGCCGCGTCGCCATTCCCCGTGACGTCAGAGTGTATTGTTGTGAGCGGGGCCGAGCGAGCATCCCCGGAGCTGTCACCGCGGCGGCCGCGGCGGCGGCGCAGCGCGAGCCCCGCACGAGCGAGCCCGGCCGGCGCCGCCCCCGCCCCTGTCCCCAAGCCCGCCGCCGCCGCCCCAGCCCCCGCCCCCGGCCCGCCCGCCGCGCGCCGCCGCCGCCGCCCGCGCGCCCCCACCCACCCCACCCCACCCCCTCGCTCCATCCCTCCCACCCGCCGCCGCCGCCGCCGCCGCCGCCGCCGCCGCCCGCGCGCCTCCCCCCGCGGAGCGAGTGCGGGTCACCGGGTCACTGGGTCATTGTCTCCGCGCCCGAACCCCGAGCACCCCGTGGAATCCCCCACGTCATCATCAGAACCATCAATGAGATGCAAACATGAAAGACAAGAGGAAGAAGAAGGACCGCACCTGGGCCGAGGCTGCCCGCCTGGTACGTACCGCCCCCCGCCCGCCGCCCGCGCGTCCCGCCGGCCCCGCCGCTCGCCCCGCGCCGGCCCGCGGCGGCGGAGACGGCCACTTCCAGCCCCAGCCGCCGCCCGCTCGCCGGGCTCCTGCTCTTTGTTATTCTGCGGGAGTGGGCTCGCCCAGGGGCCCCTGTGTGTGTGCGTGCGTGCGCGCGCGGAGGGGCGCAGCGATTATCTCGGGGAGCCCCGCGCCCGCCGCGCCCGGGACCGCCCGGGACACTTCTCCCGGTACTTCGCTGTCGGGGCTCCGCTGTGCCTTCGCCACGGGTGAATCTCCGAGCGCTCGGCCCCGCTCGACTTCCCTCTCTGCCGCTCCGGAGACCTTTGTGTGGCAATTACCACTCCCTCCCGGCCCCTCCACCTCCCGGAATTTCATCAATAACTCTCTGTGCACGGTCTGTGTGTCTGCTCGGCGTTTGTGAGTTCATACATTTTACACGTGCATGCACGGTGTGTGTCCGACACGGACTTGTGGGGCGTGTGCATGTGGGCTAGGTCGTGCGTGTCTGTGTGCCGTGTCGTGTGCATTATGTATGCACACCGATACGTGCATGTTTCGTGTGGATCAAGTTCGTTTGTGTTTTGTAGGTATTGTGTTCTGCTCGATGTTTGTGTGTACGTTCTGTGCACGTGTGTGCAATTTTGAGTGTGTGTGTCGGGCGTGTGTGTGTTTGGTGAAGTTGGGTCAGTGTCATTTGTAGTGGGAGGTTATTAAGAGTGTACAGCTAGGTGTGTTTTAATGCTGGCTTCCTGGGCGGTGTTATTCGGCTGCTTTTCTTTAACCTTTCGGAGCTTACGTTTTAATCATCGAAAGAATGTCTCTATAGAAATGCTGGTTGGCAAAGGGGCGTCGGCGTCTTTGGTTTGATGCATGTGTATGTGTGGGTTGTTTTTTTTTTTTCTTCTTCTTCTTCTTCCTCTTCTTCTTTTTCTTCTTTTAAAGGACAGCTGTAAACGGATTTTTTAAAAAGGATATTTCTATACAGTGTGCCTCACGGGAATGCAAGGCATTACATTTGAAGCTCAGCCTTTCGGGGTTTCGGCTGCATAAATTAAATATTTATTTAGCAACTTACTGTCTTTTATAATTGGCCAAAAGAAAGCAGACTGCATGCAGTAGAGGGCGGGGTGCAGGGTGGAAGACCACAGAACATGTTATTGGGTTGACTTTGTAAAGATTGTTTTACTATAACTGTTTTTTTTTTTTTCCTTCTTCTTCTTCTTAAAAGCTTTTGAGTAACTACATCATGCTCAAGGAGAACATTTGTCAAAAGTGATTATCTGAGTTTGGTTGAAGGGCCTTGCTGGTATGTTTCTGGATTGGAGCAAAGGGTTTTAAATAATTGACCCTATTGCCCTATGAAGGAGTGACAAAAGTCCCTTTTAATTGCGGTTTAATTATTGGAAGCTGAAGTGGCTAGGTTCCTTTACTTCATCTCTTAATTTGTAGTAGTGTATATTATGATTTCTCCTCTTATCTGTGATTGTGTTAATTGCTAAATCACTCACTGTCTGTGGATGAATGGGCAGGTGATAGTCATTCTCTAATGAACTGCATCTGGGAGAGGAAACTTATCTGTGAGGAGTATGTGAAAAGTAAGCAGTAAGTGTTAAGTAGATGCCAGGTTGATGTTATCACTGAATTTTGCTAGAGTATAGTACATTACTTATTGTTTGCTTAGCCATTAATTCAGAATTGTGTGGGGGTGTGCAAGGCTTCTGAAAATACATTATTCAGGTTCCTTGGAGTGGGAATCAAGTGTTATAAAGCTTCAGTGTATGTGTTTTAAACAAGTGAGTGAGTTGACTTATAAATATTTTAAAATAATGATTCGTGAATTACCTGTATCTGCCTGCAGAGAATTATTTAACAAATAACATTATTCTGATGGATTTAAAGCTAACCATTTGTATTCAACTAGTATTTGTTACAATTCTTGAAAATACTGTGCTCTCTTTGATCTAATTGTAATGGATCTGTATTGATAAATCCTGAAATAGATTTCTGAATCACAGCTTTTTGTTAAAAGTTGCCTTTTTCTCTTACAAAGTTCATTGATGGGGAAAAGACACACTAGGAGTCATCAACACAAAAGAATTAATGATAGACCAGATGTCTCTATTTTAACCAGACATATTGAACTAGTAGTTATGGTAATTTTTCAATTTGGTTCAAGTTATTTTTCCCCTGGTAGTTGTACAAATGTGTATGTATTCAAAATGTGACAGTTGAAACAAAATACTGAGCAAAATAACAAGTAATTATATTGGTAATATCTTTCTCAGAAATTTGTGATTTGTAATTGAGACTTATGATCATTCTTAACTTACTATGTGAATAAAAAAGGATCCATTTGAGTAATATTGATTTTTTTCATGTTTTCTTTATGATTACATGAATACAGATATACTTAACCTCTCTTATGAACTTGCATAAAAAATTTTACTCTTATAACTGTATTAATTTACACTCAATTAATAAGGAATGCTGTTTTGGGGGGCATTTCTATGCTATAAATACTATCATTACATATTTCACACTGCCCCTGATGATCTCGCTGTTGTTGTTGCTGTTAAGGACTTTGAGTCTTTTCTCCATCAAATGTTAAACTAAGTGTCTGATTTTAAAGTAAAGACTATGGGTGGACAGAAAATATGCATGTGGTTCTTGCTATATGTGTACTAAAGAGAGTATCCAAATTAACATTAAGAATAACCTTCCCCCCATACCATGTATACTATATATCTCCTCCTGGAGCGTGTGTGTGAGTGAGATTATCTTGGAAGAGAGGATATCAGGGGAGAGGAAATGCAAAATACATTTTTTGAACTGTGACCAAAAGCTTCTGTTCCCTTGTAGCTTTGCATTCATTTTTAAGAAAAATATAGATGGAAGAAGAACAGTTCTTTGTAGAGTAACAACTTCCAGTCAACAACAGAATTTGTGCTTGCTTTCTTTGTGAGAAAAGTATATAGTCTGTAAATCTACAAACTCTAAGCGCCAACTCTAGGGATTTTGCTTTAGATAGAGATGCAGCTCTCAAGCCCTACCATTTTCTCGGAGAAGTATGTCATGTTTGTATGTGGTGAGCTTGCTTAGCTTAGCAAGAAGGAATGGTAGTATGATTTTTCTGTATTTTCAGGAATGTCATGATTATTAACAGGCTGCCATTTTAAAACAGTAAGATCACATCTTTTTTTTTTTCCCTTCCCCCCCCCCACCTCTCTCTCTCTCTTTTCCTGTCTTTTTGCCCTGCATCAGTTGGAGAAATTTCAGCCTTCAGCCTCCTCCACTCCCCCTCAGCCTTCTGCAGTTGTGGTTGTCACTTTGCGCATTGCCATTTAATATGGAGGCTTCTCCTAAACCAGATGCATTTTCATCTGTTTTATCTGCTCTTCTAAGGTTATAGAGTCTCAGAGGATCCCACAATCACATGGAAGTGTCTTCTGTCTTAATATTTGTAGAGCACAATAAGAATAAAAATCAAAACCATAACTCATGTCGAGCTGGGGCTTTGACTTTAATCCTTTTGACTTTTATCTCAAGTCTTCACTCTGTTACTATAAATACAGTTTAAACCATTGTGAAAGGATCTTCATGCTTCTTTGTTTAAAAAAATGGGGATTTGACAGGACTTTGTTTTACTGCACTAAGGGGTTTCTTTGTTACTGGCTTAACACAAAACATACTGTTATTTATATATTTATTCTAGGTTAATTCTTTTTTTTTTCCTGACATGCAAAAATGTTGTTGCTTTGAGAAGTGCTTTTTGATAGTTCCATCACTTTGTCCTGTAGGGAATGCTGCTGGTAAGATAATGATTCAGTGTATTAATTTGTTCCCTGAGTTTCTGATGTTTGTTTCATTCCTTACAATCTTTGTTTAGTCTCACTGGCACCTGAAAATAAATCTTAACAATCTTCAATAGCGTGCTTGGTAACATGGCTGATTTATTTGCTTGTAGTTTAGGTACATTCACAAAGGTAATGACTATTAGTAAGGTTTTTGTGGGGGGATTTTTTGTTTTTATTTTTTTGCTTTTGTTTTTTTGGTAGTTCAAGGTGACCTTTGGGGAAATTTTTTTTAAATGACAAATTTGCCTCATTGTTGGGAGAAAACAGATACATTTATCTTTATGCTATAGCGAGAGTTACTGAACGTTTTAGTAAATTGAAATTCTGTAAATCATATTCTATTAAAAATTAAGTGGGGTTTTATGAATTAAAAGGAAATCTGTGTGAATCTTTTGCATGGAGAAGATTCTTTTGCATAATGCATTATATGCTAAATAAACTCTTTGGGTTCCTATGAAATAAAGCCAGATGGTATTGGTAGCTGTTAAAATAGAATACAATTCATAATTGTTAATTTACTGGTTGCCTTGTCTTTTGTCTTTGTATTTTAGAAATATATACAGTTTTTCAGGAATGGTGAACATGGGGATGGAAGGGAGAGCACTGATAACTGCTTTTGGCATTTTTCTCACTGAGCTTGGATTTCAGGTTATGAGCAGGCCTTGATAGTTGAGAACATTCTGACTTGTGATTTGGGGTAAGCCCCAAAGGAGTACATGAGCATAATTGTGACAGTGCTTATTGGCTTAGGGGCCTGGCTAACATATATGGCAAGTGTTTTATTTTCAATCTCTTACATTTGAATTGGTTTGATTCAGCTCTTTTCAGTGATCTACATGTAACATCATCTTTATGTCTGTATCTCATCATCTCTTCTTTCAGATGGGGAACCTAAATTTTCATTGCAATTTGAAAGATGGGAAAGAGTTTAGCAATCTCTCTGCCTCTTTGAGTCTCAAGTTGGGAAAAACGTGTTTGAAATAAATGAGAAATGTGAACTTAGGCCTTGTGTTTAGGTTGTTAATTTTTTATTTCCTGCTGACATGAAAGGGAATTTTAAGAGTTGATCCTTTCTTAAGTTTTTCCTCCTTTGAGAAAGTCTTTGGTAGCAGAGGATTCCTTAGCTCTCAGAAATGGACCCTTGGCGTGCTCTGGCTTTTAGACGTGTAGAGTTGTACCTGTAAAGGAATTTCACCACAGAGAAGTGAATTTATACAGTAATGAAATTTAATATTTAATAATATAATCGTTTCAACCTTCACTGAAATGCACTGGAAATATGAAGTATGGTCCCTAACCATTTTGAGGGTTCCTACATATACAACTCAAATGCTGGGGAGGATACAAAGATACATCCTCAAGGAGTGTTGAGTTTAGTAGAAGAGATGAGGAAAACTGGAGGAAGACTAAGCAGACACCATCTGCAGGTGTCATGTGAATGATCAAGCAGGTGCTAGTTTATGGATTCACAGAAGGGAGAAGCTGTGTGGTATGTGGAGATTGCAGAAGGCTTAATGGATTAGGTGAAACTTGGTTTGTCCTTGAAATATGAGTAAGATGGAACTGGTGATGAGAGGGGAACATTTTAAGAAGAGAGCCCTGCATGAGCAAAGGTGTCATGTCAGGCACGAGGATGGGTTCAGGAGGCCATGAGTGGACAAGTCCAGAAACACCCAAAGACTTGAGGGGGTTGGCCTAGCAATAAAGTTGAAAATTACATTTTGACCAGATTAGGGAGCGATTTGCAAGTTATTTCAAGAATGTTGGGCCTTGTAAATTGTAGCATGGGGCTGGTGGGATGGATGGTAATAGAAATAGGGTTTCTTTAAAAACACACAAAACAAAATGACTATCTCTTATAGAGAGAGGAGATACCAGTGCTCTGGGGATGTCTCTGAATGCTTCCGTTATTGGGTAATAGAGTCCGAAAGCAAATTGATGTTAGAAACATTTTAAACGATGCAGCTTTATTCTGTCCCATAGCCTTTGCCAAATGAGGTAAAGTTAACATCAGTGAGTAATATACATTTGTGGAAAACATACACAGGGCACTTTGCTACCTAAAATACTCTCTTGAGATCAGTAGGTAGCTAGGGTTATTTCAGTAACTCAGTCGCCAAATGTATGGTTGAATGATGTGCCCAATATCATCACCCTGTCTGTAAGGAGCAAAACTGGCACAGCATTTTTTGAAAAAATCTTTGTCGTGTCTTTCTGATTTTTAAAAATGAACACAGGCATTTTAACTGATGTGAGTTTAACTGATTTGTTGCATGGGGGCATAGGAGGATCCAAGCCTACAGCAGACTTACTTCCTGCTTTTCAGATGGCCTGCGTTTCATTTCTCTCTCTCTTTTTCATCAAAAGTCTGCATAAAATCATTATGATTATTAATAATTATAACTTAAGCCCCCCACCCCCACCTCTCCTGCAAGGCTCATCAGTAGCAGGTCCTGGCTCCTTCCTGATAGGGCCGGGAGGAGGGAGGAGGGGCATCCGTGTGGAACCACTTTCAGCTACTTGCTGGCCACTCAGTGGCTTGATTGTTCTGCTTTTGTCCCTGCACAGTTGGTAGCCGTGGAAATCTAGCCCGGATTGAAACTTTCCCTGAAGAGCCCTTGGGGAACAAATAGAAACATTATATGATTAGCCACATTGTTTTCATTATTAAACAAATCTACATAAAAGGGTAGCAATTAACAGCTTTATCAGCCTGAACTTAGGCACCTACCTCTCTGCTCCCCTCAATATTCCCACTTGAAGTGGAAACAATTAACTATTGCTGGTTTTAATGTCAGCAACTGACAACATTACATTGGGAATAGGCACTTCTTCTAGTTGATTGACATATAGCCCTCTGACACATTCTTATGTGTTTTAAGGCAAACTCATGCCCTGGGGTTAGAGCCAAAGGGCTTGTCAGAACATTGGCTTTAATAGCTGAAATGTATAACCTAAATGACATCCAAGACCTTAGCCTTTGGTGGAACTTTTAGAATCTTAGGAATCCTCTAAGGCAGTGCAATCTACACTTAGTGGACACACTTAGAAATTGTAAGATTTTTTTTTCTAAGTATATAGATGTATCATTTATTTTACAATAAGTGTTTACCATGGACTTATTTGGCATATATTTAGCATAAATTAGCCCATGAAAAACTACATAATGATGTTTAAAATAATTCCACAATTGCTATTTTTTTGGCAAGTGTTGCGTTCTTCAGTTATGCAGTTGTTGATTTCCAAATATATTATTTATGACTTAAAGGGAGGGAATAGGATGGACCCTCTTCACCTTATTCAGAAGACAGATGGCATTTCTGAGATTTCATTAACTATAAGGTATTAGAACCCATTTTAAAAATTTCATGGAGTTAAAAATTGAGATAGGATCTTTGGGCTTCTTTTCCAGATCAGTTATAGAAAAAACATGATATAATGAAGATGTTGGTTATTCTTAGTTTTTGTTTTAAATTTTTAATGTCAAAAATAAATGACTATATATAATTTGTATATATATCTGAACCTTATTGACTGAAGAACTGAGTTGCTGTTTGGACCATCAGGATTCTGTATAATGCTCTTTTAGTGTTCTGAGACTCTGTTTTGGTGTGGAAGAAGGGGTCCCCACACATATAACAGGCAACACCAGTGGTATCCAAGTATTCAACTCAGTTCTGCCACTATCGGAGACATCATCAGATTCAACAGGTTAAGGCTTCAGTTCTACAGTAGTCACCCTCCACCCCCTTCAGAAGCCAATGGCAAGTCAGGGTGGTTATTACTTATGCTTCTGACTGACCTACCAGCTATAGCCTGGAAGTTCCAGTGACATCTCCATGGACTTAAGAGGGCAGTTGCAAGTCCAAGCTGTTACCTATATGTCTGACTGTCTGTAAATCAGAGCTTCCCAAGACCTCTTCCTCGGGCTTAATTAATTTGCTACACAGTTCACAGAACTCTGAGAAACATATTGCTTGTAGATTACTAGATCACTAGTTTATTATATAAGATATGACTCAGGAACAGCCAGAGGGAAAGAAAGCATAGGGCAAGATATGGCATTAGGGCATGGAGCTTCCATGCCTCTCCAGGTGAGCCACTCTCCCAAAGTCTCCACGTGTTCACCAACCCAGAATTGATCTGAACTCTGTCCCTTTGGGTTTTCATGGAGGCTTCATTACATAGTCATGATTGATAAAATCATTGGCCATTATCCAGCTCCTCTTCCTCCCCCAAGGTCAGGAAGTTGGAATGAAAGTTCAAACCTAATCACATGGTTGGCTCCTTGTCAACCAGCCCCCATCCTTAGGTACTTTCCAGAAGTCATCTTATTAACATAATGAAAGACACTCTTAATCTTCTCAACACTTAGGAAATTCCAAGGTTTTGGGAGCTCTCTGCCAGAAAAAGGACAAAAATCCACCACGTATCATTATAATTCACAGCATCAGCCCCTCCATTCTCCCTTCCCCCACCATGCACACACAACAGATACTCTCTTATCTCCTTCCTTTAAAATATTGTCTTCAAATTCTTGCAGCCAGAAGTTGTCTTTCCTAAATCCTTTCTGTTTAATTTCTTGTCTCTTTTAAAATAAGCCAAGAAATTAAATTAAAACACTTTGCATCAAACTTCTCTGATATTCTTCTTGTTCCCTTTCCATTACTATCCTTGCTCTTTCCTGCTTGATTGAGGGTCTCCTCCTCTCGATTTCTCCTTTAGTGTCAGTGTATCTTAGAATGTTGCCTGACCCTTCCATTTTATTCTCATTTTCCTCCTGTCCCTTGACCTTCTCACCTGCCTCAGTGGCCGTTCTCTCATGATGAAGACTCTAGCCTTGATAATTTCCCTAAATTTCAGACTTACAAGAATAATTCCTTTTGTATCTCTATGTACTCTGAGAATTTCAAATGAATTGAATTTATCCAGTTCTGTCAAACATTTATTGGATATCTCCCACAAAAGTGTTGTACATTGGGTACAAAAAGAGAAATGTGATAATATTCTTGTCTGCGTGGGTTTACTTATCTGGGTGTACCTAAACACTAGTATCTGAGGAGAGTGGTAAATTCCATCTTCAATATAGCTCACATTCAGCTCTTCCTCTTTTCATTAACTGTTTTGTATAGTTCTGACCTTTCAACTAATTTTGTCTTTAATCTCTTTTTTAAAATCTTACAGAACCTGTTTCTCTTTCTAGAGTGGATCTGATCTTACTGAATCTTTTCTCTGCTTAAAAAGTCTTCCAATTATCTTCAAGTTAAAGTCAAACAGGTCATGGGAAGCCCTTTTCAATATTGGCAACACTTTTTAAAGGGGGTATGTCATGATTGTTTTTCCTAATAATATGGAGAATTTTGCAGTTCTTGTTATACATAACACCAGTGTCCCATTTTCTATAGCCTTCTACAGATTTATTTTATATTCTTTTAAAACACAGTGAAGATAGTTAAATTTATCAGTGGGTAGTTACACTTATCATCAATATTTTATCATCTTCTGTGCTCAGCTCTGTTTCTTGTATCACACTCCCCCTTCTTTGTAAATTACTTCCTTTAACAGGTTTGGTTTTGTTTTATTTTGTTTTTAATGAGGGGGCTCTGGGTTCATGAACAGTCTTCAAATATCTAAAATGTTTTTATATTGCCCACCCTTAAATCTTTTTTTATTAAACTTTAATATTTTGAAAGAATTATAAACTCATATGAAGTTCTGAGAATTAAAAAAGAGAACTGTGGGAAAATGACAACATGATCCACCTGTTATCCACACTCTTTCCCTAAGTCCTTCCTATCCTCATAAATTGAATCTGAACACAGTCCAGACCGAATGTACAAGAGTGGCCAAGAGAAGATTTAGGAAGATTATCCCCAAATATGTAGATTATAGCTCAAACAAGAGATGTCATCACAAAGTATCACATCTTTCATTTAAAAAAAAAAGTGGAGAGACTTGATAGGGAAAAACTGAAAGATCAATGTTGTTCTCACCTTTGAGTGATAATTTAGCTAGTTATCAAAGTTTTAATTGACAATTTTTTACTCTTAATACTTTGGAAATGTTTCTTCATTATGTTCTTATCTGAGTGGTTGTGACACTGTGTCTGAAGTGAATTTATTACTTTTTAAGAGGTAATATGCTTTTGTGTTTGAGAGTTGTTATGTGTTCTGTTTGCCCTTGAAATTCTGCACTTTTAATACTCTGTCTTAAGTGTTTATGGGTGGATTTGTCTTTATTCTGCTTGGTATCGTGTGTGTGTGTGTATTTTAGAGTATACTTTATTGTTGTCTTCTTTATGCCTTACACTTTTAATCACATTGTAGTGTAGAACTTACCTGTGGCATTATATCCCCACCTGACCATGAATTCTTTGAAATCTTCTAAGAGGTCCCTCAACTTATAGTACTTTAATATATTTAGCTTATGGTTTAGAAATGATTTAAGAGCAATGCAGAAAGGACCCCCCTCATACTGAAGAAGATACTGTCATGAATGTGTTAGCTTTGTCAGTCAGGATTATGGGTTGCAAACAACAGAAAGCAAGTCTTGATAACTTAAGAAAAGGATATTTTAGAGTCTATAAAGTAGATCATATAAATCATCAGGAAGGATCCAAAAAAAAAAAAAAAAAAAAAAAACCAGGCTGAAAAAATAGACGAGGATCGATAGCCCTTGGACACCAGACACACACAAAGTCATGCTGTAAGAATAGTTGGGATATTGCTATGGGCACCACTAATGGTCACCACTGTGACTTAGTGTTGACATAGGACACTGCCCTGGCTGCCAATGTAGCATATGAGTGTATCACCATCTGCTTTGTCTTTGCATCCCAGGTTCAAGATTCAAATTCACAGGCAGATGCATTTAATTGTCACACTCTAGTGCCCATATCTTTATCTCTTTATCTTAGTTGTTAGGGACCAATGAAAGGTGTAAATGGCTCTTCAGTATCACAGTAGAAATCTCTCCATCCGCATTTTCATAGCGCCGATAAAGTAAAAAAGATTAAAACCAAATGCCTCATTTCTTCCCCACCTCCTGCTCCCAGCAAGTCTTCTCTTCCTCTCTTTCATCTCTTGGTGAAAACCACCACCATCATCACAGTTGTTTAAGCCAGAAACCTTTTTGTCATCATTAATGTCTTTTTGTATTTTTCCCCTTTTATCCAGTAATCACCGAGTTCCACTAGTTTTTATCTCCTTTGCTTCAAATCTTCAAATCATTATCCTTACATCCTACACTTATATCCATTTCCACTGTAATTTACTTTGACACAGGCAGTATATAGCTTAGGAAAAGAATAAAGAGTAATGACGGGCCTAAAAGTCAGGCAGATAATGTTTGAGTCTCAGTTCTGTCACTTACTGTGTATTTGACCTTGGGCAGATTATATAACATTTCTCAATTTTAGTTCATTGTGTATTAGCAGGAAATAACATAAAAGAGTGGTTGGAATATTTAAATAAGGTAATGTGTATAATGTACTTACCACAGCATCTCACATTAGAAGAGGCCAGTTAATGTTCATGTCTGCTGGTTTTCCTTTTCTCCTTAAGTTCTGCAGCAGCCTTGTAACTGACTTCACTGACGACAGACTTGCCTCCACTCAGAATTATTCTTCTTATTGCATCCATAATCATGTCTTTAAAGGTGAAAACTGGTTTATGATACCCCTTGAGGCTGACTTTGTTTCTGTAGGAAACAGATGGCAGTATTGCCATGTTAAAGGGGTGATTAAGTGAAGTTAGGACACCAGTTAAAGAAAAGAACAAAGTTTAGTGAGGCAAATCAGGGATGTAACCAGTAAGAGACTGTCACTCCCCTTAGACTAGGGTATGGGAACTGTTACTGCAATGATGTGGTCTTACAGGAGAAGGGTGCCTGACACAAACTGTGACCACAGACAGTGGGATATAGCCCCTGATGGCCCTCCCCGCCTCCTGGGGGTGGGCAGGGAGATACATCACTTCAATACACTGATGCCTTTGCCTTCTATTCAGTCATCTTTCCTCAACTTCCTCCTAGCTGAACCCATCCAGAAGCTAGAGGACGAGGGGGTTCTCTGTTGACAAAATTCATAGATGTCAGCCTACTGGGTCACAGAGCTGTGTGAAGGAGGACAGAGAGTGAATCTGGAGTTGCTAATGAGGAATATACAAAATGCCACTTAAGAAAAACCCGTTATTAGCTTTGTGTTATTCTAAAAGTATAGTCCTTGGGGTGCCTGGGTAGTCCAGTAGGTTAAAGCCTCTGCCTTTGGCTCAGGTCATGATTCCAGGGTCCTGGGATTCGAGCCCCACATCTGGCTCTCTGCTCTGCGGGAAGCCTGCTTCCCCCCACCCCCCGCCCCTGCCTGCCTGCCTCTCTGTCTACTTGTGATCTCTCTCTGTCAAATACATAAATAAAATCTTTAAACAAATGTTTAAAAGTATAGTTTACTTGTTGCAAAATCTTTTAGGTTTATCTTATTTGTACTTCTCCAGTTTCATTGTTTGATTCCCTTCTCCAGTCATATAAAAGTTGTGTGAGATCTCTGAATTTATCATACTTTCCCATACTTTGCCTTAACTTTGTACACATTGTTTGTTCATTTTGTGATATCCTACCTCTCCCCCTCCTTTTTATCTGGCAGATTCCTATGCTTTCTTCAGATTTCAGTCTCCCTTGAGAAGCTTTTATATGTTCTCAAAGCACTATGTAGTTGTGACAATATGCTTTCTTGTTTATAATTGTTTCCTGAGTGCCTAATGTCCTACCTCATTTTAAGTTGTTGCTGATTATAGTTGCGTAAAGTGAAGGAGTCAAAAAGGGGTTTTCAGGGGAGCTGTTAGAGCTGAGTCTAAAAGTTTTCAACATATTTGTAGAACTATAAAACGTTTGTCTCCTTGATTTATTTCTGTGCCATGCTGAGTTGTCACTGTACAGTCTAGAGAAGGGATCACATTTCTCAAGAATCAACTGGACAACTGACGGATTTTGAAAGCCTGTGTCTACTTTCAGCTCACTAGCACCTTTTATTACTGTGGGATAATAATTTGATTGTCATCATGCTTAATGGCACTGGAAAATATTCAGTTCCTGCCATTAATATGTTAGGTGACTTGGGAATGTAATAAGATATGGAACTTGACCTTTGGGAAATTAACTTAAAAAAAAAAAAAACAAAAAACTTCTTAGGGCCCAAGAGACACTTCGCTGTAAATTTGAAATTATGTACAGTAGTAGGAATTTAATAGGCTAAAAGTAATCTTCTTCTTTATTTGGTTTTAATAAGACACAATGATGATTTATAAAGGCTTGCTGTGACTTTCAGAGCAAGCGAATTATCTAGTACATTGACGACAATGCCGATTGGAAATGTTTGCTGAGTAAATAATCTCCTTTTTATAAATAAGTAAAATATTTAGAAGCTTGTTGTCATAGCCATAGAGTATAGGAATCTTATATAACAACAGAATAGTCTTCTCGTGTCACTTATCATAACATATTACTATTACTAAAGTAACACTAATTAATAATAATGGCTTCTAAGAACTAATATTATTGGGTACTTATATGCCTGACACTGCATTAACTTGTTATATGTGTTATATTGTTTAATCCTGAGAGCAAACCTAGAAGAGATATTATAATATTATCCACATTTTTTAAAAGATTATATATTTATTTATTTGATGAGCGAGAGAGAGTGGGTGCACAAGCAGAAGGAGAAGCAGGCTCACCGCTGAACAGGGATCCTGATGTAGGGCTCCATCCCAGGACCCTGGGATCATGACCTGAGCAAAAAGCAGAAGCTTAACTGAGTGAACCACCCAGGCGCCCCCTACCCACATTTTTTTAAATGAAGAAATTTAGGTTTGGAATGTCTTTTAGTTGGATTTCTTTCAGTTGAAAGTGAAATAAATTTAACTCAAACTGGTTTAAGTAAAAGGGCTAACATAGCTGAGAAACCCAAGGGTAGACTTCAGTTCTAAGTAGATGTTGAGATTTAGAGAATGCCATCAAGGTATTTACTTTCTTTATACTTGTCTTTGACTTTGCTTGCCTTCAGGCAGGATTCAAGCAGAGCTTTGGACATAGAAGGTGGTCATTGGCACCCCATACCTGCATCCTCTAAACTTAGCACACCAGTATAAAGGGAATCAATCTTTTAAATTTATTATTATTTATTGTTATTAATTGTTATTATTTTAATGCTAATCCCAGGGAAGTCTTCATTCTGCCCTACTTGGCTGATATACTCATCCCTCACAGCAATGGTTAGGGTCAGATAACATGATTGATTGCCACACAAGAATCACATAGAGCAGAGGGAAATTACACTAAAGCACCAATAAAAAGCAGATGGAAGGCATGTTGGGAAAACAAATTATGAATGCCCTTGCCTTTACTATGCCGAGAGTGAATTAACTTGCTGTGCTAGTAAGTAATGGAACAATGATTCAAATCCATGTCTGTCCAACTTTTGGGCTCTAGTCCTTGAGCATATTAATGTAGACACTTCCTCATTCATTCTTTCTGGGTTTTTTTTTATGATATTCATTTTACATTAAAAAATGTTAAAGCAGGGGTGCCTGGGTGGCTCTTTGGGTTAAGCCGCTGCCTTCAGCTCAGGTCATGATCTCAGGGTCCTGGGATCGAGTCCCACATCGGGCTTTCTGCTCGGCGGGGAGCCTGCTTCCCTCTCTCTCTCTCTCTCTCTCTCTGCCTGCCTCTCTGCCTACTGGTGATCTCTGTCTGTCAAATAAATAAATAAAATATTTAAAAAAAATGTTAAAGCAAAGGCAGCTATGCAAAGATTCTAAAGATTTCTTTGGTCTGTTTTCTCTGAAATTTACTTTCTTGATTTAGAGACTAAAAGTTACAATGGATGGTTTCTGTTCTATTTTCCCTCACAACCCAGTTTCTGAGTTCTGTATGAACAGTCTATATATAACATTTACAACATAGTTTAACACAATTTAGGATCTGAATTTACAAAATCTGTAATTCTGGATGAAGCTTCCAGGTACTTTCTGAATACAAGTAAATATTTTTATTCACCAACTAAATGCCAAGTTTTCTTTACGGGGTTGACCATGATCCTTAGAGGATCTGAACTTAGCAAAAGATAGCAAACATTTCTGTAGTGTAAATCTTCATTTATTCCTCTAAATATTGAGATAAGATCAGCATAATGACTCCTTGTTTCCTTATAGAATTGTATGGACAGTCTTCCTGCTGTCACTTTTTGTTTATTCATCTAATAGTATTTCTCTTCTCCTAGAGATTAAATGAAACAAAGATAGTGCTTCAGGAAATTTCTTCTTCCCCATTGCCTCCACCCCCATCCCTCCAGTCTTATGGAAATTTGGCCATACTTTCTCAGTTTGAATAAAGGTGCGAGGTACTAAAAGTTGATGTTTATGGGTGGTCTGCTCTAGGCAGAGATGCTACTTTTAGAAAGAGAACTCTTTTAATCCACCAGGATCTTTGATGAGGGAATGAGAAAAAGATATTCTTAACCGTACATAAGGATGTTCTCATCCTTTCTCCAATTTTTTATGTCTATCTTATCACTTTTTGACTAATGCTGTCTTTACAGGCCAACTTCTAGTAACTAAATAACAAAGACTGTCAGCAGGGAGAAAAAAAAAACCCAACAACAGCAAATACAGATATTACATTTTTAAAAATATTTTAATGACTCTGCCCACCCTTTTTTCAAGAATTCACTGTTTACTGAACTCAGCTTCATAGTAGGAAATGCAAGATGCTTGCAAGTTAAACATTTTTTCCATTGTTAAAAGCTGCAGTGAAGAATGAATTTTGTTCTTAATTAGTCCAGTCTTCCCGCTCCATCTTTTCATGACATTTTGTCTCATTCTCTTGGCGTTAGGTGATAGTGGGAGGCAGCTTTAGGGAAAAAAAGCAACTTTAAGCACATGAAGATGTCATCCAGAAAAATGAGGTAGAAACAAACAGTAGGACTTTAATAAACTTCAGCGTTTTGTTATAGTCTTTTCCCTATGTGTTTGTTCATATATCTTTGTTTTGGATAGAGTCTACAGGGAAAAAAGAGATTGTCTTCTGAGTTATTTAAAAAATCTTTCCCTGTCTTTAACGAATGGTTGACTGGATATTTTGTTAGTCAGTAGGCTGGTGCACAGTTCTTTCATTTTCCCTCCTTAGGGACAAATGGTGGGGCTGTACTTCTTTGCCTCCTTGAAGTTAGGTATTAACCCTGTGAGTTGTTTTGTCCCCTCTAGCCAGCGTTTGATGCTCCTTATTTCTTTCTCAGTTGTGTTGGTCACGGAAGCTGATGACAAGATGGAATTTCAGTCATCCTGCTTCTAGAGATGTGGACATAGAGATGTGGGTGAGAAATAAGCATTTGTTTTAAGCCACTGAGATTTCAGGGTTTTGTTTTAGTTTAGTTTTGGTTTTTTTTTGTTTTTTTTTTTACTATTTTCTATCCCTCCCCATCCTATCAGATGCAGCCCTTGCAGCAAAACAGGTGTTTTTGTTCTAGGACGCCTTCTGCCTTCTACCTTTGTTTATGAGACACTAAACGCATGATTACATGCTTAATAGGTAAGGGAGGCAAACAAGGTTAGGTCCCTCTTTTTTCTTCTCCATTACATTAAATTGCGCTGTAAAATCAGCCTGTCTCGTATTTATTCTTTGATATTTTCAAATCAGTAAACAATAGGGAATTTGCATTGCCAGGAAAATTCTTTCATATTCCATCTTAAGATAATTCTGTTTATATTTTGGCTTTTTAAAATACTTCGTTTTCATTCTGTCTACTGAGGAGGAAAGCTTTCTCACCACAAGGAGTAGAACAATTATGGCTCATAGGGAATTGAATTCCAAGATAGTTGGAGAGATAGAAAAAGGGCACCTGGACATTTTCAATGAGTTCAAGTTCCCTCGTGCAGACAAATTGTGCTTCATTGAAAAGGTATGACCAGATTTCCACACCACTGAGTGGAGGAAAGCAGACACTGTAATAACACCTCTTTCTTTCTCTCTTTCTCTCTCTTTTGGCCTAGGGGAATGTGGGTAGAGGGAGCACCCCCACTAAGGGATTAGGTTTCCCAGTCTGTCTCAGAGATTCCTGTCTCCGTTTCCCTTCCATTGAGGGCTCAGTCACCCTCCGGCTGTTTCCCACCAGTGTCCACTCTCCGCTAGATAGAGCCTACAGAAACTCCTGACAGCTGACAGACTCCTCTTTGAGGCCTACTCCCTCATGGAGCAAAAGGGAAAAAAAGGTTGAAGAAAACTCGTCTCGAAAGCCTGCAGACTTTCACACCATAAGGAATGTGTTGACCATATGCATCTTAAAACCAGATGAACAATGTTTGTCCAGCCCTTCGGCTCACCCGTGTGGAACCCTATCTGTCCCATGCTCCAAAGCGAAAAACTCAAAACCAGATTTCTTACCAATTTCCTACCAATCTTTTGCTCAAATAAGGATGAAATTGTTAATACACAGGCACATGTTAAATTAAATTGTTCATCATGACATAATTTATCTGCAGGGGACATTGATTTTCGCAGTGAATTTCTTAAAAAAATTTTTGTTTTGCCTTTATATGGGGGCATATTAGTTATAATTATCATAGGCAAGGCCACCTCTGAGATGCTAGGGTCACAAAACAGACTTTCATTTTCCTGTTTTAATTTCCAGTAATATGGAGATAATGTGTTTCATGTTTATTTCCCCTTTGCACCAGGATACCTATGGAGTATCCCAGTGTTTGCTCTCCTATATGTTCTTTATACCTGGTAGCAGACATAGTTACCTCTTAAAACCTGAACATCAGAAGAGTTAACAGAACCCTCAAAGCTTTTCCTAGAGATAGCTTCTGCAGAGAGGATCTGATTCCTGTGGGCCTACTGCCTACTGCCTGCATTTGAGTGAATCTAAGGGGAAAACATCTGGCCTAATTTATCTTCAGGCATAATTTAATAATGCTGAATGGCAACCTCTGGGAAAAATCTAAGTAAGGCTTTATGTAACCACTAATTTAGAGTTGGTTAATAGGTAATTCTTATTTGTATTTCTTTTGAAGGAATAGGTATTTTGATCACATCAGAGCTAATCATTTTTCTTCATCCTGACATCGAAATGTGGTATTACAGTAAAGGAGCTCCCAGCCTGGTTGTAGGCAGAACTCAGCTGGCAGACTTGGGACTGAAGAAGGCTAGAAAGCAATAGGGACTATCTGATTTCATAGAGAGTCTTTTGTTGGCAAAGGTAAGTTTTAATGCTCCGTTGCCTCCTTAAAGAGACTCAGCCCATATTTCATATCAACAAATATCGGCTGATTAAAACCAGTTCTGTTTGCTTTGTGCCGTGATAGATATGGCCTTTATTCCTCCACGTAGTCTAAGAAATGGGATAGAAAGGGGGATAGATTGGAGAGGGTTGGAAAACTTGGCTAATATTTTTTTTTCCATTTTATTTATTAAACTTGGCTAATATTAAGGTGGGTAGTACATCAAGCAGAAAAAAGTACTTGCCCCAAGAATGTATTTAGCATAAATCTATATGCCAATACTTAAATTATACCTTAATTCCTTGAGTATAGTAAATCTGGTGGGAGATCTTTGACTTGGTTTTTAGTATAAACACTTATGCTAGATTCTTACCTTATGACTCCAATTAGAAACAAGGATGACATATCACATAAGCCTTTTGGCTTTCAGAAGGCCTCTAGGACATATTATGAAAATATTGAGGTACCTGCTTCATATTTTTAAAATGTTGGCCTTCTTTCTGAAGCCTGGGATTCAGAAATTCTTTTAGCTGTTGCTCATCAAAGTTGTGTTCTAGGTAAAGACCTCTTACTGCTAGAATTATTTATAGCTTTGCCTGGTGAGTTCCCAATTTTATACAGTTTTTAAAATTTTTTAATTATCTGTCTGGATGGATCAAAGTGTCTATTTGACAAAAGGCTAACACTCTGCATTCCCAAGTTTTATCTCATTAAGAATTTGGGTTGCCAGTGATGAAGTAAGTGTTAGCAATAGCTACTCTTTTATTTATCTTCTAAAGGAATAAAACATTAACATAAGGCTTAGAAACATGTCTTTTGTATTTTTTTTTTATTTATTTATTTGACAGAGAGAAATTACAAGTAGGCAGAGAGGCAGGCAGAGAGAGAGGATGTCTTTTGTATTTTTAAAAAATAGCCTGTGAAAAGAACCAACTAAGGGCTTAGTAATTAGTCTAATGCACACATTGGTCATGAACATTTGGTCATGGACAGTGACTAAAATCGAACCCTAACCAATTAAGCAAGAAGTTGAATTTACTGGACGACTTGTATAAGCCTAAAGCAGCATAGGAGAACACAGGTCCTTAGCAACACCTGGAAAGAAGGAGTGAATGTGTCCAGGACTCCTTCATCTCTGCTTCTGTCCATATAGAAGACTTATTTTCTGGACCGGGCTACTTCCACATGGCTAACGACTTGGCTTTTAGCTAATTTCAGCCTCTCATCACATGGGATTATTTTCAGAAAGCAACTGAGATTTATTTTCTTGAGATTAAGGCCAATGTGTCCTGGGGAAGATCAATGATTGGCCCTCCTGTGTACCCAACAGGGGCCATCCCACCAACCATCATTAGTAGAGAACTCTTAAGTATCTACAGGAGTATGATAGCTCCCGTTCAAAGCAAAGCGGGAAGGGATTTTTCAGAAGAGAATAAGGAGTTGTGTACACAAGACAATAAATTCAGCACATCAGTTCTTCCTTGTCATTGTTCCTCTTGTTTTCATTCATTAACCAAGTTTCTATTCAGTGCCTACCTTGGGCCGGGTACTAGAAATAAAGGAATGGCCAAATAAAATAACATAAAATAAAATAATACCACAATGATTATCACTACTTGCATAGAATCTGAATTATAATACCACTGTCAGAAATGGGGTAGGCAAAGGTTATTTCTATGTGGACTAAATTAGCATTTTGAATGAATAGGAACAAAGGCATATGGCCTGGTCTCCTTTCTTTTATTTTAAATCCATTTCTAAGTAAATTAGCTGTTTGCCACCTTCCCCTCCCTGACTATAGTAAACCAGGGGATAAGTGTCTCTAGAGATGATGATGACATGTTTTATTGTATTTCATTTTGGTGTATGTGTGTGCTTGGTAAATATTTGTTAAATCAATAAATTATTGAGGAGGTGATGTTGTTGTCTAACTATAGTCAGGAGAAAAGGGTGACTATTAACTGTGACAAAGCAAGCATCATTGTCTTTGTCATTCTTCAACATTTAAGTGGTCAGGATCAAATAATTCCATATAACAAAGTCATTTTCTACAATTATCTCAAGATATATTTTGCAACTAATTCCTTCTGGCAGCTACAGCTGGATGCTGTGTCATTTCAGACGAGTCTGGGTGAATAACACTGAAGAATTTTCCTGACTCAGATTGAATGATGAGTAATACTTGCTTTGGAAAAATTTCAATAGATCTATATTTTATTTTCGCCACTGTGCTTTACAGTATGAGGTATATAACTGCTTCTGTTGCTGTTTGAGTATTCATTTTTATTTTGTTTGAAACGGATTTTTAAATTATTTATTAAATACTATGTAATTTAAATAATGCAGGCATAAATTATATAAACAGCATAATGTAGAGATTAATATACAGTTGAAAGAGGATGAAAGTAATTTGTGCTTCTAAATATGCACATATTTAAACAGTATGACATTTCCTCTTTGAACTTTTGCTTTTCTACCCCTCTCCAGGGTAACAATTGGTAATTGCTGGAATATTTTTATATGGTGTGAATGTAAGTTGGGGGCGTGTAAGTGTATGGACAACACATATATTTGAATATGTACTGTCTTCGGCCTGCTTATTTTTACTCCTCACCTTATGGACATCTTCCTCTGTCAGTGCATATTTTCTTTGAAATGGTGGTGTATTTAATGATAAGTTTGTGTCTTCATTTATTTAACTACCCCCTCTTGATTTTATTATTTATTTATTTATTTGACAGAGAGACAGAGATCACAAGCAGGCAGAGAGGCAGGCAGAGAGAGAGAGGGAGGCAGGCTCCCTGCTGAGCAGAGAGCCCGATGCAGGACTCGATCTCAGGACCCTGAGATCATGACCTGAGCAGAAGGCAGCGGCTTAACCCACTGAGCCACCCAGGCGCCCCTAGATTAACTTTAAAAAAAAAAAAATTCAAATAATACTTCATTGAACCTGTAGGATAGGCTGTAGATTTCTGTAAGAAAAGTTCCTAAAGGTGAACAAATGGGACTCCTACTTTTTACATTTTAATAGTACTGCCAAATTACCCTCCAAGTAAGTTGGCACCATTTACTACAAGATGGTATATCGGGACAGTGAAGCACTTGGAGACTGAAGGCATGGGTTTGGATCCCAGGTTGGCTTCTTACTTAGGGATGGCCTAGTAGAAGGGAAGTAATGTGTCTGTGTCTCAGTGCTCTCTATAACATTAATACCTACCTTGACAGGACAGGTTTTTAGTTTCCCGTGTGTGGGCAAAAATATACATTAAGATCCTTAATTTTCACAATATTGTATTTTGTCATCTACAAGCCTGGTTTTTAGAGTTACTATATTCATAATAATATAATATAATATAAATAAACTTTAAGTTGTTAGAGTATATAATCCTAATTTAATTATATTGGACCTTGGGAAGACTATCTACTTGGATTATTTTACATAATTATTCTCAATTTTTATGTGTAGATTTTTATGAGAGATTCCATGACAAAATTTATAACTGTCCTTTGGTTGTTTTTGTGACACTGTCATTGAAGATCTTGCTCATAACCACCCAGTGCCACTATATGAATTTCTGTAGGAGATCGTTCTCTTATTTTAGAAATAGGAAAATCTTTATCAGCTCTGATAAGCTACTAATTCCTTCATTCAGTTCAAAGGAGTTTGCTTCTGCATTTTAGCTGCCATGAAATTAGTATGATATAACAGATCAGCGTGGTAGCACCTTTATTACTGGGCATGATTTTTCAGTTTTCTCAGTTTTGAAATATTTCATTACATTTTTCTCCTTTAAAATAGTATAGAAAGGGGCACCTGGGTGGCTCAGTGGGTTAAAGCCTCTACCTTTAGCTCAGGTCATGATGTCAGGGTCCTGGGATTGAGTCACTCATCGGGCTCTCTGCTCAGCAGGGAGCCTGCTTCCTCCTCCTCTCTCTCTCTGCCTGCCTCTCTGCCTACTTGTGATCTCTGTCAAGTAAATAAATAAAATATTTTAAAAAAAATAGTACAGAAAAAAAAAAAAGAGTAGTGCAGATTTTCCTTAGAAGGTGTGATAAAATAACACAGAATTTATCTCCACTGTATTTTAAATGGAACATGAAATGATGAGATGTGATTTTGATGACAAGACACTGAAAGAACCTGCAGGTACGAGGAGAAGGGCTGCTGATAATCACGGGGAAAATCAGGGGGACAGGGGAGTAATTGTCTGAGGATCAAACTACCGGGGTTCTAACCTTGGCTTTACTACTTTGTAGCTGTTGACTTTGGGAGAATTAAATAAACCCCATTGCATCTTAGTTACCTCATCCTGGCATAAAATGAGGGTGATAATAGTCCCTAAATGATAAGGGGGTTGCTGTGAGGATTAAGTGAGTTTATATACATGTTAGAATAATGCCTGATGCAGAGTCACTGCTGTGGCTATTGTTATTATTATAGAAAGAGATAGAAGGAAGTGTTTGAAATCACAGATTATTGAGCTTTATCTCGACTCTCAGGGAAATTCTAGAGTGTACTATTAAACAGATGAATCTAAGCATTTAGAAATGGAAGTAGTGATCCCTGGAAGGCATTATGGATTCTCTAAGTTAATTCCTGTCAAACTAAATTAATTTATTTTTGATAGGATTATTAGAGTTACATATCAGGAGGATGCTCCTGTTGGAGCTAAATTTCAGCCAGTCATTTGAAGTATAATTAAATGAATTTTTAGAAGATTGAAGATCTATAGCTGAGCACATCGATTGGCTAATCAGGATCCGTCTGAAGGAAGACTCTAGCAGCAGCCACACTGTTGGGGCTTTGTTTTCCATGGCTTTGTTCAGCTCTGTCCTGGGTAACTTGAAGGAAACATCAAAGTCATACTGTCAGATGTGCGGATATCACAAAATACAAAGGGAAACTGGACAGTCAAACAAGAGAATGATGATTCCAAAAGAACTTTATAAAGTAGGACAAACAACCTTCATCTAAAAAGATGAAATTTGACTGAGATAAGTATTTTTCACATTTGTGGATACCACAAAGTTTACCTGGTACCTGGAATAAAAAGATATTTGGGAATGATAAGATTTCAAAGCCCATAAAAATGGATTGAAACAAACCCTAGTGCATTGAACAAACATCCATTTACATCCAGTAAGTTTGGAAATCTATACCACAGAACAATGCATGTGATTTCAGAAACAAATGTTGAAAGTTCTGGAAGTTTTAGTTGGTTGACGGCCTGAGGACCGCTAAGAAAGAGCGAGGGTCATACTAGTTTGTATTAACATAATTATATGAGTTAGAAAAGGGAGGTAATAGTTTTACTATATTATGTTTCACTCAAATTACATTTAGAGTAATTATTAATGGTATTTAGCTAAAGTCATTCCATTAGCATAATCCTTAAAGCATGTATTTTACAAGTGATGTTGGCAAACTCAAGAATGTTCAAGGGGTGTTTTGTGAGACAGTGTCTGCAACCATTTTACGTGAGGGTTGATGGAAGCAACTGAGGATCCATTAGCCTAGAGATGGAAGAAGACTGGGCCCTTAATGGTGTATTCAAACAAGTGGCAGCATATCGTGTGAACAAATGATTGGACCCATTTTGTAAATTCATATAACACAATCGCTTGACCTTAAGCTCTCATGTTAGGAAAGTGCTTGTAATTTAATATTAAATAATTGTCACCCTCAAACGCAAAAACTAGGACTACATAGTAGAAGTCATAGGAAAGCAGAATTTTTACTTGATGCACAGAGAAAGCTTTTTAATAATTATTGGGTTTTAAATATAGTACACTGCCTGCAGATTTCTGTGGGAGAAGTATTTCTTTCACTAAAGATATGTTTTACTTTCTAAAACAGCTTCATCCGTATCATCATTTAAGTAGGTATTAGTATTTTTCTATTACCCTTTTTGGAATGTTGTAGAAATTCTGGATTTCTCTCACATTGTTTTTGCTCTCTGTTTTATATGTAATGACAACTGTTTCAAAAGATTAGAAACTTAATGAGGTCGAAAAAAGTTGCCAAAATCCACAGGAAATTAGAAGTCACTTCTCAGTCCCATAGAACCTTATCTACAAATTCAGGTAATGATCACTCTGAACTGTTCTAGGCCTCACAAAGCCATTTTTCTACTCTCAGCTGTGCTCTGTTTTATGAGGCTGCGCAATTAAATTAATCTTATGGACAGATTTTTTTTTAATGGGTATTCAATAATACTGTATTATAGTTGCTTGAAAGTTTGTCTTGAAGTGTACATGGCTGGAAACAAGTTGTTACTGTTGATATTCTATATTTTTACTTGAATTGTAACACAAGTATAGCAGGATAATTTGTCCCTGTATTATGCTTTTCTTTCTGGGTAACACAGCAGTGTCTAGAATACTGCCATATGGTCTAACCTTCCTTGTGAAACACAGATAAAAAGACTGTTGGATGCTGAAACCAGGCACAGTGTGTGCGGGTTTACCTGTGAACCCTGAGTAGAAGAAGTCTGGCCATGCTCAGGCGATGAGGAGTAGCAGGAGGAGACTCGCCGCATTCGTAGAAGCTGGAGTGCGGTTTACACAGGAAATCCCAAAGAGAGACTACATCTAATGCCCATCTTTTTTTTTTTTTTTTTTTTTTTAATAGCTCTCCTCATTTTCTAGGATGTGCTCAGAGGGGTCCCCGCCCCCAAGCGAAC
The DNA here is from genome assembly GCF_922984935.1 of Meles meles. Taxonomy (NCBI): domain Eukaryota; kingdom Metazoa; phylum Chordata; class Mammalia; order Carnivora; family Mustelidae; genus Meles; species Meles meles. The sequence goes on from NC_060077.1 coordinate 57,143,253, forward strand.
AGCGTTAACTAATGTTTATTAGCACATAGTGCTCCAGGCAGTCATTTGGCGAATTGGAATAATAAGCACTTCACATTCATTATCTCATCTTGTCCTTACAGCATTTTTATAAACGAGGAAATGAGGAAACTGAGATCCAGGGAGGTTAAATATCTGAGATCAGGCTGTTAGTGAGTAGGGGCTCTTGGTTCATCTGATTGCAGCTCCCATAACCTCAGAGAGTGACTGGACACATCTCTCCAAATTAACTTGGCCTCTGTATTAGCCTGCTTGGTCATGCTGCAGCCCGGGGATGTGGACATGAATGAGGACCAAAGCCTGCAGTGTAGCAAGAATAGCATTAAGCAGATACTGCCAATTATCTATTTGACAGGTGCTACCAAGGGAAGGTACAGTTTAAACCATTATCTGAGAGTTCAAAGAAATATTTGATTGTTCTTAAGTGATAGATTGCTGAAGTGAGGATTATGAGGTAGATACTGTGTATAATATCTTGATTATAGACTTTCCATTTCTGCACAACCCCTGTGCTCAGGAGGAGAAGCAATTTAATGTTAAGTAGAGGAAGCAGAGTTCAGTGTCAGAAGGGCCAGACCCCCTCGCTTACTGGCTGCTGGACCTTAGGGGCACTTGATCTTCCTGGAGGCTGCTGATTCAGGGTGAAGTAGTTTGATACCCTAATTCTCAAGGGTCTCAAAACAAAATCCACATCTTTTAAGTCACACATTCATAAATACTATGGCAACATATAATTTCCCCCATAAAATGCATGCAGGTAGAATAGAAAAATTGTATCATGTTTAGACCCTTAACTAGCAGCCACATATATTAGGAGCAGAGAACAGCCTAACTGAGCTGTAGATACCGGGCAGTCGGCAGAGTGCTGTCACTTTCTATGTGGTTGATTTCCTCATCTGAATCCTGTCAGTGATCCCAATTCATGTTCCATCAGAATGACATGTACATTTGAGTTTTCTCAAGAATAGTGGAAGTAGGGAATGTTAAATATATGAATCCCAGAGTCTACTGTAATATATGGAAAGCTCCTACAGACTTAGCACAGAATTGCCTAGTAAGTAGGAACTATTCTTATTATTCTCATCTGTGTTATCATGTATACAAGACCTGTCCTTCCACGTACTAGTTTTTGATCTTGAAACAATTACTTCAACTTTGTTGAGAAATCGCTGAGAAAGTTAATCCTGCCTCCTCAGTGCATCTCACCACGTTTTTGTAAGGGTCAAATAAAATAATACATGTTGTATGAGAGCAAATAAACTGTGTTATGTGAAAGCACCCTTTAACTGTACAGAGCTATGTGACGGTTTATCATTATAACCCTTAAACCATTTACCTAAGGCCTGAGACCTTCAAGAGGTAAACATTTCAATGAACTGCCAGCCAGGACTAAGGGAAGACAAGCTGGGTGCTCACTTAGGATTCCACAAATCTAATCATATACCATGGACGCGTTTTCAAATTGTGGAAATCTCTTCCTTTTGCATTCTAAGAAGTAAGCTCAGAAAATTTTGTTTAGGACCTGAAGGACCAAGATTTTACCCATTAGGTGAACATTGGTCCAATATGTTTATCTTAGGGATACTGGAGATGACTTTTGTGTTTGAGAGACACCAGGGAAATCTGGAATAAGCCTTAAGATGTTCAGAACCTTTTATTTATTAGATTAAAATGTTTGAACCTAAAACATAGAAGAATACATTCTTAGCTTGGCCCGTGCCCTTAATGATATGGCAAACCATCTCTGTTCTTCTCTTAACTACATTACCATCCTTTCTTTGCAGGGTTTTTTGTTTTGTTTTGTTATGTTTTTTTCCCCCCTCCTTCTACTGGGACTTGTAGAAGTCTGGAGGAGGAGGTTTCTGGAATGAGTCTGTCTTGTCTCAAAGTAGCATGAGGCTAGATGTTTTTGAGATTGGTTCTGCGATAGTCTTATAAGTAGAGAAGGTGAAATCCAGTGGTGTATTTGGCAATTCTATACACGTGTTGAGGTCTTGTGAAAAATACAGAGGGCTCCATTGCTAGGAAGGTGGCTGATTGTACACAAACGTTGTCTCCCTGGCCATGGAAATCCCCCTTTTTGGAGAGCCACGTTAAATCTGAAACCTCCTGGGGAGTAGCACTGCAGAAGAAAGGAGGGAAAGGAAGATTGAAGGGACTTTAGTGCATCAGGCGGAAGCGTGAAAGGTGCAAAACACGGCTCTTAGAGAGTGAGAGTAAAGTGGACTCACAAATAGGGCTTGAACACAGGAGGATGATTTGTTTTTACAAAGAAAGGAAGGGCATTTTATGTAAAGATTAAGCACTGTGACAGACCGATTTGTGTAGAAGAGACATTGATATCTGGCCAGTGGTTCTAATTACAGTCTTCCCTTGGCAAGGCAGCGCTGATCCTTGTAGCTGTGGATACTCTTTGCGAAACTCGGCAGTTTTGGGGACCTGTTTTTGAGGAAACAAATGACAAAACAGCTTAATCTTCCGAAAAAAAATTTTTTTGAAAGGGACTACATCAGTTTTTATCCAAAGTAAATAATATAGGAACGAGAAAACACAGAAGTGTGGGAAAGGAGACCCAATTCACATTATTTGTAGAAAATATGATTCTGCATTTCTATACTGTTAGAACTATTAAGAATTCAATTAGCTGTTCATATAGAAAGTAATTATCAAAGTTCAATGTCTGTGTATGTCTTAGCAATAAAACATGAAAATATTATATGAAAAAGTGTATTCATAGTTGCAACTGAAAATACAAACAACAAAATGCTTATTACTGTTTATGAAATGAAACTTAAACACATGGAACACTGTGTAAATTGCTTAAAAATTTAATTAGATGTCTCATTTAATTCCAATCTAAATTTCATCTGGAAATATAAAGAAGTGAACAATTAAAAATTTAAGAAGGAATAATGAGAGCAGTCGTCGATCCAGATAGTGAAGTGTATTATAATATTAGAACGATTTAAAACAGTGTGATGCCATTTTGGCAGTTGAATGGAAGATCAGGGGATCTTTCAGTACCCTGGATGAGCCCCAGGGACAGTGGTTTACAGTTCAATTTTTAGAAACCCTGAAAATTCTGAGAAGTGCCTTCGGCAATTAGAGGGAATATGTATGGGGGCTCTGTGCACTCTCCTCTCCACCTTAACAAGGATAGCTCTGCTTTTGTGCATTTTATATATTGGGTTCCCACATTTATTTGGTTTCACATCCCAAAGAGTTTTCATTGCCTTAATATTAATATATGGTAGAGAATAACTCACTAACCGTGACTGGCTTGTGAAACGAATTATAGTGGGGAATCTTGACTTATTTATAGGTGGTGGGGCTTAAGTCCGAGTTTCACCTTGCTACAGAATGATGAGTTATAGATGAATTAAAAAGTAAAACCATAAAAATATACTTGAAAAATATTTTCTACAAATATTTTATTTTTATTATATTGTATTGTTTTATTTTATTATTAATTTTATTAAAATCAAATAATTATTTGCCTCCTCTCTGGATAAAAGGAATTTCTAAACCTAGGACAGAAGTCAGAATGGAAAAAACTGATGGAGTTGTTCATGTGAAAATAGAAAACTTTACCTAAACTGATGGAGTTGTTCATGTAAAAATAGAAAACTAGCTAAAATACCCCCAAAAGAGCAACAAAAAGGATAAATATCTACTGTTTATTTACAAAATAATAAATATTATTTTACTATATGAAGAGCTTTTTATACGTTAATAAGGAAAAAAGAAATATCCTGTTATAGCCCCTATGATATTCATTTGAAAACAAACAAACAAACAAACCTTGTCCTCATTAGTATTTACAGAAGTATGATGAGAATAACAAATGGGCCATTACTTTCTGACCTAATAAGGTGGCAAATACTACTAAAAGATAAGCTGAATCTTGACAAAATTGTGCTAAGAGAGGCAGATTTAGTTCTGCTTAGTGGGAAAATAAATTGTTAAAATGTTTTTAGAAGCAGTTGGCAAGAGACATGACAGAGTTCACATCCTTTGAGTCAATAATACTCTAAGAAAGTTACGTTTAATATATTCTTTGTTGAATTTTAAAAACAATATAATGTCTATCTTCAGTGAAGTGTTAATTATGATGCCCATTTTGAAGAATTCATATTGCATAGAGAAAATTAAGATAGCTAACAATATATGCATATACTTTATATAATTATATTATACTGATATGTATGGATAGGAAAAACTAGAGGCAAAACACAAACATTAGCAGTGGTTAATATTCTTGTTTTTAGGTTTATGGGTACATTTTGTTTTCTATGACGTAGGTATGAGTTTGTGTTTTTCCAATTTTTACTCTCCAAAAATAAAGTCATTTTAAATGGTTATTATCCATGGAAAACTTTAGAATTTCATTTTCCATTTTGTCGCAATTAACGTCATAATTGCCCAAGCCTGTTTCAATGTGTTTTGATTTTCTGAAATATTTATTGGCCCTATAAAATCTTACTGTGATAAAGAGTCTTAAAAATTGTGAGTTATCTTACTTTCTTCTGTGCTCTAATGCATCCTTGACCCCAGTTTCTAAAGAGGTAGGTACAAGATGGGAGCAAATCAGAGGAATGTGTTAAAATCAAAACAAGTATTATGTAACCATGAAAACATATCTGAATATTATTTGTGTTTGAAAACGTCAAGAAGGACCATTCGGAAAGTTTAATTTTGCAGGGCATGTGGAACCGTAACACCTCATAGCCAAGAGAGTGTTGGGGCAAAGGGCAGTTCCTCAGTCCGGGGTTTGGGCCTGGTAGCATAGTGTGCTGTCTCACTCTGACTGTGGTTCGTGCCCGCTGTGGTGCTTGAGTATGGCTGCCCGTGCGTCTGATTCATGTCTACGCCATGTGTCACATTATTTTGACGGTAATCAATGTTTTGTTCTGTGAAGGTAATCTCTCTCTCTTTTGTTCTGTTCATGTTCACACAGCTAGTTCAGTGAAGCTTGTTCACAACCAGGAACTTCTCCTTCTCTGTCTCCTTTCTCTGTCTTGCAGGAACTGAGGGTGGCTTCTGGTGTCTTGTGTGGCTTCATTTCCTTCCTGCCTCTCATCCACTTCATGATGTAATTCTTGGCACTTTTACTTCCTTTGTAGAGTAGGATGTGATGTCATAGAGAAGGGGACAGGGCTATCCAAATTCTCTCAATGGCTGGGAGGAGCTGCCCAGGTGTGCTGAGGGGCCTGTACTCAGGAAGAGAAACAGGGAATCCTCCACAGTGAGTAACCCCACTTTTGAGTGCACCCAAATTTCCGTTAAAACGTTGCCCAGTACGCTGGAGTTACCTCTTCGGCCCTTTCTAGATTTAATCAGTTTGCCTTTTGGACATTCCCAGTTCAGCTCAATTTTCCTCCTTTCTCTCCCTTGTCCCCTCTCCCCCTCATTCTGCCATCCTGTGCCTCTCCCTGCCAGATTCCCTCTTCCTTGCTTGCTTACTTGTGTCTGTCTGTGTCTATTGACCTTCTGCCCATATCTCTTATGAGAGACCATGAGTGTCGCCAGCATTGCCTGTCATTTGGGGTGATGCCCACCCTTTATATGGTCCATGCGCCCACAGCATCGCCTTTCAGTAATTCATAAGTACGCACCGTTCTACTTACAGTTCTCGCCTTTTTGTTTTCATGTCTATTTCTTTCCCGCCTTTCTCTGTGATCTAATCTTCCCCCTTTTCAGCTCTAAGATGCAGTTTCCTTCTTGCCTTTTTTTTTTTAACCAATATTTTTACACATTAGCCCTCTTCCCTATACAGCTATGCCTATGTTTCTTTTTTCCCCTGCCCGGTTTTCAGGTGAGCTCTCCAGTGGCGGCCTCTGTGAGGACCGTTTTCCTTCTTTCCTGTGGGCATACTTGTTGCCATACCCTCTTTCTAGCGTAGCTCATATTGCTGGATTCTTTAAAGGACTTACCAACGATGGCTAAGGGACTGATCGGGACTGGGAAGAATGGGAATATTTCCTGGGAACTAGAGAGAAGGGAGAACAGGAAATGGGCCCCGATGGTGAAGACTGGAATGGGGCAGGCTGTCTGTAAGTCACCGGAGAACCTTGACGAATAGAACCTTTGCCAGTGCTAGCTGCGATTTGGCCATGAGAGTTAGGGGAGATCGCAGAGCTATTCTGAACAGATTCAGAAGCCTTTTCAATTTCTAGTTTTTTAAAGTGACCCTGTTAATAATTATGATTGTTCTAGTAAATAATCATAAGTTAGAACTCTAGAATGTGCAGAAGGTCTGTACAGCATCTTCAAGTAGGTGATGTCTACCCTTGGAGGAAGTCATTGTAAGGATGCGTGTAGACTTGGTTCTCATACCTGGAGGTGGCCCCTGTCTGTAGTCCGTGATGGTGAGCAGAATGGACACTGTTGTTGATTGCCTTCCCTACATCCAGTGAAATCCCTGGATAAATAAAGGAACTTGATTTCCAGGTCTGATGGTCTCATGCCTGTGGAAATAATGAGCCATGCCCCATGCATTCCCCACACTTTGTTTAAAACAACTCCCTTGCACTCAAAAATAAGCAGGCCAGAAGGGGAGAGAAAGAAAAATGGGACTCAGTTCATAAAACTGAGATGGGCTGAATGGGAAGAGGAAGGGGTTTACTTGAAATTAATTGAAAAAGGCAGAAGAAAGGAAACTGAGCTGAACTGGAACACACACTGTAATAACTTACTTGGGTTTTTATATGCTTTTTTCCCCATTTTGGCCATGAAGGATTTTTTTTTTCCCTCTCTCTCTCTTTTTTTTTTTTTTTTTAAATACAAAAGAGGTTGATCAAAATGTGAATCCAATGAGGGTATTTCTAACCAGCACTTTGTTCCCTGCTATTGGTAGTGTCCAGGCTCAATGTTTCCAAGGTCCTAGAGATTTAGGAAACATTTTAATAGCCTGAAAATCTGTCTTTAACCATAAAATATTCACAATTTTTAATAAAGGAAATTACAAACATTTATTAACTTTGCTTTCAGGTTTCACATTTTTTTTTTTGTTTGTTTTGGTGTGTATGCCTTTGTGACCTTTTTTTTGAAGAATGACCCCATGTTGCAGAAATTGCCATAAATGTCCAGAAAAGAATTGCATTCTCACTTTGGACACCCAAACTGTGTGTTGAGACTTTTTTTTGACATAACAGCCCCTTCCCCTTAAAAATTTTAAGGAAGCCTTGCATGATTCACACACATTTTTATTTTGTATGCTTCCATACAATAATCTAGGAATTTTATGTTTATTTTTATTTTTTAGGCACTAGAAAAACACCCCAATTCACCAATGACAGCGAAGCAGATATTGGAAGTCATTCAGAAAGAAGGGTTAAAAGAAACAAGGTCAGTATTCATATTTACATTTTCTGTTTTCATTGCCACTAATTGCAAAGCAGCTGATGTATCTAGATTTTGATATTGTAGTTGATTGTGGATTCAGTAATTACCTGCAAATTCTTTTGTGATTGCCAAATATTTGGATGACCCAAGATTTCCTTGTAACTGCCTGTTGGCTAAATAAAACACATTAAACACGTTAATATAGAATTTTTGTTTGTTAACTTTGTTAACACTGAGCCTTACTGCATGAATTAGCCCTTCATTGGAGTTACTCCTCTTTCTCTGTGTCTTGTAAGAGGAGCTTTTGTTTCTGAAAGTAAAGAAGAACACTTTTACAGGCTTAATAGATAGATCCCAGGTTATAAAGATTAGGTCATTCTGATAAAACTCAAAGTGTTAATAAACATGGTTGAAAATTTAGTCGTCTTATATTTAGAATTCCTCTGCTTGGAGTGTCATTACTCAGCTATTGAACCTTAAAAAAATAACAATTTTATTGAGATATAATTCATATACCATAAAAGTCAAGCATTTAAAAGGTATAATTCAGTGGTTTTTAGTATATTCACAGAGTTGTGCAATCAACACCACTATCTAATTTCAGAACATTTTCATCAGCTTGAACGAAAGTCCATCCCCTTTAAGCAGTCATTCCCCTTTCCCTACTCCTCCTCGCCCCTGGTAACCATGATTTGACTTTTTGTGTCTTGTGGATTTGACTGTTCTGGACATTTCATATAAGTGGAATTATACAATATGTAGTCTTTTTGTGTCTAGCTTCTTTCACTTAGCAGAATGTTTTCAAGGTCCATCCGTGTTGTAGCATGAATCAGTATTTCATTCCTTTTTTTGTTGCCAAATAAGATTCCATTGTATGGATATGTACTCCATTTTGTTTATCTATGATGAGGCTTTATTTAGTAATTAATGTTACAGTTTTGGCTTTAACCACCAGTTGATGGCCGTATTGATATTATGCAAGGAGAAAAAAGAAGTTTGTTATGAAATAAAATACATAGAGCTGTCATATGAGTGTGTAATCGTCCATGTTACATAGAGCGAATTACTTTTGTATGAAGTTATCTACCTATAAGCCATTGAGCATACAGTAGTTGCAGCTTGGTGAAAATCAGAGCTGCAGAGCTATCTTTTGGGTGTTTTTACTGATACCGAGATAGAACTGCTGAGAGAAAGGAAAATCCTCCTGAGGCCAACTTGTCCTAAAAAAATCAGTATCATCTGTAACCCCTCTTACTGTAAAGGGTAGATAACATCAACTTCTAGCTGTTTAAAATGCATCCTTTGCAAGTCTCATCCACAAACATCACGATTTAGAGGGGTATAAGACATCTGGCTCAAATTTTCATCTCTGTGTTGGAGGCTTTTTCTGCCTGACACAGCCTAAGATAATCTACCATTTGGAAGAGTCGTGTCCCCAGCAAACTGGAGGCCACAATGGGGAGAGAAGCCACTGACAGAGCCTAACAGCTCTGGTAAGGGTGATCCTGTTCTCTGAAGCTAGATGTCAGCGTGCAGAGTTAGGGAGCAAAGTGGGGACCCCTGAAATTAATTTTCTCCTTGCTGCCTTGTCGAAAACCCTGAAAATATTTATGCCATTTAGAAAGCACTGGAAATGTTTGTGCAGCAGCCAAAAGAAAAGAGGAGGTACAAAAAAAAAAAAAAAAATCTAAGGATATCAACTCCTGTTGAGTGTGGGCTCTGTGCCAGTGGAATCTGCCAACGCAGACATCAAAAGCATCTCCTGGAAGCAGACATTTGAAATTTGTTCATTACGATATTCTTCTCAACAAGAGTGACTGTGCTGCCATCACTTACGTACCCTGAGATAGAAAATTCCTGTACCATGCCTCTGAACAGCACTTCAATTACACTTATTATTGTAATGGCATTATTTCCTATTTTTCAAAATGCTGGTCTTCCCGGAACGGTATATTAAAGGGCTTTACGCATATGTAGTTAACAAAACAAAACACGAAACAGCTTCTTTAAAGAATACTGAAGTGGAAAGACGTAACCTGCTATTTCTCTGAATATAACCCTCCCTCTCTACCCCCTCCACCCAATTATTGTGTCCTTCCATAAGGAAAAAAACATGTTTGTTGTTACAAATACTGATGAACCAGTATGGTAATATTGGATGTACCTGCTAGGAATTCACAAGTGGGATAAGAAAGGGAGCAGGCAAAGAAAGAGTTCTATTCGGTAAAATCAGCTCTGCATCGAAGGGCCTCAGACTACACATTTTCGTTTGTATTTCTTTCTGCTTTCTTTGAGTCCTCTCTCTCTTGCCAGTTGTGATCTGTTATTTATGGCCGGTGTGTCTGTGACCACTCTTCCCTTGCTTCCTGATTTGCTTATGAGAATCATCTCTAAAACAGGAGTACATGCTTTGAGTGAGTTTTGGGCTTTGCTACCTGTCATGTAGGTTGTTTTATTTTGCCCACTTAATGTACTCTTTGCTACCTTCCAAGTTCCTAAATGTTTTCCAAATATTTATGGTAGCAGAGTAAATGAAGTGTAACCGTATCTGTTTTTCTTAAGTTACATTTAGAAATTCCACCATCATAAAGTCACACATGACTGTTTAATTTCTAGGTATTTATTAATGATGTGTTTTCTAAGAAATTCAGGTTTTATGATATGCCTGATTGAATGGAGGGGGAGGGGAGTGCTTGTGAAAGTTACTAAGGTGGCTGTGACCTGCTGGTGGTCTTGGTGGATGAGAGGTTATGGTAGTGGTCATCCCCCCAACAGTCCACCACTGTACCTAGCATTTCTAGAAAAGAGAAGATTGGGTCTTAATCCATCATCATTCTGAACCTGGATTTGAAGTTATACCATTTGTTTCAAGTTTCATTGGTGAGGGGGTGGTCCTTCATTCTGTGTGGCACTGACCTCACTGTCCTGTAATTTTGTCCTTGTTTGTCTACCTGCACCCGCCTGTGGGCTCTTTAAGAGCAGGGTGTCTAAGACTCCTGGCACTCACCAGATAGTCAGTCAATATTTGTTGAATAAATAATCTTCTTTCTCAAGATGTTAATTTTATGGTGCTTAGTAATGACTTCTATTTGGTGTTAGAATTTTCTTTTTAACATTATATGTTGTATTTTTCCATCTTATTTAATACTTTGTATGTTTTAAGCAAAAAGAACTAAACAGTTTTGTGGGAATCCCATTAAATATATGCATGCTGATAATCTCTGGCGGATAATATGTGAGAGGGTAAGGCTATTGTGCTGTTGCCTGTTTTCAAATGCTCTAAGTGCCTCTGGTTAAAACTTGTAATTTGTAATAGAAAACACACCAATAATCTTGGCAAAGCTGATACGAGTATTTGAAAGAGTTCAGTATATGTGATATTGTTAATTTATTTGACTGCGATGAAATTCTTGACATTTTATGCTTTTTCTCTTTTCAAGTGACACTTTAAATTGCCTACTTTTTATGTAGACATGATAAAAAGAGGACAGCTTTTCTATATCATGTTCTTTGTATCTTTTTCATGTTATCAGTGAAAATGTGTACTGTGTGATTAATTTCTATTTGGAAAAGATAGACTGAAAAAAGTACTTTCCATGTGGTTTTAAAAAAGGTCAGAAGGACATATTTTTGTTGAAAAAATAGTATCATGGCATGATTTGCTAGAATTTTTAATGAAGGCCTATTGGGTAGGTTTTTTTCCCCTTCTGTATAATAACGTAGAAGATTTTTATCAATATAATCTATGTATTTGCTTTACTGATTCTGAGTATTCACAGGATTCTGTTACTTTGTGTTGATGAATTGTGAACAATCGATAAGACATAGCTGTTTGGGATGATTTCATATGATCAGAATCTTATCGTCCATCAAATAGCCATGCTGCTCGTATAGAGGGGATAAAAATATGTGTATTCCAGTCTGCTGCTTTGTGGATGGATATTTGATATGCCTGTTTGGACTGCTTGACTAAACATTCCGCCTTCCTCAGGGAGTTAGGGTGCCACTGCAGAATATGGTCTTGTCCGCAGTAATTTTAGTACATGTACTGCCAAAGTGAGCACTTGTCTCCAGTAATTAGAAAGATGTTCATAGACAAAGAGAAGTAACTCCAGTTACCATGTTGGTTTGGATAACATTTGGGGTTGTCCTAATTCTGCTTTTCTGTTTTTGATTTGCTTATTCAGAAGTTCTAATTCCTTTACAAAGAGGACTGAGGGATTTTTGATGCCTGAGGATACGTTTTTCTCTGCTCATGTAATTTTTAAAGAGATGCTTCCAAAGAAGTATGTGCTCTCACATAGGGACACCTCCAGGGGCAGCAAGGGCAAGCACGCAGGCTTGCAGCACTTCCCGAGTGAGAGAACAGTCATTTCTCAACGAGGGGTAATGTCTTATGTGCTGGGCATTATCATTATGAGATACCCATCATTAAGGTAGCATGAACCTTGATTTAGTTTTCACATTATTTGCTAATAGGCAAATAGTTCTATAGTGGAGATAAGGCAGTGGAACCCCCCCTCCCTCACCAAACACCCCATATACACAAAGCAATTAAAAACACCTCTGTTGGTTTGGGGGCAGGGCAATATTTATGAGGTACATTTTTACAAGATTATAGATGTCTTACTTTACAAAAAATCTGTTAGATTTCATCAATTGTTTGCAGAGCAACAGCCTATAATTACGTATCACAGTAGGGACATTTGAAAAGCTTTATAAACAGTCTCTGTCGTGTTTAGTGTTACTCAGAATATGGATGTATTTTTGATTTTGCAATGTGGTACATGCAATTGACAGCCCAAGGTTTTGTAATTATTCTGGTATCAATGAGAACTCCCCCCCCCCACTGACAATTTTTAGAATAAATTTGTTTTTAGCTACTTGCCTTAAGGTTCTGCATGTTTTCTGTTTTGCAGTCCATGTTATGATATGCTGAAATTAGGGTCTCTGCTTCTTACTGTGGTTTATTAAAGATGTTGCATTTTTCTAGGGGGATAAATGTCAGAAAATTCTATTACCATGTATAGTGACAAACAGTAAAATTTCTTGGCATTTCTCTTGGTGAGATTTACGTTTCTAATTAGTACTATAGGAGATGATTCTTTCTCGCTGCTGAAATGTTTTGTCTAGAGATAAGAAAGAAACACAAATAATTTCTACTGCAAAATCAATTCTTATCTCCAGACTCCATGTTGGCATCCCTCCTTTCACACTCAAATGGTGGTCTCGTTTGTGCTGAGGCATTTTAGAATTATAGTGTTAACTTGCAATGTCACCCCTGCCATTTGCTAACATCTAATCCTCTCATTGTGTAAATGGTGGGCATGGTCAGCTACTTAGAGGGGGCAGATGAGACAGTGGGGTTATTAAACAGAAACACAGGACAATCTGCTTTTATTTAGGCGTGTGTGTAGCTGTGTGAATGTGAGTGTGTAAGCGAGCCTTGAGAATAATTTACCTCTTCGCTGATACAAAATTTTACTTGTCATCATTACTCAGGTTAGAAGTCTCAATCAGTCATTCCCAACTCCCCCTTCTGATGTCCCTGTGGCCAGTTGTTTCTTGGGTCGTGTTAGTTCTTCTTCTTAATTACATCGTTCTTTCTTTCTTTCTTTGTATTCTTGCCATTCAGTCTTTGCACTTATAATTTTTAAACTAGATTACTGTAGTGTTATCTTATGTGGTCTCTTTAAACGCAGTCTCCCCCATTTTAAGTACACTTCTTTTCCCTCAAACACACACTACCAGTTGTAGTAGGATTTCTTAACTGATAATCCACAATATTCCAGAGAATATATTGCACCTAGCAAACTATGGATCAATAGGTACCGTCCGTTGTCTGTTTGGTGATAATTAGTTCAAACTGGGTGTGGTCACATGATAACCTAAATAAATCTAAATAAATGCGTGCTATTCTGATAATGTAGGGTTTATGATGTAAATGATGAATGCATACATTATATCTTAAAGTTAGAAGGGATTTTGAATTTGGAGTCTGGTCTTTTATGCATATATTTCGTTCTTCCCCAAAATTATCACTTAAAATGTCATTCATTGGCATTGTACATAATTAACTTGCTTTAAATTAAATGGTGTAAAACTGATTAAATAAGAATTCAGAAGTTATACATGGGTATCACTAATTGTTTAAAAGTAACTTTGCAATCTGTCACAAATTAAACTTTTTAAGCTATATTTATTTATTTATTTATTTTAGTTTCAGGTATACAGCGTAGTGATTTGACAGTTCTGTACATTACTCATTACTTACCATAAATGGAGTCACCATCTGTCACCATATGTTATTACAGTAATATTGACTGGATTCTCTATGCTGTACTTCTAATCTCCATGACTTATTTATTTTAAAATGGGAAGTTTGTACCTCTAAATCCCATTCTCCTATTTCATCTAAACTTTTATTTTCCTAATTATGGTTATTTTTCTTTTTGTGAAAAAGTAATTCAGGAGAATAAGATTATATATTCCTTTGGAAGCCCTTCCCGAGTTAAAAAGTAATCATGTGAAACATTGCCCTACAAGGTAGGGTCCCAGTAGTTAGCACCTCCTGATCGAACTGGATGTGGGCAGATGTAAAGCCTTAGTAGCCAAGCATCTGCTGTTGTAGCCACAGGTAGCTGCTTGCCTTCTACTGTGACTTTTCCTGTGTTATCTTTTCATGATTTGGGAAGGTAGAAGTCGAGCCCCATGAGGCATTCATGAACTGTGTCGTGGGTGTGCACGCATACTCACACACACAGTGTGTAATTACCACAGTGGTCCATAAGAGGCTAGAAGATTGGGTTGCCAGAAGGAGAAGTAGCACTTGTCTGCTGGAATGCCTCATACCAATGTAATAATTTGGACCAGGACTCTTCCTAGTTCACTGAGTGAACTTGTGTTAATAGTGTGATTGGCTTAGTCTGCTTAGGCTGTCATAACCAACATAACCAAACACTGTAGACTGGGTGGCTTAGACAATAGAAATTTTTTATTTTTATTTTTTTTAAAGATTTTATTTATTTATTTGACAGAGAGAGATCACAAGTAGGCAGAGAGGCAGGCAGAGAGAGAGAGAGAGAGAGGGAAGCAGGCTCCCTGCTGAGCAGAGAGCCCGATGCAGGACTCGATCCCAGGACCCTGAGATTATGACCTGAGCCGAAGGCAGCGGCTTAACCCACTGAGCCACCCAGGTGCCCCGACAACAGAAATTTATTGTTGACCATTCTGTAGGCTAGTAGAAGTCCTAGGTCAAGGTCCAGCACAGTAGGTTTCTGGTGACGGCTCTCTGACTGCTTTGCAGATGGTCCCCTTTGCACTGTGTCTTCGCATGTCCTCTCCTGGGTGTGTGCGTGCGGAGAGAGAGAGGGTGAACTCTTTGCTGTTCCCTCTTACAAGGACACTACTCCTATCAGATGGGGCCCCATCCTTATTAGACCTCATTCAACATTAATCACTTCCTTAGAGTCCCTATCTCCAAATACAGCCACGCTGGGGCCTAGGGCTTCATCATAGGAATTTGGGGGGCACAAAAATTCAGTTCATCAGGTGATTCAGAGTTTGGAAATTTAGATTGCCAGAGCTCATGGCATAACAATAGAATATTTCCAGGATTTGGATATTTGATCAACCTTGGAGGGTATTCACAACACTGTGCTTAACCTTGTCCTGTGCTTCTGTTTTTACATACTCTTAATGTGTGTTTTCATATGTTATTCTTAACATGTAAGCCAGCAGAACACTCAGCTTAAGTCTTGTGTTCAAATACAGTGTGTATATTCATATAACATAAATTGATTTGGGTTTTATTTGAAGCCTTTGGTAAAAGTAGCTGTGCTGACTGCGTGTAACCCTCAAGGCATCAATATTCACTAAAGAATGCAATTATAGCTAAGAAATGGCCATTTCTTAGAACATCTCTTTATTCTGTCAAGCTTTCTTTCTCCATTCTTCCAAATAATTGAACAAAAAAAGGTAATTTAGGTGATTTCAGCTTTATCAAGATCTAGGTATAATTTACTCCAGAAATACTGAGCACTCTATAAATATTTCAGTGCAGAAATAGAAGCAGAAATGGATATAAAATTACATTGTATGTGAGTCTAAGTATCCTATGCAGATGAAAACCTTTGGGAAGGAATAGGCATTAAACTGGGGTGATTTTATTTAATCTTTTTCTAAGTGGTATTTTTCTCTTTATCTCTTAATTTCATTGCTTGTGGTCTTAATTGCCACATGCCTGTGATTTTAGTTTTGCTCCGTTGTTTTGACTTGACAACATAATTCAAATGCAAAACAGTTGATATGCTGACATGGGGACTTCTTTTTATAGTTGATTTGTTTTCAGAAGAATGAAAATTACGATGTTTTGTTAAGCCAGGTTTTCTAAAATCTACAACGTGTAATTCCTAAGAACAAGTCTTAGTTCCTTCGGGACAATTAAGGACTATTTATCCTGCAACTCCAGATATGCTTAGATGCAGAATCAAATTGATACTGTGGACTGGGATCCTGCCTGAAATTCGGGTGATTTCTATCAATATTTTTTTTTTTTAAAAGAAGTTAAGATCTGTTGTAGGTGCTGTGCAAGGCTTGGGCTCAGGCCAAGCCCTGTCTTCCGGCTGACCAGGTCTGTAGGTGAAAGGCTTTGTCTGGTCCCTGCTGGTCAAGTTAGAGGACATCAGAGAAAAGACAAGAAAGTTGTGGAGATGTCAGTATCATAACATGACGATAATCAATTAGATACTTACTGAGTGCACTCAGTGTGTTTACTGTGTTAGATCCTGAGGTTTTGTGGAAGCTTTAAGGCATGTGTTTATTACATTAACATTTATGAAGCACATACTATGTTACTGAGAGGGTGAGATCGCTGGAATAATGCATGAATAAAATGTAGTCCTTGCTTTTTAAGAATTTAACAACATGGTTCCAGACCATTTTTCTGTGTCATTTAATTAGGTCTTTTAATCTCTTCTCTGTGAAGTATGTCTTCTGCCTAGTGCATAATGATGCAAAAAATATATGTATAGTTAGTTTTTATAAATATAAATATACACACACACTGAGTTTTTAAATTTAGGAATTTCTAATTCTCTCTTGAATTCTTGATAAAATATGTGATATTCCATCATGTCAAACAGTATTGTCTTTCCATCACAAATATAAGGCCATTATAGTAAGAAATTCACGTCTTTGTATCCATTAATCTGACATAGGGCTGAGATACAGTGCTTTATGCAAATTAATGAGAAGGGGCTTGATGGTTAAAAGGATTCCTAATTTTTAAAAATCATTTGCTTATATTAGACCCAATGCTGAGGACTTTACATGAATTATCTTTTTAAAAACTTCATGGTGGGTTGATGATATTTTATGACCCATTTCACAGTTAGGGAAATTGAAGCAGGTGTGGTTAGGTAACTTGAGACCATTCACCCAGCTAGCAAGTGGCAAATCTGGGATTTGATGTCTGATTCAGAACCAATTGCATTTAACCTTTTTAAAATATTTGTAGCCTGAGCCTATAAAATTTTGATTAAGGGAAGTGTTGGTTATGTGATTCTATTAAGTAAATTACCTCCACCCCAAACATATCCCCTTTAGCAGCTTTTCAGGCTAATTGTTGAGTGTCTTATATATTACTTAGTGAGGTTAAAGTCAAGCCTATGGATAGGTATGTTCAGACTCTTCAAGTTTATAGCCTAATTACAAATAGGATTGAAAGGTGAAAAAGACATTCATAATCTATTTAAATTGCGGGAATGCAAAGCCTCAGGTGAGTTTTTAACTCTTATGCTTATCCAACAAGAAGGTGACTTCTTGTGAACATTTGGACTTACAGACAGCAGCAAAGCATATTTGAATGTACCTTCTTACTGTTTGTTTTAGAAGGTAATGCTGTGAGGATGGGAAGCATGCCTCAGGTAATGGGAGGATCAAAGGCTTCATAGGATTCTCACCATATCGTTGTTGATATTGGACTTACAGATTGAAACTTGTTTCTGGGGAGCTTGCAAACTGTGACCAGTCAAAGCATAATTGCTAACAAAATGTGGATAATCCAAACAGCAATTTTAGAGGGGGGCAGTGCCTCCATTTGTGAAACAACTAAATGAAAATAGATGGGATTGACTAAACCATGCTTAGATGGGGGAAGGGGAGGCTAAGTTATTAACATTGTTCTCCTTTTAAGAGGTGCATCTAGGGGAAGAAAAGGAGGCCTGAATGAGTAAGTGAGTATGGTTTCAGAAGCAGCATTACTGCCTTTCTGGGGGGAAATTATGTTAAGCAAAGAATGAGCAGATGTACTTTACTGTCATTGGTAATCTATATCATGACCATTTATCCATCCTTCCTCATCTCATCCATCCATTGTATTTCCACTGGGAGGTATAAAAACACTACTCTTTCCTTTTTATTTTTATTTTTCATTTTTCAAAAGACAGATGTAAAATTTCCAAGCAGAGCACGTTCTCCTTTAACCTGAATTCATCACTTATTTCTTTTCCAGCATGTCTGCATGAAATACAACAATTTGTACAACGGTTATTTTTCAATTTGTTGCTTAATTTGTGTTTATTGAAGGTGACCTGCTGGTTCTAGATACAGAAAAATGGCATTCATGAAGATTTGTTGGAAAAAGTTGTCGATGGTGGTAAAGTCTAAATGGCTCCAATCTTAAATTCTGAAGTATTAAGTTGAGCAGAGGTCACTTTGGAATTCCCCTACACCTTCACCCTAAGAAGGAAAGTGCTAAAGCAGGAATATAGAAAGTACTATTTGGAATTACTCAGAACAGTTTTCACTGCTCACTTATTTATCCAGCCCCAATATTAATAATTTAAAATATTAAAAATTTTCAAGTTAGAATTTGTATAATTTACCATTTTTAGTTCCCACCCTTTGGCTGCCACCTATAACTTAATTTTCAAAGTTTTATAAATTAGTTCAGATATGAGATACAATGGTATATTCTTCTTTTCTCATAAAAGAGTGATGAGGAATTGTGTAATAGTATCTGTAGAAATTTGAGTAGGAGCAGGTAATTATCTAAATTTTAAATCTAGTCTCTTCCTCACTCAGTTTTCAACCACCTGGTCACCTAAGCAATTTCCAATCATTTTTAGAAGAGTTTCTTGGAATAAAAGAATGGTGGGCTGAATGATTCCTAACAGCTGAAGAAGTAGACTTTGGAAAGTCAGGACTATTTTACACAAGGGGCCATTTGCTATTACTGTTACCATCCAACTCTAAGCAATACTGGGGGTTGCTGCGGGGAGGTGGGATTGGGGGAGGGGGAGCGGGCTATGGACATTGGGGAGGGGAAGTGAACCATAAGAGACTATGGACTCTGAAAAACAACCTGAGGGTTTTGAAGGGTCAGGGGTGGGAGGTTGGGGCAACCTGAGGGTTTTGAAGGGTCAGGGGTGGGAGGTTGGGGGAACAGGTGGTGGGTAATGGAGAGGGCACGTTTTGCATGGAGCACTGGGTGTTGTGCAAAAAGAATGAATACTGTTACGCTGAAAAAATAAAATGAGGAAAAAAAAATGCTTTTGAGAATTTATTTGAAAGCAAGCTTCCTTTAGAACAGTTATTTACTACATTGGGTTGCAATCTGAGATGAAGTTTAACTCAGTACTATAACATTCTGTTTCTGGTAAGGACTTTGCAGATCATATAGTCTTCAACTTTTATTTTACGGATCAATAAGCCAACACTTAGAGAAAATGAGTGTTCTGCATAATAGAGCTAGTAAATATCTGACTCCTCTTAAAACTTAGATGAGGCTGATCAGTTCTGAATTTAAGAATGTGCAAAAGCCTAGCAGTAAGGGGAAGGCAAGACCACATTAAAAAAAGAAGATAAATCTACTCTAAGGTACTATTAGAAGGGACATGTCTTTCAATTGATTTTCCTGACGTGATGGGTTTTCATCGATCCAGTCCCCCTCTGTTACCTGATTTTATGTGTCTCCAGTAGTGCATATCTGTAACACTGTTGGCGGGAGTTAGGGGTGCGGGAGAGATTGTGCTGTAGTTTATACATCAACTAGTGATCCGATATTCTTGAATTTGGCCTCAGTAGTTTCCTTGTTGCCATCAGGACCTTGCTGAAGGGACTTTGGGAAGAACGGAGGAAGAAGTTGCAACCACCCATGTCCCTTCCTCTGGGGGCTGGTGTAGCAAGCCAGTGAGCTCAGTAAAGCACAATGCCTTAGGTCATTTTATTGAATATTCTTATTCCAGTTATTCTTTGGAAAGCCTGCAATATGAGGTAATACGTGAAGGAAGGGTGAACTGATTCGCGTGCAGACAAGTTGGTGCACACAGGTCATCCAGCAGCCGTTCTCCTCTGTTCATATTTCTGCTTGGGCTCTTGCAGCCTGCTTGCTTTCTTCATTCACACTCTGATCACGTATTTTTGTTGACTTATTAAGTTTTCCTCTATTCACTATAAAAAATGGATAGCAATTAAATATTTAAATGTAATCACAATAAAACTGAGTGGACTGAGAAGTCCAATGTGTAAATTGTCAACTTACAGCAAAAATCTGCTTTTCACTTATTGATTCTTTTTTCTGGCATTGATAATTCTTTTCACTTTTCTCATAAATGGATCTTTAGTATATCAGTGTGGTATGGAATATATGTCATTATTTTATGGATTAAGTGAGGTTAAACTCAATATAATTTGGAGCTATCAAATTCTTATGAATTCATGATATGTTTTCTTATTCCTCACTTACAATATGATAATATTGATTTCTGACCTTTCCTCTGCCTAGGGTTGTTATATAGATTAAAATTTAAAAATAGATTTGGAAGCCTTTTATAATTATATGTTGCTGACTATATTAAACCCTTTGCAATTAATTTAAATATGTTCAGGTTATTTTTATTAGGTTTTGAGAATTGAGATCCAAGAAATTGATTTTGCATTTACTTTATAGCATATCCTATTTATATAAGCTAGTGTATAATTTTCCATGCATATCATGAAGTGCCAGAATAAGTGATGAAACAAAATAAAAGTTAATTTCTCACATATTTGGAAGGTAGGTAGTCCCAGGAATGAGGAGATAACTTTGCTACATCAGGCTATCCAGGGAGTCAGGGTCCTTTGGTCTTATCGTTCCCATTATCCTTGGGATTCTGTCCTCATTCTGATGGTCTAACATGGCTTGCCACCAAATCCATGTTCCAAGAAGCAGCGGGAAGAAGGGACACATGCCGTCCCTTTATTGATAACTTCTGAAGGCTGAGTGTAACGGTTTTCCTCTTGTCCATTGGCCAGATAATAGAGTTGTACTTAGCTGAATGGGAAGCTGGAGAATATAGTCTTTGTAGGAGGCATGTTCCCAGCTAAAATGTAAGAAAAGTCTTCACCATAGGGAAAGGTAGTTATTGAAGAGCAACTACCAGCATCTGCTATATCTGTTTTAAATTAAATTTCATTCTTGGCCTTGGTATAGGTTAAATATATATTACCATATTTGACATTTGAAAACTTAATTACCTATTTACTTGACTTCATGCAAATCTTCCATATATTTTCGAGTCTCTCTGACTCTGCTCAGCCTGTAATGACCTTCACATTTCTTGTCCTCCACCCCCCACCTCCAAAGCCTAGTGCCAATGTCCTATACCACTTCCTCAGTAAAGAGTTCTTTCATTCTAGCTCTAATTCATTATTTTATCCTTCCTATTCCATTTAACATAATATGTGTGTTCCTTTGTTGTAGCATCTAATAAACTCTCTCCGATTTTCTCTTGTTATAATAGGACTGCAATTTCCTTAATGGTAGAGTTCATGTCTCATTGATTTGTCTCTTCCCCATGGTGCCCTTCATGTAATAGGCTCATGATATTTTCTGATTGAGTGAATGGAAATTTTAATCCTCTATTTCTGCTTCTAGCATAATGTGTTATCCTGGATAAGTCACTCAGTCTTTTTTTTTTTTTTTTAATCTTTCCAGTAAAAGATAAATTTAAAAAAAGGGGGAAATTGCAACTCTTTATCTGCATTGTAAGACTGTTATGAAAACAATATAATTTGGAAAATGTGCTATCAATTATAAGATATTTGATTAATGACATTTCACTGTTTGCTGCCTTATTAGGAATTTGGGGAAATTCATCAAGATTAAATAGATTTCAAGCCAACTTTATATTCTAAGATATTCCACAGTAGTGTTTTTTGCACATTGGTGCCAAAAGGTTGTTTTAATAAGTATGCAATGTTACTTAATACCTAAGTTTTTATCTAAGATTCCTTAAATTAGAAAAGGGATTTTAGTATTTGTTTTTAACTCAGATGCAGTGATAAGACTGAAAGCCATTATAACTTGATTGAGCAGATTCTGAGTTTGTTTGTTTGTTTTTTTAGACTGCTTCATTAATTTTTAGAGAGAGAGAGCATACAGACATGTGAGCAGGGGGAGGGGGAGGAGAGAAGGGAAAGAATCCCAAGCAGACTCTCTGCTGAGTGCAGAGCCAGATGCCAGGCTTGATCTCAAGAGCCTGAGATCATGACCTGAACCAAAATCAAGAGCTGGACGCTTAACTAAGTAAGCCACCCAGGTGCCCCGATCCTGAGTTGTTTTTAATACAGCTGTCAATGTCAGTGTTGGAATGCCAGGATCAGGGATTTTCCCAATTTATAATATACCAGCAAATAAATAATTTTCTATTAAATGAGATGGTTTTGGGGGTGTCCTATTTGTAACTGAGAAACTTTTTCTAGCTAGCTTTCATATTTGGGCCACTTCAGCCTTTTAAAAAAATTTTTTTGTTTGAGAGACAGCATAAATGTGCACAGTGGGGAAGGACAGAGGTGGAGGGAGAGAGAGTCTCAAGGAAACTCTGTGCTGAGTGCTGAGCCCGACAACGAGATTCGATCTCAAGACCCTGAGATCATGACCTGAGCTGAAATTGAAGATTTGAACACTGAACTGCCGGAGCCATCTTCATGCCCCTGGGCCACTTTAGCCTTTTGAATGAATGATATTGATGAGATATTTCCTCCTTTCCCCACCCTCCAGCCTTCTGTGTGTTGACATGGAGTGTCCTGACAGAACCTCCTGCTAATTATCTGATTGGTGTGTGTGTGGTGTGTGTGTGTGTGGGGGGGGGATGTGTCTCAGAGTCCTGTGTATTTGTCCTATCATCCAAATTCTGTTTGATATTTGATCATGAAGCTTCAAATATACAAAATGAAATTTGGGAGTATAGACTTCAATAATAATAATAAAAAAAACCTTTGCTATCTCTGAGGAGGTCTCCATTTAAACATGGAGGAGATGATTAATTATTTGGAAAATCTGTGTCATTATTTGTGTGCTTCTGTTATTAAGGTTCTCACAGTTTTGGCTTGTTTAATATGTATTAAATGTTCATAGTATACTGGGAGTTTTCCATTATGCCAAAATGGAAATGCTTTCTATTACACTAAATATAGGACAGAATATATTTTACTTTCGAGTAGCGAACTGATTTCCAAGATTCTACTAAATTACATGCATGCTAATGCTTAGCTTCTGTTGATTACTACCATTACTCCTACCCTGCTACCTGTTTATCATTTAAGATGCAAATTGTCGCTCCCCTGGGCAACGTTCCCTATGATTCCCAGGCAGAAAGATGGTTCCTTCTTCTATATTTCAAGGGATGTTTTAAATGTATTTTATCACAGGTGTTTTTGTTTATATGTCGTTCTTCCATTTAAACTATAAATTGCAAGATAGCTAGTGGCCTACCTTACTGATGTTTGTATATCCTGTATTCTATAGATCATAGAAGATATCTCAGCAAATATTTGTTTGACTGAACACATATCATTTATAGACATCTTTAGCTGACATATATATATATATAGATTGGTCTGGGAAGACTTTCATACTCACTCTAGTTGGTCAGACCCTCTGGTTACACAACAGAGGGTTAATATATCAAACAAGAGGACTTAAAATTTTAGGAGGAAAAGCATTGTGTATTGCTAAGCACCAAGTGGACTGTAAGTTTGAGCTATCAACCAAGTGGTCTATCCCTTTCAGTATAGTATTTTCTAGGTCCTTTGCCTAGGTGATCCATTTAGTTTGTGCATTTTCCTTATGAAAACTATGTCACTTTTTATGAGATGCAGTGGAGTTAGTGGAGAGTTTCCAGAAAAAAATGTGTATATAATGAGGATTGTGTTTGATATAAATCTCAGGTCCAAACCAGTCTAGTAAATTTCTGGGTATTTGGTATCAGTGGAATAGTTGACTTGGGAACCAACATATATGGAGTGGGAAAGGAGGCAGTGCACTGGATGGACTTCCCCAAGATTTTTCATTTTAGTACAGCCTGAATACAGCTGACAAGGATGGGATGAGTCTGGCCGGTAGAGCAAGTGATATGGAGATTAGAAGACAGAATTCTATTTAAATGGAATTATATATGACAGGCTGTCAGATAGCCATTTGCTTAATGCAAATAATAATTTAGGGTAAGTACATAGGAAATAATGCTACAGTGATTTAACCCATTTAATTTTATTTTAGGCACATTCTAGAAATAGAGAAACAGTAAAATTTTGTGCTGAGATTGAAAGTTTTAGTGTTCAGTATTAGTTTAGGAGAAAGGGGAAGCAAAAAAGAAATACATAGTCTTTAACATTGTAATAAAAGTCTCAAGATGATAAAAAATAGTACATTCTCTGGTTTAACTTTGAAAACTCTATATAATGTCTATTTGTTTCTTAAAAGCCTATTCATTAAGCAGTGAGAGGATAATTGATATTTTAAATAAGTTGATTTGTTCTGGTTATTTAACATACAATAGCTCTTGGGCCTTCATTGATCATTTCCTTTTTTTCCCCCCTTTTTATTCCTACCATTTGAAGTTGGTAATCATTCAAAGGTTTCTGGTCCTGTCTGCATGAGGAGCAAGTAGAGAGTTCCTTGATCAGTAGAGATTCTGATAACAGTCAAGGCCAGGGTAGCTAGGATTATGAAAGTGGTGTCCACATAGCAGGGTTCAGGAGGAAGAGGCACACGTTTGGTAATATGAAACAGAGCTTCAAGAGTTAATCTGGCATTGCTTTCTCATCTCCCAAAAAAGCCAAGGTTATTTGTTTTGTTTTGTTTTTTTTTTTTTTTTTTGAAACACAAACATAGTTTGATCCATATACCAAGTTTAGAAGATTAGCCTTGGAAACCAATATTGTGTTTTCTCTCTTCCCTTCAGGACAGAGTATATTCCATTTGGGACCACCTCAACTACCTTCCCAGGCAGCTCCAGGTCTTCATACGCTGTCAGTTTACTCTCTACTATGAAAAGGATCTTTCCTTGAATGTTCATATTCCACCTTGAGAAGGCGATCTATATATATACATAAATATAGGATGGATTAAGCAGCTGTAAATAAATATGACATAGTAGAAGAGTGGTTTGTGGGAGTTTTACTATATATACACATATATAATATTTTCCAGTCTGGTTTCAGACCCCGGCATGGCTTGGAGACAGCGTTGGTGTGTATGAAGGATCTTCCTCGAATGAAGGATTTGGGACAACTTTCCATGATGATTATATTAGAGCCTCAGCTGCTTTCGTGTTGGTCATGAGGTGATGCTGAACCGAATGCTTGAACTAGCAGGAGTGGCTGGGATTGCGTTGGAGTGGTTCCGTTCATTCCTTCCGGGTAGGTACCAGCTAGTGACGGGTGAAAATGGACATTGAGGGTCTTCCTGTGTGGAACCGTGTGGTTGTCACTCATTCCCCCGTTCATGTTTAGTGGGTTTGAGAAGACAACTAGACACCTGAAGGCCAGGCAGTGTGATTTGAATGACTGTGTCGAAGGTTATGAGGGTGATTCCCAGATGGATGTCGCTCCCATACGTTACTTCTGTTTTGTCAGTGTGACAGTGCAGACTAGAATCGAAACTGAGAAGTGTGACTTGTTGGAAAGGGAAAATTCGGGCGGCCCTGGTGTGCTTTCTAATTCCTCTGTCTGAGTTACAGTTTGTGTAAACTGTGGCCATATTTTGACTACCAATTTATCTATACATGCAAATCCTATTGCAATGTCAGATAGAAATGTTTTATTTTCCTTTCATTATGTATCTGAGCCTTCTTCCCTGTGAACATTGACTGCATCTCCATGATCTTTCTTGCTGAAGTTGTAGTCTGCTTGTTCACCCTTTTGCTTGGGGCTCTTTTAAGCGGAGTAGCCTGACTACATCAATAAATATTCTCAAGGATGATGGCTGATTTTTCCCAGCAAATGTTTTGCTTTATCTTCACTGAGAGCACTTCATTATTCTAACCCTGTTTTACTAAGAATCAAACCGAGTTGTACTTTTAAGGAGTTTTGCAGCATAACTTCTGTCTTTCTTTCTTTAAACCACTTAGGCATTTTAAGTTTTTACAGAAAATATGCTAGACTTTCTTTAATTTTGAGCATGTTCTTTAGAAACTTGGTGCCTTTTCTTGGCTATTATTTATTTATGAAATGTTATTTCAGTTATTTTCCTTCAGGGTAATGAAAAGCTTGCTGAGTGTTGAACATGGAGGAAGTTTATTAGGCCTAATAGTAGAATACAGGTAAAGAACTGAAAAGAAACACAGATGTATGTGTCTGTAAATATCATTAGAACTGTCTGTTGAATGTCATTTTGGCAAAAGGGCAGGAAACTAACATTTATGTGGTAACTGATCAGTGTCAGGCACTGAGCCAAGCAGTTTCTATTTTTTAGTTCATTTAATCCGCACAGTAACATTGAGAAGTAAGTGCTGTTTCTTCATTTTACAGATGAGGAAATTGGTGCTGAGAGAAGTTAGGTGTTTTGCCCAGCTTCACACAGGTATAAGTGCAAGATCTGGTATTTGAGTTGGGGTCTTGCAGATTCTCAAGCTCAGTCTTTCCGTCACAGTCAAACGTTAAGCCACAGGCAAATGTCAGACTTGAAGTGGGGGTCCCAAAGGGAAGGAAAAAAAAAACAGAAGAAAAAGGATGCCTGTCAGAAGGCATGAGCAAACCAAGGAGGAGATGAAAGACAGAGATGTATTAACATCGTGATTGTTTTGAAAATTTCTAGAATTTTCTTAAAACTTGGTTTAACGAGCCAGGTGACAAAATGAACAATTTTAGGATTGTCAAAGTTTTGCCACTTAATGGGTTAAACAGGTTTAGAATTTTTGATTTTATCTTTTTGGGCATTTGTCCATCCTCTGTTTTGAAAATGAAGTAGTGATACCCCACATTGGATCCTCGAAAACTCTAAAGATCTGTGCAAGGTCAATCAGGTAGCAATTACCTGAGAAAAGAGCTACTGAAGACCAATTCTAGGTGTTCAGTGTTTGTAAAAGCTTTATTTTCTTTGTTTATCCTTTTATTGCTATATGGAACCTCAGCTTACCATTACCTGTAATGTAGAACATGGTGCTTAAGATTGAAGATGTGAATTTTTGTTGTCTGCTTAGTAGTAATATATCTGGATTTCAGTAAATACTTGTTTTCGTCTTTAAATGAAATGTAAATCAATATGATCAGTTTTTCTTTTCATATTGGCAGGCAGCTTGCTCCCACCATCACATAATAGACTTATTTCAGGCATAGTCAGAGAGAACGTTGTTTCTATGTGTGTAAACTGACATTTGGCAATAGAAAAGTACTGTTACCATATATTAAAGCTGTTATTATTATCCTAATGTGATATACTGTTATTAATTATGTTAATGGTACCTTATGAAACACCCCCCAAAGGAGGTAAATCTCTTTAACTATAATGATTTTCAATTTCAATGATATGTTTTGTCTTCTAGCGGCTCATGAAGTAACAGTCATAATTGAATTCAGCACCTTAAGATTTCCTGACTTAGCTTAAGTGAAATATTGATTTCATGGAATTAGGTGGCAGGTGCATCGAGGAACTATTTCCTGAAAGCTTTAAGTGGCTATATAAAACCTCAAGAATATTAATTCAGGTTAAATGAGTGGGTTGGAGTCATGCTTACTTCAGATGTTTGCCAAATGGCCAGAAGCCATGATATATGTCAAGTTTTGTTTTTTGAAATATTGAGAAATGAAGGAAGCCACAAAAATATTTCCTTTATTGTTACATCAACATAGAGATAGTTCTCTGTAGTTCTGACAACTGCTTAATCAGTTACCCTTTAGTTAGTCGATTAAGTAGGGGTCCAGTTGAATATAATTTTTCTTGAATTATTATCGTGGCTCAACAGTTCTCTTCCTTTTCACTCTGATTCCATTTACATAATTTTCTCCCTTTTCGTTACTGGAGTTGTTGTCTGGAGGGTCTCTGTGTGCCTGGCTGGAACACTGATATGGATGTAAAATAATGTACAGGAAATCTTTTGTCTAAAGATACATTTCTCCCCATGGGTCATAAAAATGCGCATTTTGTCCTAAGGAAGATGTTTCTTTCTATAAAACAGAGGTAACACATATATAACGTATTAGTAGCATTACTTTTTGAATTTATTAATATATATGTGTGTATAATTTTATAGTTTTCCAAAACCATTAGCCTGAAACAAGTGTTGTTTATTCTCTTTTTACATTTGCATTGATCTTAGGCATTCTTATACTTATCTTACTGTTTTTTTTTTTTTCTGTATGGAAGAGTATTAATGTGGCTTGTAAGAGACATAACGATTCCGCAATCCCCGCTCCTAACCTGTCCCTCTCATGAATTATATTTTCCTGAGGGTGAAATTAAAACAAGAACTAGGTGTATTAAATTTCTTGTTGGCCTACTGCCAGACTCTTAGATGTAATTTTAAGTGTCAAATACTAAGTTTGGGGAAGGGAAGGATGCTTTAGATTCACTAGGCTTTGTATTTATTCTTCCTTTCTCAGGGCATATTGTTTCCATGAGACCTTGCCTAGAAGTTAGGCCCTTTGTAAAACTTGTTATTACTTTATAATTTAATCTGAATTTTGTGGATGTATTTCGTGCCCTCCCAAGTAACTGTGATGTTTGCATTTCACAAAAATTCTGTTCTATAGCAGAAAGCTATGCTGACTAAATATCTTTCAATGCTAATACTTCTAACTAAAGCTGATAACTACCCCTGAACATATTGCCTTAAGAGTACACATGGACAGAGGAAGAGGAGGAAGGAGGAGAAAACGCAACTCCGTTAAACTGACATTTAACTGTGGCGTGAATACCGGTCTTAACAGTAGTGGTTGGTGTAGTTAATTTTAGGCATTTCCTTTATCAAACATTTAAAGGTAAAAATTTCCCCATAGCCAGCAAAACTCTGAGCTGAATTCCTTTGACATTCTGCTGATCAAGGAATTTCCAATGAGTAGTACCAGATTGTTCTGCAGAGGAGTAGGAGCATGAATCAGAAATGGACAAGGAAACTGCTCTTATTCTTTCTGAACCATAAAAAGCCATTGAAAATGATAAATGTTTATTGCACATGTAATGTGTTCGTTGCATTTTATATTGAGGAAGATATGTATGTGATTGAAAACTTACATATGAAAAGTCTTACCATTGGGAAGAAAATTAGAAAAAATTCAGATCCAACATTTGAATTCAGATCCAGCATTTCACAGTTCAAAGAGTACAAAGGAAATAATTGACATAATTGACTACAGAAATTTTTGTGCCTACATATCAAAATATATTAAGTGACAGTAGAGAAAATATTTTTAGTTAATATGCTAGAGGTGTTAGTTATATAAAGAGATTATTAAAACAGTTAAGAAAATAAATGATGACCTTAGAGTATGACGCTCAAAGGACATGAGCAAAGGAGCTCCGATGTATAAAACTAAGGATCAAGCAAGTAGCATTTGATCCTACTGATAATCACAGAAGTGCAAAGTAAAGTAACCATTGGAGATTTTTCTCAGTTTACCTAATAAATTAATCAGTCCATGCACTTGACCCTGACTCCAAATGATGCTTCCTGTTATATATTACCAGTGAGAATGTAAACCAAAATAATTCATTTGGAAAGCCAACCAGCACTATTTGCAAAAGGTCATATATCCTGAATTAATAATGCCACTTTTGCAAGCCTAACAAAATATTCCAGAATATAAGAAAAAAAATACGTGCTAAGATATTCATATTAATGCTATTTCTATTATAAAGGATGTAATTTAAATACCAGTGGTATCAGTGCTTTTCAAACTTGGCAGCAGATCAAAATCATTTGGAGACATGTAAGAAAATGCATGATGTCTGGACCCTATCCAGATATTTTTACTTAGTAAGTTTGGAGTTGCCTAAAGATTTACATTTTAAAAATTCTAATGTATAGACAGATTGAAAATCATGGACTTGAAACAAGTTGATAGGCTATTTTTAACCATTTGATATAATTCTGATGGCTTTAGGTATAGTATTAAAAATATTGTAATTCAACATTTAGGTAAATTATAACTTTAGAAGCCCACCAAAAAATAGGCTGGAAGAAAATTTATAAAATGCTCAAAGTTGTTTTGAGGAGTTCAGATTTTGAATGATTTTCCCCATCTTTTCATCCATTGACAGATAGTGATGTTCTTGTATTACCTTTTAAAAGAAAATTGTGTTTAAAAAGAAAGATTCCTGCTGGCAAGATCCTCTAGGTAATTTCCTATTTATAGATTATTTCTACCTATGAATACAGGGATTTATTCTGACTTCTAAAATAATCATATCCTGAGGTTAGAGTTACACCTCATTATTATAATGAAATCCTTTGCAGAATTCTTTTTTCCTTTTTGTCATCTCAGAAATATTTTCTCATGTACTTTTCTGCCTGTTGGAATATAATAAGCTCAAGTCAGTCATTTTTCCTCTTCTTTTATTGCTCTACATCTGTGCCTATCAGTTTTCACCTTTCTAAATACCATTCTCCATGCTGATGGTTCCCCAGTGTTTATCTCTAACCCCAGCATTAACTCTGTGATGCATGTATGTATCTGAATTTTGGATGCATACCTTTAAATTAGTAAGTCCAGAACTATATTCATCGTATTTTTTTTCCAAACCGATGTCTTCTATATTAACTGTCTTAACTAATTATACCACTATATGCCCCCAGCCACCAAAGCAAATTCCTACTCTTCCCTTATCTCACACATCTAGTTAGTTTTTATGTCTTACTGATCCCCCACCCCACCCCAAACACACCATATTTCTTCTCATGCAGTTCTTGACTCTTTCTCCATGTCTCTAGCCTACCATCCTTGCTCTGTTGAGGTTCTTGTCATCTTCTCTGCTGTCCAGTACTGCAGGCCCTAATCCATCTGTCTTCTAGGCATGTCTCATTCCAGATCTATACCCATGCTAACAGAGGGACAAGGACATCTTTGTCCTTAAAATTTTCTGGGGCTCTTTATCATCTCTGGCATGAAGAACTAAGTTCCTGGCCATGGGATTTAGACATGTGCATGCCATGGTGCATATTTTCCTTCTGGAAAACGATCCCACCCCTACCTTCCTCCCCCTCATTCTCTGAAAATACCTCATAAATAATCATGTTTCTGTGCACCACATTCAGTTCTGTCCATCTGTGCCTTGTTCATGCTGTTCCCTCTACCTGGAATGACCTCTTTACTTCCATTTTGGATAGATTAACAAAAATTTAAAGATTAATGCTATCCACCATTGTCTGGGGTGGGGAAAATAGTTACTCTCAAGGGAAGGTAATTTGGAAGAAACTATCACAATTTTAAAATCACACTTCTAATCTAAAAATTCTTTCAGGACTCTGTTCTGGAGAAATAGGCATACATATTTTTTTCATCTGTTTGGGCAGCTATAACAGAATACCACAGATTGGGTGGCTTATAAACAACAGATATTTGATTCTCAGCATTCTGTAAGCTGCAGAGTCTAAGATCAAGGTGCCTGCAGGTTTGAAGTCAGGTGAGGGCTCGCTTTCTGGATCATAGATGTGCCACTACACATTGAATCCTTATGTGGGATGGGGACAAAGAACTCTAGGGTCTCTTTTATAAGGGCACAAATCCCATTCATGAGGGCTCCCCCCTCGTGACCTAATCACTTCCCAGAGGTCCCCACCTCCACATACCATTACATTGGCAACTGGGGATTGAGGACACAAGCATTCAATCTATAGCTCATATATAGAGAGAAGTGTATACCATATTATTTATTGCAGCATGATTTTAATGGGAAAAATTAGATACGACCTAAATGTTATAAGGAAATACTTTAAAAATTATGTCATATCTACTCGATAGGATATTGAAAGTACTACATGAATATTAAGAATATCCAATAATCTGTACAATAGTAAGAGCAAAAAATATTCTGTGGGAAAATGTCCTGGTTGTGTCATTAAGCAAAAAAGCATGTACCGACCAGTGTGCACAAACTGGTGTCATTTGTGTTGAAAATAAATTTAAAACACCAAACCATAGATTCAGATGCAGGCATATTTGATTGCAAATAGGAAAAGCTCTGAAAGAGAACATGGCAGATCCTTGGTAGTCGTTACTTCTGAAGTAGTAGATACAGTTAGAGGAAGTTGAGAGGGACTCATGACTTTCAGTTCTGTGTCATGATGGACCTTTATACTTTCCATATAAATTCCGTGTATTTATTTGCTTGCCTAAAACTCTTCAAACAATAACATAAATGGACACAGGAGAAGACATTGATAAAATTAGAGAGAAGCCAAATTGTGGGTAAAAGAACAAAAGCAAGAGTGATTTTCTGTTTTGGAAAGTAAAATGCAATAAAATGCCATAGACCACCAACCTATGCCTGGACTTCACAGTTGTGGACATGTTGTTGCTTTGGATTGTTTTCAAATGAAGTCTAGCAGGAAAAGCTGGAGTTTCATTGATTTCTTTCTTTCCTCAGAGGTAGTCTGTGTCATAGACTTGCTGTGTACTATTGTAGCTCAGAATTAATATAGTTTTACTATAAATAATATAGATGAAAATATATTTGTGTCTATCGCTATAATCTATTGGTGAATATTTAGTTGATGGACATTTTTCTTCTTAAGTAATGTCCCTTGGTGAATGTGCATGAGTTTTTCTAGGGTTTATCCCAAAAAGTGGAACTGCTGATCTGTAGCGCATACATACTTCTGTTTTGTTTTGTTTATCACTCGATATTGCCAGATGTCTTTCCAAATCGGCTGTGTCAATTTATATTCTCACTCGAGTATTTTGTAGTTTCTATTTCTGGACATTGCCAGTACTTGGTATTGCCAAGCTTCAAATTTCGTTCTATTCTGTAAATTGTGAAATGTTTTATCGAGACCCTCTGAATGTTTCATGAGTGTCCAAGCCTGGCAGACCCCTGGGGGGAGCACAAAAAACCCTGAGGAAGTTGGAGTCCTAAGTTGCTAGATGCCATCAAGCAATGTGATGTCAGATGCACAGAAGGAAATGCTGCCCTCATGGCACTGGCTGTAAAGCCTCGGGAATTTCAGAGGTGATCATGGACTGGAGAGGTCATGGGGAGTTTTTAGGAGGTAAAGGTGAGGGGACCTTGACAGATGAATATGAAGAGAGGAGAACAGAAGACACTGGAGGTGAAGGGGGTAGGTAGACAGGCAGCATGGCTGGAATTAACAGGAAGCCGAGAGAGTCAAACCATTATTAATTGTCCTTGAAATCGTAGCCAGAAAGGGATTAGCAGAGCTTTAAAGTGCACTGATTTTAAGCTCATCATTTTACAGATGAGAAGATTGAGGCCTAGAAAAAGGAGGTCATCTTGTATAAATCATTGAACCTATTTGACAAGTGACAAAAAAAAAAAAAACAAAACCAAAACTCAAGAACGGGATATTTTTGCTTAACTTGGACCTCTGATGGATTGAACTTCAACTTGACTAGATAATGAGGGAGTTCAAGTGATAGCATCCCTCCCTTCCCTTTTCTTTCCATGTTTTGCTCCTCTTTCCTCTGGTTAGCCTTATTCCTGGCAGGCTCTCCTTGTGGAGGCAGCCATAGACACCAGCTAATCATCTTTGTACCTTTACAACTCATGTTTCTACTGAAAATAAGGTAGGCTGTTTCTCTTTATTTCCATATCAGTTCCCCAAACTCCCGCCCTTTGACCATTTTCTTTAATCTGGCTAGCCTTCCTGGTGGGGAAAAGGACCGTTTCACCGATAACTAAGCTGGAATCATATGACTGAAGAGGGGAGAGTCCCTAAGAGACAGGAATGCGTGGCAGGCATCCGTAAGATGGCCAGTCTGGCCTGAATGGTGTGTCGGGTGTTTGACACACATGATTGGAGTCATCAGTTTAAATAGAATATAGTTGATAGTCACTGCAGGTGCCTTATGTCCACAAATGCCGGATCGCAGCAACTGCCATAGCAGCGATCTAGTTCAACTCAACAAACGTGTTCTGAGCGCTTTGGGATTGCTTGCCGGATAATACAAAAATAAATAAATATGTGACTGTCCCCTAAGGAGTTCCCAAAATTGCAAGTGGTATGGGGCGGGAAAGTTAGAAGTATAAACTGTTTTTATTTTATTTCATTTTTCAGTGCAGAAGTATAAAAATTTTTATGAAACCATGAGGGATATGCAAAGTGTTGAGATTATAATACAGCAGTGTCCTGGACTCACAAAAGGTGTCACCATACAGGCCGTAGTTAAAAAGTTTTATTCTGAGTGGTGAATGGAGCAAGGAGGGGGATGGGTTTCCAGGCAGAGGGTTTCTTATGAACCAGAGAGACGGGAAACCGTGGAGGCACATGATTTCCTGGGTTGGATCGGATTCTAGGAGAGGGGTCTGAGAGTGAAGAGTAATCTGAGTGTTGGAGAAGATGAGGTAGGGGAACTTATACTGTAGGGGACTGTAATTTCAGCCTAAAAGTTTATGCTTTCGGAACCACTGATTTTAAAAAATAAATAAAATCCAGTGTGTGGCATGGTCTGGGGCGTCTAAGCAGTGTTTTTGTTTGTTTTTTAAATAAGAACATTGCTTTGGCACCGTTGGGTGGGCTGCATTGGAGCAGGGAGACATTGAAGGCTATCGGACTGTTCTCCTGTGAGGCAAATAATGTTTGAATTGGGATGTTCAATTGAGAAATGAACTTTGTTGAGGCACAATGATTTGAAGAGTCTGAGAAATCCTTCAGTCCTGGGTGATGAAGGGGAGGATAGTACCCATCACTGAGTGAGAGAAAAAGAGAAACAGGAGGAGGTTCACCACTGGGAGGATGAGTAAGATGACCTTTATTTGGGGGGAATGTTACAAATACATAGTATTTTCAATTACATGTGGATACTATTCGTAAATTTGTCAATATTATTCAAAGTGCCTAGATGTGTTTTTCTATTTTATAAATTTACACAGGGAAAATTACTCACCACACTGCATTATTTTTTCCACAGAGGAATAGATGTTTTGTATACATTTAGAATAATATTTTAAGCATTTGGCTAATAAAATTAAACATTCCTGAGAGTATAACTGCTAGGTGCTTTTTCCTAATGATCCTAGTGATAAATATAGTATAGCATTTCCTCAAGTGTATTTCTTGGTATGCTATAATAGGGATGTTGCTAAATGTTGCGGTCGGGAGGATTTTTTTTTTTTAATTGTTTATGCTTAGGAAACAGTGAGTTAAGGAGGTTCCCTAAGTAGTTTTTTAGACTTTAGTGTATATTGTTACTGTATTTAGTGATTTTGCGAAGAATGTAGCATGCTGCTTTTCCGAAACTCGTTTGACAGTTCTTTTGCAGCCTCACATGGGACTAATATTCCATCGAACACATTTGGAAATGCTCTAGTCTTAGCCATTGCTAACAAGTTGGGGGAGGAGGAGTACAAGTAGAATGTAGAAATTCACATTTTTATATGAAACTAATCAATCATACCAAATATAATTGTTTCTTAATATATGAACACCATTTTATTTTGGAAGATACATTTTTTTGGCTTAATTGAAAATAATTCTCTTTGAGATTGCAGTGATGGGCAAAATAGTATAAAGGACTGAAGAGCCACCAGTGGCCCTGGGTTAGTTGCCTCTGCATTGACGTTGGTGACATAAGGAATAGGCACTTGATTCCATCTCAGTCATCTCCTTGGAATAAACTAAGGACACCATTTAAATTTGAAATGATTTTCCTCCCGTTGTGCCACATGCCTCAAGGCTCCTTTCTCTTAGATCCCTTGTCATTTTGTATGTATTCAGAGAATTCACTTGAGTTCAGCCTGCATTTCTATTATGTGCAAAGCACTGTCAGAGTGCAAATTTATTTCAAGATTAACTGGACATAGATAATGTGCTTAATAGATGTTTATTCAATTAATGGATTGTGTTATTCTTTAGTGATCCATTTCTATAAAGAGACATCTCAGTTGTGGACCTGAATCCTCTACCACATTCTCTCATTGTTCTTTCTTTTCAGTTTGAATAGGAAGCATTATTATCTGAAGGAGACGAACAGCAATGTCCTCTTCGGCAGCCTAGTTCTTAGAATAATGAAATCCACCCGGAGGGGCGTCATTGCTATAGGT
Source organism: Meles meles (assembly GCF_922984935.1). Classification (NCBI taxonomy): domain Eukaryota; kingdom Metazoa; phylum Chordata; class Mammalia; order Carnivora; family Mustelidae; genus Meles; species Meles meles. The sequence continues at coordinate 57,179,095 of NC_060077.1, forward strand.
GGCACTGAGTGAAGAGGGAGCCAACCATGTTTACCGTTTGCCAGCATCTGGCTTTCCTTTGTGTGTTTGTATCAAGTGCTAAATATTCTTTTTTGGCATCCACGGTTAATTAAGTGGAGGAGGCAACTGTGGGGAGAAGAATGTGGTGGGATTGGAAAAAGCATGGGCTTTGGAATCAGAATAGAATTTGGATTTCAGCTATCACCTAGTTCTTTGACTGCAGTAAGACTCTTCATCTCTCGGCCTCAGTAACATCTGTGGCGCCGGGCATCATGCGTACATTTCGTGGTGGCTTACGTAAGGAATATAGAGAATAGGGAGGAGACCCCAATCCTGTTACAGATGCTTGGCAAATGGCAACCATAATAACATATATTTATTATTATCTTCGTTTCCTTCGGCCTTTACTGAATAATAAGTTATTTTCAATATTATTTACATGTGAAAGGCTGTGGGGTTGGAGTGGAAGCTCTTTCACATCTTCTCTTATTTTTGCTCATGAAGTGAAAGTGGAATTAGACAAAATCTTACCTGAACCAATTCTTTAGACAAGTTAGGAAATATTTAAATTCTTTTCATGTGCCATCCTTTGTCCCTCTAGATGTTGGTTGCTTTGAGGAGTAGGTGTATTCATAATAATAACACAATTTTCAAACACTTATGGTATGCCAGACACATTTCTAAATGTTTTACATGTTTTAACTCATTAATTCCTCAGAAGAATCCCTTATGAAATAGTGACTTTTTTGTTATCCACATTCTGTACTCCAGAGAGGCCAAGTCTTGAGTCACACAGCTAGTAAATGTGTAGCCTCTGTTGAACTCAGGCTGACAGGCTCCAGAAACCACAGTCTTATCCATTGTGCTCTACGGCCTTTCCTGGGATAGCAGCGGTAACGGGCACGCAGAGAAACAGTGGCCGACGTCCAGCTAGACGTGTGGTGTGCTGTTAGCTCAGTGTCTAGTAAAGCAAAGATTTATAGACCCCTCACCTCAGGTTTTAGTTGGAGGTCTTTAAAAATTATAATTTGGGTTATAGGCTTTAGTTTATATTTTTATAGGCCCATTTCTCAATTTCCTTATACTGTTTTAAAAGAATGCTAAGCAAGCCCTTGTCCCTGTTGTAATGTTTTGAGAACCTTGTCTTCTAAAACAAAAGGTCAGTTTAATGAATATGGTTGTATGAACCCCTGGAGTCTATCTGGTGGCAGCTTGGTAATGTCTTCAGAGTGAATGAAAGGTCCAAGTTCAAATCTCTGTTTTTGTTCTGAGAAGACTATCTCTTGATACTGCTCAAGCCCATCACAGCCATGTGTTTAGGTTTGGAGTCTGAAATTGTTTCTCTAAATTTAAGAATTAACTTGCACAGCATATGTCATGTGACAATTATTTCATGCCTCAGTCTGTCCACTTCATAAGAGCGCTGGGCCTACATTTCTAATTTTGCCTTAGAGACATGTTGAATATTGAAAATCATATGGATATTCTTCACATAAAAATATGCAAGTATCTTCCTATTATGACCCATCTTGTGAGTTAATTGGTTCTTCCCTATTTTTATATTTTTAAAACTCTTAATATTTGTTATTTCTTGTATGTCTGGGCTCATGAAAAACGTTCATTAGTGATCCTAGAGGCACTATAAAGTTTGGGACACTGTTTGTGTCTTCAAAATCAAACTTCAGGGTTGCTGTAAGTCATTTTTTGGTTAATGTTCCAAGTGCTGGGATTATTTATGTAATGTTTGAAGCTTTTAAGTTTTTTTTTCAGTCATTCTCAAGAGTTCCAGACTAGTGATAATTTTTCTCCAAGAGTAGGAAGCTAGTTTAGCCTTGCCTTTCTAGAAGGTTTTTTTAATCATCTAAGGCTCCTGATTGATCCATGGATGTTCACTGTGCCTTTGTGTGCTAAGGAGTCATCGACACTCAATGGATAGAAATAGTTTGTTCTTCTCCACTCGTCATGACCTGCCCTATTAAAGATGTAAATAAATAGACAAACCCAAGAGTGCATTGCTCATTTTTTAAGATTTTAAAAAATTTTGGCGAAGTGTAACATATACAAGAGTTAGATGCACAAATCCTAAGTGAACACTTTAGATTTTCCAATAGTGAACACAAGGATCCTCCCTCAAGAGCTAAAATATCACCTGCACACCAGAGGCCCACATAATTTCCTCTCAAAAATATATCCTTTAAATGATTAAAAAAAAAATCCCTTAAAGTTAAGGTATTCTTTATAAGCCATCAACACTGGAAGTACTTGAAAGGACCATTAGGAATTTTTTTTTGATAAGAGGGTGAATGTATATTTGTTTCTGTTAATTTGTATTAATAACAGCACAATAACTGTTAATAACACAATAAATGCTGCTTAACAGTTACTTCTTGCATTTGTTGAGTTTTTAGATTCACGTTGTTCAGGATTAATTGTTTGATGTTCCCATATTTGAAAAATGAGATGAAAATGTTTTTAGGAAAAGCTTTCACCTGACATTTTTAAGAGATACTTAGTAAAGTAGTTAAAAATTTGGGTTACTTAAAAATATTGGACAGTATTATTATTTTATACATAAAGGAGCGGAGGACCACAATTACGATATTTTCTTTGTCATGTCTATAAATATTCTTCCAATTGCATTCCCTGGCTATTTTTTTGTGGTTTTAAAAATTATTAAAATAGATAAGCCATCCATTCCCTTCACTAAGTGTGCACTATCAGTAAAATTTTATGTGTTCTGTCAGCAATTTGATGTGATAAAGCAATGGTTTTCCTGTAGTTCACACAGCATCAGGGCTCTGCAAAGCATCTCTGGGGGTTCTTTGATGTCTAGACAGTTTAAATTATGCCTGCTCCCCTGCCTCCAAATTCCACCCCTGTTCTGCTTCAGGGGTTGTGGGAAATGAAAACAAACCAGAAGGGTTCCACAACCCTACGGTCTAGGGAGAAAAACAAACAAGTAGAATAAGCTGTATATCTACCCTGGCAGGTGTATAGGGAAGGGCCCAATTACAGGAACGGTAGAAAAAAAAAAAGAATTAGGGACAAATATTGTCCTTCTTGCTTATTTCTAATTATATTCCTAATATAGAAATACATGTGCATTGCAGACAAAGTCAAAATGTGGTCGAGGCATTAGAGAAGGAGGTTCGAGTTCCCTTTTACCCCAGCTCCCCAGTTTTTCCTCCCCATTGGCAGCCAAATCTACAAGATTGGTGTATTTCTTATGTAGTGTCCTGTTTATTGAAATGGTAAGATGCAGAATTGCATTCTAAGTTGAAAAACTAACTTTTTTTTCCTTCCTTTTTTTCTTGGTTTTCGTTTTAAAATTCGGGACACCATGATTCTTCCAACCCATCTTTTTAGAAAGTAAGTAACTTTTGAAAGTTCAGAGTTTTGTTGTTGTTGTTGTTGTTGTTAAAATGTTGATGCTTTATTAGTTCAGGTATACATATACACATACACATATTTTATTACACAATTTTTAACTTTTAAATTTCAACTGAGTCAATTAACCCTTGCCTCAACTGTAAGTTAAATGTTTTTAATTCATTAAAAATATAAATTGTTATGTAGGTGCTCATGCTATCTAAGAATACACTTTTTACATATATTTACCTCACCTTTCTTCACATGCACAGTAAATCATTGTAATATATATTCATATATATAAACATATTTAAATATGTATGAATGTAAATATGTTTTGCTTAAAGTGGGCCAAGGCATGCTTTCTGGCTTTTTAAAATATGAAAATAATAAAAATATATAAATAAGACTTTTATTTATTAATGTTCAATAACAAGTTCATTAAGACATTCATTTCTTCAGGAATAGCAATCCAATTTTTCTAGACTGTGTGGAGTTGTTGAGAATAATAGCAATAAGTAAATGGTATGAAAAACTTTTAAAAAATTAATTTTCCTATGTGTATTCTGCATTAGATGAAAGTTACCTTTTATTAAGCATTTAACTCTATTGATGCTATTGTTTTATTGTTTTTAAATAAAATGGATCATATAATTAATTTTTTTTTCTGTTCAGAAATGCAGGTGGTATGCTTACAATTAAGTGACTAATCAGCCAGTGATTTGAGATGTAAAATTTGCATTTCATTGCAGATTTTTTCTAATTCTTCTAAAATGCAAATGTTGTTTAGTTTTGAAATAAAACAAATTTCAGATGTTTGTTTCTGGAAAGATTTGAGAGAATTATAGTGATCATTGAAACTTGGAGATATACTGTCATGTGATTGTGAAGTACATATTTTTAAATATTTCCATAGTAAATCTTGAATTTATGGAATTAATAAACAGTATAATTTAATAATATATTCATGCTCAACAGAGCTTATTATTTATATGAAACTGGGTGCTTATCACTTATATTTGCAGCAAGCATAGCATTAAACTGCTACTTAATATTCAATTTATCTTCTACAATTATCTTTCATTTACTGTACCTTAGAAAGAAAATGTAAATTATAGTAATGGTAAATTATATGTGTTCAGCATTGTTTAGTTGTCTCAAAATCTGTATTATTCTTTCATGTTCTAAATCTTTAGGACTTTAGGAAAAAACAGGAAGAATGTGTGTGACGTTCAGTGTTAGGTGGACAATTTTATTGTTATATTTTTAAAAGTCTACATTCTTTCATTTTTATGTATTGGATTCTTTTTTACTTGTAGTGTTAACATCCTCTTGCCAAGTCCCTACAGAAAGTCTGTGTTTCTGACAGTTTCACTAACTTAAAACTCCACAAATCTGGCATAATAATTTCCTAGCTTCAAATTGTCTGTGCTTTTATCTAAAGAGAAAATGACAAAAATAGGCATTTCAGAGTGCTCAGCATAATATGTACAACATTATTTATCTGGAATTTGTTCATGGACAGAGATATTTCTGGGGGAGATGAATCCACTTTACTGTAGAAGGTATGCCTGGCCCACTTGAAATATGAGCAGAAAGTGGTTTGCGAGGAAAAATAATGAAACGAGGTCTGTAAACTTGGAGAAGCTTCACGAAGAAAGATATTACATAAGCACACACATTGCAATTACCATGTATACTTTAGTGTTATTACTACATTGTTCTCTGAACACATTCAGATTAGGGCGCTTGCTTCCTGTCAGATCCATTGGGATCATACTGACATGTTGGCACAGAGAAGCAGCTTCCTAAAATAATACTGTGTTCTTCTTATTATAATACTCATAAACCTTTATAACTTGATGCGTTTATATGTCATATATATGGGTTTATATGCCACACACACACACACTCATATATACACACACATACATATATGTGTATATATATGTGTATGTATGTGTGTGTGTATACACATACATACAAAGGAGATTTATATATCTCTCTATAGATTTGGCTTTTTTTCATTTTATTGGTGGGTTTTCATAGTAGGTAAGAAATTTCCTAATTTTTGTTTTTAGAAACTCTTAATTTAGAAACATAAAATAATGTTTCTTTCATGGAAATTCAAGCCTTCCCATCCGAGAGCTCCATAATCTTATCTGAGAATATTTTGGGTTAAATACCCAGAACCCCTAAGACACAAATGGGGTGGAATAGGGCTTCTACTCAGTAGTGGTTTAAACAAATACTGATCTTTCATCATATTAGGAAGTAAAATGTACATGAAAGCATAAGTAAGTGAAAGTAATAATTCTAGCTCTAAAATTTTAGTTTGCAAAAATATTAGTTTGCAAACAAAACCCAAAAGAGGTTCTAAAGTCTACACCATAAAATATTTAAAACATACATTTTATAAACATCTTTCTAGGTATAATGAATACATTTCAATAATGTTTGTACGAATGTGCTTTGAAATTTTTAATCATTAGTTTAATGCCAGTTGATTTCTTTAAAAAATCTGTTTTCATAATTCCGTCACTTGCATCTTTACTACAGAACATAAAGCTGGGCAGAATTCCCAAGCACTTACTTTTTTATTGACAAATCTGAGAAAAGGATGTCATTGTAGAAGCTATATCAGGTATAAACACAGATATAGATTTTTTATTTGGCCATGTGAGAAATGCAATCCTGTGGGTAACTTAAAACACTTGTAATTTCAAATCAGTTCTTCCCTGGTTTCTTATTATTCTTTTGTTGCTTTTCAACCTATAGGATGGAGCTGTCCTTGAACTTGGTTTATTTGATCACTCAAGTGCAACCATCAAGTTGTCTGTAATATTTAAAAACTGAGGCTTCATGGTATTATTTGTAAAATAACAGCACATAAACGTTTGGGCTTTGATTTCTTTGATATAGAGTGTTGGTTGCTTTATGAATAAAAGCATAATTTCAATTCAGGAGACTTTTTGCCTGAAGCCTATAAGACAGATGCATCTGATTAACTTTGGCAAAACTGGACTGGCCTGTTATTGTAATGTAGATGTTTTCGGGGTTGGGAGGATATTTTAAAAAGGCATGTGAGAGGGTCTTTTTTTTTTTTTTGAGAGAGAGAGACCGCACCGTTTTGCTACAGAAATTGCATCTCAGATTGCTTCACTTTTGCACACTTTTATTTTCTAGTGGAACTTCTCCATTAGCCTGTCTGAATGCAATGCTTCACACTAACACTCGAATAGGGGATGGAACATTCTTCAAAATCCCTGGAAAGTCAGGCCTTTATGCTCTCAAAGTAAGTTGGATTATTCTGCATATTATGTCTGTTATTACTGTGTATCATGCATTTTTTTCAGACATGTGAAGGTAAACAAAATTAGATTTGGGTGAAGGGTAGAAAAATGACCCCTGTACCTTTTAAATGTTTTCAGATGTCTTAAAAAATGATTTCATATTAAGAATAAACAATGACATTTTTCTTCAAGGAAAGCATATCTGTGGTTTCACTCTAACATATGGTAACGGAAAATAGTTGTGGCTTCCTTAAAATTCTTGATTCTTAAAAATTTACATGGAGGAGTGCCATGAATCTTCAGCCAAGGGCTGAAGATTATCACAGTCGCTGTAAACTATTTGACTTAAAGACCATAAGCTGATATACAGACTTCACACCTGTATGCCTTTCTGTCTTTTATAAAAATAAATTTATCCATTCGTCTCAAAAAGATGCTGGTTTAAATTAATCATTCAATTTTAAAACAGCAGTAATATCAAGGGAATTTTAAATAATGCATACTTGTGTGAGAAAAATAGAGAAATGAAATAAAAAACTTCAGATACTGGAATCTTAATTATTTTAGTATAACTTCCAACTAGAATGGGAAATGCTGTCTAAGATGCAAAATTCCAGAGGATAAAAGCTGATGATCTACATATGGTTGTGTAATTGGAACAAATAAAATCAGTGTATTATTTCTTATAAGTTAAAAATAATTCACTGCTTTAATATATGATGAATTACATTTAATGTTCATTAATGTCCTTTGAGAAGGGTGTTTTTAATGCTGAAAGTTATACCTGGCAAAGAAGCAGGGGTTCTTTCTCTGCTACTAAGCATTAAACCCTTCTCATTGTGTGTTTCAGAAAATTACACAGGTTAATTAAAAAGACTTGTATTATTTCAGTTGCTTTTTGTAGCTACTTGGGTATTTAATTTACTGGTAAAATTCTGACTTGTGAAGCCATTTCCTAATATAAGGAAGACTGTAGAATTGAAAAAAGAAAAAAAAAGGTAACAATGTATGCCAAAAGGAAACTGTTTTATATAGATTTTAAAGGACCTAAAAAATCATCCTGTGGCAGTGTACTTTTCCCAGTGGTTTGGTTTGGTTTGGTTTTTAAAGGAGTGATTTTTACATTAAGATATAAATCTGTTGAAATTCCAAATCACAAGTAACAGTGGTAATACGTTAGGATCCTGAAAATACTTTACATGTTTTCAGTTGCCAGTACATCTCCATCATAAGTCTTCATTTTTTTAAAAACAAAAAAATATAGAAAGAGGAGTCATCATGCCCAACTGACGGAACATTGGATTTAGGCTGTGAGTCTGAACTGGATGGAGCGGAAATGGCGGAGGCCAATGCCAGTGGAGAAGGAGATGGAGGTATGTGTACGGAATGTCAAGATATAAACCTTATTCTCTTACAAGTTATACAGAATTCCAGGAATTCACTGATTGAATTCCCAACCATTAGAGATACAATTCCTTTTCTAAGTGTTTACCTCCTGCATAGATTCATCATCAAATAATTTTGATTCAAAAGGTTGGCACGAAAGGAAAGTATGTATTCTTTGCCTTTTATTTTTATTTTTTTTTAACAATAGGCTTTTCTGGATAATATTCTTGAATGTTATCAGTATGTTTCTCCTGTAAGGTGAGAGTGTTACTGGAGTTATCTAGTGGTTTTATTCTTCTGTGAGGCAGAGAATGCTAATATTTTCTCTCTGATTGTGTTTCTTTTTCTTGTGATCAAAAGTAGTTTAGTGACAGCTTTGTTCCTAGGTTTGTCCTTTGTAAATGAAGCCTAGGATTAATATTCCTCCCAATGAAACATGGGCCAAATAAGTTATATTCTTGTGAAACTCTTTTGAAAAGTGAGTGACCCTTCCAGAATTCTAAGGGGCCATTTTCTGCCTCTGAATTCTATCCATGTTAATTCATTTTTATCTTTCTTGAGACATTTACATTATGATTCCATTGGTGTGTATAATTTCCGTACTGCAGTTTTAACAAATCTTTGTTCCACCAACCCTTCTGGACTTTTTCCTACCCTACCCACTAGTCCCACAAAGTGGACCCAGAGCATGATTTGGGAGGAAGACTGTGTCATTAAAGCCCCGGTTGGTGGACTCATAGAAATCAGTAAATTATCTTTAAACAAACAAACCTTAAAGGATCCTTGCAGAAATATCGTATTTCAGTAATAGCCCAAAGCCATTCATTTTATTAACAGCCATAGGAGTCTCTTTGTATTCTGACTGGACACTTCTGCCCTTTAAGCTGGTCTGCTTTCTGATAGTCCCCATGAGACTGATTTTGCTTTGGTGGCTATCTGATCTGCAATAGAGATTGTGAATTAAGGTAGGAAACAACAGATTCTTTGTAAAAAAAAAAAAAAAGGCTGATGTTGACTCTGTAGACTTCCTTTCTTTTTAAAGCCAGCTTTCACTGAATTTGTTGTCCTGATCCTTATACCTTTTAAAAAACTCAGCTCCACACCATTGTGTGCTAGTACTGTGAACTTCGACAGGTCCTTGGGGTTACAGAGGGAACAAGGAAGATGCATAGCAATTTCTGCCTTTCTGGAAGGGCTGGGAAGTGGGGCAACCTGTTTCTCTTTAGGAGGATGAAGAGGAATCATTGGGTCCTTCCTCTTGTTGCCTTGCCTGCTTCAGTGACCACTTGTGTTCTCTGTCTCTCTCTCTCTCTCTCAGCCTGTATATTGAGCTTCTCTTGTGTGCTGCATATTGTTTTCAGCACCGCAGTTACAGCAGTAAAAAACAAGAACAAAAAGAGACCTCTCACAGATCTTAGGTTGGTAGAGAGACAGGTAATAAGCAAAATAAATGTGTAAAATGTGTAGCTTATTCAGTGCCAAAAAGTGATATGGGGCAAAATGAATGAGATAAGAGTGAGAGAGAGGAGTACGTATGAGAAAAGATCTGAAGGGAGTTAAGGGAGCAGATATTTAAGGGGAAAGAGTTCTAGGTGAAGAAACAGCCGTTAAAAGGCCTTGAAGCTGGAGAGTGCCTGGAATGTTCCAGAAATATCAAGAGACCATTGTGTTAAAGGCCAGAGTGAGCAAAGGAGAGGGTGGTGAGATATGAAGTCACAGGAGTTATGGGGCCAGATACTATAATGCCTTGATCTTGCCTTTTGCTTTGAGCAAGATGTTCAACTCTTACAGGATTTTGAGCTAGAGACACAATGATCTCACTTAGATTTTAGCAGGAGCAAAGTATAGCGGAAGCGCTAATTACAAAAATATATATGGGGATGGGGATAAAGGACAAAAACAGAGGGAGGGACCAGTTAGAAAGCTGTTTCCATAATCTGGATAAGAAGTGATGGTGGTTTGAAAAAAAGGAGTAGCAGTGGATGTACTGAAAAGTGATTAGCTTCTGGATATGTCTGAAGCTAGATCCAGCAGGAGCTGCTGGAATTAGCATGGTTATGCAATAAAGAAAGGAGTTGGAGATAACCCCAAATTATAAGTGTTACCAAATAGAAGAATTAGCATTCTCTTTAACTTAGATGGAAAATCTGCAAGTGAATTAGTTTCGGGGGCAGAAGGTTGTTGATCAGGAGCTCAGTTTTGAACATATTAAGTATGACATTCATTTTTACCACCAGAGTGGATGTGTTAAATAATTGGACTTATCTGTCCTGAATTTATGGGAAAGACTTTGCTGGAGATATACATTTGGAAGTGGTTGGTTTATAGACGATATTTAAACACGAGAAACTAGATGAGATCACAAAGGAACTGAAGGGAAATAGAAAAGAGAAGAAGCCCAGAGACTGAACTCAGGGGTATTCGAATTTTAAGAGCTTGGAGAAGGTATGGAAAATAATTACAATAAATGAGACTGAGTTTAAATGGATAGGAGAGCATGTTGTCTGTTCTGGAAGCCAAGTAAAGAGCGTGTTTCTGTAGTGAAAGCACCTCAGATGTGTTAGATACTTTTAGATATATCAACTCATAATGAAGACTGAGCATAACCAATGGATTTAGCTTTGTGAGGTTGTTGATGAACTTGACAATGACAATTTCTTTCTAGTGGTGAGACCACAGCCTGCATGGAGTGGGCTCAAGAGAATGGGAGACAGAAATTAGAGACCCCAAATGTAGCTGATGCTTTCAAGGATTTTTGAGGTAAAGGGAAGAAGCGAAATGGGAAAATGGCTAGAAGGGAAAGTGGAATCCAAAAAAGTAATTTTTTGATATGAGAGAGAAACAGGAGAATAATTCTACACTGATGTGTAAAATCCAGTTGAGGAGGAAAATTTGATAATGAGGAAGTTGTCATGTGGCCATGTGCTTGATTAGAGGAGAGGAAATGGGATCAATTAAATGGATGAAGAGACTGGCCTTATTTAGGAGTATAGACAGGTGCTCTAAGGAAGCAGAGGGGAAAAGTCAGGGTATTTGGATAGAAGTGAAGGTAGGAGAGTTTATGTGGGAGAGGCTTATGGAAATTTGCTTTTTATTGCTTCATTTTTCTCAGTGAAATAGGAAACAAGTTCTTCAGCTCAGGATGAGGACCAGGGAGGTAGTTTTGCAGATTCAAGGAGACTATATAAAATATTTGTCTAGAGTCAGGCAGCATTAAGTATACTCTCAAGGTTGCTAATTCTGAATTTGATACAAGACTAGACAACATGAGTGTACTTTTTCCAGTCATGTTCATGACCACTGTTACAAGGGCAGAGTCGGTACAGAGTCGGACTTGACCAGAGTTGGGATTTTGCCAGGTGTGAATGAAGAAGGGAGAGAGGGAGGAAGGAGTTAAGGGTGCATGAAATGGAGTAGTTAAGATCAGTCTCATGGTAGTTAAGATCAGTCTCATGGTAATTAAGGTGGTTGGGGAGGTGAGTAAGGACACGAATATGTGAGGGATGGCGTGAAGGGGAAGGTCTTCTTGGGGTGGAAGGATTGTTTGATCTGGTGTTCTACAGAAAATGAGTTAGAAGGACAAGTGACTTGAGAGACGAATACACGGAATTGAGGTTAGGAAAATATTATGGAATGTATGGTGGGAATGAGAGGAAAGAAAGAAGGAACCCCGGTGTAAGGCTGTCACGAACGGTTGGAGCGTTCACGCTCTTCCAGAGTGGGTGACTGAAGGGACCATCAGCCGCAGCTGAAATTCAGCAGCCCTCGGTTTGCCCAGCCTCGTATTATGGGATGGAGCTGAGTGGAATAGAGGCCACCCATCGCATTTCCAGGCCCAGTAGTACAAGATGTGTGGAAAAGAGAGGGGCTTCCACCTGAGAGGGTTCTAGGGGAAGTAGTGATCACTGGAGAGAGCCAGGTTTTTTTGTAACTCAAGATGTGAAGGGAAGTTTTCAGAGAAAAGATGGAGGCTAAGAGATTTTGCTAATTGACTACTACTGAATTTCAGAGGAGACAGTAGGAGGGTTTTAAGTGGCTAGAAAGGGGGTGGAGGACCAGGCAGGAGCACTCAGCCAAGAGCTAAAACAAAGTAGGGAAAGAAAACTCCCCTAATTTGAAATGTGAATAGGAACTTCACAAAATAACGCTTACCTGCACATCTCCAGCTAATGTGACCAAGACTAAATGTTCTGGTCTACTCCTTTGAAGTTGCATTAGAGAAATTGTTTTGGGGAATCACTGAATGGATAGTAAATAGCTAGTTTCCTCGAGTATTCCTTGACTTTCCCACTTTTGTTTGCATCTTAGGGCAAACCACAATTGCTTCTTTTTAGGACAAGGATATTTCCTATCCATGTAAATACCGTATACTTCTATGTATAACCCATCAAACTTGCCACACTCAGATATTGAAAAGGACTGCCTCCACTGTCCAGACTTTGTAAGCCGTATCTGGTTTAATCCTCATAATGTTCCTATGAGATAAATAATCTTTCTAGGATTTGTTATTTTTTAAAAATTTTCTATTTTTATTTATTTTTACCTGTGAGAAAACAAACTTAAATATCTCATCCAAGTGGCAAGCATAAAACCCACGCTCTAACTGCCGTGATCCTCCCTTGGAATCCCAGGGAACATTGTTAGCCAGGAGTCATTGATACAGTTTTGCTTTTCCCACATTTGTGCAAATCTGTTCTGACTATAGACTTGAGAATTTGACAAAGAGGAACCCCTGGCTTACCTGAAATAAGGAGTGGGATACAACATGACTTCTTACAAATCAATAATACAGTTCATGAAACTGAAGCAGTTCAGGTGATTTCCTTGCTGATTTTGTTTCTAATACATATTTAAACCAGAAGTTAAAATGGATACAGTTTCTGTACTTGTAACAGCTGTACAAATATACTTTGAAAATATAATCAGAGAGAGAGAGAGAAGGTGGGGGATGTGTGGGGTTGGAAGCCAGGGCAGGGAGAGAATGAGAGGGGAAGGAAATGGGGAGGGTCCCACCATCTGTTGTGTTTTTTTTTTTTTTTTTTCCTTCTCCTCTCCCATTCCTCCTTTGGGATGAAACAGTGGGATGTGTTGGGGTGAATAATAACCATCAATTGGTAACACACCCTTGTGGCAATCCAAAGAATAAGCCTCTGCTACCGTAGAGTTCTTTCAAATTAATAAATATCAACTGACATTCGCTGTACCATTAAACAGGGTAAGCACAGAAATATTTCTTTTTAAAAAAAGACACTTTAAAAAAACTGGTAATAGAAAATCTTCGTAGTTTGATTCCAATCAATAACAGTTGAAATTTTAGATCTAAGATGATAATAGTAATGCTTGAGTCCTCTTCTCGCAATCAATTGGCCAGAGAAATATTCTTATTAAATGGATGATCTTTTGCCAAGATACTTTGTTTTGAAGTTTTTTGAAAAGTTTTACAGTGTGGGGAAGGTGGCATATTATTGGTTATAGGATTTACAAGACACACAGAACTATAGTTATGTGTATGTTCCTTTGACTCCTACCAAACAGTTTCTCAAGTTAGTAAGAATTAGACATACAGACTCCAGAAAGTAAACTCGTCAGACGTCACAGACTTTAGCTCTGGAGATTGAAGAGTGATTTAGCTGAATCACTTTATATATCTTTGTTGACAACCCATAACCACTTATGCCAATATAAGTATAGATCTCTGTCACCCAAAGAAAATATTTTGAATTTTATGGGCTATTTTAGTCAGAGATCTATGAGTATATTTGTGTCGGAGTTGTTTTCCGAGCATAATACATTGGTATATCATGAGTTTGCTCACACATATTAAGTTGACTTATAGTGCATTGCTGGCTGCAAAACCCATACATATTTTATACGAAATGATGGCATCACTAGATAGTCTTCACCCTCTTCACCTTCTATTTATAAATTGTTATTAACAAGAAAAAAAGCGATTTTCTCTTTCCGTGGCCCTGATTTATATTATATGTTTAAAATCAAAAGCGACCATCCTATTTATTAAAATAAAGAAACTGGAGAATGTACAATTTTCATCCACAGAGATCAAAAAAGGTTCTGCTTGTTATTAACCCTAATGGCTTTCACGGAGGAAGCAGCACTCTAGGGGGGGAATTAGTATTTTAAAAGTCTCTATTTAGGGGAAAAAATTATAGAGAACATATATCCTATGTTTTAGTCCTTAGATCCCAGGGTAAATAATGATTCCAACATTTGAAGAATTTTATATGGTCCTTTTTCATTATTCTTTACGGCCAGCTTTATAAGTGGGTTTCTGATCGTATGATTCTTGGCAGGGTTGTGTTAACTTAATGAAACATTATTCAGCTCACTCTTTGTTTTCATTGGCTCGGAGGCTGCAGTTTAAGGGGTCTTTTTTTCAGAAGTGAAAAGTGCTTTAAGATGGCCTGAAGTGTGTGGATAGGATCTCTGTTGAGACATCAATTACACACAGATGAGGAGCCTCCTGGAGGAAGTGAGAAGTGTACTAATGAAGGTTTACGTGCCCTCAGGGAGTAGTCACACTGACAGTTTATCAGTGGCAATTTTATAGAAGGGATCAGGGAAAAGAAAACCAGGGGACCGTGGAGTTGTGATGACAGCGTTTCGAGTAACTTTGGAGGACGTTGGTAAACTCTTTGGTGTTTTCTTGTGGTGGTATCGGTCTTGTTGGGCTGGGGGTTTTTCAGTAGCTAGTCTGTGGTTGCCCCCACGTGATGGTACTTAGGATGGAATCTGTGCCTTCATCTGGGTGTTCAGGATGCACTTCTACTTGCCAGCCACTCCTTAGAATCTTGCCCATGAGGGAAGGGAATTCTTTCAGTGGCTGGACCGGGTCCCCTGATTTTCTTAGGTTAAGCTAATTTGTCTTTGCTTTAACATTTCTTTTTCCTTAACAGCTTTGTTAGCTCATGGAGACACCTGTTCTACATTGGTGGCCTAGAGAAACTTAAGTATGTGAAAATTATATTATTTTAGTTACACATGGAAGAAAATATGGAGGAAAGAGAATACGCTTCATAGTCAGAAATGACCATTGGCAGGATATCAGACCTCCTCTGCCCACTCTTTCCTTTTTCTCCCTTCTTTCAATCCAGCCCACAGCATTCATGAGAAGTACGAGGGACTTCAAGTGCATGTGGGCTGGACCCCAAGCCAGACTTTGACTTATGCCAGTCAATTCAGCTAGATAATATTCTAATAGTAAATATCTAGAGAGATAGGAATCTCAGGCTCCTTTATATTTGTCTCTGTGTTTTAATAACCTTTATAGTCAAGAATGTTTTCCTTATGCTGAAATCTTTATGTGCATTTAATTAAACTAATTTTCTCTTCCCCACCCCCCATCTGATGATGAGGAATGATGAGGAACAGCTGGGCATCATCTAGATACCACCCCTTCATCTTAACTTCTTCAAATGACTTACCCCAGCTCTTTCATAAATTTTCGGTTTACTGTTTTCCATTTCTTTTACCCATTAGGGACCTCTTTTTCTTACATACTTCCCCTTGAACTGTGAACTTTGTTCTTGTATAAATGGATTTTGGTCAGTTTTAATAGCCTGGAGTCATGGAGGAGAAGAAAGTTTCAAAGTGCAGATAGAGTGACCCATTTAAGTGTACTTTTGCCTTCTCTTCTTGAGCTCTGAAACATTTCATAATATCGAGATAAAGATTGCAAAGAGAGTGTGATCTCATAATAAAAGCAAACTTCCTCTCAAATAAAACCAGAATTAAAGATTTTCCCTCAGTTAACTCATCTTAACTAGCCAGCCTTCTTTTTGATTTATTAGTTTATAATTAGTATATATGAACAAAGCACCAATTCTTTAAAAAGTAAAGTACTTTTTTCATTGGTGCCAGATAACCCGTTCTCTCCTTTTAAAAGTGACAGTGTATAGCCATTTCTCAGTTAACCACATCAGTACCTTATCTAACTCCCTTTTATTATATACTAGAGTTGTCTTTTATGTGTCAGAGGATAAAGTACTTAGTGGTGATGCCCACAAGTGGAGGAAGCGTTCACCCTTGACCTTGTGCCAACCTTTTAATGATACTCTTCTTGCTTGCTCCTTGCTGTTTCTGGTTTTCTGAGTGGATTGCTGTATTTCTGTGTGGATGTTTCAGGAACGTAATGCAGTGTAGAAGATCACAGGTATTGTGCAGCATAACAGAAATAGCTTCCACTGTTTTGCCTCGTGCAGGCAGTTCATCGTGTCACTGCTGTCCATAATTCTGACAGAGGAATCTGTCCCGACACATCTGTAGGCTGTAGATGGACCTACAGATCTGGTACCTGTAGGGTATGCTTTTCCTATTAAATACTTTTATTTCTGTTAATTTATTTATGATGTTAAAAGTATTTCTATTAAATACTTCTATTTTCTGAGTTTAAAGGGGTATTTTTTATGGATGCCCAGAGATATTAGTGTAACTCAATGGCTACGGTGATAAATTGAGTGCCTATAGTAGGCATTCCTATAGCTGTACCCTCGGTGTACAGATGTTCTTCCTAGTTAACTTGGGAGCTTCTGTGCCCTCTCCAGGGCAAACCAAAGTGTCTGTGAACCATTGGGGGATCCTGCAATGAAACTGCAGTCCGTCCACTTCTGTGATATTGGATGAGCATCACTTGTAGCCTCTGATATCAGCCTGATTACATCTTGTTTAGGATCATGTTCTTATTGAGAGAAATTGCTAGTATAATTATCATCTGATTAACCATTCCTCTTATTTTATTTGTTCCCTTTTCTGCAAACCTCTTCTGCCTAAGAAGAGGGCTTTATTGGGCTAATAAAGGTGGATATAACATACAGTAAAATTTTAAGTTATTTTAGCTATATTTTATTAGCAGATGATATTCTAAATATTTTCGAGTATCAATAGGTAAAATGTTTAGGCAGTTTCTCCCTTGAAAGTTTCTTAGGGGAAAATTGCTAGGTACATTATTTTAATTGCTATGTACATTTATTTAACAGTATTTCTCTGTGTAGTTGCTGGCCTTTCTTGGAATCTCATATGCTTTGAATGTTGTCTGTTGGAATGAGAGAAGTTGTTTAAATTCCAGTATCTGTACCTATCTTGGAATAAAGAATGCTTTTAGAGAAGGTAGTTCTCCTTAGTCTGGATCCAAAAAGGATTAAGGAATTACCTTTCCTCTGAGAGAAATGGAGTCCAGGAAAGATTTTTGGGGTCAGATGGGGTTTGCCTGGTCTTCATTAAGTCATTTTTAACAGTTTTTGGCATGTATTTTGTTACTATGTATATCCAGAACATCTGATATGAGCAATTTCAATGTAAGTATGATACATAAAATGGACACAATCCAAATATAAGCTTCTTTGATTATTTTCCATCCGAGGATACTTTTGAATTATGTGCTTGTTGATCTTTCAGAACAAATTTTAATTATCATCGGTAGGTTTTCGCACACTTGGTTTTCCTCAGATAGAATTAATAGTTCTATACCACAGTTCCTAGAAAAAAATACATTAAAGAGCTTTATAGGTCTTGGGTTTTATTCGCTGTTGTCCTCCAGCATTTGATAGTGTTTGGCACAGAGGTGCTCAGCAAAAGTTTTGCAACTAAATGAATGATTCATAAATAAATAAGCTTCCTCTAAGACTCAGTTCTCTTTTAAAATGTGATTGAGCGCTAACTGTGCACAGCGTTATCTCTAATACACTCTGTGCTCTTCAATTTATATCTTTTGTTTATAAAAACTATATTAAGCCTATAGTGAATGTCTGGATTATTTCTACAGAGAACTATTTTGATAGCATCTAGTTTGATCAGAAAATTGAAAGGGAGTAATTGGAGGGAGAACTGATAGAAATGAAATGGATCAAAGGCTGTTCTGCCTGCCTGGATTAGACCTGGGAACACCAGTCACCTCTGATGGCCTGTGACTTACATCATGTGGTTTAGTGGGACATACAGCGATTAATGTCATTGCTGCAGGGACTCTGTTGTTTGCAGATCCTGGTCTGCGGTGTGGTTCTGCCCTCACATAGCTCCTGCCATTTCAAACAAGCATTGTGATTTCTAATTTTGACTTTTGAATCATCTTTATTTCACTATGGAAAAGCCCCAAACTGTGACTTTCCTCTTAAAATAAGGCAACAAGTCAGGATGGCAGAAGGAAGTTTATTTGCAGTGCATGGCAGGTCGTGTGACTTTCCACCGATATGCATAGGATGTTTCGTTGTTTGGTTTTCATATTTTCCCTAATTGATTTTAGGATGATTTAAAAAAAAGTTTCATAAGATAGAAAAGAAATTCACTTTTTATGTATGCTTTTCCATAATAATTGAACTCTGCTTTGCTGACTTCCCCTTCCATGAATTCTTAACTAAAAAACAGTAATTGAATGTTGACATTAAAAATAGACACTTTAGATAAATTTCATTAAAATCAAATTTGACAGTTTTACTTAATAAACATTTATAGATAAACTGCTCTGCACCTTTCTTTGCAACAATGTGTAAGTCCCTGAGTGACTGGACTTGTGGGTGGTATGGCAGAGAAGCATCGTTTGCAGAGAGTGCCATGAATGCATACACTAGGTTCCAAGGAAACAAGGCAAGGGGAGGAGTGAGTCTACCTCAGAGATGGGCATAGTCAGGAAGGCTTTGGGGGAAGCTATTCCAGGTTGGTATCTCAAGATGAATTCTCCAGGCAAAGAAATGGAGAAGGGTATTTGGGTGAAGGACAGTCAGAGCAAGTACAATAAATATAGCAAGTCACTGTGTTCAGGAAACACAGCAGGGTCTTGGCTGGTTGGATCAGAGGGGATGGGAGTTGGGGAGGCAGATGAGATTTAAGATGAGAGACAAAGTCAAGGTTGCGTTCTAATTTCTCCCTTCTTTGTGTCTTGGTTTAAGGTCAAAGCCTTCTTGTACACTTGTCAGTGGGTTAGTAATTACACTGGGGGGAGTAGTGCCCAAAGCTTCTGTCATTCAACTTTTAAAAATATGAGTTCTAACCCATATTTTCTAGTTTGATCTCATTTTTGAAGTTGAAGGGTGAATGAGTGAGGGGAAAGAGGAGGACAACATGGAGACTCTGCGAGTCAGAAATCCAATCTTGCCGGGAGGTCACCAGATTCTCTAGCCTTCAGGACTGTCTCATGATGACGAGGAGTCTTCTGTCTCTTTTTCCTCCTGAGGCTTCCAAATAGAATATTTGGGATGGGAGGTTTGGGAGTCTGAGTGTGAGTGAGAGTGGAGGTAGTTGAGCAGCAAGTACTGAGAACCTCATTACCTGTTTGAATTTAAAACAAGCAGATTAGCCTTTAACTTTGTCTTTGGCTTTGCCTAGTTTTGGCAGCCAAGCAAAATGTAGGCAGAAATAACATTTCTGTACCTTTTTAAAAAAAAACCTTTCCTTGTCTTCATTTTATCCACCTACAAAAAGGGCAGGCAGTCTTGTGGGGTTTTGAGGTATAAATCCTAGCATTCATTTTTGTGATCATGCCAGTGAAGTTAGGAAAAAAACACACAAAAAAAAACCCATTCTTGTTTGAATGCCAAAAAGATATCACTTTCTAAGCTGCCTGTCAGTGTTTGATATTTATTGGATAAAACATCTGTCCTAATTCTTCAGTTTCCTGGTTTCTGTTGTAATTTCACATTTGGGGGATTTCCCTTGGTCCTCTCCTTAACATTGATTTTTCTTTGGCTTGTATATCAGAGGCCAAACCCAGTCCCTTCTATAAATATTCAGGCAAGTGTTTAAAATGAGCTCTGCATTATTTATTTATCACATCTGTTATTAAGAAAGCTGCAAGAATGAAGTGAAAGTGAAAACCGTATGTTTTGTCAGAATATGAAGCTGCATGAACCTCTGCAGTCCAGCTACTTGGTGTTTTTCTTTTCAGCCGCCCTCATCACATACATATCAAAAGAATGAATAAAATCATTCACACACCGGTGTTAAGGGTCCATTTTTGTCAGTGCACATACACAAACACACACACCACGTGCATGTACACGGCACACACGCCGGTGCACTCTTTGGAGCCTATGGACTGCATTGTGCTTTTAATTATCTCTTGACTTTTTCCTTAAAAATAAGGTATTTGGTTTTTTTTAACACAAAGGAACACTCATTTATAGATTTCATTTTCTATTACATTTACTTTTTGTAAAAGTTCCATAAATATTTGATCAGAAATAAATAATTCAGGGGTGCCTGGGTGGCTCAGTGTGTTAAGCCTCTGCCTTTGGCTCAGGTCCTGATCTCAGAGTCCTGGGATTGAGCCCCACATTGGGATCTCTGCTCAGTGGGGAGACTGCTTCCCCCCTTCTCTCTTCCTTCCTCTCTACCTGCTTGTGATCTCTGTCTGTCAAATAAATAAATAAAATCTTAAAAAAGAAAGAGAAAGAAAGAAAAGAAAGCAAGTAAGCAAGCAGGAAAAATGGTTTGATCCAGGGAAATAGGACCAAGCTCCAAAGAGGGAATCAGGAAGGCAATTGACTATGGAGGAAGGAATTCTCATGATGCTTCACTTGATTGGGTGGAATGTAAGATATAGCAAAATAGAGGTTTAAGTTAAAGAAAAGTGAATCATCTTCAGAAAAAAACTTCATAGTACTGCTTGATGCTGTTTGATTTTATTGTCCTCCCCTCCACCTGAAGTTCTGTGCTCCAAATGGAACCAAATCTTCCTTTTGGAAGCACTAAATACATGTGAATCACTATTAACTTGGTGGAATGGTAAATTTAAATGAATTATGCATTATACCCTTTGATAGCTAAACAGGTATCGTGATGCCACGTGGCTTCCTAAATCAGAGGGAAGTAGAGCAAGTTCTAAGATAGCTCTGGTACTCCGGAAGGAGGGCTGACTGTACCATTTACTGTCGCAGTCAGATGAGTGCAGGGGGAATGAGGCTTTCATTACCTACAGACTAATTCAGCATCTGTGGTTTTTGGATCCTGCTTCACTGGAGTTTACCTTTGCAAGACTTATGAATAAAAGCACTTCCTAAGCAAATGGGTAAATCTGTTTAGATGTCCAGTGTGCAGAACTATTCTGCTATTTTCCCTAGGTTCCCTAAAAATCCATGGGTGGTTTTTGGCTCTCCTTTTTAACTAATCAGTAAGTTTCCATAGTCGAGGCAGAAATACTACTCTAAGAATGTGAAGTAAAAAAACAACTTTGCTTCTGCTGGGCTTCTGTTGCCGCATATAGGTCCATCCAACTGGAATCGGTTGTCCCCCCTGTGACCTTCCTCTCAGTTCCTCAGTTAGTCTCACTTCATAGAGACTTCAGAACGTTAAAAAGGCCATCGGTGTAATCACTGTGAAGGTAAATTTATCTTTGAACTATAAACCGATAGTTAATTTCTGGTATTTCTTGATGAGTAAGATTTGGCAGAGTATTATAATTTACTGTAGTGATCATTGCAAGGAGAAAAGCCTAGGGGTCATAGTCCGTGGGAGCAGTGTTACAATTTCTTAACTACAGCATTGAGAATGTTTAAAGGAAAAGTATCATACAGTATCAAATAGAAGCAAGTCACCTGATCTTTAATTCAGGGACTTCTCTGAGTTTGTCCATGGGCAAATCCTTTGGCTTCTTCAACCGAAGTATTTCCTGGGCCAATCACTGTCACCGATAGTTCTTAATTTTTTCATGTCTGTGGTTAAATGACTTGATCTCCCTGCCCTTATCAACTTCCTGTTTCAGCACCTTCGGGATGCAACCAAATTGAACTTCTTTAGACACTGAATTTTCTGCATCCGTTCTGGGCTTTGAGGACAAATATTTTAAGTGTGAAATTATGGGTCTGGCCCTGACTCCCAGCTCTGCTCTTCTGTTGACTTTGCTACTGTGGGCAAGCTGTTGAGCCTTTCTGAGCTCTAGTTTTCTCTCTCCAAAACAGAGGCAGTACCTTAATGTCTTGCAAGGAAGCAGCAACGATGTGGCAGGGATGAAATGAAATCACATATGTAAAGCGCTTGGCATTAATAACTAACAATTACAGTCTGAAAGTTGTTCCTTTGGTTTGGTCCCCAGTAACTTGATTACTTTCTGCCTTAAAACAAAACTTGACTCTTTTTCCCCAACATTCTCCTTCATAAGCCGCATTTTTATTTCTAGGCAACATGTGCCTGAGTCTATCTAAAGCAGCTTGAGTGTTCTCAACACTGTGCACGTGCATATGCTTCCATTTTTGACTAGAATAATTTTTACTCCTCCACCTGCCTCCAAAGCTCAGGTCAGAATCTTCTCAAGTTACTGTTCCTTCGAAAAATTTCTTGGATTAGTGTTAACCCCGGTGCCCTTAAAAAGTCATATTTTGAGCTTTTCCAATATGTTCTCGAGTTATTTTTTTCCATCTAACTTCCGCTTGCCTCCTGCCTTTGACATCTGCCTCCATTCTGCCACCAATCACAGCACTTCCTGACTTTGATTTCCCAAATAACACCTTCCCCTCTGGTGTGCACAGAAGAGGGCCTGCATCTCTCTATGGCCAGAGTCCAGCCTCTTCTCTCCGGTGGACAGTTTGAGGGCTAAAGATGAGTGCCGGCCATAACAGAGGTTCCACAGAGCCACAGGTGAATGTGGGCCCTTGTCACCCATGTCAGTGAAAGATTGGTTCTTCTAAAAAACAGCTTTTTGAAGAAAATGTCCTCTGTAGAATAGGCAACAGGAAAGCTTGATTCTGGTAAAAGTGGGCAGATTACATGATTCTCTGCAGAAAGCATGATGTTCTTGAAAATAATTGCCTTAAACTGACCCCCAGCATCTTGGCTTTTATTTTTCCTTCTCTGTTATAGATGACTTGGCCCATACGACAAGACAAACATGTCTCGGTAGGCCAGGAAGTCTATAGAAGGAGGGCTGTTAAATGGAAGAGGACCAGGGCCGTTGGTAGATTTGAAACACAATTTCATGAATTTACATTGTTTCTTCAAAAGACTGTGCATTGCTCAATCTGCATATTCAGATTTGGAAAGTATCTTTTGACTCCCAAGTCTTAAGGCAGATATTATGCTCTTTTATATGTCCGCACAATACCCCTATGGCATAGAAATTAACATCAATTAGTGGGTAAGGACACGGGGTGTAGAGAGGTTACGTGTAACTGTGACCACACAGTTATTAAGTGATCCGTTCTCTCAAATCTAGATATTCTTCTTGTCACTGTGGTGTTTGGCTTTATTTTAGGTATCCATTTTCAATTGGAGAGAAGCTCCAAGTGAGTTAATTACAGTGGATATAAAAAAAGGAATTCAAATTAGTAATATCATTATCTCTCTCTGTTTCTAGTTTGTGCAAAGCAGGTAAACGATGAAGCATCTTCCACTCGAGATTCAAGCCTCACCAACACAGCGGTGCAAAGCAAGTTAGCATCTTCCTTTCAGCAACACACCAAAAAGGCTCTGAAACAGGTAAGAGCGCTGCCATTCATTCTTTGTTCGACCTACTTAAAGTAATGGGTGTGAGGTGGAGAAGGTAAAATCTGTAGGAACATAGCAGCCAGAGCAACAGAGATGTCCTGAATTCAACTACTTGCATTATATTCAAACACTAATTTTACTCCAGGCGAAAAACTAGGAGAGGCTTGGCTGAGAACTTTGATGTAAAATAGAAGAGGGAAAATGTTCTTGGAGCCATGAAAACTTATATTACGATTTTCTTGTGTGAGGTTTATGGTAAACATTTTGGGTTCGTAAATGCATTGCATATCTTGAAAATACTGTCTCTGTGGTCTCGTGCTTAACTAATAGTTGATATAGAAAATAAACACATAATGTCTTCCTTGTGACTGAGACGCATCCAGTTATGACTAGGAAAAAGAGTAGTTGTGGCTTACTTTTATAAAGAATGTCTCCCAGTGAGCGTTTGGTGCTGAATGGAGGTTAATCGTGCAATATCATCTTGATACTACCTACATGGTCTTGATCTCTGTGTCCTTGCGCCAAGGTGATGATGGGAGGGAATGGTTGCAAGGTTGGCTTCTAGGTTCTGAAACAACTCAGTTTGAATTCCTGCAACTCTGGGCAAGACACTTCTCTCCTCTGAATCTCGAATTTCACATTTAGAGAATGTGGGAAATAATAGCACCTTTCACATGGGGACAGTCCGAGAGAAGTCTGTGAGGTGAGACGTCGAAAGCACATGGCAGAATGAGCGACCCTGACCCCTAATAGCCACTCAGTCGATGTTAGCTATTGCTGCCGCACCAGCACATTCCAAACTGGGCGTGGAAGAGGAGACGATGCTGTGCTTAGATGGGGACACTGCGTGATGGTAGTGTGCTCTGTAAGTGGAAGGCTTATGTATGTGACCGCTCATGTGAAAATTCATGATTTTCCCTTGTTTAACTGCCTTCCTCTCCCATATTTATTTTGCTCTTTCTATGACATCCCCCCTCCCTCACATCTCCTGCAGACCCTGACCAAGTGTAGGGATAGACGTACCATTCTTGTGATATATTTATAACAAGGAAGAGGAGAAATGTCCTTAAAAAATTATTTTTTTTTAAGTCTCACTAACCTGTAAAGCTTCTTAATATCCTGTCCAGTTTCCTAGACAGCCCCTACCTTCTCCTCTACTTCAAACAAGGAAACTTAGGAAAGAAACTCAACATTTTTGTACTGAATTACATTACTTTTCTATTCTGTATTAATTATTGAAATTGCAGTATTTCCTTTCATTGGTATTATGTATAAGGTAATTAGTGTTACATCAAATAATCTTTGATGAGCTTGCCATTTGTATATCTTGTATGATGTTTTAGACCAAAGAACAAAATTGAATTCAGTGTTGAGATCCCTTTTTAATTGATGAAATAAAGGATGGGTGACAGTAGGGAAGTCCAGGAAAAGGCTTATTCAGGTAGCAAATGGAATGTAGATAATAAAATAACCAGGAGAGAACAAAGGATACAAAGCTGGATACCGGTACTTGTAGCATTTAAAAAACATAGATACAGTCATAAATGAAAGTCGTACTTCTGAAGGGCAGTGATTTAGAAAATGTCTACACCATGAAATATTCCTGTATGTAAACGTAAAGATAAAAATTCAGATCTATGTCTTGCCATGTCTCACTATTTTTTACTTTCTCCATTTTGGTTTCATATCATTTGAACATTTTTTATAATGACTAACTTATTTCACAACTTTGAGTTAGTATCTTTGTGTTGTTGCAGAGCATTTGTTCATGGAAAGTGCCACTTGCTCGTTTAGGATCTAAGCCTCTTTTTAAGAAACCTGTCCTGTAAGCTTCTTAATGTCCTGGAAGAGCTGTGTAGTATTTCTTAAAACTTCATATTGTATAACCAAATAGCAAATTAGCTGCTGTGGGAAGATGGCACAATATGTAGCAGATATGCTAATATTTGATTAATAATCAAATTCGTATTGGAAATTCATTAGAAAAAAAGCTGCTCTTGCAGAATTTTGCCTAGATTCCCTGTAATTGCTGAGTTTCTTAAGACAGCATTTCAAAAATTGACTGAACATGAGGCATTTTAAATTGTAGCAGCCTCAGCAAATCTGCAGCTTTCTTTTCTTTTGGATAGTTGAATGGCTATGACCATGTAGAATTCTTTATAAGTGTGTATATATGTATATATATACATATACACATGCGTGTGCATACCTATGTATGTGTTCTCTATTCGTAAATATATTTTGTGTGTATGTATGCGTGTATAAATCATCTTATGAATGTAGGGCCAGGGAATGACCCTAATGACAATTACATTAGCTGACATTTACTTTTCTGAATTCTACACATTATGCTCTGTATTTTATATATATCGTGTCATTTAATCCTCATAGAAATCCTTTAATGTATGTACGAGTATTCCCATTTTTCTTTTTTTTTTTTAAAGATTTTATTTATTTATTTATTTGACAGAGAGAGAGAGCACAAGCAGGCAGAGAGGCAGGCAGAGAGGCAGGCAGAGAGAGAGGCAGGCAGAAAGAGAGGAGGAAGCAGGCTCCCCGCTGAGCAGAGAGCCCCATGCGGGGCTCGATCCCAGGACCCTGAGATCAGGACCTGAGCCGAAGGCAGAGGCTTTAACCCACTGAGCCACCCAGGCGCCCCATTCCCATTTTTCAAGTGAGGGAAAGAAGGCCCAGAGAATTTAGATGACTTGCCCACAGTTGTTCAGTGAGTACATTTTGGAGATGATACTTGAACCCAGAATCATAGTTTCAGATTCTTCCCTCTTAACTGATACTGCCTTTTAGCATATTGTCTATATAATGTGATAGATGAATTTTTTACATTATCTCCAGAAATTTACATTCTTCAGCATTTGTATAATGTAAGGAAAGCAATACAGCATAGTCATTAAGAATATTATTTTTGAACACAGACTGTGTATGTCCAATTTCAGCACACATTACTGGCAGACATTCAAATATATCAATTATGCAGCTCTTATCATTTTGCTGGAAGTATATTCAGGATCAGTCGGCCTTTAGTAGTTTGGCTGTCCATAGGCCAGTGTACTATGGTGAGGAAAAAAAAAAAGAAAGAAGTAGGTGGAGCTATGGTGAGAAAAACAAAAGTAGGTGGAGCTATGTTGAGGGGAAAAAAAATAGGTGGAGTTATGGTGAGAAAAAAAGAAGCAGGTGGAGCTATAGTGAGGAAAAAAAAGAAAGAGGTAGGTGGGAAAAAAGAGAAACAAACCCAGTAGCTTTATAAGCGTAAGTGTAGTAAAAATAATAATAATAATAATAAATAAACCCTCAGACAAAATAAGCCAGACATAATTTCTCAGATCTGAGGCCTTCCTACCCACCGAAATTATGTTGCATAGAGAGTGGGTCCTTTTACTCGGCAATACTGCTGATCGCAGTGTAACTACAGTCTGGGCAACATGGAGGCTAGAATGTCCCTCGACTGCTGACATGGAATATTTTCATTGCTTCTAAATATTTGGGTCTCTTTTACCTTCTGATCATCAAAATGTTAGTTAACATTCAATGTTAGATATAGTTGCATGAATAATGTATTGTTATCGTGGTAGATTTGTTTTTTTCTGAATACGCGTATTCCAAATAAACACATTCAGAGGCCTCCGGAGAGTAGCAGCGTGCTGATTATTACCTTGTTCCCTGACTTCTTTCCGCCTTGTTATTTTAGTTATAATGATCCTAAAAAATATGAAATGATTAGATCTTGAATTTTAAAGAGGAAGGATTAAGAAAGATTAAATTTTGGAAGTTTTGAAACAGCAGAATCAAATAAAAGATTAGGGAAGGATGAGTTCTGTGACGATGGGATGTAACATGGTGTAGAACAGAACCTTTCTATGTTGTTGCTGTTGTTTTATTCGACGTCGTTGTTTATTTAGGGTGGTAGAATTTATTCATAAAGGCGCAGATATTTTGCCCTCTCCTCTTATCACAAAGCAGATACGGTGTTGGTATTTTGCTTTAGCTTTATATGTGTGACCAATACCATGAAATTCCAAAGGTTATGTTGCACGATAGCAGTTTCTTGAACATGGGCATTGACATTTAGCCTGAGAGCAACAGTGCAAGTTGGTAGTGCCTGACTCAGCCAACTGTTTTCTGTGTTTGTATTTCTAATTATTTTAGCATTCACAGCATGTGATACTCTCAGATTTTTTAGTGAAGGGCTTATTGCATTCAGTGCATTCTTAAGTTACATTGTTAGTGTTGTTTTCCTATTACAATAAAACAGGCATTACTTGTTTATGCAAATTCCAAGTTAACACAAATGCCTGTGATTTTAGGTTTTATTTTATTTTTCATTACAGTAGAAATGAGAAAACATTCCAATTTTTTTAGAGTTATCTGACAAGCTTTCTGTTGAAAAAAATAAAATGTATATTTAAAGGGTTGACTTTTTTTGTTGTTTCTTTCTTTTTATAAGAGACTATCACAATACATGTCTAGAGAAAAGCATGCTCAGCCCTCATCTTTTGATTTCTATCTTTTTGCTTAAAGCCAGGATTGTAACTGACACATGATAGGATCTTTAGTTTTCCCTCACTGGTTTAGCTCTGTTATGTGTTTCCTTTAAAAAATAAGTTTATTTCCAAGTTTAAGCCTATACATTTCTTTCATACTGAATAACACCTGGAAGTATTAAGCTTGGTTAATACCATGTTCTCTGTGGGGTTTGGTCGTGTTGGACATTACAGACGTGAGCAGCTTAAAGGTACATTCCTTCACAGTAGACTGCATTTACACTTGCCTTCTTCTTGTTTATGTTGTTTTGTTTTTAAAGATTTTATTTATCTGATAGAGAGAGAGAAAATACGTCTGGCACTCGCATAAGGTGAGGAGGGGCAGGAGGAGAGGGAGAAACAGATTTCCCGCTGAGAAGGGAGCCCAGTGTAGTCCTGGATCCCAGGACACTGACATCATGACCTGAGCAAGTCAGAGGTTCAACCCACTGAACCATCCAAACACCCTGATTTAAGTTTTGATGGCATTTCTCTCTGGATTTGAAATTATAGGATTTAAAGATGTTCAATAAGATATTCCATTAGCATTCCAAACTAGAACTAAGTCTTGAGTAGTTGGAAAGTACTTCAGTGACATCACCCCCCTCAAATGAATCTAGACGAATACAGTAAGTCTTATTTATGTAATGTCAGTGTCAGAATAAAACCATGTTACAGATTGAGCAACAGGGCCACCTCTAGCTCATTGAGACCTTTGGTATGTAATAGAAAAAACCACCTCTCATAATTTGTCACAACAAAATAAAATCTCCCCTTTCAGGGTAGACTTATGCAAAGCAAACCTCCCATGACCAGCTAAAGTGACACTTCTAGGGATGCTTTGGTGGCTCAGTTGGTTAAGCATCTGCCTTTAGCTTGGGTCATGATCTCAGGTCCTGGGATTGAGCCCCGCATCAGTCTCCTTGCTCATCAGGGAGCCTGCTTCTCCCTCTGCCTGCAGCTGTCCCTGCTTGTGCTCTCTCTATCTCAAATAAATAAATAAAATCTTAAAAAAAAATTAAAGTGACCCTTCTAGTCTTATTTTCTTAATCTAATCATGGCTTTATATTTTCCAGGCTGTGGGATATCCAAATTTAAACAATGTTAAATTGCATTTAGCTTCTATTATTTGTAACATATAATGTCAAATGGGAATTTTCTAGTTCTTCTGGAATTTTAGCTAAAGCTCCAAGCTGAGGACAGTGGGATAGAAGTGTACCTATTGTAAAGAGAGTGCTAGACACAATATCAGAGGACTTAGTGAGAGACACCAGATGGCCCTGGACTGTCCCCCAACAGCCAATATAGAAAATAGCTCAAGAGTCATTTGAAGGAGCATTAATTAAATGGATTTTATAAACCTGGATAGAGCTCTGCTACATCCTCTCTATCTTGGTGAAGGGAGGTACAGTCTCAGTGAGAGGAAGACTCAGAGAGAAACACTAGTGAAGGGTGGAATTTTTCCCAGGAAGGAAACCTGTTGTCTCACACACTGTTAGGAGGCACACACACACACACACACACACACACAAATATATACATGATATATACCCTCTATATAGTTATAACTAGATAATAACTATATATAAAGTTGTAACTAGATAATAGATGTATGATTAACATCCTTTGTATAACTAGATAATGTACACCATACAAATCTAGCAGCTGGCCTTCTGCCTCCCCAAAGATTGTGATGCTGTGACTATGATAACGCTAGGTGAGACACTTTGACCTCTTTTTCTCCTTGTTTTAAACTCAGATCCTGGGGCACCTAGAAGAAGAGGAAGGAAATGGAGGAAGAGTAAAATCAGGAATCTCTTTGCTAATGAAGTTTTTTGAGCTGAGACATATGTGTACCCTGGGGAGAGCAGAAAGAAGGCTTCATATTAGACCTCATATCTTTAAGCCTGAAAATGAGACTGTGTAAATACTTGAAGGCGACCCAAGAAGCTATGTGTTCTAGTAAAATACTGTCCAGAAACAAGAAAGGGAAATTGGTCAGAAATGTGTAAGGCAATATTAGGAGAATAAAGTTATTTCTTGATTGTTTCATGCTGATTTCTGCCTTTTGAATAAACCACTTATATATTTTAAAGAGAGAAGAGGGCTTTTCTATTTTTATTAAAATTATTTCTAAGAATTTTTATTTATCCTTAGTAATTATTTATTGAACACCCAGGTAGCCTAGGTAATCTTCTGGGCACTTGGGTATATGTCAGTGAACACAAAAAAGACGAAAATCCCTGTCTTTCAGTGTTTATATTCTGGGTTGGGGAAGGGAAGAGAAAATGACATTACACAGTATAATATATTTTCCATAGGGGGAAATAAATTAGAGTGGATGATGGGAATAGAGAATATGGCGGGAAAAGCAGTAAAGAGTGTATTATTTGAATGTTTATGTCCCCTCAAATTCATATATTGGAATCCTAAGGTTCAGTGTAGTGGTATTGGGAGATGGGCTCTTGGGGAGGTGCTAAGTTACAAGCATGGAGCCGTCATATATGGAATCCGTGTTCTTACAAAAGAGACCCCACCGGAGCTCCCTGGCCCCTGCCTGCCATGTGAGGGTGCAACGAGGGAGAAGCCCACAATCCAGCGGAGGGGGCCTCTCATGATCACACTGGCACTGTAATCTCAGGCCTCCAGCCTCCAGACTGTGGAGACTGAATTTCTGTGCTTTACAGGTTACCCAGCCTGGGGTATTTTGATAGAGCAGCCCAAATGGGCTAAGGCCATGAGGCAAGTTTCAAGTGTATGAGGAGGTGAGCCATGCGGTTGGTCGTCTGAGGGAAGAGCACAGCACTCACGGAAGAGAATTCAGGCAGAGGCTCTGAGGCAGAGGGCTTCCCAGGGTGTTTCAGGACCCCCTTCCCTAAATTGCTCCAAAGGCTCAGAACTGTTAAGAAGCTTGTCCAAGGTGTGAGACGCAACGTCCTTCATGCATTGGAGCCTGAAAATGTATCCTGAAGCAGTGCATGAAGGCGAAGGACGCTTTTTTGGTGGAAGACACACGGTGCTTTCTCTTGGCTGGGCCTCTGCGGCATCTTTGGGCCCGAAGTGCTAGAGTGCTCCCTGTAGGCTGTGGGGAGGGACCGGGCTTGTGGAGCTGCCTTTGCTTTGAACATAAATCTCCTGTTCCTAATAAACCCACGGCAATCGTTTCAGGGAATTCTTTTCCATTTCTTCCTAGTCCTTCTTCCGAGCTACCCCAGCTCTTTGTTCCTTGAACCACCGAAGACCTTTCTCGATAGAGGTCTTAATACCGTCTCTTTCCCTGACTGGAGATTCTGCCATAGTCACGTGGCCGGTTCTCTTTGTCATCCGGGTTTCGTCTCCGCTGTCACCTCTCGAGAGACTTTTCTTCCCACCCCAGTTACTCTACCTCCTCGTCTTGGCATAATCTTAGTGCTTGTATGTGTGTAAAATTATTGTGCTTATTTTATGTGGTTCCTTGTGAGTCTTTTGCTAAAATATAAAATAAAGCAATTTTTTTTTTTGGTCTTGTTCGTTGCTATGGATCTGCAGTGTACTACAACAGAGTAAGTCCTCAAAAAACGCAGTCATTGCGGAATAGGTCAATCATATAAGAAGTAACATTTATTGGATATTTACTATGTGCTACAAATAGTATTAAATACTATTCTATGGATTTCCTATTTAAAATAACTCACCAACACTATAGTCTTTGTTTCATAGGGAGATTTTAGGCAAGTAATTTACCCAGCATGCTCAGCTGCTTAGTTCCTTCTTTCTCTGACTCTGCAACCTTGCCCTTACCCATCACCTCACACAGTTATTAAGATGCCTCTGCACCGGTCCCCAATTTTCTGCAAGTCAGCACATTAGAAGAGGGGGGTTTTAACACCTGTTGGGCAACAGTCGGACCCATTTATTTGGGGAGGTGAGGAGCATTGGGAATGGCGTGTAGAAGGTCTCAAAGATTGGTGCCCTCAGGCTGAATTTAGCTCAAAGTCATCTTTGTTTTGCTTGGTACTTTGTTTAAAAACAGGAAAAATCAGGGCGCCTGGGTGGCTCAGTGGGTTAAGCCTCTGCCTTCAGCTCAGGTCATGATCTCAGGGTCCTGGGATCGAGCCCCACATCGGGCTCTCTACCCAGTGGGGAGCCTGCTTCCCCCTCTCTCTCTGCCTGCCTCTCTGCCTACTTGTGATCTCTCTGTCAAATAAATAAAATCTTAAAAAAAAAACACACAGGAAAAATCACCTTAAAATCCAGTTGTGTTGCATCTCTTGAGTACTAGCTGCCTCCCCCATGGGTGTGTGCTTTTCTCACTACTTCAGCTTCTCCCTCTTTCTTTGTCTCACCCCAGTGTCCAGAAAGCATTGCCCATTTCTCAGGGCACTGTGAGGAGACTTGCAGCATATGTTCGAGTGATTGCTGTGCACCTAGTTGCACAAATCGAGTTAGACAACCCAAAACCCCATGGACAGTTAGCTTCTTTACTTGCAGGAGGAACCCCCTCCAGCAAGTGAACAGGAATCACTATAACACAGGGGTCGCTGTACCGCCCGCCTCACGCACATGGGAGGTGCCAGAGTTCTCCTGCACGGAGCCCACTCTGTCCCAGACAGCTTAGCTCCTGTGCATTGTTTTCTCCATCTCCACCCACATTCTGATCTGCTTGGAAGTTGTCCCTTGTCTCCAGAGTCCGATGAATCCTGCTTTCTGGGAAGTGAACTGGCATCTGCAGGTTAGCCTGGAGTGATTGTGGATCAGTAACTGTGATCAAGATGCCCCTTCGGATAACTGGCCTGGGATGCTCCTCAGGTTTGCTGAGCAGCTCTCTACTTGAACTGCTCTGACTAGCCTCACAGGAAAAAAACGACCTCCCAGCTTTTGCTGTGCGCCCCTAGAAATGTTATTCAGGGTCAAATAGAATGCATGTTTTTCAGAAGTAAAACAGAAAATATGCATATTTTAAATACACTTAAGACAATTTTTTTTATACAGTGGGCATTTAGTGTTGGTCACCTATGGATACGTTGCTTCATTGCAGCATTTAAAAAATACTGTATTTCGAAATTGTTATCCAAATTTCTGAGCAGGAAATAAATATTTAGAAAAATATCATTGAATGGTCTCAATATTGATTAGTATTCCTCTATCCCTACCTTGGCTCCACCTTGATGCTATGGGCTCTTGTTGCCATTATTATTATAATTTTAAAGATTTATTTATTTGACAGAGGGATTACAAGAAAACAGAGAGGCAGGCAGAGAGAGGGTAAAGCAATCTCCCTGCTGAGCAGAGAGCCTGATGCGGGACTTGATCCCAGGACCCTGAGTCATGACCTGAGCCAAAGGGAGAGGCCTTAACTCACTGAGCCACCCAGGCACCTATTATTATTATTATTATTATTATTATTATTATTATCATCTCATCTCTGTCATGGTTTCTTTCTGTCCAACTACTAATTTGTCTAGAGTACAGTCCTCTCAGCTGTAAAAGTTGAGGGCAGAATTTTTTTTTTTTTAAGTGTCCCTGTTCTTTTTTTTTAGCTTTTTTTTTCCACTTTATTTATTTTTTCAGCGTAACAGTATTCATTGTTTTTGCACAACACCCAGTGCTCCATGCAAAACGTGCCCTCTCTATTAACCACCGCCTGTTCCCCCAACCTCCCACCCCTGACCCTTCAAAACCCTCAGGTTGTTTTTCAGAGTCCATAGTCTCTTATGGTTCGCCTCCCCTTCCAAATTTTTTTTTTTTTAATAAACATATAATGTATTTTTATCCCCAGGGGTACAGGTCTGTGAATCGCCAGGTTTACACACTTCACAGCACTCACGATAGCACATACCCTCCCCAATGTCCATAGCCCCCTCCCCCTCTCCCAATCCCACCTCCCCCCAGCAACCCCCAGTTTGTTTTGTGAGATTAAGAGTCCTTTATGGTTTGTCTCCCTCCCAATCCCATCTTGTTTCATTTATTCTTCTCCTATCCCCCTAACCCCCCATGTTGCTTCTCCATGTCCTCATATCAGGGAGATCATATGATAGTTGTCTTTCTCCGATTGACTTATTTCACTAAGCATGATACCCTCTAGTTCCATCCACATCATCGCAAATGGCAAGATTTCATTTCTTTTGATGGCTGCATAGTATTCCATTGTGTATATATACCACATCTTCTTTATCCATTCATCTGTTGATGGACATCTAGGTTCTTTCCATAGTCTGGCTATTGTAGACATTGCTGCTATAAACATTCGGGTACACGTGCCCCTTCGGATCACTATGTTTGTATCTTTAGGGTAAATACCCAGTAGTGCAATTGCTGGGTCATAGGGTAGTTCTATTTTCAACATTTTGAGGAACCTCCATGCTGTTTTCCAGAGTGGTTGCACCAGCTTGCATTCCCACCAACAGTGGAGGAGGGTTCCCCTTTCTCCACATCCTCGCCAGCATCTGTCATTTCCTGACTTGTTAATTTTAGCCATTCTGACTGGTGTGAGGTGATATCTCATTGTGGTTTGGATTTGTATTTCCCTGATGCCAAGTGACGTGGAGCACTTTTTCATGTCTCTGTTGGCCATCTGGATGTCTTCTTTGCAGAAATGTCTGTTCATGTCCTCTGCCCATTTCTTGATTGGATTGTTTGTTCTTTGGGTGTTGAGTTTGCGAAGTTCCTTATAGATTTTGGATACTAGCCCTTTATCTGATATGTCGTTTGCAAATATCTTCTCCCATTCTGTCAGCTGTCTTTTGGTTTTGTTAACTGTTTCCTTTGCTGTGCAAAAGCTTTTGATCTTGATGAAATCCCAATAGTTCATTTTCGCCCTTGCTTCCCTTGCCTTTGCCGTTGTTCTAGGAAGATGTTGCTGCGGCTGAGGTCGAAGAGGTTGCTGCCTGCGTTCTCCTCAAGGATTTTGATGGATTCCTTTCTCACATTGAGGTCCTTCATCCATTTGGAGTCTATTTTCGTGTGTGGTGTAAGGAAGTGGTCCAATTTCATTTTTCTGCATGTGGCTGTCCAATTTTCCCAGCACCATTTATTGAAGAGGCTGTCTTTTTTCCATTGGACATTCTTTCCTGCTTTGTCGAAGATTAGTTGACCATAGAGTTGAGGGTCGATTTCTGGGCTCTCTATTCTGTTCCACTGATCTATGTGTCTGTTTTTGTGCCAGTACCATGCTGTCTTGATGATGACAGCTTTGTAATAGAGCTTGAAGTCCGGAATTGTGATGCCACCAACTTTGGCTTTCTTTTTCAATATTCCTTTGGCTATTCGAGGTCTTTTCTGGTTCCATATAAATTTTAGGATTATTTGTTCCATTTCTTCGAAAAAAATGGATGGTATTTTGATGGGGATTGCATTAAATGTGTAGATTGCTTTAGGTAGCATGGACATTTTCACAATATTTATTCTTCCAATCCAGGAGCATGGAACATTTTTCCATTTCTTTGTGTCTTCTTCAATTTCTTTCATGAGTACTTTATAATTTTCTGTGTATAGATTCTTAGCCTCTTTGGTTAGGTTTATTCCTAGGTATCTTATAGTTTTGGGTACAATTGTAAATGGGATTGACTCCTTAATTTCTCTTTCTTCTGTCTTGTTGGTGCACAGAAATGTAACTGATTTCTGTGCATTGATTTTATATCCTGACACTTTACTGAATTCCTGTACAAGTTCTAGCAGTTTTGGAGTGGAGTCTTTTGGGTTCTCAACATATAGTATCCTATCATCTGCAAAGAGTGATAGTTTGACTTCTTCTTTACCAATTTGGATGCCTTTAATTTCTTTTTGTTGTTTGATTGCTGAGGCTAGGACTTCTAGTACTATGTTGAATAGCAGTGGTGATAATGGACATCCCTGCTGTGTTCCTGACCTTAGCGGAAAAGCTTTCAGTTTTTCTCCATTGAGAATGATATTTGCGGTGGGTTTTTCATAGATGGCTTTGATAATATTGAGGCATGTGCCCTCTATCCCTACATTTTGAAGAGTTTTGATCAGGAAGGGATGCTGTACTTTGTCAAATGCTTTTTCAGCATCTATTGAGAGTATCATATGGTTCTTGTTCTTTCTTTTATTAATGTGTTGTATCACATTGATTGATTTGCGGATGTTGAACCAACCCTGCAGCCCTGGAATAAATCCCACTTGATCGTGGTGAATAATCCTTTTAATGTACTGTTGAATCCTATTGGCTAGTATTTTGGCGAGAATTCTTGCGTCTGTGTTCATCAAGGATATTGGTCTGTAGTTCTCTTTTTTGGTGGGATCCTTGTCTGGTTTTGGGATCAAGGTGATGCTGGCCTCATAAAATGAGTTTGGAAGTTTTCCTTCCATTTCTATTTTTTGGAACAGTTTCAGGAGAATAGGAATTAGTTCTTCTTTAAATGTTTGGTAGAATTCCCCTGGGAAGCCGTCTGACCCTGGGCTTTTGTTTGTTTGGAGATTTTTGATGACTGTTTCAATCTCCTTACTGGTTATGGGTTGTTCAAGTTTTCTATTTCTTCCTGGTTCAGTTGTGGTAGTTTATATGTCTCTAGGAATGCATCCATTTCTTCCAGATTGTCCAATTTGTTGGCGTAGAGTTGCTCATAGTATGTTCTTATAATTGTATGTATTTCTTTGGTGTTAGTTGTGATCTCTCCTCTTTCATTCATGATTTTATTGATTTGGGTCCTTTCTCTTTTCTTTTTGATGAGTCTGGCCAGGGGTTTATCAATCTTATTGATTCTTTCAAAGAACCAGCTCCTAGTTTCATTGATTTTTTCTATTGTTTTTTTTGGTTTCTATTTCATTGATTTCTGCTCTGATCTTTATGATTTCTCTTCTCCTGCTGGCTTTAGGGTTTCTTTCTTGTTCTTTCTCCAGCTCCTTTACGTGTAGGGTTAGGTTGTGTACTTGAGACCTTTCTTGTTTCTTGAGAAAGACTTGTACCGCTATATATTTTCCTCTCAGGACTGCCTTTGCTGTGTCCCACAGATTTTGAACTGTTGTGTTTTCATTATCATTTGTTTCCATGAATTTTTTCAATTCTTCTTTAATTTCCTGGTTGACCCATTCATTCTTTAGAAGGATGCTGTTTAGTCTCCATGTATTTGGGTTCTTTCCAGCTTTCCTCTTGTGATTGAGTTCTAGCTTCAGAGCATTGTGGTCTGAAAATATGCAGGGAATAATCCTAATCTTTTGATACCGGTTGAGACCTGATTTGTGACCCATGATGTGATCTATTCTGGAGAAGGTTCCATGTGCACTAGAGAAGAATGTGTATTCTGTTGCTTTGGGATGAAATGTTCTGGATATATCTGTGATGTCCATCTGGTCCAGTGTGTCATTTAAGGCCTTTATTTCCTTGTTGATCTTTTGCTTGGATGATCTGTCCATTTCAGTGAGGGGAGTGTTCAAGTCCCCTACTATTATTGTATTATTATTGATGTGTTTCTTTGATTTTGTTATTAATTGGTTGATATAGTTGGCTGCTCCCACGTTAGGGGCATAGATATTTAAAATGGTTAGATCTTCTTGTTGGACAGACCCTTTGAGTAGGATATAGTGTCCTTCCTCATCTCTTATTATAGTCTTTGGCTTAAAATCTAATTGATCTGATATAAGGATTGCCACCCCAGCTTTCTTCTGATGCCCATTAGCATGGTAAATTGTTTTCCACCCCCTCACTTTAAATCTGGAGGTGTCTTCGCGTCTAAAATGAGTTTCTTGTAGGCAACATCTTGATGGGTTTTGTTTTTTTATCCATTCTGATACCCTGTGTCTTTTGATTGGGGCATTTAGCCCATTAACATTCAGGGTAACTATTGAGAGATATGAATTTAGTGCCATTATTAGTCTGTAAGGTGACTGTTACTGTATATTGTCTCTGTACCTTTCTGATCTACTACTTTTAGGCTCTCTCTTTGCTTAGAGGACTGCTTTCAATATTTCCTGTAGAGCTGGTTTGGTGTTTGCAAATTCTTTCAGTTTTTGTTTGTCCTGGAAGCTTTTTATCTCTCCTTCTATTTTCAATGATAGCCTAGCTGGATAGAGTATTCTTGGCTGCATGTTTTTCTCGTTTAGTGCTCTGAATATATCATGTCAGCTCTTCCTGGCCTGCCAGGTCTCTGTGGATAAGTCTGCTGCCAATCTAATATTTTTACCATTGTATGTTACAGACTTCTTTTCTCGGGCTGCTTTCAGGATTTTCTCTTTGTCACTAAGACTTGTAAATTTTACTCTTAGGTGACGGGGTGTGGACCTATTCTTGTTGACTTTGAGGGGGGTTCTCTGCATCTCCTGGATTTTGATGCTTGTTCCCTTTGCCATATTAGGGAAATTCTCTCCAATAATTCTCTCCAATAGACCTTCTGCTCCCCTC
This sequence comes from Meles meles, assembly GCF_922984935.1. Taxonomy (NCBI): domain Eukaryota; kingdom Metazoa; phylum Chordata; class Mammalia; order Carnivora; family Mustelidae; genus Meles; species Meles meles. The sequence goes on from NC_060077.1 coordinate 57,217,443, forward strand.
TCTGTTTTTTCTTCTTCTGGAATCCCAATTATTCTAATGTTGTTTCGTCTTATGGTGTCACTTATCTCTCGAATTCTCCCCTCATGGTCCAGTAGTTGTTTGTCCCTCTTTTGTTCGGCTTCTTTATTCTCTGTCATTTGGTCTTCTATATCACTAATTCTTTCTTCTGCTTCATTTATCCTAGCAGTGAGAGCCTCCATTTTTTATTGCACCTCATTAATAGCTTTTTTGATTTCAACTTGGTTAGATTTTAGTTCTTTAATTTCTCCAGAAAGGGCTTTAATATCTCCAGAGAGGGTTTCTCTAATATCTTCCATGCCTTTTTTGAGTCCGGCTAGAATGTTCAGAATCGTCATTCTGAACTCTTGATCTGACATATTACGAATGTCTGTGTTGATTAGGTCCCTAGCCTTCGGTACTGTCTCTTCTTCTTTTGTTTGTGGTGATTTTTTCCGCCTTGTCATTTTGTCCAGATAAGAGGATATGAGGGAGCAAATAAAATACTAAAAGGGTGGCAAAGACCCCAGAAAAATGCCCTGTAACCAAATGAGAAGAGACCCCAAATTGTGGGGGGGGGAGAAAGGGGATAAAAAGAGGTTCAGAAAAAAAAAGAAAAAAATTTAAAAAATAAAACAAATAAAGAAAAAATATTAAAAAGGAATAAAAAATATATATATTTAGATAAACTAGTCAAAAAACGTTAAAAAAGAAAAGGGTAAAAGTTTTAAAAAATTTAGCAGAAGAAGAAAAAAGAAAAAAATGAAAAAAGAAAAAAAATTGAAGTAGCCGCCAAGACTAAAGAATCATGGGGAGAAAGCCATGAGTTCCGTGCTTTGCTTTCTCCTCCTCTGGAATTGCGCTGCTGTCTTAGGAATTGAACCTACTTTCCTTGATAAATGAACTTCATCCTGGCTGGATATTTTGTTGATCTTCTGGGGGAGGGGCCTGTTGTAGTGACTCTCAAGTGTCTTTGCCGGAGGCGGGATTGCTCCTCCCTTACTGGGGGCCGGACTAAGTAATCTGCTCGGGTTCACTTTTGGGAGCTTCTGTTCCCTGAACGCTTTCCGTAGAGTTCCGGAGGACGGGAATGAAAATGGCGGCCTCCTAGTCTCCGGCCTGGAGGAGCCGAGATCCTGGGGCCCCACTCCTCAGTGCGCCCCCAGAGGACAGCACCCAATAACTCCCATATCCCCAGCCTCCAGCCGCACTCGGAGCTCACCCAGCCCGCGACCAGTTCAAGGTAACGCGGAGCTGAGAGTTCAGTCCTCGGCTCTGTCTCTGCAGCCGGCTTCTCCGTTCTAATACCTGCGAGCTCTGCGACTCTCCGACACTCCCGATCCTTCTGTGACCCTGCGGGACCTGGGGCCACGCTGACCCCGCGTGGGCTTCACCCTGGTTTAGCCTCTGGAGCAATGTCCCTCCGTGGAACAGACTTTTAAAAGTCCTGATTTTGTGCTCCATTCCTCCGCCGCTTGCCGGGAGCCGGCCCCTCCCCCCGCGGTCTATCTTCCCGTCGTTTTAGATTCACTTCTCCGCCAGTCCTACCTTTCAGAAAGTGGTTGATTTTCTGTTTCTAGAGTTGCTGTTCTTCTTCTCTTCGATCTCCCGTTGGATTTGTAGGTGTTTGCAATGTTTAGATAAGCTATCGAGCTGATCTCCTGCTACCTGGTGTCGTCTCAGCCTGCTACTTCTCCGCCATCTTGACTCCCCGAGGGAGGAATTTTTATCACTTTAATAATTATTTAGCACAAATGCTATAAAAAGACTTGTCATCTTTATGATTCTAGGTTCTAGGTAGGCCCTTTGTTATTTCACCTCTTTTTTTCTTAACCACTATTTTCAAATATGTACCTAACCACCCTAACATAAAACGAATGCTTTTAAAATACCCACTTGGATTGCCAGGGGAAGAAGTTGGTGGGCATGATGTATAGACTCCTAAAAGTTAATCATTCTTTGTGCAAGTTTTATTGTCTTACGGAGTGGGCAGAAATGGACTTAATCGTAATATAAGGCACCGTGTTGCTTCATTCTGTTTTATTGTTGGACTGATGGGTTAATGTCTATAAAGTGCTCTGAGCTCTTCACCGGGCTGTGCAGATTTAATGCAGTTGTGTACACCTGGAGGAAAGAAAGGGTAAATGTCTTAAATATTTGATAGCACGCATATGCTCATTAAATACATTATTGACAGCAAGAGGAAGGCGAGGAGGAGGGCATTTTGTTCATTTTTGTAACCCTTGTCCCCCACCCAGTGCCTGCTACTTTATAAGAGCTCAGCAGATATCAGAACTGAAGGGAAGTCGCTTGTGTTATCCTTAGCCAACAGTATCATTGGTAATGGATTTTCCAAGCCATCCACTTTTCCATCCGATTCTAAATCTCATCTGAATAGGCCTTCTCGCATCTAAATGGCATTTAATTTTTTACTTCTATAATTATTTGATTGCTAAATCTTACGATCTACAAGTTGGACATTCAACTAATACCCTTTGCAAATAAAATGACAGTGTTTCTGACAGCGGGGGATAAACGGGCCAGGCAGTATTTTAGGCGGTTGTGACAACTTCTAGTCGAAGAACATTAATCAGCTGAGTTGTTATAAAATTGGTCGAAATGACACAGAAGCCAGGAATAAAAATGTCTGAGGCTGTCTATGGTCAGCCTTTTAACCTTCCGAGGAGTTTTAGCATCCCTGTAACTGTGAATTTAATGTCTCTTCAGTTTCACGTGTTGAAGACCCTTTTTATTACAGGTAATTTTCTGTGTAAAGCGATCCGCCGGATAAGCTGTATTTCAGAACTTTTAAATGTCTTTTATTACATTATCATCACCGTAGTTGATTCATTTATGAAACACAAAGCACTCCCATTTGGAGAGATTTATTCTCGTCTCCATTTTTTTTTTTCTTCCTGGATTTGCCAGAACGCCGTCATGTTTGTGTTCTGAAGGTTAATGCCCAAAGTCAAGCAGACAGAAGCCAAGTGCTGCAAGGTTTCCAAGATTAGGACTGATTCCCTCACAGAAGTAAATGATTCCTGCCATGTTCAGTGATTCTGTGCAGCGCTGCCCACGGCTGAGCGAGTGCGTCAATACCGTAGTCCTTACCTGCCGTACATACTGACGACACTCGGTGTTAACTTGATTGACTGAGCAGTGCACTGGAGAGGACGCACCTGCAAGAGAAGTGCAGACACATCTATTTTTATCCCGGTCTCGAAACATTTATTTTACATTTCTTTCACTTGGGAGTCATGGTTTCAAGTTGCATGGGCTCCCAGGCCACACGGCTAAGGTAGAACAGACCTTTAAGCGCTGCTTTGTTTTCAGAATTATACTCCAAATGGGCTCAGGTAGCTGCCCTTTGCCAAAGCGTCTGCTTTTGAGGGAAAATGACATGAAGATGACTATTGAGAATCAGGACAAATTAGTGACTCTGTGGAATTTAAGTCTCTTAAGAGGTTGTATCTAATGATGGGCGAATGGATCATTTAATTCAATTAGGAGAAATCATGTTGGCTATCTTTTTACGTGACATTTTATTATCATGTTTTGTAGGCTTTGAGGCAGCAGCAGAAGAGAAGAAATGGAGTCTCAATGATGGTAAACAAGACTGTTCCTCGTGTTGTTTTGACACCATTAAAGGTGTCTGATGAGCAGTCGGATTCGCCTTCAGGTAAAGAGCTAAGATACTGTATGCTTGGCCAGTTTCTTCCCGGAGGAGACTTCTTCACTGAGAGTGATGTCAGGACTTTGCTCTGCAACCGAATAATATTTCTACTTGAGGTTTCGGTTTAAATTTTTTAAATATACTTTTGACTCTTCCAGTGAGTCCAAACTAATAGGGCATTTCGCTCTTAAGAGACTAAAAGGCACCAGCGCGCTCATCATCAAAGGACTTCATTTGCTCATGTCAATAGGTGTAAGGAAATGTGTGGTACCGCGCCGTGGATTTTTTTTGTTGTTGCTTTGGCTTTTGTTTGAATGTTGCACTTTAATGGTGGACCACATGCTGATGCGTAATGCCATCAAAAGCAGTTCTTCCGTGAGTGTGAATTTGTTTTCCAGTCTTCTGCTGCAAAAATCAGCCATCCTTTATTAGTTTCTGTGTTCGGGGAACACTCTTCTCACCTCAGCGCAACCCTGACCTTTCCTTCTAATTCACCTTCTGCCACTTTATCAGCTGTGTACCATTCTGTTTATTATAGATTGATGTTTGCATTTTCTGGTCCTGTTTCCATGGTAAGTTATTTAGAAAGGTATGATCTCTCCTGCTCTTCAAGCTTCTCCTCTTCCTTCATGTTTCTGTCTGTCTTGCATTGTCTCTAAATGGTATAGAATTGTCGAAGCTTATCCGGGTGTTTTTACAAAGGATCTGAGTGTTTCTTTTAAAAGCTATCAGATCAGTGAAAGTGTTTTTGACTTCACTATTAGGCCATCTGTTCTGGCTTTTTGTTCTGTTTGATTGATTTATTGGGCTTTTCTCTTTATATCCAGCAGAGGAATCAGATTGTGGCCAAAGGTAGTGAATTAACTTATAGAAAAGGAGATTATATCTATGGTTTTTGAAATAATTTTGGATTTTTTCTTTTCAAGGACAGCAAGAAGAAGATAATGACATAATAACTATTTCCTTTTTTTAGGATCCGAATCTAAAAATGGTGAAGCAGACAGTTCAGATAAAGAAATGAAACATGGGCAGAAATCTCCCACTGGAAAACAAACAAGTCAGCACTTAAAACGATTAAAAAAGTCTGGTTTGGGTGAGTGTTCAATAGACTATGACATTTCACATTTTAGAGATTTATATCTTTTTCAATGAAATGATGGAAAATTCTTAGAACATTTTTTAATGGTTAAACAGGGAAACTTAACAATCTTTCCAGTTTATCTAAACCAAAAAAGATACCAAACAGGAAAATACAGTTCCAGCAGATTGGGCTTAAGCATATTGCTGAATTTATAAGTGATATTATTGGGTACAGATAGGAGATTTAAAGTGATCAGTGTAGTAAAGAAGTGATCTGCCAAGTCATGGTTTTATCTACCGTGCCATATTTTGTTGCTGCAACTGGGCTTCAGTTTATCAGAATATACTGTATTGGAGGAAAAAATGCAATTTTTGGGAAAGAGTTCATTCAGCCATCAAGGACATTGTCACTGGGGTCTGTTGCCGTCAAGTTGCTCTGCTTTGCTTTTCATCTGTGCTGCTTGAAATATTCAGCAGTGCTTGTCGGAAGAACTAGTGTAAAATTGCCGAGAAGTATAGGAGGCACAGTCCCTGGGTCCTGCAGGTCGGCACCAGGTTTTCTTCTGCAGAGCTCCTTCCTGGTCGTTTGCCTCAGGAACTCAACAGCAGCATTCAGGGAAAGCGTAACATGAGAATTAGAGACAAAAATAAACCTATCCAGAGCTGAACATTGTAGTTCTCTCCCGAACCTGCCTTGCTGGTTGTCTGGACCTAATGGCTTCACTTCTCTCTCTCAGTTAGTCCACCTCTGAGGAAGGGTCATGATAAGGACCTGTATCATTGTAACATTCTGTAAACTGGTTGGTAGAAACTCAAAAGTTACTGACCTGAACTTTTATTATTGGTTCTGCCACTTACTTTCTTGGCAACTGAGGGTAATTTTTATTTGCAGTTCATCTGTTTATAAAATTCAAGTAAGAGTTTTACTTAATTTCTCCCTCTCTCTCTCTCTCTCTCGCTCCCTCCGTCTCTCTCTATGTATATAATAAAGGCTTACTATATACTACATATAAAAGTTTACTGATTGCCTATTGTATACCAGGAATTTTGCTAAACCCTGGGAGCATGCTTTCAATAAAAAGTCTTTGAATAGGATTTATATATCCTTAGATAAGATCTCTTTAGGGAAGCAGAATTTATTTTTGTTTTACATTCTTAGTGTGTAGCATAATTACCTCTTTTGCATTATTTCCAAGGCTAAATAATTTTATAGTTTTTTGTGTAGCCCAAAATGTATGAGTGTGTGTCTGTATATAACCTCACTTACATATATGCTATTGTTTTTTCTCGTCTTCTGAGGGTTGAAAAGTAAGTACTTTAATAGGAGTAGCTTCTAAAATAGAAAACTATAATGGGAGAGTGATATATAAAGAATGTACTAAAAAAATGCCATGTTAAGGGGCGCCTGAGTGGCTCAGTGGGTTAAAGCCTCTGCTTTCGGCTCAGGTCATGATCTCAGGGTCCTGGGATCGAGCCCCGCGTCGGGCTCTCTGCTCAGCGGGAAGCCTGCTTCCTCCTCTCTCTCCGTCTGCCTCTCTGTCTACTTGTGATTTCTGTCTGTCAAATAAATAAATAAAATCTTAAAAAACAAAAATGCCATGTTATGATACCCTAAGTAATTTAAAAGTCAGTGACCTTCAGTTAAAAATGGCCTGCTACCAACTTCAGTAAAATCAATGCCATAGCATGAGTTTAAAAAAAATTCAAGGCACAAGGGCCTCCCTATGTAATTACTTGGCTAACTTCAGGATTGGGAGTCAAGAAGAGTGTGTATTATTCCTTGGGATCCTGCCAGGTGTTCAGGTCTTTAGTCAGGAGCTTCTAACCATTGTAACCTAGAAGCCCTGAGTGGCAGTAACTATCTAACATGTTAAAAATTGTATTGTCAGATTATTTCAGCTGACTTGTTAGCAAATTAAAAAGTTGATAAAGGAGACCACTGCGTTCATTTTAACCTAAACTTTAAAAGAAAAAAAGACTTAAGTAATGAAATAAGGAAGCTACCTTAATGAAGGGATGTAGAAGTGAAATCATAATTACTGCCCATATTTAATGCAGTGGTCTATGTCTTTTGAGATAAATTATCTCATTTAGTACTGCTACAGTTATGTACAGTAGAGTTATTTCCATTTTTCAGCTGAAGAAACTGAGGTCCAGAGGGTGTCAGGGAGGTTTTCTGTAACTGAGATGGCGAAGATACTAGCTAGGGTATAGCTAGCTCCAAAGTGTAGACCATTACCTTGAGGGTCTGAATGTCATGTCATCCAGCCCTCACTGTGGACCTGCAGACATCACAGAGGAGCAGCAGACCCTCTGTCACGTGATGAGTCCACCACATTCGTTAAAATGCAGGTTCTCTAGTTACAAGGAGAAGGGCGAGCTAGCAACTCTAAGATTTCCTGTCTGATCCTGTAAAATCAGGCAGATGGAGGAAGAAGATGTGACTTAAAATAAGTCCATTAAGGTTAAAAAAAAAAAAAAAGAACCAAAAAACTGCCAAGAGAAGCTGAAGGTGATTACCGGGAAGCAATGGGACCAATGCCTAAGCAGCAAGCAACAGGGGGAATGACTTATTCTGCGCCAAAGGAGTCCGTGGTGCTTAGGAAGCGTTCAGTAGAGGCCCAGCACTGTAAAATAAAAAGTGAAAAAAATGGAAGAATGAAATGAAAAAAAAAAAGTCTTAAATGTAACCCTTTCTAGACAATACCCCATATATCTTTTAGAAAGTATGGTTTTTGATGTTCTGTGACCCTATGAATCTTACAGAGTAAAAGAATTTCAATGCTGTGAAGATTTTCAAATCGGAATGGAATTTAAGATTCCTTGAGGCATATTTATTTACATTTTGCTCTCCCCTCTTTGCCATTAAGTTGTTAATCCCTTGGGTACAGTGACCTTCCTGTCTGTCTTTAGGTCCTCCCCACACCCATTATGTCCCTCTCGTTTAGTAAGAGCTGAATGAGTTGTGAATGAATTGTGTTTAGGTAGCTGAAGGGGTAGTAAGTTTGGATGAATGAGGCATCCTGTAGGTTTCAGCATGCTTACACACCCTTGAATTACAATGGTCCTGTGCTCCTAGGAAGGGTCATTCTTGTATAGCAGCAGACACAGCAAAGAAAGATGAACCAGCCAACATCCAGTAGCCAGCCAGACAGGGAGAGCTGTTTCTCCCTGGTGTTCTCCCCATCAGGGTCAGACATTTAATTCACATAGTTTTAGAAATGTGCTCTGAACCATCATTGACTTCTCTAGGTAGAGGTACCTGTATATAACTCCTAACCTGTTGAAATCATTCTGAATTAAAACAAATGGTGAAATCTTTTCTAACTTACATTGGTAACGCTGAAACTAAAGGCAGTCAAAATCAGAGGTTAGGTTGTAAGTCTAAATTGTCATCCTTATTGTGAGATTTCCCCAACAGGATATAAAATACTTCTTGTTGTCCCCCAAGTGCTTCCTTTTGGTCTGTGGCAATTCTCAGTCAAATTGCAGGCTAGTCACCTTATTCAGGTAGAGATTTCACTTGGGTCTGGAATCTCATGCATTGTAGCCGAGGACCTTGGGAACTTCCCTGGGGAAACTGCTGGAAGAACGCACTACAGACCTCCTTCAGGTCCCTTCACATGCCAGCTTCACTGGAGAGGGTGCGGAACACACAGTAAAAAATTACCGGGGGGCACCTGGATGGCTCAGTCAGTTAAGTGTCCAGCTCTTGGTTTCAGCTCAGGTCATGATCTCAGGCCCATGCACTCAGCGGGAAGTCAGCTTGAAGAGTTTCTCCCTTTGTCCTCTCCTCACTTGCTCTTTCTCGCTCTCTCTCTCTCTCTCTGTAAAATAAATAAATAAATCTTTCTAAAAAAATTATTGAACATTTGTATCCCTCAATCATTCTAGTCCTTCTGATGGTGATCTTGAAACTTTTACGAGAAATCTATCACTAAGCATGGGAACCCGTTACTTCCAACATAGGTTTTTGTTTGTTTGTTTATTTTCTTTGGTTTGGTTGTTCTTGTCCAGGCTTATGTATGAAAATTATGAGACTATTTCTCTGAGTGGCTCTCTGATTGAATAGACCTGGTAACAGAGTGAGTGGGTGCAATTAGACCCATAATAAAATAATGGGTCTAAAGACTGTTTCTTGAATGATGTTACCATAAAAATAGGTCTGTCACCCATTTTTATATCTTAAATAGTAGAAACACTGTTCTTATAAGCATACAAACAAATGCTAGCAATATCTACTGGGCTCCTTCATTATCAGAGGGCTTGCAAATTAGTATCAGAGTAAATATTAGATCACCAAGTAATCAGGCAGTAGAAACCACAGCTGGTGAGATGAAAGGTTGGTGACAGCTGAAAATTGGGTTTGAAGTATGGGTTTTCTTGCCTCATCAGTTGTTTCATAGCTTCTCTCCTGGCCTGAGCAGAAGATGGAACTCATTTAAAACTTCCCCTGTGGAGCTTTCTGAGCTAACCCTGGCTACATTATCATCCCACGGTCTTCAGGGCACTTAGAGGATGGGTTGTAAACATTGAAAAAAAATGTTTAATTATATTCTCTCCTTCTACTTGTTTTGTATTAATTTCTCACATTTTCCCTTAACTGAAATGTAGGTTCCTTCAGTTGGGGGTCATTGACCTAAACCAGTTTTTAATTATGCTTCTTCCTCCTGATCACACAGTAGGAGTTTAAAAAGTACTTGCTAAACAAATCTAGTCTTCTAATGGATTATCTCTGAGAGGTTTTTAATAAATGTCTTTACTGAGCCCAACTCCTAGGATTCATTCCAGTGTATTTTATTGGTTTAATCTTTTTGTAGTGAAGAATTACAACTTTGCTGGTTTCATAAAATGTTACAGACTTTTAAAATAAATCAATGAAGGAAAATTAAAATAAAATTCGAATAATGTCGCTAAATCCTATCATCCAAAATAATTTTCCCAGTGTTATATAAACATGATTTGACATCTTTTTTTATAATCACATGCATATAACTCTCAGTGCTTATCATAAGAAGGGCCCTTCTTAATACCCTCACCCATCTAGCCCATCCCCCTGCCCACCTGCCCTCCAGCAACCATCAGTTTGTTCTCTATATGTAAGAGTCTCTTGTGGTTTGCCCCCCCCCACTTTTTTCTTTCCCTTATGTTCATCCTTTTTGTTTCTGAAATTCGAAATATGAATGAAATCATATGGTATTTGTATTTCACTGACTAAATTATTTTGCTTAACATAACGTACTCTGCTCCATCTGTGTCATGGCAAATGGCAAAATTACATTCTTTTTGATAACTGAGTAATATTCCATTATGTATACATACCACTTCTTTATCCATTCATCATTTGATTGACATTTGGGCTCTTCTCATTTTTTGGCTGTTGATAATGCTGCTGTAAACATCGGGGGCACATGCCCCTTTGAATCAGTATTTTTGTATCCTTTGGGTAAATTCCTATCAGTGCAATTGCTGGGTCATAGGGTAGTTCTCTTTTTAACTTTCGAGGAACCTCCATACTGCTTTCCATAATGGTTGCACCAGTTTGCTTTTCCACCAACAGTGTAAGAGGGTTCCCCATCAGCTACAGCAGCTGTCAAAAAGGTTGCTGCCTGTGTTCTTCTCTATGATGTTGGTGGTTTCTTGTCTCACATTTAGGTCTTTCATCCATTTTGAATTATTTTTGTATGTGGTGTAAGAAAGTGGTCCAGTTTCATTCTTCTGCCTTTGGCTGTTCAGTTTTCCCAACACCATTTGTTGAAGGAACTTTTTTCCATTGGATAGTCTTTCCTGCTTTGTCAAACATTAGTTGACATTGTAGTTGTGAGTCCATTTCTGGTATTTCTATTCTGTTCCATTGATCTATGAGTGTGGTTTTGTGCCAATACCGTACTGTCGTGATGACTATAGCTTTGTAATAGAGCTTGATGTCTGGAATATTGATGCTTCCAGCTTTGCTTTTCTTTTTCAAGATGGTTTTGGCTATTCAGGGTTTTTGTGGTTCCATTCAAATGTTAGGATTGTTCTGTTAAAAATGCTGGTGGTATTTTCATAGGGATTACATCAAGTATATAGTATAGCATTAGTGTAGCATAGTATAGCATTAAATGTCTATACTGCTTTGGGTAATATAGACATTTTAACAATATTTTTTCTTCCAATCCATGAGCATGGAATGTTTTTCTATTTATTTGTGTCATCTTCAATTTCTTTCATAAGTGTTATAGAACACTTAGTTTCTATTGAACACTTATAGAACATTAGACTTTTTTTAAAGATTTTATTTATTTATTTGATAGAGATTAGAAGTAGTCAGAGAGGCAGGCAGGTCTGGAGGAAGCAGGCTCCCCACTGAGCAGAGAGCCCGATGCAGGGTTGGATCCCAGGACCCTGAGACCATGACCTGAGCTGAAGGCAGAGGCTTTAACCCACTGAGCCCCTAGACTTTTTAAGCACAAATCTTTTACCTCTTTGTTTAGGTTTATTCCTCAGTATCTTATTGTTTTGTGCACAATTGTAAATAGGATCAATTCCTCGATTTCACTTTCTGCTGCTTCATTATTGGTGTATAGAAATTCCACAGATTTTTGTATGTTGATTTTGTAACCTGTGAATTGACTGAAATAATGTATCAGTTCTAGCAATTTGGGGGGGGTCTTTTTTTTTTTGAAGATTTTATTTATTATTTGAAAGAGAGAGTGCGAGAAGGGAGAGGGGCAGAGGGACAAGCAGACTCCCACACTGAGGAGGGAGCCCAGTGTGAGGCTGGATCACAGGACCTGAGCCAAAGGCAGACACTTAACCAACTGAGCCACCAAGGTGCACCTTGATGGAGTCTTTTGGGTTTTCTACATAGAGTATCATGTCATCTGTGAAAAGTGAAAGTTTGACTTCTTCCTTGCCAATTTGTATGACTTTCATTTCTTTGTGTTGTCTGAGTACTGAGGCTAGGACTTCCAGTACTATGTTAAATAACAACAGTGAGAGTTACCCAGTATAACTCTCAGGAACATCCCTCTGTTATTCCTGACCATAGTAGAAAGCATTCAGTTTTTTCCCATTGAAGGTGATTTTAGCTGTGGGTCTTTCATATATGGTTTTTATAATGTTGAGGTATATGCTATCTGTTTCTATTTTGGTAAGAGTTTTTATCAAGAATAAAAAGTTGCTTTATGTCAGATACTTTTTCTGCATCTATTTAAAGGATCATATGGTTATTATCCTTTCTTTTATTAATGTGGTGTATCATGTTGATGGATTTGCAGATATTGAACCACCCCTGCAGCCCCAGAATAAATCCCATTTGATCTTGGTGAATAATTCTTTTAATGTACTATTGAATTTGATTTGCTAGTATCTTATTGAGAATATTTTCGTTCAAGTTCATTAAGAATATTGGCCTGTAATTCTTTTTAGTGGGGTCTTTTCTGGTTTTGGAATGAGGGTAATGCTGGCTTTGTAGAATGAGTTTGAAAGTTTTCCTTCCATTTCTGTTTTTTGGAATAGTTTGAGAAGAATAGGTATTAATTCTTCTTTAAATGTCTGGTAGAATTCCTCTGGGAAGCCATTTGGTCCTGGTCCTGGACTTTGTTTGTTGGGAGATTTTTTATTACTGATTCATTTCTTTGCTGGTTACTGTTCAAATTTCCTATTTCTTCCTGTTTCAGTTTTTGTAGTTGATATGTTTCTAGGAATTTATCCATTTATTCCAGATTGCCCAATTTGTTGGCATATAATTCTTCATAATATTCTTTAATACTTGTTTGTATTTCTGTGATGTTGGTTGTAATCTTTCCTCTTCAATTTGTGATTTTATTTATTTGGGTCCTTTCTCTTTTCTTCTTATAAATCTGGTAGGAATTTATTTTATTTATTTATTTATTTTTAATTTTATTTATTTATTTGACAGAGAGAACACAAGTAGGTAGATCACAGGCAGAGAGAGGGGAGGAAGCAGGCTCCCCGCTGAGCAGAGAGCCTGATGTGGGGCTAGATCCCAGGACCCTGAGATCATGACCTGAGCTGAAGGCTGGGGCTTAATCCTCTGAGCCACCCAGGCGCCCCAATTTATCTATTTTATTAATTCAAAAACCAGCTTCTAGTTTCATTGATCTGTTCTAATGTTTCAGTTTTGTTGTTGTTGTTGGGTTCTATCACTTATTTCTGTTCTAATCTTTATTATTTCCCTTCTGCTGGCTTTAGGCTTCATTTGCTGTTTGTTTTCTAGCTCCATTAGGTGTAAGGTTAGTGTGTGTATTTGAGACTTTTCTTCCTTCTTAAGGTAGGCCTGTATTGCTTTATACTTCCCTCCCAGGACCACTATTCTTGCATTCTGAAGGTTTGGGACCATTGTGCTTTCATTTTCAATTGTTTCCAGATATATATATATATTTTTAAATTTCTTCTTTAACTTCCTGTTTAACCCATTCATTCTTTAGTAGGATGTTCTTTAGCCTCCACGTATTTGTGGTCTTTCCAATTTTTTTCTTGTGTTTGACGTCAAGTTTAATAACATTATGGTCAGAAAATATGCATGGTATGATCTCAGTCTTTTTGTATTTGTCGAGGCCTGATTTGTGACTCAGCATGTAATCTCTTCTGGAGACTGTCCCATGTGCACTCGAAAAGAATGTGTATTCTGCTTTTTTAAGATGAAATGTTCTGAATATAGCTTTGAAGTCCATCTGGTCCAGTGTGTCATTAAAGCCATTGTTTCCTAGTTGATTTTCTACTTAGATGATCTGTCCATTGATGTAAGCAGGGTATTAAATTGTAAAATTATTGTATTAATATGAATGAGTTCTTTATGTTTGTTATTAATTGACTTATATATTCAGGTGCTTCCACATTGGGAACATAAATATTTACAATTCCTAGATCTTCTTGTTGGAGAGACCCCTTTATTATGATATAGTGCCCTTGTCATCGTTCATTACAATCTTTAGTTTAAAATCTAGTTTGTTTGATGTAAGTGTGGCTGCTGTGGCTTTCTTTTGATAGAAAGATGATAGATGATAGATGGTTCTCTATCCCATCACTTTCTATCTGCAGGTGTCTTTAGGTCAAAAATGAGTCTCTTGTAGGAAGCATATGGAAGAATCTTTTTTTTTTAATCCATTCTGATACCCTTCGTCTTTTGCTTGGAACATTTATTCCATTTATAGTCAAAGTGATTATTTATAGATGTGAACTTTGTGCCATTGTATTATCTGTTAAGTCATTGTTTCTGGAGATTTTCTCTGTTCCTTTCTAGTCTTTGTTGCTTTTGATCTTTCTTTCCCTAAGTCCCCTTTAATATTTCTTGGAGGGCTGGTTAAGTGGTCACGAACTCCTTTAGGTTTTGTTTGTCTGGGAAACTCTTTATATCTCTTTTATTCTGAATGACAGCCTTGTTGGATAAAGTATGCTTGGCGGCATATTTTCCCCATTCAGTACATTGATTATATCATGCCACTCTCTTCTGGCCTGCCATGTTTCTGTGGAGAGGTCTGTTGCTAACCTTATTTGTCTTCCTTTGTAATACACTTAGGGATTTCTTCTTATTTTTTAGCATTTTTCCCTTATCTTTATATTTTGCAAATTTTACTGTGATATGTCTTGGTGTTTTCCTGCTTTTGTTGATTTTGATGGGAATTCTCTGTGCTTCCTGGAATTCGATGTCTGTTTCCTTCTCCAGTTTAGAGAAGTTTTTAGCTATAATTTTCTCCAATAAACTTCCTGCCCCCTTTGCTCATCTCTTCTTCTTTTGGGACCCCTATGATATGAGTGTTTCGCTTTATGGAGTCACTGAGTGCCCTAAGTCTATATTCATGATCCAATATTTTTCTTTTCCTGTTCTTTTCAGCTTCATTATTTTCCATAATTTTTTCTTCTGTATCACTTATTTGTTCTTCTCTTTCTTCCATCCTTGTAGTCATTATATCCAATCAGTTTCACATTTCAGTTATAGCATTTTAATTTTCATTTTTTAGCCTGACTAGTTTTTATCTCTGCAGTAAGGGACTTCCTGGCGTCTTCTGTTTTTCTCAAGCCCAACTAGTGTCCTTATGATTTTTTTTTTTTTAATTCTGGTTCAGACATATTACTTATATCTGTTTCAATAAGATCCCTGGTCATGACCTTTTCCTTTGTTTAGGATGAATTCCTCTCTCTTGGCATTTTGTCTAGGTCTCTGTCTTCTTCTCTGTGTAAGGAAAGCCTGTTATGTTTCCTGCTCCTGAGAACAATAGCTTTATTAAGAAGAGGTCATACACTGTCCAGAGTCTGGCACTTCAGGAAGTGTTTCTGGTGGATACTGTGTGCACTCTGCTGCTGTGTTTTGGCTGCTCTTTCCCTCAGGTCAGTCCTCTGCAGAATTTCTACTTGCCTGCGGTGAGAAGTGTTTAGATCTTATCCAGAGTGTGGCAAGTTTTACCCCAGTGTATGCTGGGCCTGCTTGTTAAAAGAGGCCTGATCCTATTTCCACTGGAGCTGAAGCTCTCCTGTGGTCAGTAGCCTTGGTGCTTTGGCAGGGGTGGTGTTTGTGCTGGTCTTATGGGGGAGGTGCCTGTTGCTCTGGCTCTCAGACTATCCCCAGTAAAGCAGCACCTGCAGAGTGCAATGAGGTTAGGCTTGGTGTAAGTGGCTCAGGCTTCCACTGTGGGTGCTGTGCTGCTCACTGAAGTCCATCCCATGTTGATGGGTTAAAATGGCATCAGCCTTCTCCTTTGTCCCCAGGGAGGGACACTTACTGCTGTCCAGGAAGCCCTCTCAGAAGAGCAACAAGTCTCTCCTCATGTGTCCGAGGCATCCCTTAGATTCCTGCGTTCGCTTCTTCTATGTCTGGGCCATCTGCTTGCCCGGAAGCACAGTGCATGTGTGTTTGATCTCAGGCATACTGGCTGTTTTAAAACTCCAAACTTTTGGGACCAAGTGCAGCGTGGACCCATGTGGTCCTCTGGGGAGGGTCTAGCTGCATTGGGGCTTGTGCCATGTTGTCCCGGAAGGGCAGTCAATCCAGTGCACAGGAGCTTGCAGTTTAAAGGGCAGCATGAGTTCAAGTCAGATGCCCCCAGAACCCCATTGGGCTTCTGGTAATGGATAGGACGGTGCAGTAGCACCTGCTGGCTCTTTCATCCCAAAAGGCAAAACCACCTCTCCTAGATGCACTATAAGAAGGAGAAAATATCTCCCAGTGTATCCTCAGACTGTATCATCTGTTCCCAGGCCCCTACCCCCCTCCTCCACAGGGGCACCTTTACACCCACCAGGCTCTATAGCCATAGCCTAGAACTCGAAAACTCCAGAGTTTAAGCTGTATGGGTTGTAAACACTCAACACAGTCAACCCCCTAGTTTCTCCAGTCAGTGGATTTGGGGATGAGTTTTCCTTGTGTGAGCCCCTGTGCGTTGCTCGTTCTCTCAGAAGTCTCTCTCTCTCCCTCTCCTCTCTCTGCAATCAAGGCTTCCTCACCTCTGCAGCAGACACAGTCCTTTTCTTCCCTAGATCATATCTCCATACCTGCTACCCTCCACACTGTGGCCTCTTCTCTCCTTGCAGTTGTGCAGCTTGTTCTATTGGTCCTCAGATCGATTTCTTGGGTGTTCAGAATGATCCAATATTTCTCTGTGTTGGAGGAATGAGACAAGCATAGGGCTCTACTACTCTGTCACCTTAACTCCATTTCTGGAGGCTGAAGATCTGAGATCAGGGTGCCAGCAGAGTCAGGTGAAGGCCCTTTTCTGAGTCAGACTTTGCTTATTGTCACCTGGTGGAAGAAAGTGATTTGACATCTCTTATTGTGTATCTATAGCCAGAGATCATCTTAGAAAAACTGTATTCACCATTTTAATTGAAAGTACTAAGTTTAATTAATTTTAGCTGAATAATAAAAAAGTAAAACCAAAAAAACAAAATTTCTGTACATTGCCACAAAATATATTCATATCTAAAATTCTCTCTAGAGGTGTTAAAATATGAAAAACTGAAATAGTGATTTTTTTTGGATACTCATTACAACATTGGACAATCTATTATAAAGGACGTATGAATAAACACAATTACAGACACTCCTACCCCCATGTTTTTGTTAGCTTTATTATTTTTAAACATCAGGGTTGCTAACATTTATGTTCTGTTTTGTAACCATTATCTCCATAGTTCTTTAACCTCAGTGCTATTTTTTAATGCATTCAATGCTGCCCAATAGACTCATTATAGACTCATTCACTTCATTTATGAAGTCTAGGTTGAATCACACTGTAGATGATTTGCTTTTGTCCTATGACAATTTTTTCCCCCTTAGACTGAATCTTGAAAGCCTGTTTTTCTCTGAGCTCTTTTAGAATCATTCCTCGCTAGTTTCTTTGAGACAATGAAGAATTCTTTCATTTTGAACTCTTTTTGTATTTCTTTGAGTAGTTGCTCTTATAACAAAAGAACTTGGTCTGCCTCTTGCATGGGCTCCTTCCCTCCACGTGAGTATTATGTCTGTGTCTCTGTGTTTGTGTATTTTATGCATAAATCCTCTGTGGGTTCCCTTCTGGGAAATAGGAGATTTTATTTTATTTTATTTAAGATTTTATCCATTTATTTGACAGAGAGAGACAGCAAGAGAGGGAACACAACTGGGGGCAGTGGGAGAGGGAGAAGCAGGCTTCCTACTGAGCAGGGAGCCGGACGCCGGCTCAATCCCAGGACGCTGGGATCCTGACCTGAGCCTAAGGCAGATGCTTAACAATTGAGCCACCCAGGCACCCAAAATAGGAGTTTTTAAGCTTACAGACTAGCTAACCATTGATCAACAAGTACACCAAAGTCTGTAGCCTTCTTAGATGGGTGGTCTTTGAAGTCCCTTGGGTCAAAATAATAGAGAATTTCCCTGACCCCGATTGGACATATTCCCCATGATTTTTATCATGAGGTCAGCCTAGTATCTTCTTGTATGGCATAGATTCTCACTGTGGTAATTTGGCAAGTGATGCTTCTCTTCCTTCCTTCTCTGGACTTCAGCTACCTTACTCTCTGGTGTCCAGGAATTAGATACTAAAATGACATCTTTTTCTTCCTCTGAATGCTGTAGGGAGATGAGGTACCAGCTCTAATGAGATAAGACAATCAGATATAATTGGATTGTTCTTAAGCCAATTAAGAGTAAGTGTGTAAGGATAATTAAAATGGGATTAAACATCCTGTGTGGCTACAAATTTAGCAATAAGTTCATCTGCTCTGTCTTTGTTCCAAAATTATGGAACATGTTATTGTTTAGTTGGACATCTTTGAAATAGATTTTCTTTTAGGTGTGTCATTAAAAATTATGTGCCTCTCTGAATCTTCTTTTATCAATGATTTTTTAAAATTTTTTAAAATTTATTTATTTGACAGACAGAGATCACAAGTAGGGGGAGAGGCAGGCAGAGAGAGAGAGGAGGAAGCAGGCTCCCTGTGGAGAAGAGAGCCCGATGTGGGGCTTGATCCCAGGACCCTGGGACCATGACCCAAGCGGAGGGGCTTTAAACCACTGAGCCACCCAGGCGCCCCTATCAAGGATATTCTTAAAGATTTTGAACCATACTAAATAGTAATCTACAGCATAAGTACTGCTTATCACATTGCTCACAATATATTTTTCAAAGTCTTACAATTTTCTTATTTCCTTAACACTCGTCCTAAGTCAGAATAACTCTTGGTAAATGATCTCAACTCCTTCATTTGAGATTATTTAGGCCATAAAGGAGAATTAAACAAACTCCTTTCCTATATTTCTCAAACATTTTTGTCTCTAGGTTTTGCCTTTGCCTCCACTGCTGAGAAAAGAAGTTTCTCCCTAATTCTTCTCTCCTTGTGTTTTTTTTTTTTAGTTGTGAAATACTTCAAACATATAGAAAAATACAGATACTAATAGAGCAAGACACCTATGCCCCTATCTTCTTGACCAAACAAATGTTAGAGTTTGTCAGATTTGCTTTAGATTTTTTTTTAAATGATACGACTTTTGTACTTTTTTTGTGTCATATTGGTTGATGATGTTTTTCTTTTTTCTCTTTTTCTTTGTTTTTTTATTATGTTCAGTTAACCAAGGTATAGAGTACTTCATTAATTTTTGATGTAGTATTCAGTGATTCATTAGTTGCTTATAACACACAGTCCTCATCACCACACATGCCCTCCTTAATTCCTATCACCCATTTATCCTGTCCCCCACTTCCCTTCCTTCTATAACCCTCAGTTTGTTTCCTGGAATCCAGAGTCTCTCATGGTTTGTCTCCCTCTCTGATTTCTTCCCATTCGGTTTTCCCTCCCTTTCCCTGTGGTCCTCTGCACTGTTCCTTATGTTCCTATATGAGTGAAATGATATAATAATTCTTTCTCTACTTGACTTCTTTCACTTAGCATAATCCTCTCAGTTTCATCCATGTGGATGCAAATGATGGGTATTCATCCTTTCTGATGGCTGAGTAATATTCCATTGTATATATGGACCACATCTTTATCCATTCATCTGTTGAAGGACATCTTGGCTCTTTCCAGTTTGGCTATTGTAGACATTGCTGCTATGAACATTGGGGTGCATCTGCCCTTTCTTTTCACTGTGTCTGTGTCTTTGGGATAAATATCTAGTAGTGCAATTGCTAGGTTGTAAGGTAGGTCTATTTTTAATGTCTTGGGAAGCCTACAAAACTAAGAGGCAACCCATGGAATGGGAGAAGATAATTTTTTTTTCTCTTATACTGTTCTTGTTTGTCCTTATTTTGAAATAAAGGTATATTAACTTGATAAAGTGAATTGGAAATATTTCTTTATAAACCTATTCTCTAGAGTATGTACAAAATGGGAGAGTTCCTTAACGGACTGGTAAAACTCATCGTTAGGGTAACTTATATTCTGTATGTATGTGAGGTGGGGAAGATGCATGTTTATCCATTTTTTTTTAAGTTTCTGCAAATTTATTCAGGATTTCTATTTTAAATTAAATTTGAATACTTATAAACCTGAAAATAGTTGGTCTTCAAAGATATTGGATAAAGTCATAGTATTTTATTATGCCACTTAAAATCCATTTTTCATTATGTGCCATGTATACTATATCTAGAATTATGTCCCTACCTTTCATTCCTCTATATTTATACCAAGTCTTACCAGAGGTATATCTATTTCATTAGTCTAATACAAAAAAAAAAAACAAAAAACAAAACCCCTATTTTTGGTGTTGATGGTCTTCATTGTCCTTTTATATTTCATGAATGTATACTCTTATTTTTATAATCCTTCCTTCTTTCTCAAATTTTTCTTATTTATTAACTCCTTGATTCATACACTAATCCTTGAATTTTCAGTATTTTTTTCCTACTCTGTAATAGATACACTTTATCTTTTAAACTGTGTTGCATTTCACAAATTTTGGCATTGTCATTTAGAATCCAAATATTTTCTAATTTCTATTAAATTTTCTTCTCTTTAGCTTATGAAATACTTAGAACGGTGCTTTTGAGTGTCTAAATATACAACAGATGTGGGAGGATGCGAGAGTTGCTGTGTTTGTGTTATTGCTACCTAATTAGATGAAATTTAATACTGTTCATCATTATTTGTAGAGACTTGCTGGTCAGTTTTTGTGTGTTTTACTGTTCCTTGAGCGATGACAAACATTGCTTTCTCTAACAGCTCAGTGCAGTGCCCTATGTTAAATTCATTGGTTCAACATTCATTATTGAGTTGTTAAAATTCTCTTATTAAGAAAAGTTTTTTGTCTGATGTCTCAGTTTCTGGTAGAAGATGTTAAGACTTACCACTAGCATTGTGTAATGGCACTTTCCCTTTTAAGTGCTCTCAGTTTCAAGTTTTTGAATGATACGATGCTTAAATGATTGCAGATTTAAGGTAATTATATCTTCTTAGTGAATTCATCCTTTTATGATCTTTCTCATCCCCAAAAAGGTTTTCTACCTTTGTTTATGTTGTCTGATGTTAATATTGTTGTATTATTTTGTTGTTTTGAGTCTCAGCCTAGTACATGTTTATTTCATTTTCATCCATTCCTTATGATTTTTAAGTTTATTTCTTGTAAGCAGCATGTAGCTGGATTGTATTCCTTTTTAAATCTAGTATGAAAATCCATTTATATTTATTTTTATTTTGTTGGACTTAATTTTTAATTTTCCCCCTGCTTTTATTCCTTCCATTTGATTCATTGGTATTTCCTTCTATGCACTTATTTGGAAATACCACTCTTTCTTGTTGCTTCTAGTGGTCACCTCTAGAGCTTTAACCAAGCAAAGAACTAGTCCAAATCTCTCCTTCCCAAATCAGACCGGGGTTTATATACTGCTCTTATTTCAGTCAGCCATCCCATCTTACATGCAGTGATTTTCCATTTTATTTCCTCTTTATTTAATTTATTTCCTTTATTTAACTCTCACTAGTTCTTAGTATTATCCTTCAAAGTTAATATTTACTTGGACCTGCTCTGATCTATTAGTCTCTTAGTTGACCATGGCTTCTGCAACCCATTTATTTCTTCTTTGATTTAATTTCTTCATTTGTTGCCAACAGCCACTAATGATTATTTTAGCAAGATTCTCTATAGAGTTTCCTTTTTTTTTTTTTAAGATTCTTTATTCATTTGAGAGAGAGACACAGGACAAGCAGAGGGGAGAGAGAGAATCTCAAGCAGACTCCCTGTTGATTGTGGAGCCTAACTAGGCTCATTCTCAAGACCCTGAGATCATGACCTGAGCTGAAATCAAGCTTTACTGAGCCACCTCGGTTCCCCAGTCCTGAAAATGTTCCTTTATTATTGCCAGCACCTTGATGCTTATATTCTCTTTGAAGATATTCTACTGCTATTATTCATTGATAAAATTTCTGTGTCTTATTATCATCCCTTTGGATGTAATCTGTTTTTCTAAAAAAATTGTTGTAAGATACTCTTTTTATTTTTTTATTTTTTTTTAAGATTTATTTATTTATTTATTTGACAGAGAGAGAGATCACAAGTAGGCAGAGAGGCAGGCAGAGAGAGAGGAGGAAGCAGGCTCCCTGCGGAGCAGAGAGCCCGATGTGGGGCTCGATCCCAGGACCCTGAGATCATGACCTGAGCCGAAGGCAGCGGTTTAATCCACTGAGCCACCCAGGCGCCCCGATTCTCTTTTTATTTTTGATGTTTTGTAATTTCAACACATCAGATGAAAGTGGGTATTTGTCCTTCTCGAGATTTGGTATATTGCATTATCCAAGAACTCATAATTTTTTCAGTTCTAAAAATGTGAGCCATTAGTTCTTCAAATACTGCCTGCCCTCCATCTGCTGTTTTGAATCTCCCATAGATGTTCATTCTAACTGCTTATGCCATTCCCCATATTTCCTCACTATCCTATTTTGACCTGTCATTTTTTATGCTGCATTCTAGATATTTTCATCAACTCTGTATTTTAGTTAATAATTCTTTCCTCTTCTGTGTCCATTACTTTTTTTTAGTTTAAAAACTAAATTTTCATTTCTAGGTGTTCTGTCTGGTTCTGTTTCAAAGTCGCTTATTCTTTCATCATAGTTCCCTGGTTACTAATAATGACTTTTATTCTGTCTTTTGTCACTAATTATTTAAAACAAGAGTTGGCAATTTTTTCTGCCAAGGGCTGAGCAGTAAATATAGGTCATGCAATTTCTGGCACAGCTATTCAACCCTGCATTGTAGTGCAGAGACACACCTAGGCAGTTGCTAAACAATTGGGCATTTACTATGTTCCACTAAAACTTTATTTACCAGAACAAAAATTGGACTGGGTATAGCTCCTGGGCCATAATTTTCTAACCCTCAATTTAAAATATACTCTATTAAAACAGCTCACATTCAAGGTGTTCTCTTAACTCAAGTAACTGAAAGTAATTCTTCTCTTTGATGCATCAACTGGCTGTTTGTTAGAGTGGATTATCTTCTTGTATGTCGTAATTTTGAGTTGTGAACTCAGTGTACCTTGAGTTGTAGAATTATCCTTCAAAGTGTGTTGGTATTTTAGACCTTGAAACTAGTATTTTCATAAAGGATTGCTTTTTAAATTATTACTTTCAAAATACCCTGAGTAGGAATCTTTTGAACTAATCCAGTGCTTAGTGTTCAGCCTGATATATGGGAAATCACACAACTCTGAGCTAGCTATCAATGCCTCTGTTAAAATTAACAGAACTCTTAGTATTATTATTATTGATCTATGGTCTTATAGAATCTATAAAAAAAATTGTAGTTGTTAGCATTTATGCTCCCAAAGTTTTTAAAATTCTGCTTAACTGGAAGACCATAATTAAAATACTTCTTTATCTAGACCTGATGCTACTTTGATGAAAATATATAGATGGTATTGAGTGAAGTATACATTATGAAAATAAAATACAAGTAGACAGGACAAAAACGCAAAGCAGCTTTGGAGAGTTCTTTCTGAAATGTCACGTTTAAAAGTGACAGCATTAGATGTACTATTGAATATGTTCAGTATGTAGATATATGTGTACGTACATGTGCCTGTTTTCCCCAATCTGCAGTGAATTAATGCTCTTGCTTGTTTATCACAGGACACTTGAAATGGACCAAAGCTGAGGACATTGACATAGAAACCCCAGGATCTATTCTTGTCAACACTAACTTGAGGGCATTAATAAATAAACATACGTTTGCTTCCTTACCTCAGCATTTTCAACAATACCTCCTGCTTTTGCTCCCAGAAGTGGATAGGCAGGTAAGTGGGAGTTTTTAGACATTTGATATTAGTCACAAGGTATATTATCATGAAGTGGCAGTTCCGTTATCAAAGATGACTGATATGTATGTGGACCGTTTTTATAACAATATAGTCTATTTATAATATATAGACTATGGTGTGTTTAATTTGCCAAAACAGAACCATTTTTATTATCAGTAGAGAGCCAATTCAAATTTTAAAATATAGCACATTGCTGTAGAGTGAAAACAACAGACCTTTCCACATTGGAAAGGGAAAACAAAGAAATCAAACATTCCATTATCAAATAAATCTTTGAAGTAGCTGCTCCTTTGCCTGGAGGGAATATTGAAGTGCAGCAATAAAAAGCCAGAGTTTCTAAGAAATTATGTAAATGTTTTTATTCTCAACTCTTTCCAAAAAGCATTTAAAATTTATGTTTGCAGTTGCCTTCTGAGACTCTATCATCGTGAATATGATTGCCTATAAATAATCACCTTTTATCTTTTTTTTGAGTATAACTGGAAATGCTTTAAGTTTATTTTTGTATTTTGAAAAGCCTCTAAAATAAGGAAATACAAATATAGACCCATAATAGCAGGCATCAATCATCTTCTAAAGCTGTTTCCTTGGAAAAGGAAAAAATATTTCATCACATAAACTTTTATTAAATTTCACAAAAGTTATTAAACGGCAACTAGGAAAAATTTCTTTGTGATTCTTATTTCAATAAATTTTGACACTATATATAGTTTCCAGTTGATGGACATAATGTGTATGTGTTTATGTATTTGCATTTCAAAATGAGAGGTACATCCGTATACTGAAATGGGTGAGATTGATTCAATATTTCCATATTACTTTGAATAAATTTTCTTAGCTTTTTATTTGATTCCATTTTCTACTAACTTAGCTGCCTTCTTTTGTATATATTTAAAGTGTGATGAGCTGTGGTTTTCTACCACTCATATGTATCTCTTTGGTGGAGATTATTGTTCACATTTAGAAAAAGGTTATTTTGATTTGGGGTACATTTCTGTTTGGGAGTTTGCATTCATTCCATGAAAATTTGCTTAATGTTTACTATGAATATGGTATGTTTTAGGTAGTTTGGAGTAATGGAAAGACAGTAAGTGCTTTTTAAATATTTATTGATGATTAAGTATGCTTTAGTTGGATACATAAGTTAGATTTGTGAATAATCAAAATGTGAGGTAGAATCAGTTAAGACTAGAGGGGAAAGCACAAGGTATACCGAGCTTTCATATGCAGAAGGGAAAAATTGGAGACAAATTTAAGGTCCTTGCATTGGGCCTTGAAATGTAGGCAGGATTTGAATAAAATAGATGGAAATCTATCAAGTGAAAAGTTCAAAGAGACAAAATCAAGAGCTATTTTCATGGGAGTCTGGATTGTAGGAAGAACCGTGCAAAAGAATCTGGACAGACAAATTGGAACTCAATTTTGGAAGATTCCTTGAGTGTGAGGCTAAGGAGTCTGAACAGTGTTCTCCCTGTGTTTGCAAAGCCACTGAGGGCTTTTGAGCATAGCGGTAATAGAGTAAGATTGTTGCTTTTTAAGAAAATTATTCTGGCAGTATCGAAAGGGAATGTAGAGATGGGAAGCATAAAAGTGGGAAGGGTTGTTAGGAAGCAATTTTAGTTGTTCCAAGAAGGCAAAATGAGGGCTTGAATTTGGAGAATAGTGTTGAATTAAAGAGGAGGAAGATAATGTGATCATCACCATCATTATCGAGTGGTAGCGCTTTTCATTCTGTCAAATAACACTTGAACAAGGTGTAGGGAGAAGCCACTCATCACTCAGGTTTTAGATTTGTGTCACTGAGAACGGAGTTCAGAAGTTAAGAAAAACTTTTTGGGGTGGGGGGTTGGTGAAAGAGACTGATTTATTAGCTCTAGAACTGTTCCTTTGTCTCAGTGCACAAGTGGTTCACCTTGTTTACAGTTCTGTCCGCAGCTCCTGGAATAAGATTTGGCACACATAAGGTACTGAATAAATCTTTTGGAATGAAGAAATGACAGACTGCCCTAGGTTTAGCCAAATATTTTGGTAACCCAGAAGGCCAGATGAAGCCTAGTATTTTTTTCAACCTGTAGCAATTTCTGTTCATTCCTTCCAGTCAGCGTGAGAACTGTACATGAATAAGGCACAGTAGCTGTCCTCATAGAACAAGTGGTCCACCAGCAGATTACTCAAGCAGTAGTTACGGAGCATGCGCTGTGTACTCTGTACACTTTGCTAAATACAGAGGGTGAAAGGGGAGAAAGACCACCTCACGTTGATCTACAGTACACTATGCTCATTGCTAGGTTAAGAAGTCTAATAACAGGGCAAACCAAATTAGTGTAAGACCAGGAAGAGCATCACAAATGTCAGAGTAGACTTTTAAAGAAAGTCTTCTGTAGGTACAGAGGATGAAGAAATTTTAATCAGAAACTAGTATTGGAGAAGATTTTCTAGGTGGAAAGGATACCTCAGTTGAGCCTTGAAGGACTAGTAAGTGTTTTGCAAGTAGAGCCAACGGAAAGTGAATTCTGTAGAGGGAGAGCATGTCATTTATAAAGATCTGCTGCTTGTGTGTTCCAGAAGATTGAGTAGTTCAGTATGACTGGATCCTCCTATGGGGGGAAAGTGGGGAGCTCCTCTACTGACAGAGAGTATGGTTTACAACTTTGGTGAACTGGTTGCAGGTTAAGTTCTTTGAACTTTTTCTGAAACCAGTCTATGCCATCATAGAGTTTTTCAAATGAGAAATGACCTGCTTACAATAATGTAAACAGATATTTTCATGCCTGGACATAGGGGAGGGGAAAAGGAAAAATGAAGCGCACTCCGTATTTTCTCCTAGGAGCTAGTAACCCTGTGAATGATGGATTGGACAGGCAGGAAGATAAGACACGGGGAAACTGGGTAAGAGACAATTGCAGTAGTTGAGATATGAGATAACAGTATGACCTTGGGCATTGGCCTTGGAAATGAGAAGAAAGGACTGAATTCCAGACATAGTTTTCAACCTACTTGAGTAGGAATAAACGACAGATTGCCCGTGGGATAGGGTTGTAAAGGGTCTAGAAGGCAACTGGATATTTTATCTAGGGTGACTTGGGAGAACTGAAAGGCTCAGGAGACTTGATGCAGCAAGCTCCCCAAACTGCTGCTGTTTCAGTACAGCTTAGAAATATCAGTGGGGTTGAATACCACCACTTTCTGGGCCAGAATGACTAGAAAAGGCATGCAAATGTGAAGCTAATTACATGGATTTATTTGAACCAGTGGAAAATACTATAATTATAGGAAATACCTCAGAATTTCACTTGTATGAAAGCTTGTCTTTATGTATCTGTACAGAATGTGAAAGTCCCAGGTTTCTTGTTTCCTTCCTTTGACTCCCCCAGTTGCTGCTAGATTCTCCCCCTGAAGCAGTCCCTACCAGCCTCTGTCTGACTCTAGACCATAGAAAGCTGGGGATCATTCAGTAGTTACATCTTCAAATATGGAAGCTAGGTTTCCCATTTATCTTATCAGTGCCAGTTGTCATTCTGCCAACCTGTCTGGTATTTTGTTTTTCTATATTTCTACTTTTCTGTCTTTTATAAAGGCCTGCTTATCTTACATTTCATATATATTAACTTTCAGTTGTTTTATGACATTTTCACGACTAGCTTTATATGTATTTTTACTCACCTTAACACATTATACTGCAAAAAATAGAAATACAACTCAAACTGCTTTAAATATAAAGGGATATATTGGCTTAGGTAATTGGAAGATAGAAGTTAGAGTGGGCTTCTGGTTGTTGGTTCTGGGATCTACTTATTGCCAAGAACCCCTTTCATTATTATTTAATGAATTAATTTTAAAAATTGTCTTTCTTCTTGTTGGCACTGTTCTAATCCCCCCCTTTTTTGTTGTTTTTCGTTTTTGTTTTTTTCTAATTCCTTTTTGTTATAGGATGGCTACCTGAATCAAAAAGTGGGTACTTGCTTCTTGGTTCTCATTTATGGGGAAAATGCTTCTGTCCTAGTATTTAGAGGAAAAGGTCTCAATTCACACTACTGGTACAACTAAGATCACACGACCACTTCTTAAACAATGCCTCTATCTTAGGAAATGGAATATGCAAGTTGTTTAAAGCCACTAGACCTACCCTTGAACCTCAGTGTGCTCACCATCTCAAGTAAAAGGGTGCACTGTGATAGAGGTCAGGGCTACTTTAGGAAGTTATGTTAGAGGATACTCAACTGGGGTGCGGGAGAATCTTGGCATTCCACGAACAATGCCCACTCCAGGGGGAAGGTATTGAATTTGGTTTTAACAGGTTGGATTGAGATGCTTCTACTGTATAAAATGTTGAGAAGTAATTATACAGGTTTCAAAACTGAAGGAGATGAAGTTAATTTATAAAATTATAATTTATAAAATTACATAGATAATGGTGTCAGCTATGGGATTTGATGAGACTACCAGATATAGTCACCCCAGAGGAATACGTGTATTTATGAGAGGGTGTGGATGAGAAAGAGTAAGGGAAGGAGCCAGGGAATAGACAGGAAATAGCAAATACTTTAGAGATTGTCAAGTGCAGGTGGTAGACTGCCAGCAGTGGCAAATGGACGGTAGGAGGTCAGTGGGGAGTGGGTGGGATATCTTTCATTTGCCCTTCCAGATCCACCTTTCAACCTGCTTCCACTCTGCTTTAATGCAGGAGGCTAAACCACGTATGGACTAATGCACCAGGGGGACATATGCCTTCTGTACTTTTTTTTAAATTTTTAAATAATCAGACACTTTTAGAAATTTGAAGATACATTAGAGAATTAGTTTCCAGCCTGGTAATCCTTCCAGGACCCTCCTTCCTCCAATATATTATAACTCTAATATATTTGCACCTGGCACCTATTCGTTGGCACATAATTTTTATTTGTCCCAATACTGCTGATGTTTACTTAAATCATTTGATTAAAATGTACCTGCCAATCTTCTGCAGTACAAAGTTACTTCTTCCTCCATCTTTAAATAGTATCTGGTGAGAAGGTTCTTTTAAATTATATAAATATCCTTTGCCTTCAGACCTTTAGTTTATTCATTTATTTGTATCTGTACGGGTTCATTGTTTTTTATTTCTTCAATAGATTACTATGCTTGAATTGCCCCACAGTTGGTCACTGAGAGCCTGTCCAAGCTGGCTTCTGTATCTTCTGAGGTCTCCATTGTCTTCAGATCACTTCATCATTTTGAAGCACACCACATTGTCCCAGTCTCTTCTTATACTTTTCTCGCCCAGGCTCTGGAACGAACCCTTGCTTCAAGGAGCCATGTTTACCTCGAGTGGAGGATGGTACTTAGGAATCAGGAGATCACAGTACGTGTACTGTGTGTGTGTGTGTGTGTGTGTGTGTGTGTGTGTGTGTGTGTGTGTGTGACTACCTCCTAACCTCTGTGTCAGGGAGACAAGGAACATCTTACAGAAGAAAGAGCATAAGTCTTTCAAAATGTATAAACACAACATAATTTATATTGATATTTATTTCTGTATCTATGTCTCTTATCTTGTAAACCAGGAATTTACATCCAGTCCTAATCTAATACCCCATGGTTTATTCTAGTTTTCTCTCTTTCCGTAGCTGACAGTGAGAAACCCTGTTTTTATTACTCTTAATATATCTAATTATTTGGTTAATCCCCTTATAGGTAGCTGCTCTTCCATACTGCCCCATGGATGGTCGTCTTTACTACACTCAGGCCTGGACTACATGGCAAGCTACTTACCCATCCATCCTGCTGAGGCACTTTTCCCTTCCAGCTTGACCTCTGACAGTACATATCAGGCCGCTCCTCTGTGTGGGCCGTGTTCCTCACCATGCAATGGCTCTGCAGCTCCTCTCTGGGCTTCCCTCCGTGTGGATACTACCTCACCCCTCTAGGCTCTGTGATCGCACCTTGGGCCATCATGCGTCCCTCTGCTCCTTTTCTGGCATAGGGGCCTATATTGTTTTAAGCTTCAGGCCTGAATTATTTGGAAGCAGGAAGAGAAGGCCCCATGGGTTTTAATTGGGTTCAGCTCCAAGGAAGCCCCAACAGAGCTTTGGGCTAAAGAAGAGTGAGATTGATCCCCTCACCAGCCCTGTGTGCTCAGCACATGATGCACCCATCAACCAGCTCCTATCAGAAGGTCTTCTTCCCGGGCGCCTGGGTGGCTCAGTGGGTTAAGCTGCTGCCTTCGGCTCAGGTTGTGATCTTAGGGTCCTGGGATCGAGTCCCGCTTCGGGCTCTCTGCTCAGCAGGGAGCCTGCTTCCCTCTCTCTCTCTCTGCCTGCCTCTCTGTCTACTTGTGATCTCTCTCTGTCAAATAGATAAATAAAATCTTAAAAAAAAAAAAATAAAAAGAAGGTCTTCTCCCTGTAGCTCTCTTCCTGTCCAGGTTCTGACAAACCCTTTCTCCTGGTACCCTTCAGGTCCAATACTACTTCCCATTATTAGCTTTAGTTTACTGAACTATCTTTGGTGGTTTGCTGCACCCTGACCATACCTTTCTTTGTAAGTAGTCCCTTTAATCTACCCTCTTTAAATGGTGCTAACTTGAATGAGCCATCTGTGCCTGCTGGGACTCCTGACTGACAGACTTTGTGAAGATGTAGAATAATATGGCTACAGACGAATTCTAGTGGTTCAGGGAAGGGATGGATATATATTTCATTCATTCATTCATCTAACCAGTGTTTACTTAACACCTATTATGTGCCAGATAAGCACTGATAATACAAACACTAATAGAGTAACAGTTCCAACCCAGAGAGAGGTGATGGTTCTTGAGGGGAGACAGAGATGTAAAAGCCTGTAGTTACAGAACTAGGCCGTGGCGGTGTTATACACGTTGTGCTATAGGAGTAATGAGGAGATAATCGTGTTTTATTGGCAGGAGTTAGAGAATGCTTTGAAGAGAATGTGTCATCTAAACTTCATCTGGAAATATGGAGGAAGTTTACCAGGAAAAGGAGTGTGGTGGGCATTCCGAGTAGAGGAGACCGTATGTGCCAGTAATAATATTGATGATATATAGTGCTAAGCCTCCTACATCAATTATCACTAATTCTTGCTGTAACTCTCTAAAGAGTTTGTATTATTAACCTCTCTGTAGATCTATGTGGAAATAAGGATCAGGGAGAAAAAAAGGATTTACGTAACTTCTTCCAAGTAAAAACGTGGGAACCAAAATTTGAACACAGATTTATCCATCTCCAAGTTCATGCTCTTTGTTCTGCATGGCGTCCCCTGCCCTCCAAACACTGGCAGAGAAGTACCTGCTCCCCATCAACGTATACGTTGAGATGGAAGGGTACAGAAGGAGTAAACTGAGTTTAGAAGGGGGAGGTTGGAGCAAAGCTTTAAAAAAAAAAAGAAGGCCTTCTGTGTCAGTGAGCAATGTAGAATCTATGAAGATTATATGTTTGGAGTGTGACGTTGTTAGATTTACATTTTAGAAAAGGATTCTTTTGAAGGAGTGAAGTGTGAAGTAGGGGAGAGAGTCATTCTGTCTTCCTTCCTGCCCCTCAGACCTGCACCTAACCTGTTCCTCGCCCCTGTGCTTGCCAAGAGCGCTGCTGGAAAGACTTCAGGGCGTCTGCGGCAAGGCCCGCTTCTTCTCACCCCCTCAGTGTCATCTCCTCACAAAGTCTTTTCTTGTCCTCCCTCCCATGTCAAGTAGCCTCTGCAGTTGTTCTCTGACTTACTTTTCTGTTTATTTCCCTCCCAGTACTTAATCATTGTCAATAATTACTTGCTTTTGGATTTGTTCATTTGTCTTCCCTCATGAGAACCCAGGACAGTGGCTTTGTGGCTTTCTTCTAGTCCCTATGCCTGGCATGTAGTAAAGGTTCAGTAAATGTTTTTTGGAATGAATCAATGAATATAGGGTAGGAATCCACTTAAAAGTTAGTGTAACATGTCCGATAAACCCAAGAACATAGCCAAAACCATTAAAGAATGAAAAAGAAAGACCTATTTCACAAGACATTCATTTGCTATTGTTGCCATAACAAAATACCACAGATTGGGTGGCTTAAAAACAAATTTATTTTCTCACAGTTCTGGGAGGCCAGAAGTCCAAGATCAAGGTGCTGACGTGGTTGGATTTTCCCGAGGCCTCTCTCCTTGGCTTGCAGAATAGGCTCCTTTTTTCTGTGTCCTCACATGGCCTTTTCTCCATGTACCCACATCCCTGATGTCCTCTCTTCTTTTCGTAAAGACATTAGCCATATTGGATTAGGGCTTTGCCCTACGACCTCGTTTATGCTTATTTCCTCTGTAAAGGCATTGCCTCCAACTACAGTCACCCTGGAGGTTGGGGCTTCAACAGGAGAACTCGGGGTGGGGTGGGGGCACAAGTTAATCCAACACAGACATTTTAGAGATAAAACCATCAGGACTTGGTCATTGGATTTGGGTGAGAAGGAGGAATTAAATATGTATTTTAGGCAGTACATGTTTATTGCACATTTGAGAATAGCAAAAGATTGTTATATCTTAAAAACCAGGGTAGACTTAAACATGTTTTTGTCCAAAAATTGAGGTTGTTGATGGGAGAAATTGAAGACAGAAGAAAGAAGATTTGAAAAATTGACCAAGTTTTAGAATAGATGGGACGGGACTATATTGGAGAAGAGGCTGGTTTAAGGGGGGAAGGAAGTACTGATTGCTGAGATGAGAGAGAAGACAAGCAGGATTGGAGGAGTGAAGAAAAACCAAAAAACAGGTAGCACAGAGGGAAAGTGAAGGACTTGCAGCTGTGCGGTGGTGTGTTTGCTCAGCCACTAGAGGCTTATGGGTGTCAGGAGAGTAACAAGGCTTTGGAAGGCAGCCTGAAGGGTGGTTCTGTGGGTCCATCGTGGTGAAAAAGTGGTTGCTCATCAGCCTTGAGGTCCCGTGTGAGGTTAGACGGCAGTGGGTCCTGCTGGTCTGCTTCCACGTTTTTCACTCCAGCCGTGCTAAAGATTTGTGTCTTTGGCTTGGTACTAGATGTGCCAGGAGTTGGATTTTGCCAACACTGGAGATTTTTCAAAAGCGCACGTTGAAAGAGCTGAGAGATTCTAGGGGACTCTGAGGTGCTTGTTGGAATGGTTGATTATGGGGTCCAGACTTTTGGGAGAGAAGTTAGGGTTGGGGGCTGGAGTGAGTGGAGGTCTCAGGTAGAGGAAACATGGCCCTAAAGGAAGAATGATCTGTCATTGAATGAAGTGGTATAGGGCCTCAAAATAACACACTTCAGATGTAATCAGGTTTTGGTTTACATATGTGTTTACATAGGTCAAAGCTATCTTTTTGACCTCTGCATGTTGGTTCAGAGATCCAACCCAAAGAAACTAAAGGATGAGAGCAGC
Source organism: Meles meles (assembly GCF_922984935.1). NCBI lineage: Eukaryota > Metazoa > Chordata > Mammalia > Carnivora > Mustelidae > Meles > Meles meles. The sequence goes on from NC_060077.1 coordinate 57,250,277, forward strand.
GTTAGTCAACACTAGGGAACAGGGAGAATTGTCGCTAGTCCTTCCTTCGGTTCCCAGGTGGGAATATTACCTGAATAAATTCAGTGCTTGTGTTTGTAGCCAGACATGGCTTTGTGCATAACTCTCTGCAAAATATGCCTGGATAATTTTTCGAATTTCTTGCACATATACATAGCAGATCCCTCCTTCCTTTAAGAATTCGTATTTCATAAACTGTATCTACCTGGAACAATGCTGTGACCTTTTAAAATATACGTAGCAGTTGGCAGAATAAATGTCAACTAGAGTGGAGTCATATTTAAGTTATTATTACACTTTCCAGTTGAACATCACTGGTGAGTAAGTTGTTGTCATTTCTGTCATCTGTATCATTTTAAGTGATGTTCATCTCTGCCTCCATGTGGTGGTACTGGGACTATTAGGGCTGTTTCTCCAAACACTGGCAAGACCATCCCCTAACTGCTTCTAAATAAATTATGCCTATTATTTTTGTCCAAATGGTAATTGCAGTATTTCAATCCATTCTTACTAATCTCCCAATTTTGTTCTGCATTCGTATCTGTGTCTCTATGGTCTGTTAAATGACTAGCCACGGAAGGATATGTACTGTGTAGGCTCTTTAAAATCCTATCTAGCTTTGTGCTCTTCAGGTTTTTGCACTCACTGGCAATAATGCACATAATTTTAACTGTGGAGAATGTCATTAAACTAAAATGGAACATTTACACAGTTCCTTTTGCAGAGAATTTTGGACTAGGAAAATGAATGTGTGTGTCAGACATTTTACAGCACATGAGAATGTGATTTATTGATTTCTGATGGCTCTGTTGGCATCAGTGTATATATTTAAAGAAGTCACGCAGCCTTTATAAATGCAAATGGGAAAGGGCTTTCCATCTTTTTCCTCCATGGAAATAGCTCATACATTTGCAATAACTCAGGCTCCTCTTAGAGATTGCTCTATGTACTGTATATATTGATTTAAAAATTATACCGTTATTTTATTCTGCAAATAATGTTTATAATGAAATGTCAATTTACCTAACAGATTATAGAAATTCAAAAGTATTAAAGATATGAAAAAATACTGGTATCTTAAGCCTTTAGGTAAAAAGTAAGTGTGTACTTGAGATGTAATTATTTTAATGGAACTGACACTGGCTTTTTTTTTTCCTGCTTCTGAAAGCAGATCTTAAAGTACTTAGAAAATCCAATATTCCTTCTAGCCTAAGTCACTTACTGGCAATGGTAAATCTTACATGGCAAAAGATATCCTCGCGGACCACGCCTGATATTTCCATGCTCGCCATTTGAGCCTTATGTGTATGGAGGGCAGTAATACTATCTGGATATTATCCATTTCTTAGCTACCTGGATAGTTAACATCAAATCCTGTTTATCAGTATCTGCTTCAAAGTAGATCAAATAATGTATAAGACTGGATTGAAGTACATATGTGCAAGTAATTGCATGACATAGGCAATCTGACAAATGGAGCATATTTCCATCCTGTGCATAATGAAGTTAATTGAGGAACCTGCATTCATTTAGTCTGGAGAACATCCATTCTGTGCATGAAACCACTTTCTTCCTTCTTTATAGGCTTTACTGCGCCGCAACCTCGTGGCCTGAGAGGCCGTCTTTGGGCATGTATGATCAACTATGTATGATCAAGCTTACTGGATGATTAACTGTTTGGTACTATCATTTAGTATTTACACAATCACCTTTGTTTTCATCTTATGTAGGTTTTCAGATAATATGTATATGTGTAATACTTAACTCCTTTTAATGAGAATGGAGAGCAAGGAACTTTAACTTTGTTTCATCATACAAATGAATAGAGCTTGAGAAAGGGAGTCATGCAGATGGCAGATCACACATTAGTGCCTGTGCCTGTCATTTTTAATAAGGGACATTCTAATGTCCAGGTCACAATGGACCATTATGAAGAGGTGTCATACAGTGACTCACCCCTAAATGAGGCTCAAGGGTAGAAGGAAGAAAATGAAATTTCACTCATTAAATCACCTTTAGAACTTGTAGTAATTAAACCCCATTCGAAAAATACAGTTGCCTAAGAAAACACTTTGGTTCCATTTGCGAAATTTATTAAAGATCACTGTAAAGAAATAAAGAATCAGTTATAAGCAGGGAGCGAACAGTGCAGTAGTGTTTGAAACTCTAGATTAAAGTGACAGCATTATTTAATTCCCTTCCCTGCTTCTAAATTCCACTAAAATGACACTGGCTTTTCCCGTTATGTTTCTTTATCACTACTAAAACCTAGGGGAAGAATGCCAGCCAGATGCCAAAAACTGTGCGGAATTTCTGCAGGAGATAATGAAGGTGAGGCTAGATTGAGCTAAGATTACTAAAATGAAAGGGGCTGCCTGGAAAGGAACCCTCTTTGTGGGGTCTGACTGAAAGGGACTGCAGATTTCTCTTAGACACAACCAGCTATGAGTGGTCTGGCCAGAAGAAAGGGTGGAGCATTGCAGAGATCTCTGTACTGACTCTTACTTTCTGGGGAGGCTATCACTTAGTCTCTCAACAGCAGGGGGCCACTGCAGAAAAAACGTTTCCAGGCTGTGCTTGCTGACAGGTTGGCTTGTGTTCTCTATCCAAAAGCTAGCTGTTTTGCTAGTTAAGAGGAGGCCTAATCTCATTGATGTGTATCCTTGAAATATATGGTTAAGGTGTTCTTTATTAGGGAACCAATCCCTTTCCTCACAAGGGCCAAACCCCTACTTGAGCAAGTATCAGTGGGGTAAATGTGTACTTTTTGCTGATCCCTTTTCTGAGCCTGAGAGATCTATACCAAGTCCAACAAAGTTTCTGACAGAAGCCATCTCAGTAGCTAATACTGATCCAACACCTACTGACCTCTCGCTCGGGATGAAAAGAGAGAGATCAGTAATACGGCATAGGAAAGATTTAGCAGTTCAAAAAAGAGCCCCAGTGTGACAATTCAGAGAACAAGACTACTAAAACAGGATACCAATGGTTCTGAGAACAGTTGTTAATAAACTGGAGATTTGTGAGAATCCAGTCATTTTTACAGGTATTAACTCAAGTTTTACAGTGGGCCATGCAGTGCGCTGGCCAGTAGGGACACCATGTCACGCAAGACTGTGTGCATCTGCCTTCACAGAGCTTCCAGTCCAGCTCTGGAAGTAGTGCACATTCACGGAGCCCCACAGGCATATCATTTGGGAGACGCGAGGAGAAGCTTTCGAGGGGGCATCCGAGTGAGCCTGATCCAGTTAAGTTACATGAAAGCACTTTGATGCTTTGAAATCTTAAGATATCTTTGGTAGAACCGGAGCCGTGCTCAGTCTCTGCAAATTCCTTTCATCACTGAGGCATGCGTTTTTCTAGTCTGACAGGTGGGAATGGACTCTGTGAGCACTGGGCTCTGTTACCTCTATTCATTTCAAGTAGTTCTTGCGTGGCTTCTGGTAGTTTCCTCACAGATATACACTGATAAAGACTCAGTGGAAGAACTCCAGAATTTTCTCTCTGTGGTGCTATGGTTCACTTCCTCTGAACAATAATTGCCTTCTTTTCTTCTGACTCTCAGCTTCAGGGTCTTGTTAGCCCTGTAGTTGGATGGTGGTGCCATTTACTGTGGTGGGTAAGATTCCAAGAGCTTATTTTCTGTTTTGGACATATTGTCTCGGAGGTGCATTTGAATAATCTTGAATAATGCGGAAATTTTGAATAAGAAGTTGGCTATATAAGTGTGAAGGTTAAAGTAGAGTTCAAAGCTGGAGTTTAAAGAAAAGAATTGGCAGCCGCCGACATCTAGATGTTAGTTAAAACCGTGGATATAAATGATAATGTAGTATAGACCAGAATGAGAAGAGGGCCCAGGACCAAGGTTTGGGCCCAAAGCCCAAGATTTCCAAATCTTATTGGCTGAATAAGAGCTTAAGCTGGCAAAGGAGAACAGAAAGTAATAGCCAGCGATGTGAGGGACGGGAAGACCATGTGTGTATCACTGAAGTCAAGGGAGTGAGTATTTACAGAGGAGGGTGTGATTTATTTAATATTTAAGTGTTGCATAAGGTGAGGATTGAGAGTTAACTATTGTATTTCGTATATGCTGTTCATTGGTGATCTTGACAGGAGCACTTTTGGAGGCATGGTAAGGAGGATATACCAGTTTGGAGGGTCTTCAAAAGAAAATGGAAAGAGAATTTGGACAGAGCGCCATCTTCCCCTAACATGTGACATGAATAGAGAAACAGAGCAGTAGGTCCTAGAATTACTTGTTGATTGCGTGGAGGGCAAATTGTTTTTATAAGATCGCTGTCATAAATGAGTCTTTTCTGCCATAATAGAGTTGTAGGGTTTGGTGTATTAGAAAGCTATTTTTTTTCTTAGCCTTCTTACTCAGTGTTTGATAATTTTGAATTGCTTTTCATTTTATGCTCTTGAGTTTCCCAGTTAGTTCTATCACTTACTAAGGATGGTGATTTTATCTCCTTTCTAATTAGTATACTTTTTAGAACCATTTCATTTATTTGATAGGCAAGAAGGCCAGATTAGGGTTTGATGAGGATTGAGCTAAAGAAGGAAAGAATATAGCCAAATGTGTCTTTTAAAAATTTTGGTTATGAAGTGAGATAGTCACAAGGAAAATAGAAAGCATAATTTAAGGATAAAAGTAGGATTTTGTTTATTGACCTATTTGTACAGTTGGGAGAGGAGTTTGCGTGTTTGGTGATCAAAGAAAGGTCCCTTGAGAGGGAGCAGTTAAATAATCAAGATAAAATCGGCAAGTTGGTTGCTTATTATAATGACCCCTTAAAATGCAGGGGTGGAGAAGGTAGCAATCAAAGCCTTAGTGGAGAAATTTTCCTTAGAAAGGAGTCAGGGCACCATTTCCAGGAATACTGGAAGAAAGGAAGGAAATGGGTGAAGAAGATCGGTGTGAAGTTTGGTATTGTAAAACGTAGGGATTTCCTCTATGATTAGTATAGTTTCTTTCTTTTTTTTTTTAAGATTTTATTTATTTATTTGACAGACAGAGATCACAAGTAGGCAGAGAGGCAGGCAGAGAGAGAGGAGGAAGCAGGCTCCCTGCTGAGCAGAGAGCCGAGGCGAGGCTTGATCCCAGGATCCTGGGATCATGACCTGAGCTGAAGGCAGAGGCTTTAACCCACTGAGCCACCCACACGCCTCAGTACAGTTTCTTTTTTTCCCTTACAGAAGTAGGAGTCAAAAGCATGGGCAGGTAGTGATGGGTAGGATGAGGATAGGAAGGAAGGTAAAAAGCTGGAGGAGACTGTAGTTTGGAAAAGTCATTGAGGAAGGTCAAAGTGAAAAACCACAGTAGGCTAGCAGGAGAGTGATAAGTGACCCAGAGTTGAAGACTTAATTATCAAACCTGTTTGCTGAGAAGAACAAATGTTTACCAAAAGTACTGGATGTAGAATGGTCAGGTCCACCATGGACTGGGCCTTTGTCATACGAGTGTATCCAAATGATGAGAAGAGCAAGAACTTAAGAACCTAATAGATCAGAAAATCTCACCTGGAAATGGAACGAAATGATGCAAGAAGAGGAAAAATGGACTGGGTGGAAGCAAAGGGGTGAGCAGACAGCAGGTCTTAGTCAAAAATGCGTAGAGTAGAGCTGTGTGAACAAGCAAGCCAGAGGAGCGAGGTGGGTCAGCATAATAGCATATGACTAAATGTTATCGCGATGGAGCAGTTTGGAAGGTTTTCCCATTTCCCCCAAACATCTATAGTCTTCTGTTTATTTATTTTAGTTTTTAGTAGCTCTACAAAAAATTTAGTTTTTATTTATGACGTGGAGTTTGGTGTCTAGCTTAAGAATATTTCTCTACATCAGTATAATACAGATATTCTCCAAAGTATTTTAATCTTTTTTTTCTTAAGCTTTTCCCTTTGGAATTTTAGAATTGTGAGTCCTGCAATTGTGTTTTTCTTTCAAGGTTGTTTTCGTTATTGTGGGACCCCGAGTTTCCATATAAATTTTAGGATGACTTGTCAATTTCTGTAAAGAAACCAACTAGAATTTTGATAGGAATTGTCTTAAATCTGTAGATCACTTTGGAGTGTATTAGCATCTTAATATGGAGTCTTCTGATTCATCAGCAAAGGCTGTCTTTCCATTTACTTGGATCTTAAATTCCTTTCAACTTCTTGTTTTGTTTTAAGAGTGTAACTTTTGCATTTCTTTTGTTAAGTTTATCCCTTCCTATTTTATTCTTTTTAATGATATTGTAAATGGTTTTTTTCTTCATTTTTTTTGTTTGATGAGAAGCCAGCTGATAATGTTGCTGTAGTCCTTTTGGACATAAATCATTTTTCTCTTTCATTTTCTCTGGCTTTCAGCATTTTTACCATAAGTGTCTGGGCATGAGTAGCTCTGTATTTATCCTAATTAAAGTATATCTGGTGTCTTTGATTTGTAGATTTATGGTTTTCATTAAATTTGGGGAGCTTTAATCATCATTTCTTTGAATATTTTTTCTGCTCCCTTCTCTCCCTTGCTTCTCCTGATGTTACTTCTATTACTCATTTGTTGGTCCATTTAATTGGGGTCCACATTTCTTTGAGCCTCTGGGTTTCTTTGTTTTGTTTTTTATAATTCTTTTTTCACTTAGTTCTTTAGAATACGTAATCTCTCTTGCTCTGTCTTCAAGTTTGGTGATTTTTCTGCCTGTTCTAATTTACTGTTGAGCCTCTCTAGTGAAATTTTCATTTTAATTATTTTACTTTTCAATCCAGAATTTCTAATTGGTTCTGTTTCATAATCATTATCTCTTATGGATATTTTCTATTTGATGAGACATTGTTATCATACTTTCCTCAATTTATTTAAGCAAAGTTTCATTTAGTTATCTAAAGATATTTGGGATGGCTGCTTGGAAGCTTTTTTTGTTACATCCAAAGTCAGGGCCTCTCACCAGGAATTTTCTTTTCTGACTGTTTTCTCATTGTTTCTTATGCCAGTCTCCTTTACCTGTTTCATTGTGTCTCCCTCCTCTTCTCTCTCTCTGGACATTTCGGGCTGTATTTGTACAATCCATACAGTGATCCCTCCACCCCTTCTCCAGGGATTTTTTCTGTTGTTGTTTTATGATTAATTTGGTTAGAGACTTGGCTGGATTATTTTATTTAAATTGATTTTCTCTGCAGTGTGAAACCTCTAATACTGCTCCTCAAAGAGCACAGCCTTGGCCAAAATTAGTCCTGGTAGAGTTCCCTTTGTCCTTTTCCCTGATCTCTCTGTTAAACCACTATAAATACCTACTTTAAGGTATTTTTTTCCCTTAAGGAGGGAGAGTATTTCAAGTAACTCTTTTGTTTATACCTTTATATTATCATTATAATAGTTTTGAGGAGTTTGTATTTGCTTTAGGGAATGAGATAATTATTTCATACTAGGTTTTCAATGGTCACAATGAAATTACATTTGCCATTCATAAACATTGTGAGCCGGTTTCTAAGTGTTCTGTTTCCCTGGTAAACAATGGGGATACAATTAATGAGCAAATACAGAGGGTACTCAAAAATTTTACAGTCCCATTTGGTATCACACCCAACCCCTGGGCTCCAATAATTGATGCCTAACTGCTGTATTGTTTTCAATAATGCCCTGGGACATAAATTTCTCCAGAAATTTCTGATTCAATTAAATTAGAGCCCCTGTGCAGGGTTAGTTTTGAGACCAGTATTTGAGGTTTCTTTGGCCCCCAGCAGCACTCTTTTGCTAACTCTTTCCCTGGTTCTCTCTCATAAATGAGTTTTTTTTAGCTTTTTTTTTTAACTTGTTGCTCTTAGAGAGCTTCCAGTGTCCTTTAATCACTCACCAGCAAAATCTCCATTGGTTTCAAGAACCCCTTTTGGCTTGAACTTCTCTCCATTCTGTTTTAAATAAAATTGGTTCCTTTTGGGAGCCCCTGGATATTGACTTTGTATCCTGACACATTACTGAATTGCTGTATGAGTTCTAGTAGTTCGGGGGTGGAGTCTTTTGGGTTTTCCATAAAAAGTATCATGTCATCTGCGAAGAGAGAGAGTTTGACTTCTTCATTGTCAATTTGAATGCCTTTTCTTTCTTTTTGTTGTCTGATTGCTGTTGCTAGGGCTTTTAGTACTATGTTGAACAAGAGTGGTGAGAGTGGGCATCCTTGTCGTGTTCCTGATCTCAAAGGGACGGCTGTCAGCTTTTCCCCATTGAGGATGATATTCGCTGTGGGTTTTTCATAGATAGATTTTATGAAGTTGAGGAATGTTCCCTCTGTCCCTATACTTTGAATCATTTTAATCAGGAACGGATGCTGTATCTTGTCAAATGCTTTTTCTGCATCAATTGAGATGACCATGTGGCTCTTCTCTCTTCTTTTACTGATTTGTTCTATCACACTGATTGATTTGTGAATGTTAAGCCACTCTTGCATCCCATGGATAAATCCCACCTGGTCATGGTGGATGATCTTTTTAATTTACTGTTGGATCCTATTAGCTAGGATCTTGTTGAGAATCTGGGGATCCATATTCATCAGGGATATTTGTCTGAAATTCTCTTTTTTGCTGGGGTCTTTGCCTGGTTTGGGGATCAGGGTAATGCTGGCTTCATAAAAAGAGTCTGGAAGTTTTCCTTCTGTTTCTATTTTTTGAAACAGCTTCAAGAGAATAGTTATTATTTCTACTTTGAACATTTGGTAGAATTCTCCAGGGAATCTGTCAGGTCCTGGGCTCTTGTTTTGGGGGGAGGTTTTTGATCACTGCTTCAATCTCGTTACTAGGTATTGGTCTATTCAGGTTGTCAATTTCTTCCTGATTTAGTTTTAGAAGTTTATAGGTTTCTAGGAATACACCCATTTCATCTAGGTTGCTTAACTTATTGGCATGTAACTGTTGATAATAATTTCTGATGATTGTTTCTATTTCCTTGGTATTAGTCATGATCTCTCTTTTCATTCATAATCTTATTAATTTGGGTCCTCTCTCTTTTCTTTTGGATTAGTTTGGCCAGTGAGCCTGGAAACACTCTGTTCTTATGAAGTTTCTCTCTCTCTGGGCAAAATCTAGAGCCAGTGTTCCAGAGGTGAGAACAGGTGCGACTCTTCTGTTTCCAGAGCAGAACATTGGGTATGGCTGGTCGCCTCTGGTCTTTCTCATCTTGCCGCTGGGATAGAACCTCTGCCCTCTAAGTGAACTAAAATGAGGGCATTCAGGGCCCCACTAATATTGGCCTGTGCCGTACCAGGGGTAGAGCCTCCTCCCGAGTGGTCACTGGGCAGGAAATAAGACCTGCAACTTCTTGGCCATACTTGCCAGGAATCTAGCCTCTGCAACTCAGGGCTGGAGGGGATAAAAGATAAAATTGTCCTGCCTCTTTCACTGAGTGACTGTATACCTTGACTGGGCTGAGAAAAGAGGCAATCTCTCTTTTTCAGCCACAAACACCTGCAAAGGAGTTACCTCACAGAAACCTGTTGAGTAGAGGGAGTGGGCTGGTGCTTAAGTGGCATCGACTTTTGCTGTCCTTACAAAGATTTAGTAGATTTTTTGAATAACTCTTTCTTCATTTGCTATCTCTTAGGACAAATTCCAGAAACTTCAGTTTTGTTTAACTAGTTATTTAAACTATTTATGATTGTTTCACGAGGGAACAGGTTCACACACTCGCAACACCATTCAGGAACTGGAACTCCACTAGATTTTTAATGTGACACTTATATATGCTAATAAATACTGATTCAAATTGCTTTTCTCTGCTGGTTTACCAAGTATACCAAAGTCATTTACAATAAACCACACTTTTCTAAAAGTGACACGACATGTGAATAATAGATGGATATTTTGATATATGCTATAATATAGTAGGTATTCAACAAATATTTTTCAGTGAAATTCATATTAACATCTTATTTCTATGAGTAAAAGTGCCTCAAAAAACCTGCTTTATATTCTTCCTATCATCTTTGATTACATTTCACATTTATTCTTCCGTCAGAAGTTGCAGTTTTGCTAAGCTTTTTTATATTACAGAAACTTGTAGAGAGAGAGATGTATTAAAGCATAGATTATCTGCAAACAGTGTAGACAGCTTGACAGTTACCATTATCAATATCTATATTAACTACCTGTAGTAATTGTTTAAAGTACTTTTTTCTCAATAGGAGGCTATTTCTATTTCTTTTGATTGTACCTTTAACCTATCAGTATTTTTCATGATTTTGAGATATTTGTTTGTATTTGCTTTGGGGAATGATAAAATAAATTTATATTAGATTTTCAGTGGTCACAATAAAATTGCATTTTGGAACTCATAAACATTGGGCCTATTTCTAAGTATCCTGTATTTGTGGTAGGCAGTGGGGATGAACTTATTGAATAGATGCCCATACAGGATTTACAGTATTTGAAAATAACGTGATAAGCTGTAAAACAGAAGTATGCCATTGAACTGTAGGAGCTCAAAGGTGACAATGATGTTTAGAATATATGTTTCATTTATTTTTCTTCTTAGAATAATTTTGCATCAAGTCTTAATAGAACGTTTTTATTAATTGGTCTGTTAGTGCCAAGATATTTGTTACTTAAATCTGGTGTTTTGCACGTAGAGATATCATTAAATAAATGGTGAGTGAAGGGAAGAAGGAAAGAATGCATTAATGGATGGTTTGAGGAAATGCTTCATGTGGTTTGATTTCCCCATTTTCTTTAATCTTCTCTTGGGATAGTTTCCAAAATGTTACTTTTTGTACTCTGTGTTCTCATTTAAATTATTCATCTAATGTTTTTATCTATTCAGACATTCCATTGAAAGGAAAGGAAGGAAGCTAGGAAAAAACAAACTTTGTAAAACAAGATTGAATAAACTCTTCCTAATGTTCAGATATTATATGTTTGATAGCTTATATTAATATATTTCAATATACTTCATATTTTAATGTATTAATATGCATTTTGATTCTTAAGAAATAAGGAATATTTTTGCTTTCTGGATGTCTTACAATCCACGTGTATACATTTTATATTACAAAAGTGAAATAACTTTAGAGTTATTTTAGAGTTTAGAGCTTCATATTTGAAGCTACAATTTCCTGTGCTTTTTAAATATCCCTTAAGAGTATATTTCATTGGGGAAGAAAAGTATAGGGAGTCCATCCCACCACAGAGATCCATTTCCAAAGCTTGAAGATAATGCCACAATTTTTTATATAACTGAAAATATTTTTCTTGTGCCACATGTGACTGACATCTTTACTTAAATTTAAAAATGTGATCAATTAATGACTACAAGCATTTACATTTATATAAAAGGACCCATACTCAGCAGCAAAACTGTTTGAATTCTAGATTTTGTTTGTTTGTTTGTTTAAAAAAATAAGCCAGGGGCGCCTGGGTGGCTCAATGCGTTAAGCTTCTGCCTTTGGCTCAGGTCATGATCTCAGGGTCCTGGGATCTCTGCCCAGCAGGGAGCCTGCTTCCCCCTCTCTCCTTGCCTGCTGCTCTGCCTACTAGTCATCTCTCTCTCTGTCAAATAAGTAAATAAAATCTTAAAAAAAAAAAAAGCCAAACTATAGATAAATGTAGAAAATGTTAAGCCTTAATAATAAGTGTATTATTCTAAGCAAGCCCCCACTGTGCTTTGGTCCTTTCTCATTTTATCAATGGCAGGTCTTCCACATTTGCCCCCTTTATCTAATCCTGGCTGTTCTATAGATCAGTTTTTTCTAAAATTGAGGGAGTAATGGAAGGAAAACATAACTATTCCTCTATTTTTATGTGAACATTTTATTGAAGTGTGATATGCACACAGATAGATGCCCATCTGATGTGTCAACCTGGCGATTCACAGACCTGTACCCCTGGGGATAAAAATACATTATATGTTTATTAAAAAAAAAAAATTTGGAAGGGGAGGCGAACCATAAGAGACTATGGACTCTGAAAAACAACCTGAGGGTTTTGAAGGGTCAGGGGTGGGAGGTTGGGGGAACAGGTGGTGGGTAATGGGGAGGGCACGTTTTGCATGGAGCACTGGGTGTTGTGCAAAAACAATGAATACTGTTACGCTGAAAAAATAAATAAAATGGAAAAAGAAAAAAAAAAGAACTCTTTTTTTGCTCTCTTTAGTTAAGACTCACTCAAAGAAACCCACTACCTTGACTTTTGTCACCATCATTTAGTTTTGTCTATTTTTGTACTGTGTATGTATGAAGTCACTCATACGTACTCTGTTTCGTTTATGTAAATATTGTGTTTGTAAAGGTCATACCTTTTGTTATGTGTAGCAGCGATTAATTTATCCTTGTGGCTGTGTAGTATGCCATTGGGTGATTATACCATAGTTTCCTTATTGATTCTCTTGATGACCGTTTGGCTTGTTTTCAGTTTGAGGCTTTGAATTAGTACTCCTCTGAGTACGTTTTCATCCATGTTTTTTTTGTTGTTGTTGTTGTTTGTTTTTTGCCTAAGTACAAAAGTCTTTGGGGCATATGACTGTGACCTAAGTGCTGGATTACAGAGTTTGCATGTATTCAGCTTTTTAAAATAGCAATAAACAACTGCGCAAAGTGGTCACCTTAATTCCACCAGGACTATGTGAGCATTCAGGTAAATTTACCTCTTTGCCATGATGGGATGTTGTCAATCTTTGTAATTTTTTTTTTTTGTGGTTTTAATTTGCATTTCTCTGATGACTAATGAGGTTGAGTGATGTGTTGTTTGGTTTTGGGTATTTGGATATCCCCTTTCATGAATTACCAGTTCAAGTCTTCAGTCCCGTCTTCTTTTTTGGGTCATTTTTTCTTACTGATTTGTGGCAGTTCTTGGTGGTATCTCACATTTTGGCTTATCTCTCGATGATTCTCTAAATGATGTCCTTTGATGGAGAGAAGTTCTTAAATTTAATGTACCCCAATTTGTTGATTTTTGTTAATAAGACTTTTTTGTGTCATGATGAAAAGTGTCCTTATGATACCCCTAGATTTAGATCCACAGACCACCTGGAGTCGAATATGTGTGTGATAATGAGGCACAGATTATTTTTTTTTTTTAGGATTTATTTTATTTATTTATTTTTTTAAGTGTACTCTTTTTTTAAAATTTTTTATTTTTTATTTTTTTATAAACATATAATGTATTTTTATCCCCAGGGGTACAGGTCTGTGAATCACCAGGTTTACACACTTCACAGCACTCACCATAGCACATACCCTCCCCAATGTCCATAACCCCACCACCCTCTCCCGACCCCCCGCCCCCCAGCAACCCTCAGTTTGTTTTGTGAGATTAAGAGTCACTTATGGTTTGTCTCCCTCCCGATCCCATCTTGTTTCATTTATTCTTCTCCTAACCCCCCATGTTGTATCTGCACTTCCTCATATCAGGAAGAGCATATGATAGTTGTCTTTCTCCAATTGACTTATTTCACTAAGCATGATACGCTCTAGTTCCATCCACGTCGTCGCAAATGGCAAGATTTCATTTCTTTTGATGGCTGCATAGTATTCCATTGTGTATATATACCACATCTTCTGTATCCATTCATCTGTTGATGGACATCTAGGTTCTTTCCATAGTCTGGCTATTGTAGACATTGCTGTTATAAACATTCAGGTGCACGGAGGCACAGATTATTTTGTTTGTTTTATATCATACTCAATTTGCCAAACATGTTTTATCAAAAAGGCCATCCTTCCTCCCACCGCAATGTAATGTCACCTTTGATAAAACCAACCAACCAACCAAAAAAAACAAGCAGCCAGATACATGTGCATCTGTTGTGGACACTTTTCTTTTACATTGGTCTTTTGTCTATTTTTGTACCAAATCATTTTATTTTGATTATTGGTAGCTTAATATCTGGTAGAGGCCGTCCAACAACTTTGTTTCTTTTTTTCCATTGACTTTCAGTGGCCCTTAGTACTTTCATAGAAATTTTGGAATAATAGTATCAAAAGTACATGGATTTTGATCAGGGATGCATCTAAGATATAGAACAGTTTGGGGGAGAATTGAAACCTTTACCATGTTCTGTCTTCTCACCCAGGAATATAGTTTGTCCTTTTATTCATTTAGGTTTTCTTTAATTTCTCTCAAAACCATTGGTAGTTCCCTTAGGAGAGGTCTTGTACACCTTTCAATAGATTTGTTCGTATAAGTTTGCTGGGTTGTTTTTTTTTTTGGTTGGTATTATAAATTATTTCTGTTTCTTGTTGATAATAGAGAAATAAATTTTTGTGTATTGATTTTTTCCTACTGAATGTGCCAACTCATTAATTTTAAAGTGTATAGTTTCTTTTGGATTCTTTGAGTATACCGTTATGTTGTCTATAGTAATTATAGTTTTATTTATTCTTTTAAAATACTTATGTCTTTATTACATTGTTGTGCAGTATAATATCTCCAGTATGAAGTGTTGAATAGAAGTGGTGATAGCTGCCATCTGTTTCTTGCTTTCAATTTCAGGGACAAAGATTTTACTATTTCAACTTTATGCAGAAAGCTTAATACAAATTTTTAAAAGAAGCTTTTTATCATATTAAGGAGGTTTCATTCTTTGTCTCGTTTTCTGAGTTTTAATGAAGGGTGTATTTTCTGCATCTATTAAGATGATTGTTTTCTCCTTTATTATATTAATGTGGTAAATAACCAATGGTCTTTCACATATCAAACAAACTTTGTATTCCTAGAATAAACAAAACACACACACACACACACACACACACACACGTATAAATGCAATTTGCTAATACTTTGTTCAGGATATTTACGTTAATGACCAATGGAGGATTTGGCCTGTAATTTTTCTTTTGGGTGATGTCTTGGTCAGGTTTTGCTAGTAAAGGTAATTCTGGCCTCTTAAAATCACTTAGCAAATGTTCTGTTTTATTAACAGTTTGTATATGATTATTATTTCTTTTTAAAATATTTAGAAACTTGGGGTGCCTGGGTGGCTCAGTGGGTTAAAGCCTCTGCCTTTGGCTCAGGTCATGATCTCAGGGTCCTGGGATCGAGCCCCATATCGGGCTCTCTGCTCAGCGGGGAACCTGCTTCCTCCTCTCTCTCTACCTGTGATCTGCCTACTTGTGATCTCTGTCTGTCAAATGAATAAATAAAATCTTAAAAAAAAATTGGAAACTCATAAAGTTATGTAGGTGTGGATATCTCTTTGTGGAAGACTTAATTACAGATTCAGTTTCTTTAGCAGATGTAGAACTTCTCTTAAATTCAGTCAGCTTTTGCAAATTATGATTTTTTGAGAATAAAAAAATTAAATTCTACTGAGGTATAATTAACATACCATGCACACATTGGCAGTGTGTACGTTGACAATTTGACATTTGATATATACTCACGAAACAATTACCACAGTTAAGAAAATGAGTAAGTGATATTCATTACCCCAAAGAATTTCCTTATACCTTTCTGACATTTGTACAATAGCAAATCTTCCAATCCATAACCATTGTGTATTCCATTCCCGCCATTTACTTAGATCTTTCATTTTTTAAAATGTTCTATAGTTTTCAGTATACAGCAGTGTTTTAAAACCTCAGCACTAAAAATGTTTTGCACGGGATCATCTTTTGTTTGGGGAGCGGGGCGCAGGTTAGGAATAGGCTTCCAGAGGACTGGCTTGTGCATTGTAGGATGTTTGTTAACGTACCTGGCCTCTACCCTACTAGATGTCACTAGGGTCTCCTACGTCCAGTTCTAATAATCAGAAATTTTCTCGAGATATTGCCCAGTGTCCCCTGTGGGGTAAAATTCTCAAGGCTAATATCAGTGAGAACCACTGATGTAGAGGCCTCACACTTCTTTCATTTGGATTTATTTATCCCAAAGTCTTTTTCATGCTATTGTATAAGCTACATAATTTTTACTTTCTCTTTGGAGCATAGTGATGACATTGATTTCTATGGATTCTGATACAAAAATGTCACTAAATTTACTTGTTAATGTTAATAGTTCTTATTAATTTAGGCAAAAAAGTTGACCTAGCACTTCAAAAAGTATGTTATGAAAAAAAAAGGTGCTCAGCTTCCTTAGTCATCAAGTAAACACAAACGAAGCCATGATGCAGGACAGCCACATACCCAGCAAGATAGACAGTGTTACCTACAAACAAAAATGGAAAACACACGTAGACAGTTCCAAACGTGGGTGAAGAAGTGAACGAAGCACAGGGAACTACTGTCACTTTGATGGGAGTACACAGACATTTTGAAAAAGTGATTTGTGGGGCGCCTGGGTGGCTCAGTGGGTTAAAGCCTCTGCCTTCGGCTCAGGTCATGATCCCAGAGTCCTGGGATCGAGCCCCGCATCGGGCTCTCTGCTCCGCAGGGAGCCTGCTTCCTCCTCTCTTGTCTGCCTGCCTCTCTGCCTACTTGTGATTTCTCTCTGTCAAATAAATAAAAATATTAAAAAAGAAAAAAAAAGAGAAAAAGTGATTTGCAAATATTTATTAAAGTTGACTGAACATTTAAATTCCCACTTTTATATCTAAAGGAATCATCTCTATGTTTACCAAAACACATGAGCAAAAACGTTTGTTGTAGCCATCCTGTTCACAAGACTCAAAACCTGGAAATGGCTGAAATACCCACAAAGAGCAGAACGTGTAAATTTCTCTGTGGTATTTCAGTGTTTGAGTTTACCACAGAGACAGTGAGTGATCTACTGCTACCTGTCATAGAATGCGTGAACCTCAGAAACAGAAAGCAAGAGTGCTTGACACACAGAAGTACATGTGCTGTCTAACGCCATCACTGTTAGGGTCAAACATAAGCGAAGGTCATCTGTTACGTTATAGGATCCTTGAGGATTAGTACAGGGAGGTGGCACTTTCTTACTCTGGATGCTGGTAACAGGATTGTGACGAGTTCATGAAAATGAATCAGGCTATATGGTTGTGATTTGTTCACTTTCTATATATGTTACCCTTCAATAAGAAGTTGCAAAAATTTTAAAAAACTACAATTCTCCTTCCCATAATTTGGCTCTGCATAAGCCCATCTGTTCTATCACACAGGCAGCTAGAGTCACCTTGCTTTTCCTTCCCACCCCTACTTCCCAGTCACTTCCATTCCCACTATGCCCCTTGCCCACGATGTCCTGAGGTTGGTAGATCTGACTTAAAAGCCGCATCATGGCTTCTGATCTGGATGAAATGTATTATTTTTCTTTTTGCTGTACCTTGTTTCATTGGTACTTCATTAAGGTCAGCTAGGAAACTGTAATCAGCAATAGTTTCAGTTTAAAAAAATTGCATCCACAATGGGAATGTCTTGACTAGAAAGAGTTTTTTCAGAATTAGCATTTTTTTTTAAAATTTGTATTTTCTAGGGTATCATGCTTAGTGAAATAAGTCAATCAGAGAAAGACAACTATCATATGATCTCCCTGATATGAGGACATGGAGAAGCAACATGGGGGGGTAGGGGGATAGGAGAAGAATAAATGAAACAAGATGGGATTGGGAGGGAGACAAACCATAAGTGACTCTTAATCTCACAAAACAAACTGGGGGTTGCTGGGGGGAGATGGGGTTGGGAGAGGGGGAGGGGGTTATGGACATTGGGGAGGGTATGTGCTATCGTGAGTGCTGTGAAGTGTGTAAACCTGGGGATTCACAGACCTGTACCCCTGGGGATAAAAATACATTATATGTTTATTAAAAAAAAAAAAAATTTGGAAGGGGAGGCGAACCATAAGAGACTATGGACTCTGAAAAACAACCTGAGGGTTTTGAAGGGTCGGGGGTGGGAGGTTGGGGGAACATGTGGTGGGTAATAGGGAGGGCACGTATTGCATGGAGCACTGGGTGTTGTGCAAAAACAATGAATACTGTTACGCTGAAAGAAATAAATAAATTAAATTAAAAAATTTGTATTTTCTCTTTCATGTGATCATGGTTCACTTTGAAAGGGAGGCCTGTGAGCTTCTGAAAATATGTTCAAAGACACAAAAAGTAGATTTTTCCCTCTTTGTCTTATGAAAGGTATATATTTCTGAAGTCTTTTTAAAAGAGTATTGATTCTAACCAATGTAAATTTTCCTGAATTTTTCTCCTTGATTTGATGATCTAATTTAGAATTCCCTACTTATTTTAATATAGATCTACTGGTGAAAATTTTAACGAATTTATCTTTCTCTCTTTTTTTTTCTTTCGACCATAAGAGGTTTGTGCATCGAGTTATTGACTTTAACCATATAATGAAATCAATGAATTTTGCAGTTTATCCTGACCACATTGAATTTTTGATTCTATTTCTTTTACTGAAGAGTTGGAAAGTTTTGTTTTTTTCTTAATATTTCACCAACCCTTTATTTTATAAAATGATTTTTAAATTTTATGATAAAGTTATATATAAAACACTGCCAAATTTTATGTATCTCATTGTATTTTTTCCATAATGTTTTAAAATGGTATACTTTTTTCAGATTTATTATTTCATTTCGATTTTCTATTTAGTTTCCTATACTTTAGCCCAACAGAGCAGTTTTGTCATTTGAGAATGAATATGTAGATATCATGGTTTTCTTGAATTGATTTCTAAATTAACTAAATTACATCTTATTTTGTAAACAGATGTTTGAATTTACTTTATTGCCATAATTTCTCTATTCCTTTTGGCAAAATACATCATTTTTTATTTCCAATCTCAGTGGCATTCACATTTGCTCTCTTTTTTTGATTTTATATACAAATTGGATGAATATTCTTCCTATCTAACTTTTAATTTGATTTGTGCCATATGCCTTAAATAGGCTTTCAAAATATACATAATTTTCTTCTAAAATTTAGCTTGGCTTCCTTTCCCTAATTGTATATGATATTTATATAGCTGCAATTTATCCCTGCTTCTGAGGTAGGAACCACATCATGGACTATCTGAATTCCCAAATGACTAATTGTTAACTTGTCAGTATACGGTTATTATTTAATTAGATGGAAACACTTTTCAGTTATTATGATAATGAATTGTGTCACTGGTAACTGACTTTTAAACAGCTTGGAATTTTAAAAGCCATTCCTCCTGTTAATCACTTGAATAAAATCCGGTGATTGACTTGATTGTTTGTTCATAGGTCATACATGTCCTCTGGGTGAGAGCATATGGCCTGATTGGATCACTCTGTGTCGGGAGCGGGGGGGCTGGGAGTCCCTTGCACAGACAGTGCTGATTTTTTATGGTATTGCTTCCCTATGAATTTTTCAGGCTCCCACATTCTCACATTTGTGGTCTGGTCACTTGTGTATCATTCAGCAATGCAAAACTTCTGTCAAAAAGATTAAAATTCTAACCATTCCTGCAGTTGCCTAAAAAAGCTGGCGATACAGTCATAGAATGTGCAGTCCTTCTTCTTATATTTTAGTACGAAATTAATTCATTAGTTCCGCACATGCCTGCAATTTCCAGTTTATACACAATAGATTTTTCTGTAGATATTATTACTTGCTTACTAAGATGAGATCTAGAAGAAAGATATAGAAAGGGAAAACGGGCAACGTTGTTTTGGCAAAAAATTTGAGTACTAATGTTGATTTTATGGTTGCTATTATTTTGCTAAAATTCTTCTCATATTCTTTTTAAAGCCTATTTGTTTATAGTGGTTAATCATGAAGTTTGTTTTTGGCTCTTTGTTTTCTAGTTCATGTATCTATTGCAAGATGTTTGCTTTAGATATTCACCCTTTATAAATGAGCAAAAAAGACATTTTAGCAATTTCTCTCATTTAAAGAAGAACTGTATTACAGTTGTAGAATTGAAATGATTATTACTCGGTATGTACATTAACACAGCTAAATATGGTTTGGCATTCATTAAGATTTCTTGCTTGCAGTCCTGAAAATAGAGATAAGGGATTTGAAAGAATTTAGGTTATTGGGGAAGGAGCCAACCATTTTATCATACTTTTATATTTCAGAATGCTCTCCTAGATCAGCTATAGATTGTAGTACTGGCTGACAAAATGAGTTTCCTTGTGACTGCTCCAAAACAAAAACTCCTCTGATATTTTTTAGGTTGATTTTCCTAAGAGGCTCTGCAAATTTTTTAGCTCAGAGCACCAAGAAAGTCTGTAGGTTCTATAATATTCTGGAGCTCTGTGTAGCATTTTGACATGTGAGAGAGTGTGTGTGTGTGCATTTGTCTATTGTTTATTTCCAAGATGTATCAGTCAGGGTAGAAGCTGTGTTGCTGTAACAAAGAGTTCCAGAAAAGGGCAGCCTAACCGTGGCAGCAGTTTTTCTCTTACATCATAGTCTACAAGCAGACAGTTTGATTGGCCCTTGGTGATTAAGCAGTAGCTCATTCCCAAGGCTGAAGCTGACCCATTCCTGTGCTCGCTCCAGTGTTGTGGCAGGCCAGTGTACAGAAGTGGTGTGTGCTCACATGCTTATGTTGAGGACTTTCATCCTGTGGTCACAACCAACTGCAAGAGTGTCTCGGAAATATTATTTCTTATGCTGCTGAAACTCATGGGAGGCGTCTCTAACTACACCCGTATGAAGGGCAAAAGGGGTCCTGGGAGACAGCACTCTGTCACATAGAGTTTTCATCTGCAATTTTCATCAAGTATACCAAAGTCACTATAGACCCAAACATGTAGAACCACCGATAGAGAATCAGAGTTCTGGAAGTAATGACCCTCTTGTAAATTACATATTTTGTAAAGCCCTTTTACAATCTTTAAAGCCACAGAAAATGTAATTTTCCTACATACACATTTTAAAAATATATAAGTAATATACAGTAACATAGCACACAAGAGAAATTTAAAAAAAAAGTTATGATTACTCAGACCTTCTGTTTTCCCATGTGTCGGCGGTCAGGCATGAGCATCCGTGAATGCAAGATGGGGAGTGGAACACCCCCCACCCCCCGCACACACACGTCCAATGGCTCTGGTGGCTGTGGCTACAGTTGGAGCCCGATAGATTGTCTAGAAATTCAGAGTTAATGTCAGTAATGCAACTTTCCATAAACAACTTTTATAAACATCTTGAATACAACAGTTTCAGTATTCTCTCAAAATACATCTTAGGTATATTCCTAGAAAGAAGATACCATACCTATTAAAACCCACGCAAAAAGATGCAGCGATGTTGTCGTTTTGGATCATTCTTGCAGGCTTTTTTTTTTTTTATTTTAGAGGGAGCACAGGTGGGGGAGGGATTAAGGAGGGGGGAATCTTAAGCAGACTCCCTGTTGAGTGCCGAGCCTAATTCAGGCCTCGATCTCAAGATCCTAAGATCATGACCTGAGCCAAAACAAGGAGTCGGACACTCCACTGGCAGCCACTCAGGCACCGCCATCCTAACAGTTTTTACAGCAAGTGCATGCATGGCCTCTAAGTTATTTGTAAGGCCTGCAGGGTGCAGGGACATTCTCCACTGTGTGTGTGTGTGTCACTATGTACACACTCTGGATCTTTCTTCTTGGACGACTAAAGTCCAGAAATGACCCCTAAGTTAAAAATACCCCTCCCCGCACCAACACACCCACTTCAAATGGTAGGTCTTGGTTTTATAAAGTTTTCCCCTTAGGGGCGTCTGGGTGGCTCAGTCAGTTAAGCATCTGCCTTTGGCTCAGGTCATGATCCAGGTCCTGGGATCGAGTACTGCCTTGGGCTTCCTGCTTAGCAGGGAACCTGCTTCTTCCTCTCCCTCTCTCCCTGCCACTCCCCCTCCCCCTGCCTTGTGCTCAGTCTCTCTCTCTCGATCTCTCTCTCTCTCTCTCTCTCCTTGTTAAAAAAAAAAAAAATTTTTCCCTCTAGAACTTGTCCCTGCCTTTTGCTCTTCCAGTCCTTCACACGTGCACACTCACATCATTTGCTCTCAGCAGGATCGGTTCCCGGGTTTTAGCACAGCCGTCTTCCAGCGTCTGGATTCCCTTCAGTGCAGGCAGCCACCAGCTCAGGGAATCACACGACTCTTTGTCTTCGTGGGCACCCACTTTCTCCCAACCTCGCTTCACCCTGCTGCTGTTGATGACTGTCCCTTCGCTGGGCTTGATCTTTGGGATCACTGTCATTCTGCTTCCCTTGGCTCTACCTGTGTCATCGAACCTTGGATCTGGAAAAGACGTTTATGATCCCTTATTTTAATCACTTCATTTTACAGACCTTTTATAGATGTTCCAAATGGTTACAGTAACTTGCCCAAGGACCTATGGTTACTTCTACCTCTAAAGTAAGGGCCAAGGGTATTTCTTACTGCTTGTGTATCTCTCTTGGGAAGCAAACATCCTTTTTATCCCGTCCAAGTTTTGCCCAACTTGGCTTCAGACCACACTTGTTTCCTGAATTAGTAGGTAGGTACCAGAAGGACCTGTGTCAGCCCTCCTGTATTTCTGTTTGCTTCAATTTGCCCATTAATGTTGAATCCATTTCTCAGCAGGGACTTTTTCAAGACCCTTGTTCATTTTTGGGTAACTAGTTCAGTTAAGATTAATAGTTGGCAGAGTTACTCACCTGGGAAGCAGTAGCATGCACCTCTGTTTTACATTATTCCTGCTTCTCAATGAGGCATCCATGGTGGAGCTGAGTGACATTCTTGTCATGAGCGATGATGTCTCTATGTTTACGTGTAGTTTTAGGAAGGATACTATAATTTTTCATATTTATAAAATATTTACAGAAAAATCAAGAATGTTAAAACCGGCTTCACTTTTAATGATCTCTTTCCATTTAAGAAGTATTGGTATACATAGGATTAAAACATGAAATGTGTGAGATATAGTTAAAGAGACACATGACAGCTAACAAAGAGGGGATACAGCATGGTCATTATAGAGCCTCTCTTAAGTGAAGACCCTGCCTTTGAGCATATAAGTTATTTCAGATATTTCTGAGATCAAAGGCAAAAGACAAACACAAAATCACGTAGGCTTCATTTTTTTTGAAAAAGGCTGTTTTGCACATAGGAAGTACCAAACAGCACCCGAACAATGTTTCAATGGCAATTTTGTGAGAATGGAAAGGACATAGTACACAAAGGCCATTTCTTATTCTGGCCTTTGACAGTAGATTGGGAGTTCATTAAACTGGAATTTATGAAGATGTGTCCCTTCAGAGGTAGAGTCTAGCTCTTGAATTCTCTAGTGCTCTAACTGGCTTGCTACATTTGTTGCCTTGTTCCCGGAAGGCAGCCTTTCCCATAGTGAAAATTATCAGTAGAACATCAGTTCCTGTAGAATCATCCAACAGAGAGCTGTGCTCTGTGTTTTCAGGAGTCTGAGAAATGCTTTATTCATGTGCACGTTGAAAGGCTCCAAAGTTCCAGAGTGGATAAAATTGTTGAACTTTGTGTCAAGCAGTGTTTCTTGAACTTAACTGGTGATAAAATCTTTTATTTCCCTAGGAACTTCTCATGGATGTCTATCACAGAGAGTCTTTTGGGAAGTGAAGAAGTAAAGATTGAAAGTTTGGCATGTAGGTCACTAATCTGTGACATAAGTATTTCAAAGATGAGGTGATGGACAGGCATTCTCTGTCACTAACAAGTGGAGAGTTATGTGTCTTGGGATTTTCATCGAGGTGCTTGGCGTTAGTATGATTTAGGTGGCATGTTTGGATTTTGTTAGGAAAATTTAGAGGTTGATTTAGAGCCTTATCTTTATGAAACTGTACCCTCAAAGTGTGCTATAAGTTGAACTGCTGGCTCATTATTAATTTGCATTGCAGTCCAACTTTTTTCATGGTCTTTGGCTTTTTTTTGCAAATGGAATTTCCTTCTCCAATGAACTGTACACGCTCTTCAAAGTGGAAAATGTTTAATAGATTACTCAGTGTAATACTTTCTAGTTATGTTAGTTTGGCCTTGCTCAGGTTGCAAGAAATGGAGATCTGTTGGGGGCAGGGGGAACTTTCAGTAATTGCAGGGGAGGAAGAGGGAGTTAAACATGCATTTGGCCTCTTTTCTTTTGCTATATGATTCTGGGGTATCTTTGTTCTTCTCAAGGGTCTCTTCTGGTATTTCAGACCTTATCTCTTTCTCTTAAACAAGGAGAAGGTGATTATCTTAAGTAATGGTATGTCTCTGTGTGACAGTTTGTCTCTGGTACTGGTCTCATGGCCAATCAGCTATGGCTTTGGTAGTACAGCTGATTTCGCTCCCGGCTAAGGAGCTGATTTCTTGTGGGATAGTAGAGGTTGGGTGGCGAGCCAGCACTCAGGCAGCAAAGCCTACTCCGTAAACTAGAATCTCCAGCTGTGATACCTCATCTCAAAGCAGATAGCCCTCTCCAAAGGTTGCTTCTTAGATCTCATGGTATTAAGGCACCAGGGTGGCTTAGTTGGTCAAGCATCTGCCTTTGGCTCAGGTCATGATCCCAGGGTCCTGGGATCGAGCCCTGTATCGGGCTCCCTGCTCAGCAGAGCCTGCTTCTCCCTCCTTCTCTGCCTGCCACTGCCCCTGCCTGTGCTCGCTCTCTCTCTCTCTCTCTCTGACAAATCAATCCATCTTAAAAAATAAATAAATAAAGATATGGTATCTGTGTTTAGGTGATATAAACTTAAGAGGACATATTTGAGAATTTCAAGATTTGGAATGTCACAAACTAAGCACTCAATAAATGATAGTTGGTGTTATTGTAATTTTCAGAATCTTTTAAAATCTCACTCTTCGTATGTAGTATCTTAAAATTTCACTCCTTGCTAAGTAGTATACTGACTTCTTTACACTTGTAATTTATCTAGCAGCTTTGAAAGTATGTTTGATTTTCTCATTGAGTAATGAGACAAACAGACTGAAAGCTGTTAGAAAACGGGGACATTTCAGAAAGCTGTAAAAAAGCAGAGCTGGGGTCAGCAGCTCCACTTTCTAACTTCACACCCAGCCTGCCCTTTGTCACAGTGGCATGCTGTGTTGCTTACCGGAGAATATCAGGGAAATGTCTTGCATCTATCAGAACGTTTATTTTCCTTTAAATTAGAAATTAAAGAAGATATTAGAGGAACTGGGAAATACATACAATTAAATGCCTACCACAGTATTTCTTCCATTTTCTGGTTTTCACACAATGGATTGATTTAATTTGAAAAGATAAATTGTTCACACTCTGGAATGTTTTGTTGCGTTAACCTAACTGTGGTGTTGACAACACCTAAGCAAAAACTGAAATCCATTGTCTGCTTTCTTCCCTCTTTGTTACTTTACATCAAGACAGTAACTAAAAGTATCTCCTGCTACCAGCTTGTTTCCTACAAACTGCTTGTTGATATCCCCTAACAAAAGTGTCTTTTGGGTACTGCCTCACCAATAGACAGGATAGGGTTACATAGGTGGGTCAAATAATGATAGAACTAAACTGCAACAATATTGGCTTGTCCATGATATTTACAAAGCACCTCATCTGTCACAGCATGCCAGTCCTGCTCTCATAGAGATTACAGTCTGCTCTTTATTTATAGTCCGTCATCTTTGATAATCCTGCTTGTATTCCTGTGTTCTCTCTTCCTCACCCCTAGACACAGATACACACACACACACACACACACACACACACACACACACACGCAAACTTATCGATAGGTAATTTTCTCAACTGCTAAAGAAGAAGCAATCAAATAACTTTTGTTCACCTCCCCTGTTTAAGTTCTCTGTGCTGTGTAACAAAATACCACAAAGTTAGCAGCTGAAAATAGCACATATATAGTATAACACAGTTTCCATGGGTCAGGAGTCTGGGCACAGCTTAGCTGATTTCCCTGTTCAGGCTGAAACTGAAACCAGGGCTTGGCGAGCCCCACTCTCCTTTGCAGCTTGGAATCCTCTTCCCCCGCTCAGTTAGGTTGCTGGCAGAATTGGCTTCGGTCTGCTGTAAGGTTGAAGCCCTCCACTCTCAGAGGTCACCTCACTCTAGAGGCAATTTGCAACATGATGGTTTGCTTCTTCAAGGTCAGCAGGAGAGTGTTTCTGCCTCCATTGGTTAAGATGGAGTTCTCTGTAACGTAATCAAAAGGGTGCACCGCCCATCCTCTTTCCCATTTTCAATTGGCTAAAAGCAAATTACAGGTTCTTCCCACACTCAGGGAAGGGGATTATACAGAGTTGTGACTCTGGGAGGGTACCCTAGGATGTGTCTGTCACACCTTCTACCAAATAATACTAATAATTATTACAGCTGCACTCCTTGAGCTCTTTCCCTAAGCCAGCCCTGTTCAAAGCATTGTACATATATTTATTGATTTAATAATCACAAAACTCTACAAAGTGAAGAGTTTGTTATTCTTAGTTTACATATGATGAAATTAAAGCATAGAGAGGTGGACCTTCTCAGCAAATCCTTATCCATCAAACAAAAAGGTAAACGAGCAGAAACAATAGAACACATCTTGCTGTCACATACTCTTCAGCTGCCATCACTCACTGCGCTGTCCTTTATAACGTGGTTCTTTGCCTCCCTTTCCAGAGTTCTGATGGCTTCTCTCTCTCTCTCTTTTACTGCGGTAAAACTGCTGTTTAATATTATGTAAGTTTCAGGCGTACAACACTATAATTTGACATGTGTATACTAAAGTCATCACTGCAAAATCCAGTTACCACCCATGCCCGTGCAGTTGACCCCCAATTTCACCCACCCTGACTCCCTTTCCCTATATACACGAGTTTGTTTTTGTTTTGTTTGTTCATTTGTTTTGTTTTGTTATATTCCACACATAAGTGAAATTATTTGGTATTTCTCTTTCTCCACCGGACTTACTTCTTAGTGTAATACCTTTAAGGACCATTCGTTATGTTGCAAATTGCAAGATGTAACTTTTTTTAAATTGCTGAGTAGTATATATGTAATAAATATATAATTTATATATAGAGAGAGATAATAAATGCCATATCTTCTTTATCATGCATTGATGGACATTTATGTTGTTTGCATTTCTTGGCTATTGTAAACATTGCTTCAATAAATATAAGGATCTATATATCTTTTCAAATAGTATTTTTATATTCCTCTGATTGATATGCAGAAGTGGAACATCTGGAGCATGGTGTAGTTATATTCTTAATTCTTAATTTTTTTTGAAGATTTATTTATTTGAAAAATAAAAAAATTTAAAAAATTTAAAAATTAAGATTTATTTGAGAGAGAGTGCATGCTAGCAGGGGGAGGAGCAGAGAGAGACTCCCAAGCAGACTCCATGCTGAGCACAGAGCCCAATGCAAGACTCGATCCCAAGACCCTGAAATCATGACCTGAGATAAAAACCAAGAATTGGAGATTTCACCGACTACACCATCCAGGTGCTCCCCATTCTAAATTTTTTGAGGAGCCTCTGTTCTGTTTTCCATACTGGCTGCACCTATTTAGATTTCTACCAACAGTGCATGAGGGTTCTTTTTTTTCTACATTCTGTGGACATTTGTTATTTCTTCTCTTATTAATAATAGCCATTCTAACAAGTATGAGATGGTATCTCACTGTGGTTTCAATTTGTATTTCCCTCACAATTAGTGATGTTAAGTGCCTTTCCATGTGTCTGTTGGTCATTTGTATGTCTTTCTTAGAAAAAATATCCATTTAAATCCTCTGCCTATTTTTGAATCAGGTTGTTATTTTGTTGTTGTTGACTTATATGAATTCATTATATATTTTGGATATTAATTCCTTGTAAAAGATATAATTTGCAAAAATCTGCTCCCATTCAGTAGGTTGCCTTTTGCAATGATGGTTTTTTTCACCAGGCAGAAACTTTATTTTGATGTAATCCCATTGTTTGTGTTTTATTTTGTTTTGTTTTGTTTTTAGTCTCCCTTGCCTTCCGAGTCAGATCCACAAAAGTGTTGATAAGGACCTTATGGTCTATGTTTTCTTCTAGGAATTTTATGGTTTGGGGCCTTACATTCAAGTCTTTAATTCATTTAAATTTAATTTTTATATATAATATAATGGTCTAGTTTCATTCTTTTGCACATGGCTGGCTGGTTTTCCCAACACCATTTATTGAAGAGACTGTCTTTTTCCGTTGTATGTTCTTGGATCCTTTGTTGTAAATTAATTGTCCATATATGTTTTGGTTTAATTTTGAGTTCTCAGTTTTGTTCCAGTGATCCATGTGTTGTCTGTTTTAATGCCCATACTATACTGTTTTGACTATTGTAGTTCCGTAGTATAGTTTGAAACCAGGGAGCATAATTACCTCCTGCTTTATTCTTCTTTCTCAAGATTGCTTTGGCTATTCAGGATATTTTATCATTACACACAAATTTTGAAATTATTTGCTCTAGTTCTATGAAAAATGCCATTGGAATTTTGATAGGGACTGCATTTAATCCGTAGATTGCTTTGGGTAGTATGGACATTTAAATAATATTAATTCTTCTAATTGTGGGCATGGAATATTTTTCCACTTATGTGTGTGTTCTTCACTTTTTTCATCAGTGTTACAATTTATAGGGTATAGGTCTTTTACTGACTCAGTTAAATTTATTCCTAGGTATTTTATTCTTTTCAGTGAAATTGTAGATAAGATTTTTCCTGAATTTTTTTCTGATAATTCATTATTAGTGTATGAAAATGCCACGGAGTTCTGTATATTGATTTTGCATCCTGCTACTTTATTGAATTCATTTATTACCTCTGATAGTTTTTTGGTGAAGTTTTTTTTTGGATTTTTATGTATAGAATCATGTCATCTGCAGATACTGACAGTTTTACTTCTTTCCTGTTTGGATGACTTTTATTTCTTTCCTTTCCTTTTGGTTTGCTTGTTGTAGTTTTGCCTAACTTCTGTGGCTAGGACTTCCAATACTATGTTGAATAAAAATATTGAGAGTGGGTATTCTTATTCTTGATGTTAGAGGAAAAGCTTTCATCTTTTCACCCTTGAATATAATCTTAGCTGTGGGCTTGTCTATATGGTGTTTATTATGTTGCGTTATATTCCCTCTATACCCACTCTGTTGAGAGTTTTTATCATAAATGGATGTTGAATATTGTCACATACTTTTTCTGAATTTATCAAAATTATCATAAAATTTTCCTTCTTTGTTTTGTTTATGTGCTGCATCATATTGATTGATTCACAAATATTTGAACCATCCTTGGATCTCGGGAATAAATCCCACTTGATCATGATCTATGATCCTTTTAATGTATTTTTTAATTCAGTTCGCTAATAGTTTGTTGGACTTCTCCTTTATTCACTTTATAGCTTACACTTTCTCATCCTTCACTTAAGCATCTCTGCTTAGGTATTAAGACCTCAGAGAATCCTTCCTACACAAAATTGCAGCCAGAACATTGTGTTAGAGTATTTGTTACTCCTCCGTCAGGGACCTTAACACAATTTGTGATCACAACCTTATGGGAAAGGGGCTGTGTATTTTTTTTATCACTGTATTCCCTGCACCTAGCATATAAAGATTTTGAGTGAAAGAATGAGTGCCTGCATGTTAATTAAAGGAAGCCATATGGTGTAAAGAGCTATCATTTTAGAGGGTTACATCCTGCTTCACTACTGACCTACCTTCAGAGCTGTTGGAGGTACAAAATTAAATATAGTTATTGATTTTAGTTATTATTGAACAATAAGTGTCTTGGGGCCATTGTTGAACTATAGAGAGGAGGAAAGAGTTATGTACAGGCATGGATATAAACAGACTACAAAGGGGGAATTAAAAGCATTCCAGATACCCAGGTGTAGGGGTTCTCATAGTGTCTTTTTCTTCTCTGGGTACTTGTCATACTAGCTGTCTTACTCTAGGTGCTAGACTTTTGTGGCAGCAGACGTTGTCCATTTCATCGTTCCTGGCATGTAGTAGATACTTATGAAATGTTTGTTAAAGAAATGAATGACTAATAGACAGTCACTTAAACACAGCTGTTCAATGTATTACAAGTAGAAACAGTGATTCATTGCTTCCCGCTACATTATGACATAATCTTATTTTATCTACACAAGAACATGAGCTTGATTTTCACTAAATAAAGCATTAGTATTCTGTTTCATGATGGAATACATTGAAAGTTCTCTTTATTACCCTCCCACAGAGGGACCATTGATGAAAATGCAATTATAAGAGTGATTTTCTTTGAATATATATATACAGACACACACACAGACACATTCTCCTATTTGCTAAAACTTGTTCAAATTTTATTTATCTGCATTTGTATAAAAAAATCTCTTTGTATCAAAAATCTATCAAAATGTCCTGATTAATCAGGGATTGTCTGGAAAATTAAATAAAATAAAAGAGATGAACCATAAGCAACAAAATACACTTTTCTAGTTTTGAGAAGCTAATCAAAGCTTGATCTGTCAGTGACTTTTTCTTTGCTTTTAGGTGTCTTTATTTCATTTATTCTCACCTATTTCATCACTGGCTATATTTCTTCCAAGCAAACTTCCAAAACATTGAAGATGGAATAGCACTTTATTTTTTTTTTAATTTTTAAAAAATTTTCATAGTATCACGTGCCACCCTTAATGCCCATCACCCAATTACCCATCCCCTCACCTACCTCCAGCAACCCTCAGTCTGTTTCCTAGAGTTAAGAGTCTCATGATTATTCTTGATTATTCTTCTTCTCTGATGACTTCCCATTCAGTTTCCCTTCCCTTCCCTTATGATACTCTCTGCTGTTCCTTATATTCCACATATGAGTGAAATCATATGGTATTTGTTTTTCTCTGATTGACTTATTTCACTTAACATAATACTCTCTAGTTCCATCCACGTCATTGCAAATGGCAAGATTTCATTTTTAGATGACTGCATAATATTCCATTTTTGTGTGTGTGTATCTATATCTATCCATCACATCTTCTTTATCCATTCATCCGCTGATTGTCATCTGGACTCTCTCCATAGTTTGGCTATTGTGGACATTGCTATTATAAACAATGGGGAGCAGGTGCCCCTTCAGATCATTACATTTATATCTTTGGGGAAAACAACTAGTAGTGCAATTTCTGGGTTGTAGGGTAGCTCTATTTTTAACATCTTGAGGAACCTCCATACTATTTTCTGGAGTGGCTATACCAGTTTGTGTTCCCACCAGCAGTGTAAGAGGGTTCCCCTTTCTCCGCATCCTCATCAACATTTGTTGTTTCCTGTCTAGTTAATTTTAGCCATTCTGGCTGGTGTGAGGTGGAATCTTATTGTGGTTTTGATTTGTATTTCCTGATGATGAGTTTTTTCATGTGTCTTTTGGTCATTTGGATATCTTCCTTGGAGAAATATCTGTTCATATCTGTCTTCTGCCCATTTCTTGACTGGATCATTTGGTTTTCTGGTGTTGAGTTTGATAAGTCCTTTACAGATTTTGGATACTAGCCCTTTATCTGATATGTCATTTGTAAATATCTTCTCCCGTTCCATAGATTGCCTTTTAGTTTTGTTGACTGTTTCCTTTGCTGTGCAGAAGCTTTTGATTTTTGTTGAAGTCCCATTAGTTCATTTTTGCTTTTGTTTCCCTTGCTTTTGGAGACGTATCTAGCAAGAAGTTGCTGTGGCTAAGGTTGAAGAGGTTGCTGCCTATGTTCTCTGCTAGGATTTTTTTTTTAAGATTTCTTTTTCTTTTTATTTTATTTGATAAATAGAGAGCACAAGTAGGCAGAGAGGCAGAGAGAAGGAGAGGGATAAGCAGGCTCTCTACTGAGGATGGAGCCGGATGCAGAGCTTGATCCCAGAACCCTGGGATCATGACCCAACCAAAGGCAGCCGCTTAACCAACTGAGCCACCTAGGTGTCCCCTCTACTAGGATTTTGATGGAGTCCTGTCTCACATTTAGGTCTTTCATCCATTTTGAGTTTATCTTTGTGTATGGTATAAGAAAATGGTCCAGTTTCATTTTTCCGCATGTGGCTGTAAAATTTTCCCAGCACCATTTTTTGAAAATAATGTCCTTTTCCATTGGATGATTTTTCCTGCTTTGTCGAAAATTAGTTGACAATAGAGTTGAGGGTTCATTTCGGGGCTCTATACTCTGTTCATTGATCTTTGTGTCTGTTTTGTGCCAGTACCATATAAGACAGTACAGCACTTCGAATAGACTCCTTGCTTTAAAATCTGCAAATAGGATGACTCTTGGAAAAGGTGGCAGAGTGTAGAAATATTGAATAATGTCATTAGAAAATTATTATTGTTGCTAATAAGATTGTATAGAAGATTGACAAAAATCTCATGTTAAGTATGGTAATTGAACTCAATAATTGAAAATTTTTAAGAATCAATATCAAAAATTTTTTCATATATTTCTAATATACACACCCCAAAAATGTGGTTTTCCTTATTGTATATGCTGAAATTCATAGCAGTAATTATGAGAAAGTTTTTATTTTTCTCTTATTGCTGGGGAATTCCTTTTTCCCAATCCCAGAGAATTTCCCAATTCTCTTATTGCTTGGGGCCTGAGAAATTGCTTGCCAACATGTCTTACTCTAGAGAATGGCCTCCCTAACCTCTGACTGAACATTTCCTCTGTGGATTTGGGGGCTTGGTAAGGTCATCTGGTGGGAGAGAGCAGTTCTCTTAGAATGCACAAGAGATCGCATTTTAAAGAAGACCGTGATCTTAGCCAAATGATTGGATTGCTTACAAATTTTGTTTCCAATGGAAGCAAAAAACTTCTTGTGTGTTTGGTGTATGTGTGTGTGTATACACACATATACATAAATGCATGGATACACATAGATAGATAGATACAGATATATAGATTCATACACGTATATGTTTCTATGCATTTTTAAATGAATAGGAAGTAAGCAGTTCCCATAGGACTAGTTATCATTATGCCTTCTTATAATCTTCTTTAGTCTCAAAGCCCTTTGTAATTTACACACACAAAAATCTCATTGAATAATTAACTGTTGCTATGTACTTCTTGTGCTCATTCCTCTGCTTGAAGAACTTCATTCTAGTTAAGCATTACACCTGGCATCATCCACATTATGGGGGAGCTTCCATCTCCCAAACTTCCATGCTGAACTTTATACCTCATGCTTTTTGCCCTAGTGCTCAGCAGTGATCCCCCAAGGAGCAAGTAATAGAAAGAAAAGGCACCAGCTCAGTTCAGAGGAGGGAATTTGTGATAAAAGCCCTCTCATAAGTGATAACAAAAAAGCCTCCTCCTATTCCATCTCATTATTGCTGTTGGGGGATAATATATTCTCTACAAGATGTCCCTTTGGTTTACTTTAGCTTATTCCAGGCACATTTTTTAAAAAATTAGGTGGAAGGAGGATGAACATGGTATAACATGTTTTTTTCTTTAACCTCCATGTAATTCCATATAGTCTTAGTTACAATTTTAAATTACAGTCTCTACTTTTTGTTTATTTATTTTCATTTTTTAAATTTATTTGGAAAGAGAGCACAAGAGAGAGACTGAGTGCAGGGGTGAGGGGAGACAGGGGGAGAAGGAGACAGAGAATCTCAAGCAGACTCCCCGCTGAGCATGGAGCCCAAAGTGGGGCTCGATCTCATGACCCTGAGATGTTGACCTGAGCCTAAATCAAGAGTTGGTGCTTAACTGACTGAGCCACTCAGGGGCCGCTAAAATTAGAGTCTTTACTTTTCAAAGGAAATGTTGTTACATTTGCTTATATTTTGATGTATTTTTTTTTTAAAAAAGAGCTATGCCAAATAGTTGTTTTCTAAAGTGGGCTTTGAACTTGAAGTTGTTCAGACCTATAGACTAAAGCATATTACATTGCCCTTTACAAGTTTTCACCACTTTTAAAAATCGTTGCTTACCTGCTCATCTTTTTTCTTATTGAAGTGTAGTTGACAAATGGTGCTATATTACTGAAGTATAGCTGACGTAAAATGCTATTTCAGGTCTCTAACATAGTGATTCGACAATTCTGTACATTACTCAATGCTCAGCACAGGAAGTAAGGGTCGTTACCGTACAACGTCATTACAATATTATTGACCATATTCCCTATGGTATGCATTTCATCTCCGTGATTTATTTATTTTATAACTGGAGGTTTGTACCTCTTACTTCGTTTTACCTCTTTCACCCATCCCCCTCCCAACCGCAGTTTATTTTTAAGACTATGATTTTTTGTTCTTGTTTTTGTTTTGTTTTTTAGATTCCACATATGAGGGAAAAGATATGGTATTTGTTTGACTTATTTCACTTAGCATGATATTCCCTAGTTTTAAATTCACTATTTTACTTATGTATTTTGAATGTTTGATTCTTACGTTGTACTGGAAATGATCCCGTGTCCAGATCTGAGAGCATTTTTTGTTCCTTTGTTCACCAGGGATTTAGTATCTAGCATGTGCAAATTCATTGTGCTTAGGGTTATTTCATTGCTTCTGACTGATTTACAGCCTTTAACGCATCATTCCCCAAATTTATATTCTGGAGAATACTTGTCCCATGAAATATTGGTATTGTTCTGTAAGAGGATTACAGGGTTAAAAAATCGGAGAAATACTGCATGATAGATATATTCTTGGGCTTTAAAAATAAATTATGATTTTTAGAAAATACAGTAAAGAAAACTATTTTAACCATATTTAGTAAATACAAGCTGTATTTATCGGATGGCGGAATCAGTTTCCTTGTAGATGAAGTACCCATTAAAATTAAAATTACTTATTTAAATTCCTGTTTTGCAAATTACAGTTTGTGAAATACTGTCTTAATGCAGTTTTGGAAATGGCATTCGAAAGTTAGTGGCCCAGTTGTCCTTAGTGTATTATCAGTCCCGTCTTCCCTACTGGATCCTCCCTCTCTCAAGAGCCCTCTTTTACTTTTATGCCTAAGTTTATGCTTAAAGAATTACATCTTCCCTTATGGATAAACCTTGAGCATATTTATGGAGTCTCCTGAGCTACCCGAATCCTACTAAATAAGATAAAAAATGAAAAATTACCCGTTAGAGAGAATGAGTGCCCTGACTTTAATTCTTACTGGGGTACATGGTACAAGAGCATGGGGTGCTCGGAGTCTACGAGGGTCAGTGATGACAGTGTATAGTTCATCTGCTCATTACTCTTTTGCTGCTGCATTCATCTCCTGATTGGTCTCCCCCTGCCTAGCTTGTCTTTGCTGTAAAGACCCTATGGACTTTTTTTTTTTTTTTTAATTGGGCACCACAACTTACAGAGTGTACTGCACATACTGTTGACCTAAATCATTCCACACCGTTGGTAGATACCAGCACGCACACTACACAGATCACTTACTTCCCTTGCATCTCTGAGGCTCCATGCTCTGATTTTCTTCCTACCTCGGTCAGAGAGCTTTTGCTCAGTCTTCCTAGAGGGATCAACATTTTCTGCCTGTTCCTTCTGAATTAGTGTTTCTAAGGCTCTGCTTTAAAGCCATCTTCTTTTTTGGTAAATTCTTCTTTTGTATTCTTACTCATATCTATGTTTTTAACTATACTTTCTTTGCTGACAATTCTTTCTTTTTTCTGTTGGATCCCTCCCTCGCTGTTGAGCTTCTCATCCTAAGTCTTGGTTATGGATTAGACATCTTTATGTGGATGTCTTTAAGATATCCTTATGTCAGCACATCCAAAACAAAACCCATCACTTCTTTGTCCAGAATACAGCTCCTCCTCGTACCTTTTCCTGTCCTGATTTCTGCTCCCAGCAACCACCAAATTATCCTAGCTCGACGCTTGAGACTCATCATTTATGCCTCAGTCTCATTCATCCATGACATGAGCATTCAGCCCCGTCAGTCTGGTTCCTATACCTCTGTTGAATAGCTCACTTCTCTTTACTTCCATTGTCTAAATAATCTTAAGACTTTTTGTCATTTTTACCTTGGCCTTCCCTTGATGATTCTGGACAGGAGTCCCTGTCACTGGTCTTGCCTATGTCTGGGACACTCTATATGCTATATGCAGAATGATCTACCAGAGGCATCTGCTTGGAATTGTTACCAGCATCTCAACCTTAACTGGTTTAAAACCAAACCTCCTCACGGGGCACCTGGGTGGCTCAGTGGGTTAAGCCTCTGCCTTCAGCTCAGGTCATGATCTCAGGGTCCTGGGATCGAGCCCCACATCGTGCTCTCTGCTCAGCGGGGAGCCTGCTTCCTCCTCTCTCTCTGCCTGCCTCTCTGCTTACTCGTGATCTCTCTCTGTCAAAATAAATAAATCTTTAAAAAAAAAAAACCAAACCTCCTCTTTCTATTGCCTTCTTCATTTTAATAAATAGCAATTTCATAATTGTAGTTGACAAGGCCAAAAAAAAGATCTTTGGTGTCATCCTTGCCAGATCTCTTTCTCTCATACCACACATCCAATATGTCATCAAGTTCTCTTGGTTCAGCCCTTAGAAGAAACTCAGAAGGCAAGCATTTCCCACCATTTCTACTACTGTCACCATAGTCCAAGAAGTCACCTTCTTCCTGGATCATCCCTGTAATTGCAAACTTATGTCTTCATAAGTCTTCTTTCCAGTAGCTGTGAGCCTCCAGAGGCTGCTGGGCAAAAGAAACAGGATTGATCTGAATGAGATATTTAAAAATTTGTATCAGAGATTGAAGAACTAATACACAAAACAATGAAAAATATCTTAATATTTCATATTGATTGTATATTAAAACAGTAACATTTTGGATAGATTGGATTAAATAAAGGGTGTTATTAGAATTTCACATTGTTTCTTTTTACTGTTTCAAAGTGACTCCTAAAAAATTGAAATCACATATGTGGCTGACGTTTATCTTACTGTTGGATGGCACTACTCTAAAGTCTTTTTTTTTTTTTAAGATTTTATTTATTTATTTGACAGACAGAGATCACAAGTAGGCAGAGAGGCAGGCAGAGAGAGAGGAGGAAGCAGGCTCCCTGCAGAGCAGAGAGCCCTATGCGGGGCTCGATCCCAGGACCCTGAGATCATGACCTGAGCTGAAGGCAGCGGCTTAATCCACTGAGCCACCCAGGTGCCCCTCTAAAGTCTTTTTTACACACAGCCATCAGAGCTATCCTTTTGAAATGTCAGAACTTCCCATTCCTCAGACCAGAATCTGCCAAAGGCTTTCCAGCTTCCTTTTTGCGGGGGGGTGGGGGGCAGGCTATACAGCGGATCTACAGCCCAGCATGTTTCTTTTCCCTCAGCTTCTGTGCCCCTCCTGTCCAGTGTGTCTCCAGGTCTGCAGGTCTCCTGGTCACGCCCCGCCCCCCACCTCCAAGGGTCTGTCTCTGGATTGGCATCCCTTCGCTTCGCACACTCTTTCCCAGATGGTTTCAAGACTCCTTCCTCATTTCTGTCCAGTGTCTCCATGGACATCCCTTATCAGTAGTGAGGATTCAAGAGAGAGGCCCATCCTGACCACCCTGCCTAAACCAGCGTCCTGCTTACCTGCATATGCTCAGTGTGGGGTGGCTTCACTCTGAATGGCTCCCCATTGCCTGTAGAATGAAATCCACATTGCTTAGTATATCTAGGTGTCCCGTTATTGTTGGGCTATTTTCAAACTCCCGACACATCTCTCACTGTTCCACTTTGCAGCCCACATGTCATGCATTCTGAATCACTTACAGGAAACCTAAAATAAGAAAAAAAGTGATAAAGAATATATTAGAGGTTTAAAGGATTATTATTAAACATAGATATATTTGTGTACAGAATTAAAATTCATCGACCTTCAAAAACTGAATAGGGTACCAGCAGAACTGGCATTTCAACCTTTTGAATTCCATGGACATCCATCCTACAAAATGGACGTTATAACCAATACCAAAGGCAAGTGATAGACTCACCAATAAGGGGTTTAAACCTTTGTGAAAGGATCTTGGCATGAAGGAATTTTCCTTTACTCATATTTATTTTCCTCTGTAACAACTAAAATGTTCAGGGATTTTCCCTTCTAATTAAAAAGGTAGCATAATTTATCAATAGTTTAGTTAGACACTTCATTATAAGAGAGTTAAGGGCGTTTTTAGAATGAGCATTTCTAGCATGGGCAGTCTGAAAAACAAGAATTTATGGCTCAGCAATAAATAAATAAATAAACCTTTCAGAAATGTTTATTGTTCCAGCTCATTAAAATGTTATGTCTTTTGGACAGTATTTCTTAAAGGCCATAAAATTAGTAGTGTATTTTAAAAGTTTTATTGGCATGTATTTCCTAAGTCCAATTTAGCTCCAGTGTTTAATTGTGCTGTCTCATACAGGCTGGAAGTCTGGCAGTTAATATTATTTTTTCTGTTTTAAAAGAAAAACACTTTCCTTCAGGGCTAGCTTCCATATTTTTTAATGTGTTTATTTCACACTGCCTTGCATTTTCATCCACTGAAATCCCGAAACTCTGACAGAGCTAATCTGGATCTGGTATTTCTTTGTGTCTTAAAATTATGCTGAAATTTCAATTAATAACTAATCACAGTCTTGGCCTGGGAGAATACATGAAATGAAAATCCTGCATATCAACTACCGAAGTTAAATTTTAAATCTTTCAATTACACAAAGCAAGGGAAGCAATAAGCATTTATTGAGTACCTGTAATGTGTTAGGTGTTGCATGGACTGTGGAAGATTATACGGCACCATGAAGTCCTCAAATATAGAAAAATCCCAACCTATTCATTGCCTTCTACAAATGCACTTCATAGCAAACAAATTTCTTTACCTCTTCAGGGAACTTGTCTTCCACCTACTAGTCCTACTTAAAATCTACACAATAAGAATATCTCTTCCCTGTTAGTCTTCCTAAGTGAAGTTGCTTTATCTCAAGGCTCCCAAACCACAGACAGACATGCAGAGTCAACATCTGCAGAAAATTTCAGACTTCTTAGAGGCATAACTTTTAGGGGAACTGTCTTCTCTTCATCCTAATTGCCTTTGCTAGATCGCTTTCAAAGTGCTTCATGTTAAGTGCCCTCTGTCATGAAGTCTTTAAGGAGTGGCCAGTCATGATATTTTGGTGAGAAAACAAAAACAGAAACGAGACTTATGATGAGGGAGTTAGTGTAGCTATAGCCTCTGCTATCTCAAGCTGGTCTTAAGTTCATCATTTCCCTTCTCTGCCTCCCATTTCTGAATACCCTCACACTCAGCCAGGAATTCTGCTGGTTTGCCTGGTGGAAGTGGCCCAAACCATCATCCCTGAGCAGTCTGAGCCTTTGGCTCCTGTACTCTTTCTGGCTGTCATTGCTATAATCTGTGTTCACTGTCACCACCAGACACAGAAGCACCCACAGAGGTCCCGATGAAGCTCCAGTGCTCCCTACATCCTTCTCTCTGCCTTTGCCCTACAGCAGCAGTTCTCTTTCCTCATGACCGTGAGGGCTCATCATCCCACCTGTCCAGTCACCCCTCTCTTGGCCCACTGACGCACTGGTGTGAGAGACACCTGGGAACCAGACAGAGCTTTAGCTACCATGGAGCCCTTACTATCTCCAAGAGTGTGATGATCGTCACCTGGGGATGATTTTGCCCCAAAAGGATGTTTGGTAATATTTGAAGACATTTACAGTTATCCCATTTGGGAGAGGGATTGCTACGGGTATCTAGTGGGTAGAAGGCAGGGTGCTGTTCAACAACCTACAACATACAGGACAGCTGCCACAATAAAGGACTCTCTGTATTTAAATGACAATAGGGCTGGGGCACCTGGGTGGCTCAGTGGGTTAAAGCCTCTGCCTTCGACTCAGGTCATGGTCTCAGGGTCCTGGGATCGAGCCCCACATCGGGCTCTCTGCTCAGCGGGGAGCCTGCTTCCCCCTCTCTCTCTGCCTGCCTCTCTGCCTACTTGTGATCTCTCAAATAAATAAATAAAATCTTTTTAAAATATTTTAAAAAATGACAATAGCGCCAAGGCTGAGAAGCCCGACCTAGTAGAAATGATTCTTCCCCAGGGACATGGACTTTTATTCTCAGAAGGCCTAGAGCTCTGGCCACAGAAAGTACACCGTCTGCCCGCGGCTTACGGGGGAGAGAGTACAAAGATCACTCACTCCACCCCTTGGGTCCCAGGCACACATGTTCTGTTGGAGACACAGGACCAAATGACAGCCACTGTTTCAGTGCGTGGACTGCATTCCAGAGGACAGAGTCCTAGACTTGTCCAGTCAGAAGAGAGGAAGGCTCCAGTCCTGGGGCTGTGGTAGGACACTGAGGTGGGCTTCTGGCATGGTGATAGGACTGTGTTGCAGTTGTGCGGATGGAAGAGATATACAGGGACCAGAAACTTCTGTTTTGCATAGAATACATTCAATGTAAGGACAGGGGCTTTTTCTTTAATGCCACTGTATACACGTACCAGGTACATGGATCCATATAAGTGGCTTAATAAGGGTCTCGAATAAAGATGGAATAGCTCAGGGTGAGTAAACAATGATCCGATGAATGAACGAAGCCTTGCCTGAAATTTTCCACGTGCACTGAATGTTTTAGCGTGCTATCCACAGCTTCTTAGATGAAGAAACTTAAGAATGTCAAGTCTGTGGCTTCTCTCTGGATGTCATGATGGCAGCATTCAGTTACCTCATGTTTATTCACAGCGTCTCTCTTTTGAAACGGATCTAGCATTGTTCAGTGTAGAGTAGTTGGTATAAATACTGACTTTTAGATTCAAAGTTCTCCTTTGCTCCTGGAGGATGGTTCCACTGGCATGTTCATGAAGGCGTTGAATGAAATTTTAAAAGAGGAGGAGGATTTTGATGGTGAAGATGGAATGTGGAAAAGACCACAAGCAAACAGAAGCCTGGGGATGAGAAATCTCTGGGCATGTTTTCAGGGAGCAGCAACAATTAGAGATTAGGACCCGTGAATTGTGTGTATGGGAGTTAAGAGGAAATCTTTGAAAATGTAATTGGAGCTACAGTTTGCCACGCCTCTAACCAACAGGTTAAAGCACCTCCCACTGTCGAACGCCAGGTGGCTACCGCTGCCCTGTGATGCCATTCCTCCACGGGAAAGCTCCTGAGCTCTACCCAGCACTACATGCTTTTTCTCTCGAACCATGCCGTCCAGATCTATCTTGCAGGACGCAGCTTTGCCTCTGGCATCCAGTTTTTCCAAACGGCTCGCGTCCACCTAGATAGCATCCCCCAGCTTTTACGGCTTTGCACTTCTTAATTCCCATTCACCCCGTGCTTGACACCGTTTGATCTTCACTCCTCAGTCATACCCAGCCAGTCAAGGAGGAGGCCAGTTCTTTTATCTTCTGTGTCTGCAAGCAGACTACCTGCACATAGGAGGTGCAGTAAATAATTGGAAAGTTAAAAGCTCCCGGTTTGATGATGCTTATCTGAATCCCTTCTACATGGGAGTTTTTAAAAATTAGTATGTTTCAGGCAAACGGTCGGTAGCTTATGGTTGCGGGCATTGTGCACCTTACTATTTAGCTGGTTTTTTGTGTGCATCCAAATTAAAAGATGAGGGGGTATGTATGACAATGTGGGGGTATTCATTTTAATGCTTTAGAACTTCTCCCTGTCTAAACCTCAGCCAGAGAAAGAACCCAAGTGATCAGACTGGATTTCTTTAGCTTTCACAAATCTTAGAAAATTTAATTTCCGAAAGTTAGTCGAAAGGTGTCAACATGGTGATCTTTAACGTGGTACAATTTTATGGCATAGTAAAAACGGTAAAGATATCACTGTTTTGGGGCGCCTGGGTGGCTCAGTGGGTTAAAGCCTCTGCCTTGGGCTCAGGTCATGATCCCAGGGTCCTGGAATCAAGCCCCGCATCGGGCTCTCTGCTCGGCAGGGAGCCTGCTTCCTCCTCTCTCTCTGCCTGCCTCTCTGCCTACTTGTGATCTCTGTCTGTCAAATAAATAAATAAATAAAATCTTTAAAAAAAAAAAGATATCACTGTTTTGATGAAAGTCCATGCGTTTGTTTTACTCTCCACCAATAATGGAAATGCCTAATAAAGATTTCCTTTAAACTATGTATTTTGTCAGTGTAGTCATCACTGTGTGCTTCTTCTACCAGGAGTTTCCCTTTCTGCGAGGTTCCTTTTCTCCCTTTCTCCTACCCCACACTTTCTCACGCATACACCCTGTTTTCACTTCTTTCCTGTGTACTTTTGCTTTGAATTATCCTTGATGGATCTTGTTTTTGTCGGCTTATTTCCTAGATGGGAAGCGATGGAATTTTACGCCTCAGTTCTTCAGCACTAAATAATGAATTTTTTGCATATGCAGCTCAAGGATGGAAACAGCGACTGGCAGAAGGTAAGTTTCTTTTTTCCATTATTCTTTGGCATTTCTGAGTACACACAGCATACTGAGCTTTGCACCTTTCTCTGATTTCCAAGTCTTTTTCTCCCCCTGAAGTATACTTTAATTTAGTAAAAACACAGATTCTGTTCCAAATGACTTCACTAATTCTTGTTATACTTGGCTGTTTTGAGATACAACATTTTTGAAGGAAGCATGATATCCAAAACGTAATAAAAAATTTTGATCTAGCTAGGTTTTCTTTGGAATCATAATTTTAATCACTTGCTTGAGGTATTATGTATTCTCTTAATGTCCTAAAGCCTAAAGAATTTACTTTTAATACTTTCTTCCCCTAAAGTCACCAATTCACCTTATTCTTCCTTCAGTCACCAAGCTTCTAGAAAGACTAAAAATAACCAATGGTACTTCATTTTTACATTTTTACCTGCTCAAATTGTTATGGTTGGGTGTGACCCCACTATACACAACTAAAATAATGCCTCCTGGAGAATAGTAATGGCTCTTTTTTTTTTTTTAAAGTTTATTTATTTATTTATTTGACAGAGAGAATGAGAGAGGGAACACAAGCAGGGGGAGTGGGAGAGGGAGAAACAGGCTTCCCGCTGAGCAGGGAGCCAGATGTGGGGCTTAATTCCAGGATCCTGGGATCATGACCTGAGCCGAGGGCAGACACTTAACGGAGCCAACCAGGTGCCCCTATTAATGACTTTCTAATAGCAAAGCCCAGTTTCCTCTTCTTGGTCCTTACATTTGATGTTCCTTCTGCAATATTTCGTTGTTTTTTTTTTACCCCATCCAATTTGAAACCATGTACCTTTGACATTTACAATATATTTCAAATTGTTTCCTGTGGCCGCATTGTTGATAGCCGTTCCTCAGTTTCCGTCTGGAGCTTCCGTTCTTCCCTCTGATGACACATGGTGATGTCTCCACCACTGTCTCTGGCACTTCCTCTGGTAGCTGTGCACATTCACTAAGCAGCCTCTTTCACCGCCTGGTATAGCCCCTATGCCAAATCTTCCACATCTGACTCTAACTCCTCTTTCCTAATCCTGTGTTCTGTTCCAAATGCCTGCTGGATCTCCCGAGCTGATACCAAGCACCCGAAAACCATAACGTCAGTATTAACCTCACTGTCTTCCCTTCCCTTCACCTTGCTGTCCCTTCTGCCCAGTCTCCATTACTGTCACCTCTGTCCTCACTTTGGAACTTGATCTCTCTTGTCCTCTGTCATCTTCTGATCCGGTCATAACCTGTTGACTGTGCTCTGACTCTGAATGCCCTTGAACACTCCCACAGCTACTGGGTTGACTGTACTCTCTGTTTCTCATCTATGCCATTCAGCAGCCTTCTGGCTGGAGTCCTCCCATGTCTACACCTGGTTTTTAAGCCACTTGTTAGGCCATATTCCTCCCTGAGTGGATGCCATCAGGACCTCCCTCTGTCTCTTATAGGAAAAATGTAGAACTCTCTTTAAACCATGTATTTGCTAATTGGCCTCAGCCTACTTTTCCCATTTCATTTCATCCTACTCCTACATTCTCACAATTGGCCACTCAAAAGAACATAAATATACATATTCATATCTCTGTGCCTTGTGAGTTAATTACTTTATAAAAGCTTGGTCAGCCTTCAAAAGCTTACTCAAGTACCATTTCCTGTATGTGGTCTTCCCTAATCAATTCAGGCAGAATGAAGTGCCTTTTCTTCGGTGCCCGCACTACCTTTATTCTTACGGCCCATACAGGGCTTTCAACATTATGTTATAGGCAATTGTGTGCCTTTTCTCCTGCCAGACTGATTTCATTAGGGACACTGAATATACGCCATTTCATTCACAGCCCCTAGCATACACTTTATTTGCTGAGGGTTTTAAAGTTCACCTACGACTAAATGACTATTTGAGCGATGTTCATAAAGAGAGAAGCTGTAGAAATATTATCAATATTCAGCCTTTTCCTTTGCAACATCCATAAAAGTTTACTCAAATTAATTACATTTTCCTTATTAATCAGTAAAAGATATGATCACTTTTACTCAATATATAAGCATTTGCTTTCTAGGAGAGTTTACTCCAGAAATGCAGTTGCGGATAAGGCAAGAAATTGAGAAGGAAAAGAAAACAGAACC
Organism: Meles meles; assembly: GCF_922984935.1. Classification (NCBI taxonomy): domain Eukaryota; kingdom Metazoa; phylum Chordata; class Mammalia; order Carnivora; family Mustelidae; genus Meles; species Meles meles. The sequence goes on from NC_060077.1 coordinate 57,294,534, forward strand.
TTGGAAAGAAAAATTCTTTGAAAGGTTTTATGGAGAAAAGTAAGTACTAGAGCATTTTTTTCTCATTTCTCTCAGAAGGAAATGAAAATGTAATTCTCTGCTTCACATAGCACACTCATATGCTGTAAAACTTAATAAACCAGTGATAAAAGGCAATAGTCCCTCAGTGTAAGAAATTGCAGGTAAAATTATAGTGGCATATCAGCACTTAAATTTTTAAAAAATGCATTTAAAAAATAATTTATGAAATTAAAAAATTATAACTTGTCCATGAAAATTCATTTTGGACTGAAAGTAGCACATGAAATCCTGTAGAAGTCAATTATGGCTTTTTCTTAACTAGATTTTAGTAAAAATCTCCTGGTTTTAATCCAAGTATATTCATTAAGGAATACTTGAGAGCTAAGTAGTTTTAGACACTCTTAATTCTCCTATTTTTCTGAAAATGTTGACTGTGCATATCTTGTTCAGTCCTTGTTTGGGGGAGAGCCCGAGGTATTACGCTTCACTCCAGCCATCTTCCTCTTTGAGTGTGACCAGGTTTTAATTCATTATTGCTCTTCACGTGTGTTTCTTTTTAAGATAACACCAGCCACACATAAGCATGGAAGTGACTAAATTACATTGAAAGTAGTTTTACCTTTGCCTTACATTTAGAAGGGACATATTGTACTTGAGCAGAATTAGAGACTCAGTCAGATCCCTAAGGAAGAAGGAAGGATTTCGGAGCTGACAATTGACAGTGACTTTAGTTCCTCCTCACGAAGTAATTTTTCTTGGAACTCCCACATACGTAATTAATGCCTGGAAGTTGTTTTGCGTAAATGACACTGAAGTGGTTGCGGGTAACAATATCTGTACCGTTTGATTTAACGTCATAAAATGGTCCCTTGTAAATAGGGAAACCAGTGTCAGGAGTCTCCTATGAGTGCTCTTCTTCTTCTTTTTTTTTTTTTAAAGATTTTATTTATTTATTGGACAGACAGAGATCACAAGTAGGCAGAGAGGCAGGCAGAGAGCAGGGGTGGGGGGAGCAGGCTCCCACTGAGCAGAGAGCCCGATCAATGCAGGGCTGGATCCCAGGATCCTGGGATCATGACCTGAGTCAAAGGCAGAGGCTTTAACCCACTGAGCCACCCAGGGAACAGTCTCACATGAGTGCTCTTCTTGAAAAGGGATCCGGTGATTAACAGCCTGCTTACCCAGAGGAGGCTAGCATTTGGGGGAGTGTCCTGGATAGCAGTACCCTCAAGTAGGAAGGCTTGTTTTTAATTTTTCGTAGGATCGTGGATGTGTATACATCTTTAAGCAAAACTAGCAGGAGAGAATTAATGCGTTTTCTCAAAAATTAAAAATGCAGCAGCCTCCTTATATGCCTTCAGATATTGTCACCGGCAGCATTACTCAAGGCTGGCTGCATCAGAATCCTTACTGAGGCTTTTAAAAATAGATACAGATTTCCAGGATCCATGCCAGACATACTGATTGGGAATGTCCAGGAGGTGAGCCCAGAAGTATGTGTTTTTAAATGTTCTCTAAGTCATGCTGATGCCCAGCAGGATTAAGAACTGTGGAGAATGACATTGCAGACCACCTAGGAGGTTTCCCCTCACCTTGTGTGTGACAAAGGGAGTGTTGGGAGCACCCTTTCAAAGGCAAAACTGAGCTAGTTACCTCCAATGTACTAGTCCTTAGTTCTTGATTGTTGGGCCCTTTTTAAAAAATTTTTATTTTTTTTTTAAAGATTCTGTTTATATATTTGACAGAGAGAGACACAGCCAGAAAGGGAATACAAGCAGGGGGAATGGGAGAGTTTGGAGAGCAGGTTTCCACCAAGCAGGGAGCCCGATGCAGGGCTGGATCCTAGGACGCTGGGGTCATGATCTGAGCTGAAGGCAGATGCTTAACGACTAACAACTAAGCCACCCAGGCGCCCCCCCCTTTTTTTTAATTCAGCAAAATTGATCCAACATCTCATCTAGATACCAGAGGTGCAGGCATTCACAGGGCTCTCTAGGCTCTGCCCTCAGAGAGCCTGTACCCCAGAGACCATGCAATACAGAGGGCTTTCCTTCATTCACCAAGTCATGATTGAGCATACGGGGCTCTGATATGTGTCTAAGAGCTTTGAAAGTCTTATTTCACTAACCCGCCCAGCCCAACAGTCCTGTAAGATAGACATCCTTATTTCACTTTTACGTTAAAAAAGGGATTAGGGAAACTGAGAGACAGGGAAACTAAGTCATTAATCCAGGTTTACACAGTTTGGTGAAGTGATTTGCTCAGCGTCCTAGTCCCACAATTCCTTCTCAGGAAAGCTCACACCTACATAATTTTTTTTACATAAAACTTGAGGGCTTCCAGACTCCCATGCATAACAAGTTAAAGGGCCTTGCCTTGGAGCGTAACTGCTATAATACTTCGAGTAAGCATGATCCCCTCTTACCACCCCTGAGCTCTGAATACAAACACTTCTTTTATTTGACCCTTTCCTTGCTGTAGTTTATCCATAGAGTTTCTGTCCCCTTAACATCACTGGAATTCTTGCTTGTCTTTTTTCATATTCAATTACATATTGGATGACAGCCGTATTTTGGACATTCCAATGTCCTTCTAATTTTGTTACTTCAGGATTACTTAAACTACCCCAGTGTGTGAAAGATTGTTTTTCCTAGCACCAGATAATTTTCAGTTGACATGAAAATTTCACTGCTCTAACTTTTCCTAAGAATGTTGCCATCCAAACTCCCCCATTGTTAAGATTTGTCTCCTCTAGTCTTCAGGCTGTGTGTTTGAGCTCCCTGTTATGGTTCTGATGGGCTTACTCTGCTTATAACATAGCACTGTTCCCTATTTGCTTTAGTCACTTAGAGATCACCCATATATGCACTAACTCAGAATGATGGATTTCTGGACTTACCTGTTTTCCTTTGTGTTGTTGTGCGGTGTGCTGTGAAAACCAACCTTCTTTGCCTTATGCCATCTTAAATCCATTTTGTCATGAAAATAATAAAATGTTGACACAGGCATATTTTATACAGTACTCTTCTCCATATATACATATAAATATTATGAATGTGGACACACGTGTATAATATATACATTTTATATATTCCATACATTTGTGATACTTAATATTAAAAATATTTAATATGAATTAATAAATTTATTATATCCTTATTAACCAACCAGCAGAAATTTGGCTGCCAGTGGATAATTACTGTACATTCTACACCTAACCTAGTATCAGTAGTATCTCTGCTTGGCCTAGCCCCAAGGGACCATATTTCTAGTTGATTATTCTGCTTCATCTGTAATGTCGTTATTCTGCTCCTCTCAGTGTAGGATAGTTATAAATTGGAGCTTCGTTTGAACCCATCTTAGGGAGAGTTGAAAGAAAAGAGGCTAATTATGAGGGCAGTATTTCTAGCTTCTTTTTAGAGCCTTCTGAATGTTAGCAAAGAAGGCAATGAATACACCCCAAAAAATGTATTCAATTTTATTTCCCTTTCATGTTGGAGAATTTAAGTAAAAGGTTGAAAATTTCACTGAGGTATTTTCCTGCATTGATACTTCTAGCTGTATTTCTTCACTCAAATATGTTTGAGAATATTTCTCTCTTTGTAATTGTCTGTACTCGAACTTCTTTTAGAACAGCTTATTTCTCTACCATGTGATGCTGATGATGTAAGTTAGTATGACAGGAAATAGTGATTTCCAGTATCTTTGTAATTCTGATGAACTTTTCCTTATGACATGAATATTAGGTTACATTATTTCTTAATGCTCTTTGTTATCTTTCATGGAATATCCTTACAGGAAGAGATCACATGAAAAAATTTTAAGATCTTACCTCATACACATATAATCTAGAAGAATCAACTTTGTTGACCCCAAATATGTTTGTTTTTCTTTAGTGAAATTTCCATATTGTCTTAAGTTAGACACTTGCAGACTAAAATAAGGTTAGTAATAAACCTCTTACATTGGTTTAAGAGAACTTAATCTTTGGAAGTCATTTCAGTTTTAAGATTTTACAACATACCCATATCCCATTGATCTTATTTGCTTATATTGCATCCTCTGAAGACTATGCAATTTTCTATGATAAAGGTAAATTGCTACTTTTTGACTAAAAAATTTTAGATCTTATCCATTCTTTTGTTTTTCTGCCCATATTTTCTAATCTTTTGTAGTATGTGATTATTTAATTCCTTTTACATAACATTGGGCAAAGCTCATATCTCCTTGCTTACAGAATAAAAATCTGTACCAAATAAGTTAGTAAAACAAAATTTAAAAAATAAAAAGATATAAAAGTCTGAATCTTTCTTAACCAGAGTAGAGTTTATTTAGTTATGATTATAAAAGAAGTAGAAGAACTAAGTCATCATAAACTAGTTTATGATGTTTATATATCATTTTATATAATTTATAGTTTATAAATTAAGCATGTTACTTAGCGATTCTAAAATTAATTTGATGCATTTGCTTTTGTTGAATACGCATACACACGCGTGCATACACACACACACGTGCGCACACACACACACACACACAAATATATCTCCAAATTATACCTTTCATGTTTTGTGGTTGAACAGTAATTCAATATTTCTAATTTCTGTTCAGGTTGGGCATGTCAAGAGAGGAATCGATAAAGCTCACTTCTGGACCAAACAGCGATGGAGCTGAAAGTAGTTCGTGTGGAGGCTCTAGCCTTCCAGGTCTTTCTGCACAGACTCCCTTGGAAGAGCAACAGCCAAAAAGCATGAAAAGTCCAACTTCTCCAGAGCCTGGTTTCTGTGCTACGCTTTGTCCTGTGGTAGATGGAGGTAAAGATGGAATGGCAGAATCAGACTCAGAAGATATCTTGATCCCTGAAGAATCCGTGATTCAGGAGGAAATTGCAGAAGAGGTAGAGACTAGTATCTGTGAATGTCAGGATGAAAATCATAAGACAATACCTGAATTTTCTGAGGAGTCTGAAAGTCCAGCCAACTCTCATGAAGAGCCTCACATAGCACCTCCTGAAGATAACCTGGAGTCCTGTGTTATGATGAATGATGTTTTAGAAACTCTGCCTCATATCGAAGTGAAGGTGGAAGAGAAATCCGAATCTGCCCAGGAAGAAATGTCGGTTGTTATCGATCAGGTAGAAGTCTGTGACTCTCTCCTTCCTTCCACTTCCTCTGTGACTCATGTTAGTGACACGGAACATAAGGAGCCAGAAACTGCAATAGAGACCAATCCTCCAAAAATAAAAACAGTGTCCTCTTCTTTAGAAGACCAGTTTCCCAGTGAAGGGATTGCTGTAGATATGGAGCTACAGAGTGATCCTGATGAACAGCTTTCTGAGAATGCTTGCATCTCGGAAACTTCCTTCTCTTCCGAGAGCCCAGAGGGAGCCTGTACCAGCCTGACATCCCCAGGAGGGGAAACTCAGTCCACCTCAGAGGAATCGTGTACTCCAGCCTCCCTTGAGACGACGTTTTGTTCTGAGGTGTCCAGCACTGAAAATGCAGACAAATATAACCAGAGAAATCCCCCTGATGAAAATCTTCATGCGTCTTTGATGTCAGAAATATCTCCAGTATCCATTTCACCTGAAATATCAGAGGCATCTCTGATGTCCAATTTACCTTTAACCTCTGAAGCATCCCCCGTATCAAATTTACCTTTAACATCAGAAACATCACCCATGTCTGATCTACCTTTGACATCAGAAACGTCTTCAGTGTCTTCCATGCTTCTCACATCTGAGACCACTTTTATATCCAGTTTGCCAGTTCCTTCAGAAACATCTCCAATTTCTAATCCTTCCATGAATGAGAGAATGGTGCATCAGCAAAGAAAGTCCCCTTCCCTATCTGAAGAACCACTCTCCCCACAGAAAGATGAAGGCTCTGCCCCTGCCAAGCCACTGGGGGAGAGCCTTCTCTCTCAACAGAAGACTCTGTCAAATACTCCTGAACCCATCAAAATGGGTTCCTCCATTGTTCCTGAAGCATTTCCCTCAGAAGACTTGCACGGTAAGACTCTGAATCAGCAGCCTTGTAAATCACATGTTGAAGCTGAGAAGGCCTATCCTGCTTCAATTCCAGAACTCCCTTCTATAGAAATGATAAAAGTGAAAAATCATAATGTCCTGCAAAGAACAGAAAAGAAAGGGGCGTCTTCACCATTGGAGTTACCTGTCTTTTCTGAAGAGACAGAGAATAAGGGGAATGAGCTTCCATCAGCTAAATTACAGGACAAGCAGTATGTCTCATCAGTGGATAAGGCTTCATTTTCAGAAGGCTCTAGAAACAAAACACACAAGCAAGGGAGCTCACAGAATCGGTTGGAGACCTCACATTCTTCCAAGTTGTCAGAGCCCTCCAAGTCACCAGATGGGATAAGAAATGAAAGTAGAGAATCTGAGATATCGAAGAGGAAAACTGCAGAGCAGCACGGCTTTGGAATTTGTAAGGAGAAGAGGGCTCGGATAGAAGATGATCAGTCAACCCGGAACTTACCATCCAGCAGCCCACCTGAGAAAGAACAGCCTCCAAGAGAGGAGCCCAGAGTTCCACCTCTCAAGGTATGGACTAATAATAACAACATTAAAGACGATTGCATAGATAGGCTTTTCTTCTTTAGATGCTTAATTTTCAGAATTAAATAAGGTTTTATTCCCTCCAGGTTTTATGTAGCAGTTGATGATCTAATACTCTAAGCACGAGTCTAATATTAAATGATCCTTTTTAAGGATTGCTGAGCTCACAGATAATCTTAGATGCATGTATATATTTAGACTGAGCATTTAAGGAAAAAGAAATGGGAGGGAGAACAGGGCCTGGAGGGGCCTATAGGCCATGAGATGAAGGGTCTTTTGAGAATTCCAAGGTATAAGACGAAGATGTACATGCACTTGGGGAAAGTTGAGACATAATTTAGTCCAGTCAAAGTTCAGTAGGGCTAGGGAAAGTAATCAAAAGTCAGAGGCATGCGTGAAGGAGGAGAAGGTGCAGGATATCGGTTCATTTATTTTCCAGCAAATATTCACCACCACCATTTCCTAACAGAAAGGGCGTGACTTATGGAAGAATATTAAATATTAAATTAATTAATATTAAATACTTCTTGAGTAAATCAATAAAATTGCTTTGCACACTCTGAGGGAAAATGCTGTAGATATACAGATCTTTTTTTTTTTTTTTTAAATTTTTGAGATAGTCAAGAGGCACTTAACTTCACAGATAATAAAACCTGCATTGAAACATTCCCATTTATACATTCTCTTTTGACCCCAGGTAGATTTTAACTCTCAGAAAACAAACCTTTTATATAAATTGGCTCTGCCTAAGTAAATTGAAAATTAAGGCTAATTCAAAAGAAATAATTTGTTTAATTAAAAAAAAAATCCTAACCAGTATAATCTACACTTATTTGGTGCTTTCATCTTAGTCCATTTATACTGCCCAACGGTCAAGTGCATTATTCTGCCATAGGTTTGGTCTAGGATTATAAATATGTTCAAGCTGTGTTTCTCTTAATCTCTTTCTCTTTACTTTGCTCTGCTCTGACATCTATTTTATGTATGTGTCTCATGATATCCATAAGGCTGACTTGTAAGAGTGTAGCTGCAGTTACTCTACTTAATAAAGTAACCCCTATTAGTAAGATTCTAAAGATGTGAAAGATGAACATTAAGCGCCAATTAAAGGCCCCGCTATGCATTCTAATTTCTGAAGCAGTGGAAAGAAAAATATAAGCATGCTTTTCCTAGGAAATATTTTTGGACATAGCAGTCTGTTTTTCTTGTCAAAAGCTTGTTTTCAACGTAGTGTATACTTCCCGGTAGATGGATAACATAAATAGATTTGGTGTTTGTTTGGCCTTGGGCTCTCGCTTAAGTATAGCTAGGTTTAATTTTTTAAATGTTTTTAGTTGTTTTTTTTTTTAAGTAAAGAAAATATTTAAAAGGAAAACTGGAATCGCCTCTCTAAATTCATTTTTTTTCTTTGAAGCCTTTGGATTAGAAGAGAAACATCACAGGTTGGAAAAGGAGAAATGATAGCTCAGAAAGATCATTTCATCTACCAAAGTTTCAAAGCATAATTCCAGATTGATACGATCCTGTAGTATGTGTCAAGCATTTATAGTATAAATATTCATATGTTAAGAAGGGAGATATGTTTTCTAGGAAGAGCTTTTCCTAGAGAGAGGAAAACAAAGGAAGCATAGTACTTGTCAAGAGCCCTGAATGGGGAACCATTCTGTCACACTCTCGTTATATGATCCAGGGCAGCCTACTTTCCCTCCACAGGCTCAGTTTTTTCTACTGTAAATTGAGGGGCTTTAACTAGGTCCCTTCCAACTCTCCAAATCTATGACCCTAAGAATCTATGACTCTTTAATCTATGACTCATGTTTCTAGTGCCTAGAGCATTGCTATAAGATGTTAGCTGTTGAGTCTTATGCCTCGTCAATGTGGGAATGACTGTGAGTCTCTTAATTAGCATGAGTTAGGTAGATGCTGTGGGTCGGGCTGTTTATGAAATTCAGCAAATTGTAGATTACCGATATCCGAAGAAACTGCCCAACCCGTCGTTGCTTTTAGAAGCAGAAAACCAGCGTTGCCCTTGCTTTCATGAAAAGATAATGATACCAAATCCCTTTGGAAAGCAGAGCACTCTCACAAGCATAGTCTCATTCCATCTTTATAACAACCCTGTGAAGGAAATAGACCAGAAATAACTAGTCTCATTTTACAAGTGAGTTTACAAACTCTTATTGTGTGCTGATTATACAGGTATGAGCCAGCATGCCGGGTTGTATGGGAATACAGAAAAACCACAGAGTCTCTGGCTCACGGAGGTCTCTGGAGAAAGCAAAGTACACCACGATTTGCCCAAGGTTGCAGAATTTCTTTGAGTGAAGGCAGGATGAGAATTCTAGTCTTCTGACTTCTTGGCTAGGGCTTTTTTCTTCGTGGCAAATGAAGAGATAAACTCATACAGAATGATGGTCCCAGTTTTCCCTGCCAGGAAGGAAGATAATTTAAAAGCTAACTATCTCTAAGTCTTTTTTAGCTAACCTCATTTTAAGAAGCATGGATTGTGTTTCCATTTATATGAGGCATTAAGAAGATGTTTCATTTCCATATCAAATGGAGTCACCGGTTGATGTTCCTGTAGATGAAAAACAGAGATTAAAAATTTTAATTTCACATTCGTGCCACAATGATTGTCGCTTTATACCCAAAAGACCTATTTGGGGATTTAGGTGTCGTTCATGCCACATTATGAGAGGACATCGCCCATCTTATCTCTTGTGTTATCACGTTCCACCTGCGTCCTCTGTGATCATGTACCAAGCGCTTTCTCTTTCCATTCTCCCCTTCCTATAGATCCAGCTTTCCAAAATTGGGCCACCTTTCATTATCAAGAGCCAGCCAGTCTCCAAACCAGAGTCTCGCGCATCCCCCAGCACATCGGTCGGTGGTGGGAGGAACACAGGAGCCAGGACCCTTGCAGACATCAAGGCCAGGGCCCAGCAAGCGAGGGCCCAGCGAGAGGCAGCCGCGGCCGCTGCTGTAGCCGCCGCCGCAAGCATCGTCTCGGGAGCCATGGGGAGCCCAGGAGAGGGTGGAAAGGTGAGAACCCTGGCACATATCAAAGAGCAGACAAAGGCCAAGCTCTTTGCAAAGCATCAAGCCCGAGCCCACCTCTTCCAGAACACTAAAGAGTCCCGGTTGCCTCCGCTCGGCTCAAAGGAAGGGCCTCCAAGCTTAGAAGTCTCTTCTACCCCTGAAACAAAAATTGAAGGGTCGACCGGTGTGATTATTGTCAATCCAAACTGCAGATCTCCTAGCAACAAGTCTGTGCACCTCCGGGAGACCACCACTGTATTACAGCCATCTCTTAACCCAGCTAAACTTCCAGAAACTGCCACGGACTTATCTGCACATAGTTCTGACGAAAATATACCCGTGTCGCATTTATCTGAGAAAATTGTTTCATCTACCTCTTCTGAAAATAGCAGTGTGCCCATGCTTTTTAATAAAAATTCCGTCCCTGTGTCTGTTTGCAGCACTGCTATGTCGGGAGCAATTAAAGAACATCCCTTTGTGAGTTCTGTTGATAAATCCTCTGTTCTAATGTCTGTTGACAGTGCAAATACCACAATTTCTGCTTGTAACATGAGCATGTTGAAAACCATCCAGGGAACGGACACTCCGTGCATAGCCATTATACCAAAATGTATCGAAAGCACTCCTGTCCCCATCCCAGCTGAGGGCCACAGTGTCTCGAGCCCCATGGACGACAAGCAGTTGCCACTGTCCAACAGCAGCGCTGGTAATCTCGTCTCGGGTCAGTACACCTCTGTGCCAACTCCCTCCATTGGAAATAACTTGTCAAACCATCTCTCCATGGGCTCTGTCTTGATCCCCCCGCCGGGGATGAACAGCAGATTTCCTTCTGAGAAGATAGCCATGCCTGGGGGTGAAGAACAGGCCCCCGGACCCCTGGGTACCACTGTGAGAGCCGCGCTCAGCTGCAGGGAGTCGGCAGTGGCCACAGAGGCTCTGGCCACGCGGCCGCCTGTCGCCATGTTTACTGGAAGCATGCTGACCATCAGCTCTTACGAGGGGCCTCCCAAGTTAAGTGCTGAAAGCTCAGACAAACATCCAGGGCCCCGAAACAGGGCAGACAATTCTGGGAAACCTCAGCCACCCGCGGGGGGCTTCGCACCAGCAGCCATAAACAGATCGATTCCGTGTAAAGTCATCGTGGACCACAGCACCACGCTGACCTCCACTCTGTCTCTGACCGTCTCCATCGAAAGTGCGGAAGCCAGCTTGGACCTCCAGAGCCGGTCCATGAGGACAGAAGCCTCCGTCCAGCCCGTGGCGTGCCCCCAGGTGTCCGTCATCAGCCGGCCGGAGCCGTTGGCCAGCGAAGGCGTGGACCAGGGCTCGAGTTTCATCAGTGCTGTGGCAGCAAAACAGGAGTGTACCCCGATGCAGGCAGCCTGCCCAAGTCTCCAAGAGGGACCCCTCGTGGGTCCAGACAAACGGAACGAGGTGCCCGCTCCTAGCCATAACTTTGCCGAGCAGACACGGGGCCCAACCGCTTTCAAAAGCGAAGCCGAGGCAACCTGTAGCAATCCCTATAACCCAGGCAGCCGGATTTGCTGGAATGAGGAGGGGATGCGGGGTGCAGGACAGCCCCTGGTGAGTCACCCCACTTCAAGCAAGCAGAAAGAGTATCTGGAGCAGAGCTGTCCAAAGGCCATCAAAACCGAACACGCCAGCTACTCCCACATGTCAGAGCTCCACCCCAGGAATCTCATAACCAGTGTCGCTCTCCCGGTGAAGTCCGAACCTCATGAAGTGGACAAGGGCTTTAGGATGGACACCGAAGACTTCCCCGGCCCCGAGCTGCCTCCTCCGGCCGCGGAGGTCGCCCCCAGTGGGCAGCAGACGCAGAACGTGAAGGCGCCCACCTCCGGTCCCATGGAAGAGGCGATTTCCTTGGCGGCAGACCCCCTGAAAAGGGTTCCCAGTGCGGGCAGCTCCGGCTGCCGACTGTCCTCTGTGGAAGCCAACAACCCGCTGGTGACCCAGTTACTCCAGGGCAACCTGCCTTTGGAGAAAGTGTTGCCTCAGCCCCGACTGGGAGCCAAGCTCGAAATCAACAGGCTTCCCTTGCCTCTTCAAACTACCTCAGTGGGGAAGACAGCCCCCGAGCGCAACATCGTTGAAATGCCATCCAGCTCTCCAAACCCCGACGGGAAGGGCTACCTGGCGGGGACCCTCGTGCCGCTACAAATGAGGAAGCGAGAAAACCACCCCAAAAAGAGAGTCGCCAGGACTGTGGGGGAGCACACGCAAGTGAAGTGCGAGCCAGGGAAATTGCTGGTGGAGCCAGATGGGAAAGGGGTGCCTTGTGTCATCAACTCGGGCCTGACTCCGCTAGGAGGGCACAGCCAGCCGTTCAAGCAGGAGTGGCTGAACAAGCACCCCATGCAGAACAGAATCGTGCCCAGCCCCGAGGTCAAACAGCAGAAGCGGCTGCTCCCCTCCTGTAGCTTCCAGCAGAACCTCTTTCATGTCGACAAGAATGGCAGCTTCCACCCTGACGCTGGTACCTCACACAGACAGCAGTTTTACCAAATGCCGATGGCTGCCAGGGCCCCCATGCCGAGTGCAGCCCTGCTACCGGCCTCCGCCAAGACCCCAGTGGGCTGTAATGCGTTCGGCTTCAACAGGCATCTCGAACAGAAGGGACTGGGAGAGGTTGGTCTTTCTCCCGCACCCCACCAGCTAAGGTTAGCCAACATGTTGTCCCCCAACATGCCCCTTAAAGAAGGTGATGACGTGGGAGGGGCTGCACACGCCATGCCAAACAAAGCCCTCGTGCACGCCCCGCCCCCGCCCCCTCCGCCCCCTCCGCCCTTGGCCCTGCCCCCCCCCTCCCCCGCCACCACCACCTCCTCTACCTCCACCTCTTCCTAATGCAGAAGTCCCATCCGATCAAAAGCAGCCACCGGTTACCATGGAAACCACTAAGAGACTTAGTTGGCCACAGTCCACGGGCATATGTAGCAATATAAAATCGGAACCTCTTTCTTTTGAGGAAGGTTTAAGCAGCAGCTGTGAACTGGGCATGAAACAAGTTTCCTATGACCAGAATGAAATGAAAGAACAGTTAAAAGCATTTGCGCTAAAAAATGCAGATTTCTCTTCCTATTTGCTTTCTGAGCCACAAAAGCCTTTTACCCAATTAGCTGCTCAGAAAATGCAGGTGCAGCAACAGCAGCAGCTCTGTGGAAATTATCCAACAATACACTTTGGGAGCACGAGCTTCAAAAGGGCAGCATCTGCAATTGAAAAGTCCATTGGGATTTTGGGAAGTGGCTCCAGTCCCGCCACGGGCCTGCCTGGTCAGAACGCTCAGATGCCCGTTCAGAACTTTGCCGACAGCAGCAACGCGGACGAATTGGAACTGAAATGCTCTTGCCGTCTGAAAGCCATGATTGTGTGCAAAGGCTGTGGGGCCTTCTGCCATGATGACTGCATAGGTCCCTCCAAACTCTGTGTAGCTTGCCTGGTGGTGCGGTAAGAGCTGAGGAAAGATGCAGTATCCCTTTTCAACACGGAAAAGCCAAACGGCGTCAGCAGCGACAAATTGAGTAACTCAGTGGTTTATATCGTGATAATTTATTTTCCTCTGGAACAGATTACCTTTTCTCTCTGGGATTCTTTACTTGCGTTTCCTAGAAAGGGGCGATCGCACCCCAACCGAGTGGCCCAGCGGCTTGTCTTTTGCATATTAAGTTACCATTCCCAGCTTTGGAAAGTTTCTGTCCAAGTGTACACAGGTCACTACCCCATTCGTTTTGTTCCGTTTTGTTTCTTTTACCCAGGTGTAGATAGGAAAAGGACATTTTTAATTACTTAATGCTAACCAGAAACGCAGATGTAGAAAGAATGGTAAAAGTGATTTAAGGTGGTTGGTTATTCGTTCTTCTGTAGATTAACCATGACAACAAGAGTTTTCACAGTTGACTCTTCTGGACCTACCCTTACCACAGTGATTAAAGCATATTTGGAAAGGGGAATCTGATTTAAATGTATGATTCCTTGTATTTGCTCATATCACGAAAGATGCATTAAAGGAGGTATGCCATTAATGAACTCCATGTCCTTCTTCTCTTCCCTCCCTTTTTACTCTTTCCAGAGACTGGCAGAATACCCGATCTGCCTTGGACATTGTGCACACATTGTAGTGAAATGTGTCTTATACCTGAAATTGCAGTGTGGGCCTCAAGGCCAGTAATCTGGTTCGAGCCCTTTGACACCTGATACTGTAAGGTCAGTCGACCAAGAGAAGGCCAGAGGCCCACAGGCCCACGGGATTTCAGAACATCACGTGTAGCTTTTAAGAGCAAGTATGAAAAAAAAAAATGCCCTAAAATTTAAAAAGTCAGCAAGTAAAATGCTGTGTATGCAAACATATAGAAGTGGGTTGATAATGTAAATATTGGTCCATTCTGTTTACTCTAATACAACTACTAGATATTAAAATTGGGGAGGGGGAATAATTGTACCCTTTGTTGATGATTCCAGTCCATTCTGGCTTCTGACTCTGCAGAGGTTGGCCCCCTCCCTTTTAAAGCATTGTTGATGATAAGAGGAGCAGCAGAAGGCTGATGTGTGGATCTACTTCTGAGCGGTTTTCCCCTCATGATTCGCAATCTATATAGTTAATTATATTTGAGTCCAAAATAGCCCTTATTCTAAAAAATCATCCGAGGTGTTGCATGTTTTGTCCCCCTCCCCCCCCTCAGGTGAATTCAGTACATTCTTCCTCATATTTGGGGGAGTAGAACTGCTTTTGAAAATGGGATACTGCATCTTACAGATACCGTCGGTGTTTATCCAGTAGAGGCTGAGTGTTGAGGATCTGAGCTACATTCCACATACTTTGGCCACCCTCATGCCGGAGAACAGCTGTAGTTCAGCAGGCTCTGTTCCCTAAAGCAAGTTCAAAAAGCACATGCACACGGTGGGAAGATGAAAGACAGCAGAAAACACGCCCATTTAACTTCAGATTTCAGAGCACAAAAGGTGGAGTGCCATTAACCCATTGATGATTGTGGCTGTAGAATTTTTTTAAAAAAGAAGCAAAACATGGGATGGGGGACGGAAATCCTCTGTATCCAGGGTAAGAATGACAGACATTCTCACATCAACGTAAACTTTAGACATTCCCTTAAAACATGTCTTAAAAATTAACTGGAGTGAGCAGAGATTACATTACTGGAGAAAAAAAGAAAAGAAAAGAAAACTTGTGATTTTTTTGTATTAATCAACCACGGTATATGTTTTTTTCCCTCCATATTTATTATTGTAATGTTGCCAAATTTTATTAGGTGATACAGATGTCACTTTTCTTAATACATTGCTAATAGTTAAAGATACTTAGGAAGAAAAGCAGAGAAGGGTCTGCCTCTGTGGCTGAGATTTGGTGCCTCGGTGAGGTCACTTCAGTTTTTCACGGTGAAATTAATACAGTTAGTGACGGAGAAAGCGAGCGGCGCACTTCACCAGCCCCTCCCCAGGAATGCAGCAGAAGTCCCGGCTCGCTCTGCACCAGGTTGTGTTGGGGCAGCGTCCTCTCTGTGGTCTGCTTGGCTGCAATACCATCTTGGTTCAGAAGAGCATGCTCTAGTCTCACAGAGGGGAACCCCTACATGTAGACACTCGCATGCCAGCTCCCTCCAAATCCACCTGCTGCTCGACCAGTGTCAGGCACTGTCCACACCAGCAGATTCAAAAATCACTACCGCAGTAACTGACACGGGATGTTGAAGAAACGCTGGTCTACCAGACTCTGTATTTAGTTTATGAGGTACAGTTGAGGCTGAAGCGATACTGAGCTCATTATCAGTTCCATCATTATGGAATACTGCCTGCAAAGTACTTACTGGGAATAACAAAAAAGTGTCCTTCCGTATGTTTTGATTTTTCACAAAATAGGTGATTTTTCACATAATTTTGGATAACCGATTGTTGATCATGCATGGATTCCGTCACCCAGGTCCAAAGAGGATAATTTTTCTGTGCCCTTTCTCTTTTTTGCCCCAATTCAAATTCCTGGTGTTTGCATATGGTTTATATTAGTGGAAAATTAATATCTTTGGGCTAAAAAAATAATGGAAAGAAAAATTCAGAAGTAAAATATGGGTCAAATGTTTTACAAGTGTCCTCTTAATATATATATATATGAAAGACAGTATATTTGGATTAGGTAAGTAGGTTCTTAGTTTCCTGATTTCCACAGGTGTCTGCCTGTGTGCAAATGTAGTATGTTATTTACTACATGGTTATTGTGGTGTAATGTGCAAATGTTAGTGTATGCATTATCCTGATTATTGGACACTATGATATCCCTATCAGGAATAGAACTTGCACATGTAACATGTAATTTTTTTTTTTTTTTAATCACAAAGGATGTATTTCCCTAAGTAGCACTTTTGGAGCAGGGGAAGGGAGAAAACTGCTATTCCCCCATCCCCCTCCTCTATGATATGCATATGCCTGAAGTGTGTAAAGACATTTAGGTAGTTAATGGGCATGTTAATAAGAACCTTCTGATGCAAATTCATTTTCAAAATGAAAATAGTTTTCCTTCCCCAAAGTGAGAAGAGCAGAGACGTTGGTGAACTGAGCACCGTAGTTATATATAAAATTTCTCTGGTAAGGTCTAGTTTGAAGAAAAAAACTTGAAAACAAACCTTTGAGGTTGAGCCTGGTTGCTATAATGACTTCACGGTGGTATGTGTTTCTGGGATGAGCTATCTAGCAGGTTTAGGTGACTTTGAGACCTTGGATGTTCTTAGTCATTCAGAATAAACCTACAAAACCTAACGGGCTTCTGTGTACGGCGCTTCGTCACACAGCCGAGAGTAAGAATGCATGATGTTGTAGCCCCATTTTAAACACTCGCACAATTTCCACAGAAGAAGTTGCTGTGGCTTTGGGTCCCCAGTTCCTTCTGTCTGGTGAGGCTCCAGGTCACAGAGGCGGAAGCCAAGCTTAGGATTGCCTCCTCTCTCTGGCGTGGAGGCCAGCACCGCACTAGCTGCCTGCTGGGAATGAGCCCGCTGAGCGTGCAGAGCCCAGAATCACTGTCTTTCTAGAGAACAATGTGAAGAGTCCTAGAAAAGGAACTCGTCAGACTGTCAGGGGCCGACGTAGCCAAAATGTCACTGAATATAAAAATCTTGTCTTCAGTCCTCATGCTTTGTCACTGTAAAGCGAACAAAAGCATTTTTACTATAATTTAAAGGAGCTGCTTTTTTATAGCACATACTATTTCGCTTTGTACTATATTTGATAGTTGCAGAATAATTTAGACTGTAGAAAAACTTTGTTGTATTTGTACTGTTCATGAATGTTTCAAAGAAAGTGCTTTACTTGGTTGCCATAACTTTCTTGTACTGCTGTATTTCCCCCCCTGCTTCCTGGAAACCTAATCTGATTCATATTTTCAGTACAGTTTTTTTGTTTTTTTGTTTTTTTAATGTGTGTGTGTATTTTTTTCTTTTTGGGTCAGTATTCTGAATGTTTACATCTGTTTGACATTAGCCATTTAATGCCTTTAAAAAAAAAAAAAAGGCGGTATTACTCCTACAGTGTAACAGCAAAATGTGAAACCAACCCAAACATAACATACATGACAAACACAGATTGGGGGCGAAGGCCCTGAACGTCCAGACATTTTCTATCAGCATACAGAAAAGTAAAACCCTCCTTCAGTCCTCTACCAAAGAATATATTATTCCCACAGGAAAAACTCAGAAAAGGTGTGTAAAATCCTCAGAAGGGGGAGCAGTTGATTCAGTAAGACTGCTACAATTTAATACTGTTATGCTTGCTTTGATACCTGACTAAATGTGACTGAGTGCAAGGAGCATTTAAACAATTTTTAGACAGTGTTTTGTTTAGAATTCAGGGATCATGCATTCTTTAATGGTGCTGTTTGTTTTTTATTTCTTTTCTACAAAGAAAAAAAAGTGTTGCCTACAAAAGTGCTCACAATACCATAAGTTAAATGAAATGAAATGTTTGTCTCTTCATGTTTCTGTTTTTCCCTTTCTCAAAGTAACAATTTGGGTTTCAATATTAAAATATTCTGGAGAAAATAAAGAAATTAAACATTAAATAATTGTCATTTTTAATTTTTTTATGAAATGAGGTAGTTACATAAAATGTGTTAATAAATACATTGAAAATTTTACTTAAAAAATTATAGGGAGAAAAAACCCACATTCTTTTAAATTACCTACCCTTTCTGGTTTGGTGAATTGCCACACACAGTTATAACTACTGTTAAAACTGTCAAAACTGAAAGCTCTTTGAAATAAATAGTATCTACTGTGTTTATCATTTTAAAAAAATTTGGAAATTGATTTCATAAAGATATTGTTAATTCTTTATACCAAAAGACATTCAGGTCAAATTGTTAAGTATCATATTTAATTTTAACTTTCCAAATGAATTAACTTTTAAAAGAATAGATCTGGTTGATTTTTTAAAATCTGGCATTAAATACTACAGCTAGATTTACTTGAGGAAAATGCTGTGAACCATTAGAATAAAATTGTCTGTTATATTTACATTGATTAAAAAATACGCATTTCTTTAAAATGAATCAGAAATCATTAAACATAATTTAGGGTTAAATCACAGTTCAGCTCTTTTCATTTAAATGGACCATGCTGTCTTTGGCCACCAGATGGCGAAAGAGGATGTTTACTTTTGGAGGGGGGAGGAAAAAAATACACTGCTTCCTCCAAAAACCAAATTAAATGCTTATGGTAATGAAGTCCAACTTACCCAAGTAACTCAATGGAAAATTGATACTTCTAAGTTTCATTAAGCTATTTTTGCTACAAGGATAGCATTCCCTTTCTGTCCTATTTTTCCTATTAAAATATTTACAAAATGATTTAGTTTTATTTAACATGGAACTTATTTATTGTTTTCATTGCATTACTCCACAGGCATCCTTTATTCCAGAATTTATTAGAGGAAGTTGAACAGTCCAGTGTGGAAACCAATCTGAATGCTTTGTGTTTTAATTCCTTATTCTCATGAAATAGGAACAATTACAGTTTCTATGTAAATATTCAATTATCCTTACTACATTATTGCGGCTTTATCTGAGTGAAAATTGCTCTTAGCATCTGAAGTATTTATTTGTATCCATCATAGGCCTTGACTGAGAACAAGTAGTTAACCCAGTGATTTGTTAAGTTTCATGTAGACACTTCATTGTCATCAAAGGTAAGTATTTTATTTTGGAAGAACCTAGCCTAGAGAGCAGTTGACACACCAGTCTGGGCATTTTTTTCCCCTACAAAAGACAATTGGACAGAAGTCCCAGAATGTGTCTCTCACTCCATAAATTTATTTGAAGACTTTAATTATAGGTTGCCTAATCTTAATGTTTCAACAAATTATTTTCAAGTCTTTAGCCTTCATGATCTGAATATGAAAGAGATTTCATAAACTATCTTCGTATAAATAAACTTTCAGAGTTTAACTGTACTCTAAGCAAATCAGCAATTTTCCAGAGTTGTTCCCAAAAGGCAGACTGTATTGTAAAAAAAAAAAAAAAGAAGAAGAAGAAGAAGAAGTAGAAAGTACTTGTGAAATGCTAGTACGGAGTGCTGCAAAGCATTTCACGGATATTAACGATCATATTTGTCCTTAGAAAAATCCTGTGAGCCAGGCCCTGTTATTATAGCCATGTAATAATTGAGGAACCCGAGGCTTAAAGTGTTTAAAAGAATACATGGCAAAAATCTGGAGTATGAAAGAATGTTTTTCAGAGACCAGTACCTATCCTCTTACTTCCTGATTGCAATGACTGCTCTGCAGACTATGTACTGGGGATTCTGAGCAGAGAATCAGAGGATCCCAAACCTTGTAAAAAGTTACAGGTTAGTGGGAAAGGTGATAAAATAATTTTGACATGACAAGAGTATAATCAAGATATGTACAAGATGCAGTGGGGAAGAGAGACACCAAGTAGGTGTAACCATTTAGGACTGCTGTCAGGCGAAGCAGAAACATCCAGAGGTTTCTGACATAGTGGCAGGGAGGGCATGCTTCCCCCTGGCAACATCCCAGTCATTGCCCTTGAACAGGGCCCATAGCTAAAGACACGGTCCTTCCTGATAATGATCTCAAGGTGTATGATCCTTTAGACATGTAAGATCTCTGTCCCCAGACCCTTCTTAGGTGAACCTAGGAATTTGTTTAGATATCAGTAATGTTGATAATTGATTTTGTAAAAGTTAACAGCATATTAAGATGATGTTTGTGGTACTAGATGTCATCGGTGGTCACTGACTTCTTAATACTTTTTTAGATCAATGTGATACATGTTTCTAGACATTAAAAAGTCAAATCATATTACAGAGGCTAAAGCAAAAAACAGCAGTGTCTTGACAGAGGTTACAGTGTGGGCTATTCTTAAGGGAAAAGACTTTGCTTCTGACTGTTTCTGTTATTCAGTAGAGTTCAGATAACACAAAGATCAAGTCTTGCACATACAAGTCGCTGATTTGGACTGAAGTCAGGGAATTCACGGTGCCTCGTTCAATACTTCTATGAAATAAAAGCTTCCCACTTTGCTGGTGATCACAAGAGGGAAATGTTTCGGTCACTGGGGAAAATGAGAAAGCATCGATGAGGCAGCCAACAGGTAACACCAGGATATGTACTGCCAGAGGCCAATTTAATGTGCATCGCCTACACTTTGCCAAGCAAAGCTTTCCTGGGTGAGTGAATCCACTGCTTCATTTCTTCCAGCCTGGTAACTGGGAACACAAGTGGAAGAAACGCAGAACAGCTTATTCGGTAGCACCCAGTGGCCCCTGCCCTCCTGTCTCTTTTCATGCAGCTGGGGTAGGAGCAGGACTTCGGGCTCTTCACATTCCTATTCAATGTCTGATTCACCACCTTCCCCAGAGGACAAAATCATCATCTATCAACTCATAACTATTTTTCTGGAAGCCATCTGGCAAGCTAATATTTTAAGTATTTTAATAAGTAATTATTTGATGATATGTCAAAGTAATAATAAATTTACAAGGTTAGATTGTGTGAGAGATGCCTTAACTTTCTTTTCTACTGAAGGAGAATATGTCATCTCATTGAATACGAGCGGAGCTCACTCCTTGACTCTCAATACTTGTAAGGGGCCTCCAACAACTGGGGCATTTTTGATGTCAAGATTTATCCAACCTTCAATGGGCAAACTGGTTTTGTTTGATCATCACATCTATGCTAGAGGCTACATTACAGGGGACAAAAGATTTTACTGATGACTTGATTCTTCGCGAAAAATAGTTACCAAACATTTCTTTAGTGTGTTGTGCTTTAGAATTGTACCACAAAAACACTGTAATAAAATGAAAGGAATTTTCTGAGAAAATTCCATTTAAAAAAATCAACTTTAATTTCAGTAGAAAATGCCATTTAAATGCACCTTTCCAGGAAACATCCTATTTTCCAGAACAGCTTGGCTGTGGATGGGGAGAATAATTAAGGGAATGGAAGTTTTGGAGAGAAAATTCTCTTTTGAAGACATAATTTAATATACTTTATCTAGGTTCAGAGTCAAGATATTTAGGCAATATAAGAAGCAAAATACTTTCCTGAATCTTTTACTAGAGGAATTATACTTTCTCACTTAAAATAGAAAAAAGGAGAAAATTTCCTTTGTATGGAGAATGGTTTGTCACCAAATATGGCTCATCTGGAGAAAACAGCACAGATGGTCTGGTTTGCTTCAGGACTGCGGGTTCGTGCTCTGCATGATTCACCAGACAAGGCAAGTCAGCATCTCCTCATTTCAGTCTGGATTCCACTAATACAGTAATAGGCAACAATGTGCACTAACATTGCTTTGTCACCAGACCCTAGCAGGAAAATGAATGGTATTTTGTGGCTAAACTAGAGATTATTTTTCCTATAATTTTACATCCAAATCAATGAGGGGATGTTTAAAAAGTACCTTCCCAAGCTTAAAATTTTGGATGACTTAGAAAGCTCTCTGGCCAAGACCTAATAAGCCATTTCTTTTTTTTTTTTTTTTTAAGTGAATATCAAACTATCTTATCAGAAAGGAAAACCTGGGCTTTACAATTGGCTATTCTTATACATGGCCATTTATTAAACTATTATCACGGATATTTCTGTGTATAATTTGCCTATGAGAATGGATATTTAAAACATACTTCAGCATATAGATTCGACCATCCTTAAGGTTTATAGTATAAATATTTATATTTATATAGTATAAATATTTATCGTATAAATATTATCAAGAAAGAATGATAACTTTAATAACGGGAAATCTGATTTCCTGACCTGTGGTTCAGCAAATAGATTTATGCAAATCCAAAGAGGTTAGCTCCTCAGGATAAGCAAATGTGTCCCTTGACTGTACACAATACAAATTTATACATTCCTTTTAGATCATTTCCTGAGGTAGAGTTTATAGAGAGATGTACTATTCTTTTACAGCGAGCCTTGTCTATGTTACAGGCCCAAGACCTTCTGAAGATCTGGTGTAGGATCACATCTATTTTGGTGCTCTAGAAGGTTCCATCATGCGTAACAGAGGATAGTCCATTCATGTGCACGGCAGTATTTACATTGTTGGCTTCCTCTGTGCAGGCTCCGTCATGGGTGCTATGATTACCTGAAATGAACAGTCAAAATTCCTGAATTCTCACATCAGGAGACAGGTAACAAGAGATAAAGAGATGACATATATAGTATGTTTGAAAATGGAAAGTGTTATAAAGGAAAATAAATCATGGCACCACACAGAGTGTATCGTGATGGAGGTTGTAAACGTAGATGGGCTTCCCAGGGAAGGGCTCACTGAGAAAATGCTATGGGTTGACCTGTGTCTCCTCCCCAAATTCATAGGTTGAAACCCTAACCCCAAATGCAACTGTAATAGAGATAAGTCCTATAAGGAGGTAATTACAGCCAAACGAGGTCATAAAGGCAGGGTTTGATGCTATAAGATTAGTGTTCTTGTATGAAAAGATAAAAGGGTGTTTTCCCTCTTCCCCACCCAACCCCGCACCATAAGTAGACACAGCAAGACAGTGACATTTTTTTTTTGTCTGCTATTTTATTACACTGTTTCCCAAAACCTCTGAACAACATATATATACTTTCTGACCTGTAGTTAATAATGCACCATCTAAAATGAAAAAGTTAAAACAAAAAGAACAAATAAATCCAATTGCCTCTCAATAAACTCCATGATATATCATAACATCCGCTCAGAAGTATTCTCCTGCCATTTGTAAATAGCAAGGGAAAGTGACAGGCTGGTCGTGGTGTCATGACTTTTTGTCAACTTATTGAGCCAGGGGGAAACTCCATTCGCCTATATCCATACACTCTTCTGTGTGTAGCCCGACAGGGTCATAGAGTTGGTGAACATGGGTCATAGCACCTGAAAGACTTACCTGAATTCCAATCTTGACCAACAGTCACCTGTGCTGATTTACATAAGCCATCTGTACCTCTGAGCTTGTCTATTAAGATGAAATTAGAGCAACCTGGCAAGACTGCGGTTGCAGGATACCAGTACATGTAAGCTGTTCAGCATCAAGTTTGTTGCATATGACAGTCACAATAAATGATCTCTGGTATCCAAAGAAGCATGTTCTTGCCCACGGTGTCTCCCAAGCCTGCATGTTAAGGTTGAATACACCAGTACTCCCTTGACATCCCCCTCACCTTGGGACACATCATCATTGCCACCGAATAAAGGAAGAAACAGAGACAAGTGAAATAGAAATGTTTCTCCAAGTCTGTGCATTCCCTGTTGGCATTATTGTTGATGTCCTCTGACTGCAGTTTGATTCTGAGAGTCGATGGTTCTAAAACTTGAGTACGCTTTTAACTAGCTCAGACAGGCTGTTAAATGTAGAAGTCTGGGCCTCAAACTTGACGTTCTGACTTAGGATCAGTCCATGTAATTCTGATCAGAAGGTTCGGGCTCTCTCTCAGAGAAAAATTCAGGATTTCTCACTCTATAAGATATCAATTTACCGCTCAACACTGGAAGGCTGAAAACCATCAGCTACCTTGACTTCAAAATTGGTTAACAGTTGTCTGTAAGAATAAATATTAGAAAAACTGGTAAATAATTGGTAAATGCTTAACCAGAAGGAATTGCTGCTTAGATCCATGTGAGGGAATATTATTCTATTTTCTAAATATAGCACTGTAAATTGATACTTAATGAGATGGGCACATAATTCACAGTGTATTAGAAAACCCAGCAGTTTAGAGCATTATGTAAAAAAAAAAAGGACTTCATTATTGACAAAAGTACACATCAAAAATTATATATACATAATTATATGAATTGATTGGATGAATAAATTATTCATATGTATATGAAAGTAACTATGGTTAATTTAAGCGTACAGATTTTGAGTAATATTATTCTTTGTCTTTTCTAAATTCCTCAGCATTTCTTCTTTGACTATGTAAGACTTCTGTTAGCAGATTTTTAAAACTATTAAAAGTAGTGGCAGCTTCTAATTATTAGGAAAATTTATATCCATCTAAAGTCATCCTGAGTTATATTAAAAATGTGTATTATAGTCATAAAACTTTGGGTCATAAGGTTTAATGTTTTAAATATTATCCTCATAGTTGAATATGATAGTTTACATTAGATAAGTTAGTGAATATTATCTGCCAAAAGACATTTTGTTGTAAATAATGTTGTCTTATAGTATGCTAAACAGTAAGAGATAGGATAAGACAAAAAGAAAGTATGTTCTTGCTGTATATTTTTCAAATTTCTGCTGCCACCCAGTGGCTGCCCAGTCTGTTTTACATATATCATTCACCTAGCTAATTGAGCAGCACAGCTGTTCTTGAAGAACACGTCATTTGTGGGTAAAAATCAGCCAGTCGTGATTTTCTAGCTCTAAGAAATGACCAGTTAAACCATATGAATTAACAGAGAAAACATTCCAAGAGATCAGCACTAAGATGTTTTGAGTCCACATGAGTAATTTGCCAATATACCCTGCTTGTTCCACAAATTCTAGAATCCCTTTCTTGTTATAGCAGAGTCCCTGGTAAGCCAATGTTCCAGTAGTCCTACACAAGGGACAGTTGCCCCACCGCAGCGATCATTAACACCGGCTCATTGAATTGGATCCAGTCACTTTAAACTCTCAGAGAAAAGAAAAGCTGAGGATGAGGCCAAAGGACACTTGGATATCCCAGAGCGCAGACAGCTGCCGTTCAGCAGGATCTTAGCTCCACAGGAAGGCACTGGCAGGTCAGCTAAAAGCTGAAGCAAAGTCCCTGGGGTATAATTTCAATGAAATCATGCAAATGCATGAAGAAAAATAAGAAAACAATACTTGAACGAGTTCCAACTCCAGTTGCAAATAAATTCTAGAAAACAAGCCACATCTAGAAAACCACATAATAATAAAGGTCAAATATATAAATCAGTATTTGCATATGTTTGCTAAAGCCTCGAAGCAAGAATGGAGAGATACTAAAATATTGTCATTGGTTACATGATTGGTTGGAAGAAGAGGAAAATTATCTTTCTTCCCTTCCTATTTTTTAATTGTTATAGTGAATATATATAACAATAATTATGATTTTTAAAAGCCTAGAAAATAGATATATTGTGAAATGAAAGAAAATATAATGAGCACTGGTCTAGTGGCTCCTTCTTATATTTCTCTGGGCAGGAGGGAAAAGCAAACTGGAATTGTTTTCAGGGCTGTAACAGGGTTGTTTTTCCCAAAGAAGACATGAATGTAGGAAAGGATAAAGGTTGAGATGCCTCAACACAAAGCTAGGCAATTTGGGGCCCCAGTAGAACCAGGTCAAACAAACATAAAATGGAAATATCTTTTGATTGAAAGGTAACTCCCACAGTTGAAGCCAATATTAAATCAAGCTTTTGAAAGGGCAATGTCAAAAAGTAATTTAAGAGCTAAAGGGAAATGAATAAAAAAGCCCTCATATGGAATAATGGCACATTTCAAATTCTGATTGAGGCACGGTGACCTACAATGGTTGCTCCGAACAGGACAGAATGGAAAACCCTTCAGTAACTGTGAAAATCGTACTTATGACTGGTGCCTCTGGGTTATTAATTCTAAAGCAGGAAAATGGACTTTGGAGGATTTAGAGGGTAAAGCAAGGATTGGTCAGTGGTAAATATTTAGGTCTCAAAGTCTTTCACTCCTGAATAGATCTTTTTAGGAGGTTGTCACTTAAGTTTAGAGGGACAGGCATGATTCTCACTCAGTTTGTGTGTGTATGTCCTAGGATTCTTGTTTCTACGGCACCCTTTCTGTTTGACTTGTTCCTGACAGACATTGATTTTGAAAGGCTCTAACGTCAAAGATATATGGAGATCTGTTTTTCTTTTAATTTCTTTCTTCTTGAATAATTAGCTCCTTACAAATTGGAAAGAGGTAAACTCTTGAGTGCCTACTACTGACCACTTTAGAACCATGTGATTTATAATTTAAAATTAAGAACATGTAAAATGACAGCACATATTTGTTTAAATTATGTTTCTGAACTACTTGAAAATCAATTCATCAAAATGTACTAGTTTCAGAATGCTAACGGTTGATATACATCTATAACACTGAAAAAACTCCTAGTGTTGAGTAAACAACACAGGAAATCCATTAAGACCTATTAAAGGATTTATTTCTATGCATTTATAAGATTTCTCCACTCACCTCTTTCTCTCCCCCAATATCATGCCTTATTTTCCTCTGAATAATTATCATTATCAAAGACAAAGCTTGAAGATAAGAATAAAAGGAATAAGAATAAAAGGAAAGGATAAGAATAAAAGGAAAGGATAAGAATAAAAGGAAAGCAATCAGTTGTTGTTACTTTTTTTAAAAGATTTTATTTATTTTCTTGACAGAGATCACAAGTTGGCAGAGAGGCAGGCAGAGAGAGAGAGGGGAAGCAGGCTCTCCGCTGAGCAGAGAGCCCAATGCAGGGCTTGAACCCAGGACCCTGAGATCATGACCTGCCCTGAAGGCAGAGGCTTTAACCCACTGAGCCACCCTGGTGCCCCAACAATCAGTTGTTTAATATAGATATGGTGCTTTTACACTTTTCTGATCTCAATGCCAGTTCAAATATGAAACCATTTTGCTTTTTCTTAAGGGGAAAAAAAAAGGAAGAAGGAAAGAAGGATATTTTCAAAGCAGACTATCTTCAACCAGTCTGAAAACATTTGGGATTTGATCCATATCACTATTACTTAACATTAATATTAGTTTAGGTAATACTAGTTTAGGTAATATTAGTAATATTAGTTTCAGGGGTACAATATGGTGATTCAACTATCTTACACTACCATCAATTGTACTAGCTTGAAGCAAAGTTCATAAATATTAGTGTGCCAAGAATCAGCTTGGGTGCTCATTGATAAGGTAGATTCTGGGTCTCTGCCATCAGAATTGGTATCTCAAGAATGGAACTCAAGAATGCATACATGCAATAAGGAACCCAGGTGATTCTGATATACATAGTCTAGAGATTTAAAGTACGTGATTGTCATCTGCTTTTATTATAACCTGACATGTATTGTAACTCTAATAATCCCTTCTAGAAGTTAATAATTCCTGGAGAAAAATGGACAGTGAAAACCATAATATGAGTACCTCTGACAGGTAAGCTTACACTGAGGAGGATAATTTGTTGAATTTGTGGGAAAAGTATATGGGCTGGTACTTTCCAAATGTATGAAATGGGTTCATTTCACAGTGGTACCCATTGGCAAATGATATTTTTCCTTTTCCCTGATTTTTTAAATTTAGTTTCAGCTTTTGGGTTTTTGTGTCTCCATTTTACCTTTCTAACTTATTTGACTGTTCACCCCATAATCTATTTGAGTAGAGGGATACAAGTAATTTTTTGACAAATTAAAACCACTGAATGAATTTTCATAGATTTAATATTATTTTCTATTAGTCTTTTAACTCAAGAACATCTTAGTTGGAAAGCAAATGTATTCTGATGGTTAAAATCCAAGTTTCTTAGCTTTAATTTATTTCCAACTTATAATCAGCCCTTATACTAAGTCAGCTAGACTTATGTAATTATTTGTCTATTTTCATAAAAACCAGGAATGTGTATTTACTGGAAGGAAATTTCCATCATTGAATAAGTATTATTCTGAATATCTTGTACTATTTTTATTTACATATATGTGGAATAATATACTACAAGTTTAATATCAAGTTAACTTTATTGCACTTCACATAGTGTTAATATTATTGTATTCATAATATCCTCCTGCTAACTTTTGAATTTGCACAGCTACTCACTAACCATGGTTTGGCTAATTGTATAACACTTGCTTTGTAAATACTAATTGGCAATTTAACAATTTTAAATTTTGTCTTCTCTACTTTTTCTATTCATACTCTGAAATAAGTACTGACAGAATTTGAAAGAAAGAGGATATTTCACATACTAGATAATTAACTGCCACAGTGTTAAAAATTTACTATTGTAAAGCCGACTAATTACACTTTTCTTAGCCTTTAGACTATCAAATAGTAACAAACCATAACAATTTAATTTATAGGTGAGACCTTTAAGCTTTTGATCCAGTGATCAGAAGACCCTGGACAAAGCTCATAAAAGACACAGCAATAAAGATTCTCTTGATGTGAATAATTGAGTTAACATTGTTCTCATTTCATTCCTGCATATAGTTCTTTGAACCATTACAGAAATGAAATTGACTCACTGTCTTCACTATATATCTTGCATGTTCTGTGTCCACACTGTGGTTCTCCGTACCATCCTCCTGAAATATATCACCTGGCTTTCTCAGACTATCTGAAGTTTACTATTTTACATATTCAAGAGGATTTGTCATAAGCATGATGTAGCTTGCTTGGAAGAAGAGTGTGTTTTATCTTTGGTTAAAATGTATGTTAAAATGTTTATGTTCTAGCTGAGGAGAATTCAGAAATCAACTTTAGTAAAATATATCTTATTCTAGTCTAGTTATTTGAAGTTATTTTTTAAGTAATTGATTTAATTTTTTAAAAGGTATTTATTTATTTATTTACTTACTTACTTATTCATTAAGTGTTCTCTACACCACAGTGTGGGGCTCAAACTCATGACCCCAAGATCAAGAGTTGCATGCTCTACTGACTGAACCAGCCAGGCACCCCAGTAATTGATTTTAATTTTTAGAAAGTTTTCAGAGTTGCATAAAAATTGAATAGGCCATAGAAAAAGTTAGCATATACCTTGTGTTCAGTTTTCCCTACTATTAACATTTTACTTTACTATGTTATATTCATTATAATTAAACAATATGTATTATTTTTATTGACTAAAGTCACTAGTTTATTCTCATTTCTTTGGTTTTACCTAATGTCTTTTTCTGTTCCAGGACTCTATCTAGGCTATCCCAAAACATTTAGTCATCATGTCTTCTTAGGCTCCTGTTGGCTGTGACAGTTTTCCTGGACTTTTCTAGTTTTGATGACATAGTAGTATTGAGGAGAATTGGTAAGGTATTTTATAGGATTCCCCATTGCAGGAATTTGTCTTAGGTCTTTTTCATGATTAGACTAGTGACATTTTGGGGGAGAAAGAACAGAGATAAAATGCCATTCTCACTACACAATATCAAGAGTTTACACTATCAACATGATTTATCATTGTTGATGCTGACCTTGATCATGTGGCTAAGGTAGTGTCTGTCCAGTTTCTTTCCTGCAAAGTTACTCAGTTTCTTGCCCTTTCCCTGCTGTACTCTGAAAAGTGGTCACTATGCACATGCAACATGAAAGGAGCCTCCATCTGTGTTAGTTTCCAATGTCGGTTTCTTGCTACAACAAATTATGATAAGGTTGGTGGCTTACAACAATAGAAATTTCTCATAATTCTAGAGGCCAGCAGCCCGAAAGCCAGTGTCAGCAGTGTCAGACTCCCTCAGAAAACTCTAGGGAAGATTTTTTTTCTTTTTTTACATCTTTAAGCTCTAGGTATTCCTTGGTTCATAGCAGCGTAATACCAGTCTTTGCTGTAGTCTCCATAGAGCCTTCTCTATCTTCTAAGACTCTTATTATGAGGGTATTTGTCATTGCATTTAGGGCCCACCTGGATAATCTAGGATGATCCCATCTTAAGATCCTTACTGTAATTACATCCGCAAAGACTTTTTTTTTTTCAAAATTAGATGTCCTTATGTGGAGTTCCTCTTGCCTTTAATCTAACCACTCATGTCCAAAGTTACTTAGGTCAGTACCTTTTCCTATAACCCTTATCAGTGAAGAGGTTTCACACATTTGTAATATCTTGCAAAAATTATATATAAATTTATATAAACATAAATTAATATAAATATATTAATTACATATATACACATATCCTGTTTCTTAATTGTAATATCCTGAAATTCCCTGGCCTCATAAATTATTATTTTGTAATTTGCTTACATTAATGTCAGTCTTTGTTCTGTGACTTTTGACAAAGGTCTGTTATGTATCTGCCATTATGGTATCATACAGAATAATTATACTCCTCTAAAAATACCCTATACTTTACCTATTCAACTTTTTGTCCTTCCCCAAACCCCCAGCAACCACTGATGTTTTTACTGCCTCTATAGTTATGCCTTTTCTAGAATGTCATATAATTGGAATCATATATAATGTAGTCTTTTCAAAATATCTTTTCACTTAGCAAGATGCATTTATGTTTCATCCATGTCTTTTCTTGTCTTGATAGCTCATCTGTTTTTGCCACCAAGTAATATTGTGCTGTATGGATGTACCACAGTCAGTTTATCCATTCATCCACTAAAGAACATCTTGGTTGCTTCCAGTTTGGGTGGTTATAAATAAAGTTGCCACAAACATTTGGAATGCCTGGGTGGCTCAGTTGGTTAAGCATCTGCCTTCAGCTCAGGTCCTGATCCCAGGGTTTGGGGATTGAGTCCTGTATCAGGCTCCTTCATCAGCAGCGAGCCTGCTTCTCCCTCTCCCTCTCCCTGCCAGTCCCCGTGCTTGTGCTCTCTCTCTCTCTTTCTCAAATAAATAAATAAATAAAATCTTAAAAAAAAAAAACAAAAAAACTTGTAGGGGCCCCTGGGTGGCTCAATTGTTTAAGCGACTGCCTTCAGCTCAGGTCATGATCCTGGAATCCCAGGATCGAGTCCTGTATCAGGCTCTGTGGGAGTCTGCTTCTCCCTCTGACCCTCTCCCCTCTCATGCTCTCTCTCTCACTCTCTCAAGTAAATAAATAAAATCTTAAAAAAAAATTGTAGGCAGTTTTTTGTGTGAACCTGAATTTTAAAGATCAGTTGGGTAGTAAGTAAGAGCATAATTGTTAGATTATATGGTCAGACTATGTATAGCTTCATAAGAAACTGCCAAACTATCTTCCAAAATCTGGTACCATTTTGCATTCCCACCAGTAATAAGAGAGAATTGCTCTTTTCCTGCATTCTCCTCAGTATTTGGTGTTGTCAGGTTTGAAGTTTAACCATTCTAATATGGTGTACAGAGGTATCTTGTCATTTAATTCACAATGCCCTAATGTCATTTGATGTTCATATTTTCAAATGGTTATTTGCCATCTCCATATATTCAGATAAGATTCAGTTCTTATCTTTTGTCCATTTTTTAATGGAAGTGTTTGTTTATTATTGAGGTTTAAGAGTTATTTCTATATTTTCAATGCATGGACATTGTCAAGTTTGTGTTTTGAAATATTTTCTCCAAAACCACAGCTTGTGTTTTAATTCTCCTATAATGTCTTTTGCAGAGAAGGAATTTTTATTTTGAATAAATCCAACTTTTTTTCTTCTATTAATTGTGCTTCAGGACTGTACATGAAAACTCATCTGCAAACCAAAGAATTCTTTTCTTCTTCCCCTGCTCTTTTCTAAGATAGCTTCTGGACATCTTCGTGAAGGAATATATGTGATCCTGTGGAGGAGGGGTAGAACAGAGTCCTTATATATGTTCCCAGCTTTTTGTTTTGCTTTGTGTCTTACAAGGTCATTCCAGAGGTGTCACCTGCCAACCAGGTTACTATGTGCTTGGCAAGTGTCAGCAGCTAGGTCTGTGCCTGGTGAGTCCATGACCTTCCCTCTTCTGGCTCTGATAGCCCTCTCTGCTGACCGAGCCCCATGTTAGCCTTGCTAGAACTGCAGACCTGCACAGCCTATGGAGACTGAATCTGGCCATTCTTCATGTAGCTCCATATCAAGGCAGAGACTCATTCAAGAGACAAGTCTTTTTCAGAGTCTCAAATAGTCAATGGGCCAAAAGCCTCTCCACCCCTGAGTTTTCTCTCAACAACATCTCACATTTTTTTCTTGGGGATTTTAGCTCAAAAGGAGGGATGCCATGACAACCGGTCTCTTTGTCAACTTCTGCACTGTATCTTCTCCTTCATCCCAGGAACTGCCCACGTCCAGGAAGGATGGGCTCTTCCCTTGTTCAGTCATTTTTGCTGTGGCTTCACTCCACAGCATGGCCTATTTCTTCCCAGTGGGTCATCCAACCTTTTTCTTTCTCAGAAATTATAATGGCATAACACTATGTAGAAATATGACTAAATGGAGGGAATAAAATACATTGGCCTAATATCCTCAATATATTCTCATCTTTACCGTTATCAAATAGGTATATCAATATCTATTTAAGGACTCTGCTAAAGATTGGGGTAATGTATTTGCAAACCATTTGTAAAATTCTAATCATTACACAAAATGAGGTTTTGTTATGAGACTAAAAATAATCACTAATCACTGCCATGTAAAATGATACTAATACTAAAATTCAGGAGTATATATTGTGTGTCTGGAGCATTGAATGGGAAACTTTTGGCCAAAAAGTAGATACCATCTGGATGTCTAGAGATTCTTCTTTTTTGAAATATTTTATTTATTTACGAGGGAGAGAGAGAGAGCTCAAGAAGGGAGAGTGGCAGGCGGAGGGAGAAGCAGGCTTGCCGCTGAGCAAGGAGCCCGATCCTGGACTCAGTCCCAGAACCCTGGGCTCATGACCTGAGCTGAAAGCAGATGCCTAACGGACTAAGCACTCAGGCATCCCTGGATTTCTAGAGATTCTTAAACTTGCTGCCCTAATTATGAAGTAAAAGGATAGTAGCAAATACTAGAGAGCTTTTTCAATAATGTTTTAACCTATTACTCACTATAAAGTTCTTTGTTTTCCCTCAAAGCATTAATAATGGATAAAATTCTGTGGTTGTGTGTGTGGTTTTTTTCCCCTTAGAGAAGTACACCATTGGCATCTTTGGGGACATCATACAATAATCCTAAGGAGGAGAGATAATAGAGATTCCAAATAGGAAGCTCATAGCAAACCAGTTATGATGTTTTTGATTATCCAAAAATAATCAAAGGAACAGTATGTTGTTTTGGGAATGTTGTGAATCTTCCAGCTGGTTCAGTTAGACTGCAGAACTAGACTCATTTCTAACAACAAAAACACAGAAGAGCAAATTCCTCGGGTCCAAAGCTACAATGGACATTTCAGTGAAGCTTTAATGGATATTTCAGCACAGAGACCCTATTACAGACAAGCCCTTGTAGTAGGCTGCAAAAATAAGTAATTAATTAAAAATAGTCAATGTACTCAGATCTTTTAGCTTAGACAGAACGACGACAGCTCAACAGAAAATTTAAAATAATGTGATAGATACCATGATAGAGGTGGCTATCGAAGCACAGAGAATTATCACTTAGGTCAGATTTGGGGTTGAAAAATGGCTTTTGGAAGAAGCAATGTTGAATCTGAATCTTGAATATTGAGTAGGGCTTATCCAAGCAAAGAAAATGGAGATAAATATTCCAAGTAAAGGAAGAGTATAAAGATAGATGAGAGTGTGGCATAGGCAGGAAATTTTAAGTAATTTATTGTTGCTGGAGCGTAAAGTGTAAGGCAGGATAGTGGTGAGGTGGAGGTGGAGGTGGGAGAGGGATAAGGGGGCGGGGCATGGAGGGCCTCCTGTGCCTCACTTAGGAGTTTGGGCTTTATTCCATAGGTGGGAGGAAGCTGGTGAGGGATTTTCAGCAGTGCTGAGACATGGTTGGTTTTATGTTTTGGATAAACCACTCTCCTGTCACTGCAGAGAACAAGGACAGAGGTGTTCATGAAGAGACTTGTGATAGTTCAGGAAAGATGTGTTCAATCACAGAACTAAAAGGAGATTGACTGGGGATATGTTTGAGAGCCAGAATAAACAGGATTTGGGAACCCCCTTAGAGGATGAGTATAATGGGGAGGTAGATAAAGGACAGGGAGGGATGAGACCACAATAACCCAAGTTTTTCAATGTTGAGTCCAGAACCACATGGGCACCTGAATTATCAAACAAAGAGGAGGAACCCATGTAGGGAGATGGTATAAAATTCAGCTTGATGCATATTGGCTTTGATGAGCTTATGAGACATGAAAATTGTCATTGTAGTGGGTAATCGAGCAAATAATTCTGAAGCTTGGTAAAAGCTAAGTACTGGAGTGTCATCAACTTACAATTACTCATACCACCAGAATCAATGAGAATGTTCAAGGATAGTGTATAGAGAGAAGATACTAATGGCTTGAGGACCAAACTCAGGGAAGCCCTATGCAAATGGGGCAGGACACGTAGGCCTTCTGAAATATGATGACAAAGTGATGGTCTGAGTAAAAAGGGAGCAAAAGGACATGTCATGGAAACAAGCATCAGTAGGATCATATGCAGCAAAAAGCACCAGTAAAAGTTAGGAGCTCAAGATATCTTGTGCATTTGAAATCATGGACTTGAGACTTTGCAAAGCATTTTGTGATACTTTATATACATATACATAAAGAGTAGATGAGTAAATAAATGAGTAAAAAAAATAGAGTTCTACCATGATTCAGAGGGTTTTGTTTTTTTTTTTTTTGAAGGGCTAGAGGCAACAACACAAGTAGATGAGGAGTGAATGGGATTGGGAGGGAGACAAACCATAAATGACTCTTAATCTCACAAAACAAACTGGGGGTTGCTGGGGGGAGGTGGGGTTGGGAGAGGGGGAGGGGGTTATGGACATTGGGGAGGGTATGTGCTATGGTGAGTGCTGTGAAGTGTGTAAACCTGGGGATTCACAGACCTGTACCCCTGGGGATAAAAATACATTATATGTTTATTAAAAAAAAAAAGTGAGAAACTGAACACGGGATATGCAGGTGAAGCATCCCAGAATGAGGGAAAAAAGGAAGATAAACAATAGAAAAAGGGTGAAAGATGAAGAGGGTTTTGTTCTATTTCTGTTTTTGCAGTCTTTTTTATTTATTTATTTATTTATTTTTTATTGGACAGACAGAGATCACAAGTAGGCAGAGAGGCAGGCAGAGAGAGAGGAGGAAGCAGGCTCCCTGCCGAGCAGAGAACCCGATGCGGGGCTCAATTCCAGGACCCTGAGATCATGACCTGAGCCGAAGGCAGAGGCTTTAACCCACTGAGCCACCCAGGCGCCCCTATTTATTTATTTTTTAAAATATTTTTTATTGTGTTATGTTAGTCACCATACAATACATCATTAGTTTTTGATGTTGTGTTCCAAGATTTGTTGTTTATGTATAACACCCAGTACTCCATGCAATACATACCCTCCTTAATACTCACCATCAGGCTCACCCGTCCCCCCACACCTCTCCCCTCTAAAACCCTCAGTTTGTTTTTCAGAGTCCACAGTCTCTGGTATTTCATCTCCCCCTCTGATTTTCCCCCTTCACTTTTTCTTTCCTTCTCCTAATATCTTCCCTGTTATTCCTTATGTTCCACAAGTAAGTGAAACCATATGACAGTTGACTTTCTGTGTTTGACATGTTTCACTCAGCATAATCTCCTCCAGTCCCATGTATGTTGACAGAAAAGTTGAGTATTCATCCTTTCTGAAGGCTGAGTAGTATTCCATTGTGTATATGGACCACATCTCCTTTATCCATTTGTCTGGTGAAAGGCGTCTCAGCTCTTTCCACAGTTTGGTTATTGTGGACATTGCTGTTATGAACATTGCGGTACATATGGCCCTTCTTTTCACTACATCTTTTTTATTTTTAAATGGAAAAGACTTTGGTATGTTTAGGGACTGAATTTCCTGCAGCCGGCCAGAAGAGGCAGGGAGACAGGTGCTGAAGATGCAGGGAAGCGAGGAGACACGGGATGAACAAAGATCTGTTCCTCCAGTGGAGAAAAGTGGAGTAGAAATGGGATGGAAATGTTGGCCTTTGAAAGGACTAAGTGAGGAGAAAGGAAGCAAGGAGAGCACAAACAAGGAATGCCCGCCTGCTGGGGAGAATCGTCCATTCGCTCTTGGAAGCTCTTGGAAAAGACAGGATCTGCCGGGAGTGAGGGATTGGGACATTGATGGCATATGTAAATTTTTCATGAGTCTTACTACTTAAGGATTGCCTATTAAACCATTTCATTAGAAGTGCTTATTGAATCAATGCTTCAGAGCTCCAAGGCTTTGTGTTCTCAAAGATACTCAGAATTAAAGCCTTTTTCTGGAATGTCAGGCAGAAATATAAGAACGAGCAGTCATATTGACTCACATTTTGATCAGCATGCCTATACCATTTTAGAGGGAGGAAGACAAAGTGCATCATGCTACAGAACACTTTCTGTCCATCTCCCCCCGGGCTGCACCATGCGGTGTGTCGGCCTTCTTGTCTCCCACTGGAGGCCGTGTGACCGAGTGGGAAGAGCGTGCCCCGGAGTCACAGAGACTGGGTTTCGCCTTACTCTTTCCAGTTAGTAGCTGAATGTTCCCAGGTAAATGGCTTCACATCTCTGAGCCATACTGTCCTCACTTGTAAAATACAGTTCGGAACCCTTCTGCATACCTTTGTTGTAAGACACAATCTCTGAATATTGACAGGGCTTAGAACTCATGAGGGTTGTCCATTGGGGTTCCTTTCCCAGACTGTGAACTGCAAAAGGCAAGGATGTCCTAGTCTTGAATTCCTAGTTCTTAGCTTAGTGCTGGGTGCACGCACACGCACACACATAGACACACAAACACACACTGCATAAATGTTGGTTGATTGGTTGAATGAACAAATAAATGAATTAAGGTTGTTCTACAGCTGTTACTATTTTATAATTAAAAAGAAAATCTTAGAACAATACACACCAATTTGTTTTGAACAAAAGCAGAGGCTTTTCAGGTTCCTGACCTTCCCTCTCTGCCTAATGCAATGGTGTAGAGTCACTTTTTTTTCAATATGGTAACTTTGTGCTGAGGACACCTTGGACACCTAATGAAATATAACCCTGTCCACTTCATTTCTTTTTAAATTTTAGTATATTCTCTGGTAGAGTAGCTAGTGCATAGTGTAGAATGAAGAAGAAAAGCACGACACATACATTGTGCACTGTATCCCTGAATAACAAAGAAATGACAATTGACTGTATGTATGTCTGTTTTCTGTGTCATTTTTATCATTATGGGGTTTTCTTCCTTATCTTGCTGATTGACCTAAAACAACATATACGGAGATAATGTGACATTCCCTGCTTAATTTTAAGTTTCACAAACACTGTAGGAGCACCTGGGTGGCTCAGTCAGTTAATCCTCAGACTTTGAATTTCTGCTCAGGTCATGATCTCAGGGTAGTGAGATCTATCCTTGCCTCAGGCATCACACTGGGCATGGAATCAGCTTGAGATTCTCTCTCTCCCTCTCCTTCTGACTTTCCCACACACCTCTCTCTCTCTCTTTCCCCATCTCTTAAAAAAAAAAAAAAAAAGAAAAGAAAAGTTTCCCAAACACTGTAAGACAGGGCTCCCAAGGAAATTGGAATAAAATCTAGCTTGGTTAAAAGCTCCTGTTCCTGGGCTATCAAAACCAGTGGAGCCAGCGGGTGTGATATAAAGAGGGACCATGCATGCTAACCCTTGCAGAAAACAGACTTCTTTTTTTTTAAGGTATCAGGCCATATTTCCATGGTTACAGCTAATTTATTATTGATTCTTCATGTACAGAGAAATTCAGTACAGCACAGTCACTGAGTGGTGGTTGCTGTGTTTGTCTCGCAGAGAAAGAGGCTGAGTGGGAGGGGTCATGGCATTTGCTTGCAGTGGCCACGTCTGCACTACCCGCTCATTAGTGGATCCTTGCAACACTCCCTGTTCCTCATCTTTGTATCTGGGTGTGCAAGGGAGATCTGGTGAAAGTAGGAAGCCAGATTCTGATACCCTTTTCCTGTTCCCAGTAAAGGGAACTGGGTAGAGTTGCTACTGGGGTATTCTTTGCCCCATAGCTCAGTTTGTCATCTCCATTTGCAACTAATTAGTCTGTTGGTGAAATGCAAATCATAGCTCAGCCTCATAGAGGACAACAGAGTGCGGGGGCAGGGAAGGGGGTTGCTGTATGTCCTTGGAAGGCCTCCATTCCTTCCTCAGCTTGGGTGGGAGAAGTTGAGCATGGGCTCCAGTGGGCAGAAGCAAAGAGCTAAAAATCAGAGGTATTTTTCTTACCTAAAAGGTGATGGCCAGTAGGTGAGGTGTCTTCCCATCTCTCCCTGTTCTCTGTATCCCAGTGGAGTGTTCCCACGTGGCCTTATTTAGGAAGTTCCTATTCTCAAGCCATTGTGATTCTGCTCTCTACAAGAAGACTGAGCACTATCAATTTTGGCAGAAAATTACTCTGAATTGGATTTAAATGTGGATCGATTCTATGTTTTAAAAAGGAAGAAGAATGCAATTTGTTTGTTTGGCTTGGTTTTCTGTAGCTTAGTTGACCAGAATAGTATGAAACTG
This sequence comes from Meles meles, assembly GCF_922984935.1. Lineage (NCBI taxonomy): Eukaryota > Metazoa > Chordata > Mammalia > Carnivora > Mustelidae > Meles > Meles meles. The sequence continues at coordinate 57,332,950 of NC_060077.1, forward strand.
AGGTTGGTCTTTTGTTTGCTTTGGTATATAGTGTACAAAACTACTCCTGTATGTTAGGACATTATTGCTTCTTAAATTGTCCACTGTTTTGCCAGCCATCAGCTTTCTCTGAGACCAAAGCTTTATTCTCCCCTTTGGAAAGTGTATTTTTTTCCTAAAACTTCTTTTCTTTATCTAAGTCTTTTAAAAATTGTCTTCTCTATCCAGAAGGGAATGGACTACTCATTATTCCAAACCAGTTTCTTTGGTATTGATTTTAACCACTTCAGAAATGTGGAAGTAAAACTGGCATTTCATTATCTTGATGCATCCTTCTTATGTTATTATGACACTGATTTTTCTTTAAAGATTTTATTTATTTATTTGACAGAGAGAGAGAGTGAACAAGTACAAGCAGGGGGAGCAGCAGACAGAGGGAGAAGCAGGTCTCTGCTGAGCAAGGAGCCCAACGTAGGACTGGATCCCAGGATGCTGGGATCATGACCTGAGCTGAAGGCAGATGCTTAACTGACTGAGCCACCCGGGTGCCCCTATGACACTGATTTTTTTATCTCTAGTTATATGTTAGATGTTAATCATGAATTTTTTAATTTAATTTTTTTCAGGTCTTCACCCTCTTTCCATTGGGATCAGCATTTCCAGAAAGATGATAGTTGCTACAAATTACCAAGTATATTCCTTTGTATATAAGGTATAAGTCTAAGTACGTATAAGTCTATGTATATAGGGTATAAGGTCTAAGTACCTTGCAAACATTCTCCTTTTATCCTCACAACAGCTGTGAAGCCCAGAGTTGTCACTATGTCCACTTCACATGCTCAAAGAAGTTACACACAGTTGGTACATGACCGACCGGGGATTCAAGGCCACAAACATTCATAATGGCCCTGTTCTTTCTCCTGCACTTGATTGTAACATTTCAAGCATTTTTGGATAATGTTCTAAATAATTTAGAAACTAAAAATTTTGGTTAAACAGAAATCTTAACTGAGGCATATAAACTATGATTAAGGCATTTATATGAATAGCTACTAGGTAGAAAACATGAAAGCTAGAACATTATCAAATGCAACAGTTTCATCTTTTTCCTTGAACTTGCAAACCAGCCCTTTTATCTGTTAAAACCTGTATTTTACATCTTAGAAATGCTTCTTTTAAGAATGTTTAAAAATATAATTATAAGAATATTAAATGCTATGAAAAATGGAAGCAGTATAAATGGTTCTCAGTAGAGGACTATTGTAAATTATGGCTTGCCAGGGCAATGGCATTCTCTGCAACAATTAAGAACAAAAATCTATATGTTTTGATTTGGAAGGGTGATAGTGAGCAGAGCTAGTTGAAGAGCAATATGTGTTATATTATTGTTTTTTAAATAAAAATAGAGATGTGATTATATGTACATATGGCTATGTCCATATAAGAAGTAGCAAAAACAAGATCTAGTGGAGAAATAAATTATAGTCACCAAAATATCAATAATGGTTACCTTTGGGTTTTCAAATCAGTGATAATTTTACCTCTCAGTATAAATACTTAAAAAGGAAATAGGGAGATTTTCATAGCTTTTAGTTTTTAAAAATTAACTTTTATTAATTTCAGCATCTGACCTTTACCTTAATAAAGGTATTTCCCTATGCTTAGGTATAGACACTCCACATCTATGGGCCAAATATAGTCTTTTTGGATAATCCTCACTCAGAAACCATAAATCTCCAGGCAACAACAACAAAAAGATTATAATTTCTTTAAAACTAGTGAAGATCTTAGGATACCAAGAAGTCTAATAGAACTAGAGTCCAAAGAAGCAAGTCCTTTCTAAATAAGAAAGGGACAGCTCATATTTTTATACTTAGAAGAGTTGTTGACGGTTGCAGCAGGGCTGGTAGAGAGCCAAGCCTGCTGCGTGTTTGCTTGGAAAAAGAAGAAACCAGCTACCTTGTAACAAGCCCAAGAATTGGCATGCTGGATTTGAAACTGCTGGAGCCTCAGAAGCAGAGACAATTCTTTTTGGCAAGTAATGATGTTACACAGCAATTCTGAGTCAGGAGAAGCTGGGTGGGTGGGAGTGAGTAGGGAGGATGGTGGCCAGAAGGTGGAAAGTCTCCACAGCCTTATGATCTTCTTTCCTACCGTCTTGAAGTCCCATGGTCTTACAATCTCACAAATATGTAGTCTTCATGGTCCTCCAGTCTTGTGATGTGTGCGTCCTTTCTGTAGGGAGAGAACTAACTCAGCATCAAGCTGGTGGAAGCCAGAGATGAAGGGAGTGTAATCAAAGTCATAACCAACGACTACCCAAGTCAAATTCTGATGACAATGAAAGTGTCAGTGCTTTCACAGTACATGCATAGGGCTGACAGAGAGAGAGCGAGCTATTAAACTCCTGGTGTTCTAATTCCAAAGCTCTGCTAGAGGAATTAAAGTTACCTCCTCCCAAACCAATTTACCCTTTGACCAAACCAAGTTGAACAGTTTCTTACCCCATTTCACCCTAGCTACCTAACTTTAACAGAAGAAAGTCATGTTCTTTATGTTAAAAAAGGAACAAATAAAATACACACACACAGTCTTTAGATGCAATGTCCAATGTATAATAAAAAAAATATATACAAATGTATGCAAGAAAGCAGGACAACTCAGTTAAAGGCAACCATCTGTCATAAAATACAAACATATAGATAATGAATGATCAAAGTTTTCAAATAGCTGTAATAAACATGTTAAAAAATCCTTAGAAAAGCATAAATACAATGAGTGATGAGATGAAGAATTTTAAAAAATAATTTGAAGCCTTTAAAAAAAGACCAAGTGGAAAACCAAGAACTGATGAATATAATATTGGGAATAACAATGTCTACTGGGGTGGGGATTGGCAGGGGGATTAACAGCAAACCAAACAAAAAAAAGGACCATTGAAATTGTAAACGAGTCAACAGAAATCATTGAAATGGGAGCAAAGAGAGAAAAAGATTAAAAACACGAGAACAGAACCCAGTGGGATAATATCGAACAGGTTAATATTCATGTAACTGGAATAGGAGAAAGAAGAGAGAGTGAAAGACAAAAGAATATTTGAACAAATATGGGATAAAAATGACCAGATTTTATTTAAAAGGAATATAGCAACTCATGTATTCAGGATAAATATGAAGAAAACCACACGGAAGTGCATCCTAGTTAAATGGTCAATGATATAGAGAAAAAGGCCAAGGAAAAAGGGCCAATCCTTGTCTTTCTTTCCTGAATTGTTTCAGCCATTCTAGTTCCTTCAGGATTCTATGTACATTTTACAGTTAGTTTATTGATAACTAAAGAAAAAAAGCCTACAGAGATGGTTCTTTTTATGCCTCAGTCTTAGGCAGACACTGACCTTGGGTGTCACAGGTGTGGCATTTCCAGGGCACCCGTCTCCCTTTAAGCTGTAATTCTGGGCCCAGCATTGTCCAGCTAAAAAGAGGTAAGTTTGATTTCCTTCCCCAGCTACAAGTTCCTTTCTAGTGCACCAAGTGTGTCCACATTGACTGCTCCCCATCCAACCTCATTTAAAGCTTTGGTTCAGCAGGGAAGACAGGGAGAGAAGGACCTGGGTGGGATGTCATGCCTTTATTGCTCACCAACAGCTTTTGATCCCTGTCACAGGGATCTTTGTCCCAGACTCTTTGTCACCAATTTTCTAATTCTGTTCCTTCCAAGTTCCTGATCCTTAGCCAAACCATTAGCAGCTTTCCAGGAATCACAGGATCACAGAAGTGTGTACTTCTTGCCCTCTCACTCCAAACAGAGTACAACCCGATGAATTGCTTAAGTTCCCGCCCATTGTGCAGAGGTCTTTCATTGATGATGATCAGGGCTACCCTGTGGGACTCTGGTACCATAGTTATCCACTTTCAATTAGAACTGTCATGTTGTGAAGACCCCTTTGGAAACCAGACTTGAGGGTTCTTTTTTCCTAAGACAACTGGTCATTGGAAATACCCCAGGAGGCCATTAAGTATGAATCTGAGAGGCAGTGCAACAATTCTTGATGTTGAAGGAGTCTGTCTCCTGCACTTACTCCTACCTTGTAGACCTGCCCAGACATTGTCTCTCATACACAATTTTTATGTCATCTCCATACGATGATCGGTTGCTGTGGCTGCGGCTTCCCATATGAGGGCTGTGTGGCACAGACAACGTAGTTCATGAAGGTACACTCAACCCACACGGTCTCCTGATGGCCACCTGCTGGTCTGCTGTTAGGTGTTCAGTCTCTACCAAGGGCCAGTAGAAAACCAGAACAAGAGGCTGTTTCTTAAGAAGAGAGTAGTTATCTGTATTGGATATAGACACAAGTGTATATAGTTGTACATAAGTATATGAAGAGATGGAGATGGAGAGATTCCAGATCTTAAAGATACGCACTGTGATTTTTCCCTGTGCTGCCTGCCAGGATCTCCATGCAGCATCCTTATTTGCTACTGAGTATCATCAGAGAAGTATAATCATAAAGCCAAAGTGATAGAGGAGCTTGTGCTACAGACGGAACTTGTTCCAGAGCCTTCTCTTACTCTGGTCTTTACTAAACACTGGCAGTCTTACATACGGCTCTTTGGAATGGTTGAAGTCTGTGCTCAAAGGTGATGTAAGTTACCTACAAAATCTAAAAGCACCGACAGAGCATCTTTTTTCTTGGCGGGGGATGGAAGGTACCACAATTTATCTTTCATGTGGAAGGAGATATGGCTACATGCTCCAAACCCCTGATCCCTCAGACATTTCACTGTGGAGGCCCCCTACATTTCTGTATATCTGGCACCTTCTAGCTCACATATGTCTTACTAAGGTATTTAAAATCCTTACTACTCTCAGTTAGCTATATCTAATAAGCAAATGTCATCAATATAGTAGACCAAAATAATTATTTTACTGAATGTCAGAAAGATCGAGGCCTTTGCAGACCATACTTCTGCAGAGAGCAGGAGACCTAAGAGAGGTCTCTGAAGGTTTTTTGTTTTTTTTTTTGGCTCAGCGGGGAAGAGCTGCATATGAAATGGCAAAGCCCATGTTGTTCCAGTGAAGACATTACATCTGGGATAGAAGCTTCCCTTGAAATTACCATTTTATTACTCTTACAGTAATCCATGTTCATTCTCCAGTATCTGCCTGATTTCTCCACAGGTTGAATCGTTGAGTAGTATATGGACATTACAGGTTTTACCACTTCTGCTTCATTCAAATATTTGATGATGGCATTAATATCTGAAATTCCCCCTGTGGTGGTATCCTATCTTCGTAAGGAGGGAGAAGTTCCAGGGGCTTTCTCTTGGCCTTTTGTATAATAATAGTCCAAACCCTATGAATCGAAGAGCCAACATAGGGATTCTGACCTCTGCCAAGTCTATATTCTAATTATACATTCAGGAGGTGAACACATAACCACAAGGTGGGTCTAGGGACTAACTTGGCTCATTTTAAATTGGACTTGAGCTAATACTCATCCATCACCTGACTACATTGGTGTTTTAGGTCCCCAGGAATTAGCTTCAATTCAGAGCCAATGTCCAGTAATTCTCTAAAGGTTTGGGCATTTCTACTTCACTAATGCACAATACCTCTAGTAAATGAGCATAGGTCCCTGTGGAAAGCCTTCAGTAAAGATTCATAGTATAGAGCTGTGACAATGGTCCTTCTTCATGGGGACCAGAATTTTTAATCAGTCAAGGGGATCTGGGTCTGTGAATTAGCTCAGGTCTAGACCCTGGACTTGACAGGAGAGTAAACCAAGTCATATTTCTACCTCCCTGACCTAGAGTTTTTCTGGTGCTAAGTCTATATTATTACCTTTAACAGAAAAGGGAGTCAGAAGGGATGGACCAGGGAGAAGTAAAATGAACACTTTTTACTTATTCCATTACATCTAGGGCTAAGATAGAGTGCCCAAGGAAGAGATCCGCTCCCAGAACCCAGCTCCAAACTCGTGGTGCATGGCCTGGCTGTATCTCATTGGAGGACAGAGAAGTCATCAAGGTGTTGTGCTGGTGGAACTTGCTGGTCCTCTGCCCTCTGTTGTGATGGGGTAACCTGCCCTCAGAGGACTGACTATTGAACTCACACAGAGCCTGCTGTGGAGAGTTAGGGGAAGGGGAAGCCCTAGTGGGTGGGAGTCTAGAGGGAAAAATACAGCAGAACCAGGGAGAGAGACCTTCACCTGGTCTCTCTTATAAAGACTCTTATAAAGTCTTATAAAGACTCTTATAAAGACATATAAATTGGATAAAATCATCTAATTGTTCTTCGGAATTTCAATAAGTGGATTCAACAAGCCCCTAGAGCTTTCCCCATAATTTCTGGGTGTGTTTCTCTCCACTGTACACTACTAGTCTTCTAGTACTTAGTATGACCCAACAGATAGACCAATCATGAAAATTTACATTCTTATCATTATGCTTCATTTATTATATATGAGGAACATAACCTGTATGTTATTTTATTTAAAATACATGAATGTATGTATTCGATATAGCAATTGGACCAGCTGCTTTCAGCATGCTATTAAAAAATTACTGTTTGGTTTAATAACAACTCTGTGGAGTTGTTATAGGATTCTTAAGAATGTTGAAGTGGAAGGAGAAATATACTTTGATTTTGTAGAAATGTTCTCCCAAATCAATCGTCGTAAATAATTAATCTCATTGGAAATAGTCTTCCACCTCAGACCAGTTAACAACCGCATTTTTCTTTTTGATTAAAATGCATATGGGTAATAGGGAGGGCATGTACTGCATGGAGCACTGGGTGTGATGCCAAAACAATGAACACTGTTATGCTGTAAATAAACAAATAAAAATAAATATAAAAAAAATAAAAAAATAAAGAATTAAAAATATTAAAAAAAATGCATAAACAAGCTATAGGCGAACACTTGGTTGGCTTTAGGCTCTGAAAGAGACTTTTTTGATCATTTGCCTTGGGGCCCATCTGATCTTTGTTCTACGAGGTTGAATTTTCTGCGCACTTGTGATGAAAATGAGAGAATGAACCACACTGCCTGTTCTCGGGTATTTTCACCCATGCTTCACAACCCTCTTCTTCCCCCTCTCCTTCTCAAGGCTCAGCCTCTGTGGTGTTTCACGGGTTGGAAACGTACTACCTCCCCGATAAACTGAAGCCTTTTCCTTTACTGTTCCGTGAAAGCAGTCAAGTCGTCAAGTGATACAGGATAAAACCGTGTGCCAGCAAATACTTTCCAAAGCTCAATTCATCCTCATGGGCTGAGTGTGAGAAAATCAAGTGACTTTTTCCCTGGGAATTAGCCTTATGTAAGCTTTTTGCCCCGGAAGTGCAAGTGTGTTTCAATCAACTTCAGTACTCTGTCCGAAAAGAGAGACTTCTACAGCTTACGCAAGTTGTGAACCAGGAGGGAAATTCTCAGAAACGCCTTGGGGCTGGTTGTCTCCATTGCCTCTTGGTGTTCCATCTTCTGGCCTGGATTCCCTAACGCCTGAGCTGTGTTTTCAATGAGCCTTGGGATAGATCTAAAAACCTCAGAATAGTATCTGTGTGTATGTGGAGGGGGAGGGGGCCTATCTAGTAGGAGGGAGAATTAAACATGACTCTACTCTTGTCTGCAGATAGAAACTGAGCTGCGCCATCTCACTTCATAGTAAAGGGATACCTATACAAGGTCATAAAACACCAAAAATCATCCCTTTTTGCAAGAGGCAGCTGGCCCATTTGTATGCAAATATAATTTGTTGCAGCCTTATTTTTCCTGCTGATGGGCTGAACGCTTTGAGTGGTCAGTGGCAGAATGTTCATTTGCCTGACTCACATCCTCCATTCTGGCCCTGTACTTTGGTATCGTGGATAACGTGGAAATGGCAAATTAGACCTAAGTCATTTTTTCTCATTATCATCCTCAAAAGAAGGCAGAGGGAAGGAAGGAGAATAAAAGAAACTGTCCAGAAGCCGAATTTAATTATTGTGATTTTCACATGAAGGGGCTGAGTTAAATGCCCTCAAGAGGCAACCACGGGAAAAATGGCAGATAACCAGGGAAGGAATCCATATGGATGGGCCGCTACTAATCTCCTAGGCCTCGTGCATCAGGATCGGCTCCCTGAGTTACCTGGTGTCACATGACCGGCAAATAGTAAGGTCAGGATTTTGCTCCAGCAGGTGCAAAACCTGTTGTTTATTTAAAAATGTTGGTGGCAGCAGCTGCCGCTTGTGCTTTCTCAAAGCAATTAAAGAGTGTGTTGTTTATTAGGTTGCCAGGTGCTGGCGTCCCTATGTGCTATGACAGGTGGGGCAAAATTTCATGAAAACACCTGCCAGCCTCTGAGACAGACCTGTGCTAACTGGCTCTTATGTACACAGCATTTAATCTTTTGTGGGTTTAGCTGACCGAGCAGGAAGCATAGCTACAACACCCTCCACCAGCCCTGAACAGATAGGATATGTAAGCACTTTCGTGCTTGCAACTGTAGACAAGCGTATTTTAGGTGTTAAGATTTCAGAGCTTTCCATTTTTCAGCTGTGTTTGGAGAGCGCAGAGAGCACCCCAAATAGAAAAAAAAAAAAATATTGGCCAGAGATACAGCATGTTAATTATTAATTGTGGTTACCAAACTGACTTACGAAAAATAAATACTTTCAAACAATTTTCTCCCAGTGCTGAAAAGCTCCTGTCTTTCCCTTCAGTGAATAATTTCCTTTTTACAATAGTTAACATGGGAAAATACCTTAATACTCATACTAGAAATAAATAAGTGAAAAGAATCACTACAGTTTTTGGATTTATGTTTTGAAGTTTTAAAAAAGTTTTTGAAACACACATGTGACTCGGATGCTTTAGTTTTCCTTTTCACAAACAATGGAGAGCTCCTTGGAGAAGAAATAGAAATCTAGAGATTTTTTTAAAGGTTAGATCACGACTGTTTTCTCTTTGGTAAAATAATCTCAGGTGAACTCAGGAGACACATATAGAATTCTTCTGGCAAGTGTTAGCAATCTACCTAGAAAATTTTCTTCCATCAGTTTTAGAGCTGTGGAAACTCAATCAATTTCAGTTCAATAAAGAAGTCTCAATGTTGTTATCTTAGGACTGTATTCTTTGCATTTCTAAATTTCCATTGAAAAAAAATGCCTGATAGGCTCTCCATAGACAAGGTAGTCACATAGAGCTAAGAGCTCGTGGTATTTGAGGTATATTTTTAATCCACTTCTCATGCACTCCTTTCTCCATTTACTTACCTCTATTCAACGTTGCTTTCCAGAAAGTTTTAAACTCATTCATGACTAATATAGAATATTCTGTTTTCTGTTTCTACAACATGTACATTTTAGGAGAAAATAATAAATACTACGTCAAGGGTAAAACAACAACACTAAACTACCTAATTCTGCAATATTAAGGAGGAGGAAGAGGGTTGGCATTAGGGAAGCAAAGACAGTTCTGGTTTCTGTGCGCATACTTAATGGATGGCCTTTCTGTGTCTTCCCTTAGGGACAGCTGAATATTGAATAAAGCAGTGACTTGGTTTGTATTTGTTTTTACATTTTTTTTTTTTTTTTAGTATAGTTGACACATTGGTTTCAGGAGTACAACACAGTGATTTGACATCTCTATAAGTTTTGCTGTGTTTTTCACAAGTGTGGCTATTGTCTGTCACCATACAGCACTATTACAATTGCATTGACTACATTCCCTATGCTGGACCTTTTATCCCTGTGACTTAATTCATTTTGTAATTGGAAGCCTGAACCTCCCACTATGCTTTCACCCATTTTGCCCATGCCTCCCCCTCCGCCTTCTGAGTCGGTTCTCTGTATTTATAGTCTGATTCTGCTTATTGTTTGTTTACTCGTTGGTTCTGTTTTTTAGATTCTAGTGATTTGAATCCTCGTCCTGCTATTTTCCTTCTAAGTCGACCATCGTAAGCCTCTCTTCTGTCATCGTTGTAAAGGGAGACAACAGTGCCAGCACCTTCAACAGAAGCTCCTGAAGGGATTTCAACGGAATGACAGTGTATGAAACCACCCAAGACAGGACCAGATGTAGGTGAAATGAGAGAAATTGCGGTTTCCTTCCTTTGCTTAAATTCAAATCTGGTTGAAGTTTCTTCAGTAGATAAAGTTCATTCTAAGAGCACCCTTGCTGGTTCACGCTCACTGAGGTGGAAACTGGCCATATCTTGGCATTTATGGTTACAGGGGACCGCTCAGCATAGGATTTATTACCTTCTGTGGGAAAGACTGCTGTGTGAAATGTGAGTCTTTGATGATCTCCTCCCCATCTTTCAAGGAAATAGTTCATAACCATCTGATTTAATGCTTGTGAAACTCAAAGTTAGTTTTATTAAGTATATCAAGCTTCATGTGACCTTCAACTTCCCATTTCGTCTGGCAAAAACCTTCATTAATGTTCACCATTGTGATTAAGGTAGCATTTAAAAACTGTCACAGAATAATCTAGAGGTTATTATACCCGAGAAAAAATATGCCACCATTTCCAAGTTTCTGCTAAGAGTCTACATTGCCTCCATAAAAAATTCTTTTAAACCATGTTGAAAAGCTGATTTTTTTTAAATCAGGAAAAGCACCAGGTGGCAAATATACATTTTATATAAAATAGAACTGACCTTTTGCCATTGCTGAACATAGGAAAAGAAGGATAAAAGGATGTGGAGTAGAAGCAGATAGAATTCACACAGGAAAATAAAATCCTTTCCCATGGTAGTCCAAAGATATACTCTATCATGGATACTCTAAGAAGTTAATGTTATCAAACAGAGATATGGGACAGTTGATCTTAAAAGAAAAGCAGAGTGGTGTTTTTATAGGAAACAACATAAAAGAGTAAAAGTCAATTTCTAGGTAGGGAGTCAGGAGGAAAAGGAATAATGAACTGGGTGGTGAACAAAAAAGATTGTAAAGAGGATATAGAACACATATATCAGAGAAAAAGTATAAAAATGTACACTTAGAAAACTCCCAAGGATACATTTACAAATGAGTGAAATGGAACAGCCAATTAGAACAGACATATTACCTCGTCATAAAGAAGTTACCATCCAAGTTAGCTTAAGTAGTTTTGATTTGTAGAAAAAATAAAGGAATAAAATTATACCAAAATATAGAGAGAGGGTGATTCTGGATATGGTTGCAAAGAACTTTGTGTTGAGATTGGATTGTGGTCTTCTAGAGGTCCTGTTTTATATTTTATTTGTATTCTATAGGAGAAAACTAGACCCAGAGGTCTGAATGTTTTTCTGACCCTCAGAAGAGCCCATGTAATTTGTTGATACATAAGCCTGGTGAGTTCATTTTCAATTTAAGCGAAAATACTCCACTTTCAGTCACAAATATATTCTATGGGCAGAATTGTAAATACAATGTTGTGCATGCCTCATGAAGGTTGAGTGTTCTCCTGGAAGATGAGACTATTTAATGCCCCAGGAAAAACAAACACCAAACGAAATTGTAATTCCCATGGAATTTCTTCTAAAGATTACTGTTCCAGTTTTGGTACCATAGCAAAGACATAGCAAGAGACAGAGCCTTCATAAATGTAAACAGAAACTTTCCTCCCTGTCTCTCACCATGAACTTGGTTTACTGGGGTCTATGGTCACTGAACATAAATATTCTACCTCTGTCGTCATAACTTTGAAATGCCAAACTATGGACAGATAATATTCTTTCTAGGTTTATAAAATATTTCTGTGATCTGTAGTTTATTTTAACAACGCTGGATCAAAATTTTAAGGGTACAATTTGTATGTCCAAAATGTGAATATTACACTCTGGTAAAACTTCAAATGTTAAGCAATCACTCAAGAGAAAAACCAACTATCCAATGAAATCTTTGTCCTTTTGGAAAATCCAGAATATGGAATCAGGGCCTCTTTGAGATTTATCAACCAACTACAAGGAAAGCTAACCTTTTTCAGATAGCAGATTCCCTCTTTGAGTCTCTTTGAATGGGTGATATTCATGATTATACTATGTAAATATACATAGTAAAGAAAACCACTAAGCTTTTAATAGGCCACCATAATGATACTCCAGAATTTCTTTTCCAAAAAATTCGGGCCCCTGGGTTGTTAAACCATCATTTCATCCAACACTATATTTACTGCTCACAGATTCTTGAGTATTCTTGTGCCTTGATTAGTCTACTGTAATAAATTTTAACAGAGAGGGAATTCTTCATCTTAAGTGTTTCAATTTGGAACTTTGAGCCTTTGTTTTCCTGCTAACTCTCACCTTCTCCTCCCACTCTCTCCCCTTGATGTGTCTTTGCTCCTCTTTAGCTTCTTCCTCTAACTTATATGATTAAAGTACACAGAGCATCTAAGCATTTTAGGAGAGAGGAACAACACCATTTTGTTCTTTATGGTAAATACATTCTTTTTTGTAAAAGAATCAAATAATACACAAATAGACAAAGTCTAACATATATTTTTTCTTCATTTCTTCTCCAAACTGAAGTTGTCCTCCTCAGAGGTAACCATGATTAGTAATTTGATATGTAAACTTTCATGTATATCTACATATACTCATACTCAAACCATGTTCATTTCATTCATGTGGTTGAATGACTTGATTTTTTGGAAGGGATCTTTCCGAGCCTGTATACATAATTCTACTTAATTCATTTTAATAGCTCTACAGTATTGCAAAGAATAGATATACATTTCTTGGAAATGGATATAAATATTACTGCTTATGAAACCACTGTCCAGTTTAAGAAGTCACATATTACCAACATTATGGAAATTCTCCATGTAACCCTCTCTGATTCTATCATACTCCTCCCCTCTTCCAATAACTCAAAACCTGAATTTGGACTTTACCATTCCTTTGCATTTCTTTGTACTTTCTTTATACTTTTTATTACATATTTATATATGCCTAAATGTATTTTTTCTGCATGTTTCTAAACTTTATATAAATAGTATCAAAATATATATGATTCTTTCCTTAGCAAAATGTTTATAATGGTCATCAGTATTGAGATAGAAAGTTCTAGTTCATTAATTTTTAATTTTTAGAGATATGAATAGTTTATTATATAAATGTAACACAATGTATTTTATTCACTCTCCCAGTAATGGGATTTATGTGTTCTCAATTATTCATAACTAGTAACACCTGTTGAGAACTTCTGGATTCCGATCCAACTCGTAAAGAGCTTGAAAGTCATTGCTCCTGTCCTCACAAAAGGTGAACACATTGAAAAGCAAGAACTCTTCTTAGGTTCATCAGAGAACTGGGGTCAGAAGACAAACTGCTGGCACCAAAACTAAAGAGACGCAAGTGTATACGGAGTATCACAGCTTACCAGAGCAGAAGCCCAAGGGTAGAAACATTCTAAAAAATAAATAGAAAAACCTAAGGTGTCATTGAAAATTGGCTGGAGGCTCAGGATAGACAAATTTGAAAGTTAAAAATTCTGGGGGCCCAGCCTCAGAGAAGCCTTACTCTTTGGTGAGCCTTACCTTTAGAAGCCCTACCACGTTCTCACAGGAAAGACTGGAAAAAATTCCCTCGTGTTTATAGCAGGAAGAAGGGAGAAATAACCATACTGTCCAGTGTACTGGACAACAAAAAAGATTTATTTATTTATTTGAGAGCGATCTTGCTTTCAGAGGTAGGGGGCCGGGGACTGGGGAGTGGCAGAGCAAGAGGGAGAAACACAGCCTGCTGAACAGAGAGCCTAAGGCAGGGCTTGTTCCCAGGACCCTGAGATCACGACCTAAGCCACAGGCAGATGCTTTACCAACTGAGCCACTCAGGCGCCCCAAGCATTCTTTTCTTCATAAAGCTTGTCATTAAGGGAAACTGTTTTACTAGAGTGTAACTGATGTTTTATCAGAGCCTAACTGACCTGAGGCAAAGAAAGTATCCAACTCCAGCCCCTGCTAGCCTTCCTGATTCACACAGGGGGGGAAAACCTGAGAAACACTGGTAAAAGTCATAGATCAGAGACACAGTTTTACTAAAAGCCTGAGACCTAATTATATGACTATAGAATGCTTCTCATCTCCTTATGTATACTGCATCAGTAGCATTCTTGGGTAATAACAGGAAAATACAACAAAATTATTGCAAGTCTTAGATTTTATGTCAGAAATGGTCTTTAGGAAAATCCAAAGACAGCAACAAAAACAGAAATAAGGACACCAGAGGAAATTTTGGCCTCTGACACCCACAGCTATAGCAAAGAGTATACAGACTAACTCCTAGGCAGACAAATATAAAACCTCACACTGAAAGCTATTTAACTGAGTTCCTTTTACTAGAAACATCATATCTGAATTTCAACAAAACTTCAAGGCATACCAAAAGGCAAAAAAGAGGGCACCTGGGTGGCTCAGTGGGTTAAGCCGCTGCCTTCGGCTCGGGTCATGATCTCAGGGTCCTGGGATCGAGTCCCGCATCGGGCTCTCTGCTCAGCAGGGAGCCTGCTTCCCTCTCTCTCTCTCTGCCTGCCTCTCTATCTACTTGTGATCTCTCTCTGTCAAATAAATAAATAAAAAATCTTTAAAAAAAAAAAAAAAAAAGGCAAAAAAGAGAAAAAGCAGGCATTGGAACCAGCATCAGATATGGCCGAGATGTTGGAATTAACAGAACAGGAATTTAAAACTACCATCAATAATACAATGAAGGCTGTAACAGAAAACTGGACGACATGTAAATACAGATGAGTAATGTGAGCAGAGAAAAGGGAACTCAGTGAATCCAAAGGAAATGCTGGGGAGCGGGGGGAAAACCCCACCATAATAGAAATGAATAATGGGCTTTAATGGACTCATTAATAGACTTAATATGGCCAAAGAAAAATTCTCTGAGCTTGAAGACATGATAATAGAAACTTTCAAAACTGACACACAGAGAGAAAAAAGAATAAAAAGGACAGAACATAATATCCAAGAACTGTGGGATAATTACCAAAAATGTAATACACGTAATACAAGCAACAGGGGAAGAAAGAGAGAAAGGAAGAGAAATATCTGAAGCAACAATGTTTGAATATTTTCAAAAAACTCATGATAGATGACAAACCACAGTTCCAGGAAGCTCTAAAGAACAACGGGCAGGGTAAATGTCAGAACAAAACAAAACAAAATAACCCCACACATAGGCATATCATATTCAGATTTCAGAAAAGCAAAGACAACGAGAAAGTCTTGAAACTAAAGAGGAGAGACACATAACATACAGTGAGCAGGGATAAGAATTACATGACTCTTCTCTTGAGAAACCATGCTGGCAAGAAGAGAATGGAATAAAACATTTAAGGTGTTGAAAGAAAAAAACCACCAGTCTGGAATTTATCCTTCAAAAAAGGACTTTCTTGACAAATATAAATTGAGGAGAGGGCACTTGGGTGGCTCAGTGGGTTAAGCCTCTGTCTTCGGCTCAGGTCATGATCTCAGTGTCCTGGGATTGAGTCCTGTGTCAGGTTCTCTGCTCAGCAGGGAGCTTGCTTCCCCCCACTGCCTGACTCTCTGCCTACTTGTGATCCTTCTCTCTGTCAGATAAATAAATAAAATCTTAAAAGAAAAAAAGAAATATATATATATAGAGAGAGGAAATTTATTGCTGATAGGCCTGCCTTGCAAGAAACACTGGAAGAAATTCTTCAGAGAGAAGAATGATTTAGTTCAGAAATTCAGATCTACATAAAGGAAAAGTATTAGAGAAGAAATAAAAATAAAATCAATTTTTCTTATTAGTAAGTGATCTGACAGATAAGAGTTTGTTTCAAGTAATAATAACAATAATGTATAGCTTAAGTGAAAGTATTAACAGCAATACTGTAAGGGATAGGAGAGGGGTATCAGGACTATTTTGTTGTAAAGGACTCACACTACCTGTGAAATGGTATAGTGTGACTTGAAAGAGGATTTGGATTACTTGCAAATGTATTTGCAAATTCAAGGATAAGAAAGGGAAA
Source organism: Meles meles (assembly GCF_922984935.1). Classification (NCBI taxonomy): domain Eukaryota; kingdom Metazoa; phylum Chordata; class Mammalia; order Carnivora; family Mustelidae; genus Meles; species Meles meles. The sequence goes on from NC_060077.1 coordinate 57,348,898, forward strand.
TTACATGTTCTCTCATGGATGTAGATGCAAAATTCCTCAGCAAAGTATTAGCAAATCAAACCCAACAATGTCAAACTTGTCAAGAAAAAATCTCACAAAATTCAACATTCATTCATGATGAAAATTCTTAGCAAACTAAGAATAAAAGAGAACTTCCTCATTAAGAACATTTCCCCCAAACCCCAAACTCTACCTGCTTCTGGATGATAGGATCCATGGCAAAAAAAAAAAAAAAAGTTAAATTTGGGGTGATTAGTGTCAAGCTTCTTTTGCCATAAAATGTTTCAAGGTCAAGGATGATATACTCTTTAAATATATATAAATTTATTAAATATAAAATATATATTAAATATATAACAATATATATAAATAAATATAAATATATAAATATATAGATGTAAACATAAAATATATAAATATATATTTCAATATATAAATATATCTATATATTTTTTCATATATACATATATTCTTCTATACATATATATTCTATACATATATTATTCTATTACAACAATAATGTATGATGCATGCTGAATCTTGGATTCTGTCTCTAGTAAGTCACTGCGACCAAAAGAAACAATATTTCAAAAAGAAGAAGGGAAGGGGCTGTTGGATATAAATTGCATTACCTGCCAACCAAGAAAGGGAAACATGTCTTGACTGATTCTTCAAGTGAACTGTAACAAGCACGTGGCCAGCTTGAGCAGGCAATAATAAACATCAATAGATCCTTCATGTAAGAAGCATCTCTCCTGGACCACATATGGTTCTTAATACTTGTTGCCTCTCTCAGAATAACCAAGTGCCACGAGGCAAGTGATTATTGAGTGGAAATGTATTCTATTCACAATCAAATGAATGAGGTGGGCCCAGAGCCAAAGAAGACTCTTGATTGGACTCTTATTTTATTTCCCTAAATTTAGCCAGCTAAAATTTGCTCAGTTCTTGAAATGGAGACTTTGGCATTTGTCATAAAACCTTGTTTTCATTGCAGAGATATCATAAGGCTCTATAATTACCCATACAGAAAGTAGTCTTTTTTTTTTTTTTTGTTACAACATATATAGCATATAGTGAAGTCCCAAATTATATTATTGCTAACAGGTTTCCCTGGAGGAATCCAGACATAAAGATTTGGAATCTTGATGAGACGAAATGAGAAAAACTGTCATTTACAAGTTTCCAGTGGTTCTTCTCTAGAAATAGGGCTTTGGACTCACCTTTGGGACAGACTTGTCTTTTGCATTAAGGATACTCCAGGAATTAACCCTTCAGTTACACAAATATAAAACATACATCAATGTGTTTTGAAGCAGAATGCCATTTCCTGCACAACCTTAATACAGTTGTAAAGTGTTTATTTTGGTAATATAATATTTATATATCTCTGAGGCTGAGCTGGGGATAAAATGTTTTCAGGTTTTATTAATTCAGACCACATTTTCCCTGAACTCTCACATGTTTCTAAAGAGATATTTTTAAATGTATATTTTGAAATAATTCTAAACTTAGAGAAAAGTTGCAAAATAATGAGAGCCAGGCTTCTCACTGTGGTAGAAAGAAGTTGCAAATAAGAAAAAGGGAACGCTTGGAATGAACATCATTGTGCTAGATTGGAATGGAAGACATCTGGGATTAAAAAAAATATTTATAGATAAATGCAGAAATAAATATAGACACATTCATATACATGGGTTACTGTACATACATATATTTCAACTTCTGTTTGATGACAGGTCTAGAAGTCATGACGTATCAGTAGCAATGAGCACACCTAGGAGCCCAGATTTAAGTTTGTAAATATTGTTCTCCAGTAAAAGGAGCCCGAGGCCCCTTGCAGGAATGGTTGATTCTAAGGCTAGAACAGGGTAAGTAAGACGAGACTGGGGTATCTTTTAGTGCCAGAAAGTAAAGTAGTTCTCAGATAGAATGGGGCATGTTGAAGAGGCATATGAGCCAACCTTAAAGAGCCCCGGGGCCAAAGTTTTTCTTTGCTTTTCTGTTTTTGGAAATTCTAGTGTATAGATTCTTTTCATTTCTAGGCTGTGTCCGGTCTACTACTAAGCCTATCAGATGCATTTTTTAAAAGATTTTATTTTTTATTTTTTTTATTTTTTTTTTAAAGATTTATTTATTTATTTGACAGAGAGAAATCACAAGAGAGGCAGGCAGAGAGAGAGGAAGGGAAGCAGGCTCTCCGCTGAGCAGAGAGCCCGATGTGGGACTCGATCCCAGGACCCCGAGATCATGACCTGAGCTGAAGGCAGCGGCTTAACCCACTGAGCCACCCAGGCGCCCAAAGATTTTATTTATTTACTTGATAGAAAAAAAGAGAGAGAGAGAGAGAGAGAACAAGCCCGGAGAGCAGCAGGCAGGGGGAGAGGGAGTAGCAGGCTTTCTATTGAATGGGGAGCCAAATGCGGGGCTTGATCCCAGGACCCTGGGACCATGACCTGAGGCCAAAGGCAGATGCTTAACTAACTGAGCCACGCAGGTGTCTCCAAATGCATTCTTTATTTCTGCTACAGCTTTTTTTTATTTTTGTCATTTCTTTTTGTTTTTGCCTAAGGATTTCTATCTTTCCACTTATATTGCCCATGCATTCTTGCATTCTGTCTACTTTATTCAATAGAGTTCTTAGCATATTGAACATAATTTAAAAAAATTTCCAGTCTGATAATTCCAACATCCCTGCCATGTCTGATTCTGATGCTGCTCTGTCTCTCCAAAATGTGCTTTTGGCCTTTTGGAATGCCTTATAATCTTTTCTTGGTAGATAGACATGACTTGCTGTAGATTAGCCTTTAGTAATGAGGTGGTGAGGTGTTGGGGAGGGGCACATTCTATGGTCCTATGATAAGTCTCAGTCTTATACTGAGCCTAAGCCTGAGTCTTTGGACTGTGAAATTCACAAATGTTTCTCATTACCGCCCCCCACCAGGTGACAGGTTGGCTTGAGTGGGTTGAAATTAGGTATTTAACCTTCCCTGTGTCAGTTAAGCTTGATAAAACCCCAGAAGGTTAGGCTTTCCTTAATTAGTTTTTCTTGAGGGCAAGCCTATTTAAGGAGAACAAAGTGATCTGGCATATTTCAAAATGGTTCCTCTCCCTTTACACCTGCTTGAGGTTCAAGGGGATTTTTCTCTGATATTTACTGTGAGAATCTGCTTGAGCTCCTGGAGGTAAATCTCACATATTGTGAGGGCCACACCAAGACTGAGTCTCCTGGATTTTGGAATTGTCAGACTAGTCTACACTAGTCCAGTAATTCATCAGAGTTCAGGTTCTCCTGCAGGTTCTTACAGCAGATTTTCTCACCATTCCCTGCTCTGGTAAGTTGTTATTCTCTGTGTTCTCTCTAATCTTGAAGCCAACGATTTGCCCTGTGTATATCCCTCTCAGGGATCCAAGAACAGTTGCTGAGTTTTTTGTTTGTTTAAAAAAATTTCTTTGTCGAGTACAGTTCTTTGGCTTTGACAAATATAGAATATGAAACAGTTCCATCAACCGCCCCCCCCGCCAAAATTCCCTGTGCTTCTCATTCACAGTCAACCCAAACCCCCTATCCCTTGTAACTAATGTTTTGCTCCCATCCTTGAAGTTCTGCCTTGTCATATAAAGGGGATCAAAGCATACAAAGACTTTTGGATGTGGCTTTTCTTACTTAGCAAAATGCATGTTGGGATCATCCGTGTTGCTTTTTGAACCAATAATTTGCTGCTTTTTTGCTGCTGAGTAGCATGTCATTGACGTACCACACTTTGTTTATCCATTCTCCAGCTAAGGGATTCTGAATTATTTCCGTATTTTGACAGTGATGAATAAACTTGCAATAAACGTTAAGTTTTTTGGGGTGAACGTAAGGTTTCATTCTTTTTGGTAAAATATCCAGGAGCTGTGCTGTGAATTACATGGTAAATGTCTGTTCGCTTTATCGGAAACCATTGAACTGCTTTCCTGCGTAGCTGGGCCGCTCTGCTTTCCCACCAGCAGTATCTGGGAGCTCCGGTTACTTTGCATCCTCCTCAGCACTTGATATTTTAACTTTTTTTTCCCTGTAACTTTAACCATTTTGAAATTAGAATTGGCACAGTGGTATTCTGTCATAGTTTTAATTTGCATTCTCTTAATGGCTAATGCTGGGGAGTTCTTGTGTGAATTTTTCTTAAATTGCATTGTGAGCTTGTTGGTAAGTGGAGGGAGAGTTTGAGAGGTCACTTAGAGAGCTGGGGCATGGTGGGGAGAAGCTGAGGGATCTTTTGTGCATGTGTGAGGGGGGAAGCATGAAATATTAGATGTAAACAATGTCGGTTTACAGCCCAGATAACGAAGGGTAGATATTTCCTCCAACCCTCACACAAAACCTAGCGTCATGAAACAGATGGAAACACTGGAGTCATTGGGAGGCTGCACCCTCCTCCAAGAAAACAAGTCTTGTGAGGAGTCCAGTATTAGAGGCTACCATATAAGACCACCAGTTGCCGGAGAGCCTGGGTGAACAATCCAGGGTGACTGTCACTATGTGATGATTTTCTTGTGATCGTGAAATTAAAAAGGTAAACTTTTTTTTTAAGCCCTGGAAGAGAGGCATTAAATTTTATAAATATCTCTAAGGTCGTGAGTGCTTCCCGAAATACTGCATGAATTAGTATGGGAAGTGTGATCTTAACTGACCCTGCCTTGCAGTTCCCAGCCCCTCCCAGTAAGTATATGCACACTGGATCTTGAGGACCATTATGCTCAGTGCCTGGAGGCAGAAATGGGAAAGCTGGGGGAATACGGGACCTCTAGGATTTGTCTCCCAGCTGAGCCCACAGGGACAGGGCCTGAGTCCGGAGAGGGAGAGGCGGTCAAAACCAACCAACCAACCAAACACAACAAAGAAAATGTTAAGAGATTGTTTTTATTAAGGACACTTGGCATAAATTGTGCCACTCCTAGGAGATAACAGTGCAACAGGTGTTGCGGAGAGGCCTAAACTCCCCATGTGAATGTAGTAGAGCTTTGGAACAAGGAAGAGTAAAAGTAAAGCAATGCACACCTGGGATATTCTGCAGCCTTGAGCCGGCAGGACCTACCACTGAGCCTGGGCATGCTACTGTCTCAGAGAGAGAGGGCCTCTTTCACCACGTGACTTGAGATGCACAATGGGGACCTGTCCACTCCTGGAGCAGAGGGATATCTCCTGTGGCTCCCAGAAACAAGTGAGGAGTCTCGGAGTTGTCCGTGACCTCCTATGGTGAGGCCGTTATGAGCTCAGTGTTGTCCTAACATGATCTCTGAAATTCACAAGCTGATGAGACCCGGGGAAAGCTGAGTTCCCCCTGAATTATTCTCCACTGAATTACCTCCTTAATAGGGAGCTTGATTAAAGATGTATGTGTTGAAGTGAATTTTAAAAGTCAGGCTCAGGAATTGTCAGAGGAACTGTTTGAGAGTAGATACCTTACATAGCAAATAAAGTGAAAAATGAGAAAAATCCAACTTCTTCATTCACAGACCTCTTTTCAACAGTCTTCCACTTTCCAGGGTAGATATGTTTCTGTACTTGTAATTATTACAAGCAAAGCTTTTTGCTCTTTCTATAACAGCCTTGTCTTTCTCTCTAGGCTATTGTAGTAAAGTTCTGTAGGTCATAGGACCTCACACAGTTTCCATGGGCCAGAAGAAAATATGGTCAAATGTCTTCACCGCAGAATGAGTCAGAAAATAAAATTGGTATTAGTCATGTCCTGTGTAATTACAGGAAGCAGAAAAATAACTGGCAACATAAATATGAGGCAAGAATGTTTTGTTTTCACTCTACCAGTCTGAGCTCCTCCCAGAGAGAGAGCTAAAACAAAAGCCCCCATCCAAGTATTCATGCATCAAAGAAAAACTCCTTCCCTGCTGCTCTCTTCATAATGTGTGTCTGTAGCCAGTGATGCCATTTAGCCTGAGCCCTTTTCAGATGGCTGCTTTCACAAGCTGGTGCTGGAGGGTGGCAAGAAGCAGCTGTAGATCTTGTCTTACCCATTATCCCCCTACCAATACCCGGACAAGAGAGGGGCATGTTCATTTTCTGGCTGGAGAAGCAGAAGGCTCTTGGGTCTGAATGGAGAGGAGGAATCAGTTGCTTGACTTTGAAAAGTTGGTTCATCCTAAGAGTACATTTCACATAGGGTATAGGCATTCTCATTGGTGCCTGTGCTCTGAGGAATACAATTTCAACCAAATAGGATGAACCAAGGCATTGTTAACTGTTTCCTTTCTGTGACTTCCTCTCTGTTATAAAGTAACAATGTTTCAAGGTGTAGTAACTGGGATAGCAGGAAACCCCAAATTTCCATTATTTGCAGTGATGAACATTGGAAGTACTGGTTATAAGTTTCCAGAAATAACGGAAGATGATGGTAAAAAAATTAGAAAAAAATTAATAGTAAACATCAACAAAAATAATAGAATGGTCAAATTTTCTTGACTGTTAATCAATGCCACAAATGTATTCAGTCTGTCATTAGCCATTCTCAATATCTTAAATTCAACGTATCTTTTTATCCCTTAAGTCTCCATCACAATGGCATTCGACTCCCCCCCCCCCCCCCATACAATCTCCAGGGGTCTGGCCTTTCTGAACTACTATTCTCTCTCCTCAGTTAGTAGTTTTTGGATTTAATACCGTCCTTGCTTTTCTCTTTTTTATCTGTTTGTTAAAATTTTTCTCATAGATCAAGAACTGCTTCTCATGGTGAAAATGTTTTCCAAGTCAGAAGTACTTTCTCTCTCTATTCACTCATTGCATTTTGTTTATTCTTCTAGGTTATTGATCATTTCCTGCTTTATATTAGAGTTTTTCTTTGGTAGAGAAGGCTTCCCAGCATCCATTCTCACATTCTTCCTCAATGTTAGAACTTACTTTTTAGCAGATGGTTTCCCAAGCACCATTTCAGCTAGGAGCAGATTCATGGCTACAATTTACCAAAGAGAAACAAGTAGAATTGGCTTGTGAAAGATTCAGAAAATGTCATGAAAGGAAGGACACATGTCCTTTTTCTTCCCTTTCAATCTTGTTGCTGTTCAGCATATAGATAAAAAAATGGTTGGAACACCATGCTGGTCTAGGAGATGAAAATAATCTGTGACTCTTTTTAGAGTATAGCCAATTTTTAATATTCTACTAGGACCAGGTGTACAATATAATAATAATTCAGTAATTACATACATTTCAAAATGTTCACCATGAGAGTAGTTACCACGTAGTACCACACAGTTTTTACAGTATTGACCATATTCCCTACATTGGCCTTTTCAGCCCCATGACTTATTTATTTTATAACTGGAAATTTGTACCTCTTAATTCCCTTCACCTAACTCCCACCACTCTCTTTCTCTGGCAACTACTACTTTGTTCTTTATATTTATTAATCTATTTCTCTTTTTTGTTATTGTTTTGTTTCTTAGATTCCACATATAAGCAAAATCATATGGTATTTGTCTTTTTGTCTTGTTTCACTTAGCATAATACCATCTTGGCCCATCCATGTTGTCATGAATGACAAGATTTCATTTTTATAGCTGTATAATATTCCATTGTATATTTATGCCACATTTTTATCCATTCATCTGTTGATGAGCACTTAGGTTGCTTCCATATCCTGGTTATTAAAAATGATCCTGCAATAAACATAGGAGTGAATATCTCTTTTCAAATTAGTGTTTTTATTTTCCTTGGGTAAATACTAGGAAGTAGAATTATTGCATTTTATGGGAGCTCCTTTGGTTTTTTTTGAGGAACATTTATACTGTTATTTATAGTGGCTTCACCAATTTACATTTACACCAATGGTGCATGGGGGTTCCTTTTTCTCCACGTCCTTGCCAACACTTTTTATTTCTTATCTTTATAAGAGCCTGTGATCCTAATTATCATGGGACTCCCATTGTTGTATTGTACTACCTTTGTTTAATGAGGAGGTTACATTTTGGTCTTATTAAAGCTTCTGTTATTCAGGGTTTTCTGTCACTTGCATTTGAAAGTGAATTCTAACAATCAGACCTTTGTAAAAGTAGGTCTCTCCCACCAGACTGTGACCTGGGGCATGGGTTTTATGTCTTATATTACATCCATCTTGAGCAACTTCCCAGCAACTAGCACAGTGCATGACCTGTATAAATTGTCAAAAATGGTATGATAGAGAGTTTAATCAAAGTAGAAAATGTGTTTCCTGGTTTTTTTTTTCTCATTACAAAGAAAAAAATGAGAACATAGACAATCAAAAGCTACATGAAGGCAGTGACTATTCAGAACAGAAGTCAAATGAAGAAGGTTCAAAAGAAGGGGAATCATACTAGACATAATACAGAGTTGAATTGCAGCACAGTTCTTATCACTGCAGAAACCATATTTAAGGTTATTTTGAAACAGACCTAAGTGTATACAGAAATGTAGGTGACTTTTATCAATACACATTTTTGGAGTATCTACTGTTGTCAGGTGTTACAACAGTTAGTAGAGATAGAGCGGTAAGCAGGTATGGATGGGTCCTCATGTACAGTCCAATCACATTTTTATTAAAACTTCCCACAGAGGAGTGCCTGGGTGACTCAGTAAAGAATCTGACTCTTGATTTTTGGCTTCAGTCATGATCTCAGGGTCATGAGATTAAGCTCATGCGTGGAGTCTGCTTGAGATACTTTCCCTCCTCTGCCCCTCCCCCAAATCAAGCCAGAGAAAGGATAAATATTTTGCAGAGGAGGCCAAAAGGGAAAGAAATGGCCAGGGGAATAAGAAGAATGTGATGTCTGAGAGGCTGAAAAAATTAAGGGTCAAAAAAAGGAGGAAGGAATAATCTCCAGTGCCTAATACCACGCAGATGTCAAATCAAATGAAAACTGGAAAAAAAAAATGATTGAAATTTATATACTAGAAGTCATTTCTGTTTTAGCAACTGCCAGTTTGGTGAAGATAAGAGTGGAGACCAAATGAAAGTAAGTTAATAATTGAGCCGGAAGTGAGAAAATGAAGCAGAAAATGGAAAAAATGGTGATAGTTAATTATTTTTAAATGATTTTTTTTTAATGTACAAAGGGTGAAATAGTGAAGTCTTGAAGTGTTGTATGGACTAAGATAGTGCTTTTTTATTTTCCTCTTAAAAAATAACAACAAAAAACCAAGACAAGAGTAACTTGAGCATGGTGGGAAGAAATGTTGTATGTGCCGAAAAGGAATGGGATAGATTGTATAATTTTTCCAGAATGGCAGGAATGGATAGGATCCAAAGCATAGGAGAAGGTATTAAATCTTAAATGAAAAGGGAGATCATTGTTCCATTAAATCAAATGATGCTTGGATGTGTGTGGATATGTCTATTATGAATTGTATTGTCATTAATGTATGACATTAACTGGCTTAAATAAGATCAATTATTCTTGTTACTGAAAAGATATCTGGAGTTAGGCTCAAATTGTTAGCTCATTGTTACCATTCTCCAGATTACCTGTAGAGCTAATACCTGAACCTAAATCAGGGAAGAAGGAAAGAAGGGAGGAAGGGAGGGAGGGAGGGAAGAGCATTACTATGTAGTTCGAAATCAGGAGGCATGATGCCTCCAGCTTTATTCTTCTTTCTCACAACTGCTTTGTGATTTGGGGTATTTTATGGTTCCATATAAATTTTAGAATTGTTTGCTCTTTCTGTGATAAAAGGCCATTCAACTCTTCATGGAGAATTTACAAAATCTTTAGATTGCTTTGGGTAATTTGGACATTTTAACAATACTCTTCCAATCCATGAACACAGAATATCTTTCCATTTATTTGTGTCGTCTTCAGTTTCTGTCGTCAATGTTTTAGGATTTTCAGTGTAAAGGTCTTTAAATTCCTTGGTTAAGTTTATTCCTAGGTATTTTATGATTTTTTGATGCAACTATAAATGGGAGAACTTTCTTAATTTCTCTTAGAGTTCATTATTAGTGTATAGAAATGAAACAATTGTATGTTGATTTTTTTTTTTTTTTGTATCCTCAAAGTTTGCTGAATGCATTTATCATTCTAACAGTTTTTTGGTAGAATCTCGAGGGTTTTCTACATATAATATTGTGTCATCAAATAGAGAGTTTTACTTCTTTCTATTTTTAAGATATCTTTTACTTTTTGCCTAATTGCTCTGGCAGGAGCTTCTAGGACTATCTTGAATAAAAGTGGCCAGAGTGGACATACTTGTCCTGTTCTTGATATTAGAAAAATCTTTCAGCTTTTCATCACTGAAGATATTAGCTGTGGGCTTGTCATATATGGCTTTATGTTGAGGTATGTTCCTTCTCTATACCACTTTGTTGAGAGTTTTCTTCATAAGTTGATATTGGATTTTGTCAGATGCTTTTTCTGCATCTATTGAGATAGTTAAATGGTATTTATCCTTCATTTTGATGTGGTGTATCACATTGATTTATGGATATTGAGCCATCCTTGCATCACTGGAATAAATCCCACTTGATCATCGTATATGATCTTTTTAATGTATTGTTGAATTTGGTTTGCTAATATTTGGAGGATTTTTGCATCATCAAGGATATTGACCTGTAATTTTCCTGTGAAGTTCTTTTCTGGTTTTAGTATCAGGGTAATGGTGACCTTGTAAAATGAGTTGAAAGTGTTCCCTCTATAATTGGGGAGAGTTTGAGAAGGAATGATATTAAATCTTTCAGTATTTTGCGAAATACTGCTCCTGGACTTTTGTTTGTTGGGAGATTTTTGATTACTGATTCAATTGTGATCCTTGTTCACAATTACTTGTTCAGACATTCTATTGTTTCATGATCCAGTCTTCGAAGGTGATAGGTTTCTGAGAATCTGTCCATTTCTTCTATATTGTCCAATTTGTTAGTACATGATTGTTCATAGAAGTCTTATGAATCCCCTGTATTTCTGTCGTCAGTTATATCTCCTCTTTCATTTCTGATTGAGTCCTTTTCTTGGGGAATCCAATTCTATCTTCTCAAAGAACCAACTCTTTGTTTCCTTGATCTTTTCTATTGCCTCTTTAGTGTCTGTTTCATTTATTTTTTTTCTCTGATCTTTATTTCCTTTCTTTCTACTAACTTGGGCTACATTTGTTCATCTTTTTAAAGTTTCTTGAAGTGTAAATTTGTTTACTGTCGTCTCCCTTGTTTCTTTTAATCTTAAATGTACTCTTTAAACCCCAACCTCTTTTTCTCTCATCCATGCCTCCCACCCCCCACATATTCCTTCTGGGAGCCATCAGTTTCTTCTCTATAGTTAAGAGTCTGTTTCTTGGGTTTGTCTCTCTTTTTCCCTTTGCTCCTTTGTTTCATTTCTTTAATTCCATAGGAGTGAGATCATATAGTATATGTCTTTCTCTGACTTATTTTGCTTAGCATTATACTCTAGCTCTATCCATGTTGTTGCAAATGGTAAGATTTAATTTTTAAGGGCTGAAAAATATTCTATTGTATATATATTCACCACTTCTTTATCCATTCATCTATTGATGGACGCTTGGGCTGTTTCCATAGTTTGGCTATTGAAATAAACAAAGGGGTGCATGTATCCCTTTAAATTAGTGTTTTTGGTTTGGCGGGGTAGTGCAATTACTGGATTTTAAATTTTTAAGGAAACTCCAGACCATTTTCCAGAGTGGCTGCACCAGTTTACGTTCCTACCAACAGTGTAAGAGGGTTCCCCATTCTCTGTATCCTTGCCAACATTCTTTGTTACCTGTGTTGCTTTTAGCCCTTTTCTCAGGTGTGAGGTGATAGCTCATTGTAGTTTTGATTCGTGTTTCTCTGATGAGGATGACTGATGTTGAGCATCTTTTCATGTGTCTGTTAGTCATCTGATTGTCTTTTTTGGAGGAATGTCTGCCCATTTTTAACCAGATTATTTGTTTCTGGGTATTGAGTTCAGTGAGTTCTTTATAGATTTTGGATACTAACCCTTTATCAGATAAGTCATTTGCAAATATCCTCTCCCATTCAATAGGTTGCCTCTTAGTTTTGTTTCCTCTGCTGTACAGAAACTTTTCATTTTGATGTAGTCTCAATAGTTTATTTTTGTTTTTATTTTCCTTGCCTCAGGAGACCTATCTAGAAAAATGTTGCTATGGCTGAAGCCAGAGACATTACACCTTATACTCTCTAGGATTTTTGTGGTTTCAGGTCTCACATTTAGGTCTCTAATTCATTTTGAGTTTGTGTCTGGTGTAAGAAAGTGGTTCAGTTTCATTCTTTTTCATGTAGCTCTCCAGTTTTCCCCATACCATTTGTTGAAGAGAAGGTGTTTTTCACCTTGTATATTCTTTCCTCCTTTGTCAAAGATTAATTAACCATATAACTGCAAGTTTATTTCTGGGCTTTCTATTCTGTTCCATTGATCTATGTGTTTATTTTATGCCATACTATTTTGATTACTGCAGCTTTGTAATATAACTTGCAGTCTAGAATGTGATACCTCTAGTTTTGTTTTTATTTTTCAAGATTGCTTTTGCTATTTGAGGTCTTCTGTGGTTCCATACAAAGTTTAGGATTATTCTAGTTTTCTGACAAATGCTATTGGTATTTTGGTAGGTGTTACATTAAATCTATAGATCACTTTGAGTAATATAAACATTTTAAACCATATTTGTTCCAACCCATGAGTGTGGAATCTTCCCATTTCTCCGCATTGTCTTGAATTTCTCTCATAAGTGTTTGTGGTTTTCAGAGTACAGGTTTTTTATCTCTTTACATTTATTCTTAGGTATTATACTGTTTTGGGTGCAATTATGAATGGGGCCATTTTCTTCTTTCTGCTGCTGCATTATTAGTGTATAGGAATGCAACAGATTTCTGCGTATTGATTTTGTATCCTGTGACTTTACTGAACTCTTTTAAATTCAAATAAATTTATCAGTTCTAGTAGTTTTTTTGGTGGAGTTTTTAGGGTTTTCTATATATGGTATCATGTTATCTCAAATTGTGAGTTTTACTTCTCCCTGACCAATTTGGAGCATTTATTTTTTTATGATGTCTAATTGCTAGGACTAGAACTTCCAGTAGTATATTGAATAAAAGTGGTGAGAGTGGACATGCTTGTCTTTGTCCTGACCTTATGGAGAAAACCTCTCAGTTTGTGACTATGAGTATGATGTTGGCAGTAGTTTTTTCATATGTGGACTTTATTATGTAGAGGTATGTTCCCTCTAAACCTACTTTGTTGAGGGCTTTTTATCATGAACGGATGTTGTACTTTGTCAGATGTTTTTTCTACATCTATTGAAATGATCATATGGTTCTTATCCTGTCTCTTGATGTAATATATCACATTGATTATTTTTGTAATATTAAACTACCCTGCATCCCAGGAGGAAATCCCACTTGATCATCATGTATGGAATTTTTTCATGTATTATTGATTCAGTTTGCTAATATTTTGTTGAATTTTTGCATCTGTATTGATGATAGATATTGGCCAGTAGTTCTCTTTTGTTGTATGTGTGTGGTGTCTTTATCTGGTTTTGGTATCAGTGTGATACTGGCCTCATTAAATAGATTTGGAAGTTGTCTTTCACCTTGTATTTTTTTTGGAATAGTTTGTGAAGAATAAGTATTAACTCTTCTTTAAGTGTTTGGTAGAATTTGCCTGTGAAGCTACCGGTCCTGGACTTTTGGGTTTGGGGAGTTTTTTGATTTACTGATTCAGTTTCATTGCTTATAACTGGTTTATTCAAATTTTCTATTTCTTCCTGCTTAAGTTTTAGTAGGTTGTATGTTTCTAGGAATTAACCATTTCTTCTAAGTTTTCCAATTTTTGGCATATGGATTTTCATAATCTGTTACAATTGGTTGAGTTTCTGGGGTATTTGTTATTTCTCTTTCATTATTGATTTTATTTTGGTCCTCTTTCCCTCTCTCTCCCTTTCTTTCGAGTTTTGCTGGGGGTGGGGGTGGTTATCAATTTTGTTGATCTTTTCAAAGAGCCAAGCCAGCTCTTAGTTTCATTAATCTGTTCCTTTTTTTAAAATTTCTGTATCTTTTATTTCTGCTCTAATATTTCCTTTTTGCTGCTTTTGGGTTTTGTTTATTTTTTCTAGTTCCTTTAGGTATAAGATTAGGTTGTCTGAGATTTTTATTTTTCAGGTAGGACTGTATTGCTATAAACTTCCTTCTTTGAACTATTTTTGCTGCATCCTGAAAGTTTTGAAGGTTGTGTTTCAATTTTCATTTGTTTCCATGTAATTTTTAACTTCTTTCATTTCTTCGTTCACCCATTCATTGTTTAATAGCATGTTATTTAACCTCTGTATATGTGGCTCTTTCCAGATTTTTTCTTGTTGTTGATTTCTAGTTTCAGAGCATTGTGGTATGCTCTGACATGCTATGACTTCAGTTTTTTAACTCATTGAGACCTAATTTGTGGCCTAATAGGTGATCTACTCTGGAGAATGTTTTATGTGCTCTTGAAAAGGATGTCTGTTCTGCTGTTTTAGGATAGAATGTTCTGAATATATCTGTCAGATCCATCTGGTCCAGTGTCATTCAAAGCCACTGTTTCCATGTTAATTTTTGGTTGGGATGATCTGTCTATTGATGTACGTTGGGTATTAAAGTCCTCTACTATCATTGTGTTACTAGTGATTATTTCCTTTGTACTTATTACCTCGTTTATGTATTTGGGTGCTCCCATGTCGGTGTATAAATATTTATAACTGTTACAACCTCTTGTTGGATTGTTCCCCTTATTATATTGTGTCCTTCTTTGTTTCTAGTTTTTGTTTTAAAGTCAATTTTATCTGAAATAAGTAATGCTACCCCAGCTTTCTTTTGACATCATTTGAATAATAAATACTTCTCTTTCTTGTTTCTTAATGTAGGTATTGATCACTGTGAATTTCTCTCTTAGAACTTCTTAGGCTATATCCCATAAGTTTTGGTGTTTTGTATTTCCCTTCTTATTTTTCTCAAGGTATTTTTAAAATCTCTTTTGATCCAAATGCATGTAAAATTTCTCCTCCAGCAGACAATGGTACTCTGGAGCACCCTGGCACTGAGAGAGTATGAAGATGGCATCCATGACTGAAACAAGGCAGAGGGGGAACACAAAGATGGTACCCATGGCGGGGAGAGAACGGTTTAGGGTTTTGGGGGGGAAGGTGTGAATACAGTACCCACTAATGTTTGTTCCCAGAAAGTAACCCAGCTGGCAAGATCCCAGATATCTGAGGTAGATGCCTGCATTCAGGCTGATGCTTTACTATTCGCAAATGTGCCTCTTTCACATAAAGTTGGAATGTTTTCAGCTGTTTCTGCACTAGGTCTTGGGTCAAGTGAGTCCAAGCTCATGAGTTCTTCAAGAGTCATTTCTCAGATTGTTACAGCCTTTGGGTCTCATGAATGTGAACCCTGTTGGTTTTCAAAGCTAGATGTTTTGGGGGCTGGTCTCCAAGGTGCACCTCTCAAAAGTTGTGATGCCTGATATGGGATTCAAACCTTTTGCTCCACGGGGAGAAGTTCAGGTTTTGAATTGTCTCCTGATTGTGAATGGCCACATTAAGAGAAGAGTTTATAGAGAACTTCTATTTCAGCCTCTCCTGCCTGCTTCAATAGGGTTTTTTTTTCTTGTGTGCCCAATGTGTAATCATCAGTTTTTAAGGTTTTTTTCCAGAGTAAATGATCTCCTATGTGGCTATAGATTCAGTGTGCCAGGGGGAGGAAGTGAGTTCAGGATTTTTGGGTGTTTCCATCTTCACTGTTTTCATTCTTAAAAAGTTCTTTAGAGCACTAGGTGTGGTACATAAACAATTGTGGATCACTGGAAAAAATTTAATTTAACTAAAAAAAAAATTGGGTTGAAAATGGAGGGCAAACCTAGAAAACACTTGTTTACAACTAGAATACTATTGAAGTTTATCTTACTATTTAAAGAAATCCTCTGCAAAGAATGCTGGCCTACTGCATTTTAACACGTTTTACTACCAATTTATGTTAATTCCACAGTGGAAGTTCTCTGAGCTTCTTTAAATTGATATTAAAAGATACAAGGACAACAACAAAAAGTTCTTTTAGGAGTGGGCTTGTTCTATATCTTGTTCTACCTTCACTTCTCATAGACTCTGTCCTAGCCTGCAGCCTGGCTGGCAGCAACCTGAATTACTCTGTCACATGTGACCATGCTGGGTTGGGAAAGAAACACTCTCAAAAGTGTCCTGTTTTACATGAGAAACTGAGTCACCCTCTGGTTTAGAATGGCTCCAAAAAAAAAGAGCTAAATCATATTATCCCTTTAACACCCATAGGAAACACAACCTTGCAGGTCTACCTACGCTAGAGAGAAAAACAGCAGATACAGAGAGAGCACTGGGGGGAGAATTTATGTTACCCTTAAAAGGAAAGAGGTTAGAGACAGAGCCCAATTGTTTTCCAAATTCTTCTCCTTGTGGGGATCAACTTATATTTCATTTCCTATTTATGGATATCTGTATTTACATAGAGATAGAAGAGCCACATAGATTCTTCACTTGTATAAGAGTCTTACGTGGGAAAGTACCAGTTCCAGTGTCAGTATGTTCTCCGAAAATCTCTATTTATATATATTTGCTTTTTAAAATACTTTTTTTTTTATTTATTTTTTCAGCGTAACAGTATTCATTGTTTTTACACCACACCCAGTGCTCCATGCAATACGTGCCCTCCCTATTACCCACCACCTGGTTCCCCCAACCTCCCACCCCCCGCCCCTTCAAAACCCTCAGGTTGTTTTTGAGTCCATAGTCTCTCATGGTTTGCCTCCCCTTCCAATTTCCCTCAACTCCCTTTTCCTCTCCATCTCCCCATGTCCTCCATGTCTAAAATACTTTCTTTAAATCTTACTGAATTTTCTTGTTGCATTGTAGTAGGCGAGATGTCCACTATTTCATATATTTAGTCAATTCTCTCAATATCCTGTATTGAACAACTATTTCCCACTTACTTTGTGATGATACCTTTATTTATGAAGTTATTACACTTATTAATATTTCAGAGCTTTATATACTTTATCCCATTAATCTTCCTGTTGACTCTTTGGCCAATACCATAATACAATTAAAGACAATGATCTGTATTTATATTTGATAGTAAAATTCATTATTTTCAGAAATTTCTTATTTTCTCTTGTTTATTTAACAATGGCAGCTTTAAAATAATTTCATCAAGTTACCAAAATATTCCCAATAAATATTTATTTTAATTACATTGTACTAAAAATTAATTTGGAAAGACTTAAGATTCATTTATTTTAGAGAGAAGGAGTGAGCATGGGGGAGGGGCAGAGGGAGAGAGAATCTCAAGCAGATTCCACACTGAGCATGGAACCTGATCCTGGGCTTCATCTAACAACCCTGAGTTTACAACCCGAGCTGAACCAAGAGTCAGAGTCTTAAATGACTGCCAAGAGCCCTGGAAAATCTTATTTTATAATCTTTCTGTGCAGTAATGTGGGATATTTTACCTTCTGCTCACTTAAAAAAATCTTAGGAAGAAAGCTGTTCAATCTTACTAGGTTTTCTTTAGATTCTTCAAGATAGCCTACATGATTTTATATTTTTCTATTGATGTTAAATGGATATTTTCTTATGTCCTTTAATTCTTATTAAAAAATAGTTATGGATAGTCGAGCATTTTTCTTGTACCTATAGAGTCTATTGTATTTAATTGTCTAAGTTTTGTAATTTATTATGAATTCCGATATCACACCATCAGCAAATTATGGTTATTTTATATCCTTTACAATAGTTATGCTTTTCAAATTTGTTTCATTGGCTTTATTTCATTGATTAAATTTTAAAAGAATATTAAATAGTAGTGGTGAAAAGTAGATGAGCATTCTTGTTGCTGATTTTAATAAGTCTGGTGCAATGTTTTCCAATATTTACTCCATGGAACAACAGTCTGACAGTGTGATCTATGAAATAAAATACAAGGGATTCATCATAGGGGAAACACATTCACTATACTGCCCCTCTTTGAAATAAGCAGCTTGGTCTCTTGAATCTCTTCAAAAGTCTTCTATAACATATGTTTTACAGGAAAAGGATTTTGTACTGCATAGTTTTTAAAAATTCTTTTGAAAGGGGAGGGGGATAAAAAAAATGAGCTGATACTATTATCTCAGAATGCTAGGATGATGCACAGGGGCAACTCAGGAGTTGCCATTAATTTGAGCTGATAAAATTGACAGTTTCTTAAGCACACATCCAAACAGGGAATGAGATTTTATTCTCCCTTTCTTGTAGGAATCTTCAGTCTTTTTTTTTTTTTCTTTAAAAATGGTTTGAGGGGGCACCCAAGTATGAACTGAGACATCCTCATTATTGGCAAGTTATTTTTTCTGATAGCTCCTCTCAGGTTTGTGGCAGAGGGCATACTGACACAGTGGTACCAGAACCTTCCCAGGGCTGCCTTTTAGTAAACCCAGGTAGCCAAGGGTAATTGGACTTCAATTTTTATAAGTCTTAAAAATGTGGGGTGGTTCTTTTTTTCTCTTCCCTCAACTAAGAGTTCTAATAGCCATTTCCCAGAAATAAATGTTTACTGATTATGGTATTGAGTGTTTTTGAGGAACACTAAAATGTTTACTGTAGATAAGGACAGTTTTGTGTGTGTGTAAATTATTATATTCAATGTTCAGTCTGAGTTTATTGGAAGAAGAAAGCATAAAGAGACTGCAAAAACCCTGAGAGAACCTGCAGGGTTTGTGTAATTGGGAGCTTTACAAATAATCATCAGCTGAGTGCAAGGACTAGAACAATTGATCCTTCAAAATAGATTCCAACTCTAGGATTATATGTTTCTGTGAAATGATGAGTATAAACTGCATCACAATTATAACCTCTTTTTGCTGGCAATTAATTCTTCTCAGAGTGACAAGTACTATAATGACTATGTGACATAAGAAAACTATATCAAAGGATGATAAAACCATAGTGACATTATTGCTCCCTTAGTGTGGCTCCAAGACAATGAGACAACTAAAAAATAACTTGATCAGTGATTAAGAGGATAAATGCCATTTGGTTCACTCTAAGTAATAGCTATAATTTGTCCTAATATTCCTCAGGAGTACATTTAGAAAGATATGGATTCATTTATTTATGTTCTTTTGAATGGTTTTAAGGTATCTTAAAAAGATCCACAGAGTATAGCATGGTAAAAATAAGTGGAAAAAGAAACCAAAGAAAGGATAAAAGGAATTTATAGAAGATGAATTCAGGATACTGTGATTTAGTGTCCTAAGGGCATGCCATAAATACCACTCTCTCACTTTCCTGTAGTGCAAGTATCTTATTCTTAATTCCACCTTCTAGACCTTCTAGACATTTTAGACCTTATGACTCTGTCATTCATTTCACTTATCCATACATAGGGATGATTTTATTACCACCATTTTAAAAAATTGTCATCTAGATTAAGAGAAGAAATTATTTTATGTTGATGTATACTTCCATGTATACTTTCTCCAGTACTCTTTTTTATCTAGATCCAGATTTCTGATCTCTGTAATTTTCCTCTTGAAGTTATTTTAACATTCTTAAAGTCTGGTTGACTGGTGATAACTTCTCTTAGTAGTTTTTTCTCCCCCACTGCCTCCCAAGAAAGTTTTTTTTTTTTTCTTCATTGTTTAAGAAAAATTTGGCTGGATATACATAATTTTAGTTTGGATTTGATTTCTTTCAAAACTATAAATATTTCTTCTGTTATCCTATTGGCATGGTGTCTATCTGCCTTAAGTCTTATATGTGTTCCTCAATGAGGAGCTTCAACATTCCCCTTTCTTATTTCAAGAATTTTTCTTGGTTTTTGGATTTCTTCATTTTGAATACGCATGCCTACCTGTGTTTTGGGTTTTTTTAAGAGTTTATTTTTACAGGAGCTTCTGGGTCACTGCAAACTGAGCAGAAGATAGATATTCCCCATAAATCCCTTGTCTGCTCTTATGCATAGTCTCTCCTATACCAACATCCTGCACATGGTGGTGGTTGTGTTACAACTGATAAACCTATAATGACACAACATTATCTCTGAGTCCATAATTTACATTTGAGGTCACACTTGGTGTTGTATACTCCATGGGCTTAGACAAATTTGTAATGAGCTGTATCTACAACTCTAGTATTACAGAGTAGTTTTCTTGATTAAAAATCCCTAAAAATCCTGGTTCTACCCATGCATCCCTCTCTTCTATCTAATCCTTGGCAACCAATGCTTCTTTCATAGTCTCCACCATTTTGTCTTATCTAGACTGTCATATGGTTGTAATCATACAATAAGTAGTCTTTGATTACTTCTTTCACTTAGTAATATGTATTTGTTTCCTCCATGGCTTTTCATGGCTTGAAGCCTCATTTCCTTCAATCATTGAATAATATTCTATCATCTGGATGTACCACACTTCATTTATCTATTCACCTACTGAAGAACATCATAGTTGCTACCAAGTTTTGGCAATTGTGAATAGAGTTGCTATAAATTTCTGTAAGCAGGATTTTGGGTGAACATCTATTTTCACCTTCTTTGGGTGAATACAGGGAGTGTGAATGCTGTATCTCCTGGTAAGAGTATGTTTACTTTTGTTAGAAGTATAGTCTTCCCAAGTGATTATACCATTTTGCATTCTCACCAGCCTTGAATGAGAGTTCCTCTTACTTCATATCCTCACTAGCATTTGGTCTTGGCAGTGTTTCTGATTTCAGCTATTCTAATATATGTGTAGTAGTATTTGCTTATTGCTTTAATTTGCCCTTTCCTGATGACATGATACAGAGCATCTTTTCACGTGCTTATTTTCTAACTGCAGATTTTCTTTGGAGTGTCTCTTAGGGTCTTTGGTCTGTTTTTTTAAACCAAGTTGTCTGTTTTCTTATGTTGAGTTTTAAGAGTTCTTGTATATTTTGGATGAGTTCTTTAAGATATGTCATTTGCAAATATTTTCTTCCAGTTTTTAACTTGGCTTTTCAGTCTCTTGATAGTGTCTTTCAGAGAACCAAAGTTCTTAATTTTTAATGAAGTCTAGTTTATCAATTATTCCTTTCATGTATTGTCTTCGGTTTTGTATCTAAAATGTCATCATCTTGCCCAAAGTCATCTAGATTTTCTCCTATGTTTCCTTCTAGGAGTTATATAGCTTTGCATTTTACATTTAAGTCTGTGGTCCATTTTATTTTTTGTTGGATTTTTAAATTTAAGTAGACTCCATGCCCAATGTGGAGCTTGAACTCACTACCCTGAGATCAAGAGTCATATACTCTACCAACTGAGCCAGCAGGTGCCCTGTCTGTGATCCATTTTAAATTAATATTTGTGAAAATTATAAGATCTATGCCTAGGTTCATTTTTTTTTAAATATGTGGATTCCAGTTTTTCCAGGACAACTTGTTGAAAAGACTCTTTTGCCATTGCATTCCTTTTACTTCTTTGTCAAAGGTTGTTGACTATATTTATGGGAGTCTGTTTCTGGACTCTATTCTACTGATTTATCTGTTTACTCTTTTGTCAATTAAACACCCTTCACTACTGCAGCCTTGAAATAAGTCTTAGAGTCAGATAGTGGTGCTCTTTTTTAGGAAAAAAAAATTAAGATTTCTTACTTGAGAGAAAGCGCAAGTGTGCACACAGAGAGGGGAGAAGCTGAATAGGGAGCCCAACCTGAGACTTAGTTCCAGGACCAGGACCCTGGGATCATGCCCTAAGCCAAAGGCAGACACTTAACTGATTGAGCCACCCAATCTATCTTGGTGCCCCAAGATAGTGTTATTCTTCCAACACTGTTCTTCAATATTGTATTGGCTATTCCGGATCTTTTGTCTTCCCATAGTAACTTTAGAATCAATTTCTTGTAATCTATACAATAACTTGCTAGGATTTTGATTGAGATCAAGCTAGGAAGAACTTGAGTCTTCTCCATGAACAAGAAATATCTTTCCATTTACTGATTTTTTTTTTAATTTCTTTCACCAGTATTTTATAGGTTTCCTCATGTAGAGCTTGAACCTATTTTGTTAGACTTATGCCTCTGTATTTGAGTTTTGGAGGTACCAGCATAAATGGTATTGTTTTGATTTTCAGATTCTACTTGTTCACTGCTAGTATAAGACAATCTACTGACTTTTCTATATTAACTTCATGTTCTGAAACATTGCCATAATCACTTCCTAGTTCCAGGACTATTTTGGTTGATTCTTTGAGATTTTCTATATAGATGATAATGTCATCTGCAAACAAAGACAATTTTATGTCTTCCTCCCAATTTGTATATAATTTGTTTTCTTCCCTCACTTTATCACATTAGCAAAGATTTCCAATATGATATTGAAAAGGAATGGTGAGAGAGGACATCCTCGCCTTGTACCTTATCTTGTGGGAAAACTACAGGTTTCTCACCATTAAGTATGCTGTTAGCTAGAGGGTTTTTGTAGATAGTCTTTATCAAGTTCCGGAAGTTCCCCTCTATTCCTAGTTTACTGCAAGTTTTTAATAAGTGGTTGTTGAATTTTGTTTAATTATTTTCCCTCATTTATTCATATGATCATGTAGTTTTTCTTTGACCTGCTGATGATGGTTTATATTAATTGATTTTTCAGGGCTTGAGTCAGACTTGCATACCTGGACTACCTCCCACTGAGTAGTGTTGTATAACTTTTGTAATTGTTGGATTTGATTTGCTACTTGTTATTACTGAATGTCTTTGCACTTATAACCATAAGAAATATTGGTCTGTATTTTTCTTGTAATATCATTGTCTGGTTTTGTATTACGATAATTTTGGCCTCATAAAGTGTTAGGAAGTATTCTTTGTATTTTTTTTTTTTTTTAATGTAGTCTCAATGCCCAATGTGGAGCCCAATGCAGGGCTTAAACTTAAAACCCTGAGATCAAGATCTGATCAAGAATTGGATGCCTAACCTACCAAACCATCCAGGTACCCCTAACTGCTATCTTAAAGAGGTTGTAGAGAACTGGTATAATTTATTCCTTAAATGTTTGTTAGAATTTGCCAGGGAACTCCCATAGACCTGTGCTTTCTGTTATAAAAGGTTATTGATTATGAATTAAAATTTTTTAAAGATTTTATTTATTTATTTGACAGAGATCACAAGTAGACAGAGGCAGGCAGAGAGAGAGGAGGGGAAGCAGGCTCTCTGTTGAGCAGAGACCCCAATGTGGCTTGATCCCAGGACCCTAAGATCATGACCTGAGCTGAAGGCAGAGGCTTTAACCCACTGAGCCACCCAGGTGCCCCATGAATTGAATTTCTTTAATAGATAAAGACCTTTTCTGATCATCTGTATCTTCCCTGTGTGAGTCTAAGAGTTTCATGCAAGCCAGATCAATCTGTTCTGAGGAACTTGAACTCCATACTGGGTTCCCTCATATACTCTTTACTGGAATTGGACTCTGCTGGAAACTTGATTTCAATTTATTCTAAATTCAGGGCCAATGGACTATAACCGTTCTCTGTTCTATTCCTTAACCGTGTGTCAATGAGCATGAAAATCCATCAGCACGTTTAACGTTTTAAGAATTACTTATTTACATGAATTTATTAAACCATTAACAGCCATGTGTGCCATCAAAGAAGCCTCACATGAAGGCAAGATACTTTAAATTCTGGATTTTCCTGCCTATGGAAGATAATCATATTCTAAGATGTGCCTTCTGAAATTTATATGACCTAATTTGAGAGTATTTTACAAAGCAGAAAATTAAGTAATCTGGTCTGAAATAATTGGTCAAAGAGGCCAGGTTCAATTTAATCTGCTTTACTGATAATTTGAATCTTTATTTTCTTAAAATATTTAAAGTCAGATTAATACAAGTGATACAAAACAATTATAAGTAAATCAGAGAAGGAGACAGACAAAGCAGGTATCTGGGATGAGTTAGTTACAACAAAAGTGTGGAGCATTCAGCTCTGAGGCTCCTGTCCACAGGGTCCCCTGCAGAAAAGATATGAATTGCTGCTGACATCTTCTGAATGCTTACTCTGCATCAGGCCCAATCCCAAGAGCCTTTTTTTTTTTTTAAGATTTTTTATTTATTTATTTGACAGAAATCACAAGAGAGGCAGGCAGAGAGAGAGGAAGGGAAGCAGGCTCTCCGCTGAGCAGAGAGCCCGATGTGGGACTCGATCCCATGACCCTGAGATCATGACCTGAGCTGAAGGCAGCGGCTCAACCCACTGAACCACCCAGGCGCCCCCCAAGAGCCTTCTTATGTGTGAATTTCTTTTACTTACATAACGACCCTGAGGTATGTAGTGTTGATACCACATTTTATAGATGAGTAAACTGAGGCAAAGGAAGGTGAATAACTTGCCCAAGGTAACGTGGCTAGTACATGACGCTTGGAATCTGAACTAGGCAATCTGACTTCAGAGTTTATACTCTTAACCACAATGAGCCTTCTTTCTCTCCAGGAGGGAACACCAAGAGAAGTTTTTCTGAAACTATCAGTTTGAGAAAAATGTAGTTAGTTTAGCCTTAGACTGGGTAATGTAATAGAAAAATGAAAATCAATAACTTGGTCCCAGTTTTACAAAAGAAACAATACATTCTCCACATGGCGACTTCCTGTGTCACTACCTTCAGAATTAGGGGAATACCATTAACCTATAACTTAAAGGTGTACACACTTTGATTTATAATGTCAGAACTTAGCACAGATGAGCCAATGCTTTAAAATATATATTGTAGATTACGGAGTAAATTCCTATACCTAGAGAGGTCAGAATGCTGGTTTGTAGGGTGGTGTTATCTGGACGAGCACTGAGTAATGTTTAGGGATGGCTTGCTTTATCTCCACATAGAGATGGGGTTTGGTAGGGTGAGATATGGAACTGGAAAAGGACCACTTTGGCCAGCCCCCCCCCCAAAAAAGGTTAAATATTCTTGTCTATAAAAGAAAGTATCTTACAAGATATGCATTTTTTTAATTTAAAAAAGTTTGGTTTTTTTTTTTTGTGCTGTCTGACAGATAAAATTTTCAAACAAGGGGAGTGGCAGGGAGACGGGAAGCAGTTTCCCCTTTGAGCAAGGAGACGGACACGAGTGGGATCATGACTTGAGCCAAAGGCAGCCACTTAACTGACTGAGTCACCCAGGTATCCCAAGAAATGCATTTTTTAAATAAAGGATTATATTTATATACTATCATATTATGTGTGAAATTTACTAGATTAGTAAAGAGAGAAACTGAAATGTGTTAATACTAAATAAATATGAATATGTGCTGCCTTTTAATAGTGTTTGATTTTTAGACGTTTAACTTCATCCTTAAAACTACATTCTTTGAGGTAATGTCATATGGTGAGTTTGTGTAGAGCTAATTATCAAATTGCTCCCACTTTAAATAATTCTACAGAAAGAAGATTATTTTGTTTTCAAATCATGTCATATATATTTTTTTCTATATTTCACTGGTGGCTATCTATTCCTTTGCTTCATTTCTTACTTTGGAAATAGAAAGGAATAGAAGGGTAAAAGCAATTGAATGTGTAGTTTATTTAAGCAAAGGGGAAAAATCTTGTTTCCAGATAGAAAAGCTTCAAGTGCCTTTTGGCTAGTTACTGTTTGTTACTCTCTCTCCCAGTAGGGGGCAGGATGTAGCAATCTGTAAAATAACTTCTTAGGGGTTAAATGAGGAGCAGTCTCACCTTCATTTGGAATTACTGTTTAATTAAAAAGCTGTTATTTTTTCCTCTGATATATATGTTCTGATTAATTAAGTCCCGCAAAGTGAGATTATGATTATTTGCAAAATACTGTAATGTAACAAATTAACACGTGGCCCAGTTCTCTTCCAGGATACCTGTATGCTTGCACAGATTTCAAGGAAGGATTTTCCATTGTAGATAAATAAGCAAATGGAAATTTACTATATACTTAAAGCTGTACTCGGATGTTGTATTTTAGGACAAGAAGACAATATAGATGATTACTATTAAGTAAGGGGGAGCCCGTAGGAAGGGTTTTACATCAATCCTTGAGCCTGGCCTTCTTCTGGACCATAGGATGCAGAAGTGAATGGTACAAAAGCTCTGAGCAAGCAGCTTGCCTTCCCCTGAAAGGACACAGAAGATCCACACAGAAATTGCTGATGAAATAAAATGTTCGTAGACACTCATGACTGTTAGAAAACGAAATAAGTTGGAGAGTGGTTAGGTGTTCAGGAATGCCTCTCTAGACTAGGAGGCCATCCCCAAATTCTATATTTTTAGGTGCATGCTTTGTTACTGAGAACTGCTTTTCCCACTGAAAATATAACATGGTGATTATTTTCCTAAAATAGCTCATAAAAGACTTAGGAAACAAAAACAAAAACAAAACAGGGTTTGAGTTCTGGTTGTGATACTAGTAGTCTGTTTTACACATTTCAGTTGACCAAAGTTTCTTTCCTCACCTGTAAGATCATAATCATAATATAACAAGCAAGGCTATTGGGAGCATTAAAGATAAATGGTGAAAGGGGCCTACTAGAGAGCTTGGCATATATAGTAGGAGATAGTTCTGGCCCATAATCTTCTAGACCAGTAGTTGGCCAGCATTTCTCTAAATAGATAGTAAATATTGGTGATTTTGTGGGGCATCCAGTCTCTGATGCATTTGCTTGACTACTGTCCTGTGAAAACAGCCATAGACCCAATGTAAGTGAATGAACATGACTGTGTTCCAGTGAAACTTGATTTATAAAAACAGTGAGCAGGCTGGATTTGGCCAGCTGGCCATAATTTATGAGCCCTGCCCTGGAACAAATATACATATCACTATATTTTTATCAAGTACAGTAATTGGGATATATTATAACTGCCCAGTCACCAAATGTAGCACTAATTCATTCATTCATTCTAGAGAACACATGTAAGTGGGGGGAGGGGTAGAGGGAGACAGAATCTCAAGCAGACTCCACTGCTGACTGGGGAACACCACAGGGCTCGATCTCACAACCTGGAAATCATGACCGGAGTTGAAATCACCAATTGGACTCTTAACTGACTGAGCCACCCAGGTGCCCCCGTGTAGCACTTTTTCTGTGATAAAAAGCACTCAGTTGTGTCCCTGTGCCAGAAACTTGCCTGTAGCCTGTTGGAGAGAAAGGGACTCTCCTAACCCCCCACCTCAGGCTTTTCTTGTTAGAAGTCAGAAGTAGTACATGATTCAGGGCTGTCCTTCTGTCAGAGCAGAGCTGCTCAGGGATACAGCGGAATTTTGGGGATGAGAGAGAGATTTATTTGTGAGGTAAATAGCCATGGGGTTCAAAGCTTCTCAGCTTAAGAGCACTGTAACCCTGGGCTCTCAGGGTGTCACTTAATTTTCCTTCAAACATGCCCCCCTACTAGCCCACCTCCCCCCTTGTCCTGGTCTAGCTAGTTCTGAAATGCTAAAGCTGCCTCAGAATCACTTGTGGCCGATTGCTGTGCCCCAACTACACTGTCCACCCACCCGCCCCTGCAGGGCTGCGTTCTGATTCAGATGCACCTGTGGTGGTGCTCAGGAGCCCAGACTTGTAACACGTATAAATTGCTAAAAATAAATTGAGGCCTCGTAAACATTTTGAGTTTATTTGAACAAGACTTGATTTGATAGGGCCGCACCAAGCCAGAAGCAGTTAGGTGCGCTCCACCAACAGGAGTGAGGGGAAAGACTTCCGTGGAGAAAATATAGAAGCAAAGCAATTATTTGAGGATGGCTTAAAGCCTAGTTAGCTGCTGGTGACTGGTTGTCCTTAGAGTTTTGATTCTATAACCATGAGGCATTACAGGCTGAGATGTGGGTTGCTTACGTAGACAGCTGCAGCATCAGGCCCCTAGGTCTGATACGTGCCCTCCTCCCCCACGCCAGAATGAAGTGAACAGACCTTACCTCAAACAGTTGTTCGCCATTGGAGAGCTAGGGACTGGCATAAAGCGTGGGCTCTTTCTGTGACAGAGAAAGGGATCTTTCTTTCCTCCTCTTTCTCTTTTGGCCAGGCCATTCTGATACCACAGAACTACCTCTCATCGCCTTACCTAGTAAGTTTGGCACCCGGGGAAGGGCACGGGGGAAGGGCGTGGGGAACTGAGGGTCAGGAGAAGGAGCTGCAAAGGAAGGGAAGAGGAAGTCTGGGAGGACTGGAAGAGGGGAGGAGTCATAGGGGGAGGAAGTGTGCAGCTTGCCCTTCATTTGCCCTGGGGCTTGGCTCCGCCCACAGACACCTGTCCTGAGGGGGTGGCCCCGCCCACAGACACCTGCCAGCTGTTAGGTAACACCTATTCTTTGTGACTGGAGAACAAGCAGATGTCCTATACCAACCATGAGAGAAAGCCTAAGCATTTTCACAATTGAACATAGATCCCTTGTGTACTCGCCTCTATCCTCGCCCCACCAAAAAAAAAAATAAATAAAAAATTAAAAAAGTCAAAACTAATTTTACTCTGTTCTGAGAAATTGTCTGGAATCAGATGTGGAATGCCATGAAGATAGTGTTCATGGCAAAAAAAAAAAAATGGTATAATTGGAATTAAAGAATTAAAGGAACTAGGAATTTGACATGTGTTTGTATTTATAAAGAGATCATTTAATTTTCTGATCATAGGGTTTTATGCAAATCTTAAGATTTTTCATTAATGGGAACTAAATTGTTAGGTGAGGAAGCACAGTAGTTAAGATTCTGCCACTTTCTAGCTGAACGGCGTCAGACAAGCTAATTTTTCCTATCTATGCTTTAAGTTTCCCATCTGTAAAATGAGGCTAATGCTACCCTCCGTTATATGTGACAAAAGGGTAAGAAGTTACACCTGCTAGACCGAAGCTGACACATAGTGCCATTCAAGGCACACTGGCTATTATGGACTAGGGCACCTGCTCTTGGTTTGGTACCACATACAATGTAGCCAATCCTGCACCAATTCTACTTTCTCATTTAAAAAAAAAAAAGTGAACAAGAGCTAAAGTTTTATTGTTGGATAGGGAGCTTCTTCTAGAAATACAGACAACGGGGCACTGGCATTTCAACAGAACGACCAAAATCATGGGCTCTCGAGTGGGACAGTAGTGACTCAAACAACATCGTGAACAATTACCAGCGTATTGCAATGGCTGTGTTGTTAAGCTGCTGGTGTCTCCTTTTCCCCAGGGACAAAATGGGGGTAATACATGCTTGACTGAGTTCACAGTGCACTTAAGAACTAATGCATGGCAAACCCTCAGCTCCTGCCTTGTAGTAAGAGCTCCGAAAGTATTAGTGGCATTGTTTTAATGCTAAGGGTGGAGGTGACTGGCAGAGGAAGGGGTGGGGCATGGACAGCATCCCCGGCCCAGCAAGAAGAAGAAGAAGGAGGACTCCTCATAACAAATGTGGTGCCTCTTTTAGGTTTAAAAAAAAAAAAGTGTGTTTGGGGTCTGTCTGGATTATAGCCAGACAGAATTAGAAAAGCAAACCTCACAGGATTTAAATATGAATTGAAACTTTGTGATGCTGTTTTTCTTCAAGCATTCAATTGCTAAATAACTTTCTAAAATAGAGCAAGCACACAGATTGAAAATTAGGTCTGGCTCAAATATGCCTCATTTTTCTGACTCCTGTTGCTTTTTAATGCACGTGGAGACCCAGCGGAGCCCTGGTACAGGCTATCTCTGGAATGGTCGGGTCTATTACTCTGCCTAGGAGTGTCAGGGAGTGCTGAGAAGCATGTTTCCTGTCAAATATGGGGACAAGCTCTTAGGTTTTCGTTTTCATTTCGTTATACTGGTCTGGCAGGAGTTGTTTTACTCTTTTACAATTAACACTGCCAAGGGCTTCAAGTGGAAATGCCAGAAGGCATAGCGTTCTGAGATTCTAAGTTTTATTTAGTTGTACCTCGAAACCTGCTCTATCTTCCTATTGACTGCCATGTTGATATTGTAAAAGAGCTTATTCTCATTTTACACATGGACAAACAGATCCAGCCCAGTGGCTGTCAGCACAGGGCCTGATGCTAAAATCCTCATGCTGGCTTGCAGACTCTTCATACACATATATTTCTTTTCCATCTAAATCTCCCACCTCTGACGCCAGAAGAGCGTGGGGTTCTATAGTTCATACATTCTGCTTGAATGACTCTCCTAATGAATTTTCATTAAGAAAAAGGCAAACCTACAGGCAAAGGAGAGAAAATCAAAAGATATTCCGGTCTGAATGTCTCTGAGATTAGGGATGTGTCAAAGGATGGGTATCGTAAATGAGCAGGAAAACCTAGATAATGTATGTTTGTAACACATGAGAGCAACAACTCTTTAAAATGCAATGTGAAGTCCTGGGGTAGGGGCCAAGGAAAGCACAGGATGAGTCAGAAGGCCTGGCTTCTCTTTTTGGCTGTAATAATGAGAAGTCACACAACGCTCTGTGCTTCAGTTTCAGAAATTGATTTGAAAATCTTCTGTCTTCCCTATAATATGGATCAAATCAATGTATATGATGGTACTTTCTAAAAGCTCCCAAAACTGTCTATTAAAGTTACATTTTTAAACATTAAGTGCCAGTACTTGTGGAATACATTAAGAATATTGCACAGTTTATTCTATTCTGCTTAATATTCAGTGAGGTACTGAGGGGACTTGGATCAGATAGCACAGAGGGAGAGAAAAGATGGGTGGCCTTGGTTCACCAAGCTGAGCTGGGCTCACTTTTCTGAGCATCCGTGACTGTCTCTATATTTGGGACTCCTTTCAAAACTCAGCTGAGCTGGACTTTTTGATCACCACACCAGCAGCAATGGTGAGATGAACGAGGAGACTATGCTGCTGGCCTGAAGCACTGGCCGCTGAGCAAGTTGCCCGTGGTATATGCGGGCAGATCCACAATTCACAAAGGTCTTTTCCATTTCCAGCTGTTCCTCCTTATGCTCCAGGCTTCAGCCTCACCCAGTCTAGACATGAGGTCGCTGTGGCTAAGCCTTCTGCAGTCACTCACCCAGATCCCAAGAGCAGGAGACAGTGGGCTGCTGGGAGTCTGAGCACTGAGAACTAGCAAAAGCAAACCCATCCTTGTCTGCCCATAAGTGTAGAACAAGAGCGAAGATTCCCAGACCACAAGTAGTTTTGCAAAGGACCTACTGTTAAGTCCTGGGTGGGTGGGGGAGTTCGGAGAGAGACAGAAATCCTATGCAAATATGACATCAAAGGCACTACTCAAGAGTATGAGTTCCTATTTAATTGAAAGATCTTAGGTAGAAAACTGAATTTGATCTTTGGCATTGACAATAGCTGCAGCCAAGCTATGCAATAATGAAGACAAAGAGAATAATTGATTTAGGAGTGGAACAAGCATGGCGTCCCATTCCTGCTGGTCTGAAGTCCAGCATACTCCACTCTCGGCATGAAAAGTGTAGAACCCATGTGATACATGAACTATCACATTGTCACACCTTCCAAAGGAAACACAACTCATTAGTAATTTTCATTTCACCAGTAAAACAAATCAAAACTCTACCATGTACATTGTTACAAGGTTGCAATATCAGTGCCAGATCAGCCTTTCTCCAATGCCAAGCTCCCTAGAGCAACTTTGAGGCTCTCTTATCCAAACTCCAGAGACACTACATGGTTCTCCTTGGTCTGGTGTGGTGTAGAAGTCATCCCTCCTGTTTGTTAATGGAGCGACAATGTGCACAGTAATAGACATTTCTGTACTTCGGTGCTATTGAGGAAAGATTCCTTACAATGAAAGGTTTGTCATAGGTGCCATTGTTATATCATTGTTATAATTACCAAATGACGTAAAAAATTGTTTCCCTGGTCTCATAATTTGTTGTAAGCAAAGCATTTTTTTTGGTAGAAAAAATTATATATTGGGAGCTATTTTATTTCAAATGCATTTTTAGCTTTTATGAAGTCTTTTTTCCTGTCTGCCTGCCTGTCTTCCACTCATTGATATTGGCTGGATATCTAGGTGTCATGCTGTTTCTTTACATTATATTATTTATGGGATATGCTCACTGTTTCACTCTGTCCTAGGAGGTGTCACCATTGAAATGTAAGCCTCAGTGTCATTTTCTTCTCCAATATCCTTGGTTTATAACTCTACTTGTATAGGACTTTATAGAATCAAGATGTGAGAATGGAGAATTAGTCTAAAGATTTCTAAATTCCCCAATTTCAGGATGGGTCTTTAAAACTTCACTTTTGACAGAGGCAGGGATAGCCTTTCATTCGTTTCTCCTGCTGCCTTATCCTTTACCTGACAGCTTTGCTTGTTTCCATCTCAGAAAAAATCCTGCAAGAAAAAATGGAGCGCATGAGTTTTGGCCACCGTGTTGTTAGTTAAGGGTGGGGAGGAGGTAAAGGAAAAGAGAAAGAAGACAGGACAGGAAGATAGGGTGTTGGTTGATATCTTGTTTTTATAGAAAATTTGCCCAGGTTATCAGCATTTCCCTGTCATTGCTCTTCAGCCTTTCTCTGTCCACTGGAGGATACACAAGATGGCAAGTTCTACCAATGCTTCTACTTTGGGAGACTGGGGAGGACAGGGAAGGATTTGCATTCTTGAAGGGTTGTGTACATACTTTGCCTGAATGGTCCACCCGCCCCTCATTCTCACTTTTTCCAAATTAGGGAGTTCATAGTGAAGTTTTTGTTTGTTTTTGTTTTTTTTTTTTTTCCAAAATTCCTATTTATCTGTTTTTCCTTGGATCTGTCTCCTGAGGAAGAAGCCACATTAATTTGTGACATTTGCTGCATTTCCCTGGTTCCCACTTCTCTGTGGTTATAGGAAAAAGCCATTCCTTCCTTGTTAGCATGCTTGTAGCATGCTTTTTTTTTTTTAACTTTTTTTTTTTTTTAACTAGTGGTATTTTACTTAATTCTCTTGGGAAGGGAGATCCCATGATCCAGCATTAGTCCATCTCCTTCCCCAGAATTTCAAACAATCAAAAGCAGAACCAGCACAGTCCTTACCACTCCTCTAATACACCAGTGCCTCTTCAGCCTCTGCAGGACACAGCCCAGAGCTTTGGCATGGCAGGCTAGGCTCTGTAGGGTAGGGCTCCTTTATTCTTCCCTAGGAATCTGTCTCCATTCTTGAACCCTACCATCCAGAAATACCAAGCTGCTTGGGTTACTGTGCATAACATGTAATTCCCTATTTCCTCTCTCCTCTTCTGGTGTTGTCCCCTGTAGTTGAAATGCCCTTCTCTGACACTCTTTCTTCTTTCCTCCCCAAACACACCCAACAATTTTGCCAGGTATTGCCGCAAGCTCCAGTCTTGGTGACCAGTCAGACCCAGCCTACTTCTCCATTTCCAATATAGGGTCTGTGCTCTACTTTGACCTGTCTCGCATGTTTCTATCATTACATGTTATGCTGTTAATCTTTATCTCTTTGTATTGTAATTACCTGTACGTCTGTCCCTCTCGTCCACTAGATGGGACTCCTTGAAGCAGAAATAGTTTCTTTCTGGATGACAGCACAATGTCTAGCATATAGTAGGTCAAAGAATATATATTCATTAAAATGAAAGACATCAAAACGAGCTAGAGGCGTGCTACTCCAAAGAGAGTAGTCCATGGCAGACTTTAGAATCCTTCTGTCAGCAAAGGAACTAAGAAGAATCTATTTGGAATCTCTGGTCACTTGCTTTGTTACCATAATGAAGTACTTCAATAAGTAGAAGACTTTTATCATGGGCAGACTGATCTAATTCATTCTCCAATAAACAAAGAAAATAAGAAATCAGAACTTTCAAGGGAAAAAAAACCAGCACCAATCCCACACTGTTAGTAATAGCATTTGCTTTCTGTGGTCTATGCTTTTATAACTTTTTTTCTCTCCTGGCATTAAAAATGGCCTTGAATTATCTGGATTTTCTTTGATTCAGTAGATAGTCTTTAAAGGAAAATAAAACAGTAAATAAGGGAAAATAAAAATTTTGACATGTAGATAAAAATGCAGTGTTCTAGCAAATTTTTTAATTCAGCTATCTTGAATTCAATATATTTAGTGCCACACACTCCTTTTTAAAGTGTGTCACCTAATAACATTTAATGTCAAATATATCACTTGTTGAGGCAAATAAAACACCACTAGTAATTGGCACTAAAAGTTTTATAAATGCAGTTGGTTTACTTAAATAATTTAGTTAAGCTTTGGATTCTCATGTACCCCACTCCGGGCTAATGAGTTAGAGACCTCTCAAACATATATCAGGGAATTTCTTGGGCAGAACCACCTACTAAGAAATCAGAGGAAAGTGTTCAGAGGTATTTTTGTTTAATTTCCCTTGGAAGATGTAGCTGTACTTTTACCATATTTATGTTCTTTACATTTAATTTAAATGTGAGACATTTGAGGAAAATTCCATTAAAATTTCCAAGACGATATACTTTATACAGGAAAAAAAAAAGTGTGGTATGGCAGCTGACAATTATTTGAAAAAAGTTTGTGCTGCTGACTTAGGATCTTTACTACAGGTTACTGGAAAATGCACCTGTAGTATCTGGGCACAAAGAGTTATTTTTAAAAAGAAATTAAGGTACTTTAGTTTTGTTACATGTCAAATTAAGGAATTATGCTTGGAGAGGATATTAGTTTCTAATTAGCTGACCTTAATATAAAGAGGTGATCTTGTTTGATTTATGTGGTCCTAGGCTACTCACAATAGTCCTTAAATGTGGAAGGGGGGCAGAAGAAGTCAGTTGGACTTCAAGACGGAAGCAGGGGACACCAGTTGAGTGTCTGAGAAGCAGAGCCAGCAAGGCAACATTCTCCCCAAGGGCTTCCAGAGAGGAACACTTTTACCAAAATCTAGATTTTAGTCCAGTGAGACTTCCAACCTGAGACTGTAATAAATCTGTGTCTGTTGTCCTTTGTTACAGCAGCAACAGAACACTAATACATTCAGACAATGTGATGCTAGGCAGTCATTAAAAATAATAACCCATAGTGTGGAAAATACTCATGCTATATTGTTAGGTTAGAAAAGTAGCTGAGGAAACACCGGAGGACAGTGAAATCAAATAAATACGTATCTGTTTAGGGAAAATTTGAAAGATAGGCTAGAAAATGATATTCATGGTTCTCAACTGGTGCTGGGATGATTATTTTTCTGTCTTCTTTCTGGACTTCCCAAGTTTGTTTTTAAATCACATAGTAAAATTAAATGTTGAACGTGATTGACCTTATCTCCCTCACAATCTTGGAGGCGATGAGCTCCAGTGAATATAGTAAACTCCTGTAGGTTATCTTGTGCTCAATCCTTACTTTGCCACATTTCTGCATCTCAAACACATTGAAATTATGTTAATGTCTATGCTCTAATTTATTTTATTTTACCTTTTTTTTAATTGATGTTTGAAACTTGAGCCATACAAAATTAGAAAACATTTTTGGCATACAAAGATTAATTTCTGAATATTTATATTAATGGTGTCAAGATTACAATAGCAGCATAGCTAAGTACATAGGTATAGTATCTGAGACTAAAATCTAAAGTGAATGGACTTAACTTTTCTGGGTTCAGCTGGATACTGACTTTCACCTTTCCTTACCAGATACACTACTGGCCCCCATCATTGTTAAAAAGTCACTGCCTTCCCTTCCTGCCTTAGGTGTTTGATTTTCATCAGTGGTAGGTTTTACTGTTGCTCTAGATATTTGTAGAGAATATAATTTAAAGGAAATTAATCCTCTAGAAGCAGGATAAAATTTAGCACGTTAAGTCAAATGCTTTGATGTTAAGAGCATTTTCAATAGATATAATCTACCATGCAAAACTGCTCAACTTTACTATAAAGACCTGGTTCTCAGTCACAGGGTAGAAGACCATTATTAAGTATCTGAGAGGCAGCAGACTGCAGTGACCAGGAGGGGAGCTCAGGCATCAGATGTGCCTGGGTTCAAAGGGTGGCTGCAACCTTTGTCCCGGGCTCCTGGAAAGTGACTTCAGCTTCTTGATTTCCTTTGTAAAAGGGACTGTGACTGTCCTCATTACCCACAGTTATTGTGAAAAGGAAATAAAATGGCTCTCCCTGTATCAAAATTAGTAATTGGTGGCTATCATTGTAGCTGAATGTCCTTTCTACTGAGTATTGTTACCTGACCTACACAACTTAAGAAAATTCAGTAACTGCTTGTGTTTGTATTCTCTGTGGTCATTTCAAGCCATGTTTTCTTATTAGGTGTGATAAAGTAACACACATCTGACAAGACACTGCTGTTGTATGGGAAGCCAACTGGCAGAAGTAGCCGGAACTTGTTTGATCTCTGTTTATGATTGTTTCCTAGCACCTCAGTAGAATGAGAATACGAACCTGCACCTAGTTTCTCCGAAATGCTTAAAAAGGGGCATGGATTCTCCCAGTGTAAAAGAGGACCCTGGTGTTTTTGGCACAAGTCCTAAAGCAGAAAGAGAAACAAAAGCATATGTGGCTTTGGCCTCTGAGCTCTCCCGGGAAAACAGTGGGAGTCCTAGTACCCTTTCTCTTTGTGATAAATGTTCAAAAAGCAGAAACTTTGAGGGAATTTTGTTCTTGGTAGGAGGGCCTGGGAGTTCTATTCGAAGGTAGGAATGTAATGAAAACAAGAGCACCTTGCTGGAACTTACCTTTTCTACTCTGCTTCATTATCACTCTTAAGGATTTTTTATGTATATGCTGAACTCAAACCGGTTACTTTTTGAGAGCTTGTTTGGAGGTTCTAGCAGGGGAGCGCAGCTACTCGTATACCCTTGACCGAAGAACGGTCCTCTCCTCTATCGGGGAAGGTCTTCCTCTTCGACCGAGCGTGCAGCTTCAGGAGGGACGCACATGGAGCAGTGAGGGAGGAAGGGGACACCCGCCTAGCCAGCCAGATCAGCCGAATCAACCCTGGCGATCAATGGGGTGACAGATGTTGCAGCCAGATCGCCCTCACATCCATAAACCGGTTACTTTTTGAAATAGCAACCATGTCCAAGTCTTCAAAGACGACTGCAACTAAACTCAAAGCAGGAAAGAGGCACTTCAGAGACATGTTTCTCCTAAGATGTTAAATCAGGAGAGACTAAAAGACCCAAATTACTTATGTAAAAATGAGGAGTAAAAGAAATTCTTAAATCAGATTTAAATAATCAAACGAAATATCCTTGGTTTGCTAATTTCCCTTACCCTGTCTTGGAAAAATTCTTTATTAGACAATGTTGAGACTCTAGAGGATATTGGGATAATACTCAGATAAAAGGCTAACCGTCCTTCTTGTTCTAAATGCTGGGTACAAAATGGCATTGCATATTTTCAAAGCGAACTGCTAATTGTATCCTTCAGAAAGTTTGGAAGTTTTCACAATCATTATTTTTACACAGAAATCTGTTTATTAAACCAAACAAAACAGATAAAATTATACCAGCCCTCGATTTTTTTGAATTTTCATTTAAATAAGCAAACTCTAAATCCACACCTTAAAAGATGTTTGTGCATCTATGTATTTCCAAAATACTCATATTTCAATAAGTTTTTCACATTATATTCACCAACAGTATCACAAAAGTTCTTTTTTTGTGTTTTTTTTGTTTTGTTTACGTAACTGTCAGGAACAGTAATTCTAGAAACACTAGAAGAAAAAGCATAGCAATGTCCACAGTTACAAGAAAAAGTGCACATTACTTGGTCACAATCACAGTCATTACTTGAAAAACTATATGTAACAAGTACATAAGAAATATCACTGATGCCTTAAACTCATTATCAAAAACTGAATGACATAAGTTTTACATAAAATAAGGCAAATTCAGGAAAGCACAAAGAATTTGTAATCCAACCAAAGCTGAACAACAGAAAGATAATTGTACAAGAAGCATAAACTGATGTACTTCTCCCTAAATATTTAAAAAATAGGCTTGCCTCAGTGCACAAAGAAAACACCATTCATGTGTATCCAACACTATAAAATAAGAAAGGGCAAAGTGTGGAGGGAGAGGAAGGAAAAGTTCATGGAAAAGCTGCAGCTGCGTCCACTGAGAGTTCTTTACATCACTGTTACCTAGAACTGCAAATTATACAAATCCTATCAGGAGAGGTAATGGTCTTTTTGGAAACTATTTCTGAAAGAGAGAAAGAAAAACTACACACGAGTGCAAATTTTCAGATTGTCACTTGCAACCTCTTAACATTCAGCCATCTACATCCAACTGCTGCTGGAGGCATGCCCGAAACACAGCAGCGTCAATCCACGGTGAGCAGCTGTAAGGAACCAAGGTGTGATTTTTTTTTTTCAATGATACGTCTTTTTTAATATTAAAACATTCTGTGATGAAAACCTCTATTGCGAAACTGCGATGTTGAGAGGCATGACGAGTCGAGTGCAGAAACACAGGCTTCTCGTGGAAGTAGTTCCTGATGTGACGATTTAAAGAACGTAGCAAGGGTTTGTTTTCCAGCATTGTTATTTTTTGTAGAAAGAATCTGGAAAGAGGAGAAGGCAAAGGGATGTGGAAAAGGTACTTACAGTAGTTTCTCAAAACAGTTTTCTTTTAGGACCTATGAAAAAGTTACCAAAGTAAAAATGACAATTTTGAATGAAAAACAAGTTTTTGTCTTTTTATAAAAATTACATATATATTTTTTTAAAATACAAGATCCTTCTCAATGTTATATCCTGTAGCAACAAGAAATTTGGCTTTTTTTTTTTTTTGCCAGATACTGTAGCTTTCTGTCCAGTAAGTCAGTAGCAAATTCCACTAATATTTCAGTTGGATCTTGAACTATTTTTTATACCACAAACTTCTTCTGTTTTATCCTTGAATTAAGAATATACAGCTTTTTTTTTTTTCTCCAAGATATTTATGCTGAGAAACTAAAACATAAAGCAGTAGGCTGGACACATTACAGTATCTCAAGTACTTCAGAGGTCAGAGTTCCTGTGAAGCACCTTAACACATCACTTTATGGATCAAGGACAATGTGGCATAATGGAAGTATTTCTCTTAAGACTGTGCAGTAAGACCAGAAGCGTCTCTGCTGGGAAATCAAAATGTCATTAGTGGAAACTGCAAATTTAGACCTCAATGAATAGGATCGTCATTTGACTCAGTTCTGTTGTAAAATAAGATTTTCCAGTTCATCTGCAGAACGCAATAAAAATGCAGCTGATTCTCGGTATCCTGCAACGAGCTGTCTCACAGCATTGATTTCAGTTGGACTCAGCTGGGGTCTGGAGCTTGAACTGCTGGAGGATCCTGAGCTAGTTGCCAACTGCCTCTTCATGCTGAGATCCGTCGGTCCTAGAAAAAATAATCACAAAATTAACATGAACAATCTTTGTTCCGGTACTTTGAACATGACCATTAAATTGTTGACTTAATTCACTTACTCTTTTATGAGAAGCTACTGATACCTTTAATCAAATACATCAGCTCTCTGAAATACCAGAGAGCAACATGATGTGAAATGAGTGGCTGAGTATTCTCGGATTCCTTGTCCAGAAAGACCCTGAAGAAGACCTACTCCTACTATGTGCTTTTTGGCAAACTCAATTTCAAGTATACTCTACAGATATTATCGAAGTTTCTCTGCAGCAGTGTAAAATGCTGGGACTTACAAATGCTTTGTGTTTGCACCCTTGGTTAACAAATAATTTCAGGTCCCACCTACTCAGACGTGGAAACATCCTAGACTGTGATGCTAATGACTCCAGATTACAAACTCCTCCATTTAGAACAAAGGAAATTTTGGACAGAAGAGTTCAATGACATGGTTACAATTCAACAGCTTTTAAGTGGCATAGTAAGGATGTGAATTGCATATTTTTT
Organism: Meles meles; assembly: GCF_922984935.1. Lineage (NCBI taxonomy): Eukaryota > Metazoa > Chordata > Mammalia > Carnivora > Mustelidae > Meles > Meles meles. The sequence goes on from NC_060077.1 coordinate 57,388,642, forward strand.
TATTTCAGGGGAATGCTTTTCTATCATGTTGGTTAGCATTTTAAAATGTGTTAGTAAAAATTAGTATTTAAAAATATTAGACAGCAGTTAGTTTTAGGAAGGTGCAGTAAGTAAATGATCAGTACAAACAATTCCGCAAAGAAACCAGACCTGGGATAGTGCTTTAGGTATTGTTAAAGCTGCTTCTGTATTTATTTGCCTAAAACAGGTGTCCAAAGGTTTATTACATATAATTAAACCAAATGAGATAGGTCTGCTTTTTGACAACATATTGTAAGTTTTTATTTCTTTGTATATTTTTACTTTAAAACAATTTAGTTAACAGAAATGTCTTAATTAAAGATTTTTAAAATACTCTGCATCAATTCTTGGATTAAGATTTTTTTAGGTGTTATAAAGGTTTTAAGTGTTCATTGTTACAGCAATTAATGAAAGGTAAGAACCATAATTAATAAATTTGCAATGAGTAATACATTTAAAATCCTTGAATAAATATTATTGGGGACATTAACTGAAGGCATGCTCAAGAATTGTAGTAATTCTCTAACTTGAAATAATTTAGATTTTTCTTAGAGAACTTTTCATATAATAGTATTCAATTCCTGAACTGAAACAAGGGATCCTGTTCCTCCTTCTTGAGGCCTGACGGAAAGAGGTCAAGACCCACCCTGTACCTGAAGGGAGAAGAGGACTGCTGTCAGCTAAGAGGCACGTGTCTCATGAAATGGGAACAGCTTCACTCGTAATCTAATTAGGACAGAGACAAGACTAGCACACAAGAACTCAAACATTTGAGAGGGACTTATTTCCACTTCTGCCACAGCCTTAAAGCCTTGACTTCCTAGCAGGAGTTAGTTTCCATTTGTTCTGCTGTTTACAAAATCCTGGGGCTGAAAGGGAGAGGTGCGGGGATGTTGCACGTGCAGACAGGAAGGAATGAACAAGCATGGAAGCAAATCAATAGCAACTAGTGCATTTGGAAAGTTCTGAATGGATTAAGAAAATATGACATAATGGGTTCTGGTTTATGGATGAACACACTTTAAATTTGGATTTTTTCCCCTTTATTTATATTCAAGTATCCCAGTACCAGTACAAATCTTTATAAAACAAAGCTGAAAGGACTTTCCTCAATTATGTAGATATGTCTTGTCCAGTTGATGATCATTATTTTACTAGAAGTTGTAACATTTTATGATGTTTTTGCTGACAAGCCAAGTGGCTGTTTGACGTCTTTAGGTGGAATTAAGAAAGAGTGAGGCTAGGGCTCAAGTTCTTTTTAGGATAAAAAGATTGTGATTTCGTTCTAACACCGTGGTTCACAGATTATTCTCTACCTCTGGCTCAGAGATAAAGGCTTCCAAACTAATAGAGTTTTCACTTTCTTTCTAATTATTAACACAGGCAAATTCTAGATAGCTCAGTAACACAAGCCATTCACACCTTTGTTATTTTTCTGGAAGAAAGCTGACCTCCATTATCTTGGAGTCATTTGGATCTACAGGATCAGGATTAAGTATAATTAAAAGTATAAGGAATTCTTTTTGCTGAATCTTCAAAGCTAAGAGGTTGAGTAGGGAAGCAAAAAAAAAAAAGTCACAAATGAACAAAATTAGTGACTACTCAAACAGCCCTTGTTTGTTACTAGTACTTTTTTTTTTTTTAAGATTTTATTTATCTATTTGAGAGAGTGTGTGCAAGGGAGATGACAAGGGTCAGGGAGGAGGAGGTGAAGAGGAAAAGAGAGAAGCAGACTTCCTGTGAAGCAGACGTCCTGCTAAGCAGGAAGACTCACAGAGGGCTCAATCCCAGGACACCAGGATCATGAGCTGAGCTGAAAGCAGACTCTTACCTGACTGAGCTACCCCGGCACCCATGTTAACTAGGATTCTTAATTTGCCTCATTCAGACAATGTCATACTTGACTGGCTTCGCTTAACTCAAAAAAATCAATACAAAGTAAAATTTCAAATTTTATGAAGATGTTAAATTTAATGAAGTCAAGGAAAATATTCTTGGAGATTTGCTCAAATAACAAAGCCACTAAAAAGGGTTAAAGTCTCTGCCTTCTGCTCAGGTTATGATCTCAGGGTCATGATCTCAGGGTCCTGGGATGGAGCCCCACATCAGGCTCTCTGCTCAGCAGGGAGCCTGCTTCCTTCTCTCTCTGCTTGACTCTCTGCCTCCTTGTGATCTGTCAATTAAATAAATAAAACTTAAAAAAAAAAGTTATGGGCTCTGGAGGAGGGAGCCAGTTAATAAAACAAGCAAAAAGAATGACACAATAGATGTTTCAAGAGAAAATGATTTGAGTATCAAGTGATTAAAGCAAATTAGAAAACTTGACTAATTTTAAAACCATAATTATGCAGACTCTATAGTCATTCTGAAAATTTGAGTAAGAGGTATTTCCCGGTAACAGAAAATGTTAGAAAAATTAAGCTCCACCAAAATCAATCTTTGATTTAAGGGTTGGGGGCAGATTTATAAGTTATAAGTAAATTCTAATTAAATGAAGATGTATATCTATAATTCACTTTATTTTTTGATGTATTTCTTAAAATACAGTTCACATACAATGTTATATTTGTTTCAGGTGTACAACACAGTGATTCAACAACTCTCATGCTAGCTTATTTTTGTTTCAAGTTTTTAAGTTCTACTTAACATTTGGTGTATTAGTTTTAGAAGAATTTGATTCATTACATACATGTAACACCCAGTGCTCATCACAAGTGCCCTCCTCAAAAGCCCATCACCCATTTAGCCCATCCCCTCCCACTTTCCCTCTAGCAACCCCTCATTTGTCCTCTATAGTTAAGAGTCTATTTTATGGTTTGCCTTTTTTTCTTTCCCCTATGTTTATCTGTCTTGTTCTTTAAATTGCACAAATGAGTGAAACTCTATGGTATTTCTTTGACTTATTTTGCTTATTAGCATAATACACTCTAGCTCTATCCACATCATTCAAATGGCAAGATTTCATTGTTTTCAATGGCGAAGTAATATTCCATTGTACATATATACCACCTCTTCTTTATCTATCATCAGTCAATGGACATTTGGACTCTTTCCATAATTTGACTCTTGTTGATAATGCTGCTATAAACATTGGGGTACAAGTGCCCTTTTGAATCAGTATTCTTGTATTCTTTGATAAATATCTAGGAGTGTAATTGTTGGATCATAGGGTATTGCTATTTTTAAGATTCTTCGGGACCTCCATACTGTTTTCTAGAGCAGCTGCTCCAGTTTCCATTCCCACCAACAGAGTAAGAGTGTTCGCCTTTTTTGGCATACCTGCCAACATCTGTTGTTTCCTGTGGTGTAGATTTTAACAATTCTGACAGGTGTGAGGTAGTAGCTCATCATGATTTTGTGTTTCCCTGACAATGAGTGAGGTTAAGCACCTTTTCATGCATCTGTTGGCCATCTGTATGTATTCTTTGGGGAAAAGTCTACTCAGGTCTTCCCATTTTTTAACTGGATTATTGGGGGGGGGTGTTGAGTTTATTAAATTCTTTAGATTCCAGATACTAACAATTTATCAGCTAGGGCCTTTGCAATTACCTTCTCCCATTCTGAAGGTTGCCATTTCACTAAAGTGTAGCTATCACCTGCCACCATACAAACCTATTTTAAATGCATGAACTATATTCTGTAAGCTGTACCTTTCATTCCTGCGACAGTCATTCCATAACTGGAAGCCTGTATCTTCTCCTTTCCTTCAACCATTTTGCCATCCCCTATCCTCCTAGCTACCATTAGTTTGTTCTCTGTATTTATGGGTCTGTTTCTGCTTTTATTTGTTTCATTTTTTAGGTTCCACAAATAAGTGAATCATATGGTGTTTGACTTTCTCTGACTTATTTCACTTAGCATAATACTCTTTAGAACCATCCATATGGTATCAAATGGCACTATCTCATTTTTTTTAATGGCTGAGTAACAGTCCATTACACCCACATGCACATACACACAGCCCATGCATCTACTGATGGACACTTGGTTGCTTCTGTATCTTGGCTATTGCATGCTGCAATAAACATAAAGGTACATATATCTTTTTTCAAAGGAGTGTTTCTATTTTCTTTGGGTAGTTAGCCAGTAGTGAAGTGCTAGATCATATGGTATTTCTATTTTTGATTTTTTGAGGAACCTGCATACCATATTCCATAGTGGCTACATTAAAATTACATTCCCACCACAGTGCACGAGGGTTTTTTTTTTTTACATATATTGACCAACACTTGTTACTTCTTGTCACTCTGAGTCTAGACATTGACAGGTGTGAGGTGATAACATCCTTGTGGTTTTTATTTGTAGTTCCCTAATGATTCCTGCCATCGAGCATCTTCCCATGGATCTGCTGGCCATCTGTATGTCATTTTTGGAGAAATGTCTATTCAGGTCCTCTGCCCATTATTTAATGGGATTTTTTTTGGGGGGGGGGCTTTTTGGTGTTGAGGTCTTCATATATTTTGGAGATTAACTGCTTATTGGATATATTATTTGCAAATATCTTCTCCTAATCAGTAGGCTGCCTTTTCAATTTGTTTGATAGTTCCCTTTGCTGCACAAAAGCCTTTTATTTTGTTGTATTCCCAATAGTTTTTTTTTTTTTTTTGCTTTTGTTTTCCTTGCCTGAGGAGACCTGTCCAAAAAAAAATGTTGCTAAGGCTAATGTCAGAGATTATTGCCTATGTTTTCTTCTAGGAGTTTTATGGTTTCAGGTCTCACATTTAGGTCTTGAACCCATTTTGAGTTTATTTTTGTGTATGGTATGAGAAAGTGGGTTTTGTTTGGTTTTTGGTTTTGGTGCAAAATGGAGCTATCTAGTTTTCTCTACACCATTTATTTAAGGGACTGTCTTTCCCCCACTGTATATTTTTGTATCCTTTGTCATGGATTAATTGACCATGTAAGTTTGGATTTATTTCTGGCCTCTCTATCCTGGTCCATTGATTTACATGTGTTTTTGTGCCAGTAGCATTCTGTTTTGATTACTACAGCTTTGTAGTATATCTTGAAATCTGGGACTGTGATACCTCTGGCTTTCTTCTTTCTCGAGATTGTTTTGGGTATTTGAGGTCTTTTGTGGTTTCCTACAGATCTTAGTACATTTGTTCTAGTTTTGTGGAAAATGCTATCGGTATTTTGATAGGGATTGCATTGAATCTATGGATTGTTTTGGATAGTGCGGATATTTTAACACTAATTCTTCCACTCCATGAGTATGGGATACCTTTCCATTTGTGTTGTCTTCAATTTCTTTCATCAGTATTTAATGTTTTCAGAGTACAGTTCTTTAACATCCTGATTAAATTTATTCCTAGATTCTTTTTACTTCTGCTCTGATCTTAATTATTTCCTTCTCTCTACTATCCTTGAGCTTTGTTGGTTCTTTTCCTAATTCATTTAGGCACAAAGTTTATTTGAATTTTTTTTTTTTAGGTAAGCCTGTTTGATTATAACATTGTCTTTTAGCACTGTTTTTGCTTCATTCAGAAAATTTCTACTGTTATTGTCTCAAGGTATTTTTCAGTTTCCTCTATTTGTTGAGCCATTGGCTGTTCAGTAGCATATAGTTTAGCTTATATATTTTTTTTCCACAGTTTTTTTTTTTTTTTTTTTTGTCTACTCTATTTCCAGTTTCATACTATTGTGGTCAGAAAAGATGGTTGGTACAATTTCAATCTTAAAATTGAGACTACTTCATGGCCTAATATGATCTATTCTGGAAAATGTCCCATGTCTACTTGAAAAAGAATGTGAATCTGTTTTTTTTTCATTTTAACTCTTTTTACTTATATGTTTATTTGTTTTTTTTTTTTTTTTGCTTTTTTTTTCCCCATTTTATTTATTTTTTCAGCGTAACAGTATTCATTCTTTTTGCACAACACCCAGTGCTCCATGCAAAACGTGCCCTCCCCATTACCCACCACCTGTTCCCCCAACCTCCCACCCCTGACCCTTCAAAACCCTCAGGTTGTTTTTCAGAGTCCATAGTCCCTTATGGTTCGCCTCCCTTTCCAAATTTTTTTTTTTTAATAAACATATAATGTATTTTTATCCCCAGGGGTACAGGTCTGTGAATCGCCAGGTTTACACACTTCACAGCACTCACGATAGCACTTACCCTCCCCAATGTCCATAGCCCCCTCCCCCTCTCCCAATCCCACCTCCCCCCAGCAACCCCCAGTTTGTTTTGTGAGATTAAGAGTCATTTATGGTTTGTCTCCCTCCCAATCCCATCTTGTTTCATTTATTCTTCTCCTATCCCCCTACCCCCCCATGTTGCTTCTCCATGTCCTCATATCAGGGAGATCATATGATAGTTGTCTTTCTCCAATTGACTTATTTCACTAAGCATGATACGCTCTAGTTCCATCCACATCGTTGCAAATGGCATGATTTCATTTCTTTTGATGGCTGCATAGTATTCCATTGTGTATATATACCACATCTTCTTGATCCATTCATCTGTTGATGGACATCTAGGTTCTTTCCATAGTTTGGCTATTGTAGACATTGCTGCTATAAACATTCGGGTTGAATCTGTTTTTAGACAGAATATTCTATATATCTGTCAAGCCCATCTGGTCTATCATATCATTTAAAGCCACTTTAAAAAATAATTATCTGTCTGGATCATCTATTGTTGATATAAACGGTGTTAAAATTCCCTACTATTTTCATATTACTGTTAATTTTTCCCTTTATGTCTGTTAATATTTGCTTTTAATATTTAGGTGCTTCTATGTTGGATACATATGTATTTACAATTATTACATTTTATTTGATCAATCCTTTTATCACTGTGTAATGCCCTTCTTTGTCTCTTATTAGAGTCTTTGTTTTAAAGTCTAGTTTGTCTAAGTATTGCTACCCAGCTTTGTTTTTGCTTCCATTTATTAGCATGGAATATATTTTTCCATCCCTTCTTTTTTAGGTTGTATGTATCTTTAGGTCTGATAGTTAGTCTCTTGTAGGGAGTATCAAGATGGGTCTAATTTTTTATCCATTCAGTTCCTCTGTGTCTTTTGATTGGATAATTTAGGCATTTGTATTTAAAGAAATTGTCCACAGGCATGTGCCATTTTGTCAGTTATTTTCTGGCTTTTTGGAAATCCTCTGTTCCTTTCTTCTTGCTGTCTTTATGTTTTGATTTTCTGTAATTATATGTTTAAATACCAAATTTAGAGAAGGATACAATAAGATAATTAAAAGCTAGTATCCCTAATGTATATATAGACAAAAATCCTTAACAAAACATAGCAAGCCAAATTCAATATATTGATAGGATCACACAGCATAATCAGGTGGGTTTATTCCAAGGATTCAAGAATGGTTCAATATCTGCAAATCAATCAGAACAAAAACATACAGTTGTCTCAATAGATGCATTCCAAACTGGGAAGGAAGACCTAAAACTGTCAATCCTAAAATTTGTATGGAACCACACAGGACCTCAAATAGGGAAAGTAATCTTGAAATAGGACCAAAGTGGAGGCAACATCCTCCCTGATTTCAAAAAATGTTACCAAAGCTTTAGTAATCAAAATAGTGTGGTATTGGCATAAACATAAACACAAACCAATTGGAAGAGATAGCCCAGTACTATACTTACATGCATGTGGTTAATTAATTTAGGACAAAAGAGCCAGGAATACACAATGGGGAAAGAACAGTCTCTTTTAGAAACGGTGCTGGGAAAATCAGATAGCATAGGCAAGAGAATGAAACTGAACCTCTAAAACTATAAACAAAAATTAACCCAAAGTTGATCAAATACTTTAAGACCTGAACCCATAAACTCCTAGAAGAGAAAATAGATGGTAAACTCCAAGACATCAATCTGGTTATGATATTTTGGATTTGACATTAAAGCAAAAGCAACAAAGGCAAAAATAAACATCTGAGACTATATCAAATTAAAAACCACTGCACAGCAAAGGAAACCATTGATAAAATGAAAGAAGCCTACCAAATGGGAGAAAATATCTGAAAATCATATATCTGATAAGGGGTTAACATCTAAAACATATACAAGCATAACGCAATTCAATAGCAAAAAAAAAAAAAGTCTGATTAATAAATGGGCAAATGATCTAAATAGTTTTCCAAATATACTGTTTTCCAATATACTGGTGGTCTGAAATATCTGAAAAGGTATTTCATAATCATCAGGGAAATGCTAGTCAAAGCCACAATGATGTATCACTTCATATAAGTTAAAATTGTTGTTAGAAGATTTCACAAAACTTCTGTGGACAAAACTCAGAATTCAGCAATTGATAAATATATTACAAAATATGGATTACAGGTCTACTACGAAGAATGAAATTCTCTGGAGGGGGATAACATTTTTCTTAGCTGGGGTTTCAGGTTCATGGTCCCTGTTACCAAAATCAACTGTAAATGTCCATCTGTTAATGTGGATCTGTACAGAGATTTTATGAATTTTATATAGATGTTTCCAAATTGAGTATATTCATCATTTGTAAAACATTTATAGCCTTCTTCTGGATTTTCTAGAAACTTACCTAATAACTTGTCAATGCATTGCAGGTTAATTACTTCCAACTGAAGATTAAACTGGCAGTTCAATTGAACAGTGAAAACTATTTTGAGATACGGGAATTTATTTTCCACGTGTATAAAGTCCAAAAAACATTGCTGAGCCTGTAGTATGTGCTCAGCAAATATATCCACAGGAAATATGTGTGGAAATGTAGATTTACATCTTGTTTTAACTTGGACAGTATGAATTTATAAAGCAGCTTAGCCACTACATGTAAGTCAAACAATGTTATCAGCAAAATGGCTTTATCACAGCATAAACTTCACATATAAGAACTGTTTCATCTTGTAATTTCAGATTGAACTCATCAAGAATCATTGTTCATTCTGTAGCATAAGCTAATTTCCAAAGCCATTTAGTGTTCAGAAAAATTTCAGTCTTGGCTCTGACCTGAAAAAGTTTCCCACAAGGCCATCAAGCTGCTGTGTCTTAGGACAAGTAAGGGCATTTGGATTTTATTTTTGACAAAATCTCACAGAAGTTAGGATAATTAAATTGATGAAAACAAAGTTTAACGCTGACACTGCTGTTCAATGTTACATGATCAATTCAAAGTTTCTCCACAATGTACCTAATTCAAAAGGTGAATAGTTCAGGAAGTAACCATATGACGACTTATGTTTTAATAAACTTTGTAAATTTGTCCAAATAAGCCTTTCTACTTCATACATCTTAGCAGATTCCACTTTAGGTTTTACTGAATTTTGTTATTTACAATGAAAATATTCCCAGTAAAAGGTGTTTCACTTCATACTATTCATAAACACGAAGTCTTTTGTCACTTCAAACTCATCACTGATTATTAAAAACAAACAAAAAACCTAACAATATTAGTAACATCTCCACTTATAAAGAGACAAAACCACTTTTAATCAATTGCCTTGGTTTTTAATTATTATCCCCAATATCTTAACTTCAGCCCTTCAAGCACTGTTTTTGCCATAATGCTACTAGTCAAGCAAGTTTATTTTCTTTAGAAACAGTTGAATTGCTGCAACCAAACACCGTTTAATAAACTCATTATCTTACAGTAAGTGAAGTCACTTTCCCTGCTTGACTAATACATGACTAATACATGAGCCACTTAGAAGCTTACTTTGATTGCACACTTTCATTTTATGTTTTGATCATATGTTTACCAGAAGTATTTTATTGATGATAATGTCATACTTTTCTGACAAAGGGTGAAGAAAATTATTATTCTTTAGCAGCTTGGCTAAATTAGCTAATACATACAAAGCATCCAGGGCAGTGCTTGGCTAACAGCAGATACACATGACTAAATTCAACATACAGTTGCAGTTATAAGTGATTATAATAGAACTTGCCCTTTTAATACTGTTTTTGATGATAGGATTATAATGGTACCACAAAATGTGCTGGGGTGCTTTTCATTTCTTTTCCCCTTTTTTCAATCTCTTTGTCTAAAATGAGTATTTCGGGGCGCCTGGGTGGCTCAGTGGATTAAGCCTTCGGCTCAGGTCATGATCTCAGGGTCTTGGGATCGAGCCCCGCATCGGGCTCTCTGCTCTGCAGGGAGCCTGCTTCCTCCTCTCTCTCTGCCTGCCTCTCTGCCTACTTGTGACCTCTCTCTCTATCAAATAAATAAAAATCTTTCAAAAAAAAAATAAAATGAGTATTTCATCCTTAAGGTTTTAGTAAAACTTATCTGTTAAACTATCTGGTTATTTTTTTTTAATTCCTAGGTTTTTACAATACTGATTCAATGTATTAATCACTGTAAATTCATGGGGAATATCTTTTTTTGAGTCAATATTTGCCAATTACGTTTTTGTAAAACCATTTCTAAATAAATTTTCAAATATACTAGCATAAAGGTATTATTTTAATATTTAAAATCTTTTGTTCTTTCATTCTTATTTTATACTTACTTTCTTGGCTAGTCTTGCTTTAAGTCCTTTCAAATATTTTGCTTTTATTGGTTGTCTCTATTGCTTCTTTATTTTCTGTTTAATTTCTCCATTTATTTTCTCTGCTCTGTTTCTAACTTCTTGGATTAAATGCATAGCTCATTAACTTTCTTTGTCTAATGTGTGTGCCAAAATGCCACTTTAGTTCCATCCCACAAATTTAATGTGTAGTGCTTTCATCTACATTAATTATGAATGTTTCTAAATACAATGCTAAATACAATATATTAATAATCCTTTGATTGTTACCATTTGCTTAGTCAATATGAAAGAATGTGTCTTGAGCAGGTTCTAGATATAGCCAGATTAGATTTTTGTTGTATTTTCAATTCTAAGTGATTTTCATTTCTATCAGTCTCTGAAAGAAGTGTTTTAAAAGTCTATGGATATGCCCATTTCTTCTTGCAATTTTGTTAACTTTTTATTAATTTTAAGGTTATGTTGTTGGGGCACATAGTTTCTAGACAATTGTGACTATGAACTGTTCCCTGCATTATTAGGTAAGAAATTTAAAGCTTTTGCCTTAAAGCCAATTTTCTACTTATTACATGTGTGAGTGTGTACACACACACACACACACACACACACACACACATTTCCTCTAAATACTTCTGCAAGACTGTGTTTTGTATGGGTCTTTTCTATCAAAATGAAACCACTTTTAATTTATGCATCTACCTAAGAATCTGTCCTTTACCAAATACTGGATTACAACACAAGATATGTGTTAATACAAGGTCTGGATCACTCCATCTTCAGGGGGCTTACCATTCTGATTAGGAGAGAATGTCAGATGCCACAGTTCAGTGAGAACTGTTTGACTCATCTAAAGTCTTTGTCAAACTCAAGCCATTTTCAACCCATTCAGGTCTAATCTAAGCCTAACAGATTGTGCTGTCAAGTACTTAACTCCTCTTGACCTCATCAAATTTATCCCTTTCTACTTAATAAACACTGATTAATCAACATTAGGTTACCAAGGAACAGGGTATTTATCCATGAAGTATGTACCAAATTGCTGAGATACATATTCTACAGACAACTAAGAAAACACAAAAAGCAAGATATTTATCACTGTCAAGTAGCTGTTTAAGGCATTATGCAAGGGAGAAGAGGGGAGTATATGAATTACCCTTACTCTCCCCCTAAATTATAAGTCTACTGTCTACCAAAACTAAGGATCAAGCACTGACAAGCAATTACAGTTGGAATTAGATCTTCCATAATATACTTCCATGTTGATTTGAAGGCAATTTTGATTATTTACACTGTAATTGTTGATATCCCATACAATACAAAAAAGCATACATGATTGTCCTGAAACAAATCTGACTTTTTATTTCAAAATGCATTTTAGATCTGCTTTTAAAAATTCATTTATTAAATTTTTTCTTTTAGTGAGTTTTCCCTGTATACAATCTTCTTTTCATTGTCTTAATCCATTTGTTTTATTTCATTTTTCTCATCTAAACGTGCCTTGTTTAACAAAACAAAATAAAATTGCATTTGAAGAGCTTTTCTACACAATTTGAAAAGACTCCATTGTTTCCCCCATTAAGAAGGCCAATCTTTCCTCTAGGTTAGATTTGCTAACTGAGGGCACTCAGCTCTGTAAACAGCCTTGTTTTTTCATTGTGTGGCCCTTCCACTTGAGCTTCAAATTCAACATTTTCTAGAGACCTAACTGATAAACTGTAGGAAGACTTGGCAGTGTCAGTTACTCTCCAGCAGAGTCTTAGAAATTTGTGAGGGAAACAACTCAGCATGGCTGTTTTGTGTATAGTTCGGGTTTGTGGGAAAGGACACAAACACTGTAGTAGAGAGGAGAGTTATTTTTTAACTCAGATGAATCAAACATACTACATGAGGGTAAAATGAATTACAGTACTACTTGAGTTTTTGCATTTTCATACATGTTCACTTTTTCAAGTAACAGGAAATAATGCCCCCCCAAATAATAAGCCCAGAACATCCATTTATTATTTTTCAGAGCTGAGGCCAAAAATATCTAAATTGCTTAGATTACTGGGGTTCCGCCTCCATCACCATGACCCCATGATTAAAGTTTTACCTTATTTTAAAAGTGTCTGTGTGTGTATGTATGTATATATGTATTTCCCATTTAGTGAGAGGAGGAGGGCTTGGGGGCTTGGGTGGGGGGAAAGACAATGGAAGAGGGGGAGAAAGAATCTCCAGCAGGGTCCACGCTGAGCAGGGAGCCCCACACAGGGCTCTATTCCACAACCCTGAAATCATGACCTGAGCCAAAATTGAGAGTGGGATACTTAACCAGCACAGCTGGTGCCCCTTAAGTTTCATCTTTTTCCAAGGATTAGTTGGAAGTTTAGTAAACAAGGGGAAAGATGAGAAAAATCTCCAGAATGTCCTCAGGAAAAACTAGATACGTTTTATTCTCTTGTATACTTACTGTCTTATTTTAAAGTTAACAGGAAACCCCAATAAGCTAAAATTTTAAAACATCAGCTGTAAAATGTATGTTTATGTGTATTCAATCTATTTTCAGAAATATTTGAAGACATTTTAAGGAGGTAAATTAAATGGAAACTGTACCTGTGATAAAGTACTAGTAACCCAAGTAAATAGTAAAACTCTACTAAAGAATTTGGACTTGGACACAAGTTTCATCTTCAAATGATGAAATCTCATTTTATACATATAAGTATATAGTTATAAAACTAGTATATGAAAAATCTGGGTTCAAGTCTTAAAACGGAAACTCTAGATATATGAACTATAAATCTGGGCAAATCATGTATCCTCTGAGATTCACAAGTAAAATGTGAATACTGCAATACTGCTACCACATTTGTCCATTTGCCAGGTTGTTGGAGCAGGGGAAATGAAGTTATGCATGTTAAATGGTTCAATGAATGCGAGAGCTGGTTTTGTTTTTTTTTTAAGGTTTATTTGACAGATCACAAGTAGGCAAGGTGGCAGGCAGAGGGGGAGGGGGAAGCAGGCTCCCTGCTGAGCAGAGTGCCCAATGCGGGGTTCAATTCCAGGACCCTGGGATCAAGACCTCAGCCAAAGGCAGAGGCTTAACCCACTGAGCCACCTAGGCACCCTGTGAGAGCTGATTTTTAACTGGAATCCTACCCTCGCCTTAACTTCTCAGTAAAAATAGAGGATTCATGGATTATTTAGGTTAAAGACTAAGGATTTATTCAAGTTGATGTAACTCATTGTATTAGTCAAGGTTCTCCAAAGAAACAAAACCAACAGCTGATATATGTGTGTAATATATGTAATAAGGAATTAGCTCACATGATTATGGAGACTGGGAAGTCCCAAGATTTGCAGTTGACAGGCTAGATATTAAGGAAGCTGCGGGGGATTATCAGTCCAAGTCCCAAGGCCTGAGAACTAGGATAGGTGACTGTGTAAATTCTAGTCTGAAAGTCTGTAGGCTCAAGACCCCCAAACTGCTGATTTTTCAGTTCAAGTCCAAAAGCAAGAGCTGACTGCCATCCAGCTCAAACAAGCAGATGGATTTCTCTCTGACTTAGCTTTTTTGCTCTGGTCAGGTCTTAATTTGATTGAAGGATGCCTACCCATGTTAGAACCTCTTCCTTTAGTCTACCAATTCAAAAGTTTATGTCATTCAGACAAACCCAGAATAATGCTAGGCTGAATGTCTAGTGTCTATGACCAGTGACACTGACACTTAAAATTAGCCATCATATTCATGGATTTAAGTTAGGTTCTCTAGATTTTAATTCCAGCGGAGTTAAGTTTTATATCAATTTCAGGTGTACAATACAATGACTCAGTTTTCTACACATCACTCAGTGCTCATCAAGATAAATGTACTCTTGAATTCCCTTCACCCAACCCTCCACCAACCTCTCCTCTGGTAACCATCAGTTTGTTCTCTATAGTTAAGAATCTGTTTCCTGGTTTGTCTTTCTCTCCCTTGGTTCAGGAGACTTATCTAGAAAAACATTGTTATGGCCAATGTCAGAGAAATTACTGCCTGTGCTCTCTTCTAGACTTTTATGGTTTCAGGTCACACATTTATGTCTTTAATCCATCTTAGTTTATTTTTGTATATAGTGTAAGCCTGTGGTCCAGTTTCATTCTTTTGCATGTTGCCATCCAGTTTTCCCAATACCCTTTGTAGAAGAGAATTTTCCCATTGTATATCCTTGCCTCCTTTGTTGAAGAGTAATTGACCATATAACTGCAAGTTTATTTCTGGATTTTCTACTTGGTTCCATTGATTTATGTCTATTTTTGTGCCAGTACCTACTGTTTTGATTACTATAGTTTTGTAATATAACTTGAAGTCTGGAACTGTGATGCCTCCAACTCTCTTTTTCTTTTCAAGATTGCTTTAGCTTTTGGGATCTTGTGTTTCCAAATAAATGTTACAGTTATTTCTGTACAGCTAGGTCTGTGAAAAAGACTGTAGGTTTATTGATAAGAATTGCAATGGATCTGTAGATTGTTTTGGGTAGCATAGACATTTAACAATATTTGTTTTTCTAATCCATGAGCATGGAATGTCTTTCCATTTGTGTTGTCTTCAATTTCTTTCATCAACGTTTTATAGTTTTAGAGTACAGGTCTTTCACCTCCTTGGTGAAGTTTATTCCTAAGATACTTCATTTATTTTGGTGCAATTATAAATGCATTGTTCTCTTAATTTCTCTTTCCACTGCTTTATTATAGAAAGGCAACAGATTTCTGTACATTGATTTTGTATCCTATGAATTTACTGAATTCAGTTATCACTTCTAGCAGATTTTTTGTCGAATCTTTAGCATTTTCTATATACTATATTGTGACATCTGTTAACAGTGAAAGTTTAACTTTTTTCTCTCCAGGTTAGATGTCTTTTCTTTCTTTTTGTTTGATTGCCATGGCTAGGATTCAGTTTTTCAGCATTAAGTATAATAATATAAGCATATAAGTATAATGTTAACTGAGGGTTTTTCATTTATAGCCTTTATGATTGAGGTGTAGTCCCTCTAAACCTACCTTGTTAAGTGTTTTTATCCTAAATGGATGTTGTACTTTGTCAAATGCTTTTTCTGCATCTATGGAAATGAACATAAGGTTTTTATACTTTTTCTTATTGATGTCATGTTTATTGAATCACAAATATTGAAACAGCTTTGCATCTGAAGAATAAATCTTACTTGATGGCGCTCATTCACTAATTTTTTAATATACTGTTGGATTTCAGTTGCTAATATGTATGTGGTTGAAGATTTTTGCCTCTATGTTCATCAGAGATATTGGCTTGGTTGTGTCTTTTTTTGTCTTTATCCAGTTTTGGTATCCCAATAATGCTACCTTTGTTGAATGAATTTCAATTTTTTTTTTCTTTTCTTTTTTCTTTTTTGGTAATAGCTTGAGAAGACTAGGCATTAAAGTGTCTTTAAATGACTGGTACAATTTACCTGTGAAGCCAGCTGGTCCTGGGCTTTCTTTCATATGCTGGGAGTTTTTTGACTACTGATTTAATTCTATTGCTGATAATTGGCCTGTTCAAATTTTCCATTTCTTCCTGCATAAGTTTATATGTTTCTAGAAATGTATCCATTTCTTCTAGGTTGTCTAAATTATTGGCATATCATTTTTCAAAATTTTCTCATACAATTGTTTGTATTTCTGTGGTGTTGGTTATTTCTCCTCTTTCATTTGTGATTTTGAGACCACTTTTTAATTTATGAGGCTGCCTAGAGGCTTATCAATTCTGTTGATCTTTTCAAAGAACCAGCTTGGGTTTTTTTGATCAGTGATAGCGTTTTTCTAGTTTCCATATCACTTATCTTTATTTCCTTCCTTCTGCTGGTATTGAGTTTGGTCTTTTTCTAGTTACTTTTGGTGTAAGGTTAGGTTGTCTAAGATTATTCTTCCTTCTTAAGGTAGGCCTGTATTGCTAGAAATATCCCCCTGTCAGAAATACTTTGCTACATCTCAAAGATTTGAAAAATTGTGTTTTCACTTTGTCTCCATGTAATTATTTCTTCTTTCATTTCTTGGTTGACCCATTCATTTTTAAGTAGCATGTTATTTAACCTCTATGAATTGGTGGTCTTCCTAGATTTTTTTCTTGTGAGTGATGTCTGGTTTCACAATCTTGTGGTCAAAAAAGATGCACAGTATGACTTCAATCTTTATTTTATTGAAACTTCTTTTGTGGCCTAATATGTGATCTACTCTGGAGAACTGTTCCATGTGCACTTGAAAAGCATCTGTGTTCTGCAGTTCTAGGATAGACTGTTCTGAATATAGTCTTAAATCCATCTGGTCCAATGTGTTATCCAAAGCCACTGTTTCCTATGCAAATCAAAACTACAACGAGATAGCACCTCACACCTGTCAGAATGGTTAAAATCAACACAAGATACAACAGCTGTTGGCAAGGATATGGAAATAAGAAAGCTTCTTGCACTGTTAGTGGGAAGGCACACTGTACATCCCCTGTGGAAAACAGTATGGAGATTCCTTAAAAAGTTATAAATACAACTTACGATCTAGCAATCATACTACTAGGTGTTTATCCAAAAAATACAAGAACACTGTTTCAAAGGGATACATACATAGTATGTTTATAGTAGTATTTACAACTACCAAGGTATGGAAGCAGCCCAAGTGCCCATTACTGATGAATGGATAAAGAAGATATACAATAGAATATTATTCATCCATAAAAAGAATGAAATCTTGCCAACTGCAACTTCATTGGGTTGATTTTGTTGGGGGATCTCTTTCCTTCCCCATATTAGGGAAATTCTCAGCTATTATTTCTCAAATACATTTTCTGTCCCCTTTTCTCATCCTACTTCTGGGAAACCTGTAATACGAAGATTACTATGCTTGATGGAGTCACTGAGTTCTCTAAGTCTATTCTCATTTGGGTGATGCATAACCCTTTTTTCTCTTACTTGCTGAGCTTGATGACTCTCCATTACTGTCTCCCAGGTATTAATTCATTCTTCTGTTTCCTCTAGCTGCTATTTATTCAATTAAGTATATTATTTTATTTATTGTGTTCTCACTGATGTTATCCACTCTTAAGTACAGAGTATCTTTTTGATCACTACCCTAAATTCTCTAATCAGGTATATTAATTTTCTCATATTCACTTAGGTCTCCTGGTGTGATTCTGTCCTGTTCTTTCATTTGAGGCATATTCCTTTGTCTCTTTTTTTCCTAACTCTGTGTCTATTCCCATGTGTTAGGAAAGTCAGCTATGTCTCTTGTTCTTGAAAGTAATGGAAGAGGAGCACACTTTTAACAAGGTGGCACCTGTCTTCGCCCATAGGGGACACAGAACCACTGCTGAGTTTGGGCTGGCTGTGGCTGTTCTGCAAAATATGGGCAGGGGGTGCAGTTTTAACAAGGTGCCTATGACCTTTGCAGGAGGTTGGGAGAGGCAACGTTGGCCAGGTTTGCTGTGGTCTTCTGGGGGACAGGCCTGTGAGACCAGGATTGAGTCAGGAACAGCTGGAGAGGATGGGGCACAGTGTAAGCAATTTAGGTAGTGAATGTCTGTGCATCACTGGTGCCTGCAGGTGACTGTGATTATGCTGGAGAGCAAGGGAGGGAAATGGTGCCTGCCAGCTCACTTGTTCCTAGAGAAGTCCCTCAGGGACCTGTGAGATTAACTACCTCTCCTTCTAGTGAGCCCCAGATTTTTTTTTTTTTCAAACTGCGCTTTTAAGCTATATCTCCTCAGTCTCTTTGTTGTGCCAGATCTTAAAGGGCAAGGACTCAGCTTCCTTGTACCTCTGAGCTCTGAGACACGTCCACTGATTTTTAGAGTGCCAGGCTTTACCTCCTGCCGGCTGTAAGAACTCATAAAATTTGGTCCTTCTACTTTTCAAAGCAAAATGCTATGGGAATTTGTCTTCGCTGTGCAGGCTTCCCAATATGATGATCTGTTTCTTACCCTTCTCAACACTTGAGGTTCTTGCACACCTCTGCTGGCCACACCTAGAGGGTTTTGCTCTCCACCACATCTCTACCTTCTCTAATGTTTTCAATGTGGCCTCTTCTCTACATTTAGTTGTGCAGTTATATCAGTCATGCGGTCATTTTTTAGGTTATTTACATTGATGTGTTACCTAGTTGCATTGGTGGGACAAAGTGAGTTTAGCGTCCTCCTAATTCCACCATCTTCCCTATAAGCCTCATGTAAAGATAATTTTAACTTTGATATTCCAAATGGAAAGTATTCTAAATCATTTTAATGTTTTGAGATAATTATATAAGACATGTTTACTACAAAGTAAATGCCTACTATACAAATAAAGATTTAATAAGAATTGCTTTTTGTTCTAGATGCTCAATGGTAAAATCATTTCTGTCAAGGAAAATGAAATTCAGCCTGGCATTTTATTCATATGAATTCTCTTCTGTATTTTTTTTCAATTATTTTTTAAAATTTGAGTATAGTGACAGACGGTAGCTGCAATTATGGTGAACACAACAGTTACTGAATCACTATGTTGTACACCTGAAACTAATTAATATCATGTGTCAAATTACTCTGAATTTAGGATATTAAGCACACACCCCAAAATGTTAATACTACAGTGAACAAAAAATTTAGGATAGCAACAACCATAGCAGAAATTCTGATGGCTCATGAGGAAAGACGTATGTGAAATAATGACCCCTCTAGAGTTAGGATTACCATTAATTAATAACATTTATAGCTAATAAATGCAATATTACAACAAAAATATAGCACTGACTCAGCTTGGTCACTAATTCCTCAATGTACGGTAGAATAGTTAAGTTTTTCTGTTTTAAAAAACAATGATTTTTCTTTAGAAATTTTCCAAATTCTTATCACTATCAATAATCAAAAAGTGTAATGTCTATGACATCATTTCTATTCACATATTTCAAATACCTCAAAGTTCACTATAAACGTAATTATGGAAATAATTGTATATGGAAACCTACAAATGTTACCATATGGTTATATAGTTATGAGACAAAGTATAAGTGAGATGCTTTAGTCTGATCCATTTGTTTTTAAAATTTGAGTTTCTTATATTTAATTTGCCCAAATCTCAACAAATTTAATCCATATATTTTAAGATGTTTAAAATGTATATATCAAAGGTAACTTTATATTTTTTTTTCTTGGAAATGTGGTGAAAGGGGATGGGAAGATCCTGCTACCTCCTGAGTATTCATTTTACACAGTCTAGTAAATAAAGGTTAAGAAGAGAAAAAAAAATGACTTTGTAAAAGAATTAATGCTAGAAGTCTAGCAAATAGTAAACTATAAAGTAACTTTATTGAATCATTAAATTGAAGCTATTCTGTATGTCTAAAAACAATGTCCAGAACTGACATCAACATTATGGCAGTGTAAGAAGTTCCTCCATTTTATTCCTTCTTTTGAACAATGAATTGGATATACATGTGAGAAGTGTGGTATCTAGAATATATATCCAAAGACCCAGAAGGAATCTCACCCACCTGTGCATCCAGTAATAAGCAAACAGACCTTGGTCTGGGCTGTGGAAACAGCAAAACCAGCAGACCTGTCCCAAATCCTCTCATGAGGTTATGAAAAAACTTGCAGAAAGCATGGACCTGGACAAATACCCACAGATGAGTCAGCCATCCCAAGGAGAGATTCCAGCATGTCACTGGAGCAAAAAAGAGTTTGGTTGCAGTAGACAGAGGAATTTACGCTAGGTACTCCACTCCCCACAACACAACAAAGGACTGAATTATCCAGCAGCAGTAACTGCTCTGGCAGAAAAACTGGAAAGAGGTGAGAAAATGCATGGCTAACCTAGTTGTGTGGGATGTTGCTTGAAATACCCATTTCTGTCCAGCAGCTGTAACTGGAGAGGAAGACTGGGGAAGAGGCAGATAAGAATATCAAATGACATGAAAGTGAGAGGGTTCTTGCTAATTAAACTACAGACTTCAGCAAGAAATCTGCCCATGGTGCCTGGGAGAAGCTCACCCAAGAATCTCCCTCCCTGGGTCCATGGACACCCTCAATACCTCCAGTGCTGAACCCACACCTCCCCCAACTCTGCAGTTGACTCCTTATGCACATTCCTGAGAGCAGTTCTGGTAAATGGAGTGCTCTCAGAAAAGCAGGTCAGGGGCTGTGGGCAAGGAAGAAATGACTAATGTGAACTATATAGCACCACCTTCTGTTAAACCCAAAAAGCAGAGAAAACCCTAAATACAAAAGCACCAACGAATAGTGTACCCCACCTGAAGGCAACTCGTATAGATTTAAGGAGGTATCAGCTACTTCAAATGTGAAGTATGGGAAGTTTATAATATGTGCATATTATAAAAACAGATCACAAACCACCAAAATTTATACATCAAGGAACTAGAGAAAGAAAAACTAAGCCAAAGTTAGAAGGTTGGGGGGGGGGGGAAGCCATGAATGGCTTTTTTTGAGGGGGGCATTACAAAAATGACAAACCTTTGGCTAGACTCAAGGGAGAAAAAGAAATCAAAATCAGAAATGGAAGAGAAATTAAAACTTATATCCAGAAAAACAGTAAGAGACTGCTATAAACAACTATATGCCAAAAAACCGGACAGCCCATAAGAAATGAATAAATTCCTGAAAACATAAAACCTACTAAGACTGAAACAGACAAACTAGAAAACTTAAATAAACTAATGAGTAAGGAGATTGTATCAGTAATCAAAACCTACAAGACATAAAACCAGAGGACCAGATGGCCTCACAGACAAGTTCAACCACACAATTGAAAAAGAATATACCTCTTTCCCAAATAGGAGGGAACATTTCCAAACTCATTTTACAAGGCAAGAATTACCCTGATAACACAGCCAGATTAGGACACTTCCAGAAAACTAGAGAGCAAAAGTATTAATGAAAATTCAAAATTCTCTGGCAATCCATTAAAAAGATTCTATACCATGCTCACATGAGATTTATCTTGGAGATGCAATAATGGTTCAACACAGACAAATCAATAAATGTGATCCATCACATTATCTCAAGATGCAGAAAAAGCATTTGACAAAATACAACATCATTTCATGATAAAGTATCCTCCAATTGGGTATAGAAGGAATAACATTATAAAGTCCTTGTTGGACAAAGCCCCCAGTTAACATCATACTCAATGATACAAGGTAGATTTTTCACTAAGTTCAAGTACAAGACAAGGTTGCCCACTCTATTCTTATTCAACAAATTGTTGGAAGTCCTAGTCAGAGCTATTAGGCAAGGCAAAAAAAAAAAAAAGTATACAAATGAGAAAGGAAGATATAAAACTATCATCACTTGCAGATGATATGATCTTATATGTAGAAAAAATCTTGAAGACTCAAAGAGCTGTTGAACTAATCAACAAATTCAGTAAAGCTGCAAGGAATAAAATCAACAAGAAATCAGTTGTTTCCACACACTAACAATGAAACATCTGACAATAAATAAAACTATCCCATTCTCAGTAGCATAAAATATCTATACAATGAAAACAAGACTTTGATGAAAAAATTGAAGATGCAAACATGTAAAGATATCCAAGTGCATGAATCAGAAGAATTAACATTATTACTATCCATGTTACCCAAAGCCATCTATAGATTTGTTGCAATTTCCATCCAAATTCCAATGGCATTTTTACAGAACTAGTAAGCAATATTAAAACTTGCATAGAACCACAAAAAGACTCCCAATAAAGTAATCTTGAGAAAGAAGAATAAAGCTATAGACATTGCATGTCTTTATTTGAAACTATACTACAAAGCTACAGTAATTAAAATTGTATGGTACTGAGGACACCTGGGTGGCTTAGTTGGTTAAGCAATTGATTCTTGATTGCAGTTCAGGTCATGATCTCAGGGTTGTGATACTGAACCACACATCAGGCTCCATCCTGGGCATGAAGCCTGCTTAAGATTTTCCCACTCTCTACCCACTTGTGCACATGTGCATTCTCTCTCTCTAAAAAAAAAAAAAAAAAAAGTATGGTACTGGCATTAAAACAGATACAAATAAAATAGAGAATCCAGAACTAAACTCTTCCCTAGAGTTAAATAATATTTAACAATGGAGTCAAGAACATTCAATAGGAAAATGATAGGCTCCCCAACAAATAGTCTGGGAAAACTGCATACCCACATGCAGAAGAATCCGATTGAACCCCTACATTACTCCATTCACAAAAATTAACTTGAAATAGATTAAAAACCTAAGCCCTGATTTCCTAGAAAAAGACACAGGGAAGAAGTTTTTGACATTGCTCTATGTAATGATTTTTGGGGATATGACACAAAAAGAATAAGCAAAACCTGTAAAAATGAATATGTAGGACCACAGCAAATTAGAAAACTTCTACACAGAAAAACATTCAGAAAAATGAAGACAAAGTATGGAATCACAGAAAATATTTGCAGAACACATTTGATAATGGATTAATATCGAAAACACATAAGGAAATAGTGCAACTCAAAACAATCTAATTACAAAATGGCAGAACCAAATAGATGTTTTTCCAAAGAAGACTTCCAAATGGCCAACAAGTATGTGAAAAGATATTCAACGTCACCATTAGGGAAATGGGAATCAAAACCACAATGAGATATCAACTCACAGCTGTAAGAATGGTTGTCATCAAGAAGAAAAGAAATAAAAAGTGTTGGTGAGGATGTGGAATGTATATTGGTGTAGCCATAATGGAGAACAGTATGGAGGTTTCTCAAAAAATTAAAACTACCAAGTGATCCAGCAACCTACTTCTGAGTATATAGCCAAAGGAAATAAAATAGGATGTTGAAGAGATATATGCACTTCCATGTTTACTGAAGGATTATACATGATAGCCCAAATACAGAAACAATGTTAAGTGTCTCTTAAAGGATGAGTGGATAAAGAAGTGATAGAAATATATAAATATATTTTATAAATATTTAGATTTATATATTATATATAATTATGATTATAATTAACATAAAAATATAATTATATATGATTATAATATAATTATTATATACATTATTATATATATTTATACATTTATAAATATTTTATAAATATATATTTATACATTTATAAATATTTTATAAATATAAATATTTATATATTTATATAACTTCTTTATCCACTCATAGATACACAAAAGGGAATATTTAGCCATGTAAAAGATATATATATAAATGTATATATACATAAATACATATATGTATACAATATGTATATAATGTATACATACATACAAGAGAATATTTAGCCATGTAAAAGAAGGAGATCATGCCACTTCCAATTAAACAGATTAAGTGACATGTCAGAAAAAGAAAAATACTCCAGGATATCCCTTATCTGTATGGAGTCTACAAAAACCAAACTTAACCACCATTATACAATATGTTTTTTATCAGTGGTATGGGTTGGGGGGTGAAGAGATCAGGGATATGTTAAGGGTACAAACTTAGAACAAGTGGATAAATAAGTCCTTGAGAGCTAAAGCATATTATATATAAAATTATTATAGATAAGAATGTCATATTGAAACTTCAAAGTTGCTGTGACTAGATCTTAAATATTGCCACCACCACACAAAAAATTATCTGACATGACAGAAGTGTTAACACTACAGTGGTAATCATATTGCAATATATAAATAAACACGTAGTACACCTTAAAGTGAAACAATGTTATGTCAATTATATCTCATAAAATAAATTTTTTAAAAATGCCCACATTCAGTGTACAATTATTCAAAACCATAAAGGAAAAAAAAAACCCATTAAGGAAACAGTGATACATCTGAAATGATAAAAACTTCTCCTTAGTATCCTTTTAATCAATAAACCTTGGGGGTAAAAATACAGATTCAAGACAGAGAGAATTGAAAGGGAACAGCACTCGTAACACATTAGACCAGATTGTCTCAACAGACATATATGGAATATTCTATCAAACAACAGACTACATATTCTTCTCAAGTACACGTGAAACATTCTCCAGGACAGTTCATTTTAGGTCGCAAAATAAGTTTAAGAAGACTGAAATCCTATCAAGCATCTTTTCTGAACATAATGGTACAAACTAGAAATCAAGTACAAGAAAAGTAGAAAATTCACAAATCATGGAGCTTGAACAACCAATACTATGTAACAACCAATGGGTCAAAGAAAAAATTACAAAAGAAAATATCTTGAGATATAAGTAAATAGAAAAACAACCTATCAAAATTTAAGGGATTCAGCAAAAGCAGGTTTTTAAAAAATATTTATTTCTTTCTTCTAGGTAAGAAAAAGAAAAGCCATCCAAATTAGAAAAAAGTAAAGTTTCCATTATTCATTGATGACCTATTATATATAAACTCTGTTATAGTAGTTTTTTTGAGGGTATCTTTAAACAAATTTAGTAAAGTTGCAGAACACAAAATCAATATACAAAAATTTGTGATTCTGTACATTAATAAATTATCAGAAAATTAAGAACACAATTCCACTTATAGTTGCATCAAAAAGAATAAACTACTTAGGAATCAAGTTAACCAAGGAGGTGAAAGACCTGTACTCTGAAAATTTTAAGTCACTGATGAAAGAAATTAAAGCCAACACTAATTAAAGAACTATTCTATAACCATGGATTGGAAAAAATTTTCCATACTGCCAAAAGCCATCTACAGATTCAATACAATGACATTTTTATCGAAATGGAATATATAACTCTAAAATTTGTATGGTACAACAAAAAGACCCCGAATAGGCAAAGCAATCTTGAGAAGGAAGAACAAAGCTGGAGACATCACACTCCCTGATTTCAAACTATGTTACAAAGTGATAATAAAAACAAAATATTATTGACATAAGAGCAGATGCATAGATTAATGGAACAGAATTGAGAGCCTAGAAATAAATCCATGCATATAAGGTTCACTATTTTATGAAAAAAGTGCCAAGAATATGTAATGGAGAAAGATTTTCTCTTCATTAAATGATGATGGAAAAATTGGACACTATCTTTCACCATGGACAAAAATGAACTCAACATGAATTAAAGACTTGAATGTAAGACCTAAAACGATAAAATTCCTAGAACAAATGACAGGCCATAATCTCCTTAGAGATTATCATCTTGATGATGATTTTAAATCTGTCACCAAAAACAAAAGCTAAAAATGGAAAAATAAACAAATATGACTAAATAAAACTAAAGAGCTTCTGCACAACAAAGGAAACTGCCCACAAAAATAAATGTCAACCTACTGGAGAAAATATTTGCAAGTTATATATATCTGATGAGGGTAAATACCAAAACATATAAAGAAATCCTATAACTCAACACCCTAAAAAACAAATCAGCAGAGGATCTGAATCAACATTTTTCTAAAGAAGACTTGCAGATAGCCAACAGACACATGAAAAGATTCTCAACAAAATTAATCATCAGGGAAACGCATATCAAAACCACAAAGAGATACCATGTTACATGTGTTAGGATGGCTACTATCTTAAAGACTAGAAGTAACAAGTTTTGGTAAGGATGTGAAGAACAGGGCCCCATGCCCACCACTTGTGGTAAGACAAATTAGTGCAGCCACTGTGGAAAATAGTATGGGGGTCCTCAAGAAATTAAGAATAGAATTACCACATGATCCAGCAATTTTACTTCTGGGTATTTATCCAAAGAAAATGAAAATATTAACTCAAAAGTATATGCACCCGCATGTTCATTGCTGCATTATTTATAAAAGCCAAACTATGGAAATAATCTAAGTGTCCTCTGATGGGCAAATGGATAAGAAAACATAATATACAATTTTTTTTAGATAACAAAGAAATCTTGCCATTTGCAATAATATGGATGGTCCCTGAAGGCTTTACACTAAGTGAAATAAGTTGTGCCAAGAAAAATAAATACTGTATGATCTTACTTATACATGGAGCCTTAAAAATAAAAAACTAAGCTCAAAGATACAGAGAATAAACTAGTGGCTGTCAAAGCGGGGGTTTGGTTGAAGAACCAATCAGAGATGAACTCAATTAACTGAATTAAACGCACTGGGTAGAATACATAGACTTAGGAAAGAAGAACAGATCAGTGACAATGGGGGACAGAGTAATGGAAAGAAATCAAGCTAAATAGGAGAGAGAAAAAATAATAATAGAAAATGAAAATGATTAGGAGCACTCAGAAACACCATCAAGTGTAGTAACATTCAATTATAGGTTTCCCTGAAATAGAGTAAAAGGGGGTAGAAAATGTATTTGAAGAAATAATAGCTGAAAACATCCTGATTCTGGGGAAGGAAAACAGAAATCTGATCCAGGAGACACAGAGAGCCCTCAATAAAATCAATTCAAGGAGGTCCACACCAAGCCACATAGTAATTAAAATGGTAAATGGTAATGATAAAGAGAGAATTCTAAGAACAGCAATAAAAAGTTACATTCAAGGAAAAACCCATTAGGCCATCAGCTTATTTTTCAACAAAAACATTGCTGGCCAGAAAGGAGTGACATGGATATACTCAAAGAACTGAAAGGGGGGGAAAATGGTCTATCCAGAAACTCTACCAACGACAATAGAAGGAAAGAGCATTTTCAGGACAAAAATTAAAAGAATTCATGAACACCAAACCAATCCTACAAGAAATGTTAAGGAGGAGGACTCTTGAGTGGCAAGGAAAGATCATAAGGAGGAGGGAAAATAGAAAGCACAAAAGCAGTAAAATTAAGCACATCCAAAAAATCAGTCAAGGCATTCACAAAATAAAAAGATATAAAGTATGATAACATATATCTATAATGTTTGGAGGGGAGAGGAGTATAAATTTAGTGCTCTCAGAATGGGCTCAAACTTAAGTGACCATCAACCTAATACAGACTGCTATATGCATAAGATGTTATTTATAGACTAATAGTAATGACAAGTCAAAAACCAATAATAGATAAAAAACTAAAAGAGAAAGGAATCCATCATATCACTAAAGCAGCCAGCAAACCATGAGAGAAGAGTGCAAGAAAGGAAAGGAACAGAGGACTACAAAAACAACCATAAAACAAGTAATCAAATGGCAATATATATGTATCAATAGTAACTTAGAATGTAAATGTACTAAGTTCTCCAAAAGACATAGGATCATAGAATGGGTTAAAAATATAAAACTATATGCTGCCTACAAGAGACTCATTTCAGACCTAAAGACACATGCAATTAAAAGTAAAGGCAAGGGGGCGCCTGGGTGGCTCAGTGGGTTGGGCCGCTGCCTTCGGCTCGGGTCATGATCTCGGGGTCCTGGGATCGGGTCCCGCATCGGACTCTCTGCTCAGCGGGGAGCCTGCTTCCCCCTCCTCTCTGCCTGCCTCTCTGCCTACTTGTGATCTCTCTCTCTCTGTCAAAAAATAAATAAATAAAAATCTTAAAAAAAAAATAAAAAAATAAAAGTGAAGGCAAGGGCAACTCAAAGTCACTGACAAAGATTTTTAGTGCTCTGTATTTAGAAACCAAAGTTAGGGGAAGAACTTTAAGTAATAATAAGAAAACAGAAATAAGGATATGGAGAGAGGAGGGGCAAGATGGCAGAGGAGTAGGAGACCCTATTTCAACCAGTCCCCTGAATTGAGCTAGATATACCAGAGCACTCTGAATACCCATGAAATCAGCCTGAGATGTACGATTATACACTTCTACATCTCTATGGAGGCAGAGGATCATCAGTGGAGAGGTACAAAGTAGTTGGGAGTGTGTGGACTGATATCAGAAGATAAACAGAAGGGGGAAGAAGCCACCAGAAGTGAGCCATATGTTAATACCCCAATTCGAAAGTGCCCTGTGCTTGGAAATCAGCACTAGCTTGGGAGACTGGTGGCTGCAAGATGGGAAGGGATTGATAACAGCACTCAAACAGTACAAGGGAGTTAAGGGAAAACTGCTGGGACCAGGTGGTCGCAGGCACAGACCTAAGCCCATGTTCCCAGGATGGCTGCAGTCAGTGCCTGTCCAAAGCTGGTGCCTATCCACACCTGAGAGGCCTGGAGTGGGCTCCAGTCAGTGGTCCCTGGGGGTAGCAGCTACTGCGGACACCACAGCCATTTCTGCTGCCTCCACCATTGCTGGGGCTGAGCACACCTGGTGTGGATGTGGGCATGGGCCCCAGACAGTGGTCCTGGGAATGGCAGCCCCCGGGGCAGGGCTTGCCCAGACCAGTATTGCCTGCAGTTTTGGTGACATGGAGGAAGAGAGAAGTGGGGGCCTCAGGTGACAACTGAGACGGTGGGTGGAGGTGTATACCATCTGTGGGAGGTTTTAGTGTTCAGCAGAGCTTGCAGGGAGGAGTACGAGTGTATTGGACCACCCAGAGGAGAACAGTCTGAGGATTCTCTCTGAGGAGGAGGTCTGGGTGTAGAAAGATTCTTTCTTTGCTCTGACCCTCTGAAAAGCTTCAAAAAGCCACCAAATAACACAAACCTCCAGAGAATAAAAGCCTGAAAAATCAGCTTCCATGGAGCCCAGCCCCTTGATAGCAGGCAGGGCAACTCCGTCCAAGCAGGACTAACTGAAAAAAGAAGCTGCAGGCCCCGCCCACAGAAGACAAGCAGAAAGAACAAGAGGACAACAACCACAGGGTCCCCTTAAAACTGTAAAACCCCAGCATCAGGGGAAAACAACATATTAACCTCCCAGTATTGCCCCACAGCCTGTATATTCTTTTTTTTTCCCCCATTTTATTTTTTTCAGCGTAACAGTATTCATTGTTTTTGCACAACACCCAGTGCTACATGCAAAACGTGCCCTCCCTATTACCCACCACCTGTTCCCCCAACCTCCCACCCCTGACCCTTCAAAACCCTCAGGTTGTTTTTCAGAGTCCATAGTCTCTTATGGTTCGCCTCCCCTCCCCAATGTCCATAGCCCCCTCCCCCTCTCCCAATCCCACCTCCCCCCAGCAACCCCCAGTTCGTTTTGTGAGATTAAGAGTCATTTATGGTTTGTCTCCCTCCCAATCCCATCTTGTTTCATTTATTCTTAGATACAACTTTTCTCTCTTTCTCTTTTAAAATTTGTTCTCATGATTCTTGTTCTTTTTTATTTTTTTACCTACTTACCATTTCAACTAGATGTTTACTACAACATATTTGATAGTAACTTTTTAACTTCAACTTTTTTCATACATATATTTTTGTTCTCTCTCTCTACACACACACACAAAGTTTCAAGTAGTCCTTTTTCCCTATTCAATACTACCTCTACATATATACCCATTTTAATTTCCCTGTATCTCTGGAAAGTTGAGTCCTCTTCCGAGATAATACCCACGAAGAACTGAAATATGAAATACCCTTCCTCACCCACATCGAGGGATTATAACAACCTTCCCATCACTGCCCCTCTTTTTATTTTGTGTTTTTATTTTTTCTTATTCTTTTGTCAGTTTTCTGTGTGTGTGTGTTTGTTTTTGTACTTTATAAATCTTATTTTGGGGGTTCATCCTGGCTGGGTTTTTCTTTTTTCTCTTTTTGCTCTTTTCGGTCTTTTTATTTGATTGTTTTTGTTTTTGTACTTTCTAAATCTTACTCTTCGAGCTCATTTTGGCTGTCTTTTTTTTTTTTTTTCTTTTTCTCTCTTTTCTTTTTTGTTTCTTTTTGGAGGTGACTCCCAATTACTCTGAAACTGTCCAGGGTGCACCTCGTCTGAATTATGGTTTATATTTTCAGCTATACATTCCCTCAACCACCTCTCACCAGAAATACTAGGAGAAGGAACCCCCAACAGAGGAAAAATTCAGAGAATGTGACCTCTGCCACAGAACTATTGGATATGGACATAAGCAAGATGTTGGAAATAGAATTCAGAGTAGCAGTTAT
This sequence comes from Meles meles, assembly GCF_922984935.1. Classification (NCBI taxonomy): domain Eukaryota; kingdom Metazoa; phylum Chordata; class Mammalia; order Carnivora; family Mustelidae; genus Meles; species Meles meles. The sequence goes on from NC_060077.1 coordinate 57,418,984, forward strand.
CCAGACAACGGCTAGGTTGGAGAAAACCATTAGTGGCAACATAGAATCTCTAAGGGAAGAAGTGAGAGCTCATTTGGCAGAACTTAAAAATGTTGTCAATGAGATCCAATCTAATCTAAATACTCTAACAGCTAGAGTAAATGAGGCAGAAGACTGAATAAGTGATCTAGAAAACAAACTGACAGAAGAGAAGGATCAGAAGGAGGCAAGGAACAAACAGCTCAGAAGTCATGAAAACAGAATTAGAGAAAATAAATGATGCCATGAAATGTTCCAACACCAGAATTATTGGGTTCCCTGAGGGGGTGGAGAGAAAGTACTAGAAGATACAGTTGAACAAATCCTAGATGAGAATTTCCCTAATCTGGGGAGTGGAACAAGTGTTCACAACCTAGAGGCAGAGAGAACACCCCCAAAGACTGAGGGTAGAAAAACCTCCAGAGATGTAATTGTGCACAAATCATAAATTCAGAGAAAATATCTTAAGGGAAGCTAGGGGGAAGAGATTCCTTATGTACACAGGGAGCAACATCAGAATAAAGTCAGACCTGTCCACAGAAACATGGCAAGCCAGAAAGAGCTGGCAAGACATATTCAGAGCACTAAATGAGAAGAACATGCAGCCAAGAAAACTGTATCTGGCAAGGCTGACATTCAGAATGGATGGAGAGATAAAGGGCTTCCAAGACTGGAAAAGACTAAAAGATTATGTGACCACCAAGCTGGTAATACAAGAAATATTAAGGGGGCATTCTATAAAAGAAGATAGACCCCAAGAGTGACATAGAACAGGAATTTACAGAGACAATCTATAGAAACAAGGACTTCACAGGCAACATGATGACAATAAAAACATATCTTTCAATAATCACTCTCAACGTGAATGGTCTACATGCTCCCATTCAATGGCACAGGCTTGCAGTTGGATAAAAAGACAGGACCGATCCATATGCTGTCTAGAAGACATGCATTTGGAACCTAAAGATACACTCAGACTGAAAGTGAAGGGATGGAGAACCATCTTTCATGCCAACGGGCCTCTAAAGAGTAGGCGGGTAGCAATTCTCGTATCAGACAAATTAGATTTTAAGATAAAGACTGTAGTCAGAGATACAGAAGAACACTACATCATTGTTAAAGGGTATATCCAACAAGAAGATCTAACAATTATAAATATTTATGCTCCCAACATGGGAGCAGACAATTACATAAGACAATTTATATAAGAAATAAACATATTGATAAGAATATGCTAATTGGAGGGGATCTTGACATGCCATTCATCAATAGAAAGATCATCTAAGCAGAACATCAACAAAGAAATAAGAGTTCTGAATGACACATTGGAGCAGATGGACCACCTTTATAGAACTTTCCACCCTAAAACAACAGAATACTCATTCTTCTCGAGTGCACATGGAACATCCTCCAGAATAGACCACATACTAGTTCACAAATAAGATCTCAACTGATACCAAAAGATTGAGATTATTCCCTGCATATTCTCAGACCACAATGCTTTGAAACTAGAACTCAACCACAAGAAAAAGTTTGGAAGGAGTTCAAACATTTAGAAGCTAAAGACAATCCTGCTCAAGAATGTTTGGATCGGGGCGCCTGGGTGGCTCAGTGGGTTAAAGCCTCTGCCTTTGGCTCAGGTCATGATCTCAGGGTCCTGGGATCGAGCCCCGCATCAGGCTCTCTGCTCAGCGGGGAGCCTGCTTCCTCCTCTCTCTCTGCCTGCCTCTCTGCCTACTTATGATCTCTCTCTGTCAAATAAATAAATTAAAAAAAAAAAAAAAAAGAATGTTTGGATCAACCAGGAAATACTGAGTTAGAAACCAGAGATATAGGAGAACAAATCAGCAAAACTAGAAGCTTGTTCTTAGATTTAATAAGATTAATAAACCACAGGCCAGACTAATCCAAGAGAAAAGAGAAAGGACCCAAATTAACAAAACTATGAAGAAAGGGGAGAGATCACAACCAATACCAAGAAAATAGAAACAATCATCAGAAATTATTATCAAAAGCTATATGCTAATAAGTTAAGCAAACTAGAATAAATGGATGCATTCCTGGAAACCTATAAACCTATAAACTTCCCAGACTGAAACAGGAAGAAAACCTGAATAGACCAATATCTAGTAACGAGGTTGAAGCAGTGATCAAAAAACAAGAGTCCAGGACCTGATAGATGCCCTGGAGAATTCTACCAAACATTCAAAGAAGAAATATTACCTATTCTCCTAAAGCTGTTTCAAAAAATAGAAACAGAAGGAAAGCTTCCAGACTTTTTCTATGAATCCAGCATTACCTTGATCTTCAAACCAGGCAAAGACCCCATCAAAAAAGAGAATTTGGAATAAATATGGATGTCAAGATTCTCAAAACAATCCTAGCTAACAGAATCCAACAATACATTAAAAAGATTATCCACCATGACCAGGTGGGATTTATCCCTGGGATGCAAGGCTGGTTCAACATTTGCAAATCAATCAATGTGATAGAACAAATCAGTAAGAGAAGAGAGAAGAACCACATGGTCCTCTCAATTGATGCAGAAAAAGCATTTGACAAAATACAGCATCCTTTTCTGATTAAAACTCTTCAGAGTATAGGGATAGAGGCAATATTCCTCAACTTCATAAACTCCACCTATGAAAAATAAACAGTGAATATCATTCTCACTGAGAAAAGCTGAGAGCTTTCCCATGGAGATCAGGAACATGACAAGGATGCCCACTCTTGCCACTATTGTTCAACATAGTACTAGAAGTCCTAGCAACAGCAATCAGACAACAAAAAGAAATAAAAGGTATTCAAATTGGTAAAGAAGAAGTCAAACTCTCTCTCTTCGCAGATGACATGATACTTTATGTGGAAAACTCAAAAGACTCCACCCCCAAATTACTAGAACACATACAGCAATTCAGTAATGTGACAGGATACAAAATCAATGCAGAGAAATCAGTTGCCTTCTTATACATTAACAATGAAACTGTAGAAAGGAAAATTAGAGAATCAATTCCATTTATAATAGCACCCAAAACCATGGGATACCTTGGAATAAACCTAACCAAAGGATCTATACTTGAGGAACTACAGAACACTCATGAAAGAAATTGGAGAAGACACAAAAAGACGGAAAACATTCCATGCTCATGGATCAGAAGAATAAACATTGTTAAAATGTCTATGCTGCCCAGAGCAATCTATACTTTAAACACCATCCCAATCAAAATATCATTGGCATTTTTCAAAGTGCTAAACAAACAATCCCGAAATTTTTAAGGAACCAGAGAAGACCCCAAATCGCCAAGGAAATGTTGAAAAAGAAAAAGCTGGGGCATCACATTGCCTGATTTCAAGCTTTATTACAAAGCTGTTAATACCAACACAGCATGATACTGGCACAAAAACAGACACACAGAGCAATGGAACAGAGGGGAGAGCCCAGAGAAGGCCCCTCAAGTCTATGGTCAAATAATCTTCAACAAAGCAGCAAAAAATATCCATTGGAAAAAAGACAGTCTCTTCAATAAATGGTGCTGGGAAAATGGACAGCTATATACAGAAGAATGAAACTCGACCATTCTTTACACCATACACAAAGATAAACTCAATATGGATGAGAGACCTCAATGTGAGACAGCAATCCATCAAAACCCTAGAGGAGAACAGAGTCAGTAACCTCTTTGACATTGGCTACAGCAACTTCTTTCAAGACACCTCTCCAAAGGCAAAGGAAACAAAAGCGAAAATGAACTTTTGGAACTTCGTCAAGATAAAAAGCTTCTGTACAGCAAAGGAAATGGTCAACAAAACAAAGAGGCAACCCACAGAATGGAAGAAGAAATTTGCAAGTGACAATACAGACAAAGACTGATATCCAGGATGTATATGGAACTTCTCAAACTCAACACCCGAAGAACAGATAATCAAGTCAAAAAACAGGCAGAAGGTGTAAACAGACACATCTCCAATGAAGATAAACAAGTGGCTAGCAGACACATGAAAAAATGTTTACCATCATTAGCCATCAGGGAAATTAAAATCAAAAGCACACATATACCACCAGAATGGCAAAAATTAACAAGGCAGGAAACAACAAATGTTGGAGAGGATGTGGAGAAAGGGAAACCCTCTTACACTGTTGGTGGGAAGGTGGTGCAGCCATTTTCGATAACAGTGTGGAGATTCCTCAGGAAATTAAAAACAGAGCTACTCTATGACCCAGGAATTGTACTACTGGGCATTTACCCCAAAGATACAGATGTAGTGAAAAGAAGGGCCATATGTACCCCAATGTTCATGGTAGGAATGTCCACAATAACCAAACTGTGGAAAGAGTCAAGATTCCCTTCAATAGACAAATGGACAAAGAAGATGTGGTCCATATATACAATGGAATATTACCCAGCCATCAGAAAAGATGAATACCCAACTTCTGCATCAATAGGGACGGGACTGGAGGAGATTATGCTGAGTGAAACAAGTCAAGCAGAGACAGTCAATTATCATATGGTTTCACTTACTTATGGAACATAAAGAATAACATGAAGGACATTAGGAGAAGGTAAGGAAAAGTGCAGGGGGGGAAATCAGAGTGGGAGAGGAACCATGAGACACTGTGGTATGGACTCCAAGAGACAGACTGAGGGTTTTAGAGGGGAGGGAGGTGGAGGGATAGCTGAGCCTGGTCGTGGGTCTTAAGGAGGGCATGTATTGTATGGAGCACTGGGTGTTATTTGTAAACAATGAATCTTAGAACACTATATCAAAAACTAAGATGTATGGTGAGTAACATAACACAATAAAATTTTTTTAAAAAGGGATGGAAAAGCATTTATCATGCAAGTGGAAGTGAAAAGAAAGCTGGAGTAGGAAAACATCATAGAAAATAGAAACAAAGATTATAAAAAGAGACAAAGAAGGACATTATATAATCATAAAGGGAATATCTAGGAAGATACAATTGTAAATATTTATGTACCAAATGTAGGAGCATCCAAATATATAAAGCAGCTAATAACAAACATAAAGAAAGTGATCAACTATAACACAAAAATAGTAAGGGTCCTTTAACACCCTCCTTACATCAATGTAATGATGTAATTACATCATTAATGGTAATGATGGTAATGGTTAGATCATCCAAAAAGAAAATCAACAAGGCAAGAGTGACTTTAAGTGACACACTGGACCAAATGGATCTGACAAATATAAGTAAGACACTCCATCCTAAACGACACACACAGAACATTCTCCAGAATAGATCACATTTTAGGCTACAAAACAAGCCTCAACAGATTCAGAAGGACCAAAGTTATATCATGTATGTCTTCTTCTTTTTTTTCTTTATGTTTTTATTTTTTAATAAATGTATAATGTATTTTTATCCCCAGGTTTGCACACTTCACAGCACTCACCAGAGCATATTGATGTATGTTTTCTTTTTTTTTTTTTTTAAGATTTTATTTATTTATTTGTCAGAGAGAGAGAAAGAGCAAGCACATGCAGACAGAGTGGCAGGCAGAGACATAGAGAGAAGCAGGCTCCCTGCCAAGCAAGGAGTCGGATGTGGGACTCAATCCCAGAACGCTGGGATCATGACCTGGGCCAAAGGCAGCCGCTTAACCAACTGAGCCACACAGGCGTCCCTCATGCATGTTTTCTAACCACAATGTCATGAAACTAGAAATCAACTACAAGAAAAAATCTGGAAAGAACACAAATACATGGAGATTAAATAATATGCTACTAAACAATGAATCAGTCAACTAAGAAATCAAAGAAGAAATTCAAAAGTACACGACAATGAAAATGAACACACAATAGTCCAAAATCACTGGGATGCAGCAAACGCCATTCAGGGGGGAGGTTTATAGCAACACAGGCCTACCTCATGAAGCAAGAAACATCACAAACAAAAATCTAAACTTACACCTAAAGGAGCTAGAAAAAGAACAAAACCCATACCACTAGAAGGAAAAAATGATAAATTATAGAACAGAAATAAACAAAATAGAAACTGAAAAAACAATAGGATAAATAAATGAAAACAGGAGCCGGTTCTTTGAAAGGATCAACAAAACTAATAAACTTTAGGCAGATTCATCAAAAGAGAGGACTCAAAATCAGAAGTGAAACAGGAGAAATAACTGAAACTACAGAATACAAAAAATAGTAAGAGGATATTATGAAAAATTACATGCCAACAAATTTGACAACCTAGAAAGAATGAATAAACTCTTTTTTTTTTTTTTAAGATTTTATTTATCCACTTGACAGAGAGAGAGATCACAAGTAGGCAGAGAGGCAGGCAGAGAGAGAGGAGGAAGCAGGCTCCCTGCGGAGCAGAGAGCCCGACGCGGGGCTCGATCCCAGGACCCTGAGACCATGACCCGAGCCGAAGGCAGCGGCTTAATCCACTGAGCCACCCAGGCGCCCCAAGAATGAATAAACTCTTAAACTCAATCAGGAAGAAACAGCAATTTGAACACACCAATTACCAACAATGAAATTGAATCAGTAATCAAAAAACTTCCAATAAACCAGTCTAGGACCATACAGCTTCATAAGTGAATTCTGCCAAACATTTAAAGAAGAGTTAATACCTATTCTTCTCAAACTATTTCAAAAAATGTAAGAGAAAGGAAACCCTCCAAGCTAGCATTACTCTGACACCAAAACCAGATAAAGAAACTACAAGCCAATATTTCTGATGAACACAGATGTAAAACTGCTCCACAAAATATTAGCAAAATGAATTCAACAATACATTAAAAAAATCATTCACCACAATCAGGTGGGATTTATTGCAGGGTTGTGAGGGTGGTTCAATATTCACAAATCCATCGTGATACATCACATCAAGAAGAGTAAGGATAAAAACCATCTGATCATTTTAATAGGTGTGGAAAGCATTTGACAAAGCACAACACCCATTTACGATAAAAGCCCTCAAAAAAGTAGTCTAAGGGGAACATACCTCAACATAATAAAGGCCATATATGAAAAACCCACAGCTAACATTATACTCAATGGTGAAAAACTGAGAGGTATTTCTCCCCCCTAAGGTCAGGAACAAGACAAGGGTGTCCACATTCACTACTTTTATTCAACATAGTAATGGGTTTCCTGGCTGCAGAAAACAAATAAGGAAAATAAATTAAAAATATCCATCCAGTTCGGTAAGGAAGGAACTATCACTATTTGCAGATGACCTGACAGTGTATACAGGAAACCCTAGAGAATCCATCAAAAAACTGCTAGAAGGGACAAATGAATTCAGTAAGGTCGCAGGATACAAAATCAATATATAGGAATTTGCTGAATTTCTAGACACTAATAATGAAGTAGCTTAATAATGAATTAAGAAAACAGTCCCAGTTACAACTGCACCAAAAGAGTGAAATACTTAGTAATAAATTTAACAAAGGAGGTGAAAGACCCGTACTTTGAAATCTTTTAAAACACTGATGAAAGAAATTGAAGATGACACAAACAAATGGAAAGATATTCCATGCTCATGAATTGGGAGAAAAAATATTGTTAGACTGTCCATACTACTCAAAGCAATCTACAGTTTTAATGCAATCCTTATCAAAATACCAATAACATTTTTCACAGACTAGAACAACTATTCCTAGAATTTGTATGGACCACAAAAAGGCATGAATTGTCAAAGCAATCTTGAAAAGCACAAAACTGGAGGTATCACAATACTAGTTATCAAGATATACTACAGAACCACACTAATCAAAATAGTATGGTACTGGCACAAAAAAAAGACAAACAAATCAATGGGAAAGATAGAGAGCCCCCAGCGGTTTAAGCCTCTGCCTTCGGCTCAGGTCATGATCTTAGGGTCCTGGGATCGAGCCCCGCATCGGGCTCTCTGCTCAGTGGGGAGCCTGTTTCTCCCTCTCTGCCTGCCTCTCTGCCTGCTTGTGATCTCTCTCTCTGTCAAATAAATAAATAAAATATTAAAAAAAAAAGATAGAGAGCCTAGACAAACCCATGATTATATGGTCAGTTAATCTTTGACAAAAGAGGCAAGAATACACCATGGGAAAATTCTCTTTAACAAATGGTGTTGGGGAAAATGGACCACCTTCTTACAACATATACAAAAATAAACTTAAAATAGATTAAACACATAAATGTGAGTCCTGAAACCATAAAAATCCTAGAAGAGAGCATAGGCAGTAATTTCTCTGACATTAGCCATAGCAATGTTTTTCTAGATAGGTCTCCTGAGGAAAAAAAAGCAAAAATAAACTCATGGGAATACATCAAAACAAAAAACTTCCATACAGTGAAGGAAATAGTCAACAAAACTAAAAGACAACCTACTGAATGGGAGAAGATATTTGCAATATCTTCTTTACATATCCAATAAAGGGTTAGTATCTAAAATACATGAAGAACTTATACAACTCAACAATAACAACAAATCTAAAAAATGGTCTGAAGACATGAAGAGATATTCCTCCAAAGAAAACAAATAGATGGCCAACAGACAGATGAAAAGATGCTCAACAACACTCATCATCAGGGAAATGAAAGTCTAAATTAAAATGTGAGATCACTGGGTGCCTGGGTGGCTCATTGGGTTAAAGCCTCTGCCTTCAGCTCAGGTCATGATCTCAGGGTCCTGGGATCAAGCCCCACATCGGGCTCTCTGCTCAGCAGGGAGCCTGCTTCCTCCTCTCTCTCTCTCTGCCTGCCTCTCTGCCTACTTGTGATCTGTCTGTCAAATAAATAAAATCTTACAAAGAAATGTGAGATCACCTCACACCTGTCAGAACAGCTAAAATAAAAACACAAGCAATGAGTATTGGTGAGGATGTAGAGAAAAAGGAATCCTCTTGCACTGTTAGTGCGAAAGCAAACTGGTATGGCCACTGTGGAAAACAGTATGGAGGTTACTCAAAAAGATAAAAATAGAATTGCCCTCTGATCCAGTAATCTCATTACTGGGTATTTACTATAAAAAAAATACAAAAACACTAATTCAAAGGGATACATGTACCCCTGTGTTTACTGCCACATTATTTATAATAGCCAAAATATGGAAGCATGCCAAGTGTCCAGCAATAGATGGATGCATAAAGAGGCGGTATATCTATACAATGGAATATACCCAACCATAGAAAAGAATGAAATCTCGGCATTTGCAATTCTAAGGATGGATCCAGAGGGTATAATGCTAACTGAAATAAGTCTGTGAAATACAATACCATATGATTTCACTCATATGTGAATTTAAGAAACAAAACAAAGAAAAGAGACAAACCAAAAAAAAAAAAAAATCTCAAATATAGAGAACTAATGGTTACCAGAGGGGAGGTGGGTAGAAGGGTGGATGAAACAGGAGGAGGGCTTTAAGAGTACACTTGTGATGAGCACAGAGTACAGCATTATTGACTCACTATACTGTACACCTAAAACTAATATAATACTGTATATCATACCAGAATTAAAATAAAACAAATGTTTATTTTTACAATATTGCCCCAAGGAACAGTGGAGTAAGTTATATTTCCAGAAATAAGAACCAGAAAAAAAATTCTAAATTTAGTGTAAAAATTACTTTTGGCTACATTTAGAGTACAACAGTCCTTCGTTATCCCTTTCCAGGGTTTCAGTTACTTCTGGTCAACTTCATCCAGAAGTAAATGATCCTCTTGAAGTATTATCTGAAGGTCAATAGCAACTTATTGCTAATGGGACAATGCCTATATCACTCACCTCACTTCATGTCATTGCATAGGCATTTTATCATCTCACAATATCACAAGAAAGGTGAGTATGGTATGATGTGACATCTTGAGATATCGAGAGAGAGCGACCACATTCATTCATGTAACATTTATTACAGTATATTGTATAACTGTTCTATTTTATTATTGTTAGCTTCTTACCATGCCTAATTTATAAATTACTAAATTTATAAATATGTGAATTCAAAAATATAATTTATAAATTAAACTTTATCATTGGTATGTAATATAGAAGGAAACATAGTGTATATATGGTTCAGTACTACCCACAGTTTCAGCCATCTACTGGGGGTCTTGGAAATATCCCCTGTGGATAAGGGGAGACTACTGTACTCAAGAAGATTATACTCCCTTATGAGTTTAATCACCAAGAGATAATTTATTTTTCCCTGAGACCACTGAGATATTGGCCAGAATGTTAGTCACCACACATGAATCATTTGTTCATTCTGAACTTGCCTGAGTGGACCAAATAGCAACCCAGGAGGCAGTTCGCACCCTGTGGACTCGCTTCCACTAGTTCCAGCAATGGGATGTGGATGGAAGGATTCTCAGAAAAAGCATCTGTATGTTAGTCAAGGACCGATGTCATTTAAAATGACTGGGTGCCTTGAAACCACAAAAGGAAATATTAGCACTGTTACTATAATCATATTTGGCATTTGAAAAGTGTTAACATGAAAGAGAAAAAAATAAGGCAACTCTGGCCTTCCTACCCTCTTGGAGTGATTCAGGCAGACAGACCCAAGATCTCTAGTGAGGCCGGGGAGCAGCCTGGTGCCTATTTCAGGAAGGTGCATCAGTACCTGAACCCAGGAAAGAGGAATGTAGAAAATGGCTAATTCAATTTTCATATAGAGAGTGATATTTCTGACTTCCTAGAAAAGTAGAACATTCTGAACTCCCCAAAGAGCTCCTTCCTGAGCAGCAGTGGGCTGGTGAGGCCAGTCAAATTTAACTTGTTTGTTTAGACAGATTCCCAGAGGACATGCCAAAGTTCAAAGGAGGTCGTATGAGGAAAACAAGCCCAGCCAACCACTGAGAACTCATCCCACCTGGAGAGCCCCTGAAGTGGATCCTAGCAGCCTCAGAAACAATAGGTCCCAGAATACTAATGGAGTCATCTTTTCATTCCTTCCCTTCAGTGAGTAGGCACAAACACAAAAAGTACAAAAGAAAAAGGGGATCTTAAGAGACAGGAAAGATCCATTTTACTGTAGAGAAGGGCTGTTAGGAAGCTGCTGCCAGCAAGCCTGATCCATACAGAGCTGTAAAACCAGTTACTTGTGCCTGGCAGTCCATGGAAAACACCGGGCCACTCACTTCTTTCATTCAGAGCCCTTTCTCTGAGGCTCCCTGACTGAACAAAAACCTGCTGAAAGATTTGAGGGCTCAAATCAGATAAACTTAAAGATGCTTCAGTTTAGGGCACCTGGGTGGCTCAGTTAAGCCTCTGCCTTCGGCTCAGGTCATGATCTCAGGGTCCTGGGATTGAGCCCCGCGTTGGGCTCTCTGCTCAGCAGGGAGCCTGCTTCCTACCTCTCTCTCTCTGCCTGCCTCTCTGCCTACTTGTGATCTCTGTCAAATAAATATATAAAATCTTAAAAAAAAAATGCTTCAGTTTATTCTGCAGGTATTTTGTGTCGTTTTCCTTTCAATTTTCCAGCAACTGATTAATATAATTTCCAATCATTAAAATTTACCAATAAGCATCTCCCTAGAACTCTATGTATCTCAAGACATAGGTGTATAAATCATTCAGTCTCACCCTAGTTCTAAGTTATCATCATGGTACATCGGGAAAACCTGGAAAAACAGAATGAATTCAGTGGCAAAACTCTGGTCACATTTCAAACATTTTCAGTTTGGGCTTGCTTTCTCTAAATGTCACATAATTTGAACTTCTGTCACAATGAAACTCTTGCAGAATTTGTTTTGTTTTGGGGTGCCTAGGTGGCTCCGTCAGTTAAGTGTCTGCCTTGGGCTCAGGTCATGATCTCTCAAATAAATAAAGAAAATCTTTTAAAAAATTTGTCTTGTTTCTAATTTTAAAGTCATGCCAGCTTCTGCCAAAGAGGTTTTCAATGCCTCTGTTACAAATTATTAGCTTTTCTCAGAATCCTAAAAGAAGGCAAGTTATCTAAAAGCTGGACAGTTTGAATTAAAAGCATTGTTATTTAAAAATAACCATTTAAGTCTCCATAAGGTTATTCATTGACCACACTTATTTTATGGAAGAGTGAAAAATACATACATAATTAAAACACATGGAGCTTGATGGAATAAATGTAGAAAAAGTTTTCTGCAATAATAAAACCCTCCAAAAGCCAATATACTAATGTAAGGTGAGAAGAGTAGTGTCTGGAATCAACACTGTCCAACAGAAATTTCTGTGGTGATGGAAATGTTCTTCTATGCTAGTGAATTCTGTGCTAGCCACTCACCACTTTGCTAAATAAGACCTTGAAATGTGTCCCAGTGTGACTGAGAAACTGAATTATAAATTTAGTTAATTCCAATTTCAATAGCCACATGTGCTTAGTGGCTATTGTACTAGATAGTACAGATGTTGAGAAACATACTTAAAATCAAAATAAGGATACAAATGAGTAGGGTTTAAAGTAGGGAAATATGCTAATTAAGATAGGTCATCAAAGGGATTCATTCACATGGAAGAAATGGGCTAAGAATAGTTACAAGTTGGACACCATGATGACACAAAGAAGTCTCTACTTTGTGCCACAGAATGTGTTTTGAAAACTCACTCAGGTTTATTGGAACTCTACCGAGATACAAGAACTACATAATCCCAATTACACTGACTTTAGTTACATCACATGGTCATCTTTTTTCACATATATTATCATCATGTAGATCTTTCCATTGTGTAAATCACATAGAAATTATCCATAGGGGATTGCTTAACTTCCGTGTATCACTTTTAGACTCCACTTTGTAAATTCATTATTCTCTCAATTTTATGTAATAGAGTATGTGTGTTTTTCACACCACAGAAACACCCAGCTGCTCTTCTGGAGCAGGATGATGCTGAATCCCTCCCCCATGCCTCTGCACTACTTTGCATGTGGCTAGTGAACCAGAACAAGTTACTAAGAGGATAAGGTAAAGGTAAAAAGAGCACCTTGCCAGGTACCTAACGATGTAAAAATTGCTCTCTTGAATCAGGAAACTTTCAGTTGAACACATTTTAAAATGGAATTTGTGTATTTCAAAACATTTGTCTGAAATGTTTGATATGAAACACTTCTCCTCTTCCAGTATTGTGCTCTTCAGGGTATTAAGAGAAAGGGGGAAGAAACTTTAAGAAAACATCCCCAACTGATTACTACTATGCTCAGTTGGATTTAGTTAAGTTCTCTAAACAGGTACAATATTTTACTGGAACAATTTCTTTCTGAGACATTTATTTATCTACTTAATATTCATTAGGCATGATTATAAGTTGGTTATTTATTGACCCTGGTGTTATGATAGTTTAAAAAAAAAATCACCTTGCCTGTCCTCAAACTGAGCACAGTCCAGTATAGAGAAGTCCATGTAACAGGTTAAGAAAGAGGTATCCCTAGGGTATCAGGATAGAGAAAACTTAATGGAGGAGGCATCCAGAAAATTATCATAGAGAAATAATAGCTGATATGAGTCAGGTGCTGGGGAGGGCATTCCTGCACGAGAGGCAGGCAATAGGAGGGGTCAAGGTGAAGAATTTGTTATATAATTGAATGTGAATTTTCTTGGGATGTCTAAATCAAGCTATTTGGTAGACAACTGGATATAAAATCTGAAGTTCGGGGTAAAGCCTGGGTGAGGTATGCCATTTTTGGCGTATTTTGGGCTCATCACTGAGCAGTATGCAGAACAAGAGGATTAAAGGGACAATGGTGGGATACACTAGGAAAACCCCAGTATGGAGGGCACGAGTAGAGAAAAGAAAGCCCGGGAATGCAGAAAGAGAAGAAATATCTGAGGTGCAAAGTGAAAGGGGAGTGTATTATCATGGAAGTCAAGAGAGTGGATGTTTCAAGGGTCTAATAATCAACAGATATGAATATACCCAGCAAGTCTGGTATGGTAAAGAGGAAAAATCATCTGTAGTTTGACAATAAGTGGACTCATGGATAAACTTGTCCTGACCAATTTCAGCAAAATAATGGAGAGAAGCCAACTATAGTGGACTAAAGAGTGAAGGGCAGATGAGAAATGAAGACAGTGCAGGAATAGAAGCACTCCTCTGAACATTTCAGGGGACAAGTGATGCTTCAGAATGTTGATGCTGAGGGCAGCACTATCCATACACAAAGCCAGTCACATCACTATCAATGAGCTCTAGAATGGTAGTGAAACTTACGGCCAAGCTTTCTTAGACTCATAATTATAGGTTCTGATCCAAAGCATCTTTATGGCCAACAACCCTGAATATGAGTGAGGAGCAAAGAAGATAATAGATGTAAAGATTCGGGCAAACTAGAAATTGCCATACAAATGTTAGTTATTATGGTCATTATTACTACAATTTGGTCTTGTTAAATTTCGATCTGTAAATCAGCCCAGTTTATATCAGAGTTGAAAAACAAATTGAAAAGTCTGCCCAATGGAGTTTGTGGAGAGGAAACATCAGTAGTTAACTTATGCATTATGCATATAATTTAGACTCAAGAGATCCAATGGATAACTGCAGCAAACCACAATTGCCCTCTTTAGACAGCTCAGTGTGAACTTCCTGATAGAAAGAAAGCATTCCAAAGTCCTGTGTAATTGGATGTGGTAATAACAGGAGGATTGGCTGCTTGCTTGCTTCTCATTTCAGTTTGATAATTTGAATAAATTCTTTATACAAATTGTAACTGCTGTCATTTTGATAACACTCCAACTTGAGAATTTGGATTGTTGGGTGCAGACCCTTGCCAGTGCTAAACAAATGGAGGTTGGCTAACAAAGGATCTGAAGGGCACCCTTTCCTTGCTATCAAGTCTCCAACAGTGGCAAGCTTTTCCTACTGCTACTGTATTCAAAGTTAAGCAGAGTGTAAAGCTTCTTAGACTCTTCCTCTTTCACCCACAGAATCTTCAAATTGTTTAGTCTTTCTTCTTCTGATTCCTTTGCTTTATTTAAAATCAATCCTTACCCCTGCCATCCAATATACGTAAGTAATTCTCTTTGCATCTTTTTCTCTTTTGGCACCAAGTGTTCTGTTTTTTAAAACATTTATTATTCATTAAGCCAATATGGTTGAGCACTTCTATTTATACGGGAGATATAATAGTGCACAAGACAGAGATTTTGCTTTCAAGGAGTATATATCTATTTAGGGAAAATATCTGAAAACCTATCTCATGATTCAATGGGACAAGTGTTAGAGACATAAGTAGGAGAATAATTACTCTTCTAAAGGGTGGAAGGGTGGTGAGGTACAGTAAGGTTTCCCTGACGATGTATTATTTAATCAAAATCTTAAAGGATTCTGATATTTAGACAAGAAGAGGGAGAATATTTTATCTCATTTTGATCTGTAAATTCCTTGAAGTCAGTGATTCTGCCTTACTCAACTTTGTTTCTATCAAAGTGACTGCTATAGACTGAATGTCTGCCTTCCTCTCAAAATTCATATATTGAAATCTAATCTCCAGTGTGATTATATATGGAGGTAGGACCCTTGGAAGGTAGTTAGTTGTCAGGGAGGAACCCTCAGAAATGGGAGGAGTGCCTTTATCAGAGAGGCTCATTCCTTTCCCTGTGTGGGGACCCAGTGAAAAGGTGGCCAGGAAGCAGGTTCTCACCAGATACCAAATCTGCCAGCTCCATGATCTTGGACTCCATAGCCTCCAGAACGCCGAGTAATAAAGGTTTGTTGTTTAAGCTCCCCATTATATGGTATTTTTGTTATGACAGCCCAAATAAACTACGAAAGAAATTAAAGTGATTTGAAAATGAGAACCCAAACTCCTAAATCTTTGGACTCTTTAAGTCCAAATGCCATTAAGGTATCCTTTCTCATTCTTCTGCCCTCCTGTTCTTTTTGGAACATAGCACAATCTACAGGGTTCGTGTTCTTGCAAAAGGTTTTACAAACATTGTATCTCCTTCAATCTTTGCCTCCCTATTTAGGCAGCTAATCCATATCATGCTTCCCATTTAATGATTTAAATTCTTACTGTCTTTATCTGCTTTACAAGTTCAGGTGTGTAGCTAACTCACCTTGTTCTCTTGAAAGTTGCTGCTCTGTTCTGCACTTTTCAGAAGATCTCTACAAATCCTAAAATCAAGAATTCTCAAACAGAGTAACTGGAATTGTCAGCCATCAGAGATAATGGCATCCCATATAATGCTAAATCTTCTGCTATGTCCTTTTTAGCTCTCAAGATGTATATGTATACAGTTTCTTTCCCCACAAATCCAAATCTGTTATAGGGAATGACTATTTTGAGGTCTTCAAAGTGAAGAAATAAGCTAAAGATAATGCCATTTTTAAAAGTCAGAATGTTTGGGGTTTCCAGAATTTATGAAGAAAATCCCCAAATAAAGGAAATCATGGGCCTGATCCAATCAAGCTGCCTTTCTGTGATTAAAACAAGCAAGGACTAGACACTATCAAAATAGCAGTAGCCGTTACCAGTATTACAGGTAGGATGTGTTTTTGAGCAAAAAATGTTATTCAGAGCTCCTTCACAACCTGAAATTAACCATTTGCCTTGTTACCATTGCTATAGCCAAAGTTATTTTTCAAACATGAGGTAGAGAAATTCTCTTTAAGTCTGAAGCTGTTATTTGCCAAGACTCATCTTTTGCTGCTTCTTCCCTTTTTTTTTTCTTAAACACCATTACACACATCCCAAAGCCAATGCTCAAAGAAAGCCACCCATTTTAAATTTGTTGCATGTCATACTCGTTATTCTGCTACTCTTGTTTCTTTGCTTCGGCACACAGGCTAAATTGTTCTAAGTTGTTCTTTACTGTGTCCTTAGGAAATTGCTGTACAAAAACCAAAAGATGTATTAATCCAATAACCAGAAAGTCAGCCTGTGTGACCTTGAGCAAGTCATCTTACTTTCCTGGTTTGTTTCTTTAGTCATAGGCTTTTAAAAATAAAGAGGTTGCTATCAAATTATTTTCTCAAGTCCCTTTAGACCTATCATCCTATGATAGGTTTATTGGGGGGTAACTTCCAGACAGGTAAACCTCATGATAGTACCATAGTACCTTCATTAAACTGCCAATTTATAAAACCTGCTTTCTAACCATGTGTATGGTTGCATACTTAGAAACTATACCAGATTTCCTATGTGGCTTCTGAGTAGAAATGAGCAATAAAATTGAAGAAAGGATACCAATGTATTGTGATTACATATGTATGTAAATGTGTGTAGGGGTGTGTAGTGTGTGTGTGTCCACACATTGTGGTACCCATTTCAAAGGACAAACTCACAATGCTATGAAAATTATGACTGTATTTTATCTAGACTTGGAAGTGAGGATTTAAAAGATAAGCGTAAATGAGGGACATGGGCTGAAAAGGGCATATTAAAGAAAAGTTCAGGTGGGTTTGGCCATAGAATGTTTTAGATAATGAAGTGATAAAATCAGATTTTTCTTTTCTTGTATGAAACAAGATGGGATCAGGAGGAAGACAAACCGTAAGATACTCTTAATCTCACAAAGCAAGCTGAGGGTTGCTGCGCGGGGTTGTTGTGGAGAGGGTGGTTGGGTTATGGACATTAGGGAGGGTATGTGATATGGTGAGTGCTGTGAACTGTGTAAGCCCGATGATTCACAAACCTGTACCCTGGGGCAAATAATACATTATATGTTAATAAGAATAATTAATAAAAAATTATTTTGGTTCCTATGTGGAGAATGGGTTGAAGGGCAAGAAAAATGTTGGTGTCCTGCTCATTAATAATTCATAGCAAAATTTTTCCTTTAAATTTAAATTTCCTAAAATTTCTTAAATGATTGGCAGTTGCCCAAAGTTCTCTCCTCTCTCCTCAAAAAACTCAAAATATTCTCACTTGTGCACAGTCTTGTTCTTCTTTGTATATATTATCTTTCTTCCCACCAGTAACTGTCTGTGTTTTTTATGGAAACAGTGCTTCTTCCAATTCGTTCAGTAAGTCAAAAGAGCAAAGTGGAGCATAAAACATGTATAGCCCATGGGATCCTGAGCTCAGAAGAGTCCCCTGCTTTGCATAATGCTGTTATCACCATCTTGATATTCTTACCTTTTAAATAAGAAACCCTACATTTTCACTTAGTATTGGGTTCCCAAATTATGCAGTCATTTATGGAGCAAAGATAAAATATTTGGTTGAATCTGAGTAGAGGTGAGCAATATTCGATTTGCCCTATAACATCTCTTCCATGTCTAAAGTTTTGTCCATTTCTCTTCATTTTTAGTAACACCATGGTATCACAGAAATAACTAATATTGGGCAAAACAGATGTAGGACATTACTAGAGATAAAGAGATATTTTACAATAATTAGTCAATCCATCAATAAAATATAACAATATAAACAGTAAATATGACTACTGGCAAAGTTCCAAAAGAAATGAATCAAAACTGTTAGAAACAAAGGCAAAGTAAACAATTTAATAATAGTAGTTGAAGACTTCAATAACCTTCTTTTAATAATGGATATAATAACTAGGCAGATGATCAACGAGAACGTAGAAAACATGGACAACACTATAAACCAACTACACCTAATACAGATTTACAAATACCCAACCATCAAATGCAGAAAACACATCCTTTTTAGAAACACATGGGACATTCTCTAGGGTGGATTACAATCTAGGTCATAAAAGAAGCTTCAATTAATTTGAAAGGATTGAAATATATAAAGTATATTTTCCAATTACAATGGAATAAAATTAGAAATTAAATAAATTTGAGAAATTCATGAATATGAGTAGAAATTCACAAATGTTCACAATTAAACAACAAAATCCTAAATAACCTGTGGGTCAAAAAAGAAGTGACAAAGGAAATTAGACAACACACTTTAAGGTGAATGAAAACAAAAAAAATACCAAAACCTATGTGATGCAGATAAAACAATGCTTAGAAGGGAATTTATAGCGATATATAACTACATATGAAGAAAAACAGGCTTCAAACAATTGTCTTAACTTTTCAGCTTAAGACTGGAAAATAAGGACCGACTGAACTTAATGTAAGCAAAATGAAGGGAATAATAAATGTGGGAGTAAAAATTAATGAAATAGAGAATAGAAAAATACAGAAAATAAAAGAAGCCAAGGTCTTCCTTTGAAAAGATGAAGCAAAATGACAAGTCTTTAGCGAGAGTCACCAAGAATGGGGAGACCCATAACTAGAATCAGAAATTACAACTAAAAGGTATTCAATTGGCAAAGAAGAAGTCAAACTCTCTCTCTTCATGATAACTTGATACTTTATGTGGAAAACCCAAGAGACTCCACCCCCAAATTACTAGAACTCATACAGCAATTCAGTAATGTGGCAGGATACAAAATCAATGCACAGAAATCAGTTGTTTTCTTATACACTAACAATGAAACTGTAGAAAGGGAAATTAGAGAATCAATTCCATTTACAATAACACCCAAAACCATAGGATACCTTGCAATAATTACCAAAGAGGTAAAGATCCATACTCAGGGAACTATAGAACACTCTTGAAAGAAACTGAAGACATAAAAAGATGGAAAAATATTCCATGCTTATGGATCATAGGAATAAACATATTTAAAATGTCTATGCTGCCCAGAGCAATCTATACTTTCAATGCCATCTCAATCAAAATATCAACATTTTTCATAGTGCTGGAACAAACAATCCCAAAATTTGTATGGAACAAGAGAAGACCTGAATCACCAAGGAAATGTTGAAAAAGAAAAACAAAGCTGGGGGCATCACATTGTATTACAAAGCTGTGATCACCAAGACAGCATGGTACCGGCACAAAAACAGACACATAGACCAATGGAACAGATGGGAGAGCCCAGAGATGGACCCTCAACTCTATGGTCAAATAATCTTCGACAAAGCAGGAAAAAATATCCAATGGAAAAAAGACAGTCTCTTCAATAAATGGAGCTGGGAAAACTGGACAGCGATATACAGAAGAATGAAACTCAACCATTCTCTTACACCATACACAAAGATAAACTCAAAATGGATGAAAGACCTCAATGTGATACAGCAATCCATCAAAACCCTGGAGGAGAACAGAAGCAGTAACCTCTTCGACATTGATCACAGCAACTTCTTTTAAGACATGTCTCCAAAGGCAAGGGAAACAAAAGTGAAAATGAACTTTTGGAACTTCGTCAAGATAAAAAGCTTCTGTACAGCAAAGGAAACGGTCAACAAAACAAAGAGGCAACCCATGAAATGGGAGAAGATAGTCACAAATGAAACTACAGACTAAGGACTGATATCCAAGATCCATAAAGAACTTTTCAAACTCAATGCCCAAAAAATATAATCAAGTCAAAAAAACAGACAGATGACAGGGACAGACACTTCTCCAATGAAGACACACAAATGGCTAACAGACACATGAAAAAATGTTCATTGCCATTATCCATAAGGGAAATTAAAATCAAAAGTACATTGAGGTACCACCTTACACCAGTTAGAATGGCAAAAATTGACAAAGCAAAAGCAACAAATGTTGGAGAGGATGTTGGTGAGAATACAAGGTGGTGCAGCCACTTTGGCAAACAGTGTGGAGATTCCTCAGGAAATTAAAAATAGAGCTACCCTATGACCTGGCAATTGCACTACTGGGTATTTACCCCGAAGATAGAGATGTAGAGAAAAGCAGGTCCATATGTACCCTAATGTTCATAGCAGCAATGTCCACAATAACCAAACTGTGGAAAGAGCTGAGATGCCCTTCAACAGATAAACGCATAAAGAAGATGTGGTCCATAAATACAAAGGAATATTACTCAGCCATTGGAAAGGATGAATACCCAACTTCTGCATCAATATGGATGGGACTGGAAGAGATTATGCTGAGTGAAATTCAAGAAGAGAAAGTCAACTGTCATATGGCTTCACTTACTTGTGGAATGTAAGGGATAACAAGGAGGACATTAGGAGAAGGTAAGGAAAAGTGAACTGGAGGAAATCGGAGGGGTGGTTGAATCGCGGGAGACTGTGGACATTGTGGGTGGGGGTATGCATGAGCCTGGTTGTGGGTCTTTAGGAGGGCACATATTGCAGGGAGCACTGGGTGTTATACTTAAACAACGAATCATGGAACACCACATCAAAAACTAATGATGTACTGTATGGTAATTAACATAACAAAAATAAACAAAACAAAATAGAGAACAAACTGATGGTTACTAAAGGGGAGGTGGATGGAGGAATCAGTGAAATAGATGAAGGGGATTAAGAATATGCTTTTCTTGATGAGCACTGAGTAATACATAAAATTACTTATTCACTCTATTGTACGTCTGAAAGTAACATGCCACTGCATGTTAAGTCAACTGGAATTAAAATTAAAAAAATTACAAAGGGAGCATCACTACCAACCTTATGAAAACAGAAAGGACTATAAAGGAATCCTAAGAACTGTGTCAATAAAATAGATGACTAAGTTGAAATGGACACATTTCTGGATATACACAAACTACCTAAACTGACTCAAGAAGAAACTGACAATATAAGTAGACATATAATAAAAGACCGGGTTAGTGATCAAAAACCCCTAAGAAAAATCTAGATACAGTTATCATCACTCCTGAATTCTACCAAACATTTAAAGAATGAATAGCACTACTTTACAACTCCTCCAAACATAGAAAAATATAGAATACTATTTTAAGGAAAATATTCTATCTACGATAGCATCACAAAAGTAAAGAGCCATAAAAGAAGTACAAAGCTTGTACTATAAATATTACAAGTCATAGTTAAGAAAAATGTTTAAAGACTGATAACAAATGAAAAGACATCTCACATTCAGTCTGTTATTTCCTCAAAATGTTAATCATGGAGTTACCATATGAATGAACCAATGAACCAGCAACTCCTATATACTTCTAGGTATGTGCCCAAAAGAATCATAACATATATAACACAAATTTGTACATAAATGTTTATACCATTATTCATAGTAACCCCAAAGTGAGAAAAATCCAAGTTCCCATCAATTGAATGGCTAAACAAAACATGGCATAGCCACAGAATGGAACATTATTTGACAATACAAAAGAATGAAGTATTGATTCATACTGTAATATAGATGAACCTTTAAAATAGCTTGCTAAATGAAAAATACCCAGCATAAAAACCATATATTGTATGATTTACCCATTAAATAAAATGTCCAGAATAGGAGTGTCTCTGGAGAGAAATTGTTTAGTTCTTACCAGAGGCTCTTGCATAGTTCGGCATTTGCTCCCTTGCACAGCTTTTTAACTCAGTGGTTCACAGTGTGTCAGAAGGCCTGTGCTCAGATCCTGGCTCCTCCCTCTATTAAGGAGGGACCTTTGGAAAGTTCCTCACTGTCTGAGCCTCACAAAATGGGTTTCAATCACGTTAGGAAAAAAAGAAAGTAGTGCCTAAGTATTCTTTTTTAAGTTGGGACAAGTTCAATTTTATAAAATTTTTCCATAAAATTGCAAACACATCTCAGAGGACTGTGTGAGGAATAAATGGAAATTACATGAAGCACCACAAGGACTCAGTAAAGTGATCAGTATTACTATTACTTGGTGTTAAATAAGTTACCTTAATAAGTAAACAAATGATGGGGTGCCTGGGTGGCTCAGTGGTTTAAAGCCTCTGCCTTCGGCTCAGGTCCTGATCTCAGGGTCCTGGGATCGAGCCCCGCATCGGGCTCTCTGCTCAGTGAGGAGCCTGTTTCTCCCTCTCTCTCTGCCTGCCTCTCTGCCTACTTGTGACCTCTCTCTCTGTCAAATAAATAAATAAAATATTTTTTAAAAAAATAAAATAAACAAATGACTATTTAAGTCTAAAAAAGTTTCTGTCAATAAAATCTACAGTCAATACACTTTTCCCCTAAATGTTTTGATTTGGTGGTTGAGTTCTGAACTACCTATCAGTTCTTATTCCCCATGTCAAATATTTAAAAAGAATTGTTAGTTTACAGCTTTATTGGCTAAAGGAATGCTCAGCTTTTATGTTGTCCCTTTCTGACATTGAACTTTCTCATTCCTGCTGATTTGCTGTCTAAATACAAATAACACTTGAAAACAACTGAGAAGGCTCATTAGCTTTGGAAAAACTGAATATACATTAGAAACTTTGTTTCTTCTCAAATAAGAGACTTTATTTTTTTTTCTCCCTTGTACTTGAGGCACTTTGCCTCTTTTGATTTGGAGGCAACCAATTCAGACTAAAGCTCAGTGATCCTGTCCTTAGAGCACCTTTAATTTTAAAACAGAGCAAAGAGCCAGCCCCAGCTTTCCAGAGTCACCCCTGAACACACTCAGAGCATATTTCCAGCATTACATAGGTAAGTGATTTTCTAGAGTATATACTTCTTTGACATTAATAAAGCAATTCCTTCCCAAATATATTCAAAGCCCACGAAGCCTATTTCAAATATTCAAATTAAAATTGGTCTTTATTTCTAGGCATTTTTAAGTAGAAAATATCTCACTGATACTACCAATTCAAATACGAGATTATAGAGTTTTTGTTAGAACACATTGCTTTTACATCTAGATCCGTTTTGCCTCCTGCTAAAAATTCCAAATTTCACTGACATCAACATAATTATAAATTTGCTTTAAACCACAATGCACAAACAGTCCTCAAATAATAATATGATTACTGGAAACAGTTTAAGGTTTTATGATAGACTTACATGCTGTGGAGTCAAATTATGGTTTCTGAGATCACTTGGAAAATTTCCTCTGTGTGGGGGCTATGTCAACCACTCATTAAACAGATAAAGTTCATTTGCATCATTTTTCTGTCACTATCAGGAATCCATAAAGTCAGTTTGGTTTACAATTATGTATTTAAATTGTTCAAAGTTAAATTTATAAAACAAAATATAAAAACCAAGTATACTTACAATTCCAGCTTACATTCCTTTCCTCACATGTTCTCCCCTATTCCTGCTTCTATGTAAACTTTTTTAATTATGTAAATCCTTCTTTAATGAATATTAGCATACTATAAGTACTTTTCAGCATTTGGAGTACATAAAGAGATTTTTTTAAATCACTTTTTATATCGGCATGTTACTATCTTGTTTGGATGCACTTGAAACGAATCAACTAACCTTCAGTTGATAGACATTTTTATTGTGAACATTTTTATTGGTAATCCTTTTTCTTGCATTTATAAATAACACTACAATAAATAGCCTTGTGCATATATATCTTTTTGTATGTTTGCCCGTATGCTTTTAAGATAAATTCCTAACAAGAGATTCCTCAAGAGATAGCTGGACTGAGTGATAAATGTGTATTTAATTTTTCTAGATAATGTCAAATTCCACCCCAACTTTTTGCATTTCTACAAGCTATGCACAAGACTCCTCATTCCTCCCATAGCCTTGTCAAAAGAGTATTGTGTTAATATTTCAATTTTTGCTTATCTATATTTCTCTTATTAGGAGTGGGGTTAAGTAACTTTACCCATATTTAAGGGATATTTGCATTGTTTTCTTTGAGAACTATGTATTCACTTACTAGCCTTACTTTTTTAATATATAGTTTGAGAATTTCTTTCTTCTTAGAAGAACTTCAGGCACTGGCTTATTAACCTTCTGTAGCGAAGGTGGCTAATAATTTTCCCAATTCATCATTTATTTTTTGCTTTGTGTATACTGTTTGGTTTTGGTTTTTTGTCATGCAAAAGTGTGTGTGTGTGAAATGGAACTTATTTTTTCCCCTGGATTTTAAGTAGACTTTAGAAAAACTTTCCTACAACCCAGTTGTATGAAATTCACCCACATATTTTATTCCTTTTATATGACACATTTGGAAATCACTTTGGAATATAAGCTCAAGAAATTCCTAAAAGTTTACCAAGCATGAGCCAGTCTGAGCCGGCTTCAGCACCCCACTCATGGCAGGTGGAGGGTGGAGAGCCGCGGTTGTTTCTTTGTGTCGTTTCCGTTCATATGTTCTTAGGTATAATGACTAGCTGCATTTTATCAAGTCAGTAAGGTTCCTGGTGCCTCAGATTTTCCAAATTAAGAACCTCTTTGAACGTTGAGAAAATGGGTCATTATTCTTGACGAATAGCGCATTACAGCTCTGGGGGGAAGAATGTCTAACTATCTGGTTAGAAAAAAAATCGGCTATTTCTCTAGCTGAGCTTTTTTTGAGTGCAAAATATCCATTATTCAGCTGCATAATCGCGCCCCTCCTTTCGGAGACCCCAACAGAACACGGAGCTATCCTTGCGGGGAGACCAGGGTGACACCTGAAAGGGCCACGGGTTTAGCCGACGGGTACTTACTCTTGCTCATCCCACTAAATTCATAATTTCCTCTCAGATTTAGAGAATCTGCTATCCCCAAAGGGTAAATAGTAAAGACTCACCACTACTGGATGGGTCATTGAGATTGAGCAGGCCCCCGCCAAGTCCTCGGTAGCTATGGTAACTGTAGGTTCCGTTTCCGTTGATGTACAGCACCTCCTGGGAGCCTGACACCGCGGAGGAGGAGTACGTGGCCTGGGCCGCCTCAGGCTTACATTGCTTGTCGGCCGCCGCGGATTCGTCCTGCAATGACATCAGCATTTACGTGACGTCTTACGTCACAGCGCTAGTCCACCTCGACCAGGGCGCTCTCAGTGTTATGTACAAGTCTGCACTAAGAGGGGGAAAGAAACATCTGTGGTCAACATTATTAAGTCAGCACATAGCCACATTTTCCACAACTTGGCTAAACAAACAAACAAACAAACAAAGGAAAGCAAAGTAACAATGGGAGACAGACTGGAGGTGGAACAATTTGCACTTTCCAACTGAACTGAAAATGACATGGAGAGAGCTGGTCGCCTAGCCCACAGGGGAGAGCATCCACAGACATATGAACAGAGAAAGAAAATACGGTATAGAACAACAGCCGTAACAGAAGGAAATCCTGACATTCTTTTTTTTTCTTTTCCCCAAAGATTTTATTTATTTATTTGACAGAGAGAGAGAGATCACAAGCAGACAGAGAGAGTGGAAGAAGCAGGCTCCCTGCTAAGCAGGGAGCCCAATGCGGGGCTCGATCCCAGGATCCCGAGATCATGACCTGAGTCGAAGGCAAAGGCTTAACCCACTGAGCCACTCAGGTGCCCCAAATCCTGACATTCTACAGCGTGGATGAACCTTGAGGAAATAATGCTAAGTGAAATGAGTCCGTCACAAATAAGACAAATTTTTGCACGATTGTACTGAAACAGTCAAACACAGGAAAACAAAGTCAGAGAGTGGTGGCAAGGGGCCGGGGGAGGGCACAGTGAGAGCCAGGGAGTTGTTCACTGGGTATAGTTTCAGTCCTGCAGGAATGGCGGGGGGGGGGGGGGGGGGGGGGGGGGGAGGTGGGGGGACAGAGGGGGTTGCTTCTGGGGAGTCTGTGCACAGCAACATGCATAGGGTCGACAATATTGTATTGTACACTTGGAAATCATTGGGAGGGTGAATTTTATGTTAAAAATAGAAAAAAAAACTAGCTGGGCTTAAAAACCACATGAAGAGAAATCACAATTTGTAGAAAAACCTTTGCAAGGCTGACATTCTTAAAATCTTTTTTTTTTTTCAACCTGTGCCTGCCTGCCTTCCACCCCCACTCCCCTTCCCTCCCTCCCTCCCTATTTATTTCCTGACTATAGCAAAACTGACTGTAGCAAAACTGATTGCATGCTGACTCCACACTTGGCCCATTTCATGCATTATAACAGCATTAAAAAACCCAAATAAACCAGAGCCTTTCAGCTTCTTTTTTCTTTCTTAAGCTACACCAGTGTCTGCAAACTGTGAATCAAAACTTCTTACCATGTCAAGTCGTAAAGGACAATGAAATTAAAATCTGTAATAAATTGTATGTATTTTCACTAGTAAAACATGTTGACTTGCTCTTTAGCTGTGAGTTTATAAAGTCTGAAATATACACAGTATATATGACCTTACTTGCCCCCTGCATTCTTCATATTTTCTTTTTTTTTTAATAAGAAAGAATTATAAACAGATCCCTAGTGAATGCCTAGGAGTGTTTTTGTCATAATCAGAAGTATTTCACAACTTTTAAATTTAGAGTACATGTTTAGAGAAATAGAGTAACTTTCAAATACATTTTTTTTTCAGCATCTTCCTGAGTAGTTACTAATTTATTTATTTTTTCAGCGTAACAGTATTCATTGTTTTTGCACAACACCCAGTGCTCCATGCAAAACGTGCCCTCCCTATTACCCACCACCTGTTCCCCCAAACTCCCACCCCTGACCCTTCAAAACCCTCAGGTTGTTTTTCAGAGTCCATAGTCTCTTATGGTTCGCCTCCCCTTCCAATTTTTTTTTTTTTTTATAAACATATAATGTATTTTTATCCCCAGGGGTATGGACATTGGGTAGGGTATGTGCTATCGTGAGTGCTGTGAAGTGTGTAAACCTGGCGATTCATTTTTATTTTTTTTTAAAGATTTTTTATTTATTCATTTGACAGACAGAGATTACAAGTAGGCAGAGAGGCAGGCAGAGAGAGAGAGAGAGGAGGAAGCTGACTCCCTGTTGAGCAGAGAGGCCCAATGCGGGGCTGATCCCAGGACCCTGGGATCATGACCTAAGCCAAAGGCAGAGGCTTTAACCCACTGAGCCACCCAGGCGCCCCTCAGATACATTTTTAAAAGGCACCAAGTAGGGGTGCCTGGGTGGCTCAGTGGGTTAAAGCCTCTGCCTTCAGCTCAGGTCATGATCCCAGGGTCCTGGGATTGAGCCCAGCATCAGGATCCCTACTCAGCAGGGAGCCTGCTTCCCTTCCTCTCTCTGCCTGCCTCTCTGCCTGCTTGTGGTCTCTGTCTGTCAAATAAATAAATAAAACCTTTAAAAAAAAAAAAAAGGCACCAAGTACTAGAAAAAGAGGACACATGGAATAAGTAAAAATAAAATTAAAATAAAATTAAAAAGCATCACCACAGCTCTCAGAATTATGAAATTATGATTTTCTTCTCATTTTTTTAATCTTTTCATCTCTGATCTATTCAACTCTGACCATTACACTTAGACACATAATCCGTGAGCGTTTCATCCTTTCATTTCTAGGTAAGAAAGATTTCATAATAAATGGAAAAAATCCTCTGTGTAAACTGCAAAATAAGAATTTGCCCAGCATTACCTTTAAAAACAAAAAACAAATGCAAACTGACCGAAATTGGTATATGAATTGGAATATCTGATTGTAATTCTCTCTTGACATTTAAACCCTGGTAATCCCTGGGAGGGCAAATTACTTCAGAGTAACACTTTCCTGGAGAAACTTCACTAAAGAAGAGACCGAGATAGAATCCAAATTTTTTTTGGTATCACTGCTCTACTATTTAGACTAGGAAGTCAGAAAGTTCCAGGCTTTTTTTTTTTTTTTTTTAATTCGAAAGTTACTCTTTGCTAGTTGAAAGTACCCAAAGACAGTGGGTTTAGAATGGATATTGGGCTTTCACCAAATTTAGTCCTCAAAGTAGGGACTTATCCTAGAGACATGCCAATAGAGGTAGGTTTTTTTCCT
The DNA here is from genome assembly GCF_922984935.1 of Meles meles. Lineage (NCBI taxonomy): Eukaryota > Metazoa > Chordata > Mammalia > Carnivora > Mustelidae > Meles > Meles meles. The sequence continues at coordinate 57,447,487 of NC_060077.1, forward strand.
GGTACTACGATGTAATATAATATTATGGATAGTAAGAGAGTTTATTTTTTTCAAAGATTTTATTTATTTACTTGAGAAAGAGAGTGAGCGAGCACGAGCTGGGGGGCGGGGGAGGTGGGGAACAGAGGGAGAAAGAGAAGCAGACTCCCCACTGAGCCGGGAGCCTGGACTCTGGGATCATGACCTGAGCTGAAGGCAGATGCTTAACTGACTAAGCCACCCAGGCACCTCAGATAGTATGAGCTTAAATAATCTAAGATATTGAAGAGGATATTTCCAGGAATCTTTTGTTACTGTATGTATGCCATAGTAAGTAGGTCTGAGGTAAATAATTATACTAATTATAGTGCTACTGTGAACAAGAATTGTTAATAAAGCGATATTAATGGTACAGGAACACAGCAACTATTACAATCTTAGAAACTGTAACCAACAGCCTTTTAAATGGCATGTTACAATGACAGAGTAAGTGGAAAATGGTCAAATCAATGATGACAGCACCTCATGCAGTGTCCAAAAGTCTTTTATAAAAGTGCAGTGAAATGGTCTCCCATCTAGGAGTGCCAATCTCCTCCCTTCCTGGAAACAGAGATTATCATTTATATATATACACACATATATACATATACATATATATACACACAAACATATACATATATGGACACACATACACATACATATATACTATATATACATATATGTGAATTATATACTATATTTATACACACACATATAATCCTCCACAGCAGAACAAAGACATGTCTTACATAATCATTCAATTTAAACTTATTAAATTAGGAAGGCTTATCAGAAAATTGATAGGTGAATCCATGATGTTTACCATGGATTTTTTTTTTTTTTTATGTCAATGACTTCTATTTTCTCTAAAGAAATAGATTTCAAACTACATTCATGGAACTATAAGGCTTCTGGGGGAAATGTCTTAAAGAGTCTTCCTCAGATTTTATGGGACAAGGACATATGGATACCCTGTCCTGCCACGTTCTACCTCTTTACGCCGACTAGTGGACCTTCTTTGCCTTAGTCTAATTCATAGAATTACCCCATCTAAAGTGCATTTTTATAATAAAACCACTGGGCTATGAAATATTCTTTCTGTAAGGACATGTAGCCACTGAAACACTGAAAGGCAGAAGATTCAATACTTCAAAGCAAATTTAAGGACCTCGGGAAGGGGCTGGCCTCAATTCCACTGCTAGCATTACTTCTCAGATTCCTTGATTGAAAATAATTTAGGCAACATGATAAAATTTGAATTTCTAGTTTGGCAAAATGGGTGGCTCTTCTGAACATCCCAGTCTATTTTTCTGTGTTTAGAAAATGAAAATAAGACACACTCACAGGAGAGGAGTTTCTTAACGATGAACAAAATGAGAGAAGGCATTGGCTCCACAATATTTGCTTACTGATTCTTTGTATGCTAGAATTAATTTGTATGACTAAACATGCTATTTTTAAAATTTGCCTTAGTCTTTCATTATTAACTGTTATTCCAAACCACAGTAACTGCATGGAACAGGCAGATAATTAATTCCATTAATAATCAAAACAGGCCTTGTAGGGAGTCATTTGTGTTCAAACACAGATTTGCATTATTAATGTTCTTGGCAGTCCACTATATGTTGAGAAAGAAAACATATGAAAGTCCCAATAAAATCTGGTCTGTAGTATTTTGGGGGCAAAACTTTAATATAAGTTAATTCACATTTTTCTTTCGGATGATCACTGTTATTGGTTTCGAAGAGGCATAGATTTTAATGATATAAAGAATAAATATTCCCTAGAGTCACATTTTATCTCTGTAAGCAACTTCTAATAATCATCATTTCCCAAACTTCTCAAGGCTGACAGTTTGCCCCATGGGTTGCTATGAAGCTTATTTTTAAAAGAAGATAATATTAATAGGTTACAAGACTGCATATCTAGGCAATGAAATAAATTTTATTCATCAACAATCACACAAAATCCTATCCTGGCTTTTATGAGACATAGTTTAAATTTTCTTTAAAAAATTCCATAAAAATAAGATCACATCGGCAATTTAATTACCACCAGCTGTGCACTAGATAACACACTGTTGTTTTGATTCAGATTTCCTTGATTAAAAATATACAACAAATTAAAGAAATATTCACAGTTACTTCTGTAGGTAGGCTCTGGCCTTATCAATAAATATAGCCTTGATGTATATAAATATGCATTTAATATTTAGCTTGCAATATATGCTACAGAATAGTAATATTTAGGCTTGTAATAGAATGTGTGATTACTTATGGATGGAGGGCAAGATTAAGAATCATTTTAAAGAGTAGACATTGTCACAGTCTTTGAGAAGACTGGTTTGTATACTCTTATACCTTATCCTCAGAAACTGGACAGTGTTGAACTTGAATTTGCAGAACCTGATCTGATACTTGGGCCATACACATTGAATTCCTAAGTGCAGATGCCTAAGGAATCCTTAACTCAAGAGCCTTAGACAGTTTCTCTATAAAAATGAAATTTGATCGATTCCAAATTTTTGACAATAGAGTTCAAAAAATGTTTTGCATGGAAAATGTTTCATTGCCTTTATTATATCTCCCAAGAATTACACTTTTTCTTAGACTATAGCTTCTGCCATCTATTAAGTATACTTTGTGCTTTCACAAAGTTTTCTCTATCTATAATTAGAAAACTCCAATAAAATTTACTGCTATATTCAATAATCCAGATAACTTCATTCTTTTTGTCTTTTACCTTACACTGTTAGAGCAACTGGAGTTTGCAAGGCAATGTTGCATCAACAGTGAGTTATATTTTCAGCTTATCATCAAGGTGGTCAGGGAACTAGTGATTCACCTTTTGCACAGACCTCAAAGAAGCTTCTCATTGTGAAACAGCAAACACAGGGATAATTTAGGTGTAAGTTTGCTGACCTTCTAGACAACTGTTACAAGATGTCTCCTATCTTTACATGTTCTCTGCAGTCTATATGACAGAAGCATTTTTACTTAAGTGACTGCTCTAAATGTCTCCTTTGCTTTATTAGTACAGATGGGGTGAGGGAGTACAATTTATTTCACATGTAAACTAGTGGAAAAGATGCCTACTTTCTAAAAGCTTCTCTTCTCCCACTTGATAGCAAGTGTTCTAGAACTAAGTACATTGCTAAGAGTTTCCATGGAAATTCATAAAAGACCTGAGAGAACCGGAACTTCCATTTAAACTGCTTTACTGCTGAGAACAAAACAAAACAGTCTGCACTTAAAGTAAATGCACTCATCACTTGAGATGATAAGTGATTGATGATGCCGTCAACACACACACACACACAGACACACGCACGCACGCACACACACACACACACAGAATTCAGGAAGTCTTTTCTTTCTTTTAGTTAGGAATATTCCATATTGTCTCCTCCCTTGTTGCCCATACAAATAATTAAGATAGACAATACAGAAGAAGATTTTATGCAAAGATGATCCCAAATCCACTAAGATAATAAGGAAAACATCTCTTGATCAAATCCAAGTCACCTAGTGATAAGAAGTGAAATAAGAGAAGCTAGATTGTGTTTGACTTGAGGAACCAAAACCACGAGATAGCTGTTACCTAGATGTCAAACTCTCAGAAGAATAGATTATTACATTAACTCCCTTGTAACATAATTTTATACACACTCCCATGATTTTGTAAACAATATAGATTTGAGAACTACTGGCTTAAATAAAACTACAAAGTAAATACAGTCTCTGACCCGGTAAGTATAGACACATGGTTGGCAAGAAGTAACAAAGTACATTGCAGAGTCGGCTCCTCTAAAATCCTTTCTGATGGCCTTAAAGGTTTATTATCAAAAATGAAAGTACAGACTTAGCATTAAAAAATTTCAACATTAAGGATAACACGCTGCTATTTACTTATGGACCAAAAAATTAGAATTTAAAAAAATAAATGTAATTTTCTACAGGTTTTTAATACTCAATTTTGAATTCCCTTGTTAATAGGACCAAAATGAAAATTTAAGGGCAATGTCCCTTTGAGATTCTAAAATTGGATGGCAGTTATAAACTTTGTGGTTAGTGATTTTATGATATTGTAGTATTTTTGACCTCAGAAAAAAATCAGTTTTAGCAAACCAATACCAAATTGGTATCTTAAACATTAAATTTTAATGCATTTTGGAGATAAAAACTATTTTTTCCTAATCACGATATTTTTGCTTCTCCTTAGGTTTTTGTTGTTGTTGTTTTAATATTTTTTTTTAAATCTAGGGGCACCTGGGTGGCTCAGTTGGTTAAGCAGCTGGCTGCAGCTCAGGTCATGATCTCAGGGTCCTGGGATCCAGCCCCACTTTGGGCTTCCCCTCAGCGGGGACTCTGCCTCCCCCTCTCCTTTGTCCCCTTCCCCCACTCATGGGATCTCTCACTCTCTCTCTCAAGTAAATAAAATCTTTCAAAAAAGATAAATAAAAATTTACATCTACAGCAATTCAAAACATCTTTAAAACCATACCTTTACTTGCAATTTGGGCTCTACTGAGTAAGAAAAAAAAAAGAAAAAGAAAAAGAACTTTCTTAGATTATTTTTTTCTTCGTCCCCTTTCACATAATATTCTGTTTGGGTAAGACAGTTGCAATGTTCTTCCTGGGGATTCCGTGACAGGCCTAATGTTAGATATTACCTATATAACTGTCATATTCAAATTCTTATTCCTAATATCAACCTTCCCTCTCAGGCTCATGCCTGAGTAACAGGAAATTCGGGTATGTCAAATTTAATATTTTGAAATTAAATTTATGTTTTCTTTCCTCCAGATACCTCTTGCAAAAATTTTTAATTAAAAAAAAAAACACAACCAAACAATAGCTGTTCTATCACCAATATATCTTGTTCTGGTTAATGCATTACACCAAGAATTTTTCTTCTCCTATACTGGACTTCTCTCAAACAACACATAAGTCCTCTCAGCATCATCTCGGAAATGACCCTCAATGGCATACACCTGTGAAGCCCCCACTGAGAATACGTTATTCAGAGCCCCATAATCTCTCCTTTGGGCTAATGTGATAACCCTTAGGCCAGTGTTTCCCCCTTCAAACCTTGTCAACATCTTCTGAAGTCTATATAGTTTTAAATTTGATTTAATTAACATATAATGTATTATTCAGGGGTACATGTCTGTGATTCATCAGTCTTATGCAACTCCCAATGCTCACAACAACACATACCCTCCCCAATGTCCATCATCCAACCATCCCATTTCCCCACTCCCTCTCAGCTCCAGCAGTCCTCTGTTTGTTTCCTGAGATAAGAGTCTTATGGTTTTGTCTCCTTCTCTGGTTTCATCTTTTCCTCTCTTCCCTATGATCCTCCGCCTTGTTTCTTAAATTCCGCATATCAGTGCAATCACATAATTGTCTTTCTCAGATTGACTTATTTTGCTTAGCATAATACCTATCTCTTAAAATCATTATCATGTTGCTTTCTCTTTGAAGATTTTGAGATTTCTTTTTTCTTGGAGAATAAAACTTAAAAGTTCCTGGCTTCCAAAGCTCTTCAGAGTTGGAGAATAATCTTGGCAGTCACATTTTCTGTCACTTCCTCTTATAACACTCTATCCTCTGGTCATAACTTACACTGGAAAAAAAAAAATCTTAGCAGTGTAGTATTCTGAGCCATTTAAATGTCCCAAAAGCGCATCAATATATAGAAAATTTCTCATAATAATTTTTTCAAAAAAATCAGCTCCTGGTTTCATTGATCTGTTCTATGGTTCAGTTTCTATTTCTGCTCTAATCTTTATTATTTACTTCTTCTGGGTTTTAGGTTTTATTTGTATATGTTATATCTGATGACGGTTTGTCATTTTTAATCTTATTTCCAACATTTTAACATATGTATCTAATGTTGAATAACAAATTAAATTTTTTTCTTAAAGGATTTTTTTAAAGTTTTTTAGAAGTTTTTGGGTTTTTTTCCTTTTGTGCAAAATCAAAAAGTGTTATATAAATAAAGCAAGTTTAGATCTGGCTTTCATCAAACTAAGAACTAAGAAAGTATCTTCCTTTTTCACATCCCTACTAACCTAAATTCCAAGATAACAAAATATTTTTTCTCCCTAAATCTCTAATACATCTGCCAGCCACCCTTAAACAAAAGAAACAAGTCCTATTTATCTAAAATTCTTGTACTTCTCCTATATACAATTATGTTTATGAAAAAATGCAAGAAAAGCAAATAGAGACTAAAAGATATTGTAGGAGAGAGAACAAAGACCTCAACTGTGTGCAAGTGGGTTGTTCAATTCTTGGGTTGTTATAGACAGAAAGACCTTGAACTAAATACTCTACAGAAGGTGGGAAGTCCAAAAAGAACGTCAAGACAATTATAGACTAACAATTAGAAATTTCCCTCAAGGCAAGAACCTACTAAACATGATAGCTATGTCAGAATCTTCAGCTATAAAAATATTACAGCTGTAATAATTCAGAACAAATAAATATTATAGTTGCAACCAAAATTCAGAACAAATATTTTTAGTGTTAAACTTTGAGAGGCACAATGGAGGCAGTAAAAAGTTTTCTTAGAGAAGTTAACCATTAGCTACTATATAGGAATCCCATTAACATGATGATGTCAGAAGAGTGAAGCTAACTTTGTGCAACAGCCATCTAGAGTATAATGCTGGACAGCCTGAAGAGGTGCACTTTTTTACCTACAGTGTAATCAAGTCTGGGATACACAAAGTTATTGGCAGTTATCAATTCTAGCCTGGTATTTATTTTATTTTGTCCACATATAACATCTATGTATTACTGGCTAATGCTAAAATAAACTAAGAGATATTAATGCTGTTGTGACTAATACTTTAGTTCAAATTACATACAAAACACATGCCACTTTAAAAGAAAAATGAAGAGTAACGAACTTTCTTTTCATTCTCTTTCATTTCATTTCAGGAAAACACACAGATTTCCTAACGTACAAGATTAAGCTACAATTTATGTTAAAACTGTGATTAAATTCCTTGTCACAAATGGTTACATAAGCATAGAGCAACAAAACTCAGGCTGAGTACTTTAAAAGAAACTCCTCAAGTACTATGCATTTATCCCTGAAGGCAGTCACCCCAAATCTCAGTATGACCTGGCAGTTTTCATTACTGGCTTAAAAAAATTAGGCTCAACTGGAAAACAGAGAGTTGAAAACACAGTTAAAGTTTGGGGGGAAAAAACTGGCCACAGCACACAATTTTCATCTTTTCACATTTCTTTTTGAGCAAATAGAGAAACTTGACTAATGATGCTATTTCAACACTGATGTTGGGAGGTAATCACAGATGATTTCAAAATTAGAAACAGGTGTGTCAACATAGTTGAATGAGCAAAATGAAGAACAATCCCTTCCTAATGTCACTTTACATAATAGATTCCTTCATGGCTACTTTTGATGAACATTATGTTCAATCATATAGTAAACATAATTCCATCTGAATTGTGTATCTTGAAGGAGCCACATAATTGAGATCTTAATTCCTACACATTGGAATAAAAGCTTACAGGTTATTATAATTTAATATAATCTGGGTGTAAAAATTACCCATCCATTTTGGTATTTCAAGTATATCAATTATGAAATAGTCAAGCTAAAGTAATTAGAAAAGCCATCAAAATGGTGATGCCAGAGTCACTGAGTCATAATGCTTTATAATAATGTGAAATTAACTTTTAAAAGTTATTAACTTTTAAAAGCATGAGACAACATGAAATGAACTGAAAATAATCTAGTGATGAATTTAATACACATTGTTTAAGCCTGACTATATATGGGTATATATATACATAAACAAAATACAATGTTCTTTGTTAATATTCCTCTCCTGAATAATACTGTTTCTGTTACTTATAACTCAGTTATGTAAAGTGTTCTGATCTACCATGTTGGCTGTGGTGTAGGATATATATTAAGAAAAGAAATAGCACCATTAGTGTATTTCTTCATACATCACATATAAAATATATAATTTTATTTCCATCTATGATGAAAACTAATTTGTTGTTCAAGAAGTCACTAATTTTTAGGAGTTCTCTAACTTCTCAAAAATATACGCAAGTAACCCCATTAATGTTCTTGAACACTGCATGTATTTGAAGTAGTGGTATTATCTTCCTTAAGATGCTGGATTATGTTATCCTACTCCATAATAAATCTTGGTAAAAATAATACAGTTATATATGCAAAGCTTCTCTTTGCGTCTGCTAATTTCTATGTTGAATTTTTGTGCAAGATCTCAACTGTGTTTATGACTCTCTATCCCTTCTACACCAAAGACCTCTAAATCTCAATCTATAATTAAGACCTTTCCCCAAGTCCATATTTTCAACCACCCACGGGACATAAATACCTCCATACCCCACAGGTGCTTCCCAATCAGTATGTCAAAACTGTACACTTTCTTCTCATACTCTCCCTTCTGTAGCCATAATTTGCTCTGCCTCCTGAAGTCCTGACTTTTATTAATGATACCTCCATCCAGTCTCCTGAGCTAGAGACCTACGCCATATTGAACAAGCCTGCTTTTGATGACCTCATATTTACAAAACAGGATGAACTCTTTTAAACAATGTTCTATTGAATATCCTATTTACTGGGCTACATATCCAGCTAGGTGCTGGGGCGACATCATCAGATAAAATAGACCAGATCCCTGCCCTCAAGGGGACCTACCGAGGTATGGGAGGAGGAGAAACTAGGCAAGAGGAAAACATGAAAGCTGTAAGATATAGTAAGTTCAGACAGTGATAACCATTAATAATGAAAGAAAATAGAGTGATGTAAAAAAATAATTGGAGATGGGTGCCCAAGATGGAAGGCCTCTCTGAGAAAAGTATGTAAGCCAATAAGCTAAAAATGATAATTAAAAACAAAAAAGAGGCGGTCATATGAACATACGGGCAAGTGTGTGTGTGACCATTGCACAGAAATCCATCCTGCACTGGATACAAAACATTCTTCATCCCCAAAGATCATTATGATTCCTCAGATTTTGTTACATAATGTCACATTCAGTATTCACATAGCTTAGACTAGAACTTGCCTTACAACAAAACATTTAAACACATTTTTGCTACTGAACTGAATATTCTCATCCCCCCACCCGCTTCAGATGTGCTAAGAGAGCTCCCTGAGAGTAGAATCACTATGAAGTTAGTTCCCTTGCTCTCTGGACGCTGAATTCAGTCAACGGGAAGCCCAAGAAGGATTCAGAGGTGGAGAGATGGGAGTGTGTGCGGTTTTAACCCCCCAGCAGCCTCTCCTGCCCTGCTGTGCTCTGGTGCAGCTTTGTCGTCCTCCCCTCCCTTGAACCTGGATCCTACCAACCAGTCCCTCTGTCAGGGCTTGGGTTTCTGTCTGGTTCTAACAGTGCCCTTCCGTTGCTCTTCCAGGCTTCTCCACTTGCTAGTCTTGTTTCCCCTCCTCCTCTGCATTTCCTTAGGCCATCCCACACCGATGTAAACAGTCCCATTGTCAAATAGTCTTCAATACTCTTTGGAATTTGCTCTATCTGCCCTGCTGCGCCCCAGAATGACACAGTGTTCACTATTGAACCAACCAGGGAACAGTGAATATACTTTCTAATCTACATTTGTATTCCCGTGGTATTAAAATGTGTTTTTCTTTCCTGTGTTTGTATTCCGAGCCACTATTTCTAACTGGCTAGTATTCAAAGCCACTAACAGTAATTTCCCCCAGATTCTCGTACACATATACAAAACCCCTTGGAACATCTTCCATATCATCAAATCCATCCTTTGTCCCATCAGTTCTGCATTCGTCCTGGACGCTTCTCTCCTGGAACTCTAACTTCTTATTCTAATGTGGAAAGGTTCTTCTCCAAGGCCTCCTTCACAGCATCACTCCAGATACTCTTCCAGTCTCCACTTCCGCTTCTACTTGGGTCTCCTTTTCTTGGATTCAGTGACTGCTTCCCTGGTTTTGTCCTTGTTTCAGTGGAGGATATTTTCGAATAACATTCTGAGAAAGATTATTAGAAGATATATACCAGAAAATGATCTTAAACTACTTTTACCCTTATATTTGATAATTTTGCTGGATATAGAATTGTCTTTAGAATTTTCTAGGTTTTTACTCCCATATATTTTAGTGTGGAGGACAGTTTTTGTTCAGTGATGTCATTTGGCTAACTTTTTTATGTGACTTTTTTTTTCCTCTGTGAGTATTTAAGATTTTCTTTTCATCTTGTGTGTTCTGAAAATTTCATGGTAATGTGACTGACTCAGATCTTTGTTTGCATGTACTGTCCTGACAACTTTATGGGCTTTCGATCTGGCCGTGCATGTTATTTAGTTCTGAAAGTTTTGTTGTTTTTTTATAATTTCTTCATATTTTCTCTTTCTCTTGATTCTAATTAGCCAGATGTTGTCCTTCCTAGATTGATCCTACTTTTTAAAAAACTTTCTCCTTAATTTTCCATTCTGTGTCTAATTTTTAAAGTTTCTGCATGATTTCCCAAATGATCTTCCAATCCTTAAAACAATTTTGACTTTTTTTTTATATTCCAAGAGTTTGATTTTGTTTATTGTTCTTTTCCAAGTATTCATTTCTTATTTCAAGGAAAAACCTTTTTTAAAAACTCTGAGAATATGGATTATGTTTTGCCTCAAATTTTTCTTCTGTTCTTTGCTTTGCTTCTTAAATCTGAGCGCTAGGATTCATAGTTCTCTTCCTCTCCGGATGCTCAATTTCTGAAGATTTCTCATTTTCTGAATGGAAGAAATTCTTAGGCTATCTCCATTCTTGGAGCTAAAATGTGAAAAGGGCTTTAGTAGAGATATAGAGATTTCAGTTTGAAGAATTTATTCGGCCCATTTTCAGTATATGATTCCTGCTATTATACCTGACTTGCCAGGGCTTAGAGCTTTTTGCCTTTATTTCTCTGCAGGATAAGCCTCTCATCTCCTTCTTGGGGGGGGGTCAGAGGAAGAGATCCTGTGGTAACACTGTATTGGGGAGGGCACCAAGGATCTAATAACTTCTTAGATCTACGGAGCCAATTCTTCTGTTTTCATATTCACGCTTCTCCACTTTCTGGAATACCTGGTGCTCTTAGTTCTCAGACTTTCATGGTCTACACGGACTGAATGATTTCTTACTGGTATCTCCCTATTATCATTTGCATGTCAGATTTCCATTTTCCTTTCCTGAATCCTCCCCATTCTGTATCTCCTCGTAGGACTAACCTCTTACTGTAGTGGGGTTTTGGAAGGAAGCAGAGATAAAGACAAGGATTTATTTTGCCATGTCAAAAGACATGTAGAATTTCAAACTTTATATACCTAAGATGACAGGTAAGAAAACTTCAGGATGTAATACAATATGTTTAGGATTAGGATCTTTTAGTCTCAGATTCTTGTCATTTGAAATGGTTTGAATACATCAAATGGCAAACCACCTTAAAGTTTTATTTGATAGAAAAGAAAAATTTTAGGGGCCCCTGGGTGGCTCAGTGGGTTAAGCCTCTGCCTTTGGCTCAGGTCATGATCCCAGGGTCCTGGGATCAAGCCCCACATCGGGCTCTCTACTCAGCAGGGAGCCTGCTTCCCCCCTCTCTGCCTGCCTCTCTGCCTTCTTGTGACCTCTGTCAAATAAATAAAATCTTTAAAAAAAAAAAAGGAAAGGAAAATTTTAAACATGTGAATAGAAAGATCACACTGCTGCTATCGTAAGGGCAATGTAAGTCATTAAAGTTGACAAATTAAATATTTTGAAACTGGTTAAAAAGTGGTAAGAAACAATTCATGCTAAACTTACCTCATTTTCTTCGTGGAAAAAATGAAACTTAAAAATGCAGATCATGGTGATTTTCTAGACACAGAACAAAGCACATGACGAAACAAAGCAGGGTGTGCTGAAAGAGAGCGGCATGAGGATGGTTCACATCTAACAGAATGACCATATCCAAAGACGGGTGGATGGGTTAGAGAAGCTAGAAGAGAGGTTTTTAGAAGGCATGTCACAGAGTTGTGCTCTAAGCCTGTGCCATTCGGCATGTAAACCGAGACACATCGGTGTATTGATGGGATACTGAACAACTTGCGTGATAACAAGAAATAGGATGCAGGATGGGAAGGAGGAGGGCAGAGAGAAAACAGTCAACAGCAACAGGATTTGAAAAACTTCATTACAGGCTGATATTTTATACAACGAACTCAACAGGGCTGAAAGTAGAGCCTTAAACTTAAGTCCAAAATATTATCTATCCACACAAAGTGGGGAGGAAATTTTGTAATATTAGCATCTCTGAAACGATGTACAGCTATAAGTACCTTCAATCATTTGTGGAAATATTTAATGAGCGCACCCAATGGGCAAGACACGGCAGTTGTAATGAGTGATTGCAGAATGAATGCCAACTTCCCATGAACTCACACAGGAGCATGGGAAATAAGTAATACTTCAGAGTTATTGATTATAATTGGCTGAAGTATAGCCAAAGAGGACAATATTAAAATGCATATGATAGGGAAACTAATGTATAGACGAATTAGACAAAAATTATCTAATGCTATCTTAAGTTGCATTGATAAAACTCTATAAATCCTAGAATGTTGAACTGCCTGCATTTAATTATTCCTTGAATAAAGAATAACACTAGAGAGAGAAAGAGAGAGAAAAGGAGAGCTAAATATATTACCAGATAATACTTAGCATTGACTACATGCCAGGAACTGTTGTTAATTGTCATATTATCTTAATTCGCAGGATGTCCCAATGAATTATATATTATTAAGCTCTCATTTTACATATTGGAAAAACAGAGGCACAAAGGTTTCTAGGTGACTTATCCAAGTTCACACAGCTGTTAGTATTGAAACTGAGGTCTAAACACAGGCACTCCTGACACTCAAGTTTGTGGGCTTACCCAACATGCTCTGCGGAGCAGTTCAGAGCCTCCTGAGGGCCCTGGATAACATAAACCTGTCCAGGAAAGAAAAACCAGGTTGCTGGAAGATCTCAAAACTTTAGAACGAGCTTAAAGGAACTGGGGATGTTTCACTAGAGGACACAAAGAGTAATATTCATTTGTTCATTCACAGGGAATGATCTGTATCAGGCTTAAGCTGCCAAATACTGCTGGGAGCTCTTTCACAGCTGGCAGGAAAGTGGTGTCCAAAGCAGATCTTACCCACTCGGTGTAGCACAGTATAAGTTAATGTTGTCAGGCAATTAAGACACAAAAGGCAAAAAAGAAACATGATGAGTGATATCATTTTAATATTCCATGCTTATCTATTTTAATGTGAAACAATGTGACAGTAGAATTGATAAATTTTTCAAATAAAAAAATGCTCTATTTTCATCTGTTTAATAAACAATACTTCCTCTATGAACACTAAATATGAAGAATTTTTTTTGTATACCTCGTGCTAAATATATTTTTAGGTATATCTTCACATGTTTATAAGGCAAAAATTCCAACTTTTTTTTTTATCTTTTAAAGTTTGTAACTGCCCTCAACTCTAGCTTCAAGGACAAATAACATTCAATTATGAAGGAAGGGGTATTTAAATTCTAAAATAGCCTTTAAATTAAAATTAAGCGAAGTGAAAAATAATGGAATCGCATTAAGGCCACTTCATCATGAATTCAGCATGATCTTCACTTCAAAATTTCCCTTTGATGGGATTTGCTGTTTGTTTTAACCCAGGCACTGTGTAGGAGGCTGGATTTGCTGATAAGCAGTTTTCTCATTTCAGTGCAAAATCAGCAAGGTGATTAATACTTTTAATTTCCAGAAGCCTAAATTATGCAAATGAACTACAACTTTCTTTCCTCTTCCTTCTCCCTCCTTTGTGGGCCTTTCCTTGCAAAGGGAAGATAGGATAGAGTCCAGTGTGTAAACGATCAAAGAGCTGGGAAGAACGCTCCATTTCTGGTCAGCCGTTCATCTAGAGTTGCTGTCAAAAGCTCAGTCTGCTTGTCTCTAGGTGTGTTTGGATGAACAAAGGCACACAGTTCTATCGGCCCTGTGAAAGCCATCTAAACAGGGCCATGTTAATCTTTGTACAGCTTTTTGAGTAAGGCAGAATTAAATGCCGTACAGGTATTTAACACCACCACCACTAAAAAGAAAATATCATCTGAAACTCTGTAGAAGGGCTAATTAAAAATGAGGGCTTCGTTCTAACCTGTGCCTTTTGGGGCTTGCTTAACGAAGTCTACCTCTCTTGCTCCTGCCATGGCTTTAAAATGCTTCCTGAGCTGTGGGCTTCCGAGATGCTTTATGCCAGGAATCCTTCATTTTAAATGAATTAATTTGTTTAGTTGGTTACCTTATAAATGTCTTTTAATTCTAGCTTAAGGACTCTGGCCCCATTTTTTTTTTTTTAACTAAACATGTCTTTGCTATGACCAAACATAAATAATGGGTTTACTTATTTGGGGACGCAGAGGCTTATTTTCTCTCTGAACTTACCTGGAACAACAGGCAACTCAGTTCAAAATGAGTACTGATAGATATATTTTGAGTGGAAAAAAAAAAATCTGCCCACTTTTCCCCCCTTCATGTCCTGCAGCAAGCAAGGCTGTTGGTTCCAAGTAGCTCATAGAAATCACAGAGAAAGGTAGAATTCTAAAAAGGAAGTAAACCTTAATTCAGTGGTTAGGAACAAGGTTCATAATTCAGCTTGAGTTTGATTTATATTCGTATATTCTGGCTGATATATATTCATATGTCCTTCATGTACTCTCACTGATATATGTTATTTTTAATACAGCAACTATCCTCTCAAGGGCAAAAACCACATATTCTTCCATGTTAAATTACAGAAAAAGAAAAGAATCAAATTTAAATAGCTTTCTTATTCCTATTCTTTTAACAATATTTTCTATTCTACTGTCAAAATGTGGAAAGGAGATAGTATATGTGTATTTGTAGAAGTTGGAATGGGTAAAAGATCTAAAGACTATCTTATTTCTCATCCCAATTCTTTTTTTTCAGAGGATTAGCAAAGTTTTAATTTTTAAAGCAAAAATGTTGGCATGTACATTTGGGTGATAAAAGACTTAGCTAATATGAAGTAAGTCAAAGGTGTCCTGGGGCACCTGAGTGGTTTGGTCGTTAAGCATCTGCTTTCTGCTCAGGGTCCTGGGATGGAGCCCTGTATCGGGATCCCTGCTCTGTGGGAAGCCTGTTTCTCCCTCTCCTACTCCCCCTGCTTGTGTTCCCTGTTTTTCTGTCAAATCAATCAACCAATCAAATGATGTTTAAAAAAAAAAAAAAGGTCCTGATATGCTATCGGCGGCACACTCAAATGCTTCTAGGTACCCAGTGAAGTATGTAAATGAGGGGTCAGACTATAAGACAATGAGAAATTGTGAGGACAGTGCTTAATTCCAGAGCACATGCTGCCCCCCTCCAAAAAAGAGTTCAAATCTAAACATTTCCAGTAGTGTTTAGGCCAAATAAGCACTTCCGTGGTCTGCTCCCATTTGTCACCCCCCTTAGACTTTTGAGATTACATATATATATATCTTCTGAAAAGAATTGAGAATCATTAAGAAATGATTCATTTCACTTTAATTTTTCTTTCTCTTCAGAATACTGAGGCAGTGTATTCCTGACCCATTGAAGCAAGTCACGAGCTAACAATGCAGGGCTCTACTGAATTATTCCTGGAAATACCTATAAGACCCAATGAGTCTGTCAAGATGAAATGGGCCCTGGGGCCACAGCCAGAGCCAGCCGCAGGTTCCCCTTCTGTCCTTCATGGACTGAGGCTTTTGAGCTCCTGATACAACAGCCTCCACGGCATTTACTTCATGTCTGAGGTCCGAAGAACATGGGAGTCTGATGTGTCACAAAGACAGAGAACAGATCCTTTCCTCCTCCTAAGGCCATTGCTCAGGAAGAGATTAGGGGAAGGAATTTGAGGCCAGGCAGCCCTGATGTTTATTTAGCCCCTCAGTGCTGGCAGGGGTGAATGTGGGCTATGGGGTGCTGGCCTTCGTATGAAGGTACCTCAACTCTTCAGAACCTGCCTTGAGTGGGCATCGCTATAATTAATAAATCACTGCCAAATTTTCTATGGTGCTTTCAAAATCAAGAGAAGAACAAGGTAAACAAGAAACAAAATAGCAAAATAGCAATAAATAACAACATATACATTATGTTAATTTTAGTTTGATATTTTAGAGAGGACTGTATACATTTAAAGCTCGGTCAGCACTTTACAGCTAATGAATGGACAGTGCTTTTTAAGAGACAGCTCATTAATAATTGGTTTCCTCCTCCTCATTAAGAAGCACTTATTACTAGTCTAATTATAGATGGCCTTGATTAGGGGAAATGTACACGGTATGTATGCATGAATCACTGGATTCTCTAACAGCTTTGTCTCCAAAGCAGAAAAACAATGTAAATCTACAGAGTGTTCCCATCTCCTACTTAACAATTATTACAACTAAGCAAAATGTATTTATATCAGTGGGCAGTAAGAAGGGTTACTTTTTAACCCTGATTCTTTTGAGGCTGAAAACCCCTTCCTCTGGCTATAATCTGAACTGAAAATGAGTAAATTAATACAAAGCACCGAGCTGCAGCATTTAAAAAATACTTAGGAAAAATACAAAATTAACAGATTTTCTGGCTGTGGGGGCATGAGGTATAGAAATTACTTTTATCGGTTTGACAGTAGCAACATGATGGAGTATATATATTTGCTACATTCATGAAAGAGCAGAGCATAGATCAATAGGCAAAAGGACTATATTCATCTTTCTTCTGAATTTTATTTCAAGTGTTTATACTCTCCATATCTACCACTGATTTAAGATTATTCGCATTTCTTTATATTTTGATATATAATTTTACTTTGTGTAAGTTTATAATATGTAGGAGAGAGAAGGAATCAATACCATCTCTTCAAAATAAAGCTCATGTAATTTTAAAAAACGAAAGGAAATATAAGCCCTACCTTACATCTTTAAATAAATAAAACTCAAGAATGATTTATACGTTTTTTCCCATTTAAGTAGCACTGGAGGCAGTAATATATTTTCCATTTATAGATACACTTTAAATTCTATGCTTTCAATAGTTCGGTTGGCAAATTCTCCTTAGGTGTAACATCACCTAATGGACATAAAGCCATACACACATTCTTCCAAAAAATGCAAAAATTGGAGTTCACCCATGTTGCGGGTTGAATTTGCTAACACAAAGGAATGAACAGTTGATTTGGAAAATTTTCTAGACAGCATGCTTTGAAGAAAGGGTGTGGCTGGACCACCGTATGCTAAAGATTTTAAATGTGACTTCTAAGTCCTATCAACCATCTCAGCTGAGGCTAGAGATAGACACGTGGTTATCCAGGGAAGGGTGTGTGAAGAGTTCTCACATAAAATAATGTGGATCACCTCAATCCACGGAAGGCTGACAAATGTTTTGAGAATGTTATGCTGGCAGAGAAACTGCAAGCTTGAAATGGGATAGAAGAGAGAAGGATTTGTAGGGTAAAGGACAGTGGCAGAGACCGGGGAGAGAAGTCAGAGCTGACAAAGCCAGTCTATCAGACACCCCAGGGCTACAAGGGCAGGGAGCCCGGGGCTGCTTCCGGGCTGGGCAGGGAGGACAGAGCATCTCACTGCAGATGGCTATTCTTAGGTCTCAAAATATAGTGGAATTTCCTGCTGGGTTTTGGACTCATTCAGGATCGGTGACCCCTTTTCCCTTTCCCATCCCACCCTCTTGGGATGGGAATGTCTATTCTATGCCTGTCCCATCATTGTATTTTGGGAACATCTCATTTGTTTTCCAGGTTTCCCAGGTCAACAGGAGGAGATGAATGTTGCCCCAGGATGAACCATACTTGGAGTTTCACCCATACCAGATTTAGACGATTTAGAAGATTTGAGACTGGTTGAGTTCGTTACATGTAGGGGAGATTTTGGATTTAGGATTGATCCTGGAATGGGTTAAGACATCTGATGAAGGTGGGATGGGTGACTGCATTTTTCAAGTGGAAAAGACATGACTTTGGTGAGGAGGGTAGAGGGTGGACTGTTACAGATTGAACTGTGCCCCTCAAAAACATAGGTTGAGGGGTACCTGGGTGGCTCAGTCAGTTAAGCCGCTGCATTCAGCTCAGGTTCATGATCCCAGAGTCCTGGGATCAGGCTCCCCACTCAGCTGAAAGCCTGCTTCTCCCTCTCCCTTCCACTCTCCCCGCTTGTGGTCTTTCTCTGTCAAATAAAGAAATAAAATCTTTAAACAAAACATGTTGAATCCTAACCCCTGATACCTGCAAAAGTGACCTTATTTGGAAATCAGCTCTTTGCAGGTATAATGTAGTTGAGAGTAGACTAAAGTAGGATGGGACCTAATCAAATATGACTGATGTCTTTATGAGAAAAGAAGAGATGCACACACAGAGGGAAGATGTCCCTATGAAGATGGAGACAGTGATTGTTACCACAAGCCAAGGGATGCCTGAAGGATTCTCCTCTAGCTGCTTTGGAGGGAATGTGGCCCTTGCAATACCTTGATTTTGGACTTCCAGCCTCCAGAGATGTGAGAAAATAAGTTTTTCTTGATGTAAGCCACTGAGTTAGTAGTACTTTGGGATGGCAGTCTTGGGAAACAAACACAGCTCACTCTAGTGAATATTGTTTTCATTTGGCTTTTCAGCATTTATCTTCTCCCCCTTCCCCTTTTAGTAATTGCTTCTGATTATTGCTCTCCCCCTCTTATTCCATGTGCTTTGCAGAGCTGACTGTGCCCATGGATCCAAAACTGAACAGGCAACTTGTGCATTATTCTGTTCTCCAGGCCTCAGCATGTGCTTCAGAGATGCATGTGTAACCCAATCACAGTCCTTGGGAAGATGGAAAACTGGAGCTGCTGCCCCCACATTGCTACCATGAGGAATAACCTGTCTGAGAATAGAAACAACAAAGATGGAGCAGAGATCCCAGGGAGATCCTATTTATCTATAAGATAGTCAACCCCATATAAAGCTGACCCTCTTGTTTGAATTTTGAATTGCCTGAGTTTATCAATTCCCTTTGGCTCAAACCATCTCTGAAGACATTTTCTAACACTTTCAAATAAGAGATGTCTAGGTGCTCGATCACCCAATTCTCATTTGCTTTCAACAGTCACTGAATGCCAGATCCCTCTTTCCTGGGTCACTTCTAAACTTAAAAATAAAGTTAAGCTTTTGCTCTGGTGTTTTACCAAATACTTAATGAATTAAATGCATTGACAATTCCTAATTCAAGTTATCTCTGAGGAGAAAAAAGTTCATCACGCTTCCTTGTCTCTGAATTTGGATTCCTTGGATATTTTCACACCTAGTACCTAGTTTTGTAGGCTGCCCTACAGAGACCTTCTGTCACTTGTACCTCAGAGGCCTGAGAGAAAAGACAAATGTCACTTAACTTTTCCTCAGGGGAATGATACAGAAGAGTCTCTCTTCAAATATAAATTTGGATTAGTTATATCTTCAATTTTTGTGCCATTGAATATATATATTATGCATAATGTGAATATATATACATATGTGAATATATGTGGAAATATATATAAATATGTTTATGCACAATTAATATATAATTAAATATATTTAATACATTCTTAAAGATCCATTCATTATAATAAATTATATTTTAAGATCTACATATTCTGTGTCCAAATTGTGCTTCCAAGCTTTTTTGGAAAACTCTCCCAATTTCCAATTTGATTCATAACAGAGACAAAATGCAATTTTGATTCTAACTCTTCAATTTATTCTTTTTATCTTCTTATGCATGCATTCTTTTGTAATTTCTGAAATGCTGGTTTGAAATTACTATAAAGTCAATATATTATGTTCATTTTTTTCAAGATTTAGGCAAAACCTAAATACCACTGCTCAGATTACATTTCTATTTTTTGTTTGCCAATAGCATTGCTTATATTTTTATTGGGTCAAAAAACTGAGTGAAAAAAATGCAATTTTTCAATTCCTCCTAAAGGTGGAAATATACATTGACTGAGAAAGAAACAAAAAAGCACCCTCATAGTTGTGGTTACACTAAATTTTTATGATCTTTTTGTGATGCCTATTCCATAATTGCTTAAAGCCATGATTTAGAAAATATTTAGACATTTTTAGGTCATGGTTTAGAACATACAGGTTCTCTATTGATCATACAAAGGATTTTTATTTTTTATTTACAAAGAATCTTCCAAGGTTATCATAGATCTTATTGTTGGAATAGAAATCCTTTTTTTCCTGAAAATTACATAGTTATCAATAGTTTATCTGAGTGTTTTGAGGTTATGCATGCATTAACAATTATAACTATTTACAACTGTCTAATGATACACAACTTAACGTTATAAGACTTCAGTTTTAGAAAGACATGCCCACATTAATGCCAACTTGAGTCTACTAAACCAAAAGTCATGTTTTCAAAACTCAAATGAGGACCCCACTAAACAATCCCAAAGACTTCTTTTTAACATATTGACAGATAACCTCTCCTTTATGTAGATATATTTATATATGCTTACATCTTTTATATCTAACTTTAAGTGGCTATCTTTTGTATAAGATAAAAAGATGCATGCACATATTTGTGACTCATCAAAGAGTAAATGAGGACAAAAATTTGCTGAGTGTGAACACAGTCTATAGACCTTTATAAAAAAAAAAAAAAAGACTACATCCAGTTTAGCATCCAAACCTTTCTTTTGTTAATAACACTTTAAAATACCTTCTCCCCAAGGAACAATGCCCTAGATACACAGGATCTACTTATGGTAGTTTGGTGCTGCAAATCCCCCAAGGCAAGTTGTTGCCTTTACACATGAACTTTTTTATGAAATGAGTACTTAAAAAATCAGATAAGCACCAAATAAAGAGAAGGATGGCCTCTGCTAAGGAGCTGCATCGTTGTATATTGTTTTAATGTGGTCCATTTAGGGCAGGACTTCCTCCAGAGCCTACAGCAGCACTCCTAGCAAGCTGCTCTGTTGAGCCTGCTGCTATGACAACTTTTGGGGGGCAAGTGTCAGGTCAGCTCCCAGGTTCTGTGTCTTGCTATAATTGCTTTGTCAGAAACCTACTCTCTGCCTTCTTTTTCTTACTGCACAAGTAAAAGCAACAGCGCCCACAGACTAAACATTGAGACATTCTTTACCCTCTCCCCAACTTATATGCTTGGTAAAAAATTTCAAAAAGCCTTTTTCATTTTCCCCATTTGGCACTAAAACTATGTGTCCCGGGCTGTCAGTCAACCTTTTAAATTGTAGTATAAATTCCAATGATTAGAGCTCTGACTACCTAGTACCATTCTCAGGCTTGAGCCTCCCTACTGTGTTAAAAGGCATCTCATTAAAAGGCTCTTTCCTTCCCTAAAATCCATCTTTTTGCCATGCCACATCAAGCCACATATAGGTATTTATTTAGCATATAATCTCATCCCAGTATATCACTAGGTATATCTTTGAGGCTCAAAATGAAGAAAAGCCAAAGCCATCTTAATCCTACAGAGTGATCCATAACTGCACAGCTGGTATTCCAAAAGACATCATCTGGAAGCCATTGCAGTGTTGGCTGGGTATAAAATCAAGTGGTACAATATATGGGCTGACAGCTATTACTACAAAGAGAAAAGGACTTCGTTCTGTGGGCTGATTTGATCCAGGACGTGCTCCTTAAATGGACGCCCTTTGAGATGGGGACAAATAAGCACAGGAGAGAACTGGAGAGGACTAGCTGCTTGGGCAAAGACACGTGGGTGGAAAGAACAGGGTGTGTTTAGAGGATGAAGAATCCTGCTCTATTTTTACTGACCTCTAAACCCTCCAAATCTCATGTATCTAAAAAGAAAACAGAAGTCACAACGAGGGGCTGCACTTTGCGTGATTTTGAGCCATGAAAAATAGTAATGATGTATGTAACTCACTGAGGTGTGGGGAAAAATTATATGGGAAAATTTATGTGAATTCAATATGAAGGTATAAGAGAACACAAACATCAGTACAATTATGTGTGATGTTGTTCCCATACAGGTCCTGGTTTATTTCCCAAATAGAGTGGGGATGATAGTTGGCATGTTAAAGAACTTAGAACTAAAACCTGAATCTGGCAGAGCAGAGAGAGTCAATTATCATATGGTTTCACTTAGTTGTGGAACATAAGGAATAACACAGAGGACATTGGGAGATGGAGAGGAGAAGGGAGTTGGGGAAATCAGAGGGGGAGACAAACCATGAGAAACTATGGACTCTGAGAAACAAACTGAGGGTTTTGGGAGGGTGGGGTGAGCCTTGTGATGAGTATTAAGGAAGCACGTATTGCATGGAGCACTTGGTGTGGTGCATAAAAAATGAATATTGGAACACTAAAAAGAAATAAAATTTAAAAAAATTAAAAAACCTGAATCTGGGTATTTGAAATGGTTTCAACAAATGCTGTTCTTAGAAGAATCATCAAAGAGTAGTTTAAGAAATTAATGTAAAAAGCTACAGAAAAGATTCCATATTTTAAAAACCTTGCATGCAGATCCTTTATAAAGAATTAAAGAAAATACACTAATAACTGGGCAGTTCCCTTGAAAAGAAATGTTCCTCACACACGTGGAGACACACAAGGCTTCACAGCTGCATTGGACCTCTCAAACTTGCTCCATACGCAATCATAAAGGAGAGAAAAATGCAAGTGAATTAAAGTAATGTGACCTTCTGAGTTCCCCACCTAAAGTAGTATTCAAATTCTCGCATGTTATGAATGTATGATGGCATTAAGAGCTGAAATTTATGAAGCATTCTGATTTTCATTACTCAGAACATTACCCTGAAATAAAAAAGGAACTAAACTCTTTGTACTGGGTTGGTCTTTTTTCTTTTTTAAAGAGAAATTCTACTTCTAGAGAAATAGGGAAAAAAATCACTGAAGAAAGGAAGAAAGATGGAATAAAGAAAAGAAAATCTAAAATAAAATTAATTTCTCCAGGCCTGCTTCTTTCATAAAATAAATTTATTGAGCTAAGTGGTCTGCAAGGTTCTCTGGAGCTCTAACTTTTAAAATGTTACTAATGTATCCCATAGTAAAAATGAAAATTTAAGAACTTGAAAAAGAGGCTCTTCTGTAAAGTTGTGTATTAGCAATCCCCAAGTATAGTGACTGCGTAGATGCTGCACATGTATTTAAAACATCCCACTGCTTCTCATTCTCCGAACTCCTCTTGCATAAAGCTTGAGTAAAAGCCCACCATCAGGGGACGCCGGGTGGCTCAGTGGGTTAAAGCCTCTGTCTTCGGCTCAGGTCATGATCTCAGGGTCCTGGGATCGGCCCACATTGGGCTCTCTGCTCTGCAGGGAGCCTGCTTCTTCCCTCTCTGCTTGCCTCTCTGCCTACTTGTGTTCTATCAAATAAATAAATGAAATATTTAAAAAACAAAAAAAGCCTGGGTGGCTCAGTGGGTTAAAGCCTCTGCCTTCGGCTCAGGTCATGATCCCAGGGTCCTGGGATCGAGCCCCACATCGGGCTCTCTGCTTGGCGGGTAGCCTGCTTCCTCCTCTCTCTCTCTGCCTGCCTCTCTGTCTACTTGTGATCTCTACCTGTCAAACAAAGAAAATCTTTAAAAAAAAAAAAAAAAAAGCCCACCGTTGGCCTCTAATTTCTCAGGTTCCCTCACCTGAAAGTAATCATGTAGCATAAATAACCAATAGGAAAGACACTGGCATAGGAAAAAGCTTTATTTTAATTGCTGTTTTTTTGATGCAAATCACAATGTCTTTGGGATTCGAATAAACATTTCACTTACATGTACCTTACTTAAGTTCATAGTTACAGCTATGATCTTTTTGTACATTTGCTCTCTGCCCTCTTTCCAGAACTCAGAACAAGGACTTCTATGAAATCTTACTTAAATGTTCCTAGAGGATTTGGGAACAGGAGACAAAACACAAACCTCAGATATGAAAATGGTGACCATTCGTGCCATGTGCAGGAGTTTTTTTAAGATTTTCATTCATTTATCTGACATAGAGAAAGAGCACATAAGCAGGGAGAGCAGCAGGCAGAGGGAAGGGAGAAGAGCTGAGCCCTACAATGAGGGGCTCCATCCCAGGACCCTGAGATCATGACCTGAGCAGAAGGCAGACACTTAACTGACTGAGCCACCCAGGCGCCCCCAGGGGTTGGAGTTCTCTGCCTGTCCTTCAGTATCAGGACCAGGCTGCGCTATTATGTTTCCTTATGTATCAAAATGAGCACCAAGGGGCACCTGGGTGGCTCAGTGGGTTAAGCCTCTGCCTTCGGCTCAGATCGTGGTCTTGGGGTCCTGGGATCGAGCCCCGCATCTGGCTCTCTGCTTGGCAGGGAGCCTGCTTCCTCCTTTCTCTCTGCCTGCCTCTCTGCCTACTTGTGATCTGTCAAATAAATAAACAAAATCTTTAAAAAAAAAAAATGAGCACCAAAACCAAGAAAAATAAAAGCATGGAATGTTACTAGAGAAGTGATTTAAAGAGAGGTTTGATCTTAATGTAAGAAGATCACTAGGCTTTTAACCTAATTATATCATTTAAAGTGTTACTGTGATCTTGTTTGTATTCAAGGAAAACATTAAAAAGAACTTAGAAAGAAATGGGACTTGGGTTTTGATCTGTATCAGCATTATTTTCCTCCTGATGAAAGATCGTGGCTCTTAGAAAACAAGTTTGCATAAACTCCTAAAACAGGGAGAAGTAGTCCTTCATATAGCCCATCAACAGGGTGTAAATGAGAACAAATATGGACATGCCCTAGGGACATCTAGAAGCTGTTGAGTTGTTGAAGCAAATGATAATTAAAAAACAATAATGTTGACACGGCAAAGAACACTGGTAACACAGGAAAGATGGGGGTTTTCCCTGAGGATGAGAAATGTATGACCTTGATCCATTTGAGCAAAACTGATCAATAAAGATCAACTTAGCTGGCAAGCCTATCAGAAACCCAGGCTCCTTTTACCATTATGAGAAAGAGGTAAATTACCAAGAAAGCAGGTTGACCTGCCTTGGGGGGTTTCTCTAAGACAGACTTTATAGGATCACCTGTTACATCACCTGTTCTGCAGTCCCTATGCTTGTAGTTGAGGCTATAGCATCAGAACGGCCCAATTCTTAGGAAAGATTAATAACTAAATCCGTGTTTAAATTTACAATTGGAAGGTGTTTGTCATGAAATGAATATGCACCAAAAGTTTAGAATGAAATGAAAGTAAAATAAGTGAAATGAGAAACAAAAGTAAACTCATTTTTAATGAAGGGTAATATTTATAGCTACCCCAAATACTCAGCTCTGCAGAAACCCCACTTTCCTGAAGTGCTGAGTTATTGAGAGAAAAATGTGGTCCTTGAGGCCATTGGTCTCACTGTATCTACCCCATGAGTCATGTCCAACATCAAAAGTTTCTTTAGGAAGCATAGTCCAATTTGTCAAGTTATTACGTTATCCAATTTTAAAATAAATTTGTGACGATGGATAAAGTTCACCGATACACACGATAGTGTTGTTTCAGGGTAACTAGTGGGTTTTAAAGTGGCTAAAGAGAAAAGACAAAGACTGAATAGATTATGAGGAATAAGTTATAAAAATGAATACGTTTGGCCTAAGCCGAGTATGTCAGACTTTTCATTTATCTACTAAGCCTGAAAATAATCCATTTTAAAACAAATATTAACATAAATGCTGGATGCATGGAGAGCTCAGTAAACCATATGTTCCCCTGACTTTGGCACCAAAAAGTGTATAAACATATTATGTGAATTTCTCTGTCTGAATTCAAACCACCTACTCATATCTTGACGTTTATCCAGAAACTAATAACATCCTAAACCAAAGATGTACCTAAAAATTTAAAAAGAAATTATTTATATAAGAATGTGGGAGAATTCTCAATGAAGCCAGAAAATCAAATAGTAAAGTAGAATGAATTAAAAAAAAAGACAACCCCATAGATATCATCCAAGAAGAAGAAAGTTTTTTTAGTTTCATATTCCCTAACCATAAAAGAAGGAAACCATTTGATCTACATGCTTCACACTATTATGCGGGGCCAGCAAAATCATGTTCTATGCATCTACACAGATAGAAATTGATACACTGCTATATAAGGAAAACACATACACTAAGGAAAAATTTTATATAGAAGTAACCATATTCTCAATTTAAGAAAAAAATTTAAAAATCATTGATTTATGAAAACTGTAATGTCAGTTAAGATTAAAAGAGCTTTAAGACGGAATAATAATCTTCATATGTAATTCCATAAGCTGAATCTATAGGAAAACATTAAGCTTTGATTCCTACTTAGCTGAGCTAATGTGGCAAAGAAGAGCAGGCATTCCCAAGACTCTCGTGTTTAACTTAAGACATGCCCTGGAACCATACGATTCTTTTGCAACAGATTCATCTTCATAATCACTTTGTGGCATGTGCTCAGCTTTACATATCCTCTATTTAAATAGCAAGTTTAAAAGGACAGATGGTAAAAAGAGTACTTCCTTGCTAAATCAGGGCCTCACCTTTGTCCCAGTGCCTCATCAACACTTCTTTGTCCATAGGCTTCTGAAGCCTCCTCAAAATAAGACATTTCACTCTCCTTCTCACTCCTCTCATGCATGTATTTAAAGTCCAAATAACACCATAAAGCACCTACACAATCTAGTTTAAACCTTCACGTCCAATCCCCTCTCCTTTTATTTCTTTCTAAGAATCTTGTTTCCCTCATAGGAGACTGTGGTTTTTAATCCTCAGGAAGATTCCATGCGTGGAAATGCTCCATGTATCTGGAATATCATCCTCTAGCTTTTTGTCTGTCAAAAGCTCCTTTATTTCCCAAGGTCCAAATCTAATAATGCCCCCTCTGGGAAGCCCTCCTGGGTTCCCTAGGCAAAATTAGGAGCACTGTCCCCTGACTCTCACAACAATGTCATTGCACCCTTTTTATTTCATTTGCCATGCTAATTTCACCTATCTTTAATGGAATATAAGGTTCTTGAGGAAAAATATGTCTTATCCATCTGTCAAGTGAGAATAATGATACCCGCTCTGCAGCGATATTACCAGAAACAAAGAAATTTGTATTGGCAAAGAACCAAGTAAATCCAGCACTTAGTAAACAGAGGTTCCCCATCTCCTTTCTTGTTTCAGGGCCTCTGTATGAAACAAAATATCTTCCATACAATGAATATTTGTTAAATAAGCAAACCACTCTAGGGCTCATTTACAAGTAGTTCTCTTCTAATCATGTCCTTTGCTGATAGAGATAAATGAAATATTTAAGGAACTACACAGAGAAGTTAAAAGAAATCAGGGAAAAAGTTTTAAAATTTTAATATCCATTAAAAAAAAAGATACCCTGCACAAACTCAAGTTGGAATTCATACATATTCAAAGCCCAGAAACATTAACTAATGCTGAAAGAATACAAACTCATAAAGCAATTATTTTGCTCACAAAATATCAACAGAATTCAGGCAAAGTATTCTTCCCCACAGAGCAAATAAAAATTCCAGGAAAACTATTTTAACCCTATTTCTCAAATATTATATAAAGTGTACAATAAGCTCACACTTTTGAATCAGAATGGTAAAAATGCATTTTTTTATGTAACAAACATTTTGGTATGTATCTTTACTTTTCTTAGTTTTTATACATCTAAAACTTCCACATTTTTACAATACAAAAATACAATGGAACATAAGCTATTTCCATATTATTATTACTTAAAAATATGATTATACCTATTCCCAGAGTCTGGTCTGGTCGAACGGAAGTATGATGGTAGGTGCGCAGTAGTGAGAATGTTTGTAACAAGTTTCTCAGCTTTGCCCAGTGGCAGTATGGTAGCCAATGAGGTTTTTCCAAGGCGTGATTCTTGTTAATTGTAATCAAGTTTCTCTGGATTGGCTTACTGATCAGTCCATTCTTTGGTGCTCATGAATTTAAGGTCATGGTTGATACCCACTGTGTTAGCTATTTCCCATACAGGAAAAACCCTATTCCTTTAGAATACGAGACCTTACTACACATTGCCAGGCATCTTAGAGATGATGTGAGTAAGGAGACACTTCAGTGTGTACCCATCAGAGAAGGAGAAGAGCTGCCAAGTCATGCCCTCCAATGGTGGGCACGCAAACAGCATATTTATGGATGATGAAAGCTGATGAAACATGCATTTCTGAAAACCACGGAGCCTTATCTTTTCGTGGCATTCTATTTGTAGCAAAGTGTTGGATGTTGTGGCATCCCTGTTATAAATATCTAACATAATGGTGGCTTCAAAATTAGAAAGAATAGAAATGAAATTTTGGGAGAGATTTTCAAATAGATAAATGATGAATACAAAATGGAACTGTACTTCAAGAATAAAACTGGAATTAGAAATCACATGCGGCTTAGTTTCTTGACTGAGGGCATAATTGATATGGCCATTGATACTTAATTGCCTCATCCTTGCCAAGACATAAAATTAAATCAAAGGACCCGGTTAAGTTATTTTTATCTGATACCACGCAATTTTTATTTCTAGAGTCTAGTGAATATTAAAAAAAAAAAGTAAAAGAAAGAAGGAAAGGGTGGAGGGAAAATTCATTTAATATGACATATGCAAAGCCGATAGGAAATTTGTGGGTTTCGAAGCTCAAAGTCTCTTCAGGTGGGAGAAACAGAGTTATGAGTTCATGACCAAGGACTGGGTCAGAGAATTTATGATTCCCATTCCTACTCAAATCCTACGCTGTCCCTAGCAGTGCTTCCTAAAGAGGGTGCTACCAACCACTCACAGACAACATTTTGAAAATGTATAGCAGGTGACATAGGCATGAAGTGGGTGGGGGACATGCTCCAGGCAGTTTCAAATGACTAAGAACTCTTTCTGTTCCCATGTCAATTTTAAAAAGTCCTGCTGGATTTTTATTTTTATTTTTATTTTTTTTTAAGATTTTATTTATTTATTTGACAGAGAGAGGGATCACAAGTAGGCAGAGCAGCAGACAGAGAGAAAGGGGGAAGCGGGCTCCCTGCTGAGCAGAGAGCCCGACGGGGGCTCGATCCCAGGACCCTGAGATCATGACCTGAACCGAAGGCAGAGGCTTAACCCACTGAGCCACCCAGGCGCCCCTGGATTTTTTTTTTTTTTTAGGTGAAAATTTATATACAGTTATCTGAGCCTAAAAGTTTACTTTAGGTATAAACACAAATTTTTATGCACGATTTTAAATATATATTGAATTATTTCAGGCACAGAGCTACTCTGTAAATTAAGGCAATATTGTACTACATATCGTTTGGAAATTTACCGATAGTTTTTCACCATTGGGAAAGTACATGTCACTGAATGCTGTGAGCTACCACTACAGACACATACCGATCGGAAGACAGTTGCAACTGCTGCTGCTTTTGTGATTTTACATGGAACAAATGATTTTTAAAAGCATAATAACTGGACCAAAGCAGGGCTCCCTCCTGAGCAACTCTGCACTCTTGGGAGAAGTCACCTTGCTGTATCCTCAGTTTCCCCACTTCATTAAGAGCCACGACAGTGACATAAAATGGGCTTGCAAAACAACTTATATACGACTGCATCCATAAACACCTCTGATGCTGTTATTAATATTAATATTATCATCAATGAGGAGAATAAGGCCCCAAATAGTGAGATGGTCTGGGACATTTATTCTAAGTAGTTTTAAATTACACATTACAACAGAAATACGATGTCATCCAAGAGCTACCCTCTCTCCTACTTTGTTGTTCTTATATAGCATATTTTCTCCTTTGGATGAAAGGGCCATGCTGAAACACAGGCTGAAAGATTCAAAGATGTCAGGTTTTCCCTAAACTATTGCATAAAAGAAAAGTTCTGGGAGTAGAACAGAGTTGAGGATGATTGAGAATGGGAGCCCGGGGGTGTGGGCTGGAAGGACACAGAAAGAGGTTTCAAGCCACATGTCAGTTAGTAGCACAGCTTTTTGATTTCAGCATAAAATCTAACTGAAAAGTGTTGCTTTCAGTTGTGCAACTGTTAAAGCTTCTAAGACCTATCAAAAGGACATAGGACTGTAAGGAATGAAATAGGATAGAAAAGTCACCTGTCTTGAAAGCTGTGACTTGACCAGAGTGTTTTCGTTAGTTTTCAATAATGTCCTTGACAAAATACAAAGTTTGTATGAAAACTGCCACCATGCTTACATGGCTCTATTTTCAACCTTCGTATCTGCATTCACATTGAATAATATACGCACTCATTAGTACCCTAACAGGACATTGGAAGAGATGCAGGTTGCAGGACATGCCCCACTGCTAATGAAAACAGTACTGGGAACTCTGGGCTTCCTGAATATATTTTGGTCCTAGCTGGGGGTTTCATGCTAGTTTCCTAGCTGCAATTGTCTTTAACTCTGCAATACACCAGTTTTCAGTGTTTTTTTCCCTTGATTTCTCACCTTTTATTATGTCACGAGGAACTAATAAGCCATTTCTCGTTCCCCCTTCTCGGTGTTCTTTTCGACAGAGTCAAAAAGGTCGCATCACAGCCTACCATCGAACTCCCAGTCACCACAAAAACCATCATCTGGCACTGGTACTGCACTATCCTTCCCGAGGGCTCTATGTGTCCCACTGATACAGGGGAAGCCATTGACCCCTTGCCCCTATGTGATCCCCACTACAGCACCACAAACCAATTTAACGCAAAGAACTGGGGAGAGAGAAAAGAAACCAAAAAAAACTCACATCAGTGAGACACTCCCTAAGTTTATCACTCAGCAGGCCAGGAATAAAAGACAGGTCATCCTGGAAAAAAACAGCAAAAGTACATACTTATGGGAAACCAATCACCAGCAAGAAGCTGGTTCTTATCTCTCACTTTCTGCTTTTGTCTCTTCGTTTCGATGAATTGTAACCAAAAGCACTGAAGAATCTTTTTAAGGAAAGAGGAATGAAATAAAGATAGAGAAAAAGATAATCTTTTGATTCAAGCTATGTCATAGGGAAGTGAAGTCTGACTTTGCCCCCCCCTTTTTAATTGTCAGAGTGAGGAAGAATTTCCTGAACACCATAAAAATTCCAGATTTTCATGTTAAAAAGAACAGAAACGCTGACTGTGTTCAATAACGCACTGAGGGTTGACCTCAGTTCTGTGAATTCTGATTCCTGATCAAACAGGAGGCTCATGTCCTTGCCCCCGGCTTGCTCTAGGGCTCAGGCTGCATAATAACAAGGCTCATCTGGACTGTGGTGCAAGGTGGGCACATGAAATAAAGTATTTAACACATCCATAATACCTTTCATGTTCCTAGCTCAAACAGCTTTATAAAATCCAATTAATTCATCAAGCTTCATAAAGTCTGAAGGACATACATAATTATCGCTCTACATGTGGTCAACCACTGGCAGCAAGCACTCAGACATGGGGCTTAACAGAATCCAGATTTAACTGCCCAGTTCTTGAACTTTCATGCACCTACAGAACAGCAGGGGCCTGATGAAGAATCTCTGAGTCACCAGCAGATTCGACAAATTGTGAGTTGGGTTAAGAATGGGCGCTGGGCGCGGGAAAGAATTATCTCATTGCCAACACCCACAAGAGTCCTTGCTATCCCTACTTGGGTCAAGAGGGTTTAGATCTAATTGGGAGAGGGCTCTCCCATCTGCATGCTTGGGTTGGAAGTGCAAAATCATGTGGTAGAAGAAGCCTTCGCCAAATGACATCGACAGAATTCATGTTAGGTAGAAATAATTTAGATATTTTTATGTCTATGTGTATGTGTATATCTATGTGTAATATATATTATTTATTTTAAAATACTAAACAAACACTAAACCAGCGTTGGCAGTGCATAACTCATTTCCCAGATGAAGTGAGGCAGTTTTTCAAGCTGATATTGAGACAAAAATGTCCTGCTTGGGATGACTTGCTTACTGGGGAAGGCTGGTTTACCAGTTATGAAAGAATGCACATATCTTTGTGATAAAAACAGATTATTTTCTGAAAGAAAAGTGCCCTGTGAAAAACACTGTGAACAGAGGCACAAAGGATATGTGTTCTAAGAGTTTCTTCCAGGACATGGGTTTTCCCTCAGTAAAAGTTATAAGATTGTATAGCGATCTCAAGTGTCAGCCTCATATAATATAAACTTATAGTGTGATTTGCTCATGCAGCTGGGTGATCCTGTACAAATAATCCCTTCCCTGAACCTCAAGTTCCTTATAGGTACATGAGAATAAGAATACCTGCTTCTCATGGGGTTGTTGAAATTACTAAATGAAAAAAAAAAAAAAAAGTCTACAAAGGGCCTATTAGGTTTCCAATAAATCATAGATTGTATTTTTTAAATCATTTCTTCCACATCTCCCATAAATCCCAAACTCACTGAACTCACTTTTAAGGCCTGGAAAGAACATTCTTACGTGGAGGAGATATTGGACATCCCCCATTCTCATGTGATGGAGCCTTGCCATAAATGACCACTCTTCAGGGGAGGAGAGAAAAAGGGAAACAGGCAGTTGGTGCCCACCCTTTCCAGTACCTACTTCCTGGGCAGTAAGAAGTCACTCTCCTCATGATTCCTAGCAGTTTTTCTTCAATGGGTGGAAGCTCTAGGAAGCAAATTTGATCTCACTTTAAGGACTGTCAAAATGATCACAGCTCTCTGATAACAGACTACATGTGTTAGTAAATGGAGATCTTCAGCTCTAGAGATGGGATTTTCCTACAACTTTAGGGATTCAAGCAAATGGTGATTACAGAAGAGCTCTGGCAATACATAAGTTAATCAAATAAACTATGCTTTCATATGCTTTGTTTTATTAAATTGTCAAAATAATTCTATGAATTTAATATTTATAACCTCCATTTTATAGATAAGACCAATAGTGGTTTAAGTAAAAAAAAAAAAAAAATTGGACCAAATATTGGTGGATACCCAGCTTTGGGGGATACTGTAGAGTGATATCATAGGTAGGACATAATGTGAATCAGTCCTTTAATTTTCATAATAACTGTTTATATGACTGATACCATTCTAGACTATAGACTAGGTAGAATATATGGCAAGACAACACCAAGAATCACCCCTTCAGCCCCAGAATTCTACCATTCCAGTTCCTAGAATTATGATCTTTTCTCAGATATACTTAGTCTGACTTCAAAGCTCCTATCTCTAAGATATTCCTATTAGTGCTTCTTTCTAGTTTTACTGCTGCCAAAGCACTGACAGAAAGAATATCAGTTAGAATCTTCTTTTCTAGGCTGAAATTATGGATGCTGACTACATGCCTGGCTAAGTAATTAACATAAATCTGTCATTCTCACAACAACCCTATAGGATGAGAACTGTTAACTGTCGGCTTGCTCATGAAGAAACCAAGGCACAGAGAATGGAACAGCTGTCCGAAGGGCACACGACTAGTAAGGGTAGCACTGAGACTCAAAACCAGATGTCTTTAACTCCAGAATGTGCCATTTTAATCACTCTGCTACACGGTATTGTATAGAGAGGTCTAACTTGTTTCAAGCAAGATACCTTCTAGACCTACAATAATGATAAAAGTCTCACTGAGGGCATGTGTATGTGAATAAATACTGTTGGCCAAGAATGATTAACAAACTCAAAATATACATTTTCTCTGAGGTGAGTACTACATTTGAAAAAATTAAAGCCTTCATCTTTTGCACGGTCTAGAATTATTAGCACATGCCATATTCATAATAAGCACCATTCTGAAACATTTCTGCATATCTTAGTCCTGGAACAGAAAAACGTTTTTTCTCTTTTTCTTTGAAGCTCATTGGCTCACAGGAAAAACAAAATTAGACTAACAATTTAGTCTTCTCGTCCCAAACTTTAAAAGATATGAAGCACTTGTTGTATCACTTGTTGTAAAAGTAACTTCAAAGTCAGAACACAGCATACTCATATGTGTAGCATTTAATTTTATTTATTACAATTTAGTAATTAATTATGGGCAATTAAGGAGGTCAGAGAGATAAAGAAAACAGAGAAAGCCATTCCAGACCTGAGAAGGGGCAACAGACGGGCGCAGAATAAACCAAGGGAAACCTAAGGGAAACATAAGCCCATAAGACACAAAAAATGCACATGTCCACACCACATGGGGGTACATCCTTAGAAAAGAGACAGAGAAGGATGATACTTAATGGGTATATAGTAAATAGTTCATTAATGAGGAAGCCATTTTATTGCTTTCTAGGCTTCTAAAATCTGTGCTTTTTCACCATTAACAGAAAAATCCACTGCCAGTTAGCAGCAGGCAAGAGGCAATTAAAGAGAGGTTTGCTTTCATTCAGAATGAACACGATCACGTCCCTATCACAAACAACCAGGTAAGTTTACAAAACTATTGTCAACCATCAGTTAGAACCACTTATTTAAATAAGCAATTGGCCCGCCGATTGGATACTAAACAAAATTCTGACTCCTTAACTTTACAGTTGGCCATTGTTCACCACAGAAAATTTGACAGATGCCTACTCATCTCAGGAAATTGCATTTTCAAGTTCAAATTTCTATCATAAAGACACAAAAAGCTATATCTTGGTGTACTTCCAAATCCATTCAAGAGTCTTTCCCCTTCTACATAAATCAGACTCCATGAACCGTCTTTCTTTGCGGTCATGGGTAAATGCCAGTTCCCAAGGCTCCTCAGTACCTGTTGTCTATCCAGACGCATCCTCTTGGCGGCATTTCTGCTCTCACTCTCACAGGCGGAGGCCAAGATACTCTCTGCAACTGCTGAAGTAAGGTGGGAAGGAATAGGTCGAGACTAAAAAAAAAAAGAGAGAGAAAAAGAGAGAGAGAGGGAAACATGAAAAATTATTAATAGACCGATGCTACTCTCAGAAGAGCTCACAGGATATGCAGGAGTATCCATTTATTTCAACGAACTTATTTCAATAAAAGGAGGAAATGGAAATTGCAAAGATGAGGAATGAAGGCTAGTTAGAGGTTAAAGCTAGAGCTGCTACACAGAGCCATCACTCATTCCCACAGCTCCGCTGTTACAGTTAGTCTGGGCCATTAAGCTGGAGTTTGACTAGGCAGTGACAAAATGCTGGCTGGGTTTTGCAAATAAAAGAAGTGCTTTAATTCTTTCGTAACACGTGACAATGCACAACAAAACAAAATCAAGTGACAAGGCTGAAACATAGTTGGAAAAACTGACAGACACTCAGACCATGTCAAACAATTTTAATATGAAATGTGAATATTTATAGTCAAAGTTGGGACCCAGTTGGTAGGATGAAAATCCTTTAAAAATACTTTAGATACAAACTAAAAAGTCAGTCCTGGAACAATTTCAATATAATAAAAGTTTGATGTTTTGATGTGGGCTGTATGTGTGTACCTACATGTTTTATTTATAAAACAAGAATTAATGTTATTAACTTAATAGATACATGTTGGAAATCCATTTTCTATGTAGCTCACATAGAAATTAACCCCCCAACTAAGCTCATAATTAACTTCAAATTGTTGGCAACTCTCCATATCATTTGTGATAATCAGAAAAGTTTTCCATTTTCTTTTCCCATAATTACATGCAAAATCATCTAACTGAAAGATGAAATGCTTAATGATATCGAACAGTTTTTTAATGAAGATAAGCAAATGATAGATAAGAAATAACATGACAATTAAGCCAGATAAGATAGCAAAATATGAAATTACAAAATAAAAAATGTTCTTTTGGGAAGCTAGCCTATATAGTGACATGCACCTTAGAGTTTTCAAAGCCTCAATCTCACATATGTATGGATGCCATTTATTAGAAGCCTCTAACCTAATAGAGACATTCTTCTAATTTTTTTCAGTGAATAGGAGCACCTTTATGGCACTTGATTCCCTTTTGCTAACTCTAGCCTGTAAAATGTGCTTTGGCAAGTTGAACCATAGGGTTTATATCTCAATACTGAAAAACAGCTAACTTCGGAGAGAGCTTTCACAGACACTCCTCGGTGGAATTTGTATAGTATATAAAGAGACCAGGTTCTGACCTTGCTTGAACTAGGAAGCAATTTCTGTAGCTGCCTCAGCCCACCTCCTCATGCTTGCACTTCCAAAGTAACCGCTGAAGACAAAAGGTAGGAAAGGTATAGGGTACTGTCTCCAATGCTAACCCCATGAGACACCTGGGCTGATGTCTAGACAACCTTGACAATAAAGCATTAAGATAACTGGAAATGCTATTTTTGCAACAGAAAGAAAAGAGAGAGGCCCCTGAAGGGGCACATAAATGCAGCAGCAGCATTTTGAGAAGGAAAACAGAAAGCCAGACGTGTGTGCTGGGAACAGAGAGGAGGATAAAATCCGATAAATAATTAAAAATTTTTAAAAAATTGCCCTAAAGGTGTAAATACAGTTTCGAAATTCATATGGCTTCCTCATTTCCTTCTGTACTTCCCTGAGTATGGATAAGATATTCTTGCTCAGAACCAAAAATATATTAAGCCACAAAATCAGCGTCTCATTAAAAGGCAAAGCTTTGGCCATAGCTAGGCTCATAATGATAATCTAAACCATGTGGGAATTAGGCAGACAGTGTTTTTCTCAAGCAAATTATGTTTGGAGACAAAGGTGTTATAGAAAGAATGAGAGTAAGAACTTTCTATTATGAAAAAAGAAAAATTATTTGATTATAGCTAACATTCAAATAGAAGTGACAATTCACATTATTATAAACTACGTTATTAGACCTTTCATCTGGTTCTAGGTACTGAATTAACACAATCTAAATAAAACATCAGCAACCTCTCTTTTCTTGATCCAGTTACTGATTGTCACATGAAAATCAGAGATGTATTTCTGTTCTTCATTATCTTTATTTTTCTTCATCAGGTATCTTCATTCAAAATTAGGAATATGTAAAGCTATGGAACTTTATTAAGCTGATTTAAGTAATGAACACACACCTTCTTAAATGTGTCATAACAGTCTGTTGAACTGGAGAACAAAAGGTAAAATATCCCTGTAATTAAAATCAGCATTTTCTTTCAAATTTTCTAAAAAATTTTTAAAAAACAAAATGGGAAACAACTTTCACTAGAACAGTAAAAGTTGTGAGGCATGATAATTGATATGATTTCCTTTTCAAAGAAAATGACGGGGAGAGTTGTGCCTTTGTGCCTTTTCCAGATATAGGAAATTGGTCTTCTAAGAAACTAGAATAATTTCCTGGCTGAGTGGGGCTAGATCACTTTTAAGGTCACTGGATAACCTGATATTTCAATATTTTGGAAAAAAAAGGGGCGCCTGGGTGGCTCAGTGGGTTAAAGCCTCTGCCTTCAGCTCAGGTCATGATCTCAGGGTCCTGGGTTCGAGCCCCGCATCGGGCTCTCTGCTCCACAGGGAGCCTGCTTCCTGCTCTCTCTCTGCCTGCTTCTCTGCCTAGTTGTGATTTCTCTCTGTCAAATAAATAAAATATTTGAAAAAAAAAATTTGGAAAAAAATCAACTTCAAGATAAAGCAATCATGTCCCCTTTCCTATTAAATGGAGAAAATAAGTAGAAGCAAAGATATATGACAGACCATTGCCAGTAGTTAAACAGTATAATTTTGAAAATAGAGTTGTTTTGAGTTTATGGTAGAATTATAACTTGATAACTATGAACAGCCACAGAAATCATTCAATATAAGTTTCTCCACTAAAGTTTAAAGAAACTGAAACCCAAAGAATTTAAGTGATTTACCAAAGGACAAACTGACTAGACATAGAACCCAAGGTTCATGTCTTCCAATTCTCAATCCTTCTACTCTCTAAATTCTGTTTCATACTTAGTGCTTTTACATAATTTGTCATTAATATAAAATACTATAGAAAAAAAATCCTTACATACACAGCTTGTGGCACTCAATTAAACAATAAGCAGACCAAAGCTAACCCTTTCCATGTATGTATTACAATGAATACATGCTCATTGGAAAGAAAGGCAGAATGAATAAATTTATATTACAGCTGAAGAAACAGACACGTATTTTTCAAAGAATTTACTAAATCTTAAGTATATAATGAAATATGTACCTCTAAGTAAAAAACCAGTACCATCCTAATTTAATTTTTAGATAAATATTAATAATACCTAACTCATATTGAATGTTGGGATGGCCAGGTTATTAAAACAAGCAGCTTAGATTCATCATCTAATTTCCAAACAACCCTTGAGAAAAGTACCTATAATGTTCATATTTTAGATGAAAAATAAATTTAAGTTCTGAGAGATTATATAAGTTGCCTGAGATCACACAGCTATGTATGTGGAAACACCTGGATTTATATCTAAGTCTGATGATAAATTGGAAATAATTCCAGTAAAGAATTATTCTCAGTTTGCAACTAAAGTCTCAGTAAGCTTAAACAAAACTAGAGACCTTAAATACTACACACCCTACAGAGACCTTAAATACTACAATATAATTCTATTTTGTTTTTAAGCAAAGAATGTATTAGGAGCTCACAAAAATTCTCCTCTTAAAGGGACTGAGATTCTCCTAATGTATTTTCCTATTGACACTTAAAAACATTTCTTCATTAATAGCACAAAATGTATCTCAGCTCAGTTCTGTCACATGTTCTAAATGGATGCAATATAAATTCACAAGAATATCATGTTGGAGAAACCAGGAGTGCCAAGAAATGACTGTATAAGAAACATAAGAAAAGCTGAGTCTCATGCCCAAAATGAGAATGAGGAGGCAGGCAGAGTTCTTGCTTTCCTGTGAGGCAATCTGTTAAAAATCCCCTTGGTTCTAATATTGAGGAGCCAATACTGAGTTGCCAATGCTCCTCACTACACAGAGGGCTCCATTATGCTTCCGCCTGGCTCTCAGGTACTAAAAATGAGAACCTTTTGTTTATTGTTCCTCCATAATTTGGCTTTTATCTACTTCGCAGTTCAGGAGTACTTAAGCCAAGATAGTGAGAAGGAAATTAATCAATTTTGCTCCTTATCAAAGTCATGTTATCATAAAGGAATTTAAAGCTATTGTTTAGTGTGAGTTTTGAGAACCATCTTTGCCAGAACTCTTTCCTTCATCACATTTCACAGCATAGAGCTTATTCTAATATTACCACACTAGGGTCTTCCTGGCAGGTAATTAGCAGAACGTGTTACGGGCTCTCATCACGGATTCCACCAGAGACAAGTGCTGAAAATTCCCTCTCACATCAATTATGGGTGGCCAGAGAACACAAAAGCCTCCATATAATAATCTAAGAATACTTTCACCAAAAAAATCTCAAATGCATAGAATTCAATAGATAATTTATGAAAAACGATACTTCTCCTTTTGGTCGAACATAGCTCAGTAAATACACTACTTGGTATGTATCTTATGAGACTTAAAAATAATGACTCAAAGATGTGTATAATCATACACTCCACATGATCGATACCTAGAGTGAGATTTGTTACCTACTTCTTACCCTGGAGATGAGGCAATGTGAACCACCTTCACTCATTATCTCTTCGTAATTAACTGTCATCCTCAACTGGGATGAGTTGATCTTTCCCCAGCACAGCTCTTATTGTAGTAATTATCTATGACCAAATCAGTGGTGGTTGTTTCATTAAACAGATGGCTAAATTGTCGCAGGCAACTTCTGGAGTTGAAAAGTCCCATTTTAATTGGGGATGTAAGATGTGATTGCTGTTAGCACAACATAAAGTTTCCATATATATACATGTAGAACTTACCCCTACACCAAGAAACGATTCCATTTTTTAGTAATAAAAATATAAACTGTACAATGTTAGAGTCCTCTGAACTTCTGCCATACATTTAAGGTGCTCCAGGTTTGTTTTTTTTTTTTTCCAATTTTAAAAAAGTAAAAAGAAACCATGACTGTAAGACTCTATTCATGGGTTAATAGTACTTATTAGTGGCAAGGCTCACTAGACCCCAGGGTGTCAGCATTACCAGATCAAGTATTAAATGAGGTCAGATTGGGAGCCACTGCGTACCCAACCAAGATTGTATATTATAGAATAGAATGAGCTCTTTCAAAATAACTAAAGCAAATGATCCAATAGTCCGTTTAGATAGGGCCCTACATTAAGATTATTTTTCCTAATCCTGTTACTTCATGAAATACATAATTTAAAAATTCTGCAGCTTAGATGAAATGCATATTTTATCTCCCCCAAATGGTATATCTATACCTAAAGGGATAATTGTTACAGGCTGTGTAGAAAAGTGTAGCTCCTAAGGGATCCCTTCTACTAACCAAGTAACTTTATTTGTATACACCGGTGGAATAAAGTAATAGTTTAGCAATGAAGTGACTGACTTGGATATTATCATGAAATCAGTTACTTGCAATTGGTCTGTCCACTTTTGCTACTTACTCTGAGTCTCACTCATCCTGCCAGATATCATTATTTCTATTTTTATAAATAGCAAAACTAAGGTTCATTTAGTAAGTTCTAATTAGGCAATATAATCTCCATCTCATGGGATAATTGTTGCAATTCCATGATGAGGTAATGTACATAAGGTCACTGGTATCTTCACTTATCTATTCAACAGAAGTATTTAATGAGCACACTCTATATGTTAGGAAATGTGCCAAGTTCAAATATATGAACAGTGCCAATACTGTCTCTATCATAATTTACAACTTAATACATGCTTAGCATGTAGGGTGTAATACACATGCAATAAAGTATGTTAATTATAGACTCACAACCTTTTATTACAATTCTGTAATGTTTATGTTGTATAAATTAAAAGATTTTTTTTCAACAAATTTGGGGAAACTTGGCAGAAAAAAATTGACATGAGTATACCTACAATCTTTCTTTTTCCTACTTTCTGTGAATATTCATAACCTTTATGGCAGAAATACTAATATATTTGTTTGTGAGATGCTTTCCCAGACCTTGTCATGAGTGTTATGCAATAACTAGAATATATACTCTATCATGTGTCCCAAATTTGAGAAGTTCTGAATTCTGGACCACATAGGATGCAAGGTTTCAGATAAGGCTTGTGGGTGTGGGCTAAAATCATAGCTCAATTGTTCTTCCCCATCCTATATGGTTTTGGTAGAAATCATGAGCAAAGATTCTCAGTTACCTAACCCTGGCCATGACTTAGGCATGGACGATCATGAGAGTTCATCCCTTTGTTCTCAGTGGCTGATCTAAGGATGGACATATGATCCAAAGAGGAGCAAAGTCCTTTCATGGGAAGGGGGTCTGGAGCTGCAAGACAGTTTTTGGACTCTATGTTTTAAGAAGAGAGGCTTAGAGCCGCTGGCGGCAGCATTTCATAACAGATAACAAGGATATGTCTGAGAAGCTAACACACAAGAGAAGCATAGTTAAAAAATAGGAAAGCAAAGAAACCTTGACATTTGACCCCATGGATCCAGATATATGTGAATCTTTGGACTTTCTAGTTTCTCGGGAAAATTCTCTGGACTCATTTAAAAGGAGACTGAAGATATGTTTTCAACAGAAATGCTAATTAACCTTCATCCTAGCTTTAATAATTATGAGTTAATGGTAGCACTTTGGCCTTAATTTTAGAGCATTACTGGCCTTTAATAATGATCTATCACAAACACATGAGGCTTTAATGTCTTATATTTAATACTTTGAAGTCCAGTTTGGTTAATCCTGTTAGAAAATACCTTTGATCAAGACAAGAAAAACTAAATTATCAACTGAAATGACATGTCATTTTTAACAAAATGGCTACTTATTTAAATCTCCACTAGGAAACATCTAACTAAATAGTAGTTAGAAAATAACTAACTAGATATGCTTATGACTACTGTTAATCATGGGCTCTTTGCCCAAGTAGTTTATTGGGTTGTGAAACCCAACACCATACACAAATTCTATCCATTTAGTTAACATCACTACCTATTCACACAAACTGCCAAATAGATGAAAATATTTTACAAAATAGTACTTAAAGAGTGAACAAGAATTAACATTAAATGCAATGTAACTTTTTTCTTTAGGGATATTTTTTTTTTCCCTGATTAGATTTTTAGTTAGCAGTCACTTTTAAAATTGAAACACCAAATGCTGAATAATGTGAAAACACAGCACATGATAAAAATCAGCTTATCTCCCAGCTAATTTCTCCCACAAAGTAACACATTAGTAAATGTCCATTCATTCATTCGTCTTCATTCAACAATGTCAGTTCAGTTGAATTGAACGTGTATTGAGCAGCTTTCATGAGCAATTAACTGCACTCTATGTAAAACGCTCTCCGTGATACGGACATGAACAAGGTAAGCAGCATAGTACTCAAGGAAAAGAACTTCCTGTAAGGAAGCTAAGACCCATATACAAATGACAGCAATAGAAGACGAGATAAAACTACAAAAGATGTACCACAAAGTACAATTTGCACACAAAAGAGAGAGAGATTTAAGGTTGTTTGTAGCGAGAAGTGAGGACAAAATAAAGATATATTTGATTTAGTCCTCCAACTAGTTCAAGAGACTGGGACAATGAGTGTTTTCCAGTAAAGGGAGTCATGGAACCCAATTTCAAATTAGATTGCATTTTATCATGTTCCTCAGATACTAGGTACTAGACTACGCAGGACTTTTTACATTGGTTATTTCAAGTGACATTGGTTTTCATGTATGAAATAA
Organism: Meles meles; assembly: GCF_922984935.1. NCBI lineage: Eukaryota > Metazoa > Chordata > Mammalia > Carnivora > Mustelidae > Meles > Meles meles. The sequence continues at coordinate 57,490,194 of NC_060077.1, forward strand.
ATACTATTTGTTTCCTGTTTTCCCCAGGAGGAAACGGAAGCTTAGGGATACAAACTCTATGAGTAACGACTGGCAAAGCAGGTCTAAGAACCAAGATCCATGGACTATGAAATCAAGACTTTTTCTTCAGATTTTCTCAGCAATCCTGCAAATTTTCTGTTGTTTCTTTCAGGGCTCAGGTTCCCTCTGCTTGGAGGACATTTCAGCTCTTCCACAGACAGCCTGTGAATGGTAACCTTGGTCATTGTCTCTAAGGTCGTTCTCTGTTACTCTGGAAGCACAGGTTAGCTGGGGATTGATTTGTGAATTAAAAGTAGTTTCTCTGAAAAATATAAAAAAGCAAGACTATTTTTCCTTAGTCCCTTGTAGTTAGTCTTCTGGCATCTATTTTGAAGACAAGGGGAGTGCTCATTTAGTTTTTCCATTTTAAGATAATCTCTTTTTTCTTCATAGTGACATTTAAGAATTTCTTGGGTCTGCTGTGGTTTCACTATAATGTACACAGATAAAGATTTTTATTTACATTGTTCAATGCTGGTCTATATCTCTGTACTTAGGATTCAATGTTCTACTCAATTCTAAAAAGCTCTCCCCTCTCATCTGTTTGAATGTTGTCCTTATTCTACTTTCTCTTCTGGAATGCCTTTTACATCTATCTTTATCATTCTATTTTCCATGTTCACTTCTTTTTTTCCCCCATTTCTCTTTTTCTTTCCAGAAGTAATTTCTGTAGTTTGATGTTCCATATTATTGATTTTCTCTTTGGCTGAAACTTACCTGCTATGCAACCCATCCAGGAAGGTTTTAATTTTAATACTTATAAGGCTTGCCATTTTATTTCTCAAAGTTGTAACTATGTTTCTAATTCTCCTTTTCTAGAGCAGTAGCTCTTCTGGAGTCCCAGCTATTTACATTGTTTGCAGTTCATGTTCCTCTCCAGTTACAAAATCCACATCTCCAATTTAAGTGGGCATTCAGACTGCAACCCTGACCTGTTTTGACCTACACTCAGTTTTCTACCTTGCTACTTTGTTATCCTATCACATGAAGGGGTTATTATAAACTCTGGTTATGAGTTTACAATCAACTTATCAAATTCATAGCCTGAAATTTTCATTTTCTTTCTTTTGATCTTGTCTAGGTATTTAAATAGTTGTTATGTTCTACTCAGTATTTGTGTATTTGTAGAGGGAAGGAGGTGGGTGGGAGGGTACTCCATGAAGCTTAGGTCAACATTTTGCTAAAACTAAAAGATCAAGTGATAGTGACTCTGACAACTGTGTTAGCTATATTCTTTACACTCTAGTTACTCTTCAACCTTAATATATTTAGTAAACAATACCTGTGATCCTTGAGTCTGGAACAATCAGTTACCACAGGAGCATGCACTGAGAAAAGTATCAGAAATCCCATGTGACAGCTTAAGGTGATAAATGAAATAATTGAGCATATTAGAAGAAAGAGCAGAAAGAGGCCAGATCATATGCTAATTATTTCATATGCATTATTCCATGTAATACCCCAACAGCCCACTTCTTTAGAAAACTGGAGATTCAGAAAGATCACACTAAATTGTACGGGAATTGAACTAAGCCAGGAATTGAATCTAGGTCTCTTAAGTTTCAAAAAGCCACACTCTGTTACTATAAGAAATTTAGAATTTGTTCTGAGATGGCCAAAGTTTGACATTATCAAAGCCAGAATCAAGGAAGACGACTCCAGGAGCAAAGACAGATTTCTTACACAGCCAATGAAGTTTAGACACCAGGGTCCCTCAACTGGATGGGACTCCTGGAATTTCTGGGTATTGTAAGGATTCTGGGTAAGGAGGGAAAGCCAAAAATCAGAAAGTATTTATACGTAAATGTGTCTGAAAATTGTCTCAAGAGATGTCAGAGGAAAAGGGTTTGAATCTTCATGACTTCTGTTTTTGAAAATTTGGGGGGTATATCTTTTCTAATAAGAAATATTCAGCCTTCTACTTAATTTTTTGCTCATAATTTTGTATTACTTTTCTTTTAATGAAAGGCACAACTTCTATAACTTTTGCACAAATCCTAGTTCTGTCCTTGCCTAGGAATAGAGAGTAGGGAGGGAGTGTACGATGAAAATAGAGAGGTGAGTTAGGATTCTGTAAGAGTATAGGTATAAGGTAAGAATGGCTAGAACTAAAATGGTAGCCAAAAAGTGTCAAAATTATTGGACTGATGCTGGAATCACAGCAAAGAAAGAATAAATGGAATTCAATGAGTGGTAGGATGTAAGCCATAAGTGGAAGGAACAGTCCAGTCTCATTCCAGGTTGATGAGCACTGCTGTAAATGACAATTAGTGGCGCTATTACCAAAAGAGGCAAGTCAAGAGCAATTTTCTGGTGATTTGGTAGATGAGGTGAAAGACCAGTGGAGAGGATGAATGATGGAGAATACAAAGATTTCCTTGTGGATAGAACAATATATTTGTCCAGCATCTGGCTGACATTTGGAATGAAATACAAAAGCGTTGCAGATGACTGGGATTCTATGTGGAGTGCTGCTTATATAGAACAGACCTTCCAGAGCTGCATATAGGGGAAGACGCTGTAGATGGCCAAGCCCGGGATCTTAGCAAATAGCTCAAAAGCAAGAAAAGGTAAGTAAGGAGGGAGACCAAGAAGATCCTCAAAAAATGGGGGTGACTTCATTGAGGATGCAATGTTTGGGTTTGGTACAAAGAAAATCATGTGATCTTTTAAAGAACCAATTCAATAGGGTTGTGAGAACCAGAGTCTGGGTGTGAGGGACCACTGGGGAGTTGGTGATCTGTGAGTATAAAGTCTTTCAGGAAACCTGGCAAAGAAGTGTAGTCTCATAGATGAGATGAATTATCGTCTTGGAGTCTGGGGACTTTTTTTTTTTTTAAGTCAGAACTTTCTCAGTGAAAAGGGAAAACAGGAAATATGAGTGTTGGGATGGTTGATGAAGCAACATCCTGAAGGAGGCTGAATGATGGGAGAACAGAGGCTTTGGGGTCCTCCAGGGGCAAATACAATGAGGATATTTCCTCTGCAAAGACAATGGCAGATATTTGAAAAATTTTAGATGACTATCAAAGTTTTTAATATTGCTTGTACAGACTCTTGATAACAAAGACTAAGGTATATCCATGTGAACAATGGCCAAAATGAAATAAAGATGCAGATCTTGAAACTGAAAAAGTAAAAGAATTGTGAATTCGAAAGGTCAGATAGCAAAATTATTAAGGGCGAGTCTGAGGATATAATTAAAAAGAAATACTATGAATAAAGAACATAGAAGATGGCATGAAAGTATCATGGGGGATGGTAGATGATATTTATAAAAAAGACTAAAAGTTGGTACAAGTAGCAGGTGGGGAATTCAAAGAAAATGTGTTGGCTAATTAGCATCAATTAAGTTAATTGGTCACAATGACAGAAACCTACACAGTTATGCAAATAATAATGTGAGTAATGGCTGCACAAGTTATTATAGAGTTTTTAATCATGACCTTGTATGAAGGGGATGGTATATCTCTAATCAAAGTTTAAGGTTAGAGAAACACTTTAATACACTTTTTATAATATATCCATTTGCTAAAGAATGAATAGCAAGGGTCACTGTAGCTTTTGCAATGTTCATATTAGGGAAGTTTAAAACTGAAAATGAATTCTGAGCTCTCTACTTCCATCTGCATTAGACAACTACAGGCAAATGATGGAATTAGTGAAATTTCCTAAAAATAATGTGCTATTTCCTAAACATTACTTCTTTTCTGATGTAAGAGTCATAGGCTCAGAAGATCAGATATCAAAATAGCTAAGGAGGATACTACAAGATGTAATTAAAAAGAATTAATACAATAAAGAACTTTTATTACAGTATTAAAATATAGTGTATCCATAATTAGACTTATTAATTTTAATTTATATCTCATTTTCCCCCTAAAATAGGTATCAGAGCCCCCAAAGAAATATATACTCTGTGATCCATTAAACAAACAAGATAACTACGACATCAGATAAACTTTGGCTCTGAACTTGCTGGCAGGAAGACAGTTTCATTACATTATCCTTGTAAAGAGAAAACAAAAATGTTCTCTTTCCAGAGGAGAAGCACTTTTTTTCTTCTATGACATTCTTAAAATAGTTTCTGAAATAAAGTAATTTACTCTGGATAGTTAGCAGCCTCATGGACAACATCCTTAGCAAAATATTATAAAATGTCACACACCTATTTCTTCAAACACAGTTAATCACATGATATTAAAAAAGTAAATAAACAGGTAATTTTCAAGATGCTGAATTTACTGAATTCAAATATCTAGGCTACCTGATCTGTCATGGCAGAGTGGCACAATTTGAGATACAGTAGGAATTTTGGGCTGCAAGTATCTTACAATTGCTCCCCTAAATAATCCTTTGAGTTTTATTAAAAAAAACAAACAAACATGCAGACACATGCAGCATGGCATAACAGTCTCTAACAATATAAGCTCAGAACACAAAAGGAGAAACCACACCACATAACACAGACTACACTTCGATATGGCCCAATCCCCCCTTGTTCATAAAGTTTTGCTTTAATGATCTTATCCGTTACATGTGCTCTTTAAGATCAGGACATCTTGAAGAAACACATTTTTTTCCTAGAACCATCAACAGATGTTCTTTAGAAAACTTGTTAAGTAATCTGAGAGTCAAAACTGCACAACTGAATCAGTAGCAATTAGATGTATTTGTTAAAGGATTAATTTAATGGCTGCTTACTTAACTCATTCGTTGAGTTCCAAAAATCTAATGAAACCTTAAACAGCACCCTGGATCAAACTTACAGAGATTTTTTATAAAACATGCCCTTTAATATTCAATGCTGAGAATTTTATGATTTGAAAGGATTCTAACAGTGAGTTGGTGAAAGTGTATAGAAAAGAATCATAATGTAGAATAATATAGTTACAGTTATATAAATATAGTAATATAGTTATTGTACTTAGCCCATTACAGAGACTATTTGGAGTGATGGCATGAAATTTTGGCTACTTAGGCAATCAAGATATGTGGGGTCTTGATAATTCTAGTGAAATAAAAATGCTTAAATACCTATTCTAATATTTGTATGCATTCAGTGAAGTCAGTATTTATGTTGTAAGTAAGTATTTATCTTGACATGTAAATTCTTAAGGGAGAATTATTTTTTCCATGCATAGATTCTGCAAATGACAGTGGGAAATTAATAAAAGTGAAAGCCAACATTCTCAACTAATATATGTTGTGATAAAACACTTCTATGGGATTACCTGTTTGAATTTTTTGAATTTCTTAAAGTCAACACAAAACATAATTCAATATTTTGTGTTTCACTCTACTTAAGGAGTCTTCTGGCTGAGACACCCCAAGTAACTGGAAGAGATAAACTCATTGAATGCCACTTTCATTTTATAAGATGGAATCTCCTACCAAATACTTCTACACTTCTGCAAACCTATAATGGGGCACGTGGGTGCTCAATCAGTTAAGCATCTGCCTTTGGCTCGGGTCATAATTCCAGGGTCCTGGAACTAAGCCCCACATCCGGCTCCTTGCTCAGCAGAGAGTCTGCTTCTCTTTCTGCCTCCCTCTCCTCCTGCTTATGCTCTCTGTCAAATAAATATAAAAATAAAAATAAAACAATTCTACACTTAAGAATTTCATTTTACAAATATATAAAAAAATTCTTGATTGTTTGACCTGTTAAGTATTGCAGAATAATTTATATGTAAAAACTACATGCTGAAAACAAGTTTTTCCATGTCTACCTACACAAAACACAATAGAAGATTATTTAATGTTGCCTCAATTAAAAAAAAGCTATGGATATTATATCAAATTTTAAAAAGTGAAGGCAAAAAATACACACAATATTTATCTGTTCTAGATAAGGATAAGTATTCAAAATGACACATAAACCTCCCCAGGTCCCATGACAATGAAGTAATATACTTAAAAAAAAAAACAAAACAAGACTCCAAGTGTCAGCTGAATGGTAGAGTTGTTATTTACAGAATATTTCTGAGTAAATGTATAAAAAGAACTCAACCTATGATGAAAATTTTCATTCATGTTGTTCACTTAACATTTAATTACAATAGGCCTTATATTATTACTTAACTATTTCACTTCCCATAACTCATCACCTCAATGAATCATATTAAGGAACATGTTATATTTTCCCAAATAGCTGGTTAGAAATCTCTAATATTTCTGCTTATTACTTTGTGTAGTGGTATGTACATTATTAAATAAGTGAAAAATGAATAAATACCAAACAAAACTCAGTAAAATAGTATTTCTGTACAGTATATTTCTTTGTGATTAGTTAGTAAAACTCCTTGACTTTGAATTAGTCAACTTCTGTTCTTCTCTATGCATAGCACAGGGTGTATAACAAATAGATGCCAATGTTGAAGTAAATAAATACGATCAAAAGAAAAATCAGGGGCGCCTGGGTGGCTCAGTAGGTTAAACCTCTGCCTTCAGCTCAGGTTATGATCTCAGGGTCCCGGGATTGAGCCCTGCATCAGGCTCTCTGCTCAGCACGGAGCCTTCTTCCCTCTGTCTGCCTCTCTGCCTACTTGTGATCTCCATCTGTCAAATAAATAAATAAAATCTTAAAAAAAAAAAAACCTGTGAAAGTTTCAAATAGGCCTTAGAGAAATTAAGAATCTTACATGACAATGATTTTTCTCATAAAGAATAATTAATGGAAAATAAGAAATTTCACGAAAGAATCTTTAAATAATATTACAAGATTAGGAAAAAATAGAAATGCCAGATGCTAGTAAAATAAAAACCCTGATAATATGGTATCACCTTAATTGTTACTGAAAAAGCAAAGTTACATTGTACATTGTATTCTGAATGAGACACATTTAGGTTGGATTGCAATTTTACATTAGCTGCCGAGTGGTTCTGAACCAAATGTCAGTGCCAGGACTCTAGGCTTTTATTCCTGTTTAGATACCCTTTCTATCATCTCTCTTCTATTGAGTAGGTAATAATAATTTTTAAATAATTCAGTAATGGGAGAAATAGCTTTATTTTCTTCAAGCAAACTCTCCTCTCTGATAGCTCTACTGTCATCATTTGTTTGATCAGGCACAGCAACGCCATTTGATTTTAAAATGACTTATGCCCTACAAACTCTGACTTCAATATAGTTAGTATTCCGAGAAGTAAACAAGTACTTAAGTGGAGTATTGTGTGATTGTTTCACACAAATACTTCAGGAAGCTTTATCAGATGACAGATTAAATATTATTTGAAGATATTTTCACAGTTAATATTTATTGAGTGGTTACTATGTGTCAGAAATGGTGTGCAGGGTTTGATAAATGACAACTTTTATAATTCTCACAACTTTATGAATTAGGAGTTACCACCTCTAGAAGAGGCATCTGAGTACAGGCCGTTGAAGTAACTTGCCAGTCACACAGCTACAAGGTGGTGGATTCAGAACTGCAAACCAGGCTCTCGGAGGACTGAACCTTGTGCTTGGTACTATCTAGGCAGACTGCCTGTCTATAAGGTCATATTGTTTTAAAGAATATCAAAGGTGAACACCTAGGTGGCTCAGTTGGCTAAGCATCAGACTCCTGATTTAGGCTCAGATCATGATCTCAGGGTCATGAGATCAAGCCCTGTGTTGGGCTCCATACTGGGTGGGGAGCCCGCTTAAAATTCTCTCTCCTTCTCCCTCTGCCCCTGCCCCTCTCGCTCACGCACTCTCTCTCTTGCTCTCTCTCTCAAAAAGAAAAAAATACGTATTGCAAGTATTTCTAGAATCCGTGAAGAAGAATTGATAACAGACAGTGGATATATTGCTTTTGTCATTTCATTTAGATCTAAGAACCTATTTCTCTTATATGATATCTCTGAAACCTCTCCTAGCTTCACCGATACTGCCCCTTTACAACTAACACATGACAGGCACTGATCACAAACACCAGCAGTCTTGGCTTTGATGAAGCCAAGAAAGGGGGAAAAAATGGCTTCAGAAAATTTCTAATAATACATTTCTGCTCCTATACATAAAATACAAAAATTCAAAAAAATACATTGTAAACATACACACTATTTCTAAGAATAGCAATTAGAGCAAGATGAAATAGAATAAAGTTCAAAAACCATGGCTATCTGATTTCCACCCATAAATAACCTAATGTCAACATAATCTCATCCATCTGTAAAGCCCAGATGAGTAGAAAAGCTCATGTTACCATCCACAAGCACACAAATACAGAGGACAACAAAGCCTTCTTTTCCACGTGAGGATTTTCATTCCCTGATCTTTACTCTCAAGGCTTGCTACTTATTAACCACTGGTATGAAAACAGTATTATTTAGTTGGTTCTACCCATTTCCTTTGGTTCCAGAGAAAGCCATTTTCACAAGCCAGCTAAAGCAAAAACCTGTGCTTCGATTGAAGACTTGGTTAGGCTTATATCCGCTTCAGTAGTGACAGAAAACAAACGTGAATGAGATGCTGGTTCTCATCGGTTTTTAACTCAGATCCCCCTCATTTCCTGTGACATGGTATCATGTGTGCCTATGAGCGCTGGTCTCACCAGATACTCCTTATTGAATAACAAAGGGGATAAATACTTCAGGAAGATGAAAAGGAGAAGGGGAAAAAAACAAACAAGCAAACAAAACCCCTTGGACCTGACATTATGGAAAAAATAAAAAAAGACACTAAGATGAAAAAAGAAATAGTGTCATGGTTTACATGTGGGATTTGGATGGAATCTAGGGCTGTGTTTTAATTCAAAACTCACCATCTCAAAACCACTTCTTTTCATCCGCCTGCAGGACTTGAGGTAAGTACGTATACGTTTTCTGGCACGCTCTTGATACTCAGGGAATTGTCGCCTGCATGAGTCAATGATAGCCTGGATCTTTTCTTTGGGCTGCTTAGAGATTGGGACCATTCGGTCCAAGTTTTCATCTACAAACAGCCTGACAAACATCTGTTGGCAAGAGGGAGACAGAGGAGAAGGGTTTGGAGGACTGCTCTCTGCTGTTCCTAGCTTCCTGTCTTGATTACCGATAGGAAAATACTCTTTTCTGCTTTATGCACTGGAGAACTTTGCAGTGGAGAGCCAGAAATTTTAAGCAAACACCCTTTAAAGGCTTTCTAAATGGCTGGATTTAAAAAAAAAAAAAAAAAAAAAAAAAACCAGAGAGAAAAAAGAGAGAGGCAGACAGACAGACAGACAGACAGAAAAGTATAGACTATCATGTAGGAAAAAAAAGCAGGAAATAACAGTAGACTGTGACAATTAGGCACCCCATAAAATTCTCCATTAATGATAAATGCGACTGCTACATTGCTAGGCTGCACAGTACGCTAATCTCTGAAAACAACGGACTCTTTGGTCATGCATAATTAGCTAAGCCGGAAAGGCGAGAGAAATAACTGATAACAGCCGTACTCTTCGAGGAAGAAGCTGAGGCCCCCTCATCCACTAGGTAAACATGCATACTCACACAACACAAATCCAGTTTTCAGCTCACATTTGGCTTTAAAATTCTAAACAAAACACAGCAATTCTGGTGTCTGGTTGGCAAAGAGTGTTTCATGTACTTTTTAAATCCTTCTGTAAATTAAACAGACATGTCTCTAGAATATCCACATTTACCACCAAGCAACAACATGAAAGTGAAGTGGTAAAAAGTAAGCCACGCGGGGAAGCGTGGCCCGACTCACATTAAAGGCTTTCAGGCGCTCCGCCTCAACGCCATCCGTCTCATTCACTTTCTCAGAATCGTCGTGGTCATCGTGGTCATCCTCGTCCTCATCGCCCCTGTTTAGAGACAGGTCCTCGGCACCTCGGTCTACACTCTCATTTTTGCCGGAGTCATAGCTTGAGTAGCTGTGCGCAGGAGACTGAAAAGAAAGGGGTGAATTGCTGCTTTTAAATTCATCGCAGAGCATAGGAATTCCGTTTTTAATTTCAATGGTTTCTGAAAAACCTTGCTGAAAGAAGTTAATCCCAGAGTTGTGGCTATTTTAATTGGAATCAAAATTAGTGGAGATTAGATGGAAAATCCCTCTCCCCAGTCACGCCAGTTACATTACAAGGGCTGGGTAGCTGCACGGAGCAATTCTATCACTGCAGAAAGTTCTATCGGATTTAGCTTTTCAAGAGCAAAGATAGTTTCCACCCAATATACATACTTTCAAAAAGAAAGAAAGAAAAAACTAACCTGTAAGCACCTTTGTGGGAGAATCATTGAATCACATATTCTTAGAAATGACCTCAGAGTTTAGTCAGTCTAACCATATCAGTATTTTCTTAAACAGATAAGTAAACTGAGGGGTGGATATGTTTAACTGATTTGCCCAACAAGGACTACACAAAATATTGATACTAGGGGTGCTAATTATAAGACAAAGTCTTGAAAATCAGTTTTTAAATTGTCCGTGAGTCTTAGGATGGAATCGAATTTTGGTCTAGAGAAAAAGAACCAGGTTTCCTCTGAATCATGTGAAGCTTAATGCTTCCGAATGCTTTAAAAGATAATGTCAACCAACACAGATCTCAAAAACTTCGATAATTGTGTTCAAGACCAACCATGGGTCCTGCTGTAGTATCTCCTATTCCTTTGTCCATATATCACCTTTTCCTTTCAGAAATAGCCTCTGCTCCCCCAGGTGAGAGTGCCAACCCCAGGGCAGCAAGCTTCTCTACCCCAGCTGTGCCCCGACTTTACCCCTGGGTAGCTGAAATCAAGTTGAATCCCCCAAGGCTAAGCAGAATAGACTCCTAGTAACATCATCTGAGATTCCAGATCCAACTGTGCCTGAAATTAACCCATCGGCTCTGTAATACTGTACATCTTCTACACCCCATCCCTCTTCATTTGCTTCTTTGCTTAAATCTGACTTTTAGTCCTTTGCAATTGCATCTGAGGTGGTATGGAAATCAATCATGGTAAGGCCAGATTAACAACCCAAGTTTCACATATGGAAACTTAGATACATAGATTACTTCAGTGAAATGGAGAGTATCTCTAAACATCAACAGCACTCTCAAATCTAAAATGTAAAATGCTTTTGAAAGAACCTCACAATGGGAAATTTTAAATCAGCAGCGTTCAAAAATGCCTGTGTGGAATAACCTATGTGTGATATGTTGTAAGGGTCATGCTAATGTATTATTACTTCATAATCAGAGGAAGAATAATAAAACTAGAATAGATCCCTGATATAAAAAATAAAGTTAAAATAAAAAAACACATTTTATAATATAGTATTGTAATATTATAATATTTCAAATTATTGACAAGGTATATTTACCTAATATAAGGCAAATATTCCATAGGTTTGAAAAATAGACCATGTATATATTTTTAATGCCAATGTGCAACATTTTAGAAATGTTACAGTAAACTTAAATGAATGCAAATATGCTGGGATAATATATTCTTTCTACATGCCACGGGAAATATACAACCCACTGTCTGCTTTAAACAGAACCATTTGGATTGATGTTGGATTTATACCTCTAGTCCCTCTAGGTAAAGAAGACCCCGTCTTACAGACCTGAGAATATTCAGAATCTAAATCTAAAATATAATCATTTTTTCCTTTTATTATATAAACTGAAATTTTCTCCAGCTGGAGTGTCATTTCCTGTCTCTCTCAATGCTGAAGATACAATTAGCTTTCAAGGCCAATCCTAGTAAATTCAATTTCCACCAAGATCCCCTCTTCTATCTCACTCTACTTTAACGTTCTCTAAACTGTGAACTCTTAATATACTATGGCATTTGACACAGAATTAAACACTATCATTGCTCTCTACTTCTCATGTTAATTTGCATTTTCTTTCAAGCTAGACTGAGATAGGAATCAACACTTGACCTCTACATCTTCTCTCACAGCAACAAAGAAATGTTCTCTACAGAAATAGCATTTAAGACTGTTATCAGTGTCGCATTTTCTACAAAACTATTTGGTCTTTAAAAATGGGGGATGGGGCGCCTAGGTGGCTCAGTGGGTTAAGCCTCTGCCTTCGGCTCAGGTCATGATCCCAGGGTCCTGGGATCGAGTCCCACCTCGGGCTCTCTGCTCAGCAGGGAGCGTGCTTCTCCCTCTCTCTCTGCCTGCCTCTCTGCCTACCTGTGATCTATCTCTTTCAAATAAATAAAATCTTTAAAAAAAAATGGGGGAATGAAGCCAGGTAACAGATTGGGAGAAAATATTTACAAAAGGCACATCTGATAAAGGATTTTTAGCAAAAATACACAAAGAACATTAAAATCTAAACATAAGAAAGCAAACAACCTGATTAAAATACAAGCCCCAAACCTTAAGAGATAACTCAGCAAAGGAGACAAACAGATCACACACAGACATATCAAAAGAAGCTCCACATCATCAGGGAAATGCAAATTAAAACCAGGAGATACTACTATACACCTATTAGAATGGACAAAATCTGGAACATCAACATCAACTGTTGGTGAGGATTTGGAGCAGCAGGAACTCATTCCCTGATGAAGGGAATGCAAAGTGATACAACTGCTTTGGAAAACAATTTGACTTTTTCTTACAAAACTAAACATTATCTTATCATATGAACTAACAGTTATGCTTCTTGATATTTACCCAAGGAGTTAAAAACTTATGTCTACACAGATAAACTGCACAGGGATATTTATAGCAGCTTTTTGCAGAATTTCTAAGACAAAAGCAATCAAGATGTGTTTTGGTAAATGAATGGATGCATAAACTGTGGTACCTCCAGTAATGAAATATTATTCAATACTAATAAGATATGAGCTAATGGAGACATGAAGGGACACCAAATACCTGTCACTAGGTGAAAGAAGTCAATCTGAAAAGACGACATATTATATGATTTGAGCTCTAACACATTCTGGAAAAAGCAGAAGCATGAACAGTTCAAATATCAAGGGTTGTGGGGAGTGGGGGGTGCAGGGGGGCAGCACAGAGAATTTCTAGGGCCCTGAGAATACTCTGTATGATGCTGTAATGGTAGATACATGTCATCCATAGGATGTACAGCATCATGACTCCCAATATAAACCACGGACTTTGGGTATTTATAGTTTGTAAACGTTGGTTCATCAGAACAAATGTACCACTCTGGTAAGTGATGTTGATGAGGGAGGCTATACTTGCACAGGGGCAGGGGGTATGAGGAAATCTCTGTATCTGCTTCTCAATTCTGTTGTGATCTTAAAACTGCTCTAAAAAATAAAGTCCTTTTTAAAAAATGGCGAATATGGGTATTGGGATGATGATACAGAATGAAGCCATAAAAATCACGACAGCCTTTGAACAACCCACATAAAATACTGCAGTCTCTACACCATAAATCTACCTTACTTTATAAAGAACTTTGGATGACCATACTCTAAGAAGTCTTCATTTTGGGTGTAATTATTTTCATATTCCAGGTATAAATTGAAAAAATCCAAATTAAATCTCTCTTTTTAAAAATATTTTATTTATTTGACAGAGAGAGAGAGTGATCACAAATAGGCAGAGAGGCAGGCGGGGGGTGGGGGAGCAGGCTCCCTGCTGAGCAGAGAGCCCGCTGCGGGGCTCGATCCCAGGGCCTGAGCTGAAGGCAGAGGCTTTAACCCACTGGGCCACCCAGGCACCCCAAATCTCTCTTTTTTAAAGATTTTACTTATTTGACAGAGAGAGTACACAAGCAGGGGGAGAGGGAGAAGGAGAAGAAAGCTCCCCACTAAGCAGGGAGCCTGAGGTGGGGCTCTATTCCAGGATCCCAAGATCATGACCTGACCTGAAGTTAGATGCTTAACTAAGTCATCAAGGCATCCCTAAATCAAATCTTAAAGAAAAACCAAACGTTGGAGTGTCTGGGTGGTTCAGTCAGTTAAGCGTCTGTCTTACACTGCATTCATGATCTCAGGGTCCTGGGATTGAGTCCCACTTCTGGGCTCCTTTCTCAGCAGGGAGCCTTTTCCCTCTCTGTCTGCTGCTCCCTCAGCTTGTGCTCTATCAAATAAATTAATAAAATTTTTAAAAATGTTAAGGAATCACCTCTTAGGCCCTATAGAAGATGCAAACTTGCTTATCCTCATAACACAGGTGTTAGTTCATAGGGCCAATGGTTTATTTTTGCCTTAATTACATATTCCATTTTTTTCCTCTTGAGATAACCTGTGGCTCTCCTTAGAAAAGGCTCCTTGAAAACTACATTTGCAGCTCTATTTTCTCACATTCTTACCACCCTAATAGAACTGTCAGCTCTGGACCTGGGAAAATTGCCTTCCCCACATCTAGAAAATGGAAGCTTAATCGTACTCTGTGGTCAGATCATAGAATGGCTCAGACAGCAAGGCCACAGTGCTTGATAGGAGACAGAGCTGAGTCTAAAGGGGGAAATATGTGATATACACAGCCAAGGGAAATAAAAATAAACCTTTCATTTCTTTATCATGCCCTAAATAAGGAGATGAATCTAGTGGCAGGAATGCATGCTTTCATAGTAGCCTGTACATAGCTCTATCATAGCATTGATCATGAAGCATTATAGAAGTTGGCCTATATGTCCATCTTCCACAAAGCCTAAAAGTTATTTGATGTTGGGGTCACTCAAAGACCATGCCTTTTCCATCCTAAAAACTGCGCACAATGTCAAGCACACAGTGAGAATAAGATAGTATTTTCTGAATAAGTGATTGCTTACATGTTAGAGCTGTATAGAAGATAATCTGAATTAATTTTTAAATTGCAATTTAAAAATTCACCTTGCTAGTTACTTCTTTTTAAATTGAGTTATAATGGGGCACCTGTGTGGCTCAGTGTTGGTTAAAGCCTCTGCCTTCGGCTCAGGTCATGATCCCAGGGTCCTGGGACCCAGCCCCGCTTTAGGCTCTGCTCAGCAGGGAGCCTGCTTCCTCCTCCCTCTCTCTCTCTCTCTCTCTCTCTCTCTGCCTGCCTCTCTGCCTACTTGCGATCTCTGTCAAATAATTCTTTAAAGATAAAATATATTGAGCTATAATTGATAAACAATATTATATTACTTTCAGGTATATAATAGTGATCTGATATTTGGATATATTACAAAATGATCCAAATAATTCTAGTTAACCCCTGTCACTATATATAAAATTGTTTGTGATGAGAACATTTAAGATTTACTTTAACTTTCAAATATGCAATATTATTAACCATAGTTACTATGCTGTACATTAGACCTCCATGACCTACTTTATAACTCAAAGTTTGTCGCTTTTGACTCCCTTCATCTATTCCTTATCCACTGACAACCAGCTCCCCCAATTCCGGCAGCACCAACTTGTTTTCTCTATCTCTGATTTGGTTTTTTGTTTTGTTTTCAAGATTCCACATACAAGTGAGATCATTTGATATTTGCATTTCTCTCTTTTCACTTAGAATGTCTTCAAGTTCTACCCATGTTGTCACAACTAGCAAGAGTTCCTTCTTCTTATAGCTGAATAATAATCTACTATATATATATACACTTCATTTTCTTGATTCACTCATCCATCGATGGACACTTAGGTTCATTCCATGTTTTGGGTATTATGAGTAATACTACAATGAACATGGGAATGAATATACCTTTCCAGTTAGTGTTTTCATTTTCTTTAGACAAATACCCAGAAGTAGCTTTGGGGGATCATATGAAACTTTTTAAATTTTGTTTTATTTTTTAAAGATTTTAGGGGTGTGGGGCACCTGGGTGGCTCAGTGGGTTAAAGCCTCTGCCTTCGGCTCAGGTCATGATCCCAGGGTCCTGGGATCGAGCCCCACATTGGGCTTTCTGCTGAGCGGGGAGCCTGCTTCCTGCCTCTCTGCCTGCCTCTCTGCCTACTTGTGATCTCTGTCAAATAAATAAGTAAATAAATATTTTAGGGGCACCTGGGTGGCTCAGTGGGTTAAGCCTCTGCCTTCGGCTCAGGTCATGATCTCAGGGTCCTGGGATTGAGCCCTGCATCAGGCTCTCTGCTCAGCAGGGAGCCTGCTTCCCCCCTCTCTCTGCCTACTTGTGATCTGTCAAATAAATATTAAAAAAAAAAAAGATTTTATTTATGTATTTATTTGAGAGAGCACCTAGGTGCTCCCATAATGAAAGTTCTATTTTTCATTTTTGTCCATACTGTTTTCCATAATGGCTACACCAATTTATACTTCCACTAACAGTGTACAAGTGTTCCGTTTTCTCCACATCTTAGCCAACACTTGGTATACCTTCCCTTTTTGATAGCAGCCATTCTAACAGGTATGAGGTGATACCTCATAGTTGTAGTTTTGATTTGCATTACCGTGATATTGAGCATCTTCTCAGGTGTCTATTTGCCATATGTATATCTTCTTTGGAAAAATGTCTGTTCAGATCCCTTGTCCATTTTTAAATTGGATTGGTTGGTTTTTTGGTGTTGAGTTGTAGGAGTTCTTATATATTTTAGATCTTAACCTCTTGTTGAATATGACATTTGCAAGTATGTTCTCCTGTTTGTTGGTTTCCTTCACAGTGCAAAAGCTTTTTAGTTTGATGTTGCCCCATTTGTTTACTTTTGCTTTTGTTGCTTTTGCTTTTGATGTCAAATCCAAAAACCATCATCAACTTGGACAAAGAAATTACCGCCTATATTTTCTTTCAGAGTTTCCTGGTTTCAGGTCTTACATTAGAGTCTCTTATCCATTTAAGTTTGTTTTGGTACATGGTGTTAGATAGTGGTTTAGTTTTAGTCTTTTGCATGCAGCTGTCCAATCTTCCCAACATTGTTTATTGAAGACACTGTCTTTCCCTATGGTCTATTCTTGGCTTTGTCATAAATTCATCGACCATATATGCATGGGTTTATTTCTGGTCCTTCTATTCCTTTCCACTGATCTGTCATTTTTTGTTTTTGGCTTTGGGTCTTTTTTTTTTTTTAATGTGAAAGGGTTTTTTGAATCCTTTTATTCTTTTTTTTTAAATATATAATGTATTATTTGCTTCAGGCATACAGGTCTGTGAATCATCAGTCTTATACAATTCACAGCACTCATCATAGAAGATACTCTCCCCAGTGCCCATGACCCAGCCACTCTACCTCTCCCCCTCACCCCCTTCAATCCTTAGTTTGTTTTGGGAGATTAAGAGTCTCTTATGGTTTCCCTCCCCAGTCCCATCTTGTTTCATTTTTTTTATGTCAATACTATATAGTTTTAATGCATATACAATACATATATATAATACATATATAACATATAATACATATATATTAATACATATAGCTTTGTATATATGTATATATATACACATATGCTATATCTATATATCTATATATAAATCTATCAGCTATATATGTGTGTGTGTGTGTGTGTGTATGTATAGCTTTGTAATACGTACTGAAATCAGAGAGCATGATGCCTCCTGTTTTGTTTTTCTTTGTCAAGATTGCACTGGCTATTTGGGGTCTTTTGTAGTTCCACACAAATTTTAGGATTATCTGTCCTACTTCTGTGAAAAATGCCATTTCATGTGTCTAAATAAATTTAATTTGATAAGACTGTGCTGAATCTCTAGATTAATTGGAAGAAATATTACTACCCAAAGTAATCAGCATGGACTATCTTTCCATTTGTTTGTGTCAGTTTTAATTTCTTTCATCAGTGTCTTAATACTTTTCAGTGCATATGTCTTTCACGTCCTTGGTTAAGCTTATTCCCAGGTATTTTATTCTTTTTAATGTAATTTTTAATGAGATAGTTTTTATTAGTGTGTAGAGACAACAGTTTTTTTTTTAATTGAAGTATAGTAGAAGCAAACAGATTTCTGTATATTGATTTGGTATTTTGTAACTTTACTGAATTCAGTAAGCTTTTAAAAATATATTAGTTATCATTATTGAATATATTGGACAATCTTAGAGTCATTAAGAGCAGTCTAGAACCAATGGTTTTCACAGAATGCCTGCTATATTAGCAGTAACTGCATCTCCGGGGAACGTATTATGAATTCACATTATTGGCCCCCATCCAAGACCACCTGAATCAGACACCTTGGGCTAGACCCAGCAATTTATGTTTTCATATGCCCTCCAGGGTATTCTAATACTCTCTCGAGTTTGAAAAACATTAGCCCAGAGCTAACTTCCATTTATAAGAAATAAGGCAGACAGAATAACAAGTTAAATGACACCAGAGAAAGCAAAGAGACAAATTCAAAATATGAGACATCATATAGGGCAACTGACTTTGGTTCTACAATAAGTGACACCAGAAAAATGAAGGACACTTTAGAAGGGATTTAAGAGGTATACAGGCATATCTAGTTTTATGGGATTTTACAGAAATTGTGGGGCTGTTTTATGGGGGGAGAGTTCAAACTGAAGGTTTGTGTCAACCCTGTGTCAAGCAAATCTATCGGCACCATTTTCCCAAAAGCATTAAGCTCACTTTGTGTCTCTGTGTCACACTTGGTAATGCTTATAGTATTTCAACCTTTTTCTTCATTATTACAATTGTTATGGTGACTTGTGATTAGTGATCTCTAATGTTACCATTATAATGGTTTTGGGACATCACAAACTATGCCCATAAAAGACAGTGAGCTTAATTGAGAAAGTGTGTTCTGACTGCTCCACTGACCAGCAGTTCCCCCATCTCTGTCCTTCTCCTCAGGCCTTCCTATTACCTAAGATAATAAAATTGAAATCAGGCCAATTAATAATCTTATAATGGCCTCTAAGTGTCAAGTGAGAGTCACATGTCTCTCACTTTAAATCAAAGCTAGAAATTATTAAGCTTAGTGAGGAAAGCATATCAAAAGTAGAGACAGGCCAAATCAAGGCCTCTTGTGCCACCAAATTGTGAATGCAAACAAAAAGTTCTTGAAGGAAATTAAAAGTGCTATTCCAGTGAACACACAAATAATAAGAGTGAAACAATCATATTGATACGGAGATAGTTTCGGTGGTCTGTAGAGAAGGTCAAACCAGGCACAACATTCTCTTAAGCCAAAACCTAATCCAGAACAAAGCCCTAACTCTAAAATTAATTTAGACACATGAAAATTCCAATGGCATTGAAACTAGCAGAGAGTCGTTCATGAGGTTAGGGAAAGAAGTTGTCTCCCTAACATCGAAGTGCAAGGTGAAACAGCAAGTGTTGATGTAGCAGGAAATTATCCAGAAGATCTAGCTAAGATAATAAAAGGGGTTACACTAAATAACAAACTTTTAGTGTAAGAAGTAACAGCTTTATATTGAAGAAGATGCTATCTAGGATTTTCACAGCTAGAGAGAAGTCAATGTCTGGCTTCAAAACTTCAAAGGACAGGCTGACTCTTTGTTAGGAGTTAATGCAACTAGTGACTTTAAGTTGAAACTAATGCTCACTGACCATTGGGAAAATCCTAGGGCCCTTAAGAATTAGGTCAAATTCATTCTACCTTCGCTTTATAAATGGAAAAACAGAACCTTGATGACAACACATTTGTTTATAACATGATTGACTAAACATTTTAAACCCACTGCTGAGATCTACTGCTCAGGAAAAAAAAACAAAAGATTCCTTTCATTGACAATACACCTAGTCACTCTACCTCTCATGGATGTACAATGAGATCAATGGTTTTATGCCTGCTAAAACAACATCCATCGTGGAGCTCACAAATCAAGGAGTCCTTTTGAATTGCAAGTCTTATATAAGAGATACATTTCATAAAGTTACAATTTCCATATATAGCAATTATTCTGATGGATCTGAGGAAAGAAAATTGAAAACCTTCTGCGAAAGATTCAACATTCCAGAATCTGTTCAGAACATTTATGGTCCATAGGAAAGTGTTAAAATAATCAACATTAACAGCAGTTTATAAGAAGTTGATTCCAGGTGTGCCTGAGTTGCTTAGTCAGTAAATTGTCCAACTCTTGATTTTAGCTCAGGTCATGATCTCAGGGTTGGGAGATCAAGCCCCACATTGGGCTCCAGGCTTTATGCAGAGTCTGCTTGAGAGTCCCTCTCCTTCTGCCCCTCCCCAAACCCCACCACTCTTGCATGCTCTGTCTCTGTATATAATAAATAAAATCTATAAAAAGAAAAAAAAAAGTTGATTCCAGCCCTCATAAAGGACTTTGAGGGGTTCTAGACTTCAGTGGAGGAAGTAACTCCAGATGTGGTAGAAATAACAAGAGAACTGGAATTAGAAGTGGAAACTGAAGATGTAACGGAATTGCTATTATCTCATAAAACTTGAATGGATAAGAGTTGCTTCTTAGGGATGAGCAAAGAAAGTAGATTCTTGAGAGGAAATCTATCTACTTCTGGTGAAGACACTGTGAACATTGTTGATATGACAACAAAGGATTTAGATTGTTACAAAAACCCAGTTGATAAAGCACTGCTGAGTTTGAGGATGGACTCCAGTTTTGAAAGAAGTTCTGTGGGTCAAATGCTATCAAACAGCACTGAATGTGAGATAAATTGTTTGTAAAAGGAAGAGACATCAGTCTGTAAACTTGCCTGTGTCTTATTTTCAGAAATTGCCACAGCCACCCCAACCTTCAGCATCCACTACCCTTATCTATCAGAAGCCACCAACATCAAGGCAAGACATTTACCAGCAAAAAAACCAAAAACCAAAAAACAAACAATAAACTATGACTCACTAAAAGCTCAGATGATGGTTAGCATCTTTTAGCAATGAAGTATTCATTCATTAAAATATGCAGTTTTTTAGAAGTAATGCTATTGCATACTTAAGAGACAATGGTATATTGTAAATATAACTTTTATACGCCAGGAAACCAAAAAATTCATTTGACCAGTTTTATTGTGAGATTCACGTTATTGTGATTTCCTGGAACTGAACCCACAATATGTCTGTGTGTAATAAAGTTAAATGTATTGACCTTGATTTTATCATGATTCAAATAAACTCAATACAAAATGTCGATTTTGAAAAAACATTGGGAATATTTAACTATAGATGGGGGTATTACATGATAACATCAAATTCTTATTAATTTTACTAGATGTAAGCCTAGCAAAATTAATTTTTTGCTATTTACTTAACATTTAGTTCAGTAAATATTTATGTAAGAAAATGTTCACATTTGTTAGAGACACATATTGAGGTTTAAGAAATGAAATGACATGGATACCTGGGATTTGCTTAAAAATACTACAGAAAAAAAAATGTGAAACAGTGTGGAAAGTCTTAATCACTGTTGAATTCAGCTGATAGATATTAGTAACTCTGTACTATTTTCTCTTTTTCAATACATACTGAACTTACAAAATAAATTTTAAAATTTATAAGATTTATCATTAGTTTGGTGAGTTCCCTCCATTTCAGATAGTTTACATAATAATAATTCATTCACTATTTAAAGAACCATTAATCCATGTTTAAAGCAGCATTCTAGGCTCATAGGATAGATTTGATCCACGTCTTTTGAGGCCTTAAAGTTATAAAATTTGGAGATAGGGCTCACCTACTTGAAAAATTAGATACAAAAGAGATTTAATAAGAGAAAGAGCACAAATTATGAGATTCTAAAAAGCTTATAAATGCTACAATCATCACAAAATACAGAAAAATAATATTTTAAAAATTATGTAGCTCTCTGGCACATCCTTATAATACTATTTTCTTTTCACATTTCTTGGCTGCATGCTCTTTGATTGCTTCTTCATATGACAATTATTTTGTATTATCTATTGAGAATAAATGATTCAGTCTTTAGCCTGTCTGATGGAAATGTGCCTTTTACTGTTGATAGTTAAGAAATTTTCTTTTGCTCTTCAAATTAATTATTGCTAATATCATGCAAATTGTTACATTGTTTTCTGTTGAGGAAACACTTAATCAAGTTCTTTTCATGTCTAACCCATGAGTTTTTAGGGCATTTCAAGTTTTCATATGAAGTGACTGATTGTCTTCATTACAGTGGCATTTTATGAGATTATGTTTTCTTAATATTGGTATATTCTGTCAAATTCAATATGAAATTTAAATATTCTCCCAGTGTGTTAATATAATTCATTCCTCATCATTAATTGTATCTTTCTTACTCCCAAATACTGCCTTGAGTAAGATCTGAAAATTTTTATTATAAGTCAGTTACTTCTCAGTGTCAGAATATCTATTGATGTCCCTTCTCTTTTATTGTTTTTCATATTCCATTAATATTTTGAGTTTTCTTTCAATCATTTATCAAATATAAAGACAACAATTGGTATAGTCCTCATATTTCAAATTAGGCATTTGTAATTTCCCACTTGTTTTGTCAAAAAGATTTTTCCATATGATAGTTGGAATGTCATATTCCACAAGATATCTTTGTAGTATTACTTACAACTGCATACACTTCTGCAATTATCCATTTATATAACCATGGATTGGTATTTGTTATTTGATTTACTGGTTTGCCATTGTGTAAATGCTTTCCAACGATTGGGGTTAATCTTAAACAGTTTCTAGATAAATAAGTCACAGTTGACATTTCATCTCAACATTGTCCAATAATGAACCAAATTTAAAAATTACTTTAAAAATTCTCATGAATTTTTAGTTATTTCAATATCATTCCTTTTCATCATAACCTCTGAAGGGTGATCTCAATCTTAAACCTAAGACTACTTTTTTGGCACTTCAAAATAATACCAGTTTTTCAAGCCTGTTCTTCAAGACATATGTTGATTATCACAGTGGTTCTCTCACTTGACAGGCACTAGTATCACGAGGACAGCTTAGCAAGGAGGAATATCACAGACAAGTGGTCCCCCTGGAGGAGCAAGGAAATTAATCCCTATACTGGTCATCCCTTGCATTGGGGATCTCTACCAGGATAACAAACCCCTGTCATGTCTGGCTTTGAAAATCAGTGGAGCTAAACTCTGGAAGTTTTAAAAATCATGTGTGCTTAAATCCAGGAGAACTGGAGAACTATAAGAAACTAAGATTCTGCTACTCTGCTTGTAAAGGTTCACTGTGCTATTTCACTCATTCCTAGACACAACACAGTGGCAGCAGTTTGAAAAGTGCCTGGATTATACATGAAGATTTATTGACGAAATTTAGGCATTTATTGGAAAGGTAGGGAACTTTAGGAACTTTCTCCAGGAATGGAAGTACTGGCAGATACTGTTTCCCTTGCCTTTTTTAGCCTAACTGGCCAATGCTAGTAGAAGGTAGATTGAACACTACCTACTTGGCTAGTACTGCTTGCCCTGTGTTCTGTGAGTCCACCCCACCCAACATGTCCACCTGGCAAGTACTCCTCCAAAGCAGCTCCTGCTCCACCATACCTTGCAGGCAGTCTCAGCGGGGACCAGAATCCTCCCAAAGTCACTACTGTCATGTCACACCAAGCAGGTATCTCTGGTCAGACTCAAGCACCTCGAAAGTAACTCCTGCCCCAGAGATGGGGGGGGGGGGGTAGGCAGTCCTGACCATTAGCACACCTGCAACTGTTGTGGCTTGGTTTCTCACCAAGCCATTGCTCTAGGGGATAACTCCACCCACCAGCATGCCCACATCAGCTATAGCTGGGCTTCTCAGCCAGCCATACAAGGGCCAGTCCTGTCAAGCAGTGTGCCCACAGTAGTTGCAGTTAGACATTACAACCAGCCACACTGGGAAGGAGCCCTACTCATCAGCATAGCCATAACAGGATGGTGCTCACAGCCCACATAAAGGACACTCCTGGAGCACCTGGTTCTGGTGACCAGATGAGATTGCATTATGGGCCCTGTAGGATACCTTCTACATAAGTCCTTTACTTTCAAGACCAGGAGATATAGATCTAGATGACTTACTTAATACATAAAAACAAATACAGAAAGTCAGACAAAATTAGAAGACAGAACATATGTTCCAAACAAACAAAACCAAGACAAAACCTTAGAAACAAACAACTAACTGCAAAGGAGATAAGCAGTCTGACTCATAATGAGTTTAAAGTAATGGTCATAAAGATGCTCAGACTTACTAATAGATGAACTCAGTGAAAACATCAACAAAAAGATAGAAAATATGAAAACCAATCAGAGCTGAAGATTACAACAAACAAAATTAAAAATACACTAGAGGAAGTCCACAGCAGATTAGAGGAAGCAATCTGAAAGGGCAGTGGAAATCATTCAAACTGAACAGACAAAAAAAAAAAAAAAAAAAAAAAAGAAAGAAAGAAAAAAATTAAAAATGAGGACAGGTTAAGAGGCATCTAGGACAATATCAAGCAGACCAACATTCACAGTATAGAGTTGCAGAAGGAGAAGAGAGAAGGGAGCAGAAAACTTGAAGAAATAATAGTTGAAAACTTTCCTAACCTCAGAAATGAAACAGATGTCCTGGTTCAGGAAGCACAGGGAGCCCCAAAAAAGACTGACACAAAGAGATCCACATTAAGGCACATAATAACTAAAATTCAAAAACTGAAAATAGAGAATCTCAAAACCAGTATGAGAAAAATCAAATAGTTACATAACTAGGGAAACCTTGAAAGACTATTGCTGCTGATTTTTCAGCAGAAATTTTACAGGCCAGACAGGAAGGGCAGGATAAACTCAAAGTGCTTAAGAAAAAACAAACAAAACATAAAATCAAGAATACTTTAACTAGTGTTTATCATTAAGAATCAAATGAGGGTGAATCAAATGAGGGTTAAAGATATTTGCAGACAAAACAAACAAAAAAACATTAAAGCAGTTCATTATCACTAAACTTCTTTCAATGGAAAAGGCCATACATACAAGTAAAAAAATATGAAAGGAAAATATTTCACTTGTAAAAGCAAATATATAGTAAAGGTAGTAGATTAATCACTTATCAAGTTAGTATAAAGGTTAAAAGACAAAAGTTGTAAGCTCAATTTTGTCTACAAAAATTAGTTAAGGGATACACAAAATACAAAGATGTAAAATATGACATCATATATATAGAATGTAGAAAGGGGAGAAAGTAAGAATATAGTGTATTTAGAATGTATCCAAATGTAAATGACCATCAACATAATATGGATGGCTATATACATATATTGCTATATATGAACCTACTGCTATATACATATGTTGTTTTATATGAACCTAACAGTAACCATAAACCAAAAACCTGTAACAGATACACAAAAAAATAAAGTAAATCAAGCATAAGACTAAACAGAGTCATCAAATCACAAGGGAAGAAAGTACGAAAAAATGAACAGAGAAGGATTACAAAAGCAACCAGAAAACAACTAGGAAAATGACAATAAGGACATACCTATCAACAATTACTTTAAACGTAAATGGACTAAATGTTTCAAGCAAAAACATAGGTGACTGATGAGACTGAAAAAAAAAATAGAGTTAGGGTAGCAATACTTATGTTAGGCGAAGAAGACATTAAAACAAAGATTACAATAAGAGGCAAAGAAGGGCATTACATAATCACAAAGGGATTGATCCAGAAGGACACAACTTTTTTTTTTTTAATTTTTTTTTAATATTTTATTTATTTGACAGAGAGAAATCACAACTAGGCAGAGAGGCAGGCAGAGAGAGAGGAGGAAGCAGGCTCCCTGCGGAGCAGAGAGCCCGATGTGGGGCTCGATCCCAGGACCCTGGGATCATGACCTGAGCCGAAGGCAGAGGCTTTAACCCACTGAGCCACCCAGGTGCCCCAGGACACAACTTTTTAAGTATTTGTGCACCCATGTAGGAGCACCTACATACATAAAGCAAATATTAGAGATTTAATGGGAGAAACTCACACTAATACAATTATAGTAGGGGCTTTAACAGCCCACTTAAATCAATGGATAGATCATCCAGACAAAAAATAAATAAGGCAATAGTTATTTAAAATGACCAATTAGACCAGACAGACTTAAGATTACAGATCATTTTATCCAAAATGAATAGAACATACATTTGTCTCAACTGCACATGAAACATTCTCAAGGATAGATCATGTTAAGCCACAAAACAAGTCTTAATAAATTTTAAAAGTCTGAAATCAAATCAAGCACCTTTTTTACCCAAATGGCATGAAATCAGAAATAAATCACAAGGGAAAAAGATGGAAAAAAAAATACATGGAGGCAAAACAAAATGGTACTAAATAACCAATAAGTCAATGGAGAAATCAAAGAATAAATATCAAAAAATATCTTGAGACAAAAGCAAATGGAAACATAACACAACGATGTGGGAGGCCACGATAAGGCTTGAGACGAGGACCAAACCAGGCCCTGACTTGTGTCTCCTTTAAAGTCCGAATAGCCTAACAAAAGGCTTATTAGGACGGAATAGTTGAGTTGCACTGAGAAAGGGTCTGCCCTACGTGTTGTGCCCTCACCTACTTGACTTCCCACACGTTTACTAGTTAGATGAGAGCAAATTAGGTGGGGTGATAAATTCTTAACTGGTCCTTGCTGTTCCAGCACAGCTCAAAGAACACTCTCAGGTTTGTTGTTACTTCTTTGTAATTATTATCTGAAGACAAAGACCACTGGCCTTGGAAGATCTGCATTTAGACCTTGAGAAGTAGTTAATGGGGAAGTCTAGAGGGTTTCATGCATATGTAACAAATTCATTCGTAATTAGCTAATGATGGACACTTCTTTGTAATTATTTCTGTTGGCTATATAATGCCTCACAGCCCTGAATAAACTTGGCACTGTTGGGCGGACATCCTCCTCAGTGTTCCTCCTGTCCCCCATCTCTTTGTCTATTTAACTTCTTTTCACCATCCTCTTACCCTCACGTTTCCTGGTCGATTTGTTGCACCAGCGGTGACACAACAAAATCTTTGGGATGTAGAAAAACAGTTCTAAGTTTTGTTTCTTAAAGCCCACCTCAAGAAACAACAAAAAATCTCAATTTAACC
This sequence comes from Meles meles, assembly GCF_922984935.1. Classification (NCBI taxonomy): domain Eukaryota; kingdom Metazoa; phylum Chordata; class Mammalia; order Carnivora; family Mustelidae; genus Meles; species Meles meles. The sequence continues at coordinate 57,517,064 of NC_060077.1, forward strand.
TTACACCTAAAGGAAAAAAGACCAATACCCAAAGTTAGGAGAAGGAAAAAAAATATGAGAGAATGAAGCAGAATTAAGTGAAATGGAGATTAAAAGAATAGAAATGATCAATGGTTCTTTGGAAAGATTAAATACACAAACATTTAACCAGATTTATTAAGAAAAGAGAGGACTCAAAATCACAAATGAAAGAGAAGTTACAACCAATACCACAGAAATAGAAAGGGTTACATAAAACTACTTCAAAAAATTATGTGCCAACAAATTATACAACATAGAAGAAATAGATACATTTTTAAAAATATTCAATCTTCCTAGACTGGATCAGGAAGAAATAGAAAATCTAAACAGACTGATTACTGATTCACTTTTGTTACTAGTAAAAGGAAACTCCCAACAAACTTAAAACCAAGATGACTTTATAGGGGAATTCTACCAAATATTTAAGGAAAAGTTAATAATTACCTCCCTCAGGTGGGAGGTGCTAAGATGTTATAGAAGGAGGACTCTAGGCTTGCTTCATCCCTCAAACACGGCTAGATAAATACCAAATCATTCTGAATACTCAAGAAATTGATCTGAGGACAGACAGGACAAACCGCACAAGAGGAAGAGAGGAGGCCACACTGTGGAAGGTGTGGAGACATGGTTTGGGGGAGAAATGGCTCAATCATAGGTACTATAGAGGGGGAGAGAGCCCTGGATGGGGAGAGAGAGAGGAGCACACAGGAAATCACCAGGGAAAACACAAGAGAAACCAGAGGTGCTGACTATTTTGAGTTTTTGTAACCAGCAGGGCTCAAAGACTGTAATTTTAGAGGTCTGGAGCATGGCTGGTATAAAGTTCTAAGGGGACTACAGTGATCTGAGGCTCACCTAAGACACACTGGGAGAGATGGTTCCCCCTTTGTGGAGAGCATCTGAGAGAGAGGACATTACCTCTTCAGGGAAAAAGGAGCTGGCATGTGCTATTTCCTTCCCCCACCCCTTAACATAAGTGCAGAGACACCTGCTGAGGTTGGCTAACATGGACACTGGCTCTTTACTGTGCTTTACTGCAAAACCCATGATGATCATGCACTTGTGTGAGCACACTTCTAGGTCAAACTTGCATTGGTCCCAATGTGGTAAGACTGTCCTCCAGAAGACCAACATAGGTCTCACCACACCAGGTCCTTCTAAGTATGGATTTTTAAAACTCAGCAGGCCTGGCTGGGATAGACACCAAAGTGCATTTCATTGCTCCAGGCAGGCAAGCAACCTGGACAGTGTGAAGACAGTGAGCTGAAGGATGTCTGGGACATCAAACAACAATTGTGAGGGGAAATCGTTCACTCTTATGGAAGGGCTTCCCTGATAGTGGTGTGAACTCCCCTCTCCAGGGATGAAGAATCTGGCTTTCCCTCCTTTCCCCTCAGCATAAACTAACTTTAGTAAGCAGCCAAGTACCAACAATAGCAGCCTAAACCATTTATACCAACACCCACAGACTTACACTCTGCAGTTGTTACTTTTCTCAGGCAAATGTGCGTGAGAACCAGATCACTGGGCCCCTCCCCCAGAAGATGAGCACAAACCTTCACAGGTATCTTCATAGAGTACTGCAGAGTTTCAGGTCTAGTTGAAATAGCATTAAGTCGGGGTACCTGGGTGGCTCAGTGGGTTGAGCCTCTGCCTTTGGCTCAGGTCGTGATCCCAGGGTCCTGGGATCGAGCCCTGCATCAGGCTCTCTGCTTTGCGGGGAGCCTGCCTCCCCCCCTCTCTCTGCCTGCCTCTCTGCCTGCTGTGGGCTCTGTCTGTCTAATAAATAAAATTTAAAAAAAAAAAGAAAAGAAAAGAAATAGCATTAAGTCTCTTTCAATAAGCAGACCAGAGCACACTTAGTTAAAAATATCCACACTCTGGCCAAGGTCCAAACACTCCACACTACAGGCAAGAAGAAAGTCTGCAAGGGACAGACCTGAGGGCTAGAACAGCCAAAACACAGGAGCAGAATAGGTGAAACACCAGAGGCACTTCCTGAAGTGGCAGACCCTGGACAATATGTGAATTATTCATAAACCATTACTTTCAGGGGCACCAAATGAACAGGCTTTTCTGACACAGAGAAGAAGACAGACCTAAACAAAATGCAAAGATGGGGGAATTCATCCCTCCTCCAATCCCCCCCAAAAAGAAAAGGTCACAACCAGGGATCTAATCAAAGTGTATTTAAGTAAAACGCCTGATCCAAATTTTAAAGCAACAATCATAAGAATACTAGCTGGGCTTGACAAAAGCATAGAAAACATGAGGGAGTCCCTTAACATAGAGATGACAGAACTTAAAACTAACCAGGCTGAAAAGATTCAATAACTGAGATTCAAAACTGACTGGATATAATGATCACAAGGCTGGAAGAAACAGAGGAATGACTAAGTGATATAGAAGATAGAATTTGGGGGGGGGGGAATGAGGGTATACAAAAGAGATTAAGAAAAATCTTGAAATATTAATGTAGACTTAGGGAACTAAGTAACTCCATAAAACATAATAACATTCATATCATAGGAGTCCCAGAAGAATAAGAGAGGAAAAAAGGGGCAAAAGGTCTATTTGAGAAAATTATAGCTGAAAACTTTCCTAATCTTGGAAAGAAAACAGACATCCAAATCCAGGAGGCACAGAGAACTCTCATTAAAATCAAGAAAGCAGGCCAACACAAAGACATAATATTAATTTTCAAGACAGAAAAAAAAATCCGGGGGTACCTGGGTGGCTCAGTGGTTTAAAGCCGCTGCCTTTGGCTCAGGTCATGATCCCAGGATCCTGGGATCGAGCCACACATTGGGATCTCTGCTCAGCAGTGATCCTGCTTCCCTTCCTCTCTCTCTGCCTGCCTCTGCCTACTTGTGATCTCTGTCAAATTAATAAGATCTTAAAAAAAAAATCCTAAAAGCTACAAGACAAAAGAAGTCCCTAACTTACAAGGGAAGACAAGTAAGGTTAGCAGTAGATCTTTCCACAGAAATTTTGCAGGCCAGAAGAGAGTGGCATGATATATTGACAACATGTTGAATAGAGAAAATATGTACCCAACACATTCTATCCAGCAAGGCTATCATTCAGAATAGAAAGAAAGATAAAGAGTTTTCCAGACAAAAACTAATGGAGTTCATGACCACTGAACTAACCCTTCAAGAAATATTAAAGGAGACTCTTGGAGTGGGAAAGAAACACCAAAAGCAATAAAGACTAGAAAGGAACAGAGAAAATCTCCAAAAACAATGACAAAACAAGGAATAAAATGGCACTAAATACATATATAGTTACTCTAAATGTAAATGGACTAAATGCTCCAGTCAAGACACAGGGTATCAGAATGGATAAAAAACAAACAAGCAAGCAAACAAACAAAAAACCCCCAAGATCCATGTATATGCTGCCTCCAAGAGACCAATTCTAGATCAAAAGACACGTGCAGGTTGAAAGTGAGGGGATGGAGAAATATTTACCATGCAAACGGACATCAAAAGAAAGCTGGAGCAGCAATAGTTATATTAGGCCAAATATATTTTAAACCAAATATTGTAACAAAAGATGGAAAAGGGTACTATATCATAATACAGAGGTCTATCCAACAAGAAGATCTATCAATTATAAATATTTATGTCTCCAACTTGGGAGTACTCAAATATATAAAACAATAACAAACATAAAAGAACTCATTGATAATAACAGAATAATAGTAGAGGACTTTAACACTCCATTTACATCAATCATCAATCATCTAAGCAGAAAATCAATCAGAAATAGTGGCTTTGTATGATACACTGGACCAGATGAACTTCACAGATATATTCAGAACATTTCATCCTAAAGCAGAATACACATTCTTTTCAAGTACACATGGAACATTTTCCAGAATAGATCACAAACAGTTCACAAATCAGGCCTCAACAAGTTCAGAAAGATTGAGGTCATACCACACCATACATATTTTCTGACCACAGTGATATGAAACTTGAAGTCAACCACAGAAAAAATTTGGAAAGACCACAAATACATGGAGATTAAAGAAGATCCTACTAAAAACTGAATGGGTCACAACCAAGAAATTAAAGGGAAAAAATGCATGGAAACAAATGAAAATGGAAACACAATGGTTCAAAACCTTTGGGAGACAAAGTTTCCTTTGGGAAACCTTTTGGGAGCAAAAGTTGTAAGAAGAAGGAATCATAAAGCAATACAGGCCTACCTCAAGCAGCAAGAAAATCTCAATACTCAACCTAACCTGATACCTAAAGAAGCTAGAAAAAGAACAACAAATGAAGATGAAAACCAAAATAAAAAGGGAAATAATAAAAATCAGAGCAGAAATAAATTATATAGAAACAAATAAGAAAAATCTCAGTAGAATATATCAATAAGACCAGGAGCTGGTTCTTTAAAAAAATAAAATCGATAAATCCTTACACAGACTTATCAACTAGATAAGAGAAAGGACTCAAATACATTAAATCATGGATCAAAGAGGAGAAATCACAACCAACACAACAGAAATATAATCATCAGAGAATATTACAAAAAATTATATGCCAACACATTGGGCAATCTGGAAGAAATTGATAAATTCCTAGAAACATATAATACCAAAACTGAAACATAAAGAAATAGAAAACCTGAATAGACTCATAACCAGCAAAGAAATTGAAGGAGTAAAAAAAAAAATCTCCCAACAACCCCATGGCTCCTGCAACCCAGCTCCCTCATCCTAGAGCCAAGTGCCACTACTGCCATGTTTTCCAGGGCCAGGATGAATGCCATGCAGCACTTGATGGAGCAGCTCAAGCTGGAGGTCAACATGGAGAAGGTCAAAGTCTTTCAGGCAGCTGCAGAGCTTCAGGAGTATAGCATGCAGAATGTCTGCAGGATACCCTGCTGATAGGTATTCTAGCTAGAAGAAACCATTTCCAGGAAGCCCAGATTCTGTGCTTTATCCGAAAGGCTGTAGGGAAGAAGTTCACTAAGGAATGTTTTAAGTATAACGTGATGAATAACTGCCTCCAGATCTCAACAAAACACTCCTCTCCAGCCCAATGACAGACCTTTTCTGTGGTCTGCTCATATAGCCAATATTATATAGAAATTGTTAGGTTTCTACTTAGATAAGGAAACTGGGTGAACAAGTAGATTTTAAATAATGACCTGACTCTTCATAAAGTAATTTTATATTTAAGACAAACAAAAATGTTACCTCCAAATATGCCTTTTTCATAAGCAAATTACTACTGGTGTTTCTATATCTGGAAAAAAATTTATATATATATATATAAATTTTTTATTTATATATATAATTTTATATATATAAACTTTTTATTTATATAATTATATATATAATTTACATATATACACACACACGCACAAATGCATATATATGTATATACATTATTTTTTTTTACTGGCTGTTTACATTTGGGAATGAAAATATCTTGCTTGTTAAAAAACTGAATATTTGAAATTTGTTGTTTCAAAGGTTTTTATAACACCACAAAACTTGTTCTTCTCTCACTAATATAGTTTATAAATGAAGATAAGCAAGTATAAAATTGGGAGAAGAATAGGGGTTCCTGGGTGGCTCAGTCAATTAAGCATCTGCCTTTGGCTGGGATCATGATGTCAGGATCCTGGGGTCGAGCCCCACATTGGGCTTTCTGCTCAAGAAGGAGCCTGCTTTCCCCGCTCTCTGCCTGCTGCTCTGCCTACTTGTGATCTCTCTCGGTCAAATAAATAAAATCTTAAAAAAAAATTGGGGGAAGAATAGACTTTATTAATCAAAGGTTGTCTACATTTTCCTAAATGAGAAGTTCGTGTCATTTGCAGCTAAAAAGATGGGAGATCTTTCTTAGCAAACTTGTTTGGAAAGACTGTAACTGTGTTGTGTATTTGATTGCCCCTTCATGTGTATGAAGCAGGTTTGGTCTTTGTCTTGTTAAGTTCCTCTACTTAATAGTTGTGGTTGTACTTAAAAAACAAAACAGAACATGGGGCACCTGGGTGGCTCAGTGGGTTAAAGCCTCTGCCTTCAGCTCGGGTCATGATCCCAGGGTCCTGGGATGGAGCCCCCCATCAGGCTCTCTGCTCAGCAGGGAGCCTGCTTCCCTTCCTCTCTCTCTCTGCCTGCCTCTCTGCCTACTTGTGATCTCTGTCTGTCAAATAAATAAATAAAATCTTTAAAAAAAAATAGAACAGAACAAAACAACAACAAAAAAACTGTACTTCATGTCTTTAAAAATAAAAATATGTACTTATTTTAGAGAGTGAGCATGCATGCAAGTGGGGGTGGGGGAAGAGGGAAAGAAAGAATCTTACACAGATTCTGAGCTGAGCATGGAGCCCCATGCAGGGCTCTCTCTCACAGCCCTGAGATCACCATCTGAGCTGAAATCAAGAGTTTGACACCTGACTGATTCACACAGGCACCCCTATTTCATGTCTTTAAAAAAATGTTTAAATGTCATCTTCAGAACATTGCAAATGATTAAAAACAAAATAACGTGGAAATACTACAACCTAAGTGAATTCTTTATGTCACAAGTGTTTTACTTTGATGTCCCTTTAATTTGGACACTTTTTTTTTTTTTTAAGAGTGAGAGAGAATTTGTGAGAGCACAGCAGGGAGGAGCAGAGGGAGAGGGAGAAGAATTGTAAGCAGCCTCCATGCTCAGCATGGAGCCCAAACTGGGCTCAATCTCATGATCCTGAGATCATAACCCAGCCAAATTCAAGAGTCATGCTTAACTGACTGAGCCACCCAGGCACCCCTAATTTGGGACACTTTTAAAAGGATATTTTATTTGTATTTGTAATATTCTTTGATGAGCTTTGAAATAAAATTTCTGCTTAATTAAAAACAAAACAAACAGGGGTGCCTGGGTGGCTCAGTGGGTTAAAGCCTCTGCTTTCCGCTCAGGTCATGATCCCAGGGTCCTGGGATCGAGCCCTGCATCAGGCTCTCTGCTTGGCAGGGACCCTGCTTCCCCCTCTCTCTCTCTGCCTGCCTCTCTCCCTACTTGTGATCTCTATCTGTCAAATAAATAAATAAAATCTTTAAAAAAAAAAAACAACACTGTCAGTGGAAGTATAAATTGGTACAATTTAAAACAAACAAACAAAAAAACACAAACAAATAAAAGTCCCGATAAACAAAAGTCTAGGGCCAGTCAGATGGTTTCACAGGGGAATCATGCCAAACATTTAAAGAAAAGTTAGTATGTATTCTTTTCAAACTATTCCAAAAAATAGAAATGGAAGGAAAACTTCCTAACTCATTCTACAAGGCCAGAATTACCCGATTCCAAAACCAGACAAAGATGTCACTAAAAAAGAGAACTATGGCCCAATATCCATGATGAACATGAATATAAAAATTCCCAAGAAAACAGTAGGAAGCCAAATCTAACAGCATATTAAAAGAATCATTCACCATGATCAAGTGGGATTTATTCCTGGGTTGCAAGGGTGACTCAATATTCACAAACCAATCAATGTGGTAAACCACATCAGTAAAACAAAGAGTAAGAATCATATAATCCTCTCAATATATGTGGAAAACGCTTTTGATAAAATGTAGCACTAATTCTTGATAAAAACCCTCAATAAAGTAGGGATAAAAAGAATGTACCTCGGGGCACCTGGGTGGCTCAGTGGGTTAAGCCTCTACCTTCGGCTCAGGTCACGATCCCAGGGTCCTGGGATTGAGCCCCGCATCGGGCTCTCTGCTCAGTGGGGAGCCTGCTTCCTCCTCTCTCTGCCCTGCCTCTCTGTCTACTTGTGATCTCTCTCTCTGTCAAATAAATAAATAAAATCTTAAAAAAAAAAAAAAAGAATGTACCTCAACATCATAAAGGCCATTCACAAAAAATCCTCACAGCTAATATAATCCTCAATGGGGAAAAACTGAGAGTTTTTCCTCTATGGTCAAGAACAAGACAGGCATCCACCCTCACCACTGCTATTTAATGTAGTATTGGAAGTCCTAGTCTCACCAATCACAAAACAAAACAAAAAATTGAAAATAAAAGGCATCCAAATCAGCAAGGAGGAAGTCAAACTTTCACTACTTGAAGACATGACACTCTATGTAGAAAACCTGAAAGACTCCACCAAAAAATTGCTAGAATTGATACACAATTTCAATAAAGTTGCAGGATACAAAATCAATATATAGAATTTGTTGTTTCTATACATCCAAAATGAAACAGCAGAAGCAGAAATCAAGGAATCGATCCCATTTACAATTGCACCCAGAATAGTAAGATACTTAGGAGTAAACCTAGCTAAAGAGGTAAAATTGCTCTGAAAACTATTGAGAACTTATGAAAGAAATTTAAGATGACACAAAGAAATGAAAAAAACATTCCATGCTTATGGACTGGAAAAACAAATATTGTTAAAATGTCTATACTACTGAAGGCGTTCTATACATTTAATGCAATCCCTATCAAAACCCACCAGCATTCTTCACAGAGCTAGAACAAACAAGCCTACTATGTATACGAAACTACAAAAGACCCTGAATCCAAAGCCAGCTTGAAATAGAAAAGCAAAGCTGGAAGCATCACAATCCTGGACTTCATGTTACCTTACAAAGCTGTAGTGATCAAGACTGTATGGTACTGACACAAAAATAAACATGTAGATCAAAAGAACAGAACAGAAATCCCAGAAATAGAATCCCAGAAACAGACCCACAACTATATGGTAAACTAAACTTAAACAGTGCAGGAAAGAATATCCAATGGAAAAAAAAGAATATCCCTTCAACAAACGGTGCTGGGAAAACTTGACAGGAACAGGCAAAAGAATGAAACTGGACCATTTACTTACACGATCGATATATAAAAATTTAAAATAGATGAAAGACCTAAATAGGAGATAGGAAACCATCAAAATTCTAGAGAACAGAGGCAATAGCCTCTTTAACATCAGCCATAGCAACTTTTTACTAGATTCATCTCCTGAGGCAAGGGAAACAAAAGTGAAAATAAATGATTGGGACTTCATTAAGATAAAAAGCTTCTGCACAGCAAAGAAAACAATCAACACAACTAAAATGCAACCTTTGGGATTGGAGAAGATATTTGGAAATTATGTATCTGATAAAGGGTTAGTATCCAAGATCTATAAGGAACTTATCAAACACTCCAAATCCAGTTAAAAAATATGCGGAAGGCTGGGACGCCTGGGTGGCTCAGTGGGTTAAGCTGCTGCTTTCGGCTCAGGTCATGGTCTCAGGGTCCTGGGAGATCAAGTCCCGCATCAGGCTCTCTGCTCAGCAGGGAGCCTGCTTCCCTCTCTCTCTGCCTACCTCTCTGCCTACTTGCGATCTCTGTCAAATAAATAAATAAAAATCTTAAAAAAAATGCAGAAGGCATGAATAGACTGTTTTCCAAAGACAGCCAGATGATTAACAGGCATATGAAAAGATGCTTGACAGCACTCATCATTAGGGAAATACAAATCAAACATACAATGAGATATAACTTTACACCTGTCAGAATAGCTAATATTAACAGGAAACAACAGAGGTTGGTGAGGATGAAGATAAAGGAAATCCTCTTACACTCTTGATGGGAATGCAGACTAGTTCAGCTGCTCTGGAAAACACTATGGAGTTCCTCAAAAGTTAAACATAGAACTAACTACCCTATGACCTAGAAGGGTCATTTTTACCCAAAGGGTTAAAAAATACTGACTTGAAGGAATACCTGCACCCTGATGTTTACAGCAGCATTATCAACAATGCCCAAATTATGGAAAGAGCCCAAACATCCATCAACTGAAGAATGATTAAAAAGAGAGAGACTGAGGGTTTTGAAGGGGCGGGGGATGGGAGGTTGGGGGAACCAGGTGGTGGGTAATAGGGAGGGCACATATTGCATGGAGCACTGGGTGTGGTGCAAAAACAATGAATACTATTAGGCTGAAAAGAAATTTAAAAAAAAATTTAGAGAGAGAGAGAATATGTGCGAGATGGAATATTACCTGGGTGTCAAAAAGAATGAAATCTTGCTATTTGCAATGATGTGAATAGAGCAGAGTGTATTATGCTAAGTGAAATAAGTCAGAGAAAGACAAATACCATATGATTTCATCATAAGTGGAATTTAAGAGGGGAAAAATAAGCAAACCACACAACAGACTTAACTATAAGAGAAAAAACTGAGGGTTGCTGAAAGGGATAGAGGTGGGGATATGGTTGAAATGGGTGGTGAGTATTAAGGAAGGCCCTTGTGATGAGCACCGGGTGTCACATGTAAGTGATAAATAACTAAATTCTACTTGTAAAACTAATATTACCCTATATGTTAACTAATTGCAATTTAAATAAGAGCTTGAAACTACAACCCAAAAAAGCCTATGAAAAAAGCAAAAAATAAATAATACTGACCTTTCTTAAACTATTCCACATAAATAGAAGAGGAGGTAATGCTTCCAAATTCTTTCTAACAAGCATTACACTGATACGCTGATACCAAAACCTGATAGACACTATGAAAAAATAGTTACAGGTAAATAACCCTAAGGTACATAGATACAAAAATCCTCAAAGAAATTAGCAAATTGAGTTCTATGATACTTTAAAAGGATTGTTCACAATGATCAAGTGAGATTTATTCCAGGGATGAAAGAATGGTTCAGTATCTACAAAGCAATCATCGTGATACCTCACATTAGTAAAGGATAAAAATCGTGAGATCTGAATAGATGCAGAAAAAGCATGTGATAAAATTCAGCATCCATTCATTCTAAAAACTCTCAACAAAATACATTTGGAGGAAACATTTATCAACATAATAAAGGCCATATATGAAAACCTCACACCCAATATCCCACTCAATGGTGAAAAGCTGAAAGCTTTTCCTCTAAGATCAGGAACAAAGCACAGATGTCTACTCTCAGCTCTTTTATTCAACTTAGCAGTGGGAGTCCTAGATATAGTACTATAATTGAATTCAGTAAATCTGAAGGATACAAAATTAATATACAGCAATCTATTGCATTTCCACACACTAATAATGAACTATCAGAAAGAAAAATTATGAAAACAATCCCATTTACAATTACATCAAAAAATGAAACACTTTGGAACAAATTTAACGAATGAGATAAATCTAGTGTAAGAAAATGGTGAAGTTTTTTTTTTTTAACGTAGCTGTGCAGTTTTCCCAGCACCATATATTTTTTTCATATTTATTTTTTCAGCGTAACAGTATTCATTGTTTTTGCATAACACCCAGTGCTCCATGCAAAACGTGCCCTCCCTATTACCCACCACCTGTTCCCCCAACATCCCACCCCTGACCCTTCAAAATGCTCAGGTTGTTTTTCAGAGTCCATAGTCTCTTATGGTTAGCCTCCCCTTCCAATTTTTATTTTTTTATAAACATATAATGTATTTTTATCCCCAGGGGTACAGGTCTGTGAATCGCCAGGTTTACACATTTCACAGCACTCACCATAGCACATACCCTCCCCAATGTCCATAACCCCCTCCCCCAACCCCACCTCCCCCCAGCAACCCCCAGTTTGTTTTGTGAGATTAAGAGTCATTTATGGTTTGTCTCCCTCCCAATCCCATCTTGTTTCATTTATTCTTCTCCTATCCCCCTAACCCCCCATGTTGCTTCTCCATGTCCTCATATCAGGGAGATCATATGATAGTTGTCTTTCTCCGATTGACTTATTTCACTAAGCATGATACCCTCTAGTTCCATCCACGTTGTCGCAAATGGCAAGATTTCATTTCTTTTGATGGCTGCATAGTATTCCATTGTGTATATATACCACATCTTCTTGATCCATTCATCTGTTGATGGACATCTAGGTTCTTTCCATAGTTTGGCTATTGTAGACATTGCTGCTATAAACATTCGGGTACACGTGCCCCTTCGGATCACTATGTTTGTATCTTTAGGATAAATACCCAGTAGTGCAATTGCTGGGTCATAGGGTAGTTCTATTTTCAACATTTTGAGGAACCTCCATGCTGTTTTCCAGAGTGGTTGCACAAGCTTGCATTCCCACCAACAGTGTAGGAGGGTTCCCCTTTCTCCGCATCCTCGCCAGCATCTGTCATTTCCTGACTTGTTAATTTTAGCCATTCTGACTGGTGTGAGGTGATATCTCATTGTGGTTTTGATTTGTATTTCCCTGATGCCGAGTGACGTCCCAGCACCATATATTGAAGAGACTGTCTTATCCCTGTCATCTACTTTTTACTTTGTCATAGATTAACTTGCCATAAAAGAATGTACTTTTATTGTTTAAGTGACTCTATTTTTGTGCCTGTACTGTTTTGTTTACTTTAGTTTCATAGTATCATTTTAAATCTGGGATTGTGTTACTTCCAGCTTTGTTCTTTCACAAGATTTCTTTGGCTATTTCAGGGTCTTTAATGGATCCATACAATTTTGGGATTATTTGTTTTAGTTCTGTGAAAAATGCCATTGGTATCTTATAGGGATTGCATTTAAGCTTTAGATTGCTTTGGGAGATATGGGTATTTTAACAATATTCTTACAGTCCATGAACATGGTATATCTTTCCATCTATTTCAGCTTCAAATTGTTTTGTTACTGTCTCAGTTTTATTTGCACAGCTCTTTCATGTAATACCAGAAACCTTAAAACGTCTAAAAGAAAACGTAGGCAGTAAACTCTTAGACATAGGTCTTGGCAATATTTTCTGCATGTCTCCTCAGGCAAGGAAAACAAAAGCAAAAACAATTTAGATTATGAAACTAAAAAGCTTTTTCCACTGTGAAAGAAACCATTAACAAAACAAAAAGCCAGCCTACTTAAGAACGTATTTGCAAATGATATATCCAATAAGGAGTTAATATCCAAAGTACATAAAGAACTTATGCAACTCAACACCAAACAAACAATTCTATTAAAAATGGGCAGAGGACCTGAATAGACATTTTTCCAAGGAGGAAACACAGATGGCCAATTTTTTACATCTTTACAATCTTTACATCTTTATGTAAAGATACTCATGAAAAAAATGAAAACACTAATTCAAAAAGATTTATGCACCCCTATATTTATCGCAACGTTATAATAGCCAAGATATGGAAGCAATCTGCGTATCCACTAATAGATGAAAGGACAAAAAGGATGTAGGGTATGTGTGTGTGTGTGTGTCTGTCTGTATATACATACATATTTTTTTTAATTTTTATTATGGAGGGGTAATTTTCCATATTTATATATTTATATATTATGCCATAATATATAAATAAAATCCTCCATAATAAAAAATCAAATCTTGTCTTTCCTTAGGGCACAGATGCATCTAGAAGGCATTATGCTAAGTGAAATAGGACTGAGAAAGACAAATTTCACTTATATATGTAATCTAAAAAGGACAAATGAACATACAAACAAAAAAACCCCGAACAGATTCAAATTCAAAGAATTTGTGTTTGTCAGAAGGCGGTAGGTGGAGAGATAGGCAAAATAGGTAAAAGGGATGAGGCACAAACTTACATCCCTGAGTAAGTCAGGGATGCAAAGTACAGCATAAGGAGTATAACCAATAATATTGTAATAATATACGGTAACATAAGATAACTATACATATTGTGGTGAGAATTTCATAATGTATCGAATTGTCAAATCACTGTGTTGTAATCACAGTGCTGGACATTGGGAAGTCCAAGACCAAGGTGCCAGCAGATTTGATGTCTGATGAGGCCTGCTTCCTGGTTCAGAGACAGTAAACTTTTCCCTAGGTTCTCACATAGCAGAAAGAAAAAAGCATTCCCTGGGTTTTGTTTTGTTTTATAAGAAGGGCACTAGTTCCATTCACAAGAGTTCCACACTCAGGACCTAATCAGCCCTCCAAAGCCCCACCTCTTAGTATCACAATGAAGGCTCTGATTTCAACACAGGAATTTCAGAAGGACACAAACATTCTCTTCAGAATACTGCAAGCCTGAGGAACACACTTTGAGAAGCTACTGCATTTTTATTGTCTTCATGTATACTCCAAATAACCATTACCATAATGAACTCCATGAAATATTCATAGCATTTAAGATTTAAAAAAAAATTTTAAAGCTATTTATCCATTACATAAATCCCAGACCCCAAACATAATGGCTTTCTTGTTTAAAAACAATTTACGAGCAAAATAGTATATGTGACCTTTGCTTTTCAAAAAAACTGATCAGCATCTCTTATCACTTTGACAATTTTAATTTTTTCCATAAAGTGTTTGTAGAGAATTTATTTTTGTCAAAGTACTGTTGAATCTCTTTAAATATTTGATCAAGATTTAAGAGAAAAAAACGCTTTTCAAAATTAAACTATATTGAATGGAAACAATTCATCTTAAAATGCCATAATGAAATAGCACAGTATTTATCAAAGTCAAAATGAAACTGCTGCTGACATTTATGTGTTGTTACCCTAACAAATTGTGTTTTTATTATTTTAATCTTTCCTTTGTTATGTCATCCTGTTAGAAAGGGTCTTGAATCTCATTACCTTTACCTCTGTTATTTTCTTTATAAAAATTAGAAAGCTTGACAAAAAATAATTTTGACCATCAAACTTTAACAATAGTTCTTGACATGTTGACATTTTAGAGATCTTTCCAAACTTTCTCTTTTGGATTTTTTAACAGAAGACATCCTTTCCTTTATATATGAGTTGCAGAATGAAGAAGAATACTGAATATATAAAAATTAATCTACAATTACAACATCTGCATTTTAAAGTCACTTCCATGTTATATTGAGCTACATAACTATTATCACATTGTCCTTCTACCATATACATTGAAGGTCTTGATGAATCTATATAGTTTTGCTATGGGAAAACATTTCTTCAAGCTATTTCAACTAGTTAACCACAAATTTCCATGCCACTTTTTTCTTTTGTTTTCATGCCATTTCTTCTGGAACTTCCAGGTCACATCTGGACAGATTATATGCTTGATGCAGTATGCTAAGGTCCAATTTGATAAGTGAGATGCATGCAAGTACCTTTGCCAATTGATGCATTAGCTCTTCTCAGGTCTGCTATAGATTTATGTCATACAAAAGAATTCTAGGGGCATCTGGGTGGCTCAGTGGGTTTAAAGCCTCTGCCTTCAGCTCAGGTCATGATCCCAGGGTCCTGGGATTGAGCCCCACATCGGGCTTTCTGCTCAGCAGGCAGCCTGCTTCCTCCTCTCTCTCTGCCTGCCTCTCTGTCTGCTTGTGATCTTTGTCTGTCAAATAAATAAAATCTTAAGAAAACAAAAGAATTCTAATGAGATTCCCATAAAAAAAATACATATATATATATAGTAGGCTCACTGAATACATTCTTCAAAGGACAGACCTTTAATTTTTACTAATTCTCAGTAAGAAGCAAATCTTTTGTTTAATATATGCGATGATTAAGAAGAATGCTCAGCTATTTAAACTAATTCAATCTTTGTTTCTCCTGTCTTAATTTCTCATATAGTTCTGGTACCAAGAACAACAGTACATGTCCAAATCAGGATCTGTGGTTGTAAACACCTTGTGGATTAATGTTAGGACAGTTGGTATTAGGGAGAACTTCTGGGAATTTCCCTATGCTGGCATAGCTACAGTAACTCAAGTGCACCCAGAAGTGACGGTGAATCTCTTCTTTCCCTCCATTGTTTTATAGAGGGTGTTTTAGGTGTGGTAACCTCATAGTGTTCAAATCAAAAATAAATAAGAGGGGCCCCTGGGTGGCTCAGTGGGTTAAAGCCTCTGCCTTCGGCTCAGGTCATGATCCCGGAGTCCTGGGATGGAGCCCCACATTGGGCTCTCTGCTCCGCAGGGATCCTGCTTCCTCCTCTCTCTCTGCCTGCCTCTCTGCCTACTTGTGATCTCTATCTGTCAAATAAATAAATAAAATCTTAAAAAAAAAAAAAAGAGACCAGGCCTGAAAATTCAGAGCAGACAAAACCAGTCAGTAATACAAGCAAAGCTTAACTTAGTTTATTTGTGCAAGATTAACTTAACCTGGCTCATTTTTTTTTAACCTATGTCTCTGAAAATCACTGGTGAAACTTAAACTGGCCCCCAAATGGGTATGAGGTAATCACTAACCAATTTTCCTCATTTGGTAAAAATTTCATAGCCTAGGCTTTAGACACTAAAAACTGAAGGTTTGAAAAGTAGAATTTCCAAACCTGATATCTATCATTAAAGTACTTTTAGGGTGCCTGGGTGGCTCAGTGGGTTAGAGCCTCTGTCTTCAGCTCAGGTCATGATCTCAGGGTCCTGGGATCAAGCCCCGCATCGGGCTCTCTGCTCAGCAGGGAGCCTGCTTCTCCCCCCGCCCGCCCGCCCCTCTGCCTGCCTCTCTGGCTACTTGTGATCTCTGTCAAATAATAAATAAAATCTTTACAAAAAATAAAAATTTTTAAAAACAAAGTACTTTTAACTTGTAGATTACATATTTAACCTTGTTTCATTTTTTTAACGTAAGTCTAGTTGTAAATAACAGCAAGACTATCAATAATAATGATAATCAGAATATCAATGTTAGTTATGTTCCACCTATGTACTTAATACATTATACATATTAATTCATTCTCACAAGGACCCCCATGAGGTAAATACTATTATGCTCATTTCACTGGTGAGAGAAATGAAAGTGAATGGTGGAGTTGTGATTTGAACCCTTGTAATCTGGCTTCAACGCTGTCTACCCATTTGTGCTATGTTACAGTACACAAGATTTAACTGATGTAACTTCTGGTTTGAGATTATTTTGATACTATGACAGACATAATCTGTCCTTAAAATTACACTCGTAACTGTATTGGTCAATATAATGCTAGCGGCCATAAAAAAGAAACCCTCCAAATCTTAGTGGTCAAACAATTCATTTCTCATTCAAATCTGGTTTCTGTGACTGGTGGAGATTTCACATGTGGTAGCTCAGGGTCCCATGTTTCTTCCATGTGTGGAGATCTAGGAACTTGGGAGTCCTGTCTTAGTAGAGAACAAAAGGAGGATCATGCTTGGGAAATTACTATGGGCCAGTCCTGGAAATGGTGCATTTTATCTCCACTCTCTTACCATTGCCCAGAACACAATTACAGGGGCAAGGGACACTTAGAAATGCTGTTTACGTGTCTGCGTGCCCAGGAAGGAAAAAAAAAAAAAAAATCAGTGAGTAGCTGGCTAGTATCTCCCACATCAGTATTTGCCTAGCTTAGTAATGTGCCACTCATACTTTCTGACTCTGAAACTAGCATTTATTCCACTATATCTATCTTTTCTAGACACTCCATTACATATATCAAAGTGAATGATACGAGTATATACAAAGGTAGGGTTATGTTATGAACATAGAGTAGGATTTTAAAAAATGACCAGATTCTGGCCAATGAAGAGATATTGGGTGTCAAGGGAATGTTAGACATGTAGTATTCAGTCAGGTCTTTAATGAAGATTTTTTCTTTCTCTCCCGTAAAGAAAATTTATCTGCAAAATCCATGTTTTCTTTTCTTTTTTTTTGTTGTTGCATTTCTTTTATTTTTTTGGTTTTTGCCATTTTTAAAAAAATTAACATGCATGTATTATTTGTTTCAGGGGTACAGGTCTGTGATTCATCAGTCTTACACAATTCACAGCACTCACCATAGCACATAACCCTCCCCAATGTCCATCACCCCATCACCCATCCCTCCCACTCCCCTCCCCTCCAGCAACCCTCAGTTTGTTTCCTGAGATTGTCTCTTGTGTTTTGTCTCCCTCTATGGTTTCTTCTTATCTGTCCCTCCTACAAGATATTAGTTCCCTTGAGAAATTGACTGGGTCAGTTGATATATAGTAAGCGTCCAAGATATTCTGGGTTTATTATTAATTTAAATGTGTTCTATAAATACTTCGTGCTAGGAACACAGCAAGTGCTTAATACAAGTTTGTGGGTTATTGCTTGGACAATATTGGTTTTTAATTGTGAGTAAAGAGAGAATCCAAACTATAAATCTAAATTAAATGTTTACAGAAGGATTAGACTATTTTACTTTCATATTTACTTTTGAAGGTATGTATGTAGGAAATGGCTGATTATAGAGCAATGCTTTCTGATATGTTAAACACTGAACTTTTAGACTATAAATGTAAAATTTGAAAAGCAAGACTCAAAAGACATTAAAGCATGCTTGTTCTTAGGTCTCTGGAACAAAATTAAAAACAAAAATCAATCCCTTATTTCCCCTTAGATGCAAAAATCTGAATAAAATCTGAAATAAAATCAGAATAAAAGGGCAATAATACTATGACAAATAAGTACTTTTCTGT
The DNA here is from genome assembly GCF_922984935.1 of Meles meles. Classification (NCBI taxonomy): domain Eukaryota; kingdom Metazoa; phylum Chordata; class Mammalia; order Carnivora; family Mustelidae; genus Meles; species Meles meles. The sequence goes on from NC_060077.1 coordinate 57,535,392, forward strand.
TAGCTATCTTATTGGCATTTGAGGTTTATTCATGTTCAAACAATATGCCAGACACAATCTTATCATTTAAAATTATAAATAAAATTTTGTACTCCTTTACCCATCTATTTAAATGCCCTAATTACATTGTCTGACTTCATGTCTAGTTCATTATACAATAACATAACATCTATTAAAGAAAGGTCTTGAAATCTGAGATTAAGAACAATATTATTACAGGTTCATAATCTTTTTTTTTAAAGATTTGATTTATTTGACAGACAGAGATCACAAGTAGGCAGAGAGGCAGGCAGAGAGAGAGGAGGAAGCAGGCTCCCCGCAGAGCAGAGAGCCCAATGTGGGGCTCTATCCCAGGACCCCGGGATCATGACCTGAGCCAAAGGCAGAGGCTTTAACCCACTGAGCCACCCAGGTGCCCCCAGGTTCATAATCTTTTATTGGAAACCTTTGGTTCTAGATAGGTTTCAGACTTAGAACTTTTTATATACATATAGTGTATGGTGCATGAACATAGTTTGAAATATCTCAGAAGAATACTATAAAAATATATTAATATTTCTCTAGAAAACATGACTACACCAAAATAGATGGAGACCATAAGTAGTTTCGTTACAAATCAGATCAAATTTTGCTAAAATGTTTGCCACAAATTTATGTAAAAATTTTTTATTTTTGAGAGCCTTTAAATTTTAGAATCATGAAAAATGAAAGATGGGCTATTAATTAAATATTCAGTGTTTAAATTAGATATTATTTCTTAAGCTGCCTGTTCATGAAGCAGTTTTAATTAATTATAAATATGTAAATACCTCAAAAATTTCAAACAACTGTTGTATGGTCAAATAAAAATGTTTCTGGTGGTTGCTGGTCCAGCATGTAAGAAGCTAATAAAAACTGAACACACACAAAAAAAATCAGCAATTTTTCTTTTATCTGTCAGAGAGGTGAAGTCAAAGTCAAACTACCACCCCCTAAAACAGAAAGACAAACAGGTGGGTAGAAAGAATCATGATTTACTGGAGAAGAAACTCACATCCACAGGAACTGTTATTAGTGTAGGAAAATTTTGATTATAACAGATGAAATTCTGAAAGTAGACAAATCTGAGAGAAAAACTCTAGAGGGACCAAGTCATGGGAGTTGGAGTGAAGGGGTACTCCTCAATTTACATTTATTCTTCCAGGAGCTCTACCAAGTTGTTACAGTGAAGATCAGAGGAAACAAAACAAAATCTGGAGGTTTCCAGGGGGAAGGAGAAAGTATTTTCAAATAAGCCAGAGAATTCAGATCTTCTTCACAAGTCCTGCTCTCAAGAGAAATTATTTTATCAAAGCCTAAACTACTGCGGTTTTATCAGGGCCTAGTTTACTTGGGGGAAGAAAAATACCCTACTCTGAGAGGAAATACCCGAATGTAATGCACACCACCCCCACTCCCACCCTCCTCCAAGCCATCCAAGACTATTTAAAGGAGGGAAAAAGGAAAAAACAAAACAAAACCTGAGAAGCATTTGTGGAGTTCACAGCTGAGGGACATAGGTCTACTAAATTACTGAGACAGGGGCACCTGGGTGGCTCAGTGGGTTAAAGCCTCTGCCTTCGGCTCAGGTCATGATCCCAGGGTCCTGGGATCGAACCCCACATCGGGCTCTCTGCTCCGTAGGGAGCCTGCTTCCTCCACTCTCTCTGTCTGCCTCTCTGCCTAGTTGTGATTTCTCTCTGTCAAATAAATAAAATATTTAAAAAAAAAATTTAAAACAAAATTACTGATACATAATCATAAGACTACATTTTCACACACTTTACCATTATTAAAGATCTATTTACTACAGTTTCTTTAACCTAGTACAACATGTCCACATTTCAATTAAAAATTACAAGTCATACTAACAGATAAACAATTTGAAGAGACAAAGTAAGTATTATAACCAGACCCAAATATGCCAGGAGTATTTAATCACACCTTAAGTTTACAACAACGATGCATAATATACTAAGGACTGTAATGTAAAATCTAGACAACATGCAGGAAGAGATAGACAACATAAGCATAGACAGATGATTTCTGAGACAAAATAAAAAACAAGTGTGACAGACCATAAAAAGTATCTTGAATGTAAAAGGATAAAAATAATACAGGCTATGTTCTCAGATCACAAAGGAATAAAACTAGAAGTCAACAGAAAGAAAGCTAAAAAATACCAACATACTTGGAGATTAAACACATTTATAAAGGTCACATAGATCAAAGAAGAAATTTCAAAATAAATTAAAAATACTTTAAACTAAATGAAAGGAAGAATACAATTTAGCCAAATTGGTGTGATGCAGCAAAAAGACAAAGACTGTATTTACTACATTGACTGTATATATGAGAAAAGAACAAAGATCTAAAGTCAATAACCTAAGCTTCCACCTGAAGAAAACTCAAAATGGAAGAGCAAATTATATCCAAACTAATCAGAAGAAAGAAAAATTAGAGCAGAAAGCAATGATATTGAAAACACAAGAACAGAAAAAACAATGAAACAAAAAGCTGGTTCTTACAAAAGATTAGTAAAATGTGTAAGCCTCTAGTCAAGTTAATAAAGTAAAAAAAGGAGAAAAGACACAAGTCACTAATATGAATGAAGCAAGGGAGATCGCTACAGAGCCCATGGACATCCATTATCAATAAAGACTAATAGAAATATTACAAAAACAACAATTCTAAAGGACCATTTTATGGCCACAGTTTTCAATAACCAAGATGAAATGGACTAATTTATTCAAAGAAATGATCTGTTGAAACTTACACAAGAAGTAGTAGAAAATTTGAATAAACTAAATTTAAAAAATTGAATCACTAATAACTTTCCAAAACAGAAAACATCATGACCAGACCTGTTCACTGGTAAATTTTATCAAACATTTAAGGAGTAAATTGTATCACTATAATCACTTCCGGACAATATAAGACTGGAAATATTCCCTAACTTATTTTATGAGGTCAACATTATCCTAATACTGAAGCTAGATCTTTTAAAAATGACAGAACTAGAGTGCCTGGATGGCCTGGTTGGTAGAGTATGTAACTTTTGATCTTGGGATCACGAGTTCAAGCTTCATAATGGATATGGACCCTACTTAATAGAAATTAAACAACAAAATTTTAATGACAAAACTACACTTAGCATAATATTCTTTAGCTCCATCCATGTCACTATAAATGGCAAAATTTCATTCTTTTGTATGGCTGAATATATATATGTATGTATGTATATACATATATATACATACATACACATATATATATTCGCATCTTCTTTATCCATTCATTTATCAGTGGCACTTGGGCTGTTTCCATAATTTGGCTGCTGTAGATAATGCTGCTATCAACATTGGCATGCATGTATCCCTTTGATTAGTATTTTTGTATTCTTTGGGTAAATACCTAACAGAGTAATTGCTAGATTGTAGGGCAATTCTACTTTTAACTTTCTGAAAAGCCGCCACAGCAGAGTGACTGATCCAGTTTGCATTCCCACCAACAGGGCATGAGAGTTTCCATTTCTCCAGTTACCAGAAAGGAAGTAGGAAAGGAGATAGGGTAAATCAGTGATGTGGATTAAGGAATGCACTTGTGTGATAAGCACTAGGTGATAGAAGTATTGAATAGCCATATTGTGTACCTAAAACTAATATTATACTATGTTAACTAACTGGAGTTTAAATACAAACTTAAAAAAAAAAGACAAAACTATAAATTAGTAACTCTCATAAACAGATGTAAAAATACTCAACAAAATATTAACAAAATAAATCAACAATGTATAAAATGAATTATAAACCATAGCCAAGTTGGACTTATCTTAGATATGCAAGGTGGGTTCAATATTCACAATTAAGGTAATCCATCACATGAACAGACCAACTGAACAATCGTATCTATCATAACAGATGTAGAAAAATCATTTGAAAAAATTCAGCACTTATTCATGATAAAACTTTCAGCACATTAAGAACAAAGGTAACCTTTCTCAACCTGATAAAGAACATCTACTAAAAAACCTATAACATCATCATCATAGTCAAATGGTGAGAAAGTAGATGCTCTTCTGATAAGATCAGGAATAAGACCAAGATATTCCCTCTCATCCCTTATTTTCAGTATCACAGTGGAGGTCCTAGCTAATGCAATGAGACAAGAAAAAAATAAAATGTAAACTCACTGGGAAAGTAGAAAGAAAACAATCTCTTTATAAGATGAAATGACTATATATGTAGAAAGTTGTGAAGAATCACCCAGAAAACTCCTGGAACTAATTAATGATTACAGCAAGGCTGTAGATTACAAGGTTAATATATAAAAGTCCTTTGTTTCTACATACAAGTAATGAACAGGTGGAATACAAAATTAAAATCACACTATCATTTATATTCACTCAAATACGTAAGTACAAATGTAATAATATGTTTAAGATATATGTAGGGAAAAATACAAACTAAAAAAAAAATAGGAAAGACTGAATAAAAGAGATATTACATCCTCCTTGCTAAGATTCAATATTGTCAAAAAGTTAGCTTTCCCAATTTGATCATATTCAGTGCAGTCCCAATCAAAATCCCAAGTTATTTCATGAATATCAACAAACGGATTTAAAGTTTATATTGAAAGGCAAACAACCCAGAAAGACAATTCAATACTGAAGAAGAACAAAGTCAATGGACTAACACTCCCTGAACTCAATATTTATTCTAGAGCTACAGTAGTCAAGACAGCCTGGTATTGGTGAAAGAATAAATAGGTCAATTGAACAGACTGAGTCCAGAAATGGACTTTAATAAATATAGTCAAATGATCTCTGACAAGGGAGTAAGGCAATACGATAGAGAAAATAGAGCTTTTTCAACAAATGGTGCTGGAACAATTAGACATATACATGCAAAATTTTAAAAAATTATACACAAACACTATATACTTCACATACTTTAACTCAAAGTAGTGCATGAACCTAAAAATAAAACAAACTACAAAACTTCTAGATCAACAGATTAGAGAATGAAAAAGAATGGATCTGTGATATGAGAAACAGGGTAATGGAAAGCAGCGAAGCTAAACAGCAAAAAAAAAAAAAAAAAAAAAAAAAAAAAAAAAAAAAAGAATAAAAAAGGAGAAGGGTTTAAGGAAACTCAACATCAAGTGTTAACAACGTTCACATTAAAGAAATCCCAAAAGAAAGAGAAGAGGGCAGATCACATACTTAAAGAAATAAGAGCTGAAAATTTCTCTAATAGAGAAGAAAACAGACATTCAGGTTCAGAAAGCAAGACATACAGGTTAATTAATAAGATTAACCTAAAAAGGTACACCCCAAGACACATAATTAAGATAGCAAATGTAATGATAAAGAATTTTAAAAGCAGCAAGAGAAAAGGGTTACACACAAGGAAAACACCATAATGTTATCAGCTGATTCTTCAGCAGAAACTTGGCAAGCCAGAAGAGAGTGGTATAATATATTCAAGAAAAACGTTCAATGAAGAATACTCTACCCAGAAAGGTTACCATTCAAAAATTAAAGAAAGATAAAAAGCTTCCAAAATAAACATAAGTTAAAGGAATTCATAACCACTAAGCCAGTATTACAAGAAATATTAAAGTGATTTCTTTGAGTGGAAAAAGGGCTTTAATCTGAATAAAATTATAAAAAAAAATTCACAGGTAAAAGCAAACATACAGTAAAGGTAGTAGATTAATCCCTTATAAAGGAGGGTAAAACACCAAATTAGTAAACTCTATTATGTCTACAAAAATTAAGGGATACACACACAAAAATGATGCACAATATGATAAAACATACATTAAACTTGTAAGAGGAAGTAAAAATTTAGTGCCTTTAAAATCTGTTCAAACTTTAAGCAATCATCAATTTAATAGATACTAATGCATAAAACATTATAGGTGAACCTGATGGTAACCACCAGTCAAAAATCTATAATAGGTACCCAAAAAATAAAGAGAAAGGAATCCAAGCATAACACTAAAGGAAGCCATCAAAACACAAGGGAAGAAAGCGACAGAAGAAAGGAACATAGAAGAACTACAAAACACAACCAGGAAACAACTAAGAAAATGGTATTAAGTATATACCTATCAATAATTCCTTTAACTGTAAATGTATTAAATGCTTTAATAAAAAAAATACAGTGATTAAATAACAACAAATAAAAGACCTATCTATATGCTGCCTACAAGACATTCACTTCAAACCTAAAGACACATACAGATTGAAAGTAAAGGGATGGAAAAACATGCAATGCAAATCAAAGCAAAAAAAAAAAAAAAGAAAGAAAGAAAAGAGAACTGAGGTAGCAATATTTATATCACACAAAATAGACTTTAAAACAATAACAAAAGACAAAGAAGGGCAATATATGATAAAGTGATCAATTCAACAAGAGGATATAACATTTATAGTTACCTATGCACCCAAAAGAAGAGCACCTACATACATAAGGCAAATATTCAGACATAAAGGGAGAAATTGACAGTAATACAATAGTAGCAGGGACTCTAACATCCTTTTTACCACAATGGATAAATCATCCACACAGAAATAAAAAAGGAAACAGTAGCTTTGAGTGCTACATTAAACTAGATGGATTTAAAGATATATACAGAACATTCCCTCCAAAAGCAAAATACACATTCAAGTGCACATAGAACATTCTCCAGGATAGATCACTTGTTAGGCCACAAAAGAAGTCCAACTGAATTCTACCCAACATTTAAAGAGTTAATGTTGAGTTAACTCAACATTAAAGAGTTAATGTTCTTTTCAAACGATCCCAAAAAAGAAAAAAGAAAAACTTCCAAATTCATTCTGTAAGATCAGCATTAATTACCCTGATACCAAAGCCAAAGACACTACAGTAAAAACTACAAGCCAATAATTCTTATGAACAGAGATGAAAAAAATCCTCAACAAAATATTATCAAACTGAATAATGCATTGAAAGAATCATTCACCACGATCAAGTGGAATTTATTTATTTATTCAAGAGTGGTTCAACATCAATGCAATACATCACATTAGCAAAATGAAGGATAAACACCATAGGATCATTGCCAATAGATGCAGAAAAAAATCACTTGAGAAAATATAACAGTCACTCATAATAAAAATTCTCAACTAAGTGGGTTTACAGGGAACATACAACATAATAAAGGCCATATATGAAAACCCACAGCTATCATACTCAAAAACTGAAAGCTTTTCCTCTAAGATCAGAAGCAAAACAAGGACACCCACTCTCACCACTGTTATTCGACATAGTACTACAAGTCCTAGTTGCAGAAATTGAATAATGAAAAGAAATAAAATCTATCTAAGTTGGTAATACTAAGCTGGTAATACTAAGCTGGTAATACTAAGCTGGTAATACTAAGCTGGTAATACTAAGCTGGTAATACTAAGCTGGTAATACTAAGCTGGTAATACTAAGCTGGTAATACTAAGCTGGTAATACTAAGCTGGTAAGGAGGAAGTAAAACTATCACTATTTGCAACTTCCCTGATACTATGTATAGAAAACCCGAAAGACCCTGCTAAAAAAAGTATTCGAACTGATAAATGAATTCAGTCGAGTTGCAGGATAAAAAAGGATATACAGAAAAATGAATTTCTATACACTAAAATAATCAAGTAACAGAAATAAAGAAAACATTTCCATTTACAATTGTACCAAAAAATAAGAATACATTTTTAACAAGGAGGTGAAAAATCTATACTCTGAAAAGTAGACACTGATCGAAGAACTTGACGATGACACAGATATATGGAAAGGTACATTATAGTCCTGGACTGAAGAATATTGTTAAAATATCCATACTTCCCAAAGCAATCCATAGATTGCATTCAATCTCTTAAAATACCAACAGCATTTCACACAGAACATGAAGAAATAATCCTAAAATTTGTATGAAACCATAAAAGATCTTGAATAGCCAAAGCAATCTTAAGAACAAAGCTGAAGTTATCACAACTCCAGATTTGTGATATACTACAAAGTTGTAGTAATCCAAACAGTAAGAAACTGGCACAAAGACAGACAAATCAATGAAACAGGGCAGAGAGTGCAGAAATAAAACTGCACTTACATGGTCAATTAATCTAGGACATTGGAGGCAAGAATATACAATGGGGACAATACAATCTTTTTTGATAAATGGTGCTGGGAAAACTGGACAGAATGAAAGTGGACAATTCACACAATACACAAAACAATAAACTCAAAATGGTTTAGAGACCTGAAGCCATAAAATTTTCAGAAGAAAACATAGGTAGTACCTCTCTTGGACAGTGCCCTTAGCAACATGCTTATGAATATGTCCCCTCAAGCAAGGGAAACAAAAACAAAAATAACTATAATGAATATATCAAAATAGAAAGCTTTTGCACAGCAAAGAAAGCCATCAGTGAAATGAAAGAGGAGAATGTACTAATTGGGAGAAGTTATTCACAAATGATACATCCAATAAGGAGATAATAATTTATAAAGAACTTAACAAAACTCAATAAGAAAACATTCCAGTAAAAAAATGGGCAGAGGATCTAGACATTTTTCCAAAAATGGGCAGAAGATCCAAATAGACATTTTTTCTGAAGACCTAACAAATGGCCAACAGACACATGAAAAGATGTTCAACATCACTCATCATCAGGGAAATGCAAATTAAAACCACAATGAGATGAGATAACATCCCACATCAGTCAGAATGGCTAGAATCAAAAAGAGACAAAAATAACAAGAACGTATGGCAAGAACGTAAAGAAGAGGGAACCCTCGTGCACTGTTGCTAGGACTGAACTGGTGCAATCACTGAAAAACAGTATGATGATTCCTCAAAAAATTAAAAATAGAAATACCATATGATCCAGTAGTTCTACTACTTATTATTTACCCAAAGAAAACAAAAACATTAACTCAAAAAGATGCATGTACCCCTATGTTTATTGCAGCATTATTTATAATAGCCAAGATATGGCAGCAGCCCAAGTGTCCATCAACAGAAATGCATAAGGAAGATACGGTATGCCATAGCAATCAAACAAGAAAAATAAGAGGCATCCATATTGGTAGAGAAGAAGTTACACTGGCACTGTTTGCAGATGTGATACTATACATAGCAATCTTAAGGACTCTACCAAGAAGCTCCATAAGTAATACCCAGAATTAGGCAGAATTTCTATACACTAACATCACAGAAAAAGAAATTTAAAAAAATACCATTGATGATGGTATTTGGTACCCCCAAAATACCTAGGAATAAACCTAACTAAAGAGGTAAATGACCTGTACTCTTAAAACTATAAAATACTCATGAAAGAAACTGAAGATGACACAAACAAATGGAAAGTTATTACATGCTCAAGAACTGGGAGAATTAATATGGCCAAAATGTCCATATTACCCAAAGCAATCTACAGATTCAATGCAATCCCTATGAAAGTATCAGTAGCATTTTTCTCAAAATTAGAATAATCCCAAAACTTATTTGAAACCACAGAAGACCCTGAATAGGCAAAGCAATCTTAAAAAATAACAAAGCTAGAGATATAAATTCCAGATTTCAAGAACACTACCAAACTATCATCATCAAAACAGTATGGTACTGGCACAAAGACAGACACATAGATCAGTGGAACAGGATAGAGAACCCAGAAATAAATCTGCATTTATATGGTCAACTAATCTATGACAAAGGTGGCAAGAATACACAATGGGGAATAGACAATCTCTTCAGTCAATGGTGCTGAGAAAACTAGACAGCTATATGTAAAAGAACAAAACTGTACTGCTTTCTAACACCATACACAAAAATAAACTTAAAATGGAGTACAAACCTAAATGTGAGACCCAAAACCATAGAAATACTAGAAGGGAACACAAACTATAATTACTGTCATATTGGCCATAGTAATATTTTTCTAGAGATAAAGTTTCCTTATGCAAGGGACACCAAATCAAAAATAAACTACTGGGACATCATCAAAATAAAAACTTACTGCATGGTGAAGGCAACAATCAACAAAACTAAAAAGCAATCTATCGAATGGGAGAAGATATTTGCAAAGGGCACATCTGATCAATGGTTAGTATCTGAAGTATGTAAAGGACTTCTAAAAGTCAACACTCCCAAAAACGGAAATCCAATTAAAGATGGGCAGAAGACCTAAATAGATATTTATCCAAAGAAGACATACAAGTGGCCAAGAGACACATGAAAAGATGCTAAATGTCGTTCATTAGGGAAATACAAATCAAAACCACGATGTGATGTCACCTCACACCTAATAGAATGACTCAAATCAAGAAGACAAACAATAATGTCAAGGACGTGGAGGAAAAGGAACACTCATATGCCATTGGTGGGGATGCAAATTGGTACAGCCATTGCAGAAAACAGTATGGTGTTTACTTAAGAAATTAAAAATAGAGGGCGCCTGGGTGGCTCAGTGGGTTAAGCCGCTGCCTTCGGCTCAGGTCATGATCTCAGGGTCCTGGGATCGAGTCCCGCATCGGGCTCTCTGCTCAGCAGGGAGCCTGCTTCCCTCTCCCTCTCTCTGCCTGCCTCTCTATCTACTTGTGATCTCTCTCTGTCAAATAAATAAATAAAATCTTTAAAAAAAAAAAAAAAAAAAAAAGAAATTAAAAATAGAAATACCAAATGATCCAGAAATTCCCCTACTGGGTACTTACCTAAGGAAAATAGAAACACTAACTCTAAAAGATTTAAAAATTTTATTTATTTATTTGACAGAGAGATCACAAGTAGACAGGCAGGCAGAGAGAGAGAGAGAGGGAAGCAGGCTCGCTGCTGAGCAGAAAGCCCGATGCGGGGCTCGATCCCAGGATCCTGAGATCATGACCTGAGCTGAAGGCAGCGGCTTAACCCACTGAGCCACCCAGGTGCCCCTAACTCTTAAAGATTTATTACAGCATTATTTATAATAGCCAAGACATGGAAGTAGCCTAAATGTCCATTAGTAGATGAATGGATAAGGAAAGTGTGGTGAACACACACACACACACACACACACACACACACACACAGAGGAATATTATACAGCCATAATAAAGGATGAGATCCTGCCATTTGAGACCTTGTGGATGGACCTAAAGGGTATTAGGCTAAGTAAAATAAGTCAAACTCAGAAAAATAAATACTGTATAATTCCACTAATTAATGGAATCTTTAAATATGAACAAAAAGTAGAATCAAAACTATAAAAGGATAATAAACTACTGGGGTAGTCAGTTAAATGGCTGTCTTTAACCCAGGTCCAAGATCCCAGGGTCCAGAGATCAAGCCCCACATTGGGCTCCCTGCCCAGCAGGAGTCTGCTTCTCCCTCTCCCTCTGCTTGATCCTCCCTCTCCCTCTGCTTGCTCCTCCCCCTGTTGTGCTCCCTCTCTGTCAAATAAATAAACAAAATCTTAAAAAAATTAAAAAAAAAAAAGGATAATAAACTGTTGGTTTCCAGGAGGGAGTCAGTTAGGAAAAATGAATAAAGGGGAGAGGACAATACAGGCTTCCAGTTATGGAATCAGTCATGGGAATAAAAATCAGGGCAAAGACAAAACAGATAAAAACAAACAAACAAACAAACCCCCACACAATTATACAATGGAATATTACTCAACCATAAAAAAGAATGGGATCTTGCTATTTGTAATGACAAGATGGACCTAGAGGGTATTATGTTAAGTGAAATAAGACAGAAAAAGACAAAAAACCCCAAATTAGTCTCTTACATACAGAGAACAAAGTGGTGGTTCCCAGAAGACAGGTGGGTAGAGTGGTAGGTGAAATAGAGAAAGGGGATTAAGAGGTACAAAAGTTCCAGTTATTAAATAAAATAATATAAAATAAGTACATCATAGAAATTTTAAAAAGTACAGTAGAGCGAATACAGTAATATTGTAGTAATACTGTATTGTTGACAGATGGGACTATACATATTATGGTGAGCATGGAGTAATCTATAAAATTGTTGAATTCAGGTATGTTGCACACCTGAAACTAATAAAACACTGTATTCTGCTTATATTTCAATACAAAAAAAGTCCTAGAAGACAATAAAAGAAAATCTAGATGACTTTGGTCATAGCTGTAACTTCTTAGATGCAACAAAGACATAATCTGTGAAAAAATAACTGATAAACAAGACTTCATTAAAACAAAAAATGTCTTATCTCTGAAAGTTATGGTCAAGAAAATGAGAAGACAAACCACAGACCGGAAGAAAATATTTGCAAAAGACATAAATGATGAAGACAGTTATTCAAAATATATGAAGAACTCTAAAAATTCAGCAGTAAGAAACCTAGCAAAAATGTAGTTAAAAAATGGGCAAAGGATCTAAAGAGGCACCTCACCAAAACAAACAAACAAACAAAAAAAAACCCAAAACAGAGAGGAAATAAGTAAATGAGAAGATGTTCAAACCCATGTTATTAGGGCATTAAAAATTAAAACAAAAATGAGACACCACTACACATCTATTAGAATGGTGCAAGTCCAAAACACTGACACCACCAAATACTAGCAAGGATGTGCAACAAGAGAAATGCTCATTGTTCATTGGCGGGAATACAAAATGCTTCAGCTGCTTTGGAAGACAGTTTGCAGCTTCTTACAAAAGTAAATGTACTCTTGCCAAATAATCCAGCAATCATACGCCTTGGTCCTTACCCAAATGAGGTGAAAACAGGTCCACACAAAAACCTCTACACCAATTCTTATAGCAGCTGTATTCATAATTGCCAAAATTGGAGGTAGCCCTCACGTGCTTCAGTAGGTAAAATAGCAAACTGTGGCACGTCCAGACCATGGGATATTATTCAGTACAAAATGTAAATGAGCTACCAAACCACTAAAAGTCATGAAGGAGCCTTAAAGGCATACTACTAAATGAAGGAAGATGGTCTGAAAAGCTAAGTTTTTTATTTCAACTGTAGGACTTTCTGAAGAAGGCAAAACAATGAAGGCAGTAAAAAGAATAGTTTGTCACAGATCCTGGCGGTAGCAGGAATGAATAGGTAGAGGAACACAGAGGATTTTTAAGGTAACGAAACTACTCTGTATGATACTATAATAGTGGATACACATCATCATACATTTTTCCAAAACCACAGAATGTATGACACCAAGATTTATCCCTAATGTACACTATGGATTTGGGGATGGTAATGATATAGTTTCATCAATTGTAACAGATATACTACTCTGGTGAGTGATATTCATGGGGGGGGAGGGTCTACAAGGGGTCTACAGGAATCTTCTGTGAACCTAAAATTCCTCTAAAACTAAGGTACATTTTAAAAACAGACGACAAAAAAATCATTTTGTTTTTGATATGAGCCATTGTTGGTTCCAAATTATTCATGGAATCTTTGGCTTTCTTTTTTACTTCCTTTCTTCAATTTTTTTTTTAACACTCAGCTAAGCCAATAGTTTAGTTTCCTATTCTCATTTATATTAAATCATATGGATTTGCCATTTCTTATCAGTAAAAAGTCAAACATTAACAATTTCAACAGTTAAGAGTTAACTATAGAATAACAAGCTAGTGTTTAACTTATAAAAATAAATTTAAAGATTTCTTGCTTGCACATGATTTGAGTCAGATAAAATCTTGACATTAACCAATATATAGCCTATGAAAAAATATGTTCTCAGATCATAGGAAACTGGATGCTCACACCTTACATAGCAGACCAAATTTTTTCTTGCCATAGGACTATATTTGTTCAACAGGGAAACAAAGTAGATATTGTTTTCTCCAACAACATGTTAAGTCACAGTAAATTTATAAGACACAATGGATTATGATGAAGTGTAATGCAAGCTCAATCTTGATCCAGTTTTCACTTTTATCCTACCCTCCATCCAAATATACAGGAAAACATACCTCCAGATACACACCACATCACACTTATGTTGAAATATCTTACTGGGTTGGCGCATGTGAATTTGCAATCTTCACAATACTGGTCAGTTTTGCAATTAAAAAAAAATACAACATAAATCCTAGTGATTTCTATTGCTTTATCAACTCTGGAGAAACGTAATGCATCCAAATGTTTTACAAATTGTCAGCATTTGTCCAAGGGCTATCTTTAATTTAACCAACTCAATTCTCCCTCTCCCATTTGCTATCTACGTGACCTTGGAGGATTTATTTCACCTCTCTAAATCTCAGGCTCCTCATTAAAAACAGGAAATTACTAGTACCTGCACCTCAGAGGATTGAAATGAGAAATAAATGAGATGGTGTTTAAGAACAAAAAACGGATTGAAAATTATTTCCCAAAGAGAAAAATGCTATAATGCCAACTAGTGACTAAAGTATAGGCTATAATATGATTAAATAGTTTGAAGGCTTTTAATTTTTAAGAGAAAATTTTAAACTAATTAACCCTAAATGGTACACCAGTTGTAAAACCTCACATGAGATCATTCTGAGAGCTGTTTTTGACAGCTGGGAAATTCGGGCATTTGAAAGTGTTTACTGAGACAGCACGAACCCTCTGACAGATGGGGAGAATAAAACCTTCACAGGCACTTAATTATGAGTGCCTAAATATTGTACCTTCCAACATTTGATTACTTGAGTTTTAGTATTTTGTTTTTGTATTTTAAAATGCTATAAAAATGTCTTCTGTTGAAGAAAAAACTTGCATGTACATCACTATAGTTTCTGAATGGTTTACTACTCAGTTATGCCCAATCCTCAAAAATCTCCTTTTAGACACTTTAATTTGTTTTCCTCTAAACCAATATTTTAAAACCCTCATGTCCCAGTCTTCCTATTATACAGAAACACACTGAATAACACACTATTGAGTGAAATAAAATGCAATCAACCATTTTAGTTTTGCAGCAAAGGCTATATATTCAATACATTTTAGGTAGAATTCTAACCATAATCCATCTTTGGTGTGTGCTGGGGAAGGTATGAAATATATGGAAAGATTTTAAATGATGTTCTGGGTTCCTTAATCTCTCTTAATTGATTATCTGCTCAATTCTACAGTGATGCAGCAAACAACCTAAAGTTATACACACTTGGATTTTACAGATAAAGAAATTGGGATATAGGTATGTCGGTAAATAAATAAGCTGTAACTGATTATCAACCTTTGATCAAATCAACCTCTTTTTACTGCATTATTCTTAAGCCAAAATGAAAGAAACCAATTAAGAAAAACAGGTGTGCTTGATATAAAACATCTTTCGACTTACGTTGTACTCTAAGTACTCTATAGCATAAACTATGTTATATTCCCTTATATTTATCAGTCTAGAAGAGGTATTTGTTAATAAAATGTAGCTATTTGATATACTGATTTAAAGTCTATTAATGTTCTTCCAATAACTTCAGGATAAGACCAAATAATACAACCTATATATAATAGTGTCAATTTATATGAAACAGGGTGGTCCAAACAATATTCTGCTAAATAAAGAATTAAGTCATGAACTTAATTTTTTATAAGAGCAGAAAAATTTTTTTATTGAGAGAGAAAAAAAAGTGCACTAGCCAGAGAGGGTGGGAGGGGGTGAAAGGAGGGGCAGAGGAGGAGGGTGATAGGGAGAGGAAAAGTAAGTTCCAAGCGGACTCCCTGCCCAGCACAGGGCCCCATCCTGGTTTCCATCTTGTGACCTGAACAGAAATCAAGAATTCAATGCCCAACCAAGCTGAGCCACCCAAGCACCCCTGAAAACAACTATTTTTAAAAGGAAAATTATTTCAAATGCAGAATTAACCACCAACTGTATTATTTTCATTACCTAGATGTGTTCCTTATAGGTTTAAATGAAGGGCCCAAATTTCTCCTCTTTAACTCTCCCTGTTATAAGAGAGAAATTCAAAAGGAAACCTTGGTAAAGTTTTTGTCCTAGGGCAGTTGATCACTAAAATACAACTCATTGCTCTGAAATAGTTAATGCTTTTTCCCCCCAAAGTTTCTAGTTTATAGAGTATTTTATGAGTCATGAACTATGTAAGAATACTGACCATTTTGGGCTGCCTGGGTGGCTTGGTCATTAAGCATCTGCCTTTGGCTCAGGTCATGATCTCAGGGTCCTGGGATCAAGTCCTCCATCGGGTTCCCTGCTTCTCCCACTCCCACTCCCCCTGCTTGTTTTCCCTCTCTCACCGTCTCTCTCTGTCAAATAAATAAATATTTAAAAAAAAAATACTGACCATTTTTATCCTGACCATTTTTATCTAGAAATTAAAAGCTAGGCTTTTTTTTTTTCCTTTTTAGGCACATGTAGAATAATTCGTTGAACCAGAAAAGGTTATTGATCATTACACTAAGTTTAATAAGGATTATAACGTCTACAAATTGTCGGCTGTTACTTAACGTTTTGCAGGCTAGCGAATCCTTAATTCATAAAACCTAGTATAAATCTCCAAATTATTCTCAAGCCTTGGTTGTATCAGAGATAACGTGATATGGATATTCTGACCCACTTAAAGGATTTTAGCATAGCACTAGCATCCAATCTACTGTATGTCTAAAAGAAGTAAATAGTCACACAGTTTTATGATTTTTGACTACGGAAAATAAACAAAAAACATAATGAAAGTATCTGATGTTTTGAGGGCAAAGTAAATAAATTTCGTGGTTTAGAAAATGGTTATAATGGACTCGTTATTTATAACTTCATATACTTGCTACATATACCACTACTCTGAGTTCATAAGAGAGGGGAAAACACACAGTAAATGCAACCACAGGTATTAGATAGGCCGAGAGGTAAAGACTGGGACTCACAGCTTACCTGAGCAGACGCCCACAAGCAGAAACACAGCAGGAACCAGTGCTAGGTTAGGAAAACCTGAAGTGTAATGAATTGCTGGAGTCTCAGTGCTGAATCTGAGTTAAAAACCCCAGGGGGACTCAGTTATAGGATAGAAGCCAGCATAATGTGAGCGTTATGTCCAAAGGTTCACCGAAGATTCTCACAATAAATATCAGAGAAAAGTCCTCTCCTACTTCTGGCAGATGGAGGGGAAAAGGAACCATTTTGAAATGCGCCACGACACTCTGTTCTTAAATAGGCCAGCCATCAGGAGAAACTAATTAACCACAGCCTGATTTGCTGGAGTTTTATCAGAGCCTAACTGACATGGGGAAGGGAAATACCCAACTCTAGCACACTTAAAACGTTAAGTCCCTCTGACTACCCTAAGTGGGGAGGGAAAAACTAAAAGACACTTGTAAAGTTCACAGTCCAAAGTACAGGATCACTGAAAGACAGAGACCTAATTATAGGACTATAGAACATGCTCCCCCTCCCCCATCTCCCAACACATCACTATAGGCCTGTTTACAGCAGTGCCTTTTACCAAGTACACTGGATACAGCTACTGAGAAAAAAATTATAGCTCATACCAAAAACCCAAAAATACAATTTGAAGATAGAGAGTGTAAGGGCCTACTTAGCCAGAGCGATTTCATCTCAGTTAAACAGTGATTTTGTTGTTTATGCGGTAAAACCTAAACTGGGCCTCCCCTCCCCCGCCCCCCAGAGGAACTTACTTAGAAGCAAGTCCGGGAAACCAGTAAAATATGGTCAACCAGTCCCTGATAACAGAGCCCGAATGCAAGGGCGGGTCAGGTCAGGTGGAGAAAACAGAGCCCAAATGCAAGGATGAGCAAGGCCAGGTGGAGACGTCCAATCACTACCTCCTAAAGAACGTGGGCCCCGCCTTTTGGGCGCCAATTCTGACCAAAGTGATAGGCTAGTTCAAATAGCTACAATAGGGTAAATTGTAATTCAATTGGCCACCCGTGTGTGACCTAGCATGACTGTGCAGCTTTCTCTGTGTGTTACAATCTCATTGGCCACCTGTGTGTGGCCAGGCTCAACCACATGGCCTTTGTTCTATAAAAGTTAGTCTGCGAGGCTGGGAGTGGTCGCACTCTCTGTAAGGGATGGCCCAACCGGTCGGTTTGATTCTCCATGCTTGGCGCGAAATAAACCTTTGCTTGACATAAGCTTTGTATCAGTCTCGCTCCTTTGATCACGGACCCTAACAAGAGCAGCATCAGAATCAGACATGAGAGGGATGTTGGAATTTAACATACATATAAATATATATATTTTTTATATATGACTGTAATAACTTTAAAAATATTTTGCAGATGAAAACACAACTTACTAACATCTGTAAGATGAAGTTAAAGCAGTACTTAGAAGGAATGTTATAGCATTGAACATATATATAAGAAAAGACAAAAGATCAAAAATTAATAATTATGTTTCCACCTTAGAAACTAGAAAAAGAAATGAATATTAAATACAAAGTCACCAGAAGAAAAGAAATAATGAAAATTAGAGCAGAAAGTACAAAACTGAAAACAGGAAAACAATACAGAAAATCAACAAAACCAAAAGATGATTCTTTGAAAAGATCAATAAAATCAACAAGCCTCTAGCCAAGCTAAAAAAAGAGAGAGGACACTAGTTACTAATATCAGACATGAAGCACAGGACATTGCTACAGATCTCATGGACATTAAAAGGATAATAAAGCGTGGGTATGGGTGGCTTAGTCAGTTAAGAATCCAACTCTAAATCTCAGCTCCGGTGTTGATCTCAGAGTCATGAATTCAAGCCCCCAAAAGGATAATAAAGGGATACTATGAACAACTCTGTGTCCACAGATTCAAAAACATAGATGAGATGGACCAATTCCTTGAAAAACAGTGGAAAAACTCACAGAAGAAGAAATGATGTCCAGATATGTCCACTGGTAAATTCTGCTAAACATTAAGGAAGAAATTTTATCAATTCTCTACACTTTGGGTCCCTGTGTGGCTCAGTTGGTTAAGCATCTGCCTTCAGCCCAGGTCATGATCCCAGGGTCTGCAATCAAGTCCTGCATTGGGCTCCCTGCTTTTCCCTCTGCCTGATGGTCTCTCTCTTTCTCTCTGACAAATAAATAAATAAAATCTTTAAAAAAAATTCTTTACACTCATTTTCACAGAATAGAAGCAGAGAGAAAATATTCCCTAACTCATTCTATGAGGTCCACATTATGCAAATATCAAAACCAAAAGCAGTAAAACTATAAACCAGTATCTTTTATGAACATGGTGAAAAAAAAATTCTCAACAAAATATTAGTAAATTTACTCCAAAAAAAGTATAAGGATCACCTGGGTGTTTAAGTCAGTTAAGTATCTAAACCTTGGTTTCAGCTCAGGTGAGGATCGCAGGGTCCTGGATCAAGCCCCGCATTAGGCTCTGAGTTCAGCAGGGAGTTGGTTTGAGGACTTTCTCTCTCTCTTTCTGGCCCTACCACCCTCTCCACCCCAGTTCATGCTCCTCTCTCTCTTTCAAATAAATAAATTTTTTTTTTAAGTATAAAGAAATGACACACCAAAACAAAGCAAGAGTTATCCCAGGTTGCAAAGTGGGTTCAATATTCAAATATCAATTAATGTAATCTACCACATCAGCAGAATAAAAAAAAAATCAACAATCATATCAATCAAGAAAAAACATTTGACAAAATCAACACTGAATATTCAAGATAAAAATTCTCTGTAAACTATAGGAATAGAGGGAAACTTTCTCAAATTGATAAGACAATCTACAAAAACCTACAGCTGACATCTTACTTGATCATGAGAAACTTGAAAGTTTTCCACTAAGATCAGTTACAAGGCAAAAATGTCCCCTTTCACCACTCCTTTTCAATATTCTATTAGAAATACTTGCTAATGCAATAAGGCAAAAGAAAGCAAACAAAACTGTACACATTGGAAAGGAAGATATAAAACTGCCATTGTTTGCAAATTACATAATCATCTATGTAAAAATCTGAAAGAATGGACAATAAAACCCTTGAACTAACAGATGATTATAGCAAGTTTTCAGGTTACACACTAGAGATCTCCAGCCACCTGTGCACCAGGGGCCACATCAAGGAAAGGGTATGTAATGTGTGGGCAAAAATGAACAAGCTGAGTTGGAAAGACTTGGAGCTGCCCGAGTGCCCCAAGGCATACTAAAGCCAGAATATTTCTGCTTTTATCAATAAATCAGAGTGCAGTTACAGTGCTTTTGCCACTCTACTCAAGAAACAGAAACAAGAAAAAACTTACTTTCTTGCCCCTTCTTGGAGGACAGGCAATACAATGCTCACTTAAGTATCAAGACTTAGGTTTCCAGATCAAAAAATAAGGTCCAAATGTTGTTAATGAAATATAAAATTTTCATGTTGACCATAAGGTGGACTTGAAAGGATAAGATCATGGAGCATGGTATGATTCACCTTATATTTCTGAGGAAAATAAAATCTTAGCTAGAGAAGTAAAATGGATACTATCAGTATTATTCTTCCCACCTTCCGTATACTACACAGGCTAGCACTAGACCTGTCTCCTCTCCTCCTTTGGAATTCTCTCTTTTGAAGCACCCAAGAAACTAGATAGAGGTGAAAAGTTTCAGAGGATGCCAGAAATATGAAATGCTTAAGCATAAGAATGTACTTGGATCTTGATCATTTCTTTAGGGAAAGATAACTCCTCCCAGGAAATGTCCCATGCAGGGAAGCCCTGTTCACTTAAGAAAAGTCAAAATAGGTGCTACTGGGAACTGGTTGGAGGAAGTCTTCTTTCATGGTCATCATGATCGTGGGCATCACATTCATTGTGGACCACTAAAATACAAGAAGCATCCACCCAAAGATAACCACAGATTTGGGGCCATGAGGAACCACCAGTATAGATGATGTAGCTTATGACCCAGCCAAAGAGTAAGATTGATTATTCAGATTTACATACTTATTTCCAACTAAGGTAGTTACACATGCAACCTATGGGAAAGAAAGGAAAACACCTCTACCAATGGTACATACATTTCCCTTGGACATGATGTTGAGGTTTTGGTTCATTGTATTTTTCTTTCTTGCTAATGGGAGTTCAGTTGTACCAACAGCATTAGTTCAAAAGACTTCCCCTTATCCATTGCATTGCCTTGCCAAAAATTAATTGGCTATATCTGTATGGGTCTATTTCTGGACTCTTTATTCTGTTAACTTTTTAAAGTGTAACCACTGGAAAATTTAAAATGAGATATGCGGCCCTCATTTCACTTCTGTTGGCCAGCATTGCTAGAAGCATGAGTGACGACAGCCAGAGGGCTGGCCTTCAGAATGTTCCAGTCAGTCCCAGGCTGCGGGCTCCCCTGGGGAATTTATTTTATTTATTTATTCATTGGAATTCCGCCAAAGGCTAAAGAATGAAAAGTACTTTGAAAACCCCTATACTATATATACCATCTTCCCTTTCTGTGGATAATGGCACCAAGTACAATTTGAAAATTCCATCAGACTTATTTGAAATAGAGGTATAAAATCAATGGCAAAAGTCATCCTGAATCGAAGCCTAAAATACAGACTGATTAGTGTAAAGGGATTATCTGTAATTTAACACTGCATCTTAGTGAGATGAATGATAGCATCTGTTAATAATTATGAACCAGCTGGGTAGGAGAAATGATAGAAATCCATAACACACAATATCTTTAAGCAACACAATGGAGATAGTTTGCTAGATGCTGAATCAATAGATAAATGACTTTTAATACAGGATCTATTAATAGGACTTTAAATAGTTATTGTATGGCATCAGAGAAAAAGACTGTGTTTTCATGAACAGTACCAAGCCCAGCAAAGAGCTGCGAAGGATATTCACCTAACCTTATTACAATGTTTATTTTCTGTACAGACACAGATGGTAAATGACATTCTTTTTTTTTGTGGGGGGGGGGGTGTAAATGACATTCTTATGCTCAGTATATTTCAGTTGTTATAGTCAAATGTTTATAAAACACAAAGCAAATTCCTTAGGAAACCATTAAGGTAGTACAACAATTCATTAATAATAATTAATGAATTAATATTAGTAAAAGTAATTCGAACAATTTCTGATCTATAGAAACACTATACAAGTGTTTGACAAAATAAAAATAACTATGTTAGGGATACTTCTATATTGACTCCCACTATGGCTGTGGCATAATTATGATGTATGATGTATCACAATGTCTAAATAGTATAATTTTTTAGCCTTTTTTTTCTCCCACTTATAGCAACATAGCAGAATGTAACTGAGTTATTTTATTTAACAAATATTTATTAAGCTCTTATTATATACCAGGTATTGTTCTGAGCACTAGAGATGTAGTAATGAGATAAAACACAAGATCCTACTCTTCTAGGGAGGGACTCTTCAACTAGGGAAGGAATATAATCAGGAGACAATTTACCAGGGTAATTTCAGACATTGATAAGAATCATGAAAAAAATCAAATAAGGTATTGTAAGAGTAATGGGACACTGAAGCTATTGGTTTACTAACATCAAAACAAATTTATAAAATAAGTTCTTTTGTAAAATAGAAGCCAGCTAATTTTTCATATTTTACTTCTAATTACTCCTTTTTTTTTTAAGATTTTATTTATTTATTTGACAGAGAGAGATCACAAGTAGGTGGAGAGGCAGACAGAGAGAGGGGAAAGCAGGCTCCCAGCTGAGCAGAGAGCCTGATGCCAGACCCTGAGATCATGACCTGAGCTGAAGGCAGAGGCTTAACCCACTGAGCCACTCAGGCGCCCCTCTAATCACTCTTGGTCACAGCAAAAATAAAAATTCCATTCATTCTTTTGAACATCCTACCATGCTATGCACCTTTCACATAGTTTACTCTCTCCCATCTCTGAAACCGCCCATATCATGGCAAGCACACCCTGTCACTTTAACTTTAGCAGCAGAGAACATGCTTCCTTCCTTCCTTTGCCTATGTTAAATATACCCATTGCTGAGACCATTACTTTGTCTGAGTGGGTAAGAAACTGCTGCTCCCCAGCCTAGTCAGTTCTTAGTGACAGCACAGCGCTTAGTCTGAATCATGCCTTTAATCAGCAAACTAGACCACCCAGAGCCATAGCTCCTCTAGCTGGCTCATGTACTCCAGGAGGCAATATTATTCTGCCTTAGTCATCTCAGAGCCAGGTGCCAGGCAACTAAGGACTACTAGGACAGCTTGCGGTCTGCTGAAATTACTCAAATTAACCAATCCTAAATTGTCTACTCTGCCCTGCCTTGCTTTTCTTATAGAAACTCTAATTAAAGCATGGAGTGGGCCCCTCGTTGTTGCCCCTTCCTCTTCCTGACCAACACTGATGCTTCCTCATGTGGCCCTGTCTGGGGACACAAGTCTCCAGTTTCTAGGACTTGTGAGTATAATACACTTTGGTCTTTTGAACCTCTCCTTTGTCTCCTCTGGGGGCTGCACATGACTGACCATCACCTAGGGAGACACAGAACAGGTTGCTATACGCCTAGATCCACATTGCCCTTTCCTAACATTTAGTTTTCTACCATTATGTAAAAACAACTTTCTTTGAAGTCTGTCTTGTCCAATTTTATAACCTCTGATGCCTCCTCATTTGTTATTTTACTTAGAGTTCAGTTCCCTGAATTTAAAGACTTATTTATTACCTGGCCCACAGTCTTTCTTTCTACACCAAATGACACCATTTTCCCGAATGACTTTGATGTCCTTAAAGATGATGTATTCATCATCCCAGTCTCATAACACTGTGTACTCCTCAACTCAAATGACATTCATTTCATTTCAAATGACATGCCATTTCAGGTACATACAAATAAAATCATATTCCAGACCTCATTATCACAAGAAATGATTGTTCTTTTGGAATACAAAGCTTCAATTTTCAATTCCCTCCTTATAACTTACTGTCTTCACAACTTTGTCACTATCTCCCACCCACTGTCTTGTTGCTATCTTCATGAAGTTTTCCAATTCTTTAATGAAAATTTCTCCCAATGTATCAATCCCTGCCTATTTTCATTATCTTCCCATTCAACCTAAAAAGATTATCATAACATTAAGTGTCCCTCGTATCTTTAGCTGAATTCATTAGAGAAAACACCTACCTTACATCTGTAATTAAGCCTGCCACACAATCTAGGAAAGCTACACAACTGTGAGAGATGGTGTCTCTCAATATTGTGGTTGCCAACCCTACCGAGGTCTCATGTTGATCTGATATGCCTGTATCTGTGTATCTGTTCCAGTTCCTATATCATTCGAGTCAAAACCTCCCTGCCTCTTTAAGTTCCCAAGCCTACTACCTACTTTCATTCCCCCCTACCTTCACAGTTAAAACCCTTCAACACCCTGCCTCCCTATCTACAAAGAGAACTTATTTCCCCTGCATCCAACTTCCTCTTATCCTTGTTCAGATTTTCTCACGGACTTCTCAATCTTTTCACTGATCTCACTGCCGTCCCTAGTTTTGTTCAACTTCAAGCCAGTTTCCGTACATCTGCAAGGCTATGACTACACGTCACAGTATAAAAGTTTTGAATCCAGTTACTCACTACCTTTAAGTTAAAGTTCAATAGCCCTCCAGTGATGAACCCTCCCTCCTGTCAAGCCTCATTTTTTGCCTCTACACTCACCTTCCCCCAACTTGGTCTAAGAAGCCTGTGGTCCAGCTGTACCGGCATGGTTGCACTATCCCGTTCCTATCATGTCCTTTTCATTTTCCCTTCTTCATACACACTACTCCCTCAGCTTTGTCAACTGGTAAACTCCTATTCATCTTTCAGGATTCTCCACAAGGAAGTCTTAACTGATCCCTATCTGCCCTTTTCAGATAGGTTAGCCATCTTTTTTGTGTGTGTATTTCACATCACAAACCTTAACCCATTTTTCTCTTAATAATCTCTACTTCTCTTCCTTCTACATGAAGTACCTTCTGAGGAAAATCCATTTCATCTGTGAGTCTCCATGACCTACTACAGTGTGAAAGAAAATGATTATTTAACAACTACTTCTGACAATTTTCATATGAACAAAACTTTTTCACCTGTTTACTTAGATATAATGTGTGACCTTACTACTTTATATTGCTACACATTTTTGGAACTTTCATGTTAAAACCCACCTGAGGAAAACTTTATTTATAAGTTAATGCATATTTTCATTTCAAATTTCACTTTGCTCAAAAAGATAATGGTGAGGGGTGCCTGGGTGGCTCAGTGGGTTAAGCCTCTGCCTTTTGCTCAGGTCATGGTCTCAGGGTCCTGGGACTGAGCCCCGCATTAGGCTCTCTGCTCAGTGGGGAGCCTGCTTCCCCCCACTCTGCCTGCCTCTCTGCCTACTTCAGATCTCTCTCTCTCTGTCAAATAAATAAATAAAATCTTTTTTAAAATATTGAAAGATAATGGTGAAAATAACAAATAATCTAGTGCACTTATCACTATTCTTTAATAACCACTGTTTGCCAGCCATTAAATGATCTTACGTACTTGGCTTCTCTAGAATATAACTATTAATCCTATCTTATTCTTTTTAAATTGAAATAATAACATAGCTTTTTTTTTTTTTTTTTTTTTTTTTTACACGTGTGGGTGGCAGTCAATGTTAGTCTGTATGTCAGGGAGGGAGCAAGGTAAATAGGGACAGGATAAGTGAATCAATAGAGCAGAATTACCGTTAACTAATGATTTTAGCTCTGTGATGTTTAATACAATAGCTTCTAGCCACATGAGTCAACTTAATTTTAAATTAACTAAAATTAAAAATCCAGTTCTTCAGACATACTAGCCATATTTCCCAGGCTCAATAACTAACTACATGTGGCCAATGGTTGCCCTACTTTACTGTGCAGGTTATTGCTGTCATCACAGAAATTTCTACTGGATAGTGCTGCTCCAGCTAAACTGAATTCTATATCATAATGGACAGTTATCTATGGAGACATAAATTGAGACAAAATTAAATCCTAGGTTTTTGCTACTTAATATATCTGCAAGTAAAATTAATAAAATCATTTTCATAAAGTTAGTAGCGTCATCTCTAATTGTAAACAGCCAAATTCTTCAAGCAGTTATCTGTAAGCTTTTTATGGAAAACACTTGACATTACAGATTCAGAGGTTAATTCTTCCATGAGCGCATGCATAAATCTTTTATAAATGTTAATAGGAGAATATTAATGAAAAACCTCTAAAATCGACATGAGAATAGTTACTTTACTATGAAAATCTAGTTTCTCTTCATTTGGACCTACTTAACTGGAAATTATACTTAGCATTTACATAATTTTAATTTCTTACTTATAATTAAATATCTTTTTATTCTTATTTTTTATAAACATATAATGTATTTTCATCCCCAGGGGTACAGGTCTGTGAATCGCCAGGTTTACACACTTCACAGCACTCACCATACCCTCCCCAATGTCCATAACCTCCCTCCCCCTCTCCCAACCCCATCTCCCCCCAGCAACCCCCAGTTTGTTTTGTGAGATTAAGAGTCACTTATGGTTTGTCTCCCTCCCAATCCCACCTTGTTTCATTTATTCTTCTCCTATCCCCCTAACCCCCCATGTTGCATCTCCACGTCCTCATATCAGGGAGATCATATGATAGTTGTCTTTCTCCGATTGACTTATTTCACTAAGCATGATACCCTCTAGTTCCATCCATGTTGTCGCAAATGGCAAGATTTCATTTCTTTTGATGGCTGCATAGTATTCCATTGTGTATATATACCACCTCTTCTTTATCCATTCATCTGTTGATGGACATCTAGTTCTTTCCATAGTTTGGCTATTGTAGACATTGCTGCTATAAACATTTGGGTGCATGTGCCCCTTCGGATCACTACGTTTGTATCTTTAGGGTAAATACCCAGTAGTGCAATTGCTGGGTCATAGGGTAGTTCTATTTTCAACATTTTGAGGAACCTCCATGCTGTTTTCCAGAGTGGTTGCACCAGCTTGCATTCCCACCAAAAATGTAGGAGGCTGCTCCCTCACCAGCATCTCTCATTTCCTGACTTGTTAATTTTAGCCATTCTGACTGGTATGAGGTGATATCTCATTGTGGTTTTGATTTGTATTTCCCTGATGCCAAGTGACATGGAGCACTTAAATAAAATATCTTTTTAATGTCTTAACCCCATGTCTATTTTTCTTTTGTAGTTCAAAATTTGGGATGATGTATGATAAATTGAGAATATTGCCCTAAAAATTCATTTAACAGTTTGATAATTCCACTTAACCTCATATTTGTTTAGTTTTCTGGTTTTCTTTTTTTGTAAGTGATTAGCCATACAAAATATTCCTGATAAAAGCAATGCTCTTTCTCCACAAAATGTGATCCACAGAGGAAATGAGGAGAAATGCTGACTTTCTGTGAAGTTCAATTTTGACCTACCTCTCCTGTCCTATTCTGTACTGCATCTTGGTCATATATACACACTTAACATAAATGATGAGAGCTCATAGGAATTAAAAATAATTTGTTTCAAAATGAATACTATATTAAGATAAAGCACACATGTTCATGGACATAGTTCAAAGCTCTGATTGTGTGATGCTGAGATGCTGAGTGCAGGTCCTAGGAAAGGAGAATGGTAGTGTACTCCTGCTACTCAGGGTGTGTGCTCCCTCTATCACAGCTTGCTGTAAACAAATGCTGAGTGCTATTTTCACTTTTTACATTTTTATACAAAAGAGAAAATTCTCTTTAGATTTCTATCAGTTAGTGGAAACCGATACCAGTGTAGATCTTTCATAAAAAGGAAGTGGTATAATGCAATCTCTCAGGAAGGAGGGAACACCTGTAATAGCACAGAGGAGATGGATGGCAGCAAAGCTCTACTAGGCTAAGGAAAATGATACCAGGCTTGACACCAGACTTGAGTCCAGAGGAACAAAGGAGAGCCAGAAATGATAAATAAAATAAATAAAGAAAAAACTATACATACTGGCTCTCCTTTCCTTTCTCATATTCTTTAAAAGGGATAAGATTATGTAAGGTAATAATTACAATAATGTATTGTAATATTCATAGATATAACAACAATATTATAAAAAATAGGAAAAGAGAGTAGAGCTATATAGAAGTACTATTTCTATTTCTCACTGGAATTTAAGATACATGATAGGACCTGAAGCAACCACTAAGGAAATAATTTTAAAAAAATCATTAAGGAAGTTAAAATGCTATATTCAAAATATTTATTCAATGCAAAAGAAAAGAGTAAAGAAGAAATAGCAGAATAAAAAAGACACGAGACATATAGAAAACAAAAAGCAAAATGGCAGATATAGATCCAATAATATCAATAACAACATTAAATGTGAATGCATTAAATAACCCAATTAAAAGACAGGTTATCAGACTAGATAAAAACAAACAAAAAAGTAAGATACAACTATATGCTATTTAAAAGACACACATTTCATTTTAATTTTTATTAAAAGAGACACATTTTAAATTCAAAGATAGAAAGAGATTGCAAGAATAGAAAATGGCATATCATGCAAACAACTACCATAAAAAAGCTGGAGTGATTATACTAACAACAGACAAAATAGATTTAAAAGAATGCTACCAGTGTAAATGAGAGGCATTTTATAATGATAAAAGGGTCAATCCATCAGGAAGATATAACAGTCATAAAATATCTGAGCCTAATAGAGCACCAATGTACATGAAGGAAAAAATGACAACAATGAAGGGAGATAAAGGCAATTGAACAACAATAGTTGGATAATAGTTGGAGATTTCAGAACCTCACTTCTAGTAAAATAGAACAACTAAGCGGAAGATCAACAAGGAAATAGAAGAATTAAACAACACTATAAACCAACTAGCTCTAATAGATATCAACAGAATATTTCACCAAACTATGGCAGTGTATATTCTTCTCAAGTGCACATGGCTCATTCGCCAAAAACAGACCATACGCTAGTCCATAAAACAAATATCCATTAATGCAAAAAGACTGAAATAGTAAAAATGTGTGTTCTCTGACCTTAATGGAATGAAATTAGAAATCAATAAAAGAAAGAAATTTGGCAAACTCACAAATATACGGAAATTAAACAATATGCTTCTAAATAACCAAATGGTAAAAGAAGTAATCAACAATGGGAAAATAGAAAATATTTTTAGGCGAATTAAAATGAAGACACAACATACCCAAACTTATGATATACAGCAAAAGCAACAGTGTTTAGAGAGAAATTTACAGCTATGAACACTTACATTTTTAAAAAGAACAAAAAAATCTCTAATCAATAACCTAATCTTCCACGTTAAGAAACTGGAAAAAAAAGACAAAACCTAATGCAAGGAAAAGGAAGTGAATAACAAAAATTAGAGTGGAGACTGATGAAACAGAGAATAGTCAAACAATAGACAAAATGAATGAAACCAAAGGTTCTTTGAAAAAGAACATAAATGACAAAGCATTACCTAGATTGATAAAGAAAAACAGAGTGAAGACTCAAATGATAGACATAAATGCAGCAGGGGTCACCACTACTGACCTTACAGAAATACAAAAGAATAAAATGAATACTCTGAATAATTATATGCCTACAAATTATGTAGGTGAAATGGACAAATTCCTAGAAATATACAAACTACTTAAATTGACTCAAAGATAAGCAATGTGAATAGACCTATAAAAGGTAAAGATATTGAATTAGCAATCAAAACTACCATAAAGGAAAGCCTGTGCGCATATGGTTCACTTCCCAACTCTTTCTATGAGGCCAATATTACCCTGGTCTGAATTCCATTTATATAAAAAGTCCAGAATATGGAAATCGACTGAGCTATAAATGTAGTTTAGTAGTTGGTGAGGGGGCTGAGAGGAATGGAGAGATAAAGTCATAGTTAAAGGGGATGGGGCTTCTCTTTTTTCCTTGCTATATTGACATAATTGACATATAACATTGTATATGTTTAAGATGTACAGTTATGATTTGTTACCCTTATATACTGCAATATGATTGCCACAGTAGAGTTAGTTAACATCTACATCATTCTTCTTTGTGATGAGAATATTCAAGCAAATATCTTCAGCAAATTTCAAGTATATAATACAGTAATGTTAACTATAATCACCATGCTATCTAGAACTTACTCAACTTATAACTGGAAGTTTGTTCTTTTTAAGCAAAAACCCTCCATTTCCCTCAATCCCAGCCCCTATTAACTATCATTTTACTCCCTGTTTCTATGAGTTTGGCTTGTTGGATTCCACACATAAGTCATCAAAATCACATAATTGGATCAAAATACATTTCCTACAAGTGGCAGGATTTCCTTCTTTCTCATGAGTAAATTATATATGTGTAATTATGTACACACCTACCACCTTCTTCATCCATTTATATGTTGACAGACCCATAAGTTCTTTTCTTATCTTTGCTATTGTGAATAATGCTGAATGAACATGAGAGTGCAGGTATATCTCTTCAAGATCCTGATTTTATTTCTTTTTAATATGTATCTAGAAGTGGATCACTTTGTTAAATTCACTGATTACCGCTAAGTTTTTGGTGGAATATATAGCATTCCTATATCTAAGATCACATCACCTGTAAACAAAGACAAGTTTACTTCTTCCTTTCTTATTTGGATGCCACTACTCTCCTAACCCATGTTCAGGACACACCTTGCAATTGATCATTTTTAGCCAGAGCAAAATCTCCAAACAAGCACAGTCACTACCAAGCGACTGAAACAAGAATTGAAATCTAATTTCCATTTCTAGGATAAATATCATTCAATTGTGATATTGACTGGAACATGTCTCAGCCAAGAAATGTAAATAAGGTGGAAATTAGGTAGATAAATCGTTTTGGAGGTATGTTCAAGCATTTGGTATTTAAGCTGACTGTCCACAAATAATACAATTTTAGAAAAATATAATATGGCATCTATAGCCAACCTGCTCAATAGTTGGCCAATTGCTGTAAGACCAAGAAACCAGGCAAAAGTGCCTATAAAATACAACCAGCTCTTCGGTAATTACTGTAGATTAATTCAATTCCAGAATTTGTTTAAAGAATATATTTTACCTTGATCTCAACACTGTGTTGGGTACTTAGGCTTCAATTATGAACAAAACATTATACATACTTGGCCAGTAGATATTTATACTACAGCTACCATGGAGTAAAGACATTAAAGATACTGGTTTTTATACTAGCCCTTTTTCCCCATTACTATTTCTTAATTGTCCATAAATCTCTGGAAAAACTTTTGTTGAATATGTCAGTGTGTCTCTGTCTTGATAAGAGAAAATAAGGAGAGATTTGTTACCATAATTGGATCAAAATCTGAAAGTCCCCAGAACACTCCTGATCGGCATTACGTCCAAATTAAATCATAGAATCCCAAGGGGTTAAAATTCAAGACAGTGTGAGCACTTGACACTGTGTGCTCCTTTTTTGGGGGGAAATAATATCTCTATCATTCTCAGTGCCCGGAAACTCTGCTGCAGACATGACAGAATGCTAATTTCTATTTTCTCTACTCAGAAATAGTGAAAATGCTGTCATAACAAAGAAGTTCTTAAAATTCAACAATCACTTTGAGAGAGAATGTGATTTGATACTGAATTTATTTCCTAAAAGTAAAGAACTATAAACCTGAAATGAAAAGTGTAGCTGAAATACAGCTGAATGTATTCTGAAATGGGAGGCCCTCACTGAAAAAATAGTAAACTAAACTTTAAGGACAAAGATACATTTTTAGATTTTGTAAATTAGGACAAGAATGTAGGTAGGTCAGGAATCTCAGCACAAATAATTTTTATTCAGTTATTCCTAGTGATTATAAGGAAGATGGGTCAGGAAGCTTAAATATTTTTAGTGTAGCACGGTACACTTCAATACAACTTTTTTTAACTTGAATTCTTCCTAAATATACCCAGAGAATTAGTGTTTCTAAATTTCGTTAGCACTGCAGATGACAATACCTAAATTCTCTAATCTCAGACTATAAATTCTTTCTACCAGATAATCTCAGACTACTTAATTGCCCTCATCCTTTTTTTTCCTTCTCATACATACATTAGCTAAGAACAACAGATACTGTACCATCTTCTAGCCTATCTGATTCAATAAATACTTGTTAGAAAATGCACTAAATGCGGGGCGCGTGAGTGGCTCAGTGGGTTAATCCTCTGCCTTCAGCTCAGGTCATGATCTCAGGGTCCTGGAATCGAGCCCCGCCTCAGGCTCTCTGCTCAGTGGGGAGCCTGCATCCCCCTCTCTCTCTGCCTGCCTCTCTGCCTACTTGTGATCTCCCTTTCTCTGTCAAATAAATTTAAAAAAAGAAAAAAAAAAGAAATTCCACTAAATGCTAATGCCTCAGAGATGGTTGATACATATTTCATCTTTGGTCCAACACAGGAGAAACATATATAAACCTATATAGTCAGAATCTAATGTGAATGACATAGAATGATTTTCCAGTTCTAAGAGACAAAAGAAGGTAGTTACAGCCATTTATCATCAGGGGAGACAACACACGAGGTCAAAGAAGGGGTGGGAGGGTGGAAATGGTAGGATGAGGAAAGCAGACACAGTAAATATTCTGGCTAAAGGAAGTGCATGTGCAAATATGGTATTTTTTTTTCTAACGAATTTATTTATTTTGAGAGAGAAAGAGTGAGAAAGAGCACCAGGTCGGGGGAAAGGGAGAAGTCAGCTCCCTGATGTGCAGGAAGCCGATGTGGGACTCAGTCCCTGGACCCTGGGATCATGACCTGAGCCAAAGGCAGACACTTAACTGACTGACTCACCCAGCACCCCAAACATAGTATTTCTAAAAGGGAAGAACTCAGGTTTCATCATAGGGAGTGTTAAGCATTACTAATGCTGACATTTAAACCTCATATTTAGGTAGTGGAGTAGGAGGAGCAGAGAATGCTATGGGATGATGGACGAGGAGAGGCAAGTATCCTCAAAATGGGCGTCCAAATAGCTTTGTGGGGGACACTGACATCTACACTGAGACCTACTTCTGTGATGTGCACTATTATCCACCCAGGTCACCATGCTAGATAATAAGTCACCAAAATAACTTGCTTAGATTATTTCAAAGGCATTTGAGATTATCTTGATTCCTTCCACCTTGGTTCATCCAGTTTCAGACTGAATAATGTAAGATATCCAAAAAATATATATCTTGGCTTAATTAATGACTTTGATAGTGATAGTGTCCAAATTCATAAACATAATTTACAAAAGACTTTTGAGATGTGGCTCTGTTTACTTTTCCAGACTCATTTTTGATCCTAGGTCCCTCAGACTAAAAAATCCTGCCATACAGAAGTTCTCTTAATTCCTCAAACATTCCCTGCACTGTCTTTGTCGAAGTTTTTTCTCTGCCTGTAACCAGTTCTTCACCACAGAACACAAGGCCTTTCTCTTGTGTAACTCCTACTTACTACTTAGAAGTTATTTCTTCTGCAAAGGAGGTCCTGACTTCCCAAATCCCAATTAATGCCTTTCCTAGTGCTCCTCCCTCAGCCTATCCCCCTAGCAGGACCAACCAGCCTCTGAGAAACAGGGACCACCTCTGTCTTCTTTACACTAGTACTTCCAGCTGCCAACACAATACTTGGCTCAGAGGATGGGCTCAATAAATGTTGAATGATGGGAAAAATGTAAAACAGCATAAAATATGTAATATTAAATATAAGCTCCGGGTGCCTGGGTGGCTCAGTGGGTTAAAGCCTCTGCCTTCAGCTCAGGTCATGATCCCAGAGTCCTGGGATCGAGTCCCGCATCGGGCTCTCTGCTTGGCAGGGAGCCTGCTTCCTCCTCTCTCTCTCTCTGCCTGCCTCTCTGCCTGCTTGTGATCTCTGTCTGTCAAATAAATAAACAAAATCTTTTAAAAAAAATAAAAAATATAAGCTCCAATGTAGTGTTAAATAAGAAATTCCAATACAAACATTTAAATAGTATTAAATCCCAATTTACTTTCTCGCCCATTAAGAACTATGTGACTTGGGAACATTATAGATTAATGAAAGTTTCATTAAGAAGTCACTGCCACTTTACTAAAGTTAATGTTGAAAATGATCACGCTTTATATTTAAGGTCAAAACCTGGAATCAGTCCTTCCTAATATAGATATCCTTTAATTATATTTATCAAACCTGTATGAAATATTATGGGAATAAACATTATCCCTATTTTTCAAAAAGAGGAGTGCCAAGAAAACTCATTCATACTCATTCTGTGTTCCCTGAATAATAATATTTTTGTAGGAGGTGCAGAAATTTTATTTTACATTTTGCTCTTGGCATTTTTTGAAATCTACCCAATCTGTGAACTGCTCATGAACAAGTCCTAAAGTAAATGATTATCATTTGGCTTTTATCGTTTTCCAGTGTTCCAAAACTTTCATACAAGTATGCTGCCCAATGCATATTTTTATTATTGTTTGTGTTTTATTATAAGCCATTATCTATTTATGGAACTGTCTCACTCAATGGACTGGGTTTTTGAGAACAGACTGCATTTTATTCATCCCCACCTCCTCAGAGCCAGATACCTGGCAAATAGTAGGTCCCCAGTACATTCTTGTCAATAGATGACATTTACTTTACCAATTTTGCAAATCTAGTACTTTGATCATATTAAACACCTTAGTGAATTAGAAGAGCATACTATTTGGCCTTCTAAAATAAAAGTGGAATCGCATTTTCCCGCTGCTGAAAAATCCTTTTCTGGTTCCCTTTGCCTTGCAAGATAAAATACAATCGCTTCAGCATGCCCATGAGATCCTTCATGACCTGGCTCCTGCCTCATCTCCTCACTCCTGCCTCTCCTCTGGTCCTGAGCACACCCCAATATCCATCATTCTAGACACACTACACACTTATCCTATTCTTCAGTAGGACTGGCTGCTTATTTCCTTAACTTACTGCATTGTTTCATTCATCTACATTTGTTCAAAAATGATAGATCCTTTTCATTTTGTACTGAGTCCACATTAAACATTTTACATCTTTTTTTTTTTTTTCATTTGTTTCTTATTACATTTACCAAGTGCCTAGCATTTAACTCAGGGCTTAGCACATACTAAATAGCAAATATATGTTGATGACTAAATGAAGAATCCTTAGCAATAAAAATTATTCCCTCACTTCACGGGTAAGTAAATTGATTTAAAGAGAGATGAAGTAATTTGTCTGAGCCCATACAGTTTAGTCAATTCCAGAGATTTGGATCATCTTTCTTCTTTTTCTGGCTGGAATCTAATTTTCCTTTAAGACCCATGTACGGTGGGATATTTTCAGGGAAAAAAAAAATCTTTTCTGATTTCCCCAAACCTTCACTCCCAGCATTCCTCTCAACAAAATGAGTCATTCCCTTACACATGTGGCATCTACTATCCTTATTGACTGCACTTACCGGACTGTCACATTGTAACATGTTTAATGTCTGCCTTTCTTGATGCCCCTGGAGCACCAGCCTCTGTCTTTTCTATTTCTTCATTCGCAGTGCTCACTGTGTAATTGGTGCCCAAAGGTATTTGCTGAATTCAGTTGAAAAGTCAGTTTTAAGACATTAAAATATTAATATTTAATATTTAATATTAAAATATTAATATTAATTTTAACTTATATTTCATTTGCATAACACTATTACTCTAACCATATATAATTTTTAAGAGCACACAAATCCATCAAATCCTTTTACTATACTGCTTTTTTCTGAGGAAACTGTATGTTGACTCATGCCTCAGTTCTTTGAGATCTGCCTTTGTTCTCACTTCCTTCTGGATGGTCTCCAGGGACAAACAGGTCAAAGGTTCCTTTCACTCCCCAAATGATCCATTGCCTCTCTTTTTTTCACTCTGGGCCTGCACCTGCCAGGTTCTCTGTTTCCTGGCTCTGTCAGTTTCATCTCTATCCCTCCTCACTGTTTTCTTTCATCCAGAAAGTCTTGGGTGTGTTGGCTGGCCACTTCCTGTCTGGCTTCCTGTTGACACATGACCCCTACACTTCGTTCCTCCTAGTCTTTCTGCTCTCTATTGGCCTCCCATTTCCACCTGTCATCAGCCATGCCCAACCAACCCTCTAGCACCTGAAACTCCATAAGCTGAAAACAAATGGACACTGCTCCTGCCCGGCAAGGGCTCTTGTACCCCTCCGCTGGAAAGGTTCTCTGTACCTATCTCTAGCATCCTCAAACCATCCTGTGAAGTGCTGAGTCTTCCATCCTCCTGCCCAAGATCATGCTCACTGCATCATTCTCATGCTCACATCTGTCCGCAGTTTCCTATGCTCAGAGATATAAACCAAATAGCATATCAGAATCGGCCCTGGAAAACATTCTCCTTGACTTGTTTTTAGGCACCATTGAGTCCATCCAAACTCATGGTTATTTGCTTCCACGTCACTCTGGTGCCTTCTTGCTTTTGTGACTTAACTCTGCTCTTCTTGCTTCCTCAATCGTTTCTTATCACAACTATCCTTATTGAGTTCATACACAGTTTTTCCTCTACGAACCCTTCTTCAATTTGTGTTTTCACAACTGCTTTGTCTGCTTTGTGTTTTCACAGAACACTTTTGCATGTAATGATTGACATTCATATATTTTGTTCATTAGATCTCCAAGACGTATTTACTATTTCTTGCAAATTTGTATCCTTTTGTTTTTGTTATGTGGTAACTCAGAAGCAGTTTGATAACACCCACAATCTCTGGCATGGTACCTTGCCTATACAGGAACTGAGGAATACATAGAAACCCATATAATATGTCCAAACCCATTTAATGTACAACACCAAGAGTGAACACGAAGGTCAATTATGGACTTTGGGTGATTATGATGTATCAGTACAGGTCTATCAGTTTCTACAAATGTACAACTCCAGTAGGAAACTTAATGGGAGAGGCTATGCATGTGTGGGAGCAAGGGGGGATATGGGAAGTCTCTGTACCTTCCTCTTAATTTTTCTGTGGATGGAAAACTACTCTAAAAAGATTAAGTTTTAAAAAATTTTGTCTGAAATACCAAAGCAGAACCAATTAAAAAACCAATCAATTCTCTTTATATTTAGTGTGCACGTTTGAGAATCACAACAAAAGACCTCATAAACTCCCAAATAGCTTCTTTAGCAGCCTACAATGAGGCTATGCTCTTCAGTCACCATATTAGAAATTCAATTCATTTGAGTCAGTTTTTTTATTAATTGAAATGTATTTGACATATAACATTGTGTAAATTTAAGGTGTATAACATGTTAATTTGATACATTCATATATAGTTACATGATCAGCATTATAGCAATAATTAACACCTCTATAACACCACATAATTATCTTTCTTTTTAGTGATAGCAATAATTAAGATCGAGTCTCCAGCAAGTTTATAATACAATATTGTTGCCTATATTCACTATACTGTTCATTAGATCTCCAAGACGTATTTACTATTTCTTGCAAATTTGTATCCTGAAACAGCATCTGTCCTGTTTTCCCACCCCCCACCACCCACTGGTAAACACTGTCTTACTCTCTATTTTTATAAGTTTGGCTTTTCTTTTTTCTAGATTTTACGTAAAAGTGATATCATAGTATTTGTCTTTCTCTACCTTATCTCACTTAGCATCCATGTTGTTGCAAGTAGCAATATTTCCTTCTTTCTCATGGCTGAATTTCATATATAGATAGATAGATAGATAGATAGTAGATAGTAGCTATATATATGTATTTTATTTACATAACATATATTATATATATAAACATAATTAAGATATAGAAGATATGATAAATATGTATCTATATCTTTTTAATATCCTGTATTCATTCCTTTTAGACATATAGCTAGAAGTGGAATTCCTGGATCATACAGTAGATCTATTTTTTAACTTTTTGAAAAACCCCATATTGTTTTCCATAATGGCTGAACAAATTTACATTCCTATAGCATTGTACAAAGGTTCCCTTTCATCTACATCCTCTCCAATACCTATTTTCTTTTGTCTTCTTGATGATAGGCATTCTAACAGGTATGAGATGATATCTCAGTGTGGTTTTGATTTCCGTTTTCTTGATGATAAGTGATCTTGAGCATCTTCCCGTGTCCTTTTGCCAATTTGGATGACTTCTTTGGAAAAATGTATATTTAGTTCCTCTGCCTCTTTTTAAATTTGATTTTTTTTTTTTGTTACTGAGTTGTTATGCATTCTTTATATATTTTGGATATTTACCAGCTCTTTATCTGATATATGGTTTGCAAAAATTTTCTCCCATTCACTAGGTTACCTATTCATTTTGATTGTTTCCTTTGCTGAGTAGAAGCTTTTAAATTTGATGTAACCCCATTTGTTGGTTTTTGATTTTGTTGTTTTTGGTATCATATTCAGTTGAGTCACTATTTATGGTGAAATATAATGAGAATCTATGGCCCAGAGATTTCAAGATTGTACACATATGACCTGGAATAGGCCACATTCATATTCCAGATTAAGGTCAGAGACAGCTACATAGTAGGAAGTTTGGGGAAGCCAGGTGACAATGTGAGGAAACTGCTGGTATACGAAAGTGGGCTGGGTAAGATCAATATAATTTATTCCCACGTCCCTGAATCATTTTTGTTCAACAAACATTTTGTAAGCAGCAAGTTTTATGCATGTAAATCACTTCAAGGCATAACCATACAATCCACCACCTATACAATTTACCATCCTGCCTCCTTGTCCTTATTCCTCATGGATCTTTCTCCCTAAAAATTTTTCCCCCTGCTGAGGTAATCAAGATAGATACTATAAAGGAGGTGGTATTTGAATTGGACAGATTCCAACAGCGTCAGGAAGATTTTAACAAGCAGAAATTGCAAGGTATCCTAGGATCTATTTCTATGAGTGCATGTTATATATTCACAGAAATAGGTCCTAGAATAAATGCCTATAAAATACCTCTGGAAATGTATTATATATTTCAGATGCCTGGAAAATAGGTGTAACTAAAAGGAAGTAAGGATGGAAGAAGGGATAAGGGAAGAAAAGATAGTATTTACTAGATAAGATAAAATAAAGTAAAATGTTTCTCCAAATTGCCAATCTCAGTACCTACTTGGTAGGCTATAAAAAATGGATATTCAATTTTCCAAATAAATATTTACGAGTCAGGAACATTTTTTCAAGATTTAGCCAAGCCCCAAATTCTGGAGCCAGTAATAACCATCACAGCAATTCCGTTTATTATGTGCTTATATAAACAATGCATATAGTTGTATTTAATTGTCACAATTGCCTACAGGTTAAGTACTATTATCCCCATGTAACTAAGGAAATATCGAGGCTTAAACGTTAAAGACTTGCTCCAAATCACAGAGTTGATCAGTGTGGCTTCCTAATCAGGTAGTATCAGGTAGTAAAAGGGCAGCTAGGGGGGTCTCAGGACCAAGTTAAATTTACTGCTGATTTTCAGATCCTGCTCCATGATCTCAACTCAAATTGTTATAAACTGTTATATATTATAAATTGTCATTTTTATATATTATTTATATATAATTATATATATAATTTTATATATTATTTATATAATTATATATAAATTATACATTTTCTATATTATATATGTATATAATTTATATTATATATTATTTATTATAATATATTATAAATTGTTAAAAATGGGAATAATAACAGAACCTAATTGCCTTGGGTTATGTGTGGATTACATGAGTTAGTTTTTAGAATAAGGCCTGACACATGGTAAGAACTCAATAATGTTACCTATTATTATTATTCCTTGGGATGAAAGTTTATGACTTTTTATTACTTAATCTTTTTCTTTAAACTCTCATCCATGTTATTATCTTGATTCCACATAATCCCGGATCTTCAATTCAAAAATTTTTAAAAACTCATACTAATAACAATGTTACAGATAATTGCTTTCAGGAATATACTTTAAGACTCATCAAATATTTAACACTAATGAAAACAATATAAATTTATTATATTGAGATAAATTAGAATATATTACTCTTGATCTCTGCTATTTCTTTTATTCTTTCCCCAAATTTGGGTCAATATCAGAGTGTTTCACAGTGAGCCCTGGTAATACCAATTATTTTGAGATGTGTATGAATTACTTCTGGGTATATTAATTATAGTTCTCTCAGGGTTCCTCTACCATTCTCAAGATACCCATAAATCAAATGATATTTTTAAAAATTTATCTTATCCCAAATGACAGAATACAAATGTAAGACAGACAAATACGCATATGCAGACAAAACAAACAAAAAAACCCACCCAACTCCCCCCAAAAAAGTTACATAAAGCATCCAAAATACAACCCTATTTTTTTTTTGAGCTACTGATTAACCATCCAAATAAAGACAAAGATAATTGGTCAGTTTTCTTTATTGTGTATTTGTCCAAAAATATATATTACTCTAACCGGATTACCTATCAATGCATAGCATTGAAGGCTGGAGGATCAGTAGAGATTTTGTATTGAACTGATTGAACTCATATATTTAAAAGGGAACTCAAAATGTGTATTTTGCTGGGCCCCTGGGTGGCTCAGTGGGTTAAGCCTCTACCTTCCGCTCAGGTCCTGATTTCAGGGTCCTGGGATGGCGCTCCACATGGGGCTCTCCGCTCTGAGGGGAGCCTGCTTTCCCCTCCCCCTCTGCCTGCCTCTCTGCCTACTTGTGATGTCTCTCTCTGCCAAATAAATTCTAAAAAAAAAAATGTGTATTTTGCTGCATATGGAGAATTAAAATCAACTTCACTTTGAACATTTCAGGGTATAAATTTTAGAAGCTCCTTGTCTTCGCCATTCTCCCGAGATAACAAATGTGAAATGAGCAAACATAGACTAGATCATGCATAGTAGGCACTCAAAAATGTTGACTTTACCCCTTCTCTTCCTATAATAACATATCAAGAATATAAGCATAGCCAGGTGGTAACCATGACAGCATAATGATTCAGGAGGACACTGATCTGGGTGTTAGAAGTCATTTAAATAGGTCTTAATTTCTTCATCTGGAAAATGAGGCAGTTTTTAAAATTATATTATTGGGGCACCTGGGTGGCTCAGTGGGTTAAAGCCTCTGCCTTCAGCTCAGGTCATGATCCCAGGGTCCTGGGATCGAGCCCCACATCGGGCTTTCTGCTCGGCGGGGAGCCTGCTTCCTCCTCTGTCTATCTCTCTCTGCCTGCCTCTCTGTCTACTTGTGACCTCTGTCAAATAAATAAATAAAGTCTTTGAAAAAAAATTATATTATTCTACAGAGTAGTTAATTTAATGGTCCCTGAATAAGGCACATATTTTTTCCTAAGCATAATACACATTTAAATTTAGGTTGCAAATATAGACACTACAAAAAAAATCACACAATACTATATCCTTCTTATACATCTTTTGATTAAAAAAAGATCTTCTAAGGTCAGAAGGAAAAAAATGTGTCCAATAATGAGCAGAACTGAAGTCCGCATAACTCATGAGTATAAAATATAAAACACATACACACTCTTTCTATATTTATCTATATATAATACATATGTAAATATATATGTATGTATGTAAAATACATGAAGATGTTATTTTAAGTTAGTAGTTAGCAAAATGTAAGGCTAAAATTTACCTTGGGGCTTTTCTAGCACCCACTCTAACTCAACTACCCATTTATTTACATTTATGCACAAAAGTAACAATGGATATATGCTTAGTTTTCCAATAGAGGCACTAGTATTTTTATGTACAATAATTCATATAGGAGGGCAAAACAAATATACATATAATAAATGTCACTCCAAATATGTGCCATTTGTTAAGGAACTATTTACTAATTGTTTTAAATCTCTGCCTCTCTGGAGAATATGCTCATCATAGTCCCCTTATGGTCCACAGAGATAACTAGTCCTACACAACATCAACCAGTATGTGGGTATGGTGAAAAGCTCATGGGCTGCAAAATCAGAAGACCTGATTTTGAAGAAGACCAGAAGACCTGGCATTCAATGCCAGGCTCTAACACTTAATTAGTGTATAATTAATATTAGATAATAGCTTAGCATCCATTAGATTTTATGCACTTATGTTTAAATAGGCCTGCTAATTACACTTGCTCTCCTTACCACGTAGAGGTGGTTTGAGTTGTGAATAGGAAAGCATACCCAAGTAAGTGTTCATCATTGTTAGAGTTGACATAACATCCTATTTGTGACCCGGCTGCATTATACTTAATAGTATATCCTTTATCTTCTGGCTCTAAGTTTCTTTCACACCCTCCATCATTACCTAATCAAACTCCCAGTTCTGTCCATTTAACATTCTAAATATTCCTTAATTATTTGCTTTCCTTTCTATCCCTACCACCACCTCACAAAGGCAAGACCTCATCCTGCTAGTAGCTTCCTCCCTTTTTATGCCACTTAAAGCCATCTTGTGACAAAGATGCCACAATGATCTACCCTGAAACACAATCTGACCATGCTGTTTTCCCATCCTTCATTCTAAGCAGTTCCCTGGTGACAGAGTGAAGTTCAAGCTTTAAAAGGGCATCCATAGCCTACCCTAGTCTGACACCCTGAACTACTGCTCCAGTCTTATCCCTCACCTCTTCCATCCTCAGCATTTCTAGGCCTTAGTTTAATGCTGTGTTCTTAGAGAATTTCCTACTTCCTTTCACCAAGTGGCTATCTCCTACTTAACCATGAAAAATTAACTTGGGAACTTTCCAGGACATGGTTAGAAGGCACAACCACATACAAATTAATTTCCATGTTATAACACAGTTATTTACTTTTGTGTCTATCTTTCTGGCCAAAATATGAGTTCTTACTGACAGAAACTTTTTTTTAACACCCAGGACAGTGTCTAGCATATGAGGCATATTTGTTGAATATATACTGTTGTTTCTACCCTGAAGATCGGTGCCCAAATCTTTATTTAACACCAAGAAGCTAGATATTTGAAAATCATCAAATTAAAACAAGAATGAGCTAGAATAACCACACAACAAAGACCAAGGTAACATTGTTCCAAAAGTAAATCCGTGGCTCTCATGTTTTAAAAGGCAATCTCCTTACACCTAAATAGTACAGAGATATTTAGAAAAATCGTGCTGCTTCCATTCATCATGTCTAAATAAAATGGCATAGCAATTATTAATGGTAATTATGATAAGTATTTTATAAACTTTAATTTGAATATTAATACCCATTTTGATAAGAATTTAAAGGAAAGATTCATTGACAAGATGTCACAAGGACCACTTTGGGGAGAAACATTATCTTAATAAAGTGAAGACTGAAGAGTCTGGGGAACTGAGCCAAAAACCAAACCAAATACGCAATAACCACAGTGACCCATTAACCCTCAAACAATAATCACCCCCCTACTACAGTTATTACTTGAAACACGATTCTTTTGGGAGAATGATTCAGAATATTTTACCATATTTAAGTATAATGCAGCCGGGTCACCAATACTAAAAGAAAAAAAGAAAGCCAAAAAGGAAAAATTCAATGATAGTGTTTCTAAGTTACATATTTCCCTCTATTAGATTTAGTTTTGTTTTTATTCTCACTTAATTTTAAACATGCTTATACCCAAATTTGTGTCTTCTTAGCCCTTCTTTTCCTATATAACTTGTTCCTTAACACTTCCTCAGGAGTCTCATTTTCTAAGCTTTTAATTAACATTTCTACTTTCTCCTGATTTCTAATATTAATAGTCGTCCTCTAAATATGTGGCCATCTTCTAGTAGAAAATAAATATCACCTAAGTGCTTTCAATGCAATTTATTTATTCTTTAGATTGGCTAATAAGACTCACTGGTCTAGTGAGTGAATTTGCATGATAATAAGCAATCCGTGAATGGCATAGCCCAGCTCAGCTATTCTTTTTAAGCATTTCTATTCACTGTTCAGATTTAAATGTTTTATAATCATTTTGTCCGATATTATTCACAATAAAATCGTGAAATAG
This sequence comes from Meles meles, assembly GCF_922984935.1. Taxonomy (NCBI): domain Eukaryota; kingdom Metazoa; phylum Chordata; class Mammalia; order Carnivora; family Mustelidae; genus Meles; species Meles meles. Next base: position 57,579,290 of record NC_060077.1, read on the forward strand.
GTCAATATCAAACTCACGGAAACCTAAGTATTTCAAAGACACTATATAATTAAGCTTTTATATTCCTCCACGTTATGACAGGGGCTAGCCTAAACAATACTGGAAGAAGAAATCGGTAGTGTCACTTGATAAATGTGTACGGAAGTGTTGGAACATTTCTAAGGACAACAAAAGGTAGTGCTAACCGAACAGAGGAGTGCTAAACCTTTAGTATGAAGTTCACCTGATAGCCTCAGGTAAGCAGGAATTGATCAGAAGCCAGGAAACCCCAGCGCTCTCTGCATACAAATTCACATTGCAGGAAGAATCCCTAAAGCAAAATTCCAGACACAGTCTCCTTCACAATTAAAATGATTCAGCTTCCCCATCTAGCCTCTATACCTATCTCCAGTCCACTTCCCCACTAATTTTGCTCCTTCTTCTGCCATGTGCTCTAATTCCAACTCCCAGAGTTCACTCTCCTAACCACTGTCCAGGTTTAGACCTGTGCCACTTCACCTAAGAATCACTCCATTTAACTACACATCAGTTTGGAAATGCCCCATACTTTGCCTTCTAAAACAGCTCCTTATATGGTTGCCTTAACTTTCTCCTTCATTTTCTTTTCTTCCGCAAACTCCTTTTATGCCACTCGTTCTTGAAGGGCCGATATTTTTCTATAGAGTGATATATTTTGACTCTTGTCTCCTCAGTCTTTGATCTTCTAAAGTGATCTTAACAACCACAACAGCTTTAAGCTGCACGTCTAAACCTTTCACAAGTTTTTTTCTTCAGTATGAATATTTATTCTGAGCTGAAACATATATCCCTGATGCCTATGAAACATATCTCATGGGTATTGCACAGGCATGGTAAACCTTATGTATCAAAAAACTGCTTCTTCAAATATTTTTCATTCTGAATCTTGGAAAATGGTGGCACCATCCACCTAGTCAATCTAGAGTCAAACTCTAGCCAATAAGGCTGGAGTCATTCCAGAATGCTTTCTGCTTCACTTCCCACATTTGTTAAAATTTTATTTCAAAATATTTGAGAACCTACTAGGTACCCATCTTAAGCCAGGTGCTAGACATACCTCAGTAATCAAGGTAGATATCATTCTTACAGAATTTACATCCTAATGGGAATGTATAAAGAGGCTTTTGTACTGAACTCTATGTGAAAACATTCCTAGGAGTCTGGCTCTATAAAATCTATCGAGCTATCTATTCCACAAATACAATAGCAAAAGAACAAAAGTAGTAAGTTCATTTTTTTTTTATTCCTGCATTATTTTCTTCCTGGAATGCCACAATAGCTGTCTAACCAGTTTTATGTCTTTTTTTATTTCCTAGTCCCTATTTATCTGTCCCTAGTTCCTATCTATCCACTCCAATGTAGCCAGAATAATCTTTCTAAAATTGCAAGCTGACCATAACCTTATCATGGTAAACTTGTCTATGGGATGCAATCCAAAGTCCTTGAACTGAGCCATGAAGTCTTTGCTGATGGAAACTCTCTATATTCCATTTCTCCACCATATTCTCTGCTATGGCCATGCTAAGCTTCTTGCAAATTGCCATGCCCAGTGTGCTCTCTCCTGGCTCTATGGCTCCACGCATGCTCTACCATACATAATCTCCTCCATTTGAATAAACTCTACTTACACTTCAGATTCATGCTGGCCTTAATCGCTCTATAAAGTCTTCCTTAAGAATCATTATAGTCCAGGGGCGCCTGGGTGGCTCAGTGGGTTAAAGCCTCTGCCTTCTGCTCAGGTCATGATCCCAGGATCCTGGGATCGAGCCCCGCATCCGGTTCTCTGCTCAGCAGGGAGCCTGCTTCCTCCTCTCTCTCTCTCTGCCTGCCTTTCTGCCTACTTGAAATCTGTGTCTGTCAAATAAATAAATTAAAAAAAAAAAAAAGAATCATTATAGTCCATGGGTGCCCCACCTTTCTTTTCTCATTTCACCTTGTCATTTGCCCATCATTTTACTTATGGAATCAGATTATAATCATGGGTTTGCCTCTCTCCTGTTTGTTGAGCTTTTGAGGGGCTGGGCCCACAGTTTGCTCCTTTCCATGTTTTTGGTTTCTATAACAGTGCCTTCATGTAGGAGTCTGTAAGTAAATATTTAGTGTGTAAATTAATGGGTGGCAAATATTCTATATTACATAACAATATCGGGTTCTTCCTCAAATACCGTGTTATGAAGTCCTACCTACTTCCAAATAGACAATGCTTCCCTAACCTATGAGACCAACTCATCTTCCCTGTGCATTCCAGACCCTTCACAATATCCAAAAGGAGACCCCTTCTGAAAAAATGGTAATCTTACATGTCCTTCAGTGTTCAAGACTCACTTCCTCCAGGAAGCCCTCTTCATTACTCCAATAGAAATAGTATTTTCTTACTTTGAACTCCCAATGTTTTAACATAAGAATGGATATTTACCTATACTTATAACTAAGAATGTTTTCTATGTATATGTCCCCTTTTTTACCAAAATAATTTATCGAAGTTCTTATGAATAAAGACTCCTCTCTGAGTTGTCTCTGCCACTTCATTAGTGCAAATATGACAGGTATTCAATATATTCTTTTATTATATTATCCTTGAAGGAAGGAATAAAGAATCGCTCTGGATCCTGCTCCGAAAGTGCTCTAAATCTGTTCTCACAGACTCAACTATTTTCTATCTTTATCTTACTTGGTACGTCAGCATTGTGCCTCAGAGCTGACCAGCCTCTTTCCTGAAAGGCAGAGTACACTTAGCTTCCGTACACTATACCCTTCTGATCTTTCTTCCGTGTCTCTGGCTACTCCCCCAGTCAGCTCTGGAAGCTATTCTTCCTTTACCAAACCTTTAAATGTTTGGTTCCTTGGGGATGTTTCTTCCCTAAGCCCATTTCTCATCTTACTCCTCACATATAGCCCAATCTGAATTTTTTACAACTTCATCTTAAATAGAGCAGAAAAGTAACTTCAGGGGCGCCTGGGTGGCTCAGTGGTTTAAGCCGCTGCCTTCGGCTCAGGTCATGATCTCAGGGTCCTGGGATTGAGTCCCATATCGGGCTCTCTGCTCGGCAGGGAGCCTGCTTCCCTCTCACTCTCTCTGCCTGCCTCTTTGCCTACTTGTGATCTCTCTCTGTCAAATAAATACATAAAGTCTTTAAAAAAAAAAAAAAAGAAAAGTAACTTCACTCTGTTTAAAATGTGCAACACTGTGTTTCAAACGAGCATACGTCCTATCATTATAATGAGTACGGGGATAGTGAAGAGGAAACCAGTGCATAATTTTAGAAACATACTCAACAGATACATATTATAAAAAGGACATTTATAAAGACCAGACGGATAATGTGGATGGCCGGAGCACTTAAAAGTTATTTCCTTCCATAAAATGTAACCTCTATTCAGATCATGTTAGTGAATACAAATCGTTTGTGCTTGTGTGACTTGGCTTTAAACCACTGGAGAGAATATTTGCACATTTACCCCAGCAAAAGTTGTAGAGGCTTCCCTCGCAGAAGTGCTTAAGAGTCTGATGATGTCAGTGACTTGCTTAAAAGAGGATAAAACAACATACCCTCAGGCAAGCAGGAGGATTTAAATAGAGCCAATTTACAGTGCCTCAGCAAATTCAGAAATTAATTCAAATTAAGACATGTTGCTTTAAGAGCTTTATCAAAAGATCAGTTCTAATTTAGAAGTGGGGGTGGAGGGGTGGGGGGAGGGAGTCAAAATGTATACCCATAAAAATTTCCCTGTATTCCAAAGTATCCTTTCAAAAATTACGGAACAAAAATCACAGCATGCATTACTTCAAACTGAGAGAAATGTGAAGTTTGTTTGTTTGTTTGTTTAATAAGTCAGTTGGGACACACGGATGGTTGCCAGAAGGGAGGTGAGTGGGGAGTGGGTTAGACGGGTGATGGTGATGAAGGAGTGCACTTGTGATGAGCACCAGTGTTGCACGGGCTTATTGGATCACTACACTGTACCCCTGGAACTATATTACACTGTATGTTAACTAGACTTTAAATGAAAACAAAAGAAGAATTGGCAGTATTTCTGAAGATGGGTGTGAAGATAGAGATCAAAAGAGAAGGATCAAAACATTTTTAAAAAAATGAATCAATTGGGAATGGGAAGGATTGTAATTTATTCTAATATACAGAATCTAGAAATTTGGATATGTCTGAAACATGGTTCTGTCTTCTGTAGAATAGAGTTTGTGATAAATTACTTGTCGCAGTAGTTATTTAATCTACATGCTTCATCTAGAACACCGACACATTTCTCCCAGGTATGAGGAGTAAATTACTGACTAAACTCCCTGGGTCTCTAAAGCAAACTTGAGAGTCTAATTGAAACTTTATTTGTGCGTACACCTGTCCAATCTAGTAAAAACCAGACAGTGATCTTTTTAGAGTCCATAATTGTGTTCTGAGAGCTAAACTTTGACATCTGAGCTCAACAAACTCCCAGAGAAACAGCCATAAGAAGATTATATAAAGGAGAAACCTTACATCAAGTGATTTCATGTATAAAAACACATGTGATGGGAATTAAGGAGGGCATGTGATGTGATGAACACTGGATGTTATACGCAACTGATGAATTATTGAACTCTACATCCCAAACTAATGATGTACTATATGTTGGCTAATTGAATTTAAATTAAAACACACACACACACACCAACAGCTTTGTCTGAAACACTATCCATTTTGCCCACTGTTATTCCTGAAAATTATTGCTTATTTGGACATAGGATATCTATAGTTATAAATTTCTTGGCAACATATCATTGGGATTTGTTTAAAATATTTTTAGCAAAAATAATCTTCGTCTTTCATATAAATATGTATTTCTTTACGACCTTCATGACAAACTCAGAAACTCTGAAAATTGTAACGTGACCTTACCTTGCTTCCATTTTCTCTCGCCTCTCGTTCCATCTTGAGGTCAGAGATTAGAAGATTCTTATATTTGTTTTTTCCATTATCGCTGTGGTCATCTATTCTGTATTCCGAAGTCAGCTGTGCTGAGAGGGGGCTGTCACTCAAGTTCAGTGGCTGATCCTCCTGCTCCAGCCCAGTTTTGCCATCACCATTGGAGTCGCCCATCTCCCTGCTGTGTGTTCCCCCTGAAGCAACTGAACTGTGCCCCAGAGTCTCATTGCCGTTAAAACTCTCTGCAGCAGAATCATCTGTTGGAAAGAATAGTTTGATTTTAATTAATGTGCCATTCAGTTACTACTTCAACATTCACTGAGCTCCTGTTATGTCTTGGCATCGTGGTAACGTTACATATCCTGTGTAATTTATCTTTACGAATAAACTTGTGAAGCAGCCATTGTTATATGTAATCTAGTAGGCACATTTAGGCAAAAGAAGTGAAGTAAAATAATAAGCAGATAAAATAGGGAAACCAGTTCAATCTCAAAAGCAATCGCGAAGAAAAGCAAATTGAAACAAAGAGAAACTCATTAATTATTCTGTAGATAGTTTCTGTTTTTCTAGTGAGAATATCCAGATTTGGTGAAAATTCTCTGATAAAAGCAATGTCTGTTCTGCTAGTGGGGTGTGTGTTGGTTCAAGCTTTATGAGTATTTAATATGCATCTAAAACATTAAAAGTGCTCACACCTTCCGCTCCAGTCATTACACTTCTGGGACCTCTAAGTTTAAGGAGTATAATCATTGAATGCATTTCTGTGCAGGTAAAAAAGCTTTTATACCAGTGTTATTTACAATAGCAAAGATTCAGAAGTGACAAAAATTACCAAAAGTAATTTTGGTACTGGCTTAATACATGTTGGGATGATTAGAATATGGGAAATGTGGAATCTTTTCCATTAATATTAATGGGAAGTGTGAAGTGTTAAATGGAAAAAGCTAGCTTCAAAAATGGCCAAATGATACCAATTTTCTGAAAAGAAAACACATACCCTTATAGAGGAAGACAAGTAAAAAAATGTAGCCTAAAATATTAATATAAATTTCTTCTTAACTGGAATGGCACTATATTTTTAAATACTCTTATTATTTACAACATATATAATTTTCTAATAAAAAATAACTAGGAATAAAAAATAAAAAGCAAAACGGAAGAAAAGGAAGAAACAAAATCAGTCAAAATTTTCTGGCTTTAAAACAAATGATAAATTTGTTTAGAAATACACATCAATAACAATTAGAGTAAGAAACAAAATTTACATGCAACAAAAGTCTTATTTCTCTTCATTTCATCTTTATATTAATTTTAAAGGATTATGAAGGACAAAGGTGTTAAATTGTTTCTTTTAGTTAAGGGCTCTTGATGAAGCAATATAAATATGAGTGCACACAAGTAATATTTTGATTCTGAACATTCTCAAGTTTGCTTTATTTTCATAGGATGCAATGAAATATTTAATGCCAAAAATAATATTTAAATTCTGAAGGAGTGGTACAACTCACCTGTTCATTTATTTATTCAACATTTATTGAATACCAACATTATTGGTTAAATAATTTGGCCAACAGAGTCTCTGCCTTCAGCGAGTTCACAAATAAGTAAAAGAGATGGAGGGCGGGGGGGGGGGGGGGGGGGGGAACCGTGCAACTACAATGCAGAGGAAAAAAGGCTTTGATCCAAAACAAGGTTGGTAAAGACATCACAGAAGTTTTCCTAAAGAAGGTGGCATATGAGCCGAATTTCCAAAGATGAGTAAGACTTAACCAGTTAAGAAGCTGGGGGAGAGCGTTCCCCACTTGGGTATCAGCAGGTGCAACATCTCCCAGAAAGGGAAGTACAGGGCGGATGAGAAAGAAGGTTGGGGTGCTGACTGTACACAGAGTCAGAAAGGGAACCGTAGACAGGGAGGCAGAGGATGAAGAGCTTGGCTTGGACCTTGAGTATGAATAGGATCAATCTTATTGTCAGAAGTGGTATGGAAAAAAAAATTTTTTTTTAAGATTTTATTTATTTATTTGACAGAGAGAGAGATCACAAGTGGGCAGAGAGGCAGGCAGAGAGAGAAGGGGAAGCAGGCTCCCCACTGAGCAGAGAGCCCCATGCAGGGCTCCATCCCAGGACCCTGAAATCATGACCTTAGCTGAAGGCAGAGGCTTAACCTACAGAGCCACGCAGGCGCCCCAGAAAAAAAATAATTTTTAAAGAGATTACTCTGATTGATGAGGAAAATGGGATAAAGATGACAAAATGGGAAAGCATTAAGAGCTCTAGAAACCATCTGAATCAGCATTGTTGAAAGCCTGAACCAAAACAGCAGTAGTGTAGAACAGGAAGGGATCGAATCATCATAAGAAAAGAACAGGTAAGACCGAGAGTAGGACAGACAAAGGTCCAGGAGGAAGCCCAGATCTCCGGCTCCAAGGGAAAATGAAAATAAAGGACATTAAGCTTAATTTTCAGTAAAATAATATTTAAAAAAACTTAAATTTTAAAAATTTAATATTTTAAAACTATCTTGTGGAAAAGTTAAAATGTATTCAAATGACAAGATTCTATTCATAAATTACTCCTTTTACATCCCCATTCAACAAAAGACTTCATGTAGAAAGAAAGCAAACATAAGAGAATTTAGGGAAACTCAGTCATAAAGAATATGACATGGCACTTCCCACAGTTACTGAGAAATCACAACCATTCTTGTGATCATGAAATATATAAGGTTTTTGAAATAAAGAATTCAGGGAATAATATATCTAAGTAATTCAGAAAATTGTGCATGTCCTTTATTATGCAAGGTCATTTCTGATTAAGTTATCTCTTTCCACAAAAATCCAAAGAAAAGCATAATGGACATATTCTAGACCAATTATCAAATTCATGTAGAAAAGTGTGATTTAACATTTGTGTACTAGAATCCCTTAAAAATGCTAAACATTTTATGTAAGAAAATTTCATCAATATGTTAAAAGAATGAATAACTCTGAAGGTATATTCCATTTTAAAACCTAACCTACTAGTGCCTGCGTGGTTCAGTTAGTTAAGCATCTGCCTTTGGCTCCGGTCACGATCTCAGGGTCCTGGGATGGGGCCCCAGGTCTCTGTCCTGCTCCCTGCTCAGCGGGAAACCTGCTTCTCCCTTTCCCTCTGTTCCTCCCCATTTGTGCTCTCTTGCTCACTCTCTCTCTCTCAATTTCAAATAAATAAATAAATAATCTTAAAAAAAATCTATACTAGCATGAAACAAAGACAATATCTATCATAATCAAAAATTAAAAATAGTACACTGTGTCTTTAGCCTGAAATCATCATACGTATTTAGTAACTAGTGTACCATTTACTCACATTTTAAATAAGATAAACATTATGATATATCAGGAGAATATTTAATAAAATTCATGTATTTATAATTTTGGTATAAAGTATAAACAATAGAGAAAGTATTTTTAGACAGAGTAGTTCACTCCAGATGTTACCAAGGTAACTAAATTCTACAGCTTTCCATATTTCATTTGTGAGTAAATCAGTATGTTTTCTCAAGAACAAATGAATGATTTACTTGTTTGTATAAAATTTATATATTCACACATTTTATCATTTAAATGGTAAAAGAACCAGTAATGTCACATGCCACTATTTTATAAATCAAAATTTAAAACAGAGTTTTTGATATCTATATTAGAAAAATACAGAAATCAAGAGTGAGCAGACATTAAACTGAAGCTAAATGAACCGTTTTTTTATTGTCTGGTTTCTTGCAATCCTGTTAACGATTTTTATTTCCTCTTCCTTAGAGATACTTTTTCAGAATTTGAAACCACCCATCTCAGACTCCTGTTTATGATAACCAACTCATACCCGCTTATTGCTTCAAAGGGGAAATCTGCTTCCTTACCCAAGATCATTTGCTCCATCCTAAGTGGCTGCTGGTGTGTGGGTAGCGAGCTGCTATACAAAGGGAATAGTGTTGAGATCTGTAGGTATGGCCTTTAGGTTCACACGCCCAGAATGCTGGTGCTTCTCTCAAGTTTCAGCCTGGGTACCATAGCACTGGAACTAAGAACTCTGTGTTTGAGGACCAAGGAGAAAACGGCACCTGGAGCTCTGGAAATTAAGAGTGCCCAGGGTACCTAGCAACAGAAGAGAATGTGGAATGTGATGACAGGAAACGTGGCATCCAGTGACATCAGGAAGTCCGTTGGATGTTGGGTTGCATTGCTCTGAGGCTGGTTTTGCTGGGATGGATTTGGGGCTGCATACAGGACCATCCACATGAGCTCAGCTGTGGCTCTTATCTGTAAGTTGCTGTAACACTAACCATAGTGACCAGCTATTCATTTTCTTCTTTCTCCTTCCCTACTCCCCACTCCCTCCACCAATTAGCACAGACCCTAGAAATACTATTTGTTTAAATTATGTCTAATGTCGTCACATGAGTCAATGGTTAGCTCTCTCTATATAAATAGAATTAACCTATAACATCAAGTATCATATATTTATATATATTTATATATTTAAGTATATAAATATGCATATATGTGTTCTCTTCATATATAAACATAATGCGATGTATATATATTTATTTGAAATCTCCCAAAGCACCTGACCTACATTCTCATTCAGCTACTTTCAGTAGTTCTTCATTATGGCCTTTAGGCCAAGTGCCTTAGGCAAAATGAATAGGAAATATATATATATATATATATATATATATATATATATATATATATAAAATCTTCATTTTAAGATTAGTACTTGGAAATTTAGTCCAAAAATCCAGGTCAGATGCTTATAGGGTCCACAAAGCTTTTATGGTTTTCCCCCAAATGCACCACAGTCCTCCGTCCCTAGTCCTTTGATGCCTCCTTATTAAACCGCCCTTTAATATCTGAATATAAAACTAATTTTAGGGGCACCTGGGTGGCTCAGTGGATTAAGCCACTGCCTTCGGCTCGGTCATGATCTCAGGATTGAGCCCCGCATCCGGCTCTCCGCTCCACAGGGAGCCTGCTTCCTCCTCTCTCTCTGCCTGCCTCTCTGCCTACTTGTGGTCTCTCTCTCTGGCAAATAAATAAATAAAATCTAAAAAAAAAAAAAAAATTTTAAAAAAAACTAATTTTAAATCCAAAATACAGACGTAAATAACCCTATGTCAAAAGATTGGTACCTTAATATGCAAAAAAATAGAAAAAAAAATTTTAATCCTTCAAAGTCTATTTAACAAAATGGAGTTTAGGGACCAGCCCCTTCATCACTTTATCACTCCTACCCTCTGCTCTAAGTCTTCTTCTAGTCTAGGGTCTCCTATAAAAAAATTGAAGTAGCTTTTTCGCAACGGGTTTGCTGCCAGAACACAGGTGGCGTGAAAACCACTGCTCAACCTAAACCAGAATGGGGAAGGAAAAGACTCATATCAACATTGTTGTCATCGGACACATCGGACACGTAGATTCGGGCAAGTCTACCACTACTGGTCATCTGATCTACAAATGTGGTGGAATCGACAAAAGAACTATCGAAAAATTTGAGAAGGAGGCTGCTGAGATGGGAAAAGGCTCCTTCAAGTATGCCTGGGTCTTGGATAAACTGAAAGCTGAACGTGAACGTAGTATCACCATTGATATCTCCCTGTGGAAATTCGAGACCAGCAAGTATTATGTGACCATCATTAATGCTCCAGGACACAGAGACGTTATCAAAAACATGATTACAGGCACATCTCAGGCTGACTGTGCTGTCCTGATTGTTGCTGCTGGTGTTGGTGAATTTGAAGCAGGTATTTCCAAGAATGGGCAGACCCGTGAGCATGCCCTTCTGGCTTACACACTGGGTGTAAAACAACTAATTGTTGGTGTTAACAAAATGGATTCCACTGAGCCACCCTACAGCCAGAAGAGATACGAGGAAATCATTAAGGAAGTCAGCACCTACATTAAGAAAATTGGCTACAACCCCGACACAGTAGCATTTGTGCCAATTTCTGGTTGGAATGGTGACAACATGCTGGAGCCAAGTGCTAACATGCCTTGGTTCAAGGGATGGAAAGTCACCCGTAAAGATGGGAATGCCAGTGGAACCACACTGCTTGAAGCCCTGGATTGCATTCTGCCACCAACTCGTCCAACTGACAAGCCCTTGCGTCTGCCTCTCCAGGATGTCTACAAAATTGGTGGTATTGGTACTGTCCCTGTGGGTCGAGTGGAGACTGGTGTTCTTAAACCTGGCATGGTGGTCACCTTTGCTCCAGTCAATGTTACAACTGAAGTCAAGTCTGTTGAAATGCACCATGAAGCTTTGAGTGAGGCTCTTCCTGGGGACAATGTGGGCTTCAATGTCAAGAACGTATCTGTCAAAGATGTTCATCGTGGCAATGTGGCTGGTGACAGCAAAAATGACCCACCAAGGGAAGCAGCTGGCTTCACAGCTCAGGTGATTATCCTCAACCATCCAGGCCAAATTAGTGCTGGATATGCACCTGTGCTGGATTGTCACACAGCTCACATTGCTTGCAAGTTTGCTGAGCTGAAGGAGAAGATAGATCGTCATTCTGGAAAAAAGCTGGAAGATGGTCCTAAGTTCTTGAAATCTGGTGACGCTGCCATTGTTGATATGGTTCCTGGCAAGCCTATGTGTGTTGAGAGCTTCTCTGACTATCATCCTCTGGGCCATTTTGCTGTTCGTGACATGAGACAGACGGTTGCTGTGGGTGTCATCAAAGCAGTGGACAAGAAGGCAGCTGGAGCTGGCAAGGTCACCAAGTCTGCCCAGAAAGCTCAGAAGGCTAAATGAATATTATCCCCAATACCTGACACCCCAGTCTTAATCAGTGGTGGAAGAACGGTCTCAGAACTGTTTGTGTCAATTGGCCATTTAAGTTTAATAGTAAAAGACTGGTTAATGATAACAATGCATCGTAAAACCTTCAGAAGGAAAGGAGAGTGTTTTGTGGACCATTTGTTTTTTTCGTGTGTGTGGCAGTTTTAAGTTATTAGTTTTTAAAATCAGTACTTTTTAATGGAAACAACTTGACCAAAAATCTGTTACAGAATTTTGAGACCCATTAAAACAAAGTTTAATGAGAAAAAAAAAAAATTGAAGTATATCCACTGCTAGACTATACCCTTCATTTTTTCTCTCAAGGTTTTATTTAAATTCCAGTTAGTTAACATACATTGTAATATTAGGCTCAGGTGTAGGAATTCACTAATTCTTTCATTGCTTAGGTATAACACCCAGGGATCTGAATAAGTGCCCTCCTTAATACCCATCACCCATTTAACCCCTCCCCTCCCCCACCCACCTCTTCTCCAGCAACCCTCAGTTTGTTCTTTATAGTTAAGAGCCTGTTTATGGTTTGCTTCTCTTTTATCCCCCTATATTTGACTATTTTGTTTCTTAAATTCCACATATGAGTGAGATTATATGTCCCTACTCTCCATCTTACACCATAGCTCCCTCTACTCTACAACATGAAGCAGGCAATCCAGTCTAAATAAATCCTTTGTGAGAACACAAGCAGCAACTTGACATCATCCGTAGCAACATCTTACTAGACATATCTCCAAAGGCAAGGGAAACAAAAGCAGAAATGAACTACTGGGACTTTGTCAAGATAAAAATTTCCTCACAGTGAAGGAAACAAACAATAAAACTAAAAGACAACCTACACATAGGAGAAGATATTTGCAAATGACATATCTGGTAAAGTGTTAGTATCCAAAAGCTATACAGAACTTAATCAAACTCAATACCCAAAAAACAAATAATCCAGTTAAATGGCCAGAAGACATGAAGAGACATTTTTCTAAACAACATATACAAATAGCTAACAGAAAAACAACTAACAACTAAAAGACAGCTCAATGTCACTCATCATCAGAAAAATACAAATCAAAACTATGATGAGTTTCCACCTGTCAGAATGGCTAAAATTAACAACACAGGAAACAACAGGTGTTGGCAAGGACCTGGAGAAAGGGACACCTTCTTCCACTGTTGGTGGGAATGCATATTAGTGGAACCACTCTGGAAAACAGTATGGAGCTTCCTCAAAAAGTTAAAAATAGAACTATCCTATGTTCCAGCAATTTCACTCATAGGTACTTACCCAAAGGATACAAAAATACTGATTCCAAGGGGCACATGCACCCAATGTTTATAGCAGCATTGTCACCATAACCAAAGAATAGAAAGAGCCCAAATGTCCATCAACTAATGAATGCATAAAGAAAAATGGTATGAATGTATACAGGATAGACATATAGTGGAATATTACTCAGCCAGCAAAAAGTATGAAATTTTGCCATTTGCAATGACATGGATGGAACTAGACTGTATTATGCTAAGAAAAATAAGTTGGTCAGACAAGGACAAATACTATGTGCTCACATGTGGAATTTGAGAAATAAAACAGATGACATCGGGGAAAGAAGGGGAAAAAAAGAGAAGGGGAAGCAAACTGTAAGAGACTATTAACTACAGAGACCAAACTGAGGGTTGCTGGAGGTGAGGAGGGCAAAAGGGGTCATGAATATGAAGGAGGACACCTGTGATAAGCACTGGGTGTTATATGTAAGTGACAAATCACTAAATTCTACTCCTGAAACTGGTATTGCACTATATGTTAACTAACTAGAATTTAAATAAAAACTTGAAACAAAGAAAGATGATAGATGATAGATAGATAGATAGATAGATAGATAGATAATACATAGAGCGATCCTTTGCTGAGCAGCCCCATTCCTTCCCCAATCTAAGACCCTGACACATTCCTGCCTTTGTCCATTTGTAGTTGTCACCTACAAATTTCTTCCTCATTTTTCTTATTTCCTTTCTTCAGATACTTCTGATGACTTCTCTATTCTTTGATTTCTACTTTACTCAACTTTTGTAATACTGTTATTGAGTAAACAGCACTGTTCTGTTTTATCTTTTACTTACATGCAAAAGTTTTAACTGCTGATGACAGAAGTCTTGCAATCGATGTCCTTAATACCATAAAAATCTTTCAAAAAGTAAGTAATCAACATATTTGCAAACTATAATCCAGATTATATACTATTTAATATGGTATCTTAAACATGTACAAAAGAATGATGCTACATTTTGAAGTCAAACTTTCACCCTAAAGAGTTTACTAATATAAATAAATAAATATATATGTATATAGGTATATATAAAAAGTTAAAGGGCATTAATTTTAAAATGATAAAAACAATATTGAGGGTAAGAAAGTACAGAGGGATTGAGTTTTTCCCCTCCAAAGTGAAGGATAAGTTCTGAAAACTTGACCTCTTTATTGCTAAGAAGAAGGAACTAGAGGGTATTGTGCTAAGCGAAATAAGTCTACCAGAGAAAGACAATTATCATATGATCTCACTGACATGAGAAATTTGAGAAACAAGACAGAAGATCATAGGGGAAGGGAGGGAAAAATGAAACAAGATGAAATCACATAGGAAGATAAAACATAAGAGACTTTTTTTTTTTAAGATTTTATTTATTTATTTGACAGACAGAGATCACAAGTAGGCAGAGAGGCAGGCAGAGAGAGAAGGAAACAGGCTCCCTGTTGAACAGAGAGCCCGATGCAGGGCTCGATCCCAGGACCCTGGGACCATGACCTGAGCCGAAGGCAGAGGCTTTAACCCACTGAGCCACCCAGGCGCCCCAAACATAAGAGACTCTTAATCTCAGGAAACAAACTAAGGGTTGCTGGAGGGGATGGGGGGGTAGGAGGGATCCAGTGGCTTGGTGATGGACATTGAGGAGGGTAGGTGCTATGGTCAGTCTTAAAAAAAGGGGGGGGGCACATCACTGAGTAGGTTTCATCTGGTTTTTGATTGCAATGAAAGTGGCTTTTCCACTTGACCTTGGTGAAGACAAACTAGATCAGATGGCAATCTAGGCATCTGTAGCAGCTCAGGATTGGTCATGGAGCCTGGGCTAATCTCCAACCAGAGAAATTCTGTCAGTAAAAAATAAGAGTTAGTGCAGGGCCCTGTATTCTTCCTGGGGTAGCTTCACTTTTTGGTAACAGATCCTGATTCTTTATCCAGCTGGCCATCATGAACTGAGCAACACCTGGCTCACTGAATGTCAAATTCATGCACACTTAGGAGCCCTCCTTTACTGAGTGGAAGTACAATATATAGAAAGGAGTCTATTCATGCCCCAGGGGTGTATGAGCATGATCTGCCATACAAGAGT
Organism: Meles meles; assembly: GCF_922984935.1. Lineage (NCBI taxonomy): Eukaryota > Metazoa > Chordata > Mammalia > Carnivora > Mustelidae > Meles > Meles meles. Next base: position 57,594,439 of record NC_060077.1, read on the forward strand.
TCTTTCTTTAATCTCTGTCTATGGTCTTAAATGAAATTCTTTGTGAAAAATTGAGAATAAAAAAATGTCAGCCAGGTTTCTACGATTCTGTGAAACTCGGTGATGGTACAGATGCTTTCATGGATAGGCCCAAATGGACAATGAAATCCATTTAGTGAACCTTAAGGATAGGTCTGGTTGTGTATTCTCTTTAGAACAAAGATAGTCAGAGGTTATTTTTTATATTTCTTTGGTAGCAGCCAAATGGTGTAGAGACTTGAAAAGGAAAAGTTGGAGGACTTTTTAATAGAAGTTGAAGGAAGGATGACATTGATAGATCTTTCATAACAGGCCACGGTAAAACAATGGTATTAGACACCTCTAATTAGAGAGGGAAGTTATTTGTCCTCAGCAGAATGGATACTTATTTTTGACTTGGTCCTGAATTTTACTCACCCATTTTTCCTCCTCCACCACCACCTAAGAACCCTCAGAATGTTTTATATACTGCCTTTTCCTCCACACATGAATTTTAATCAAGGAAATCATATCATACAAAAATAAATGAAATAATCAGAGGATTTCCCATGGAGCTATTACTCTTATTCTCCATTCCATTATTGACAAACTATGGACCTTCTAAAATAATGGAATAAACTGTTAAAAATTCAGCTATGATGCCACTGAAAGATAGAATCCGAACCTGAAGTGCTGCTTTTCAGGATGTGATATATGCTGTAAACCAGCTACTGATTCTTGGGGCTGCCTTTCTCTTAGCCCCAATATCAGCCTGGAAAAAAGTCTCTGCTGAGATAGCAATGATACTTCAAATAATTCTCTGAAGTTATAGGTTCCATTGGCTTATAAGAAGGACACTTCCATAAAAAGGGATAGACAACTGCCCATTTCACACCATGTAGGCCACTATGGGAACAGATAAAAAGAAGAGCTGTGTGTTGGCCATGATCACTGATCCTGAACACTAAGAGAATGAAAGATGTCCAAAAAACAGAGTGGACTGGGACACAGGCCCATAAGAGTACCTAAAGCATTTTTCATTTCACTCTGCCTAAGGAAAATATTGTCAAGGCAATCCTTATAGGCAGAGATAAAACTCTCATTCCCTAACATTTGCCATCTGGAAAATAAGTAGTTTAACTGCTAGCTAAAGAGAAGAAAACGTGGAATGAGTAGTGGAATTAGTTAGTCATATTAGCTATGGCTTTGGAACCAGATGCAAAAAGGAACGCAATACTCATCTGGATTTCTTTGTTTGCCATCAAGTGTTGGAAAATTAAAACACATTTCTCATTTCTTTAGGTTTTATTCCCACTATTGTATCTATGGTGTGGTGGTAGTAGATAAGTATACTAACTGGTCTGTTAATTACATAATTTCAGTTGCTACAGAACTAAAGAAGAAATGAACATCACTTGATGATCTGGCCTCAGAAATTGGGGCTCCTCAATACCATCTCTGAATGCAATAGCTGGACAGGACTTAGATTTCTTTCCATTTGAGGAAGAATGAGATTGGTTGAGGTTTATGTTAAATAGGTGGTAACTCTTCGGTACGATTACCTTTGGCAGTATGAGAAAGTTGTGTGATGTGTGATTTGCAATGGTGTGGGTGTGTGCGTGTGTGCATTTTAGCAGCCAAATGATGGTAGGCACTAAGCACCCATTGGGTGGGAAACCTAGTGCATATGATTCCTTCCTAGAGCATTTTCCAGATGGCATATCATATGAGGGAATGAGAAAAATTTCAAGCTGTGAGACAGAGAAAAGAAGTCACTGGAACTAGGTCTTTTTATCTCAACCTCTAGAAAAAAAGTACAAAAATTACTACCACTGAAGGTACCATGACTTTTTTTAAAACTGGGGTGGTCTTTTGTTCCTAACTTCTTCAGATTAATGGATTACCAACTCTTCCATGAATTTTGTCAGAAACTCCAGTACCTCTCCATTAGAATCCCATTCTTTGTGTTGTTTTCACTTAATTTAGCCAAGGATGATTTTTTTTAACTTGAAAAAAACAAACTTAACTAATGCATATTTGTTTTACTTTTGAGAAAACTGAGGAAGAGAAATGCAACGTGATTTGATTTTATCTTACTAAGAATACAGTTTATACTTTGAAAGGACTTGGAATCACAATACAATATAGTCAAAGAACTAGAGGACTCTAAACTCAGAAAGAACATTGTCAGAGATGATGAAGAGAAACACAGTTGAATCAAATTTAAAGATGTTACCTATCAGACGATCAAAGATTAGAATTTACATAGAATCGGTATTTTTGTACAATATATGGGAAATCTTTTTTTTTTTAAAGATTTTATTTATTTGACAGACAGAGATCACAAGGAGGCAGAGAGGCAGGCAGAGAGAGAGGGGGAAGCAGGCTCCCTGCTGAGCAGAAAGCTCGATGTGGGGCTCGATCCCAGGACCCTGAGACCATGACCTGAGCCAAAGGCAGAGGCTTAACCTGTTGAGCCACCCAGGCTCCCCTGGAAATCTTTTTGACAAAAATTATCAAAATATAAAGAGTTTCTCTACCTCTAGAGGAATTTAATTATGAAATGTTAACTATTGAAGGGAAATATCCAGTCCTTATTCCTTTATCAATTTATATTGCCACATAGTAAATATTCAATAACTATTTGTTGAACTGGATAATATCAAGAGGTGATAGTCACGTATCTATTTAATGTCTGCTTTTCAGCGTTCCATTGATGGCTTGGTGATGAAGGCGGTCACATAAGGAGGAATGCAAGCCATTGTAAAGAGCCAACAGAGACTTCTGCCATAGCCAGTAAGGAAGCAAAGAGCTCAGTTCTATAGTCACAACAGGCTGTCTACATTTCTGACCTATTTAACTGTGAGATATGGGTGTGAGATATGGATTACTGCTAAGTATGCAGTAATTTGTTACACAGCAATGTGAAATGAATACAGCAACAAACATAAAGGATTTTCTATGCTGTCTTGGGATAGTAACACCACTCAGAATTATTTAGCCAGGGGCACCTGGGTGGCTCAGTGGGTTAAAGCCTTTGCCTTCAGCTCAGGTCACTATCCCAGGGTCCTGGGATGAAGCCCCACATCAGGCTCTCTGCTCAGTGGGGAGCCTGCTTCCCTTCCTCTCTCTCTGCCTGCCTCTCTGCCTACTTGTGATCTCTGTCTGTCAAATAAATAAAATCTTAAAAAAAAAACCTCTTAAAAAAAGAATTATTTAACAATATTTCATATGATAAGTGCGTATCAGTGGTTTTCAAACTTTAATTGCTTCAGAATTTTCTAGAGAAACTATTAAAAATGCAGATCCACTTGAACATGAAAAATCTCTACCCGAACAAACCCCAGAAATCTTGGTTTAATTCACCTTAAGGGGCAAGTAATCTAGAAGTATTTCTCAAAGAAGAGTTTTGGGGCCACATGTGAGAAATTAATGTTGATAATATCCAATAATTAACTGGTTGAACATGTGATTGTGGGAAGCAACCCTTGATACCAAGAGAACTAAACACAACTGACAGCCATCAAATCTGAGTTTAGGAAGACTGAACCTGAGGATATTTTAGTCCCATTTAATCAATCTTTAGGAAATTTTAAGAAAAAGATGCCTGCAAGCCAAATATTCTCTCTTAAGCAAAACTAATAAACAAGAGCAATTATTGCCAGTGTGGCCTCACTTTTAAAAGACTCATGAAAGAATAGGATTTTTTTCCCATAGAGTGAATATAAATGTGTGACTAAGGAACTAAAGGCATAATTTCAGGCAAGAAGAGTACCTTGATTACCCTGACTAGCAAACTCTTGGGGAAGAAGATCTTTACCAAGGTCAAGTGTAAGTTTGCAAAAGCAAGAATCTTCCCTCCGCCCATAAAGCAGAACTGCATATCACCTATGTGCTCACATGTGCTGAAATCACTGTGGATTTTGCTCATATAGTAGGTAAAGAGGAAACATTGTCAAAACCTTCAAAGTTTGGCTTTGGGCTCCTCATGTTCTCTTACCCGTCTTAACGGCCAATCTTCCAGCTGTCTGTGTGCCCACTGGCTCAGATGTAAATCATTGTTCAAGGAAAAGACTGACAGATTGGTTAATTGATTGGTTGATTGGCCTTTGACTGAAATTCTCCATAGGAAAAATATTACTTCAGCTAGGCACTTGTAATTTAAACATCTCATTTCTAACTGTGGAATGAAAGGTTTTCCTCTTGGTATTTCCAGCCATTAGCAAGTAGGTGAAGAAGTGTATTGTATTTTGGGAGTGTGTGTAGAAGGAGAAATCTTGTAGTCACACTAGACTTATTCAATGCCATGTTTTTAGAGTAATTTAGAGGCTAATGATTAGCGTGCATGCTCTGTGATGTTTTCTCTTAAGCCCTTCATCTGCCAGAAATTCCTCTCCTTACTGCAGTGAGTGAGCCGGAACTACTCAGCAAGGAAGCTGAAGATCTCATCCCCAACATTCTGAGATGACAAGTAACCTGAGCCACTACAAACTTCTTAGACCTAAAAAACAAACAAATCCTAAAATAGGATTATGAAAGGCTTCCATACACATTCCATCTTACACTTTGGTCATTTGCTGGTTTGATCTATTCTTCTCCATTTCTTTGCAAACCATTTCCCAGATTTCTTTGCCTATTGTCTTGTGACTTAGTTCAAATGATGGGAGATGCTGGCAAAGACTGAGGATGGGAAAAAGAGAAAATGGGTAGGTATCCCTACCCTTACTTTACACACACACCCTCTCTGATTCAGGGCTCCAGCTCAGGATTCTTCCTCCCCATATCCCAGCCCATGCCAGAAAGCATCTTCCGTGAATCTCACGCAACCGGGTGGGCAGCTCTGGCTCTTGGGTTCTTGGGTTCTAGTAACAGCAACTCCTCACTGGTTTTTCCACCTCCAGCTGTAGCAATGGCTTCCTTCTGTTATCAATCTCTGTATTGCTTTACCATCTTCTGTTTAGCATTTCAGCTCTTCTAACACCATTGTAAATAGTTCCTGGTATTGCGTTTTTCTAATGAATAACATGGAATGGGCTCCATTTTCTAGATTGGATCACAACTGATACAATTTACCTTATTCTGGCTTCAAGACTTCTGTTTTCTATCATCTTTGATGGTATGATAGCCAATACTTTGTGATTTTTTTTCCCTTGTTAATGTCAATTCATTATTTGATATCCAGGAGATCTCCACCAAACTTTCTTTACTATTTCTGCCTCTGGTGTTAAAAATCCATCACTGTCAGTAACAGTGGTATTCTAAGCCAGTAAGAGTTTTGGTGACAATTTATAAAGCATTATTATTTAGACTTGTCAAGGTACTAATATCTTTCTAACAAAGACTATATTATTCTAGATTCATCTGAATAATATCATTGATTTGAATCATTACACATTGTAATTATACAAATCATTTTGGTAGTTATTATACCTTTACAAAACTTAAAACAGATCTAGGAATAAATTAACACTACCAGTTTTCCTAACTTAAAGGGCTTGATAAAGATAAAACGAAGAACTTGCTCAAGTCACATTGATAATGACAAACATAGGATTAAAAATTGGTCCTTTAATTCTAAATCAGGTTTCTGTCTAAATTGTATGGTATACCTCAGCAGGAAACACCTGTCCAGGTATTATGAAGAGAAGAGCCTGAAAAAGACAGATAATATGCTATGTCGGGGAAGGGGGGGAACCGAGTTAACTTTGGAGAAAACTCTTAGAGACAATAAATTGAAAGATTTTATCTGAGGTTACCCATTTTTGGAATACTTCATAAAATCAGGGATCACAATGAATGGCCTACTACCACCTTCCACTAATTGTAAAAAAGGCCTTCTGCCTAACCTTCATGCAATTAGCGTAAACTGAGTAGCTATGATATTTTTATAAATATAAATGAACTTACAATATTGCCATGATTATAAGTACAGGCTGACCAATTACATGATATTTATAACCAAAGACAACTGTATTTGACATTCAGGGCTGAATGACATCAAATGATATCATTTTAGGAAACTTGTTAAAGCTTTAAATAAATAGAAGGAAAAAATAACATAATTTATGAAATATGAGATAGAAAACCAACATTAACATAAGTATTTGGAGAATACAGAAAATTAATTTTATTCTTGAAAGAGAATAGTACCACATTTGCTACTTTTCTATTTGAAAAATGATTTCATCTCATCACAAGGAAAAATAATTTGTAACTATGTGTGGCAATGGATATTAACTGGATTTATCATAGTGACCATTTTGCCATGAACACATATATCAAATCATTATGTTTACACCTGAAATTAGCACAATGTTAAGTATCAATTACACCTCAATATTAAAAAAATCAATAAAGGGCTTACCTACAGGTCAGAGTTAAAATCTATTCAAACTACAAAGAAGCTAGTGGTCCTGTGGTCATCCCAAGATGATAAAACTCTAACACCACTTTCATTCCCACCTCCTCTTCTCCCATCACACCAAATCACCAGAGCCTAGGTGAGAGGTAGACAAGGACCAACTTCCACATTCATGGAAGAGGATGTGAAATCTGAATGACTCTGGGTGGCTTCATCTCTATGTATGAGTATTCAGTAAGTGCACAAGGTGTGTATATACCTCTAGGTGCCAGGTTGAAAGGACTGTAAGTAAATACAAAAGAAATGGGCAGAAGGAAAGAAAGAACTACTTGCCCAAATCTAAAATAAAGTGCTCTGTAAAAAATAGCAAGCTCTGTGCTTGCAACATAAACAGGTACTTTTATAATAAAGCATCTTAATAATAGCAGACTCCTAGGGGCACCTGGATGGCTCAGTGGGTTGGGACTCTGCCTTCAGCTTAGGTCATGATCTCAGGATCTTGGGATCGAGACCAGCATCGGGTTCTCTGCTCAGCGGGGAGCCTGCTTCCCCCTCTCTCTCTGCCTACTTGTGATCTCTCTCTCTGTCAAATAAATGAATAAAATCTTTACAAAATATAATAGCAGAGTCCTAAAAAAAGTGGGGGGGAGAGTCCTAGACTACATATCATGAGTCCACATAGCACTCAGATGTTTGTTACTGCCTGGAATAAAATGCTGAAACTTTGTCAATAACAGAAATAGTACTTGCTTTTGTTGTATTAATTGTAAACAGTAAATATAGAAGAGTTGTTTCCACATTTTACATTTCTCAAATTCAGTACACTTAAGTCCATATAAATAGTTAATTTTGTTAATCCCATATTAAATGACCAATAGTTAGTCCTAGCACTGATTTGGCGGAAAAGGAGGATTATGGTTCAAGAGAACCATGACAGTTCTCAAAGCTATCATCTAGTTTGAAGTCAAGCAAACTTTTAAATCATGGATGGCTGAGGAATGAGGTAGACTCTAACTGAGAAGCCTGGGCAACATCAGGGCAGCCATCTTGCCCCAAATTCTCTTCTAGAAAACAGGCTCTCACAGATCCATCTCTACCAACATTCAAGGAACACTATTTACATTGATCTTATTTTCTAAAGTCTTACTTTTCACAGTTCAAAATTTTTTATATTATACACTGACTTTTCACACATTTGTCATCTTTTTCCAAATATTCATAGAGATGTGGACCTTACTTTAGTACTCCTTTGTATAAAGTGGTGTATTTAGCAAGTCACAAGTAGAAATATAATGTTTCTTAAAAAGTCAATGGAAGAAGAGAAAACATTTTGGTTTTTGCTGATGTTTTATTTTTTGTAGTAAAAAGATTGGCAAGAGGTAATGTCAGCATGGGTTAAAAAAAAAAAAAAAGAAAAAGAAAAAGAAAAAGCTTAAGAATTGAAAGGATTCCCAGGTAACAAAGGGCACCTGGGCGGCTCAGTTGGTTGAGCACCTGATTCTTGATTTTGGCTCAGGCCATGTTCCCAGGGTCATGAGATGGACCCCTGAGGCAGGTTCTGTGCTCAGCAGGGAATCTGCTTGAGATACTTTCTCCCTCCCTGTTCCTACCCCTCTGTCCCCCACCCAACTCATGCTCTCATTCTTTTTCTAAATAAATAAACAATATAAAATCTTTAAATAAAAAAAGAAGGGATTCCCGGGTAATGAATATTCTTTATATATTAGTGATATATATGTTCATTTTCATTAACACTGTTTCTATCATAACAAATCAGTGAATTGCCCTCAAAACAAAATTACAAAATCTATCTTGGCTGACCATAAAAGAACTAATTTCTCGAAGTTTCTATCCTGACTATATCAACTTAAACTCTCTGAATAATACCAGGATAAGAGCTCTTACAATGTGATTATTCCTAGCTAGCCGAGAGCTGCTCAAAAATACACTCCCTCCCCACTGTATCTCAAGCTGCTGTACTAGTGTTACACAACCATGGCCATCCATAAAATCTTTCCTTGGATAAAGCACAGTAGATTCTGGTTTGAAAGATATTGTTTCTTGGCTTTAGCAGAGAGGAAACATTGACTGAGTTGTGACTGGCTGATTTAGAGGTGGTGTCCAGTGCCAATGGCACCTTGTCAATGTCCTTCCTCAGTGGCTCTCCAGGAAAAGAAACAGGACAACTAATTTACATTGAACATATCATCTTAGTGTATGGATCTCCTCTCTGTACTCCCTTGTAGAACAAATTAACCTGCCATATGTTGCCATATGACCTCCCCAGACCCAAGCTGCCAAGGTAGGCACCTGACCAAAGGACCATCAAACCATAAGAAGTCAAAGCCACAATCACTGTGGTCAAACCAGAAAAGCAAATTGCTCAAGAAGATTCTACCTCTTGCAATTTAAACTAACACTTTTCTCTTCAACGTGTGGGCTAATCACCTGTGAACTTGTTAAAACTATCCAATCTCAGGCTTTACTGCAGACCGACTGAATCAGAACTTGCATTTTAAGATGACTTCCAGATAATTGTATGATAGGTGGGGGTGGGGGAGGGAAGGGGACAGCAGAAGACAGGAAGAAAGTGGTTGAGGAGAAGAACTTATTTTACTTTGAATAACATAATCACATACAAATCACCTCAGCTATTTTATTATTTAGCGTAATAAAAATCTCAGAAGCCCAAACTCCTACCTTGCTTAGTAACTGTAGCTAAAATAAGAACCATTGGCCATGAACAAGCTAAATTCACCAGACAAAGCCAGAGTCAGGAGACAGATGGATAGAGAAGAGGTTTACAACAGACGGTATATACGTGGTAGGCTGGCTTCACACAGTCCTGGTGACAGCATAAGTATTACCTGCACCCCCTCTGACTCCAAATATGTTTGTTTGGACAATAAATTGTATGATAACCCTGTGTATCATGCAGTGAGACCAAGGCTAATTCATGGGCTGGCTGCTCTACTCTTCCTATTCTTGGGTTCCTTAAGTCACTGTCTCCCTTATTATGACATCACTCTTACAAACACTGACACCTCCCTTCTGCCCTCATTATTTGAAGTAACTGATGCAAAAAAGTACACTGCTTAATTAGTGCTGACTGTTTGCCATTAAAAATAATTTAATATTATATGCCGGGTGCTTATTTCATTATATCTAATCCTCACGGCAGACCCAGCTAATCTTAAAATCACAGAGGCATATTCTGGAATCTCGACAGAATGACTGCCATTAAAACACCACAGTTGCCAAGGCCCAATTCACAATCAGGGCAGCGGATCCCAGAGCCCCTGTCTTTTCCCCTCGCCCATGTATCTCATGTCATCCAGTTCTTTGGGTGATGCTGCAAACACCAGTTATGAAAAAAAAAATGGTAGGTATTGTCTCTGGAAGCATATAAGTACTTTTTGTAAGATACTATCCTCTATTTTTCTGACAAAAGGCTTAGATGCTTTGCAGATACGGGCTGAGCATTATTTTCTAGACTATACTGAAGCAAGACATGGAAATTTTTAATCATATTCTATTTAAATATATTTTTACCCAAAATTTGCCTCTTTCCTAAACCACCAAGGTATACTAACCAATTTGCTGTAGTAAATAGTGACAAAATAACTGAAAATAAGTTAATGGATGAAACCAGGACAGAATTTCACATTGATTCACATACAAATCACCTCAGCTATTATTTACAACTGTTATTAAGTAGTGCAAGTGAATTAATGTCTCGGAAAAAAAACCCACAAAACCATTTCTCCTTTTTATAGTAAGAATCCTATCTTAAAGGCAAAGGAAAGCAATGGCTTCTTAAGTGAGATTCTAGTTTGCCCACATATTCCGGCATTTGGAAAGGAATCATTCTAATTGTATTTATAATCTTTTTGTTTAAAGGTTTATTTACTTGAGAGAGGGAGAGAGAGAATGTGTGTGCACACACATAGGGGTGTGGCAGAGGGAGAGAATCTTCAAGGAGACTCCCCCGCCCCAAGTAGGGAGCCCAAATCAGGGCTCGAAGATCTCAGGACAACACAAGATCATGACCTGAGCTGAAACCAAGAGTCAGAGGCTTAAACAACTGAGCCACCCAGGTGCCCCTTTATATTCTTAATAATAAAAGCTTTGACTTTCAACTTCTATATGCTTCGTCTTAATGTTATCTCTTTTTTTAAAGGGTACATGCAAGAATGCATCCTAAGACTGCACATGTTTGGGTTAAATATTCACAGATTCGTAATTCCAGTTCTAATTACTTTTGCTTATTTTTCATTTTAGGGGTAGGAGCAGGGAATGGGAGGCAGGGATATATGGGGAGCATAGCACAAGGCTTGCCGCATTCAAGAGGCTTAACAAATTCTAAATAAATCTAAATAATCTAAATCAGAATGAAGGGAAGGAAGGAAAAAAAGGAGAGAGAAAGAAACACACAGGGATGGAGACACATATTTTCTTTAGCAATTAAAGAAAATACACATACTCCCCCTGAATTGGAGTATCTGAGGAGTTCTGTTTGTTGACCATGATTAAAATTAAAGTTATTAGGGCACCTGGGTGGTTCAGTTGCTAACCAAACCTGCCTTCGGTTCAGGTCATGGTCCCAGGGTCTTGGGATTGAGCCCTGCCCTGGGTTTCCTACTCAGCAGAGAGCCTGCTTTTCCCTTTCCCACTCCCTCTGCTTGTATTCCCTTTCTCTCTGTCAAATAAATAAATAAAATCTCTAAAATTACAATAAAAAATAAAATAAAATCAAGGTAATTATTTATTCTATTATGTAGACGGATCAAGTTCCTCAGATAAATAAGGCAGAGTAGGTAAAAACAAATGAAAGATTAAGGGGAACAGGAGGAAGAGTGAGTCATAGCAGGGGAAGGGAGAGGGGGACTAGGGGTGCATGGGTGAAATGGGGGAAGACAGGAGAGGAAAAGGAGAGAAGGGGGAGGGAAAACAGGAGCAAGGAGTAAAATGGTTGAGAAGAAGCACTTAAATCACTTAGATATGGTTACTTGATTAATATCTGGGTCTCTCTCAGGACCTCAAGCTCAGAGAGAATAGGGATTAGGTCAGTTTTTGCTCTTTGATTAATCCAGCACAGCTCCAATTCCCAAGGACAGTGCTTTTCAAAGTATCTGTGATGAAGAATCGATCTTTTCATTTCCACTCTGTCATGGATAAATGATTTGTGAAAACAAATACTGCTGGTAACAGAACATACAAAATACAAGCCCATTTATTTATTATTAAATTCTACTGACATAAAATTGCTGTTATTGTGCACTTATCTTGTCACGGACCAGTAACCGTTGTGCCATCTACTAACCATTCCTTAAAAAGCCTGTCCTGGGGGCACCTGGGTGGCTCAGTGCATTCAGCCTCTGCCTTTGGCTCAGGTCATGGTCTCGGGTCCTGGGATCAAGCCCCGCATGGGGCTCTCGGCAGGAAGGCAGGAAGCCTGCTTCCTCCTCTCTCTCTCTCTGCCTTCCTCTCTGCCTGCTTGTGATCTCTTCAAAAAAAAAGAAAAAAAAAAAAAAACCAACAAAAACAAAAAAGCCTGTCCTGGTAGAAACTCCTTAAAAATTTGTAGGCTGTCTAATCCAGCCATCAGAACATTAACAGTTCATCAATAAATTAAAGTTAGATTATGGTTTTCCTGGAACTTGATCTGTTTGGGTTTCCCCCCGATTTTATTGCCAATTCTGAGAAGTTAACAGGGTGGTGAGTTTGACCCCTATTTTTAAATGGCTACACTAAGGACAAAAGACAAGCTTGTCCGGGGGATGGTCCCTTACTGAGTAGCAGAACAGAAAGGGACTCAGTTCACTCCACTCCCAGGCCACTGGTTTTTCCCATAGGCTTCAGTGGCTCTTTTTTTCCTGCAATCAAATTGGACATGCAGCATTAATTAGCGAGCTGTAAGCACTTTTCATTTTCACTTTTGGCTAGCAGATTCCAGTGAATCTCTAATTTACACATTTCAGCTCTGCAGACATTTACAGACCAATATTCTGAGAGCTAGTCTTTAATTTGGCTTAGCATTCATTACTGTATTTATAATATGAAGATGTGTATTTAATTGTCATTCCAGAAGAGGCCCTGCCACAAATAATCAATGGTTCCCAAAAGATAAGTGTGTGGTCAATCCCATTCTACTTTTCTTTTAGTCTGTAAATTGTTATGCCTTTTGTAGTATTGGCTAGGAGAAAACAACTAGTAAGAAAAAAAAAACGTAATAACACTATGACAACTTCAGCAAATCATTGGCAAAATGTCCTTTCCAACAACCGATTCAAAATGATAAAAATGAAACCTATATTCAAAATCTTGGTGACCATTTTTTTAAAGGCTATCTGTTGAACAAGCTATCATTTATCTATCTTTTCTGGACAAAAGTACAAAACAAACTGTTAACAGTCATGATCTATTGAGAGTACAGCAGACTGGCAGAAGGAAATAGGGGATCCTTCTTTGTACATTTCTGTACTTTTAAAAATCTTTCTCATGAATATGTATTTAAATGAATATGTAATACTTTTAAATAATATATTGGTGATGGAAGTGATTCTAGGAAGTCTAAATGTTTTAAACATGAATATATATTTAAAACAAATGTATAATATTTTATTAATACATTTTATTACTTTATCCACTGAACTTTGAAATAAAGTAATATGCAAGGCAGGTTCTTAGTCCTTTAGTAGATAGATGAGGGAACTACAGGGAGGTATAGGGCTGAGGGAAATATGTGTTATGCCAAATTTGTGAGCTTCCTACTTCCTTATGCTGCAGGCAAAAGACAAATGAGCACATTGTATCAGTTAATGGAATCTCCTTGTATTTTTAACTTGGGTCTCCTGGGGTAGATAAACAACAAACAGGACCCATGTGAAACATAAACTGTGACAGTGATATAACCCAGAATTTGAGGTAGTTCTGAGCCAAACTTGTTCAGGTACATTTGGTCAGAAGTATATTGTGTATTTTATATTTTAATTACCCTACCGAACTTTTCCCCTGGTCTGGTAAAACTAGTAAGAGATTCACTTAGTCTCTAGAAGGTTGGTGATGAGTGCAAGGAACACATTAAGTTAGCAAAGGTCACATAGCACACTAAAGATAATTTTATCTGATAACCAAAGATATTTTAGGAGGGAAAAAGCATAAAGTAAATATTTGCCAGATTATAAACTAAATTTTACACCACAGGCCCAATAACACATAATTTGCTTGCAAAAGACTATTTCTTAAAAAAAAAAAAATGCTTACAGTATTTAAAATGAGAAAGTTACTAACAATATCGTGTTAGTCCCCGTACAGCTTTTTCTCTTGACCAGTTAAAAACTATGATATTTGTTTTAAGAGAGGATAGGCCACTGAGAAAAACCAAGCCTTGGTTTTGAGAAGAAAGAATGCTAAATTAACAGGTTATAATTTTAAGCTCTAAAGAAATCTTAAATGAACTTGAGAAAAATGCTGTGAAAATTTGTAACAAAAAAAGTGAGCAGAAAAGAAAAATCACATTCTTGGGCCTTTTCTTGCCCCCCCACTCCCCACTGTGTAGAATGGCAACCAGAGGAAAGAAGTAAAGGTTAAGAACATCCCTGATATCCTCTATTTGGCAGGAGTTAAGAGAAGCACATGTCTCCTTCCTGATATGGGTAGAGTCATCCCTTGGGACCTTATTAGCTACAGAAGGAAAAAAAAAACTTGGTTATAACCCTTAAATTCCCTACTCGCTTAAAGCAATTTCTAGAGCAAAGATACACACGTGTAGCATTCTCTAATAAAGTCATGGCTTCTGGGATTTTCCAAATTTCTAAGCTTCCTTTCAAGCATTAGAGAAGTGTTATATGTGATTTTTCTTTTTTTTTTCCTTTCTTCCTTCCTTTTTTTTTTTTTTAAACTAATTGGTATGGCCATTATTAGACAAGGTTGGAAGGTATAGGCAGTGAAAAAGTTCATTTTTCATTTTCTTTTGAGATCAGACGAGATCGGGCGCGTTCAGGGTGGTATGGCCGTAGACTCATTTTCTTTTTAAAATCTACCTTAGGTTTGTTCCACAAATCATTGTATTCCCCATATCGTTATGTAATTGCTGTTCTTAATATTTATTATACAGGGCTAAACTTTATAATCATACTGTTAGTTTTTACAAAAAAGTATGAGATATAAGTGATTCTGTCATAGCCTTCAGAGAGTTTTCCAGTACATGAATTTCTACATGTGATTTAAAAGGCTTTCCATATAATACATATGCATGCATTCAGGACCCATGTGTGAAAATATTTTTTCTACAGGTTACAAAGTTGGAATATCCTTTAGTATATTTTGATGTTTGGACTCAGATATTGAGCCATTTATTCTTCTGAAGACCTGGTTATAAATGCTTTCCTTTCCTTCCTCTGGTGCTAGTTATCTTATCCTTCTCTACTACACATTCAGTAAAACCTATGAATGAAGGCCGCATGCAGAAAGAGGCAAGCTCCCTAGCCAGTAATGACATCCTTACTTGGAAACATGAAAAACTCTTAAGACATTCCTCCCACCAAGCCCCTTTCTCTAAACAAACAACAACAACAACAACAAAAAAACCACAAAGCAACAACAACAACAAAAATCATTCAGATAGAACACATGATGGTGTTTTCTATCTGAATGATAGAATTGTTATGAACCCTAATGGATACACATGGGAGGTAAAATGCTGGGAAAGTTTTCTGTGAACCTTTAATCACCTCCCAAACTGTTAGGCAAAGTGAAGGAGAGAGAGCATCTATAGTCGCAGATTGTCTGTGAAACAAACCATCAAAGACATAAGAAAGAGAAAAAGAAAGGGAGAAGTCTAAGCAGTGACTGAGACTTAACCTGCTAGTTGAGTGACAGTAAGTGGTTGCTAACACGTATTAGCACATGGTGCCCTGGAAATTTTTTCTGGTTACCTCCCTTAATTCCTAAAACAGGTCTGTGAAATAGTTACTATACAGAGAAATTCTGTCTGCTAAAGGAAAATCGTAACTGCTAAGGCTTTCCCGCCTAACCACCCCACCCTGTTACCCCTTTCCTTTGCGACAGCTGTGTATCCTCATGGCGCTTTCACACACGTGCAACAGAAGGAGTTACAGTGTGGTTGAGAGAATAGGGGTTGTGGCTGGAGAAACATGATTCAAACCCAGGTCTGTCACTTGTAAGTCAGGTGGTTTGGACACTTTCTCTGAACCTTAGCTTCCCCCTAGAAACAATAGGGGCAGGGATAGCATTTACATTTACATCGCAGGAGAACTGATATGATCAAGTGAGTTAATGACTGCGAGTATTTAACTCCACACCCGGTCCATAACAAGGAAGAGTTTAGCATTATCTTTGAAGAGAGGGGTAGCTTCTGGTTTTCTTCATTTTCCTACAATGTGTTTATGCAGAAGGAGGTGCGGGGAAAGGGTTTATTATGTATTTTATTTTATTTAAATTCAATTAATTAACATGTAGTTTATTACTGGTTTCAGAAGTAGAGTTCAGGGACTCATCAGTTGCATGTAACACCTGTTGCTCATTACATCACGTGCCCTCCTGAATGCCAGTCGCCCAGCTACCCCGACCACCAATCTCCCTCCCCTCCAGCAACCCTCAGTTTGTTCCCTAGAGTCTCTTATGGTTTGTCTCCCTCTCTGATTTCACCTAAGGGTTTTAAATGCTTGTTGAATGGGGGCTCCTGGGTGGCTCAGTGGGTTAAGCCTCTGCCTTTGGCTCAGGTCATGACCTCAGCGTCCTGGGATGGAGCCCCGCATTGGGCCCTCTGCTCAGTGGGGAGCCTACTTCCCTCTCTCTCTGCCTACCTCTCTGCCTACTTGTGATCTCTCTGTCAAATGAAAAAATAAAATGTTAAAAATAAATAAATACTTATGATGAATAAAGAAATGAACAGATGAATGGATGAATAATTTTCTGAATATCAGGACTTTTTTTTTTTAAGATTTATTTATTTAGGGGCCCCTGGGTAGCTCAGTGGGTTAAAGCCTCTGCCTTCGGCCCAGGTCATGATCCCAGGTCCTGGGATCGAGCCCCGCATCGGGCTCTCTGCTCGGCAGGGAGCCTGCTTCCTCCTCCTCTCTCTCTCTCTCTCTGCCTACTTGTGATCTCTCTCTGTCAAATAAATAAATAAAATCTTTAAAAAAAAAAATTTATTTATTTATTTGACAGAGAGATCACAAGTAGGCAGAGACACAGGCAGAGGGGGAGGGGGAGGTAGGCTCCCCGTTGAGCAGAGACCCCGATGTGGGGCTGGACCCCAGGACCGTGAGATCATGACCTGAGCCAAAGGCAGAGGCTTAACCCACTGAGCCACCCAGGCACCCCTAGAACAGCATTCCTTTTACTAAAGTTCCAACTGCAGGGGTGCCCGGGTGGCTCAGTCGATTCAGTACCCAACTCTGATTTCAGCTCAGGTCATGATGTCAGAGTTGTGAGATTGAACCTCACATCAGGCTCCCCACACAGTCTGTTCCTCCCCTTGTTCCTCCCCCTGCTCTCTTTCTCTCACTCTCTCTCTCTAAAATAAATAAATAAAATCTTAAAAAATAAAAAATAAATAAAGCTCCAGTTGCCTTCATGTGGGAGGCCACGATAAGGCTTGAGACGAGGACCAAACCAGGCCCTGACTTGTGTCTCCTTTAAAGTCCGAATAGCCTAACAAAATGTTTGGATGGAAAAGTTGAGTAGCGCTGAGAAAGGGTCTGTGCTATGTGCTATGTGTTATATGCTCGCCAACATGACTTCCCACATGTTTACTAGTTAGATGAGAGCAAATTGGTTGGGGTCATAAACTCTTACCTGGTCCTTGCTGTTCCAGCACAGGTCATAAATCACTTTCAGGTTTGCTGGTACTTCTTGTATCAATACGGGACAATTGTACTAACATCAGCCATTGCCTGCAGGTGCACCTCGTTCATTTCTCACTAGTTCTCACAAGAAACCAGAGGGTCTCCAATTAGACCTTGAGAAGTAGGTACTGGGGAAGTCCGGAGGTTTTTTGTGCCTGTAGCAAATTCTTTTGTAACCAGCTGAAAATAGTTACTGTTGGCTATATAATGTCTCACTGCCCTGAAAAAAGTCGGCACTATTGGACATCCTCTTCAGTGCTCCTCCTGCCCCCATCTCTTTGTCTCTGAACTTCTTCTTTTCACCATCCTCTTACCCTCACGTTCCTCGTCGATTTGCTGCGCTGGCCGCGACACCTTCATTACTTTCCTCTTCCTGGAGTGGAATAAGTTTCTGTGACTGTTCTCAGCTATTAAGCACCTGGTACAGTGCAAGTGTCTTTGCATTACTTATCTATTTAATTCCCCAATTTCGTGAAATGGTTATTACACAGACAAATTGGACCAGACGTATCCAATGGCCTACATATTTATAACATGGGGCATACCTAAGGCAAGAACAATACATACCTATACCTAAGTATACCTACATACCTAAGGAAAGAAAGAACAATAAAAATGATTTCTTTATCATTACCTCTCCACATAACATCCAAAAATGAGTTTCTCCAATGCCTCATTTAAGAAATGAGAATGTGAGATAAAAAGAGGTGGATTGGGAGGGAGACAAACCATAAATGACTCTTAATCTCACAAAACAAACTGGGGGTTGCTGGGGGGAGGTGGGATTGGGAGAGGGGGAGGGGGCTATGGACATTGGGGAGGGTAAGTGCTATCCTGAGTGCTGTGAAGTGTGTAAACCTGGCGATTCACAGACCTGTACCCCTGGGGATAAAAATACATTATATGTTTATTAAAAAAAAAAAATTTGGAAGGGGAGGCGAACCATAAGAGACTATGGACTCTGAAAAACAACCTGAGGGTTTTGAAGGGTCAGGGGTGGGAGGTTGGGGGAACAGGTGGTGGGTAATGGGGAGGGCACGTTTTGCATGGAGCACTGGGTGTTGTGCAAAAAGAATGAATACTGTTACACTGAAAAAATAAATAAAATGGAAAAAAAAAAGTTAAAAAAAAGAAAAAAGAGGTGGATAATTTCCTGCCATTAGTTCTATGACTTTAAAAATATTCCCTGACCTTTCCAAGCATCAGTTTCCTTATTCATAAAATTGGGACACAATGGTAATTATATGTGTCTGACAGTATTGGGATAATTAAATGAGATAATGTGTAGAAAAAGGTGCATCGTGTAAGGATAAGTGGATGGATTTTTCTTTGAGGGGACAGGCAGCTGCTTCCCTACCATCCCCTTTATGGTGTCTTCTTGAAAATAGTCAGGCATAGCAGGATCAACATCTGGATTTTCCAGTGCAAGTTTAGGGCTTCTGACCCTTCAAACAGTAAATGCAAGCCTCCAGAATTAGTTCAGCATTAGCTTTCCCTCACAAGAGAAATAGGAGACAATCAGATGAATCTATTTTTCTCTCAAGAATATAGAGGAATTGTTATTGTTCTTCAACTCTACTTCACTGTATAAATATGTGTGCGATTCTGTACAGACCTTGTAGTCACTTTGATGTTACCATACCTCCCTACACTATGATGAATTGTGTTTTCTCTCTTTCTTCTATACAGGTACAGAAGGGTCTTTGGTAGGGGGGGCAGGGTTGTTTTTATTTCCCCAACAATTATAGACTGTAAAGTGCCAAAAATTCTTAATTGTTGAGGTTGTTCTTGTAATTACTATAACTATCATCACTTCACAACTATGGCGATGGAAAATTATGCCATTATCCAGATAAAAAATATGATAAAATACTCCTGACCCTAGCTCATTGGGTAAGTTCTACCAAAAGTGGTTTTCTCAAAAGTTCAGCTGGATATATTCTTTTTTCCTTTTTATCAAACTTATTTTTATCTTATTTTAATGCCAAGAGAAGAATGCAAAGATAAAAATTATGAAATTTTAGACTGTCAGACCCCTGTAATGAAAGATAAACTTTTTTGGGGTCATACTAAATGGTTGAACTTCAAAATGAAAACACATACCAAGGTTTTGCATACTCTAATTGCTATATACAAATAAATTTAATATATATATAATTATATATATATTATATATAATATTATATACAAATAAAATTAAAGAGGAAATAGAATAGAGTAGTAAAACAAATGCAAAAGATGCTATGAAATTCTGTGCACTAACATGACCTTCTAAAATATAATACATCATGGGGTTCCGGGGTAGCTCAGTCAGGTAAGGGTCCAACTCTTGATTTAGGTTCAGATCATGATCTCAGGGTTGTGAGATCAAGCCCTGTATCAGACTTTGCATACTGGGTGTAGAGCATGCTTAAGATTCTCTCTCCCCGGGGCGCCTGGGCGGCTCAGTGTGTTAAAGCCTCTGCCTTCAGCTCAGGTCATGATCCCAGCTCAGGTCATGATCCCCAGGGTGCTGGGATCGCCCCTGTCAGGCTTTCCGCTCAGCAGGGAGCCTGCTTCCTCCTCTCTCTCTGCCTGCCTCTCTGCCTACTTGTGATCTCTGTCTGTCAAATAAATAAAAATCTTAAAAAAAAAAAAAAAAGATTCTCTCTCCCCTTCTCTCTCTGCCACTGCCCCTGCTTGCTCGCTCTCTCTCTCTCTCAAATAAACAAATTATGGGTAAGTTAAGTCTTATAATTAAATGCATTATTTGTTTTTTAAGACTTAAAGATCAAACAGGATGCCCAAAATCAAATTCATTGCCGTCTCCATTACTGTCGTTTCTGTCCTCACATCTGCTCACAAATGCCCTCTTCCAATTGACTTTCCTTCTGTCTAGTAATGGCACCCAATGGGTTTCCAATGGGTTTCCAAGTCTGAAAGTTCTTTAACACTTTCCAGTCATGGGCCAAGTCTATCCCCTGTGCTTGTTTTAGCACACTTCTTACCACAAAATGTTTTTTAAACTATTTTATTCATTTATTTGACAGACACAGATCACAAATAGGCAGAAAGGCAGGCAGAGAGAGAGGAGGAGGCAGGTTCCCCACCAAGCAGAGAGTCCCATTCAGGACTTGATCCCGGACCCCGGGACCATGACCCAAGCCAAAGGCAGAGGCTCCAACCCCCTGAGCCACCCAGGTACCCCCATCTCCACAAAATATTTTGATTTTCTATCTCTTGGTCATTCCCACCAGACCTAGTATTTTTATTAATGCCTGAACATACACAATTTGCTTTGTAATTCTTAGCAACCATCTTGGCAGTGGCCAAATAAAAACTTGGTTGAATAAATTAACACGGGAAATTCCTTAGAGTATATGGCTATGATTGCTTTCGTGTCTATTCCCTACCTTTAATTCTCAGTTTTTCTATGTTAGTTTAGGTTCTCAGTCCTAATAGCCTCCTCTTAACCCTTCCCATACCATCAATTTATCCTCTTCACATTTGTAGGATACATTTTCACAAAACCCCGCTCCATTTCTCATGCCTGGCTCAGAAATGCCCACTGGCCCCCAACTGCTTTCGAAAGTGTCTCTCACCAAAACTACATAGCCCCAGCTAACATTCTGGTCTTTCTACATATAAACCAGTTTCAACAACTGTTCCAGCCATCTTCGATACATGATGCTACACATTTGCTTACATGTAATCCTAAGAAGACAGATAAATTTAGCATCTTACATATTTGTCCTTAAACAACATAAAGTCAAACTTAAAGAATATAAGGAGGTTTCAACATGAACATAAGTCCCAAAATCTAAAAAAGAGAGGAGGAATCCTTGCTGTATTACTGTTCTCTAACCCAACAACATGTCATGGAATCAAAACTAATATAGGCAAAACTGAATCTTAATTTGATTTTTAAAAGCAAAAAGCATTCATATCACAGTATTATCTTTTGTGCTAAATATTTTTATCTTCAATATGTACTTTAACATATATGTCAACCACCAACCATACTGGGTTGTCTTAGAAGCAATTCTTAGCACACATGATAACTGACTATTATAAAACCATGCATTAATGCCTCCCGTGTGTGTGTCTGTGAGTATTATTCCCTACCAGAAGCTTCTATTGTGATCTTCCTGTGCCACTGCTTCCTCCTTCTCTTTTCTGTACTCTGGTTTCCCTTGTAAAAGCTCAGACCATTTCCAGATCACTTACTAAACTCAAGACCTTGGCATCCCAAAGATTTTTATTCTTAAACTGAATTCTGGACTTTCCAAAAGATATTCCAAACCTCTAAGGCCAGTTCATGAATAGAACAGCTTGCCCCTTCGAAGGTTCCTGAAGCAATGCCTTTCAAGGGATAATTGGGCTTTGGAGTATGACCTGTTCCTCACCAAGCAAGACCTTGACATAGCGGGAGCCCAAATCAAACTGCCTCGGGGACCTAATAAATCCGCACAAGTCATCAGCTCACAGCATTTGGCTCCAGTTCAATCATTACTGTTTTACGAAAGAAATGAGCCCAGAAGACAGGAAATGGAAAACTCTTAGTAATATGATATGATCGTTTTTTTAAAAAAACTGGTTAGGACCACCTCTTGAAAAACTTTGGTTAGGGTAGTGAATGAGCTAAATCCTTTCTGCCTTAGCTTTCAATTATTATTCAGTTATCTGTGTATATACTTTATTCTGTGATCTCAATCAGAGTGGCTCATTTTTACCTAGCCATCCTTCTCTTTCCCCAATTCTGTTGTACTAATTTTGAGCCTGGCATCATATAGTGAACTTGAAGTTTCTCTCCTTTTGGAATAGGGTCATTGGCTTCCTCATTTTTGCCCTAAGTCAATAAATAAAAAGAAATAAGTTACTCCAGTTTGTTTTCAGAGGGGAAGGGGGTAAGTCTGGGGAGAAATAGCAGATTTGCCTCTTTATGTTTGTGATTTCTAAGGGCTCTATCCTGAACTACTAATAGAAAAGAGGTTGTTGTAATAATTTGCAATGATTTACTGAAAGAGGCTCCCTGACTTTCTCCTTTGTCTCCATTTTCTTAAGAGCATCAGGCTTCTGCATAGTTATAACTTGAATGCTATTCAGCCAGTTGTGACCCTTATGGTTTTGTGTATATTTCCTGACATATAAAGAGAATCATTTCATGTAGCCATTTAATATAATCGCTCCTTCAGGTATAAGACCTACAGTCTCTTCTAACATTAAGTTTTAGAGAAAAGGAGTCTATGTGTAATCTGCATTCACACCCAAATCTCTTTAATTTTGGTAAATTAAAGCAGTAATCTTCAAATAACAACTATTTTCTATGATATTGGCTATATTTAGCATA
This sequence comes from Meles meles, assembly GCF_922984935.1. NCBI lineage: Eukaryota > Metazoa > Chordata > Mammalia > Carnivora > Mustelidae > Meles > Meles meles. Next base: position 57,617,000 of record NC_060077.1, read on the forward strand.
GACTGCAATGTTCGTTGTAGTGTGGTAGTATATTAGTAGTCTGATATTTTGTACATAGGAACTAAAGCCCAGTTTTCAAATGCACATTGTAAATATATGGCCATGATCAAAGCAATAAAAAAAAACATGATGAATGCAGCATGATATAATTTTCACCAAGAATACTTCAAAAAATATATATACATGTATATATGTATACATACATACACACACTTTCAGGGTAATATACACTGATCTTCAAAACCACAGTTTACACCTAAGTAATATACTACATAAAATCTACATATTCTTGGAATATCCTTTTTATTTTTGGATATGGATTAAAGTGTACTTTGAAGTAATTAAGTTTTTCAGTGAGTAGATAGCTCAACAAAAGATACCAATATCAAACATTTCAAACCCATAACAAGGTTTCCCAGTTCTTAAAATCCATGCACTACTTAGTAATTATAGAAAGAACTGTGCCCATACAAACAAATGGGGAAAAAAACAAAATAAACGCACATAGCCCCCTAGATTAAAATCCGTTTTAGACAAGCAACAGAAAATCCTGAAAGATTTACACATTGAACATACTTTATGCTGACAAGTTGAAGCAATAGCACCAAAGAGAAGACCTAAATAAATTAATCTTCCCCAAAGAATACCTTTTTTCCCCATCATATTCTAACTACCTCAAAAGAACTATACCACTTTTATGCTTCTAAAAGGATTTTCAAAAACCGTATACATAATTGAAAACAAACATTTGTAATCCTAAAATGAAAACACATTACTTTTGGTGTTAAAGAAACACACTTGCTTAGAAAGAATAAATATTTTCATGAGTTTTTTCTTTTCTTTCTCTCTATGGAAATTTCAAATTAGGTACACAAAAATCTAAGGTAAATAAATTAAATGCCAAAAACATAGAATACATTTTTTTTTTTTTTGCTTATCTAATTATTCATGCTCCCAGGATTTTAGATGGATGTTTCAAAAGTACCTAACATTTTTCCTCAAGTTTCTGATGTGGTCAACCCTTTAAATACTACCTAAAGTAGGAAAACATTGGTAGTCTTATCAGAATCTACTGCTGTCATTCCACTGCTGCATGGGACAGTCTTCAACAAGACTTCGACAAACCTCATTCATCAATATTCTACTCTGGAGAAGCTGACACTTACTGTGAATTCTGCTCTTCAACTTAAATACCAGTGTCTGTGGCAGCCAATTCTATCATTGCAGAGGCAGCATCCCTCAGGCGAGGTCCAACCTTTCTCTCCAAGTGCACCCAGGGATTAGTCTGACTTCCCCTAAATTCTCTCCTCTGCACAGTAAGAGCTAATCTTTCCTGTATGAAGCAGGAGATGGTGTTGCTATGACAACAGAGCACATTCTAGCAGTGGGACTACCGAGATGAGCCTTCAAAGACTCAGGGAAATGTGTACTCAGTTTTCCTCCAGGGCTATGGGCTCCTTCCTTTAGGATTTAATCCCCCAACAAGTTTACTGACAGACTGAGTTGTTGATTATCTATGCATTTTGCTACAGGGAGATCACTGATTAAGAACATGGCTGGAAGATCACAGAGTTATTTAATAAAAGTGCCATTCTCAGTTATATTAAATTTCCAGTTGTAACTGCTTTGTATAGCTGTTTTAAAACACAGCCTCACTTAAATTTAAAGCATTCTGCTTACTGTGAAGTTTTTTGAAAATGATATTGATGTGTTGAGAAGGGCATTATCAAGGGGAAAGCTTTATCTTTTTTTGTTTGTTTGTATATCATCACCAATGTATCAACTTGAAGGTTGGATACAGACACACACACACAGACGCACACACGCACACACACACACATCCATTTTCTCTCTCTAGCATCAACGTCTGGAGCCTTGAGGTTTCAGAGTGGGGGAGGGGATATGCTAACAAAAGCAAATCCCTGCAGCTACATTTTGCATACATATATTAGCTGGAGAATAATCACAATAAGCGTTAATCATTTAGAAAAATAATCACCAGTAGAATTTAAGTGCCTTCGCAACCAGAAGAGAGCTAGTGATGGGTCATATTGTACAGGGGCAGATTTCTCATATTATTTTCAAACACAACAGTTAAATTTTTTGGAAGATAATTAACACGTACATTATCACGTATTTTTAAAAGTTGATCAAGCATTTTAATATTCCTAACTTTGTATTATTTGGGATATTCATTTTTCCTCAGAAGGCATTCCTGTGAATTCGAACATGTCCATCTCATCTGTTAGAAGGGAAAGACACAGAGCAGGGAAAGTTTTCCCTTCTCGGCAGTGGATGAGACGTTCAGTTTCTTACCCCACCATGAGAGAGGATTTTACCCATGGACTCATCCAAACTGTCTTTTCTGTTCCTCTCCATTTCCCCAATACCTCTTCATTTCTCAATCCTTTCCATCAGGAGCCGCTCTTACCACAGCACCCTTCCCCCATCCTAGGCTGCAAGGGCTGTTCTTTGTGGCTGAAGCAGTATCATCTGCATCTCCAGTTGTGGAGGAGAATATGACTTCCTGGGTGTTGCTGGGGCTCAGAAGCAAGGGGTTCTATAGGTTAGAGAGATTCAGTGTCCTACTGGCCTTCCAGGAGAATCATCAGGCTTTCTTGATTTACTTCTTGTTTCTCACTCAAATGTGTGTGAAAAGCTTTAAGATATTAACTAGAATGTCAAGATCGCAAATTACACATGCATTTATATTGAGTGACTCACGTAAAATGAGCAGGGCATTTTAAAACTCCTTTAGATTTGTGTTTTTTTATTTCTATCATAGTAAAAACTAGCAGTTAAATTTGTTTAATGTGTGCCTTGGTCTATACCTCCAGACACATATGTGCTTACATCGTGGGCATATACAGAACACTTTTCCCTCATGATCCTATTCCCAGAGCATGTTCTGAAGATACATTCTCATAATTCAAAAAGTTATGGCACCTGTTTTCATTATGTTCATTATTATCTAATTAGTAAAAGGCTTTTTTTTTTCTTCCCATTTTCACTTTCATCTTCAGGGAAACTGGATAAATGCCAAAACATGTAAACAACATATGGTTTACTTTCAAAATCAACCAACCAGAATTACTCATTTTCAAAGAATCTCTTAGCTAAAAAAACATGTTGAAGAAATAATTTCCTGCTCTAATAGCTAATGTTTACCATCTGCTATTCCTTTAGACTAACTACCTGGAGATCAATCATATTATGTATTTTCTACTTCTCCTTCCCTCTAAAAAAACCAATATTATTAGTATTTTGAAAAAAGCATTGAAGTAGGTCATGCTAGAGTGTCCCAACTTAAATTCGAATTTTGCAAGCAAGTTACACCCAACTAAAATAATATGAATGCCAGAAATCCCTACTGTTAGAAATTTATGAGCTTTTTTATTGTCTCCTATGTATTACTTTTGAGCGTCTATTTTTCAACATAATAATCAGTATGTCTGTTAAACCACCATAATAAGTTTGTCTTAGGGAAACAGAGTTAGCGAGAGTAGCAGAAAGAGTATTTTTCTCAAAACCAGCTTCAAAGATGAACCCCAAAGCAGTTCTGAGGAAAGAGACTGATTCTGGAGTCCTTGGCAAGGGGAGCAAAGTATGGGTCAAGGATCATTTTTTCTAAGAGGCCACCTTTGGTAGAAAGGCTTGGGTATGGTCTCTAGACTTTAGCTGGACACTGAGCACAGATTCTAATGACAAAGTGCATTGCTAATCTGTCTGCCTCAGTTTCTCAGTTTCAAAATGGGGAAAATAATAGTACTTCTATCATGGAATTCCCATAAGAATTCACAGAATAAATATATATAATGTTCTCATAACAGTGTCTAGCATACATAAATTATGATGTAAATGTTAGCTATTATTTAAGGATTTTGAAGACAGGCACTAAATATTGTTCACTTTGTTCCTCCTACTCCTAACACAATATATGCTATAGGATATGTACTCAGTAAATGTGCAAAAGTATTTTTCACATCACCTATATGATTTCAATATCTTATAAAGCAAAGTGAATTATCGTATCTAAGGATTCTAAAATATAACAGAAGAGAAATAGGAAATCTGTATATAATTATTATGGGTTTATAAATTTCAATAAGTAAATAAACACATATTCAAGGAATGGAGTAGGTTTTTTAATACGTAGCCCTCTTGCATACTAATTCTCTAAGAACTATTTACTGAACAATAGCTACAGATTACAGTAAGTAGAATTATCTGAACACAAGCACTATAATCCCTTTAGTTTTACAAGAGAATGAATTATCACTTATTACAAAAGTATTTAACACCTGCTTTAGTAAATATTATGCTAGATGCCAGGGTACTAAGACTTAGATCATGGTCTCTGTTCTCTCTGAGTTCACAATTCAACACATACTCTGTGTCCCAGGCACTGTTCTAGGTGCTGGAGATACAGCAGTAAACCAAACAGAAAGAAACGTCTACTCTCAAAGTTATTCATACTGTTTGTGTGTGTATGTGTGTGTTAGGGTAGAAAATGTGAGTATATAAATAGATTGTAATTGCTTGCGAGGAAAATGACACAAGCTTGAGAAATAGGAAGGTTGGTGGAAACAGGCTCGAAATTCTAATGTTAAACAGATATACATAATGTAAATTGGTAGCAACCATAAAAAAGCAACAAAGGACCATGGGCAGCTACAAAAGGGATTGACTAACTCTTCCCTAAGTAATCTGGGAAGACGTCATAGAAGGAGCGGTCAAATTCCAACTAAGACATTTAAAAATATATACAGAAAAGTTCTTGTTTGTGTATTCAGGAGTATTTTTCACATCATCTGTTTAATTTTAATACCTACCACAACAAAGTGAATAAATAACATCTAACAATACTAAAATATGTCAAAAGAGAATATACATTTATTAACTATTATAGGTTTACAATGTTCAAAAATTTCATGGTCAAATATGTCATTCTAGCAACTGAAATAATATACCGTTGATCTACAAAAGTAATTACCCCTTACTTTGAAAAAGTAATTTTCTTCTTACTTATGTTCCTAAGGTAAAACATAACTGAAGAAACATAATTATAGGAGTGCCTGGGTAGCTCATTCTGTTAAGCATCTGTCTTCTGCGTGGGCCATGACCTTAGGGTTCTGGGATCAAGCCCCATACTGGGCTCCTCTGTTTAGCTAGGAGTCTGCTTCTCCCTCTCCCTCTGTCTGCAGCTCCCCTGCTTTCGCTCTCTCTGTGTGTGTCAAATAAATAAATATTTAAAATGTTTACATATATATATATATATATACACACACACATACATACACATACACACATACACACACATACACACACACACACAGGGAGGAAAACAAATTCTGAAATATTCTGTCAGATAATTGACATCCTGAACTCCAGAAATCTACAGATATATACCCATACCCACTTTTAAATCATTTATTAAATGATCATTTATTCAGTGCAATGATATACCAGATACTAGGAATTCAAAGAAAAGTGAGACAGTCTGCCTTCTACAAGTTTATGGTCCAGCCCAGCAGAGACAGACAAATACACAAGTCTTTACCACAACAGAGTTATAATTATCATAAAATTATGCACAGGATGTTATGAGAGGATCTAGGAGAGAATTCCGTCCTGTTACAGGCATATGAAATCATCAAAAGAGCATGTACCTGCAGCCAGAATGGAAAGATTTGAGCGCGCCAATGCTATCACTGAGAATAGCCAGAAAGGCTAATTTAAAAAAAAAAATATATGCCTGAAATCCGTTTGAAGATATCAGACAGCTAGCAGGCAACCAGGATTGAGAGCCCAAGATCCCTAAGAGAAGGAAATCAGAGAACTGTGAACCAACAACGTTCTCTAAGCAGCTTTTTTGACTCCAGGCAAATGCTGGTGTTCGTGTGAAGAGACAGACCAAGACTATGAGCATACCTTGATAAGAGGCAGAGAAGACAGCAGAACTTTTGGAAATCTCATAATGCTGCAAAGAAAATAAAATGGATTTCACACTGAAAAAGGTAGCCAGATTGTGGGTAGTCAAGATTCCGGAGAAAGGGTAAGAGCATGGAAGTGAGATCACAACTTGTGGTTTCGGTCTTGAGACTTTTGCCTATCTATAAGTTGTACAGAGCAAAAGGCCAAGAAGATATGCAAAAAACCTCTAAACAAACAAACAGACAAAAAAATATAGCAGTGTTTGCTTTAGTCCTTCTCTGGACTGAAAGGCCAAGGACCACGCAGCTGGCAGGGTTTTTTGTAAACAATCCAGGCTATCCTTAGAACTTCTAGAAGGTTACAGCCTTCAGTTGATGAAAAACAGATGGGGTTAAGGAAGCTTATTATAAGACCTGAGACCCAGCATCAAATCAATTCAATCCTTGATTTGATTGAAATGATCTGTGCTGCCTTATCTGATTACAAGGAGATAAGGGAAACTCCCTGAGACAGACAACAATCCCAAGACCATCCATTATTTTTCAGAGACTATATCTATAATAATAAAAAAATATATATAAGGCCTACCAAGCTACAGGATTGAGAGGAAACACATTTTATAGAAAGACAGACAATAGAAAGAGACAACCAGTAACTGGAGTTATCAGAGTAAATTATAAAATTACCGTGGCTGTTACATTAAGTGGAAAAAGAGGGGGGAGTTTCACCAGAGCTGGAATTTACAAAAGAGAATCAAAAGGAAATTCAAGAATTTTAAATATGAGAACACTAAAATTAGGCATTCAAGAAAGCCTCTATTATTGATAATAGTTGGAGAGAAAAGCAGAGAGGATTAGTGAATTGGAATATAGATGAGTAGAAAATACCCAGGTGGAAACATTGAGTTAAATGCATCAAATGTAGAGAAAGGGTGTTCAGAACATATATGAAATGGGAAAACGATTTAATACTTTTGATGTGCTGGTAAATATTTAACAACCAGTTCTCAAAAAAAGCGAGCATATATTATAAATTTCACTGACACAAAAGATATCTAGCACACATTTTATAAATAATAAGAATAATGAAACATACGATATTGCCTGCTGTAAATTGCACATAGCAAAATGATTCTTTCAGAATACTTGGCTTCTGGGTGAATTTCAAACCCTCATCATGCCAAAACAAGCTGTTATATGCAAACAAGGAATCATGGAACACTATATCGAAAACTAATGGTGGGGGGGCCTGGGTGGCTCAGTGGGTTAAGCCTTTGCTTTCGGCTCAGGTCATGATCTCAGGGTCCTGGGATCAAGCCCTGCATCAGGTTCTCTGCTCAGCAGGGAACCTGCTTCCTCCTCTCTCTCTGCCTGCCTCTATGCCTACTTGTGATCTCTCTCTCTGTCAAATAAACAAATAAAATTAAAAAAAAAAATGATGCACTGTATGGTGACTAACATAACACAATAAAAATAATAATTATAAATCTTAAAAAAGTGTTATCTAATATATTGACAACATACATGTATATATATATATACATATATGTATATATATATATATATACTGGATATTTGATATAATTTAATCTTCACAGCAACTTTCTGTGACTCAGTGCTGTCCTTATTTTATGAATACCCCTGAGTCAAAGCTGTCTTCCTCTTTTGCTATCTTCCTCAGTATTTACCAGAAAAGGCTGTACTCTATTCTCATATTGAATAACTAGAAGTTCTCAGAACACATCATCCTCTCCTCTGACACCAGAGGATAATATCTCAGGCTCTCTCTCTTGCTCACTTTCTCACACACACACACACTCTCTCTCTCTGGTTGGCATATCCTGTTCTTCATTCACTGGCTATTCGGAATTTTCCTGTAAGAGCCAGCTCAGCATTCTCTTGTTCTTGGAAGCCTTGCTTGAATGTCTCTAGATTGGCAAATGCCCTTTGTCAGTGTTTCCACAGTACCCTGCACATATCGTAAGCACTCTCTCCTGAAACTGTCTCCAAAAATGGTCCTGGATGATCTGTGAATCCCATAGTTTCAACCTCGTGAAAGACTCTCCCTGAATCTAAGTTGTCCATGGACTCACTTTAACCATTAGTAGGCAGAGAAAGGAACCTTGTATAAGTTTTGGACCCAACACGTAAGAAGGTCTGTCAGCTTCTCACTTTGCTCCTTACAGACTCTTGAGCCAATGGAGAAGAAGTCTCGTTACTGTTGGAAGAACCATGTGGAGAAACCCTGTGCAGAACTATTTGAGAGCTGAAGGGCCCTGACACACGGAGTAAGAGAAGCAGGGCCAGCTATCCCAGTGACCCAATGTCCTACCTGAAATGGGCCTTCCAGCCTCCCCCACCACGGCATCAACCACGGGAATGAGCCCCCTCTGATGCTCCAGGACAATCAAGCCCTCAGACCACTGCATTCCTGGTCAACATCAGGAGAAGCAGAAGCTCAACGAGCTAAGTTGTCAACCCAATAAATCACAAGATAATAGAGTGTTTACTGTTTTAAAGCTACACTCTGAGGTGGTATTTTTATACAGAGACAGATAACCAGCATATCTTGTCCTTCAGACTCTGAGCAGCTTGAAAGCAGAATCCACACTAGATCAACCCTTGTACTCAAAACAACTAGAACAGTACTTTGTACAGAACGGTTCTAATAAGTGTTTACTAAATCGAGTTAACAAATTCAAGTCTCCTCAATCTGAACATGCAAAAACCTCCCAAACAACCCTGCTTTTAATTTTCAGTTCTGAACCAATTTTTATTGACATTGTTGTACATAACTGGGAACATAAGTTATTTCTGCAAGAATTGTATTAACCTATTTATATGTTCCTCCCTCACTGTCTAAATTTTTCCCACTTTATTTTGCCTTTGCTTTTTCCTCTCATCATATTTACTGTCTGTGTTCCCCACTGTGTCCCCTTCCTCCCGTTAAAATATAAGTGCCAGGAGGACAAGGGAAGGTCTTTTCTTTTTTCTCTTTGGTTTGTTGATTTATCACAAGTACATAGAATAATACCTAGCACCAGCAGATACACAATATTTGCTGGTTGGCCTGATTCATTATTTTAGGAGGAAACTGGGCATACTCATGAGCCATACTGTAGAGACAACCAGGACATAAAGAAGGTATATAGTCAGTGGCTAAGGAAGATGACTACATGACCCAAGACAAGAAATTTTACTTCTCTGGGTTTTAGCAATTAGTGCAGAAAGAAAATCTGGGTGGAAATGAGTAAAATGTGTATGAAACACCTTGACCTCTTCAGAATAAAGGTGCTATGTAGATGGAAAGACATCACATTCCGCCTTGTGGTATGACTATTCCAAGTTGCAAAAGCATTTGTTTCTCAGTCAGTACTTTTTCTTCAGAAAGTAGAATGTCAAGTTAACTTAAAGGAATATACAAGGCTGACATGCTTAAGTGGTCTGAGTTTCATACAGAAAGAAATCCTGTAGTGTGTTATAAGACAAAAACAGTTTTATACTATCATGCAGCAGTCAATGATAAGATATAAAAATTTCAGATAGAATATAATTAAGAACTAGGAGTATTCTCATGTGTTTACCTTAGTCAGTAACCCATAATGTTTGAAAGATGTTTGTGTTGAATTAGTGTTGAATAAATAAACATTAATCTTACACACAACAATCTCAGTAATAACATTATTATTAAGATAATAAATTATCTTAATGGTGCTCTTCAAGATAGGGTGAATAAGAAAAATTTAATGAGGTGTTATCACTAACATTCTAATCCTACAGACCTAGCTGTATGGAGAAAGAAGAGCATATCAGTCTCTTATACTGTTTATTACAGTGATTTTAAGCAGAGACAGCTCAAGTGCTCTTCGGAAGAATACCATATGCACAAGGTGACCTTATGGAACGGTGACCAGGACATTGAAATGTTCCCTCAAGAAGGTCAACCAGCAGTCTGGCTAAACATATTCTTTCAAAGCACATATCCTTGGTCTGCTGGAGTCAGTCTATCGGGTTGGTTGAGGGAGGACAGATTTGTTGTTTTCATCAGCTCTACATTGGTAGAATAGTAACTCATAAAAACTATGCATAAATGAAGAGAAAAAACGTATAGTCAGTTTGTTTTAACATCAACAGTTTATTTTATTTATATATAATGTGCTACTTTTAACCAGCAATATTATAAATTCATTAGGTAAAGGGACAAGGCCTTAAATATTTAAACTGTTGTATCTTACAGCATTTTGAAAGAGTGAACAATTACTAGAGAGTTAATATTTCTTATCATAGTTGCTACAACTCCTCTAGCTACATTATTAGAAATTAACTCTTGCTTCAATTACCAAAGGAACCAATTATATATTATTTAGAATTATATATACTAGAAAAGACATTTGATTTATCAGAATAGGACAAAAGATAAAGCAGGCACCTGGAAAAAGGGAAGTAAGGATACTGGTCAAAAGAAGAAAAGGAAGAATTAAAATAAGAAATAGCATTATCAAAGCCTAGAATGATGGTAAGTAACATGAAGATTCATTTGAAGGAACAAAAAATAAATAGCTGTAGAAGTCTCCTAAAAGACAGACGATGAAAGATAAGAGCTAAATACTTTAGAGAGGTATAAAAATATGGCACTGTGTGATGGAACTTAATTCCCAGTTAAATACACGAGCCTCACCTGAGGGGCAAGAAGGAGACATCGCAGAAACTCAACAAGCATGAACTCTTTCCTAAAGAAGCCTTCTAGTAAAGTTCTGCTAGAATATTAGAAATTAACTAGAGATATAAACAGTATCCTCTCTTCAGATATATATAATATGCTGGAGTAGTAACACCTGTTATTTCCATTCCGTTCCTCATTTGAAATGCTCAAAATGTCTAAGAGACAAGTTTAATTAAGTTTGAGAATGTGTCAAAGGGAAGATCTAATGTTTTAAAAAAGGGTCATAATATATTCAAATATTCATTTTTATATATCCATGCAATATATAGGTAATACATTTTTACGTATCAAAATTAAAAGAGGCAGGTGGATGGAAAATATATCAACATAATATCATAGAAAGAAGTCATTTTGACTTGGTTAGCAGCAAGTAGAAAACAACAGTGCAAATTCATATGAAAAATTAACTGTATCCGGAATGAAATGTTTGGATTATGTGAAGTGAACGTAAATCACAAGCCAAAAAGACTGCCAATTTACAGAACTGGTTAGTCATCACAAAATTTGTCATGCAAAACACCATTCATCATTCAACCAACATCAGGAAATTACAAAGAGAAGTTACTTGTTGATGCTCCATCATCTTTCATTATCAGTAATTGATCCCTACGCCTGAAGAGGTCATTCACGTTTGGTAAGTTTTTACCTTCTCCCTCATTCCTCAAACACTGTATTGCTGGGAGAGACATAGGCAAAAGATGAATAATTGAACCCAAATAAAATGAACAGAGAAGAAAAGCCATATTTGTATCTTGATTTGACCCAACAGAGATGATCAGACCTTAGAGAAATCAATCTGCAAAGACAGCAGCCTTGACGTTATCAGCTGTGTAAAACCTCTGCCGAAGTTTCAGTGCAATGCCTCCCTCATAGGGGTAAGCACTGAGCAAATAGCTTGCTCTCCCAAGATAAGTTAAATGGCATTTTTGATCTTTTTCATCCTTTTACTCAGTGCCCTCAACTTTACCCATTAACTATCTTACATTTTTTTCTCCCATTGGCAGTATACCTTACCCCCAAAATGTTTTATGATATCATATGTGGAACTATTTATATCAAAATTTGGTGATCTCTAATTGAAAACAGAAATTGTGCTTTAGGGGAACCTGGGTGGCTCAGCTGTTTAATAAGTGCCATGGGCTCAGGTCATGATCCCAAGGTCCTGGGATCAAGCCCCACACTGGGGCTGAGTCAGGAACCTTCTTTCTCTCCCTCTACCACTCACCCTGCTTGTACTTGCTCTCTCTCTCTGTCAAACAAACAAACAAATAAATAAAACCTTCTAAAAAATTGTGCTTTAAAAACTGGAAGGGGAGATGAACCATGAGAGACTATGGACTCTGAAAAACAACCAGAGGGTTTTGAAAGGGCGGGGGGGGGGGTGGGGGGGGGGGAGGTTGAGGAACCAGGTGGTGGGTAATAGGGAGGGCACGTACTGCATGGAGCACTGGGTGTGGTGCAAAAACAATGAACACTGTTACGCTGAAAATAAACAAACAAACAAAAAAAAGGAATATCACTAAAAAAAAAAGATTGGCTATTAAAATAAAGAACTGAATGGAGACCTTTGTTCTTAAATGTGTAGTGTTATTGGACACTAGAAAAGTCATCTCTTTCAAGTCTGAGCTTTCACATATTTTAAATGAACCATGACAGAAAACCAATCTTATAAACCAAGGCAACAAAAATGTAAAGAAATATTATTGTTTCTAGACATTAGGTAACACTTTCTTATTATGTGCTATAATTAATATATAGTTATATCAATAGTGTATCACTGAATGTTACACTAAAACTCAATTATTTTCTCTCAAGGTGAGATTGTCTTGCTACTTAAAAGCAATACATTATAGCAATTCTACAAAAGAGCTTTTACCATAATTAAACTAATGTACAGAAAATAATAAATTCTATTTACATAGTTGGGAACTGCTATTTTTTTCTTCCTTGCCATATACTGACTGGAATGGCTGAATGGTTCTTGTGTTTATAAGGAATTAATTATTATGATATAAAGACCTTCGTATGAAGTACAACTTACAGAGTACCATCAGCAAAATATTTACTATTTTATTGGTGCAAGATGAGCATTAATAAAGGATCAAATGAATCCACGAAAAGTAAAGCAGGGACCACTGGACTATGAGTTTCCTTTGCCACCTTCTCTTATTCATTGAAATTTTAATGAGGAAGGTCAAGGGATAAAGAGAAACAAACGCTACAACATAGAATTGTCATCAACACCTTACATAAATATTATTATGGTTACACTCATTGTATCATAGATACTATATATAGCCCCACAACACATGTCCTTTTCCTCTTTTCACTTACATTACAATATCAGAAAAAGCCTTATAACCTCCATTCATATATCTGAAGTAGTGTGAGTAAATGTATGGGGTCTGACATCTAATCATTCATAAGGAAGAACTGTTCTTGAGGATCACATGCTAGGGTATATTTTATTCTGGTGTATTAGCATGCATTCCAAATTATGAAATATCCATATTCCCAGATCATTATGATGAAAATTGGTCTTTGAAATTATAAAATGCAAAACAAATAGGTGTTATTATTAATAATAGATGTAATATAAATATTTTACTTATGAAATGTGAAATATAATTAAATAGTATTATCAATCATGATATAATGTATCACATATAAATTTTTGTAGTTTGTCATTATGTATCATTGACTTCCCTAGAACTGAAAATGATCATTCAAGTCTTATAAATCTTCCAACCATATTTTAGATAGTTTACCCAAAGCATCCTACTATGATTATCCTAATGCATAAAATTTTCTAAAATTATAACTTTTACTCCCTATGACATTTTTAGTATATATTTAATTTATAAACATCTTGTTTTACACTAAAAAATTAAAATATACTATATTTACACATGTACTAGATAACACAATCTACATTGAAAGTTATTTGGTTTTATTGAACCAACTCAATAAAACAGGCAATTAACTTGAATAATACGAGTTATTCAAATAAGGATATAATTACATTCTTAAGAACAGAAAGGAGTACAATCTTAGTAGAAATTGGCTCAGATGTGTTCTACTGTATCTCTAGTTTCTAACTCATTGATCTCTGCTCTATTATTAATTATTTCCCTTCCTGTGCATGGGGTTGGCTTAATTTGTTGTTGATTCTCCAGTTTTTTAAGGTGTAAAAAGAGTTTGTGTATTCAGGATTTTTCAATTTTTTTGAGCAAGGCTTGGATGGTTATGTATTTCCCCCTTAGGACCGCCATTGCCATATCCCATAGGTTTAGTGTCTTTGTTCTCATTGGTTTCCATGAATGGTTTAAGTTCTTTGATTTCCTGGTTGATCCAAACATTATTGAGCAGGGTGGTCTTTAGCTTCCAAGTATTTGAATTCCTTCTAAACTTTTTCTTGTGATTGAGTTCCAGTTTCAAAGCATTGTGGCCTGAGAATATGTAGGGAATAATCTCAGTCTTTTGGTATTGGTTGAGACCTGATTTGTGACCTAGTATGTGGTCTATTCTGGACAAAGTTCCATGTGCTCTCGAGAAGAATGAGTATTCTGTTGTTTTAGGGTAGAATGTTCTGTATATATCTGTGAGGTCCATCTGGTCCAAGGTGTCATTCAAAGCTCTTGTTTCTTTGTTGATTTTCTGCTCAGATGATCTGTCTGTTGCTGAGAGTGGCTTGTTAAGATCCTCTACAATTAACAATATGACTCTTTATTTTGATTAACAATTGTGTTTAGTTGGCTGCTCCTATGCTGAGGGCATAAATATTTACAATTGTTAGATCTTCTTGGTGGATAGACCTTTTAAGAATGAGGTAATGCCCTTCTGTATCTCTGACTATAGTCTTAACTTAAAATCTAATTTATCTGATATGAGAATCGCTACCCCAGCTTTCCTTTGAGGCCTGCTGGCATGAAAGATGGCTCTTCATCCTTTCACGTTCAGTCTGGGTGTATCTTTAGTTTCAAAATGCATCTCTTGTAGACAGCATATGGATGGGTCCTGTATTTTTTTTTAATTAATTAATTTATTTATTTTCAGCGTAACAGTATTCATTGTTTTTGCACAACACCCAGTGCTCCATGCAATATGTGCCCTCCCTATTACCCACCACCTGGTTCCCCCAACCTCCCACCCCTGCCCCTTCAAAGCCCTCAGGTTGTTTTTCAGAGTCCATAGTCTCTTATGGTTCGCCTCCCCTTCCAATTTCCCTCAACTTCCTTCTCCTCTCCATCTCCCAATGTCCTCCATGGGGTCCTGTCTTTTTATCCAGTCTGCAATCCTGTGTCACAAATGACACTACAGACAAATGGCTGATATCCAAGATCTATAAAGAACTTCTCAAATTCAACACCCAACAAACTGATAATCATGTCAGAAAATGGGTAGAAGACATGAACAGACACTTTTCCAATGAAGACCTACAAATGGCTAGCAGACACATGAAAAAATGTTCATCATTTTTGGCCATCATTTTGGCCATCAGAAATATTCAAATCAAACCACATTGAGATACCACCTTACACCGGTTAGAATGGCAAAGATTAACAAGGCAGGAAACAACAAATGTTGGAGCTGATGTGGAGGAAGAGAAAGCCTCTTACACTGTTGGCGGGAATGCAAATTGGTGCAGCCACTTCGGAAAACAGTGTGGAGATTCCTCAGAAAATTAAAAATAGAGCCATCCTATGATCCGGCAATTGCACTACTGGGTAGTAACCCCAAAGATACAGATGTAGTGAAAAGAAAGGCCATATGTACCCCAATATTCATGGCAGCAATGGCCACAATAACCAAACTGGGGAAAGGGCCGAGGTGCCTTTCAACAGATGAATGGATAAAGAAGATGTGGTCCATATATACAATGGAATATTATGCAGCCATCAGAAAAGATGAATACCCAACTTCTGCATCAACATGGATGGGACTGGAGGAGACTATGCTGAGTGAAATAAGTCAAGCAGAGAAAGTCAATCATCACATGGTTTCAGTTATTTGTGGAACATAAGAAATAGCATGGAGGACATTAGGAGGAGGAAAGGAAAAGAGAATTGGGGCAAAATGGAGGGGGAGATGAACCATGAGAGACTGTGGACTCTGAGAAACAATCTGAGGATTTTAGAGGGCTGGGGGATGGAGGGATGGGTGATCTTGGTGGTGGGTATTAAGGGTGGCAAGTATTGCATGGAGCACTGAGTGTTGTACATGAACAATGAATGTTGGAACACTGCATCAAACACTAATGATGTATTTTATGGTGACTAAGGTAACAAAATAAAAAAAAAGAAATTAGTTCAGAAATCTACTTTAGTGCAATTGTAAGAAGTGTTAGAAGGGAGATCAGGTGCTTGAAAGAGAACACACATACATAATTTAATTTATTTTCTTAAATATCACCAATATCTCATAATTCCATTTGATGATGTATCTTTGACACTTGGTATTTATTAATTTTATTTGAAAGTTAAATCATCAACTAAAAGCCAATAGCAGTTTAGTAATCTTCAAATAAGCTGGCTTCTATTACTCTTTCAGTTAAATGCATTTTCCCTACATCGCACTGATGTTAAAATGGAGGTCAAATTTTAAATATCAAACATTCTAAAATTGAATACCCAATAGTCTCATCAAAAAAAAAAATGAGTTTTCAGGGGCTCCTGGGTGGCTCAGTGGGTTAAAACCTCTGCCTTCAGCTCAGGTCATGATCCTAGGGTCCTGGAATCAAGCCCCACATCGGACTCTCTGCTCAGCAGGGAGCCTGCTTCCTCCTCTCTCTCTCTGCCTGCTTCTCTATTTGTGATGTCTGTCAGATAAATAAATAAATAAATCTTTTTAAAAAATGAATTTTCTCTTTTTTTAAAGACTGAATTGCAAAAAGATTTTAAGTAAATAAAGACTAAAACACATGATTTTCTTATTTGTGATACTAACAATGATTTCAGCATGCAAATGAGTTTTCCCCTTAAAAAATATTCTGTAATGGATTGGTATACTATTATACTATGAAATGCATGAAAATTATGATTATTCATTTTATATTTTAATTAGAAGATGCATACACATCTATGTTTCCTGACTATTACATAGTACAATAACTATTTTATAACCTTAAATAATCTATTAATTAAATAGTCTGATGATAGGGGCGCCTGGGTGGCTCAGTGGGCTAAGCCTCTGCCTTTGGCTCAGGTCATGATCTCAGGGTCCTGGGATCGAGCCCCACATCAGGCTCTCTGCTCATCAGGGAGCCTGCTTCTCCCTCTCTCTCTGCTTGCCTCTCTGCCTACTTGTGATCTCTCTCTGTGTCAAATAAATAAATAAAATCTTTTAAAAAATAGTCTGATGATAGGGATTAAAGGCTAAGAATTTCTGACAGGAGATATAAAAAATTAGGAGATATAAAAAATGTTAAGTACTTAATTTGTAGGAATTTTTCAAACATTGGTTTCTTTGATTTAATTGAGGACTCTGCTTGAATGTTTGAGAAATTTCCAAGCAAAAAGTTCTAATATTTTGCCATGAAATGATATATAACACTTTGATTGGTTTTAAGTATCTAAACAACTTTCAAAACACAACTCCTCTAAAGAGTTTGACTTGGGGGTTATCAATCTCTAAAAATGATAAATAATCTCTTAGGAAGAACTGATTTCCAGTATATATTAAAAAAAAAAACAATTTGAAATTTGCTTGGATATTTACACGGAGATTCAAAGTAATGTCTGTATAAATTTTTAAAATAGTGGCAATGAATAATCTAAAAAAATAAGGTAAATTTGGGTTATACTTTTTAGTCACTGCAAAATTATAATGGTAGAATATCTCTTAGTTTTGGATGGTTCATTAACTCTTGAAAATTATCAAAATAGCTCTCAAGAGATTTTATCATTTTGTTACATTAAAATACAAAGTTCTTTAGTTCCATTCTTTTTTTAAATTAAGTTTTATTTTAATTCCAGTGCAGTTAACATAGAGTGTTATATTTATTTCAGGTGTACAATATTGTGATTCAACAATTCTGTACATTACTCAGTGTTCATCATTGTAAGTGTACTCAAATTCCCTTCACCTATTTTGTCCATCCCCCATGACCCACCTCCACTCTTTAATTCTATTCTTAAACATGAGCAGCTACTCTTAGTTTTCTATTGTTTTCAATTATTTAAGAGTCTCTTTACCTGATTAAAATATGGTACCTGAGCATAGGTTATAGCTATGAATTTAAACAGCCTTCAATATGCTATAAAGGGAAAAGTATTTTGGAACTGTTATAAAAATACTAAATTATTTACATAGAATTTGAATATTTGAAGTTTACTTACATTGTAGTCTCCACAATATTTAAAAGCAGCATGTAGTTGTAGTAGAGAGCTTGCATGTCAAATCAGTACTAAATTATTCCAAAGCTGTCTACTATGCAAAATATTTTAATTCTTTATATTTGAAAAGTGTTTTAATATTTACAAAGCAGTGTTTGAAAGATAGAGTACAAATATATGTTCCTTTCTCTAATATAACATTTAACCTTTGTTCAAGAAATCTGTGTTTGCTTTTTCTATTTTGACTGTAAAAATAATCCTGAAACTCTAATATAATCAATATAACAATATATAAAAGGGGCCAGGAGGTCACGGTGAAACAACAAAACCTCTTCACCTTTAGATTGTCATAATGTAAAGGACACAAAGTGGGAATATGAACCAATAGGAACAAACCAAGGGACAAAAGCACAGTTGCTGATATATAGAAACATTATTGAAATAGCTTCTACGTGTCAAGAATTATTCTATGGATACAGCATGAACAAAATAGGGAAAAAAAACCTCTTTCACCCCACTTATATTCCCACTGGGGGCAGGGAGAAAATAAAATACTAAAGTCAGTTACAGAGCCAGTTGAAGGAAATAGTGTTATAGCTAAAAATAAGGTGGGGGAAGTGTATAGAGTTTGCAATTTAAGTAAACTTGTCACTTAAGAATTTACTGAGAAGACGATATTTGAGCAAACCCTCGATGGAGGCAATGAGGCAAGAAATGTAGTAGATAAGAAAATTCCAGGCACAATTAACAATAAGCACAAAGAATCCAGAGGCCAGTGTATACCTGGCATGTTTGCAGAGCAGCAAGAAGCTCACTGTAGGGGCGCCTGGGTGGCTCAGTGGTTTAAGCTGCTGCCTTCGGCTCGGGTCATGGTCTCAGGGTCCTGGGATCCAGTCCCACATCGGGCTCTCTGCTCAGCAGGGAGCCTGCTTCCCTCTCACTCTCTCTGTCTGCCTCTCTGCCTACTTGTGATCTCTCTCTGTCAAATGAATAAATAAAATCTTTAAAAAAAAAAAAAGAAGAAGAAGCTCACTGTAGCCAGTCCATATAAAGGGCTTCAAACTTTACACTGACAGATGGGGAAGCATCTGACTAGTTTTAAGCAAAAGAGTAACGTGATCTGACTCAGGCTTCAAAAGGATCACCAGGTTGAGAATAGACTGTAAGACAGAAGAGGAGACAAGAGAGGAAGCAGGACGACTAGCTATGAGGCCAGTTGAATAAGCCCGGCAAATGATGTTGGGAGTTTGGACTAGGAGAATAAGTTCGGCAATGGAGATAAACATCCAGATTCTGGAAACACTCTGTAGATAAAAGAACCAGAAAATTATCTGACTGAGAGAATGCTGAGTACTAGAAAGAAGGAAGTCATGGATAACTCCAGGTATTTTGGTCTGAGCAACTAAGAGGATGGGAGTTGCCATGAGGTGGACAAAAGTGCATGTGGAGCGAGACTGATTGATTGACTGATTGATCGATTATTTTGTAAAGAGTTAAATTTTGGATGTATCAAGATGTTTATGGTGTGCATCTGACTCTTGGTTTCTGCTCAGGTCATGATCTCAGGGACCTGGGATTGAGCCCTGCGTTGTGCTCCATGCTCAGCATGGAATCTGCTTGAGAGGCTCTCTCTCCATCTCCCCGTGACCCTCCTGCTTGTGTGGTCTCTCTCTTTCTTTCTCTAGAATAAATAAAATCTTTTTAAAGATTTTAAAATGATGTCTATGTCCAAATGGAAATATCAAATGGGCAGTTGGGAATACTAGTCTGGGATTAATAGTAAAAGTTTAGTTTAGAGATGTAACTATGAGTCATCATTGTGTGGATGAACTGTAAATACACAAGTCTGATAACACTAGAAGGTTGTACATAGAAAATAAAGTATTCAAAGACTAAGCCACAAGGTGCTGTAAAGTTAAGGGATATGACACATGATGAAAAGTTAAGAAACAACATGAGAAGGAAAATCCAGTGACATAAGAGGAAACAGGAGGTGAGGAAAGTGGTGCTGCAGCTTCCACACCTCGTAGTGGGCACGAATACGTACGGGCAATAGAGGCACAGACTCACAACAGCAGGATTGCAGAGGGATGAGGAAAAGTCAGGCAAGACTAGACAACAGTGTGGTCTTGCAAAATGGCTTAAAAACTGAAAACAGGGGCACCTGGTGGCTCAGTGGGTTAAAGCCTCTGCCCCTGGCTCAGGTCATAATCTCAGGGTCCTGGGATCAAGCCCCGCATTGGGCTCTCTGCACAGCCGGGAGCCTGCTTCCCTTCCTCTCTCTCTGCCTGCCTCTCTGCCTGCTTGTGATCTCTGTCTGTCAAATGAATAAATAAAATCTTAAAAAAACAAAACAAAACTGAAAACAGCCCCAAATGCAAAAACAAGCATCTTAGGCTGTGAATTCTTCTTCCTCTCCTCCTCAAATGTTAACAGGAAGAAACCATGGTGAAGAAACAATACAAAGAGAAATTGTTTATTCCTAAGCATTATTTTAACATAAAAGTACTAGTCTATAAAAAATTAATATCTACAAGTTGAGATCAAGGTTTAAGAAATACTGTATTTTAATAAACTTTGAGTAATAATCAAACAAGAAAAATTAATTCTAAATGTTCACTTCCAAGCATAAAAGTTGTCCTTGGTGAGTAAAAACATACTGACAATTCACTAGGCTGTTATGTTATTATTTTAAACCTTCTTTTTGGATATTTAAAAAATAGCAGTCATACTCTAAGTGAGAGTTGCTAGAGAGGAGGTGGGCGGAAGGACGGGTGAAACAGGTGAAGGGAACTAGGGGGACACTTATCATGATGAGCACTGAGTAATGTACAGAATTGTTGAATCACTGTATTGTACACCTGCAACTAATATAACACCATGTGTTAATTATACTTGAATTCAAATAAATAAAATACAAAATAAAAGCCATTGTGAAAATAATATAGTAATAATAACAAAGTTAAAGACAGCAAGACAAATCCCCTGGAAAATTATCTCATTCTTAAACATTCCTACAGTAAGTGTATTTCAAAACACTTTCCATTTTGAATGAGAGAAAAAACGTACTTAAAACTGCAGTTCAACACTCCCTCTATCCAAATACAAACACCATGAAAAAAGGGGTGGTAGCTTGAAAAACCAAAGATTAACTCAATGTAATTAAAACTGTGGCCCAGCTATAAGAGGAATTTAGAATGATTAGCTCGTTATCCCAATAACCAGACAAGTGAAAGGGCTTTATTACCTGAGAAAGAAATCAAAACAATAACTATACTTTAACCATTTTAAAAATGTTCAGAAAAAAAATACAAGTTACATGAAAGAATATATTACCCATAATAAAGATAAAACAAAGTAAATAGAAGATCCAGAGATAATTCAATTATTGAAGTTAGCATGCCTGGGCTTTATAATAATCATTATTAATAAGTTGAATAATTTACAGCAAAAGATTAATATATTGGGTGAAGTGGTAGCACATTTCAGCAGAAAATTAGAAGAAATAAAAAAGTAGCAAATGGGAATGATAGAGTGAGAGAACACATCCCCTGAAGTTAAAGCTTACTAGATGAGTTTAACAGAAGACTTGACATAGGTAAAGAAAGGATAAGTGAATTTGAAGTCAAGTGAAAAGAAATTACCTAAACTGAAAGCACAGAAAGAAAAACATTGTTTAAAATATGACAGTAAAATTGTTAGTAATCTGTGATGTATCAATAATAGACAGGTAATTATGCAACTGAATAAAAGGAGATAAGAGGGAAAATGAGACTGAAAATGTTTTTGGAAAAGAAAAGTCTGAAAAATTGAAGAAACTGATGAGAAATCTCAACACACAGATTTAAAAAGTTCAACAAATCCTAATCAGAATTTACACACACACGCACACACACCCCTGAGCATTCCATAGGCAAACTGTTATAAACCAAAAATAAAAGAAAATCTTGATAAGACAGACATACTACAGATGAAAGAATGAATATACAGATGGATAATGACCAGACGGCATTCAAAAATGGAACTGTGATCTACAGTCTTCAGCAACCATCCCAGGAAACCAACCCATTTTCTAAAGTAACTAGCCCGGGAAGTCACACTACTTATTCTAAGTCAGATGTGTAGGAAATCAGGTGACTATCTCTAGCAATCACCCTAAAAATACCAACAAAAACCCTATAAAGTTGGTCCAAAATGGCCAGGACCTGATTAATAACTGACAGCTTTGCTAATTTGTCCCACATCCAACTTATGACTAACCAAAGAAAGCCCTATGCACCCCTAACTGTATAGAATGTATCACTTCTAATTAGCACACTTGCAGCTTCCCCAGGCCAACAGCTTCCAATCTGGACGTTCCTGAAGCCTTTCCTTTTTTCATTATAAAGATTTCCTACTCCTCTGCCTGTCTTTGAATTCCTGCCAAACCTAAGTAATGACGGCTGACTCTTGCTATAGAAAGCTCCGCATAAATAGCCTTTGCCTGTTCTCATTTGGTTGGTCTTCATTTATTTCCACATAATACACCAAACAAGAATGATTGCTTGACTATACATAAAAAACAATTCAACCCAGAACATAAAAAACACAATCTTTAAAGCGTGATGTAACCTAGAATTCCACAATCAGTGAAAAAGTCCTTGAGAAATGAATGCAAAATAAAGATACATCCACTAAGCAACAGCTGAGTGAAAGAATCTGTCACTAGCAGAATCCATACAACAAAAATGGTAAAGTAAATCCATAAGTACAAAAGTAAATAATTCCAGATGGAAACTCAGCTTAAAAGTGAAAGATTATAAATATATACAAAAATATAAAAGTCTATTTTTTAATGTTTCTTACTCTCTTTAAAAGGTTGTTAAAAGCAAAAATGGTATCATGAACGTGGAGTTCATAAATTTTAAAGTGAAACATGAAAACAAAAGTGCAAAAAAGGGAGCAATTGGAAATCTATAATGTTAAGATTCTTACATTAAAAATAGAATAGTAAAATATTAATTCAAAGTGTCTCATAGGAGCATCTGGATGGCTCAGTTGGTTAAGCATCTGCTTTATCTCATGATCCCAGGGTCCTGGGATCAAGCCACTCATTGGGATCTCTGCTCAGGGGTGAACCTGCTTCTCCCTCTCCCTCTGCTGCTCCCCCTGCTTGTGCTCTCTCTCTCGCTGTCAAATAAAATACCTTTTTTTAAAAAAAAGTATGCTATAATAAGTTAGATACATATTGAAGTTCTTAGATAACCATGAAGTAAGTTAGAACTAAAAATATTCCTATAAGAGTTTGTCAGACTAGAGATATATACCTAAGATCTAGATCTAGGTCTATCTACCCACCTAACTTATGTACCTACCTATCTATTTATCTGTCAGTCTAGAAAGAGGTGGCGAAGGGCACTCAGCTATACATATCATACAGAGCTGTATTTTAAATGTAAAGAAACAGGTAGGTGAAAAAAAAAACAGAAAAGGGCACACCATTCGTATGAAATATGATGAGTCTATATCAGCATTAGACAAAACAGATTTTAAGATAAAAATGTACTACCAGAGATATAAAAGTACATTTTATAAAGACAAAGGGTCAATTTGTCAAGAAGACATGCTCTAAATGTGTAGTACATCTAATAACAGAGCTTGAAAATACATGAAGCAAAAATGGACAGAATTAAAGGGAGAAACAGATAAATGTACAATTATGTTGCAGATTTTAATATATGTTTCTGAGTAATTAATAAAACAAATACATAAAAACCAATAAGGATATAGATTTGAATGACACTATCAATCAAATTGAATTAATTGACATATATAGAGTATTGCACAACACAACTACAGAATATTCTTATTTTCAGGTGCTCACAAACCTTCCATTAAGTCATATCATATACTGCACCATGGAACAAACCCCAGTAAATTTAGAAGGATGTAAATCATATAAAAGACAATTAAAAATCTTTTTTTAAAACCCCCAAAGAAATGAACACTTACTTCTAAATAATCCATGAGTTGACTATCACAAGGAAAATTTAAAAATATGTTCATTTTAATTAATTTGAAAACAAAATGTACATGTGAGGATGCTAGAACTACTTAGGCCGCTAAAAAAAGAAAAACAAATGAAAACTACAAAGAATAAAGTAAAGCATTAAAAATTAAGAGTGGTAAAAAAAAAAATTTGGAAGGGGAGGCGAACCATAAGAGACTATGGACTCTGAAAAACAACCTGAGGGTTTTGAAGGGTCAGGGGTGGGAGGTTGGGGGAACAGGTGTGGGTAATAGGGAGGGCACGTATTGCATGGAGCACTGGGTGTTGTGCAAAAACAATGAATACTGTTACGCTGAAAAAATAAATAAAATGGAAAAAAGAGAAAAAAAATTAAGAGTGGTAATCATTTAAGTAGAAAATAGAAAAAATATAGAGAACAAGCAATACGGTAGAAGTCGGTTCTTTGATAATAGCAATAAAATTCACAATCCCTAGGAATAACTGTTTATGAAAGTAAAATCAAAATACTTAATTACCAATATCAGAAATGAGAAATATCATCAAATGAAGATTCTACAAACATTAAAAGGGCAATAAAATGATATTCTAAACATTTAAGCCAAAAAATTAAGTGGATTAGATGAAATAAATTTCTTAAAGCCACAAATGTAACAGAAAGAAATAATAAATCAAAATATCCCTGTATGTGTTAGATAATGGATCTACAAAATAACAGAAATATAGAAATATAATCAAATAAAAAATTATGCACTTATTTTCTTCAGGAAAGAAAGAATAGAAAAAGTTTTATAGAGAAGGAGACACAGTAATCCATGAATACCATTTACATGAAAATTAAATATATTTTAACTAAAAAGTGTGATATAACAAAATTGGGAAGACAGGAAAGAAAAGATGAGTGAGTGCTACAGGAAACCAATACAAAATGTCCAAAATATAAACCAAAAAAATCAAGAAGTAGAAAGAAGCAGCAGTTATTTAGAAATATGTTAGAAATGAAAAAGAAACAGTTAAACTATTTTAAAGCAATTACTATTTAAGCAGTTACCTTTATGATGCAAGAAAAGGAGAGATTAGATAAGGAATTGATGTATATGCTATTTTAATATTTGAGATTTTAAACTATTTGTATGCATTAAATTTATTAAAATTAAAATAATGTAACCTCATTATACTTAAAAAACATTAAAAAGTCTAAAGAAAAATCACATGTAATATAACTTAAAACTAGCCATTCTTCATATTGTTTTAGTATTGTATAATATCATGTAATAAACACACAAACAGAAAAATAAATATTTCACTAAGTTAGAAACGTACTGTATATGAAATTTGGCAAATTTTGTCAATTAAAATTATATCATGGATATTTTGTGAATTAAAATTATATCACAGGTATTTTCCCATATTATTGACTATTCTTCAAAGCTAACATTTTTAATGATGATATAATTTTCTATTAAGAATATTCATTACACATTTATGAATATTTAATACTACCAGACACTTTCCTAGGCACTTGAGAAACAGCAGTCAAAAAACAGGGATTAGCTGCCTGTTACTAGTCCATTACTGTGGAACATTTAGGTTTACTTATTTTGTTATTGTTGTTATGATAATGCTTCAGTAAACATTTCTGTTGCCAGATAATATATATCTATTTACACCCATAATTATTCCTTAGTATATATTTCTAAGAGTAATTCTTGGAAGTAAAATTATACTTCAGACTTATGAATAATTTACAGTTTCTTGAAACATACTTGCAGATTGTCTCCTAGAAAAAGTGTACCAATTTACGTGTTTGTCAGTACTGTTTGCTTTATAAAATTATATCACATCATAACAATTCCATTATCTTCTAAAAGTATTTTTCAGTTTGATGGGGGAATAAGTCTTTTATTAGTTTCCATTCTTTTAATTATTTATTAGATTGCAAAGTTTTCCCATCTTAGTTATCTTCTCTGTTGATATTTATTCTTTGCAGGGTTGACTTTATGTCCTTTTATCTCACAACTACTTTTTTGGGGGGATTTGCGGGTTTGTTTTGGTTTTCTGTTTTTTGGGGGTTTTGTTTGTTTATTTGTTTGTTTTTGGTTTTTAGGTAAGGGAAAAAAACAAAATGAAATCATTTCCGGTTTCCAGTTCTGCATGGAAAGTCACCACTGTATCTTAATGAGTAAAAAGCCAAAAGACTGAAAATCAACAAATCTTTTGGGTCCCTAGAGGGGAGAGGACACAGGTTAGATAGCAGCCACCAAGACTGAAGAGTCAGACAGGTGAATGCAAAAAGTCTTAGCTTACTAGGACACAGACACATAAAAGGAAACTGCCATGGGAGCCAGTGCCTGAGTAAGAATGCATGAACTGTGAATGATGAATTATTGGAGGTTCAGTGTGGACAACTCTGAGAGTGAATAACTCAGTGGAATCCTGTCCTAGGCAGGCCCCCACATAATATTGTGAGATTTACCTCATGGAGCTCAACCAGATTCTATAGTAAATAACAGAGGAAAAATCCCCCTGGATATCTGGCACTGGGAGAGGAAAGGAACTATTCCAAAATAAAACAGAGGACTCTTCTAAACAAAGCCTGTACTCAAGGAAAATGAGTTAACTGGAGTAAAATCTGCTGCAGTATTTTAGAGCCTATGTGACCTAAGAAAAGGAAATATCCAAATCCAGCCCAGTCTTGCTATCCTGTCCTACCAAGGGCAGGGAGAACAAAACTGAGAAACATCTGAACACAAGGCCACTAAAAGACTGAGAGTGAATTATAGGACTATGGAAGGCTTTTCTCACCTCCCACATCTCACAGCACATCACTAAAGCCCTTTTACAACAGTTCCTTTTACTTATTATGTCACATCTAGCTATCAAGAAAAAATTACAAGGCATACCAAAAGGCAAAAAAAACCCAAAAAACCACAAACCACACACCACAATTTTAAGAGACAGAACAGACATCAGAACCAGACATGGTAGGGATGTTGGAACTATGAGACTAGGAATGGAAAACAACAGGGATTAATGTGCCAAGGGCTCTAATAAATAAAGTAGACAGGTGTAAAAACAGATGAGAAGTGTAAGCAGAGAGATGGAAATACTTAGAAAGAACCAAGAAGAAAGGTTACATATTAAAACAAAAAAAGTAACAGAAATGAAGAATGCATTACATAGGCTTATTAGTAGATGACATGGCTGATGAAAGCATCTCTGCGCTAGAAGATACATCAATAGAATCCTCAAACACCAAAAGACAAAAAAAAAAAAAAAAAAAAGACAGCATTGTGGGACAACTAGAAAAGGTAAAATATACACGTTATGCGAAAACCAGAAACAGAAGAGAGAGAAAGGAAGAGAAGAAATATTTGAAAGAAGAATGTCTGAGAATTTTCCCCAATTTATGTCAGACACTAAACCACAAAGCTAGGAAGCAGGTAAGATGAATGTCAAATGGGGAAAGAAAAACTACACCAAGGCATATCATTTTCAAATAATAGAAAGTCAAAGAAAAAATTCTGAAAGAAGCCAGAGAGAAAAAACACCTTACCTATAGAGCAACTAAGATAAGAATTACTCCTACTTCTCAAAAACCATGAAAGCATGAAGAGAGAGGAGTAAAATATTTAAAGTATTAAGAGGGAAAACCTACCAATCTGGAATTTTGTAGCCTGTGAACATCCTTCAAAGTGAAGGAGAAACAAAGATTTTCTCAGATGAACAAAAACTGAAGGAATATGTTGTCAGTAGACTAACCTTACAAAACGTTATTAAAAAAAAAAGAACTTTGGAGAGAAGGTAAATAATATAGGTCAGAAACTTGGATTTACATAAAGAAAGAACATCAAAGAAGGAATAAGGAAAGGTAAAATTTTAAAAATTATTTTCTTATTCCTAATTGATCTAACAGATATTAGTTTATACAAAATAATAATTCCTATAATATATCAATTATGTCTGATATATATATATATATACATATGTATACACACACATATGTGCAATGATAGAAGGGACAGGAGGGAGAAATTAGGATGATTTTATTATAAGGTACTCAGGCTACCTGTGAGGTGGTATATAGTGTTACGTGAAAGTGGACTTGGATTATCTATAAATATACGTTCACACCCAAGTGAAACTACTTAAAAATGTAAAAAAGGAAGTATAACTGACATACAAAGAAAGGAAGGAAAGTGAAATCTTAAAATACTCCATCAATGTTGCAAAATGCAGAAAAAGAGTGGAAGACAAAAAGAGAAAAAGAACGAGGGAAACAAATAAACCGTGACAAATGTGGTAGATATTAATCCAACTGTATCAGTAATCATTGTGGATGTCAGTGACATAAAGTCACCAATTAAAAGACAGAAGTTGTAAGAATAAATCAAAAACACATTCCAACTGTATGTTACCTATAAGAAATCTACTTTTTTTAAATTTTTTAAAAGATTTTATTTATTTATTTGACAGAGAGAGATCACAAGTAGATAGAGAAGCAGGCAGAGGGAGAGAGAGAGGGAAGCAGGCTCCCTGTTGAGCAGAGAGCCCCATGTGGGACTCGATCCCAGGACCCCGAGATCATGACCTGAGCCGAAGGCAATGGCTTAACCCACTGAGCCACCCAGGCGCCCAGAAATCTACTTTAAATATGAATACAAAACTACATATAGATTAAAAGTCAATGAATGGAGAAAAACTTACCATGCTAATAATAAAAGTAAGCAGAGTGACTATATTAATTTCAGACACAGTAGACTTCAAATTAAGGAAATTTATCAGGAATAAAGAAGGGCATTATATAATGATAAAGAGTCCAATTCTCCTCCAAGAAGACATGAAAATTCTTAACATGTATGTGTTTAAGGACGAAGTGTCGAACTATGTGAAGCAAAAACTTATAGAACAACAAAGGACAATAGATAAATCTACTATCATAGTTGGAGATTTCAACATCCCTCTCTCAGGAATGGAGAGATTCAGCAGCCAGAAAATCAGTATGGACATAGTTGACCTCAACAATGCCATCAGTCAACTGGACTTAATTCACATTTATAGACTATTTGATCCAACAACAGCAGAATATACACTCTTCTCAAGCTTCCATGGAACATTCAAAAGGTTAAACTACATTCTGCCATAAATCACACTTAACATATTTGAAAGAATAGAAATTATACAATGTATGTTCTTAGACCACAGTGTAATTAAACTAGAAATCAATAACAGAAAGATCAATTGAAAAGTCCCCAAATATGTGATGTTTAAACAGTATACTTCTATCCTTTCCACTCAGAGTCCCCTTTAATATTTCTTGCCAGGCTGGTTTAATGGTCACAAAGTCTTTTACTTTTGTTTTTCTGGGAAACTCTTTATCTTTTCTTCTATTCTGAATGATAGCCATACTGGATAGAGTATTCTTGGCTGCAGGTTTTTCCCATTCAGCACTTTGAATATATCATGCCATTCTCTTCAGGCTTGCCAACATTCTGTTAGGAAATCTGCAGCCAAACCTTATGGGTCTTAACTATAGAGAATAAACTGATGGTTACCAGAAGACAGGTGGGTGGGAGGATGGGTTAAATATGTGATGGGGATTAAGGAGTACACTTGTTGTGATGAGTGAGCACCAGGTGTTGTATGTAAGTGTTAAATCAGTAAAGTGTACACCTGAAACTAATGTCATACTGTATGTTAACTGGAATTTAAATAAAAATTTAAAAAACAAAACAATACACATCTAAATAACACATGGGTCAAAGAAGATATTTCAGGAGAAATTTTAAAATATTTTGAACTAAATGAAAATTAAAACACAATTTATCAAAATGTGTGGAACACAATGAAAGCAGAGCTTAGAGTGAAACTTACAGTATTTAATGTATTAGAAAAGATGAAAGATCTAAAATCAATATTTCCACTTTATGTAACCAGAAAAAGAAATGAAAGTTCAACCCATATTCAACAACAGAATAAAAATTAGAGCAGAGATCAATGAAATTGAAAATAGAAAATCAATAAAGAAAATCAAAGAAAACAGAAAGTAATTTTTGTAAAGATCAACGAATCTCTAAGCAGGCTAACGAAAAAGTGGAGGGGGGACACATATTACTAATAACAGAAATGAAAAAGGATATTATCACCACAGATCCTGACATTAAAAAAGACACCAGAGGAACAGTATGAACAACTCTTTGCCCACAAATAAGGTAATCTAGATGAAATGGACCAATTCCTAGAAGGAGACAAGTTCCCAAACTCATACAAGAAAAAATAGACTATCTAAATAGGCCAGTATTTATCATTGAAGTTGAATCAGTAATTAATAACATTCTAAAACAGAAAGCACACGGATCACGTGGGTTTACTGGTAAATTTGACCAAACATTTAATGAAGACATTATAACAATTCTCGACAATCTCTCTCAGAGGACAGAAACAAAGAGGATATTTCTTAATTCATTCTATGAAGTCACGATTATTCTTATACCAAAACCAGAAAAATGCATTACATGAAAAGAAAACTACCTACCAGTATCTCTAATAAACAGATGCCACAAAACTATTAGCAAATGGAATCTAAAAAAGCACAATATTAATTATATACCATGACAGAGTGGGATTTATCTCTGGCATGCAAGACCGATACTACATTCCAAAGGGAATTAATGTAATTCATCACATTAAAAGATTTTGAAAAATCACATGATCATATCAATAGAAGCAGAAAAAGCATTTGATAAAATCCAAAAGCTATTCATGATAAAAAAAAAAAAACTCTCAGGAAACTAGAAATAGAGGGGCACTTTCTCAACTTGATAAAATCTGTCTACAAAAAACCCACAGCTAACATACTTAATGGTGTGAAACTCAAAGCTCTCCTGTAAGATCATGTACAAGGCAAGAATGCCCACTCTCACCAGTTCCTCCTAGCATCATACTGGAAATTCTAGTTAATACAATAAGTCAAAAAAAAGCAAGTAAATTATATGTGTATTGGGAAGGAACACATAAACTGTCTTTGTTTACAAATGACATGATTGTGTATGTACAAAATCTGAAGAACCACAAAAGCCTTCTGAAATAATGTGATTGGAGGAAGGTTGTAGAACAAAATTAATGTAAAAAAGTCAAGTGCTTTCCTACATATCAATAATGAACAAGTGGAATTTGAAATTAAAAACATAATATCCATCCCCAAAAATAAAATACTTAGGTATAAATCTAATAAAATATGTAGAATATCTATATGAGGAAAATAGCAAAATTCTGATCAACAAAATAAAAAAGAACTATATAAATGGAGAGATACCCCACATTAATAGGGAGAAAAACTTGTTATTGTCAAGATGCCAGTTTTCTAAAGTTGATCTATAGATTCAATGTAATGTCAGTCAAAATCCCACCAAGTTATTTCTAGGATATTGAAAAACTATTCTAAGGTTTACATAAAGACTTAAAAGACCCAGAATACTCAATACAGTATTGAAGGAGAAGAATAAAGTTGGAGGATTAACATTACCCAACTTAAATACTTACTCTAAATTTACAGTAGTCTAGAGAGTATGGTATTGGTCAACAATCAGATAAACAGATCAATGGAAGAGAAGAGAGAATCCAGAAATAGACCCCTATGAATAGAATCATCTGATCTTTACAAAGGAGCAAAGGCAATAAAAGGAAGCAAAGACAGTCTCTTCAACAAATGGTGCTGGAACAACTGATGTAAGCATATGAAAAAAATTAATCTAGGCCCAGACACTTCACAAAAATTAACTCAAAATGGATCGTATATCTAAACATAAAATGAAAACTAGAAAATTCCTAAAAATAACCAAGGAGAAAACCTAGATGCCCTTGAGCTTGGTGATGAGCATTTATTTTAAGATTTATTTATTTATTTTAGAGAGAGAAAGACCTGGGAGAGGGGCAGAAGCAGAGGGGAAGGGAGAGAGAGAATCTCAAGCAGACTTCGCTGAGTGTGGAGCCCAATGCAGGGCTTGATCTCATGACCCTGAGATCATGACCTGAGCTGACATCAATAGTCTGACACTTAACTGACTGAGCCAGCCAGGCACCCCATGATGATGACTTTTTATATAAATGATCAATAACTGATAAGCTGTACTTTGTTAAACTAAAAATCTTCTCTACAAAAGACAGTATCAAGGTAATGAGAAGACAAGTCAGAGACTAGAGAAAAAATTTGCAAAAGACACAAATGATAAAGCATTGTTATTCAAAATACACAATGAACTCTTAAAACTCAACAATACAAAAACAACTGTTTTAAAAAAACAGGTCAAAGACTTTACTTGATGTCTCAGGAAAGAAGATACACAGATGGCAATAAGTACATAAAAAGATGCTCCAAATTATACATCACTAGGAAAATGCAAATTGAAACAGTAATGATATACAACCACATACCAATTAGAATGGCCAAAATCCAGAACACAAACAACATCAAATGCTAATAAGGATATGGAGCAACAGGAACTCTCATTCATTGCTGGTGGGAATGCAAAATAACGTAGCCATTTTGGAAGACAGTTTGGTGGTTTTTTGAAAGCTAAATATACCCTTATGATACATTCCATCAGTTCAGTCACACTCCCTAGCATTTCTCCAAAGGAGCTAAAGATTGATGTCCAGATAAAACCTGCACATAGATGCTTATAACAGCTTTGTTCATAATTGTCAAAACTTGGAAGCAACCAAGATGACCTTCAATATGTGGATGGATAAACAAACCGTGGTACATTCAAACAGTGAAATATTATTCATTGTCAAAAACAAATAAGCTATCAAATTGGGAAATGATACGGCGGAAACTTAAATGCACATTACTAAGTGAAAGAAGCCAATCTGTAAAGGCTCCATAATGTATTATTCTAACTATAGAACATTCTGGAAAAGACAAAACTGTGGAGATAATAAAAAGATCACTGGATGTCAGGATAGGTAGGAAGAAAGATAAAAAAGCAAGACACAGAGGATTTTCAGGAGACTGAAAATACTTGATGATATTATAATGAAGATATCATCTTACATTTATCAAAAACCAAAGAATATATAACACCAAAAATGGAGCCCAAGGACTGTGGGTGGTTATGATGAGTTAATGTAGACTCTTCCTCGGTAAGAAAATGTACCATTCTGGTGAGAAGTTTTGATAATGTGGAGACTATGTATGTGTGGGAGCAAGATATATATGAAAAAAATCACTGTACCTCCCTCTTAATTTTGTTGTAAAACTAAAACTGCTCCCAAAAAACAGCTTTAAAAAAATAAGTAACAAAAAATAGAGCCTCATATTTAGTTTTTAGGAAAAATACTAGCAAAATCATTTTATATTTTAATTTTTGCAGCAGGAAAATACCAAGTAGTCATGTTCTTTTTGCTGATCACAATCATGTATGTTTTTCATAGCTTTGAAAATAAAGTAGCCTAAAAAACCATAAGAAATCCAAGTTCTTATATAGTTTTACTTACCTCAGCTGATAACATTTTGAATGACCAGTTTTTACAGTGTTCATTCTTTCATTGCTTATCTAATTTTATAAACAATATTTCATAAATTATGAAACTAATTCAAGAATGAAGTCATTAAGTGTATTTTAAAAAATTCTTTTATTTATTCACTTAACAAAGAAAGAGAGCAAAAGCAAGGGGAGCAGCAAGCAAAGGGAGAGGGAGAAGCAATGTGGGACTTGATTCCAGGACCCTAGGATCATGACCTGAGCCGGAGGCAGATGCTCAACCGACTGAGCCATACATTAAGTGTATTTTATAGAGGAAAATGGGGATTACAAGTTTCATACCCAAGAAAGGTTGTCTTTTCTTAGGTATCCTGAACAAAATGAAGCACACTGTAAAAAAACACATTTTTTTTGGACTTTCCCTCTTAACTATGAAACAGTTTTAATAAAAAATTCTCCTTTCTTTTTTTAAAAGATTTTATTTATTTATTTGACAGAGAGAGACAGATCACAAGTAGGCAGAGAGGTAGGCAGAGAAGGGTGGGGGGAGCAGCTCCCTGCTGAGCAGAGAGCCCGATGCAGGGCTCAATCCCAGGATCTTGGGATCATGACCCGAGCCAAAGGCAGAGGCTTTAACCCACTGAGCCACCCAGGTGCCCCGAAATTCTCTTTTCTTAAAAGAGAAACTTGTAGTTTCTAATTTTCTCTTTTTTAAAAAAGCTGTTTTGGGGTACCTGGGTGTCACAGTTGGTTAACTGTCAGGCTCGGTTTCAGATCAGGTTGAGATCTCAGCATCATGAGACAGAGCTCAGTGCTGAGCACCAAGTCTGCTTAAGTCTCTCTCTCCATCTTTCTCTGCCCCTCCCTGCATCAGGCTTGCTCTCTCTCTTTCTCAAATAAATAAATAAATCTTAAAAAAAAAAAAAAAAGAGGCTGTTTCAGTGGCCCATGCTACCTCATGGAAGCATGGTATACAGGATTCAGTGCTTTAATTTATATTATATAATTAGGCCTTTCTTTTATATGAATATAATTCTAAGATAACAGATATCTTCTCTGCCTTGTTTACTGCTATGGTCCTAACAATAAAAATGTATCTGCCTCATAGTAAGGGCTTAATACTGAAGGATGAACAAATTACTCTTGAACCCAATATATTAGCCATCATGTCTTTTCAATCATCTTTGAAATGCTTCCAGAATTAGTAAATGAAACAATTTTTTTCCCATTCGTCAGATCACAGCTGAACAAAAGGAGAGACAGAATTAATCTCCATGGGAGTTTCACTATGATCTTAACATGAAACACATGGCCAAAGTGGAGGCAGAATCCTGAAAAGTCAAATCCATGTTCTCTTTCAGGGCTCTTCATTCCCCAATTTAAATAATTTACAAGCAAATAATTTTGAAGCTGAGGGATGAGTATGTTCTACTATAAATACATATGTACTTTATTGTATATAAATATACATATTTAATACATATATATTTAATACATATATGTACATATAATACATATATCCACATACACATATATACACATATGAAGTGCATATCCATTTTATTTTTTCCTCTATTTCTGTTTATGTTTGAAATTTTTGTATATATTTTGTAATTATATATAATATTTATATTCTATAAATTTTTTAAAAACATTTAAGTTCCTGCTGAGTCTTCCCAGTGAATAGTTGGTAATTTAGACTTAGGTGTTCATTTATAGTTGCAAAGTTTAGATTTTTGAGAAGCGTATATTATTTTAATTATCATAAGGGAGAAAATATGAGAAACTTCAGATACCAATGATATAATGGTGAAGTTTTATATATCCTGATAGGTGAATAGTAGGGGGCAGACAGTAGCACACATATGGATGCCTTGAGCAAACTACACTAATGCTAGCTACTTGCAAGAGGTGATTTCTCTTCCCAGATGAATTACACAATGAAGCCCAATCCTCTGGGTGAGTACAGCCTTGCATCTTTGGCTTGGCAGAACAGAACATGACCAATGATCAGTTTTCACTCACCCCATGGCCAACAGTAGCCTTTGTAGAGTGCACAAACTTCATCACTTCATACCTACACACAGCAGCAAGGGGAGCCATTTCTGTCATCTTCCAAATCTCAGAACAGCCGTCTATTCGGCCTACTCAAAAAAACGTCATCCTACTCTTAATCTCACAAAACAAACTGGGGGTTGCTGGGGGGAGGTGGGATTGGGAGAGGGGGAGAGGGCTATGGACATTGGGGAGGGGAGGCGAACCATAAGAGACTATGGACTCTGAAAAACAACCTGAGGGTTTTGAAGGGTCAGGGGTGGGAGGTTGGGGCAACCTGAGGGTTTTGAAGGGTCAGGGGTGGGAGGTTGGGGGAACAGGTGGTGGGTATTGGGGAGGGCACGTTTTGCACGGAGCACTGGGTGTTGTGCAAAAAGAATGAATACTGTTACGCTGAAAAAATAAATAAAATGGAAAAGAAGAAAAAAAAAAACAAAAAACGTCATCCTGGGGGCGCCTGGGTGGCTAAGTGGGTTGAGCCGCTGCCTTCAGCTCAGGTCATGATCTCGGGGTCCTGGGATCGAGTCCCACATCGGGCTCTCTGCTCAGCGGAGAGCCTGCTTCCCTTCCTCTCTCTCTGCCTGCCTCTCTTGTGATTTCTCTCTGTCGAATAAATAAATCTTTAAAAAAAAAAACAAAAAAAACACGTCATCCTGGATAGTGTAAAATACAACTACCCAGCAACATAGGACAAAAACATAACTAGTGCTGGCTAACCAGGCTAAACAGAAGTCATCCCTTTGCTGCATTTATAACCTTGCTCCTGCCTCCACGATAGAATGCTGTCTGAAAATAAATTCAGCGGCAGTTCATTACATGCTCCAAAAAATGTTGATGTAATGTTTCCTTAAGTTGAGGTTTTCTCTTTATTGCAAATGTATTCATAATTATTTTGACTAGCAGGAAGGGAATCCCAGAACTTGCACACTGTCCTTCCTCCTAGTTCCAACAAGGTGACACCACATATCTAATTTCACTGTTCATCTGGGCAAAAGAATGGGTCTGGAGCTCGATGGTTTGGATGAGTGAATAATGAAAGTGACATTTCTGCTGAGCTTTGAGAGCTGGGACTCTTTAAAGTACTGTAGACCCAGGAGACTTTCCAGCTACTGGGTGTTTCTTAGTTCCTCAGAGGTCACCTGTGGTCCATGGCAGGAAGACAGACAATCACTTGAACAGCATTTACCAAACTCCTCCTAAGCACCAGGGCTCAAAGATGAGCTCCTCAGTTCTTTCACACAGATTTCAATCGTTACCTTCTTTTATGTAAAAGAATGTGAAATGGCACAGTATTTGTAGAGTACAATAACATGTAACACTTCATGGGGTTCTTGGGCACAAATTTTCTACAAAATGGTGGCTAGTAATTCTCATTTGTTTCTAACAAAATAGAAGTCATCTATTTTTAACAACATGACTGACTACAGCATGAGTCCCTGAAAAGGTGAACTCCACTTACATTTTACGTACATGCGTGTTGCAAAGTCCCTGAAGGTGTACCCACAAGTCAATGTGAAAATGCGGAACACCAGGCTGTAAATCCTTGCTTTGGAATCAAATGGAGTTCGTATAATCTACTGAATGAAAGGCAAGCCAGATATTTTTAAGCTGATGTTATCATATATACACACGTGGGATCTATAAACAGATATACGCAAAAAAGTTAATAGTCATGACACAGTATTTAAATACCACTTGAGAGGAAAACAAACAACAAACAAAAAATAAACACCCAAACAAAAACGACCCCCCCCAAACTGCCAAATACCCTCAATTTTAAGTGGAATTAAAGTCCACAGAAAAAAGATACTTAACAAAAAAGAGGAAATTGATTTTAATTCGTATCAAATTTATTTACAGAAATGAAGGATGCTGGCAGAAATTTGATATCAGTAGACCTCTAGTGGTTAATGGAGTAACTGGTGATTTTACTATTTTCCATTACTGCCTCTTTCAGCATAGAAGAATGTTGAAGTGTTCCAGGATATTACTTTCAATGGCAACACGGTAAACAGTAACAAATGTCTGTTAATATCTCCAGAAAAGCAAAATAATTTTAAAAAAAAAACCTAACTTCCAAAGTAGGTTGGCCACAAACTATCACATAAAAATGTTCTGTTATTTTTACACTTGAAAAATGCCTTTATAGGTTTTTAAATCCAGAGGTTTACCTTTCTGATTATAAAATAATTTCCAAGAAAAGGGAAATTCAATGCACCTATGTGTTATTTCTTTTCATCTCAGACAATTGAAATGTTACCATTTTCTTGAGTCAGGGTGCTTTAGTCTACATTTAAATCTGTGAGCTATGAATACATGATTTTACTTGCAAGGAAGACAATAAATAACATGATTTTTCTTTATCTTAAAATGAAATCAGTGTCAGTTTTGAACGATGGTGGACATAAACCTCAGCATTGGTCAGGACACAGAAAATCACATTAGGTGGATGTAAACTGTATTCTAGTCGAAAGCGAAAAGTCTCAGGTGAAGTTAATTTCCTTCTCTCAAATTAAGTCATTCTTGTTAATGATGGTGTGTCCCTGATGAATGGACAATTGGTAAAATGCAAAGGTTGTCTTGAGGCAGCAGCATTCTTTAGGTGACACTAGATGCTGTAACTTTAGAAAGACTCCCAGGAGCCAATGAGACACACCTGCAATGACATCACTTTAACCAAAAAATTACTTCCTACAAGAATGTGTTCCTTCTCTACATATTATCAAATAACTCATTTCAAATAGCTAAGTGTAGGAGAAGATAAACCATTTAGTAAGTCGTGGTCAAGCAAAATGTGCATACATAATAACAAGCCAGTATGAAAGCAATTACTCACATGGGATCAAAATAGATAGCATTTTTTTTTATATTTTATTTATTTGACAGAGAGAAATCACAAGTAGGCAGAAAGGCAGGCAGAGAGAGAGGAGGAAGCAGGCTCCCTGCGGAGCAGAGAGCCCGATGCGGGGCTCGATCCCAGAACCCTGGAATCATGACCTGAGCTGAAGGCAGAGGCTTAACCCACTGAGCCACCCAGGCGTCCCTAGATAACATCTTTTGATCTGGAAGAGAATTTCTGAAATGCCTAATGATCTTAGGTAAAAATGGACCTGCTTTCCAATTTCCTACAAGGCATTAGAAAAGGAAGGACGTTGCTCAGGATGGTAAATTTAAGGTAAATGAAAATACCTTAGAAACGTTCACCTCTAAGCTCTGCCTCAAATTTAATGATGATTACTATTGACATCTGTATTCTATGGAGAACTGGTTTAAATCAACATAGTCACCAACTCAAACGTTAAAAAGGGGGGCATTTTCCTTTTTAACTGAATTAACTTTATTTGTCCTATTCCTAGTCAGGGAGGGAAATATATGCCACATGAAGGATGTTCGGTCCTTTCCAGTGAAAACTCAGTCATGCTTGTGGAACTACCCTCTCTTGTAAATTTGTCAGGATTCTAACCACCAGCACTCCTTCCCCTTCTCCCTAGGGATCTCAGTGATCATGAGATCATGATCATGTCTCAGGGACATGACACTGAAGGGAGCTCAGGAAGTGTGAGAAAGAAAAGGAGACCAATTTATTGTGTCTTCACTGTCCTCCATGGAAGAGAAACCTTCTCATCAGATGCCTATCCTTGTGGAATCTGCTGATGATGACCATGAGTCTACCAGCTTCCAAATGGTAGATTCGGGGCTTGTCCCTCTCAACCTCGGACATTCTTCGGGATCATCAGACCTCACAGTTGCTCCTTCCTGACACCTTCCCCCATGCTAGCCAGTGTGTCTGTGAGATTTTCCTTAGCCCTCCTGTTATGGCTACTGTGCTCTCCAGATGCCATGTTGGACACAGGGCATCTCTCTCTGAGGTTTGCGGTCTTCCTAACCACACCCTGGGTACAGAAGCCAGTTGTCTTATCCTTCAAGCATATTCCAATTACTCTGCAGCCCTGGCCAGGGCCAGTAGACTTTCCCCAGAGAACCATGTGGCTCATCTCTCTAAATTGCACTTTCCCACATAGAGCAGGAAGGCTAACTTCTTTGGGGAGAAAGTTCTTATTATACATTCTTGTCCTTTCTGTAATTTATTCATCCAGACCTCTAGGCTTTTGCTCCTATTTAAAACCAATTTCTTAGAATTCTATTCTATGCTTGGCTCTTGCCAGTGAAAGCCATGGTTTTAAAAAGGCACATCTATGCTATTAGTTTTAAAATATCTACTTAAGTACTCAGAAGCCAAACAATTGATTCTTTATTCTTTCCACAACATGCTTAGCCTAAGGGCAGTTCATTTGAAAAGACCTGGACTCTGCTTGAAAGGAGATGTGATGAGCAGAAGTAAAAGGATTTGAAAAACCAAGTACACGTAGTTTAACATCAAAATATGGCCCCATTATACCTAACAGTTTATAAAGCGCATGGCTTTTGTACATGCAAGTGCTTCTGCCTGAGGTGCTCTTGGGCTTTTCTTCACCTGAAACAGGTTTTCACCTTCTGGATCTACATCACTGTTTCTTGGAGACATTCCCAGCTCTCCCACAGCCAGGTTAAATAAATGCCACTGCTATCCTCTCTCATGAGTCTCCTTCCATTCATAGCGTTTGTCAGTTTGTAATCACAAATTTGGTCTTCTGTCTCCACCCTACTAGACTATATGTCAATGGTAATAGTGTAGACCCTTTTTATGTTTTGCACCCTGCTGAATTTCAAGCACTATATATAGTTCTGGCATATAGTAGGTAGTCAATAAATATTCGTTGTAAATGGCCATCTATGTTACTGGTTCCTGTCATAGATTCCGTGAGGATAATAAGGCAAATACTACTTTAAAATGGGGTGCCTGGGTGGCTCAGTGGGTTAAAGCCTCTGCCTTAGGTTAACGTATGTGAAACGGAATGCATCCAGACACATTATGTCATAGAACTGGGATCTGCGTTTTGGTCCTGTGAACCTTGGCCCACCGCTGCCCATTGTACCATTCCCTTGTCCGTCATCTTTCATAATGGCTTGGAATCTGCTTTATAAAGAATTCTTAGTAAACACCTGTTTAACAAGTAAAACATTGTTTTTAGTAACAAAAAAAGCAGCATGATTTAATGGAAAGAAAACAAAAGCAGGGTTTGATTTTGATGAGAATAATAAATGACCAAAGAGACCACTGTGATTATTAAACTGAATGACATTATTATAATATCACTACAATGGGGTAAGAAACATTTTCAAAAGAAAGTCAAAATACCAATATATCTGGAGCTTATTTATAGAAGTTTCATTTCCAGAATAACATTTTATAGTCTCCCTTTTAAGAAAATATGAAGTGGTCCTTAACTATAGATACAAATGCAAAAGCTGGACCATTTACAGATTGGCCAGCAGACAAACCCTAGGAACAAGCAGGGACATTTACAATCACTAGACAAAAAATACACCCAAGTGGGGTGCCTGGGTGGCTCATTGGGTGGGGCTGCTGCCTTTGGCTCAGGTCATGGTCTTGGGGTCCTGCAATCAAGTCCCCCATCGGGTTTTCTGCTCAGCCGACATCCTTCTTCCCCCCCTCTCTCTGCCTGCCTCTCTGCCTGCTTATGATCTCTCTCTGTCAAATAAATAAATAAAATCTTTTAAAAAAATACACTCAAGTGGTAACTGGTTCGATTATTAACCTTCAGTGCACTCAATGTAAGTTCTCGAAGCCACAATATTTCATGAGAATTTAGTAACCTTTATGGGTCTAGTTGTGTTATTTTCACAAATGCAAGTGATTTCAATTTATAATATTAAAGGCCTTCTTTGGCAGTTTGATGTTTTATTTTTAAAGTTTATTCACATTTGGGTACCTTTGAATATATCATCATTATATAAATTTACCTAACTGAATCTGGATAATTTCCACATTTTGTACCCTTTAACATTCTTTCAAAAATGTCTTTATTAGGAGCTCCTGGGTGGCTCGGTCGTTAAGCATCTGCCGTTGGCTCAGGTCATGATCCCAGGGTCCTGGGATTGAGCCCCGCATGAGGCTCCCTGTTCAGCGGGAAGCCTGCTTCTCCCTCTCCCACGCCCCCCCTGCTTGTTTTCCCTCTCTCACTGTGTCTCTGTGTCAAATAAATAAATAAAATCTTTTTTTTAATCTTTATTAGATTAACATTAGTACTATTGCTATAAAGTGTGTTATTTTAAGCCATGTGCCTTGTATGATTGATATTTCAGAATAGCCTATTCATCTAGATGCTTTATGTGGGGAAATGGTGCTCTTCATCAGTGTACACCTTACTGTTGCTCACACAAAGGTAAACTGAAATGTTACCCCCCCAAAAGCTTATAAGATAAATCATTATTGGCATGAGTGGATAATTATGAATAAATAATGTTTTTCCCCCTTCTGCCAAAGTTAGATCTTATTATTTAGAATAAAGAACAGTAAAGTAAAATGAGAAGCTCTGAAATAATGAATGCAGTAAAGGAGGTCAATCATAATTTCTTACTGTATTTCCAACAAGGGAAGAATAGGGGGAAATGAAATTGTCAAAAGTCAGGTACATATTTAACATATAAAAGAAAATATGAATTTTAAACACAGGGCAATTATTGTCAAGAGGTATTATTAAAATAAACAGATTTTAAGTTTGCTACTTCTCTTTTAGAAAGCTAGATGAAACCAAGAAATTTCAATGGCTAGAAATAATATTTTAATTTCTTTAATACAATCCAGAAACAAGATACATCATGAAAATAGGAAAGTATGGGGAAAACATCTACAAGTAGCTATTGTAGGCAGTTAAAAAAAAAGCATAGGCGAGACCTAAAATATGAACCAGAATATTCATTCCCTGTTCAGAAAATAAGAACATGATGGGACAGTTGAGCATGTATGGCATAAAATTATGTGTGTAAGCAAGCACAAGATACAGAACATAATAAATGCAAGGGTTACAGAAGTGGGCTTGTGTTCTGCCTTCGGCTTGGGTCATGATCCCAGGGTCCTGGGTTCAAGCCCCGCATCGGGCTCTCTGCTCAGCGGGGAGCCTGCTTCCCCCTCTCTCTCTGCCTGCCTCTCTGCCTACTTGTGATATCTGTCAAATAAAATCTTAAAAAAAGAAGAAGAGGAAGAAGAAGAAGAAGAAGAAGAAGAAGAGGGCTTGTGACCACTTAGAAACTCATCTTTAAAGACATAGGCTCCAGGTCTAGAACATCTGTGTTCCAAACCTGTTTCCACCACTCTGCAGTTGGGTGATGACAGACTAGTTATTTAGCCTCATTGAACTCAGCTATGGGACAAGAAGAGTAACAGTTTGTACCTCACAGGACTGTTGTGAAAATCTATAAAGTTAATTCTTAGGGCAGAGCCTGCCATTCAGTAAGCAATCAAGACAGTTCTTGTCATCACCTATCCTCACTTTCTGTTGGAAATAACTTAAAACAATTTGATTTTAGATGGTTAAATTCAGATGAGAGTCTCAATGTTTTTCATCAATTCAAAAATAGAATTATGCACACCACATTTTAGATAAACAAAGTGCTGATACTGTTGACATGCGTTAAGTAGGTTCTCACTGAGCCCAATTTAGAACCATGGCATCACTGTTTAGTGAACTAACCTCCCTGTACCTATAATGCTAATCTGATTTTTCTTGATTGCTTTATCATAGATTTGAATAAAGACAGAGCTAAGCAGTGATGAGTTGTATTTTTTACTCTGTATGATGATAGAATGGATTCTCCAAGATGTTATTATGCAGTAGCAATAATGATATGTTCGTGAAATAAATCCCCAGACTGAGAGATGTGCTGATTGATACTTGACTGCCAAAAATCTCAGCGTTTCTGAAATGTATATAGACATTTAAGGTTGTCAAAGCTTCAATGATGTTGCTGTTAAAGGAAATCCTAAGAAATCCTCCAGTACCTCAGGAGCTCAGGATAAATTTTGTGAAAAGTGCTTGAAGGAAGATGATAATCATAATTGTCAAAAGTACTAAAACTAACTCCTTTTCCCTCCCACCATCTCCCTTTCTCTTTTGTCCTTTCCACACACACACACACACACACACACTCCCCCCACCCTGTTCTTTCTCTCTCTACATACACACACAGCCACTCATACATACATATGTACGTACTATATACATATATTCAGGAAAGAGTAAGGGATAAGAGTTCTTAAGCATGATGTTCATAAAGAAGAGGGAGAAAAAAGGGGAGAAATAATTTCACATATTGGTAATACCTACCAGCCTTTGTGTTGATTGCAGTTTCTTACCAAAAGCATGGAAGACTGGCAGCAAAAACAAGACAGAAAATGACTCTGAAAGATTCTTGCAGTCAAGATTGGAGGGGAAGTGGGAAGTATGCTCCTTCAGTAATCACCCTGGTTTCCAAAGTTCTCTCTCTCTCATTCTCTCTCTCT
Organism: Meles meles; assembly: GCF_922984935.1. NCBI lineage: Eukaryota > Metazoa > Chordata > Mammalia > Carnivora > Mustelidae > Meles > Meles meles. The sequence goes on from NC_060077.1 coordinate 57,660,941, forward strand.
CTCTCTCTCTCTCTATATATATATATATACCTACTTACCTTGGAATTAAAATGGCTGAAACTAATATTACACTGTATGTTAACTAACTGGAATTGAAATAAAAACTAAAAAACAATAAATGAAATGGCTCTTTAAAGATAGGAAGGGCCAGCTGGAAGAAGGACCGGGGTTTCTCCATCACTCTTTAATCTAGCCTGAGAAAACACTTAAAACAGTTTAAGGACATATAGAAAATGGTGGAGGGGCACTTGGGTGGCTCAGTCAGTCAAGCATCTGACTCTTGATTTCAGATCATGATCTCAGGGTGATGAGATTGAACCCCAAGTCAGGTTCTGTGTTTAATGGGGCATCTTCTTGAGATTGTCTCTCTCCCTCTCCCTCTGCCCCCCACCCACACTCACACACTCTATCTCTAAATAAATATTTAAGTAAAAAAGAAAAGAAAGAAAATGGTTCAGGATGAAAACAAAAGAAAATGTTATAGATGAGAAAGGGAACCTAAAAGGGTGAACACTCAGAGTGTTCTAGAGCTAGAATAAATCTTAGAGGTTATCTGAGGTTCCAATTTACACATATAGAAAGGTTGAGCAAAGATTTTAATTTTAAGTAGTCACTGGAATAGCTGGAATAAGAAATCAGGTGTCAAGGGGTTCTCAGTGGGTTAGAGCCACTGTCTTCAGTTCAGGTCATGATCCCAGAGTCCTGGGATCGAGCCCCACATCGGGCTCTCTGCTCAGCAGGGAGCCTGCTTCCCCCTCTTTCTCTCTGCCTGCCTCTCTGCCTACAAATGATCTCTGTCTGTCAAATAAATAAATATCTTTTAAAAAAAAAGAAATCAGGTGTCAAGATTTAAACTTGAGAGTTTCTCCCTGATGCCCAGTTAATGAATTCACTTTAGGATCTCAAAGCTACTTTATTGTTCCATTGCTCCTCAGTGGGTTGAGAGATAGATAACAGAGACAGCTATAGGCCTCAGAAACCCCAAAGTGAGATGTGAAGAGGACAGAAGATTCATTCACACGCAAGGAAATCAACTGCCATCTAATGTTTGGCAAGAAAAACTGAGTTCAAGAATTGAGGGCACTTCGATCTCAGAAGCAAGCAGATGGGGAGGAAATTTCAAACACTTCTTTAATTCAAAAACTACATTCTGTGATATGTCAAACACCGTTCTTGGCTCCAAAGGACAGGAGCAAGCATGCAGATGATACACTGTTTCCTGCCTGCAGGCTTTCTCAGTCAAATAAAGAAGTGAGAGTGATAAGAAAACAATTAAACTATAAATAGATAATGAATACAATGAAATATCCTTTCAACTGTTTTCTTCAATATCCTCTGATTATTCTTTCCCTTTAGGAACCTATCATCTAATTATGACCTTTGTAAACCTAGTAAATAACGATTTTTATGGTCAATTTAGCACCATTTTGTAACTGCTTTATCTCTCTGTACAACTCTTATGAAACACCAGCTTCAAAGCCCCGAAATTATTCAACCCTGAAATTATTTTTAACCAAAGACTAAAGCTGTTTCTTTTGTTTTGTTTTAAGTAATAGCTGGCTGACCCACAGGAACCACAAGAAAGTTGTATAGAAACACAGCATGGTGTTGACTTTACAGTGATGGTTTAGAAAGGTTAGCCAGGTGGCAGTAAAAACAAACAAAAATTTAGAAAAAAAAAAACTCCTTAGACTTTCACATTGGTAAAATTCAAGTGGTTCTGATTCTATAATAGAGCTGGAGACATAAATTTATAGGTTCAAAGTTGATTTGAATAAATGCCCAAAAGATATATATTTTCTAACATCTCTTTGGTGTCATGTGTATTCTTACTTATTTATGCATTCATTATCAGACAAACAAAACTCAATAGTTAAGGACTAAAGGGTCTAGTCTTTGCTACTTCGTCCTAACAGAATTTTGGCATCTCCTGGAGGTACCAAAACATTACATGTTGGATCCATGTAATCATTCATGGACCAGTGAACACGTCATAAAGGTCATGACAAAGCACAAGTAAAATACTTCAAAACAAAGAACTAACGCAGAAGTAAAATTCCAGATTAATCTCATATCCTTCACTGATCAGATTAGACTCTCCAAGTCAAGACTGGAACTTAGCCAATTTCCCTTAATTTTCCAGAGGTCCAGGAACTTAGCGGCTAAGATTGGATTGGTGTCAGGAGTTTGCTAGCTTTAGGCTGAAATCAATAAGTTAAATTTCTAAACAAGCACTTACTTATTTGAAAAGCCATGTATATGAGTAAAATATCAAGAAGCAGAATTTTTAATTCAAGAGAAAAGTAAACTTTCAGATATTGTCACCCTAATTACAAGAAAATATTCCCTACAAAAGTATTTAAAGTAAATGCATAACTAAGCATCTTTTTGCCATAATTAATGTTTTACATGTAAGCCAAATTGCTATTTCTTCTTCTGCCTTTGGAAACAGAGTAACTGCCTAAAAGCAATTAAAAATGATCAAATACACACACACAACCATACATAATATTACAAAAGAATCTAGCAATCAAAATTTCCTCCAATTCATAGACATAGTCCATCTAATTATCTATCTTCTTTATAGCACTTACAAAGATGCTTTCTATTTCTGACAATTATGAGACAATTACTTATAAAGGAATTGCCATGAAGAGAAAACTTTCTAAAAACTTGATTAGTATAACTGACTCAACCCAGAATAATTAATTAAAGAAGTTTATCATGTAAATTGTTTTTAAAATTGGCATTAAAACAATCTGAATTAAGAATAAGTACCATCGCTGTATCACTCGTAGGTATTTTAAGTCCAGAAGTGCATGCAACTTAAAACGTGGGAATTAACATCACTAGAACAGATTCAATTTGGGAAGTCAAATATTTTATTACATTTATGTAAAAGAAAATCTTTCTAATTATTTTTTTCTCTATGCAACATTTCCTAAACAATTAGAAGCCATTAAAGGAAAACAAAGTTTTGGAACAAAGAAAGTGACTTACATAAGACAACATAATATCAATAGGGAATTTGGTGTTCTGCCTAAAAAAATTTTAATACATTTTCTAATTAAAACTTACCATCATAAAAAATTAACCACTAAATTTAAGTTCATACTAAGTATACTGTTTTACATCATTTTTATTAAAAACATGTTTTATTAGATTTTCCAACTAAATTAAATGGTGAATAGTAATTGCTTTTATTATTGGTTTATATGTTTTAATAATTACTTGAAACTATCCCATTTGGCTAAATTAGATGCAATTTTAGTCATAAACCTACTTCTAATAAAATTTTACCCACATATACACAGCAGTTAAAGAATGTTATGTGTATGTTTGTGTGTATGTATGTTCTGAAATTAAATCCAAATGTGTGCAATATCCAGATAAAAAAGACTGCAAACAGATTGTAAAATTTAGTAGATGAGGAGCGTTTTCAGAAGTATTAAAAAACTGCAATACACAACAAGTTGTCATAACTAAGAAAACAGTGTTAACTGAAACCCATGCGTATCAATCCTTACTCAGAAGGTAATTCAGAAGATAACACTGGCCAAAACCAGCATTGAAACAGGACCATACCCACAGGATTCAACACCCTTTAGACTGCTGCCATCTTGACACTGCCAGTAGAAATGTGGGGAGTATAAAAGTATGGTCTGGAACACCAGCTCCACACTTTTCCCATGTGATGGTCTTAGGTCATCCCATTTGAGGTGGTCCCATGAATCTGTTGTGGGTTTTTTTGTTTTGTTTTGTTTGTTTTCCAGGTTTTTTTAGGTAAGTTCTCCAGGGAAGAATCTGCATATAATGAATTCCAGGGAGGAATTCAGCATATAATCTAAATTAGGACAGAAGAAAAGTAAAACTTCCACTGCCATATCTCTTTCCCAACTTTTTTATTTCACAGCTAATTTGCTATTTTTAAAAATTTACTCCCTTCTGTTTTCACTCAAAACAGGGCTATTGATGGTCATTTTACAAATGTTGAAATCAAGATATACACTATGCACATTGTTCTGAAACAGAAACCTCAATTTCAAAACAGTTTGTTTTTCCTGTCCTTCATGTTCTACTGTAAGTTATTTTACAACATGAAGATCAGGCTGAAAGCAATATGACAATTTCATGTGGTTAACATTACATGTCCTGTATGTGCTTCTAATGCCACTATGTAGCTCATTCTTGGGTTCAGTAAATATTTGTTTAAATAAACGAAATACTGAGTCTCTCAACACTTACCCTTGCCTAAGTATGCTCAAAGCTCCAAGTAAGATACTTGATTAAATTCTATGTCTGAATGGGACATATGCTTCCTTTTCGGCCACCTAACTCCTGAATATGCTTCCTTGGGGGGGGGGGGGTGGCGGGGATCAATGCTATATAATATATCTTAGTAAGAACAAAGATCCCCATTACAGAAGCCAAAGGGGCTCAAAGAATCTTGGAAAAATATTTCACACAGAAATGTGATTTTGATGGGTTTCTTACTAACACTCTTGGAAGTCAGTACACTATGGATTATTTTTTTTAAAGATTTTATTTATTCATTCATTGGACACAGAGAAAGAGATCACAAGTAGGCAGAGAGGCAGGCAGAGAGAGGGGGGGAAGTAGGCTCCCCGCTGAGCAGAGAGCACAATGCGGGGCTCAATCCCAGGATCCTGAGATCATGACCTGAGCCAAAGGCAGAGGCTTAACCCTCTGAGCCACCCAGGCGCCCCCACTAAGGATTATTAAACAGGAAAGTGTTCTAGACTACTATGTTATCAAACAAAACATTTATGCATTCCTGGGAACAGGAATTTAACCCTAGATTCTAGAGAGGGATATTTGTTCTAGTCATCTGTTCTAATCAAACTAGGCTTTGAAAGACTAAGTGGACATCAATGGGATTATTTTTTTTTTCTAACAAAATTCAAAACAAGATATTTTTCTGATCTTTAGAAACCATCTTCTGACCTTTTGATCCTGAGAACTACAACATTTTTAAAGGAAAATTAAGATTTTACTCAATTTATTCAATTCAAATTATTAGAATGCAGAATATTTACCTGTTAATTAATTTATAAGATATTTATAACATAAATTATTTTATTTTCACTAAACTGATATTTATGGTAAACAGTTTCCCTGTTTTTTCAGCAGTGAAATAAAACCTAAAATTCTTCAAAGTTTCTTATAATTAAGCATGATTGTGTGTATGTATGTGTATATACTCTATATAATATACATAATATATATGTTGTAGTTTAATATTTGTATGCAGGTTAACCACTGAGTTCTAATTCAGTTTTTTTCCTGTTTCTCAAAAATGATCTGACCAATTGAAGCATATCAAAACATTTCTAGGATACAAATATTATGCAGAAAGGGGGAGATTTTTTATTTAAAAATTTTTTTTTAAAGATCGTATTTATTTATTTAAGAAAGAGTGAGAGCAGAAGTGGAGTGAGGGTCAGAGGGAGAAGCAGACTCCCCGCTGAGCAGGGAGCCCAATGCAAGACTCCATCCCAGGACTCCAGGATCAGGACCTGACCTGAGGCAGACACCCAACCTACTGAGCCATCAGGCATCCTGGAAAGGGGGAGATTTTTAAATTCTAGTAAATGAACTATACATTTCTACAATCTAATAGAATTATCAAACACATCTTTGAGTGAAAAAGTTGCCTTGAATTTTTTTTTCATTCATCATGGATAGACACCAGAGCATTAGTGAACTCTTTAAGAGAATTCTTAATTCTCAAGTCCTTCTCCCTCTTTTTTGTTTCTAAACAATATCACAACACTTTGCTTGGCACAAAGAATGCTGGTTCTTAAGGTTTCAACGCATAAAGAAGTCAATGCTTTTTTTGTGTGTTTGTTTGTTTGTTTTTTAAAGATTTTATTTATTTGACAGACAGAGATCACAAGTAGGCAGAGAGGCAGGCAGAGAGAGAGAGGGGAGGAAGCAGGCTCCCCGCAGAGCAGAGAGCCCGACCCAGGGCTCGATCCCAAGACCCCGGGATCATGACCTGAGCCGAAGGCAGAGGCTTCAACCCACTGAGCCACCCAGGAGCCCCAGAAGTCAATGTTTGATACATGAATGAAGTACCAAATACTACAAAAAACAAAACAAAACAAAACAAAAACTATGATACAAAAATATCTACTATTATTACTCGACTGAGTTGAGAGACAATCTGGGGACATGGAACACACTCTCCTAAAAGTAGTATGTTCTGTGATGTCATGACCAAAATCATTAAAAAATGAGGGCTTAAGGGAAATGTATGTATATTCTTTCTATTGCATTCCCTTAATTTAAAAGCTGATTGAGCTAATATGTAGAGTTAAAGGGGTGTCTCAACTTCCCTTTGTACTCCTATAATCTTAAAAAAAGGGCAAAAGGGAAAAATACAATTTGTTGTGATTTAAAAAAATAGAAATCCTTTGCTGATTATCTAATGTTTTTGAGATTAATAAAATACAAATACTCCCTTGCAAAACTATCAATAGTATATAATATTAACTCAGAAAAGCAATTAAAATGGTTCTTAGAAAAGTATATTTCTATCAAATGAAGTTGAATGTTTATTTTGAACTGAAACATTCAAGTCTGTCTCTAAATCTCTTATTTTGCCAGACATCCTTTAATAAATAACTTCAGATAACAACAATAACAACAAATAAATCATCTCCTTTTAGAATGTACAAATTTAGAATAAAATAAATAGGGGAAAAGGATGTTTTTTGAGCTATGGGATGTTCCCACAAATTTCTAGACTCAGGATTCAAAGACAGAAGACTATATGAGCACATTTTTATTTATAATCCATTTAAATGGATGGTAGAACAAAACACTAATTGAAGAACACCTGAATACAGAACATTTTTAAGCTTTTTAAAATTTTTAAAGAATTTTTTAAGATTTTATTTATTTATTTGAGAGAGAGAGAGAGGATGAGAGGGGAGAAGGTCAGAGAGAGAAGCAGACTCCCGCTGAGCAGGGAGCCCAATGTGGGACCTGATCCCGGGATTCCAGGATCGTGACCCGAGCTGAAGGCAGTCACTTAGTCAACTGAGCCACCCAGGTGCCCCCATCTTTAAACTTTATGATCTACAGAACCTTTTGGAATTCTGTAGACCACAGCCATTACACTGCATAGGGGAGCCTCTTTCACAATCAGCTACTTATATTTCATGACAGCTCCAAAGACCTCCTGCTTTTATGATTAACTCAAGTGATCAGGTAATCATTAAGTGATTTTAGCCTCCAGGTATTACTTGAAGTCTGTAAAAAAGTTTTACATAGCTTAATATGTTTTACTCAAAATCGGGTAAAGGTGGCCAAAGAGTACAAGCTTCCAGTTATAAAATAAGTAAGTCCAGGGGATATAATGTATGGCACAGTCACTACAGTTAATAATTCTGTATCGCATATTTCTAATTTCTGCATTGTTGCTAAAAGAGGAGATTCTAAAAGTTCCCATAACAAGAAAAAAATTCTAAGTATGTATGGTGATGGATGTTAACTAGACTTATTGTGGTAACCATTTCATGGTAAATACCTATATTGAACACTATGTTGTAAACCAGAAACTAACATAATGTTACATGTCAATTATCTCTCAATATTTTAAAGGTAAAATAATTACTATATGCTAAGATTCAAGGTTTTTAGACTTTTACCTTTTTTGTTGTTGTTGTTGACTTAGGGAAGCATTATAAGCTTAAAATAAATAAAAGAGGGGCACCTGGGTGGCTCAGTTGTTAAGTGTCTGCCTTCTGCTCAGGTCATGATCCCACGGTCCCGGGATCGAGCACCCACATTGAGCTCCCTGCTTGGTGGGAAGCCTACTTCTCCCTCTCCCACTCCCCCTGCTGTGTTCCCTGTCTTGCTGCATCTCTTTCTGTCAAATAAATAAATAAAATCTTAAATAAATAATAAGTAAACAAAAACAATATTATACATAAATTTTCCCCTTCCTAAATTCTTGTTCTAGTTTACGTCCTCTAGACCTTTACCTAAATATCTAGCCTAGTGGCAAGACATTTCTCTTCTTTTTCCCTCTTTCTCCAACACACATAATATACATATATCCCCCAAACAAATTTGTATTATCTCCCTTCGTACTGATTAGGTTGCAAATCTTTCATAACCACAGTGAGGGGGAAAAAAAAGGATTTTTAACTCTCCATTTTATATGGTGTCTAATAAAGACTTTGTTATACCTATACCTACCTGTGTTATAATTATAGGGAAAGATTTCTAAAAATCACAATATTTCAATTTCTTTACAATAATAAATTAATCACTTAGTATTAAAGAAAATAGAACCTTTTAATTTAAAATTTTAAATGCTATGTTATTCATATTCTACAAGTATTAAACTGGGGTTCCAGCTGACTATTAAAATATGAGTTTCACTATTATTTCTCTAAAGACTTCAGAAACATCAAACCCATGGCTACAGAGAAAGACATTTAACTGCCAGGACAGAATAAAACAATATTCTAGACTACCCCATCTAATATAGTAGCTATCAGACACACGTGACCATTTAAATTTCAATTAACACTGATTAAAGTTAAATGAAATTAAAATTAGCATTAGCCCTTCAGTTGCACTAGCAATATATCAAGCATTTTGTGGCCACAGCATGGCTAGTGACTATCTTATGAGCAGCACAAATACAGAACACTTCCGTGATCTCAGAAAGTAGACTGAATGTGATTCCTAGAGTCTTTTCCAACCTCTACTTTTCAACTGCTCTTCATTAGGTCTCTTCAGTCTCCATCTTACTGGATTCTTACTCAGACCCTCCTTCTCTGCCTCCAACAGTTGTTCTCAGCTTAGGGAGATCATGCCCCCCCCATGGGACATTCGCAATGTCTGTGCCATTTCTGATTGTCACAATTTGGGAGACAGGATTTAACACTGACGTGTGGCGAGTGGAGGCCAGAGACATCACTGAACACCCCACAATTCACAGGACATCCCCACAATGAGGAAGGTTGTGCCAGTAGTGCCCAAGTGGAGAAATCCTGGACTAGACCACTCGACGTTGAATCTGCATGTGGACGGCCCACCCCAAACTGGGTTTGTTATATCATAAGTCCCCAGCTTCTGACTGCTCTCAAAGATCAGTGTACACCATCTACAAGAAAGTAATACACCCTAGATCCAATGTATGTCTAGCACTCAGAGTCCCCACTAACTTAAGAAAGATAGACACAAACTACAAAAGTTTTACTACCATGAATTCTTATTTTTACAGAGGCTGGAATTTCCCCACACCAGGTAGATGAGCAGTAATCAAATGTGAGTGATGTCATGTACACTTTGTTCCTTTAGGTTGTGTGTTACATGAAGGTAGGGACCATGCTTTGCCCACCATAATACATATGCATTTCATAACATATGCATTCATATATAGGACGCTCTAAAAGTAAGGTAACACTGGATGAGAAAAACAAGATACGGAATACTGTAAATGATATGAACTTATTTTGATAAAAGAATGGTGAGAAAATATTCTGAGTATGTACATATGTTTGCGTGTGTGTCTGGGTGTGTTCATCTGTGTGTATGTGTGTATAAGTACAGAGAAAAATGAAATGGTAACAGTAGTTGGCCAATACAGATTCCCTAGGAGAATGCTACCATCAGGGGAAAGGTGAAAAAAAAAAAAGTAGAACTTATGTGGTAAATCATGATAATGGTAAAAAGTTATATTTTCATTGTAAATAATGGGGCATTCAAGACCTACCTCAAATGGAGCAACTGAAAGGAAAATCAAAAGCATAAGATCTATTCATTTAAAGGCATTTTTGTTTTAGAAGTGAAACAGCTAATTAATAAGAAAAATATTATCATTTCCTACAATGATAAGTCTTCTGAAGAACATTAAAATGCAGCCATTTGGGGGAGACAGTCCTGAGCTCTGGATAAATATGAGGGCTTGGAGAAGTAAATTTAGGATTTATCAGGGTGCAGTTGGTATTAAAAGCTACATGACTCAATGTGATCATCTAGAGAGTGAACGTGGGAGGAGAGAGAGTTAAGGGTTGCAACTGAGGGCTCTCCAATGTGGAGTGGCAAGGATGAAAGTTTTCCTGAGATGAGCAGAAAGAGTGGAAGGGAGAAAGGGGAGATGATGGGACAAGTCCTTAAATGAGTTTTGTGGGTAAGAGTGCTGTGGGCATGGTACAGAGGAATGGGGCATGGAATGGATGGGCCCAATGGGATAAGTGGAGGCTTCTAAAGAGGACATTTATGACACCATGCTTGTATGTAGGAAAAGAAAGGAAGGTCTTGCAAGAGAAAACTCAGTGAGAAGTGTGAAGGCACTTATATAAAGGAAGAGTTAGGCTTAGGGTGGAGAAGGAACGACTACATATGTCCTTATCCTTGAGGCAAAAATTGGTATGTGATGAGAAAGTACTTTCCTCTTGGAGTATATAATATTTGAAATTATTCCACTGGATTTTATTAAAATCAATATAAATTTATATCTCATCAGCTATTACCTAGCCAAAGATCCACAACTGACAACTTCAAACAAGAAAATCATGAATTTGCATCATGGGACACATCCTCTTATTATTTACATTCTCTAGAATTATAGACTAAAAAAGACGATAGCATAAACAGGTGAAACGCATGAACAAATATTAGTAGAGTTATGTATCACTGATATATATTTCTGTTATACGACAATCCCAGTGCTAGCCAATTTCGAATAAAAAATCAAAATCTGAAGATGTCTACCCATATTTTAAAAGAAAAAAGATTGTGGTGCCTGGGTGGCTCAGTCGGTTAAGCGTCTGCCTTTGGCTCAGGTTATGATCCCAGAGTGCAGGGATCCAGCCCTGCATCAGGCTCCCTGCTCAGCAGGGAGTCTGCTTCTCCCTCTCACTCACCCTCTGTACTCTTCCTCTCTCTCTCAAATAAGTAAATAAATAGTAAAAAAAAAAAAAAAAGAGGAAAAAGATAATTTATATACAAACCAAAAAAACTTTATTCTTATAAATTTCCCAAGAAAATGTCCTTTCTATCCCAATAGCTATGCTACTCTGTAGTGGGTTAGATGTAATTTTAATGCCACTGATCAACACGCTCCTCCTTCCTTGTAATTCATGCCAAGGACGCCAACATCTTCTGGACTCATCTAAGCCGTGAAAAAGAAACACCCTTGCCAAATATTTTTCCTTGAACTTTTGGTGTACTTAAAACTAGGGATTTCTTAAACCTTGACAACAAAACCAGATCACTAGTAGCAGCTAGAAATGCAGCAAGCTTTTACAACAAGCTTTTCATAGCAACTGTCAGAGAAAGCAAGAAAAATGTTTCAGTTCCCTATCTACAGAGGTAGACACAAAACTATACAGTCCAAAAAATTCAAGGAAACTTGTGAATTACAGGAATAAAAAACCAATGTTGAATAAAATTGTTCATTTGCCATCTATAACCCTTCATTTTCATTCACCATTACCCTAGTAAGATACGTTTACTATCACACATTATTCTATACTTGCCAAGATCTCTGCAAATAGAAGACCTAAAACATTAACTGCCTAGGCTACTTTCTCTACATTCCCAGTTGTCTTCCCATCAGGAACAACTGGATAATTCAGGGATTGCCAACGGACCCATGAATAAAAGATCATGCTCTTTTTCTTTTTCCCTTTACTACTGAATAAAGTAGATCAAAATCCCCCAAAAATCCCCTTACCCAGCAAAATCACTTTGGTAAAACTGGCCTTTTACATAATTTGTTTTCTAATTACAATTTTGTCTTTCAGGAAAATTAAAACATCCAAATTATTCTTCTGATCATTTTTAAACTCTTAATTATTATGGCTCAAGAAACCAAAGCTAGTAAACATCACAGAAACCGAAACTACACTGATATGACACATTTTATGTTCAAGGAGCAAAACGTGGGCACGCTTGGATTTTTATAACTAACATCTGTTTATAAATCAGTCTATCACCCTAGTTTTGAACAAAATACTTGAAACTAAAAATAATGAAAGTGGATAATGGAACCTGAGTATATAGACAAAGTCCCTGTAGGAACAGAGAAAAAATTGGCACAAGAGAACGAGATGTTTTCATACATTCTAACTCGGCTTTTTGTTGTTGTTTATTTGGTTTGAAAGGCTTACCATCTTGCTGGCCATGAAGAGCTTGAGGACTTTGCATTCTTTCCTCCAGATTGGAGCTAAGATCAGAGTTCACAGCTGACATCCGTGTTGAATCGCTCATATCAAATTCATCACTTTCTATGGAACTTTCATCCTGAAAATGGTTTTAAAATATCATCAAACATCACAAAATATAACGTTCAAATAGTGACCGTATTATCTACAACGTCAATTAGAGTTTAGCCAGTAAGTAAGCTTTTTACAGAACTCAGTAAACATGTAACCTATTAATAGATACTTGAAATAACAAATAATGGAATAATGTCTCCCTTTAAGGAATTTCAAAACTTGTGAAAAGTCAAACAATGTTTCTACGCACAGGCAAATTTCAAAAGTAAAATAATGTGTTTGGGAAGGATGTAGTTGGGGAATTATCCTAAATAATTGAAAAAAAAATTTAATTAGCCAAAAAAGTCCTGGAAGAAACAAATAACAAAATATAACATATAGAGAAGTCTATGTTTTGAGTCCAAAGATAAAGGACAATAAAATAGTATAAGCAAAAATCTTAGGATGCTAAGAAAACCTTAACCAAAAAATTGTCATTGGCAAACAGGATGGACAAACTTAACACAGATAGACTGAAAATCCACATTTACTGACAGCAAGGTTTTAACACATCCCTTCTTTCCTTAAAAGCAAACATACACTGTACGGCAACCCCCAAAAGTAGGTCTGGGTAGAAGTGTGCAAGTTCCATTTCCCAAAAGCCAGTTCACCGAGTGGCGAAATTATCAAAAGGCCAGTTTTCCAAACACCCAATTCATCAAAACCTGCCAAAAATTAACTTAAATCAAATTCAAGGTGTTTTGCTGTAGCTATTTCACTGAAGCAAACTCCTGCTGGAGAACTGATTTTTGGGCAACGGCGGGTTTATGTAGGCAGAGGGGCCTGAAAAATCTATGGTGACATACTGGAAGAACTGAATCGAAATCACCAGGTTTGACTTTAATTTGTAGGTGTCTGATCTGAAAGGTTAGCATTAATCTAATAATTAACAACAGCTGCGGGGTCATGTCATTTATGCTACAGATAACTGTTCTTTACATTCGTTCACTCACTTCAGCTTCATCACTACCTGGGAGTCAGGTCCCAGCATTCATCCCATTTTATAGACTGAGAAATCGAGGCACAGAGCAGTTAAAGAATGTATCCCACGATTATACACCAGAACTGGGGTTTATATGAAGTCACTCAGGCTTGAGAAAATAGCTTCTTTGAATAGGAAGAGTTACCTTGGCTTCATAAATGACATCTTGGTATCAGCAAAGAAGTTGCTATGGTTAGGGGGCAGGAACGTTCTAGTAGACTAACAAATTGGCATTCTGATCCATAGGTCAGGTCAAGGTGATTTTGGTGTCCTTCCTTTACAAAAGGTCTGATCATGTCTGGGTCTACTGAGTAGCACTAGCTCTTCATTAATTCAGCAAGGAAATGCCACCCTGTGAGGCCTCTGGGCAATCAGCCACATAGACTTCTCCCGGCGGCATGCCCTCTCTCTTGGTACATTATGTTTTCTCCAATTCTAAATTCTAAGAAAATCCAAAGCATCTGAAATAAATATATATGTTAAAAGAGAAAAAATAACAGAATTCAATGTGCACATCAATGTTATCAGTGTGTACCAAACACATATACATACATATATATGCACACATAAGTAAGTGATAGATATTTGCTATATACACTATCTATAGTGTTTACGATATGATAGTATTTTGGAGCATATTCTCTAGAGCAAGACAGAAATGATTTAGATCCATGCTCTGCCACTTAGATGTGTTACCTTAAGCAAGTTACCTAACCTTTCTGTGCCTCAATTTCTTCATCTATAAAATGGGAATTATAGCATCAATCTCATTGGGCTATATAAAGATATAAAGGAAAGATATAAAGGAAATATAATAATACTTAGAGTAGTTAGAACAATGTCAGATATAAAATAAGTGTTAACTGTTTAATATTTTTATGTAGAATATATAGGAAATTCTACAGTATAAAATAGGGTTCTTGTTGATTATATTTTATGAACACATACAAAAAATAAATTTAAATATAATAGTAAAGATGACCAACATGTGTTTATAAAATCGCTGTGTATTCTATAAAAACATAGTCTTTAGAATCAGCATTTATTATATATACTGCAAATAGCTAACTACGGGTAATCCAATAAAATATCATTTCCAATATATACCAACTGATATATATTATGTGTGCGAGTGAATAAGTGTGTGTGCAAAATGTATGTGTCTATGAGAATGTATGTGTGTTTAAAGAAAAGCTAGACATAAAGAGATCACCACCTCTGATCTACAGAATCATTATATAAACTGCTATTAGGCATTATGAAATAATCAACACACATTTTATCAGCAATAAATAACACTCATATCAGCATGCTTTTTAAGAAATGTGGACAATAAATTAAATGGTTATATAACCAAATGTGCTTGTTATTTTATTTTTTTAAAAAATCACTATGCTATTTATCATGAGTGGCTTAATGATTGTGACTCTCTTAAATATTTTCCTCCTTGATTTTCTATGAAATTCACTTTCCACAATGCTACTCCTTATTAGAATATAAATTATCCAATTGTTTAATTTATAAAGACCTTTAATTAAACTAAGTGCATGAATTCATCCTGTAAATTCTATTATAATTATTAAATGATTAAATTACTATCTTTTAATAAGAAGTGGCAAAGTGTATAAAATATAATGTTGTGGAGTTTTTCTATTATCAAATAGAGGCAATGTTAATCACGCTGGAAATAAATTACTGAAGATTTCTGAGAGTGAAGAATCAGAAAACTTGATTGATATGACATTAAGTGTTTTATTTTATTCATGATCATCTGTAGGCCATTCATCTAAATTCTTTCCTCTGTGAGTATTTTGCTCTGAATGATAACCAGAAAGAGTCTTCACATCCCAAGTGTGGCCTAATTCCTTATGTTACTAAAATCTTATCATAATGAAAACCATGGCCAATTATCATAGCATTTGCTTCCCTAAAACTTAAGTTTTAAAAATCAGAATAAATATTTTCCTGTAATAAATAATTTTATCCCGAGTCCTTTTAAGACAGTTGTGTGAAATTCAGATCCCTGATCTGTTCCATATCTTATTTTAGTTTTCAGTTTTCAGATTTTACCTCTAAAGAATCTGTAGCATGTAACTCTTGGTTTCCATTGTTACTGTTCTGATCTCATGTTCCCATTTCCCAAATGATTAATAATGGTCTCCTAGTTATCTACTCACCTCCCATTTCTATCCCCACCAGTCCTGTTCATCGACTACTGTTAATCTTTCCACTTCAGAGGGGTCCTCTTCTATGCTCATAAATTGGCAGCTATATTCAAGGCAATCTAAATCTACCACGTAATGTGGAAGCTTCTCTGTCAAACATTAGGGGTTTCCATAAGATTGTTTGACAATCACTCTCACCAATTTCATCTTTGTTCTGTTTGTCAATTACCTTATGCTCAAATCAATATAAAGCATATGTTATTGGCCTTTCCATGAAATGCACCACCTCAGACCCTAGTGCGCATGAAGGCAGATAATTGATAAAGATTCAGATCACCAGGTGTCACACACACTATGTCTAGAATCAGAATCTTGGGGTGGGGGTCCTGCAACATGCAGTCTGATAAGCTCCAGGGGGCACCTCTAATGCTGGTTATTTAGCCAGTAATGTTCAGAAAACCATTCTGTGCTGATGGAATTGGTTCTAGAATATTCCTACTCAGTCAGGGGACTATGAGCTACACTTAGCTATTGAGCACTTGAAACATGACTAGTGCAACTGAGGAACTGAAAATTCAACTTTAGTTAATTTAACTAATTTTCAATTAAATTTAAATATCCACATAGGGCTGGTGGCTATCATATTGGGAAGTGATGACCTGATAATTCCTCATCATTGGATCTTGAAGATACTTCTAATTATTCACGATCAGCAATGCAACAAACATCCTAATATACAAATTGTTGCATTCATCACATCCCTTAGTACAAATTTCTAATCAAAGCCTATGAATAACTTTTAAAAGTCTTTAATAATTATTATCTAACTCTCTCCCTGTAAGTTTATTCTGGTTTAAACTCCATCAACAATTCATAAGAAGGTCAACTGATCTTACATTGGATAAGGCATTTTGTAATCCTAAAGGAATTCCCATTCCTGTCTTTATTTCTCTTAATCACATTTCGTATCTTCTCATAAACATACTTTCATAGCTTACTTCCTTTCTTTTCTCCCCCTCACTAGAATTAAGTTTAATAAAGGAAAGATTTTTGTCAATTTACTCTGTTTACCTCCATTATCTACAAGAGGGCCAGTTACATAGAAGGTACTCAAAAAATAATTGTTGAATTAATTAACACAATAAAGTTTAAATATAACTGAGCACAAAGAAATATCTCACTTGAATTCCTTTTTAATGTGATTTACTTAATCACCTTCCTATCTTTCAATAATCATAACTTCTAAAATTTTACAAATGATCTAGTCACTTATCTGAATATTTTTGAGGTAGTGTACAACCAATTGGTATCTTCAAAATGTAAGATTGAGAGTTATTTTCCTAATCCAGTTATAAATTAAAAGAATCTATTTCCTTTGTGTGAAATAGTTATGATGTTTTAGAAGCCAGAAGGACTCAGCATATGTGGGCTGTACTGTTGGCACAAAGTTGATCTTCTTACTTTTTAGCCTAGAAATAAATGTACCAACATCTAAATGAGCTTCCTACAAATAATTTGACAGCTCGAACCAGTTTATGAGGTTTTAAATTTTTTTCCAATTATATAATAAATGATGGGAATAATTATTCCATTCTCCAGGATGGATGAACGCTAATGTTTTTTCAGTTGTCTCTCATGTCTTTGACCCAGTGATTTTATTACTATTTGTTTAATCATTTATATGTAGCCATCTGGTAATATAAAATCTGAACTGCCACTGTACAGATACAGATCATCTCATAGAGTATACCCTTACTTTTTGAGATAAAATAATTTTACAAATATAGTTTTAAGATTAAACCTATTCAAATACAGAGGAAAACAAAAAGGAATGAGTTTTATTAACTAAAGTAGGTTCAACAAAGTAAAATTGAAAGAATTTTATACTATATCAAATAATGCTATATTTGAAAGGTATTTAACCCATTTCCTATTATGGAGAAATTTCAAGAAGGAGTGTATGGGGGGGGGGGGGGAAGGAGGAAAAAAAATAGGAAGGTATGTATGTATTAGCCTGAGAAACTATTCCTAATATTGATAATCTGAATGTGCCCATTGATTAATGGTCACTAATTAGCTTAAGGGGATTTCCTAAGCCCCCATTGCTACAGGTTTTCGGGGTAATATATATACCTTGGTCCCTGCCTTTGAGATATTTCCACCAAACTGATCAGTTAATTAGTATCCTAGAGAAGAGTAAACAAATGTGCATTTGTGTCTAATACATGCCAGCAAGCACATTTCTAGATTCTTACAGAACAAATCAAACAGAATAACTGGAAACATCAAAATATCTCTAATTAGGAAGGATCACCATAACTTATCTCTAGAAAATGCAGAGAAGTAGACAAACTAATATAGAGAATAATGAAAAAAAAAAGCATTAAAACACATGAAAGATTTAGATGGTAGAAAATTTATTATACTTGAAATTCTTACTAAAACGACTTTTTTTGACTTCCAGGCAAAATCACCTTCGTACTAAAAGCTTGAATACTTTCCTTGGATACTCACTCATTTGGGATACCTTCCCCTGAACTTTCTAGCCCTTTACGGAGGCCAGCTTGATGGCAGTCAATTACGGAAAAATGAATCTGTCTTGGGAACGAGCACATTCCCACAGAACACAAAGGTAGCTGTGTTGAGACAGGGACTGTCTCTCAAGGACCAGAAGTTTCTGTCCATTTCTCCATCTGTGCAATCCCAGTGACATTCCTTTCATTAAAAAATAAATTACCGTCTTCAAAATGTCGTCACGCTTAATACGATAGTCACGGTTATCAAACTTCATTCTGACTCGGAAGTAGATATTTCCATTTTACCTCATCTTGCTGTGAGTTGAGCAGCTGCAGTTTCATGTGCTTCATATAGGCCATGGTAATCGGCATGTTGTAGTCAATCATGCTGGTCACCAAAGTGGGAGGTTTTCCATTATCTGTAATAAAGCATTTTTAATGGGTATGAAAGTGATACCGCCTTCGACCTGTAATTTCAGAATGATCCAATTTGTTCACATTGAAACAGGATTCTAGATACCAAGTCTTTAGGAGATTGGTAGCCGTATGGATGAGTTGTAGGAAAAAATAACTGTACAAAGGTACATGAGGCAAATTAACGTTACAGATTTAGTTATTTCTAACTGCGGGAGAGCTTTTTTGATACCCTAGTAACAGTGGGTGAAGCGAATATAGTGATTAAACAAAATTACCTGTATTTTTTGGAGTTTTCTCCTTCGCTGCATAACTACTTTCTCTATGTGATACTTGAATGAAAAGGGAGATTTGTGTGCTTTTTCTTTTATCTTTTTCTTTTTGTTTATTCATCCCCCAACACATGGGAATGGACTAGCCTAAATGTATTCTTGAGACTAATTTAAACTCTGAGAGAAACTGATAGATTAGGAAAAACAGCTACATAATTTTTAAAGAGCACTAAAGACAAATTTTAACCTGCATGTAAAAACTCAGTGGAGGAGCTCTGCGCTACTCATCACTTTCAGAAATAAGGAATTGGTAGGTTTAAAAGGACACCGATGAAACATCAATTTCCTCACTAAATGTATGTAACATACCATGCAATACACACAATATGTGAAAGTTAAAATATTATTATAGGAAAAAAATTATCTGCCACAGTCCAAACTGCCTTTCTTCAGAGGAAGGGCACAGACTTCCTCTGTAAGTGGGTATTCAAAATTCACTGCTTCCTACTCCAATAAATGAGATGATCCGACTTGTTGAACTGTTTCAGTCTACCACATTTTTATAAAAATGTGGGATATAAATTGCCATTATGAATAAAATTACTTTAAATTTCACTATTTGACACTGCGGCTACCTTTGTGATCTGTTCCATCTGGGTTTAAATGCATTCTTTTCTGGCACTCTGAGCAGCTCATTAGAAACCGTGTCACCGCTTCTCTTGGAAGGAAGGCATAGCTCTCTGAAATCTGAAATGATTCACAAAATAGAGGTGTTATTATATAAGCTGACTGAGCATGAGTCAACAGAAATGATCACTGTATTTCCAAATAAGACTCATTGTTCCATAATGGCAGGAAGCACAATGAAAGCATGCACCGCACATCATGCATCATTTCAAGAAATATCTATCCAACTTGACTGCATGTCTCTTAATAATAGCTAATAATGTGATGTGGAGGAAAAAATAATCAACCACATCTGGGTGGAGATCTATTTGTATTTCTGCATTTCTTTTAGGAAAAGTAATCACAGTGTGCAGAGAGCCTAGTGAATTTTCCTGATTAAAAATTGTCAACGTTGTTTTTAAACTTACTGCTAGCACCATCATAGTTTTATCCAATTTTACATATATTTTTTTTTTAATTTAGCCCCAACTAGAAACAAGAAACTTTGGATTTGAATTAACGAACGTTTCTTCATTACGGCTTTTTCAAAACATTTTAGTTGAAAATAACAGGTAATTCTAAGAGAACTTGTATATATATTTACTGCAGTGAATCATCCCTTCCACAGAAAATGACACATTGGAAATGCATTTTGGCCACTCCTTCCGTTTGTTATCTTATGTCAGTCTTTCATAATTTATGTCCAAAAAGCTCACACTGATTGTCAGAGCAAACCTTCCCCATACCCTATACAGCTTCTATTTTCAGAACTATGATCTAGAATCATATTAGAAATCAATACTGCCATCAGTAATTTTTAAAATACGAATTTTTCAAAAACCAAGGTATTTCTCTCATCAAAGCAAATAACTTCTAAAGTAAAGCTGACAGATGGTTAAATATCTCTGAATAAAAGCAAACACAGACCCAGACAGTGCTACTACGAAGTACGATACTGGGCATTAGTCTTCCACCATAATACTAACGAAGATAAAGAAGAAGAAATGAGTTGGGAATTAGACATAAATGCCACAGACAATTTCTCAGGTACATGCACAGCTGTTATGAATACTACTGTATTTTAAGTTTGTAGAAAGGGAAGAAAATATGCACCCTGTGTATAATTAAGTACAAGTCTGCACCAGTTCCATTAATAGTGATGGAGTCAACTTTTATTTATTCATGCTGTAGAAAGACCACAACATTGAAGAAACCCCACGCACTAAAATCTAAAATTGTAAAGCACACTTCGTCTTGAATTTCATAATAAAATCAGTTTGCATCACTCATCCTAGATCAGGGCAAAAAAGGCTTATGAACACCGAAGAGAAGATATAAGTCCACAGTTAAAAATCTCCCGTGGATTATCCATACACAGGTATTAAAACTCAACTTTACTAGGGTTTTGTTTCAAGATTTTATTTATTTATTTGACAGAGAGAGATGCAAGCGAGAGAGGGAATACAAGCAAGCGGGAGTGGGAGAGGGAGAAGTAGGCATCCCACTGAGCAGGAAGGTTGATTCTAGGCTCCATCCCAGGACCCTGGGATCATGACCTGAGCCGAAGGCCGAGGCTTAATGACTGAGCCATCCAGGCGCCCCTCTACTAAGGTTTTAATATAACTATCATTTGTAAAATAAATTTGTTGTCCGGCTTTAAAACATCCCTCTTCATACTGTACAAAGAATCACGAGAGAAAAAAATAAACAGAACAATTTGAAAGTATTTCATCAAACTCTTTTATATTAGTTATTGAATAAGGAAATATATACATAATTTAAATTCTCACTTTCTCTTCTGTTATTTCCCCTAACTACACACACATACACACACATATTTGATTCCTATTCATGTATTTTACTGAGGGAACTCACACCTTTGCCTGATTTGTTTATCTAACTAGACATCTTTTTTTTTTCCCGACTCTCTGAAAACCTATATTAAAACAATTCAGAAGTTAAAAAAAACAAAAACAAAAACCCATGAGGCATGCTTGGTCCTAATATTTTATCTCACACAGAGTCATAGTAACTATGGGGCCAAACAGTAAATTTAACAAATAGGATTTGAGAAGAATGTCCTATTGATTTTCATAGGGGATTTCTATTACATCTTTCTCTCCTTATATAAAAGAGAAACCTTCCATTGAAAAATGATGGGCAAACGGTGAACTTGAAGACACCCTGCATTTGCTTCCAGGGTCTTGATGCTCTCCACAATCCGCCCTTTACCCGATGCTAAGAAGGAACTTGTGTAGGAATCCCCTCTAGACAGGTCTATCATGGACCCAACTCAACTGTATTACTTGTCCTAGTGTTATGTGGCTCCATATCCATTGCTGGGATAATCATTATTAATCACATTACATTTCTTTTATAGCTTAACTCTGAAAAACAGAGTACCTGTAATGGTCACAAATATGTTTGTGTTAATGTGCACATGGAAAAAACAAAAAGTCCCACTTGGTATCTTAGAAAAACATTTCAGCAAGTATTTTATCACATTATTCTCTCGATGTTATTCTGGCACAACACTTGGCATGTCACTACATGTTATGTAAGTGGATAAAAGCACTTATTTGGGGGGACTTTTCTTGGTGTTCAGAATCCATTTTATGGGGAGACCTGCCAAGGCATTCCACTCTCCTTGAATCCTTTCTTCCCCACCTCATGCTCACGGGGGCCCACAGACCATGGAGTCTCTTTAAGCACAAGGATGAAAGACACCGAGAACAGACTCTTCACCTCTCACACTCATTCCTGAAATAATATGTCTCTTGCCATGCAGGTGAAGATGGAAAATAATTTCTTTTTCCTTATCTAGAATTTTTCCTCCCAGACTTCTTTGAAATTAAGAATCCTAGGCAACCTTCATTGTTGAAGTTCTTAGAGTATTTTTAAAAGTGAAGAAATAGTCTTAAAAAGTTCTTAAATTATGCTACATTTGAATAAGTATATTCCATAATTAAAGCCCTGTCTTTTGATCCTGTCAGTATCCTCTGGTAACCCCATTTAGAGATAACATTGAAAGCTCATACATGAAGCATCTTTGGAAATTGAGGCAGGGGCTAAATGCCCTTATGGTTCCTCCTCTAATGAAAGGCCCCTTTTCCATTTGCTGGGAGTGAACATTTGAAATGGTAAGTCAACTTTAAATGGATATTCATAAATGATGATAAAACTCAGGGATGCCCTCTTCTAGGCTGTCCATTCATCAAAGTCCTAACATCCTTTATGCAATATGTAATAGCAGTTGCAAATGAAACCTAGAAGTAAGGAACCAAAACTGAAAAATATTTTGACTCGGATACTTGAAATCCTATTCCACTAATACTATAATTAATTACATAAAATGCTCTAATCATTCATAAATGTCTATTTCCTTGACCCATTCTTCAAATCTAATGATTTGTTTTGGGGATAAAAATTGAGCTTTGAATATAGAGTACAGGACATTTTCTAGAAAATGATGAGATTAATACTTTACTTGAAAATGTATTCTTAGAAATATCTTTATATTTTGAAGGGATGGGGTTTTTACTTAGAATTTGTCCATGCAGAAACACTGCCTCTTGTTAGTAATAAGCAAAACAAAAAGTGAATGGATATTAGTCTTGGTCTCTCTGAGCCAAACATTAAAATGACAACTGCCTTACGCCAAGCCACAAATATTGTTTATAATTGAAATTTAACATCCAAAGGAAGGACAAGAACCTAGCCATATTGAAATTTACAAACTAATGACCAAACACTGTTTATCATGTAAATAATTATGAGGTATCTCTTTCATAAAAATGCTTTCTTTTTCTGTGACTCTAGACTTGTTTTCTTAGATTCATACCATGCTTTCTATTTTTCACTGACTTTTGGCATTCATTATTTTAGACAGTATCTAAACAGATTTTACAGTAATTTTCTGATAAGTGGAGTGACCACTATGAAGAGATGAAAGGAACTGCCATTGTTACACAACAGAGGGCACAGCAAAGGTTGGAACTGGATCTCCCAAATCCTTGTCTATTTCTATAAATTGAATGGACCCTGGTGGGCTTATCCAACAGAGAGAGAAGTGTGTAGGGTCCAAGGAAAACAGATTTTTAAAAACTATGTATTTCAAAAACACCTGATGTATCAAAGTGTCCTCACAGGACAAAGTCGGCACATGTGAAACTTGAGCTACATCTGAAGATCTGTTGGGGTTGCTTTTAACTTTGAAACAGCTCTGGTTAAGGGGGAGGGATGTTGTGGCACAACATATTTCTTCATTACTTACCATTTCGAAAGACATTAATTCCTCTGTTTTGGATACCATTAATATACTGTTTTCGATTAAACTATTACATCCTAAATCCGTTAAAACTGGAGTTCATCAATAATGCCAAATATCATGAATCAGATTATTATCATAAATTCAAAGTAGAAGCAATTTCTCACATCAAAAAAAATAATACGTCTACATGAAAATAACTGAGCTGTGGCATCTTTTGATAGATTAAACAATGAAATTGGTCTCTATAGCAAGACAGTACAACATTAGTGATCTAATGATAAACAGACCCACCTGAGGAAGGCCTCGTGATCAAGTCCTACAAGGGGCACAGCTATTGATCTTCCACTTGTGGGTTAACACAAGAACAACAAACTACTGGGGACATATTTTTGAAAAGTTACTGGCACATATTATGATTGAAAAGAAGATGGGCAGTTTACCCTGCCAATGTCCCTGCTACTCTGAAAAAAGGAGAAACAACATTTTTTCAAAACCTTACAACTATAAAGCCATATTCTAACCTAACTTCCTCTCAACATAGTTCAGTTAGGGTAAAAATGACAGAGATCCAAAAAAAAAAAAAAAAGGTTAAAAATGAAATAAAAGAGCAACTGTGCTTAAATTGATTTGTAAATCTTATCTTGTAAATTCAATAATATATAATTTCTAAAATTTTCTTACATTTATTTTTGAATAGTAGAGCTTTCTCTTCAGAAGTAAATCATTCCTACCTGGAGCTGAATACATGAAATAACATATAAGTTAGAAAAACTGAGAACTTAGTTAATCAAAAGAACATAACAATAAACCATTGCCTTGCTGCGCTTTCTCAGACTGTATGCCTCAGTTACAGGATGCAAGTTTATCTCACTAACTGAAGCCATAAAATTTTAATAGCAATGTTGCTAACAGAGAAAAATTTTAAAACAGGGCTATTTGCCCTACACCTTTCTTCCTCAGTCCCAAGCCTTTTCTCTAATTTTAACTGCTTAATTTCTGAACATTTTCTGTGGAAAGGTGCTCTAAATGTATTCAGCGGTCACATACACCTCCAGGACTCTGGCTCCTGATATGGTAGAGACTGGACAGTTCAAAAATCAAAATTCTCACTTAGTATTTGACAACTATTACTCACTGTTGCTGTTTTAGACAAAAGGAAATGCTTCCTAAATAATAAATATGTGTTTGAGTTTTCCATTAATTGAGTCCTTAATAACCGGATTATACTAAGCAAGGACTTTACATGGATTTTATCCTCTGATCCTCCCAACAATCCTAGGGTTAGATTACTAGCATCACCACTCTCATCTCGGTTTAAAAGGTGAGGAAACTAAGCTTCAGAGAGGTTGTATGACTCGTCAAACATGTAAAGAGAAAGAACTCGGGTGATAATCTGGTTTCAGAGACTATCACCTTAATCACTATATTTCATAACCTCTCCTGCCTTAAAAAGAAAGAGACGGTCTCATCCATAAAGAGTTGGAATATTGACCTCACAGCATAATTTAATATCCTGAACTGTTTATAAAGTTCCCTCGTGTGTGGTTCTTTGTAAATTTAAGATGCTCTAACAAGTTTTAATACATTCTGAATACAAGGCGCCGTCAAATTCTCAGTATATGCATGGGCTTGTGTTACAAAGTTCAACAAGAAACACATCAGACTCCACAGTAACAACGGGGAGCGCCACCTGGAGGAAATTAACAAGAGGCGGTTCCGCGAACTGATGGCCGAAGTGGTGGGCTTTGCAACAATGCTGTAATATTTAACAGCCAGGAACTCAATGCAGAGGACTTCCACTCTTAATAGAAAGTACAAGAAGGAGTATGAGTAGCCTATTTCTGAAGGAATAAGAATTCCAATTATTGAAGGAAATTCACCAGTAGAGAAGTCATTCTCGGCTTAAGAAGCAAGTCTACCCCGTGAGCTGGAATAGAGATATTACATGACGCAGGTGAGTCATAAGTGTTGGCAATCACTTTTTAAAGCAAAACAGAATGTCTAAAGTCAAAAGATTTACCCACCAAATTATCACACCATTTTGTCCTAAGTTCACTAAGAATTTAGCAAAAACAAAACAAAAACAAACAAACTTAATGTTACAAAATATCTTAACTTGGAAAAGTAGGAGGCAATGCTGAATTTCATTATAAATTAAAATACTCCTCACCTTGCTGCCTTGATATATGGGGCTCCGTTTCAGATGCTGAGCCTCAAAGCAGATAAAACTGCTCTAATCATACTATTTTAAAATTATTTTTGCCTTTACTTTATAAAATGAATTTAGAGAATAATGCTTTTATTTTACTGGAATAATAACATTAAAAACATGTTTATTGCTGAACACCAAGCAGTATACTTAAGGAAGAATTTGCCCTTGGGGCCGGACTTGTGATATTTTCTCTTATGGATACTCTTGAGATTCTGAACAAAAAATAAATTAGAAATAATCTCCTAGTGAAATTTGTTTATCTTGTTATACTTAGTATTGTGATATTTAACATTGTGCTACTGCAATGTACATTACTATATAACTCTAGAAAACGTATTTTTAAAAACTAATAAAATTTAACTATCATTGAAAAAAGCCTATAAATCTAAATGCTATTAAAGACCTCGTATGTCCTGATTCATAAAGAAATACCAACACCATGGTCCGAGAAACCTGTATCTGGGGAATGGAAGTCTTGGTTCAGCGTAACATCTCTTATTCAACAAGGGCTACCCTGCCTTTATCTACTCTAGTCATTGTATATCTTTGAATACATTTGAAAGGAGGGAATTTGGACTACTAAAAAAAAAAGTTTGCAAATGTTATAACACCTTGTTCAGACATTTTTCTAGGTGTATTACAAAGTTGAAATGTCTAGCCAATGATTTGCCCTTGTATTTATATGAGTTCTCTTTTACCCATCTCAGGCATGAAAAAGATGCATAGTAAGCCTCATTGTACTTCTACAGAGGTAATTATAAATTTGCAGAAGTGCATATGGAAACCATCTTTCAAAGATGAAGACATTTTTCACCTAAACATTTACTTCCTCAATAAATACCTACTGAATGCACGGACAGTATAATTATCCCTGAATATGGCTAGATATGATTCTACACCACTAATGTGCCTGGATACATCAAATCATTGGAGTCACCTATTGGTAAGTGAATCTGAAAAATGAATCTGAAAGTGAATCTGAAAAATGCTTTCATCAGAACTCAACATAAATATTCTTAGGTAAAAAGTCCATGCATAGTAATAATCAATAGACAAAAAGCCAGACATTTGTTCTGCTTATATCAAGTCTGCATTCCTTGTGGACGTCGACAATTTTTGCTTCAAACCCTAACTACTGTTTCAGAAAGATCTGGTGTTCTGTTGTGTTGGTCGGACCTCTAAACATCTGTGGTATGACCAAGTGAATTCCTGGACCTTAATAATCTCACCGATATCAAAACCAGGACAATGCTACATTTGCACCTCAACCCCAAAGTCACCACTGCTCCCTGATAGGATTCTCAGGTTTGGGGTGAGTTCCTAAGAATCCTGCATTACTGCTTGATCTGCTAGGATTCTGGTACTATTCTCATTTGCTACTTTCAGTCCATACTACTGTCCACTTTTCCTTCTTTCTTTTCTGATCATTTTCCTTCTTCTTGGATCTTTCATCAGCTCCCCTTGCTTTTCTCACTTAGTTAAGAGGATGACCTGCACTGGTTGAATATCTAGTGCTGAGTTGTACTATTTGTCACAACTGGAGGAATTTGATTTCTAATTTTTAAAAAAGCAACTGGGTATAACATGACAAAATCAGATCATCCTTACACTTATTTGGGACTTAGTACAGTGTTTATTTTGCACACATTTTTTTCTATCCTGAGGGTCTAGTGCTGATTTTTAAATAGGATTAATGGTAGTAGATAAAACACAGCATGGCCAATTAAATATGAATTCCAGATAAACATGCAATATTGGGACAAACATATTAAAAATTATTATTTATCTGAAATTCAAATATAACTGGGCATCCTGTGTCTTATTCACTAAATCTGGCAATCTCACAGGATACAATTATCTAAGATGAATGAAAATATGAGTTAGATGGGTGCCTGGGTGGCTCAGTTGTTAAGCATCTGCCTTCAGCTCAGGTCATGATCCTAGAGTCCTAGGATTGAGTCCCATATCAGGATCCCTGCTCAGCAGGAGGCCTGCTTCTCCCTCTCCTACTCCTGCTTGTGGTCTCTCTCTTGCTACATATCTCTCTGTCAAATAAATAAATAAAATCTTTAAAAAATATCTATATATGAGTTAGAGCCTGAAAATAATTTTTTTAAAGATTTATTTATTTATGAGACAGAGAGAGGGGAGGCAGGGGAGTAGCAGGAAGAGAATGAGAAATTCTAGAAGACTCCACCGAGCATGGAGCCTGAAGAAGGGCTTCCAGCAGGGCTTGATCTCAAGATGTGAGATCATGACCTGAGCCAAAACCAAGAGTGGGACGCTTAACAAATTACACCACCCAGGGGCCCCATAATTTTAAACTTGAAACAAATGGCTTTTCAGTAAAATCTAAGAATGTACCAAGAACTGGAGTGAGAATTAGGGTAGATGGACATTATCATTGGAAAGTATGCAGGCAATTTGAAATCACAGTCCCCATTTAAAGCAGTGTTTTCCAGCTTCTTAGACCAACAGTACAAGTGTAAATAGATTTCCCATCATAAGCTGGCACATACACACATTTATAAAATAAAACTGATCATTTCTTTTGCCTTCTATTCTTTTTTTTTAAAGATTTTTATTTATTTACTTGTCAAACAGAGAGAAAATAAAAAGCACAAGCAGAAGGAGAGGCAGGCAGAGGGAGAGGGAGAGGCAGACTCCCCACTGAGCAGGGAGCCTCATAAGGGGCTCCATCCCAGAACCCTGGGATCATGACATGAGCGGAAGACAGAAGCTTTTTTTTTTTTTTTTTAAAGATTTATTTATTTATTTTACAGACAGAGATCACAAGCAGGCAGAGAGGCAGGCAGAGAGAGAGGAGGAAGCAGGCCTCCTGCTGAGCAGAGAGCCCGATGCGGGGCTCGATCCCAGGACCCTGGGATCATGACCTGAGCCGAAGGCAGAGGCTTTAACCCACTGAGCCACCCAGGCGCCCCGTCAGAAGCTTAACTGGCTGAGCCACCCAGGCACCCACGTTCCCCTCTATTTCATTTTTTTAGAGTGTTCACAACCCACAAAATTGACTTGATAACTCACTAATGGTCTGTTATCTATAATACAGAAAACACTGGTCTAAAGTAGAAGAATGCAGTCTGTCAATCCAAAGACCTTTGTAGTGATGTTGAGAGAAGATGCTGGGTATGTGGTCAAATTTAAAATGAAGGCCTAAAGAAGGTCTAAGGCATGCAGGGATATTTTTAGACAGTTCAGGTCAATTTGTAGATAGCTCAAAGCAATCTGAAAATGTGAAGCAAAGGCATCAAATACTACATAGTGTGAGAGGAAGGAATGATTTGGAAAGTAGTGCAGTGTGTAAGTCGGTGTCCTCTGGGGACAGGCAAATGCTAGAGTGGGAGGAAGAAGGCAAAGACACTCAGCTTGGGCAGAAGCACAGAAATCCACCACGTGATGAAATTTGAGGAGGTAAGCAAAGAGGTAACAGCATTCCAGGGCAAAGCAGATGAATGGAGTCCTCTACCATTATACATGACTAGATGAAGGCACAGGCAAACAAGAAAGAGCACGAGAGTTAATTTAATTATAATTAATTAATTTTTTCTGAAAACAGTTGTGCTTCATTGCTTATGGTTCAAACTTAGCTGTGTTGCTTTGCAAAAAAGAACTTATTCTCTTTTATCTCTTTTATAATGATGTGCATCTTTCATTTGGAGCTGTATTTTAGAATAATTAAAATAGTCATCAATTGAGCAAATGAGACAACATCAAAAGAGATAATCAAATCAACTGGCACTAGATCTCAAGTTGTGAATGCTATTTTTGTCGCTTATGTTAGAATATTTGCCTGTTAAGGAACAGATTGTCATCACAGATAATTCTTACATTAGATGAAAAAAAATGAGCAGATGGGCAGTGAAAAGTTTTACTTCATGCATGTTTCCTAATAGTAAAATAAAGAGAATCCCTAAATATTGCATGTAAATAAAATGACTCAGCAAAGCAAATGCTTATACAATTACTTGCAGCATGACAATCTACACTAAAGTACACAATGACACACATGGGAAGTGGGGGGAATTTACTTCCTCTCTTGATTTCTTTTGAAGTGTGTGTATAAGATGCTGTACTAGTGTTTTTCCTGGGGCTGAGGGAAAGCCAGCTAGACTCGGCCTTCCTGGTGTAGAATTCATCAGCACATTCAAGCTCAACTTGGCTCTGACTCTAACCCCCTCTGTTAAAGTTTACCTTGACTACTTCCTGCTGGTCAGCGGGGACACACCACTTCTTTTCAAACTGGTACCTAAGAATACTGTTGCTGCAGTTACCCAAAGCAGGCAATCATTAGGCATTTGAGGGGAAATGGAAGAAATTGAAGAAGGTTAGACTTCACTCTGAGGGAGTCTGATAAGTTACACAACCCTCAAAGATCTGTGCGGGAAAAGCAAAGAATCAGGAGAGGCTGACCACATGCCAGGATGCAGAAATCATTGTGTGAATTCTTGACTTGCTCAACAACCAGTAGATAATGGAAACAATATTCGGAGATACTAAGTAGAAGACTGGCCACGTGGTTTCCTTCAGAAAATGTCTCTCAACCTGGAGTACTGACTGTACTGTCAGGGTGACCTGACATAGAGAACAGGGCTGCCTTCTGACTTTCACAGGAAGCGGGGCTGGCGTGGCTGGAGCTTCACATTCAGGTGTAAAGGATGTTAAATGGTTTGGAGCTTTTGAACAAAGCCAACCGCTTGCCCAAAAGCCTGCAGCGCCCAGCTGAGAAATATCACCTTAGGTTACACAAATAATTATACAACTACTGGGTACACAGGACAAAAAATACCATGCTTACATGTTCTCTGCTAAAGAGAAAAAGCATACCAAGATAGAAATTTCTCAGTGGGCATTCCAAATTCTCAGAAGTAACAGCTAGGTCAGTTTCTTTTGGGATTCACCTCCTTTCCCATTACTGTGCCCAAGGAGCAGAGCCAAGGCTCTGCTGTGCTGTGTGTTGACCAGGAGAGGACATTGCCAGAAAAATGAGGGGGAGGGGAGGGAGAGAAGTAAAACAGGTAAACAGATAATAGGCAAAGGCTGTTTCTTGTTACCGATCATGAAATGAAAACTGCTGCTGATAAAGCTAGTGACTAATAATCTCAATTCTGAGAAAGTCAAGAATGAAGACATGGCTGGATGCTATCCCCAGGCCAATGAGGAGTGCAGATGACACAAAGAAAGACATAGATCTTTCAAACTCTAGTTAATAGGAAGCTGTTTATAGCATCTGTCACCCCACACATAACTCTATTTTTTAAAGAAAAATAAGTTTCCATCCACTACAATCACGTTTGTAGCAACTACTGTTAAAACCTTGACATATATTATTTCTGAGCCTCAAATAAATCCTTCAAATAATCCATGCCCGACTCAGAACTACAGAAGTCACCGAATCTGGGATTTATACCAGGTCTGACTGACATCAAAACTGGCACCATTTTCTCTCTACTACCTCATACTAGTCATTGACATCCTATACCAATTTTTTTGGTTATATTTTATCCCAACTAAACACCTACAGAGGTATTTATACAGGTATACACATGCATATGCTTGAAGAAATTCAGGATATTTTATTTATTATACGATGACCATACCCAGGAATACCTAAACCTCTGGATCTGAGTGAGAATCAAGCGTTAGGAGGCCTGAATCATCCCAAGTAGTTGGAAAGCTGCATTGGCTCACTTTCACCACAAGGGTGCACCGAAGGAGCAATTTACTAGGCTGGACCTAAAGAGTTAACGGTTTCTTCAAAGGTTAATTCCCTTTCCAGGACTGTATCTATTCACTGGGACCTTATTGTTTAATGCAAAAATTATTAATGACAGGGTTTGTGACATAAGTTGATGATTAACCGGTTTCAGCGAGCTCTTATGTCTTTGGATGATCTCCACTACCGAAAAGACAGTTTCTGAGTATAATGGATTTGCACTATTAATCTGCCCACCTGTGATAATTCTGACTATACCTATATAAGAAATAAATCAATTTTGATGAATGGCAGTACACCAGTCTTCTATTTCAGAATGATTGTTTAATAACTTTAATTGCCAAGCCATTGATTTTTTTTTTTTCTTCCTTCTGAGATGTTTTACACATCTGACTTACTAGGCTGAGTCTTATTTTTAGTTACCAAAAGCAATAGGGCTGCTCTAACATAAAAGTGGATCTAATATGATATGTATCATGTTGAATTTCATGGCTGTTTCCAATATTTAGAAATCACTTCTGTAAAACCTATATATGTATGTGTAGAATATGTAGGTATGAGTGTGTATCTGATAAAAATAAACCAATCTCTGGAAAAGTAAGTAAAGTGTTTACATCCTACCTCAAAGAGGTGGCATTATTTAATGGAGCATTGAAGTTTTCCCTGAAAAGCAAATGAGAAACCTCGTGTTTGACAACTTTTTTACCTTATTGAGAACAAACTGCATAAATCTGGGGTTGTGTTAAGTGTAAACATGGATGGGGCAATACTCACTCCTTACAACCATGACTTACAATCTACAACTTAACTAATCTTATTTCATTATTTCTATTTATAGTGACATCTCTATACTATTTAGTTGGTATTAAAAAGGCAAGGATTTCACAAAGACCAGAAGAATTTATTCCTTCAACAAGTACTTATTGAACACCTCCTGTGAGACAGGCCTTGGCTAACTGTGCTTATATAGTGGAGACATGGTCCCCCCAACAGCAGTAATTGTGTGATTTGTGTGATCTTTTTTAAACATCTACTCTAGTCATAAAATACAAAAACAAACGAACAAAAGGAACCTCATAAAAGTAGCATAAAATAGGAGCGCCTGGGTGGCTCAGTGGGTTAAGCCGCTGCCTTCGGCTCAGGTCATGATCTCAGGGTCCTGGGATCGAGTCCCACATCGGGCTCTCTGCTCAGCGGCAAGCCTGCTTCCCTCACTCTCTCTCTGCCTGCCTCTCTGTCTACTTGTGATCTCTCTCTGTCAAATAAATAAATTTTTTTAAAAAAGTAGCATAAAATATCCATAATTGAGTAATATTTTGTACTCAAAAACTCTCAAAGATAAACTCATTGTAAAATATACTTCTAAATCACTGAATTATTGTATAACATTATCACTGAATTCAATATTAAAGAGTGTCTACAAAAATATTTGAATTTAGAATAATTTTAAGGTTTCTTTTTATCTCTTCTTGGATATCCAGAACAGTTGTTTATTTAAGACACTGTAGTTTGTATAATAATGAAATAAAAATGTCATCTATATAAAAAGACAGGAACCTATATTTATTTTCTATGTTAACTTGCTTTGATATTTCCACACATTAAGTCAAAGAAGATGGCTTACAGACATAATATTAATTTCTAAGTCCCACAGAATATTTCCCCAACACTTATCTTCAGTAACACCCTATCCATGCACTTGGATCTGTGGCAGGAAAGGAAGAATTCAAATTGGCAAAAGGAAATAGGAAGGGCAGAAACACACATCATTATATTCTATTAGTAAATCATGACTGAATAGAAGTTTTACTAGGAAAACTTATTTAAATTTTATAGTTTTAAATCTAATTCTTCCATTCTATTTTTATTATTTATTTCTCCTCCCAATTTTTATTTACATTCCAGTTAGTTAACATACAGTGCAATATTAGTTTTAGATGTAGAATTTAGAAATTCATCACTTACATACTTACATCACATGCATACTTACATACTTACATGCCCAGTGCTCATGCAAGCTCATGCAACAAGGGCTCTCCTATCTATTTTTAAACAGTACTCTCATCTTTTAAAAATATTTCATTAAAGGGGCGCCTGGGTGGCTCAGTGGTTTAAGCCTCTGCCTTCGGCTCAGGTCATGATCTCAGGGTCCTGGGATCGAGCCCCGCATCGGGCTCTCTGCTCTGCAGGGAGCCTGCTTCCTCCTCTCTCTCTGCCTGCCTCTCTGCCTACTTGTGACCTCTCTCTCTGTCAAATAAATAAATAAAATATTAAAAAAAAATATTTCATTAAAAAAAATGGTTCCCTCTTTTTGGAGAAGATTTCCTTTTTTCTTTTTTTAAGATTTTATTTATTTATTTGACAGAGAGAGAGATCACAAGTAGGCAGAGAGGCAGGCAGAGGGAGAGGAGGAAGCAGGCTCCCTGCAGGGCAGAGAGCCCGATGCGGGGCAGAGAGCCCGATGCGGGGCAGAGAGCCCGATGCGGGGCAGAGAGCCCGATGCGGGGCTTGATCCCAGGACCCTGAGATCATGACCTGAGCTGAAGGCAGCGGCTTAATCCACTGAGCCACCCAGGCGCCCCTGGAGAAGATTTTCAGATGAGGTGTGTAAAGGCTTTTTATCCTTGTCTCGACGACCTGAGTTCTCAACTTCCAAACATCATACACCTTTCAAAAGCTATGATATGTAATGCCGCACTGGGATTTACACAAAAATCAGGCAGATCCCACACTACTGGGGTATGAGATGTAGGAATGTTGACTTAGCTCATCCCTCATTCCCTTTCTGTCGACTCCTCTATGGTCGAATTAAATCCAGCTAGACACAGGAGGCAGAAGCGAGTTTATGAAATGATCATACAAAATGTCCATGACGGCTAGCAGCCTAATTTATTCTCCAACTTTTTTTGCCCAAGGATATCTGAAGTCCAAATAAAGATATAGGGGTCAATGGTTTCACCCAAATAAATTAAATCCTAACTGTAAAACTTGAGGCACTGTGATAGGGAAGGTAAATATATTTGGAGAGCAAAGCGTGGTGTTACTAATCACAGAACTAGATAGGTAGATATGTTTCAACAGTAATATCTAGCAAATCCTATTAAATGCTGTCTCAGACTCTAGGACCACGAGATAGGCAATGCTGATGGTCACATGATCATATTTGTTTACAACCAAGATGCAAAAGAAAAGCCATAAATAAACAAATGAGATATATAGCAAAGCCATCAGGTTCCGGACGAGAACAAATACATATGGGACAGCCACATGTGTTGTGTTGCAGCTTAAAATCATAACCAAGAAGCTGCCTGTTCATAACATGGTTCAGATTACAAAAAAAAAAAAATTTTTCATTTATTTATTTATTTTACAAAAAAAAATTTTAACAAAAAAGGAGAGCAGTGAGGGGCGCCTGGGTGGCTCAGTGGATTAAGCCGCTGCCTTCGGCTCAGGTCATGATCTCGGGGTCCTGGGATCGAGCCCCGCATCGGGCTCTCTGCTCTGCAGGGGGCCTGCTTCCTCCTCTCTCTCTGCCTGCCTCTCTGCCTACTTGTGATCTCTGTCAAATAAATAGATAAAATCTTTAAAAAAAAAACAAAAAAAATTTAAAAAAAAAAAAAAGGAGAGCAGTGAAGATCTGCTGACATTGGTGGGCTTTCCCTTTGATGGCTCTTTTAAATTTCTGGAAATATGAAGTCCAATGACTACATATCCTTTTCATTATTGTTCTTATCATCATCATTATAATTATTTACGGGAGAATTTTCTAGATAATGGTGGAACCGAAATGTTCTATCTCTACACTATGTTTCTCAGCCAATGTGCCTCTATAACATCAGGATAATTCCCTATGTTTCCACATATCTGGTGCCAACTAATTTACTCACTTTGGTTACTCTCTCCATTGTTTCACCAGCACAGTAATGGCCCATATATACCATGACTGTTGGTGTTATTCCTTCAGAGTTTTTTCTTTTTTTTAAGATTTATTTATTTCTGAGAAGGAGAGCAAGTAGGGGGAAGGGCAGAGGGAGAGGAAGAGAGAGAATCTTGAGCAGACTCCCTACTGAGCATGGAGCCTGATGTGGGGCTTGATCTCAGGATCATGAGATCATGACCTCAGCCAAAATCAAGAGTTAGATGCTCAGCCAACTGGGCCACCCAGACACAACTCCTACTTTTTTTTTTTTTTTTTTTTTTTGGTGTTGTTCTTTCAGAGTTTAAAGAAAACTGAAAGGTAGCCTAGCCAAAAAGAAGTTAAATTAATTGTCTGGAACTCTTGAATTTTAATGTAGTGTAATTTTTTCACACCACAATGGCTACAAATTTTGTTCATTAGTCTCATCACAAGTTGACAAGAACTCTAGAAAATTTTATGTAACAAATCAGCAGAAACTAGTGCAAGTTAAAATATCCTACTTAGCAGTGGAAACACTAAGCCAATAAAGCATTTAAGAAAAGAAGAGAACAAAAATTATGCTAACTAAATTCTTGAGCTCAAGTGTTCTAGATCTGATAAGATAAAGACAAGACGTACCTTTTTAAATTTTCAGAGTAGGAATGTGGACATTCTACATGATATGCTGTTTTTCTAGAGTACGTCGCTAGAAAGGGATGTTCAATTCATATTGAAAACACATTCTTTAAAGAGAGACAATTTTTAAATTTTTCAAAAAGTTCATTTGAAATTAATTTAATAGACTTAAACTTGGGAAAAAGCAAAGTGCCTGGTGAAACCTCTGATAAAACTTAAACAGTGGACCTTGCAGGGATGCTGACGTCTAGAGTTTGACATAAAAGAACGCATGAGGCATTTGTTATTCCTCTCTCCCAACACAGAGACATCAGGGTGGGCAGAGGAAATTGCATCCATAACTGTAACCAGGGCGATGGCAGAGCTGTGTTAATTGTCCTGCTTGTCCCTCTACTTGGAACATGAGTGGTGATTGGATAAAAGCGACATTACATCATTCCAAAGTTGACCATACACCAAGCACTTTATGTATATGAACTCACTTATAGCCCCACACCGTGCACATCATTACCTCCCTCTAAACAGGAGGGAAAAAAAAGTAAATAATTTGCCAAAACGGACACAGATAAGAAGTGCTAGATTTGAAATCTGAAACTGAATTTGTCTGGCTTCTGGCCTATTTTCTTTTAGCCCTAGCATATGTTCTCCACTCTGAATTAAATGAATGTAATTATTGGCAGCAATGTATGTGAATGATACAAGTAGGTTTACGGTATCACACTACAAGTTGTGTGTGTGCATGCGCACGCATGCGTGTGTGTGTGTGCATATATACATTTATATGCAGACTCTTCTCACTATGGAAAACACTGACCTTCCCCCTTAGCTCCTGGATTTCCACCAGTCACTCTAATTTTACATGTAGAAGAAAAAGCTCTGAAACTTAATCCCCTAATCGGACCCTAACTTGTGCTACTGGAAGGGCAACTGTGCTTAGTCTGGGATAAAATACACGTGAAAAAAGACAACTGGAGAAGAATGATATATTCCCAAAGGTGGAGCTCAGGGAGAAGTTGAGAATTAAGTACTGGAAGACAACATCTCACAGTAATTTCTTACAATACTACATCATTAATTTTGGAGTAACCTTCCAAATTGCTAAGCCTGCTTGCATTCAATTTTCAGTACAAAGATGTATTTTAAATTCAAATATAAGTGATATTCAAATGGGCCATCGCTCCTTTCTGCTCTGTTAATGTACATAATCCAAAGTTGACCGTAGTCAAATATATTGAAGAAAACACATTCAGTGCCGCAGTAATAGCTCATATATACACAAGGACAAATGCAGGGGGAAAAAAGAAGACCTAAAAGACACTAGAATTCCCCCAATGACTGAACAAAACAATTATGATAGCCTTTACATATTCCTAAAATGTGTCATTTTATGTGGATTTTTAAAAAGAGCTCATCTGTAGTAGAATACATACCCTCCAATTTTATCTATAGTCAGATCAGATTGCAATAATAGTTAAGTTGTATAATGCCTAGATATTTCAAGGAATGACATACTGCAGATAGGTAAAAACAAATAGCATTCAAAAGTTAATCCAATATTAAAGGACCACCATTTCCTGCAGAGTGAAAACATAGAAAGATTTGCAAAAAAAGGCAAAGTAAATAAAATGACCACTAAATCTATTGATAATATTATTAAAACAATATGAAACGCTTTAATGATTAGTTGTATCAGTATGGTTTCTTGGCCATGTTGGAAAGGAGAAAAAGGTCGATAAACAGAATGATGCATGCGCTATGACTAATGTGTTAGAAGTAGAAAAAAAAATCTTAAACTTCATCGAAACCACTCTAATTGCAATAGGTATCGAGCTAATTCTACCAATAACTAGCCAGTTCTAGTGTTAGTATTGAGAACTCAACACTGACCCAACAGTCTAGGGCCCTATTACCACTAACCCAATTCCATTTCAAATTGCGTTTCGTCTTATGCCCCATTTACTTGAATATTTATGTGAAATGCTAACATTAGACTTAGTCTGTTGTAGAGTGGTATGTACGGTGTCCCTGGCACTGAGCAGTTTTTTTTTTCTATGATGTATTATGACTCTATAAAATGGAAATCATTCTTAATTAGGATTCAATTAAAGATACCGGAAGGCAAAAAAAGATCATGCCAAAAAGAACCTTCGTGATATTAGAAAAAGGTGAAAAGTACTTTCGATGTGGAAATTAAAAATAAACTGGGGAAAGGATCTTTAAATAGGATGTTCTCAAGAGGGAATGGAGAATGCTTCGGTGCTGCTTGTACGTCCACAGTTGGTATTTCCACCCCAAAATGCAGAAAATGTCTCATAGTGTGAATGCAAAATGATAGATGTCGGGAACATGTTTACCAATTTGTTGGACGTGTCTAGCATGCATAATGGCAATGGATCACCTTCCCTACATTCCACCTAAGAAACCAGGGTGAGAGACCTGGGTGTGTGTCATGGGATGAATTCAAGGTCTCCAAGAAAGGCCCTCCGAAGATTAAATCATTTTAAATTGCTTTTGGCCCCGAAATAGATTTGGCTGCCACACTACTACTGACAATGAAGCCTTTTTGTTTGTTTGTTTGTTTGCTCTCATTTCGCAGCTGAACTTATGCATTCCTACCTTACAAAGTTCTATCCAGTTCAGGCAGCTAGCTCGTGAAACTATATGATTATCAGATCAGAGTACACAGTTAGTGATATTAGTAGATCAATGTATATTTGTTTCCTGTTAATACCCAAAGATACAACCCTAGCTTAGGAGACAAGCAAAATGAGTATGTTCAGTAATATTAGTCTACATAAGATTATCTTAAGAAGCTAGGCCATTGTCATTGGTCATGATAAGAATGTCTCCTAGGATATGCAAGTCAAAAGAAAGTTTATGTGGCAGAATTATGTAAGAAACTTACAATAGTGCCTGCCCACAAACCATGCAATTTGGAAACAGCCAAGAAACAAAACCATAGAGAAGGAGAGATAAATACAACATGTATTAGGGGTTATTATGCAACTACAAAGGTTCAATATGACCCTGGAAATATAGCAAAAAATAGTTATGGAAAAGAAGCTATTTCTTATGCTCAGTAGCTAATTTTCAAACATATGTACCTGTATTTGAAACTTTGAGCATTTCACACATTTTTCTGTATCTGAAAAAAAAATGGATCCAGACTGATATTGTGTATCAATATAGCTGAAAACAGTCAATAAAAAGGTAGCCAAAAGCAAAGTTCAATAAGAATTCTAAAAAAGGATATTATTCTGGTTGCTGATAAAACACTTCTGATGTATACTTTGCTCATATTGGAAAAGAATAATTTACTGTTCAATTTTCCTAGAAAGGATGAAAGATCTATAAGATGATTTCATAAAATGTTTGATTAAATAAAAGCTAGATTAAAGTGTCTAGGTCAAACTGTAAATATAATTAGAAACTTTAGAAATAATATATAACTCCATTTTGAGAATATATGTATATATTTCAATATTTAACAGTTAATTAAATGTTTTCCATATAATTTATGATAAAAACATTGTATATTTTCATTTTAAAATGTTCAAGGGCATTGGATCTATGAAAACAACACAAATATTTTAATTTTCTATTCTGGAAAATTAAGAAATGCATACTCTTCAGGATAAATGTATTTAATACAAGGTGACACAAGAAAAATACATCAAATTTCCTTATTCATGGAAATATAAGATTAAATAGGAAATACCTGAACATATTGATATGATTTGAAAGGTTAAGATTAGAGTGGTAGTATGAAAGTTCATATATCCCAGTCCATAATCCATACATCATGATTTGAATACATATTGAATGTATGACACAAATACATCTTCCCATTTGTGGGCATTCGACTGGGACTACTACATTTTATGTATATTTAAAGAAAACAAAATGAGAGTGTAAGAGACAGATTTCAATTATATGAAATAGACTTCATGAATACATGACCAAAACAGAATCAGTTAATCATAATAGTTTAAATGTTGGGTGTAACCATGATATAGTCTAATTTATACTGAAGATAGAATATTTATAAATATTTAACCCAAAATCAACATACATAATACCAAATTTCAAAATGCATGCCTTTTGCTTTTTGTTTTGTTTTTTAACTTACTGCTTTGTAAGTTCTCTTTTGTCCAGCATGTTTCCGAATTTGTTCTCCATTTGGCCCTGTTTCCACATGCATCGAATAGATAATGTCAAAGAAATCTTCAACTACAGCTACCCGCCGCAAAGACAGCTTCTCATCCACCCCTACGCCATCCTGGAAACACAACAAAACAAACAAACAAAAAAGGACATAAAGTTAACACATAAAGTGAACAAAATGAAAACATTTTGATAAACTGAACCAAACCAAATCATCCAGCTAGGAAACTTAAAAAACTGTGAGTGAATATTGTATTGCATCATTTCATACACTGTTTACATATAGAACTTTCAGAAACGTGAAAAAATATATTTGGCATAATGATCATGCTTACCCATAAATAACATCTTTTAAGTTTTATAATGACTCATTTGTAGCCATCAGCATAACTTCCTTAAATTATTCCAAAATATATTTTAAGGTTCAGTAATTCTTATTACAATAATTTCATTCTAGATATTTATTGATTCATCCAATCAATATTTATTGAGTTGCTAGGTACTGGAAGCCATTATTAGAGAAAGAAAAGAAATAATATAGGATCTCTATCCTTAAACATCATATAATCTGGGAAAGAAAATGCATCCACTATGCTATCAGGTTGGACTAAGAGACGATAATTGTTCAAGGTTAAAAATGAAAGCTATAGAAGTTATCTAGGTGTGAACTTTGGATT
This sequence comes from Meles meles, assembly GCF_922984935.1. NCBI lineage: Eukaryota > Metazoa > Chordata > Mammalia > Carnivora > Mustelidae > Meles > Meles meles. The sequence continues at coordinate 57,701,849 of NC_060077.1, forward strand.
CTCCACTCAGAAATTCTATGTCTTGTGCAAATCATTTAAACTTCACTAAACTTCAGTCTTCTCAAATTTCAGTTTTCTCATTTGGCAGAGATAGTAGAGCTCACTTCACAGAACTGTAAGAATTAAATGCAATAACTTAGGTAAAGGATGTGACCCAACAGTTGACATATAGTGAACACTTGACAAATGGTGACTCTTGTCATTTTGACGATCATGATAAAAATATAAGCATACAAGCAACATACTATAGGCGTTCAAAGAGCAAAGATATCACATCTGGCTGAAGTAGCTTCTTGGAAGAAATAGAATTTGACATGGGTGGTGATACACACTAGGTCTAAGCCACAGTGGGCTGAGGGGAAGTGTAGCAAAGAGACAAACACTCCCATAGATGACAGAAAATAAAAAATGTATAAGAAAAGAGTAAGAAATTGGAAATTGGATGAAAAAGAAATTCACTCTTTCAGGAACAGGTTTCCAAGTTTGCAAACACAGACATGCATGCACGTGCATACACACACAATGTTCTTATTTGGACCCTGAGGCATAAGCTGAAATAACGTGACATAGCCATTAATGTTGGCAGACCGCATAAGAGGGTGATTAATCTAAGCAAAATCATTATGCAGTCAATGAGTCAAATGGCGAAAGCCTCTTTTAACAGTGTTCCAGCAGACTGAGCTCACTGCAAAACTCAAAACAAATCCCATGGTCCTTTTTCTTAGTTTGGCTTTGTTTTTTTTGTCTTTTTGTTTTTTGTTTTTCTGACGTAGAATAGGTCTCAGAAGCAGCAATGTCTGAGGCTGTATATTCAAATAGCCATATATACATATATATGTATATATATATTTAAATAACTACATATATATTCAGATAAATATATAGAGTCAAATATTTATGAGTTGTCCATAGGGTCAAACTGTATGGTATCTCATCTCTATTAAATCTGAAGCACTTCCTCTCAATTACCTATGATGCGTGTGATTCGTCATTAGGTTTTAGACCTTTCTCACATCTCTCCTTTAACATTTTGTAGCATCTCTTCTATACTGGGCCCCGTGGATAATCCCTTATTGCCTCATGATGCAAGACCAATATGGAGTGAAATCACGGAGAAGCTGCATGAAGCATGGCTATGACTAGCCCGAAAAACTGTTGTAGCTTATTGTACAGTACCTGGGAAACACCATTTCAGATGCCTACCCCTCCATCACCCCAGCTTACCCCCCCCCCCCAGAGAACATCCAGTTTCTAGGCTAGAAATCTAAATCCTAACTGGACCCACAGGCAAAATCCACCCACAAAATTTTGACTTTTTCCTATTCATAAAACTTTTATAGTTCCCTCTCAGTTCCTTTGCTGGGTAACCAGAAATACAGTAATGTCCTGCAGTTAATAAACTATAAGTGATGGGGGAATCACAGCCCATTTATTCATTCCTTCAACAAGTATACCAGAAAGAGCAAGTACAGCCAAGCCCTAGTAGCTGAGGTGCTCAAGTTACCAAGGTCAGCTGACTTCTCAAAAGAAAAAATAGGACAATATATTCAAAGTGTTGAACCTTAAAAAAAAAAAAAAAAAACTGCTAAAAAAGAATTTTATATCCAGAAAAACAACTTTTCCAAAATTAAGTGAGGTAAAGACATTCCCAGATAAACAAAATAGAGAATTCAATGATTATAGGCAAGAGAAATTTATTCCCTTATAGTCCTGGAAGCCAGAAGTTGAAATTCAGAGATGTTGGCAGAGCCGCACTCCTGGAAGCTCTAGGGGAGAATCCATTCTTTGCCTCTTCCAGTTCCCGAGGTTGCTGGCACTGCATAGCTTCTGGCCATCTCCTGCTGCCTGCTCCTCTTTGGTGTAGCTCCGTGTGTGTGTGTGTGTGTGTGTGTGTGTGTGTGTGTGTGTGTGTGTGTGTGTGTCTCAAGCCTATGCTCGTGCTCTCTCTCTCAGGACACATCTTATCTGAAAGCATTTAAACCCCAACCAGATAATCTAAACTAATCTCTTCACTCAATATCCTTAACTTAATTACACCTACAAAGACTCTTCCTAAACAAAGTAACATTTACAAATTCCAGGGATTAGGACTTGAAATCTTTTTTTTTTTTTTTCCCCTTGGAGGGAGAGAGAGATGCACACAAGTGGGTTGGGGTGTGAGGAAGGGGAAGAGGATTTGAGAGATAGAGAATCTTAGGCTCCTTACTCAGAGCGGAGCCCAAACCACTGCTCAATCTTAAAATCCAAATCAGGATCTGAGCTGAAATCAAGAGTCAGACTCTTAACCAACTAAGCCACCCAGGCACCCCAGAACTTCAAATCCATCGTTAGATGGCCATTATTTAACTACATGTAGTAATGAATTATGTACAGAAGGTACAAATTGTGCTATGAAAACATACATTGGAAATGCTTCACTATGGGTGGTTAACAGTCAATATTCTTTCAAGAAATCATAAGTTCAGAGTTAATCAAGATAATATTGAAATCACATACATTGGGGAAAGGAACTCATCTATTATCCTTCTGTCCTATAGACTTGCTTACTTGCAGTTGTAATTAAGCTAGTTCACATCCACACTCTTATTGAAACTCCAAAATGCCTTCAGGGGTTGGGCCTACAGTGTAAGTGAGCTAAGTATTTGTGGTAAGAAAATAAGGAATAATGAAGCCCTTCAGATATTTCATGGGAGAAAATATTCAATGAGCTTGGAGCTTGACATAAGTTCAAATACCATGGGGCACCCGGGTGGCTCAGTGGGTTAAGCCTCTGCCTTTGGCTCAGGTCATGATCTCAGGGTCCTGGGATCAGCCCACTTGGGGCTCCCTGCTCAGCAGGAGTCTGCTTCTTCTCCCTCTCCCTCTTCCTCTCGCCTTCTGCTCGTGTCTCTCTCTCTCAAAAAAAGAGAAGAAAACAAAACAAAACATTAAAAAACATACTTCTGGTACCATAAAAAGACATTCACAAACAGACATACTATAGTGGAAATGTTGAATGTCAAAGACAAAATCTCAAAAGCAACAAGAGATAAATAAGTTATCAATCTTTGAGGAAACCCCAATAACAATTCCATGTTTGTAGAAATGCTTTATAATAAAGAGTAAAACCAAGTTTTCCAGGATAAAAGTAAGAGGCAAGTGACATCAAGTAGTAATCCAAATCCAAACACAAATACTAAGAACTTCAGTAAAGACAGGTAAGGATAAATAAATAAACAACTAAAAAATTAAAGAAAAGCAAGCCAAATACAATATAATTATTTGTTTATTCTTTTTTAAAAGATAATAATTGAGTCATTTTTATTTATTGTTTTCTTTATTAATTGACAATCCTTCCTCAAAAAAACAAAAAACAGTAGACTATGTATTCCAAGAGGTGGGCCAGAGCCATATCATGAAGGCAGAAAATGAACATATAACAGGTACACTGCCATAAGGGAAAATATACATGGTACAAGTTATATCCTGTTACTATTACTGATGATAAGATTAATTTAACTGTCTCAAACATGGGATTCTCATTTTTGCCAAGCAACGCTTTAAGGGATTTTCAAATGTTTTCTTTAAATCTCCATCATCATCTTTGAAACAAGATGGGATTGGGAGGGAGACAAACCATAAATGACTCTTAATCTCACAAAACAAACTGGGGGTTGCTGAGGGGAGGTGGGGTTGGGAGAGGGGGAGGGGGTTATGGACATTGGGGAGGGTATGTGCTATCGTGAGTGCTGTGAAGTGTGTAAACCTGGCGATTCACAGACCTGTACCTCTGGGGATAAAAATACATTATATGTTTATAAAAAAAAAAATTGGAGGGGGAGGCGAACCATAAGAGACTATGGACTCTGAAAAACAACCTGAGGGTTTTGAAGGGTCAGGGGTGGGAGGTTGGGGGAACAGGTGGTGGGTAATAGGGAGGGCACATTTTGCATGGAGCACTGGGTGTTGTGCAAAAACAATGAATACTGTTACGCTGAAAAAAATAAATAAATAAATGCTCCTGATTAAAAAAAAAAAAAAATCTCCATCATCATCTTTTGAGGTGAGAACATTAATACTCAGAAGTTATGTAACCTTCCCAAAGACTCACAGTGATTACTAAAGCTGAGTAACGTAGAGTTTTTTCAAAAGAAAGAAAATCCTATTTATCCTAAGAATACACTTGGACATATCCCACACAGATATAACTGGCAGTTATTTTACCAAGGATTCCACAAAATCCTTTTTAACCCACAATGGTGCTGTAATAATCTGCATTTCCAATGAAACACAGCAAGATATGTAATTACAATACTAGAGAACGAGAAAGATTGAAGATTATTTAAATGTTCACCTTGAATACTCATTCTTTGGGAACTGACTGATTTAAAAGGCAACTGACTAAAATAATATGTAAATAACTGTATTACTGGTATAATAACATACATAAATGTATTTGACAATGACAGCACAAAAGAGGCAGTAACAAAGCTATACTAGAGTTTGGAGTAAGAAAGAACAGAATGATAACTCAAATCCACAGGTAGAAGGAAAGAGAACCCAAAAGGTTAATAAGAGGTTAACATTAAAAACTCTATAAATATAAGCTTTCCTACTTTCTTCTCTTAGCTCTTTGAAAGACATAACATTATATAAGTAATTATCACACTATAATATTGTTCGATGATTGATATTTTTGGATATTACATGTATAAATCATAGAATTGAAAAGTGAGAAAATTGAGCTCTTTAAGAGTAAAGTTTTATATTGGATTATAACTAAATGAGTATATATCTGAAGTAGATTCTGGTAAGTTAAAACATATATTGTAATTCCTAAAGTAACCCCCCAAATTTAAAAGTATATAATTTTAAATCATTAAAGGAATTAAGATTTTACAAGGGAAAATACGCACTTAATAGAAAAAAAGCCAATAAAGGAAAAAAGACATGACATATACAGATAATAAAGCAAAATCACCAATATAAATCCAATCACATCAACAACACTAAACATGAATGGATGAAGGAATCCAAACAAAGAGAATTGGTTAAAAATGACATCCTACTGTAAATTATCTAGAGGAGCCACAATGGTGGTTCAAAGATGCAGATAGGGGGTGCTAGGGTGGCTCAGTTAGTTAAGTATCTAACTCTTGGTTTTGGCTCAGGTCATGATCTCAGGGTTGTGAGATGGGAGATGAGTCTGCTTGAGATTTCCTCTCTCCCTCTCCCTCTGTTTCTCCCCTCCACACACCCCCCCCCCATGGCTCACACACTCTTTAATTAATTGATTAATTCATTTTTAAAATCTTTAAAAAGATGCAGATAGGATGAAGGTGAAAAGCTACATTATGCAATTAAGAACAACAACAACAACAAAAAGAGCTGGAATAGCTATATTAGTATTAGAGAACAGAGTTTAAACAAACCAACACCAAATGTTACTAAGAACAAAGAGGAATATTTCATAATAATAAAGGGTTAATTTTCCAGCAAGATATAATTATATATGCATCAAAAACCAAAATTCCAAGTAACATGTGTACACACACATATTGTTTAAGCAAATACTGACAAAATTAACAGGAGAAATCAGCAATAATAGAGATTTCAAAACTCTATTTTCAAAAATGGAAAACAAGGGAGAATATGATCAAGAAAAAGAAGACTGAACAACACTATAAAAAATAAACCTAATAGACATACATAGGACATCCCACACAACAGAAACAGAACATTCTCCATGACAGACCATATCTCAATATAAAAGAGGTCTCAATAAAATGTAAAGGATTGAAATATGTTTTATATGTTTTCTGATCAAAATGGAATTAAATTACAAATCAATGATAGAAGGAAATAGGGAAATCACAAAGATGAAATTAAACAACACACTTCTCAAAACCAATGTGTCAGAGGAGTCAAAGGAAAATTCAAATATACTTCGAGATGAACAGAAACAGAAGCACAAAATGTCAATAGCAGTATTTCAAGAAAATTTATAACTGCAAATGTGTTTTTTTAAAAATAAGATAACTATCTTTCCACTTAAACGACTAGGAAGGGGTGCCTGGGTGGCTCAGTGGGTTAAAGCCTCTGCCTTTCGCTCAGGTCATGATCCCAGGGTCCTGGGATCAAGCCCCGCGTCGAGCTCTCTGCTTGGCAGGGAGCCTGCTTCCTCCTCTCTCTCTCTCTGCCTGGCTCTCTCCCTACTTGTGATCTCTATCTGTCAAATAAATAAATAAATAAATAAATAAAATCTTTAAAAAAAAAAAAGAAATGTGCAGGGAAAGATTTAAAAACAAACAAACAAACAAAAAAAAAAAACGACTAGGAAAAAAAGTAAACTAAAACCAAGTGGAAGAGGGGAAATATTTTTAAAGAGGGGGAAATAAATTAAACAGGGAATAGAAAACAATGGACAAAATCAGCAAAACCAAAATGCAATTTTTGAAAATATATTTTTAAAAGACAAAATAATCTTTTCAATAAATGGTACTGGGACAACTGGATACCCACATGCAAAAGAATGAAGTAGACTCCTTAACTCCCACCATACATAAAAATTAAGTCAAAATGCATCATAGATCTAAATGTAGAAGCTAAAACTTAAAATTTAAGAACACAGGAGTAAATGTTTTCAACCTTGGGTAAGGCAAGGCCCTCTCAGTTATAAAACCCAAAGCAAAAGTAACAAAAGACAAATTAATTGAACTACATTAAAATAAAATATTTTATGTTGCAAATCATACCGTCAAAAAAAAATACCAGTTGAAATACCAATCCTCAGAAATGGGAGAAAACATTTAAAAATCATATGTCCAATAAGGGGTTAATATCCAAAATATATAAAGAAACATTCAACTCAATAGCTAAAAAAAAAATTACCCAATTAAAAAGAGGTAAAAGATCTGAATCTGTGTTTTCCCAAAGGAGACACCCATGAAAATGTGCTCAACATCACTAACCATCAGGTAAATACAAATCAAAACCACAATGAGATATCACTTCATACCTGTCAGAATGGCTATAATCAAAAGGACAAGAAATTATAAGCATCGGTAAGCACATGGAGAAAAGAGAACACTTCCTTGCATACTGCTGGGGGGAATATAAACCGGTGCAGACTATGAAAAACAGTACTGAGATTCCTGAAAAAACTAAAAATAAAACTACCCTATGATCCAGCAATTTCACTCCTGGACTAATACAAAGGAAATAAAAACTAACTTGAAAAGATACATGCACACCCATTTTCATTGCGTGTTTTTTTGTTTGTTTTTTCATTTCTTTTCAGTATTCCAGAATCATTGTGGTTTTGATTTGATTTGTACTTCCCTGATGCTGAGTGATGTGGAACACTTTTTCATGTGTCTGTTGGCCATCTGGATGTCTTCTTTGCAAAAAATGTCTGTTCATGTCCTCTGCCCATTTCTTGATTGGATTATTTGTTCTTTGGGTGTTGAATTTGATAAATACTTTATAGATTTGGGATACAAACCCTTTATCTGATATGTCATTTGCAAATATCTTCTCCCAATCTGTTAGTTGTCTTTTGGTTTTGTTGACTGTTTCCTTTGCTGTGCAGAAGGTTTTGATCTTGGTGAAGTCCAAATAGTTCATTTTTGCCCTTGCTTCCCTTGCCTTTGGCGATGTTTCTAGGAAGAAGTTGCTGCAGCTGAGGTCAAAGAGGTTGCTGCCTGTGTTCTCCTCAAGGATTTTGATGGATTCCTTTCTCACATTGAGGCCCTTCATCCATTTTGAGTCTATTTTTGTGTGTTGTGTAAGGAAATGGTCCAGTTTCATTCTTGTGCGTGTTGCTGTCCAATTTTCCCAGCACCATTTGTTGAAGAGGCTGTCTTTTTTCCATTGGACATTCTTTCCTGCTTTGTCGAAGATTAGTTGACCATAGAGTTGAGGGTTGAACATTTTTTGAGTATGGTTTACACACTATGACATTAGTTTCAGGGAGACAACACGGTGATTCAACGTCTCCACATTACAATGTGCTTACCACAAGTGTAGCTCCCACCTGTCACGATACATCGCTATTACACTATCCCTGACAATATTCCCTGTGCTGGACCTTTTATTCCTGTGATTTATTCATTCAATAACTGGAAGAGCATATCTCCTATTCCCCTTTACCCATTTTGCCCATCTCTCTAACTCCCCTCCTTTTGTCAACCACCAGTTTGTTCTCCGTATTTACAGGTCTGATTCTGCTTTTTGTTTTTATTTTCATTTGTTTTGTTTTATGGATTTCACATGAGTGAAATTAAATGATATCTGTCCCCAGTCTGACTTATTTCACTTAACATAATACCATCTATTACCATTTGTGACAACAGAGATTTTAATTTCAAAGATGCAAAAAAACAACAACAACAACAACAACAAAAGCGTTCTTACAATTCATTTCTATCAGTCCACAAACCCATAAACATGAAGTGGAAATGGGAGGGGCTCAGTCAGCAAGACTTATAGTGATGTGTTGGTATATGTTTACCAATTGTCTCCCCCAAAAGACATAAGGTGTTTATAAATTTTAATAATAGAAAGTTGTGTAGCATACAACTTAGGAACAATAGCAAAATAGGTAATATTTTTATTGTAAATTCCATATAGACAACTAATTCTCACAGAATGCTTTCATTGACTTGTATCGAATTCTTGTTCCACAAACAAACCTCTTATTTTAATTGAACTAGCATAGGTCAAATGGAATTTCATTGCAGACTTCTTCCTAATAAGTTTTCTTGTAATTTAATATGGTATGTATTCTACTGTTGTTCTATTTCTTTCTTGTATAATTTTATTAAACTGAACTTTCATTCAGTTTCAGCACTATGACAATAAACAAAACAATAAACCCAGGTCTGATCTGTGGTATCTGCGGATTTTTGTGGTGTAAGTTCTCCCATCAAGGCATACTTCAAGATACAACGGGAGGTCACTGAGCCCAGAATTAGGAAGAGATGCACAACAGTGTACCAGTATGTGGTTATTTTCACCGTACTCATATTACAGACCAGAAAAACCACCTCAAGAATATGAATAATAAGAAAATAATTTGGCAGTGATACATTTCGAGTATCTACAACCCCTTAAATAAATAACTTAGTAAGTCTCTATCATTTGATTTTTCATAATACTTGTTTCACAAACGGCTTACAAAATTCCTGAAAATTTAACAATTTAACAATCTTAAATTTAACAATCTTACGCTACTACAAACAAGCCCTAGAATACTACTGTTTTTAATGTCATTCAGGATGAGTGAATGACATATTTAGTGAATTAAGTGAACATTTTATAGTGTAGTTCCTGTTCCTGTAATCAATCATTGACATAAAAAGCCTTAGATAACAGGAATTCACAAGACTAACTGACCTCACATAACACTTCAGGGTGCTAGAAAGCATAGCTTCCATTAGAAAAATTTCATATTAAAGCTAATATGATAGCAAAACTAATCAAATTTGTAAATTGAGTATGGGATGACAAGTCTGTGCTCAAAAAAATTGATTAATTTAATGCCCTCAGTGTATTATATTAACACACTAAAATGATATTGAAGGAAGATAATAATTAAGCTCAAAAATGAATCACCCTTACTTCACTTCCTGCTGTCTTACTAATTGCCCATTGGTGAGATGATACATACACACATAAAAATTGAAGGCAAACATGTGAAATTGATAAACGAGAGACACAAAGCTTAGAGATACTAACATTATTATAGTGAAATCAAAATGTCATTATGTTAAAAGACGATCATAAAGTTTTACATCTTTCTTCTTGGGCATACAGGACCTATATAAAATATACTAGTCCTAAGTTTCAAATTCAACTTCTTCTGAAATTTCTCGTTTCCAATTATATTATGAAGCTAAATAAGAACTGATGAAAACAGAACCATTGAGGGGTAGATCTCTCTCTTGCAACCCTTCCTGACTCCCATTCTCCCCAGGAGATTATATCTGTTTGTAGCATTACTAAGCTATGGTAAATTACAGATAGACATTGACACTAGAATGTTACTCAAGCAAATTCATATAATCTGTGAGAATTTTCTACTCAATTAAAAACGATTTAAAAGTCAAATTTTTGATACATCAAATATAACATCTTCTGAAATAATCTTTATTTGAATTATATTACACAAGTCAAACTAAGGCCAATAGGACACATTTACTGTCAAGGAATCAATGAGTCAAAACTGTTATCACCTTTCTTTCCTCAGTATAGTTGTTATCAAACAGATAACTGGCAAAATTATCATGATAAACTAGTTGATGTATAGCAATTTCAGTGAAATATCTAGAATTAAAAGCCGTGTGAAGGACTGCTGACTTATAAACAACAAATAACATAGTAAAAAAGGGATAGTGAAATAAATATAAATTTCCAATGTTTAATGTTCAAGAGTCCTAAACTTAAGAATTTATAGAGACCACCTATAAATAATCAAATTTTTGCCGATATTTTCAATGCGCTACCTAAACTGAAAGGTACCCTTGTTCCTACTCTATTCACTTGTCTCCATAAGCTCACTTTGCATTGGCAAGCCCTTTGTTTTGTGCTGAGATAAAGCAATGGGGGATGAAAGAAGAGGAAGATTCAGTCTGTGAAGAAGGAAATGTACGCCAAACCCAGCTTATCTTACTGTAACTACCTAAGGGCAATGCCTTGGAATATAATTCAGCAAGAGAAATTTAATCAGAAAGCCCAGGAGTGTGACAGTATAAAGAAATATAAGGTGTTGGCAAAGCTTAAGAAATTACCTCTACTATGTGCCAGATACCATAATAGGTTACATTGACTAATTACAAAGAAAAACTTATGTTTCCCTTCCTGAAGAAACTTGTAGTCTACCATGAGTTTAGATGAGTATGCCAAAGAGCTTGTAATAAGTAGAGCACGGTCACTTCAACATGCCCTAAAACTGGTTCTCAGTCTTGGCTGCACATTGAAATCTTCAAATATCCGATACTGAGGTCCTTTCTCCAGAGAATGTGATGGGATAGGTCAGGGGTGCAACGGGGTATAGGAGTTTTTCACTCTCCCCGAGTGATACTGAGCCAAGGTAGAGGAACCAGGAGAGGGGTTAGTTATGGGGAAGAATGATACAGAATGATGGGGTAGACCAAATGTGGTCGTGCATGTCAGACTCACTTAACGTGTTCTTTAACACACAGTTGGAAACCATTCAATGGTTTTTCAGCATGAGAATTCAAATGAATGTGACTCCACACACACACACTCCCACCCCCCTGCCCCCAAAAGAGGGAAAAGTAAAAAGTAAAATGAAAGGGAAAAATCATGGGTAGGTGAAGTAGGAAGGGAAAGCTACAAGGCTGAGGTCAGTGCGGGAGGTGAGCGTGGAATGAGCCGGTGCTGCCCATGAGGCTTTCTCTGTGCTCAGGCAGTTCCCTCCCGCTAGTGTGCGAGAACAGCCCTTCACCCTCATAGCAACTCTTTTCCAGGTCCGGAAATGGTAACTATGCCCAATTTACATATGGAAACCAGCCCTGGAGATTGTAACTTTCTCCCATCAGTAGGTTGTGCCAAGATACAAACCCAGGGCTCCAGAGCTCAAGCAGGTATCCCCTATGAATAGGAAACAAACATGAAAATACACATTTCTGCTTTCATTCAAGCAGAATGTGCTAACTTTCAAAGTGGCCATCTGCAGCTCTCTGAACTCTCTTTTTCACCTTTGAGGGAAGATCCTGCTGTTTGGTCCTCAGTGCTTCAGTTCCCACATAAATTTAAAAACAAACAACAACAAATACCTGGTAAAGTAAATAATTTGGAAGAAATCTTCAGCTGAAAAAAAATCTTCAATTCTATGTATTTATTACTGAAGAAAAGCACTCTAGTTTTCTGTAAAATCATATGCTTGGAAACCAAATTAGAATTTTTAACCTGCAGCATTCTTTAACATCTTCTAAAGTGTTTACATTACTGACCGTATTTTTCAAAAGAAAAAAAAAAGACAACTTGTAGAATTTCATACAGATAATATTTGGGGGAGAAGAAGAAACAGCACAAAGTAAAAGTAGCATAAAGAGAAGGATGTAGTATTTCAATGCAAAGCACTTCATCCAAAAAATATGTTTTTGTGACAGGCAAATCCACACAAAATTTATTAATTTGGGGCCAGCAATTCATTTGCACAGAGAAAATGTAATTCCACTTCTTTCCAAAATTGATGATTTATTCAAGAAAACAGTATTGAATTCCAAGTTTATGTTTCTTCAATGAGAAGATAATTACAATTATTTATGGAGAATATTCATCCTGTCTTCGGCACAAACAAAAGTCCAAGTTACTAGGAGGCCAATCCCTGCCAGCACACAGAAGTCTGGAAAAACACTGCTTTGCCATATGTTCAGATGCTGGCAAAATGAACTTTCCTTGTCAGATACTGTCTTACAGTAGTGACTTTTCAGCACTTCCTTGACACACTCTTGTTGCCCTTGCCATACAAATAACTTTTGATTCTGCTTACTGATGAACCAGTACCAGCAGTATTATTTAGGCTGCATGTTTCCCTGCTTTTAATTATTTCACTGCACTAACATCATTAATGGTTTATGCAGTAACCAAGACAAAGATTAAAAACTAAATTTCTCCCCTTGAAAACCAATTTGTTCATATCAATTTAGAGTTCATCTAAAGGCTGAATTGCTTGTGCCTTTTTGGTCATCAACATGGATGATTCAGGACTTGGTCATGAATGGGAAATGCAATGGCACCTTCTTACATTTTCCTTTGACTAGCAGGCATAATCTTTACCTAACACTGGTAAATCCCTTTGGTTCCTTTAGTACTAACAACCGGAGCAAGCAAATAAAAATGAGTTTTAGAGATACCAATATTCATTACAAACTTGATAAAAAAAATTAATAGATCTAAGATACATGGTGTTCATGACCAATAGCCTCTAATACAGAAGTAACTTTAAAAAAGAGATGTTGGGGTGCCTGGATGGCTCAATGGGTTAAGCCTCTGCCTTCGGCTCAGGTCATGATCTCAAAGTCCTGGGATCAAGTCCCGCATCGGGCTCTCTGCCTGGCAGGGAGCCTGTTTCCTCCTCTCTCTCTCTCTGCCTGCCTCTCTGCCTACTGCTGATCTCTCTCCATGTCAAATAAATAAATAAATAAAATCTTTAGAAATAAATAATTTTTTAAAAAAGATATGTCAACATGACAAAAAATTAATTTAAAGCTTTTAAGCTGAAGCAGCCGATCCTGTGAGTCATAATCTCAGAAAAAAGAGAAAGACTTCCTTTGGGGAAAATTCCAAGAATAGTAACTGAGTTAGGTACGTATGGACAGTAAGACGTTTTGACCTAATTGCAAGGAAAGGAATTAGAGCCTAGAAAGAAAGATTCTTCCCTTCTAACTTGGTCAGAACTGCCACAAAAGAGTTCCACTGAGATGTCAATGTGAAGATTTAGCTAGTGAGATGAGTAAGTGAGATGTTTTATCAAAACGTTGGTATCACACTTCCCCAAGAATCCAAACACATTTTATATCCTGCGTTAATATTATTAGGATGACGATGATTTTGCTTACTGCTATTGTTACCTAGATTCACAATCTAAAATCCTGAAGCATTCTCTTAATCCAGTAATCAGATAATTCTACCTCAGCTCTCAAATCTACTCCTTCTCCCCCTGCTGGACTGGACTCCTGCTCTGCTAGCCCAGGAAATGACTTCGGGAGCCTAGACTAGGAATTGCAAATAGGTTTCATTACATGTGCCAAATCTATTTTTGCTAATGGCTACTAACATGTAAGCCTTGTTTTGGCTTGGGGGGAAAGAGTGCTTTTATGGTTAGTATTGTCTACTGCAGGCTCAAAAAATCTGATATGGTACATGTCCTGAGTTTTTGCCAACCCTGGCATAAACTACAAAAACAGTATTCTTTTTATCATTTTTCCATTAATTTCTCCCTGTTCCAATCTGTCCTCAAATTGCTTAAATATCTTTCTTTAAAAATTATAACTATATCACCTTATGATTTATAAAATTCTACTTGACTCTCACGCCTATAAGATAAAATTCAAACACCTTAATTTATCATGCACTTAAATTTCTTCATCTGGTCCCAATTAACTTAACACTACTCACCTGTTTCCTGTCATTCCAACACATTCTAATTATATTGAACTTCTCAACTTTTCCTGAAAATTTTGTAAAACTCATGACTCATGATTTCTCCATTAGAACCTAAGCTTTCTGTGGGCAAAGTCTGCACTTATCTTTTTACAAATTCCAAAAATTGTACCAAGCAGAGAATAATTGGACTATAATTTTGAGCAGAAAAATGAATAACTTAAGAAATGAATAAGTTAACATTTTCTGCTTTCTCCTTAGAATGTCTTTCTTCAACTGGCAAGGTCCTGTGCACACTTCAAAACCCATCTCACATGTCGTGCTTTCCAGGAAGATTTCCTTGACTCCTCAAAGCTAAGTTACCCACTTATTCCCCTGTGCTTCTGTATCCCTCTGTTCATTCCTGTTTTTAGCATTTAATACATTATCTTTTGTTCATTTTTCTTTTTTATAATTTATATACTGTGAAATGCTCAGATCTTAAGTATAGTGTTCAGCCAGTTTGGGCAAATGCATCAAACAACAAATATTTCCATCACCCTACATAGTTTTTTCATACTCCTCCTTTGTCAACCCCTTCAAAGAAATGATTGATGATTTCAGACACCAGAGGTTACTATATGCCTGTCCCAAATGTTTATATGAGTGGGATTACACATGTATACTTGCTTACTTGTGTCTCATTTCTTTCATTTAGCATAATATTAGAGATTTATTCATGTTTTTGTCTGCAGCAGTAGTCCCTTCTTTTTATTACTGAATAATATTCTTTTGCATGGCTAAGCCATAATGCATCCATTTCCAGTTGATGGGGATTTAGGTAGATTCTAGTTTGGCACTCTTATGAAGATAGCTACTATGTTGTATTTTAAATAATCTCTTCACTATAAGATCCTTACTTTGCACAATGAACGCATCAAGAGAAGATGCTTGGTGATGATTACTTTGAAATTGTATACATAGAGTAGTCCTTGGTATCTAATACTTGATCAGGAATCATCCAACTGGAGTATAATTTGTGTCGCTCCAACCTGGATGTTTGTAGAATCTCTGCCAGTTGGCTCCTGATGTAGGTATCAGGAAGTGATCAATTATACCTCTTTGTGGCAAACTACTATATTCCATTTACTTCCTATGGTTCCTTGAGCAATTCCTGTACATTTTCTCTAAGCCTTGGTTTCCTCATCTACAGCATGAAGATAATTATAGCACTGATCTGTTTGGCTTAATTTGAGGATTCCTTGAACTTTGTATGGAATTTAATAAGCTGAGACTCAACAAAGGTTCGTTGTTAATTTATTCTACTGTGTATCCTTCAAATATCTGACTAAGTCTCTTTCATAAAGAGTTGGAATTTGGAGATGGCTCCCTAAGAAATAAGGGGAAAAGAGTAAAAAGCCCCCAGAAGAGCCAACAAAATGTAATGAAGAACAAAGTCAAAGGACTGACAATATCCAACTTTAAGGCTTAATATGAAGCTACAGTAATCAAGACAGTGTCACAATGGCTACAGAAGTGACAAATAGATCAGTGAAACAGAAGATGAAGTGTAGAAACAGACTCACATAAATATAGTCTACTGATCTTTGACAAAGATCCAAAGGCAATACAATGAAGAAAAGACAGCCACGGTATATGGGTGGTTCAGTTGTGTGAGCCTCTGACTCTTAGTTTCACCTCAAGGTCATGATCTCAGGGATGTGAGATCCAGCCACGGGTCAGGCTCTACATTCAGTGCAGTGCCTGCTTGAAATTCTCTCTCCCTCAGCCTCTGCCCCTCCCCCAGGTCATGTACACATGCTCTCTCTCAAATAAATAAATAAAATCTTAGAAATTTCAGGGGAAAAAAGAAAAGACAGTCTTTTCAACAAATACTGCTGGAGCAACTAGAGATCCAAATGCAAAAAAAAAAAAAAAATTAATCTAGACAGACACTAGACCCTCTTCACAGAAATTAACAGAAAATGGATCATAGACCTAAACGTAAAACTCAAAACTATAAAAACTCTTAGAAGGTAATATAGGAAGAAATCTAGATGATCTTAGGCATGATGATGATTTTTTGGTGTAAAACCAAAGGTACTATGGATGAAAGAAATCATTGATAAGCTGGACTTCATGAAAATTAAACACTTCTGCCCTGTGAGAGATACTGTCGAGAGATTAAGAAGACAAGTCACAGATGGGAAGAAAATATCTGCAAAAGACCTAGCTGGTAAAAGATTATTATCCAAAATATACAAAGAACTCTTAAAGCTCAACAATAAAAAAAGGAAAAAACTTGATTAAAAAATGGGCAAAAGATATAAACAGATGCCTCATCAAAGAAGACATATAGATAGAAAGCAAGCATATGAAAAAATGTTCCATATCATAGGCAATTAGGAAAATGCAAATTAAAATAAGAAGATACCACTACACACTTATTAGAGTGGCAGAAATTCAGTATGCTGACAACACCAAATGCTAGCAAGGATGTGGAACAACAGGAACTCTCATTCACTGCTGGCAGGAATGCAAAATGGTACAGCTTCTTAGGAAGACGGTTTGGCAGTTCCTTACAAAACTAAACATTCTCTTCCCATATGATCCAGCAGTTGTGCTCCTTGGTACTTATCCAAAGGAGGTGGAAACTTATGTCTACACAAAAACCTGCACACGGAAGTTTATAGCAGCTTTATTCAAAATAGCCAAAACTTGGAAGCAACCAAGATATCCTTCAGTAGGTGAGTGGATAATAAATTGTGGTAGACCCGGGGTTCAAATGAATGAGCTATCAAGCCATGAAAAGACCTGGAGGAACCTTGAATGCATATTATTAGGTGAAATAAGACAATCTGAAAAGGGCACACACTGTATGATTACAGACATATGAATACTCTGGAAAAGGCAAAATTATGGAGACAGCCGCTGTCATGAAGATCAGTTGCCAGGGGTGAGGAGGGGGAGAGGGAGAAGGGGTGGGAAGCAGGGAGGGATGAATAGATGAAGTACAGAGAATTTTTAGAGCAGCAAAACTATTCTTCATAATATTGTAATGGTAATATGTGTCATTATACATTGTCAAAACCCACAGAATGTACACAAAGAGTGAATCTTAATGTAAATTATGGGCTTTGGATGATAATGGTATGTCAGTGTAGGTTCACCAGTCATAACAAACGCACCAGCTGGTGTGGGATACTGATCATGGGGGAGGCTTACACATGTGTGAGGGCAGGGCATGTATGGAAAATCTGTACTTTTGCTCTATATCACCACAAACCTAAAATTCCTCTTAAAAATAAAGTTTATTTAAAAGAAAGAAAAAAGTTAAAATGAGTGAAAGCCTTGTTTCCTTGTGTAACCACTATGGAAAATCATTTAAGTGGACCAAAAACCAGCTCAAGGCATTTTATTGTAAGGTAACCTAGGCTAATTAAAAAAAAATTGAAAGTTCATACAAAAAAATTAGAATTTAAAAAATCTCTTATGTCTCTTTTAATTGTGTGTATTTCTAAAAATGCTTCTTTGTATTTTAGAACAACTCACATTGAAAAATAAAAACTTGCCAAGGCTATAAACCATTACGTCTACTAATATTTAAAAAAAAAAAACAAAACAGACTTTCCACTATAAAACAATTACAAAGGATTACAAAGGATTAATAGAACCACAGTGTAAAAATGCAAAGCTCTTGAAATGCAAACTGGGGCAGCTACTGTGAAAAACAGAATGTAGGTTCCTCAAAAAATTAAAGATGGCACTACCTTATAATTCACTAATTGCACTACTGGGTATTTACCTATAGAAGATGAAAACACTAATTCAAAAGGATACATGCATTATGTTTTCTACATTATTTATAATAGCCAAGATATGGAAGCAGTGCAAATATCCATAGATTGATGAATAAATACAGATATGGTATACACATACAAAGGAATATTATTTAACCATAAAAAAGAATTAAATCTTGCCATTTGAAATGACGCGGATGGAACTAGAGAGTACAATGGGAAGAGAAATAAGCCAGTCAAAGAAAGACAAATACCATATGATTTCACTCATATGTATAACTTAAGAAGCAAAACAAATGAACAAAGAAAAAAAAAGAGAGAGACAAACAAGAAACAGACTCTTAACTATAGAGAACAAACAGATGGTTACCAGAGGGGAGGCAGGTGGGCTGATGGGTGAGACAGGTGATGGGGTTAAAGAGGGCACTTGTTACAATGAGCAGTGGGTGATGTACAGAAGTGCTGAAACTAGTATTACACTGTTAACTACCTGGAATTATTTATTTATTTTTTTTTAAGATTTTATTTATTTATTTGACAGAGAGAGATCACAAGTAGGCAGAGAGGCAGGCAGAGAGAGTGAGAGGGAAGCAGGCTCCCTGCCGAGCAGAGAGCCCGATGCGGGACTCAATCCCAGGACCCTGAGATCATGACCTGAGCCAAAGGCAGTGGCTTACACCACTGAGCCACCCAGGCGCCCCAACTACCTGGAATTAAAGTAAAAACTTTAAAAATGAATAAAAATAAAAATAAAATAAATACACAGCTCTCAAAATAAGGTACCTTTCTAGGGTCGTGTGAGCAATGGGCCATTACTTGAAATAGAAATCTTTACATAAAAAACAAAACCCTAGGGACACCTGGGTGGCTCAGTGGGTTAAGCCTCTGCCGTCAGCTCAGGTCATGATCCCAGGGTCCTGGGATTGAGCTCTGCATTGGGCTCTCTGCTCTGCAGGGAGCCTGCTTCCCCTCTCTCTCTGCCTGCCTCTCTGCCTACTTGTGATCTCTCTGTCAAATAAATAAACTAAAAAACAAAGCAAAAACAAAAACAAGAACAAGAACCTCAAAACAAGGTGAACACATGTAGTGAAAAAAAACGGAATAGGAAAAAAATCTGCCCATTTGAAAACAGGGATGAAAAGGTGACTTGTCTTATTTTCATTTATCTCTTTATTGAGGGAAAAAAAAGCTCACCTTTGAGAAAACAAGGCAGAAAAACAACTGATAGAGCTATTTAGATAGAGCTATTTAGATTTAAGAAATACAATGAATTCCAAACAGGATAATTTTGTTTTTTTAAAAATCCACTCTGGAATGCATCTCCATTAAACTGCTGATACCCACAGACTGACTACCTTAACAAGTAGCCAGAAAAACAAAACAGATTATTTTTAAATACCAGCTATTTGTCCAACTGCAAAGTTCTCAGTAATCACAAAACCAGAAGACAGTAGAATAATAGTTTCATGGCTTTAACTGTAAATACATATTAATGTAGGACTGTATACTCGGGTAAATTATCATTCAAGAATGAATTTTGAAACAAAAACCAAAAGCATTTTACTATCCTTATTAAAGGAACTTAAAGGAAGTACTTTAAATTCAAGAAAATTATTAGATTTTTAGAAAGGAAATACTAAAATTACAAGCATAATTTATTTGTAACAATAGAGATTTTTTTTTACCAATTTTTCCCAAAGCACTTCCTAATAGATAAGTCAGATCCTTAAGGTGTCAATACTAAGGAGTTTTTACTCCTAATATTTAAGAGGAAAGAGAAGTATGGAACAGTTAAAAGATAAACGCCAAAATTAAGAATTTTGCTCCTATATCTAGGAACATAGATATTTTGTCTATTAAAAATAATTCCATTTGTCTATGAAAATAAGGCTGCTGTGAATATTCCCTTCATATTTTTAGTATATCCATGCATTTATTTCTTTTGCACATATAACTAGGAGTAGAAATGTGTAGTTACAGAGTATATTTATGTTCACATTGCACAACTTCCAATATTTAAGCAATCATCACAAATTTCTAGAAGGCCTGGAGTCATAAAGCAAGATGAGCTCATTTTAAAAGACCCTTAACTTGGATATCTACCTCCAACACACACTGATATTTAATGCTATGCCTTTACTTAATTCTATAATGTCATGATGTATATTAAACCTATTATATGAAAATAAGCTTTTATTTGTTGAGTGTTTCCTATTGTATCCCAGACTGTGCTAAACGCTTCACATATATTACACCTTTTAATCTTCTGAAGAGTCATCTATCATTCTCATTTCACAGGGGGGCATTTGGGGCTCAGATAAACTAATACATTCTCCAAGGTTACGTATAGAGACCACAGAATGCACTGCAAGGGAATAAATAATGAATAGGGTGCAGAATGGAGATACTTTCAGTAGAGGAAGTCTAGGATCAGGGCATCTCTGGAAAAACTAGCCTCACTAAACACAGAGGCATATATGAATCACAATGTTTATAAAATATCAAGTGTGCTAAGACAGACATTATATTCTAATAAAGA
The DNA here is from genome assembly GCF_922984935.1 of Meles meles. Taxonomy (NCBI): domain Eukaryota; kingdom Metazoa; phylum Chordata; class Mammalia; order Carnivora; family Mustelidae; genus Meles; species Meles meles. The sequence continues at coordinate 57,722,279 of NC_060077.1, forward strand.
GCTCTCAAAATAGTGTAACTTAAATAAATAGAAATGCATTTCCCTCCCATCTAACAGTCAGTGGTTTGGCCAGCGCAATAGTTTTGCCATCAGAAAGAGGTGACAGGGATTCTCTAAACTTCACTGGTTGCCAGCCAGAAGTAAAAGTGAAAGACAAATTCTAAGAAACAAGTTGCACTCTTTGCAACATTGGTTCAAACTTAATCATAGGACCACACTGACAAAGAAAGCTAGAAAATGTAGTCAGCAAATCGGTCAAATGCAGTCAGGTATCCTGCTGAAATTCAGATGGTTCCATTTTTAAAAAGAAAAAGAAAAAAAAAACAATGAATATGAAAAATGGAAACCTCTGCCTCATTTACTAGTCAGATTTGACAGAAACAGGACATATACTAAGATGAAACAAGGAAACAACCAGAAAAGCAGTGGTGTAAAGTCCAGTTGGGGGATGCTCAAATGACCATCTGGGGATAGTGACCTCATATGGTAGCTAATGAGAAGCCTTTTTAAAAATAACTTTTTTTAAAATAGAGCATAGAATCAAAATGCACATATCATAAATATACAGCCTGCTAAATTTGTATAAACGTACCCATGTCGGAATCACTCAGCTCAAATTTAAATTTCAGCTCTCCCACCAGCATTTTCATGCCCTTCCCAATCACCAACCTTGTTCACCTCCCTGAAGATAACCACAACCTAACTTCTCTATGTACATCCATGTTACCTATCTTGTCATGCCATTATGTTTGTGGAATTCAAATATGTAGTATGTGGCAGGATTTTTTAATGTTTTACTGCTGCACAGTATTCCATTACAGAACATGCCATAATTTTTTATTTAAATTTAACTAATTAATATATAGAATATTATTAGTTTTAGAGATAGAGTTCAGTGATTCATCAGTCTTACATAACAACCAGTGCTAATTACATCCCATGTTCTCCTTAATGCCCATTACCCAGGTCGCCCATTCCCACATCCCCCTCCCTTCTAGCAACCCTCATTTTTTCTACAGCAGAGAGTTGCTCATGGTTTGTCTCCCTCTGATTTCATCTTGTTTAATTTTTCCCTCCCTTCCCCAAAGCTCCTCTGTTTCGTTTCTTAAATTCCACAAAGGGATGAAATCATATGATTATTGTCTTTCTCTGATTGACTTATTTCGTTTAGAATAATACCCTCTAGTTCCATCCACAGTGTTGCAAAAGGCAAGCTTTCATTTTTTGATGGCTGCATAATACTCTACTGTATACACATATCACACCCTCTTTATCCATTCATCTGATGACGGACATCTGGGCTCTTTGCATAGTTCAGCTAATTGTGGACATTGCTGCTATAAACATTGGAGTCCAGGTGCCCCTTTGGATCATTACATTTGTATCTTTGGAGTAAATACCTAATAGTGCAATTGCTGGTCATAGAGTAGCTCTATTTTCAACTTTTTGAGGAGCCTCCATACAGTTTTCCAGAGTGCCTGCACATTCCTTACATTCCTCCCAACAGACAAGGTTCCCTTTCTTGGGAAAATGCCGTAATTTATTTAACCATTGTCTTCAAGATAAACATTAAAGTTGTTTCCAGTTTTCAGCTATTAAAAATAATTCTGCTATAACAGCTTCCTTGTGTTTTTTGGTACATCCATTATTCATTTGTTTTAGCTATATACCAGAGGAGTAGAATTTCTTCATAGAATATACTTACATTCGACTTCTGTAGCTCATGCTAAATAGTTCTTCCCAAGTAACTGTATCATTTACTGTTCCCCTGGCAGTATAGGAGCATTCCAATCCAGCTACATTCTCACCAGCACATGGGAATATCATGCTTTTTCATGGTAGCCATTCTGGCCGTTGTGATTTTCATTTGTCTGCTGACTACTTAGTAGTTTTAATTTTCATTATCTAATGACTACTGAGGTTGAGGACACTTTCTTAAATTTATTAGTCATTTGGAGAACTATTCTTGTTGAGTATCTCTCTTAACTTAATCTCTCAAAAATTTTTATTGGGTGGTCTTTTTAACTTATACGAGCTCGATAGAGAGCCTGAATATGAATCCTTTGCCAGTTTGTAACTTTCTTCTCAGTGAACAGCTTTTGAATTTTTTGAATGAAAGAGTGGCAAGAATAGTTCCATACTTTGAGAAAATTCATCTGCCACGAATATGAAAGAGTCAAGCAGAGAAATGTTAAAAGGATAATGTATATATTTCCTGATAATGTATGTATATATACAATGAGATCCGAGTTTAGACAGAGGGCAACAATAATAAAAAGGAAAGGAAAAAGATGAGAGAAATACTTTATAAAGGTTTGATTCATCTATTCACTACTGAGAAGACTTGAAAACAGATTAAGAAAAATATGGGATATGGGTCATTTATGAAGGACAATGAATACTTGATAAAATGCAGTCGATATTGACAGATGGAAACTTAGGAAAATGAAAGTTTTGAATTACTGAAGAATGTTTACTTTGGAATTCATTTTTACTCTAATGATCATACCGAGTAGCAGCAAGGCCCAATTTCTCCCAACTTAGAGGCTTTTTTCATTCTTGCTATGATTAACAACTCCATATTAATTTTCTTTTCAAATCACTCCAGAAAAAATAAAATGACAAAACAGGGGCACTTGGGTGGCTCAGTCAGTTAAGAGTCTTCCTCAGGCGCAGGTCATGTTCTCAGGGTCCTGGGATCGAGCCCTGCATCAGGCTCCCTGCTCAGAGGGGAGCCTGCTTGTCCCTCCCCCACTCCCCCTGCTTGTGTTCCCTTTCTTACTTTCTCTCTCTCTCTGTCAATTAAATAAATAAAATCTTTTTTTAAAAAAAGACAAGACACAGGCTTAAGGAAAGTAATATATATATGTGTGTATATATACATATATATATATGTATATATATATATATATTTAAAATCAGAAAGGAATAGAAAAGTCTCCAAGAAGAATCTTCCCAAGAAGGGATATTCAAGGAGCAGTAACTCTAAGATTGTCAAAACATTCCCATTTCCTCCTACCCTCAAGACTAGCCATAATGCCCTTCCTTTCTTGGTTCTTAACCCACTTATAAATAAGTTAGACGTAAAGGTTGCAGAACCTTTCTCAAGTGGTTTCATAAAAATCCTTATTTGCGGGGTGCCTGGGTGGCTCAGTGGGTTAAAGCCTCTGCCTTTTGCACGGGTCATGATCTCAGGGTTCTGGGATCCAGCCCCCAGCTGGGCTCTCTGCTCAGCAGGGAGCCTGCTTCCCTTCCTCTCTCTCTGCCTGCCTCTCTGCCTACTTGTGATCTCTGTCTGTCAAATGAATAAATAAAATCTTTTTTAAAAAAATCCTTATTCGAACGAGACATCAAGTCCTCTGTCATTATCATCAGGGCCAACATCATCATCTAACATCTACCGAACACTTACTTACACTACATATGGTATGCATTATTTGATCCCTGTAAGTTCTGAAAATAAATACTACACTATTATTACTATTCTATAGCAGAAAGCTTAAGCAGTTTGCTCAAAGTGACAGAGCTAATAAGTCATAGACCTTGAACATGAACCAAGGCAGCCTGATTCTAGAGCTTCTTTCTTATCTATCGTTCTCTACATTCTCCTTGCCAGCTATCATGTATCATTGACAGTTATGGTCATAAAAGAATAAGAATCATAACAATTAGGATTGAGTAGTAAGTACCTAGATGTGGAAAGTCCCATAGGGCATGGTGCACTCTAAGGACAGACATGAAATTGAGACCCAATCTGAGTGACAAAAAGACTATTGAAAATACCTCATGTCAGTTCACATATCTCCCTCTCCACTTCTACCGAGCCCCCTGTCATCACTAATCTTCCAGTCACCAACACTTGTATTATCTTTAATTTGCTTTCCATCTCGAAACTGCCACCTCCTCTAATTCATTCTCCATCCCAGGGCCAGAATAACCTTTTTAAGTTGTAAAACAGCTCATACTACTCTTCTTTTTTTTATTTTTTTAAAAGATTTTATTTATTCACTTGACAGACAGAGATCACAAGTAGGCAGAGAGAGAGGAGGAAACAGGCTCCCCTCAGAGCAGAGAGCCCGATGCGGGGCTCGATCCCAGGACCTGGGATCATGACCTGAGCAGAAGGCAGAGGCTTTAACCCACTGAGCCACCCAGGCGCCCCACCACTCTTCTTAAAAGTGGCTTTCACTGCACACAGGATAAAACTCCTTATTAGGGCCCATCAAATCCTAAAAAGTCTGACCCCTTCTTCCCTTTCTACCCTAGTCCTGCTCCCCACTTTCCTTCTCACCATGCACATTGCTTTTTACGTCAATTCCCTGAATGCAAGAAGCCCTTCTTTACCACAGGATCTGGATGACTGCTAGTCTCTCTCCCTGACTTGTTCTTTCTCCATCAACTTCAATATTTGCCTTCTTTTCATCCTCATCTCAACACAAGAACTTTTCTTTATCATACAGCAGCCTGGTTACCTCTGTAGCAGACTTTCTAAAGAGATGCAATTTGATACTTAGTCATAAATGTAGTAATCTATCTTTCCTACTAGAATGAACCTTCATGACAGTGTGCCTGGCCCATGTTAGATACCAATAAGAAATTTGATGAGATGAATGCAAGATCAATAAATGACTCCATGTTTCTTATCTTGGGAATCTGGGGGGAGAGTAAGGTCACTAATGGAGATATGAAATACAGTAGAAGAAGCAACTTTTGAAAAGGAACATAGTTCAATGAGGGAGAGGTAGAATTTGAGATGCCTGAAGGAAAGACCAGTGGAAATGTCCATGATGTAGGTAGGTCTGGCATTCAGAGAACAGTCTGGACAAGATAATGTAGATTTGGAAAACAAGAGAATAACAGGGCAGATGGAGCTATGGGTGTGAAAGAAAAGGCCCAAGAAAATAAGCCAAATGGATAAAGCAGAAGACCAACAGGCAATATGAAAGAAGAAAGAGGACAATGGGGCACCTGGGTGGCCCAGTGGGCTAAGCCTCTGCTTTCTGCTCAGGTTATGATCCTGGTATCCAAGGATGGAGCCCTGCCCCCATCAGGCTCCCTGCTCAGCAGGGAGTCTGCTTCTCCCTCTGACCCTCCCCCTCTCCTCTTCTCTCTCTGTCCCCCCTCCCATCTCCTCCTCTCATGATCTTGCTCTTTCACTCTCTCTCAAATAAACATATAAAATCTTAAAAAAAAAAAAAAAGGAGGACAAATGAAAAGCATGAAGAAATGCCTTTAAGGAGATCAGAGAGTGCCAGGAGAAGATGGGGATAGATTTTCCCAGAAACATAAGAGGTTAAATCAAGAGGGTCAAATTCTTAGGAGAAGTTAATTAGGATGACAAATGAAAGGGGGAATTCATGGTTGGTGTTTAGGAAATCCTGGTGACCTCTGGGAGAAGATGTAACCAAGTAGATTAGGGCACTGAAGAAAATGTGTTTCAAATTAATAGCTTTACCTAGGGCTTGGTCTATATAAAAATCTTTTTTAGTGGCTTTGAAAACCCCGTGACACAGAAAGTATGACCAAACCAAATTATTAAGTACTTCAACTATCAGCTTTAGGGAAGAAATAGTTATCCTGCATTGTTGGAATTTTCTAAAGAGGTAGTATTAAAGTCAGTTGAAAAGGCTAGTCTATTCAAAATTGCAGAACTATGTAAGGAAACTCATGATTATCAGTAGCAAAAGCTACCAGGGTGCTTTCAGAGAATGAAAGCTGTACCATATACACATTAAACAGAAAAGAAATTTGAGAAGCAAGGGGTTGAGACCAACAGCCGTTCACAGAGCCTGCCAGGTTATGGTTGGCAATTCAAGATCACAGACGCCTTAAATTGCTCTAATCAGGGAAAGTCCTTGCTAAGTGCATTCATGTCAGTCGTCAGCAGAGACGCATCCATGCACTAAACCTTGAACCTGAACTACGTATAAATATTCTAGGGTATTTAATTTACCTCCCACCCCAGTTCAAAGGCAGATCCATGCTAAAATAACCAAACCCACCCCCTGTGCAAACCCCAAAACTGATCTCAAACATGGATGGAATGGAGCCCAGAAATGAGACATTTTAGCACTGGATTGGCATACAAACAGGTGAAAAAAAGAAAAAAAAGGGGGGGGGAAGGGGCTTCTGAACAGCTCATTCTTTCTCGATTATGTCCCCAGATATCCCAACACATAATTACTCCACTCATTTGTCAAAAAGTGGCTAACTTCTACAAAAGGATGTTCTTATATTATCCGTATACTATAAATGAGAAGTAGGAATTTCACATAGCCACAGCAATTAAAAAAATTTTTTTTAATCTCCTTCTGTTGATAATTAGATTTTGTCCAGGGCAGTGTTCTGCCTAATAAGGTTTGTCAACAGAAGAGGTGCGTGACAGACGTAGTACAAAGGGAGTCACTTTTCATCCTCCAGACCGTTAACAGCAGGATACAGAAAAGTCTGGGTGGGAAACCGAATAAAGAAAGACGTGGTGGAGCAACCGCGGGTGAATTTTGGAAGTCAGCCCTCTTCTGTCCTGTCTGTGGGAGGCGAGCAGAGGCAGGTGCCGAGTCAGAGTTCCTGGAGGAGAGCGCTGGGGCAAAGGAGGATTCCCGGAGCTGCTGCTTCCAAGGCGGCTGCGGTACAGGTGAGGCGGCCTCGGCAGTCTCCATGGCAACACGGAGGGGTGGAGGTGAAAGGGCCGCCCCGCAGCCGCCCGGCGCCCGCCGCGCCTCCCCCGACCTCGCGCCAGCTCCCGGCTGGTCCTGCAACCACACATCGCTCTGCGCTCCAGCCTCCGCAGCGTCCGCCGCCTGCAGCACAGTTGCCCGGGCAACGGCCACGGCCCGTGTCCCTCCGGCGTTCCCCGCCCCCGGGTTCGGGAGCGTGAGGGCTGGAGGAGAGCCGAGAACTCGACTAGCCTGCTGGGCCCAGTGGTGCTCTCGGAAGAAGCAGGCGCCGCCCGGGGCTGGAGACTGGGCCGGGACCGACAGCCGCCGGGGAGGAGGCTCAGCCGCCCGGCCCTCCCAGCACGTTGGAGAGGCACCTGCTTTCTCCTCCCGGCCTGAGGCGCTAGGATTGCGGGCCCTTCCAAAGGTCCGAGAGAGCCCCATAGAAGCTCACCCCACCCCACGCTAGAGTCCAGCTGCCTTCCGGAGGGAGCTCCCGCTGGCTGTGGGCCATCTGCCCCCGTTCCCTCTGCTTCCCAGCCTCCTCCCTGCGCCACCCAGGCTTATGCCCAAGGACTAGGACACCCAGTCCTCGCTCTTTTTCTCCTGCCCTTCCTTGGCTTTGGAGGAGCGAAGGGTAGGCTCCTTCGGAGCTACTCAGTAAAAGGTGGCTAGTGCAGCCAGGAACCCTAGGGGACTCCAGCCTTCTCCCAGGGTCAGCAGCTCCGCTTGCCAGACCTCCCATGGGAGAGGGGTGCCGGGGAGGGGGCGCTGTCAGCAGCAGAGTGCTGCCACCTCCCGCTAGGTAAACTGTCCATTAGAGGGACCTGTGACCAATGATTCAAAACTGCATGCAGAAACGGATTTTTGCCCAGAGCCTAAAAGAACTGAAATCGTGTGTTTATTAACTGGAGCAAAGCGATCACAGGTGGAGAAGGGTGCTCTTCTGGTAGCTAAATCAGTGGGGCTGTTGCCTTGATTTCAAAAGGCGCCACGATTTTAAAAGGAAAAATAATTGTTGCTTAGGTGTAGAAAAAAAGAGAAAAAACGAAGCTATTTTTATTTCTAGTTGAAAATTTCAAGACAGTTTTCTATAGGTTACAATATGGACCTGTTCTCTTCTTGAGCAATAGTATTTTATTGCTATAACCAGGACTTTTCATAATAGAAGCTTTCAGTATTACTTTTTAAGTAACATCCACAAAATTTGAAAATGAATTTGTAAGCAATACATGTGTTGCTGAATATGCATTGTAGCACTGATTTTTCCAAACATTTTGGAGATGCTTGATGTATCAGTGTACTGTTCAGTAATTGTTGGTGACTTAGCACTTAGGGCAAAGATAATCTGCAACTGGAGAAAATTCATAGGGAAATGAACAGCATTTGTCAATTAAATTTAATAGTTTGCTTAAGAAATTTTTAAGTGATATGTATATATGTATACATATTTGAATAAATATGTAAATTCAATACTAAAACATTGAAGATCTTTTATTAGAGTTTTGAGATTAGATATATCTTACAATGTAAACTGAAGTGTTATCTGATTGTTAATTCAGGTATGTTCTGGTATATTTGCACTGAAATACTCAATTTTATAGGGCAGTTATTTCCAAAGATGATTTTTTAAAATGTTTTTTTAATAAAGAAGTTCACTTTAGGGGCACTTGGGTGTGTCAGTGGGTTAAGCCTCTGCCTTGGGCTCAGGTCATGATCTCAGGGTCCTGAGATTGAGCCTTGTATCAGGCTCTCTGCTTAGCAGGGAGCCTGCTTCCCCCTCTCTCTCTGCCTACTTGTGATCTTTCTCTCTGTCAAATAAATAAATAAAATCTTAAAAAAAAGTTCACTTTAAATGTGATACAGTAAGAGGTTAATAAAGACAATATAGCTTTAATTAACTTCCAAACTGTAAAGCTATTTCTATAATGGCAGAGATGTTTCTATCTCCCTGAGGATTTTATCCATGCTCTCAAGTGTCAAATTAGCTCCTTTTTTATCCACATTGATCAATGAAAAATGCATATTTCAATTGGGAGATAGAGTTCTATATAAGTCATAGAATGTATATGGACTAAAGTTTAGTATCTCACTTTATGTCATCAGGATCTCACAGAAGAAGGCTCATGATCGGAGTATCCAGTGGTAGAGTTTTAAAGGAACAGGAAGCAAACAGAAAAGATTTTGGCCTGGTGGACTGTTGCTTTTGTCGTTTGAAAAGGCTTAGCTGCTCACTCTATTATTTCATATGGTATGATTAGCCCTCAGCAGGTCTGGCATGCTTTCAGCTAGGTCTCAATCTTTGCATATTCAAGTATTGTTCCATTTTCTCAAGGTACAGTATATAGGGGGCATTTAAATATGGAATATAACACAGAGCTGCTAACTAAAGCTTTCAAAATGAATAATTATCTGATCATTTAATATTAGTGCACATTAGAATTGAGGAAACTGGGAAAAAAGTATATAAAGAAATGATTTGAAAGAAACATGTATCGTATACTCACTATGTAATTTTTATTAATAGATGTCTCTAGAAAATAGAACCAGAGGTTATTTTTTCTTTCTTTTGCTTTACTTTTCAGGGAAATCTATAATAAGTAGGTATTAATTGAATAATAATAAACATTAAATATTTTTAAACTGATAAATGTCTACACTTTTAAAAGCATAAGTTCTTTTTAATCTATTAGTTGCGACAAACAATGCTATATCTTTTCAATGTCTAAAATCTTTCTAGGGAAAAAAAAGCAGACTGAATGAAAATTTTCAAAATATGTCTTTCCAAGGGTTGGGAATGTTTCAGAGATTCTTTTTTTTTTTTTAAGAAACATTTTATTTTTTTTTTATATTTTATTATTTGACAGAGAGAAATCACAACTAGGCAGAGAGGCAGGCAGAGAGAGAGGAGGAAGCAGGCTCCCTGCAGAGCAGAGAGCCCAATGTGGGGCTCGATCCCAGGACCCTGGGATCATGACCTGAGCCGAAGGCAGAGGCCTTAACCCACTGAGCCACCCAGGCGCCCCTGTTTCAGAGATTCTTAACAAAGAACACAGAGCCAGAGAAACTTGGATGTGCATCTCTAGCTTACTCACTAAACAATGTTATATTAGAAGAAATTGTTACATTTAAGATATTCATTAACCTCATTATAAGACTGTCAAACTTCCAAAGCTTCATATGATAGAAAGCTGACAGTTTTTATCCACTGATCTATCAGAATATAACCACATTATAGCTTACCTGGGCCAGTAGATACCAACTAATTCACAAGTTGTAGTTAAAGTGTTTGACAGAAAGATATTAATAAAACAATAAAAAAACATAAAAATAGCCACCCTATAATTCCCACTACAACAGGGCATGCCAGTTGAGATGGATCTTACACCTAGTTTTGAAGTAAACAGATTCTGTCATAGGCAAGCCAGGAGGTATTGAAAGATGTTTGTCTTTTAATAGAAAGTAGATTACACAAAAAATTTGTCTATGTTCATTTGCCCACAGTCCCAGTATCAGAGGTACATCATCTAAACTTGGGCTAATGATAAAATCTAGAACTATAATAATATCCACTAAAGAAACAGAACAATATTAACTAAAGCTTATGCATTTGTAACAATCAAGCTGTTATAGAACAGCTATGGAACAGTTGTATATAAAGTGCTATTACACTTTAAGTCATCTTGGATTTCTTATGCCTCCCACATATCCAATTACTTAGCATAACTATTAAACCATTCTTAAATCTGCTGACACTTACCTGTATCTCTTGCTTGGATTACTTACTCAGTTTACTACTTGTTCTACTGGCTTCATTTTTGACACCTATGGTTTATTCTTCTCAGAGTATCCTAAAGTATCTTTATAAAATGAAAATCTGAGCCAATTTATTCTCTTTCTCTCCCTCATATGTATACATATCATAAATATATTATTGAGCATATACATAAGTATGAGAAAGCCCCAAGGACCCAAAAATTAAAATTTAAAAGAAAGAGCAAAACAAAAGCAGGAAGTGAATTATAACAGAAAAGTAAGCTTGGGCTTATCTGGAGGCAATTGCCTATACCAGGAACCTACAGCTTCCAGGGATTGAGGGGAGCCAGAGGAAGAAACTAAACCATGGATTCTGGCAAAGTAGGGTAAATAAAGTTGATTTGTGAGTGCTAGGAATTAGAGGGAAAGGAATGATAGAGAAAACAAAACAAAAGACTGATGTGGGGCAATATCTTCACATCCAGAACTGGTAAATGTCATTAATTCAGAAATTCAAGACTGTGTATTAGAAACCCTAATTAGTTTTCCTATATTTTAAAGATTTTATTTATTTATTTTTGTGAGAGAGAAAGAGAAAGTGAGCAAGCATTAGCAGGGGAGGGGCAGAGGGAGAAGCAGGCTTCCTGCTGAGCAGGGAGCCAGATGCTGGACTCAATCCCAGGACCTAAGTGGAAGGCAGATGCTTAACTGACTAAGCCACCCAGGTGCCCAAGCCTAATTATTTTTAAATCTCCACTTAGATACATTATAGTGAATCTGTACAACACCATCCGAAGAGAAAGATTTAAACACCTTCAAAAAAGAGATCATCGGGGCGCCTGAGTGGCTTAGTGGGTTAAAGCCTCTGCCTTTGGCTCAGGTCAGGATCCCAGGGTCCTGGGATCAAGTCCCACATTGGTCTCTCTGCTCAGTGGGGAGCCTGCTTCCCTTCCTCTCTCTCTGTCTGCCTCTCCGCCTACTTGTGATCTCTCTCTGTCAAATAAATTTAAAGAAAAAAAAAAAGAGATCATCTACAAAGAAAGGACAATAGGAGTGACAGCACAATTCTCAACAGGATGGTGTGACGTAATATGGAAAATAAAAAGACTTTTTAAAAAAGGATTTAACAGGGGCACCTGGGTGACTCAGTGGGCTAAAGCCTCTGCCTTCGGCTCAGGTCATGGGTCAGGGATCCAGCCCTGCATCGGGCTCTGTGCTCAGAGGGGAGCCAGCTTCCTCCTCTCTCTCTGCCTGCCTCTCTGCCTACTTGTGATGTCTCTCTGTCAAATAAATAAATAAAATCTTAAAAAAAAAAAGAAGAATTTAACAAATTAAAATAACAGGTCTAAATAAAAATATTTTCAACTGGTAAATTAAGAAACTTAACCACTCACAGAACTTTAACTAAAGGAACTTCTAAAGCACTAATTTCAAGGAAGAAAACATGTCTCCAGAGTAAAAGCCTAACAAACTGGAATAAGAAACATGTAAAGAAACTAGTGAATTTGAAGATGAGTGTAAAAGCAAAATGATATAGGAAATAAAGATAAATATACAGTATATGTAATATATATATAAAAGAAATAATTGTATAAACAATAATGTTATCTACATTCTAGGGTTCAAGAGAAAAAAGACTATAAACCAAATCCTTGATGATAAAAGATTGTAATTCATGTCCAAGATGGAAGACAGGAAGGTCCAGAGGTAGAATTTAATAATTATGCATGGTCAAATGTAAATGGCAGTAACTAAGATAAATCTAGTGTATATATTCTGTGTCACTAAAGGGGAAAGGTGAGTAAAAAAAATAATTTAAGGGCGCCTGGGTGGCTCAGTGGGTTAAGCCGCTGCCTTCGGCTCAGGTCATGATCTCAGGGTCCTGGGATCGAGTCCTGCATTGGGCTCTCTGCTCAGTGGGGAGCCTGCTTCTCTCTCTCTCTCTCTGCCTGCCTCTCTGCCTACTTGTGATCTCTCTCTCTCGCTGTCAAATAAATAAATAAATAAATAAAATCTTTAAAAAAAATAATTTAAAATGTCAAGGTCAGTAGGAAGAGAACATTAAAAAAGAGCGGTGTAAGAGACTCTTGGTCTCAGGAAACAAACTGAGTGTTGGCTGGAGTGGAGGGGGTGGGAGGGATGGGGTGGCGGGATGATCTGCTTGGGGGAGGGTATATGCTATGGTGAGTGCTATGAATTGTGTAAGACTGAGGATTCACAGACCTGTACCCCTGAAACAAATAATACATTATATGTTAATAAAAAAATAAAAATAATTTTTTTTAAAGAGCAAGGCAAATAGAAAACAAAAAAAAAATGAGATTTTGAGGCACCTGGGTGGCTCATCGGTTAAGGGTCTGCCTCTTGATTGTGGATAAGGTCATGATCTCAGGGTCCTGGCATCCAGCTCAACATTGGGATCTGTGCTCAGCAGGGAGACTGCTTGAGATTCTCTCTCCCTCTCCCTCCCTTTCTATTCCTCCCCCTGGCTCATGCTCTCTCTCTTTAAAATACAAAAATAAATCTTTTTTTAATGAGATGTTAAAATCTATAGACCTGTATGAATAATCATAATATCTTTTTAAATGAAGGCAAAGTATATTATCTGACATACAAAGCCAAAAGAATTCAATACTAACATATACTACAAGAAATGTTACTATCCTCCAGGCAGAAATGTCTTTCAGACAGAAGGAAATACCAGATGGAATTATGGATCTATGAAAAGGAATAAAGATCACCACAAATGGTAACCACATGGGTAAACATATTAGAATATTTTTCTTACTATGTAAGTATCTTTACAGATCATTGATATCTGAACCAAATACATAATAATGTATCATTGGATTTATCATATTATCTGTAGGAAAATATATAACAATAGCATGAAAGTCAGGAGGGGAAATTGAAAATATACTATTATTAGCATCTCAAACTATACAAGTGGTATAATTCTTGAAGGTTGGCTTTGATAAATTAAAGATGTACACTATAAACTCTAAAAGCAACTGCTAATATGTAATTACTTCAAAAACGCAGAAAAAGGGTAAAGAGAACAAAGAAGAGATAGGGCAAATAGAAAATAAACAGCACGATGATAAACTTAACCCTAAGCAAATTAAATATAAATGTTCTAGTGAACACCTAATTTAAAGGCAGATATGGATTAAAAAAACAAGAACCAGTTTTATGCTCCTTATAAGAAAAGCACTTTATATTTAAAGGCACAAATAGTTTACAAGTAAGGAATGAAGAAAGATATACCATGTCAACACCGTGGGAGACGGGAGCGCAAGGTTAGTTTAACATTTCAAAACCAATGTCATCCACGATATCAACAAACTAAAAAATCGTATGTTCAGCCCAATAACACAGAAAAGGTACCTGAAAAATCCAACATCCATTCCTAATAAAAATTCTCAGAAAAGTAGGAATTAAAGGAAACTTCTCCAACAGGATAAAGGACAACATTTAACTACCCTTTATACTTAAGATGCACCTAACAAAAATATACACTCATTAATAAGAACTGCCAAAACATTCATGGTTTGGCCCTAGGAATTCTTTAACATTGTCTTTTTCCAGTCTCCCTGTCTTATTCTACTCTCTAGCCATGCCATTCTTTTTCAATTCTTAATCAGTTTTCTCCTTTGCTTCTTAGTCTTTGTAGGTGCTGCTTCTTTCACTGCCCCCCCCCCCCCCGCCACCACCCCACCAATTTCTTCAGATCCCATCTGGCAGCTCTAAGGGAGAATCATTCCTTTGCCTTTTCCAGCTTTTAGAGGCCACCTGTTCTCCCAGCCCATCGCCTCTTCTTCCATCCTCAAAGTGCATCACTCCAACCTCTGCTTTTGTCCTCCCATCTCCTTCTTTTCCTCTAGCCCTTCTCTCTCCCTCTTATAAATGCTCAGGATTAATTGGGCCCACCTGGAAATTCCAGAATAATCTTCCAGTCTTGTGATCTTTAATCACATCTTCAAAGTTCCTTTTGGCATGGTAACATATTCACAGATTCTGGAGATCCGGATGTGGACAATTTTTGGAAGCCATTATTCTACCACTGTGCTCAAATATTTTTGTTGGATAAAAGAATAAATGAAACAAGATGGGATTGGGAGGGAGACAAACCATAAATGACTCTTAATCTCACAAAACAAACTGGGGGTTGCTGGGGGGAGGTGCGATTGGGAGAGGAGGAGGGGGCTATGGACATTGGGGAGGGGAGGCGAACCATAAGAGATTATGGACTCTGAAAAACAACCTGAGGGTTTTGAAGGGTCAGGGGTGGGAGGTTGGGGGAACAGGTGGTGGGTAATGGGGAGGGCACGTTTTGCATGGAGCACTGGGTGTTGTGCAAAAAGAATGAATACTGTTATGCTGAAAAAATAAATAAAATGGAAAAAAAAAGAAGACAAGGTTTTCTATTTTTCTAATATTTCAAGCTATTTTTAAGACTCAGGGATCAAATAACTTCACTAGGAAAATACCAGAGTAAAATTAACTTTTGTGAATTATAAACTTCATGAAAAATGTGTTATCTACATACTAAATATTAAAAGAAAAATTCAAAAATTATTCATTGATAGCCCATAAACTGTCAATAACCACTGGAGATAAAGCCTGTCATGTCTGTAGCAGTGAAAATGGTTACTATTCTTGCTACACTTTCAGCTAATGCCTTGTTCTATTTATCTAGTTTTAGATTTTTTTCCAAAGTTATTTATTTGTCAGACAGAGAAAGAGTGAGAGAGCATAAGCAGGGGGAGCAGCAGGCCTAGGGAGAAGCAGACTCCCCACTGAGCAAGAAGCCCACTGCAGGACTTGATCCTAAGACTCTGGGATCATGACCTGAGCCGAAGGCAGATGCTTAACCCACTGAGCCACCCAGCCATCCCTCTATTTATCTAGTTTTAAACATTTAAACAGGTTACTGATGCAGGCACTGGGTAAGCCATAAAGAGGAAATATCAATACCATGAAGCAAATTATCATAAACATATCATATCAAAACCATATAGGTTTTCTCTGTCAGTCATTGTGCCATCAATACAATTTAGGTAGGACTTTAAAAGAGAATGAAGTTTCATTGCATTTTAACTTTTAGTTAGAAAATGCTCAAGAGTTATTAGTTTATCATGCTTCTCTCAACCCTGACCTTCCTTCCAGAATCAAAGACCTCAATCTGTTGATGGGTTTAAGAATATAGTATCACCTGTCACTTCTTTAATTAATGCATTACTTTACTATTGTTCTGATGTTAATTCAAATACACATGTTTTGTTTCAAGCTGGGTAAGGCACTCCTTGAGACAAATGTTTTATGTAAAACTCTAATAATTTCTAACCTAGAATTTTACATTTATGAATACATATTTGCATGTGTCTGTTTTGTATATGTACATACACACTCTTTATACAGATTTATACAAACATATATACATATGTAATCAAGTTATTACAAAATATACTTTTGACAACCCAAGTGAGATTCTGTTACATATCTGAAATTACTAAGACATACCTGTTCTGTGTCACCATCCAGCATTTTAACTAAAAATGAATGAGGTATTTTTGGATAATGACATCAATATAGTAATAAATGTTCATCTAATTTTGATTTATCCAGTTTTAAAAAGCTAATTAAAATAAAAAATCATCCTACTTCAAAAGCAGTTAAAATGTTACTTTAAGAAGTCTTTGTTGTGAAAATAAAGGAGTAAACATTTTGTAAATGTAGTTTCTCTCCATATCCGCCGAATGAATGCTGAAAAAATATTTAAAGGATATCTGTTTAAGGGACACCATACTACAAACCTGCTCTGGGACTCTATATATCTTTATTTCTCTTTAAAGTATTATATGAATTCTTGAATGGCAAATCATTGTCGTGCCCGCAGATGTTGCATATGTATCAAAATCAAATATTGGGGCACCTGGGTGGCGCAGTGGGTTAAGCCTCTGCCTTCAGCTCAGGTCATGATCCCAGGGCCCTGAGATAGAGCCCCACATTGGGCTCTCTGCTCAGCAGGGAGCCTGCATCCTCCTCTCTCTCTGCCTGCCTCTCTGCCTACTTGTGATCTCTGTCTGTCAAATAAATAAATAAAATCTTTAAAAAGAAATCAAATTAACAGTGCCATTTGTTGTCTGAATGTGCTTTTACTAAGGAAAAGTATCCCTCTCAACATGGATGACATATTGATATGTAACATCCCAATGTGAATGCTAATATTTATTTTAACTTCAATCATAATACTTGTTCACTATTTCCTTATCTCAGAATTTTTTTTTTTTTTTTGGCTTTTCCCTTTTTTTTTTTTTATTTATTTATTTTTTTCAGTGTAACAGTATTCATTCTTTTTGCACAACACCCAGTGCTCCATGCAAAACGTGCCCTCCCCATCACCCACCACCTGTTCCCCCAACCTCCCACCCCTGACCCTTCAAAACCCTCAGGTTGTTTTTCAGAGTCCATAGTCTCTTATGGTTCGCCTCCCCTCCCCAATGTCCATAGCCCGCTCCCCCTCTCCCAATCCCACCTCCCCCCAGCAACCCCCAGTTTGTTTTGTGAGATTAAGAGTCATTTATGGTTTGTCTCCCTCCCAATCCCATCTTGTTTCATTTATTCTTCTCCTATCCCCCTACCCCCCCATGTTGCTTCTCCATGTCCTCATATCAGGGAGATCATATGATAGTTGTCTTTCTCCAATTGACTTATTTCACTAAGCATGATACGCTCTAGTTCCATCCACGTCGTCGCAAATGGCAAGATTTCATTTCTTTTGATGGCTGCATAGTATTCCATTGTGTATATATACCACATCTTCTTGATCCATTCATCTGTTGATGGACATCTAGGTTCTTTCCATAGTCTGGCTATTGTAGACATTGCTGCTATAAACATTCGGGTACACGTGCCCCTTCGGATCACTATGTTTGTATCTTTAGGGTAAATACCCAGTAGTGCAATTGCTGGGTCATAGGGTAGTTCTATTTTCAACATTTTGAGGAACCTCCATGCTGTTTTCCAGAGTGGTTGCACCAGCTTGCATTCCCACCAACAGTGGAGGAGGGTTCCCCTTTCTCCACATCCTCTCCAGCATCTGTCATTTCCTGACTTGTTAATTTTAGCCATTCTGACTGGTGTGAGGTGATATCTCATTGTGGTTTTGATTTGTATTTCCCTGATGCCGAGTGATGTGGAGCACTTTTTCATGTGTCTGTTGGCCATCTGGATGTCTTCTTTGCAGAAATGTCTGTTCATGTCCTCTGCCCATTTCTTGATTGGATTGTTTGTTCTTTGGGTGTTGAGTTTGCTAAGTAGTATTAGAAGTCCTAGCCTCAGCAATCAGACAACAAAAAGAAATTAAAGGCATCCAAATTGGTAAAGAAGAAGTCAAACTATCACTCTTCACAGATGATATGATACTATATGTGGAAAACCCAAAAGACTCCACTCCAAAACTGCTAGAACTTGTACAGGAATTCAGTAAAGTGTCAGGATATAAAATCAATGCACAGAAATCAGTTGCATTTCTGTACACCAACAAGACTGAAGAAAGAGAAATTAAGGAGTCAATCCCATTCACAATTGTACCCAAAACTATAAGATACCTAGGAATAAACCTAACCAAAGAGACTAAGAATCTATACACAGAAAATTATAAAGTACTCATGAAAGAAATTGAGGAAGACACAAAAAAATGGAAAAATGTTCCATGCTCCTGGATTGGAAGAATAAATATTGTGAAAATGTCTATGCTACCTAAAGCAATCTACACATTTAATGCAATCCCTATCAAAATACCATCCATTTTTTTCAAAGAAATGGAACAAATAATCCTAAAATTTATATGGAACCAGAAAAGACCTCGAATAGCCAAAGGAATATTGAAGAACAAAGTCAAAGTTGGTGGCATCACAATTCCGGACTTCAAGCTCTATTACAAAGCTGTCATCATCAAGACAGCATGGTACTGGCACAAAAACAGACACATAGACCAGTGGAACAGAATAGAGAGCCCAGAAATCGACCCTCAACTCTATGGTCAACTCATCTTCGACAAAGCAGGAAAGAATGTCCAATGGAAAAAAGACAGCCTCTTCAATAAATGGTGCTGGGAAAATTGGACAGCCACATGCAGAAAAATGAAATTGGACCACTTCCTTACACCACACACGAAAATAGACTCCAAATGGATGAAGGACCTCAATGTGAGAAAGGAATCCATCAAAATCCTTGAGGAGAACGCAGGCAGCAACCTCTTCAACCTCAGCCGCAGCAACATCTTCCTAGGAACAACGGCAAAGGCAAGGGAAGCAAGGGCGAAAATGAACTATTGGGATTTCATCAAGATCAAAAGCTTTTGCACAGCAAAGGAAACAGTTAACAAAACCAAAAGACAGCTGACAGAATGGGAGAAGATATTTGCAAACGACATATCAGATAAAGGGCTAGTATCCAAAATCTTATCTCAGAATTTAATGTCAATTAATACTTTTATTAACCAATGTTTAAAAATCCTTTGAGGAACATATGACCTCACAGAGTGCATGTGAGCAACTGAATGGTACGACACCATGTAGCAAGGAGGAGAGTGCGTGATGCTTGGAAAATTCCTTGCATTATTCAGTGAATAGTGTCCTGCCAGCTTGCTTGCCCCTTTAGAGCCATCCTGAACTAACGTTCCAGCCCAATACCCAAAAATTTCGGCAGGGAGCTTAAACTTTACTATTTAAATTCAGTGTACAGAAGTGACATCAAAACTATAATGGCAGAGTAAGAACCTCTGAAAATCTGCTCTTCCTAAAAGTCATGAAAAAATGGGCAAAATTGTCAGAATCTACTTTTCCAAAACATTGAAAACTCATCAAAGCCTTACAAAACCCAGCAAGTGTTTATTAAAGGAAAAGGGCTAAATACTGAAAACAATAGGGAAATTTATGGTGTTTTAACTTGCTGTAGTTCCATCTCCTAATGTGGTACTCTGCTGTAGCCTAGAAAAGTAACAACCCACATTATTAGAGCAGCCTGTTGGTCACCAGAAGTAAGAGAATGGAGCCTGGGCTTTTTCAAAGCTTCAGTCCCAAAGAACAGTCACATTTTTTACCCGTCAGGTGGTTCCCTGGAAGACCCCACTTAACAAGCTGTCTGAAGTTGACCTGACTTGGAACTCACCCACTGTGAAAAACCTTCACCTCAGGAACGTTGATGGAAAACAATTATAGGAACACCTTTTATCTTCACAGCTGCCTACAACAGTGAATAACTTTTGAGTCAAACAATAGACTAAACAAAAGCCTAAAAGTAAAAACTAGGGAATACGACGTCCATATGGTTTTGAAAGGTGCTAACACATTACCGTGGAATCCAAAACAACATACTCATGCATAGAGGCATATGTACACATATGCACACTCAAAGAAGGTCTAAGAAGGCCCTCAGGTCTCACCTCTAACTGACCTTGAGACTCTACACAAGCAGGAAATAAAGCTAGGGAAGAGTTGTAAGCAGACTGGCTGAGAGTCAAATGTTTGCCCTAACACAGAGATCCCCTTAGCAAATATTGGTTCTAGGAACTTAAGGGAATCATTGTTTTATCATTAGATTATTAGGCTGAGCAAAGACTGTAGTGGCTGCAGAAGACAAACTATATAAACTTTACAGAATTAATTTTAAAATTCCACTAAACAAAAAACATCTATAATTATAATAAACATCAACAACAAGCCCTGGAAAGAGAACAGAATCTCATTTCCAGAATTCCCATACAATATTATTTTATATGATCATTTTTCAGTAAGAAATTGAAATTGATATTCAAGGAAACAAGAAAGTATTGTCCATACACAAGAATAAAGCAATCGACAGAAACTATCTCAGATGAAACTCAGAAAACTAGAAAAATAATAAAACTTTACATTAGCTTTTGAAAATATTTACAAAGAGCTAGACAAAGAAAATCATTTATGAAGAACCAAAGAAAATATTAGAACAATGTCACATCAAGTGGCAATATCAATAATGAGACAGAAAGTTTTTTAGAAAGTAAAAAAGAAATTTTGGATTTGAAAAGTAGAATCACTGAAATGAACAATAAGTAGAGGATTTCAACAGAAGAAAGCAGAAGAAAAGACAGAAGCTATATGAGCAGGCAGAGAAAAAGAATCCATGAATACGAACATAAAGTTCGTGAAATTATCCATTCTGAGGAGCTGAGTAAAAAAAAAATAAGAAAAATAAACAAAACCTTAGAGACCTGTGGGACGTCATCAGGCAAACAAAATCATAATGGGAATCCCAGACTAAGAGAAGTGAGAAAAGGGCACAAAGAATATTTGAAGAGATAATGGAGGAAAAAAACATTGTAAATTTGATGAAGAAAATGAATATATGTATTTAGAGATTTCACTGAACTCCAAATAGGTTAAATTCAGATAAATCCCCACCTCATGGATATGAACGGTCTGCCGCCCCAAATTAATATGCTAAAACTGTAATACCCGTGTGATGGTATTTGGAAATGGGCCTTTAAAAGGCAATTAGAATAAAATGTGGTCATGAGGGTGGGAACTTTATAATGAGATTAGTGCTTTCATAAGAAGAGACATCAGAGAGCTTGTGCTCCCTTTTCCCACCATGCAAGAAGGTGGCCATCTACAAGCTAGGAAGGGAATTCTAACCAGAAACTGACATACTTGTACCTTGATCTTGGAATTTTACCCTCCATAATACTGAGAAAATGATTTTTTTTTTTTTTTTTTAGTTTAAGTCAGAAAGTCTATGATATTTAGTTACAACAGCCCAAGCAGACTAAGACCCCAAGGTACCTCATCAAACTATTGGCAACAAAGACAAAGAAAGAATATTGAAAGCAATAAGAAGCAACTCAACATACACAGAGATCCTCAGTGAGACAAGGCATTGATTTCTAATCAGAAACCAGGCAGGCCCAGAAGGAGGTAAGAACATGAAGCAGATAAAGCATGAAGGCCAAAAACCATATTCAAAGTGCTAAAGAATCTATACCCAGGAAATTATCCTTCAAAAAGTGAAGACATTAAAACATTCTGAGATAAACCAAAACTCAAAGATTTTGTCCCTAGCATATCTAACCTAAAAGAAAAACTGAAGAGCGTTCTTTTGTATGAAATGAGAGGAAACTAGACAGTAACTCTAATCCACATGAAGAAATAAAGAGCTGTGTGTGGTATGGGCAAACAAAATCTAGCAGCATAAAAAAAATTAAATGCCATGATCGTATGGGCTTTATCACAGGAATATAAACCAGACTCCATATATACAAACTAATTGATGTAAAGCATCAAATTAATAAAATAAGGGAAGAACATATGATCATGTAAACAGATGCAGGAAAAACATTTGACAGAAGTTCAACACACTTTCATGACAAAAAATTTTTTTAAAAAAATGAAAAGCTCAATAAACTAGGGATAGAAGAAAGTTTCCTTAACTGATAAAGGACATCTGTGAAAAAACAAGTTAAGATTATAGTTAATGTTCTCTTATGCTCAGGAGGACAACGGTGTATGCTCCTGTCACTCTGTTCAATATTGCTGTGCAAGCTCTAGCCAAGGAAATTAAGGGGGAAAAAAGAGGTAATAAAAATCATCTTTATTGAGTACAAAAGAGTTTAGCAAGGTTGCAGGATACAAGATCAATATATGAAAGTCAGCTGAGTTTTTACACAATAGCAATGAAAAATCTGAAAATTAAATTAAGAAAAAATTCTTTTTAATCCTATCAAAAAGAAAATAAACAGGACTAAACAGAAGAAATTATTGTACACTATCAACTTCAAAACACTGGGTTTTTTTTTAAGATTTGATTTATTTATTTAAGAGAGAGAAAGCACACACGAGTCGGGGCGGGTGGGGTGGCAGGCAGAGGGAGAGGGAGAAGTAGACACGTACTGAGCAGTGAGCCTAACACAGGGCTCAATCTGAAGGCAGACACTTAACCAACTGAGCCACCCAGGTGCCCCCAAAATACTGTTGAAATAAAAAAGACTTAAACTTCTGTCTTACACCATACACAAATATCAACTCAAAATGGATTAAAAACTTTAACATAAGACATGAAACCATAAAACTCCTAAAAGAAAATATAATGGGGAAAATCTCTGACATTAATCCTTGCAATGATCTTTTGGATTTGACACCAAAAACAAAAGCAAATAAAGCAAAAATAACAAGTATGACTACATCAAACTGTAAAGTTTCTGCACAGCAAAGGAAACGATCCACAAAATGGAAGGCAATCTATAGAACAGTAGATTCTGTACTCAATACTCAAAAGACATAAAGATTTAAAAAGGGGTTAATACCCAAAAGATATAAAGAACTCATACAACTTAACAGCAAAAACCAAACAATCCAATTTAAAGAGGGACAAAGGATTTGAATAGACATTTTCCCAAAGAAGACCTCCAAATGGCCAGGACGTGGATGAA
Source organism: Meles meles (assembly GCF_922984935.1). Lineage (NCBI taxonomy): Eukaryota > Metazoa > Chordata > Mammalia > Carnivora > Mustelidae > Meles > Meles meles. The sequence goes on from NC_060077.1 coordinate 57,745,163, forward strand.
AAGATGCTCAACATCACTGGTTATGAGTAAAATGCAAATCAAAACTAGAGTGAGAAATCACTTCATACCTGTTAGAATGGCTACCATCAAAAAGAAAAGAAATAAGTGTTGACAAGGACGTGGATAAAAGAGAACCCTTGTTCACTATTAGTAGAAATGTAAATTGATGCAGCTACTATGGAAAATAATAGACATTCCTCCAAAATTAAAAATAGAACTACCATATGATCCAGCAATCCCATTTCCATGTACATGAGAGAAATGAAAATAAGATATCTGCATTCCCATGTTTACTGCAGCATTAGTCACAATAGCCAAGAAATACAAACAACCATTCATCAACAGATGAATGCATAAAGACACACACACACACACACACACACACACATACACACACACAGGGGAATATTTTTTACCTATATTATACAGGTATACCTGGAGGGCATTATGCTAATGAAATAAGGCAAACAGAGAAAGACAAATACTATAGGTTTCACTTATAGGTGGAATCTTAAAAAAAAAAAAAGTCAAATTCATAGAAACAGAGAGAACAATTAAAGGTGGTTGTCAGGTGCTGTGATGTAGGGAAAATGAGGAAGGTGGTTAACAGGTACAAATTTCCAGGTATAAGATGAATAAAGACTGAGGATCCCATGTAAAACATGGTGACTATAGTTGATAACACTGTAACATATAATTTGGAATTTGCTTAGAGAATAGGACTTAAATGTTTACACACACACACATAGATAAATATGTGAGCTGATGCATGTGTTAACTAATTAGATGGGAAGGATCCTATCACAATGTACACATATATCAAATTACCAGATGTACATTTTAAATATCTTACAATTGTGTATGTTAATTTACCTCAATAGAGCTAAAATACTTTTTAGGAAAAAAAAGAGATAAATAATTGGTAAAGACATTCCGGGTTCCTAGACTGGAAGACTTATTATTGTTAAGGTGGTAATACTCCCCAAATTAATCTACTTGTTCAAAATTAATATTGAAATTCCAACTACCTTTTTCTTTGAGAAATTGGCAAGTTGATCTTAAATTTCATATGGCAATGCAAGGGACTCAGAAAAGCCAAACCAATCTAAAAAAGAAAGTTAAACTAAGACAAGTCACACTTCTCAATGTCAAAACGTACTAAAGGTACAAAAATCAAGACTGTAGCACTAGCTTAGAGATAGACATACATCAATGGTGTGGAATTGAATATCCATAAGTAAAGCATGTATCTATAGTCAAATGATTTTTGACAAGAATGCCAAGCCAGCCCAATTGGGGAAACAATAGTCATGCACAAATGTGCAAGGACAACTGGACATGCATATGCAAGAGAAACAAATTAGATACTTATCTCATTAAGGATCCAAAAATTAACTCAAAATAGATCACTAACCTAAATGTAGGTACTAACAGTTACACTGTTAGTGCAAAACTTTATGGCCTTGCTTTAGGCAACAGTGTCTCTCCTATGGCACCTATAGCACAGGCAACCAACGAAAAAATGACCAAGTTGGACTTTATCAAAACTAAAAATATTTACACATCAAAGAACACTTGGAAAAGAAATGAAAAGCCAACCCAAAGAGTGAAAGAAAATATTTGCTCATAATATATCATATAAAGGTATAGTTCCAGAATATATAAAGAAATCTTGGGGCGCCTGGGTGGCTCAGTGGGTTAAAGCCTCTGTCTTCAGCTCAGGTCATGATCCCAGGGTCCTGGGATCGAGCCCCATCAGGCTCTCTGTTCCGCAGGGAGCCTGCTTCCTCCTCTCTCTCTGCCTGCCTTTCTGCCTAGTTGTGATTTCTCTCCATCAAATAAAAAAAAAATTATAAAAGAAATCTTACAGCTCAGTGCAGCAATAAAAGACAACCCAATTTTAAAAAAGGTGTAAAGAATGTGAATAGACATATACATATACCCAATAAGCACATGAAATGATGTTCAACAAGATTAGTCATTAGGGAAATGCAAGCCATATCCCCTAGGATGGCTACAATAAAAAAAATGGAACATAAAAAATGCTGGGTGGCACCTAGGTGGCTTTGTCAGTTAAGCATCTAACTCTTGACATCAGCTCAGGTCATGATCTCAGAGTCATGAGATGGAGCCCTGCCTTGGGCTCCCTGCCCAGTATAGAGGCTGCTTAAAGATTCTCTCTTTCCCTCTTCCTCTGCCCCTCCCCCAACCTAAAAAAAAAAATTGTTGGTAAGGACGGGGAGAATTTGGAACCCTCACACATTGCTGTGGGCATTTAAATAGTAAGCTACTTTGGAAACAGTTTGGCAGTTACTAAAAAAGTTTAAAAAGATGGCCATATAACCCAGCAATTCGATCCCTGAGTATATAGCCAAGAGAACTGAAAATATGTGTCCACAAAAATAATGTACATATGAAAATTTTGTCCATAGCAATATCATTCATAATAAAATGTAGAAATTTCTCAAAGTTTCTCAAAGTATCCATCAACTAATGACTGGAAAAACAAAATCTGTCACATAAATACAATGGAATATTATTCTTACACAGAAAGTTTCATCATTGCCAATGTGCAAGGGAAAGAGGGCAAATAGATACACAGTCAAAATCCAATTTTCAGATATTCATCATCATATTTTCTATGTAATTTTTCTTCTTGGGCTGCTTCGCGGAAAAGCTACACTTAAAAATCCATTTATCCTGACACATGTACACTTGTATTCTCTATTCTGTCTGCTTTATTATGAATTATATTACTTTCACATGTCAACAAATCATTTTATTTCCTGGTCCACTTCTGTGATTGGGATATAATTCAACAGAAAAATATGCAAATTTCACAAATATAAACAATAGCATGAAAACACTGTAGCCAACCTGACCTGCTCCCTGTTAACTAAATGTTAGCCAAGGCTAGTGACCAATATGTCCTTTGTAACACCTGAACAACCAAGTATGTAATAGTCATGAGCCATCATAGAACGTATTGAGAATGGAATCTGATGATAATTAATCACAATTCACTTTGCATTCCATATTTATTAAATGTATTTCAACAAATGTTTCATCCCTTTTCCTCTGGAACAGTTAAACTGCTTGTAGACCATTTGATGTTCAGACAGTTTATAAAGCAGGCCAAAGATTTTGCTTTGAGATACACCTACCAGTCTAAGCTCCCTGAAGGCAAAGATGTTCACCCATTGACCATCACCTACCTAGACCATCTAAGAACTAATATATGCCCAATAAAATTTCGCAGTCTTTAAATGTGTATATTTCTCTTTTCTTTGCTCACCTTACCATCCTTTTGACACCAAGGAGACAACTTCTAGAAGCGCGACTTGGCAACCCAGTTTGGCTTCTCTAAATTTTTCTAAACCCCAACTTCGATGTCCTGTTCCTTCTGCAAGTGTTTCAAGATTGGTCTATAGCACAATGACTGTGATAGCAAATTGCTTCTTCAAGCCCCAAATCATGCCAAGCCTGCTTGTCCATTTCCACCCTATCAAAATGATGGTATTTCCCATGTTTGAGTCTCTCTGCTTTGTCCATAATTCATTCTGCTCACTGCTACTCTGTTCTTAAGATCATGTCCTATTTTTACACTCACCACCAAAAAAATAATAAAATCACCAGTGGCCAATTGAATGAAGTCTAAACTCCTTCTAACATTCAAGAATCTCCTCTAGTTGCTAACGCATAAAATAATGAAAATTTGGACTAGGAATTAGAAGAATGAACTTATTACTAACTGTGCGATCATACCTCTAAGCCCTCTTATCTGCAGAATGAGAAACAAGTACATGAAACAAACAAAAAACCACTCTAGTTTACAGTAAAATTACACAAGTCTTTTGAATCTTTGCTTCCATCACTTCACTAAGGAGAATATTCCATACAATGAAACTATGTGTCGTTCCACAGAAAGGACTTTGTAAGTACTACACCTGCCCAAGTTTTCACCTTTGCCATTTCTCTCTGCAGGCAATATTTGACTCTTATTCCTAATAAAATAATATTCATACATAATGGTTAGTCTTTCGTGAATTTTTTATAAACCAGAATAATTATTTTCTATAAATCCCCAAAGCACGTGGATTTTGTGGGGTTTTTTTTTGGGGGAACTCTGCCAGTCTTTCTTTATAATATAGCTTTTAAAAAAAATCTTCACTTTTTTTTAAAGATTTTATTTATTTATTTGACAGGCAGAGATCACAAGCAGGCAGAAAGGCAGGCAGAGAGAGAGGGAAGCAGGCTCCCCACCGAGCACAGAGCCCGATGCGGGACTCATTCTCACGACCCTGAGATCATGACCTGAGCCAAAGGCAGAGGCTTAAACTACTGAGCCACCCAGGTGCCCCAAATCTTCATATTTTAGAGCCATTTTAGGTTCACAGCAAAACTGAGTGGAAGTTAGAGTTATTTGGCTTACACTCCCTGCCCCCACAAAAACATAGTTTTTACCCACTATCAACACCCCACACCTGAGTAGTACATTTGTTACAACTGATGAAACTATACTGTCATTCAGAGTCCAGAGTAAACTCTTAGATTTGGACAAATATATACTCTATGCGTTTTGACAGATACATAATGACATATATGAATCGTTGTAGTATCATATAGTTTTGCTGCCTTAAAAACTCCTTATGCTTTACCTATTCACCCCTTCCTCTTCTAAAAGCCATAGAAACCACTGATCCTTCACCATCTCCATAATCTTGCATTTTCCAAAATGTCAGATTGTCAGAATTACACATTATGTAGCCCTTTCAGATAGGCTCTTTCACTTAAGTCATGTGCCTTAATTAAGGTTGCTCCAGGTCATCTCATAGCTTGATAGGTCATTTCTTTACAGCATTGAATAATACTACATCTTGGGTGTATAAGAGTTTATTTACCATTTGCCAACTGAATGACATCTTGGTTACTTCCAAGTTTTGGCAATTCTGAAAAAGCTGCTATAAACAACTACATGCAGGCTTTTGTGTGGATATAAATTTTCAGTTCCTTTGGGCAAACACCAAGGACCACAATTGCTGGGACCGTAACATAACAGTATGCTTAGTTTTATTAAAAAAAAAAACTGCCAGACTATCTTCCAGAGTAATTGTACCACTTTGCATTCCCACCAACAATGAATGAAAGTTCCTTGGGGCACCTGGGTGACTCAGTTGATTAAGCTTCTGACTCTTGATTTCAGCTCAGGTCATGATCTTAGGGTCCTGAGATTGAGCTCTGCATCAGACTCTGTGCTGGGCATGGAGCCTGCTTGAGATTCTCTCTCTCCTTCTCCCCTTCCCCTCCCCTGCCCCACTCATGCGCTTTCTCACTCTCTATTTAAAAAAAAAAAAAAAAGGCAGTGTTTTGGATTTTTGTCATTCTAATAATGTATAACGATATCTCATTGTTTTAATTTGCAATTCCTGAGTAACATATGATGTTGAGTATTATAACTATTTTTGTACATACTACATCTTCATTTTAATTATAGACTTCTTAAGGGTAGCCAAAGTTATTCATCTTTTTGTCATCCACTGAACATAATACAAAGCCTTGAAATAATTATTGAATGAAATGCTAGAATCAGAGGGAAAATAAAAGAAATGAAAAACAATTGTCTCAGTTGATTGGAAAGATGAATTCAGCCTCAGAGGTGTCTAAGATATAATACCAGAATCAGTCATTGCTGGAATTGCAGTAATTTTGTATATTTGTGAATATTTATTGGTATATTTGTTCACAGATCATATTCTTTCTTATAATAAAATAGGTTTGGAAGCCCAGGATACATGGCTTTGTTGTGTTACTATTGATGCTTTGTTTGCTTGCTTGCATAGCCTGAGAAAGATTAAAGATAAAATGAACAATATTTTCAATATGTCAACTCCTATCCACAACCTCCCAAAATCTTAAATAATGACGATTTGAGGGGCACCTGCGTGGCTCAGATGGTTAAGCATCTGCCTTTGGCTCACGTCATGATCCCAGGGTTTTGGGATGGAACCCCTCTCCTCCTTCCTCTATTTAAAATCTTAGAAAAAAAAATGACAATTTGACTTTCAAAGTTATTCATTCATCAAATATTTAGAGTGTTTATGACATACTAGGCACTATTCCAAAACAAGTAATATGTTGGTGAGTAGAATCAGTTCTTTAATAATGATAAAGTTCTTGATTTTTAATATGTACATTTAAGTTTTTCCCCCCACATCTAATACAATATTTCAGGATCATATGTCATTTGGTAGATTTTAAATTAATGTTATTCTAGTTTAGAAATAAATCAGTCTTGAGAGGATTAAGGCTAAAAATCCAGAATACTCATGTTCACATTTGGACTTAGAGATACATTTTTTTTAAGATTTTATTTATTTGATATATAGAGATAGATCACAAGTAGATAGGCAAGTAGAGAGAGAGGGGGAAGCAGGCTCCCTGCTGAGCAGAGAGCTCGATGTGGGGCTCGATCCCAGGACCCTGAGATCATGACCTGAGCTGAAGGCAGAGGTTTAACCCACTGAGCCACCCAGGCGCCCCTAGAGATACATTTTTAAGCATGCTTTTGCTTGTTGCTATGACCTCATCAGGTTTCCTGTCCTAACTACACACTGGACGAGAGTGGAGTTTTTTAGTTACAATTTAAGTAATAGAGAAAAAATATATATGTATATATGATCCATTGCATACAGACAATATCCAAATGAATTTGAATTTCAACATTTCTGTTTTGGCAAGAATTCAGATTTATAAGCAGCAAGCTTCCGTCTGGAATTAGAGTCTATATAAAGAGGCAAAACAGATTGATTGATATTCATTCACCATAATTTACAAGAGCTGAGAATGCTTATCTCTTGATAAGGATGGCTAAAGGCCATCTATAACAGATCATATGCAAATAAAAGCTTGCAATATAAATTAAAATAGTTTCTTAATATGTAATAAAACTGGACAAATGATTTATATATATGATTTTATGTATCTCCCAAATGCTTTTCTATAAATAATTGTCAACTATAAATTCAGTAAAATTCTATTATGTTTCTATCTTCAATATTTATATGAATGAATGTGCTGTCCTTTGTAGATGAAGGTAGAATTACCCAGTCACTATGAGTAAAATGTGTGCTTTGAATTGCTGGGAAGATTTTTTATTTTTTAAATATTTTATTTATTTGTCAGAGAGAGAGCACAAGCAGGAGAAGCAACAGGCTCCCTGCTGAGCAACGAGACCCATGCGGGACTCCATCCCAGGCCCCTGGGATCATGACCTGAGCTGAAGGCAGAGGCTTAATCTACTGAGCCACCCAGGCATCCCAAATTGTTGGCAAGTTTTAGTATTTATCAGTTTATAATGAAATCACAGTTTTTAATCCTCCTTGTGGAACTGAGTGGAACAGTCAAGGAAAAAATCTGAAGACAGTGTTAATATACAAAAATACTGAATGGAGTTATACATTGTGATAGCTTAAAATTTAAAGAATATTTTTATTTAAATACACACAAAAAGCTACATTTGACAATGATTTTAAGCTTTTTTCATATGGTATTACAATTGTATACTTCTCACTCTAAAGAAAGTACTCTGGTATCATTCAGACCAGTACATTAGAGGAATTACTTGGTCTTTTAAAGCCATTATAAATGGTATTCTATACATAGGTCTGGTATACAATGCAAAACAGTTTCATGTGAAATTACAAAACTATTCTAACTGAGCCAAAGAAATCCACTGGGGTCCCCTGAACCCTAAGTATCCCATGTTATTAAAAGTTATAAAGATAATGCTCAAAAATCTCTGAAGACGTTAATAAACTTCAGCTTGAAATCACAGCACAGAAACAGGACCCCAATTTTGCTATGATCTCTTAATGAGATGGCTCTATAACTGTGGCACAGGCCACAGAAGGCCCTGGACATACATGATAAAGTAGGAAAATCCCATAAAAATGAGGGTATCTCCACCCACTTCTAGTAACCTCATTGTTTCAGAACATATTATCAGTTGAAAAACAGGAACCGAGTTCACTCTACTCGTCCTGACTTGTCTAAGTGATTAGAAAAGTGAATTATGTGATACTGAAAAAAAATACACACATACACACATATATACATATATGCACACACACATCATACTCACATACATCATATATATGTATGTACATGCATATGAGATAATGGATTACTTGTGTCCGTGAAAACGGTTTTGCTAAAATCAATGGAATGGCCACCTTAAAAATACTTATATATTTTACATTTTGTACACAAAAATTTCCAGAAGCAGTGTTGTTTTAGATTTGGTTCTAAGCCAGCAGTGTCGTGACCTAAGTAAGTACTTTCCTTCGGTCCCCTGTCATCCTCCCTATGTCAGCTACCTCTTTCTTGTGATTGCAAGAAGACGTCACAAGCCCCAGGCTTCATGTGTATGCACCACCATATCCAGCAAAGAAGGGTATTTTATGCTTTTCATCTCCCTTATTTATGGAGAATTAACTTTCTTGAAGTCTTCCAAAGGACTTTCCTTTAGGTTCCGCCAGCCAGAAGAGTTTATATTCCAGTGCCCTAGCCACAGGGGAAACTGGGAAAGCAAGGATTTAAGCATATTCAACCTTCACATGCAGAAGCAGAGAAGGGGTGGGGAGAGACAGGAGTAAGGGAGATTATCAGTATGTCTGCCACATCTCTAGATATGTCTAATTTACCCTATATTGTTCAAAATTCATCTACCTACCAACCTATCCCCTCCTCTTTCTTGCACAGTCACACACACACACACACACACACACTACCCCCATATATGTACTTTTCTCCTGCAATTACTAGCTTGTGTGAGGGAAATACTGTTTATTTTAATGTGCCAAGGGATCATATGTACATCTTGCCACTGTACCTAGATTGCATGTTAAACCTTTTAACTCTTGGCTACATTTTTACCTAAAAGGATTCAGAAGTCTTTGTTGGCATTTACAAAAACAAAGAGCTGCCACAGGTTTGCAGCTCTTTGAAATTAAATGTGTTTTTAGTAAAAAAAAAAAAAAAAAAAAAAAAAAAAAGGAAAGAGAAAAAAGCAGCAGATAGATTTCATTGGACTTATGTATTTCTCTTATAAGTTAGTTGGTCAAGAAATGTAACATTTCCAGCATCCCTAAATCTCTTTGTTCAAACATTAAAACATGTCACACATTTTGTTTCACCTTATTTTCCAAGAGCTACTATGTTAGCTTTCTCATCTTCAGCAGGTTTTTAATGATGGGATTGTAGAGCATTTTTGCATGTAATTAATATAGAAACTACTCACCTAAATGCAAATATCTTTTAAAGAGCCAAGATTTAACATAGAGATCTTTAATGGACTCCAACCCAATTAATTCAAATTGATGAAAGTTCCAGTGAAAAGGGATTTTCAAATGGCTTACCAGAATCTTGTAATTACAGTCTTGTGTTAAATCATTTACAAATAAAATTGAAAATGACACTTTATCAGAAATTATTGAAATAGTTTTCATGAAACACTGAAGCATGACCACATCATTTTTCTCAAATGTGCATTTTACAGATTTTATTACTGACAAGTGGCATTACCTATATTTGCTTTTTCTAATCACTTTCTCAAAATTGAAATTAATAAAAGATAATCTAAGGATGAGTCTCAAATAACAAAATGAATATTTCTCAACATAGAAACCCAAATAGCTAAGTTAAACAGAAGTTGCAAATCTTGATGATCCCATCAGTGCAAAATAATGAAAAAGCCAAGCTCAGTTTGGGTGAATTGTATGTACATATTGATGGCGGGTGACCTTTTAAAATCATTCTGCCATGTTTTTCTTTAACTCTCAGTGTTTGTAAAACAAATGTTAGTTTTCTCACAAAGAATGCTATTTTACTCTAATAAAGCCCGCACCTCCATTTGCTTTCATCTTGCCTTTGCACTGAGGCCAATTATGCCAGTTTTACACATGATTATATGCATTTTGTCTTCCACTAGTCATGGTCACGATACTTGAGACCTTAGTAAGTGTCATCTTATCTGGAAGTCTTTACTAGCATTGTTTCAATAAGGTGAGAAATATCACAATGTCGGCATCCAATGCACAAGTGGGTCTATCTTTTATTTTTTAAAAAAATCCCTCCCAGTACAGAAAGAATTCATTATTCCACTCTCCAAACTAAACTCAACCCAGCTTGTCATTGAAAAAAAAAAATAGATAACTATAGAAGGCCATGCAGGAAATAGATACATTCATGAAAATGCAATAAAGGTAATAAAATATATTTTTAAGGAAAAGGTAATTCTTATTTTCTGACCAAAAGAGAGAGAGAGAGAGAGATTGATCATTAGGTGCATGTACTTCTTTTGATATGTTTGGAAAAAAAAAACATTAAGTTTTAAATAACAGATTCTTTTCAGAAATGTCCATGCTGAAGATATGGTTTCCATCATATCCTCTGAGGATACAGAGAAAGGTATCCGTACTACTGTATCTGGTTTATGAAACTTTGAGCTAGGAGGAGGTGGCTGCTAAAGTGTGTGCACACAGTTTCCCTCATGGCAGTTCTGAGGACAGTCAACTAGATTACAAAGACTCTATTATCTTATTTTAATCCAAGTATGAAGACATCACCGTAGCTTACAGAAATTGCTGATCAACGCCATTGGGGGCTGGAGGACCACACATGTTCACAATATTTTAAGCTGTGCAGCGTCACAGTCACAAAGTGGTTTTCTCCCACAATACCATTCTGTCAAAAATAAAGTAAATGGCCTGAGAAGTGAAATTGACATTACAGAACTATGGTTAGGAGAGAAGGTTCCTAGCCGACAAAGACCCGACTTACAATTTTTCAGCTTCACAATGGTGCAAAATCTACAGGCAATCAGTAGACAACAGACTTTAAATTTTGAATTTTGAGCCTTTCCTGGCCTAGAGACATGCCCTCAGATCTCTCTTGTGAGGCTGGGTGGTGGCGGTGAGTTCTGGTTCCCAGTCAGCCAAGTCATCACCAGGTAAACACTTTACCAGGTAAAGTGTATTGGTTGTTTAACCAATACACTTACAACCCTTCTCTACCCAGACAACCATTCTGTTTTTCACTTTCAGTGTTCAGTAAATGACATGAGATATTCAACACCTTTATTGTGAAATAGGCTTTGTGTTAGATGATTCTGTCCAACTGTAGGCTAATGTAAATGTTCTCAGCACATTTTAAGTCAGCTAGGCTAAGTTGTGATGTTGGGTGGTTTAGGCGTATTAAATGCATTTTTGACTTATGATATTTTCAATTTATGATGGGTTTATCAGGATATAAGTTGAGGAAGATCTGTAGAACATGAATTTTGATTAGATGTTCACAGCAGGGATTTGAGGGCCCTCAAGCAAACATTTCAGAGGAGATTTATTCACACTTTGTTAACTGCAAAATGTATGAATTTGTAGCAAATTTTCAGGCAATGGAAAGATTATTTGGCATTTCCAGATTCTGTTAGGAAGGGACTTTTCCCTTTCAATAGTTTAACTTATTTTCCATTAACTTTTGCCTTCCTCCAAGTAGAGAAGCCACACTTAAAAGTTTAAGAGAGAAAATCATATTTAACAAATGGATATTTCCTCTATATTGAATGACTATAGTTTAGATATATATGGTACAAACATTTTATAACTTTTTAGACACTTCTGATAACATTCTTTACACTGATAGGCAGATATTTTAGCTTTTGGAGATGGATTTCTGCTTCCTTGCAGTCTCTCCAATGTCCTTGGAGACTAACTAATAAGGTTTTGAGTTCTGTTGGTTTTTTGAGTGGAGAATGTAATAATCGATTTGTGCAGATCCATTACTCGGATGGAGAAAACAATACAACAGAGTACTAACTTATACAAAATTTCAGTATATAACATAGGAACTGAGCACGTTTCAGGGATAGGCAATATACTATTCCATTTCATTGTTCCTTAACAATTAAGAAAATGGAAAGAAACCTGAAAACTATGATCTTTATCCTTTTTCTTGTAAGTTTATCCTTTTACCAAGAGTAATTGACAAATGGCATTTCAGAGTTGAACAGATTCATGGGTCTATCTAATCCAATCCTCTCATTTTATAGTTCAGCAAGGTGAGATCTGAAAGAGGTAAATTAGTATTTGACCTGTCTACAACAAACACATGTGTGGGAGCTGATAATTCATAAAAGAGCAAAGCCCTAAGTTTTCACTCAACATTTATTGTGTGCTTGCTTTGTGCCAGGGGCTATGCGATGGTGGGAGGAAACTTACAATCTGCCTGTTTCATAAAACTTATCTCATGGGAATAGCAAGCTTTAATTAATCACACTAGCACATGTATTGTCTTAAAGTGAAATTAGTACTAGGAAGGAATATGAATGAGACAGAATCCTGAAAAAGGCATTGTTGGAGATGAGACCTGAAGGATGAATAGGTGTGAAAGTGGTTATGGGAGGGTGGTTTGAGTTCCTGGCAGGTGGAACAGCATATGCAAAGGCCTTTCTGGATGAGAGAGTATCAGGAGTTTAAGGACATGAATAAAGACAGAATATCAGGAATCACCTAATCTGGACAGACAGGAAAAAATTGAAAATAAGAATGAACACAGCTTCAAAGATTCATGGAGAAACAGCAAAAGTTCTATCATATGGGTAATTGGAGTCTCAGAGGGAAGAGAGAGGTTTTGAAGAAATCATGGGCAAAAACTTCTCATATTTGGTGAAAGACATAAACTTAAACACACACACACAAATTTAAGGGGTGCCTGTATGGTTGAGTCAGTTAAGTGTCTGATTTTGGCTCACATCGTGATCTAGGGATCCTGAGATCATGCCCCACCCCAGGATCTCTGCTCAGCAGGGATCCTGCTTCTCCCTCTCCCTCTGCTCCTCCCCCCCCACCAGTGCTCCCTCTATAATTATATAAAACTAAATAAATCAATAAATAAAATAATAAATAAAATTATTTTTTTCAAATAAATAAATTAAATTAAATTAATAAAAAAATTTTTTTAAAGGGCATCTGGGTGGCTCAGTGGGTTAAAAGCCTCTGCCTTCAGCTCAGGTCATGATCTCAGGACCCTGGGATCAAGTCTCGCATCAGGCTCTCTGCTCAGCAGGGAGCCGGCTTCCTACTCTCTCTCTCTGCCTGCCTCTTTGCCTACTTGTAATCTCTGTCAAATAAATAAATAAAATCTTAAAAAAAGATTTTTTTAAGAGTCAAGAGCCCATCAAACCCCAAAGAGAATAAATACAAAGAAAACCCCACATAGACATAACATAGTGGAACTGCTGAAAGGCAAAGATTAAAATATCATCTTTGGTTGCCTGGGTGGCTCAGGTCTGGCTTGAGGCATCTGCCTTCAGCTCAGGTCACAATTCAGAAGTACTGGGATCAAGTTCTGAATGGTACGCCCTGTTTATCAGGGCTTCTGCTTCTCCTCTGACCTTCCCCCCTCTTGTGCTCTCTCTCGCATGCACGCTCTCTCTCTCAAATAAATAAAATTTTTGGGAGGGGGGGAAGGTCATCTTCAAAGAAATTAAATAGAAAAGAGCAACAGCATATTCCATACAAAACAGTAACAACTTGGATGATTGTGAATTTCTCATCAGAAAGCATGCAAGCCAGGGGTGTCTGGGTGGTACAGTATATTGAGCCTCAGACTCTTGGTTTTGGCTCAGGCAGTGATCTCAGGGTCCTGAGATTGAGTGCCCTGTGAGGCTCTGCACTGAGCAAGGAGTGGGCTCCTGATTCTCTCTCTCCCTCTCCTTCTGCCCCTCCCCACTCTCTCTTGCAAATAAATAGTAAATAAATAAATAAATCTTTAAAAATTCAAAAAAAAAATACACGCAGGCCAAAAGTCAGCAGAAAATTATCTTCTAAAATTTCTGAAAAGATTTGTTTCTGTTCTTTCATTGCTTACTTCCTGTAAATCACCTTAACATCTTAAATTGAACATGATATCTCATTGATTTTCCACTTTCTGCATTCTATTAAAGAGAAATGTTAGAGAGGATAAACAGCAATTTAGGGGCATCACAAAATCTCTGACATAATTTTTTTTATCATTTAGTTTGAAATACTTTCTAATTTCAACTTTGAGTTATTTAAAAGGGAGTTTTAAAATCTCCAACTGTATTCTATAGTAATTCACTTTTAAACTTTAGCTTAATTTTTGTCAAAATGGTACACATGAATCAGAGTTTTAGAAACTTACTAATACCTCTCCCTACACTAGAAAGCATATCCAATTTCTACAAATCATTTGTATATTCTTGAGAATGATGTGAATGCTGTAACTCCTAGGTAGAAGCTGAATGTATTTTCATTAGAACAAGTCTGTCTACTGTTGGATTAAATCTTGTATTCTTTAGTAAAGGACAGTCAAACCAGACAAAAATTAAATGGGAGATAAACGATAAACTTCCAACTGTTTGCTTTGTCAATTACTCCATGTAATTCTGTTAGTCTGGCCTTATAAATAATAAAGATTTCATTATCAGCAACATGTGAGTTTATAACTATGTTTAATGACCCTTCTTATCCATAGTAACATTGTTGTAAATAATGAAATTCCATGTAGTCAGGTATAGACATCCACCTACTATGTTAATATTTGTTGCCATCTTTTCATTTTAACCTATAGCTTTATAATTTGATGTACCTCTTGTAAAAATGATATTACATGAACATAGTTTTTTTTAATCTTACATGCCAATTTTTAACCAAAAAGTTTAGTTCATTTATTTTACTCTATTTAATGATATATTTGATTTTAATTCAATGAGTTCATTCTGTTCTATTTTTTCTCCTTCACACTTTTTTCTCCCTTTATATGATTTTTTACAATGCATTGGAGTTATTTTTCATATTTTACTTTTTTTCTCTAAAGAATTGAACAGTAATTTCTATTCTTGTAGTGATTAAATTTATAATTTTATATGCATATCTAATTAAGTCCAAACTAGGTAATATTTCAGCCCTCCTTTTATTCAATACAAACTTAAATTGCTTTAAATCTCTGTCAGCTTTCATTTAAAATGTTATTTTTGTCCAGAATTTTACTATCACTTTTTATTTTCCTGTATCACCTATTAATATCATTTCATAATATTTACTATACCTTCATGTTTTCTCAGTTTTATGTTCACCATTTCCTTTGACATTCTGATGATTCCTTTTGTGATCTCTGTACTGCTTTGTCTTTATCATATCAAAATTTCTTGGGTGTGGATCTATTAATGGCAAAGTTTCTTATATGAAAATGTCTCGTTACACCTTTCTCTTCTCAGTATTTTGAAGTCATCTGGGTTTCCACTGATTTTGAAAAGAAATCTATCTGCCTATCTCATCATTCCTAGAAAAATCGTTCTTAAATCATTTTTGTTCTATTTGCTTTCAAAGGTTTTCTTCTTGTCTCTGGTTTCATATATCATTATTATAGGTCTAGTTATGGATTTCTTTTGTATTTATCCTGTTTGATATTTCCTATCTTTCTGAGTTTGTGGCTTCATCTCTTTCAAACACTCTTGGTAATTCTAATAAAATATACACATTTGAAAAGCTGCTTTCCCTATTTTCTATGCTGTGCTTATGGAACCTAATCGAATGTATTTTTTACCTTCACATTCTCTTCTGTGTCCTAACCTGCCTTTCCTATTTTTTATCAATATGGCCATCTCTTAAATCTG
The DNA here is from genome assembly GCF_922984935.1 of Meles meles. NCBI lineage: Eukaryota > Metazoa > Chordata > Mammalia > Carnivora > Mustelidae > Meles > Meles meles. The sequence continues at coordinate 57,760,857 of NC_060077.1, forward strand.
AAGAAATTTACCCAAATTTGTTTTTCAATTCATAAATTCACTATTAAATTCTATCTCATGCACTGTTTAACTTCTCTGTTGGCAGGGGGAGACCGCCATTCTGTGAAGTGGCTGAGCTGCCAAAGCTAAGGGATTAATGGTCCTCCGGAAACCAGCTGGGGTGAGGGGAGAGTCTCCCTTCCAGCCTCAGACCTTTGCTCAGGACATCTAGCCTCCAGAAACTAGTACAGATTTTGATGACTTTTTTTTTTTCCACTTTTAGAAGTGTCTATTTCTTTTGGACATCTCCTGTCTTTTTTATATAAATCTCTCATTTCTTTCCTAGATTTCGATTCAGTGTTTTGAAAGGCATTTAAAACATATTCCTCAATTATGCTGTACATAGTAATTCTAATATCCTAAGTTCTTGGAGGTCTCATTCTTTAGGATTTCTGCTGACTCTTAGTTATGGGTGTTTGTTTTACACTTCACAGTTTTGGCCCATTCAGGTGCAGCGGAGTTTTCTCAGTTGGAATCCTGGGAAGCCTGAGTTGGAAGTACACCATATCAGAGAAAGCTTCTGCCAGTCCCCCTCAGTGCAAGCAACCCTGATTCACTTATAATAATCTCTTTGCTTGGGATCTCCAAGACCACATTGTTGTGGGAGATGTGAACCCACAACACACATGTGGGGTCTATGGTCATAAATTTTTAGGAGAAACTTCCTTTCCTTTCCAGAGCCACACCTAAGACAGGGAAGTTTCCTTGTTATATCTTTATACATCCTTCACTGAAAATGAAATACTTTGGTGATTTCAGCTTTATGAGGGGTCTTTGATTCCAACTTCCAACCTTACATGGACCCAGGTTCCTATCTTCTGGCCCACAGACAGCTGATGAAGTCATTAACCTACAGCTTAACTGTAGCTACTTTTAAGTAGATGAAATCTGGTTAAAATAGGATGAAAGCTTCAAATTTCATTTGAAGGGTAAGAATATTCTAAAAAGATTTAAAAACATAATCAGGTTTACCTCTTCACGTAAAACAATTCAGCTTACAGGGAAAAAATTCTAGACTTATCTCTGTATCCACAACATTAAATGCAGTTTCTACTACTATTCTCTACTAAACTAAATCATATAAACTGCATAAGACTTTCCACAGAACACAAGAAGATGAACCTCCAAAATTCTATAAACTTATACTTGTAACTATAATAACACAAGTGTAGAAATAAGTGGCATAGGTTAATGATTGGGTTGGAGAGTAGACGACTTTAATATTCTGGAAAAGAGAGAGCAAGAGAAAGAGTGGAGGGGGAGGGGCAGAGGGTGACAGAGAATCCTTAAGCAGACTCCCTGCTGAGAATGGAGCTCAATGCAGGGCTCAATCCCAAGACCCTGAGATCATGACCTGAGCCAATATCAAGTGTTGGACACTTAATTGACTAAGCCACCCAGGCGACCCTGGAAAATTCTTTAATATGTCATAAGGTTAAAAAAAACCATCAGTGACATCAGTTAACCCTATGAGGTGAGAAGCTTTCCTACAATCAAAACACCAATAAATAAAAATAAACTTTTATTTAACTATGCATTTAAAAATCGTTTCACATCAGACTGGTACAAGCTGGAGAGGGAGGAGGGAGACAGCTGTAAATACAAAATGTAAATGGTGGCTGGTATCAACTAACACCTTCCAGCCTATTCTCGTAACTGGATACCAGCGATAAGAAAAGTAGCACCTTAAATTGGGGGGAAGGATTATATATTTACCTTTTCTTATATAATCTCTGCTTTTTTCTCCAGTTTTTAACAATTTTAGTAATTGTTATCTTTCATCCCTTGGCATCATCTACTGCGTGTCATCACAGCAGTAAGCAAAAGAAGAGCTGACAGGAAAATTAGTGTGTTACTTTTCATCACAAAAGGAAAAAAACACTACTGTGAAGAAGAGCTCTCTAGAAACTTCATTTTGAGTCATGATTTCCACCATTTTATAAATGGGAGCACACAGTTATGTTGATTTGATAGAATTTCACTGCCATTCCTTCTATGACTAATAGATCCTTGGAAACAAATCAAACAAAATATGTGTCCAGAAGGAGATGGACTTGTCTCAGTTTTGGTGCTAATCCGTGATATAGTTCCCACCCTTCAACGAGAAATAGTAAAGTAAAAAATTGAGTGAGTTTTTCACCAAGTTAAACTTATTCAATTTAATGAAATGTTTTTGATTCTTGGGTTAAATCTCTCCTTGCCTCCTTGTTGTTGTTGTTGTGTTGTGTTGTGTTGTTTTGTAGATTAAAATGTTTATTATTTTATAAAATGTCAGTATAATAGGTGAGAGAGGGTTTGTTTTAGTGCTTTTATATTCTTATATGGAAAAACAAACATTTGGTAAGTTTGTTGTGGTGTCATGTTTAAAATTTTCTTTTTAATTTACTAATCTATGAAAGGAAAAAGTCTCTAGGAACATCTTTGAGAAGGAAAAATATTGATGCGTTACACACAATGGATCTTAATCCATTCAGGTCAGAAATTAGGCCAGGCCACCACAGTGCAAAAAGTCAGCTGTCAATGGGAGAGAACTGACCTGCTGAAGAAAATTTTTTAAAAAGTGTGAGAATATATAAACCAATTCAGTGAAAGTATTCAATACCAGAGTTTTATGTGACAAGAAAAGTTCCATAGGAGAATTTTTTTCCCCCTAGAACGTTCTTAACCAACAGAAAAGTTCCTTATGGTGTTGAGGGAACTGAAGATCAGTTTTTAATAAAAAACAAAGGTTCACTTTGTCTTAAAAAAATTAATAATACACTTCCCTTCTAAGTTTCAGTTTTAAGGGTCAATGTTTGTATGATTAGAGACAGAGAGAGAAAGAGACAAAGAAGAGAAATAGAAACACACACACACACACACACACACACAGGAGAAGAAAATTATACTCTGTCAGCTTTTTCATTATCATTTCTAAACACAAAATTTTACTTAGCCATTATTCGATAACATGCACTAGATATAAGGCATTTCTGCTTTACAAATATTAACTCCTTTATTCTTCAGAAAAATCCGATGAGGTAAGTATTACCTTCAGTTTATAGATGAATAACATGAGACACAGAGACAGTAACTGGCCAAATGTGACATAGCTAATTTGTGAAGAGCTGGACATCAGACCCAGGCAGTCACCTACTTGTAGAGTTCACGCTCCTACCCACTACCATTACTGTCACCATGAATTAATGGTGGGAATTATATATCCCCAAAACCAGAAAAGCCAAATAATCACATCTAAGGATTGTAGAGCATTAATATTTTCCTTAGCATCCTTTGTCCAACAGACGTAAAATACTGTGCCTTTCTTTCACAGTGGTACCTGTTGGCTCACCCAAGGGAACATTGGGTCATGTCCAATAAATTTCTGAATTTAAAAACTTTCTTCTGAGTTTTTAGTTCAATAACAGTCTTTTGGAATTTTTCAAAATTCTTTCAAGGCCAGCATTACATTTTTAAAATACTTGTAAAATTTTAATTTAAACCTACAATTTAAATATATCTATATCATAAATGCAAATCTTATATTCAGTGCCATAAGAATACCAACATTCTATACCAATGTTGTTCTAGTCAAAAAATAAACTACCTCTCCTCTCAACTAGTTCTCCACCTAATCCACATGGAAACATTTCTCATTTCCTGAATTTGTACGAATACATTTTTATTACCAATAAATATATTTGCTTATCTTACTTTTTTGGAACATTAAAAAAAGAAAATTAAACAATATTATTAAATTCTATTTGTCCTGAGTCTAATCATCAATTGGAGATTTAGGACTAACAAAGTTGATTTCAACTTGTATTGATCTAAAAAAAAAGGTTGAAACCCTACCTTTGCCACATTTTATTCTTTATTTTCTTCCATCTTTACATATTTTATTTATTATAAATAGCTTTGTTACTTTTTTTTAATACTGTAATTTTTTTTCTCAGTGTTCATTGTTTATGCACCACACCCAGTGCTCCATGCAATACGTGCCCTCCTTAATACCCACCACCAGGCTCACCCAACCTCCCACTCCCTTCCCCTCCAAAACCCTCAGTTTGTTTCTCAGAGTCCACAGTCTCTCATGATTTGTTTCCCCCTCTGATTTCCCCCAACTCACTTCTCCTCTCCATCTCCCAATGCCCTCTGTGTTATTCCTTATGCTCCACAAGTAAGTGAAACCATATGATAATTGACTCTCTCTGCTTGACTTATTTCACTAGGCATAATCTCCTCCAGTCCCATCCATGTTGATACAAAAGCTGGGTATTCATCCTTTCATAATCCACCATTTTATTCTTTAATTAAATATTTATCATGTTGCTACTATGAGGTAGATACCATGCAGAATTCTAGGGATACTAAGATAATGTAAAGTAATGTAATGGGTGTTGTTAAGATATATTTGAGTCAAATTTTGGCAAATCCCACTTACTCAAATTTTGTGGCTGCATCATTTATTATAATATGGATTAATCACTTCAGTATCTTTGTCCTAAAGTTAAAAATTGCATCCTTCCTTTCATTGTCTATAAACATTAGCACTAAAAGTATTTGCTTCTACAACTTCCACTATAGGACAATGGTTGCTGGCTAGGTATTTACACATGTCAGTTTCTTGAACCTTGACTATATAGGAGAGCACTATTAGGAAACTTTTCAAAGAAAGTGAATTACAGCCTTCCAGGTATTAGATAGTGATGCTCTAGAGGAATAAACTCAGGAAATGTCAGTGACTTTTCCAAAATAAAAACTGTCTGAGAAAATATCACAACGATACCTCTCTATGGTTGTATCAGTGACAGTTACTTTCAAACACCAAAGAATTGCTCAAAGAGAAAGTACGACTTTCTTTACGTTGTAATTGACGTAAGTTATTATTACCATAACACTAGAAGTTGGATAGGATAGGAAAGTCATACATACATAGCTGGTAGGAAAGTAAAATGATACAGACATCCTGGAACATAGTTTGACAGTTTAACAAACCCAACATGCAATTACTCTGTAACATATCAGTTGCACACTTGGCTATTTATCCCAGAAAAATGAAAATCTAGGTCTACACAAAAACCTATACACAAATATTTATAGCAGCTTATGTGTAACAGCTCCAAAGTGAAATATGATCAAACATCCTTCAAGAGATTAAGGATTAATCAAATATTAGAACATCTATACCACAGAGTACTACTTAGCAACAAAAAATACAAACTATTGATACATACACTTGAATAAATCTCCAGGGAATTTCATTCAAGGAAAAAAAGCCAGTCCCAAAACATTCTATACTATATAATTTCACCATGAAATTACAAATTTTAGAAATGTAACTTAGATCAGTGAATGAAAAGGGTTAAATTGGGGTCATGGGGATTAGGATTAGAGAGAGGTGGGTATAGTTATAAAAGGGTAGTTTGAGGGATCCTCTTGTTATTAAAATGTTCCAGTATGGTACATTTTAAGTATGGTACTGAATACACAAACCCACACACATAATTAAATTGTGTAGAACTTAATACACACACACACACACAAATAAATATAAGATAAAATTGGAGAAATCTAATGAGGATTATATCAATATGATCACCTTGGCTGTGATATTATACTATATTCTGCAAAATGTTAAATCATTGGCAGGAAGTGGTGGGGACAAAGGTTCACTCTGTGGTATTTCATAAACCACATGTGAATCTACAATTATCTCAATAAAAATTTCAACTCAACAAAGGGTGATTAGAGAGTTGGAGCAGTCTGTCCTCTGTCTCTCTCTCTCATATACACACACACCTACACACTCGTGCCATACTTACTCATCTGAGTCTCCTGTACAGTTCTGATTCATTAAAAGTGCTATTTGCCTTTACAAATACAAAATTATTTGCCTATACAAAACCTGTATATGTGCATGCAAAATACACAGCAACACCACCCTACTGATCCATGATTGTACACATGATATCCCTCCCATCATCTAATTGTTCTAGATAGTCTCTTCAATAAGAGAAGAATCTATACATTTTGATAGTGAGTTCTAGACCTTTCATCACAAATAGTCTCAGCCAGTAATTAGTTTGCAAGCAATTTTTTAATCCACTGGCCCCTAAGACAATCTTTATAATAAAGCTTTCTACAATACTTGTATTAAATCATTCCTTCTTATTTCAAAATTCTTAAGTTTTATAATTTTAAATATACTGTATTTCAAAGTAATCATTTGGTTTATATGAAGAGACTTTTAAAATGGGCTTTGGTTGAAACTCAGGCTGGATAAGGGTAAGAAAACAATGGGTGAAGGAAAATTAAGTCCCTACCTTTCCCTTGGCCAGTTGTGTTCTACTCTAGTACTGTGGGCCTGAGTCTCTCTCCAAGCATATTATATTTCTGAATTGTTTTATAAGTAGTTGAATAAATTCTAAGATAGCTTCACATCCTCTGTACACATAAAGGATACTTCAGAATTCATACATTTATACCGACTGTATTTATTGAGGAAAAGGAAGAAACAATGACTTAAAAAAAGAAAAATTTATATTTAAATTCTTAGTTGTCCAACTAATTCTTAGTTGACATATGAATCATATTTATTGACTCATTTAATCATTCCAATCCCCAGGTAAAATAAATATCACTTGTTCACCTCATTTCACATATGTTGGGAGAATTTTTGAAGTGTTAACAGATTTCTTTCATTTGTATTTCTATGTATATTCTGGCCTTGTTCCCAAACCAGGTTGTCAGGGAATTCCATCATCACTGCCCTAGGGAAAGCACATATTTTATGTGTTTTATGATAGCACATATTTTTTACAAACATTTAAGCCCTGGATTTTAAGTTTCAGAGATTTACTTGGAGTTGTACAAGCTTGAGCTTTTGAGCTTCATGAACCTAAAGCCTGCAGAGCTCATCATATAATGTCTATACCACACCAAAATGATATGAATGAATCCCGATGAAGTAATAAACAGTTTTCACACTCCCAATGAGATAACAATTCTCTCAGTGGGTGGAGAAAGACATGGAAGGAACAAAATGTAATCTATATACTCATGAGCTCCTGAGAAGTAGACTTGAACATATATTAGTGGGAATGCATGGGATGAATTCCATGACATCAAGAAAGACACCCAAATACGTTAGTAGGGTCCCATACTTGCATATCCCATGTATTCAGAAGCTAGGTGTACCACTTAGCAATAGAAATGGTAGGAGCAAATTGTATGAGAAAATGTACATGTCAGTAGAGGCCACTGCCATCAGCTGATGACCAAGACCCAGCTGAGTTATCTCTGCTCTCTGAGGTTGTGACACTATATGAGTTATCCCTAATCCTTAGAACCTCTGGTAAAGGGATACTTTAGACTTACTGAGATCATCAGGAATTAACTAAAATTAAGTCTCTCCTTCACCGGGTTTCATTTGCTCTTCTTTTTCTAGTTCCGCAGGTGCAAGCTGAGATTATTGATTTGAGACATTTCATCTTTTGTGATATAAGTATTTGCCACCATAAATCTTCCCCAAAGCCTTGTTTTAGGGTCATCCCACAAATTTTGATGTTACGTTATCATTTTCCTTCAGTTCAAAATATTGTCTAATTTCCTTTGGAATTTATTCTTCACTCACAGGTGATTTGAAGTTATGTTGTTTAATCTTTAAATACTTGGGGGATTACCACATGAAGTTGTCATATTGATTTGTACTTTAAATCCTTTGTGGTTAGAGAACATCTTTTGTACATTATATATAGTTATATGCATTGTACCTACATAGACTTAAAACCCCAGCAGACAGTGCTATAATTTTTGCTTTCAATAGTCCTACATATTTTAAAGAATTCATGTGATGAAAAATAGTGTGTTTACTATGCCTGGGATTCTTCCCTTATTCCTGAAGCTTTAAATTTCCTTCTAGTATCACTCTTCATCCTCAAGAATATCTGCTAGCATTTATTTTAGAGCAAGTCTACTATAAAATAATTCATAGTTTTCTTCATCTGATAATGTCTTCTCTTCACCTTTCCGAAAGATATTTTCACTGGATATACAATCTTTTTCTCCCAACACTTAAAATTTATATTGTTGTTTCAAACCCTTCATGGTTTCTGATGAGAAGTCCGCAATCATTCAAATTAGTTTACCTACATATAATGTGGTGTTCTTCCATGGCTGCCTTCAAGACTGTCTTCTCTCAGCAGTGGCATTATTATGTGTTCTATGATAATTTTTTGAGCTTACCTTGTTTGGTTTTCACTAAAGTATCTTGAATTGGTCTGTCACCAAACCTGGGAAAATTTCAACCATAATTTTCCAACTTTTTTTCCTACACCAATTTCTTTCTTTTCTTCTTCTATGATTTCATTAGCACAAATGTTAGCTTTTTTTCTTTTATAACACTGTTCCAGAGATACCTCAAGGGTTGTGTTTATTTTTTTCAAACTTTTTCTACTTTGTTTTTCAGACAGGATAATTTCTATTTGTCTATCTTTAAATTCACTGACTCTTTCATCTGCCCTCCTCATTCTACTCTTGAGTCCACACAGTAAATTTTTACCATTTATTGTAGTTTTTTTCGGTTCAAAGATTGGCATTTTATTTTATTTTTTGTAGCTTTTCTTCCTCTGCTGAGAATGTCTATTTTTCTAATCATTTCAAGAGTGTTTGCATTTCCTGCACAGAGCGAAGTTGTAATAGCTGCTTTAAAGTTCTTTACATTTAACTCCAATATCTAGTTCAACTCAGAGTTGGCATCTGTTGATTTTTTCCTATTAAAATTTGTCCAGGAGGCAAGAATACCCAACAGGGGAAAGACAGGCTCTTCAGTAAATGGTGTTGGGAAAACTGATAGCTACATGCAAAAGAATGAACCAACCACTTTCTTACACATACACAAATATAAACTCAAAATGGATTAAAGACCTAAATGTGAAACCTTAAAAATTCTTGAGGAGAACACAGGCAGTAATTTCTATGACGTCAATTGTAACATTTTTCCAGACAGGTCTCCTAAGGAAAGACAACCACAAGCAAAAATGAACTGGGCATCTGGGTGGCTCAGTCAGTTAATCATCTGCCTTGGACTCAGGTTATGATCCTAGTGTCCTGGGATCCAGCCTTGTATCAGGCTCCCCACTCAGTGGGGAGTCTACTTCTCCTTCTGCCTCTGATTCTGTACCCTGCTTGTGCTCTCACTCACTTGCTCTCTCTCACTCAAATGAATTTTTGAAAAAAAGCAAAAATGAACTCTTGGGACTACATCAAAACAAAAACCTTGGCACAGTGATGGAAACATCAACAAAACAAGAAAGTAACCTACTGAGTAAGAGGAGATAATTGCAAATGATTAAACCCATAGGGGTTAATATCCAATCTCTCTCTCTCTCTCTCTATATATATATATATATATATACACACACACACATATATGTATACATATATGTGTGTATATACATATATAATTTATAAAATGTAACACCAAAAAATCCAATTAAAATGGCAGAAGAACTAAAGAGACATTTTTCCAAAGAAGACATACAGATGACCAACAGACACATGTAAACATGCTCAACATCGGGGCGCCTGGGTGGCTCGGTGGGTTAAAGCCTCTGCCTTCAGCTCAGGTCATGATCCCAGGGTCCTGGGATGGAGCCCCGCATCGGGCTCTCTGCTTGGCTGGGAGCCTGCTTCCTCCTCTCTCTCTCTCTGCCTGCCTCTCTGCCTACTTGTAATCTCTATCTGTCAAATAAATAAATCCTTAAAAAAAAAAAAAAAGATGCTCAACATCACTGACCACGAGGGAAATGTAAATCAAAGCCACAATAAGATATCACCTTACACCTGTTAGAACAGCTGAAGTTAAAAAGACAAAAAAATAACATGTGTTTGCAAGGATGTGGAGAAAAAGGAACTCTTGTGCACTGTTGCTGAGAATGTAAACTGGTGCAGTCACTATGGAAAACAGCATGGAGGTTCCTCAAAAAATTAAAAATAGAATTACCATATGATCCAATAATTCCACCACTGGGTATTTACCAAAAGAAAATGAAAATTTGAAAAGATAAACATACCCCTATGTTTACTGTAACATTATTTATAATAGTGAAGATCAGGTGGGGTGCGTGGGTGGCTCAATTGTTCAGCATCTGCTTTTGGCTCAGGTCATAATCCCAGGGTCCTAGGATCCAGCCCCACATTGGGCTCCATGCTCAGCAGGAAGCCTGCTTCTCCCTCTTCCACTCCCCCTGCTGTGTTCCCTCTCTTACTGTGTGTCTCTCTGTCAAATAAAATCTTTAAAAAAAAATAATAAGGAAGCAACCTAAGCATTCATTGATAGATAAATGGATAAGGAAGGAAGATGTCACACACACAGGAATATTATGCAGACATTAAAAAAAATAGGATCTTGCCATTTGCAACAACATGAATGGACCTAGAGGGTATCATGCCAAGTGAAGTCAGTCATACTAGAAAGACAAATACCATATGATCTCACTCATGTGCAGAATCTGAACACCGAAACAAATCAATAAACAAAAAAACAGAATGAGACCTATAAATACAGAAAATAACCTCATGGTTTCCAGAGGGAGGAGGATGAGGGGATGGGCAAAATAGATGAAGGGGAGTGAGAGATACATTCTTCCAGTATGAAATAAGTCATGGGGTACAGCATGGAGAATACAGTCATAATACTGTAATAGCATTGTATGGCAACAGATGGTATCTATACTTGTGGTAAGCAAGCCTAATGTATAGAAAAGTTGAATCACTATGCCATACTACCATAACACTGTGTGCCAACTACACACAAAAAAGGTCAAAAATAAAATTTATCCAATTTGCAGTCTTTTTATATGCCAAATAAGTTCAGGTTATATCCTGAACATTTGAGGATTATGTTATAAGACTAGATCCCATTAAAATCTTCTGGAAAGTGTTCTATATTTATGGCATGCATAAATCCTATTAGATTTGGACCACAAATTCTGTCTTGCCTTTGTAACAGTGATGCCAAAATTAGTTCATTTTTCAAATTTTGCTTTGCTTCTTTGGGTCTTCTCTGGATATGGGCAGCTCGGGGATTCATCTGGGCCTTGGACAGTGATTTATATCATACCTCAGTTCTCAAAGACTTGGTCATGGTTCTTTGCATAGGTTCTTCACATTCAAAGCTTGACAATGAATTCAGTTCACACAAAGATGTAGGATATCTCCACTCTGGTATTTTGCTCACATTCTCGTATTTCCCCAAATCCCCCCCTCTGACTTTTTTTTTTTTTCCCTGATTCCTCTAGCCTTTTGTACTTCACACAATTCCATGAGACTCGGGCCATCTTCACAAAAATGTATCAGGAAAACCGGGAAAGAGAAAGTAGTAAAGGGATCTCACACACCCTCTTTGGACCACAGGGGCCATTTTACCTTGTTCCTTTGGCCAAAGAGACAAGTTTTCCACTCAGAGCTTTAGGTCCCTCTCTTACTGCACTGCCTCAATGGTAGGGCTTTCAATGACAATGAGAAGGAAAAAAAAAAAAGGATTCCCCCATATTCTCCAGGTGTCAGGGGCCCTTTTTTCTGATCCTCTGAACAGAAGTTACCCTCAGAATTTGTATTGTCTGCTCTCATCATGCAGTTCCATGACTGAGACTAACCTTTGCTTAAATCTGGGAGCCAAAAGAGCAGGAAAAAACTAATAACCAGCACACCCACCCCTTATACTACTGTGCTTCTTGTTGACTTCCATCTGCTTTACTGTTTGTTTCTCAGAGTTCTCAAGTAGTTGTGCTTCATATTGTCTCCAGAGTTTTTAGTGTAATCTGTGGCAGGAACAGTCCATGATAATGTTTGTATTATTTTGGCCAGCACTGGAAACTCATATGGTAGCTTTTTAGAAACAAAAAATCGTAAGTCCTGTCCTGACCTAGATCCCTGATTTGTTTTAACAAACTCCCCAGGTAACTAGTGAGCCCATTAAAATAAGAGATGTCTGAGCTAGATCACAGAAATAAGATTCAAAAAGCTCTCAGAATCTAAGAAAATTCATGTAAAGTCCTTCAGTGAGGTCTAAAAAATAAATTCTAATACACAAACACCTACACACACACAAACATATTTTTAAAATAAAAAAGTAGGGTGCCTGGGTGGCTCAGTGGGTTAAAGCCTCTGCCTTCGGCTCAGGTCATGATCCCAGGGTCCTGGGATCGAGTCCTGCATTGGGCTCTCTGCTCAGCAGGGAGTCTGCTTCTCCATCTCTCTCTCTGCCTGCCTCTCTGCCTACTTGTGATCTCTGTCTGTCAAATAAATAAATAAAATATTTTAAAACAATAAAATAAAATTAAAAAGTAATTATCATAATCCAGTGGGAAGGAAAGCTTAAAACAGAAAAATAAAATAAGATGACATATCATATCAAAATGGTAAAGAAAATCATGGTAGAGATGTTAGAGCATGTATTTGTGAAGCCATAAAAATAATCAGCAAGACTAGTAACATTGAGAAAATGTTAATGATAGTAATTTTAAATGAAAAAGCATGATTCAAGTTATATTAAACTGTTATAACTCTAAAAAATTTTAGAAAATTAATAAATTTTAGAAAAATAATTTCTAAAATAAATTTTAGAAAAATAATCAGTTCAGAAGAGAACAACCAGAAAGTTAAGCAAACTGGGAACAAAGAGGAATGACTGCTTAGAAGGAACAGCTCTAAGCAAGTCAGATTACGGTGGATAACATTTGTTGACTTTCTAGCATCTGTCATCCCCTCCCATTCTCAAGCTCTCTATTATTTTTTTGGAGATCTCATCGGTGTATATAAACTGATTAGACATAAAGACTCTGAATTCAAGCCAAACTCACAAGAGATTTTAGTATAAAACCTGAAACTACATAACTTATACTGAGAAACATAATTTCAATATTTCCAACATTGGCAACAGTTGAACAGTATGCTCTCTCTCTTTAGTCAAGCCAATGGAAACTCAAATTATTAAAAAGTGGCCTGTTAAACTTGGACTGAATGAGGATACAATACCAAGTGATTACATTATGGCAGTAGGCTCCTCTGGATAGAAACCTTTTTGTACACGATAAGGCTATGTCTTCAGGAAACAGACTTCTTCTGTCATTACAGGATATTATTAGCACCACCAAAATGTGTATCTTTAAATCATACTTCTATGGTTAAACAAACATAACTTATAACTTTCTTTCTATAATACATAAAGTTCTTTAGCCATTGTGAAGTTCAGTATACAAAAAATGTTAAATTTGAAAGACATAGAAGATGATATATACACACCTAAATATCATTTTTTTCATTTAATACATACTCATTCATAATTATTTGCTAAACTTTAGTGATAGAACAATGATCTTTTCTTTAAGAATGGGACTACTAATTGACATTCCAAGTGTATAAGCCCTCAAAAATTAATATGATTTCAGTTTCAGTTAAAGTAGAATGAGAAGTTAGTCATTACTTATAATTTAGGGAGTATGGAAACCTAAATTTTCTTATTTTTTTATATTTCCACTTGTTTTTAGCAGTTCCTATGTATTCTGAGACTTTATACAGCACCAAACTTAGGTTATTGTACTCTACCAGTTTACAAAATATTCAAATAGCATAATTAAAAAAAATTAAACCAGCAAAAAAGAATGTGAGAAAAACATAACCAATAACATGCATACAACTCAATTTTATGGGCACAAAGTACAACTAACGACAAGATAAGCTACATAAACAAGTTTGTTCACATCATGGAAATCAGTATGTGACAGAGGAAAGAGAGAGTTTTTAGGATAATTCACTGCTAGTGAGGCTCTAGTAAGAGAGGTTTTACTATATTTTCAAGCAAAATTCATCCGCTCTTATAGTATAGTAGACATTCTGTCACTGTAAAGTGACTTTGAATTTCACATATTAATTAACTGTGTTGATTTTAAAGTTTAAATTCTAGAGGGTGATCTTATTTCTCTTATTTGAAAATTCTAGGGGACATATTACTATTATACTGTATGTATCAACAACAAAGTAATGTAAATTAGCTAACGGGTACTTATTCATAATACCTTCTTTATTAAGTAGAGATCCATTTATAATGGCATGGACCTATGAATTGTTTATATGAGGATAGAAATGGTTTAAGAAAAAGTTTTTACTCATTATAGTAGATAATCATACCCCCTCTGCTATCTTATTAATTATGAATTTGTAGATAAATCCTCCTTTAATAGGTAGTTCAAGGTAAATGTCATCCGACTCCTGTTCAAATTAATGCTAATTTTAAATTAACATATTCCAAATTAGTGAGACCAAACAAATCATCAAATGAATTATTTTATAATGGTAGTTTTTATGGAGAAAGATTAATTAAAACAAATATAGCAAACTCTTTCTTGACCTCAGATAAACACCAAAGAACATGTAAACAGAGACTACTAAGAGAACAATGACCCACATCTAAAATTCAAACAAACCTGCGATATTAGATTTGAAAATCTCATCTAATTAGGTCAATTGGTTAGAGCAGGATACTAATATGGCCAAGCTAAACCCTGGATCCTCATATATGCCACCTAGCTTTGCCCCAGGTCTCTAAATTAAATCCCTAGGGCTTTCTAGCCATCTGGCAAGTGAAGTTAGTTCCAAATACAAGCATCCTTCCCTGAACTGCCCCCTATCTTGGCACCCCACAGAGAAGAAAACTTCAAATATATTTGCCAATCTTCTTTCAATGACTGCTCCCTTTCTACATAATGATGACACATAAATATTCAAGTAACATTCCCTGAAAACACATTATAACCTTTAAAAAGGAAGAAAGGCACTTACAACAAAAAGACCAGCTCTCTGCCTATAAGACAGGTTATTCCTTTTTATTACCAAAATTAAGTTTCCAAGTTACTGAACTTATCTTCTGAATCTCTTTCTCAACCTCCCAGTTTTCTAACAGCTCCAAACAGTGGGAAAATCTGTAACTGTGAGGAAAAAGTACCACAAACGAGTACTTGATTAAAATTAGGAAAAGTGGAACATAAGAGCCCATTGAATAAACGCCAGATAGATAGACAGGAAGAAAATCAAAACAAAGATTTTCCCATCTCAACATAGAGAGGGTAAAATGATTCCCAGCACCTGCTAAGATTTTAACAGAAAAAGATCTACTTATAAACGTTATTTTCTATATCCTAGACCCTAAAGTTTAGGCAGGTCTTCTTTAAAATGAGTATTATATTAAAATAATTATCCAAAAATAAAATTATTTCTAATAAATGATGATGTTGTATTTTGTTGTATCTTCTGTATATTGTTTTCAAAACACTTCTACATGCCTTAACACAATTATGTAAATTATAATAATCTCTTGATATGTATATTCTTCTGCCTTCATCTTCCCACAAAAAGCCTAAAACAGTAAGCTACCTTGTATTCTATTTAGGAAATAGAAGAAAGATAATGAAATAAAAATCACTTAAAGACATTAAGAGAAAAATCAAAGCTATACACACACACACACACACACACAGACACACACATATATATATATTCCCACTACAAGCCATCATTAAATATTTCAAATGATCTGTTAGAAATTTTGCATTTTACTAAATTACTAAGTTATGGACCATTTCATCAAAAACTTTTAAAAAGTCAGCACATTAGACATTAGTGGAAATGATATTTACATTATGTCTCCCTGTATCTTAAACCACGAATAGTCAAATATGATTTTTAAAAAATTGACGGGGCGCCTGGGTGGCTCAGTGGGTTAAGCCTCTGCCTTCAGCTCAGGTCATGATCTCAGGGTCCTGGGATTGAGCCCTATATCGGGCTTTCTGCTCAGCAGGGAGCCTGCTTCCCACACCCCCCACACCCCCACCGCCCCCGCTGCCTGCCTCTCTGCCTACTTGTGATCTCTCTCTGTGTCAAAGAAATAAATTTAAAAAAATAAAAAATTGACTTGTTTTGATTGTGCATATGTTTTTGAGAAAATTCGCACCAAAGTGTTATGTATAAGTTTTCTTTTGCTGTGTAATTGCACATTGGGTGGCTTACAACCTTCAAACTTACTATCTCCCAATTCCTGTGGGTCAGAAGTTCAACACCTTTTAACTGGCTCCTCTGCTCAAGTCCTCATAAAACTGAAACAAGGGTCAGCCAGCTACATTCTCATTTGGAAGCTCAATAGGGAAAAATCCACTTCTGAGCTTTCTTTGGTTGTTGGCAGAATTCATTCCCTTATGGTTATAGGATTCATATCCCTGTTGTTTTCCTAGCTATTGGCAAAGCATGCTCTCAGCTTCTACAAAGTTGCTGTCAGTTCTTAACCACAGGGCATCCTCCATCTAAGGCTTTGAAATTCTTCATGTCTTCTGCTGTGAGCCAGTGAAAAAACTCTCTGCTTTTAACAGGCTAATGTGATTAAAGAGGGCAGAAAGAGCTCTTTCTTAAAGTCAACAGTACCATATAATATAACAAAATTATGGTAGTGAAAACTTATCATATTCACAGGTTCTATCCCACTCAAAAACAAGGGGGGGGTGGTAAACAAGTATGAAGGACATTTGGAAGTCATCATAGAATCCTGCCTACCACAGTGCACAAAAATTGAGGGATCACAGGGAAGACTCTCACTGTAAAGACAGATGTGTGGGTATAAAACAAAGAAGTACGAGCAAGATGTAAAATACTGCTTTAAAACATAAACTTCATGTTTCAATAAATATTTGAAACTCTAACGTGACTTTGAAAATTCGTGTACCTGAATAAGTATTCTTTTCTTTTTTTTTTAATTCTTTATTTTTAAGTAACTTCTTCATCCAACATCGGGCTTGAACACACGCTCATCCACTGAGCCAACCAGGTGTCCCCTGAATCAGTGTTCTATATAGAATTCTCCACTTGGGTTTTTAGAAAGATTTCTCTGGGAAGTCTTTGTCATTGTGGATATAGCAACAACTAAAAGATCAACAATTGTTTCTCATCCACTCCAAAAACAACAAATAAAAAACCTGTTTACTATAAGATGACTTAATTCAAATTCCTTTTAAGAGACTTTACATTTATTAAGTTTCATAAATTCTATTTTTAACATTTTATTGGACTTAAAGTTTGAGTTTGTACAGTATGATTCATTTATACATAATTCAGTTAAAACATCAAGCTGCTGAATTTTACTGATTGACTGCCTGAAAATTTGAATCTAATTCTTGGGTAATATCCGTAATTATAAAATTTCAAACAACATATTGAGTCAAAGGAACTATTTAGCTTCTATTTCACTCATTTGATTTATATTCTGCAACATAAACCACTATGAGACATCAAGTCTCTACCTGTAAGCCCTAAATTATGGCATCCCTGCTCAAACACTTTCGGTAGCTGTCCTTTCTTACGGAATGAAGTCTGAACATTTTAACATGGCAATGAACATTTTAACAAGTCTGAACATTTTAACATTTTAACATTTTAACATGACTTCCCATACTTTTGGCCCAGCCTACTTTTCCAACTTCACCTTTCACCATACCCTATACTTTAGCTTTCCTTGACTGGGTACCACTCCCTGAACATGCCTTTGATGAAACAACCTCTACCGCCATACCAACATCAAACCTATGTAATTGTTTTATGGATGTCAAGGATTTGTAAAGCTAAGATATTATTTAAACGCTGTGTTGGCTGAGTACAGAGTACACCTCCTTAATAAAAAAAAAAAGTGCTATTTTAGCTGAAGTGTAAGCTAAACACAATGTGAGGCAAAATTGTACTATGGATTAGACTAATTATCTCTACCTGGTATATGCACATCACAGAGAATATATGAGATGACCTACTGAGGTGAACAAGAAAGTATTAGAATTTATATGTATTTTAATCTCAGTTCTGTATGTTTATATTTTTGAGTATTTTTTAAATGTCTTAATTATTAATACAGTAGTGTATCTATTAATTTACTATATATTACATATATAATTTCATGTTCACTTTTGTTAACAATCAGAGTATGTTATTTTGAAAGTCTGGAGATCAAATCGAGGACTTTAGAATCCAACTGAAATGATTTCTGTCTGAACGCTAACACTTTGAAGCTCTGTGACTTCAGAAAGTCACCTTAATTTAAACCACAGTTTTCCCAAGTGTGTAATAAAAAGCATTAATAACCATAGGCTGTTGCGAACATTAAAGGGTGTGCTTTCTTTAAATGATTAGCCCAATCTTTAACCTCTAGGAAGAACTTGATAAATATAAGGCATTAGTATTGTTACTAATCATGTTATATTTAATACTTGCAATTGCCTTAGAAAGGAGTATGTTCCTTGAAGAGGTCCAGATGAGGAGCAAAGTCTCTAGTTTCTTAGTCTTTTTTTTTTTTTTAATTAATTTATTTATTTTTATTTGCTTATTTACAGCATAACAGTGTTCATTGTTTTGGCATCACACCCAGTGCTCCATGCAGTACGTGCCCTCCCTATTACCCACCACCTGGTTCCTCAACCTCCCACCCCACCCCACCCCCTCCCGCCGCCCCTTCATAACCCTCTGGTTGTTTTTCAGAGTCCATAGTCTCTCATGGTTCATCTCCCCTTCCAGTTTCCCTCAACTCCCTCTCCTCTCCATCTCCCCATGTCCTCCATGTTATTTGTTATGCTCCACAAATAAGTGAGACCATATGATACTTGACTCTCTCTGCTTGACTTATTTCGCTCAGCATAATTTCTTCCAGTCCTGTCCATGTTGCTACAAAAGTTGGGTATTCGTCCTTTCTGATGGAGGCATAATACTCCATTGTGTATATGGACCACATCTTCCTTATCCATTCATCCGTTGAAGGGCATCTTGGTTCTTTCCACAGTTTGGCGACCGTAGCCATTGCTGCAATAAACATTGGGGTACAAATGGCCCTTCTTTTCACTACATCTGTATCTTTGGGGTAAATACCCAGCAGTGCAATTGCAGGGTCATAGGGAAGCTCTATTTTTAATTTCTTCAGGAATCTCCACACTGTTCTCCAAAGTGGCTGCACTAACTTGCATTCCCACCAACAGTGTAAGAGGGTTCCCCTTTCTCCACATCCTCTCCAGCACACGTTGTTTCCTGTCTTGCTAATTTTGGCCATTCTAACTGGTGTTAGGTGGTATCTCAATGTTGTTTTAATTTGAATCTCCCTGATGGCTAGTGATGATGAACATTTTTTCATGTGTCTGATAGCCATTTGTATGTCTTCGTTGGAGAAGTGTCTATTCATATCTTCTGCCCATTTTTTGATATGATTATCTGTTTTGTGTGTGTTGAGTTTGAGAAGTTCTTTGTAGATCCTGGATATCAACCTTTTGTCTGTACTGTCATTTACAAATATCTTCTCCCATTCCGTGGGTTGCCTCTTTGTTTTGTTGACTGTTTCCTTTGCTGTGCAGAAGCTTTTGATCTTGATGAAGTCCCAAAAGTTCATTTTTGCTTTTGTTTCCTTGGCCTTTGGAGACATATCTTGAAAGAAGTTGCTGTGGCTGATATCGAAGAGGTTACTGCCTATGTTCTCCTCTAGGATTCTGAGAGATGGGCATAAACCTAACCAAAGAAGTAAAGGACCTGTACTCGAGGAACTACAGAACACTCATGAAAGAAATTGAAGAAGACACAAAAAGATGGAAGACTGTTCCATGCTCTTGGATTGGAAGAATAAACATTGTTAAAATGTCTATACTGCCTAGAGCAATCTATACTTTTAATGCCATTCCGATCAAAATTCCACCGATATTTTTCAAAGAGCTGGAGCAAATAATCCTAAAATTTGTATGGAGTCAGAAGAGACCCCGAATTGCTAAGGAAATGTTGAAAAACAAAAACAAAACTGGCAGCATCACGTTACCCGATTTCAAGCTTTACTACAAAGCTGTGATCACCAAGACAGCGTGGTACTGGCATAAAAACAGACACATAGACCAGTGGAACAGAGTGGAGAGCCCAGATATGGACCCTCAACTCTATGGTCAAATAATCTTCGACAAAACAGGAAAAAATATTCAATGGAAAAAAGACAGTCTCTTCAATAAATGGTGCTGGGAAAACTGGACAGCGATATGTAGAAGAATGAAACTCGACCATTCTCTTACACCGTTCACAAAGATAAACTCGAAATGGATAAAAGACCTCAACGTGAGACAGGAATCTAGTTTCTTAGTCTTAAAGAGTGCTTAATCTTGTGTACAGTTGGTGGCACTATAAAATAGTGCAACTGCTATGGAAAATAGCATGGCAGTTCTCAAAAAAACTAAAAATAGAATGAACCCAGCAATCCTACTTGTGGGGAGATATAGATATAGGTATAGGTATAGATAGATATCTCCAAAGAACTGAAGGAGGATCTTGAGGAATATTTGCACACCCATGTTCATAGCAGCACTATTGACAATAGCCAGGAGGCTGAAGGAATCCAAAGATCCATCAACAGATGAGTAGATAAACAAAATATGGTACATACATATAATGGCATATTATTTAGCGTTAAAAAGGAAGGAAATTCTGCCATACATTACACCGTGGATGAGTCTTGAAGACATCATGCTAATGAAATAGTCAATCACAAGAAGTCAAATACTATAGGACTCCAGTTATAAGAGGTATCTAACGTAGTCATATACATACAAAAGTACAATGGTGGTTACTAGGGACTGGAAGAAAAGGAGACAGGATGAAATTTGTTATTTAATGGACAGAGCTTCAGTTTTGCAATATAAAAAGGTTCTGGACATCTATTGTATAACAAGATGTCTGTACTAAATACTATTCAACTGTACATTTACAAATGTTAAGAGGGGGTACCTGGGTGGCTCAGTGGGTTAAGCCTCTGCCTTCAGCTCAGGTCATGATCCCAGGGTCCTGGGATGGAGCCTCGCATCAGGCTCTCTGCTCAGCAGGGAGCCTGCTTCCCCCCTCTCTCTGCCTGCCTCTCTGCCTACTTGTGATCTCTCTCTGTCAAATAAATAAATAAAATCTTTAAAAAAAAATGGTTAAGAGATTGCAACGACTTGGGTGGAACTAGAGGGTATTATGCTTAGCGGAGTAAGTCAATCGGAAAAAAGACAATTGTCATATGATCTCCCTGACATGAGGAAGTTGAGAGGCAAAGTGGGGGGATTTGGAGGGGTAGGAAAGGAATAAATGAAACAAGATGGGATTGGGAGGGAGACAAACCATAAGAGACTCTTGATCTCATAAACAAACAAAGGGCTGGGGGGTGGGGGGAGTAGGGAGAGGGTGGTTGGGTTATAGACACTGGGAAAGGTATGTGCTATGGTGAATGCTGTGAAGTGTATAAACCTGGTGATTCACAGACCTGTACCCCTGGGGCTAATAATACATTATATGTTAATAAAAAATTTTTTTTAAATTTTTAAATGGTTAAGATGGTTAACCTTGTATTATGTGGTTTTTACAAGAATTTAAATTAATTAAATTTTGTGAAAAAAAGTTCCCAATATAGCTATGATGTTATATTAAATTATAGTTATATTATTGGTATTTTAGGCATATATTATATATTATATAATATAATATGTATTATATTATAGTTATTGTATACTGACAAATAAGAAGGGCCCATCATGTGGTGTCAGGCTGGGAAGTTTTTCATTTATTGCATTAATACTGAGCACCAAGGATGCACCATGCATTACCCAAGCTGAGGAAATCAAATCCCCTCCTTCAAAGCTTTTGGAAAAACTACAAAATTGTCATGAAATGGTCATATCGCTTTGTATGGTATGGTAAGAATATGATGGATTCAAGACATACTAAGTTCATAGAATCAACAGTATTCCCTAGACTACTGACTATAAAAGGGGAAGAAAAGGGGGAATAAAAAATGTCATAAAGATTTTTGCCTTGGATGTTGGACAAATTGTGTTGCCATCCATTCAGAAAGGAAATTTTTAAAAATAAGATAAACAAAACTAATAAACCTACAGTAAGAGTCATCAAGAAAATAAGAGGGGCCAAATAAAATCAGAAATGAAAAGGGAAAAGTTACAACAAATACCACAGAGATGCAAAGAATTATAAATGACTACTATGAATAATTATACAACAAAAAGTTGGAAAACCCAGAAGAAATTAATAAATTCCTAGAAACATACACTCCTTCAAGATGAATCAGAAGAAATAGAAATAGAAAATCTCAACAGACTCATTACTGGTAATGAAAATGAATCAGTAATCACAAAACTCCCAATGAACAAAAATCCAGGCCAAACAGCTTCAGAGGTAAATTCTACCAAACACTTCAAGAAGAGTTAATACCTACCTTCTCAAACTCCAAAAAATTAAAGAGGAAGGAATGCTTGCAAGCTCATTCTAGAAGGTCAGCATTAACCTGATTTACAAACCAGACAGGCACTACAAAAAAATAAAATCATAGTCCAATATTCCTGAGGAGGAAAGACATGAAAATCTTCAACAAACTATTAGCAAACCAAATCCAACAATACATTTAAAGGATCATAGTAGGATTTATCCCGGGGATGCCAACCAAGATGGTTCGAATCTGCACATCAATCAACGTGATACACTATATGAACAAAATGAAAGACAAAAATCATACGATTATCTCAAAGATGCAGAAAAAGCACTTGTCAAAATTCAACATCAATTTATGATAAAAATTCTCAACAAAGTAGGTAAGGTGGGAATATATCTCAACATAATAAGCCCATATTTGACAAATGCAACTAATAACATACTCAATGGTGAAAAACTAAAAACTTTTCCTCTCAGGTCAGGAGCAAGTAAAGAATGTCCACTCTCACCACTTTTATTCAACATAGTACTGGAAATCCTAGCCACAGCAATTAGGTGAGAAAAATAAAAGTTATCCAAATGAGAGAAAAAAAAAAAAGAAGTAACGCTGTCAACATTTGCAGATAACATACTATATACTAGAAACCCTAAAGCTTCTACCCCAAAAATTATGAATAATAAATGAATTCAGAATAGTGCAGGATAAAAAAATCCATATATAGAAATCTGTTGTGTTTCTATACACTAATAACAAACTAGCGGATAGAGATTAAGATAAAAAATCCCATTTACAACTGCACCAAAAAGAAGAAAATACCTACAAACAAATTTAACCAAGAAGGTGAAAGATCTGTATTCTGAAAACTACAAGATATTGGTAAAATGAATTGAAGATGACACAGACAAATGAAAGGATATTCCATGCTCATGGATTGAAACAATATTATTAAGATGTCCATACTGCCCAAAGCAATCTACAGGTTCAAAACAATCCTTATCAAAATACCAATGGCCTTTTTCAAAGAACTCAAATAAAAAACCCTAAAATTTGTACAGAACCAAGAAAAGACTGAAGAACTAAAGCGATCTTAAGAAACAGAAAACAAGCTGGAGGTATGGCTCTCCTGGATTTCAAACTCTACTGCAAAACTGCGGTCATCCAAACAGATGACACTGTACAAAAAACAAGACACAGAGATCATTGGAACAGGATAGAAAGCCCAGAAATAAAACCATGCTTTATATGGTCAGTTAATCTACAACAAAGGAGACAAGAATATACAATGGGAAAAAGAGTCTCTTCAACAAATGGTGTTGGAAAAATTGGACAGCCACATGCAAAAGAATGGAAGTGGACCACTTTCTTACACCATACAGAGAAATAAACTCAAAATGGATTAAATACTTAAATATAAGTAACTCCTAGGAGAAAAACAAAGGCAGTAAGCTCTTCGACATTTATTTTTTACAACGGAAAAATAAACAAATGGAACTATATCAAACTAAAAGCCCTTCAACAGTAAAGGAAACAACAACAAAACAAAAAAGCAATCTACAGAATGGGAAAAAATATTTGCAAATGACATATCTGATAAGGAGTTGACATCTAAAATAGACAAAAAGTTCACAAAACTAAATTATTTTTTAAAAATCCAATTAGAAATCATCAGGGAGGGGTGTCTGGGTGGTTGATTAAGCATCTGCCTTAGGCTAAGATCATGATCTCAGGGTCCTGGGATTGAGCCCCACATTCGGGCTCTCTTGTCAGCCAGGATCTGTTTCTCTCTCTCTCTCTCCCTCTGCCCTTCCCCCAACTTGTTCTCTGTCTCTCTCTCTGTCTCTGTCTCTCTCTCTGTGTCTCTCAAATAAATAAAATCCTTTAAAAAAATCATCAGGGAAATATAAATCAAACCACCTGTTGGAATAGCTAGTATCAACAAGATAAGAAATAACAAGTACTGGCAAGGATGTGGAGAAATGGGACGCTCCTGTGCTGTTGGTAGAAATGTCAACTGGTGGAACCACTATGGAAAAGAGAATGGAGGTGCCTCAAAAAGTTAAAAATAGAAATACCATAGAATATAGCAATTCCACTTTATCAAAAAAAAAAACCCTAAATGCTAATTTGAGTAGATATATGCCCCACTATGTTCATTGCAGCATTAGCATTATTTACTATAGTCAAGGTATGGAAGCAAACTGACCGCCCACTGATAGATAAATGGGTAAAGAAGACATGATATATACATATATATTACACATATATAGGACATATATTACATAAATGTATGTATACATATTACATATACATATACATAAATATATATATACATATTACACACATATATTACATATATATGTAATATAACAAACTCATATATAGAAAAGAATAAATCTTGCCTTTTACATCTACATGGATGGATCTAGAAGATATTATGCTAAGTGAAATACATCAGACAGAAAAAGAAATACTATATGACTTTACTTATGTGTGGAACCCAAGAAACAAGTGAAGAAACAAAACAGAAATAGACTCAAATACAGAAAACAAACTGATGGTAGGCAGAGGAGAAGGAGATGGACAAAAAGGGCAAGGGGATTAAGAGGTACAATTTTCCAATTATAAAATAAATACTACATGGGAATATAACATATAGCATAGGAGATACAGTCAATAATATTGTAACAACTTAGTATGTTGACAGATGGTAACTAGACATTGTGTAATTATTTTACAATGTACATAAATATCAAATCATTTTATTGTGTACCTGAAACTAATATAATATTGTCTTTCAATTATAATTCAATTTTTAAAAAAGATAATAGTTAAAGGATAGGAATTACAAATTCAATACTATTTTTGTAAGGTAGCATTTGCTGTACACCAAATAATGGACATACTTGGCAGAATGACTCTTATGAAATATATATAGGAAGCAGGAAAACAAAGTCATATATTCCCTATTATTGTAAAGAAGAGCCTCTAAATTTTTCAGAGTGTCCATTGGATGATTCATGGCCAAGCTATTATTTTAGTGCTTTCAATTTCTAAACAAAGGGGAGAAATACAGGTAATCATTTTAAGTGGAGAAAATGTATGATTTGTCATTTTCTGCTGTTCTCCTCTAAATTCACAATGTAATGTTAAATGTTACACTCGATAAAAAAAATTAGGTGAATCAGTAAATGTTCCTTTTTCATAAAACTTTACTGTATTAGCTTACGGAAATTCTACTTATAAAATTGTATTGAATTCACTTTTTTTTCTACTCCTCTTCCAATACATAGTGTTAATAACTTTCTCCAAGTCTTTCAAATTATTATATAATTTCAAATCATTTTAATTTCTGTTTGCCACCCTGAAGTTATAATGAATGATCTGTGAACTGTCATTTCTTCTGAGAACCAAATATTTCACTTGGCTCACTGTTTTAGTGCTTAGCTAGATTCAGTCTCATACTAGGATATATTTCAGTATAATAATTAAAAATGACAATACAAAGGGAAAACAGGTGTCAGCTGGGAAGACCCAGGATGAAGAAATGGAGAGAACAAATAGTCATTTGGGATTATGTTCAGTTTGAGGTGCTTTGAGATATCTTGGTAGAAATACCCAATAGAAATTGTAAAATACAGTTGTGAACCTCACAAGATATGCAGCAAGTCTCCATAACATAGACACAACTGAAGCTATGGCCATAAATGTAATTACTCAGTGAGAAGAGCAATTCAAAACAGTGAAATTATTTAATTTCAGTGAAATTTAATTTCACAACTTATTTAATTTCAGCTCAGTGAAATTATTTAATTTCAAGGATAAAGGAGTAAGCAGTCCATGAAATTTGGAAAAACAGGTTTGCCTTGGAATTTTACAGGGCCAACACATCATCAACAATGTTCTGGTAGAAAGAGGGAATTAAAGAAATTATACCTAGTTAAGTTGTTCTTTAGTTATAAAAGCTGAGGACAAATATTTTAATTGTATGCAAACCTCAAAGAATGGAACACACAATGCTTTCTTTAGAAAAAAAAAAAATGACCAGGAATTGTAGCCAAGGGATGAATCAAATCAAAGAATTCAGGGAGAAACAAAAAACAAAAAAACAAAACAAAAAACCCAGAAGAATGGATAAGCATTTAAATATGCCAAAAGAAAACCAGTCGTGAGCACCAAATTATATACCATCATGAAACCTTGAAAATAAAAATAATTATAGCATATATAATGAACATAACACAATAAAATATATAAGTATAATAAATATGACATAAGCATGGAGTAACAAAACAGTGAGAAGAAGTGAAATAGGCTTATTCCCCTTCTACCATTGGAGAAAGTCAATGATAAGAATGACATTGAAATCTATAGTTGAAAAAAAATGAATAAAATTCCATCTCTTCATGTTTTTCTTAATCTTTTCTATTAACTTCAGGAATAAATACCTCTGAGAAGAAGTATTTGTCTATTATCAATTTTTTGAATTGCATGGTTTTTTTTGTTTCTTTTGTTTCATTTTGATATTATGTTTTATGCTTCTTAAATTAGCATATAATTACCATCCCAGTTTTGGAAAATTATTTCTGCTTGTCCATATCAATCATTATATCAATCAATCACTACACTTAATTTCCTTTTGGTATGTATGTTTAGATAGACATCTATAATGATGCTCATAATTAGCTAATATGGTTAAATCTGGATGGTGGATTTAATATAGCTTAAAATTTCTTTCCTTTACTCTTAGATTTTTTTAAATAATGAAAATGTATCACTTTTACAAAATAAAATCATTTTTATTTTCTAAAAAAATAAGTATCTGAATCACATACACATTCAGAAAGATACATTTTAATTCTTTGTGGCAGCGTGATCTTGAGTTTATAACATATACCTAATTAATTACATCATGGTGTCCTTGCCTTCTTAATAATACTTAGAAGAGCTTCTATTGTTTTTAAGCATTTACTACATGTCAGACAGATATTACATACACTATATGCTTATGAATTATTATTCTCATCCAAAACTAGTTAGGCAAGTATTACTCGTGGCATTTACGAAAAGGAAACCATGTCTTTAAGAAATTTCCCCTTACTTAGAGTTATTACCAATGTCCAATCCAGGATTTTTTTTTTAATATTTTA
This sequence comes from Meles meles, assembly GCF_922984935.1. NCBI lineage: Eukaryota > Metazoa > Chordata > Mammalia > Carnivora > Mustelidae > Meles > Meles meles. The sequence goes on from NC_060077.1 coordinate 57,788,331, forward strand.
TTTATTTATTTGACAGAGAGAGGTCACAAGCAGGCAGAGAGGCAGGCAGAGGAACAGGCTCCCCACTGAGCAGAAAGACCAATGCGGGGCTCCATCCCAGGATCCTGAGATCATGACCTGAGCCGAAGGCAGAGGCTTAAACCACTGAGCCACCCAGGTGCCCCTCCAATCCAGGATTTAAATCATGGTCTAGAATCTATACCTTGCCCACTATGCCATGTTTCCTGCCATCTACGCTGTACACAAAGTTTATTTTATCCTGTTATACCAGGATTATCAAAATGAATGTAACCTAAAACATAGTAGATTCACTTTGATCTTTGCAGTTAGATACAAGAAATCTTAGCAAATACAACAGCTATTAATGAAAGATCTTTACAATCCTGACATGGGATTGAAACTCTCAGAAGTTCTGCTGCTACATCCTCTGTCGTTGTTTCTTTCCTCTGTCCTAGGCCCAAAGTCTAGAGTGTAAGAACTTGAGAAGCAGAAACTCAGCTGGTTCAGGTTTATTGAGGTGATATAAATGAGTGCTGAATCTTGCCCTGCCTGCCCCCCACTATGCTTATTAACAAGACAAGGAAGAACCAATGGAAAAGTCAAGAACTGTTATCTTGGGAAATATGTGTGGGCTAGTCTTCACATGTAAACAGTGTCTGATTTCTTCCATAAATTCAGGGGAGTTATCTCTACCAGCCCCTTGCCCCTAAATACTCACGCCTTACCGGCCTCTTATAAGGGTATACCTGCTATTCTTGACAGCTGTAATTGCCATTGTACTAGGGTTTTGCCATAAGGAGCAGTCCGCACAATTCTCTAGGAACCACTAAAGTCCACTCAGAAGCCATGTTGCTGAGACTTATACTTGGGATCTATTTGGCCCCCGAAAGACCTATATTACAGAGCCCTCCAAAATATCTAAACGAAGAGGAAAAAATGCATTCATTATCTACAGCAATGCCCATCTTCTAAGTATAGGAGGTAAGCAGAACTGTGCTTACATCTTAATTACTATTATCATGATTTGCCTGTGTCAGAGATATAAAGTACCCTAATGTGTAGTTAGCATGTTCCTCAGTTTTGTTTTGCTGGAATTTCTGCAGCAAATTTCAGATCAAGGCCTAATGTACATGGAATGTGGCTCAAACATAAGTTCGGCCTGGTAGAAATGTATACAGACTCTTCATGAGGCATTATTTTCTCCACTCTTGATATAGCATAGATAATTTGTAAGCAAAACCATCGTCAGAGAACTAAAAAAACAGTAACTGTTTATAAACCAGTCCATGAATATTCATTCTAATCACTATATAGTAATCAATTAGTATACACAGCAAGAACAATGTGAAATCTGAGGCTACAGATTGCAGAACTGAATAAATCATCATTTTTAAATGGCATAACTAAAGATAATATATTTTCTTTTCTGGATGAAAATCATTTTATATTCCCTGGTAGAATACATATAAATAAGAAATACACAAAAGGTGAAAATTGGACCTAAATGTCTTTTCCTACACATACAGGTCAAGAAAAGCATTACTCACATAATTGGATATTCATTGATTTGTTTGCTTAAGACTGAAAAACAAATACAAATGTGAGTTTGCCAAATTTCCTAATGTTTTTTACAGTGCAGTGGGCCTTTAAAAAATACACAATAATGCAATAATCTAATACTACTACCAAGGTTTAACGATTTTTCTGGTTATTTCCCAAGTTTACCTTTTATAATATCAAGTGGTATATATGATGTGTTTGGGTGGTGAATTGTGTGATGGGTCAACTAATCATGGCCAAAAGCGAAATGCCAGTCAGGAGGAAAAGCTTCTAAAAACAAACTCAACTGAGACTACCAAAAATGTAAAATAGAGTCACCATAGTGATGTTAATTTAAAATGACCACTGATGAAACATTTCTTATAATCCATGTCAGACATGCACCGTTATCTTTTTCAGAACTGTTTTAAGTCATTCATTACTTCACCATTTGACATCTCTAATGAGAGAGCACCTAAAAACAATGGTGGCAGTGTGAACAAAACTTAGATTTGATGCTCGCCAAGCTGCACGTGCGTGTGTATACACGTGCGTGTGTGTGCGTGCAGGCACACACGCCGATCCCACTCTAGACCTAAAATGGCTGAGTTGCAGGATGTTGTTGCTTGGTGACCAAACAGTATCTCCTCAGCCACAGAGTAATTTAAACAGTGACAGATCTGTCCCCTCAGCTTTAGGCATGGCCAGGACAAATAGTAAAGGGCATGTTTATCTTTTCTAGTATTCTACATTTTCATTTTAAAAGAGTGGTCACTTGCTTGATTTTATTACCAATTTAGATTTTAGGGGAAAGTATTTGCAAAGATACAGCTATCCTTTTAGGAAAATACGAGGCAGAAACAAGCTTCTTTCAAACTGAAAAATAGTCCTGTCTCAGTTAAGTCTGTGTGTTATGTCCACTCTGTTCTGCTACGACCTCCCAGCTGCTATCAGTCTCCCTTTCTTTCATTAAACACCAGCAGTTAATTAGCCTCAGCCTGTCCTCTTCCCTTCTCTCTGTCCCTTTTCAAGGTAGTAATGATGTCTAATGACCAGCAGCAGCGGGTTACTGCAACACCAGGCACAAATCTCTCTCCCTGAGAGCAGAGCCAGCCACAAACCCTCAAACCTCAGAGAGCAAGAACAGATTCTCAGTCCACCTGAAAAGACCAAACACAGTTCTTTATTTCAGCCAAGATATGCCTTGGACTTAAAAATGTATTTTTTTTTTTTTGGTCTTTCTGCTGATTGTACTCCTGCTAAAACAAAGAAAAACTTATTTATAAGGAAGAAATAATTTGAGATGCGGAGAAACACATGATAAAAGGGGAACCCTTTATTTATTTTTTAACTTGTTAAAATGATGATTGGCTGTCCTTCAGGGAAGGCGGAGCCTATAATTCTATGTAAGGAGCAGCATAAAATTTTCATAAAGAGACATAGAGGAGTTCATGAATTAAAAACCTCTTCAACATTTCCAAACAGGCTTGAATGAAGAGCAAATCTCTTAAATACTACATGGAAACCACAGTCTAAGAATATCACCCGATGAATTACATTTTCTCCCATAAATATATGGAATCTTTATTGAATTGAAAAGGGAAACGTGTTACTTTATTATTAACACTGTAGTTGTTATTCTACATTAGATGTCTTAGCAATAATTCTTTAACAACTCTGCATAAATTTTTCAATGAAAATATGAGTATCTGAACATGTGAAGTCTGGTTTGAATTACTAGGCATTCGTATTTCTCTTAGTGTCTCTATGGCTGTTACACAATTTATGTTAAGAATTTTTAATTAATGTTTTAAAGGGGCACATCTGTTTATATACATAGTGGAGGTAACCAAACCCCTGTAAGCATAAACTGGACCAATACACAAGTGAAGCTATCTGACAGATAAACAGAGGAAATGTGATTTTCATATAAAAGGAATGAAAAACAAACTTCCCACCTAGCAATTGCTTTGAAAAACATAAAATATTATCTAATACTACTTAGGCCAACATACCTTAAATGATTATTTTATTTATTCAGTTAGCCCACGGGTGCCCAAAGGAAAATACATCCTTAAGTTCTGAATTCTAAATCTACTTTGTCTAACAATAAGTCATTTTAAAAAATCAGGTTAAGTTACTTCCCGAACAAATGAATCAAAGCACTTCATTCTCCACAACAGACTTCCGGCTCATCCAGATGTAAATAAACCTCAGTTCTAATCCAAACACATCTAGGCATCTAGTCCTCATTATTTAGTAAAGCAAGACAGTAATCTCACCATTGTCTTTAGTTAGCAATGCCACATTAAAAGAGAAGGCTGTGTTTATGGGTCTACCTCTTAGAAAATTCCAACAATTGTACTTAAAAAAAAAAAAAAAGCAGAACTTTTATGTGTGTTTCTATTTCACCTTTATTTCCTTTCCCCATTTTCCAAATGAATTCCAAATATATATTATATATATACTTCCTTCAAGCAACTATCCCTAATTAATCTTGGGAAACCATTAACTATTTTCCAAACCTGAAAGAGTCCTCCAAATAGTCCTCTGAAAAACCTTTCATGCACATATTTCCAATTTAATATACCTCCGTTGGAGAGAGAAGAATAGCTTGCAAGATACCTCCTTTTCTAGCATCCTCCAGGAATACTGCACGGGCAAACTGTTGTCAGTAAGGGGTTGGCGTGGGAGGAGGTTAGGAAAACGAGCAAATGCTCAAGAAACCCCAAAGCCAGGCAAAAATGCAAAGGATGCCAAATGCCCTCCCCCACCCCTACTCCAGGCGAGTACCCACCGTAGCATGACGAAGAAAGAGGTCTTATGGATCTGATCTGCAATCCTACTTGTAGCCCACAGTTCCCATCTTCTTAAAAAGGGAATTGATGCTGCCGCCGCCTCCCAACCTCACGGGCTTCTGCCCTGAGAGGCTGAGATACACTAGGTTCTCAGTGCCCAGTACCTTGCTGCGCCTGGAGCTTTGTGGCCATGAGACTTAGAGCTATCCCAGAACGAGGAACAAATATATACACCATTTGATTGCGTCCAAACCCATGTCTCTTTGTTGTTCATCATGTAGCTGCTGCTTTATTTGTGTAAGGGGAAGTGAGGAAGGGGATGGGGGGCGGGGAGGAGGAATCTCCAGGACCTTATCTACAATCTAAACAGTCGTGGCAAGATCTCTGGGAGTGATCAAGGCGATGGGATAGCCCGGTGTCTCCCAGGCGGCGGTCTAACAATAAAACCTGATAGTGTCGGGGCGGGCGGGGGGGGGGACCCCACATCTCCGACTAGCGCCACAATCGGGCTTTGTGCCAATTAGGAGACACTGTAGACGATCGATCAGAATTGTCTATTATCAGAGCGTGCGTCTGGGGTTCCAGCGTGGCCTTTATGCTTGGTGGCGAAAGCGGGACACGCGCCAGGCGCCCAGCGAAGGACATGGGACAATGGCCCAACCCGAGGACACGGGAGGCCGCCCGACGCGGGGATGGAAGCTCCAGGAGCTGGTTCAGGAGCTGGTTCAGGAGCCCGGAGGCGAGGAGGGCGGCGAGCTCTGGAGGTGCGCTGCCGCTTTAAAATAAAGGACCACAAAGACTCCACGGTGGGGGAAACGTGCCTAGCTAATGCGAGTGGGGACAACTTGGGGAGGGGGTTGAGAAAGGTGGGGGGGGCACATGAGCCAACGGTGGCTCACGGCTCCCCCTTTCTCCCCCCTCTCTCTCCCCTCCCCGCCGGCTGCTCCCGCAGACAAATAACAGAGGAAGGCGAGTCACTCACCGTGGTCTTGACCGGCACGTAAAGCACTTGCTTGGTGCAGCCGCCGCCCCCGCGGACCTCGTCCGGCTGGCCCAGCTGGAAGCCCTTCGATTTGACCCAGAATTTAAATTTGGCGTTGTCCGTGGAGCTCGACTCGGAGCCGTTGAGGAGCTGGACGATCCGCTCGTATTTTTTACGGGTCACCGTCTTGGTCTTGCCTGAGTCCCCGTAAGTCCTGAGGCACCAGTCCTGGAACTGGCGGTACATGTCGCGCTCGCTCTCCATGTTCCCGGCTCCCGGCCGTCGGCCGGATGCTCCCAGCGCACTTCGCACCTGTTCACCCCGGGCTCATGAAAAATGCAGCCCCGGCCACGATGTAGGGACGCGAGGTCCCGGCCGCCGCCGGAGCCTGCCTCGGGTGGGGTGGGGGGTGGAGAGGGGAGGAGGGTCCGGCTGGGCACCAGCAATCAATGCCCTGTGCTACCAAGTCTCTGGTTCATTCGTAATTGCAACGCTTGTCTCGGACGCTTGTCTCGTCCTCTTAGTGATGGGTCTCTTTAATATTGTGTGACTAGGACCATCCCAACAGCATCTGGCCCAGAGGAGCTGGGTTTTAAATAATTAAAATCCCATTCCTTGGTTTATTAAAAATCCCAATATTGACTTGAGGGTGGTCCCTGGACGCCTCGCCCCGGGGCTGTGTCCTGGGCAGGGCAGGTGCAGCGCTGCGCCGCCTCCCCGCGCGCGCGCCCCAGAAGCTTCCCCGGCCGCTGGCCCCACCGTCCAGGAAGCGAGGGCTGAGCTTGTCTCGAAAGCAGCCGCCAGGCCGAGTGCCTGCGAGCCCCGAAGGGCACCCGGGTCCCCTGGCTCTCCTTCCTCCAGGGTCCCGTTCCGCTTCGGCTTTCCCTGCGTGGGGCGTTCGGGGACTAGAAAGAGAGAAAGTTCTTACCTGTCATGTTGTTAAGCCTATCAAATCCTGCTACACGGGAAATTTTTAAGGTATTTTAAAAATGGTTTAAAATGTCATTTCTTCATATGCATTTAGGCTAAATTCCAGCCCTGCAGGTAGGTTCCAGGAGTTAAGTCCCAGAATTAGCAAAATATTCATGGATATTTGGCCATAGTTCTATAGGAGAGACTGTGGTACCCCAAACAGATATCCGTTCCAGGGAGATGTGGGTAAACGAAGGCAGGCCGCTGGCAGCGGGTCTCCCGGATAATGATGGGGTCCCCAGACAGGACTCCTCTGGTTTCTGCTGAACTGGGTACAAGGCATAGAAGTAAGTTTATAATACAGATGCTTAAAACCCTTTGCATGAAATTAAAAGAGATTATTTTCCCCTTGCTTGGTTACAGTTTGCAGTACACACAGGAGGTTTCGTATGTCTATTTTCCCCCTGCCACGTCATGGACACCCCTCCACTGCTCAGAGTAGCCAAATATGAGTTCCTCTGGACGATTTTCTCAAGCAAATGAAATCAGCAGTTCCTCCATTCAGGGTTTCCACCCGTTTGTTACAGAGCTGGAAACAGGGGAGTTCCCATCCTCTTCGCGCTGCGATTGCGGCCGCTCCTCTTTATTCTACTCTCTGCGGAGGCCCGCGCCCGTCCCGGGAGGCGGCCGTGCCAGGAAGGCGGCCAGACCAGTGCCCCGCGCCTGGTCCGCTTCCTAGCCCACCTTCGCCCCTCGTCGTCGTCTCCAAGACGAAAGCCCCGAATGGGGACGCGGAGTGTTTGTACCCTCTGCGCCGCAGCTGGTCCCAGCACTTGCAAAATGGTCAGTGGCTCCTGCTCGCCAGGCTGAGTGTGTGCGTGTGTGCGAGCAAGGGAGCGAGGGTGTTCGGTATGCGGGGGGTGCGCTGTGTGTGCGCGCGTCTCCGGGAAGGTCTCGCGGCGGCTGGAGCCGGGACTGACAGCCCGGGCGGAGCGCGAGCAGCTCCACACACTAAACCTCTCGCCTCTCCCCTCACCCCCACCCCTCCCACTCCCCTCTCCTCCCACCCCCCCTCCCCGGCCCCTTCCAAGCTCTCTGATTGGCCAATGGGACAAAAGTTTCTGTGGAGACGGCTGGGCGCTGACGTCACGGGCAGAATTGTCCCATTTAGGGATCCCGGGGGCAGTGCGCATGCTGCAGGCTGCAGGTTAGAGGCAGGAGGAGGTAGCAGCGGGCGCGGCGGCAGCCAGGTGGCGGAAAGGAGCACTCAGCATCCAGGTGGGGGGACGACTCCAGCAGGGTTTCCATGGAGATTCCTCTGGGTCTAGCCTAAAAACAGCAGATCAGCTGACACCATTAGCTCAGGACCTAATTACTGCTTATTGGAGCAACAAATGAGGGAGAGGGCCAGCTGCAAAGGAAGAGTTTTTATCCTCCCCCCCCCCCCAACCCCGTCTCCTCCTTTCTCCCCTCTCGGTCGCTCTTGAGTCCCGGGTGAATTCTCATTAACTTGCAAGATTCCTGCAACAACAGCCACCCTTCTCCAGAGGCCACCCGGACTGCTTTTATTCTTTTTATTTCTTTTGTATGAAAAAAAAAGTGCTAAAATAAATCAGTTGTCCTGAGTCCTTGAATTTTTGCCCAGTAAATATTAAACCAGTGGAGTTCAGAGAGTCCGCTAATAGAAGTCACAAGTGGATCTAATGTAAGGATGATGGGGGGAGGCAAGCAGGAAAAAAAAAAAAAAAAACCACCTTAAATGTGTTAAATTAGATATTTTTCTTTAGGCCTTTCACATTTTTTTTAATATGTCAATGTCTTAAACTGTATGTGGAATAAGGAATTGGACAGAAGCATATTTTGAATCACCCTCGTGTGATATCCCTCACAGAACACTTAAAAGTTTACCTTGTGGCATCAGAGAGAGAGGGTAATTCCAAGTTGGGAGATCTAGATCGTGTTGTATATTCGTTAAATGTTTCCTAGAGGATCCTGCAAGAATAGTTGATCCTAGAGAGGTCAGTTCATTCAAGAGTAAGCTGGTTCTATAGAGTTCACTTTCTCTTATGGCTATAAATTAATTTACATTTTCTGAATTCTTTTTGGTAGCTCTTTCATCTGAAGAGTTCTCTCATCTCCTCTAAGACTCATTCAAGTACTTTAGACCCATAAAGCCTTCTTTCCTTGTCTACTCAAGTTAAAATAGTCTGTGTCTCTAAACTCCTCTGGATATGTGTCTTTCAACCATTTTTTAAAACCTTGTCTCATAGTAAGACATCGACATTACATTGACACACACTGCATTCAAAGTCTGTCCTCCAAAAATGTTCATGGGAAAACAAATTTTCTTACATGGAATACACACTGGTAGTTACCTGGTCTTCTCCTATTATTATCATTACTCTTTGGTAAAGTAAATTTATGAAGCAGCACAGGATGCCTGGCAACCTATAGTCTGGAAAACATTGTTTCAGACTAAATGAACTATACCACTACTTGTACTATATTTATAGTTTCACATCAGTATGTTTGTTCAAACAGAATCTTGATTGGAAGACCCTTGAGAGTTTATATTTTCTTGTTTTCTAAGTAACTCTGCCACAATGAACAATGTCCACAGTAAGGGTTTAGTAAATAGACACTGAATTAGTTAATAAAGGAAAGCGAGGAATAGAAGAAATAAGCAGGAGGCACAATCCTTAGCAATTCCTGTTGGCTTTTGTTAGAGGTATTTGAATGAAGGTGGTTCCCATTTGAGGACATACCAAGGCCTTACTATGTACTGTGTTATGATTATATATTAATATATATATTAATGACCTCAGCTCATGACCTGAGCTGAAGGCAGTCACCCAACGAACTGAGCCACCCAGGCGCCCGTAAAGTATTTTAATTTCTATACATTAAAATCCCACACATAATCATAACTATGGGATTTTAATGTATAGAAATTAAAATACTTTACGGGCGCCTGGGTGGCTCAGTTCGTTGGGTGACTGCCTTCAGCTCAGGTCATGATCCCGGACTTCCAGGATCAAGTCCCACATCAGGCTCCTAGCTCTTTGCGGAGTCTGCTTCTCCCTCTGACCTTCTCCTCTCTCATGCTCTCTCTCACTCATTCTCTCTCAAATAAACAAATAAAATCTTAAAAAAAAAAGAAATTAAAATACTTTAGACATAAAAAACTCATAGAATACAAGCAAATATGTCACCAACACCCCCAGCTGTATTAACTAGATTTGGTATACAAGCAAAACAAAGCAAAACACACACAGAAATTAAGTGATTATAAAGATGTTTTTTTTCTTAGAAGGAAAAGGTAAATAATTCACTGTTGAAAGAATATTCACACTGGACTAAACAAATGGATTGCCAGGACTTTAGCAGTCAGGCTTCTTTGAGCCATGAAGATTCTCTTGCCTCCCATGGAAACTAAAATGTGCTCTGTTCTCTATAGTCTTTATTAATTGTGCAATCTAAATCAACATTTTTTTACCCTATCTTTCCTACTTAAAACTATAAACACCTGATGAAAATCTAAAATCTGCTTCAGCAACTCACTCTTGACTCATTTCTCTCCTTTTTACTTTTCTAGAGCCAGGTCTTCCCACTCTACTGGAGGGTCACATCGACCCTGTCCTTCAGCTATATGATTCATTTGACAGGCTTCCTGGAATTTAAGTTGGCATTTCCCCCAAGACACTTTTTCAGATTTGCCTCTTTAAGAGCATATCTCCCCAAAAAGTGACTCTTCACCCTCATATGTGAGCACCAATTCCTAATCCCTGCCCAGGGTCCTGCCTGCTATTTATAGGGAGAGGAAATCAGAAAGTGTTTGATCAGAAAACAATATTCTAATTAAAGATAATCCAAATTTTCATCTGCAATCAACATGATTTTGTTATGAAAGTAAAACCTCTGCTAATCTCAGGGTCAGTTTGTATACGACATTTTGAAAAATCTGGAAACAGGGGCGCCTGGGTGGCTCAGTGGATTAAGCCGCTGCCTTCGGCTCAGGTCATGATCTCAGGGTCCTGGGATCCAGCCCCGCATCTGGCTCTCTGCTCTGCAGGGAACCTGCTTCCTCCTCTCTCTCTGCCTGCCTCTCTGCCTACTTGTGACCTCTCTCTCTGTCAAATAAATAAATAAATAAATCTTTAAAAAAAAAATCTGGAAACATATTTTTTTAAAAAAGATTTTATTTATTTACAGACAGAGATCACAAGTAGGCAGAGAGGCAGGCAGAGGGGGAGGGGGGAAGCAGGCTCCCTGCTGAGCAGAGAGCCTGATGCAGGGCTGGATCCCAGGACCCTGAGATCCTGACCTGAGCCATAGGCAGAGGCTTAACCCACTGAGCCACCCAGGTGCCCCTGGAAACACATATTTTAATATCAATCACAAATATTTATGCAACACCACATATTCATCAGCAAAATGTTATAGTCCAAATATATAATCTGTAATCATAAAATAAATGTTCAAAGAATAAAAAAGCCTTCATCATATAATTATACCTTTATTCAACAAATATTTACTGAGCACCAATTACTTGGATAGGCTTTAACTTTCAAGTAGTCAACAAGACATGTATATATATGTTGTACTCACCTAAAGGAGCTTAAATTTTTCTCAGGAAAACATAAGAAACAAGGAAGCAAATAACACTTGAAGTGAATGCTAGGAGGGAAAAAATGGTGCTGTAACAGAAAACATTGGCAGAGTGGATGGACTTGGTAATGAGTACGTGACATTCATCACAAGACCTGAAGGATGCAAAGGGATAAACCATCTGAAGAGCCAGGTAGGGAAGCTACAGGCACAATGCCAAGGGTCTACAGCAAGAGTTATTGGGACGTTTGAGGAATAGAAGGAAGGCCAGTGCAACTGGAACTTACTGAGCTTGGAAGGCAGAGAATGGGGATGGAAGTCTGAGTAGTCTTCTGTGGCCAGCTCTTGTAGGACAGTGCTTGCCATGATGTAGTTTACGTTCTGTTATTGATCCAGCAGAAAATTAATAAAGAATTTAAATCAGGAGAATTATGTGATGTGATATGCATTTTTGTTTCACCGGCCATTCTGAGGAGAAAGGACTGGAAAGGAACAAACATGGAAGGAAGAAGATGAGTTAGGGAACTTGCAGTAGTTCTAGTGGTTTAGGTGAGATATCATGGTTATGATTAGGAAGGTAATGGTTGAAGGAGAGAAAATTGATGGATGAGAGATATGTTTCAAAGGTAGAAGAGGGCTCTCTGATGGATCACATGTGGCAGGTGAAGGAAAAGATTGAGTCAAGGATGACCATATGCCTTCTTGGCTTTTGTAGTACGGTTTGTGAGGCCATTGACTTAGAGAGGGGTGTTTGAGGAGGAACAGATTGGAGTTGGAGGCTGAGGTAGGAGCAGAAGTAGGTTGATGTGGAGAGGCAGGAAGAATTTAATTTCAGAGAAGTTAAATTTGAAATACCAGGAGAGTTGTTCATGTAGGCATTTGAATATAGAAGCTTGAACTACAGCAAAAAGTCTGGGCTGAAGATATAAATACAGGAATTTTAAAGCCATAAGAATGAATGACATCACCTCTACCCACATTCCTCCATCCCCCAAAAGGAAAAAACTTCATCTTTAGATATTGATTTGATATAAACTAATACCCCATGACTAAAATAGAATGTCAGACACCAAACAACAGAACCTGGCTTCTTTTGGTGTAACACATTATAGAAAGGTCTGAGAAACACAGCAAAGCCATTTGGCTCAATCCTTGACTATACCTAAATCATTAGAGAGCTCCACACTTGATGTGGCTTTAAAATCCTCTAAAATTTAAAAAGGAAAGATTGAAAACATTGGGTTAGATCTCTCCTAGATTAGATCAGGACATAGAGGTGTGCTAAAAAAGGAATCTAAAATTTTAGGATGGCCCATCAACACATGTGTCATGGAAGGGATAAGAATAGGGATTATGGCCACTGAGTTGTGTTGGTAAGACAATGTGAGGCCTCTAGCTGTACTAGAGACTGTGATAGATGGTACTTGTCACTTTGAAACCTGAAAGTTCTGAACATCATTATGCATTCAGATGCTTAACAGTCTATTAATAACTCTTCCAAGGAACAGAAATTTGTAAAGGAAGCAAATGGACAACTCAGTCAGTAACTTGATTAGCATATAGCATGGTAACTTTTCAAAATAAAACAGAAAAACAAAGTTAAAGCAGAAATGTACAGCTCATGTGCATAGAAGAATTTGGGACTACACATAAAAAGTGTCACAAATCTGATTTTATTAGTTGACCTCCATCTATTGGCTCTTCTCCCAAATCATTTTGAAAAGAGACTATTTTTAATAATGCTATAACTATCCTTTGATTCAGAAAAGAAATGTTTTTGAGAGAGTTAAAATACTGTCCTGAGCTTCATAGTGGTCATTACTAAGACACTGAAAAACATTTCTTTCTTTCTATTTGTAAGCTAGTATCAGTATCTTTATTGCATTTTATAACTTAAAGAAAAAAGATTAGAAATTTAATGTTTGTTGTTCAGCTCCAAGTTGACTGATATTTATGTCTGATATGATCATCATTAAATATGATGCACTGGGCAAAAGTTAATTTCTATGAATTATAAGTGCAAATTAAGAGCAAATTAGATTTGACAATCTAAGGGATTTGCTGAATTTATCTTTAATTCCTACGTTTTATATCTCTGTACCAGCAAGTCCAGGCATAGCCAGTTCTTACATTTTGACAGCCACATATGGATTCATTCAACATTCATCCACCCAACATTTTCACCTGGCTGTTATAACTATGGTAAAGTCCAAAGTTAACAGTCTGGTGTTCATGTCCCTTGTATGAGAGAAGAAAATACATTTTTTTTTCCTGGCCCCAAATATTGCTTTATTTCCCACTAGCCATATGGCTTATCTTTTCTTCCAAAATATATGTCTTAAAACAGTAATCCACATATTCATCGTCAACTCAGTGGACAGTACTATTGTAGAATTTCTACATTATTTTTAGAATAGTTATTTTGTCATAGGAAATAAAAACTCCTTTGGAAAGAGGGAGCAATCCACTTCTGCCCAATTCCCATTATCCTTTTCCAGATTTCCAGTTTTTACTCTGATTTCTGTTGAGTAAACCATTAATATCATAACCATCATCATCTGACCTTTATATCTTATTTATAATACATTATTAATCATTCTAGGACACTTGTTTAACCTGAAGAATAAAAGTGACAAGAAAAGACACAAAGATTTCTTGGCTAAAACCACAGACTCTATAAATAGTTCTCACAGGGGAGACATCTGAGTTCAAACATCAGAATCTGTAAAAGAGTTGTAACAATGTTAAAATACTGTCCTTTGGAAAAGGAGAAGCTGAAGAAATAGCTACCTTTAGTTTCCCTGGGACTACACTAATAGGTGCTGAAAAGCAAGGCAGAAAAAAAGTTTGGGGCTTCCCTTTTCTTTTATCTTTTCAAATGAACATCTCCCAAGTTTTTAGAAAACTCTTTAATTAGGTTTCTTGATCAAAAAGCAGTGTAACCATGTAGAGTTTCTAAAATTTTAAGTTCTTTTTATAGTTTATATTAAGTTTGGAAATGAAAGTCAATTTTTTAAAAAATGAAGTGTTCAACTTATATGCAAAAATACCTCTTTGGTAATTTAATTTAAAACCATCCACTTTGGTCATCCTGCTAGCCTGGAAAAACAGAGCACCAGCAGGGAGTGACACAATGCCATCTATTAATGAATTGTGATTTTTAGCTTGAACGCATCTTCAGGGCACAGTTTTAAACATGTGTGTGTGACATCCCAATTGCTTAACATATCATACAGCATAATTTATTAAGAACAGCCTCAGTAGGTATAATAAAGCCATTAGCCAATCAAACTTTTAAGGGTCATTTTAGCTGTTAATTTATAATTCAGTGTGATGATTGGAACAAACCCTCACATACAAGGAGAAGATAGAGCAGTTCTATGAGGATCAATAGTAGAGAATGGATTACAAAGACAGCTTTGTTACTGAATATATTTATGTATACATATGTTCTGTAGAGCAAATATACATGAATTTTGAAACAGTGATAGTCTTTGAAATTTTGTTTTCTTTGACTCAAGTAAAATCATCTGAGCATCCCATTTTAGTAGAGTATTAAATTTACTAATCCCAAATAAAATGAAATGATGTCATGTCTTATACTTTTTAAAATTGTTTCAAATACATTCATATGACCATTATTTTCTAAAATAGCAGGAAATTATGTCATTTGTAAGATCAGTCAATTAAGAAATATGTAGTGATCATATTGGCTCACTTTCCTATTAATACTCCTCAAAGTAAAGGTATTGTATTGATATATATATTTTTTTAAGAATAAAATTGATGTGGATTTCTGCTTCTAGTGCTATGGCTAACTAGAAACTTTAAGAGAACCTTCTTCAAGAAAGCAACTCAAGGATGCATAATGGGACCTTTGATTGCATGACTTGATTCACAGGATGTGTGGAAAATATCTCACTCTCCCCCGCTCCCACAAAAAGAGTCCATTGAAAACCAGTTAACACACCCCCAAGAGGCTAGATTGCCTTATGAGCAAACTAAAATGCAACGTTACAGTAGGAAGACTGATAATGAAATCAGCAGTACAGTGCTGGAGCTGTGTCTAAAACTTCTGTATTAATCCAGAGACACCTAAAGGGTACTTTGCCACCTAGCTCATAGTAAAGGTAAATATAAATTCTCTGCAGAAAAAAACCATTCACAATTTGAGTAATCAGGTTTATCTCAGATTAAGATCTACCAGATATGAGCATATAATTGGAAATGTCCACATAAAAGAAGAGCAAATTTCATCTTCAAAAGCCAGCATAGGGATATTTGAGTGGCTTAGTCAGTTAAATGACTAACACCTGGTTTGGCTCAGGTCATGATCTCATGGGTCATGGGACTGAGCCCCGAAGCTGGCTCCACACTCAGTGGGGAGTCTGCTTAAAGATTCTCTGCCTCTGCTTCTACCCCTGTACACATCCTATCTCTCTCTCTCAAATAAATAAATCGTTCAGGAAAGTAGATTAAGTAAAAGCCAGCATAAGTAACAAGAACAAAACTAAACTTCCGAAGATTTTATCCAGAAACAAAATTAATCTATGATAGTAGAAGTGAGGATAGTAGTTACTTTGATTGTAGTGACTGATGAGAGACACTAAGAGGTTTATTAAAATGCTAGTAACATTGTATCCTAATCTTTGTGCTAATTACACAAGTGGTCCACTTCATGAAAATCCATTGAATTATGAACTTGTTATTAGTGGACCTTTCCCCATGTATGATAACTTCAATTAAAACTGTACTTTAAAAAAAAAGATTTTATTTATTTATTTGAGAGAGAGAGAGAGAGAGCACAAGCAGGGGGAGCAGCAGAGGTAGAGGGAGAAGCAGACTCCCCGTCAAGCAGGGAGCCCCATGGGGGACTCGATTCCAGGACCCTGGGATCATGACCTGAGCCGAAGGCAGGGTCTTAACCATCTGAGCCACTGAGGTGCCCCAAAACTGTACTTTTAAAAAGCAATAAACATGCAAACTTTGTAGAGCAATAGCTAACAATATTTCTTAAAGTACAATTGATATGTTAAGAGAGGAAGTAAAGTGGAACCATAGAAAATGCTTTATTAAAACCAGAGATGACAGAAAAAGAGAGAAAAAGAAACAAAAACTAACAACAAATTTTGAAAAGATATAAACAAGCTATTAATTCAATGGTATCAATATAATCATTTTAAATGTGAATGGACTAGATATGCCAATTGAAAGACAGAGATTATAAGAGTAGATCGCAAAATAAAACCTAACTGTATGTTATCTACAAGAAACAGAGTTTATTTATTTTTTTAAAGGTTTTTTATTTTTATTTGACAAAGATCACAAGTAGACAGGCAGAGAGGCAGGTAGAGAAAGGGGAAGGGAAGCAGGCTCCCTGAGGAGCAGAGAGCCCTATGTGGGGCTCATGACCTGAGCCGAAGGCAGAGGCTTTAACCCACTGAGCCACCCAGGTGCCCCAGAAACAGAGTTTAAATAAAGAATTTACACTGATTAAAAGTAAAGGGATGGAGATAGATATAGCAGGTTAACATAATTAAAAGAAAGCTGATCTACTGTTAGTTTTGAACCAGCTGACTTCAGAACAATAAAAATTAGGGATAAAGAAGAGCATATAGAATGATAAAGTGATCAGTTCTTCAATTACACAAACAACACTTAATGCACATACACCCAACATCAGAATATGTCAGACAAAAACTGATAGCATTGTAAAGAGAAATAAAAAAAAACTTCTGTTGTTGTTGAGACTTCAACATCTCTTTGCCAGTATTGATAGATAAAGGAAGCATAAAATCGGTGAAGATATAGACGGCCTGAATAGTATTATCGATCAGCTTGACCTAAGTGAGATTTATAGAACACTATATCCAACAACAGCAGAATGCACATTCTTCCTAAGCTCACATGTTTTAAGTATTTTGAACTAAATGAAAATAAAAGTATATCTTATAAATTTGTGGGCTTCAACAAAAGCAGTGCATAGAGGGAAATTTATAGCATTGAATACATATGCTAGAAAAGAAGGAAAATCTAAAACCAGTAACACTTTCACCTTAGAAAACAAAGAAGAACAAATTAAACAAAAACAAGAGGAAATGACATAATACAAAATTAGAGCAAAGATCATTGAAATTGAAAATAGGAAACAGTAGAGAAAATCAACAAAACCAAACACTGGTTCTTTGGAAAATGGAATAAAAGCAGTAAATCTCTAGAAGACTAATCAGGAAAAATATAAGCCACAAATCACCAAATTCAGATATGAAGGAAAAGTCATTATATTTACCACATGGGCATTAATAGGATAATAAAGGAATACTATAAACAACCATATGCCCACACATTTGATAACCTAATTAAAATGGATCACTTCCTTGAAAGATTAAAAACTACCAAAACTCACACAAAGAAAAATAGATAATCTAAATAGACCTATACCTATTAAAGAAATTGAATCAATAATTAATAATCTTCCAAAAGAGAAAGCACCAGCCCCAGATGGTTTCACTGGTGATTCTACTGAACTGTTTGGGGAAGAGATGATCCCAACTCTACAGTCTCTTTTTAAAAATAGAAGCACAGGAAACTCTTCCTAATTCAGTCTAGGAGGCTATTACTACCTCAGTACCAAAGCTAGAAAAAAGCAGCTCAGAAACGAAAAACTAGAGACAATATCTCATGGACATGGATATAAATATCTCCAATGAAATGTTAGCAAATTACATACAACAATATGTACAAGAATTACACACTGCAACCAAGTGGAATTTACTCCATGTACGGAACCAAGTGGAATTTACTCCATATACTCCATATTCTACATTTGAAAATCAGTCATGGTTATCCACCACACCGGGAAGTTGAAGAAGAAAAATCATATGACTATATTAATTGACAGAGATAAAACAAAACCCACCTCCCACACATATGAAAAACTCTCAGGTAATTTGGAATAAATAGAACTTTCTCTGCTTGATAAAGCACACCTGCAAAACCCTTAAGGCTAACATCATACTTAATGGTGAAAAATTAGACACTTTTCTCCTAAGTTTTAGGATAAGGCAAGATGCCCTGTCTCACTACTCCTATTTGACATTGTATTATAAGTCTTATCTAATGCAATAAGATTTTTTTTTCAAAGGAAAAAATATAAGGCACACAGATTGGGAAGGAAGAAATAAAACTATCTTTTCCACAGATAACAGATTGTCTATGTTGAAAATTAAGTTAGCTACAAGTCCAAAATCCTGGAACAAATAAGCAATTATAACAAGACTGCAAAGATACAGGTTGAAAGACACAAAAGCCAATTGCTCCTATAAAGTGGCAATGAATACTTTTAATTTGAAAATGTAAAAGTACCATTTATAATAGCACCAAAAATCTATTAAATACGTAGGTATAAATCTTACAGAATATATACAGGATACATCTACAGAAAAGTACAATACTCTGAGTTTATTTTGAAGAAATTAACAAATTGATTGTAAAATTTATGTAGAAAGACGAAAGACCTAGAACCGCCAACAGTATGGTCAAAAGGAAAAAGAAGGAAAAGATGTAGGAAACACAAGACACAATCTCAATTCTCATTTTAAAGTCACAGTATTCAAGAGAGCATTATATTGGCTGAAGAATAGACACACAGATAATTAAGCAGTATACAGACCCTAGAAATGCACCCAGGAAAATATACTGACAGAAAGAGCAATTTAGGGGCACCTGGGTGGCTCAGTCATTGAGCATCTGCCTTTGTCTGGGGTGGTGGTTCCAGGGACCTGGGATGGGGCCTGGCCTTGGGCTCTCTGCTCAGCAGGAGGTCTGCTTCTCCCTCTCGCACTCCTCCTGCTTGTGTTCCCTCTCTCACTGTGTCTCTCTCTGTCAAATAAATAAACAAAATCTTTTTTAAAAAAGAGCAATTTAATGGAAAAGAAGATATTCTTATCAACAAATGGTGCTGGAATAGCTGGAAATTCATACACAAGGGGAAAAAAAGAAACTAGACACAGAATTTACATTTAAAAATTAACTCAAAAAATATCATAGAACTTTATGTAAAATCTAAAACCATAAAACCTCTAGGAGAAAAAAAAATTGGAAGAAATCAATGGGAGCTTCAGTTTGGCAATGAGTTTTTAGGTATAACCACAAAAGCACAATCCATGAAAGAAAAATGTAATTTGGACTTTATTAAAAATAAAATCTGTCTGAAAACCACTGTTAAGAGACTGAAGCCACCGACAAGGAGAAAAGATTTGCAAAACACATATCTGATAAAGGACTTGTAAACAAGTCCTTGACAAAGGACTTGCAAACAATCCAATTAAAAATGGACCAAAAATCTAACCATAAAGCTCACCCAAGAAAGTAATACACATATGAAACATCATTTGTCATAAGTGCATTGTGAATTGACATACAGTAAGATATCACAACACACCTATTAAATGGCTAAATAAAAAAATCTGACAACACTAATTGCTGGGGAAGATGTAGAGCAACAGGAACTTTCATTGATTACTGGTGGGACTGCAAAATGGCACGATCACTTTGAAAGACAGTTTGACAGTTTCTTACAAAGTAAAGCATAGGTTTGCCATAAAATTCAGTTATTACACCCTTAGGCTTCTACTCAACTGACCTGGAAATCTAGGTCTATGCAAAAAACAAAACAAAACAAAACAAAAAAACACAACCTATTTGTAAAAGTTTATACCAGCTTTATCACCAAAAACGGGCAACAACCAAGAACCCCTTCAATAGGTGATATACCTAAGAGTGTAAATGAACTGTGGTACATCCATATAATGGAATTTGACTCAAAAATAAAACAAATGAACTTTTAATTTATAAATGAACATCTGTACAATTGAATATTGTTCAGAAATAAAGATGGAAGGCATAAATCCTAAATGCATATTGCTAAGTGAGAGCCTAAAAAACATGCTATCTCTTCCTAATTATATGACATTCTAGAACTGGCAAAACTATAGACAGTGAAAAGATCGGTGATTTCCTGGCATCTGGGGTGGGGTGGGTTTGAACAACTAAAGAACAGGGAATTGTTTTAGGATGGTAAAACCATTCACTAGGATAGTATAATAGTGGATATGAGACCCTATATTTTTGCTCAAATGCATAGACCAAACAAAGACTGAACCTTAGTTTCAGCAAATTTTAAATAATTTCAGAAGTCCAGGGATCCCAGGATGAACTGTGGAGGACCACAAAACAATCTAACTGTACTATGAAAGTATGAATACAATCTCACCGAAGGAGAAAGAGGTACTGACTTATGTAACCTTGGAAATGAGTGGACTCTATGAAACTAAAGGCCAAAAAAAAACATTTATCCAGTTGATAATCATATTGAGGGCAAGGGCTAATCATTCTGATACCTCTGTGCCTGTATGCTTGAACTGAACGAGTAAGTAAACAAGTAATTCCAATTACATTAACTATTAAGTCAGGTGGTTGGAGCCAAATTTCTCACTGCTGGAGTAGGAGTTCACATATAAGTGAGGGGAGAGGGTTAGAATGACCTATAAAGATTAGTTGAATTAGAGTTGAAGTTTAACCTAATACAGATACATATGTCTGCAGTATGGAAATATTTATACATATGTATGTATACAAGTTAGTATATACACATATAAATTTCCTTGCTTTATTATCGAATAAGGCCTAGAATAACAACACCTCAGTAGCAATGAGTATACCTAACATCCACATGCTGATTTTTAATACCTTTTTAAAATATAAGGAACCAGAGCTCCTTGGAGAAATGGCTAATTATTAGACTGGGTCAGGAAATATAAAATATAAGCCTAGAGTATTTTGTAATGCCAAAAAGTAAGTGAAAAACAAAACAAAATAAAACAAAGATGAGCATATCAAATTTTTGACCAGTAAAGTGCTTTGTCCAGTAAAATGCTCGGCACCTTCTGAATCAATGAATAAACTAAGGGCATCATCTAGATTACCTCCATCACTCTACTTGTCAACAAACTTCAGCTGTGATAGAACAACATAACTTTCTTTCCAGTGTTCACCATCATTACAATACAGTTATTCAAAAATAAATGCTGTTTATATTGTCTTTGGACACCATAAGAATCTTAGACTCACACACAGACCTGAGAACACTGTAAACATATAAAAGTGAGGAAAAAAAAAGAAAATCATTTAGCAAAAAAATAAAAAGAAAAAAAACCCTTAGCCAAACTGAACATAAAAACCAATATTCTATGTCTATGACCTATTCTAAAATAGCTCTCTTCGGGATAAAGGAAGATTTTTCTAAAGCACCATGATGCAAGGTCAGTGCCTAAGTCAGAATCAAACTGCCTCTCCAGATTTTAGGTTGGCAATTTGTCCTGCAGCCTCAATTCCCCGATGGGTCCAAGAAGTTACTGATTTTCAGTTTGTCCAGCTTTTTCTTATTGTAAGGACAGGAGGGAGGATTTCCAGATTCCTTATATATCAGACTTGTCCCAGTCCATATGAGCAGCTATAACAGAATACTATAGACTGGGAGGCTTAGAAAAAATAAACCTTTATTTCTTACAGTTTGGGAGGCTGAGAAGTCCAAGATTGAAGGGCCAGCATAGACAACCTCTCATGAGGGTCCTAGTTCTGGTCCAGAGCAGGTACCTTCTTGCAGTGTCCTTATATGGTAGAAGAGCCTAGGGATCTCTCTGGAGCCTGTTTTATAAGGCACTAAGCCCATTCATGAAGGTTCCACTCTTATGACGGAAACACCAAAAGCCCCACCTACTGATACCATGATATTGGGCATTAAGATTCTAGGGCACCATGAAAACAGTTTGTAGTTCTACAGTATTTATATTACAACAGTATGTAGTTCTACAATATTTATATCACATTTGTAGTTCTATAATATTTATATGCAACTGGGTTCGCATGAAGCTAAAATGAGCCTTTTTATATTTAACTATATACACTAGAAATAATAGAGATGTGGCAATGCATTAATTCTACACTTGGAATTATTATCTAGACCACTGCTTGTCAAAGTCTGGTTCCAGGACTTGTGAAATCAGCCTCACTTGAAAACTTGTTAGAGATGCAATTTTGTGGGGCACCTGGGTGGCTCAGTGGGTTGAGCATCGGACTCTTGTTTTCTGCTCAGGTGGTGATTTCATGGCCCGTGGTTTGAGCCAGGTGTCAAGCTATACTCTGGGCATGGAGCTTTCTTTCTTTCTTTTTTTTTTTTTAAGATTTTATTTATTTATTTGACACAGAAAGAGAGATCACAAGTAGGCAGAGAGAGAAGGGGAAGCAGGCTCCCTGCTAAGCAGAGATCCCGATGCGGGGCTGGATCCCAGGACCCTGAGATCATGACCCGAGCAGAAGGCAGAGGCCTTAACCCACTGAGCCACCCAGGCACCCCTGGGCATGGAGCTTTCTTAACATTCTCTCTCTCCCTCTCCTTCTGCCCCTCCCCTCTGTGCTCGCTCACTCTCTTTCTCAAATAGATAAATAAATCTAGAAAAAAAAATGCAAATTCTTCGCCCCCACCTGGGAGACCTACAGAATCAGAAACTCAAGAAGGTGGATCCAAAAATCTTCATTTTAACAAGCCCTCCAGGTGCTCCTGGTGGTAGCTCAAGTTTGAAAACTACAGATCAACAGTAAATTATAACTGCAGTTGTAATCGGAATACAGTTATAATTTTTTAATTAAATTGTCTGTTAGCTTCATACCTGTTGTTAAAAAAAAAGCTACTCAATTAGTCGTTATTAATGATTCTGTTACCCTGGAGGTTATCTCAAGCAGTCATAAAATTAGTTCCTAAATCATACAAGGTTTGAATGTGTGAAAATCGAGTGGCAAATTTACAAGTTTTACATCTTATTAAAACCGAAAGGGAAGATTCTGTTTTATAATATAAAAATATTTATTCATTAAAACATTCAAAATGCATTTCCAATTTTTATACTTTTCACCTTGAAATAATTTCATACTTGCTATAGTACAAACAATTTCAATATATACCCTTCCTCCAGCCACCCCACCAGTTAACATTTCACATAAACATAATGCATAATGCAATAATCATAACCAGAAAACTGAAAAATTGAAAAAACTATTATGCAAACCTTATTCAAGTTTCAATTATTATCACATTAATGTCCTTTTCCAAATCCAAGATCTAACCAGGATTATACACTGCATTTAGTTGCCTCGTCTCTTCAATCTCCCCTTATCTCCTCTAATTTTGGCCAGTTCTTTGTTTTTCATAACCCTGAAACTCTAAAAGTGTGAAAGCCAGCCAGATATTTTGTAGTACACCTTCAGTATAAGGTTTGTCTGATATTTTCTTGGGATTAAACTCAAGTTATGCATTTTTGACAAGACTACTACTGAAACGGTATCATGCTTTCACAGTACATACTATCAATGTCATTCTTGGTGCTGTTATCTCAATCACTTGGTTAAGAGGATGTTTCCCAGGTTTATCCATGTAAAGTCAGTATCTTTTCCCTTAAAAATTTATAAGTATCTAATGGGACAAGTACTTTGCAATTATGGAAATATTTTGTTTCTCATGATACTTTTCCTGTTAATTTTAGGATCCACTGGTGATTCTTGCTTGCAACAATTATTACCAAAGTAGTCACCAAATAGTCTTTTTTTTTTAAACTCCATTTTTTCTTCATTTATTAATTGCAACTCTACTATAATGAAGAGCTACCCCTTATCTCCTTTAATTTTGTATTCAGTTCTATACTTATCCTAGTATAAGCTGATGAAGTTTTATTTTCTCCTTGGGCTATACCTCACCACTATCATTATTTATTTTGTTGTTCAAGTTGTCCTGATGCATCAGTTGTCCTGATGTCCTGATGGGAACTCCAGGTTGGCTCCAGTATCCTTCCAAAATGCTGTCATTACTTTTTGAGCACTTGCTTACTTTCTGACACCACTCCTTATTCTAGGTTCATTCCATACTTTCTCCATGCCAGCTCTGTTATCACTCATTTCTCCAAAAAGCACTAGTACATTTTACCAAAGAATAATATTTAGGGGGCTGAGGACTAAAGAGTACACTTACCATGATGAAAAGAGTAGATAAATACCATCATTTTTTAAAAAGATGAATATTTAGAAGCCAAGACTCAGGCATGAGATGTACTTGTAGCCACTAAGTTGTTCTTGCTCCCAGGCCCTCTCCATGGAGAGAGGTAAGAAAGACATGCACCTCTGTCTGTTTGCATATCCAGCTATATATACGTACATATGAAATCATAGCTAATACTCATATCTCCACTCCCAGCCCAACACTACAGGGTTCATTCTAGCCATAACCCTTTCCTGATTTATAACTATTGCTCATGGAAAAAAAGAAACCTGGCTCACATCATCCACATTATATTTATCTTTTTCAGTTCTAGAATACACATAGAATTACTAACACCTTCCTCCATCGGCAATAATTTACAATCTAGAGTATGTGTGTGCATTGCATTAAGACAAACATATTGTGATGTCCTTAATGGTTTTCACTTAGTTATATATTCTGGAATTTTGTATTATTATTTAGCCTATAGGGGAACATCTTCAGGCCCGTGAGCCCCCATCCAGATCTAAAATTTTTCACTTTTAAGACACTCAGTTATACAAAATTATATAAAATTTCAATTCTATAAAATTACGTTTCTTCCATATTTCATATTATTAAATATCTCTTTATTTTTCTATTTTTTCCTCTCATTTTTATTTAGAAAAGAGAACAAATTGTAATAGTATGTAGTAAGTTCAAAAAGTGCAGGAATTGGGGGCGCCTGGGCGGCTCAGTCTTTGGGCGTCTGCCTTTGGCTCAGGTCATGATCTCAGGGTCCTGGGATTGAGTCCCGCATCAGGCTCCCTACTTGGCTGGAAACCTACTTCCCCCTCTTCCACTCCCCTGCTTGTGTCCTCTCTCATTTTGTCTCTCTCTGTTAAATAAATATTATATTAAAAAAAAAAAAGGGCAGGGATTTTCTTTTTCTTTTTCTACAGTAGCCCTAGTGTCTGGAACATAACTTGACATATACTAACCACTCATTAAAAATTCGTTGACTAGACAATTCACAATCATTATACAAACATTTATACAACAATGGGAGTTCTGCCAAAATTAGGCTGTCAGTGGACAATCACCACTAGGTGACAGTATAAAACATTTATACCTGAACTAAAGAACAAATGTTCCAAGTTGGCGCATGAGAGGAAACATAAAGATGTCACTATTGAATACACATCACTTGACTTAAGAAAATCTGTAAAAATCACATGTAATCAGCTGAACAAACCTACTAAGTGCCCATCTGTGATAACAGAATGAACATTTTAGGAGTAGTAGCTCTGTTAGAAAGGAAAAAATGAATCGGTCCTCTGAGAGCTTTGTCTTCAGTATTGATGGACAGAGATGTGTAGCAGGAAAAGCAGACAGTGAGGCAGACGTGCTGAGGCCACAGGGATGGTATTAAGATGTGGATTCTGCCAGGATGATTTGAAGTTAAGTCATTGCCAAGGTGAACAGTGAAGCAACCTGTAGGGAATGTTGACTGTTTTGTCTCTTTGTTAAAAGATGAGGAAGCTGAGATGAGTGCTTCGCTAATGTCACACAGCTAATCTGACTCCAGAATCCAAGTTTTTTCTCACTACCTGAACCACCTTGTTGCTCCTATAGGCTTAGTGAATAAGCCTTTAGGAGTTGAATTTAAAATAGTGCCTGAAATTACCTTAACATTGAGCTTTTAAAAATTCCTAGGTAAACAAGACCAGAAGCTGGTTTTGTTTAATCTAAAATTATTTGTGAAATTATTTTTTGTCTAAGAATGTTGACCGTTTTATGATTATGTGAATTATAATAAATTTTCACCTCTTAATAAGTAAGAGCTCTTACAGCTGGTCATTGTTTTGATGAGAAATTTAAAATGGGAGGGTGAAACTCAAGCATTCTTTCACCTCAGTGATTCTTCTTCAGTGGAAACACAGGATCTATTTGAATAAAGTGTATTTAGAATTCTGCTTTCCAGGTATTCCTAGAGAAAAGAGAGGACTTCACTGGTATTTTAAGGCCTTTCCTTTGAAGGTTTCAAATGTGTTGTATAATCTGCTGAATTACCGAAAAAAAAAAAAAGAGTAATGAGACACATAAAATATATTGTTTAGATGTCTAGTGCTCCATTAGTCACTCCGAGAGTAAAATTGTTTTAAGGAAGTTAGTCTCTCACAAATTAAGTATGACTTTAATTAAATATCTCTAAGAGTCAAAAACCAATTGTTAGGCAAGATTTGAAGTAGAAATACCCAGAATTTCCTTATTTTAGGTCCTTTATTATTAAACCTCAATGTGTTTGTCTTAACTAAGCTTTTCAATTATCATTAAACTCATTCACCTGTTTCTGAAATGATCATGTACTTGGAATTTAAAACACTTGAATCTTACACTTTTAGCAGAGAACTTAGTATTTTTATCTAACGACAGCTGTAAGCACGTAGTAGAGTAATACCTAAAGACACAGATTATTAGGAAAATCTCTAAGTATAACTCTTAATTAATCTTTCTCATTATTCTCTCATTAATTGCTGCATTTTTAATAATTACACATCCCTCTTTGTAAGGAATTAAGAAAAAAAAAGATGGCAAAGGCTTTTATGTGAAAAAATATTCCAAAGTGGAATAAAATATTATTTGTTTATAATAAAAGGAGTTAAATCTCTGGCTACATAAACATAAGTACATTAAACATTATGTAATTTTAAATAATATGTAAAAAGAATAACATACATACTAACAAATGAAATGTGACAAATAAATGGAAACATAATGATTGAAAGACTGATGTTAATTAATCATAAACACATGCTTTGACATATATCATGTACTCCGTAATATAGTTATAACATATTTCAACAAACTAGAGCCTAAATTATGGAAGCATTAACTTGATTTTTTTAAAAGATAAGTTCATACACAGGGTTTGAGAATTTATTTTCCGAAGAACAGAGCAAATTACTTAACATAATTCCATGAATTATAAAACCATGGACCACTTATTGATAATAATTAAAAATAAAATTATATTTAATCTATAATGCACTGTGAGTATATCTTAAAGTAAATAGAAAAACCATCCAGAGTACTGAACAAATAAAAATTCTGGATTAAAAAAAAAAAATTCCCAAAGCTTTAACTTGCTATGATCAATGTTTAGAAAAAACAATTGTTTAAATTTGACATGTGTATATATGTATTTGTAGCCATATATTTAAACATGCAAACATATATATGCATATATTCTGAATCATTTGAAAGTAAGCTGCAAGCATCATGACATTTTATCATTAAATATTTATGCCTGCATCTGCTAAAAAGAAGTTGCTTCGACGTTTCTATAACACTGTGTTGGTTCATTTTAAGTGTCTATTTGACTGGGCCACAATATCCAGATATTTGGTCAAATATTCTAGATGTTTCTATGACGGTGGTTTTGGATGAGATTTTCATTTAAATCAGGAAACTTTGATGCTGAAATGGGTAAAGGGGGTCAAAGGGAAAAAGAAAAAAAAGTACAAGTTCTAAGAGCAATGGAGATGAAGCATAGACTGGATTAAACAACGTAAGATTCAGAAAAGTCACATAATAAAATAGAAGACAAAATTTTCTGGATGATTTTTTTTAAGATTTTTATTTATTTATTTTTCAGAGAGAGCAGAAATATGGAGAGCTACAGGCAGAGCAGGCAGAGGGAGAAACAGGCTCCCCTTTGAGCAAGGAGCCCAATGTGGATCTCGATCCCAGAACCCTGGGATCATGACCTGAGCTGAGGGCAGAGCTTAACCAACTGAGTCACACAGGCATT
This sequence comes from Meles meles, assembly GCF_922984935.1. Taxonomy (NCBI): domain Eukaryota; kingdom Metazoa; phylum Chordata; class Mammalia; order Carnivora; family Mustelidae; genus Meles; species Meles meles. The sequence continues at coordinate 57,816,050 of NC_060077.1, forward strand.
CCTTGCTGGATGATTTTTAAGTGATGTTAACAGGATGAGTGTCCTGATGTGAAGGCAGTGTCTCCCAGAGCTGAAATAGCCTTGCTAAGCCAACCTTGAGCTGCGGGGTTCAACTAGCTCTCTCCCATCTTCCTTCCATATTATCTGTCCTTCTTTTGGGGAATGCATTACTGAGAATGAACCAACAGTAGTAATCTTTATAATCATGTCTACAAAATAGGGGAAACTATGTTTGTGTCTTGCAAATTTATCAGTGCTTCAATTTGCTAAAAATTATGCCAGTAAGAATACCAAAATAAGCATGTCGAATTTTTACTCTTCAAAAATGCGGCACTTTAAATTTGGTGCTAAGTGTGATTACTCTCTCCTTATCCTTAAGGCTTCTCTCACATTTGTGCTTTCAGTGTCAGTAAAAATAAAAAAATTAAAAAATGCACCCAAAAAACAAAGCCCAAACCAAAAAACACCACCAATGTGTCTTTCTCTGATACCCATGCATTTTCTGCATGTCTTGTTGACGCTCAGTGCCCACAGGCATGCATATCCATGCATGGGCATGCATGTCCATGCATGGCCTTGCATGTCTGTGTGTGGGTGTGCATGTCCGAATGTGGGCATGCATGCATTTGATGCCCACGAGGCATATATTTGGAATCAGTTTCCTACACCCCACAGTCTGTCTTCCAATGATAATTATAATGTCTTAATCTGCCTGGGCTGCTAGCACAAAGCACCAAAGCTTGGGTAATGTATAAACAGCAGAAATGTATTTCTCACAGTTTTGGAGGCTGGGCGTCTGAGATCAGGATGCCAGCATGGCTGGGTGAGGGCCCTCTTCTGTGTCACAGATTGCTGTCTTCTGACTGTGTGACATGAGGGAAAGACAATAAGAGAGTTCTCTGAGGATCTTTTTATAAGGACACTAATCCCATTCCTGAGGCTCCCCCTATGGTTTATGACCCAAATCATCTCCAAAGTTTCTCCCATCCTACTATCATTTAAAAGAAAGAAAGATCAGATTTCAAAAAAAGAAGATTACCCTACATAATGTGGGTGGGCCTCACTCAATCAGTAGAAGGCCTAAACAGACCAAAAGGAGGCCTCCCTGAACAAGGAGAATTCTACCAGCAGGTGGTCTTTGAACTTGAACTGTAACCCCAGCTCTTTCTGGTTTGCCAGCAGACTGCCCTTGGACTCAAACTGCAACTCTTTTCTGAGTCTCCAGTCTGCTTTTATAGTTACTAGGTACTCAAAAAGGCATGAACTCTCTCTCTCTCTCTTTCGTAGCGTGGGGTGGGGCAGAGAGAGGGAAAGAGAGAATCCCAAGCAGACTCCATGCCCAGTGTGGACCCAACACACTGTATTGGTTTTGACCCCACAACCTTAAGATCATGACCTGAGTCAATATCATGAGTCAAACGCTTAACCCACTGAGCTTCCCAAGTACCCCAACATGAACCAATTTCTTAAAACAAATATCTTTCTCTATGTGTACACATCCTATTGGTTCTTTTTCTTTGTAGAATTCTAATACAAACCTCATTTTCATATTTTAAAAATTTCACATTTTCAAATTTCAAGATTCCCTCAATTTTCTCCAAAATATATCTTAGCTTTTTTGTTTTTTAACTTTGATTCAAAGGTTACAATGGCATCTGACAATTTGAAGAGACTTAGCCACGTAACATGGTCTCACCTTCTGGGATCTACATTTTTTTCACTGTGCATTGTTCTTGTTTTTCTAACTCCATGTATCTCCTGCAATCAGGAGGTTAAATATTAGGCTTTATTTGACTCAGGTGTAGCACTTTGGGCAAGAACACTTCATAGGCCCTGCAATACTTCCTCCTGAGGCAAATAATGTCACATGATCCAGTATTAGTGAGACTTGATCATGTGGTAACTCCCAGATCTCTCCCTGCTAAAGGTATTTTTTTTTCCCTGCCCAGTGAGGGGAGGGGATGATATTTGGTCTCAGTGCATATCTTTTTCTTCAACATTTCCTCTAATGCTTTTATCCTCTAGTGATGATCCCTTTCTGAATTATTTTGTTTAGGGTCACAACGGGCATTTTCTAATTCCATCATTCCCTCTTCCTTTTTAACTGGTGGTTTCCAACTTCTGTTTAAAAAAATGAGAGAGAGAATTTCATCTCATTACCATGGGCTGAACATACTCTTCTAAGAGTTATGCTCAGTGCTTAACTTTCCCTTTAATTACTAATTTTGAGGATAAGGGGTATAATAATCTCTTCATTGGTAACCTATCACTCACTGACACCACAATGAATTAATGGATTTTTATATATTTGGTGGTTACAGTCAATTATATTCATTATTCCTTTTGATGCTCCAACTGTTCTGAAACTGATTCCTGGGTCCTTGTGACATGTCCCCATTCTTTGGGAGCTTGCTTATTTTCTGATACAACAGGCTACATCAGGCTCACTGTGTACTTTCCCTAAGCCAGCCCTTGAGAAGCCATTTCTCCAAAATAATATTTAGAAACCACAATCTGGTCACAGGTGTGCTCACTGGTTATTTTTAAATGCATGGCTGAGCTGACATGTACATGGGTGTTTTTGAAGGTGTCTAGACACGTAAAGTTGACATATAGCTTGGGCTTTAATGAGCCACAGGTACAGAGAACAATCTAAACTCCTATTCAACAAACACTCAGGAGAAGTTGTTAAATTTCACACAAACAACTCCCTCTACTCCCTCTTCAGTTGACCTGAAAACAAAATGAAACAAAACACACAAACAACAACAAATAATATACCTGTGAAAAATAACAGCATTTGAAAATTAAAAAAGAAAGTGATCAGTATACTGGAAAGCTTAAAGCGGTTCTAGGTAATAAATAGGATCAGACTGAAGTTAAAAACAGAATGAGAAAGACCCAGCTCTTAAGAGTAAATAGAAGTTCTGTTCTTCTAAAGATGACATTTTCTAAAAGTGGGAGTTGACCTGCCTAGGAAGGAAACCTGCCATTCATACAGGAACCTAAGGAAGAAGCAGAAAGAGGACATTTAAGTAACCATAGCAGATACTGAGGTTAAAATAATAGGGGGCCTGGGGGTAGGGGAGGGGAGGAGAAGCAGCTCCACCCAGGAGCCATATGCCCTAAAGAGTTTTAATCCCATGATAAAGCCTTCTTTACTTTGTCTAATTATGCAAGTCCCCAGACAGCTAAATTGTTCCACGCTCAGTAACCTACAGAGCTGTATGTAAATGACACATCCTACCCAGGGAAACATTGCCCTGCTCCCCATAAAAACACCTCTCACGATAGAGGGTCTGGCAGGAAAACACAACACACCTACCTCTATGAATCATTCTAATCATGCAATAAGCACAAACTAATGTCTAAGGATCACTGCGTATTGGAGGAAGACCAATAGCCTCCATGGCAAAAACCAAAATGAATAAACCAATTATTATTGGAAAATAATTAACCTTAAAGGAAACAAATAATCAAGGAACTAAAAGGTAAACTATCTCAATTAGTTTCCCCAAAGAAGTTTAAGAGGATATTACATCCGTAAAACAAAAAGAGACTATTATTAAAACAGGAACCACCAGAGACTAAGAATTTGTAAAATTACAATTTTAATTGTGGTTACAAAAGAAATCAGTCAATGCACTGAATAAGAGAATAATCAAGCAAGACCAAGCTTAGTATTGGAAAGATTATTTTAAGAAATTTTTCATAATGTAGAATATAAATACACACACACATTTAACTAATATTAAATATAAATTTATATAAAAATAAACATGTTATATATGTATGTGTTTTATACACACACACACATATATATACATATATATATATATATATTTTTTTTTTTTTTTTTTTTTTAAACAACATGGAGGTTCAATTCCAGAATGCCAATGTTAACGTAATAAGCATTCCAGGAAGAGTTCTTGATTAATGAAGGGAAGGAAATACTGTTGACCCTTGAACAATGTGGGGGCTAGGGTTACCAACACCCCATGTGGTCAAAAATCTGTGTATAAATTTTGACTCCTGAAAAAATTAACTACTAATAGCCTACATTACTGTAGGCTACTGCCTACATTACTGATAACTTAAACAGTTGATGAACGCATATTTTGTATGTTATATATATTATATACTGTATTTTTAAAATAAACTATAAAATGTCATTAAGAAAATCATAAAGAAAAGAACATTTATAATATTGTACTGTTTTTATGGAAGAAATCCACATAAAAGTCGACCTGCATAGTCCAAACCCATATTGTTCAGAGGTCAACTATAACCAAAAAAATAATAGAATGTTTCTCAATTAAAAGGGTCTATCAGGTGTTCACCTGGGTATAATAGCAGAAACCTGCATATTAATAATTCTAGTGAAATTTCAGGGCTTCAAGGATAAAGAAGAAATCAAGAAATCTTTCAGGGAAAAGATAACAATAAAAAAGATACATACAGCAAATGAAACCAAACCTTTACAGCAAATTTGGATGCTCAAAGACAGTGGAAAATGCTAGCAAATTTGAGTGGGAAAATGATTTTAAAAATTTTATACATAGTTAAACTATCAATCAAATTTGACAAAATAAATATATTTTAAAGATATAAAGACAAAGAAGGTTTACAAATAATCCCTACCCACTACGAATAAATGATGCTTGGAATATTAAAAAATAAGAAAAAAATGTGAAAGAAATAATACCATAAGACAAGAAGGCATCAGCCTGAGTATGAACTAGAAGGATGGTCTTCAACCATTAGAATCACACCTGGAGCTCTTTTTAAGAGTACTTTTAGTACAACTGCCCAAATGAGAGGATCATCTGGGAGACTGGTAATACTCTATTTCTTGGATTGTAAAGTACACGGATGTGTTCACTTTGCAATGTTTAATCTCAAAAATACATATGCCTAATTTCCACCTCAAACTTACTAAACCAGAGAATCAAGAGGTTGAGTCCAAGTGTGGGCATTTTTAAAAAGCTCCTTTGGTTATTACAATTCGCATGCAAAAGGGGACCACTGCCCCCAAAAGCTGAAATGCAAACAAATTAATATCTTGTGAACCCCTGACAGAGAAAATTAAGTTAATCATGCTCCTTAATTCAGAGTATATTTTAAAACCCTCTTGTTTTATTCATTTTTTAATTGATGCATTCCTTTATTGTCATCTCCTACTCTTACTCTCTATTCTTCCCCAACCGTTCCATTGTGTTTGGTGCATATCCTTTTGTTTATAGGTTTTTCATCAAATATAAATTGTTGTGTGTGCTTGTAATTTTAAATGATTTAAAAGGTCTTTTGTTTGATATCTTATTCTGTGACTTGAGACACCTACTTTCAATATGATAAATCAAGAACTAAGATAATCGTTCAAAAAACTATTAATATAATGTTTAACACCAAAATGAACTACAAAACAAAAACTATTTTAAAATATTTTAGAGAAAAAAAAAACCAGTCAAGGAAATAGAGATCTTTCATTTTATGAGACATTAATTTTCAAGATGACTTCTCTCTCAAAGAGATATTATTTTACTTTGGGAGGGTATGGGGTACCACTGTGACACCTGTAATACATGTTTAGTTATTAGTCCACTGGTAAAGTTTTAATTTGGATATTATGACTTTTGGTTTCACATTTGGTCATATTTTGTGCCTAATTTGTATCATATTTTGGACTAATTCTTGTTTGTTTTTAGCAAAGCATAGCATAATTTCGAAGTCCATAGAATGGTCATAGGCTTCTATCTTGAAAGTGGAAAACATTCTTTAAAAGTGATATTTTTTTCTCTGATTCTATTGTTTTGCTAAAGAAATTTAGCATTCAACCCACAAATTTGTGATCTCTTGAAAATAACGCATTAACAGTTTGGATCTGTCACTGTGCAGGCGTCATGTTTTGATCTAAAACAGCACAATATTTGTGCGTACATACTCCAGTTACATACATACTGCATCACTTAATTAACCACATTGAAATCATACAATATACATAAAAGCAGGCAAAAAGAATCAAAGATGTTGGAAGATACAACTTCCTTGGACACCTATAATATTCTAATGTCTTATGAGCTTATGTGGAAGGATAAAATGAAATCTTTATTCCACAGAGGCTGAAAGAGGAAGAGCTTCCAGATGCTTCTGGGAGACACAGCTGACTACCTGGCCAGAGATGCCTCAGGAGGTGGCCAAAATGATCAGGCAATGAGCACCAAGGTGAATCTCCAACAAAAGGAAAAACCAATTTATGTGTCATTCCAGTAGAAAGTTTCTTACTGAAATATGTACGTAAATGAAACGTTGGAGTTGCCAATCCATGCTGTGCTATGATATGGAAGAGGGAATTGAGGAAAATTTGTACAGTGAAGAACAGAAATGCATGTGGGCATATGCATAACTGTCTGCAAACATTGGACTTAAAACTAATGGAAATCTGTATCTTAATTTTACCCATTTATTCCTGAATAATTGTTCATTGTTACCATGGCTGAAGAAATGAGAAAGGCGTTCATCTTTCAAAGCTGTATTACTTTTTCAATGGAAAAGTGCATTAGCTAATCTGTATTCACAGGATCGTTACAAGGTCGCAAATATACTTACACAGACAGAGAAGGCACAACTCATTTAAAAGAGAAATTTGGGGCAAGGTTAAATCCGGTGGCCCTGTTATGAACCTATACATGCTATTGTGCATATATCTTTACAGAGAAAAAGAATGAAGATAGATAGATATACCTATAGATGCCCTTATACTCCATTGTTTTGACTTGATCCATTTAATGACCCGAAAGATGAAAAGAATGAAGTAGTAGAGATGTGGTGATAAACAGCTATTGATATAGTTATGAGATAGCCACTCCGTAGCCCTGAAAGATAAATTGCACCAGAGTTGAGTGCTCCGTGTCACGGGTGAAGAAACTCAGAGCGAAATGAACCAAATGATTTGCCCAAAGTCCTACACGTAGAGACAATAGGAGGCACGAAGCCAGCCTGTCATATTCAATGTCACTCTGCTATGTATTTATTTTATCTTGTGACTTCAAATGACCACAGAGAGTTTCTGTTTTATGTTCATTTACAGAGGAACAGCGAATTCTCTGCCTTTTAAGCAACATCATCCTTGATCACAATACCCATACTACAGAAAAATAGATGTCCTGGTCTTAATCCCTAGAACTTGTGAAGATGTTAAGGACACATGACAAAGGGAATGTAAGGTTGCTAGTCAGCTGATATTGAAACGGGGAGGTCATCTTGAATTATCTGGATGAGCCCAGGGGAATCCCAGGGATCCTTAAAGATGGAAGAGGAAGACAGAGACAGTCAAAGGGAGAGGTAACTAGGGAAGAATGGGGAGAGATGCAATATTGCTGGCTTTGAAGAGGATGGAAGGGAGCACAAACCAAGGAATGTGGGCAGCTTCTGGAAGGTGGAAAAAGCAAGGAAACACATTATTCCCTAGAACCTCCAGAAGTGACCACACCCTTGCCAACACCTTGATTTTAGCCCAGTGGGACACACATTGAACTCTAAGATACATTTATGTTGTGTAAGCTGCTGTTGATGGTAACTTGTTCTAGCAGCAGTAGAAAACTTATATTTTACTACTTTCCTAGCCTACACTGACAAACACCATTTAAGTTACTTGAGATGAGCAAGTCAGCTGTAGCTCCCACAAGTTCTGCTTGGTTCTACTCTGTGACTTTTCTCATTTTGGAACCCAGTCCAAGGACGTAACTACTATCTGGGTCAGGTTCTTCTCAAGTAGGGGTGGGCACAAAATATATAAAACTAAAACTACGTAAGCATATTAAAAGATTTTGTTCAGATGTGGAATATGTCACACCTGCTCACATTCACTGGCCAAAGCCAATCACGTGACCAAACTAAATTTAATGGAAAGAGAAGCATATGGCTTACTTGGCAGAAAGGAAAGGGAAGTGTCACTGACACGTGTGTAATACAGTGTGTCACAGATATGAATTATAATGTATTCAGACTAGGAGAGGCTAGATTTTTCCATCACCTTTTCCTAAGCCAAATTAACCATTGCTGGTGAGGTTAAAGTAAGGTGTTCTGATGACTGTTTTCCATGGTTGCTCAAAGAGAGTCTGGCTGTTCTCAAAGGCAAAAACAGTATGGAAGCATCGCTAGCTCCACGCCTTTTTCCATCTTCAGCTTCAGGATGGAGGTAAACCTACATGACATAGAAAGACTCACAGCTTTCTTCCCCTCTATATTATTTTCACTCAGTACATACTCACATGTGGGGCACTGTTCTAAATACCGGGGATGGAAGTATTTTACTCCATAGCAGAATGAAGCAAAGGGTGGGGGAGCACACGAGGTTGATTTAAGGTAATGTTGCAGAGTAAATTAAATGCGGTTTTACCTCTGAAAATAGTTTCATGGTCTGCATATTAATTTTCCTGGCAAGGCCCCTACTAGTCCCTCCAACTAATTTCTAATGTCAAGAACTCATGATACGCCCTGTCTGTCTTTCCAGGCCCATGGCTCAGGTTACCATACATCGTCCTTTATCGCTGGCATCCTGTGCTAGCCAATATCTCAGGCCTCTTTTTGCTATGAAAACCAACCTGTCCTTTGTCCAGGTTAGTAGGGCTTTTTGAAGAATTGCAAATAATTCTTAGTAGGTTCTTTCTCCAATCCCTTCTTCACCATGCTATACACTCATCAGTACTCAGCATGGACCCCTACAGATCCAGACCTGTCTAACTAAAAAGGCAAGCATGTTTCTTGAGAAGGATACTACTTCCCCTCCACTAGCAAGTCTACCCAACAGACATTCATGAAGCTTGCATTCCATTGGAGGTAGTAGGCAAGGATTAGGGAATGCAAAGTAAAGGAAAGCTCACTTCCCATCCCGGGGCAGCTCACAACCTTAGAGGGCAGCCACCTACCTAAATGAACACAAGAAGTGCTGCTGTGCTGATCCAGGGCTGGTGGGCCTTCTGATACCTGCCTCAGCCTTGCCCCGCTCTCTTCTGTAATGCAGGGGGCCACCAGCAGGATGTCTGAATGCTTTATTAGCTGGCTCTCTGCTAGATCCAGCCCAAGGGAGGTGCAGGCTCGAGAATGGGGAGCATGTAAAACAGGTGAAAAATTAAATGAAAACTGAGGCATGGAGAATTAAATAACTTGCTAAGATATTGCAGTTACTAGGGGGGCAGACAGGGAATTCCAAACCTGGATTAAACAATAAAGAGCCCTCTTTCCCAATATCCCATATTGAACACAGTAATCTAATACGACCCATTGCTACTCAACAGAGCTGTGAGGAAGTGGAAGAGGGAGAGATGACAGATAGGTTCTAAAGAGATGTCCAGACATAGAGAAGATCCTAGAACACGTGGGAAGCAAGAGAGAAGAAGTCTATATGAGATTTCCTGTGCAGTGTCCAAAGGCAGTCAAAGAATAAGACAGAAGAGGGGAATTCAGGTAGGGACAGCAACGGAAAGATGGCTAAGTTGAAAGGAAGTGACAAACAGAAGTTTCTTCATTCTTAGCCTGGGTAGAAACAGGTAAGAGGACTGGAAGACAGATAGGAAAAGAAGGAAGGGTGCCTGGGTGGCTCAGTCAATTAAGCTGCTCTGTTTGGCTCAGGTCATGATCCCGGGGTCCTGGGATCCAGCGCCACATCGGGCTCCCTGCTCAGGGGAGATTTTTCTCCCTCTGCCCCTTCCCCTCCCCCTGCTCATGTTCTTATGCTCTCAGATCTCACTCTCCCAAATATATTTTTTTTTTAATTAATAAGAAGAAAGCAAGAAACAGGAACATTGTACAGATGCTCACAAGAGGTGTTCCTGGGATGGGGGACCTACCAGCTTCATGTCCCAGGGAGAGACCTTTGGAGCAGATCTACAGATGCCTCCTTTCACGGCTTCCTGCTCTCCACCTGCTTGGTGGTGGGCACTGGTTACAGGACAGGCACTTTTCTCTGGCCTCACATGTGTCAGGGGTCCTCACTACGGGCAATGAGCTCACCGAAGAAAGCAAAGGCACCATGTGGGGCTACACAGAAACGGCAACTAGCCCACGAAGTCTTTGTCTCTTTAGGTTCCAGAGGCATTATTGGTTGGGGAAGAACAACAAATTAAACACAAATAGAATTATAAGTACACATCTGTTTACACAATACTGACATGATTCAGAGCACCCCCGTCCGTTCTCATGGCCTTCCTTCTGTTTTCCTGGGCATTTGTTCCGCTGTCCGCCCTTTCCCTTGACCAGGATGTTAGACATGGGGAGGGCCGTAGAAAATAGGTAGTTTCTGGATCAGTGCCGTTCCAGCTGATTAACATATCATCAAAACAGGAAAGGGAGGAAAATTGTTCATACTTACATACCTAAATAAAAGGCATCCATGAGAGGAACATAGGCCTGCATTTATGGGAGGGCCGTGGTATGACACTGAAAGGAAGCCCTGGAGAACACTCCTATCCCATAAAAGTCTCAAAACAAGCATCAGTGAACCACCTCCTGATAGGAAGCCAGGACCGTGCACTCTTACTTTGAGGGATGAGGGTTCATGGGCACACAACCAGCTGACGCATCACATTTAACCTCCCGGCGGGGCGCTTGGGTAGAGCAGGCCAAATGCTGAAGAACCTCTCTTCTCCCTCACCCAGAGATTGTCGCCCCGAAGAACGAAGGGCAGCCCAGGAGTGAGTGGGCACAGATGGCCCTTACAGCAGTGGCTGGGGCGAGCAGCAAGAACCAGTCAGAAAAACCCTCCTGCCTGCAGCTGATTTTCAGCACCTTCGTCTGCCAAAGAGCGTGCGGGGCATCCGGGGTGGACAGGCGGGTGCGTGAGGTGTGCTCCTAGCCTAGAGACCGAGGAGGAGACTGACATTTAGAGAAATCAGAGTTCATCACTTGCCAGAAGTCCCACAGCTAGTGGAAGGGGAGCCAAGATTCACCGCAGCTTTGGTGCACCCTTTAAACCTCATTCCCTCAACCACCATTCTTGGCTACTACCCACTGCCCTCTTTCCCTCTTTCATTTGGTAATTTTTCGTAATTGTCCCTCTTTTAAATTTCAGGGCAACAAATTGTCCTGGGCGGCCCATCCAGCTACCTAATGAATATTTCTTTAAATATGAATTGGAAGGCTCCCTCCTGGAATTGTATCTGGTCTCAATTCTGTCTTATCTGCTGAGCCTCGGGGCTGGGTCTCCCAAGCCCTGGCTTGACGGAATTCATCAGCCCCAGGCTCTCCCGGGGAAGCCAGCAATTCTGCGGTGACTTTCCCCATACAGATGGCCCCTTAGTCAGCTCCGAGAACGCAGAGGGAAGTCTGGCTTGGCGTTTGAGCAGCAAACTGGGTGGACAAAGGCTTGGGTGGACACAGATGCCCAAGCAATTGTATGGAGTCTATTTCCTGTCATTTAAACCCAGTGTCATTTATTATTCAACTCAGAGTGTATTTTAGAGATTCAATTTGTAGGGTATATGACACACATAGTAAATGGGAATGTATTATCTCAGTTCATTTGCTGGAGGACAGGTGTTCCCATCACAAGAACCAACAGCCCCATCGCCGGTAATTGGTGCCTTGGCTGGCAGTCTGAGCCTAGAGGGCAAGGACTAAAAGTGCATGAAGAATGAACTCATAACAATGTCCACACGCAGCAGAGTGGGTTTTACTTGAGGCTCTCAAAGCACATTTTCGGCATTTTTTCACTCCCCCTACAACTCTGCGTGGCTTTGCTTGGGCTCTCCTTCTGCAGCCAGGAAAACAAAAACAAGGGACAGAAGACTCCCCCCTTCACAGGGGAAAACACTGGCAGGAGGGGGATTAAAATCTCAGGAGGCCTGAATCCTCATTGTCTCTCCTTGGAATTCCCCCCCCACCTTCCATTCCCTCTCATGTATTATTTAATGTGTGAGCCAGGATATTATTAAGGAACCTAGACTGGTGGATCCAATTTTGTTCAGGTTAATTAATTTCAAAATGGGTGCAAGTCTGCATTGCTGCACAAAATCACCCTCGATACAAATTAAACACAGAAAGTGATATATGTGTACAGTTCCCATAAGATAGTTACCGAATGCGTCTGTCAAATGTATGTAGCACACAAACAACAACCACAACAAGCCACTGAACACACTTTTAGGAACACGTGGACTGTGTAAGTATTGCTTTGTGAACAGAGGGCAGTCGGAGTGGGTAGGATATATAGATGTGTATAAAGCGAAGAAACTCCAGAGCCTAGGTAGTATCTTAACTACATATCTAATGTCATTTCAGAATACTTTGCAAGCTAAATTCACTTAAAAATAGGAAATTAGAAACCTCTGTCCTTGTGGGCTTTGTTAATAATGAGCAGGGAGAAAAATGGAACTTTTGCCCTGGAGCTCAGGTGAAAAGACGTAATTAAAAATAGGCCTGGAAGAAGGATGTCTGCTTCCCAGGTGGCATTTGGCTTCTGCATACCTACAAATAGCCATCTCCAGCACAACCAACACACTCAGTTAAGCTCCTTCCACTTATCACAAATGCAGTGTTCTTCATTGTCCATTGAGAAATTCCAAAGGATAAATTGAGTAAATGGAAAAAGAGATCGACTGCCCTCTTCTCTTTTCAAGAATAAGGTAGGGACACATGGAATAATGTAAGCATCTCTGACCTTTAGGGAATTAAATCTGACCAATAACATGATGAAGGTGTGCAAGATCACTCCCAACAGCCATGCAGGTAGTACACAGTAAAACACTGGGGCACCCAATGGGGAGGAAAAAAATGCCTTTCCTATGAACTTCAATGTATCCAGTTAACTGACCCGCCTAAGCCCGTAAAGTCATAAGATCATCTAAACTTGGGGTGCCTGGATGGTTCAGTGGGGCAAGCCCCTGCCTTCGGCTCAGGTCATGATCTCAGGGTCCTGGGATCGAGCCCCGCATTGGGGCTCTCTGCTCAGTGGGGAGCCTGCTTCCCTCTCACACTCTGCCTGCCTCTCTGCTTACTTGTGATCTCTGTCTGTCAAATAAATAAATAAACTCCTTAAAAAAATACATTTAAAAAAAATCATCTAAACTTTTTCACAGAGGAAAAGCACTTGTCAGCTTTTATTTGACACAAATACCAGAATATAATGATTGATCTCTACCATCATGATGTTTTCAATACAATTTTCATTTTACTCTAAATGAAAGTGGAGGGACGCCTGGGTAGCTCAGTTGGTTAAGCTGCTCCCTTTGGCTGGGGTCATGATGCCAGGATGCTGGGATCGAGTCCGGTATCCAGCTCCTTGCTCAGCGGGGAGCCTGCTTCTCTCTCTGCCTCTGCCTGCCGCTCTGCCTGCTTGTGATCTCTCTCACACATAAATAAATAAATAAATAAATAAATAAATAAATAAATAAATAAAATCTTTTAAAAAATAAAAATAAAACAAAATGAAAGTGGAAAGAATGGGGAAAAAATGACAATGTGAGAGAAAAATGCTCAGAAAGCTAAGGTAGGGGGACACCTGGGTTGCTCAGTGGGTTAAGCCTCTGCCTTTGGCTCAGGTCATGATCTCAGGGTCCTGGGATCAAGCCCTGCATTGGGCTCTCTGCTCAGTGGGGAGCCCGCTTCCTCCTTTCTCTCTGCCTGCCTCTCTGCCTACTTGTAATCTCTCTCTCTCTGTGTCAAACAAATAAATAAAATCGTTAAAAAAAAAATTTAAGATAGGGAAGCCTGGGTGGCTCAGTTGATTAAGCATCTGCCCTCTGTTCAGGTCATGATCCCAGAGTCCTGGAATGAAGTCCTGAATCCAGCTCCTTGCTCAGCAGGGAGCCTTCTTCTCCCTCTGCCTCTGCCTGTTCTGCCTGCAGCTCTCTGTGCTTCTGCTCTCTCTGTGACAAATAAATAAATAAAATCTTTAAAAAAAAGAAAAAAAAAAGCTAAGGTAATTGGCCCAATTGGTCCAAGTAAACAGAGTATCTAGAAAGGTGTGACTATAAGGACCATTATTTTCCAATTTCTTACAAGTTCTTGGATATCATACCATTGAGAGGTGTGATCACCCTGTTGAATGGGTCTCTTCCAAAGCTAGGTTCCAAAGCCTGTAAGTTAAAGCTTCACTTGCAGAGTAAAGCACCATATGTAGCTTTGGACCTAAACTGTCAACAGGAACAACAAAGGAGTTAAGTCAGGAACTCAGTGTCTCCTTAGCCTCACACTCTGTTCTAATGACTAAACTCTAGCTTTGTTCTGGATACATAGTTCCCATCCAGAGGTATCCCATCTACAGTGACTGCCTACTATATATTTTTTGATGTCTGAGGTCCTCCCTTGAAATTCAGGATTCTTACTTTGTTCATTGCCTGGCCCCAGTCCACTGCTAGGAACTGCCAGGTTCCTGGACGGTGGCCTCGCTCAGGTCACCATGATCTCCGATTCCATCCATCCTGTTAGCACCTGCAGTTGTCACAAGGAAGCCAATTCCTCAACACAAGTAAGAGGAACAATTGAGAATATCAAAGCAAGGAGCAGGAAAGAGAGTATCATACCATATTACTGCTGATGCTTATTTCTGAATTTTCTTCCACGTGGTTTTTGCCTTCATCCTGATTCCTGGTGCTTGGGACAAAAGTGATCATTGAGTTCATTTCTTGGCTACACATGGTTTTTCGTTGGTCCCTTTTCTTCCATCAGAGGATACATTTATCTTCCACTCCTTAATTCAGCTGGTGTGGATTTGCAAGCATGTGTTCACTGAAGAAATTTAAATGATTGTAACCTTAAACTCAAGAGAACAAAAACCCCAGTCATTTAAAGAATTTTAACAGAGTCTGCTAAGTATCTGTTATATTATCCAAAGACCAGTCGTATCTTTATTCGCTCAAAGTCTAACACATGTCAAACAGATTTTGACAATTTCTATTTCCATTAACAAGAGAAGATTGTCTGTTATGTGCTGTAACATCTAGAACAGTGCCTGACACATAAAAGGCCCTCAACAAGTACTTGCTGAATGAATAAATTAGGTATATGAAAAGTATTTGGAGAGCAGATTTCTTCTCTTTTCAATATTTTCTTTTCTTTTTCATGCATTCTCCACAATATGAACCACAGCTTTCCATACAAAGCTGGTGAGTACCAAATGGATGGGTTGATAAATAAGAGACCCAGTAACACCAGTTACAAAATACCTGTATGATATGATCTCAAATGTGTCTAAAGACACATATGGAAGCATAAAAAACATGGTAGCAGGGAATGCAGTAGGACAGGAACAGTAGTTATCCTTGTGTTGCATAATTTTCCTATTTTGATTTTTTCTGAAATTAATATGGATAACTTTAATTTATATTACTAAAATCACTATAGTCATGATAAGAAGAATTTAAATAATACCAAAGTTATTAAAACATAAATTTTGTTTTCATCCCAAATCCTACTCCCCAAAGCTAAATATTATTAACTCTTTGATATGGACACACACAAATAATATAGAAAATAGCTCAATCATACTGTATAAACCATATTGTATCCAGCCTTTTCATTCAATGATATGGTGTGCGTGTGTATCAATGTACATATGTATATATGTATGTTTTTTTGGTTTTTTTTTGACAGAGAGAAATCACAACTAGGCAGAGAGGCAGGCAGAGAGAGAGGAGGAAGCAGGCTCCCCACAGAGCAGAGAGCCCGATGTGGGGCTCGATCCCAGGACCCTGGGACCATGACCTGAGCCAAAGGCAGAGGCCTTAACCCACTGAGCCACCCAGGCGCCCCTGTATGTATGTATTTTTGTATGTTGTGTATGATATATACCAGGTAAATAAATATTCCTTACCCTAATTTAATAGCTGCTAATTATTTCATTGAAATGGATGCACCCTCCTTTATTTAATCAATATTTTTTTGGTAAATGATTAGGCTATTTTCAACTTTTTGTCTGTAATAAACACACCATTTCATGCTTGTTCAATGATTTTCCTATATTAAATTTATATGAACATATTTATAATATAAACAGTCTAGACATAGTTAAAGATTTTGATGTATTTTGTCAGATAGCTTTCCAGAAATGGCATAATGATGTGCATTCCAATTATGTGTAAGATTTTTGCTTCCCTAAAACATTTACTAAAATCAAACATTATAAAATATTTTAATCTTCATTCATCTAATAATTTAAAGCATCTAACTGCTGTTTTCATTCACAATTCTTTGGTGATTATGCTATGTATCTTTTCATTTCTATTAAATGTTTGTTTTATTGTGAATTACAGTGTATGCCCTTTGCCCATTTTTCTTCAGAGGTATTGCTGCTCCCTTTGTTTGTTTACTTATTTGTTTTTTACTGATTTAGAAGAAGCCATTTTTTTAATGGGACAAGAACTCTGTATTCCAGATACATATTGCAAATATCTTTCTTAATATTTCATTTTAGTATTTCATTCTCTCCTTAGTTTTATTTTGTCACTCATAAACTAGTTCTTTTCACACTATGCAAATTGTTAATGTTTTCATTTCATTGTCTCTGAGTTTCATATTTTGCTTAAAAAGTATTTTCTGTTTCAAGGATACTAAAATATTCTCCTACAAATTTTGAATAATTTTTTTTTTTTTTAAATTTTATTTATTTACTTGACAGAGAGAAATCACAAGAGAGGCAGGCAGAGAGAGAGGAAGGGAAGCAGGCTCCCCGCTGAGCAGAGAGCCCGATGTGGGACTCGATCCCAGGCCCCTGAGATCATGACCTGAGCTGAAGGCAGCGGCTTAACCCACTGAGCCACCCAGGCGCCCCAAATTTTGAATAATTTTAATTTTTTGTTTTATATCTCTTATATTCATTAAACCATCTATAACTGCATGTATATGTGATAAGATGCAGAAGTATAAACTTTCTTATCAAATGAAGATCTAATTGTGCCAACACCATTTATTGAATACTTCACTAAAAGTGTTCAAGCAAGGAGGTGACAAAGTCATGTTTTTGGTAGACAAAATGAGGGCTGGAATAGAGATGCATCAGAGACTATAGCTGTGACTGGATGTTTTCTGGCTGTGGGAAAACAATATGTAGGTTGCCGTTCAGTGAAGACTTTGCTGAACAGGCAATTCACATGTTATATTGTTACTCAAATGCCAAATATAAACATTCATATACAAAAAAAAATTAATCTACACTGATAGCTCAACATACAAGATCAACCAGAAATGGACAATAAACTGAATACTATAAGTTTTTATTTTATTTTACTTTCTTTTAATGGAATACACTTTATTTATTTTTATTTTTATTAGTTTTTTAAAGTAAGCTCCAGGCCCAATGTGGGGCTTAAACTCATGATCTTGAGATCAAGAGTCACATGTTCTACTGACTGAGCCAGCCAGGTATCTCAAGACCATAAAACTTTAGAAAATAAAATAGAGCCGAAAATGCTTCTGACCTTGGAGGTAAGGATACAAGAGTACAAGTTAAATAAAAATTCCAAAAGACTGATAAATTGCATTTATCAAAATTAAAAACTTCTGCTCTTCAAAATACACTTTTAAGACAATAAAAAGACGAGTTACTGCCTGGGAAGAAATATTTGCAAAACATAAACCTGACAAAGGACTTTTATTCAGAATATATAAAAACTTTCACAACTCCGAAAAATGGGCAAAAGATTAGAAAAGCCAGGTCACCAAAGAGCAGTTATTAAGAGCAAATATGTACATATAAATATGCTCAACATTAGTCATCAAGGAATGAAAAAATATGTACATATCACACACCTATTAAAATTACTAAAATTTTAAGACTGACAATATCAGGTGCTAGTGAATATGAAGAGAAAATGGATCTCATATATTTCTAGTGTAAATGCAAAAAAAAAAGTGGTACATCTCTTTGGGAAACACTTTGGCAGTTCTTATAAAGGTAAATACATATTTACCATATCACCAAATAATTTTACTCCTAGGTATGACGCAAAAGAAATAAAATGAACATCCACACAAAAACCTGTGCCAACTATTTATAGTAGTTTTATTTATAATCACTGAAAACTGGAAAAAACCTTAAGTACACCTCTTGATGAATGGATAAATAAATTAGGATACCTACATGTGACAACATAGATGAATCTTAAAATAATTGTGTCAGTGAAAGAAGCCAGATTCAAGTGGCTATATTCTGAATGATTCCATTTATATAATATTCCAGAAAAGTCAGAACTAAAGGGAAAGAAATCAGTGGTTGCCACTGATCTAGGGAAAGGGGACTGATGTCAAAGGGGCACAAGGGAACGTTTTGAAATCAAATTAAATATTCTCTAATCGGATTATTGGTGACCATATGACTGTTTACATTTGTCAAATTTCCTCAAGAATGAATTTTCCTGATTTTAAATTATACCTTAAAAAACCAGACTTAGAAAATCAGATAAGGGGGGGAGGAGTCAAGATG
This sequence comes from Meles meles, assembly GCF_922984935.1. Taxonomy (NCBI): domain Eukaryota; kingdom Metazoa; phylum Chordata; class Mammalia; order Carnivora; family Mustelidae; genus Meles; species Meles meles. The sequence goes on from NC_060077.1 coordinate 57,834,465, forward strand.
GCAGAGAAGTAGCAGGCTGAGACTACACCAGGTAGCAGGAGATCAGCTTGATAGCTTATCTAAACATTGCAAACACCTACAAATCCAATGGAAGATCGAAGAGAAGAAGAACAGCAATTCTAGAAACAGAAAATCAACCACTTTCTGAAAGGTAGGACTGGCAGAGAAGTGATTCCAAAGTGACGGGAAGATAGACAGCGGGGGGAGGGGCCGGCTCCCTGCAAGGGGCAGAGCAACAGAGCACAAAATCAGGACTTTTAAAAGTCTGTTCCACTGAGGGACATTGCTCCAGAGGCTAAACCAGGGTGAAGCCCAGGCGGGGTCAGCGTGGCCCCAGGTCCCGCAGGGTCACAGAAGGATCAGGGGTGTTGGAGTGCCGCAGAGCTTGCAGGTGTTAGAACAGGGAAGCCGGCTACAGAGACAGAGCCAAGAAGTGAGCTCTCAGCTCGGGGTTACCTTGAACTGGTCGCAGGCTGGGTGAGGTTGGAGCACAGCCGGAGGCCGGGGATGCAGAAGTGATTGGGCGCTGTTCTCTAGGGGCACACTGAGTGTGGGGCCCTGGGCTCTCGGCTCCTCTGGGCCGGAGACTGGGAGGCCACCATTTTCAGTCCTGTCCTCTGGAACTCTACAGAAAGCATTCAGGGAACAAAAACTCCTGAAAGCAAACCCAACCAAATTACTTAGCCCGGCCCCAGGTAAAGGCGGTACAATTCCACCTCGGGCAAAGACACTTGAGAATCACTACAACAGGCCTCTCCCCCTGAAGATCAACAAGAAATCCAGCCAGGAACAAGTTCACCTACCAAGGAGAGTAGGTTCAATACCAAGGACAGCAGCGGAATTCCAGAGGATGAGAAAGCAAAGCAGGGAACTCATGACTTTCTCCACATGATTCTTTAGTCTTGCGGTTAATTCAATTTTTTTTTCAATTTTTTTTCTTCTGCTGCTAAATTTTTTTAACTTTTACCTTTTTTTAACGTTTTTGACTAGTTTATCTAATATACATATATGTTTTTCTTTTTTATATTTTTTTTATTTGTTTTCTTTTTTTTAATTTTTTCTTTTTTTTTTCTGAACCTCTTTTTATCCCCTTTCTCCCTCCTATGATTTGGGGTCTTTTCTGATTTGGTTAAAGTGCATTTTCCTGGGGTCTTTGCCATACTTCTAGTATTTTACTTGCTCCTTCATATACTCTTATTTGGACAAAATGACAAGGCGGAAAAATTCACCACAAAAAAAAAAAAAAAAAAAAAAAAAAAGAACAAGAGGCAGTACCAAAGGCTAGGGACCTAATCAATACAGACATTGGTAGTATGTCAGATCTGGACTTCAGAATGACGATTCTCAAGGTTCTAACCAGGCTCGAAAAAGGCATGGAAGATATTAGAGAAACCCTCTCTGGAGATATAAAAGCCCTTTCTGGAGAAATTAAAGAACTAAAATCTAACCAAGTTGAAATAAAAAAAGCTATTAATGAGGTGCAATCAAAAATGGAGGCTCTCACTGCTAGGATAAATGAGGCAGAAGAAAGAATTAGTGATATAGAAGACCAAATGACAGAGAATAAAGAAGCTGAGCAAAAGAGGGACAAACAGCTACTAGACCACGAGGGGAGAATTCGAGAGATAAGTGACACCATAAGATGAAACATCATTAGAATAATTGGGATTCCAGAAGAAGAAGAGAGAGAGAGGGGAGCAGAAGGTATATTGGAGAGAATTATTGGAGAGAATTTCCCTAATATGGCAAAGGGAACAAGCAAAATCCAGGAGGTGCAGAGAACCCCCCTCAAAATCAACAAGAATAGGTCCACACCCCGTCAACTAATAGTAAAGTTTACAAGTCTTACTGACAAAGAGAAAATCCTGAAAGCAGCCCAGGAAAAGAAGTCTGTATGTAACATGCAATGGTAAAAATATTAGATTGGCAGCAGATTTATCCATAGATACCTGGCAGGCCAGGAAGAGTTGGCATGATATATTCAGAGCACTAAACGAGAAAAACATGCAGCCAAGAATACTATATCCAGCTAGGCTATCATTGAAAATAGAAGGAGAGATAAAAAGCTTTCAGGACAAACAAAAACTGAAAGAATTTGCAAACACCAAACCAGCTCTACAGGAAGTATTGAAAGGGGTCCTCGAAGCAAAGAGAGAGCCTAAAAGTAGTGGATCAGAAAGGAACAGAGACAATATACAGTAACAGTCACCTTATAGGCAATATAATGGCACTAAATTCATATCTCTCAATAGTTACCCTGAATGTTAATGGGTTAAATGCCCCAGTCAAAAGACACAGGGTATCAAATGGATAAAAAAAAAAAAAAAAATCTATATGTTGCCTACAAGAAACTCAGTTTAGACCCGAAGACACCTCCAGATATAAAGTGAGGGGGTGGAAACAATTTATCATGCTAATGGACATCAGAAGAAAGCTGGGGTGGCAATCCTTATATCAGATCAATTAGATTTTAAGCCAAAGACTATAATAAGAGATGAGGAAGGACACTATATCATACTCAAAGGGTCTGTGCAACAAGAAGATCTAAGGATTTTAAATATCTATGCCCCTAACGTGGGAGCAGCCAACTATATAAACCAATTAATACAAAATCAAAGAAACACATCAATAATAATACAATAATAGTATGGGACTTGAACACCCCCCTCACTGAAATGGACAGATCGTCCAAGCAAAAGATCAACAAGGAAATAAAGGCCTTAAATGACACACTGGACCAGATGGACATCACAGATATATTCAGAACATTTCATCCCAAAGCAACAGAATACACATTCTTCTCTAGTGCACATAGAACCTTCTCCAGAATAGATCATATCCAGGGTCACAAATCAGGTCTCAACCGGTATCAAAAGATTAGTATCATTCCCTGCATATTTTCAGGCCACAATGCTCTGAAGCTAGAACTCAATCATAAGAGGAAATTTGGAAAGAACCCAAATACATGAAGACTAAACAGCATCCTTCTAAAGAATGAATGGGTCAACCAGGAAATTAAAGAAGAATTGAAAAAATTCATGGAAACAAATGATAATGAAAACACAACGGTTCAAAATCTGTGGGACGCAACAAAGGCAGTCCTGAGAGGAAAATATATAGCCGTACAAGCCTTTCTCAAGAAACAAGAAAGGTCTCAAGTACACAACCTAACCTTACACCTAAAGGAACAGGAGAAAGAACAAGAAAGAAACCCTAAACCCAGCAGGAGAAGAGAAATCATAAAGATCAGAGCAGAAATCAATGAAATAGGGGCGCCTGGGTGGCTCAGTGGATTAAGCCGCTGCCTTCGGCTCAGGTCATGATCTCAGGGTCCTGGGATCGAGCCCCTCATCGGGCTCTCTGCTCAGCAGGGAGCCTGCTTCCTCCTCTCTCTCTGCCTGCCTCTCTGCCTACTTGTGATCTCTCTCTCTGTCAAATAAATAAATAAAATCTTTAAAAAAAAAAAGAAAAAAGAAATCAATGAAATAGAAACCAAAAAAAAAAAAAAATTAGAAAAAAATCAATGAAACTAGGAGCTGGTACTTTGAAAGAATTAATAAGACTGATAAACCCCTGGCCAGAGACTTATCAAAAAGAAAAGATAAATAAATAAATAAATAAATAAATAAATAAATAAAATCAAATCATGAATGAAAGAGGAGAGATCACAACTAACACTAAAGAAATACCGACAATTATAAGAACATTCTATGAGTAATTCTACGCCAACAAATCTGACAATCTGGAAGAAATGGATGCATTCCTAGAGACATATAAACTACCACAACTGAACTAGGAAGAAATAGAAAGCCTGAACAGACCCATAACCAGTAAGGAGATTGAAACAGTCATCAAAAATCTCCAAACAAACAAAAGCCCAGGGCCAGACGGCTTCCCAGGGGAATTCTACCAAACATTTAAAGAAGAACTAATTCCTATTCTCCTGAAACTTTTCCAAAAAATAGAAATGGAAGGAAAACTTCCAAACTCATTTTATGAGGCCAGCATCACCTTGATCCCCAAACCAGACAAGGATCCCATCAAAAAAGAGAACTATAGACCAATATCCTTGATGAACACAGATGCGAAAATTCTCACCAAAATACTAGCCAATAAGATTCAACAGTACATTAAAAGGATTATTCACCACGACCAAGTGGGATTTATTCCAGGGCTGCAGGGTTGGTTCAACATCTGCAATTCAACCAATGTGATACAACACATTAATAAAAGAAAGAACAAGAACCATATGATATTCTCAATAGATGCTGAAAAAGCATTTGACAAAGTACAGCATCCCTTCCTGATCAAAACTCTTCAAAGTGTAGGGATAGAGGGCACGTACCTCAATATTATCAAAGCCATCTATGAAAAACCCACCGCAAATATCATTCTCAATGGAGAAAAACTGAAAGCTTTTCCGCTAAGGTCAGGAACATGGCAGGGATGTCCATTATCACCACTGCTATTCAACATAGTACTAGAAGTCCTAGCCTTAGCAATCAGACAACAAAAGGAAATTAAAGGCATCCAAATCGGCAAAGAAGAAGTCAAACTATCACTCTTCACAGATGATATGACACTGTATGTGGAAAACCCAAAAGACTCCACTCCAAACTTCTAGAACTTGTACAGGAATTCAGTAAAGTGTGAAGATATAAAATCAATGCACAGAAATCAGTTGCATTTCTCTACACCAACAACAAGACAGAAGAAAGAAAAATTAAGGAATCAATCCCATTCACAATTGCACCCAAAACTATAAGATACCTAGGAATAAACCTAACCAAAGAGGCTAAGAATCTATATGCAGAAAACTATGAAGTACTCACGAAAGAAATTGAGCAAGACACAAAGAAATGGAAAAATGTTCCATGCTCCTGGATTGGAAGAATAAATATTGTGAAAATGTCTATGCTACCTAAAGCAATCTACACATTTAATGCAATCCCTATCAAAATACCATCCATTTTTTTTCAAAGAAATGGAACAAATAATCCTAAAATTTATATGGAACCAGAAAAGACCTCGAATAGCCAAAGGAATATTGAAAAAGAAAGCCAAAGTGGGTGGCATCACAATTCCGGACTTCAAGCTCTGTTGCAAAGCTGTCATCATAAAGACAGCATGGTACTGGTGCAAAAACAGACACACAGATCAATGGAACAGAATAGAGAGCCCAGAAATAGACCCTCAACTCTATGGTCAACTAATCTTCGACAAAGCAGGAAAGAATGTCCAATGGAAAAAAGACAGCCTCTTCAATAAATGGTGCTGGGAAAATTGGACAGCCACATGCAGAACAATGAAATTGGACCACTTCCTTACACCACACACGAAAATAGACTCAAAATGAATGAAGGACCTCAATGTGAGAAAGGAATCCATCAAAATCCTTGAGGAGAATGCAGGCAGCAACCTCTTTAACCTCAGCCACAGCAACATCTTCCTAGGAACATCGCCAAAGGCAAGGGAAGCAAGGGCAAAAATGAACTATTGGGAATTCATCAAGATCAAAAGCTTTTGCACAGCAAAGGAAACAGTTAACAAAACCAAAAGACAACTGACAGAATGGGAGAAGATATTTGCAAACGACATATCAGATAAAGGGCTAGTGTCCAAAATCTATAAGGAACTTAGCAAACTCAACACCCAAAGAACAAACAATCCAATCAAGAAATGGGCAGAGGACATGAACAGACATTTCTGCAAAAAAGACATCCAGATGGCCAACAGACACATGAAAAAGTGCTCCACATCACTTGGCATCAGGGAAATACAAATCAAAACCACAATGAGATATCACCTCACACCAGTCAGAATGGCTAAAATTAACAAGTCAGGAAATGACAGATGCTGGCGAGGATGCGGAGAAAGGGGAACCCTCCCACACTGTTGGTGGGAATGCAAGCTGGTGCAACCACTCTGGAAAACAGCATGGAGGTTCCTCAAAATGTTGAAAATAGAACTACCCTATGACCCAGCAATTGCACTACTGGGTATTTACCCTAATGATACAAACGTAGTGATCCAAAGGGGCACATGCACCTGAATGTTTATAGCAGCAATGTCTACAATAGCCAAACTATGGAAAGAACCTAGATGTCCATCAACAGATGAACGGATACAGAAGAGGTGGTATATATACACCATGGAATACTATGCAGCCATCAAAAGAAATGAAATCTTGCCATTTGCGACGACATGGATGGAACTAGAGGGTTTCATGCTTAGTGAAATAAGTCAATCAGAGAAAGTCTACTATCATATGATCGCCCTGATATGAGGAAGTGGAGATGCAACATGGCAGGTTAGCGGGGTAGGAAAAGACTAAATGAAACAAGAGGGGATTGGGAGGGAGACAAACCATAAGTGACTCTTAATCTCACAAAACAAACTGAGGGTTGCTGGCGGGAGGGGGGGTTGGGAGAGGGGGTGGGGGGTTATGGACATTGGGGAGAGTATGTGCTATGGTGACTCCTGTGAAGTGTGTAAACCTGGCGATTCACAGACCTGTACATCTGGGGATAAATATACATTATATGTTTATAAAAAAATAAAAAAGAAAAAAGAAAAAAGAAAATCAGATAAGGAAGATATTTTATAAAAAGAAAACAAAAAAGGATGATCAGAGGAAGTAAAGTTTAAACTGGGCATGAAGGGTGAGTAGAAATGAGCCAACCGGTTTGGGCAAAAATGCTTGAGGCAAAGGGAATCATTTGGGCAAAACTGCTAAGGAGGGAGGGAGAATTTGGATAGTAGAGAAAGTAACCTGAGGTCAGTGTGGTGGAGAAGGGAAGTGTGACAGAGTAATGTGGGGAGAGAAAGAGACAGCACTAAATCATACAGGGTCTTACACCAACTATTTGAGAGTTTAGAGTTTATGATAACTGCAGTAGAAATCACCAAAATATTTTAAATAGAGGAATAATGTGATCTGATAGCAGTTGTTAGATCATTCTAGATGCTTTGGCGAGAAGGATGGTGAGGGCAAAAGTAGGTGTGGGAGACAGATTAGGAGAATGTTGCAAAGAGAGATGATGGGAATTTGATGGGAGAGATGATGGCACAGCAGATGTAGACAGAGAAAGGGGCCATATTTGGGACATATTTGGATCCTCAACTCCATCAGCTATGAAAATGGAATTAATGATAACATCTATGTCATGGAGTTGTTGTGACAACAGAATGCATACAATTAGTTTGCAACTTTGTTCAACATATTATAAATGTTCAGTACATGTTGACTGATATTTTAAATGATGAAAATAAAATAAATACTGCTTCTCCCGTTTCTGCTTTCATCTCCGTCCACATTGCCTGGGGGGGCTCTCAGTGTTTTCACCTCCCCTCTCCCCACCCAGCCTTACTGAGATATAACTGACAATTATATAAAACTGTGTAAGTTTGAGGTATACAATGTATTGATTTGTTAACAGTTATTTATTGTAAAATGATTACCACTGTGGTGTTAGCTGAGATTAACTATCAGTACTGCCATGTCTTTACAATATGTCTATGTGGAAACAGCCCTGTTCTTCTTTGGTGATGACTTTAATGCTGGTTGTCTTTCTGAAGAATGTACAATAATGCATCATCAAAACCATGCAAGACCCAGACCTACACTTCCAGTTACAGCTTACAGATAACCAGTCTTATCTATGTAGTGTTAACTGACCTGGTTACATTTGCTCTGTTTTCTTCCTGTCATTGAATATTTGAGTATTCTTTTTTTGTAAGGATAATATGGTGCAAATCTGCTTTCCTTAATTATGTGTGCTTACTATTATAGGAGAATCAAACCTATTTTTTATTATTTTTATTTTACTCCCTCCAGAAAGGCTATTTTTTTTTTTATTTTCAGTGTAATAGTATTCATTGTTTTTGTACCACACCCAGTGCTCCATGCAGTACGTGCCCTCCCTATTACCCACCACCTGGTTCCCCAACCTCCCACCTCCTGCCCCTTCAAAACCCTCAGGTTGTTTTTCAGAGTCCATAGTCTCTCATGGTTCATCTCTCCTTCCAATTTCCCACAACTCCCTTCTCCTCTCCATCTCCCCATGTCCTCCATGTTCTTTGTTATGCTCCACAAATTAATGAAACCATATGATACTTGACTCTCTCTGCTTGACTTATTTCGCTCAGCATAATCTCTTCCAGTCCTGTCCATGTTGCTACAAAAGTTGGGTATTCATCCTTTCTGATGGAGGCATAATACTCCATCGTGTATATGGACCACATCTTCCTTATCCATCCATCCGTTGAAGGGCATCTTGGTTCTTTCCACAGTTTGGCTACCGTGGCCATTGCTGCAATTAACATTGGGGTACAGATGGCTCTTCTTTTCACTACATCTGTATCTTTGGGGTAAATACCCAGCAGTGCAATTGCAGGGTCATAGGGAAGCTCTATTCAAAAAGGCTATTATAATCATAGAAATATAAATGATACAGGGCCTGGACCCGGAGAATGAAAGTGGAAAGATTAAGATGAATTTGGAAAAAAGACTCAAGGAGATCAGGTGAACAACAGAATACAGAGGATCATGAATATGAAAAAGTCAAGGACAACTCTAGTTTCCATTCCCATTGGCCTGGGTGAAATCTGTCACTACTGATATTGAAAGAAAAATCAAGAGAGGATTCTTTTTAGAGGAAAAAAAGAAAAATAATGGATTCTCTTTAGAGAATTCTCTTTAGAATTCAGTGAGAGTAAAATGACAATAGAATTTCCAAATAGATGTGTCCAAGGTCAGTTGTAAGCTATGAAATGAAACCTTAGTCCATTTGAGCACTTAATTTTTTTTCTTATTTATTTATTTATTTATTTTTAGGATGCTGAAACTACACTGAGCCTCCAGGGGGAGGATGAGAGGGCCAAAAATCGCCCAGCAGCCAGTTGGTAAGAGGAAGATAATTTGAGTACCAGGCAAGTCAAGGCTTGAGCAATAGATAGGCAAAGGTTCAGGCACACAGGTTGGCTTAAGAATATAAAATTAGTAGAAACCCAGTCCCCAAAGACTGCATGCAGTTCAGAACCAGAGTTTCATCATTTAGGAGAATTTAGAGTAACTATCTAGACAGCAAATTAGTCCTTGGACTTGTGTGTAGAGTTACAGAATAGGTAGCAGAAAGATCCAAATTAGTATTCTCCCCAATCAAACACAGTGAAATTCACTACTCTGACTTCTCCTCAAAACATAGTTTACCTTGGGGCACCTAGGTGGCTCAGTGGGTTAAGCCTCTGCCTTTGGCTCTAGCCATGATCCCAGGGTCCTGGGATCAAGCCCCCATCAGGTTCTGTGCTCAGCGGGGAGCCTGCTTCCCCCCCCCACCCGCCCTCTCTGCCTGACTCTCTGCCTATTTGTGATCTCTGTCTGTCAAATAAATAAAATCTTTAAAAAAAAAATAGTTTACCCACTTGACAGTGATGAGCTCTAAAAGATAAACAATTTGTGAGATACTGCTAAATGAGAAAAAAAAGCTCCAAAATTATTTTTATACTTGTTTTAAGACCTGTACCTAGTTTTTACCTCAAAATCAGACAGTAAAAGCAACAGAGCTGAAATCTTCACTTTACTGATTTATTATCCTTCAGTATTATTTGATGGTAGTTTTGTTCATGAATTCCTTTTAGTTGAACATTACTTCTTGGTTCCAGTGGTATTTGTAGTATCTCCTAATTTAGACTCATCCTCAAATTTAACATGCTGGCTGCTCCCTCCATAATCAATACAGCTGTTAAATAAGATAGGCCACAAAACTCATATCACCAGCCATCACAACTTAACTGGAAACATTGCCATTCATTATTATCTTTGTATTCTAATTTTTCACTCAGATTTTAGTTCTTGAGATGGTACCTGAATCTTATCCAATCTCAGTAAACTTAGCAAATAGATTTCTTGAGATACATGGCCCTGAGTGTTACTCAAATCATGGGTTACCATGTGTTCGTTATTTCTCTTAGAATCAGAAAGACAACTTCATTTTACAGATATGTTTTATCCTTTAAAAGAGTGGTATTTATAAATTTTAAACAATTGCCAAGTTTCATTATTAGTACTTGGTTACATACATTGTTTTTATGGGTTTTTAATTTCATATTTATAAGTTTCACCTACTAAACAAAAACTTGTGTATTTATGAACTCTTTTTTCATTCATTTATCAATGTGTTAAATATCTACTACATTGAGAAAATGGCTCCTTTTCATTTCACTTACAAATACTTTATTTTAAAACAGGGGTGCCTGGGTGGCTCAGTGGGTTAAAGCCTCTGCCTTCGGCTCAGGTCATGATCCCAGGGTCCTGGGATCAAGCCCCACATCGGGCTCTCTGCTCAGCAGGGAGTCTGCTTCCTCCTCTCTCTCTCTGCCTCCTTCTCTGCCTACTTGTGATCTCTGTCAAATAAATAAATACTATCTTTTTAAAATATATTTTACTTTAAAACATTAATAAAAATCAAATTGCACCAAAATTTTCTAAGGATATTTGTTTAAATATATGAGAAAGTATAAAAAGCATACCACTTTCTCTAGAATATGGGTCTGCCTCATTTTTATTGCCACTTTAAACAATTTAAATTGGTTTGGTGAACTCATTTTTTATTAGCAGTAATTTTTTTAATTATCAAATAGCTTTAACATAACTTAAATCTAAGTCAATTTCTGTGACTTCAAGTTTTTTTAAATTAAGTATGTTCTACATATAATTATGAAATGTTAAGACTATTTTACGCCAAGAGCCAACATGTATTCCACGAAAACTGGAAAGACATTTATCAATATTATTAAGATATGTGCAAATTGAAATTTGAGAGTGAGAAAACAGACATGTACATGTGAAAGTCAAGAACAAATATCGTGAAGACAACAGATATTTCATGGAATAATAAGAATAATAATGATTACTCACTGAAAATGATCACTTACTATATACCAGGCATTTTTCTAAACACTTCACATAAATTATCTCATTTACTCTATTCACGTTATTTTATAATTGAGAGCACTGAGAATCTGAGACATTAGATAATTAGATATTCCATCTAAGATTAGATAATTAGATAATCCATCTAAGATTACCCAGCTTGTCGTAGAACCGAGGGTGGATTCTAGTTCTGTTTCATACCAGCGTAGTATGTAGTGGTTATAAACCACTACATACTACTTTCATTGTGAAGAGTGGTATTCATAATTCAGTGGAGAAGTAACAAGTAAGAGTATCTGTAATAAGACTTATATCCCCCAAATCATTTAAGTCACTGAGATGGTTCAATTTAAAAGTTTAGCAGAAAATTGCAGCCTCACCTTTTTTATGCCCTTTGCTTAAAATTCTCCATGTATGTCCAGAATCCCCTCGGGATGCTTACTTGTATTCAAAAGATCAATTCAATTTGCTCTCACTTCATCCCTGGAAATGAAACTCAAATCTAACCCTTCAGCAGGTGAATGGGGGAAGGGGAGCTCCTTAATCACTGCCAGGATTTGGTTACCCCAGAACGTGGTCCCACAAACCTGCTTTCTCTACTACCAAAGGTAGGACAGAGTCCTGGGTTACAAGGCTGCTGCTGCCACTCCCCTGTTGGAATATCAGGACTCCTTTTGACCTCAAATACCAGGGTGCAGCAAAGCCAGTTGTTTCTTTAATGTGAGATTGAGGAGGATGCTCATTTCCATATTATGCTCATTCAAGCATGCGGTGGTCAGTGCAAAACTGGGTATGATGCCCCATTTCACAGATCCTTCTATTCACCCACAAAGGGCTTCCCCAGGACATAAGCCTACCACCTGTGAGGATGCCCTGTTAGAACAGGCCCCAGAACCAGATCTACCCTTTGATTTCCTTATCAGCACTACCGTTAAGCCAATGGGAGTGGATTAACTGTTAATGGGAAAGTGGAAGATTCTTGGGGAAAATTCCAGTATCACATTGGAATTTATGAGGATATAGAGAAACAGCATTGGCTGTGGATTCACTGAAACCGGTTTTGGGAAAGCAGAGTTCAAAATTCAAAACAATAAAAAGGGTATCTCATAACCACAGAGAAAGACTCTAAAGCTCAAGAAGGATGAGAATCTCTAAGATGAAATTGACGGGAGGACTGGTGCCAGTGGACAAAAAATAAGCCTCATGTGGTGAAGCAAACCTGAGCGACTGCATTAGGAACATTAAGATAAACTCTTATACTTGAAAGACAAGAACATAACATGGAAATGTCACCAAAAAAGCTAAAGTAAAACCGGAATTTTTAAGAACCTACAAGAAGAATTTCAGAAAGGTTAAAGCCCAAAATGACATGAGACTTGGGGGAGAGAAAGACAAGAGAAATGTACATGTCTTAAAAAAAAAAACTTTGAGTTTGCTTTGCATATGGTAAAATGGAGACAGACTAAATATACAGCTTGATAAACTATACATACGACTAGATTTAGTAATCACACCCAAATCAATTTATGGAATGTTCCTAATACCCAGGTGACTCTCCCAGGCTTCCTCCACAAGTCAACAGTCCTCCAGACGAAATCATCATTTTGAATTCAATTGCTATGTGTTAGTTTTACCTATTTTTGAAATTTCAGATAAATTAAATCATACAGCATCTAGTTTCAGGGTTTTGTTAGCCACAACAATATTATTTCCACTAGAGTTTCCTATGTGGTTGGGTTTAGCAATAGTTCTTTTCCATTGCTGTAAAAGACCCCTTTTAATAAATGTACTACAACTTATGTTATATTCTCTTTAACCATTCTATTTAAGCTAACAGTCCATAACTAGCAAGACATATCATCAGCCCCATTTTCCTCTTCCTCCTCTGCCATGCAGCAAAGGATGGGATTATACCACAGTCAACACTCCCTTTTTGAAAGCAGGATAATGGAAGGCGCACAGGAGTCTGGTTAAGAGTAATTTGCAACAACATGAATGAAACTAGAGGGTACTATTCTAAGCGAAATAAATCAATCAGAGAAAGACAATTATATGATCTCACTGATATGAGGAATTTGAGAAACAAGACAGAGGATCATAGGGGAAGGGAGGGAAAAATGAAACAAGATGAAACCGGAGGGAGACAAATCATAAGAGACTCTTAATCCCAGGAAACAATCTGAGAGTTGCGGGAGTGGCAGGGGTGGGGGAGGGAGGCAAGATGGGGTGGCTGGGTAATGGATACTGCGGAGGGTATGTGCTATGGTGAAAAAAAAAAAGAGTAATTCTGAAATCCTGGAATGCGGTGTCTCCACCCCTATTAACTAAGGATGAGGAATAGTCTTTGATTAGACTAGCTTGGGTTTGGTAGCTCTGCAGTCTACTGTTTTCTGTAGCTTTCCATTATGCTCCCTTGCCTCCTCCTCCCTGGCCACATCGCTGAGAATGAAGCAGTTTTCTAAGCCTGATGATTCTCAAAGATCTGGGGCCTGAGGGTAGTTTATGATTCAAATGGTCATGTCAATATTTGTCCTGGTGTTTCTTTGGCAGGAAAGTTCTTTCAAATACATACTTTTTAATCTATTTGATTTCCTTCCATAAACCAATAGCGGCACCAACAGTCTTTTTAATACATGGCTCTAGGCTTAATTATAAGTTTAGTAGTTCCTGGGGGAGCTAATTCCTTAGTCTCTTTGCCCCGAGACATCTTGTCCAACTGAAAGGATTAACTGATTTTTACCTTCATCAGTTTAAAGATTCTCACAAAGGGCATGGCAGCCATACCCATGGTTTTAGTTTACCTGTTAAAGATGAAAAAATGTTTACTCTTTTTTTTTTTAAAGACTTTATTTATTTGGTAGAGAGACAGCTAGAGAGGGAACACAGCAGGGGGAGCAAGAAAGAGAAAAGCAGACCTCCTGCTGAGCAGGGAGCTCAATACAGGACTCCATCCCAGAACCTGGGATCATGACCTGAACAGAAGGCAGACACTTAAGAACTGAGCCACCCAGGTGCCCCCCAAAGTTTACTCTTCTAACTTCTAAAGTGATGTCCCAGAATTTATGGCCTCTTCTTACACCTTTCTTCCTCACATTCAATGCAGCAAATTCATTTTACAGATCATTTCTGTCTTATACGTTCTTGTAAATGCAGCAAATAGCAAACAAAACACACTATGAACACCAATAGTCTTTTCCTCCCGCACCTTTACCTAAAGTCACAAACTCCTTTGGTATCTGCTTTCCAAGTTACATCAGTGGATTGTTTGACCAAAAATAGTGTGAGTTGACATCTTTCTAGTCTCTAAACACAATTACCTTGCCACCCACTGCTAGATCCTACAACCAAAATCACAAAATTTTGGTGTTTTATTATGGCAGGCCCCCACTTCTAGGTAACAATTTTTGCATAGGAGGGTATGGGATGTTACGTTGTAGTAACCTAAAACTCTAAATCTTAGTGGTTTAAAAAACAAACAACAAAATTACTCATCTTATGGTATATGTCTACTGTGAGTCAATTTTCTCTATGTGTTCCTCATTCTGATAATGGAGACAGTTGAGAAGTCCCTGTGGCAAATGCTGATAATCTTGTGGTAAGCTATTCTCTGAAAGTCACACATGGGGGGCGCTGGGTAGCTCGGTGGGTTAAAGCCTCTGCCTCGGCTCGGGTCATGATCCCAGGATCCTGGGATTGAGCCCCGCATTGGGCTCTCTGCTCCGCAGGGAGCCTGCTTCCTCCTCTCTCTCTGCCTGCCTCTCTGCCTAGTTGTGATTTCTCTCTGTCAAATTAATAAAATATTAAAAAAAAAAAAAGTCACACATGGCACTTTGTTCATACTTCATAGGCTAAAGCAAGTCCCGTGGTCAAGCTTCATGTCAGTTGGTTGGAGAAATGTTCCTTCCATGGAGAAGGACATTGAATGTTTTTAACCAAAAATACAGTCAACTATAATAAGGTGTAACTTCAAGCAATTAGAGCTGAGTATCAGTAAGCTGAGCAATTAAAGTATCTGAACAAAAGCTGAATAATCTCTACCATCATGATAAATATAACTATCATTTATAAAGTATGTAATAAAATCCTAGACCCCTGCTTCCATTTACTCTTCATAAAACCTAAGCTGGGGCTCCTGGGTGGCTCAGTCATTAAGCGTCCGCCTTCGGCTCAGGTCATGATCCCAGGGTCCTGGGATCGAGCCCCACATCGGGCTCCCTACCCAGCGGAAATCCTGCTTCTCCCTCTCCCACTCCCCCTGCTTGTGCTCCCTCTCTCGCTGTATCTCTCTCTGTCAAATAAATAAATAAATCTTTTAAAAAAACCAAAAACCAAAAAACAAAAAAACCTAAGCAATGATGAGAACTATGGCTCAGAGATGCACTTTACCCAAGACTAAACAGCAGTTAGTTACAAAGTTGGCATTTATATCCTAGTCTGATTCAAAGTCCATGCTTTTCCCATTGCAGTACACAATCATAGCTATCAAATCGCTTCA
Source organism: Meles meles (assembly GCF_922984935.1). Lineage (NCBI taxonomy): Eukaryota > Metazoa > Chordata > Mammalia > Carnivora > Mustelidae > Meles > Meles meles. Next base: position 57,849,893 of record NC_060077.1, read on the forward strand.
CACAGCAGTGAGGTGTTGGATTGATATCCTCTTATATCGGCTTCACCAAGATTCTTAAATTATAAACATTTTAAATTAGCAGCTTCAATTAACTCCTGATTAGGGCCAGGATTTGGCAAATGTCAACTGGCAAAATATTGTTAAATTAAAACTTTTGTTCTGTTTGGTAAATAACCTTAAGCAAAGCTTCCTTCCTCCACCCCCCACCAACTAAACTATCCCTTTTAGACATGGTAGAGGACCTCCAAGATTTCATTTTGATTCAGCAATTAAAGGGTTCATTCTTCCCCATTAGGGTTTCCTCAGACAATCCCCAAGTCCTTGCAATTGGTCCATGCCTATATCTTCCTGGTTGTTAAATATTGTGAGTATCACCCTACCTAATAACTACTGAGTCATAAGTGGGCTAAGTCGAGATTAAAATTCATTCTGAAGGGAGTAATTAGTCAATTGGAACAGAAGCTATCCATCAAATAATTAAGATAACTATTAGATGTGAAATATAAAAGTCATATGCTTAAAAGGCTTAATCATGAAAATGCATAATTTAAACTATCAATTGTGATGAATCAGATTACTAACTGAATAGATCATGTTTTCATTTGTTAAAGAAAGAATGGAAGTTTGTTCAATTAGTTCATATTATCTTTCTTACAGCTTATTTTGTGTGATGATTGATATTATATAAGGTGAAATTTAAATATTCCTTTACCAGTAATTCATGTTAAATAGGAATCACTCTCATGAACTCAAAATATATTCATGTTGAAGTTTAACATAGTATGCGGGGAGAACATTTAAAATGACCTGGGGTACAACTTAGGCCACCTCCCAGAGCAATGGTATCAAGACTCCTGGTGGATAGACATAGGGATTAGTGGTTTTCAAGGTCTTGGGTGATCCTAGCACACAGCCAAGGCTGAGGACCACTTCCTCTATCATCCAAAATGCTACCTAGTCCTTCCTTTGGATATTATGCTCTTTAGGTTGGATCAAATGCATGTCCCCATTTCTCAGGTTTCTTATTAAATCTGCAAACAGCTCCTGGAAAAGGGGTGGGGAGGGTGCACACATAAATCAGAAATTAGGGTGAGCAAAATCCTGGTTTGCTGGGAACTGGCAGCTTCCCAGGATGTGAGATTTCCAAAATTAAAACCCTACCAGAACAATCTCTTCTGCTCTTTCTCCAGGAGGACGGCTTACTCAGGTCCACTCCCTGGGATCTAGGATCAAGAAATAAAGTGAACAAATTTGTAAAGGGGATTAACAATTTTATGTCCCTTTATGTAAGAGTTTACAGTCCATGAACAGTATACAAATGGTGACACCTATGAAAACTCAAGAAGAGTGGAATTTTTCCATCATCAGGGGTTTTATTTTGTTGAAGCCTGAAGTATTTGCACATATAACAGCAGTCAGCCGTTTCTTTTTCTTCTTATACCCTCAGGCACTTGATTCACTGGTCCCTGGTAGCCTAGAATTTAGCAAGCATTGCCAAAATAGGCCAATTTCATCAGCACTGGTGGGGGGGGGGGACTATTTAAGGGGCTAAGCTCTTTTCGGGGGGAGGGGAAGCTGCAAAACTGTTCCGTAACTTCACGGCTTTCTGTTTTTACTTTGTTTGTAACTAGCTACACCTAGCCTTCTAATGTCTTGTCTCACACAACTCAGTCAGCAGCATTTGCTTATATAAAATCATTTGCTTTTTCAGTTTGCACTGAATGCAAATGGAGGTGTTTGCTGGCAACCGGGGAAAGTTTTTGAATCCTTGTGTTAGGACAGACGTATGCAACACCTGATCACAACTCAGCTACCATCCACTCCCTACTCTGTAAAGGTCAGCTCTCCTCTGAATAATAGCCCCTGGGTCCCAGACAGCTGTTAGGTGGCCTAACCCACAGAGTAGAAGCAATGAGCAGTGAGATGGGTGGTAAGGTGCCCGAGGTGGGAGGCGGGCTCTAATGCCCTAATAACATTCCTGGGCTCCCTCTTGTTTTTCCCCGGGGTCTCACTGGACTACAGCAAAGGGAGTGAGCTGAGGAGACATTTCGAGAAAGGTAAACTAAATTCCATTGGTTCGGATTGTGTCAAAGGACATCAATATTCATGACATTGAATATTGATGTCCTTTGACACAATCCGAACCAATGGAATTTAGTTTACCTTTCTCGAAATGTTTTCCACTGAGGTTATCTATGAAGCCAGCTGCGTACCTCCATGTCTCCTCAGCTCACCCCCTTTGCTGTAGTCCAGTGAGACCCCGGGGAACTGCTCATTGCTTCTACTCTGTGCTGATCAGTCCCCCTTCTTTATCCTGTTTCTTTTTCCTTCCTTTCCCTTCCATTTTCTATACCATCTTTCCCTGTACACCAGCATCTTGCCTTTAAAATCAAACATGTTTTCCCCCTGGTCGGTGAACTGACCGGTCAGACACTTGAGACAGACACAAGCTCTGGAGTGCCCACACGCTCTTCAATGCTGTTTTTGCAGGAGTCACCTCTTGCAGCCAGTGTCTGTTTTTCTGGCTCAGGCTTTCCATATGCTTTCAAGTTCCACAATGTTTGGCTTCTAGACAATGAACTGCCTGTCTGAGCCAAGGAAAAAGTTCTATATTTTGGGAGAAGACTCCAAGGATAAATAATGATCCATTGGCAGAGATAACAGGGGCATAGTGAGGCTCCCTTGCAGATTATCCCACTTCGGTTTTCTTTGATTCCACATGTGTTTGTGAAACACGGTTTTCGTCAGGCAGTGGGTTGGATGTTAGCAATGCAAAGATGAAAAGGCTGTGGTTGAAGTTCTCAACGAAACGTCAAGCTCACCTGCGTGCCAAACCTACAAACAACTGATATTTGATTTTCTCTTCAAGTCTCTCTTCACTTGAGAAACTCAAATTTTAAAAGCTTTGATTTTAACAGAAACTTCAGATATGTCCGAATTGATACCATACCTTTCACAAATAGGCATTACTTAGGTATCTTTTAAGTATTATTTAATATGTAAATAATATAGGATATTTATAATTATCATCACTATAAAAAGCATCAAAATGACATTTGAGATCAGTGGAGAATGTTTCAGTCTTTTGACAACATTACTAAGTGGTAGAAATGTTTTACATTGTGATAGAAAAGTTCATTTTATTTTCATTGATTTTTTTTCACACTGCTTATAAAAAAACTCTGCCTTTGTCTAAAGGTATAAATCATGGAAAACAGCAATCTAATACTGGGATGAATATGAAGCCATAATTGTTATTTATAAAATATTATGTGTGTGCGTGTGTGTGTGCGTGTATGTGTGTGTGTGTGTGTATATATATATATATATATATATATATGGCTTGTGTGTGTGTGTGTCTATGAGGGAGATGAAAAAAATGGATATTTCAAATAACTGACAGAACATGAAATTTAACAAACAAGTAAAAACATGGACTATGTATCTTGGGTCTAGTTTGCATTATCATTCTCTTAGGAAAATAGATTAATATTTAGCAGATACCTTGAAGGAGCAAGCTTTTGATACCCTATAAGTATCTCAGAAGGTTAAAATATTTTAATAAACAGACTTTTATATTGTGCTCTAAAATTGACATACTGGAAAAAATGTTGAGTCTCTCTCAAATTTTCTATTCTATGACTTATCTTGAAGTCTACTGATAATGGTTGCATCTCTGATTGTATTAGCAAAAACATATCTGAGATAGGATCTTTGCACTCACCTTCCCCTTGGAGCTGTCTCTTTGGGGCTCTTTTTGTGCTACATTTTTCAATTTTATACTCCAAATCTGATCTTGAGTTACTCTATTTGACTTAGGTTCTTGTAGAATTTTTTCAGCATTAATTTTATCAGGCACTTATAACACACTCTGGTGTTCCTCACTTGGAAGATACTACTGAAGGGGAACTTAATTGAATGAGATGAATTCCCCCCTACACATCATTACACAAGCTATAGATATGTGTTTACAGCTAATGGAGAAATGGGGACATGCCTTCCTCTCTCCACCAGACTATTTAAATAACACTATTAACTTATTAATCAGTACAGGAGCTATGTGGAATGCAGGGCTTTGGTTTCCTGAATTCTGATTGATACTGAAAATCAAGTAGTAGTTCTTTTGCATTGATGCTCACTGATTTAGAACAAATGCAAATCCTTCTAGAATAAAATAAAATCTTCCTGAATAATCAATTCAGCACAATTATTTATAGAGAATCAGGCTGTGTCTCTAAAACTCAAGTAATCATACTACAGCATGGGTAAGCTGGTTATTTAAATTAGGATTGCCACAGAGTCTATGTGAATATTGTACATTAATAAATCCTAAAATTCTCTGAATAGACCACAAAAAATTTTTCCCTTTCAAATGGTACATGATTTCTAGTCACTTTAATGGTGGAAAAGGAAGGAAAAGGATTAGAATTTCATCTCATACATACCTTCCCACACAAAAATGTCCTTTTTACAAAGATATGAGAGCTGCGTATTTGGGGAAGTAAAAAGAGAATGCCTTCTCATGGGGGAAATATCTAGAATAAGGGAGGAAAACAGCATACAGGGCAAAGTAAAACCCAGGAATAAACTACAGACTATAGCCAGAGCAGGAGATTGTGAACACAGTAATGATGAGTAGATACAATCCTGAAAATACACGCCCACTCCCACATTCCGGATACTCCCACATTTCCAGACAGGAAAAAATTTAAATTAGTGGACTTCTGCTGTCCTGGCGGAAGTCTCTCCTCAGTGTTAAGCCTGAGCAAAAGCCTGCATTTGGGTAGTTATATTGGAAGCCAATCCCAAGGAATAACAGTATAGTGGAGACAAGGGTGATGTGAGGGAGGAAGGAAGGACATCCAGCCCAAGCAACCTGCTCCCTGTTGTGGGCACCTGGGCTGGTTCCTGTCAGGAACCTTCTAAAGAACGACAGAGCGAGAGTCAGCATTGTCTGCTCAAGGGGAAAAAGAAATGTTTGTCCACCCTCTCCTGCACCCATGACTCAAGATTGCCCATTGCACACTCAGACTTGCATAGGCAACAGAATGGCTGAGTGGGTCCCACAGACAGCCAGGTAGCAGCAGCAAAGAACCCCATGGCCAAAAGTGAGAAATAGTTCAGCTAAAGGAGGGTGCGGTCAGGTTACACTTGTGCCTAAGAGGCACCATGATAGCAATTAGAATAAAAAGATAGGCAGAGGGGACCTCAGGCAGGGCACGAGAGGAGTCAAGGACAGCCATTCCTTGCACTGATGAAACTCACTTGCTCCTTACAGTAAGTCCAGTCTGTCACGGAACCTTCTAGATGGTGGTTGCCTGCAATTCTACAGAATCCTTACTACACAATGATAGTGGAACAAACGACAGCCCCAACTGCTGTGACTGATCCCAATGCTGTTAGAATATTTATATCTTTCCCCTCCACCCCCCATTTGGAATTTTCCTTGAGATCGGATTGCCTGACTGATGGAAATACTCAGAAATTTATTCCCAGGGGATCCGAACCCTTAGTTGCTTTACCCCATTGGACCGTGGTTATTGACACTAGCCATTTACTTTTGTTACCAGTTTGGAAGAACCAAGGTACACCTCAGGGAATTCCCTGCATTTCAAAAGTCATCCTAGCAACACTTGCCTAGCAGTAATCCTGCCTCTCCATAGTAATCAGGTTCAAGTACCCTTACCAGTATGGCAACTCCTTTCTTTGCTTAATGACCCACTGGCATGAAGATCCAAAAATGGTCCAAGGACAGACAGAAATTTAAGGCTGAGTGGAATCTTTATTGTGTCCCCTAATGAAAGCATCTTCCTCTGTCAGAGAAACAAGATTTCTTTTCCAATAGGGCCTAAAGCAGCTAGGATAGAAAGCATAAATTTCATAGGTGGATAGCTGCAAAGATGGGAGAGAGGCCAAGCCTCCCTCTGCACCTTGGTTCTCAGATCTGTCCATGCTTGGTATTGGGAACACAATGCCTAAATGCTAGTTGGTGGTTCACTGTCTACACCACATCCTAGAGGTTAGTGCTCCAGCCCTGCAGGCATTGGCCCCAAACTGATACTTTTGTGGAATATTTAATAAACCATTCCATCATTCTAGTAGGCTGTCTACTCCCAGGTCATGCAGCATCTGTTAGGACCGGTGGATCTTATGGTTATCCATTCATTGTTACCTTCATTAATTGTGACAGGTGTCCCTTTGTCTAAGATGTTTTGCTGTATCCCATGTGAATATTCAGATGATGGTGCTGGTAAAAACAAACCCTTACTTTCAACTTAAAAAGGATATTGTTGCTCCTTGGAGTTGAAGGATTTTGATGTAATCAACTTGGCATCAAGGAATGGTGCCTTACTAGGGTCCAGAGTCAGTCTCTGCCTTTGGCTGCTTGAGCAATCTGCAGCAGCTGCAACGGGATCAGTCTTAGTGAGGGGCCCAACTCTGTAACCTGTGCTTAGACTCCACCCCTGCCACTTGGGCGATGCCAACTGTATGATATTGACAAAGCCCTGGGATGGCCATGGACAGAGGCTGATTGATAGTCACTGGACAAGTCATTGTGTGTCTGAGGTTAGTGTCTTCTTTACCATGGATGTGCTCTACGGGCCATTATCCTGAAGTGCGGAGATTCTTGTGCTTTCCCGAGGGGTAGTGCTGTGGTGGCAGCCCATTTTCAGCGAGCAGTCCCATATACAGCCAATCCATTTCTGAGCATGTTTGGTTTTTCCTTCTCTGCCAGCTGGTGATGGAGAACCTCCACCCTTCTCATGAGGTCCTAGATGTAATTTGAAAGAGAAAGGAGGTAGTGCAACAGAAGTAAGTGATATAAGAATCTGACCTACTTGTTCAGGTTTCTGGTGTCTCTCTGGACTTACGGAGCTGATTGCTATGGCACTGGTTCAAACTTTAATGGGTGTGATAATACCTAGCTTATGACAGGAAGCCTTGGTCACACAATAACTTGATGTTCCACAACCAGGTACTCACTCGATACCACAGCCCAGCCAGAAGCTGCTCTTACAAATGGCAAGTAGTTCTCTGACCCACAAGGTGTGGCCTGTATGGCGTTGCCTAAGGATCCCAGGCATCTGTGCTTTGATTCTGCTCTTCAGAGACCACCCAGAGACAACATACAACGTCAGATCTGTTGGTCACATGAGCCAATTGCAACGTCCTCTCTTACTCTGGGCCTCAAACCACCAACCTCGCAAGATACCCAATAAGTACATTACAGCAGTAATCCTAAGTGCAGTATATGTGGTCTCCAAGATCCAAACAAAACAAAACTCACCAAGAGCTGTGTCTCTTCTTTGGTAAGACTGCATGGGCAGCAGCTTGTCCTTTGCCTCAGAGGAAATGGCAACGTTCCCCAGACCATTAAACCCCTAACAACTTCACCAGTGTTGCAGGTCCCCAAATCTCCATGGTGTTATTCTCCCCCTTTCTGGCCCACGTGTGTCTCACTAGGGAATACACAATACTTGCCACCACCTGATCGTGTAGCATACTGTCATCAATAGAGTTGACCAATATAGCACACCAATTGATCAGGGCCCATGAGAATGATCTGTGACAAAACAAGGGAGTTAATGGCGTTCCGTTCCAGGGCTGGAGAGTTGACGATCTTCCTACATAACAACATTGCGCTGATTCTTCTTTACTAATGGGACTAGGGAAGATGCCAGTTCGGTAATCACATATTTTTGGCAAGAGACAGTTCTAGTGAAGATTCCACATCTAGCACAATAGCTGCTACTGAGACTACCATTTGATTAAGTTTATGGCCCACTTATGCACTGCACCCATGGCGGTCTCGTGGAGGTCTTACAAGTAAATTGGATAAGAACATAATAGGAACTACCACCCCCTAAGTCTTTAATATTGGCTCTAAGCCCTGCAGTTCCTCCTAGGGTGTATTTACAGTCTTGGTTGGGGTCAGGAGTAGGGAGCAGTAGGACAGTTCCAGGGACTTCCACTTAGTCTTTCCTATGATAATGGCTATTCCCTTATAGGTCTAGGGACCAGTATGAGGGCTCTTCCAGCTGCTACGTGTGTCCTCACCAATTATGCACTCAGGAAATGAGTAAAATAACCACAGAGTGGATCCATGAACCCAACAAGTCCAATACTAGAAAGACTCAGGTCAGGCCTTTAAACTCCTGGTTTCTAATCACTCTAACCATGGAATCATATTGGACTGTTGAGTTTCTGAATGTCAGTTCAGACTTGGTGCCTAAAAACACTCAAAATTTCAAAGTATTTCCTCTTTCCCAAGTAAAGGCTGAAGGCTCCTTTGGGGAGGACTGGGGATGAGCATTGAATATCCTTGCAGTAGCACTGCAGAGTTCTACTTCAAGAGGACCCTGCTTCCACCTTTCAGGTGGCTAAGATCTGTAAATTTGTGGTGTCAAGGCTGGACCTGAAGCACTGTAAGAATTACCAAGATTTCCCTGGGTGGTGGATTGGGTTGAGTGGAAGGAAGAGGAATCACTAGCTTTTGAATAGTAGGGGTGCTTGAGCAAAACAAGGACAATGGTGACTATAAGGACTGTGGAGTTGACTGGCTTCTGTGAGTGCTTTGAGAGCCTTTGGGGGAAAAAGTATATGGCAGACTCAAGTCAAACCACTAGATAACTAGAGACAATAAACAAGAGGCTATAAATGAGATCTTTCTTCTACTTATGCAATGGGTAGCTTGCTTATTTGGACCTAAGGCTTCTAGCTGGTCTTCAACTAGCCCTAGGCTTGTGAATAGGTTAAGATTGAATCATAGATGAATACAATGAATAGGTTAAGACGAATAAAACTACTACAGCAGACACACTTGATCAGCCCATAGCACTGACCTCCATGTGTGCCTGCTGCGCACTGGTGGTTTAGGTGAAGGGCTCTCTCCTTGCAACACCATGTGCTCCATGTCCCACATCCACGATGGGAGATGAATCTCTGTGGTTTGCTCAGACACACTGCTTGGCATGTGGTGGCTGCTCAGATGTTCTCAAATGAGTACCGAACAAATAAATTCATTGGTGAGAAGTCATGGTTTCATGCCTTAAAGTAAGGCTTAAGCAAATAAGTTTGGAGATAGGATGAGCCTATTTTTTTTAATATTTTATTTATTAGACAGAGAGAAATCACCATGAGGCAGAGAGGCAGGCAGAGAGAGAGGAGGAAGCAGGCTCCCGGCAGAGCAGAGAGCCCGATGTGGGGCTCGATCCCAGGACCCTGGATCATGACCTGAGCCGAAGGCAGAGGTTTTAACCCACTGAGCCACCCAGGTGCCCCCGGATGAGCCTATTGTTATGGGAGCCCCTTTGGATCAGGTTTGCTTCAACTTGACCATCATTTGTTTGGCATATTGTATAAAAACCACAGTGTGGGGACTGAAAACACTGCCTCCCCTGGCGAATGGTGTGATGTGTGGGACCCACAAACAGAACAAAACGGGAACAGGCATTTTCTTTCAGTGTTTACATAGGTGTGTTAACTCTTTTTTCTAAAAGAATCAATCTTTTAGATCAATAAAAGAGATATAGCCTTTGTCCCGAGGGAACAGAGCAAACTTGAAAGGAGATAGAATGGAAAAAGCTCCAAGAGATCTGCTACCACACCAGCTCTGCCCAGTTGAGTGGATTGTAGCCATGTCTTTTCACCTTGCTGAGACTCAGTTTCCACATCTGTGACTGAAGCGTTCAGTGAGATGACATACAAAGTTCCCTCTAGCCCCATGTGCTCCGGCTTCAGGAACACCGTGACTCCCTACCTCATGCTCATATAACCTCATGGGTGCCCACCAGGAATGTAGTCAGAGAGATTAACTATGTGACTCAGGACCCCAAACAATTCAGGGCAACTGTTACTCTGATGGGGATCCAAAGGAAAACCTGGGTCCCATCTCCCATTTGAAAGGCTCTTTCCTGCTTGCTTGAACCAGACCACTGTCTTCTTCCTATTTTTTCTGAATGTTCTATTCCCTCCCATGCTCCCCATTTATAATTCACCTGTAACTATAAATCAACACCCTCTTAGGGAATATTTCATCCAGCCTGGACTGCCATGAATTGCCCACGGTTTTGCTGATGGTCGATAATTTTCAGTGACTCATTCCCACCCCTGCCTTTGTGCTAGCTTCCTTACTGTGGAAGTCACTCCAGCTTGCTGTCCTTCGGTCACCTTTTTGAAATTTAACTTGCTCCTCTCTTTATGCTTGTCTACACAAAATTTCCCTACACCATTTTCTGTAAAGGCGGTCTTTTGGCCTCCATCAGAGCCCTCTTGACCTCACTTCTTCCCACTCCCTCCCTCTCAGGGAGGCCCTCAATGGGATTCTAATGTCCTATTCTCTGAGCCCCTCGTCCTCAAGCACACGCTGTCACTCTGCAGCGCTGTCCCAGTCGGCCAGGACACTTGTGTGCTGTACACGAAGTTCACCTCTAATGCCAATGTCTTATGGACTTCCCAAGGGGCAAGGTGTGGCCGTGAGTAGCCAGGGGTGCCTAGATAGACAGCATCTCTCCCTTTCCCCAGTTTCCCAGGCAAACAATGCTTTGTTTACCAAATGCTAGATGCTCCATGATTCCAAGCTACATTAGACTGCTCCACCGCAACGGTGAAGGGAATGCGGGCAGGGTTTGGGGCTCTTTCTGATGAGTGGATTCTCCGAGTTACTGATTAATGAGCTAAGAGAGGCACGTCTGCCCCAAAGCTGGATCACGCACCTCCTCGGCCGGCCAGGGCCTACGCACTGTTGCCGTGGGCTTGGAGAAGGCCTGTCGCAGCTGTATACAAAGACTGCCTTCTGAGAACCAGAGGCTTATTCAATAATTAGACATCCAGAGCTTGATCATTTCCTACTTTAGATTTACATTCAGCATTTTTGTTTTTAATCAGTTGTCAATGAGGGAAGAAAGGCACTGCTTGCTTTCTTAATACAACATCACATTCATCCACGTAGAGGGAAATAAACTCTTAATCTTAACAAACAAATAGGTTGCATTCTAGGTCTGGAATTTCGCTAATATCTAGCCAGTCACTGAAATACAATATTTCAGTTTTGGATGAAAGCAAAAGGACAAAAATCAGCTTTGGAAGTAAATATAAAATCTGTGTTTTCGCAGAAGCCCACTGAATAGAAATCCTATGCCACAGAGAAAGACAACAGATCCTTACAGCTCTGTGTGTATAACAAACACAAATAGTCATAATTATCCCTGCCCCAGGGACTTAACTCCTTCGGGGGAAGGCCAGGCTTCCAGCCTCCTTTCCAAATGAAAATCATTTTGAAATATATTTGTCATCTCCTCCAGTTCTGTTTAAAAATGTCGTAGATAGAGGCTGTTTATTGTTGTTGGTTTTTTTTTTCCCCCTCCCTTCGTTTTGTTTTCAGTATTCATGAGAATTAAAACCCTGGCTGTAATAAGGCATCTGCTGTAAACAAGTTCAGACAAAGGAAGCAATTTCTCCAGCAAGTAGCGGGCACGAGGAGACGCAGAGGACAGCATTATAGAGAAGCGTCTGTTAGAACAGAAAGTAAACCCCTGTGTATCTCCGCCGGGCTCCCTCATGTACCTTGTCGAGCTTGGGGTCAATCAGCTTTGTGAGTTGTTTGGGGAATCGTTAAACATCAAAAATATTGTGAGTCTCAAAAATTTGCATATGGGTTCTAGCCGCATCCGTTCGTAGATTTTCCGGTGTCTATCCATTCTGGACTAAGAGCAAACAGGCATCTGACTACAGCGTCAGTGGAAATAAACCCAGCTTGATTCCCTTCCAGGGTACATGCGTGCACACTCCCAAACACACACATTCACAGACATGCACACAAACACGAACACAGTGCGCAGACGTGCATAGAGACGCGCACACAGACGTGCACACACTCTCACATGTGCGAACATACGCATATGTCCCACTTGTGTAACCAGGTGCACATGTGCACAGAGAAGCAGCCACGGGGACACACTCATACATGCACACGTGCACACACACACATACCCCTGGCTGGTCACTGAGAAACGGCATCTGTCTTGCCCTGCTCTGCCCTGCCTCTGGCTTTCTGAGCTCATGTTCATTTTCATTACTGAAAATAATCATCTGCAGCCAAATTCTCCTCAGGGCCTCAGGGAAAGTTCTTTCCTATTGCTTCCTCTATATCCCCTTCCCATATTAGGCCCCAGAGCCAAATCCTTTTATTTCAAAGAAAAATCACTGTCCCTAAACTGGGCAGCATCTACAGGTAGCCCTGTCTGAGGACTGCACTTTGCAAATCTTTCACTGAGATACAAGGATAGGACCCAGAGTTCTCACAGCCTTCCTTTCTGGAAGCTGGCTAAGTGGGAATCTTCACCCCCACTTCTCCCACCCCAAAAGCCTGTGGAGGGGCTATTGCAAAACAAGGCTGATTTCCTCAGTGTCCCTGAGCAGAGACCCTGCCTTACTCATCTATCCGCAGTGCCTAACACCGTGCCTGTCGCAAAACAGAATCCAATAAAGATCTAAACAAATGAACCCCAGTATTAGATCCTTTTCCAGGAGTTTCTCAAACCCTGATATATATACGCACAGGAGTGTGTGCCTGGAAGCCAGGCAGCACGAGAGGTCACAGGATAAACCTGGTACATCTTCCTAAAAAGTCCATTTTATGTCTAATAGGTTGTATTTAAAAGATTATTTTTCTATGAAAGCAAACATCAGGTAAGGAGAATCTAATAAATGTCATATTGGTCATTATGATAAAGGTCTTGGGTTTTATTTTTTTTTAAAGATTTTATTTATTTATTTGACAGAGAGAGATCACAAGGCAGGCAGAGAGAGAGGGAAGCAGGCTCCCTGCTGAGCAGAGAGCCCGATGCGGGACTCAATCCCAGGACCCTGAGATCATGACCTGAGCCGAAGGCAGTGGCTTAACCCACTGAGCCACCCAAGCGCCCAAGATCTTGGGTTTTAAAGACAGTTTTAAATCCTACACCTCCCATGGATTAGTAATGTGACCTCTAATAAATTTTTCCTATTTCCCCAAATATCTTAGCTCTCAGCTGTAAAATGGAGGTCATAATAACTGTCTTGCAGAGATTTTGAAACTCAAGTAAGCGGATGTATCCAATGGAAGTGAATAATGACATCGGAGGCAGAAGCCATATGAAGAAATATGACAGCCGTGGTGTGGTAATGCTTCTCATAGTCCCAGTGATGCTGATATTAGCAGGGGCAGTTGAAACAGACACAGAAGTAAAGAGCAGAAGGCTGGAGTGAAGGAGGATGGAGGCAAGGGAGGAAGCGATTGAATAAGCAAATAAACTAAGACGAGGTAACCCAAATGCAAGGAGGTCCACCATTCCGGAAGGCAGCCATCTGTGGGAGTCCCTTTAACCTATCACTTTGTTCTGCAGACAAGGAAACTGAGGCTTGGAGAACTGAACAAAGCAATTCAACTGAGTCCATCACAGCTAGCAAGCGGGCCGAGTCTAGACCACATTCCTGATTTCAGGGCTAGGGCTTCAAGGTTGCAGTCCAATCACTCAACTACGAAAATAATCATTATTCTTAAGTGGTGGTAAAAGGATATGCCCATGCTCGGAAGTGGTTGATGGTCACGAGCGGGAGCAGAATGAACCTGGGCTATGCAGTCTGAGAATCGTTGACAGCTTGGCCATTTCCTAAATTTCTAACGGTGGCCAAGTCACGCCATCCCTTTGAATTGTCATCTGCGTGTGGAGTGAAGAGGATTACATCTACCTTGCAGGTTGGTGAGTGAATTAGAGAAAATGCATGAAGGTCTGGTGCACATACTAGTGGTCACTAAATGATAGCAGCTTGTAAGTATTGAGCCATTTTCTTTATCCTACTGCTAATTCTTAATAATCCCTATAAATACACTTACCAATCTGGCAGGAAACATAATTATCATGCCTAGAGTGTATTGCAAACACGTCAGAAACTAAGGTGATGGAATAGATTAGAAATTCAGGGGCTTTAGGGCTTCCTCCTGATGGTCACTGAAATGTCAATGACCATAATAATGATAATTGATTCCTCTAGGTCTAAATTTCTTCACCACTACAGCATATGTAGGATTTGGGGGCGGGGGGGGGGCAGTGGTTGTAATATAATTTGAACATTTAAAAGGCAATGAACTTTCTAAACAATAGCAAATAATAACTGAAAAGCAGATGAAGCACTTGAAACAGTTGGATCATAGTATGTTCATTTTTTATGTGGTTTTCTTCTTTCTTCTTTTAAAGGATCTCTCTGACACTCTGAAGAGGCTGATGCCATTCTTATATCCTGATCTGGGAACTGAAAGACCTGCATTGTACTCATGGCTAAAAAGTGAATTACGGAATAACCATACCAATCATTTCTCTGCACTCCAACTAGCTTATCTCTTGCCGCCACTTTATAAAAAGAAAAAGGAAAATAAAAAGGGGCAGCATAATCTCATAATAAAGGATAGTTATTTAGGTAAAAAATATTTAGTTTTTTTTTTTTTAATATTTAGTATTACTAACAGCTTATTAAATTGTTGTTCTCTTCTCCTCTCCTCTGCCTGGGGGAAGCCCCACTGTGGAGCTGCACTGGCTGGTCGGAAGTAGCTGGAGGTTAGAACTAGAGATCAGAAGACATTGGGCAGAGCCAGACTGGCCACCCTCTGTTTGACCCTGAGTGGTTCCGGACTCTCTCTCCTGGTTTCAGGTAGCTCGGGCTGCATCTCTAAGACCTTTTCCAGTTCTAATTTTTATATCTCTGACTCAGCCCAAGAAGGTGCCTAAGGATTAAAAACAACTCTTCCTAAGGCAGAGGACACTGGGGAGACCTCTGCAAGCCTCCTATATGCTGAGATCAGAGCAGGGCCAAGGGAGTGGAGTTATGAGATCTTTGGAGATAGTACACCAACCCCTGGTATATACATAGTTCCCAGATATTCAAACACTAATCTAGATCTTGCCCTGAAAATATTTTGCAGATGTCATTAAGAACCCATTATGGTCAATCTTAAGAAAGGAAGATAATTTGGGTGGGTGCAACCTAATCAATCACATGAGCCCTTTATAAGTAGAGAGATTTTATCCCCCCTCTGGCTAGTCTTAGAAGAAGAAGTCAGAAAGACATTTCTTCCTGGCCTAGAAGAAGCAAAAACCATGTTGTGAATTTCCAATGGGGGTCACGCAGTGAGGAGCTATGAGTAGCCCCTGGCTGAGAGCTAACAGGAGAATGTGGATGTCAATCAGATGATCAACCACAAGGAAATGGATCCAGCCAGCACCTGCTGAACTTGGAAACAGGTTTCTTCCCCACTGAGTCTCCAGAAGAGAACAATCCACTCAGCATATTGATTTCAAATTTATATTACTCTTGAACATAGAACCCAGCCATGACATGGCCAGATTTTTTACCTACAGAACAGTGAACTATTAAGCCACTTGGTTCATTGACATTTGTTAGACAGCAGTAGAAAACAACGTTACAATTGAGCTTTCTCTTTTATCAAAAAAATCCTTCTTTAAAAATCAACTTATAATTTCCTCTTCATATTGCTCAGCTAAAATGTTATTCTGCTTCCTGTGAATTTTCTATTAGAAATCACCAGCATCAGGCTTCCTCCAGTTATGCAGAACTGAACCTTCCTCTACCTTAAGGCCACTTTCCCTCAAGAGAAAACACAGTTGGAAGTCTTGAAGTCTATCTGCTCCTGGCTCTGCGACGAACTAGCTATAAATGCATGAATCTAATAAATAATAATAATGATGTCTACTGTCTCACTATAGTGTTAATTGCAGTATATATTTGAAAACATTCATGGCATTCATCCTCATCAAAACACAACTCCTTTGAATAACAACTAAGCACTTCAACAAACCGTCTTTGGGTTTACAAAAATAAATTTTGGCACATAGGCCAGCATCTCCCATGGATGCAAACTAGATGTTCAATAAATGTCTAATGTGAAAGACCTACCAAAAAAAAAAAGAGAGAGAGAGAGAGAGAGAGAGAAAAATACAGGCTCCCTGGAGGAGGTGGAGGAGGGGCCAAAGGCACCTCTATTCCCCAGTGTCCCCTACCCTGAGACAATGTGCTTTGTGTACATTCAGAGTTTAAATTTGAATGATTTTATCCCAGGACTCCATCCATTAGACCTTGTTTTCCTTTCCAGCGTTGGTACATTCTATTTCAGGTTGGCGGGAATGAGTGAGCAAGCCGTTGGTCAGGAAGCTGATGTGCTGGAAATCTCCCGGTGATTCATTTATGGAGAGGATGGCAGGGGCTCTGCCTGGGCAAAGAGAGGCACAGTCTCAGGAAGGGATCAGGAGTATCTTTAAACCAGCCTCCCATTGTTTCCAATCAGGCAGCTTCCGCCGAGTCTTCCACTTCGGGTTGCCGCGGGCTGCAATTGCCTGAGCGAGGAGTCAAGGGCACCTGCCCTCTTCAGGAACAGGAGGAGGACCCAGGGAGGCTGTCGAGAAAACACTTTAAAAAGAACACTTTTTACTAAGACAATCGAAAGTTGAGGCGTGGATAGGCTTTATTTGTTTTGTTTTGTTTTGCTTCATGTTTTGATCAGACCTTTCCCTAAAAAAGAAAACGCCCGCGATTTCACGAAAGGCACAACCAGAGCGCCACCATGTGGTAGAGCCTTTCCGAACCGTCGCGGTCTTGTGCGGGGTTTGCAGGCTGAGGCCATATGGCCAGAGAAGAAAACTTTTAAGAATGGGTTTACACGTTGGGATAAAAGCCAGAACTCTGAACGCTAAAGATCCTGCAAGTCTTTGAAAACTTGGCAATAGGCCTGATTTTTTTTTTTTTTAACCATCATATTCCTGGAAGGTGTGACAGGGACTCTCATAGTTAACACTACAAAGTTATCATTGATATGATTTCAAAGTCAACTTATTTTTTATTTTGTTGCCTTGATTATTTTCTAAAAGAAAGAGCGAGGCGAGAGTTAGATTTGTTCTGGCTCACAGATGATCACATTTATGCAAATTCCTCATGGCTATCAGAAATACTGGAGTTTGCCGATGACGGTGGGGTTGGTGAATTTTGATGTTAGTTGTCTGGTTGCAGGGTTCCTGTTGTTGAGCAGGTAGAAAAATGTCACGTGCTCCAATTTGAATGATCAGTTCCAGTTATTTTGTGTCCTCATAACCCTCTGCCCTAGATTTAAATTCTGAGAGTTTAATTAGCTTTGCTTGATCTTCTGATCAGCTTTATCCAGGGATCCTGACTTAACAGTCTCACCAAGACTATATGCAATGAAGGAGGAGCTCCCAAAAGGAAAACTGGTCTCATTATAGCAAGGGAACAGGCAGAAAACCAGCAGACGACAAACACATTTTGTGCCATTTCAAGGGTAGTCCCTCGCTGGACATAAGGCATGGCACATGGGCCACAATGTCCAGCATCTATGGACTGAGATCACTGCTGAATGATCCAGAGCTCCTTCTGATCTGTCTTAAGTCTTTTGGTCAATGGACATCTGCCTGTGTGGCTTCCTCAGTCAAGTTCCATCATCAAAGTCACTGAGGTTGCCTGCCACTTGATTAGAAGACCCCAGAGAAGATACAATATCTGAGGGGCATTTCTAACCCAAGGACATTTCTGTTTGTTTTATTTTTAATACGCATTGTCTAAGTCTCAGTTTCCTCCTACTTCCACGGGGAAACATCAGGAAAATACTCAAAAAGGACCTGAGACGGGGCGCCTGGGTGGCTCAGTGGGTTAAAGCCTCTGCCTTCGGCTTGGGTCATGATCCCAGGGTCCTGGTATCGAGCCCCGCATCGGGCTCTCTGCTCCACGGGAAGCCTGCTTCCTCCTCTGTGCCTGCCTCTCTGCCTCGTTGTGATTTCTCTCTGTCAAATAAATAAAATACGAAAAAAAAAAAAAAAAAGACCTGAGACCCACTTGACACCTCAGTGAAATGATTTTTTCCCTCCCGTAAGGAGATTAAGGCAGCAATAATACTGTTGTTACTGCTTTTGTGTAACGTGTGCTAATGTCTTTCTGCCCCTTCCAAAGAGACTAGTGTAAGGTCCCTCCTTACAAGATGTTCTTTGATATTTATACTGTGTTTAAATGTGCTTTGCCAAAAGATCTCTCTTTCTTTGAGGACTCATGACTGCTTACTTTTCAGATATACAATCTATACATAGATTAGGGAGAACTCTAATGATCAGTGGTCCAAATCAAGAGACAGAAGGTTGTTATAAATTGTCACTTTGTTCCCTTAATTTATTACCTGGATGCAATCATGGAAGCTGTCAGAACATTCCAGCCCCTCATCTCCCTGCTTCCCCTCACTCAGTCAGTTGTACCTGAACAGGTCCATTTACGGCCTCCATGATCCCTGATGCTTTGAACTCAGTGGGAATTGCTTGATATTTCATGATTCCCAGATCATTCAATTAAAGAATCAGTATGTTCTGACCTCCGAGAGATGGTCCAGACTTGCAGGCTGCCAGCTAGAACAAGATATTTTATCTTCTGACTCAGGCCACAGCCCTGTCCCTGGGCACTGTTCCTCTGTTATTTCTTCTCTTACTGATGTCTGCATGGCATTACTTTTATATTAGAAAATCATGGAAATAAGGATTACTGAAATCATGGAATAAAAATTACTCAAAGTATATAATTTTACACCACTGTTAAATATTATTTATCAAATTATGTTAAAATATCAAGATTAAAGAGATATTTAATCTCCTTATGTATAGATACAGTTGACCCTTGAACAAGAGGGGTTTGAACAGTGACGGTCAACCAATATATGGATTTTCTTCTTTTTTTTAATTAAAAAAACAATACAGGGGTGCCTGAGTGGCTCAGTGGGTTAAAGCCTCTGCCTTTGGCTCAGGTCATGATCTCAGGGTCCTGGGATCGAGCCCCACATCAGGCTCTCTGCTCCACGGGGAGCCTGCTTCTGCTTCTCTGCCTATTTGTGATCTCTATCAAATAAATAAAAAATTAAAAAAAAATAAAATAAAATAAAAAAACAATACAGTGCTACAAACATATTTTCTATTCCTTATGATTTTCTTAATAAACATTTTCTTTCCTCTAGCTTACTTTAGTGTAAGAAAACAGTATATAATACATGAAATATACAAAATACGTGTTATACTATTTCTTTATACTATTGTTAAGTCTTCTGGTCAATAATAGGCTGTTAGTAAAGTTTTGGGGGAATTTTTGATTGCACGGGGGTCAGTTCCCCAAACCCCTGCATTGCTCAAAGATTATACACACACACACACACACACACATACACATACACACACACATTATATATTTATATTTATATAAATATTTATTTATATTTAAATATGTGACTCTCTTTTATTTATATATTTATTTACTTATGCTATCAAATAGCTTTAAAACTGCTTTACAAACTGTTGCTATTAGTTTTAGCCAATTTCTGGGCAGAAAGAGATTCTAAGATTCTCTTAGTAATACAGATTTTAGTAGTAAATTACAGAGATATTCCTTGTCTTTAAGAATTATGTTTTAAACTGTCTTCAAGACAAATTGTTGTATTATAAAATCTTCTAGGCTACTAGGCAGTTTTTCATCCCTGGCGTTGACCCATTACAGCATTTCATCTCAGTGCTGCTCTCTTCAGTGACTTTTTTTTTTTTTAATGTCTATAGAAAAGTCATTAGCAGGAGTGATTTTCTCCAAATTTCCCACTTTTTCTAAGTGAACAGCAAAACAAGTTGTTGGCTGAAGACAGAATTGGTTGAGAGGTTGTATCGTTGGCATATGTGTACGCTGCCTCTGTTAGGTTCTTGGTGATGGCTGTGTAGGACGGCTGAAAAGATTATGTATGATATGCCTAATCATCTAGCCACTGCTCATGATAAATCTGTTAAAAATAAGA
Organism: Meles meles; assembly: GCF_922984935.1. NCBI lineage: Eukaryota > Metazoa > Chordata > Mammalia > Carnivora > Mustelidae > Meles > Meles meles. The sequence continues at coordinate 57,869,763 of NC_060077.1, forward strand.
ATTTGTATTCAGCTTGTGCTGTTTCTTCTACTAGACTTTCCATCTCTGACTTTGGAAAGAGAACAAATTGATTTATACCAGGTTTACAGGAGAGAAGCTCATTTGGTGATGCCCCTCAGGGTAAAATCCAACTCCTTAAATTGACGTATGAAGCATTTCCCAGCATAACCTTAGTCACTCTTACTCAGCTTCTTTTCAGCACTTCTTTTTTCTTCTGGCTGTCTTCATGTTGTTATTATCCAGGGATATGGAGGCTCTCTTCCTTCGGATGCTGTTTTTTGCACTTGAAATATTTTTACCTTCCTCATCTCTCATAGATTAGGTAAGAGGTCAGTAAACCATGGCTCGTGAACCAGATCCGGTCTGCTGGTCTCCCCGTTTTCGTAAATAAAGTTTTATTAGAATGTAGCCATTTACACATGGTCTATGACTGCTTTTGCAATACAATGGCCAAATTAAGTAGTTAGAACAAAGGCTGTCTGGCCACAGAGCCTAAAATATTTACTATCTGGCTCTTTACAGAAAAAGCTTCTCAACCTCTGATCTACATCAATACCACTTTTCTTATGAAGTAATCACTCCATCTGAGTCGCCTCGGCAATAGACTAGGTCTATCACCCTAAAGCATTCTTGACAAGACACTGAAGGGCACCTACCACTATTTGCAAATTTTTTGATGTGTCTATGCTTCCTAGAGCAAAGGTTTCTTCCTCTCAGCCAGGAATTATTTCATTTATTACTGTATGGCCAATTACTAACACAGGGCCTGAATTAGAGAAAATGCTCACGCGATGTTGGTAGCACAATGAATTAAAGTATTTGAGGAACCAACTAAAACCCATAGAGCAGAAAATGAGAAGGAAAGTAAAATGTTTTCTACCTTGTTTCTTTGACTGTATTACTCATTATAGCTTTACAAGGGTTAGAGATTTCTGGGGATGGGGGCAGGTGGGAATTGTTTTCCAGCTTAGATGTCTTCCATAAATTAAAATCAAATGGCGCTGTAGTCAACAAAAGCCCAAGATACTATTTCCAAGAAGTTCAGTGTAAAAAGGGTGGCTGTTAAATATTGTCACTGATTTTTAAAAATGACATCAAACATGTCAACTAAATGTCAACATAATCCCTTTTAAAGAATTCATCATAGGAGACTGTATACGTGTGAAAATTCCACTGTTAATTGAAACTTGTTCAAATTACCTTTTTGAGAAGATCCTTTCCAGGCTATCACATGTCCATTTAATAATCTCCAGTGGTGGTCAATCCTGTGCCTTTGGATGAAGGTGTTCTTATTATTATTATTATTATTTTTTTTAAAGATTTTATTTATTTATTTGACAGATAGAGATCACAAGTAGGGAGAGAGGCAGGCAGAGAGAGAGAGAGAGGTGGAAGCAGGCTCCCTGCCAAGCAGAGAGCCCGATGCGGGGCTCGATCCCAGGACTCTGGGATCATGACCTGAGTGAAAGGCAGAGGTTTTAACCCACTGAGCCACCCAGGTGCCCCTTATTATTATTTTTTTAATGTTCCATAATTATCTAGTGACAGACATGTGTTACAAATAAGGTACCTTATAAAAGTTAGGAAATGCTCCTTTGAATCTAACAAGAAGTATTCTTATAAAGCAACAAGATTGAGTTTCTTGTCCCTATTTGTAATTGACTCATTCAACAAATACCAACTGAGTTCTTATTGTATAAGGCATTGTGGTCAGAAGGCAATTCTAAATGCTTCAAAAGTGTTCTGACAATGACATCATAAGAATATATGTGAGGCCCTGCAAGCATATAGTGAATATTTACAAAAGAAATCTAGCCACACAGTCTCAGATATGACTAGAGGAAAGATGCAAACTTACTTAGACCATCAGCCAAAACCGGGCAGGAGAGCATCAACCCTTAGCACTGATGGGGGAGGGGGGTGTCCTTCTCAAGCCATAAAGCACAGACAACACTAGGTCAGTATGTAGGAGCCAGAAACAAAACAGACAGGGTCAGAGGGGGCAAAACCGAGGCAAAGAGCAGATCTGAGGGTCAAGTGGGAAAAGCTGAGTCAGGGCCACGTGTTACATTATCAACAGGGAAGCCTTTGGTCAGGAGCTGAGTGAGCACAGAAGCAAGATGGGAGTCCAGAGGGAGAATGAAGGAAGATGGTCTAAAACTTCATGAACAGGTGGGTTCCTAGGATCCTCTTTTATTGGATGTCGACAAGGTGGAAGGTGTGTGGGTCAGCATGGGCTAGAGGCACAAGGTCAGACCAGAAATTAGATTCTGTGCAAAGATAAGAGGAAAGAAGTGATAGAAAATATTGAAGAAATCCCTCCTAGCAGCAACCTGAGCCCTCCATCTTTTCATGTTGAAAAAGTGTTTGGAAGCATAAATTTAGGCCACTCCCTAGGATATAGTCTTTAAAAACTAGTAAACACAAAATGCTTCCACAAGGAAACTTCCTTTCTGACATTTTCTGCTTCTGCTGTCCTCCCTCTTTTCAGCCCTCAGAAAAGCTGTATATGGCAGATACAGATGAGAAGTCTGTCGGGAGGCACTCCCTTTATGACCCATGTATTTATAGTCTCAAGCACTGTAAGACATATAACTCCTCCAATAACCCACGGAAGGATTTATAGTGAGGCCTCGCTCCCAAAGAAAATGCCTCACAGGCACAAATCATTATCCCATTTTTATTTTGTGGTAGGAATGGAGGTTATATTCACCTGCAAGTCAAGTGCAAAGAACACTGCAATTCAGAATCAAAGATCTGTGCTTACTAGTTACTTTTTGCTCTGACAAGGAGTTTCATACAAATAGAATTGCAATGATGTTTATTTTCCTGGCAGCCAAAATTGTAATGCTCTTACTGACATTCAACTGTCTGTAACATTCTTGAAAATAAATTGAGAGGGGGAAAAAAGAAACAAGCAACCAACAAAGCAAGGAAAACATTCTGGCCTTTATATAAAAGAGGACACTGGAAATACCTGTTTTTTAAAGCATCACAGCCATCTTAAACCCAGACTGGCTTAAAAGCAAGGAGGAATGGGGGGGTGGGGTGTGTTAGAAAACATGCTCACTTTATAAACTGGAAACCTTTTCTATCTAAGTGGGGACTTCCAGTCTCTCTCTAGGAAACAACTTCACTCCACTCCTGTACTGAACTAATTAATCTTTAAAAAATGATTGGGAAGAAGGAAACCTGAGAGGACATCTGGAGGTAGATTTCCAAGCTGGGCTAATTATGAGACTCCCCTGGTAGCTATCAAACACTACAGAAATAAAGGAACACGTCTCTAGGCTTCACCTGCAGAGAATATGGTTCATAAATGTGGAGTGTGGCTCACACTTCTGTCTATCAAAGATGATCCTGAATATCAACCAGGTTTAGGAACCACTGATCCATTCCATTCTCCCCACAAGGGAGAGGTCACCCAGAAACCACCCAATGGAGATTTAAAAACAAAACAACCCCCCCGCCCAAAATCAACAAAACTTTTTAAAGAAAGAGGAAATTCCCCACTTTTTTCAGCAATAGATACATTTACACTTAAAAGCCCACCTAGACAACACCTACATATCTAGATTCTATTTAAATAGTTACCTTTGGATTAAGATTTCACATTGTCAAGTAATTCATTAGTAAAATGATGTACAGGTTCTCTTTTATTGTTACACATTTTGCAAAGTACAAATGTAAAAACGTATTGTTCTTATTTTTGTGTTTGCCTCAGACCTTTTTGATGATTGTCAGTTTGTTTTGAGAAAAAGTAATTGGGAGAAAAAGTTAAGTTTCCTTTATTTCTCCCATGGCTTCTGTTGTTTATACCATCTTTCCTTCTCTCCGACAAGGCAAACACTATCACAGATTTGCTATATACACAGTTGACAATTTTACACTTTCTCCCCACGTCTGAATCCATTAACATTGCACATGCTGATTACTTTTTAATTTACATTGATGATACCATCCGTATTTAACATTCTGAAACTTGCGTTTTTCTTACACGCTGTTTTCCAGGTCTGTGTGGATACATTTATATCAGATTCATTCATTTGTAATACTGTATGAACATTCTGTCATATAACTGTATCACCATATTATACCTACCCATTCTCCTACTGGTAGATATTGAGCTTTTGAAAAAATTGTTGCCTTCAAAAAGATGCGGCTGGAGCGCCCATGTATTTCCCTCTTGATGTATGTCTACAGAAACTTCTCCAGGCATCTGAGTTTCGCTGCAAAGGTGTAGGGTGGTATATGCATTTTCAAATGTATTAATGTCAAATTGTCTCTAAAGTATTGATTAAAACTTTAAGCAGCACTGTAAGATGGTTTCCAATATCCCACGTCTCTACCAACGAGGACATCATCAATTCTCTATAAATCATGTGAATCTCATCATACTTCGGAATTGTTTTATGGATCTCTCCCCACTTACTTGTTATGCAGAGCATATTTTTATCATTTCGTACATTCAGCATTCCTTAACATTTGTCTTTTGAGCAAAATATTCCTTTAGAGAAATGTCTTGACCTAAACATCTCTCTGCCTCTCTTCCTACTCTTACTACCCATTCACACAGTTGTCTGCATTTATTATCAGTAATAATAGGTCCATTCAGGGTAGGAATTTATCACAATGAGACAATTCTAAAAACAACTCAATGAAAATACCAAATCACCTCAAGATATCCTATAATACTTACTGAGCACCTATTAAATGACAACATAGTGTCCTGGTGGAGTGTGCCGTCTTTGGAGCTGAACTACCTGGTTTGAATCCTGGCGCCACTATTTCAGAGTCAATGACCATGGAAGATTTCTTAACCTCTCTGAGCCACAGGAGCCACATATACAAAATGGAGGTAATAATAGTACCTAACTGCTGAAAGTTAAATTAGATGGTAAACATAAACCATTTAGCACAGTGTTCAGAACGTAATAAATAATCAAATACTAGTTATTTCTACCATCATTATCGGTGGGAGGATAGCAGTGGCAAACGTCATGTGGCGCCTCCCCCAGAAGGCAGACCCTGGATGGAGACCAGCACGCGGAAGGTTCATCAGAGAGCGCTCTTGGGATGGCCACACAAAATGCACTCAAGGAAAAGAGGAAGGGCCCCCCCAAAATGAGAACCCGTATGGATACATTTTCTGCACTGATTCAATATCCATACTTGCAACTTACCAGAAATATCAAAAGTATTACCCCTGAACCACACTTAATTGTAAGAAGGAGGAGGAGGAGGGGACAGGGAAGGTTAAAAAATAAATAAACAAATAAGGAAAAGTCAGAAAAGAGTAGTGTCTGGAACTATTTCAAACTTTTCACCCATGTTAACTAATGTAAATCTCGCAAAATCTGGAGGACAATGCTGGATCCACAAGTGACCACAGTGAAAGCACGGAAATAACTCACCCATGGCCCAACAGCTAGGACGTGGTAAGGCTAGAATTTGAGCCCAGGCCATGTAGCTTCAGAAAGGACATTCCTAACTGCGATTCAGGACCTCCAGAAGGCATGTCAATACCACTCGTAGGCTGAAGCAATTTACCGTTATTTCTATTACAGCTGTCTCCTAGACCCTCTGCGAGGTGCTTCACAAACATCAGATAATTTAATCTACTCCTTACAGAAACTCATCGAGGGTTGCATTTTTATCTGCATTTCTAGCTGAAGAAAGTAGGGGATGTTAAGTCACTTTCCCAAAGTTGTAGAAGTTAATAGTAGAGCCACGCTTTCCCTCCGTGGTGTTTTTGGCTCTGAAAGTCAGTGTTCTTTCCCATTATAAATATGGTTTTATTTTTGAGAAAGGACCTTCTTTTCCACAAAATTGATGACTATATCATACCTCTTAAGTTATGTCTTCCTTTGGATAAATAATATCAATTTGTCAACTTCCTTGTCTCACGTTGGCATCCTTTGAATATTCTCCATGTACATTGCCTTATTTAATTACAGAATCAGAATTGAGCATGTAGTGGCTTTGACAATTTTGAGTACCTAATGGGAAAGATGCCAGGAGTTTCCTACATTCTGTATTCTCATTTAGCATTTCAATGCCATAATTACCTTTTCAAGAGCACAATAGCTATACTGACTCATGTTTAATATGTTTTCTGAGGGGACCAGTAGACCTCTTTCTATGGTGTTCTTAGTCCAGACTTCCTACATGTTCTATTTGTATAATTTCCTTTAAAAGTATCCTAAGAATATTTACTCCTTGCCAAGTTTGTGCAGCTATTACCTACCCCTAATTATCTTATTTTTAAAAGTTTAGCACTTTACTGATATGTAATTAATAATATTAAAATTTTTCCATACTAGTTTATCCAAGAAAATGTTTAATGTAGGTAAGATATAAAATAAGAGGAGTTTTACATAAATTCCAACATGATTTCTCTATCCCGACCCATGGGTACAATGTAAAAGTTGCACTCATTCTGAAAATCTTAATTCTAATGAGGTACCTTAAACACTTCTTAACAGTCGACGTGCATGTTCATGTTTATTTATTCTCATGTGTACAAATTAATCCAGTGGAACTCTAGAAAGCTGGAACAGCCTAAACAACTTGCAAACTTCAGCCTCCTATGAATACCTGAAATGTGTCTATTTGATAAACTATCTCATTTTGTTGGAAAACCACCACCATGGGCTTTTTAGTTTTGCAATGATAAAGCAAGAGCTACACATTTTTCTTGAGGAAGACCCTCAGCGTAGTGTCATCCAGCTGCGGTTGTTTTAGTCTGAGACAATATTCTGGAGAGTCATGTAAATTAGGTCTCCACAGACACTGATATGGTGCTAGAAAAATGCTGTTTTTCTCTCGATGGATTTAGATTGCCCTGTACTTGTTCTTAGATGCTATTTTTATTTAAACAGTAAGCATCACAAAAATCATGAGCTGAGAATTTAGGGCCTCTGCATGGACATAGACCTATCTTTCTGGTCTCACACTAGAGAAGTATAGAACATGGCAGAGGACAGATCTGTGCTCCATGTAGCTCTGCATGGACAGATCTGCTGGTGACCCACAATTCCCATAGGACTGTGGCAAAGATTCTGAGGCCAGATGAGTTTATTCTGATGAGTTTTGGGGGTTCGAGAGCAAGGCCACACCCCTCTGGGTAGGGGTGTAATTTACTTTTAAGGGAATGGATTTACCTATCGAACTATCAATCATGTCTTTTCTCTCTACATTTCATGGCCAATACCTTCTCTTCTCGTGGTATTAAATAAAATACACACTGAAAACTCCTCAATTTTTATCTTAGTTTCAAATCCCTTCCTTAAATTCTAGATTCATAAATACAATTGCCTACTCAGGATATCCGCCTTGGATGCCTAACTCATCTCAAACATGACCCATGTTCAAAACTGAGCTCTTTGTCTTTCTGAGCACACTTCCTCTTTCTTCACTTTTGTACTTTCCAGTCCCAGATAATTCTGTTCCTCCATCTGTAAGCCAAAACCCTCGGACACATCTCGGATTCCTCTCTGTCTCACACTCCACATCTGATACATCTCTTAGTGCAACATTCAAAATAATCTATAATCTGATCAAAACTTCCACCCTGAATGCTACCACCCAAACTCATACACCCAAATCCTTCCTCTGTTTTATGGCCATGGCCTCCTAACTGATCTCTCTTCTCTGCCCTACTTCCCTGAAGGCTGTTTTCAACCAGGCAGCCTGGTGAGCCTCATTCAGATTGTGTTACTCTGCTCCATGCCCTTCCCTCTCACTCAGAGCACCTTACGATTGCCTATAAGGTCCCTTATGATCTGATTTCCCTCTTATCTCCTATGTCCACCTCCAACCTGGTCTAGTTCCATCTCTGACTTCATCTCCTAGTATTTCCCCACGTTTCATGTCATAGTGAATATATAGACATACTGGCTCCCTCACTGTTCCTCACACACAGCAGAAATTCTTCCAGCTCAAGACCTTTGCACCTGCTGGTCCTTGCACCAGGAATGTTCTTCCTCTAGATACCACCTTGCTTGTTCCCTCAGATCTTTTTTCCAGATCTTTCTTAGACATCTCCTTCCCAGTGAGGCCTTTTCTAATCATCTTATTTTAAATAATAATTTAAGGGATGCCTGAGTGGCTGAGTGGTTAAGTTTCTGCCTTCAGCTCAGGTCATGATCCCAGGGTGCTGGGATTGAGTCCCTCAGGGGGCTCCTTGCTCAGCAGGGAGCCTGCCTCTCCCTCTGCCTGCTACTCCCTCTGCTTGTGTGCACTCTCTCTCACTCTCTTACTCTTTCACTCTATCTCTGACAAATAAAAATTTAAGAAAATAAGTTGTAATTTAAAATAAATCACGTCAATATCTTCATCCCTTTCCCTTCTTTATTCTTCCCCCCAAAGGGCACATTGCCACATAATAGCATCTATCTTTCCCTAAATATTTTGTCCATTGTCCAGTTTCTCCCACCAGAATGGATAAGCACTATAAGGACAGGAATTTCTTTTCTTAATCACTGGTTTCCTTCAGATGTAGCACGTAATAGCTCAACAGATATTTGTTGATTAGATCATTGACTCCTGAAAAAGAAGAATCTGGGATCCAAGATAGATATTTCCTAGGTCATTTTTGAGGGGTGTGGTACCACATTCATCAGTATTCCCAGAGCAGTTCCAGTGTAGTAATGGAGATGGAGATGGGGGTGGCAGTGGGGTGAGGTACGTCCTCAGAACATGGCATGGCTTTGGCATCAAGGGACATTTAGTGATTTGAAGGGTAACCAGCTCTCTGTGTAAAATTTCTGATTCACACTGAGTTGAAAAGGAAAAAAGCCTCCATGCATGTGTCCACACCAGAGTCTTTTGCTACAAACCATCATACAGAATTGGAAATTTTAGGCTTAGCTGAAACAACGTACTATGGGCACATTTTAATGGAGAAGCACACACTTCAGAGAGACTCAAAGAGCCTCCAGATTTTCTTTATTGGTGGGCATAAATTCAGAAGGATAAGTAAATATGATGGAATTTGAACCAACAGTTTGGATTTGGGAAATTGGTCACCTGAGGAGAAATCCCTGATAAATAAGGTCCCAGCATAAGAATGTTCAATTGCCACTAATCTAAAGTTTTCCCAGAACAATGTCAGGGGCCTGGTCAGAATCCATGCTCCTCATTTGCCTTCCATTGTGGTACCCTTGCTATAACTGAAGAGAGAGAGTGATATGGGCAATTTGAACTTTGTACTTATTAGGACTTATTCAGCATAAAGCGGATCTTGGAGTAGAGGGAAGGGTGAATTAAAATTTTTAAATTTTATATAGATAGATAGATAGATAGAGAGAGAGAGAGAGACTATATAAAGTCTCCCTATGAAGATAAAAAGATTAGTGGGTTTTTTTTTTTTAAATGATTATGCAGGTCATAAGAATTTATGGACAAGGTAGATTTTTAAGAGAGGTGACTAAACACACACAGCCACATGAATGAAAATGATTGACTAGCTACTGCTGAAAAGAAGGGTGTGGGTGCCTAGGACTCTGAATAGAGGGTCTCCCATGACCAGGGAACAACCTAGTCTAGCAGTGTTCACTTCCTTGTTTGTAGAGTGTGTCCAGACTCTTGGTGCAGAGGATGTTAAGAAGCATCTCCCATTAGGAGTTCCATCCACCATCCAGGTCACCCTTAAACCCAAATGCTGTTGCTTTAGAAACCTAACTTGGTGCTTTGTGAGAAGAGATTCTGAGAAAACAGGTGAAGGGGCTGGGGTTGGTCCCTGAGTACAGGGGAAAGGGGATAGTACAAGCAGGCGCAGGGTAAACACCACTGGTAACCAAAGCTGAGTAAGTCACTTACACTTCACAGGAGCTGCAAATTTCTACTGACTTCTGGATTCTAGAGAGAGAGACCAGGAAAGAGAAGGAAAGATAGAAAGAGAGCAGAAGGGAGATAAAAAGAAAAAAAAAAAAAACAAACAATTTACGACTTTAACCTTTCCTCACAGCAGGTGTTGTCTTCCTCACCTTCACTACACGGTGTTGGCCCTGGGAGCGATGGAAGGTTCTAGAAAGCTGCACTGAGATCTCTTGTCCCATTACAGCCTCAAAGGCCTGCCCTTTGAGGTCCCCTCTCTTTCCATACTCAGTCTTGTCTTCTCTATCCTTCCCTCCAGCTGATTCCTTCTTGATCTAAGCAACTTCTCACCTAAACAACTCGTTAAGTAATTTTGAATTTCTACAAAATAGAGTTGACAAAACCCATCTGAGAGAATTAGACACCATTGGTTTGGAAGTGCTCAGATTTTTAAAAGTCCTGGGGATGATTCTAATGTAGGTGAGAATCATCACTCTCCATCCTCTTCCCCTCCTAGTCTTATCTTAAACTTGGTTTTCCCCTCCAAGTACTGTTGTCCTTCAATCTCTCTCAAGTTCAGACTCTCAGAAATCCCACATGCCTCAAGACAAGGGCAGCTAGCTTGTCTTTTAGCTGCTAAATGTTGGATGAACTTCCTGCAAGAAACACTCCTCTGTGAAGATACGAGTTACCTGGCTTTTGCAGCCTTTACACTTCCTCTAATATAATTTACCCCCCTTCTTGCTCAGTTCTCAAGCCATCTCCTTACTATTATTCTGGGTACTTCTACGAACATGTCAACCAATCATCTTCATGATTCCTTGACCTTCACAATCAATTACAATTGGCCCCTTCTCCCCTTCTGCTCAGCATGACTGTACCTTGGGCTTTGTCATTACCCACAACTGCTCCACCTCAGAAAGTCTACGTACCAGTTCTCAACCTGGTCAGCATAATTTTCTGTCCTCCCAGCTCTCACCTACCATACTTTCAATCTCCACTTAGCATTGGATTCAGCCTTTGAACTTCTCAGACTTCTCCTGTATTTCACCCTTTTTAACACTTTACTTCCTTCCACATTCTTCCCAGTCTACTAGGCACATTATTAGGTAGTTCTTCACCATCGCTCTCAATCCCTTTCTGCTTGTTTGGATGCAAATGCCAACTCCCAAACACGAATCAAGCCAGCCATGTGGCTACTCCATTCCACCGCCTATGATATATGCATTCATGGTATCTGATCTTGATTTTGTGGTCACAAAGAGAAAAAGTATATTCCTAATACTTGCCAATAGTATGTTCCATTAGCCACACAATGTAAATATAGTGTAATAAAAGCTTAAATATAATGTGGGCTGTCATTTAATCTTTACATCTACTTTAAGAGGCAGTTGCAATTATCATTCCCATCTTACAGATAACCAAAATGAAGTTTAGAGCGGTGGATAACTTGCCTAGGATCATGTAGGTGTCCTGTGATGGAGACTACATTCAAACCATTAACGCTTTGACTCCTGAGTCTCAATTTCTGAGTTACTTCATAGTGCCCTTCTCTGTGCTATACAACTGTTCTCAAAGGGGTGAAAATGAAACTGGTATTTAAATTTTGCTTCCCAATTCAATCATTTGTTTTAAAATGTGATTTTGTTAGATGTTACAATGCGAAATTTCTCATAAGATAAACTAATCAATATTTTCTATTTAAATTTAATCTACAACATTAGTAAAGGTAGTTTACACTCTCCTAGCGTCAGGTCTTTCCCTATCTTACTGATCTCTGTCTGTGGAATATAACTGGTCTACCTGAAGATCTCTCACTCAAATGCTTGCTTTTGTTAGAACTAGGCAACAGTGCTGTAGATTCTAAAGAAACCCACCTTTCACATCAAAACCACACCAATAATAAATTCAGGTACAAGTAAAGAACTGAAATTGGCTTACATGTTTCATAGATTGGTTCAGTGACCACTGCCTTGGTTTCTCCTGTGAGAATAAAATGTGTCCCTAGAATTACTCAGGCATTAGAATGGACAGTTCCCCTTCTTTGGGCTCCATCCATTTATCAGTGAGCTTCCCTACCATCTACCCCTACTCTTATATGCACAATCTTTTCTATGCCTTCTCAAGTGGCAGATGTGCCAGTAATCACTCAGGCTGTGAGAGCCTAGTAAACAAAGATAAGCTATTTTAAAAAGCATTTTGCACCCCCTTCCCTTCCTGAGTGTTTAAAGCATGGGCATGGGTGGAAAGAATCTGGATTCTCAGCCGCATCCCATCACATATGTGACTTAGGGGCATGCCATTTCAGCTCTCTGAACTCCAGTAGTCTCTCCTCTTCAAAATGTAAGTAGAAATAATTTACCCATAGGACTTTAGCCACATATTTTCTTTGAAATACCTTTAAGAGATATGATTAGGTCTCAACAACAGAACACCATTCATATTTCAGAATGAAGCCAATAAAAGTCCTGTGAACATTTCCACCCACACACAAAAATAGTATTTTTTATAACCTAACTACCATCTCATCCAAGTTGATTTATATTGTGAATTTTTGAAAAACTGAATTGGATTCAAAATTTCCAACTCAAGCTCACCATATCCATTTAATTCTTCCTACTTGACATTATTTTAAAATATTTTCCAAGACAATGAAAGATAGATGGTGGTAACCCTTTTAGAGGTTAAATAATTGGTAAGAAAAAAATAAGAGGACACAAAAGAAAACCTCCAACCTTCAAATGAAGTGTTCTTAATAGTTATGCAAGCTTGATTGTGCAGACGTATGCCTTGGATTTTACATGTTATCAGTGCCAGCAACATATGGGTAGTTGGTGATTTCTGCCCACACCTTATGAGCAGCTTCCTTCATAAATCCTAAAAGTTAATCATGACAGAAAGCAGACTTGTCTATTCCCTTTAAAAGCCTGAAGCAATTTGTTCGGCAACCACACTGCTAATGTAGAGATAAAGGAAAGGAGCACTGAGGGCAACAAAAAAGAATCAAAAATATGGAAGAATGTGTACAGAATTAAAGTGACTGTGGTAAGGAATGACTGCTCGTGGTTCATTTTATCTTATTACTCTGGAAATACGTTGCTGGTTATAAGGGAGAATTAGGAACCGATATTTTTAGGGGAACAAATCCTGATTCATGCCACTGTGCTGAGTAATTTCTGACTCCAAATTCCCTATTCATTATTCATTCAATAGCTGCAAAATGAATGAATTTGATCCTATATTCGGCAAATTGTATACTTCATGAATGGTTAGAAAACAGTCAAGAAAAAGCTAAGCAAACACACAAGCATCAATTTTTACTAGAGCAAGCTGCATTCAAATTAAAGGGGAAGAAAAAAGGTCAGGGGTTATGGATTCCTACATTCCAGACATAGTCCTCTTCACCCTCATTGTGTAGCAGCAGTCAATTGTCCCTTGATGGTCAGGAAAATTTACCCCACCCAGTACAAGAATCCCTCTCTGTCTGTTGATTCAATGTCATTAAATGCCCAAATTGGTCAGATAGCAATCCCAATTCCCAATTCAATGGAATTCTATCCCCTGGGGTAAGCATTCTTCCCTTTGGAATTAAAAACTCTACCAAGCAGAGCCCAAAGTTCTATCCCATGATTTCTGGACTGGGGCTATGGGAGAAATAATACCAAATATGGGAGAAATAATATCAAATACAGGAGAAATAATACCAAATACAGGGTGAGGATTTTGAGCATATTGGCATATCCTGGAGGATACTGCCCCAGCCCCTCAAGATACTGCACCCTAGCTGGTACCATCCTTAGAAGACCAGTCCCCAGTCTCTCAAGTCAGTTGTTCCTGGACCATGATGAATATGGTGCTATCAGTGAATTCCATGAGCAGGAGTCATGGCTGCATTTCATTTGCTACAAAGCGATTTCCTTGGTCATAAGCAATGATGTGTGAATGCCAATGATGATGGATAAAGTGTCCTGTAGGTTCACACATGGTAGTTTTGACAGAAGAATTGCCAGCAGAGGAGGCATTTTGGGAGGCGGTTTGAGTCCTCAGCATGGCTGTAGTCCAGTTGGCCTTGGGGAGTGCAAATTCACGTTGCTGAGCCCATGCATAACTTTCCTTCCTGCCACTATGGCCTCTTTTTCCTGAGCTCAATGGTAAGTGACAGGAGTGGCTAGAAAGAAGCTCACCAACATCCACAGAACCATGCTATCCTATTCATCTGATTATTAAAATCCCCTTCTGTTGGAATCACCCTTTGGTGAGTATTATGGGGCACAAATATCTTCATGCTGGGTTTATCTAAATACTGTTCCCCCAACTTCCTTGTCACATATAAACTTCCCATCTAGCCACAGTCTTTAGGACTGTTGACATTAACTACAGGCCAGAAACAGGTATATAGCCATAATTTCAACCATCTCTCCTTTTAGGAAAAATGAACAATTTGAATTTCTGTCATGCTGCAGCTTGTCCTGGTGGTGCCTGTGTGTTTTGCAGAACATGTCTGTAAAGTCAGGCTCTAGTTCTTTCTTTCATAGTCAACTGATCATAGAGAAATCCCTACAAGAAAAAGCTGAGGAAGAAGACAGTATCATAGAGTCCATGGGCATCTGCACCACCTCCTTATATACCCTGTGCTTTCAGGAACAACTTGAGCCTCATCTAGTATCTACTCCTTATGTTTGATAATGAGTGCTGCTTTAAGGGTACAAATTTATAGGGTGGTGGGTCAAACAATACCAGTTTGATTGGCAGCTCAAATGACATGAAATGGCAACACTTTGTTCCCACATCGTGATCTCTATGATTCCCTATCAGACCCTGCCAAAGATTCTGTACAGCATTCCTACCCACTACTGATATTTTGAGTTGCATCAAATCTGCTGGAGAACCTGCCAAGCTGGAGGAGTCCCTTGTAAGACAACTCACCCACAGACTCCCAGCAGGACACTTCAATTCTTTGCTGATTGGGCCTTTCCAGAAGGTTGTTTGAGTGTCTTCCCCCAGAGCAAATAAACTAAGACAGCAAGCAAGGATGAACCAGTGATGCCTTTTATAACCTAGTCACACAACATCACTTCTACTGTAATCTACTTAGAACCAAGGCAGTAGACCCTGCCCTTATTCGAGGGGAGATGATTTGGGCTTCACCTTTTGGAGGGAGCAGGTGAAAAATGTATAGATCTATTTTAAAACCACCACCATACCTTACTTATAATATTGAAAAATAAGGGCGCCTGGGTGGCTCAGTTGGTTAAGTGACTGCCTTTGGCTCATGTCATGATCCTGGAGTCCCGGGATAAGAGTCCTGCATCATCCCGCATTGGGCTCCCTACTCAGCAGGGAATCTGTTTTTCCCTCGGACCCTCTCCCCTCTCATGCTCTCTATCTCACTCTCTCTCAAGTAAATAAATAAAATCTTTAAAAAATATATTGAAAAATAAAAAGCAGGCTGACACAAAAATTTTTCAATGTATCTCTCCTAATTTGCTTAAATAGAATTCCTAGAAATTAAATATGGATCAAAGCATAATGATTTCTTTGAAGGCTCTTAACACACGTTGCCAAACGGTCCTCCAATGAGTCTTTAGTGAGCCAGATTTGTCCAGAAGCAGTAAATGTGTATGATTATTTCATTGCACATCAGCCAGTGTCAACTTGGTATTCAAAACAAACAAAAGCTCATTTAAATTTATTTTTAGGGCCCCTGGGTGGCTCAGTGGTTTAAGCCGCTGCCTTTGGCTCAGGTCATGATCTCAGGGGCCTGGGATCGAGTCCCGCATCGGGCTCTCTGCTCGGCAGGGAGCCTGCTTCCCTCTCACTCTCTCTGCCTGCCTCTCTGCCTACTTGTGATCTCTCTCTGTCATAAATAAATAAAATCTTTAAAAAAAATTTATTTTTAAAGGTATGTTTCTCTTATGGTGATTCATATTTTATACTTCTTCTTTTCTAAATTGTCTGTTGATAATTGTTGCCAATTTGTCTATTAGGATGCTTTACATAATGATTTGGAAAATCTCGTTAAATATAAAATTATTATTTCCTGACCTGTCATCTTTACAAGCAGTTTACTGATTTATCATTAATTTTATATTTCTCCTTAGGTACAAAAGTTTTGTTTTTGAATTGTCAAAAAAAAATCTATCACTGTCTTTGTAACTTCTTATGCAGCTTCTCTGCTGCCAAGGTAAGTCCTTACTTTCAGCAAATGTTTTAAGGCAATCACCATTTCAGTACAACGAAATTCTTTGTTGTTTATAATTAATATTTTTTCTTCAAGAGTTCAGAGCTGGTTACATAATTTGCAGGGCCCTGTGCAAAATAAAAATGTGGGGCCCTTCTATAAAAAGAAGACAAGCATGTGATTAAAGGTACTAAGATACAAAGCCTTTTCCGTTCTTTAATAGTGTTTCTTTTAACTTGCCATGTTCTTTATTGTTTTGCTATTGTTACACTAGTTAAAGAGCAATTAAAAATTTTAAGTATCAACACAAATTTAATCGTTTGTCCTTATATTGTTCAATAGCATTTTAAATGCAAACATAAGGATATTTAACTCACATGTGAAGTCACTTGAATTGCACAATTCATATTTATAGCTCATGCAAGTGTATGTATTTTACTTTTATCAAAACACCAGGGTTGGGAGGGGGAGGCGGCTATGGACATTGGGGAGGGGAGGCGAACCATAAGAGACTATGGACTCTGAAAAACAACCTGAGGGTTTTGAAGGGTCAGGGGTGGGAGGTTGGGGGAACAGGTGGTGGGTAATAGGGAAGGCACGTTTTGCATGGAGCACTGGGTGTTGTGCAAAAACAATGAATACTGTTACGCTGAAAAAAATAAATAAAATGAAAAAAAAAAAAACACCAGGGTTATATACAAGGCTAACTTAACTGTTTTTATTTTGCATATATATATATATATATATACATATATATGTATATATATATATATATATATATATATACACACACACATACACACACACACACTGCCAACATTCTCTACCTTTAGCTTACTGATGAGTTAAGGAAGGACTGAAAAGAAAAGAAACAATGGGTTGCCATATGGCTTGCCTTTCCCTCTGTTATTTGCTTTTTAAGTGGTTGGCTCACACAAGGGATAAAGGTCATGATAGGGTTCCTTGATTATTTGTTTTTAAAATGCCACTGCCTTTATTTGAAGTAAGTTCCTGTTCTAAAGGAAATTATGGGCTCCCTGGCCTATTAGTGTCCCTGCCTACTCAATGTAACATGTTTAACTTGTATTCTCTTTCAGTCTTGCTAAAACACTAGACATTGTGGTTCCATCAAAATGCTGTGTTTGTGGGGCATCCTGAAGGCTCTATGCAATAAAGTGGCAAAGAAAGGTAGATATGGATATTGTGTCTGCCTCCCCTACTCATGAACGTGCTTCGTTGTTCTGCCGGATTTCACTTACAAATCACAAGTTCAAAGATAAAATTATTAAGAATTTAAGGAAGGAACAATAAAGCATTAAACCAAATGTGAAGCCCCCAGAACAGGGGCCACATAGGACATGCAGACCTCATGCCCCTGGAGCTAGCTTTACGTGAACTGCAACCAACTTCTGGGAATGTTTCCCATCAAAATAAACCACATGGAGTAAAGGTAAATGAGAGTTATAATTCATAAGAAGCTACTACAAAGACACAATGAAAAATTGGCTAAAATCTAAGTGTGTACATACAATGACAAAGAGGCATATATAGACTTGCTGACACCATCAATCAAGTGGTTTGAATTGAAATTTATAGAATACATCATCCAAACAAAAGCTAAATATGCATTCTTCTCAAGCTCACATGGAACACTCACCAAAATAAAGCACATTTTGGTGCATTCACAGCCCCCGCTCATGGGTGGCTGTTTTTTACTCATCAACAGAGTTCCCACACAGGGAATTCAGGCCCTTGCCCATAGTCAGGCACATGAAGTTCCAGTGGGTTCTTTGGATCACTTGGCCAGCTGGAAGCCTTACTTCCCTCCACAACCAGGGTCTGGGCCACACCATACAAACTCCTGGTTGGGTCTCCTGGCAGGCTCAGTTAACAATGCCTTCCTTAAAGGGGACCTACGCAGGTGTGGGGAGACTACAGACAGGCCCAAGTATGCTAGGGCTGAGTTCAGGCCATGTTGGGGAGGGCTCAGGACTACCCCCTATGACTTTCACCTTTTGTTCCTCATGGTCCAGTAAGAAGGGCACCCAAACCATCCAGAGAAGTAGAAATGGATCAGAGTGAATATGGGGGTTTCCTCCATACCCTGGAGGATCCCATACGCCTTTAGAATATTAGAAGGTCTATCTACATGTCCCTAACCCAGCAGGAATATGCCACTGGGAGTTCCCCCTGCTATCACCAATCCCCTGAGACAAGCAGGAACAAAAATGGTAAGGAATCAGAGCAAAATAGTTGGGCAGGGTGACTTCTGGAGGCCCCTAGGCTGGATATTCCAATCTACATAAACACAGTTACATTTGCACAGGTGGTGAAAGCCCTTGGTAGGGGGATATGTCAGGGTTGTACTACAGGGTCTCAGTTTAACAGGCAGAGGGTCAGATGAAGAGGTTGCACAGGCGGGGTGGCAATTATGTCCATGTTGCTTGTTGCTATCACCATTGTCCAGTGATAGACATTTACATAGACTCCACAGCTGAGCTCAAAGCACAGGAGCACAGTCTATGGATGGCCATGATAGCCAACATGTGGTATTGTACAGAAGGCTCTGCTGTGTGTCTGGACCAGTGAGGTTTACCATCACTGTGGACAAATTTAAAAGAACAGAAATGATATCAAGTATGCTGTCGGACCACAATGAAATTAAACTAGAATTCTATAATAGGAAAAAAAAAAAAAGCTGGAAATCCAAAAGCATCTGGATACTAAACACCACCTTTCAAAACAGTACATAGGTCAAAAAAGATATCTCAAGAAATTTTTTTAAAATTTCAAATAAATGAAAATGCAAATATAACCCACCGTGGAGTGCAGGAAAAGCATTGCTTAGAGGGAAATTTATAGCATTAGATGCATGTATTACTAAAGAAGAAAGATCTAAAATCAGTAACCCAAATTAGCTTTAGGGAACCAGGAAAAGAAAAGTAAATTAAATTCAAAGCAATCACCAAAAAAAAGACATAACAAATATTATAGGAGAAATAAAATCCAAAATGGAAAATAAATAGAGAAAAATCAGTAAAACCAAAAGCTGGTTCTTTGAATGGATCAACAAAATTGACAAACTTCTGGCCAAGTTAACCAAGGGGGGAGAAAGAAGTAACAAATTACTAATATCAGAAATGAAAGAGGAGGTATCATTACTAATCTCACAGACAGTAAATAATGAGAAAAGAATATTATGAACAACTCTATGTCCAAAAATTTGATAACTTAGGTAAAATACACCAACTCCTTGAAAGACAAAATCTATCATAACTCATACAAGAGAAACAGATAACCTTGACAAACATATATAGATTAAAAAAAAAATCAAACCAATAAGTAATAAACTTCTAACACAGAAAACATCAGGTCCAGATGGTTTCACTGGTGAATTCTGTCAAACACTTAAGGGAAGGGTAATAAAAATACTCCAAAATTTCCTCCAGAAAACAGAAGAGGAAATACTTGGAAACCCATTCTATGAAACCATCATTAGCTTAACACCAAAATCAATTAAAGACATTACAAGAAAGGAAACCTACAGACCAGTATCTCTCTTAAACATAGATTCCAACATTATCAACAAATTGTTAGCAAATCAAACCCAATAATGTATAAAAAGAAGTATACAACATAACCAACCAATTTATTCTAGCATGCAAATCTTGTTCAACATTCAGAAAAAAAAAAAAAATCAATTATTCATGTAATCAAGAGACTAAAGAAAAAACCTCATATGATCATATCAATAGATTTTTCTCAAGCATTTGGAAAAATCCAACAACCACTCATAATAAAAATTCAGCAGAATAAGAATAGAAAGGAACTTTCTCAACTTGATAAAGAACATCTACAAAAAACCTGCAGGTGACATCAGACTTAAAACAAGGAACCAGACACATTTCCTCTTGATTGTGAAGTAGGTAAAGATGTTCCCTCTCGGGGCCCCTGGGTGGCTCAGTGGGTTAAGCCTCTGCCTTCGGCTCAGGTCATGATCTCAGGGTCCTGGAATCGAGCCGGGCATCCGGCTCTCTGCTTAGCAGGGAGCCTGCTTCTCCCTCCCCCTCTGCCTGTGTCTCTGCCTACTTGTGAGCTCTCTCTTTCTCTCTCTCTCTGTCAAATAACTAAATAAAAAAATCTTAAAAAAAAAAAAAGATGTTCCCTCTCATGATTCATGTTCAACATCATATGGGATTCCTAGATAATGATATACAACAAGAAAAGAAATAAAAGACATACAGAATGGGCAGAAGGAAATAACGTTTTGTTCATAGATGAGATGACGGTCTTTGTAGAAAACCCCAAGAATTAACAACAACAACAACAAAAAATCCTGGAACTAATACAAGATTATAGCAAGGCTACAAGATAGAAGATAATATACAAAAACCAATTGTTTTCCTAAAAATGAAAAATGAACAAATGGAATTTGAATTACAAACACTCTGCCATTTACATTAACACACAAAAATAAAACACTTAAGTATAAATCTAAGATAATTTGAATAAGAAAACTCTAGGGATGAGGCCCCCCATGTCAGGCTCCACGCTGAGCATGGAGCCTGCTTAAGATTCTCTCTCTCTCCCTCTCCCTGTTACCTTCTCTCACCTTGCATTCTCTCTTAAAAACAACAAAAACTCTAAAACACTGATGAAAGAAATTAAAGATATAAATGGAGAGATATTTCATCTTTGTATGTGAGAATACTCAATATTGTTAAGATGCCAGTTTGCCCCAACTTGATCTATAGATTCAATGTAATCCCAATGAAAATCCCAGCAAGTTAGTTTGTGGATATCAATAAAATGATTCTAAAACTTATATGGAAAGGAAAAAGACACAGAATAGCCAACAGAATTCTAAAGTGGAACACAGAGAACTGACAACGTCAAGACTTCTTATAATAATCAAGACAGAGTAGTATTGGGGGACCTGGCTGGCTCATCCATTAAGCACCTGACTCTTGATTTCAGCTCAGGTCATGATCTCAGGGCCCTGAGTTCAGAGGTGTTGGGCTCCTTGCTCAGGGGAGATTCTGCTTGAGATTCTCTCTCTCCCTGTATCCCTCCCCACCCCTGCCATGCATTCTCTCTCTAAAATAAATTAAAAAATCTTTTAAAGAGAAGCAGTGTAGTATTAGCCAAAGAATAGACAAATAGATCAATGGAAAAAGAGAGCCCAGAAATAGGTCCACACAAATATAGTTGGCTGATTTTCAATGAAAAAATTCAATTCAATGGAGGATTGTCTTTTCAAAAACTGATACTGGAGTAACTGGACATCCACATGCAAAGCACTTTTTTTTTTTTTTTAATTTAAACAGGGACTTTATACCCACACAAAAATTAACTCAGTATATGTCATAGATGTAAATGTAAATGCAAAGCTATGAAATTTCTAGATGATAACACAGGACACAAAAGAAAAGCTAGATGACTTGGGCATGGACGTGTTTTTAAGACTCAATCCATAAGATAAATAATTGATAAGTTGAATTTCATTAAAATTTAAAATGTCTGCTCTGTGAAAGACACTGTTAACAGAATGAAAAGACAAGCCATAAGCTGGGAGAAAATATTTGTAAAACAAATATCTGATCAAAGAACATGTCCAAAATATATAAAGAACTTTTAAAACTCAATAATAAGAAAACAAACTACCTGATTAAAAAACATCAAAAGGTCTGAACACAACCCTCACCAAAGAATTTATACAGGTGGCAAATAAGCATATGAAAAAATGCTCTATATTATATGTCATCAAAAATACAAATTAAAACAGCTTATTGAATACTGTTCTACATACTTATAAGAATGGCTGAAATGCAAAAGACTAACACCAAATGCTAGTGAGAATATGAAGCAATAGGAGCTCTCATTTATTGCTGGTAGGAGTGCAAAATGGTACAGCCACTTTAAAAGACAATTTGGCAGTTTCCTGCAAAGCTAAACATAGGCTTACCATACAATCCAGCAATCATGCTCCTAGGTATTTACTCTAATGAGTTCAATGCTTATGAGACACAAAATCCTGCATAGTAATGTTTATAACAGCTTTACTCATAATTGCCAAAATAAGGCAAGTAACCAGGATACCATTCAAAAAGTGAAGAGATTAACTGGGGTACTCCATCAACGCAATATTATTCAGTGATAGGAAGATAAGATAAAAGAAGAAGAAACAACCTGAAATACTAAGTTAAGACTAAGTAGTCTTAGTAAAAGTAAGTAAAAGATGTTAGTTCAAAAAGGCTAATACTGTATGATTCCAACTACATGACATTCTAGAAAAGGCAAAAGTATACAATCAGGAAAAGGATTGATGGTTACGAAGGATTTTGAGGGAAGAAGGTAGGGAGGAAGAGTTAAGTGGAGCACAGATTTTTAGGGCAGTGAAACTATCCTATACAGTACAAGACTGTAATGATAAATATGTGGCATTATACGTTTTTCAAAAGCTATAAGCTATACAACACAAAGAGTGAAACTTAATGTACACTATGGACCTTAATTGATAATAACCTATCAATATTAGTTTATCAATTATACCAAATGAACATTACTGTAAGATGCTTATAGTAGGGGAACCCATAGAAAGAAAAGGCATACAGAAAGCATAGGGGAACTTTCTGTGCAATTTTTCAATAAACTTAAAACCACTTTAACTGAATAAAATCTACTCATACAAAATAAAAAAATAATCTATTAAAGATGGTTCCAATTACTTATTTAGGATCCATAGAATTGCCAGGAATAGTCTAGTTCATAAGAATTGTAAGTTATCATTTAATCATTGTAACTGAGAACTGGAATGAGTTTTCAGAGATCAGTTTGTTTAGTCTCTTCCTTAGTAAATGTCTTCTCCAATAAACATAACCCAAAATATAGAGAAAATATAATGCATAATAATAAATAATGAAAATCCCTAAATAACAAACATGTGTCACATAATTCAGTGTAAATAGCCCAGCAATGACACAGACAATGAAATACATGTAAGTCAGAAACTTATTTGGGTAGGTATGCCTACATTTATTTGTATGTAGGCAGAAATCATTTAACTCAGGGCTAGCAGCACAAAAAGAAGTATTTTAGAAC
Source organism: Meles meles (assembly GCF_922984935.1). NCBI lineage: Eukaryota > Metazoa > Chordata > Mammalia > Carnivora > Mustelidae > Meles > Meles meles. The sequence continues at coordinate 57,892,864 of NC_060077.1, forward strand.
TTTGGTACTAATCCCTCAAACCTATTTTCATTAGTCTGAGAACAGTACATTGAACTTTATAAACAAAAAGATTGCTAAGAGTAGCAATGCTAGTCTTGGAATAAAAACTCAGGCTGAATCTCTCAGAAGCTTTCATTGAAGGAAGAATCCTACACAGCTCTTCCAATTACTTTTTTTTTTTTTTTAACACAGGCAGCTCTTATACTGAGTATACTCATATGGGATTCATGTCTGGTATTTGTCCAAAGAGCCATGAGAAGAATCTAGGAAATTTGCCACCATCTACAATATGGTATCATATGGATATTCTTTGCCATCAAATTCCAAGAGACAATACAGCTGAAAACAGGAAGTATAACAAAAACTACTTCACCAAGATCCATTTCTGCCTACATATCACCTAAAGATGTTAAAATGAAGACTCCCTGGTAAATCCCAGAGTTTTAGAGTCAGTAAATTTGGAAGAAAACCTGATCATCTGAAATAAAACCTAAAACGAAACTATCCTATCTGGAAATCAGTAAAATCCTGGGGGACCAGAGCAGGCAACAGCAGAAACTGACTGATATTCAAATTAGACCCCTCTCTGGTCTCCCTCAATCTTTCCTCACCTCCCAGCTCCAGAGCCATCTTGACAACACCGAGATGCAGGCAAAACTAGGTTATTTCCTACTTGACTTCTTGACTAGTATTGCCCACAAATCTGTCAGTTGAAACAACTCAAGGACTTTGAAGATTTCTACTCCTTTGTCACCATTAAGGTAGCTCATTGCTGCTTCTACTCAAAAAAAGCAAAAAGATAAAGAAAAAGAAAGGCAGAAAAAGAAAAAAGAAAAAAGAAAAAAAAGAAAGAGAAATGTGACTGCTTCATATTTTATTTTGCTCCTGCTTTGGAAATCATCTACAGATCTTTAATCACGTGGATTCAACTCTCCTATGCAGAGTTTGCAGATCACATGTTATTTCTGTGACAGCAACATAACATGGGCAAGGAGTTTCTGGTGGTGTTATCTACACCCCTCCCCACCAGCTCAGCTTGATTCCTCTGCTCTTCTAGTGGGTGTATGGGCTGAATACCTCAACTCTACCTATATATAGCTTGCTCACGACTCACAGTTTTGGCTCATAATGAAGTGCCTAAAACTGTGATGGTAGTATTTCTCTTTGATTATTTATTTATGACACTTACCCTCTTTTGGCATTCATTTAATATGAACTCTTCCCACTTAAGAGAAAGTGAAGCCAAGAATTTAGACGAGCTGGTTCTGCTTCAGCAAAATCCTCATTCAAACAAATTTCAACTAGAGACAATATTTGCTCATAGGACGACCAACACTGAAAAGAATATTCTATCTCCCCTGGAGGCACACAGACGGGGCAGCCTCTATCTTGTTTTCATTTTCCTTAGGGCAGTTCACATTATTCTGTAAACAAAATGTCTGCCAGGGGGCAGCAGAATGTAATACTTTCATTCCCTGGAGATTCCAGAGGATTTTTATGAATGCTACAAGCATATTATGATAATTAACTCGAAATTAAAGCCTCCTGATTACCATGTTACACTACATTTAAAAGTAAAGGTCTGTCTGTGGATTTCTTATTAAATCATATTAAAGACTTGAATAAACTATAATTGTATGTTCAGACATAAAAATTAAAGGGAAATCCTAACAGACTGATGTTGCTTAAATTATTTGCTACCTAATTCTGTCCTTCAAAACTTCCCGGATCTTCCCTGCTCTCTTGAACCACTTGTGGACAGTCATATTGCTTTTTATAAGCAAAATATGATATTTTTTAATATTTAAGAGTGCCTAGCTATGTTCTCAAAAAATGTGACTTGAAAAAAGCTAGGAGTCATTATTTTTATTACTTATGACAGAAAAAAAAATACTTCCATAATGAACTGTAATAAAACTAGTGTAGCAAATTACTTCTGAGTATGTCTTTATTATACATGAATTATAGAACCACAATGCAGCAGAACAGTTCAGGGGAAGAGAAAGGCATTGAGGGAAAGAGGAGTCATATTGAATCCCTCTGAAGTCTTATTATAGATTCAGGTACCATTTATTCAGACTCCCTGGCAGGGTGCTTTTAAGTACTTCTTGGCCTGTCAGTGTATTGTCTCTTATAAGTATAGACTTAAAAACCTACCTGGGCTACTCCTTCAGGGAACCCTAGTGGTTGAAGGTGATGTTCCAAATTATAAAGTGGGCCTTCAAACTTACTCCTTTGTAAGTAACGAGCATTAATCTGTTTGAAGTCCCTCTTCATTTTGTTTACAATGTTCTGCTTTGAGTGATGCCCTTTAATAAAGTGGTTTCTGGGGACTTCTGATTAGAGATTCTCCACCAAAACAAAGTAATCCTTAAAAGCCACAAAATCACAAAGACAAAAAGAACATGAGAATAACCGAAACAGAATTTTGGAAACCATAAAGCAGATGGATATGGGGTAGCTGCTTAGAAAACTTGAGAAACATGAGTTCTAAGCTTCTGTGCTAGAAACTGTGCCCTAAGTAAGCTGAAATAACGACAGAATATCCAAATGATTCAGAAATGATGGCTATAAGGGTCATGGCGTGGTTGGAAAGCGGGGGATGATGTGTTCAGTGGGTGAATTCAAGTACCATTTTAAGGGGCAGCTAGACTCTGAGGTATCCGCCCTTACTCTGCATATCTAGCTAACCAGCTCGGTCTCACCTCAACAGAAAATTGGAGACACAGGCTTTGGAGGGGAATAACACAGGGGTCCTGCTGAATGGGAGAGGTTTCTGTAGTCTATTGGCTTGTAACAAATCACTTCCCCAAATGTAAGTAACACAGAATCATCATCTACTATTATATCTATGGGCTGACCAGGCCCAGCTGGACAATTCCCACTGGAGTTCTCTAATACAGATATGAACAGATGGTGGCTGGGCGGGAGTCTCTGAAGGCTTGAATGAATTGGCTGTTCAAGACGAAGGGCTCACTCCCAGGCCTGGCTCTTCAACTGGACGACTGGAACAGCCAGCAAATGACCAGATGCTCTTCTTTACACATAGTGTCTCTGTGGAGCCAGTCTGTCCTCATCACCACTTGGCAGTCTCTGGTGAGTTGAAATTCATCCATGGAGGTTGGCTTCTTCTAAAGCAAACATTTTGAGACACCCAGAGGAAAGTACAAAGAGTCTATGACATAGAGTTGGAAGTCACATAGCATCACTTCTCCCACATTATGTTGGTCAGAAGAGAGTCATAAGGCCCATCCAGAATCAAGAGAAGTGTATTATCTAAACATGTGAATACTAGGGGTATGGTTCATTTGGGGACGGTGGGGGCAAAGACATCTTTAGGTACTAGCTATCATAAGAGAACAAACACCAGATAGAGCTGAGGTGTGTAAGATATGAAAACAGAGAAACTAAGTGAAATATTAAATCTTTTCTTCTTCTCCTCATTGAAGGCTCAGAATATCTCAACCAGATTGAAGTATACTAATTAATAAGCCCAGGAGACACACAGAGTGCATCAATTTAGCTTTGTATCTATTCCTAAGTATGAGAAAGAGTTTAAGGACTAATGAAAAGAGACTATACCAAGACAAAGAAAGAAAGAAATGAAAAGAAAGTGAGGAAGCAAACAACAGTGGGTAAAGGAAACTTCAAATCAGATCTTTAATATTGTCAAGAGAAAAGGAAATACAGTGCCATCTTGAAACAAAAGCAGAATGATATTAAAAATTATTATTCAGAGAACAAAAAAGAACTCCTGGCAATTATACACATGGAAGTAGACAATGTGTGGATTAATGGGGTATTATGAATTCGTAGACGATAGAAAAACATAAATAAAATTGTTGGAAGACACAGACATTAAAATTAAGACACAGAAAATAGGGGGAAAGTTAACAGAATTAGAAGATCATTTCCCAAGTTCCATGATCCAAATAACAAATATTATATAGAGAACAAAAGACAGGTAAGAAAATTTCAAAGAAAATATTCAAGAAAATTTCCTAGAACTCAAAGAATTCAATTTCTAGTTCAAAGGAGCTGTTATGGATTGAATTATGTCCTTCCAAAAGATGTGGAAGTCCTAAGCCTCAGAATGCGGCTTTATTTAGAAATACAGTCTTGGAAGATGTGAACACGTTAAGATGACATCACTGGGGTGGCCTTAATCCATTATGACTGGTGTCTTTACAAAAAAGGGAAATTTGGATACAGATACGGATGCACACAGCAAGAAGGCCATTTTAAGACAAAGGCAGAAATTTGGGTGAATCACCTACAAGCCGAGGAGTTCAAAGACTGCCAAAAAACTTCCAGAAGCTAACAGGGAGTGATGAGAGAGTCTCCCTCACAGCCCTCAGAAGGAACCAACCCTGCTAACATCTTGATCTCAGGCTTCTAGTCCCCAAAGTTGTAAAATAACAAATTTCTGTTGTTTAAGCCCCACACTTTGTAGTGCTTATGAAACGAATACAGGGGCCTGCTGAGTCTCCAGTTTTGTTTTTTTTTTTTCCCTTTTTATTTATTTATTTTTTTTTTCAGCGTAACAGTATTCATTCTTTTTGCACAACACCCAGTGCTCCATGCAAAACGTGCCCTCCCCATCACCACCATAGCAGAGCACAGGACTGTAATTGTGGGAACTTGAGTGAGGATAGAATGTCATTTCTCAAGCATCCCTAGGATGACAAGGGCCACCAAAAATGATGGAGTGAACAAATAAAAGGGAGATGTGGGACTCAGGGGAAAAAGAACTCAGCCTCAAGAGACAAATGGAAGGTGTTCCCAAGATGGTTTTGAGAGGATTTTAAGGCTAATGGCTAGGTAGTGGGCTCCGAGAGCAACTAGGCTGGTTTAGAGCATGTCAGGTGACTCCAAACCAGAAGAGACAGAAAATATCTCATTTGTTGTAGAAATTTTATTCTTAGGACAAAGGCAGTGGATGCATGAATAATCATTTGTGGGGGGGGGGGCGGGGAACCCTCCAAGAAAATAACAAAAAGTTGTGCAAGAAAGAGAACGATATCACACTAAATTCAACTGTAAATAGGATTTTCATAGCCATATCAAGATAAACACTGAATGTTGATTTAAGCAAAAATTATAACTCTAATTAGAGAGGATAAGGGAGAATTTTTACTATGCAGGGTGAAAGGCAGAGGTGAAAGAATACTAAATACTCACCTTTTATATTGAAAAATTGGTAGATAAAGCCTAATACGAAAAAGTAGAAGTATGAACGTGATGTTCATAATATGAAATAATTACCCCCTAAAAGTGGGAAGTGATTGCCTTTGGGCAGCCAGAATGGAGGAGTGGGTGGGATACTGCTGTATTTTATTGCAAGACATGCCCTTTAAATATTTTACATATGCAGCTTTGAAGGAACTAAACATTAGTGAGAGTGAACCACTTCGGAATAATTCTATACTTAAAGTGTAAAGGTAAATCTACAGCCATTTACTCCAGACCAGTGATGCTCAAAGTGTAATGTGCCCAGGAATCCACTGGTATCTCGTTTAAAACACAAGGCTGGACATAAAAAAAGAATGAATCTTGCCATCTGCACCAACGTGGATGGAGCTGGAGGGTATCACGCTAAGTGAAATCAGTCAGTCAGAGAAAGACAGAGCACCTGACTGCCCTCATATGCAGTATTTAGGAAACAAGGGGGAAAAAAAGATACAAATGAGGAAACAGACTTTTGACTACAGAGAACAAGAGACGGTTACTAGAGGTGAGGTGGGTGGGGGGGTGGGTGAGACAGGTGAAGGGTTGAGAGTACACGTACCCCCGAGAGCACTGAGTAATGTACAGAGTTGTTGAATCACTATATTGTACACCTGCAATTAATATAACACCATGTGTTAATTATATTGGAATAAAAAACAAAACAAAAAACAACACAGGGTTGGAGTAGGATGTGACATTGTGCATTTACCAGGAGCTCTCAGGCAGAGGCCATCCTGCTGGTCCAAACACCACATTTGGAGTAGCAAGGCTCTGGGGCAATATTTTCAAGTCAAGATACCTATTTTATTCACATGAAGAGATCTTCACACAGTGCAGATGGCTGGGACTATTAAGTTCTTTCTTTCAATGACCTCCCACCTCCACCCCAAACTGCGTTTAGCCTAGAGTTCAACCTTCTGAGAAGGACACACAGGCCTCCTCTGTGCCTACTTTCTTGCCCTGCTCTGCTGGGTCCACCAGTCCGGCTCTACAAGACCTCCCAACTGCTCACATACACCAGGCAGCCCGCATAGCCTGCCCTCTAAAGAGCCAGAGACGGCCTCTGGGTACTGATGCCTAGGTTGTTTACTTTTTCCCAACCGACTGAGATCTGTTAGCTCATAAGCCGACTGATGCCAAACTCCAATTTTTGTACATCCATTTATTTTAAAAATAGACAAAAAGCAGATTTTTAGCCACTTACAGCCTGCCTGCTTTGCATACCCCCAAACCTCACCTCACTTCTGCTGGCAATAAAGAAGATAAGCCTTGGGCCATAAAGTCTCCAAGGCGCTGCTGCCCTTTGGAGCTCTCGGAGGCAGATGCCTGGTCCAGGTGGGAAGTCCCCTTGCCAACGCTCTGCCCGCCCTCTCCTCCCCTACCCCACACCAAGCTTCCTGACCCTCCTCCTACCCTTTAGACTAGCAACCCCAGGGCCAAAGCCTCCCCACAGACTTCTGAAGGATTCTGCCCTGAATGTGAACCTGTCAGTGTTGCCCATAAAGTTGTACTCACTACCGCCACCTCATGGTCATATCAAAAAGTTCGCCCCCAAATCTCACACTTCCCAACCACAAGACTTTAACACCCTCTATCCACTCTGTTTTAATTGGCTACTTCTCCTTTACCCTTAAAAACTCAGGTAAGGGTTTACACACTTCACAGCACTCACGATAGCACATACCCTCCCCAATGTCCATAACCCCCTCCCCCTCTCCCAATCCCACCTCCCCCCAGCAACCCCCAGTTTGTTTTGTGAGATTAAGAGTCATTTATGGTTTGTCTGTGAAGTGTGTAAACCTGGCGATTCACAGACCTGTACCCCTGGGGATAAAAATACATTATATGTTTATAAAAAAAAAAAATTGGAAGGGGAGGCGAACCATAAGAGACTATGGACTCTGAAAAACAACCTGAGGGTTTTGAAGGGTCAGGGGTGGGAGGTTGGGGGAACAGGTGGTGGGTGATAGGGAGGGCACGTTTTGCATGGAGCACTGGGTGTTGAGCAAAAACAATGAATACTGTTACGCTGAAAAAATAAATAAATTAAAATGGAAAAAAAAAAAAAAAAACTCAGGGGGGCCACATCCTCCAGGAAGCAGACTTTTGTCTATGACATGGGGGATGGACTACGGCCCTGCGGCGCAGGGGAACCTGATTACAGGTCAGAATTTCTACCAGTTCTATTTACCTTTGCTGACCTCTGCAATATAGCGTAGGTGGGAGGAACCTCGCTTTCCCTGTAGATAAATAAGGTCTGGGTTTTTACTCAGTCGACCAGTGTTTATGGGAGACAACCATGCACCACATATAGTCTCAGGGGTTGAATATTCAGTGGTAAGAAAATAACAATTTCTGTTTTTATAGAGTTTCAAATCTACAGAAGGAAGAAGGAGGCAGGAATTGACTAGTCCCACGAAGAAGTGCGATTGGTATAAATACTCTGGTTGGAGGTACTCAGAAGAGATTATAGACTAGATTCAGGCCAGTAGTACAACGTACAACACAGCCAAAAAAAATTCGAAGTTCATCGCTTAGGATCCCCTCAGATTGCTCCTCTCATTCTAGACAATGTCTTCAGGTGTCCAAGCAAAATCATTACTGCCTTGAAGTTTTAGAATATAAGTGAGGCCCAGAGCCAAGGACCAATTCTTAACCCGTCTCTGGTGCAAAAAGGCGATTCTACTACAGCACTGGGGACAAGACCCCCGGTCAGAAAGAGATGCTACCCCAGGGCTGTGAGGGTGTGTCGATTATATAAGATGGGGTTAGGGTGGTAAGTAAAAGGGAGGTTTTAAGAGAACTTTCATAAGCTAAAGAGCACCTACCAGAGGCTACGCCATTGTCTAGGTTGTTTTCCTCCCTCTAGCAAGACATTAACACTAAGATCCTTGGCAGATTCCTGGAAGAGGGTCACACAAGTCCCGCCCAGGAGTGGGGCTGGGGGTGAGGAGGTTGCGGGGTGTCAGTTTGTGCTTTGTCTTCAACCAGCCTTTTCCCTGTGCCTTACAGGGAAGTGCTCCAGGCCTTTGACTTGCTTTATAAATTGAATGGAAAGCAGACAGACTTTGCAAGAGAACACGTAGCACCACTGCAGATGAGGTCTTGGTCAAACCCAGTATGGAGATGAAGTTGCCATGAATCAGGTACATAACCTGAGGAAGATTCCAGGTTTTCCTTCCTTCCTTTTAAAATTTTCTCTGGTTATAAATATTACACATTATAGGATATCATGAGAATACAATTAAGTTTAAAGAAAATAGCATTACCATTGACATATGAGCCTGGCTGACATTTTGCTGTATTTCCTCTGCTTTGTTTCTATGCCTCTGTATTAGGAGATGTTTGTTACCTAGTGTCCCAGCTCAAAGTCTATTCCAGCCATCACCTTGCGGGGCATCTAAATCCCCTAGAGGTTTCCAGATTTCCCATCAGTCAGGGGACGGTCTGCAGGTAGCAGCTGGATGAGGGAAGATGCTCAGAGGTACCAAGCCGGTAATCGTGAGATTCCTGAATTAGCAACTAGAGGACTCTTTGGCTTGAAGTCAGTGTCTACACTTGCCTGCTACTTGCAAAGGAAGGCTCTATTTTCCTCCCCGGGGATGGAGGTCTTTCAGTTCCTTCCTCCCATCTGCTGCTTCTCTCCGGCTGCTTCTTCCTCTTCGCAGCTCAAAGTCTTTCAGGGAGTAGAAAAACCTGCTCCTCAAGCAAGCCTGTGAATATTTTTATGCGGCACCTCATTAGCTTGCAACTTCCGTCTTTGAGATTTACAGTCTTTAGAGCTGTTTCTGATGTGGGTGATCTATGCGTACCATGCGAAACAGGCTTGGAAAAAAGGCCCCCTCTCGAGTGAGAATGACAGAAGTCTATGATCCAGGAAGGAGAGGAAGATTCAAAAGAATTCCAGTCTAATACAGATTAACAATCCGGCCACATTTGTGTATACCTTTTATCATACATAATCATAAAGCATTCATAGTTAATTTGTGTCTTGCTTTCTTTCACTAAAAACTATGTTACAAACATTTTACCTAAGTCACGAAATAGTCTTTGAGGACTCCATTCTACAATATTTACCGTAGAATATTCCATCATCTGGTCGGCTCACTGCTTAGCTGGTTGCCACTTGGTAATTTCATGTCCTGGTAAAAAGCCCAGCCTTGGCGGGAACCCCAGGTCTCCCACCTACCACATCTGTGACTTGAAAAGATACTTAACCTTTCAGTGCTCTCTCTGTAAATTGGCATATTAATATTACCTATCTCCAAATATTATAATGAAGTTTAAAAGTTAATATACAAAAATAACTATAAACAGGGAACAGTCAATACATGTAGTTATTGTTGCTATAGTTATTTGATTTTTGAACTGTTACTGATATTTCATTTTTATAAACAACTGTGAATATGTATGTATGTGTATATACCTCTATGTCTTTTTTATTTTTTTTTAAGATTTTATTTATTTATTCGACAGAGAGATCACGAGTAGGCAGAGAGAGAGGGAAACTGCTGAGCAGGGAGCCTAGATCCCAGGATCCTGAGAGCATGACCTGAGTGGAAAGCAGCAGCTTAACCCACTGAGCCACTCAGATGCCTCTCTGTGTCTTTTTTTTTTTTCTTAACTTTTTAGACATAATTGTAGAAGTTGTATTAACAGACTATGAATTTTTATAGGCTCTGTATTTATTTTGCCACATCATTTATTGGTAAGATTATATAATTTTACACCCACACAGCAGTTAAATGTTCTCCCTTCAATAAATTCTCCATCAGCAAGGACAGTAACCTTTTAAAAAACAGACTGGATCAAGGTCCTCCCTGAATTTTTAGCCCAATTTTGGGGAATCTGCCTACAGTGCCCCACCCACCTCTCTCCTTCCCCTATAGCTTCTCTCTGGCAGTTTCACTGTATTCTAGCCACAAAGGCTTCATTTCCATTCCTTTTCTTCTTTTTAAGTTTTTTTTTCAGTGTTCCAAGATTCGTTGTTTATGCACCACACCCAGTGCTCCATGCAATATGTGCCCTCCTTAATACCCACCACCAGGCTCAAGCAACCACCATCCCTCTCCCCTCCAAACCCTCAGTTTGTTTCTCAGTTCATTTCCACTCCTAAGCAAGCCCGCTCTCTTCCACTTTCTAGACCACAAGTCCTTTAAACATCCTGAATTCCCTTTGCCCCCATGCTGTCTCTAGTCTCCCAACCCTATCTAGTTAACTCTTGGTCCAATACACACACTCAAGCATCAGAACATGGTATTCCTCCACTTAAACACTCTGAAACAGCATTGTCTTTTGCTCGGCAGCCCTTGATGTAAATGTACTTAGTTAATTAATTACATAAGGATTTCTAGAAAGTTCTCCAGTCTTATTTCTAAGCTCTTGAAATAGGAATTGTGACTGGCTTCAGGATGATCGCTGTATTTGGACAGTCTTTCACAAGAACAAAGTAAATACGTAATACTTGCCGAATGAATAAAAAAAGAGTAGGAAAGAAGGTTCACATGACAGGATCTTGTTTTCCTTCTTGTAACAGTTGTCTTTAAAAGTTCCCCTCACTTGTTAAAATGTATTTTGTGCCTTTCTCCCCTGCCAAAACACTCCAGCAGAAGTACCAGGTCTTTACCTGTTAACTCAGGCCATTATCTTCCCCACAACCAGGCTAAAGGCAGAAGCTTTTTCTCTGAGAACCTCCAGCCTGAGACCCAGAGAAAGGGTTGGGGATAGGTATAACACCATGATAAAATATGGGATTAACTGAGCCCATTCCCCTGCTTCCTTCCCCCATTTAGCTCACTGATCACTGGCAATGGGCTTGTAGCTCCCAGACAGGGGTTGGAGGATTCCTCTCTGGGCAAATTGGCCAGCCCACGATTCTGACCTTGAAGAAAGCATTTAATGTGAAAGCAAAACAAACCAACAGGAACTTTGGATGAAACAGGAATGATACAGGTAGCAGAAGAAACCTCTGTAATAAAATAAAGTTAACGTTATAAAATAAAGAAGAGGACCAGGAAGTAATACAATATTTTGAAGGAACATTTAAAACGCAAGAGAGAGCCCTTGGAAATGAAGCATAAAGTAGCAGAAATCAAAAATTCAACTGAAGGTTTAAAAGATAAGTTTGAGAAAATCTATTTGAAAACAGAAAAACAGATTAAAAAAGTAGAAAATAGGAAACAAAAATTGGGGCTCATCTAGATTAAGCAGCAACTAAATGACAAATGTTCTGGAAAAAAAGAATAACTTTTTTTAAAAGGCAACCCGCACAGAAAAAAATTACTACTACTATTAAAAATTACTACTACTACTATTACTACTACTATTAATTATTACTACTACTAAGAACTATTATTACTAAACGAAGTGAGACTAAAATATTTTCCAGAAATTCAAGATCTCAAGAGTGAGCTCTGCCATGAGGGAATAACCCAAGAAAGAAGGAGATTCAAGAGAGGAGAGAAAAGGAAGTTCCCTGGCAACAGCTGGGCAAAGAGATTCAGAGAACAAGGAGACCAGACTAGAATACAGAGAAATGCCAGATTATGACCTGATGTGCTTGACAATACCAAAAGGAATTTTACACTTCTTTCAGAGAGTTTTAGAATAAATAAATGACAGTATATTTCATGAATTCTAAGATATCCTAGATTCTAAAATGTACCATCATTTTATATACCACTAAGAAAGAAATGGTTGACCAATTAAGTGTAACTAATATTTTGTTTTATATGTATTGAAATTTAGACTTAGGTAGACATGGATTTATAGCATACTGATTATATATAAAGAAGAAATACAAGAAAAGTAAATTGATCAAGGTATTTCTAAACTTGTATTTTTTGGAGTTCTGATTTTAGGTATGTTAATATATAAAACAAAAAAGAGCCTGGCTTGGAGTGGGAGCAGAGTAACAAACCAAAGCAAAAACAATGAAAACTAATATTTTCAAGATAGGAAGTGAAATCATAGAACATCAGGTGGTTCTAGAGTAGTATTTATATGGTGATCGTCATTTAGAATGACATAAAAACATGAGAAGTATATAAAATAGAACTATACTGGGTGAAATGGGTGAAGGGGATTAAGAGGTATAAACTTCCATTTAGGAAATAAATAAGTCATGGGGATGAAAAGTACAGCATAGGAAATATAAGTCAATAATATTATAAAAATGTTGTATGGTGACAAATGGTAACTACACTATGGTAAGGATTCCATCATACATAGGATTATGGAATCATTATGTTTCACACCTGAAACTAATATAACATTACATGTCAACTATCCTTCACTAATAAAAGTTAAAAGAAGAAAAATAACTAAATAAAATTGAATGTCATTTAAACATCTGTAGATATTGTGACCTTAGCAAACTTGAAGAATATTAAAATGAATTCTTTTAATTTTTAATTAGAATTTAATTCTTTTAATTTAATTAAGAATTATCTAGCAGAATGATGCAATGAAGTGATTAAACCACTTGATTGTAGGGGCATAGAAAAACAAGGATTCAGACTCAAATTAAACTTGAAAATTAAGTAAATAGTTACTGGAATCCCAGGCACATGGACCAGAAGATCAACTCTTCTTTTAAGGGCTTACCTCAAAAAAATAGCAACTTTAGGCTTTGACCAGAATAATCCACTGAGATGGGAAAGAAGTGACTGTTTCCTTCATGTTATGGTCTTTAACTCAGGGAAGCTTAGGGTAAAGTATAAAAATATTAAATTTAGCCCATAACAAATATGTCAAAACCTTTGGTTTAATTTGGTATTTAGGAACTTGACATTCCAAGATCAGTGAATCCAACAGATGAATCCTAATATTCTGGAATTTGATTGGGTCTTAAGGTTTTTAGATGGAAAGTATAAGAAAATTTTAGAAAATGTGTCAGCCATGTTGGAATGTTTAGGATAACTGGGGAATCACCATATTTATAAGTTTACTTTGCTAAATTTATTAGGATTAAGTTCTGTTTGGTTTATTAGTTGGCAAAATAAAATATTTAAAATATTAAATAGGAAATAAAATTTAAAGCTCATTACACGATACTGTTGAACTAAATCTGTAAAAGGGACCAAACATCAATGACAGTCCCCTTATAAATAACTGCTAATACCAATAGACTGTGGATAGAATATTAAAATGTGTAAGTTAAACTTAAAAGCTTAAAGTAAAACATTAAAAAATTGTAACATTAGGGAATTGGATCAAAAAAATAAAAATATTATTTTACCTGTACACAAATGCCCACTCACAGTTCCAATAACCTAAATACTGCAATACTGACTTAACCCCAAATTGCAGAATGACTGTATTAGGAAAAATGAGAAAAAAGCAAAGTTATGTGTAGGTGGGAGTGTCGTGGTAAAAGGGCTAATTGTTTCTCTTTCAGAGTTGGGTTCAATAAAATGCCTGAGGTTGAAAAATAAAAAACAACATGAGCATATGAATTAGAAATAGAGCAGAAAGAAATAGTCCCAAGAGTCAAAAGTGGTAGCCTCCAGAAAGGCTGATTTCCGGGTGGGCAAAAGCGAGGCAAGCAAACCACTGTTTTTCACAAACTTGTTTTTTTAAAAAAGAACAACTATGAATATGTATTACTTTGATATAAATACGAGCTACATTTTACAAAGAAACACTGAGAAATTCACTTCGTTTTGAATTCTAAGTACATTGCAATTTTCGTCTATTTTGGTCATCCTCTAAAACCCGAAATCCAGTTTTCTTGACGCCTTCATCCTCTTTCCTATTCCCTCACCCGGGATTTTTCTGCCCTTCCCCTTCTGTGTAACTTTAGCCAGACTCCCAAAGCTCATGCAGGTATTCATCAACTGGCCAAGTACAGGGAAGGACTTCCCTAGCGTAGAGTCAATAAATATTTGAAGCATCTGGAGGTGGAACTTTCCCTCCCAGAGCTCCAGGACTCACTGTACAGCCATTTGTGTACTGGAGCCTTAAAATAATCACAGCTCTGCTTTCCCAGCTAGAGCCAGATTTTGACAAATTAATAGAAAAGGTGATCCGCATCAGTACTCAAATCAATACACCCTCAGAAATCAACATACTTGCACCTTCCAGAAGCTTGGGCTACTTAACTCCTTTCTCGGAGCTTTTGTACCTGTGAATTCCGGTAAACTCTTTTTTTTTTAATTTTTAAAAAACCAGTACTATTCACCCCTCCCAAGTGGGTTTTCTTTCCCCAGTATAGTTACTAAAACATTATAATAAAAAAATAAAAATCAATCAATCAATCAATGTTAATAAAACATATAGTTACTAAAACAGTTAGCTGAGACCATAGATTTAAGATATTACCAGTCATCACGGGTTGTGCTTTTTCTAGGCATTGGTCAGCTGTGCAGGTGAAGGACAGTGGAGGCAAAAGATTGGATTTCACTGGAATGTGGTTTAGCTAAGCAAGTAGGATGTAGTGAGAGGCAAGGAGGGTATGTACAAGGAGCAGTCAATAGTACTAAGGTCAATATCATTTTTCATTTCTATCTATGTGAAGAGTATGTTTTGCTAAATGTAATAAATATAGAATTTCAGAGATAAAATATTGTCAGGTCATTTTTGTAACATAATTAATTAGTCCTATAATCTGAGATCAAAATTCGCTTCTAATAGAAAGTGAAATGAAGGACAAGTATCCAGAAATTAGGATTTCATACATTCAATCCACAAATGCCTATTAATCACCTATCATGGGACAGAGACCGTGCTACTTCTAGGGGTATAATAGGGAGCAAACAGTAGATGTGGCTCCTTCTTTCACGGATGTTACAGTCTGGTAGAAGACACACATATTAAAATAAATTAAAATCAAGTTCATACAAATTAATTACAAACTAAAACGAATGTTGTGAAGGAAAAAGAGCAGTACTTTATTTGTGCACATGACACAAAAATGCAATTAAATAATGGAAACAGGAGAGTACTGAAAGCTTCCTAAAGAGGTGATACCTGTTAGAAGGAATTAACCAATGAAATGGAGAGGAGAGCAAAGAGGAGAACATGCTAGGAAAAGAGCTTTCTAGAATATAAGATTTTCAATGATGGAGGTATCATTTTTCAATCCCCTTACTTTGGTAAAAATATCCAATTACATGGAGTTATGCAAAACAGCAAGCTTCATATAAAGCCTGGCACAATGTCATCTTCTAGGAGGACTGTGGAGATGCATTTTTGGTTTTGTTCTTTGAAGCAGTGTTATTGATGGTAAAATCATAGAGTTGAAGCCGGACTAGCTGAATTCAAATCCCAGCTTGCTAATTATTAACTGTGGGGGAGGTCCAAAGGGAGGTCCATTAGCCTATCTGTGCATTAATTTCTTTATTGATAAAATGGGAATAGAAACAGAAGCCCCTCATCTAGATTAAATCAGTTAAAGTATGGAAAGGTACTTAGAAGAGTGTTAGGTACATCAGAGACACAGTAAATACAATAGGAATATTAATTATTATCAGGAATAGTTGGCCTTCTCAGAAGAATCTAATGTTTTTGTCCTATTCACGCTATGAGTCATGTTCCAGGTCAGAAGTATCTCTCCTGTGTTTAAAGACAGAGAGTTTAGGATGGGTGTGCTTTGACCTTCTGGCATGGCATAGTGTATACCCATTGTTTTGACCAGCATTTAGTTGGGGTTGTTTTTTTTTTTGGTTATAGTTGAGTATCAATTGTCATGGACATTTTTATCAAATGAAATGTTAGACTGAGCAAACTGTTTAATAATGTGTAAAGTGGGATTCATCTGCTGCAATAAGACGAGAGAGGCATAAGGAAAAATTAAGCTGGAACAAAAAGGAAGATGTTTACGGAACAGGCAAGACCTGTGCCTCATGGTTTCATGGGAGAATAAGGCAGAAGCGGGGAGCAGCTCTATGTAAGCAATGACTGTGCTTCAGGGCAGTCAAATTCTCAACTATGATTGTTTTAATAAAAACGGGAGATACAATTATACTGGGCAGTGACTGTGATATAATTATTGGTGACAGAATTAATCTTGTTTTGATTCTTTTAATCCCCTTAAGAATGCCACCAAAATTACAGCATTCAAGAGTATGATTTAAACCCAGCGTTTAAGAATCACTGACTTAGAACTCTAAGTATAATGTATAGGAACTCATTGGTGTGCATTTTTCTGTTGCCTTAATTTCTAGACCCATTTTATGCCCCTATCAATTTCTTTTTTTCTTGTGTTAGTGTTAGTTTTAGTTTATGTTATTTTGCTTTTTTCTGTAGTTTTATAAATCATCTTGTGGTAGACATAATAAGGATCACCAAAGATGTCCATGTCCTAATCCCTGGGATTTGTGAATATGGTATGTTACCCACAAGAGGGGATTAGGTTGTAGATAGAATGAAGCAGCTTATTCCCTGTATAAGTATCCTAGAGATACTCCTACTGCCTATCCAGGCAGTCACATTTTTCCTGTTCCATTATTCCAGGTAGCAATGATCTCTAACTTGGAACAATGAAAAGCATATTTTCTTTCATTGCTTTAGCATATTCTCCTGTATTCGAGTGCCTGAAGAATTCACCGCTTCCTTCAGTATTAAGAGCTTAAAGTCTTTAACACACTGTGCATCTGCATGGTTTCCTGTTCATTGTTTTAAGGAAGAGAAAAAAGATGATGCAAAAATCTAAGGAAAGTATAAAGAAATCAGATTTGACCTTCAAACCGATGCACTTTCAAAGACGTTTTTATTCAGGGAAGGTAAAGGGTGTGCATAGGCATTCACTTGGTGCCTACACTCTGGTATGGTTCTGGAATGTGGGTGGCATTTGCTCTTGTGAGCCAAACTTATTCTCTAGGAAACAGAGATCCTCTGATTTGAGAAACCCTGAGCTGGCATATTTCACTGGCTTTAAATTCAGCATAAAAACTCAGTGAGAAAGATGTTAAAGGACACCTCTATGGAAAATGCTAGGATCCAACTCACGGAACAGAGCAATATGTTTGTCTGAGTCTCTGATAAGACACACATGCTCCTGGATCTTTTAAAAACTTTGAGGCATCAGGTAAGAGAAACAAGATTTGCCACCTCGTTCATGTCTGCTGTCTCCTTAATACAGTCTGCCATGTGGAAGACAGATTTTGGAGACATTTTTCCATAATTTCAAGCAGATAGAAAACAAAACAAAACAAAACACAGTAGGGCATTGTTCTCTGCACACCCTCATATGCACGAATTAGTGCCGACCACATGCTGACGTCTACACAGTAACCAGGCCAAAAATAAAATTGGGCAGATTGGAAAACACAGAAGCAATCACAATCCCTCCCATCAGAATTTCAGATAACAGTAACAAGGTGAACATCTTTCATGAGCCATCTTGTTTGGGGGATAAACATGGACATTGGCACACATTTTCTGGACACCCATCACATCCATAGCTGCAAGTCCTTGGTCTTAGATCTTGTGAGTCTAACCAAGAGACCGGCTAGACAAATACTACCTTAGAGTCAGATCAGTGTGATTCAAGACGTGTGTACACAGAGCTGCTACTGCAGCAGAGAAATGCACACTTCTGTCTAGGGAGAGGCAGACATTTGTTTTGTTTTGTTTTGGTTTGGTTTGGTTTTGGCTTTTTGGCTTTTGAGCATCTGTCTTAATTAGAATTCCTTCGGAAGTTGACCCTGAGAAAAAGATTCGAGTCCAAAGTGACTATTTGGGAAATAAAGGAATCATTACGAGGGGCGAAGGAATTGGATCTGAAAAGTCGGCAGAGGGTATGTTATCAAGTCCACTGCTACAGTGAGAGATTAGGGTTTACTCTCCCTGGGCAGTTCTGGGAAATGGTAGAAAGCAGCATCTTCTAGTTATCCCACCCAAGGAGGGAGGTTTGAGGGCGGTAGCTCCTATCAGTCATTTGCTGAGACCGTCTTCCCAGGCACTTAGTCCCCTCCAGCATTTCTGGTCAGCCCTATGAATGAGCAGAGCCTCCTTTTACTCGCTTTGGAAGTAGACTTTAAACAAAGACTCTGGCCAATGGATGTCAGAGTCATCCAGGGCATACCCAAGTGGTAAGTTTCAAAGGATAAGAGTAAGGCAACTACTGTTTCTGCTGTAGCATCAGAACTTCCTCCCAAGTTTGGATAAGTCCCAGTTTTATGACCCATAGTATGAAACAGAGACTACTTAGCACGATGACAACAGAAATCATGATATGCCTGTTCTCCTCGGCAGCGAGGACTCAGGCATATAAGAACTAGGCGCTACCAGTCAGACACACCTGACTGACCTAAGCAAGAAGTTCCATAAAACTTTCTGCTTCCATCAAAGGTGATGGCAGGTAACTTAATCAAAATCCAATTTAGCACATCAAGCACAATGGCTTTCTCCAACTCTCCTGTCTCCAATGTTTCTCTTTGTGCTCAACACATACACACAAAGTCAGTCACAAAATCTGCAGGATCCAGTGTAAAATGAAAATACTGCCTTTTGTCAGAGAGGAAAAGTACACTTAAAGGTACATGCAAAGCATTTTTCATGCCTTCTGTGCTGTCAACTGATGCTGTTTCTTATTTGCTATTTAATGGCATTCTAAATATAGTAAAATTAAAATGTTAAATTTTTAGCATACAATTTATCATTCATCTTTATGTTGTGAATGCCAGCTTTAAATGCAAATATCAGAGTATTTAAGTTGTATGTGATATCACCAAAATTACAAGATTCATATTTTGTGGCTCATCCCCAGAGGGAGCCTTCAGTGGGCAGGAAGAGACAAAAAGCAGCCAGAACCAGGAAAGCTGGAAGAAGAGAGGATACCTCCAGCCACAGATCCTTGAAGTGAAGACCAGCACAAGGACTTAGGAGCCCATACTACCACACGGGCCATCTGCGTTCCCTCCAGTCTCAGGCCTGTCAAGATCCCCTTGCACCAGCTCCGGACCCATGCACTATCCTCCAGGGAGGGGTGGGATCTGGGAAAGTGTCACCAGTCATCTCCCTTTCCCACGGGTCTATCACCCTATGCCACACAAATGGGTGAAATCGTGTTATCCCCAAACCTCCACACTGAGAAGCACTAAGTATTTGGATCCGAGATCAGCTATAGGCTAATCCTCACTGACATATGGCCTTCTAGATGGCCACTCACCAACCACTCCCAAGATGCTGCTAACCCAAGGGGAGAAGAGCTGCCACTGTGCCCAGCCCCAAGTCATGGCAGGATGTACACACTCAACACTGACCCTTCTTGTGCTCACGCCCCAGCTCCTTTCAGAGGCAGAGTGGCAGCAGGGATGCTGAGGCCAAGTGGACCTGGAACACCAGATGGTTGGGGAGCAAGTCACAGAGGACCTTTCCTTAGGAGTGTGGTGAGGGAGGTGAGCCGACAGGATCAGCCCTCAGTTATAAAATAGAAATTAAAAGACACAGTTGTCAAGACTCAAGACAGCCATTGAAGAGCATTAAATCCCAAACGTGGGACACTTTTGAGTGTGTGTCCCTGTGTTCCTGAACACAGTGGTCATACACCCCTGAAGCCAGTACTGCGTGTATACACACACAACTCCATTGTTCCCAGGCCAGCATCTTGAAAGAATGGTTCATGCTCACCAGCCCGTCCTCTCCTGTCTCACGCACATCTCAACGCATTGCATCAGGCTTGCATCTCTACAATCAGGAATAGATCAGGCTTTGTAGGACTTGACGCTTACAGTTTTGAGACTGTAAGAAGACAGATTCTAAACTATGAACCTGCGATTAATTATATAAGGAGAACATGGATTTGAGGGGTCAGAGGCTTAAACTCCAGTAGCTTCGCAGTCAATCCTCCTCTGCCCACAATTTCTCTCTACTCTTCTCCCCATTTTCCCTTCAATTGCTAAATCGAGTGGACAAATTTCAGTCTGAGTCTCATTTGACTTCTTCCGCATAACTGATACGAAGATCATTGATTACTTGCTCCTTGAAATCCTCTAATGACTTCTAATACATCATCTATCTTCTGGGCTAACTCATTTCATCATCTTTCACTGGCTTTCGCTTTTCACGTCTTCCCCCTGTGCTACCTGGGAACTTTTAGTATATATATTTGTATTTAAAGGAAAGATAGTGCTTAAAACTGTAATACATATCATACGTGGAAGAGCTTTGTAAATTGTAAAGCACTACATAAATATAAAGTATTATTATTACTTGGTGACTGATTCTACAATTTGTTCAGCAAAGACTTTATCTTAACTTTCCAAATGATCTTTTTATATCCTAAAAAGATATATATATATATATATATATGTAAAGGATTCATGAAAGTTACAGAAATGACTTAATGATTTATACATTATTTTTATGTGTTTTATGTATTTTGTATTCCCCATTACAAAATAAATAACACTGAAAAATTAAGGAAATGACGTTTATTGTGTGTATATCTCTGTTTCTCCCATCATATGAGTGAAATTTTTACTTTTATGGAAATTAGTTGCATGAAACTCAAGCAAATATATCTAAATGGGGCATATATATTTCCCTAAGCATAAATTAATCTGTCCAAAAGAAAAACCAGCCAAAACACAGATTTCTTTTTCCTTATCAGAGTTTGCCCATTTAATCCTACTCAAAATAATGATTTCACTTTGCTATAAATTATTTTTCTATGGAATTTTTTGAATAGTTTTGTCTCTGCCTTAATTAGAATCAACTTTTTGAAGGCAGAGATCACTTATAAACTATTATTTCCTTATTTCAAGGTTAACCACAGTTTCAAAACCTATCTCCACCACAAAAAAAAAATCCACTTAGGATTGTGAAAGGATTAATTTAAGACAATAAAAGCATACTATATGGGGCGCTTGGGTGGCTCAGTAGGTTAAGCCTCTGCCTTCAGCTCAGGTCATGATCTCAGGGTCCTGGGATCGAGTCCCACTTTAAGCTCTCTGCTCAGCAGGGAGCCTGCTTCCCCCCTCTCTCTGCCTGCCTCTCTGCCTCCTTGTGATCTCTGTCTGTCAAATAAATAAATAAAATCTTTAAAAAACAAAAAAACAAAAAAAAATACTATATGGCTAAGATGTAAATCACCCAAAGGAAAATGATAGTTTCTTATTTATAATGGTGATTTACTTTCCCTCTAAAGAGTGGAATAGGTACCCATTACCTTTGTATTTGTAAATCCATTATTATAATTAAGAAGGCAAGTTTTCATGGCAAAACACTCTTGTTAAAATTACCATTAGCCTGCACCACCTTTATTACAACTTTGTTCAGATTTTGTTTCTGATTTTACATCAGGGATGAAAAAAAAATCCTACTGGTTTCCCTAATGATAAGTTTTCCAGGGCTACTTGGCTTCACTGACAGTCTTACTCATCTTTTGCCCATAAAATAATAGATCATGTTTCTTTAATGCCCAGATGGGGATGATCACTTCCTTAAGAAACAAAGAATTTGGAAATGCTTTCATAGAATGATAATAATAAAAAAAATAACAGCATTGGTAGCTACTAAGATTTCATGGTACGTTTCTGGACTTCTTTAACAAGCCTATTTTGGGCAAAGGCAGAATGCCAACTGTCTTGCACTGGATTCTGAAAAAGTCAGATTTTTAAAGAACTATTAATTTAACAAGTGTCATTCTGGTACCCTTTGATGGACACGGATATCTTAACAAAACTGCAAAGATACCACTGTTTCCTGTAAGACAGGGATAATCTCTGGAGTTTTACCAGAATAATTATGTGCATTTAGTGGCCCCCCCCAACTATAAAGCTGCCAATCAGAACTGAGGTCAGATCTGTAGTTATTATTAACAATCATACTTCTGGAGGATTGTAGCTCCCAGCTTTCATGAGTTGCAGAATAACACCTGGCTTCCAAACAAATACTTCAACCCTTTTTCTAAAGAGCATGGACTGACCTTACAAATAAATACCCTGTATGAGAGAGAAGGCTGACAAAATTATAGAGATTTTTGTTTTTTTATGTTACCTCCCAGAAAAAGCAGTATTTTCATTTGTTCAATCAACCAATTATTCAACAAATATTCATTGAACCTCTACCATGTAGAAGGTCACACTGGATACATATGTAAGTTAGAGGAACTCCATTCCATACATTAAGCATTAACTATCCTGATAGCGTAGAAAATACAGAGTGCATCTTAGGGTCCCTAAAATGCTAACAAAGTACTTCATTTGTTCCAAAGCTGCAAGAAAACGAACTGTGCCAGAATTATTGAAAGGTGTATTGTCTGCCTTCTGTTTTTTGTTAGTTTTATATTTTTGAGCACATTTTCACAGGTTCAATTTTTGCTTTATATGCAAACCTCAGAACATAAACTCTAACCCCCAACATGCTGCTGACCCAACTTTCACAATAAGAGTCCACTCTACTGTATTAGATATTTAGTTGGGAGGGCAAAGGATTTCTAAAAGACCCACACTTTGCCCTCAAGGAACTTGAGGGCAAATTAGAAGGAGGAATATACTTGATAACTTAACTCTTAATGTGAGGCAGTATCAATCTGCAACACAAAACAAGGTCACCATCATCTTAGTGCCCACCGTCAGCCAAAATCCATTTCATTTTTCTAAAACTCTCTTCCACTAAAATACTGGAAAAAAGAAAAACTCTCATAAATAATAAGAAAGTTTAACCATCACATTACACATGCAGTCAATAAGAAACAATTTTCTCAGATGTTTTACCTACAAAACTTAATGGAGTTGACATTCATTTAATCATGGTTCTGGGCTTGCTACTGTAACAGGTGTCCTCCTTGAGCATCCATATTTTTACAAACAAAATTTGTATAGCAATCTGCCTGACAGGCTGCAATTCTATGCATAATTACATATATTTTCCTCCAAATTATATACTGAGAAACATCTCCATTAAAGAGTAATACAGAAAGCCTCTGGACTTTTGTCTCCCTTGTCAACTTCTTGAAAATAAACTCAATTTATAAAATGAGAAATGACTTTTCTAAATCAATAAATGAAATTTTAGCTCTAGACTAATGGGGTTCTATTTAAACTTTTTTACTTCTGTTTACTTATGTAAATTTCAAAAACCAACCATGAGTTTTTGATGAAATGTAAAATGCAAGAATAGGCAAAACATAAAAGGCCACAATTTGATTAATTTTGTACAATTGAACTTTTGTTTTTATTTCAACTTCCAAAGAATTGAATTGAATTGAAAAGGAATATATATTTTAATGCACATCCTAGTCAATTATATTTTAGATAGCACTCATTCAGTCGCATATTTATCTCTCATTTGGATTATTTTCTATTCCCAACCAAGATGCTTCTCTCACTGCACATACTGAATTTGTTTCTGCTCATGGCATGATTACCTTCAAAACAGGACTTTGTCTCCCCACGTTCTTTTCCTTGATGACCCCATAAAATACAAGTGCCAAGGAGCCAGAAATCAAAAATAAATAAATAAATAAAACATAAACCATTACCTTCAGTGAAAGGAAGAGACACACAATTAAACGAATAGTTGAAATAAAGCATGCAAAATAACTCTCACAGAAGTGTCAACAAGACACTTGCGATCATAAAAGAAGATGTGATCAATTTCTCCCCAGTTTGGAGTATAAGAATTAGGGAACTCCTTACAGGAGATGATGACGAAGTTTAATATCTATTTAAGCTCCACTTAGGTTAGAGCTCTTCAGCCTAAGTAACAGAACCATGTCAGGCAAAAAAAAAAAAAAAAAAAAAAAAAAAATTAAACAAACAAAACAAAACCCCCCCAAAAGAACATGTACCTGATACCTCACAGCACATTCAGTGCTCTAAGAGTGGTTTAGTGCAACGGTTAGCAAACTACAGCCCTTGGCCCAAATTTGGCTCACCACCTATTTCATGCAGTCTGAGCTAAGCGTGCTTTTTAGATTTTTAAATGCATGGGGGGAAAATCAAAAGAATACTGTTTCGGGGCACCTGGGTGGCTCAGTGGGTTAAAGCCTCTGCCTTCAGCTCAGGTCATGATCTCAGGGTCCTGGGATCGAGCCCCGCATTGGCTCTCATAAGTAGGTGGAGAGGCAGGCAGAGAGAGAGAGGAGGAAGCAGGCTCCCCGCTGAGCAGAGAGCCCGATACGGAAAGTATCTTATGGAATCTTTAGGTTTAAGAACTCTTCTTGAGTTTTCAGCCATCACCTTTCTCTTTCTCTTGTTGTCAGAGTGATACATGCCCTCTCCATATCTGGTCCCAGTGTCATCCTCTACTGCTAACCTCTGCTGATGGGAGGACTGTCTCTCCTTGTCTTGGTAGTTGTCCTCAGCTTGCTTGGCTGATGACCCTATCTACTTCTGTTCTCTCTGTGGATAAAGTATGGTGGTCATTGGGTTGGAGGTTAGCCCTTAATGATCTTTCCTACTGAATCAACCCATATCTTGTCTCTTTTCACTAATCCTCTGAGGCCATGTAGGTCGGCCCTTCCCTCTCTCTCCTCCCCTAGCTATCTTCTGCACTCTTCTTGGGCACATTGGAACTTTTTTTTTTTTAAGATTTTATTTATTTATTTGACAGACAGAGATCACAAGGAGGCAGAGAAGCAGGCAGAAAGAGAGAGAAGGAAGCAGGCTCCCCGCTGAGCAGAGAGCCCGATGCAGGGCTTGATCCCAGGACCCTGGGATCATGACCTGAGCCGAAGGCAGAGACTTTAACCCACTGAGCCACCCAGGTACCCCCACACTGGAACTTTTTGATCTCCCTTATGTCTCATAGCTGCTGAGAGACTTGAGAGGGCACTCCAACCCTCATCCTCACCATTTCTACTCTGCCGGCATTAGGCATTATTACCTCTCCCCTGAATCAGATCTCCAAACCCATCTAGGATTTCCATTGCCCCTCCTTCTCCAAGGTTCCCCTTGGAAGAGGCCAAAGGGTGGTAGCAGAATTTCTACACCGATCTAAATGTTCTTTCTGTTCTGACCAATGTTCTTCAGACTCCTCCCCAATTCAGAAGGATCTCAATCCGCTCTCTGAATAGTGGAAAACTATTTTTTGTCAATCTACCTTTTTCTCTTCTGTGTGACTCAAGATATGGAATTCAGTGCCTTGATTCAGCCAGGCTTTATACTTGACATGCAAAGAAAAGGCCTTAACATTCCAAAGCATTTTTCCTTTTCAAGTGCTTGCCTCTTGTAATTCAGAATTGCTTTTAGATACTGCCTGCTATGGACTTATCAAAAAATACATAATGAAACTCAAAGCTAAGAAAAAATTGATTCTTCATTCTTTGAGTTCTTTTCCTCCCTTTCCTAAGTAATAAACCTTTAAAACCTTCTTTTAAAGAATACATCTTTAGATTGATTCTAACTGTCTAAAGCACAATACATTAGAATTCATTTTACAGTTCATGTAATTTTAAGATCTACATACATACAAGCATATGAACAAATGTTACTTGGCTAAGTATAGACTTAATGAATTACTGAGATGTATTGGTTTTGACACCCACATACAGCAACAAATAATTATGGCTGTAGACGTTCAATAAGAACTTTTATATAATGATAGATAATGTATAGAATGTAGAGAATATAGTAAAATAAATTGATTTTTCTTACACTATGACACCATGAGTGATATTGCATAACAAATTGTATCACTGTATTCTGTCCAGCCTAGTCTGAAATGATGAAATCAGCTGAATAATTCCAAATCTTACTTTATTTTGTACTTTATAAATAAAGGCTGATTTTTCTTTCTTCATAACTTAAAAATAAAATAGGACACTGATGCTTTTCCTTAAAATAATTCAACTTTGATCCTAATAAGTTAGCAAAGCCCATGTGTAACATTAATTTTAAGAACATTAATACATGAGGATTTTTATTATTTTGAAATCTGATTTTAATGTTGGAAAGGCTTCAGGGGAAAGGAGTCCTAGACACAGAAACACGCATTAGATAATATTTCAAAATATTAACCCTCTATACTCTTCCGTATGGAAAATATCTCATTCCTCTCATCCTCCCACCTGGCTAATTTTAACTGCTCCTTCTGCACTCAACCATGTCAACGCTTCATGAGGATGTTCACCTTCAGCTTCTCAGCTGTACCAGGTGACTTGTCTGCCTACAGATACTTATGGCACCTAATTTATACCTCTAGTGTGACATGTATCATCCTGCATTACAATTGTTTGTTTATAGTTCTGTCTTCTCATCCAGAGTGCAACCTCTTTGAGGGTAGAAAGTGTCCTATTGAGGGCTCTCTACCAATAGTAATTAACATGTTATCTAGTAGAGTAGAAACTCAATACATAGTTGCTAAGTAAGTAAATGATGAATGCTGTCACCACTTTACAGATAAAGGAACTGATGATCAAGACATATTCTTATAAAACATGTCTGCTATAAATCCAAACTCAGAATAAATATATAACAATCTGCAAATTTTACAAAAATATTGTGTCACCATCATGGAAGCAAATTCATTTTTCCTTCATTTAAACATTCAGCAAAACATACAGTCAAAGTCAAAAACTGATTAGAACTAGATCATTTAGATTGACAGGAAATTGATTCAAAATCATTATGGTAATACAGTGTTAAAACTCGAGGCTTACACAGAAACGTAGGTTTAACTTTTTGACTTGGATAATTTATTAGACTTTGCTGAACCTAGATTCTCATCGCTCCTGATTTCTTTTACTCGTCCCTCCCCTGAAAAACTGTGAAGTTAAATTGGCCCTTATAAAATTAAAAATTCAAAACCCCTTAAGCACAGAAAATAAAATAAAAATAAATGTGCATCATGTACCTAATTGGTGGCATAATCACATTGAAAGGAACTGTTTTAAGTGACGTTAAACACGGTAATTTCTCTGCCTATTAGAATATAATTTAGGATGAAAAAAATGTTAAAAGAAAACAAAATCGTAAACTCTTCATTAATCATGTTGTTGGCAGTTGTGTTGTAGCGGGCAAATTGGTATCATTATTCCGAAGCAGTTATATGTGGATTGTAGAATAAACTAATTGAGTAATTTTGTAATATTCTCTTTATATTCCTGGTGTAGTTGTAAATCAGGACTCCTTATTCTTAAGGTGGGCAAAAGAGATACAGACAGAAGATGTTGGGCAAAAACACAACAAAACACTATTGTCCTGAATTTGAATTAGATGTAACAATAGAACTCATGATAATATACATCATGATCTTGCTATTACTACGTGTTTATTTACGTATTTTAGAGTGTATGTTTTTCCTCACTATATCCCCTGAAAAAAATTTGAAAACCATGATGAACCCAGTAGCAATAAACATCCTTAGCACCCAGATTGTGGTCTTTAAAAACATCCCCCTCTAAAAAGAAACACAGATCTCAAAGAAATTCCAGATCTACAGTAGGTGATGTGTAAAAGTAAATCTAAAACATCTTGCCATATCATATAGCAAGGAAGCTATCAGTGACTACTAAGGTCATGTCAACAGGATGTAGGAGTCAGCTTAAAGACATACAAACTGGCCCCAAATGAACTATGTGTAGCTTCAAAAATGATAATAACTGGGTAAAACCGTAATACAAGATAAAGAGAATACATCTTTTTATAGTATCCCAAGCAAAAAAAAAAGACCAGGAAAAAAAAAAAGATAGTTTAAAAGTTTTGGAATGTTACCATTTTCTAAACCCCCAAGTGGATTTAGCCACTAAGTATTGATGGTTACTGACATCACCAGAAGAGAAATAGCTCAAGATTGAGTGTCTCCTGATAGGAGAATTCACCATGTTGCCAACACAATGGAACCTGAATCCAATCAAGCCTCTAGAACTAACTTCAATTTACCCAAAATTTAAAACACAAAGTAACATGTTAAACAATATCAGGAAAGATAGAATCTGCACAATCCAGGCTATGGGGGAAGCCCAGAGATGTGTATCAACCAATCACAAAATAAGACTGATTCAAATAAATGGAAAGAAAAGAAAATATATAAGCTATTATGATGGCTATAATTAAGTAATGGCTTAGGTGAAAGACCTTTAAAATTTCTATTTGCTTCTGTTAAAAAATATATATATATGCCCATCCGAGGAAAACATCATTTTGGTCAGAGTAGTAATTAGCATGGTCAGTATGAACCACATTCCCATAGAAATACAATTTTTTTCTCTTACATTGCTTATAGAAGCATTTTATTTGTTATGATAATTTATGTTTTTAATCTTTTCAGTTAATATACCCAGGGGCAATGGAATTGGAGCAGTAAGAAGGCAGAAATGAATACAGTATTATGCATAAATCCAAAAGCATTAAAAAAGCAACTCTATTCTTTGGTCTCTGAAATCAAGTAGGTCAGAATGTTTAAAGAAAACTATAAACCCTTTATTGTCCTTTTTTTTTTTTTAAAGATTCTATTTATTTATCTGACAGAGAGAGATCACAGTAGGCAGAGAGGCAGGCAGAGAGAGAGAGAGAGAGAGGGAAGCAGGCTCCCTGCTGAGCAGAGAGCCCGATGCGGGACTCAATCCCCGGACCCCGAGATCATGACCTGAGCTGAAGGCAGCGGCTTAAACCACTGAGCCACCCAGGCGCCCCCTTTATTGTCCTTTTTGATCACTGACTTTTGTTGTAACGATTACGCAAATTATGAAAAATCGTTTTCTGGTTATGAAAAATTACAATTTTGGGTAAGTAAATTTTTTTATAAAAATAGGACTATTGAATATCAGATTAACAGCCCTCACTTAGAGCTGATTTATACCAGAATGTCAATTATCATTTTAGAAATAATGTTCTATTTTCTTACATTTCCAGAAAACTATTTTCCTCGATAAGGTACTCACAAATTTATGGTTTGGAACTCGAATGTAATTTTAATTTTCTAATAACTTCTTTAATTAAAAATAAATATTCCACATACTGTGTGACTTACTAGGTTTGGCTTGTCTGTAACAAGGAATGCCTTTAGATGTGTCCCCTCGTGTTCAGGCTTGGATGCCGCCAGGGTCACCAGACAGTGCTGCCACCAGAGCTCCCAGGTTTCCAATTCTGAGCCACTGGATATTTCAGGAAAGGTAATTCTTTTTTATTCTCAGTTATCAAGCCAATTTTCACCTCTTTACTTGAAAGCTCTCCTTTCTCACTAGGAGAAAAAAAAATAACCATTATTTTCCCACCAAAACTCTCCTTTGGTGCAAAAAATAACTATATACATGATAAAAAAAAAAAATGAGGCTCCTTTTCATTTTGTTCTATAAGGAAATAACCTCTCATAGCCATACCTGTGCACGATCTTCTCCATCTGATTCGAAGTCATCCTTAACTCTGTTTGTATCACATATTTTCATGCTGAGAACATGGTGGATTATACTCTTGTTATTTATTTATTTATTTATTTGACAGACAGAGATCACAAGTAGGCAGAGAAGCAGGCAGAGAGAGTGGGAAGCAGACTCCCCGCTGAGCAGAGAGCCCCATAAGGGGCTCAATCCCAGGACCCTGAGACCATGACCTGAGCCAAAGGCAGAGGCTTAACCCACTGAGCCACCCAGGTGCCCTTGGATTATACTCTTTATTGGTATACTAAGTAATGTAAACACTTCTCCTCATGCCAAACTAGCTAACTCTTCCAAAGTTCATTGCAATAATACCTCATTTAAACAAGTAAACCATTTTTTTCCCCATATTTCAAGGGTTCACATAAAACTAAAACATAGTTCTTTTTCTAGGACTTATGTGCAATGCTATTTTGGCCCCTTATTAACGAGTAGAATTGAATAATTCTTCCAGGAGACCCTTTTTTCTTACAGAATGTATGAAGAGCTAAAATTTCTCTTAATGAAATATCACCCATCTTTCAAACTCATTATTACTTTATTACTGAAACTTCACCATTTTGGTGAATTTTTTAAATTAATTTTGAAGCTATTAATAAAAAGAATGAAGAAATTTAACAGGATGGTTAATCAAATATTTAAAAACTACCTAACTTCTAAGAGTCATGGTTTATTAATATCACAACAGTGTCTGACACACAGCATAAGCTCAAGCAATATATTCCAAATGAACTTGTGAATAAAAATTGTGACAGTTATCATATAAATATTGTGGCAATTATCATGTAATATGTTACGCATACACCACACTTAGACAACTACATTGGGAACTCCCAGAGGGCCAGAAAAGTGCTCAATTGCTAGAAAAACATCTGGAATGTAGCAGACAATAAATAAATATTGAAGGAAGAAAAATAGTGAGCAAGACTCACCGAAGAGAAAATCATCCGTTAATATGATTTAGATGCACTCTTATAGTCAATGCTAACTTTGATTTTATAATTAACTTGAATATGATGAAGTGCAATGGTTATTTTGTAAGAACCACTCAGTTCTTTATCAAAAATACTGTGGCTGTTAAGTTATCTTTGAATGTTTTATTTATTTACTTTTTTTTAAAGATTTTATTTATTTATTTGACAGACAGAGATCACAAGTAGGCAGAGAGGCAGGCAGAGAGAGAGGAGGAAGCAGACTCCCTGCTGAGCAGAGAACCGAAGGCGGGGCTCCATCCCAGGACCCCGAGATCATGACCTGAGTCGAAGGCAGAGGCTTAACCCACTGAGCCACGCAGGTGCCCCCCTTTGAATGTTTTAAAACCTGGTGCTAATCTTCACAACCAATAGAAAGAAAAGGAAAATCATATAATCTTACTTAGAACAGTGCCCAGATGGTCTAGGGGGATGCAACTGTCTGTTCATTTTGGAGTTCAGTAGTGCCATTCAGCTGGCCAGCTTCCCTAAAGCCTTCAGTATCGGAGCTGTTGTGGGTCTATTAGAGCCCATGCCCAGCAGAAATCAATGCAAGTAAAGCCCATTCAGGGGAACATCTGCTAGGGTTCTGGTAGTGGGTGATTAATGCATAAGTATTAATTGAGCTGAATGAATAATAGGATACAGAGTTATTAGCGATGAGGCAAGCAAGGAAGCACAGTTATTAGGAAGTCTGAGAAGGTAGTAAGTAGTCCACGTACCCAAGAAGCAAAATTGGGAGGTAGATCACAGGAGTGTAGATATAGAACATCCTGTGTGGGGAACTGCTTGGGTATGTGAGAAGAAAATGTAAGTGACGGGTAGAGGACCAGACACTCGATTCACGTATTCCAACATTCAAGGAACGTTGACGAAATCACAAGCACTGGGAATATAGGACCAATAAAGAGTGGTCTAAATGGTCAAAAGGCTAGTGGTCTA
Organism: Meles meles; assembly: GCF_922984935.1. Classification (NCBI taxonomy): domain Eukaryota; kingdom Metazoa; phylum Chordata; class Mammalia; order Carnivora; family Mustelidae; genus Meles; species Meles meles. Next base: position 57,924,271 of record NC_060077.1, read on the forward strand.
GAAGCCAAATTCTGAAACATATAAATAAATAACCACCATAATATGTCACAGGTGTTATGATAGATTGACATATGAAACAGAGGATATGGTAGAAAGGAGGGAATATGAATTATTTGTAGGTTGTGGGAAGTTTGAAAAAAAGATTTCCTACTTAAAATTCAATGGAATATATCAATATGTATAAAAATGAAGATACGATGTGGTAAGTGCTATGATAGAAGTAAGCCCAGGATGCCCACTCTGTTTTCTCTGATGACCAAATCAGCCTGTGAGATTGCATTATGAAGCAGGAAGTTTAGATGCAACTATAAGAGACAATGGACATTTTATAGTCTAAACTTTCTAAATTAAATTTTACCTTTTCAAAATTACTGAACAACATAGGCCATAGACCCTTCATCATATCCTTGAACATCACCCTGCCCCTGAGCCCTAATCGGAGATAGGAAAATGTGGAAATGGATTGAATAAGTGACTGATGCACATGAGGTTAATGCCTTGGCTTTTAGGGTCTTCGGTATCATAAAAAGGTGTTTGGCCTTTGTTCCTGGTTCCTAGCACAGGGTTCCTAAAACTATCGGAATTTCCTGCATTATAAAGGAGATAAAAGCATCCTTTCTTTTCTGGAAGGCCTCTAGATCCCTTCAGGATGGGGGCTAATGGCCGGAAAGACCAAGCTTTGATTAGAAACTTGAAATTCTCAGCCCCAATCTTTGGGGAGGCAAGAGGAACTAGGGACTGAGTTGGTTAATCATCAATCAGTGGCTAATAATTTAATCAATCAGGCCTATGCAATGAAACCTTCATAAAAAGTCCTAAACAACGGGGTTCAGAGAGTTTCAGATTTGGTGAACACATCTATGTGTAGGAAGGATGGTGCACCCCAACTCCACAGAGACAGGAGCTCCTGTGTTCTTTCCAGACTTTGTCCTATGCTCTTCTTCACCTAGCCATTCATCTGCATCCTCTATAATGAGCCAAGAAACATAAGTTAGAGGTCTTTGTGAGTTCTGTGACCTGTTTTAGCAAATTATCAAATCTGGTGAGTGAGCTGTGGGAAGTCCCAACTTACAGCTGGTCAGGCAGAAGGATAGGTGGCCCAGGACTCGTGATTGACCCCTAACATGAGGACAGTGTTGTGGAACTGAGTCCTGTAACTTGTGGAATCTTATGTGAACTCTAAATAGTGTCAGAACCCAAGAGAATTACGGGACACCTAGTTGATGGCCAGAGATTCAGTGAATTGGTTGTTGGTGATGGAAAACACCCCAAGGTCACAAGTACTTGGAACATCAAAATAGCTACAAAATCAAAATGTCAGACACCAGGAAAGACTCTCAGTGGGTATGACCCAAGTCCTAAAGGATGACTTACAATCTGGCCAATTGAGAGGGTCCAGAAAGGTGGAAGAAAGGCAGAAGGACTGGATGGGTCACGATGGAGGAACGCAAGAGAATGTGGCCTGTTCTGTTCTGGATGGCTGGGTCGTGGCAAGTCAGGCAGAAACCCACAAGAGATGAGACTGGAAAGATAATCAGGGCTGGAGTCGTCGCCTAAGGGCTGTGTGTTGTGTTCTCAGCATCTCAAACATTCCTGGAGGATTATGAGCAAGGGAGTAGAATGACTTAATTTTTGCTTTACAAATACTAATAGAAGAATAAACATCCCTTCCATTTTTTGTCAAGTCTACATTTATTATAGATCTCTAGCTGCTACTGTCATCCCAGGTTCCCCAGGATTGTACAGCAGAAATACTTCAAATGGAAACACTCAGCCGTGATTTGAGATCTCTGAAAGATATGGCAGCAGTCTCTAGGAAAACCCGCATCCCTAACCTTGCCAGCACGAGAAACTCCCTGAAGTCTCTTTCTATGGAGGATGCTGTGTTCTTTCCGCATGGAATGTGGTCCACAAGAAAAAGAAAGTATATACTTTCTCTTGTTTGAACTTGGCCCAAGGAAAACAAATCCATATAGTGCCCTCTCTTCGTTCCGGGATATTGCTGGGAGCACTTGCCCAAGCCTAACTTTGCAGTTGAAGAGCACATCCATAACTCATTTAGCCTGACCATCTGCCAGATATTAGAGAGGAGGGAATAGCTGAGATCCTGAATTCCCAAGTCTTCAAAACTCCCATCAGTTTCTGTAACACTATGGTGATGGGCTACCAAGGAGGAGGTTATGTCACGCAGAGAAGACACTCACATAGTAGTTCTCCGGGTGTGCTGTGGATAAGGATCCTAGAGGTCAAAACTGTTTTCACAACAATGCTAAAATGTCATTTGCCTTTCACCATGTTGATCCTTGCACTGATGATAACAGAAGCAATGGTTGGTAAAACTAGTGGAGGCTCAGAACTAATCAAAGCAGTGGCAGCACAACGTTCCAGCGGTTATTGTCATCTTTGCTGTCATGAACTTGCAATTAAAAAAAAAAAAAGAAAAGAAAAGAAAAAGAAAAAAAAAAAAAAAGACCAGTTTCACTCTAGAATGTCCTTGGTCGCCTGGTAATGTATTAAGACAGCATCAAACTCAACCTGTAAGCACATGGGTTTTTAATAGTCTATAGGACTAAAAAGCACACAGACAATAGTTTTGCTACATCCCCAAGTATTACAGGTGGTGCAGGGAAAATGCCCTCCAAGTGTCCAGAGCTAAGCTGAGCTGGGAGAGCAAACTGAGTTGTTAAGGGTCAGAGTGGCCCACAGAAGGAACAAGCCATAAACAAAAGAGTTAAGCCTTTACTTACCGTGAGGGTATGAGCCAGAGGCTAAAACTGGAGAAAACACCAACTCCCTCTTCCCTTTTCTGCCAAGGAAGGGCGTGCCAGCCAATGGTCCGGTGGGTCAGTCATCTCACCGTTGATGAGACCCTGAACAGAAGGCTCGGGAGGTTTTCTGGATTCTGAGGTCGGGAGGAAGAGCTCAGAGTCAGGCTTGCAGTGAAAAAGGACTGCTACTGAGTTAGAGTGGGGAGCACTGTGTTTAAGAGTTTCCCCTCCTCCCCGGTAAACAGAGGCACCTGAGGAAGACCTCTGCCCAAGGCCTCCCTCCTTTAAAGAGCTCGAGAATGAAGGTGCCCAGGTGAGGACAGTAAATATCATGCAAAGAGCCTGCCAGCTCAGGGGAGTCTGAGTCCTTCATGAAACTCCATTCAGAGGCTGTGACACACGGTCCACTCACGGAGTGCCGTGAGGGGAGGGCAGTGCTCTCCTGGGAGGCCTGCCAGGTATACCTTTTGTAATGGCCATGGGTCAGACCTGAAATATCACACACAGGCTTTTTTTTTTTTAACCAGGAGGCTGACTCGTCATTAAGAAAGTCACAGAGAAGAGTGACTGAGTTCCAGGCTGAACTAACAACATTTTTATAGAGCACCATTTTTATTTGAAGGAACAACAGACAAACTGTGGTTATTGAAACTTAGGCATTTGGCAGACACTTTCTTGAAAATGAACAAAGTGAGCCTGTCACTTCAAGGAAAACAACGGAAAGTTTGTTGCCAATGATAGAACGCAAGCTGCCAAGCAAAAATTGGAATTTTGGAAAACTTGTATGCACCACTACGAGCTTCATAATAACTGCAGATTTTTGGAATGAGTTCAGTGGTGATATTAATGATTGCAAGTGTTGTAGCTTGAATCGTGCCCCTCAAAAGAAAGAAAATGTTAAAGTCTTAACATCCAGTACCTCAGAATGTGGCCTTATTTAGAAATAGGGTCCTGATAAACACGATCAAATTAAAATGAGGTCATTGGGGTAAGCTCAAATCCAATACGACAGGTGTCTTTTTAAAAGGGGGAAAATTGTGCAGGGAGACAGGCCTACACAGAGGAAGACAATGTGAAGACACATCCCGTGATGATACAGTGATCAGGCAAGAAACAAGGACGATTGCCTGCAAACCAGCAGAGGTAGAGGGCGCCTGGGTGGCTCAGTGGGTTAAGCCGCTGCCTTCAGCTCAGGTCATGATCTCAGGGGCCTGGGATCGAGTCCCACATCAGGCTCTCTGCTCAGCGGGGAGCCTGCTTCCCTTCCTCTCTCTCTGCCTGCCTCTCTTGTGATTTCTCTCTGTCAAGTAAATAAATAAAATTTAAAAAAAAAACAAAAAACCACCAGAGGTAGAAAGAGGCAAGAAAGGATTCCCATACAGGTTTCAGAGGGAGTGTGGCCCTACCCACAACATGAATTCTGACTTTTAGCCTCCAGACCTGAAGACAATATATTTTTGTTGTTTTAAGCCACCGAGTTTGTGATATTTTGTGGCTACAGCCCTAAGACACAAATATGGTGATTTTTCCATATTATAAAATGAGACATGTCAGTATTTGGAAGAGCTGTGGACTAAGGGGAGCTAGTATTTTCCAAATGTCAATGGGTGAAGTCAGAAAATCCCAAATGGATGTCTTCTTTGCAGAAATGTCTGTTCATGTCCTCTGCCCATTTCTTGATTGGATTGTTTGTTCTTTGGGTGTTGAGTTTGCTAAGTTCCTTATAGATTTTGGATACTAGCCCTTTATCTGATATGTCGTTTGCAAATATCTTCTCCCATTCTGTCAGCTGTCTTTTGGTTTTGTTAACTGTTTCCTTTGCTGTGCAAAAGCTTTTGATCTTGATGAAATCCCAATAGTTCATTTTCGCCCTTGCTTCCCTTGCCTTTGCCGTTGTTCCTAGGAAGATGTTGCTGCGGCTGAGGTCGAAGAGGTTGCTGCCTGCATTCTCCTCAAGGATTTTGATGGATTCCTTTCTCACATTGAGGTCCTTCATCCATTTGGAGTCTATTTTCGTGTGTGGTGTAAGGAAGTGGTCCAATTTCATTTTTCTGCATGTGGCTGTCCAATTTTCCCAGCACCATTTATTGAAGAGGCTGTCTTTTTTCCATTGGACATTCTTTCCTGCTTTGTCAAAGATGAGTTGACCATAGAGTTGAGGGTCGATTTCTGGGCTCTCTATTCTGTTCCACTGGTCTATGTGTCTGTTTTTGTGCCAGTACCATGCTGTCTTGATGATGACAGCTTTGTAATAGAGCTTGAAGTCCGGAATTGTGATGCCACCAACTTTGACTTTGTTCTTCAATATTCCTTTGGCTATTCGAGGTCTTTTCTGGTTCCATATAAATTTTAGGATTATTTGTTCCATTTCTTTGAAAAAAATGGATGGTATTTTGATAGGGATTGCATTAAATGTGTAGATTGCTTTAGGTAGCATAGACATTTTCACAATATTTATTCTTCCAATCCAGGAGCATGGAACATTTTTCCATTTTTTTGTGTCTTCCTCAATTTCTTTCATGAGTACTTTATAATTTTCTGTGTATAGATTCTTCGTCTCTTTGGTTAGGTTTATTCCTAGGTATCTTATAGTTTTGGGTACAATTGTAAATGGGATTGACTCCTTAATTTCTCTTTCTTCAGTCTTGTTGTTGGTGTACAGAAATGCAACTGATTTCTGTGCATTGATTTTATATCCTGACACTTTACTGAATTCCTGTACAAGTTCTAGCAGTTTTGGAGTGGAGTCTTTTGGGTTTTCCACATATAGTATCATATCATCTGCGAAGAGTGATAGTTTGACTTCTTCTTTACCAATTTGGATGCCTTTAATTTCTTTTTGTTGTCTGATTGCTGGCCATTCAAAGTTTTTGTGGGTTTTAATGTAGCAAAGAGTTCCCTGATATGGTTTGACATAACATATTACAACCAAGCTTTAAAAAACTACCACTTCTTAACTTTTGGTATCATATCATGCAAGAATATCCACAATTACCTGAAAAGCCTATTCAAATAATTTCCTTTTTTGAACTACATGACTATATGGACCATATTTTCTTCATGTCCTTCAAACAAAACAGCATATCACAACAAATCAATTACAAAAGCAGATGTAAGAACAGTCTTACATTAAGGTGGACGTTAACAATATTTATAGAAGTATAAAATAACATCTCTCTTCTCACTATTTTATTTTGGAAAAATACAGTTTCTTCAAATAAAAATAAGCTCATTATGTTAACTTCTCATGAGTTTATTTTTGATGAATTAGTTAATATTTTTAAGCACCCTCAGTTTTAATTTAATGGACTAGGTTGCTTGTGAACCTAGGGATTCCCATCCTAACTCTTTCTTAGACCCGGTTGTGTTTTCTGGTTCTTCTGCTTGATGAGTGGGAACGGACATGTACACACATTTACTACATATGCCACTTGGGAGATGGATTTTAGAGAGCGAGCCAAGCCTAGAGCACAATGCTTGTCTCCCCCCACCAAAAAAAACCCAAAACAAAACAAAAAAACAACGGTGTGCCCAGCACACAGTGGGCTCCTAGGGAATTTTGGAACTCCTCTTGGCAGTAGGAGTGAAGGATCCTAGAAGCCTTCCCATCACCACCACCCCCCACAGTGGTTGCTGTACAGATTCCTAGGACCCATCCCAAGGGATTCTAAACATCAGATTGAATGGCAGAATCAGTCTTTCCAACAAGCAGATCAAATGATTCTGGAACAAGAGGTCGCTGGACCACATATGAAAACCAGTGGCAATGGCGAGCTGTGCTTCTAACTGGGACCAATATGAGAAAGGGGCTGGTGAGTTCCAGGCTAAAGGCCAGGTGATTATCAAGACGACCTGGTCCATTATACACAGAAAGAATGCTTGCTTCATGATTTTACATGGGTCAAGGGAGATGTGTGCTATGGCCAGCAGAACATGATAATTGAGCTGGTTAACTCTGAGAGGAGGAAAGAAATGATTTTTTGCTCAGGGACCCTAGCTGGACTCACCTGGAAAACAGAACTGATATAAAATGAACATCAATTACCCAGTTCCAGAGGCCCTGTCCATCTTCACTTCTTTTTGACGTACCATTTGTTAAGTTACACTCATATAAAGTGCCCGTGACAGTAATAATCTGAGTGCCCTTTAGATGCCTGAGAAACGCACAATTTACTTAACTGTCCGGTAAAACACAATCTTTGTTTCTCTTCAGAAAGAGACAGAATGACAGTGCAATTGCGGGTAGAACCTAGGTTGGAAAATCGCTAATACTATATTGTGTCCTCCCATAATTTGTGTGAATGATTTTCAGGCAAGGTTGAGACTATCAATATCACATGTAATGAACCTACATATTGTACTCAGCTTATCACAAATGAGCAAATTAGCATTTTGTTTTATAAATCAGCCTTTTGTGTTGGGTTACTGTCCTAGCCATTCAGAGTCTAGCAGAAAATCCATTCTGCTTCTAGGATTTATTCTCGACTCTCTTTATCAGACTTACCTTTCTAAAATAAAAGTCTACTTCAGGTCTCTTTGCATTGTGTCATGCTACCACACTGCCCTCCCTTTTCCAGCACCTTCTATGTGGCAGGCATTCAGTCAGATGGTTTTTACCTATTATCATTTTTTCTCACCCAGAGTGCACTCCTTATTCTCTCTCCATGCCACACGTAGAAAACAAACTCCAAGAGCTTCAACACATTTATCTAGGAAGCTCTTATCTGCCTAAGCTGGAACTCTTGCCTAGTTTGAAGGTTCTGGCTCCTAAGCCCATATGTTAGTCCTCCCCTAGCCTGAGGATGCTTGGATAAATTGACAGTATCAGCTTTCTAAACCAAAAGGCTGAGGTCAGTTCCCTTGGCTCATAACCTTTGAAGCTCACCAATAGCTGTGCCTCCTTCTTGCAGTAATATGAAGGGATTCTACTGGAAAGCTAACTATATAGCAGGACGAGTTAATCTGGCTTCAGGAATGTCCCATCAAACCACTAAGTAGAGACAGAATTCTTCAAACAGTGCCAAAGATAGCTCTATGTCAAGCCACTGAGTCACACATCAGCACAATAAAAATAAGAATGACTCATACTTTTTGGTCTCTGTCACGTACTCTGCCAAATAGCAAAAAATAGAAAGATGTTCCTCAAATGTCACGTTGGGAATAGTTCGGGAATAATTCCCACACTGTACGTGTAAATATTACCTCAGAGTTGAGAGGCTGCTGCTCACACACCAGGTTGTACCTGAAAATCTTTTATTTTTATTTTTTTATTTTATTATTTGACAGAGAGAGACACAGCAAGAGAGGGAACACAAGCTGGGGTATGGGAGAGGGAGAAGCAGGTTTCCCGCCAAGCAGGGAGCCCAATGTGGGACTCCATCCAAGGACCCTGGGATCATGACCTGAGCCCAAGGCAGACATTTAACAACTGAGCCACCTAGGCACCCCTATACCTGAAAATCTTACTGTTTTCAAGTCTTTCAGATTCTGGACCCTTTATAATAATCTAATGTGCTATGCTTTTTGGGACCCAACCCAAGAATTAAGCTTGAGGAATTTAAATTATTAGAACAAAATGTATTTTCAATGTATTTTTCTAGCGCTGAATTGGATTTTAAAAATACACTGAAAATTTTGGTATTTGTTTACTTGCTTTTTTTGAGGACTGTATCAAAAATAAATAAACAACAAAACAAAATACACATATTCTTGGGTGGTGGGCTCTAGAATGTCTCAAAATCCCTCTGAAATTGTCCACTGTTAACACTCTCCAGGTCAGAACACTCAAGAGTAATGAGTCTCTTTATATATACTACCTAATCAATAAGAAATAAAACTTCTAGCACTAACAAATTGCCATTTCAGCAAAAAGAGATTTATTCTGCTTGGCTTGTATTTCCTCATTAGTAAAGTAAATGCAAGAAAGTCTGATTTATCTGGATTTTTTCCCCCACTGAACAAAAAGTAATTTGGTGAAACTAGAGTTTTATTTTTCATTGTATTGTATTTTTTAATTAAAACTGGCCAGTGGAACCTCTCTATCTCCAAATCATGGTGTGTATTAAATTTCGAGGAATCCTAAAGCAACTGGAGAGAATTTCATTTTTAGCGGACTGCAAGGCATTAAAATCAATAAATGGGCTGATGATGCAATTAATATGCTAGAGGCCTTGAATAGAAAAAAGGAAGATTTAGTGTTAGCAACAATTACTCCTCTCAGTTAAAGAAATTTCTAAGTCTGTGTTTTACTAAGTAAACTATATAATCAGGACCACTGAACAGTAGTTGTGTTTTCATTATAGTTAATGTTAATTAGTCTGTTTATTTTTGGTGCGATTATCATTAATTTAGAGATTTGGATGCTGTTCCCTATACAGCGTGTGTATGTAATACATAACCAAGAATACATCCACTGGAATGGCGAAGCTCTCCGGGAAGGCTTTTCATTCACAATATTACTCAGTAGCTCATGCTGGATAAGTTTATCCAGGATCTTGCCAGAGATCAGATTCTCAAGTAACACCCCCATTAATTCCTATATTGCTTTTCCACAAAAATGCAAGCATAGAAGCTTTTGAAAAATATTTTACTATTTCTTTTGTGTTCTAAAGACAGTCAGTTTTTGTAATGATTATAGATCAAAATATAATAGGCTTAAAGGAACACATGAAACATTGCAAAGGCGAAGGAGATGCAGAGACCACTTCAACTTGAACCCTGAAATGAAGTTTATAGGCACATGGAGGTGATAAGGTTTCTCACCAAATGCCCAGAGTGATTCCTAAATGAAACCATTTGGAATTCCTTTTTGAAATTTTTGAAACCACTTGAAATCCTTTGGAAGGAGGGCAGGCATGGATCTCTATATATTCCAAGTCATAGTCACAAGAACTTGGGTAAATCACTCTGTGTCTCAGCGTCTCAAATTCCCCTAGCTATAAAATAGAAATAATAATCAACATGCAATATTGTTTTGGCAATTAAGTGGGATAATGTACATTACAAGATTGAGTGTGGTGCTTTATGTGTAACAGGTGTTGGGCCTGTGCTTCTCGCCTTCATACTAGCTCCACCTCCCTGCCAAGTTGAAACACGTTCCACTGTAGAGCATGTGCTCAGATCAGCTCCTTTATTCTCAGAACAGTTCCAGGAACTTGCACGGGGACAAAAGAACACTGCATTTTCACTAACTAATTTCAGTTGGAGAACCAAAATTTAGCATTTCCTTCAATGACGACTGTAGGCAACGAGCCACGGTAGTATTTGCAGTGCCTACGACTCTGTCACCAATGTTACAGATATGTATTTTCTTATCACCTTTTCCTGTTGCTAAGATCTCAAAATATCATTATGTTTATCATTACTTCGAAATTAAAGTAGTTACTGGACTCAGCGTATAACTTGATTTCATCCATGAATCAAAAAGCACATGTATAACTGGCACACAAACAGACACACAGATCAATGGAACAGAATAGAGAGCCCAGAAATAGACCCTCGACTCTATGGTCAACTAATCTTCGACAAAGCAGGAAAGAATGGCCAATGGAAAAAAGACAGCCTCTTCAATAAATGGTGCTGGGAAAATTGGACAGCCACATGCAGAATAATGAAACTGGACCATTTCCTTATACCACACACAAAAATAGACTCAAAATGGATGAAAGTCCTCAATGTGAGAAAGGAATCCATCAAAATCCTTGAGGAGAACACAGGCAGTAACCTCTTCAACCTCAGCTGCAGCAACGTCTTCCTCGGAACATCGCCAAAGGCAAGGGAAGCAAGGGCAAAAATGAATGATTGGGACTTCAACGAGATCAAAAGCTTTTGCACAGCAAAGGAAACAGTCAACAAAACCAAAAGACAACTGACAGAATGGGAAAAGATATTTGCAAACCACATATCAGATAAAGGGCTAGCATCCAAAATCTATAAAGAATATATCAAACTCAACACCCAAAGAATAATCCAATCAAGAAATGGGCAGAGGACATGAACAGACATTTCTTCAAAGAAAACATCCAGATGGCCAACAGACACATGAAAAAGTGCTCTACGTCACTTGGCATCAGGGAAATACAAATCAAAACCACAATGAGATACCACCTCACACCAGTCAGAATGGCCAAAATTAACAAGTTAGGAAATGACAGATACTGGCAAGGATACAGACAGAGAAAGGGGAACCCTCCTACACTGTTGGTGGGAATGCAAGCTGGTACATCCACTCTGGAAAACAGTATGGAGTTTCCTCAAAAGTTTGAAAATAGAGCTACCCTATGACCCAGCATTCACACTACTGGGTATTTAACCTAAAGATACAAATGTAGTGATCTGAAGGGACATGTACACCCAAATGTTTATAGCAGCAATGTCCACAATAGTCAAACTATGGAAAGACCCTAGATGTCCATCAAGAGATAAATGGATAAAGAAGATGTGGTGTGTGTGTGTATTCCATTGTATTCCATCATATATATGACGGAATACACACAAATACAATATATATATATGATGGAATACAATGCAGCCATCAAAAGAAATGAAATCTTGCAATTTACAATGACGTGGATGGCACTAGAGGGTATTATGCTAAGCGAAATAAGTCAATCAGAGAAAGACAAATATCATATGATCTCCCTGATATGAGGAATTTGAGAGGCAGAGTGGAGGGGGTTGGGGGGTAGGGAAGGAAAAAATGAAACAAGATGAGATTGGGAGGGTAACAAACCATAAGAGACTCATAATCTCACAAAACAAACTGAGGGTTGCTTGGGGAGAGGGGTATGGAGAGGGGGGTTGGGTTATGGACACAGGGGACGGTATGTGCTATGGTGAGTGCTGTGAAGAGTGTAAGCCTGATGACTCACAGACCTGTACCCCTGGGGCTAATAATACATTATATATTACTTAAAAATTTTTAAAAATAAATAAATGAAATGAAATGGGAAAAAAACATATATAACTATGGACACAAATTTTAAACATTTCTTGACAAGTGTTTTTTTTTAAGATTTTTATTTATTTATTTGACAGAGAGAGATCACAAGTAGGCAGAGAAGCAGGCAGAGAGAGAGGAGGAAGTAGGCTCACCACTGAGCAGAGAGCCCGATGCGGGGCTTGATCCCAGGACCCTGAGACCATGACCTGAGCCGAAGGCAGAGGCTTAACCCACTGCACCACCCAGGTACCCTGATGATAAGTGTTTTTAAAATATTATTGTTCCTTTAAAATCTATGTACTTTATTTTATGCATTTAAAAGCATTATTCTGAGAAAACACCCCTTAGGCTACACCAGACTTCACAAAAGGATCCACCGTGGAAAAACAGAGAAGACCTCACCTGCCGCAGGAGAGCCACTATCTGTTAAGAAGTGTGCTCGCAGAGACCGAAATAGAGAATCCACAATGCAAGTAACTGAGAAATATCCCTCAAAGATAGGAACAGGTATACTGAGTGATTATAAAAACTTCTGGATGGATCTGAAGGACAGGATCACTAGGACCGAGCTGAAGACACTGACAGCATTTGTGGATGGGTGAGGTGCTCCTTCTAGGTAGCAGCCCCTTTCTTCCAGACTGAGGTCAAAAACATCAGATTCTCTGTAACTGTTCCCTTTCCTTCCACACCGCACAGACCACCTATCTTCAAATCCTGGCTGCTCTGTCTTCAAAATACATCAAGATTCAGTCCTCTCACTCACGTCCACCACTGCTGCCTGGATCCAGGTCACTATCCTCTCTCACTTGATAATAAATAGATGCCTAGCTCTTCTTGCTATTTCAGGCAAGGCCTGAAACATTCATAAAAGTTTAGAAGCACATGACAGAGGCGCAGAACTAAAAATATGACTTGCAAAATTCTGGAGAAGTCCTCTTCTAACACATCCCTGGGGCTCAAAGGAGAGGACGGAAATGAAAGGATCCTGAAGGTGAGGCATAAAAAAATATTCCTAAAAAAAAAACCAAAAACAAAACCAAAAAAACCCTCCTCAAAATAAACCCCTTCCCTGGGGCAGCCAGAATTGCAATTTTTTTTTTAATTGAGGAAAATTCACCATGTCTTAAATGCTACTTACATGATGAGAGAACAGGTAAGCTTCCACTCCCCAGGTGCAATGAATCTCTCACACTGGAAAGTTCTTCCAGTTGACTGCAGTTCATGAACTCCAGACAGCTGGCTTTGACTGGGATCTGGAGGAGGAGAAATTGGGGTTTTCCCTGTAGCCACCTCCCTCCCTCAGGTGTCACTGTGTGTCTACTTCCAAATAGAAAGTAATAGGTTCTGGCAACACACATTTGCCTGAGACTACTTCATGACACATTAGTAACGTGTGACTCGATTTCAGTGTCATAAGTGAGAGTCAGTGTTGTGATAAGTATGTGTGACCTGGAAACTCCTCAGCAATGAGGCACATCAGAGCCTGGAAGGAACCGTACCCATTCCAGTGAACTTCAGCCCCAGATGCAGCAACTGAGGAGTCCTGACTCTCCAGCGGGACAAGCCTGGATGTAATTTGGGGTGGGGACTGAACAGGGAGTGAGGTTTCAGTTTTGGTTACAGAGGTGCCTTGGAATCTTTTAAAGTAACACACTAGGGCACTTGGGGGCTCAAAATCAGTTAAGCATCTGTCTTTGGTTCAGGTCATGATCCCAGAATCCTGAGATCAAGCCTCACATCAGGGTCCCTGCTCGGTGGGGAGTCTGCTTCTCCCTCTGCTCCTCATCCCACATGTAGTCTCTGCTTCTCTCTCTCAAAATAAATAAATAAAAATAAAATCTTAAAACACAAAGCAGCCAACTGTTTTGGTATATTTCTGAGTCTTCTGACAAAAAATATTCATTTAACAGCATGCCTAGGAAATCCATAAAGGTGTGCTGTACGGGAAGTAGCCTCAGGAAGGTAGGAGAAGGACTTCCCAGTAGGCTGCTGACACCTTTCCAGACGCTTCGGGGTGACCAGAGGCTTCATGACGAAGCCCAAGGAGTTAAAGAATCAAAAACCTAAGCAGAATTAGGTATATATTTAAATATACCTCATGTGGTTTTTGTGAGGAAGGACTGTCACTAAATACTCTTCATCTTTTGCCTCATTCCCTAGTCTTTCCCACAAAACTGAAATAAGTTACCTGACAGGAGTGTCAGAGAGAAACTGAGTATTCAAAGCCCACTTCCTTCCTCCCCTTCCACTGGCTAAGTCAGCTGCCTCCAGGAAGACAAAACAGGGTCTTCCTCTGTGCCAGAAATTCCACAGGATCACTGTTGCTGGTGACAAGTTGGGCATGCAGTACTAGGAAGTGAATTTTGGCTTTATAAGTAAGCAAGAGGCTATTTGATTTCCATCCGCTGGATTCTTACTTCTTATTTGGTTCAAACCTCAGGTAGAAAATAAGTAGCTGCTAGGGACTAAGCCCCTCCAAGCCCCATCCGTAGCCACTTTTAATTCAAGAAAGAAATGTGTATCTTAAGAAAAACTGACACATAAGTAAAGAGCTGTGATGGCTGAGAGAGAAATAGGTCCTTCTGGTTGCTTGGTGGACAGAAAATTTCTTTAAGGGAATAAAACATGAGGTGGTCCTTGAAGAAAAGAAGAATTTACACATGAGGAATTGGAGGGGGGGGAAGGTAGTCAGATCCAAGCACTTGAACAAAAGCCTGAAGGCATGAAAACTTGGGGCCTCCTGTAAATATGGAGCAGAAAACAGTTAAGTTTGACTAATACTCAGCAGCATCTGGAAAAACTGCTTACCCTAAGGACACTGCATTTTGCTCAGTGAAAAAATAAGGAACAGTTGAGGCTACATCAAAGGTCCCAAATATTGGAGTCAGAATTTATCTCTGGGTATCTGTGAAATGTTAAAGGAAATACTTATGAGAGTTTATTTATTTGGCATACAGAATAAACTTGAGATAATATAGAGAAAAGGAAACTGGCTCCTGCATAAAGATACTGAAATTCACGAAACTCTCTTGTTATCTTAACGTAGTATGGTCAATTTCATACACTTGAGTAACATGCAATCATTGAGATGATGCTTTGAAATGTACTTAATGACACAAGAAAATGATGATGATATGTAAAATATTAAAGGAATTCAAATATTCAGGGCACCTGGTGGCTCAGTCAGTTGGGCATCCAGCTCTTGGTTTCGGCTTTGGTTGTGATCCCACATTGGGCTCTGTGCTCCATGTGCAATCTGCTTCAGATCTCCCACCCTCTCCCTCTCACTCATGTACTCTCTCTCTCTCAAATAAATAAAATCTTAAATGGGTTCAAAATATTCATTAGAGTGTCAGTTTTGTGAAAGATAGAAAATATGTGTGCATGGGTATATAAATACAAAAACTGAATATGCCAAAATATAAAATGCATTATTTCTGCATGTTAAAATTGTGATAGATTTTAGTTTTTACAATTTCCCCCCCAATTTGTAACTCTGTAGCAGCCTTTGTAATAACCTTTAAGGCACAGAGTACTAGCAATTTAGTAACAATTTATATATCTGATTTTGAATGCCAAATTGACATCATTCTTGCTACAGTGCATTTCTAGCAATTCCTGTAGGCATATACTAGTGAGAGTAGTAGAAAAATAATGGCTTACATGTACTTACATGGTAATTTATAATTTACATACCTTGCGAAGGCATACTGTAACTCCTGAGCCACCATGAATAGTTGATGTCATGCTAATAATAACCAACACTTGAAAAACTTGTATTCCAGAGAAAAATCCATGTTTCATATAGAGACCTCATGTTATATAACTGTGAAATTTAGAATTTCCCAAAAACCAGGACCAAGTTTAATTGGTTGTATCAGCATAAGTTAAGAATCTTATTAAAATCAAATTATTTACAAGTCCTAGGATGAATCACTGAGGAATATGGGAAGGAAAAAGAAGGAATCCCTTGAAGAAAGAAACACAGAGATTAAGCACGAATCTAGATTATTTCTAACTTTTCATATCCATATTACCTTGGGAAAGTTCTCTGATCTTAATTTCTTCATTTATAAAACATGGAGAATACCTCCTATCTCATAGGATTTGTATGATGATTGATTTAAGTAATGTAAGCCAAGCATTTAGCCCAACTTACTAGGTCCCTTGTTCTGCTAGACAGGTTAATGGCTTAATGTCTGTCATTGCCACCATTAATCGTTCCCACAAACCCTCTATTACCCTCTTATAGGACATGCATTCAGAGTGCAGCTGTTTCAGTGAATTGCCACAATGAATTGCCACATATGTGGCAATATGAATTGCCACAATCTGCTCTACAAGACCAGCCTTCCCTGGCCACTGCAGATGAAATAGAATGATCACCTTGCTCAAGAAAAACTAATTTAAGAAAAACTATAATGGTGTATTAGGTGGCCAGTATAGGAAATCTGCCCTCCAAGGGTTAAGGTGATTAAAAATCAACAATACACAAAATTCTATCTTAAAATTTGATGATGAAATAGATATTAAAATGCACCCTGAAGAAGCAGGGTCCAGATGCTATAAGTCAGCAAGAAGCATAGGCAGAACCTATACAAACAAGGGGAGAGTAACAAAGAAATGATTTGACAGTGCAAGAAGCAACAGAAGGAAAAGGGAAAAGATCAGCGTTGTCCATGAATTTTTTGTCATGCAGAATGTCATACTCCCCTAATTATTGATCTGATAGATAGTTCTCTCTAATTGCGTAGTTTTTTGGTGGTATCAACAAACATCCTGACCAGGCTGGGATTGGGGATGTAGGGGATGGTGACAGAAAAGGACAGAGAACAGAGATTTTAACCCTTTACCAAATAATGCCATTTTCATTTTGCCAGGAAGCATTACAGTCTGAAATTGAACTCTCCAATACTAAAATTCCTAAAAAGAGAAAAACAAATCCCATGATTAGATGTTACATTCATGTTGCCAACTTGAAGAATTTTCCAGCTACAGGGGATGTCCACACAATAGCAACATTGTTAAGTTTCATGTGAGTGTTGTTTGCTTTTACTTTCTCACAAAACTGGGACAGATTGTTTAGTACTGCATGTCAGGTGTCCTTTTCTCCCATCAGAGTGAACATTTAAATAAATTTTTTACCGAAGTATATCTTTGGATATTGTTAGATGGTTACTATACAAGCTTTTCCTGTGGTATCTGTTGTAGGAGCAAAAGGTAAAGGTAGATGAGATAGATCTTTGGTACGTTTTGCGTCTCCTTTCTGATTAATTAAATGCAAAAGCCCTTGATATTCTGTGTGTTTCCTTGTAGTTTGTAATCATATAAACCAATGGTTCTCAATTTCTGCATTTTCTTATGCCAGGAAATATTTAAAGGGTAAATAGGACCATAGATTATTACTGTAGTTTCATAAAAGAAATTTATTTTAAGGTATAATTTGGAAAGAGTAATTGAATTAATTTAGTTATTAGAGAAGTTTCCTAAGTGTCCTTACTTCTTCCATATCATTATGGATCAAAGAAAACATTTTCAACTTCTTATGGTCTGTGAGCAGTATTTGGGATCCCCAGTGATTGTCTTTATTTTCATTTGAGATCCAGAGAGTAAGTGTGAGGAAAATGAAGAACTTTTAAAAATCCGCCTAAGTTTGGCCTATAATGAATACTTTAAGTATGCTTTGAAAAATTTTAGCAATCTGGTAGGCTGAGATTGGATGCTGATTTAGAAAACCTGTAAATGTCAGCCCAATCATAACTGTCCTTTACTCGGTTATTAAAAGAAACATTCAAAATCTGTAAACTCAATCATTAAAACAAGAAGGGAATTATATAAATACTACTTTTTTATTGATGGAGCCTAACAGGTTATAAACTTTGGGATTCCCATATGCATATTTTAAGCACATATTAGTGATGTATATAGTCTTACAAAAAGTATTGTGTCCTATTACATGTACCAATTAGTCTTCCTATCTCTAATTAGGGGAAAAGATTTTATTTATGTCCAGACACCCTGATGCTTAAAGATATGATGCCACACATTGAACTCAAAATTATAAAATTCAATATTCAGATATTTGCAAATATCCATAGTAGTAGCTGTATTCATAAACACCTGAATGCTTGATAGATTTTATTTTTTTCCTATTTCTGAACCATTACCAATAAAATTCAGTTTAATTATGATCTTATTCATTAATAGTGTTCTAACATGTTGTTTTCTGGTTTGAGGAAAAAGAATTCAATACCCTTCAGTTCTGAAAAATAGCTATGGATATAAGGATTTTTGGCTGATGTAGTTTTTGCTTTTAGTGCTTTGAATGGCACCTGACTTCCTTCTGACCTTTATTGTTTCTAATGAGGAAACAGCTGTTGATCTTATGAGTTTCCTTATACATGATGAGCTGTTTTTCTCCTATTCCTTTTAAGATTTTCTATGTATTGTTAGCTTTTAACACTTTGACTTCATTTCCCACAGTAGAGCTTCTAGAGAACAGAGTTTCCATTTAAAATGGGGGCAGAGGCAGAGGAACAAACTGTAGCTTAAATGCCATCGGCGTTCACTGTCCTTAACAGTGATTTAGTATATTTTCTTGTATGACTGTTTTTTTCCATTTGCTGGATGTCCTCAGGATAATTTCCAGAGGCTTTAAATGACTGTTGTCTTTAATAATTGTATCTAGTTAAGTGGTTGCCTTTATGGGGGTGACAGGGAGTCTGCCAAACTCTTCACTCTGCCATTCTGGAAGTCCTGCCTTCCATGACGTGGCCTCCCACTCACGCAGAAAACAACAACAACCATAAACTCTAACATATCACATCACTGAATTTGCATTGATTTTTTTTTTTCATTGATGTGTTATCTCATTAGGCCTTGCTTTATTTTAGTTAATGTTAGTAGTTTTCATTCTTAGAATTTTGTTTCTATGAGGTATATCCAGAATCTATTAATGGCATAAATAAATTCTCTTTTCCTTTTATCAGCTTTCTAACCAATATGCCTCCCTAGGCAACTGCTAACCTGTTTCTGATAAAGTGGTTAGGCCTACATCAGAGAGTATACAGGGGTGCTTAATGACACTTTGGGTCTTCACTGCAGAAAAACTGTATGGCTTTTGCAAGTCTGTTAGCCTCTCTAAAAATAAATTTCTTCATGTGTAAAATGGGGTTGATATTGGTAACTATTTACAAGGATTACTGCAAGAATTAAATGAGGTAAAGAAAGTGTTTAAACCAATGTCTTGCAGATAGAAAGTGTCAATAATTGCAAGCCCTTGGTAGATTAGGCTTGATTACTGAGGTAGGCAAGAATATGACACATCATTCATTCTTTTGGGTTTAATTTCATATAAAAATAAATAATTTAATCACAGAAACACATAGGCATAAAATATACCAATTTCTATTCACAATTATGTATGATGAGGAAAAAAGGTAAAGCCAAAAAATAAATACTTAAATCATCAAGATAGTAAATTGAATCGTTTTTAGGCTTTAGTACACAGAATGTTGCTATTTTGGGGGTGCCTGGGTGGCTCAGTGGGTTAAAGTCCCTGTCTTCGGCTCAGGTCATGATTCCAGGGTCCTGGGATCAAGCCCCACATCGGGCTCTCTGCTCAGCAGGGAGCCTGTTCCCTCTTCTCTCTGCCTGCCTCTCTGCCTACTTGTGTTCTCTGTCAAATAAATAAATAAAAGATTAAAAAAAAAAGAATGTTGCTATTTTTAAGTCTTCTCTCACCTTGAAATGTCTCAAGTTTATGTACAAGTTTGTCTTCCATTTTTTGGTCGCCTGTTCTCAACTGGTGTTAAGCCACCTTATCTATTCCTCTCAGCATATATCAGAAGAAAGTACTGATTTCTACAAGAAAAGTTACATCTACCCTTTCCATGTCTGAGCCCCTAGAATGTTCTCTTTACTGTCATCTCCTTGATGTATGGGCAAAATTTCTTTGTTGGCTTCACCAAGCATTAAGTTCTTGTTCATGTGCCTAAAGAACATATTTATTCAATCTGGGTAGATGTTAGGTTCATATTTCCCTTTATATACTTGAAGTTCTAACTTTTATAAATAAAGGCATACATCTGTCACTTGGGGAACTATTAGCGTTGATAAAGTGTGACTTTTGTCTGTTCTCCTTAGGAACAGTAAAATCTTGGTGCCTTTCTTTAACAACAAAATGAATAACATGCAATGTTTGCAAATTTCTTGTGAAAAACCTCGGTCTAGAAATGATGTTTTCTTGTTCTTTTAATGTTTTCTTTGGACAAAAATAGGAGAATAGACTCAGGGTCTGAGAGGCTCAATGAATTTCATCCCTTAAGTTACCTTCCAAATTCTGAAGCAACTGTCTAAGAAGAAAAAGAAGAAGGCAGGTGGCAAAAGAAAGACATTTCCTTTAGTTTTGATGGGACTAAGAGGGAGCACCCACAGATAACTACTTATATCTGTGGATAAGAAATGTAGGGCACGGGG
Organism: Meles meles; assembly: GCF_922984935.1. Lineage (NCBI taxonomy): Eukaryota > Metazoa > Chordata > Mammalia > Carnivora > Mustelidae > Meles > Meles meles. Next base: position 57,944,458 of record NC_060077.1, read on the forward strand.
CGCCTGGGTGGCTCAGTGGGTTAAGCCGCTGCCTTCGGCTCAGGTCATGATCTCAGGGTCCTGGGATCGAGTCCCGAATCGGGCTCTCTGCTCAGCAGGGAGCCTGCTTCCCTCTCTCTCTCTCTCTCTCTCCCTCTCTGCCTGCCTCTCCATCTACTTGGGATCTCTCTCTGTCAAATAAATAAACAAAATCTTAAAAAAAAAAAAAAAAGAAATGTAGGACACATTTGAGCCTCCAAATACTAAACCTGGGTACTGGACCAAAGTTGGTGTAGACATGGAAAACTGAAAGCTTCCTCACAGAGGGACCTACTCAGTGCAACTCACTGAGGGCAGACCAGAAGTAAGACCCAGCCTAAAAAACAGAATTATGTCTGATTCCCTCCCAGTTTCCAAAACAAACCCAGATTCCTGTAAGTAAGACATCAATGTCTACATCCGTTGAGTTTACCCTGGTGATCCACATAGCGACTGACTTCTGAGCCAGCCTGCTTTGTCATGGCCGCCTCTGTCCCTCACAATCAAAGATTTTTTCCTTACCTTGCTTATCTCTCTACCTTTTGCTAGCACTCGCTGTTTCTCTTTTAGAGAGGCTAGCCTTTAAAATGAAACAAAACAAAAAAAGTATATTCCATGTTTAAACACAGAGATGACAATACCAACTACTATAGTAGTGTTTATCATGTGTCAGACACTTTCCCGAGCATTTTCCATACACAGTTGACCCTTGAACAATGTGGGTCTTAGGGGAACCAACACCCCCACTCATAGCTGAAAATTCATATAAAACTTTTCACTTCCCCCAAATTCAGCTATTAATAGCCTACTCTTGACCAGAAGCTTTATTGAGAACATAGTCAATTAACCCATATTTTGCATGTTAAATGCATTATGTACTATAGTTCTACAATAAAGCAAGCTAGAGAAAAGAAAGCATCATTAAGAAAATCATAAGGAGGGGCACCCTGTTGGCTCAGTCAGTTAAGCATCCGCATTCTGCTCTGGTCCTGGTCCTGGGATCTAGCCCCAGGTCCTGTAGTTCTCCCTGCTCAACGGAGAGCCTGCTTCTTACTCTCCCTCTGCCCCTCCCCTTACTCGTGCTCACGCTCTCTCTCTCTCATGTAAATAAATAATATCTTTTTTAAAGATTTTATTTGACAGACAGAGATCACAAGTAGGCAGAGAGGCAGGCAGAGAGAGAGGAGGAAGCAGGCTCCCCGCTGAGCAGGGAGCCCGATGCGGGGCTCAATCCCAGGACCCCGGGATTATGACCCGAGCTGAAGGCAGAGGCTTTAACCCACTGAGCCACCCCGGTGCCCCAATAATATCTTTTTTTAAAAAGAAAAGAAAATCATAAGGAAAAGAAAATATATTCACAGTGCTGTGATATAAAAAAAAATCTGCATATAAGTGGAGCCTTGCAGTTCAAACCCTTGTTGTCAAGAGTTTGTTGTCAAGGGTTGTCAAGGGTCAACTGTAGTAATAGAGTTAATGCCCAGGAAAAAACCTAGGCAAAAGGTACAATATTATCACCACTTATACAGTAGGAAACTGAGGTACAGAATGGATAAGGAACTTGTACTAGGTTACACAGCTAGCAAATGTGGGGCTCAGATTCAAACCATAAGCTCAGAATTCATCTTCTTAACCATTACCCTCCACCACATCTCAAGAGAGAGACCAATAGGAATAAATAGCCAATAGATGCAGATATAAAGATATCAATTTCTTCAGAACATTAAATCACAGTACATACATTTTTTGACATTTCGATTATTGGAGATAAATCATTGCATTGATAAAAATTCTGAAATACGGAGCCATAGGTGATTAAAATTATAGGGAATTGGGTGCTATTACTTGACTGTGCGGAAGGAAAGAATCCTTCCAGAAAAAGGCACTCACATCTTTTCTGTGATTTTATTTTCTGACTTAATAGAATATTTCTGATCTTTTACATTTTTATTGAATAAAACCATGATTTATATTTTATAACTTTCATAGCTGTTTCATGTAGTTTTAACAGTTCTCAAAAATTTTTTTTTATTTATAGCCCATGGGAAGGAAGATTTTGAAGGGCCTCGAGGAAGTTTGTGGTGCTAAGCAACACTTCTGTTCATGTACGCCCTCCCAGTCTATGCTTTTGCTCATGAACCCATAATATCTTGGTACTTCTGTATAAATTTTAATAGCATAGTTAGAGAACAGCTTAATCTTATTTACACAGAACTCTTTATTTCACTGCTTCTTTGCTATCTAAAAGTATAATACAATTCAGCAGAAAAATGTGTGTGGTCAGGAATAAATTTCTTGATTACTCAGAGTAATGCAAAAAAATGCAAAAAAGTAACAGTTTTACTCAAATCCTTTAACTACATCTTTTAAGTTTTTATTCCAATCATCAGTAATCTTCAAAAAGTTATATTTACTTGCCCGACTTCCATATTTTTAGAGAGATTAGGCAGGCTTTTATCTATTCCTTTTAAATGAATCTTGCAGAATGCAATCATAAACACCTCTGAGAAGTTGGTTTAGTTTTAGATCATTAATTAGAAACTAATAATAAACCTAGTTATTGGATTTTTTTTAAAGTTACTATAGCTACTAACTCCAATTTGAGTCTTAGGAGTTTTGGAATTGTGTAGTATAAAGAATTGATGAACTTAATTGTCTCCTTAAATCTCCCACAGGCAGTGTATATCTTTTATGAAGAATCAATAAATCACAGAGAATGAATAATTTACCATTTCTCTGTTTAGGAAAACATGAACATGAGAAGTCTTTCCCTCTACTGTATGAGAATTTTTAACATGAATATTCTGTTACTAGGAAGTGGTTAAACTTTTTTCTTTATTATTATTAGATCACATTAAATTCCATAGTTCAAGTTTTTACCATCAACTGACAATTACACTTAGGTCTTTCTTGATATAGGCTGAAATAGTATATTTGTGACTAAATGAAATTAGCCATTAAAAATGGTTATACTTTCTCAGGCACTAAATAGAAAATACAATATTTACCTGTCTTCTTGGGGGCTAAACAGAAACAAAAATTCCAGATCTGCAGAAGCTTCAGATAAATGAAGTCAGATGAAAGATGGCAAGTGGCCCTGGTCATTTGTGAAAAAACTGTTCCTACCCAATCCATAAACAAATAGAAATTCATTACTAGATAGCTTGAAAGAGACAAATTACCCAGAATTTATGGGAGAGTAATTTCTTTCCTTTAAGTCATGATAATGAATCTCCATTATCCCACATTTTTAGTTTACCCTTGGTCCTCAGAAATTGGAACAATGATTATAGGCTGCAGTGAAAAATAGCTCCCATATTCTTCCTTTGATTCTCTTACACACTAGGAAATGGGCTTTTCTTTGCACTTACCTACGTTGAGTACAGGTTTTTAGAGATGAATGTACCTCATGTTAACATTTTGTCCAAAGTTTAGTTCCTGTTATGTTATTACTAAGTTCTAGAGTAAGAAATTAAATAGATAAGCTGTTCTCAACTTAAAAGTACATTATCCATTAATTTAGTTTGGTTTAAAATTTCAAATATTCTTTCCCATAGAAATAATATCACAAACAGCCACCTGGTTCCTGGGAAGATCAGTTCCCACTTTTGGACTCACACTGGCAGGATGACACTAGTCAGTGACGTAACTGGGGGTGACTTGATCTTGGCTAAGGATGACCTACCTCTCCGGTGCCAACATCAAGGCAATCTGTGTAGAAGCTGGTCTGATGGCGGTGAGAGAACACAGAATGAGAGGAACAAATGGAGACCTCAAAAAACCTGAAGAAAATGTTCTCTATCAAAAATAAGAAGGCACCCTGGAGAGGTTTATCTCTTAAAAACTACACCTGCCTCCAAGGAAATGATGGGGATTAAGCTGGGCAGTTGCCCAGAAGAATACATGTGTCAGTTGATCTTTATTAGCAGAATATCTTGGCTACCATTCTGCATATGAAGTGTAGGCTGCCCACTGGGCTGCCTTTATCTGTTAGTCATGTGCAATGTCTCTTCCCAAAAAGCAAAGGTCTAAAATCACGGTAGACTGCTCTGTAAGGTAGCCAAGCAGTAAAAGTATAGATTTATAATATCGAAACTGTAGGTTAAATTCATCATCTTATATTACATTCTCTCTGTAATCTGCCAGCACAGCCCAACACTTCTCTTTGTAAAACTGTGCAAGAGGAGATATTTATGTGACTATTAAATCCAGCATTATTCATAATACAAAAGACTTGAGAACCACACAAATGTCTACTGATAAGTGAATGGAACCAGATAAATATTATGTATATATTTATTTATACGCAGTTATAAATTAGAATATCTATACAATGCAATATTGTACAAATTTTTACATGAAGTATATCTACAGGTACCAACATCACTAATATGTAACTCAACACATATTGTTGTTGGGAAAAAAGTAGCTACCATAATAACATATATAATATCATAAATACAATTTAGGTAATGTTCAAGACCACTTTAAATGGCATGTATTTGTTGGCCAATATGCATATATATGGCAGAAATAAATAAGCACAATGGTAAGAACATTACACTCAACTTGAGGATGGTGGTCATCTGTAGAAAGGAAAGGCAGCAAGTAAGTTTTAGATCAGAAGAGATAGACTTTCAAATATATCTGCAATATTCTTTAAAAAAAAATCTCACCTTTTCATTTAGTCCATGAAGCCAAAGTTATTTTCCTAATAATTTTTCTTACAATTAAATATTCATAAAAGCAGTGAATTAAAAAGGGTTGTACCAATGTATACGATCACCAAAAGTCTGAGTCCCTATTCAACTACAGCACCACCAGTGATTGGTGTTATTTTTCTTTATAATCTTTCCTCATTCAATATGTGAAAAATAATATCTGGCGTGTCGTTATTTTTATTTGCATATTTTAGCTGGAATTGGGGCTTAATATTTATATATGTATTATTAGTCATTGGCTTTATTAACCTATGCATAATCTACTTAGGCCATTTGCCCATTTTCTTTGGGAAGTTTCTTGTCAACTTATTCAAATTCTTTGTACGTAAAAGATATTATTCATGGGGTGCCTAGGTAGCTCAGTCAGTCAAATGGCTGCCTTTGGCTCAGGTCATGATCCCAGGGTCCTGGGATCGAGCCCCGCATTGGGCTCCCTGCTCAGCGGGGAACCTGCTTCTCTGTCTACCTGATGCTCCCCCTGCTTGTGTGTACTCTCTCTGTCTCTCAAAAAATATATAAATAAAATCTTAAAAAAAAAAAAGATATTATTCACTGCTGGGTATTTGCCCAAATAAAATGAAAATACTAAATCAAAAAGATATATGCACCACATGTTTACTGCAGTATTATTTGCAGTACTCAAGATATGGAGGCACCCTAAGTGTTCATTGATAGATGAATGGAAAAAGAAGAGGCAATACTCACACACACACATAATATATAATTATATATATCTATATCTATATCTATATCTATATATATATATAAGAGTCCCAAATGTCAAGATCTTGACATTTGGGACAACATAGGTGGATCTAGAAGGTATTATGCTAAGTGAAATAAGTCAGACAGAGAAAGACTAATACCATATGATTTCATTGACATGTGGAAGCTAAAAAACAAAACAGATGAACAAAGAAAGCAGAAAAAGACCCATAAATACAGAGAACAAACTGATGGTTGACAAAGGAGTGGGGTTGGAAGATGAACAAAATGGGTGAAGGGGAGTGGGAGGTTCAGACTTCCAGTTATGGAGTGAATAAGTCATGGGAATAAGAGATACAGCATAAGGAACACAGTCTGTGGTGCTGTAGTAGCGTTGTATGGTGACAGGTGGGAGCTACACTGTGGTGAGTGAGCTCAGCATTACGCATAGACTTTCCGAATGTCTATGTATGTCTAAAACGAATGCGATATTGTGTCAGCTAAATAAAATATTCCCTTTCCTGTCATCCTCACCATAAACATTTTCTCTCGAATCAGTGTATTTCAAAAGCAATTCTCTTAAGTAACAGCTAACATGTGAGTGAGTTGGACATTCAGTATTTAAGTGGTTCTAAGATAATAGTGTGCATGATCCATTTTGAAGTTCAGAGCAAGGTCAGTTTAAGAATGATATGTTTTCAAGCTATTTTTATTTATATCCAAGTTAATTGAATTTTATCTATATGTATTATTCCCATTCACTTAGATTCCAATATACTTTTCTGATGTGAGGAAAAAGAATGAAACTGGTAGCCTTGATGATAACTGAACATAACCTTGACTATTGTCCAGATAAGTGTTGCTTCACTGGAAATATCATCCTTCAGGGGGTTATGGCAGAAAAACAGTTGAGAACTGCTGTTTTAACTAGAACTAGTAGAAAACCTACATGATAACATGGTGAGCCCTTATCATACTTTATGGGAATCTGTTATATAATTTCCTGGCTTCTCTACTAGATTGTAAACTCTATGAGAACAGATTTGGCTGTCTTCCTTATCCCTGTATTCTGGTACATAATGTGGAATGCATGGATGAATGGATAGTAAGAATAAAACAATCACATGTTATATTCACTATGTACTGCCTTAGCAGTTAAAATAGGAGTAGTAGAAATTGACATTTCTGCTTGCCTCAAAGTGACTTTGGTCATGAAGTTTTCCCAAGACTGTTTAAATGAATCAAATGTTCAGAAACAATCATCCAAATTCTTAAAAATACTATTATTTATTTATTCATTTATTTTTTTAAAAAACCCTTTTTATTCTATTTGTTTCTTTCCTCTTAATTTGAAATACACATTGAGTAGAAAGTTTAAAAGAAAATCTGAGAAAGCTTGCTATACATGGTGAATTATTTTCCTCTTGTCATATAAATACATTTTATTTCTGTCAAATTAACACAAAATCTTGAGTTCAGACTCAAAATTAATTACATATACGTCCTACAGGCAAAGAGTTATGGCAAGTAAAGCCCCTGGTTGATGTGTTATAGTTACATTGTTTTATTTTTCTAGTTCCAGTGAAATGTCTTGACTGGGGATCCTGAATACTCTCTAAACTTGTTTATAACATGTTATTTCCTCTTTTGGTTTTCCTTAAAAGTGACAATTGCCTCCCTCCCCCACTATTACCGTTCCCTAAGTTAATGATCCTAGTACATGCAACTAAAGAAGGAGACAGCAGGATACTCAGGCAATGCCTCTCCATGAGCCACATCCTGGAGCAGCCACCATGGTACCATGTTTAGCCCTACCTGGACTGCTCCAGGAAGGCAGTTTCACACATTCTTCCCAAATGGGTAAGACTCAAATTTGTCAAACTCACAGGGCAGTGTTTAGAAAACCAGAATGCCAGTTTATTAATTTAAATTAGAACACACATCAATACTTTTGCCCACTAGGCAAGGCAAATCTTTTCTGATAAATCAGACATTTGGGAAGTTAAGTAGAAAGATCTATCCAGTGAACATAAAATAGCAGATCATCGGATGTTCTCGAAAAATATGTCGCTCAAGTTAAAGGGAAGTCTATCAGTGCATCTCAATAGAGAGACCCTCTTTAGAGACAGAATGTTCAAGACTGCCACATGAACTCCTCTCTCCTTCTAGAAGGTGCTATATATGCATATACGTCCACGCTGTTGATCTCCTTTTAACAGACATGAAAAAAGCAGTTATATATAATAAAGAATAAATCAATGCCTTTTTGTATATTACAGCATCCCGCATCCCTGATACTAAAGACATGTTTTTTGTATTTATATTTTGTATATATGTGTAAGTAGTCAATGAAAGATGCTATCATTATACTTTTGCATGTCGGTGATGTAATGCATCAGGAAAACAATCTTCTTTAATCTTAATATACACCAAAAATTTCAAAGGTTCAGATCGGGGTCGAATAAATTTCTTACTAAAATTTTATTATTATGTGGTGCATAGCCATGTATATATAGAAAATGTAGACAGTGTTTTACTTCTCAGTTTTTTTGTTTTTGTTTTTGTTTTTACTTCTCAGTTTTATCAAAATTTTTACATCACCTTAAGGTCAGTTATTTTTTAAAGTTTAATATTAGTGACAAAATTATGTTTATGAATCATTTAAAGAATGCATATTAAAATTTGAGACTGAATTCTATGATGACAGTGACTATAATCACTAATAGTTTATCTCCAGCTAGGTTCATGAGTTTATGTTAAGTAGATTAAGAGAGGCATATAAATATTAGGAATAAAAATCATGTTAGGGGCACCTGGGTGGCTCAGTGGGTTAAAGCCTCTGCCTTCGGCCCAAGTCATGATCCCAGGGTCCTGGGATCGAGCCCCGCATCAGGCTCTCTGCTCAGCGGGGAGCCTGCTTCCCTTCCTCTTTCTCTGCCCAGCGGGGAGCCTGCTTCCCTTCCTCTCTCTCTGCCTGCCTCTCTGCCTACTTGTGATCTCTGTCTGTCCAATAAATTAAAAAAAAAAAGATCATGTTATTGTACTCTTCATATCCTCTGTGAATAATAATAGTAACAAGACAGTTAATTGAGTAGGCATTCTAAAACCAAGTCTAGAACACTGACTTCACATTCATGTGTTGAAATACTTCCATTCATTTTAAAGCCAACTCTAATAATCACCTAGTTAATTCTGTGATACAAAATTTCTCATCATTAAAGCTAAATATTTTCAACCTTAGGGGATTTTATTGTGGTCAATGTCACAATAAACTGTTAGAAATAAATTGGTTGCCACATGGCATCCATACCTTCTATTCTCCATCAATAATACTCTGATTTTCCTTAGAAAGTTTATTCCTCCCAAATCCTTAGCCATGTGACTGGGACAGGAATGACCCCTATGTCCAGTCTTTGAATTAAGCTCTTCAATTGGCTCAAGAATGGAAATACAGAGAACAAGTCTCATGACATGTGCATAAGCTACAATGATTGGTCTCCTTCTAGGTGGTAGGCTTTAATGGTATGAGGCTTGTCGTAGGTCCTCTGTAACCAGAGGGGGAACCACCATACAGAGCCTAGGAATAAAGCTGACCCAAGTGAAAGCAGAGCAGAGAGACAAAGAAAAGCCAGACCTTGGTGATACTGTTTGAACAGGTGGCTGGATCAGTCCTCACCCAAATCTAGCTGTACTGCTGGCCTTTGAAGATAAAGCCAGTGTATAACTCTTTTGTTCATTTGTTTGTTTTAGCTGTTTGAATTTTGTTTTCCATTGCATGTCACTAAAAGAGTTTTAACTGACATAGAAACCAACAGATCTGACTTCAGTATTATATAGAGTTAGGACATGCATGCGTCTAAGAGCTAACACAGCAGATCGGTTTATTTCTGCGTTTCAAAAAATATGTATTGATGGCTCAGTCAGTTAAACATCTGCTTTCAGCTCAGGTCATGAACGCAGGGTCCTGGGATGGAGCCCCACATCAGGCTCCCTCCTCAGCGGGAGTCTGCTTCTCCCTCTCCCTCTTCCTCCATCCCTCTGCCCCTTGTGCTCTCTCTCTCTCTCTCTCAAGCAAATAAATAAAATCTTCAAAAAATATCTTTGAGGGGAGCCTGGGTGGCTCAGTGGGTTAAAGCCCCTGCCTTCGGCTCAGGTCATGATCTCAGGGTCCTGGGATCAAGCCCCACATCAGGCTCTCTGCTCAGCAGGGAGCCTGCTTCCTCCCTCTCTCTCTGCCTGCCTCTCTACCTACTTGTGACCCCTGTCTGTCAAATAAATAAATAAATAAATAAATAAATAAATAAATAAAATCTTAAAAAAAAATCTTTGAATACCTATTTTTTCCAGGCAATATAGTAGCGCAGAGGCTATAGGGATAAACAAAATATTCATGGTCTACCTACTTGTGACCCCTGTCTGTCAAATAAATAAATAAATAAATAAATAAATAAATAAATAAAATCTTAAAAAAAAATCTTTGAATACCTATTTTTTCCAGGCAATATAGTAGCGCAGAGGCTATAGGGATAAACAAAATATTCATGGTCCCTTCCCTCAGAATTGCCTGCTTAAAAAAAAAAAAAAAAATTGTTCCTTTAATTTTGAAAGAGCTTTGAGGAAGAGACAGCTTTGAGTTTGAGGAGGCTCAAAGAGACTTATCACAGGGCAATAGACCTGCTCTGGGGTTTATTAGTTCCCTAAAGCTGCCCTGAGAACCACAAACTGGGTGGCTTGAAACAACACACATCTATTCTCTCACAGTTCTAAAGGCCAGAATTCTGAAACCAAGGTGTTTGTGGGGACCTTTGAAGGCTCTAAGGAGGACTCTTTCACTGCCTCTTCCTGACTGCTGGTAGCTGCCAGAAATCCCCGGTATTCCTGGATGGCAGCTCTGTCACTCCAGTCTTTGCCTCTGACGTCATATGCGCTTCTTCCCCTTGTCTCTGTGGGGAGTCAGGACTCCCAATATATCTTTTTGGCGGACACGAATATCCACCACAGGGCGTTAGGTAAGACTCCCTTCTCTGAGCTGGTCATTCTGAGCAGACATCCAAGAATGAGAAAAGAACAAAAGGGCCATGGATTCTGCTATAGGTTGCGTCTGCTGCTGTTCCATTATTTCTGCCACAATGCATCATTGCTCTCGCATTACCTTCCATTCTTTCATCTCAATCCTAATATTTTAAGACAGAGACATTGTGAAAGGACAGCTCCTAATGAGGAAAACAGAATCTTTAGGGCAGTCACTGAGCCACGTGATAAATGAAGACTGCTTGTGCATTTATTCCTTGAAAAATACTTTTTCCAAAGCTTTGTTTAAAATAGGTGGTAGAGCAATTGGGAATTTCTCTCCTTTTCCCCCCCTCAAACATAAGACTGTATTTAATAGTTGTTTGTATCCTGGAAGAAATAAGCATGTAATCTGTTTTCTGACTTTAATTTTCACTGCTAATGTTAAACCAGTAGCACATAAATTTTGTTAATTGCAGAAATTGCTTTAAAATTTTCTCAACTAAATGTTCTCAAAACAAAATTTAGACACATTGCCTTGAACATTTCCAAAGAAACCCTAGGTTTAGTCATCTCAAATCAGTGAGTTCCTTCAATGACTAAGAGCTGTTCTTTGGAACACAAACAGCCATGTCCCATATAACTAACCTTCCCACCTCACCAGGCCACTGGTGGTGAACTTCATTCTATTTTCTTCCACAGACGACTTGCACAAGAGCTCTATTCAATACTTTTTACTTATTGACCATGGGTAAAATAAATTTTGGAAAATTAAATTTTGGAAAAAAAAATATACTTTGAGTTGTGTTACTTTGAAATCAGTCAAAAAAATTTTTTTTCTATTATTTGAGCAAATGTCACCATGAACATAAAACATTTTATTAAGGTTGTGAAGCCAAAATATTTAAAATATTATGTATATATAGAATCTCACTATTATTTCTTGAATCAGGTACTATACTATATACATTTTGTCATCTGACATTCCTGACCATTTTATGAATTAAGTATTAAATAAAATATTGTGAATTAAGTATTATTGCCTTTGCTTCATGGATAAAGATGGATGAGATCCAAGGTCACACAATAGCAAGTAGAATTAAAAACTTAGGTCTGGCTAGTGTTAAAGTGTTTTTTCTACTAATGCCATCCTTACCCTTTCCCAAGGTCTCAAAGAGAAAATGACACACATATTTTTTTAAAAGTATATACTACATTCTCTTTTAACCTAAAATCCACTAGCTTATAGGGACAACTTTTAGTTATGTGCAGTCATAAAACTAATGTTCTAGAAGCAAGTCTTCCTCATCATCATTTGTGAGAATATTTTCTAGCCCCTACTTTGTGCACAATTCTAGACAAAAATGCTGATATCATTGAAAGCATGGGAAAAGTGGGCCCTGCCATTGAGGGATTTACAAACTATAAAGGAACTCAAGACACATCAGGTTATTATATAACCTAGACTTCTTACCTGACTGTCTGTCATTCCTCAGAGAAGATCTAAATTCATTAAGAAGACTGTACGATCTCATCTCCACTCTTTACCTTTAATCTTTTCCACAGATGATACTCTTCCTCCCACCCCAAATTCCAGTAGGTAGTCATACTGAAATTCAAGCTCCTAAATACCTATTCCTACCCTTGCCAATATCTCTGCCACCTCTGGCAGGCATTTGGGCAGGTTCATTCTTACTATCCTTGACTAACCCCTATACTCTACCACCATGGTAGTGCTCAACTGTTAGACTCACAAAGACGCTAATGCCTTTCCTTGTCCAAGTATTAGCTGGTTGGTTGACTGGTTGTTTTCTTAAAGGAATTAATTCACTGGGGAACACATTTTCTTTTTCTTTTTCTTTTTTTAAAGATTTTATTTATTTAGTTGACAGACAGAGATCACAAGTAGGCAGAGAGGCAGGCAGAGAGAGAGGAAGAGAGGCAGGCAGAGAGAGGGGAAGGGAGGCAGGCTCCCTGCTGAGTAGAGAGCCTAATGCGGGGCTCCATCCCAGGACCCTGGGATCATGACCTGAGCTGAAGGCAGAGGCTTAACCCATTGAGCCACTCAGGCACCCCTGGAGAACACATTTTCTATAATCAAGTACAATGACTCTCTGACCATGCCTATATCAAGGAGAAGTTCACAATGTTTCTTCACGGCATAGCCTATCACAGCAAACAAGTCTTTTGAAGGTTTACTTAGAGAAGTGGTTTTAAAATAATCTTTTTTAATCAAAGAGAAACCCCTCTATGCCATTAAAAAAAAAAAAATCTATGGACTGATCATACATCTTTAAACTGCACTGATTGAAGAAAATCGTTTACTCATCCCATCTAATTCTGTCTCCCATGCAAATACTCTTTCATAAAAGCTAAAAAAGTCCACTGATCAACTAATCCTATTTTCTCATAACTGCTACCAATGATAATAATAATGTGGTAGCACAATTAATGCAATGTAATTCCAAGTTTGAAGTTTTTAAGTGAGACCAAAATATAAAGTTTTAATTACAGTTTAATGCTGTTTTTCTCTTTTCCAGGTGCTGGCATTGCATTTCTTCTAAGTAAGAGTGGTGCTCATAATATTTAACTTGAAATAAATTGAAGTCTTATATGTAATACCTGAAACCATGAAACACCTTGAAGAAAACATAGGAAAAAAGCTCCTTGACATGGGTCTTGGTAATGATTTTTTGGAAATCGCATCTAATACACAAATTAAAAAAAATTTAAAACAAGTGAGACTACATCAAGCTAAAGAGCTTCCTCACAGCAAAATAAACCATCAATAAGTGAAAGAACCTACAGATTGAGAAAAAATATTTGTAAACCATATATCTGATAAGGGATTAATATGCAAAATATAGGGGCGCCTGGGTGGCTCAGTGGATTAAAGCCTCTGCCTTCAGCTCAGGTCATGATTCCAGGGTCCTGGGATCGAGCCCCGCATCGGGCTCTCTGCTCAGCGGGGAGCCTGCTTCCTCCTCTCTCTCTGCCTGCCTCTCTGTCTAGTTGTGATTTCTCTCTGTCAAATAAATAAAATATTTTAAAAAAATATGCAAAATATATAAAGAACTCTTACAACTCAAAGCAAAAAACCAAATAATTGAATTTAAAAATGGGCAAAAGACCTGAATAGACATTTTTTCAAAGAAGATATATAAATGGCCAACAGACACATGAAAAGATGCTGAATATCACTAGTCATTCAGAAAATGCAGATTAAAACTACAATGAAATATCACCTCATCTATCTGTTACAATAGCCATCATCAAAAAGATAAGAGATGACAAGTGGCACCTGGGTGGTTCGGTCAGTGAAGCCTCAGACTCTTGATTTCAGGTCAGGTCATGATCTCAGAATCATGGGATCAAGCTCTGCCTCAGGCTCCTCACTCAGCAGGGAGTCTGCTTGAGATTCCTTTTCCCTCTCTCTCTGCTCCCCTCCCATCCCCCTGCCCCACTCTGCTCGTGCACACAGTATCTCTCTAAAATAAATAAGTAAAATCTTAAAAAAAAAAAAAGTCTTCTATCCTTCTCCTTCTGCCCCTCCCTGCTCATGCTCACACACTCTCTCTCTCTCTTAAAAAAGAAGAGAGAGAGATGACAAATGCTGACATGGATGTGGAGAAAAGTGAGGTTTGTGCCCTGTTGGTGGGAATGCAAACTGGTGTAGCCACTGTGGAAAACAGTAGGGAGGTTCCTCAAAAAATTAAAAATAGAACTACCATATGATCCAGTAATTCCACTTCTGGGAATATATCCAAAGGGGAAAAAAAAACAGTCATGTGAAAAGGTAACTACACCCCCATATTCACAGCAGCATTATTTACAATAGCCAAGACATAGGAATATCTAAGTGTGCCTCAGTAGATGAAATGATAAAGAAGTTGTGATATATGTGCGCGCACACACACACACACACACACACACACTCACACACTGGGATCTTATTCGGCTACTGGGGAGAAAAAGGAAATCCTCCCATTTGAGATAACATGGATGGACTTTAAAGACATTTTGTTAAATGAAATAAGACAGAGAAAGACAAATAATCATATGATCTCACTTACCTGTGGAATCCTGACAACAAAAACAACAAATTAAAAACTAAAGCCCCTGGGGCACCAGGGTGTCTCAGTAGGTTAAGCAACTATTTTTGGCTCAGGTCATGATCGTGGAGCCCCAGAACTGAATCCCACATCGGGCTCCCAGGTCCATGGGGAGTCTGTTTCTCCCTCTGACCGTCTCCCCTCTCATACTCTCTCTCACTCTCTCTCTCAAATAAATAAAATCCTAAAAAAAAAAAAAAAAAAAGCCCCAGACACCAAACTCAGAAAATAAGATCAGATTGGGGGTGAGGACAATACTGGGGGAGGAGGAATTAGAGGAAAGTGCTCCATGGGTCCAAACTTACGTCCAGTTATAACAAGTACTAGGGATGTGATGTACAACATGATGCCTGTAGCTAACACTGCTTTGCAATATACCTGGTACACAGGGGTATTGAGAGAGTAGATCCCAAGAATTCTCATCACAAGAATTTTTTTCTTTCTATTGTACCTACATGAGATGATGGATGTTAACTAAGCCTAGTGTATAGTCATTTCACACTATATGTAAATCAAACCATCATGCTGGACACCTTAAACTTATAGTGATGTATGTCAGTTATTTTTCAGTAAATTCTGGAAAAAAATGGACAGTATTTGACTAGGAACCCAATTGTTAATTCTTTTTTTTTTAATTCTCTTAATAAAATTAATCTAATTGTTCTTGCAGCAGAAAAAAGAGAAAAAAAAGAATGGTAAGAATGGTACCATGTCTGGGCATGAGGCAACCGCTTTTAGTTTGAGTTGCAATATTCAATATTTCTAACAAAATTCTAAAATGGGAATTACTCTGCCTTGCGCTGAGAATAATACAACACGTCCCAAATACTTTTCAGATCGTATAGTAACAGACTATATGCAAAACATGCTTCTGCTTTGTGAAACTGGCTCTACCAACTTGACAGACCCTTCTTCCAATCTTGTATGAGAGGGGGAAAGAGGACTTTGGAGATCGTCTTTCAAGTGTCAAAGGCTCCCTCTCAAGGAAGTGAAGGGCCGAAGAATTTGCAAATGAAGCCAAGTGGAAATGAGTTTGGGGGTAGTTGGTGGTGGGCTGCGTCTATCTTCTACTCCCCACACATACCCTGCAGGAGAGGATGAGGTTAGCTGACAGACAGGCTCCAAGCGGGTCACTCTGAGAGTCTGATAAGCACCCCATGGAATTTTAACCTGAAACAGGAAGAGAAAGAGAGAGAGAGAGAGAGAGAGAGAGAGAGAGAGAGAGAGAGAGAGAAATAAGCAATATTGGGAATGCACTGTGTTTCAACAAAATGTGGGGCGAGGAAACATGCATTTTACCTTGGGCCAACCTAATCTTGGCTAATCTGTGAGAAAACACAAAACTGAGGTCATTTTAGAATGAATTCCCCTCAAGGGATTACTTAGCTGGAGAACAGAGGAATCCCAAAGGAGATAATGTGCAAAGCTAGGTAGAAGCCAGAACACCAGCAGGTAAGGGAGAGTGGAAAATGGCTAGCCATAAGAGAGGCATTTATGTGAACAAGAGATGCCCTGGCAGGATCTCTAAAAAACACAAAAAGTGCATTTATGAGAGAAAGAATTAACGGCTGTGCATCAGCCCCTAAAGAAACAGTCATGCAATGCAGGTATTGTCCCTAATGTCTTCCCCCAGGGCTCAGTAACCCTGGGCTACCAGATAGAGGACAGCTAGGACTGGAGGAGGAGGCAGGGAAGGAGAGGAAGCAAGAAGGGTAAGTCAATCCTGCTCCCATTCTCCCCTCTAGGCTTCCCATCTGAGCTGGGAAAAGGGGAGAAACTTTACGTTGAGTGGTTTTTAAATGCTGCTTATTATACTAGAGAGGTGTGTTTACATTGCTCAGATGAAATTTATTCTTCTAAGAAAAGCTACAGGGCATGTCTGAGATCTGGTGCAGAGAAAGAATGAATTCACTGATGGGCAGTGGTAGAAACTTTAGAAATATGATGTTCTCTTTCTTTATTAAGTTCAGTCAAGCAATTACATGTTTATCAATCATTAACTATATACCAGACAGAGGATTATATAGTCCTTTTGACCCCCTGGGAAGATGGTATTGTTACCCACTTGTACAGGGAGGAGGTACTGGAGGACCTAGAACATTACAGGTCACTATGCTGCTCTGTGAGGTGATATTCCTATAAATGCTGCCTCCACGCTCTACCTGAGGCTCAGAGTACATGAAGTGATGAGACAGAGAGTTCTCATTCTGTTTCCAGCTCTGAAATGTTCTCTCAAGCACAGAGGAAAGACAATTACGCACCTCAAAATAAATGCGGCTGTAAGAAGCATAGATACTGTGCACCAGGTACGTTATATATTAACTTTAATACCCCAAACTCCAAAAGAAGATACTGATCTTATTTAACAGATTAACTCGAAAGGTCTGAGTCAACTGCCAGAGATTTCACAGTTAGTAAATGATGGAACCCGGATTCCAAAGTAAGCCTGCCTGATTCCAAGAAAGAAGCTCTTCCACTCTTCCAGAATCTCTCATGTCAAGATACAAATTCATGGCAGGATGTGGAGGCTCAAGATTTCATCAAATTTAGATGACCCATTTAGTGAGATCTTTACACAGATAAAATAATTTTCACAGTTTAATATCTGAGATACTTGGGGGAATTATTATTATTTACATTTTACTGATAAAATAAATGAGACCCCCCCAAAGTTGAAATGTCCATGAACAAAAAATAAATGTATGACACAGGCAAAACTAGTTTGTATGACCTGATTTGCATGTCTTCTCTGCTTACAATATGACCCACAATGATAGATGTTATTGGTCATAATGTAGACACATATCCAGACTAAAACAGTGAAAGAAAACAACTTTCTTTACATTTACATTATTTACATTTACTTTCCTAAAACAAGAGGAAACACAGCAAAGATGCATTTAAATTACTCCTTAAAATATGGACAGTCAATCTCTGAATATGAAAAATTATATGAAGAATCATGGGCTATTCATTAGTTGTAAATTAGGAATTAGGACAAAATTTCTTTATGGTGTTTAAGGTTTAAAGTATTTGAAGCAATTTTACTTACCATTTTGTCAAGCCAACATTTTCTGACTGTTCAAAATAAAATTCCAACAATAGAAAGGGCTTGTTATCAAAATATGTAATGTTATAGCCAAGATCATAACAATTACATTATTTTCATTAGAACATTTTAGAACAGAATTTATGAGCCACGATGATCATGAAGCCAATCTGAGAATTGAGGTTGAAAAGCCAGAAATCACCTTGGTAAGTGGTCATTATCTGTATTTACTCTTTGTTCCACTACAATTTCATACACTCTGTGTTTAAAAGCTAAATTATGAACCCCACAGCCATGACTGTTTCCTCTCCTTCTTTATAAAATAAATAAAATATAAAGAATATGGAAGTTATATTCTACCCTCTGGATTTTTAAATCACTACCTACTAAAACTAATGTTTAAATTATATGGGTAACTCTGAGGGAAGAAAGTAAGTACCACAATTGCTCATTCTATATGCCGTTTTCCCCATATTTCATTGATCAGGCTGTTTTCAAAGATTAGTTGTTGTACTTCCATGACTGACTTCACGGGATAGTGTTTTATGTCCATTGATATTTTGATGCTATTTGGTTTTTGAAGAATATGGTTCAAGCATTTGTATTATTCTCTCCAATGAAATCAGTTCTTTTGACACTTCAGTTTGTTTTGATTAAAAAAAAACAAAACAAAACACTGTATGGAGCAGCTGGGAGGCTCAGTAGGTTAAGTGTCTGACTCTTGGTTTCTGCTCAGGTCAGGATCTCAGGGTCCTGAGACTGAGCCCTGCATTGGGCTCAATGCTGGGCAAGGATCTTGCTTAGGTTTCTCTCTCCCCCTTTCCGCTGCCCCTTCCCACCCCACTCTCTCACATACTGTAGCTCCAACCCCCTAATTAATAGCAAACTAGATAGAAGTAAAAATATGATATAGTTCATTTTTACCTACTCCTAAATTTTCGTGTTTTTTTTTTTTTTAGGTTATAAACATAACATGATTACTGAAAATAAAGAGAGCTTTACTTTTTCCTTGACAATTCATTTTCCTTTTATGTATTTTTCTCCATGTATTTCATTGGCTAGGATCTTCAATACACCATTCAATGCAAGTGGTGAGAACAGATAACCACAGCTTGTTCTTAGACCATCAACAATGGCTTTAGATACAGGTTTTTCACAGATGCTCTTTATCAGTTTGAGGAAGTTCCCTTCTAAGTTTTCTAAGAGCTTCTATCAGGAATGGATGTTGAAGTTTGTCAAATATTTTTTCTCTATTGAGATAATCATACAATCTGTTAATATGGTGAATTGCATTGATTAATTTTTAATTGTTGACCCAATCTTACATTATCATGGGATAAACATCATTTGATCATGATATTTATTGCTGTATTCAATGAACTAAACTTTTTAAGGATTTTTGCCTTTATTCTCATGAGGAGTATTGGACTGGAGGCTGCTTCTCCAGGGTAATGCTGGCCTCACAAAATTAGTTGAAAAGAATGCCCATGTATTCTACTTCCTAAATAGAGATTGTCAGCTCGTATTATTTTTTCCAAAACGTTTGGTAGAATTCACAAGCAAAGCCATCTGGGTTTGGAGTTTCTCTGTGAGAAGGTTTTGGGTAAGTAATTAAATTTCTTTAATAGATATGTACTTATTATTCAGGCTAAATATTTCTTCATGAGTGAGCTTTGGTAGGATGTGTTTCAATAACTGTTCCATGATGTCATCTTTTTGATTTTGTTGGCATGCATCATTCAGATTAATTTCTTCTCATCCTTTGAATGCTTGAAAGGTTTGCAGTGATGTTTCTTTTTTCATTCCCATACTGGTAATTATGTCCTCTTTTTATTTTCTTGACTAGTTTGATGAGAAGTTTATCAAATTTATTGATCTTTTCAAAGTTTTTTAAATTTGCTTCTATTGTGTTTTATATTTTCTATTTCATTAAATTTTGCTACCTTTTAATTATTTCTTTCCTCTGTATACTTTGGGTTTAATTTTTTTTTCCTACTTTAAGTAGAAGGTTATATCATTGACTTCAGGCCCTTCTTCTATAAGTATGTAATGTGAAGATTTTCCCCAAAGCATGGCTTTATCTGCATGCCACAAATCTTGTTAAGTTGTTGTATCACCTTAGGTTCCCCCAAAGCGTATTTTAATTTTATTTTTTTTATTATGTTATGTTGGTCACCATCAGGTACATCATGAGTTTCTTTCCTCTGTATACTTTGGGTTTAATTTTTTTTTCCTACTTTAAGTAGAAGGTTATATCATTGACTTCAGACCCTTCTTCTATAAGTATGTAATGTGAAGATTTTCCCCAAAGCATGGCTTTATCTGCATGCCACAAATCTTGTTAAGTTGTTGTATCACCTTAGGTTCCCCAAAAGCGTATTTTAATTTTATTTTTTTATTATGTTATGTTGGTCACCATCAGGTACATCGTTAGTTCCATGATTCATTGTTTGTGCCCTAATGCATATTTTTAAATGAAATTACATGTGCAAGAGATTTAATTTTTTTATTTTAATTTTAATTTATTTATTTATTTTTAGTGTAACAGTACTCATTGTTTTTGCATCACACCCAGTGCTCCATGCAATACGTGCCCTCTCTATTACCCACCACCTGGTTCCCCAGCCTCCCACCCCCCGCCCCTTCAAAACCCTCAGGTTGTTTTTTCAGAGTCCATAGTCTCTCATGGTTCATCTCCTCTTCCAGTTTCCCTCAACTCCCTCTCCTCTCCATCTCCCCATGTCCTCCATGTTCTGTGTTATGCTCCACAAATAAGTGAGACCATATGATACTTGACTCTCTCTGCTTGACTTATTTTGCTCAGCATAATCTCTTCCAGTCCCGTCCATGTTGCTACAAAAGTTAGGTATTCATCCTTTCTGATGGAGGCATAATACTCCATCATGTATATGTACCACATCTTCCTTATCCATTCGTCCATTGAAGGGCATCTTGGTTCTTTCCACAGTTTGGCGACCGTGGCCATTGCTGCTATAAACATTGGGGTACAGATGGCTCTTCTTTTCACTACATCTGTATCTTTGGGGTACATACCCAGCAGTGCAATTGCAGGGTCATAGGGAAGCTCTATTTTTAATTTCTTGAGGAATCTCCACACTCTTCTCCAGAGTGGCTGCACCAACTATGTGAAAGAGATTTATTAAGGGAAGAGGAAAGTTGAAAGAAAACCAAAAGAGCTCAAGAACTTTCCGACTGAAATGCTGTGATGGCTCCTGTGAAAAGAAAGAAGGAAAAAAGGAATATTGTGTAGAAACAGAAGACTGAGGTAGACTCTGAAAATCTTGGCAAGTCTGAAGGGAGCCTCAGAAAATATCTCCTATTAGAGAAGACTTTCACTGAGCTAGATGGCTTGGCTCTGTATCCTTACCACGTTCAGTTGTTCCCTAGGACCAGCCTAACAAGAGAAAGGCCAAGGCAAGAATTCTGCAGCAGATTCTGAATTTGTTAGCTAACTGTACTCCTCATGGGAGATTTTCTCTTTTAGAAGGATCTGACTGGCGAATTCCCACCAATGCCAGAGCCCACCCTATCTGCCACAAAGATTCATTTCTTCATTTATTTTCAGAGAGCAGTTTCTCTACAATTTCTGTGAATCTCTCCCTCCAAGAGGGACCAACTATAATCTCCATCACCATATTTGGTTTCTGGGCCACAAGAAGTCCACTATATTTTCCTGCTATTCATTTAAAGTTCCCATCACCCTTGGTTATCACTCTGCAAATCTTGGTAGCTTACCCAACCCAACTTCTAAAGGTAGCTTACCAAACAAGAGGACCTGAAATGCCTGATGGTAGCTTATCCCAACCTTTATTCCTGAGGGATGTAACTCATTGGGTAGATATATCCTTCTTTGGGTGGAGTTATTGCAGTTTCCACTCACACTTAGAACTGGGCAGGAAGTACCAAGAGATTTCCAAATGGATCGTTCCACATGTATTTATCCCCACCCCCACTGTAAAAGCAGGCTTACTTCCTCCTACTGATCAGGTCAATTACTTGTTTATTGACTCCTTGCTTTTTTGTCCCTAGGAACAAGGAGTCAAAATTGCCAAGGCAGTATCTGTAGCTTATAGTTCAGATATGATCATGCCATGTCTCTTATCAAGAATACAACCCTTTGAAAACCAGGACCTTCAAACATGCAGCTCCGAGAGTTTGAAGGATGGAAGGGATAATGCCTTCTAGTAGATCCTTGGGGTTGATAACTGGGACTAATCTTGCCTTAACCCATTGGCTTCCAGACCCATGAACTCTTCCTGTTGGAAATACAGAGCTATATAGAGGTCTCTGATTAGTATATATACTGTGACCTGAAGAATGGCACCCCATCATTTCAGAGTGTTACCTTGGGACTGGTGCCTCAGTTGTACATCCAATAGGCCATTCCAATATTATATCAGACCTCTTCTAGATGGTGTTGTATGTTAAATGAAAAACAGATCTGAATCTCACCCTCTTTGACTATGAGTCCCCTCTTTGGATGTTATAACAGTTGGGATTCCTTCCATATGGACCAAACATTCCATAAGTTCCCAGATAGTGGTGCTTGCAGAAGCTCTGCAAGTAAGGAAGTTAAACCCTTCCCAGTATGAATATTAGATATTGTGAAGATGAACTACTCACCCTTCCCAGATGGCAGGAGCCTAATATAGCCAACTATCAGCACTGGGTCAGTTAAAAAGACTCACCACTGAACTTAGAGATGTTGGCACTTCTGTCATCAGTGGGTTCCTGATGCCCTCAGTAAATGACATATCTGTTAGACCCTCTTATAGAACACAATCCTCTTTCATGTCTTCTAAATTCATACGATGTATCCATTCCAGCATGCCTACCACCCTTTGCCTTTCTATGCCATCCCCTTAGATCTACCATGACAGGTGTAGATCAATGCTTTCTCCAGGCTTCTAAGAACTTCTCTGGCTGTAAGTTTGCTCTCTGGTTCTCTGCCAGGGTGCTAAAGTCCTATATTTTGAGAAAGTGTCCAAAATCAAAGAATACTTGATTTTCCAGTCTTACGTTAAGGCCCATGTTTCATCATTCAAAATACAATCCTGAGGATATTCCTCCAACTCCTGCTAATATTCCCCTCACCCCTACCAATTTCTGCAGCTTCTCTGGAGTGGATCACTTTTCTGCCTTACAATTCCAGCTTTCCCCCAGCCAGGTTATGTTGGGATTTCACCTAGTAACCATGAAAGTGGTTAGGAGCAACTCCTGAAGGAGTCACCTGTTGACTTAAAAGAAAGTGTCTTCCTCTTGGAAGAAGTTTGAACTCTTAATAGGGTGTACAGTGGGCCTCTAGGAGTTTGGAGTCATCTTCAGAGCCATAAGCCTTGAAAACATCCATTCCATACTTTAGGGTACAAATTTCCAAACTAGAGCATAGACCTCACCTCAGCATTTCTATGTCTCTGGAGCTACGTGACTGTAATATTTAAGTCCCATGTTGTTCTTCTTTGTATCGGTGCCTCTACTGCAAGAAGTAAGGGTCTGTTCAGTTGCTTACAAAAGAGTTCACTGTCTCTAACACTTTACTTTTATTGTTTAACTGTCTTCAATTTCTCATTATAACTCTGCAGGTCATCAATACAACTTATTAATAAGCAGTCAACTCCACTGTTTTTGGAGGAATTATTCCCTCAATGTCTTTCAAATACCTTCATTATCACATTGGGCAAGGAGTTCCCCTCTGCTGGAGTATTTTCCAAGATCATCACCAGTGAATTTCTTTTACAATTTATAACTTTCATTTCAGTTTTTAATTTTTTCCTTTTCTTAAATTTATTTTTTATTTATTTAAATTCAAGTTAATTAACATATAGTGTAGTACTGGTTTCAGGAAAAGAATTTAGAGATTCATCATCACTGCTGAATTTTTAAGCAAATAATTAATCATCTTTTTTCATCTTTCACCAGGGATTATTTATGTGTCACATTCCAGCTAGAGATTGAGGGACCCAATCCCAAACCCTGGTCTTATTGCCTATTTTCTCAGGCCACTCTTAGCATTTACTGTGTCAGTTCAGGTTCTCTAAGAAGCAAATGTCATACAGAATTAGATACATAAGCATTTTCTTGGGGAAAACACCTGTGAAGAGAAAAAAGGAGAGGGAACAGGAATAGGTGTGGAGAGCCTTCAGATTATGACGGGGACATGACAACCGTGAAAGAAGTGAGGGAAAGAAGGAGGATAGGGTAGGAAAAGCCTCAGACTGAATTGCAGTTTTGAGAAAATCAGAGCAAAGCTGATGGGGACCCCAGAGTAAATAGTACTCGGTAGACTAATTGAAAGAGTTCCATCATGAGTAGGAATGGTCTGGTTTTCTCCCTGCTATGCTTGATAATTGGTAGGGAGCAGTCCAGGAAACTCAGGAGGAGCACAGCCTTGGTATGAATGGTGCAGTTAATCTCAATGGTGGGGCAAATAAAGGATTTCATCTAATTACTCTCCTTAGGGTAGGTTCTTATTTGGAGATGATTCCCCATGAGTCTCTCACATTTCTTACTTCTTGTGAAGTAAGGCACTGATGGCCCATTTTCTGGACTATTCTAGAAAAATAGCAAACAACCTTGGAAAGAGAGACAATGTCTTCATCTAAAGCAGAGAAGTCATATTTATTTTCCTCCATAAAAGATTCAGGTTTCCTAAACTCAAGGTTTTTCTTCATGCAGCCTCTGGCATTCATTTGGTTGGGCTTATCTGTTTTGACCCCCTTGTAGTTGGAGTCAAGAAGAACTGATGCAAATATGCTATTGCTCATGCTGCTTGTCGTGTCACGGGTAACAGAGTCCTCTGTCTTTAATCCAGCATTTTGGAAACTATGTCAAGCTAATTTGTTAACTTGCAAGCAGGATAGAAACTCAGATCCTTCACAGTTCTTGATAACTCTGCCTTGAAGGCAGTTCCATTCTTTTTTTTTCTGTGATCTGTTGATTATTAAGAAGTATGTTACTGGAAACAACCTAAGTGTCCATCAATGGATAACGGATTTTAACAACGTGATACAACTGCATAAAAAATGAAATATTATTCAGCCATTTAAAAAAGAAGGAAATCCTGCTATATGTGACATGGATAAAACTTGAGGACATTGTATATAGTCATATAACCATAACTAATATAACACACACCAGTTTGTATGTATTTATATAGAATCACTGATTCAACATGGTCCACTTTAAAAAAGTCACTCCATGTGTGATATCCAAAACAACAAATCAAAATAATTGTGAGTAGAAAAATGTAAGCATGTAATAAAGGAGAAATTGATTCACATTCTTGAAAATCTTATTTTTATAATAATACGTAACTGCTTCATATTTAGGTATGTGTTTCTTAATATGTGTCTCTCCTTTTGTAGAACGTGTTATTTTACCAGAACAGTACACCTTAATATATTCCTTTCATTTAATACTACTTGTGCTATATCTTCACTTTTTATTTTATCTTAGAGTGTTATATATAAACCTGATTTCCCACCCTACATGCATAGCTAATTCCTTCATTAGGCCAACTGGTGTTGAAGGCTTGAAGACTGAGATGAATTAAAGCCATGCTAAATCAATTTTTACTAGTGTCCTAGTAGTATGTGGAGAGAGAAAGAGAGAATGAATGCCAACTTCTTCTGGCTTTTCAAGAAAAGAAGAGAGATTGGGGGGCCTGGGTGGCTCAGTGGGTTAAAGCCTCTGCCTTCAGCTCAGGTCATGATCTCAGGGTCCTGGGATCGAGCCCCGTATCAGGCACTCTGCTCAGCGGGGAGCCTGATTCCCCC
The DNA here is from genome assembly GCF_922984935.1 of Meles meles. NCBI lineage: Eukaryota > Metazoa > Chordata > Mammalia > Carnivora > Mustelidae > Meles > Meles meles. The sequence continues at coordinate 57,969,866 of NC_060077.1, forward strand.
TTTCTCTCTGTCTGCCTCTCTGCCTACTTGTGATCTCTGCTGTCAAAAAAACAAATAAAATATTTAAGAAAAGAAGAGAGATTAAAAGAATCAAGAAGAGAGATTAAAGAAGATAAAACACGAATGACACTGGCGTTTTGTGAAAGTTACTACGAATTATCTCACCAGTTAGGGTAGCTCTGCTTTATTTCTAGGTAACAAAAGGGGAGCTTACATAGAAAACTACCACCAATTATCTCTTTTGACATAAATAATTATGAAGTAGTTGTTAAAAATATATGAGTTGAACTAATATTCATTTAAATACTGGAACTTCATTTCTGCACATCAAACATTTTTCAAAATACCTTCAAGATTTAAAAAGAGAATTAATATTTGTGCATATGACACATTCATTCACTCAAGATGTATTTATTGAGCATCTGTGACATGATCTAGACAGTATCCCAACCACCAGTGGGATACAACGGTCAACAAAACATACAGAAATCCCGGTCCTCATTAGGCTTTCCCTCTAATGGAGGGAGACTGACACCAAAATAATAATAGTAATTATTGTTATTAATATAGCTATACTATTTATAATATATTATATAGCTATATTATAATAGTCAACAAGGATATTGTATGGTGTTTGTGGTAGACAGAACTGTAAAATATCCTTCAATGACTCCTGCTCTTATGTAATGCCCTAGACTTGAGTTGAGGTGGAAATGTGAATAAAACAGAAATCACTTCTGTGACTATGTTACCTCATGTGGCAAAGGTGATTTGTAGATGTATTTAAGGTCCCAAATCAGTTGAATTTAAGATAGGGAGATTATCTGAACGGGCCTGACTTATTAACATAAATCTTTTTTCTGCATGTGAAGGTCAAATACATGGAAGTCAGAGATTTGAAGTGTGGCAGGATTCAACATGAGGAACATTCTCTGATGCCGCTGATGAGGGAGGCATATGGCAAGGATATGAGAACACGCTCCGGGAGCAGAGAGAAGCCAGCAAGAAAACTGAGACCCACTTCTACAACAGCAATGAACTAACTTCTACCAACAGCCTGAATGAGTCCCAAAGCAGATTTTCCTGAGACTCCAGAGAAAATTCAGCCCTGCTTCCACCTTGATTCCAGACCTAAGCAGACACGAAGCAGAGGATTCTACCACACCATGACAAATTGGGGACCTACAAAATGTTGACTAATAAATGCATACTGATTTAAGCTGCTAAGTTTCTGGTAAATTGTTATGCAGCAATAGAAAACTAATGCAATAGTTTAGGAGCCTGTGTAAGAAATGAGAGAATGATGTGACAGTGTATGCTGGAAATGGGAGTGGAAAGGGTGGAAGAAAAATTCCAAGAATGGCCATATTTGAGCAAAATGTAGAATAAAGTGAAGGAGCCTGACGTGTGAATACCTAGGGGAAAATGTTTCCAGCAGTGAGAATATCTATAAAGACTCTAAGTATGTCTTGGCTCTTATTAATCAATTAACAGAGTGTGTACTCAAATGAAGTATAAGATACAGATCCTGCCTGCTTTAAAGAGCTCAAAATTTAGAAGAGAGAGCAATCTTTCCCTCCCTCTCTCTCTTATTTTTCTTTCACCCATTTCTCCATTCTTCCTCCCCTTCTTCCAGTCATTTCCTTGGATAATTATTTACTGTATGTCTATTCTGTGCGGGGAACTGTGATGGACAGTGAGAATACAATACTGGATAAGACAGAGCCATTGTTTTTAGGAAGCTTACTGTCTGGGGACGGTAAAGGGGCAGTCACAAGCCGTAGGCTAAATTGCATGAAAAGAACCATAAGCTCTGGTACAGAAGAACAAAATCAGGGTGACCTGCCTTGATTTGGTGACTTGGAGAAGCTTTCTGGCTGAAGCCAGAAAGAAAAGCATTAACCAGGAGAAGGGAGTCAGATGGGAAGTCCTGTTTCCTAGCAGAGGGAGAGTAACAGGTCCAAAGGCCCTGAGGAAGGACAGAGCCTGCTCACAGAGGAACTGTGAGGAGTTCAGAGTGCCTGGAGCAAGCTGTGCAAAGGACCCGGGATGGGAAGAGGTAGGGAAATGTTAAATGTAAACTTGGGGAAGTAGGCTGGGACCAGAGTATACAGGTCTTTTGAGCTATGTGAATGACTCTGGATTTTGCTCTAAGAGCCCCCGAAAGCCAATAAATGTTTTAAATGAGGGAACTTTCCTTTTAGAAACATTGCTCTGGTTGTTACATGGAGTACAGATGTGCGTGTGAGTCAAGACTGAAGAGAGGGAAGCCAGTTAGCAGGGAGGTTCACCTAACCAGGAGAGAAATGAGGAGTGCTCTGGCAGGGGAAGAACTCATAGCAAGAGATGAATTCAGGACAGATTTGGGGGGAAACTTGTAAGAATACAATATGGAAGGATTGGAGAAAGTTCCAGAATGACTGCCAGGTTTCTGATTTGGTCCACACTGTGGACATCATCTGTGTCTAATATATTTTATTATTAATAGAATAATATTCTATATTAGAATATTGTGTCTAATATGTTTTAATTAGCTGTATAATCAAGTACACTCTCAAGGTGAATGGTATTGTATAAAAACTGTAGGAGTTGAGAGGAAAAGATGACTACGTGCAGGGGCAATGTTAGAGACACCTTCTGAGAAAGATGAAGCTTGACTGGGACTCAAGAAAAGGTGGTATTTCATTGTAGGAGGGGAGAATGGAAGATGCTTCTTCTTGGAACAGCCCAAGAAATGGCAGAATGATAAGAAAGAATATAACTGGCTAGAAGCCAGTGTAGACAGGCCTGAGGGAGTGAAGGTTGCCTCCAAGAGTAAGATCAATTTTCTCAAAAGAGTCAGTTTACAGAGGAACTTGAAAGACAGGCTTTGACAATGGACACGATCTAACAGGGAAGCATGGTCAGCCAGTGAGTAAGGAGTAAAAAAGCAAGATCTATGTGCTTTGAAGGTTAGTCTAGCTTCAGTCACCTGGATACTTTGAGCACAAAAAAGAATATGTGGATACAGGGAGAACAGATAAGTTGTTTCAAAACTCCAAGGTCAAGCTTATGATGTTACATAGTAGGCCACATCCTGTTAATTAGGGAGAATGAGAACAGACAAAGACAGTCATATTTTTGAATCAGGGCTACAAGTTTGGAAGGACCAGACACTGAGCAGATAAACCCAATAGCATATTTGGGGTGGGTTCCTGATGTAAGCAGAAGTTTCGTAAGGGAGTCCACATCAAGGCAATCCAACACGGACAAAATAGGATTTGCAAGCAACTCAGTGAGAAATCTGGGATTATGTGATCCTTAAAGATCCGAGTACACAGATAAGCAGCATTGGTGGTTCATATCAGGAAACCCTGCCGATGGTTGGCAAAGCTCCAATGAACAAGCAAGGACTGAGAACACTCAGCCCTTAGAAGAGATACTGTCAAGAGCAAAGCAGGTACCTTGGTCTAGGAAGGACTGGATCATGAAGCAGATTATTAAGCAGGGACAGGAGGACAGAGAATCAATCCAAGATCCACTCATTTGAACGAGGGACAATGTGAAAATCAGGGTTGGGGAAAGATAAAAGGTAAGTTTGGATTTGGGGCATGAAATCAAGGGAGAGAAAAGAGAGAGAGGAATAGACTATTTGGTGGCTAAATTTCTTTATATTCACCATGGATAAAGGAAAAAGGACCCTCAGAGTTCTTACAGCCATGTCATGCTTATTGGTGAAGTGCTGCAAGTTGTTAAAAGAGGAAGACAACAGAATATGTAGCTCCACATCACTTTATGTCAGGCACAGGGCTTTGGTCAGAATCATTATTACCTTTGTACTCATATCAGCCTCGTAAGGAATTAATGTTACCTAGATATTCTGATGAAGAAACTCAATAACAGGGGTGCCTGGGTTGCTCAGTGGGTTAAGCCTCTGCCTTCAGCTCAGGTCATGATCCCAGGGTCCTGGTATGGAGCCCTGCATCAGGCTCTCTGCTCAGCAGGGAGCCTGATTCCTCCTCTCTCTCTGCCTGCCTCTCTGCCTACATGTGATCTCTGTCTGTCAAATAAATAAAATCTTTAAAAAAAAAAAAACCAAACTCAACAACAGAAAGATTAATTCACCAATAAAATATAAATTCTAAGTGGCAGAGCCAGAGTTTGAACCAAGGCCTCTGTGGTTGCAAAACTCAGTGTCATTCCAATGAGAAATAAACATGGCTTTGGCATTAAAAATACTCAACAGTATGCAGGGGAACTGGAGATAAAGAAGGGAATCCAAGGAGTCTTCCCAAGGGAGATATGACAGATTGAATATGGAAGATGCAAGAGAGGAGAGAAAAGAACCACAGATGATACTCAAGTTGTGGGCCTGGTGGATTACAAGAATGGACCAGACAGAAATGAGAAGTGTGGAGGGGAACTGTTTTCCGAGATATTTTGGTATATGCGTGCATTGCTGATGAAAGAAGGAGGTGGTTAAGAAGGAAGCTGGACTTAACTTGAGGTATAATTCATTTAAGTGAAAATATTTTAGAGTCACTTGGAAATAACCAACAACTTTAAGAGGAGATACATATTTGGAAGCACATTTTAATTTGATTCTATTTATTAACACAGTATCTTGACTCAAAGAGATAAAAAATACTGGTCTCTGCGGAGCCTGTGACATTTTTATGGTTCAGTCTATGAGAAAGCTTCTATTGACATGTTTATATGTGTGTGTTGCCTTTACGTGAAATACCTTTAGGAATGTACAGTCAAATTATACATAAAAAACATGCATGTACTACATATGTGTTTATACATTTATAAATTACCTATAAAATATTTCCCCTATATTTATTATACCAAAAATGGAGTCTGTCTTCCCTCTTCACCTCTTCTCTCTCCTGTGAGCAACCCCTTACAATGGATATATATGGTATATACTGTTTTATATATATATATATATATATATATATATATATATATACATAAATCCCTAATTATATGTAATGCATACTCTCTATATTACATGCTTTGCATAAATTATAATTTGTCCCTTTAAAATATGCTCTGAAAAAAATATCAAGTTGGTGGTGCCTGAGTGGCTTGGTCAGTTAAGTGTCCAACTTGATTTTGGCTCATCATAATCTCAGGGTTGTGAGACTGAGCCCCAAGGCGGGGCTTATGCCTTAATCCTGCTTAAGATTCTCTCTCTCCTTGGGGCACCTGGGTGGCTCAGTGGATTAAGCCGCTGCCTTCGACTCGGGTCATGATCTCAGGATCCTGGGATCGGGCCCCGCATCGGGCTCTCTGCTCCGTGGGGAGCCTGCTTCCTCCTCTCTCTCTGCCTGCCTCTCTGCCTACTTGTGATCTCTCTCTCTGTCAAATAAATAAATAAAATCTTATAAAAAAAAAAAAAGATTCTCTCTCTCCTTGTCCTTTCGCCCCTTCCTCTCCCAAATAAAAGAAAATATCAAGTGAATGTAAAAATTCACTAGATTTTAATATTTTTGAGGACATGTGCAAAATTAAGGATATATATATTGAGGTTCAATGAGAGTTAAAGAAGAAAGATGTAAGAATTTGAAAGGACTTCTAAAACCAGAGACGTTCCTGATTAGAAAGTGTATCAGGGATGTGCTGTTTGTATACCAAAAGAGGCCATTTTCAGGCTTGTCTTCTCTAAGGGGTACTGTGCAGTACTAAGTATTAGGATAGAATACCAGATAATCTCCTAGGAACATTGCCAAAGGCAAGGGAAGCAAGGGCAAAAATGAACTATTGGGATTTCATCAAGATCAAAAGCTTTTTGCACAGCAAAGGAAACAGTTAACAAAACCAAAAGACAACTGACAGAATGGGAGAAGATATTTGCAAACGACATATCGGATAAAGGGCTAGTGTCCAAAATCTATAAGGAACTTAGCAAACTCAACACCCAAAGAACAAATAATCCAATCAAGAAATGGGCAGAGGACATGAACAGACATTCCTGCAAAGAAGACATCCAGATGGCCAACAGACACATGAAAAAGTGCTCCACATCACTCGGCATCAGGGAAATACAAATCAAAACCACCATGAGATATCACCTCACACCAGTCAGAATGGCTAAAATTAACAAGTCAGGAAATGACAGATGCTGGCGAGGATGCGGAGAAAGGGGAACCCTCCTACACTGTTGGTGGGAATGTAAGCTGGTGCAACCACTCTGGAAAACAGCATGGAGGTTCCTCAAAATGTTGAAAATAGAACTACCCTATGACCCAGCAATTGCACTACTGGGTATTTACCCTAAAGATACAAAGGTAGTGATCTGAAGGGGCACGTGCACCCGAATGTTTATAGCAGCAATGTCTACAATAGCCAAACTATGGAAAGAACCTAGATGTCCATCAACAGATGAATGGATACAGAAGATGTGGTATATATACACCACGGAATACTATGCAGCCATCAAAAGAAATGAAATCTTGCCATTTGTGATGATGTGGATGGAACTAGAGGGTATCATGCTTAGTGAAATAAGTCAATCGGAGAAAGACAACTATCATATGATCTCCCTGATATGAGGACATGGAGATGAACATGGGGGTTAGGGGGATAGGAGAAGACAAAATGGAACAAGATGGGATTGGGAGGGAGACAAACCATAAGTGACTCTTAATCTCACAAAACAAACTGAGGGTTGCTGGGGGGACAGGGGGTTGGGACAGGGGGAGTGGGGTTATGGACATTGGGGAGGGTATGTGCTATGGTGAGTGCTGTGAAGTGTGTAAACCTGGCAATTCACAGACCTGTACCCCTGGGGATATAAAAATACATTATATGTTTATAAAAAATAAGAAATAAATAAAAAATTTAAAAAAAGAATACTAGATAATCATTTTTTACTGTAAAAGCCATGAAGTTTTATGAACATCCAGGGATTTAAGAAATGAGGACCTATCCTGAGAAACCTATTGGAAAGTCAGCTTCGGGTGACCAAAAGCACAGAAGAGATAGAAACACAACTTCTAATTGTATTCTGGAATTATTAAATATGCATTTTTGGACAACAAAACAATGCTTTAATTCTTATTTACAATGAATTTCAGACCTACATTCTATGCAGTAGGAAAGTGACTCAAATGTAGATCTAAATTTGAATTGATGGTAAAAGAACTCAAAATACATTGTTTTTTTTCCCCTTGAATTCTGCCAATAGAAAGAAGCAAAGAGAAATCAATGGCAATAAATATCCCTAATGCTCAGATTCTCATCTTGAAAAACCATTTTCCAATTTTAAAAAAAAGGAAAAACAGAAAACAGGAATCCTGGGAAAATGGGCTGATCCCAAATCTAGGGCCATAAATGTATAAGATGAGTTTGGAATACCAGATAGCAAGAAAACCATCAGACTGTTAGGGTTATGTCAACAAGACTTATAGCTGATTTAAAGAAGCCAAAGATGGGACAATTTGATTCCCATTAAAGATAATAACTGAAATATAGTAATGTGTCTAATTTCATGAATTCATAATTATATTAAAATAAACTAGTCACCATTGGAGGATATTCCAACTCAAGGTTTTAAAAGTAGTAAAAATTTTTAAAAAATCGATCATTTCTCCTGCCTTCCCGGTATAAACTATACCACCAGATAAACAAATAGTAGACAAAGGAAAATTTTGCTTTTAGATTTTTTCTTAACAGAAATATTCCAGACAATAAATGAAGAAATAATAGAATGCAGTCACTACCATTTTGCAAGTCCAAGCAGACCTAGGCTTTCAGAATCAAACATCAGTAAAAGAAGGGTAACTAGAGATTAAAAGTTTCTTGATTAAAGAATATAACACCACCTTTTTTTAAAGATTTATTTATTTATTTATTTGACAGAGAGAGATCACAAGTAGGCAGAGAGGCAGGCAGAGAGAGAAGGAAGCAGGCTCCCTGCCTAGCAGAGAGCCTGATGTGGGACTCGATCCCAGCACCCTGAGATCATGGCCTGAGCTGAAGGCAGAGGCTTTAACCCACTGAGCCACCCAGGTGCCCCCACAACACCACTTTTTAAATGGCCTTATAAAAGCATGCGCGAGGGGCGCCTGGGTGGCTCAGTGGGTTAAGCCTCTGCCTTCCGCTCAGGTCATGATCTCAATGTCTGGGATCGAGCCCCACGTCGGGCTCTCTGCTCAGGAGGGAGCCTGCTTCTCTTCCTCTCTCTCTCTGCCTGCCTCTCTGCCTACTTGTGATCTCTGTCTATCAAATGAATAAATTAAAAAAAATCTAAAAAAAAGCATGCGCGACTAATGTGAATCTGATAGAACCCTTACCACTTTTCAACTACTAACTTATAGGAAATACGGAGTTTAGAGAGATATGCTACAAAACAATACGGACATGCAAAGAGCAAATTTCAAATTACGGTAAATTCTTCAAACAACTGACTCTGTGTCTTCAACCAAAAAATCACAAGGAAAAAAAAGAAATGGGTGAGAAATCAGTGGATCAAAGGAGAATTACAAACATGATAATCAACATAAATGCAGTCTTAATTCAAACTATTAAACATGTAATACAAGACAAGTGGACTTTTGAAGACTACATATTTGACGATATCAAGGACATCTACCAATATGTTTATGGAGGAAGTGCTACAATCTTTGAGATTTCTTCAAAATAACATGAGAAGAGAGCGAGTGGATGCAGGTATAGATGAAATGAGATTGGCTACATGTTGATAATTATTGAAACTGAGTTTGGGGTAGGTATGGGTTTACTACCTTATTCTATCTACTTTTATATGTGTTTGAAATTTTCTAAAGTAAAAAATATATATGCCCTTTGGGGCACAAGTTTAGCCTGCACAAAACAATTGGTAACACTGTGTAAACATCAGTGCAAAGAGTCAGTACAGCACGGATTGGCATGGGTCTACTGGATGTGGAATAATAAGTGGATTACGCAGAATCTGATTTTCTGTAAGAAGAGGATTTGGACCAAAATCAGGAAAGAGATTTTCCTAGCTACTCTTAGATTAAAATGTCATTAGTACTCTAATTAGAAGTTGTGCCCAGCAATGTCGCAGCAAAAACTCGAGGAGCTACTCCAGATCACATAGCCAAGGAGATTTTCGTAGAAGGACTACGAGTGAGCGAGTGACAGGGACTGGTAAGGGGTGGGAAACCCCCAGGAGGTAGAACAGTGGGAAGCTCTGACAAGCCCTAGGCCTCAAAAGGCAAGGGGAGAAAACTGTACAACTTAAATCCCGCCAAAGCTGGAGCCCTGCCCAGCAAGAGCTATGTGGAGGCAAGTCCTGCCACATCCACAGCGAGACAGCCGTGGAGACACAAAGAGATAACTATGGAGGTTGCTTCTGCTGCTGCCCTCTGATCTACTACAGGCCCCGACATTGGCTGAACATAGCAAGAAGACAAAGGGCACACAGGAGCCAGTGAGAGGCAGTTCTGTGCTGGCATCCTCCCAGCCTGGGGCATAGAAAGATAGAAAATGAAGCTAGATGGGACCAGCTGACAATGACCTGCACAGAATGTGTCCTTCATCAACACCCAGGCCACATAGTACGTCTGTAAGCCATTTGTATGGTGCGTGTGCACATACTGATTATATAGTTTAATAATATGCTACAGGTATTTATCTGGAAACATACAGAAACACTTACCAACTCTTTGGCATGTGAGTATGCATGTGTGGAGAGAGAGAAGAGAGATCAGCCTATGGATTCATTTCATCTTTACATCTAATCCTTCAGTTTTCAGATCATTTTTTTATACTTTTCTTTACCCTATATTCTCCTACAATGGACCTTGAGAGTTTGTTGGGAGAGTCTAGCAGGGGAGCGCAGCTACCCAGATAATCTTGATGTAAGATCGGGGATATCCCTTACCGGGAATGGTCATCTTTGAGCTCGTGCAGTAGCTTGGGGAGGGACGCACATGGAGTGGTGAAGGCGCAAGGGGACCCCAGGCTAGCCAACAGAGTGGAAAAATCAACCTTGGCGATCAGTGAGGTGACAGATGTTGCAATAAGATCACCCTCACATCCCAGATCTATTTAAAATAAATCCCAGAAAAGGGACTACAAATGTATGATAAACTGTAAGAAAATGTTCAGCGTCGCCAGAAATCTTGGAAGTGCAATTAAAATAACAAGATACTATTTTTTGCCTGTCTGATTGGCAAGTGTTTAACCATTTGATGATATCAGGTATTGGTGAAGCTGAGGGCGAATGGGTGCTCACCCATGACCCGAGGGAGAGTGCAAGTCTGTCTGTTCTGTTACTTGTTCCGTGTGGGGGTATCCACTCCAGAGACAGCAGAGCAACACGGTGAAGGGCTCAGAACGCTCCAGGGGCAGCTGCCTGCTCTGCCGCTTAATCTCTATATAATCTGTAGTGAGTTACTTAATCTCTCACAATTTAGTTTCTATCTTCTTATTAAAAATACTTACTCTCAGGGCACCTGGGTGGTTCAGTCAGTAAAGCATCCAACTCTTGATTTCGGCTCAGGTCATGATCTCATGATCTTGTGAGATGGAGCCCTGCTTTAGGCTCTGGGCTGGGCGTAGAGCCTGCTTAAGATTCTCTCTTGCCCTCTGCTCCTCCTCCACCCTTCCCTCTCTAAAAATAAATAAGTAAGTAAGTAAGTCAGTCAATACTTACTCACCCTATGCCTCAGTTCTTTGATTCAGAAACTGGGGAAAGTGTACCAGACACATTAGTGATCAGTAAACCCAAATAAAGCCTATACACCGTAAAACAGCAGTATTACTCCTCCCCTATTTGCATAAAGAAGCTGACACAAGGGTATTTCACTACTATCATACTGTTTTTCATAACAAATAAATAGAAACAATCATTTGTATTCATGGTTGGCTATGGAAAAATTCCTGACATATAATTTTGATTGCGTAAAATATTAATGGTTTCCTATGGAGGTCTTTTTATATCTGCTAACACCTGTAACATATTTATATTTATAGGAATATCTCTATGTTTTAGAAAATTTCTGGGGGAATATGTCCAAACTGACAGCAATAATTATTCCCGCAAAGGGACTAGGATCGGGGTGAGGAAAGACAGTCAAGGGTGCTTTATGTTTATCTGTTGTGTTTGAATTCTTATCAGGAAAATTTATTCATGAGGCACCACATGATTAAAAATTAATACAGTTTTGAAAAATAATTCAGGTCCACCTGAATCCAAAACCAATGCATGTACTCACTACACATCAGAAAAACCTTTTTGTGTACCAGGAAAGCCTTTTCTTTGTGTCTATTTCTTCATTCAAACCATAAAAATTATAGTCATGTCGAAAATTGTTTTCACTCACTGTCTTGCTGCAGCTTTTATGTTAATCATTTATTTCCCACTAAATGTGAGTCATATCAAGATGCATGAATGGTAGCAATGATCTGTATCCCTTCTGATGATCATCCATCTGCTACTTTCAAATATCATTTTTTTCTTTGAAAAAAAGAAAGAAATGACAATAACTAACATTAATATCCAGTTAAAGTTTATGGTCACCTAACATTTTCACATAAATAATAGGAGCTTTGGAAAGGCAACTTAATAATTTTTCCCTGGAGAGTTATAAATAAGATTTAAAATGTGAAATATGGAGTTAAAAATCAGAGCTAGAGAGAGAATAATTTTGACTAATCAAAGTTCAGAGTGAGTGATTATCCAAACTTCCAGATGAAACCTGGGAAAAAAAAAAAAAAGAACAAGATGGGGAGAAGATGAAGTTTGGTGAGGAAAATATACAGCTATAGTTAGATGTTTGAATTTGTTCAACAAGTTTTCTGAATCATATAATTGTTAAAATCTGTATACAAATGTTAGAAAGTAGATAGTTGTTAATTATTACTATTGGTTATTTTAATAATGATATTTTACACTGTAGAAAAAAAATGCAATTGTTATGTTTATCATCTTTTTCCCTTTGGAGGTCGCCAAATCAGGGAAAGCACAATTTTTGTAAACAAGTATAAGCTTAAATTTCATCTGGGGCATCTATCCAAATCGGGGTCCAGGGGTTTCCAGGGAAATTGCCTCAGACACAATCAAGGAAATCAAGCAATAAACCCAGAAATCAGATGTCATCAAAATGTTTAGTCAGCTCAGTTCATCCCTTATATGTCAATGTCCTTAATAATCTACTATCAAAATAACCATTTGAAAAATATTAATAATATTATTTACTATTCATTGAACTTAACATCACTTTTATTATTTTATTAAATTTATTATTTTTGTATAACACAATAATATTAATACAATATTACCATTATTTTGTAGAATTAATAATGATGTGGAGTGAATATTCAAGCTCTATATAATTTCTTGATTCTATGTTTTTTTCATTCATTTTATTTCTTTTCTATTTGTCAACAATAATACCATGAAAACTGCAGGTCTCCTATGGATTATTCCCCCAGCCCCACAGTTTTCCCCTACAAAAAAAAATGTAGTGTTCAGACTAATACTTTCAAACTGATTTTACTTTAAAAATATGGTGCCATTATTTAATTATATTTTTAAAACATAACTAGTGAATTTGAGTAGTTCAAAATCACCATATTCTGCAAAACAACTGATTTCATGAAGGATGGAATAGATTAAAAATAGATATTTGACTTCCTTTAACATGTGTTTAATCTGCTGAAAGATGCTGAATAAATTTCAAGTAGCTGATACAAGCAAATTTCAAAATAATTGATTCCGCGTTGCTCTAGAAATTAAAAACCAGATAAGCGGGTGTGCAGTACTTCCCTTGATGGAAGTCAAGGAGCACCATCCTAGACTGACCATCTTCTTCTCTTCCTTTCTTCTACTCTACCACTGAATTAGAGCACTTGCTTATTGTTGCCACAATCTTGGGGATCCTGCATCCTCTAGGCAATGTTGTTGAAGAGGAATGTTTAAGAAGGAAAGAAAGCCTTCTCTGGGAACCTATGACTGGGCACCTGGGTGACTCAGTCGGTTAAGCATCTGCCTTAGACTCAGGTCACGATCTCAGTGTCCTGGGATCGAGCCCCTGTGCTGTGCAGCAGGGAGCCTGCTTATCCCTCTCCCTTGCTCTTCTCCCCAGTTCATATGCTCTCTCTCTCAAATAAATAAAAAAATCTTTAAAAAATAAAATAAACACAGAAGCATATTTTGTACAACTTAGTCATTGGCTTGATATATTGCAATTTTCTTTACATATGAGTAAACATTGATTTGCAAGTATCATTTTAATGGCATCATTGTATTACTTATATAATATGGAATGTGTATAATATATAATATGTGATGTGTAATATATAAATAAATATATAATTCTGATATAGGATAGGTTTTAAAATTTGTAAATATAACTTTATTTTTTAAAAATGTTTCCCAACCTTAATGTTAGCTATTGGAGAACTGGGTAAGTTTTACTCAGGTTCCCCCAGCTGCACACAGGCCTTCATAGAATTACGTAGCCTCTGGTAAGAGCTACCTTCTCCTGCTTCAGTTAGAGTTGAGGAACAGAATTTACTTTGGATTCTCTCCCTGAAAAATGTGTCCTTATCATTGGGAAAGTTAACTCCTCTCCCTTTGTTTATTCATTAAGCAAATATGTATTAATCTCCTAAAACACAATAGCATCGACATTGACTTCTTGAAAGTTGGCATAACATTTACCTACTCTCTCCAGTCTCTCTGGGAATACCTTAGTAAGCCTAGAAGCCTATAAATTGATGGTGGTTCACACAGGGGGATAAAAAGCCGTAATGATAATGACCAACAGGCTAAGCAAGGGTGAAAAAACTTACCACTACAGAACAGAAAGCAATTAAGGGGAGGTAGAAGAATACACATATATGTTGTCAGCCATTTCTTCACCCAACCCACTTTCCTTGATTATCTAGTATGCGCTTGGCTCTGTGCTAATTCTAGTGAGAAGAGCTATTTATGGACAGAGGCTAAGTAGTTAACAGAGGTAAACTTAGGGTGCTATGACACTCTTAGGAAAGACAACTTCTAATAAAGGAGGTAAAAAGTGGTCAGAGAAGAGGTCCAACCAAGAACTAAGATTAGACAACTGGAGTATTAAATTAATTAAACAAAGAGGCCATTAGACTGCCAGGGAGTCTAACCCAGCCAACCAAAATTTAAGCCTATAAATGCCTCAAGGTTATGAAGCTGAAATCTAAGGACAGCTGATCACAAATAGCCTAGGAGACTTTAAGCCGTAGCAGATCAATAATTTCCTTATTTTGCTTCTGCCTTTTCTCTATAAGTCTCCAGCCAAGCAAGCTTCTGTCAGGGGAGCGCTCCTAACCACTCCTACTTTGGCACTGCCCCATCCTAATCGATTTTTGCTCAAATAAATTCTTAAAATTTTTAATATGTCTCAGTTTATTTTTTAACAGGAGTTAGAGACTTGGGTATCCTTTATTGTCTTATCAGACCCGCAGGTTTTAAACTCCAAATGCAGTCACAATAGAGATGATCCAGCAGCCAAGGAAGGGAGTCTGACTACAGGGTAGTGCAAGTTATTAATAATGTACACGATCTGGGAGATTATCAAATGAAGTAAGCACCAGGAATGGGTGAGGAGTTTAGTCTAGGCTCTGCCCTTTACTGTCTCTGTTGGGTGGACCCTCGGTTTTGTCTACTTTAAAGGAGAGAAAAGAAATTAAAAACCATCCTGTATGTGCCAGCATTTCATAAGCTGTTAAGGTTACTGATGTAAAATCTGCAATGTAAACATTGCAGGAGCAGCTTGAATGCTAACACCATCTAAGCAGTGGCAATATTAAAACTATGTTTAACACTCTTTATTTTGTTCTGACAAAATAATGAGAAAGATATGATGTGCTAATCTATTAATCCAATATTTTATAGCCCTTATCATTAATTAAAAATTCTCTGCTTCTTCATATTCTTCTGCTCTCCTTCGAGACTTGTCCTTGGACATGTTAATATAAGCCTCGTCTTCTTCCCAACTTATTTCCTTTCTAGTTAAAAAAGAAAATATGGTAGAATAACATAAATTAGATAGCAATAAACATAAATAATACTTTATTATTTGTGTATATGCATACATACATATATACATATATATATATATATATTCAGCACCCATATCATCTAAATTCTGATTTTCAGTGGTTTCAACAGAAATTAGTGTCACTAGAAGGCCAGAGAATTTCTATCTACCTAAACACAGATTCCCCATGGAAGACTCAGTCAAGTCCCTGTTGAATATGGTTGAGAGGCGGGGTTCCCTTCTTCTCCATTCCTTTAGCCCCCACTAGGGGAACAGAAGTTATGTCTTGAAAGTAGCATGCTGGGAACACTGGAACAACAATTGCCCTTCCATTGCCAGGAGAGGCAATTGGAGAGGTATCTCCCTACCCCCAGCCTTCTGGTCCCCATCCACTGAGTGCTCAGCCTCTCAGTGTGTGGAGTGGGTATGTCAGTCAGTTCCAAGCTTGTTGTCATTTCTATCCTCAGCTCTAGAGCCCTGGCTCAAACATTTTGCCTCTGGGGAGAAACAGGCCAAAAACAAAGCCATCCCCCCAAAATCAATTTCATTTGCAAGAGGGTGAAAAAATTCAAGTCTAAAAGTGCTCTGATGAACTGCAAAGGATGTGGCGAAAGGATATTGGGAGAATATTCAAGATAGAGGCTAAATTGTAGACTAGCTGGTTTGTGGGAAAGAACCAAGAAATAGGGCAGCTGGGAAGAGCTCTTCCGATCTCAGAACAAAAATCAAACAATGACCTCAGAAACGATTTCTTCAAAAGAGCCAGAATTTGACTGGGTATCATTTCTTCTTTAAATATCCAGTAGAATTCACTAGTGAAACCATCTGAGCCTGGTACTTTCTTTTTCTGAAAATTATTAATTATTGATTCAGTTTCTTCAGTAGATATAGGCCTATTCAATTTTCAAATTTTCCCTGTGTAAGTTTTGATAATTTTGTGCCTTCCAAGGAACTGGTCTATTTCATCTAAGTTATTGAATTTCTGGGCATACATCTCTGAGCTGTGACCTTCGCACATACATCTCTACAGTGAGATCATTCTTGGATCTTCAGCATGGGATTCCTGAAAGTAATACCTCTAAAAGCGTGGGATTTCTGTCAAAATGTAACTCCCAAGAATTTCTCACTCTCACACCAGTCTACATTCAGCCTCTAACAATTCATCAAACGTACCAGTTAAATCTTCCTACCAGTTTATGGCTCCAGTGGCTTCGGTTCTTTTAAGTAGATCTTGGCTGTCATTATATTTGCCTGTCCCTTCAGATTCCAGGGTGATAGTTTGTTTGCCCTGAAACTTCAACTGTCTGATGGGGTCCAAGAAAAGTCATTGATTTTCAATTTTCAGATTTTTTTTGATGTAAGAACAGAAATGGTGGGTTCCAAACTCTTCATATGTTAGCTCTGAAACAGGAAGTGGTCAGCTTATTCTTTTTTACTGCTGAGTAGTATTCCATTGTATAAAAGACCACAATTTGTTTATTCATTCTCCTGTTGATGGATTTTGGGTTGTTTTGAATTTTTGTCCATTAATAAAGCTGCTACAGATATTCTTTTAACTGTTTTTTTTTTTTTTTTTTTGGTGGTCATAGTATCATTAATTCCATCATTCCAGATTCAAACTAACCAATACATCAGAACAATGCACCTATACAGTAAATGAATCACCTGCCATATAACTGACTTTGTAACTTACTCAGCACTGGCTGGCTGGACTGTCCCTGTAGAAAATAGACTTGATTGGAACAGCTAACTTACTGTTGGTAGACTTCAGCCTGAGGAGAATCACTTCTTGTAGCACAAGCTGTGAACTCAAGTCTGCATAGAAGTATCATTCCTTATTTTACTAGAACTACATGTCTGTTGAGCCACCATTTGACCTGGTAACAGCATATGAAATCTTAGTCATTTATAAGTAAACTCGCACAGTCAATAAAGACTTTATACTGTTATTGGTTCCTTCTTGCTCATTTCCTCCCTGAGTCTAAGCTCTGGGGTATATATCCTGCCATTCAATTGGAGAGAAGGTGACATCTTTTTATGGCCTCTGCTGACACTTGCTGAGATAGTTTCCTAAAGATGTCTTTACATCATTTGTGCTCTTCTTTTTTGAAAATGTACAAACTGTTTTATTATATTTTGT
This sequence comes from Meles meles, assembly GCF_922984935.1. Taxonomy (NCBI): domain Eukaryota; kingdom Metazoa; phylum Chordata; class Mammalia; order Carnivora; family Mustelidae; genus Meles; species Meles meles. Next base: position 57,986,999 of record NC_060077.1, read on the forward strand.
CAACTGAAAATATTAACTGCATAAACTATAACAGGTTATTATCAAATATCTATAATTATTTTGTATTTAAAATTCAAATCATAGTACATAGGTTATCTGGAAAATCATATCCCTTTTAACCTCAGAGCAAATCATCATGAACACCTGCAGCTGATTCACTTTATAGTAGTGCCATGTACCTAACAAGATATTGTATGACCAATAAAATCATCTGGGACAGATTATTTCAAGGCCACTACAGAATGTGATTTAATTCTTAATCTTAAGAATGTTAACTTGTATGTGGCAGATTCCACTTATCCTCAGTATAGAGGAGGATAATTCTCCTCTCTCACTATCATCCCTTCTTAAGGGCTATTCTCACTAAATATTAGTTGACTTACTTTTTATAATAAGCTAATTTCCCTCTACTCCACACACATATACACTAATAAAATTTGAGAGATTTTAAAATGCTGCTTAATGCCCAGCCTGGGAATTTTTATTGGATTCATCATGATATTAGCAAGGGAAAAAGTGTGAGCACTTCATCACTGGGGCCAGAAAAATCTTAGATTCAGTGAAATGTCAGTTTAGAATTTGTCATTATCCAATCCATAGAACATGTAGGACACTGGGCTTCATTTGAACTTCCTTGATACTGTTTATGATGGCCAACTTTCATAGATCTTTATCTTTACAAAAATTTAATTTATCATAAACTTGGGTAATGTAGTACATAGGAAATGACTGGCTTTATGCGATGATTGGTACACTGTTCATCAGATATTAGGAAGTATGAACCTACAATTTTATCATTCTTAATCTCCTAAAATGGTAGAAGAGTTGAGAGATTGAACTCCATTAACTTTAACACTTCTTGTCAAAAAGTTATAGTCTCTACTTAAATTTATCTCCATGGAATCAGAGGAGAGGGAATGCCTACATGTCTAGAGAAATGACCAAAGACATAGACCTACAAAGTACATGGCACATTAGGGAGGCAGAATTTGACTACAGTAGAGAGTTTTTGTTGGGATTAGTATAAAGTAAAGCCTGAAAGGCAGGTTGGCGGTGGACTCTAAAGAGCCTTGAATATTGGGATAAAGAGTTTATATTTTATCCTACAGATAAGGGAGAGCAATTGCAAGGATCCGGGTCAGGTGAGCATAATGGTTTCAAAAGGAATGATCTGGTGTTAACAGGTGTGGATTAAGCTGGAGTGAGGCTGGAAGAAGAAAAATGATAGAGGGGATGTTTTCTAAAATAGGTGTGAGTTAAGGATGGCTTGAGCAAGGGTGATGTCAGTAAGATTCAGAGCATAACCAAAGCCAACTGCTCAAAAAGAATTGGTGAAACTGGTTGATATGATATAGGGAGCTAATGGGAAGAAAGACTCAAAGACAATTCCAATTTAATGTTGGGAGAATTATATTCCCACTTAGTTCAACATGGAAAGCATTTAGAGAAAATAGAAAATGTGAGTTCAGTTTTAGAGAAGCATAAGTAGATATATAAGAAGAACTGTGCTGTGCAGTGGAATCTGGAGGGCTGGCTGAGACAGCAGGGATGTATCCATTTTAATTTTAAATAAAACTTCACTGAAAAAAATAGGCAGATAAAATTAAGTTTCCACTTGAACTTTACATTTGAAAACTTAAAGGACCTAGTCATTCATATTACTATCATGTTTTAAATTTATACTCAAACATATGGGTTAGGTTCTATATTTAATCATGTCTCTTGTGTGTGTATGCTTTGCTAGAATATTATAGGCAATGCCTTTCAATTTGACAGAAATTAGCTTAATAAACAAAATGTCTTTTTTCAAAGGGTAATTTTTACCATGTAAGTGAATGTTCCCATTAAATACCTCCAATAAAATGTGAAGTATTCATTTTCCTGGCAAAGAGATCTCTGGATATACTACGTCTGCATAACATCAAAGTGGTTCAAGGTAGTGAAAATTGTTTCCAAATCAAAATGCTCATTATTTTGCATGTTAAAGAGGTTCAAAAATATAAGTAGGGAAGTCACATAATTAATCTAGCCTCCGTTTGCTCATCTGTGAAGCAAGAAACTGAAATGATAGCAAAGTTCCCTTTTAGTTAGTACATTTTATTGTATGTAAACAACAAGTCTCAAGACAACAAACACAAAAATCCTATTATGGAACATGTCAGGTATACTAAGAAATACACCAAAAAGAACAATTGCCAAGAAAATCTAAAAGTATGGGAAGTTGTGTCTGACATTGAGAGAAATTCACTTTATTCCAAGTCTCTTTATCCAAGAAGCTTTAAAGAATTTTGTGGTTGCAGTAATCACAATCTCAAAGGGGAGAGAATAAAAGCAAATTTTCTAAACCCAATTTCAGTTGACATATCACGTCAGGGGTATAATCTCGCAGGTCAAAGTGCGGCCCACAGATGAACAGCGTAGGCGTCAACTGGGATCTTGTTAGAAACTCAGAATCTCTGACTCCATTCCAAACTTATGGAATCAGAATCCATGTTTTAACAAGATCCCTCGGTGATTCCCATGCACATTCAAGTGCGAGAAGCACTGATAGATGACCCTACTGGATCCACACTTAGAGAGTAAGCGGATTCATACCATCCATCTGTGGAGATCCCACCCTGTCTTACTTGTCTACAGTCAATCAAATTTTATGATGTCACTTGCCCTAATAGTGGCACTTAGTAAAAGATATGTGACCCTGAAGAGATTCTCAATGAAGGAAATAGCCTGAATTAGACTTCATATAAGAGTAGCATAGACCATTTATGGGAACTTGTTCCACTCTAGCCAACGAGACCCCAGAGACTTTTAGTTTAAAATCTGAATGGAGGTCCTTCCTTATCTGCTGCTTCATTCACCAGGGCAAAAACAAAGTGCATCTAGAGAGCTGTACAGAAGATACACATGTTCTTATTCATTTTGCAAGAAGTGTTCTGTTCTTTTACAGTTTTTCTGTAGAAATTGCCTTAAGTCATACGCAAATGACTATGTCTTGCCTAAGCTTCATTATGCTTTTTTAAAGTATAGGGTTGCAACAGTGTTTGGAAACTAGTAAACTGAACTGACTGAAAAGGGTACTTGTTTTATTTGCTCTGTGGAAGAAAAAAGTGAGGCAAAAGAAAAGTAAATAAATACACATTTCTTATGCATCTACTATGTGCTAACTACACTGGATATTTTATATGAAGAACTAGGGTCTCTAAAATGTTAAACTTGAGATCAGTTCCCTAATCATGTCAATTTGGTGTTATTGTCATCTGTCCCAACTCTAAAAACACAGATTTTGAGTAACTTATTAAAACTTACGTGTCTAGGGGCGCCTCGGTGGCTCAGTGGGTTAAAGCCTCTGCCTTCGGCTCGGGTCATGATCCCAGGATCCTGGGATCGAGCCCCACATCAGACTCTCTGCTCAGCAGGGAGCCTGCTTCCTCCTCTATCTCTCTCTGCCTGCCTCTCTACCTACTTGTGATCTCTGTCTGTCAAATAAATAAATAAAATCTTTAAAAAAAAAACTTACGTGTCTAAAAGTTTGCTTTATTATAAATGATTAATAGTTCCAGGCCTTTCTCATCTCTCCAGTTATATACTTTTTAAAAAAGATTTTATTTATTTACTTGACACAGAGAGAGAGATCACAAGTAGGCAGAGAAGCTGGCAGAGAGAGAGAGGGGAAGCAGGCTCTCTGCTGAGTAGAGAGCCCGATGTGAGGCTCGATCCCAGGACCCTGAGATTATGACCTGAGCCAAAGGCCGAGACTTAACCCACTGAGCCACCCAGGCACCCCTTCAGTTATACATGAATAAGAAAATACTCTGTAATAGTAGAAATAAGATGATCTTGTTATTTCGGGCGCCTGGGTGGCTCAGTGGGTTAAAGCCTCTGCCTTCCGCTCAGGTCATGATCCCAGGGTCCTGGGATCGAGCCCCACATCGGGCTCTCTGCTCAGCAGGGAGCCTGCTTCCTTCTCTCTCTCTGCCTGCCTCTCTGCCTACTTGTGATCTCTCTCTGTCAAAAAAATAAATAAAATCTAAAAAAAAAAAAAAAAAAAAAGATGATCTTGTTATTTCAATAGCCAGAGTGCCTACCTTAGATCTTAAACACACATCAAGACCTTATCTGATGATACTGTTTACCTGATTGTGCTCCCTGAGAAGTCTCTTGGGACTATAACTAAAAGCATTTTGTATCTGGTTTCAGTTATCATGTTACTGTACATGCAAGGACTGCCTGCATTACAAAGCAACTTAGCTGGAGGTACCACGAGGTACGAAAAAGCAGGTGGATTTTAGAGGCACTCAATACCTGTATAGAGGTGTAACACAAGAGACTACCTTTTTTTTTACAGCTTAACCTAAAAGAATGCTTCAGGAGGCGCTCCACAGAGTAGACGAAATTCTCACAGAAAATCAGCAGACTTTCTGACTCAAGAAAACAGACAACCGACTTCAAGGAAGCCATGCCTTCTGGAAAGTGAGGGAATAAGCCTCAGAAAGGAGGGAGACAGAGAAAAAGACCCCCAAATCTGCAGTCAAACTGGATTCAACTATGCAGCAGAACCCTGAACCACACCCGTGTGAGGCAGACCACAGAAGTCAGCTAAGCATGGATGAGCTGAGCTGACATTTGCGCTGCCGCAAAGAGAGACGAAGTTTGCGGTTTGGGTCCCAAGTTTATTGCCAACTCAAACAAATGAAAAAAATCAACACTCCTTGGAAGGATTAAAAAGAAAATATGTTCTTCACAAACACATTCACAGTGTCCAGATACACTCTACAATTCTTTCAGACTCAGAGGACAAAGAATATAATGACTCATTCTCAAGAGAAAAGACACCAACCCCCAGATGACCCAGGCATTGGGATTAGCGGACAACAATTGTGAAGCAGCTATTCCAACCATGGTCAATGACGTAAGGAAAATATTCTCACAGTGAACAAAAGGTAGGTTTTCTCAGCAATGTAGTAAGAAACAAAAAGAACTGGAGTTAAAATTCTAAACTTAAAAAAATACAATATGTGAAATAAAAACGCAGAGGATAGGTTTAACAGCAGAATGGAGATGACAGAGGAATGAGAAAGTGAACTGAAATGTATATGAATATAAATGATCTAATCTGAGGAAAAGGTTGCAAAAGTGACAAAGTCTCAGCGTCCTGTGGGACAATATCAAAAGGTGTAATGTTGCATGTAAGTAAAGTTAAGAAGGAGAAGAGTACGAGAATGAGGAAGAAATAATATGAATACATTATGGTTGGCTATTCCCCAAATTTCATAAAATAAATATATTTAGAGTCTCCAAATTCTCAGAAAACCAAAAACAGGAAAGACATAAAGAAAAACTCCCATCAGTGTACCCTAGGCAAACTGTTGAAAACCAAAGATTCAAAGAAAATCCTGAAGGCAACCAGAAACTCAGAGATAGTAAGTATGTGTTGTCATTTTAAGTCACTAAATGGGGTAATTTGCCATGCAGCAATAGCTAACTAACACCACTATTACAGCTGGAGGTATCAGTACCCCCACTCTTAAGAATTGACAGAACGGGGCGCCTGGGTGGCTCAGTCAGTTAAGCATCTGGCTTTGGCTCAAGTCATGATCCCAGGGTCCTGGGATTGAGCCCCACATCAGGCTCCCTGCTCAGTGGAGAGCCTGCTTTTCCCTCTCCCTCTGCCTGCCACTCTGCCTACTTGTGCTCTCCTATCTCTCTGTCAAATAAATGAATAAAATCCCCCCAAAAAAATTTTTGACAGAACAGATAGAAAATCGGGATAGAGAAGACTCAAAATATTATCAACATGTTTGCCTTACATGTAATTTAGAGACCACATTGGTCAATAACAGAAGAAAATGAATTATTTTCAAGTGAAAACAGATTATTTATTAGGGTAGATCATATTCTGGACCATAAAATAAATCTCAATAAATTTAACAGGATCAAAATCATTCCAAGTATGTTCTCTGCCCAGAATGGGATTAAATGAGAAACCGACAATAGAACAGTGTCTAGAAATACCAATTACAGACACTAAAATCATACTTCTAAATAAAATGGATCAAAAAAGACAACACTGGGAATATTAAGGAAAAAATTAACTGAATATAAATGAAAAGCTGGACATCAAACTACATGAGATGCTGCTAAAGCAGGGGCTCAGAGAGAATATTATCACATTAAAATCTAATATAAGGAAAGAAGAAGGGTCTCAAATCAATAATCTAAATTTCCATCTCAAGAAACTAGAAGAAGAAGAGTAAACTAAACCTTGAATAAGCACAAAGAAGGAATAAAGAGTGAAATCAATAAAAAAACGAAAACAAAATAACCCCAAAAGGGACAGTGAATAAAACCAAAAGCCGATTTTTTGAATGAGTGAATAAAGTGGATAACCTCTATAAGACGTACCAAGTATTCACCAGAGAGCAATGAAAATATAGATCCCCAAAATAAAACCAATCAGGTGCATTTACTCAAGAGATAAAAACAAACACTCCTGAAAATGTTTGTGCAAAAATATTCTTGGTAGCTTCATTCATAAGTATCAAACACCCAGGTAAACAACTCGGATGTCTATCAGCAGGGGAATGGATAAGCAAATTGTGATATATTTACACAATTAACTAGAACTTTGCCATAAAAGAACCCACTCTTGATACACACAATGGCATGGGTTCTAATGAATCTCATGGACATGCTGCTGAGCTAAAAGAGAAAAACAAAAACGTATATACTCTGTGATTCATTCATATCAAGTTCTAGAACAGACAAATTGAAAATATAGTGAGAGATATCAAAAGAATGGTTGTCTCCGGGTGGAAGAGGCAGAAGAGTATCTACTAGAGAAGGGGAAGGGGACTATCTTTGGTGCCGTGTCTGGATCCACAAGGGTGGGTTACAAGGTTGTATACATCTATCTACATCATCAGAGAGAGAGACTAATGATCGAGCAAGAGGACTGAAAGATAATATGAAAGGATAAAACAAAAACAAAGAAAGAAAGAGGAAGGAAGGAAGAAAAAAACGCTGGTCAGGATCTTGGGGGAAGGAATTAATCTGGACCACACAGAGAAGCATAGAAGACTTGCAAAGGCAAGACTGATTTGGAAAACACAGAAGCGAACACTGAGGTGAGAAGGAGAGCAGTCTCTTGAGAATGGACAAGGAGCCTCCAGGGACGGACAGTTTTTAAGTTACTCACTCTGTGTATGAATGCTTGACCTTGTAATTATGTGTGTGTGTAATGTCTATTTTATAAATACTCACACTGACTTTAAGTATGTACATGTGCAATGACAGCCAAGTTAAGATTTGTAAAGCCCCTAGACACAGAAAATATCATGGTATTCTGCCTTATCTTACCTCCGTCATGAAATTCCAAATTAAAATCACATAATCATGGACTGAAATATATATGGATGAATATCTATGGCATCTAGAATGTGCTTCAAAATAATCTGGGTGGGGAGATGAATGGCTATGTGGAACAGTTTGGTTATGGGTTAATAGTTATTACAGCTGGGTAATGGGTACTATTATGTATGTTGGAAAGACAGTTACAGAACCCTGTAGTAACCATAAAATAAGAGTGCTAAAGCCAGCAAACTTTTAATTTATTTTTCATGATTACTACTTTGAAGCTTGAAAATAAATGTCCAACTCTTTTAGTGCTCCTGTTGCTGATGTTAAAAGTCCACACATAGTTTGCATCCTGGGGATCCTGTGCTGGCTGGACTGAGGATTGCTGCCCCTGATTGTCTTGTCTGAGGATGGCTTCCCAGGTTAAGGGGGCTTCAGGGGCAGTGCGAATAAAAGCTAAGAGAAGAAGCTAGTTCTTTGTCACTGCCTGGTAAGAAGCATCCTGGCTGACCTGAGAAAGGACCAGCAGTGACTTCAACATCAGACGAGGGGGATATAGCATTGGGTAGGGGCTAGTGTATTTAGTTTACTGGTCAGGATCTGAATAAAATTATAATTGAGGTATTTTTTTTTAATTTTAGAAATAAAAACTGAGGTAATAAATTTGAATTTCCTAAGAACTATTGATTGTAGGTTGTAGCCCTTTGAGCTAATCTATCATTAAATGTGTTTAATATATACTAGGCTATTAATATTTCTAGCTGTTGAAATATTTGTTTTCTTTGAACAAATATAAGCCATTCTGAAGATGATGAACATTAATTTTTTTTTTAAAGATTCCATTTATTTGGTAGAGAGACACAGCAAGAGAGGGAACACAAGCAGAGGGAATGGGAGAGAGAGAAGCAGGCTTCTCGCCTAGCAGGGAGCCCAATGCAGGGCTCGATCCCAGGACGCTGGGATCATGACCTGAGCCAAAGGTAAATGCTTAACGACTGAGCCACCCAGGTGCCCCAAACATTCATTTTTAAGAAATGAATTCACTTTAATTTTTAAGTTATCAAAAATTTACAACACTGAAAAAAATACCAAAGAAAGAAAATCTTCTATACTTAAATATCTCCATATTCATTTCTTGTAGTTTCTTAGAGTAAGAAATAAAATTATATGATCCTAAATAAATAATACTACAGTAATCCTACTTGGTTAAGATAGAAACTCAAGATACCATATAGGCAGAGATTACTCTTTGCAACTAAACAACAAACTGATTTTGATTTGTTATTTATTTATTTATAAATATAGGAGAAAGACTTATACTATCAAACTTTGAATAATTATTATAAAAAATTAATGCTGTACTGGGAACATATATTTAAAGATTTGGAAATGCACGAAGATTAATAATAAATAGAAAGAGAAGACGTTACTCTTTCATATTTGGAACAACAACTAGTCACAACAGTAACCTATTTTCAGTTACTCAACAAAGCAATCAGCCAGTACTTTCTGAATAAGTATAAGAAGCTGCAAAGTGTACAAGAGATGCATATGATAAGGAGTTCACAATCCTGATGAAGGAGTGGGCAATCCTAACGTGTAATATACCGGAAATGACTAGGAAAAACACAACATATTATGTGAATAGGCTTCAGGACAGAGTTTCCAAGATGAAGTCTTTCATAGGAGCTCAGGAAGGACAGGTAACACTGAGCGGGGGAACGCACCTTGATGATAGTAACAAAAGGACGAAGAGAACACTTCACTTATGCACTGCGTACAATCCTGAAAGTATTCACTTTTATAAAATAAGTTGTTCCTATTTTCTTTGAAACCAAAAACAGAAGATCTTAAAATATCCACTTTTTCCTTTAATGTAAACTACAAAATATGGGTTTTTTTCAAGATTTTTATTTATTTGAGAGCCAGTGAGTGAGAGAGTGAGTGATTGAGAGAGAGAGAAGGAGCAGGGGGAGGGGCAGAAGGAGAGCGAGAGGCAGATGCCCTGCTGAGCAAGGAGCATGACATGGGGGCTCCAACCTGGAATTCCAGGATCATGACCTGAGCCAAAGGTAGATGCCTAACCGACCAAATGAGCTGCCCACACCCCCAAGACAGGTTTTAAATGCTGACTCTTCTAAATATTTATGACACAGATATAGACAAGTCGAGTTAAATTGAAGAAATATTGTAACAAAGAGAAATATATTGTACTGGTATTGATTAAGATTTTAATGAGTGTCTTTACATGTATATAATTCTGTCATTCCCAATTTTTTTGTTTGTTTTAAACACACCAAGAAAAAGTGGTATGTATCCCAATAGCTGAAGCAAGCCACACAGAGGAGCCACTACAGCTTATTCATATAAAATGTACAAAAAAATGCTCTGTCAGAGGTATTTACAAGTCTACAAGAATTATTTCCACATGCAGCATAATGCCAGAAATAAACTAGAATTTTCCTTATCATCATCCTCGACTTATTGTCCAGGTACCTCCTATATGAAATAAACATGCTTGGATTCTCTAAAGAGGGGGAGAAAAGGATGTTTTTATCATGGCCCTTGCCCTTGAGAATCTTAGAATGCTTTATGAGATACGTGCAAATAAAAAAAAAGGACAATTTCTATCAGGAAATTTTCATGTATGTCCACTGGACAGCAGAGACAATGCTGAAGATAGATCAGGAACTGGGTACAAAAATAAGGCTCCTGGTTATGATAAAACATGTAAAATGTCCTCCATTCCTGCTCCTTTCAGTCTAGCTGATTGACATTAAAAAAGAGGAAAGTAAGGCCAATATGTAAATGGAAAAAGCATCGAAACCATGTAGGATGTTCAGACTGATCCGGTGATGCAGTTCAGGGACAAAGAAGGAGAAAGAACAGGAGAATCAGCCGTGGTATTTGTGACTCAAATAAAAGATAAGAAAATTAACAAAGAAAATTTGCATATTGTAGTATATATTATCACCTCCTGGAATGCACTTTGAACTATCTCAAAACATACCCCCTAAAAAGTAAAATACCCTTATTTCCAATAAGAAACCTTAATTATGGATCCATCCAAATATTTGTTATACATTTTTAAGGATTACAGTTGGGTTAGTTTACTTTCAGCCCCCAACCCCCTTTTTTTTTTTCATTTAGTTTTTCATAAAAGACAAGGCTTTGCAGCAGCAAATAAACTATATGGTATTTACTGTAGGGATTAACTTTTAAATTAAAACGTGTGCTTGTTAACACAGTTCCTGATGGTCTACAGGAGATTTGGGCTGTGTCTAAATGATATATGTAAAGAATCGTTTTAGTGGGAAATAATTAAGTTAGGCAAACTGATTTCACATAAAATTGTTTTGACTAAGCTTTTCACTCTCTAACAGGTTTTTTGGGTGTTATTAAAAACATGGTTTTATTTAGAAATCACCCAGGAAAAATGTGACATTTCCCTAAGATAATGTGGATAGCTATTCATATGTCATCTTCAGTAAATGGCAGTTTTTTGTCCTTAATTATTTGGATTGATCATCCACATTGACAAAATTTATTTCCTATTGATGTTCTGAGTTATTCAATATTATTCTGGTGACATGTATCAAGATATTTTGTATTCTTGGGCAAAACAAAAAGATTCAGCTTCAAAGGGTAAAAACAATTGTAGCAGCAAAGTGAGTAGACCAGAAGCACCTTCTGAAAGCTATGCTCGCCAGCTGGCTTTTTTCCACTGCCTCCACTGGGACAGTACACTTAAGTTCCATCTAAAACATTTGTGTTTTGTTTATGGTCCACTGAGAAAAGAAACTCCCTCAAGAGTAAAGGGCACACTGGGGTGGTGCCGTTGAGAGACGTGAACCACCATAATACGTGTTTAATGAATTGCCATTACAAAGTGGAATCACAGCTCTTTCAAATGGCAACAGATTTGTTCATTCTAAAGGGAACAAACAAAATACACTTGACCACTTACACCTGTTCTTTAGTCTGTGGTCTTCCCTTCAGTCTGAGGAACACATGGAGACTGCAAACACTATTTCCCCTGAGGACGTTAGATCAAGAGAGGACACCCTGTGGCTGAGCACTACCCCGTGGGCAGAAGCCTTTAGTATAGCCAAGGGAGGTAAGGGGGGAGGGAGCAGAGGCGGGATGAAATGAAGAAGACCTCTGCTTTCCCAGATTTGCAATCACTCCCTGACAGCTGACAGGACCGTGCCTCAATGCAGGATTTCTTCTCAGGCAGATGGATACTAACTTTAACTATATAAATATGCATCTTGAAGTGACGCATAAGGAGACTGAATGAACATCCTTGGAGTGTATTAATATACATACTTCCACCCCCTCAATTTTCATGAATGCTTAGGACACAATATACGTGTTTCAGTGGAGGTCAGAGGATGATGTTCTGTTGGAGGCTGGTGAGCTCCATAATGGGAGGATCTTGAAAAGTCAGAGAACAGCAAAGGCTTCTGACTATCTTTGTGAACCAGAGAGAAGGCAGAGCTTCTATAGGAAGAGGGAGGACATTGAAAAAAAGGATGGACAGGAACGTAATTCGCCTACTTCATAATTCTGCCCAGGGTCCACCTTTGCCTCAAAATTTGGTAGCTCTCACACCAAAAAAACAAAAAACAATAAACAGAAAAAACCCTAACCATCAATAGTCCTTGCTCACTTGATCCATCTTCTTGACCTGTATTATACTGCTAATGCACTTTCCATCTTTGAAAGCTAATCAGTTTCTTAGAGGGAGCATAATTTATGGATATTCTGTGTTCTTCAAACTCCCAACTCATCCTATAGTCTACATCCGCATCAGCCCACACCCAGGGGTATAAGAGTATCTAATTGGTAAAACTGCAGTGTCTTTGTTTCAATTATTTTGAACCCATCTTCTTTTATACTCTTGTCATTCAAGTCCTTTAAATACTCCAAAACTATTAATTCATCATGCCCCCAAACTATTACCAGCTAATCATTCTGATTTGACCTATAACACAGGCACACGCTATATTTTACTATGTCTATAACACACATACACACACACAGTTTTACCATAACGTTGCAAACTCCGTGATTTTAGCTATAGCCATTCTCATTTTAACTACAATCTATTTAAAAAATCAAGACATCATAAGGGTGAAATAGTAAATATCAAATATCTGTTTCCCTTGGTCAAGAGCCTAAATTAGCATGAAGCACAAATCCATGCGCACAGCCATATTAAAAGTATTGTTCCCTAAATGAGGGTTCTCTGGCACAAACTGCTAGTGATTGTTGAGCCACTGAAGTTGTAATGCATTTCTGAAACACATGTTATAATCATCAAACCTAAATATATCTCTAATTAAAACAAATCCTGCCATGAGTATGAAGATCAAAAGGAAAGTGCTCTTGATATATTGCTGTTCAATTTAGTCCTCCACCTCTTGGGCAGAAATCTCCCAGAGATACTGCAAATCCATTAGAGTCTGTTACATGCTAAAGCTTCTAGTTTAACTCCAAGCACCTGTGTAAAATCCTGGATTATACATCACTGCTGCGATCTACGCCCAGGAACCATCTGGTGGGATTGTTTATGGGAAGGGTTGGAGGGGGGTACACTGAGCAACATCTTGAGGGTTGACTGATCAGAAAATATAAATGATATTGGGGCACCTGGGTGGCTCAGTTGGTTAAACAATTGCCTTCGGCTCAGGTCATGAACCTGGAGTCCCAGGATCGAGTCCCACATTGGGCTCTAGGTCCATGGGGAGTCTGCTACTCCCTCTGACCTTCTCCCCTCTCATGCTTTCTCTCTCTCTCTCAAAAAAATAAATATTTAATGAAAAAAAAAGAAAATATAAATGATACTTCCAAAACAATGAGTGAAAATTTCCAGCACCCCTCCATTCGATGGGCAGAAGTTGAGGGGGAGTCCTTATGCCCCTTTAAAATAAAGCCTACAAAGGTGCCTCCCTCGAATTATTGTTTTGGTCAATAAAGACTGTATGAAAAGCTTTTTGAAAAATCTGAAGGACTTTAAAAACAGGAGGTATTGTTACTACTATTATTGTGCTTTAATTATTGTTAGTTAATTGCCCACTTTAATATACCTGTGCCTTTGGTTTTCCATTTAGCTCACTGAACTGCAGTGTTAATTTCTTCTTAAAGACGTTATATATAGGGGCACCTGGGTGGCTCAGTGGGTTAAGCCGCTGCCTTCGGCTCAGGTCATGATCTCAGGGTCCTGGGATCAAGTCCCACATCAGGCTCTTGGGATCAAGTCCCACATCAGGCTCTCTGCTCAGCGGAGAGCCTGCTTCCCTCCCTCTCTCTGCCTGCCTCTCTGCTACTTGTGATCTCTCTCTGTCAAATAAACAAATAAAATCTTAAAAAAAAAAGTGCCTAATGGAAGAGTTAGATTGATAGATGAAAATAAGTAAATAGATTGATAGATTAAAAAAAAAAGATGTTATATATACTATGCTATTTGATCCCATTGTCATTTTTCTTATTACATTATATTGATCAGTCTGTTTATTTCTTCTAGTGGATCTTATCCTTGAATCCACTTTTTTAAAAAATCCACTTTAAAAATCCACTCAATTTTTAAAACTGAGAACACTCAGGGCAGCCTCTAGATGACTGACACCTGGTGTCTTTGCCATTAAATTCCTATAAGCTTATCAAAAGATAATGTCTGATAACAATAAGAAAGTCTATCAGTTCCTAAATTTGATATCCATGCAGCAAAATTTGGAAAATTTTGGCATTCATTTGAAATTTGATCCTCTTTTTCTTCTTTTTTTCCCTCCTCTTCTCTCCTTCTTGTAATATCTTAATTTTTTTTATTCCCCCCTCCCCACCCACCTCCACTGCTTAGTCTTCTGCCTCTCCTTGTCCCATCCCCCGCCACCTCACTCTCTCTCACATCATTTCTCTTGCTGGTTAGCTGCTGCATTTTCTTATATAGACCTGAACAAAAGCTATCCAAGAGTGTCCTCTGTGAGAATTCTCACAATATTAAAAAAAAAAAATCCCCGTTTAGTGTTTATGTTGGGTGCACACATAGGAGAAGGGTAAAGTTATCGTATCACCTTGGCCATTGAGATACCGTGGGGGTGAAAGGCTTACTGAAATACGGGCAGAGAGACAAATGAAATCATTTAAATGTGGAGCAGAAATTAAGTAGGCAAAAAGAAAAGGACTATCTCCTGTACGTTTTTTTGTGATAATTCACCAAATAACACCAAAAATAATAAAGTGTTGCATCTGTAAGTAATTCAGTATATATATCTTGTCTAAACAGCTAGATGTAAATTAATGGGGGGCAGGTTCCATATCTCGAACTTCTCTATAGCCTTGCAAACAGCACAACTCTTCACATACACCAGGTACTTAAAAAGAGTTTGAGTGAAGTATAATAAATCATTATGAAACTGGTGACTTACCCCTCAAAAATTGCCTATAGTTGTTTCATACTAAGGGTTTTAAACCATGCAAATGAATAGGATCTCACACAGATACACACACATATAACCAAATACACATACCCCCATAATACAAATACACAAGATAAATACAAATAATGAGAGGAAAATTATATAAAGACATATCCATGTAGAAAAATCAATTAATTAATTTGCTAGATAGTTGGTAACTTAAAAGTAATCAAGGATATCTTGATTATGTTCAGTAATCTAAGTTTCCAAGAATTGGTAAGAGTGAATAAGGAACCAGTTAGTAGCTGTGCAATTAATATTTATAGTGAGATACTGACTTACGTGTACTTGGATAAGTCATGTTATCTGACTTAGGCTTCATGCTTTTGTATCTGAGGTGACAATACTATTTCCCTTCTCATCCACCTCCTCTGCAAAGATGCTCTGCAAATAAATGAGGTAATGTTTGGGAAATGTTTGCAGCTTGGGAAGGAAACCCACTGCATACCTCTCAGGTGTTATTAGTATTCCATAGTCAAGCCTGGCATACTATTTTTATTTTAAACTGAAATTGTACTGTCGGAGTTCTTGGGTTCTGACCAAAATCTGGGTCAACATAAGAAGATGATTATCTTTAATTTTAATTCTGAGGCTCTGTTCGGATCCCTTGCACGTGTGAGGGAAAACTGTAGCAATAAACAAAGCACATAAATCAAGCTTTGAAAGAGAAAAATCTCTATCCAAGGAGGATTTTTTTTTTCAATGAAGAGCATGAACACTGTATTTCCCCGGAGGAATATTTCGGTCCAGGAAGGAGGATAGTGCACGCCGTGTGTGTGTATGCGTATGTGTGCATGTGTGTGTATGTGTGTGTGCTGTGCGTGCGCGCCCGCGGAGAGAGGGGCGGGGGAGGCGGATGAGGAGGATGAGATCATAGTTTCAGGATCCTCAGGAAACCCTGGTACTGGCAGCAGCCAGCCTCTGCTGTGCCCACATGACCCACAACTCTGGCAGCGGACCCGGCACTTCCAACATTATTAAATAATAAGAAAGCGGCTCCTACTCCATGCCCAAACCTCCCTACAGACCAATGGACACCTTCTAAGAGTTTGGCGAGTCGGTGACTGAGGCACCCGTCCATTCCAAGGTGTGTGCAAGGCGTTTTCCTCCTTGACAGCTCCGGGATGGGGGAGGGCGCGGGAGTGGAGGGGGTCCGGGCGTCGGGCGGGGAGTGGGCGCGGGCCAGGCCGCCGCGCGGTGCCCCCCGGGCCGCCGGGTGCCGCGGAGCGAGCTGCGAGGCGGGAGATGCACATGACGCGCCGCCCCAGCTGCGCAGGGACCGCAGCCGCCCACGGCGCCGGGGCGCGGGCACAGGCTGCTCGGCTGCCGGAGCAAGGGCAGGCGCCGCGCACCGGCAAAGTCAAGAGTGGAAGCGGGCGGCGAGCGCCGGCTGGGGAAGGGAATCGCCCCAACGCCCACTCGCGGGGTTCCCACCTGTGCGCGGGCGCCGGCCGCCGCCAGCGCGAAGCATGTGCCGGGCGCCGCAGCCAGGACTGCGGCGCGGCGCCTCCCCGTGCGGCGGGCGGCGCCTCGGGCCCGCGGGGCGGCGGTAGCGGCTGCTGCAGGATGGCCGGCCCGGGGGCGCGGGGCCGCGCAGGTAAATCTCGGCCTCCCGCGGCTGCCCGGCCGTGCCGCAGCCTCCGCTGTCGCCGCCGCGCCGCTCTCGGGCTCGGCGATGGCAGCCGGCTCCGTGGCGGCGCGGGTCGAGTTGTTTTTGTTGTCAGTGCTGCGCTCCCGGGCGTCCCCGCGGGCTGAGCCGTTGGGAGGTGGCGTGGCCACCTCCATTAGGGATGGCGCTCACGTGGGGGAGCAGTGTGGGGGGTACTGACCGGCAAGGCGGCGACGGGTCCCTTCCAGCCCGCGGCGTCTGCGCGTGTTGGAATGCACTGCGGCGCGGGGCGGGTGCTGAGGGGAGTGGGCGCGCGGCGCTGGGGGCGGCGGGCGGCGGACGTGGGCGCGCGGGGGGCGGTGGGCGGCGAGGGGCCGCAGCCTTTATGGCCTGTTGCCCATTTCGGAGTTCTCCGCTGGACAGAGGGCGGACGGGAGGTTCGTTGTGGTGCCTGGAGTGGGAGGTAGAGAGGCGTCTGTCAAAAGACCAGAGCCAAGGAGAGAGGAGGGATGGCCGGACGGCGGTGCTGGGCTCGGTGGGACCGTTCCCGGGACTCGGTAGGTAGTAAAACTTTCCTCGTTGGCAGGCTTGGGGTAGGACTTTGAGAAGACAAGTGTGGAACTTGGGGGAGAAATGCCGGAGGTACACTTGCAGAGACGCTTACCGCCCTTAGGGTCATTCTTGCTCTAAAAAATGGTCTTTGGAGTTAATATTGACGTTCAGGGTTTCCTGTTTTCTGTTAGGATCACTGGGTTTTAATGTGTTTGTGTTTCCTTTTCAACATAACAGTAACCCATATTGTTGAAGTGTGCACAGTTACGTTTCATTTACAAGAAAGTATACTTATTTTGCTTATTCCAAAGGTAGAAACTTTAGAAGAAAACAGCTCTCCGTATGTTCCAGGCACAGTGTTGTGTGCCTTCACTCACTCACTTCTTACCGCAAACTGAGGGGTAGTATATTGTCCGCCTTTTACAGGAAATCCAGACCCAGAGAGCTGAAATAACTTAACTCGAAGTCGTACAATTATTAAATGTGAGACTCCAATTGGGCTCTCAGTTCCCGTTTAAGCAACTCATATGTTTATTTATCTACATGACACCCCACTGTGCCTACAGTCTTCTATATTTCATATGTTGGCCACATTTCTCTACCAACATGAACGTCTTAACTATGTGCTAAGGGCTGGACATAATTAAGGCTTTCTAATATTTAATATCCTTTGAGTACTTTTGTTAGAATTAACCAAGTTTCCTACAATTAAAAACTAAAGTATTATTTATCAGTGAAGTTAAGATTTTTCAGCAGTTAAAATTACCAGCCAAGTAAATTACCACAAAGCAGGTGGCTAAATTGATCTACAGTTTGCACTTAATTTTAAACTTCCTAAGGTATTAGGCCGGTCTTTCCTCAAAACATGGCCATCATTTTCCTCAGAACACTAGAATCTTTGAGCAAGTTTAATCATCTTTAATCCAGTCGTTCTGACTAGAGGTTAAGCAATTTTAAAAGAATTTTGCAATTCTCTTTAAACTGTCAGTGATTAAAAGCAGGTTATATTTTGAGGGTGTTTGTGTGTGTCTGTGCCTTTTAGCCAGTTGTAGGTGCTTTGTACAAAGTTGTATAGCAATGAAGACTGAAATCAAAATTTCTCATTAGTGCTAAGTTGAAATACTTTTAAAATCTCCGCTTGCTTTAAATGAACCACAGTGCAAAGAAGGGTCTCAGTGGGGTGAACTCCCAACTTCACAAATTTAGAGAATTACTCTTCATTTGAGCTTATCATAGAACTCTCAGAATATTCATTTAATTGGATGGATGTCTCTCTTAAGTCTTCATCTGTTATTTCTTCAAGTAAATTTAATTGCTCCTTCACATAACCAGTTTCACATTATTTTGACATTCATAGATTTCCTTAATTCCTGTCTCTCAGTTTAATTAAATTCTGTATACATATTTCAAAACCACAATTATTCAACATTATCACTGAGAAGACTAGAATCCAACTGAACTACATGGACACATGTTCTTTGGCTATGACAAAAAAAAGTATCCCATTCTTCAGTGGATAACCTCCTCTGTACCCCAAAATTATGGCTTCAACTTTACTTTGGGATACCACAGCATGCTGTGGTCAAAATAGTTACATGCCATCAGACACAGTGTTTTTGTTACTGAAATTGAATTTGAATTTTCCAAGTCTATTTATAGGAAATGTTGATTGTTTATTGAAAGGCATATATTTTATAATACATGGATATGTCCTTTCTATAATACATAGATATGTCAGAACTGTTCCAGTTTTCAGCTTGTCTTGCTTATTTGAGAGAAGGCATTCCCTTGCTACTTTTACTCACTTGGTAGATATGACATGACTTTTTCCTTTCAAGTCCCACATCTCTAGTTTTGAGAGAATTGTAATGTCTCTGCTTCTTGAGGGTCCCCTCCATTTCAGGTACTGGATGGGGAGCTGGGGATCCGTAATGAGCAGAAAGATGAGTGATCCCTGCCCACACAGGGGGGTCAGACTTTAATAAAACAATTATGCAAGTAAATGTTTATTTGCAAATTGAGATAAGTTCTCTGAAAGAAAGAATTCTATAAAAATGTGTAATAAAGGATTCTGCACTAGGCACAGAGGTCAGAACC
The DNA here is from genome assembly GCF_922984935.1 of Meles meles. Classification (NCBI taxonomy): domain Eukaryota; kingdom Metazoa; phylum Chordata; class Mammalia; order Carnivora; family Mustelidae; genus Meles; species Meles meles. The sequence goes on from NC_060077.1 coordinate 58,006,091, forward strand.
GACGCCCAAGCAGTCACATATTTGTGGAGGGATGACACCTGAGAAGGTGCTTACTAAGTCCATTGTCTTCTTAAATGCATTTGTAAGTCTTTTCTGAATTATTTTCTGAGTCAGAGACCTTGGTCTCACTCTGGTTATCTCTGCATGCATCCTGCATTCATCAGGAGCCATACTATGTACCTTCACTATTCACCTAGGGACACGGGGAGATTTACAAAACTATCAATTCCTCTTAAAAAATGTAGAGCATTTACTACCCTTATCTAGTTATTAACTTACTTGCAGGAAGTTATTTAAGTTTAGTGAAATATAATCATTTTCTTTCTTTGCCTTAACAACTTCTTTTGAATTTTAAAAAAGTAGTTGTGTGTGTGTGTGTGTGTGTTTTGTTAAAGTGGCAGAATGTCTCAAAATAGAAATGCAATTGATTCATCACGCAGTCCCTAAGATTCTCTACAGTGTCCAAGGGAAGAGAAGAGGCCCCAGAGTAAGGGAGGTGATATTAAGTGATGGATATGCTGGGAACATATGTATTAACAATTTAAAGCAAGCACAGTAACTAAATTTATTGAATAGTTACTGTGTGCTGGGTATTCTGTGGGCTATCGATAAATTAACTTATGTATTCTTCATGATAGCCTAGAGGTCTGCATGCATTACCTATATCCCCATTCTATAGGACAGGAACTGAAGCATGAAGAGAGCAGTAATCATGATCGCTATCACGTAGGTAGAGATAAACCCTAAATTCAAGTATTCTGATATTGTAGTCCACACTGTTAACTGTGGATGTGTAGCACCTAGTTCATAATTTTACTAATGCGTTAAATTCCCATCATCGTTGAAAATAGTAACTCTTCATAATTTGATCCTTTGGTTACTTTTCTCTTAATAAAAATCAGTGGAAAAAAAATAGAACTTCCTTTGGCAATGCTTTTTGTCTCATATTTTACAGGCAAAATATACATAAAGCAAGAAGAAATATATGAATTCCTAGACAGACTGGAGCCACTAAATTATAAGAAATATCTCATTATATGTTATATATTTTTAAATTAAAATAGTCATTTGAGCAGCATTTGAAACTATTGAAATTTTTAGCATCAAGGAAATGTACTTCAGCACTTCTTTTTTTTTTTTTTTTTAAAGATTTTATTTATTTATCCGACAGAGATTACAAGTAGGCAGAGAGGCAGGCAGAGAGAGAGAGGAGGAAGCGGGCTCCCTGCTGAGCAGAGAGCCTGATGCGGGGCTCCATCCCAGGACCCCAGGATCATGACCTGAGCCGAAGGCAGAGGCCTTAACCCACTGAACCACCCAGGCGCCCCTATTTCAGCATTTCAAATAGGGAAATATCTTTAACAGCTAGAAGTTCTGTGATCATTAATAAACTTAAGAATTTTATATATATATTTTTAAATTTTATTTGACAGAGATTACAAGTAGGCAGAGAGGCAGGCAGAGAGAGAGGGGGGAAGCAGGCTCCCTGCTGAGCAGAGAGCCTGACTAGGTGGGTTCAATCCCAGCACCCCGAGATCATGACCCGAGCCAAAGGCAGAGGCTTAACCCACTGAGCCACCCAGGCATCCCAGACTTAAGCATTTTAAGTCACCTGTTTCACCTAGCCCAATGTCTGTCCAGAGTATGCACTGCAAAGAGGATATAAAGTATGACATAAAAACACCTGTTGAATTGTCTTGGTAAAATTCAAGACCCAGTTAAGATTTACATTAGGATCTTCTGACATGGCTCATAGTAAATGTTATGATAAAAAAAATAGTTTTGAATATTATCCAAATAATGCTAATCTAAGACACATGGGGTGTATTATTAGCAAAGTGGAGTACTAACTGGTTAAGCGTACTAATGCACATAAAGATCTTTGCACAGTGTCTGAAAATGTTAGCCAATGTTATTTCTCCCTGAAAATGATGGGTAATATGCAGCTGATATGACCATGAATCACAATTCATCTGTACAGCACACATGCAAGTACGTGACTCCTTTCTTTGAGATTGTTCGAAATGCCTAAGGCAGTGCATACATTTTCTGTTACTCCGGTATCCCTATCAAGAATGTGATAGGTCATTTCTCTGTTTGCTCAGTTTCATCCAAAAGCTTGATTTCATGGAATAATTAGTAAACTGTTGCTCTAATTTATATCAAAAGGAAGAGCTGCAAGACTTGATCTGACTCTGTGTGTGTGTGTGTGTGCGTGTCTCTGTGTGTGTGTGTTTGGTGCTATCAGAATGGAGGATGACATCATATATACCAATGAACAATTCATTAACTGGAGTTTACAGTTTGACGTCATAGTATAGTGTCCTATTGCAGAGAGTTTTGTATGCGTGATGTAAATATAAAAATATTAACTAGTTATGATTGTTTAGGTTAAGCAGTCATAACAAACAACTTTAAAATCTCAGAGACTGAAAAGAACAAAGGTTTATTTCTTGCTAATGCTGTGTGCCCATGTTCATCAATAAAAGACTGTTCTACATCCCTCTCTCTTAGAGTTCCTGCTAATAAAGCCCCTGTCATCCAAACATCCCCTTCTCTCATCAGGCACATGGGAACATGGTGAATCACCCACAAGTTTTTAAAGGCTTCTGCCAGGAAGCAACACTTACCACTTTTGCTCATATCTCATTGGCCAAAGCAAATTATATAGCCATTCCTAACCGGAAGATGGACGAGAAGAGTAATCCGATCTTATGCCCGGAGGGAAGAACGGTGCGATAGTAGTGAACACATTAATGATTACCATATAAAATTAGCCAGTTTCCTTCAATAGTTTTATCACATAAAAATGACTTATGATATAATGTAACGTAGAATCAACAATGACTATGCTTTAGAACTTCAGCACAGGAAGGTAATTCCTACGTAAAATCACCAGCAAAGAAAGTAGAGACCAAACTTGTGAAATGGATGGTATCCCCCTTTTTCATTAGAGGTGCATTTAGTCAAGGAGTAATCCTAAAGCTGTGGTTTATTTTAGATGAATGCATGATGTAGTGTCTTTGACAGTAAGCACAAGTCAAGGACAGTGCCAATGCCTGCATACAGCCCCCAAGCTGTGTTTTCAGAACACATTTGACAGTATCAACATAGTAGGGAAAGGAAAGCAGCTGTGTATCATCTTCGTCACCTGCATCAACACGAACAAAAGTAACGTATATACTATTATGTATTATTGTAAAAAGTCATACCGATAAACATATAAAGAACACTGCATGTTTATTTAAATTTCCAAACATAATTTGAACAGTTAGAATATATCCAATCCATATTTTTAAATTAAACCTTGTATTTTGAAATAATTGGAGATTCCCATGCCATTGTAAGAAATAATACAGAGAGATCCCATGGTCACTTTTATCCAGTTTCCCCCAACACAAGCAAATGTTAAAAAATGGCCGAAAGACCTAGAAAGACATATGACCAGGAAAGATACATAAATGGCAGATATGTACGGGAAAGGATGTTCACATCATTAGCCCTTAAGGAATGCAAATTAAAATCATGGTGCGATACCATACACACCTATCAGACTATTCATTACAAGTATATAGGAATTTACTGATTTTTGTATTTTTTTGTTGTATCCTGAGAACTTGCTGAACTTATTAGCTCTAAATGTTTTCTGTAATTTCTTCAAATGGTCTATGTAGACCCTCACATCATCTAAAAGTAAGGACAGTTCTTTCTTTCTATATGATTAACCTGTATGCCTTTTCTTTTCTTGCATTATTGCACTGTTAGAAGTTCCAATATCATGTTAAGTAGAGGGCTGAGAATGAACGTTCTTACGTGGTTGCTGATCTTCCAGGGAAAGCATTTAGTCTTTCATCATCATGTATACATCATATCAGCAGTAATTTTTTTTTGTAGCTGTTCTTTATGGAATTGAAAACTTTCACCTCCATTTCAGTTTTTTTCTGACTGTGTTTATCATGAATAGATATTAATTTTTGTCAAATGCTCTTTTCCCCACCAAAGGATATGATCATTTAATTTTCCTTCTTTAGCATGTTCCAATAGTAGAGTATGTTGATTTTTGACCACTGAACCAGGTTTCCATCCCTGCAATAAATCCCATTTAGCCATTGTGTATAATTTTTTGTATAATCTATTTGCCAATATTTTGTTAAAGATTTCTACATCTATGTCCATAAGAGATATTGGCCTATCATTTCCTTTTTTGGTGCTGTCTTCATTATTAATATTAGAGTAATACCAGCTCCATAAAATGAGTTACAATGTCTTCCCGCTTCTATTTTCTGAAAGAGATAGCGTAGAATTGGTATTAATTCTTCCTTAAATATTTGGGGAATTTGTCAGAGAAACTATCTGGTCTGGGGTATTCCTTTTTAGTGTGTGTGTGTGTGTGTGTGTGTGTGTGTGTGTGTGTATACATATATATATATATATATATAGTTATGAACTCAATTTCTTTAATACTTACATTGGTTTGCTTGGGCTGCCATAACAGAATACCACAGACTGGGCGCTTAAACAACAGAAATGTATTTTTTCATGGTTCCAGGGGCTGGTAGTCCAAGATCCAAGGATCAGCAGGTTTGTTTTCTTCTCAGGCCTCTTCCTTGTCTTGCAGATGGCTGCCCTCTTGCTGTGTCCTGACATGGTCTGTCCTCTGTGTGTGCCTCCTTGGTGTCTCCCTGTGTGTCTGAATTTCCCCTTTTTATAAAGACACTGGTCAGGCTTGATCAGGACCTGTCCTAATTGTCGCATTTTAACTTAATCATCATTTTAAAGGTCCTATCTCTAAACATGATCATATTGGGTATTGTGGTTAAGGCTTCAACATATAAATTCTGGGAGGACACCATGCAGCCCCCAACAATATTTTGTGTGCTATTCAAATGATCTGTTTCATATTATGTGAGTTGTGATAATTTATTTAAATTTGTTGAGGAATTGGTTCATTTCCTCTAAGTTGTCCAATCCATTTGTGGAGCATTGCTCCTATTTATTTTTGTTCTTTGGATGTCTGCAGTATCTCTAGTGATATCCTGTGCTTAATTCTTGATGTTGGTAATTTGTGTCTTCTCTCTTCTGTCAGTTTGATGGAGGTTTATCAATTTTATTGAGCATTAAAAGACCACATTGTTCACTGATTTTTCTTTATTGTTTTTCTATTCTCCATTTCATTGATTTCTGCTTTTATAATTATTATTTTCTCCATTCTGTTTGTTTTTGGATTATTTTTCTCATCTTTTTCTATATTATTGAGTAGGTATTTAGATTACTGGTTTTAGGTTTTTCTTCTTTCTTAATGTATGCATTTAATGCTATGAATTTCCTCTTTGACATTGCCATAGTTCTGTTGCACATTTTGATAAGTTGTATTTTCATTTGAATCCAGTTCAAGTACTTTTCAAAATTTCTCTTGAGATTTCCTCTTTGACCTTTGGGTTACTTAGAAGTGTGGTGTTTAGTTTCAGATATTTGGAGATTTTGTTGTTGTCCTTGTTGTTGTTGTATCTCTGTGTTTTTGGTCAGAGAAACTTATTTCCTGTACTGTCTTTCTTTATTTTGATCTGAGAATACACTATGTGTCATTCTGATTCATTTAAATATGTTGAAGTTGAAAAAAAAATATGTTGAAGTTGATATTATGGCCTAAAATGATGTTTATCTTGGTATATTTTCTATGAGCACATGAAAAGTCTGTGTATTTAGCTGTTTTGGGGTAGAATGTTCTATAAATGTCCACTTAGATCCTGGTGGTTGATATTGCTGACCAGTTTTTTATATATCTTTGCTAATTTTCTGCATAGCTGTCCTGTTGATTGTTGAAAGAACGTGTGAGGTCTCCAATTGTTATTGCGGATTAGTCCACTTCTTTCATTTCTATCAATTTGACTTTATGTATTTTGCATCTCTGTTGTTTGGTATATTTATATTTAAGACTGCTTTGTCTTCTTGGTGTATTGATTCTTTTATCATTACATAATATCCCTCTCTATATCTGGTAATTTTATTTGCTTGTAGTCTATTGTATCTGATATTAAGAGATGCTCCTTTGTTTCTTTGTATGATATCTTTTTTCCTATCCTTTCATTTCAATCTGCCTATATCATCATATTTGATTTGAATTCCTTGTACATATAATGTAGTTGGGTCATATATTTTAATCTACCCTGCCAATATCTTTTAATTGATGTATTCAAACCATTTACATTTACTATAATTGTTGATATGTTAGACTTATTTTTGTCATTATATTTTTTGGTTTCTCTCTCTCTCTTTTTAACTTCTTCTGAGGTTTTTTCCTTGCCTTTCTGTCAGTTACCTGAGCTTTTATAGAATTCCATTTTTTATTTGTCTATGGGGTTTTTAAGTGTATCTCTTTATACATCTTTTAATGATTGCTACAATCAATCATTAAAATCAATGTATTACAGCATACACACACGCATAGAAATTTTCACTTTCTACTGCTGTTGTCATTTTATCAATTCTAGTGAACCATAGAAACTACTTCTTGTTACATCTTTTCTCTCTCTGCCATTTATAGTTGTCAAATAATTGCTTTACATGCATCACACAGTGTTAACATTTTTGCTTCAACCATCAAATATAATTTAGAAAGCTCAAGAGGAACAAAAAAGTCCATTATATTTATCCATATTTTTTCTCTCTTGATGTTCTAATATACCTTCTTTTCTTCCTTCCTTTTAATTTGAAAAGTTCCTTTTCGAGCAGAACCAGTCTCCTGGTGACAGAATATCTTTGTTTTTCTTCATCTAAGAATGTCTTTATTTCCCCTTCATTCCTGAAGGATATTTTAACTCAGTATGGGATTCTAGGTTGACAATTCTTTTCTTTCAGCATTTGAAAAATGTACCACTTTCTATGACCTTCATGGTTTCTCTTGAGATATCTGTGATTCATCTTGGTTTTCTCTTATATGAAGTGTCATTTCTCACTTTTTCTTTTCAAGACCCTTTTTTATCTTTAGTTTTCATAAATTTGATCATGTTGTGTATTGGCACAGATTTCTTTGAGTTTATTCTGTTTGACTTTTCAGATTTATTCAGCTTCTTGAATCTGTAGATTTATACCTTTTGTCAAACTTGGGAAGCTTTCAGCATTATTTCTTTGAGTACTTTTTCAGCTCTGTCCATTTTCTCCTCTCCTTCCAGGTACCCAAGACATGAATGTTATATCTTTTGTTATAGTACTATACTGTATTTGTATCCTATGGTTGCTATAACAAATTTCCATAAACTTGTTTTAAAACACACATTTATACTTTTACAATTCTGGAGGCCAAAAGCCAGATACCAGTTCCATTGGGTTAGTCAAGGTGTGGCAGGGCTGGTTTCTTCTGAAGGTTCCATGGGACAATTCATTTTCTTACCTTTTCTAGCTACTGGAGGCTATGTATTCTTTAACTCACAATTTCTTCAATCTAATCTCTTGCTTCTATAATCAAATCTCCTACTTTCTTTGCTGTAGTCAAATCTCCCTTGACTCTCTCTTTTAAGAACACTGTGATTACATTTAGGGTCCATCTGGAAAGTCCATTATATTCTCCACATCTCAAGCTCTTTAATTTAATCCCACCTACAAAATCCTTTTTGTCTCACAAGCTTCCAGGAATTAGGATCAGACTGAATATCTTTCAGAGCCATTATTCAACCTACTGTACACACAGAGTCTCTAAGGCTTTGTTGTTTCAGTCTGTTTCCTTTGTTTCTCAGACTGAATTATTCTAATTATTCTATAATCCATCTCACAGGTTTTTTTCCTTCATCACTTCCACTCTGTTATTGGGCAACCCATAATATTTTATATCTGGTCATTAGGGGTTTTCTTAGTTCTAAAATTTCCACATAGTTTTTTCTAATTCTTTTTTTCTTTTTCTTTACTTTTTTTTTTTTTTAGCTGCTAATTTTTACTTTTTTATTTCAAACATGTTCATAATTGCTCATTGGAGTATTTTTTAATTATGACTGCTTTAAAAAGACTATTTGTCAGACATATTCTAACATCTCTCTGTAATCCCATTGTTGGCATCTATAAATTGTCTTTTTTTTCGTTCAGTTTCTGATTTTGCTGGCCCTTGGTGTGATGAATGATTTTCAGTTGAAATCTGGCCATATTCTTATTATGTTAAGAGACTCTGGACTTATTTAAACATCCTGTTTTAGTTGTCTTCCACGAATATCACTTCAGTGGGCAAAATGGGGATGGTGCCACCTCATCCTTGCCAGGTTGGGGAAGAAGTGCAGGTTCCTGTCTTGGTCTCCCGTGTCACCTAAGGGGGCTCCACATTACTGTGGGAATTATGAATTCAAGTTACCCACTAGATCTTCACTGATACCTCTCTGGTTGGGAATGGTAGAAGTGCCACTTTTATGCTCCCTATGTGGAATTCATAGACAACATGGGGACAAGAAGGTGGTCTGATTACTCCTGGGCCATGATGACAGTCCTGACTCTCCACTAGGTCTCCCATGACACCACTCATTGGAGATGGGGAGGAGAGTCTTGGTATTGCTAGGTGAAGGTAAAAGTTCAACTTCCCCACAGTCTCCACTGACAACCTAGGAGGGGTGGAAGGTGGGGAGTCTCCTTACCACCTGCTGGGAATGAAAGTCCCAGGTCCATACTTAACCTTCTATGCTATTACATTGATAGGGATGAGGAAATATGGGACTCCTTTACAGCCTGGTGAATGTGGAGGTCCAGGCTCCCCACTTAGCCTCTGTTGGCATGGTTGTGGTAGGGCTACATTATTTTCTGTCTTAACTGGTTGGAATAAAGCGATTATTGTCTAACGATTTTTTTCATTTATTGTGTTGTTCCTTTCCTAGTCCTTTAGCTAAGTAAAGCATGATTTTGTGCCCCCCCCCTTTTAAAAATCTTTTTAAAAAGTCTGTCGGGGGGGCACCTGGGTGGCTCAGTGGGTTAAGCCGCTGCCTTCAGCTCAGGTCATGATCTCAGGGTCCTGGGATCGAGCCCCACATTGGGTTCTCTACTCAGCAGGGAGCCTGCATCCCCCTCTCTCTCTGCCTGCCTCTCTACTTGTGATCTCTCTCTCTCTCTCTCTCTCTCTCTGTCAAATAAATAAATAAAAAAAACCTTTAAAAAAAAAAAAGTCTGTCGGGATTTCTGGGTTTCTAGTTTCTTTAGTTCCATGTTTGGGATACATGAACCAATACAGAAACCCAAGGAAGTCATCATTGGGGTGACTGAGGGCCCTGAGGCTCCCAGATGGTTTACCTTCTCTCCAACTTTCAGAGTCTTGGTATGCTTATTTTATTTTTAATGTTAAGGGCTTAATTGTAATTAGCGAAAGGGATAGGGAAAACTACTTCTACTCCATCTTCAAAAAAATCTAATTCACATTTTTATGCAGGTGTAAAATGAAAAATATCACTCATTGATTCTCAGAGGATGACGGGGATTAACTGCTGCTCTGTTTCTGAATAATAAGCACTTGACAGCTCAGCAGGATGAGGGATACTTGGACAATGATGCAGACAGGAACACAGAACATTCCATCAGTGCTAAGGTTCAGGGACTATGTGAAGGTACTTTTACTCCTCCAAATCAGTGCTTTTTCCTCTCCTAAGAGACCATTGCTGCAGGCTATAGCAAGGTTGGAAACTTCTACCATTTTCATACACAGTCTTTTGTGGCAGATTTCTGAAACATCAACATCCCAGCCCCTACTGTATTCTCACTAAATGTTCTTTATTTCCGGGAACATTATCCATCTGAAACACAGTTCTGAACCAAAAAGTGTGTGGGGAAATGTTGCTAAGCTAAGAAGGAAATAGTGAACACAAAATCTGTGTTTAAATTCTGGGGAGCACCTACCAGCAAGCATTCATGTTAATTTATTTTGGTGTAAAATTATACATTAAAAACAAATGTATTGGCTTTGTCAAGTTGTTTGATCACTGCTCAGTAGATTAAGTACAAGAGAAGGGGATTAGAATTTTCTGCTTGAAACTAATGTTCTGAGGAATAACAGTTGACAGGGAGGTAATCACAAAGAACAATAGTCCAGGGAGACTCTTCCAAAAAACAAGTCAAGTTATTAACGCTGTAGTTAACTCTGAAGTTCTCACTGTACTACAGTGATGTTCCTTTAGGTGTGGGCTTCAGACAGGTAGTGTCAGCACAGTCTTGGAAGTGTCTGTGAATACAAATTTCTAAGAAACTCTGGGGATGGAGCCCACCAATCTCTTGTAACAAATGCTCCAGGTTCTTCTGATGCATGGGAAGCTAGAAGCCACTAACTAAGGTAATCATTGAAAGTACACTAAATTTGTGCTTTTCATGATTCTCAACTCATCAGTTTAGGTTTTGGAAAATTAATTTATCATGTTTAACATTTTGTGTGTTTTAATCAGAAGTATCTTAAAAATAAACACAGCAAAGAATTTTAAAATGTATTACCCAAAGTAGTCTCTTTAGTTACATGTGCCTCAATGATTCCCACAATTGTATCCTTGACCCACATCGTCATAACTGTTCCAAGTCTCATCTTTTTGGTCGAAACCATAAATTCAGCCATGCCTACACCTCCCTGCCTTTGTTCCTCATTGCTGCCAAGTCATACATTAATAGATTTTCGTGGTAGTTTTTATGTTCTCTTCTAGAGCTGACACAAGTCATGAAGATATTTGGAGGCAAGGGTGGGGGTGTCGCTGCATCATTTGAAGAAGATGCATTTTAGGTGATCTTGTCACACCGTATTGTTAGAGACAGATGCATATGCCGATGTCCGGACTCATCATTGTCATTACCACATCAGCTCTACCATGGGGGATTTGCTGTCTACTGCAGCCTGGCATTTTTCTCTGGGGTCACATGAGATTACAGAAAATTTGGGCTCCAGGGCCGTCCTGAGGAAAGAGAAGTTGCATTTTGATTAGAGATTCTGTAATTGGGGCACAGTTACAAACCGCAAGATGGGGTAAGACAAAGTCAGTAAGAAGCAAAAGGTTAGACGTTTTCCAAAAATTAAAAAAAAAAAAATCTTGTGATGTAATACACTCTAGATAGATGCAGATTGGAGAGATAATCTGTGGCTTCTAGTCCTAAAGATGGTGCAGTTTTATTTTGGGGACAGTATTAGATCACTCTATTCTTTCAATCAGCAACATACCAAATACAGAACATAAATTAGAACATAGGTTATATGACCATAGATATAGAACGTAGATTTGAGTTCACAGATTTGAGTTCACTTAGTATCCACCACTTTGGGTTGCCAGTCTTTTTGGTTTTTGATCAGTTATTACGTTTTATTATGTGTCATTTTTAAGGTGAATTTTTTAACTTCTAGAAATAATAAAGTTCAATTCCACAATACCCTTTACTCCATTTATCTTTTTAAAGGTGTCCTTGTTCTTGAGGGAACTGGGGGAAATAGCTCACAAACAATTCTGCTTTTGTTTTAAAATGAGACACGTTCATGGTTTGGAAAATATTATTCTCTTGTCCTTTTAGAAGCCCCACTCCCAGTTGTATTGTGTTTTCCATCCCTTCTGTTCTCCTTGTGCGTTCAATCTGATTATATTTCTCATTTATTCACGTTACTTGGGTGTTTAAATGGTTGCCTCTCTGCAATGATTTAGGGATAAGACTTTTCCAAACCTTCATTATGTGGAAGTGTTTGTTAAATAACACCATGTGAACAAGCTGGAGGAACCACTCCTTTAAAAACATATTTTTAAATGATGAGGCAGATGTTTGCTCTCACACACTCCTCTCATACAATAAGGGCCCCCAGCCCTGGTGATACCAGTCAGGTGCCTTCTTTCTGAAAGGAACCACTTGGCTGGTTTTTTTTAAAATGTGGTAATTAAATCATCACCAAAAATGCTTAGGCAGGCTTAAATATGAAGAAAAACAGTTCTTGCAGAATAAATGGGGGCAAGAAAGGGGGGATTTAGAAAGGTAAGAAGTACGCATCATGTCCCGTGTGGGCAGGCGTCCAGATTTTCCCCTACAGTGTTAGCTTCTATTTATAAACACAAAATGTGTCAGGTGATTTTTTTTCCATATGCAAATAAATTCTGCCTCTTCCTTTTAACCTAGACACCGTAAAAGTCATATTTACCATTAGAATATATATAAAATACTTCCTGTATTATAGTGCTTAAACGCCCTTTTTCATGGGCACCTGAGTGGCTCAGGCAGCAAAACCCCCTTTTTCATTAGTTTGTGGGTTTTCTCTCTTTGTTCTTTATTGGTTCAAGAGTGTTTTTTCTCTTGTGCCTTATTTTCTGGGAGCATGTGACATAACAGCTGTAAATTAAAAGTTCTTTAAATATCTCTCATACTTTAGATATAAGGTTGAAGAGTTGCTCCATATTCATACAGTTTGAATCTTTGTATTAGACAAGGAAGAAAAAACAACGAAGTGAACCCAAAGCAAGTTGGTATTCTATATCAGCAATCTGCAGTGGGCTGGTTCTCAAGGCAAATAATCCGACTTCACCAGCCACAGTAGTTGAAGGGAAAGCAATAGCCCTGTGATTTCGTGTGAGTGAGCCTTTCGGGGGGGGGGGGAGGTGTTTGCTCTGGGTTTTAGGGTTGAGGTTGGTGGTTAAGGCGGGGAGAGAGTTACAGATACTAGACCTTCCCCTCTTTCTTAGCCATAATCCTGCCTGGCTGTGAACAGATGGTAACCTATGCCAAATGTCTTTGTTTCTCCCATCACTTTATTCTCTTCATCTTGTTTGTTTTGTATTTGTTTGTTTGTTTGTGTTTTTTAAACATTTATTTATTTAATAGATTTAGGGTGCCTGGGTGGCTCAGTCATTAAGCATCTGCCCTGGGCTCAAGTCATGATCCCAGAGTCCTGGGATCAAGCCCCGCCTCGGGCTCCCTTCTCAGTGGGAAGCCTGCTTCTCCCCTGCTTCTCCTTCTCCCACTCCCCCTGCTTGTATTCCCTCTCTTGCTGTCTCTCTGTCAAAGAAATAAATAAAATCTAAAAAAAAAAAAAAAACCCAAAAAGCAATTTGGGCACCTGGGTGGCTCAGTGGGTTAAAACCTCTGCCTTCAGCTCTGGTCATGATCCCAGGGTCCTGGAATCAAGCCCTGCATCAGGCTCTCTGCTCAGCGGGAGCCTACTTTCCTTCCTCTCTCTCTGCCTGCCTCTTTGACTACTTGTCATTTCTGTCTGTCAAATAAATAAATAAAATCTTTTTTTAAAAATGCTTTAAAAAAACCAATTTATTTATTTATTTGAGAGAGAGAGAGAGCATGCAGAAGTGGGAGGGGCACAGGAAGAGGGAGAGAGAATTTCAAGCTGACTTTGTGCTGAGAGCTGAGACGGACATGGGGCTCGATTGCATGACCCTGAGATCAGGACCTGAGCTGACCTGACCCTGAGATCAGGACCGGAGGCTCAACTGACTGTGCCACCCAGGTACCCCTGTTTGTGTTGTTTTGTTGTATTTCTCTTGGCTCTCTCCTTTCCATATCCCCAGCCAGCATCAAGCTGAGTCGAATGGTCACACGAGGAGAATCATTGCTGGAACTATAAACTTAGAGACATGTTAGTCCCTGACCTTTGCTTCTCCAGACTCTCACCAAGCCTATGGCAAGATTACATCTTCTAGTTTTCCCTCTCTGTTCTACCAGTCATTCCACATTACTCATCAATCCCTTGGATTCAGTATTTTATGTTAGTTTGTAGGAGAACCAGCCCTGGTCATAGTTGATACTAACTATACCTTCTATTTGTCCCTCTGTGTCAATGTGTTATGAAACCGGCCATTCTTTTTTTTTTTTTTTTTTAAGAAGTGTTTCTCTAAATCTGTTTCAAGGGCCACCTGCATTGGAATCTTCCAGGGTGTTTGTTAAAAGGATATGTATCAGACCTCCACCATAGACCCATAGTTCTTGCAGAATAAATGGGAGAGCGGGAGATGCGGAGGGAGAAGTAGACTCCTTACTGAGCAGGGAGCCCAATGCATCATGGGACTCAATCCCAAGACCCTGAGATCATGACCTGAGCAGAAGGCAGACACTTAACCCACTGAGCCACCCAAGCATTCCTAGGGTAGCTTTTTAAAAAATCTAAATGCATGGATACCAGGTGCAGCTTTGTAATCTGAACAGTCTGTTGTCATTCTAGCATGTAGCCCATGTGAACAACTGGAAAATGAGCTGTAGAAATCAGAAGGGTGGGAAGGAGTTTGGTTTGACAAAGAAGTCTTACTTTAATGTATTCATCAAAGTCTAGGGTTTGCACCTCATTTATAAATTCAGAAAGTGGATCTTTCTCTCAAGGGCATAGTCACATTAACCAAGCTTATAGAGACGGAGCTATAAATAGGGATGCCATTTTTAGAATTATCACTGTCACTAGGAGCTGCATGACCAGGGCAATCTTGTACTCCAGACAAGAAAGAGGGAAGAAAAATTATCATCATAAGTTTACTCCTTGGTAAGGAGGTCCTGTCAGACCAAGGAAAATTAGTTGAATAAAAGTGGTGAAAATACTAAAAAAAAAAAATGTTGTGTGTCAGGAAAATCTCCTAAATATTTCACATTTGTGATTTCATATGATTGCTCTCAATAGCCCTTTTGGTGGTATTATTAGATCTCTGTTCTAGATGAGAAAGACTGGGGGAAAGACGCTATGTAACTTGCTCAATAGCACAGAGCTACCGAGTGTGAGAGCTGGAATTCCTAGGCTCTGTGACTAAGTTATGTGAAAAAGAAGGAAAAGACCAGATACTTCTAGAGTTGCTTAGCCTTTGCCATCTCCGTAAGAGATCAAGTGGGGTAGAATGGCTTCCAGTTGGTGGAGAAGAAAGGAACCTGCGAACCACTGTTTGTACGGATAGAATGCTTTCAAGTCATGGGTAATTAGACGAGCAGCGCCTGGGTGGGTGAAAAGTAATGTCTTTGTCAGACCTTGTGGTTTCCTTTAACTGACCTCTCTATAGTTGTGATTAAGTGACAGATCTGCATAATCAGGTTCTACTCTCAAATTGCCTTTTTTTAAAGATGCATCACAGCCATATAGAAATTGCTAGCCATAAATATTAATAAGTAGTAATATAGGTGTGTTTAAATATAGTAGACAATTTTGCATATATCAGCCTCGTGGGTGTCCCCAAATCCTGAGGTAACCTTGTCTCAGAAAATATGAGTGAAATTGGCTAGAACTTCCACCAGCTCCAACTCAAGCATACTTCCTCTTCTTCTGGGAGATTTTCATGGATCTTACGGTTCCCCTGTGTCTCTGTTCTGAGTATCTGCATCTGTTGAATTCCCAGCCACCACTCAGGGACTTGTCTCCTAAGAACAATGCCAGCTTGCACAGGGGGTCATGCTGTATCCTTTACTCCCCAGAGTATCCCTGGCTCTAGGCTATGTGTTTAGCAGATTTTGTTGTAGGACTCAGACAATAGAGCTGAGTAGTGGGACAGAAATAGTGGATACCCCTTGAATTAGACTTCCCCAACCATTTCTGGGGGTGAGGGGGGGAAGTCATAGTTTGTGTTTTTAACTTATGCTCTGGCACCTCACCAGCTGAGAAATGGGATTATTTCTAAGTGTACGTATTCATTTCAAAGTGGCAGGTGCACACTAGTAAATCATATTTCTGGCCCTCTGTTTCCCCCAGTTTATCTGCTAGGAGCTATCCATCAGATTCTTGGCTGCTATTGAAATGTAACCATTACTCCCGACAGGAAAAGCGAATGGCCCTCTCATCTATGAAACAGATGTCTGCCACCAGCGGTCCCTGAAAACGCCTCAGCATGTACAAATATTGGTGAATCCTGCAGACAGATAGCACTGCCATGTATGGTCTTGTGACTAGTACTTTGAGACCATTTTAAGTCAGAGTGCAAGCCTAACTCCATGCTGGGAGTGGTTTGACTGTTAACTACTATTGAGAAATATATAATCTGCCAAGGCGGAAAACTTTAGGGCTCTAGATAAGGAAAACATGGTATATCCTTGAGTGGACATCTTTCAAAAGCAAAACTAAACTTTAACAGTTCTTTCCAATCGTGGAGATGACTAGTATCCATGCTTAAATAAACATATTTTGCATATATGTTAAAATTTTCCACTGTGATAAAAAGTAACCATGGCATTAGCGGATACAAGCTAGCAAACCAGCATAGGAGAAGGATACTTGTTTCACTTAAGATGAGTCTACTGCTCTACAGTGAATGACATTTACTTTTGTAATTTAATGATTCATGGAAAACTCCAGAAGTTGCTTAAGATTGGTGGTAAAAGTAACAACCAGATAGTTTTGGATTGTCTATGCCTTTAGACAGACATAGCACTTAGAGCTCAGCTTATTTCCGAGAAGACTTTTGCCTCATATCTCTTACAACTGCCAAGATATCTATTATTGTGGGCTAGACCTGTTATACTAATCTCCATGTATGTGATTCCAGAAAACACTGAATGAGACAAAGGCAAACTCAGAAGGTAAACACAAAGCTTAACAACAAATATATGCTAATAGTGAATGTGACATCAAATTGTTGCAAAACTTAAGACTTTATATGATCAAAGCCTGTGTCAGTCTTTACCTTGTGATAGACTAGGAGGAAAATACCACAGATCTCAGATGCAAAAGTCCTATCTTCCTGCTGACTTCATTTTCTTTAGCAATACCTGACACGTTACTATGGGTCTGCCAGAGGCTGAGCTGACAAGTGGATGATTTGCTCTAAGTTCTCTGTAGAGAATCTATCAGTTTGTTACAAAGTGACATCCGAGCTACTTAGGTAACTTGGGATGGGACTGGAGGAGAGTGAAGCTGAACCACACAGAGCATGGGCAGAGGCACCCCCCTCCCCGCCCTTGTCCTCAGGGAGCTTACATTCTACCTGGGAGATGCAATTAAGAAGAGAATCAGTGAAACAACATGATATAAGGAAAGGTAAATTTGTTGTGTGAAAAGAGAAATCAGAGAAAGCATGTAGAAATTCTGAGACACGGGAAGGTTATCGGGAAGTATGTCACAATGTCTCCATATCTTCTGCAGTTAGAGATCCACGAGTGCATGAACAAGTGGGTATCACCATTGGCCACTGCCTGCAGCCTACCTTAGATCCCCACAAGGCAAACCTCAGCAGGCCTCCCAAGTCGCTAGACTCACGTGCAGTGGAAGAGAACACGTAGAAATACAAAGATAGCAGACATAAGGTCCCGGGGTCCTCTGCAAGAGTTCATGCATTGTGCTTACCTTTGTCTCTGTAAAGGAACTAGGAAAGAGGAAAGAATAATATTCTTTTATTATTATTATTATTATTATTATTATTATTATTATTATTATTATGTTCAGTTAGCCACTGTATTAGTTTTTGACATAATTGGTTTTTGATGTAGTGTTCAGTGATTCATTAGTTGTCTGTAACACCCAGTGCTCATCACAGCACATGCCCTCCTCAATACCCATCACCCTGTTACACTCTTCCCCCTCCCCCTCCCTTCTGAGACCCCCATATTATTTCTCAGGGTCCATAGTCTCTTATGGTTCATCTCCCTCTCGGATTTCTCCCCCTTTGGGTTTCTCTCCCTTCCCCTGTGGTCCTCTGTGTTATTGCTTATGTTCCACATATGAGTGAAACCTTATGATAATTGTGTTTCTCTGCCTGATGTATCTCACTCAGCATAATCCCCTCCAGTTCCTTCCATGTTGATGCAGATGGTAGGTACTCATCCTTTCTGATGGCTGAAGAATATTCCATCACGTGTAAGTACCACATCTCCTTTAACCAAAGAATAATATTCTTTTTTAAAAAATATTTTATTTATTTATTTGTCAGAGAGCATGAGCACAGGTAGACAGAATGGCAGGCAGAGGCAGAGGGAGAAGCAGGCTCCCCGCCAAGCAAGGAGCCCGATGTGGGACTCGATCCCAGGACCCTGGGATCATGACCCGAGCCGAAGGCAGCCACTTAACCAACTGAGCCACCCAGGCATCCCCAAAGAATAATATTCTTAACTTAAGGTGTGCATGGTGAAATCCAGCTTGCAAAGCAATTTTCCCACAGTGTTTCTCATTTTTTCATCATGCGAATCCTGTGAATTAGTGATTCACTCCCAATAGGCTCAGAATTGTGATTTGCCAAAGATCCTGCAGCTAGAAAATGGCCAAGCAAGAACTCAAATCCTACCTGGACACTTCCAAATTCTGAGTTCTTTGTCCACACCACAGTGTTTGAATGATAACTGCTGATAGGAGAGAGTCTCCTGCCTGTCGTGGACTGGGGAACTAGAGCAAGAACATAAAACCCGGCCCATAGTCTGCTCAGAGATCTAATTGGTAGGAACTCCCTTCACAGTGGGTATTTAAGGACCTTACAAGGTTGTTCTGAGCTCTCGTAGGATTTTAAGATAAAGGATCAATTTCTACTTTCAAGGAAATCTGTGAGCCTATGACCTTTGTTCTATACCCACATCAAGTCAGAGAGGAGTTTGGGGACCAGGATCTCTATGTATCCTATTACATAACATATAGAGTATATGTATATGATAGTGGTTCAAGGTTTTAGCATGCATCAGAATCACCTAAAGGGCTTTTGAAAACAGATTGCTGAAACAGTTTCTGATTTAGTAGATCTGGGGTAAGGGCTGAGAATTTGCATTTTTAACAAGTTCCCAGGTGATGAGGGTGCTGCTGATCTAGGGACCACAATTTTGAGAGCCACCAATATAACAAGTGAGGCACACAATGAACTACACCAATTTTATTAAGAAGCAACTTTTTAAACATAAAGTCTAAGATGGACTTAAAAAGGAAATGGGGTACAAAGTGTGACCGAAGAGGTTATGTTTTAAAAAGTCCATGAAATCATCCTGTGCTGTGCATTGATAATGTGAAGTGTGGGACTTAGGAGAGGAGTGGTGGTGATCATGGGGCATTTTAACTTTGGGGTGTTTGTTCAATAATTCTACCATTAGAGTAGACTCCCTCCCCTTTGCTTGGTGCCTTTTTCAATTCTTGCTCAAAATACCCCAAAACAGCTGGGTCAACCGACTTTATCTACCTGCTTCTACCCTGAGTTCAGCTCTAACCAGTTCATTTCAAATGGGATTTTTTTTCCACTTATGTTGCCAGTGGGTTCACTGGCTTTGTTCACCTAGTTAGACAGCAAACTCCATGAAGAAAAGACTCAGTCTCTGTTTGAATTACTGGTTGGCTAATTCTCATGGTTTCTAATTGTTGCTCAGGAAATCTGGATTGTTGTGCTCCTCCCACTTCAACCTCCTATACAGACCTTTCCTTGAAAACAAAACAAAACAAAACAAAACAAAACCAACCCCCAGTACAATATGTAAGGATGTTAACTCCTTGGCCAGTTATTTTAAACTCACTTGCACGCGCGAGCTCATAGACACAAAAGAAAGTGTCTTACTATTCCATAACCATAGTTGTATTTGTGAAATAAGCCTTGTCTTCAATCATATTACATATTGTCCCTTTTACTATAATGGACTAAATGTGTGTTACCTTTGTTCTCTATTACTTATGTTTTACTATTATTACTTGTGTGTGTGTGCGTGTTTAGGGCTATGTAAGTTTACTACATGTGTAGATTTGTGTTACTACCACTACAGTCAAAATAGAGAACATTTCCCTCACCACAAGGATCCCTAGTGCTGCTCCACACACATTCCCCTTTCTCTCTCTCTCTCTCTTTTTTTTTTTTAAGATTTCATTTATTTATTTGACAGAGAAAGACACAGCGAGAGAAGGAACACAAGCAGGGTGAGTGGGAGAGGGAGAATCAGGCTTCCTGCCAGCCAGGGATCTCGATGTAAGGCTCAATCTCAGGACCCTGGGATCATGACCTAAGCTGAAGGCAAATGCTTAACGACTGAGTACCCCAGATGCCCCATATTCCCCTTTCCAAGGCCATCTCCCTCCCTCCTTCCCCAACCTGCAAATCTGTTCTTCCTCTCTTTAATTTTGTCATTGCAAAAATGTTATGTAAACAGAATTGTACTTTATGCAAACTTTTGAACTTTTTTTTAAAAGAAACTTGGCATAGTTTCTTTGAGATTGGATTTGAGATCCAAACTGTTGCATGTATCCGTAATTTGCTCTTTGTTATGGCTGGGTACTATTCCTTGGGATGGGTATACCACTGTCTGTTTAACCATTCATCTGTCAAAAGACATCTGATTTTTTCCCCCAGTTTTGGACTGTTACAAATAAATATGCTATTAATGTCCATGTATAGATGTGTATGTAGATGTAAGTTTTCATTTCTCT
Source organism: Meles meles (assembly GCF_922984935.1). Lineage (NCBI taxonomy): Eukaryota > Metazoa > Chordata > Mammalia > Carnivora > Mustelidae > Meles > Meles meles. The sequence goes on from NC_060077.1 coordinate 58,026,351, forward strand.
AGAATAAATGTCCAAGAATGCAGTTGCTAGATGTTTAGTTTTGTAAGAAACTGCCCTACTGTTTTCTAGAATGAATTTTATGTCCTCACCAACATTTCAAGAGAACTTTTTCCGTCTCCTCACCAGCACTTGGCATTATCCTTGTGTTTTATTTTAGCCTTTCTGATAGACTTGTAGTGTTTTTATCTCATTGTGGTTTTAAATTGCATTTCCTGGATGACCAATGATGCTGAACATCTTTCCATGTGCCTATTTGCCATCTGTATACCCTCTTTGGTGAAATGTCTCTTCATGTCTTTTGCCCATTTTCTAATTGTATTGTTTTTTTTTAATTTACTGTTAAGTTTTGAGAGTTCAGTCTGTGTGTTGCTATCTCTGTGTTGGATATGTGGCTTACAAACATTTTCCTTTCATCTGAAGCATAGATTTTCATCTTCTTAACTGGCTCTTTCATGGAGCACACAGTTTTAATTTTGATAGGGTCCAATTTATCAATATTTCTTTTTATGGATTGTCCTTTGGTATGAAGTTTAAGAACTTTTTGCCTAGTCCAAGATCCTGAAGATTTTTTTTTCCTAAAAGTTTTGAATTTTATATTGTACTTTTAATTCCATGATGCATTTTGAGTTCATTTTTGTGTAACATGGTTTAGATGAGGTGACTGTTTTGCATGAATGTCCAATTACTTCAGCAAATATGCCTTCAATTTTGACATATCTTTTTTTTTTTTTAACTTAACAAGCATTATTGTGAGAGCCTTCCGTATGTGAGACACCACTAGGCAGTAACGATAGGGAAATTCACAGACTATGGTTCCTGAATGATCTTGAAGTTGGGGATATACATACATAAATACTTTCAAAATTCTAGATCCAATTTAAGACAAAGGAAAAGGACTTGAGGGATACAGGAGGATGCAGGTAGGACTAAATGTAAGCTATTGGTGTAGCTTAAATGAGAGAATTAAAGCAGGTATATAGAGACAGAATGGAGGGAAGGCGGAGGAGAAATATTTATGAGGAATATTTATCAGACTCTAGCAGAAGGTAGTTTAGGGAGAAGAGGGTGTCGAAGGTTGCCTATGTGGATGGGGGTTTGTATGAAAAAGAGGGGAAAAGGAGCAGATTTCGGTGGAAGAAATGAATTGGTTTTAAACTACTTGAGTTTGAGGTGGCCATTAAACATTTAAGTGAAACTGGCCTAGTTTTTCACATATGAAACTAAGTTTGCGGATTAATTTCATGGTAAGCAATTTTTGAAAATTGCCAAAAATTATATAGAGCTCAGATGCCATAAATTCAGGTTGTGCTGTTTTAAGTCAAACACATAAATCATAGAATTGTGAAAAGGAAACATTATGTTTAATGGAAAGGCTGAGGGCCTTGGTGCATTTTAGGCTAGAATCAGAAATAGAGTGGCTCTGGCTAAAAACTGTTTAGCTCATGAAGTTTTGTGTTTTGTAAACTGAGTCTGAGCCTCAGTTTTCTAATCTAGGAAATGGGTGTTTTCAGAATCCTGGAGGTTACAGGATTATCATGAGGACCAAACAAGATGGTAAGCCCAAAGTGCTTTATCCATAATGAAGATCTGACATGTGTTAGTTCCTTTTTCCCTACCAGGTATATTTGAGATCATTTAGAATGTTTTCCAAAGTATTTTTATGAAGGGGAACTCTTTTCTGAAACAGTCTTATATAGACCTAGAAAATGGATCAAAGCAAAGCTGTCTCTTCTTTATCCAAGTTCTTCATTGCAACAACCACATGTGGGAATGTCTGCCTCTTTGAAAATCATGGATATAGTAAGATCCTCAATTTAAAGATGAGAAAATGGGTCTGAAGATGTAAAGAAAGTTTTTGCAAGTCATGCGATGAAAGCAGACCCTGGTGTAGTCTCCACTTACCAGCTTCCTATTCCATACACTTCCCAAAATGCTGTAGTAACTGACTCAAATAGCACTAACTCGCATGGCTGGCTATGGTTACGGTTCAAAAAAAATCGGTGTCTTAAATATTCTGTGAAATGTGGTGGCATTTCTGTCCCTTGTGACCTCCACAGCACCCTTCTGCAAAGTGAGCCTCTTTTTAAGAGGCATGCTTGGATGTGTTTAAAGAAATGGCCTTTATGTACCCACTTATATGAAACATGACCATGATGTTCTTCTATCCTTCTCTCTTAATAGCTAGTGTTGGCAAACATGTCATATCTTAGAGGGCTTAGAAAGTGTGTCCTTGGGCAGTGGTTTCAGACATGGAGTGATCCAGGGGACATTTTTAAATTGTAGACTCTGGGACTCAATCCTGGAAGATTCTGAGTCAGAGAGTCTAACATGGATCTTTAGAATCTCATTTTTTGAAGCTTCCCATGTGAGGCTGGAATTTGGGGCCCACTGCTCTCTGGACCCCTGAAATGGCCAATGCTCTTCCCTTGACATTTCCTTTCTAGATGACTTTTGCTTTCGAGCATTTAATGACACTGCTCAGATCTTCTCTCCAGTTCAGAACCCAAACGTGGTCGGCCTGCCCTACCTGAGTCTGTCTGTTCCCATTCATCAAACCTTTCCTGGAGGAACAGCTCACAGGCAAAAAAAAAAAATGGTGTCAGGTTGGCAGTAATAAAGCGACAATCCAAAAGCCATCATTTTTTGAGCATTTGCTATGTGACAGATGAGTTTTTAGTGTTTTTTTCTGTATTTTCTGATGACAGAAGTCTGACCTTTAGACTTCCATTTACAACTGCCTGCTCAGTATTTCCAGCAGAACTTTTCATGACTCCCTTCCCTGATCGATGCTCCTATCCCAGTCTTCCCTCAGTACCTTCCCAGCAGTCAGCCAGTCGCTCATGCCCAGATCTACTCTTGCCTCCCGTTTCCCCTCACAGACCATAACCATTCCAGCAGTAGATTCTGTCAGCCATGCTCTCCAAATCTACCCCAGTCTAACCACTTCGACCCTGCCCCACCAGAGCCATTCAATCCAAATCTCTATGTTTCTTGTTTCTGTTATGATAGTAGCTGGGTGACTGGGTTACTTTCGCTTCCTATGGCTGGTCCTTCAGAGAAGAAGTAAGAATAATCATATAAAAGTAAAAATCAGAGATGTCATTCATTCGTGGGCCAAAAATTTTCAGTTACTTCTTTATCACACTTCGTTAAACATTGGTGTCCTTACGAAACATTACCTATAAATTCTACATTATCTGGCTTAGTCTCTCTCCCCCACATTCTTCTTAATCACTCTATTCCTTATCCCCCCTTATCTTTACTTCACTACCATTCCCTATATAAGCACAGTGTTTGCCCACCTCAGGGCCTTTTCTCTTGCTATTCCCCCTACCTGGACCCTACTTGCCCCAGAGCTTCCCATGGCTCCCTCTCTCATCTCACAGAGATCTCTGTTTAAATAACATTCTTGGTAAGTCTTCCCTGCATGGTCTTCCTAAAATAGCACTCCTGCTGCTCTATTCCCTTTCCCACTTCACTTTTCTTTGTAGCTTTTACTACTACCTAACATTTTGTTATACATTTCTTTGGTTGGTTGTTTTTCTGTCTCTCCTACTGGAGAGTCAGCTCCACGAGGGAAGGGACTTCTGTCTGTCCTGTTCATCTTTGTATCCCTGGCACTTGGCACATAGTCAGTGCTTATAAAGTATTTGCTGAATGAATGAATGAATGAATGAACGAACAAATGAATAAATGCAGCTGTTGTTACCATCTGGATTCTCCTGCAGCAATGCCTTTGAGTCTTATCCCTCAGATGCTCAAGGAATTCCTGTAAACTTTGATGACATATGTCCTGGTCTCTCAATCATTGACTCATGATCTTGTTTGCCATTTGTTACTGCTCTTTAATATTTACTAAAAACTGAGTCATTCCTAGAACAGTCCTCAGAATACTTCACTATTTTCCCTGAAACTAAGGCCACTAGGCTTTGCCTCCTCCCCTTTTCTTCAGCACTTTCAGATTTAGGTTGAAAGAGAGCTATAAAGAGGGCATGCTATGTTGGGTCCTCAATGTCCCATAAACAGGAAAATACTCCACACTCATTTACTGCCTCTCCCGACCTTTATAGAGCCATGTGAGTGAGTGAGGTGGACAATAAAAACCCTCTGGGACCCTCCTGCTAATATTCCTCCTTTTCACACTAAAAATGTATAGATGGGTGATTTTCCTCCCCTTTTGTGCATGGCTCCCTTGTCCACTATGAGCCATTTGCTACAGAAGTCTTGCATGTGTTCTATGTTCACTGATGCCTGAAATACTAGTAAAGCTCTGCCTTCTTTTTATTCACACTCGGAGCATTTGTTTGATGACACATGAGAGCCAACAAGTGTGGTCAAGTGCAAACAGACCCATATGCAGGTTGGGTGGGGAGGGTTCCTTGCGAAAAACTAGCTCTCCCCACAGTGCACCCACACACAGACCTGTGGCAGGCTGGCAGCCTCGCTGAACTAGAGTGGGCCAGCTTGCCAGTGGGCACCTTGCTCTCAGAGCAGATGGACCCGAGCAGGGGAAGGCAGCAGAGCACGCGTGTCCGTTCTGACCACATGCATATTTACCAGGTGTGTCTTTTATTTACAGGAGACAAATTCTTGAACCAAAAGGCCAAGCTTACAAAATAAGAGTCAGGAAGGATGAGCTTTCAGCCTTAATTAAAACATGCCAGAAAAGAAATCACTGTTCTGTTCTCGTTTACTAAAGCTTATACATTAACTTGTTACAGACCCTCCTCCATCCCAAATCACTCATCACTGAAGGGGACGCCCTGTCTTGCTCCAGTAGGTTTTCACTTACAAACTCACTGGGTAGCTTAATCTTTTCTCAAAACAAACAAACAAACAAACAAACAAACAAACAAACAGAGATGTAAGGGAAATCACTGAATGTGAGGACATTAATTTTGCCAGCATACGTTATCTGAAAATACTATTAGAATTATTTTCCAAAACTATTTTTCTCTTTTTAATTGTCCCAGGTTAATAAAACATTCCTTTTCTGGCTCACTTCAGAGGATGCCTTGGAGGTATTAGGACTTAAATTGCAGCATAAGCAAAATATCTACATGTTGAAAGTCTTCTTTAAGACTTTCTGTGGAATGTCCCATTTGCCCCAGTGGAAAACTTGAAAGAGAGAAAAATAATTGTGATTACTAAAAATATGCAGCTCACCTTAGATAATCTATAGACATTGTATTCATTCAAATAGAAGGCAAAAGCAAAACGAAAAACAAAAGGGTCTTTCTCAGACCCATATAATTCACAGGCACATTAGAATATTATTTCACGTTTACTTAGCACCATACACCTCCCACATGTTTTCACATGTTATTTTGCTTGAGCCTCACAATTACCTTATGAGGTAAGGAAAGCCTGTTGGTCTCTCTCTGCATTTGAGAGCACAGAGGACTGTGGAGGAACAGTCAAGCGAGCTCAAACTTCAAGATCATTTGTCTTCCGTGATTTTTAACTTTAGTTTGGGGGCTGTTACTTAATGAGAAGTTATCTAGCAATGGCTTCGAAATGATCAAGTCTTTGCAATCTCACTTTCTACTTTTGATTTTATTAATGAAATTGGGCAGTGGAGACATAAGAACTCCTATGTTTCAAGTGTCCTGGCCCCTGACTGCAGAACTGCTTTTGACAGCTGTTGGTTGACTTCTACTAATGTTTTTGACAACAGTCAAAGTCTTCCAGAGCATTGAGTAGGTTCCTGAGTTGCCTAGGATGTGTTGAATTTTTGAACAATCATGCTGATGGCTGTGATCTTTGCTCTGCTCTACTCTCTATCCGTTTCTCTTGCAGATATTAAAACAATGTCACTGCTCTAGGGAAGTGTGGGTTGAGCCATATGGTACTTTTTTTGTTTTATAAACTCACATGGTGGCCTTTATCCAAAATAATAGCAATAAGTAGAACTCTGTAGTAAAGTGCCGTGCTGTGTGGATTCATTGTGTGAACATATGCTTGAAAAAAGTAATTTTTTAAAAATAAATTTTAATTTTATTCTACTGTGCCTACTTTGAGATATCCATCCCCCCATAACTGGAAATTCTATGTTTATTTTGACATGCTACAAACAACATACCATGATTACTGTTTACATGTAAACATTATAGCTTATGGACTTTTTGCTTTTAGACCTGAAGTTGATAATGCCATTTTCCAGTCTTGAGAACCAATCAAAAATCTTTTGAAAGTCAGCTCACTTAAAGAAACCCAGAAAATCACTCTCCACATGAAACTTGGAATATCATGTGACTCCTATTATAAATAGGCTGTTTGAAGATATAGCAGTAAGTTAAATTACAAACTGTTTTCCAAGTAATTGATATCCATTACTGGCTTTGGACAGAGCAGAATTATTATTATTATTATTATTATTATTATTATTATTATGGTGGCTGGTACCCGGGTATGCAAGATAGAGTGCCCTTCCTCTTGTCAGTGGCTTGCAGAAAAATTATAGTTTTTAAGATGTTGCAGAGACACGAAAGGATTTTTTTCAAAGGTTTATACGTTCTCAGAATGTAAAAGAAAAAATATTCCAGGAAGCTGTGATGGCCGGGTCATTTGTGCCCGATAGAGGACTCGATGTAATTACTTGTGCCGAGAGCCTAGAACTCAAGAACAAGGGAGTCTGGGGCACACGAGAGCTGGACATATTAGATGAATTATAGATTGGAGTGGGTGACAGCTACATTTCTAAAACCCACTAATTCCCTAACTCAGCCTTGAGGTCATACAAAGAGGGGATAATTAAATTCAACATATACCCAAGGTGACAAATTTTAAAAAGAAATCAGATTGGATGCCAGCTTTGTGGTACATGTGGAAACAGACATTCTTAGGAGTACAGAGATGGAGTTTCTTGTTGCTGGACCCTCAAAGTCTGTGTGAATCTCCCGGGAGCAATGAGCAAAGTGGGGATGCATAACTACTCTGCTCTCTCAGGCATCAGGCATCCAGGGGTTCAGCCCTACCTAGAGCACCGGCTCCCCGCCTCCCCCTCCAGACACCGCATCTGATGAACCACCTGGCAGGGATTTATCCTATCTCCACCATCATTCCTTTCTCCCCCGATTGCCTTTCCTCTCTCCCCCATTACTCGACCTCCTCTCCAGCTTCAGTTCTGCCTTTTGCCCTCTGCTGCTTTTGCAGGCAACTCCCAGCTGACTCCCAGAGGTCATCAGTGCCTACCTGAGGCTTTTCTGAGCATTACTCCCTTATTCCTACTGGAGGGAATGTTTAGACTTTGGGCTCCCAAGTTTTGAAAAAGCATTGTAAGACCGGTGGTTCTTCTTTGTCCTTCACACTTTTTGTTAGAGGAAAACATAGTTAGCAATCATATGGTTCCATATTGTTCTGTTCCACTATTCAAAGAAAAGCACTCCTCTGACACGCAGCAGTAGAACTAGAAATAAACAATCCATCAACAGACCTAGAAAGAGCCAGTAGGTATGAGCAGAAACCAAAGAGAATGAGATATATAATCATTCTTATGAAATTATACTTGGACATATGGAAAGCAAATAGGCAACAGACTGACAGGCAAGGTACTTCCAGGAATTTTAAAGGATCCATGCATCTGTCTTATTCATGCATTGACCCTTCCTGTGAATAAGTTAATATCATTTCCACGTCACAATACTGAAGCTGGCCTCCAGTACTCTTTTTCTGAGTGTTGTGGGATTATAATGGTTGGCACTTCCTTGAATTCAGCACTCCTTTGGAACACCGAGCCATGCTTTTTAGGCGAATGCTTGCTAGTACAAAAATAGAGTTGGTGATAACGTGATTAAAGAACATGGCCACACATGTTCCTGTTAGAAACCAAAGATCCATTATTACCTGGGTTTTTGCTGCTAGGATCTTGAGAGATTAGCAGTTTTTCATAAAATTGTGTTTCCCACAAAAGAAGCTGGGGACTTAAACAGAAATAGTTAGGATTTAATGGCTATGGTCTTCTTGAATATGCTATCTATCCTTCCACTCTTTAGGCTAAAAGTGATTCATTAAAAAATACAATGAATATAAAACACTCTTAGATGGTAGTACATTGTCAAGGTTAGGAGCGGGGACTATAGACCCATATAGACTGAGCTCAGTCCTAACATCTCACTCTTAACTGTTTGTGTGCTCTGGGAAATTTGCTTTAAAATTTGCACTTGTGAAAATGAGGACAATTATGGTACCTACTTCATAAAATTGTGGTCAGTACATGTACACTGAGTGCAAAACACTTAGAATAGCACCTGGCACATTCTCTAAGTATTAACCATTATTATTACAATTAACCAATAAAAGAAGACTGTTATATTCCTTTATTTAAATCATCACCAAAAAGGTCATCATAGAGGGGCGTGTGCATGGCTCAGTCGATTAGGTGTCCAACTCTTATTTCGGCTCAGGTCATGATCTCAGGGTTGTGAGATCCAGCCCTGTGTTGGACTCGTCACTGGGCATGGAGCATGCTTGAGATTCTGTCTTTCCCTCTCTGTCTGCCCCTCCCCCCGCTCAAGTGCCCACATGTGCTTTCTCTCTCTCTCTCTTAAAAAAAAAAGTCATCACAGAAATATTTAATGTAAGAGTATGTAAAATTATAATTTTGTGGAACTATATTTCAGAGTTGACTCAGTCCTACGCAAACAATATTTGACTATCCCCAGCATATGAAGTTGACCCTTCTTTTTATTTCAGGATGCACAGTTTGTATTTTTCCCCATTCTTAGAATTTTGCTGTTTTTCTCAATGAATAAGAGAAGAGAAACTATTTCTAGAGAGATTGTTTATTTTCTTCACGCTTTTTTGTTTAAGGTTAAAATACATTATCTTATAAGCATATGTGGCTTTCATCTGAAGGGGGGCACCAGGATGATCTGTTGGCCCCACCAAAAAGGAACAGACACTGAAATTTCAAGCAGAATTTCATGGAAGACACTGCATACTTCTCCTGTTGTTTTTCTCAGGCTTACTATTTTTAAAGGATTTGGCCACCATTTTTTTTTTCATTCCCTTTTCTCTCTACACCAGTCCTTTCTGTAACCCCTCCCCTAATTGTGAACACAAAGATACCTGCATACAGGGAAACATGGTGGGGATGTGTGTGCCTATTGGCATACTCAGATATAGTAGATAAGTTCTTTCTGCTAAGGCTGATTACACAGAACTCAAAAGGTCATTTAGTCAGATTCTTTTTGTCAAACAGTACTTCCCACAAACCAAGGAGAATTGTCTACTCATCAAGAAAGAGATTTCTTATCTTTCTTTTTTCTTATACAAAAGAGTGTTTTAAGGGGTTCACCCAATGCTGCCAATAGTCAATAAAGAATGGCATTTTAATAGTAGACATTCTAGAGGCAGACAGAAACCTCAGTGAAAAAAGACAGTGTTTCATTTTGTTTTCATCCAAGGCCTTGTGCTTCCTACAAAAAAAGGTGAAATCATTTAAGTGGCAAAACAAGTCTATATTTAGAATGAAGACACATTGTTACTAGTTTCATTTCTCCCAGAGTCGCCTGGGTGGCTCAGTGGGTTAAAGCCTCTGCCTCTGCCTCAGGTCATGATCTCAGTGTCCTGGGATTGAGCCCCACATTGGGCTCTCTGCTCCTCCGGGAGCCTACTTCACCCTCTCTCTGCCTGCCTCTCTGCCTACTTGTGATGGCTCTCTCTCAATCTCTCTCTCTCTCTCTCTCTCTGTCAAATAAATGAATAAAAAATAAAAATTTTTAAAAAAGACACATTGTTACTAGTTTCATTTCTTCCCTTTCATTACTTGTATATTTGATCTACCATTTTTTAAAGCTATTTTTACTCTACAAAACAAAAATAAGAGCCTGGGAAAGTAATTCTGTAGAATCAAATGCCTCATACAAGGTTAGGGAAAAACACTGGTAAGACAGATTGGAACCCCTGAGTTTTAGTTATTAAACTGTTCCTTAAACCACCAAGCCATAATAAATAACTCTACATACTGCAGTTAAACAACATTCCAGGCTTTGCTTGAGTCTGTGTCAAGCTCATCAAAGTCATGAATTTGGGGAATTTCTCTGGGAATTCCTCCTTGAAGTTAGTTTGGACAGCTGTTGTCCAGTCAAAGTGCTTTTCTATGCACTTTAGCAGAGGATTTGTAAGACTAGTGTTTTCTCTTTTTAGAGTACCCAAGAATGTTAATATACCAGCTATTGTGAATTATTCATTATTTAATTCTATTTTTGATTTCCTCTTTTAAAGAATCTCTATGCCTATGTCTTAAAAACCCATATGTTTCTAATACATAGTTGCTATTAAAACATGCCCTTGAAACCTGGATTTCCTGTACAACTATTATGTGTTGAACAAGATGTTGGAATTAGAAAAATCAACTGAGTTCAGAGAACTTCTGTCAAATCCATTAGAATTGATTGTCAGAGTTACTTGGAACTGAAGAAGAGCATTAGCTTCATAGCTTGGAGTTGGTCCCATTTAAAATTTAAAAATTTTTTGAAGATTTTATTTGAGAGAAAGAGAGAGAGAGAGAAAAGAAACACAAGTTGGGGGAGGGGCCAAGGGAGAGGGAGAAGAAGACTACCCGCTGAGCAGGGAGCCCGATGCAGGACTTCATCCCAGGACCCTGAGATCATGGCCTGAGCCAAAGGCAGATGCTTAACTGACAGAGCCACCCAGGCGCCCCTCCACTTAAAATTTTAGAATTGCCAAGCCAGCTGGTAGTGCCTACTCCATACAGATGAACAGTCCTGGGTTATTCATAGCAACTCATACAACACCAAGGTGTGGCTACAGAATAGAACATGAGAGTTGGACTAAAAAAAAAGGAACACCAAATATATTCATATATTCTTCCTGACTTAAATACAACCAAGTACATGATTATTTATACTCTGGGTCACTGAAAGAGTTTTAGGTTGAATGCTTTTCTGAGAGAAAAGCAGAACCCAGAACTAATACATTGGCGCCATGTTCCATAATAAGATCAGTCTCATAGGGCATAGGACCTGCTAAGTTGTCTAGAAAAAAATATCTCTCCATCATCAGGCTGTATTGAATCCCTTAAACAAACACTTGTTATGTAAGTGCTTAAACATGAGCTTATATTGTCTTTGAAAAAGTAGAAAATAGGGAGATATTGGGACCCAAACTGATGGTTAAAAGTTTAGAGTCATTTTAATAAATTGCTATATTTCCATGCTTGTAGTCTGTGACACAATTTATGTTGACACTCCAGTACCTAATCCCTGCCCTACTCATTTTCCTTCTCCTGCTTTATAAATTGGAAATGTTATAGAGTGTCTTTTCTAGTCTCCCTTGTGGATGCCAGTGTGACACAGCCTTGCCCACTGAAATGCAGGTGGTTGTCCACTGGCTCTGCGTGCTCCCATTCCTTTCATTCTGCTTGATTGACAATTCATGGAGCTGCAGCAGCCATCATGTCACCATGAGGAAAAGGCCTAAAGAATCCAACATGTTTGAACAGTTGAACCTACACTAAGGACTGTCTCCTTCTAGAATCCTTGTCACATGAATTTTTAGAACTCTACATTTTTGCATACATTGATAGGCCCTCTGTTCTTTATTCTATTAAGTATCATGATATAACTTCATCATCAGAAGCACAGATCCACTCATTCATTCATTCATAATTTATGAAGTTAGAGTATGACTGAAGTCAACATACAGTACAGCAATGTAAAATAAAATTTTAATGGTGAGAAAAAAGAGGCAAAAACAATATAATGGCAGAAAAGTGAAAGAACTCCAAAAGAACATAAAAATATATCTAATAATTTTAGAGGTTTTTTATTAGATATGTTTTTAGAGATTAAACAAAAATTTGGCTCAAATTTCTCAGTATCCAGTGCAAAGGAGTACACATAATGAATTGAGTGTCCATAAGGGAAAAACAAACCGGTTGCTTAGCAGAAGGCCAACTACTACTGACTAGGAAATGATAGACATTTCCCCTGTGGATAGTCACAAAGTGGTCATTGTGTACTGTAAAGAACAAAATCTGCAACTATTTTCATACAGTTACATGTTTTATAGGTTTTTTTCCCTTGGGCTGTCTCTTAATATATGCTGATGTTATCGTGCCAGATCGCGCTTTAACAAAAACAACTTTATAAGTCACAAACAACTTTATAAGTCACCATAGTGCAGTATAAATTCATGATTCTCTCAGAGTTTCATCCAGGGCAGAGCTAAGAGTATTTAGAGAAATGGAATGTGAGACTGTGTGTGCTTCAGAAAGTCCTACTTTGCTAGTTTCTCTCAACCAAGGTTTTGGTAGTGCTTAAAAAACACCAAGTCACACAAATATTGTTAATAAACATCATTATGAGGGCTTTCCTTATTTCAATGAGTAGATAGAATGCTAGCATGTCCTTTTCATTCTTTGAGAATATGAATGGCGGCAGGAGCTGTGGTGATCCCTCTAAGCCACATTGCCCTTGGGAAAGTATTTGATGGTGCCGACTGGTCCTCTCATTCACGGTGGGTGGAGAGTAAACTGGTCTGGGAGCCCACAGTCTTCTGGGGCAGAGCCTACTCCCACAGTGGTCATTTCCCAGCCTGATGCTCAGAGGGAGAGGAAGGAGCATTTTTATCAAAGCTAATCTCTCTTTATCAAGATTGAAATTTGAATGAAAATGCTAAGTCGGTGAGCTGGACCATTTCCTCCTCATCTTCTTGTATTCTTGCTCCAGCAGTATGGGAACCCCTGACTTTCACTCCAGTTCTTTTTCTTTCTCCTTCAAGAAAAAGGAAATCATTCTGAGATAAGGATGAAACTGTGGAAGATTTCTTACTTGAGAATCTGTCTCCAAAATCACTTCCGGTTTCTTCTCCTGAAAACCCTTCCTTTTCTTCAGTCACCCTGCCTCCATTCCCACCCCAGCCCCCATCTCTGCTTCCTGTTATCATAGGTGGAAAAGCAAAATGAATAATTCTAGGCTACCACAAATAATAATGATCATTAAATTTGGAGGGATTTATGGTGTGTCAAAATCTTTGCTAACCACTTTGGCACACATTGTATCATTTAAGCCATGTAACGACATGAGGAAGAAGATGACTATTTTTAACCCAATTTTACTGATAGAGATTGAAGTTGCACTAAATAGTAGAGTCAGAGTTCAAACTCAAGCTATCTGATCCAGCGCACTGCTCTTAACCACTCTGCTTGTCCTCCTTCTAGAAGCCCAGCTGACAGTGAAAGTATAGAACAAAAGATCTTTGTCCTAGTTACCCAGGAATCAGGGAATACCTTCTCCTAATCTATCAGCAGCCCTTGGAGGCCTCCACTCCACCCTGACCTACACTTCCAGAACACAATCCACAGCTTGTATCAAATGACCAACTGGACATTTCTGTGCAATCATTCAGTAGCTAGAACCTGGGGAATTTATTTTTCTAGTGCTTTAAAATTATAGTGGCTTCCAGAAAGCCATTGATGTGAGGTAGAGGTCATTACACAGTCACTTAGATCAACAGATTAGTCTGAATGGGAACATGGTATTAAAAGTGAAGGACATACAAGAAACATGGTTTTGTCTGGAATCTCTTGCTCAGCTTATAAATGGTGTGTTTCACTCTTGAGTGTAATTTATGATGCTTTATTGGAGGTATCAAGACCTAACACCAGTGAGACAAGCAGAGGACTGATGGCCAAGGGAGGAATAGTTTAGTCTAGCTTTCACTAGCTGTGTGAGTTTAAGCCAAGCTTTGTTTCCTCATCTCTCCCAAGCATTGAAGACTGGCTAGGACTTTCTATTGCACTAGCATTATGAAGACGTGATTAAATAAGCTATTTTTTCCCTTGGAAAATTTAAAACTATGCTATAAGTAAGTGATAACAAAAGTATTTTGCACTCTTTTTGCCTTTTATTTGCACTTATATCCAGCTTATAACTCTCTGCCCTTTTTTTCACTATTACTTCATTCATTAGACTATATTTTATGTAAATTACTCAACTCTGCATACGCAAACACAAAATGTTTAATAATTAAGATTTTGTAGTCAGAAAATACAAAGCAGTGGAATACCTCAGTTTCAGTGCAGTTTTTTGAATTAATCTAAAATTCATTCATTGTTCTCTGTCCAACCAGGTAAGATGTCTAAACCATTTCTGGCTTCAGGTGTATAGGATTTTTTCAGAAGCATTCTGTAAAGCCCTGAATATAGAAGGGTAATACTTTGTCTCCACATGATTTAAAAATAGTTTTTCCTCTTACTGTTAAAAATCCTCTTCCTCAGAATTGGAAAAAAAAAAAAAAAATCTTCAGACAAAAGGTTAACTCCTTTGAATAGAGAGGGCCTTTCAGGGAAGTGCCCGAAGATCACGAAGAGTAAAAAATGCCTTCTCAACCGTTTAATTTAATTTAATTCAGCAAGCATTTACTGAGCAACTCCTAGGTGTCGGATATTGTAAAAGCCCCTCCGGGGAGCGGAAAGATGAATGAGACATGGCACCAGCTTTCTTTAGTGCACAGTCCAGGCGAAGAAAAAGACGCGTGGATACTTTTACTGGAAAACAGGGCAGGCCGGGAGAAGTGCTAATGGAAGCGTGAAGTGATGTGAGGGAGGAGAGGGAAATGGGTTTTTTCTGACGAGGGCCTTTTAACAGGCTTCGCTGAGGGGGAGGGATCATGTAAGCTGTTCTTTGAAAAATGATCCAGGGATAGAAGGCCATTCTAGGCTGAAAGAACTAAATGAGCAAAGACATGAAAACAAAAGTGCTGGTACTTGGGCTCCTTTGAGGAACTGAAAAAAAAAAATGTTGCCTGGATTGTTAGAGGGTGGGAAGCTGCTGGAAGGTTCACCTGAGGCTGCTTTATGGAGGGCACAAACACCAGACTGTTTGGAATCGACCATCTGCCATAGGAAACAATTGAGGAGGAGGAGGAAGAGGAGGAGGAGGAGGAGGAGGAGGAGGAGGAGGATTCCAGCAATTAACACCTTAAAGGGAAGCCTTTTTTGTACCCCTCTCCCTAGTCCATGTTACTACCTCTTCCCTAATGTCTTAGAACCTTATGCAAACCACAAAAAAATAGTGTAGTAGGATCACACTGTGTTAAAATTCCCTACTCACTCATCTATTGTGCTGCTAGGTTGTAAGCCCTTTGAGATAGGGAGCCATCGGTTTCTGTATCATCAGCATTTAGCTAGTACAATAGGAAGCAAGTGATTTTTACTTTATATATATTCACGGAATGAACACATGAAAAAAGTAGAAGCCACGTGGTCAGTGTTGTGTTTTAGAAAGAGAAATTTGGTGATCGTGCATAGGATGGATCGGAAAGGGGAGAGTAGTTGAACGTAGGGAGAGCTTTAGTAGTTTCCGTGGGAGGACGAAGGAAAATCCTGAAGCAGGATATTGAGGATGCAATTTGGACGAGATTTGGTGACGTCTTGAGTTTGAGATTCAAGGAGAGGGAATAAAGGGAATGAAGAGGTCTTTGAGTTTTCTAGCTTGTGTAACAGCGTATTGACTACACCCTTTGCCAGAGAGGAGGAGTAGGTTTGGGGGAATCGAATCGAATCGAATAGAATCAATAGAATAGAATAGAAGGACCAGGTTTGGGGGACACACACAGGAGAGGGGAGATGATGAATTCTGTTTTGGATATGGTGAATCCAAGGCTTATCACATCAATGGCAACTGCAGTGTTAAGTCTCTACCCCTTATAGAAAGTGAAATCAAAGATAAGCAATGGAATTTAAACATTAAAAAAATTGTTTATTTGCCTGTAATGTGCCAGATGCTTTTCTAAGCACTTTATACATGTGTAAACCCATTTAAGCCTTAAATAACCCAATAAATTTGATATCGTTATCAACTGCCTGTTACTGATGAGGAAATAGAGGCTCAAGTTTATGTTGTAGCTAAGTGTTAGAGCCAAGATTAAAATCCACACAGCCTAACCCAAGACGTTGAGCTCTCACCACTCTAGAATACTATCATTCAGGAATATAGGACATTTTTGCTCATTAAATAATGTAGAAGACTTTGGGGGGGTGAGAAAAATGATAGGTTTTTGTTCTCCCCAAATCTGGCTATTGAAAATAGTCTCACAGTCTCATTGATCAAAATGCACAGTGCAGAACATGACGATGCCTGCCAAGTGTAGTGGCCTCTGCACCTGCCATCTTCCACACTGATTAAGTATCAGCAATTAACCTCTGCTGAGTCTGGAGAGTAGCTCTTGAATGTGTGTAACTGGGACCAGAGGACAAGCATCCACCAGTAAGAATGGCTAAAATGGCCTTTCAGTATGCCCCTCTGTGGAAAGGCCTTCAGAGTCTTGAGTTGCTGTGTTGTAATGTAATGACTCATTGGCAGTCCCTATATTCGGAAAACTCAGTCCTTTTCTTAAGGAAGAAGCATACACACAGAGAAATCATTATGGTGAGAGAGAAAGAGAAATCTGAAAAATGTATGTGGTAAATGCCCAAACTACACAAGAAATAAAATATATGTTCACTAAGTAAATACCTGACACGCTTCTAGTTATTCTATTAAAAGATCTTGATGGAGGCACTTTATGATACAGATGAAAATCTGCTGACAGTTGTTCTAAAAATAAGCCCGGGCTTTAACTGTTCTCTGTTCCTTAAATTTGGTGAGATGTTTTTTGCTCAGATTCTGCAGGAGCAATTTAAATGGCTTTGAGAAATGAATGAATTTTAAAAAAACTATAGATTTGCTTCGTTATCAGTCTTCTAAGACCTTAACCAATTGAAACTCTGTTTCCTTAGCTTAGAGTGGGAACAAAAGGGACTTCAAAAGCACATCTTTAGTAGAGAATTAATTAAATCATGCTTGAAGAGAATATTTTTCTTCTGGAGGAAAGCTTCAGCTATAAGCCCTTGTTGAATCACAACAGTGTACGCCCTAGGTAAGCAAGCAAACAAGATGAAGGCCACATCAGATCAACACTTACCTTGCTGTTACAGCAGGAACAGTAAGATCTGTTAAATACAGTCACACAAAGGTCCTGGGAAAAAAATATATTATCCCTTCTAGAAGGGCATTTCAATATTAGAAGAGGGTCCAAGAATGGATTCATTCCTAACTTCTTCCCACCTCCCTTCCCTTGTTCCCCCTTGTGAACCTTTGAGTGCCTCTCAGATTGAGATATTGACTTTGGCCCTAAGGATACCATTACGAACGGATCAGTGTTGTTGCAACCCCTTTCTTTCTTCTCCCATTCCACCAAAATTTGCATTCTTGCTGGCATGCTCAGGAAGTGGAATTTCAACCATCTCCAATGAGAAGTACTTTGTTTAAGGTTTTCCATAACAGACTTTGCATTTTAACCAATTATAAGCACCCAATGTTTCCTGTGAGACATTGTGCAGAAAGCTGGCCTTCACTGTGATCTCAAGTATCCAGGAGGTGAAGACCCTCACAACAAATTCCATATTAACCATCTAGAATTAAAAGAGAAGGTGAAAATAACGGTAGTTGATTCTCATATCAGTTATGGAAAAATAATACAAATTATATGTGTCAGTGTTTCCAGAACTGACTTTTCCATTTTTTCCCCAATGTGCTTTTGTGCTTACACATCCTTCATCACTTACCTCTTGGCTACAAGCAAACCTTAACGGCTAAGAATGAAATATTTCTGGTTAACAGATCAGTCACCAAAAGAACTGCCGGGGTTGAAATTGCTAGCTTGCCCATTCTGTTTTTGTCTTCTCCATTTTTATCAACCCTGACTCCCTCTCTCTTTTAGAGGGCAGTGTGGTGTTCTAAAAGGATTATTCAAAGAACTGTCACTGGTTTTGAGGTTTGATCCAAGGTCCACCCACTAACTGGCATTTGATATTGATCCTATCCCTTGGTTCTGCTTCTTCATGTGTCAGAGGAAGACACATTGGGTCACTCTGAATTCACTTCCAACTTTAAATTCTTCATTCTTTGTTTCTCTGGTGTCAGGCAAAAAGAACCTCACTGAACCCTAGCTCTCGTCTTTCCAGTTAAGTGGAAATTTTAGTCTGTCAAACCGAAAACCTCTCTTTAAAAAACAATGTCTTGTCATGCCTTACACTCTCCTGAGAAAAAACTCAGTAGATAATACAACCGTATTTACACACAACAGAAATGAAATATCCATGTACTCCTCTAAGTAAAACATAAAGGAGAAATTAAGGGAAAATAATTTAGAATAAAATAAAATACATATTTTATTTCATTGCCCTCTTGAAGTGTGTCTTGCTAGGTAATGAATCAAAGGTAATGCTAAGAAAGTGATACATCTATCAAAAAGTCTTTAATAGAACAGACATGCAAGGGGGTACTTCTGGAAAAATAATTGAATAAATGAGTGGATTCCTGTGGGGGGAAAATATGTATTTCAACATGTGAGTACTCAGACCTTACCACAGAAGAAGTGTAATAAACTATGAAGAGACTTGCACCAGCTCATAGATCACCATGGAAGCAATAGTGACAGACACAGATTGTGATATATTGGTGTTGATGCAGACATATTTGATTGATGACTCAAAGAGTGCAAGCAGCACGGTTGTTGGTAGGGTGATATGATTTTCCAGAACAGTGAAGAAGACTTGGTAAATTTCCCAAAAGAGTACAAGGTTCCCTTAAGTCCTATGCTAACTATATAAAAACTACTCTGTGGGGTTTTTTTAGGTTATAGGTGCAGAATATGGCAAACAGGTTTTTCACATAGATGGATATCTCAGGGAACATATAAAGTCTTGCAAGACTTGAGGCAACTCATGTGAAGCGAGCCAAGTGTATTGTAGGATATCAAGCATCCTTGACCTCCGTTTACCACATAGTAAAAGGACCCACCGCCTGCTTGGGAGTAGATGAATAGACTTGGTATTTTCTTCAGATTGCAGCAAAATTTCATTGGTTTAAAGTACTTTTCAAGTTATTGAGCTGCGTATTTACTTTACTGGAATTTTGGCAGTAATATGCTTTGAACCATCTAAACTGACAGGAATTTGACCTATCTTTTGAGCTCTTACTGTCCTCAATATCCAACATGTTAGAAAATCAAAAACACTTGAGGATTAAAAAAAAAGAAGGGAAGGAGGAAATATATCTTCCATCCTTTGTATATGTTCTCTAAGACAGAGGTCAACAGCGACAACAACAACAAAGTTTTGAGTTATAATTGGACGGACTGAAACACTACCAAAAACAAAAGGGAATATGGAAAGGGAAATACAGGGTAATATAGAATTGAGAAAGACATATTGAGAATAGTTGGGCCAAGATACACAGTTTGTGGAAAAGAGAAACTAATTTTTTTCTTGACGGAAGAGTAAAGTAGAAGATTTTGCAGATATATGCCTTCAGCATTAATAAGAACTACTAACATTTGCATAGTGCTTACTGTGTGCCGGACACTGTTGTAAGTGCTTTACACATGTTAAATCATTTCATTTTCAGAACAGTTCCTATTTTACAGGTGAGAGGTCATAGGTCATACAAGTAGAATGGAAAACTTGGGATTTGAACCTGGGTATTCTGGTACCATACCTGTGTTTTCAACCCTGTTCTGTAGTAGTGAGGCCTACATGCCAATCAGTTAAATTAGTATTTTAAAATAACATTTTTGTAGAGGAAATTATTCTTACTATGGTAATCCTATGAAAGACTAAAAGTAATTGATTAAGAGCATGAAAGGTCAGAACAATTCTTAGTTGTGAATCACTGTCCCACACACATGGGCAGAAAACCAAGCATCTTTAACTCCTACCTACGAAATACCAGAATTTTGTATTCTAATTATGCAAACAACACATGAATGCATTCTCATGTTAAAAATTTTAAATACAGAAGTTATAGCTTCAAATCATCTTCACTCCTCTAACAGTTCCTCTCTCTTCCTCTTCCTCAAAATTACACACACACACACACACACACACTTGTCTAACATAAAATGGACTGTGAAGTAATATTTTTTTTTTTTGCTTCATTTATTCTGGCAATATTTTTATTCCTGAATATATGGCCCTTTCTAGTTTTTAATGGTTGCCTAAATAAGCCACAAATATATGCCAACAGTTTGTAAAATCATTCCCTTACTGATTGGTGTATTACTTGATTTTAAACTTTTTAAACAAACAAACATGAATTTGCCTTCCTTGGACAAAGGAATGTTCATAGCCAACTTGCCAACTTTTTTTTTTTTTGGAATGGATTCCTAGAAGTGGAATTTCACTGACGCTACTAACCTTTCCTCTAAAACGGTTTACCCAAGTGAAGTTACGTTCAGAGCTAGAGTGTGCTATGTTCTTCCTCCCCTGGCCACCAGTGCATGTGATTGATTTTTTTTTTTAATGTTTTGCCAGTCTGATTGGTAAAAAGTGATAACTCATTGTTTTATATTGCATTTATTAGTGACATAATATCTTTTTTTTTTAATTTCTTTTCAGCGTAACAGTATTCATTGTTTTTGCACCACACCCAGTGCTCCATGCAATACGTGCCCTCCCTATTACCCACAACCTGGTTCCCCAACCTCCCACCCCCGCCCCTTCAGAACCCTCAGGTTGTTTTTCAGAGTCCATAGTCTCTCATGGTTCATCTCCCCTTCCAATTTCCCTCAACTCCTTTCTCCTCTCCATCTCTCCATGTCCTCTATGTTATTTGTTATGCTCCACAAATAAGTGAAACCATATGATACTTGACTCTCTCTGCTTGACTTATTTCACTCAGCATAATCTCTTCCAGTCCCATCCATGTTGCTACAAAAGTTGGGTATTCATCCTTCCTGATGGAGGCATAACACTCCATAGTGTGGTAGAACAAATCAATAAGAGAAGAGAAAAGAACCACATAGTCCTTTCAATTGATGCAGAAAAAGCATTTGACAAAATCCAGCATCCGTTCCTGATTAAAACGCTTCAAAGTATAGGGATAGAGGGAACATTCCTGAACTCCATAAAATCTGTCTATGAAAGACCCACAGCAAATACCATCCTCAATGGGAAAAAGCTTGCAGCCTTCCCGTTGAGATCAGGAACACGACAAGGATGCCCACTCTCACCACTCTTGTTCAATGAATAAACAAATTTGTTGATCTTTTCCTTTATGAATTCTTGTTGTTTGTTTTTTTAAGGAAGGACTTCCCTATCCAAGACTGTAATAATACAAATTATGTATTATCTTATGATGCTTGTATTCTTAAGAAATAATTTAGTTGTCAGGGCGCCTGGGTGGCTCAGTGGTTAAAGCCTCTGCCTTCAGCTCAGGTCATGATCTCAGGGTCCTGAGATCGAACCCTGCATCGGGCTCTCTGCTTGGCAGGGAGCCTGCTTCCCCCCTCTCTCTCTGCCTGCTTCTCTGCATACTTGTGATCTTTGTCTGTCAAATAAATAAACAAAATCTTTAAAAAAAAAAAAGAAAGAAACAATTTAGTTGTCTAAACACAGCTCTTGGAATAGTCAATGGTTTCTTAATTGATCTGAAATGCCACCACTTTTCATGAACTGAAGTTCATCCATATACATATATGGATCTCTTTTTCAACTTTCTTCTTTTTCATTAGTGCTTTGGCTATTTTTAAATTAGTATTACACTATCCAAATTACTGTATCTTTGTAGTCCATCAATACTGATATCTGATGGGCCAACTCTTCTTTATAAATGGAGGTTATTCTAGTCTATTTTATCCTTCAGATAATCTAGAGAAGTATCTTCTTGAATTCCATGATGGGAATTTAATTGGGATTACATCAGATTTTCAAATAAATATGGATGTACTAACATCTTTTCAATATGGTATTCAGAAAAATTGTATGTCTCTTTCCATATATCCTGGTCTTCTTTTATTTCTGTTGGAAAAACTTGAAGATCTACTTCAGAAGTTTTTTGGGTTTTTAAAAAAAAAATATTTTTCAATAGAAGTTTTTTTTTTTAAGATTTTATTTATTTATTTGACAGAGGTCACAAGTAGGCAGACAGGCAGGCAGAGAGAGAGAGAGAGAGGGAGAGAGAGGAGGAAGCAGGCTCTCTGCTGAGCAGAGAGCCCGATGCGGGGCTCGATCCCAGGACCCTGGGATCATGATCTGAGCTGAAGGCAGAGGATTTAACCCACTGAGCCACCCAGGTGCCCCTCAATAGAAGTTTTTGACATGTCATGTATGGTTTGTTTATAGGCATTTACATATTTCTTGAACTACTGAAGGGATTTATTTTACCTTTACACTTTAATTCATTATTTCAGATATAAAGCTATTGAATTTTTAAATACCTATTTTACTCTCTTATTAGTTCTAATTGTTTCATAGTTGATTATCTTGGATTTTTTTTTTACCAACCATATTACCTGCAAACATTTTAAAAAAATATTTTCTCCCCTTTTCTAACTGTCTTGGATAGAAGTTCCACTTTAATTTTGAGTAGTAGTAATAGTAATGGGCATCTTTTACATTTTCTTGATTGCATTGGGAATTTTTCTCATGTTTCATCAGTAAATATGTTTACTGTTGATTTTTTATACATAGACCTTTTCATAGGAAGTTTCTCCTATTCATAGAAAGTTTATGTCAGGAATTGGTGTTATATTTTATCAAGTAGTTTTTTAAGAGTTCAAAAATCATCACCATTATTACCACTGAAAGGCTTCTTCTTTTAATTTATTAATACTATTTCGATCTACCCATGTATATACTGTTTTTTTAAGATTTCATTTATTCATTTGACACAGAGAGAGAGAGAAGAGAGAGATGACAAGTAGGCAGAGAGAGGGGGAAGCAGGCTCTCCGCTGAGCAGAGAACCCAATGTGGGGCTTGATCCCAGGACCCTGAGATCTTGACCTGAGCCGAACGCAGAGGTTCAACCCACTGAGCCACCCTGGCACCTCTGTATATACTGTTGTTAACTGTTCTGTTAACTATACTGTTATGGCATTCTTGGAAAAAACCTGCTTCACCACTATGTTTGTTCTAATGTATAACTGAATTTCATATACCAATATGGTACTAAGATTCTTAAAATTATTTATATAATTTATATCATGCTATTGTTCTCACTACGCTTCGTCTGTTTTTAAAACTGCTATCATGCTAAGACACTACATCTTTTGGTGATTTGGATCAGTTTATTTCAGATAAGGATTATTTGTTCCTATATGAACCTCACCTTGAAAACTGTCTGGATTTAGACATCTTTAGGTGTCAATTTTTTTCTGGTTTCTAGCTTCTTCTGTAGGTATTGAACTATTAAAGTTTTCCCCTTAAACACTGCTTTAATCCCATTCTATAAATTTGAATAGGTATGTTAATCTCAACAGCAAAAATATGTACATTTTTCCAACTGAGCACCTTTGGGTAGCAGACACTTAAAATACAGCAGAGAGAAGAGTCACCAAGGCCCCTGAGCTTCTGGAGCTGACGTTCTAGGAGGACGAGGGAAGGCTAAAGAGGTACAAACCTACATCAATAGGATGATATCCGGTGATGATAAATGCTCCGAGAGAAATGTAACAGGGAGATGTGATGGGGGGGGGCAAGTAATGGCAGGGGCTACTTTAGATTAATTTAGATTACTTTAGATCAATTCCAGAGCATTAATCTCTGAGGAGAGGATAATGAAACTATAAACTCAGTGAAGAGAAGGAGCCTTTTTACAAGTATCTAATAGAATAGGGCTGCAGAAGACCAACATGGCGGTTGTTGATGGTGATATTATCAAGGAAGAGAGAGAGGGGAAGACAGGAATAAATCTATTGATTGTATTACTGAAGCCCACTCTATACTTAATTAATAATAATTTATGTCCAACTTGGAACATTTTAGTAGGAAAGGGGATGCTATTGATAACTACTTAGGAAGCATAGTCGTCAGCTGGGACCATCAATCAAACTGGGACATATGAGCATTCTCTTGATTATTTTTCTCTCCATTTGGTCTGTCCGCTGTTGATAGGAGAGTATAAGATCA
This sequence comes from Meles meles, assembly GCF_922984935.1. Lineage (NCBI taxonomy): Eukaryota > Metazoa > Chordata > Mammalia > Carnivora > Mustelidae > Meles > Meles meles. The sequence continues at coordinate 58,050,269 of NC_060077.1, forward strand.
ACCATCCCTTTTACGGTTACCCCATTTCACCTTGCTTTTTATAAAACAATTTGTTTGATCTAATGGTCTTTCTCTTTCATTTGATTTGATTTGATATTTAGATTGCCAAAACTGCTTTCTTTTTATTAGCACTTTCCTGGTAAATTTTTATCTGTCCCTTTGTTTTCAACTTGTATTTGCCATTTTGCTGAGCATTACTCTAACAGACAGTGTAGGGATACTTACCCAGACTGAGAAATTCATATAAACTTATTTTATTTTTTCACCTTTATTGTGATGGCGAACACTTTGTATGCATTCCTTGCATTTGTTTTTTATATTCATGATCCTTTTTTGTTGCTTCTTTTTGCCTTTTAAAAAATAGAACAATTTATTCTGGTTTTTCCCTTTAAAGATTCTGAAGTTATGTATCTTATTTACAGTTTTCTAATAATTGCTCATAAATTTACAACACATTTTTTGATGTTTATAATCTTTCATCAAAGTTGAGAGTTAATCTACCTTGCCCTCCCCTTCCTCCTAAAAGTCAGAGCACACTTTTTCTTCATTTTCCTATACCACCCCCTTTACTGGATCTCAACAGTATGCTGAAGGCATTTGCATTACTGTTCCAGATTACTGGTAAGTTTATGGCAGGCCTCCCCTCTGTGTGCTGTACTATTGCCATTCTTATTTTAATGTATTCATCATATATGAAGTGCCTAAAATTTCAGAACTGTAGAATTCGAATTCAGAACTTCACAATTTGAGAACTGTAACTTGCTTTGTAGGGAGTATGATATTGAAACGTGCTTCTCAGGGTTTTTGTTTTTTTTTCACATGATGTTTTACATTTTTAATGAGCACTGCATTCTAATATATTAATAAAATAGAACTTTCTTAGATTTCTTCTTTTAAAAAAATACTTTTGAGTGGTGTTCATGTGACTTTATTGTGATATTCAGATTCTTACCTTCAGCATGACAAGTTCTTGATTGTCAGTCCTGCTATGTTAGCAAGAAAGGATAAGATAGTTAACAGAAAATTACAAATAGACCTCATTACCTTAAGAATACATGAGATACTCATATTTTGAGTTAATAGTAACATTAGCATGTTATAAAAATTTGTCTAAGCCCCTTACCTGAAGGAGTTTAAAAACCAACATTTCAAAAAATGTAAAAGGACATGTTTTTGCCCTAATAGTTTTATGGATTTAAGCGGTGTAGCTAGTACTTAGCAAGGTGTTCTGATAGTTCATAGAACAGTTTGACTTAAGGGAGCAAAGGAGAGAATATCTTTTATTATCCCTGCATTTCCCCCCCATTTATCCATGTCACTCTGCTATTATAAAAGCAGCTGGCTGACTTACATTATCTCTCCACCTGAGACTCAACAAAGGTCCTATACCCTCTTTCTTCGTTCCCCTCCCATATCATTTGCTGTTCAACAAAAGAGAACATTTTAGCTCTGACATATCTGACTGTTTTATACAAGCATTAGAGATACCATTGTTATAGCACAGAGAAGAGGGTAAATTGGTATATGGGTTTTTATTTATTTAATTTGGTGAATGGGTAGTGCATATTTCTCATATACAATTGAAAAAGAACCACAAATTAGATAATAGCCATACTTTATTATATGATAGAAATTTGAATTGTTTCCTGGAGATAAGCTAAAAATACATACAGAGGATGTGTTACAGTAAAGACTTGGAGTTGAGAGAAAATTTCTTATTTTCACATTATGAGTCCAAAGTAAATGAAAAAAAAATTGTACATGAAAGTCTTTGTTACTTAGGAATATTTTATTTGCTAATATTTATAACCATTATAAAAATTTTCTCGGGATCAGTAATGGAAGCCATTTGGCCAACATTCTTACCTAAGATTATGACAGATTTCTCTCGTACCATTTTATAACCCTCTTGTGCCAAGGGTGAAACCTCAGAATCATTCTCAACATGCTATAAGCACTATCGATGATCAGATGCTATATAGGATAAAAAGCCTTTCACTGTGAATTTATGTTGATTGATATAATTAATCAGGGCATTAGGAAAAGAGAATCTGATGGGGCTAAGATTGAATGATGGAGCTATTCAGTTCCTGAGATTGAATGAGGTAAAACATGAAACTCATTAGCAGCACCAAGGCCTGAAAATAATTTTCTATCATGGCAAACTGTTTCTTGGGATGAAACAAAGAAACAAAGAAAATGTGTTGTAGAAACAAAGGAAAGAGATGAAAAAGATAGGACTTATGATGAAAAGATGAACGATTTTCATTAGAAATATCCAGTTTTCACTTAAGAATAAGAACATCGGGAGCCTGGGTGGCTCAGTTGGTTAAGCAACTGCCTTCGGCTCAGGTCATGATCCCGGAGTCCCGGGATCGAGTCCCACATCGGGCTTCCTGCTCCATGGGAAATCTGCTTCTCCCTCTAACCTTCTCCCCTCTTATGCTCTCTCTCTCACTCTCTCTCAAATAAATAAATAAAATCTTAAAAAAAAAAAGAATAAGAACACAAATGGAAAGAAAGAGGTAAGTGAGAGAGGAGAGTTATGGGTTTGGTTTCTCAGGGAATGCACTGGCTGGGATAGAGAGATAGAGGCTGTCCAGAGGATTTGGGAAAGTAACTGCCCTCCATACAAAAAATATTGCAAATGGCAGGCATACTGTTTTATTTGTACTTTTAAACTAGTAAAACATAATGCTATAAGGCATTCTGCCTTTAAGAGATTGATAGGAATTATTCTTAATTATTTCCTTAACTGCCAGACATTATTTATTTAGACGGCACATTACCTGAACTATAGGAAACCATAGGTATGTGTAGGTTATCCTATGGGATTATTCCTGACCCCGGCAGATCTTTTCATGTACTTTTACATCCTCGGAGATTCAGAAGTAAAAAAATAGAAGTGCATACATTGGTTGGGTTAAGTTAGGAGGTTAACAGTGTATATGCCACTAAAAGGTGTGGGTAGAAGCTTCATTGCAGGGGCCATCTCTTCTATTCATGGATAGTTGGTACAAAAACACTAGGGCAGGGACAGTTGTGCATATTACTGTTTGGTATAATTTCTTAGAGGTTTTAAAAATAATAACTAATATAACTTCTGCCCATACCACCTTAGTAGAACTTAGTTGGTCATGCTCGGCTCTAAGAAAAACTGAATTTGTGCTAAATTATAAACTGGGAAGCACAGGAAAAGTTTTAAAGATGTAGAGGTAAAAAGCACCCATCATACTAATTTCAGAGATAAACTCAGGTATTCTTTTGGCATATATCCTTCCAGACACTTTTTCAAAGCACTTTTATATACTTGAGATCATTCTTCATAAATATTTCTATGTCCTAAATAGTTTCACTAACCTGTTACATGATTATTTTTCCACTCTATTAAACTATGCATAAATGTAATTTTAAATTAACATCTGATATTACTTTATATAAATATCGTGTATTCTCGCAATTTATTTTATTGTTCTGTATTCTTTCTGTGTTAAGTATTTATATCAATCTATCCAAATTAGAGAACAGACTTAGCTTCTATGACAACAAAACCCCGAAGTTCAGTGAACTAAATAAGATGTTTGTTTCTCTGCCTCGTGTCACAGTCCAGTGGGAGCTAAGCTGTCTTGGGCTGGTAGGCAGTTCCATCATCCTCCACATGTGGTGTCTACTTGTGGGTTGAAGATGTTTTGACAATCTCCCAGCTTGGAGGAGGGAGAAGGGTGTTAGAGAAGGACTCACAATTATTTTAAGGGCAAGATTCAGGATGGCACACATCACTTCTGCCCACATCACATTAGTAGAACTTAGTTGGTCATGCTTGGCTCTAAGAAAAGACGAATTTGTGCTAAGCGCCCATATGTCCGCATAAGTTCTCTCAGTGTGAAAGAAGGGAAAAGATATTGAGAGACAATTAGCTGTTAACTGCATTTTCAAGTAGGCTGTTGTGGGAATATCAATACCTTCAGGAAATAGAAGCCAAATATAAATTGATGTTGGGTTATTTTGAATGTTCTCCTACAAGGAAATCCCTAAAATTCCCGTAAGAAAATTTCTAAAATGGATTCCATTGTATGCCTTGGTAAATTAGTTAAAACTGTATTGAATTTTGCCTTAATTACAGGATCATTGCCTCTTACTTTGGATTGACTTCTAAACTTAATTCTAGTTTCCTAAAGTTAACTTGAAAAAAAAAAAATGACTACTCTTAGATGCCCATTGGAAATTTTATGAGCTGTGAAGGCAATGGCAGTTCACTGATTTGTTAATTTAGAAAAATTGGAGATAATCTACATTTATAAGTTCTTTTCAAGTAATTTAATGAAAGGTCAGGAATAAGAGGTTCCAGACATCCCAGTTAAGTGTGGTTACTGCTGTCTTCATGCTTGTGATTTCACTTCTGTTAACATAGCTACTGTTGCTTTTGGCCTAGGGAAGCACTCATATTTGCTGCAGCAATCTTGACTTGTTAGCTTCTAGCAATAGTTGTATCATTGTCCATAAGCACATATCTTTTTCTTTTAGGACAGGGACTTTAAAGATATAAACCTCTGACTAAGGAGATTTAAGAATGGGAGAAGTTGGAATGTGCTGTCAACACTAAGTTACAATGTATAAACCACAAAAAAAGTTGCACCTACTTTATGTCATCTTCAAAAAACTTTTTTTCCTATTTGAATTCCTTTTTTGACTAGTAAAATTAATTGTTGCTACATGCTTTCAGAACTTCTTGCCAAAAGTCAATAAAACTATTGGAAAAGTTGGGTGGCTGGAGAGAGCAGTGAGGGGGAGTTCAATGCCGAATGTTTCAAATTAGAAGGACCTATTAGTCATCCAAAGATGATATTGTCTGGTAGTTGCATATATAAAGCTGGACTTCTTAGGAGGTGTATTAGGTTAATTATAAATTTGAGGAATAGCTGCCTCTAGATGCTATTTAAGGGTGGGACAGTGGATGAGATCATCTACTGAGTGAGTGTGCTTAGAGAAGAGAAGGAGCTGATCACGGGGTTCCTAGACACTCCACACATACATCTCATGACCAGGAGCCCCACCCAGCAGAGTCTGAGAAGCCAGGAAAAGTAAGGTAGGAGGATAATGTACTGAGGCATGCATTTCGGCAGGAGGGTATGTGTGTCCCCATGGAGTTTACTGACAGGAGTTGTTTCAGTAGAGCAGTGGAGGTGGAAATACAATTACAGTGACTTAGTATATGTGCTGCCAAAGTGAGCACAGAATTACAGTGACTTAAATGGTAAAGGAAAAGAAAAGAGCAAATTTGAATAAAGTAGAACTAGAAAATGTCCAAGTAGCTGGACAGGGATATACAGTTAAGGGTATTTGTTTTTCTTTTTAATCTTTTGAGGTAGAGATATTTTAGTATGTTTCTTTGTAAGCTGATAGTAACGATCTCATAGAGAGGATGAAATTTTTTTTAAGGGTTTATTCATTCATTTATTTGAGAGAGAGAGAGAGAGAAATCACCAGAGAGGGCAGAGGGGGAGGGAGAGAGAAAAATCTCAAGCAGACTCCCCACTGAGCACAAGCTCGGAGGACCCTGAGATCATGACCTGAGCTGAAACCAAGAGTCAGACACCTAACTGCCACTCAGGTGCCACCCAGGTGCCACTCAGGTGCCCCAAGAAGAGGAAATCAATGGAAAATGGAATAACTGCAAGAAAAAAATCCTGGAGGCAAGCAGGGGTGGGAACCTGTGGCTGTTTGATGGCTGCAGCCTGAGGTAGTTACTCTGACAATTTACCTACTATCATGGGAAAGAGAACAAATTACATTTGGTAGACCTGGTGATGGGAAAACAAGAATTTTTTTTATTCCAGTTTGTATTATTTCAGTCGCATAAAAAGCAAATCAGTAACTGTGAAAGAGGACTGGGGGGAAGGTGTAGAAGATTGGAGGAGAAAGGAGATGGCATTAAATAACCTTCATGCGTGGAGGTGGCAATTGGCCAGGGAAAAAAGAGCAACATTTCCAGGCAATGTGGAAAGTCCACTTATAGTTATAACTATAGAGAATAAGCCACGGCTAAACTCTTTATCAAAGGAAGGAAGCAGAGCAGTAGATACATGTACCAGGAAAGGTGTTAGGTGCTATAGTCTAAGGGAAGGTACCCCAAAGGAGCTGGGTTTATTTGCTTGTTTGTTTTTAAGGAGGAAAGTTAAAGGGCTCAGAAGAAAGAGTGGATTGAGTATTTGGTGAAGTCTGGGTCCAGAATGGAAAGATATAGTCTCACAGGATAAGCATCTTAGTTTAAGAAATGAACTAACCTTTAAGAAAGTGTTCAGAAAATTCACAAAAGAGGTTGCTAACATAAAAGATTTTACTGATGATGGACACAAAGGAAGAGTTTAGGGCTCTTTGAGTAGTAAGAGGTCAGACTAGAAGATGTCCAGGAAAATGTGGAGAAATTTGTCCTGGAGAAGAGGGATGTCAGGAGCCATGGACTTCTGGTCATGATGGAAGTAAAGAGCTGCAGGGTGTGGGGGAGATAGTCCTGGCAGTCAATTAAGGAAGGAGGGTAAGCAATCCTAATTAATGCCTCCTCCTTGGGAATAAACAAATCATAGGAAGTTTGTGGCATGGAGGATAGGGAGAATCCGGGGGCAGTGGGGAAGGGGCAGAGAGTAGTGGTCTCATGGGAGCCCCACAGAAATCTGAAATCTGTGGGCCTCCCATTCAGTCTAGCTGTGAACAGTGTCTTGTTTAGGTTGGAGGACATAGAGGGGAAGAGAACTTGCCAGAAACATGGAGTAAATTGTTCAAATTTTTGCTTCCATTGATTTCTACTCATCCCTTTGCCTTATATTTTAGAAAATGTCTTTTGATCATACAAATCTAAAAAGCTACAGATTCACTTTTATCATTGTAATTTACCACACAGAACCCACCATTGAACCCAGACAGTCCAATTTCAAATTGCTTCAATGATTTGTTGTTTAAGATTCCCAGCTCTCTGAATTGAATCTCATGGAATTCATGAAAATCCGGGAGACATGCATCTCTACAATGGTGATGTATTCCTTCCCATGGACTATTTTTCTTCTTTCTGACCTGAATGCTGCTTTGGTTTTATGCCTAGTCATTAATGTCTCCATAGTAAATAATTCCGATAAAGGCCAATCTACATTGCAAAGTGTTCCGCTTAACATACCTGCCAGTTGAGGCAGAGGTGGAAACTGAGGTGTTCCTAATGTGAATCATTATTTGATTCAAGTTACTGATTCAGTCAGGTTGCTTAAGAAATATCCACAGACTCTGGAAATTCTGTTTTTCTTATATTAAAAAAATGTAAAATTAAGCATTAAGGTTGGGGAGATATTGCCACTTAAATGAGTATTAAACTTTGGAGGGTCACATACCCATATCATTTTTTAAATTAAAAAATGGGGCTGCCTGAGTGACTCACTTAAATGTTCAACTCTTGATTTCATCGCAGGTCATGATCTCAGGGTCGTGGGATTGATCCCTATATCAGGCTCCACACTCAGCATGAGTCTGTTTGAGATTCTCTCCCTCTCCCTCTGCCCCTGTCCCCACTTGTACATGTGAGCATTCTCTCTCCATCAATCAGTCAATAAAGCCTTTTAAAAAATTAAAAATGGTGGGGCGCCTGGGTGGCTCAATGGGTGAAAGCCTCTGCCTTTGGCTCAGGTCATGACCCCAGAGTCCTGGGATCGAGCCCCGCATTGGGCTCTCTGCTCTTCAGGGAGCCAGCTTCTCCCTCTCTCTCTCCCTGCCTCTCTGCCTACTTGTGATCTCTATCTGATAAATAAATAAAATCTTAAAAAAAAATTAAAAATGGAAAAGTGGACACAGGGTCACCTACTGATAAAAGGAAAAAAAAAACAACTAACGCCTATCTTCACGAACATTTCATTAAAGAATTGGTAGTTTCACACTTTAAAAAGGGACTACATTTCACATTATGAGAAACGTATCACATTGCCTCATTTCTTTTCTTCTTTCTGTAATGTACTAATAACAACCTCAGCATGAGTCTACAACAAGCTGCAGACCGGAGTTAAGGAAACTGAATTATCTGACCTCTGAGTCCTTATAAACATGATATGCCGTGGTAATATTATTTAGTGGTATGCAAAATTATGCATTGGGTTCTCTTATCACTCACTCCACTTCATTAAATCCACTTAGAGTTTCAATACAATTTCCAGAAATGATATTAGGATTGATATCTTCATGTCTCTGTCTATACTTTCTTTGTTGTAATGTCTTAAAAGTATTGCTACCAAATCTGACATATCAGTTCAGATTCTAATATAAATATATATTTTAAAAATATAATAATTTGGCAAAAACATTACAGTGATAGTATTGAAAGAAAATGACAGGGTTGCGTAGGTGGGGGAGATAGTCCTGGCAGTCAATTAAGGTTAAACCTCTGCCTTCAGCTTAAACCTCTGCCTTCAGCTCAGATCATGATCCCAGCATCCTGGGATCCAGCCCCACAATAAAATCTTAAAAAAATAATAAATAAATGAAAACAAAAAAATCATGCATAATTTCTTATCTTAGGTTCAATATTTCCTCTTTAGTGTATTTCCTAGTATTTTTGTTAATAGGTTTACATTTTTGCATGTTGTAACCATAATGCATGTGAGTACCTTTTAGCACAAAGTATACAATGAAATAGGAAATCCACTAAGTCATAGAGACTCAGGTCTATACAATACATAAAAGGTCCTCAGTTTCAACCCCATCAGATGGACACTTGAGTTTTCTTTATAGCCTTCTCTCAACAATGCCTAGTATTGAAAAATTCACTATTTCTCCATGAAACCCATTTTATTATCTGTCACCTCTAAAATTAATTTAACTTTTCATAAATATAGCTTCCACACCTTTATCCTTTTCCTGGACTTGCATCACAAAGATAAACTCATTGCTTTTTTCACATGACGGCTTTTCAACCTCATTTATCATTCCTCCTCCCAGCTTGTCTCCAGGCTCAATATCTTCAGGATTTGTGCTTTTCATTCCCACAGGTTTTCAAGCCCACTCAGTCTGTATTCTTTGCATGCAATGCCTTCCAACTGGTTGGTTTGACACTGACTGACTCAACACAGGATGGTTTAACCAGCACCAAATACAATAGAATTAACCCTTTACAATTCTGTATGTTATAATGCAGCATAAGATCCACTTTTCTTTCCTTTTTTTCCCAAGCACATCACGCTGTGGATTATGTTGATTTTATAGTCAGTATTTTTCACAATTTTTCTACTTCTGTGTTATTCTAAATGGCATATTTAAGTAAAATGTCACTCTTCAATCTTTTTTTTTTTAAAGATTTTATTTATTTATTTGACAGAGAGAGATCACAAGTAGGCAGAGAGGCAGGCAGAGAGAGAGAAGGAAGCAGGCTCCCCGCTGAGCAGAGAGCCCCATGTGGGACTCCATCCCAGGACCCTGAGATCATAACCTGAGCCGAATGCAGCGGCTTAACGCACTGAGCCACCCAGGTGCCCCAACTCTTCAACCTCTTATTTTCCAACCTGTAAATACTATAGATCTCCCTTCTCTGAGTCTACAGCTCTCCCAGGTTTGTTCCTTCTATTAATTGGGGTAGTTGTCTTTCATGTCGTGCTCACCCATGGATGACCTGGCAGTGACAGGGTTGGGAGGGAAGGGATGGAGCATGCCATAAATCGTAGTTCAGTTACCTCCACATTGCCAGAGAGTCATTCATCAGTGCCATATAGATAAGATCTTCCAATCTCTTTTTCTTCTTTTCTCCCTTTCCACATTATTCTTGTTATTTTAAGATTTTCTATGATTACTTATGTATGCAAAGAATTGTGCTAGATGCTATGGATTAGTAAAGTAATTTGTGAATAGACTTACTAGATCTCACTGAACACTGTTATAAACCCACCTTTCTACTGATAATATAATATATGCCTTAATTACACAAAATGGATTTTAATTTTCAGTTATTTAATATATAAAGACTTAAAATTTTTAAATCCACTTTGCCTTTATTGACTATGTTAATATTTGTAAATAGTTCCCATCTAGATTTTGCATATGTATTCACATAAAAGGTTGAAGAAAGTTCTATTTCTGCCCTTAGAGCTTCTTACAGAGGCTCTCTCAGGCCTTGGGAAATTCAGATAAATTGAATACCCTGTGTTTTCCCACCTAGTGACATTAAGAAATGAAGCCAGTTTGCATTGATTTTTTTTTCCTTTAGTAAGCCCTTCCTGCTCCTCATCACCATCTCTTCCTTGAAAAAGTTTCATAAAATATCAATTTGATTATGGGATTGTAGTAGAGTCAAGAGTGCTCTATTGACCATTATGTCTGATGTAACAAAAATAATAATGTGTTACTGATTACATGGACCACATTATTGACAGCTTATGTTGGAAGTAGTTTTCATGCATTATCTCACTTGGATGATATGATACCATTACTATCGTTACTCCCATGTTCTACATAAAAAAATGAAACTCAGAATGTTCAAATATGCCTAAGGCTATAGAACCACCACTTGGAATTCAAAACCAGGTTGAGTCCAAAGTCTAAATTTTTATAAGTGTGTCTTCCCGCTGTTACAAGGTCCCATATATGGCCCAGGAATACCTCAAGACATACAGAGTCATGAACTATTCTATGGACAATACATAAGTCCTTTGCAAAATTATAATGATAATAGAGGTCTCCCTGAGGAAATTGTCTTTAGCAAACAGTAGACCCAATATGTGTAAAATAGCATGAAGTTCTAAAGGCAGCCAGAGTTCCATAGACCATGGCTAGCACCTCACATTTGTTCTTGGCTAGGAAAGCTATCCAGACTGAAGTACTCTATCCACTTTGCAGAGTAATGATCCTTGCACCTGTACCTAATTCTTTTTTTTTTTTTTAGTATTTTATTTATTTGACAGAGAGAAATCATAACTAGGCAGAGAGGCAGGCAGAGAGAGAGGAGGAAGCAGGCTCCCCGCGGAGCAGAGAGCCCGATGCGGGGCTCGATCCCAGGACCCTGGGATCATGACCTGAGGCCCAAGACAGAGGCTTTAACCTACTGAGCCACCCAGGCGCCCCACCAGTACCTAATTCTTAAGGAAGTTAAATAGCATGGCAAAATTATCCAAAAGAACCAGAATACTGCTTCAAGCCCTGTGCTCTGCTACTGCTGGCCACAGTGAAATCCAGCCTATGAAGGCACCTGGCACAAAGTCTGGAACTTAACAAGCCCTGAAGGAACGTTCACTAATTCAGTCATAATACTGGTGCATTGGACTTAGAAAGTACGGGCATTAGAGGACAACAGAATATCCCATAAATGAAAACATCGCATCAATACTGTGCATGCACGCATATGTACAACCCCCAGAAACTTGGAAAGTAAGACTGGATTCACCGGAAGTGTTCTTCAGCATTGTGGCAGAGCCAGTAGACGACTGGGAAACCATAAAGATTAGAAAAAGTAGCCTGAGTGAGCTACAGTAATCAAGATGGAAGGATGTGAGGGAAGGGGGTTTTTTTGGGGACAAAATTTCAGAGCCAGCTGTTAACGTCAAGAGGTGGTTGCAGAGAGTGACAAGTGTGAAAGTGATAGATTCTCCGACATAAAAAGTCAGCTGGTTTTGTGAGTGCAGGAACATATTGGAAATGAGAATACTTCCTTAAAGAGGTTGGAGAGCTTGATATTTTCTAGCCACTGACCACATGGACATCATCATCAGGGACATCATTTATAGGTACAAGGAATAGCAGAAACGGGACAAGACTGGGAGTTTTTCATATAAATCATGCTACATACCGGTTCACATTAATTTAGAAATGCATAGAATACTTATAATGTTATCATATATTTCCTGTCCCAACTCTATGGTTAAATAGAATAGGTTTTTTTCTTACGACTATAGAAACTCTTGCTACAGCCAAAGTCTGTTGACGTAATTGAGCAGTATTAAGTGTGTTTCAGCAGGCACTATCCCTTAAAAGGAGATCATACAATGCTCAACTAAGTAAACAAAGTTGTACGTGGGAACTTCCTTTGCTCTTAGAACAGAACTAGAGAGGAAAGTCAAAGAATACAGTCTCAATGAAATTTTCCATGTAATTGTGAACCTTTCATGCACAGTTCAATAGCTTAGTTGCTCTATCAGAATTTTAAATTAGAGGATGTATGTATTTATAATTATATCAACAGTCATGTTTTTATTTGGAAAATTAACAGCCATTTTTCATAGCGCCTTTGAAACGTAGTCTGGTGAAATTGTAGGTATCTACATGAGGAAAGATCTGTAGTTGAGTGACTGGTCACAGTCATTACTCTAACTCTGCCAGGCAGTGTTGAGAAAGATGCCTGGAGAATTGCAGTGGGTAAAACTTACTGGCAATAAATGCCTGGTGGCTTAAAGTACCTTTAGGACAGTATCAGAAGCACTGGGTGCAGACTGGGTTCTCCAGACTTGCAGTTGTGGCCTCGGGAACGTGGACTGTGGTTAAGTACTATGATTCTGGCAGGTGGCAGGTATAGTTCAAGGGGAGCCAAACTTCTCCAGCAGGATTCCCTACAGAGTACGTGAGAGGGCATCGGTGCAGAGCTCTGCCACAGGAAGGGAACAGGTAAGACTTGGCAAGACACTAAATTTCATGATAGAGCTTGTTAAGGGCCAATGGAAAGGGAACACAATTTAGGGGACAGAGCAGCCAGTCAGGACAGGGTGTCTGACTGGCAGTAGAGGTGACGGAAATGGCATAAGAAGGCCTGCAGTCTGGCTTTCCAGACTAGAAGTCCTGATGAATCTGGAATTCATGTGGGGTAGAAGGGAAGAACCCGTAGACAGTGCTGCAGTGGAGAACAAGGATAGCTATGAACCCAAATATGTATTCCTGCTAGGACATCCACTCTGTAGAATATTGTTAACTGTTTTAAATGTCTTTTTCTTATATTTTTCTTTATGTTTTTCTTATGTATTTCCTAGCGTGTGATTAAACTCAACCAAGTACTACAATATTTTTCTTTTTTTTTTTTTTTAAGATTTTATTTGTTTCACAGACAGAGATCACAAGTAGGCAGAGAGGCAGGCAGGGGGTGGGGTGGGGAAGCAGTCTCCCCACTGAGCAGAGACCCCCCCCCAATGTGGGGCTCGATCCCAGAACCCTGGAATCATGACCCGAGCCGAAGGCAGAGGTTTAACCCACAGAGCCACCCAGGAACCCCTACAATATTTTTCTTATATACTTCCTAATGTGTGATAAACTCAATCAGGTGCCATAATAGTTAACAGCCAAAAAAAAAAAAAAAAAGTATTAGTTGATTTTTAAATGTAGAATATATACCCTAAAAAACAGATCTAACAATTTAGTCTCACAGTAGCATGTACAACATTGGCATGGCTGGGAGAGTGCTTGTATTCTCCCCTCCTTATGTAAACAATGGGTGTAACAAAGTGTCAGATACACAAGTTGGAATCAATACCATAGCTTTCCACTATCAGGGAGACTCAATCCTCAGCCCAGCTCTAGGATTTCTGAATTACATTTAGTAATACAAGGTTTTAAAAATGTTTTCGTTGTCAGTGGCAATAAGTAGTGTTTAGTTTCTTCCATTCCATATCTGTTGTTTTCTTTTGTATAGTAAGAAAGAAGAAATAATTTTACTGGTTTCTCTTCCCAGATTGTAGAATAAGGTGACTAGTTCATGGGGTTGGTTTCTTCTGTGTCAACACCATCAGCAAGACTTTAGGCCCCAAGTGTGCACCGCTATCTCGAAGCACTGTGTGCAACACAATTTATTCAGAAATCCTTAATTAAGAATTTACAGATGCTCAGCTCTGTGCTACAAATTATAGGAAGGATTTTTAAAATACAGCATTCCTGTACATTGGCCACAAGAGCATAAGAAATGCCAAAATGCTTTCAAAAATGATTGTGAGTGACCAATAAGCAAAACGTGGCTCTCCCCTGGCCCCAGCAATGGGAATATGTTTCTTCTCAGGTTCTCATATTCCCTTCTTCTGGTCTCTGTCTAACCAAAGGCATGAATTTCAGTTCTTCCTAAGTGAGGATTTGGGTTTCCTCTGTGACCATGTATCGGTGATACTAGCTAATTCTGATGGAGATCTGTCCTATAAACTGAGCCCAGTTAACCTAACACTCTAACTATATTCACTCTAAACCTTTCACGGGTTATACCCTCCAGCATCCCGCTTCCATCACTAATACACCTGCAGTGTCCAAACACACAGTATTTCAGTGAACTAGGGAATAGCCACCTTTCTTCACATTCTGAGACATTCTGAGCAAGCCCTTATTTACCCATCTCACATCCTACTAGGCAAGAATCAACCCAACCAAGCTTCAGATTTCAGTAAACGTTGTTAGTTAACTGGGTTTTGTAATTCTGAATTAATCATGCCCCCTTAATAGGTTGGGGGAAGAGCTTCAAAGATTCCCATTGGATTCAGATGCTCGAAAGGAGTTAGGATGGTGCATGACTTCCTGACCCACTCATTCTAGACTAATAAATAGGCCAGTGACACATTAGTCACATAGGTTCCATTTTCCAAGAAACCTCAAAACCCAAGACATGATTGACACACTGAACATTCCCTCACAAACATTAACGCAGCACAAAACCTTTAAAGAAAGTTAAAGTGACTTTTTGTGGGTAGATTTTATCATCTAGGGAGGGACAATGGGGAAGGGGAAGCTCGGTCATTCCTCAGTAATTACCCACCCTTATTTCATTGTAATTTTCATATGATTATAGATTGGTTATTATGATATTATCAAAATGATCTAGAAAGAATGATTATAACACAAATTACCATATATTGGTCATTTACTACAAATACAGACCATTTTACAGAGATCAGATTTTTTATAGTAATACTTTGGGAGAAATTGTTTTCTGCCTTTTGTATATTTGATCATCAGACCTTGTCACTCATCAGCAAAAGAAAAAATACATATTTCAAAAATGCAGAGGACCTATTTTTATCCTATAATGACAATTTTTAAATTATTAAATTTCTAAGCATGCCAGGGAGCCTCGGTCAACCTGTCATCTTGCCTTTACTTTTCCTTGGCTCGCATCAAAAAGAGAGTTATAAGCAGCAAAAATTGATCTTGCTATGGATTTTGCTCTGAGCTGCAACCAGCCAAGCAATTAGTCTATTGTATATGTCACTGGAGTCGTCCTCGGGGGAAGTCTTACACGAGGCAAGAATTACTCTGTGCTCTGAGCTGTATGTATAAGGCCTGACTCAATGAAAATTATAGGGTGCCTTGATACAGACAATGAAAGACATCATTATTATTTTTCAAACTACATTGGGTTCTTAGAAATGTACCTTTTTGTTCCTTTAAATTACTTGTTTTCACTTTTTCTTTATCTGAAAACAAAACATTCCTGCTTACGTAAATCGTGTCCTTCGTTTATAGATACAGGACAAGCTCAACATTTGAAAATCACTTCTAAAAAGACTTGGGACTGAGCTCAAATGACAAAAGTTAGATTACATTGTTTAGAAAAACATCATTGGATACAATACCTTGGCTTTAAGAGTATGAGTTTTAATATATCCCAGGTACAATATGTGTCTCCGTGTATCAGATGAATTTTGATCACAGCCACCAAACTGTTAATCCAGCCAGAACTTTTCTGGGACAGTTTAGAGATAAATCTAAAAGAAATTAAACTAAATACGATTTAACGGAAGATTAAATAAGTATCACATAAAAATAGTTGAATGTCAGGGATGGGAGAGTGAGTGTTTTTGGACATCAGGACAGCCTTTAACCTCCCATTTTCTTGAGGCTCAAGGGATGTATCCTTGGGTCACAATTCAGTGGAGACTTGATTGTTGTCTTTTAAAAAATGACCTCTGGGGGCTCCTGAGTGGCTCAGTGGGTTAAAGCCTCTGCCTTCAGCTCAGGTCTTGATCCCAGGGTCCTGGGATCAAGCCCCACATAGGGCTCTCTGCTCAGCAGGGAGCCTGCTTCCTCCTCTCTCTCCCTGCCTGCCTGTCTGACTAGTTGCAATCTCTGTCTATCAAATAAATAAATAAAATCTTTTTTTTTTTTAAGATTTTATTTATTTATTTGACAGAGAGAGATCACAAGTAGGCAGAGAGGCAGGCAGAGAGAGAGAGAGGGAAGCAGTCTCCCTGCTGAGCAGAGAGCCCGATGTGGGACTCGATCCCAGGACCCTGAGATCATGACCTGAGCCGAAGGCAGCGGCTTAATCCACTGAGCCACCCAGGCGCCCCAATAAATAAAATCTTTAAAAAAAAAAAATGACCTCCGTGTTTTCCACCTTGCCTCAAATGTATTTCTCTGCTATGAATTTATCGATTGGACATTGAATTGAGAAGGGATGGCCTGCTTTGCTTGAACAGGGCTGTGACCTCTCTTCCTGCAGCCTTGCCTGAGTTCATGGGCTTTAGTTATTCACACAGGTTAGAGGAATTACCCAGACAGGGAACCAGCCAGAGGTGTGAAGGGAAAGCATCTCCATGTTACCGACTTGGGTCCATGGGCTTTCCAAACAATAGAAAAGGACTGGGACCAAGAGGGAATTCCAGGCAAGACTTTTGGGGGGGTGGGGCTTATGCTCCAGCACAGGGGGACAGCCCAAAGAAAGAGTTCTTCATGCTGGTTTCCCCAAAAAAGGACAGAGAACGTTTTTTAAAGAGGCTAAGGTGGGAAAGGAGTGACATCTAAGTCTGTAGAGGTAGAGAGACATACAGAAAATTGGGTGTGCAAGGGCAGGGGACAGAATATGCTTTATCATGCATCACATGTCTCATTAGCATGTTAAATCACCACCACTGGGCATGATTTTTAGTATTATAATGAGGGAGAATGTCAGAGAAATGTCAGCCCTGGGGTCTACCTTGGTGAGGCTGGTTTGATCTGGTCTTCTTCGGTTTTGTAGTCTAATCCCCCTTAGGTAAGCATCCTCCTTTCACAGTCCTGAATGATATGCTACGCAAGGGATAGACAGTTTCAGCCAGGAAGGAATGCTGGGTTTCATGTTCAAGATTGAAAGGACCTGAGTCTAGTCCCTGCCATGTCTCAACCAGGCCATCCAAAGAGGGAAGATGTGTCTCTCTTGGGCTGAATTATTTTCACTTTTTTTTTTCCCCCAGTAGAAATGATCTAACTTCAAGAAGACTTGATGATAATTAACAATATGCAGAGCATTTTATAATTGGAGTATTTCTTTCAGTGTTTAAAAAACACAGAATTAAAAGGAAGGTACCAGGTGATTTAAAAAGATATCAAACCATGTGCTTTGATTTCAAAGAGTTTAAGCAAATATTTATTATCTGATCATGTGCGTGGCACATCCCTTCCCTGACACCAAGCTCCTGACTAGGTTAATTTCCTGAACTCCCCAGCCTAGAGTCAATACTGATCTTTGGCTCTACCTCCTGCTTCCTGGAGGGCTTTTACTGACCCCTGAGCAAAAATACCTTCAGACCTTAGCAGAGGCATTCCCCTGCTGTTAATAGAGGGAGCTGCCTGAGGATTGTAATTCTCCCTCTGTTCTTTTGAATGACAGGCCAATTAAAACCATTTTGCCTTGGAGGAGATATTGCTAGATTGGAAACAGGGAGCAAGTTCTGGTCCACTTAGATTTTTATATTTGAACTCTTGATTCCTGTCAAGTGTATGCAGTGATCATGAGGATGATGCTAATGACAGTTCCTTACAATCTTATCACACTGTGGTGTTTGTTTGAGCCCTTGTCCCCACCTTAGTGAGTCACACCACCTTCCTTCAGATCCCTTCCATGTCAGGAAAAATGTGATCTAAGAGCCCCTTCCTGCAGACTTGCCTTCTGGTAATTTCTTCAGACTGTTGTTCTCTCTGCTCCCCCTCCCAGAATAGTCACCAGAGCCTGGTCCTTCTTTCTTAGAAGTGCTGGTCTTTACCTGACCATGTGCCCCTCCATGATCTGTCCACCCTGGACCCAAAGGGATCTCTCTAGAAAGTCAGTCTCACAGCAGTATCTTCTCTAAGTCCAACCATTTGGTTTAAAGGAGGTTTAAAGGAGTTTGGTTTAAAGGAGAACATGAAAAAGATTCAGGGTAACTCAAAGCCCTTTAGGACCTGGACCCATTCCTAAGCCTTGACCTTCTGTAGCTTTTGCTGCCCTAGCCTCACAGGTCTTGGAATCAGCACTCCTTATGCTACTCTGCCCCCACAATTACAGCCCACTTATAATTCAGACCCTACTCAGCCACCTTTTCCTTTGCAAAATTTTTTCTGCCCCTATAGTGAGTGAGATGCCCCTTCTTTGGGCCTCTGACCTAGAACCTGGCACAATGTACCTTACTTATTACTACAAGTTGTATGGGCCTATTCAGCCAGAGCAGCCCCACCCCAGTTGAACTGCCATTTTGTTGTTTATGCAGTAAAACTTAAATTGACCCTGCCCCCCCCCCCCCACCAGGGGAACTTACTTAAAAGCAAGCCAGGGAAACCAGTCCCAGGTAACAAAGCCCAAATGCCGGGATGAGTCAGGTCAGGTGAAGACATCCAATCAGTAAAGCGTGCATACTGTCTCCCTAGTTACCAAGGAGTATGGGCCCCACCCTTTGGGCACCTTTTGGGCGCCAGTTCTGACCAAGGTGATAGGCTGGTTCAAATATCTACCAGGGTAAATTGTAATTCAATTGGTCACTTTGTAATTCAATTGGTCACTTATGTGTGACCTAACATGACTGTGCAGCTTTCTCTGTGTGTTACCATTTCATTGGCCATCTGTGCGTGGCCAGGCCCAACCACATGGTCTTTGCCCTTAAAAGCTAGTCTGTGAAGCAGAGAGAGATCGCCTTCTCTGTAAGAGGTGCAGCCCCGAACGTTTGGTTTGATTCTTGATGCTTGGCATGAAATAAAGCTGTGCTTGACCTTCGCTTTATATCAGTCTCGCTCCTTTAATCATGGACCTATTATTGGGGCACCCAACATTGGGGACGCAACACAAGTGACTTACACATTCATTAACACTAGACACCTTTAGGCTGTCATCCAACAAGTGTTCATCAGTTTTTAATAATGTACAGGTTACTCTCTGTGGTGTCTCTCTCGATCAGATGGGGGCCCTCAAATGTGAGGTGATGGTCAGGGTTGGGGGCAGTGGTGTGGGCTGTAAAAGGATTCACACTCAGCAGAACAAAGGAGATAGAAGTTTACTGAGTACATTGCAAGGGAGCAGTGGAAAGGACAGCAATGGAGAATCTGTCTGCGAGAAGGAGTGGCTGGGAGCTGTTTTTAAAAGGCGTTAGGTGAGGAGGTATGGGGACATTAGGAAGTTGTCTTTTTTTGGTAACCTGGTTGTAAGTAGCCCATTGCTTAGTTAGGGCCTATGGATATTTTGAGGTGGTCCCCGATGGGCCTGTCTGTATTCAGCTAGGGGGTCCCTGTGGGCCCTTCCTACATTCCCCTGCTCAAGGCTGTTTGCCTAAAAGTGTCCTCTACAATTTTATTTCCAGATTTTTTTTTTGTTTCTTTTCCTATTAGCTTTCATTATAGTTATTTCCTTGCCTTTTGCTGATTTTTCTTTACTTGCTTCTGTGAGCATTAATCTAGAGCCAGATTAAATAAAATCCTTTATTATCTGCAGCAACTACTGACTTATTACCAATAATAATGACTGTAGTTATTTTGAAAGTTGATTCTTAAAAGGGGTCCCCCAAAGGGTAGTGTTGAAACTGATCTGGTGATTGATTTATTTGCCAGGTGAATCATAATCTGAAATTGAATGAATGAATTTGTCTTGATGAACTTTGGCCATTAAAAAAATGTTTTTGAGGGGCACCTGGGTGGCTCAGTGGGTTAAAGCCTCTGCCTTCAGCTTGGGTCATAGTCCCAAGGTCCTGGGATCAAACCCCACCCCACGTCAGGCTCTCTGCTCAGCAGGGAGCTTGCTTCCCCTTCTTTCTCTCTGCCTGCCTCTCTGCCTACTTGTTATTTCTGTCTGTCAAATGAACGGGTAAAATCTTAAAAAAAATAAAAATAAGGAAAAAAGTGTTTTTGAGTAACAGTTACCCGATGTCAAATGTTGCCATAGGTATATTAACAAAAAGAAAAAACAATCTCAATTTAGAGTCATTTGCCCCCTCATGACAGCAGACTAAGACTTGGTTACAATTTTAACCTGCCCAAAGAATGTGACCTTAGAAAAGTCAATCTGAAATTTCCAGAGCAGTACCAGTGAGGTAATCTGAATGATAAAAACCCTGCCTCCCCCCAAAAGGAGCGGTCCTAGCCTGAAACAATCCTTTCCTTTCTTTTGCTAATAACTTCTTTGCCCCAAGCTCCTTTCTCTAAAATAAACCCTTCCATTTTGTGCAATTCCTCAGAGCTGTACTGTACTTGATAGATGGGGTGCTGTCAGATTCTTGAATCACTTAATAAAGCCAGTTAGAAAAAATAAATAAAGCCAATTAAATCTTCAAATTTATTCAGTTAAAAATTTTTTTTAACAGGCATGTTATTAAAGGAGGTTCCCCATCACCCTCTCTGCCTTAAAATCCAAGTGTTCTCCAGGAAGATGGGTAAACAACCAGAAACCTTTTCATACTGTACTTTTCCCTTTTTCAACTATCCTAGAGTGCCACCTTAGTTGACTTAGGCTTCTGTCTAAAATTAAGGGGAAAAAAAAAAAAAAGGAACTTGCTGCCATTGCTATCATCACTAAAAGGTTCTCTGAATAGGTAGAGTGAGGGTAGTTTCCCCAGAAATTCTGCAGCCCGCATTTCCCTGATACTATTCTCCAAGAGTTTAATAAGCAGAGTGTCGCTGTAGCTGTTAGAAGGCTGTGAACTTGGTTGGTTGCTGTAGTGTGTTCCGGCGTGTAAATCTAAATGCGTTGCGAACCTGGATCTTTCTGGCTCTCCCACATAAAGTAACAAGGAGATGCTGGATTATCAGAAAAGAGTCCAGATGTCAAGTTAGTATTTATATCACATCAGGGTGGAGAGCAGATGGATGAGCACATTTCTCAACAGATTTATCAAAATTATCTAAGTTCTTAGGTGCCCTTTAAGTCTAAGAAATGACATTTGGGATCTATATATGTTTTAATATTTAACCCGAATTGATTGCATTGCTAAAAAGAACAAGAAAATTAGCTAGTTTTGTTCTGGTTGTGTTTACCTAAAATGTATTAAGATATCAAATGATCTCAGTTCTTTGGGTTCACTGCATTGTCCTCCAGGGAGCTCTATCTAGCTTGCTTTCTTTACTTTCAAGGTGAAGCAGAAACCAATATAGCTCTGAATGCATCGCTCCCAATCAAACATAGATGCAACCTTCTAAAATAAAGTGTTTCCATTCCTCCTGGTCACCATATTTATTTTTATGACTTTCAGTTAACTGCACAGCTTTCTTTGCTGACTTTGCTCGTATTCTGTATTGTTCAATAGAGTCCCTCCTCGGGCACTGCTTTGAGTCCCATATTAACTCAATTTTTTAAAATCCATGCTGCAATGGATCTTTTATTTCCTTTGCTCTGAAATATAAGGCCATCTGTTGAGGCTGGGCTGTTAGTATTTTTATCAACCCTGAGACTAGACTGGACTCCATTCATACTCTCTTGACAGATCTAGCCTGTCAGCCCTCAGAACAAAAGAGTTTTGTTTTAGCTCTCCTATCTTATTGCACAGTGATTGATCATTTCTCACTCACACTCTTAGAGTTGTGAGTCATTCAGATAAGGGCCTTCCCCTGCCTGCCCCTCCACCCTGCCCTTGTGTGGGCCAAGTCAAGCGGTTCCGTCCCCCAGTTGTATCCCACAGGTGTTCATCTCTGCGCAGCCATATCCACAGTCTTCACTCAAATGCCAGTCACCAACATCTCTCACTGAACTAGTGTAGTATCCAGTGGTCTTACTGCTGAACTAAAATGCTCTTCATACAACATCCAGAATACCTTCTTATTTTCCCTTTCATTGGAGATTTTTTTGGTCTGTGCTTGCTGGCATTTCCAGGTTGGCTTTTCCGGTGCCCAATCTGGGATGTCTCAGACAGAAAGAAAACCCAAGGAACTCTCTGCCATATTGTTTCTCGGGCTCCAAGATCCCCAGCCACTCTGTCCTCTTCTCTCCCGTGTTCTTAAGTTTGTTTTTGTATGTAATGACTAGAGTTTTAAGCCGAACTCAGCAGGAAGAAGAGGGAAAAGTGTATCTACTACATCTAGTCTAGAACCGGAAAGTCCAGAATGCCATTTAGAAACATAAATCACAGTGTGTCTCTGTCCCAAGTTTAAGGCTTTCATTGGCTTTCCTTGCTCTTAGTATGCGGTACAAAAATATGTCCATCTACAAGACCCAAAATACTGTGATCTCAGCCTGTCTCTTCAACAGGTACCTTGCAGCAGTTGGCTCTCATTCCGTTGGACTTTTGTGTCCTCAAATGCACAGAAGTTCTTTTCTCACTCAGAATGTTTCCCACTTGTTCTCTTTGTCTCAGCGATTTGTCGTCAGTGCTACACTGCTTGGCTCTGTCTCCGCCTTCAGCTTAAATACCTTTCTTTATAACATCTTTTCCTAGCCCTCCTACCTAATATTCTCTTACCTTCCTTATGTTTACATTTTCTTCAGGAATGAATATAAATCAGATTTCACAGTTATTACTCTTTTTTTTAAGATTTTATTTATTTAATTGACAGAGATCACAAGTAGGCAGAGCAGCAGGCAGAGAGAGAAGGAAGCAGGCTCCCCGCTGAGCAGAGAGCCCGATTGGGGGGGGGGGGGGGCTTGATCCCAGGACTCTGGGATCATGACCTGAGCAGAAGGCAGAGGCTTTAACACACTGAGTCACCCAGGTGCTCCTCAGTTATTACTTTTTATAGTCGAGGCGAACAGGTTTCCAACATGGCCATTGACGTTTTGAAGGTGGGTTCAACAAAGAGCTCATTTGGTGGATAGTAGTGTATCAGCATTAACCATTTTTTGTAAACAAACACAAAACAAGTCCTTAAGTTATAGATCAGTATGGCATCATAGACGTAGTTGCTAATTTGACTTTGCTTATTTTCAATTCATTGACTAACATAACTAATATTTACTAAGTGTCTGTTATGTATCAGGCGCTATTCTAGTTCCAGCTCTTACAGAACATGCATTCTAATAGAGGGAGAAAAACAATAAAATATGAGAGAAATATGTAATAGGCCATGGGATGAGCACAAGAAGTAAAACAGAGTAAGGGAAGAGAAAGCTACAGGAGCATGCAAGGAGTGGGAGAAATACTTTACACAGAGTGGTCAGGAGAAGTCTTTTTGTAATAAGGTGGCATTTAAGCAGAGACCTGAATGGAATTGGGAACTTAGCCATTTAGGAGATAGTTAAGGACAAATGTTTTGAAACTGAAATTAACATGCCCTCAATTGAGGGGTAACAAGAGACAGGTATAGTAGCTGAGCAAGGGGGGAAGCAGCAGGCACTAGGAGATGAGGTCGGAAGAGTAGCCAGTGTAAAATGGAGGTCATTGACAGAGTTTGACCATGATCGACTGCGTGTGCTTCTCACCCATGGCCACCATGAGACCTGGCTAATTGGACATGAGACATAGAAACAGTGTCAATGATAGAAGCAAGAAGATGGTGAGATTTAATTCAAAGCCTTATTTGATAGCTTTAAGTTCTAGTGAGAATAATACACAACATGACACCTGTAAAGGCTGAGTTACCCAGTTGATTCCACAAAGGCAGAGAGAATGAAGAGAAAGTAAAGATAATTACGGCAAATTATAAAAAAGTAATTAGATATAGTTCTAAAAGGAAATGAGCTGATTGTTTTAAAGTTATTTAAAATTCCAAACTCACAGTTGTTTAATTGCTTTCCCTATACTGCAATATAACTAGTGTAAGCAACTGAATCAAGTTCTGTGGATAAATGGGGGGAGGAAAAAAAAAAACAATAGAAAATTGAAGTATTCCAGAAATACCAAATTAGATGTGTGCTGAAATTAAATGTATACAGTCTTCTATTTTTTTTAAATTGAAACTTTAAAACTACAGTTAGTGCATATATATTTGTGTTTTGGTGATATGAGATAAGAACTAAATGTCATGTCTAATACCACAAAGAGAATAAGTTGGTATCCCATATAGGAGATGTAGAAGGAAAGAAGGGGCCACTTCCCTCTGTGGTAGCTGGATCAATTTCATTCTCCATCCAGGCTCAAATAATGAAGACCTTTAAGTATGATGTTGACTATGTCTAATTGAAACAGAAAATAAAGGTTTCGTCTTCACTTCTCCTTCCTGCACAAGATGAGCTACTTTCTAGAGGTCTTCAGTCTATGTAGAGCTGAACTGCTTCCTTTTTCTTCTTTGCCATCCATTTCTTCCCTAATAACCTGGGATTAATGCTGCATCACTACAAGCTCTGAGCCCAAAAATATGTATAGAAAAAACCAAATATATAATACTTGAAAATAATACTTTCCATTTTATAATTATTATAATTGTGTACTAGACCACATGCACCTTAATAAACCACAGGAGAGCCCTTCATTTACCCCTGCTCTTTTTCACTCTTAACCCTTTACAGGGGTGGCTCCCTTTATCTGAATGCCTTCTATCCCTGCCCAAATCCCACTTTGCCTGACTGACTCTGATTTATCTTTCTGGACTGAGGTTCCTTTAAGTGACCTCTTCCCATAAATCTTCCTTACTCATATCTTCTTGGTTAGCACATTTGTGCTTCATATAACTATATTATGGAATTTAACACACTGTAATGATTTTGTATCTTCTTTAGGAGACTCTAACAGACTCTTTGAGAGCAGGGATTACATCTAATTTTTCTTTTTAAGATTTTATTTATTTATTTGACAGAGAGAGAGAGAGGAAAAAAACACAAGCAAGGGGAGTAGCAGGCAGAGGGAGAGGGAGATGAGGCTCCTTGCTGAGCAGAGAGCCCGACATGGGGCTCTATCCCAGGACCCTGAAATTATGACCCGAGCCGAAGGCAGAGGCCTAACCCACTGAGCCACCCAAGCACCCCGCATCTAATTTTTCTTATATCCACAATATGTCACACAATGCCAGGAACACAGAGAGGCATTCTGAATATTTGTTGAATGACCAAATGAACACAATCCCAAAAGAAACATTATGCTATTTAACTAAACATAATAATGAGAAAGTTATAGTGAATTCTAAGGTCATGAGGATATTTACTGTTTAGAATTCCTTTTAAATTCATGATAAATGCATAAATGCATGCTAGTGTTACTGTAAGTACTTGAAATAAAGCCCACATTTGTATTTTATTTATTTTCATGGTCATTTAGATGAGTCTTGATAACACTAAATATCCTGAATATATAAATCATCTTACTTTTTCATGGTAGCCCTTGAGAATCTACAGAAATTTAAAATTTGAGTAAAACTTCTTGACAATATTTTTTTTTCATTAAACATTGACAGCAAATGAAAATAATCAAAAATTTATTTGGTTTAACATATTAAGTTCTGCATTTTCATTTTTGATATATTTGAATTGATTGCTGATTATAAGCTGCACAATAAATTTAATAGTTATAAAATATATCATTTGATAATGTAGAGGGTGGTCATACCAGAAAAGAGAAAAAAATTGTATTTCTCTTCCTCTCTTCAATTTTGTCAGTGTATACCGCAGCAAATATGACAATGACAATAAGAGATTTCAGCAGCACTTTCAAAGATGAAATACACGTCCCTAAAAATACTGTTTTCCTAACATCCTTAAAAAGACATTGAGATGAAATTTGAAATCCTATCATTGGGATCTTTAGGAATATTACACAAGTACTCAGTACTGAAACCACTGCCCTCCAGGGATATATTTGCATGTTTTCTAAAACATATACTTTACTAAAAGATTATACTATTTAGTGTTTTGAAATATTGACAAAGGAACTTGCTTTTTCTTCTAAATTTTGTATTTGCTGCCTTCCCAATATTATAGCTGAGTCTACCAGACTAATGGCTTTTTTACAATGCCACTGAAATCTGAAAATGCTTTGATTTCCTCACAACTTAATGGTTAAACCATATAGAAAAGGATCCATTCTTGGTGTACCTTATAACTGATAGAAAAATATTAAAATTTTGCCACAGATAGTTATTATATTACAGGTAAAGCTTACAAATGGATGCTTATAACAACATCATGACTATAATCCTTCTTATATTGGCAAATTTGTACATAATGTGATTTTTATTTAGCAATAAATATCATTTTTGCAACTACTTTTATCTACTTATAGTTCTGCAGGAGAAAATTTAGAATGCTATATCAGGACAACTATTCAATTACAGGCAACTTAAGTTATAAGTTAATTAACTGCATGTGTTTTTTTCTTTCTATTCTCCAAATTATTATTATTTGTATTTTAAGGTATTACTATCACTTCCTTTTTTCTTCCCATATACTAGGGCTTCTGGTGAAGATATATGGCTATATTTGTGGTATTTTCTGCAAAACTGGTTTGAAACCATTAACTGTTGGGCCAGAGGCATAGGACACTGATTTATTCAACAACTGTTTCTTAAAATAAAAACTATTACAACAACAGTTTTACTAAAAACTTCTTTATTTTTTTTTCACTTTTTAAAAATTTCTTTTCAACGTAACAGTACTCATTGTTTTTGCATCACACCCAATGCTCCATGCAATATGTGCCCTCCCTATTACCCACCACCTGGTTCCCCAGCCTCCCACCCCCGCCCCTTCAAAACCCTCAGGTTGTTTTTCAGAGTCCATAGTCTCTCATGGTTCATCTCCCCTTCCAATTTCCCTCAACTTCCTTCTCCTCTCCATCTCCCCATATCCTCTATGTTATTTGTTATGCTCCACAAATAAGAGAAACCATATGATACTTGACTCTCTCTGCTTCACTTATTTCACTCTGCATAATCACTTCCAGTCCCGTCCATGTTGCTACAAAAGTTGGGTATTCATCCTTTCTGATGGAGGCATAATACTCCATCGTATATATGGACCACATCTTCCTTATCCATTCTAAAAACTTCTTTAAATGTATATATGCAAGCACACACACACACACACAAGCACACACACACCCCCCCAAACATCTCTAATTGAATAAAAGAAAGTAACCATGTTCATAATTTAATATTTATTACTTTGCACTGAAGTTGTCTTAAATCTACCAAAATTTAGAGATGCTAAGCTACATTCAGAAAATATGAAGGAAAAAAAAAAGCCTTCCCTGTTCTTCAAATATGGGTTATAGTTCTTCAGGAACCCCAAACTAGCCAAAGGTTGGTACAGTCATTCCACTTCATGGTATTCTTAGACTTCACCATCAGAAGTTGATAATAGGTATATTATGCCAGCCTCTTCCTCCTCGTCTTTCTTCACCATTGTCTTCTATTTCTCTTCACCTTATTAATAATAGTAGTAGAAGGAGGGAACTGGATAATAAGGGAAAAGACTTCCTTCCTAAATGTAACAGGGACTCTGACCTGAGGATCATTTAGGGCAGTGAAATCTCCAGGTGTGGTTGCCATGTGCTGGCACCAGATCACCAGGGGCTTGTTCAAAATACAAATGTCTAACTCGGAAGGTGAGGCCCAGCAAATCTGTATTTTAACAAGCCTCTAAGTGATTATGAGGCACTCCAGCTTTCAAGACCACTGATTTAGAAAAGAGTTCCCATGACAATCGCCCATTTGAGAGTGCATGGAAAATTCTGTAGTATCTTTAAAGATCTTCCCCAAATTTATTGGTTAAATGCAGGAAAAGTTGATGTAGTGAGGTACTGTGCCCTTGAACATATTGCAAACTAAGAAACTATGTCACACACACACACACACACACACACACAAAAGAGACTATGTCATCAAACAATTGTGACTATGGGGCATTTACCTCATGAGTTACAACATGAAGTATGAGACCTCCAAAGACTGAGGGGTTGCAGTGAATTGAATAGTACCCCCCCAAATTCCTGTGCACCTGGAACTCAGAATGTGACCTGCTTTGGACATAGGGTCTTTGCAGATCTAATAGTTAAGATGAGGTCTTAGTGGATTAGGGTGGGCTGCCATCTAGTTTCTGGTATCGCAATACTGAGGACATGTCAAGAGACATCTTGTGTGAAGATGAAGGCAGACTGGAATTTTGCTACCTCAAACCAGGGAAGACCAAGGATGGTGGTAGACACCTTTGCTGGGAAAGAGACTTGGACAGAACTTCCAGTAGGAGCTAACCCTTTTGACCTTGACCAAGGACTTTAGGCCTCCTGAGCTATGCTGTAATAAATGTCTGCCATTTCAAGCCAACAAGCTTTAGCTCAATTGTCGTGGCAGCTGTGGAAAACTAATGCAGGGGACTTATATTTTATAGGTTTATATTTTATACATATTCTTTGACTTACTCTTGGTCCATAAACAGCTTCTTATGAATATGCTCTGTAAAGAAGACTGCCCTGCTCCTTTCCACCTCCCCCTCTGCCCACCTCCCCATCCTTTCAAAGGATCTTTGAAGAGTCTAGCTTTGTTGTGAAAGTCATGTTCTTATTTATCATTGAAGGGAAAAAAAAAAAAACTCTCCTAGAAGAATATTAAATGTAAAGCCCTTTCATTTGTGTATTTTTAGTTGGAAATTATGCTTATTATCTCCCATCCATCTGTCTTTCAGTAAAATTTTCGATTGACGTGGATTAAGCTTTTTAAGCTGCTTTATACTCATTTGTTCAAATACATACCAAGCCTTTTAATTGGAGCATTTTATATGCAAATAACGAATACTATTAAGTGTATCTGTGTCTCCTTCTGTTGCTGTGTAGTTGTGTCATAAATGCAGTGACCCTCCACAAACAGGGTTAATCAGAGTAGTGTGTGAGTGCAGGGCTGGGGCCGATGGTGGCTGCCAGCTGTAGATCTGAGATAAAGAAAGAAGAGACGTTTACCAAGCAGAGCTCTTTGTGTCTTAAAAACAAAACACACATAATTATGAATGATATATTTAGGGAAGCCTGCTTTAAGGAAATGGATTTGCATTCACTGTACCTTATGTGAATAGCTCCATATGAGCTCCTCTGCTGTGTTTTTTCCTCAAATGACTTAGCAAAGCATCTATATTTTAAATATACAAATATATATATTAAAGAGTCATAAAAATTGAAAGGAATAGTCAACAACAAGATGACTTCGATACGGGAATTCTTACCGAATTAAAAGATTTAAAAGATTGAAAGGGGCTTTTAGAAATATTTGTTAAATGTAGTATTTGTTAAATGTAATATTTTTAAAAACACAAAATGCTTAAGAGCATGATTTTTTCTGGGTTCTTCCATGTTTTGTTTCTACAGCTCTCATTTCTGAACCTGTTATTTTTTGAGTTTCCCCCAAAACTTTTAATATTCTCAATTTATGAACACAGCTTTCTAGTATTCTC
The DNA here is from genome assembly GCF_922984935.1 of Meles meles. Taxonomy (NCBI): domain Eukaryota; kingdom Metazoa; phylum Chordata; class Mammalia; order Carnivora; family Mustelidae; genus Meles; species Meles meles. The sequence continues at coordinate 58,079,697 of NC_060077.1, forward strand.
AGTTATATTTTTGAGCTAACCCAGAGATTTCAGAAATATTTGTGAGATGATTCCTTCCTCACAAGAAGATCAGTTTCATGTTTTAACACAATGTAATACGGCAATTTGAATTCCATGCTAAGGAAGCTGGAGTTTACTTTTTTTTTAAAATTAACATATAATGTATTATTTGTTTCAGGGGTACAGGTCTGTGAATTGTCGGGCTTACACACTTCACAGCACTCACCATAGCACATACCCTCCCCAATGTCCATCACACAACCACCCCATTCCTCCCATCCCCCTCCCATCCTCCTCACATCCCCCTCCCCTCCAGCAACCCTCAGTTTGGGAGTTTACTTTTAAAAGTCAGTGTAGGTGATAAATAGTTTTGTGTAAAGGAATAGCTTACGAAGTGTTATGCTACATCCAAGGTATTCAGCAAGACTATTTAGAGAAGAAGAGGATCAATCTTTATTACATGCAGATTGATGCTATTTCTATACTAACCAGTCAGACAAACAAAACAAATCCTTTGCTTCATTCTTGCAATACATCCACTGCGTACGAAGTATTAGATGTTAGCTATAGAGAAGGAATTCAGTCCTACTTCCAAGGAGTAGTAGTCTAACGGAAGAGGAACAACAGCTAGACAATTATAAATTAGGGCACTATATTCATTTCCTAGGGCTACTGTTACAAATTACCACAAACTCAGTGGCTCAAAACAAGAGAAATGTATCCTCTCCTCCTTCTGGAGGCAAGAAGTCTAAAATCAAATCCACAGGGCCACCTCACTCTGAAGGAGGCTCTAGGGGTGGATCCTTCCTTGCCTCTTCCAGCTTCTGGTGGCTCCAGGCGTTCCTTGGCTGGTGACTGCATCACTCCCATCTGCCTCCATCTTCATTCTGTGTCTGTCTTCTCCTCTCTCATCTTTTAGCAGGATGTGTGTCCTTGGATTTCAGACCCATCCTAATCCAAGATGATCTCATCTCAAAATCTTTAACTTCATTACATCTGCAAAGACCCTTTTTCCAAATAACATTACATTCGCAGGTCCTCGGTAGCCATCTTTGGGAGGCCACCATTCAACTCATTACAATACTGAGAGGAGGTGACTCTGTTGCAGAACAGATTTGAAGACAGAGGGAGACACATGTGGGTTCTCTTTTAGGCACGGATGGTGTGTCTTTTCCCCTTTTAGCACAATGCCTGGCATGTAGCAAGACTGTGAAATTATTAATGAAATATGGAAGTGTTCAGTAGGCAAGTAGACAAGTTTAGAGATGAGGCGAAAGATCTGGGTTAGACAGAGGAATGGATAAGAGTACTAATAGAAGCCATATGAGAACAGAGAAAAGTAAAGCAAGGACCAAGAGATAGAGAGCCCATCACTGAGGAACCAGTTTTGGAAAAGACTGAGAAGGAATTGCTGGAAAAACAGGAGGGAAACCAGGAGAGAGGGGTGGCATAGGAGACAACAAATGAAAGAATCTTTAAAAAGAAGAAGAAAAGAAAGCATCAGATTACATTAAGCTGATTAAGTAGTATATAGCCTGGATTTGAGAACTTTGATTTAAGCAATTTTGGAAGTTGGGACAACAGTTTTCAGTGGATTAAAAATGGCAGAAGCTTTGACATTTTTAAAAACGCCTTAAAGGACAATGAAACTAAACAAGTACATAGGCTTCCCTCCATAACCTGCTCTATACATGTTTCAGAAAAAGGGCTGTGAAAAAATTCTATGCATGGATACATGCCCATGACCTCTCTCCTTTGATCCCAGAGACAGACCGTGCAAGTTGTTATGGATCATTAGAGCCGCTGTGCTGGTGGCTTCCATTCGTAACCTCTCTGCGCATTGCTGGACATCTTATCACATTCACAGTGGGAGAATGCAGTTTCCAAACTGTGATTCTGACTCTGATCTTCCATGTAAAAGAATGTTCATCGGGCATCCCACTGAATGCACTATAAAACATCAGTCGGGCATACATAACATGGACTCAGAGACCTTCCTGATGAGTAGTGAGAAACACATTCACAATAGAAGGACCCTGCAGTTTTATATGCTAGAGATTTAAAACCACCTTATACTTTGATGCCATCATCAAGCTCTTTCCTTTACAATGGCATCTGCTGTTAAATGAATTTAATTTTTTTAAGTTAGTAACTGAAATACCCCGATGGCTGTAATCTTATCTGTTGGAAGGACGCTGAGCAAACTCTTGCGTGGCGTATGATCAACATTCCATAAATTTGGCCTTTTCAGTTCCACTGAAAATTAAAATTATTCTGTTGAAATTAAGGAATAATTGAACATTGTGGTTTCTCTGTGTAACTTAGTATCCCCTACATATTCTTTTTTTAAAATATTTTTATTTATTTATTTGAGAGAAAGAGCACACACATAAGTGTGATGCGGCAGAGGGAGAAGCAGGCTCTCCACTGAGCAGGGAGCCTGACATAGGTCTCGATCCCAGGACCCTGAGATCCTGACCCAAAGGCAGAAGCTTAACCCATTGAGCCACCCAGGTGCCCCTCCCCCACACCATTCTTGAAGTGATAACAATAGAAACCATATTCTAGTTCATTTGTGTCGACTAATTAAAAACAATTTTTTTAAGGAGAGTAAGTTGGGACATTTTGGATGTTCTTATTTTATTTTATTTTTATATTAACATATAATGTATTATTTGCTTCAGGGGTACAGGGCTGTGAATCATTAGTCTTACACAATTCACAGCACTCACCATAGCACATACCCTCCCCAATACCCATAACCCAGCCAGCCTATCCCTCCCCCAACCCCCCAGCAACACTCTTTGTTTCCTGAGATGAAGAATCTCTTATGGTTTATCTTATTTTAAATGGTAACTATCATTCTGAATCACTTTCTATACTTCATGAACTGAGATTATGGCAGGTGTGTTCACTTCAAAAACTAAAAATGGACTTGCCATTACTTTGCTTGACAAACAGAGCCTTAAAATCAAAGAAAACAAAAGAACTTACTTAAAATGGTTCCTGTTAACATATTTTTAGATAGAATATGTAAGAATTTGGATATGATCCTTACGGGAATTATTTACAATTTTGTTTTAAAAAGATTTCATGTTAGACTTTGTAAAACAGAATTAGAAATTATATAGGTCGATAAGAAATTATTAAGTTAAAAAACATGTACAAAGTCTATATATGCTATTTTATTATGAAATCCTATAGTAACTGATATACACTAAAACCTATAAATTTGGGATTTGTATCAATAGGTCAATAGGGAAAAATAGCCTTTATCTTAACTTTTATTATTCTATCTGCTATTTTAATATAAAATTCAATTAAGACATGATTCTAAGGATTCTTTAGCAGAGCATAGAAAAATCCAGCAGTATGTTTCTTACTCTTTCAGAATTTATATTCACAAACTACATACATGTGTCTAATTAGAATTTAATAAGCTTTTCACCCAAGAGAGAATTCTGATCTCTGTAAAGCTTTTATCCTTGCCCTACTTATAATGTCACTATTACGTTCTTTATTCTGCAGGTTTATTTTTTGAAAAGATACAATTATATGTTATTTTCCTGCATGTTATAATTATGCGGTTTTCTTTACATGAATGTTGCTTTCTGGAGAAAATGCTCTTTGAAATGTTAGGAAAGTAAAAACTATTGTTTCTATAGAAATAAAAATATTCTATACGAGCAATAGATTGCAAAATGAGGCACCTTTAACATGAATCTGTCGTTGTTGTTCACACAAAATGAAGGGTAATTTTACCAAAATAAGGCTAAGAAAAATGAAATATGGGATTTCATAGTTTATCAGAAGTCAAACATTTTTACTGCCAATAATTCAGCACAATGTAGCCTCAAGCCATACTCTGCACTGTGGGGTGTGTGTGTGTGTGTGTGTGTGTGTGCGTGTGCATACAGTGTTATGATTTGTCAAGGCAATCTGTCATTACAAATTTGAAAGACACAGAGAATTCCTCTGGAATTAGGCTATAAATGATGTTATTTTATAAAGAAAAGGACGTTCAGGGTTTTAGGTTAAGTAACCTTTTAGTGCTTCTGTGTAGGGCTCATCTCACTCCCCACAAATTTCCCACATGACACTCCTCTTCCCTTCATCTCTAGATTTCTTTTCCTCCTTCTCTTTTATCCTTTAATTTTCCCTACTTCTTTCTATAATTTTAAATTTCTCCATGCATAATCATAAAGCATTCCATTTATTATTCCTTTTCAAAGTTTATCTCTGAAAAAATAATCATTTATCAAGTGCTAATTCATTTCTCAAAGATGTTCATAACTGTCAATCAAGCCTTCTGACTGGCCTGAGAAAACTCATATTACTCTCCTGAGTCCATGTCCTCTCCAGTACAGAACTTTGACCCTTCACATTAATTCCAGCCACGAAAAGCCACGTACAGTGCACCACTTTCCCATGAAATAGCCCGACAGATTCAGACCTCATTGAATCTAGCCACTGGGAGATTATGTGACATTCATGAATACACATACACACACAGTCATGTGTCTACACGTGAGGACATGAGCACAATTCAAGGGAAAACAGAGAAGAAGCTGCACCTGTGAGAGAGATGATTATTGGACTACACTCCCAAAGGAATGATCTGGAGAACAAGTGAAAGACTGGTTGTAGGAAAGAAAGGGACTACTTGTCCTTGGAAATAGGAAAGGAGTGACCCAATAAAGAAAAGAGGAATGTTTCAGGTCAATGGAAAGGGAGTTAGAAGAAATCATGTTGGATGGCATCTGTTTGAAGGCAAGGATGGGACTTCAGTTTTGAGAAGAATAGGAAAAGATACATCTGATTCAAGTGCATACCTTTTTTTCAGAGTCCTCCAGAGAAACCAAACCAATACAGGGTGTGTATGCCTACATAGAGAGGTTTTTTGTTTGTTTTTAAGGAATCAGCTCAGAGGATTATGGAGACTGGCAGGTGCAAAATTTGCCAGGTGGGTTAGCAGGCTGGAGACTCAGGAAGAGTGGATATTGCAATTCAAGTACAAAGGTTATCTCCTGTTCATGGAAGGTCAATCTTTATTCTATGAAGGCCTTCAACTGATTGGAGGAAGCTCACCCACATCCTCAAGGACAATCTGCTTTATTCAAAGTCTGCCAATTTATTTACTTTTTTAAAAGATTTTATTTATTCTTTGACAGAGAAATACACAGTGAGAAAGGGAACACAAACAGGGGAAGTGGGAGAGGGAGAAGCAGGCTTCCCGCTGAGCAGGGAGCCCAATGCAGGGCTCCATCCCAGGACCCCAGGATCATGGCCCGAATTGAAGGCAGACACCTAAGGACTGAGCCACCCAGGTGTCCCCAAAGCCTGCCAATTTAAATGTAAATCTTCTTCACAAAAAAAAAAAAAAAAGTACTCACAGAAGTATCTAAAATAATATTTGGCCAAAGATCTGGGCACCGTGGCTCAGCCAAGTTGACATATAAAATTAACCATCACACATATATATATTTGCTTCGTTGCCTAACTCCAGGTTCTTCAAGAATCCATTCTACCATCTCCTCAGAAAGCCTTCCCATATGTCCATCCTCAGGTGGGAGTTTATATCCCCAAACCAAAGTCCCGGGCCACATTTCTTTAACTCCCACTGGAAATCTAGTCCCTGAGCATGGGGGTTTTTTTCCACTTCTGTTATCTTCAGCACCTCAGCTGTCACCAGCAATATCCTAAGCACTGAATAAAAAGTTGACAAATATCTTTCAGCTTTACTACATTGTGAAGTCATTGAAAATAAAGACAGTCTTTTTTTTTTAAAAAGATTTTATTTATTTATTTGACAGACAGAGATCACAAGTAGGCAGAGAGGCAGGCAGAGAGAGAGGAGGGGAAGCAGGCTCCCTGCTGAGCAGAGAGCCCGATGCGGGGCTCGATCCCAGGACCCTGGGAACATGACCTGAGCCGAAAGCAGAGGCTTTAACCCACTGAGCCACCCAGGCGCCCCGAAAATAAGGACAGTCTTAAAACACATTTTATGCCCAATACCTAGCACAAATTAAGAGCTCAACCAATGCTCACTGAAGGAATCAAGGGAAAAGTCATTTACCAAAGGCTTACTCTGTATTTTTCCTTATCTCTGATTACTTGGATTTTATTCCAATATCAAAGAGTTTTTCTGAAGAATTTACACAGACTTGCACTGCTATACATGCGGAGAAATTATACCAGCAGCTAGGATTCCAGATCAGAAACTGCTGGTATAGGAATCAGATATCAGCAGTTTTTCAAGTCCTGCAGGTGATCCCAGGGGTTGGGAATCCCTATACTAGATAGGTAAAGGAGGAAAGATGTTCAGGAAGGTTAAGAATAGACAGAGCCTCTGTGGCAGGCAAGGCCATATGGGGACACTAGGAAAGAGGCTTTGAGCAGGCTCCAGAGGGAGAGTGAAGGACACCCACAGAGAAGAGAGGGAGTACTGAAGAGAAAGATATTGGGGTGTTTCATAAACACTCTGAATATTTACCACGTAAGAGGCACCATGCTAAGTGCTTCCCATGGATTTCCCCTTGCCTTCATAACAGCGCTGCGAGGTATACTATGTTATATTGTTTCTCCAGATGAGGAAATTGAGGTTATATAATTTAATTAAGCTCCATGATACCCTCCATCCAGTGACCCGAACAGCAACATTTCAAGCCTATGGTTATCTAACTGCAACTTTTATGTTCTGTCCACCACACCGGTGGTCCTCAACCCTAACTGCACAGTAGAAGCACCCAAAAGTATGCCCCACTTAAGATCTGTTATAGGAGGATCTCTGGGTAGGAGGCCTGAGCAGCTATATTTTATTTTAAATCCCACTATGTTTCTGAAGTACTGCCACAATAGAAAACCACTACCACAAACACCATAGATTCTCTTTTGTTTGGCCAAACTTCACACTGTGGGCTCAAAGGTGCTTTCATCCAGAAACAGAGACTTGACTCCATCAGTTTATAAATGGCCTGCCCCCAATTCAGATAAGGGAGCCTGAATGGTTACACATTTGCCAGGTAATTCGAGATGCTCTTAATAGGTGTCCACTTTGATGTTAGCAAGAGTTTTATCCCCGTTGTTACTTTGAGTTAATAAAAGAATTACACCATGCCGAGTCTCTGACTTTCCACAAAGGGTCCTGCTCAGTGCCACTCTGCCTTTGTGGGTTTTATAACACAGCTGATGCTTTATACATCCTACCTCATTCCAAAAATAGTTAGGTAATGCTAGGCGACACACACATGCGTGCACGCGCGTGCTTGCGCGCGCGCACGCACACACACACACACCACAAATGAATCAGGCCATGGCGGATGTCACAAAGCAATTGTTAAGTTTAATATCAGATTTTCTTCTATTAATTTTGGGAACACCCAACTCATCTTTTTTGTGTGTAATAAAAGCTTACAGCTAATGTCCATGATCACTAACTTCATGTGAAATAAAATGCATTTGTGCAAGCTCCTGAAATTGTATCAAGATTAAGTCAGGTATGTAGGCAGAACAGTAACCTGATGAATTTAATATCAATCCCAATAAGAAAGATTAGGGAGCAAAAACTATTTTTGATAATATAGAGCAGGTATTTGTTATGATTCCTATTCTTGATGATACAGAACAGAAGTTCTCTACCCTAGATTCATATTAGAATCTAGGAGGATATTTTAAGCAAATAAATGCTCAGAACCTACCCCCAGAGATTGATTAGACTGATAGAATGCGTCCACTTTGGCCTTGACCTTGTTACTATGAAAGCTCACATTTTTCTTACCTTCCCCAGGCCTTCTACTGTTGTAAAAGATGGGCATTAAATGAGAGTTTATAATTCACATAATTACTCTCGATGATGGTGGTGATGATGGTGATAGGAGCTCTAATTGAATTTGCTATGTGTTAAGCAACTTTTCCAAGTGTTTTACATATAATAACTCAATTCAGTACTCACAATAGCTATTTTATGGGAGAAATATTGTTACCATCTTTTTGCAGATGAAAACCAGGTGTAGAGAAATTAAGTAAGTCAGTGTGGGACTTGGCAGAGGTAGAATGTGAATTCAGAGTCTGCTCTAGTACCCCATATTCTTACAACCTCAAGGGAGATTATGAAATAGCGAGATTATGTCATCCTCTCTCTCCCTCCCATCACGTTCTCTTTCCTCCTCTTTGATTTTTTTCAGGGTCTAACCTGGTGCAGGTTCACCCATTATTAGGTGATAAGGAAAGGGAGATTTCTCCCCACTGCCATCTAACTCCCCAGTCTTCAAGATCCAAGGAAATACTGCTAGGTGGTTAATCTGTTTTGAAAAAGGAAACCTCTTTATTTCTCAATACAAGGGAAAAATTTAGAGCTTTAGAATCAGACAGATATATGATCAGATGTATGTACCTTTATTTATTAATCCTAATAACCTGGGTAATTTAATCTGATACTCAGTTTCTTCATCTGTTAAATAGAAATAACGCCTAAATGATAGCTTGACAAGGATTAGGCAGAATAACGTACATAAAGGTCCTCTGCACATAGTAGGCACTCCCCACACATGGGTAACCTTCTGTTTCACCCTGTTCTCGATCCACATATACAATTAGCTTTACACCTAGCACCTTTTGCTCAACTTCTATATTTCTGCTTTCCTTTACTCCTTTAACCTCTGTGTTGAGAAGGCTGCATGGGGCTAATAAAGCTATGCATGAAAAAGCCCTGCCGGGGAGAGTAGTAGCTACCTATGGAAGCCTTTTAGGGCTCTGAGAAAACATACCAGGAAAAAAATGTCTCTTAAAACCTTATAACCACCACTCCTCCACTACCAATCCACCCAAATGCCTAAATTTCCCACCTTCAGATATCACTGAGGAACTGCTAGAAGAGACTACATTTGTCTAAAGAAGGCATAGGTCACCTGATTTTGTTTACCCATGACTGCCTCTTGACACTTGTGTGTGCCATCCCATGAATGTGCATAATGAGAGCAGGCAAAGGACTGGGAGAAGTCAGGTTCATTTTTTTAAACAAACAAAATCTTACTCAAGCACACTTCCACTATAGTCTTAAACTATAGGAAAGAAATTTTTTGGCAAACTGAACCTTTGAAGTTCCAAGTGTGCCTAGTTGCTGTGCTGCACAAGGAAAACATTCTCATCTTTCTTCATGCTCAGGTGGCCTGGTTAATCAAGTCATACTTCTACTACTTCAAGAGTACAATAAAATGGAAGTCATTCTTGTCTGTAAGTATCTGACTCTTCAGGGGGCATGTCTGGTATTTCAGTGCGCCAGAAAGTACTTCTCTCTCTCAATTCTTTCTTCCCTATACAGTTAATTTCCTGTGAGGTTTATTTCATTTTCTTGATACAGTTGAGTTGTTGGTTTCTTGTCAAGCATTTGACCCTTGTTTTCAATCTTTGCATTTTTCTGATTCTAAAGATGCACAGTGGCTTTGAGGAGGATTAACACGATATGTAAGCTTTTATCTTCTCTGGCTAATTTGCTACATGTATGATTAATTTTTTTCAAAAGTTTTAAGGAAGCGTTTTCTTGCGGGCATACATGTGTCTTCAAACCTTCCCATCTAAGTGGCCTCTAAGATCTTATCATTTTTATTATATCGAGCTCCTAGTGGCCACTATCTGTGCCATCTCCAAGGGTAGCAAACAAATGTCTCATCATCAACAAGCATTCAGGCTCTGGATCTGACAATCCTTCTTATGTAGAGATTTTTCCAAACATATCTTTGTGTTTCAACCTTTATCCACCTCTTGTCCACTGAGTTCACTCACTCTTTCCATCCCTTACTTTCATATGAAAGTAGTTTCAAACGTTCCTAAAGATTGGAAATTTTATCACAACTTTTCTCAATAATATCTATAGTTGTGTTTTACTCTTCAGACATAAATTTTAAGATTATTTTGGTTTAAGTCACTGGGATTAGATGGATTCCAATATCCCTCAGTGACTGTACTGTACTCTTCTTGTAATATCAACTATCACCTGATCTAGTTCCAGATAGATTTCTTTCCTTCCCTTTTTTTCTAGAAAGTCTATTTTAATCTCAAAAAGTGAGACCTAGTCCATTTTAAAATATCTACCTTCATACTCAGCATTTCAAGTAGCTTTGTTTCAAGTCTGACCTCCAACGAAGAGGTGTCCAGTGCTTCATACTCATTCTTAAAATGCCAGATCCTATCATAAATTTTAACTTTGTCTTTCCTCTAGGACAGATAATATTCCATCCAGCTCTTTATCTCTTTGCTTATAAAGCAATATTTTAGCTATAGAAAATTCAGTGATAGCTGCCTACGCCACCACCTCCTGGGAAAATCTCAGAGTCCTGAACCTGGACTCACACCTGCAGGTGTAGCGCTCACAGACTTGCACATGCCCTCCCCGATAAGCCTGTGGTAAAGCCTGCCTTTGTGTGCCTTTGTGTGGCCATGGTGACACCTTCAGAGCTTCAGGTTGCTAGAGCCCTCTTGGTCACATGGGACTACTGGGAAGCCACATTCCACTCAGAACCAAGTCAGCCACTGACAGCCAAGATGAACCAGTAGGGAGGGGAAGGGATCAAGAATGTGGACATATTTCCTCTCATTTTTGTCTCATCATGGAACATAAATAAAGTAGTGGTATTTGTGTGACCTCCAGGGAAGGTGAGTGAGGATGTTTATGGACTCAGCACACCTGAAAACCATAAGCAAACAATCCAGGAGTTGTCATACCTGTGAACCTTCCAAGATTGCTGGCTGTCAGTAAACTCCCTGTCCATGTCATATGCTAAGGCTTCTTCTTCTCTCTATCAGGCTTCCAGGCTACAGTCCCAGAGATGCATTCTGCCCTGAGAAGTCTCCCCAAAACACAGCCTACACCAGTTTATTGTTGGTCAGTAATAGTATGTGTGCATGTTGGGATAAAGAATCTTAAAAGCGGGGCGCCTGGGTGGCTCAGTGGGTTAAGCCACTGCCTTCGGCTCAGGTCATGATCTCAGGGTCCTGGGATCGAGTCCCGCATCGGGCTCTCTGCTCAACGGAGAGCCTGTTTCCCTTCCTCTCTCTCTCTGCCTGCCTCTCTTGTGATTTCTCTCTGTCAAATAAATAAATAATAAAATCTTAAAAAAAAAAAAAAAGAATCTTAAAAGCATTTTTGCTTGCCTTTAAATTATGATTGTAGATTTTTCTTTTATCTCTTTAATTCTGTCAATTTTTCCTTCATGTATTTTAAAGCTGTTTTTGGTTGTATGTCATCTTGATGAGTTGTTCCTTTTATTACTATGAAATGCCTCTCCTGGTATCTGATAATAGAGGTATTAGAGTCTGATGGTTTCAGTGTGTTTTCATACAGACACACTCACAGTTTTATGATATATCTTTTTGTACTCTTACTTTCAACAAATCTATGTTTTTATATTTAAAGTGTATTTCTTTTAAAAAAGCATGTAGTTTGGTAGTGCTTTTCTGTTCAGTTTGACAACAGAATGGTTATTATATTACATTTAATGTAATGTTAGCTTTAAGTCTATAATCTTGGTATTTGTTTTCAGTTTTGTTCACCTGTTCCTTCTTCTTGTGTTCCTCATTTTTTGCCTATTTTTGAATTAATTAAATATCTCACTATTCCATTTTATCCCCTGTATTGATTGTTTTCACTATACCTTAGTGGAATGTTTCCCCCCACAGTGGTTGTATCGAGATTACACAATATGCATCTTTAACATATCATTGTGTCTTTCAAATAATATTACTAAAAGAACAATCTTAAGAATCTTACAAAATTATAATTCCATTTATTCATTTGCTATTCTTTGTTTCCTTTTCATCTGGTCTTGTATTTACTCATAGGTAAATATATTATTATTTTGCATTAAATAGTCATTAGCTTTTAGAGATAGATGATAGAGAGAGAGATGATAATTTTTTAAAAGATGTTTAATACTAATCCAGATGTTTATCCATTTATCCATTCTATTACTTTTAATTCGTGTATGTGGATCCAGGCTTCCATCAGGAATAATTTCCCTTCAACTTGAAAAATTTCCTTTCTCATCTCTGGTAGTTCATATCTGCTGAAAATGAATGCTTTCAACTTTTGCCTGTCTTATTTAATTCTCACACTGAAAGATATTTTTTGCTGAACAGTGAAGGCCATCTTTTTTTTTCTTTTTTTTTTTTCAAGATTTTATTTGTTTATTTGACAGAGAAAGAGAGATCACAAGTAGGCAGAGAGGAAGGCAGAGAGAGAGGGGGAAGCAGGCTCCCCGCTGAGCAGAGAGCCCGATGTGGGGCTTGATCCCAGGACCCTGAGATCATGACCTGAGCTGAAGGCAGAGGCTTAACCCACTGAGCCACCCAGGTGCCCCCAGTGAAGGCCATATTAACAGTTACTTCAGCACTTTGCAGTTACCATATTGTCTTAAGGCAAACCAATGTTTTAGATGAAAAGCCTGACATTCTCAAAGTTGTTCCCTGAATATGATGCCATTTTCCCTTGTTGCCTTTAAGATTTACTCTTTCTCTTTATTTTTAAGCAGTTTAGTTATAAAATGGCTCACCATATTGTTGTTATTATTGGTTTTATGTCTGTTTCTTTCTTTGTTGTTACATTTTTCCTATTTGGGTTTCAGTTAACTTTTCTCACACATGGGTTGAAATCCTTCAATTTTGGAGAATACTCACCTCTTCAAATATTTCTTCTGCCCCATTCTCTATTTCATAGCCTTCTGAGCCTTCATTTACACATATGTTAGACCATTGATATTGTGTTGCAATCACAAATTTTCTGTTCTATTTTCTTTACTCTTTTTTCCTCTTATGTTTCAATTTGGATGATTTTATTGACTTGTCTTAAATTTTACTGATTCTCTCTTCTGCTGGGTTCAGTCTACTATTTGACCCACTAAATGAGTTTTGTATTTATGGTATCATAATTTTCATTTTTATCATTTCCATTTGGTTCTTGCTTTTTTTTAAGATTTATTTATTTATTTGAGAAAGAGTGAGATCAGGGTAAGGGACAGAAAAAGAGGGAGACAAGCAGACTTCCTGCTGAGTGGGGAGCTTGACTCGGGGCTTGATTCCAGGAGCCTGAGACCATGAACTGAGTTGAAGTCAAGAGTCAGATGCTCAAATGACTGAGCCACCCAGGCACCTCTCCATTTAGTTCTTTCTTACTGAACTTATATCACTGCTGAAATTCCTCAACTGTTAATACATGCTCCCTACTTTTTCCATTATATATTTTAACATATTTATCATAGCTTTCTTTTTAATCTTTGTCTGCTAAGTCCAACATCTGGGCCATCTGTAGGTCTGCTTCTGTTACTTGTTTTTTAATCTTCATTAAGGGGACACATTTTTCTACTTCTTCACATGTTTTGTAATTTTTTTATTGTATATCAACCTTCATGGTTTCCATAGCAATAAATATTTATTCCCAGATACTCTAAAAGAAATAGGGCACAATAATGTTCTAGAACGTTAATGTCTCTAGATGGCCATATTATAAGGAGCAAAACTAGTGCATAGAATAATTCAAGACAGAGCTTGCCTCAAAAAACAAAATACACAAATTTGACCTATATGAGAATGACTATGACAACTTAATAGAGAAATGACATCAATGTTAGATTTTACATTACTTTCCAACCAAAAGCAAACATTAAATGACTGCTGATAATCATTTTAAGATAATTTTCTTGTCTTGCCTGGGTTATGGTTTAATTAACAGCTTAATCAGAACTTCAGTTACAAACAAAATTTATTTTCACTTTTTAAGAGACATATTTTTTGCATATGAAGGAATTATTTATAATTATGTACATTTCTATATTTAATTCCACAGATATATGATGAAACTGTTAATGGAAGGGACCACAACCTATGTTAGAATAAAAAGATAACTTGGGGCGCCTGGGTGGCTCAGCGGGTTAAAGCCTCTGCCTTCAGCTCAGGTCATGATCCCAGGGTCCTGGGATCGAGCCCCGCATCAGGCTCTCTACTTAGCGGGGAGCCTGCTTCCTCCTCTCTCTCTCTCTCTCTGCCTGCCTCTCTGCCTACTTGTAGTCTCTATCTGTCAAATAAATAAATCTTAAAAAAAAAAAGAATAAAAAGATAACTTATTTTAATTGAATGTTATACTTCACCATGTCTGATGTAGATTGTATACTTTGATGGAATTTAGTTTTCATTTTATCAATATATATTTCATTTAACAGTGTTGCCTCCCCGCCACATATATGCACCAGTGTGAATTTTTTGGAATCATTTCATAGAGGTTGGAGGATTTGTTCCCTTTTTAAAGCAGTGCTGAAGAGTGAAGACAGAAAATTGCAGTAGAAATGGTGGATGAAATACATACTTAATTTCACTCTCTCCCTCCCAAAGCCACCCTATACCCTATACTGACAGTAAACAAAAAGTGCAAACTGGAATAAAGAAAATGGGAGAACATAGAACAGTAGAGAGCTGTTGACATATATTTTGGAAAATGGCAAGGGAATGGATTAAGTGGTACTTGACTTAGCTGAGCAGAGATGTGGAAACCCAGGTGCCTGCAGAGGAGAGGCCAACAAGGTGCAAATAAGGAACAATCTAGAGAACCTGGGAAAGCACAAGGAGTGAAGGCAAATGGGGTTGCTGAAGCTAGGGGTGAGATATGGAGCTGAAAATAGGACTTGGCTGAGATTCTTAACAGGTGGACTCCCAAATCTTCTCTGCAACCTGTGCAGCCTGGCAACTACCCCCCACTTCCACCACAGGAGACAGGAGGTAGGGTGCCTTATTCTCTGGAGTGTCTTAACCTGAGAGGCTATAAGCACAGCAGTCTTGGAAACAATGACAGGTGGGGGTCAGGTGTTATACTAAAATCTGTTAGATCAAGTGGAAGTCTACATGGTCAATAGTAATAAACTCACCTCCCTTTCAAATCTTCTTACCTGGCTTTGCTCCCAGGATGCTGACAACTGGGCTTGTCCCTCCTAGATAGCACATTGGAGGAGGGGCTTCTCTGAAGATCTGACTACCCAGGGGGGTAGAAATCTAGGGTGTTTCAGTAAAGGCTCAGCTTTGTCTAATCCCCTTATAGTAATGTCCTAATGCCCATAATATATTGGTAAGCTGATAACTAGGGAATACCAGATATGGTGGAAAGTCTCTAACATAAAAGAGACCAAAGCAAAGAAACAAAAAATGGAAAGAATCCAAGACTGCAGGGAAGAAATGAAAGTTTAAAAAATGTATATTCTCATAGATATTAGAAAAGAAATTGGGTCCATGAACTAAAACATGGTGTTTTTTAAAAGAAGTGATCAGAGACAAATGGAACTTTTAGAAATTAAACGTATGTTAACAGAAATAGAATATTCAACAAAAGAGAGATGAGGAATTATTCCAGAGAGGAGGTGACAAAAACATTAGTGGAAGAGAAAAAATAAGAAAATAAGAAACTCTGTTTAAGGGGTCCAGCATCCCACTAAAAGGAGTTTAGTATCAGAATAAAATAACAGAGGAAATAGAGTTCAGAAATTGCTTAAGAAATATAATAAAATTTCCCCAGAATTGGAAGATATGACTAAAAATCCCTCAAGCTGCAAATACAATCAGTTGTGGGAGGAAAGGGGCCAACACCAAAGTGTACTATCATGAGATATTAGAACACTGGAGATAAAGAAGAAACAATAGGGGTGCCAGGGTGCCACAGTTGGGTAAGTGAATGACTCTCAGGTTCAGCTAAGGTCATGATCTCGGGATGGTAAAATCGAGTCCCCCTGTGCTGGGCTCCATTCTCAGCTTGGAGTCGGCTTGAGATTCTCTCTCTCCCTCTCCCTCTGCCCCTCCTGTTCATGCTTTCTCTCTCTCAAATAAATAAATAAAATCTTTTAAAAAAGAAGAAATAATAAATGGATCAGGAAAGAATGACCTCTTGAAAACAATACTAGAAACTAAAAGACAGTGAAGAAATTACTTGAAATTTCTGGAAGAAATGTATTTCTGAACAATGAATTCTGTATCTAGTCAAGTTAGCAATTAGTGGAAGGAAAGAATAAAGATATTTTCAAGCATTCAAATTCTCCAAAAATGTATTTGCCCCAAGTGTCTTTCTCAGGAAGCTACGAAGGGCAGTCCCAGCATGACAACTCAGGAGCTCTGTTGCCACAGTAAGGACCCGGGGGTAGGACTTGGGGGCTGAAAAAAATAATTGACATAATTGTATATATTAAGAAGAATATTATATACTTAATGAAGAGTTTGAAAAAATGTAATGATGGGCAAATAAAAGTTAAACACACAAAAATGTGACTCAACTACCGGTGTCAGAGAGAAAACAAAAACAACTGTGTAAAGGAAAGGAAGTGGAGTCATAAATCCCATGTGGTTTACATGTGAACAATATATGCATAGCCCAGGTAATGTAAACACTGATTAGTGCTTCACCTAGTATTGTTGTGTATCTAAATTGGGAGGATTAAGGGAAGGAAAGTGTGTATGTGTATGTGTAAATGAGAAAGAGGGAGGCAAAGAGGGAGAGAAATATTGAAAGCACACCTGCTAGAGGAAGTGTCCTTAAGAACTAAAGATAAGGATTTAGTAGGAGACCAATAGATAATATCAACATTGGAAAAATAAAAAAATAATAATAAGCGTGTGAGAGTGTTGAGTATCCTTTAGGAATATGGAGTGATTATCATAATTAATGGTTAAGAGTTGAAAGTGGTTGACTCTGGGATTTATGGAAGGGAGGAGTAGGGATGCGATGGGATATTATTTTAAGCTCTATCATCCTATGTGGCTTTTAAAAATATGTGCATGAATTTTTTTTTAAATATATGAAAGTGACATTTAAAGATTTTATTTTTATTTATTTGACAGACAGAGATCACAGGTAGGCAGAGAGGCAGACAGAGAGAGAGGAAGGGAAGCAGGCTCCCTGCTGAGCAGAGAGCCCCACGCGGGGCTCGATCCCAGGACCCTGGGATCATGTCCTGAGCTGAAGGCAGAGGCTTTAACCCACTGAGCCACCCAGGCACCCCTGAAAGTGACATTTAAAGAAACTGAATGCAGTAGAGCTCAGTGGCTTTCAAGCTGAGCTTCCCAGGTTCATGGACACTTCCACACGGACTGCTTTATAGAAGAGGGACTTGGGCAGCCTCCCACATGAGTCTCTGCTAAAGGAGTTCTGCCTTGTCATTGTTAAGTTTCCTTGAACTAATTCCTTTGAACAAAGGGTTCCATAGAAAACACCACCACCAACAACAAACAAGTCTGAAAAGCCATGTGCTTATCTGGAGAAAAAACTTCTCCCAGACAAACAAGCTGAATATAATAACTATCAGACTTGATTCAGTCTGGTTATCCCTTGTCATTTTCTTTTACTGCACAAAGCAGAATTGTCCCATTTCTAACTCTTGATAAATCTCAAGAAACTTGGAGTAGAACCAGTTTTGGGGGGGTTTCAAATATGGGCTGGACTTATGATTATGAAATTTTGCACAGGTTTGAAATGATGGCATTAAGGACATGCTTGTTTTGCTCCCAAACCAAATTGTAACCTCACTTCTTTAGAGGCATCAAGTATGGCATATGTTGCAAGAGTTCAAATTAGTGGTACAGGAAGGCTATCATTCTATCCCGAGGATGATTTTGGACATTCTAGTTTTGTCTAGGGATGGATATTTTATGATTGCTCTCTAAGGGCACCTGGGTGGCTCAGCTGGTTAAGCATCTGCCTTGGGCTTAGGTCATGATCTCAGGGTCCTGGGATTGAGTCCTGTGTCAGGCTCTCTGTGCAGCGAGGAATCTGCTTCTTACTCTCACTCTTCCTCTGTGAGCTCTCTCTCTCTCGCTCTCTCTCTCTCTCTCTCTCAAATAAGGAAATAAAATCTTAAAAAAAATAGATCAAAGTTGTGATTTAAAAAAAAAATGATTGTACTCTAATTAGGGTTAATTTTGCCCCCCCCACACACACAAAATACTCCTACCCCAGTTTAAAGAAAAAGATACAAATAAAACCTTTATTTTTTTTTAAATTTATTTATTTGACAGACAGAGATCACAAGTAGGCAGAGAGGCAGGCAGAAAGAGAGAGAGAGGAGGAAGCAGGCTCCCTGTTGAGCAGAGAGCCCGATATGGGGCTCGATCCCAGGATCCTGGGATCATGACCTGCACCGAAGGCAGAGGCTTTAACCCACTGAGCCACCCAGGCACCCCAAAAACCTTTATTTTTGACACAGAAGATAATCTTTTGTAAACCTGGAGTATTGGTTGTTTCCTAGGCTATCATGCCTCTCGGAAACAAATGTCCTTATCTTGGTGAATTTAATTTAAGGCAAATCATATGCTGAAACAGATACTGCTAAGAAAACTATTCCCTTAGTTAACCAATATCTATCTCTCCCCATCCCTACCCCATAATACATGGTGTGAAGTGCTGTACTTCATCTGTGGACTTCCATTATTTCTCAATCTAACTAACTAAAAGTATCTTTGAAAAATAACTACATATAATTTTATATAAAGGAAAGCATATAATATAGATT
The DNA here is from genome assembly GCF_922984935.1 of Meles meles. NCBI lineage: Eukaryota > Metazoa > Chordata > Mammalia > Carnivora > Mustelidae > Meles > Meles meles. Next base: position 58,098,224 of record NC_060077.1, read on the forward strand.
TATTCATATATCTTATATCTATTTATTTATATATTTTATATAGATATCTTTTATATATATTATATAGTCTACACATTTTACATGCATATCTCATTTGAGGTTGATAACAACTCTGAAATATGTATTCTTATTGTAAAGACTAGGACATAGTAGCCCTTGGAGTTTGACCTGTCCTGGGTTGCATAGCTGTCAGGCGTAAAGGCAAAACTTATCTGTATTTTTAAAGTATCTGTCTACTTGGGCCAAATAGCTCTTAATGAATAAAAAGTCTAATCTTTGTCAAAGGCATACATATAACATAAACAACTCTGAATTACATATATAGAATGATCAACTCATTCTGGTTTGCTGGAGATTTTCTTGGTTTTAGCACTGAAAATCTAGGATTTGCATACTCGGAAATCCCTCAGTTCTCGGAAAATTGGGGTGGTTGGTCACTTTACATTAAGAGCTCGTCCCAGGAGACTGTCACAGATACCCATCCTGGGAACAGAGAGAGATAGAGGAAACAAAATGCAAGTAGAGGAAACTGATCAAGAAGGTTTATTTAGACAAGGGTGAAATGATTTCTTACCCATACCAAAGAAAACCAATTTTAGGAACCACAATAACACAACAAAACAATTAGCATTGACTTTTCAAAAAGGTTTATGTAACCAAATATATCTGTAGATTTAAGATCCATGTCCATGTCATGAAGTGTCCAAGAGACATAAATTTCACACTACCAGATCTTGAAAAGTAAAGACCTAACTTAGGTGTTTCATGAGAAGAAATCACAAAATACATAGCCAGATGTCCTAAGGCCAGACATCCCAAACCTCCCCTCTAACCCTTGCTGTCCTCCAAGTCTACCTCATCAAAGTAGCTGCTGCCTAGTCTGGCTTACAGCCTGGCAGCTGCTTCTAGTGCACCAGATTCATTCCCTGTTCCCTTCCTTTGTTCTCACTTGTCCCTTTAAGTTCACTCTTTTCTTTGGATATTTTCCCCCATACACTTATTAAAATTAAATAAGCCCCCTTCAGCTTCATCTGTGTCTGTTTTCATACTGAAGAGCCTCCTCATTCCCTTTCCCCTTCCCCTCCCAACAATCCACCTGTCATTCAACAGACCCAGAGGAGAAATAGAGATGCCTCTTCAAAAGCCAGAAGGAGAATGAGATGAGAAAAAACTGCAGTAACTTTAGTTTGAATATTTTGGGGGGGGGGGGGCGCGTGTGTGTGTGTATACCCAAAAATCATTTTTATAGGATTCCTGCTAGTCTTAACCTTTCCTTCTAATGCCTACAGTAGTTCTAACATAGTAGAAAATCATGGTGCGTGTACATTTATATTGCATTAATTCAAGCATTAGCCCATGTCTTTCTGTAGTCATAAAAAGTATCGTTGTTCCCACTCTACCCAACATGATGCTATCATTAGTATATTCATACATATGGACCTTTCCATAATTAGGGCTATTTTCATGCCATATGTATTCAAAATGAGTACCCATTTCATCCAATTTTTAAATTGATTGGCATTTAATAGTATTATACATAACATGCCACTGTTTTGAATCTCTTCCATATCTGTTGTTAGAGCCTCCATTTTTAAATGTTTTTTAATGTATTGTTTTCTATTTTTTTCTTGGGAAGTATCTATTTTAATTGCTTTCAAAGAACTATAGCTTGGATTTATTAATTGTTCCTTAGGGGAGAAAAAAAACTACTCACCACTCCCCTCACACACAAAAAAATAAAATGTATTTTTGTATAGTGTCTTAGTTCATTCAGGCTGCTATAACAATATACCCCTGACTGGGTGACTTATAAACAATAGGGATTCATTTCTCATAGTCTGAAAGCTGGAAGTCCAGTATCAAGACACTAACAAGTTCATTGTCTAGTGAGGGCCTGTTTCCTGGTTCACAGAGGGCCATCTTTTGCTGTTTTCTCACATGGTATAAGGGACAAAGGAACTCTCTGGAGGTCTCACTTGAAGGGCACTGACCCCATTAATAAGGGCACCACCCTCAGGACCTATTCAACTTCCAAAGGCCCCACTTCCTAATGCCATCACATTTCAGATCTCTGGATCTGAAATTCATTATATGGATTGGGGGGGGGGGGCAAAATATTCAACATATAACAAGTAGTATATATGTATATATATATATATTTTTAAAAGTTATATGCAAAAGACCAAAAAATCATCTGAAAAACCATCCTCCTGAGAATATTACCTATGCTAGTCTCTAAAGATCCCAACAAGGAAAAAAATAACAGGAACCACTTGCTTTTCAATGACCTGATTCTTTATACACATAGGTGCCTTACAGATCATCTGTAAGATCTGAATTTGAGCACCTTACTCACCCATAAGGAGCCTCCTACCAGCATTTGCCATCCACAGAACTGTGCTAATATAGTCTATTTCTGGAGAATGGAGCACAGATTAACTGCTTGTTCATGATAAATCAAGGGTATTTGATTTGCCAGTTACATGCCCAGTTTTCTTTGGAAGCAAGCCCTGGAAGCTATTTTTCTGATCAAATCCTAACTCTTGTGTTAGTGCTTATGAAAGAGAAAAATAACATTTACTCATGATAAAGACTGAATTCTAGCAATTATAAATCTTATCAATTACCTTGTGAAGGTTCAGGGGAAAAGAAAAGAGGAAAAAGAATTCCCATTGTGCTCACTCAACCTTGAGGTTGGACTATTGCAGACTGTTCTAGAATTTCCATGACAGGCACAGATGCAAACATAAGGGGAGATAAAGTTGGTAACCCAAGGACATATCTGATTGATAAATGTTACACTATAAGGAGTGGCTAGTAACAATTCAAAAAGAAAATGATTACAGTTCAGTAGCTAATACAAAATATTAGAAGGACCTAATATTTCCTTTTTTTTCTCTATTTTTCTTAGAAGTCAGCAATCTCAACAAGAATGATCTTAGCAATATTTTCCATGTTGGTTTTTAGAGCTAATCACTCACACAGACACAAGAGTTGTGATTTTTTTCTTCAGTAAAGGGACTCAGTACCTAATATAACTTCTATATAATCTTTCGGTTAGTGGCTTGAAAAGAGATAATTTTCCCCCAAATCATTAAGATAGATATATAGCGAGCCACTATATAACCATTTTCCATAAATTAAAATATGTACTTTTACATAAACAGTTCTCTAGTTTCAAAAAACATTTCTTGACTGTCAATTACATGCTAGTGTTCACTCAGAGATACAACATAAGCGAATTGTGTGGCTAAACGTGAACCAGACGGCGTACTGTCAACCCCATCTTCTCGTCCCAGTTCATGTGAGTTTTGACACCATCCACTAGCCTTGGGGAGGAGTGTTTTGATAGAGGGAAGAAGACACACAAGGACAGAGACATGTGCTTCTGCTTCTGGGTGAGTGATTATTATTTTCTATTTATTTATGAAGTAATCTCTATACTCCCATCTATCAGCATTGTACATGCCTTGAAATGTCCCTAAGACAATCAACTTTGGGAATAAGAATACAGAAAGTTTCTTCCTCCTCTACCAACTTCTTTTAATTTTTTTTTTAAAGGACATCTAGTAACAGGTTTAAGGAGTGGGCAAGCTGTCTGTACTGGGCATCAAAATATCACCAAAATACATTAGTAACATGATGCCTATTCAAGTGTTCACTCATGGTTCCCTAACATGGTCTTGTTCTGATGTGAGACCACACCACCTAGAACAGAAAATGTAAACCCAGCCACAAACAAACAGAGTGAAAGCTGTCTTCTTGGAGTCAACCTTTTGCCGCTGCATATTTTTGAGATGTGTGTACAAGTTGCAAGGAGCAGCTGAGGCCACACCACTACCCTGAGCCCAGGCAGCTGACAGTTGCCCAGAGTTGGCAGCCACAGTCAGATGAAATTTGGAAAGCCAAAATGCGTGGGGTTGTGGTTTGTCCGATTTCTGAAATGATAAATGCTTTATTGGGCCTTTCAAGAAGTTGTCTGGTCCATAAAATGTCATACAGTACATTCACTCTTGTAAACATGGAGAGGTAAGTTACTTACAGCAGCAGCAAAACTTTTGGCCTCAGTGCCCACTAAATAAATATTAAATACAAGTTTATTAGTAGTGATTTGAAGGGACTGTACCTTAGTCATCCTTGTCCGACCCTATTTGAGGAAACACATCTTTTTCTCATTTCCATGCACTCAGTTTTTTTTGTTCACCTGTGTGTGTGTGTGTGTGTGTGTGTGTGTGTGTGTGTGTAGTTAGTCCTCACCAGTTTGCAAGACAGTCCTGGAAAAGAAGAAGTCCAGGGAGATAGAAGTGGTTTTTTCCTTTGTACCCTCTTCCCCCGCTGTCTGCAATATAAAATAGAGGATAATTGAAATCAGTTTTTCCACAATTCTTATGAACAAGGTTTTCTCTCACAGAAAAGCCACAGAATTGAACAGCTGCACTCCAGAATACTGTCAAGCAGGCAGCGTGACTGTTTCTTCCCCCACTGGGTCCCAACTCTTTGACTAATAAGGAAATTCAACTTTTAACACAAGATTTGCCATTTCACTTTTTTACTGCATGCATAGCCATTTGGGGTAAAATTACATGTGACTACGAAAACTTAAATGCTGTGTGACATCAAAAGTACCTGTAATGCCCCCAAATATTGGCTCCATTCTCCTCAAAGTTAAGGGGAAAAAAATCCAGGAAACTTACTTGTTCGTATTATGTGTACCTGGGGAAGTTTTTCATGCAGAGCAACAGAACAAAACTTGAGCTGCCTTGCTTTCTGCTTCCAGGAATGCCAATCAGAGAACATTCTTTTTCAGACAGCCAAGTTTGGAAGTCAGTTGGTTTCTGGCAGTAAGAAGGGGGAGGGGACGGCAGGAGGGAAAGCACAGTGAGTCCTCAGGCTGATCTGAAGTTTCCAAGTGTTTCCGTAATAGCCATCAATGAAAGCATCTCCTTTCACCCACGCAGAGACAGGTAAAAAGACAGCTGAGTAAATGGGCATTAGGTGGAGCGGCAGCGGAAGCTCAGTCAGAGGAAGGAGGGGGGAGGCGGGAGGGCGTTTGAAAGCCTGCCATTGGTGAGCTTACCAAAGGCATCTGCCAGTGGAACTTCAATGGAATGTGAAACCAAATCATTTTCAAGTTAAAGATAGACACAGTATACACCAGGATCTAGAAGCTGGATTTTAAACGCCTATCGCTCCCTAGAATTTCAGAGAGTTCTGTTATGACCTCTGTAGTAATTAACAATTTGGATAAAGTTGGTTTTTCAAGTGACTGTGCTAAGAATTCATGGATGGTCTGGATGTCCTGGAATGAAAAGGATTTAGGAGCTCCTGGTATACATACCCTAGGGTAAGTGAAAAGATTGGCTTTAAGGCGCATCGCTTCTTTGGGAAGGTGAACGTTGAATTTTTCTTTGCATTTGGGTAAATGAAAATGCGATCATGGAGATTTTCCAGTACTGTAACTTTCTTACCTTTCTTGAGATATTTGGCATTTTTCAAGTGATGCAGCAGAAAGAAATGGAGTATTTCAGCTTTGTTTTTGAGATTTACCTTGCATGCCTGTCACTTCAGTTTTGCTTTATTAGCCTTACTTACATTTTCCTCCCTTAACTCTTTAAACACCCGGCCGTTATTGAATTACAATGGTCGTGGCTCTATGTCACAACAGCCATTAAATGTTACTGTGTTTGTGATGCCTTTGGTTGCAACTGTTTTATGGTGAGATGGAGAGATTTCCTTGCCTGGCACAATGACACTTCCTAATTCAGAAAATGAAAAAGGAAATTAAATAAAAGAAGGGAAAAAGAGATGGCCTAAAGGTGGGACGAATAGCACAAGGAGCCTTTAGAAGATAATCTGTGTTTTTAAAAAGAATGAGAAAAAAATAGGTTTCCGTTGAAGAGAACAATTTATTAATAGAAGTTATTTTTTGGTGTCGCTTCATTAATTCCAAGCAGGTTCTCTTCCTCCAAAAGGCTGATATTTGCTAAGTGAATGGAGGCGTTCTGATCATATGAAGCTTGAGAGTGGAGGAGGGAGAGTTATCTTATTTGCTGTGACCACGCTGCGTTTTAAGGATTTCAAACTTTTTTCTTCAAAAGAAAGAATGACAAACTTCAGTTCTCTTCATGCTTTGACCATGTATAGGTTTCATTTCTTATTTTGTCGAATGACCTCTCAGCTCTGCTCCTAGAGACAGATTTCCCAAACTGCACGGCATTCCTTCTGAATAAATACTGTCCATAATAGTCACAGAGGACATGGTGTGAATTGGAAATTCTACTTTATATGGGGAAAATAAATCTACTGATGTTCTCAGTACCGCGTGGGGCTGAACAGTTGTTAAATGTAACTGGCTGGGTTTTGCCCTGTCAAATAGACCAGATTCTAATGAACTGAGTCAGCTACACGAAGTACAAACAATGAATGACTTAACACGGATCTTTCAGTTTTGATAAGAATAAATAATATGCAGCGTTACCCTTCTAAAATGAAAAATGAGCATTGTATTGGTAGAATCACCTGATTTGACAACTACCGAATGATCTAGCAAGACCAAAACAAAATGTGAAGTTGGCAGGGCTCAGTTTTGATGTCCTCACCCTCCTTTCTCTGCCCACTTTCCCCTCTTCCCTTCCAGTCCTCCTTCTCCTTCCGGCTGATGAATATCACTGCTCTGTACCCTTCCCTTCTTGCAGTCAAGACCTATCTTCCAGAAAGTTGCAGTGAATTTTCACTTCATTTCTCCACAAATGGATGGTACCTTGTAAATTTTCCCTGGTGACATTGACTCCTGTTCCCCTTGCTTAGCCCAGCTGAGTCCTGAGCTGTTCGTAGTAGGAGTGAGCCTGGTAGAAAATGTAGGTGTTTCCGAGAAATTTGTGAGTGTAAACATGTGTGTCCTTACCATATACACATGAACATGCACAAACACACTTCCAGGTGACTTGTACTCAACTAATATATTTCTGATCGAATTATACATCTAAATAAAATTATATCAGGCCTTTCAGTGTGGGGTTTTTTGTTTTCAGTGTATCAAAAGAAAACCAAAAAAGAACACAAAATTTTAAATTCTAAAATGTAAGTATTTTAAACCATGAGGCCAAATAGTGTTGACAAGTAGGACAATTATTTCTCTGCTGCTATCATGTCACTCATAGTTTCTAGTTTCCTGCTGAAATTTGTCAAGTTTGGGCTTTATTTCATTGAATATAGTACATGTAGTTTTATAATATATGCCTGCTAGTTCTAGTATCTCAAGAGTTACTGGATTTGTTTTTATTATTATTGTTCCTGCCAGTTCTTACTCATGGTGTCTTATTTTCTTGGCTGCTTAGATATCTGTCTGGTGGAAATGTATTTTAAAAATCACTTGTAAGAAGAAATTGAGACCTAGTGGTGACAGTGTTTTCCTTCAGAGGAGACTTTGGTTTGCTTCTGTCAGGCACCTGGGAGCAATATCAGACCAGAGTTTTCTTTGTCACAGCGCAACACCTAAATTTCCTGAATGACCCCTGTGTAAGAAACAAGGCTCAGAACTGTATGAGGAATCGTTTCGGGGGGGGGGGGGGGAGGTTCACTCCTATCCTGAAGGAAGATATGCCTTTTGATAGCCCAAGTTAAAGTTGTATTAGTTTATTCATGCCCTCACCTGAGGACCACGGGCTTTGTCATTCCCACAAAACCCATAAGGCTACCCAAAGTGCAGCTGGTTTCACAGATTTTTGTTCCCAATACTCACATGTGAAGAGCCAAAGCTTTCAAAGATAAGTTACCTCTCTTGAGTTCTGGTCTTCCAAATTTCTGTATGTGAAAACGTCTCCATCTTTTTAGCTCTTTGCTGTTTCAATATTTTATTTTATTTTTAAAGTTTTGTTTTTTTTTTGACAGACAGAGATCACTGGTAGGCAGAGAGGCAGGCAGAGAGAGAGGAGGAAGCAGGCTCCCCGCTGAACAGAGAGCCTGATGTGGGGCTGGATCCCAGGACCCTGGGATCATGACTTGAGCGGAAGGCAGAGGCTTTAACCCACTGAGCCACCCAGGCGCCCCCGTTTCAATATTTTAAATATCTTTAGTGAGTGGGAGTGTCAGTCCAGTTTCATTACTGTTACCAGAAAAGTAAATTCACTCTACTACTTCTATAGTCACTTTTCTTTCTTTCTTTTTTTTTTTTTTCAATATACTCATGCTAGAAAAGGTGTTAGGCAGTCTGCTAACATCATTGATGATTTTGGTTAGTTTTTCTGACTTTTAGTTTTAGTTGTGGCCTTTTGGGGGAATTTGCAAATGGATAGAGGATTCATGTTTCACAGCCTTATTTGAGCTGTCAACAATACTTAACAGTCCTTTCATTTGTCCCTAGCTGGCCCCTTTCCTTAGTCATCTCTTCAGTCTCTCTAATCCACCCCACCACCATCACTGACAGCTGTTGACCTTGACTCCTCTCACTTTCTGTTGGCCTTTATCCAAGTATCTCCACATTTTAAAAATTATCTTCAATACATTCCTTCCTTTCCATTCTCCTTGCAACTGCTCTATTTCAGTTCTTCATCATCTCTCTTGAGTATTACTGTGGTCTTCCAGTTGTTCTCCTGCCTTTTGGATCTACCTCCCAACACATCTCCCACCCTGGGACTAACACAACTATCTTCCCAAAATCACAGACATGAATGAATTGCCCCCTTACTTAAAAATCCCTAGTAGCTCACCATTCCCTTCAAAATAAATTCCTTAGTATGTCTTAAAGGTCTTATCATAAAGCCTCAACCTATTTGTCTAACACCATCTCCACTGCTTCAATGATTATCACCAACACTTTCATCACACATAATTCCTGCCTCCAGAATATTCCATACACTATTGTATCTCTATGCTAGTCTACCTTCCTGCCCTATCCCCACCAGAGTACCCATTGTTTATCTCCTTTGTGGATAAATCCTACTTCTTCAGAGTTGACCTTGTAAGTCACCTTCCCTGAATTTACTTACATAGTTTACCTGCTATTCTGGGTACCTCCGATGGCAGGGAGTTTGTCTTGATCATTTTTGTATTCTTAGTAACAGACACATAGAAACTAGTCAATTTAAATTTAAGGAAATGAACAGGCAACTATTATGAGGAAGTTTTTTTCTCAATAATTCTTTACTCATTTTATTCTTTTTCATCCTAAAAATCATTATTCTTCTGACCTTAGACCTTTTTCTGGAATCATGATCATTAATGTTCCTCTGCATCAAGTAGAGTCAGTTAAAAATGCATGTGTTTGTTTGGTTATTGCCATTTTGTGGGGAGGAGCCCATCTATTTCCATTTTTGCCAAATGAGACTCATTGTAATGACGAGAGAGATCATGGAAATTTAAGTGTAAATTACCTGTATATTGTCAGATTCACAATAAAAAGAAAAGTCACAGAGTTGGAAAACTGAGATGTTTCAACAAATCTAGCCCATGCTGCTGGGTAACACCAATGGAAAAGTCAACCTGAGACAACCAGATCAAAATAATCTCACTGCACATAGCCTGAATCTGAACAGTCGGAAAACACTGGATTGTTGTTCAGATCACAATGTGGTGCCAGAAGGAAAGCAGTTGATTGCTTATGTGACATGACATTGTGACCCTAAATCTTAAAAGTTGCTGAAACTTTCATTTGAAAACTTTAAGGACATAAATGTTAATCTCATTTTGCTATGCTGAATTTAAACAACAACAACAACATTGCATTTAATTATTAAAAACTGAATACAGTTGGTGGGAACCAGAGAGAGAGGAAATACAGCTTACTAATCTTAGGATGTTTAACTAATTTCATATTCTTCAGATCATTTATAAATTTGTCACATAATTATTCCATGCCTTTGACATACCAACACCTGAGATTCAGAAAAATAAGAAACTTGGTCAATATTTTTTTCTTATACAGGTCTTTCCTACCTCCACAAAGGAAAAATCCCTAATAAGGATGGGGTAAAAAAATATTTTAAAGATAGATAAATAGATAAATAAATAAATATTTAAATAAGAATCTTTTAATCTAATCAAATGTTCAAAATCAATATCTAGATGAGAACCCAGATTTATCTGTAACAAAATATGAAAATATAATATTATAGACCTTTTCTTTTTTCCCTCATCAGTAAAAAACAATTTAAGACTAGCTCTTGAAAATTGGTTGATTTTAAATCACAGCTTTCAAGTAGCTGAGCTAATTTGTTTTATTAATTCAATAAATCTCTATCAAGCTCCTAACTTGTGACTTAACCGTGCTGGATTAAGAAATTATTTATCTAGGGGCGCCTGGGTGGCTCAGTGGGTTAAGCCACTGCCTTCGGCTCAGGTCATGGTCTCAGGGTCCTGGGATCGAGCCCCACATCGGGCTCTCTGCTCCGCAGGGAGCCTGCTTCCCCCTCTCTCTCTGCCTGCTGCTCTACTTGTGATCTCTCTCTCTCTCTGTCAAATAAATAAATAAATAAAATATTTTAAAAAAAAAAAGAAATTATTTATCTAGTCCCCTTTACTGGGCACTTACCCTGGAGTTTGTCATGTTAAAACAATGGATGTAATTAACAAATTCCTTTATATTTTTCTCTAATTTCTATTCTTAATATAGTCATGCTAATCTCCTGTTAAAAAGTCACTTTGCCTTTCTTCAACAATTAGTATTTTCCTCTCAGGATGCTAAGTTTTAGGAGTCTTGGGGTTATTTTAAATTTTTTTAATCTATATTTACCAGATGTTCTCTTATAGAATCATCTAAAGAGACCTAAACAAATTATTTAAAAAAAAAGAAGTAGAACACGTCTTCTTATCGCAAAGGAGACTTGTTGTATCTTAATATAAAATATAAGTACATTTATTTGCATAAATAAAGTTGGATTTTGCATTCTTGCAAGATAAATATGGCGTGAAGATGACTCAGGGACAGCCTGAGTCACGAAAGCTTTGTAAAGCTACGTGTATTCTAAAGAGGGCAATAGTTATTTTTACTATTTTTCTTTTTTAGTCTCACTTTACTTTTTGTGCCTCATCCCTATGTAATGTAGTAGCACATAGATTTATGAGAATTCACTGAGTTAATCATAGTTCAAGAACACAGTTGCCTTTACTAATTGTGTTAAGAGATGTAGATTAATTTTGAATGAAATCTATCTTCTAATGCATATGAACTTCCTAGTCCTAGACCATTCATTGCCACACATTTGTAGCAACATGTTTACTCATCAAATATGTTGTTTTTAACACTTCAGATAAGTGTAACAATTCTTCTCTAAACCACATCCAATGTTTTATACTATTTGGTAGGTAAGAGACATATGGTATTTTCTTTTATATACGATAAAACGAAGATGCAGACATAGGAAGGGCTCCAGATATACTACGCGTGGTTTCCTGAGGTAAAAAAACAACCCCTAAATTTCAGTGGCTTATAAAATCCAAGGTTTCCTTCCCACTCATGCAAATTATCTACTGAGGGTTAGCTGCAGGCCCTTCTCCACATTGTTGCTTTCACCTGGAAGGGACTTGTGTTCCTTGGCCAAAGCAAACCATGTGGTCACACCTAACTTCATTTGGCTGAGGAATACAATCCTACCACGTGCCTGAAAAGAGAAAGAGCTGGAATTTCTACCAAGACCTCTAATAAATTCCATTCTAATGGATGTTAGGTGGTCCCAATCCCCCAGTAGAACAAAGATGTAGACTCAAGTCTTAGGCAGTAAGGAGTAGCCTCTCCTTATCCATGGTTTAGCTTTCCTCGATTTTAATTACCCTGTGGTCAACTGGGTCATCCTCCTTCCGATCAGTGGTCAGAAGGTCAGTCTGTCGCAGCCTGTCCCTGTGTTTCAAACCTGCATCACTCAGCTCACTTCATCTCCTCATGCAGGCAATTTGTCTCAAATCATCACAGGTAGAAGCATGAGTACAATACAATAAGAGAGATACATTTTGAGAGAGAGAGAGACCAAATTTACATAACTTATTACAGTACGTTGTTGTAGGTGTTCCATTTTATTATTTTTTTAAGATTTATTTATTTTAGAGAGAGAAAATGAGTGGGAGGGGCAGAGGGAGAAGGAGAGAATCGCATACAGACTCCCCACTGAGCACAGAGCCCACCGCGGGGCTCAGTCCCAGGACCCTGAGATCAGAACCTGAGCCAAAACCAAGAGTCAGATGCTTAACTGACTACAACACCCAGGCATCCCTGTTCTATTTTAATATTAGTTATTGCTGTTAATCTCTTACTGTGGCTACTTTGTAAACTAAACTTAATCCTAGGTGTATATGTATAAGGAAAAAACACGGTAGATTGAGGGTTTGGTACTGTGTACAGTTTCAGCCATCTAGTAAGGATCTTAGACTGTATTCCCATCAGTAATGAGGGACTACTGTGTACCCGTGAACAGGTGCCTTGGCAATTTGTAGACAGTTACCTGTTGTCCAATGCTGTCGTTTCTTCTCTGTTTTCATCCCCTCATGCTCATCCCCACTAAGGCTTTTGACTCCCTAAATCTTTGCTGTTTCCTCAGTCCCTGTGACCTTTCCTGCCCCTGCATTTCTGATCTTGGGAATCCTAACACTTACCCATCTTGACGCTTACCCATCAGGAAGTCCTGCCCATGAACACCCCATAAAGAGAAAAGAGCCTCTGATAGGGCAATTCCTATAGATTGTAGAGAGCAAAAGTGTAACATTACTTCTATGCTTTCCCATCTCTAAGAACTGATTGTGTATAGCAAAAGAGAGAGAGAGAGAGAGAGAGAGAGAGGCAATGGAGTATAATTCATTACATCCCCAACCCCCAGTATTTCCAAGAGGTGAAATAAAAAGACTAGGGCTAGGGAAAATGCCCCCAGAAGAATGGTGATCTATATTCTGTATTAGAAATGCATTGTTTTGAGTAGAATTTTTTTGTGTGTGTTTGGTTTTAAACACTAACAAGGCAAAACTGAAGAATTCAAAGATTAATGAGATACTTAAAAATTGGAAAATTATTAAGCCGATGTTTTAAGCCCTTTGGATTTTAATATAAATCAGCAAATCCAATTTATGTTCTAACAAAACTAGAAAATGCTATGTGCAAAAAAAAAAATGAGTATTCTGGGTCAAGTGAATTTGGAAAATGCTGTATACCATATCTTTCTCTTGGAGATGTAGGTGATCTTCAGCGTTAGGGGGTCTTAAAGTCTGATTTTTTTTTTTTTAAGATTTTTTATTTACTTATTTGAGAGAGAATGAGTGAGAGAGAACATGAGAGAGGAGAAGGTCAGAGAGAGAAGCAGACTCCCCAAGATGCTGAGAGCCCGATGCGGGACTCGATCCTGGAAGTCCGGGGTCATGACCTGAGCCGAAGGCAGTCGTTCAACCAACTGAGCCACCCAGGCGCCCAAGTCTGATTTTTTTCAATGCAGTGTTTCTCAAGCTAACTTGTATACACACACACACACACACACACACACACACACACATAATTTGATTATCTATAAACACAATGTGCTTCGACATATATCAATACGTATAAATATATCTCATATTTTTAACATACTTTTTAATACACATTTTAACACACTTGGTAAATTCTTGTTTAAATCACCCCTTGTTCATTGTATTAATAACCAAAAGTAATAATGTGGCAGCTGATGTGAATATTTTGAGAACATAAAGCTGCAAATTTTAAAGGACTTTAAAATATTTTTACTATTGGGTACTTTGTATTCTCCTGATAAATGGCATTGATTTTAAGCACCAACAGAAATTAAATTTTAAACTGGTAGGGCGTCCTAATATTTGTTTAACTTTAGTGGGGAATAAAACTTGTGATGCCGCCATAATTAGATTGGCTGTACTCATCAGAATCCAGAGCTCCACAGGGATTTGTGGATTTCTTTTGCCCATTTCATTCAAAAATCTAAAACTGTTATTCCATTTTAGAATATGACTACACATTATTAATTTATAAGATTTAGTTATCCTTTCCTTATGAAGACCTCATGAAAAGAAGAGTAATCTTAAACATCTGTTTCTTGATTTTTTTTGTTGTTGTTATTCACCTCCTTTAAGTTCAAAAACTTCAAAGCTTAAAAAGGAAAAGTAAATTGTTGGGTTTTAAAAGATGTTCTGTGAAAGTTACCATCTATGGGAATTTTTCAGGGCAAGAAGGGTCATAGACTAAGACAAAAAAAAGTTCTTTTTTTTTTTTTTGAACATGTGCTGTATTCAGTTAAGCTCTGTGACCACTTAAAATGAACCAATTGCTCCACGAACTTTTATACTACCAGCAACTCTGGCCAAAGAAAATTCGTGACGGGGCACACGTTCTTTTGTGACGTCATCCACTCCTATAAAATTATTCTGCTTTTTCTCTATCAACATTCCAGTTCTCCTCCTAACATTTTAAAAGCAAGAGATAATTTTCTGTTTGTCGGTACATTTTTTTAAAAAAGAAAATTACCTGGGAAATGTACCTTCTTTCTGTATCATACAAAGAGAAATTGTTCAATCAAAAGTGTGGGTAACATTAAAAAAAAAAAAGTGTGGATAACATCATTCTTAGCCCACATTTCTCTCCTTTTTTTTTTTTTTTATATTTTCCCCTGGGTTCTAATAAGATTCAGAAACCATAATGATATCAGCAACACCTCTAAAAATCCATTGCAGGGGAATCTGAAGATCTCTTCTCAACTCTGCAGGGCTGTTCCTTTGCAACTCTGAATAGTCACACAGCAGAACACTCTATTGTTTGCCAAATTACAAAGTCAATTATATCTACATTCTGAAACTGCCTAGCACCTAAAACATTTGGAATGCTGAAAAATATCCTGTGTAACCATTTGCTAGACACCAGAACATAAATCTAAATTACTTAGATTTACAGTATTATAATCTCACCTTTAAAATGACGTGAGGGAAGTGTTTAACTTAATGAGGCAAAGGATCCTGGTGTGCAAGTTACATTACATTTTTCATTGCACAAGGGTAAATTATTGCTTTAGTCTCCTAAATGGTACCCCAGTGGCCTCAAAGACACAAAGTAGCTTCCAGAAATGCCCACTTTTGTCTTAGGCAATAACTTACTCCATGAGAATATTCTTTCTGAGAATTGCCCATAACATTTCTTGCAGTAGGCTGAATTTCTTGAAGGTCATTCACAAACGCTAGCCTGAACTTGACTTCTTTTTTTTTTTTTTTTAACTTAGGGACATCGAAGTGCTAAATCTTCAGACATTACCATACAAGAGGGAAACTAATGAATGTTTTTGTTCTGTCTAAACCATTTAGAAAACAAGCAAAAAAAAAAATTCTGAGTAAGAAATGAAAGGGCATCATATTTTTTCTTAGCATTTCTCCTTTGATCAGAGTTGCTAACTTTTGGAAATAAATAAGTGCCAGTCTATTAGGGTGGTCTATAAAGATTATTGGAATATAATAATTAAGTATAGTGTTCTATATTTATATTTACAAAAAGAATCCTAATCCTATATTGAACACCATATGTATGAATCTAAATGTGTGTGGGGGGGGTCGTTAAAGCAAGCTTCGCTTTCTAATAAGGCGATATAGGAATTTAATTAAAACAAAACAAAACAAAATACCCTCACCATTCAGTGCTGCAGCATTTGGGTAAATGTTAGAGCTTGACAATTTTCAAGTCAGAGACGTTACTCCAGGCTTTCTGCCAAACCATCCCTGGTAATCTGATGACAAGAGATGAAGCAAAGGAAAGTGCTGTTGCCTGGCTTCGTTAGAAATGCACTTGCTAAAAGAGAAGCCAACACATTTCTTAGGTAAACCATCAAAATTACAATTTCAAACCACATATCCACATGCACACACACACACACACACACACGCACACACACACTATGCTTTTACAAGTCTAGGAATACACACATTAAAATACAATTCTGTGCTTAAGGGGAGCACAGAAGTAGCAAACACAGCTAGGGTTGACTGGCTCCTTTATCTTGAGTGGTTTTAATATACAGCCACATTTCTTTCAATGGCTGCCATGGAAGGAATTAAATTACTCGTATCTGGACAACATTCAGCATTGCCCTTACATGGTTACATTCTAGCAACTACTTGAAATTCTCATTGATAAATGAATGGATTGTGCCGCTGTTTTCTGTTGTTTATCTACATGGTTTGGATAAACATGTGTTTTCCTAAACTGCTAAAAAGCAATTTAATGTAATAGTGATATCGGAAAATAATCAGAACATGCATTTTTATAGCAGAAAGACTGGTTGAAATGTTTTAAGTTCTTTGGAGGGAGGGATATTGAGTAAATGATTGTATTTACATATATTTTTTTGACCACTGGAGGGCTCTCAGGTGGTTTTTTTGGTTTTGTTTTGTTTTTTACTTGAATTCTTTAGAAATCCAATTGCTATAATGAAATTTCAGTAGAAGAAATTTAAATCTTGGCATTATAAAGTCTATATAGTCTCCCAGCCCCTGATTTGGTATATATTTTGAAAGTGCAAAATGAAAGAAAAATCAGATTTAGTTTACTGTGTTCTTTCACTGTTTCACAACAACAACAACAACAACAAATCACAAATAAGAGGGAAATGAACCATGTACTTTTTAAAATAATCATGTCATAATTAAGACTCGCCAAAATTACATGATCTACAACCTGTATATTAGAATAAGACATTCCTAAATCTCAGAGTTAGACCCTGTGTTTGATGTTTTAAATGACCTACACCTTGCCAAGTCCCTGTCTTTGAAGAGTGCCTTAGGAAGACAGGTACGTATGGTGATAATTTTCTCATAGTGTAGGAAATGATAGAGTGTTCAGGTGCCCAGAGAGGTCCCGAAGGAGGTGATAGCTATATTGGATCCTGACAGGTGAGTGGGAGTTACCTAAATGAGGAAAGATGGGAAGGCATTCAAGATTGAAAAGCTAGCATGAACAAACACAGGAAACAGGTGTGTTGAGGGGCGTTCATCTTGTGTTCTAGAGTCTGAGGGTAGAATGAAAGAAGGTGCGTTTAGAGAGGTCAGTAGGTACCCAGATGGGGAAGGCCTTTTATGTCATTCCAAGGGTTTTTTCCTCCATTCCTTGGAGCATTTAGTGCTTCTGAAATCCAGACCCCTTTCCCAAAGGGAAAAAAAAAAAGGCAAATTATTTAATTAAATTAATTAATAAGAATAAATACATACTCACAGGAGGATATAGAGCTCGAGTTCAAATGGTCTGCCGTGTATATCAAGTTCTTTGAATTCTCATGTATTTGCATTTTGCTCCATAAGAAATCTCTGTTTCATTCAGCATCAAAGGCTTGTTCTCCAAATTTCCTGAAAAATGCACCATGCCTATTCAATAGTTTCTTATTCTCCCAACACATTGATGATATGCTTTAGAGCTTCCTTTGACTACAAATCACCTTTGTTGCAGAAGCACAGCTATAGGGACACCTGGGTGGCTCAGTCAGTTAAATGACTGCCTTCAGCTCAGGTCATTGTCCCAGGGTCCTGGGATCAAGTCCTGCATCGGGCTCCCTGCTTAGTGGGGAGCCTGCTTCTCTCTCCCTCTGCCTGCCACTCTGCCTGCTTGTGCAAACGCTCTCTCTCTCTCTCTGTCAAATAAATAAATAAAATCTTAAAAAAAAAAAAAGGCAGCACAACAGTAGATACTAAGGGTTACAAGAAATTGATCACCCTGGATGATGATTTTAAATATGGCGAGAATGGAGGCAGAGAAGAGAGAGAATATTGCAATAGTCTTCTGATAAAACATAATGCCTATTCAGATGGAATATTATTTTCAAAACTGGGGAGGTGGGGTTTTCCGTATTGTTTTTAGTTTAATTCATTATAAGCCAAATATTCTCTAACCTAGTTCCAAAACGGACATTCTAAGCAAAGCGTCTATAAAAAAAGAAACCACACATCATCATCTTCTCACAGTGTCAGCTCTTCTGAAATATCGTGAATGCCTACTAAAAGAGACAGGAGAAATATTTGTCACTGTAAGCAGCACTCTTAGCACAGAGATGTTTGCCCTAAAGGGTCCTTCTTATCTCTTCTCATGGCCTCATTGCATCTTGTGACAATCTTCCATAGGCACTCAAACTTTGGAGTCTTGCTGGACATTTCTTCACCAATTCACATGATCCACTTAATCCAGCACCAGTAAGTTAGAAGATACAGAATTGCATAGATCAACTAGGAGAAAGGCAAAAGAGGTACCATTTTGATACTCTATGAAAAAGATTCTTTTCAGGCAACTCTGTTTAATAAACAGTGAAACACAAGATGGAGGACTGCAGCAGTGTAAATCTGAAAGTGTCTATGACTTTAAAACTCTATGATTTGAATCATAAGTGGCTATGAGCCAGGTACGGGGAACCCAGAAAGCATCCCCAATCGATGATGAAGCTACCGAAGCATGCTCTTGTCACAAACTCAATTAAAATTTTAAATCTCATAAAAAGAGCTGTGCCATATCCTCCTCATTGGACAGATCTAAATAACTCAGTTGGTATTTAAGTGAATTGGAGACATGCTTTTGTGCCCAACCCTACAGAAATATAGGCTGAACTATGATGATGGTATGATTTTTTTCTCTCACAATCAGGAATGGCCTTAATAACATTTACAGATTGCTATCAGGAAGACTTTATATTAGCAATGCTAAAAAT
Organism: Meles meles; assembly: GCF_922984935.1. Taxonomy (NCBI): domain Eukaryota; kingdom Metazoa; phylum Chordata; class Mammalia; order Carnivora; family Mustelidae; genus Meles; species Meles meles. The sequence continues at coordinate 58,116,874 of NC_060077.1, forward strand.
AAAATACTTATTTTCTAATATTCAAATGAACAATACTAAGTAGCCCTACTAGGTCAGGTGAAGAATTTACACCTGAGATGGCCCAGGGCCCATCAGTAGGTCTTTCTACTCAAATATTCAGACATTTGACAAAAGTATGTCTTGTATTCTTGATTCAGATAGTATAATGGTGAGAACTACTCGTAAAAATTTGTAGTCCCAAATTGTTTCTTTCATGCTTTATGGGACTTATAAAACCACAAGGTCAGATGAAGAACTTCTTTCTTCTTTTTTGAGAGTTTATCCATCCTTTGTATATCAGAGTGAACCATCTCTGTGTGAGAATATAAGTCAGGCTTCTTCAATTTTCCAATAGAATGTCAACTCTGCTGCCTTTTCACCTGCTGTTTAAACATATAGATCTTTCCTCAATCAACCACACAGAATATTGGCATTTTTAGCAGCTGCCAAAAGATTTAACCTTGAACTGACTGTGCTAAGAACATATGCCAAGACATCTCTAAGGGCTGTAGTAAGTTGGGTCACGTACACCAAAACTCATTCTCTTTATTCTTTCCTTTCCCCCACCATACACATGTAACATCATTACTGAGTAACTGTTTAATTTTGTGCCTTGACCACTGTTAAAGTTTACCATACCACATGGTAAATAGAGAAATGGAAATGGAAAATAAAGAAAGAATAACTTTGAACGATAGCAGTAATTTACTAAATATTGCTCCACAACTTCAGAATAAGGAGCTATATACCACAAGCGCTTGTAAGAATTTGTGCCAGGAAAAAGTTTCTCTCTCAAGATAAACTTGGAAGCTTTCTATACTATACAAGGAAAACTATAGAAGCTCTCCATTTCCTTTTTTTAAATTTGTGGCTGTCTAGATTCTTACAGCTGAAGTGAATGCTCAGTTGTATTAATGATCTAATTTTCAGTGCTTGATATATTTGTCTTGAAGATTTGTTTCTAATTGTACCTTAGCAAAGCTCAATTTGCTGCTTTCTTTCATAATAACATTTGTCTCTGTCATCAGGGTATAATTCGTGCTTTCCCCCTTGTGATCTCTGAGGTCAGTGACACTGTCTGGTGCTCCACTGTTTCTCATCATTGAGCAGACGATAGTATTTGTTGAGTTAACATTACTTTGCACTGTCTTGTATGTTTTTAAAAATGAGATATTCCATTTTGAAAATAGGAAGTAAAATTTTAAACCAGCAGGAATGACTAACAAGATGTTGAGAATAATGAATAAATAAAAATAGTAACATTTCTTAGGGGCATTTCAAACCCATTTTCTCCACAAAGCCTGGGGACAAACTTAGATCCCCAGTCCAGTTTTGCACAGAGTCTATATTTATTATCAGTCAGGTCACGTTGTATTTTAATGAGTTGTATTTTCAGCGAGTTTTAACTTTCTTGGAGTTTTGCATCAGAGGGCTCTTGACAGAAGAGTTAAACAATAAGGTCATGCTTGATTACAGTGTGTTTATGGCATCAATTTGTCCTAGTCTAGCGACCAAGGCTATTAGTCAAATATGTGAGGAGACTTCTATAGGCTAAGAAGAAAGATCACGTCTGTGAGGCTATCTTTATGAGAACTGGGATGAGTTAACTAACCTTCATTCTTGCAGGAATGATAACCACACATTCCTTGTGTTTCTCTCATGGATGTCTTTGACATCTAGGAGACTAAGGCTGGAGTGAAGAAGTAATTGTCAGAGACCCAAAACCAATCCAGTCTAACTGGCAGTCTGAAACCCAGGTCTCCTCATTTATAATCCAGGTCTCTTTTGGATACTTCTCAGATGTGCCTCATAAGTTCTCTGAAACAATGTGTTGAAGAAAAAAGGGTGACCCAGCATTTCCTCATCATTGAGATGACCACACAGCACTATTTGGAGGTGTGGGATGTAGTTATTTATCTCTCTTGTGCCAGTGGAACAGTTTTCTTTGAGGTATGTGTAAAAAATGGATAGATCCAGAGGAATGGAGATGGTGGGAAGACATCATGAATAGTAATACACACTCAAAAAGAAATAGTTAAGAAGCTGTGGTAGATCTGCTCAATAGACTATTATGTGGTTTTTTTTATGCATTTAAGCTCACTGTACATTTCTTTCATGAGCTAAATCAAGTATCTTCCTATAAACTGTCTGATGTTGGTTTATCTTCTTTAACTTTTTTATTCTCCTCTGCTAAATCAGGATAATAATAAGGCTATCTTCTGGGATTTTTGAGAGGATTCCATAAGATAATCCATGTAAAAAAACACTAATGAGCTCAGCATATTGCCCATAGTAGAATTATATCTATGGAACATGTTAACGATCAGGAAAATATGGATGTCCTAATAGAAAAATAACAACGAGGACACAAAATTGTGCAGTCATCATAATTATGTAGATATATTGATAAAAAAAGCCTAGAAAGAAACATTAAATGCAGATAACTTTAAATCTTGAGATACAGGAGATTATTTTCTTCTTTGTTATTATTATATTATCCAAATGTTATTACACAGATTTTTGATAAAGCACACACAAAATATGCTTAAGGAAATATAACATTCATAAAAATAAATGTCAACCTGCTAAAGTGCCTTCTTTTGTATCTGAACAGTAAGATTCTTAGAGGGAACTGGCATTCTTTATTTGCTAATCCACATTTACTTACTAGTGTACATCTCATTTACACTAAGAAAATATTACCATTCAATTCTAGTCCAAATCCTTTCCAGCCTTGCAAACAAGTTCATCCACCTGTGATGAAAATTTAGCAGGTAGAGAGTGATATGGTCCTGTTCTCTGAAATTCCCTCCAGCCTCAGGTGCTGAGGCCTATAAATCTTGATTCTTAGGTACTCATTTCTTTCCCCCAGAACCTGCATCATTCTTTTAGCAGAGAAGAAGCTCAAAAGAATAATGTATTCTTGAAAGATGTGGGGGTGTGGAACTGTAGTAATGTGGCACTCCAGACTCCAGGCATATTCTACAGCACCTCATCACTACAGAAATAAAAAGAATCAGGGAGAATCTTCTTTGCTCGTGTTCTGATTAGCTGTATTGAGGAGCAATAAACAAGGAAAGGTTGTTGTCGTTAATTTGCAGCACTTACACTCATCAGTAAACGTTATTACTCTTTGACATTTTCAGTGCTGCTCAGCTTACCTGTAAACATTTCCCCACCAGTACTCCTTGCTCTAACCTTATAATTATGAAACACTGTGTGTATTAATCTAAATGAAGATATTATACCCATGAGAATTAATCATGACTGGGAGAGCTCTCAGTGCATCAATCAATTATAATGAGTCAGGCTTCATGCTATATTCTTATTGCTTTTAAAAACAAGTACACGTAATTTTATGAGAATTTACACCTCTGCACACACACACCCTACCTTTTTGATAATACAATTTTCTAATATACTGGATTCCTCTTTGGACTGAATCACCAAGTTCTAATGCTGGGAGAGGCTTAGACACCAACTAGTGACTGGTTCACTCTCTTAGTTTTACAGCAGAGGAGACCATAGCCTGGAGAGATGAACTTTGTCCAAGATGCAAGAGTTAAGAAGAGAACCAAGTCCAATTCTGTTCTGTTACGTCTTAGAGCCTTTTAAAAATCTATGACAACCATTCTTTGGCCCTTACAATAATAATTTGTCAGCCTAAGATACTTTCTTCTATGAAGTTCATCCTGCTTTGGAACATTTGTAGGTAATATTATGAAATCATTTTTTTTTAGGAAAAAACTAGGGAAGAAGGATTAAAAACTAGTTCACAAAGCATTTTAAATCAATGGTGACTATAAATCACTGTTTTATTTAAACAGAATCAGATAATTCTCTATACATAGAGCAGGCAAATGGAAGTATGTCCTTCAAAGGCTAGAGCAGACAGGTCATAATTCTATGACTAGCAGTACAATCCTCTAAGTTTCTCAGTAATTTTTTTTATTATTCCTTTCTGCCTGTGTCACTTTGGGAGGCTTAAAACAAGCCATTTATTGTTACGAAGTAATATTTTGATGTTTTCAAGGGGCTTTGTACTGTGGGTAAAGAGAGAATTTCAAATGAATGTCATGTTAAAACATACAAAAATAATTACTTGCAATCTTAGCATTTCTCACTTTCATAAAATCATTGGTAAAATGAGTGACCCTTGATAAGAAAATCTATTTTTTTCAAATTCCCTTTTGCATTCATTCACCATCCACCTTGGTCACCAGCCATGTACCAATTACTGTATGAGGTCTGTAGATACAATTTCTGTCCTCGGGGACTCATGAAGTATAGAAGAAAAACATATATACAAGCAAATTGTCATGATTTCATGTGACAGATGAAATGTCACAACATAAGCCCCAAAAGGTGCAACAGAGAGGGCAGAGGATTAATAAGGGGGAAGATAAATGAGCTGAAACTTGAAAGATGACTCCAAGTTTGACAGGCAGATTTGGGAGGAAAGGGTTCACAATATGAAAGCAAAATAGTATTCTGGAAGGAGTAAACATCATTTAAAAAGTACTGGAGGAGTAAAAAAGTATGATATTGGGCGCCTGGGTGGCTCAGTGGTTTAAGCCGCTGCCTTCGGCTCAGGTCATGGTCTCGGGATCCTGGGATCGAGTCCCGCATCGGGCTCTCTGCTTGGCAGGGAGCCTGCTTCCTTCTCACTCTCTCTGCCTACCTCTCTGCCTACTTGTGATCTCTCTCTGTCAAATAAATAAATAAAATCTTTAAAAAAAAAGTATGATATTGTAGGTAACTGGAAATGATTTAGTATTGCTAAAGAATGAAACGTATTGCAGTAAGTGGTACACAGACTGAACCAATAGGGAGATGTATCATAAAAGGTCTTTCAGAATATGTTGAAAAAGTTAAAAGTTATACTGAGGCAAAAAGAAACCATTCAAGAATTAAGATCAGGCAAATGGCCTAGTCAATCTGACTGTTAGGAAAGTCACTGTTGCCATAGTCTGTAAGAACGTTTGGAGTGCAGGGATTCCCCTAACCAGGAAGAACAGCAAAGAGACAATATACTACAAAGCCCAAGTAAGAATCATTAGAGCCCCATGATCTAAGGAAGTCACAGTGATAGTAGTAGTGAGAAAGAAAAAGGAGGATAAATCTAAGAGATACTTCGGAAATAGAATCAACGTGATTTAGAAATTGGGCAGGAGGCCAGGAGGAAAAGCAAGTCATCAAGGGGAGGGGTTGACGTATGGAAAGGATAAACACAGTGGCTTTGGACATTTTGATGGGAAGATTTGTGGGATATCCATGTAAAGATTCCAGTAGGCAGTTGGATAAATAAGAAATGTCTTGTCTAGAGACATTGATCTAAGTCATTTGTATATAGGTAGTTTATTAAATCTATGAAAAATGTGACTTGTCCCAAGGAGATGTATACCAAAAGGAAAAAAAAAAGGCTGAGGAAAAGCCCAGTGAACATGTTAATTGGGGTTGAGGAATACGAAGAGCATCTTCAAGAGACATTGGGAAACATTAGCCAGAGTGACATCGACAAAATGGGGCCTCCATCCCCCACAAAGAGAAGCTGTTACTCAGCTCTCCATAAAGAAAATCAGCCCTGAGGAGTTCTAGAGTCCACTTAAGAAATTTTAGCAACACAGTGGGACAAAAAACCTAAGCATAATCACAAGGAAAGGGAAGGAAGACAGTTTCATTTTGCTATATCATCCCATCTCCAAGCCAGCTTTGCTCATCACAGAGAGGGAACTACCAGCTGGAACAAGGCCCCTCACTGGGAATGGAAGCTTGGGTAAGCGGCCACATTTTAGAGAGGGTGGTCAAATGGGAGCCCAAATTAAAGGATTTTTTAAATAATATCAGTTTTAAATAAGACAGGCTTGAAAATATTTGAATTGCTTATATAAAATAAATTCATGGAAATGGATAATTGGAAGACTCAGAAAAGAAAGGAGAATTGATAAAGTTCCAGAACAGACCTAAGAGGGGAACCCATAGAACAGAGACTTGTGGGTAATACAGCTCACATACTACAAACCAAGATGAGTATTGCTGTAGTGTTTGGTGTATGATTTTTCAAAATTTTGATGAAAGAGAAAACTGATATGGACTGATTAAATTGCTTTAAGGACGTTTTCATGAAAATATCATTAAAAAAAAAAACCCCTTCAGCTCTATATTGCAAATTTCAGATGCTGTTGTTTCTTGATCAAAGAAAGGCAGGCAGATACAATGCTGGCCTTTGTCCAGAAAAATGTCCTGCTCTTACTTCCACAAATGATCACATTGGGTTTGATATAAGATTTCTTAAAGATCACTATGTATTATGACAGTATATATTGAGCAGAAAACATTTTCAGAAAGAACTCAATTACGTGGGAAATGGTCCTGCATCTAACTTTGCAGCTAACTCAAGTTTTCAATGAGAATGTTTTATCATCGAAAGAACAACTTGAATTATTATCAAGCCACACTGGTTTAATCCAAAATGCCAGTTTGATATATATGACAAGGGTAAGATCAGATTGTCTTGAAAATATTAAAGATTTTTCTTCTTAAAAAAAAATACCGTGGGATAAAAAATGTGGCCGTGTGTTCAGATTCATGACAGGACCACCAGGGGCCCGAACTCCTAGGGGCGCCATTTATACAGAATACAATAGAGCTGCGCAATAGGATAACCATACCAGCATGGGGTCAAGGACCAGAGGATTCAGGCCTCGCCCAGATAGGGAACAAAAATCTGATTCAGGAACCAGAATCTGAGCCTCAGCTAAGACCAGACAGACAGATTTTGTAGGACTTTCATTCTGGTTTTGTGGGAGCTGCCATAACACCAGAAGCAAACCAAAGGGAACTCCGTTCATACCGTGTACTCCCCAGAGTTGGACTTTTAGAGATTTTTCTGGCAGATGGCTGTGCCTTTTCTAACAAAATGCATATTGTAACTATTTTGTTCTTGTGTGCACAGAGGTCTTTATCTTTCTGGATCCTGTGCTTCTCCAGTTTTTACTAATTAGTCTTAGGAGCTCAAGGGTATTGTTTTAGGAGAACATTCTAGTCTACAGCTAGTAACTGCAGTTAGTATAGTAAAAGAACACAGAGGGACTAAGGCAGGGCTTTTCTGTTCCTTGGTTAGTTAATTCGTTCATTTATTCGACAAACACTTCTGAGCACCTGTTATGTGGCAAGCCTTAGTGTGCTATGTACTGGCCATGGACCAGGCCAAGAGACTAAGAGAAAGCTAATGGTTCAAGGGATAGAGCACATGCTGAGAGAAGGATTTTACATGTAGCAAGAGATGCAGGTACATCACTGAGTGAGGCATCAGTGTGTTTTCTGCAAGTTGCATTTTTAAAGCCATAATTCTTCCAAATGTGTTGAAAATTGTCCTCAGAAGCTATTTTAACTTTACACGGATGCAGCGCTTTTATAACAGGAAAATGTTCATATTTTCAGCTCAAGTTCTTAAGTGGGGAAAACATGACAGATGCTTTTGCTAAGCCTAGGAGATTGATTTAAACTGAATTTTAATTAAAATTATTCAAAGGACTGGTGAAAAGCTTTCTCATGACTGCCTGAGACCTTCAAAAGTTCTGCTCTCTCCAACAAAAGACATAGTGTCATATTTAAATCAAGATAGCAAGAAAAAAAGAGACTAACCAGTTATCGATAGGTTATATCATGAGGTTTTCCTGAATGCTATGAAGGAAAGATAATTTTCATTTTGCTTTGCTAATTACAGAGATATTAACTTACAAAGACATTAAAGTCAAGAAATTAACAATGGTGTAAAAAATCTGAGAACTGCATTAACACATTGATTTATGAACATTCCTATAAAAATTACCTCCTGTGTGCAATTTTTTTTTTTGCATTTTTGATATAGAAAATTCCTCTTAAGGAATGATGGTCTGAAAACATACTGATTAATTTGTATTTATATTTAGATTTTAACATTATTTTTTAATAAATGAGGTAGGAGAGCATCAAACTTATTTTTCTCTCACACATGAAATGTCAACATCATTTCTTCAAGTCTCATTATTTTTTTTAAAGATTTTATTTATTTATTTGACAGAGAGAGAGATCACAAGTAGGCAGAGAGGCAGGCAGAGAGAGAGGGGGAAGCAGGCTCCCTGCTGAGCAGAGAGCCCGAGGCGGGACTCGATCCCAGGACCCTGGGATCATGACCTGAGCCGAAGGCAGAGGTTTTAACCCACTGAGCCACCCAGGCACCCCAACAAGTCTCATTATTTTTAACCTTGGAAATGTTTATTCCTCAAAAAGAGGGCTAAAAGGGAATGGTGACATATTAAACAAAGTTGAAATTTAATAGAAACAGCAACCTGTGTTAAATTCTTTTTATACACAGTGTTATCTCAGATATTTTGAGAGATGAAAAGATTAATTAGTTTGCAACTCATCTGTAGCTCATGATATACAGTAGAAAGCAGGTGTGATCAGTGTTTTAAGAACTGAAGAAACAGCATCCATGCCGAAATAACTGCAGAGTGGAGAAATTAATCCCAGTTGGGGAAAACTTCTAAGTGACGTACACTGAGTAGAGTCCTGGGTGCAAAAGGGAGCAACAGTGCAAACACAGGGTATGGCCCTTTCTTTCAACAAATGTATTCTCTTCTTGGGCAGAGAAGACTGAGACATAAAATAGAGGACTGTATAAATAGAGAAAATATGATAAAATATACGATTTTATGTACAAAAGAACAAAATGTCTCTAATCCAAAAGTAAAGGCTCTGAGCATTCAGTTGAGGGAGAAATTGAAAGTGCCTGGAGAGACTGAATTTTTACCTGCAGACAATGGACCACGAGATCAGCTGGGAAGTGCTAGAAGTATTTGCACAAGTTGCAGAAGGGAAAACCTGAAATGATGGAAACAATGAACAGACAGGACTGACCAGTAGCTTGCTCCGTGCATGCCCTTCAGAGGCTGACCTGGCTGAAGCAGAAGGCGCATTTCTGGGGAGCAGTGGAAAAACAACAGATGCCTAAGGAAGGGCTGGATGGGGTTACACCATGAGCTCCCGAGTTGAGGAATCCCTACATAGTCTGATTGGAACAGGAAGTTTTTGTAATTTGTCCAGCATCCTGGTGACACGTGGAAAGCAGGTAGAAAGATACACTAGAAAGATTAGTCTGGCAGTTACTGGTTTTCTGAAGAATAGCTTTGTGTAAAGTTCCTCTAAACAGTTTGGAATCTGTAAAACATTAGACAGATGTACAATGTTACTATTACCTTAGACACACACAAAAAATTGAGTGTGTATATAATCCTAACACTTGCAGAAAGTGTCCTCTAGAATCTTGCAACTGAGAGACTTAGAAGAAAGCATTTAGTCAGCCTGCTGTACCATGAGTAGCTGAAAAACAGATATAATGGATTAGCATTTGTTAAGACCACATGAGAGAAAAAGAAGGGAAATGAGAACTGAAAAGGAAGATTTATGTCCAAAAGGACCTATCTCAGATATTTTAGGAACCATCCAAAGGTGTCCTGCGGTTGGAAAAAAACAAACAAACAAAAAAAAAAACAAGAAAACCAACACCTTCCCTTCATAAAACGTTTTTTTTAAGATTTTATTTATTTATTTGACAGACAGAGATCACAAGTAGGCAGAGAGGCAGGCAGAGAGAGAGGAGGAAGCAGGCTCCTTGCTGAGCACAGAGCCCAATGTGGAGCTCAATCCTAGGACCCTGAGATCGTGACCAGAGCCAAAGGCAGAAGCTTTAACCCACTGAGCCACCCAGGTGCCCCCATAAAACATTTTTTAAGGAAGAAATATCTTTAAGAGTTTACAAATGGGTTGTCTCAACTCTAACACCTGAGAGGACACAGGCTCCCAAAGTTGCCAGGAACCAGCAGAGAACTTACTGTAGCTAGTCATCAAGCCCTTAAGTAGAGAAAACCAGGGCAGATCAATTCAATTTCCACCCAGGGCACAGAAATAGATCTTAGTGATAAGGAGGTTGTAATGTAGCTGATTTTCCTGACACTCGGGTGTGTACCGTACTTGGCATCCTCTTGAGAAAGCTGCACAGATCCAGTACAATAGAAGGGTCTTACATGTGGACATAGCTGGTGAGGGCTTATAGCCAGATATTACTTACCAATTAAAGATCTCACCATTTAAATGAAAACATTTTTGTGTAGCAGATAAATTCAGTGGTCAAAAGTTAGTGCTAATGGTGTCAGAGTAATGGACTTGCCCTTCAAATGTCCTCTCTTTGCCCTGGAGTTCTAACCAGCTTGGCTCCCTCCTTCTCACTGAATCGCAATGCATGTTATCACAAGAGGAACCAGACATGAATGGTGGAACAAAATAAATCCATCATCCCCCTAGAAGAAAAAAATCCCCTTAAATCCTGCGTAGGCACAGGTCTGTAAAGCACCATTGAGGCGGACAGTCAAAAAGTCTACTAGTTCATTCAAACTCCCTGATACATCAAGAAAGCAGATAGTTTAACGGACTTGAACTTTTTCCCCCCCACTCGATTAGTCAAAACAATTTACCCTAATTTACTCTTGAGACCAAGGATGTTTGTGTGAGCACACAGCACAGCTGGGGACTCAACATTCATCCCAGGTAGTATCTGTGCTGGTTGTGTTTGCCTTCTCTTATCCCGCTGCTGAACTTCTCACTGCTCCCTTCCACCCAGAGAGCTCACTCTTCCCAGCTCCTGACAACTCATTCTTAACCCTCTCCTTCCAGGTCCCTGGTTTCTAGAGCGTACTTACGCCCTGCTGCCTCCTCTTCCCTAGTGCCTACATAGTATTCAAGATCCTAAATTTAGGTCTACAAATACCAAGAGGTCTGAGACATTAGGAAGCAACATGGCATCTGAGCAGGTTTCTTCAGGACCTGCAGATGACTCGCAGGCCCATGGGATGCCCTGGCTCGTGTTCTCTGGCCCGTGTGTCTCAGGAGTATGGCGCTTCACCTGGCCTTCCCGTGTCCTGGAAGGAAGGATGCCGAACCTGAACTGTACCAATGCAGCTGTGCTTCTGGAAAATTCCCCCTCCAGCCCCGCCTCTCTCTTTCAACTATGTGCTCAGCCTGGGCAAAATGGGAAAGGGTTTCCTTAAATTCTTCTTCATTCTGTTTCTTGATTACTAATGGCTTTCTAATGCTACTAGTGTTTTTTCTAACATTAGCTACTTTTAGGAATTTCTTTTTGCACCTTCTGTCTGGCCATATCTTATTTCTAAAAATATGAATTGTGATATTTAAGAATAATCAAGTTTTCTGCAATAGCAAGTAAATGCCCGGGTATTCCTTTAGCTTATTTGTCTAGCTTTTAAAAAGGGCATATAAAATTCTTCTTATATATTCCTTCTCTGCCAGCCATAATCTTATCTTTAATAAGATGGTAAGTTAAAATATAGAAAAGTGTTCTGTGCCAAATGAATTCTGCTGGAGTGTTTTCAAGTGTTTTGGTAAAGGAGTCACATATTCCGGTGACACAGTGATTTCTTTTGATTCTCTTTTGCCATAAAGATCTTTAGACATGACATGCAATTTTATAAAGAAAGCTAGCCATCAGGTTAGTGATCCATTTATGAAGAAAGGTTCATTTCCCTTGGCCTCTGCTTATAAAATGTTCAAATTGCATTATGTTCTTTGAGTTTTGTTTTTTTTTTTTTTGCATTGATCCAGATAAATCTTGCTTGATGCCTTTTCAAAGAACTGCTTATCAGAGAACTTCCAGTAACCTTCTGGCATTTCAAAATTGCATATTCCCTGGATAACAGTTTTATTTGTTGTAATGATAAAGCTTCAAAGTTCCTAAAGATAGAGCTAATGCAGAAAGACAGCTGTGTGAAGTATTATTGGCTGCCTTGATTTCTTCCAAGCTCTGTTCTTTTCCTTTTTTTTGTACATGAACCTGCCTGTCATGCTTGATAAGCTTGTATTTTCAAACTGGTTGGGACACTTTATACCAACTGGGCCCCTCATCTATCAATTACTTAAAATGTATGATATTCACAATTTCTTCAGTGTTTCTTCAGTGAAATGATGTTGATGATTTCATCTAGCACCTTTCTTCTTCGTAGCGTAAATAATTTCATGTTTTTATTGCTAATCAGATGTTTTATTAAATTATGAAATGGCACCTCATGAAAATATTTTAATAATAAAACTATTCTGTCCTATATTTAAGTAAGCTCATTTGGTTTCTTAACTAATAAGAAACAATTCGATTCTTGTTATAACTCAATTTCAGTTTCGACCAAAACACAAAAATCTTACCACATTGTTTATATGAAGAAATAACTCTGATTTTCTCTGGTGCTTGAACAGTTTTCTTAGTATGAATTGCTTCGGAAGCTCCTTCAGCTAAAGCAATACTTACCAAAGTGTAATCTGTCTGACTGACTCTATGGAGTTTTCCCAAGTATATGAGCTAAGAGTCAGGAGGTAGGTTTGGGACTTAGGTGTTCAGAGCTGGTTTTATTCTTTTTTTAAATTTTTTTTTAATTAATTAATTTTTATAAACATATAACTGGTTTTATTCTTATCTCTTTATTCTACCCTTATTTTATCTTAACAATAGTTTGTGCAGGCTCTTGCATGTGACCCTCCCTGTCAGCCCTAGTGTGGGTCCTAGCAATTCTTTCAATGTGCTACGTGTCCTCCTGGGCTCAGCCTTCTTGAGAAAAATAGTCAAGTGAGGTCTTTGTGAAATAATTCCAGGGAAACCTAAGATGCCCCGCTCATCTGGGCTCCTGAGATCAGTGCCATTGAAAAAACCTGCAACCTGGGGCGCCTGGGTGGCTCAGTGGGTTTAAACCTCTGCCTTCGGCTCAGGTCATGATCCCAGGGTCCTGGAATTGAGCTCCTCATCGGGCTTTCTGCTCCCTGGGGAGCCTGTTTCCTCCTCTCTTTCTGCCTGCCTCTCTGCCTACTTGTGATCTCTCTCTCTCTCTCTCTCTGTCAAATAGATAAATAAAATCTTAAAAAAAGAAAGAAAACCTGCAACCTCTTCTCAGTCCTCTATGTCACTCAGACCTGTTACCTTTGGTCAACACAGTGTGACATATAAACTCTTCTAAGTCCTTTCCGCCCCTGACTTTGGTCACCAGGCAAAACCTCCTGAGCTGCTTCCTCCTAACTCTTTCCATTTTGAGCTAACTCCTGTTTCCCACAACCCTCGCTTTCTTCACTAATCATTTCGCTGTCTCCTGGCCTTGAGAGAGAAGCCTGCCAGGCCTGTGATTATGTGAATTCCTTAGCAACCCCCTCCAGGGAAATCTGCTTAGTCTACCTCACCCTCTGTCACAGGATTAGGTGTTGCAGTTGACTTTTTTTCTTCCCTCCTCAGTGTGGTTTCTAGATCTTTCTCTACAATTCTGGATAAAAACCTTTGGGTTTTATGAAGTCCACCTTTACTTCTCTCTCTTTCCACTGATCGCTCTCCTGTCCTTACACGTTGAAGTGTTTAGAAGCTGGTACACAGTGACCTTTTACAATCCAGCAACTGCCTCTTCTTAAGTGATTTCATGTCTGGGTGGATGATTCGTGAAAACTATAGCTTCCTAGGGCCTTGGCCTTCTTAACTCCTGCTGTCTTCTCCACCCTACTTCACGCACTCCGATGCCTCATTTGCCCACCATATGCAATATATAATCCTACCCTGTGATAATCATATGTTACCACGCTGCTGTGCAAGTTAGTCACTGGTAAGAAGATGAAGAGCTCATTGAAATGGAAATTCACATTAAAGAATTTAAAAGGAAGCAGTGATAGCAAAGAAACCAGTGAAAGTCCATTTCATTTGCAGCAAAGTTCTTAGGAACCTGGATGGAGGTGGACCATGTCAGTTTTCTGATACATGAATGAGATAAGAATTTGGTATCAAGATAAGAAGTGGTAGAATTTAGTAGCCCCTTGGATTTAGAGAGAATCAGGAGGTGGAAGTTGATTCCAGAGTATCTAGTGTGGGAGACTAATTCCATCGTAGCTCTTTTAATGGAGCTGGAGAGTGGAGCAGTAGGTGAGTAATTTTAGGAATTTCTAAGTCCGTCAATCCATGCAAAAAGAAAGTAGATGTGTGTTTGGAGTTCATAAGAGGAGTCACCGTAGAAGATAAAGCTTGTGAAATCATCAGCATACCAATGCAATTAAAGTTATAAAAATAGATGAAACTACCCAGGGAGAATGTATGGAGTTAAGAAAACAATGGGTTCTGAAGAATCCCAACATTGTATGAGTGAGTAGGAGACCAAATATCATAGGTCCAGAGAAGGAAGCAATGGTTACAAATTAAAAATGATGAGGACGTTAATAATGGCTAACCTGTACTGAGTGCTAATTATTTCCGTGCAATTTTGGCAAGTATTTTATATATATTCACACCATGGTGGCTTAGAGCACAGGCACTGCTTGGGTTCAGATCACAGCTCCATCACTTATTAGCTGTGGCCACTGGCATGTTTGTTAAGCTCTCTGTGCCTCTGTAGCTTGAGGTTGCTAATAGCACCAACCTTATAGCACTGGTACGAAGGCCAAAAGGGATAATTCACCACCCCATACAGCCGTGCTGACTCCTAGAAAGCCCTATGTAAGGGTTAACTGTTATTTTTATTATTATAGTTTTATTTAACCTTCACAATAACTCTATGCGGACATACGATTATCCCTACTGTTTCAACTGAAATTACATTATTTATTGCAAGTTAGTATTGGAGCTGGTTTTTGAAAAAGGTTTGCTTGACTAGGGAGCCCATCTACTTAACTGGCAATAAGAGATGTTGCAGAAAACAAAAAAGGAAGCAATTCTAAGAAGCAGAGAATGAACAGCATTAGAGGGAACAAAGTTGTTATGAAGTTGACCCATAGGCCCCGTTCCTTTGATTCATCTGGAAGAACAGCAGCCCCAGAGATTTTGATGGGGATACCGTAATTTCAAGATTGGACAGCAACATGCAGCTTTTACCGCCTGGGTAATTTATGTTCCTGACCTGAGCTTTGTACTGAAAACTCCCTGTGCAAACTTGGTCATCACCCAAGAGTGACGTGATGCCTGGAAGAGCTCACAGGCATGATTTCCTATGACGTCAATGCTGTGGGCACGGGGGTTAGCCTCACCTTTAGTCAGCTGTACTCCTACCGGGAGCTTTGCGGTTTTGCACATGTCATTTGTTTTAAGATCTAATTCATTCGATTTGAATTCCATCCTCTGTGACCATTGCATTGCAATGTTTTTAAGCACATTTCATGGATCTATTGATTGCTGTTTCTGCTTACTGCTTTGTACCGTCCTAACAAAGTTTATTTAATCAACATCATTTTGTGTGTCTCATAACATTTTCTATCTAGTATGCTTTTAATTAAAGAAAATAGAATTTATGTAAACTTCACAGTAAGGATTTATAAATCTCTTGGCATCAGGGGAGATTACTTGGCACCACGCTTTTCATTTTTGCTTGTGTTGTGGCACAAACATAAATGGCTTCTACAGTTGGGACATTTTGTGTCAACTTCTCTTTACCGGTCCATGAAGCTTACTTTCCCTTTGTTAATGATGATTTAAGGGGAGGAACATTTAGAAAAGCAAGCCAAATGGTTCCTATTCCATCTCAGCTCTTTCTAGCAGGATAACTACAAACTATAAGGCTTTGCTCTATTGCAGATTTCTACATAACTCTGGGCATGGTGCCTTATTTAACAGTTCCCTAGTGTTATTTTGGAAAAGTCCTCTGCAGAAAATGCCAGAACTCAGCTTGAACTCTTGTCCCCTGTCAGGGAGAATCTTTCTATCAGCGGGATTTCTCAGCTGTTTCAAAAATCATTCAGTGCTTTACTCGTAAGTTTTGTTCCTGTGGAATATGCCAACTGTGGCTTACTCTAATGGTTCATTCTAAGAGCTTTAGGAGCAAAGTATGTTATGAGGGAATCTCAGTCTTTGCTACATGTTTACATAGAAATCTTAATTTTAATTCACTGGAGGTTTTCCACTGTTTTCAACTCCTCATTTAGAGTGTTTGAATGCTCAATTTCAAGTAAGAAAATTGGGGGGGGGGGGGAAGGAAGAAGAAATAGAAGCAAGAAAAGTCTCAAGTACACAACCTAACCTTACACCTAAAGGATCTAAAGAGGAACAGCAAATAAAGTTTAATTCCATTTTATTCAATCAAATGAGATTTTCTTTTTCCTTTAAAGAGAGTCTCACTGGCAATAATAATAATCTAAATTAAGAGACTGTGTATCCTTTGTGATGTTATATACTGGATACTCATTTGTTTTTATTCCAATATTAATATTATCCCCACTTACAGTGTCTCAGTTCAAAAAACTGAGATGAAGTTTAAGCAATTTCTATGTTAGTTATTAGTAAAACCAATCTTCAAACCCAGGTCGTTGCACTCCAGGGCTTGGACGTGTAAGCTCTGTGCTATATTTGATGAATAAGGAATATCCAGAAAATTAAGTCATGTATCTCATTTATTGTAGAGCAATAGTAACTATGCTAATATCTGGATTAAGACAATTCTCTACAAACAAGTTGACTTCTCAGTTAATTTCCACTATAAATTAATTATTTAGAGTTCAGAATATAATGCTAGAAAGGGCTAACTCTGACCAACTACCAAATCCTATTTAAACTCTAAAATAGTTGAAATGAAATGTACTTATAGTAACCAATGTGGAAGATATAATGTTGCAATACTAGGAATCAAGGAAAATATAAAACAATAAGAAACTTAAAAAAAATCTTGAACACTATTGCTTGGATAGGTGTCAAATTTAATTATAAAATGAAGAAATATAAAGCTCTTTTGTAGAAAGAAAGGGACTAAATCAGGCTCATTGCAAGGCATAGTGTTTGATGAAGTGGAAAAGTTGTAAGCTGAGAAACAGAAAAGAAGGCAGGTGGGATGGGAGAAAGGAGAGCTGGTATGCAGAAAAATTTTTGAATACATGCATTATAAACAGGTCATTAACTTGTAGGGCTCCAGAAATGCTAAACAGAACATGTTTTGTAGAAAAACACACGCCTGCTATATTTCTACTTCCCTATATGAATACCCTTCATTATATTAATAAAAGAACTGGACTGGACCCAAAGAAACTCACACCTGAAAGTCTGCAGAGTGGTACTGGTTTCCTGAGTTTCCAGCTTAGGGAAGAAAAAAAAGAGAGAGAGAGAATAAATGGGAAACAGAACCTGTCTTTCTTAAAAATCCAACCAAATATTTGAGCATCCTCCAAATTGGTTTTGTGGCCTTAAAGACAGAGTCATAGCAATTCAATTGGTTGAGATAACTTATACAAATTCCATAATAGATTGTGCAGCACATAGTAGATATCCAACAGGTGGTAGTTAATAGTATGGTAGTTAATAGTCTTGGTAGTTAATAGTCTTGCTGGAGAAAACTAATGTCCAAACAAAAAGGAAAAGAAGAGAGTGGACTCAGTCGTTAAGCATCGACCTTAGGCTCAGATCATGATCCCAGTGTTCTGGGATCTAGCACGAGGCCCCCTGCTCAGTGGGGAATCTGCTTCTCCCTCTCCCTCTGTTGTTCTGCCTGCTTGTGTTCTCTCTCTCCCCCTTTCTCTCAAACAAATAAATAAAATCTTAAAAAAAAAAAAAAAAAGCGGGGCAGAGGGGGAGATAGTACCTGTCTATTGGGTGTATTTCAAACCACTTTCCAGATTTGAGGTTGAGATTTGGACATCGCCTCCAGAGATTTTACCTTTCATTGTTTGTGGTTGTGTCTTTCATCATCTTTTCCTAAAATATTTACATCTTTGCCCAGTTCATTTTAGTACATTCGCTGTTCTTGAACTTTTGAGTCTCGGAGCTTCTTTATGCTCTTAAAAATGGTTGAAAATTCCAAAGAGCTTTTGTTGGTGTAGGTAACATCTAATATTGTGTAAATTAGAAATTGAAACTGAGAAATTTTAAATGTTTTCTTTATGAATTCCATCCAGAATGACAAACTGTTTACATAGTAACATAATACCTTTCATTTTAAAAATAATTTATCCACAAAAATTAAGAAAAGTGACATTGTTCTACATTTTTGCAAATCTCTTTAATGTCTGCCAATAAAGGACTATTGAATTCTCATATCTGAGAAGCAGATCTCATATCTCTTTCTGCATTTAATCTATTATAATATATTGTTTTGGTTGAAGTATATGAAGAAAATCCAGACTCACTGAGGTATGTGGTTGGAAAAGGCAAGAGTACTTTCATAGCTTTTTCTGATAAATGTGGATATTCTTTGATTTGACATTTAACACAAGTAGGTTTGTTTCTTAACAGTGAGTTGCATTGTGAAATCTTAAGCCATATCAGTTAACTTTGCACAATCCATTACATTAAAATCCATTACCTGTATAGACGTTTTACCTTTGTGTGATATTACAGCATCATGCATTGGTCATTTGGGAAATACTGGTTTACTGAGTTGTGCAGATCTCCCAAATATTGATGTATGCACAATACATCAAAACAATAACAAAAAGAAAACCACTTTCCTTAATACCACCATCATTCTCATCAGAAAAGTTTTTTGGGTATTGGAAGCTATCATACTCATGGTGGCAGATGAAAGCTTTCCAAAATTCTACTTGCTTAGAAGTTCCAATTTTATCATTGGCAACAAATGCTGTCATTTGTTTTACTTGAAGTGACAACTCACTTTGTTCATTTTTGAAAAGACATTTGTGAAATACCCAAGCCTGAATAATCATCACTTGCCTGACAGTCTTTCTTTCACTAAAAATTGTGTCCATGATAGGCCAGCTCACAGACATTTGCACAAGTGCTTTACACACACACACACACACTAATGTGAAGCAGAAGTATTTTCTGTGATTTTCCTAGTTCATCACACAAAATTTTAAACACATGTAATTGAGGGTTGAAATTTAATAAAATCAATAATTAATAATTTGGACTGTTGCATCAAGGACACTCAAATGAAGCAATATTTTTTTAAGTCTTGATATTGGGGGTGCCCTGAAAGAGTCGTGAGGAGCCGCAGGGCCCATGGACCACACTTTGAGGAATGCTACTGAGCAGAATACCTCTTTCTAGGCTTATCTTGTTTTGTCTTATTTTAAAGCATCCCCTTCTTCACCCACAGTTTTGCAGTCAAGTTACAGAATCCAAAGTCATGACTCTGTCTTAAGATTATGTAATTGTTAGCTAAACTGCAGAAGACTGGTGTTGATAAAATGAGTTGAGTTGTCTATTTGATGATGACTTTGCAATGCTATAGGAGAAATTGATGTTCAGTGGATACGTAATAGGAAACGTCACTGATCCCAGCTTCCAAGTCATCTCTTCTGACTTCGGCCCAGAAAAGAGGGATAGAAATGGTTAGCACCTGCTGGCTATTTAGTGGCCTCCAAGAAGGCTGGAGCTTTAAATAAATAAATTCCATATTTACGCATGCTATGCCCTGCATCCTTAATTGTTGATAAACATTGTTCCAAGAGGAAGAGAATGCATGGAATTACATCCTAATATTGTGCCATAAGTAAGGAAAGCTGGTATGTCTTCAGCCCCAAGCATGCTCCCTCAGCTTGTCACCATCGCTATCAGTAGCAGATTCTTCTAGTCACTTCTAGCAACCAGGATTTAACTTAGTGCAGTCCATTGCCCCCTTTCAGCAGCTCTTATCAGATCTTTCATAAGCATAAAGCCACCACTGTTGCATTAAAAAAACGCTGCCCAGGGCGCCTGGGTGGCTCAGTGGGTTAAGCCACTGCCTTCAGCTCAGGTCATGATCTCAGGATCCTGGGATGGAGTCCCGCATCGGGCTCATCTGCTCAGCAGAGAGCCTGCTTCTCTCTCTCTCTCTCTCTCTCTCTCTCTGCCTGCCTCTCTGTCTACTTGTGATCTCTCTCTGTCAAATAAATAAATAAAATCTTTAAAAAAAAAAACAAACGCTGCCCATTCAGGGGAAAATTACAAGAAAAAATAATGTATCTTCACCCCAGAACTGGAAGGAAAAGAAAGTACTCCAAAAGGAGAACATCTACAAAGAGGTGAACTTCTTACATGTGTAAATATGGTAAATGAGTTCACGAAAATGGCATTCCATTTGGCTCTCAGATACCATGAGGCCAAGGATGGGAGTAGCTGAGTCTCCACCCCGCAGAGCCCTGTCCAGCCGCTGGCATTATTTCCTCCGCACAACATTACAGCTCCCGGGGGGGTTCCGCCACCTGTTATTTCCGGGTGCAGACAGAGTTCTCTGTCAGAGGTAGACTCCCTGTGATCCAGAATCACAGAGATGAACTCATGAAACCACAGAGTAGTTTATGAGATTTTATACCAAGAGAAGTTAAGTGCTACAAGGTTACTCGCAGGGGGTAAATGCCTGTTCTTTTCCTGTCGGCAGATATAGGAAGGAAAATAACATCGGTGTGACCTAATGAGATTAAATCAGTTTAAGGGAAATTAGCTGGGTCATTCAAATATTTGAGAGCATCAAGCTAAGCATACAGTTCCACAGCAAAGATAAACTTTCCATCAGCATCTTCTCCACGTGGATTGGTCATTGTCATCTTTGACAGGGCAGCTCCTTGTGAGGCGGTGGAAAGATCAGGGATTACCAGCCATCAGACAGGTCCCAGGCATCTCAACAACACTTCTTATGGCTATCTGTCCTTTGATTAGCTACTTAGCCACCTTTAGCTAGGGGTGAGCCCTGGCAATTAAATGAGGTAATAGATATAGAACAAAATAAAATGATAGGACAGCAGGAAATAGTATTCATTCCCTCTGTGACTCTCTCCTTGCCACGCTTCCATTGCTGACTCCCCCTGCAGGTCTCACAAACACTGGATGCCTTTACATCTGCTAAGATGCTGAGTGAAGTTCAGGCATGTCAGCTGTAGCTAATAATTCCTGAGGACTCCCTATGTACCAGGCATGACATTTACTAAACCATTTTAATACATTATCTCCTTTATTCCTGTAGCAACTCTGACAGGTGCTGTCGTTATTCCCATGTTACAGGTGAGGAAACTGAGACACAGTGCTGAGCACATTTTCCTGCCTGGACAGGGTGAAGCAGAGATTGCAATCCAGACAGTCTGACTCCCCAGGTCATGTTGTTAGATGACATCTTACATGCACACTCCAGGGGGATTTGCCTGGGCACCATTCTTTATCTTCAAGAGGACATCACATACCCTGGTTCAGTTCATTATGTGTTGATTTACAGTTTAATTCTCAGAGGACATCTTAGTTCCTACATTTCTATGTTCCTGGTGGGGGCACACACCCCCCCCACCATCATCTTCATTCCTAAGCTTTGATGTTTACTTAATTTTGTGAGTATATGGAAAAGAGATAAAATAGTATCATTTCAGGGGATATCAAAGTAAAATGATAGAGAATGATAGAAGAGGGACCTATTTCGATAAGGTAGACAGGACCTCACTCTCAAGTTCTCCTCATGCCCCAAACCACTGCTGACAGTGTACTCCCTCCAACTGGTACGTGACAGACCAGTGCAAAGACTCCTTCCAGCGGAGGCCTTCACGGGCCTGTTTGGGTGGCAGTGATTCATGCTCCAACTGTAACCGTGGGTCTCTTTGACCTACTCCAGCTTCAGAATGAAGAAATACAAGTTAAACTGAGGTCAGAATAGGTGGAGGCACCGGAGGTCTCCTTGTTCCCACCCCACTGCCCCATGGCCTCAACATTGCTCCCCACTGGGGGAAGAAGAGCAGCCTGACAGGTCAGCAAATACCAACGGCCCAACTTGGGACACCATCGGCTCCATCCCCCCACCTTCGGAAGCACGCCTGCCCTGTGGAGACTTGAAAACAAATGACCTTTGAAGGTATATGGGATAGTATTTTAAAAATTCCAATATAAGCTTTTGGTGCAGATTTCTGCCGGTCTCAGTCTCCAACTCTGTCAGAAACCGGGGGAAGGTTTCTGCAGCTGGGGGACCATCAGAGATAATGATCCTTTTTATGTTTTCATATTATCATGAGCAGCTCATATTTTGTATTTCCTAGCAGTTCCTTTCTCTGTGTACCTTGCAGACCATTTTCTTACCTCTCAACAGAGACAGCTCCCTGCTCGTGTGTCCCTCAGCTTGGTGGTGACTACTTTTGCCGACACTGTCAGGCAGAAATACAAGCACATACAGATTTAGTATGTAGGCAACTGTCCTGGTTTTATTTTGTGTTGGTGCCCCAGATCCAGTAGCCGCTCCCACCCTCTCTGTTCCTTTGAGGACTGCGATCTCACACAGCCGCAGTACCCGTGATGAGGACCCCCTCTGCCAGTTTCCACACATTTGTTCATTTATTTGTTTGCTTATTCATCCTATAAACATTTATCAAATGCTGCTATACTTCAGGTCACTTGCTAAATACAAGTACCCATCCCTTCAGACGCCTATCAGTCTTTCTAGACCCCTTGCTTCTTGCCAGAGTCCCTAGGCACCATGGTTTGTCCAATACCAAGGATATGTCCCTAAGCCCAGCCTGATTGTGAGCTTCATCCATATAAATCAGGCCAGTGTTTACAATTCCTTTCAGCCCTCACCTAGTCTACCCCACAACTGGCTACTATCTATTTTTGTATTAAAATTACAAAATTTATTCTTAAAACAAGAGTTTATTTTTTTTTCCCCAGAGGACTTCTGGCTGCTTTTTACCACATGCGAAGGATTGGTTTGGTATTTTTAACTGTTGTGTTTTGTTTGGTTTTCGGTTTTGTGTTTTTCTTTTAGGAAGGGATTTTAAAAATGTATTAGGTACAGTTATCCTCCCAGCCTAGAGGATAAAAAGCAATAATCAGATAACTGATAGGGAATATATAATAAATGTTGCTGCTAGTGTAAGTAAATATTAAAATAAAACCTCCTCAAAGATTTCTAGAACCCAGGGTAGGTAATATGTGAGCCTAAGCCAGTGACAGTAAGACTTGAATTATCAAATCAGAGAGTCTCAGAGACCTACAGAAACTTCTTAGTCGTTTATCAATTCCATGCCCCAAAACAAGTATAATTATTAATTATGTGATAATTAACATTTATTGAATAATTTGTGTATCTTATGGTGAGCAAGACATCTGATTAATACAATTTAATCCTGGAAAATTACCCTCTCTGGCGCTGGGAGCTGACTGACCAGAGCAGCCCAGGCTGCTCTACTGGAACTCTGAATGAGTTCTTTAGTTTATTACGTCGGGAACTTCCACCCTCTGCCGTGCTGCTTGGTCACATATCTGAATCTTCTCTTCTCCAGGTGGAACATGGTGAATAATTTATTTAACCAGTCCAGCCTCTAATAACATGAGACTCTTTTCTAGAGAGACTCCCCTAGTCCTTGACTCCATCCTCTCTGTCCCATTAGATATCAGTGCCTCTAAAAGTGTGGCCCCGATAACCAAATACTGTGTTTCAGGTATGAACAGAGCTGAGGAATTCCAATAAAGGTCTCGCCACTTTCTCTCCACAGCCACAGTCTGTGAGGGGCTACTGAGGCATTCTGGGAATCCTCCGGGGGATCCTACAGCAAAAACAAAAATGGCGTCAGGACAGAAAGGATGAAGGCACTTGGCATAGCACTGGGGTCCTGGTCAGTAGTTGTCCACATAGAAGCTAGATATCTCCAGGCAACTCCCACCCTCCATGCTGATATCCCCTGGGGCTCTGAG
Source organism: Meles meles (assembly GCF_922984935.1). Taxonomy (NCBI): domain Eukaryota; kingdom Metazoa; phylum Chordata; class Mammalia; order Carnivora; family Mustelidae; genus Meles; species Meles meles. The sequence goes on from NC_060077.1 coordinate 58,140,524, forward strand.
AGAGCCTACTGATTTGAGAAGGAGCACCGTTCTTCACTATTTAAAACTCTTGAATGCCATTCAAGTACACAATCTTGCCACGTTAGTACAGGGAGTGCAGTCTCTGACAGGAAAACAGCTTGCACATTCCACCTTACTTTAGGCTGGCTTTCCCGGGGGAATCATGTTGCCTTGGCTCCAGTGCTAAGTCTCTCTGCCTCAGACCCTCCCAGAAATGTCTCAGCAGTGCTGACCTGTCCCGAGTTTATTGAACACTAATCTGCAATCCATCCCAGCAACTAGCATGCCACAACTCAGCAACAGGCTGTTACAAACATCTCCAGATATTAGAGTGAGCCTGTGACTAGAGGGAAAAAAAAAAAAAAGGAATCTGGTGCCTATTTCTGGTAACATTCTTTTAGCTTGGAGGCATTGCCAGCGTTCAGTGAGTAGAATGAATATGTAACTTAAAAGCAGAGTGGCGAGATGTATCATGATGTTTAGCCTCTCTGGGCTTCTATTATGTTTACCACTGGTGCTTTTAACCACAATCAGATCCCATAGTTTCTCCTCAGGGTGGTAAAACATGCACCCCCAAAATATTGAAATATCAATGTTCAAAGAATGCATAATATTAGTTTTAATTTTCAAAATTAACACTCATTAGAAAGTATGGAGATTAAGAGATACAAAAGGGGGGGCACAAAGAAAAGTATGTGATTTGCATTAACACTTTCTTATTTTGTGACAAGGATCATTCCTAAATGACAGGAGCCTATCCCCAGCTCCTGAGTTTAAACTGAGTATGACAAAAGACCTATCAACAATGTGCTTATCAGCTCAGTTGTCATTTACCTTCATTTCCATACATTTCGTGCCTTTAATGAAACCTCTTTGTTCTTTATTATTCTGTGCAGAAGTTTCAAGGATATATTCACCGGGTGATCCAGAAATGTTGGCTACAATATCACCAAGAGCCAGAGTTTCATTAAATAGACTGTTGATCAGAAGTGCCTGACAATTACCCTAAATTTGTCCTTAAACATATTTTAGATTAAATGACAGAAGTTGTCTTTTTGAAAAACTAGAATTATGTTCTCTGTTCTACATTTTAGGGTGTGTTGCCATTATGAAATCTTAACAAAATTATTATTATTCCATACTCCACAGCAATCTGATTGTGTATTCCCTAATTACATGATTTGTCAAATCCCCAAACATCATTAAGTATGATCTTTATACACTATGAACATTATGAACTCCTGTAACCCGAATCTGAATTGTTAAAACAAAACTCTACAACTCACCAAATAGTACATCTTTCTTCAACTGCATATTAGGTTGTTTTCTCTAAATTATCTTCACTCTGGGATGCCTGGGTGGCTCAGTCGTTTAAGCGGCTGCCTTCAGCTCAGGTCAAGATCCCAGTGTCCTGGGGCACCTGGGTGGCTCAGTGGGTTAAAGCCTCTGCCTTCGGCTCGGGTCATGATCCCAGGGTCCTGGGATCGAGCCCCACATCGGGCTCTCTGCTCCGCAGGGAGCCTGCTTCCTCCTCTCTCTCTGCCTGCCTCTCTGCCTAGTTGTGATTTCTCTCTGTCAAATAAATAAAATATTAAAAAAAAAAAAAAAAAAAAGATCCCAGTGTCCTGGGATCGAGTCCCACATCAGGCTCCTTTCTCGGCTGGGAGCCTGCTTCTCCCTCTGCCTCTGCCTGCCACTCTGCCTGTCTGTGCTCTCTCTCTCTCTCTGACAAATAAATAAAATCTTAAAAAAAAAAATTAAATTATCTATCACTTTCATAATGGCCAATGTGATTATGGGGGATAGCAAAAAATAGGAATAACACAGATACTTGAAGTCCACAAATAAACCAAACCCCATTTGAGTAAGGAGTTTCAGCCTTCCCTCCATAGATCTTGGGCCACTTATATCCATTTATTGTCCTATTCACCCTCTAGTGGAGTTCTTTTTTTTTTTTAGAAGGCTTGGAGGGGACAGAGTGAGAGGCGGAGAGAGAATCTAAAGATTTTTATTTATTTATCTGAACAGAGATCACAAGTAGGCGGAGAGGCAGGCAGAGAGAGGGGGAAGCAGGGTCCCACTGAGCAGAGACCCCCGATGTGAGGCTTGATCCCAGGACTCTGGGATCATGACCTGAGCCGAAGGCAAGGCTTTAACCCACTGAGCTACTCAGGTGCCCCTAGTGGAGTTTTTTTTTTTTTTTTTTTAAGATTTTATTTATTTATTTGACAGACAAAGATCACAAGTAGGCAGAGAGGCAGGCAGAGAGAGAGGAGGAAGCAGGCTCCCTGCTGAGCAGAAAGCCCAATGAGGGGCTCGATCCCAGGACCCTGAGATCATGACCTGAGCCGAAGGCAGAAGCTTAACCCACTGAGCCACCCAGGTGCCCCCCCCCCCCCGAGTGGGGTTCTTAAAAAGCAGTGGAAATACATATAGAGAGTGAAATGACAGAAAACTAAAGGAAAAAGAGGGTCCACATAACCGCAAAGCTGAATGATTCCCGGAGAATGTAGCAGCTGACTGTGTTATTATCAAGAGGATATTTTTGTGGATGTTAACTATTCATGACTATTTATGACCTTTATAGTAATTGATGTGTATACAGAATACAATTACATGACAGCTAATAAAGGAAATTAAAGATTCCAACTTAAACACGGTCATCATTTCAAAAGATTTTGTGGAATGATAAACTTTGAAATATATCTTAAATTCTACAGGGGAGCTAAAATCTCTTCCAAGATGTGTAGCCAAACATCCCTAACTTTATTTTCAAGTTACAGGGGTTGATTTGCATGCTTGTGATCAGGAATATCCTAGAAATACAAAATTTGGCACTTCACTTTTTAATCTGGAGAGAACTTACTGACGTCCTACAAAAATTTTGAGCAAAAGGAAATCCCAATTTGCAATTCACATCAACTCGTCCTTTTGCTCCAGCCTAATATGGATATAAAATGTATCTGGCATTAGTGTTTCCTAGGGTTGCTGCAACTTGCCAGAACGTTCAGACCTTTGCACAATGAATTCTTTATTATAGTAAATATAAAAAGACATAAGATTCTAAACAGCTCATCACATTCCTTCTAGTGTTCTTGTACTCGAAAACGTATTTGAATATATATGTAGTACTTGAATTTATTTTCAAAATGGTAAATGCATTCTTTTGATCGTTGCCCTTTAAGAGTTTTGAGTGCCCGTGTGTGAGGTTGTAAACTGGATGCATTCATTATGATCACTTTCACACTGGAAGAAAATTCAGTCTTCTCCTAAGTTGCTCAACTGATTTAGCATAGCTTTTTGACATAATGTAGGAGTTGTCATCTTAGAAATAGAGATTAACATAAAGCCAGGCTGCAGCCTGTAGATCCTGATTCTGGAAGACCTTTGGAGGTTTTTATGTTACATGAAGGACTTAATTAAATGAATGATGTGATTTTAAACGTGTTTATTACCCTCAATCTTAACCACTTATAGTAAACCCTGAATATACCCACTAAGACATTGCTCTTTGCTGTTAATAAAATTTGCATGTAGTTTTTGAGCCTGTTCGTGAAGCTGGCAAAGGTTGAGAGTTATTAATTCTACCCTGTGGTGTGGGCAGGTAAGTGGGAATTACATTGACTGCAAGAAGAGGAAGATGACTTTAGGCTTTCTTAAAGGGATGTTAACTTCAGTAATACAGCCAGCCCTCTCCATTCTAGATATTCCCGTTCATAGAATAGTCTGCAAACAGATGTCTCTATGCATAGAAGGTAAAGAACAGACCTCGATAAGAGATCAGAAGTATGTCTGTGCTAGACTTAGGTGCATGGAGGAATTGTATCAACACTAGCAATGGAGAGGAGTTCCTAGACGAGGACTTTGAGGAAGCATATACAACAAATGTTACTGGAGCAAATGCAGAGTCCCTTTAGTCTCCCACAGCATCTTTTCTGGAAGGCTGGAGCAGGGGAAGAAACAAATAATTTGGATGCTTCCTTCATTGAATTGACTTTAGAGGCTGTCTAACATCATTTTCTATTCGTTAACTCATTTTGTAGTCTTGGAACTATTTTATGTAATCTTGCATCTCATTTGTTAATATATCCTCTGTACACATTTCCATCCATTCCCTTAATTTAATCTAGAGATCAAAAACAGGTGGAAACATACCTCCGAGAAATCCCACCCCTTCCTACTTGTGTTTTTAGCTGGATAGGGTATGACAATTTTAAATGCATTGACCGGCTATGTGTTTGCTTACTTGGCTTTTGTTGTTGTTGTTAAATATTTCGAGGAATGTTTGATTGTACTTCCTGATTTTTCAAAAACCCTCACCCTTTAATACAATATCTTAAAAGGTTATTGTATTAGTTGCTTTAGAATGACCCAAAATAACAATAAAACGTTCTTCCTGAGATGATGAAAAATCACAGTGATGGACCAGGCACATTCCTTGAATTCCTATCTTGTCTATATTAAACTCAAAATGTATTTATGCTTAGGATTACTAATAAACTTATGTTTTAGAGTTAATCATTTTAGACTCAATATAAAATTAAAAGGATACACTCATATAAATAACAAAAAATATATACCATATTTTGTGCTTTATTGTGAAAAAAAAAGTGTATTTTATATCCAAGGTTGATTATATTTACATAATACCCAAAAGTCATTTTGAGCTATTAAGCAAATTAATTTGCTAGAGTAATAATCACCAGTTTTAATTTTTAACTACTTGATTCACCACAACTCAATGTCTTTTATCTTGGGATAAAATAGCAATTTGGGATTACTTTTATTTTACGAGAAATATTACATCAGAAGTGCCAAATTTCATGCTAAATTTTTTAAAGCATAAATCACATATTCAGATTATTTTTCTTTATGTTTGACATTAACTTGACATTGATAATTTTTGTGAATACAAGGGGAACTGTCCAATGACCTTCTTTAGGAAATACACCAAGATGCAAAAATGGGATAAGGTATAGTAGCCACTTTTGTTAATTTCCCTAAATGCTAATATTTGTAGAAAAGCCAAATGTATAACAAATAATAGGTAATAGCATTTGATATTATTACAAATAAATTCCCAAATTTCTCTTTCATGTACAAATCTTAGGTAGTCTTTCTTGGTCAATAGGTAACTTCCCTCCATGTTGTGATTCAGAGAACCAGGTCTATTCATCCTCTTAGATGACAGAGTCCTCTGTTTTCAGCTAAGAGTAGAGAGAATGTAGACGAGCACTCAAGAAGGCTTTGTAGAAGCAGGCCTGAAAGTGGCTCACATATCATTGGCTAGAACTTAATCCCATGACTAAACTGCAAGGAAATCTGGGAAATGTAGTATAGCTGTGTTCCCAGGGTATGTGGAGAACACTATGGTCTTTGCCACACCCACTATTTCATATGTTCCTAAAAATGAGGAAAAGCACTAACTCCTAGGGACTGGCTTCTGGGGCTAGCTTTGTCACTAAGGAATTACAGAAAATTTAACAGGTTCTAGCCTCTTTACTTTTTATACTATTTGGTCTCACAGAGCTCACAATCTAAAAGAAAAGACAAACATCATATAAACACACCAGTAAATGTACAGTTACACATTAATGTAAGTTCCATGAGAGTATGGACCATGACTCTCTAGCAACTAAAACAGTGTTTGGTGCATAGTTGGTGCTCAGTGATCATTGTTGAATGAGTGTGCACCTAAAGGCATGAATGAATGAATAAATGAATGAATGAATGAATGAATGAATGAATGAATTAAAATATATGATGGAAAAAGAATAGGTGCTATGAAAAAAAGCAACAGAGAAATCGAAATTCACTTGGGCGATCAGGAAAGGTGTCTTTCTGAGGAAGTAGCATTGATATTGAAACCTGAAGGATGAGTAAGTTAGCAGAGTTGGGGGATAGAACCTTGTAAGCAGAGAAAACACTAGGTTCAAAAGATCTGAGCTGGGAAGAGATGGATACATTTAAGAAGTGCAAGAAGACTATGGCAGGAACCCAGAGGGCCTGGGTGGTCATGGTGGAAGTCAGCTAGAAAAATAGGCAAGGACTCTCCCAGGAAAGGATTCTATAGTATGTTCAGCCTTTTGGTTTTTCCTGCAGGCACAATGAAAAGCCAGTGAAAAGTATAGAGAAGGATAAGGAATGATGTGATCCTAGTTTCATGATGTGATCCTATTTTCATTTTAAAAGATCATTCCAGCTTTCTGTGAAGGGGGTAAGAGTAGAAGCAGAGAGACTAGTTAGGAGGTTATACTGAATCATCCAAATAAGATGACTTAACCAGAACAGTGGTTTAGAACCAGGTGGAGGCACAGGAGATGGAGGGACTTGAAATGCATGTTGTAGGTACAGGGAAATTGGAGCAGACGAACAGATTCAGTAATAGAATCCTCTGGGTCTGTATTGTGTTATTCTTTTCTTTGGAATGTCACGACAATGACTATGCGGCCACTAAACACAAGACATTTAGTGTTGCTTCCCTCGGATTTCTACAGATGCTTTGTCCCAGCTCTGAAGATGTATTCAAAGATCAGTCAACTAACAAGCACTTAAATTTAGGCTAGATTTTTGGAGTTCTTCAAAATTCACTCCAGAAGATGTTGTATTCCTGTTTCTCTTTGCCTTCAAGAAATTAATTAGATAAACTGCATAATTACAGTAGAGGGTTGTATTTTATATGTCAGTGTGTTTATGGGGAAATGTATCTTTATTTCAGTGTCTAAATATTTTACCCGTAAAAAAATTTTTTTAAAAAAATGGTAAATTTTGGACAATTTTTGCTATCTTCTTAATGTGGTACTCTTGCTTCTGGCTTTTCAACTTCATGTTTTAGGACATAATCCAAATATTGTAATAGTATTAAAACTTTATCCTTGAAGCCAGTGTTCTACTATTTCAGAGTTAGTTGTAATGGTTCAGGCCTATATTAGAATTTCTTTAGAGATAAGAACACTGTGTACAGAGGCCTGGAAATTTGATGCTCTTGAATTCCATTCTGTTCACCTCCCTCTCCCCATTCGTGCTTGAGTTGCAAATTTATCTCTGTCTACATTTCTCATCTTGAAAATGGACATCAAGTGATTTCCCAGAGGTGTTTGGAGGGCTATCCTTGTGTTTATCAATCAGCTTTTTAAGGCGATATGGGTAAAGGGATATTATGATCTTGGGAACTGAGGGGTCTGTAATGGCTGCTACAGACAAGTAAGAATTCTGTGAGGCCCTGGCAGATTTCCTGCAGGGACATTATACCCACAATCAGTGAAATACATCTAGAAGCTTCCCTTCCTCATTTTAGAGATAGAGCCTCATGTCTGGGGCTCTTCTGACAATGACATTAACATATGTTGAGTGTGGTTTCCATTTTAAACAGTTTATCTGAATAATTTTCATCCAAAATATGCTATTTTGAGTGGATAAAATTCTTCAGTGGCTTATTGATATCTGGAGAGAAAAATGGAGGTGGGGGAAATGATTTTTACAAAGAAATGTGAGGTTGTTTCTGCCAAGCACGTTGATGTTTATAACCTTGTTTTTCCATTTCATGTCTAGGGCACTATTACTCACTTTCTCTTTGACATGGGCCTCATTCTGTTTAAAAACCTTTTTCCAAAAATCTTTAAAAAGTCATTTCTTTGTTTCGCCCTGTTCTTTCGGGTCGTGTCATCACCTCACTACTAGATGATGCTTATTCGTGATCCAGAACAGCCATAGGAAATTGAGGGAATCTGGTAAAATCACTTTGTTGTTCTGACTTTAGTTTGTATGTGGAAGTAAGATAGGAATATAAAAATGGCATAGAGTGTGCTTTCAAATTCCACGGTGTTACTTGTTATTCTGGGCAGGTATCTGAATACTTCACTTATCTCAAAACTGATACTTCTCCCCATGCAAAAAAAAAATTAAAAAACTAAAAAATAAAAAGAGCTCAGGACTCAAAGTTTTAGATAAAGTCAATTACACAAGAGAACTTGAGAGTCAAAGGAGTCTTTTTTTTTTTTTTTTTTTTTTGAGATTCCCTCTTGCACAGATCAGCTGAGCAGATTGCTGTTTCCACGGCTTTCTGGCATCTGGCACAGAAAATGAAAACCCTCTTTTCTAAAAGCAAAGTGTTTAAGGACAAAAAGTTAACCTTCCAAGCATCTAGATTTATTGCCAAAACACTACAAATGAACTATAAAGCAGAAAAACTGTGAGTCAGGTGAACTCTCCATTCTAATTCCAGGGCGAAATTCTAGTTAGTTTCATCAACTGAAGACAGTTAAAAAGGGTGTGGTGTGTGTGTGTGTGTGTGTGTGTTTCCCCACCTGTACATACCTGCTTTACTCCTATTCTCCCCTGGGGATGCAGCCTTTTTATAGTACTAGTAGTAATTAGACCCCTTCCTTTTTAGAGGCTCTTAATCATCTTTTGGATTTGAAGCCAATGTCTCTTTCTCAAAATAGAATGAAAATTCAGCTTCTTAGTTTGCAGCAGCCCTGGTCACTCTTAGTACTCAATGAAGGTTTATTGACCTTAGACACAGTATATGAGACATGTATGAAAAAGCTGCTATAATTGAGTATTTATGAATATCTGTTCTGTCAGTAAGGAAGATAACATTAGTGCATTGAATTAGACTCTTGGTCTTGTTAAAAATGTGTTTTTCCCTATACTGGCACCAGGAAATGTGTTATGGAAGAATATAGTTATTCGGGCGCCTAGGTGGCTCAGTGGGTTAAAGCCTCTGCCTTCGGCTTGGGTCATGATCCCAGGGTCCTGGGATCGAGCCCCACATCGGGCTCTCTGCTCAGCAGGGAACCTGCTTCTCCATCTCTCTCTGCCTGCCTCTCTGCCTGCTTGTGGTCTCTGTCTGTCAAATAAATAAATAAAATCTTTAAAAAAAAAGAGAGAATAACTATATTCTCAATTAAGAATATGCCTCTAAGTCCTAATTATTCTATATAATATAAGTCCTATATTCTCAATTAAGAATGTGCCTCTAAGTCCTAATGTCCATTACTAATTCATTACAGCTCTATGACTCATGAGTCATTTGAAAGTTTAAATATTATTTTCTATTTTCAACCTAGTCTTAGTAATATTAGTAGGACATCCTGTTATGGCTCTTGAACTTACCTCTTGGAAGTTCTAGTGAATTTCCAGCGGAAAAATCCATTGTCATCTTTTCCAGACCATTCAAAGCTTTGGAGACTTCATATCTTCTTTTTTTTTTCTTTTTTTAAAGGTTTTATTTATTGATTTGACAGACAGAGATCACAAGCAGGCAGAGAGGCAGGCAGAGAGAGGAGGAAGCAGGCTCCCTGCTGAGCAGAGAGCCCAACACAGGGCTCGATGCTAGAACCCTGAGATCATGACCTGAGCAGAAGGCAGAGGCTTAACCCACTGAGCCACCCAGGCGCCCTTCATATCTTTTTTTTTTAATATCCTGTATTTTTTTAGTCTGTCTTTATACAACTACTTCCCTATTCCCTTCTGATATTTCATATATATCTTGTGGGCTGTGGTAGCCAAATAGGCGGTGTGTATTTAAGATACACACACAGTGTTTCTGTAAGGAGATAAGATTTTATTTTTATATGTAATTGTATTTATGATTTCATGTTCTTATAAACAATACTTCCCTCATAATATTATGTGACATTAAAGGACATAATGCCTGGAAAGCAATTAGCACAGTACTCGGCATGACAGGCACTCAGTAAATGTTAACACTTGTTAGTATTTCATTTTTATAACATTTTAATGACCATACACCATACACCATGGCCAGCCACTTTCCTTTCTTTCTTTCTTTCTTTTTTTTTTTTTTTTTGATCCTGAGTTCCTCTTATACTTTAGTAGGGGATATCATTGATAGTCTTAATACCATCTCTGGTATTTATTTGTTTCATTCATTCAACAAATCATTTCCTAAGTATTCTAGGAATTGAGCTAGGTACGGGATATGGCCATGAGAAAGGCAAGGTCTCTGCCTTCAGAGAGCCTACCACACACAGGGAGATTACCAGTTACATAGAACCCCAGGGATCTGCAATAAGGTGCAGTGAGAAGGGCTGGCTCCGTGGGAGAACATAGAAGGGGGAGCTAACCTAGGAAATGGGTAGGCTTCCTGGAAGAAGTGATGTGAAAGCTGAGACCTGGAGGTACGTAGGAGTCAGCCAGACAGAGGAGGCAAGGGAAGGACAAGCATGGGGGCGACTGCCAGAAGGACTAGTATGCCTGACACTTGGAGCAGAGAGAAAGGGCTGTTTACTGAGGAACTGAAAGAAATCCAGCCGCATGGGGAGAGGAGAAAGAGACAGAGAAGGCTGGAGGTGTTGGCAGCACCAGATCTCAGAGAGCCTTGGGATTCATGTCAAGGAGTGTGGACTCTTTGCCCCAGTAGCTGTGAAACCAGCACTGGCTCCTCTGTATCCATCTAATATGACCCACCCTGCCAACCTCCTCCACCTTTTCGAGCCCTTTCCTCTTATTCCCCCACATGAGCCCACTTGCCCATGAGTTTGCTCATTTCCTCCACTGGAATGCCCTTCCTTAACGGCTGTCATTCAGTGGGGACGGGATAGGGTGGTGTGGATATGGACATTGGGGAGGGTATGTGATATGATGAGTACTGTGAAATGTGTAAACCTGGCGAGTCACAGACCTGTACCCCTGGAGATAAAAACACATTATATGTTTATTTAAAAATTTAAAAATTAAAAAAAAAAAAAAAGGCTGCCGTTCAATGGGGGAACGATTGGTTGAGTAAACGGTGTGTGCCAGGCCTTGGGAGCCTTCAGCCTTCCAACACATTTCATTCATCAGGCTACAAATACGTTTTTAAGCACCAACCTGTAGAGGGAGCTGTGCTACTTTTTTTTTTTTTTATTTCTTTTTAGTGTTCCAGAATTCATTGTTTATGCACTACACTCAGTGCTCCATGCAATACATGCCCTCCACAATACCCACCACCAGGCTCACCCAACCTCCCAGCCTCCTGCCCTCCAAAACCTTCAGATTGTTTCTGAGTCCACAGTCTCTCATGGTTCATCTCCCCCTCCAATTTCCCCCAACTCCCTTCTCCTCTCCAGCTCCCCATGTCCTCTGTGTTATTCCTTATGTTCCACAAATAAGTGAAACCATATGATAATTGACTCTCAGTGGCCGTGCTACTTTTAAAAGACATTTCTGAGAAGGACACAGGTGCCCCAACTGGAATAACCTCATCCATTTTTCTTCATCCTTTGAAATCCTAATATTTTAAATAAATCCCTCCTCTGGCTCTTGCCACTTTTGATACTGCATTCCAGCTCGTTACATCACGAGTCTGAAAGCTCTCAAAGATCTCAGTGTGATAGGGGACAGAGTCCAGGTCCAATGGATCATTGTATTTTCCACAGCTCCCAACCTGGCCTGAGTCCAGGAGCTGCGATGTTCATAATTAATATATAAGTGAATGAATTTTCTGAAAATAAATAAAATAACCTTATTTTGGTACTTCCTAATGACCCACCTTGCCAAGCACAGCAATTAAATTACTTGTTTCAAAGTGATGAAACCTGAATCTAGTAGGATTTCTCCCCAAAATCCCTGCTTTTTATAGGATTCCAAGATTTACATAAAAACCCCGTGAGTAAATAAAATATTATTAAGGATTTCACGTCTAAAGTACTTGATACTCTATCACCTTCTCTACTGTCATCTCTGCACTGTGCATTTGCTCATGCTTTTAGTATGTGCTTATTATCATGACAAGTCAGAAAAGAAGAATAATGAGTAGACTTCCACCTGCTGATTGCTAAAAATAAAATTCTTCCTCACCTTTAGTTTTTCCATTTTACAGCTCTCGGCATGAATTTATAGCTAACATTTTTAGTGGTCACGTCTGCATTTCCTAGGCACACGGATAGTATTTCTGCTAGGTTCTGTGACTCACAGTGGATACTAGAGTTGAATCCTGATTGCACAGTGAATGCTGGAGTCGAGGCTTAATTCTCTCCAGTGTATTCCATGGTCTATTTGAATAAAAGGACAAGGAAAAAAGCCACTTCATTCTAGGGGATTTTTAAATACCTCTGAAATATCTGTGCTGAAATAGCGGACAGTCTTGAACTTGAGACCCACGATATGTGTGTTCAGATACACTGCCCACTCTGGCTTGCTGGCACCCACCCACGCTTGCTAATGCTGTTTGAGCTTTATTTGAAACTGCATGAAATGCTTTGAGGACTTTCCTTGTTAGCTGTCAGAAAGCCATTTCAGATAACCTGCTAAAGCCAACATTAAGAGTTTCCTCCTGGGGTGCCTAAGCAGCTAATTCGGTCAAGTGTCTGCCTTTGGCTCAGGTCATGATCCCAGGGTTCTGGAACCAAGCCCCGCATCAGGCTCCCGACTCAGCAGGAGCCTGCTTCTCTCCTGTTCCCCCTGCTTGTGCTCTCTCTGTCTGTCAAATAAATAAATAAAATCTTTAAAAAAAAAAGAGAGAGAGAGAGAGTAGTCTCTTTTTTTTTTTAAAGCACTTTTTTATTCTTTTTTTTTTTTAATTTATTTATTTGACAGAGAGAGATCACAAGTAGACAGAGAGGCAGGCAGAGAGAGAGAGAGGGAAGCAGGCTCACCGCCGAGCAGAGAGCCCGATGCGGGACTCGATCCCAGGACCCTGAGATCATGACCTGAGCCGAAGGCAGCGGCTTAACCCACTGAGCCACCCAGGCGCCCCGAGAGAGTAGTCTCTTAAGGAGAAGTGGGGAGGTTGGTGGCTTATCAAAGAACAGTGGACATAGTGATAGACTTGGGTGGCCTCAGTCATTCACCTGGTCACCATACTCAATTTTCTTCTCTGGGATTGGGTAGCAGTCTTTCAGCTGGATTGGTGACAGTCTCAAATAGCTAATATAAGAGAGCTATTGCTGAGGGACAGGGAGGGGATTTTCACTTAAGAAATGACACTTTGGGAATGTCCCATGCCCCACTTCTATTTAGTTACTTCCCATCCCTTATCCTGTATCATCATCCTAGAGCAGTTACCAGCCATTGAGTGACAGCTTTTGCCAGGTGCCATACAGTCATTATCTAAATCAATCTTCCAGATTATTCTAGGTCAGCACTATTATTACCCTTACATTCAAGATGAGGAGCTACCTTTAGAGAAAATAAGTAGCAGCTGTAATTCCATGCTCTCGGGCACTCAGCTGCACTCCTTCGTCTCAGACAGAGTACATGCATTAACTTCCGTCCTGGCTAGAACAAAGCTTAGCTGTGAAAGCTGATCTCTCAGACACATTCCAAAAACAAACCTCATACTCTGAACCAAAACTTCAGGAGATTTTAGAGCTTATCTTCCAAGTAAGATAATTTTTCCTGTACATATTTTAAAAGTTAACTATAAAACTCCAAAAGAATAGCCAATATCAGGGTGCCTGGGTGGCTCAGTGGGTTAAAGCCTCTGCCTTTGGCTCAGGTCATGATCTCAGGGTCCTGGGATTGAGCCCTGCATCGGGCTCTCTGCTCAGCAGGGAGCCTGCTTCCTCCTCTCTCTCTACCTGCCTCTCTGCCTATTTGTGATCTCTGTCTGTCAAATAAATAAATAAATAAATCTAAAAAAAAAAAAAAAGAGAGAGAATAGCCAGTATCTAGCAATAACAATATTAAGAAATTCTTTGCCTAATAGCTGTACTTCCCCACCCCCCCAGAACCCTGTAGCATGCTGGCAACCTAAGATATTCTATTATTCATCCAGGCAGAAGAGAAAAGCCCAGTCTCAGTAGGCAGGCAAGCAAGGTTCTGGGCCTAGGGGTGGCCTTCCCACGCTGCACACACCCACGCAGTCTTTTCTGAGTCAGGTATTGGAAATCATTGCCTCCTTCTCTCTTGCATAATTGGTGGTACTTTGGAGTAAGGGAAAGATGAATGACCCCCTATCATAACGCAGATCATTCCTACCCACCAGCACCTCCTGTCCCCTCCCCACATCGCCATTTCCCTGTCTGAAGATGCTCAGAATCCTACTGGCTTAACTTTATCTAGTAAAAGCAAACATGGTTAAAGGCATAGCTATGTTTTTGAGTATAGTGTTTTTGAGCATTACCTTCATCTTTATTAACTATTGCTAAATGAGAAGGACGGGCTCTTAGGTATGTTAGCAGACTGTTGTACACTTGACCCATTCAGCTGTCAATTCACTTTTTAACACAGAAATTTTATAGGTATTAATTTCTAAAAATATTCAAAGGGTCACTACCCAGTGAAATTATGTTCTATCAGTACTAAGAGGGTGGTTGGGTTATGGACATTGGGGAGGGTATGTGCTATAGTGAGTGCTGTGAAGTGTGCAAGCCTAATGATTCACAGACCTGTACCCCTGGGGTAAATAATACATTATATGTTAATAAAAAACTAAACTATGTAAGTGCTAAAAAATAATAATAATAGTAGATCAATTTTCTTAGTAGTTAGATTGCCAAGTATTTTTCTAATCAAAGAATTTGATGCATGTGAGTATAATAAAACTCATTTCGTTGAAGTGTGAATGGGAGTTGCACAGTTTTGCCATGGGGTGGACAGACTCTTTGAGCAATGAGTCGGTTTTCATACACAGAGAAATTAAGTCATCATTTTAACTCTCAAACCTATCAGCTTTCACATTCTACCTTTAAATGAGCAAATGAGAAATGTTTACACATATGCACATACATGTATATTTATACACACACAGAGTAATATTTAATTGCCAACTATTTCTCTTACTGTAGATAAAAGAATTGAGTTTTAGGAATGGGTTTAAGTTCTTGGCAGTAACTCTGTGGTTTGGGAAAACCCATTTATAGGACAGCTTATCTCATTATTGAATTTTAACACAGTTTATAAGTTCCCTTTATGAAATTTTAGTTACAAGTTCCTCTTCTTTCTTTCATTAGACACACCTCAGGCATGATTCTATTTTCAATTTTAGTGTTGCAAAACACCAGCAGTAAGAATAGACTGTCAGTCCTAGAAAAGGTGAAGTAAGCCATTCATTCATTGATGCAATTTACCTTAGTTAAACCAGTAAAGACTGTAGAGCTTGGGTTTTTATTTTCTGCACATTGTCCTGCTGGAAATCATGTTTGGGGGCTCTTCTTACTTTAGACATCTGACAATCGTGTCTTTTTTTTTCTATTAATGGGATGGGGTGCTAAAAGGACTTGAGATGAGCTGCCAATCCCCACTAACCCCTTTCTTCCTAAACATCCAGGTCAGGGAGCAATCTAAAGGTGTTTTTTACTCTCTAGTTGAAGTCCCCCCAAGCCTGTCCGGTTCCCCCAAATCACATTTTATAGACGTCAGAGCCTTCAATGGTGTTTGCAGCTTTTCTTTCCCTAGTTTCTCTGAAGGACTTTTATTAACAACCCATAAAATCTTTGAATATATAGAATTCCTCACTTGGGTATTTCTTAGTATAAAATCTAACATAGAGAAGAGAAAATTCTGACTTTCAGATGTTGAAATGTTTTGTTCAATACTGTAGTGCAGTCATCTAAAAATTGAGTGGCATTAAATCAGTCTATTTTATATCATCTTTCATATTTGCATACTCTTACTCAACATATTTTTAATCCCAGACATTGGAATCAGATAATATAAGGGTGCTATTCTGCAAATGCTGTAAGCCTATCCTAGCTTACCTATGCGTTTCTTGGTTTTGTATATTTCCGAACTATAGGCACATTTTTTATTGCTCAGAAATGCTTGTCAAGAATTTAGATTAAAAAATAAATAAACTTGTCAAGAAGCAAAATGTGATATAAATCAATTTCTTGTCATTGTCCAAATTGAAAAGATTTAAAAAACAATTACCTTAAAGAATGGTCAAAGTGTTTTTCTAGTTTTCATCCCTTATGAAAATATTCACATTGTAACACTCAATGTAACACTCACCATTTTTTACATGAGAAATCATATATATATATGAAAATGATTAAAATAAAAACTTGTTTATTTTTCTTTAAAATACTTCTGTAACTTGAAATGAATACACTCAATTTCACATGTATCCATTTAGAAAGGAAGAATACTAAGGGGATTTGAGGGGAGCATGCCGAGCCACTTTCCAACTGAAGTCCCTCCAGAGAAATGGGTTTCTGAATTTGAAGGACAAGACCACGCTATTTATTTGGGAAGGAGGGAAGACATTGCAGAATTCTAATAAGGAATATTTAAGGAACCTCACCTTTTCTTTCAGCTAGTTTAGGAGTCAGAAATACCTTCTTCTTGCCAGATACACCATTCATGGGCAATCATTCAGAGTGGCCTGGCCACCATTTATGAAATCTCTGCTCAGCTGTTTGTTTTCCACGTGTGTTCATAAAAATTTAAGTTAATAGTTGAAATGGAGGGGGAAAAATTTAATGATAAGACAGTGAGTTTGGAGTCCCAAATTAGCATCTGTTTGACTCCAGGATTCAAAAGTCCTCAGACAAGTTGAGGCTAAGAAGATGATGAATGAAACTGGGTGATGGAATGGATTCCAAGTTCTGAAGTTAGGAAGGACAGAGCAGCAGGTACAGGAGAAAGGCTGCTAGGAACCTCTCAATACCACCAGAATTCAGGGGATAATCCAGGAGCTGTGACAAACCATATTCCAAACACAAGAAACATGTCCAGACAAATCTAGACAGCATAATTTTTCACTGGCTGGTTTAAATCACCAAATTAAGGTCCAGATTTTGCTTTTATCAAAATTCTTATTAAATAAAAGTCTCAGCTCAATGTGGTACAATACAATTTTGACCATCACATTCAAATCGTTCTTGACAGCATCCAAGTCTAAAGCAGATTGAAAGTTCAGGAGGCAACACCAGTTCATTTTCTACGGAGCTCGTTTTGTTCTTCTCTAAACAGTGGTAAAGGAAAGACATTTCTCAGATCTTCAGCCATGCCCTTGCATTCTTAGCAAGGAGGCCAGAATTAAATGAACTGTAACGAATGCCCTTTCACCCCTGGACCCAAAGTGCAGGTCGATTGGCAATTCTTCCAGTGCAATGGCCTGTGTTCTTGTACTCATGCTAGAGCACTGGCATCTCCATTATCAGCACCATCAATGCAATTATGAAGACTGTGTTTTTCAAAGGGCTCACTCCTGAGCCCCCTCCCTTTCTTTCCCTGTGTGTGTGTGTTTGTGTGTGAGGGGGAGAGAGAGAGAGAGAGAGAGAGAGAGAGAGATACTAGAAGGAGAGGATATCAAATTTCTTCTGAAGCAGCACTGGCCAGCTACATACATAATTTAAAATTCTCTAATAGCCACATGAACAGATAAAAATAGGTGAAATTACTTTAAATCTATCCTACTTAACCCAGTGTATCAAAAACATTATCATTTCAATATGTGATCAATATAAAAAGTTGTCAGTAAGATACGATTCATCCCTTTTTTATACTGTGTATTTGAAATCCGTGGTAGGCTTTACATTCCACCGCATAGCCTCAATTTGGATGAGGCACATTTCTGCCAAAAGAGCCCCGATTTGGCCGATAGCTGTTAGATCCAATGGCCCTGATCTAGAACACGGCTCCCTCTTAGCCAGTGGTATCCCATTTGAAATGCCTCACTTCTGATGTCACAGCTCTCTCTCTGAGTATGTTTCTCTTTACAGAAGAAACTCATGTGTGTAAATATTTTCATCCAGATTCTAACACACACACACACACACACATACACACACTAACAGCTGAGTCTGAATGGCCTATCCCAATTTCCTTCTGCAAAAGTATGAAAAATAAACTATCTCCTCTCTCCAGGGCTGTCTGAGGAAGCATGTGTGCCTATTATCTTGCACATTAATGGGTTCCCGTATTTAGTGTTGTCAGAGCTGCTGACTCATTGCCTCTGAAAGGCGCTGCTGCCCATGGCGATGGTTGGACAGAATGCCAATAGCGCCTGCCCACAGCTTCTGAAAAGCTGACCTTGGAACAACATCCACATTCTTTGGGTTGGTTTTGCTGACATACTCTCAACTCGAAAACTGTTTTTAAAACAAAAGCATAATGAAGTATTGAGCTTCTAAAGCAATTGTATTTCAGTTCACTAGATTATCTGAGGGTGTCGAGGAGGGCAAAGCAGCAAGGAAATGAGTCTACAGAGGGAACCATCCTTGAAAGTTGACATTTGAGCTTCAGGCATATAATTCTTGGAGACCATGTTCTAAGACAGCATGGGTATCCAAATGAAACAAGACTGTCATGGGATATGTTTTTCGACTTTCTCAAGAACCTTTATTAGCTCCGTGTTACTGACCTATTTAACATTTTATTTAATTTTGTCTCAGAATTGCCAAATTTATCCCTAGATACATCCTAAAATGTTCTCCTCAAATTAAACTTCTAAGCAAAGTGATATAAGATGTCCTCCATCAATTAATAAAGACTAAGCTACTATTAAATACTTAAAACTGGGATCAAATTAAACAGGAACTACTCGATACAGCTCTGGCTAGTGGGTGAGATGATCCTTCACACTAGAGTCATCTAACACTAAACATTAAAATTACCGTATGACTCACATCTCACAGGGAATAGTCAGAGTTGGCTTTGCTGAGTTTAGTGAGTTTCACATACACAGGAGCTGAACTGTTCAGTTTGTTGTTTTGGCACTTTCTCACCACTAGGGGGAGAACAGAGGATACTCTGTTCCCACCCTTGAACCCCCAGTGAGTGGTGATAGAGCACAGCCAAAGGGAGGTGCTGTCCTTACACAGGGCACAAGCTCTTCATTTCAATTCCATCACTACCATCCTTTTATTTTTCTCAACACTGAAGTCAAATATCAGATATAAATAAGCTTGCATCGTTGTTTTCTTGTTGTAAAAAGCTTTGTCGTCTGGGTTTTGTGTGTGTGTGTGTGTGTGTGTGTGTGTTTTTCCACTCAGGTCACTACCAAAAGCGGTAAAAATAAAACATAGACCAACAGAAACTCTTATAATTTCAAGGAAAGTAAGAGAGAGCATATTTCTTTGACGCAGTAAAAAATATTCATAGAGGTAAAAGATGCAGGCACATTGTGTCTGGGTTCTCCTGGGTGTCTACCCACGTATCTACACATTTCCATCAGTTATATGGGCCTATAAGCTTAGCATTCTCCAGCACTCAGTCTCTTTGTCAGAGTACAAGATCCATATGCACGTGCGTGTACACACATGCGTGCGTGCGCACAGGCGCGCGCGCGCACACACACGCACACACACACACCCCTTGCCCTTTGTTGAAGCAAATACCCTCTTTTTCCCTTTTCTCCTTAGCATCCATTTC
Source organism: Meles meles (assembly GCF_922984935.1). Classification (NCBI taxonomy): domain Eukaryota; kingdom Metazoa; phylum Chordata; class Mammalia; order Carnivora; family Mustelidae; genus Meles; species Meles meles. The sequence goes on from NC_060077.1 coordinate 58,159,790, forward strand.
CTTGAATTCAATTTCCTCCACAAAGTGGTAAAATCTAGAGGACTGAGATCCGGGCAAGGGTAAACATTGTTGGAAACACATTTCTCAAGTGTTTGTTCTAGGTCTTGGGCAGAAGGGGTCCCTTTGACTCCTCGTGATCTAGCTTTCTGATCATAGTGTAAACCATTGGTAATACCTGCTTCTCACACATGACAAGGGATTGGGAGATCATGGGCCCCCATGATCTCCCAATGGGTCAAGATACCAACTCTCATTTGTTACTACTAACTCTAACTACCAAGAAATACCTCTCATGACTGATTACACAAGGATTTGCAAGATCAGCATTTGTAGGGCAAATCTTTGTATTCAACATAGTGGGGGCAGGGGCACATCTGCATCCAGTCCATACACACAGAGGAAATGCAGAAATAAAGTTGGATTGGTGTAGCACAAGCAAATTCTAACAAGTGCAGCAGATATTCTGATTTACTCACTTCATTGCTTCTTGATCTTAAAAACAAGTGGTAATAGGGGCATCTGGGTGGCTCAGTCGGTTAAGCATCTGACTTTGACTCAGGTTGTGATCTCAGGGTCCTGGGATAGAGCCCCGTGTTCCACTCCCTGCCCAGCAGGGAGTCCGCTTGTGCCTCTCCCTCTGCCCTTCCCTCCACTTGCGCTCTCTCTCAAGTAAGTGAATAAAATATTTTTTTAAAAGGTGGTAATACGGGCGCCTGGTGGCTCAGTGGGTGAAAGCCTCTGCCTTCCGCTCAGATTTTGGTCCCAGGGTCCTGGGATCGAGCCCCACATCCGGTTCTCTGCTCAGCAGGGAACCTGCTTCCCTTCCTCTCTCTCTGCCTGCCTCTCTGCCTGCTTGTGATCTCTGTCTGTCAAATAAATAAAATCTTTAAAAAAAAAAAAAAGGTGGTAATATAAATATTAGCAATCCTTGTTAACACTGTCGCATTTACTATGTCAGGGGCTATACTAAGCGACCCTCTTTCATCTTTCAAACACCCTGTGAGGTAAGATCAGTTATTCCTATTTTTGAACTGTGGCACATGGGGCTCAGAGTGGCTATGTAATTTGCCCAATATCACAGAGATTCTGTTCAATTTCAGAGCCTTCACTCAACCACCTTACAATATTCCCTCCCCAAGACAGTCTTAGGGGATCCTTGAGGTCAATCTACTTTAACAATAACTCTAGGGGCACCTGGGTGGCTCAGTGGGTTAAAGCCTCTGCCTTCGGTTTAGGTCATGATCCCAGGGTCCTGGGATCTAGCCCCACATTGGGCTCTCTGCTCAGTGGGGAACCTGCTTCCTCCTCTCTCTCTCTCTCTCTGCCTGCCTCTCTGCCTACTTGTGATCTCTGTCAAATAAATAAATAAAATCTTTAAAAAAAAATAACTCTAACATGTTACTTGCTATTTTTACCATGTGCACATTTGCAGTGATGATGCAGAAGTAATGGTGGGTATAACCGACTGTCACCTTATTACAATCAAGGCAATGGCACCAACGTGTCCTGGTAGAAATTATATTCTTCACTGCCATGCATTTACAGTAAAAAATAAAGAAAGAAAGGGTCAGCCACAACAACAACAAAAATCTAATTAAATCTTGAAACTCAAGTACACATAATCTGTGTGGGAAAATGGGCAGTGAGCATAAAACCCTTAAAATTTATTAAGGGACAGTGGTTGCCTACAAGTAGAATTGTTCAGTGCAAATTGAACTAGCCACTTCTTTTCTAGAACAATACATTTACTTAAGAAAGAACGGCTGACAGACAAACTATGGTTCTTCAGACCTGGTATTTGGCAACGATTTCCTTGAAAATGAATGAAGTCAGCCTGTCACTTCAGAGAAAACGAACAGTATTTTCTGACAATGATAAAATTCAAACTCTGAAGTAAAAATTAGAATCTTGGAAAGCTCGCATCTGCCACCGTGAACTTGACAGCTTCCCAATACCTAAAAGCCTTTTCTGATGAGATTGATGGTGAGATTAACAAATAGGGCTTTTTGTCATTGACAATGAAAGGCATCAACATTTGGAAGATCTGCATACCTCCGTGAGCCAAAACTTCCCAAAGAGCCAACATTATGATGAAATCATACAGTAGTAAAAAAAGATCTACACAAAGTACAAGACAGATAATGAATTTTAATGCCAGGGACTATGCAAAGTTCACTGATGTGGCTCAGGTTCCACACTGCAACTCACCTTTAAGAAACAACTGCTTGCTGAGTTTCAGGGTCATAGCAAGAAAACTATCCACAGTCACCTGAAAGACTCTCATGTACCACCTTTGCAAATTGCACATCTGTGTAAATGTGGAGTTTCTTCATGTTCTTCGACCAAAACAGCTTATTGCCATAAATGCAAAAGCAGATATGAAAATCCAGCTACCTTCTCTCTGTTAAGCCAAGCATTTTTTTTAAAAGAGTTTATTTATTTATTTGACAGAGATCACAAGTAGGCAGAGAGGCATATAGAGAGAAAGAGAGAGAGAGAGAGAGAGGAGGAAGCAGGATCCCTGCTGAGCAGAGACCCCAATGTGGGACTCCATCCCAGGACTCTGGAATCATGACCTGAGCTGAAGGCAGAGGCTTTAACCCACTGAGCCACCCAGGTGACCCAAGCCAAACATTTTTTTTTTTAAGCCAAACATTTTTAAAGAGACTTCCCAAAATGAAAAACCATGCCATACGTCTCACTATATTTTTTTGTTTGGGGAAAATATTGCTATTTTTATTAAAAATAGATATCATTTATGTTATATCAAATGGGTTTGTCATTGTTACATAAATAAATCTATAAATAAATAATACTTAATACTTTAAGTCAATAAATAAATATTTTAAGTCAGTTTCTAATAGGAGATATTGATAGATCGAACACACAGAAACAGAAGCTTTTGGGGGTTTTCACTACAAAATGTCTGCGAACCCTATGATGTGGGGTATAGCATCTTTTTTTTTTTAACTTCAAAGTGGCATGGCGCCTTATTCATATCAAGTTAAATGCTATATCTTTTACTTTCATTTTTAAAAAAGATACTCTTCCCCTCTGAGTCAGATGAAAATGGTGAGTCAGATTCTCAGGAGCCCTCAGGTGGCTAACTAAGCATATGGCATATTCAAGGCCATCAGTCAAGGTAGAAGTACATTACTGAAGGGCAAAGCCTGAACATTCATTCCCAGAATCAGATCCTTCTTTCCCTTTATGATTTCCAGAAAAAAAGAAGGGGGAAAAAAAAAAGGATTTCTTTGTCTAAGAAAAGACCCATCCAGATTATTCACGTAAATATTTGTTTCTGGGGAAACAAGATGTACAAGAAATATTGCAAGGAAAGAAATAAGTAAGAATCTGGTTTTCATGCCAGAGAATTTGTCACTGAAATTGCATCCCAATAACAACTGCATTTGCATACATGTTGTTTTATGAGCTTGAGCTTTATGGCTAGGTTGTATGCTTATTAGAGAAGAGTAATGTTTTTCAGAAATGTGGAATTCTGTGTGCTTAGTACAAAAAATTAACTCAGGGTATTTGTGGGAGGTTTGGTTCTCTGCAGACAAACATTTACTCCCCTATCCAGCCACCTGTCCCCACCCCCACCACCCCCCGCATTTTTAATGTCACTAAGATAGCTGGCGAAGGTCCTAGAAAATCTTTTTTGAATTTTGTTTTTTTCCCCCTATATCCAGTTTCATGACTTCCTTCCTTCCTTTATTCTTTTCTATTTGTTTTGATCTTTACATCATGGTAAAATCAAACAGACACACTCACATCAAGTCCCATTGTATCATTAGTCTCTTAAAACTAGGCTGCCCTTTAACAAACAAATGCACACAAAATCTGAGTGTGATCATGCTGGTCACGTCTTTCCAGGGAGATTTCAGTAGAACCTATGATATACCTGTATGTGGCTAATTAAAAAGTTGTCTTCTTAAAAATTAATTGAATTCATGTTTGGCACATTACGATTTAACCTCCCAAGTTCAACGTAATTCTCTTTTTGACCAAATTGGCAGGTATATTGTATGCAAGAGACAAAAGACTGATCTTGGGTAAATATTTTTTTTATCCTGGGCAACAAAAATAAGTTAATCTTTTTGCCCTACTTGGAATTAGTTTCAACATGGAGAGTTTTTTTAATTTATTTATTTCTTTCAGTGTAACAGTATTCATTGTTTTTGCACAACACCCAGTGCTCCATGCAATACATGCCCTCCCTATTACCCAGCACCTGTTCCCCCAACCTCCCACCCCCGACCCTTCAAAACCCTCAGGTTGTTTTTCAGAGTCCATAGTCTCTTATGGTTCACCTCCCCTTCCAATTTTTTTTTTATAAACATATAATGTATTTTTATCCCCAGGGGTACAGGTCTGTGAATCGCCAGGTTTACACACTTCACAGCACTCACGATAGCACATACCCTCCCCAATGTCCATAACCCCCTCCGCCTCTCCCAACCCCACCTCCCCACAGCAACCCCCAGTTTGTTCTGTGAGATTAAGAGTCATTTATGGTTTGTCTCCCTCCCAATCCCATCTTGTTTCATTTATTCTTCTCCTATCCCCCTAACCCCCCACGTTGCATCTCCACGTCCTCATATCAGGGAGATCATATGATAGTTGTCTTTCTCCGATTGACTTATTTCACTAAGCATGATACCCTCTAGTTCCATCCATGTCGTTGCAAATGGCAAGACTTCATTTCTTTTGATGGCTGCATAGTATTCCATTGTGTATATATACCACCTCTTCTGTATCCTTTCATCTGTTGATGGACATCTAGGTTCTTTCCATAGTTTGGCTATTGTAGACATTGCTGCTATAAACATTCAGGTACACGTACCCCTTCGGATCACTGCGTTTGTATCTTTAGGGTAAATACCCAGTAGTGCAATTGCTGGGATAGGGTAGTTCTATTTTCAACATTTTGAGGAACCTCCATGCTGTTTTCCAGAGTGGTTGCACCAGCTTGCATTCCCACCAACAGTGTAGGAGGGTTCCCCTTTCTCCGCATCCTCGCCAGCATCTGTCATTTCCTGACTTGTTAATTTTAACCATTCTGACTGGTGTGAGGTGATATCTCATTGTGGTTTTGATTTGTATTTCCCTGATGCCGAGTGACGTGGAGCACTTCTTCATGTGTCTGTTGGCCATCTGGATGTCTTCTTTGCAGAAATGTCTGTTCATGTCCTCTGCCCATTTCTTGATTGGATTGTTTGTTCTTTGGGTGTTGAGTTTGCGAAGTTCTTTATAAATTTTGGATATTAGCCCTTTATCTGATATGTCGTTTGCAAATATCTTCTCCCATTCTGTCAGTTGTCTTTTGGTTTTGTTGACTGTTTCCTTTGCTGTGCAAAAGGTTTTGATCTTGATAAAATCCCAATAGTTCATTTTTGCCCTTGCTCCCCTTGCCTTTGTCGATGTTCCTAGGAAGATGTTGCTGCGGCTGAGGTCGAAGAGGTCGCTGCCTGCATTTTCCTCAAGGATTTTGATGGATTCCTTTCTCACATTGAGGTCCTTCATCCATTTGGAGTCTATTTTCGTGTGTGGTGTAAGGAAGTGGTCCAATTTCATTTTTCTGCATGTGGCTGTCCAATTTTCCCAGCACCATTTATTGAAGAGGCTGTCTTTTTTCCATTGGACATTCTTTCTTGCTTTGTCGATGATTAGCTGACCATAGAGTTGAGGGTCAATTTCTGGACTCTCTATTCTGTTCCATTGATCTATGTGTCTGTTTTTGTGCCAGTACCATGCTGTCTTGATGATGACAGCTTTGTAATAGAGCTTGAAGTCCGGAATTGTGATGCCACCAACTTTGGCTTTCTTTTTCAATATTCCTTTGGCTATTCGAGATCTTTTCTGGTTCCATATAAATTTTAGGAGTATTTGTTCCATTTCTTTGAAAAAAATGGATGGGATTTTGATAGGGATTGCATTAAATGTGTAGATTGCTTTAGGTAGCATAGACATTTCACAATATTTATTCTTCCAATCCAGGAGCATGGAACATTTTTCCATTTCTTTGTGTCTTCCTCAAATTCTTTCATGAGTACTTTATAGTTTTCTGCGTATAGATTCTTAGTGTCTTTGGTTAGGTTTATTCCTAGGTATCTTATAGTTTTGGGTGCAATTATAAATGGGATTGACTCCTTAATTTCTCTTTCTTCTGTTTTGTTGTTGGTGTACAGAAATGCAACTGATTTCTGTGCATTGATTTTATATCCTGACACTTTACTGAATTCCTGGACAAGTTCTAGCAGTTTTGGAGTGGAGGCTTTTGGGTTTTCCACATATAGTATCATATCATCTGCGAAGAGTGATAGTTTGACTTCTTCTTTGCCGATTTGGATGCCTTTAATTTCTTTTTGTTGTCTGATTGCTGAGGCTAGGACTTCTAGTACTATGTTGAATAGCAGTGGTGATAATGGACATTCCTGCCGTGTTCCTGACCTTAGCAGAAAAGCTTTCAGTTTTTATCCATTGAGAATGATATTTGCAGTGGGTTTTTCATAGATGGCTTTGATAATATTGAGGTATTTGCCCTCTATCCCTACACTTTGAAGAGTTTTGATCAGGAAGGGATGCTGTACTTTGTCAAATGCTTTTTCAGCATCTATTGAGAGTATCATATGGTTCTTGTTCTTTCTTTTATTAATGTGTTCTGTCACATTGATTGATTTACGGATGTTGAACCAACCCTGCAGCCCTGGAATAAATCCCACTTGATCGTGGTGAATAATCCTTTTAATGTACTGTTGAATCCTATTGGCTAGTATTTTGGCGAGAATTTTTGCATCTGTGTTCATCAAGGATATTGGTCTGTAGCTCTCTTTTTTGGTGGGATCCTTGTCTGGTTTTGGGATCAAGGTGATGCTGACCTCATAAAATGAGTTTGGAAGTTTTCCTTCCATTTCTATTTTTTGGAACAGTTTCAGGAGACTAGGAATTAGTTCTTCTTTAAATGTTTGGTAGAATTCCCCTGGGAAGCCGTCTGGCCCTGGGCTTTTGTTTGTTTGGAGATTTTTGATGACTGTTTCAATCTCCTTACTGGTTATGGGCCTGTTCAGGTTTTCTATTTCTTCCTGGTTCAGTTGTGGTAGTTTATATGTCTCTAGGAATTCATCCATTTCTTCCAGATTGTCAAATTTGTTGGCGTAGAGTTGCTCATAGTATGTTCTTATAATTGTCTGTATTTCTTTGGTGTTAGTTGTGATCTCTCCTCTTTCATTCATGATTTTATTGATTTGGGTCCTTTCTCTTTTCTTTTTGATGAGTCTGGCCAGGGGTTTATCAATCTTATTGATTCTTTCAAAAAACCAGCTCCTAGTTTCATTGATTTTTTCTATTGGTTTTTTTTTTTTTTTTTCTATTTCATTGATTTCTGCTCTGATCTTCATGATTTCTCTTCTCCTGCTGGGTTTAGGGTTTCTTTCTTGTTCTTTCTCCAGCTCCTTTAAGTGTAGGGTTAGGTTGTGTACTTGAGACCTTTCTTGTTTCTTGAGAAAGGCTTGTACCGCTATATATTTTCCTCTCAGGACTGCCTTTGCTGTGTCCCACAGATTTTGAACCATTGTGTTTTCATTATCATTTGTTTCCATGAATTTTTTCAGTTCTTCTTTAATTTCCTGGTTGACCCATCCATTCTTTAGAAGGATGCTGTTTAGTCTCCATGTATTTGGGTTCTTTCCAGCTTTCCTCTTGTGATTGAGTTCTAGCTTCAGAGCATTGTGGTCTGAAAATATGCAGGGAATGATCCTAATCTTTTGATACCAGTTGAGACCTGATTTGTGACCCAGGATGTGATCTATTCTGGAGAATGTTCCATGTGCACTAGAGAAGAATGTGTATTCTGTTGCTTTGGGATGAAATGTTCTGAATATATCTGTGATGTCCATCTGGTCCAGTGTGTCATTTAAGGCCTTTATTTCCTTGTTGATCTTTTGCTTGGACGATCTGTCCATTTCAGTGAGGGGAGTGTTCAAGTCCCCTACTATTATTGTATTATTTTTGATGTGTTTCTTTGATTTTGTTATTAATTGGTTTATATAGTTGGCTGCTCCCACGTTAGGGGCATAGATATTTAAAATCCTTAGATCTTCTTGTTGGACAGACCCTTTGAGTAGGATATAGTGTCCTTCCTCATCTCTTATTATAGTCTTTGGCTTAAAATCTAATTGATCTGATATAAGGATTGCCACCCCAGCTTTCTTCTGATGCCCATTAGCATGGTAAATTGTTTTCCACCCCCTCACCTTAAATCTGGAGGTGTCTTCGTGTCTAAAATGAGTTTCTTGTAGGCAACATACTGATGGGTTTTGTTTTTTTATCCATTCTGATACCCTGTGTCTTTTGATTGGGGCATTTAGCCCATTAACATTCAGGGTAACTATTGAGAGATATGAATTTAGTGCCATTATTTGCCTGTAAGGTGACTGTTACTGTATATTGTCTCTGTACCTTTCTAATCTACTACTCTTAGGCTCTCTCTTTGCTTAGAGGACCCCTTTCAATATTTCCTGTAGAGCTGGTTTGGTGTTTGCAAATTCTTTCAGTTTTTGTTTGTCCTGAAAGCTTTTTATCTCTCCTTCTATTTTCAATGATAGCCTAGCTGGATAGAGTATTCTTGGCTGCATATTTTTCTCGTTGAGTGCTCTGAATATATCATGCCAGCTCTTTCTGGCCTGCCAGGTCTCTGTGGATAAGTCTGCTGCCAATCTAATATTTTTACCATTGTATGTTATAGACTTCTTTTCCCGGGCTGCTTTCAGGATTTTCTCTTTGTCACTAAGACTTGTAAATTTTACTATTAGGTGATGGGGTGTGGACCTATTCTTGTTGATTTTGAGAGGGGTTCTCTGCATCTCCTGGATTTTGATGCTTGTTCCCTTTGCCATATTAGGGAAATTCTCTCCAATAATTCTCTCCAATAGACCTTCTGCTCCCCTCTCTCTTTCTTTTTCTTCTGGAATCCCAATTATTCTAATGTTGTTTCCTCTTATGGTGTCACTTATCTCTCGAATTCTCCCCTCGTGGTCCAGTAGCTGTTTGTCCCTCTTGTGCTCGGCTTCTTTATTCTCTGTCATTGGGTCTTCTATATCACTAATTCTTTCTTCTGCCTCATTTATCCTAGCAGTGAGAGCCTCCATTTTTGATTGCACCTCATTAATAGCTTTTTTGATTTCAACTTGGTTAGATTTTAGTTCTTTTATTTCTCCAGCAAGGGCTTTTATATCTCCAGAGAGGGTTTCTCTAATATCTTCCATGCCTTTTTCGAGCCCGGCTAGAACGTTCAGAATCGTCATTCTGAACTCTTGATCTGACATATTACCAATGTCTGTGTTGATTAGGTCCCTAGCCTTCGGTAATGCCTCTTGTTCTTTTGTTTGTGGTGATTTTTTCCGCCTTGTCATTTTGTCCAGATAAGAGGATATGAAGGATCAAATAAAATACTAAAAGGGTGGCAAAGACCCCAGAAAAATGCACTGTAACCAAATCAGAAGAGACCCCAAATTGTGGGGGGGGGGGGGGGGATAAAAAGAGGTTCAGAAAAAAAAAGAAAAAAATTAAAAAAACAAATAAAGAAAAAAATATAAAAAAGAAAGAAAAATATATATATTTGGATAAACTAGTCAAAAAACGTTAAAAAAGAAAAGGGTAAAAGTTTTAAAAAATTTAACAGAAGAAGAAAAAAGAAAGAAAAAAAAATTGAAAAAAGAGAAAAAAAAATTGAATTAACCGCAAGACTAAAGAATCATGGGGAGAAAGCCATGAGTTCCGTGCTTTGCTTTCTCCTCCTCTGGAATTGCGCTGCTGTCTTAGGAATTGAACCTGCTTTCCTTGATAGATGAACTTTGTCCTGGCTGGATATTTTGTTGATCTTCTGTGGGAGGGGCCTGTTGTAGTGACTCTCAAGTGTTTTTGCCCGAGGCGGGATTGCACCGCCCTTACCGGGGGCTGGACTAAGTAATCGGCTCGGTTCGCTTTTGGGAGCTTCTGTTCCCTGAACGCTTTCCGTAGAGTTCCGGAGGACGGGAATGAAAATGGCGGCCTCCTAGTCTCTGGCCCGGAGGAGCTGAGAGCCCAGGGCCCCACTCCTCAGTGCGCCCCCAGAGGACAGCACCCAATCACTCCCGTATCCCCAGCCTCTAGCCGCGCTCCGAGCTCACCCAGCCCGTGACCAGTTCAAGGTAACCCCCAGCTGAGAGTTCAGTCCTTGGCTCTGTCTCTGCAGCCGGCTTCTCCGTTCTAATACCTGCGAGCTCTCCGACACTCTGACACACCCGATCCTTCTGTGACCCTGCGGGACCTGGGGCCACGCTGACCCCGCGTGGGCTTCACCCCGGTTTAGCCTCTGGAGCAATATCCCTCAGTGGAACAGACTTTTAAATGTCCTGATTTTGTGCTCCATTGCTCCGCCGCTTGCCGGGAGCCAACCCCTCCCCCGCGGTCTATTTCCCGTCGTTTTAGATTCACTTCTCCGCCAGTCCTACCTTTCAGAAAGTGGTTGATTTTCTGTTTCTAGAATTACTGTTCTTCTTCTCTTCGCTCTCCCGTTGGATTTGTAGGTGTTTGCAATGTTTAGATAAGCTATTGAGCTGATCTCCTGCTACCTGATGTAGTCTCAGCCTGCTACTTCTCCGCCATCTTGACTCCTCCTCCTTCAACATGGAGATTTTAAAGGTTTAATGAGGTGATCACTATGGAGTGCATATTGTCTGCGATTTGTATTAGTTGCATGTTCTTAATTTATGAGATGAGATTTTCATCTAAGAAAACAGGAGATACTTAAGTTTAGTAATTGTGTGAGTAAAGGAGACACTCATTGGTTTGCAACTGTATTTTTTAAAAAGATACTGTAGGAGATAATCACTCTCTTTAAATGTGTAATCTGGGAAAATGATTCCTCTTTATCTTATGTTTTGGGATACATGGATTTTGTGCAACAGAGGTTTCTGTAACAAAATAAGCACTACTAAAGATGATCTACTGCCTTACCCTGAAAGGGAGCAGAAATGTGGTTTGTGTGAACGTGAGTGTGTTAAACTACTGAAAGAAAATGAAGAGTCATTTCATGACTACAGATGTCCCATAACTTCATATATGTCGTATCCTTTCATTAAGAAGTTTGATTAAATAGTAAACCTGGCGATTCACAGACCTGTACCCCTGGGGCTAATAATACATTATATGTTAATTTAAAAAATCAAAAATTAAAAAAAGAAGTTTGATTAAATAATCTCATAACCAAATAAAGGGGAGGTATTGGGATGCCTGCATGGCTCAGTCAGTTAAGCATCCAGCTCCTGATTTTGGCTCAAGTCATCATCTCCTGGTCATGAGATCCAGCCATGATTTGGGCTCTGCGCTCAGAGGGGAGTATGCTTGAGATTTTCTCTCTCTCTTTGCCTTTGCCCCTCCCCCACCAAGTGCATGTGCTCTCTCTTGCTCTCTCTCAAATAAATAAATCTTTTGAGCGAGGGTGGTCATGAGCAGGGAATAGGACAAAGGGGAGCCTGCTTCCCCCCCGCCCACGTCTGCCTCTCTGCCTACAAAGGGGAGCCTGCTTCTCCCTCTCTCTCTCTGTCTGCCTCTCTGCCTACTTGTGATCTCTGTCTGTCAAATAAATAAATAAAATCTTACCAAAAAAAAGGAAGTAAATGTATAAAATCTTCACAGGGATTGCCTCTGGACAGCATAATGTGGGTGACATTTAACTTTATTTTTTTATTTTTTTAATTAACTTTCTTTATAATGTATTTTATTTTCCACATTTCTTAAAGAGAAAGTTATTACTTTGATTACCAAATAACTTTGTAAGTTTCCAAAGTGGATCTCTTGATCCATTGTTATTAAACTGGTTTATTCATAAATACTAGCATATAACTAATTATTTTTTACACTGGTTATTTTCAGAGAGGGAAAAAAAGCTACGGCCCTTAAGTGAGTTCTTAGTGGCTGAACCCCTCTTTGAGGAGCACTGGCCAGGTGCAGGGCACGTCATTAAACACACAGGGTGAAGGATGTCTTTTTAAAATGCAAATACCATCCGGGTATGCAACTGCCTTATCCTTACAGTAGGATACAACAGAAAGAAACACAAAGGCAGTGCCTATGAAAAAACTGCTGCACATAAAACAGATCTGAGACTTTCTGTATAAACCCCCTTCTTCCTTCTTGGCACCTTTTTTTTTTTTTTTTCCTTCTTGGCACCTTTAAGACAGTTGACTGAGTACCCAGCTGAACTGATGTTGACAGGCAGGTCACCATCGTCTTTCCTTCAGAGCTCCTGAATGTCAGCAGGCCTCTGGCTTTATGCTCTAAAAAATTCTCCACTCATTGCTGAACGTGTATGTCCATTCCCTCTGACAGCTGTTTTGTCCAAATGTTGTTGTTCTTTCTGCTTTATCTTACTCTAGCCTAAGTGAGGAAGAATGATGTTTTAGCCTTGTTTTTGAACTGCCAGTAGGGAAACTGAGCAGCCCGCTGCTGTCTCACACAGGCTCAAATAATCTCTCGTGGTCTTCTGATGTGTTACAAGGAGTAGGAAAGGAGGCGCCGGAGAAGGGCAGCCTGACAGGGACTCTACTTTCCCTATATGGGCACCTATGTTTTTTATATTATTTCTTTTATTGTGGTTTTGTTTTTTTTTTTTTAGATTTATTTGTTTATTTGACAGAGAGAGAGATCACAAGTAGGCAGAGAGGCAGGTGGGGGTGAGGGAGAACAGACTTCCCGGGTAGAGAGAGAGGGGGGAGCAGGCTCCCCGCTGAGCAGAGAGCCCGATGCGGGGCTCGATCCCAGGACCCTGAGATCATGACTTGAGCCAAAGGCAGAGGCTTAACCCTGAGCCACCCAGGTGCCCCCCTATGTTGTGTAAATTGTGAGGTATATCCCATGTTTTTGCAACATTAGACTATAATTTGACAGACAGAAATGACAGGTGTACAACTCCTTCTGAAATTAGATTAATGTCCTTATTTGGACAGATGTGAGAACTTCATAGAGACAGATGCAGCCAGGCTCGCTAGGGCTTCCCTTGGGACCTAGAATCCCAGGAGGGAGGAGTCCACCAGGCTGTGTGATCTTGCCCTTCTGTGATGGGGCCACACTGGATCTGAACAGCTCAACTGTCCCAGAGCCACAGCCTTCTCATCTTAAGAGCTCAAAGCAACAGTCTGTTATGATGCCCTTAATAGGAAATATGTAGAAACAGCCAAGACCTGCCTGGTTCTCAGGCTGAACTCTGTGTCAACAAGAACAAATCCTTAGAATAGAGAGGGTGCCCAAGTGTCCCTGAGCACTAGTCTGTCCCCAGCTTTAAAGCCATCCAGAAAGGCCTCCTTTCCAACAGTCTTCTCCCTGACTCTGCCCTACTATCTTTGTGTCTGGGGTGATTCTCAATTTCGTCCAATTTAGTCCCATTTGTGTCTGTGTCTACCCTACAGCCATCTTACTGTAACTTCCTAAGGCACTTTGACATTCGTAAACCAATAAATAATAATCTGGCGAGATGATCTGAATAGATTTATATCACAAACCCATGTAGGTACCAGGTGAGAAAATGACAAGCTTCATGTTCGCTGATTGTTCCACCGATCAGTGATTTACTCAGACATGTAGTGAGGATGATTATCCCTCATGAAAGATGACGTGCTCAAGATGATGAGGAAATAAACAAGACAGTCCTTGCCCTGTGGTTACACATGTTCTCACGGAGACATAAGAAAATCACTGGCAGTTTGACACGGTCACATGTGCTATAAGGAGGGACCTCAGAGACTGTTGTGGAACCATCAAGGTCTGGGGGTAGAGGGCATCTAAGAACAGGGCTGGGAGGTAGAGGAAGGAGCTTGATGTGGTATGTAGAGTTGGAGGAAGCTTCAGAAGAGGAATTAAGCTTATCTTGTGCAACTTCAGAGGTCTAGATGGGACCAGTGGTAAAATTATAGAACAATATTGGTAATAGGGAGGGACTTGAAGTGTCTACGCTGGGCTTAGATGGTTCTGAACGGCATGACTGTCATTTTGGGCTGGATAATTATTTTCTGTTGGGGGCTGTGCTGTACATAATAGGACATTCAGTAGCATCCCTGCTAGAGGCTAGTTGTACCTTTCTTCCCTCCACAACTAAAAATACCTCTGACATCACCAAATGTCCCTGAGGTGGTTCAAAATCACCTCAGGGTTGAGAACCATTGGTCTAGACCAACACTCTCAGTTTACTCTGAGAAAACGGAAACCCAGTTAACAGTAAATGACTTGTCCAATGCTTAGTAGAGAGACAAAAATAAAACCCCAACTTCTGATCATAGTTCTGTCCCCTTTCTATAGCGCCAGAATATGCTGCGGGGACCTTTCAGAATTGTTTCTCCTCCCCTTCCAGCTTCTTCTTTGTCATTGAGGATCTGGCTGATGCTGTGTCTGCTGAAGAGGGTTGGCCAGGACCCTGAGCTCGGCCTCAGCTCTGGCATGAGGCCCTAGCATGCCATTTGTGAATATGACAACAAAAAGTCACTCATAAACAAAACAGAACCTATGTCAGTCGTTGGGAAATTATTTAGACAAGTAGATACTGTTTCTCAAGCAACTTTCATCATTCTTAACCAAAATGTCTTAATAGCCCCTACAATTTATGCCAACGGACAATGTCAAACACCAGAAAAGACAGAGTTTCATATGTTTCTGAATGCCACGTGGCTCTCCATCTTTGCATTTCTCTGGAACACCCTTTGCAAGTCTATGAGAAGTCTGCTTCTCATAACATGGAACTAGCCCCCTATTATCTGGACGGGATCTGAAAGGGAGATCCCTTCCAACTTCTGAAATCGAGTAGATTAGAATCGTGGCACAATAGTCTCCCGAGCATAGCTAAAAAAGAAGACGAGGGCATAAATACTGGAGAGCACCATCTCCAATCCTCCTTTTAATCCACTGACTATCTTTTTCCTACGTAACAGTGAAAATAGACAAAATGCCTACTTGTTTTCTTTATTTTTCTCAATGTGAGTAAAGGCCTTGAATTCTTCCAACTTGTCATGAAACTATTTTCAGCATGGTGCAAACTGATAGGGGTTAAGAAAAAGGAAATTGGGCCAAATATTTATGAGAAAAGAGGAATGTAAAAAAAAGAGAGAGAGAGAAATGTAAATCTTTATGTATTATTCATGCCATAAATAGTACTGCAGGCCTGCTCTGGGTCAGGCAGTGTTCAAAGCATCAGGGATATAGTAGTGAACAAGATTCCTGCCTTTGTGGAGCTTCTATTCTAACGTGAAGTGACAAACAATGAATAAATAATAATAGTAGACGTGCTATGTGGGAGAATATATCAGAGTGAGCAGTAGATCCTGAGGAGGGAGTACTATTTTAGGTGGGAAGATCAGCAGGGACATAAATAGGGACAAAAATGTGATTATTAACTCCATTCCAGTCTAATACCTGGTTGGCTCCCACGTAATCTAAGTTGGGAGGGACCACTTCCGCCATCCTTGTGTAAGGAATGCACGTGCTTGACAGAATCCCACGATCACAGGTGATTACTGAGCCTTCAGTTAAGCTGATACCACTAGCATAAAAATTACTATCTTTTTTCGGTGGCCCATTCTATTTTTATGTGTTCTGTGTTGAGGGATTTATTTTATTAAGCAAAAAATCTGCCGCCTGCCACTTCTGCCCAACCCGTATGTCTAAAATATGGCACCCCAAATTAACAAAGTACTCCTTTCTCTTGTGGTAAGGTATTGACTCCTACATTCAGACAGTGACTGAACGCTTTTCAGGGAGTTAGTGTCTCATGACACTAAGTTTTAATTTCTAGTCACAAGTTATTCAAACAAGAATTTAGTAGCTGATACAGAATTTAAATAAGATTTCGAAGAGACAAAGGTATTGTTTTTATTCCCACCCAATGTTCACTTGCGACTTTTGCTTTGCAAGTGGGCTGCAGCAAGAGGAGAGAGTTGGATGGATGCCTTTAATTCAGTGGCACTTTGGGAGACCATCACCCTGTGGCTCAGAGTAGAAAGAAAGAAGGGATTATAGATATTTGGCTCCTGCATGATCTAGAGTTGTCACAGGGGATAGAAGCTAAGAGGGATAGGGTGAGAACTGCCTCCAGATTCTGCTTTTGATCACTGTCTGTGCCAGACAAGCTAAAACAGAGCCACTCCTAGGTGGAGAAAGAACAGCAAGCAAGAAAGCTAGCTTACGATCAAGGTATCACTCAAGTTACAACCTTTACTGGAGTTGTAGATCTCAGGTACGGTGTGCAGTCTGGGCCAACCATGGGGTACCTCAATACAGCATCTCCATCTGAGCATTGTCTCCCTCCTAGTCTCTTACATTCTGAGATAACCCAGGAACCTAGACAGGAAACAAAAATGCAAAACATCTTTATCCAAGTAGCCAGGTAGAAGAGCAGAAACCAACAGCATGATCCTAAGAGGTCCCCAGGCCAGTACCAAAGGCTATCTTGAGTGACTCTCGATTGTAGATACAGCTAGATGTCAGTTTCTCTATGTGTGTGATATACATTCTATAGTCTTATATAAAAGCATATAAGATTAAGAGTTCCACTTTATTTCCTGCTGTTAGGGCTCACAGAGCTGCCTTCATGAAGGAAAGAGAATATTTTTAACACATAACTTATTCCCAGATGCATAGCTCTAATTTACCTGAATCCTCAATTTAAACAAACAAACAAACAAAGCAACTAACATGTACTTTAAGAAAAAAAATGTTGAAAGTACTACTGTTGTAATAATACATTTAATTCCAAAAATGCCAAATCAGGGGCTCCTGGGTGGCTCAGTGGGTTAAAGCCTCTGCCTTCGGCTCAGGTCATGATCCCAGGGTCCTGGGATCCAGCCCCACATCAGGCTCTCTGCTCAGCAGGGAGCCTGCTTCCTCCTCTCTCTCTCTCTGCCTGCCTCTCTGCCTACTTGTGATCTCTGTCTGTTAAATAAAATAAATAAAATCTTTTTAAAAAATGTCAAATCCATGTATGTATCTAGAATCTAAGTACGGGGAAAGATGGCTGAGTTCTAATGTGACACAGAACAAGGATTCATTATGTTGTGAAAATGTCTTGATCTCCTGTGTGATAAATCTCCTCCAATAATGAATATATCTGAAAACTTGGATTAGAGCAAGGGGGTGTTATTATACAGAATTTTCTCTAGGAACCTAGAACCACAGGATGCCAGAAGCCATGAGCGCTAAAATAATTACCATGATCCTGTGGAGAACTGGGGTTGAAGAAGTCAGCGGGGAAGGAATGCAGAGGCGTGGGGCTGGAGACAGAGGGCATCTTTCTCCCATCTGGGGTGCAGAACTAGGCTCCTGTCCCTTCCTTTTCCACCCCCATTGCCATCAGATGCCTTTCCCCCTCAACATCTGTGATCCCTTCCCACTATTTTCCTTCATGTTAGCATGCAATTTCCTGAGCTTCAACTCCCTGCAGCTTCAAGCTCAACAGCCCCTGGGATAGTAACATCCAGCCTGTGCAGTTGGTAAGGGGAAGAAGGGACAAGGGATGGATGAGAGAGACTGGTGGGAAAGATGAGCTGGTGGCAGACAGTTAGCGGGTGCCTGGGTCACCACTGGGGAATCTTCTGAGAACTACCATCTCAAACCTCTCTCTTCCACTTTTACTCTGTGAGTTTTCCCAGAAGGCAAAAGATGAGAAAATCGTTCAGCTTTGTTAAAAAACATTAATGGGCAATTTTATGAACTATTTATTATTTATGTTATTACTATATAATGTAATACATCATATGCATCATTAAATAATGTCAGGTTGCCTATGTGGTAGTTGACTCTTGTAGGATATCTACTTAGGATTGCTCAGGCTTAAGTCATTAAAGGAAATGCTGATCTGAGGACTCTGACCTCAGCTGTAATTTCCTTGTCTAGAAATTATGGGGATACAACATTCCAGAAAATTACTTACTTGGGAAAGACAGAAGATTCCATGTTTTCCCCTTCCTGGGTTTTTAATCAACTAAAACTAAAGAGGTGTATCAGATGCCCAAGGTTCAAGGCCACTGTCTGTTACTAACCAGCTGCTTAATCTTAGACAGTCACCCCCCCCCCCCACACACACACACACGCACACCCTCTGGCCTCACTATCCTCATCTGTAAAAGGACTTCTAGCACAAATATCCATTTTCCTAAATATTTCTCAGGGTAAATGAAAACCAAGGTTATGAGTTGAGTACTACAGACCATTATTAGTGTGTGGGGGATTTGTAAAATACTGTATGTTCTAGATCTGTAATAAAGATGTAAGTATAAGTTGCTTAGCTAAATAAAAGTATATTTTCCCATTGCAGATAAATAAGATTTACCAGTCCCTGGATGAAGATCTTGGGAAGTCTTTAGATGCCATAGTCAACTGCCAATTCAAAGAAGAGAAAATAGATGGTTTTGGAAAGTTCATGCTGTTTCTTCATTGAATTTTAGGTGAGTGTGTCTAAAACAAAGAATTTAAGAAGGATATTGCACTATTTTCCCTTAAAAGTGCTTCTCTCCTTTGCATGAAAAGAAAATGGAGTTAAATGTTATCAGTGTTCTGTACTTCTGGTGAGGGGCCACATGGTAAAAGACTTAGTTTCTGTGCCTTTCATGGTTTTGTTGTTGTTGTCAGGAATCTCCTCAAGTATGAGGTATGAGATACAGACACCCTGACATTCTTCCAGGCTCCCATTAAGCAAATGCTGGAGTACTTCATTCTTTTTTTTTTTTTTTTAAAGATTTTATTTATTTGATATATATAGAGAGATCACAAGTAGGTAGAGAGGCAAGTAGAGAGAGAGGGGGAAGCAGGCTCCCTGCTGAGCAGAGAGACCGATGTGGGGCTCGATCCCAGCACCCTGAGATCATGACCTGAGCCGAAGGCAGAGGCTTAACCCACTGAGCCACCCAGGCGCCCCTGGACTACTTCATTCTATTCTAAAGGTCATCTCATTTTTTAAATATGTAGAAGTATTTAGTATCAGAGTAATAAGTCAGAATGAGGCAAAACTGCCAGAGGAAAATTTGATGGCGGTAGTGACCATTGAATCGGTACCAAGTCTGTGTGTGCAATACAAGGGTAACTTTCCAGAGGCTGCCCGTGGGGTGATTTTATCCCGCTTAAATTCAAGTAGGACATGGTTTAGGTTAGGTGTGGTTTTTAAACTGCTCTGTATGATTAAGCACAAACATGTGCTCACACACATTAAGCTTGGTTTTGCTTGGCCATCAAAAGGGTGGGTAAATATTTTTGCATCATCATCCATAATTGCCTTGCCATGCTACAAAAGATGAAAGCCTGCAAATTGGTGCTTTACTATTAATTGGCGATCTACCATTATCATTTCTCAGCAGAATGGAAAGGAATGGAGGAACTGAGTGGTGGTCTTCTTTAGGAAATTGTGTGGTTTTCCAACTTTTCTGGAATCCAGTTTTCAAAGTGTGGTTTTATGATCTACTTTGAAGAATGGTGATTTACAGAATGTCAGAATAAACCTCTGTTCACAATTCTGAATAGAACAATGCAACTGATAGAGCATTGACCACTTTCTTAATCTAAACCAGAAGATACTGATGTTTCCTTCATACTTTTTATTAACTTCAAAGTAAAGGTGCTCATTCTCTCATAATCTTTCAGGTGTGTAAATTTGTTTTATTGAGATTACATGTGGAACTAAAATGGTGATTTCATTTATTTACAAGATAATTATGGAACATACTTACCAGGCGCTAAGCGTAGAGTGCTTTAAAACTATCAGTAAATCAGTTCACCTAGCATAACACTCTGGAGGAGAAAATGAAAATGAGAAACATGTTTACTGAACACTGTTTTCCAGTTCTGCTGGTCTGTGATAGCTTTTACCTTCTCGTCCATTCCTTGCTCTGCTCCTACTCTACTGGTTCCATGGGGACTGACCCCTATGGGCAGTATTTCCTCCCACCAAGACTCACCCCATTGTCTCCAGCTTCCCCCAATGACCTTGAACTCTGAGCTCCACTAATATCACCTCTTCCCTTTCTCCCTTGAGACCTGTGGGTGGTAATGCCTTTGGCCTCCTGCCTCTGCTGATCTCCCAGCTGATCCCCTGTTTAGCTCAAAATTCTTCCATCATCCATGTAACCATTTCTCTTGATTAAATTCCATCTGTTTAAAATATTTAGAGTGTTTTCCCTTTTCTTGGTTAGATTCTAATTGACCAACCAGGCCTTCATTAATTTCTCCCACAAGTATTAGAGAGAAAATGAACAAGGATTACTTGCTTCGGCCAAGAAAAATGATTCTCAGGAGGTACACTTCAAGTTAAATGTAGAGTTGGATTTTTCTACACTGAAAAAAATTTAACTTAATATATCGAAAGCCATATTCTAAGCTGTACAATGTTGTAGCATTAATTTGTTGCTACTAACAAAATCGTTGTCATATTCTTATTTTGCTTATTAAATTAATAGGGAAAATTTTAAATTTTCAGATATGGGGATACCTAGGTAGCTTAGTCAGTTAAGCGGCTGCCTTTGGCTCAGGTGGTGATCCCAGGACTCTGAGATGGAGTTGGACCACCTGCTCAGCAGGGAGTCTGCTTCTCTCTCATCCTCTGCGCCTCCACCTGCTTGTGTGCTTCTCTCTCTCTCTCTCTCTCTCTCAAATAAATAGATAAAATCTTCTAAAAAAATTCTCAGATATGTACCAAATATGATTTTTAGTTTTTAAATTCATTTCACAAAGTACAGATAAGAACTGCTTCTTCGGGCCTCAGTCCCATTCCTGCATTCACATTTAAGTCCAGAGCTTCAGATCTATTTGACTATGGATCCGACCTCTCTCTTTTGGTACTGGTTGTCTGCTACTTGAAGAAGCCTTATGATCTGATCAGCTCCCATTCCCTATAATAAATACTGACTCTGTTAGAAAGTTAAGTGATCGGATGCCATTTTGTATCTGTCTTTTTGGGGCAGGTAAACAATCCACCACTGTTTCAACAATCCCACTATAAAGGGCTTCCTTGATATTACAGTAGCTTTTCATGAAATCACTTCCCTGAGTTATTTTAATGCTTAAGCCTTGCTTTTTTTCATTTCCTTCTCATTTATTTATGTAGACATTTCCTTTTCAATCTTTTCTCGGAGGTTATCGTGACTGTTCATCTGTCCATTTTAATATATTGTGGGTACTTTCGAAAGGACATGGTGTCCCTCCTACCAACAATTTTCATTTGTTCAAACAATGTCAATGTTAAACCTGCAATGCCTAATTGAGAATCCTTTCAAACAATGTGAAAATGCCATCACAAGCAGAATTACTCGGATCCCTTGATAACCCAAAATTGAGAAACACAGGAATGAATAGCTTTATGGTGTGGTGTAAGATGTAGCGCATAACTGATATTCTCCAAACAAAGCTTCCTTAGGTTTGGTACAGCACTGAAGATTCTCATCATTAGCATTTCTCTCCAGCTTATGGAAATGAGGCTTTATAAAGTCATATTTAGAAAAAAAAAATACTCTCGGGGAAAAAATGCATCCATTAATAATACATAGTACATCACACATAAGTCTAATGAATTAGCAGGCCAGAGACTCCTGAGGGAGCAAACACTCAGCTTCTCAGGATTTGGTACACATAAGTAGGAGGGGACTACGGAACTAATCTCACTAACTTCATGATGTTGCCTAGTTGGTCAAGGGAAACACGTCATAAAAGAAAGCTCAGGCTGAACGGATCTTAATGTCATATTGGAGGAAGGGTAGAGGAGTGGAGGTATTATTCCTTACTCTCCATTGTGAATGGAGATTTTAAATCACTGGTGCCCAGATAGTGCAGGAAAGTGCTTTGAACAAGATGTAATCAGGGGTATCTCTGCTGAGCCACAAAGTATGATATTGGAAAGAATCAAATGTGTTTAAAGGCAGAAATCATCTGTAATCCATCTTGGTATTCCTGGAAACTGGCCTAATCCTTGGTTCACTGTAGATAATTTCTGAATAAATGGTTGGGGAATGAAGACTAAGGCCCAAAGCGAGGATAGCTAATGCTTACCGAGTTCTTACTTTATGCCAAACACTATTCTATATAAACATATACTTCATTTCATGCTTAAACAATCCTATGTCATAGGTAATATTATATTTCCTTATTTAAAGAAAAGGAAACTAAGGCCAAGGAAGTTAAATCATCTGCTGAGGTTAAGTTGGCAGTAAAAATTCAAATCTAGACAGTCTGGCTTCAGACCCTGCACTCTTAATTATTACGCTCACTCTCTCTCATGTAATATAATCATGAAGTATCTTTCAAACACAGAACCAACTTTTTTAATTATTAGAAATCTTACATCATTTCAGAACATGCCTATATATTAAGAGATCTTACCCTAATCATGAATGGCCTCACTTTGAACCACAAATTCCCTCCTTCAGTGTTCCTATTCTCCTTTTCTTTTAAAACATGGCCGTCTACATCAACTTCCTAATTTACATTCAAATTTCATTAGTCCCATGCTTTAATGCTTTAACCTGAAATTCATATTTTAAAAATCCTATTCCTCCTTTTATTTCATTTGTTCCATTGAAGAATGTGTAATCTTGAGCAGTGAGTTACTTGACCTCTCTGAGCCTGAGATCCTTACCTGAAAAGTTATGTATAATTTGTCATGAAGTCTAGAAAAGGAGATCCATAAAGCAACAAAGCACAGTTTCTGGTACATCGCAGGTGCCCAATGAACAGGAGCCAATAAGATCTAATCACTCTAAGCCACTTCAGTCTTGAAGTCAGTGCTGGCTGCCCCATCGACTGCAGAACAAAATCCATCCCATGTATTTTCTAGTGTGTCACAGTACAGGCACAACAGACCTCTTGAACTTCAAGGTCTACTTTGCTCCTCATCAGTCGATCTTGGCTAGCTCAGGAGTCATCTGATCCACCTTCTCTAAGCTGTGCACTTTGTGCTTTGACTTTTGCTCACACTGGTTCCTCCACCTAGATGCTCCTGGCATCTGTGCTCCTCTGCAAACCCCTGTCACCCATGTACACAGAGGCACTCTCCAGGGACCTGCAATATCCCAGTCCTTGTGCAAGATCCATCAGAGCCGTTTCTGCTACCATCTCACTGAAGTCATTGATGACCTCCTCTTGGGTCAGCAGTTGTCATCTGTCTTTCTCTGAATTCACATGGCCCTTTACCGGATCAGCTCCGGTTGTAGACAAGAGAAAGAAAAGGGATCTCATTCAATCACTCACAGCCTCATGCCATTTCTCCTGTTAATCTGTCTATCTTCCCTCTAAAATTTTCACCAAGGACAAATGCCAAGTCTTTTCTTTCTCTTTGAATCACCTATACCAAGCCTACAGCAGCCTCCTTTTTTGGTTTTGAATGAAGTCTGGGGGCTCGTATTTGGAGATGTGCTTACGTGCTTTGAGTGTGGTGAACGAAGATCATAGCACTTTATCCAGCATTACGAGCAAAGGGGGAGCTCCCTTAGATCACCTTAGATCACCTGGTGGCACTGTGCCAAGCACCCAAGCACGTGCTCCATGAACATTATCTAATTTAATTTTCATAATACCTTCTCAAATTAGCTATTGTTTCCGCCCTTATTCAGGTAAGAAAACTAGGGTTCTAAGAGCATAGGTAACTTGCCAATGTCATATATCTTCTAAGTGGCAGGATGAGAGTGTGAAGTCCTATCTTTCCACTGCAGCAAACTGCCTCACTAAAAGAGCTTTCCAGTTTAATCCTAGAAGAAGAATATGTATGTAAGATAATGCTAGAATTTTCCATTTAAAATACTTCCTGAGAAGCAAGCTATTTATAAGTCTATAGATCTGTTTCTCATTGGCAAATAAGTTTATGCTTAGGCTGATGCTAAAATTAGGACTATTTCTGTGGAACAAGATTGTCAAAGGTACAGCACCTTGCGGTTCTGAGACTATGCAAAAACCTCATGTATTGATGAAGCTCGGAAATGATGTCTTAACACTATTGACTGATAGAATTTTAGGGCTATATGTTATGTTGAATCACCACCAGTGCTGGGGCCTTTTGAAGGCAAGGATTTCTGCCCCCTTTTCTTTTTTCTCCTTAAAAATATTTACAAAATAAATATTTATAATTAATATTTATATTTATAATTAATAATAATATTAATATTTATAATTAATATTTATAATTAATTATAAAAATTTGTATGAAAATAAAAATTCTGTAGGCATGACACTGTTGGCCCTCCTTAACAGAGTACATAAATGTGTTGTGAATTTTTCTAAAAATCACACTACTCAAATATCATGTATAAGAATAATAACTGGTATGAATAAAACTAAAAATTTGCCAAAACCACTCTCTGACTTCATTTTAATTGCAAAAGTCAGTATCCATAAAGAAGGGATTCTTCCAATGGTGAAAAATCCTGATGATGCTTAGGACACATTTATACCTATAATGATCATTCACTCATTTTTTCTTTAAATATATATTATACATCTCTGAAGTTCCCAGGCTCTGTGCTAGGCCCCTGGGGGCCTGAGATAAATATGGCATAATTATTTCAGGTAACATCCTACTTTGATTTGCCACAGATTATGTCTTAGAATCACAGGATTTAAGTATAAGAAAGGATATTTCAGATTATTTAACCTGGACCCCTGTCTTATTCCATTCAAGCCTCTATAACAAAATATCAGAGACTGGGCAGCTTATAAAAGATGGAGATTTATTTCTCATTGTTCCACAGGCTGGGAAATACAAGATCAAGACACCAACCAGCAGGGTCACATTCTGGGAAGTGCCCATTTCCTGGTTCAAAGCAGCCCCTTGCTCTCTGTGTCCTCACATGCAGAAGGGGCTAGGGAGCCCTGTGAGGCCTCCTTTATAAAAGCACTCATCCCACCCATGGCTCCACCCCCATGACCTAATCAACCCCAGATCCCCATTGTAATACCATCACATTCGGCATTAGGATTTCAACGTATGAATTTCAGGACGACACAAACATTAAGACCATAGCAACTCTTAATTTTACATTTGCAAAAGTTGAGGCCAAGAGGTTAAGTACAACCCCCCAAATTAGCAGCAAAGTCACAACTAGGACCTGGGTGAGTCTCCTACCACCTACCTCCTGTCCATCATACAACTAGCCAGTATTAGTATATTCTTTTTTTTTTTTTAAGATTTTATTTATTTATTTGACAGAGAGAGATCACAAGTAGATAGAGAGGCAGGCAGAGAGAGAGAGAGGGAAGCAGGCTCCCTGCTGAGCAGAGACTGGATCCCAGGACCCTGAGATCATGACCTGAGCCGAAGGCAGCGGCTCAACCCACTGAGCCACCCAGTCTTGATCTTATTTTCCTCCAAGAGGAGTTCCGACTTGTAAGGGAAGACTACGAAAACAAGGTCAATTTGGGTTTTATTTACAATACAAAGAAGTAGATTTACACTTCATCAAGTACTTATTGAGAACTATTGGGAGCTTTGCTAGGTGTTGGACATATGGCTGAGCAAAAGCAGAGATGCCTTCCAGGCTCACATCCTGCTTATTGTCTGGTGTGCACGTGTATGAGACCCCAGCACAAAAGCCGTAAACTGCCCTTGAATGGGAAGACCAAGAGTCCAGGTGCCAACAGGCAGAATGTGACGCTAAAAATGGCAGCTAAAGGGATTGTAGCATATTCATTTCTTTTAAAAATGTAAAATAGTAAAATCTATAAATACCCCATCTATTAAAAAACAAAAAGATACAGGCCTGTGTCTTTGGTCTCCTGCTGTTGTATGGATAACTTTTTCACATTACAGAGTGAAAAAGAATTTAAAAAAAAATACAAGTATCATAGGTACACTGCAGTGCCTATCTTTGAATAAAATAAATTTATAGTATCTTAGAAAAAATAATACTTCTATTCACAGCCCCAGGTTATGTCCCTGCTTGTTGAGTTATCTTTTGTGTGTCGACTTCCCCTTTAATTTCCCAGAAGAGTTTGCAGGATGCTATTTACCTTTATGTAAGTATGATTTTTAAAACTGTGATCATCAGAAGAATGGATGGAACAATGCTTTCCTATCTAAAACTAGATTATGATGTGTTTACAAAAGTTAATCATAACGTGCTTTGATGTTAGTGTATTCATATGAGTGACAGTTTATCGTTTTAGCCTGTATTTCAACCATCAGTTGGTTTTTATAACTTTCAAAACCTGACTTTTAAATTGGTTCACTTTATTTCAGCAAAATCTTCCACCGTGAATCAGATAGTTTCAAATGATCAAAATAGATGAATACCTTAGCTCTCTTTTCTGTCATTCCTTGCAATTCCATGTAACAGTGGGCTGGAAGTTTTTCTGTGTTTATGTGTGTGTAGAATACATGTTCAGACTCAA
Source organism: Meles meles (assembly GCF_922984935.1). Classification (NCBI taxonomy): domain Eukaryota; kingdom Metazoa; phylum Chordata; class Mammalia; order Carnivora; family Mustelidae; genus Meles; species Meles meles. The sequence continues at coordinate 58,186,172 of NC_060077.1, forward strand.
ATATTTGCCATAATTTTTCTTCCAGTTCTAGCTGCATAGATAGATAAGTGAGGCAGCTGTCTTTTTCTAAGAGCATGTTCTTGTTATGACATTGTCCCTTCCTGACGTGTACGAACAACTCTGAAGTTGAATTTCTTCCCAGACTAGTAGCATCCACAGAAGGCACATTTGGAGATTTGGGGGAAAAAAAAAAAAAAAGGCTCATCCTGTATCTTGTTCCAGAGAAGTCTCCCTTCTTCCCATTCAGTGACTGCAAATGAGCCTCTCATGACCTCAGTTCGGGAGAGTTCCGTTTAATACCTGCACAGACAGAGCCCTGCTTGGCTCATGAACCTCCTGCGTGGTCAACAGTGCCGCCACGAGTAACATGAAGCATGCCACCACCTGAATCCCTGGCAATTCCCACAGTGCTTCCAAGTCTCTTTGGCAAGAAACATTTGCAGACATTGAGTACAATGGTAAAATTACCCGGGTATAAACACCCTCCCATCCCCAACCCCAGCCCACCCCTCACTCCCCATCCCCCCACCATTCCCACTCCCCACCGTCGGAAGAGCAAAAGGGGCCTGAGAAGCAGGGCTTGTGAATCCCTCTCCCAGATGCAGTTCATAACGGGAATTCCTCCATCTGATAAAAAGGATTCCCCTGAGGTTCCCCACAGCCTCCAGCTTTGAGGCTCTTGTGTCCGTTGTACCTGCAAACATGAAGGTTGTCAGTCAAGTGTTATCAATCCGCCTTCTGATAAATAGGGAAGTCCCCCGCGTTGTGTCCTACTTCATAACAAAGATAACAGTCTGGTTCGGCTCACGATTGCCTTCTCATTAAAATAGATCGTTTCCAAATTCACACATAAGAGTTCCTGCTTAATGTGGACTAAGCGCGGAAAGCTGTGGTTGCCTAGGAACCAGGGGAGGTGTGTCCAAGAGGCTGGAGAACATAAATGATTAACTGAAACGTTGACATTAGTTTCAGCTGGGTGACCTAAGCCTCGATTCAGCCCTAGCCATTCCAGACGTTTCTCATGGGCTGGTGAAACCGCTTCCTCAGAAGTAGCTCATTAAGTCATAACAATGGGAATTAGCATTTAATACAATGTTCTTCTTGATGGTGTGATAGGGGACAAGAGAATGACTGAAAAAGCAACAAGACCAGATCCTAATGTCTTTGATATACTGTGTCCAGAATAGAGAATGAAAGGTCTGCTGGAATTCATGTTCTCAAACAGCTTTTTCCAAACGTGTATGGTTCTCTTCGATCAGTTTGGGAGGGGAAAACATTTGTTTTTTTTTTTAAAGATGTGTGTATTTATTTGAGAGAGAGAGGGGGAGAGAGAGCATGTTATTTCAGAGAATGGTTTCACTTTTCCACTCCTAATTCCCTTGACGTGGTCTTTCATGTGGGCATCTGCTGCTTCTCAGTGCTTCCAGGGATGGCGACTGGAACCCTACTACCTCTTGAGGCTCTTCTTGGGCCTTGAGTCACCACTCAGTCTGTGCCTCAGCCACGTGGAATCTTTTGCCATGTCCTCGTCCACCAATATTTTCTTTTCTCCCTGTCAGCCTCTTTTTTGGGTGAAGAGACCTTTCCCAGAAACTCCCTGTATTCCTTTTCTAGGGACATTATAACAGATGATCGCGAACTTGGTGGCTTAAGAATAATAGCTATCTAAAAAAAAAAAAAAAGAATAATAGCTATCTGTTCTCTCCCATGAGAGGAGAAGAGAATTCTGAAATCAAGATGTGGGCAGGGCCATGCTTCCTCTAAAGACTCTGGGGAAGACTTCTTCCTTGACCCTTCCTAACTTCTGTTAGCTCCAGTGATCATTGGCTCCTTGGCTTATATCTGAATCACTCAGATCTCTGCCCCCATCTTCCCATGGACTTCTCTTGAGTATTTTTTCTCACTGTCCTCTCCTCTTAGGATATAGTCATGGCACTTAGGGCCCACTTTAACCCAGTGTGAGCTTCACTTGATCCTTAATTAATTACATCTGCAAAGACTGTTTCCAAATAAGGCCATATTCCAAGTTTCTTGGTGACTATGAGTTTTTGAGGACCATTACTTGTAGTAGAATTCTCTAGAGAAACGGAACTAATAGGACATATAGAGAAGGAGATTTTTTTTTTAATCAGGGATTGACTCACACAATTATGGAAGCTGAGAAGGCCGGAGAACCAGGAAAGCCAATGAAGTAGGTTCTAGTATGAGTCCAAAGGCAAGAGAAGACCAATGTCCCAACTCAAAGACCATCAAGCAGAAAGAAAAATTTCTTTCTTGTTCAACATTTCCTTCTATTCAAGCATTCAACAGATTGTATGACTCAACTGTATTGGGGAGGGCAATCTGCTTTACTAAATCTATCCATTCAAATGTTAATCTCATCCAGAAACACCCACAGAGACACATCCAGAATATTATTTAACAAAATATATGGGCATCCCATGGCCCAGTCAAGCTGGCACATAAAATTAACCATCACACTGCTCAATGCACTACACTCTACCCTAGCAGATTTCCCTTTATATTTTACTGGCACCACCGGTGAGGGGATTACAAGAGCAGTGATTGACTTTGACCCTTTCCTTGAGGCCTATGGTGGAAGTATGGATAAATGAAACAAGATGGGATAGGGAAGGAGACAAAGCCTAAGAGACTCTTAATCTCACAAAACAAACTGAGGGTTGCCGGGGGTAGGGGCGTTAGGGAGAAGGTGGTTGGGTTATGGACATTGGGGAGGGGATGTGATATGGGGAGTGGTGTGAAATGTGTAACCCTGATGATTCACAGACCTGTACCCCTGGGGCAAATAATACATTATATGTTAATAAAAATAATTAATAATAAAAAAATTCTGCCAGCAAAGAAAAATGGATATTAGATAAGCAACAAATCCATTATATTTCCAAATATTTCTTTTTTGTGAAATAGACCCATCTATATTAGTTTATGCCTTGTGTTGGCAAGTGACAAAAAAAATTTTTTTAAATCACTCAGGCTAGGGGTGCCGGGGTGGCTCAGTGGGTGAAGCGTCTGCTTTGGGCTCAGGTTATGATCCCAGGATCCTGGGATCAAGCCCTGCACTGGGCTCCGTGCTTCTCCCTCTCCCTTTGCACCACTCCTCCCTGTTCTATCGTTCTCCCCCAAATAAATAAAAGCTAAAAAAAAAAAAAAAAAAAAAAAATCGGGCTAACAACAAAATAGGAATGATTAGGCTTCAAATAAGGGTAGTTTCAAAAGTTTAAAGGTTATGCTCAGGACCTTGTTTCTTACCCCTTTCTCAGCCCTGTTTTCCTCTGGTGTTGAATTAATACTTAAGGAGCCTCTAACAATGCAATGATAAAGCCACCAGCACCTCCCACCATACAAAATCCACCCAGCCATAGACCACCAGGAAAGAGCTTAACTCTGCTTCCTACAGAACTTTGATTTGTGCTGCTTAAATGCTTTATTCTTGATAACTTCAGTGTACCCATGGATGATCCATTCAATACCTTCCTCATATCCAGAAATAAATCCCTCCACGTGACCTCAGCCATTACTTCTTTGAACCAGTCCGCCATCAGAAAAGCAAGCAAGATATCCCCCTCTCCAAACACCACATCCTACCCTTCCGAAAGCTCTTTTGTTCTGATCTCCACAGTTGCTATTCTTTGTGTTTGTTACAGAATCTTTTTGTCCTGGTTCTTTCTCACAGTCCAATACCCATCTCCTGTCTTTATTTCCCTCTTTGCCTGGTTAGATTCCGTGGTCCATCTCCTTTTATGTACCTTCAACTCCTTTGCATGTCTTTCCTCCCATCATGTTCACCAGGCAGTAGCCAAGCCAGGTAGATGAACCCCTTCACCTGACTTACCCATACTTTTTTGGCTGAGCTTTGTTAAAGAAACCCACACAGCTAAGCATCCTAGACTCATGATCACTGTATCAGATGCACTTGCAGCACTCTATGGCTCTCCTACTCTCTCCGTAGCCACTCTCTAACTCTCCCTCGTAATGATTAGCTCATTATTTCTCCCCTTGCACAAAAATTCTTCTCCCCATTTCTCATTCTGAGCTAGCAACCTTGCTTCTTACTTCACTGAAATGATAGTAGTCTCTAGATAGGAACCCCCTCTTCCCTTGCCTAACTGTACACATACACCCCCATCTGCATCCTCCTCTCATGTCACAGGCGAGGCAATTTCTCTACATATACTCTGTATCTTGTCCCCATTTACCTTCTTAGGACTGCACACATGCAATCAGTTATTTTCTCTCCCATATCATCAGTCTTTCTGCCTTTAATGGACCACTCTTCTCAGCATGTAAATATTTTCTAGAGTCGACTGTATTTGAAATATTCTCTTGATTTTATGTTTCCTTTCACTTGCTGCCCTACTTCTGCTCCCCTTCAAATCCAGCTTTCTCCCCCCCCCAAAAAAAATCGTTTACCTTATCTGACTCCACTTACTTACCCCTCATTTTTCTGTCCCTCACCATTTCGTGAAAAAGGTTTTTATTAAGGTGGTCATTATGCCATGTTGTAAAGCTAATGAATACTTTTCCTGTTCTCCTCTTACTCAACATCTCAGTAGCTTTCAATCCAAAGACAACCCCTTCCTTCTTGAAGAACTCCCATTTAGATTCCATAGAAACACACTTACAAGGATTTCCTCTCACCTCCCTGGCCCTTTTTCTTAGAGAGAAGTCTTGAGTACCCTTCTCCATGTACATTCTCCTTTTACCGGGGCTTTAAAAAACGTACCTACAGCTCTTGCCTGTACATCTCCATTCAAGCCCTATATTCAGGGCTTCAGGTAAATATAGACACAGCCTATGTGACATTCCTGCTTGACTGACTCAGAGACATTTCAGATTCAACATTTTGCCTTATCCCACATTGCATTCCCTCGGCGTGCTCCTGGAACCAGCTTCCGGTCTGTAGTAGATGGCACCTCCATTTATTTCAGAATGCTGGGAGTTTTTCTTTACATTCTATTCTCACTCATCCTCCCTCATTCAATGTGTGACTGAGTTGTGTCAATTCAGTCTCCAAAATATATTTTTAAATGTATGGACTCATTGTCTCCGCTGTCAACATTTTAGTTCAGAGTCAACCGCTGACCGCTGTTAAAGTGGCACTTTAAACACTCTTGCCCCTTTCCTGTCCATTCTCGAAGCCATATCCGGGATACTCTTTTAAAAACAGAAGTTGGATTATGTTACCCTTATGTTTCAAATCCTTCAAAACCTTCCCATGGTACTTAGAATAAAGTTTAGAGTCCCTCCAAAGCCCTAGCCTACCAGATTTTCCATGCCGTGACCCTCTGCCCTTTTTGCATAGTGCTCCGACCACACCGTTCTTCTGTGTTCCTTGAAAACATCAGGCTCTTTCCCCTCAGGGACCTCACACATGCTCCTCCCTTTGCCTAAAAGACTCTTCCCCATTCTTCATAGGTGTCATCTCAAATATCACCTTCTTAGAGAGCATATTCTATCTTCATGCCCTATTCCAAGCCTGGACACAGACTTACTGTGAAGCTAAGAGCAATTCTTAAAGCTTTCCTAAAATCTTGTTGATAACAGAGATGTTGTAAGTCAGAATATGAAAATTAGTCATCAGCATCATTATTCCTTAGACCATTGTCATACCCTTCAGAGGGATCCATTTCCTCCTGGGCCACCATGTTTTAGAAACTGCTTCCCCTACTGATAGGAATTCCCTATGACCTGGACCTCCCGTGTCCAGAACTTACACCCATTCTCCCTGGCTCTAGTCACCAGACCCTTCCTCTTTCCAGGTAATAACTCACAGTTTTCCAGCTATACCACCCATAATGAAGGGAGCATTTTTTTTTCTCTGTTACACAGGGTGGCTTAATGTCTCTTCCTTCATCACTTTCTTGCGGAGTAGTTTATAATATAAAGAGTAGCCCCATTAAAGTTTATTCCCAAAAAAGAGCATTCTTCCTCAAAGATAGTCATGAAGACTGTAGCCTCCTTTAGACTATGGAAAAAATTACAGTTTTTAAAAGTAACACTTAATTTTATTTTATTTCTCTTTTTTGCATTTTTACTTATTTTTATCATTCTTGAAGTATGTCTCCGTGTGTGTTTTTAGTAAATTAAATTTTTAATTTTAATTCCAGTATAGTTAGCATATGGTTTTTATATTCATTTCAGGTGTTCAGTACACTGATTGAATAATTCTATACATGGTTCAGTGGTCACAGTGATAAGTGTACTCTTTATCCCCATTGCCATTTCAACCATTCAACCATCCATTTGAAAATCAAGTTACATAGTTACTTAGAGACAGATATGGATAAGTAAATAACAAAAATATTAATTGTGGCTAGGGAAATTGGAAGTGAACAGAAAATATTTTGCATTACTTTCATTTTTTCATTGGTCTACAATGTTTATCAAAGATACCGTAAAGCCTAAATAGATAACACAAATAGTGTTTGTGTTTAACACTTTGCATATTATTGCTAAAAGTAGGATAGTATGGGCGGGCGATCCAAGCCACAGGATCTGATGTATGACTTAAGGTTTCTGTCTTCTCGATGTGTGTATATAGGAACACATAAACACATAACTGTGTTTCCACTGGGATGTAAAGTGTCTTTATGTGTATGATGAATGCGAGTGGCTAACGTCCTCCAAAAAAGACTATTCATCTGTGATGAACAAAGTAGAAACTAATGTCTCTCTGTCTTGTATTATTTACATGCCATAAGTTTGATATTATGTCAGGATTCCTTTCCGATGTCTCACCTGGTAAACACAAATTGTGGTGCCTGCAGTAAAAAAATGAAGAACACCTGCTCACCATTATTTATGTGCAGATACCCTTTCAAATGCTTAAGTGCCTCCTTCCCAGGCTTCTAGGTTACTTCCCTTCCGGTTCATTGTTCACCATTGTACAATGCTTTCTCCAGTTTCTCCATTGCACATTCACTGTGAGTGAGGCTCTAAACAGAACGCAGTGGCCTGATGGGGAATTAACCAGTGTGAAATATGGAGCAAGGATAACCGTGAACTCCCTCGTGTCACATATGGGAACGTCTGACACATCAGATGAATGATCTCTACTGATGCAATGTTTCCCACCAGAGACATCCAGAAGGGTCTAAAGTGCCTGATATCTTCATATTATGGGTCAATTTATATAAAATGTGTTCAACTATCAAATGGACGCTTCTTCATTCATTCCAATAACAGAATTCATTTAGGCATAAGGAATGACATTTCAGACATTGGTTTGTCACTCATCTTAGTTTATTCAAAGAACTTTCTCCATTGTGTTTTTCTTCAGTGTTCTCTCTCTCTTATACCTCCTGGATGATTTTGCTATGTGTTCTCTTTAACCACATATGCTTCTTTCTTTTTTTAATCTTTCCCCTTAAATCACCTTATATCCTTTTCCAATTTTTCAGTCTGTGTTTTCCTTAATAATTTCTTCTCCTACAGTCTTGCCTTTAATCATTCTCCTGACTTGCTTCATTTTATAATACCCTTTATTTTTATCAAAGTCAGCATCAATAATTAACTTTTTATTGAGTGCCTGCAGGGTACATAACATTGAACTTGCTTCTTGATCTATCTCATTACCTATGGTATATACACACATATTACTGGAGAAGCAGCTACTACCCATTGTCCCCCCTCACATTGCCACCAACTACTTAATTACTTATCCTTTCTCAGGAGTACATTACAGGGGAAGAGAAAACTCAGTAGCTTTTATCGCTCCTACATCTAATCGCTCCTACATCTAATCTTGGTCACTGCATGTGCTCTTAGGGTACATCAGGCATCCCTCCATCGAGCTGTAGCATCTATACTGTGTGAATGTAGTTCAAGTACCCAAATACAAAGTAAAAGAATCTGGGAAAATACGCCTAATATCCCAGTAGCCAACTGCTTTCCAAGCTTGGGGCACCCTGAATGGGTGATTTCCTCCTCCTTTGTGTTCTGCTTAAACTGATCTAATTATCTATCTACTCCCGAGACAATTACATTTTTTTCATATATTACATCTACAGCTATATTTTCTTTATCCATATTCTATTGCCCCATCTAGGTTGTAGGCTATTTATATTCTTTGCCTACACCTATACAATATGTGGTTTGAGAAGACAATTAAAATTTATTGAATTAGAATAAGTCATCTTATTTTAGAGTAAGTCACACAGAAGAGATCAAGAAATAATAATCTCTGTGTACTGCATATTCAGACTAAGAAAATGAATAATTTCAAGAATGAGTTCTCAGGAATAAGGCTGTTTCCTTGACTTTGTGAGTAGAATCGATTTTCAGGAATGTTCTTTCCTGTTCCCTCTAACTGAGAAAGAATATATTCTGTCAAACGAAGACATCGTCATGGCTGTGTAAACACATCTGGGTTTCCAGGATATAGAATTGTCACAGAGGATGATGACCAGACAAGTACTTCTTCCCCTGCCCCTACAAGTGACCTAACAATCTGCCACTCAAATCCCACAGATCTTCTGTTTTTCCAACAGAACACAAGGCCATAAAAGACCTCAGGGTCTATCAAAGAGCTCTGCCTAATTTTATGTCAATTTAAACTCACCATCTTCATGAGCATCCTGACCTCTCAACTCTCTGGGAATCTTTTTCCATTGTATTCTCCTCAGGACAGATTTTTAACCTGAGGGAATATTTGCTGCTTCTCAGGAACCTCTCTGCTTTGCTATCAAGTGAAAGGTGACTGTAGCGATGCTGCCATGTGGATTCACCCTGACAGAAAAATAAAAAATAAAACTGTGTTATCCCCCTCCATGGAACTCCCATTCCTGCCTCAGACTCTGGAGCACATTGGTGGAGTTTTACAAAGGACACCAAACCAGCACTGGGAAGGAGCACCTCAGAGATGAATTGCCTTTGAGAGTCAGCAGGGTGAAATGAGAGAAAGCTGAGTGGACACAAAGATCTCCCATCTGGTTCTTGCACGGGAAGAATTCGTAGCAGAACTTTGAGCCAGTCATCTCACCTCAGTTTCCTCGTCAATAAAAGGAAATATTCCACTGAATTATAAGGATGGGTCAGTCTTCCAATTCTAAAGTGCTATGCTTAAATAAGAAAAAAAAAATAAAATTCTATACTTAAATTTTCTAACTTAAACTCAGTAATTCCCCCTCCTGCACAGGAATCTATTCTAAGGAAACAACCCAAGATATAACCCAAAATTTCCATACAAAGATACATCGTTTATATAAAGAAGCCTGGAAAAGACTAAATATATGTTTGACAATGAGGGATGGCTAAGTGACTTCTGATACATCCAAATAGTGACGTTTTATGCAACTATTAAAAAATATTTCCACGAATCTGTAATATCATACTGTGTTTATTTTACATGTCTTTCTTTAAGCAGAAGAAAACTATAGTCAAAATTATCCAGGATTTCTAGTACATAAAATTAAGAAATACATCAAAATGTCAATACTGGTTACCTCCGATAGTTAAATTATATGTGTTTTTAATGTTATTTCATAAATGTTTCTGTATTTTTCAACTTCCCTACATTGGATTTGTGATACTACCTTTCAGTGAGAAAATGGGCAAGTGATGTCACTTTTATTATTAAGTTTCAAAACCAAGTGTGTTTTTCACTAAGGAAGAATCCAGACTATAACTGTATAGTTGTAAATTTTGAAGAGATGACAAATCCAAATGCAGAAATTTGGGAATAAATTTCCATATGTGAACAAACAACATGATTCGGGGATCCCAGTAAGTTATCTGTAGAATGTGTAGCCGTCAATTTCACAGTGCTATTTAGACACAGATATTTATAGCCCCGTTAATACAATTCAAAAGAGAAGTGCATGTTTTGAAAACATCTTAAGGGGAAAATAGAATATCTTGATATTGAGTTATATAAACTAAGATGCCTTGCAATAGCCTTGTTCTTTCATAAGAAATTTTCATGAGTAGAACAGATACTAATCCGATTAATATTTTTTAGGTCAGCCGCTCAAAGCAGCCCAAGAAACTGTGCCTGCAAAAAATATTCAATAGATCACAATCTTTTTTGTTGTTGCTGTGAACAAGCTCTCTTATTTGATTTAAACTAGTGCCCTCACAGTAAAGCTCTTTGTGGTATTATAAAATAACAATTTTAAGATGTGACCTGAAAAAAATTGATCTTGCAGAGGTTCAAATTGTTTTTGTCTTGTTTTAATTTCATTGACATTAGCAGCCAGTTTGTTTTGATTTGGTTTATTTTGTTTGTTTGTTTGGGTTTTGTTTTTGTTTTTGGTAGCCTTACTGCTTAACTCAAGGGTGTGACCTCTGAGCCCACGTTGTTACCTCGAGTTTGTGGGATTTTAGGTGCCCTTGTGTCTGAAGAGAGAGCGGTGAAGCAAACAATCTTATAAGCTCTCTCCCAGGTCTATGCGTCCCCCTGGGCTTGGCACATCTTCCCAGGGTACATTCTGAAGCATTATGTCTCAAAGCCTATTTTTCCCTCAGTGATTGGATTCTTCATATTCAATTAAGTGGGTCACACCAGCACGGATCATGTTACAAATTTTGTTCCCACTGAGCAAGAGGTTAATCTTAACATTTGCAAAAGGGGGATTTGAGACCTTGGGAAACCAAACATATTGACATCATATTTCCCTAGTTCTTAAGAGAGAGAATCAAACAAGTTGCTTAACATCTGACAAAGGCTGTTTGGTAATCGTAGTTATGCTCTAGGAATAGTCTCCATTAACTAAATAAATGATAGGTTCTTCAGTTTACAAAATGAGGAACCGTGAGATGCCTAATCAATCTGTGGGAGGAAAAAGACACAAAGTAAAGACTCCCAAAGAAATGAAGACGGCCAGTGAAAGCGTTTCTTTTCAGCTAGTCACACATGAGAGTAATTATGAATTATTGAAATCGTGGTTCCATTTGTCTTTCCTTCATCAACTGTCCTGAAGAGGATTAAGGGGCTCTGACTTTCCAGTGTGTATGCTTCTTGCCTTTTTTTTTTGCCTGTTCTGCCTCACTTACACGCTTTATAGGACTGTGTCATCATGAGTCACAATGTTGAAGGATTTTTCGGAGTTGTACCAAGTGCCAAAGCTATTTTAATAATCTCTACTGGTTTGTTGTAGGGCTGTTTTTTAAATGATAGAGAAATCTCACAATGCACAACATTCATTTTATTCTTTATAGCAACTTTCTGCCATGTAAGTTCTTTTTCTCCACCATAGGTTCTTGTTTTGTTGTTGTTGCTGTTGTTGTTGTTGTTGTTTCTTGGTTTTGGGTTTTATTGTTGGTTTTTTTTGTTTTGTTTTGTTTTTTTAACCCTGGCTGCTTCTTTGCACTACAAGGCTTCAAAGGGATTTTCATGCTAATTTTCCCATGTAGCTGGCTTTGGTGTCTGGTCATTTCCTGAGTTAGATGACTGGAGAAAAGCAACTAAGAAGTCTGTAGTGGTGAGCCCTTTACAGGCCCTGTTACGGATCAGGATCAAGGTGACCTTTCAAAGGCTGCTGTTAAGCCAACACCTGTAAACTGTTAAAAATGTAATCTCTGTACATAATTTCTATTCTGAGGCTCTTTATGATGGCAATTCTTTATACCCCATTTTGATTTGAAAAAAACCTGCTAGTAACATATAAGCCACTTACTGAAAAATCGATATAAATATCAAAACGAACTGCTTTATTTCATGTTTTTCATATTAGAAAGATTTTTTTAATTGAGGACCAACTTTAATACTCTTTTTACAGTCCATTTCACACTGGGAATATGTTAAAACCTTTTGACTTGTCATCTCCTCTAGATGGTTTTTAAGTAGGAGCAGGCAATCCAGGCTAGTTGCCTAAAATGGTCACTGTATTATACTCATATTATGAAGCATATAATTGAAAATGTGTATGTGGTTGAAAATGACAGTTTTATCAGCAAGGGAAAGTCAGGAGTCAACGAGCTTTCTTCTTGTCCTTCTTGTTCAAAACTCATAAACAGTTTGGCTAAACAACACTAGCGGTAATTTATTGAGCACTTACTATGTTTCAAGCACAGTGCTTAGTATTTTCCTGGGTTTATCTCATTTAATTCGTTGTCATAACTCTTTAAAGTAGAAATTTTACAAAATTTTAACGGGGTTTAAAGAGTTTGAGTTTAAATGGTCTATCCAAGATCACAAAGCTAGCCTGGGTAGGACTTCAAACCCACATCCGAGTAACTTCCTGGCTGCTCTTCCTAAGAGCTACTGTTGCCTGCCTCCCTTTGCAGCGTGGAATAATAAGGAAGAGCCTGTGCAAACCCCTCAGGGGTTGAACCACCGAGGAGAATGCTGTGAGCACAGCGCTGGAGGAGCTGAGCTTTCCTCCACTGTGCTGACACAAACCATTCATTCCCTGCTTCATCCATTCAAGCAATAGCTAGTGAGCCCTACGTTATTCCAAACCCTTTGCTAGTTACATGGTAGGCAAAGATGAGTAAGACCCCATTCCCCTTCCTGGGAGGGTCCATGCCGAAAGAGAGAGAACAGAATATGTCAACAAATTATTCTGAAATATGAGCTAAATTTGGAAAGTAAGCAAATCTGGGGAAGCAGGGTAGTGGCAGTGAGAACCCCAGGGATAAAGTAGCTGCTGGCTGGAGGGTGGAAAGCGGTAGCTATGAAGGGTGTCCATGGTGGGAAGGAGGGACTGCAGCTGACAAGAGGTCAAGCCTGTTGCCCAAGCCTCCCGTCAGGCTTCCTTAAGTACTGGGAATAAACCAAAGGTGGTTCCTTAAATCATAATTATATAGCCATGGGTTTAGGGGGATAGAGACAGGACTCTTCCGAGTTGCTTTTGTCCCAGCTCTAAAATTCCTACCCTTAAGACAGAGCTCCCAAGTATGGTTTAGTTCATTCTACCAGGCTGTGTCACCACAGATGCAAATCTATGATCACTTGAAATAGGACTGAGACTTAATCTGCTTAAGTAATGGTTAAACACAGGGTTAGATGAAAAGAAGAGGGAGAATTTTACCTCCCACCTCTGAGCTGTGATTAGAAGTTTGCTCTAGGAAAACACTTGAGACTAGCCCTTCCTACCCTGATGTGTTTTCAGCATCCATGTTGGCTGTATTATTTAACTATATATATATCTATATATCTATATATATATATATATATATATTTAAAGGGGCTGTGAGATCATTGCTGCATTTCTCTATTGTTAGTAACTGGCAAAAATATTTGGTTGGAAGAAGTAGCAGCTAATTACCTGTATCTCGGATTAGTGGCGACTGAAAAGTGCATATAGTTATTTTGTTTGTTTGAAGGCTTCAGGGGACCTCTTATTCTTACACCTCTGCTGTTCGTTTTTCTTTCTTTTTTTCTTTTCTTCCTTGCTCACGAAGTTGAGTCAGCACCAGAAACATATTCAAATTAGACTTGTCATACAGAAAAAAAAAAAAAAACCCACAAAACTCTGACTTTGTCAGGGTGGGTGGAGAGGGAAAAAGGCAACTTTTTGTCAGTCTTTTGTATTTCAGCAGCTGGATTCATTGCTACCATGGCAACAGACCACATGATGAGGTGTATTAGATTGCTGTGTGTTGAGCACAAGGGGAAGAATGAACACAGCGTTTTATTGAAGTTAAAGGTTGCTTTGGAGTTTCTTCTGTGGAAATGTGTAAGGTCAAATACTATGGCTCTCAGCATATGTAGGACTTTAGGGGAAGAATTAGGGGCAAGTTCGTGCAGTTCACTACAAAACCAGGTAAGGCACCACCGAATCTATGAAACTGAACTCTTCTGTTGCGGGAGCATAACTTGCTGGGTGGAATTTCACCGGCGCCCCGGCTCCCCTAGCCCTCCGTGGGCACAGGACAAATTTCTCCTGTCCCCTTCCCACCCCCAGCTCCCTCCCCTCCGATTTCACCCTTTATTAATTTGAAAGTCTGAAACGTTGTGAATTTCTCTAGTTCTTTGGTAGTGTGTGTGAGGGTGCGCGTGCAAGTAAAAGAAGGAAAGCTGGAAAGAAGTAGTAAGAATGCCGTCATTCGCGTCTTCAGGTCAATGTAAAACTTGGGCAAAGTGCTTCCTTGCTTTGATCTTTGAAAATGGTCCCCTTTTCCCAGAGGACACCTGATGAGCGGCATCGGGGGTCTCAAGCTGTTTGTCTCGCATACTAAATTAAGCCAGAGGACAAAGTCCTCCCACATGTTACTTTGTGTATTTATCCTATCTGCGCATTTGTTCCTCTTGCATCATATTCCTGCCAGCCTCATCTCACAGGAGCGGTTCAGTGGTATCTATAATTTTTACAGCATATTTTATTTCCATTAGTATTCTGTCCTTTCAGACACTGTGGTTCTGTGTGCCTCGGAGGATTTAAAAATAGAAGCAAATACAATACGGGTTAGCATAAAATGAACTCTAGCTTGGAGGCTGGGGAGAGCCGAATGTAAACAATGCAGGGTGGCTTGGGGAAGCAGCCATTCCCAGAGCTCAGAAGCCGCCTCCTGCCTTGTTTACTTGGTCCCCTAGCAGCTCACTTCAAAAGAAGTGGCTTTGATATCCCCAGAGCAATTTAGAGGACCAGAAAATGTCTTGACTAGTAACTTACGTTGCTGCCTTCTTCGCGGTTTCTACTTGATGTTTGATGTCTTGTCTTTCTCATAAGACATTAGGATTTACTTTAATTTGTTTTAGCCAAGGGCTAACCCAGCCAACTTTTCTCGACTCAGAACAAATAGAACAAAGTTGTCCCGGCAGCTTTAGGGACAAAGCCTGACCAAAACAGGAGCAGACACCCCCCACTACCCCCCCCCCCCCGCCTCCCCCCCTACCCCGCCCCATTTCTCAAGCGGATTCATTCTCTACCTGGAGTGTTTTCATCAGAGAAAGTAGTATTTTCCTGGCTAAAATCAGTTATTTGCCACTAGACTGATTTGGATACAAGCCAAGCAAATGATCCCAAGTCTGGCCATATATCACTCTTTCTTCAAAAAGGGAAACGGATTTTCTGAAACCCATTTGGCCTCTGTGGTTTTCATTGTTATTTCCTTCATCTCTCTGGTTTTTATACATCTGGGTCATCTTCTAAATTTGAGCAAGGAGTTATAATTACTTTTTAAAACAATTTTTTGGGCCATAATTGCCAATAGAGGGAACTATTTCCATGATAACAAATATCAAAAGCATTATACTAACAGGGAACATGTGTAAAATGTCTATGTTGTGTCTGAAATCATTCTTTCCTTTTACCCTGTGTTGTTTGGAATATAGAACAAGCTATGAGCATCAACTCTGAAACATCAAGTATTTTCACAAGCATAAGTTGTTATTAACTAAGAATAAGAAATTCCCAAGAAGGAGTGAAAGATGGTTCCTGGCAAAATATTTTAAAGTGTGAAGTTCTCAATACTGACAATATCTGAGGTAGAAAGTGGTATAGTAAAGGAAAAATAAAAGTGGGAGGGAGGCAAAGTAGAAGGGAGAGAAAGACACAAAGAGAAGACAGAGGAGAGACAGATAAGAAGTAAAGATAAAAGTGTAAATGATCTCTTAAGCACACTATCTTCTTTCCCAGCGGTGCTGGAATGGGTTAAACCTCTCTTTATAAAAGAAGCGAGATGGAGTAGTGTGGATGAGGTGGAATTACTGAAAAGTACTAGCATTCCACTATCCCGTATTTGAAATACTTGATCAGGCCTAGATCCATTCTATAACTGGAAGGACAAACAATTGTTTTTCAGTTCCGGTAGTTCCCATTGTCTCTGTCCTTGCTGCTGTGGGCTAAGATATCAGCCAACTGAGACATTAGAGTGAGATGTGTGTAAAAATGAATATATACCCAGATTTCTGTGATCTTTATACACCTGACACTAGGCCATATGTACATGTCCATTTCTCAGGTCAACATAACTGAGAGGTCCATATAATGCAAGATCCTTTTAAGTTTTGTTTTTTAAATAATAACTATATATTTAAGTTGTACAACATAATTCGGTACACACATGTACATAGTGAAATGATTACCACAGTCAAGCTAATTAATGTATCTTTTCCTCACCCAGGTATTGCTTTTTGGTATGTGGTGAGAGTACTTGAGATCTACTCCCTTAGCAAATTTCCAGTGTGTAGTAATACCGTATTATTACCTATAGTCATTATGCTGTACATTAGCTTTCTAGACTTAGTTATCCCACATAACTGCAAAGTTGTACCTGCTGACCAACATCTCCTCATTTCCCCCACCTCCCCATCTCTAGTAACCACCACCCTACTCTGCTTCAATGTATTTGGCTCTTTTAGATTCCACATGTGAGAACATGCAGTATTTTTCTGTGTCTGGCTTATTTCACTTAGTATAATGTCTTTAAGGTTCATTCATGTTGTTGCACATGGCAAGATCTCCTTTACAAATACTCCATTGTATGAGTATACCACAATGTCTTTATCCATTCATATGCCGATAACACATCATTTCCATATCTTGGTTATTGTGAATAATGCTGCAATGAACATGGGAGGGCAGATATCTCTTCCATGTACTTATTTAATTTCCTTTGAGGATATACTCAGAAAAGATATTGCTGGATCATATGGTGGTTCTATTTTTAGTTTTTCGAGAAACCTCTACACTGTTTTCCACAATGGCTATAAGGAAGTTTCTTTTCTAGTTCTTTTGAGACTTACATTCTTAAGATGTGAAGTGATTTTTGATATGCTCGTTTTTAAATTAGAAATGTTGCCAGGGTGTATTAATTAAATCGTATTTTTGTCAACATTTCTTTAAATCATGCTTTATTGTTCATTTTGAATGATTGGATGTGTTTCTGAACATGTTAGCTTTAATTTCTAGAACTCTCTAACCTCTCAGACAAACGGCTAATTATCTACATCTACCTCTATTAAGGAGATAGATGTTCAACAGAGGCATGATGAAGAAGAATTGTAGTGACTATTATAGCTTCTTCAATAAAATTAATGGTAACTGTTGAACCCCAAGACAATATTTCTAAAGTAAAGTTCCATTTTTAGGTATTGCTATTTTTAAACCTATAACTTCACTAAAGTGTATTTTATTATTGACAACCATGTAATTTTTCCATAAAAAGAATCGGGCTTTTAAAAAATATTCTTAAATGCTTCATATGAAAAAAAAAGTAATGACACCATGATGATGATCATGACGACAGTGGCCATAATGATTAATTCAGGGAATAAAATGGACTTTATTAGAAAGTTCTAAGCCCTGTATATAGTAAAAGGCCAATGTTTCTAAAAAGAAAACAGAAATTTCTGAGGTGCTTTGTTGCTCAGTTGTTTAAGCATCTGCCTTCAGCTCAAGTCATGATCCCAGGGTCCTGGGATCAAGTCACGTGTTGGCCTCTCTGCTCATTGGGGAGTCTGCTTCTCCCTGTCCCTTCCCCCGACTTGTGCTCTCTCTCACGCACACACTCTCTCTCTCTCTCTCAAATAAATGAATAAAATCTTTAAAAAAAAAAGTAGAAATTTCTAATGGGGGGTATGATTTTCAGATATTTACATTCCAATTGAATCAATTCCATTAATAACATTTAGAAAGCTCTAACAATATATGAGTCTGCTATAGTTTCATCGGAGCTTATTATAAAGGATGTTGACTTTGTTCAATAAGCAATAGAGGCTTTCATCAATAACGATTAAATTTACCAATAATTGTGCAGTGTGATAGTAAAAGAGTAAGCTCATTGCTGGTAGTGAATAATTTGTCTTAATGTACAAAAAGGGAACAATCAGCTGGTTCCATTCTCATAGTATTAGCCTGATAAGTTTTAAAGTAATATTATTATAGTAATTCCCCACTACCTGGTATGCATATTATCAAATATTCACTATTGACACTACTTTAATATTTTAATCATCTTTTTAAATTCTAATTTTTTTTTTTTTTTTTTTGAGAAAGAGAGAAAGAGAGGGCATGCACACAACTGGGGGAGGAGCAGAGGGAGAAGGAGAGAGAGCATCTCAAGCAGACTATCACTACATGTGAAGCCTGACACGGGGCTCAGTCTCACAACCCTGAGATCATGACCTGGTTTGAAATCAAGAGTTGGACGTTTAACTGACTGAGCCACCCAGGAGCCCCCTTAAATTATTTGTTCTAAATAAATAACAATGTTTTATGTCTGAAATCTATTAATTTGGCTTTTGGGGGAGAAAATTATACTCAGAAAAAAATCTTTTGCCTCTACCTACCTTTATATGAAAGAAAATGCCATATGGATTGACAATTCCAGCATGTAATGTGGTATATATAAAGTAGTAGAAGAAAATATGGAACTTGAGATGGAAAAGCATGTTTGCAAAGGCATTTTGCAATCACAAAGGAATTGTTACATGAAAAGTTATTACACATCTGGATAGCTTCTACTATTATCAACATGACTTACCAGAATTGTACATTTTTTTACCAAGGATGAACCTACACTGATACATCATAATCATGAAAAGATCATAGTTTACCTCAAGGTTCACTCTTGACATTGTCCATTCTGTGGGTCTGTACGAATGTATAAGGATATCTATCCATTATTATAATATCCCACAGAGTATTTTCAGTGTCCTAAAAATCCTCTGTGCTCTGCCTTTTTATCTCTCCCTACTCCACCCTCTTTCCTGGAAACCACTGATCTTTTTATTGTCTCTATAGCTTTGCCTTTTGCCAGAATGTCATATGGTTGGGATCATATATCATGTAGCCTTCTCAGATTGGCTTCCTCTACTTAGTAATACACATTTA
Organism: Meles meles; assembly: GCF_922984935.1. NCBI lineage: Eukaryota > Metazoa > Chordata > Mammalia > Carnivora > Mustelidae > Meles > Meles meles. Next base: position 58,204,912 of record NC_060077.1, read on the forward strand.
AGGTTCCTTTGTGTCATGTCATGTCTTGATAGCTCATTTCTTTTTAGCACTGAATAATATTACATTGTCTGGATGTATCACAGTTTATTTATTCATTCACCTACTGAAGGACATCTTGGTTGCTTCCAAGTTTGGGCAGTTATGATTAAGCTGCTACAGACATCCATGTTCAGGGTTTTGTGTAGGCATAAGTTTTCAACTCCTTTGGGAAATAAGGAGTATGATTGCTGAGTCATATGGTAAGAGATGTTTAGTTTTGTAAGAAACTTCCACACTGTCTTCTTAAGTGCTTGTACCATTTTGAATTCCCACCAGCAATGAATAAGTATTCCTATTAGTCCACACGTCACCAGTGTTTGGTGTTGTTGGTGTTCTGGACTTTGAGCATTCTAATAGTTGTACAGTGATATCTCATTGTTGTTTTAATTTGCCTTTTCCTAGTAACATATTATTATGTGAACATCTTTTCATATGCCCATTTGCCATCTGTATATCTATCTTCTTTGGTAAAGTGCTTGTTTTGGGTCATTGGCCCATATTTTAATAGGGTTGTTTGCTTTTTTATTGTTGATTTTAAGAGTTCTTTGTATATCTTTGATAACAGTCCTTTATCTGATGTGTCTTTTGCAAATTTATTCTTCCAGTCTGTGGCTTGTCTTCTCATTCTCTTGAGATTGTCTTTCACAGAGCAGAAGTTTCTAATTTTAATGAAACCTAGCTTATCAATTATTTCTTTCATGGATTATGCCTTTCACGTTATATAAAACTAGTTATTTTTAAAATACCTACAAATGAAACAAATATTATTTAATCCTTGGCAAATCTTTTTAAAAGAGAGCAGCAGGAGGAGGAGAGGAAGATAATACCCAGTGTTAGGGAGGGTGTGGAAAATGGGAGCTCACATACAATCCTATTGAAAGTACAAATTGATACTTTTGGAAGAGGGTAGGGCCAACATGGCAATGTGTATTAAAGGCTTTAATTACAAACCTCTGGACCCAACAGTTCTACTACAAGGAAAATATCCTAAAAAAATAAACAGTCAAACATATATTTACAGGGCTTTTTATTGTTGTGCTGTTTATGTGTAAACAAGGGCAGCCATTCTGAAGAAGAAAAAAAAAAACCGGAGAAATTAACAAATACACCAGCTTATATTTCTGCTCTGATAGCTATAAAGCCAAAAGAAGTCAGAGACATGGCTATATGCTTATCAAACTGTTCCACTTCTCTACTCTTTAGTATAAAACATGACTAGGCAGCATAGATAGAGAAAAGGGCCTTGGCTGTTTAAGACTCAGAATGCCTGAGTGCTGCTATGGACTATTGAAATAATGTAAATATGGAAATATAAGGCATTATTAAAATCTTAATGTTAGGGAGTAGAAAATTTTAAAAATCTATGGATCCCTTTATCCATTTATTTGCATTTGTCTTCACAATTGATCTTACAAATAAGAAGTCCAATATCAAGTGGAAGAGAGAGGGTATATTGTTATAATTGCACCAGAAGGAAATGCCAAATGGTAAAACCTAGAATGCCTTGACTTTGATAGAAAAGCAGTAAAATATTTTGGATAGAATATACTTCCCAATTATTATGGTTCAAAAATTTCTCAAAAGAGGGGCGCCTGGGTAGCTCAGTGGGTTAAGCCGTTGCCTTTGGCTCAGGTCATGATCTCAGGGTCCTGGGATCGAGCCCCACATTGGGCTTTCTGCACAACAGGGAGCCTGCTTCCCCCTCTCTCTCTGCCTGCCTCTCTGCCTACTTGTGATCTCTCTCTCTCTGTTACATAAAGAAATTTTAAAAATCTTAAAAAAAAAAATTTCTCAAAAGAAATTTCTGCCTACATAAGGATGAGCAGAGGATAATTGGTTTCAAATGTAAATTAGCCCTTAGGTGTAGTGCAATGGACAGAGATCTAGTGCAGTGTTGATCAGTAGAACCTTCCATGGTGGGGTGCTTGGGTGGCTCAGTCCGTTAAGCATCTGACTCTTGATTTCAGCTCAGATCATGATCTCAGTGTCATGGGATTGAGCCCCGTGTCAAGCCCGGGTTGGGTTCCATGCTCAACAAGTAGTCTGCTTGAGGATTTGCTCTCCCTCTGCCCCTCCCCACCTGGCACACATACATTTGTGCACTCTCTCTCTGAAATAAATAAATAATTATGAAAAAAAGAACCTTCCATGGTCTTTGACTGCATTGTCAAATGGCAACTACTAATCACCTGTAGTTGAGCCCTCAAAATATGGCCAGTGTCATTGAGGAACTGTATATTTAATTTTATTTAACACTAAGTAATTTAAATTCACATAGCCATCTCTGATTAGCACTGTCTTACTGGACAGTGTGGCTCTAGAATTAAGGACAACAAATTGGGTCTTTTTTTAAATGCAAGGGTTCATTTCAAACATCTCTGATGAATAAGGGTAACAAAGGGCAAGAAGGTAACTATCTTTGTGAAATTTTCCTTTCATTCAAAGAAATACTTAACAGGGAGATCCTTTAATTCTGTGACTGTAAGTTCAAGATTGTTCAGAGAAGTCTTGGTCTCAAATATTCTTTAGCCTTGCTCACTTAAGAATTCTAATGTTCACTCATTGTTTCATTTGCCAAAAAGAAAACACAAGTTGAATTTATGTGTCATGTGTTAAAAAAAAAAAAAAGTACTTCATTTTCCTTTATTCTCACACTACTACTACCACCCTTACAACACTTCTGACACCAGATGTGTAGATTTCCCACACCAAACAATTCTAAATGCCTGGAGTTACTGTCAGATGCCACAGGTGAAGTTCTCAGTCTCACAGGACTGCCTGCCACACCTCACTCATATGCCAGTGATAAGTCCAGGTTATCACCTGTGTTTCTGACCAATTGGCGATAAATCAAAAGTTTCCATGACCCCCTCCTCAGATTTAATCATTTGCTAGAATAGCTCACAGAACTCAAGGAAACACTTACTTAATGTTTGCTCTTTTATTGCATAACAGAGACTGCAAGAAACAATACCAATGAACAACCAGATGAAGAGATACACACACAGGCTGAGTTCCAGAAGAGTTCTGAGGGCAGGCACTTCTGTCCCTGTGGAGTTGGGGTGCACCGCTTGCCCATCACAGGAGTGTATTCACCAACCCAGAAGCTCCCCAAGCCCCACACTTTGGGGATTTTTTTATGGAGGCTTCATCAGTTTGGACACAATCAGTCATGAATCATTGTCCCTAGAGAATGGGGATGGAGTTGAAAGTTCCAAGCTCCTAGTCATGACTTGGTCTTTCTGGATGACCAGCCCCATCCCAGAGCTATCTAGGAGTCACCAAGATTCACCCTTAGAACAAAGACCCTTACTCCTATCACCTGGAAAATTTTTAAGTATTTAGGAACTTTGTATCAGAAGCCAGGGACAAGGACCAAAATTAGAACGAAAGATGCTTCTAATGTTCTTATCACTTAGGAAATTACAAGGGTTTTAGGAGCTCTGTGCCAGGGCCTAGGGACGGAGACCAATATCTCTTTTCTATTATTTCACAGTCAGACACTGGACTTGACATTGAAAACATAACAACAGTCTAGAGTCCCTAGATTCAAAGTTTCCTTGGAATATGATTAGGAATCATATGACACAGACCAGATGTTACAGAGAAGGGTGAAAAAGTGGTTTGTGTAGAAGGAAGCATTGGGAAAAACTTTAAAAATAGTGAGCATTAAATAGGAGCCTAGGGGGAAAAAGATCCATAGAGAGGGAACAGTTGGGAAAAATCAGGAAAAGGTGAGAATTGGAAATCCCCAAAAATGTAAGCTAGTCGTGAAGGTGTAACAAGAATAGAGCTCAGAAAGTGTTCAGGGACCAGATCACCATCACCGCCGCCGTCACCACCACCTTCGTCACCGTCATCATCACATCATCCTTACATCATTGTCACCATCATTATCACTGCAATCACAGTAACCATATACTGGCCACTAGGCATTAGATTGAGCATTTTTCATGCATTATTTAATTCTTGCCATGACCCTATGAAGCAAATACTGCCCTAATTTATTGATGAGAAAATTGCACTGCCAATGATTGCCAAACGAGGATATCAGGCCAGGGGCAGCCCTGTTAAACCACACTGAGTTTCCACTTTTGCTGAGTAGTCTCATCTCTCTTCTATGGATTTTAAACTGCTTTATCCTGAATACTCTGGGACGCCGTTTGAGAAAAGTCATACCTGGAGCAAGGTAGAAAAGAGAGTAGGAGGAAGACAGACTAGCTAGACAGAAATAAGGGAAGAAGTGAATGGCACAGTTTAGAACAAGGGTGAGGGAGGGACGTTCTGACCTCAGGGCGGGAAAGTAGAATTTGAAAAGGAGTTGGTTTGAGAGGGGTTTTGGCAATTGTCTGTCTTTACATTGAGTCAGGTAGAGAACATCTGACTTCTTTTTTAAGCCCCCTTGAAAATTGTCAATTACCGCATGCAGCGCTACAGCAAGATTGTTGTGGCCAAGGAAACAGAGCTTATCCTCTTGTAATATGCAAGTTTTCCTAACAAGACCAGCTTGCACAAATCATCCTTGTTGGAAGTAAGGTCATCTGTGTTCTTAAAGCATGTGGCACATCACAATATTGTTTGGAGATGTGATATAATGGAAATATAACTTTATATTTATGAAATTATCCCTTTATGAAAGTATCCCTTTCATTAAAACCTTAATGTTCTTTGATAAGGGCATATAGTGATTTTTTTTTCTTTCCAACACACAGGATATTTAGAATATATAATTAGAGCTCATTTAGAAAGGTCAAAATACCATTCCCTTTATCGTTGTGGAAGCAGGTCTTCTAAATGAATTTCTGACTTGGGAACATTATTATTCTCCTGCCTTTACCCATTGAGGTGGATTTTTTTTTCCTCTTGGCTGTATATCCCGGTTCACTTATGGATTGGAAAGATAATAGAAGCTGTTATTTCCAGCATCAGAGCCTCCACTGTTTTCCAAGAAGTTACTTCTGATTTCTTCCGAAGTCTTATGGTCACTGTGGTTGGAAAAGAGTGTTGAAAAATGCAGAATAAAGTGGAGGAGGTGAATGTGGTCTTGACAATAAAGAGAGCTGAAAGAAGGAGAGGGGTATGGCATGAGGGGATGCGCAGTAGCCTGGCTGTCAGAAGATCAGCCAAAGAGGATGAGGAAGGAATAGCAGAGAATAGCAATGTACTGACCATGTAGTTCTTTCCAGGACATTGGACAGCAGTGGAAAACCCAAACATGCAGAAGGACACACAGAGCACATCATATGAGTGTTCTGTGCATTCTCTGATGTAATAAAGGAACACACTTTCTAAGTGCCAGATACTATTCTCAGTGTGTTTAGTTTACTCATTTTTTTAAAGATTTTTAAGTTCATTTGAGAGAGAGAGAGAGAAAACACGGGAGCTCAAGCAGAGGGAGGGACAGCAGGAGTAAGAAGCAGACTGCCCACTGAGTAGGGAGCCCTCCTCAGGGCTCAATCCCAGGACCCAGGGTCATAACCTGAGCTGAAGGCAGCCACCTAACCAATGAGTCACCCAGGCACCCCAAGTTTACTCATCTAATTTCAAGTTAATGAATCCTCATTTAGAGAACAATACCTAGCACATTGAAGTCACTGAATATATACAGTTCTTATCTCTGTTAATCATTACAACAACCCCATGAGCCTTTTGTTATATATCACCTTTAGATTATGCATGAAGAAATCAAGGCCAGAGAGGTTAACTAATCTCCCTAAGGGTTTACAATTAATAAGAGAGCTGTAGTTAGTGGGCTCAACCACTATGCCATCTTGTCTACCCTTAATCTATGTAAAGTCTATTATATGAAAAGGGATAATACCTATAAAGTACTTACAGAGCACTTGACATACAGTAAATTTCTAAAGCTGCTAGCAATTATTATTATGTAATAAGATTTAGAAGATATTCTGATATTTATATCATTCTACACCACACTGCTCAGAATAGTAAGATTGTTAGGGCAGCTTTGGTTTTATTCTCATATAAGTTTGAATAAAGCTTTGTTGACGAGCATGCCCATTATAAATTGGAGGAACTCTCTTTTTACCCAAACATTATCAGTCTGACTGGCACTTGAAGTTTTCACCTCAAAAAATGTGCCTTATAGAAGTGTTCCATATACACATCTATGCAGCTCTGCCCTTTTGGTAGAGAATGACTGCAGCTAACGGTCTTAATTCTTAATGCCAGCAAGGGAAATTCCCTTCCTTGCTTGGTATTTGCATAATATGTCAATTTGTTCATTGTGGTCTGACATTTGCATAACCTAAGGGAGTTAGTGAGGCAGCGGGCAGGAAAAGGAATCAGGCCAGAGGCTGGAAAGGCATGGTCATAACGGAATGGATTAGTAATAGAGTTCTCAAGGTCATGCAGGTGGTCCTGGGCAAAACTCAACCCAACCAGACCCTAGAACAAAGTCAAACAGAAACTTGAGTTCTGATCTGTTTTCCCTATAACATGGGTTAGTTGGGGGTAGTGGACTGTCCTCCTCTGTACAGAATAATTTAATGGAAAATGAGGTGACTTGCAATCTAACTGAAGTAAGAATGTCAACAGATGCAAAATTAAAGATTACCATTATCTTACCATTGTAGATAGAGACAGTGAAAGGACAGCTCTGTTCGTGGAATTCCTGGAGAGAATGGTAGTGCTGCGGACTGTGCATGAAAAATGAGCAGTGGAGGTTTGAGGACGCCATGGCTCAGGGTGGCAGAAATGTGAGGACTCTGGAAGGAGTCAGGGGATTGCAGAAGAGAGTGAGCAAGGGAAGGCCTCAGGATGGGTGACCAGGAGTTCGCTTGTTTGTCTTCTGCATCTGTCACTCCCATAGCCCCCTTTGTCTATCTATGACCAGTGTTTAGCCAATGATGTCACTGGGCAAGTGTGCTAGGTACCACCCCCTATAAGAGGATGACACAGGAGACCAGCAGATCCCCCTCCACTCTGCTACTTAGGGAAGGGCAGGCTGGTGAACAAGGTGGGAAAATCTGTCTTTAGATATTATCCTCTTCTATGCAACCTTCATCTCAGATGACTACATCTCCATGATCTTAGATGGCCATAGTTTCTTTGAACATTTAGAGACTATGTGAATAATGTTATGATACACAGCGTTTCCAAAGTAATATCTACAAATGTTATGTGTCATTTATTATCTGGAGAAGTAATAAGCTTTTATTAACCATAATAACTAACATATATATGTGATCTACTGTTTGCACAGTATTTTGGTGGCATTATATTTGAATCTCCTAATAATCTTGCAAGGGAGATGACATCATTATCCTCTTCTTAAAAACTAATGAATGAATTTCTTGGAGGCACTGAATTAGCCAGCAAAACATAGATTTTAATTTACTGATTTACTATTACATACTGTTCACTTTAAGTCCCTCTTACCTTCAAATGTAAAAATCTCCTCAGTGATAGCAATTTGAGTTTTAAAAGACTTCTATTACAAATGAAGAGCTCTTGCATTTATTCAGATAATTCAGATTGCATCCTCTTTCTTCTTCATACTTCAAGGTAGTTTCAAGGTAGTTTCAAGGTAAATACAGTAGGTATTTAATGTGTTAATCGCCTTGTTATTGTCTCTTTGTACTCTCACAAGTAATCACTTTGATTCGTAAACATCTGACGAAAAAATCACTATGGAATAAAGAGAATACTCAGAAATTGTAATTCCCAATGTGGGAAACTAATGTGAATAAAACTGAGAAGCATTCTTTTTAGTTTAAGAAAAGGCTGTCCCCTCCGACATCTACATGAGTGGATTTTAAATAATTCAAATGGCCCAAACCAGAAGGCAACAAGGCAGATGCTTTACGCCTGCGTACAACTCATAAAAGGCAATTATTAGGAGCCTCCAAACTAGTCTCTCCGATAGTCACCCAACAACGAAACAATATATTATTTTATCCTACCAACATAATGTCCTGTTCTATTCCTAGGTGTGTGTTTGGCCTTCGTCCTACAGTCTTCTTTACCACTGCTTGTGAGTGTAGCCGTCTTTCTTGCCTCCCAGAAATATCAAAAATACTCTTGCCTGGGTGGCTCAGTGGGTTAGGCCGCTGCCTTCGGCTCAGGTCATGATCTCAGGGTCCTGGGATCGAGTCCCGCATCGGGCTCTCTGCTCAACGGAGAGCCTGCTTCCCTTTCTCTCTCTCTGCCTGCCTCTCTTGTGATTTCTCTCTGTCAAATAAATAAAATAAAAACAAAATCTTTAAAAAAAAAAAAAAAATACTCTTGCCCCTGGCTGATTCCCTGCGAGAACTGATGTTAAAGTCTCAGCAGGAGAAACAAAGCCAGAGGGGCTGCCCCTCAGCAACAGGTGTTTCCAATGTGCCAACACTAACGGTCCCTACTTCAGTGAGCTTTGCTTCCATTCGGCCTTCCTCCTGCTTATCCTTTTCCTTAAAACATAAAAGAAACCATTCTGAATTGCAACGTTTATTACCTTTGGTAATAAACAAATAATACCATTTGAAAATGGTGTTAAGTAATCCTTTGGGTTTGAATGTTCTCTTCTGACAGAAATGCTAAGGTCTGAGACTCTTGTTGACGATTAGGGTTAGGCAAGAAGAGAACGAAGATAAAGGGCAGCTTTTCTTAGCAGCTATTAAATATATTACAAAGTTATCATTATAATTAAGCTGAACTATAATTAAAGACAGTATTGATATAGAGAAAACCCTGGGGTGTAAACAAATACTCGCATATGTGTTAATATATGCTAGACAAGGCAGTACGTATCAATAGGGATGATTATTATTATTACGCAGTAAGTCTTATGGGGAAGAAGGTCTTCATTCATACTACAGTATAAATTCCAACTAGATTAGACTTAAATACTGATAATAAATCAAACTATGGGAATTAGAAAAAAGTATAGAGGAATTTTTAAAACAGCTCTATCAAGATATAATTGACAATGACCCCTTATTGACAGTGTACGAATCAGTATGTTTTGACCTAATGCGTACACCCTTTAAACCACCTCTAGAATCCAGATAGTGAGCATCTCCATCATCCCCAAATTTTCCAAGCCCCTTGGTAATGCTGCCCTATCACTCCCTCCTCATTCCCAAGCAAGCACAGGTCCACTTTTGGTCATCATAAAATAGTTTACGTTTTCTAGAGTTTTCTATATGGAATCATACAGAGCACACTCTTTTTGTCTAATTTCTTTCATTCAGCATAATTATTTTCAGATTCATCCATGTTGTTGCATGAATCACTAATACGCTCATTTTTATTGCTGTGTTTGTTTATTGTTTGTCCATTAATCCATTGATGGACATTGGGGTTGTTTCCAGCTTTTACTATTACAATAAAGCCACTATGAACATTCATGTTAAAATCTTTAAATATATACATATATATACATACACACACACGCATGTATTTCCTTTTGAGTAAATACCTGGAGATATTTAAATGATCTATGAAAAGGCCTCATAAGTATAAAAATGGAGATTCATAATGGAAAAAAAAGTTATATTTGACAACATTAACCCTTGTAATTTCTCCACATCAAAAAATATCATTAATAAAATTCTAGGTTACGGGCGCCTGGGTGGCTCAGTGGGTTAAAAGCCTCTGCCTTCCGCTCGGGTCATTATCCCAGGGTCCTGGGATTGAGCCCCACATTGGACTCTGTTCAGCACGGAGCCCACTTCCTCCTCTCTCTCTCTCTGCCTGCCTCTCTGCCTATTTGTGATCTCTATCTGTCAAATAAATAAATAAAATCTTTAAAATAAATAAAATAAAGTTCTAGGTTAAATGATAGTCCAGGAAAATAAATAAGTAATAGCTAACAGCGGTGAGAACTCGCTATGGGCAAGGCATCAGAAACTATATGATGTCCGCGGTATCAGTCACTCTTCACAATAGTTCTAAAAGGTAGACACTGTTATCCCAGGAGAAGGCACTCTGGATCTTAACCCACATTCTGTGCTGCCTCCCCGCGTGGAGACAGGGCACAGATTAATGCAGATGGCCATACTTGGCAGGGTAAGTCCAGCGTCCTGATGCAGAAAAGCGTATGTGAAACAGAATAGAAACAACGTAAAATGAATGTTGGGTCCACACATGGAAGATAATAGGTCGGTAGCCTCCATGTGAAGAACTTGTGCAGACCCTGCAGGAAAACACAAAGAGGTAAAAAGAAAAAGGGATGTAAATAGATAGTTCACACCCAAGTGAAAGTAAGACTATATGAAAAAATATTAAACTTCACTTTTAATCAAAGAAATTAAAACATTGCTGTAACACCTTTCAAAGGAGCAAATATTTTTAGATATTTTGCTGTTGGGTTGTTCTGCTTTTATGGTGGCAACGTGTCATGTTAGTGGGGTTGGGAGCCATTTCTCACACTTAATGGGTGGAAGTATAAATTAATACAGTGATTCTGGAAAACAATTTGACAACATCAGTAAGTTATCAATGACTTTGAAAATATTTATACCCTTTGGTTAAAATTTGCTTTTTGGAATCACTTAGAGAAGTGGGAAGTGGATACAAAGATTTTACGTACAGACATCTTTCTTTTTTAGTTTTATTCATAGTAGTAAAAAATTGGAAATATCTTGTAACATGAAAATGAGCAGCTGAAGTCATTCTATGATAAGAAATCCTATGCAGCTACCAAAGGGGTGTTTATCAAGCCACTTCATAAATTATTGGTAGGAGTGGAACTTCCTACAAATTTTTTGGAGAGCAGTTCGATAATACTTTTAATTGACTTAAAATACTTCTGAGCATTGACTTAGTGATTCTGCTTTTCAGACTGTAAAATGGAAATACTTTTGCACCCAAAATTAAAATAATATTTTTTAAAACAAATGCCCAACAATGGATAAATTAAATAATTTAATAAATTCAATAGATTATTTAATAAATTATGGCACATTCATTTGATGAAACCATTTAAAATTTTTTTTTAAAGATTATTTATTTATTTATTTGACACAGAGAGAGCACAAGTAGGCAGAATGGCAGGCAGAGGGAGAGGGAGAAGCAGGCTCTCTGCTGACCAGGGAGCCTGATATGGGACTCAATCCCAGGACCTGAGATCATGACCTGAGCCAAAGGCAGCCACTTAACCAACTGAGCCACCCAGGTGCCGGAAAACCACTTTAAAATGTCTTATAAGTAGTGAGAGAGAATATACCTTTTAATAAAATATCATCTACCATTGAGTCCTGATACTGAAATTGAAAAGTAAAGAAAGATAGAAAGAAGAAAACAAAATGTCAGTAATGATTAATCTGTGGGTAATACTTAATTTCTGTCCTTACTTTCTTTCCTGTGTTTTCTGAGCTTTCTCCAGTGGATATATACTACTTTTGCAATGCTATGATGTATATTAGGTTATAGAGGCAGAATTTGAAATTGAATACTCAATATGAATGCAGCTTTGTACAGAAAAGGGGCAAGAAGCGAATCAACCAAAACATCAGTAGTATGGTTTTTGTTTTTTTCTGTATAATTTTTGGAATTTTTCTAAGTAGTAAAGAATCAGGGCAAAAAGGGGAAAAACCAAAAAATCTTCTTCTGAAGATTTTATTTATTTATTTGAGGGAGAGAGAGCATGGGCAGAGGGAGAGGACAGAGGGAAAGCAAACTCCCTTTTGGGCAGGGAGCCCGCCCGCTGGGCTGGATCCCAAGATCCTAAGATCATGACCTGAGCTGAACACAGACGCTTGAATGACTGAGCCACCCAGGCACCCCCAAGGCCCTCTCTTTAATCTGAGAAAAATAATGCATGAGAACAGAAGGGAATTATAATAGGCTCCTCCTACTACAACAAAACATACCTCTGTAGCCAGTTTAAAAAGATGAACTGGTTGATGTAAATAAAAAGAGCCCAGGTGCACTTGGCTTCAGACTTGTTTAAACTCTGGAGACCCAGAGGACATCCCCCAAGTGCTATCTTTTCCTGTTTCCAGGTCCTGCTAGTTTCTGCTTAACTGTATTCCTGTTGAGTCCTATCCAAACTGCATAACCAGATCTTGTGTCTCTCACTCGCCCATGGACAGGGGCTTTCCAAGTGGCAGGTAGGATGGCCACCAGCAGCCCCAAATAACGTCCCCAGCAGGGAACTGTTCTTGGTACCTCAAACAAGACCCCAGCAAGTAAGTGGCAAAAGGCTGCCTTGGGTTGTGTGCACAGCCCTGCACAATCACCGTGGCTGGGAGGGACGGGGTCATGGGCTATTCTTCTTCTCTGTCTGAAGGGAAACAAAGTCAGCCCCACAGCAAACACATGGAAAAGATGACGAGAGAGGTTACAGGAGAAAAGGAGGAAGGGGAATGTTGGAAGGGCAGTGTGACAGATGTCAGTGACAGAAACTAGAAGGTACAGTGCCAGGCATTTGACAAAATTACCTCATTCAGTCCTCACAGAATTACAGAAAAGTGAAGGTCAGAGAAGGAAATGGAGGGTAAGAGAAACTTAAGTTATTTGCCCCAAAACCTGGTTGAACATGGCAGTGAGGAGACTGGAGCTAAGGTATGTCTAAAGCCATAGCCAAACCATCCCCCTGCCATGTTTGTCTTTCTTCAGCTTTATGGTGGCTTCATCTGCAGTCGAGGAACAGAGAGACATTCTGTGTTGTCGCATGTGTGGAATGGTGAGGGGGTGAGCAAAAGCTCTAACCTTCCAAAGGAAACATCCAGGCAACCGCCTCTCTCTGCTCCAAGAACACTGCTGAGAAGAGCTAACACGGAGAATAATATATGAGAGCGGGTGCCGTAGGTAAAATGGTGGGTATTTTCCCGACACTAAAATCAGCTATGGGATTCGTATACATTAAAAGAATTTCACACTTCAATTTTTAAACTTTTTCCAAGAAAGTTGGGCTTATTCCATGTTGGCATTCAAAGAGTATTTTCAACAGCATACCAGGCACTCTCAGAGATCTAAAAGTAAACATCATCTAAATGAGGACACAGAGACAAGCAATGGGAAATTCAAGGTAGAAAGACATAAATGGCAACTTGGGATAAATGGCCCTTGTTGGTCTGGCAGTTCCCCAGACAAAGCAGCCAATCTAAAAGGAACCCAAGTTTATTTATACCTGCTGAGGATTTACTCTACCTAGTGATTAAACCTTTAGGACACCCTTCCTAAGTTTAGTAGAGCTTTAAGAACTCGGGCTTTGCATTTCCTTAACCTGCTTGCTTCCTGTCCTTGGTTCTGCATGAAAAAACTCATCTCCTCACAGTTCCAAGAAATAATTCCAAAAATAAATGTAGGCATTTGCTTTAACCAGGACATTATGTCCCCAGTTTTCTTTCCAAATCCTACAGGATGTACACGTTGCTCTTGATGTCTGTCTACAAGCACAGCAAAGTCCAAGTTCTACATTTGCTCCCCAGCTGAGCGTCTCTGCTTGGCAAGGCTGCATCTAGCAGATAATACCCATGAAGGAACAGCTGGATGAGTGATTTGTAGTGAAAAAGTACCAACAACCCCTTGGGATTTATTTAGAACAATTTATTTAATTCTTTATTCAGAAGTAAAATTCCATACATTAAGTAACGTATGTAAAAGTACTTTGGCTGTTTATCATTAAAGGGGCGCACAATTATTGGGGATTCTGACGAGAGAATCATCAGCCATTTGGTCAGTCTTGCACTAATTCCCTCCAGAGTCATAGGGGGTGAGATGAATATTGCCTTATGACCCCCGTGCCCTTCTTGACAAAACTGAGGAAGCATGACAAAGTAGGAAGAGTACAGACCTTGAAGTCAGATTTAGGTTCAAATTTTTTTTTTAATTTCAAAATTTTGAAATTTCAAAAAAATTTCAAAAAAAATTTTTTAAGATTTTATTTATTTATTTATTTGGCAGATCACAAGTAGGCAGAGAGGCAGGCAGAGAGAGAGGGGGAAGCAGGCTTCCAGCTGAGCAGAGAGCCCGATGCGGGGCTTGATTCCAGGACCCTGGGATCATGATCTGAGCCAAAGGCAGAGGCTTTAACCCACTGAGCCACCCAGGTGCCCCGAGGTTCAAATATAATTTTTATGTAATAACTGGTTTTGGGATCTCTCTGAGTTCCTGTGTCCTCATTTGGATAATCCAGTTACCAGACAGAACTTCCTACCCCCTTGGGGAGTCAGATAAAGTTGGTGTGAAGCAATCTGGAAGTATAAACCCTTCCCACAACCTTTGGGAATTCTTGGGGGTTACTGTGCCTTAACCTGTTATTTGTCTGGCTCCAACAATGTGCAAGCTGTGTTCTCTTTTCCCCCTTCATTGGATTGCAACTGAAACTTGACCCCCTTGCCAGCATCCACGAAGACGTATGTCCACTCAATACCGACATGTCTAGTAACTTCACTGAAGATACGGGCTTGGCAAGGCTTGGTAGAGCTGGGGGAGGTGGGGAGCTGAGGGCACATAGCCTTTTTCATCTCTCTACCAATGTCATTCTTACTTTTCCTCTTCTTTTTTGCTCCAAATTGTTTCTTAGGAACTACAGATATTTTTCCTCTTGCTATGCAGAGAACTTGAGCTCTCTTCTGTTCTTGTTCCACACTTATGTATTCAAAATACATCAAGATGCTAGCAGAACAAAGGGGTTTCCAATGGCTTCTTCGGAAGGTAGTCAAGGTTATAAATAGAAAAAAGGAAATTCTCCATGATCTTTTTTCTTTCTTTCTTTCTTTCTTTCTTTCTTTCTTTCTTTCTTTCTTTCTTTTTCTTTTTTTAAAGAACAGGAGTGCCTGGGCGGCTCAGTGGATTAAAGCCTCTGCCTTCGGCTCAGGTCATGGTCCCAGGGTCCTGGGATTGAGCCCCGCATCGGGCTCTCTGCTCAGCAGGGAGCCTGCTTCCTCCTCTCTCTCTGCCTGCCTCTCTGCCTGCTTGTGATCTTTGTCAGTCAAATAAATAAATAAAATCTTAAAAAAAGAAAAGGAACAATAATAATACCTACCTCGATACTTTCCAGGATTTGTGTGAATTTAGGTACAAGGGATGTAAAATTCCTAGCACATAGTAAGTGCATAATACATCCTGCTGCCGATAATGATGATTCTGTGTTAGGTAGCTATTGTCTGCAGCAATTGTACTTCTCTGGGTATCACTATCACAAGTATTGGTAACTGTTTTTACAGTCATATTTTCATGTCTGTCTCCCCCATAAGCTGTAAGTTTCCTGAGGGCTGAAACTATTTCTGTCTTGTTTACCTCTGTGTCACCAATGACTCATACTGTGCCTGGCCCACGTATTTAACTCTTCACTGCATTAATAAATAGATGAATGAATAAATGGAGAGATATCAGGATTGGGGGATTTTTCTCTTTCTTTAGAGGTAGTGATTTTATAGGAAGAAGTGATAGGGCAGGCGAGGCATAGGGAAGTCACAGAAGATGTTCTCCAAATAGTATAAGCTCTTGAAGACTTTGGGAAAGATTAGCAGAGCCCCCAGCTTCTTCATTCACCCCTTGTTTCTCTGCATTTTCTGCCCCCATATATATAAAATATATATGATTTTATATCAGATTAGCCTCCTACCAATTCCAGTGGGTTTATCAGTCTCCCTAAAGCTTAAAAAAATACTACTTGTTTGCCTACCTCTACACTGTTTCACTTAATACAAACCATAATCATTAGGCTTTTAGACTAGTCCAGGAAAACCTGTCTTAGCCATAATTTATGTGTAATAGCTACATTTTTCCCTAGTATTTTCCCACGGTAGATTTTTCACTTTTTAGTTACCTGGTTGGATTACCTAACTTTACCTGGTTGGATCATCTAACTTTAACGTTACTGCATTTCCTGAACAGGAATATGTGCTGTAATGAAACTTATAAATTAAAACTTATGAATTAACTTTAGACAAGATGGGATCGGGAGGGAGACAAACCATAAGAGACTCTTAATCTCACAAAACAAACTGAGGGTTGCCGGGATCCGGGGGTGGGGGAGGGGGTGGGGTTATGGACCCTGGGGAAGGTATGTGCTATGGTGAGTGCTGTGAAGTGCGTAAGCCTGATGATTCACAGACCTATACCCCTAGGGCTAATAATACATTATATGTTAATAAAAAATAAAAAATTTTAAAAAATAAATTAACTTTAGGATTATAACTCCTTTCTGGGCTGCAGAGTTGCCTTTATGTGCAGGAACTGCTTATTGCAAAGCAAAGACACTGGATTTATAGTCACCCTCTTCCGTGGGCCTCCTCTTCTCATCTGACAGTGAGGAGTCTGGGCCAAACAAATGGATTTTCAACAGTAGCAAAGGATGGGAGCCTGAGTGGGCTAGGTTCAGCCCTCCTTCCCCTCTTTTGCCTGCCAGAGCAACCGTTACTATTTTTTTTAGATGCTTGGCTCCAGTGAAGGAATTAATTTGAAGAAAAGATTCCATGGTAAAAATTAAAATCAGCAAACTGGAAGAGACTTTTCTATAATCCAAAGTAAAGAAAATTAAATCACCCAACAAATATTTTCTGAGTCTAGGGGGCTATTTCAGTAGGACTCTCTGATAAAATACAGGATGTGAAGTTAAATTTCAATTTCAGGAACAATGAATAATTGTATAGTAGAAGTATGTCCTATATTCAAGTCATACTTCCACGAAATCTGGCAACCTTAGAATATGGTAGGCACTTTAAGAGTGAGGAACAAGCAGCATACACCAAGAAGAGCACAAAGACATGATAAAAGGAGTTAAATTTTTTGCTGTAGATATTATTATTATTATTATTATTATTATTATTATATCATACAGCGTCCTCATCCCAACCTATCCCCAGAGACTACTTCCTATGTCTTTACTACTTCTGGAATTTATTTCTCATTTGAAAATTTTGAAATCAGTGGAAAATTGGTGTTTAATATACAGAATCTAACTGTGTAAATATACACAGAAGACATCTATGCCATGGAGTTGGAGATTCTGCTTCAAAACCCTGCATTAAAAATAACCTATCTAGGGGTGCCTGGGTGGCTCAGTCGGTTAAGCATCTGCCTTTGGCTCAGGTCCTGGGATCGATCTCCACATTGGGCTCCCCACTCAGTGGAGTCTGCTACTCCTTCTCCCTCTTCCTCTCCCCGCAGCTTTTACTCTCTCAAGCTCACTCTCTCTCTCAAATAAATAAATAAAATCTTTTTGAAAAATGACCTATCTGGTTCTAGAAATGGCAGAATCGGGGGAATGATTCTCTACCTGTTACTCATATGATGTGTTCTTCCTATTGGACCTCATGTCCTCAGTTTTGTCCAGAGGGTATGAGAGGCCTTAGGGCAACACTTGTCATCTTCTTTGACACAGGGCACAGTTCGCTCTGTTCAAATGGAGGAGTAATAAAATGAATAGTATTTATTTTTAAACTCCTGTATAGTGAAAGTATCAGTATTTGGAGGATAATTGGTATCTTTGGAAATATTCAGAGTTATCCCAAATTGACCATTTGGAGCTTACGTGAAATAAGACTGTTTTGGATGTACATAAAGACTATCTTAATCATCAAAGAAAGAGCTAGCTTATACTAAGGAGGGAGGCTGAGTCAAATGGTACCTATGAAGTTACTATTATCTAAGTTCTTATACATAGATAGCCCATAGTTTAAAAGTTAAAATCATATATAAGCATGCAAAATTATTTCGTGAAATAATCACAAAACTTCACTTATTGAGGTGAAATCTTCATTATACCTCCTCAGATAGTCTTTTCTTCTTTACTACATCTCCCCATCTCTTAAAAATATATCTGAAGCCATAAGAGGAAAAGCAAATGATTTCTCTCATTTTTAAATTTTTTAATTTTTAAAAATTTGAAAATTACCATATAATGTATTATTTGCCCCAGGGGTATAGGTCTGTGAATCATCAGGCTTACACACTTCACAGCACTCACCATAGCACATACCCTCCCCAATGCCCATAACCCAACTACTCTCTCCATATCACCCTCCTCCTGGCAACTCTCGGTTTTGTGAGATTAAGAGTCTTTTACTGTTTGCCTCCCTCCCGATCACATCTTGTTTCATTTTTTCCATCCCTACCCCCCAAACCCCCCATTCTGCCTCTCAAATTCCTCATATCTGGGAGATCATATGATAATTGTCTTTCTCTGATTGACTTATTTTGCTCAGCATAATACGCTCTAGTTCCATCCACATCATCCCAAATGGCAAGATTTCATTTCCTTTGATGGCTGTATAGTTTTCCATTGTATATATACACCACCTCTTCTTTATCCATTCATCTGTTGATGGACATCTAGATTCTTTCCACAGTTTGGCTATTGTGGACATTGCTGCTATAAACATTCGGGTGCACGTGCCCCTTTGGATCACTGCATTTGTATCTTTAGGATAAATACCCAGTAGTGCAATTGCTGGGATAGGGTAGCTCTATTTTCAACATTTTGAGGAACCTCCATGCTGTTTTCCAGAGTGGCTGCATCAGCTTGCATTCCCACCAACAATGTAGGCGGGTTCCCCTTTCTCCGCATCCTCGCCAGGATCTGTTGCTTCCTGACTTGTTAATTTTAGCCATTCTGACTGGTGTGAGATGGTATCTCATTGTGGTTTTGATTTGTATTTCCCTGATGCCGAGTGACGTGGAACACTTTTTCATGTGTCTGTTGGCCATTCTTGATGTCTTCTTTGCAGAAATGTCTGTTCATGTCTTCTGCCCATTTCTTGATTGGATTATTTCTTCTTTGGGTGTTGAGTTTGATAGGTTCTCTATAGATTTTGGATACTAGCCTTTTATCTGATATGTCGTTTGCAAATATCTTCTCCCATTCTGTCAGTTGTCTTTTGGTTTTGTTGACTGTTTCCATTGTTGTGCAAAAGATTTTGATCTTGATGAAGTCCCAATAGTTCATTTTTGCCCTCACTTCCCTTGCCTTTGGTGATGTTTCTAGGAAGAAGTTGCTGCAGCTGAGGTCAAAGAGGTTGCTGCCTGTGTTCCCCTCAAGGATTTTGATGGATTCCTTTCTCACATTGAGGTCTTTCATCCATTTTGAGTCTATTTTTGTGTGTGGTGTAAGGAAATGATCCAGTTTCATTTTTCTGCATGTTGCTGTCCAATTTTCCCAACACCATTTGTTGAAGAGACTCTCTTTTATCCATTGGACATTCTTTCCTGCTTTGTCAAAGATTACTTGACCATAGAGTTGAGGGTCTGTTTCTCTATTCTGTTCCATTGATCTATGTGTCTGTTTTTGTGCCAGTACCATACTGTCTTGATGATGGCAGCTTTGTAATAGAGCTTGAAGTCTGGAATTGTGAGGCCACGAACTTTGGCTTTCTCTTTCAACATTCCTCTGGCTATTCGAGGTCTTTTCTGGTTCCATATAAATTTTAGGAGTATTTGTTCCATTTCTTTGAAAAAAAATGGATGGTATTTTGATAAAGATTGCATTAAATGTGTAGATTGCTTTAGGTAGCATAGACATTTTCACAATATTTGTTCTTCCAATTCATGAGCATGGAACATTCTTACATTTCTTTGTGTCTTCCTCAATTTCTTTCATGAGTACTTTGTAGTTTTCTGAGTACAGATTCTTTGTCTCTTTGGTTAGGGTTATTCCTAGGTATCTTATTGTTTTGGATGCAGTTCTAAATGGGATCGACTCCTTAATTTCTCTTTCTTCTGTCTTGTTATTGGTGTATAGAAATGCAACTGATTTCTGTGTGTTAATTTTATATCCTGATACTTTACTGAATTCCTCTACAAGTTCTAGCAGTTTTGGAGTGGAGTCTTTTGGGTTTTCCATATAAAGTATCATATCATCTGAAAGAATGAGAGTTTGACTTCTTTTTTGCCAATTTGGATGCCTTTAATTTCTTTTTGTTGTCTGATTGCTGAGGGTAGGACTTCTAGTACTGTGTTGAATAGCAGTGGTGATAATGGATATCCCTGCCATGTTCCTGACCTTAGTGAACTAGCTCTCAGTTTTTCTCCATTGAGAATGATATTTGCTGTGGTTTTTTCATAGATGGCTTTGATGATATTGAGATATGTACCCTCTATCCCTACACTTTGAAGAGTTTTGATCAAGAAAGATGCTGTACTTTGTCAGTTGCTTTTTCAGCATCTATTGAGGGAATCATATGGTTCTTGTTATTTTTTTTTTGAAAATATAACAATTGTGTATGTTTATTCATCAACATGGTCACAATGAAACAGTTAATAACAAAAATAATTAACCCCATAATACAAGAGTGGTAGTCATAGGGGAGTCTTGTTCTTTCTTTTATTGATGTATTATATCACACTGATTGATTTGCAGATGTTGAACCAACCTTACAGCCCTGGAATAAATCCCACTTGGTCATGCTGAATAATCCTTTTAATGTACTGTTTGCACCTATTGGCTAGTATTTTGGTGAGAATTTTCACATCTGTGTTCATCAAGGATATTGGTCTGTAATCCTCTTTTTTGATGTGGTATGTCTAGTTGGGGATCAAGGTAATTCTTGCCTCATACAATGAGTTTGGAAATTATCCTTCCATTTCTATTTTTTGGAACAGTTTCAGGAGAATAGGTATTAATTCTTTAAATGTTTGGTAGAATTCCCCTGGGAAGCCATCTGGTCTTGGGCTCTTGTTTGTTGGGAGATTTTTGAGGACTCCTTCAATCTCCTTACTGGTTATGGGTCTGTTCAGGTTTTCTATTTCTTCCTGGTTAAGTTTTGGTAGTTTATATGTCTCTAGGAATGCATCCATTTCTTCCAGATTGTCAAATTTGCTGGCATAGAGTTGCTTATAACATGTTCTTATAATTGTTTGTATTTCTTTGGTGTTGGTTGTGATCTCTTCTCTTTCATTTATGATTTTATTTGGGTCCTTTCTCTTTTCTTTTTGATAAGTCTGGCCAGGGGTTTATCAATCTTATTAATTCTTTCAAAGAACCAGCTCTTAGTTTCATTGATTTATTCTACTATTTTTGTTTTTGTTTTTTGTGTGGTTTTTTGTTTTTTGTTTGTTTGTTTTGTTTCTATTTCATTTATTTATGCTCTGATCTTTATTATTTCTCTTCTTCTGCTGGGTTTAGGCTTTCTTTCTTGTTCTTTCTCCAGCTCCTTTAGGTGCAGAGTTAGGTTGTATACTTGAGACCTTTCTTGTTTCTTGAGAAAGGCTTGTATTGCTATATACTTTCCTCTCAGGATAGTCTCTACTGTATCCCCACAGATTTTGAACAGTTGTGTTTTCATTATCATTTGTTTCCATGAATTTTTTTCAATTCTTCTTTAATTTCCGGGTGGACCCATTCATTCTTTAGTAGGATGCTCTTTAGGCTCCATGTATTTGAGTTCTTTCCAACTTTCCTCTTGTGATTGAGTTCTAGTTCCAGAGCATTGTAGTCTGAAAATATGCAGGGAATGATCCCAGTTTTTTGGTACTAGATGAGACCTGATTTGTGACCCAGGATGTGATCTATTCTGGAGAATGTTCCATGTGCACTAGAGAAGAATGTGTATTCTGTTGCTTTGGGATGGAATGTTCTGAATATATCTGTGAAGTCCATCTGGTCCAGTTTCCTTGTTGATCTTTTGCATGGATGATCTGTCCATTTCAGTGAGGGGGGTGTTAAATTCCCTACTATTATTGTATTATTGTTGATGTGTTTCTTTGATTTTGTTATTAATTGGTTTATATAGTTGGCTGCTCCCACATTAGGGGCATAGATATTTAAAATTGTTAGATCTTCTTGTTGGACAGACCCTTTGAGTATGATATAGTGTCTTTCCTCATCTCTTATTATAGTCTTTGGCTTAAAATCCAATTTATCTGATATAGGGATTGCCACCCTTGCTTTCTTTTGATGTCCATTAGCATGGTAAATTGTTTTCTACCCCCTCACTTTAAATCTGGAGGTGTCTTTGGGTCCAAAATGCATTTCTTGTAGACAGCATATTGACGGGTTTTGTTTTTTTATCCATTCTGATACTCTGTGTCTTTTGATTGGGGCATTTAGCCCATTTACATTCAGGGTAACTATTAAAAGATATGAGTTTAGTGCCATTGTATTACCTGTAAGGTGACTATTACTGTATATTGTCTCTGTTCCTTTCTGATCTACTACTTTTAGGCTCTCTCTTTGCTTAGAGGACCCCTTTCAGTATTTCCTGTAGGGCTGGTTTGATGTTTACAAATTCGTTCAGTTTTTGTTTGTCCTGGAAACTTTTTATCTCTCCTTCTATTTTCAATGATAGCCTAGCTGGATATAGTATTCTTGGCTGCATGTTTTTCTCATTTAGTGCTCTGAATATATCATGCCAGTTCTTTCTGGCCTGCCAGGTCTCTGTGGATAAGTCTCCTGCCAATCTAATATTTTTACCATTGTATGTTACAGACTTCTTTTTCCGGGCTGCTTTCAGGATTTTCTCTTTGTCACTAAGACTTTTAAGTTTTGCTATTATATGACAGGGTATGGACCTATTTTTATTGATTTTGAGGGGGATTCTCTGTGCCTCCTGGATTTTGATGCTTCTTCCCTTTTCCGTATTAGGGAAATTCTCTCCAATAATTCTCTCCAATATACCTTCTGCCCCCATCTCTTTCTTCTTCTTCTGGAATCCCAATTATTCTAATATTATTTCATCTTATGGCATCACTTATCTCTCAAATTCTCCCCTTGTGGTCCAGTAGTTGTTTGTCTTTCTTCTTACCTTCTTTATTCTCTGTCATTTTGTCTTCTATATCACTAATTCTCTCTTCTGCCTCATTTATCCTAGCAGTAAGAGCCTCCATTTTTTATTGCACCTCATTAATAGATTTTTTTATTTCAGCTTTGTTAGATTTTAGTTCTTTTATTTCTCCAGATACGGTTTCTCTAATATATTCCATGCCTTTTTTGAGCCCAGCTAGCACCTTGATAATTGTCATTCTGAACTCTAGTTCTGACATCTTACCAATGTCCATACTGATTAGGTCCCTAGCCTTCAGTACTGCTTCTTGTTCTTTTTTTATTGTGGTGAGTTTTTCTGCCTTGCCATTTGATCCAGATAAGAATATATGAACGAGAGAATAAAGTACTAAAAGTGTGGCAAAGACCACAGAAAAATGTATTTCATATATACATATTAGACTGGTGAATAGAACAGAGCCACCCACTTGATTTTGGATGTGTTTTGGTCTCTTAGAAGAAACTACCTCCCAAAATTTTAAAGAAAGAAAAACATACACACACACACACACACACACACACACAAATAAGGGTAAACACGATGAAGGGATGGACTATGACTGTAAAGATGAAATTTTTAAAAAAATGTCTAAAAAAAGGAATTGATAAGATAAGTTGGTTGGAAAAAGAAAGAAAAAGAAAGTGGAGATAATGTGCTTAGGCTGAAGACTAGAACAAAGTCCTGTGCTAGATTAGGGTATATTTTGATCTACTAGAATAAATTGTATCCCAAAATTTTTTAGAAGAAAAAGCCCTATATGTATACAAAAAAATAGAGTTAGATACAATGAAGGATAAAATATGACTATAATAATGAAGGTTTAAAAAGATTTTTTTAAGAAAGGTATTGTTAAGATAAACTAGTTAAAAACATTAAAAGAAGAAAAGTTAAAAAAGAATAAGAAAGAAATAAAATTTTAAAAATTTAATTAACTTTGCAAGACTAAAAAATCATGGGGAGAAAACCATGAATTCCATACTTTGCTTTCCCCTTCTCTGGACTTCTGCTGTTCTCCTTGATTAGTGAGCTTGGTCTTGGCTGGATGTTCTGGCTGATCTGGGGGAGGGGCCTGTTGCAGTGATTCTTAAATGTCTTTGCCTGAGGCGGAATTGCACCACCCTTGCCAGGGGCCAGGCTAAGTAATCTACTCAGTTCGCTCTAGGGAGCTTCTGTTCCCTGAACACATTCCGTACCAGTTTGGAGGACAGGAATGAAAATGGCAGCTTCCCAGTCTTCAGCCTGGAGGAGCCGAGAGCTCGGGGCCCCACTCCTCAGTGCGCCCTCGGAGAAAAGTGCTCAATCACTCCCGTCTCCCTGGTCTCTGGCCATGCTCCGAGCTCACCCAGCCTGTGACCGAACATTTCTGTCTCTGATGCATGGCCCTGTTTGGAGTCTCCAAACCCAGTAGACTCCTGCTGCTCTGCTCCTCCAGAGGACAAAGGTGAGTCTCCCTGGATCTGCCACATGTGGGGTCCCTGCTCAAAGAGCAGTGATCTGACTGTGCTGCGGATCAATTTAAGGTAACCCCAAGCTCAGAGCTCACTCCTCGGCTCCATCTCTGTAGCCGGCTTTACCTCTGATACCTGCGAGCTCTGTGACATTCGGACACCCCCAATCTTTCAGTGACCCTGCAGGTCCTGAGACCACACTGTCCCCATGAGGGCTCCACCGTTGCTTAGCCTTTGGAGCTTAGCTCCCTCAGTGGAGCAGACTTCTAAAAGTTTGGATTTTGTGCTCCGTTGCTTCACCACTTGCCGGGAGACAGTCCCTCCCCCCATGGTCTATCTTCCCATGGCTTTGGATTCACTTCTCTGCACGTCTTAGCTTTCAGAAAGTGGTCAATTTTCTTTTCTAAAATTGCTGCTCTTCTTCTCTTCAATCTCCTGTTGGATTTGTAGGTGTTCAGAATGGTTTGATAACTATCTAGCTGATCTCCTGCTACCTGATGTCATCAGTCTGCTACTCATTTGCCATCTTGACTCTCCCTCCCGGAATCTGACATTGGGACCAGGTCCTCACCTGCCAAGTCTCCTTTGAGTCTGGGTGGGACTCTCATTTTATTTATAAGTAGTTTCTTGTAGCCACAGCTGAGCCATCTGTGGTATGATTGTCCCTCTGAACAGTGTATACAGCAAATGGCTGCCCTGAGAGAGAAGAAGCCAAGTTTCAATACCCAACTTCCCAAGTCTGATCTTCCCAGGCTTTTTATCTCCCCCTTCTCCAATTCACCCTATACATACACTGTCAGATTAATATTCTGTCATTACTGCTTGTACTTTTTAACTCCTGGGCACAGAAATCTTCCAGAGACTCCTTTTTTCCACCTCTATATGGTGGAAGCCACCTAAATGGCCTGTGGCCAGTGAAATCATCCTCCTTTGCTTCATTCATTCCTTCTAGGCACTAGTGGTACTAATGAACATCCCCGAGGGGCGCCTGGGTGGCTCAGTGGGTTAAAGTCTCTGCCTTCAGCTCAGGTCGTGATCCCAGGATCCTGGGATAGAGCCCCGCATTGGGCTCTTTGCTCAGCAGGGAGCCTGCTCCACTCCCACCCCCCGCCTGCCTCTCTGCCTACTTGTGATCTCTGTCAAATAAATAAAAAATCTTTAAAAAAAAAATGAACATCCTGAGATGCTGCATGCCCTTCATGAAACTGACAGTCTCATGAGTGATACAGACCCCAAAAAACCAATTTCATAAAGTATTCTATGATTATAATTGTGACAAAAGTTATAAAAGTAAATTATGAGGGCATTATGAAAGCAGACAGCTAGAGTGTATTAGTGAAATTAGGAAAGGTTGCCCTAGGGTAGTGATGCTAATGGGAGCTGCCAAGGTTTGGGGCTGAGAAAGGTTGGGATTTGAACAGGGAAAAGAAAAGAGAATACTCCGGGCAGAGGAAGGGAGGACCCCCAGCCATTTGTGACCACAAGGCAATGAGTGAACAGAGTGACGTGGGCCAGTGATGAACCTCGGAGCCAGATTGCTCAGATCCTACAGAGACATTTTAAAGATTTGGACTTTAGGGGTGCCTGGGTGGCTCAGGGGGTTAAAGCCTCTGCCTACGGCTCAGGTCATGATCCCAGGCTCCTGGGATCGAGCCCCACATCGGGATCTCTGCTCCGTGGGGAGCCTGCTTCCTCCTCTCTCCCTGCCTGCCTCTCTGCCTAGTTGTGATTTCTCTCTGTCAAATAAATAAAATATTTAAAAAAAAAAAAGATTTGGACTTTAAATTAAAGGTGGTGGGAAGTCCATCCTGCATTTACTTGCAGGTATCTTGGTTTACTATGGAAGCTGTTAGCTACAAAAGGCATGGCTTCTGAATGAGCTCATATAATCACAAGCTGCCTTAATAAGGCATGACATCTAAACCAAGAAAGACAGCCACGGTATGGCCTCTGCTAGTGAGACCACCTAGGGACTCCAGAAATTAAGTAGTGTAGTATGTCTACTTGTTTCAAAACAAAGGTGTCCGTATTTGCGGTTCTACCCTCCCTTGGTTTACTGACAATCCCAATTGCTGAGTAAACCAAGGAAAGCCTGGACACTTTTTTTGAGGTTGAGTGGTTACCCTCCTTCAGCATCTCTGCCTCCTGCTGCTTCTGCACCTTGACCCCTTTATTCTCTCCTTCTATCTGCTGTCCCTTGCCTCTACTCTTGGAGTCTACAGTGTCTGTAAGAGGACATTTGACAGTAAGAAAGACTGATTTCATAATAATGTCTCTTTCCCACATCTCTTCCATCTAGAGTCTCATTCAGAGTTCACAGTCCCGGGTCGGTCCTGGTTCTGAGAGCCCAGGCCCATGAGCATCACATTAATGGAGGATTAGCATGGAATGCTGTGCTAGAAAAAGTTGCCAAGAGCATGTTGCAAATAACTCTTGACAACTTTTGCAGAGAGAAACTGTAATTAGCTTGAACTTTTTAAACTAAAAAAGGCTCTGATTGTGATTTGGATATAAGCAGGCTCTATATTAAAAATTAGCATGGGATGCCTGGGTAGCTCAGTCAGTAAAGCAGCTGCCTTCGGCTCAGGTCATGATCCCAGGGTTCTGAGATCGAGCCCCACATTAGGCTCGCCGCTCAGTGGGAAGCCAGCTTCTCCCTCTCCCATTCCCCTTGCTTATGTTCCCTCTCTCGCTGTGCCTCTCTCTGTCAAATAAATAAATAATCTTTAAAAAAATAAGCACACTGGTCATATTTAAAAACTAAAATATGACCTCTTTTTTTTTTTCTTTTTGTTTGGAGGTGAGAGGCTTAGTCTCTTTCTATTCTTCACCATCACAACTAGTTGGCCCCCTACACACCTCCAGAAATTATTGGTATAATCCTAAAGTTGGGATGAACAAAGGCACACCAGACTTCAAAAAACTGTCATTTCAAGAACTCATTAGTTTGGCTGCTTTGCAGACTATTAATGGAGTTTAGAGAACAATAACTCAAATTTAAGACATATTCAGGCATATGGTTCCATAGGGCGCTGCCTTGCCTTCTTGAGAAGACTTCCGCAGGCCATTGAGATCATGACAATCATTTGTGAGTGCCAAGGTTCTCATTCTTCACTTCCCCGACCCCCATCCCTAAGACCCCATATTAATTTTTTGATAAAAGTTCCCTAAAACATTTGACACTAGGAGCACTGCCTCAAAGAAATAGATCAGCACATCAGAAAAGAGGAGGAGTGTCATGGACTTGTGAAGGCAGTGTTATACAATATTGTGGACTGAAAAGCATCTCTAACCTGCACCCAAGAATTTCAGTTTTTGATTTTGCTACTTCACTGTGCAGCCTTAACCTATCGCTTGATTTATGAGTGTCATTGTTCTCACTAAGTGACCCCACAGAGTTGGGAAACTGTATTTTACTGACATATTACAAATGGGGAAATAACGATGAGGAGCTTCTTGGTCTGATTACTTTATTTACAAAGTTTTTGGTTTGGGGGTTGTTTTTTGTTTGTTTGTTGGTTGGTTGGTTTTTTTTTTGTTTTTGTTTGGTGGTGGTTTTTTGTTTTGTTTTGTTTTGTTTTTTTGCCCCTGAAATGTTATGCAGGCTCTGTCTTTTATTTGAAATGCCTTGACTTGATGTAACTGTATAAGAGACAGGACTGATTTGTATTTCAAGCCCAAAAAGATAACAGCTCCCAGCTGGAAGGGAGCCTCTAAGAAGGATTTCTACACGACGTGAGCTCAAAGGTTGCTGTTGGTCATATGGAGCAACTACCGATGTCCCAGAATCCCTTTCGACAGTTTTTTAGAGCTTTTAAAGAACAGTTCTTCGGTAGTGATTTCCCGCAGTACCTAATCATTTCAGGTAGTAGTTTAGACTCATTAAGTCTTTGAAGTCACCAATGTGCTATTAAATGGCTCACTGCTCTGGGGCATTAAATGACAGTGAAATGGTGGGCGCTTGTCTGTGTGGCCAGACTGGCAGGAAACGGCTTGAGTACCCCTCCGCAAAGCCTTTATTTAAAAAGGAACGGCTTGTTCGGGCTTGGACGCTGAGCCTGCCGCTTATTACTCTTGAGTAATTTAGTATGTTCCAGGGACACTTGTTTTCGTAAATGCAGACACTGGAGCTTGAATCGGGAACACTTGCTTTCAGTATTCAGAGATTTACAGAACAGACATATAGTTATGCATCACAAGATTGGATTTTTACAATCTCAGAAGCATACTACAGTGGCATTGATGTTATTTGGCTACAGATGTTTTGTTTGAGGGCTACAGTTCTTACTTTGCATCTCTGTGACTGTTTCTAGGGGCCTGTCTGTGGTACTGGGGAGGAGGGGTGTCATGGAGTCAGAGAAACAGGGTGTTTGTGCAAGTGTGTGTATTTTATTTGTTCCATCACCAGTTAAGGTGGGGGATTATGATTCAATTAGCTTTGTTTTCTGGTTCTCTAGGCAGCTCCGTTTTCTACATAATTGTATTGTATATCACTTTGTGCTTTATATTATGGTAAAAATAACGTAACATAATAAAAAGATGTGATCTTTTAATTGGGTAAATGCAATTCATTGTAGTATAGGCTTTTGGGGGATCATAAAGTTCCCAGTAGCAGGCACCTCATTTCTAGACCCTTTGGTTAGCTAGCACCTCCTATGTTGCTGAATATTGTATCTATTAGAAGCAGGGTAATCTCCCATCCAGATGATTCTTGAAATGTGGTAGATTGGGCTTCTAATGATTCTTCTATTGTGATAGGCAGATATGTGAGCTCATATCTTAATAATCTGAGAATATTCTTTACTAGATTTACCTCTATTAAATTTGACCATACGAATTAAGTAATCAGAGCTAATTAAATGTGTTGATATACATGGCATCAGAGTGTAGCCTAATTAATTCTAATCATTAAGCCGCTGAGATTGAAAGAGTGTGTGTCAATGATAACTGTGTCCAGAGATTCCACCACTAACCATCCAGAGTAGAATATTCTTAGAGCATGGTTGATATAGTGACTCCTGTAGCTCTAGATTTGTTCGAGACTTACTGAGGGACAAAGCACTCAAATTTGAGTTTAGGTTTTGTGATGTGTTTAGCATATGCCAAATAAATGTTGGTCAAAAATAAATGGCAGAAGGATAAGAAGGTAAAAACTCAGAAGGTGGGGCGCCTGGGTGGCTTAGTGGGTTAAGCCTATGTCTTCAGCTCAGGTCATGATCTCAGGGTCCTGGGATGGAGCCCTGCATTGGGCTCTCTGCTCAGCAGGGAGCCTGCTTGTCCCTCCCCCTCTGGCTGCCTCTTGGCCTACTTGTGATCTCCCTGTCAAATAAATAAATAAAATCTTAAAAAAATATATTGGAATGACAGTCAGAGAGACTGACCTAGGTATAAATTTTAAAATCTCTTTTTAAAATCTTTTTAAAAATCTCTTAGCCTCACTTTTCTCATCTGTAAAATAGGAACAATAACACCTCCAGATCTGAGGATTAAATAGGACTGTAAACATTAGGCAGTAATAGAGTAGGTCTCAGTAAATGAATGAATGGTCTTTGTGAGTCAGCAGAGTCTAAAGAGACACAGGATGGTTGTGTAGCAAATAGATTCTCTGGAGAGACTTGTGAACACAGTCCTGGTTCTGTGGCTATCAGCAATGTGATCGCATGGAAGTTTCCTAACCTTTCAAGATGGATTAGTGTCCTCTTGCTGCTGTAATGAATTATCACGAATTTGTGGCTTAGAACAATACAAATATATTATCTTACAGTTCTGGAGGTCCAGAAGTCCAAAAAGAGTCTGACTGTGCAAAAATCGGGGTGTTGGCAGTGTTGCTTTCCTTCTGGAGGTCCTAGAGGAGAATTCATTTCCTCGCCTTTCCCAGTTTCCAGGAGGTCACCTGTGTCCCTTGGTTTGTGGGCCTTACCCCCATCTTCAGTGTGCCTCTTTCCTTTGTAAGGACTCATAATTACATTGGACCCACCCACATAATACAGGATAATCTCATCATCACAAAGTCCTTAATGTGATCACATCTGCAAAGTCCCTTTTGCTATATAAGGTGACATATTCACAAATTTTGGAGACTGGGACCTGCACCTCCTTGGGAGGTCATTATTCTGTCTACCTCTTTGGACTTGGTTTTCTTCTGTATAAAACAGGGTAGTGTCATATGACCTATCTTAGAATTAGAATAAGAAATTCAGAGCCTACCCACACAAGGTAAACACTTCATGCATGTTAACTATTAATTGTTATTATTCTCTGCAAATGAATCTCAGAGTCCCTTCCTGTTACATAACCCAGGCATTCATGCTTCTGCCTCCACAAAATGATCCAGAGGGCCTGCGAGATTCAAGGCTGAGAAAGAAGGCGCCTTCCCACCCGCTATTCTTCCCCACTAAAATTCTTGGCAGCCACCAACTTAGAGCCATGGTTCTCTCAAGAAACAGAGATTTCTTCCAGTCATTCCTTGGTTTCAGACAAATTCTCTTCAAAGGAAGGACATAACGAAGAGGCTTCTAATTCATAGAAACAGATCCAGAGGCAAGAAATAAGGGCTGTCTCTGTTTTTTCTCTTTCCATTCTCTATTCCTGTCAGGCCAGTCAGCCCTCGTCTCAGGGAAAGGACCATAGTGTGCAGAATGCCATTGTTTACTGCTGGGGATCTTGCAGCCATAACTTCTGGCAGCTCATACACTCTGCCTGCTTCTTTTCCATGTGGCCTATTTAATTTTGGCATGTGCATATATTAACCCCATAGACTTGGCTGTGACTCTACTAGATAGGAATCATCAGAGTCCCTACAATATCAATGCCATTTTCTGGGTTGTTTTATATTGTATAAGCCTGAGATATTTTCTTCTGAGAGAATTTGAGTAGAGAAAGGGAAAAAATAGCATGATATTAAGTAATTTAATATTTAATTATGGGTTAGCCTCCATTCCAGTTTTTACCGACACATTACGCTAGAGTGAAAAGTTGTTAAAAGTAGGTTCCCTTACTCCTCACTGGAAGTGAGAACAAAATAACTTCTTTTACCATCTAGGATTCTTGAGATTTGCCCTTTGAAAATATTTGTTTTGGCAGAAATACATTTTGAGAGACATACAGAAGAATTAGTAAGGAGGAAGGGGGCTTAAAAATAATTTCGTAGACACTCTCTTTCATCTTTTCATATCCTTCATGGACTCTTTGGAACCCTGTGTTCTTTTCATGCTTTGTATTGGTTCTGAATCTGTAAAAAGATAGTGGTGGTCCTATTGACGTCTTCCTGCCTGCCTATCTTAGTTCCCTTTCCCCATTTGCCCTCCCATCATCTTTATCTCAAAGGACAGTTGGGGTGCCTGGGTGGCTCAGTCTGTTAAGTGTCTGGCTCTTGTTTTCGGCGAAGGTCATGGTCTCAGGGTCATGACCTCAGGGTCATGAGATTGAGCCCCACTTCAGGGTCCACACTGGGCATGGAACCTGCTTTAAGATTCTCTCTCTCTCCCTCCGCCTCTACCCCTCCCCCATGTTCTCTTGCCTCTCTCTAAAAAAAAAAAGAAGAGAATTATTTATACCAAATTAATTATACCAAGGTGAGCTTTCTGATTCTGCCAGGGAAATTTGCATTTTAAGGGCATAAACTTAATTTTCCCAGTTTTATTGAGGCATGATTGACAAATAAAACTGTAATACATGTACAATGTACAGCATGATTTGATATACCTATACATTTTGAAATGATTCCCACAAGCAAGTTACTTAACACACTCCTTACCTCAAGTAGTTACCTTCTTTTGTTTTTATGAGAAAGCTAAAGATGTACTCTCTTAGCAAAGTTCAAGTTTAAAATTCATTATTATTAACTACAATCATCATGCTGTACATTAGAGCCACAGAACTTACCATATAACATTCTGTTTTCTTTTCCTGCTGTCCTTGCTTGATCTTTCTTTCTCAAGCTTAAGAACTGTCTATTTTGTTGGTTTGAGTCATAGTCCCTCATAAATGTAGAAAGGAAGAAAGTGAAGAAAGGAGCAGAGTTAAGGAAAGGAAAAGAAAGAGCAAGAAGAAGAGTCTGGAGACAGGAAGAGAGAATAAAACGAAAAGAGGAGAGGTGGTAGAACTTGAAGTAGGGAGTGCAGAGGACCTATACGCTTTATGACCTGTAGGTTTCTTTCCTTAATGAAATCATGCCAGCGCTCAACCCCTTACCACGATCCCACCCAACTCCCCTTGGCATCCACTAATACATATCTTCAGGGATGTTTCAGCCTCATTCATTGTGTGTATGTGTGGGACTGTCCCACCGCCACCATCCTCAGAGGAAAACGAGACGTTCCCTTGAGTCTTACTTCATACAATGCCATTTTGGTCTTAAGAAGCCCAGTGGACTCTGTAGTCAGATATGTCTTGTTTGAAACTCTAAACTGACCACTTAGGTGATTGCTTAATTTCTCAGAAGTTCAGTGTCCACATTGGTAAAATGGGAACACCAAAAATCAACATACAGTGTTCTTCTAAGAACACAGTGGAAAACTCCTGCATAATGCTTGGTACAGGGCAAGCTTTTTTTGTAACATGGTAATTGTTTTAAATAGTGTTGTGGTGGTTATTCTTTTAATCTTATTATTACTATTTCTTCTTCCAGAAAGAGTCTGATTTTCTTGTCCTACTGCAGAAAACAATTTTATTACCTGACTCTGCCTTTTCAATGTCCCCACCTAACATACCTTAACCATAAAAAATTAAAAATGGACATTTTATAGCACACAAGCCTCCCTGGCCTGTATCTTGATTGCTCAATGCCATGTCCTACACTTAATCTCACTTTGTTTTTCCCAGTTCTTCTCCTGGAAGTCACACTTTTAGAAGTCTAGATAACAACTGGCCCATGCATCAGTAACTGTCCCCATTTTTTCCCCTTAATGCATTGGAATCAGACAAGGGGGGTACCTATCTCTTTCTACTACTCTTCTTATGATCTTTCAAAACAAAGATGTGTTAGAATCCTTTCAAGCAGCAGGAGTCACACCATAATGTCCTAAAGCACTTGGGATTGATCAGGTGTGAGTTTCTGCCTGACATATGAATATTAAAGTGTGCAGACACAGGCACGCTGGTTTCTACCATGTGAGGAGCCAATCACAGCCTTCTCCTTGACATCTTTCCTGTTTGCCTGGCCTCAAAAGGCCCCCACAAGCCTTCTTGCACTTTCTCTCTGGGCAGTTTCTTTGCAGATACCCCCATTGTGATTGGCTGCTCCCTTTCACCAATAGTTGGTGCTCCTATAAAACAAACCTACCCCACCAATTCCCAGCCTTCTTCTCCTAAACCAGCCCACATAAGCAATTATACTTCCTTTATTTGCGTATCCATGTATGTAAATAAACATTTTGGTGGGGTGAGGGTCCTTACCTTCTATCAGATCATTAGAAGGATCTATAACTTAAATGATGGCCTGGACAACATTGCACTACTTAATGAGCTAATATATCCTGTCATTTTGAAGCCTCATTATTGAGAAGATAAATGTAACTCAGTCACTTGAATAGAATTTGGAATTACAATCTTAAAATTTTTCAAAATGTTTTACTCCTATTAATGTCTATGTATATATACAGTATAATCTCACTATTCTAAGTGGGGCTCAAAAATGTAGTTATGAAGTGGGGGTTGTCCCATTGCAAGATTAATGAAAAATAATCAGTCTTCTACTTATGGAGGGAGAGAACTTTTCACTTAATTTGTTTTCAAGTATTAGATGTGTAGGAAAAAGAAACAGACCTCTGTTTATGAGCCGTGACATCTTATACTGAACTGAGAAAGTCCCAAATGATCAGAAAGCAGTCATTTCCTAGCAGTAGGAATCCCAGTAGGAAGACAAAGAAACCTCTCTCTCTCTCTGGTGTTGGGGACAGCCATAGTTCCACCATGACCAAGTGGCCTATACTCTTAACATTATTCCTCTTGGGAAATATAGATATACAAACACACACGCACACGTACACACACACACACACACACACACAATACCATTGTCCCAAAGGCACATGATATTGAATAAAAGGTGATGTTCTGAAAAATCTTGGGTCCCAGTGCAGTGTTGGCAACAACACTATAGACGACCCCCTTCTTAGAGTGATCTCCCTTTAGGACAGGTCCTTTTCATCGAGCTCCTAGACAGGCTCTCCAGTCCTTCAGAAACATTCTAATAACTTCGAATCCCACATTACAGAGTTCAAATATTCATCATCTTCCTTCCAAAAGTTTCCTTTTTACCCACACCAAGTTGCTCCCATCCATGCTCTTGTAATTTTAAGCCATTATGGCTAATAAGGGGGTGATGGCAGGTGCTAATGAGCAGAAGTCCCAGCCTCCTACCAAGCCAAAAGAAAGCAAACAAAACCAAACAAAAGCAAATGTCCTTAAACACCAGGTACACTCTTACCCCAGAACAGTAGGTTCCTTCCTGACTTGACAGTACCGCTCAGAGTCATTCTTCCTGGAATAATAATGGTTTTCTCAACTTTTTTTTTAAAGATTTTATTTCTTTATTTGACAGAGAGAGAGAGAGAGAGAGAGAAAGAGAGAGAGATCACAAGTAGGCAGAGACAGGCGGAGGAGGAGGGCGGGGAAGCAGGCTCCCCGCTGAGCTGAGAGCCCGATGAGGGGCTCCATCCCAGGACCTTGAGATCGTGACCTGAGCTGAAGGCAGAGGCTTAACCCACTGAGCCACCCAGGCACCTTGGTTTTCTCAACTTTTTAATGGCACTTTTTATTTCTTAAAGTTTGCCTCCTTAGGTGCCCATGTCATTGTATATAAATGTTTCTGTATATTTACATCCCCTAAAGGATTAATTGTCTTCTTCCTGGGCTCAAGGAACATTTTTAAAGTGGGTCTTACAAATAGGAGAAAGCAACATAAGAATTCCACCCTAAAGTTCCGCCAGTAGGTTCTGAGGTCGAAGTCAACTAGTGTTCTATTTCTAACTCAGGAGCATGTCGGCAGCACCTGTGATGCTCTTAAAAACACAAGTGCTCCGTTCCAACCCCAGGTTCAGTAGATCCAGATATCTGCATTTTCACAAGGTCTCCAGGCTAGCGTGATGGACAGTCACAGCCGAGTACTACTACTATGGTTGGTTCTTTGCAGGGGAGATCAAATCCCAGATAACGCATTCAGCCGGTCAATATACTAAAATAATGAGCTCATACCTCTCGCGCACCCCCCCATCATAAGACACAAGTTCCAGGAGCCCCCGCACCACCATCATCAGACCCAAGTTCCAAGAGCAGAAGATGACATTCAAAGTAAAAGAAATCTGAAACCCATTATAGCCATTTATTTTAGTCACAGCATTTTCCTACTTACAGGGGCTCATCTTGATAAAGGACTGGGAAGTAAAAGCAAGTGCAATTATACTTTGCCTTGGGAAAGAGCTCTGAATACTTTTTTATTATATTGCCAAAGATGAGGACGAGAATGTAAATCTGAGAAAGTCCTATCAGAGGCTTCTTTCATTAGCAGAAATGGAAACAGGCATTTATATGCCACCAATAAATCAATTAAAGGAGGAAAGGAGCTTGAAATGGCCTTGACTGCAGTTATTAACTCGGGGGATCGCAGGGCCTGGTGATTGCTGAACCCAGCACCCTCGTGTCATCCACCTGGAGCAGAGCTGAGGGAAATAAAGCCTGGAAACAGGATCATCATACTAAGCGCCAAGTCTGCATGTTTTAAGTGTTTGCCTAAGTGGAGCAGAGACAAAGCAGAGCCAGACTTTCTAAAAACATTGTCGGCTTGTGTGGTTGTGTGAACCAGTGTGTGCATTGGTGTGTTTCTACGTGGCTGGGTTTACAACAGTCTGGACGTGGGCAATCATTTTCATCTCCGTGATTAGTTCCAGTACAACACTGGTTTAGAGGAGAAGAATTCCGTTAGGGAGTAGCACACGAAGAAATCTCTCCTGCATTTTGAGAGACCTGTGGACCCATCCTCTCCATTTCCTTTTGGCCTGTCAATCATCCAGTTCTATCAACTTCTTTTCACTTACTAATTTCAGGAAATCTTAATTTGGATTGAACAGTAGCCGCTGGAGTAAGGTTACTGGGGATTAGAATTCATAGCAGCCTAGGAATTTAAAAAAATATATAAAGCCAAAAAAAAAATGGATTAAATGTCTTCCCCTGATAGAAAATGTGTTTTGGGGGAACATTTTTTACCTTGTCAAGTTTTTCAGGTATCACTCTGGAATAATAATAATATCTCCCCCAAATTCTTCACAAGGTTATAGGGGAGAAGCATTTTATAACCTTCAGAAAGTTATACAAAGGTGAGACACCATCAGTTTAAGATCTTACGTTTAAAGCTTATGTCATGTGGTGCAGAAATGTGTGTTTGGTATGGGTGATGCTGGATTAAAGAACTGTCATGAAGGAAGTAACTCAAGAATGTGATATTTCAATGTGAACTTATTCTCACTATGCCAAAATACAATTCACATTTCTTCTAACACTCTGTGCTCTGTATTTTGATGTATTCTCTATTTCTTGCTATTCTCTGTTTCACTGTTCTACTCTGTTATTTCATCTGTCCCCCATAAATAGTGGCAGAGAACATGAGCCCCCCCCCCCCGTCCAGTTTTGTGGCCCCCTTCTGATGACGGTGCTGGAAGAAAGTGACTTGATGAACTCACTTTCTGTGAAGCCATTACTGCAACAGATTAATTTCTCCAGTGTGGGAAGTGGTACGGGAGAGCAAAGGCTGATTTGCCTTCGCCACCATTCTTTCACGGGGACCGCAGATCACCAAGTCCCACTGCATATGCCCTGAACATCAATCAATCCTTTACCATAACACATATATTCTTGTTCCTGAATTACGGATGTTTCCAGCCAACTGGACTCTTCCCTTAATTATGTGCTCCCATCCCTACCCTCCTTCCTACCTGATCTTTCCTCCATTCAGTATGAAGTTGCCTTGCCAAAACCTAAATCTGTACACATCAGTTTCCTGTTTAACCATGGGTGCATCTGGTCTTCTGGAAAACCCTGCACAGTCTAGACCTTCTAGATTTGATGCCTGTTCTGGCGTCACTATTCACACTTGCACTCAGCGATACTGAACTATTCCCTATTCCCATATATTCTTATTAAAGCTCCATGTTTTTTCCATGATTACCTCTAATTCTGCACTCATTTCTATCTAGAAAATCCTTGTTTATCCTTTAAAACTCCATTCCAGGGGCGCCTGGGTGGCTCAGTGGTTTAAGCCTCTGCCTTCGGCTCAGGTCATGATCTCAGGGTCCTGGGATCGAGCCCCGCATTGGGCTCTCTGCTCAGTGGGGAGCCTGTTTCTCCCTCTCTCTCTGCCTGCCTCTCTGCCTACTTGTGACCTCTCTCTCTGTCAAATAAATAAATAAAATATTTAAAAAATAAAAAAAATTAAAAAAAAATAAAACTCCATTCCAGAGTCCTTCTCTGGATGCCTCCTTCAGATTTCCCAGAGGTAAACTACGATATTTAGTAATACATATGTTTATTATTGTACATATTATACCAAATACAATTATCATCTGGAATAATTTGTTTCTCCTCCTAACTGTGAGCTTCTTAAAAGCAAGGATCATGTCATATTCATCCTTGAATCTTGAGCAACTAGCAGAGTATCTGACAAGTTACATCTACCTTATAAATATTTCTTAAATAAATGAAATGCATAGATTCTCATAA
This sequence comes from Meles meles, assembly GCF_922984935.1. Taxonomy (NCBI): domain Eukaryota; kingdom Metazoa; phylum Chordata; class Mammalia; order Carnivora; family Mustelidae; genus Meles; species Meles meles. The sequence goes on from NC_060077.1 coordinate 58,242,770, forward strand.
GTGAAAACAAAGCACACCCTGTATAATTCATGGGACTGAACCCTAGTAAAGGAAATGACTTAATGGGCTCATCACTTATTCATCACCTGTTAGTTCCTTTTGCTATTTTGACATTTATGCAATCTGGTAAATTCTAAGGTTGCCAGCATCTTGTCTATGTGAAGGAGTAACAGAAACTCACCAAATTAGGCCTGTTGGTGAGCCACACACCTTGTGACATTACTATTGTCACAGATGGCTTCTTTTCCCCTGCATCTCCTCCATATGACTTTGGGCAGCTGTTGTAATACTGAAATTCATGAAAAGCAGAGCTTCGTGACAATTTCAGAAGCAAAATTGCTCTTTGCAAAAAAACCTCCCACCTTCCTCTACTGAAAGTTTTGCTCTTCATTCTTGCTAAGAAGACAGTCAAGCATTATGTATCTCAAGTCCCACTGATCAGAGTTAAATTGGAAACTAAGGATCCCACAGTGGTGTTCCTTGGCTGTTCGATTCGTGGGCTGACTCTGTCCATCGGTCCCTCTGTCGAATCCATGTAAGCAGTAAACTAGCATGACTTCCCTTTTTCCTATTATGACTGTGACCAATGGGTAATAAATGTGTATTCTCAATTTTATCTAATAGTGCTGCTTCCCAGGAAACCTCAGTGGTTAAATGAGAAATGTGTTGTTTTCCTTTTATATTTATAATTATGTTCCACATTTTCTATTATTTCACACTACTGGGTTTTTCCTTCTTGTCCTTATAAGGTACACATTTTACTCAGAAGTGAGAATTAATTCCTGTTGCATAACTCATTATGGTTCTTTTATGAGTTAATTAATCACGAAATGATGATGAATAGACCAAATGGTGACATCAGTGTAGTTTGCATCTATTTTAACTTCTATCTCGTAAGACAAGATTTTGCTTTAAAATGTATGGTCCTAGATGATAATAGATATAAATTAGACTCCCTCATTTCAAATAATTAATTTCTGAAACTGGTGTAATCTGACATGAGCTCTTCTGTGAGTCAGTTTTGGGAAATATCATTAAAAGTCCTTTTCCTGGGGAACAAACTTAGCTCTTACTGTGCTTTCCTCTTCATTGTCCCTCTTCTTTCCTCTATTTTTTTATTCATTTTTTTCAATAAATACTAACTAGTCATATCATTTACTGATTACGTTTTGCTAGGCACTGTGAAGAATTTAAAATGTTTGAAGTCATCGTCCTCACAAGTCTTCCAGAGAGACACACAAAAAGTTAATAGAAAAGAGATGTCACAAACGGTACCATTTGAGGGGTACAGATAGTAAGCCTGGGTTTGGAGGCCAGTCTTTCCTTCCCTGACATTTTCAGTCAGAACTTTCTAGCCGGCCGTCCTTTGTGATTTATTTTTAGCAGGTCTTTTCATCTCATTCCAACATACAGACAGATGCAAGAGCAAATCACTGGTGCTATCCCCTCTCTATTGCTTCAACACAACTTCTAAGCTCTTGAAATAAGAATTGGAAGCTGTATCCAGACTGTTTTGTGAATGTCAGATTACTATCAATTCACTTCCTCTGGAGTAAAGGGGATGGGGTTCTGTGAATCAGGGAGGATGTGTTTTTCTCCAGATCTCTATATACCAACCATACCTGCATACTTAAAATCATAAAAAGAAAGTACTTTACTGTGTTCAGCACTGAATTGTTATCAAGCTGAAGACACTTCATTAATAACCCTATTCTTTTCCACTTATTGTTTAGGCCAGACCCTTCTGTACATCACCACCCATCATAAACAGGAACACACTCTTCCCTAAACTCTGTAAACCAAGGCTGTTCCTTGCCCTTCTTTCCCTTCCTGGCAGTAGGCATATAATCCTTTACTCATAGAAACCACTGGTGGGGCTCTTTGACCAGAATAATTGGCATCACATTGGGTTTCACAACCAATATTTTCTTTTGCCCTTCTGTGAGTTATTTTGTACACACTCCATTATCTTTTGAGCTGTCTTCTACAACCTAGTCCTGTTAAATTTACTCCCAGGTTGTCAGTGTCTCTCACACTCACTTATCCTTCAACTTCTATCTTTGTGATTTCTTTGCTTCTACGATTTTGTATCTCCATGACTAGAATGTAAACACCTTAGGGGTAAGAACTGTGACTTGATCTTTGTAGTATACCTAGAACTTAATTTGGTTCCTGGAGTATAGAAGGCATTCAGTAAAGATTTGTTAAGTGAATTGTCAGCATTGAGAGAAATGGATAGTGAGCTCTGGAGGCCCAGAGGAAAGAGAGTGAACCCAGCCGATCATAGAGTTAGGGAGGATTTCAGAGGAAGATCCACCTAAGCTAAGAGCTGAAGTGTTATTGCAACTTAGCCAGACAGAGGGAGAGGGGAATCTGGACCCCAAAATAGCATAGACAGAAAACCGTATTTGAGAAAGAGCAGAGTCCATTGGAAGACCTGCAAAAAAGATCAGCCTTCTGTTTACCATGCCTGAGAATCAGAACACAGTGGTAAATGTGTTTATGTATATGAATGGATGAGAGAGGAAACTTGGATTTTTCCAAAGTTTAATTAGCTTTATAAAAAAATCAACTCCATCAACCTATAAAGCCCTTAGTATTTAGCCCAAAGTCCTCTATTGGGCTAAACAGCATTTCCATTAACTTTCTCATTATCTTCTTTCTCCTCATGTCAAATATTTTTTTTGAAAAATTTTTTTATTCTGTTTTATCTGTTGTCATTTTCATAAGTACTTATTAAGTGATTACTGCAGACAGTAATATGGTTAAGTAGAGAGATATGAACCTAACCACCCTGCCTGAAATTATCATGCATAGAAAAACTGTTGCAGGTTCCAAACACTCAATTTAGAGATCAATATTTAGAAAATAACCTGCATCCAGATGGGTTTGGGGTGCACTGAGACAAGCTGCAGCAGAATATGGTGTGAGAGCAAACTGGTCTTGGAGTCCAAATGTTTTCATCATTCACTTTAGTAAGTCTCACGAGATTCTCAATCTCATCATTTGTTGAATGGAATCTGTAATATCTGCTCTATGTTCTTCGTAGGTATTCCCCAGATTGAAAGAGAAGCTATATGTGAAATGAACCACCTAACAGATGGTGGATGGTTGTATTCAGGTTGGCTCAAGGTCACCTGCTATTGTAGTTATTTTTATGTTAGAAAATAAAAATTTTATACTCCCTCTAACAATTACAACAACATTGTGTATGGAAAAATATGTATGGTGATTTAAATTAGTGAAAGTAAAGCTATACTTTGTAAATACACAGTTTTGAATTGTTTGTCTCTGTGGCACAACTACAGCAAGTATGTTTACATAGAAATGGCTGTTTGCCTCATTAGCATGAGGGTAATAACACTGTAACCATTTTGTCTCCTAGAATGATTGAAGATAGTGGGAAAAGAGGAAATACCATGGCAGAAAGAAGACAGCTGTTTGCAGAGATGAGTAAGTATAGAACTTTAAAGGAACACCCTATAGGTTCCATTGAATACTCATGGAAAGACTGGAAATAACCACTTAATCCTTATGACATTTGTACTTTCCTTAAAATCCTCAATTCCTTCTATGAAATGTACATTTGAGCAATTTGGCTTCCTGTTAGGTAAGAGTGAAATTAGTCAGCAAATCCTTAAAATTTGTTACTAGACTGTATATTTTCTATGAAAGAAAAAGTTTCACAGAGCCAAATGTATATGTATACATGGACAGTTGATAAATACTCTTTAGTGTTGGCACAAATACAGTCCACTGAATTTTAAAATCTGTGCTCATACCCCCCACAATATTGCTGTATCTGGCATATTGTAGGCACTAGATATAGTTTGTGAAATGAATTATTGAATGTTTTAACTGCAAAATGACATCATATGTCCCTATGGGAAAGAAGAATCAGGCGTGATCACCAGAGCAATCTATATGCTGTCATTTGGACTTTATGGAGAGGAGAAGAATCTGTCCCACAAACCAGTTCTTGAACAATGAAAAGGAAAATAAAGTTAAAAAGATTTTGGAGATGGGGTACCTGTGTGGCTCAGTCAGTTAAGCTTCGGAATCTTGGTTTCGGCTCGGGTCATGATCTTAGGCTCCTAGGACTGAGCCCTGAGTCAGGCTCCACACTGGATGGGGAGTCAGCTTGAAATTCTCTCTCTCTCCCTCTCCCTCTGCCTCCTCCCACTACTCACACACATGCTCTCTCTTTAAAATAAATAAATAAATCTTAAAAAAGAAAAAGAAAAGCAGAAAGAGCTTGGAGGTAACCTGCTGCATAAGGGAAACCAAACTATATTTACTTACTTTAGTGGAGAACCCATTAAATTAAGGTTATTGATGTATGTAAGGGAAACCAAACTATATTTACTTACTTTAGTGGAGAACCCATTAAATTAAGGTTATTGATGTATGTAAATGTCTAGTTGCCATATAAGTAATTGGTTGGTAATGTCTCCATTACAAACCATTGGCTTTGTTTGTTTGTTTGTTTGTTTGTTGTTGTTTTAGAGAGAAATAGAATATGCATGAGCAAGGGCCATGTGGCAGAGGGAGAGGGAGAAACTTAAGCAGGATTCATGCTCAGCATACAGTCCAACTTGGGGCTCAATCTCAGAGTCCAACTTAGGGCTCAGTCTCACAATCCTGAGGTCATGACCTGAGCTGAAATCAAGAGTCTGACATTTAACCAACTGAGCCACCCAGGTGCCCCACAGACCATTGTTTCTTATTCACAAAGAAGAACTTGTCATGGTAGGGAGCACTCCTCTCAAATTCAATGTTGTAAAGAAAAAAGTACAATTCTTTTATTGTCTTTTTATCTCTCCTTCCCTGCATAAGGCATAGGGATGAGCAGAAGTGAGTTGTAAGCCTTTCTCTCTGAGAAAGCAGCAGACAAAATTAGGTTTCTACTGAAGACTAGAACTGATTTGTCAAGAATGAGGGTCAGGAGCAGATAAAGGAAAGTCCCAGATAATAAGATTCATATTTTTCTTTATCATTTCCCAATAATCTGGAGGCACCAAGACAATGTTAGAACTAACAAAAAGGAAAGAAAATTAAAATTGATGTGAGGAATCTCAATCATGCTCCTTACTTTTTCCACTTTCAGAGACATGTCTAAAGTGCCTGGGAGAGTTGCAGCCATGACCTTCCGATTTTCCTCAGCTCAGTCTGGCCCTGTATCTTCACTTCCGGCATGGCTAGCCCCCTGGAATTGTGCCCTTTGTTGATACAAATCTAACCGAAGAAGGAACTTAATTACCTCTGCCCATCTTCACAAAATGCAAGACAGCACAGATGTCCTCCCAAACCATAGATGCTTAGACTGAAAGTCAGTTGCCCCATACATCATGGGCCAGTGTTTTGTCAGAAAAAGAAAAATTAATGAATATTTAACATAACAAAGCACTGAAGTCTTAGGGGGAATTTCTGAATTTATCATTGTTACGTTAAAGATGTGTCAGCCAACACACTATAAGAATGATTTTTTAAAAGTGCTTATTTCATGATTTTGTAAATACTTACCCAAATTTAAGTACACTGTCCCAGTTCCTTCTGCACCTGTTGTAGTCCTTGGCACAGACAAATACGTATATCACAAATGTCTTTGAGTTAAAGTTGTCCAAATCAAAGGATGAGTGATGTAAGTGTTATAGCCACAGAAACAGAAAACCTCTAAATTTTTCAAATGAGAGAGACGTAAGAAAATTTTGCATTCATTTCCCAAATTGTAACTTTATGTTTTCATAGACACTTCTTTGGGATGTCATGCACTTTATTGAATCATTTTATGAGTTCTTCTGTGTTTTTCTCCCTTGCATATGCTAAGTAATAGACCCAGATGTTGGCCCCAAAAGGGGAATACACATCTGACCTTAACAAGGCTTTCATGAGCATTCTGTTTAGACACAAAGTAGGACATGTCCATAGTACGTAGGATTCTGATGGTTAAGACAACTGGCTGATTTCAGAGGAAGAATCGATGGTGATAGGTAGGCTGTCATACAAAAGAGAGAGATGATCTCCTTGAGAATGTGTTAAATAGTCGAAAAATATATGGGTTATTCCAGCAGCTCAATCCGCAGGACACCAAAAAAAAGAAAGTAAAAGAAAAAAAGACAAGGAAGCTATTATCAGGGAAGACTGACATCAGGCCTTGGAAAGTTAAGTTCCCCCAGGAATCTGTGAGGGACCTAAAAAGGGAGGAAATTGTAAATCCAGTCAGCTGAGTATTTTCTAGAAATATTTTTTAATAATTTTTTTAAGTTTTTTTATTTATTTGACAGAGGGAGAAAGAACACAAGTAGGCAGAGAGGAAGGCAGGGTGGGGGGAGCATGCTCCCCACTGAGCAGAGAGCCCGATGCGGGACTCGATCCTAGGACTCTGGGATCGTGACCCGAACCGAAGGCAGTTGCTTAACCAACTGAGCCACCCAGGCGCCCCTAGAAAAAAAAATTTTTTAAACACCAAAAGAAAGTGCCAAAGAGAGTCTTTGTTTTGGGAATTACAAATGCCAAACAAAGATTGCACATGAAGGAGTTAAGGCAGGGAAGACTTAATTCAAGATTATTGCAAAGCAGTCAGAACCTACTGCAAGAGAAAAGAGAGACTGAACTCAATCTGGAAGGCAAGAGGGTTTTTAAGTACTGGGGTGAATTAGTGCAGAAGTCCTGAAGATTATTCATGGGGAAGGTGGTCAGTTGTGTTTGTTAATTGTCCCAGTTAGAAAGTTAGGCTTCTGTGCTCCAATAGACAATTGGAGATCTCGTTCAAAGATTGCTTTTCAAAGGTTTGGCTCCCCTGTCCTTAAGAAAGGAATTCCTAGGCTGTAAAATTGGCAGGAGGCTGGGAGATTACTTCTGCAATGGGGCAGGCAAAGAATTTACAATGAAAAGTTCTCTAAAGTAAATGCTCTAAGGAAGGGAGGTCAGAGATGTTGGGTCAGGAAGAAGCCTGTCTGAAGTTTGGTCAGGGCGGGCGGGAGTGGGGGCCGTGGGGGTAATGTTAATGCATCTTGGCCTTACAAAGGCCAAAAAACAGAGGACACAAAGAATAGAGCGTTGTAATTGATGAGAAGAACAATGGGTAAGAAATTTAGGCAAATTCAGGTGATTACGACAAATCTCATTAAACATCTACTCTGAGCTCAGAAACACAGCAGCAGAAGCAAGAAGAAATGGTAAAGAAATTAAGGGTAGCGTGGACTGAAATAAGCCAAAAAAGACTAGCCTTATGTTAAAACCAAAATGAAACACTAACGCTGTGGCCAACAACTTTGATTAAAGAAATTCTAGACAAGTTGTCTTTAACCAAAACTCCCTTGAGGATAATACCCTAATTATCAGTTTGTTTAGTACCTTGGATTAAAACTGAAAAGACTTAGTTAAAGTTAAATGTCATCCTCACTTTGGCTTTTCAGCCATCAAATGAGTTTATCAGTTCAAATCAGTTTATCAGATTGGCTTTTAGCAGAATAAATGGTTTGTTCTTGGAATTAAATCACCTCTGTTTTCCTGCTGTCAGAAGACATCACTCTGCCTTATATGACCCTCACTTATGAACACGTCACTCACTGTTGTGAACGTCTCCTAAGGATAAGCCATAGGCCTTTACCTTCAAATCCATTCACCTCAGATGCTGAGTAAATGTTGGTTTACAAGCCTACAGGGCACAGGACAGGTAGGTTTTAATCAGAGGAGAGTGATTGGAAAACATTCTTTCAGAACGCGGAAGACTACCTACCGAGATAAAGAAGGTCCTGAGGAGAAATCAGAGTGCTACCACTGCCTTTAAGCAGAGGAGGGATAGAAAATCAGAGAGAGGCAAATATTCGTATTCAACCAACACTTGAATTGTTCAAAGGCAGATAGTTCTTCAGAAAGGTGACTACAGTCAGCACATGGGTAGCTGGAATTAAACCTAGAGTATGATTTTGTAATACTATGACTTTTAGGAAAATTGATTTCAAAAACTCAGAAAATGCCATGAATGAGACTGCTCTCATGAGCCCACCACACACCTGGTAGGCCATGGTGGATACAGGGACTTTTTTCACTTGCTTCTTCATTTCTCTTGCTTCTCAGCTTCTTTAAAATGTTAATACCGTGGGTCACCACTCTGGAAATACTCTCTTATGGCACCACTCTAGTCTACTCTTCTGCTTTTTTTGACCACTCGACTTCTCTTTTTCTGTCTCTTGGCACCTTCCAGATACCCGAAAGCCAGATTTTACCAAAGTTTTGTTCAATTCCCTCCATTTACAACTTCATTTTCTGTCAAGGCTTCGCCATTATTGTTATGGCTCACAAGTTTCAAGGAGTCCTTCAAAGCCATTCTCATAAACCAGCTTATCCAGAATAGTCAGTATATAAACTCAGTGTCCCTTCTAGCCTGTTCCCTCACTGTCAAGGTTTCTCCTAATGAAGCAGCTTGAGGTGGGCTCACCATTAATTCCACTAAGTGCCCCTGATTATATGCAAAGTCACCTCTTGGAAAAATATCCCCAGTCTTGGTGCAATGAAGACAAATTGCTGCATTTTATATGTTTGTTAATAATTTTGGAAATGTACTCCATAGTCAGGAATTCTATATATGTATATCCAACTGCCACTGATTATCTCCATTTGGACATCCCACAAGCACCTCAATCTCGGTGAGCCCAAAACTGAACTCTTCATTCACCCACCTACAAATCTATTCTTCCGTATTTTTAACCATAGCCCAGTGAGGGCCTCCCCATCCCACTCAGTGTCCTAACGTAGAAATTTGAGCATTATCCTTGAACCCCAAACTCCTTTCTCTCTTCCCTTCTCTATCTCTCTCTCTCTCTCTCTCACACACACACACACACATACACACACAGATCCAGTCAATCAGCAAGCATGGAAGACTTCAGATACATTGTTCATAGCCTTCTTCTTTATTCTGTAGATATTTGTTGAGTGAATTTGAAAAATTAATGAGATATTTAATTATCTGAATGACCATACAAAAGGCTTTATGATGAGCTATCAAAACATGAAAGGCAAAATACACACAAATTGTGTGAAATTATTCAGAATGTAATAAAAAAATGAAAGCCAAATATTAGGTAAGGTTGGTTGGTTGGATAAAAAGATAGATGGATAAATGGAGAAAAATTAGGAAAGAAGGTGGAGAGTAAGAGGTGAGAGAGTAAGGAAAGGAAGGACAGAGAGGAAGAGAGGAGAAAAATCTTGGAAGGAAGAACAAAAGAGGAAAAATGGGATTTGTAGAATACAGCAGTGTGATCCATCAGAATTTCTTTTTTTTTTTTCTTTTTCAGAGAAAGGAAGCAGAAGGGGGAGGGGTAGTGTGGGGCCAGACACAGGGCTTGATCTCACAATCCTGAAATCATGATCTGAGCCAAAATTAAGAGTGGGATGCTTAACTGATTGAGCTACTTGGGTGCCCCTGTGATCCATCAAAATTTCTTAACGCTGTCTTTGCTTTTGTCTTTATCACTTTCTTCCAAGTATGACATGGGTATGAGAGATTTAAGGAGATGGTACGAGAGCATCAAGTTACCTTAAGTGAATTAGCTTTACATTTTTATTATGAAAAGTTTCAAATATATACAAAAGTCTAGAAAATAATATTCATCTCCACCCTTATTTTCTCCCAGCCCCTCTCTATCATCATGAAGAAAATCTAATATATTATTTAAATGAGTTGACTCTAATGTTTTAAAGAATTATATCCTAGTGATACAATACTAAAAGAAAAAATACCATCCATTTTTCTCAGAAATAATGAAGAGGACATTGTAAAAAAGAAAAAAATGGGGAAATATTATACTCATTTTTTTTTTGCTATACCTATTTTTTATTAAAAAGGAAGACTATAGAGTCTTGGGAGTCTAGGGTATGAACTTGCAGGTATTATTATATGATGGATTTTTTTTCCAGATGATGGAATAAAAATAGTGCTAATACTAGATATTTCAAGATGCTAAGAATAAGGATTGCTCTACTGACTTCTTCATTCACTTATTCAAATTCTGTCTTTTTTATAAAGGAATTAAGTCAGCTAATTTCCCTTTTTAATAAGGCTACTAGACTGCTAGCTCAGGAAAATACTATAGCATAAAAACGAACCTTAATTTCAGCAAGATACTGGCAAAGTCTCTTACGTTGTGAGTGTGTTGGAGAAATGTGAGATGAATCGCTGTAATTAGGTAGATTTAGAGGTGGTGATGTGACCATGTCTGCAGGAGTAAGCAATGGGTCAGTCAATTTGGAGGACAGCCTCTAGTAGATACTAGAAGAATCTATTTGCGGACCTGTTCATGTCCTCGGTTTTAACCAATGACTTGGACACAGAAGACATGTGACTACTCCCACCGTAGACTAGGAGCTTATAGACTTTTGAGAAGAGACCACGCATATAAAACTGAATTAAGTTTACGGTTTACTGGGGCAGAGACAAATAAATTTGTTTTAAACAAGTTGGATAAACAGAGCAAGCGCCTGGTGCAGCATGTCTCAGCTCAGCTTTTTTGGGTCCCAGAACCATATGGATCCTGTTGCCACTTACATTGTCTGTGCAAAGTGGTGTGAAAAGCTAATGTCTGCAAAGCTCAGTTTCATTGCTCACCACATCCTGTCTGATACTTAGGGCTTACATCCTCAGCCAGGAGGAACTTATACAAATAGGAAACAGCAAGAGACCCTCAGACCCCTTCCTGACTCCTGAACAAAACAGAGGGTCCATTAAGTCCACATCGTGATAGGACAGGGAACCCTCTCATTCTCCTGTCCCTAAGCATTATCTCTGTGCCCCTCTTGACTATGTGCAGGAGAGTCGCACCTTTGCTGAATTGCCCCAAGGGCCTCTATGAGAAGGAGGTGCCTAGGAGCCATGGTTTCTGTCCTCGGAGGATACGGTCTTGCTGGAACTAAGACATTTAATTGTGTGGGACATCAAAGCCCTTTCACACCTGGGGCTTATCATTATCCTTCCAGAACTTACACAAATAATCTATGTCCCTAATGTCTTCTTTTAAAGACTTATTTACAGATAGTGATTGTTGACCCAAGTTCAGCATCAATAAAAATACATCTTCCTCCAGGGGAAAAGGCAGACTGAGTGTTCAGGCATTTCAGATAGTCTCTCGTCTCTGGTTATTCAATACCCCAGAGAGTTCCTGTTCCACAGGAGCCTCTAAGGTTTACAGAGGACACGAAACTGGGAAGTCCCTTGAAGATGCCAGTGGCAAAATCAAAAATTTTAGAATGGTTACAAGCACGAGCTAAAAATTAAAAGAAACTAACCAGATAAATACAAAGTCCTACCTTTAGCCTCCAAATATGCATTTAAATAGAAAACAGAAAAGATCTGATAAGATGTAGGTACATATGATTTTTTTAAACCCACTTTTTAATGAAAGAGCCAGAAGAATGAGCCATTAATGATTGCTTTCTATATATTCTGCACAGGCAAAGCAATAACTGTGGCATTTGGGTTAATTTTGTATATCTCATTTCAGTGAGCTACGAGCCACCCAAAGAACCAGAAGACTAGAATGGATAAAGGTCTCAAAGTCATGCCTGATGATAATGAGAATAATAATAGCAACAGGCATATATTGAAGCCCTATTGTGTGCCTCCATCTGTGGTAGACAATGGACTTGAAATGGCTGTGGAATTGAACTTGTCCAATCTAAAAGGTCAAGAAGTTATGATCCCAACTAAACTTTAAACTCCATGATGAGAGAGGTGTTTTTACATAATCTTCAGATGGTAATGAAAATGCTAGTCATGGTCATGATAGCTGCTTCCCAATGTGTGAGAAATAAATTATCAAGTGACAGGGAGGAAAAATGATGTGTCTCCAGAGAGGAAATTATTTCAAATAAATTGAACTTATCAGGACACAAATTAAAGCTCAAATATAAAAAAGGAATTTCTATCACTTAGCACTATCAGTATCACTTATTGTTGCTCAGAAGTGGTATAAGAAACCTTTTAAGGAGTCCCACCTGCTATTAAGTGCTCACTAGGTACAAGCGTCAGACCTTACCAGCTTGTAAAGCTGATCCTGTAATCCCCATATTCATGGAGAAATCCAATACTGAGTAAAAACTTGTCAAAGGTCACACAACTAGGAAATGAAAGATTAAGGCTTACTGACTTTAAAGCCCATTTATTTTTACTAAGTTATAACCATCCCTATCATTGAAAATAATCCATATGGCCATTGTCCACATGTCCATCTCTTAAGGGCACGGTTAGGAGAATTCCTGCATTGGGAAAGGATGGGCCCTACCTAGTTCTTTGATCCTCCAAGCACCCAGGGTCAATGAGCCTGTTTGTCAAGTAACACATTCTCATGAGAATGATGTTTAATGATCTGCTTCATAAAACTGGGAAGTAATGGGAATATTGGTATCATTTTTAAACGAATCTAAAGAGATCAGTTTGATTCAAGGGTATGCTAAATGCTCTCAATGCAGGACACTTGCTAATTCACCCCGAATTTCATTAAGAAAGCACTTAATTGGCCTCCTAATATAATTATTTCTAGGCCAGTTCATTTACTTGCTACCCTAACTATTCTATTTTGAATCATTTATGTAGCACTTTTACTGGTAAAGTTCAACACATGTCAAAATATAGCTCTGTGCCTTTATATCTGTTACGCACCATAAACATGGGCTTAAAGAAAGCCAAATATTTGGAAGCAGAGAAGAACAGACATTTGTTGAAAGTCTAGACACAGTCTAGAGATCAGCTCATTCGGAAAAGAGTAGGAGGATCGCCAGGAACTCTGGTGTGGATGTAGCAAGCAGTCCGTCCACAGGGCGCTGTGACGACACCAGCCCCTGCCTGGCAGAGGCTCTGGGTGGAGAGTCGTAGGAAATATTACTGGGTTGGTGGCATGGGAAGGACACACAGACGGGCTTGGATTCGCAGCAGAACATTCAGACTTGGTGAGCAGCAGAAGCCACGCTGGGTTCTTGAGTAGAACTAGAGAATGAGCAAATTTTTTCAAGAATATGGGGAACATGTTCCTCTCTTTAGAGAGAGGAGTGGGAAGCCACAGTATAAGAAAGAGTAGTGGTTGTTCTTAGAACGGAGTCTCCTCTGAGGTTGACAGGAAGGTTTGCAGGATAGGCACTAGCAATACTGATGAATCCACGGCGCCAACTCTGCGCCAAGCCCTGGTCTCTGTGCTTAGGTGTAGTAACACATTTGCCACAATTCTGTGAAGTGAGTAGCGGTGGTATCATCATCCCCAACTTCCAGATGCGAAAACTGAGGTTTCTAAGAGCAGCTGACCTGGGCACCGGGGTGGCTCAGTCAGTTAAGCACCTGCCTCAGGTCATGATCTTGGGATCCCAGGATCGGGCACCCACCCCCCACCACACTCCCAAGACTGCGCTCAGCCCAGACTCTGTTTCTTCCTCTTCCTCTGCTCCTCCCCCGACCTGTGCTCTCTCTCCCCCTCTTTCTCTCTCTCTCTCAGATAAATAAATAAATAAATAATCTTATAAATACAAATAAATAAATAAAAACAGTGGACCTAAGGTCACACTTAGGTCCCCACATTCAGCGAGTGCTCCCATCGCAGCCAGATTCTGGTGACCCATCGCAGTGCGTTTAAAATGGTTGTTTGACGACACTGCTGTGGTCTTGCTGTTTAAAGTCACAGCTTGAGCAGATTGTTCTCGGAAGTGGCAGACACCACAGGGCTGAGGCCGTGTTCCTCCGCCCACGAACACGGTGGACAACCAGCGTGCTGGCTCCGCGCGTTCTCTTCCTCCGGAACCTGAGGGATGTGAGGCAGACCTTTTCTAGTCTGAAAGTTATATTTGTAGTCTAATAGAGATAAAAATCAAGTTAAGTGAATGGGTTATACTATCTATGGCCGTTTTCTTTATAAATATTATAAATCGCTTTCCACACACATGGCAGACCATATGTGTACGTTTCTCCCCCCACCAGGGGCTCAAGATCTGGATCGCATCCGACTCTCCACCTACAGAACAGCATGCAAGCTTCGGTTTGTTCAGAAGAAATGCAACTGTGAGTATGCCAGTTGTTTGGACTAATTACCCTCCTGAATCTTATAGTTTACGTTTGTTACTTTGTTTATGAAAACTGGTGTCTTATAAGTGTTGATAAAAATATGTTTACACAACAGTAGAGTATCAGGATGCACAAATGGTTAGAGAGACTCTCTGTAAGTGATTCTGAAGGCGTCATTGCTCTTAACTGCTCAAGTGATGAGCCTTTGGATGTGTGTGAAATCCTGTCCTTGGGATGGCTTAAATCTGGATGGGTATTGTTCTTCTCTTCTCTAGCTTTGGTATTGTCCATGCAGTGCCATCAGAGTGGTTTCCACCAACGTTAGAAAACATCAGATATTAAGTCCTCTTTATACATGTGTTTGCCTTACAAGTATAAGAAAATGTTGATAAGCCCCTGGAAAGCACAGAAGTTTCTTTCTGAAGCTACAAAATTACCCTTTGTATCAGAGTTTTAACTACATTGGCCTGCATCAGACCACGACAAGAAAAGAGACAATAATACTTGAAGAAACAAAGAGACTTGCTTCGACTTGTTCCCAAATTTTAAAATGTCAGCAGCCACTAGATCACTAATCCCAGCGAACCGTTTGCGTCGTCTGCTGCTTCACTGCTCTCGTCATTTTCTGGAAAGAAAAATTGCCTCATAGTTCGTGTATATGAACTTACTCTTTTCTTTTTGAAAACTGACTGCTGTAAAAACGAATAAGTATTCTCATTTTCTAATTAGTATTGGATGGATTAGAAAAATGAGAACCGGAATGTTCTCCTGAGGATATACACGTAGTTTTTGCATGAGTGGCAGAGGGCTTAGACACGGTCAGTGTGGAAACCAGGCATGTCCACACCTCTACCTCCCGGAGTCTCCAGCAGATGTTCCCTGGGGTCCTGCCCCAGGCTCCCCAAATCCTGACTATGGGGGATGGACATAAATATGGTGCTCATGTAGAGCTTCTTCCTCAGCTTCAGTGGCTGGAAATGGGGCTGAAGTTCGGGGCAGGAGGAGAAAGGGGTAAACACAGGTTGGCCAGATATCAAAGACAGGCTTGACTCCTTACAGGAAACTAAATCCATCAAAAAAAAAAAAAAAAAAATTGGTGGGGAGACAATGAGAAGAGCACACAGATGCGGGAAGGAATCTGTGGATGTACTTGTAGCCCTGGGCACTGAGTCTATAAAAGGACTTTTGAGCGCTGGTATTAAAGGACAAGGAAGAGGCTCCCACCAAAAACAGGGCTTTTCTCCCTTCCTCAACCCTACCACCTGTATTTAAACAAAAGGAAAGGTCTCCACGTATTCAGCGATGAAAAAGTGACAGGATCTTCCCGCTTTCTTTCCTCATCGCCACTCAGTGGCCCTGAGAATGAAGGGAGAGGAGAAAGAGCAGGGACGGGGGTTCTCATCCCACAGAGCTTTGCCAAGCAGAGCTTCCTCAGGTCCTTTCAGCAGAGATAGGGAATTGTTTAAAAAAAAAAAAAAAAAGGGTTACAAAACAGTAGGGATGAACTAAAAAGTAAATAAACAGTAAAGAAAGGGAAGGCTGGGAGGGAAGGGGAGAGCATTGCATAGGCCCTAACTATCTCCAGCAACCCTGGGCCACCTCGCATTCCTCCTGCTCCCAGGGAATAGCCCTTTCTCATTCTTGGGGGGTTCCTTTTCCTCTTCCTGTTCTTTTCTGCTCCTCATCCTTATCCTACATCAAGAATCATGTGATAGTCACCCTGACTATCCAAGGAGTCACAGTGACCTCCTTGGAAAGCAGTGAGGAAAACAGTTCCAGTCCATCCCTAGGGAAACTAGAACTTTCATACTCGTCTAGTTGTCCCTGGGTGCATCCATTCACTTACCTTTTAATTTAGAAAGCTTATAACGAGCTCCTACTGTGTGTTCGACACTGTGCCCGAGGTAGAGCGATGTGAAGAACATGCGATCTCTGCCTTAAAGTTGCCCAAAGTCTAACTGGGTTAGACTGGCTGGAATTTTAAACAAGCTCCTAACACAGTATGGAAGTGTAATGGTAGGAATGGGGCATGGTGTTGTGGGAGCACAAGGAGGCCGGGCCCTATGTGGGCATGAGGGCCAGTAAGAGGAGTTTCCTAGAGAAGAAGACATCTAGTCTGATTCTTAGAGAGTTAGTGGACGTTACACAGAGAAGTGTTACACCCAACAAACTTCTTCTATTTGAGGGTGAGGGAAATCCCTTCTCAGCCTGCTGGCTAAGATCAAGTGTAGGATGAGGAAAGTATTACATTCTCTACAAACTACACAAAAGTAAACCTTAAGGAAGAGGAACAAGCAGGTTTTCAATGCTCTGCTAAAATAAAGTTGCTTTTTAAAATTGTTTCTACCTCGAGCAAAAGTGTTAAATGCAAGTACGATATGTGTTTTCTGAGTTTTCCTTCCTGACAACAGATCTAACAGTTATGATGTCAGGGAGCTTGCAAAATGCTAACACAGCTGAGGCTGTTTTATCTTAAAGGCGGAGCCTACTTTTTTGGATAACCAGGACACTGGTGTTTATGGGACATAATATTAGTCAATGTTGAACATACACCCCTATATTAGGGGAAAAGGTCATTTTTGTCTGCAGTGAAACTTAATACGCCATAAATATGGTACTTTATGCTGGAGTTTTACTCTACAATAAGAGAAATAAAAAAAAAAAAATCCAGGCAGTGTATTTGTAAGTACATTTACTGAAATTCTTACATAGCATTTACTTCATAGAAATCAATGGACCTTAATGGAGAACAGGTTATTTTTAGGTCCAGACCTTATTTACAGGTAAGACTGATGTTGGGTATTAACAAAACTAAGCTTAAAAACTACATAGTAGAGGGGGGAACACATTAAAAACTGACACTTGTCAAGTCATCACCTAGAAAAAAAATATATTATCTGGATATAGCATGGAGTATATAGACTTTAAGAGATTTTTTTTTTTTATCTGAGTTCAGACATCAGAAGGGTAAGTTAATTCCCTGTATTTCTGTCCCCACAGCCCTTGCCTACTATCTTTATGGTTTCCTGTACAGAGCACTGATTCCTATCACTGACATTCATGTTCATTCCCTCTAATGCAATTCCTGATGGTTGCTGAGAGTAACTGTTTCTCAGGGTCAAAAGCACTCCACAGGGGGCGCCTGGGTGGCTCAGTGGGTTAAAGCCTCTGCCTTCGGCTCAGGTCATGGTCCCGGGGTCCTGGGATCGAGCCCCACATCGGGCTCTCTGCTTGGCAGGGAGCCTGCTTCCTCCTCTCTCTCTATGCCTGCCTCTCTCCCTACTTGTGATCTATCTGTCAAATAAATAAATAAAATCTTTAAAAAAAAAAAAAAAAAACACTCCACAGAAGAGGCCAGAAAACTGTGGCCTGTGCACTAAATGCCGCTCAGCACTTACTTTGTAGAGACTGTAAAATAGGAGTTTTTACAGACGAATATTTGCAATGATTTTAAAATAGGGAACACTACTTACAGTCCCAGTTAAGCAAAATGCTATCCTTCCCCCCACAAATTCCAATCTTCTCATTGGTAAACAAGTATTGAAAAAAAAATTGCCCTCCAGTATTATATTTTTAATTTCATCAGAAAAATGTTGTATAAATTTCTCTCTCATTATATATATATATACATATATATATATGCTAATATCTACATAATATTACTATGTAATCTGGTAGTGCCTCACTCTCCAAACACGAAAAAGACATTCACCAACTTCTGTTATAAAAGAAAAACTGTGAGACACCATCTTTTCTTTTTTTCAGACAAAAGACACTTTATTCCTTCAACTTTTCTCCATGGGATTCATTTGTCAAGTCAGCTTCTTCCCCTCACTGTTCATTTTTGTACCCTGGCCTAACCTCCCTCCCCGTGCCATGACTAGCACATTCCCTAATGGAATAAAAGGATGGATGACCCAAAAATTAGGGGACACCACGTTGTCAATTTTATTTTCTAGGAGAAATAGGACAGAAAGGGGATAATACACACAGTAGTCCTAACTCTGCTTTCTAATCGATAGCATTTTCTTTAGCTTCAAGGTTTCCTGAGAACTTTCCACAAAAAATAAGCTATACACCATCTATAAGGATGTGTGCAATGACAACATCTCAGCCTTTGTTTTAAACAAATAATTATTTTCTGCCAGAACATTATCTCCTCGGTCAGCACTGACATGGTTAATGATCCAGATTCCCTGTAATGTCAGCAGATCTTTTTCCAGAAATTACTTTGGAGTCAATGGAATGCAGCCTTAAGTTCATGAACAATAAAAGGGAACAAGAGAAATAAATCAGAAATCTCAAATCCCTCCTGTTTAATAAAGGGAGCAAAAGTAAGGAGGCACTTTCTTTTAGTTCTGCTCACAGCCTGAATTTTCTGTCAGTCATATCAACTAAAATTTCATTAAAATTTTGCTTAAAAGGAAAAGAGGAGGAAAGGTATATATTTGTATCTGAGCTTTCAGAGTTTCTCAAACATCTTCCCTCTAATAAAATAAATACAAGTATTCCTCATCCACTTATAAAGTTAGAACACATGCTTTGACTTGATAACTCTAAACTTCATTTAGGGTTTCTAGAAGGGAAAAAAAATGCAGAAACTGCTCACCTAATGGCTTCTCTGTCGCTGTGAAATTAACTCATGTGAGTGCTAGATATATGGTGGATCCAGAAGGAATATTTTTTTATGAGTGAATGAATAGGATCCACTAGATTCATTTTTTACCCGCCAAGTGATTAGTCTTACACTTTCAGGAGTAGGCTTTAGGTATGTGTTTTGTTTTTGTTTTTGAGATTTTATTTATTTATCTTGAGAGAAAGAGAGAACGAACATGAGCAGGGAGAAGGGGTACAGAGAGGGAGAAGGAGACTCCCCACTGAGCAGGGAGCCCAACTCGGGGTTTGATCCCAGGACCCCAGGATCATGACCTGAGCAGAAGGCAGATGCTTAACTGAGTGAGCAATCCAGGTACTCCTAGGTATGCTTTTTCTGAAATAAATACTAATATCCCATTCAATTTTATTCAAGTTGATTACCAGCATATTCCTCCTCTTTGCCATATTTTTAAGTATGTGGATTTTGGGCTGCCTGTATCCATTTCTATCATTACATAACACACTTAGCCACTTAAAACAACACACATTTACTCTCTTGTAGTTTCTATCAGTCCAAAACCAAAGACAGCATGACTGGATTCTCAGCCTAGAGTCTCCCAGTGTCTGTGGTTCTCATCTGGGGTTCACGGTTCTCTTCTGAGTGAACTGGCTATTGGCAGAACTCATTTCCTTATGGTTGAAGAGTTGAGGTCTCCATTCCTTGCTGACAGTCAGCTGGGGACGACTCCCAGGTTCCTACAAGCCACCTGCATTCCTTGCCACACAGCCCTCTAGATGTTTGCTTCTCCAGGCACACTGGGTCTCTCTGACTTCCTCCTCCTCTGTGATCAGCCAGAGAAAATGCTCTACTTTTAAAAGAGTTATGCAGGGGCACCTGGGTGGCTCAGTCAGTTAAGTATCTGCCTTAAGCTAAAGTCATGATCCCAGAGTCCTGGGATCGAGTCACTGGATAAAGCCCAGAGTCAGGCTCCCTGCTCAGCAGGGAGTCTGTTTCTCCCTCTGCCGCTCACCTCACTTGTGTGCTTGCTCTCTCCCTCTCTCTCTCAAATAAAGTCTTTTTTAAAAAAAAATGAAAGGACTTATGTGAGGTCAGGTTCACCCAGAAAATCTCCTTATCTTAAGGTCAACTGACTTGAGACCTTAATTACATCTGTAAAATCCCTTTACTGCAGTACCTAAATTAGTGTTTGATTCAGCAGTGGTGAAGGTATGTCAATACTGAAGACCAGGAATCTTGGGGGTTAGGCAGGTGTGAAGAGGAAGAGGGCATCTTAGAACTCTGCCTACCACATTGTTCAGCATCATTGACTTTTCTGTTTTCTAGATAATGACATAGAGAGCCTTGGGTGAAAAAAATGAAGTTTCAAGGAAATACTCAGGTGACAAAAACAGATCCCCCCAAAAGAGATGTGTCTGAAGGAGAGAGATAGAACTCTTTCCTGTCGAGGAGTCAAAAGGAAGAGCAGGAGTGTTCAGTTAGGGAAATAAGTGGCAGATGGCAAAGGCTTAGAGCATAATTATCTGTGCTCCAAGTGATTTTGATACATATTTTCACTCCTGATGTTGGATCATTCTAGACACTTGTTTAGAATAAAGAGAAAGGCATTGCACTAGAATCCAACATTCCTTAAAAACTCCCTGTGGGGAGGTTGGTGGTAGCAGCAGAACATAAACCCATTCAAGATGCCTTATAATGTGGCAGCAGAAAACCTCCTCCTGGACCAGCAGAAAACTCTGTCTGGACCTGTGGCAAAACTGTTTCCCCTTCATCAGAGCGAACTTCTGGTAGAACAAATCTATACTGTTAAGGTCCTGGTGCTTATGATACAGGCTTAATTAAAGCTGCTTCTTCCCTTTCATTGCTTCTATTTTTAAGATCTTAAAGATTCAGAGCTTTGTTTTCTTGTTAGAGCTTTTATTTTTAGAGACTGCTAGGAGCTCCGTCTTCCCATGCACAACCTATGAACTGAACCAGTGCCTGCAGTCGTTTGTGGGTGTCTGGAGGGAACAGCCATCAGCTTCCTTCCCTTCCTCCTGCTTCTGCATTAGACCACGGAGCTGGGACCACGGAATACTTTTACGCTCACAGTTTAGGAAAGAACCTCATGTTTAAAAGCCCCAGCCCACTGGTTAAGAGTGACATGTACAGAGGCATCCTTTCAAGCTTCCCTGCGCCATCCAGCAAGTAAGATTCAGTGGCCTTCCCTTAGTGGTCTGCCAAGCTGTGTTCCTGGGAACCTGCTGGATCGTCACAGAGCCGTTGAGCTGAGCAGTGAAGGGACACCCAGAGGGTGCTGTCCTACAGCCTGGCTCCTGGGGTTGTGGGGCTCTGGCAAACACTAAGAGGAAACTGAAGACAGTCGGGAGGACAGGGAAGGAAAGATGGCCACTCCCACAGAACCACCCCTGCGACCCATGAGGACTAAATCAAGGAGACTTTCTTGACATTTTGTTCATGTTACCAGCAGCCACTCACTTATTTTTTTATTCAACGAATATGGACCAAGGTTTGCTGCATGCCAAGCATTTTTCTAGATCATGCGGAGGGGGGGGGGGGACGGGGGGGAGGGGGAGGTGATAATATTCCATAGTGTTCAAATTTAGTATTAGAGTAACCTCCAGTTTAGAATCTAATGCTATGTTCTATTTATTATAAAGCTTCTGGTTTGGGGACTATCAAATAGTAGATAACACTCTAAAACTTTGCTATATCAGCTTATACCTAGCCTGTCAAGTCCCCTGAGCAAACTGTCATTTTCTGAAGAAAAAAAAAGTAGTTATAAGAATGGCGGTTAAAGGCATCAAATATATCTGTAGCTATTGAAATAAATTATTTAGCTATTTTTAATTATTCGTGGTGTTGGGCTAGGACTTCTGCTTTACCTCCTTTTTTATCAGGAATTGTAAAGTTCTGTTTGTTCTAGATGAGGAGAGCATAGCACAAGAGATGTTAAATGGCTTCTCCTGAATAAACACCAGATCAAATCATATAATTGAGAACTCAACTTCTAACCTCCAAATATTAGCCAAATGCTATGGTAAACAGAGAGCCTGTCCAGCGATGTCTGTCAAACTCATGGACCACGAGCCTGCTACAAAGCTAATAATGCGTCAGCCCTGAGAAGCTTAGTTTCTCAAAGATAATAAACTCGATCATAAGATCAAGTATACATTTTAATTTCCAAATTCAACAAAGCTGATATAGGACTGTGATATTATTATATTGTGGAGAAGGATATGTTGAGGAAGAGTTATTTGACCACGCAGAATTAGAATCTGTTTTGAACATGGTCATAATCATCGTTTTCTTCTCCTTTGTTACTCTGAATGGGCTCAACCAGTAATAGATGGGGACTTGGTTAGAATCCGTGCTTGAGCCCGTGTTTCCCAGAAAGCAGACTCCACACAAGGCTTCTGTGGAACTCCCTCGTTTGCCATTCCAGAGCAGAAATGGATCAAGGGAGGAAAGCCAACAGACAGTGCAGGAACTTCTAAGGAACCTCCCGAAAGTCTCCAGAACTTTCCATTCAGGGGCCACAAGGAGGAAGTCCTAATCTTGCTGCTCCTCCCTCCCCACCACCCCCATACGTCTGGGTTGCATTTGTGTAGGTGTGAGGCGGGTTCCGGCCTTAGTGCTGGGGCATCCAAGGTTTGGAACAAAAGGCAAGTACTGTCTGGTGGCAGTTGTGTGGAGCCGATCAGTCGAAGTCTACACCTTGCCGGTCGTTCCTGCAGGGGCTGGAGCAAGGGGCAGAGCCAAGATTTTGAAAAGGTACCAAACAGGGGTCTGAAACATTGCCTCCTGTGTACCTTGGCTTTCTGTGGTAGACATTTCCTCATCAATGTTTTCTACTGCCTTTAAAATTTTTTTTTTCTTACAGAAGATACACTTCTTATATTCTTAACCTCACTTAAGATACTGCAGATAATCTGCCGATTAGCCCTCTAGAGACTGCTTCACCGAAACACTAACCTATCTCCCAGTTTTCCTGCGTACTAGGAAATTGAGCCATAACTATTTTCTGAATGGGTGAATGAAATGCATTTTCAGTGTCTATCCCGTTTTTTACTCTCATTGCAGAAAGACCATTAATTATACAAAAATGGTACAGAGTGAGTGCAGGGAAAAGGGACACTTCCCCATGACTGCTGTTTATCTGTTCTTCAGGGGCCCCGTGTACTTTGTCCGTCAGTGTTGATCGGGGTCATATTGGCACACGGTGCGGCATCCCTGAGAGCAACAGCTGTAAAGGAAAAGTGGAAAGCAGTTTCTCACGGTTGCCAGCCCTGTGGTTGCTCTTTTTCTTGAAATGCCGCTTCTGGCATCTAGGGTTCTGGCCATCTGCTCAAGTCATAGTGTGTAAGGAATAATGAAAGTACTGTGGGAAGCCATGCTCCGTGAGTCTCACTGAGCTCTCCTGAAACACTGAGGTCAAGGGGAATCTTCTAGAGATCATATGTCATGACTGGCAAACAGTAGGCCCTCTACCCTCCTCCATTCACCAAGTACTGGTGAGCACCCTGTTTGAACAAGGCATATGCAAGTAGCTATGAGAAGTACGGAGATGAACGGGACATAGTACACATCTTCAAGTTAGTTATAATTTCATGCTGTGGTTCTTTCTCCTCATGCATCTTTGAGAGAATCTGATGAAAGTCACAGATCCTTTCCCTCCAAACACACATGACCGCAACCATAAAATTTAGTTCATCATTTCAGAGACCCTCCTCTCCTCTGAAGTTCAGTCAAGGGCTTATCAAAAACAAGTGGAGGGAACAATTTGGCCCTTAGAAACCCTGAGAAATGCAGAGTGTCGTAAATGCTCTAATACATGAAGTTGTCTGGGAACGACAAACAGGAGAGCATAATTCCACGTGAAGGTACCAGGGCTTCCTCGGGCATACATGAGTGTAATACCTTGAAAGGCAGTCAACTGAAGAGCGTACTTGCTGAAGAGTACAATAAATCAGTGCAAGAAAGCCAAATGTGTATTCTGGAATATGAAGCCCAGTGTGGCTGGGGCGTAAGATTCTTGGAAAAAGCTGGAGGTGAGTGGGAGATGAGGTTAAAGATTGGAGGACTGGACTGGTGCCTGGGTGGCTCGGTAAGTTTCCGACTCTTGGTTTCAACCTTTGTCATGATCTCATGGTTTGTGAATTCCAGCCCCGAGTCAACCCCCAGCTCCATTCTGCACTCAGCAAGGGATCTGCTTGAAGATTCTCTCCCTCTACCCTCCCCCAACTCATCTCGTGATCTCTCTCTCTCTCTCTCTCAAATAAATAAATAAATAAATATTTAAAAACAAACAAATAAATAAATAAGGTTAGGAAACTAGAGTCCAAGCATTGGTTTTCAAGCTTAGAAAATTGGGTTTTACTCAGTAGGTGATGGAGAATGGCATGGCCACAGCTGGGACTTACACCATTTCTTAGGGCAGATGGAAGAGGGCAGCAACTGGAGATGTGTAAGAAAGGCTACTGTAAAAATCTATGTAGAATAGGCTTGGCAGTAGCATGGCCAACAGTATAAGGCACTGGATTAAGGCTGCAGTCTCTTTGGGGGTGTGCATTCGAATCCCACCATTACCATCCAATGGGCACCTGGGTGGCTCAGTCAGTTAAGCGTCTGCCTTAGCTTAGGTCATGATCCCAGGGTGCTGGGGATCCCTGCTCCACAGGGAGTCTGCTTCTCCCTCGACCCTCCCCCTCCTCTCTCTCTGTTTCTCATGAATAAATAAAATCTTGAAAAAAAAAATCTATGTAGAAGGCAGTAAAAGCCCAAACTAGAGCACTAGAATGTAGGGAATGCTCTTTAGCATATTGAAGAAACCTATACAAACTGTCTAGTGAAGGCTAAAATGACTATCCAGAGGGGAGATAAGATACACGATCCTCTTGCTTCTGAAGCTATTAAATACATTCCGAGCAGAGTTAAACACTGGCAGTGAGAAATTGGTTATTGTTCAGATCTTTCTTTTCATTTACTTTCTCTTATTATTTTTATAATCATTGGTACAATACTTTGGAAAAGAATAGGCTTAATAAATACTTGTTCAATTGAATTCAGCTCAGTTTAATTTACGGTATGACAGCTATTGAGCCAACAATTACTATACCTCATTTTGAATAATGATGCCAGTCTACAAACACAATTTAAGGAAAAATGAATACTTTTTCCTAATGGACAATAGATGTACTGTCAGGGCCTTTGAGGATTGGCCTGATATCCTACTTGATTTTATGCCAAAAATATGTTGTAGACCTTTTCCTGAAGATCTCTTCCATCATGCATCTTACCCAGGAAATTAAAGTGAAACTAAATGTCATCTTTGTAAGCTATGATGCTTCTCTCCGAGGATCCTTAGCACAGAGAACAGTCTTGGTGATTAAGGTATGTAATGTAGGTGCAAGGGAGCGTTGTCTTTGGAAGCATAAAATAATTTGGTGAGTTATTCGGATGTTGTTTCGATTCATTATTGAAAGATATATCTCATGGCTCATGAATGGAAATCAAATACAAAAATTGTGTTTTCTTAACATTTTCTTTCCCAACTCAGTTTTTGGTCAATGTGGCTAATCTCTTCAGTATAATCACATCAAAATGCATTTCTTGACCCTGGCAAAGCATACCACTTAACTGAATTTCTCTTCCCTAAGAGCTTTTTAAACACTGTTTTGTCATGATCAAAAGCCTGCATGAAGGCATAAAAATAAATTATTTGTTTGAGAAAATCTTAACAACTAGACAATTTGCACATGGCTTTCTTGACCACAATCCTTGTTCCCAGGATTCTTGTGATATCTTTTAAATAAATTCCTCCAGCTCAAATGAGCATCAATTTCCTGTTCTCCTTGTCTCTCATCTCTTTAAGTCATGCTCCACAGCCGTGGTTCTCAAACATCCTTGCTTTTCAAAATCACCCAAGGAGCAGGGGAAACCAGGGATTCCCCTGACCAAACTCCAGAACTATGGAATCAGAGGTCACAGTTTGAGACCTGCTCATCACTCCAAAGAGCACTTTTGATTCTCACCACTGGACTGGTTGGCTGTAGACCAGGATGGAATTAACTCACATGTATTTTGAAAATGAAATTTAGTGTTAAACTTGAGGGGAAGCAAATTCTCCATCTCTCTATTTGATTACTGAAAAATTAGAGAATTGTCAAATAATGACCAGTAGGAAAGGTTACAAAGTTACAGACCCCACTTTCCAGTACACCCAGCAAACAAACTCTGCTAGCCCCAATAAGTCAGTAGAAGACGTGGTTGCCCCTTCTTTATTCATTGCTCTCTGCTATCAGTCACTAGATCATCTTCTTCCTGGAGTATCCACCCCCCCACCACCATCTTTATGTAGTGAGATCCTGCTGTGATTCAGGAACCAGCTTGAGCCCTACCACCTCCTCTTTTGAACTTTGAACTTTGAAGTTTCCAGCCTGCAATAGCATCCCTGTATTTTCAGCTCCAGTAGTTTTGGGTTTTTTTTTATTGCTTTTTGTTTGTTTGTTTTTTTAATCTGCCCAGAGAATATGGGCTTTTGATGACATAGTGTCTCATCTTGATCTTTAGGCCATCTGAACGGGTCTTTTCCCATGGGAATTACAACCTCTTTCCTGGCCAGGTTCTCCCTTCTAACATCAAGCATCATATATTGTAGAATCTTTAAAATTATTGGTTGGATTTCATTTCTTTTGAAAATATGATAGAATCTCATTTCTTGCTTCCATTCCCAGTTCTGTATGTACGCAGCAGTCTTCTTCTGTAGGTTAATGCTTGTACATGCAATACGTGTAGGGTAAGTTAGTGACACGCGGAAATATTCTTTTCTTCTCACAAGCTGACGTTCTCTGAATTTTGAGATAAGTGTTTGATCTGAATGTGAGCTAAACTCATTGCTGTGATACAGTCTCGCTGGATTTATAATTTATAAGAGGAAAACCAACCTGAAATTGTAGAAGAAAGCTTGTATGAAGGGACAGAAATCTTTATCACTGACAGAGTAGAACAAAAAATTGGGGGATTATAGTCTTATCTGAATATTACAGTAAATGTTAATGCTTGTTTTCTCTCAAAAAAAAGAACAATGCCTAAAATGCATATGGCGCTTTAGAGTTTACTAAGTGTTCTCCATGTGATTTTTGTTGTTCCCCAGAACACCTGTAAGATAAGAAAGTTGGATATTATTATTCCTGTTGTACAAATGAAGAAATACCTGAATCCAAGTCTATGATCTCTGAGCCCATTTTTCTCTGGAAGAGAAGCTAGACTTGTTGCGTACTCTATGCCTTTGTTCACTAGATCCCACAGTCCTCTTCCACCTGTGAGTCTGTGTCTTCAGGGACCTGTCTTGTTCACACTAATTCTAGAAGCCAGAAGAGGGCTGTGACATAATAAGGGCTGATAAGTACTTCTTCAGTGAATAAAATGAAGTTGTTAGCCTCTGGTATGCAAGGCTAAGAAAGGCGAGTTAATGCGCTGGCAAGGTAATGAGCTTAAAGAGGAACCTGGAGTTGTTCCTGAAACTCACAAGGAGGTAGGTTCTTCTCCCCACCTCCTCACACCCTACGCACGTGGCAGTCTGACCCACACGGGAAGCTCCCTGAAAGCATTCTCACCTAAAGTCTCCTTGATATTTAGAATAGTGAGTGAAATTTGCATTTGAGAGCTGGCATAGGAAAAAGACAATGTGTCTATGTGCGCTCATCTTTTAGTGCTAAGGGCACCAGAACTTTATTGGAAAACTAAAAGAATGACTCTCCATTAATAACTTTCCTATAAGCCTGCAAACAAATTTTAATAATCCACTGTGTGAAGGAACACAATTTGGCACATCAGACCTGCAGTATAAAGGAATCAGAAATACCACCTGCACGTGGTTCTCATGCTCTACCGAGGGGTAACAATGGGAAATTCATGCTGGGAATTTTCCTGAAAGTCAGGGAACTTGGATCTAGGGAGGGAAGATCTGGACAAGTTTTCTGGAGGAACAACCTATCTCCTTTGTAGTGGGATTGGATGAGTAAGTCAGCATCAGAATTCTCCCTACTTTTACCTGTGTGTATCAGAGACTGGAAAACTTGTCCTAAGCAAACCTCGAACAGTCACCATCACTTTAAGCCTGGGTGGCCAAAGTAGATGGGGGTTAAGAGGGTGTATGCATGAGTGTGCACACACATACACGCCCCATCTGCATGCTAGAGGATATTCCCAGTGGCATACCAACAGTTTATGTTCAATTCCAAACCTAATGCAAATTGCTTTTCTCCCAATCATGATCCCTAGGGAGTCTGCTTCTCCCTCTCCCTCCATCCCTACCCACCCCACCCCCCATATACTCTCTCTCTCACTCATGTTTTTGCTCTCACTCTCATGCACGCATGCGTGCACACGCTCTCTTAAATAAATAAATCTTTTTTTTTTTTTTTTAGGTTTTATTTATTTATTTGTCAGAGAGAGAGAAAGAACCCACAAGCAGGGGGAATGGCAGGCAGAGGGAGAATAAGACAAGGAGCCCCACACGGGACTCAATCCCAAGACCCTGGGATGCTGACCGGAGCTGAAGGCAGATGCTTAACCAACTGAGCCACCCAGGTGTCCCAAATAAATGAAATCTTAATAAAAAAAGAACAACAACATAGCAGGCTCTCTTGATGCCAAGGACAGAGAACCACTGACTTCCAGCCTGTTTGTCATTCTTAAACTGCCTGGGAATGTTGTTAAAATTCAGATTCTGATTCTCCAGATCAGGGTTGGGGGCCTATAATTGTGCATTTCTAACAAGCCTAGTGCCTTGCGGCTCTGAGGGCGGTCCAAGAGCAGCAGCCCCAGGGAACCGTTCTACAACCTGTAGGGCTTTCCAGCCTGCAGCCACGGTGGAAAACCACCACTCCAAAATGACTAGAATTAAAAAGTCACTATGATTGTTTACTGACCTTCCCCAGCTGCAAGCCCTCTGAAAGACTTCTAAAGTTTTATAAGATTGTCAGAATCACTTGGAGAGCTTTGTGGAAAGCCTTTCTCACCTTCCTAAATTTTGGAATTGGTAAGTAGTAGAAAGTAGACCTGGGAATTTTGAGATCTGTAAGTGCTTAAGCTTTTTTTTTTTTTTCCTTTTTTTCCTAAGTGCTTTAAAAAAAAAATTGTCCTTAGATTCACTGACCTGGACCCAATCTCTATGATGTGTGGTCCAGGGAAGCCTGGTTCTGGACTAAATAATGACATAGACTAACTCCTGAGGTTGTCTTTTGATATTCCTGTAAATATTCCGTATTTACCCTATTTATATACTTCTGTTTCCGATCAAGTTTATGACCTCAGTCATTCCTTTCTAGGTATAAATGAGTTTGGTATTTTTGCACTTTTCCCCGAGATACTTGAATTTAAGTCATCTCTGTGGCCTAAAGAATTGGTTTCCTATGAAAATAACGTAACATCAGCAAACAGATAAGAAACATCACTTGAGAACAGCAAACTCTTCTCTACCCTCATGCAAACACACCACACCTCTGCCTCTGACTTAGCCCTTTCCTACCTGAGATTGCCTGGACTGAAGACAAACTATTAAAGCTGTGTCTATTTTCATTTATTTATGAATACAAACTGTTAGGCTTTACTAATGTCCAAAATTTACACTAATATTATTTTTAAGATTCGGTGAAGTACTAAATACTACTTTTTTCTGTTTTTTTAAATTTTTTAATAAACATATAATGTATTTTTATCCCCAGGGGTACAGGTCTGTGAATCGCCAGGTTTACACACCTAAATACTACTTTTAAGAATACATGTTTATATTTGATATGGATAATGTTAGCCAAATAATTTTATTATACAAACCATTGCTTTATCTAGTATATTAGTTTAAAATGTATGCAGTAATATAGATGAGGAAACCCCACTTCTAGGCCTGTGCCTAATAGGTGCTTAACGATGGACAGTTAACGCTTGATGGATATTTAGTAAAGTGTGCACAGTGCCATCTAGTGGTGCACAGTCATCACTGCACAACGTAAATGTCCATTTTCTAAAATGATTTGATGGCTCAAGAGTAAACGACATGTTTATAGGACTGTCAGACTTTTCAAACAGACTTCCTACTAGCTTCCTTATGACTCTCAACTTAGCACATTTCTTAATGTTCCTATTTCATTAAGCAAAAGGCTTGTGATACCCTTTCAAAAATAATGAATGGATGCTAAATAATTATTTAATAACTTGTACACTAAGCGCCATGTGAAATGCTTTATATGGATTTTCTCATTTGATCCCCGCAATAACCCTGCATTGGAGCAGCTGTTTTTGTTGTTTTTCTAGAGCAACTCTTATTGTCTCCATTTTACAGATGTGGAAACTGAAACTTAAGGATGTTTTTTGTTTTTTTGTTTTGTTTTTTTTTAAGATTTTATTTATTTATTTGACAGAGAGAGATCACAAGTAGATAGAGAGGCAGGCAGAGAGAGACAGAGGGAAGCAGGCTCCCTGCTGAGCAGAGAGCCCGATGCGGGACTCCATCCCAGGACCCTGAGATCATGACCTGAGCCGAAGGCAGCGGCTTAACCCACTGAGCTACCCAGGCGCCCCAAAACTTAAGGATGTTAAGTGACTTGCCCAGGGTCCATAGAAGCTGGTCGAACGTACTGTCCAGGAACCTGCACAGTTCTGCACTGCTATCTGCAGCTCCCACAGTAGTCACCAGTGAAAGTTTCCAAGAAGTCTCTGTGGAAGAGGGCCTTCCACACCCCCCTTTACTGATCAACTATGGCCAAATCAATTCAAACTCCAACTCAGAATTCATGACAGACTGAATAGGATCCACTTTTATGGCTGGGATGTAGTTTAAGCTTCTTTTAGAGTGCCTATATACGTGCAAATTTGCATGTTATTTGGGTTATTAAATTTGGGGGGACTATGCTGAAGCTTATGTTTGGAGTCACAGATCTTGTAAATTAGTAAGAAGAGAGTATGGCTGTAAATCGAAGCTGTTTAATTATTTTAACACTAACAGCTATCATTCGTTGAGCACCTATGTGCCAACTCTGTGGTTAGTGCTTGTCTATACTTTTTCTTTCTCTTCACGACAACTCTCTCTGGTTGGGATTCCTCTCCTTATTTCTAAAAAGAAAATAATAACATGTATAGGGAGAAATAACTTGCCCACAGTTCGACAGTTATTAGGGGAGCCAGGAGTGAAACCTCAATCTTTGTAATTACAAAATCTGCCTTCTGCCACTCTTGGAAGATAAGTATGTGTAATGTTCATGATTACAGTTTTTTGGTACACTGCCACGCCTCTGCAAAAATGCCAGCATCCTGGGGGGGCCCCGGATGGCTCAGTTGTTCATTCAACTCTTGGTCTTGGCTCGGGTCACGATCTCAGGGTCAGGGAATCCAGCCCTGGGTTGGGCTTCATGCAGTGGGAGTCTGCTAGAGAGTCTCTCCATCCCTCTCCCTCCGCCTCTCCTCTTCCCTTCTAAAATAAATAAATGAATCTTTTAGGAAATAATACCACCATCTTTACGGGACGCCTGGGTGGCTCAGTCAGTTAAGTGGCTGCCTTCAGTTTGGTCCATGATACCAGTATCCTGGGTCTGAGTCCGACGTCGGGCTCCTTTCTCGGCAGGGAGCCTACTTCACCCTCTGCCTGTACCTCTGTCTGCCTGTGCACTCTTTCTCTCTGACAAATAAATAAATAAAATCTTTTTTAAAAAGAGAGAGAAAGAAAGAAAAAGAAATAATACCACCATCTTTCCTGGGACCACAGCAGCAGGCTCCAGCCACTTCTGCCCTGCACGCCTGTCCATGTCAATTACTCTCTTCCCTTACAGTCTGAAATGACGTCTTTAAGCTGCATTTCTGAGCATGTCACTCTATTTAAAACCTGTGTCTTCGTACTTTCAGTATAAAGATCCAGATACCTGCCAGAGCTACAGGGCTCCTCCAGCTTTATCCGTTCCTCTGGCCTCTTCACAAACCATTTCATAATCCCATTTTGTACCTAGCATCCTGTCTGTCATGCTAGGTCATCATTTCTGATGATCTGTGTGATTGTGAATCATGTCTCTATCCCCACCTGACTGTTAGTTCTCTGAGGCAGGAACAACAACTTTGCATTCTGCACCAGACAGATCCCCAAGGACTAGATCCAGAGGATCTCTAGGTGAAGCATAAAGGGAATAAATATAGGAATCCCAGTTCTCACAGAAATTAATTTAATTCCTCAAGAAATTAAATAAATAAACTTATAGATGCCATCTCCTTGGAAGTACCTTGGTTGCCAAATTGAAAAACTGGATGAAAAGCATTAAGAAACAGTTTCCAGGGCGCCTGGGTGGCTCAGTTGTTAAATGTCTGCCTTCGGCTCATGTCATGATCCCAGGGTCCCAGGATTGAGCCCCTCATCGGGCTCCCTGCTTGGTCCTGCTTCTCCCTCTTCCACTCTACCTACTTTTGTTCCCTCTCTTGCTGTGTCTCTCTCTGTCAAATAAATAAGGTCTTTGAAAAAAAAAAAACAAAAACAAATAATTTCCTTGTTGTGTGATATACAGAAAAAATAACAAATTTGCCATCACATAAATCTGAATTGCTCCAAATCTAATAAACATTTAAGTATTTCAGTTAGAAAGTGATTTGCATTCTTCTGTCCCAAATCAGAGATATGCTACAAAGTTGTGTTTGTTTGGTTTTGGGTTTGTTTTTTTTTTACATGATTTACATTGTTCATTTGTTCAAGTGTAATATACTGTCTCGGTGTATCAGGCACTCCCACTATTGACTTCGTGATTTTTTTCCCATTTAAGAAATACCATCCCCGGCGAACCATAAGAGACTATAAACAACCTGAGGGTTTTGAAGGGACGGGGGTGGGAGGTTGGGGGAACCAGGTGGTGGGTAATAGGGAGGGCACGTATTGCATGGAGCACTGGGTGTTGTGCAAAAACAATGAATACTGTTATGCTGAAAAAATAAATAACTAAATTTAAAAAATTAAAAAAAAAAAAAAAGAAATACCATCCCTGCTTTGTAGATGAGGAAAATAAAGCTCCAAGTCTTTGAGGTTAGGAGGGCATGTACTTGGAGGAGGAGAGCCATGTTTGGACGTAGGTCTTCAGACTTCAAGTCCAGTGTTCATTGGAAGATTCCCAAGTGCAGAAGTTCAATATAGGTTAGTGTTGTTTTTTAAATATAGTGTTATACATGAGCAAAGAGGTAGGCAACTACAACTTGGGAGTTGGGAGGAAAGCACATATGGAGTGCTCATTTCTCGGGAACTGAAACATAAGTACGTATTTCACTGAGAAAGACAACACATTTGTTTTCAAATGCAAAGGTGTCATGAAAAGTGAACCTTAAATTTGGTGTCATCGTAGAGAAACTGGAATTCTCATACCTTGTTGTTGTGGATGGAAAATAGTACAACTATGTTGGGAAACACTTCGGAAGTTTCTCAAAAATTAAACGTACACTGACCATACCACCTAGCCACTTCATTTCCAAATAATTTACCAATAGAAATGGAAGCGCATGTCAATACGAATATTTGCACAAGATTGTTCATAGCAACTTCATTTATGATCACCCAAAACTGAAACAACCCAAGTGTTCATCAGCAGGTGAATTGATAACCAAATTGTGACCTATCCATACAAAAGAGTACTGCTCAACAATATAAAGGAAGAAACTATTGTTACATGCAACAATAGGGATGAGTTTCAAGATAATTATACCAAGTAAAAGAATCCAGACCCCTCCCCCCAAAAAAGAGTACATACTGTATAATTCCAGCTATTTAAAGTTCTAGAAAAGCATCTTGGAAGCTCTATCTGTGGTTGCCTGGGACGGGAAGTGGGAGGAAACTTTTGGGCTGATGGAGATGTTCACTGTCTTGATTGTGGCGATGATTTCTGGAATGTTATAACAAAACCTCAGCACAAACAGGGAAGAAAGAGAAATGAAATTCTCGATATCCTAGTGAAACTAACCATGACTTCAGCTTGGTGAGCTACTCAATAATATAAGCCAAAGAACTGTTTGTTCTTGACCAGGTTAGTCAAGGGATCTGTGATTAAGTTCTGCTGCTGTCTTTTAGAGATTACTTTTCCTTTTTCCCCTGCCTCTCTTCCTGCCTTCCTTAACTTTCTCCCCTTTATTTCAAGTCTTATACTATGAAAAGTATATAAATAAATGAAAATATTTTAAACAAATGCAGTTTCGGTATCTTTTCAAACTAGAATTTGAGTGTGGTTTGCTCTTTCTTTTAAGGGGTCAGTGTGTGCCTTGGAAAAATGCTTTCAAGACAGATAGACTTGTTAATTTTAATCACAAGTGCTGTATACTTCAAAGTTGCTAAGAAACTAGATCATAAATGTTCTCACCACAGAAAAAGAAATGGTAATTATGGGACATGACGTGTTCGCTAATGCTACGGTGGTGATCACGTTGCAATACAGAAATGTATCAAAATCAACATATCATACACCTTACACTTACACTTACATGATGTTGTATGTCAGATACATCTCAGTCTTTTTAAAAAGTCAGAGAGACGTGGATTTGAATGCCAGTTTTGCCGTCCACTGGCCTGGGACCTTGGCATTTGTCAGTTAACTTCCCTCCGTTTCTCACACAAAACATAAAGATTGTAGCTGTATTTTAAAGGGTCATTTTGAAGATTGGCAATAACCATCTGCTGTGGTTTTCAGGAAATGATTTTCTTGCTATTATACACTTCAAGTCTTTGAGCTCTTCTTTGTCTATGTACATTTACTGTGTCGACCCCTACAGAAGTCGATCCCGTGTTGAAGGCTGTGAGGGGCCTCGACAAAACTGGACGGACGGTACGTGTAAAATAATGAACTTACCTTTCCCTGCATTTTGGGCTGATGTGTTCCCTCTGCTTTAATTGTGTGTAGTGCACCTGGTGGACATTTGGAACGTCATAGAAGCATTGCGGGAAAATGCTCTGAACAACCTGGACCCGAACATAGAACTCAGTGTAGCCCGCTTGGAGGCCGTGCTGTCCACCATTTTCTACCAGCTCAACAAACGGATGCCAACCACTCACCAAATCCAGGTGGAGCAGTCCATCAGCCTCCTGCTTAACTTCCTGCTGGCGGCCTTTGACCCGTAAGCTCTCTCTCCGGATATCTGTTCCTCTCCACATGTTTGGTCTCTCCTTCCTCTTGTCCTTCTTGGTCTTTCTTCCAAGTAATTTTCTGCAAGTAACCAACCACCTCTTTTTTTCTTGACCAGATACTTATCTCAATAAAGTCGCTCTGTGTGTAACGTCCATTTCAAATGCTCTGGAGAAAAACTAGGGAGTAAAATAGAGCATAGGAAGTTGAGGACAGTGGTATTTTCTACACTGACCTTTATTTAACTCATCCCACGCTTCCTAGAAGCTATGGTTGTCGGAAAGTGTGGCATGATGGCATGCCTATGGAGCAGTTCAATGAAGCATAAAGTGGGAGGATGTTTTTAACTCTCTTCTTTGCAGATTGTCTAAGACAGTGTTTTTGAGGTGTCATAACAAGACCCGAGAGCAAACAAACAGAAATTGACAAGAATTTCCTGACCAGCCTGGTGAAAGTAACCATGACTTGCATTATGGGATCCGTCAATAATGTGCCATCTAAAGCCATGTCATGCCATCCACACAAGAGTTGAAACTCAGCCTCATTATCTTATAATTTCCTCTCATAGAATCAGAGGATTTCAGAGCTGGCTGAAATATTAAAGATTGTTCTTCCAAATCTCTCATTTTACAGATGAAAGACCTGAAGCACAAAGAGCCTGTGGCTTGTCCAGTGTCTCTCGACTGGTTAGGGGCAGAGTAAGGATTTAGGTATTCAGCTAAGATTTCTTTTCCAAGGCACATGTGGCAGCCTCGTGAAGTGTAAAAACTCCCCTGAATTACTTTATCAGCCTAAGATTTCCAAAGGTCTTTTGCTGATAGCCTCTAGTCTAGATATAGTATCAACATCTCCACTTTCACTACTGGTTTTGAATATTAAAAAGGAAAATTGCTAACTTGACCTTTCAGCGATTGCATTTTAAGACTCTCAAAAGATTTTACTTAGTCTCATTGTCTGGCCAATGCCTGGGAATGTTGAAGCCGGGCGCTGGAGATGTTCCAGCCTGGCTAATGTTATTATGCTACTCATAAAAGTCACCAGCTGTCACTTTACAGCCCAGAGTGGTAGCAGAATTATTTGTGCTCAGTTTGACCAGTGTAGATTATTGTCTCAGGATGTTTATATTTTGAGTAATTCTCGAGTTGAAATAAACAGTTCTAAAATAAGCAGTCCAGCTTGATAGATCCCATGCTTAGCCTATGTGGACTTCAGAACTAATGTACTGCTTTGGCCTAATCACTGTGGTAACCGAGTGGCAGTCAAGTAGGGGAGGCTATGGTTCCACATGACAGGTGACAGAATGGAACCAGGCTATGGAATGACTCTAAGGACATTTCCATCCTGCCCCCTTGACAAGAGCATAGAAGCTTCCAGACTCGCTGCTGATGTCTTCAGGGCACTTATTTGTTTTAAGTGGAACAATGGAAAATATAAAAAGAGAACTAAAATTCTTGCCCAATCTTAGAGTATTCTTGAAGGATTCATAAGGGCTCAAAGGTAAAAAATAATTTGTATCCACTCCATAAGTACAGAAATGGGGCCAGATTAACAATAAGGAAGGGAGATTTTATGAAATACATGAGAGATATGATATATACATATCTTATATTTTATATGATACAATATACTGTACCTCAATATTTCTCATGTCTTGAGAAATATACAACAGACCATTCCTCAATACTTCTCATGTCTTGAAAAATATAAAATAGAGTTAGTTTTTCATTTCTGTTTGGAAATATTGGGAAGATCACTTTGAAAAAAATGACCTGCATATATTCTCTAAACAGCTACTGATAATTAGTTCAAGACTGATGAATGCTAAGCTTATGGACTATCCCAAGGTAAGGAAACATTGACATGAATGTTCAAATGGAATTATTTGTTTGGCTCTTCCTCTTCTTACAGATAAAAAGGCCCTGTTGTATACTTCCAATAATCTCATTGTAATAGATTTTTTTAAACATCCGCAAGGAGAAATCTCATTTTACAGACCTACAGACACATCCACGTAGAGACCCCCGTCTACAGACACTTCTGCCTTCTCTCTCTTGGCATAGCAAATGAGTATAGGCAGTTCTGCGGATACTCACATTTCCATCTGATGGCTTTTGAAATTCTAGACGGTGTGAGATGTGTGCCATAAGGAAGCATCACTAACTGGGAAGAGAATAGAACTGGAAATATTCACTTAGAAGTGAATGTAAGAAGAGAAACTTAAGAATAAAATGAATGTTCAATTCCATTTCTTATAATAGTCAACTCCTATTTCTCCAAAGAGATCCAGTGTGGAAATCTGGTGTCACTTCCCACCACCTATCCCATGACAGAACCCAAGTGTTTAAGGGAGCCTTCTGCATGTTGGTAGATGTGAATGAGCCCTAGTACATCAAAGATAGGTTGTTGCTATTATAGAATCACTGAAACATTTGGGAGATTTTCTCTCATTTGTGGTAATTTAAATGAACCTATAAAAACCAGGGGGAAAAGCTCTAAAATAAAAATTAAATCCTGCATTCTAAAGAGGTCATCTATATACATTTTTTAAAAAAAGAAAGACAGTATAGTGATTTAAGTTTCATGGAGAATGAGAATAAGAAATTGCATTCAGAGAAACTTGGTCATTGTTTTAGTAGTGCCTTAAAATTCACCAGACCCAGTGAGGCGGAGTCTGCCATGACAATGTTAACTTGAAACCAGGTTCAAAGCCCATTGCGCTTGGCTGTGGCCCTGAGAGCCAGACTTGCCTTCTCACAGCAAAGTTCCCCAAAAGAGCACTCCTTCCTTCTCTCCCCAAAGAAACACCTTGCTCTCAGTTTTCACACGGGCATGCTTACTGCAGACCACGGTCAGGCTTCTGGTTCTAAGTTGTCTCCGCCAAGTCAGCCTCTTAGGAGGTAGAGAGTGTGTAGCTTCATATGCAGGATGATTTCTAGAATGTTAGGACCTAGCATGTGTGCCCAGTGGCTCTACTTGTCATTCTGTCTCTGAATAGTCAGGCTCTTGAGTCTAGAAGATTTTTGTTCTTCCTGACTTCCCTTCTAAAAATGGCTGTTCCTAGCAGGAGTCAAGCTGCCATCGATTACCAGCCAACTGCTAACAGATCTTTCCACCCCAGACACTGTCTTCTCCAGGGTCCTTAAGAAAATGGACTGATACACCTGGGAAGAGTGGGAAACGAGGTGTCAGAATTAGGGAGCAGGGACTGAAAGGGAAGAAGGATATTGGGAAACAGCCTGAGCCTGTCTCTCCATCCTGTCCCTTTCTTCTGCACACCTCAGGAATGAGCCTACTGCCTTCCCTTATTTGCTGACCACCTAGCAGCAGCTTTTCTTCTCACCGTTACTGTTATTTTTAAGGAAATAGAAAGTAACAACAGTAAAACAACACGGCAGCAAGTTACAAGATGACAATATTTTTTTTTCAACAGCTTTATGGAGGGATCATTGTGATCTTGATATTAATTCTTAGAAGTCTATAGTGGCCTTCTGGGGTGGGGGGGGTTGGTGGTGGTCACAGAACTGGTCCACTGGGAAGCCCTTCCCCTCTCCTGGCTGAGCTGACTCCTACTGGCCCCGACCCCACTGTTCCTCACACATGAATCCACTCTTCTGTTATGGTGCATTCTTACTGTGTGTATGACCGCCCCCCACAAACTACTGCCGAGCGGGATCGTGTCTCTTTACATGCACAGCCCTGAGACAGTATCCAGCTCAGAATGAACTTGTGAATGAATGAATGAATGAATGAAGATCAATGATTGACTTTTCTTAGCTCATCACTCTGATTTCTTCTCATTCTTTTTCTGAAATCAAGTCCTCCTAAATCTCTAGTAGCTTACCAAGACTAGTGAGTCCAACTTTGCCTGACACCTAGGTTCATAACCTCTATTTTTACTTCTGCTCCACAGAAGAAAATCAGATGTCTATAACTAATGTGGGGGTATCCTATTTTCACCAAAAAACGTCAACGTGGTTCTCTTACTCTCTTCTTACTTCCCTGGGAAACATGAACAACTTCAGTCTGTTGACTTCATCTCTTTTCAGTTCACTAGAATCTTCCTGTTTAGGGAAGGTCCTTCTCAGGTAGATTATGTGATAGTGGCCTTGTTTTTAGCAAATATTGTTTTCACATCTATTCAGTGATATGAATATCATGGTAGGACGATGATAAATATTAAAAGGAACAGGGACATTCCTATGATGTCAAGCTATATTATTAACACCACTTCTCCAATGATAGTAATAATATACTAATTGTAATAACAGCTAATGTATTGTCAGCATTATCTGTGTGCCAACAATCCTCCCAGTCTGACACAGTGTGATTACAGGTGAGATGAGTGGGGAAAAAAAAATCCTTTGTTTCAGGCATCAGGATATGTTCAGCTCTACTCATGTTTTCTGTTTCTTTTTTCTTAATGAGAATTAATGTACATCCCCCCCACCCCAGACCTACCTGCTTTTTCAGGATATTTTTATCAGGCTCACATTCCTCACCTTTCCAGTTTTCTGTTATTTAGACAATCTGACAGAGCGTATGTGAGGGAAATATTTGGATTTAACTTTTATTACGTTGTAGATTTCGAGTCAGTTTTATGACAGTCATCCAGAACTCCAAATCTGTCGTATAATAGTCTTTCACAGGGAATACAAAATCCTGGTATTTTCCTCTCTGCTTGATGTATTGCACCTTGCTGAGCCATTTGAACATCCATTCCCACTGCTGAGCCCCCCTGCCCCACCCCCCGGCGCTACGAAAGGTACCAACGGCGCTATTTCAGACGCATGGATGTAGAATATTCTGGAACTCTGCCAAAACCCTTCTGCCTTTTGAGTTTTAAAGATGATTTTGATGTTTAATGCAGGACGTACTACAAGTACGTGGCCCTTTCTCAGTGCACCAATGAAAGGTATCGTTCACATTTGAGGCTGTGAGGATGTGTGAGAGCAAAGAAAGAAGAGGTCTATAAAACCAAATGTTCTCTTTTCCTTTTACTATCTATGGCCAAAACTAGATATTTAACATAGTATTTGCCTGGTGATTCTTTTTTCTTACTAAGTCTTAAATTCAAGATTTCCACAGAACATTCTCCTCTAATCACTAAAATTTTGTTTTAGTAGAAAAGAATTTGTTCCAAGATTTTCTACATGTCACTAAAATAGGACTACAGGACTTCTTTTTCAAAGAAGTTCCACAATTGTAGATAAAATGAACAGCCTTCATGTCACTCACCTTTATGTCAGACTTAGACTTGGTGTGAGTGGCAAATGGAATTTCATAGGTGTAAAGTTCTGGCCCCTACCATTCTGGAGAAACTCCTGGCAAACTCACATGGTGAGGTGTTATGAAGAATTCTTTTCCCAAATGTTTTGCTAACATGAAGGGGAGCCCAAAGAGATGCCACAGCCCACTGAGGGATTTCCGTCGGTTCACATGTTAACTTCACTTACCCAAAAAACAAGAGTAATCATAGATGTGAACACTTCAAAAATCAAGGTGTCACACAAGTGCACAATCTAAAATTAAGGACCGTAAGGTCAATTTTTGTAATTTCACCCCAAAACTTAGCATTTCTCAATATAAAACTTAAGTGGTAGATCAAAATTTCTTTCCACATGTACATGTATTTATTTAATTAACATGTCTTAAGAGTTTGCTTTGCGCTAACTGCCATGCACCTTAGGCTGGGGATGAAAGACAAGAAAGGTGAGATCCCCACCCTTTTAAAAATGTGTATTAAAAGTAACTGGTTTTGACTCGTTTTATCCAACAGACTATGAGCTAACTTGGGGGGTGGGAGCCATACTTTATTCACCTTTCTAGCCCCAACCTGTAAGGCATTGTCAATAAATATCTGTTGAGTTACAAAATCAGTGATCCATATGAACAAAATATTCCCAGGTAAAGACATGAGTTATGATAGAGGCATGTTGTGAAAGCCAGAGGAGGAAACAGTTTTCTCAGTTAATTAAGCCACCAAAATGTGTGAGAAAGAGCAATTTGAGTTCTATGCTCATCAAAATGCTTACCAAATGTTTTTGTGAAATGTGTTGGTATAAGGAGAGTTTCTCGTTTTAGTACTCTTAAATAGAAAAATAATTCCTCCAGCCTGTTCCAAAAAGAATCAGTCAGAATTCAAATCCATTTTCAAGGACTTAAAATTTATCATGGAATTCTATCATTTCAAACAGGAAACTCGCTTGGCAACTTGGAGAAAATTTATATTCTGTCCCGAATTCAGCCTAGCCTCCCAAACCTATCAATATCGATTTGTTGTTTTCCCTTCTTGTCAAAAGCAGA
This sequence comes from Meles meles, assembly GCF_922984935.1. NCBI lineage: Eukaryota > Metazoa > Chordata > Mammalia > Carnivora > Mustelidae > Meles > Meles meles. Next base: position 58,283,868 of record NC_060077.1, read on the forward strand.
TTTTCTCTCCCAGACAACTTTTCCTTGAACCCAAAACCTTCTTAGTTCAAAGAAATCAGTTTGTCTCTGTGAGGTCATGAAAAAGCCCAGTGTAATGCAGTTTACTCACTTTTTATTATGATGAGTTAAATTTATGTTTTTAAGACAGAGACTCTACAAATCTTTGCATGTATTTTAACCAAAGGGTAAGTGCTTTCTGGTTTCCATTTTTAATCAGTCACCTCTTCGGAAAATTTGAAAATTTTCAGAGTGAGAAAACAAAGTATAAGGGAAATAAAAGATTTAAGGAAACACTGACTTATGAAGCAATTTCAGTTTATACTTTTGCTAATTTTTTTGATAATCTTAAATACCCTTTAAGGTATTAATTATATACTGGTATAGCAATTTAAGCGAGTGGTTTTTGACCTCAAGCTAGAACTGGAAAGTGAAGTGTGCATTGGCAAGAGCTTCAGGATAACTGGCCTAAAAAATAGGATATATTCCATTTTGCCAAAATCCAAATAGTGGGAAAAAAGAGGAAAGCGATGGATTATGCATTGTGTTCTTGCCCCACATTGAAAGGGAAAATATTAAAATAAGTACAATTTTTACTTTATATATAAATAAAATAAATTTAAGAAAAAAAATGATAGGCTAATAGTAAATTTCACTTTAATTCGCTCGCTGTGCCTCTTACACTCCTGAAGAATCAGCTAGCAACTTTTGCTCGCAAAGAACAGCTCACGTGATCCTGTCATTGATTCTAAGTCACCGCCCACCCTGGAAGTGGACGGTCCTGATGGATACTCTGGTCTCCTGCGTGCAGTATTCTCAAACACAGCTGGCTGTGCTCCGTCTTTCTTTAGGTGACGCTCAGAACTGCACGTGAACTTGGAGATGCGCTGCCAAAGCGTTTCGTAAAAACAAGGCGAGAGCATAGACTTTTTCTAGCGCTCTTCCTGGTGTTGCCGTTCCAAGGGTGTTTGGCCTGCAGCATTAGAGACAGTCCATGTTTTTCATCCTCAGCACTCTTTGGCCGGTCCGCTTCCGGAGTTGTGGCCAATGGCCAACATTCCATACGTGCCGTTTGACTGCTTTACTCCTAGAGGCATTGCGTGTGCAGACTCATTTTGGAACAATATGTTTCTTTCCTGCTCCTTTGCACAAAACTCCTGGGAGCTTCCTGTGATCCATCCTCATGAGCTTGACTTTCCACTTTCTAGATACTTAAAGGATTTCCCAAACTGTTCACGGATCAAATGGCCCTGGTCAGGGATGACTCCCAATGAGAACAACTCTTGTACTGTTCCCTTTGGGATAGACCAACGATTCCCCACTCCTTGCTTCCTTTGTTAATGCCACTTCTTTTATCACCAAAAAATAATAATAATAGTAATAATAATAATAAGGACCCTGATCCCAAGATGAACTTAAGTAATGGCTTTTGGTATGGAATCTTGTTGAAGTCCCTTAGAAAATCTTTCTCCTCACCCCCCACCCCCACCTGTCTTCATCCTGTTAGGTCTACTGAAGATGTTCTTTAAAAAGACCCACGTGTATTTAAGTCCTGTTGGCCTTTTCCACTGTGGAGTCATTCATCTCCAGTCACTCCCTAAATTCCTTCAAGGTTTATCCCGGGCTGAGCAAGGTCTAAACTCACCCAGCAGTGGTGTGCTTCCCGAGATCTGCATTCCCGCATACCCTCTGAATCCTTCTTAGTGACAAGGGTCACCTTTGCAATCTGGCACGCTGGCTTGCATAACAATACATTCCAGTGGCCTAATTTCACCCTTGAGTTCCTGCAAAACTCTCATTGAGCTGCCCTCCACTTGGTGATTTATCTAGATTTATTATGTCAATTTGGCAGAATAGCTCTGATACAATCACTCCTGGATGTAATAGCATTAATCTTGCATTTCCAAGAACAATACAGAACTGGCGATCTCCCTGTGATCTTCTTCATTAAAAGCTAAGGTTTAAGAATTCATTTGTGAGCTATCATTTCATCCTGTGGAGAACTCTCGGTGCCAGCATTTTCTGTGCTCCATCCTCTTTCGTGAGTTAAATTGTTCTCTCCGATTCCTTGAAAGAAACTTGTATTGCTCTTAAAGTCTCACATATAATGTTCCTCAATTTCTCTGAGTCATGAAGACTACTTTATCACTTCATTGCTCCTCTTCTTCCACACTTGGTAGATTTCCCTGTTCTCACAATTTGAACCATGTTTCAGCCAAGGAAAGGGAACTAATTATTTCCTAAAATAAAATTTTTGATAATTTTGGTTATCCATGCCCTTGGGAATACAGTGCACATGGAATAATTTTGAATGAGGTTTTTTGTTTTTGTTTTTTTACAAAATCATTGAATTTTTCTTATAGCTACCTGCTCTAAAATTAGCAACTAAGTGAGGGGTCATCCAAATTCTAGGGGCATCTGTTCTAATGATTAGTAATCATTAATTAACATAAGAAATATATTGTTCACTAATTCTGGGGAAGACTAAGTGAAAGGCACTAGGAATTCAACAAATTGAGAAGATATGGTGTCTGTCCCCAAGGATGTCACAGTGTGGGGTCACATTACATGCAGACATGTAAATAAACAAATTAAGGACACTCAGTGAGATAGGAGGTGAAAGTGGAGAGCAGAGTATTTGCCTGCACATTTCAGAGCCAGGTGAGTGATGATACTGAGCTGAGTCTTGATGAATAGGTAGGAGAGAGGGTCCTGGGCAAAGGGGGTAGGAAGGGCAGGGGCATTAAATGTGGGACTGGGGAGTGGAGTTTAACAGAATTGGTAGCAGGTGAGACTGGAGAGCACAGGTGAAGTCATAACCATATCCTGTAGGCAAACAGGCAATCCGAGATTTAAATAATGAAATAATATAGTTGAATCTGTGATGTGAGTGTGCAAGCAGAGAGGTCATTTAAGAAGTGACGACAGTGTTCACGCAAGAGCTGGTGAGGCAATGGCAGTTCAAGTGGAAAGCAGGGAATAGGTCTAACATACAGGTAGGAGGTATAGTTGAGTCCCTCAAACATTTATTCAGGTGGTGGGGAATTAAGGAAGAGAACGAAGTCAAGGGTAACCCCTTCCCGGGGATTAATTTTTGGGTAACTAGGTACGTGGTAAGTCAGATAACCAGAAGCAGGTTAGTAGTGGGTTGGTCTGAGTATGATGGGAACGCTTTGTGAAGAGCACGAGTTCTACTTTGAACATATTTGGTTTGACATGAGGTATCCAAGGGAAGATTATTTCTCATAAGTAAGTATATAGATCTGGTGCTTAGGCTTAGAAAGATAAATGGGAGAGGAACTAGCATAGGGCTCAGTCACTTACATTCTGACTGGCTGTATTTGAGGTCCTATGCTGAGTATGACAGCAACAAGGATGAATGACAAATGATCTATGTCTCTGGAGTCCAGTAATGAACAAAGACACAATTATTTATTATATCTTATTCTCCTAATGTGTCATATATATGGACCTTATTCATATAAATGATTTATTCTATATACTAAACCCTTATCAATACTGATTTTTCTTACCTTTCAGCCCCATTATTATTTTGAATAACTCCTTTGATCATTCTTAAGAATAGCAACTATCAAAGAAATGAATTACTAATGGGATACACTTTCTAATTCCAAGGACACAAGAATAAACAGTTTATCCTAGCTGGAAAATCATTTAGCTGAAATATTACACTCGTTACAGTGTGCCCTTTATATCCCATTATATCCCATTTTGTGAAGGACAAGTTAGTTATACTTCCTGAATCAATGAAGATTTGGCAGATGTAGTGTCATTTAGGTTGAAGGAGCTCTAACAGAGCTCTTCCTTTTTTGCCCCTTTAAAATATCAGCTCTCTTTGAAAAGTAAATGTATCACATACACACAGTCAGTTTGTGGGTCGGAAATGGCGGGTGAAAAAAAACTGTGATGGAAAATTCCCCATAGTTACTCTAACAAAATTCGGGAATTCTCTGACCAAAAAAAAACTTCTTTCTGAAACCTTATTTAAACAAGTTATAGAGACTGTGGAATCATCATGCATAAAATTATTTTATGAAACCCAGGATGAAAATCATGTTCCATAATTGTAATCTGTGGCTAAATAGTACATATCCCTCTAGATGCCAGTTTATGCTCTGAGCAAGTGACATATACAAACAATAACTTGAAGGTTCTGCTCTCTTGAAACGAGGAAACATTGAATAGACAGCTTTTCAGAAATTTGTGTTGAATTGTATTCATGGTCTTTTCTAAAATGGTTATGTTCACATAATGTATGCAGTTACAGTGTCCTATGATTTCTACAGAACAGAAAATGTCAGATCTCATTACTGAAAGTTTTCCAAATGACATCTTTTTTTTTTCCTCTTATCATTAAACAGGGAAGGCCATGGTAAAATTTCAGTATTTGCTGTCAAAATGGCTTTAGCCACGTTGTGTGGAGGGAAGATCATGGACAAATTAAGATGTAAGTTATTCTTGGCATCTCTCTCTGCTCATCCCTCCCCTGTACTCCCGTGTCCTGCTGCCCATTTTACTTTCATCATTTATGAGAGTTGTTTGAAATAGAATCTTCATGGATCTTTGGATTTTATCACAGAAATATTTTCATATTAGATAAATGTTAATGATATGAATGTTTTCTTTCTACTTATGGATTATTATTAGCTATAGCCTGTTGAGCATCACCAACTAGACTTCTTATAATATTAAAGTAAGATGTATAGTCTTTCAAGTTCATTGCTCTCTACAGCCTTACAGGTGTAAGTCCATCTTCATAGGGATGTGAAGGCCATGTTGGGCAACATTTCTTTTTTTTTTTTTTTTAAGATTTTAAAATTTAAAATTTTTAAGATTTATTTATTTGACAGAGAGAAATCACAAGAGAGGCAGGCAGAGAGAGAGGAAGGGAAACAGGCTCTCCGCTAAGCGGAGAGCCCGATGCGGGACTCGATCCCAGGACCCTGAGCTGAGATCATGACCTGAGCTGAAGGCAGCGGCTTAACCCACTGAGCCACCCAGGCGCCCGCAACCTTTCTTTATTATGTAATATACATTTCTTCATTTTTCTTAGCCAGTGCTGTTCAAATCACTGGGAAATCCAAAGGTTCCCAAGTAGATAGTGCCGGGGTATAGGCATTAGAATTGCACAGAAACACTACAGACTGAGAATTAACTGGATTCCTATAAAAATGTGATAGCTAAGGTGCATTGGGTGATTGTGGGCCCTTTATGTACATTTTGTGACCAAATGTGGTAGTTCTTTAACCAAGAAAACATGAGAGTTTTGTTTGTTTCAGGTAAAGAAGCTGAGACTCAGAGAGGTAGAATGAATTAAATATAGCTAAGGCGGTACCAGAACCCGACTTTTTTCTCTACACCAGTGGTTCGGAAATTTTGGTGTATATGTAGAATCATCCAGAAGGCTTTTGAAACCATAGATTTCTGGGTCCCACTCCCAGTGTTTTCGTTTCAGAAGACCTAGCATGAGAGATGGGCAAGAATTTTCATTTTCAACTGTTTTTAATGATGTATATGCTGCTGTTTAAAAGAAAAATTTCCCCTTACCTTTTCCCTTACCTTAAATGTGGTGAGTTCGGGTTATAAGGCTGTGTGGAGAAGAGCACTGTCGTGAGAATCAGGAACCCAGATTGCAAGCCCAGCTATGTGACTAATTCGCTGAGTTACCCTGTGGAAGTTACTCTACTTCCTTAGTCTTTCCTTTCCATCTTTATCCCAAATTTGGGGATTTTGTTAGATACCCAGAGGGTCCCTTCCAGCTCTACTCATCTGTGACTCACAGGCTGCAGGCACTTTTCTCACTTGCTGCCTGTCAGCTTCGGAGTGTGATCTCTTTCGCAAACAAAGGGAAAAGGAACGAAGATACAGGGGGAGGGAAAAAAAGAAACAAACCTCTTTGTTCCTCTGGAATTTCCCCAGACATACTCCAAAACAGAGTTATGTCCCTGGACCGGTAGATGAGTGGAAGGCACATGGAAACCCCACAAGCATACATCCCCCCTCACTTTGGAAACCTCCTTCCGCGGACCAGCCAAATGCATTTCAGATTCAGAGAAGCCCAAGCAGGCTTTATAAGGGAGAGTTTAGTTTCTCTTTAGTTCGCTTGAAAGGTATTTTTAAAATTAAAAACTATCTGCCCGAGTGCTTGAGTGAGGATAATAACTAAATGAGAAGGTGGTGGGACCAATGTCCTTGTTCAAAACATAGCTTCGGAGTAATCCGTGAGGCATTTCCTCTAGGTTTAGGCTGGGAGGAGAAAGTTGAGCAAAACAAAGCAGGGCAGAGGAGGAAACTCTACCGGGCCTTGTGTGCTGACCTCGTGTGACAGTTGGCCACTTACGCTGAGGGCATTAGATACATGGCTTGTTTTTAAGTCTTGAGAATCATTTCCAAATACTTACTCAATGTTGCACTAATAGGGACTGGATAAAAGGATTCCATATTAAAATAAGTTTCAGGAAAACCAAGAGAACCAGTTTTCTCACCTTCCTGGGGGTCCTTGGAGACTTTCATGAACCAAGCTAATTCCATGCCATCAAGGACCACAGTGCTTTCCATCTTTCCATTCAGGCTTCAATGGTATCGGATTTTCTCTCTCTCCTGGGAGAAGGGGTCTGGCAGTCTCGGGAGTCACATCTCACTCCAGAAGCCCCCAGCCAGTTAGTGTCATTGCCTAGGGCTGCATCAGTCACTGGTAACAAGAAAGGAATGCCCATGATAGTCATGGAGGAACCTGCTCCCGCCTGCTGGGCTGGGAAATGGCACTGCTTTCTCTTCTTAGCCCAGGGAGAATTTGGGGGCCCGTAAAGACCAAGGGAATGGTTGTTAGGTCAGCACGGAACCATGTCTGCAGAGTTATAAAGCTCGATAGGGGCGCCTGGGTGGCTCAGTTGGTTAAGCGACTGCCTTCGGCTCAGGTCATGATCCTGGAGTCCCAGGATCAAGTCCCACATCGGGTTCCCTGCTCTGCAGGGAGTCTGCTTCTCCCTCTCCCACTCCCCCTTCTCATGCTCTCTCTCTCTCTCTCTCTCTCTCTCATGCTCTCTCTCTCAAATAAATAAATAAATTCTTTAAAAATTTTTTTAAAAGCTCAAGATAACTAAGTTTCTGAGCAGAACTTTACCAAGTCAAAACCCTGGCAGATCTCTTGCATATCCAGGAATTCAGAGCCAACAAGGTCACCGCTAGGGTGGTTTCTCTTCACCCCACCCTCAGTGAGCAAAGCATGCTTGCTACCTAATAGCCAAAGTAAACCCTCATCAGTGCGGTGAAAGAAGTTGGCCAACGCATGAGTCTCACTGGAAGTAGACTGTGTTCTTCAGTCTGCAGAGATCAGGTTCAGTGCCACAAATTCTAAAGAACACCAAAAACAGACCACGTGATCGTGAGAGCCATGACCTTGCCCTCTCACAGAGGAGTGGATCCGAATCACAGCCCCAGCTGCCCCACTGAGGAGTCACTCTTTGTTTACTGAATCCCAAGAAGGTGGTTTTCGTGGTTTCCTGGTAAGTCGTTTGGGAGCAATTTGACAAACAGTTTAACTGAAAGCACTTTGATTAGAAGAACTTCTTCAAAATGTTAGTCAAAAATAAATAGGGGCGCCTGGGTGGCTCAGTGGGTTAAAGCCTCTGCCTTCGGCTCAGGTCATGATCTCAGGATCCTGGGATCGAGCCCCGCATCGGGATCCCCGCTTGGCGGGGAACCTACTTCCCCCTCTCTCTCTCTTCTCTCTACCTGCTTCTCTGCCTACTTGTGATCTATCTCTCTCTCTCTGTCAAATAAATAAATAAAATCTTTTTTAAAAAATAGATAAAAATAAATATATTCAGTCACCACTGGCTTCAGTGATAATTATTAGCTGAATACACAAATATGGGCCAGTCTGCCCACAGACAGCAGAGGCTGACTCTTGAGGAGTGGGATTGTGAGGGTTTTCTCTGGTCTTCTTTTGCTGGCTGCTCTTGCTGATAAAACAGGCAAAGTCATGATTCTCCACATTGCTTTTGTACTAAGAAAAAGTAAAATGAAAGGATATGGAATTTCTCAGTGTTTGAGGGTTTTGTTTTCCCTTCTTTCAATTCTAATTCACTTCGAGCCAATATGCCAGCTGTGCTCCTTTGGCAGTTTTTCTGTTTTTGTGCAGAAGGATGAGAGGTATTTAGTTTGTTCCAAGTACCTCCTTCATGTGGGAGAGGGCAGGGTAAGAGTCATTGCTGAAAATAAGTTAAGAACTTTAGAAGGCAGAAAGTGGAAGATAGAAGATATTAAACTAAATTTTTCCAACTGCTTTAAAATGAATGAAAAGGGACAACAACTCCATGTTGCACCACAATTTCCAGCCCTCAGAGCCGCCAGGAACCAATATGCAGGTTCTTCATGACCGTAACCACAGCAGCCTCAAGTGTGAGGCTGCCCCCACAGTCAGAGGACACAGTGACCTAAACAGAGACTGATCTAATCAAACACCGTGTTTGTGTCAAATTGTTCTTAGTCCACTTATAAGCTGTTGCTGTATGAGTTGGGACACTTGTTTATACTTCTTCCCTGGGGCTCCCAGATGGTCCTAAGGATCCTAAAAAATTCTGAAAACAGTGCTGCTGGCCTGGAATGTCACATGCTGTGCTAAAACATTTGGGGAAGGCTGGTTTACAAGAATAGCCTTGTGGCCAACACCAGGGATTTGTTGGGTTTCCAAAACTGAACTGGTTGTTCTGTCTCCACACCTATCCCCCCACCGCCCGGATAATATTTCTAACTCACTGGCCTGCCTTAAATCTTTAGCATCTCCCGCAACATCTTCTGGACACCACCTAAGCGCCTTAGTAGAGGCCTAAAGCTCTTCAGATCTCTACCTCATCTCCCACCATGCCCTCGTGGGCACCCAGGGCCCCTGGAACAATGAACTCCTTGAAGTGCCTTGAGTGCATCATGCTTAAGCGTGCCATGCACACACCCTGATACTGTGTCTTAAAGCCTGACTAGCCCCTAACTGTCCTTTACGCTTGGCCTAGAAGTCCCCTTTGTCACCTAGGAAGACCTAGAAGTCACTTTGATAAGGAAATCTTTCCTCACTCTAGAAGCCCTCTGTTCCCGCTCCTGCTGCAGCCCGTGCACACTCCTGTTCCAGTAGTCACACCATCGCAGAGGACTTAGGATGTCATAGGACGCAGTCAGTAAGTGCGTCTCTGTACCCTCAAGGGACTGGGACCGCCCAGAGGTCAAGAACTACATCCTATTACTGACCAATTCACAAAATTGGAATATGACCAAGAGGTCAGATAATATTAGATAAAATCGATGTAACAGTGTTAAATATACCAAAGTGGTAACTACCCTGAAACCCAGGGTAAACAAGCTATGGCCTGTGAGGGGAGACTAGCTTCCACATTCTGAAGGTTGTATGAAATACAAAGATGAGTGTGTGACAGAGACCATATATGGTCCACAAAACCCAAAATATCATTATCGGGCCCTTTACAGAAAAAAGTTTGCTGCCCCTTGCTGTAATCTCATTAGAGGATATACCCTTACTCTTAGGGAAGACACACTGGCTGCATTCAGAGGTAAAGGCCATGATATATGCAAATTAGTCTCAATTCAGAAAAAAATTGTATGTTTGCCCCACATATATACACACAGACAGACATAGACAGATGATAGATAGACAGATATTTAGATAGATGATAGATAGAATTATAAAATAAATAGAATAAAGGGTTCATAGATGAATCTGGATAAAGGTTGTGTGTGAGTGTTCTTTGAAGCACTCTGATTCCTGCAATTATTTTGTTAAGTTTGATGTTATTTTCAAATAAAATTTTGTTTTAATTCCTTTAAAAAAATAAGTAAAAAAGAACTATGTCCTGGATTTTCTGTGTAATCATTGCTTAGCACAGTTTTACACATTTTGTATGTGTTAAGTTAATTTAAAATGAATGAATCAGTGAATATAAATTCTTCTAAAGTATCTCTCTTTGTATGGTGCTGCCAGAAATACAGTGGTGATTTAGAGTATGATTGGTAACATTACAGAGCAATCCCATGGGGGAGGCAAAGCCTAAGCATCTAAAGTAAATAACAGAAAAAATGTGACATGAAATTAATAGTAAAAACAGCTCACATTTCTGTACTGTGTACTAAGTGTCAAGCACTAGTCTGTGTCCTTTATATCTGTATGCTTTTTGTCTATTGACTAATTTAATCTTTGAAATACCTTCTATTTTATTACAGATACATATATTACATATTATTAACATATTACATATGTGTATATGTATATTGTCATAGCCACATGTGCATATATATATGTTGTTTTATAACATGAGAGCCCAGAACTAAGGTGCAAACATCATTTTGATCGCTTCCTCAGAGTCCTTCATTTCTTTTGAAAAACCAGAGTGGCCATTAACAGCCCCTTCCCTTTGATCCCAGTGACCTAGCCCTAGTTTGGCTCTTGCTTCGTAAAGCTTCATCAACACAGACAAGTTTAATATGAGCTTCAAGTTTGTGAAAGGTCAGTTGTTGGTACTCCTTCAGCTTTTGCTCTAGTTACAGCTGTTGTCTAAATTCTTTCCATGGGAGATTTGAAAGACCTAGCCTACTTTTCAAAATGTGTCCTGGCTTAGAAAATTCCTGGCTTGAAGAGCATCAGGATGACCCAATTATAGTTGACCAACCTGCCTAGAAACACACAAGATGGCAGCTCTGATAAGAAAGTTCATTTCCTTTACTTGGGTTTCCTTTTTCCCTTTTTTATTGGAATTCTCCCATTTCTATATATGTGAGATTACATAAGAGTTTTTTTGCTGTTGGCAACCTTTTTCTTATTTTTTTGACCAGTTATAATGAATTCATAAGAGAGAAAGAGATAAACATAAGAGATAAAATTGTGAAGGTGGATAAGAACAACATTAATTTTGTAGTGTAGGTAAAATTTCTTTAGCCTCATAATTGATGAACAATTCAAAACACAGTAGAATTCTTTATAAATGGAGTATTTGAAGGCAATGAGAGTCAGTTCACATCCTCAAAACATAATCCAGGTAAAGCCTGTCATATGCTTACCATCTGACTGCAGTGTAAAAACCATGTCCCCAGATTGCATTTTGACCTTGAGACATTAAGCCCAAAATGGACAGAGGCAACACATTGAATTTACAACAGTTTATCCCAACAGCTGTGCTGGCCTAGTTACAATCTAGCCTGGTGACAAACTATGATAGCATTTGCTTTCATTCCTGTAGTGACTTCCACAGAGGAATTATAAAGTACCTTGAGAAATTATGCCATTAATATTCACTAAGTGCCCATAGTGGCAGAAACTGAAGAACAGGGGTTCAATGAAGACACAGACTCTGCCCAGGACTCTGACTTTACCTCATTGATCTTCCCCAAGGCCAGGCTCCCCCTCAACTACATGAGTCAAAAGACTCTTCCCTGTAAATCGAGTGCCTTCCACCTGGAAGATGATGATTTATAGAAAGCTTTCTGCTTCTGTGGGAATTTAATCAGGTGATTTCATTACTTCCTTATTCCCATTATGTCTTTCATTTTTCAATATCTTAAACCAAAACTCAAAGGTCTTGGTGGTGATATAGATGGGTAAATAGCTAGTTAGCTAGATACATACACACCTCAATGTTATGATAAATGTTTTTTGTGTGTTTCAATGAGATCGGCATATCCCTCACATATTTAAAAATTCCTTCCATTGAGTGATGTCTAAGCTTATAACTGACCTCAAAATAAAAATGTGATGCTGTCTTATCGAAATATGCTAATTTTACCCAAATTAATGCTATGTTTCAGAATCAGCAACAAAAAGACACCAAAGGCAACACTATGCCAGGAATATTTCAGCATAACAATTAAATTCTGTGTTACTCTTTCATAAAAAAATTACTTATTCTGCTACAGTTTTTGTTATTTGCAGCAGATACGTCTCACTGAAACGGTGGAGAATATATTCATGGGATGAGTAAATATCTTTCCTTTTCCTTCCATCAGATATTTTCTCCATGATTTCTGACTCCAGCGGGGTGATGGTTTATGGACGATATGATCAGTTCCTCCGGGAAGTTCTCAAACTACCCACAGCCGTTTTTGAAGGCCCTTCATTCGGTTACACAGAGCAGTCAGCAAGGTCCTGTTTCTCTCAACAGGTAGGGAAAAAAAGGAAATGTCTCTTAGGTTGTCCTTCGGTATGTTAACATCAAGTCACCACTTAGACTCCTCTTCATGATAACCTGTAGTATCTCCCAGCCTCTGATAAATGACCTCTGAGCCAGTAACTCAACTCAGCATACCTAGAAAATAATAATCGGTAGTACTTCCTGACCATGAGCCAGGTACCATGCTAAGCTCTTTTCTTGCATTATCTAATTTAATCCTTACGACGACCTTCCACCCTCGCTTTCACTGAGGTCATTATCACTGCACTATCAAAAGAGCTGAACTGTCACTCAGCCTCACATGAAACACAAGTCTGAGCCAGTGCCAAGTTTCATCAATGTGGAGCAAAGGAAGCAAGAAAGGAATCATATAGCGTATGCCAAATGTATGACAAACACAGCTGGCTAAGTTCCCCCTGACGTGATACATTAGGGGCTCAGAGTGACATATTTTAAGTGGGGGTGGTACAAGTTGGCCCAGAGAAGCTATTGAGTTCTTGGGGCGTTCCATGTTTGCATCTGCCCAGTCACATGCAAAGTCTCTGTGTCCGGCACCATTCTCCAGCGCAGCTCCGTGGTAATTTACAAACCCAGAAATTGAAGGTTTTGCTTAAAATTTTTTAAAAATCCATACTAACCAAGAATACCCTCTAAAAGGATCCCTTACTTAAGATATCAGTGCATAGCAGCCCCTGAAAAGCTGCATTTAACTTCCCACCTAGTAAACTTCATCAGTCTGTTTCCTTGTGACCTATGATGTCGAAGTGCCTTAGACATCCCTATGGGTCATCGATTGATGTAGAATCATAATGGTATCCATACAACTAATAAGAAATGGGAGAAATGGGATGGTTGGATATACTCCATGTTGTCTCATCCAGAAAGCCTTTCTGACCCCTCCCACTCCCCCAACCCCAGGCTGGCTTAGGTCCCTCATCTCTGCCCCCAGCCGAAGCACACTCCTCTTTATACTTGTCCTTCAAGTTGGTCACGTCAGAATGGTTCCTCCTTCCAGACAACCTCCTCACCCTGCAGTTCTCATCAGTCCTCAATCCCTGCTGTCTTCCCCTTCTAAATGTCTCTCTGATCTCTTTCCTCATCCTCATCTGTTGCCTGGCCTATTGTGTTAACCTCCACGCTGGTCTCCCTACCTCTGGGTTCATTGTACATTTGTACATTTGTTGATGGTTTTCTTCGCTGTGCAAAAGCTTTTTATTTTGGTGTAGTCCCAGTAGTTTGTTTTTGCTTTTGTCTCTCTTGATGACTATCTTTCTATTTTCCTAGGACCTACATGTTCAATAAGAATTATATATATGATGTTATTGCCGCTCAAAAGTCCTTTTGAAATATCTTGTAGACTGTCCTATTGTATAATTTTTATATTTTATATATTATATAAATATATATAATATAAAATTATATATTTTATTATATATCCTCAATGATGAGAAATTTATATATGTTAAAATCATAATAACATTTTTGGGAATTGCCAGAAGTGATTTTTAACCGGTATGATGAATGATCAAAATGGAGAAGATCATTTGAAGTATAAAAAAAGGCAACACAGGGGCGCTTGGGTGGCTCAGTGGGTTAAGGCCTCTGCCTTCAGCTCAGGTCATGATCCCAGGGTCCTGGGATTGAGCCCCGCATGAGGCTCTCTGCTCAGCAGGGAGCCTGCTTCCCCCCCCTCCCCCCCCCCCCCGCCTGCCTGCCTCTCTGCCTACTGTGATCTCTCTCTCTCTCTCTCTCTCTCTCTCTGTCAAATTAATTAATTAATTAATTTTTTAAAAAAGAGGCAACACAAATAATAAGAGCAGTTTATTTTTGTCCTTCATAAACTATCAAAGCAGTTTGAATGATGACACTTTAAATTTGTTTGCATCACTTCATTGGAAAAAATACAAGCCATTCCAAGTGATTCTTTGGAAAGACAGAATTATTTTAGATGCTACAAATTGTGGTGGCTTTTTCAAAAATGTTGTCTCATTACTTATGCTTTACATAAAATATATTTTAATAATAATGTTATCAATCCTATAAAACTTCAGCTATTTAGTATTACGAGGAAAGGCTAAAATTATAAATATCTGCTGATAAAAAAAGATTAATTGAAGCATACCAAAATATTTTGTGAGTGAATGACAAGGATTAGTGTCAACATAGGTGCCTTGAAAAGATACTAAAACTCTTCACTACTGATTTCTTGTCTGAAGATATAAAACTATTCTTTGGCTGTCTATTCTGTTCCATTGATCTGTTTTTGTGCCAGTACAATACTGTTTTGATTACTACAATTTGTAGTATATCTTGAAATCTAGAATCCAGCTTTGTTTTTTGTTTTTTTGTTTTCCAAAATTGCTTTGGTTATTTGGGCTCTTTTGTGGAGAACAAACAGATGGATACCAGGGGGAGTTGGTGAGGGGATGGGGATTAAGAGTACACTCATCTCAATGAGCACTGAGTAATGTATACAATTGTTGAATCTCTATACTGTACACCTGAATCTAATATAGCACTGTAGGTTAACTATACAGGAGTTAAAATAGAAATTTAAAAACAAAAAGAAAAAAAAAACTACCCCATCTACCTGATACTATAATTCAAAATTTCCAAAACAGTGATTTTTGCATATAAACATGTCTTTTGTTGTCATTCATCCTATTATACTATCTTGTATTCCTACAACTTCTTATTTTTTTTGTCATTTTGAAAGAAATTTATAATACATTCCTTTTCTGTATTGGAAAGTACCAGGATACTGAGAACAGATGCAGACTGAATTAAGAGGAAAGATCTATAAAGAGAAAAAGGATTTTCAAAAATATAGATGGTTCTCTCCTCACAGCAAAGGATCGCTCCCTCCTAACAGGACTCCCTGCTGATCTTGTATCGCAGAACCATTCATATTAACCATGAAGTATGTAGGACTTAGGGGGGTGGAGGGAGTTTGAAAGGGACATTGTTCTACAGATGGGGAAGACCACCTGCTCCGGGAATTGTGGCACGTGCTATGACCCACGGTTGGGTCAAATTTTACAGAGCAAGTCTACCCTTCATCTTTCCCCATCACTTTGATATGTCCCTCATACACAAAAGCACCCCTCCCAGCACTGTCGCTCTCCTTCTGGCAATATGGACTCAGCCTCAACAGAGACAACCCAGTCCTATGTGTGCGGAAGTGTCAAAAGAAACCAAAGAGCTTAAGTTCAGAACTGGTTCTTCAGCTATCAGAATATATTGTTTCTTGATATGTTAGAGGTTCATTGAATGTCTTGTGTCTTTCATCTCAAATGGTATTTACACAGCAGGTCAATTGAGATTATTCTCTATTCTAAATTTTTGTGGGTTTTTTGATGCAGAAAAAAGTCACCTTAAATGGGTTCTTGGACACGCTCATGTCCGACCCTCCCCCCCAGTGTCTGGTCTGGCTGCCCCTTCTGCATCGTCTGGCGAATGTGGAAAATGGTGAGTAGTTACTCCTGAGCTATAGAAAGTTTTAGAATTAGCAGGTTGTAAAGTCTACCATTATTAAACGAAGGTCATTCAGTAATTCTTGAGTTTTGAAAGAAACTTTCTCCCTGATCAGTAAGGCCTTCGAGGTCCACTGCAAAATTAGGACTGTCGATTCCATATGCTTATTAAATCTCACCGTGTGTCTCTCAGTTACAAGTCATGTGGGCTGTAGCTTGCTGTACCAGGAGAAGAATCTCCATAATGAATATGACATTTTCCAGGTTTATTTTTAGGTCTGAACTTCCAATATTGGTGTACATGGCATTGACCATTCCTAGGCACTCAGCCAAGAATAGGCGGAGGAGATAGAGGGGAAAATTAGATTATGGTACCTTGCTAATCTTCAGTCATATGTTCCGAATGGAGCTTTCAATGATTGTGGTTACATAAAGAGTAACTTGACCAAAGGCAAGAATTGTTGTTGTTTAATACCTTTAGCTCATAACGTGTAGACAATTACTTGGATTTGATTATATGTTAGCTTCAAATCTCAAGTATTTTACCTTGCCTGCTTTATAATTCCAGTCGTCTGTCAGAGAGAGTTCAGTGACCCTCAAAGTACCTGAGTTAGAAGTGTATTCACATCATTTACACGTCTCTTTGGGCTCTGTCCATCTGTCTCTCAGGAAAGAAAGAAAAAATTGTTAAATGGAAGTAATGTCGGTCATGAAAGAAGACCATCAGCCACTCCATTTTTTTTAACGAAATAATTCAATTCTCTTATCCAGTTTTCATACTCTCCCTCATTTCCCTTTTTTCTCCCCGTTTTCCACTTCTCTAACATTCGCTCTCCACCCAGTGGACAGTCAGCTGTGTTCATCTGTTGTGCCTCTGAGTCTTCTAGGGAGCTCTGCTGGTCTCCTGGAGACAGGGAGCAGTTTGGGGGAAAGACGAGTCAGTTTAGGTAATTTATATTCTCATAGTGTAAGAGCTGGAAGTGGAGAGAAAAATTTGTGGTTAAAAGAAGACCTATCCTCCATCCCCTTTCATTTCCTCCACCTCCACACACATGCATGAGAAGGGTGGTGAGAGTCCAGGAATAAACATAATTCTCCTCTCAGCCAGAACTGACTAGCCTCTGAAATCACGGCACACAGCAGAAAAACAGTCCCGTTTGGCTGCATTTTCCTTATTCTGGCTCAGACTTTTATTTTCTCTTTTTTTTTTTTTTTCTCCATTTCTTTCCCCCGTAGTCTTCCATCCGGTTGAATGTTCCTACTGCCACAGTGAGAGTATGATGGGATTCCGCTACCGATGCCAACAGTGTCACAATTACCAGCTCTGTCAGGACTGCTTCTGGAGGGGACATGCTGGCGGTTCCCATAGCAACCAGCACCAAATGAAAGAGTACACCTCGTGGGTAAGGCAAGGTCCAGGCAACACTTACCCTCGTCTGTGTGAGCGTCGCTCAGATTGCAAGGGACCAGCAAAGATGGCGGGACAATCAAGAGGCAAACCTAACTTCTACTCTAGGTCGCCTTCCTTCCCCTCTCCCCCCACTCCACCCCCACCTTGCTGGGACATCTTCATTGTGGCCTCTGACGCCAGTGTGGCATTCTAGGACTTAGAGTTTAGGACGACTCACACTCTGTTACTTCTTGGGACGCAGACAGCTCAGTACTGGCTTAGATAACAACCGAACTAGCAACTTTGGGACATAATCTCGTTTTCACAGTAAGATAAGGTTCTCTCCGAGTTTTGTTTTGTTTTGGGTGTGGGAATTTCTTAAAAATTATCATGAGTTCCTTGGCTCTCAGATTCTGGAGCTCTGTTAAGTGCATGGCTAGAGCTTGTGAAAGGAAAGATGTGTGAGCCTGCGGGCTTCGTGGTGCTGTTCCCGTTTCCTTTTTTGGAGGCAGGGAGGTAGTCTCTATGAGCAGATTATCCTTGTGCAAACTGTGCGTGACTGGCTTGCCAGAGTTGACCTGTGAGAGTCTATCCACGTGATGCATGTGTGGGAGGAATCCGACTGGGTGAGCTCGGGTTCAAGCGGTTTAGTTTGCTGATCTAGGTCTCAGTTGCTCAAAGATCAGGTCCCCTGAGGTTATTCCTGTGCTTCTGTGAATGTACTGCCCTATGTATGGATTGGGGTTTGTGGGCTGTACCATCAAACCTGCCAACCCCTCTTGAAGTAGTTCTTACACAAGAAAATGCAAACTCTTTATTATGAGTTTTTTCCTATATGTTATGCATTTCAATTAACCCATACCCTTTACTTAAAGAGTAACTTTTTTTTAAAAAAGGTCTTCAGAAAATGCATTTTATTTTATTTTTTTAAGATGTTATTTATTTATTTGTCAGGGAGGGAGGGAGGGAGGAAGAGAGCACAAGCAGGGGGAGCAGCAAAGGAAGAGGGAGAAGCAGACTCCCCCACTGAGCAGGGAGCCTCATGCTGGACTCCATCCTAGGATACTGGGATCATGACCTGAGCCGAAAGCAGACACTTAATGACTGAAACACCCAGGTGTTCCCAGAAAATGTATTTTTTTAAAGATTTTATTTATTTATTTGACAAAGATCACAAGTAGGCAGAGAGGCAGGCAGAGAGAGAGGGGGGAAAGCAGGCTCCCCGCTGAGCAGAGAGCCCGATGTGGGGCTCGATCCCAGGACCCGGGGACCATGACCTGAGGTGAAGGCAGAGGCTTAACCAACTGAGCCACCCAGGTGCCCCAGAAAATGCATTTGAAATCAGAACGTTCTTTCTAGGAATGATTATTGGGAACCAGCATTCAGTGTAAATATTTTAATTTTTCAGCATCGTTCAGACTCTGAATTTGAGTACCAGTTTTTCACTAAGGTGTCATACACTGAGGGCTTTGGGCCAGGGCAGATGCTTCCTGTCACTGGTGGTTATGTCACATGCCGAGCCTGGATATACCAGCACAGATCATGAAACACTGTTTAGTACAGAAGATAGGAGAAAACGTTTTCTATTTTCTTATGGTCGATATACTACCAATTTTCAGACTTGTTCTATCTCACGTTCTGGAGGGTTAGTGTTTGAAGACTAAGCATTTTTAATGATCGTTTTATGTAAATGCTAAAGTCAATTTAGGCGCCTCTTTCTTAGAGATTGTGGACTCAAAATTATATAGTTATATGGCAGGACAACGTCTTTAGAAGTAGGATCAGACCCGTCAAGGGGATAAAGAGGCTGCAGTGTTTATGGCGATGAAAAGCTGTTGCAGTGGCTGTGTTTTAGGTATTCTAAGAATTGTATGTCCTAACAAAAGCCAAAGAGGAACTTCTCGAACAACGCTTCTATCACTTAAGCTTTTAGATCATGAGGACAAAAGTTGCTTCATTGTATTGCCAGTTATGGGCTCTCTGCATAAAAGGAAGTGACAAAATGTAAGTGACTTCTCGTGGAAAGGAAAAGCTGCTGTAAAGATTTATTATATGAGGTAGATTATTTTTGATAGAAATGGCTGTGAAATTTTAAGATCTACATCCCACTCGTCTAAATGAAAAAGAGATAACATGATGCTCTGGAAAGAACATGAATTTTAAACTCCAAAGTCCCTGATTGAAGTTCCCTTTCCACTTTCAACTGGATGGTTCCAGCCGTGCCCAATACATCTTGCACATGGATGCCTGTGAAGCCTTCTGCTCACCTTCTTACTTCCACTCCTGTCTCCTCCCAGATCGCTTTCTGCTCTTAAGCAGGAGTAATTCTTCTAGAATCACATCTGCTCCTGTCACCTCTATGATTTAAAGTCTTCATTGTCTCGCTCTGCATTTGAGATAAAGACCATTGTCCTTGATGTGGCAGTGAAGGACTTCAAGGGTCTGTCTTCTACTTTCCTCTCCAGAATGGGGTTTCTTCTTCCTCCATCTGGAATGACCTTCTGGTCCCCTGAGTTCCTATCAGAAGGACTCCTGCTGGTCCCTTCAGTCCCAGCTCAGATGTCCCATGCACAATGACTGCTTCCACTCATTACAGCATTTGCTGACACAAAACAGCAGGAGGCAGGTACTCTGGTGGATTGTCCGAGAACTTTAGTTTTAGCACAGAGCAAATTCCCTTAGAGTAGTAAGTCGTTGAAGATTTCATGGATAAATCAATGAAGAAATGAATGAGTGAATGAAAGAGTATCTATTATGAAAACAACTCATCTCCTAGAATGTAACATAAATGTTAATTCTTATCATTCTACCTTTCTTCTTCTTTCCAGAAATCCCCTGCTAAGAAGCTAACTAATGCATTAAGCAAGTCTCTGAGCTGCGCTTCCAGCCGTGAGCCCTTGCACCCCATGTTCCCTGACCAGCCTGAGAAGCCACTCAACTTGGCCCACATTGTGTGAGTATTTCTGCCTTCCAGAGGAAAAGACATTTTTCTTCATTCACGCATGTTCACGTCCATACAAAGGCAACTTCATATCAATTGCTAGGGACCAAGTTTTACATTTTAATTTACAAAAAAGAGAGTAATAATGGGATTATAATTTTTTATTGTAGGGATATACAGTACTTCTGTCTTGATGTACAAGTAAAGCATGCTACGCTAACATTATTCACGTACAGGTAGAAAATATTCAAAAACCATCATTATAAAATACAAACGTTAGTAGAGATTTTATTGGACAGTAACAATCAATGAAATTAACCATAATGAGAAAATTTTAAAGCACACTGTACCTTAATATCACATGTGCTTTGAGTCCCAAATACAAAAGCTCTTTGTTTCATTTATCTGAAAGCCAGTCTTTCAGATATCTTAAAGATATCAACAAATCTAAAAATCCTTGTTGTCTTATCCTAAACTGCACAACTTTAGAAGAATTATGGCCCATACAGGGGAAGGTGGAAAGGGGAAGTTGGTGGTAAAATTCCTCAGAACATCCAAAAAACAGACTTTAAAAAATTCTTTCTCCAAAGTCTATGTGAGTTTGGTGGACAGAGGGGATATGTGCAGAAATGGTGCCCCCGCCCATTCCTTCCACCTTCCAGAAGCCTCAGGCGCTGGAGCCTCTCTCAGGCCTGGGTGGCCAGATAACAGGGGAGGCTGGGGGAGAAGAAATATTTCTTCCTGGGTATTATCTTGGCAAGCTCATCATCTGCTTCCATGCCCAGTTAGGAATTACATCATTGCAGGTACCATCAGAAAGACTCCAGAAAAGGTGTTTCCCCCCTCAACACAAACCACTTTTTGTGTCGCACAGTTCAGCAGGACCAGCCGCACTCAGGGCCTCGGTTTGCATGTTGACATCAAGAGGCGGCTGATCAGACCTATCAGTATTGGAAACCCCCCAGTACTGAGTTCATGGGTCAGGAAGTTCAGAACGTGATCTGTCAGAGGCGCCATGATGGCTCAGAGACCTTTATGGAAGCGGTCATTCTTTCCTCTGGTGGACCTAAGCAAATGCCATCAAATGATTTGTGCTGTGTCATGTCTATGGCTTTGTATGCATACCACGGGGCTCATCTTGGTTTGCTCCCAAGTGTACACGGAGGGTTTACTGCCTTCGGCAATACACACAGCCTGGAGGCTTACGTTGCTGGCATGGGCTAAGCATCCAAAAAATGAATGTAAGCCAATTCTGGAGAATGTGACTAACTTATTTTTGGAAGTTTTGATCCTAAAAATACGCCTTAAAAGAAATCAGGGATAAATAAATCTGGGAAGTATCCCAGAGGGCCAGTCGCTTGCAGAAAACAACCTCCTACGAGCTGTTCTTATTAAGGTCTCAACGGTGTTTCCCCCCTCGTCCCGCCAGAGACAATCCCTATGTTGCTAATAAATGAGCGAAGTAACTGAGAGCGTCTCTCCGAGCTCCGCTGTGTAGTCACTTCCTACCAGCCCCGCTGGGAGTTTCAGCCCAGAGAGCGACGTTCAGTCAGAGCTGATGAGTGTAAGGAAACTAGAGCAAGAGATGTGAACAGCCTGACTCTGAGAGTTTTGCAGCGGAACAGAATTAGGATGCGTCCTCCCACTTGGAGACAAAATTAGGAAATGAGACAGAGTGAAATAAAAGTCAAGTTCGTGGTCAGGCACACTGTGGTATTACATAGCCCAGGGCCTGTACCCAGTCGTGCTCTGGCTGGTGGGTGTGTGTATATAACTGGCTAAGGAGTAAACAAATTTCTACCTGTCTAGTGGCAATCTGATTTGACATACTATTCACTGAACTCACTGAGGGCTCACTCTACACAATTTGAGTTTCACTCAGAGTTTCGGGATTCCCTTAAAATTCTACACAAATGGGCCTTCTCCTGAGAAAAGTTCCATGTATTTAACCAGATTTTCCAAAGAGTCCTCGAATCAAAATAGTGGTCTGTACTCACGGATAATATATCTTTCCAGGGTGAATGTCTTAATTGTAAAATGCAAACTGTGAGAAACATTTAACTGTTGAAATAACATACAAGAAATTCTGCGTGCAGAAGGTCCAATCTCTGTTAGACCAGAATTTTTTTCTATTTTTAGTTTTAGACATTTTCCCCTTTCATTTATTATTCAAATGTTTTTGTTTTGATCAGATATCCATGTCTTTTTCTTTTGTTTTGTTTTTGTTTTTGTTTTGGATGGGGATAGCTAGACTTCTAATTTTAAAATATGCCATTCATGTAGCTGTTCTAAATTACCGTAGGTATGTAAGGCCACTTAAGTGGTGACATTTTGGTATTTTGGCATTTGTTCTTAGCTGTTGTATTTCTTGTTAATTTTACCATGATTAACAGTCTCTATTGCATTCAATTTCTTGCTGCCAAAAGTGACACTTGGTAAGTAGTTCAATAGTCCCCTGTATGCTTATAAAGATGTAATCATAGTTATAAGTGGTTATGAGACACAACACAAGTGAGTAACATCAAACTAGTTTAAAACTAATTCTGCCTTAAGCAGAATACTTCCTAGTCACAAGATGAATGCCAATTTTATAAAAATATCCTCTGTGAGGGCAGCTGGGTGTCTCAGTTATTAAGCATCTGCCTTTGGCTCAGGTCATGTCATGATCCCAGGGTCCTGGGATCAAGTTCCAAATCGGGCTCCCTGCCTGGTGGGAAACCTGCTTCTCCATCTCCCACTCCCCCTACTTGTATTCCTTCTGTCATTGTCTCTTTCTCTCTGTCAAATAAATAAATAAAAATCTTAAAATAAAAAAAGTTCTCTGTGAAGGTCTTGTCCACAAGGAAGATTTTGCAGTCGATCCGTGTGACTTTATCTTGTGGAGCTAATTCTTTCTCACAAGAATCAATACATTTAAAATTCCCAGTGTGACCTAGTTATTAGATAAAGCAACTTCCCATTTGATGATGGAGGAAATAAGAACCTCAGTCCCTTTGAAAGTCACCATTTGGTGCCAAGATTAGTCATTCTGTGTCCCAAGTTCAACATCTCCATGATGAACCTTAAACAGGAGGCCATTTACTGAGAAACTGCAATTTCAGCTTGGCAGTGACCAGGTTCTACAGAGTAAATTTACCAGGCTAATTAAAAAGCATTCCAAGGGGCGCCTGGGTGGCTCAGTGGGTTAAAGCCTCTGCTTTCGGCTCAGGTCATGATTCCAGGGTCCTGGGATCGAGCCCCACATTGGGCTCTTTGCCTGGCGGGGAGCCTGCTTCCTCCTCTCTCTCTGCCTGCCTCTCTGCCTGCTTGTGATCTCTGTCTGTCAAATAAAAAAAAAAAAAAAAAAAAAAAAAGCATTCCAAGTCCACTTGTTTTCTCATTTCCAAGAGCTAGAGCACGATGGGAAAGTAAAAAAGACTCAAAAAACCCAGAAATGTTGGTCAAGTTGATGGTTGCAACTTGTTGCAAAGTTAAAAGAAAGCTATTTCATTCTTACTCTTTTAACATCTGATCTACATAACTTTTCAAAATTCACAGAGGACATTTGTATAAAATTCACATCCTGCCTACAAGGTGAAAGTGTTGTGCTCAAGGGAGAATTCGTTTTAAACTATCCTCACATGTCAAAGACACATCCTATGTAAGTAATGCAAAATACTCATAGTTTTCAGAATGTCAGCTGATATGTTTAGAGTAGATGAAATAGGCTGCTGTTTCCACCTCCTCCAACAAATAATGTCTGTAAAAATCTTTGAACACTGTTTAGCACCAAGTACTGGGAACCAAAAGTTTCAGTGAACTTTTGCATATTGTGCTAACCTTTTAAAACCTGTATAGCATCGTTTCCAGTCGCATAAACACACTGGGATAAACAAGTCTACCTTTTTCTCAGGATCTCTGCATTGTGGAATCCAAAACCAACTTTGGTTCCCTAAGGTAGAAACTAAACCATTAGAACTTTGTCTCCTGATCAAAGGATTCTGTAGCAACCATGATTAATGTCTGGTGTTCACAAATTCTGCTCCATCAAACTCCAGTACAGAACTATATTGAGAACAAAATTTCCTCTGATTCAGAATGATGCCCTGCCTCATTACCCATATTCTGAACTCTCAATCCCATTTCATGGAACATATTCCAGTGAACCTAATAGAAGACTAAAAACCACTTGGAGATGAGATAGGAGTCATAGCTCTACCATTTTGCCTGAACTAAGACATTAGTGACAGGGACAGAATGACAGGCTAAAATGAAAAATACAACTGGAAATGACAGATCCCATGCGGTTGGGGTTTAAGGCCATTCACAGTTCTGAGAAATACTGAACGCTATTTTCTTTCTCTCATCATATGAAAGGAAGTTTAGAGGATGCCTTGCATATGTGCCCTATTGTGTAGAACATCCAGATAACAATCCTGGTGTGCTTGACTGCATCTGCGCATAGAACAAGAATAATTCAGGCTCAGTGTGATTTTGCAACTGGCTCCTTCCAGACCAGGTGTCTTGAGAAAGAGCCATTGTTATGTGGAGCACAGGAGAAGTTTCTGGAACTTCCGCTTTCTGAGAGGATATAGATTGTGCTTATCATCAATTTTTTAGAGGTTCTTCTTTGAGAAGACAGTGGATCTGAGGCCACCTCAGAGTCCTTCCTCCATTCAAGAATATGACTCAAGGAAACATCAAGGCTCAAAGCTCATGGATAAACGTGCCTGTGGTGTCCAGAGATTTTCCTCCTAATGTTTACTGGACATTCCACATTTTTAAGGAAATGTAACTTCCCGAAACACTTAAAGTATTTCATTGCAAGACATAAAATTTTGTGTTGATTCCAGCCCCTTTCCTGGAGAGGTGGTGGATAGTTTTTAACTTGTTACTTCCATTTGTTTTAACTTCCCCCCCCAACATTGTCCTTCGTTTTAGGCCGCCCAGACCTGTAACCAGCATGAATGACACCCTCTTCTCCCACTCTGTCCCCTCCTCAGGAAGTCCTTTTATTACCAGGAGGTAAGTTCCAATCTTATTATGAAATAAGCCGTCTCCTTGGTACTAACCCCTGATTCTGTGTTAAGAAAAATATTCCAGTGCAAGCCAGGTGTGGAAGATTATTGCTAGGAACTGGTTTGTAAGTATCTGTCACAGGTTTTCACTTTCATTCCTTTGGATGCTTTTGACGATGGCTAGGATGGCTTTTGGGATGAATATCATTTCGGGAAACTTGAATTTACAATCTCCCCACAGTAAGAATGGGGGTGTGTTTAAGTTTTATGATCGACACACCTGTATTCCATGTCGTTGAGAAAGTCACCTTCAGAGCACTTGGAATGGCCCCTTTAAGTGAGAGAACTGGAATTTCAAGATGCAATGAGAAATTATTAGGTACATTCTGAAACAGCTTATAAATCTCATCTTATAATTTGGTGAGCTCTGGAGTTCCTGAGGCTAGAGGCTGACGACCAAACTTGGAAATATAGTTTTCATATAAGTGATTTCAGGGATGGAAAGAACTTCTTAAAAAGGGGATGGTGTCTCATATTTTTATACAAAAATCCACCCCCACATGAGCAAAGAACAGGTGAAGCAAATTATTCTCTTAGTGCTAACTTGATAAATATGCAGGGTCAAGAGGCTCTCCAAATTGAGCAAATCTCGTGAATAAAGTACCAGGGACTTATTTTATAAATACACGGAGAAGGCTCACAGGAAAGCAGAAACAAAGGTAAGGAAAATTGGAGTGAGTAATGAACATAAGATTTCAAGTGCCTTTCAGCAGAAAACGAAACAAAACAAAAACAACTTCATGTTTCATAAAAGGAACATAATCGGTCGTGCTCCCCCCCCCCCCCCAGAGGTTTCTGAAATACCAATTTCTCTGTAATAGCCTGGTACGTTCAAGTAAGGATTTGCACACAATGAGACTCAGAAAGCTGCTGATGTTTTTTCCCCCTAAGTTCCTGTATTTGCCCATCAGCAAGAACAAGAGATGAAGATGTTCCCCGTAATTGTAATTAGCATAATAAATAAGATGCAGCGGTTCGTGGTGTTGCCTCCCTATAGATTATGCAAGTTTGTAATGAGTGGAAATGCAGAGGCAAAACTGAACTGCAGAACCTCCAGGGTGAAATGACAGGGTCTTGGCCCTCAGTATGTTCCTTTTCGCACTCCTTCGCAGAGCCACCAGCGAGTTCAACCATCTTTCCTACCGTAAAGTCTAGAAGGGACACGGGCCCATTATCTCTTGCTAGGGAAGATCTGACATGACGTTGAGAAAGATGTGCTTTTATTAGGAGAGCCTGCATTCTGCAAATGTCAAAGCAGAGCTAGACCCCATCCTTACTGAAGGTCGTTTTATATCATTTCAGCTCGGACGGTGCTTATGGTGGATGCGTCTAGATGGATAACATGGCTTCCTCTCCTCTAAAATATTGCTATTATACTTTGAGCTGTTCTGGTTCCTCCAGGGTGCGTGGTACCCATTAACCCAAACTAGGATCATTTCCCTTTTTTCCCATTTTCAGTCCTTCTGGAATGTTCCCTGTGAACCACAGATATGTTGTTTCAAGTTTGCGGGCTTTGCTATCTCTCATCATGGAGGTTAGCCTCTGATTTCTGTTTCAAGGGTGCTGTTCAATAAAGCTGTGTACACTGAACATCTTTCCTCTCTGAGTGGGCCTTGCTCTGTACATGGAGGGTTTTAACGAGTTCGCATTGTTTGCACCCCTCAGGTTACCTGAGGGGCTAAGTGCATCCAGCCCTGGGGCTGAGGAGCATTCTCTCATAAAGCTGTACATCAGTCAGCTTGACCACAGCCCACGGTCAGTATCGCTGCTCTGAAGCACTAACTGTAGTTCATAGTGCCATAGCTAGACTGCCGGCCATCCCACTCTGTCACTAAAATCCTCTTCTAGTGTGTCTCCGTAGAGATAGCGACATCTTCTGGGGCTTCATGAAATTCCATTGAGAAGTTCAACCAGAGCTGGCCTTCTCGGCTTTTCCCCTCTCTGTTCTGCTTCTGTTAGTGACTTCACAGCCTTGTAGCAATATCTATGAGATACATACATAGGAAAAGTACCAAGCTGGATCTTCTTCTTTGGAGGAGTTTCTGCTTGTGGAGTCTGCAAGACCCCGGAAGGTGATTTTGTAGATTCTTGAATCAAAGAGCCTCTCGGAGTGATTGATCCATAGCACTAACAGGATAAGACTGGGACAAGGTCCCATGGCTGGACCATATTATTGTGGTAAAGGACTTGAGAATTTACACCTTACTGTCTCACTAGGCCTGGGCCACTTTCCCCCCAGGTAAGGCAGTCTAATTCTTATCACAGGAGCAATTTCAAAACCAATTCGTGCTCTCAGGGCTTAATTTCTGTCACTTGATAATGCTGGTGGTGACCCCCTGTTTATTTCTTAACCATGTCCATACACAAAGGTTGATGGAAACCTATTGTGCCAAAAGCAGGCATAAATTAAAGGTCCTGTTCTTCCTACATTTGGAACTGAACCAAAGAAATATGACCTAGAGCTCTGCCCTCCACTCCTGCCCAAACCCAATGGCCCATTTTTAAAAATCTGATCAAATCAGGGCTCCTGGGTGGCTTAGTCAGTTAAGCATCTGCCTTCAGCTCAGGTCATGATCCCAGGGTCCTGAGTTCAAGCCTCCCTTGGGCTCTCTGGTCAGCAGAGTCTGCTTCTCCCTCTCTCCCCTCCCCCTGCTCATTCTCTCTCAAATAAATAAATAAAATCTTTTTGAAAATTAAAAATAAAAATCAGGTGAAGCCTAAAACCAACAAGCCAAGATCAGCGTTAAGGCAGCATTAAGAAAGTAGGGAGGTTTGGCATACATATATTTTATTTAGCTTGAGTTTTGGGTCTTTCGTATTGTGAGAGATCTTGGAAAGATAAAGGAAAATGAGGATGAATTGAAATCACTGCTCCAGAATCCTTGATACAGACTCTGGGCATGACTCACTTAGAGTCCTTTACAAGCATATCACTTTGATCTTCAGAAGGCACTGGGGTATATCTTTGAAGTCCTTTGACACTTTAGCAATCTACCTCACACAGATTTACAAGTGTGTAACTCTGGTTACCACCACCATCTGTCACAGCCCTGTTCTTATTTCCATTTCTAGCTATGTGCTTGATTCACCTTTCCCTTACTTGAGAGATAAGAGGGACTTCTCCAAGGCACCCGCCCTTAAACTTCGGAAGTCTTCATGTGTGTGTGTACGGGCCTGTGTGTGCTGTTAGGTACAGTGTGGGTCAAAGAACACAATTCGTGGACTAATTCACTTCACTCGTTTTTGTGATCATGACTATATCTCTAAACCCAGATTATTATAAATGCATAAATTTATAGGGAAAAAATGCTGGAGCAATGGAACTCTCTCATTACCACTGGGAAAGAGCTCCAGGGGCCATGGATGGTGTGGCAGCAACATTATGTACGCCTATGAAAGATTGGCTATCATCATTGCAAAGAGTACTGCAAGGACCCTTTACCACCCTCAGTGAGGTACCCCTACCCACTGGCTACCTTTGTTGGCATCACGCCCCCTTTGTAAAATCTTAATTATCTTGATACAATCCTTGCCTCATTTATGTGAGAAAATGAAGCAGTCTTATCCCATGTAAAGTAAGGTACTTTAATTATGGCCATTGTCTTCACTATTACATTAAGGACATTGCAAAAGTTTGAAGGGCTACTTTGTTTTACCCCCAATTTTAGAACCATCTCTTGAAGGTTCACAGATACTTTCACAAATGGAACCTCTAGAGTAGTAACTATTCACAAAAGGAATCGCTTTGGCTATTATATATAACATCTAGCCAGATCTTATCACTCTCCCAAATGTCAGAAAATTGCATATGATTCATAGAGTGTGTCGAACACTGTCTAATGGGCTATTTTCTGGTTTGTCACAATGCCATTTGGTTAATAGCTAATACTGTATATGACTCAGTAGCACACATTGGGAAGGCACACCACTCATCCCAACTACTCTCCAAATCCTGATTCTTCCCCATGGAGCAGCATTTATGAGATTTTTATTGGTTGACTGGTTGGTTGGTTGGTTGGTTGATTGGTTTGGGTTTTTAACCACAAAAAAGCTAATTCGTTGTAATCTTTTTCAGTTTTTTCAAACACTTTGCTTACCAAAAGATTCTTTACCTAACAACCCAGATTTTTAATGAGACTTAAAACATCCAAACTAAATTTTAAGCATTGATGCTTTGGTAATTAAAAGTAAATAGAAATAAAATTGAGGCACCAAATTCAACCTTGGCTTCTGAAAACCAACATTTTCTCCATGGTTAATTTTTTTCTGAGATTAAAAACCATCCTCTCTAGTCAGGAAAAGAGATAAATTTATAAATAAACATCATAAAATAGATAAACATATAAATCAACCACCCTGAAGATTTCTTCACTGCTTTCACACTTTCTGGTTATGTTGTCTGAAATTTGAAATAAGTACTCTTTACAGTTAATTCTTTATTCCATGTAGCCCCAGAGTTCCACTAATAAGCTAGTTTTGTTCAAACCTGAATTAAACTGGTCTTCGCTCTCCATTCTGTTTCCTATACTGAAATATTAGTACATAATTAAAACTCCAGTCACCTCTCTTCTTCACTCAGTAACCTTTATTCTCTTATTAGAGTTACTTTAGTTCTCTGTGCATGCCCTGTAATCAGCAAAGTTTTCTAGACGCTCTCTTGGCAAAAATGTAAGTGACATGGCTTAATGATATCTGGGGAACAACATAGTAAATGTAGTGAATCAAATGTGACCTAAGAATTCTTATTATTTCCTCCACGGTACCCGCTTAAAAGATGGTTCAGCTTTCATGCCAACCTGAATTGATGACAACTAATTTTCCCACTGAAACACTGAGCTGTTTTTTATGCCTGTTTGCTGATTTGCAGATAGTTTATGTTTCAGATCTCAGATATTGAAAACTAGAAATAGAAAGGAAAACAGAATTTTTTCAGAAATTATCTCAACTTGTGGACATTTTCTTATTGCTTTTAAATTAGTTAAATTAGTTTAGTGACCTTGTTACTAGCCTGTGTTAGTTATAGTTAGAAGCAATTTAATAAAAAAACAGCTTTATTGAGATATAATTGATATATAATTCAATGAGTTTATTTAAAATAAGTGTGCAGTTCAAAAAGTTTTGACATTTATAAATAATATATTGTACATACATATATAGACATATGTGAATGAACATATTTTCATAAGTGTGAATGCATACACACATGTTTGGCTATACACACATATATATGTGTTTTGTGTTTACATACATACATGAGAAGCAAAATTTTTCACAATTAACACTTAGTTACTTAAGAAGGAAGCCAACCTTACAAGTCAAACACCACACGTTTGTCGATTATTTAAAATTAGTAAAAGTGAAAATATGCTTTTAATTTTCCATTATTCAAATATCATTTTCTGTTTAGCCATTGTGATAATAATTTTTACATTGCATAATTTGTTTACATAATACTGTTGCTCTGTGAGACTCCATCCAGAACTTTTATTTAAATCCTTTATTTTCATGTCTAATAAAAGAAAAAAAAATTTGACCAGAGCTAATATAGTAACACAGCCAAGCAAGAACAGCTTTTAAAACTATATTTCAGGTTTCAGCAAAAACCAAGGAACATTTGTGTATGATTTTGCTACCTTAGAACACCCTAAAAATCTTTACGCTTAAGCAAAAAATATGACATTAGTTGTCGCCTTTCAAAACCAAGGATGAATTTTAAAATCAATAAATATGAGACATTTTGAAATTGCTCTACCATCCCAGAACCCATTGTGTCATTGCATGTGTGTGTATGAAAAAAATCTGGGAAAAGGACGTTTATCTTTATATAAAGTTGCTCTTTTCCAGAGGTTTGGTGAGAACATAGAGAAATTTTTAGGAAAAATAAAATCTAAAGGAATATTTCCCATGTCTTTTCTTTTAGCCAAACACATAAGACTTCAAAATTTACCTTGTCATCCCCTCCAGAGTATGACGGTCCCCACACCTACTCATGTTAGTATGTGTGCAGAGGAATGAACTTACACAATGACAAGCAAGGACTGGTGGGGGGTGGGGGGGACAAGTAAAATAGATGTGTACATATAATTTTAGAGATGGTGACCCTGCTTTTCCTTGGGACTCAGATTAGAAAAAATTGATCACAGGTGGTCAAGAGGAGCCCCAAATAGTTTTCAGCTTCAGAGGGTAGAAGAAAGAATGCATTTTGATTTTAAAACAGGGCATGTGGAAGAAGGGGAGGATCCTACAGCTGGAGCTATGTGCCAACCGTTGTTGCATTCTGGCACACACACATTCCAGAAGCATCGCTTCTTGGGAAGAATGTAGGTGCCCATGTGCCTGATCCCAAAGCCTGCAAGTAATTGGAAATACCACCTAACTTCTCCACACAAATGACCAAACTACCAAGTGAAAATTTGAACATCTAATGTATTCTATGAAGTATTGTGAGTGTATGTTGCTTTGAAGAAATGATAATGAACTACATACATATTGTGACTATCTTCACAAGAACTCAGAAGAAAAGGCTTTCACTTTGCTTTCCATCTTTGAACTCCTTGGAAGCTGCAAAAGAAAATCTAGTCAAGATACTTCACATGAAAAGTCTTTATAGACCCAAGTTTTAAGTGAAAACTACCTCCCCTGTCAACTCTGCAAGTTCTTGATCTATTTCATTTTGATCCACTCTTGTCTTCATCATGAACTTGGCTTCCTCTACACATGGTCATATTTTTTGCTTCCCAGAAATAAATGATGAGGAGAAGAATTTGAGACTGTTTCTAGGAAGTCCAGAAACTATGTGGACAGTGAGTACTAAAAGTCAGAAATGCTCTTGGCACTAGATACTAAGAGCTGTAACTAAATGAAGTAAACAGTATGGTTCCACAGATTCACAAATGAGAGAATAATTTCCATATTTTCCAAGAACTGATTTTCCTAAAAATTCATGTGGGAGGCAGACGGAACATAAAAGATCTTAAATGATTTCTTCAAACCAACATTGGCAAGGGCTAATGCAAAGGAAATGATAACAAAATGAAAAGAGATGTGTACA
This sequence comes from Meles meles, assembly GCF_922984935.1. Taxonomy (NCBI): domain Eukaryota; kingdom Metazoa; phylum Chordata; class Mammalia; order Carnivora; family Mustelidae; genus Meles; species Meles meles. The sequence continues at coordinate 58,315,968 of NC_060077.1, forward strand.
GAGAGAATGTCTGCTCCTCTTCCCTCTGAAGGAGGAAAGGATTTGGGAAGAAGGAGGAAGAAGAAAGAAGAGAAGAGGGAAGACAGGCAAATGGAGTAGGGAAAGGAAAGAGGGGCCCAAGAATTGGGAGATAAAGAATAAGGCCACCAAAGGAGACTCTGGGCCTCTCTTCCCTTCCTCCAGTGACCCAGAAGCAAACTTAAGTGACACATCACTGTCCACCTATAAGACTTCTCTGGCATAACTGGTCACAAACACATCCTCCCGGTTGAGGCTCTTGTGTTTCTTTTCTCTGCTAGTCCTTTCTTTATTCATGTGCATTCAGCACCAGAGGCTGTACCTGCCCAACCACTAGGCTTTGGATTTAAGGAATCAAATACCACCACAGTCTCTGGGTTTCAAGAGGTAAAACAAGGCAGGGAAATAGTTAAGTTTGGAGGGAAGAATTATTGAAATCTCACACCACTTTTTAAGTGGTTTTGCAGGGATCTGAAATGAATTGTATAGTAGGTATATCTATCTTGAGTTAAAAAGAGAGAAGTTGGGGAGGGTGGTAAGTGGGCAGCAGAGACTGTCGTTACTGGATAATGAATACAGAGGGATGTGCTTCAGAAGGCAAGGTTTGGAATGCTGCTTTGGTGGGATGATGGGAAAATACCAACTATGATGACTTAAGGTGGCTATTTCATCCTGATGGGCAGCTTCATAATCTTCAAAGGTGAAGATCAGTAGGCCTGAAAAAACTCATTATGTTCATCAAGAACTTGAATTCTACTTGAACACTAATCATTTCATTTTTATTTTTTATTTTTTTTAATATTTTATTTACCTGACAGAAATCACAACTAGGCAGAGAGGCAGGCAGAGAGAGAGGAGGAAGCAGGCTCCCCGCTGAGCAGAGAACCTGATGTCGAGCTTGATCCCAGGACCCTGGGATCATGACCTGAACCGAAGGCAGAGGCTTTAACCCACTGAGCAGCCAGGCGCCCCTCATTTCATTTTTAAAGTCAGTTTTCATGTAGGTGCAGTTGTACTCTTTAATAGGTGCATTCCTGCAAAGCTAAGTGAGGTCATACAGCCAACAAACATGAGGGCTACTCTCTACTAGAGATTCTCTTTATAAATCAATTTTGATTTTAAGTTTGCCAGAGACCTCACTACTTCTGTAATCTCTTAGTATATACAATTATAAAACAAGAATTTTAGTTACAATGTGTATAATTCTAATGTGATACTGGTTTTCACGTTTGTATTTTCTTTGTACTTTGTGGTCTAAGCGAGTGATACTTTGTAGTAAATCCTTAAAACTTGTTGAAGTTTTTAAGATTTTCACTACTTTATAAGCCATCTTAATACATACATAACATTTAGAACCTGTTGAAATGTTGGGAAAGTTTGTGGTAACACCGCATGATTTCAACCCCAGAAATTAAAGATTTGGTCATTAAAGTCAGATAGCTAATTTTTGTATTCTCCATGAAAAGGATGGAAGGATAGTTTTCAGTCCACCAGCTTTAGAGGGAAAATTATCAACCTACAAAGGAGAGGCCTCCCTTTAAGCACATTACAAGTCCAATTGTATCGCTAAGAATCAATAACATTTTTCCCAAAGAAGCGTGCTCAGTACATCCTGGATGGCTTTCGGTTGGTCATACTTTATTAATTATTATTTCTATTTCTGTTGGTCACTTAATAAAACCACACTTTAAACTTTTAAAACTATCATTTAAATTACTAAATGAGTGTTCCTCATAATGAACCTAAAATGATAAGAATTTGCTATATTGATAGGACTCTATTCACCATAGACCCAGGGAATATGAATATGTATTTATATTTCTCTGAAAGTTTTCTTTGCAGCTTCTCAGCAAGGGTCAGGTGACTTGTGCCTGGAGTAATAAAGCACTTCTAATAGGACCACGGCCTGTAGGTAATTTTCAAATCTCTTTTCAACTCAGGAAGTTGGAAAATATAGGGAAGACTGGAGAAGTATATTCTTTGAGTGGGATCTAAAGGCTGTCAGCACTTAGTGAACTATTGGGCCGTTGACATGATAGTCCATAATGAATGTTGAATGAATTTTCATTACGTCCAGGCATATGCAGTCTGTTGCTTAAGCAAATAACGAGGTCAAATCAGGGATCATGGACGCTTGTGTAATTGCAGTTATGGTTCTCAGGCCAGGTTTCTGCTCCTAGTTCAACTCTGTGGAAATCTGAAAACATCTGGAACCTTTCAGGGTAACAAGAGAGCTGTCCAAAAATGGAGCTTGGATCTAGACTAGGGAGTTTCTGAGGCCAGTTCTGTTCTTGAATGCATTGCTGTGTTTACGCTCTTCTTGGCTTTCCCATCTTATTAACTAGCTCTCCTCCCAAGGACAGTGAAGTAGAGCAGAACAAACTGCTGGCTAGGGCTGCTCCAGCTTTTCTGAAGGGCAAAGGGTAAGTTAAAGCCAGAGTGTACTGTAAGCCTGAATTAACTAAACTAAAAAATGGAGATTTCTTGTGTCAAAAATGCTTTGTGTTTGAAAGACCATCTTTGATTTGGTAAAAGGAGCTCTATTATAACCCCACTAACAGTACCATGTAGTTCACTGGCATAGACACATCTGTGTTACTCACTTTCTCTGACTTTTTTTTTTTTTTTACGACTAAACTTTAGATTTGATTTTCCCAAGGATACTTACTCTCTGCTTGCAACCCAATCGATGTGTTTACTGTACAGATGAATTTCTTGGCTTTAGCGGCTTGAAGAACACAAATCTGTTTTCTTAAAAGCTACTTTACCTAAATGGAAATTTTTATTTATTTATTTTTTTAATTAGTGAAATGGAATTGTGTATTTATTTCGTTGCTTGGATTTTGCTTGGATTTTTCATAGAACATAACTTAACTTTTCCTCTACCTGCTTGGTTTTCTAAATACCTTTTCTATCACAACTCACTCCTACCTACTCTGCTTACTTCTCTTCGCCTCTCCTACCAACACCCTTTCTTCCTCCTGCCCTGTTTCAGGATACAGTACAGCCTGAATGTGGCAGACAGGCTAGCTGATGAACATGTTCTCATCGGGCTGTATGTCGACAGGCTCCGGAACAGCCCATCATGGTTAGTGCAGGTTTGGCTGCTTCACTGTCATTAGGGAGGGTAACAATCTGATCCCTTGTCAAGAAGCCTCAGCAAAGGGACAAATGGATGCCACGGGTGTCACTAAGTCATTTTTTTTAATTTTTAAAATATTTTATTTATTTATTTGACAGACAGAGATCACAAGTAGGCAGAGAGGCAGGCAGAGAGAGGAGGGAGCAGGCTCCCTGCTGAGCAGAGCGCCCGATGTGGGGCTCGATCCCAGGACCTTGGGATCATGACCTGAGCCGAAAGCAGAGGCTTTAACCCACTGAGCCACCCAGGTGCCCCTCACTAAGTCATTTTTGAACTGATTCAGTTAAGACATCTTTCACGATGTTAGTTTGGATACTTCCCATTTATGCACCATGGAATTCATCAGCGATAAAGAGAAAACTGGTGTAAGGGGAGGCCATGCTCTATATTAGCCTTCAGTGGACGCAGGGCTCTGGGTTCCACCAGTCAGTTCTGTGTTACACGTGCCATGTCAAATTACCACACAACAGTGATGCAAGAATTTGTCTTATTCCAAGGTCGTGGTTGTCTCTGCTGATTGGGAGGACAATGCTCCGTTAGTTTAAGATAGAAGTGAAAAGAGGGAAAGTGATGGGATGGGATCATACTGTGGAAATCATTTCCTTAATGATAACAGTGGGGAAAATTGTCTTTCAATTCTTCTCTGACTCACCAGTATTTCTGGAGAACCATCCTCATAAAGTCTGCTTTCAAGTGGGAGAATATGCAGAGCTTATGTCCAGATGTGGCAAATGTGTAAATTCTGATAGCCCTGCATATTTGGATAAAGGCATTCATAAAGTTTTTCTCTATTTTAATTGCGACCTAGGAGATTCCTCCCATTGGTAGAAGTTACTTGGTTTTGATAATAAACGTACATTTGCAATTTGAATGAAAATAAGTGGACAGACTATGTATTTATCCTATGTTTCAGTCTAGTTTAGACTCCTGTGTTTACAAATGTGTTTAGCAAACCAGTTCCTTAGAAATATTTGAATTTTGCTTAATAACTCTAACTTTCTCTGAACTAAGGGCTAATGTTTTGATTTGTTGTTTTGTTTTGTTTGCCATTATAAATATTAAATGAACCTATGGGTTAAATTGCCTTTAAAATAGCGTGCCTCCTTTCCTCTATTGTTTCACAAAAATCATCCCTGAAACATGTGATGGCCACGACTCAGTCCTCATCTCCTTCATCACTTGTATTGTTAGCCACCTCTTTGTTTCTAGAACTCTCCTCCCTGGACTGTTTCCTGCTCCTGATGAATAGAACTATTCTTAAAAAAATTAGTACAGGAGATGATTTTACGCGATACGTCGATGAGCATTTGTTAGTAGTTACATATTTATCTTCATTTGTATTTTAAAAAATATATAACTAGCACACTAGTTTCATTGTATTCTATATCCTACACTTCACGAAGATAAAAATAAAAAGCTCTCTTCAGCTGACCCCACCTCTTTGTTCAAATTTGCCAAATTTGTAGATCCAAAAGTTCCTCTTCTTTGTTACCTCTCAGACTCTCAAAACTGAAAGAGAGAAGACTGATTGCTTTAATCTTATTCCCAATGAGTTTGGATCCCCAATGTTGTATGGCAGCTGAAACAACAGAACTAAATACTGAATTACACCTCCCCCCCAAAAAATGTATTGACATTCCTCAAAGAAGAGTATTGTTGTTACAGATTCAATCATATCTGAAGGCAAAGCCGTAGTCTCATACTGGGGCCTCTTCCCGCTAATTCTGAACACACTCCAGTTACTTCTCCCACTCTTCTTTGACCTTTTCTTAATTAAATTAACAAAGAAGTCTCCAAAGAGAAAAGCTCCCAGTTCGTTGCTACCAACCTTTTTCCCTACGCAAGTGATTAATCATATTGGCTTGATGGTCACTTAAGACAGTAAAACTGTCTCCACAGAGACACCTCACATCTACTTAATGAAAGCTAGAGGTGATATTTATTTTGAAAACAAAGCAGAATTTAAGACCGATCAACAAAGAAAGCTCCTTGTTAAGAGGTGCGGCCCTCCCAATTTCTTTATGCTTTTTTCTGTTCTTAGAAATTTCCAACTTCTCTTTTGAATTTCTCATTTTTCTTCTCTTTCCTCTGTATTGAATTAGATCCTAACAATTCCCCACCCCAGCCATGATTATGGAAGTGATGTAGTGATCTCTCACCTTCTCTGTCATCTTAATAGCTAATAATGCTTCACCGTCCTTCAACTCTGGTGAGATAGGAAAGGGTAATAGTCATAAAAACTACCATTATTTAAAGCACATATCTCCTGCTATGAAGCACTGTGTAAAAACTTTATTTACATAATTTCCTCTAGTCCTTAGAGTAAGCCCATAGAGTAAATGCATTCTTCCCCATTTTATAGATAAATAAAAGTATCAATTTACAGAGTTTACATGACTCTCCCATAGTCACATAGCTATGAAACAATAGATCACAGACTTCAACTATTATCTGCTGGATCCCAAGCTCCTAATCATGCTACATTGCCTATTATAAAACCTATTATACATAAACACGTGCCCCCCGAAAGATTTTCTAGAATCTTTCTAGACACTACTCCCCACTGCATCTACCCCACTGCATACCTGTTTCCTGAAATTGCAAATCCTACTACATTTATTTGATAGACAGAGATCGCAAGTAGGCAGAGAGAGGAAGGGAAGCAGAGAGCCCAATGTGGGGCTCAATCCCAGGACCCTAGGATCATGACCTGAGCTGAAGGCAGAGGCTTTAACTCACTGAGCCGCCTAAGAGCCCCACAAATCCTACTACATTATTTTTATTTCATTTTAACAGATATATGAGTGCATACTACTAATAGGAATGGTGGTTGTTAAAGTTATCATTTCTGTATTTAGTCTACACATTGTGGTTTTCCATTTTAATTACAATATTCAAAATAGCAAGAATTTTGTCTACAGTCTCCTCTATTTCATCATGGCAGCCAGAATATGAATAATAAATGTTACATTTATGAAGTTCTTCAAAAACTACAGAGCCCTTTCTTACACATTATTTGCTCACCAAAGCTCTATAAATGTGGATATTATTAATTCCATTTCACTGATAAGAAAGTATTAGCTCTGACACGTTAAGAGACTTATCCAAGGTCACATGCTATCAAGAGCTTGCACACAGGTCTTCTGACACTGGGTCCCATCTGTTTTCCACCCCATTCCTCAGGCTCCCTGTCTCTACACCCTTCATGAGATGGTCTACAAACAGGAACCTAATAGCTATTCTTAATTAAAATATTTGTTTTGTAATTCATATATGCTCCTGATTAAGTCTGTGTGGGAACCTTTTCCCCATATTAACTACTTAATACAATGGGAAACTGACTCATTTGTAAATAGTCTACTGATAAATTAGAGAAACACTTCGGTGTCCTTGCTGGTTCTGATGTCAAATGAGTCACATAAATTCACTGTAGCTCAAGGGAGAATTCCTGCTGTCTTCCTAATTCAGTGAAGTTTTAAAAGCCTTAATGGTTTTCAACCATCTTCTCCAATGGGGGAGAAGGGTTATTAAAATGTAATATGGTGAGGGCTTTTTCTGCCTGTCCCTAAAGCTCATCAAGTACTGGCCTTGTTAGAGGTTTATAGGGACTAATTGGGGCAGGCAGACTAAAAAGATGGGAAAACAGCCCAGAACTTCTAACTGTACCCATAATTATATCCTTGATACTTGCCATATTCATAAGCTTCTGGCACATTGTTCTCAGCTCTGAAAAAAAAAAAACCCTGTATAAGGGAGAGAGGGAGTGCAGTTGAAGGCTCCTGTCCATTCTTTGATGTCATGATCAATTCCTGTCACTTAGTTATTAGACCCCTGATCGCATATAAATAGGTTAAAATTTGTTTTTCTTATGTTTTTCTCAAGTATAGGAAATTATATATTTGATGCCATTTCTAGGTTTCATATATGAAGTCTAAATTTTTATTGGCTTGCCTGCTTAAAACCCTTTAATAGATTCCCGCTGCATGTGGTTTAAAACCCAGACCCTTCACCAGGCTTACAAGCCTGTGCCCAATCCAACCCTTGCCTTGTCCTATCTCAGTCCCAATCTCATGGGTTTCTCCCACCTAATCCCAATACTTAGCAGCATCCGCTTCAGTCAGTCCTAAAAACAGTTCCTAAAACTGCCTCAGGACCATACTAGCTCTTCCCTGTGCCAAGAACATTCTTCCCACTTTACCCTTGCCCTGTCCAGCCACACATGTGTGCACTGGTTCTCTTGACATGTATGTAAAGGCTACTTCTCTGGCTTCCAAACTCAGATTAAAGGCATCTCCTCAAGGAGGCCTCCCATACTAATCTCTATCATGGCATAATGTTTATTTCATTCTTACTGTGACTGTAACCATTGGTTGGTCATCTGGTTGGTTGAATGGTTTACCAGCTGTCTTCTCTGTAGAACAGGGAGCTTCTCTAACATGTTCATTATCATATCTTTGGCACCTAACACAGTGCCTGCCACACAGCAGGTACACAAAAAATATCTGTTGACGTCATGGGATGTTGATGGTGCTATAGGTATAAAATTCCCTCTTACCTTAAACAAAATTGTTAGGACTTCTCAGAAAACCTTTTTTAATTGTAAAATGAATATTTCTGCTACTTAAAAAAAAATCACCTATTATAAGTTGGCCCTTAGGTTGAACATTTAGTGCAGGAGTATAAAGTAGGTGAAAAAGTAAAGTATTAAGCTTTACACAGAGAACAGTGGTAAACCTGCATAAAGACAAGCATCAGCAATTCACTGACATGGGGAAAGCGCTAATAGGGGGAGGGCAAAAAAAAAACAGAAAAAAAAAACACCTAAACTAAAAGTGATATTGGGGAAAAAAATTTTTTTTATTTGAATGTTCTCTGATCTCTTTCACTGTGTATTAGTTTGCTAGGGCCGCTATAACAAAATACCACAGACTGCATCTTAGACAACAGAAATTTATTTTCTCACCGTTCTGGAGGCTAGAAGTCCAAGACTAAGGTGCCAACAGTTGTGATATGTCCTGAGGTCTCTCTCCCATCAGCCCACAGATGGCCACCTTCTTGCCTTGTTCTCACATGGCCTTTTCTCTGTGCACAAACATCCCTAGTTCTCTTCTGCTTCTTATAAGGACACCAGTTACGTTGGCTTAGGGCCCCACCCTTACTCCCTCATTTTACTTTACTTACCTCTTCAAAAACCTTAACTCCAAATATAGTCACATTCTGAGGTACTAGGGCTTAGGGCTTCAACACATGAATTTTGGGGAAGACACAGTTCAATCCATGACCCACTGCAACACTAAATCCACCAAATTGGATTTATTTTATTTCTTTTTAATGTGTAGGCTAAAACTTGGCCCCTTTCAGTAAAGGCTGATTTGGAAAATGTAAATATATTGCAACCTGTTGAAAGAAAAAAAGTTATTACCTACACTCACTGGAAGTGTCTCTTATTTATGAGTTTTTGTTTCCTTGTTAACCCTATTCCTTTTGTTCTATAAAATGTTTATGAGTTCAATTCTAAAACAAGACTTCTGGGGAGCCCGGGTGGCTCAGTCAGTTAAGTGTCTGCCTTCGGCTGAGGTCCTGGGATTGAACCCCTTGTGTTCCTTGCTCATCAGGGAGTCGGCTTCTCCCTCTTCCTCTGCCCCTCCCCTCTACTCTCAAATAAACAAAATCTTTTTAAAAAATTTAAAACTAGACTTCTGAGAAAGCTATTCCTGTAGGATTCTAGAAATATGAATCTGAAGAGCGCCACGCCAGCTGTGCACATAACTGCATTGGCTGCGTTGAACCCACAGAGGTTTGCTCAGCATACTCAGATGAGAAATTGATTTTAAGATGAGTTCATTTCTCGGTGATAGATTCTAATACATTTTAAGTTTCTGTGGGAAACAAGAAAGACATTCCCAATCTGAGGAAGTTATTGATACAAATGAGCTAGTGTAGTACCAGACGCATGGGAATAACACAACATTCGTTCCTTGCCTGATTCTGAATAGGATGAAAGGCATACAATAAATAGATTTTAAAATCTCATATTGTAAACCTGTCTATTATAATATGGTAGAAAAACAAACGATAGCTCATGAATGTTCACCAATATGGTTAAATGGATAAACTTCAGAGTATGCTTTCTCTAAATGTGCTGAAATATGTGGGACCTATTCTCTTATATTGGTTGATACAATGATATATTGTGTGAAAAGGACATTTGGTGACAAATTAACGGCAGTATGCAGCTTTGGAGAAAGAAGAGAAGGCTGTCACTGATAGCTGACTCCTTCCTTTGCTTAGGATTTTGGAGATGTCAAGTTCCCCTAGAGTTTCTGTAAAACCCTTCACTGATTCAACGAACTGCACTTTCTTCTTCTTGGTAAACCCTAGAATACTAGCCAGTAACCAATCATATGTTCTTGAGCAAAAGTTAATTTGTAGATAAGGAGATGATGGTGCAAAAATGGTTACACCATTTGAGGTAAAGTAGGGGCTTTTGGGTGGCACAGTCAGTTAAGCAATGGACTCTTGATATCTCCTCAGGTCATGATCTCTGGGTGGTGAGATCGAGCCCTGCATGGGGCTTTGTGCTCAGAACGGTGTCTGCTTCAGATTCTTTTCCACTCTGCTCTTCCCCTTGCTCACTTGCTCTCTCTCATTCTCTCTCTCTAAAATAAATAAAAGTCTCGGGGTGGGGGGGGGGAGGAAAAGGTAAAAGTAAAAAGAATACTTTCACAGTCGCACCATGTGCTCTGGCACTGCTCACTGTATCCCCCGTATTATAGGTGAGAGAACTGAAGCACAGAGAGGTTAAGTGATTTGCCCAAAGTCACACAGTAGTACCTAAGAGGGCTAAGCTGTGAACTCAGAAATGATCCAGTCCCACCTCGCACACACCCTTAGATAACATTCCTACCTGTATTCATCCCTAAGAGTAAGCATTTCTTCTGAATGGGAGCTTACCTTTTCCAGATACCATCTGCTTTCCCAGTCTTTAAAACAACAACCATAAAATGTGAACCAAAGAGATTTTTCCATGGTTCAGGGTGGGGAAGATCTGATGTGGATAAATATGAAAGAGCATAAAGACATTTCTATGAACTTTAGCACCTAGAAAGAGCAGATGGGAAATCGCATGCAGCAATTGATTGTATCCTGATTTTCACTCTGCCAAATGTGAATATTCTGTGTGACTTTAGACAGCATGGCTGGTGTCACAGTGCTGTGTTTTATCTGTACCCTTCTGATTTTCTCGGTGCTGAGGATGCATGCAGAGCCAAGAAGGAGATAGAAGACGTGGTCCAAAGTCCATGACCCTAGGAGCCAAAGAGAGCTAACATGTATATATGTTCTTTTGTCCCCCTAACGCTTAGGCATGTCCTGCTGTGATCCAAGCTCTGTGCTAAACATTCAAGATCTAACAGTGAAATGATTGAACCATTCTTCTCTCAAAAAAGCTACAGTCTAGTGAAGGAGTAAGACAAGTGAAAAGGCTATTAAAGCAGGAAGGGTACCAGGTACAGGAAGGGCAGACAGTCCTGAGTGCCGTTGGCTATGTGAGGAGCAATAACCTGAATTTAGAGGTTGGAGGCAAGGGTGGGAAATGGCCGGTAAAGCCAAGAGCCTGATGAAGAAGAACTGGCCAAGTGGAAGCGAGTTGGAGGAGAGAGAGATTGCTCAGAGCCGAGAGAAAATGTGGAACTCCTCCTTGAGGAACTCAACTGGGGAAGGCTGCTAGAGTACTGGGGGCGGTGGGGGTGGGGGTGGGGGGGTGAGTAAAGGATGAAGCTAGATTATGCAGGACTTCCTGAGTCTTAGGGAGGAGTTTGAAAATGAGAACCCATTGAAGGATTCTATGCATGTTACAACCAAATTCATTTTTTTTTAAAGATTTTATTTATTTTTATTTATTTGACAGACAGAAATCACAAGTAGACAGAGAAGCAGACAGAGAGAGAGGAGGAAGCAGGCTCCCCGCCGAGCAGAGTGCCCGATGCAGGTGCTCAATCCCAGGACCCTGGGATCATGACCTGGGCTGAAGGCAGAGGCTTTAACCCACTGAACCACCCAGGCGCCCCCCAAATTCATTTTTAAAAGCTCATTGACTACAGGATGCGAAATGAATTGGAGGGAAGATAAGTCTAAAATGAGAGGAACCTGTTGAGAAGGCTGTGCGCTAATTCCAGATGACAGTGGCCTGGAGCACGTCAGTGACCCCTAGAATGGAAGCAAACGGAGGAATTTGTGAGTTTGAAGAAGGTAGAAGGCGTGGCCTTGGTGTTACAATCTAGTGAGCTGGTAAAGTCAGGGTCTTGATAAAGGAGTTTGAAGGCAAAAAGATGCCATTATCATGGTAAATTTTATTATTACTACCCAGGAAGATCGCCATTTCATGATTTCTTGTCTTTTCCTTTTAAAATATTCAAGAGCCAACAGTTGAAGCTCTGAGAATTAGTTCATTTCCTCCCCCAATATTCAATCCCATAAAATCGTGTCCTGGGCCCCAGATTCATTTTGCTCCTTTCCACCCTGACTCTCTTCTGCTCACTGACTGCTGAAGGCCTGAACCAGGCTTCACTGCCAGAGCATTTTGCTCCCAACCAACTGGAAAGGTAGGAAATAACCTCATAGAGTAATTCTCCACTTCGGAGCAACTAGGAATGCCTTCTCAGGCAGTACTCTTCCTCCTCCCTGTTTGCATTTTAATAGAAGAATGGTACAGGAGGCCCAATGACCTTAAAAATAAATCTCTGCTGATAAAATTCCTCTCACCCATTCAGACAAATGGAAAATATTATGAGGAAACATGAAAGTATTTCTGCTGTCCTTTGGACCGCATCATTCTTTGATCGTCCCACCTGGGTAGGCAGAACAGGCTTGCAGGGAAACCAAAGAAATGTGGACACACCCTAAGTTCCCAGAAATCTTTGCTAAATCACAGGGTAGTAAGCCCTGCCTCCATCGAGTCCACTTGAGTTGCCTGGCACGCCATTTTGAAATCACTAGCAACGCACGCTGGCCATGCATTTAAGGTAGAAACTGGAGAGCTTTCAGAATAACAGATTTCCCTGCTCTGAAATGCAGTCTACACAGCAGCCACTTTTTAATTCATCATGGTCTTGTAGCAAGATTATTGATTATGAAGTCTTGAAATGAATAGCCAGAGATGGAGAAAGTGTTAGAATTGGTATTTCTTTAATGATTTAGGGATTATTGGCCATTCATTTTCAACTATTTGTAATTGAAGTCTTGAAATAATGGAATTTATCAGAGGAATGCCTCATTCACCCTTGGATAATTTGAACATACTGAAATGGCACATGTGGACTCATAAATCGTGTGTGTGCACAAAGGGGTAATGTATCACTCCACCCCTCATTCACTCAGGGCTGGGGGAGGAAAGGCATGGAAGGATGAGTTATAGCTTGCGAGACAGGATCCCATAACTTCACATCTTGTGTCTCCAAGAGGCTTTTTTTTATATAACCTTTACATTATTTATACTTGCTGGTCATTCATGATAAAAGACACTTTTATCATGAGGGATTTTTTTAAATCACTTTTTTAATTATTTAATTATCAAAACACTCACAAATGTTTTTGACAAAGTCACTTTTTGGCAAATGGATCATTGCCCCGGGCTTAGAGCAATGGGTCTTGTTGTCTACACAACTGTGCTGAATTAGGCATATTATTTCTAATATGAGCCGGAAATGATAAACATATTAAAATCAAATTAAATTATTTCTTTGTGGAGTCGTTTTAGGCTTAAAGTGAAGAGAGTGTAACTTTTTTTATTCTTATTAAAGCTGTAACAAGAAATTCAGTTAGTATTTTTAACTACTGCGGAGGGCAGACATTGTGTTATAGAGACAAGCATTTGCTTTAAAGCATCAGTTCCCCAGAACTAACTCCTTTGCCATTACAGTTATTTTCTTACTCCAAGTCTTTTGTATGCTGATTGAAATCTCAGTCTATGGGGATTGGTGAGCCTGGAAACCTAGAATTTTCTGTGTTAAGGAGTGTTTACAAATATCACGTAAGCTATATGGCTATCAGTTAAATACTCATATTATTTCTCATCTGTGGTTTGCATTTGGGGTTTATTTCATGTGATCAACGTATCTTGGAATTTCCTTAGGAATGCAGATTCTCAGATTCTGCCCCCCACAACCTACCCTGTCACCCCTCAACTACATTTTTTATAAGATGAGAAACTACATTTTTTATAAGATCCCTAAGTGATAAGTACATCCACTAAAGTGTGAGAAGCCCTACTCTGCATGGTTGTTGGATGGGAAATGACATTTTGAAGGAGACCTGAATCATTAATGAATCTGAGGAGGTTACTTAAGAGGTAAAATAACAATGATTGACTTTTGAGCACTTAATGCATTCTAGGCATCATAGTAACCATGTGTTTTATATGCATTATCTCATGTGGGCAAAAGGGAAAATAAGACTTTTTCTGAGGATGGAGAAGTGACTTAGTAAATACAGATATTCATGAATGTTCTAGATAGTTATTGTAGCCCAGAGAAAAGAGCTAAATCTAGAGGGGAAGTACTCAGGATCAGAACAGGTATAACTAGCCTACGTGAAGAGTGTAGACTGGAGCAGAGATGATGGAGACAGGAAGGTTTTCAGAATGACCAAAAAAAAAAAAAAGAAAGAAATGTTACAGTAATGAATTCAGCCAGCCAGGGAAAGCTATTTGGAAGTGACAAAGTGACATAGCCAATATTCTGGAAACACATAATGATTTTCACTCATCTCACTTTAGAACAAAGATTAAAAACTATGTTGCATATTTACTTTCTATGCAAATACACATATAAACAATATAACCATATATTACTCTATATGGATTCAAGTCTTTGCAATGGATAATTCTTACTACCTTAATATTGGCATAGAAGTGTATTACTTTCAGTGTATAATCATGAGTATTGATTTTTTTTTCTTTAAGAAACAGGCTTAAGATTAATAGGTAGGAAATATAAATGGAGGACAATTTATTTAGGGATGAGAGAAATTAGGTTTTAATCTTGATTCTGACCCAATGCTTACCATAATAACTGATAAACCAAATTATAATCAACTAGTCTGTTAACAAGACTAATGTTACTGGTATGTTTCATAGAATTGTTTTAATGGCATGCAAAACTTAGTCTTGAATGAAGGGACTTCTGAAATTTGGGAGAGTTGATAATGCTTCTATTTGCTTTAGTTTCTTAGGGACTCAGATCATTCTTATTCTACTATGAACAATTTCTATAATTATACGAGACAATAAACAGTTCCCATTAATGTCATTAGAAGCCACTGCTATAATTCCATTTTCTAGAAGTAAATGTAAAATGGCAAGTTACCTGAGTACTGATATTATCAATAACTTTCTGTTGCCACGTGACAAATTATCCAATAACTTAGCAGCTTAAAAGACAAATGTTTATTATCCCACGGTGGGTCAGGAATCCAGCTAGGTGCCTGTGGCTCAAGGATTTTCATGAGGTTGCCATCAAACTGTTGGCTGGGGCTGTTATTTTATCTAAAGGCTCTACCTATTATAACCTATCATTTATAAGGTTATTATTGGCTAGCTTCAGTTCCTTGTCACATGGGAAGCAGCCAGCTTCCCACAGAGCAAGGAATCCAAAGGAGCTCGAGAGAGAGAAACCATACTCAAGATGGAAACCATGGTCCTTTTTATAGCCTAATCTTGGAATTACTTCTGCTCTATTCTATCCATTAAAAGCTAGCCAGTAAGCCCAGCCCATACCCAGGAAGAGGATTGTGAATACCAGGAGGTGGTGATCACTGCAGTTGGCCACAATTATTGTGTTGTTGTTGTTATTGTGGTTACGTAGGCTCCATGCTGGGCATAGAACCCAATGTGGGGCTCTAACTCACATCTCTGA
This sequence comes from Meles meles, assembly GCF_922984935.1. Classification (NCBI taxonomy): domain Eukaryota; kingdom Metazoa; phylum Chordata; class Mammalia; order Carnivora; family Mustelidae; genus Meles; species Meles meles. Next base: position 58,331,040 of record NC_060077.1, read on the forward strand.
GGTCAAGACCTGAACTGAGATCAAGAGTTGGATGTTTAAGAAACTGAGCAATTCAGGCACCCCACAACTGGGGGAGGGGTGATTGTCTTTCTTCCATATTTTCTGATAAATAAATTAAAAATGTTACAGGCAATAAAATTAAAGAGAAAATAATCTTTTATGAAACATGTTGATGAGTAAAGTCACTTTTCTTTGGAGTTTTCTTAGTAAGACATTGAATCGACTGAAGACAGGATTTATTAATGGAACTTCCTGGCCGTATAGTAGATCATGTCATGAATCCAAGTCTGAGATCATTAACCTAACAGGGTTTTGTAGAGCTTTCAAATTTTTGCACCGAAAAATTGAAATAGCAAACCCCCCTGGCGATGATAGGAACACATCAATCTTTCTCATTGCCTAACAGTCTTCTTCTTGCTCTGTTCTCAATAGTATGCTTGAGAGTTCAAACCGGCTTGATGAAGAGCACAGGCTGATCGCCAGGTACGCAGCAAGACTGGCGGCAGAGTCCACTTCCTCCGTAAGTAGTCTGAGAGAGAGGCTGTCATTCATGTTCACTGTTATCCTGATGGTCAGGGCTACCACAGCAGGGCTGAGGAGGTGTTACTGGATGGCCTGAGGACCTACACATGAGCCTTCCACAGCTTCCCTTTGTCCCTCTCCAGCTATGGTTCTGGAAGAGCAGAAATCGTAGCTTCCACTATGAGGTTATAGAACCATATTTCTGCACCAGCCCATCCCCTGATTTCTCTGGATCGTTTCTGATCACTTAACAGAAAGAGCAAAGTAATGACTCCAATTCACAACTGCCCCAGAGGAGTTTCTACTTTTATCAGTATGTAATAGATAAAAGAAACAAAAAATCACATAATGAAATCAGAGGGAAAACCTGGATCACAGGTCAAAGATGCCACATGCCAGACTTAGCTACCCACGAAGCCATTTACCTAGGACCTCAAATGTCTTCATTAGCAACATAGATCTTTTCTTTGTTTTAAAATAAATGCTAATTAAAAAATCATAGAAAAGCTTTATAAAAGCTAGACATTTTACCAAGCTTAACCTTTCTCACAGTCGTGTATTTGGACATTAAAAAGCAGGCTGAGGGGACACCTGGGTGGCTCAGTGGGTTAAAACCTCTGCCTTCGGCTCAGGTCGTGATCCCAGGGTCCTGGGATCGAGCCCCACATCAGGCTCTCTGCTCCACAGGGAGCCTGCTTCCTTCTCTCTCTCTGCCTGCCTCTCTGCCTAGTTGTGATTTCTCTCTGTCAAATAAATAAAATATTTAAAAAAAAAAAAAAAGCAGGCTGAGCTTTTCCTTGTCTTTGCAGGCTTAGTCAGTCAGGGCCAAGTTAAAAATCTTGGCATTCTGTGGTGGAAAGATGAATTGTGATCTTTTTAATTTGTTTAAAATCCAATTGAGGAATTTCTACTGTAAAGTAAGGAAAGCAAGGGGCAGGGAATTATATATAATCTGCCCCTGTTTTTATAAAACAATGACAAATTAAACCTTCATTAAATCCACACGCAAATACATACATATATTTAAATACAGTATGTAATTACATGTATATACATATATAAACAGACATACATACGTAAAAGTTGACTCTTATTTGGAAATCTGAAAGTCAGACCATCCTTGTAAAAAATCCTCTTATAATTGTAAGAAATGTTCATATTGTGTAAAAGAACTCATTTAATAAAACAGTAATTTGATTTTGCAACTAAAAGTACACATATAAATAATACATATGTAATACTATATAATCATATACCATACTTCTATGTATATCTGTATTTAGTCAGCAGTTAATTTGTATATATATATCTATATATATAATTTGTTAAGATTAATTTGTGTGTATGTGCATGGATATATATGTGTATATATATATGGAAAAATCAATGTCTGTGTATATGCCAGTTTTTAAAGTCAGCTGCATGACCAAGAATGATAGAATGGCATGAATGTGGGGGAAGGGTGTATAGATTCATCAATGTAAAATTACCTATATGAATAAAGAAATGCTAAAAGTGTGTTGACCAAAAGAAGAAGAAAAGAAAGTCCTAGTAACTAGGATTTTAAAACTATGTAATTTTTAATTGTACATTACAGTGACTGAACAGTAGTTCTAGAGAAGTGTCTCAATAGGGGAGTATTTTTTACACCCACCCATATTGAGAGAACCATCACAATAGGGACAGAATGGCAAGAGTGAAATAGATCCCAAAGACTTCAAGTCAGAAAGCTATAAAATAAGGGCTCCCAGGTGGTTCAGTCAGTTGGGCACCAGACTCTTGATCTGGGCTCTGGTAATGATCTCAGGGTCATGAGCCTGCAACAGGCTCCACACTCAGCAGGGAATCTGCTTGAGGATTCTCTCTTTCCCTCTCCCTCTGCCCCGCCCTGTATTCTCTCTCTCTTTCTCTCTCAAATACATAAATAAATCTTTAAGAAGCAGGGGCACTTGGGTGGCTCAGCTGGTTAAGCATCCGACTCTTGATTTCAGCTCAGGTCCTGATCTCAGGGTCACGAGAATCGAGCCCTGCATCAGGCTCTGCATTCTGTGCTCAGCACAGAGTCACCTGGAGATTCTCTCTCTCCCTCTCCCTCTGCCCCTCCCCACCCCTCTCTCTCTCACTCTCTCAAAAATAACAAATAAAACTCTTTTTTAAAAAAAGTAAAAGTAAAAAAATAATATAAAAAAAGAAAGCTACAAAACTATTTTTTCTGTGTTCTGTGTATTTGCTGTCCAAGGAATGCTGTTCTGCTTTTCATTGCAGAGGTGTCCTCCAGATCCATAGAGAAGCTGGTCCTTTAGGAGATGAATGGCAACTTCATGTATTTGCTTTTCTTGTTTTGATAGAGATAATTTTTTTCTTTCCTGTCTGCCTACCTCATGATCTCTGTCTCCTCGAGCACACACGGTTTCCTTTCCCATCGTTAAATAGTTCACCACGTGTTTTACAGCAGCCAGCCCAACAGCGGGGTGCTCCGGACATCTCCTTCACCATTGATGCAAACAAGCAGCAGAGGCAGCTGATCGCAGAGCTAGAAAACAAGAACAGGTAAGGCTGCTTAGACACGCTGGCTTTTTGGATCAAAGTGTGTGCTCACTGAAAGCTTGTAGTTGGGACACCTGGGTGGCTCAGTCCGTTAAGCATCTGCCTTTGGCTCAGGTCGGGATCCCAGGGTCCTGGGATCCAGTTCCTCATCAGGGAGCCTGCCTCTCTCTCTCCCGCTTCCCCTGTTTCTGCTCTCTCTGTCCAAGAAATAAATAAAATCTTTTTTAAAAAGTTCTATGGACAAAAATATAAAGGAAGTTACAAACTTGGTTGGCACATTTCTATGTTCTTAGAAGGAAAGAAAGACTAAACTGAAAACTCCCAAGCCCACAAATATCTTACCTTGGTTGCAGTGTTCACCTGCTCTCCCACCTCTCCAAGGCACCTTCTTTTCCCTTTCAATCCTCTATTTCCACTCAGCATGAGGAGAAATCAGGACCTCCTTTAAGGGGATACCCCAGGCAGGAATATCTGCCTCCATGTGGAATTCCAGAATCAGCAAGAAGCACAATAATGGCCCAGCTGTTGTGGGTTACCACTGTTCCTGCTCGTTTCCAGGATGTTTCTAGACACTGTACGCTCTGAATGCGTGTTGTAGGACCAGAGAGAGAACAAAGAAGGAAAGTGAGAACAGAAGGCAGAAAGAGAAGTGCACTGTGTCCCTTAGTGCTTTCATGGCCCATAGAGTTCCCCGCCCCATGTCTGAAGAGCAGCTAGTCAGTTCTGAACACATTTCACTAAACCAGCAGCCTCATGCCCTCCAAAGAACCCAGAACCATGTCCCAGAAACTTCTCTAGGTTCCACTCCTGCACTATGGGAATTCACCCTGGGGATCTCGTGGTCTCCAAGGTGACAACCCACTAATCAGATCTCTGAGCTTCAGGGGAGGGTAGAGTTCCTCACTTCACTTGATGACTACCCTGGTGGACATTTCATCGATGACCTTAGGAGGTAATGCTTCCTCCTAGCACATCTGGAGGAGCCAGCTGGGTTCGGTATTAGGAGTGACAGGACTCTTTCTATTATATTGCATTAAGTCACAGCCTGCATAGGCCAGACCAGTCAGAGCAAGTACCAAAGACAGGGAGTCAGATATATACAAGCTTTGGAACCCAGCAGCTTGAGTTCACATCACCTCTCCCACCTATCTTTTATTGAACGTGGATGAGTCAATCAACTGGCCTGTGCTTTGATTTCCTTATTCATGAAACAGATAATAGCAGCACCCATGTATAAAATAATTTGCATTTAAATAAAATAAGATGAAAGAAGAGAGCATCGTTCTTGGGTAGAAACTAAGTACTAATGCTCTTACATATCTTACCATAATTTTCCTTATCAGAGTAGCTTCTCTCTCTCTCTTCCTTCAGCTAAATGCTGAGTCGTGTTTCTCTCCTTGGAACCACCAAGGAGAACTAGTGAGAGTCGCAGAGTATCAGGATGTTAGCCCTGGAGGAGATCCTTGAAATCCCAGCTTACTGATTTTCAGGCTGAGCTCTGTTGGACCCAGAGGCTCTGCGGAGGTGCCTGAAGAGGGGGAGGGAAGGGCTTACAGCTCAGGACCCGCCCTCTCTTTCACCAGCTCCCTTTTAACCATTTGACATTCTGAATTCCCATAAAAAATTTCTCTTAAAGAAAGGTTTCCACCATGGAACACCAAGGAGGACAGAAGAAGGTGAGAAACCACTGAATTTCAATTCAGTCTTCTCACTGTACCCACGAGAGGTGTAGTGACTGCTAATTAGCTTCTTAACTCTGCTGTGTTTATGAAGCAGGCAGTTGTAAATCAGCCTTTCAGATGGAAAGCCATTGGCCTTGCTCATCAAGTTCACCTTTCATTCCTTGGTGCTGTCTCTTGTGCATTTTGCTGGATGGGAGACTAACTCCTCCCCCAAGAATAAGTGATTGTAACCTAGCGTAATGGCTTCTAACTCACTTAGGGATAATTTGCCTTGCATAGGTCACCCACCCTTTATGGCCAGCCTAATGTTCACCTCGGTGCAGGGCAGCCGGGGCTCCAACATCAATAATAGACGGACGTATCCCATCCCAGACAGAGGTCACGCCAATAGCACTCTTATGTCACACATTCAATTACAACGAATCCTTTTAAAAGCCCTTCCCTTCAAGGGCTACCCTCACTGAGATCCATTTGGAAGGCTGAAAATGTTAAGAAAAAGAAAAAGAATTTTGCCTAACCGGGGGCTTCTCAGATGAATCCGGTGAGAGGATCTCATTCTTGGTGAAAGAATGGGGTTATTTAGTTTTGTGAAATGAACACCATTTATCCTTATTTTCCCTCCAAGCACCTCTTACTTGGTAGCTGCAAGGACTTTGTGGCGTCAGACTGTGATCATCAATAATCGGAAGATACATTTTTTGCTCCGAAGCAGTGCACTTTTCAAAGCTGGACACATTACCACGGCATTACTTTACTTACTAGAGAGATTATTAGGTCCCGGCGAGAACACTCAGCTTCAAGGCTCCAGCAACGTGTGCAGAGTCTGAACGTGCGGGAGCTGAGCTCAGCCCTTCCTTCCCCATCAGTGCCCACCTCACCACAGCCCACAGCTCGGAAACACCAGTGCTCACAGAGGCTTACTTCTGCTCCAAAACGCGGGGTGACCCCACTGGGATGTTAGTATCCTGGATATCCTGGAAGTTGACTGACCCTAGTTTCTTACCTTCTTCCTCTCTCCCAAGAGAAATCTTACAGGAGATCCAGAGGCTGCGGCTAGAGCACGAACAAGCTTCTCAGCCCACTCCAGAGAAGGCACAGCAAAACCCCACTCTGCTGGCAGAACTCCGGCTCCTCAGGTAAGAGAGGGAGCCCGGGGCCTCTGGGGGAATGCAAGTGACTGGATCTTCAAAAATTCCAACGGCGTCTAACCAGAGAACAGTCCTTAGCCACCACAGCTGCTGACATAACATGCTTTTTCTTTTTTAATAGCATGTCCCTAATTGCTGGTATTTGGGGGGTTTCAAGGAGATGTGTTTATATTCTTTCCTTGGACACAAAGAAGGGGAATCAGCACTCTTTAGAAACAAAATCTCTCCATGGAAAACAGGTGAACTCAACTCTTCGTTATTTGCACTCTCAACAACAGTGTTATTTATGACACAAGTGACCAATAAAACAACACATAAACAGCTAAATAAACATCACAGGCTTTTACACAAAAATTCACCTATAACCCATGAAAAGGGGCCTGATTTTCTCTGATTCTTGGTCTGTAATAGCTTTACATGTTAAAAAACAGACTTCATAGCTTCTTGCTCTGCAAATGAATTAAACCACCTGGTGTTGTCTAGTCTGGCACCAGAAAACACTTGAGACTGAAAGGACCCTAGAAGGTCATCTGGTTCTGCCCCTGAATTTCAGTGCATTTCTCGGAGTCAGAAAGGTGCAGAGTAGTCGAAGACCACAGCGCCTCCCCCTGCGCATGTGCGAAAGGACAGGTGCTGAGGGCTTCCGGTCAGGCTGACTTAGTGCCATGCCTTGACTACGGCACGGGCTCAAACCTATCTGTGCAGCGAACAACACAAGGATAAATTCAAAGCCATTGCCTCGTTGAAATGTCATATTCCACGAGGCACTTTTAGTTAGCAAGTATGACATTCTTTCCATCTTCCAGTTTGGGAGCAGGGTATATTCCAGGTATATGGAACTCTGAGGCATGCTCTTGCTAGGAAGTACAGAGGCCTCTTCTCAGAAACCCTTGTCAGAATTAGGCTGCCGTTTACTTCTTCCATACAACTACATTAAGCAGGTTCTGTATGGCTACGTGTGGGTTTTACCATAGATGTTTCTAGGGGTTCCATCCCAGCCCTGCTCTTCAGACATGTTAGCATCCGGGCCCTGCAGGCTGCAGGCCCTGCCTGCTCTCAGCGAGACTCCATGCTCGCTCTCCCCAGGCCTGTGCACCTGGCTAGATGGCAGGTCCCCCCAAGATGTGAGTCATAGAAAGGAGATCTATGGAAGCTGCAAGCTGTGGGAGCTGCTTGCTGTGAAGAGATCATGTCATACTTCCAATACAAAATAATTTAATGGAAGAATCAGAAATTCTTCCTTTCCAGATGACAGAATCTCTGGTCCCACCTTTAGGGTGATGTATTAGAAATCCTTGCACATCCCACTACATCATCTCCCAGAAGGGATGAACAATGAAAGAAGGAAAAAGTGATATTTCATATCATCATTCTCAAAGGCAAATAAAAGTAAATGCTGCTCAAAAGAGTCTTTGTCTAATAGGATTATGTAGGCCCTCTGGGCTTGCAAGTTGCAAGTCTAACATACGCAGAAATATAACTGAATAAACCACCTCAGAAATAGAGTAATCATTCATCTACACGTCAAGTTACCTTGTTTCTGCCTGAAATGTTCTTTATACCTCTTCTGTTGGTTGTCCCATTCTCTGATGGAGGCATGGATGACTAGGAATTTTTCATAAATGTTTTCATCAGACCCTTCCTTCGCTTTGGTTCCATTTGGATGATGCATTCTGGGAAGGCATCTTGATGTGCCATTTTCCAAATGATATTTCTTCCCTCCTTGATGTTGCTGTCTTGGAATACACTGATAATTCCAAACACCCTCCTGGCCCTGCCTTGTGGGCCCTCCCATAGCCCCAGCTGAGCCCAAACCTATGCCAAGGAGTCTGGCTCTGTGAGAAACTTCAGTATTTGGGGGTGTTCACCGTCAACTGGTGGCCCATACCTGTGGCCAGAGGCCTAAGGCCTGAGACAACTAAATCCCAACGGATTTGCTTGCCTGTCATTCTACACATTTCTTCTACTTGGATATTTCTCTAGATACTTCTAAACCACTTATTCCATGCTAAGCACTTGCACAATTTAGGAGTTTCACAGATACCCTGAAATCCCTCTCTTAAAGAGCTCCTTTGAGTATTCTAACCTTTATTCTTTAGACATTTCAGACTCTAAAACAATGTCCTCTTGCACAGTTATGTTGGCCTTAGTTCACCCAGAGGGGTGGCCATATGAAGCTGCCATGGGAGCTGCTCTTTGATAGAGATCTCCTTTGTCCATTGCAGTTTGCCTGGGTCTCTTATTGAGAACCCAAGGGAGAAATTTCTTTCAGCAGGGGAACAGGTGAGGGGACAAAGAAGCAGAGCTCTGCTTTTCATGAACACATAGTTTATTTTTATCTTAAAGGCCCTATGACCTTTCTAAATAATCACATTTCCATTTTCACATTAGCTACACAAGAGCTGAGAGCCAGGTTTGCAACCCAGATCTGGTAACCAAGTGGGATTAAATGATGGGCATTTCTGTGGGCTAATCTGACACTTCCTATGCGCTAAGCTCTATAAACACTATCCCAGGTAATTGCTGTAACAAAGCCAGGAGATGGACACTATTATGATACTCTTTTTATAGATACGAAACTGAAGATTCACAGAAGCTAAATAATTTGCCCAAGAGCCCATACAGTGAGCAGCACAGGTGGATTCCGTCTCCTCTTCTTGGGTCTTAATTATCTCCTCCTGGGCTGTTAGGACTCAGTTGATTGCTGGCCTCTGGTCCCTCCACACTGTTATCAGATTTATCGTTCCTCATTTTATTATTCATTTAGTTCATTCAGCAAATATTTCCAAAATGCAGTATGCCCAGTATCTTGAAAAAGATACTGTCCTGGTCTCACAGAATATGTGGTCTGGTAGGAAAATGACAGAAATCCAGTAACTGCACAAGTAAGAAGATTATGATAAACTGAGATTAGTGCTACAAGGAGTCTTGTTTTTAAACAGAGACACTGTGATCATACCTGCCCTTCACTGCGATCAGAAAAGTCTACCTTGAAGCAGGATTGTTTCAGTCAAAGTATGAAAGATGGATACATAGGGAATGGGGATTAGGAGTGGCCGAGGGGATGGAACAGCTGAGGAAGGGTCATTGACCTATGTCAGCGTGACATTTTTATATTGTCAGGTTTTCATTTCAGAGTCTCTGCTCGAGCTCCACTAAATATTGTGCTTTTGCTCATTGAGACTGGGCATATCCATTCATACATTAACCTATGGTTAAAGCATCCACACATTTTTAAAATATAAGTTCCAATATCTCCAACCCAGACAGAAACCTTTGGGGCAAGGGGAAAAAACTGTGTGCATTATTCACTAATGATCATGAAATGATAGATTTGAAATTGACTTGAAAAGCTACATAGATGTCAGAAACATAAACCATTAATATTCTTCCCCATACTGCTTCATTTCTTTTCTCTTTCAAAGGTATTTTTGGTACTCTCAGTGTCAATATAAATGATAGAGTAGAGATTGTCCTTTGCGGTTCCATTCTTGCTGACAGCTTAATAGAAGTTCTGCAAAACAAACAAAATTAAACAAACATGAACCTTATAGGTTATTTGCAGTTAGAACAATTGTGTAGGAACTCCTTTATTCTGACTTTGTTTTGTATAAAGTCAAACCCAAAGCAGAAAACTTAAATTGACTATAAAAACTCTGTGCTATGAATATTTCACCTCTGAAAGACATGACATTGCATACAAAGGATGGAAGAAATGAAAAATTAACTTTTAAAATCCAATTTCCAAATACTAAAGTATTGGTATTTCCTTTGAGATTTACAAAAGGGTCCCTGCATTTGGAGGATCTATGGGATTGACCCTTTTCAGTGACAATTTGGTTTTTGTTTGTCATCTCAGGGAGAGACAATGGCAGGGCACAGGGCCCAGAACATAGTAAGCATTCAGAAAAGATTTCATCAAATGGTTGATTTGCAATAACCGTATTGGGTACAATATCACATAGGATTCTAATTCTATTTTAGTATGACTTCTAACAAACAAATGTACACCTCATGTTCATTTGACAACATTTTCCTGCTTGGAAACCATGTCCGAGTTCCAGAGATGCCCTTTTCCTGGTCGTCCACTATTGCCACAAGACTAAGAAATGTGATCAGCTCAGTGGGTTGAATGCTGTTCTGATGACAACTGCTTCTTTCTTAGACAGCGCAAGGATGAGCTGGAACAGAGAATGTCTGCTCTCCAGGAGAGCCGGAGAGAGCTAATGGTCCAGTTAGAAGGTCTCATGAAGCTACTAAAGGTAAGAAGTTCAAATACTTCCTAGACCTCTGACTATGGCATTTGTAAAAATCTTTCATACATAATGTGCAATTATTTTTCCAATGATTATGTGATTAACCCCAAAACATGGCTTCAGCCCCAGATATTAAGACCTTTTCTTAGATGCATCAAATGATAGCAGTCAATGACAAGTCTCATTCTTATCCATTTCCTGGAACCAGACCACTGAGGACCTTCAAAGGACAACTTCTTGGCTTATTTCCAGTTCCTATGTACTTAAAAATAATAAAGCTGGATTTATTTAGGAATATTTTACATTTAACAGCTTCAATAATTCTGAATAAAGTGAACAGAATCTAATGTCTAACTCAGAAAATGAAGATACAGCCATGAAATTTTGGGGGTGACTATAGTTTTATTAAGACCAGTAACTGTTAATTTCAGTGAAACATTTTACCTCATCTGTGTGGCTTTAGCAGCAAGTCACATAACTTCTGTGAGTCTCAAATGCAAACTATAAATAGGTATTTGCTCTCTGCGGGGAGGGGGTTTAATGAGATGGCCTAGGGAGGTCCTCTGCCGAGTACTATAATGTTATTCTCCCTGGGAAGTAGCATTCTTCCTTTCATATCTCTATTCCCTTTTTCGGTATATACTAAATCACATTCCAAGTCACAGAGAGAGCAATCATGGCCCCTTGGCCACAGTCAGCTCAGTAGAGGAGTAAGAGCTATATGGTCGGCCTGCCTGATGTAGGCAAGCAGGAACCTCTGTGGATTGGAAAGGGGACTTGCCAAAGGCAGGAATGGAAACTTCTGATGGAGTGAGGAAGGCCAGGTCCCTGGGGCAGCTCACCTGTGAGACAGACGTCCCTACTTTAGGTCCCTGGTTCTCCCGCATCCCTGACACACCAGAATTTATTGTTTCTCCCTTCCTCTTTTTCTTTCTTTCCTTTTCTTTTTTCTCTTTTCTTTCTCTCTTCCTCCTTCCTTTCTTTCTTTCTTTTATTTATTTGACAAATACTTGCTGAAACCTGTGTCCTGGCCCAGGTGTAAGTGTGACGCTTCTTTCTTTTGTTTTCTCTGCTCTTTTTTTATTTTTTTTTAAGATTGTATTTATTTATTTGACAGACAGAGATCACAAGTAGGCAGAGAGGCAGGCAGAGAGAGAGAGAGGGAAGCAGACTCCCCACTGAGCAGAGAGCCCGAAGCGGGGCTCAATCCCAGGACCCTCCCTGAGATCATGACCTGAGCCGAAGGCAGAGGCTCAACCCACTGAGCCACCCAGGCGCCCCTTTTTTAATTTTTTAATTTTTTTTTTAATTCTTTATTCAACTTTTCCTGCCATCAGTGTTGGGAATGCTTTATCGTCTCTAAACAAAATCTCCTTTTCAGTGTATTAGACCCATAAAGCATAGAACTCACTTTTTGTTGTACTGTACATATGAAGATAGGACTAGATAACTAATAACCTCTTACTGTTCTGCCCTATTATCTCACTGGATGATCCAGAACAGTTCTTTCTGCTTTCCTTTTCAAATATATCAAATGAAGAGGGTCGATCTCATCTTTCCCTTCACTGAATGACAGGAAACCTTGAAAACATGCCCCCCCCCAGACTTATATTCCCATAGCTTCTGTCAGCATAGTGATGGGATAGGAGTCCACTTACCGCCAGCCATCTTGGCATCCATCTAGCACACCCGAGCACAATCTATCAGATCAGGATGTACAAACACCCGGAGAGAGGGATAGACTGTGTTGAAAGATGTATGGACACAGGGAGGAAAGAGATGGTCTGTCTCAAATACCTGAAGAGACGTGGAACTAAAAGTCACCAAGGTAGGAGAGGTGGCCATCAAAGCCATGTTGATGTTTCCCCCCCTTTGCGTTCCCTCACACTGTGTACATGCTCTTGCTGGAACCCTGGGTAATCTAACTGTTATTGATTCAATCTTTCTGTAGGAAGAAGAACTGAAGCAGGGAGTAAGTTATGTTCCCTACTGCAGGTCTTAACTAACTGTGGAGGGGCCTGCCATCCTGCTGTTTTTCTCATTGCTTTTGCCTCTAATGTATGTTCATGCTTCAGTTTGGAAAGAGAAAAAAAAAATCATACTAATTTGCTTCCTTTTCAATGTAGTGCTTGAATGGACACATACAAAATTTAGCATTTTTTATAAATATTACTACTGTCAGCATCAAAACAAGAGCTATTATATCTTTTAGAAGAGGGGAAAAAATTATAATTTGTTGGAACCTTTCTAGATCTCCAGCAGTCTACATTTCAAACCAATCTCATGCTTTTCTGGGTTGTTGATCAGACCCTTCTCTTAGTAGAGAGATGCCTACCACCGCCACTAAAGTTACACTAGAAAAAGCCCACAGATTCAAGCTATGCTCTACATCCTCTCATGCTGTCAACCAATTAGTTTAGTATCCATTTTAATGGAAAGGCATGGGACCTCTTTGTATAAAAAAGTCAGCCAATTGCATCTCTTTTCATTGCATAAGTATTAAGCTCTGTCCTCCCTGTCACCAAAATGTGTTCAATGTAAGAGAAACACTGTCCATTGTTTAGTTCTTGCAAGCAGAATCCCTACCATTGGTTCATAATAATCTCAAAAGAATAGGTAACTTTCAGGCTTTCTCTTATCACCAAGAACCTTTCTGCTCTGGGAGTTCACAAGGCCCTTACCTATGTCTTCTCCGGAAGCAGGAGCACCGTGACTCTCATAACCGTAGTCTAAACTGGAACCCTCTGTCTGACCCTGTGGTCAGGTCCAGGGCCAGCAGAGGGAGTAGCATACTCAAAAAATAACAATAACAAACTAGAAGCAAAATAACAGCAGCTTTAATGTCAAGTGCATGTACTCTTGCTAGTGTTAGCAGGAAGTTTCATGTTATTTCCTGGGATCGATTAGAACCACAGCCTGTCCGATTTCAGCGTACCTTTTATTCTTCTGTATTCTCTTTCCTATTATTCATTGTGTGTGTTTGTGTGTAACAAAGAATGTTTGCAAAATGCTGGACACATTTTTACCCTTCATTCCCACGGTCTGTAAAAAAGGAAAGTGTAAAACTAATCTGTAATGTCAGACAATAAAGACAATGTATGACACTATTTTGTATTTTGTGAAAAAAATTTACTCGACTAGAGTCAAATCTGACAGAGAGAGAGTCGCCCTGGGTGAAGGACGGGCACGTATAGCCTGTGTCATTGCCCGTAAAGCCACACGCGGGGTATTGCTATTATACTTCCAACACACTTAGATCATGCTAGACAAGAACGCCTTGCTGTGCCGCTTCTCTTTGCAACAGCCTCTTTTCTTTCCTGTCTCTGACTTAGCATGTGCACAGAAAAAGGAAAAAAAAAAGGCTCAGCTATAACCTTCTTCTGCCAAGTGGAGAGAGAGGGCAGTCATCCTCTAGACAGTCAGCCTCCTTTGAGCAAGGTCCCTCCTGGACCCCCTTTCCTATCTCTTCCCAGGCTACCTGTTCTGGAAAGGCTCAGTGGACCAGTGGGTTCACGAACATATGGCTGCCCAGAGCCAAAGCTTGGCTGAGGCTGAGCACGTAGAGCAGTGTCCTGCCTCCTTGCCTTCCCGCTCCTCCCACGGAGCCCTCCCTAGCTCCGCAGTCTGGGAGAGGCAGCCCTCAGCTGGGTCCTGCTGCAGAGGTTCTCGTGGGCACCGTCCAGATGGCAGCAGTGCGCTGTCTGGGCACGGAGACCCGTTTACTCGTCTTTCCTCATTTGATTTGCTTGTACGCTCAAGCCTCTTCTCGAAAAGGACCCGAGATAGTTTGCAACAAAAGTCATCAACAATGACTTCATAAAATAAATTCAGAAAAATCAGAAACGAAAAAAAAGATAACGCCAATATGCTCATCTTGAGCAGCAAGCGTGTGCCTCGGAGCTTTTTGCCCAGGAGACGAGAAAAAAAAAAAAGAAAAGAAAAGAAAAACATAATTGGTGGTTTTATCAGAACCGAAATGCCAGTTCTCAGGGGACCAAAATTTCGCTTGGCATGAAATATAAAAAGGAAGTCTTCCCTCAGAGCTTTAGAGGAGGAGCACTAAGTAATGAGCTAAGTAATGCAGCAGCAGATGTCAAGTGGCTGATTATGACACTGACCTTCAGCTGAAATTAAAGACAGAACCCTGTCCTACCCCGATCTGGAGCAGGCGGTTCTACAAGGAAATGAACTTATGCCATCCAAATGTATAGACTTCCTTTGGTATAACATGATCTAAGGAGAGAATTTAGAGGTTTTAGTCTGGCGTGTGCTTCTAAATTCTGGTTTTTTATTTATGAGCCTTACCCCCTTGGGGACATTCTCTTTGTAAAATCAGATTTCAGACACTGCGCACAACAAATTGTGCTTGATTTAATAACCTCTACTTGCTTTATCATAAGTCTGTGTGGTTCAATGTATTTTATTATACTGGTATATATAATTCCTACTTATACTGTTTCTTGTTAGAGGTAATGCATGAATTTATTCCCCTCGAGGAGAGAACATGAATTTAAAAAAAAATAGTGCCTGTAATATAACATGATGATTATGGTATCATAAGCAATAAATTTTTTTTTTACAAAACTTGCATCAAAACTATCCTACCCTCTTTCTTCTTTGTGTATCTTTAAGATTTATTGAAGGAACCATAAAAAGAACACTCATAAAAAGTTCAGTAATGAAGGCAGCTGGGGTGTAATGGCAGTGACAATATGTTTCAGTTTCTGGTAGGCTTCCAGTGCCAAATATCACATCCCAACCTAAAACCAGATATCCTGACTTTGAGTTCAGAATGTAAGGTCTCAATAAAAATTTCTGTAGAGAGATCACTGGTGTTAGACCTGATCGGAGGGCTCCCCACTCTTCTATCACACCTGGAAGATCTTGAGTAAGTCAACTAACTTCCCAGGAATCCATTAAAAACGCACTCATAATAACACAGCTCAGAGGGTTGTTGCGTAGATTTTCAAAGATAATGGATGTGAACGCACTTTGTAAAATACGATATGCATGTCAGATACTAGTATAAAATTGCAGATAGATGGAGACACATGTGTCCAACAGTATGCAAACTTTTCTAACTGGACCCCTATTTTACACACATGCACATACACAAGCACCTTCCCTCCTCCTCCCTGCCGTTAACTCAGTGTCCCGGTCAGAGCAGGAAAGTGAAACATTTCAAATCCTATCTCCTGCCCCCATTCTCTTCTCTCTTTACAACTGGAGGCCCTATGAACTCAGGAAATCCTGGTCGCTCAGGCTCCCACTTCTCTGAAACACATTGTGGAACATGAACAGGCCAGAAATGAGGAGTTTTACCTTCCTTGCCTTGCCTTGCCCATCCTCTCTGGTGGGTATCCTGTGGCTAGGGGTGACGCGGTCACAGGCGGAATAGGGGAGTTGGGGGAGGGAGGAGAATTCATCTCATAAATAATCAACTGCGATATTAGGACTAACATCTAGTCTTCAAAACATATCCTCTCAGACTCTCTCACTCTCTCTCACTACCTTTTTTTTTTTTTTAAGATTTTATTTATTTATTTGACAGACAGAGATCACAAGAAGGCAGAGAAGCTGGCAGAGAGAGAGGAGGAAGCAGGATCCGTGCTGAGCAGAGAGCCCGATGCGGGGCTTGATCCCAGGACCCTGGGATCATGACCTGAGCCAAAGGCAGAGGCTTTAACCCACTGAGCCACCCAGGCGCCCCTCACTACCTTTTTAATTAATTATTTATTTCTTTTTAAAGATTTTATTTATTCGTTTGACAGAGATCACAAGCAGGCAAAGAGGCAGGCAGAGAGAGAGGAAGGGAAGCAGGCTCCGTGCTGAGCAGAGAGCCTGATATGGGGCTCGATCCCAGGACCTTGGGATCATGACCTGAGCCGAAGGCAGAGGCTTCAACCCACTGAGCCACCCAGGTACCCCTCACTACCTTTTTTAAAATCAGGGGTTAGTCCATTAATTCTAGGAAAGTAAAAATTATTTCTCTACTTAAAAACCTGAGGAGATGACCTAGTTCAGATTAAATCTAGCCCCTTTTATGACATCAGAGACCCCCAAACCTGGCACCACCCCTCACCAGCCTCAGTGTCCTCGTTCCCCATGATGAACCGGTGCATCTACCATCCTGGCTCCCTCACGCTTCCCTTCCCTTGCTCATGACACGCTAAGGCCTGGAATGTTCTTCTCTCCTTGCAACACATCCTCTCTTCTGCCCCGAAATCTCCACTATTAAGATGCAAGGCAAGCGATGCCTCCTGCCTGACCTGTCAGAATTAGTCACCTCATCTGTGTCCCCACAGCACTGTGGACACAGCAATCTCTTTAAGGATAGTCAGTGAATGCGTACTGTATGAAAGGATGACAAGAGGGTCAAACATAGCCAAACACTGCTCTGCTGTACCTTCTCAAGCTGCTAATGAAAACCAGGCGGACTGGGCTGTGTTCCCAGCCAAACCTGAAAGGCAGACTTTTCAGCCACGGGGAGGGTGTCCACCCCTGTCTCGCGGTCATCTGCTCAGCCGCATCTCCAGGAACAGCTGTTTCAGCGATTACACATTTGGTCCTTTTCCTGAAGCCTCCCTCCTTTCTGGTGCTGAGAGGAAACCAAAATACTTCCTGGAAAAGAATCAGAAAAATGTATGGATTTTGTCAGCCTTCTTAAAAATTGATACACCAGCAAGTTGAGAGGATTCAGAGGATGGAGGGAAGAAATGAATTTTTCATTTATTCGCTAGGAAGCGAGCTATTCTAAATTTGCCAAGTATGATGTATGTTTTCCTTCTTCCATAAATCAACTGTTCTCTCAGGAATTTTAGATCTCTATTGATCTGCATGGACCATTGTCCCTTAAGTCTTCTCTCCATTAATCATCAAGTAATTTCCAGGAAAGGATGTTCAGAGATTACGCACACTATCTCTTCTGAGTTGTTAGCAGACAACCAGACTTCACGACCAGGCCAGAGGCCACCATCTATAGGGTTCACCACCTGAAAATGAAACCCAGTGTTATCTCCACTGATCTACCCCAATGCCAAGAGGCAGTTGCCCTTTCCTAGTGACCCTAAAGAGAAAGCTGGAAGAAAGGCCAGAGATGGCATTCCCAGCAGCAGGCCCCAGGAAATACATCAAACTGGACAGTGTCCAGACAAAGAGACATGATCCCCAGGGAGCCAGGGCCCTCCCCTCCCCAGAGTCTGGACACGCGGTGGGTGTTGGGCGTTGCAGGGAAGATGCCAGTGAATCGGGTCTCCAGCACAGAATCTCCACTTAGTCTTCACACAATCAGACTGCTTGAAATTGCACCAATTAGAGATTCATTAGGAGATGGTGGCTCTCCGTCGCTCACACAGTGGTGTAATTTAGATTCAGTCTATTGTTTCTCCCTTACCACATAACTACAGTCAATTATTTGTCTCTTAACACAGAACCACTAATAGGGGCTTTGAAGGAAGGAAGCAGACAGGAAGAAGTGGGGAAAGCTGGTTTTGGAGACCAGGCAGTACGAAGCAGGGAGCACTGGGAGTGGAAATGCCTCAAACACTGCAGGAAAGCTCAGGGCATGAGCAGAAGGGGAAGGAAGAGGCTTACAGACAGGAAGGTTCCAAGGACAGGGTTAGTGCCCAAGGCGGGGCGGGGAAGGGAGAGGGGCAGCCCCGCGGGCTCCCTGTACTGGAGAGCCCAACAACGTGTGCAAGCAGCACCAGGATAGCCATTAAAATACTGAAATGCACACCCACAGTCCCACATCTGAAGTCACTGGCTCCAGACGGGTCCCAGGAGTCAGAACCTCTGGGGCTTTAGAAAGGTCGTGCAGTGCAGGGAGCATATATACACAGTTTCAAATCCTTATGAAACAAAGTACGTTGCTTTTTGGATTTCAGATTTGCAGATAAGAGATTTGCACCTGCATTTCTGTAGTGATTGATAAACAGCCCGCAGGCTCTTCCACCCCTGGGGCACTCACACTCTCCCTGCAACCCGGCAACTGAAAGGTATCCTCCAGCCCAGCCAGAAGCCCTAGGCTGCTACTCCAATATCACGGATGGGGCCAGGCCCTGCACCTTCTCAGCTTCAGGCTGCTAAACCTTTCTCATTAGGGAAACCTGCGATGGGTGGTCCTGATGCCTTTGGTCCTCAGAAGCGACTGTGGGGCTGTGGGAAAGCCCCAGACTTGTAGACAAAAGGGGGATCCACTTTGTTTCTGCCATTCTCTAGCTTGGAGGCTTCAGGTAACCCAGTTGCCACCTCTGAACCTCAGTTGGCTAACCTGAAAAATGGGAACATAATACTTCATACAGTTGCTAGGAGGATGAAGTGAAATAGTTGGGGTTAAATTAATTTATAGACGGCAAATTCCTATTCGAATATAAGCAACTATCATTCCTAGATCCAATAATGAGGAGAATGAAACCAAACAATGTATGTAAAAGTGCTCTGGCCACTGTAAGTTACATAAAAAAGTGCCATTGTATTATTATTGTTATTATTATTATTATTACTACTACTACTACTACTATTATTATTAGGAAACTCCTACCCCAGAAGAGGGTCTGGCTCCCCAGAGTTGAGGGGGTAACCCAGCTGCATAACCAAGAGGAGCCTCCTTCCTTCAACCCCTTTGTCCAACCTCCCATCCCAGTCCCTCCTCCCTGCTGTGTGACTGGTCCCTGGGGAAAAGGACGGGTAAGGGCAAGAAGCCTGCCAGGGGCCCTGCCTGGCTCAGGGCAGAGGAACTCCTTTGAGGGCCCCTCAGAAGCCCAAACACAGCCGGGCCCCTGCATTCCAGGGTAGCCAGAGCATCTGTGCTCAGACCCCAGGCCAGGCTCTCCCGCTCGACCTCCCCCAGCCATCCTCTTTACCTCTCTGGGCATTGCGACCCACACTTGCACGTTTAGAGTAATGATGCCTAGTGCGGTTGGTCGTGGACAGAAGTCAGTGGGGAGGCACATGAAAACCCCTCTACCTGGCAAAGCACGACGCAAAAGTGAAGTCGTTTCCTATCGGTGTGGGGAACAGGAGGATACCACGGTAGCTCAGAAGCAGAGGTTTCGTGGTTAATGAGACTGAGCTGGCAAAGTCTGCTGGGGGAAACCAGACACATCCTTGAGCAGGCTGGGGCCACAGGCTGCCAAGCGTCACGCTCTTCCCTGGGCCCGGACAGACCATTCAAGGTACTGTTGAGAGTGAAAGAGTGGCATCCCCAGCCCACCGGCGTCACATGAGTACTTTGCTCTGCTCTGTTCACTTTTGCCTCCTTTCTAATTCTAGATTTTTCTCAATTTATAGATTTGACTTTTGTGTGTGATGCTGAGCCCCAGAAAGCTAACAGCATGGCATTCTCCAGAACTGATGTTGTGTGTCTTAACTGCAAGCAGACCGCACAGCAAAGTCTAAATCGAATACTCCAGAGCACTGCTCTCGTGGGGCATGTCCCTGGGTCTGAATGCGTTGATGGTCAGTCTCTAGGTCTTGCTATGAAAGAGTCCTCCGTCTCCCTGGCGGGACCCAACAGACTGGAATGGAGTTTATGTGAACACCCAATGCACCTGAGGGTCCCATGGCATTTCCTTACTCATGACTGGCTTCCTTCGTAGACTAATTATCATAACATGGGAAAGCTTTCCAAGAAACCTCATTGTAGAAACAAAGCTGTGAAATTCAAGGTGTGAACAGATCCATGCCTAGGACTGTAGTACAGACAGAAATGGCTTTTCGTTGTTTTCTACTTTTTTTCTTTACTCACTTTTAAATCTCACTGTTCTTATTGCTAAAATAACTGCTTTTTCATAGATGCAGAGAAGGACATTCCCTACAGGAAATGTGGCCAAAAATCCCTACAATAGCCGAAAATTAGAAACCCAGAGTTCTTTTCTCTTCCCCATTTGAATCGAGTCACAGAGCAATTTGACAAAGTGAACTTTTGCCCCAAAATAGGGATTAAACAATTTGTGCCTCATTTGATCCTTAATTGGAGACTCCATATGCACGATATTACATGGCATGATCTAGCCTATAAATTATCCTCTAAAGATCATGCCAAGACAGAGAGATTGAAAATTTAGGAATTATACAAACCACATCCATCCCCAAGAGTCTCCTAGCTTATATTTCAAACTCTATCCTGAAATGTCTTTTTATTCTACAGGGAACTTCCCTGGAAGAGGAAACAGACACACCTTGTAATTATCACCGCTTACCAGTAGCCTCATTACACGGGCACACATGTCGCGTCCTATAGAACAGTCCTCTACTAATATTCTTAACTTCCAATATGTAACCCGAACTCCAGACTACAGCCATGTGGTCCTGAATTATGTGCCCTGGCAACTCAGGTTTAGGATTACTGTCTGCATGGCCCCGGACGTCCTCCTGCTGGGGAATCCTCAAGGTTACTGTTTTTAACCTTTGCCCGAGGCTTGGGGGAAACCCTTTAATGACTTGCCTTGTCTCTCCAGACGCAGGGGGCAGGTTCTCCTCGCTCCTCCCCCAGCCACACCATCAGCAGGCCCATCCCCATGCCGGTGCGCTCCGCGTCCGCCTGCTCCAGCCCGTCGCACACCCCTCAGGACTCCCTCACCGGGGTCGGGGGAGACGTTCAGGAGGCGTTTGCGCAGAGTAAGTGGGGGGGGGGGGGGGGGGTCACTGGCTGTCGCTGCGTTCTGCTTCCCTCCGCGGCAAGTGGGACCCCGCGGTGTGCTGGGCGGGTGGAGTTCATCAGAGCCACCGAGCGGCTCGGCCCCGGT
This sequence comes from Meles meles, assembly GCF_922984935.1. Classification (NCBI taxonomy): domain Eukaryota; kingdom Metazoa; phylum Chordata; class Mammalia; order Carnivora; family Mustelidae; genus Meles; species Meles meles. The sequence goes on from NC_060077.1 coordinate 58,351,943, forward strand.
GGCCCTCGTCTGACTGGTCTGGAAACTCCTTAGGCGGGTCAGTGTCTCGCCTCACAGTCTTAAGTTCCTTCGGCGTCTCTAGCCCGGCTCCACTTTTTAGGAGTCTGTGCGCATGAAAGGAAGGGAAATCCTTTCACCGGTATCCCAGGAAACTTTATACATGGAATCCATTTTAAAATTCCGAAAGATCTTATGTCCTGCTCTCTTCTCTTGGTGTTCAAGCAAACTCCAGGTTGAGGTTAAACTGTCCCAGCCGGAGCGGGATGGAGCCCCGCGGCGATCAAGCGGTCGCTCCAGCGTTGAATCACTGCCTCTGTAACGTGGGGCCCTGGGGTTCAGCCTCCACAGTCAATGGAGGAGCCCCAAGAGTGATAAATAGGACCGCATTCTCCCACCTGCTGCGTTTTCCATTCGCACACCAGGGGTGGGGAGCAGGGTCGCAAGGGAAGCGGTTTTGTGCCTTTGGAAATATGTTAACCCTTGTGAAACTTTTTCTTGCCATCAATTTTTAAATCTACAGAAAGTTCGGGGGGAAAAAATCTTCCTACGGGACCCTCACCTTGCCAGTCTCATTCCCAAACTATTAGACAGTTTGGTTCTTCTCAGCTTTTCATTTATATATGATTATACGTAATTTTTACAAACACCTACTCTTCTTTTTCACTCAGACAAGACCATGCATTGCATTTTGGTCTGCAGGATGCATTTTCTTTAGTTTAGCAGTATATCATGAACATTTTTCCAGGTCCTCACATAGAGATCTAAGGAAAAGGGAGATTTATTCGATTACTAGTTTTAAGGCAAAAATAAATAAAGTCAAAAGACAAAAAATAGACTGAGGAAGACATTTCCAGAGATGTGGCAATCGAGTTTCACGACTGTAGCTCCACATAAAGCATATAGAGATCAGTAAGAAAAGACAGTCCTGAAGCAGAAACAGGTGCAGGATATGGACAGAAGAAGCACTATAAATCGCCAATAAAGATATAAAAGGATGTCCAATCTCACAAACTGTTGTAGAAATACACATATCACCTCTCGCTTAGCAGATTTTTAAAAATTAACATTAATAATAAGAGGAGATAGCAAGAGTATGAGGAAAGAGACCCTCATGCATTGCGTCTGGGGATAAAATCTTAAAATTTTAAAGGAAGAGAATGATGTACTCTCTACCCTGCGGGAGAGGAATAGATCCATAAGAGGACTTTTTCTTCTGAAAAAGAAAATAAGTTATATAAAATAAACTTTTTTTTAATTTTTAGATGGAAAAAATGTCCTTCCTCTCAATCTCATCTTGAAGAAATTTACAGCATTTGTAACCAAACTGAGCTTTCAATTATCATTGTTTTATCTGACTCTTGACTTCTTAATTTACATATATTATTTTACCCATTGAGGTTTACTTCCGGAGAAATTACCGGAAGAGCCGTCGTGGCTTAGGGGCAGCCCCTAGCTCACAAAGAACTCATGTTTTGTGACTTCATCTGCAAGTCAGGTGTTTGGAATATTGAGCCCTTTTTTTCCAAGATGTTATGGAGCCCTCTGTTCTGTCTCTACCTCACACCCAGGCTGGTCCACAGACACCCATTTAACCCTTTGTGTGCCTGAAACCTCATCGTAATCTTTGTCTGCCATGAAAAACCATAGTCGGAGTTGCAATTCAGAGTCCTGGATGTACACCTTCTGCCCAGGTCTTGCAGCAGGGGCAAGAATCCCCACCCCATCCCATGCTCTGGGGCATTCAGCTGATAGGATTCCCACTCCCCAGAGATACCTATAATGGTAGGGAGGGGGAACTCCAGGAGCCTTGACGGGAAACAGAGGCTGTGGTGGTGGAGATCAGAATCCCATGTGCTGGCCACCAGGTCATGGCAGAAACAGTAGCAGCAGCTGGCAACGTGCAGCTCTCCCTGCAAAACCAGACTTTACATCTGTGTGAGCTTTCCTAAAAAGAGGCGGCTGTAGATACTAGCTGACCTGGGACCATCCCAGTTTATGGCCGGTCACCTAGTCTTATTTTATCGCCAGTCCCTTTCACTCGCAGACTTGTCCTGATTTGCACAATAAGTTGAATGAACCCTAAGTACAATGTATTGTTTCAGAAAATGAATCAAAGCACTTCTGAAAAGGAGAAGTCTTTGAAGTTCTCTTGCTTCAGGATTATCAATGTAAATAATAAACTGCATAAAAATGGACAAGGTGTGGACAAGCTGTGTTTTTTTTTTAAATGATCATTTCTTCTTCACTCAAGGTTCAAGAAGAAATTTAAGGAATGACTTACTAGTCGCTGCAGATTCCATCACGAACACCATGTCCTCTCTTGTGAAAGAGCTGAATTCGGGTGAGTCCCCAATCCCCTCTAGGCTGTCCGCTCATTGCAGAGGGACCGATAAGTGCTAGGGGCCCCTGTTAGAGATTTCATTGTCAAGTAGAAAAAGATATATTAAAGATCTATGTGATACTTTGTTAGTATATTCAGACTTTTGAGTACTATTTATATTTCACTGATTGGAAGACGGTTAATACATGCTCAATGCAGAAAGTTTGAAAAATACAGAGAGGAATAAAGAAATATACCAAAATTGACTTGTAATCCTAGTTTTTGTAGTATCTGATATTTGTAAGGTATAATATCATGATCCAAAGTGACATGATGCTAAAGTTATTTCTTAAAGTCAAATGTTTTATTTACTCATTTAAACTCTGTTCATTGGGAATGCATGGCTATTTGAATGAGGCTAAATTGAAATTTACCTTTGCAATATGTCCAAAGAAAGATCTTTCCAGAAAATAAAGAGCATGACATTGAGAGGGACTCTTTATTCTAATAATACTACACAGTTTTTTAAAACTTTAACAGCATGAATATGCAGATAACTATCTTACCAGTTACATCTCATCTGTTCCTTTAGCCCCTCAGCAAGATAGTTGTCTGACAGTCACAAAGTTTGAGATTAAACAATTATAAGAAATACAACTTTAAGGGGTGCCTGGGTGGCTCATTTGGTTAAGCAGCTGCCTTCGGCTCAGGTCATGATCCCAGGATCCTGGGATCAAGCCCTACATCCAGCAACCTGTTCAGCGGGAAGCCTGCTTCTCTCTCTCCCTCTCCCTCTGCCTGCTACTCTGCCTGCTTGTGCGCTCTCTCTCTCTCACTCTGTGTCAAATAAATAAATAAAAATTATATATTAAAAAAAAGAAATACAATTTCAATATTAAAAATATCCTGGATTTAGGTTTCTTAAAGCCTCTATAATAAGAATTAAAGTACTAAAAATTGTTGCTGCTAGTCTAAATCAAGATTACCAAATAGGATAAAAATAGCAGTAGTTAATACATCACAACTAATGGCGTCTATCCACAGCCCTAGCACATGGTGACTAAAACATTCTTATTGTGGAAGCTTCAAATACTATCAGTTTATACTCACAATACTTTGAGATATTAAGTGAATGTATTATTTTAGTTTTGTATTTCCTGTATTAAAGTAATAATAAGGGGCACCTGGGTGGCTCAGTGGGTTAAAGCCTCTGCCTTCAGCTCAGGTCATGATCTCAGGGTCCTGGGATCAAGCCCCCACAGCGGGCTCTCTGCTCAGCAGGGAGCCTGCTTCCCCATCTCTCTCTTTGCCTGCCTCTCTGCCTACTTGTGATCCCTGTCTGTCAAATAAATAAATAAAATCTTTAAAAATAAAAAAAGAAATTAATTCAGTCAAGACAGAAAAACTCCTCAATATGATTGAGATTTAAAAAGACAATATTAACAAATAAAAAAAAATAAAAAGACAATATTGTATATACCAAATGATTTTCTAGAAATTCATGTCAGTATCAAATGTCATTTTGGAAAAAAAAGATAATAAACTCACCTGACATATGTATCACAACTGGTTAATGTTTTCCACAGTACAGGTTGGCTTATGTTAAGCCCAGCAGCCCTCTATTTGCCAATATTAAAAAAAAAAAAAAAAAAAATCTAAGTCATTCTTCGTTTCTTCCATGGTACCTAACAGAGGTGGGGAGTGAAACAGAGAGTAACGTGGATTCTGAATTTACGCGGACTCAGTTCGAGGATCTGGTTCCATCGCCCACCTCGGAAAAGGCTTTTCTAGCGCAAATCCACGCCCGGAAACCTGGGTACCTCCACGGCAGCACCCCCCCCAGCACCATGCGCAGTGATGTGTGAGTATCTCCAGCTGGGGGCTCTTTCTCAGAACACAACACTCTGTAGGCAATACGGGAAAATAGAAACGTGGTTGTTTCATTTTTTATTTCGGAAAGGGATGATGAAGTTAGTTTTCTTTTTCTGCCAGATGAGGTAGAAGGATGCTATATTAAATCAGGTGTTGGGACTTTTCTGCCTTCATACTACCCGGAATAGCCATAACCAAAACCAGCTGGTGCTTGTTGAGAGCCTGGCATGCCCAAGGGGCAGGGCTAGTTGACCTCAAAATAGTATTAAGGAATCCCTCTCTGCCTTTAGGGACTCACAGACTCGCTCAGGAGATAAATCATCCTACCTTCTAAATGTACTGTATTTGCCCTTAGAGGACCTGGTGATGCTGGAGAAGCCTCTCTTCAGAATGGTGTGAACAATGTTGTCTAAGCACCTGGGATTGAAATCAATGAATGTCTAAAGCCTCATTATAAAGAAATCCAATCTGGTGGACTTGTTGAGTGTGTGTATATCTGACCTTTGAAAGGCATTTTGCAAAAAAAAAAAAAAAAAAGAAAGAAAGGCATTTTGCAAAGATTTTCATCCAATTAGGCTTCTGTGACTTGACAGAAAGCAGCAGAACCCGTGACATCCCCTCTAGACTTGTCTGTGTCCCTGGATCAGCTCAAACTCAAAGCAGACAGGCCTAGGAACCCAAAGCTGAGAAGTAGAGGGGGAGGCCCTGGGACAGGCTTGCTGGAGCCCAGCGTGGGTGGGAAGGAAGGCTGGGGAGCAAGGGGAGCCTGCAAGAGAGGGAGGCTCAGGTAGCCGTAGGAAAGGTGGACAGAGCGGCTCACCTGAGGGGTTCCCCAGGCATTACAGAGCAGAAAGGGGATGGTGCTTAATGTGAAAAATGCTGCAGACTGGTCTGCAAAAGTGAACTGGCCATTTTCAGGACCCAAAGAAGAAACGAACCAGAGGCCTTTCTAGGCTAGTGTTTTGGATCTCAATCCAAGTAGTAAACAGACCAGTAGTAATGGGGAACTATAAAGAGATGTGGTTGGAAAGCGAGTGGTGAAAAGGCAGGTGGAGAGATGCAAACAAAACAGTTCTAACATAATTTTAAGTAGCAGTAGGCTGCTGCTTTTCCTTTTAGTTTGCTTTCCTGTCCTTTCCTCTATAATTTAGAATTATCTGATTTGCTTCTTATTGAAAATGGTGAATTAACTCGAAAAAATTAATAAAATGAAAAAAAAAAAGAAAATGGTGAATTAACTGTCAGCAGTATAGTCTGGTAAGTGACCTATCTGTTTGATTTTTCAGAATGAAGCATTTACATGTGCTTATCTGAAATTTTCTTGTTCTAATCCAAAAATCCAAGACTATAGCTAAATCTCCCCCACTCCACTGTCCCCAGCATTCTGGTGACAGTATCAGCTACCACCGGGCTGCAGAACTTGGGAAGGGAAAGTTCACAGAGGCCTCGCAGTCCTATTTAGGTTGGCCCCAAACCCCTAAAAATAATGAGAACATGCTGTACAGATATAAATAAACATGAACAGTGGCATTTAAGTTCCAGCCCAGAAACTTCTACTCGACTGCTCTCTTCACTTTAGGGCATGTCTTAATATCTGTCCATCTAAACAGACACCGGTTTTACTCTGAGAATATTTTAGTCACATGATTTAGGTAGTGAATTTATGTTTAGTCTCAGAAAGGGTTTTTATAAACAGGGATGGATAGATGCGAATAGAGTCACACATTAGTGAATGAGATCATTCTTCGCTCTTTATCTCATGATAGAATTGAACAATTTGAGACGATTTCTTAGATTCAGAACTAGTACAAATTTTTTAAGATCAAAAGCTATGCGTTCAAGAATGACCTCCCTGACACCCATGAGCTGATTATTCTAAGATTTAATCTACTATAAAAAATAAAGTACACGGGTGCATGTCCCAACACACAGAGGGCATAAATTATGAACAAATGTCCTTAATCATTATTTCACTAGAGGGCTCACTTTCCTTACAGAAAGTGTTCTTGGATTCCATCTTAAAAAAAAATTACAAAGGCCCACAGACTGGGAAAACTATATCCTCTCCAAAGATAAGGCCACCTCTTTTAAGACTGACAAACAATTTAATTCACTTCTGTAAACCAGAGGAAAACACAGATGACTAGTGATCATCAAAATGCCTTAGAAAAATTACATATGAGAATGCCTTGATCATTCATTTCTCCAAACTTCCAAAGTTTGTTTTTTGTTTTTTGGGGTTTTTTTTGGTGTTTTGTTTGTTTGTTTGTTTGTTTTAATTTTCTGTTAGGTAACAGAAGATGTTGAGTTGAAGTGAATTGAAGCCAAGAAGCGAATTCGGGGACTCAGTTAATGGGGCCAAAAACCACAGCTAACACATGCATTCCACTCCTACTTTTAAGATTTCCTCCCATGGGGCACCTGGGTGGCTCAGTGTGTTAAAGCCTCTGCCTTCGACTCAGGTCATGATCCCAGGGTCCTGGGATCGAGTCCCGCATTGGGCTCACTGCTCGGCAGGGAGCCTGCTTCCTCCTCTCTCTCTGCCTACTTGAGATCTCTGTCTGTCAAATAAATTTAAAAAAAAAAAAAAAAAAAAGATTTGCTCCAAACACCATTTGTGGTCTGTTCCCAGGGTCTCAGAAGACGGGGACCCCTACGTGCGGCCAGATGATGAGAACTATGAAAACGACTCAGTCCGGCAGCTGGAGAACGAGCTCAAGATGGAGGAGTACCTGAAACAGAAGTTACAAGATGAAGCCTACCAGGTATGGGCAGCTAGACCCGGCCCCAGCACCCCACCTCTCGGTAGCCGGGTCTTTTACATCACTCAGAAAAATCCGTCCCTTCTCTTTTCTTCCACCCTTCTTCTCCAGAATATTCTTTTTTTTTTTTAAGATTATATTTATTTATTTGAGAGACAGAGATCACAAGTAGTCAGAGAGGCTGGCAGAGAGAGAGGAGGAAGCAGGCTCCCCGCTACGCAGAGAGCCCAACACGGGGCTGGATCCCAGGATCCGCGGATCATGACCTGAGCCGAAGGCAGAGGCTTTAACCCACTGAGCCACCCAGGCGCCCCTCTCCAGAATATTCTGATTGCATTCCTTAAGCCACATATTCTAGACAGTTGTAAAAATTTTAAATACTTCTTAGAGCTATGCTGTTCACCATGAATTCTTAGAAATTCTGATCTGGAAAGTGAAAAAGACCTTGTCCCTTTAGGGGAAACATAGTGACTAACGATTTATACTCCTCTAAGATCATTGGGAAATATGCAACTTCTCATAGATTAAAAAAAGAAAATGTAAAGAGCAAGGCCCAAAGAAACTGAGTCAGTATAAATGTATCTCTTCCCTTGAATCCTTTGTCCTCAGCCTCCTTCCCTGTCCACCTATCAAAATAAATCAGTAGGAGAGTATTGCATCTCTCCAAGAAAGGTAGAGGAACTGTAGGTCCCATGTTCAGCAGGGTGTGGATGGACAGATTGTCGTATATACTGGGGTATGTTATTAATCCAGCTGAGAATTCACCGAACCTAACACGCACAACTGGGAATAAGCATAATTAGTAAGTCATCCCGAAGGGGATACATTTTCCCCATAGAGATTTTTTACTGCCCTGTTGGTCTTGCTTGTGTGTTTCTCTTCCCTGTGATTTGTAAGTGTTTTCTTGAGGTTCTGGGAGCTCAGAGATATTTGCCTGGTTGACACCTATTGCCCCCCCACCAGGCCCCACGGGATATTTCTTCATGTCGGGCTTTCTGTCCAGTGGCCAGACAAGCCTCCTCCATATTTTTAGATGAGCAGTGACTCTCTCTTACTCCATTAGTGAAGGAAAGAGAAGCAGAGAGAATACATTATCTCTACTTCTCAGAATATGTTTATGAATTGTTTTGAAAATATTTTCCTAAGAAGAATGTAGCAAGAGAGAAACTGAAGCCTCCCAACCCCATCCCAACAATATGAAACAAAGATTTTGTGTGTTTGGATGCCCCATTAGCCTTTTCGGTTTAACAACCGTGTTTTAGAAACAACTAAAATGAAGGCCTCATCATATCCCATCCCCCCCCCCAAAAAAAGAAAAAAATCAGTGACTATATATTATAGGTAAAGCCATGCTTCAACACTACAGAAAAAGTTGCCAGAAGTGGAGAACCATGGAGAGGGCTCTTTGCCACATCTAGGCCCATCCACAGAAGGAAATTAGCCTGGGTGAGGCTGCCAGGGTGTCTCTGGGAGCTCTGAGGGATGGCATTCCTACACGGGTTTTATTTGGCTCTGCTGCTGAGAGGGAAAGAGGGATGTGGTTAAATAATCAGTGTTCTGGTTCATGCTGTTAGTAGCGCCTGTTAGGCCTCCCTCTTCGAGCCCATATTGGTTTCTGTATGTTGGTGACAACAGTCACTGAAGTTCTCAATTGTTTTTTTTAACAGAGGCTTGTCATTTCATATAAAATGCTAAATTTTATTTATTTTAATGAATTAGGAATTTAACCTTCTATGAGTAAAATGAAGGGAAATGCTATTAATAGCTTAAGATGCAGTTGGGGTCTTTGCCATCTCTGGTTGATCTTAAGCCCCTTCTCTCCTTTCCATGCCCAGCGACTTCAAGGGGAAAGTAAAGAAACGATGTAGGAGACGATAGTAGGCCTGTGTGTCCCCACTCAAGGCATATGCCCTAGAGAAGGCTGAAGTGGTGTTCCTTGACTCTTCTGTGAGCATATGGTTCCCTGATGGGTCAGAATGCTGTTTTCATTCATTGGACTCTCTCACTCTCTGTCCTTCTGCATGGCTTCCAACTAAATAATTCACCAGCTTGACCGCATCACAGACTTGACATGTCACCTTTCTTGTTTGTGTCCTTTGTCACCCGCAGGTCAGCTTGCAAGGTTGAATACAATATCCTTTTATCACTCTCCTCTCAAGTAAGTACTGTCTTATTTAGGAGGAAACGTGGCCACTGTACACTGAATTCTGATAACTAGTAACCTCAGTTCACAACCACTCTGTCTTAGGTGTTTCTGTGTTCTGTGTCACAAATATCCTCCTTCCCTCCTGATGTCAAAGAATTATCCCGGCCTATGGAGCATTTCATTAGAACCCAGGGGAGATTTGGCAGACAACCTTGGGAATTGACTTTTTACTCTATTAATTAGGAAAATTGGCACAGAAACGTCTATAACTCCAGAGATGCCCCAGAAATCCCCCTGGGCTGGGGCGCCCCATCACCGGTCCCTAACAGCACCTGACTTTGCAGCTTCTCCATCACTTGACAAGGGAAAGTCCAGGTGAGCTCAGCATATCCAGAGCTGGGCCAGCCTCAGAGTCGTGCTGTGTTCAGGACCCAGAGACCAAATGTGTGCACCTTAAGAAGTGAAGGCAAAACTATGCATTGTTAAAGAAAATAAAAGAAGCGAAACAGAGGGGGCAACTTCTGTAGCCTTTTATCTTTGGAATAGCCAATTCAAATGCATTGTGGAATTCAGCAAGATACAGCTTAATTTAAAATATCATTTACGTGGCATGCGATTCCCCACCCCCAGGGACCTAGCAGCCTCCGTGGAAAATTGTCAGTCACGTGATTGTGTAGAGAGACTGGCACTTGACTGGCAGGACGACTGGAGGGTAGCCGTTTCCAGCTCAGACGCTGGACTCCGACGGCCCCCATTTCAATGGGGGTGCCACCAAATCGTGACCGCCTAACCCTGACAAATTAGTAAATCCCTCTGAACTTCTTTTCCCTCTGCACAACATATAACATAATACTTACCTCGTAGTGGAGTTTTCCTCCCTGGGATATAGTTTATAAAGAGCTTAACATGGTGCCAGACACACCATAATTTATTGTGAGTGCACACGTACGTGCCCGGCGCTGTGCTCACTGCTTCACGAGCCATTCAGTCCCAGGAGCTGCTGGAGTTGCTGTGTGAGTGTAGGGGAAGCCCCCCGGCCCGGGACTCAGAACTAGCTTGCTCTCTGTATTTTTATAAACAAAACTAGGACTCTGCCGTGTGCAGAGATTTTATACACTTTTGGCTATCCTGTCTCATAAGTGTAGAAGGTGTCTCTGGCTCCAGCTAATGGCCATTTAGCGGTCCCCCATTACAGTTCCGAGTAGACACACCTCTCCCAGTCGCTGGCTGGAGGAGCCCAAGGGCTTGATCTACTTCAGTGACACAGAATTTCCCAGCTGTGGACTCCTAGACGTCTGTAGTACAGCTGGTCATAAAGTCAGCTCTGGCTGCTAAGTTTAAAAAGGGATCTACTTCTCTTAAATGACAAATCAACTTGTAGACAATAATCCCAGCTCATGCATTACCAACCTCGTGTCTCAGTCCTCGGGTTAGGATTAAGCAAGTAGACGTCATGGCAGAGCTGCTATGATGAAATGTTCTTTACGAGCTCTGAGGCCCTATCGGCGTAACTGACTATGTATTCTGGTCTCCGTCCCTTGGATTTGAGAATGCCACAGCCCTTGCTCTCCTGAGTCATGATGACCACAGTGGAAACAATTCCCAGGAGCCATTTCTGAAAACAACTACTCCCGTTATACAGATCTAGTGCTAGAGGAGCCAAGCCTCTCCTTTCACAGCATTTTCTTTCTCTTAGTGGCCGCAGTTGGATCATTTTTATTCTGCCCATTATTTAAACATCAGTCACTAGTTTCTAGAAAAATATTTTCTTAAACAAACTAATGAAATGTCCTTGACATAAACTCAGATAAGAAGTGGCATTTGGGTCTTCTACTGAAAAGCCAAAGATTTCAGTACTCTGAAAGTTCTTAAGCCACTGTTTTCATCTTTTGTTGTCAATTTGGTGGTGAGAAATGGAAACCGTTGTGGCCTCTGCCATTTACTACATTGTGTGGCTACCGAGCTGGGGTTCCACGGGACTCTAGATCCGAACTAGCCTGTCATGAAATCAGCCACTTAGGCAAAAGATATTTAAAACCTTACAGATCCATCCAAAAGCCAGTGGCTTTTCATCTTTCCAGTTAGTTCTATCCTAGTTTTCGATGTAGCCAAGAAATAGAGCTGAAATCTTGGAACAATTTGTGCTATGGAAATCGATTGGTTTGGGCTTTCTGACCATGCGACAAGACAAGAAATTGCCTCAAAGCTGTGCATTTCTTATCCAAGGGTCTGGAAGCCAGCTTCCCTGCTGCAAGTCAATTGGGTATCCGTCAGGGCAGAGCCCTACACGGGGAAGGGACAGAGGTTGGAACCCCAGACAAATAAAAGACCCACCCTCTGGCTCAAAAAGACCTATTTGAAAATAAATATGCAGTCAGTACTAACAGCAGCGAACAGAGTAAAACCTTGCCTTTCAACAAGCCTCTTTGGAAGAGATACAGTATATGTAATATTTAACACTAAATTTAAGAATCCACCGAAACTCCATTTGGCAGACTCAGATCTTGGATTTGTCCCTTTTCCATCCCTCTCCCCAAACGGTACACCACTCTCCTTGGCCAGCCACATCCTAACTTAAGAAACTGGGGCTTGGACAATCAAAATTGGATTTTTTTTTCTAATTACCATGGCATTTCGATGGTAGGTTACTGGTCTCATCTGCACACAAACATTTCCGTTTGCCTTGCTTCCACCTCCAGATGCCTCAAGCTCCCATTAAGCAAGAGACCTAACGCAGAGGATTCCCGTCCTCTCTTTCAGAAGGAGCCATGGCACAGCGTGTCCCAGGACCTTGGCTCCTGATTGTCAGAGGAAGGGAGGAGAGAGAGTGTGTGAATATATGTGTGTCGGGGCAGGGCGGGGGGGAGGGTTGCTGGGGAGAACCCTAAGCTTCAAAACCCTAACTTAGGGAACAGTTTTCATCTTTTAAAAAAAAAAAGTTACACATTCCTTATTCCCAGGCAAGCGATAGTCAGAGACAGATGATGAAGGTAACACGAAAGCTGGAGATGAAGGAGAACCCCGCACCCACCCCCAGAGAGGAGAAGATACGCCCGGGCAGCAGCCTCAGCGCCAAGAGGAGTCCCCCTGCGCAGCCACTCCCGACAGACCCCACCCTTAGAGACGCGTTCTGCCGACCAGAGCGCAGCTAACTTTTCGTTCTAAGATTTGTAGTTCGTAGGTGTGTGTTTTGAGAAGGAAACAAACAAAAAAAGACTTCTGACTCCTGTTCAAAGCTAACTTATCAGCTACATCTTTTGTAACATGGCTCATCCCTGATTAGAAACAAACAAAAAAACAGCCACCACCACACACATGGAGAGAAAAAGGAAAACCCACAAGCTGAAAACCACACTGCTGTTGCTCACGATGGCAGTATTAACAAGCATTTTAAGCCTTTGCACATGCTATCGAACCTGTTGAGTTTACAATGACAATATTAATACTGTTTATAGCTAGACGTTTGATTTCTGAATTCTTTGGGATTTTAGCGAACCAGTTTATTATACACTGTACATTTTTTTTTTCCTGCAGCAATTGGAAAAGAACAAACATTTGCAATTATACACTAACCCCAAAGGATTTGGTACCTTAGTATACAAACTCAGAGCCCGGAAGCCAAGAAGGGTCCTTGGCCTGCACTGTCTGCATTTGTCTTTCAGTGTCTGTTGAGCAATGACTTGAACCATCACACCAGGATAATCCAGTCTTTGGGGCTTCTTTCCAACTTGGGGTTGTTTTCTTTCAAGATACTCTAACAAATCAGCCATAGAATTTAGTGTAAATATTTTTTCCAAATAGATATCATATTCAAAAAGACAAAGGCAACATTCAAATGATATAGACTCTAGTTTTTAAAATCAGCACAGATCTTCTTAAAAACTGTGAACTATGTTTTGAAATACTCGTTGCTAAAGCTGTTTATAAACCACAGGTGCCATACGACCCCTACACGGACTCAAGTTGTCTCTGCTCTTCCAAGGGCGCGTCCCTCTCGTTTCAGCTTTAGGGAGCATGTCTAACCACACCACTCGTCCACAGCTTCCCCTATCAGGTTGTCTGGAGGCCTTCAGCTTTAAATGTACAGGCTTAAAGTGTGCTTGCAAACGCTCACTCTCCTTTTATTTCTGAATGTTTATTGCCTTAGCTGGCTACCTGGTGTTCTGCATGCAGCCTTCTGTGGTCTGGGAGAGGAAACGGGCTCTTCTAAGTGGAGGTGGGATTTTGCCCTCAGCAAAAAGCTGATGTGCAAAAAGCATGGTCGAAGAAAGAGGAATGAAAGGCGCTGTGGATGGTCCTTTCTGAGGGCTCTTGTCAGGGAGCATTAAAGACCTCCCTTAGGGATTCTGGGGAAATGACAACAGGATCTACTTGCTGCACGACTGGATGAAATAAAATCTGGCAACGTGTTGAATACGTTATACTTAAATGGGCAGCTTCTCTGGAATTCCTGTCTCCTTTAAACGAAAGAAGAGAACGTCATTTTAGAATGGTGGCTCTCAAAGTGGGGGCCCTGGATGGGCAGCATCAGCATCACTTTGGGAATTTATTTAGAAATGCAAATTCTTAAACCCTAACCGGGTCCTGCTGCATCAGGATCTCTGGGGATTGGGCCCAGCCATCTGCGCTTTAAGAAGCCCGCCAGGTGATTCCTGATGCTTGCTAAAGGTTGAGAACCACTGCTTTAGAATCAAGTTGCATATAGGACCTCTAAACAGTCCTGGTTCAGAATAAGCAAGAAAGGCTCTGAGTCAACCTCAAAGCTTCAGCAATTCGATTTTGCTCCTGGGGCTAGCAAAAACCCTCTCCCACCCCCCACGTAGGTGGTGGTTGGTGTGTGCCCAGCTGAGAACAGACATCCTGACACCTGCCAGGTCCCTCTCCAGAGGGCGTGTCTGCATCTGATCAGAAACCATGTCCTTGGCTGCCCTTTGGAACAAAATCTCTTGCCTGGGCGATAGCAAAGCTCTCGGTCGGTGTTAGTGAGAAGCCCACGCTGTCCGTTGATGTGCTTCTTCATACTTCCCCCAGAGAAGCAGCCTGACAAATGTCCCCGAGAACAGGCTTACACCAAAGGGGCACAACTGCACAGTTCTCAGATTTCTTTGCACAGATGGATTTTATTATGAGTTTTGTTGGTTTATCTTAACGTTCATCTCCTTCCCACCGCCCATCGTCTGTGAAACCATACCTCTCTAGATGGAGCGGGTGGCCACTCGTGCCTCATACTCAGTACTTAAAACCACTCCATCCCAGCTACCTACATTGCCGTCAGCTCTAACTCATAGCCAGATAGTTCTGGAACTCGGAACTCGGATGCTGCAAGTGGCATTCAGCCCCTGACTGGACTGAGCTGACATCTATTGTCACTCTGTGTTTTGACATCAAAATGCTTGTCTAAGGTTCGAACTGTTTTGCTGATAACCTTCCCCCTTGTCATAGCTTTCATTGCCAACTCCATGACACGGTTGTCGCTAGCATCGTAGAAGCCATTGCAAGGACTCTGGAAACTGCCGCCAATGACCAGTTCCTGACTAACCAGCCGCCTTTTCTTTCTCTTAGCTCCACGTCAGCACTGAGACCAGACCCAAGCACCCCTGTCCTGTAACCGAGACAAAATGGCGTGTGTTGTTTTGGGTTTTTGCGGTTTTGGGGGGGGTTCTTTCCTTGGCTCTCCAAATTTACTTTTGGGACCTGTTCTAAGTGCAAATCCAGATGGTTTCACCTGTCCTGTCCGTGAGATAGTTGTATCTTGCGGAGGTTGTTTCTTTCTTGTTCCACAATAAATTGCACATCCATCTCCACCAGAGATGATGGTCTATTAATGAACACTGGTCTAACACAGCCAAACACCCCCATGGTGCCATGTGGAGGAAGGGAAGGAGGGAGGGAGGGAGGTGGGGAGGGCAAAATCTGCTGTATGAGATTCAGGAATCAGTTGCGGTTGGTCAGGACGCAAGTCAGGGTAAGTTCGGTTGGTCAGAGGGAGATGTGCTGGAGATTGTGAAAAATGGATTCTCGAGTGATCTCTATAAGGCAGGGAAGGTTCATTTGTAAGTAGTAATGTGAACTGAATTGCATAAGAGTGTGGCCTTTGTTGTGATATACTATGTATTTTCTTATATGCATGAGCCAAACTGTTGCATCATAATTTAGCACTGATGTCTGCTTTTATTTTGATCATCTTTGTCCACCCTTATTAGTTCTTGGCTGTTAACTGTAGATAGACCTTGTAAATACGGCGACCTTTGGTTGCTGCAATCACTTGGTTTGATTCCGCTCAAGGAGCCACAAACAAGAACTCCACTGTGTCCTCAGAAGAAAGGGCATTTTTACTTTTGAACCAAAAAGAGAAAAAAAAATCAGAAATGTTCCATCTTGAGGCTTATTAACTGTAAGACGTTTTTAATTATGACTACTGTCATTTGACACCATTTGAAATAACCAATTCAGAGACACTAAAGATTTCACAATATTCACTGGTATTGTAACAAAACTACTATTGTATGGGTTTTTTTGTATTGCTGTTAAGTATTGTTTTGTGTGTGTGTGTGCGTGCTGGAACCTCCGGGAGACATGTTATATTTTGAAGTGATTAAACTATTTAATTGTGTGTCTATATTTTGGAATGGAATTATTTCTTCATTAAAAAATGTTTTTAAAAACACTATATCTGTGTCTTTTATTTTCTTCTTTCAATGAATCCTTCTTGAAGTAACATGGAGTCAGTCTGTACAAAGGAGAAAGACAAGGCAACATTGCAGCATGAAGCAGCCCCATCGGTTGTCTTAACTACAGCAAAATATCTCCCCTTTCCCTGCCTTTGGAGGAGTTCGCGATTTAGCGCTTGCCTTATATCTGACACTGTTACAAGCTCTTTATGTTACTCGACTCGATCCTTCGAATCGCAGCGTCTAGCCGGGTACTTGGCAATTATGAGCTGCACAATGATGTGTCCAGTGAATGAATAAATGAATTAGTAGCTTTTGTCTGTGCTAGAGCTGGTGAGAAAGGAGAATCAGCACACCCTGGAGGTCGACGTGTTGATAGCAACAGGAATCAAAAGTTCCAAAGAGTGGACAAAAACTCAGAGTCCACAGAGGCAATCACTCCCTCCATTTTCATTTCTCTTCCAAGAACCACTGGATTCCCATGCGGTGTTGGGTTGGGTGTTTTGTTTGCATAAGGAGCCAATTCCTTGGCGGAACCATAGCAGAATCTGTCGGGCTCCAACACTTCATGAATGGCATTTTTGGGAACTCCGACTTGGAACGGTGCTGAAGGTCTGTGCTCACAGAGTCTGGGGTTGATTTACAGTTCATGAAAATGCTATAAACCCTCAAGAGGCCCTAGAGAAAGAAACCGAGAGGCTCTGCCGGACATCAACGCAGAGGCAAGTCCTGACCTGATATGACCACTAGTAGGCGCTCAACCCCCGCCCCGCCAATTTGGAGGCGAGCAACAAAGGCATTTCCGTGGGAATCTGCCCAAGTCTCACTCAGCTGCCTCCGGTGCCTCATCTCCTCACCTCCTAGGGGCCATGCCACATTCAGTGCTGATCCCTACCTCCACATTTCTTAAATTTATCTAACTGCCAAAGTCACCTGAAAAATTGGTTAATCTGAATTAGCAGGTCTAGGCTGGAGCCAGGGAATCTGTATTTTAACAAGCACCTCAGGTAATACAGTCTGACAAATTTTAAGAACTGCTATCCTCTTGGGCACCTGGGTGGCTCAGTGGGTTAAGCCTCTGCCTTCGGCTCAGGTCAAGATCTCAGTGTCCTGGGATCAAGCCCCGCATCGGACTCTCTCAGCAGGGAGCCTGCTTCCCCCCCTCTCTCTACCTGCCTCTCTGCCTACTTGTGATCTCTCTCTCTCTATCAAATAAATAAATACAATTAAAAAAAAACACATGTATTTGTAAAAGTATTAATAATGCTGGTAATAGCAGTAGCAATGGCAAGAGAAATTAAAAAAAAAAAGAACTGCTATCCTCTTGCTACTCAAAATGCTGTCCAAGGACCAACAGTATTGGCATCACCTTGGAGGTAGTTACAAACACAAAATCTCGGGCTCCAAACCAGACCTACTGAATTAGAGTCAGCATTTCATCAAGTTCCCCAGGGACACTGTGTGCTGACTTGAAGTCCAGCTTTAATCCTAGCCTTCCAGGATGAAGTTCAATTGGGTCCTCCTTAAACCAAGATAGTGCAGAGCTTCTTGGACTTACAGAGTTTTGATTTAGTAAGTTGATGATGCTAATACTGATCTGAAGACTACACTTTGAGGCGCAAGGCTATGGAATTCTTTTAACAAGGTTAATTCTAGGGGCACCTGGATGGTTCAGTGGGTTAAAGCCTCTGCCTTCAGCTCAGGTCGTGATCCCAGGGTCCTGGGATCGAACCCCACATCGGGCTCCCTGCTCAGAGGGAAGCCTGCTTCCACCTCTCTCTCTGCCTGCCTCTCTGCCTACTTGTGATCTCTGTCTGTCCAATAAATAAATAAAAACTTAAAAAAAAAAAACAAGGTTAATTCTAGGGAACTTGTTACTGGTAAGTCAGATATGTGGATTTCTCTACATAGTAGGAGAGATACTCAAGTCTCAGGGCTTGAACATAATGGCAGCTCGGTTGGTTGGAGCCGCTGGGGTAACACCACAGTGGTTAAACTCTGCTATGAGCCCTGGAAGACTGGAAGCAGCTGAATTTAAAGATTCTGTCAAAGAAAAATCTTTTGCTCCCAGGATTGAGGCCTCTGTCTCCATGATACAAAGAATCACCTGGGGGTAGGACTTGGTGGTCCTACTGGCCCCAAAAGGGCAGATTTGCAGACTTGGGATAAGGCCAAGTGTGGTGAGAAGAAGCTGGCAACATTTCAGATTCATCAACCCAACAGCACACCTTAGCTACGAGACACCCAACACCCAGAAAGAGGTTCTCTGGGCACCTTGGAAACCTGGAATTCTGCTGTCTGGGAGTCTGCTGCCATGGACTATGCTGGGACACTATATTGTGACGGGGCCACCTCCACTTTTGAGACCCTAAACATATATAAACAAGGATGTTCATGCAGCCTTGTCTATAGTATTAGAAAGGGCATAATGGACACTAATAAAGGAACACTTAAACTACTTATGGCATGATATGCTAGGCTGGAATACTAGCCTTTGTTGAGAAAGGTTGAGAAAGAGATATATATCTCAACATGGAAGATATTTGCATAAGTCAAGCCAAAAAAATCAGACTATTAAAGAGTGTAAGAATAGTCCCAATTTGATGACTATTTGGGTATGTGTGTATAGGAAAAAATACACCAAAATGGTGATGCTCTAAATCATGGAATTGTGGGGAATATTTTTATTTCATTCATCATGTTATTCCAACTTTCCAGGTTTCATGACGTAAATAGAGTAAATGGGAGAATGGGTAGATGGATAAGAAACACCAGGGTTGGGCAGCTTCCTTGATTCAGTAACAAGGCTACTGGAATTGGCCAACATCTTTGAAGGGCATGTCTAATAATGTAAATTTTCTATGCCTTCAGTAAACAAAGGATTCTCTTTTTGCCTGAAGAGATGCTCCGTAACATTAGTATGCCACAGAGCACTGGAAAATATGTGTATGTGTGTTTTATTTTAATGAAAACCTAATAAAAATATCAGAGGCTTATGAGTCAGGGTAAGTAACGACAATACCTCATCGTCTTCCCAATGGTAACTGGTTCAGTAACTGCAAGTGGAGCAGGAATGCAGGCCACGCATGTTCTCCATCTCTGGTGCTGCTGTCTCGTGCAAATGGCTCTTCCTAAGGAGGAAGGCTGTTAAGGGTAAGTCTTAGGCAAGAACATTTGTTGGAACACAAATGGCAATAGGTAAACAGTTTCTCTGGCATTCCATTCTTCCAGAAGACTCTTCGTGGCTGCTCTTGCTTGAGAACAGATTACTCCCTGAAAATATCTGGGAAGGACCAATTACTCCAGCTCTCTGTTCTAGACCTCAAAGAGAAACTCACTTTTGCTTTCCTTGGAATTCTTTTCCTGGGCAAATACCTTTCCTTGCCATCAGCGGGGTGAGTAAGAGTAGGTCAAGAGGGTTACGAGAAAGGTACGTACTCAGGTGTGGTGGCTCTAGGCTGAGGGAGTTCTCCACACATTCAGTTTCAGTCATCTGATATGTAGAACCAACACTTCATGGTAATAAAGAATGTTTGTTTGCCTGGATCTGTCCTCATTTTTATACATTGTGTGCCAAATAGCATAGATTTATCATGAATTTTATGCATCTTTCAAATCACAGAGGAAATTCAAAGTGGTGTCACAAATCAAAAATATAATGTGTTCCATTTCCACCCCAAGTGGGTATATTGTAATTCAGTTCTGACACTAACTACCCAGAGTTAGCATACAGCCCACAGGTTAAGAGTAAAGTTCTCCACAAGATCGCCCCCTCTTCCAAAGGCAGTCACAAGTCTTGGGGGCTACCCACACTTCTGACTGACCGACTATAAATTCAGAGATTTCCACAACCCCCTCAGTTTTGATGATTTGTTATAGCAACTCACAGAATTTACTGAGAGCACTGTATTTTTTCTTATAGTTTTATTATAAAGGATGCAGATCAGGAACAGCCAGCCAAATGAAGAGATACATAGGGCAAGGTCTGGAAGAAGGGAGGAGGGAGGCGGATACAGAGCATTGATGCCCTCCTTTTGTGGAATATGAGCACATTATTATCCTGTGTTCACAAAGCAGGAAGCTTCTGTGTGCAGAGATTATATCGGGACTGCATTATGTAGGCATAATAGATTAAACCAATTGACTTCAATCTCCAGTTCCTGTCCCCTTCCTAGAGATCGGGCTGGTCCAAAGTTCCAAACATCTAATCACACGGTTGATCTTTCTGGTAACTAGCCGGCATCCTGAAGCAATCCCCCAGTGAGTTGCCTCATTAACATAACAAAGACATACCAGCAGGAAATGGGTGGGGTTGGGTTAAGCTCTTCCTGGAGCTAGGAACAAAGACCAGATAAATTCTCCATTATATCACACAAAACATTATTCAGTTCCTTTCGTTAACCTTACCCAAGATCTTTAGTTCCTCAAACTGCACTGAGTACCCTGTACTGTCCTTTCACTTAAATTTAGGACTCCCTTTAGCATTTCTTGCAGGGCAGGTCTACTGGTAACCAACTCCCTTAGCTTTTGTTTATCTTGTCTTAATATTTTAATTTCTGGGGCACCTGGGTGGCTCAGTGGGTTAAGCCTCTGCCTTCAGCTCAGGTCATGATCTCAGGGTCTGGGGATCCAGCCCAGCATCGGGCTCTTTGCTCAACAGGGAGCCTGCTTCCCACCCCACCCCCCCACCCTGCCTCTCTGCCTACTTGTGATCTCTGTCTGTCAAATAAATAAAATCTTTTAAAAAAATTTTCAATTTCTTCCTCATTTTTGAAAAACAATGTCATCAGATATCAAATTCTTACTGATGGATTTTTTTTCTTCTTTCAGCACTTTAAATATGTCGTTGCACTGCCCTCTGTCTTCCATGGTTTCTGATGAGAAATTGTTAATCTTATTAAAGCACCCTTGTACATAACAGTCACTTCTCTCTTGCAGCTTTCAAGATGCTCTCTTAGTCTTTGGCTTTCAACCATTTTATTATACTGTGGTCTAAATCAAAGAAGTCTAGATCAGATCTACACATCTTGGAGTTGTCAGCCCAAAAGTGATAAAGGAGACTGAGAAGGGGTGGTCAGAGAGGTAGAGGAATATCAGCAGCTGTGGTATCCCGGATGCCCAGCGATGAAAAGTGTTTCAAGGTGGAAGGCATCATCAAATGTGTTGAGTGCAGCTGATAGGTCAGGTAAGATAAGCACAAGCAACTGGCTCACTGCATATGTGTTGAATTGAATTAACCTAACCTGTGTATTCAATGAAATCTCGAGAAACACTGAGTGGAAACCTATGCTTGTTTTTCCTCTCAGAGCTTTAGGGGATTTGTTGTGAGGCATAATAAATCCACAGGTTGACTCTGATTTCCACCCCTACACTCCCTCATGGGCCAGCTCCCTACCTTCTTTCCCACTTGGAGAGATTAACCCACAAAGACAACGCTGACAATTTACATACTGTGAGAGGCATTTGATAACAACCAAGTTAAGATAGAAAGTATTTCCTTATTGACACTTCAAAATGGCTTTTTTTTTTTAATTGTTATTTTTGGAAGAGGGCTGTTTTGTTTAATGATTCTGGAAATGCATCTGTCTTAGTTATACTTCTGAGGAAGAAAGGCTAAATTATAAAACACATCTCCTGCTCTCTGGATATGTAAAAATGAAATTTAAAAAGTGGCTCTCCCATTTTATGGCAATGTGTATTTGTCTGACACTCTGTGTGGGTAGTCTTGAGAGCCAAATTTAAGGAAACAATGCATGTAAAGCACCCAGCAAGGTTCCAGAACATGCTGGAACCTCAGCTCGTGTCCGCTCCTTTTGCTTTTTCCCTTGTGAACTTTACAATCCTTGTTCTCAAAATGGGGGCAGAACACTCACACAAAAATATATGTAACTTAAAAACAAATATAAGGAAATCTATCAACATCATTAGGAATGTAAAAACTAGAAACTAAATTATTGTTATACTAGAGGGATTCAGTGATCCTATAAACACCAAATTCTGAGACCCTCCAGCTGCCTTTCTCCACTCAATGCTCAGAATACCACCAGCCAGGAATTCACTCTTCAGATAAAAGTTGAAAGAGCCCTCTCTGGGAAATCTACAAACTTCCTCCCTTCCCCCCCCCAAAATCCCTAAAAATATTGACATGCGGACAACCAGAGTACCCTACAGAAAAGGCCATACGCTGGGACTACTAATTAGTCCTTTAGACCCTGACTCTTGCAAATGAGCAGACAACCTAGTATAACCGGACACCTGAGAAAAGCCTTTACCGTGAGCGATAGAGACCAAAACAAAGAGGAAAAAATAGCACCTTAGATAAGGGATGGACTATGATGAGAAATTAAATAATACCATGCTAGCTGCTAAAACAATCAAACCCATATAGAATAATGATTGTGTATAACATAAAGCCCCAAAGGAAAGTACCTGATATGTATGAGACTTTCCTCCAAATACTGACTTAGGAATCCTGGCTCCTTCCACCTTTTGAAAATATGTGATTTGTATTCTATTTTGTAGTGGTTTTTCAATACTGTATAAATTCCATGCTGACAAAACTTGGATCTACCCATTTATACCTAAAAAATAAATACGAAGATCAAGATCATCATTAATTGCCAAGTTGTTCCAAAAAAGGAAAATTAATCATAGCATACCATATAGTTCAACTTTGAATCTCACCTTTAAATCCCATACAGTAACATACAGTTACAATACAGTAAAAATGTAATACATACAGTAACATATGTAAACACAGAATAACAATCAACCAAAGTCCCACCTAACCATTTTGGGATGATGTGTACATCTACATCGTAGAAGGGGAAAGCTAACTTTTCATCTTCCATGGGGGGAGGCTAGATAATACCTGAAACTGAAAAATAAGAATATACACATACATGTTATTTAGAGGTAAATACCAAAAGAGTAAAAAAAGTATGAAATTAGTTGTTTCCAACAAAGTGAATTTAGGAAGAATGACGAGTGACCAAGTGAACATAATTTTGATTTTTAAAAAGAAAAAATGGTCGGCAATACTTTAAGGTGATAACTGTGATTGCCCTCGATGATGGATTTTTTAACAAACTTCCATCTGTATTTTCTGCATAATCTAGAATAAACATGGCCTACTTTTATGATTGAAATATTCGATACAGTTCAAAAGTAATGTGTCTTTCTACCTCAAAGTGAGTTTTCATGAAATTAAATTGCTTTTCTAATTGATAGAAAACTTGTATACATTTGGCCCTTTTGTAAAACATACCAGATTTGACTCTTCTCCACTTAACTTCTTAACGATCTTGTTGTTGTTATTTTTAATTTTTTGTTGTTGTTTTGTTTTAAGTAGGCTCCACACCCAGCATGGAACCTAACATAGGGGCTTGAACTCACGACCGTGAGATCAAGACTCTGAGCTGAGATCAAGAGTCGATGCTTAACCAACTGAGCCACCCAGGTGCCCCCTTTTTTCATTTTCTTTTTTTTTTTTTTAAGGATTTTATTTATTTATTTGACAGAGAGAGATCACAAGTAGGCAGAGAGGCAGGCAGAGAGAGTGAGAGGGAAGCAGGCTCCCCGCCGAGCAGAGAGCCTGATGTGGGACTCGATCCCAGGACCCTGAGATCATGACCTGAGCCGAAGGCAGCGGCTTAAACCACTGAGCCACCCAGGCACCCCTTTTTTCATTTTCTTAACAACAACAAAATAAATGTCTCTCTAGGAAGGATTTCCATTTTTAGGACCATTTTGAGGCAAACTTGACAAGTAGAATGCCCAGCAGGACCATGTTTCACTGCCTGTGTGACGTTTCCCTCCTTCCAGCACCACCTCAGGTCAACTCAAGGTCAAAAATGTAGCATCTCTCTTTCTTCCCCTCCTCTTACCCTTCTTTCTTCCCAAATTCCAAAATAATGGGAAAAAATAACTAACATTTACATAATTCTTTGTAACTCCTAAAAACCAGTCCTATCTCCATTTAATCCTCACCATACCCATTTCGGGACAGCTTAGTCATCCGGAAAGATGACCTAGAGAGTTGTCTTTGTTGTGAAAACATCTGCAGAGAAGGCCAATATGGGGAAAAGACTGGGCATTCCACGAAACAAAAAACAGAAGGGACACACAAGCAATTTCCCACTATGACAAGATGGTGTGCTTCCCGGAGGAGTTTCAGAAAGCAGGCTTCTCCCTCCATCCAGGGCTAAATAGACTTCAACTCATCCCTGCTAGATCCGGCATCAGCCAAGACTAAGATTCACCCAAGAAACTGTGCTCAGTTCCTTGGCTTTGGTTTAATTCCTGTGGCTCTCCCTGGTTGCCCTAGCAACATATATTAAACCTGAAGACTTTTTGTTTTACACATTATTTAAGGTAGTAAAGGAGAACTGGGAGGGTAGGGAAAGGTAAAAAGAAGTTTTTTAGTACCAAATTTTTCTAAGATGTCAGATTCTGAAGTAAGGCTGTGAAATAGACCAAAAACCAACACCACCCATGCCCCCCTACCCCTGCTACAAATATTTCCCTAAGACTTCATAGCAAAAGTCAGGAATAATGGGGCAGGTCTGGTGGTAGGACACTGAAGCAGCTTAGGGCAAGAAGCTTTTCCCTTGGTTCACAGCCAATTTGGGAACAATGGTCCTCTGAAAAACAAAATACTTTATAGTCTTTTAAAAAATGCTACCTTGGGAGGGTTAGTATAAGAGAAAAGAGAAGTATTTCCCCTCTATTACAAAGAGAGCCAAGAACCCTCCTTGATAAAAAGAGATCCAAATATTTTAATTAGATAATAGGAACAGTATAATGTTACCAGAAAACCTACAAGGCTGAGAAGAGTTACTAAAAACTGCTTCCAACTCCCACTGTCCACCACAAACAAGCACACTTGTTCAAGGGCACAGACTTGTTTTTCCAGCCATTGTGAAGGTCTCTGTATTATGAACACTGCACGGTGTAAGAGACAGTCTTCACTTTTTTTTTTCCTAAAAAAAACAAAACAAAACAAAACAAAAAAACCCCACAGTCATTCTTCATATGACCAATTAGCATAATGCTAAATTGCAAGTCTGTGATGGTGAGGAGTGTGAAGCTAACAGAATTTATTCCAGGATGATAGCTTTGTCTTGGCTGCGCCTGCCTGACGAAGGGACAAAGCTTTGTAAATAATTGCTGGTTTACATATTTGCTTTACCAGACTCTATGCCTGTGGTGAGCAGGGTCTGCCCTCATTTACATCATTTAACCCGATGCCTGGTGCAAAGTGCTTGAGCAATAAATATAGAAGAAATAAAGAAAACAAGGAGGATGCATCATTCCTCAGGCCACTCTTGGAAATATCAGTAGTCAGAGCCAGAATTTTGAATGGGAGCTTTGGAAGAGATGAAAATCTATTTGGAATGGACTCTGGTAAGCACTAGAATGGGGAGGTTGAGGAGAACCCCCCATGTGCTGAGAACAATGTAGTAATGTCGCTTTTTCTCAGATGTGGGGGTGGTGATTTGTACGCTGACCTCCAGGCTGTAAAGATACCTGATAACACAGCCAGGACTTTGCTCAGAAAGTGATTCAGCGCTTTGCCTGAGACTGACCCAGTTTTAGCACAGAAAGCCCAAAGTCTGGAGAAATGCCTCCATCCCAGTCAAATCGGAGCAACTGGTCGCCCAAGACAGCAAGTAAGGAGATACTCGGGCACTCAGGCAGGCAGCAAATCTCAGGCAAATTCTGCATCGTAAACCAAGTAAGAGAATACTCCAGAGCAGGGTATTTGGAGGACAGAAATGCTTATTCTACCATGGATGCATCTTTGTAATCAAAGGTTTAATTCTGATATCCTGCCAGGATGCGATTAGCTGCAGAATTTCCCTGGGGTATCTGAAATGATCTGTGGGTTCATTTTTGGGTTTCTAAAATATGAGATAACCTATAGATAAGGATCATTTAAATATCTTGATGTTAAAGAGAGTTTTCAAAACTTGAGGGATGCTGGGTGCCTGGGTGGCTCAGTGGGTTAAAACCTCTGCCTTCAGCTCAGGTCATGATCCCAGGGTCCTGGAATCGAGCCCCACATCCTCTGCTCAGCAGGGAGCCTGTTTTGCCCTCTCTCTCTGCCTGCCAGTCTGCCTGCTTGTGATCTCTGTCTGCCAAATGAATTAAAAAAGAAAGAAAGAAAGAAAGACAGACAGACAGACAGACAAATCTTTAAAGAAAAACTCAAGGGATGCTAAAAAGAGCCTGTGATCCTGAATTTTGGCATAAATGATATTAAGCTTTAAAAAACAACAAACTGGGGGCGCCTGGGTGGCTCAGTGGATTAAGCCGCTGCCTTCGGCTCAGGTCATGATCTCAGGGTCCTGGGATCGAGCCCCGCATCAGGCTCTCTGCTCCACAGGGAGCCTGCTTCCTCCTGCCTCTCTGCCTGCTTGTGATCTCTCTCTCCGTCAAATAAATAAATAAAATCTTTAAAAAAAAAACAAAAAACTGTGATTGACTGTGTTAATCAATTTATTCTTGAAGCTACCTCAGAAATTTTGAGCAGGCACTAACTTGCCCTCCCACTTCTTTGAAGAGAGGGCATTATTTGGTTCATCTAAGAACAAATCAATTTTTTCAGACATGAACTCAGAGGAGCTAAGTCTCGGCTCTGTTTTCTCCATTTTGTTCTTCTACCCAGTGCTCATTCTTTCCACCATAACATCAGTGGGGTGTTGGAACAGACTCTGGAAATAAACATATAAGCTTCAGCTCTAAAGAGGGAGCATCTATAGAGATCTTTCCATTTATTAAATCAGATACATGCTATAAAGGCTTGTGTTCTCAAGTTTTTTAAAAAAAAGAGTACTAGCTTGATATTTCTGGAATAGCTACTAATATTTAGTGGGATTTATATATGGCATTATATAATTCCCCTATCCTACAATTTCTGGAGGAAAGTTGTTCTAACATATTTAACGTTTTGAAATACATAACAAGGAAATTCTAATAACGCAGAAAAACTACAGAACACACCACAAATTACACAAAAGGTCCCCAAGACTTCCTGGGTAAGACGCTTCAGCAGTTGCCTGAAGAGTTCACCTCTGGATGAACTTACATCCCTACCAGTAGTTGATTACTCATTCAGCTTAATGGTAACTGCCAATGAAGAAATGGGAACTGCCAAAACATAAATCGTGACTGGCTGGAGCTTTAGACAAGTACAAATTAGTCTTCCATCAGTTTCACTCAGCTTTATGTTCCAAATTGCATGTGTTCCTTGAAAGCAAAAAAAAAAACAAAAAAAACAAACAAAAAAAACACTAAAAATCTTGATTTTTTTTAAATGAGAGGTAATATTCACCTGATACATGTATCAATACACACTCACTCATTGTAGTAATCAAAGGCCATTATACTCAATATTGCCATGGACCCCGCTGTATTCCTTGCTTGTAAGTTATCAACAAACTTGGTCCTGTGAGCCACTTTTTTTTCCTTAAAGAGACAGTACACAAATATAAGAAAGAGGTCTTGAAGTTTATATTTTGTTTTTGTTTTCTTTGAGAGAGAGAGAGCTCACCCCTGTGTGTTCGCGGAATGTGAGTGGGCGGGGAGGGGCTGACAGAGACGGAGACGGAGAGAATCTTAAGCAGGCTCCACTTTGAGTGCAGAGTCCCACCTGGGGCTCAATCCCACAACCCTGAGATCATGACCTGAGCCAAAATCAGGAGTCTGTCACTTCACCAAATGAGCCACCCAGGCACCCCCTGAAGTGAACATTTGGATGTTAGACTAGCAACTGGGAAATTACTAAAGTCTATAAATGACCTGCATGCTGACACGGAAGCTATTGCAATGGGAAGGGGACAAATGCATGAGAAGTCCTCCCTGACACTGAGTAGGTGGGAAAGTATGAACTAGAACATGAGAAATTCTGGGAGAGAGGAAAAAAATGTTTAAAAAAAAAATAACCATGTTTATTCTCTCTGAAAAGGTATATCTCTAGTGAATTGTTTGTAATTGTAACCTACGTTCTTGTATTTCCCATGAATCAGCTTTTAACCAACAAACATAGGAGGTTAAATGATTCCTGTTTCCCCCCTAGGAACATCTGCTTCCAAAGGAATTTTGGCAGAGCTTACAAGTGATGTCAGACTGCCAGGCGCAAAGATTACAATCTGGTTAATTCTTGCCCTGGCATTCCTACCTCCAGGGGAGCCTTGTTTAAATCCATGCAAACCAGAGTTTGAAAAGGGATAACCATACATTCTCACTAGAAAACAAACACAACTTTGGAAACAGGAAGTGCTCAGAACCAGAGTTTTACGAAGTCTCTTAAATATTTATATTCAATATTCTACAAAATATCGGTTTGTAAAGGTGTTTGGGAAAATAAAACCCCAAAGAGAAATAATCCTGTCATGTTGTTCACCATGAAGGAATACTTACTGAATAACTAATTTCAAGATACAAGGAGTCAGGATCAAGGCTGTTATTCACAGAATAGCTATGCTTTAACCATCTGGTTGGCTTATTGGGATTTCATAAGATCCTATAGTTACATTCTTCAGCTTTCATTGGGTCTTCTGAAATTGGTTAAGAAAGGATTTTGAGGGACACTTGGGTGACTCAGTCATCAAGCGTCTGCCTTCAGCTCAGGTCATGGTCCCAGGGTCCTGGGATCGAGTTCTGCAAGCAGGGAGCCTGCTTCTCTCCCTGCCTGCAGCTCCTCCTGCTTGTGCTCTCTCTCTCTCCCTGTCTCTGACAAATAAATAAAATCTAAGAAAGAAAGGAATAAATAAAGAAGAAAGAAAGAAAGAGGAAGAAAGAAAGAAAGGATTTTGAGTAGGTTCCCTAGGCCAGGAACTCCAATAGCACTTTGCCTGAGATGATCCATTATTGTGAACATTTTTAACATGGATGAAAGGAGATGACATCGTTTGGGTCATCTTTGAATGTAAGGTTTGAGGGATAAGACACCCTAGATTAATTCAAGACAGAATTAAGTGAAGGGCTCCACCAAAGTCAAGTGAAAATCAGGTTGGTTTGTTTGTTTGTTTTCTAAAGATTTTATTTATTTACTTGGCAGAGCGAGAGCACAAGCAGGGGAAGGAGCAGGCAGAAGGAGAAGCAGGCTCCCTGCTGAGCAAGGAGCCCCATGCGGGACTCAATCCAGGACCCTGGGATCATGACCTGAGCTAAAGACAGATACTTAACGGACCAAACCATCCAGGTGTCCCTGAAAATCAGGTTTTAACAGCCAAAATAAGGTGTCTGAATGAGGCGGCGGGGTGGGGGGGCAGGGGGGCAGGGACACGTGCACAGGGTGCTCCTTGTGGTGCCCACAGGAAGCAGCAATGGCAGTTCCCAGCATTTGTTCTTTTTCTGGTCAGAACTTGGGTGAGTTGCAGAATCAGAATGTACCTTGAGGATTTTTCAAAGAATGACATGTTATCATGTTATTGTATTTTAACTCTCGAATCATTAAGTTTTGGCTACAGGTCAACATTCCGTGAAGTCAGCTGATACACTGAAAAAGAAGGCGGCTTTCCGAATCAGGTGATCTGGCTGGCAGGCCGGCTTCTTGGGCCCTGGGCCAATCCCTTAACTTCTCCTCAACATGGAGAGTGCAGGTGCCTATTTTCGTTCTTTACAGATTTGTTGTGATGATCAAATAAAGTAATATGATAAGCTATAAATATAGCTAATATAGTCATTCAAAGTAATATGAATGAACAACACGGTGAAAAACCGTGATTCACCATTGCCATGTAAGGTTGATCTGAGTTCATTTTTACATTCAGAGAATTTTCTGTCATCCGTTCCCTTCCCCCGTTCTACGAAGTCGGCGGCATTGGTTCACCTTAACGAACGAGGCTATTCTTAAGTGATCACCATAGGAAAAATGAGTCTGTTCTGCAAACACCGATTAACAGACAAGTGACCATTGCCTGTTGGCAAGTTACCCACACCCTTCCATCACCCTGCCTGCCAGTTCCCATTCCGCCAAGCAGTTACATAACCCTAATTCCACCAAGTTCCTCTGATGTTCAAGATTAGGTTAACTCGGTTTCCTGTAAGCCAGAGGCCCAATGTCACTGTTAACCAGGACGCTGGAACAAACTACACAATGATTACACTCCCCTCCTCCCGCCAATTGACAAGAACTGCCCAACTAGAACCACAAAGAGAGAGAGAGAGAATGTGTGCACAGGAAAATCTGACCTAATGGCAAAGGAATGCATCCCCCTCCTCCAAGCAAACACAAATGTGTATCTAGTTATCAAAGAACTGTCCAGAAGGGTTAGCAGGCTCTGGTGTGCGGAGCCCACTGAAATGTCACTCACCAGCCCCGAAGGTTCAGATAGGAACTCAAAGGACATAGGAGTGGAAACGATAGTGGGATTTTGGTTTTGATTTTTTAAGAGTGAGATACTGGAAGCTGGCTCCCATTCTGTGGCTACGGCCGTCCTTTAAATATAACCAGCAGCAAGAGTTGAGAATGACTGCCATACTTGAATGCCAAATAAACACAAAATGACAAGCACAGATTTTTGGCTTTATATTAAAGCTTGGTTTTTCAACAACCCCTTTTGTTGCCTCTAAAGACAATGGTCACAGTGTTTCTGCGCCAGATCCTGGGCCTCTGAGCTCCCTTGCCGCACCCAACCCCAGTTCCCTCCACAAGCACGGTGAGTGTCCTTTTTGGGTTTGAAAACCAGCCATCTCTCCCCTCAGGGCCGGTTGCTCTGGAAGTCCTCGTTTACTGCAACTACAGAGGAGTAGCGTAGAACCCTGGGAATGCGCAGGCCAAGCCCAGGGTAGTCTGATGAGGGAGGTGCTTGGGTTTTCTACTGGTTGGGAAACAGTAGCTTAAATTGGGCGTTCTGCAAGGCTGTCCTCCAAGGGATCCACTGGGGGAAGCCGAGGATTGACCCATTTCATTAGTTCATTGAAGGGTTCGCTTTTTCTAATTGGTGTTTATCAGTTATTTCTCTGTCTCTTAGGCTGAACAACAATTGATATAAGTGGATGGAACCAGTGGGCTTTCTGTTCTCCTTCCCACCTAACAGTTAAAACAGTCCTCAAATTCTCTAACAGGGCCGAGTGAATATCTCAGATGTTTACACAGGTAAGTACCTAAGTGCTGACGTGTGGGTCACCCCAGTGAGAACCCCGTCTGGTCGTGTCCGTCACCTCCCCACCTTTGTTAAGCTTCCACACCAGGGTTTCACAGTTCTGTTGTAAAAGCATTTAAACACTGGGGTACTTAGTCCTTACTCTTCCTTATCATCTCACAAGGGGTTTTCTATGTTTTGGTTTTTGCTGGTTTTTAACCCCAAGGAGGAGAATTGGATTTAAAGTTGTGCACTACTCTCTTAATTGTTATTTCTATGACATAATTCTCTTTCTAATCATTTGCTTTGATCAGCTTAGTACAGCATTAAAATAAATGATGTCAGGGATGCCTGGGTGGCTCAGCCGGTTAAGCATATGCCTTCGGCTCAAGTCACAATCCTGGAGTCCCACAATCAAGTCCCATGATCAAGTTCCGCATTAGACTCCAGCTCCGCAGGAAGTCTGCTTCTCCCTCTGACCTTCTCCCTTCTCACGCTCTCTCTCACTCTCTCTCAAATAAATAAATAATTTTTTTTTAAAAGAGAAAGAGAGAAATGAGGTAAGCATTAAGTGGCATTCACTACCAGGTTTCCATGACCTCCAAATCCGTAACAAAAGTAACCTAGTGGACTTAATGCCAAATGTCGCGCCTTCACATTTTGTCTTTGTGAAAAAGGGACGGTTACGGCCCCCGACGGTGCCTCCTATCTCTGTAACTCTTTGCCTTTCAAGGTCCCCCTGAATCAGCCAGGACCATTCTGAAGAGGGGTTTATCATCATCTCCATTCTATAGATGAGAAAACGGAGTCTTGGAAAAACAAGGACATTTGCTAATAGCTATGCTCTCTATCCAGGTGGCAGGATTGTGATCCAAGCCTCTATCTCCTTGTAACTTGTCTAATGACCCCTTAAGCAGTGTGGGCTATAAGAGCAACAGAAAAGAGAAAAATACATTTATAAACCACCTAGTGGAGCTGGATATATTATATACTGCTTGTTGGGGCTTAGGGAAGAACACATTTCTTCTTCAAGTTCAAACAGCTACGTTGTGTCAGACGAGGGCTCCTTACCCATTCAGAGTATGAGAGTCGAATCACTCCAAGAATTATCTGAAGAAGTCATTCTCAGTATAACTTCTATTTATTTATTCATGCATTTATTCACTCACTCCCTTTTTTTTTTTTTAAGATTTTATTCATTTATTTGAGAGAGAGAACATGAGCAGGGGGTAGGGAGAGGGAGAAGCAGGCTCCCTGCTGAGCAGGGAGCTGGACAAGTGCTGGATCCCCAGGACCCTGGGATCACAATCCAAGAGCTGTGAGCCAGGCAGACACTCTCAACCAACTCAGCCCCCCAGGGGCTCCCACTCACTCACTTTTTTACTTATTTGATTATTTCTTCACCCACTTATTTATATTGGGAAAATGTTACTTTCTCTCTTACTTGCACTAACCAGCCTCAGCAAACTTGATAAAATAGTCTAACATGTAAAGTATAAGAAATAAGGGGGGGAGGGAGAAGGTGGTGGGGTTATGGACATTGGGAAAGGTATGTGCTATGGTGAGTGCTGTGAAGTGTGTAAACCTGGCGATTCACAGACCTGTACCCCGGGGGCAAATAATACATTACATGTTAATAAAAAAATAAAAAATTGTTTTAAAAAACAGGCAAACTAAAGTAGGAAAACTAATAAAAATTAATATGATGCTTAGCAACCACACCGTTCTAAGCAATTTCACAGACATCCCTAGCTAGCTTCAGTGAAATATATTTATTTGTCCCTTTTCATATTAACCTACTTCCAACTCAAATTTTACCAGCTCTAAAGAAGCGAAATGTAATTTGGGTGCCTAGGTGGCTCAGTTGATTAAGCGCCTTCCTCAGGCTCAGGTCATGATCCCTGAGTCACAGAATCAAATCCCACCTCCTCCCAACCTCTCTGGAATCCAGCAGCCGGGGCTCCTTGCTCAGTGGGAACCTGCTTCTCCCTCTGACCCTCCCCTCTATCACCCTTTCTCTGTCTCTCTCTTGCAGATAAATAAATAAAATCTTAAAAAAAGAGAGAGAGAAGGCATTGTTTATAATTCTACTACCTCATTCTACCTCATCTACTACCTCCGCACTTGTGGTAGAATCATAATAATTCATTTCCCAAATGCAAAGAATCATATGTATTGAAATTACATTGAAATTAAAAAAAAAATTGTACGCTGCAAACTAAAAGCCAGTTTACCACATCCTTAAATGAAGGATTTCATGATGGAAATCATTTACTATCAGAAGTTCTGAATATTCCTACGTGAGGCATGAAGCCCAACAGGAAACAGAAGCTGATATTATTAGAAGACATTTATTCTTGGCCAATACATTCTCTACTTTTTTGTGTGCACTCAAACTAAACTCTGGGTCTGGTAGAATTAAATAAAAGCTAAAGTTTCTCCATGAGTCCAATGAACTACAGACCAGAAGCTTCACTGAAAGCCAAATTCTTCTTCTGTGTACCCTCTTGTTCCTCAGCCAGGATTTTCTGAACGAAGAGAAACAGCAAGGGCCAAATCACAGCCATAAGGATTCCTCAGGTTTAATTTGTTCAAAGGCCTGAGCTGTGGTAAGTAATCACATGTAGATAAACTTCACATTGGCTAAAACTCCAGTTTTCAGAAGAAAATACCAGGAGAAGATGAGAGGGAAAAAATCTGAGTGTTGCTAGACCTGTCATCATTGGTGATGCAGATTGAATGCATCTTTGGGACTAGAAAACTTTAACGAGTCAACACCATCTTCCTCAGGGGTGGTCTCTAATTAACAGGGAAGGGGGATAATACATGACTCAGGCAGTCACATCAATAATCTGAAGAAGGAAGGAATTGATGAGACCATTACTTTTTTTTTTTTTTTTTGAAGCTATAATACAAATCTTTAATTACTGGCACTATACTATAAAGCAAGATGAAGAATATCTTATTTAAATAAAACAAGGATAATATTTCTCTGGGGATATATCCAACACATTTTTTTCCCCTCTATAAATTTTTTCCCCTCTACATCCAATGGTGGTATTTTATAGGCTGAATTTAAAACAAATGCATATTTTAAAAAACTAAATGAAAGACACGTTTTTGCTCAGGAATACTATTGTACATATACCGTACAGGTTGTTTTTACAGCAAATGCTAGTCTGCCAAACTTCAATGGCAAAACACTAAGCTGTGAGTTTGGTATTGCCCACCTAGTTGTTTCTTGCTGCCCTGGGAATCTGGCGGTGAGTAATGTCGAGAAACCACCTTGTTGCCACCATTTCTCTTCTTATAGGTGACTCCACTGTGATAGAATATTCATATCCTTAAGATGCAAGGCCTAGCAAAAAGCCTCCCACAAATCCACTGGATATCACAATGTTCTGTTTGATAAATTCTGTTGCTTCTTCAATTATATTGTTGATTTCAGGTGCTGCCTTATTTGCTCTCTTCTTAATCTGTCTTTTTGCTTTGTTTACATCTTTTTCAACTCTCTTCCAGCCAGTCTGCACATAGCCACTGTGACTGGCAATCTGAAGAAGAAGAAAGCCACCACCTACTGCAGTTGCTGCAAGCTTCCCAACTTTCTGGAACAAAAATCC
Source organism: Meles meles (assembly GCF_922984935.1). Lineage (NCBI taxonomy): Eukaryota > Metazoa > Chordata > Mammalia > Carnivora > Mustelidae > Meles > Meles meles. The sequence goes on from NC_060077.1 coordinate 58,386,426, forward strand.
CGCACACCAGCCAGTCACTCCACCCATTACAATCTGGGTGGCTACCGAGTATTTTTCAACCATAGGTCCGGAACTGTGGCCAAACACTCGATTCCACCAATGGTGTCTTCTTGCATATTCAGTTAAATCCAACACTTGGTAAGACTCGTCATCGCTTTCATACTCTTGGGGAGGGGGGTTCCGGGTCGCCATGATACCGCCCCATTACTTTCTTTTTTATTAGGGTTCTTTTGTGGGGTGCTTGGGTGGGTGACTCATTGGTTAAGGATCTGCCTTAAGCTCAGGTCCTGATCTCAGGGTCCTAGAATCAAGCCCCACTCAGATCTCCCTGCTCAGTGGGGAGTCTACCTCTCTCTCTGAGACTTTCAAATAAATAAAATCTTATTAAAAAAGGTGTGGGGGCGGTTTCTTCTTTTCCTAAACATATTCTTTCAGACTCAGCCAAATTTTTTTTTTTTACTTCTGTTACTGTAAGTGTTGTATTTACTAAAGAAAATATAAACATTCACGCACTGAATAAAGGATAATCTCGAGGAAAACAGCATTCACTTAGGAGATACTAGGAATATCATTTAAGTATCATTTTGAGGAGAAAAAAACACCGTAAGAGCCAGCTTGTGTCTCTTCCAAAATTGTTCTCACAGACCTCATCTGTAAATCCAGGCTATTTGTGTTTTTTGTATTGATAATGGTCACTCCAAAAAGTAAAATTAGAGCCCTATACAACTAATCAAGCGCCCCCCCCCCTAACCTAAATCCTAGTGAAATTGAACTAAACTCGACTGTAAATAGTTTCAAACACCAAGGGAGGGGCAGGTGGTTGGCTAGCAGACAAACTTTCCAAGCTTTCCTCCCGGGCACTTGGATTTGATCCTGGACCTCCAGAAGTTTCCTATTATCTTTCTTTCTTTTCTTAGAAATTCTCTTCAGAAACCCCTTCAAGTCCCCTCCCTTCCCCCCATCCCCCACTTGCCTATGAGCCCAACCTGTCGGTAACCCTGAGCTTTGAAGTCAGCCTCTGCCTGTGCTTCGGGCTGTCAGGTACCATTGGTTAATGAGCTTTTTCCGGCAAACTATTGGAAGTAACTGCTAGAGGTTTTGTTGTGTGTTTTTTTCCCCCCTTAAGTTAAATAAAACAATTTTTTATTCCTCATGGTAGCCATCTAGAGAGAAGAGAATTAAATTGATTAAAAACAACAACAACTATGATCTTTTCATTGCATTTCTTTCCTGGATACCACCTCCAGCAAAAGAATCTCAAATCTTAATCTCAAAATCTCTAGTGCTACCTCACCTAGGGCTTTGTAATCTCTCTGTTGCAGACCTTCCTCCACCCGTTTCCTGGGACTTCTTCGACAGCAGCAAGCATGCCTTTGATTGGAATTTCAGTTCAGCTACCAGCTGGATGCACATTGCTAACGCCCCAGTGCTTTGCTTTCCGACTGCCCAGAGTGATCCCACCGCCCAGAGAAGGAAGCAAGGACACCAGAGCAAATTCTGGCCCCGTTTACAGCAGAGAGAATGCTTTTTGGAATCTCATACTGGAACGCTGAAAGATCTCCCCATACGGAGATATATCTACACAACACACACACACACACACACACACACACACACACACACAGTAATTTAAGATTAGAAAGGTTTAAAGAGAATTAGGAACTCTAAGAAATTATTTTAAGGAACTATCATTCAAAAAAATAATAAGCAAGAGCAAATTTTGGTAATTAAGCAGCAGCTTAGATCTGGGTCCTACTCTGTTTATATCGAATTTTCCTTCTGCATGTAGCCGGGGCGCAGGGGTGCAGACAGACCAGGCTGGGCCGGCTCCCCGCTGACAGAATCCAAAGGCAGAGAGACGAGTGTGATGAGACAAGAAAGGAACTTCTTTCAGGGGAGTTGACATGGGAAAACAGCAGCTAGTGTCTCAAAGACTTAACTGGAAGGGTCCAAAAATGCTTCCAGGTCTATATAAGGAAGCGGGAGGGGGGTGGCCCGCAAAGGTTGGTGGGTCCGTGCAGGTGGGCAGTGAAGGTCAGATCCATCAGGGCCTTAGACTCCAGCATGGGCGGGGTCTTGCTGTCTCAGGGCAGCCCTTACCGCTGAGGGGGCAGTCTCCATGCCCACCAGGCGATGCTTTGCTCTTAGGGTCTTCCTCCTGAGCCAGGAGACAAGTTGGAAAGAAGAACCCAACTACAAAGCTTGGGGTCAAAAGGGAGGCAACCCTCTTTCATGAGCACTGACTCCATACAGTTAACTTCAGTGCCCATCTTTGATCTCCGCTTCATTCTGACTCTTTTCAGGTTTTTGGACCTCAGCTTGCCTAGACCCTCTCTGATGTGGGAACTTCTGCCCAACAAACTCCCCATACTCCATGCTTCCATTTCTAACCTCAGAGACACCCCCGACACACCAACTCCCAATAGGCTCTGCCTCAGTCTCCCCCATCCCTCGGGGAGGGAGAAGTGGCTTACAGACTGCCCATCGCCCGTGACTCCTCTGCATGCAAAGGGAAAACTGCCTCCCACGACGAGAAGAGGCAGCATTGCACTTCAAAGAAGCCAAAACCGCAGAGGAATGAGGCATGGAGGAGAAACAACTAGCATGTGTCTCTATAGGACTGGACAGGACGTTTCTCGAAGTTGCCCCAGGACACCACATTTACTTTTCTACAGCACTCTGTGCACCCACCCACTCCCTGTTCTGTTAGGATGTCCCCCAAGTCACCAAATCTACCACGGAAAACCCACGACAAGTTAGTTCGAGTTGAAAGGAAAATCTTCAACGTCTTTTCCTGGTACCCGGTTCAAGACAGCAACGGTTCTCTGCTGGCTGCAAGGGAGAGCAGGAAACCCCTGTTCCGGACCGAGACTAGTGAACAGGGAAACTGTTTTTTAAAAAAATGACAAGCCACTTATGGAAGTTTTGGTATCATTTCCTCCAAGGACTGGTAATTATTTCAGAAGAAATTGTCAGAAATAGTACTAACCCCAAGCCTGGTAACGAAAAATTCTTGATCATTATCCATGAATGGGGATCATCAGCCCTTGGATAATGAAATCGAATACTTTTGTTAGAATGGGGATTTCCACCCCCCCTTTTTATAGAAAAGACTAATTATACTTTAGTCTAGAATGATTCTCTCCTTACCGTGCTGTTCTCTTCTTAGAGCAAAACACATGAGTGTGTTGTTATGGGAGGAGAACTTTGACCTGGGAAGGGTATTTAGGCATTCTCCCAGACAAGCTGTTGACTTCCACAAAAAATTGGCAAAGGACAGAGCCATCTGGGATAAAATGTTATGCACATTGTTGGTGGCTTACTCTTAGGAGTGCATTTCAGTTTCAGACCACAAAAACCACGACATTATGCAGCTAATAGAGGCTATTTTGTATTACATCACAGATGGAGAAGGATCCCAGGATGGGTCCATTTGTTTCATCCATTTCAAAAATCTGAAACATTATTTTTCAGATGAGCATTTGGTGTAACTATCCACTTCCCCAGTTTTAGAGTTTCCTACACAGAGCATCCTCTGTCCCTAGATCCCGTGGTACCCTGGACAGTGGAGACCGTCAGCAGACTTAACAAGAGGTTATCTAGGTTCTGGTGATGACATCACCACAACTTACTATGGGAGGCTCTGCAAGACACTTAATATTTCCAGATCCATTAGTTAAGATAAGACTAGCTGTAGAACAAACACCAAACTTTCATTGGTAATAAAATATTGCTACTTGCTCATGACAGTTCGGTATCGGCATTCCTAGGGAGCAGGCAGCCTTCCCTCCCACGGTGATTCAGAGAGCCCGTCTCTTCCAGCTTTCCAATTCCTCCATACATGAGGGCATGCAAGTCCTCTGCTTCTTGGAAAGGGAAAGAGAATATAGGAAAATCCCACCCACTCTGGAAGAGTCTGGCGGGAAAGGGATGCATCCTCACTTCCACTCTAATCCAATGTCGAGAACAAGTCATATGGCCGTGGAGCCGGCAAGGGCAGGAACCAGAGACTGAGAAACACGGTCCAGCCTGGGACAGCAGGAATTTGGGGTGCACAGCTATAAAATTTTGCCGCACCACACCTCTACTTCTTCATCTGTGAAATGGTAATAACGGTTTCTGCCACCCCACACGGAGACATTGCAGGAAAAGCAGTAATAAATGTTAATGTGTTTTGAAAGTGGTTCCAGAGAATCACAGCCCCACAAGAGAGTATTGTCCCTACTAGCTTGTTTGAACTTGTTTGTGCCTTTCAGCATTGCAAGATTCGAATCCACGTTCAACTGCTAGAGTTAGTTAGTTGTCAAAGCACACACTTTTGTCCCCATATCCATTGCCCTTCCCTTCTGGCAGCTTTTGACCAAGTCCATCCCCGACTCCACGAGACCACATGCTTTCTTGGCGTCCGCATCCTGGTGTTCTCCTGGTCTCCTGGTCTCCACACTTCCTCACTGCCCCTTCTCAGTCCACTCTCAACCTTCACGCAGACGTTTCTCAGGACCCTGCCCTGGACCCCAACCTCACCACACTCATTCCCCAGACAGTCGTGTCCTTGCCGGTGCGGCATGCCGAGGACCCTGAAAGAGTACCTTGACACCAAGCTGCTCTTCTGGGCTTCACACTCCCACGGACCACAGGCCCCTTGGTAGCTCTGTCTGAGTGCTTCTCGGGCAGCTCAGACTTCACATGACCAAGACAGAGCTCCTGACTTTCCCTCCCCAAACCATTCCTCTGCAAATCTTCCTACATATAATCCTCCATCTTCACAAAAGACTCAAGTCTTTTGTGAAAAGACTCAAGACTCAAGTACTTGAGTACATCAAGTACTCAAATTCAAAAACTCAGAACCGTGTTTTACTCCTTCCTTTCTCTCACTTCCTGTTTGTAAATCCTACTGGCTTTACCACACCCTCCCCCAAAACGCAATGCCTTCTGTCTGTCTGTCCACTTCTATCGAGCTGCTGTCTCCCTAATACTGGCCACCATCTTATCCCACCCAGCTTGCTACAGAAGTTTCTGAAGTAATAACTGAAGGTTAAGTCTTACACCTTACAACCCATTCTCCCCAGAGCAGCAAGAGTCATCTTTTTAAAACATACAGACTCCAGAGAGCAGAGGCATGAGGTGGAGAGCAGGACCAGGGGTGGCCTGTGTCATTTGAGGCTTTGACTCTGGCCCGATATGTAATCTATCCCTGGACTTCCTGCTCACGCAGCCAAACTTCCCTTCTGCTTTTGCTGGTTTGAGTTCGTGTTAGATTACACTCTTCCCCAGGATGCCCTCCCCTCCCCTCTTTTCCCAAGACCAGTTCCTGTCCCCATTATGTCTCAGTTTAAATGTCACCTGCTCTGAGACACCTTTCCTGAACAGCCTGCTTAAAGATCTCCTCTTTGGGGCGCCGGGTGGCTCAGTGGGTTAAGCCTCTACCTTCGGCTCAGGTCATGATCCAGGGTCCTGGGATCGAGCCCCGCATCCAGCTCTCTGCTCAGCAGGGAACCTGCTTCCCCCTCTCTCTCTGCCTACTTGTGATCTCTCTCTCTCTCTGCCAAATAAATAAATAAAATCTTAAAAAAAAAAAAATCTCCTCTTCAAGTCTGCTTTTCCATGTCTTAGCCCCTTGTTGGGTTCTTTTTGTGCAGCTTGGCTTGGGGTGTTTTTTTTTTCTTTAATGCCTCCTCATGCATAACATAACTTGTACCATTTCATTTATTTTTATGTTTCTTTTAAAATCATTTCTCGCATTTGTAAAAGACAGGGGATAAGTGGTCTCAGGCTCCATTGCCCTCGGCTGGCATTGGCAGGATGTTGCCTGATCATGTAACAACCACCCACTATGTATTAAATAAATGAATACATGCACTGTGTCTTTGAGCACTGGATAATCTATGTTGCTTCAGAGAGGGAAAAAATATGAGTCAGCAAATGATTTTTAGGCCTAGAAATGACTTTACTAGACTAAAAAGCCCTTCAGGAAAGTTTTACTGCATTTTCATTTCCTGCTCACCCCAAATACCTTGCATAATGCCTTCCTTATAACATGTGTACAATAATGTCAATTTTTCCTCCCAATTAAAATGCCAATTAAGTCAGCAAAGGAGCCAGGCAGTACTGAATTGCCAACAATATACCCAAAGCTATCATTCCTCTTCTCAGAATTTACGTGAGAATCCAGCGGGGCCAGGTTGGCATCAGGGGAAGAAAATTCCCCAGGCAAGTGGGTTAGAGAGCTGTAAATATTTATTGAATGAATCATATGTTGCTATAGTAAGTAAATTCCAGAAAGGAAGAGACAGAGAGAGACAGAGACACAGGAAAATCTGAAACCCTCCGTCAGTGAGCCAGATAAGTAGAACCTGTCAGCAACCAAACCCAGAGCTGTGAAGTCCATTACACTTCACGCACGTAAATTTTCAGTAACTCATGACGGCATTACATAGCCCTCTTAACCTCTGATTCTCCCCGCCTCCTCGCGAGACCAGCACAGAGCTGGGTCACAGGGGGTTGGGAAAGTCAAGGGCTGGAATGCTGGAGCTATGGGATTTCAGCCAGGACTTAAAAGGTGAGTGCTCAGCGTCTCTGTCAAGTCCTGAAATCTGACGAGATTTCCTCATCTGTTTCTTCCTCTATAAAACAGGAATTAATAAGAACGCTCACTCTGTGTGCCTCACAAACTGTTTCTACAACATACTAATAAAAGTATTTTGTAAATTGTATAAATATTTTCAAAATTCAGTTGCTAAACATAATCTTGTTTTTTATAATTCTTTTATTTTTTATTTTAATTGCAGTATAGTTAACGTACAGTGTCCTATTAGTTGCAGGTATACAAGATCATGATTCGGCTCTTTCATACAACACCTGATATAAATCACAACAAGTGAGCGCCTTAATCGCCATCACCTGTTTCACCTATGCCCCCCGCCACCTTCCCTCTGGTAACCAGCAGTTCTCTATTGTTAAGAGTCTGTTTCTTGGTTTGCGTGACTCTCCTTTTCCCTTGGCTCATTTGTTTTGTTTCTTAAATTCCACATATGAGCAAAATCATATAGTATTTGTCTTTCTCTGATTGACTTAATTATCGTAGCATTATACTCTCTAACTCCAGCCATGTCGTTGCAAATTATTAAGATCTCATTTTTTATGGCTAAATAATATTCCATTATATGTAACATATTCCATTATATATATAACATATTCCATTATATATAATATTATATATATAACACATCTTTTTTAATTTTTAATTTTTTTATTATGTTCAATTAGCCAACATACAGTACATCTTTAGTATTCGATGTAGTGTTCAACGATTCATTAGTTGAGTATATCACCCAGTGCTCATCACAAAAGCACATCTTTATCCGTTCATCTATCGATGGACTGGGCTGCTTCTATATCTTGATTATTATAGATAAGCGGCAATAAACATAAGGGTGCATGTATTCATTTGAATTAATGTTTTTGTATTTTGGGGGTAGATACCCAGTAGTGTGATTACTAGATCGTAGGATAGTTCTAATTTTAACTTTTTGAGGGAGCTCCATATTGCTTCCCGCAGTGGCTGCGCCAGTTTGCATTCCCACCAACAGTGGACAAAGGTTCCTTTTTCTCTACATCTTCACCAACACTTGTTGTTTTTTGTCTTTTTCATTTTAGCTATTGTGACAGGTGTGACTCCTCACCTTTTTGTAGTTTTGATTTGCATTTCTCTGATAATGAGTAATACTGAGCATCTTTTCACGTGTCTGTTGGCCATCTAGATATCTTCTTTGGAGAAATGTGTTCATGTCTTCATCCCATTTTTAATTAGAATACTTGTTATTTTCATTGTTACTGACACAAATCTGTACTCTGGTAGTTCCAGAGCTCTTTAATTACTTAACATTCACCACAAAGATGAAATTCATAGAATCATATAGTTCTTTGTAGATACCTGAGAGCTATTGGAAAAAAAAAAATGAGCCAACCATTTGTGCTGAAAGCACTTTTGGGAAAGAGTTCCAGATACTCACTAAACCTAAACAGAAAGCCAGACTCTGGCTTTCTTTCTTTTCTTCTTTTTGTCTAATGTTTGCCACATTAGACAAAACATGTGGTCCCTTTAAAAATGTTATCACACAGAGACTCATGAAAAAATTGATATATGAGATATCTGGACAATGTAGTCCTTTGAATAGCAGGGAGAGTAGGTAGTTTACATGAAGTCCTCATTTCCCAACAGTAGGTCACAACCCAGATTGGAGTTGTGGGTAGCAAAGTGTTCTGGGAAAAAGATATGCCCTCCAGCCTCCTGACCAAGCATAGTGGACCAAGGAGAAAAAAGAGTGTCTGATGGAAAAGTGCTCAGAGGAATGAGCCCTGTACGAGCCCCACTTGTCCCCTTAGCCTCAGAAACAGTGAAAAGTGTAGAGGACCACATCCCCGTTCACGAGAAGCCTGTGTGCTATATATGGGTTAAGTACAGGGCTTTGGTGCTACCTAATAACTATGCAACATTGTGACTCAGGCAATTGACTTAACCTCTCTGTGCCTTAGTTTCTTCATCTGTAAAATGGAAATAATGGAATAACTCTCAAAAGGACACTGCGAGGAATTAATAAGGTAAAATGGGTATGGAGTTAGCAACGTACCTGGAATACAGCAAGGGCTCAAAAAGGCCTGTTACTCCTAATATGACCAAATGGAGCAATAAAAATGTGATTTTTATTTCCTTCTTAGACTTTAGGGTCACAAAGGTTTAATGCTGCTCAAGTTGACATTACAGTAAGAAACGCTGGGAAGAGAGCACTTGGTGACTCAGTCGGTTAAGCATCTGCCTTCGGCTTAGGTCACAGGTCACAATCCCAGGGTCCTGGGACGGGCTTCTTGTTTTGCAGGGAGCCTGCTTCTCCCTCTGCCTGCCACTCCTCCTGCTTGTGCACTCTCTCCCTCTCTCTCTGACATATGAATAGAAAAATAAAATCTTTTTAAAAAGAAAAAAAGATAAGGTGGGAAGTTATTTCCTAAGATAACCCTTTTGCTTGAAAGGACCCATCAATGACCCTGAATTTAACCTGTTCCAATAAAAATCATGTCAAAGTTTCAAGGATTCAGTTATCCGAAGGCTCTAATTTACAAAGGGAATGTTCGGTTGCATTATTCATTTCTCTCTGATTAAATCGTCAATAATCCTAATGTAAACTATTAATCCATAGAGAAGCACCAAGGAGCACTTTTCTTTTGCTATTAGGTTTTAAGCTTCTACAGCATTGCCTTTAAGTTACATAAAGAGGTCTAATGTCTCCTGATCATGAAAAAAATTAGCTCCTTGGACCTTTGCTAGGATCCCTAGGCCAGTTCTGCCCTGTCCCCAGTGGTCTGAAATGGCATTTTCTAGGCATTTTCCTTGAAAATAAATCCTCTTAATGCACTTTACCCCTTGGGTGACAGCTGAGTATCCAGGCCAAAGAAGGCATCTGATTAAAACATGGTTTGAAGATGAAGCCTAGAAGTTTTAAATACATTTTCAGAGTTATTCTCAAGCTGTAAACATCTTTTGTTTTTACTGTAAATTTTTCCAAGTTCTTATTTAGCAGTTCTCTCTTGAGCACAAGAAACAAAAAAAATCTCAAATAATTTAAATCATGTAGCTACTCATTTGTTCATTTATTTATTTAACCATTCACCATACATTTATTGATGTTACAGACAACGTATAAGCTTTACAAGAAACAGCCCTTGTGATGTATGTGATGATCCAGACACAACAAATAATTACAATATAGTGTTATAAGTTCTTTCTTTCTCTTTTTCTTTCTTCCTTTTATTTATTTGAGAGAGAGAGAGAGAGTGAGAATACTAGAGTGTGAGCAGGGGGAGGAGCAAAAGCAGAGGAGAAGCAGGCTCCCTGCTGGAGGAGCGGAGCCCAGTGGGTTGGGGGGTGTCTCTATCCCACACCCTAAGACAGTGACCTGAGTCCAAAGCAAAAATCTGACCCTTAACCGACTAAGCTACCCAGGGGCCCCTTGTAAGTCTTTAATAAAAATATGTGCCAAGTGTTAAGGAAGCTCAGAAGGAGTGACGATTTTTTCTTGGGAAGGGGTATCACGAAGTAGTGAAATAAGGTGGGTATTTACAGTGAGTAGAAGCCAGATTGTAGAAACGGAGGAGAAAATCACTAATTATAAACAAAATAATGTTAACGTGGATTAACATCTAGAAAGGATTTAGACCACTGACTAGTACACATTAAGTGCCATAGAGATGTTAGCTGATATCAAGTATTACCATCCCACCACCATCATCTAGACAATAGGAGTCATCGGAGGGCTTACCACTGATGTTAGCTGGGTGACTGCCTCTCTTGACGTCGTGTTGCCCTTGACAGGTTCATCTGCAGTTTCAAAGGTCATATTTAATAAACATGACCTACTGCCGTCTAGCTGCCCTTTGTCCAGCTAAAATATTGGGCCAAAAGTATACACTTCGTAATATGGGAAAAGTTTATTTAGAGGAGATCGAGATGGAAAACCCATGTTAAGGTAAAAGGGAAAGAAATGAAGAATGGAGGGAAACAAAGTGAAAGTGCTTAGGAGTTTCATCCCGGGATACCTGATGGCAATTGCAATGGAATGTCAAATGTTGGCTGTTTATTAGCATAGAATTAGCTGTGTTGCAAAACCAGTAACAATGAGCTCTCCGTGGGTTAGCACAGAGCAAGTCTGCCATGAGTCTAGAGGCTCATAGAAAAACAATCCTTCTCCTAGGTCTAACAAAGACGAAAATGCCATGAGTCTAGAGGCTTTGCAGAACAGCTCCCCTCTAAACAGCAGTCTGGGGACTGCTATGCCAATACAACTATGCCAGCCAGAACGCATGGCTTCTGGGTCACCAGAAAGGGAGAGAGAGACCTGGAGAGTCACACCCTTGTTAATAAACGCTTTGACCTCCCAGTGCCCCACATTAATTCTACTTCAACTCACAACTCATTGACCATAACTAGTCTTATGACCTTATTTAACTAGTAAGAGGTATTAGGGAATTCATGGGAATACATGGGTATTCAGCTATTTTATAATTTTTTTCTTTCTTTTTATTTTTAAACTTTTTTGCAGAAGTGGAGATTGGGGAAAATGTTGTTTTTCCCTTATAAATGGTTTCTATTAGAGTCCCTCTTCTCAGTAAGTTGAAAAGTCACTGATTTATTTTTTTTAAGAAATCATACACCCTAAAACTTAGTACTTAGGTGTGGAATAAATAAATTTTAATAAATTTTATCAATATATAACAAAAAGTATATATAAATAAATTATATAAAATATATATTGTGATTTATATAAATTTTATTTATTATTTATTAGTTATAAATGTTACATAAATAAATTTTAATAAATAAAAAGGTTGGTATTACATGTCTCTGTCCACTAAACTACCCAACAACATCACTTACCATCTTATCTACCCAAGTGTTTCCTTTTGTCTTTGCTTCTGTCTCATCAGCTCATCTTATTTTTGCCCTAAGAGATGTTTTATAAGGAAAAAAGAAATAGAGCTTACATTACTTCTTCTATATACCATTACCTTGATTTATTGCTCTCTGCTTCGGTAAAATTTGAATCCCCCTTAAAGGAAAATACTTAACTTAGCTGTTCTTAAGACCAAAATAATACTCTTCCACTTGAAGTAATTTTCTTTGTCAAAATATTCTTCAAACGTTTTTTGTTGTTTGACTATTTCTCTGCTGAAGAAAAACTTGAGAAATGCCCTTCTCTATGTGTTCACCTTCTCCATTTTGCTGATCTTGGGATTCATGTCATTGCATGTGAACATGCCTTTACAACATTTACCCAGCATCTTAGCCGACAAAGAAAAACAATCCTTCTCCGAGATCTAACAAAGATGCAAAGCCTGCCCAAGTATGATTCTTAGCATATCATATTTATTCAAATATGCCCAAGTTCTAATTCTCCAGACTCTCTAGTAATGATACCCAATCAGAGATTCTAAAAACTCCTAATTGATGTAAATGAAGTACATTCCATTATTCTTATCCATAATTCATCAAATTATATGCCCAGATGGGTCACCGTCACCTCCATAAAAATGACAAGTGATTTAAAGTCCTAATGGAAATAGATGTATTGGTTTCAAAATTCCATCAAAGCATTTCTCGTAGAAACATAATCAATAGTGCTTTCAGTGAACAGCTCGCTCCAATAAAATGGGTATGTTGTAATTAATTCAGGCCTTGAATTCCACGTCCCAACAGTAACAACGAAAGAATTCATGATGGCTGGATGTTCTCCCCAGCCAGAGTCCTCCAGGCCAGCAGGCATCAGACGTGCTGGCAGAACAGACCGCTGTGCAGTGATCAAGCATGAGGCATGTTATATTATACTCACTGCAGAAGATATAGTATCAAAATTTTAAAATTATTTTCTTTTCTTAGGTATGATAAGAGTAAACTCAAGCATATCCTATGTCTTTCTTATTCCTTTACTTTGGATCTGTGAGAACTGTGTCTGTCCTGCCTAGCAATCCAGTGTGCCAGGATGCCGGTAAATATTAATAGTTGATGTAATTAGTTATGTGAAAAAATACTGAGACTTTCTCCCGTATCTGGGCATTTCCAGGGGAATCTATCACACAGGGGAATATCATAGACATCACAACGGAGAAAAGGCTTGGAATCATCACTCCAGGTAAGCCTTGGTGAATATTCCTGAAACTACTTTCTGGTTACACCAGGTTAGTAACTTGGAATTTTTTTTGCTTCTGTACTGAAATCATTTTTGCAAATAATCTCTTTTACTAACAGTACATCCTATTCAACCCCCTGAAACCAAGCAGTTCAATGTCCTCCACTGACGGCTCAAACATTTGCCTCCACTGCACGTAGCAAACAGAAAAAGAGACAGGATTTCAGTTCAAATAGATCAATGGAATGACTTTAAGCAATATTATTCCAAATGCTCATTTATGACAGTTACGTCATCAAACTGAAACCCCCGAGGCATTGTAAAAAGGTACAGACATAAATAACACATTGCTCATGAAGCATAACCCTGTTATGCAGAGATTTTAGGAATTCAGAATTCCTCTCAAAACAAACAAACAAACAAAAACTCACGGTGGTTTTTCCTTCAACCAATAATAAACTCTGGCATCTAATATTGTGCAAGATCCCTTAGCAAGATCCTGTAACTGGCAAATGCAGTTTGACCGTATTTAAAATACTGTTCTCCATTTGCTCACAGCATCACACACCCAGGCCACAGGTCAGAGAAAATGGCTAATTTAATATGAAATACATGACCACGGAACTCAGAGGCGTTTCTCTAAAGAGCCCCAGACTGCTTCCAAACAATGAGCCTGTGTGGGGGAAAAAAAACAAAACACAATTTAAACTGTCTTAGAGTGAAAAAGTCTCTGGTTACAAATAGTCTCTAGATGATGTTTAAATAAGAGTTGAAGAATAATAAGAATTCCCAACACATCTGAAACCACTTACATCTCCTACTTCATAAACGAAAGACAGATAAACCAATGTCAAATTTATTTGAGTTGAAATAAAGAACACTCCCAAGAAGAGTATCATCCAGAGTGAATATTTATAGAAAAGCTCTATTCCTCGAAAAATATATGTGTTTATAATGTCAAGCATTGCCAGAATCCTTAAGTTTAGGGCTATCATATTGAAAGTTTTCTAACAACCTTCCTTGGGAGATGAATACTGGCTTATAAAAAATGCCTAAGGATTAAAAAAAAAAAACAAAAAACCCACTTTGGAGAAGCTAATAAGAATGTTAAAAATTCACTCCGAATCCTTTCCCTCTGACAAAATATCTTCTTCAGTGATCTATGTGGGATTTCTAAAATATTTTAATAATAGATAGATATCTCTTTTTTTCTGCCTAACACATTCATAAATTATAACAACTTACTGGATTATGACCATTCAAAATTTAAATAGATTCTAATTATAATCAAAAGTGGGGGGGGTGTAATAATTTAAGCCAATGAATAACAAATGCAACTCCTAGAAATATTGATGTTACAATTTTACAATTATGCTAGTTATGACACAAAACTTTATGTAGAGGACAAATACAAAAGCAATCATCCCAACTGCTGGTCTTTAAAAATGCAAGGCAACATAGAATAGAATAAATATTTGAGTATTAGTTTTGGCAAGCGATTTTACGTAGTTTGTATCTTGGGGCCTTTGCACCACCTGGAATTCCTCTCCCAACCAGCTATTCCCAGCCAGGTTGCCTCAGCCAAGCTCTTTTATTCCTGAGGCATCCAGCACTGGGTGTGAAACTTCCTGAAGGTTCCCAGGCCCTCAGTGCTTATCCCACCACAGTACTCATCACCCCGAAACACAATTTCCTCTTCACTTCTTAATATATTCCTCTGGCTGAAAGATTCTTCATGGTCATGGTCATGTTTCATTTATCATGTTATTTCATGTTCCTATCACCTAAGAGATGCTCAGTACATAATTGTCAGTTATTGCTAAATGGATAACCACCAAAATACAATATAAGGAGTGGTTTCTGAAAATTACATTAAAAATGTTTTAGTATCAATAACACATACTCATCACCTAAAAATGATATATCTGCCAACATACCTCCAATTTAGATGTTTGCTAAGGACCTGGGGGAAACATTACTTTGAGAATATTTTGCCTTTTTAAATAAGCTATATGATGGTTTCCATGAAACCTGCTTATAAACCCCTTTTCTATGTTGGCTTAGTTGATAATAATCATAAATACAAGTTACAGTGCCTGTTTTTTTCCACTTGTAAAAATACCAGTTTTTATACTGGTATTCCACCGTAAATACCATTTTGTTTTTCAGCCTGAGTTCCTCTCAGTGACTATTATAAAACTCTGTCCTTCTTCTTGAGTCCTCTAAGAAGCCCTACATTATCTTTAGTAGATGACTCCAACTCCTAGAATATTCCCTTCTTCCACTCTGCCTATTCCTATCCTCCCTTCAAATTTTCTTCATCTGATTACTCCCTTATCTCTTTTCCTCTAGTCTGAGATTGAAAAGGCATCCCACCTCCAGTATTTGTTTCAGGATATGAGGTTAATATACAAAAATCAATTGCTTTCCTATCTACCAGCAAATGAACAAGTGAAATTTGAAATCAGTAACAAGTTACTATTTATATTAGAACCTCCAAAATGAAATACTTAGGTATAAATCTAATAACAGATATACAAGATCTATATGAGGAGAATTACTCTGATGCACAAAGTCAAAGAAGAACT
Organism: Meles meles; assembly: GCF_922984935.1. Lineage (NCBI taxonomy): Eukaryota > Metazoa > Chordata > Mammalia > Carnivora > Mustelidae > Meles > Meles meles. The sequence continues at coordinate 58,401,691 of NC_060077.1, forward strand.
AAATGGATAGATATTCCGAGTTCATGGACAGAAAGGCTAAATATTGTCAAGCTGTCAGTTCTTCCCAACCCGATGTAGAGATTCAGTGCAACCCCAATCAAAATCCCAGCCAGTTATTTTGTGGATACTGACAAAGTGATTCTAAAGTTTATATGGAGAAGCAAAAAACTCAGAATAGACAATACAACACTAAAGGAAAAGAACAAAGTTGGAAGGTCAATGCTACCTGCCTTCAAGACTTACTGTGAAACTATAGTAATCAAGACAGTGTGGTATTGGTGGAAAAATAGACAAATAGGTGAAAAGAACAGAGTCAAGAGCCCAGAAGTAGGACCACATAGAGTCAACAGATCATGGACAAAGGGGCAAAGTCAATACAGTGGAGAACAACTAGTCTTCAACAAATGGGACTAAAACAACTGAACATCCACACTCAAAAAGAAGAAGAAGGAAAAGAAAAGAGTCTGGACACTTACGTTCCTCACAATAATTAATTCAAAATATGTCATAGACCTAAATGTAAAATGCAAAGCCATGAAACTGCTAGAAAGATAATGCAGGAGAAAACCTTGATGACCTTGCGTATGGTGATGACTTTTTAGATATGACACCAATGGCACTATCCATGAAAGAAATAACTGATAAGCTGGACTGCATTAAAATTAAAAACTTCTCCACTGTGAAAGACAATGTCAAGAGAAGGAGAAGACAAGCCACAAGCTCTTAAACTCAACGGTAAGAAAACAACCTAATTAAAAAACGGAACAAAGAACTTAACAGATACCTCACCTAAGAATATGCACAGATGGCAGACAAGCATATGAAAAGATGCTCCACATCATATATCATCAGAGAAATACAAATTAAAATGAGATACCACGACACACCTATCCAAATGGCCCAAATCTGGAACAGTGGTCATACCAAATCCTGGACAGTTTATAGAGCAGGAGAGCACAAGCTCTCATTCATTGCTGGTGGGAATGCAAAATAGCAGAGCCACTCTGGAAGACAGTTTGGTGGTTTCTCACAAAACTAAACATACTCTTAACATACAATCCAGCAATTGCGCTCCTCAGTATTTACTCAAAGAAGTTAAATACTACGCCCACACCAAAACCTGCACACGGTTAGTTATAGCAGCTTCCTTTATAGTTGCCAAAACTTGGAAGCAACCAAGATGTCTGTCAGTAGGTGAATGGATAAATAAGCTGGTACATCCAGACAATGGACTATTATTTAGCTCTTAAAAAAAAAAAAAAAAAAAAAAAAAAGCTATCAAGCCATGGAAAATTATGAAGAAAACTTAAAGGCATAAAAAAAAAAATACTTAAATGCATTATACAACATGAAAGAAGCCAGTCTGAAAAGGCTACATGTTGTATCATTCTAACCATACAACACAGTGGAAACTCTCTGAAAGATCAGCAGTCATCAAGGATTAGGTTGGGTAGGGAGAGAGCGGAATAAATAGGCAGAACACAGACAATTTTTAGAGCAATGAAAATATTCTGTATGATACTCTGATGACGGACACTTTTATTTGTCGAAACCCACAGGACGTGTAACACTAAGAGTGAACCCTAAGGTGAGCTAAGGACTTTCGGTGATTATGATGTGTCCATGCAGTTTGATCGATTGTAATAAGTGTCCCACTCTGGTGGGGGATGTTGAAATAGGGGGGGCAGTACATGTGTGGGAGTGGGGGTATATGGGAAATCTCCTTACATTCTACTTAATTTTGCTATGAATCTAAAATTGCTCTTAAAAAAATCTATTTTTTTTTAAAGGGAGGGAGAGGTGCAGCTGACTGACTCGGTTAAGCATCCGTCTCTTGATTTCAGCTCATGATCTCAGGGTCGTGAGATCGGGGTCATGAGGTTGGGGTCGTGATATGGAGTCCCTAATCAGGCTCCCCACTAGGTACGGAGACAGATTCTCTCTCTCACTCTGCCCTCCACCCCTGCTCCTGCTCTCTCTCCCCCCATCATAAATAAATAAATAAATGGGGGGGCTCATAAGGGGTTTCATTTAAAAACATGAAGATAAAATGTAGCTTAAGGTTCATAAAGTCCAAACCCCACATTCTATAGCCAAGGAGAGGGAGATGCAAGGAGCACAGAGACTTATCCAAGGTGAGAAAAGATTCTGACATTTTTAAAATTTTCTAAGCCAAAGTATTGCTCTGGTTTTCCCAAAGGGGTCAAAGTATTTGTATGAAAGTGTGTGTTGGGGTACAGGCAAAAAGTCCAGTGTGTACATGTCTGTACGTGTACATGTCTACACAAAATTAAGTAGTAACTGAATAGTTTGTACCAAAAATGGATTTGGCCTAAACTGTCCAGGTAATTAAATTTTTTTTCTTGAATCTTCAAGATGATTGCCCTAATTCTCTGCTTCACTTTAATACATGGACACCCCCTATAAATACAAATTTAAAATGCTATACCTTTTAGACAAACATGTTCTTCTTTAGAACCTATTAATATTTACACTTTGATATTAAATCTCCAGAGTCTAATTAGGTGGCAGATGGGGGCCATGTCGGTAAAGGGAACATATTAAAATATCACCGACCCGTCAGCAGAACAAAGCTAGAGAACTTTCTCTACAATTTGTGGGTTGACTCTGAAGGGCAATTCTGACCTGCTGAGCCAAGAGCTGCCTGTCACTTCACTTGCCTGCTCTTACTATCTTAACACATGTGGAGATTTTCCAAAATTGCCATAGAGTCACTTATTCATTCTGTCACCCATAGCAAGGGCTAGCATGCCTATAAAAAGACGGAGAGAAAATACCTCATCCGTCTCCCATCCATCACCTCCCCAAACATTCAAGACAGACTCTACTCTCCAATCTTTCAGGTCATTTCATAAAAGCACTGGTGCATCTCTAACAGTGAAGAGGATCACTCAACCATCTCTGGGATGATGGGGACACCCTGCCCCTGACCTCCCAGTTCAGTATAAATCTAATAATAAAGATCGTGAAGGTGTAGTGTATCTTCATCAGGAAGTAAACACCTTGAGGACTTTTATTCATTTTATTTCTGGAGCATTTTAAGACTACAGACCAGAATAGAAAAATATAGAATCCCATGTCTCTACCACCAAGATTAAACATGTGAACTTTTACAATACTTGCTTCAACCCCTCTATCTACTCATCCATCTGCCTGAGCCCCTTTCATGTGTCCTCCTCTTTCACAGAAGTAGACCGCCATTTAAAGTTCACATTCCCATACATGAGGAGAAGATGGGGGATGTGGGGGGATGTTTTTGTATTTTCCAGATTGATTATAATGAGCATATATTACTTTTGTAATAAGGCAAAATCATTTGGAAAACAAAAATTAAAACAACAGTGTTATCTTCTCATTTCAAGGAGTACAGATGGGACGCATTCTTGAAAAAATTGTTTTCCATCACAGCTTGGAAAAGTATGTGTGGACAGACCACGTTCACGCTGCCTGAGCAGGGAGAGAGGGGAGTCAGGGCTGCTCCTGCTGTTCCTGATCACGCTTCACTCCCCCAGTGGGTGGTGGCCTCCTCCAGCCTCCCAGCAGCTGGTAGGGGCACACATTCTGCCATCAACACGACATCGCCTAAATGCCCAAGGGCCACTGTTCCTTTGATTAGGAAAGAGACCGTTGCTTCAGTGAGAGCAGTTTTTAAAATTTGATGAGAAGGAAAAGTAATCCTTTCAACAAAGGATACTGGAATAATTGGACAATAACAGGCAATTAAAAAAAAAAAAGACCTTAACCTAAATTTCACACCTTATAAAAATTAACTCAAAATAGATTAGAGAGCTAAGCATAAATTGTAAGACCATAAAACGTTTACATGAAAATGTAGAAGAAAACTTCATGACCTGAAGATAGACAAAAAGGTTTTGACATAACGCCAAAGATGTGATCCCCAAAATTTAAAAAATCATGAAATTGGACCTTATAAAAATTAAAAATGTTTGTTCTGAGAAAGACCCTGTTAAGAGGATGAAAAGACAAGCCACAGACTGGGAGAAAATACTTGCAGATCATATGCCTGACAAAAGACTTATATCTAAAATGTGTGATAAAGGGACGCCTGGGTGGCTCAGTTGGTTAAGCGTCTGCCTTCAACTCAGGTCATGATCTCAGGGTCCCGGGATGGAGCTTCACTTGGGGCTCCCTGCTCAGCGGGGAGCCTGCTTCTCCCTCTCCCTCTGCTCCAGCCCCTGTTTGTGCTCCCTTTCTGTCAAATAATAAATAAATAAATAAAATCTTAATTAAAAAGTAAGTAAAATGTGTAACAAAGTCTCTAAATTTGGCAGTAAATAAGCAAACAATCCAATGGGGAAACAGACCAAAGCCTTGAACACAGATTTTATCGGACAGCATATGCATGTCAAGCAAGCCCGTGAAAAGATCCTCAATACCTTTAGCCATTGGGGAAAAGCAAATGAAAGCTGTCCTTTAGGACAGCTAAAGTAATACCAAGGGCTTAGGGATGGGGAGGTTCCAACAACCCTATACTTTTTGCTATTTCTTGTGAATCTTAAACTATTTCAAAATTTAAAAAAATATTTTATAGAAAGTTGTGAGAGCAAAAGCCTGATTGCAGAATTGATCAGAGAAAGGGTGTTGAGGAAATGGAGTCCAGGAGTGAAGATCACCCTGAAAAATCCTCCAGCTAAAGACCTTCCCAGAAGATAGCCCTGAACAGTGGCATTTGCTGGGACAGGCAAATCCCCAGGTCAGCATAGCAGAGCGCTAAAGAGTATGAACTTTGGGGTCAACTTCTCAATCATGACGGTGACTCAAACACTTAAAAAGTTGTGTGATCTAAGGAAACAAATTCGTGCCTCATCTGAAAACAGGAAAACCACAGCATCCATGTTGAGAGACATTTTGAAGATTAAATAGAAAACATTGCACACGTAACATTATAAATGTTCCATCATTTTAACTTTGTAATTGTTATTATTATAATTCACCTGGATTTTGCCTGGAATGGGCAACACTCAAAGAATCTCATTTATTTTTATCTCCTCTACTCCCCATTTTCAAACCCTTTCTCATTACGTCACGATCTCTGTTCCCACTTGCCTTCACTGTGAAGACTGCTGCTATTCCATGTAATTTATACTTTTTAGTGATTTTTAAGGTTTTAATTCTAAATGTAAATGTATTGATTATTTCCAGTATAATGATCTAAAACTGATCTTTTAAAAATAATTGCATTTTAAAATCCAATTTTAAGCAAATTGTATTACATTATTACATATCTGTGGGTGAATCTACACCAAACTGATATAATAAAAAACAGTAGTTATAAACATAATGAAGGAAAAATGTTTACCCAAGATGACCACAATATGAGAAACTGAATTAAGTGATTGTGTGCTGCCTTTTTCTGTAGGAGGTAAAAGTATTTTCTTGGTCCTTCAAGGAGTTACTCTTCTCATTAACAAAAAGCACGCCTTTTTTTCCTGCAAGGCCCCATACCCTTAGGAGCCCTTAAGCATGATTTAAGTTGTCAGCAGATTAATTTGAACTTTCACCAATAAATTATTCATATTTTTTTCCTCCAATAATGACTAATGGAATACGTAGGAAATGTGGAGTGTTCACATTTTGACAGTCATTTTTATCAGAACACTGAAAGCACGTTCTCTTAAACATTTATCACTAGACTACATTAAAATCGGTTGCAGACAGAAGGAACGAGAAGAGACTCATTATCTAAATTCCTGAAGTATGGAATGATGTGGTTGTGACCTTTAATTAATATAATGCTCTACACATGGGAAAGTCTGACACACGTGCCTTATATTGTACAAACTCCAGCCAAGTGTTTGCTAAATCAACATTAAAAGCCTGAGTTGCTGGGTTACACATATTTATCTTTTTTTTTGGATCTTTGGCCCCAGAGAAAAACCACATTCTGAAGGACAGATACACTGACATATGCATGGAACATGAAAAGACAGCAGTATGTTGTCATGTTGTCCTTTTCCTCACACTTTGTAGAATTTCTCCATTGCTCACTACTTTGAAGCAAAAATAACTAGTTGTTCCAAAACATGGGCTGATTTTATAAATTGATCTTTCACGATTTCAAGGACGAGTGCCCATGATCTCAGCTGACCTAAAGCAGGCTACCACAGAGCTCCTAGTCACCCGGCCAACCACTCAGGAAGAGCAACTCCAGGGAGTACTGAAAGATATTTGGGGAAAGCCTTTTCTTTTCCTTAAGTGAATTTACTACACGTGGAGGTTTCGGGGGTGGGGGGGTGCTGGGTAAGTCAAGGGGCTGCTCCTGGGTCTGGCGAAAACAGTATGTTAAAGATTGTCTAACTATCAGGTTATCTTACAAATCAGTTCCTTTTCTGACCTAGAAATGTGGTATTAAGCCTTAACGGGCTAGCTGGTAGAGCCTCACCATTTTTCCTTAAAGAAGAACGCATTTAACAAAATACTTTTATTTTTTTTTTTAACAAAATACTTTTAAAATATAAATATTTATTCTCTTTTCAGTGACTGTTGTCCTACATTTAGTAGTTTTTAAGACTGTGTTTTTTTTTTTTTTAGAGCAGTCTTAGGAGGATACAGCAAAACTGAGAGGAAGATACAGGCATTTCTCATAATACTCTCCCTCCCCCGCCAAACACACAGCCTCCACATTATCAACATCATTCACCAGAATGGTACTTTTTTTTTTAACCAAGAATTAACCCACATTGACATATCATAATCACCCAAAGTACATAGTTTACTTTGGGGTTCATTCTTAGTGTTATACATTCTGTGATTCAGGATAAAAGGATAATGTCATATACCCATCATTATATCATATAGAGTATTTTCAGCGCCCTAAAAATCCCTACATTTAAATTTTAATTTAGGTGTTTCTTGGGGTGTTTTGCCTTTTCAATAATATGGTATTTTATTTTATTTTTTGAAGATTTTATTTATTTGAGGGCAACACTCTTGGGTCCCCTCCCTCCTTGGGAGCTTTGTACTATCACTTTGCTATCACTAAATAAACCTTGCTTTAAAAAAAAAAAAAAAGATTTCATTTGAGAGATAGCAAGTTCATGTGCATGTGGGCATGGAGCGGGGGTGGGGAGAGGGAAAGGGAGAGGGAGATGCTGACTCCTCACTGAGCAGAGAGCCCCAGGCAGGGCTCAATCCCAGAACCCTGGGATCATGACCCAAGCCAAAGGCAGCCACTTAGCCAACTGAGCCACCCAGGAGCCCCGATATGGCATTTTAGAAGGCAGAGTGTAGGTACCTTTATTTTCTTTTTAAAAGATTGTTTGTGTGACCGATGGATCTGTCGCAGCTGCTAACTCAGGAGAGGAACCAGGAGCCCTGGCCTGCTGCCACCGCCCGCTGCTCCATCCCAGGGAACCCAAGGCAGCCCGACAAATGGAAAGCACAGCTCCCGCCTGGATTTGCCAATGCTGTTGCCTAACAAATTTAGACAAGCTTGTCGCAAGAGAAGACAATAATCGAAAGAGGGTTTGGAAAAGAGAGAATTAGTTCAGGTGGCGGCCGAGGGGAGAGATGGCGGGCTTAAGACTTAACAACCCACCTGTTCTTCCGCAAGAGGGACACCTAGAGTTTTATACGAGAGGTTAGGGAGGTGCGTAAGAGAGAGTGCAGGCAGAGTGGTGTGGTCAGGGGTGGGGGTGGGGGTGTGTGTGTGTTCAGCCTGTGATCTTGGGCTGGGAAGGTTGACGTGGTGGTGGTGGTAGGGGGTCTTCCAGGCATTCTGTGCTATCAGGGTTTTTCTGGTTTGATGGTTGGAATATTCTGGTTATTGCAAAACGTCTTCATCGATACCTCAAGATGGATGGGGTGGAGGTCTATGGTTGAGCAAGAGGGCTCACTGACATTAGGAGTAAATATTTTTTTTTCCATTTTATTTAGGAGTAAATATTTTAATAATCCAGGAATAGGTCTGAGCACACATTATCTTTCTTAAAACGGTAGTAAGCAAGTAGTTTAATACTAACGAGGTAAATACCCAAAAAGTGTGGAGAAAATAAGACTTGTATTTCTTACAGCAGTGCTTCTCAAATTTTGAGTGTTTACACATCTACAGGGGGTCTTTTAAAAATTCAGATTTGATACTACAGGCCTAGGGTAAGTCCTGAGATCCTATGTGTCCAACTAGCTCCTAGCTGGGGCGGATACTGCTGGTCCCTGGACCATGCTGTGAACATCAAAGCTTTATCCTCCTGTATCACTGAAAGCTGATCATTAATAGGGAAAATAAAACAGCAACCCATGCATAAGAGTGTTTCCCCAACAGTTAACACACATCATTGTCTTCTGGCAATTTCCTTAGCCTTCATACCCAATGCCTTCAGAACTAGCATTTGACATGTGCTATGGAAACAAGTCATTCAACTCTATTTAAAAAAAAAAAAGTGATGGAATTTTTCACTTTTTAAATAGTAAATGTGTCTTTATGGTACTTATTACCTAGATAAACCTTTTACATGGCAAACATACCTATTTGTTTAAGACTAAGATAAAGCAGAGATGAAGGTTAGTATCTGTGGGATTACTCTTCACTGAGCTACATAAAGGTAATGATTGATTAGGCAGGGAAGATTTTTTAAAGGCAGGGAAGATTTCAATAAGAAACACCATGAGTACTCACCTTTGCCTACTTAGTTGAAACAAGATGTTAGAAGTGACATTTGCTCCTGACAGATTTTCCTCTTGTTCATAGAAAGGAGAGTATACTGGCTTTATTAATTCTGTTGCTAACAGTAAATTTCAGTGAAAGTTTCATAGCCGTCAGTCACTAGCACAATTTATAGAAGTTTAAGTCTCTGCTTAAGAAGTAAATTTCTTGGGGCGCCTGGGTGGCTCAGTGGGTTAAAGCCTCTGTCTTTGGTGCAGGTCATGATCCCAGGGTCCTGGGATCGAGCCCCACGTGGGGCTTTCTGCTCAGCAGGGAGCCTGCTTCCCCCTGTCTCTCTGCCTGCCTCTCTTCCTACTTGTCATCTCTGTCTGTCAAATAAATAAATAAAATCTTTGGAGGAAAAAAAAAAGAAATTTCTCTAAGAAAATAAATATGAACTTCAAATTTTCAAGGTACACATAAACATGAGAGAGATAAACACTTAAATTTTTTTAAAGAGTTTATTTACTCATTTTGAGAGAGAAAGAGAGAACATGTGTGCTGATGCATAAGCAGGGGGAGGGGCAGAGGCAGAGGGAGAGAAATGATTTCAAGCAGACTCCATGTAGAGCACAGAGTCCAGTGTTGGACTCATTCTCGTGATTCTGAGATCATGACCCAAGCCAAAATCAAGAGTCAAATTTTTAACCCGACTGAGCCACCCAGGCACCCCAAACACATAAGTATTAGCTACAGTTTACATTGAATGCAACACAGAGGGGAAAAATACTTTGTCAAGGAGAATTTAAAAAGAAATGTATCACCTAAGCAGGGACACTTCACACTTTATTTATGTGTGTTATATCTATCCATATTTACCATACTAGAATTTAAAACAGAAATGTTCTTAAGTATTTAAAATAACAATAGTCAATATATTACATGTTAACATAAATAACACTTTTGTATGAAAAATAACTGTACTTTCCAAGACAAAAAATACTTAGAAGAGTAGCCTTGTTTTATAATTTTGCAAACCTCCTTAGGGTTTGACTTACTAGAAAACATCTGGATTCTCATAACTGCGTCTGCATTCTGTCTTTTGCAATATTGTGTTTTGGTCAAAATACAGAGGAAAATTCTGCATCTCACAGATATGCAGTTTGGAGGATTGTTTTCTCAAGCTTTTCAGATTAATTTTGGATATTTTTGTCTGCTATTACACCAAAATTCAGCAAGTGCCAGTTTCTTATATATTAGCTGCCATGTAGAATATAAAACCATATCAATGAACTTTTCTACCTTATTAGATTAAAATCCATTGGTCTATCTTGCCTTTGATATATAACATAATTTTGTAACATCATGCACTGGTCATTTGGAAAATACTGTTTGCTGAATTATGCAGATGTTCCAAATATTGACACATTTTATTATACAACTTTTATTAAAATCACATTTGTTAATATCACCACCAATCTCATCAGAAAAGTATTAGAAAGCTTTCATGCTCATAGTAGCAGATTCAGTTTCCCAAAATTCTGATTTGCACTGCAAGACTGGGTTTTAGCATTGTCAACAATGACAAATGTCCACTGTTTTCTTAAGGTGACAGATTCATTTGTTCATTTTTGAGGAATATGTATAGCAAAAATCCAAATCGAAATAACTACATGCCTCTGATAGTCAGTCTTTAAAGCAAGAGGGTGTACCACCAAAGAAAAAGCTAGTTCAGTTCACAACTTGATCACAAGAGTGCTTTTCCTCAAGACAAACAAGGTCTGTCTAGATCTCTTCCTACACTTCCATCGCCAAACCTGGATGAGAGTTCTGCTAGATCTGAGTCCAGTGTTTGAATCACCAGACCCATACTTGCTACCATGTCCATTGCCTCTGGTCTTGCTCTGTCCCTCTTATGACTGACAGGGGAGCTCCTTCCTGCCTAGCTCACCCCATTTTACAAGGGCTGAGCTCTGCTTTCATTCACCGCCACCTTGCTTCATGTGAGATCCTTGGCATAGACCTGGACTTGAGCTCTCTCCCTACTTCATCTCTTTACTTCCAAAGCTGAGTTTCAGTCCCATATCTTTCTAATCCAGTGTTTCACCATTCTGGACAAAGACCACAACCTGTTGTGGTCCTAGTAGGACATGGCATTTCCTTTGAGTGAATTATAACTCTGCTCTCAGTTCCCAGGGCCCTTGCTAGACTCCCTTCCTACAGTACGTGGTTGGGTGTCCTGTACTCCCACCATCTATGAAGGTAGACCATATAGCCTAACTTCCTGCTGAAGTCAAATCCTTGCATTTGTCAATGGTGGTAGACCATGAGGCATCTCTTTAGCCCAAAATGTACCAGCTTGAGGCAAATGCACATCAATGATGTCAATGAAATAGGAAGCATAAGAGCACTTGGAGACCACCCGTCTCAAACTGTGGTGTGATGTACCACAGTTGTGGTGTGATCAGTTGCTTTGAAGATGTAAATAGGGCTTAGGGTTTGATTCCAAGTGAAAATTAAAATATAGTGGTACCGTTTTTCATGCCAACCGAATTACTCTAATCAGAATAACAGTTCCCTCAATCTAATAGTTTGGCTCTCTCCTAACCCGAATGTGCTGATTGGCCCATTTTCATCTGATCGTTAGTCAAGGCACAAATACAGATTGTAGTCCAAGTTTGTTTTTGCCTCTTAAAAAGAAAGTCAGTTACCAGAAAGGTAACTGAAAGAAGTGTTAGCTTTGCCTTAGAATTAGGTTGTGCTTTGTTTATTGTTCTTTTGAAAGCGTGTTAAACATGACTCATTTGTTCTCTGCTTTCTAAGCTGTTCTCTGGGGATAACAGAGAGGATGAGCCTCAGACCTGGATTCTGTTCAGGAGACAGTTTGGAGGTGGCTGTGGTGACAGTACAGAGAAGTTCCTCCTGGCTTGCTGTCATGACACAGAGGCCTGGCAGGACTGCTGACTCCCCAGGGATCTTTCTGATCTGAGAAAGTGGACAATGAAGCAGATTTGTTCACTTACCCCCATGCAACTGGGCCAGGACAGTCAACTGTAGTCACAGCTAATGGCTCATGTAGATTGGCTTCATGCAAACCCAGGATCTAGCAGAGACTCAGCTCATTTCATAAGAAAACTTAATCATGCTAAACATTAATATGAAACTTTTCTATTTCCGCTGTTACTTCAAAACTGGCTCATTTACTTATTCTAAAATAGGTATATTAATGCCCAGCACTGTTAATTCTTCTCTAAACAAATTCCTGTCTGGGTATATACACATGACTCATATTCTTTCCTTCCTCTAGTGATCCAAGAAACATGTTTATTCTATCCCCTCACATCTACATCTGGAAGTCTTATTAGCAGAAGTAAAAAATAAATAATTTAGCTCAAATAGCTCAACTTAGAAAATCTGTCTTCCCTTGCAAATTCACACTTATTCTAGCACTCTGAAAATGCCTCATTGCAGTTTAAAAGGCTTTGGCAATTTGGGGCACTCATTTGTTCAAAAATCTTTAAATATTCTCATCTCATATAAACACCTAACATCAAATTAGAACAAAAACCTTCAGAAGGGATACCAGCAGTGCCCTGTTAATATCCCATTGATCTTACTACCTTGGTGCATGCAGGCCAGACCTCCAATACCTAGCACCTGAATTTTCTTCCTTGGGGGGCTTTTTCTAGCCACTTCACAGCAGCTCAAAAAGTGCCAAGGATTTAGCAGGATTCTACAGGAGCTGTCTGCCAATATGGAAGGGAGAAAGTAAATAAAATCCCAGATCCCTTAGCCAGGTAGGGGCGGGTACAGGTAACACTGAATCATGTGCTCTACATAGGTTCCCAGAGATCCCCCAGTACAATTCAGCCTGGGCCCAGTAGCCCATAGTGGTGTCTGGCCTAACAATGTACTTTTTATTGGCTCTTTCCTCCCTGTCTTCCTTCCCAGTGCTCTTCCTGATTTGCTTCACCTTCCCAAACACATTCGTGACACTCCAATCTGTTTCTCGCCGTCTACTTCTGTGAGAACCCTAATTGAGACACGTGGTGAGATAAGAAGTCCTAAGTAGCAGATCCTCAGGCTGGGGCTCTAGGATTGAATGAGACCAGCCAAAAGACACCAAAGACACCAGTATTGGTGGTAGGTAGAGTGCTAACAATGCCAGGCGAGACTCTTACCTGTGATAAACTGGGGCATAATCCAGGTGAAAGAGGATGTTTTGCATTATGCAGTATCTCCAGCACTTGGGAAACTTGAGGGTAATCATAATTACGCATGGGGAAGTTGACTGGTTAGTGATTAGTACAACTGAAGCTCTAAAGGAAGAAAATGAGAAGCTCACTCAGGCTCTTACAAATTCAGTTCCTCTATTCCTTTGCCTGAGGGCATTCTCTGACCACTGAAGCCACTTTGCCCTTCCATATAGTAGGCGGAAAATGCTGGGAATTAATTACCTCTAGGAACAGCATTCAACCCATGATCAACAGGAACTGGTACGTAAATACCCCAGCTCTCTCACCTCTTGGATGACTCTGAGACACCATTTTCATGCCGGCTGCCAGCTTTTCCTCATTCACCTTAAGCTCCAGGACCCCACAGCGATGGCTGGCTTGATCATACACTTCTTATTGGTTGGCTTCCATCCTTGTCTCACTTCCCAGTGTTTGTTTTATGTCCTACTTAAATTCCTGTTCTTGTCTCCAGGTCTGCTTTGGGAGACACCCGAACTAAATCAAATGGTTTCATCCATCATTAGTATGATTTCTTCAGTGTTACAGCTAAAGAACCGGGCAAAGCCATGAGGAATGTACAGAATCCAATCAGATAGCATTTAAATGTTTATAAGATTTCGAGCCCTGTGGGGTCAGAAAAATATTCAGTGAATTGAAAACAGGACTGAGAGATAGAGATTAGTTGAATCCTATCAACTGATAAAGCAATTACAAGGAAGAAGAATTGGATTTTATAGAAACTGAATCTCAGGGACTTGAGTGGGGCTGAGAGTCTCCTCCTTTTGTCTGGACCTATTAGAACCACTATACATAGAACTCCTGCTGCTGCAGGACCTTGGCAGTGTCCTAGGACAATAAACCTGGGATCCAGACAAAAATATGAGCAAATATGCAACCTTATTCACCTGGGAAGGACTTAGTAGAGTAACCCCAATTTACTGGGTAAAAAATTTCCCCTTTGTTCTCCCATCCCCACTAAGGGAAAATTTAGATTAAGGTAGAGAGAGGAAAAAGATCAAATATATAATATTCTTATATTAAATGTTAGGAAAGCATATGCACAATTGGCATTAAGAGTATAATAATTAAGAGAATAAAAGATAGATGAGGTTCAAAATGGGTAGGAAGATCCTGACCTCACCACCTCTCATAAACACAGCAAATCTGGGATGCCTGGGTGACTCAGTGGGTTAAGCCTCTGCCTTCAGCTCAGGTCATGATCTTGGGGTCCTGGGATCAAGTCCCGCATCAGGCTCTCTGCTCAGCGGGGAGCCTGCTTCCCCTTCTCTCTCTGCCTGCCTCTCTGCCAACTTGTGATCTCATGTGCTCTCTCTGTCAAATAAATTTTTAAAATATTAAAAAAAAATAAACACAGCAAATCTAGAGCTACATGTGGAACAGTTCCCTCTGAAAAAGATCTGAAAACTAGCTGAACGGGTCTTCCACAGCAAAGGTTAAAAGGGTCACATCAAGGCCAGCAGGAGAGACAGAGACATACTCTCACCAAAAACCCCACCCCAGGCATGGCTACCCACAGTTGGGAGGAATCTCACAAATAGAGAGCTTCTCCCTGAGGAACGAGAAGTTTGTGTCCCACATCACGCACCCCACCTCTTGGGACCTGAACCAGAGACACAAGCCCTCAACATGTCTGGCTTCAAAAACCAATAGGGCTTACCCCTACAAGAACCAAAGGAGTATAGGGAATGGAGATCCTGCTCTTCAAGGGCTCACACACACTCTCACTTGTCCCAAGACCCAGTGCAAAAGCAGCAGTTTCAAAAGCCCCTAGACTATACATGAAGGAGATTGACTTGTTAATCCTAAAGCATCTGCTGCTGGGATAGGACTCGATGGGACTCTCTCCAGAGACAGGAGCTGGTGGACACCATTTCTGTGCTCTCCCTCTAGCTTGCTGGTGCCGCCTCACACTCTCCTACTGCCTCTCTAAAGCTGGCAGGCATGTGCAGTACACATAGGCGATGCCCCTTGCTTGCCTGGCTCTGGTGGCCTGGAGGGCTTTTGTTTCTGGGCTTCACAGGATTGAATCAGAGAAACAGTCCTTGGAAGGTTACCATTCCATGGGAACCAAGGAGACTGCAGACTTAAACATACCCCAGGATTCCTATGAAAAAGGTCTTTTTACTTGGGCTGGAGCTTCAGCCTGAGGAATAGGCTCCAAGTTGGTCACCCATCTAGAGGCTACCGAGGTGCTCTCAGGAAATGTAGGCCAGGAGATGCCATCACTGCACTCTCCCTTGGCCTCACTACAGCTTACTGGTATATCCTAGAAAGGAGCTTTTGTACTCATCTGGAGCCTCAGTTGTTTCAGCCATCACCCAGATTGCCTTTTCTGGAGACCAACAGGGTTTAGGACTGTGGTCCCACAGAATTATATATATGCATACCTTTAAAAGCTGCCTGAGGGTCTGGCTTCCAATCAGCCTGAATCTAGGTGCTGACTGAGATCCCTTCCCTTCGGAACACTGAAAGGTCTTGACACATCCTCAACAACTGGGAGCTTGCAAGCATGAATCAGGCTGCTTAGACAACCACAAAGCTTCAAGAGACAACCAAGAGCTACATAGGGCAAGGGTGAATAATTAAGTTTCATCTCCCATACAAGGCCACTCCCTCAAGAATGGAAAAGGTGGCTGCTTTACCTAATATGTAGAAACAAAGAGTTGAGCAAGATGAAGAAACAGATGAACATATTCCAAATGAACAGGATTAAAAAACTCAACAACAACAAAAAAAAAACCCTGAATGAAATAGAGGTAAGTAATTTACATGAAAAAGAACTCAAAATAATGATCATAAAGATGCTCACCAAAATTGGGAGGAGAATGGATGAACACAGGGAGAATTTCAACAAAGAGATAGAAAATATAAGGAAGTAAACAAACAGAAGTCACAAAGCTGAAGAATATAATAACAGAACTGAAAAATACACTGGAAGGGTTTAATAGCAGACTAGATCAAGCAGAAGAAAGGATCAACAATCTAGAGGACAGGGCAATGGAACTCGCACAATCAGAACAGCTAAAAGAAAAAAGGAATTTTTAAAAATGATATAGTTTCTGTGGAATATAAAACACATACACACAAAAAACAAAACTCATAGATACCAAAAATAGATTGATGATTGCCAGAGAGGATGGGGGGTATGAGGTGGGTGAAATGGGTGAAAGCGGTTAAGAGGTATAAATGTTCAGTTATAAAATAAATAAGTCACAAGGATGTAATGTATAACTATAGTCAAAATTATTGCATTGCAGGGCACCTGGGTGGCTCAGTCAGTTAAGCATCTGCCTTTAGCTCAGGTCATGATCCCAGAGTCCTGGGATGGAGCCTGCATAGGGCTCCCTGCTCAGGCGGAGTCTGCTTCTCCCTCTCCCTCTGCCATCTCCATGCTTGTACTTGCTCTATTGCTGTCACTCTCTCTCACTCTCTCAAATAAATAAAACATTAAAAAATAATAATAATAATTGCATTGCATATTTAAAGTCACTAAGAGTGTAGATTGTAAAAGTTCTCACCACAAGAAAAAATGTATAACTTCATATGGTAATGAATCATAATTGTACTTATTGTGGTGATCATTTTACAATGTATACAAATATTGAGTCATTATGTTGTACATCTAAAGCTAATATAATGTTACATGTCGATTATACCTCAATTGAAAAAAATATTTAAAAAATAAATTAAAAATCAATCTGATGAATCTTGTGATTCCTTTTTGAAATGTACACTTAAGTAATCCACATGTACTTATAATTTCAAATGGAAATACAAAAGAATTATGGGCTTTTAAGCAATACTGAGACATTTAAAATAATTAATATGTATAGATTCTTCATATTTATAAAGATAATTTAATAACTTTAGAAATAAGTTGAGGGGCACCTGGGTGGCTCAGTCATTAAGCATCTGCCTTCAGCTCAGGTTGTGATCCCAGTGTCCTAGAATTGAGCCCCGCATCAGGTTCCCTGCTCCAGGGAAGCCTGCTTCTCCCTCTCCCTCTGCCCCTGCTTATGTTCCCTCTCTTGCTGTGTCTCTTTCTGTCAAATAAATAAATAAAATCTTAAAAAAAAAAAAGAAAGAAAGAAAAGGAAATAAGTTGAATGCCTCAAAAGACATTTGTTCTGATACTTTAACTACTTTTTATTATTTTATTTTATTTTAGAGGGGGGGTGGAGCAGAAGGAGAGGGAGAGAGAGAATCTTGAGCAGGCTCCATGGCCAGCATGGAGCCCAATGCGGGGCTCAAATTCACAACCCCGAGATCATGACCTGAGCTGAAATCAGGAATTGGACACTTAACCGACTACGTCACCCAAGTGCCTCTTAACTGCTTTTTTAAAATCAAATATATTAACTTTCTTTTTTCTTAAAGATTTTATTTATTTATTTGACAGACAGAGATCACAAGTAGGCAGAGAGGCAGGCAGAGAGAGAGATGGGGAAGCAGGGTCCCTGCTGAGCAGAGAGCCCAATGCAGGGCCCGATCCCAGGACCCTGGAATCATGACCTGAGCTGAAGAAAGAGGCTTTAACCCATTGAGCCCCCCAGGCACCCCTAAATTTAAATCTTGAGAAAAAAAACTAGATTTGGATTCACAACTTTATTAAATTAAATATTAATTTTTTTAAAAATCAAAGCATGTAGGGCACCTGGATGGCTCGGTTGCTTAAGCAACTGCCTTCGGCTCAGGTCATTATCTCAGAGTCCTGGGATCAATCCTGCATCAGGCTCCGGGCTTCACGGGGAGTCTGCTTCTCCCTCTGACCTTCTCCCCTTTCATGCTCTCTCTCACTGTCTCTCTCTCAAATAAATAAATAAAATCTTAAAAAAATAAAAATAAAAATAAAAGCATGTAGAGTTTTTTCAATAAACAAAGCTGCTTTCAAGGACAGCCAAAGACTCACCCTTTAAAAGGCTAGAATGCAGTGAGCCTGTGTTTAAAATCACTGTATTCCTTCAGATTTTAAAAGAGGGGCAGTCTAGCAGCACAAACGCCATGAATCACCAGCTCCTCTCAGTGATTTGTGTTTTCAACTCTTTCACCCTCTGAATTGCATCTATTTACTGCCTGATTCCTTTTGAAATTATTTTCATATTCTTCCTGTCAGAGCCAGAATACTCGTGATATTAAAATGACCTTCAGCTGGATTTTGCAACTGTCGGATCCCCAGCCACAATACATAGTCACGCTGCTGACCTTCTCTATATCTCAACCATTCACAACGTAAAGAGAACGGAGCCCTTCTACCTCCACTGCTTCTTTCCTCTCCCTCCTTAAAAGGATCAGAATCATGACCTTGGTCTATCTCTCTATGATCCTGATTAACTGAATATTCACAGCTATATGAAGTACAAGTATCAATTTCTTTAAATAAGTGAAACTGCTTTTAAGTTCAGGGTCTGGGGTATATGTAAAGATTTGTTGTTGTTGTTTTTCTTTGTTTTACTTTAATGACTTCCCTAAAGCCTTTTCTTACCTTATTAAATGGAATCTTTTGGTGAGTTTCCTAGAAAGTTATAGGGCATATTCCAGATAAATAAAACAAGACAATGTGTTGTCCTGTTTATCTAGGTCGGACTAAATAGCAGTGGATGAATTTACTTTACATAAAAGGTCTTCTCAAAGACAGTAAGTAGGATGCTTAGATTTTAAAAAATGTTAGCTACTGTTTACTGCCATAAATCAGTCAGAAATTGAGATCAAAAGACCCAAACATGCCATCTATCTAAGTCACTACCATTCTCATACATATAACGGAAGCAGCAAGCTGGTGAGAATTCCCCCATCTGCACCTCCCCAAAACCAAGCCCAAATCCTGGGCCTGATATCCCCACCTGTAATCTTCATTCCTTGGAATTCCTGTGACTTAAACTTGGAAATTTCCCTTTCATGCTTCCAGGTCCCCAAACCAGACTGTACTCCTTCGTTTTCAACAGATGAGCCCACCTACTTCTCCAAGAAAATGAAGACCTTCCTTCTCTTCTCCTGCATAGCCATGCAGCTAATGTGTCTGGAGCATCTGTTATATGGCAGGTGGTATGCTAGAAAGAATATGCCTGAGAGAAAAATAAGATGTACTCCCTGCCTTCCAGAAATGCATCGTCTAAGGAAGTGGAGGACGTGGGAAAAAATAACTAACACAAAATATAGTAAGTGTAGATGGAGAAGATGGGACCATGATTCACAATGAGAAGTTCTTTTATTTTGAAAAAAAAAGAAAGAAAAAGCAAGTGGGAGTAAGAGATATAGTTACCTGGATTTTCCCCTGAATTCGTTCTACTTCCTATATTCTAATTTATTATTATTTCCTAATACATACATATATATATATAATATATCATTATTACTTCTTATATTCTAATTTATTATTATTTCCCTCCCTCCCTGATTCTGTTTGAGAAAATGTAAATGGAATTATACATTCTAAATCATCTTAAAAATTCAAATTAATCTAATAAGTTCTAATAGCGCTTAAGACCCTGGTTCTTGGGATGATGGTTCACTGCTGACTTTTTCTCAATTCAGTATGAGTTAGCACAAAATAAACAGGGTCTTTTCAAGACGAGAGAATCACAATGGCCTGAGTGCAGCATTGACCATTTTTAGTGACAGGAATATATATGGGAACAGAAAGATGGTCACGAACTGGTGACCTTAACCTTGAACCAGAGTTTAAAAAAAAACTCTAGAATTGTGTTCTGCCTTTGCTAATGACACAGATCATAACTCCAGGCAATAAAACTTCATTTATCAGCCTTTCCTTTCTAGTCCACTGGAAGTCCCACCTCTACCAACTACTCTGTGATACCAAGCAAGTCTCTTGAATACTAAAAGGATCATCAGAACCTGCCTAACTCATGGAAATATTATGGAAATCAAATCATAATAGATCTAACATGTTTTGAAAGTTTTAAAACTACCATATGTAGGCAACATATGATATTATTATTATTAATGTAATATTCGTATGTATAAGAGCCTGAAATAGCAAGTTTGAGGGAGTTTATTTTGAAACCAGTTGAAAAGAAAATCACACAAAACCACGGAGTCTAAGAAAAAGAAAATAGACATTGAACACTGATCACATTCTTTGAAAGGAAGAGATTTGCCCCCATTTCCAATATGGAGAACCAAGTATTCTCTATCAGTTAAGTTTCTATGAGTCTTAAATAATTTAGTACAGCAAAGCCAAGTTCTAGGTTACTAATCTCTTCTTTTTTTTTTTTAAAGATTTTATTCATTTATTGGACAGATAGAGATCACAAGTAGGCAGAGAGGCAGGCAGAGAGAGAGGAGGAAGCAGGCTCCCTGCTGAGCAGAGAGCCTGATGTGGGGCTCAATCCCAGGACCCAGGAATCATAACCCAAGCTGAAGGCAGAGGCTTTAACCCACTGAGCCACCCAAGCACCCTTCTCTTCTTGGGCCATTCCAGAAATGTAGAGGTGTTGAGGTCACCATATGGTCTCAGGGGTATATGGTGCACCCCTCCAACTCTCCTGGACATTTGCATTCCATCTCTCTTAAAAATAACTTTTATCAAGTCTAAAACATTACTGAACATAAGACATTATTTTTATATACACTACAAAAGAAAGCGCTATTAAGTTATGATATCCCATGACACATCCCAATTTCAGCGACTCTAAAATGCAAAAGTTTGTCTTAGAATCAATGAAGGTAGTAATTCTTCCTTATTATAAAAGTAATCCATATTTGTGGAAAAACTGGAAAAGACAATGTATTCACAGGAAACAGAAGAGCTAGATGAAATAAACAGAGCTTGTGTAACTGAAAACCCGGAGGAAGGACAGAAGTTAGGGTTGGTTTAATTCAGGGACTGAAGGCTGTCTCAAGAACAGTTTCCCCCATCTCTCTGTTCTGCCTTCCATAGGGCCACCTTGCAGCTTCCCTGCTGTACCCCAACTCCAGCCTAGAGATAGGGCTGCTGTCCTAGCCCTATGAGCAAGAATTTCAACATTCACCTGAACTGCTGGGGCATTGAGGTCACCTCAGCCCCCTGAACTGTGGTTGTTGGTAAAAAACTGAAAGTGTTCATGAAAAGCTCATGGATGGCTTGGGGAAGGGTGCAACACCCAACCAGAAAATCTGCCTGCTGCTAGGAAGAAAAACGGGTGGAAATTGCTTGAAAGCTGTGATGGTTAATTTGATGTGTCCATTTGTCTAGGCTATGATGCTCAGTTACTTGGCCAAACACTAGTCTAGATGTTGCTGTGAGAGTATTTTTTAGATGGGATTAAAGTAGACTAACCCTCCATGATGTGGGTGGGCCTAATCCAGAAAGTTAAAGACTGCAAGAGAAATGGCTGAGGTTTCCCAGAGAAGAAGGAATGCCCCTAAGACTACAGCATCAGCTCTTACCTGAGTCTTCGGCCCGTTGACTCACCATCTAGATTTTGGACTTGGCAGCCTCCACAATCATCCTATAATTGTGGAAGCCAATTCCTTACAATCCCTCTCCCTCCCTCTGTCTCCCTCTCCCTGTCTCTCTATATATATCTATATAGATATAGATCAAACTGATAAGTATAAAAGAGACTAGAAATTCTCCGCCACAATATTTTCTCCAACTTTATGTATTTACTTTCCTTTGCATAGAAACATATGGCAACATTTTATTCACATGACATCATACTGAGTATACAAGATTCAAAACTTTTGAATCTTGTTTCTGTCCGTTAATATATCAAGTATCATTTTTCTATTCACTTAAATATTTGAACATTTTTTAGCAGTTAGCAAATAATCCATCACATAACTGAGCTACAATATGTTATATAATATGTTAGCTATTTGACTATATATAGACTTTTTGATGTTTTCATTGTATTCTTTAAATACACAGCACTTTCTCCTTGCATGTAAAACTAGCTAGGTGCTGCCTCCGGGAGTCTCTAGAAGTCAGGATCAAAAGTGTTGCATTTAGGGACGCCTGGGTGGCTCAGTGGGTTAAAGCCTCTGCCTTAGGCTCAGGTCATGGTCCCCGAGTCCTGGGATCGAACCCCGCGTTGGGCTCTCTGCTCAGCGGGGAGCCTGCTTCCCTTCCTCTCTCTCTGCCTGCCTCTCTGCCTACTTGTGATCTGTCTGTCAAACAAATAAATAAAATCTTTAAAAAAAAAAAAAAGTGTTGCATTTAGCACATGTACACGTATTTCCAAACTCATCAAGCTGTGTATGTTAAATATGTACAGTTTTTTTGTATGTCAAAAAAAAAGTGTTGCACTTTGTTCCACTTGGTACAGGCTGGAGTTCATTCTGAATAAAGAGCTTGTTGCCAATTCAGCCTTTAGCCAGAATGAGTCTGACCTGGCATCAAAAAATACCATGATTCTGGAGATAACCACAAAAATCTCTACCCACCACAAATGTCTCTGTGGCAGTGATGTGGGCTCCTGGTCCCTGATTCTATGTCATCATCACTATGAAGACCATGCATCTGTTTGCAATTAGCATAGCAATGTTTTTGACTTGTCCGAAATGTGCTTAATCCTAAAAGTACCTCAAAAGAATGAAAACAGAAAAGAAAATGAAAGGAGGAAGAGGAGTCATTAATGGGCTTGTCCAGCATCTCAAGGGGAGCTCATTCTGCCCTCTGCCTACCTCTTCACACTACGATTTATGAGATAGAACTAAACGTGCACTCATGAGTGGTGAACAGAATGGATGTTCTTAGAGAACAAAGAGACACATGGTAGCATGGCAAAGCACATTAGTGTTTCTCAAAGCACAATTGACTGGGGAGTTCCAGGGCCTGACTCTCCTCCCACTGCAGATCTCTCTCCTCATCCATTATCCTCTCTGACAGGGGGCCTGGTCTGAGTCCCCAGAGCCAATGACAACTCCCAGCAGCTGGATTCTCAGAGACAGTTAAGTGGCATTTTTTCCCAATTACTCTTTTCAGACTTTAGACAGGAGAAAATACATTTTGTGAAACGGTGATGGTAATGGCAAGAATTAATTTGTGGATGTGGTTAAATGCAATTTTAGCAATGCCTTGAAATGTACCATATGCTGAGCACTTCCCTGGGAGAGACAGCTATTGTCTTTAGGAAATTGATTTCTAGGCCTCAGGTTCTGTTATTTTAATATATTTTATAGATTTCCTTTTTATTTATTTGGGTTTTTTTTTTTTTGGCCATATTCTAGAAACAACTGCTCCTTATGAATGCTAGCTTATATTTTTAAAACTAAACTTAAACCTTCCTACCTAAATATTTCTGAGGGACTCAATAAGACATATTTGCAGTCTCCGGTAATCCTATAAGCTAAAAGAAGAGTAAAAGGATTTTTTTCTCTTAGATACTGAAAGATTAAAATTTGTTGTATATATGCAAATCACTATCTCATAACAAACTTATATTAAGCTGAAATTTTAATAAAATTCATGGAGTTGCTAAATTACAGAGAAATAATATTATATGGTAAGGAAGATTTGGATTTTCCAAAAAATGGAAAGAAAGATAATTAAAATCAAGGTATTTATGAGTCTATTCAGCTTACTTATGTATTCATTTAATCATTCAAAAAAACTTCTTTATCATCCATCGTGTCCCAAATACAGTTCTATATGCTAAAGATGGAAAAATAAACAAAATGGACAAAAATTCTTGCCCTCATGGGGCTTGCATGCTAGTGGGGAAAGACATGTCTTTGCACTAAAATTCATTCTACTTTAATAAAAGAGATGATGCTTAAGTGTTTGAGATACTAAATAATGGACTACCACAAAACCACAACATGAGAAATTTCAAATTTGAAATAAATATCTATTTGGTATTATTTAATTACAAAATCTTATTTATGAGATAAATAGTTAGAAATAGAATTGCATGGAACCCAAAAATTAAACTGGCAAATTATCTCTAGATTCTTAGTAAGTGCTAGGTAAGGAGTTGGGGGAAATGGCATAGTATTAAAGACATCCTCATAACTTAGCTCATGCCTTGACAGGTTGGCAATAAACAGCATAGAAAGGATGGTGGCCATGGTTTCACAATGCTTGTGATTCCTAAAGAAAGGACATGTGTACAACAGAATGAGAAAACATTCCCAAATAGGGGCGCCTGGGTAGCTCAGCCTGTTAAATGTCAGATTCCTGATTTCAGCTCAAGTCATGATCCCAGGGTTGTGAGATCAAGCCCCATATTGGGCTCCACACTGGGCATGGAGCCTGCTTAAGATTCTCTCTCTCCCTCTCCACCTGCCCCTCCCCACCTCTAAAAAAAAAGAAAGAAAGAAAGAAAGAAAACATTCCCAATTACTATGGTACAATAAGAGAAAATAGATGTCTGGCTTGAACAACAAGGTTTTTGGTGTGAAAAGATGGACTGTAGTATAAGAGAGGGACTATCTTATAATAAACTGTAGTCTAGATAACATTTGAGAACTGACCAAATAGTACACATAGAAAACCAGCAAAGTGCAAAAACAATGAATACTGTTACGCTGAGAAAAATAAATAAAATGGAAAAAAAGAAAACAAAAACAAACCAGCAAAGGACAATACACCTTGAGAGAGGTCCAGTAGAATGCAAAACTAGCCTAAATGTCCAATTAAAATCCCAAGATCGTCTGCTTAGTTTGCCTTACCATTATGCAATGGTAAGATGATTCTTAATCATTATCATTATAAATAATTATAAACGTTAAGCTGTTGTGTTAGTTTGTCTTAGATGAAGGGATGTCTTTTAAGACCAGCTGTTGTAGGAAGGGTTGCAGATCAAGAAAGCTACTATGAAATCTGTATCTCCAAGCTCTCCTGAGTTTCAGAATTATATTTACAACACCCACTAGTCATCTCCCTGGAATCCCTTGTGCATGTCTGACTTAATGTGTCCTAAACTGAACTCTGTATCTTGTTCAATATCCCATTTCTTCATCTCAAGTCACAGTTTCTCCTTCTACTCAGACTGGCAAGTGACAAACCTCAGGGTCCCTCTCTCCTCTTCCCTCCCTCCCTCCTTCTCTCTCGCCACTCTCCCCCTCCCCCGAGCTCTTCCTAATGAACACCACAGGCTTGGGTGATCTCTCTCCTCTCCATCACTAGGTCCTCATGAGCTTTTCTCTGAATAAGGATCCTAGCCTTCGGAGAGAACTTCCAGAACATCCTCCATTCCACTCTCATGCCAATAAACCTGAGCATCGAGACCTTTGCTCTAATACCTTTTTTGGCTTGTGTCTGCCTATGTACTCCTATAAATACAACATTTCTTATCTCACGCATGTCTATTCATTTGTAAGTAATATACATATACAACTACTGCATTACTATATTGTACACCAAAGAAAACATAAAGGGGCGCCTGGGTGGCATAGTCGGTTAAGTGTCTGGCTCCTGATTTCAGCTCAGGTCATGATCTCAGGATCATGAGATTGGGCTCCACATAGGGGCTCTGCACTGAGTATGGAGCCCCTTGGAATTCTCTCTGTTGCTCTGCCCCTCCCCCTTCTCATGCACTCTCTCTCTCTTTCTCTAAAAATAATTTAAATTAGATTTAAGTTAAAAAAGAACACAAAAAAATTGACATTTTGAAGGGTGAGATAAGGATGAAATCTTTGATATTCCATTTATTAATGATAGGTAAAATATTTTGTTCTCACTGAGATTTTAGTGAGAATAATGTGGCTGAATATGGGTCATAATTTTTGGAAGTTTTATTGCCCTACAGTATAACAGCTTGGTGCCGAGTGCAGTTGAATTTGATGTTTGATTTGGTGCCCGTCGGCGCTGCAGGCGCATCTCAGGGAGAACCCCAGATACAAACATGGGAAATAGATCATTGCATGAGCTTATGAAATGATGATACTCATTTTTCAAAACCATCTACCAGTTTTGCAAGGGCTTTTGTGAAAATTCACTAATGCTTGTATCACTCATGTTATCTTTAATCTTTTGAAGTCATTTATCCATTTTTTGAGTCTTAGATTAGTCCAACTAGATAATATTCATAAATCCACTTAACCAAGCACCCATGAACTGTTAATAAATTGCAGTTTGCTTTAAGAATGAGTAAGAAGGGGGCGCCTGGGTGGCTCAGTGGGTTAAGCCTCTGCCTTCGGCTCAGGTCATGATCTCGGGGTCCTGGGATCGAGCCCCACATCAGGCTCTCTGCTCAGTGGGGGACCTGCTTCCCCTTCCCCCTCTGCCTGCTTCTCTGCCTACTTGTGATCATTCTCTCTCTCTTTTTGTCAAATAAATACATAAAATCTTTAAAGAAGAAAAAAAAAAAAAAGATTGAGTAAGAAGGTTAGGGACATACCCCCTCTGTGGATCCCAGCTCTTCCCTCACAATTCCTTGTACCCGGTAAGTCCCCCTGTCTGTCTGAAATGCAGACCAAGAAAGAGCACCAAATGTCAATCTGCATGCTACTAAGTCCTTTCTCATATTTCAGATAGATATCCAGGTTTTCACCCTTGCTTCCCGCACCCCAGCATACCATCTCACACACCCTCAGAGTTCTCACCCCACCTGAAGACCACTGGCCAGTGTCTTACATACAAACATCTTAGCTGGACACACCAGGGCTTTCCTTGTCTATCCCACAGGCCTCTCCAGTCCACACACACTATCCTTCAGCCACATTAAACCTCTCATTGTTTGTGAATCTCTGATTGTATTGGTTTTCCCGTTCCTTCTCTGGGATATCTGCCCACATACTCTGCCTCCCCACAAACCACCCTCACCTGGTATATGAGTCTTCATCCTTCAAGACCCAGCAAGAATGAGAGCCCTTCTCTGATTTTCTTCCTGACTGTCCAGTGTTCTCTTAGCATTTTATTCATTTTAATAGAACTCGGGCCACACTATGCACTCATCCATCATTTCCTATACTCTAAGTCCCTTGAGACCAAAGACTATTTAGGTAAACACAGCATATAATAGAGTGACTGCCCAGTAGAAGGCATCACAAAAATGTTTGTTGAATATTACAACTTAGAAAGGTTGAAGTATTAAAATTAGAAAAGCCAGAGATGAGCAAATCTCTGCTCAAGTATCAAAGACCATTAGAAAGAAGATTCTAAGGAAACTCAAGGAATCAATTTCCTGTTATTCTCACCCTGGTTGACCAGTGTGGACAGGATACAGGGATATGGCAAAAAAAAAAAAAAAATGCAATTGGCAAGGTAATGTTTAATGATTTATGAATTTAGGGAAAACTGGCTGCTTTGTATCCCAGCAGGTCCCAAGGTGAGTTGGTGGTGATCCCACTGGTCTCTAGAAAGTTGTTTGGGCTTCATGGTGCTGCAACCAAGAACTCAAACAGATTTCATCTCTATTTATGTATGTATGTATGTATGTATGTATGTATGTATGTATGTATCAGAGAGATAGAGAACAAGCACACAAGCAGGCAGAATAGCAGGCAGAAGTGGAGGGAGAAGCAGGCTCCCTCTCGAGCAAGGAGCCCCATGCGGACTTGATCCTAGGACCCCGGGATCATGACCCGAGCCGAAGGCAGTGACTTAACCGACTGAACCACCCAGGCATCCCCAGATTTCATCTCATAGGCACTGAGACCAAGCAGGTAAAAGTTTGAAGATAACGCCACCTTTTAAAGAGATGGTTACTAATCAACAAATTAATTAATTGTATCTGCTGCCTTTAAAATGTACTGTCTTTAAAAAAAAAAACTGACGATGGAACGAGTTGATTCTTCTACAGCTGGTCTACATCTGTTCTAAAGAGCATTTATAAATATTCCTGTCCAACTTATTGCATTGTGTATGAGGGGATTTTTCAATGTCATATAAAATCATCGACACCTCTCTCACCCAGTGGCTTTGTACCAGTCAAGGTAACATTTTGCTCCTTTCAGTGTAATTAAAATAACCTGTGAGGTATATACCAATATATATCATGAGCACGTTTTCCCCTTTGGCATTTTATGTTTTGGGGAGACACAGTTTTTGCAAGTGGACATAACTAGATATTGGGACTTGGGTGAGTCATTTAAGCTCTCTCCTTAACTTCATCTGTAGAACAATACTTTTTAGCTAACTGGTGAATATTTACTGATAGGCATTCATAGGATGCTTTGAAGGTGGCATTGTTTGATTGGACATTTATTTATTCAGGAACTGGACTCTAGGGTCATCAGGAGGCAGTGATCCCTGTGAAGCCATCATCCTGTGCCACTTTCACTACTCATCTTGATCAGTGCTGTCATAGCTTGGTAACGAACACCTCCATCTCAGTCTTCCATGGTCTCACTGATACATTTGTCAGTGCTTCACTGTCGTCTATCTCTCGAGGTGATGATTTCTACTTAAAGACGCATTAAAGCTCAGCAAGGACTCAGAGCTAAAAATAAACCAGATAAAATGAAAAGGATTTGAACAAATAGTTTAAAATATTAACTGATAGGCTCTGCTCCTTTTTCATTCCTTGTTTTC
The DNA here is from genome assembly GCF_922984935.1 of Meles meles. Lineage (NCBI taxonomy): Eukaryota > Metazoa > Chordata > Mammalia > Carnivora > Mustelidae > Meles > Meles meles. Next base: position 58,429,988 of record NC_060077.1, read on the forward strand.
AATATTTGTGAAAATGTGTGAATGAAGCTCTCGGAATATTAGCTTTGGGAAGAGGCTGATGTTATGTAAGACGATTTGGGAACAGTTTCATGAGAGGCAAATGTTTTAAAAAGGATGTCACTGACAGAGTTGGGCAAACAACATAGAATTGTTGAGATCCAAAGCACTCCTCGGTGCCAGCTACATGTTAGAATAATCCATAGCTCTAGAGCATTTTAGAGCTTATAGCATTCATTCATCAAGGCTTTATTTCTTGTAAGCACATGAAGTGTGGGGAGATGAAGGAAGCAAGCTTAGCTAACAGAATCTCTGCTCTTTGGCAAAAGAACCTCCAAAGCTTATTGAAAACCATGATTTTATTCTTCTCAATACGATATGAGTGATTTTTTCCTATGGATTTTTTTTTAATGGAGTGATTTTTTTACTCACAAGACTGCATTTCACCAATCCTTGGAAGATGTCAAAGGCATAATTCAGGCAATCATAAGAGAAACGTGGGACACTTTGATCCTGCTGAAATATTCCATTCTTCATGCACACTTATTCAATCCTCAAGCAGAGGGTGACCCTCAGTGTCGGCAAAATTAGCAAATGTGCTTGTGTTGATGTAACCTTACTTATTTAATGGTCTGTGTGTCACCCAGAGTATAATCAAGATGGAAGATATTTCCTGGCCCCTGGGTCACAGAAGGCGCTAAATGATCAGTGCCGAGCGTAGACTGACCTTGGCTAAATCATAAAGTGACCCTGACATGCAGAGACACAGAATTTTTCACTTTTAAGTATCTCCCTACATTATTATACTATATAATAATAAAAATAACAACAATGCTTCTCCAAATACTCCACACACAACTGCGTACCTTCCTTGAACTGGTAGTCTACCCTTATCCTTTATGATAACTACACTATTTTCAGTGTAATTTTATCCCCAGTCCCTCCATATTAAATGCATCCCTGTGGTAGACCTATTCCTGCCCTCCAAGATTTCTACTTCTCCATCTATTTCTGAGTAAATATCTCCTCAAAATTTGGTGAAGACCATGTGGCTTCCTTTGACCAATGTCATGTGAGAAGTGATCTCTCTTCTGGGTAAAAACATTGAAGGTTTGGTGCAGTTTTCCATACCCCTGCCATGGTGCTGAAGGAGAGGCCACTGGAACGAAGCAGACTAGAATGATGAGTCACCCTGAGAGCTGCCCGGAGATTTGGCACGAGCAGGAAATTAACTTCTTTTGTAGGAAGCCACTGATATTTTGGTGGTGTTTGTTACAGCAAAGTAATCTAGCCTACCCTGAACTGATGCGGTTTCTCACCAACTCAATTTACATGGATCACCATTTATGCAGCAGCCCATAGCCGTTTATGAGGCTGTTTTGCCAGTAAGTTGTGTTTATACATGAATCAGCCTCAGTCAGTGTCCAAGGCGAAGTTTCAGAGAAAGAGCTGGGAGCAATGGGAAGGTACTGGGATGATTACGCTGTGGGTGTGGAACACACCAGGTCCCTGAATTAGCACTGAGGGCTTCCCAATGCAAGTTGCCATCTTGATTTATTACCAAGGAGGTATCAGTTTTATGAGAAGAAGGAGGAGTTTAATTTAGAACACACTGAAACTTCTAGGCGAGTGGGAAATTCAGTTAGAAATGCTTAGTAAGTAATTGGTAATGCAGAAATGGGGCTTGGAAACAGGTGAAGAATGTGTGTATATATTCAGAAGTAATCTCCATGCACTTGAAAGCTGAACATAAACATGAATAAAATTTCCAAAGGAAATGGCAGAAAAGTGAGAAAAAAAAAAAACAAGTCTTAGGAAGCACTCCTATTTAGGGCTAGAGAGAGAAGAAACAAGGAAGAGAGATAGGAGAATGATGATGACAATACCCATTCATTCTGAGAGCTAAGAATACCATATCTTCATTAATAAATTCATTTAAATTTAAATTTCAAGGTTTTTAATGAGGATAAAAAATGTACCACTCCTTAACAATCCATTTACTCCCTAAGATATTAAAATAGATTACCCATGTGACAGGCAGCTGGACATTATCTGTAATAAAAAGCAAATGATTTTTTAATTCAATGTCCCAGAACTAATTTATCAGGATTTAAAGTTTTGCAGAAGAAACAGAACTTTTAAACATGTTTGATTCGCTCTGCATTATAGTTTTCTCATTTATTCCATAGAATTGTTCTATACATCTGGCTGGTGCTGGGCACTAAGGGGGTGTAGTCATCATTCTACTGCCAGCTGCCTCAACCCCCATTCGACATCCTGTTCCCCCTGAATGTTTGGCTTTGTGCCAGCTTTGCTCCTGCCAGGAAGACCCCAAGAGTTCATTAGCTACCATTTTCTGAACCCTAGGTATGTGTGCCAGACATAAGGTGCTTTTTATAGGTCTTCTCATTTAATCTTCAAGACAACCCTATGAGGTGGAGATTAGTAGTATTTCCATGATACACACTGGGGAGCTTAAATGCTAAGAAACTTGCCTAAGCTATTATGTGACACATTGGGACTCAAAATAGGCTGGCCAGTGCCAGAGTGGGTCCTCTAAGCCTTGCTGCTTCAAAGTGTGATCCTCAAACCAGCAGCACTAACATTACTTGGGAGTTTGCCAGAAAACTCTGGGAATTTGCCAGAAATGCAGAAACTCAGTCCCAATTCCAGACTTGCTCAATCAGAATTTGGTTTAAACAAGGCCCCCAGGTGATCCCTCTGCACATGAAAGTTTGGGAAGCACTGTGCTAAGTCACTTTGCTATGGCTATGCAGACTTGACTTTAAAGGATGCTCCTGGAGATAGAGGTAACCTTTCCCCTGAATTGCAACTGGGTGGGAATGGGGCGTGGGGGTGGGGTGGGGGGAGGAGGAAATGCTTGCTTTCTTCAGGGGCAAAAGGAAAGATTCAGACAACAGGTTCTTTCAGTTTCAAACACTGGAGATCAGCAAGGGTCAGGAACACTTCCAAAAGCAGCAGATACTGAGCTAGGTCTTGAAGCCAGAACATTTTCCCAATTCATTTCATTAAAAATAGGTACTGTTCCAAATGGACCAGTGCCCACATCAATAATCTGGACTTCGCTTCTCCAGCCTCGATTCCGTTTTCCAAATAGAATCCAAGTATCAACAGCACCAAAAAAGCAGATTTGAAACCTCAATAAAACTTGCTCTGATTGCATTATATTAACCCTATTATTCGGTTTAGACTTGCCTGGTTTGATTAATAATGTCCATGACAAAATCAGTTTGCCTCTTATTATCTATCAGTTGTTCCCCAGGTATGGGTACGAACACTTGGTCTAAAAGGCGGAAGCACGCCGGTCGGTGAGCAGGACCCCAGTTACAGGTGCTTAATTCAGGGTATGTTGTCGCCTTTTCAAGACCCCTCTTCTCCCCACCGGCCTCCTCTATCTTGGGTGGGGCCAACAGCCCAGCTCCTTTTGGCTGGCACTTTATTCCATGTCACCAACTCACTTTGGCTTCCAAGGGCCCTAACCCGCCTGCCACCTTCCGACCAACCCGCCGACAGGTCACCTTGGACCAGCGCAGACGTGTCCTGAGCTGGGGTCTCCACCTGCCCTCCGCTCCCTGGGGAAAGGGTGCCGCTGGCCCCGGCTCTCCCGGGTGGACTAGCGGAGCCGCGGCGTTGGCAGACGGCGAGTCACGTGTGGCAGTGGGGGCGGAGCGCAGCCGGCCGGGTGGGTGGAGAAAACAAAGCCCCCAGCTGTCAGTAGAGGAAGGAGGCGACAGCCCAGGAGCAGGTGAGTCAAGTGCATTTAAAGCGGTACCGCCCTGGCGCACCCCGACACCTCCTGCCCTGGCGCAGTCCCTCCCAGGCCGAGCACTGGCCGCGCCTCCTCCCGCAGCCGGGGGGCTGCAGTGTGCGGGTCGCGGAGCGGCCGGGACCCCGGGTCTTGGTGCCCGACAAGAAGTTGTGCGGGGGTGGGCGCCGCGGCTCCGGGGTGTGAACCCGTCGCGTTCCCGCGGGCTGCACCTCTCTGTTGCCCCAGCGCCGCGCACTGTGCCCTGGAGGAGAGGGGAGGGAGTCGGACTGCCACGCTGGCAGAAGCAAAGTGGACTAGCTCGGGGGGTGAGGGCCGGGGCTCTCCAGGACCCGGACACTTGGCGCTGGCGCAGAGGGACTTGGGGGTGCGCGCCCGACGCGCGCAGACCTGGAGGCGCCGGAGTTGGGGCGCTGGCAGGGGCCGCGCGCTTCAGGCAGACCAGGAAGTGCAGCGCGCTGGCGCTGGAGGGCAGGGTATCAAACCCCGGCCCCCCGGCCCTGCCGCCGCCCTAGGTGCTTGCGCTCCCGCGGAGACGAGCCCTACTGCCCCCCATTCCGACTCCAGCTCCCGCTGGTCCTCCTGATGCCCGAGACTTGGGAGCCGGGTCTGGGGAAAAGAGAGCCGGCTGCGATTCTGAACCGAAGAGGTTCTCCTGCAGAGAGCTCCCTGGGCGCAGGGCGAGGGCTACTCAGCGACTCCCCACTCTGCTTCCGTAGGAAAGTCTTCAGTCCACCCTTAGAAGGGCTGCGCCAAAGCCCAGAAATCTCACAAAGGGCTGGAAGGGTGGGCACAGAAAGACCTTCCCCTCTGAATCTGGAGCGCTCCTTCATGCAGACTTTCAAATCACGAAAGGGCTGATGAGTTTGGTCACCCCTGAGTCACTTTGCAAGTCCCGTGCCAAGTGCCGCCCAGCGCAGAAGGCAGAGCTATAACCTCGGGGGAAGGGGCGCTGCAGCCATTTGATCCGGAGGAGCCTTTGTCTTAACCCCCAGTCCCCTTCTGCTAGTCTTCGCCGGGTCAGTAGCGCGTGGAGTAATTAATATTCCGAACATTAGCCTCCCTTCACCTCGGCACCAGCCAACACTGCTGTCCCCTCCCTGCGGGTTTTCTCCATCACTTGCTCACGTCCTCTCTTCCAAAATCGTGGGACATAGTCCAGACTCACTAAGCAAGAGGAGGTCACCAAACGCACTATAATGCAGTCACGTAAAATCAAGGGTTAAGTGTTCAAACCTGCACCCGCCCTCCCGCGAGGAGACGGAAGAACTTTCTTGATTAGCATAGTATCTACCCTGGGGCCGCGCTGCGAGGCGGAGGTTCGGTCCCAGCCGAGGTGAAGCGTGCAGTCGCGTCTTGACTGTCCTTTGACGCAGCACCTTCTTCTAATCTGAGAGGACCCGAGGCTTGCAGCTTTGCCGAACCAGACTCTGTGGGATGAAACAGAACAGAGATCAAAAGGTAACAGAAAGAATAGAAACATTTGAGATGCTTCTCTTGAGCCCTAAATTTAGCTAAGTTTTTAGTAAGCTAAGAGGGGAAATGGTTCTTGTCTAGACAGTGTCACTTCTAAAAATGCCCCCTTGCTTTGCTTCGCTAGCGTTCTTTGTGGCTGCCAAACTAAGTTATCAGGGGCCATGTGTCAGTAGATCTCCAAGGCGGGTTGGGAGGCCACCGGGTAGTCACTAGTTAAGCTTAACTGGTAGGCTTCACTTGCACGGGGAGAGGGACGCTTCTCCAGTGCACAGGTTCCCAAACTTTGCTGCCTATTAGAATTATCTGGGGAACTTTGGAAAATCCTGATGTCCGCATGTTATCCCAACTCATTTGAATCTAACTGTTTGGAGATGAGAGCCAAGCATCCGGTTTGTTATTTGTTTTATTAATCTGCAGGTAATTTCATTGTGCAGCAAAGTCAGAGCAACACACACACACACACACACACACACACACACTCTCTCTCTCTCTCTCTCTCTCTCTCTCTCTCTTCAGCGGTCAGCAGCTGCAAGCGATGCTAGACAAGATGCCAGTTTAACTACTTGGGCGGGTGGAGGAAAAGACGCTGAAACTGGAGTGTTGCTGACAGACGCCCTAGGGCGGGGACTGTCGTCTGGCAGCTTGGCCAGCGGTGACACCTGCCACATCATCTTTCACCCTCTCTTGCCTTAGGTCCTTGGAAAGATCTAAGTTCACTGTCGTGCATGGTTTCTTCAGGGTTGTTAAGGAGACTGGTAGAAACTTTCATTCCCATGATGACTCACGTGCACAGGCAGCGGGGAAACCCAGCAGAAACTAACTGGGAGGAGCTGCCTGGTGAGTCAGCAGGCTGCACTCCAAGGCGGAGCCCCGGGAATAGGAAGTAATTATATCCAGTAGCTTATTGACGCGCACTGTTCCACTCCTTTGAAAGCATATTTGAATATCTGATCAGGATATGTTTGCTTGTAGAAGCCGATCCCTTTTCCAGCACCCTATTCTACCAGCTTCATTTTAGTGCTCTCTCCTGTTAGAAGGGGAAGCACAGAGCCAACTAGATGTCTTGTAATTTCCTTGGTGGGAGGCATTAAAAAAAAAAAAAAAAAAACAGCTGGAGAGTGCTGCTGACTGATGCAGTTATTTCAATTACGTGAAATAGAGAGGATGAAATTGTAGCACATAAATTTTGAATACAGAAAAGTCAAATACTATTTGATGACACACTCAGTGGTGGATTAAATGTTCTATTTAAATAGAAATGGTTATCCCTAACATTTTGCAAGAAATTTTGTTTGCTACTAACTAACCCACCATTTCTTGCTTTAAAAAAAATTTCCTAAGGCATATGTGAGTCTAATAAAGATAACCTGTTTTAAAATGTCCACAGATTATTAAATAAACTTATTTTTTCTTATTTTTGTTACTATTAACTCCAATGTTTATACCTCTCCTCTCTTCATTATTCTTTATATCACCATGACTCGCTCTGCCACTGCCTGAATGCTTCCTTCCCCATTCTGTTTCTTTAAGGGGGACCAGCAGTACCTGACACACGTCAAGCCTTCCCCGCTGTCAGCTGTAGAACTTTGCTCAAATTTCTCATTGCCCCTGGGTACCCTGCTCAGAATTCTCTCCTCCGGGCTTTTGCATCTGTAGCTCCCATAGCACAGAGCATAAGACCTTTCATGGTATGGTTGCTGCTTGTTTACACTGAGCATTATCAAAAGGTGGGGAGAACAGTTGTAAGCAAAGCATCCCGAGTACATTCAGTTTTGTTAATTTCCAAGACAGACGTTCTGGTTATGGAGGAGCCAAGGTCTCTTTCATTTCTTAAGTGCCGTAAAAGGGTAGCTCATTGTTTATTTGTAGTTTTACATAAAACAATTTAGCATTGTTTTTAGCATGAAATAATTTAGTTAAAAACAATTTAACTAGTAATTATTATATGTAACTACACTCTCATGGGTCGAAGATTCACTTCACAAGTTTGCTCTCTGCCAAATATTATGAAAAAAAAAAAAAAAAACAGGAATATCCAGCTATGTGGATGCCTAAAGGAATTCATGAAGCTAGGAGAGTTATTTCAGAGTACTGGACAAATAACACGTTGATAGTTAAACAGCTTTTATTGTCATTGGCCTTCATTAAAAATGACACAAGTCTATTTAAATAGTCAGCATATTTAAAAATGAGGAGCTGGTTGTGTTCTTTGATAGATGCTACCAAAAAATAAATGTTAATAAGAATTTCCAAAGGCCAACATGATGTCAATGAACCCATTCTCATTTCTGGGTAGCTTAGAAGAAGCACTGGGGATGTACTTCTGAAATTCCCATCCTTTTTTTGGGAGGTATAATTTATTGAAGGCTGAAATGTAGTCGAGAAGACTGGGTCTAATCCAGATTAATCAGGAACTGTTCATCAAAGGATGGTGTAAACTTAGTTCTCTAGTACTTATAAGTAGACCAAGAGGAGTGAAGTAGAAAGAATGTGTGTCATCTCAATTTTAGAAACTCTCAAGTTTTTTTTAATTAACATATAGGGTATTATTTGTTTCAGGAGTACCAGTCTGAATCCTCAGTCTTACACAATTCACAGCACTCACCATAGCATATGCCTGCCCCCATGTCCATCACCCCGCCACCCCATCCCTTCCACCCCCTCCACTCCAGCAACCTTCAGTTTGTTTCCGAAGATTAAGAGTCTCTTACGGTTTGTCTCCGTCTCTGGTTTCATCCTGCTTCATTTTTCCCTCCCTTCCCCTTTGATCCTCTGTCTTGTTTTTCAAATTCCTCATATCAGTGAGGGCATATGATGATTGTCTTTCTCTGACTGACTTATTTTGCTTAGCATAAAATCATCTAGTACCATCCACATTGTTGCAAATGGTAAGATTTCTTTTTGATGGCTGCATAGTATTTCATTATATATAGGCATATATATATATATACCCCACATCTTCTTTATCCATTCATCTGTTGATGGACATCTAGGCTCTTTCCATCATTTGGCTATTGTAGACATTGTTGCTATGAACACTGGGGTGCATGTGCCCCTTCAGATCACTACATTTGAAACTTTAGGATAAATACCCTAGTGCAATTGCTGGGTCATTGGGTAGCTCTATTTTCAACTTTTTGAGCATTTGCATTCCCACTAACAGGGTAGGAGGGTTGCCCTTTCTCTGCATCCTCACCAATACCTGTTGTTTCCTAACTGGTTGATTTTAGCCATTCTGACTGGTGTGAGGTGGTATCTGACTGTGATTTTGATTTTTATGTCAATGAAGCCAAGTGATGTTGAGCACTTTTTCATGTGTCTGTTGGCCATTTGGATGTCTTCTTTGCAGAAATGTGTGTTCGTGTCCTCTGCCCATTTCTTGATTGGATTATTTGTTCTTTGGGTGTTGAGTTTGTTAAGTTCTTTATAGATTTTGGACACTAGCCCTTTATCTGATATGTCATTTGCAAATATCTTCTCCCATTCTGTCAGTTGTGTTTGGTTTTGTTGACTGTTTCCTTTGCTGTGCAAAAGCTTTTTATTGATGAAGTCCCAATAGCTCATTTTTGCCCTTGCTTCCCTTGCCTAGAAACTCTCAAGTAATTGAGAACAGATGAGACTCATCCAGTGTTGTTTTTTTTTTTACCTTAAATTTATACAGCCCTTTGGTTTTTTTTTTTTTAAGATTTATTTATTTGAGAGAGAGAGAAAGACAACACGAGTAGGAGGGGCAGAGAGAGAATCTGAGACTCTGTACTGAGTGCAAACCTCAAGGTGAAACTCCATCCTTTTTTTTTTTTTTAATATTTTATTTATTTGACAGAGAGAAATCACAACTAGGCAGAGAGGCAGGCAGAGAGAGGGGAGGAAGCAGGCTCCCTGCGGAGCAGAGAGCCCGAGGCGGGGCTCGATCCCAGGACCCTGGGATCATGACCTGAGCCCAAAGCAGAGACTTTAACCCACTGAGCCACCCAGGCGCCCCAGGTGAAACTCCATCTTGATCTCATGACCCTGAGATTATGACCTGAGCTGAAACCAAGAGACGGAAGCTTTAAGGACTGCACCACCCAGGCGCCCCCAGCCCTTTGGTCTTATTAACACATTAGGGCCTAAACAGAACTGGGTGGATAGACTACCCATGTGCCCAAAAGCAAATGATGCTGCAAGGTGGCGAGAAACCTGGGCTGCTGACTCTTTGTCTAGTGTCTATGTCATGCAGCTTTTTCTTGAATAGTGTTGGATGTAATCTTGCTTGGAGGCTTTGGCTAGACAAGTTCAGGTCTAATTCTCTGCTCCCTCCTCAAAGTAGGAGAAACGATTTACATACATCATGCTCTCACATGTTCTTACAAAGTAATCAACCTTAGGACTAGGCCAACGCCCAAAATCCAAGCCATCATTAGCTTCTTTTTTTTTTTTTTAAGAATTTATTTATTTATTTGTCAGAGAGAGAGATCACAAGTAGGCAGAGAGATAGGCAGAGAGAGAGGGGAAAGCAGGCTCCCTGCTGGAGCACAGAGCCCAATGCTGGGCTCAATCCCAGGACCTTGAGATCATGACCTGAGCTGAAGGCAGAGGCTTAACCCACTAAGCCACCCAGGTGCCCCCAAGCCATCATTAGTTTCTTATCCACATAACCAAAGTAGGAAGTTTTGGAATCTTTGCCCAATGCATAGAAGCATAAACTCTCTTGTTTTAAGAGCCCTTACAGGTTCATCACACCATCCAACGAAACATAAATGCCCCATATAGCATCCTTACTAAATAGTCCTGCAGGCTCTGCTTTGGGGTCTCCCTCCTCTCACATTCATCCACAAAGCATTCTCTGCAACAAAGTGAGAATTTGCTCACTTAAAGCCCTCATCTTTTTTTCAGGTTTTTTTCCCTTTAGAAAAGGGAAAACAATTTGTTTCCAAACATAGGTAAACTAATCACTCAAGATAGTTTCGTTTCATATTTCCCTTTGGTGTGTATGTACTTTGCAAAAGCAATACATTTCTAAATAATACATGAATTTTTGTGATACGGTAAACTGCAGAACTTCTGAACCTTAGCAGGCCTAAACAGAGCCATGCTAACTTCCTTCGAGCTATGTCACTGTTTCCAGTGCTCCAGAAAATGGGAAAACACAGCCCTGCCAGCAAGCCCAGAGTGAGACTTGCCTTAACTTTTTAGCAGTAGAAACTTTTTTTTTTTCCTAACCTGTGAGGGTTTTTTTTTCTTATCTGATTTAGTATACGAAGACATAATTTGAAGATTTTGTTCAGATTCAAGATTTTTTTTTTTAAGATTATTTGTTTATTTGAGAGAGGCAGGGTGAGAGCATAAGCAGGCAGGAGGGTCATCAGAGGGAGATGGAGAAGCAGACTCCCTGCTGAGCAGGGAGCCCAAGGGAGGGGGCCCCATTCCACAACCCTGGGACTATGACCTGAGCCAAAGGCAGCTGCTTAACCAACCAAGCCACCCAGGGGCCCCAGCTTTGAGACTTTTCATTGACTGTCACTTTATACATTTGAAACATGATGTGGAAACTTGCTGTTTTGAAAATAGCACTACTCTTCTACAGTACGCATTTAAGATCAGTTGCTACTTACAAAGAGAGTGCTCATTAAATAATAAGCAGATTTTCATATAGTCACTTACATCACTAGAGGCTGGCAATACATCATGGTCAATTTCATATAAAATTTCCAAATTCAATAACAGATCAGATTATGATCCAGAAATTCAAATTATTTGCCTTCTGCCTGAGGCTGGACAGATTACTATTAAGATTCTAGAAAGAATATTTGAAAGAACAATAACTACATTGATAGGAACTTGTCTTACTTTCTTATTTTAAGAGTTGCCTCATAAGATTTCCTTCAGTTAAGAGAACTTCCTCTTTTTGATGACTTGTTAATGCCACCGATTGCAAATGAGTTTCACTTAGATTAACAGAGCAATTTTAGGGGTTATATATAACTGGTCCTCTTCATCCCTTCCAAAATCAGTATAGCTACAATTTAGAAACCAAAAATGGTGGCTGGGGTCCCTTTTTCACTAGATCAAACAACGCATTATAAGCAATGTAAAGTTTGAAGTACCCGAGATCAGCTAAATAATTTCTAAAAACAAAACAAAACAAAAATAAAAAGGGTATTAACCCCATCCTAGGACTTTTGGTAGCAATGGCATGTAGATTTCTAACTCCCAAAGTGACTTAAGCTCCTCTTGCTCCTGATGGAGTTAACTGGGGAAGGAGGATGAAGGGAGACAGCTGAAGACAGATTGTATAACCAGTTCAAGTGAAAAGTAACTTTCCTCCCTTATCATAATTTAGATTTCATAGTTTATTAACTGCATTTTGTTTAATATAGCTTGTGCATATAAATGTATATGTATAATGTATAGTTCTCTCCAAAGTAGTTCCAAAATTAAACAGTATGGAGGGTCCTCAAAAGTTAAAAATAGAACTGCTTTATGATCCAGCAGTCACACTATTGAGTACTTTTTTTCTTTTTTAAAGATTTATTTATTTGACAGACAGAAATCACAAGTAGGCAGAGATGTGGGCAGAGAGAGGAGGGAGTGGGCTCTCTGCTAAGCAGACAGCCAATGCAGGGCTCAATCCCTGGACCCTGAGACCATGACCTGAGACGAAGGCAGAGGCTTAATCCACGGAGCCACCCAGGTGCCCCCACACTATTGAGTATTTACCTGAAGAATATAAGAACACTAATTCAAAGGGATATGTGCACCCCTATGTTTATAGCAGCAATATTTACAATAATCAAGAGTGTCCTTTGACTGATGAATGGATAAAGATGTGGTACACACACACACACACACAGAGATACTAGTTAGTTGTGAAAAAGAATGCAATCTTGTCATTTGCTGTGACGTGGATGGAACTAGAGAGTATTATGCTAAGTGAAATAAGTCAGAGAAAGACAAATACCATATGACTTCACTCATATGTGGAATTTAAGAAACAGAACAAGAAAAAGGAAAAAAAATAAGAGAGAGAGAGGGACAAACCAAGAAACAGGCTCTTAATTATAGAGAATCATCTGATGGTTACCAGAGGGCAGGTGGGTAGAGGAATGGATTACATATGTGGTGGGGATTAAGGTGGGCACTTGTTTCAATGAGCACGGGGTGATGTATGGAAGTGTTGAGTCACTATTGTAAGCCTGAAACTATTATAATGCTATATGTTAACTAACTGGAATGTTAATTAATTAATTTATTTAGAGGGAGACAGAGCAAGGATGTGAGGGAGGGCTTGGGTGGAAAAGGGGCAGGAGGAGAGGGAGACAGAGAATCCTAAGCAGATTCCATGCCCAGGGCCCAGTCCCACATGGGGTTCACTGTCATGACCTTGAGATCATGACCTGAGCAGAAATCAAGAATCAGATGCTCAACTGACTGAGCCACCCAGGCGTCCCAAAACTGACTGCAATTAAAATAAAAACTTGAGGTCCTTTATCCATTTTGAGTCTATTTTCGTGTGTGGTGTAAGGAAATGGTCCAGTTTCATTTTTCTGCATGTCGCTGTCCAATTTTCTTTAAAAAAAGTAGTTCCAAAATTAAGAACCTTCTGAAAACTAATTGGATTTTACTATATTTTTACCAGAGGAAGAAATTCATAATATTTAATTGCTTAAACAGGGGCAGAACACTCAAGCATTTTGCTGACAGGTAAGCCTTGGTATTACGTTAGAATTAATTACAAACAACACGGCAAGAATAACTCTTAGCATTTGGAGTTAGTAAGAGAAAGGAAAATAAGCCAGAAAAGGCCGGTGGAAAATGAGGCAGTTTTTTTTTTAGTTTTGCTAAAGTATCTGAAGCTTTTTATTCGATGTCATACCAAAGTAAAACCAGAGCGCCAGATGACCTCTTTAAGTAGAGGCTGTTTTCAACAACTGATAAGCAAGAGGTGAGAGCTTGCCTGCAACCACCACCTTACACTTTCCTTCCTGCTTTCAAACATGATCTTCAATCCAATCAGCTTGTCAGAATTGGATCTAGTTAAGAAGCACCTTTCTTGATTCTACCCAAGAAACCACTGTCTGCATTTTCCCACTGATCTTCTCCGGTCTTGGAAAGAGGAAAAGAAAGAGAGGGAGCTGGATGGAAAAGCTTTCTGCTGTGCTCCCCATAGTCCTTCCCCCAAACTGTTGACAGACTTTCGTTAGTTTCACTTCCAGCCTACCTTCAACCATAATTTTTTTTTTTTTTTTTTTAACTGTGGTCTTCTGGACACAAATCTTCTGAAAGGAGTTTCCACACATCAACAACAGGAATAACCTCACGCTGTATGTGTTACTGGCAAATCCAGAAAGCCGTTCTCTGTGCAGTTGGAGTGTTTAAGCCACCCTGCCAGCATCTGTCCTCTCGGCCCTTCAGTGTTAGTCAGGATCTGGAGGGGTGTGCGTTTACCTCGGGTTGCGAGGTGAAATACAGGACGCCCAGTTAAATCTGAATTTTAGATCAACAATGTTTTTTTCAAAAATATATAAGTATATATTACATATATGTATTACATGAGGGTGCACGCATACTAAGAAAAATGGATCTTCTATCTAACATTCAAACTTCACTGGGTGTGTCTTTTTTTGGTTGTTTGAAGTTTGGTTTTATTTTTCTTTTCTCTTTTTGTTTTTGCTAAATGTGCAATCCTACTTTAATCCCACAGTAAATCTCAAAATGCCTCGCTTTCCCAGTCTGTAAAATACCTGATCTGAGACTCCATGTCCAAGATAATGAAGTAGGATGTCTGAGCTTCCTTCACCCACTAAAGGAAAAAATCAAGCCATTATCTGACGTTGTCTGTACAACTTACCTAAGAGGGGAAAATGAAAAGTAAACCCAGATCTAGAAAATTAGCAATCTTATTTTGTAAGATATTGTAAGGTACTTTCTTTTTTTTTCTTTTTTTAATTAAAAAAAATTTTTAAATGTTTTTTAAATTTTTTATTAACATATAGTATATTATTAGCCCCAGGGGAACAGATCTGTGAATCGCCAGGTTTACACACTTCACAGCACTCTGTAAGGTACTTTCTATTCTTCCACAGACCTTCTAATAGAATAGATACATTGATAGGTAAATTATTAGCTAGTGGAGTATTTGAGAAAGCATCAACCATGTCCACATAACATTGCTAATCAAAGTGCCCTGATCTTGAGTGATTCCAAGGAAGTTCATTCACAGGGGATTCCAGTGAATCCTCCCAAGTCTATCCATGTGACATCCCAGAACCACAGTTTGGCATCGTCTAGGAGCATCTTAAAATGCAGAATTCAGGCTCCACCCCAGACCTTCTCAATCAGTCCTCACTTTAACAACACCTGGAGGGGATTCCCGTGCACAGGGAAGTTTGAGAAACCCTGAAGCAGAGGTTCACTTGTTCACACATAAATTGACCTTTCGGTTTAATACCGTGTTGAAATAATCCTTAACAGAACTCTCGTTAACACCTAAGAAGAAATCATTTCTTTTGATCAAATATCTTTGAATTGCAATAATTTCTATTTTCTTCTTATGAGGATACTAAATGACCATTTCTACTCTTGTTTTATAATTAATATATTTAACAAAATAAGAGAAATGTCAATTTGAAAAAGGCTCTGATAAGGACTAACTGGACAGCCTATTATAAAGAACATTCTGGTTTGTCCTTCATTAAGGACGCACTTAATGGCACACAATTCCTGGCCCCCAGATTACAGCAAATCTCTTGTGTTTCTACATTTCATGTATTATAAGTTTTGTAAGATATTTATACGCCAACACCACACGTGTATCTATTTGTATTCAGGTTCCTTTAAAGCAGAATAGAGGGCATGTAGTTTGAGCCTATGGCAAATTCCCAACTGCTCTTATGAAATTCTGAGCTTTAAAAAGTCATAGAAAACTTTCCATAGATTTTAATTCCTTTTCAAGTTTGAAATCCTCACTTCCTTATCCCTGCCCACCTGGTTTTTTTAGAAGTTATAGTGTTGTGGGGTACCTGGGTGACACCCGGTTAAGCAAATCAATTCTTGGTTTCAGCTCAGGTCATGATCTGGGGTCTAAGCCCAGCTCAGGGTTGTAAGACAGAGCCCCGAGTCAGGCTCCTCACTCAGCACAGTGTCTGCTTAAGACTCTCTATCCCCCAAGATAAATACATAAATTTTTTTTTTTAAGATTTTATTTACTTATTTGTCAGAGAGAGTGCATGCATGAGCAGTGGGAGCGACAGAGGGAAAGAGAGAAGCAGACTCCCCACTGAGTAAGGATTCCCAACATGGGACTTGATCCCAAGACCCTGGGATCATGACCTGAGCCAAAGGCAGACACCTAACTGACTGAGTCACCCAGGCATCCCTAAATACATAAACAAAAAAAAAAAAAAAAAAAAAAACCTCACAGTGTTGTATCACAGAAAAAGTTCTGGAACTGGCGCAAAAACCTCAGAAAAGCCTAATGCTTAAAACTAGTTCTGCTGCTGACGGGGTGACTTTGGAGATGTTACTTGACATCCTTAATCAACATCCCTCAGATTAAGTTTTCTCCTCTGCCGAATAGAGACGATGGAGTCTGGCATCGTCTCACAGGATTCTTGTAAGACTCAGATAACGTGTGAGTCTTTATGAGAACTGTATTATGTATAGTGACACAGTCATAAGATTTGTTTAATGGTTTTCACATACGGCTGACAATAGAACAAATATGATCTATTTATTTTCCTGCAACACATCTAATTTGGAAGCAAGGTGATCTTAATTTTAAGAGTTCCATTTATGCATCAGGAATGGAATCACAGAGCATATATCTTACAGACTTAGAGCTTGTGGCTGTATGTCCTCAGCAACCACAGCCTTCCTTCTGCTCCTCACAAACACAAAGCTCTCCCCCTTGCCTGGGACAGTGACTTGCTTTGGGACACCCAGCAATGAATTCCTTGTCGCACTCTGCGAAGTCAAAAGACACAATGTTTGGTGTTTTTTTCTTCTGTCAGAATTCTGTAAGATTCCTCCTGCATTTTCCCCCCCCAGGCAAAATTTACTAATAGATTATAAAAACGTGCTTTGATATTTTTAATGACTCACCTCTTCTTCTAAAATATTATTCCTTCAAAAACCACACATCTTTAGGTGGTGATCATAACCAAGTAAGACACTATGTCATTGTTGCAGTCACCAAGTAGCTCTGTATCCCTATCCAGTCACATAATCCCAAACTGGAGGAAGCCACGTGGTCATTTGTCAAAAGACACCTCAGGACACAATTCTGCCCACCAGCATTGGAGGAGAAACCGATTTATCCTTTTGTTGTTTCAGTCAATACAAGGTTAAGGGGCGCCTGGGTGTCTCCGTTGGTGGATCGTCTGACTCTTGATTTCGGCTCAGGTCATGATCTCAGGGTTGACAGACGGAGCCCCGCCCCTGGGCCCTGCACTGAGCATGGAGACCACTTAAGATTCTTTCTCTTTCTGCCTCACCTTGCACAGGTACACACTCTCTCTCTCTTTAAAAAAAAAAAAAAGTTAGATTTTTTTTTTTTAAAGATTTTATTTATTTATTTGACAGACAGAGATCACAAGCAGGCAGAAAGGCAGGCAAGAGAGGGGGGTGGTGGGAAGCAGGCTTCCCACCGAGCAGAGAGCCCAATGTGGGGCTCGATCCTAGGACCTTGAGACTAGGAGCCAAAGGCAGAGGCTTAAACCACTGAGCCACCCAGGTGCCCCAAGGTTAGATCTTAATAAAGCTAAATTTAATAAATAAATAAATACAACATAAGACGCATTAGTGAGAATTAGAAAAAGATGAGACGAAAGAGGGGAGGCACTTCTAATCTTTCCACCTCTGTGCAACTATTACAAAAAGAAAAAAAAAGAATTTCCCTTTTTGTATAAAGCTCTTCTTGCCTGTATTCACACTCAGCAATATTTCACATAAACATTTTCCTTAGCATGTTGGATTTTATTCCCCACAGTCAGCCTAATGTTTCTAGGTTCAGTGTCTGCACGTTTTTCTGCCGGGGATGTCTTTCTTCTGTCTTTCCTTCCGTGGTTAAGTCAAGCTCAGCCTTTGTCTTAGCTCGGGTGGGATTTCCTCCAGGTCCTTGCCGCTGGGAGCTCCCGACCAGTGGCTTCTGCATCACCTGGGAGCTTTGAATAAATGCCGAACGTCCCTCCCAGACGTTCTCAATCAGAATCCGTACTGCTGTAAGATTCTCAGGTGTCATGGATTAACATTTGAGCAGGATTGTTCTGGAAAACCTCTCCGAACCTCCTAACCTTGACCTCCCCCACCTCCCACAGGCCCGCCCACGCGTCCAGGATAGGTCAGGTGACTCACTGCGGTTTGCCTTTAATTTCCCACACGTGGGCCTCCCCAGCTCATAAATTGGCTGGAGATGGGGATGGACTCCTGTGGCTCTTCACGTCCCCGGGTTCGAGCACGGCGCTTGGCACGTAAGCTTCAATTTTTAGAGTTGTTTTATCCTTCTTCTGACACCGCGGCTCTGTAGATGAAACAAAAATACAGGTGAAAAATTTCGTCCGTGCTGAGAAAGTAGGTAGTCGGGTAGGACTGTATGGGTCACTGGTCCACAGTTTGGGAGAGCCCTATAATTGCAGTCTTTCTTTACTGTGGAAAACGGACTGGGGGTTGGGGGGAAAGAAATGCTTCTCTCTCTGCGTATAATTTCTGGAAGTCCGCTGTTGGAACTTGATCCTTTTGGGTTAAAGTATTGAATATCTGTTACTATCTCTGGGAAAACCTACACTTCACACTTGAGGTAGAGGTTGAGCGGCTGGTAGATTTCAGTAAGCATTTGATAAGATCTAGAGATAAGGGTTCTCCGACAGAGAAGGTAGGGTGCTCTAGTAGGTGTTAGGAAGTTAAATGGTGGAATGCTACAAAACAGCTTCTGATCCTGGCAGATGTTACAATAGGTTTTATCTTGAATCCTACCATAGGTTGCTTTTCCATTAAAAAAAAAAATGTCTATAAAAATCTGCAGCTAGGACCCCACCACCCACCCCCATCCTGCCTTTCATCAGTCCTCCTTTCAAAGCAAACCACTGACAGGCTGGGGTTTTTTGGTTGTTGTGTTTGTTTGTTTCGCCCAGATATTGGTTTTAACTGTAGACAAAGTACAGGTCCTTCTACACCGAAGTTTTTGAACTCCCACTGAAATTAAACAGCAGATCTGGAGGGAGCCTCCTCTGTGTTCAGGAACCAGTTGGTCCTTTCATTGTGGCAGGAACGTTTTGTGAACTCCGAGAGTGGACAATCTGACAGAGAGAGGCTGAGCCCAGAAGCCTGCTGTTTTGAATTAGCAGAAGACTGATTAGGGCTTTGGAGC
Organism: Meles meles; assembly: GCF_922984935.1. Classification (NCBI taxonomy): domain Eukaryota; kingdom Metazoa; phylum Chordata; class Mammalia; order Carnivora; family Mustelidae; genus Meles; species Meles meles. The sequence continues at coordinate 58,448,593 of NC_060077.1, forward strand.
CAAGTTGTACCCAGAAACAAGAAATGTCTGTCCGGCAGGGCTATTGTTTGTCTTATTTGAAAGGAACAAGAGGCTCCTGGTACTGCTTACCAATGGCTCTCACAATTAGCCTCGTGGAGCATGAGGAGTATAACTATGTTCAAGAATGTGTGGCTTCTCTTCCCCTTCGGGAGCCTGTTGCCGTGCCCACCCATTACCATGGCCACCAGCTTAAGTTGAGCCGTGAATCTGAGTCTGGTTTCTCTTGCAGAAGGGTGTATTAGGTTGGTTTTCTGTCCTAAGCTGTCTATGCGAGTGTCTGCCATGATGCTATTCACAGTAATTTGCCCAGACAGGGAGCTTGGGTGGGGTTTTTAGGAGCCCTCTGACATCTCCAGAGCGTACCTTGTTGCACAATCTGACGCAGGTGAGCCAGGCAGAACGGGAAGAACAATTGTGTTCCGTTTGCTGTGATCTCAGGCCGAAGTCCATTTGAGTCATATTTTCCCACGGGGTTTGTGGCCCATCCCAAAGGAACGAGATTTTAAACACCCTATTCTTGAGAAGTTTAGTGTTGTCAATTGTCAGCCTCGCTCTTAGAATCGGAAAGCCACGTGCATTTTTCTTGGTTTTTCGCATTTGGGGGAGTTTGCCTGCAAATGTTAAGTAGTTAATAACTGTGTTGTTTGTTAATTCTGTGTGCCTTTGGGAGACTTTTATATTTTGACTCCCCTATCTGAAAAAAAAAAAAAAAAAAAACTAGTCAAACTGTCCAATAATGATCAGGAATAGAGACTCTAGAGATTAAAAAATGAAGAGGAAGTTAAAATTCCATTTCAAAGATTTAACATATTAGAGAACTGACAATCCAACCAAGAGGAAGCAGCAACATCTACCAAAATATCCAAAAGAAAAATAAGCATGATTTAGGAGTCAAGACAAAGAATGCTTGTCTCTACCCCTGTAAACAATGATCTTCTTTTAAAATCTTTGCAAGTTAGGCCCAACACCATTCCTGCTTTTTTTTTTTTTTTTTAGAGATTTTATTTATTTGACAGACAGAAATGACAAGTACGCAGAAAGGCAGGCAGAGAGCGAGGAGGGGAAGCAGGCTCTCCGCTGAGCAGAAAGCCTGATGCGGGGCTCAGTCCCAGGACCCTGGGATCATGACCTGAGCTGAAGGCAGAGGCTTTAACCCACTGAGCCACCCAGGCACCCCTCACATTTCATGCTCTTCTTATGAACGAGTCAACTTAAATTGATTGCAGGAGGGCCTGGGCTTTATCCAGCTCTGCTTTAAGTGCAGACCCAAAGCACTTCAATCCATGTGTGACCTCTAGCCTCCTTAGCCAGAGGGTGTCTTACCTTTTACCTCTGCTTTCCCCACGAGAAATCTCAGCACTCCAGAAGCCAGTTGTCAATCCATCTTCCTTAGAAGAAAATAGAATAGAAGATGTAATGGGAACTGGAGTTTTTCTTCTCAAAGCCTCCATAAGGTTTTCAACACATGAAGAAAATACATCATTTTGAGAGTACAGTAGCGCACTGAATGATTTGAGTCGCTGAGGGTGGTAGTGGTAGGATTCAGACATCCCCTTAACATATGAAGAATGCCATTGCCGCTCAAAGTAGGGAAGGCTGTGATTTTCGGAAGAGCAGGCACGTTTTAAAGAGCATCCACTCGGATACCCTGCTGAGCTCATTTTCCCCCTCCCCTGTGCATGTAGCTGTTAGCATTCTGTCTTTTCTCCATCCACCGGTCTAGGCTGGAGAGCTTCTCTATCTTCACCTGTTAGAGAGCAGAGAAGACGTGGAAAAGCAGGACGACTGACCCAGTCCAGCAGGGGGTTGTACTGCACTGCCCCCAATACAGGCAGAAACAAGAGCCCTGAATCTTCCTGGTGTTCAAGCACATGGTGCTTCTAGGAAGACTCGGGGAAGCATGAGCTCTCCCCATGGGGAGCGAAAAGGAAGTACCTTGTGGGATAGGGAGGAACAAGAAGGCACAAAAGCTTCTTTCTCTAGGGAGGACCCAAAAGATTGGAAAGGGGTAAGACTCTTAAAGCCCTACTTTAAGTGTAATGTCTATAAAGCATGAAAACTCCCATAACAACTTGAGCTAGCTAGCGTTCAACCTTAAAGCAAACAGGAAAGGTTCTGCTTGTTGTCAAAAGATGGTTTTGTTCTTTTCTGCCCCCACCCCCCAACTTCCACTGTCTACCTTTAGAGATGGTCATCAAACCATGGAGTTTGCTGAGGTCACAGACTATAGAAGAGACAACAGATAGGCTTCATAGGGGCCATATGAGGGTCATGCTCAAGGCCACGTCCACAAGAGCCCTTCAGATGGGCATTCTCTCTCATTCTAAGCCATTGGTTTTCCCCAGGATTGATTCTACATTGACATTTCCCCATCCTATAACTAATACTCAGATCCACTTGGCAAGGGAGATGTGTTCAAATGGTGATGACGAACACGAGAGTTTTCTGTTTATACAGAAATCTGCCATAGCTGAAGAATTCTTATACAGAGCAGCAACACTCTAACTGCACTTGACAGAACACTCGGAGCTGGAGCCCCAAGTTTAGACGGTATATCCATAGTCACGTAAGGGAGAAAACCTCAGCCCCAGGCAAGTTCACGCCAGGTGCCATGCTCTGTGCAGCAGGCAGGTTTACAAAGGATAGTTGGAGTACCCAAGTAGCTCTTAAAGGCCCATTTAACTCCTAAAGCCATTACATTGCAACGACCTCCTATTTCCCATGGGAAGATGCATGGGGTCTCAAAAAAAAAAATTGGTTGATAAATCCACTTTGGGTACATAGCCCAGTTATAGACGAGGACTCCAAGTTCTGGCATTGATGGTCCCTTTTTTCCCTCAGTTTGAAAATGCAAGTGCACATAGAAAAGTCCTCAGGACTTGTCTGGAAGTGTTGTTAGAAAGCAATGGCAGGGGACGCCTGGGCGGCTCAGTTGGTTAAAGCCTCTGCCTTCCGCTCAGGTCATGATCCCAGGGTCCTGGGATTGAGCCCCGCATCAGGCTCTCTGCTAAGCAGAGAGTGTGCTTCCCTTCCTCGCTCTCTGCCTCTCTCTCTGCCTACTTGTGATCTCTGTCTGTCAAATAAATAAATAAAAATCTTTAAGAAAAAAAAAAGCGAAGGGGATCTCAAAAGCCTAACCTGCTACTTTGAAGCAGAATGCTAGTTCCGGTTTACTAGAGTTTACTGAAATATTTAGCTTTGGCAAACTTTTTTTTTTTTTTTAAAGATTTTATTTGTCAGCACAAGCAGGGGGAACTGCAGGCAGAGGGAGAAGCAGGCTCCCCTCTGAGCAAGAAGCCAGATCCCAGGACCCCAGGATTGTGACCTGAGCCATAGGCAGATGCTTAACTGACTGAGACACCCAGGCATCCTGCTTTTGCAAATTGCTTAAGTTTTTGCTCCTTTTTTGCTTTAGAGAAACTACTTGGTAGTTCATCTGAGCATTCTTCTATCTCTCAAACGCACTGGATGCCTGTGTGGTAAACTCAGCTGAGTCTGTTTCCTATGCAAAGGAAAGTAAGTGGCATCATCGAGGGTGCCAGTGTAGCAAGACCAGAACCAGCCGTTTAGGTCAGCAGAGAAGAAATAACATGTTTGTGATTAGCACTCCCCAACACATTTGCACAGATGAGTTAATTAAGTACAGAACATCTTAGAAAGCAGGGAACTTTCCCTAAGGACCTGAAACTCTGGATGAATACATGACCACTGGGGGATTAGGGATGTGGGGGAGAGAGGAGAAGCAAGGGAAAATGTGCTCCAAGAATGGACTTTAGCTCCTTAATTTTGCTTTGTTCCATCCTTGGTAGCAAGATCTGAGCTATAAAAGAGTTGACTTCATTTGGGATCATCTGAGTGAATGTCCCATCTCACGAAGTTCAGGCCCAATTACCACATAGAAGACTGTGGGAAGAGCTCTGGAAACAGATCATGGCCTTGCCCCTTGGTGTGGTTCCCAGACCAGCAGCATCTAGAAGTTTCTAGAAAGGCAGAATCTTAGACTCCTCCCTAAGCCTACTGAATCATAATCTGAATTTTAAGATTTTCTGCAGATGCAAAATCTGAAAAGCACTGCCATGAAGGAATCTGAGAGATAAAATACTTACTTTCCTCTAATTTTCTGAATGAGGAAAACAGAAATGGCTTTTAAATCCTACATCTCCTCCAAAGGTACAGCAGTCCTGAGTCTTTCCCTGTTCTTCACTTCCCTGTCGATATGTTTGTCCTCCTGGTATAATTATTAGTGTCTGTGAGCTCCTTGGGCGCCACACTATGCACTGCTCACCCTTCAGACACCCAGCCCTCAGCAGGGCCTCTCGGATATACCAGATGCGTAACAGGGTGTTCCTGAAATCCTGCTCTGAAGGCCAAAGTCCCAAGTCCCGGCCCTGCCACAAGCCTCTCTTCATGGGATCTGCAAGATGAGAATAAGAAATCGCCTCCCTCCGCGGGTTACCTGTGGGAAGTCAGTGAGCTGACCCAGGCAGTATACTCAGCCCATGCCTCACACACACGAGCCGCAGATATGTGGTAACTTGCGCTTAGGTGCTCAGTGTTGGACAAATGAATAGATAGGAACTTCGTATAAAAAAAAACACGTTATGAAGATCAAAATCTGGTGTTTTGTTGCTTCAAAAATAGGCAATCTTAATATGCAAAGAAAGCCTGATATAAGGCAAGAGAAAGGGAAAATGGGTCAAAATGAACCCATGGAGAAAGCATGTGATTTGGACTCAGAAGACCAGAGTTTGTGTCCCAGCTCTGGCCTTTATCAGCTATGGGATCTCCTACAATAAACAAGCTTCCACAATTACTCTTTATTTTCTGGGGTTATGCAAAAAGGGGGAGGCAGATATAACTGACCAGTTAGGAGGGCAAGGCCCACCTTGCTCATTATTGTATCCCTATATCTCAGCGCATGGGTGCCCTGTGATGTGATGTTGTTGTTTTTTTTCCCCCAAAGATTTTATGTATTTGACATAGAGAGACAGCAAGAGAGGGAATACAAGCAGGAGGAGTGGGAGAGGGAGAAGCAGGCTTCCCACTGAACAGGGGAGCTCCCAATGTGGAGCTCGATCCCAGGACCCTGGGATCATGACCTGAGCCGAAGGCAGACGCTTAATAACTGAGCCACCCAGGCACCCCTTACGGGAAGGTTTTAAGAAACCTTTCAAGTTGGAGGGGTACCTGAGTGGCTCAGTCAGTTAAGCAGCTGCCTTCACCTCTGGTCATGATCTCTGGGTCTTGGGATCGAGCCCCACATCAGGTTCCCTGTTGAATGGGGAGCCTACTTCTCCCTCTCCCTCTGCCTGCTTCTCCTCATGCTTGTGCTCTCTCACTGTGTCAAGTAAGTAAATCTTTAAAAAAAAATATTTCAAGTTGGGTGTTTTGCCTGGGTATATTTCCCATAATAGATTGGGGTTTCGTTCCCACCCCCCACCCAAGTTTTATCCACAACAATGTAACTGGTGCTTCTGCTCTGGGGCAGCACATTTCCCAGGTGACTGAAATTCAGCATAAATTTCCCCATCGAATAGTTACTGATCCAGCCCCCAAACATTTTGCAAGTGGGACTCTTCTTGACCCCTCAAAGCAGTGTTGGTGGTTATCACAGGGTGCACACTAGTCCCAACAGAAAACTTAGGGGTAGAAGCTATGCGAATAATCCTGAATATTTCAATAAATTCCATCCACTTCACACTTTTAGCAGACTACTGAAAATGTTAGTGTGAAAGCCTTCCCACATGACACTACAGCTGGACGCGCTTATCCATCTCTGGAGGGAGGTCTTAGCAGCCCTGCATACCCAGTGTCCTAACAACCCTCCTGCCACAACCAAAGCCTTGTTCAAATCTCCTATTACCCCTTCAACACTTCTCCTCTATGCCTGTGCTGCTGCTTTGGACAGTCAAAGGAATAAGACGATAAAGATAGGACACGTGCAAAGCAAGAATTTCATTTCCACGATAACCTGAACGCTAAATTTGGATACTGGGCTCAAAGTGAATCTGATCCCAGTCACTGTGCTACTTGCCTGCTTCATGAACATTCTGCTGTATTTCATTATCGGTCATACTTGTGAGGAAAGGAACCATTCTTCTAGTCCAACTATTTTCCGGGATCTCTGATTAAAAACCAATAAAAGGATAAGTAATTATTAAACATAAAAACCAATAAAAGGATAAGTAATTATTAAACATATTCACAGAATTAATGCCGAGGTTATTTCTCATGTAGTTTGTCTCACGTCTGTCTTTTTAATTTTACTTTTGTGCCTTTGGCATGGTGGATATTCTATTCTAGAATAGAAAGGGCAATCTCAAATTATTTTAATCCTGGTTCGCATGGGAAGTAACAGATGGAAAAAGGAGGATTCTGAGAGGGAGATGAGGCTCAGTTTGTATGAAAATAACTGAATTTCTGCTTTATTATAGCTATGACTTTAGACAGTTGGGGGGGATTATACTTTATTTTTATAGAAGCCTAAATCACACGACCAAAAGAAGTTTATAGCATCATTACCATTCTTAATGTATACCATCAAAATCCCTTTATCAGCCAGCTATAATTTTTCAAAGCCCTTAAGTATACAATATGGGTCATTTTGTAGTCTGGCTTGCTTAAGGAGAGGAATGCATTGTACCACACTCAATGCCCAAGACTCGGTGTAATTTGACCTCCCTTACTCGATGGATAATCTCATTTGGTTTTGGTTTCCTGGTGTGCTCAGCTCTGTGCTTCCCGGCAATCCTGCCGCTAGTTCCCCGGGGAAGTTAAACCGGGCAGGCTCTCAGCCTCCCTCTGCCGCCCTGGGGATGGCTCTGAGCCCAGCCCACCCAACCCAGGCCACTAATTGAGCTGGTGCTTGGTCGAGGAAGGGCTCTCCAGAAGGCTAATATGGAGTAGGATCAGCCGAAGGATTAATAGCCTGTGACCTTCTGTTAACGTTTATGAGCTGCATTCTTCCTAGAAAGCTGTGGCGCTCCCATCCTAAAGAATGTGTTCTACAACTGGAGGGATTGAATATCTAAAAGCACCCACAGGGAGTTTGGAATTCAGGATACAGCTCATTTTGAAGGTCCAAAGAGAATTTTGTCAACTCCTGAGGGGAGAAAACCTTGGTTCACATCCCAGCGGGGTTCCCTTCCAGGAGCAACTGGAGAGGCAGAGATTCTGGTCTCTTTGTAAGGAAAAGGCTTTAACCTCGCATCGTCGGAAAACTCAGTGACTAAATACATAGCACTGAAGGAAAAGCCAGATCTTCTCTCAGTAGATTTTCCATGAGTGGAAAATCTCTACAACCTTTCTTCATTCTGCTGTCTCCTATGTGCCTAGGGCTTTACCACCGGACGTGGAAGCAGGCTTTGTGTGTGGCGGGGGGCGGGGGGCTCTCAAGCTGGAACAGATGTTCTGGGCTCTACCCATGGGATGTCAGAATTCTGAGTTTGTTCAAAGAAAGAGCATTTGAGATGTCTAGAGTACAAGGGAGAATGGACTTTGATAGCAACAGAGAATGTGCTTTGTTAAAGAGTGTGGCCATGTCGTGACTCTGTTTGTAACAAAGAAACTTGGTCTTTTCAGTTAAAGCCAGCAAACCAGAGAACGGGGCCGGCTTTCGGAGGAGCTGCGTAGTGCTCAAAATAGGAAGAGTGAAAGTCGACAGGGTCTTTCCTAACATGAAGGTAGACTCTACATCCTCCTCTCTGTGTGGGGGCGAGGACAGTTCTATCTTCTTCAGTGTGGCCCAGTTCAGAATAGAGCATACCTACCTGCCTTGTCACCCGTGAGAGCCACGCGGGACGAAATGCTAGACCTGGACCAGTAAGGGTGAGAATTGGGGGACGTTCTTGCATAGCATCAACTCAAAGCTATCAGAGATCCTTTTAAATATGTGAAAGTATCAAACTGCTACTTTGAAGTTCCTTCTGGTCTTCAGTTTATTTGTACCTATTTTGACTTTTTTTAAAAGATTTTATTTATTTACTTATTATTTGTTTGTTTATTTATTTGAGAGAGAATGAGAACGATAGAGCATGCAAGGAGGAATGTCAGAGGGAGGAGCTGACCCCCTGCTGAGCAGGGAGCCCCATGCCAGACTCAATCCTGGGATTCCAGGATCATGACCTGAGCTGAAGGCAGTTGCTCAACCAACTGAGCCACCCAGGTGTCCTCTATTTTGACTTTTAATGAAAATTTAGAAAGTTTGACATGGAGGAAAGAGGGGATAGCAGCAGAGAATTCTCAGATAGGCAAGACTGGACAGAAGACTGTCAGAGGGTTCCAGATGCTAGACTACCTGGATGCTAGAAATATTTTTTCTTGGATCTGTACAAAGTGGGGCAAAGTCCCAACCCCATCTTGCCCACTGTCTCAGAGCTTTTGTTCTTTTCTGGAAAAGTAGGAAAATAAGAGATTCTTGCTCCACTGCTGCTGTTGTCCAATCCTTTTTTTTTTTTTTTTAAAGATTTTATTTATTTATTTGACAGAGATCACAAGTAGATAGAGAGGCAGGCAGAGAGAGAGAGAGAGGGAAGCAGGCTCCCTGCTGAGCAGAGAGCCCGATGCTGGACTTGATCCGAGGACCCTGAGATCATGACCTGAGCCGAAGGCAGCGGCTTAACCCACTGAGCCACCCAGGCGCCCCTGTCCAATCCTTTTTTAAATTAAACTTGGTTTTTAGATCACTGTACGTGAATATGTAGTTGTAGGAAACCATATGGAGCTTTCTCATGTGCCCTTGAGTCACTTCTTCCCCCTCCATGATAACGTCTCACGAACTGGTCACAACCAGGATTTTGACAAGGATACATGTTCAAGCTTAGTGTTGCCCTTTGATGATCATTCCCTCCTCTCCCCACTCCTCTGCTGCTCTCCCCTACTCCTAGAGCCATTAACCTGTGCTCCATTTCTACAGTTTTCTCATTTCAAGACTGTTAGATAAATGTAATGATATGGTATATGACCTCTTGGGACTGACTTTTGCCCCTCAGGATAATTCTCTGGAGGTTGATCCCGGCTGTTGTGTGTATCAATAGTTCTTTTTTTATTGCCAGAGAGCATTCCGTGGTAAAAGGGTATGCCACAGTTGGCTTAACCATTAACCTGTTGAAGGATTTCTGGGTTGTCTCTGATTCTGGCTACCGTTAAGAAGAAGAAGAAGAAGAACAACACACACACACACACACACACACACACACACACACACACAAGCCCTGCTATAAATATAAATTTTCATTTGGAAAAATGCCAAGATGTGCAATTGGTGGGTTGTATGGTAGTTGCATGTCAAAAAAAAAATTGTTTTTGCCAGAGTAGCAGAGCCATCCTACATCCTCACAATATGAGTGCTCTAATTCCTTCTCAGTGTTCCACCTTCTCTCTCTTTTAGCCATTCTTCTAAGTGTATAGTGATATTTCGTTATGGTCTTTAATTTTCACCTACCTAATGGCTAATGATGTTAAATATAATTTCATGTGCTTATTGACTATTTGTATATCCTCTTCAGCTAAGTGTCTCTTCATGTCTTTTGCCCACTTTCCAATGGAATTTTTTTTTTTTTACTGTTGAGTTTTCAGAGCTCTTTATGTATTCTAGAAACTGGTCCTCTGTCAGATATGTGGTTTGCAAATATTTTCTCCTAATTTATCCCTCATATTTGCATCTACTTCACAGGGACAAAAGTTCTTAATTTTGAGGAAGTCCAATTTATCCCTTTAATGGATTGTGGTTTTGGTGTCAAGGATAAGAACTCAGGTCTAAAAGATTTTCTGTGTTTTTCATAGCTTTATATTTTATATCTATACCATGTTCCATTTTTTAATTTAAAGATTTATTCATTAGAGAGCACAAGTGGGAGGGGAAGGGGTGGGGAGAGAGGGACTCTCAAGCAGACTCTGTGCTGAGCATGGAGCCAGACGTAGGCTTGCTCTCACCACCCTGCAGATCACAACCCGAGCGGAAACCAGGAGTTGGCCACTTAACCGACTGTGCCACCCAGAAGTTTAACTTCTCTAAGCTATGTGAAGAAATTCTATCAGAAGAAAAAATTCTTAGCTTACCTGAGTTCAGTCCTTAAGACCATCTATTTAAAATACCTGACATTTTTTAAACAAGCTAACTTTACAAATGAGCTCTTGCTGAATAGTATAACACTGAAAACACCCCCATGCTCCTTTTTTTTTTTTTAAAGATTTTATTTATTTATTTGACAGACAGAGATCACAAGTAGGCAGAGAAGCAGGCAGAGAGAGAGGGAGGAAGCAGGCTCCCTGCCGATCAGAGAGCCCGATGCAGGGCTCGATCCCAGGACCCTGAGACATGATCTGAGTCACCCAGGTGCTCCCCGTGCTCCATTTTTAATTTTTATATTAAATGTGAGACTTATGGAGAACTGCCTTGCCAGTGTCAAACATCACAGACAAAACTGCCTTACCTGCCATCGCCACTGGCAGGGGCAGGCGGGCGGGGGGTGGGGGGACTTACGTTTCCGCCCTTGCCAGGCTGTGCTCTCTCAAGCGCTCACATGCCAGGAGCAGACCAAAGACTCTCTGGGGGTTTCAGATCTGTAGCGAAGATCTGGCTTTTACAGAGGTTTGGTGCGGATGAAGGATGGAGTAGACATTTGTGTCCATCCGACTCCTAGAAGCTGTCACTTTCTCGATGCACGATATGGGCCCCTTGCTGCATTACTCTGAACCTCGGCTTCTTTATTTGTATTAAGGTTTTGGAGATTAAATTGGATAAAATATGTGGAATGACTTGTGCAAAAGCTTTTCAGTAAATGATGCCATTCTTCAAACGGATCCGTTACAGCTGCTGAAAAACGAGCAATGGGCCATTGTCAGACAACAGAAAGGGCCGATTGTATATAGCCAATCCTGAATTTTTTAAGGGCGAATTATCTAGTTGATAGGTAAACTAGGAACCTTGTCCTCTTCCTAGCTTGGTGGCCAGTACTTTCCCTGATGACATAGCTACTGAGTACTAGTTCAATAACAACGGCAAATGAAAGTTTTGTTGTCATTCAGTTCATTGCTGGAAGATTGACGGACTTAGGAAAATGATTTGGGTAGGAATGGATTTTTTTATTTGACTTTATCAACTATCATTAAATTATGAAAAGATGTAAAACAGCTGGGAGTTTAACTTCTCTAAGCTATGTGAAGAAATTCTATCAGAAGAAAAAATTCTTAGCTTACCTGAGTTCAGTCCTTAAGACCATCTATTTAAAATACCTGACATTTTTTAAACAAGCTAACTTTACAAATGAGCTCTTGCTGAATAGTATAACACTGAAAAATCAGCTCCTACCTTAACTTTCTCCATACTTACCATTTTCCTGTTCCTATTTTTTCCCCACCATCTCCTCTTTCCCTTATAGAAAAGGTATAAAAGACCCTCCTCCTTTCTTAAAAAAAATTCACCCAGGAACATCTCCAGACACAGTTCGGGAGATCACCTTGTGTTGGGTCTGCCACAAATATTTTTATGCAATTGACTAAAAAAAAAAAAATAGGCACCAAAGGCATTTGTGTTTTCGTTCTAGGACAATTTTAAAAGAGTAATGGGCTGGGTGAGCACCTAGGTAGAAGGCAGCAGTCATTTCTAATTTGTTTCTTGGGGTGGTGGGAAGACCATTAAGGCTGGTGCACATAATGCATTTGGGTTTTTTGTTTGCTTGTTTTTGTTTTGGCAACATCTGCATGAGCCATAAGCAGCCTCCCCAGGAACCATCCACTTCCCACCCTCACACTGGACCGTAAAAACCTGGAGCTCAGGCACGTTTCTTAGCCTCGAGAATTGTCTTTCATTGGTTGGTTTCTCACTTAGCCAGGGCATGTTTTGAAGAACAAGAGCTAATGCACATAAAGGAAATTGTCATTTGTTGGTGTGTGTAATTTTGAAGTTTGATCCTGGCATTGTTCAGAATGCCCGGCCTCTCCAAAATCTTCTGGTTGGAATAAGCCTGTGTTGGTACCAGATGGAAAACCTGCCAATAAACCTCAAGTTAAGGAAGCTGATACTCTATAATGTTGGCCCTTGCTACCCCGCTTAGAGGTCCTGCTTCCCGAAGTTATTTGCTAATACATGAATTCTCATCACATCAGACGATCAGGGAGAGAGGTAAAAAGAAAGCATTATCTTCATAAAACTGACATGATACTGTTCACAACCCATAATCAACCTCCAAGTTGATTTTATATATATATATACATACATAAAATCATATATATATAAAATACATATATTATGAGAACCAAATGGCTTGGCTAACTTAATCTCTCTCCCATGGTAAAACCAACCGAATTTTGATGTTGTGTGTGTGCTTTGATTTCCCTTTCCATTACTAACCACACCTAACAAACTACATTAAAATCCTTTGCTCCTATGTTTTCATCCTATTAAGTATTCTTTTTCTTTTTCCTTTTTTTCCCGCTATCCCAGTATCCCACGCCTCAGCGGTACAGTTCATCTCGTCAGCCAGGGAGAGAGCCTGGATGCTCAAGGTAAGGTCTAAATCTAAAATGGTATAGAATTCCTTGTCTGCGGATTAAATTGAAGTATTCATGCCTTTGTAACAATTTATTTTCAAAATTCCATTATACAATTATAATGTGTTACAATTCCGGTAAACATGCTCCATTAAAACGTTATTTTTCAAACTCTATTCCATTTCCCATGTGTATGAGGGGCTAATTAACCGCTATCAGCAATTCCTCTAAAAATGGTCAAGCCAATTAAAGTTTAATTTTGGAGATATTATTAGTGATAAGTGGAAGGAGAACCTATTAAGATGTAGCCAAGTAACCTCAGGACATTTCATGGTATTTGCGAACAAACGATTTTTAAATTTCACTTGTTTATAATAAAGAAATCAAGACAACTGCTCAGACTTTACAAAAGAGGGTGGAGCATATTTGGGAAGGAGACAAAGACTCAGCCTTTTTTTTTTCTTTTTTTTTTTTTTTCCCCCAGTTTGAGGTTTGTGTTTGAGACACAATCATTTGACCTTCACTTATTTCCCACTGGTATTCTGAGTCTCTCTCTCAAATGCCTTCAAGCTTCATTCACCCTCAGTAGCTCCCTAGAACAAAGGAACAATTAACTGAAATTCCACCAGATGGCAATATTTGGAAAGCCATCCACAGAGGTTTCAAAGCTGAGAGCTACTATTGTTCAGAGAATAGTCTCAGTGTAAGACGTCCTCGACTTCACCAACAGTGTTCTAAACATCTCTAGTTTTACTTCTTTACCCACCAACATCGAAAGTTTTTACCAAAAAAAAAAAAAAAAAAAAGTATATTAGGGAGTATATAGGGTATTTTCTTTTGTTTTTCATTCTGGAATAAAATTATTAGAAACGTCATTCTTAAATAATTCTTCAGGGTGTCCATATTAAAAGCTCAAATGGATGGATAATATGCTATATTTGGTTTGGGATTTTGTGGTGATAAATGCAATGACTAATGGTCAGTTTTAAATTGAGAAGAGAAAGCTAAAATTCTAAAAAAAAAAAAAAGAATAGCTTTTTAAGGAGGGGAAACTTGCATTGATTACTTGCATTGATTCGGAATAATTTATTTAAATGGAAAAAAAAAATTTATTTAAATGGGATGAGTAAACTTCGCTCCTTTTGCTCTAATGAAAGTGGAGATTCTGAACCCTGACTGGACTTCTCAGAGACCAGAGCTGGGACAGAGGGATCCAGAAAGACATCTGAGGGCATTTAAAATAGAAAGCACCGAAGAGAGTCACCTAGGCTTGCTTGGCACACCTAGAAGCCGACCTTGAGTGCTCTTGGAAACCTGCTCTTGTGCCGCTAACCTTTCTGGGAGGGAGCTTGCGTGTCTGGAATGGTCCTGGTTTACCTCCATGGTCTTGGGATATAGTCTTATTAGTACCCCTTTTCACTCTCAAAAGTATCTCCATTTGGACGATAAATTCTATGGTTGCCTACCTTCTAGGCTGGTTTGTTCAAAGAAAAAGTAATAGAAAAAGGTGGTCCAATACCCAAAAAGGGTGTGTGTTTCTAATCCTCTTTAGATCTAGGACGAGAGGACAAATGCTCCCTTTTCTGTAAAGAGCCACGTCATGAATATTTTCTGCTTAGTGGGCCATACAGTCTCTGTCACGACTATTCAACTCACTCTAGTATGACAGTCACCATAGAGAATACATAAATGAATGGGCTCGGCTGTGTTCCAGTAAAGCTTTATTTACAGAAACGGGCAGTAGGTGACTTTTGGCTGGCAGGCCAATTCTCCACCATTTCCTCTCCCCTCAGCCAGAAGACAAACATTCTTAAATCCTCTCCTTTGCCTCCCTATCCTTTCTAGGTCTCAGCCTCCTTACTTAATCCCAGTTTCTGAGACAGCTTGAGTGACTAATCTCAAGGGTGTGGTTCCTGGGCATCCTTGACGGAGGCTGGCCGTTGGCTTCATATCTGAGTCTGTTTCTGCACTCTGTGCACCAGGCTTGTGCCTTGTACCTCGCGCCCTAGAACAGCTACCCTTTTGAGACCATGCTTGCATCCTAAAGTTAAATCCTGAAGCAATAGCTGTTTAGTAGACAATTTAATTTTATGCTTTGGTCCTCACTAAATAACTGTTTATGGAAAATATAGCCACATGAAGGAAAGATGAATGTTGGCTAGAGCAAATTTTTATTATAAAAGTAGTACATTTAAAGGAAAGTTTGGAAAGAATAAAATGACCCATAACACCATCCCAAAATAACTGTTTGGTCTCTTGTATATTTGCTTTTCTCACAAGTATTCCTGTTTCTCTATCCTGGATGTAAACTGTGTTTCACTTAGCATTAGTCAAAAACCTCTTTCAAGAATCTTCAGAATTATTGTTAGAACAGTATTATGATATCAGTGTGTCCTAATATCCTCCAGTTTTGTTGTTGTTTTGACTCCATCTAATTTGGTTGTTTTTTTTGTTGGTTTTTTTGTTTGTTTTTTTTTTTTTTTTTGGTCTCTTTCCTTAGTGCAAAATCCCAGAAGTAGATTATTCAGATATGACCATTCTTAGGACTTTTAATCTAGTTTACCATATTTCTTCCCAAATGGTTTGGAATCCTTCACAAACATTTGTAATTTGAGAGGACTAGCCTCACCACAACTTGATCAGAAATAGCATTTAATTCAATAATACTTAGTGTCTCGTATATATAAATAAGTGTGCTATTTGCTTTGGTGTGTGTATATATAAAAATGATAGGCTTGGGGCGCCTGGGTGGCTCAGTCGTTAGGCGTCTGTTTTTGGCTCGGGTCCATGATCCCAGGGTTCTGGGATCAAGCCCCACATTGGGCTCCCTGCTCTGTGGGAGGCCTGCTTCTTCCTCTCCCACTCCCCCTGCTTATGTTCCCTCTCTCGCTGTGTCTCTCTCTTGCAAATAAATCTTTTTTAAAAAAAAATGATAGGCTTTTTCCACAAATTTTGAGTGCCTGCTCTGAACTATGTATTGTAAGTTTCCATGCTGAGCAGAATATAACTTCTGTCTGAGTTTGACCTTACTGGGAAACTAAAGTAGAAATGTATGATATCTAGAGCACTGGGTGTTGTGCAAAAACAATGAATACTGTTACGCTGAAAAAAATAAATAAATTTAAATACTGAAAAAAAAAAAAAAGAAATGTATGATATCTATAACTGTATACAAAATGAGATACACCATAGGAGAGATACAGAAAAATACATCGGGATTCTGGCGGTTAGAGATGACATCTGAGCTGAACCTTGGAAATGGGGTGGGTTGAAACATTTAGGTGGTGAAATTTGTCATTCATTCTATAAACATGTACTGATAACTAACTATATGTACTGGGTACCGCGTTAAAAGCTAGGGTTATGGGGCGCCTGGGTGGCTCAGTGGTTTAAGCCACTGCCTTCGGCTCAGGTCGTGATCTCAGGGTCCTGGGATCGAGTCCCGCATCGGGCTCTCTGCTCGGCGGGGAGCCTGCTTCCCTCTCACTCTCTCTGCTTGCCTCTCTGCCTACTTGTGATCTCTCTCTGTCAAATAAATAAATAAAATCTTTAAAAAAAAAAAAAAGCTAGGGTTATAAAGGTAAACAAGACAGTTCTTAAAGCTTAGCATCTAATGGAATTGACTGCTTTAAAAAAATAAAATAAAAAGTCTGCTGAGTCGGATAGCTTGTCTAGCAGAGAATGCACGGGGATAGGGATGAAGCCAGAGTCCTCTTTCAAAGAGGAGACTTTTTCATGGCTCTTCCTTCGATACAGTCTTGCTCATTAGCTGTCCTATCAGAATCTGTGGGAGATCGGCTTCTGTAAGTTTGAAGGTTATTCTAATTGGCTGACCAGTGTTCCAGTTAAAATTGGCCTATATTTCCAGCTCCCCTCTCCCCCGCCCCAAATGAGTCTCTTCACTGAACAGTCCAGAGCTAGGGCTGGAATCACTAAGACCCACATCCTGGCCCTGATCCCGTGACGACTGAAGTAAGTCACCAAGAATTTCATTTGTATGTTGTTTTTCAAACAGCTGGAAGGAACCTCTGTCTAATCCAACTGACCCATTGTAAAGATGAACATTGTTGGTTGAGGAAAATTGAGGGATTAGCTGTTGGGCGAACAAGCCATAGTACCAGACCCTGACTTTGGACTCCCTTCCTGCTTGTTCTGGGCTCATTGCTGTAATTGACCCTGTAATAAGAATTAAAAAGAGAATTTAGCCCACACATTTTTCTAACGTGCATGTAGAAATAACGTGTATTTTCACCCAATTCAGACCACCATGAACAAACCTTAAATGTTAACTTCTAAATGAAAAAGCTAAATTGTAAGGAATAGATGAGTAGTAGAGAGAAGTGTGGAACAATTCCTACATCTGCCATTTTCCTCCTTTAGGATCTGGGCAAGTGACTTGGCCTCTCCGAGTTTTTACATGTTGAGTTTGTTGTAAGAATAATTAGAGGTAACATAAGTGTCGGATACACATGGGCACTTGGCAAGTGTTTTTCTCGCTCCTTCTCTTCTAGAGCTACAGGCTTTTACAGGGTTCCTTTCATTCATTAAGGAGGTTTCCCTTTAAAACTCATGAGCATTAAACGATGAAATGAGAACATTTATAAAAGTATCTGGTCTAGAACTTAATATTCCCATTTCTGAATTTCACTTACTTATGTTTAAGTAGGAGTTTAGAGGTTTTCGTTCATGATCTTTACCCTTCAGTAGCTTATTTCATATGGTCTGTGGATGTGTCGGTAAGATTTCAGAATTTTCTGATGTTTACCCTAAAATGTCAAATACAGAGATAACTCAATGAAGAAAATATAGCTAAATATTAACCGTTTAAAAATCTAACTGGTGAGTATGAGTGTATGTTATGCTGTTGTACAGGTTTTTTCTCTACTTACCTGGATGTTTGAAAGGTCTTAGGCCAGTTTTTTAATACTATGAAATACTAAGTCTTAACCATGGCCCCATCACTGTGCAAGTGACAGAGGGTCCATTTCGGGCCAGAAAGTCAGGGCCTCCACCGTGGTGGCGCTACAGCCCCCTGTAGGGAACACTCACGGAGTGGGCAGTCCATGCTGAGTGCCATGGTGGGACAAGTCCAGGACACCACGGGAGCCCCTAGCAGCAAGAACAAAGCCACAACTGGTGCGAGGAGGTCCCACGAGGCTTCCAAGAGGTAGGGATCTCTCCTATAAGACCTGAAGGAAAAGGAGGAGCCAGCAGTCGTTGAGAAGGCGACGGGAGAAAAGGGAGGATTGTCTAGGCAGGAAGTGTGCAGCCTCCTCAAAGACCTGGAAAGGAAGTAAGAGAAGCATCTGGCATATCGGCTCCATTGAAAGAGGCTCAGTAATGAGCTGCAACGTCGTGGGAGGCATGAGAGACAAGGCTGGAGAGACGGATGAGGAGGGGCCTCGGCAGGCTGGTGAACACCTACGGGGGTATCCCGCAAGTGCCGGTTGAAGTGCTGGAAGCAGAGCGGCGAAACCACCAGTTTCGTGGCTTAAAATGGTTCCCGTGGCAGCTGTGTGGACAGTGACGGGGAGGGGATGCGATGACAAGAGAAAATGAAAGATGCCCAGCGTCGGGCTAAGGAGGTGACAGCTGGGGTAGAGAGGTGCATGGACTTGAATACCAATGAGAAGGTGAGCTGGATGGGACCCGGTAAGGGAGAGGCCAGGGGTTAACTCAGTGGACAGGTGCCTTGAGTGCTTGCTGTGCGGTAAGCGCCATGTCAGTGCTGCGAAGAAAAATAAAGTCAGCTCTAGGGACTGCAGAGTGAGTGGTTGCTGTGTCGTGTAGAGGAGACCAATGAAGATGGGTCTTTGCTGGAGCACAGAGTGACCCTCAGGAACCCCCATCTGGGATGCCGCAGTGAGAAATAGTCACCTGGGGACCATGGAGCTGAGTGGGCTCCCTGGAAGTTCTGCCAGTGGCAGTGTTGTGGTTGGCACACGTGGGATGATGCCCACGTGCCTGGTGTAAGTGGGAGGTTTGGTGGTACTGCTTGCCGAGACCGGAAACCCAGGGTAACAGAACATTACAAGTGGGATGGCAAGAACCCAAAGCGTAGTATTGAATGGATTGAGTGTAGGGTGCCTGTGACAGCTAAAAGGATGATGTATGTGGGGCTTTGGGGTCTGAATCCCAAAAGAGAAAATAAACCACAAATACAGCCATGGGAGTCACTAGTAGGTAAGCAGTAAGCCGCGAGTATAGGTAAAATTGCTCAAATAGAATAGAGCCTCCAAGATCAGCAATATTTAAGAACTAGACTAAGAGAAAGAATACACCCATTTTCATAGCAGCAATATTAACAGTAGGCAAAAGATAGAAGCAACCCAAGTGCCCATCAACAGATGACAGGATGAGCAAACCAAGCAAAACTTGGTTACATGCTACAGCATGAATGAAATTTGGAGACCTTATGTTCAAGGAAATGTCCATCACAGAAAGCAATACTGTATGGTTCTACTTACGAGGTACTGAGAATAAAATTCATGGGAGGAAAAAGTAGGATGGTGGTTTTCAGGGGTTGGGGAGAAGGAGATGTGAGTTACTCAGTGGGTGTAGTTCTAGTTTTGTTTTGTTTTTTTTTTTTAAAGATTTTTATTTATTTGACAGAAAGAGATCACAAGTAGGCAGAGAGGCAGGCAGAGAGAGAGAGGGAAACAGGCTCCCCGCTGAGCAGAGAGCCCGATGCGGGACTCGATCCCAGGACCCTGAGATCATGACCTGAGCCGAAAGCAGCTGCTTAACCCACTGAGCCACCCAGGCGCCCCGTAGTTCTAGTTTTGTAAGATGAAAACCATCCTGGAGATGAATACTGATGCTGGTCGTACACCAGTGTCGATGCTGATACCAGTGACCTGTACACATAAATGGTGAAAATGGTGACGTTTGTGTTCTGCGTGTTTCCTACGATGAGAGACTGATTAGCCAAATACACAGGAGGAAGACCACTTGTGTACGCTGTCATGGAAGCCCAAGGAAACACGAATTTCAAGAACGAGCAAAGGGGGTTGATTGGTCCAAATGCTCTGTAAAGGTTAAGATGATGACTAAAAAGTGCCTCTTGATTTTCAGCAACGAAGAGTTAAGTTGGTGATTTTGGTGAAGTTAATTTCAATGGCCTGGTCAAACTGGAATCCAACCAGAGTCCAGGGCAAGTGGAGAGGGTAGGTTTAGATAAGCCTGAAGATACTTAACCATAAGGAAGAGGAGAGAAAGGGGAACCTGTGGGGAGGAAGAGGGACTGCACAGTTCATTGACGCCAGGAAGGAGTCAAGCAGAGGGGCACGAAAAGTCTGCTAGAAAGTCACAGAGCAGGGCTTCAAGAAGGCAGGAGGCCACTGGCCAGGGATCCACCTTCTCCTGGCAGCAAGCAAGAAAGAGTAAGATGGCTAGCTTGTAGGCAAATGTATAGGTTTGGGGGCAGGAAACTTAAAATTTTGTCTAATGGCTTCAGTATGCTCTGAAGTCAGAAGCAGTAACATTTGCTCAGGGAACATGGAAGGGCCAGAGATGTAACAGTATTAAAATGTCTGATGTATGCCGAGTGACGACTAGGGAATCAGGGGTGATCTGGAAGCCCTGACACCAACTCAGTGTGTGGGTGGCCCACGGGTTTACAGTTGTGCCGGTCTTGGAGGCAGAGCACCTTATCCCCCAGCGTGGCTCAGCAGTCCAAATGAGGCACATGCACCTGAAAACTTCCTAAGAGCTTCTTTTTGGGAGAAACTGGAAAATTGATCACGAGGACCATACATTTAAAATGGGTGAATGCTTTGTTTGAAAGTTTGTAGGTGCCGAATGCGAGGGGGGCAGCGAATTGTTTCGGTTTCAGACTTGTTTGCAGTTACGGCAAGGATGGTAACTCACGATGGCCCCCTGTTGACAGAGTAGATTATTAGGGACTAGCCTGTGCAAACAATTGATTGGATGAATTCAAAGTGAAACTGAGCATTTGGAGAAGTTCCGTGTCCCCTCCCCCTCCATTCACAAACTTGGATTGCCTCTCGTACAACTACTTTGTTGCACAGAAATAAAACTGCCAGTTGTTTAGCAAACCTTTAATGTTGTATATCTTTAATTGGAGATTTCTGCCTTTTTTTTTTTTTTTAATTTCTTTTCAGCGTTCCAGAATTCATTGTTTATGCACCACACCTAGTGCTCCATGCAATCTGTGCCCTCCTTAATACCCACCACCAGGCTCACCCAACCTCCCACTCCCCTCTCCTCCAAAATCCTCAGTTAGTTCCTCAGAGTCCACAGTCTCTCGTGGTTCGTCTCCCCCTCCAACTGCTTTTATGTACTTCTAGGATAGTTAACCATACGGTACTACATTAGTTTCAGGTGTACAAGATGGCCCTCCAACAATTCTATTTGCAACAATATGGATGGATCTAGAGAGAGTTCAGCCTTTTGTGTAGAGTACCAGGACTTGGTTAAGTAATACTGATTTTGCTAGACAAATGTCACTAAGATTACTTGAGGTTGACCTACCTTATCACATTACAAGTGGGCTGTGGCATGTGGAAAAGAATGCTATTGTTGTCCCTAGGCTGGCGTCTGGAATACTTGTGTATATTGAGGCCCTTAATCAAGTGTTTCTTCTACCCCCATCACCGTCTGAGTTAGTGTTTCCAGTCCAAGAGATGAAAAATCACGAATATGGGGGGAAAATCACGAATATGAGGGACACCACCTGAAGGCTATGTCTTATTCTCACTGATACCCTCAGAGCTTGAGAGCGGGTTTCTAAATGTCCCTCGATGATGATATTCTAGATCTTTGCCACTTAATCTGATAGTCAGTAGCCAGGTACTCACCGAGTGTTGGAAATGGGACTGTGAAGGTTTCCTATGCATTTTAAGTGAACAATGCCGATTGCATTGGGCAGCCAGCTCTAGAAGCCAGATTAGGTAGAACTGAAATTTTATTTTATTTTTTTAAGATTTTATTTGTTTATTTGACAGAGATCACAAGTAGGCAGAGAGGCTGACACAGAGAGAGGGGGAAGCAGGCTCCCCTCTGAGCAGAGAGCCTGATGCGGGGCTCGGTCCCAGGACCCTGGGATCATGACCTGACCCGAAGGCAGAGGCTTCCTCACTGAGCCTCCCAGGTGCCCCTAGAACTCAAATTTTAAATACAGCTTACAAATAGAGCCAACCCAGGAAACTCACTCTGGTCTTTGATGTCCAAGCAAGTCTGGCCTGGCCTCATTCTGCCATCAGGTCAGTTACAGCCTAGGGATTCTGGTCTGTGTGAGGGTAAATAACGGGTGGGGAGGGAGGGAGTAAGATCTAAAAACCACCTACAGCCAAGGTGGATTCACCTTTAGTTTACCCAAACAGATTAACCCCTGAGTACCAGAGTCCTATCGACAGAGAAGGAAAATCTAAGGCAAGAACAAACTTTATTTAAAGGCTACTGTGCATAAGCACTCTGAGAGCGATTTCACATAGGACATCGTACCCAAAATTGGTCGTCTTTATATGTCCTCTGTGAAATTTTGTTTATGCTTGTTATAAATGCATTTGAGAGCTTATAGACTTGTTCAGGGCCCCTCGCTAGTAAGTAATAGGGGCAAGATTAGTACTCAAGCAGTTATGAACCCAAAGCTATTTCCACAAGCAGTACTCACGGCTGGGAACTTCAGGGTAGGATTGGAGGTGGAATAGAGGTTATAGGAGGCAAACAACAGATTCTTGGTGCATCTCTTTAATTCCGATTATCTCAGAAGTTGTACCCATATTCCTCCTCTGCCTGCTTGCCTGCCCTCCTCACCTCCCACCATTTGAGTTTTGTCAATCATAGGTTACGGGGAAGTACAATTACTTGTGTCATAGAAGATGTACAATCAATCATTTGAATTAAAATTACTCAAGGAACAGAGCTCTACCATCATCTTAGCTGCCATCTGGGCAAAAGTCAAGCTACTTGGTAATTATGTATCCTTCTGACGGATCTCGTGAGAAGTATAGCAGATGAATCAAATGTCTCCCAGAGTTCCAGGGCTTCCTGCCTTCCTTCTCCAGTGTCTTAGCTATGATGTTCTACTTCTGTAAGATTTCCATTATTGAAAATAATAATAGAAATCATGAAAAACAAATCACCCGTAATTCTAACACTTTATTTTTCTCTTCCTTCTAGTCCTCATTCATGTAATTTCACATCGTTGGAACAATACCTTAGGCATACGTCAGTAGACTGCTTTTTAATTTCCTTTTATGTCACAGGTTTTCCATGCTGCCACATTTATTCATGATTATAGTGTTAAGATCCTTAGAATAGTCTATAAAATTGACATCCTATTATTATTCCAACCTGCTGTTGTTTGATTTACAGAGTCTGTTTCAAAGGAAAGTTTGGTAGGTTTTAAACTTACAGATCCTAACTGGTGAAATACCCCTGACTGGAGGTCTCCTACCTGTGTGTTCCCACATCCCCTGAGAATAATTATTGTACTAGAGAATTCCAGAGTGGGTATTACCTTAGCTTTTAAGTTTTTTCCCATGTAATTTTTCCAAAACATGATATTCTTAAATAAAAGTAGATGATACATTCTATTTTAATTCTCATGTCTGCCCCAGACATTAGGCACTTAATTTATGCTTCTTGAATTCTGCATAATCTATAAAACTGCCTTGACACGAGGTTGTTCAGAGGCTCGTACTGGGGCTGACAGGTTTTCAGCCTTGCTTATCTAAAATATCATTCTGCTTAAGCTACATGCACCGACGTGTTTGCTTTTGTTCTAAAGTTAGTCCAGTTTCAGTTCAAGAAAACAATTCAAATGGATCATGGATTATCAGGTTAACAGACTACGTTAGGGAATAAGAATAGGAAAGGTCAAGATCAGCCTCAGTGCCTCTCTAGAGAACTAGATTCTAGGTAATGAGGATTCTTTATTTTCCAATACTTCATATCCTTGAAATATGGTGTTAGTCCTTTACTGGACCAAGATGGTTCAAAATGCTGATGTGTTCAGTTATGATTTTTCAAGGCAATGACTATGTCTACATAATACCTACTTGGCAAAGTTTCTCTCACGGGATTCTTGGGCTTCCAACTTTATTTTTTGCTCTTGGGGAGGGATACAGTTCAGACTTGTGTGAGGTAACACCACTCACACAACATTGCTTTGGTTTACAAGCTGGACTGAACCATTAGTATCATTTTCCAGTGCCCGGCTTAGAGAAAAACCTCACTTGGTTTGTCAAAAAATAAGATATGAGTGCTTGGAATGTTGCGTGGGGTCATTATTGCCTCCAAGCAGGATAACCATTCTTCTAGAAAGATGTCTTGAAATAAGAGTATCCTATCACTATTGCCTCCTGCTCAAAACAAAATTTTAAGAAATTGCCTAATTCAGGCACACTATCTAATTTCTTTCCTTTTTTGTTTATTTGTTTCCTTAAAGTTATTTAAATTCCAGTTTACACAGTATAATATTGTTTCAGGTATACAATTTGGTGATTCAACACTTCCACACATTATCCAGTACTCATCGCAACAAGTACCCTCCTTAATCCCCATCACCTATTTCCCCATCCTCCAACCTCCCCCCGTTTCCTGGTAACCATCAGGTCTCTATAGTTAAGAGTCTGTTTCTTGGTTTCCCTCTTTTTCCCTTCCCCATAATCTTTTCTTCTTTAAATCCCACATATGAATGAAATCCTTTTGACTTATTTTGTTCAACATAATATTCTCTAGTTCCATCCGTGTCATTGCAAATGGCAAGATTTCATTTTTATGGCTGAGTAGTACTCCATTGTGTGTATATCACATCTTCTTTAGCCAACAGTCATTGGACATTTGGGCTTTTTCCATAACTTGGTTATTGTAGATAATGTTGCTACAAACATCAAGGCGCATCTATACCTTCAGTATTTTTGTATTCTTTGTGTCAGTACCTAGTAGTGCAATTGCTGGACTATAGGGAAATTTAATTTTTAATTTTTTCAGGAACTTCCATACTGTTTTTCAGAGTGGCTATGCCAGTTTGCATTCCCACAAACAGTGAAAGAGGGCTCCCCTTTCTCCACATTCTTGCCAACAGCTGTTGTTCTTTGTGTTGTTGATTTCAGCCATTCTGACAGGTGTGAAGTGATATGTCACTGTAATTTTGATTTGTATTCCCCTGATGAGTGATGTTGAGCATCTTTTCGTGTGTCTGTTGGCCATCTGTATGTCCTCTTTGGTAAAATGTCTATTCATGTTTTCTGTCCAAAGCTTCATCTCATCAAAACTTCAATATTTTATTGTATGGGAGTTAGCAAAATATGAAGCATTTGCTTTTAAATGTAATTCAAGTAAAATTATTTTGGATTTCAGAGTAAAAATGGTAGAGAATTGTGGTGGAAAAAAGTGACATTGCTGGCACAAAGAACAATTCACTTGGATGGAATTCAATGAATGGCTTTAAATATTACAAAATTTTGGCTATCTTAAGGATGGTCATAAAGGCTTCAGAAGAGGTGGACTTTGAGCTGAGCCTACTTTTGTAAAATAAGGATTAAGGAGGAGGAAAAAGCCCATTCCAGGTATCAGTCAGAAGTAATAGGAACACCATTAACCATCTCAAGGAGGGTAGGAGGGGATGATGGATTCTTTAATGTGATTACTGGAGGATTAAGAGAGAAAGATAAGTTGGGATCAAGTAGTTCTGAGTCCCAAATACCAAGTAATTTGTCTGTGCTTTGTATTTAAACAGTGGAAAATACTGACCACAATGCAAATAATTGAGAAACATTGAATTCTCTTTTTAAAGATTTTATTTGTCAGAGAGAGAGGAAGCGCAAGCACATAAGCAGGGAGAAGCCAGCTTCCCGCTTAACAGGGAGCCCGATGCAGGACTTGGTCCCAGGACCCTGAGATCATGACCCAAGCCCAAGGCAGATGCTTAACCCTCTGAACCACCCAGGAGTCCCTAGAAACATTGCATTCTAAGATGATAGTCCAAAAACCAAGCTTTGCTTCCCTTCTCTCCAGGTCATCTGTTTCATCTGTTGAAATAACAATTTAAAAAGAAATTTATGGCAGTTCTGGAAACAGGAGTAAGTACCAGAAATTGACAAACTTCTAGAACATGGAAAGGGTGTAGGATTATATTGCCAATTAAAAAAAAATTTTAAGACAAAAATATGGAAAAAAAAAAACCCAGTTGAAATAATTCAAAGAATTATTATAATCCAGATGAAATAATTCTGAGAATAGAAGAAAACAAAAAATTTATCCTTAGAATGAAAAGCACTGCATTCCTCAAACTCCACTACCCATTTGCTTTAAAAAAAAAAAAAGAAAGAAAAGAAAAAGTTGCCATAGATAAGAAGAGCTTAGAAAATGTGAGTTCTTGCGAATTAAAAATCAAGGGAAAGACTTAGAATGTAGACAGAGTATTCCAGAGTCTAAAGCAAGAAAAAGATGAAAAATACTGAGATCTGAAGGCATGTCTAGAAGTTCCAACACAGTTCAAGCCTTTAAAGGAAAAAACAAGTCAGAAAGTCCTAAAGATTCGGATTAAAAGAGGCCAAGCCTTTACCCAGGATACAGGACATCTTAGAGTTTCTGGTGTGGAAAGTTAGACAAAGAGAAGATTACCAACTCAAGTAATCACCTGAATGGCGTAAACTTTGGTACATAATGTTAGAAGCTGGGAGACCAGAGAACCAGGATTTCAAAGCTCTGAGGAAATGGATTTGGGAACTATAATTCTGTACTCAGCCCAACTATCAACAAAGTATGAGCGCAGGTAGAAATTTCCTGACCTGAAGTCTTGAAAACTTTACCCCTCTTCTCAAACAACTTGAAGATGTAGTCTAGGAAAACAGGACAGAAAAAGATAAATGTTAATAAAACACCCCAAAACTATGGAACTACTAGAGGAGTCCAACTACAAGAAACATCAAGATGCCAGCAACAATACTAAAGCAATTGGCCTAAATTAGTGGGTTCCCTGAGGAAGGTCTTGTAGGAAAAAATCATTCTGCTATAAATTTAGAGTTCAAATCTGAGTGTCCTTTTTTTTTTTTTAAAGGTTTTATTTATTTATTTGACAGACAGAGATCACAAGTAGGCAGAGAGGCAGGCAGAGAGAGAGGGGGAAGCAGGCTCCCTGCTGAGCAGAGAGCCTGATGTGGGGCTCGATCCCAGGACCCTGAGATCATGACCTGAGCTGAAGGCAGAGGCTTTAACCCACTGAGCCACCCAGGTGCCCGGAGTGTCCTTTATCATACAATGATAGTTACAGGTTTCTTCTCTCAGGGGAAAAAAAAAAAATAGTTAAAATCTCTAGGGAAAACTATGTAGATGCAGATAGGTCAAATACATGAATATGGTAAGATTCAACTTCAGTTTTAAAATAAGACATGCTTTTGGACAATTAATGACCTGTGGAAAGATAATCTATTTGACCTTGATGGTTTTGTTAGGATATTCTTCGGATTGCAAGAGGTAATGAGATTATATTTCTTTCTCTATGAAAGGTGACACCACTTGTGTTTTGGAAAGAAGAAATGACCTAATCATAAGTGCCATTTATTAGACTTCAAGTTTAGAAGCAATCTATAGTCAAAACAAGGAAGTCTTAAATACAGTCATAGAACATAATATAAATATGAAGGTAAAGTCATGCAAATTAAAAGAAGGAAAGTTCATGAAGAGTTCCTTGGAATGAGTCAAAAATAAGATTTTAAGAATGGTGCTTAAGGGGCGCCCGGGTGGCTCAGTGGGTTAAGCCTCTGCCTTTGGCTCAGATCATGGTCTCAGGGTCCTGGGATCGAGCCCCACGTTGGGCTCTCTGCTCAGCGGGGAGCCTGCTTCCCTCTCTCTCTCTCTCTGACTGCCTCTCTGCCTACTTGTGATCTCTCTCTGTCAAATAAATAAATCTTTAAAAAAGGGTAAAAAAAAAGAATGGTGCTTAAAAGTCATAATGGTAATTGCTGGAATAATTCAAAATATTAACAGTAATTGAAAGAGGCAAGCAGCAATGGAAGTGTTCGATTTCTTTCATAGTAGAAAATACTGTGTTGATACACTAAGAATAGACCATACTGGGGGGCACCTGGGTGGCTCAGTCAGTTAAGCAGCTGCCTTCAGCTCAGGTCATGACCCCAGGGTCCTGGGATCGAGTCCCACATTGGACTCCTTACTCAGTAGGGAGCCTGCTTCTCCCTCTTTCTCTGCCTGCTGCTCCCCCTGCTTATGCTTTCTCACTCTCTCTTGCTCGCTCGCTCTCTGTCAAATAAGTAAATAAAATCTTTAAAAAAAAATACCCGACTTTTTAGAGCATAATTTTAACTGCAGAAGAATTAAACAGAATTGAACAGAAGTAGTGCAAACAGATAAATTACTTAAAATGGGATTGGGGTAAGGGAAAGTAGAAAGAGATGTTTGCTTTTAATAGTAGGCATTCTGGATGTCTTCACATTCTTCTGCTTCATCCATAAATTACAAATAGTCCCCTATGTTGAAAGGAGAGCACAGATGGGCTTTTAGAAGTTTTCACATTTGCCTGTAGCTCAGTTGACATTAGGGAAACAAAGAAAAACTGAGGGGCAATTGGAGAAGAATGGGTAGGATTTGGTGGTTCAGTAGATAATTGAACAGTATTTTTTTGTTTTGTTTTGTTTTAAGGGAATAAAGCAAAGATGTATGATATTTTTAGACTCCTTGACGAGGGTTAATCTGAACTGAAGCTATGGACAGAATGCCCCCCAGGATAATATACTAGTTAAACTTGCTGATACCTTGCTGTTCCTTATCCACTAGTATTTCTCTAGGCTGGTCCAGAAATGAAAATATGGCCATTTTATTAGTGATACTATTTTATTTATACTTAATGTAATAAAATATAAGTGATAAGCCCTATGGTCAACTATTTGTCATAATGGGATAACCCAAACATTTTTTTATTTAATCCTAAGTGTCAAATGCATCACACTCTGGAACCACCAGGGACCACAGGAAAGTATCAGCTAAATAGCAGTTGTTTGATCAAAACTCTCTGATCCACAAAGAATCAACAAAGAATGGATGGTTCAGGTTAGCGCAGTGGGTGCTGGCTCTCTCCTGTCTTGGAGTGATTGGATTTGTGGCTGGGGGGAAAGAGGCCAGGTTTTACTACGTTAGAAGCTCTTGTTGCTCGGGGGCTCTGAATATTTGAGTTTTCCGTTGAGTTTCTAATCCTCCTCTGCTACCTTGAGCTGGGATTTTAGCAATTTCCTGGGTGTGATCCTATTTACTTTATCTATCGTATTTACGACAAGTTTTTTAAGCACTTAAGTGGAAGCTGGGAGGAATAGAGTTCTTTTCAAAGCCTTTCTAAACTATGAACTCTGCAGGTCCCCCTCCTCCTCCTTCACAGCCTGACACCCTTCCTCACTCACAGATTATCTGCTGCAATTCTTTGCTGAAGGGCTTCCCACTGAAATGCCCCTCTTTTCGGGCTGGAGAAGAACAGAGCGTTTTACACAAATCTGCTTCAGTTCCTAGAACTGCATAACTTTAGGAATGGAAACCATCTCGAGATTAATAAAATTGATAAAGCTCATTGGACCAGAATCCAAAAGCTCACGGAGCTTTCCATTTCTTGCAGAGACTGACAATTAGGTGTAAAATCACACAGAAAACTTGGCTCTCACTTTTGCCTGACTGATATTCAAGGTAATCAGAGAAAGATCTTTTCAGTAAATGCGATAGGGTGAATGGCAACATCTCCCCTTGCTGGAGGGCATTGTGTTTCGCCAGGTAAAGTCAGTGTGAAAAAGCTTGGGAAGGTCAGACAGATTGTTTTTGTTGTGGTTTGTGGTTGGCTTCTTGCCTGCGAAGTCTTGAACGGCTAAAGGGATAGATTTAGAACAGGGCAGTAAATTACTTTTTGGCCTGGAAGGAGGGGGATTGGAGAAAATAAAATCTGAAAAGTAATGCAGGGTAGCTATGCATCCTAGAATCGTCTAATGAGGAAACAACCCCCAAACGGGGTTCGTCAGTCATCTCAGCCCAATCAGGCTGCTCAGCTTGCCTGGCACTAGCAAAGCCATGTCGCTTTTCTCAATGTGAATGTGTCCTTTATATAGTATTTGCACCAGGCATGACCTAAGCATGGATTTGCAGCTGTTTCATAACTGCTGTGAAGTTTATTGGCTCAACTCCACAGAGCGATGTCCAGACTTCAGGAACACTTCTCAAGTAATGTGAATGTGGGAGAAGACCACTTGTGGGATAATTTACTTTACCCCGAGTTTTGAGGGCAGGATGCCAGGCTGCGGTTCAGCGGGTTGTGTCCCAATGTAAGTGACCAGCAAGACAGACGTTTTTTCGGATGTGTCATTCCACACCTCAGAACTCCCCCTCTGCAGAACTTTGGATCTAGGAAAGAGCAACACTAGGTTTCCTTATTTCTTCTTCCACGCCAGACTTGCCTATGAATTTTTAACATGATGTTTTAATTGGCTGAAAACCCGGGTTCTGACTTTGATGATGCAATGGGATCAGTCAGTGCAGTTGTGAAGTTGAGATAGTGGATGAATGGTCCTGGCTGTCTCTCGGCGTCCTGAATGTTCTGGATGGACAGGGACTCTAAGGAGAGGACGACTCAGATACTGTTATGTTTACATCATAGTTCATTTGACCTGAGTTGCTGTCCTCTTCCTGGCTTTACTGTGAGGCAGGCTGAAGTTCTTTTCAAAAGATGGGGGAGAGGTCTAGCAGGCCTGAACCTAGCCCAATGCAATAATGGCAGGGAAGCATCCAGCTCTCCAAGAATACATGTGAAGGATTCAAAATAGAAATATTTACAGGCTCTTCTCTCCGCTTACTACACGTGGTGGAAGTCTTTCCTCAAGCTGATTCCCAGAGGCAGAACTAGCATGCCAGGTTAATAAGTAACCAGAACTAGCATGCCAGGTTAATAGGTAACCGGAACTAGCATGCCAGGTTAATAGGTAACCGGAATTAGCATGCCAGATTGAGAGGTTCCATATGGTGAAGGATAGGTTTGTCAGGGTGGTTAGATTATATTAGGGCACTTCCCTATCCAAAGTAAAACGTTGAATGTTTATCCTAAAAGTGATAGGAAACCAGTGAAGACCTTTGAAGAAGAAGGGATGAAAGATAGCTCTTGGGGTGACAGGTCAGAAGCCTTGAGAACTAAGTGTAAGGAATGGAGGAAATCTCTTGAGTCTTGTAATCAAGGCATGAAGTAGTAGGTGAGCAGTGGGGTGTGGGAGTGGCTGAAGAAAAGGAGGGACCCAGGTGTCTTAGGTTTCATGTCTCAAAGTGAAACGAACAGATACAGTGACCAGATCAGAGAGATGGGGTGGGGGTGGGGCAGAGATTCTGAGGCGTCAAAACCGAGTGCTGGGTATGGGTCCAGTTCCAGCAGGAGAGGGGACAAAGCGTGGGGAGCCAAGTAAGGGAGAAGCTTCCTCATTAAATGCTCTGTGCCTCGTCTAAAGCAATGGTGCCGCCCTGATTTCTGCCTCTGCCTCTGGTCTGCTTATTCAGTAAGTCAGGGAGTGCGGTGATGACTGTAGACACCACACCACATTTTTACAAGGCGCTTCTGGAAACCTGAAGGGAGATCGGATTTTTCGAGTTGCACTGAGGACAACTTTCCCTCAGGGAAACGTGCTTGGTCAGCAGACAACATCTATTTTCTGCTGATGTTTCTGTCACTATCGCTTGGGCCAGGTAGGTTCTCCCTCCCCAGAAATATTTGGCCTCTCCGCAGAAAAATCCATATCCTGCTAAGCCATTCACTGACATCTGTCCCCTCTTGTTCTTGTGTTGTGGTGATTTGGAAAGCTCTGTGTGGCTTTGCCCATCCCTGAGGGTTCCAGACAGAAGGCCAAGGACTGGTTCCCTCTGCTTGCAGATCCCCAAATTGACTTGTCATGCCTGGGAATAGGAGAGAGGGCAGAAACCCTTCTCAGGGACATACACCAGCCTCCTACCTCAAAGGTCTCCCAACTTGTAATGTGGTATTGTGATTTATAGCATGAACTTTAAGTTCTGAATCATTCAAGGATCTTAAACCTTTGATACTTGAAAATAAGACTTTTGAGGCTCACAAATTTTTCTTCAGGTTATTCTCCATGCCATGGGCTTTAAGACCTATTTTGAAATTCAGTACTTGAGCATTGTTTTTCTTTCTTTCTTTCTTTCTTTAATTCTTTAACAACCCCGTGTAGAAGAAATGGGGAGTTAAGGAGGTAGAACAGAGTGGGTGTGACAGAATGTATTTTTCATAGATGGCTACCACAGTAGCTCCCCTCCAACATGTTTCTTTTCTAGTGTTAATTGACACTCCTCCCACTAATGATTCTGATGGAATCAATATCCCTTCTTGAATCTGGTTTACCTTGACTGGCAAGTTATGCTTTGGGACTTCCAAGAGTAGGTTCTGAAACCCCATGCTCTTCTGCCTGTTCTTGAGGATGATCATGCTTGGCATCCAGCCGCCATTTTGTGAGGGAGCCCAGCGATGGGGAGAGGCGTGTGTCGGTGTTCCCCCAGAACCCCAGCTGAGGTCCCAACCAAAAAGCAGTATCGACCACCAGTTGTGAGGCTGAGGAAGCCACTGAGATGACCAGTGGTCAGCCATCCTTCTAATTACAACTGCATGAGAGATCGTAAGTGACAACTACCTACTGTGTCTAGTCAGCCTGCAGAATAAACAATAATAACATGACTGCTGTTGTAACCCACTAAGTTTTGGAGTGATTCCATACACAGCAATAGACACCCAACAGGGCATTGGTGTTATCCATATTACTGTGTAACAGATGCTCCCCAAACTCCTAAACTTAAAACAACCAATTTGTTAAAGCTCCAGGTTTTGTGCATCAGGAACTCAGGAAGGTCTTGGGTAGGCACTTTGTCTCTGACCCACATAGTGGATCACTATCCTCTGTGGTGGCTGGGGCAGGATGATGTTTCTTCAGTTATGGCCTTGGAACTCTGTGGGTTCACCACCCCTCCCTATTACTCCTTCTCCTTCCCGCCTCCTCCCCGTGTTCTCTTCTTCTGGGGCCTCTCCATATGGTTGGTACTTCCCAGAGCATGGTGATGGAGGAGAGTTGAACTTCTTACAGGGCAGCTGGCTTCCAAGAGACAGAGGCAGAAGCTGCTAGTCATCGTTAAGTCTAGGCTAGGAACTAGTTGCTGTAATTTTTATGCCAATAAAATGTATTGCTCAAAATCTGTGCTTCAAAGCTGCCATAAGTCCTGCCTAGATTCACGGGGAGAACTAGATCAAACCTCTAAAGGGAAAAAGGGTAAACCATTACAGCCTCAGTAGATCAAGCAAGAACTAGCTTTTTATCTCAAAGTATTGCCTTGCAAATGTTAGTATACCCCATTTTACGGATAAAGAAACTGAGGCTAAAAGACGTTATTTGCCAAGCTCACTCAACTTTTAAGGACCAGTATCTGGATTCACATTTGAGTGTATTAATCTAAACTATGACCTCTTTCTACTTCTCCTTGTAAAATACAGTAACTGTACAATTTATAGTATATTTTCTTTTTTAAAATTGAGATTAATTGACACATAACCCTGTACTAGTTTTGGATGTACAACACAATGATTTGATATTTGTATATATTGGAAATGATCACAATAAGTCTAGTTCATATCTATCAGTACAGTTACAACTGTTTTTTTTTTTTTTTGAAAATGAGAACTTTCAAGGTCTACTTCCCAAACTTTCAAAGGTGCAATACAATGTTATGTTGTCACCGTGCTGTACATTACATCCTTAGGACTTGTTAATTTTATAGCTGGAACTTTGTACCTTTGGGCTCCCTTCACCTATTTTACTTATCTCCCACTCTTCTGTACCTCGGATTTGGGGTTGGTTGGTTTTTATAAATTGCACATACAAGTAAGATCATATGGTATTTATCTTTCTCTGTCTGACTTCCTTTGCTTTGCATAATGCCCTCAAGGTCCATCCATGTTGTCCCAAATGGCAATACATCTCAATTTGTTATGGCTGAATAATATTCCACTTTTGGTGGGGGGATGTACCACATTTTCCTTATCCATTCACCTGTCTGTGGACATTTTAGGTTACTTCCATGTCTTAGCCATTGTAAATAATGCTGCTGTGGATATGGGGGTGCAGATATTTATTCAGTTAGTGGTTTCATTTCCTTCCCGTTAACAACCCAGTAATAGAATCACTGGATTATAAGGTACTTCTGTTTTTCGTGTGTTGAGGAAACTCCATACTGTTTTCCAGAGCAGCTATACCAATTTATATTCTCGTCAATAGAGGACAAAGATTCCCTTTGCTCCACATCCTTGCCAACACTTATTTCTTGTCTTATTGATACCAGCCATTCTAAGAGGTGTGAGGTAATACCTCATCATGGTCTTGATCTGCATTTTCTTCATAATAAGTGATGCTGCGCTCCTTTACAGGTTCCCATTGGCCATTTGCATGGCCTGTTGGGGAAAACATCTCTTTAGTTCCTCTCCATTTTTTAAATGATTGTTTTTTGCTATTTAGTTATATGAGTTCTTCATATATTTTGGATATTATCCCCTTACTAAGTATGACTTGCAAATACTTTCTACTATTTATGGGTTGCCTTTTCATTTTGTTGATGGTTTCCTTTGCTATATAGGAGATTTTAGTTTGATGTAGTCCCACTATTTGTTGCACTATTTGTTG
Source organism: Meles meles (assembly GCF_922984935.1). Lineage (NCBI taxonomy): Eukaryota > Metazoa > Chordata > Mammalia > Carnivora > Mustelidae > Meles > Meles meles. The sequence continues at coordinate 58,482,780 of NC_060077.1, forward strand.
CTTTTGCTTTGGTGTCAAATCCAACAAATAATCATCAGATTGACATCAAGGAGCTTAACCCCTATGTTTCCTTCAGGAGTTTAAAGGTTTATGTCTTACATTTAAGTCTGGAAACTATTATGCATTTTTCTATATGGTGTGAAGTAGGGGTCCAGTTTCATTCTAATGTGTGTAGCTGTCCAGTTTTCCCAGCACTATTTATTGAAGAGACTGTACTTTCCCCATTGTATATTCTTGCCTCATTTGTCATAAATTAATCTTATAGAGGCACCTGGGTGGCTCAGTTGGTAATGTGGCCTACTACTGATTTTGTCTCAGGTCATGATCTCGGGGTTGTGGGATGGAGCCCCACATGGGGCTCTGTGCTAGGCAGGGAGTCTGCTTGAGTTTCTTTCCCTCTGCCTCTCTGCCCCTCTTCTCCCCAGCCCCTCAGTGCACGCCTGCTAAAATAAATAAGTGAATCTTTTTAAAAAATCCTATATATATAGGTTTATTTCTGGGCTCTCTATTCATTCCATTGATCTATGTGTCTGTTTTTGTGCCAGTGCCATTCTTTTATTATTAGTGCTATTTTACAATATAGTTTGACCTCAGGAAGTGCGATGCCTCCAGCTTCGTCCTTAAGACTGCTTTGTCTATTCTGGGTCTTTCGTGATACCATACAAATCTTAGGATTGTTTTTTGTTTGGAAAAAAATGCCATTGCAGCTTTGACAGGGATTTCACCACATCTGTAGATTGCTTTGGACAGTACTAACATTTTAAAAATATTATCTATGAACATGGAATACCTATTTGTGTCTTCAGTTTCTTTCATCAGTGTTTTACAGTTTTCAGTGTATAGGTCTTTCACCTCCTTGGTTAAATTTACTCCTAGGTATTTTATTCTTTGTTATGCCATTGTAAATGGGATTAATTTCTCTTTCTGATAGTTGATTACTATATAGAAATGCAATTGGCTCTGTAAATTAATTTTGTACCCTGCAACCTTACTGAATTCACTTATTCTAACAGGTTTTTCTTGGAGTTGGGATGGGGGTTCTATGTAATATCCTATCATCCGGAAATAGTGACAATTTTACTTCTTTCTGATTTGGATGCTTTTTATTTCTGCCCCACAATTTATATTATTTTCTCAATTCTGAAGTGTTATCTTCAGTAAGGAGGTTATTATCTTTGTCGCCCATCCCTCCACAAGCACATGGGCGCGCACACACACACACACACACACACACACACACACTACAGCTTTACTATTTTTTTAAATACTAGAGAAATATTCTAAACAGCTTGATCATAGGCCTAACTCAATCAATCCTTAGGGCCAGGAAGATGAAATATTGTAATTGGCAAACTCTACTAGAATCACAAGGTTTGAAGGAATAGTTCCCAGCAGGATGGAAAGACATGAATAATAAAAATTCAGTAGACATGCCATTGCTTCTTGTTTATAATGATCCCATTGCATCCTTGAAGGCTGGTGGGATCCTCCCTGAAGACTGGAATTAGGGGTTTGGGGGAGGGTAGGAGAGACAGGTGGTGTAGGAGAGCTAGTCCCAAGAATTGATTGCAGTTCTATCAGCTGACTATTAAATTTCTGTGGCTTTCCATATGTTGTTGAGACTAAGAGTCTTTTGTATTTCCTAAGAATCTAATAACTTCAGATATAAATTAAATGGAAGCTAGTTGAAGGTGACCCTTTGTCTTCATGTGCTCTATACTCTGTAGGTGGGCACTTCATGTTCATGTTCTGTAGATATTTAGTGAATGTGAATTGAGAACTTGAAGGTAAAGCACTTGGCTTTTAAGCTCTTGAATAAACAATGTATAGGCTCCAATTAAACCATTTCTGATAGAAACTTAGTTTTCATGATTTCCAGTTGCTTTCTTTTTTTAATGAACTAGCTTCTTTAATTTTCTTCTTAAAAAATTTTATTTGGATGAGGTCAGAAATTGGGGAATTTCTCTTCCATTACTCACACTGCTTCCCAGCTGTTAGCCTCATGTTCCCCTGACACACTGTAGAGGAGACATAAGTGAGCCACAGCTCTGGTGCCATGTACACCAGACTTGACAGAGAAGCCCCAGGCTCTAGAAGACCCACCCTCCCAGTGCCATTGGTAGCCTGAGTTCTGGGTGGCTCTGAAACTCTGAAGGCCACTGGTACCTGTTAGAACTACTCTATTTACCACTCATGTACCCTGCCTCCTGGCTTCACATTTGTTAGTGAGTCCCTTCACGGAGTTTGAACTTCTTAATATCAAAGTCAGAAACAAAACCAACTGGGTTAGTTGACTTTTGGGAGCCCTAAGGAAATCCTCTCTTGAAAGCTTTCGTGCCTTCCGAAGATTGATTGTTAATGGAACCCACAGTCTCTTCATTTCTCTTGCCACCCACTTGAGTCCAAGATGCCTTTTATCCTTTTTCAGTTGTCCTACCCAGTCAGTTCAACAAGATGTGCTCAATTTAAACATGGAAATAAAATAGGGGAAGGAAATGAAAGAATTTCATGAGCTTGGGCTCAGACACATTTCCGTAAGAACTCCCAGATAGGCATGTCTCTAGCTGGATGGTTGAATTACAACAATCTTGGCATAGTGAAAATGAAAGCAGATTTTAACTTCGGAAATAAGTACAAAAAAAAAAAAAAAAAAGCCCATGATCTTCTCTCCCCTTCAGAAGATAGCAAAGAAGTGGGCATTGAGGGGGTGCCTGGGTGGCTCAGTGGGTTAGGGCCTCTGCCTTGGGCTCGGGTTATGATCCCAGGATCCTGGGACCGAGCCCCACATTGAGCTCTCTGCTCCGCAGGGAGCCTGCTTCCCGCACCCCCCCCCCCCCCGCCCCCTGGCCCCCGCCTGGGCCTGCCTCTCTGCCTGCTTGTGATCTCTGTCAAATAAATAAATAAAATCTTTTAAAAAAAGTTTTTAGAAAAAGGCATTGATAGTTAAGGTTTATTCAGGAAAAAAGTTAATTACTATCAATAGTTAATTATTATCAAAAGTTAATTGCTATCAATAAGGGTAAGAAAAGACACCCCCCCCATCTTTTCCTTAACCATAATTTTCAATTCCTATCTTTTCACTTCTTCTAATCCCTTAATTCCACGGATAGTGCTCTTCTGTAACAGCTTCCCATCCCTTCCTGGTTGCCCCTGCCTTCAGTCTTTTCCTGGCTTTACCTCCTTGCTCCCTAGACTGAATTAATTGCCTTCAGGGCAGCAGTCTACAGTCTCTTACCTCCACGAACTTCTGATGTCCTGATGTCTCATCCCTGCTATTCCCCAACCTTAGATTCTGCATTCTCACACCCAGGTTTTAGAAGGCAGGCTGTTGTCAGTGAGTAAGCATGACGATGGACACCTGGCAGGTATGTTCCTGCCCAGCTCTGCCGCTTCCTGGCTGGTGATCAGGCGAAGTTATTTTTAGCCAGTTACCTCCTCTGACAAGGGTGATTTAAAAATCGCTCCTTATAAGTTCATATACCTACTTGATTAAAATATAGCACTTGGCCCATCAAAAAGGATTGAATAAGTGTTAGGTGTTGCTATTGCTATTGTTGTCATTGTTAAAATTCCACATCTTTGTCAGCAGATGTTGCTAACGCTCCTACAAATAAAAGGTTTCTAACTTTGGTGTTAAGGCAAACTCTTTACAACGGCCATTCAGAGCCCTGTACATTCTGGTCCCCCTTTAACCTTCCTGAACTCCTCTCTTCCAAATGCTCCTCTATCCCATGATGTACACACTCGTTCTAGTGCTAAGTTCCATGAGGCCAGGGCGTTTTGTCTCTGTTTTGTCAATTTCTATATTGCCAGTGCTTAGCATTGTTCCTGGCACATTGTAGGTGCTTTATAAATATTTATTGAATGACTGAGCCCCGACACAAACACCACTGCCTTGGTGAAGCTTTTCCTGTTTCCCCAGGCATGGTTGCTGTTATTTCCTATATTTCTGTGATACTTAATACATTCTTCAATTAACATTCATCACATTGTATTTTTATGGAAAACACATTTAAGGCTCTTAAATTCAGCCAGCTGGTATAATTCAAAAGCACATTCTTATTTAATACACTGAAACCTCACACTGCACAGGTTTGATTGAATGATTACAGAAATCCTAATGCCCTGAGTGTTTTCAAATTGCATTCCCATCATGTCCTATGAATTATTCCACAAAATTAAGTCCAAGCTTGAGAAAAATCCAAGGAAAAGCCAATTAGAAAACCCCAGCACACAGAGACATCTTGGCCAGTGGCATGTCCTGTGTCATGACATTACGGAAACCTGGCTATTTTACTAGCAGGTAGGGAGGACCCTTGCAAAATTCTGCACGAACATAGTAGCATAGCTATAAACGTGGCTGATAAGTAATCTACACGGATAGGTAATCTCAAAAGTCAATCATGGATGAGCATACCTTTTAGGTTGGCCTTGAAAGGGCTTCATGTGGGGGGAAATTCACCAACTTTAAGTAAAATTTTATTACAGAAAACCAGAAGGCACCTACATATCCTAAAATTCTCATAAGAGTTAAAGAAAGAACTAATAAAATCTGCTATGTCTTGGGGTTAAAAGCAGTGAAGAAGACAAGAGCCAGTCCCAAACATATTTCTATGCCACCAGTGCAAGTCAGAGCCAGCACCACTGGCCGGCCAATTGTATATTCATTCCACTGCTATCATTTTGGGTGCGGGGCGTATTTTAAGCTATTGATTGATAACCTGTCCCTGCCATTCTGTACTGGAAAATGTCCTAGAACATACACATGGGAGAAATTACTTTTCCCAGGGCAACAGTGCGACTGCTAAGTGGAATCCTGTCTGCAATCGGAGGTGATAACAATCTACAGAAGCCCCCATCCAAAGTGGTGTGACAGCTGTGAATGCCTTTGACAGCAGCGATTATCAGCTTCAGTGAACACGTTTTCACCTGGAAAGGCATTTGTGATGAGCAGGGGCTTCGGAATGGAATCAAGATTAACAGCCATTCCTGGCTAACAATTTCACATCTTCTCTGCTATCATCTCTTGGATTTCTCAAATCCAAGACAATACAAAATCCCTCTCCTAGATGAACTTCACATGTTGGAACAATAGAGAAACAATGACTTTGGTGGTGCTCACTGACTGAAGTCTCCAGAGAAATGTGATTGTGTTATAGCCTAGGAAGTCTGAAAATTAGAATCTGTGTTGGTACCCAGTTCCGTCCTCCTTGAGTGGACCTGTGTGTTGAGACTTCTGATCGTTTCCCTTTTTTCCTGTTGTTCTCATAGTTCTGTGTCCTCTGGGTCTGCTCTCCAAGCAATCCTGCTCTCCAAGCATGCATTTTAAATATTTGAAAACCAATAGTGGGGGGGGGGGGTGGTCATAGGCCCACTAGAATGGGAGCTCAGAAGAAGGGTCAGTTCATCTGGTGCCTAACAGGTGCTCATTAATGAACATATTGAAAGGATATTGCTGGGAACTTTTTTTCCCAGTGCAGTAAGTGCAAATACTTATTCTAGGTAGTTGCCAATACTGTGTATGAACCTTGATTTAATATCTCCTCCTTCCTCAAAGATCTTAGATTAGCCAGAATATGAGTGATTTTGCAGAGAATTTCAGTTCTCCCTACTTGAATAATTTATTTTCTAAAGAAATCATTGATGGGATCTGATCTGAAATCCAACTTCTTAAAAAATATATTTGAGAACACCTCACTAAATCCAGGAAACCCTCCTCTGCCCTTATATGATTCAAACTTTATGACATTTGGCCCGAAAGACTTTCTCTCTGAAACTTGTTTGTCCCTTGGGCAGAGCGAAACCATTCTTTGATTTGATTTGTGCCACCAGGCAAAAATCCTCCTCAGTCGTTCTTTGCAGGCTTGTTTTGTATCCCTAGGCTTCTAAAGAGTTCCACAGCAAGCTTTCTCTTTCTCTCTGAGGGAACCAACACCCACCACTTCAATTATCACCTGTGAGATAATTTCTTTCAAATCCTATGTATCTCCAAGTCAAACATAACAAATAAATTCAAGGACCCATATATTCCCTTAGTCAACAAATACTTAATGAACACCAACTATGTGTGAAGCCCAGTAACTGCTCATTCTCACCACTCAGATATTCTAGAAGTACTTTTTTTTTTGATGTCCAAACACATTGAGAACCTCTCTTCCAGAAAGGCAATTCAATCTGTATTTCCTAGCTTGATAAATGATACCATTATTCACTTGGTCACCCAAGCCATAAACTTGGGATTCATTTGAAATGTCTTTCTCCTTCACCACCCACCCATAACCTCCATTAATGATGGTGCCTACATCCAGTTAGTCAAAAAATCCTAACCGTTAGACCCTCAGAACTCAGATCTGTGCTTTCTTCTACAGCCCCTTGGCCACTGTTTGAATTTAGGCCTTCCTCACTGACTCATTTTAGACTTCTCTGATATATTCTCCACACTACCAGCATCACACCTTTGTGATAAGCAAATTTCACCATTAATTTCTCTCCCTAAAGTACTTCATGGTTCTAAAACACCTTCAGAATTAAGGTCAAGCTCCTTAGCAGGGCCATGGCACTCTTCTGTCCCTGGTCCTTGCCTGATCTCCTGTCACTCTGTAACCTGCTCTTGGGCCATACCAAACAAATTGCTGTTTCCCAGAGACCCCACATCCTAGCCTACCTCTGTACCGAAGTCTAGCTGCTTGAGAAATCTTTTATCTTCCCCCTACACTACCATTTCTATTTCAAATGCCATACAGCCTAATGGATGAGCATCAGAACTTTGGGGCCAAGAAAACCTGATGTCCAATACTAGACAAGTTGCTTTTCTTTTCGCCTCAATTTTGTCATTAGGGGTTTTGTGAGAATCAAGTTAGGTATTTGTTGAATAACTGAATGAATGGTGTGTTCATTTAGTGCCTGCTGGCTTCCAGGCTCCATTTTAAGAGCTGCAGAGATAGCAGTGAACAAAACAGTTGGAGCTCCTACCCTAAAGGATCTTATATTCTAGCTTGCACAGAGGAAGTGAACAAAATAGTTATAACTATTACTCATTAGGCTTCGGTGATAGTTCCTTGGGGGAACTTTTCGGACCCACTTCCTAATTTTCTTTCTGAATCGGGTGCTCTTCCTCTATAGGCCTATGTCACCCTATATGGTGCTATGATTACAGCATGATGTTGTATCATAATTGCTGGTATTTTTATCTTGCTCGCTACAATCCTATGAGTTCCTCGAGGATCAAGCCTGGGACTTCTCTTTTTATTGTACCAGCTTCTGAAACACAAGAGTATACCTTAAAATAACATTTACCACTAAAGAGCATTTGTCATATGCCAGACACTGTGTTAACAACCTTAAATATATTCTGTAACTTTATCTCCCAGCAACCGTATGAAACCAGTATCATTACACCTCCTTTCTAGGTGAGGAAAGTGAAGAAACCAAATCTTGCAGATGCAAAGTAACTCGCTCAGGTCACACAGCCAGCGTGTAGTGAAAACCCAGCAAGGGACTCCAGTCGGCCTGGCTCCAGAGCCCCAGTTTTAATCATGATGCTTGATGAGAAGAGCCATTTCTCCATAGGGCAGTTGGAGATTTATTGCCTGCATGTATTTTATTTTAGAAACACCTGTGCACATAGGGCAAAACCTCAATCCAGACTTGGATGTTCATAGGTGCTTTAGCAAAGGTATTCTTTTCTATAATTGATCTGTGTGACTGTCCTCACCTTGCTGAGAGGTGGGGAAACAAATGGTTTTAAGGTTGCCAATTCATAGAATTATAGTCTCTTGCAATTTTGACTGACTTTGAATAGTTCCAACTCTTGGGTAATGGTTCAATTTTTTAGCTATCCTTCCCTCTCCCTAACCCTTCTGCCAAGCCATACCAAGCCACTGATTTTAGTCTTTATTGTGCTGGGGCTAACCTTGCCCAGTTGGGGAGGGAGGTGTTGGGGAGACACTCCTTGAGGTGTTATTTCTCTGAGTCTCAAATGGGAAAGGAGGTCAAAGTAAGTCTGCAAGCCTGAGAACAAAGCTAAACCTCTCTAACATCTCCCTTGGAGATCTGCTTTTTCCACCTTTCATCTCCTTCCTACACTCAGTCGGATTTGGAAGGGGTAGACTCTCTTCTCCCCCTTTCTGCCTTTTCTGCACTTTCCCTGTGTCCTACGTCCTCGTTCCCAAAGTGGAATTTGCCCTCTCCTTTTCCCTAGGGCTAAACAGGAGAATGGCTGCTAGCCTACTTGATTTATGGGAAAAGGAATGAAAACACATCTGTTTAGTATTTTCAAATTATTACCCCGGTTACCCCAGTGTCTCAGAGGGTAATCACAAGTCTCTGGAGCTCTCTGGGTCCCTCCATAGTAACATGGCTCATGGCAGTCCTAGAGAAAGATTTACAGGAACTCTTAGATCCCTCTTTCACCTGACTCACTGCCCTTCCCCTCAACCCAAGTTCTTGGCCATAGTCCTCTCCTTCATGAGCAACATAGAAACGGTGGGAGTACTATCTCCACAAAATAAGTTGATGGAGGCAATGAGCTATACATTCAAATTCTGACAAATTTAGTCCCCATGATAATACCAGTTATGTCATATGTATTACTTAAATATGAGATCATGGAGAAGTAAGCTGTACTAAAGAATCCAAAATGAAAGGATGTACTCTGAAAACATTAAATACTTGATTTGTAGACTCTTGCTTTTCACCTTCAGACTATCCTAAAGAAAGGGGAAGCTTTTGTGAAAGGGAACAAATTAGTAAGGAAATTGACAACCATGGGACCAGTAACAGAAATAGAGGAACTGTAATATTTGTAGTGATGACTACACTCTCAAGCCTCTTTAGTTCAGCGTGCAGTGTATCTTTTACTTACATTTATCTGTATATCTTGCAAGTCCTAGGTCTGAAATAGATCCTTACTGTATGAGGGGAAAAAAAATCTCAGGTAAGCGGAGATATAGATTTTAAAAAATCAACTTGTACACTATGACTTCACTGGAAAGACAGAAAAATAAAACTAAGATGCCCAAAAGAAGAATATGAAATAGGGGGGAAGGCTCCTTGTTTGAGATTATCATTACCATCTGGGTTGTGAACTATTTGATTCTAATTCTAGAAGCTTGATGCCAGAAATAACTTATTACCAGGGAGATAGGCTGGAGAATTGTCGGGAATGACAAGGTTGTTTTTTGTTTGGTTTTTTAAAAGTATCTCTACCAGGGGCACTTGGGTGGCTCAGTGGGTTAAGGCCTCTGCCTTCGGCTCAGGTCATGATCCCGGGGTCCTGGGATCGAGCCCCACATCTGGCTCTCTGCTCCGCAGGGAGCCTGCTTTCTCCTCTCTCTCTCTCTGCCTGCCTCTCTGCCTACTTGTGATCTCTGTCTGTCAAATAAATAAAATCTTAAAAAAAAAAAGTGTCTATACCACAAAACGATAAAGCTGATAAACCACACGATGATGTGAAGGGATGAGCCCATATAGCCTTGTCCTTTCTTTTATACCCCAGTTCTTCCCTTCTTACCCAACAGAAGGTCGGAGACCACTTATGATAAGCAGAGAATCCTTTAAACTCTCTTCTCTCTGGAGGAAAGCAATGGATGCATCTGGGGTCTGTTGAGAGTTTATAATCTAATCCATCGACTTTGCCTAGTACTAGCAATTCTGTTCACAGCTCTTTTCACAGTGGTCATGTTGAGAGTGTACATAAAGTACTTGATTCTTACCTTGATCTATATTTATGAGCTCACATTAAATATAGATCAGTACTGTCCAATCACATTGAAAAAAGCATGTCATTTTGATGTTCCAGTTCACCACTTCCTAGCTCTGTGACCTTGAGCAAGTGAATCTCACCAGTTTACTCATTTTAAAATAGGGATGATGCTAATAGTACCTGCCTCATGGCCAGTGTATTTGAAAACTACACTGCAATGATATAGAACAGCTAGAATGTTGAGAGCTTCCATACTAATTGAGTTTGGGCTGGTTTAATTCAAATGAAAATAAAATAAATGGCAAGGAGTTAATTATCTGTATCAAGAGGCAGTTTAAGAATTTGAATGGGGAGTCTTGGGTAACCACCATCATGTTCTAAAATGGTGGCTATTTTTTAATTTATTTTTTAAAAAACACTTTGAGGATTCTTTTCTGCAGAAAATCTCATTTGCAATCTTTAATCTTCACATAATTAAAGTAAAGGCTGCACTGATTCGAAGGAAATACAGTTTCCTCTTAGGTCTTCAGGTTTGGGGCTTTTTGGGGGGAAGAGGATGCTGCTGTTGAGAGAATGGGGGAGGAAGCTGGAAATCTGAACCCCCCTAGTCTGGTACATTTTCTGGAGCAGGCCACCAGGTCTTTGTATATTTTTTTGCGACCAGACCGAGTTTAATTTGAATGCTGTAAGAACGTGGTATTGAAGGAGTTAAAGGGTCTCCCACACCCCTCTGCCTGAATCGGTCTTTTGTGTACACAGCTGCAGTTGGAGCACTGGTCGAAAAGGAAATGGTTAGAGGAAGAGCTGGTTTTCAGACGAGGCGAGTCTGTAAGGGGGGCCTGGGGTGGCCTGGGGTTTTACATGCCAGATGTAGGCCTGCCCCGGTGCCTGCCTGGAGCTGCTGGCATGGTCACGCCTCGGCCCTGTGCGAATTGAGGCGAGGTGATGAGTTAGCGGGTTGCTATGGTGACGGGGCCCGGCCACGTGACCCGGGGCTGCTGCCGGCGCTTTGACGTCAGCAGCCGGGAGGGCGGGACGCAGGAGGGCGGGGCGGGAGCCGAGCGGGGAGAAGGGAGCCAGCGAGCAGGCGGCAGGCAGGCACGGTCTGCGCGAGGAGCAGGCGAGCGGGAAGACGAGACGCAGCCACCTTCCTCACCAGCCAGCCCTACACGGTTTGTTCCCTTCCTCGGGAGTGCGCCAATGCCTGGTCCGACCCAAACCCTGTCCCCAAATGGCGAGAACAACAACGACATCATCCAGGATAACGGGACCATCATTCCTTTCCGGAAGCACACAGTGCGCGGGGAGCGTTCCTACAGGTAATGGGGCTGGCACCGGGCGCGGCGCCGGGCGGGGGAGCTCGGCGGGGGCGCGCGGAAATCCGGCCCCATTATATAATGGAGCGGACACTGCACCCGGACCGGGCTGCAGACGTGCGTTCGCCCGGGTGCTTGTGATCATTTGCTGTCTGTGTCCATGTGTCATGTTGGCTATGCGCTGAGGCTTCACCAATGCAGATGGAGAGCATTTTGTGAATAGGTTTGCTGCCTCCGAGGGGTCTCCTTCCATCTCCTTCCTTCCATGCTGATAAAAATGCAAGCAATTCCCCCCCCCCCCCCCCAAGGGAGACAGGCTGTAGCACTTCCTTTCCTCCTTTCCTTTAGATTTTAAAGGAACCATTGGATAGGCTGTGCCTTGAGGCAGGGACGAGGAGGATGGCGAGAAAAATGTTTGAGCTTGCCCTGGTGTGTGTGCAGGAAAGATGGAATCCTCTAGATTAAGCTGCAGTCTGTGATGTTAAACCGCCAGATTGATGGAGCTTTGTAAGAATTCTGCTCGCTGATTGGTGCAAGGATTGACAGCAGAGGTCACGGTGTCAGACATTCGCCAACATTTTCTCCATAGAACCCATGGTTTATTAGAAAGAGACCGGACTGCAGTGGACCGGAGGAAACCCGGGTGCTGTTATGCATTTTCTTAGGAGTTTATAGCGTCCGCATGGGTGGGGAGCCCGCCCTTCTTTAAACAGTAGGAAGGTAATTCCTGCTATTTTGCCGAGGTCTGATTCGAGGATGGGACTGATCTTGGTCATTGTATTGTGAGCTTTTTGATTAATGAGTGGGTCTGTATGGTTGGCATCATTTTTACATTAGCATATCTGGCAATATGTTCTAGTAGATAAGCTCATTAAAATTGTTTGCATTGTTTGATAAGGATAACAATGTAATGGAGAATGCAGCTAGAGTCTAATGCAGCTCAAGGCCAGACTTAAAGGGAGACTGATAGCTTCCCTCATATTTCCTCTGAAGTTCTTTTGTACCGGGGTAGTTATTTTTAAATGTTACCTTGATAACCACTAACAATGCTTTTGCTTCAAGGCAGAGCACACATACCTCTAGAGCGCATCCTCTCAGTTAGTGAGCAACAGGAAATAACTTTTTTTTTTCTTTCTTTTTTCTTTTTTTAATGCCTTCATCTAAACGTTCCACTGGTATTGTGGGTAGAATATTCAGCATGTGTAAATATGACATATTTGTAAAATGGGACCCAAAGCACCCCACTTCCTCTCTCTTTGACCAAAAAAACTCTATTTGCTGACTCAAAAAGAAAAATTTATAAGCAACCTTTGCCCTGCCATCTCCGGCAGTTATATAAATACTTGGAGTTAATTTTGGCTGTGCCCATGAGGTCACCAAAATCTCATGCCTTATGGTTCCAACTAATATGTTGACATGGCATCCTTACAGAGTCCAAGCGCTTGTTATTAATATAAACCGAAATTGGTCCACAACGTCTGGGACTCTCCTCTTGGAGATCCTTGTGATTGGAACATTGGGTCCCTTCTCTCCCTTACTCATCTTCCTTTCCCTGTGGACATTCCAAAGCTTAAAATAGAATTTAAAAACAAAAACAAAAACCCCGAGTTGCTTTTAAACCTCACTTAGTTCAACTGTCCATATAGGTAATATGATTTGAAGCCTTCATTTTGTCAGTGATTTAATCTCTGCCACATAAGTAGCAGTTGTTTTTAAGACAGAGTTCGAATTTTACCACATAGGCCAAAGGAAGTTGCTTAGTTGGGTTTTATTAGTCATATGAACAAACTTGAAATGGCGGTGGAAAATGACTTAGTTGGAAAGGTTAAATGCTACCTTTTGGTGATAAAATATTGCTTTAAAGTAAAAGCTTAGTTACCTTTTCAAGTCAATCTCAGTTATTTTCATTTCCTAAATTATATCCAGTTTGTTTTCTGAGTCCCTGTAATGGTACCTGAAGTTTTACGAAAGGAAAAAAAAAAAAAAAACACCTGAATTTAAAGAAAAGACCTGACTGGAGAAATTCTTAAGTCAGTAAGAGCATTATTTCATTTGTGTTTTATGTAACAGGATTACTGGACACCATAGTGAGAGGTGTCATAGGTTAAATGAAGAAGGAATCCTCCAAAGTTATATTGGTATTGAATTACACAAAGGGTGTATGCTGAGACAGACACACCTTATGTTTTCTTTGGTCTGCTCTGCTTTCAAAGTGGATGGCCAATGTAGTATAACTACCACTTATTTTTTTAGAGGGGCGCGGGGAAAGGAAAAATGTGAGACCTGTTTCTATCCAGGAAGTCTTCCATAATTATTTTGGCATCCTGAGGCTGGAATAATATTGCCATTTAATTGCTGAGGAAACTCGGAAGGTACTGTGAAAGCCCAAATAGAGAGATTTAACCAAATAAATTTTGCTTAGGTGGTGGGTTCATTATAACCCTCAAAAATGACATGTGCTTAAGAGTTCAGTTTGAGTTCCATGGAGGGGACAGCCCAGAGCCCTGGGATGATCTAAGGGAACTCTCTTCCTGATTCCTTCGCTGTGTTGTAGGTAGGCCTCAAGCGGATCCTTTACCTTTGGCCTTATTTTCTACAGTTGCTCATGGCACGTGAGATTATCTCCTTGCATTCTTACAGAGTCACTGTGAGGTTAGCTTCAAACATTTAAAACAAAGACTTTCATAAAAGATCTACATAGATACAAGAAGAATGCCGTAACTACTCTTCCCGGAGCTCCAGCCAGGAGGTAACACAGGTGAGGAGAGGAGAGGACACCTAGGGAACAGTACTATTCTTTCTAGTAATGTCAGGTGGCCACTCTTCCCAGCAAAAGACCTTCCTGTCATGCTATTTGCACTAGATTGTTCATGGATAAGGGTCAGATATGGTTCATGACCCACGCCTCACTCCAGGTATCCAAGTCCATTTTTATAGTCTGGCCCAGAAAGGGTGGTTCACCATTATCGAAACCCATGTTTACTTTGATTAGAAGAGCAAGTTACCTTTAGGAAATTATCCTTCTAGTAGTAATTTCAGTCAAAGGAGGCCAGTGCAAAAATGGCTCAGCAGAGCTATGTGGATATTTCTACTCAGTGATTGCCTTCTTGGACCCAGCTTCCTCATTGCATTTAGGAGCACTGGAAATCCATATATTTTAAGAGGTGCTTAAAAACAAATGTGGCGTGGGCCATCTGAGGTGATAGTGTTTAATTCACAGAACGAATGAGTTGGGCTCTGGCTCTCCCTGGAGAGGCTACTCCCTATAGCTCTGTTTCATGCAGATGCTTGTAGGAAATGAGATTTATTAACTGGCCCTCTGCCCAGTGCATCCTTGTTGCATACTCCGGTCTCTTAAGAATGAATGTATAAGTCCAGAGGACTATTTCCACATGGGTGTTTGAACATGCAATACAGTAGCATATGTTTCTGAATACTAAAAACAAAACAAAACAAAACAAAACAAAAACCCAAACCAACTTGGCCCCAGGAAATGGACTGTAAAGAAAGGCAAAACTAAAACTTAAGCCTAAGACATTGGCTCTCCCACCCAACTTGGCCAGTTTTGAAAAATGAGCTCTTAAGAAAAACAAAAAGAAATAGTGTGTGTATAAAAGACATTTGTGAAAGTGTGTCCCATTTAACAGAGGCTGTTGTAAGGTGTCTTACTGTGATGAGAATGTAGATTTCACATCCCTTGCTCCCCAGGTCAGCAGCTGCGGATGGGGTAATTCTAGCTTTACTTGTATGTTGCCTACATATTGGTATCATCTAGGTTTGCTGCTGTCATAGGAAGTTTCTAAAAATATTGATCTTGTCCTTAGTATTTTTCTTTGTATTTGTAAAATCAAAGGATTATCTGATGCTCATTAGGTGCCTAATTTTTAATTTTTTTTTTTTTAGATTTTTTTTTAAATTTATTTATTTGACAGAGAGAGAGAGATCACAAGTAGGCAGAGAGGCAGGCAGAGAAAGAGGAGGAAGCAGGCTCCCTGCGGAGCAGAGAGCCTGATGCGGGGCTGGATCCCAGGACCCTGAGATCATGACCTGAGCCTAAGGCAGTGGCTTAATCCACTGAGCCACCCAGGCGCCCCAGGTGCCTAATTTTTAACTTCTTCTCGGGGTCCTTTGTCAGAACTTCTGATAAGGGGTTGGTCTTCTGGGCGCATGTGCTGAGATGCTCACCCCTACTCAGCAGTGGTTGTCACTGGTTGTATCTTTTTACAGTGGGTTATCTTAGCAGAATGGTGGCTTGAGATGGTTCTCTGAATTTAGGAGGTTGATTTCCATCAGCCCTATCTTTTCTGTATTGATAGGGGACTCCCTCGAGCTGCAGTGAGTTATGCCTTAGATTAACAGAGGGGGAAATACAGGCTAATCTAAATATTCCATTTGGTTTAGAGAATTCGATCAATTTTCCAAAGCGTACTCTGAGGGCTCCTGGGTGGCTCAGTGGATTAAAGCCTCTGTCTTCAGCTCAGATCATGATCCTAGGGTCCTGGGATTGAGCCCCACAGCGGGCTCTCTGCTCAGCAGGGAGCCTGCTTCCTCCTGTCTCTCTGCCTCTCTCTGCCTCCTTGTGATCTCTGTCTGTCAAATAAATAAATAAAATCTTAAAAAAAAAAAAAAAAGTGTACTCTGGCCAAGGTCTGTGCTAGATGCCCCATAAGGCCCTTGAGTTCCAGCAAAGTCAGATGTATAAGCGACTCCTTTTGTAACAGATTTACCTTGTTGTGAGTATTTGGCTTGGTCTAGGAGTAAAAGTGGTTTGCATTTCCTTAGTCCACAGTGGCTCAAAGACAAAGAAGATACCCCCAAAGCCGTTACGCTATAGGAAGCTAAACAATGCAGAAAACCAAAAATTTTGATCTAAAGTAGTATAGGCTTTAGAATCAGAATTTTCACTGGCCTAGCAAGGTACATGTTGGGCAGGAGTGGAAAGTAAAGCACGGGCATTGGGAGGCAGGCAGGGTAGTCAGAATTTGGAAATTGAAGGCCACTGAAAGTTCATTAATTGAAAAATAGCATAATGAAAACAGAAGTACATGCTGGAATTTATCTCCTGTTTCAAAATGGGAGTCGAGAGGAAAATGAAGGTCCTCCAGTGCCCCACCCTAGGGGGCCAGAATTCCTGGAGAACACTTGATCTGCCCGGAGAGAATCCTCCACCCTACTCTGGAGACCTAGGCCTATGTTCCCGGCTTGAGCCTTTTCTCCCTGAGCAGAAGCTATCAGTGCAGCTTTGCCCCACGACAGGACTTTGGTCAGCCGGTGGCTTCTGTATTTGCAGGATCCCGCTTCGTAGTCAGCTACAGAGCCTCAGGAGGTAGCTGGTGTATAGAGTTGACACTCTTCAGTCCTTCCAACTCAGAAGCAGGGGGTATGATACTTCATTGTGAAGGATCCTTCTGAGTCACTTAATGCCATAAAATGTACAGACATAACTGAGGAAACTTCCCGGAGCGCCCCGTGTGGTGTGGTGCCAGTTCTTTATATGGCCAGAAGGTGATCCCCTCGATGGCAGGTTCTGGAGAAGACTGAGAGTTGAATCTGGATTGAGTCGATTTGTTTCCTTTGAAATTTTGTCCATTTCACTTCAAAGGAAAAACTGGCTTGTTCCTCTCCTATGAAAACTACCTTTTTTCATAATGAAATATGTTAGAATATGTGTATGTTAGAATATATGAATATCTTATAATGAAATATATATTGAATGAATGTAATATATGAAATATATAAAATTGCATAATAAAATGTTAGAAAAAATAGATATAGTTAGGAGAGTTTCATTCTTCCTGACTTTATTAGGCTGTCATTCCACTCTCAGCCTCTGTGATACTGAACTGGCTCTGTCCTACTTCTCTGGTACCTTACACACTATTCCAGCAGCTCATCTTATAACACTCCTCACACATCCCTATCAGCATCTTGTGAACCTTCTTTCTTTCTTTCTTTTTTTTTTTTTTTTGGATTTTCTTTTCTTTCTTTTTTTTTAAGATTTTATTTACTGATTTGAGAGAACGATAGAGAGCATGAGAAGGGAGAAGGTCAGGGGGAGAAGCAGACTCCATGTGGAACTGGGAGCCTGATGTGGAACGTGATCCTGGGATTCCGGGATCACGACCTGAGCCGGAGGCAGTGGCTTAACCAACTGAGCCACGCAGGCGCCCTAGATTTTGTTTATTTATCTGACGGACAGAGAGCAGCAGCAGAGGGAGAGGGAGAAGCAGATTCCCCACTGAGCAGGGGGCCCAATGCAGGACTTGATCCCAGAACCCTGGGATCATAACTGAACTGAAGGCACATGCTTAACTGACTGAGCCACCCAGGTGCCCTGAACCTTGTTTCTCAGTTCATTTTGAAATTTTGATTGTTTATATCAGTATTTGTACCCCTTAGAATTTATATTTTGTTGTTGAGAGGATTCTTTCAAACTGGAAACCTATAATTCACATAGGCAAAAACTGAAATTACACACCTTTTTAACCTATAGCATAATCAAAGGAATTTCTCCTAAATGTGTTTTTGTTAAAAAGCATCCCTGAAGGTGATTGTTTATTTTAGTGAAAATAAATAGTGGGGTAAAGGTTAAACAGAGTTTTATAGGCCACCAAGAAATAATTTCTTAGTAGGTTACTTAAAAAAAAAAAAAAATCTTGTACGTTTTCAGTGTCAGATCTCCCCTGGCTAATTAGAATTTTGCTCACTTGAACCAGGACAGACTTTCTTCTTCAGGCATGATTTTTTTGTTTGTTTGTTTCTAAAAGAGCAGAAGGTGGTGGTAATGTTTACATAGGATAGTGAAGTTGATGGTTCCTATTAGCAATGCTGTCCTTTGTGTAGTTTATCCAGTAAAGAAAATACAGTTAGAGCTCAGTCTTTGTTATGTCCAGACCTGACTTGGTTCAGGATGGAAAATATGTCAAAAGAATCAGATTTTGGCCATGACTTGGAGCAGAAGAGGAAAAGGGCAAGAGATTTGAGAGAGGGAAGTGGGAGTTAAATATACGTAGTGTGCATTGATAGAAATCTATAAAATTGCGTGTGATGTATTATAGAGAATTGGTTCTGGAGTTTATGGCCAGTGTTGTTGCATAAGCCTGAAATTCTCTTCCAGTGCTCTTCCTTAGATTTCTGTGATCCTTTCTTTTTTCTTTGTTAAAGTACTGTTTGTTTTTATTTTGCTTTGCTTTAGAGACATTCATTTTTTATTTAGTGTCAGCCTATCCTGGAAAAGCCCTGAGAAGTAACTTGTCAAAATTGCCAGAGGCATGACCATGACAGGGAAATTCTCTCAGGGTCACAGTTTTACTTTGCTTATAAATACTGGTATCTCTTTATTTAAGAGCCCCCACTCCCTTGATTCCTTGCAGGGTTTGTATTTGGTGGTCAACGGATCAGGAGAAAGGGAAGCTATCAGAGTGGGCTCCACCCCCCCCCACATCTATTTCCTTTTTGTCGTTTTGAAATACCAAAACATGTTTTCAAGTTGTTGCTAATGTAGCTTTTTAAATTCCCACTTCTGGATTTTACACAATAATGGAGATTTAAGCCCAAATTCCCACAGTCGCTTAAGATTTCTATCCTTTCAGCAACCTTACTGAGTTCCTTCTCTATGCCAGGCCTCACTGCTGGGCCCCCAGAGAGCAGAGATAAATAATGCCCAGCCCCTCCTGGAAAAGCCTCTGGGGTGTCGGAGACAGTACTTGGCAGGAGGCATCTGAAAGGGGGGAGACCCACACCTGACCCTGATAAAGTAACTTTGTCCATTGATCATTGATCTTTTTTTTTAAACTTTTTTTTTTTAAGATTTTATTTATTTATTTGACAGAGATCACAAGTAGGCAGAGAGGCAGGCAGAGAGAGAGAGAGAGAGAGAGAGAAGCAGGCTCCCTGCTGAGCAGAGAGCCCGATGCGGGACTCGATCCCAGGACCCTGAGATCATGACCTGAGCTGAAGGCAGCAGCTTAACCCACTGAGCCACCCAGGCGCCCAATCATTGATCATTTGATCATTGTCCTAATACCCAGCAGGGCTGCAGTGATTAGTCCTGTAATTTTCAGAAGCTTTCAGAAGTGGAGCTTGTACAAGAAAATTGAACGTGTGTGTCCTCTGAATGTAAGTTTTCACGCAGCCACAAGGCATAGGTCGCAGCATTGCTGAGTGGCCTGTATGGTCAAGTTCCTTCACTCTGACAGGAAGGCCCTTGAGAAGAGTAAAAGGCTTATCTGTTGTGATCCCCAGATTTTTACGATCGTTGGATTGACCATCACTAGTTAGAAAGAGTACAATGTACTATTATGCAAAACAAGAATATATATTCCCATTTACTTGATGTGCACAGAGAAACTAAGGATATAAACTAGTAATGGTGGGAACTAGACAGATAGTTCCGTGTATACTTTTTTGTTTTGTTTTGTTTGAACTGACATTATGTTAGTGGATTGCCTAGTCAGTGGTGGTTCATTTAACATTTTAATAGCACGAATTTAAAAAATCAGATGAGTTTGAAGTTTAACCATGAGGTTTTCATGCTCAAGTATGTTGGAAAGCATCTCCACATGTCCACGGACTGACTGAAGTCAGAGAGTTGATTCTAAAGTGAGGCCTAGTGTGGGTACTACTCTCAGACTGAAACAACATCACGGGGCACAAGTGAAATGTGCCCCTCCAGCAGCTGCCCCAAGAGGCTCCGCACACAGCAACCCTTAGTCCGGATTTTGTTTCATTTTCTCCCGGGTGCGCTGGAGCCGCCGCCTGTGTTGATCTGATGTGTCCAGCCTGCTTAGTATGCTCCCTGAATATCACACTAACTGCAAAATAATCCTCTGAGATTTCTTTCTTGATGCCCTCTTTGAATTTTTGTTTCCTTCTCCTTGTTGGAGCACCGGCCCTGCGCATCAAGTGCGGGGCAGGCCCTAAAGCTGCAGGTTACGTATCCTGGCCGTCACTCTGCCATGGTCCTCCAGCCGCCCCGGCTCTTCGTCCAGCCTCCCCCCTTCTGGAAGTTATTGAGCAGTATCTGGCCTTAACGTGACCCCTGCGATAGTGCACGCGGGCAGGAAACAGCCATCTGCAGCCACAGCCCCCCTGCCCTGGCCCCTCACCCGCCAGTTGGGGTGAGGGCTCCAGGAATCCCCATGGAGACTGACCAATTAATAAACAAAAGGGGAGCTTTGAATGCATTATCCCAGCTATAGGGACCTGCTCACTATCAATAATCATGAAATAGAAAGCTTGTGGGCTCAATGTCTTGCTAGCAAAGGAGGATACGGAAGAGTGGGTATTTAGCCTGTGGGGTGGGGAGGGGTGCAAACCAGGGGCAGGGAGAGGGCTTCCCCGGTGGGTGTGCTAACCTCCTTCCCGTCCCTCCTTGCTCCCTCTCGTCCGTCCTTGCTCCCAGTTCCAGTCTACTCTGTTGCCATTTGTCTGTAATCCTCTATGATCTTTGTGGCCTCAGCCCCCGGCATGCAGCGGATGTTAAGTTAAAAGTCCAAATGGAATCTGGAAAGAACTTCAGACAGATGATACTATAGCCTTTCCCCTTTATCAACCTGATGAAGATTTAGCTTACGTACAGTCAGCTGCGTCCATTTAGAGTGTACGATGCAGCGAGGTTTGGCCGTGTGTATGCCCTTGAAACCATCACTCCTGGAAGATGCCTGGTTCTCCTTGTCCATCGCCCCAGGCAACCACTGCTTCACTTCGTCTCACTCTCAGTGGTGGTGGTGGTAATCGCTTGCATGGTCACCATACAGTAGGTCACATTGGACATGAGTGGATTGTGCTCTTCAGGGTCTGACTTCTTTTACTCAGCTTCATTTGGAGATTCATCCAGACTGGGTTGATCAGCAGTTTGTCCCTCTTTGTTGCGAAGTCGTTAGCCATTATCTGGCTACCCTGTGTTTTGTGTATCATTCACCAGTTGATGAACATTTGGGTGGTTTCCAGTTAGTTCTTAGCATTAAGAATAAAACTTCTGTGAATTTTCACATACTAGTCTTTGTGGGAATATATGTTTTCATTTCTCTGGGGTAGATACCTGGAAAGGGACTGGTGGCGTCCTAGAGTCCTACTTGAGCAACTACAAATGGCCAGAGTGGTTGTGTCGTTTCATGTTCCTGCCTACGGTGTGTGAAAGTTGCTTCACATTGCTGGCAACACTTGGTATTGTCAGTGTTCTAGATTTTGGCCGTCCTCCTTACAGATGTATAGAAATAGCACACTGAGATTTTAATCCATATTTTCCTGGTGATGAAGGATGTTAAGTATCTTAATAAGCGCTTATTGGCCTTTTGTGTATCTTGAGTGAAGTGTCTGTAGGCAGTTGCCTGTTTCTTAAAATTACATGTTTTATCCTATTGTTATTAAGAGGATTGTAAAAAATTCTAGATACTGTAATATAGTCTTAGATTTTAAGGGTTATGGGTCTTGTGTTCTTCTTAACCTCCTTATAAACTCTTCAAGAAAAAGACTAGTTGAGATGCCTGGTCCTTGTCCACAGTGCCTTTCGCAGTTCGTTTTAGCTCCCCGTGAGTACATATTCGGTGATTCTACTAAAACAGATTGTTAAAAAATAAAATAACAGGATCATTCTTCTAGTTTAGGGGGAAAGAACAACCACTATACATACTTTAAAAGTTGCATATGAACGAGTTAACAAGTTAATAAGAGCTTGGTTTTCTTTGGCATTTTGATAGCAAGGGGATGCTTTTTTAATTCTGTGGAGAAGAACCCAATAATTACATAGATACTTTTTTCTTTGTATTGCATGTCCCCTTAATGCTGGATCAAATTTTCCACTCCTATGTTTGAGGAAAATGTATGTTGAAATGTTTTCTTCTTTAAAAGTAGCAAGGAACAATTTTCATACTTAAAAATTTTTGCCCAGGGTAGTTAAAGTACACACGTGTGTGTGTGTGTGTGTGTGTGTGTGTGTGTGTGTGTGTTAGAGAGAGAGAGGGAATTTTGGAGGCAAACATCCCCCAATTCTTCCTCAGTGCATTCTCATTCTAATTTGGCAGCATGGTGTTGCAGGTCTGACTCCTAACTTCTGGAAACCGCTAAAGAATAAGTGCCTTAAGTAGAACTGAGAAACTGGGAAGCTAATGCCTGATTTCAGGTTTACCTGAAAGGGTCAGCTGAGGGTCTTGTGATTTTTGAGAGTGGGGATGCTTAACTTCCAGAATCATGGCTGCTGAAAGCCAAACTTCTTAACCACGTATGTTTCAAAATCCAATGATACTCCAAAATATAAGGTCGTTGATGATTTCACAAATGCCCTAGGTCTACTAGTAGATTTTGTGAGTTTAACTTACTTCATCTGTCATTTATTCATCTCATTGCAAAACCTTCGGGCCAGTTTCCAGTGGAGTTGCTGCTTCCATGATGGCAGTAACGTCTTGCAATCTAGGTTACAGATGATTATTTTCTGTGTGCTGGTTGGGACTGAGCGGGTCACAGCCACTCAGATATCACTTGAGAGTTGAATGTGTTCTTTTTGCTTTAATTGAGGTTGTTCCATGAAAGGAAGCCAAATACCATTAGACAGGACATCCTGTGATTCCCTTGGTTTACGAAGACCAGGGCCAAGGACAGGACTTTTTTTTTTTTTTTTTTAAATATAAGATGATTTCTTGTTTCCTTTTCCATTAAAGTGGGAGTCCAGAACCAATGATGTTCAACTGGCTGTGAGAAGTCTAACAAACAACTGAACCTCTGCCAAAAATTACTTGAAGAGTTCTAGAACGTGAAAAAGTGTCCATGTCTTTTTATGTGAGCCAACAATGACTTGGTCATTATTAGCATTTAAGTGACCACCAGTTCTGTTGTTTTGAAATAATTAACTGAAAAAGAGGAAATGACCAAATTAGAATTCTTGCAATTAAACATGCTACTGTAAGATTTGTGGTATCGGGTACATTGTGGTCACCTCCCTATACAATGAGACGTAGTACAAATATTACCCAGGAAGAAATAGCAGAATGTTCACAGGGGCGCCTGGTTGGCTCACTCAGTTAAACGGCTGCCTTCTGCTCAGGTCATGATCCCGGGGTCCTGGGATCCAGCCCCACGTTGGGCTCTCTGCTCAGCAAGGAGTCTGCTTCTCCCCTCCCTCTGTGCTCGCTCGCTCTCAAGTAAATAAACAAAATCTTAAAAAAAAAAAAAAGAAAGAAAGAAAGAAAGATGTTCACAATATGTTAAGAGAAACAAGCTGACCAGTACCAAAGTATATATGTATTGTATTGGTTTTCCAGGGCGGCTAAAAACACTATTGCCACAAACTAGGCAGCTTGAGATTTATTCCCTCAAAGTTATGAAGTCTAGAAGTCTGAAATAGTGTTGGAAAGGCTATGCTCCCTCTCAAGGCTCTGAAGGGGAATCATTCTTTGCCTCTTCCTGTCCAGTGGTCTGTATGTTCCCTGTAGCTACCTCACTCCAGTCTCTGCCTCTGTTACCACGTGACCTCCTTCCCTGTGTGTCTGTGTCTGTTTCCACATGGTCTTCCTAGAAGGATGCTAGCCATTGGATTTAGGGCCCTAATCCTGTATAACTTCCAACTAATTACATCTGCAAAGACTGTTTCCCAATAAGGTCATATACTAAGGTTTCAAGTGGACATGAATTCTTGGGGGGGGGGGTTGTCACTATTCAACTTATTGTGTGTGTGTGTGTGTGTGTACATATACCCCATTTTTATAAGTGTGTAGAAAATTCATACACCTACCCCATACTCCTTTATAAAAGAGGTCTTTAATTTTATTTCTTTGTACTTTTTCTATAGTGAAAAACTGATTTAATATAAAAGTATTTTTTGAAATAGCACTTTGACATCTACCTTTAAAAAGTTTTTTTTTAACTAACCTACTTTGAGTTTGTTTTCTTTGCCTCATCAAACTAAGAGACACTTAATCTTAAAATAATCTTTTGTAGCATATATACACACATAAATATGTATGTGAGTCAGTATTATATGGTATTGGGTTTATTATGCTTAGTATATTCTAACAATAGTTAAAATTGAAATAATGTAATGATTTGAGTAAACCAGTCTAATACCTGGTGTCTGATTTAAGTCTGAGGAGGCAAGGAAAAAAAAGTTATACTCAATTTTTGAATTCAAATCTAATTTCTTAAATGTTTTAAAGTCTCTAAATCAAATTAATCCTAGGAACTAGGCATGGGGACAGGACAGAGAGGGACTTGACCAAATTCCATTTGTTCACGTTGGCTCAAATACCGGGTACCTCCTGGCACACACATCTACTCTAGAACTCTCTTCATCCACCTTTCTTATGCTTAAGACCTTTTTGTCTGTAGTAGTAACTCTAGTTATTTAGCCAAGTGGTTCAGAACGGCTTCTCCTAAGTAATTTCCTTTCCCTTAGTTAGGGCTGAATGCTCATTCATCACGTTATTTTTCTGTCTTTGAGCATCTCAAGTTTAACAAAACATTCTAAACTCAGTAGAGCTCATGATCCCCCACATGTATTCGATGACAACAGTATATAAAATTTTGTCATTTGCTCCTATGAGTCCTCTCATACCATAGAACTACAGAATCAGAAAGGGAGGCTTCAATTCAAGAAACTTCCTCGCTTCCACTCTTTACCAAACCCAAAGATTTTACCATGTATCTGATCCTGTTATTTCTGTACCTGATTCAGTTTGGACATTGTGCAGTTTTTTATTCAGTCTTGACTCAAATGCTCACTCTCTGTACTTCCCTTGGAGAATCATAGTGTCAACACACTGATGCGAGAAATGTTTTGACTTTTGACCTGTTACAAAGCAGTAGACAGGGAAGTGGAGGGGTATTGCGAGGTGTGTATGTAAACTGATTTTTGTTGGGTACCTATTGATTAAAAAAAAAAAAAAGTCCGTTGGTCTCTTCATTACAGTAAATAAATGGTAGATGAAGTCATTAATTTAAAAGCAAAACAAGGGACACCTGGGTGGCTCAGTCAGTTAAGTGGCTGCCTTTGGCTCAGGTCATGATCTTGGGGACAGAAGCAAAGCAAAATAACATGTATTCTTCTACTGCAGTGTACAAGGAAGATAGGGTTGGTGTCTAGTTGCCAAAAGAGTAATTAGGGAGGAGGAGAGAAGGATGCCCTGTGACTCTGCGATGGAACTGCGGGAAGATGGGGGAAATCCATTCTGACCAAAATGAATCCTTTCACCTGGGAAAGGAAGTTTCCTGGGGACGATGGCCTGGAGAACTGGTGACAAAATAGCGTGCCTCGTTTTGATAACATTTCCCTATTATAACACCAATTTGGCTGAACATTACTAATTTAAGGTCAAAATGACTGAAATTTACATTTCCTGTTCTAATGTGCAGCCATCTTCTTTGTAATTCACAGGTTGTTCTCTAGAGTGGGGAGTGGGTTTGATGTAGAAGCTCACCAGTACCTCGTCGTATTTATGGAGTTGAATGTCATGCTGTTTCCCCAGTTGGCCCTTTTGGTTCTGTGTCAGTCTACTATGAAAAGAGTTAAAAGGAAATAGCATGAACAGGTCTGGAAGGATGTGGATGTACATTACCCATTTTGGAGTCAGAGTCACCAAAATCTATTTTAACACTGGCCTGCACATTGCTCTTCCTTTTAGGCTTAATTTTATTGGTATTTCACTTTCCATTTCAAAACATTCTCATGAGCTTAAAAATGAGTTTTAGGGGCCCCTAGGTGGCTCAGTTGGTTAAGTGTCTGCCTTCAGCTCAGGTCATGATCTCAGTATTTTGGGGTTGAGCCCCATATCAGGCTCCCTGCTCAGTGGGAGCCTATTTCTCCCTCTCCCTCGCCTGCCACTCTCCCCTACTTGTGCTCACTTGCTCTCTCTCACTCTCCATTAAATAAATAAATAAAATCTTTTAAAAAGTAAAAATGATATTTACTATAATACAGACTTTGGATAGGCACTAACCTCAAAGAGTGAGATTGCAAGAGATTATTTTTTTAAAAAGATTTCTCTGGACATGTAGTCAAGATTTCCATTTTATTTCCTTTATTAGAGTTAAAAGAATTACAAGCAGTAATGTATGTATGTGGTCTCTGTGTATTTTGACTAATACGAAAGCCTATTGAGAGACCGGAGTCCGAAATAAGTAGTAACTAGAAATATAGAATATGGTGATTCCTAAAATATTAGCATGGCCTGTATGTTACAGCTGGCAGGTTTTTGAGCCAAAATTCATTCCCAGCAATAAACTAAGTAGTCACCCGAATCTCTACATTTCAGGCTCTTCTTCAGGAAAACTCATTGGGTTGGAAGTGAAAATGTACAGTGAGGCCTTGGTAGAGCTATAAAAAGGAAAAAGGGTTTTATTAAAGAGCACAATTGTGTCCCATTTGGAGTTCTTTTTTCTTCCCACTTACTCTAATGACATAGTAGAGTAGAAAGGGGCTTTGTTGAGAGAATCAAGAATCCTAGAATCAGCTATAGCTCCAAATCCCAGTTCTTCCACTCAGTTGTGACTGGGCGCAGGTCAGTCACTAGACCTGAGTCTGTGTGTCTTTTCCCACATAACTGCAAAAAAGCAGTAGCTATCGCATAGAGGAAATGAGAAAATGTGTGTTACCTACTTCCGTGAAGAAAAGGACGTTCAAGGAGGTGAGGCACATGTGTCCAGGTTTATGAATCCAGCTGATAGTTGCTTTGATTCCTAGATCAGTGCTCTCATGAAGCTGCAGTATAGTTCCTGAGCTTTTCCTGTCCGTGTTGGGAGACCTAAAAAATGGCACATTTCTCTACGTGATTCTTGTTCAGACCTAAAAGAGGCCTCGAATCTATTCGACCCTACTGTGTTCCTCCAAACTATGACATACTGGGCGGGAGGCCTACATAGGCTGTTGGTTACATGGTATGATTTCAGGCACCTCGTGAATTTCCCCTCCCCATGAAACTCTCCGCCACGTATATCCATTGGGCATTTTTTATTGTGCACCCACTTCATGCCAGGGACTGCTTTAGACAAAGGAGAGGCAGCAGGTAACAATATATATTCCATCAAGTATCTGCCTTCATAGAGCTTACATTCTGGGGGCAGCGGGCGTGGACAGACAACGAAGAAGTGAGATAAGAGTGGGCTGTGTTAGGAGCATGAAGGGGGAGAAGAGTGTGATGTGGTAATAACAGAGGAGGCCGCTTCAGAAGGTGGACAGGGAGGGCTTGCCGGGGAGTTAGCACTCGGACAACCTGAGAGCATGAGGTGCAGCGAGTGGTGCCAAGTGCTGGGAGAGACCTCCTCACCAGAGGCCTTGCTGGAGTAACCTTGAAGCTATCATCCCTCATTTGTTTTCTTGCTATGACAAGGTTTCCAGAAGGCAGACAGCTAAACATGCTAAGTACCTGGTCAGGAATCCGCACTACCGAGAGCACACAGTTGCTCAGAATCAGGACGGGGTGCGGAGGCGGGCGCTTCCCAAAACAATTTCACCTACCGCACAGCTTGGCCTAGTGTTGGCATGTTCGTTCGGCCATCACATACTCTCCTGCTTTATCTCATGCACCTAATTTATGCATGATGGATTAATTACTGAGCACGATTGCCCACCATGGTGGGTGTAACACCTATGCCCTGAAAGGTTGACCTGGGGTCATGCTGGGGGGTGCAGAGGCTTGGAACCTGACTGGAAATGACTTGGATCATGGGAGAGAGCTAAGGTCAGGGTGAAGGGAACAGAGCCAAGTAGGACTGGGAAAATAAACAGAAGGCATATGGTCAAGAACGAGTGGATGTACTGGGAGCCAAGCTGGGGAGCGGGGGGAGGGCACTGACAAAAGTTGGTGCCCTGAGGAGACCAGCCAAGCCTTGTGGCATGGGAATGAGCTCTGGGTCATTGAAATTATTTTCAGAGCATGGATTGAGCCACCCACGGTTTGAAACAGATGGACGTTTAAGCAAATATCATCAGCTATAATCAGCTGCATTTCTGACCATAAGAAGAAATGTATGCCTGTGTGTGTGTGTGTGTGTGTGTGTGTTTATGGCCTTAGCCTTTACTCTTCCGTTGTATGCAGCTGAGTTTCATATCAGTGAACACCACAAATGCCACCAAGAACTGTTTTAGAATTCAACAATTTCTTCATTCTTGGGATAAAAGCCAAGTTTCCAAGTCATTTCAGGGCCATCACTATTGACTCATTAATTCCGAGTTTGAAAAAATCAAAACCCATGTATGTTGTTTTAGAAGTTGCATTTGTTTTGTCTCCTTACCGTATT
Source organism: Meles meles (assembly GCF_922984935.1). Taxonomy (NCBI): domain Eukaryota; kingdom Metazoa; phylum Chordata; class Mammalia; order Carnivora; family Mustelidae; genus Meles; species Meles meles. Next base: position 58,511,025 of record NC_060077.1, read on the forward strand.
GTGGGCAGGCCAGCTAAGGAAGCACCTCCTGGAAAGTACCCGACAGGACTGACACAGAATGACGAGGGTGTTAAAATAGAGGTAGATCTTCAAGGCTAGCTCACAGGACTGACACAGAATGACGAGGGTGTTAAAATAGAGGTAGATCTTCAAGGCTAGCTCTAGAACCTCCTTTTGCAGGTGGTTGGAGAAATCTGTGTTTTCATCTTCTTGTTTTTAAAAATAGTACTTCGAATACATAGTGGTATGGACAGAGCAAATTTAATCTTTTTTTAAAAATAGATTTTATTGGGGCACCTGGGTGTCTCAGCGGGTTAAGCCTCTGCCTTCGGCTCAGGTCATGATCTCAGGGTCCTGGGATTGAGCCCCGCATCGGGCTCTCTGCTCAGCAGGGAGCCTCTCTCCCTCTCTGTCTCTGCCTACCTCTCTGCCTACTCGTGATCTCTCTCTCTGTCAAATAAATAAATAAAATCTATTAAAAAAAATTTTTTTTTAGATTTTACTTATTTATTTGACAGATAGAACACACAAGCAGGGGGCAGCAGAGGGGGAGAGAGAAGCAGACTCTCTGAGCAGGGAGTCCGATGTGGGGCTCAATCCCAGGACCCTGGGATCATGACCTGAGCCAAAGACAGACGCTTAACCAACTAAGCCACCCAGGCGCCCCAAATTTAATCTGTTTTTAAAAGTAGCAGTTAATGGTAAAAGAGTTGAGCACCTTGGACAAATATTTTCGGTTGATTCCCTCTGAGAAATAAATCTCTCTCCTTAGCTGGAATTAGGACTTTGGATTGTCACACTAAGTGAAACTTTGGATGCATGTTAAAAGCATTATCATTAAGCAGTGACTGATACACCGAAGAGCACGTTAATAATTGCAGTGGTTCACAACATCCATTTTGACAAAATAGACATGTTTTGTCATTGTGGCCATGTCCTGCTGTTTCTCTGCTGTCTCTCTCTGAGGTCAGTCCTGCCTTCAGCTCTGCTACCCGAGGAGGCCCTTCCGCTGGCCGGTGGCACTCTCCAGGGAGGGTCCGCGGCTGGAGGAGTGAGTCTTTCGTTTGTTGTCTGTCTGATCCCATAACAGAGTCACAGAGCCCCGTAAAAATAAAACAGATGCATGTCTGCGCACAGCAGCTTAAGTGTGTTCTTATTACCTGAAGACAATAAGTGACCTCTTAAATTCTCATCCCAGCCCTACAATCCATGCATACATCAATTATTCCACAAGTAAATGGAAGCCTTAATACCCGATTTTAAATGAAACCCAATATGGTTTGTGATGTCTCTCCAGGGAGATTTTATCCCATCAGAGTTTGTCTTTCAGAGATACCCTCTTTAACTCTGGCTTCACTGGGTCCTGATCCCCCTCCTCAAACAAATACTGTCTCCCTGCCCCCTCCCCCCCATTTCAGGTCACAAGTAAAGAGAAAGTGATGAATTGAGAATTATCTGGAGATAGTCTTTCCTTGGTGAAATGTTTAAATCCCACCCCTCACGGTATTGAATCTAGAGAATGAATTATGCACCGCTGAAAAGCAGGGAAGTTTCTGGTTCAGGGGACACATTGACTTGTCACTCCCTGCTGATGCCCAGTTCATTATGAGGAACAACCACAGGAGACTTCACATCCGCCTTTTGTTAGGGAGGGAGCCAGGAAGGAGGCACTCAGGCAGAATCTAGTCGTGTTGTTGCAAGGCTTTTCAAAGGAAAACTCCCTCGTTTAACTGACTGTCTGCTGTGGGACCGAATCTCTTCTGTACCCCTCAGATGGAGGCGCTAACCTAGTTTCTAACGCAGAAGTCGTCTTGGAGAACAACTTTTGGGGTTTCTTCCTTTGGCTCAGTATTTGATCCGCTGCTGCTTCAAAATATTGATCGGTTATTTTAGAAAGATGCCACTTGTAAGAGAAGGAAATATTCAGTGTTATACCTATGATGGGCTAAATCTCTTTTTAAAATCTTAGAATTGTGACTGATTAGAAGTATTTGCAAAATGTCCATCTCTGTTAAAATGACAAAAAATTATTTCTAGGGAAAAAGCTATGTTTGCAAGTCTGTTTGAAATAGTGCCCCCCCCCACCCCTACTTCATCTGGTAGGGAGGATAGGTAGGTAGGTAGGCAGGCCAACCTTGACAATCCTAAAAAACTTAAGGCAAACACCTCCATGTGAGATAGGAACGAAAAGTGAGGCCTTGACCTGGACCAAGTGTAAGTCCAATGACTGGTAAAGGAAAGGTGTTCTTATGGCTCAAAGGTGTGTTTTTCTACCTTGGCATGTATGGACACATGGTACAAACAACTTCTGAGATATTTTTAAAGGAAGGCTAACACCTGGTCAGCAGGACATAGCTTCCTATGAAACACTGTTATCTTGAAATATTACTGAAGAAACCACCCGGGCCATGGATTATTATAAAGGCTTCAGAAATCTTTCGTGTGCCTCAACTCAAGTCCGTTTCTCAGGTGAAAGAGAAATTGCGTTATTCTTTGGACGACTTTTCCAGGCGGCTCTTTGTTTTCATCTATGAGAAATTGGGTGAAGGGTGGACTGCATATATTTATCTTAGATTGGGAGAGGGATATTCTCCCGTGATAGGGGAACATGTGGAGAAGAGGGACCTGTTAATGAGAGCGAAGACAGAGAGCCACAAATATGGGTATAGCTGTCAGATGTCGGGGTAAAATGTGTGAATGGAATGCATTGGCACAGGGCAGGTCGAATTTTCAGAACGTTTTGTGTTGAATGTTATGTTTCCAGTTGCATCCAGGCTCCTTTAGGGAGTGGCATAAAGAAGGTAACTTACGTCAGGAAGGTATTTTAACAGTTCAGCTTTAGAATGGGTTTGGGGTAAATCTAAGCCAAATGGGGCCTCCTTACAGAGCCGCAGACAGTAGTCAACCACTTAGGGCTGTTCTTCCGCAGATGGTCGTGTCTAAACTTGGGAAGCCTGGCACACTGAGATGTTAGTTGTAGGGGGAAGAAATCAAAATGAAAATAAGTTCCACATGCCTCATTCCCAAAATTAATTTCTCAGACTTCTCTCCTTATAGCCACACACCCAAAACAGGACTGGAGCCAGGATCCTGCGACACCTGGCCTGTCGTGAGCCTCACTGAAAGAAACCGTTTCTTTCAAAAGGAGTGATCAGTCAAAGTGTGAAGGGAGGAAATGAGAAGTAGCTGCCTCCCCAGACCCCATGTATGGCTGTGATTTATTTGTAAGAGTTAGGGTGGGGCAGAGAAAGAAAATGAGTTACGTAAGAAAGAATTTCAGTTGCGGGCCACACATGATGCTTACTTGCTAGGATAGCTTATATATTTGTCAAATTTTGGAGAGACGCTCCTCTGGAATAATTCACAAACTTGGCCAAATTTGTTCTTGGACATCCAAATTGCAGAATATTTTGTAATTGGTTTAGAGGCCCATGCCTTGGAAGGTGATAGAATCCATCCTTCGGTTTCCGTGGTTTGGGGCTTGCCAAGTCTTTATCCAGGCTTTGCTCAGTAGGCAAACTCCAGTCTGTCGCGTAAAATTCCTTTTGTTTCGGTAAGCAGAAGTGCGCTTTCTAATTTATATGGCTAACTGCTGCAGAGTTTAAACTAGCTGAACCTCTCCCCTTCCCACCGCCACGTGTTGAATACTGAGACAAAATTGACACACGGGCCCCCAGCCTGAGGCTGTCCTTTTTTCTGAAGTCACTATCCACAGAAAAGTCAGAGTCGTGACTTTGCCTGCTGGAGGTATGAAGGGATTTTTGTTTTTCTGTATGTTGTTCTTTCTCCTATTTGCAAAATATCTATATAGCCGGCTTTTCAGAAAGGCATGCAAATACTCATGGTAAGAGTGTATAAATATATTGTTGTTACTGGTTTATTTTTAAGTGGTAATAGTGAATGCAAATTCATTTGAAAATAAAATTTAAGCGGCCACCCCAGTGGCTCAGGGGGTTAAGCGTCCGACTCCTGGTTTCAGCTCAGGTCATGATCTGTGGGTCCTAGGATGGAGCCGCACCTCAGGCTCCACGCTCAGTGGGGAGTCTTCTTGGGGATTCCCTCCCTCTTCTTCTGCCCCTGCCCCTGCTCAGCTTGCATGTGGGTACGCGCTCTTTCTCTAAAAGAAATCTTCCAAAAAAAAAAAAAAATGTAAATACTGTGTCAAAATACAGTGGCGCAGGGACTGTCATGCTAGGGAATTGTCCTTTATCTACTTTCAGTGTTGCGGTACTTATCAGGTCTTAAATACCTACGATCTGGTTAAAAATCTGACGGAAACCTGCAAATTAGAGGGCGGTGCTTTGACTTCCTTTTTTTCAAGGGTGGCAGAGAGAGAAGTGTTTATGGCCCAGAAACAGGATTGCAGGTTATATCAGAATAAACTGTTGTGTCCATGGAAAAGACATGCTGAAGATCCAGAGTAAACTTTGCACAGACTGTTCCCTGTCTTTTTATTCTGTAGAACCTGGTGTTACTTACCTTTCTCAGCCATTCATTTTTCTTGGCTGAGTCTTTGGAAATTAGTAAACTTAAAAATTAGTATTTTGAGGGGTGCCTGGCTGGTTCAGTGGGTGGAATGTGTGACTCTTGATCTCAGGGCTGTGGGTTCAAGAACTATGTTGGGTGTAGAGATTACTTTAAAATTAAAAAATTAATATTTTGAAGTTTTCTTAATGGAAGCACAATTGACATGCAATATTCTACTGGCTTCATGTGTACAACATGGTGATTTGACAGGCACTGTGAACTGATCAGAATAAGTCTAGTTACTGTGTCACCATACAGAGTTAATACAACACTATTGACTACATTCCCCATGCTGTGCATTACATCTCCCAGACTTATTTTATAACTGGAAATTTGTATCCCCTGATCCCCCTTCATTCACTTCCCAGACTTCCTCCCCCTTACCCCTCTAGCAATTGCCACTGTATTGTCTCTATCTAGGAATCTGGGTTTTGTTTTTTTAGATTCCACTTATAAGTGAAATCATATGCTACTTGTCTTTCTCTGACTTCACTTAGTGCAAAACTCTCATAGTCCATCCATGTTGTCCCATGTCACAAATAACAAGATTTCCTTCTTATGGCTGAGTAGCTCTGATGTGTGTGTGTGTGTGTGTGTGTGTGTGTGTGTGTATCACATCATCTTTATCCATTCATCATTCATGCATGCTTAAGTTGCTCTGTATCTTGGCTCTTATAAATAATGCTGCACTGAGCATAGGGGTGCATATATCTTTTCAAATTAGTGTTTTTGTATTCTTTGGATAAATACCCAGAAGTGGAATTGCTGGATTATATGGTAGTTCTATTTTTAATTTTTTGAGGAACTCAATATTCTTTTCCACGGTGGCTGCACCAATTTACATTCCCACCAACAGTGCATGAGGATCCCTTTTCTCGACATCCTCACCAGCACTGTTGTTTCTTGTCTTTTTGATGCTGGCCATTCCAACAGGTGTTCAGTGATACCTCACTGTGGTTTTAATTTGCATTTCTCTGATTCATGATGTTGGGCACCTTTTCGTGAGCCTATTGGTCTTCTGTATGTCTTGGGGGAAAATGTATTCAGATCCTCTGTCCTTTTTTTAATTGGATTAGTTTATGACTGATTTGTATGAGCTCTTGATATATTTTGGATGTTAACCTATTGGATATATGATTCACAGATGTCTTCTCCCAGTTCTCATTTTGTTGATGGTTTGCTTTGTTGTGCAGAGGCTTTTTAATTTTATGTAGTTACACTTAGTTATCTTTGCTTTTGTGACCCTTGTCTTTGGCGTCCGATCTGAAAAAACATTCAGACCAATGTTGAGGAGATTATCACCTACGTTCTCTTCTAGGAGTTTCATGCTTTCACATCTTAAATTCAAGTCTGTTATCCATTTTAAGGTAATTTTTGTATATGGATAAGTTCTTGGTCTAGTTTCATTCTTTTGCAAGTTGCTGTCTGGTTTTCTCATCACTATATATGGATGAGATGGTCTTTTCCCCATTGTATATTCTTGCCTCCTTTGTCTTAATTGATCATACGTACATGTGTGGGTTTATTTCTGGGCTCTCTATTCTGTTACATTGATTTATGTGTCTGGTTTTTTGCTAATACTATACTGTTGTGATTACTATAGCTTTGTAATATAGTTTGAAATCAGGGGGCATGAGACCTCTGGCATTATTCTTTTTTGTCAAGATTGCTTTGGCTATTTGGGGTCTTCTGTGTATCCATACAAATTTTTATATTCTAGTTCTGTAAAAAAATGCCATTGGAATTGCACTGAATTTGTAGATTGCTTTGGGTAGTGTGGACATCTTAACAATATTCTTCCAATCCATATTCACAGAATATCTCTCAATTTATTTGTGTGTCTTTGAATTTCTTAGATTGATGTCTTATATGAATTATTTTAATTCCTCCCCTGCTGTCCTCACAAGATTCTTTCAAGGATCAAAATGGAAGCATGAAATCACTTTAAAATAAAAGAAAAAGCCCTTGTGTTATCCAAACATTTCTGAATAAGCGGAGGCTGGTACTTTTATATTATAAGCTATATTGGCAGCCAAGAAATTATAATGAAATTTTAGGATTTTAGAGTGTGTCCACAGAAAAGCAAAGATTATTAAATATTCTTTTACCAGCCCTGAGTTTAACTTTTGTAAAAGATCAGTTTTCTTCTGGGAACCATTTAGTCACCTGAATGCTTTAAGCTTGAATATACTGGAGTTGCCCTGGTACAAAAAGTGCGAGTTGAAGGATTAGGGAAGATAAAAGCATGGATGGCAGAGCAGGAATAGAATTCTTTTTTTAAAAATTATTTTTATTAACATATAATGTGTTATCTGCCCCAGGGATACAGGTCTGTGACTTATCAGGCTTGCACATTTCACAGCACTCACCATAGCACTTACCCTCCCCAATGTCCATAACCCAACTACCCAGGAATAGAATTCTTCTTTTGCTTTGGCTCCACCTGATTTCCTAGAGGTTAGGAAGAGCACCAGCCCTCCGCAGAGAAGGGCCCTGGGCCCAGTGCTCTCTGTCTAAAATCAGAAGGCGTTGTGCATTCAGATGGGAAACTAATAAAGGAAGCGCGGGACAGTCACAAAGTAAAATGACTTGCTAGTATCTTGGTGAAATTTAGAGGAAGGTTGGTAAGAATATTCTAATCAACATGAATTATAATTAGAAATTAACTATACTGGTTCCATTACTATTAGTGTGAAGTAGGTATAGAACTCTATTTAATGTGTTGTTGTTTTATTTTAGAAAATGTAAGAAAATAGGGGCACCTCCTGGCTCAGTCAATAGAGCATGATCTTGGGTTCATGAGTTCAAGCCCCACATTGGGTATAGAGCTTACTTTAAAAAAAAAAAAAAAAAAGAAAAAGAAAAGAAACTTGAAATATTCCTAACCTTCATTCACTCACCCTCCTCTTGGTCTGCCCTCCATTCTGGTTTTCCCACAGGTCCCCTAAAGCAGGTTGCTCTTATTGCTGGGGTTTCTGGGGACTGCAGCTATGTTGGGTAGAAAAGGGTTGTGGTAGAGGTTAGAGGGATGAGTTTTGTAACTAATTAACTGGAATTTTTCTAAAGCAAAAATCAGATGCTATTTCATTGCCTGGTCTTTCCAATGAGCTCCTTCAAGGCACATAGTGCTTTACCTGCCTTTGTGAGCTGAATGTCTATTTGGATATGGAAGGATTGTTGACCTTAGGGGATGTTATCAGTAAAGACTGGAGGAGAGTGTGGTTCATTGGCAGAACCTCCAGCAAAGAAATGACTTGCTTCCCTGTCCTCATGGATTTCTTAAAAGCCGTTGGATTTCTTAAAACCCTCCCACCTGTTCCTTGGTTGCACACTTTTTCTATTAGGAAACCACAAAACATCTCTACTCACTTTATTGGGATTATCTTTCTAAATCACAGACCTGATTGGATCTCTTCTGCTCTGTGGTTAGTTGTCTTTAAATCATCTGGACAAAAAATTTCATTACAATTGGCTGAACATCACGTAGCACAACTCTGGGCCTGCACCTTATCCTACAATGATGGTTGGTAGAGCAGAGCTTTCCAGAATTGCCTGAGGAAGAAACCATCAGAAGATTACTTCAACTGCCAAAAGTTAGGCCAGCAAGTGAAAATTACTTCAAGCATTTCAAAATGTTCTAAGTCTTGAATTATCTTTATCACGATTTTATATCATTTCCATAGTCACACAAAGTTTGATTAGGTATTAAAAACGAACGATTTTGTTTAATAAATGATGGCTGAAGAAAACAGTGCATGTTATTAACCAGATCTTCAAAAACCTCTAATAGTGTTGTAGAAAAGAAGTGAAGATGGTGCCATTATCTGAAATGCCAGTACTAGGAGGGTTTTGTTTTGTTCTTGTTTTTGTTTTTAGGTCTTCAGGGGAAAAGAACTTAGAGATAAGGGTGCTCTTAGGGATAGATGGATATTTATTTTATATTTATAAAAAACGTCAGGGTACCTGGGTGGTTCAGTCAAGCATATGATTTCAGCTCAGGTCATGATCTCAGGATCTTGGGATCCCTGCTGAGCAAGGTGTCTGCTTCTCCTTCTCCTTCTGCCCCTCCTCTCCTCATACTGTCTCTCTCTCAGACAAATAAAATCTTTTTTTAAAAAATCTTCAGGGCGCCTGGGTGGCTCAGTGGGTTAAGCCACTGCCTTCGGCTCAGGTCATGATCTCAGGGTCCTGGGATCGAGTCCCGCATCGGGCTCTCTGCTTGGCAGGGAGCCTGCTTCTCTCTCTCTCTCTCTCTGCCTGCCTCTCTGCCTACTTGTGATCTCTCTATGTCAAATAAATAAATAAAATGTTTAAAAAAAAAAAACTTCATTTAGCACAGGAGGTAGAAAGCAGATTTTTATTGCTATAGGCATAATAAATACTCCAAACCTAACTCTCTTACAAATACGTAGATTTTTGTGTAAAACAAGATTTTTCTGTCCTATATAGCCATGCTTAAAAATATTTATTTCTAAATACTATTTGTGACTAAAGAAGTAAGGAACCTTTAGAGAAATAACCGTTTTTATGTCTAAGGCAGGAAATGTTCAGGTTGGGCCTAGAACATTTCGTCATACCAGAAAGCAAGGAGGTGATCAAAGACTACTGGGACCTTGTCAGAAGAACTCAAAAAACAGCTTGAATAAGTTCTTGCAAGCTCACACCAGTAAAGATTTAAACTGTGGTTGGTTGAGCGTGGATTGAAACATACTTGCTATGAGTTCATAATTCTGCTTCAAAAATAAAAACCTCATTAATCATGTTTGGAGAATAGTAGAGAACTACCTCATTATTTTGAAAAATGGTAAAGCAAATCAGGCATCTATCCTGTCTTTGTTTCATGACCAGTACCTCACAGGGGAAATTTCTCTTTGTAGAACTAGTCTTGGTTCAAAAATGAGTGATAGACTATGACTCTGCAGTCTAAAGAATTGGTGGCTCTGAACAAATAGCGTTAATAGCTAACAATATCCCAAAGGGAGTCAGACATGATGTGTCTCCTGATGGAGGTTCAAACACTGCAAGATAATCCTGCCTCCAAACCCTCAATTAGAACTTGAATCCTATCTGGGCTGTGGATCAAATGATCCATTTGTAGGAACCGTAGGGATAGAGGAATATGTCAGACCACACCCACAGGATGCAGTGAGCAAAATTGTAGTAACTGTACAAGAAACAACCCAGTTACTTCAACAATAAAAAAAAAAAAGAAAAAATATAGACTGCAAAGAAAATATTAGAAATGAAGAAGAAATCTATAGATAGAAGAAATCTAAAGTACACATCAAAGAAGCACAATGTATGAATCTTATTTGTCCAGATTCAAACAAACTGAAAAAATTAACATTATAATGCATAATTTGATACTATTTTTTTTATTTTCAGATGTGATAATGCTGTTTGAGTTTTTTTAATGTCCTTATTGTTCAGAAACATATGCTGAAATACCCATAGGCAAAATGATGAGATGCTTGGCACTTACTTCAGAATAAACTGACTTGGGGAGCAGAGGGTGGGATCTGGGACAGAGTATGGACTAGTATAAATGGAACAGGATTGGCCAATGTTGATAACTGTTGAAGCCAATAAACACAGCTGGTTTTTTTATGTATCAAAAACTTTCAAAATAAGTTTTATATATATAAAATTTGGGGGGGTACCTGGGTGGCTCAGTCAGTTAAGCGTCTGCCTTCAGCTCAGGTCTTGATCCCAGAATCCTGGGATTAAGCTCCGCATCGATTTCTCTGCTCAGCAGGGGGCCTGCTTCTCTTTCTCCCTCTGTCTGCTGCTCCCCCTGCTTGTGTGTGTGCTCTCTCTCTCTGTCAAATAAATAAAAACCTTAAAAAAAATTTTTTTAAATAAAAGTTGACACATTTTACATAAAAATAGGTGAGTAGGGGCACTTGAGTGTCTCGGTCCATTGAGCGTCTCACTCTTGATTTTGGCACAGATCATGATCTCATGTTCGTGGGATTGAGCCCCACGTCTGGCTCTGTGCTCAGTGCGGAGTCTTCTTGAGCTTCTCTCCCTTTCCCTCTGTCCCATCTCCTCTGCATGTTCTCTCTTTCTTATGTATTTATAAATAAATACATACTTTTTTAAAGATTCAAGTATTTTATGTTGCACAGAACTAGTAAAATTACAAAGTTTCAACCAGGTTTAAATGTTAATTTTTTTTTTTTTTTTTTTTTAACTAGTGTATACCTGTTAGAATGGCCAAAATGCAGAACACAGACAAAACCAAATGCTGGTGAGGATATGGAGCACCAGAAACTCATTCATTGCTGGTGGGACTGCAGAATGAGTACAGCCACTTTGGATAGACACCAAAGACAGTTTAATAACTTCTTATAAAATTCAACATACTCTTATCATACAGTCTACCAATAGTGCTCTTTGGTATTTACCCAAATGAATCAAAAACTCACATCCACACAAAAACCTGCACATGGATGTTTGTAGCCATCTTATTCATAATTGCCAAAACTTGGAAGCAACCAAATGCCCTTCATTAGCTGAGCAGTGCATTCAGACAGTGGAGTAGTCAGTGCTAAAAAGACTAAGCCATGAAACGACTTGGAGGAAGCTTCACTGTGCAGTACTCAGTGAAGGAAGCCAATCTGAAAAGGCTTTATGCTGTAGGATTCCCTGCATGGCGTTCTGGGGAAGGCAGAACCTTGGAACAGTATGAAGATCCGTGGTTGCGAGGGATTGCGGGGAGGAAGGTATGAAGCAGCAGAGCAGAGAGGATTTTTAGAGCAATGAAACTACTCCGTATGACACTACAGTGGTGGCTTCCTGCCATCGTGTATTTGTGACAACTCGTAGAACGTATGACACCAAGAGGGAACCCTACTGTAAACCACGGACTTGAGGTGGTGGAGCATCAGTGTGGGTTCATTGACTGCAACAAATGTACCAGCTGGTAGGGATGTGTATAGGGCAGAGCATGGCAGGGGAGAAGGGGGGATGTCTATGGGAAAACTCTGCTTCCATTCAATTTTGCTATGAACAGCTCTAAAAAATAAAGCTTATTAATATAAAAAAAGGAAACCAGTTACACAGAGTTTCAGATAACAAAATATTTAAGCAAAACCTTTTCTGTATATATCACTCTGGTGAAAAGTTGGTGAAAGGTGTCATGAAATGATCAGAAGGAGTATATTAATTAAAGGGAAGGCTCATGCAATTAGTACGTGTCTTTCAGATTATTCAGATGTTTTTATATATTTTTTATAAAAGCTTTGTTCAGAGCTTTTAGAAATAGAGAATACCAGGTTAAGGATTTCTTTTTTTCAAGGGAACTTAAATGAAGCCCATTTCTAAAGTGGATTTTCTCCAAAGCTGATTAAAGAAAAGTGCGGAGCTTACCTAGCTTATCACTGCCCCGCTTACCTTACATGGGAGGGGGTGGGGGAGCACACGTCTCTTGCAGCATTTTATTGAAAGCCTACTCTGTCTGGAACTGAACTAGGCACCAGGGATATACAAGAATAAAAATGGACAAAATCCCTGCCCCCGTGGAGCTTCTTCCTAAGTCTATGAAGAGGGAAAGAATAAGAGATGAGGCCTCCTTGATGAAGGAGATGAGGGCATGTGCCTTAAAACTGGGTGAGGGTCCAAAGTGAAGCCACAGCAGGACAAAGGCCTTAAGAGGAGGTAAGCTGGAGGAGTTCCAGAAACAGCCAGGGGGCTGCCTGATGGCGTGCGGTGAGGTAGAGGGTAGTAAGGAAAGGTGTCAGAATATATCAGGCTGGCTAAAGCTTGGTAAGAACTTTGGATTGTACTGTGGGATGAGCAACCCTTGGAGAGTTTTAAACTACGGAGAGAGAGCATCTGATTTTTGTCAGTAGGGTCACTCTGGCTGCTGTGTTGAGAATACATGGTGGGGGGCGAGGGTGCACGTTGCGGGACCCAGGAAAAGACTTATTACTGCAAAGCACCAGGTGAGCACTGACCAAAGTTGGAAAATATTTTGATGGTAGAGCCAGTAGAATTTGCTGGTGGATCAGATGTGGTGGTGAGGGAAACAGAGGAGGCAAGAGTGGGCATGGTGTCTTTAGCCTGAGCAGCTGGATGCAACGGAGCTCCCATTCCCATCTCCAAGCAGTGTGCAAGGGGGAGCTGTTGGCAAGTGGTGAAAGTATGACAAAGTTATGTAGAAAGATGAAACGTGACCCAGTGCACATGTGACAACTTTTTAATACCACACATAGGTTTAAGGATGACAGTGAGACCAAGTTACATGAGTAAATGGGTATCTTAGAACCTAAAAACCTTGGGAGTCCTGCAGAGGGAGACGTGAAGTGGTCCTGCATGAACAGTACGTGGCATTTCATCGTATCTAAGCCAATACGTGGAAGAGGGAGAAAGAAGGGAAAAGGCTCAGCCGAAGCAGGCCTTTTCCATCCCGTTAGGGTTCTGCCCAGGGTCCTGACCTTGAATAGGTATCTTTTATGCTCTGGAGTTAATTTTTTCCTTATTTGTCTTTTTCTAGTTGGGGAATGGCGGTCAATGTGTATTCTACCTCGATAACCCAAGAGACTATGAGCAGACATGACATCATCGCATGGGTTAATGACATAGTATCTTTAAACTACACAAAAGTGGAACAGCTTTGTTCAGGTAAGAGATTCTTTTTTAAGAATGTATTTACCTAAATGTCTACTGCATAGCATGTGGAATGTTATTTTATGATCCGCAGATGATGTATCTTGGGTAGGAAAAAATATTTATCTGTATTGACCTATAGTTAAAGGGGGAAAACTCAGATGCAACTAAAGAACGTGCAGAGAGAAATGATAGTGGGCATCTAAAAGCATAGAACAGTCGCAACACATATAATGGACGGTCTCTATAATGCTGCCTTATTGGTCTTCTAGGCTCTTCTCAGTCATCCCGTCAGCCATCGCACTTCTGCTCCTAAAACACAGATTGGGTCTTGCAACCCCTTCTTAAAAAACCTCCCAGACTCCACCTTGTCCTTCCTACAGGATAAAGTTCATTCTTTTTCATGGCTGATAAAGTTTTTTCTGTTTTTGCTGCATCGTTCCTCCTCAGTTTCTACATCTCTGCGTGCATCTCCCTGTGCCTCAGTCCCACAAAATCCTCTGTTCCCCACAGACTGCCTTTTGCATTCCATAACTTGTTTCATGCTCCTCTTGCAAAAGATGTCTTTCTCCTTTCCGTTTGTGTTATAATCTTTCACACTTAAAAATCTGACTCCGTCGTCACCCCTCTGAAGAGTTCCCCAGATGTTCCAAAAACACTGTGCCCACTCTTCCAGAGTAAGACTTGACCATGCTGTGTTACAAAGTCCAGCTCCTTCTCGCCTGAAGGCACCAGAAGTCCTTGAGAACAGGACTGAGTTTTATTCTTCGTCAGATGCCCAAGGTGGCACCATGCCTGATATCAAGTAGGTTTGCAGGGAATGCATGTTGAGTTTAAAAAAAAAAAAAAGAAATGAAGATTTGATCAGTGATAAAGTAGGAGCATGTTTTAAAAACATGCCACTGCTAAAGTAATTCATCTTTAGAGTGTTTATCAGAGAAGGTCTTCCTTTGGATGTAGGAAGTATTTTCTTCTTGTGAATTATGGGTGAGAGTTTTCCTCTCTGGCTCGGACATGAGAATGGTATTAGGAAATATTCCTGAAGTGTGCTTGCATGAAATTCCACAAGACGTAACAGATAGAAGGGAGTTAGCAGGTTCAGCTGGTACAGCGGGAAGACCTCCTGTGTTTCCTAGGGGAGGCCTGTGTAAAGAGATTTCATGAAGTGTCATCAGGATTTGGAGAGCCCCAGGAGACCCCTCAGTCCAGCACCCACCAGTGAATGTTTTCTGCTTTGCCTAGGTCAAGATTTGAGTCAGATTCTAGAGGACAGATTTTCACTTCTCCTGACACCTCTTCTCCCATGATAGTTTGTCTCCCAAGGAACAGAGTGGGGTTGGCTAGAACTGAGGCTTTACCTCCCTCACCCTCCTGGTCCCCAGGCCTCAAACATAAGTCCTGTGATTTGTGAGGTCAGTAATGGATGCTCACCAGCCGGTTCTTTACCCTTGAGTACAAGCTACAGAAAAGCTGGCATAGACTGGCATAGACACGCGAAGTCTATCTTGTTGGCCTATTGAAATGACTCCAGTAGTCACTGTTGGAAACAGCCCCTGTTGCATCTCATTCAACTGTAGATTCTACGCAATCACGTTTTATGGTACTGTTCTTGCTATGCGTTCTAGAGCACTCTAGCATTTTCGTGTGCCTGGGGGAGAAACCCAGAGTTTTCTGTTGTTAGCAATTCCCTTGTTAAAAGCACATATCCCTTCAATATCATAATTGTTGGTAATTCCATTTCTCCACTGCGCCCTACACATACTCTTCCCTCAGAGATGCGTGTTGCCGGGTGAATGAAAATCCGCTTGCGACTGCTGGGGGCAAAGACAGAAACGTGTATCTTACTCTCAAAGAGGGTGTATGCACCTGCGGATAAGGGGGTTGGGGCTGGTTATTAAGAAAAGAGATGGGAAGGAAGGAGTTCAGTGATGGATGAGCCTGTGAACAGCTTTCTCTGTAATAAGCATAGAGAGTTTTTGCTAGCGAATGCAGTGAGAAGGCAATTAGGATTTTTAGATAGAGTAGTAATAGATGTAATAAATGTTTGGATGATAAATGTAATTTTTTTGCCGACCTTTCATGTTTCTAATAAGGCAAATTCAATAAAATTTTCAGCGGCCTTTGTGAAAGATTCTTGTACCGTTCTCTTAAAGCATTGGTATGCATTTTACAGCCGCTTGCAGCTGGATGAAACCTGCTAGAAACCATTCTGGTCACTCCTGAACAGATAATTTTTATTAAGATAACTCACTGGCTGCCTAAGTTTACAAGGTTGGTGATTCAGAAGAATAAAGTAGATGCAAAGGTTCCTTTCCACTCTGAAACAATTTTTTGCTCAAAAATACTGTAGTACAGAGGTTAACTTTTTTTTTTTTTGCCTAAATCATGTTAATCCATGTAGTACAAAAATGGGTCTTTAATTTTAGGCAGTGGTTTCCTCAAACTATAGACCGTATGCATTGATAATCTATGGGGCTCCTTAAAAATGCAGGTTCTTCAGGTCCTTGACCTTCTAAATCATTTTCTCTGGATGTGAAGCCTAAAAACTGTATTTTAACAAGCACCCCAGGTACCTTATACCATAGCCAAGACCTTGCAGTGCATTTTAGAGAAACCCCAAACCACTAGAAATGAAGTTAAAATACCCAAAACCTATCAGGCACAGTTTCCTCATTCATAATTTAGTCTGTGACTCTTCTCTTCAGCAATGGCATTTCACAGGAGGATGCCATCTTTCTATTTATTTATTTATGAGTTCATTTATTTATATCCTTCACTGTTCTAGAAGACATTTAAGGCAGCTAGGACAGTGTTATTAGGATAAGAACAAATCACTAAGGGAATTCTCCTCCTCATACTTATAAGTAGTCAAATTCTTGGATAATATTTTTTCCTTCAACTTTTATTTGATTTTTTTTTAAGATTTTATTTATTTGTCAGAGGGATTGAGAGAGAGAGAGAGAAAGAGCACAAACAAGGGGAACAGGAAGAAACAGGCTCTCTACCTAGCAAGGATCCTGATGTGGGACTCAATCCCAGGACCCTGAGATCATGACCTGAGCCGAAGGCAGACACTCACTGAGCCACCCAGGCGTCACTCAACTTTTATTTTAATGACTTCAGTTTACTGTGTGTGATTGTATTTTAATATGCTGTGAGAAAATACACAAAATAACTTCACGTATTTATTTTTTTAACTTCACATATTTAAACTGATTTTTTTCTTTATTCGATAAAATTATTTTTGCTAAAGACTTAGGCTCTAATTGTGGCAGTTCCCTTTGGCATTTTTCCCCCAAGTTGCGTTATTTTCTTTTTTTATTTTCAGCCAAGAGATCTCCATCCAGCTAATACTAAACCTGACGTCAGCTTTTTTTCATAGCTCATAGAGAAGTAACCTACTGCTTCACATTCGTCTTCCTTTTTCTTCAAAATTCTCGGCCTTTATATGACATTCACTTGTATAGAAGAGAGGTGGTGTGAGAAGGCCTCACACTTGGAGATAGATTGCAGTGAGTTGCAAAACAATGAAAATGACTCACTCTTACCTCCTGGTATTTTATCCGAAGAATGTAACCTTATGAAAATCTCCTTTGAACAGTAAATCTGGGCCATGGAACCATAGGCATATTTAGTGTGCATTCATTTCTTGTGAAAAGCAGCCTTTACGTTTCAGGTGAAAGATGGGGCTGGTAAATGGAAAGCAGTTTAACAGGGATGGGCACATGCACCTGTGATCACAGGACACCGTACAGCTCACCTGATTCTGTTGTAAAAATGAGCAGTATTTGTGGATTTCCCACGGTTGAAGTAGGGAATTGAACCCCATGAGGTAAGACTGATTCTGCTTCAAAATACTAAGGTATAGATAGTTCAGTTCCTTCCTATAATTCCCATGGCTTGTGTGGGGTGAGATACTTTGTTTTTGCTCCCGTACAAGCTCAAACCAGTGAATACTCTGTAAGGTACTCAGAGGAAGGACGGACAGCATGGTGCTAAAAATCCAGGAAAGGAAAAAACAACAACAACAACAACAACAAACAGCTTTAACAACTTGAGATACCACATTGGAGATGACGGGAAAGGTAGCAGACTATGTGGAGAGGAACGGAGAGAAACGGGAAGAGGAATTTGATGGGGGTGGAAGAAATGTCCCTTTTCCTTTTCCTCTGCACCCCGCTTCCCCTGTTCCGATACACCAAGTCTCCTTTGAAACTTTCAGCACCCATTTTTGTGTCCTCACCCTCTCCTGCTGGCCGGGATCCAAGCAGCAAAGCCACTGGGTCTGCTGCTGAGTCACTGCGGGGGCTTGGCCAGCGACCTCACGACTAGCAGCCTCAGCACCAGCAGCTCTCCCATTCCTCCAAAGCCTGGTGCAGCCTGCCTGTCCCCTCTGTGCAACCTTCCCTTCCTCCTTCCCACCCACTCCACAGCACAAGCCAACTGGCGACTTTTTACACCTTCAGAGATACGGGGTGGGGGGTGGGGCACCGCCTGGACTATCCTGTGCTGGCTGACAGCTCAGTTACCTTCCTGAGCATTTTAGTCTTTTAGTAAAATTTAATTAGAATTAAACTACTTTTTCAGATGGAAAATCTAGGTATTTTCTTCACTAGCTTAGAAAGAAAGAAACACGATCAGTATTTGATTCAGTTTCAATTTGTGCTTCTCCAAATTGTTTCAAGCTCTGTCTTGGATCAAGTTTCTGGTATTTTTTTTTTTTCTTCGGGGAAAGCTTCTAGATTCAGCTGGTCTTAATGCAATCGCTGTGGTCACATTTACAATTCTGGGGCTTTGATGGCTCTCCGGAAAGGAACTAGGTTTCACAGAAACACTCTGGGGTTCACAAAGGTGTGGCTGTCTGCCATGCCCCGGGGCCTGGACAGGTGCTGTGAGCCCCGCAGAATATTCTTCGTGACTGTTTCTGGCTGCAGTCTGTGCCTCGTAACTAGGTTAATCCCGTCCTAGTGTGTTGTCCCCGTGCCGTTTTTCTTCTGTCCGCAGAGACCTCTTTCAGGACAGGTTAGTGATGAAATCAGCTCAGTGTCTAAATTTAGTAGACCTTCTCCTGTTGGCTCTCTTGAACTGAAACCAAGTAAGGATGTTTCGTCTGTGTCTGTCCGCTCAAGAGCTTACTTAGCTTTATAAAATCACACTGTTATTTGTTATAAGAAAGTTAAGCCCTCTTGGGTTGTGTTGCTATGGTTATAGATGTAATCGTATTACAATGGAATATTATTCATGTTTGTAACCTATTACGAAGAGAGGTAGGTTTTTGTTTGGTTTGGTTTGTGGTTTTGTTTTTTTTTTTGGTTTGGGGTTTTCTTTGGTGACTTTTTTTTTCCCCTCCAGTTTTATTTTAAAATCCATTTACTTGGTCTTAGTATACCGTCTAATTGAAGGGCAGGGGCCAAAAAGTAGGTTGGGTAATGAAGGGAGTGGTCCAGCCTCAGATTCAGTCACTGCACGGAGCGGTATACTCCTGTGTCCCAACTAATGTGCAAGATGAAAGGGAGTTTCTTTCTTGAGCAGAATATAGGGTTTTTTTCCCCTTCTAAATTTATTTACATATATCTTTTTTAATTCTTTATTTAAATACAATGTAATTGACATATCCTGTATTACCAGTTTCAGAGGTAGAATTTCGTGATTCATCAGTGGCGTCTAACACCCAGTGCTCATTACCTCAGGTGTCCTCCTTCATGCCCATCGCCCAGTTACCCCATCCCCCCTCCACCTCCCCTCTGGGAACCTTATTTCCAGGAGTTCAGCATCTCTTATGGTTTGTCTTCCTATTTTCATCTTATTTTGTTTTTCCTTTCCTTCCCCCGTTCATCTGTGTTTCTATCCCCTGTGCTTTGTTTCTTAAATTCCACATATGAGTGAGATCATATGGTATTTGTCGTTCTCTGACTTATTTCGCTTAGCGTAATACCCTCTAGTTCCATCTGCATCGTTGCAAATGGCAGGATTCATTCTTTTTGGTGGCTGAGAAATACTCGTGTGTGTGTGTGTGTGTACATACACACTGCATCTTCTTTAGCCATTCGTCTGTTGATGGGCTCTTTCCATAGTTTGGCTATTGTGGACGTTGCTGCTATAAACTTGGGGTGCAGGTGTCTCTTTGAATTACTATGTTGGTATCCTTTGGATAAATAGCCAGTAGTGCGATTGCTGGGTCGTAGAGTAGCTCTGTTTTCAACTTTCTGAGGAACCTCCATACTGTTTTCCAGAGTGGCTGCACCAGCTTGCATTCCTACCAACAGTGTAGGAGGGTTCCCTTTTCTCCACATCCTCACCAACATCTGTCATTTCCTGACTTGTCAATTTTAGCCATTCTGACGGGTGTGAGGCGGTATCTTATTGTGGTTTTGATTCGTATTTCCCTGATGCCGAATGATGTGGAGCATTTTTTCATGTATCTGTTGGCCATTTGGATGTCTTGTTCGCAGAAATGTCTGTTTATGTCTTCTGCCCATTTCTTGACTGGATTATTTGGTTTTTGGGTGTTGGGTTTGCTAAGTTCTTTATAGATTTTGGACACTGGCCCTTTATCTGATAAGACATTTGCAAATATATCTTCTCCCTTTAGGGAGGTAGATTGCCTTTTAGTTTTGTTGACTGTTCCTTTGTTGTGCAATACTGAAAGTAAACATAAGTTGGTGCTTTGTTTTTGTTGGGTTTTTTGTTTACTGCATTTTGTAATCTTAAATACCCTAGTGGGGAAAAAATGTGTATGTATTCACTTCATTGATCAAACTGGCCCTGTAAAATTGGTTTTTATGTATATGGATAATACATCTTTGAAAGCAATCAACCACATCTTCGTCTAGCTCATTACTGTATTCAGTTCTGATAATCAATTTAGTTTTATTTGGCACACATGTTTTGACCCTTTCCTTGGGCAGGGCCCTGGGAACCCAGATAAATAAAACACAAGTCAATCGGACACAAGTCAATCAGACAAAGACAATTACTGTATGATTTCACTCATATGTGGAATTGAAGAAACAAAAAAGGATCATAGAGGAAGGGAGGGAAAAATAAAATAAGACGAAATCAGAGAGGGAGACAAATCACAAGAGAGACTCTTAACTATAGGAAACAAACTGTGAGGGTTGCGGAGGGTGAGGTAGGGGGTGGGGTAACTGGGTGATGGGCATTAAGAGGACACATGATGTAATGAGCACTGGGTATTATATACAACTTATGAATCACTGAACTCTACCTCTGAAATTAATAATATACTATATGTTAATTGAATTTAAATAAAATAAAATTTTTAAAAAGTCATGGCCATTGTCCTCTAGGAGCTCAGTGCAGCATGATTCTGTCCTTGCAAAAGACCAGAGACCATGGTATGCTAAGTGCTGCTTTGGAAGAGCTTTGGATATACTAAGGAGGGAGGGGATGGGGTCATGGGGAGTCTGTAGAGAAGGACCTTCCTTCCGGTTCTTTGGGAGTTGGGTGGGTACTGCCTCGATGACTTAGAATGGCCGTAGCTTGGGAAAGACCTTAGAAATCCTCCCTGTTGAGTCGGATGAGGTGACCAATATGTAAGATACTATGTGTTTTATTAGGGTCAGCCCTGAAATACATGAAGCATGTTGTCTTCTATAAGAGAAAGAGTTTTTCCTTGTGATCTCATCATATAAATATGTAAAGATTGCTTTTACTCTATTTGAAGCAACAATGCATACATGGGATATCCTTAGGAAACCATAGAATTGCTCATTTCTTTGTGAGAAATGCAACAATTTTTTTTTTTTAAGTTTTATATATTTAAGTAATCTCGAACTCATGACCCCAAGATCAGGAGCTGCGTGCCCTTCCTGCTGAGCCAGCCAGGCGTCCCACAACAAATATTTTAAATTCCATAAAGCCAGTCCTCAGTGATAACTGCTCAGGTCCCTAACTAGATAAGTGTCACGTGACTCCATTAATTTTTTCACAGGTACACATCTACAGATGCGTCCTTTCTATTCTTACTCATTTCTGTTGGAGTCCTTCATAGGTAATGGTGAACAACATAAAATAGGGGAGATAGGCTAGGAAAATATATCACCTAGAGTGTGATTATTTTCTTGAAGACTGGCAGTATTTACACTTAACAAAAAAATCAAGGAACATGTAGTCACAAAGAACTAAATATAGTACCTTAACAGAAACAAAGCTAATTAATGACATATTATTAGAAACTCAAATTAATACCTTTGAGAATTCTCCATAAAATCACAAAAACTGGTAATAATTGTATGAATTTGTACAAAGCAATCCCTTAAATTCTAGAGTTTAGTTATTTTCCCTTATCTGGGAAAATTCACAACTGTCACAAATGGATGCCATCTTCGGGGTTCTAAGTATAACACTAATTCAGAAACCCATTATCACACTTTTTTGGGTTCAGGTTCTTTTTTCTTCTAATCTATAGCAAGACCCTGCTGAGTTTTACCGGCTCAAAAACCATGAATGGGGTCCATGGCTGCGGGTCCCGAGGTGAGCACTGTTGCACTGTGGTGGGTCTAGGTGATGAGCTCAAAGCAGAAGTATAGGGCCGAGCCTAGAATGCACTTGAGAAGCCCCAGCATTGACTCCACCAGCTTTGCTGCCTGGAGTCCTGACTCCATGGTCCAAGGAATTTTGGTGAAGAGGTGGGGAGACATCAGGCTAGAGCCCAAGGACATGGTGGATTTTTAAGACTCATTTGTTGTTTAAAATTCTAATTTCAGAAACTGTTAGAGCCCCTTCTCTCATTTCCTCTTTTATAAGCTGCTTACTTTTAAAGCATATATGTTTGTTTTTAAATTACTCACTAAGATCTATAAAAACAAGTATCTGAAGGGGAAATAAAAGTGTGTTCCAATATATTGAGTTGTTTGGATTTTTCTACTATGGATTTCTTTCTTATAAAACATTACTTTGTATTCATATTGCTTTTTCTTTCCCTTTTCAGCTTAAATCATCTAAAGACTTTAACAGGAAGAGTATAAAATTGGGAGAAAATAGCCATTTCCTTTCATAAATGAATTTGTGATTACTTAAGCACCTCACATGTTTATCTGGGGAAAGACTTCAGGCCTGGAGAAGCCCTCGGATGTTTTTCAGTAGATAAACTGGAGGATCTCAGGAATGTGCTCACAGCCTTTCTCTGCTAGTGGGAGACCAAGGACCTCCTTTTGTTCTTTGGTTCTTTCCCTTTGAATCTAAAACATGCATTTTGGAGATTCATATTTCATATCTGAAACAATCCAGTTCAATCCTGTTCATTCTTACAGCTCTGATTCTTTGAACCAGCCACATAGGACATAGTCTGCTGCTTGAGGGGCATAAAAATGATGTCAGAGGACTCAACTTTTATTTATTGCTCGTTAGCATTTCCATCGTGCTTTTATGTGTATTTACTTTAATTCTTATAACAGCCGTGTATGGAAGACTAGGAATTTTTAATTAGTATTTTATTTAAGAGGATAAAAGCTCAGGGAAGCCAAATGTTCATGGCTGACAGTAGAACTGGAGTCTCCTCGGGTCACAACCTTATGCCCTTCAGCGTATGGCAGCTGTGGGTGTGGTAGGCGGCTCCCCGTGTGCGCACGTGTGTGTTGGATTTTTTTCCATATCCGTTAATCAGGAATCCACTGAACATCTCCAGGATGTTAGAGGAGGAGGAGCTAGAAGTCTGTATCCTCATCCTTTACATTACATTGAAGAAATGGGATGTATTTGGTCATTCTTTTGATGACAAGGGTGTGACCCAGTGGTCTCATCGAGGCTTCTCTTAGCAAAGGTGGTGAGACACTAAGAGAAGGACACAGGCACTTGCTCCCAGTCTTAGGATGATTTTTCCCTGCTCTACTTACGGTGAGGATGGTGTAGAGAAAAAGCCTTTCCTCTCTGCCTGTTCCTTTTGTTCCCTCTCCTGCTCTGAACCTTTCCCTCTAAGCAAGATAAGGTGGCTCTGAGATTTCACCCTCCTTGGAAGAGCTGTTCAGCTGTCTCCAAATGATTCCTGGCCAGGGAAGCTGTAGCCAGGATAATGCCTCCTTTAGAGACAGACTTAAGCACGTGGGTGCCCTGTCCACTGTTTAAATCTCAAGACTGTAGCGCTTTCCCCATGTTGCATCCAGGCTTGCTTTAACAAGCTTGTGTCTGAGAGGACTTCGTATCCTCATTTCCTCCTTTATGTGCTCTTGAGGAAAAGGAACATCTTCTAAAATAATTTTGTTAACAAGTCTGGTCCCCCCAAAGGGTATCAAGGTATCACTGTTTCCCGGTATTTCTTTCAGTTCAGTAAACCCAGTGGCCGTAGCTATGCCAAGACCTCTGTTGGTCCTTGTCCAACCCCTTCAGCATGAAAAGTTGCTTTTCTTAGCCTCCTGTGAAGGACATGCTAGTGCAGTGTTAAAGAGAATTCACCCATTTCCCATCCAGTTCTGTCCCCTGATTCCCGTATCTGTTTCCCAACTCCAGCCAGAGAGAAACTCTGGAGCCGTGAGTGTGGTGGTTGTAGTGGATGCTGTGCTAACACAGTGGAGAGAGGGGTCAGGTACCACCTCCAGTCTCAAATGAGTTACCAGTCAACTAGGAGAGAGACAGCTAATTAAAATACAAGGCAGCCCACCTCTGGGTAGCTTGAAACAGCTAATTCTGTACAAAGACTAGAAAAACATCATAGAGCAAGTGCTATTTGGACTAACCTTTAAAGAATGAGAGTTCTCTACTCAAGTGTCAAAAGGACATTTTAGGCAGAAAATGTTTGCTGAAAGCAGAGAGAAGATGCAGTGTTTTATGCATGTACATGTGTGCATAAGACTAGGATGTATATCAAGATTCAAGGCGGCAGAAGAGGGACAGTCATGTTTTAAGTAATAAATGCGGTAGTATTCAAAGAAAGATGATTTTAGTCTAGAAAAGGTTCTTGTCTTAGCCTTACTTGCGTCTTTGGCCAAACAGCCATGCAGATTTAGTGGATGGTGAATAAATATTTATGAAGCATAATTTAATTGAAATGCTATTCAAACTGGATTTTTTAATGTGGTTAAGATTCAGGCCAAGAAGGGGAAGATGGAAATTTTGAATAAAGGTACCATTCATATGTCCTTTTGATGTTGTGTGATGTCCGCAGATACTTACTTAGGGCCTCCTGTGTGTCCGGTGATGGGGTAGGAGCTGGGGATGCAGTTACATAAAAACAGATCATACCCAGCGGACACCTGTTCATGCCTTTACTACTGAAGTTCTCCTCGATCCTTGGATCCAGATCATTCAGGTTCCTTTTCCTCTGGCTTCCCTGAGTACCAAGCAGAAGTGAGACATGGTCCCAGGACGTAAGTAGATGTCCAGCTGATCTCCCCATTCAGGTGGCCTCTAACACTAACAGGCACTTTGTGCATGGGAATATCTGAAACATTAATGGGCTGTCTAGTTTTTCCACAGTTAAGATGATCAAGCCAGTGGGGTGCCTGGGTGGCTCAGATAGTTAAGCTCCAACTCTTGATCTCAGCTCAGGTCTTGATCTCAGGGTCATGAGTTTAAGCCCCATGCTGGACTCCTACTTAAAAAAAAAAAAAAAAAAAAATCCAGGTGCCTGGGTGGCTCCATTGGTTGAACAACTGCCTTTGGCTCAGGTCATGATCCCGGAGTCCTGGGATTGAGCCCCGTGTCAGACTCCTTGCTCAGCGGGAAGTCTGCTTCTCCCTCTCTCTCTGCCTACCACTCCCCCTGCATGTGCACTCTCTTTCTGTCAAGTAAATAAAAATAAAGTCTTTAAAATAAAGAAAGATCAATCCAAGCAGCTTCAGATTTTCCTGTTCTTCAAAGGAAAGTACTTTTTCTAACATACTTTTTCTGAATTATGTTCTTGAATATACAGTTTATCAGCCATGTAGACACTATAAAAGACGAGTGTCGGAAGTCAATGTCAAATGCTTGGTCATGTCAGAATCGCATACCTGGAAAAAATAATTGAATTACTTGGCAACTCTACACCATGGCTCTGCAGGTTGGGTTTTTTCCACCCTGTAACCATTACGTAATTCAGACAGATTGCAAATTACCTCTGTGTTTGTTCCCTCCCTTCCAAAGGTTTGATCTTGCCCAAGTATTAATACTCATAAAATTTATGACCAAATTGTTTGACAGTAAGAAGCATGTAAATAGGAAGCTTATGCCAACACGATTTCCTGCAGTTTCTGTTCTCCGTAAGAAGATCATTCTCCACTTTGATTTCTTCTAGATTACATTGTATGACAATTCGTAGAAGAACATTAGGAAACCGAATAAGGCGCCACATTTTCATGAAAATGTGTATGTCAACTCTAAAATTATATGTAATTGTGTTTAAATCTAATGTTCAAAAAAACTCCTTTCCTGTTTTTTTTTCTTAATTCCTTTTTTTTTTTTTTTCCTTTTCCCCTATGGTCATATAATTGAACCCCTGAAGTAAATACTCATCCTCATACTAATTTAGATTTCTCCTAATACTAGAGTCACGCTGAGAAAAGCAACGTGTTCTGGGATTAACCTGTGGATTATAAAGAAAACAGTTCATTATAGAAGAATATTCTCTTATGTGTCGCCACCTGCATGCATGTTAAACGGTGGCTCTTCCCAAAGTGTTGGGGGCTTCTTTGGATACCACCCCTGGCCTTCTGGGCTTTTTCTGGCCCCCAGACCTCTCCTCTGGGAGGTGTGGGGAAGAGAACGCTCTGGCAGGTAGAGGGTGTTACTGGCATTGGTGAGAGCGGGTGGACTGCATGTGAGGGGGAGCGGTGATAAGTAAGGAGCTGTCACCTCTAAGCCTTGGAGAACAGGTGAAGTAACATGGATCTAGAAGAGCCCCCAGTCCCAGAGACAGTGACCTCAGCCACAAAAAGATCAGCTGTAGAGATTGCGTAAAAGTGGACCGCGGGTTTGTTCCGGGCAGTTCATACCACTATATCTTGCACTGTATGAAGAGCTTCCTCATCAGCTATAGGGTCCCAAGAGTTTACACAGTGGCCTAGCATGGACTGTTGGTAGAGTGATAGGGTAGACATTCCTTAAGAAACTGGGAGGAGTGCATAGGCTTGATGAGCTTGATGGCTTGATGATTGCCATTAATCTCATTTTCCCTCATAATAGATATGTCCTAAAAATTGGAGCTTCAAAATGGTGTACTTTAGGGGCACCTGGGTGGCTCAGTTGGTTATGCTTCCGACTCATGATTTCAGCTCAGTTTATGATCTCAGGGTCATGGGTTCAAGCCCCTACATTGGAGGGTGGTGTCTGTGCTCAGCAGGGAGTCTGCTTGAGATTCTCTTCCTCTGTCCCTCCCCCAACTCATAGGCTCACAGTCTCTCTGTCTCTCAAAAGAATAAATCTTTTTTAAAAATGGCGTACTTCAGGCATTTTTCTATAAAGACACTTGTGCCCAGAAATAAGCATATTTCTTAGTAAGCAAATAACTAATTAATTTGCCTCTCTTCTTGGCTTACAAAGCTTTGAGCAGTTACTGCAACCAGTCTTTCCAGCATCATGTCCATGACCCACTGCCCTTAGCCTACATTTGCCCTAAATCATCTTTCACTAAATGTCCTAATTCCCTCTTTGCTTGGAATGCCTTCTTTGAGGGCCATCTCCAATGCCAGCTTCCTCCCTTTCTTCCAGATGTGCGCTCTCCCTGTTCTCAAAGTTCAGATTTCTACAAAGTCTTAAGGTCCTTGAGTACCTAAAATCTCAACATCAAAGGTTATGAAGCTCCTTGAGGAGCAGAAATGACCATGCAAGTTGAATTTGAGTTAATCTGTTTGAGAATATTGCTTGTTCTTGGCATTTTCTTGGGCAGAATATTGAACATTAATGCCTTTAGATTTATGTGTCTGTGCCATATCCTTGAGCACTTCTAGTTTTGTGTGTTTGCTGATTTTCCTATTTCTCTGAGCTCTCAAAACTAAGTTACTTCTTTAAAATCCAATTCCTCAATAAGTATTGGTGGTTTATTGGTTTTTCATCGATTAATAAAGGGACATCCCTATATGTCTCCTACAGACAGGCATTTCTTTAGCATAACCAAAAAATTAGAAACAATCCATTTTTTTTTTCAGAATCTTGCCACCTCCTTAAGCTTTTTGTGGTGAAAATACTCCCTTTTTACCTAGTCTTGTAATTTCAACACTTGAAACAAAATTGTCCACTGAAGTCGAGGAAGGAATACAAAACAGTGGGAAAACTCCAAGTGCAAAGGTAAAGAGACTTTGTTCCCTGATGTCACAGCTTTACAGAAGCTGGGGCTGATGACCGAAATAAGAAAACTGACTCCTTCAGACTGAGCTTCATATGTACCTCTCTAACTTGTTTTTCATTTGTAAGAAAGGCTTTTTGTGCTTCCTTTTCTCCTCTTTCTGGAATGCCAGATTCTAACTTTAGTTCTATTCTGGGAGTCAAGCCTTTGGGACATCTCACTGCCAGTTTCGGTATCAGACTCTCTGGAAGCCAGTGACCTTTTGTCCTGCACACCACGCCTGCCTGTGCTCCAAGTGCTTCTACTTCCTTCATTCCTGATGCCCTTGTAGAAGTCAGATCTTTCTGTACGAAGCTGGATAGCTTGTACAAGACAGCTTGTTGTGGTAAAATTTGAGCCCGTTACTCTAAAGGACATCACTGGTGTTAGAAGCTAGAAGTCAAACCAGGCTCCCAGCACATCCATTAGCAGATGTAAAGAAGTTTTGTTTTGTTTTGTTTTAAGATTTATTTATTTTATTTTGTTTTATTTATTTTGTTTTTTTTTTTTTAAGATTTATTTATTTTAGCACACATGTGGGTGCATGCAAGATGGGGAGAAGCAGAGGCAGGGGAGAGGAAGAAAATCCTCAAGCAGACTCCACACAGAGCACGGAGCCCGAACTGGGCTCGATCTCACGACCTTGAGATCATGACCTGAACCGAAATCAGGAGTTGGATGCTTAACAGACTGAGCCACCCAGGCACCCCTGAAAAGAAGTATTTCAGACCAACAAGTTAATTCTTCACCTTCCACTTCTTTTAATTGACTGAATCTTTTTCTGTATCAGTAGGCAGATTTGAAGTTTTGTATTTTTTCCTAAAAGCATTAAAATAGAAGATGACAAGTTATAGGGTTAATTGCCATTTAGTTGGGAAAAACAAAAACAACTAGAAGTAGTCCAGTTATACTTCAGTGTCTTTATATTCTTGTTTTCAACTGAGAGTTAGTAAAGTTTCTACAAAAATTTTCACAAATACCTCTAGTAAGATACCAGCTCTCTTCTGTGTATTATAGATTTCTATCCATTATAATCTCTAATTATTGCTCTAAAATTTACCTTTTATCTGAGAACACTGATACCTAAATCTTAAGGGCTATTTCACATGTAAATTTTTGCTACATTGACATTCCTTTTGAAAAATATTCTTTATTCTTCCATGATTTTTTAGAAGCACCTTTAAATCAACTCAGTCCACCAGTCTTACTATCTGATCAGTTTTTTCTTAATGGGAGATCTCACTTTTAACACTGCTCTGCAATTTTCTTAGTTAAAAACCCAATTTAAGGGTAACATTACCTTTCTAAAAGTATTCTTGTTTCATGGGGTACCTGACAGACTCAGTCATTTAAGCATTTTACTCTTGATTGCGGCTCAGGTCAGATCTTGGGGTCATGAGATGGAGCCCTGCGTCAGGCTCTGTGCTCAGCGGGAAGTCTGCTTAAGATTCTCTCTCTCACTCTCCCTCTGCCCCTACTCCTGCTCACACACACTCTCTTTCTAAAATAAATCTTTAATAAAGATGAAAAGTATTCTAGTTTCTTAAAGGCAGGTTATAAGCACAGAATGTTAGTGCCTTTAGCTGCAATTTGCTGCAGACTTACACGATTTTAATTTTTTATTTTTATTGAATTCTACAGTATTAGTTTCAGGCATACAACATAGTGACCAACAGTTATATACGTTATGAAATGCTCACCATGGTAAGTGTAGTTCATCTGTTACCATACAAATATTACTGTTGGTATTTCTTACACTGCACTTGTCATTTCTATTACTTATTTCATAATTAGAAGTTATAAGATACTTCAAAAGGTTTTATATCCTCTGAATTAGTAAAAACCAGAGTGTGCATATCAGATGAGAACCCAGCCACGTGGTTTGGCAAGGTTGTAATATGTCCGCTGATACTCTTCAAAATCCGTCTGCCTGAATAGTGATTGCTGGCACATTTCTTTCTCTGTAAAAGAGGAGATGAAAATGTCCTTTGACAGCTTACTTTTTATGTGGAAAATGGAAAGGATGGGGTGCTTTTCAGCACCCTGCACAATTCATATGAGCCTGCTCTGTCTATGTCTGCGGGAGTTGAAATCTTCCTGCTGGTTATTACTCCTTTTCCTCTTTCTAAAGTCAGTTTGAAAGTTACTTGTCTTTGGGACTTGTTTAAAATATGAATAAAAAGTTTGACATAACTCCAAACATTGGGAAGGAGCAGGAAGCTGAGTGGAGGACTGTGGGAATTCCAGAGAACAAGCTCCATGGAAGCTAGATTTCTGCACTCTGGATCTTTCTTTCTGCGCTTGTGACTCCGGGCAGGTGAAACAGGCAATGTCCTAAGTTCACTCGAACGGCGTGAAATAATACCGTGGTAACCAAAGCTAGCAAGCTGCTGTTCCTGCCAGGAATGTGGGACATGCCCGTAAAAACACAAACAGAGCTACTACTAACTTAATCATATTTTTGTTGGATTAGGAAGATGCAGCTCAACTTGAGGATTTTTAAATTCTAAGATGTTAATGTTTCAAAGCATTATTTCACAGTGACCATTAAGCTCAAGCCTTGCATTTGTGTAGGGAGGGAGAGTTCTGCTGATGTCCTGGAAATCTGTGACCCTGTGTTCTGCAGCCTCAATTCCCATGATATGAAGCCCTGACTTCCCAAAGGGGAATAGGATACTGCCTTTAGCTGGAGGTGAGAGCTTCAGTTACAAACTGAAGTCACACCAGATTAAGGAATGACAGGGCTGAATGCAAAAATAGAGCTGGAATGATCCTGATTATTGTGTAAAACAATATTCCAATAGGAAAGATCTCTACTAGTCAACTGTGGAAGGTGCCAGAACATGCAGTTCTGTTGCTGAGTATATAAATGTCCGGAGCTCCAGGAGGAATACACGGGAGAGCCGTTATCCAGCAGGGACCTGTGTGTCCCTGCCTTCCAGGACACAGCCGTGTCCCTAGTGTCTCTTCCAGCAACTACGACAAGAGATGGTGATGGCTAGAAGCAAGAGCGCTGGCAAAAGTCTTAGTCATTTGAGAACGAGGCATTATTGTCTCCTGATTAGCAGAAGTATCAAGTATCCTTGAAAAGAGACGTCGGTGGCAGAGAATTAGAGAATCATCTAATTTTAGAGCTTAGAGATGTGTCCAAACCTAACGTTTTGCAGATAGGAATACTGCTGGCTTAGAAAGGTTTGATGACCTGTCACAGTCCATTCAGGATGATTAAGGCTTAGATCCAAGGACCAAAAATTCAATTCTCTGTCCTCCTCTGCTCACTTCCTGGGCAAGAGACACTACAAGAGAGACTAAGGGTAGCTTGAGAGAAGCAGCTTTGCCACAAATCATTTACCTGCAAAGAAAGATATAATTGTGTGGATATGTCTGGCAAATTAAAGTTGTCATTCTTCTGACCCTTCATCAGTACCACTTAAGATGGTAGAAAGTTGTAATTGAATCCAGTGATACAGACATTTCTGTGTAAATCGCTCCTTGGCCTGTGAGAGCATCAGGTGGGCAATTTGAGTAGCTCTTTGTGGCAAAGCCCAATATAGCTTAATGTCTTCAGCACAGATGATGTCACATTCCCAGGAAAGTACTTGGAGATTTTGGCAACAATAATATATATGTATTAACTTTATATATATACACATCACATAAATATATAAAACTAAATTCTTACCTGTGTACATATACTGGAATACATGGGAACAAACAAATGAACCATCCATCCAGCCCAAGATTGTCCTGTGACGAGGAAAGGGATCATTGACACTCCACCCCTGACATCAGCCTGAAAGGTTCATGCGGTCTCTTGCAGTTTATTTTGCGACCTCTTCCCTTCTAGATTATAATCTAGAAAAATTTCTGAACTTTGAATTTTAAGTTATCATTTCCTAGAAGCAGCATATGAGAAGAGGAAGTATTTAGGAAATTGAAGTTCAGATCAGAG
Organism: Meles meles; assembly: GCF_922984935.1. Classification (NCBI taxonomy): domain Eukaryota; kingdom Metazoa; phylum Chordata; class Mammalia; order Carnivora; family Mustelidae; genus Meles; species Meles meles. Next base: position 58,542,371 of record NC_060077.1, read on the forward strand.
TATAAATTCTACTTCTGTTATTTTTATTAGTTGGATGACTTTCTGAACTTTGTTCCCAAATCTCTAAAATAGGGTGGTGGCGATGAAAATATCCCGGTGAGGTTCCAGATGTTAAAAATAGATGTGAAACCTTTAACAGATTTCACATAAACATGGATATTTTCATTTCTTACGTCTTGGCATAATCTATAAACTAATATTTCCTTTTTTGTTTTCTGGAGATTTCCCTTTAAAAAAGTCAATTTATCCTGATATTAGTGTCATGTCGAATCCTGGAATCTGGTAGAAATTAGCTTATCTTCTCATACTTTTCATGATTCCGTGACTTAAATCCTATGGCCTTGAATCTTTTGAGTATAAGAAGTCATTTTTGAGTTCTGCCTTCATACCATGCCTCACCTAGTCATTTTGGATTCTGTCTCCAAACTTTTTAGCTCCACTAGGTCCCTTCTGATGTTTAACAACTGAAACCATTCTTATGGCTGTAGGTACAAGCATAGCATGGCACTCTACAAAGAATATTTTCCTTTTTTCTATTTCCTCATCATTTTCAAAACTTGCTGAATTTCATGACTGCAGAATACCTTGAGTTCATGGGCTCAGAGCATGGCCCCTCAGTCTTGTTAATAAGCACAACATCCTAAATTTGGATTGCTTTTCCCAGATGTATCATATTTAGCCTTTTGAAGCTTGTCTTTCCCCTTTCTGCAAACTTGGGTTCCAGGGCGCTTCTTGTTTAGACTGCTTGTTAATTTTTACCCCGTCAGTTATTAAAATATATCGCAACTCTCCCTGTACTCTCATTTGGGACTTTGGTAACATTAGAATTTTACCGTCAGCCAGCCCTTGTTGCGGCTGAACTGCTACAACCTGTAAACCTTGATTGGTTGACCAGATAGTTAAGGCCACCCTGTACCAGGGACTGTATTAAAGGCTTATATGCAGAAGGAAGCTAGACAGATGAAGTGTTAGCACTCTTGAAACTTACATCGCAGTGAAGGGAAGGGAAACCACAGACCAATATAAGAATTAGTAAAATGGACCTAAAATAAGATGACATGGTGGAGAATCACTTCAAGTAAAGTCAGATGGAACTAGAGCATAAAGAAATTGACACTGCAAGAGAGACGAAGGGCAGTTGGAGCCTTGACTTCAGTGAGAAGGTGAGAGGAGATGCGATGTGTAGAGCACAACTGGAGGGTTCGCCGTGGATAGATGGCAGAATACAACAGCCTTGTTCAGGTTATGCCTTGGTTATAGTTTCCTGCGCCAACAGGAAGTCTTGATCATGTTCTTAGTAGCAACAATTAACTTCAAAGTATTCTTTCATCATGTTTCTTGGGCACTACAGATTTGGGGAACTGGATGTTGAAAATACCCAGATGGACATACCCAGGGGCAGTCACAACAAATCTTAAGCATAGTCCCCAAAGTCAGTAAGCTATTTCTTTAAAATTTTCAGGGGTTCCTTTGACTCTAGAGAATATGACCTATGATAGAATACCTTAAGTGACCAACTAATGTACCATTTACTGGAGATGCTCATATGATCTACTCTTTCTACATTGCTTGTTGGATAAAAATGACCCTGCTTGTTTGATGCTCATGTGATTCTGAAAGCATAGAGGTGGGAAAAGTTGAAGATATACAGAGAGTAAACTGTGCTATTGGGAATCTAATAATTTTTTTTTTTTTTTACTTTAGTGCACAAGCTTTTAGACCTCAAAAATAGGAAAATGTTACCAACGTATTTTTTAAACTTAAAAAAATCATAAATAGGACAAAAGCACACAAAGTTTCAGTCTCATGAGTATAGATGCAAAAATCATAAAGCCTTTGTGAGTCTAAACCAGCACTATAAACATCCCCACGTGGGACTTATACCAGGAATGCAAAGATGATTCAACTTTAGGAAATGGAGAATGTGATTGAATTGATCAGTTAATAGATCAAAGGAAAAAACATTTTTATTGTCTCCGTGGTTGCCGAAAATGTAGATATTGGGATCCTTTCCTCATACAGCTATTGGTAAAACTCAGAAAAATATTTCCGTAATATCAGAAATCAGTGACCGGGGCACCTGGGTGGCTCAGTGGGTTAAAGCCTCTGCCTTCGGCTCAGGTCATGATCCCGGGGTCCTGGGATCGAGCCTCACATCGGGCTCTCTGCTCCGCGGGGAGCCTGCTTCCTCCTCTCTCTGCCTGCCTCTCTGCCTAGTTGTGATTTCTCTCTGTCAAATAAATAAAATATTAAAAAAAAAAAAGAAATCCGTGACCAATAACACACTTGAAGAAGAAGAGATATTTTCACTAAAGAAAAAAAGTATATAAACAAATATACACACATAAAAATATATTACAAAATATCATTTTATGTACTATTTGTCTCTAGGAAACTGAAGGGAAACAACTGTGAATTTATTAGAACTCATGAGTTGAAAAATGAATGTTTAAAAACCAAATAGCCTAGATAAAATGGTTAAACACCTAGAAAGACATAACTACTGAAACTTAAAATAGAAATTCTTAATGGACCTATATAATAGGAAATGGAATTAGTAATTTTTAAAGAATCCCAGAAAGAAAAGCCAGAGCCCAGATGACTCCAATTATGAATTCTACTAAGTGTTTTTAAAAAAAAAATTAACACCAATCCTTCACAAATCCTTTCAAAGCACAAGAGGAAGAAACAATTTCTAACTTATTATTTGAGGGCCAGTATCAACCCAAACCAAAGCTACAAAACTACAAAGAAAACTACAAACCAGCATCTCTTATGAATAGATACAATTTCTCAACAAAGTACTAGCAAAGTGGATCTGGTAACATGTAAAGAGGATTATGTGCCATAATCAAATGAGATTAATGCAAGGTTGGATCAAATGGGAGTAAAGAAACCAATGTAAAACTTCATTTAATAGAATAAAGGATAAAAGCCATGTGATAATAGATGCAGAAAAAGCATTCAACAAAATTCAACATCCTTTTGTTTTTAAAAATACTAAAGGAGAAACAGAAGGGAACTTCCTCGATCTGGTAATGCTATCTATGAGAAACTTGGAACTAACATCCTACTTAGTGGTGAAGAGCTGGATGCTCCCCCTACCCTCAAGACCAGACCAGGATGTTCGCTGTCAGCACTTTTTTTGACATTGTACTAAAGGTTCAAGCCGTGGCAATTGGGCAAGAAAAATAAGCATTGAATTTAGAAAGAAAATAAAATTGCCTCTGTTTATGGATGTCATGATCTCATATGGGAAAAAAAAGTCCTAAGCACCAAGCACCAAGAAACTATTATAACTGAAAAATGAGTTAAGCAAGGTTGCAGGATGTATAAGATCAATACCTGAAAATCAATTGTATTTCTTTCATATTAACAATGAACAATCCATAAACAGAATTAAGAATACAATTCCACTTACAATAGCATTTAAAAAAATTTTAAAAGTGGAAGGCTTATATACTGAAAACTAGAAAATATCATTGAAAGAAATTAAGTGGTAAGACATCCCATGTTCATGGATTGGAAGACTATTGTTAGGGCAATATTTTTCAATCTCTAGATTCAGTCCAATCCCTATCAAAGTCTTAGCTGCCTTTTTACAGAAATTGATGAACTGATCCTAAAACAAAGATGGAAATGCAAGGAAACCAGAATACCTGTTTGGAAAAGAAAAGCAAAGTTGTAGGACTTCTGCTTTTGATTTCAAAACTGAGTACAAACAATAGTAATCAAGACTATTACTGCATAAAGATAGATATATAAATAGAATTAGGAGCCCAGAAATATACCCATACATTGATAGCTAATTGATTTTCAACCAGAATGCCAAGACAATTGAAAGTATAGTCTTTTCAACAAATGGTGCCAGGACAATTGTCACATGCAAAATTTTGAGGTTAGACCCAAACATTACACCTATATATACAAGAAAGAATTCAAAATGGATCATTGACCTAAATGTATGAACTAAAACTACAACTTTTAGAAGAAAATGTAGGTGGAAATCATTACGCTCTTGGGTTAGGCAGTGGTTTGTTAGAAATGACAAAAGCCCAAGTGACCAAAAAAAAAAAAAATTGTGCTTCATCAAAAGTAAGAATGTGTGTTGCGTGCCTGGGTGACTCCATTGGTCAGGCATCCAGTTCTGTGATTTCAGCTTGGGTCGTGATCTCAAGGCTGTGGAATTGAGTCCCATGCCGGGCTCCATGGTCAGTGAGGAGTCTGCTTGAGATTTCTCTCTCTTCCTGTCCTTCTACCCCGTTTGCATACTTGCACTCTGTCTCTCCATCATAAATAATAAGATCTTAGAACAGAAGTAAAAATGTGTGTGCTTCAAAAGATACTGTCAAGGGCACCTGGGTGGCTCAGTCAGTTAAGCGTCTGCCTTCGGCTCAGGTCATGATCTCCGGGTCCTGGGGTCAAGTTCTGCATGGGGCTTCCTGCTTAGCAGGGAGTCTGCTTCTCTCTTTCTCTCTCTCCCTCAGCCCCTCCCCATTGCTCATTCTCTCTCTCTCTCTTTTTCTCTAAATAAATAAATAAATAAATAAATAAATAAATAAAATCTTAAAAAAAAAAAAAGATACTATCAAGAAAGTAAAGGCAATCCACAGAAAGGAGGAAGTATTTGCAAATTAGATACCCGGTAAGAGACTTGACCCTAAAATGTAGAAAAAACTTCCATTGATAAAAGGAAAAATAACCCACTTTATAAATGGGCAAAGCATTTTGCACGAACATTTCTCCAAAGAAGATCTATAAATGGCCAAAAAGCACATGAAAAAGATGTTTAACATTATTAGTCTTCAGGGAAATCAAATCAAAATTTACACTGACTAGGATGACTAGAATCAAAAAGACAATTATGATTGGTGAAGATGAGGAGAAACTGGAACCCTCATACATTGCTGGTGGGAATGTAAAATAGAAAACAGTTTGGCAGCTCCTCAGATGTTAAATATAGAGAGAGGTGTACCACAGCCCAAGAGAACTGAAAACTTAAGTCTACACAAATTCTTGTACATGAGAGCTCATCGTAGCTTTGCTCATAATAGGCCAAGAATGAAAACCCAAACGTTCATCAGCTGATGATAAATCAATAAAATGTGGTATATGCACACAATAGAATATTTTTAAGCCGTAGAAAGGAATATAAAGTTCTGATACACGCCGCAACACGGATGAACCTTGAAAAGATTTTGCTAAGTTAAACCAGACACAAAGGCTGCAAGTTTTATGATTCATTTATATGAAATGTCCGGAATAGGCAGACCCATAGAGACAGAAAATAGATTAATGGTTGGTTACCAGGATCCGGGGGTAGGGGAGAGAGTGGCTGCTAATGGATATGAAGTTTATTCTGGTGATAATGAAAACCTTCTGGAATTAAATAGTAGTGATGGATGCATGATTCTGTGAATACCTTTAATGCCACAGAATTATATATAATTGACCCTTGAACAACATGGGTTTGAACTGTCCCTTTCCATTGATAATGTGGATTTTTTTAAAGATAAGTACAGTATAGTATCATAAGTATAGTTTCTCCTGTGATTTTCTTAACATTTTCTCTAGCTTGCTTTATTATAAGAATATAGTATTTGGATAGAATACATGTACACATACAAAATGTTTTGACTGTTAACGGTAAGGCTTCTAGTCAACAGTAGGCTCTTAGTAGTTCAGTTTTTTGGAAGTCAAAAGTTACCTGCAGATTTTCAACCGTGTGGGAAGGTCAGCACCCCTAGCACTCATGTTATTCAAGAGTCAACTGTACTTTAAAAAGCTGGACTGTGATTGTTGTCATTTGTTTATTCTCTAACAAATATGAATCATATGATTGCAAATAAATAAATACATAAGTAAAAGATATGTTATTTGCAAACAAAAAAAAAGCTAGACTTTGATACGTGAGTTATATCTCAAAGAGCTGATATTTAGTAAATTTCTACATTTTTTTTAAAGATTTTATTTATTTATTTGACAGAGAGAGATCACAAGTAGATAGAGAGGCAGGCACAGAGAGAGAGAGGGAAGCAGGCTCCCTGCTGAGCAGAGAGCCCGATGCGGGACTCGATCCCAGGACCCCGAGATCATGACCTGAGCCGAAGGCAGCGGCTTAACCCACTGAGCCACCCAGGTGCCCCAAATTTCTACATTTTTAAAGAAAATGTATTTTCTATATTCCATGAATGACAAATACAAAAATAGAAAGGTGAGAATAAATGGATGATGAAATTTAAGACAAATTTTGAGAAAAAGGGAAATTATACTGCAGATAATAGTATATATTATAGTATTTGATGAACAGAGTATGAACTTAACCACTGGGACAGACCAATATAAATTTAAGTCTAGAAAGAGACCTGAATGCATGTATTAGGAAACCAATATATAGTAACACTAATGCTTTTCCTCAGTGGGAAAAATACAGTTTATTCATGAAATGATGACATTCAACACCTAGCTGACTTTAACAGTTGGCATTTGCCGTTGAAAATAGCAAAAAATAATCCTGGCAAGCTTAGGCAGAGACACATTTACAGGAAGAATATTTGGTAGCTCAGTCAATAGAAGATTGGGCTAGAAGCTGGGAACAGAGCCTCCCTTGTGCCGCTCACCTAGGGTGCCACTGTGTTGCTGTCACAGGACTCAATCCTGCCCATTGCCACCATGATTAAATTCTAATTGTCCCTGTGTATGTCTGTCACTATTAAGACTGTGAGACCAAGGCGGAGCCCAGGACATAGCCCCGCATCTTTCCTGCTGGGGATGGGGAAAAGGGTACATTTCATGCTCATCGTCAGTACTGTGGTGGGAGGCAAGGCACTGTCGCATCAACCCAGACAGGAAGGTGCCCAAATGTTGGTGAGCCAAAAATGACAGATTCCCACTAACATTTGGAGTAACTAAAATTAGAGCCATCCTTTATGATATGGACCAAAATAAATTCTACATGAATTCAGAATGTAAATGTGAATCTTGAGACCATAAAATACTTGAAGAAAATATATGTGAATATTTATCTAATCTTGGGTTGGGAAAGTTGCTTAGCATGAAAAAAAAATCAGACAACCATTAAACATGTCAGTAGAGACCATTAACGACCCAGAAGGGAATCAGTCTGAGAGATTAAAGGAAAAAAAAAAAAAAAATAGAATGATATATACCAGAACATTAATGATTGTTCTCTCTCTCTTTTTTTTTTAATATTTTATTTTATTTATCTGATAGAGATCACAAGTAGGCAGAGAGGCAGACAGATGGAGAGGGGGAAGCCGGCTCCCTGCCAAGCAGAGAGCCCAACACGGGCCCTATCCCAGGACCCTGAGATCATTACGTGAGCTGAAGGCATAGGCTTAACCCACTGAGCCACCCAGGTGCCCCAACAGTGGCTCTCTTTAGGTGAACTAGAAATGCTTTCTCCTTTTTTCCTGTTTCAAGTTTGGTTTTCTTTCCAAAACCTGTTACTACTTTTTAAATTTGGGAAGTGAGTGAGTTGGTTGGTTGGTTTGTAAGAGTACATAGGTGTCTGGATCTTTAGAAGTACATTTCATGCTAAACACTACAGAAGGAAGAATAACTCTTCCAAAAGTGGGTAATGAGACAGTTATGTTTAGACACCCCATCTCTTGTTTAAAGCAAAAAAATGTTCAAATGGCTATTGGAATTTGTTCCATGTGGGGGCACTTCAAAAGGAAGACCTGAACAATTGAATTATGACTGTAAGAATGCCCAAGGCCATGATGTTTCTCTTACCTCCTCCAGTGTTTGTTTTTAAGAGAGCCCATCTGCTTGTATAGGAATATAATAGTTTGTCCTCAGAGTATTGGAGTCTAAGGGAAAACCTCACAGATCCCAAGATTCTGGAGGTGATATTTACTGTGCTCTATATTTCATTACCTTATACTCTTACCTGCAAACAATGAGCTGCCTCACCATTTCCTGTTGAGGCAGCTGTTAGATCCCCAGTACCTTGTTCGATCTTGGATTCCGGTCTTAGTAAAGGAAGCTTAGTATCTCTGGCCTAAGAGATGAGTTGGTTTTTCCCGATGTAAAGGTGAATCTCCCGAATGGAATAAAGAGCTTCTCACAGAAACCTTGATACCAGAGTTTGAGGGGAGCCTTTCATGTTCCAGAAAGGCCATCACTGGCACATTATAGAGACAGACCAAGAGATCTGGAGAAGGAAAGAGAACACAGAAATGCCAGCTTGTTCCCCTTCTTGCCACTCAATTGCTTTTCCTCCTTATAAAAGAGAAATAATCATTCTGGCTTTGAATTTCCTTTGTAAATGCCTATAGCCTTAACTATTAAGAAGATGTGAATCAGGGGCGCCTGGGTGGCTCAGTGGGTTAGAGCCTCTGCCTTCGGCTCAGGTCATGATCTCAGGGTCCTGGGATCGAGCCCTGCATCGGGCTCTCTGCTCAGCGGGGAGCCTGCTTCCTCCTCTCTGCCTGCCTCTCTGCCTGCTTGTGATCTCTCTCTCTCTGTCAAATAAATAAATAAAATCTTAAAAAAAAAAAAATGTGAATCAGTAAACATGATCTCTCTGGGATTTTCTAGTGGAAATTGTCATGATGTAAGAGTTCTTCATAAATATATATATATATATGTGACTTACTAATCCTTTTTTCTAGAACCATTTCCTCAGGGGACTCATTGAACATTTCTGTTCTTTTTATTCCTTGGTCGTAAACAGCACGACTCTCAATTTCTGTAAGTTTCACAGTCTCCGTGTCTTCATCCTTCATGTGAATATAGGACCCCATCGCTCTGGCCTGGAATTAAATCGGGATACAACTGTTTTTGGCATTAGATGGTTTAGTTATCCAGTTTCACCTCAGTCATTTTGCAAGGTGGATATAAAACAGCTTGGGCATATTTGTATTTCCATGTGTATTTTTTTGAGCTACACCTTTCTTGAGAAGTTTTGCAGTTTTCTTGTGTTTAAACTTTGTTTTTCTCTTACATCTATATATTTTGATGACTTGGAGCAGGAGCATCTAGATGGAAGAAAAAATATTTCTTTTTTTATGATAGAAGCAAAGAACAGTTATTCTGACCCTGATTTCCTTGGCATTGAAGTACTTCTGCACCGTGTTCATGAATGTGGTCATGCTCTGGTGAATCCAGCGTCAGTGCCACAGTGTTTAGGAATGGGGAGAGTGGCAGGGGCTGCCTGGAGTCATGGCCCTGCACCCCCCCGCCCCAGTGCCCAGCCTGGGTGACTGAGGGAGTTGCAGCACCCTGGGAGGAGCACACAGATGGAGGCCTCCATCCTGCCCAGCAGTCCTCAGTCACACCTGGCTACAGTCAGACTGACACCAGCATTTCTCTCCTCTCTTTTCAGGAGCTGCCTATTGCCAGTTTATGGACATGCTCTTTCCGGGCTGCATTAGTTTGAAGAAAGTAAAATTTCAAGCAAAGTTGGAGCATGAGTATATTCACAATTTTAAACTTCTGCAAGCATCGTTTAAGCGAATGAATGTTGATAAGGTAGGAAACTAACTTAGACCTCCATAAAATGCGTGGTCTTTCCTCAAAATTGTTTTTGTGCCAAGATGCAAAAATATAAAGACGTATCAATGTATATATCTTGATCTTGTCAAAGTAGTTTGGGGTCTGTGCCTAGCATAATGTATCAACCCTCACTTCCCATAATTGTAGGAGGCTTTCATTGAAGGAAATCTCTAAACTTACAGCTGAAGAATTACGGCTGAAGCCCACTCAGTCCCCGCCTACTTCCTGTTATGCAAATGCACGCATACGCCATATTCCGTATCTGCATGCTTTCTGTTACGCAAATACACACATAAGCCATATTCTGTATCTAGGATGTATTTCTTAGAGGGAATAGTTTGGGAAGAAAGCAATTTTGAATAAGGGGAAAGAGAAAAAAAAAACGGAATAGACAGAAAACTTCTTGGCATCAATTACCTAGCAGTAACTAGGCCATGGAAATCAAAAATGTAAATACTATTACAAGAGACAGGTTAAAGGAAAAGAGAAAAGTTTGCTAAACCGTACATGTTTTTAATGTAATATCTTCCAAACCAAAGCATTCTTACCAAATATTAAAATCTTTGCCTCTGGTTTTCTCATAATTCTTTTTTTAAGAGACTTACCTCTAACAGCTCAACCTTTTGGAGTCATTTCAACTATGTCCTTTACTGTGGTTAATTTCCAGTTAGCTCCTTCCATAAGCATTGGAAACCAAGCTACATAAGTTCTCCTTACTTATTAACAGTATTACTTCTCCATACATGCTCCTAAATCATAAAGGAAAACAGTCACTCATAAATAGCTATGCAACAAATTAGGGTGTTCTACATTCTGTGGAAGCATAGACAGAGTGGCTGAGCCATTGTTAAGAATGTTGAAGATAAAATTCTGGTTCAGGGAGACTGGCCTTGATCACCTTTGTTAGCCTCTCTAGCTTAATATGCTATGATTCCACCCAAGGGTCCTTGGAGAGGCAGTGGTCCCTGTGAATGCTTGTCAGCGCATGACAGCAGGTGGGAAGTGTCTGTGTGAAGATTTGCTTGCCACCCCAGATTTTGAACTTTTGCCCCCCAGAACTTCCATTTGGATAGGGAATGTGAAATTAAGGCAAAACAAGTGAGTGCCTACTTGGAACAGTTAAGGTAGTAGTCGTGCCATCATCTAAAACTGGTTCTAAATGTTCACGTTTGGTAGAAAACAAAACATAGTAGCATGTTAATTAAAGGGCCGAATTCCCTAAGAAGGCATTTAAAAATCATTGATTGGCATAAACAAAAGTTATAAATCAAAAAAGATGAAAATACTTAGCACAGTAAAAAGTCAACTATTAAGTGCATGTGTGGAAGGAATTCTTCGGTGTGGGCGGGAGGAGAGAGATCCGCATCCAAGTCTCCCTCACTGGAAGAGCCTTCGCGAAAAATGTGGTCCCCTCCCAAAGTTTGTTTCTTTTTATTTTGCTCCGTAACTTGAGTTCTTTTCAGTTTTAGCTTCATCAAAAACATTTCGGAAAAATCTGTTGCTAATGATTTAGTTTAATGGGTGGCCTAAAATGATTCAGGTGTTTTTTTTCTTACCGTGGTCTTTGATATTTGAGGTCTTTCTCTATTTTTAAGTGGTCCCGATATCCGTGGTATCCAGCCCCTGAGGTGGCAAAGCCTTGATGAAAATTGAATTTATATGGCTTCTGTTCATAAGATTACTCCACAAAGTTGTGTGCTTTGAATGCTGGGTTTGTGTCTGAATTGTGTACCTCAGATCGAACTCACTCCCCAGCTTCGTAGCTCTCGTGGCCTACATTCAGCTAGGATTCTCACTCAAAAATGAGGAAGTCAGAACCTGGTAATGGCACAATTTGTATAACTAAGTCCTTTTTTTCCATTTTCCTTCAAAAATAGCTGCCCACTGAAGTAAAGCTAATGAGTCACCCCACATTTCATCCTGTCATAATCCTGAAAGTTCCTGCATGACCTCTAAAGGGAATACCTTTTGGCTGTCTAGGTGGCCATTAGTGTTTCACCATGAAGAGCCAAGATCTGTCTCAGAAGTTGAGGTGAATATAGTGCAGAATGCCTTCAGTGACTCCCCCAGTCAGATGCCATTTCTGTCCTTCTGCTCCTCCATGGCACATTAGCTGTGCTCCTGTGTAGCCAATCTCACCACCCAGAGATCGTGACCTGAGCCAAAGTCAAGTGTCAGATGCTTAACTGACTGAGCTACCCGGGGGGCCCGCAGGCAGTTGTTTTTAATGCTCATCTCTTTATATCATGTAAAAACAAAACAACAACAACCAGGAAAGTTTATTTTGCTTCATATGAACCCTTAGATAAGCGTATGTTTGCATTGATTTAAGTCTTATTCACTCTGTCTGGTAGCTATAATCCTTACAAGAGTTCATTCCTGAACTGCTAGACCAAGTGTTAGAAAAAAATATGGAAAATCCATCAATCTTGAAACAGCAGAACATCCCAGGCCCATTTTTGCAGGGAGATGCTTGAGTAATTAAATACATGATGAGGAGGATCAGCCCCTCTGGACAGCTAAGGGTATTCCTTGTTTCGTCTCATTTGTTCAGAAGTGTGAAATAATTCAAAAGAACCACTTACAGCATTTTAATTTAACTTTTCTTTAATATGATGAAAAAAAAAAAAAGGTGAATTCTAGAACATAGCTAGCCAAGAAGCTGTGGGGAGACCAGTAGTCCGTAATCGTGGACATGTATGGAACAGTTATAGGGAGCCCCTTGGTTGTGGTAAATAATTTAACACAGGATCATGACTCTCGGCAATTTTGTATTGCAGGTGATCCCAGTGGAGAAGCTGGTGAAAGGGCGTTTCCAGGACAACCTGGATTTCATTCAGTGGTTTAAGAAGTTCTATGATGCTAACTACGATGGAAAGGAGTATGACCCTGTGGAAGCACGGCAAGGGCAAGACGCAATTCCTCCCCCCGACCCTGGCGAACAGATCTTCAACCTGCCCAAAAAGTCTCACCATGCAAACTCCCCCACTGCAGGTATTAGGACAGGGAAATACAACAGTCGCTTTCCTTTTGGGAAATGGCTCTGGTTCATCTGCGCTCTCCTGTGTTAGGTTGATTCTTCCCAGCAGGTTCTTTATGCCTCTGGATTTGACCACATTATCTTCCCAGCAGTGCCTTATCTATAATAAGTCTAATGATCGATCGTGATTTAAACTACTAAAAAAGCCAAGTTACTCACTCTTTATCATTCAAGCTGCATATTAGGATCGTACTCCAGGGGTCGATTTCATTTTCTTGGTACGTTTTTCTGAAAAATATCAAGTGTCTGTTTAGATTTCAATTGAAATATTTTTACGACTTAATTGCTGGCTGTAGAAACCAGGATATGAACCAATTTATGCTTTTAAATATGAATAATCTATAATCTTTCAAAAGAAAGTCATGAAATATGCGTCCTATCTCCTGTATGGCTGGTGCCAATTTTTGTGTGATAATATTCTGCAAGACCTCATTGTATCCGGCTTGGTCCAAAAGTGAAGTCACTGGGGATGGATACCTAGATATTTAAAATCTTTTAAACTTTTGTGGATAAAATCTTTCAAAGATATAAATGTCCTTCCATAAAAAATAGACTTTATCAAGCAGGAGGGTATCCTTATACAAATTGAGGTCATTATTACACAAGTTGCAATCCTGGACAGTTAAACGATGAAATGCGCAGAAACTACTTGTTCCATCCTAAAAACCAGTGTTCATGCTTGTTAAATCCATAACCTTAGTTTGGTAAACAGTACAAATTTCTTATTTATACCCAATTAGAATGGATAAGAGGTGGCCGGAAAAATGCTAATACTGAACAATACAGGCATCTTGTAGAGGCTAGAGGGGGTCCCTCTGGGAGGCTTCCACATATCCATGTCACTGAGGCTGGCAGTGTGCCCTCAGTAGGGGGGGAGAGACTGGCTTGAAGAACGCTAGCATTTCATGTTTGGGCAGACAAGGAAGGGTTTGGACAAGAGGAGGGAAGATGCCAAAAAGATTAAAGGAAATGAAGGAATGACTTGTCAAGGAAGCAGAAGGAAGGGAACAGAATGGCCAACAATGTCTCAGTCTGTGGAGGAGTCAAGTAAAATGCGGACGGGAAGAGTCCATTGGATTTCTCAATTTAGGGGTCACTCAGTGGAATGATGGGACCCAGATTGGGTAGAGGACTTGAGGAAAGAGATTAAGATAGCATAAAAACCCAGCTTTGAAGCCATAGAGTGAATGAGTTTATATAAAATAAACTAAGCTAAGCACAGATCTTCTGGAAAAGGGAAAAAAGGAAACTGAGAAAAAAGACATGAACATCAGGGAGAAAACTAGGAAAACTCAGCATCAGAGAATGAACAGTAGGAAATTTCTAGAAAGAGGGATCACCAGCAATGCAGAATATTAATTGTGGAGAGATCAAATAGGATGAAGCCTGAAAAGAGGCCAAAGATACCAGGCTCCCAGGAGGTAAGGAATAATCCTTGAGAGAACAGGTCTGTTAAGATACTGAGTGCATAAGCCTAGATTCCAGGAGACTGGATAGGAGCGTGGCCTCACAAGTGGTAAAGTCACGCAGTAAGAGTAGACTCCACCTTCACCAAATTCGTCAGGAAAAAAAGTTGAAAAATGTTGAGTTGTCGTGGGGAAAAGCTGACAGCCTCAAGAAGCGAGATTGGAACGAGCATGGTATTGTCCTTTATCTGTTTTCCTTTGCTTTCAGGACAAGGCACAACGGGCAGTTTTGTAAGGTGAGAGAAATGGGAGATGGGAGACATGGGAGGAGAAATAGTTGATGGTAGGAAAAAGGCAAAATTTGTGGAGCCAGGATCCGTAAACCAGAGGGAGCAGATGAGGTCAAATGTGTTGATACAAACTTAGAGAGGAAGGGAAATTTTATTTTTATTTTTATTTTAACAAGTGCTGGGGAGAGAGAGGTTGGGTGAAGCCACAAGGAGTTTGGGGGAACAAAAAGTTACGGCGGTTCAAATTGGACTTCAAGTTTGGTCTCAGAAACTTGATCAGTGCAATAGTTGTGGGTAGAGAAGAAGAGTGGTGTGTTTTGTCCAGCGTGGGGGATTTGGTGGCAAATGAAGTAGGAGGACATGGGCGGGAGGGGAGCCTCAGGGCACCTGGCATTTCTCATCTTAGGGTCTTTTTCCAGAGCTCTTAATGGTGTAGAGATCCATCTTAAAACTCCACTACCGCTTTTTATTTCCCCCACATTTTTTCGTAGTGAAATCAGACAGGCTTCAGAAATGTCTTTTTCTTCCACAATCCCAGCGTGTCCTTGGACTGGCACCACTGCCCCTGCTCCCCCAGCCCCACTGCCCGTGCTGCTGCTTTGGCCTTGTTCTCTAGCAGCGCCCCCATTGGTCTCTCTCAGAAGCCACAGAGAAGTGTATGCTGTTTTGATAGAATGTCCGTGAACCTGATACATTTCTTCCAGAGCTTAACCTCTCCAGTGACAAAGCTGAGGAAACACATTAAAGTCAACAGGTAATAAATAGGGTTTTTAATGTTCCAGAAGGCAGTAGTTCTTACGACTCATGTTCCTGATACCTTGACCACGTGCACCTCATGGGTCTTAATCAGGAGGAAAGGGTATTTTCAAAAGTCAAACCAATCATAACTTTTTTATTAAAATAGGTTCTGTCTCTTGGACATTATAGGATGGAAAAAATTATAGCAAGGTATACACCACATGTAGAACATTGTTTTAAAAGCTATGGTAAGTGAAAGGCTCCTATAAAGACAGTAAGACCTCATTTTTCTTGAGGTCATGTATCCATCTCTTGGGAATACAGCCAAGAAAATGTAAGTCAACACGTCTTCCAAGAGTCAGAAGAGGTATTATCAAATCTGTGATATAAAATGTATAATTATAACAAACATGGGGTATGGTTTCTTCACACATCACGTGTCAGGGCAGGGAAGCTACTGATAGCAATAGAAAATGTAAGCATCAGTAAAGGAAGAGCTGAAACACTTCAGAAAGCTTGCTGAACAGCCCAACAGCCTGAATGCCTTATTAGAGAATCACATAGCTCCTCGCCTCTCCGTATCCCTCAGGGTCGGTGGGACACCAGCATGTACTAATTGATACACTCAGAGCCCCCCTTCTAATCCTTAAGATTCTGTTTGACTTTCTGTTAATCATCTCCACCATGAACGACTTACAGTCTCTAAAGAGGCCTCCTCCCTCTGGTCTGAAACCATTCAGGGCCATCTTCTCTATATACAAGTCTGATTTTGTCCATCCAGGTTGAAGACAACATGGTGACGCTGAGGTGAGGGTCCGCTCCCTGGGAATTCTCCAATCCACGTCACAGTGATGGCGTGTTAGGGACCTTCAGCAGTCGTTTCTGTCCTGCCTCTAAAGCTTGTCCTTTCTCAACCATCCGCGTTAGTGGAAGTAAGCAATGGCTGGTATAATCAAAAGCAGATCACCCCTGACTTTTCGTTTCGCTTTGGGATTCTTCATTTCGCAGTGGATCTTTCTCCCCAGGTATTTCCTTAGGCCGATATTAAAAGTAACTTGCGTGTCCTGACTGTAATCCATGAGGAGAAGCAGGAGGCGCTCCGAGCATCTTGTGCAGAAGGGCCCATATGAGAGTGGAAATGCCATCATGGAATGGATCGTCCACAGGTTAATCATTAAGTGCTTTCTACCTTGGCAAAAAAAAAAAAAAAAAAAAAAAAATGAAAATAAATTTCATCCTACAGACTTCTGTAGCCAAGCTCCGTGGGTGGTTTGCTTTTGTATAAAGTAGATGCCCTCCACACACTCGGTGCATTCGGCTGTTTTGAGAACGTGCTGGATTTTTCTGCCAGTTCATTACAGACACAGAATATCCTTTGCAGCTTCAGAGAAGCCACAGAGCCCACTGGTGTCTGTGCGGTTGGGTGACTTTCCTGCACCTGCAGCTGGCGTTGGCATAAGCAGAGGCTGCTTGGCGAGTTGTTCTCTGCATATTCTGCAGAATCGCATCTCGAATTGCTTGTGATCTACCAAGGAGGAGTAAGTGTTAGAAGAGACATTTTCACAATGGTAGATCTCTGTTGAGTGCATTTATCAGTGTGAGTCAGGATGTTTGTAAGTGCATTGCAATGAGCCTAATCTGCAACTCAAGAGAGCCATCAGGGTGGGGGGGATTGAGTTGTTAAGCGTGAGCACTTCCTAAACTTGAAAGGAAATTGGAAGTTGCGGTTCCTATAGCAACCACAGCTCAGACACATTGCAAATTCACATATATTAATGTATTTAAATCAAATTCTCATATACAAATATAGTGTGATGGATTTAGAGTTGCTATGGAAATTGAGTCTGTGCTTTCTCTTTTCCTTGGGGACTTGAGTGTTCCAGCCTTAAAATGAGATCAATAAAAATATTAAATGGTTTCAAAAAGGAAGCAACCTAGGAAGTATAGTGGAATAAAGGATTTGAACAGTCATACTTAAATCCCTAAATGTAGCTATAAAGCAATCCTAATGGTATTTTTCCAAATCTATGAATATGAATATGTGACTGCTCTCTCAATTATCTTTAATTTGGGTTCTCTATGGCTGTTCCTAGGATCTTAACAAGGTGACCAGTTAATTGGTTTATTTGTTGACTACCTGTAATCTAAGTAAGCATTACCTGTCACTTTTGGAGGGGGGATGAAGAGTTGCTTTTACTTTCCCAAAAAGTTTTTAGAAGAGGTAGTGAAATGTGGCAGTTTGGTGATTTTTGTCCTTGTTCTGATACAGATTTTATGGCCCAATATATGGTGTCTCTTAGTACCATGTGCACTTGAAAAGAATATGTATTCTGCAGTTGTTGGTTGGTTAGTGTTTTAGAAATACCAGTTAGATCAAGGTAGTAGATATTGTTACCCAGATCCTCTATGTTTTTACTGATTTTTGCTTTTGTCTAATTCTAACAATTGCTGTGAAGAGGGTGTTACATCGATTGTGGAATTGTCTTTTCTCCCTTCAGTTCTCTTAATTTTTGTCTTCTGTCTGTAGGGCTCTGTTATTAGATGCATACATATTTATGGTTAAGTCATTCCAGTGAGTTGACCTTTAGATTTTATGAGGTATCCCTCTTGATCTTTGTTAAAACTTAGAGGTTTTTTGGTTTGCTTTAAAGATTTTATTTGACAGAGACAGCCAGAGAGGGAACACAAGCAGGGGGAGGGGGAGAGGGAGAAGCAGTCTCCCCGCTGAGCAGGGAGCCTGATGCGGGGTTTGATCCCAGGACCTTGGGATCCTGACCTGAGCCAAAGGGAGCTGCTTAATGATTGAGCCCCCCAGACACCCCAAAACTCTTCGTTTTGAAGTCTATTTTATCTGATACTAAACAGCCACTCTACCTTTCTTATTCTTACTGTTTGCTTGATGTATCTTTCCCCATGATAAGTTAAATTTCTATCTGTCTTTGACTTTATATTTGAAGTACCTCTTATTAAAAGCATATAGCTGGGTCTTGCCTTTTTATTCATTCTCATAATCTCTGGACATTGCAATATCCAGTCCATTACAATTTAATGTAATTATTGATTTGGCTGGATTTAGGTCGACCATATTATCATTTGTTATCTGCTTGTCCCCTCTGCTTTTTGTTTCTCTTCCCCCAGACTCCCCCCCCCCCACCTTTTTTTAAGTAGGCTCCACACCCAGCTTGGAGCCCAACATGGGGCTTGAACTCACAACCCTGACTGAGATCAAGACCTGAGCTGAGACTGAGAATCGGATGCTTAACCAACTGAGCCACCCAGGGGCTTCTGTGTCTTATGATTTTCTTTCTTTTTTTTTTTTTTTCAGTCTTATTGTACAATAATTGACGTATATCACTGTATGAGTTTAAGGCATACAGCATGATGGTTTGTTTTACATGTATTGTGAAGTAATCACCATAATAGCTTCAGCCAACATTCATCTTCTCATAGAAATACAATAAAAAGAAGCAAATCTCTCCTTGTGGTGAGAACTCTTCGGCTCTACTCTCTTAATAACTTTATGAGAGATCATACATCAGTGTTAGCTATAGCCGTCATGTCGTACGTTACATCCCTAGCACTTACTTATCTTATTACAGCTGGAAGTTTGTACCTTTTGGCCACCTTCTTGCAGTCCCCCTCCCCCTGCTCTCTGCTTCTGGTAACCACAAGTGTGATCTATTTTTCTGAGTTTGGTGGTTCGTTTGTTTTAGAGAGTCTACCCTTGAGATCATACAGTCTTTCTCTTTCTGTCTGATTTATTTCACTTAGCGTAATGCCTTCAAGGTCCACCCATATTGTTGCAAATGGTAGGATTTTGGTGTTTCTTTTATGGCAGACAAATATTCCTGTGTGTGTCTGTCCCACAGTTTATCCATTTATCCATCGATGGAGATGTTTAGATTGTTTCCATGTCTGTCGGCCATTTTAAATAACGGTGCTGTGAACATGGGGGTGCAGATACCTTTCCGAGTTGCTCTTTTCATTTCCTTTGGATAAATAACCAGAAGTAGAAATGATCATATGGTAGTTCTATTTTTAGTTTTTTGAGCATCCTCCTTATGGACTTGCATAGTGGCTGCATCAATTTCCATCCCTACCAGCAAGTAGGGCACAAGGGTGCCCTTTTCTCCACATCCTTGCCAGCATTTCTTCTTTCTTTTCTTTTGGTGATAGCTGCTCTGATCAGCATAAAGTGGTATCTCATTGTGGTTTTAATTTACATTTCCCTAATGGATGCTTATGTTCAGCATCTTCTCATATACCTGTTGGCCTTTCATACATCTTTGAAGAAATGTCTGTTAATGTCCTTTGTCCACTTTTTAAAATGGAGGTGAGTTGCTTGCTTTTTTGTTATTGGGTTATATGAGTTCTTTATTGTATTTTGAATATTAATCTCTTGCCAGATACATGGTTTACAAACACTTTGCCTACTCTGTAGGTTGTCTTTTCACTTTGTTGATGGTTTCTCTTCCTAAAGCAGAAGGATTTTAGTTTGATGGAGTCCCACTTACTGTTTTTTGTTGCCTGTGCCTTAGGTGCCATATCCGTATTCTGGAACTTAAAAAGTGTTGTACATTCCTTCCAAACTTGGTGGCTCCCTACCTATATCTCTTCGCATTAATTTTTTTTTTCTTTTTATTTATTCATTCTTTTTGCACAACACCCAGTGCTCCATGCAAAACGTGCCCTCCCCATTAGCATTAATTTTTTTTAGTGGTTGCTCTAAGAATTACAATTATATATACTTACCTTTTCACTGTGGACTTAAAAATCATATTTTATCTCTTCATGTAAAATGTGGAATCCTGGCAGCCCTTCCTCCCGCTGTCCTTTGTTATACTTGTCATCTGTCTATTACTTCCACGTGCATCATAAATCCCGCAAGGCGATGTCACAACTTTGGCTTTAAGCCGGCATTGCTCAGTTCGTGGCTTCTGAGCATTTCAGATGTGCTTGTTCTACACTGAAATGTACTGTGTGTGTAAAAGGCTTGCTGGCTTTGGAAAACTTAGTGTGAAGAAAATGAATATAAAACCTCTAATAATTTCATTGGTCACATGTAGAAATTATATTCTGTATATATTGTATGTATTTGCACATATGAAATAAATGTCCTTAAATTTTTTTTTAAGATTTTTTATTTCTTTGACAGAGCACAAGTAGGCAGAGAGGCAGGCATAGAGAGAGGGAAACAGACTCCCTGCTGAGCAGAGAGCCGGATGTGGGGCTTGATCCCAGGACCTTGGATCGCGTCCCAGGACCTTGAGATCATGACCTGAGCCGAAGGCAGAGACTTAACCCACTGAGCCACCCAGGTGCCCCCCCTTAAATTTTTAAATTACAAGATTAACATTCCTTTTCTATGAGGCAGTACTATTTTAACCAATCATATGTGTTTTAAAGAAATTAAAAGAAAAAATAGGGGGCTTTTCCCCCAACTTTTTACCATTTCCCCTCTTCTTCAGTCGTTCCTGTACACCTGAGTTCCCTGCTGATTTCATTTCTCTTCAGAGCAGGTCCAGTGGCAATGAATTCTTTAATTTCCTTTCTCTGTAAATGTCTTTATTTTACCTTCATTCTGAAAATTTCCATAGGTAAAGAACTCCAGCGGGTATCCTTTCTTCGTGCACCTCAGAGCTGTTGTTTCAGTGTCTGTGGCCTCCAGAGATAAGAAGTGCTTGCTCATTCTAACCATTCTTCCCGGCATGCAGGAAGTTGGTTTTCTCTGGGTGCACTCCAGATTCCCTTTATCTCTGGTTTCCAGTAGAGTGCCTGGGATATGCCTAACCATGGTTCTCTTTGAATTTATCTTGTTTTAGAGTTCATTTAAGCTACTCAAATCCCGAAGTTTATATATTTTACCACATTTAGGAGATTTTCAGCCATTATTTCAAATATTTTTTCATCTCCATTTTCTCTGTCCTCTCCTTCTCGGACACCATTTATCCATATGTTGGAGCTTTTGAAATTATTCCGTAGGTTCCTTAGGTGCTGTTCACTTTCCCCAGCATTCTTTCTCTTCTTTACATAATACAGCTTCAGGTTCCTCTCTTTTTCCTCTGTCCCCTCTCTTCAACTGAGCATTTTTTTAAAATTTCAACTATTGCACGTTTTCAGTGGTAATTCACTTTTTTCTTTCTCTATTGATATTGCCTACCTTTCATTTATTATGACCATCTCTCACTGAGTGTGGTTATGTAGTTGCTTTAAAGTTCGTGTCTGCTGATTGCACCATTCTGACCTCCTCACCACTGGCATCTGTTGGTTTTAAGAACGTGTCACATTTTCCTGGCTCTTCATAGGTTAATTTTGGATTGTATCATAAACATTGTGATGTTTTGTTAACACTGCAGCTTTTGGTGTCTTGCTCCAAAGAGTGTTGATGTTTTTGGTTTAACAGAGACTCAATTAGAGTCCAAGTGAAAAGTACTCAAGAAGTTAAATTTCACTGAGCGGGTCCAGAAAGGCCTGTGCCTTCACACAGGACTTCCTTTTCCTCATTACTGACAAAACTTATGTCTTCACTTACCATTTGGAAAAAGTCTGCCCTTAAACACAAATGTTGCTCTCATCCCAAAGCCATTATTTATTCCAAGAAAGGCATTTTCCCATTTCTGCTCTTTAGACCAAACCAGTCCATGATGGCATTTGATGTCTGAGCCATGGGGGAGGCTTGTCCCTTCCTGGTTTCCTTCTTGTCCCTTCATGGTCTCCCCATCAAGATGAGTCACGTCTGTTTATTCGTACTCCCGCTATTAACTGTCCTCACAGCCCCCCACCATCTAACCCATATACTGTACCACCCACACACCTGCTCAGTTCTTCAAGGATCAAACATTCGTCTTAAGAGCTCATGTAATACCAACTCAAAACAAGAGGTGCCATTTTACTAGTCCCATAATCAGCAAGAATTGTTTCCCAGGAGCTGCTAGCATGTCGTATTACGTGAACACTCGGTAATGAGTAATTACTTTCACTCCTTCCCTGCCCTGTGTTAGCGCTGCATCCCCTTGGTCTCCTGCTAGTACGAAACCAGCCAGTCACTGAGCTGCCTTCCACGTAATGGCTGCTCAGGGGAAGGAGAAGGGTGTTGGTGGTTTTGTTCCTCCAGTTACACGTCTGTCTTGTGTAGGACATGTAAGATGCACCACTGGGCATCGGGATACGTTTCTCCTCAAAGAATAATTGAAACTGCGTTTCTCAACCTGTAATGATAAAAGCACGGCACACGGTATGAGCAGGGCCTTGCCCCAGGGTACAGGCTGTGAGTTTGGAATACTGAGAGCACAGAGAGGACCAAAGACATGAAGAATGCAGGAGCTTCAGATAGGAATCTTCTGGCGGTATCTGAGGCCAAGGCCAAGAACCTACTTCCTAGGAGCAGGCATGCATTTTTCATTGCCATCTCAACGTGTTTGTTTACTGAGACAGCATCTTTGACAGGTATTTACTAACTCAGTATACAACCTTTAGTTATTTTGGCTTTTTGAAATCAAAATAGGACATAGTTTTGCATAAAACTAGAGTTATTGAAAGCTTAGAGATCAAAACCTACAACCATCATCCCTTTCTTTGAGGTGGGGAAACTGCGGCACAGAGAGGGTCTGTAACTTGCCAGGGTCAGACACTAGAAATGAGGGCCCTAGAGTATAAAGTTTGACCCTGTGATTCCAGAGCCTACCCTCTTAAACCATTATACTGCCTCTGAAATATCATGGCTACGGTCTTGTTTTATGTTCTTATCTCCTCCTCACTCTCTTCTGAACTGCAGCAAATTTTCACAAACCACATTCAAATTGCACAGCCTAGGGAGGACCTAAAAGACTCTGCCGTGCCCTAAAGGCTTGAAACAGAGCACATGCTGCTCAATTTGAATGGTATTTGTTTTTTAAAATAGTAATAATTTTGAAGTTTATAAGTGGTCTCATGCATCCTTTCAACAGGTTCTTGGTGGGCGTTCCTCCACCTTCTGGTCAGGAAACACTGACCCCCAAGCAGAAATGTGTATGAAAAAAAAAAAAAATGTGTATGAAGCCTGGCGTACTGAGCCCCTGATGAGTGGGATTACCAGTCTTGGATTTCTTAATCCTTTGATTCAAATCCTCCTCTGACTAGATGGTCTGGGTGATTTCAGAGGGAAGAATATAATACACCACTCAGACAAAACCCGCACGTGTTTCAGCACACCATTCCCTGCTTCTCTCCCACGGGACTCTGCCAAGGACCGATGGCCACCTGCAGCTGGGGAGCCAACCCTCCTGGTCCTTCTGTAAACAGCCCTGGCCTTTTCATAACCAGCATCAGGTCATTTTTACTGCTTCCTGGCTATGCTGAAATACTAATTGGCTTTGCACTAAATTCCACAGGTTACTCTGATCATCCCTTTTCTCTCCAAAGGAATAATAACTTGGTGTTTGGCTTCTTAACCTCACAATAAAACTTGCATGGCCTCAAAAAGCAATGACTTAGCATTTATTCTCAGTTTTCATAAACAGATTATCACTGGTCACCCGTACACCTGTTTTTTTTCCTTTGTCACTTGGTATGTTGGGCAGGAATAGAAAACAGTTTTCACTTTGAAGAATTTTCTAGACTCCCTTTGAATTGGGTGAACTAAACTATCAGCCAGTTCTGTCTTGCTCAATCATTTTTTCTCCATTTGCCTGACACGCAGAAGGCTCTCATGTAGAATTTGTTGAATTGATTTAAATTGAATCACTAGGGCGCCTGGGTGGCTCAGTGGTTTAAGCTGCTGCCTTCGGCTCAGGTCATGATCTCGGGATCCTGGGATCGAGTCCCGCATCGGGCTCTCTGCTTGGCAGGGAGCCTGCTTCCTTCTCACTCTCTCTGCCTACCTCTCTGCCTACTTGTGATTTCTCTCTGTCAAATAAATAAATAAAATCTTTAAAAAAAATAAATAAATTGAATCACTGCATGTCCATTTGGATCCAGGAAGATACAGTCCGTAAGCTGACACAGAGCTGTTCTTGACATTTTCCTGTCACTTCCGTCCCTGAGGAGCCCCCGTATTATAGCTCAGGAAATAGTGTGGTGCCCTACACAGTAGCTCCAAAAATAATTTCTTAAATAGCAGCTCCTATTTAATGGACTTTTTTTTTTTTTTTATGAAAGCTTTACTTAAATTCCCATTCATTCTGTCTCTCAACATGTATTTTAAGTCACTGTAAGAGATTCTGGAGACACCTGGATTCTGGAGATACCGTGATTCAAAGAAGGTACAGTCTTGTGACAAAACATGGCAATAAATAGGCAGTAGCTGTCACGTGAGGTACATGCTGTCAGGGTGTGTCAGAAGACCCCGTGAGCTGGTCTTGCATGTTCTAGAAAGGCTTCTTAAGGGAAGAAGGAGATTGGACTGAGACTTGCTGAACGAGTAGAAGTCAGCCGGGTCAAGAGTAGGACAGGAGCGCCACAAGCAGAGAGAGCAGAATGTGGACGTCAACAGAGAACATGCCTATTGAGTGAACGGCACGTTGTTCCGCGTCAGTGTTGAGATTGAAAGGCTGTGGAGGTGAGTGGGTCCCTCATATGAGTTGAGAGGCGGTCTCCATGTTGTGTTGCTGCAGAACAGCCACTACAAACTTAGCAGCATGAAACAGCGCATGCGTGTTGTCTTCCACCTGCTGAAATCTGGGCCCCGCTTAGCTGTGTTCTCTGCCTTAACACAGGCAGCAGTTCAGGGGTCTGCTGGGGGCTCTGGTCTAATAGAGGCTTAACCGGGGTGCGCTCTCTTGGGTTGTGGCCGTTGCTTTCAGGCTTCAGAACTGAGGCGTCAGTCCTTTGCTGGCAGCTGCTCTCAGTTCCCAAAGGCCGCCTGCAGTTCCTCACCACGTGGGCTTTTCCAGCATTCAGGCTTCTTCAAGGCCAGCAGGAGGATTCTCTCTAGCAGGTACGCTGGCCAAGCAAAGTTCTGTAGATGCCATCATCAGGAGAGTCACCTCCCGTCACCTGTGCCCTATTCTCTCAGAAGCTAGAGGCGAGGGACTGTACAAAGGTGGGAATACGAGGTGAAGCTCACTGGGGGGAGGGGGTCATTTTGGGTTCTGCTGGTCACAGAGGTTTGTACTTTAAAGGGGGCAGTTGGGAGTCATTAAAAAGTTTTAAGGACAAGTTTGCTGTTTAGTAATAGAGAATCCATGCAGGGTGTAGAGTTACAATCCAGAAGACTAGCTAAGAAGCTGTTACAACAGCCGATCCAGGGCAGGAGATTGGCCAAAGCGAAGGTCATCGGCCATGTTCGTTACGGAGCCTTTCTAAGGAGATAGAGTTGATGAAACTTGACCATTGGATGTGAGAAGGGAAGCCAAGGGTAAGTGATGCGCACGTTTCTGGCTTCATGGTTGGTTGGTGGAAGCAGAGAGCTGGGGGCAGGAGCCATGTGCCAAAGAGTTGAGTAGAGGATTGCGGTGGGGCTCAGCGCTGGTTCTCACCCCGCTGAGCTCCAACTGCACCGTGGCCTCAGACCCTGACTGTCTATCTCTCCTGTTGGCAAGGGAGTCTGGGTACGATAGTGTTCATGGAGCTCAGCTGACTGGCCACCATCAGGAAAACAACCTCAAACACTGGTCTTGATCATGGAGTCAGTAGGTCTATATCTACACACTCAAGTCATTGTGTTCCCCCCAAATAGCTGTCTTAATTTGTAACCCTTTGGCTTAGAGGACTGCTGTATGCCAGGAGCGCGGGGACGCTGCGCGGTCACAGCGATGCCTGTGTGTTTTCCTTCTTGATGGTCTGGCTACGTTTGCTGGGCTGTGTCAGCCACCAGCTTTTCTCATTGCTGCAGGGAACAGGCAAGGGGGTGTTCACCTAAATGACTGGGTGAGGGAGTCTCACCATTTGTAGAGAGAAACTGCTCGGAGGACAATTTGAATGAAGATAGTGATTGGTTAGCTCCTCCTGTGTTTCATAGCACACTTCATTGTCTACTGAGATCTGAGAGGTGAGAAAAGCCAGTTTATCACAAGAAACACACACATCACATTTAGGTAACTTTTCAAAGGTTTGATTATTTTAATACTTGAGCCATTTGAAGAGGAAGAGTTCTTTCGTGTATTTTTCCCCACTATGAAAAATTCTCTGAAACCATAGTGACTCAAGCAGAGCCTGGAAAATACTGGAGAATCACATGATGGCTAAAAATAAGCACATCATCTCCAGCAGGGACAGTAACCAGGGCAGAAGTAACTCGGTTTTGTGAACACTCACGCTGACTGGACGTGCTCGGGCCCGCTTGCCCATCCCAGGGCCAGGCTTTGTGACCTGTGGTGGGGGAAGGGGTGCCCCCAAGGCCCTGGGGCTCTGGGTCAGGGTGAGCCACACCCTCCCCAGGCCCCTGACTCTCAGCGTAGTTCACAGGCATGTGCTCCCGGGGCAGAGCCAGTTAGCAGACTGTGTGATGAGTCGGGAGGGACACAGGCTGACTCGGAGCTAATTTTCTTGAGCCTCCTCCCACCCCCGGAATCAGTAACAGATGCCATTGATCAGAGCAGGGCCTTTTGCTACTGTTCGGATGGCAAAATGTGAGTTGTATGCAATGGCCAGGCGTCTGTGCCTGTTTTAGAGGGTACGTGATAGGCTTGTCTCGGCCGGAGCATTGGAAATGACTTACCAGAGAGAACACTGTCTTGAGTGCTCCCGGCTCACACCCAGGAGAAAGCATACAGCGGCCTCCTCAGTGGCCACTTGTCTATTCTCCACACAGCCTGCAGCCCGCGGCACTCCTTTGCTCGGCAGCCTGTGCTGGCTCCCGTCTTCTCTCACAAGGAAAGCCCACGTCCTAAGTCCTAAGCCCAGCCTCAGAGGCCCTAATGATCTGTGCCCCAGGCTTCCTGGGCTCCGGCGCCCACCTGGCTTCTGGACAGATGAGGCTGGGCCTTTGCCTGGAGTGCTTGGCTCCTGGCTATCCGCAGGGCCACCTCCCCGCCTCAGGTCCCTGTTCACACCTCACTTTCTCAAGGAGGCCCTGAAGTAAGGGTTACTCCTATAACTGGCATGTCCCTTTCAGGGATCCGAGAAGTTGCGACTGTGGAGTTGTCATAAGAGATGTAGGCTTCTTTGAGGAATGGGACTTCTGAACCAGGCAAACCCCCCCCACACTTGCCTCACATTGGTGCTGGACTGCCGCAGGACCCCCACCAGCAGCAAACACTTAACTGTCCTTCCGAGGGGGCCTGAGTCGATGAGGCCCATGGAAGACTTGTGGGTCTGAGTGAGGAGTTGAGACTGGAGAGAGATGAGTGGTGGACCCCCGGAGAGAGTTCTGCAAATAGCTGCTCACCCACCCCACCCCTGCACTGCTCACCCCTGCCCTCCTCTACCTTTCTCTTTTCCAGAGCATTTACTTGCTAGTTTACTGTGTTACTAATTATTCAGTTCCCCCTGTTAGAATGTAAATTCCACCAAGACCAGCATCTTCTATTTCGTTCACTGATGTATCCCAACTGCCTCTAGCTTGCCAGGTCCACAGTAGGGGCTCGGTAAACATGAGCTGCGTGAATGAATGAGTCAAAGTAATTTAAGAAGGAACCCACAGACTTGGGCTACAGCCTGCTGATTTTCAAGATAGAGAGTAAATGGAACAGGAGAACTTATACCTTGGTGCCCACTGGTGGTTTATGGATTAAAAATTTTTATAGAGATTCATAGAGATTTTCTTGACAACCAGTTGGATTTTCTTATGACTTTAGCAGTTTTGTTTTTATTTTGCTAGTCTAGAAATGGGAAACCTGTGTACCTCATCATTAGTTGATCACCTTTCATCTGCTGAATAATAATAACGTGAGCTAACATTTATTGAGTACCTACTATGTGCCAGGCTCTTAGGTAAGAACTTTCCATGTATGAACCCATGTGTTTTTCCCAACTCCAGGAAACAGGCACTGCTATGCAGTCTTTAACATAAGTCCCGGCAGCAGCCGAAGTCACACCACTCAGCCAGTAGCAGAGCCAGGACTCCTGGCTATAGGTGCCCCCCACACCACTCGCCCAGCTTAACCATTGCCTCCCTAAGGGCAAGATGAGGGATAGCCATTTCCAGTCCAGATCTCCACTCCCACACGGTTGATGTGCTTCGTGCCAGGCTTCAGGGTGCTCAAAAAGGAGCCGCCCACTTTTACAAGCTGACATCGAAGTAGCAAAAAGAACCCGACTTTGCCACTGGTCGCACTAGTGACAGAAGCCTGAAGGGCCATGAACTAGTAATTTCCGAATCAAAGAGCCAGCCTCTTAATAATCCCATGAGTCAGCCTCCCGGAACCCAGCTACTTGCTGCTCCTTTTGGACTGACCTCTGGCCACTGAGGTGCTTTGCCTTTTTCCGCCCTCAAAGAACAGATGACAGAACTTACAAAGGGAAGGTATGGAGCCATTTTTGAAAGAAAGGTTCAGCTCTTGAATTTGCAGTGATCATAATTGTGGGGACTCCAGTGGGACCACTCTGGTATCCATTTTGTCACTGAGGAGGAAGCCCTCTTCCTGTGGGAATCAGCTCTTCTCCTCAGTCCAGCCCCATACTCTATCCCCAGCAGTGGCTTTATTTACTTTTATTTTAACCAAGTTCATTATCTCGGTTAAAAATTAAAATCTATTTGCCAAGGTAAAGGGGATAAGGACATGAGGTCAGATCATCCACAAATAACTGATCAGTGTAGGTACAGTGTATCTTCTGTCAACTTTCAGGTCTGGGGGAGTTTGTTTTGTCTTTTAAAGGTTTTATTTACTTGGGGGGAGAGAGAGCACAAGCATCAGCAGGGGTGGGGGCAGAAGGAGAAGCAGGCTCCCTGCTGAGCAGGGTACCAAATGTGGGACTCGAGCCTGGGACCCTGGGATCATGACCTGAGCCTGATGCTTAACCGACTGAGCCACCCAGGCGCCCGGGGTTTTGTTTCTGAGCTATAACTGACATTCAGCATAACAGTTTCAGGTATACGACATGACTGAATATTTGTATAGTCTGTAAAATGGTCATCATGATAAGTCTAGTCAACATCCATCACCACACATAATCACAATTTCCTTCTTGTGATAAGAACTTTGAAGATCTACCCTTTAGCAACTCTCAAGCATACAGTGTATCTGATGGCCCCAGACTTGTGTTATAACCGGAGGTCTCTGCTTTTGATCACCTTCACCCATTTCACCCACTCCCCAGCCCCCGCTGCTGTGGGGTTTTTACTTGAGGGAGAAGGACCTGGGGGTGGAATGTGCTCTCAAAGTAGAGAAGCAGCTGGGGATGACGAGAAGACTGGTTGCTTCCTGAGTGTGTGTGTGTGTGTTGTGGGCACGCACACGTGCACGCACGTGTGCACATGTTTTTAATGTCTCTGTGGTTCTTGTCAACAGTATTAACGTCATATTTTTAGCTCCTCTGTTTATGATTTTGGCAGAAGGAATACAGCAGATTAAGTGAGAAGAATTTTTAAATTCCATCAGAGCTCCGGCCGTGAAGGATAAAGCCAAGTAAAGTGCTTTTCTTTGCTTTAGCGTTATGAATTCATTGGACCTCATATGCCCAAAATGTAGCATTTTCCATAAACTTTCAGCTACTAATTATTGACATTAGACACAGTGATACTGTGGCTTCACTAAGGCAGTGAATATGGCCACTCGGTTTTGTTTTGTTTTTTTACAACTATGGTTAAATGTCTTAGAATCATATTTATACACCAAATCCTAAAGGCATTAATTAAGACACAACTGCTCAAAGACTAGCATTGTAAGTCATGTCCATATCCAATGAGTAAAGGCAGAGAATTACAGGGACTTGTACAGAATTTATGTCTATTTTCCTCCGCTTCTGAAACTCCTTTTTCTTTTGAAAGGGAAAATTAGGGAGAGAGAGAAAAGCTTGAGGGAAAAACAATTCTTGTAAAACAGGGCTACCACTAATTATGTTTTCAGGACATCACAAGCAGCTGGGAAAAAAAATTGTGGAATGGTTGATAGCTGCAAGGAAAAAAAAATATCTGCATTATAGCTGAAGTGCTGCCTCCCTTTAAAAGCTCTTATGTAAATGTTTCTCGTGGAAGCGTCATTGAGCAGGAGGCACGGGAAGGCACAGAAGCAGAGTCATCCTGAATTGGGGCACGTTCTGGGCAGCAGGAAGGCAGCTACTGAGGACCCTGATCTCTCACGGCAGGATTAGAGGCTACTAAGGACGGTATAGGGTCATTTCACAAAGTTGGAATATAAATGACAGTTTACCTAAAAGTGACCTACCAATGTTAAATTTGCTGACACTGATCATTATAATTTTCTTGGCATTTCCTTATTCTAGCAGCCCAGCTAAATGGGAGACAGCCTGGCACCCCAGAAGCTGGGTACACTTCAAGAGTACGGTGGTTTGAAAGGAGACCATGAGACTTTTAAAGCAAATAAACAAAAACAGAGTTCTTAGCGGTCTAAGGAGTGTGATCTACTTTAGGATACCGTTTCCTCTCCTAAAAAGTAAACCATGAAATTCTTAAACAGAATGAATGAAAGACTTCATTTTCATTTTTGTAAGTTCTATGATTTGGTATTTCTCAATGTGATAGCCGGGAGGGGTAAATGACTTCCATATCAAATAGCAGCTCAAGGATTTAAAGAGCTCACTTTACATTTTTTTGAAAAATGAGCTTTTACTTTAACCCTTTAATTGTGTAGTTTGTTGTTCTTTTCTTTTTTTTTTAACTTGGAACCTCTGAAGACACTAAACTCTTCCACGCATCTTTCTTGTTCTTTGATTTCTTCCTTCCTTCAGAGGTCTGTAAATGCACAGGTGGCTGGCCCTGCCCTCTCACGCCCTCTGTCCACAGACATTTCACTCCCTGTGTGATCACTTTCTTTCCAAACAACTGAATCAGAATTTCAAAACCCCTGACTTTAACTTTCAGATACTAATTACTTCATCTGTAACTGAATTGTTCCAATTCATTTTCCATGCCTTTGTCTGGCCTGTGAGTGAGGGTCCAGGGCGGGGTGGGAGGGATTCTATCATCCCACATGTAACAAGTACAGATGCCTGAGGGCAGACCCCCTGCCCCTGCCCTGCATCAGAGGATGCCAAGTCTGATTTTCTTTGTTTTCATCTTTCACCTCTCCAAGAGATCCACCAGCTGCGTGCGCGCGTACCAGGTGAAAGACGGGGACTCCGTGCCCCAAACGACCTGGACAGGATCCATGAAACACAGGGGGCATTTTAAGGCCAAGACCCTGACCCAAGGCAAAGTTGGGCTCTGCCTGGAGCAAGTGATGTGGTTCCTTGGGAAGAAGCTGCGCCTGGGACGGTGTCTGTCCCTGCAGCCACTCCGGCCTGCCCCCCAGGAGCTGTGCCGTGTCTGCTGGGGGCCCCTGTTCCTCTGCCCGCCAGCTTCCATGTTTATTTATAGTTCTCTTTTCTGGTTGGTATCGTGGTCTTGCGGGAGGCTTTGGCTTGTCTGTGAGCCTTCCTCTTTGACTTCATATCTAACATTTTAGGTTTTCTTCAAGCTGCCTTTGATGATGTCCTAGAAATATAACTCATAATAGCTTTGTTTTACAAGCAATCAGCTTCTGTTCCTTCCATGTTTTTCTTTCAAAATTTGCATGAGACTGGGTAAGGCAGGGTACAGGAATGAGTGATGAACATACGTCCACTGCTGACCTGCCTGGGGAAAAGGGCCCAGCGTGGGTCAGCCACTCTCCTGGGGAGCCCCTCCTGCAGGGCTGTTTCCTTCAGGAGAGGCCACGGAGAGTTGGCCCAGCACAAGCTACTTGCGCCTCTGTACTCAGAGTTAAACGCTTACAGTGACTTACAGTGATGTCCCTACTTGTACTTGGTCCTGATCCCAAGCGACAGCCAAGGGTAATCTTGAAACCAAGTAAGAGCTCGCCTTGTGGGAGGCGGGTGATGTTTTCGTTGGGTTTCCTGCATGTGTTACTGGCGCGTGCTGTCAGTGACTTTGATGTTGGCATCACCTCCCGGAGCTGTCGCTGGTAGGTTTATCCTGGATGGCTCTCTGTCCTAGGAGTTCTTTTAATGTATTATAAAAGCTTGTATTGAGTGTTGCCTCTGGGTCAGGCACGGAAATTGGCCTTGGGCGCATAAAATGGTAAACAAAACAGATGCAACTCCTACTCTGCCATGTTTAAGTCTCCTGGGAGAACAGGCCTAAGGTGAGGGCCACTGCTTTGCCGGGGACAGGTGCTGCAGCCTTCCAGAGCAGCGTCCAAGCTCAGACCTGCAGGATGAGGCGCTTAGTCACTCAGAGGAGTGGAACAGGAGTGATTCTGGCAGAGGGCTGCCAGCCCAAATCCTGCTGTGTGGTCTGTAGTCAGGAACACTGCCTCATCCCTGAGAAAGTTGAGTGTGGCCAGACTGGCCATTCTGACTCCGCTATCACTCCGTGAGACCCCATGAGCTCCCAAAGAGCAGGGATCTCCGGCACGACGTGCTTCATGGTAGGCCCTGGATAAGCATGTGTTTAGTAAATGAGGGGTGTTGAACATTGTCTTAAAGCTGCTTTCTGTTGGACTTTATTGGTATTAAAATAGAATATACTGCTTATAAAAAGGTCTTAAGTAACTTGATTTTCCAGAAGCTTTTTCCCCAGCAAGGCTGGCTGGTAGATGCCCTCGGAGGAGGCACTTGCCAGGTCAGCATGTCCTCCCTCTGTGTCCTCTGCTGTTACCCACGTTGTTTTCTCTACCCTGTTGGCATGGCCTTTAGTGAGCCTGGCCAGTGGGCCACAGAAGTGGTGCTCCAGAAGTATCTTCTGTGGGCTTCTGCGGAGATAGAGGATCCTTGCAGCTGTCTGGGAATCACCAATAAACCAAAGCTTTAGCTCTCTGGAATCCTTGGGAAGGTCTTCTGCATGGGCAAGGTTTTCAGCTCCCTGAGGATTTACCTTCGGATACTCGAACTGTTTTAAGTCGATTCCCAATTTGATTTTCGTGTTAAAATATAGTAGGCCTTTTCCTAAAAATTTTTAGAAGAAAATTCTTTTTTCCCTTGTCACAGATTTTAAAGGGTGTGATATTGCCAGTGCTTTCTGAGGGGGTGTATGATTTTGCCTTTATACCCAGGGACTCCAGGCACCTGAACTCTTGCTCTTTGCTACGTTATTGTTAGGAGATTGGTTGAAACTTGTAACTGCTGTCAGCACCCTTGGCTTCATTAGCCCCTGCCTCTTTCTGATCTATTAGTACTGATAAACTGGGAAACTAGAAGCCAGAGTACCAAGTTGTATTTACTTGTTCACGTGTTTATTTCAACATTTGAACCCTCAGAAAATATATGTTCAGCCAGGCGTGGTGATAAGTACTGGGGTTACGAAGGTGAGGGACGCTGATTCCTTGTGCTCCAAGAGCCTTCTGGAGAAGCAGGGGGTGCAGGAGCATGGCGGGGGATTGGGCGGAGCACCTCCCCACCAGGCTGAGCTGCCACGTGGTGGAGACTAGGTGGGCCCCCAGCAATGGCACCGCATTTCTTAATCCACAAAGTGTATAAATGTCGTTGCACAGTTTTGACTTCAGAGGCCACTACCTGTGTCTGTCATGTTCTAGATTGTGAGTGCCTATTAGGAGCTGAGCTTCCAGTAGGCAAGATCTTACCTGACATCAGTGACTGCCCCCTCCCCATTTTTATCATTATTAGTGGTGCTGTTGAATCACTTGATTAAGGTGCTGATTCCCAGACCTTCCTATTGTAAAGGCAAAGGCCGTTACAGTATCTTTTTTCCATTATAGAAAGTAAATTTTAGGAAAATACCTTGACATGCGTGAATGGCTTATTCCCCCAAAACTTCTCACTTAATGTTTTAGAGTCAGTGAGCCTTTCCTGGACCAGTTACCTTTGTTGAAAAATTGGGATTTTTCCAGTTCTAACATTTCTTCTGCATTTGCTAGCTGTCCGTGTTCTAGAAAGATTTTCATATCCTCTCTCCCTCCCTTCCCCCTTCTTCTCTTCTAGATTTTTATTTATTGAATATTTATTGAATGCATCACCGTCCATTAGAGTCATTATTCTCTTGCTATATAAAACTGCCCCGAGTGTGGCTAAGTTGGAGACATTTTCCCACTGGCCCTTGTGCCTGTTCACATTAGATGGTGAGCACATCCTTGCTTCCTGACACAAGAAGGCGTCCCACCATGTCCCTTCCCTGCCCTCCCTTGGAATCCACCCCCTCTCAAGAAGCTCTCTCAGTCCCAGTAAAACTCAGACACCAGGCCGTATGGAACAGGGGCACACGCTGCTCTGGAGAGGTCATGGCTCCCAGATGCCATCAATGGCTAAACCTAGGAAATAGGGCAAAAATAGGCCCTTGTACTGAAGTTTTTCTAAAGTGTTAATCTATCATAAGCTCTTTTTTCTTGTTCATTAGAAACTCCATTATGGTGGTGCTTCAAGGTTATCTAAGAACATTTCCTCTTAAAAAAAAAAATCTTAAAATCTCTTAGTACGAGTTGTTCTTATTCTCCAGAGGGAGAAAGGACAACTGAATCTCATACTGAAAGGAAAAAGTGCTCAGAAATATTAAATAATTTGCCCAAGTGGACCCTGTCTTCGTACTTTTGTGTACTTTTTTTCCCTTTTTTAGAAGATTGTATTTATTTGAGGGAGAGAGAGAGAGCATGAATGGGAGCAGAGGGAGAGGGAGAAGCAGGCTCCCTGCTGAGCAGGAAGCTCAACACTGAGCTCCATCCTGGGACCCTGGGATCATGACCTGAGCCAAAGCCAGATGCTTAACCCACAGCCACTCCAGAGCCCCTGTATGCACTTTCTCTCAGTGTGTGTGTGCTACTCCTGTGATCGGAAGGATCACTGAGGCTACCTTCTATACTTTCTTATAAACTTTTATATTGTACATTTGCGATCTAAAAAGCATCCTTAATGTTGCCAATATTTTTAATCTGTTCTGCTTACTTTCAGGTGCGGCTAAATCCAGTCCAGCATCTAAGCCAGGATCCACACCTTCTCGTCCCTCATCAGCCAAAAGGGCTTCGTCCAGCAGCTCAGCATCCAAATCTGATAAAGATTTAGAAACACAGGTCATACAGCTTAATGAGCAGGTAACTCATCAGCCCTGGCTGGGTCTCTGAGAGGGGAGGGAGGGAGCAAACACCTGTAGGTCTGAGGTAAGGGAGCGGGGGCAGTAGTTTCAAGCAAGTAGGGATTTAAAAAAAATAATTCAGGCAGATAAAATCAGTGGCCCACTAGGAACAAAAGATGTTAGTCAGAAATCAAAGTGGTACATTAAGACAGAAGGACAGAGGACTCAGCCTCACGTAAATGCAGGTCCACAGGCCAACGTCTCGCTCCACCCCCTCACACACACCACAAGGCCCAGCCACCAGCTCCAGGCTAGACCACGGCCTCTCTGCCCACTTCCGGCCGATCTAGATACCATTCACTCTTTCTCCTTCCTTTATATGGCAGCAGCTATTTGTCAACCCTGTCCTCTGGGACAGACCCCATGCTTGGTGCTAATAACATAATGGGCAGTGAGAGAGAGACCTTAGACCTTCCCTTCCCTCGTAGGACTGAGAGCAGTGGTCTGAGGTGGGTGATTATGCCAGCAAAGTGAACACAGAACACTTCCTACAACAGTAGAAGTTTGATGCCACAGAAGCACCAAGCCCAATATTTGGGGGTTAGTAAGGCCCCAGTTGTGTTTTAAGTTGAAAAATGTTCTTTTTTTGTCTAAATCTAGCTCTCCTATCATTGAAATTTTCAATATAAAAGTTTAGTTATGATGTCTACCTACCAGTAGCTAATTTTGCCTAAGATTAGATGTAGTCGAAAGGTAATAAAACCACTGGGAGCACAAGGTTCCCTGCAGAAGACACCTCCCCCGACCTGAGTGAGGAAAGAGTCCTTTATCCAGGCTGTTCCCACCACTGGGAGAGGAGCCTTTATTCATGGTTCTTAGGCTGTTCCCAGAAGAGTGGCCAGGCCATTCCTGGTAATTAATCTGATTCCTGATGAGCCAGCAAGAGTCTGGAAACAGTTCTGAGATAACTGTATATTTGCAATCAGGAGTCTAGTTTGAAAGCAGGGGTTGCTTAGGCGTGTCCTTACAATTCTGATCACTTTAATGAAAATGGTGAACCCCAGAGTCATCCAGTGGGTACGACTTTGATTTGGAAACTGGAATGTTCCAACAACCTGTTGATTCTCAGCTTGAGCCCATATGGAATTTCCAATAGTAGGTTCTTCTCAAATAAAAGGCTGGTGCGACAGCCTCGGTGAGCTGTGGGCCACATGCCCAAGGCTCCGAGCAGATCCGAGCAGACCTAGAGAGAATCAGGCTTGGGTCTCTGATGCTTTAGATTTATAACCCTGTCTCCTTAGGAATCCAAGTTCTTTTGGTATCTTTATTACCTCTCACTCTGTCACGATCTCTTTCCTCCCTGTGGTCTCTACCACACCCAAGTTTCCAACCTTCCAACCCAAAGTATAATGACATGGAAACCTCAAGATCCTTCCTGCCCCTCTCCCACTTGGCCTTAGCCAGACAGACTCCCTTCTTCTCCTTTGGGCAGGCTCCGTGCTCCCATTAGCTGTCCAGTTACTCAAAGAGCCTCCCATCCCCCAGAGACCCAGAACTCATCTTCTCATCCAGAAATGTCACTCTAGGGAGGAGAGGGAGAAGAGCGAGAGGAGCTTTCCAACAGTCTTATAATTCCTTTGGTACTTCCAAAGGGCTTTACTGCCCCCGCCTGCCCCATGCTCAACAAGGAGGGGTATGTCCATTCGCCTCCCTCACCCCCACGCAGCCCCTCGGAGGGAAGGTCACACGCCCTAAATTGTAAGCGTTCTTCCAACTGTTCACTGAGCACTGACTCCGGATCCATAGCCCTGTTTCTCCCTCTGTTTTCTGTCCCGGTAGCCTGCAGGGGGGCCTTGCTGATGCTGGTGGGGAGCCACAGGGCGTCACTGTGTGAGGACAGAGGACTCCAAGACGAGGAAGGGCGGGGTGGAGATGCCTCTGCTGAAGAGTGAATTACAGTCGTAATAGAGCAAGTGATGAGTGCCATAAACTTGAAGAATTCTCATTTACTTGGCCTCCTGCCTCTCTTCAGGCGGTCTCCCATGACAATTCCAGCGATAGAATCGAATCAAAAGCCAAAGGGGAGGGGTGCCTGGGTGGCTCATCTGTTGAGCGCAGGCTCGCTTTCATCTCAGGTCTTGATCTCAAGGTGGGGAGATGGAGCCCTGTGCTGGGTTCCTGCTGGGCGTGGAGCCTGCTCAAGATCCTCCCTTCCTCTCCTCCCGCACCCCTGCTCTCTCTCTTTCTCTTAAAAAGTGGGAGAAGGTGACATAACTAAAATCCTGAGGACTGTGTGTGGAGCGTGGGTCAGCAGACAGGCAGTGGGGGTGGGGGGGGCACCGCCGTGCTCAGGGACCCCTGGGCTAGAGAGTGGGCGCTGGTTGGCCCAGGGGAGACACAGGGGCGTGGGCAACAGGGCTGGGAGGACCCATGCTGTGCGGACGCTGAGAGGGAGGGGAGAGAATTGAGGGGAGAGGACTTGCCCTTCTTGTCTCTTCTTGACATATTCCAGGGCCCGTCCCCAGCGTCCCTTCCACCGCTTTGGCCTCTGCGGCAGTACCTCAGGTTCAGCCTGGCATCAGCTTCTGGGACTATGACTGTGAACGTGGACTTTTCTTGGCCACTTCACCTGTCCTCATACACTCCAGCCCCTGTTGGTCTTTATTGGGGATGTTCACAGCTGTGCCTCCGTTCCCCGGCGCATCTGGAGAACACCAGAGGCCAGCCTGGGCTGGAAGTTTCTCCAGAAGCCCCAGCCCCTGTATGCTGTACAGACCACAGCACTCTCAAGAGGCAGCAAACCTGGTTTCCGCGGGTTGGATGCATCCAGAGACCCTCCTTGCCTCGTCTGGGGAGAGCTGGCAGACTCAGACACCTGAAGTGCCACGATCTATCTACTGGCATCACCACGGGCTGCAGAGGGACCCTGTGGCCAAGCCTCGGGAGGGGGTTGGTTTATTTCATAACAAGGAATGATTTCTGGAATAAGGGAAGTTTTCTTCTTCCTCTACTTAAGGCTGCTGGTTGCCTTCAGGTTTTACAAATAACCCAACCATCTTATCAGAAGTAAGAGGGAAAGCTAGTGAGAGACCCAGCGGCCTTGAGAGCCACGTGTGAGGGGGTCTGCGAGGTGAGCTCTGAGGGGCCATATCGCTGAGTCTTGGGCCCAGTGTGCAGAAAGGGGACGGATGGATCAGTAATTCCAGCCAGATCAATAGCATGTACAAAAGCCCAGAATTATTAGAGAAGAAAATTTCCCCTTCTAAAGGTAATTTTTGGAAATTGTGTTAGGGTGATTTTAGTACACTGAGTGAGACTTCACCTGAGGAGGAGCACGAGAGATTTAATTTACCTCCTAAAGGATATTGTCCGCGTAAATCTAAACGCACAGGGGCTTTAAAAAAAAAAAAAAGAAAGAAAGAAAAGGATTCCCAGGAAGCAGGCACGGGGCGATGGTTTGGGCCCGTGTATAGCCAATGTGCCCACTTAGGATTGGATGCCCAGGCTGTTGACGCCCGTGTCCGTGTTCTTTCAGCCCAGGTGTTGCCTCCTTCCTACACCATCTCTGTCACCACTGTGAGAGGCCACACAGCCCTAGTGGAAGGTCCTGGAATCAGCATGGGGGGGGGGGGAGAGGGAATGAAGGGCTGTTTGCCTGAGGGCACGGGGCTTCCTTATCTTCTTCCCCCTGCACTCCCTACAGTGTCCCCAGAGCCAGAACCAGAGGACTTAAACCTGATCCACTCAGCCAGGCTCTGTCTCACCCAGTTGTCCTTGTGTAACTGGGACCCCGTTTCTCCATCGAAAGCATCTTTCTAGGATGCTCAGGGAACATTTATGAAGGGCTCTAAAATGAAGGGTGGCTCTTCCAAAGAAAGGAGGGTCCTCAAGATACATCTAAATTAAGCACAGCTCAGCCTCTCTGCTCTGCCTCCCCTCCCTCCAGAGGACGGACAGGGTAGGAGAAGGATGTGCTCTCGCCATGTTAGCAGGCAAGGAGGAAAACTTGCTCGGAGCCCGTATGCCACCGTGTTGAGTAGAACAATCCGTCCGACAGTGGTTATGAATGAACATCAGTTGGCAGAGGGGACGACTGGCGTGCTGGCGAAGTTGACATGTGGCTGAGGCTCGAGCTCCATTGCACATCTGTTGTTTCCCGTCTATATAGGCAGGTGTAGTTGCTCACATTTCTTATACTGTTTTTTGGGTTTTCTTTCCTTCTACCCCCACTCCCTTGCAGGTACATTCATTAAAACTTGCCCTCGAAGGTGTGGAAAAGGAGAGAGATTTCTACTTTGGCAAGTTGAGAGAGATTGAGCTACTCTGCCAAGAACACGGGCAGGAAAACGATGACCTCGTGCAGCGACTAATGGAAGTCCTCTATGCTTCAGACGAACACGTGAGTGTGAGGAGAGCCCTTGACTGCTGCGTTCTAAAGCGATGTCGTTGGTCAGGGCGCAGAGATCAGTGGGCCTTCAGCGGCCCTGGGATCTCGGAGAATGAGGACTCTGTGCATTGGTTATTCTCAGAAGAATAAGTATCACTATCATCGTGATCTGTTGACCCACGTGTATTCATGAATTCATCTGGGAAGAGATGAGTGGCCAGGGCTGGGGGGAGAGGAGGTGGACTGACTGAGAAAAATAGGTTGATGGAGCCAGGTACCAAGTGGTTTTCAGCTCTGAGCAGTGCAGCAGCAAGAATGTGTGTAAGATTCTTCCTGACAGAACAGAGTGTGGTTAGAGGAAGAATTCGTCTAAATGTTTTTCCCATCCCCATCAGCCTCACAACTGCCTGTTTTTATTGCAGCGCTGGTTGTCTTGGTTCCTCACTGGCAGTGCAGGCCAGCGCTACGCAACAGCCCTTAGCTGAAAAATATTTTTAGAAGGCCTCCTCTGGGGGTGTCTGGCTCACTCAGTCGGAAGAGCATGCAACTGTTGATCTCAGGGTCATGAGTGCAAGTCCATGCTGGGCATAGAGATTATGTAAATCTTAAACAAAAATTTTTAAAAAGAACAACAACAAAAAAAAGACGGCCTCCTCTCTGGGGAGGACCTGACTAGCAGGGCTTCTTCTCAGGGGCGAGGGGGGGGGGGAGGACGTGGGAGGGGGAATCCCAGCATGTGGATTCCATCCTGGTGATGGAAAGCAGGTGTGAGGAACAGCAGAGGAACAAGACTCAAGGGCAGGAAGGGAAGCGGGGGAGAGATGAGTGAGGGGCCCGGTCAGCAAGGCAGGAGTGGGAGCCTGACCGGGAGTGTGAATAAGGGGTCTGGGCTGGGGTTTCGAGCTCTTCCCTAGGCCAGGCTGCAGCTGGTGGAAGCATCTGAGGCTGTTGAACCCGGCCCCCCGGGGCCCCTCCCAGGGCTCTGGGGGTGAGTTGTGTTTGTCCCTTCTACCCACTGGGAACAAGTCACCGGCAAGTTTACTTTAGGACTTATTCCAGCCCAATACCAGGGAAATGTTTACTCCTTGTAAGATCTGAAATCCTAGAGATGAGATTTTCTAAAAGAGCCCAGGGTTTGAGGCCTCCCCGCTACATTTTTCATGCCCTTCCCCCAGCCCAGATTTTGTTTTGTTTTGAAGCTTCTTTCTCAGTTATCATTGGCTCAGACTGTAGATCTTGAAGCCCTGAGAAGTTCCCTGTCCAGGTCTCAGAGGCAGAGATGGCTTCACAAAATACGGGTCTCAGTGTTTTCAGATCTGACGGCGGAAACTTACTGATTTCTAGTGTGCCGGCACCGGCCCAAGTGCTTGCTTGCTTGTTAGAGGCTAAAGCCAACCAGTCTCCATGGCACCCCCTCTGAAGGACCAGGCCCACTGACAGAGGAAGGAGTGGGCAGCATCAGCGCGTCCCAGCCCTGTGCTGTGGGCGGGAGGAGAACCCTTCCGACGGCCACCTCACGCCTGGTCTTGTCCCAAGAGGGAGTCCTTGTGCCAGGACCCGCTCAGGTGCCCTCCAAGCTCAGAGCCGACACAGATTCCTGACCTCTGGCTCACGGCCAGCAGGGCCGGCCCTGGGCGAGAGCTCCTGACTTCTGAACGTGACCTCGGGGGATTCTGCCCCGTGCCTATTGTTCCAGTTAAACACAGACGTGCCCCACGTTGCGTTGCGTTTCGGGGACAGGTGTTTGCCGGAGAGGATTCTTTAAGTCTTTATTTGGTGATGGCTGGTCTTTGATTCTTGGGAGTCAAACAATCCTAGAATAGAATGTTTGGAAGATGTGGAAATCCAGATGGGAGTTTGCGTACAGAAGTAAACAGGGGCGGTTCAGTTCATGGTTGTAGAAACCTAATGGAAGTTTCCAAAGCAGATCACCAGACAGCCTTCTCGGGCCCCTCTTTATCATCCTCAGGATCTTTTTCCCTTCGGGGCCACAGGTATCTGGACTTAGTCATTGCTTAGCTGCTGCCTTGTCCGTCTGTCAGCTGAGGTGCGCCTACTTACATAAACAGGCACTTAATTCCCAAGGCACTGTCACAAAAGTCACTGTTGAGTGACGTAAAGATTCTTCCCCACGCAACCAAGAGCTCTGGGGAAGAGCCTGTGTTTCTGTCATTGGACTAAGGCTTGGGTGGACAGAAAGGGGACAGAGCCACTGCCTCAGTGAGGGGCCACTGAGTGCCCTATGTCAGGGCCTCCTGAGTGCCCCCACCCCCATCGAGGAAGTCGGGAGCCACCGTTGACCGTGCTCCTTCCTTGCCCCCATTTTCCTCCTATGGTAGGCAAGAGCCTTCCCACGGGCTTCCAGCTTGCTTCTCTTTCCACTGAGATCATGAGAATGAGGAACTCTAACAGGCTCACTCACAGCCAAACCTTGAGAAAGCTCTGATGATAGGCAAACACTAGAATTTAGCCCGTAGTGCTCCAGGGCATTGTCTGGCATAGGTTTTGCCTGGCTTCCGCTTCCACGCAGGTTTCAGTTGTTCATTTTCATGTAGGGCATCAGAAAATTTTTCTTCCTGGGAGCTTACCCAGCCTAGTGTGAGCTGGGAGCACTTGGCTGTGATACGTAGTCCAACAGCCTCATCCTTCCAGATCTGTTCTGCAGACCTTCACACCGCCTTAACCTGCACCCCTAGCATTAGCAATCCCTTGATAAGCTGGGAGGTTTGTCTTTATCCTGGTTAAGACTTGGGGTCCACAGTTCCTGCAGGCAGATGCCGTCACAGCGAGAGCTGCCCTTGGCCCGCTGCAGACCGCAGTGCCCCCTGGCTTGACAAGTGGGAAGGGGAGACCGGTGGTGAGGTCTGATCTCATGGGTTCCTGGTCCCACAGCTCGTTATCCAAGTCTTTGACTTTCAGTCCTGGGTCAACCCCATTATCCCGCAGTTAACTCCCAACTGTGCTGTAAGCAAACGTGATCTGTAAAATGTCAAACAGATCCTCAGGTCTAAGACCTCCCGTGCACCCTAACACACACTAAACAAGTAAGGAACGCACACTTGCAACCTGCTGCAGTCCCAGCAGGAGGAAAGGCAGGTACCCCACTAGCAGTACAGAGTTAGGGTGATGGATGAAATAGCATCCCTGACCCCACTCAGGGCTGCGGTGCATCGCCTGACCAAAGCTGAGCCGGGAGCCAAGACGTGGTGCTGAGAGGAGTCATTGACACTGGGGCGAGGGTAGGGGAGCGGCTTCAGGAAGGAACACGTGGCAGAATGGACACCAGGGAGTTCCTGAGTTTCCACTCCTGGTAAAGACCCATGACCACTAGACTTCTTTTTCGCCCCTAGACAAGAGGGAGAACACTCACTGGGAGAGAGCAGTGACTTTCGTGGTCTTGTACCATGCCCACAGATCCTCCCCTGCTCCCCTAGGAATGCCACTGTCGGTTGAGGTGCTCCCTTTCGGAGCAGCGAGGACCACCCTCATCCCTCATGCAAGGCTGTAGGCCAGGCCACTACCCCGGGGGGTGGGGGGCAGACATTCTGAGGCCAGAATCAAATGTGGTTAAGCCATGAAGGAGTGCAGGGGCCCCAAAGACAGCAGAGTGTGGGCAGAGCAGGATCTTGGGCCTTGGCATATCGCAGTGGAGTAGTTCTGGGGGATGGGAAGAGGGATGGTCCTGGGCATGGGGAGAGCTGACTGTTACTAAACATTATGCCTCTGGACCCTGAGCTGTAAGGGATAGGGCTAGATTGGAACCAGGGTCTTCAGTGTGATGTTCCTTTCTACTGTTGTCACAGAAAAGGTTACATTTTTAAAATCTTTCCACTTCTAGAATATATTTCAAAGAGTTCTCCCACCATGAAATATTTGCAGCTCACAATAAGTGTTATGAACAGCCCAATATTGTAGGCACCTTACCTTCTTGAATTCCTTGACGACTCTATTGAATTCAGGGAAGTTCTTGGGAAACTGTTAAATGGGTGCCCCTGTTACAATTCTCCATTGTAGAGATGGGGAAACTAAGGCACACGGTGGTTGAATAACATGCGCATCTGTTCCTGCGTCCTCGGGGTTTCTTCCTCTCAGCACAACCTGTACCAATCTGGGAAGTAAGCAAGTGTGACACAGATGGCTGAGGTCCCATCCCTGACCTGAGTAACCTGAGACCACTGTGTTGGAGACACACGAGCTTCCATGCCCAAGTTTTGTAGCCAAGGAGGAAACCGAGTGCTGCCGGCCCAGGGAAAGCCAACACTGGGGCTCAGGGGAGAAGACCGTACTGTGGTTAGGGGGCTGGGCTGGCCCGGGGCTATAGGGCATAGACCTGGCAGGAAGGCAGGTGGGGGACTGGGGTTGAG
The DNA here is from genome assembly GCF_922984935.1 of Meles meles. Classification (NCBI taxonomy): domain Eukaryota; kingdom Metazoa; phylum Chordata; class Mammalia; order Carnivora; family Mustelidae; genus Meles; species Meles meles. Next base: position 58,586,153 of record NC_060077.1, read on the forward strand.
AAAGGAGTGAGTGTGGCCGGTGTGAGGCTGCCAGCACTCCTGTGGGTCCGGCGTGCGTTCCTGAGGGAGCAGTGAGCAGAGCGCACTCCCTTGGCTCAGATGATAAGAGCCGCTTGCTTCCTGCGTCAGAACATTACAGAGGTTGTGGATGCAGCCAGCCAGCGCTGATGCTCCCTGGAGCAGTGCTCACGGGGGTTAGACGAATGAATGAAAGGGTTCTAGAACACCTCCACCCTCCACGTCCTTTCCCTGAAGTACTTAGGTACCCAAAGCAGACATCCCAAAGTCCTTGAGCCACGGCTGCTGACCCCCCTGCCGACCTCCCTTGCCTTACGACTCCGATGGGGGCGTCTCCGCAGCTGAGGAGTATCCGATCTCCCACAGGGTCTGTTTCAGTAAGAAGAGTGACAGGGCAGGAAAGGAAGCTGAAGTGTCCCATCGCCTGCCGGCAGGGTGGGGCTGACCCTCCGCCACCCGCAGTGGCCCAGGGCTCTGCCTTTCCACAGCAGGTTCTCCCGGGTGGTCATGACGCTTTGGAGGCCGTGCCTTGGTCGACTCTTTCATGAGGGTAGGAAAGTGGAAATGTGTCCCATGAAGGAACGTTAGGTGCGTCACACCTGACCGCTGGGTTCTAGAATGACGAGTCCTTGGAGCGGGGAAGCAGCGGCATCTGGGGGTGCGTCGGCTCGGGGAGTGGGAGAGCCCTGGCTGTTAAGGGAGGCCTCGCGCACGCTCTCCGGGGAGAGGGGGTGCTCTGGACGCTGCGGGGCCTCCAACCCAGTCCGTAGTTCCAGCTGAAACCTCTCCCCCTGTCTGGCAGGAGGGCCATCCGGAAGAGGCCGAGGCCGAGGACCAAGTCCACGACCAGCAGCCCCAGCAGCAGGAAGAGTACTGAAGCGTTCTGGCCCCTTGCGCCTTCAGCTGTGCGTGGGAACTTTTCTTTTGGAGAAACGTGTGGCCTCAAGCTCAACAGAAACCAGTCGTTCCCAGTTTGCCGTTAACATCAACGCACTGTTGCATCCGCCAGCCACCGCGCTCGGTTCCCATTTCCTTTGCCAAGACCCGTTAGCAGCCGGCCGTTGGGCGGCCTGAGAGGTCACGGGGTCACATACCTACCACTTCACCACTTGGCTGCTTGGGATTGATTCTGCTCTTCTCATTTCTTTCCGGAACAACTCTCCCCTCCACCCCACCACCACCCCCTTTTTATCCTGGTGTGAAACGATGGTAATTTGATATATGGTATTTATATTGGCATTTCTCAACCAGTGTCACTAGATGTCACACATTCGTGGTGCTTTGATGTTTGCAAGTCTAACCTCTGAACGTAAATTTAGTCAAATGCTAAATTGGAGCAAAGGGAAAGAGATCCTTGATATGAAAGCCATAAGGACAGTGACTTGTTTTATAGGGACATAGGTTCCCCCTCGGCTCCCAACACTAAAGGGAAAAAAAAAGTGGAATCAAAACTAGGACTTCAGGGCCCAGCAGTATTTCTCCCTGAGCACGGCAGACGGCCACACAGTTAGTTTCGAAAGACATTCACTCGAGGACACCACCATCCCCACTTCGCCCTCCCGACTGCTTGCCCTCCCTTCCCCCACCCGGGTTTTCATGCTTTTTTCTTTCTCAGGGTCCTCTTTGGTGGGCAGCCACTCTCCCCAAAAGCTGTCATCAGTTACCTACAGTCCAGAGAGGGTCTGCGTAGGTGCAGGTCCTCCTGCCTCTCTCTGGCTTGCAGCCCAAAGCCTGTCCTCCACGCTAGGGGACTCCTCCTCCAGAATGACTTCAGGGTGTGTGCCCCTGAGGGGCAGGGCTCTGCGCCGTGCTGCACGCTCGCTGCCAAGTGAAGACCTTCTTACTAGGAGCATCATTCCAAGGGAGACTCCGGATTCTGACGTCTGGTGTTAACACTGGAATGACAGCACAGAAAAAAAATCTATGACTCCCCATACCTTCGGGAATAAGGAATTTCCCTCGTTAATACTCCCGCCCTTCTTGTCATTGATAACCATGGCAATTCGTAAATAGAGGAAACATTAATGAATTAAAAGCATTCCTTATTTTTTTAACTAATATTTGCACATTTTCTTAGTATCTTTCCAAATCTTTGCCTCTCTTACTCCTCCGACAGATGGTATCCCTTCCTGGATCATTCATTTCACTTGGTTTCCTAACTTTAGATGTACTTCACTTGTTATTTGACCAAGCAGGTGCAAGAACAACAAACAAGTGTGCCCGCCCCACTTGCCTCTTAACTGAAAAGCTTAAAATAAATTTCTGAAATATGTATCCGAAAGCTTTGACATTTCTTTATTAATTGATGGCATACTAATTCTAAATTCTAGCATTGGAGCTTGCCACCAAAAGAAGTCTTCCCAAAAATCTCTCGCAACAAAGTGGTATTTGAGTTACCGGTGAACACGATGGCTTGTGTTTGTGAGGTTATTACAACGCACTGTGCATAACTGGACAGACGTTCTGTGGTGTTTGGTTTCCCTTCCTTCTCTCTCCCGCCTGCTCTGCGCGGCGGCAGCTCCCTTCTCTCGGGCTGGACAGCCTGGCTCTCGGCAGTGACATCCTTCCACACCTGGGTGCAGGTGGTGGTTGTGCTACGCTCGGCCGCACGCTTACCCGTGTGGTCCCTCCCGGCCGTTTGTATGGACCTTCCTTTTGTAAAAATCGCTCTTGTAAAGAGGCACAGTAAATAACTCCACGGGGAGCATGCTTCGGTGGTTGCTAGGCAGGGACATCTCAGTGATGCCCAGTGCCTGGTGGACCGTGGCCAGAATTGCCGGCATGGGGGTGGGTGTGATGATGGCGGAAGTTGCCTCAGTCTCGTGGGGGACAGCTGCAGCTGCTCTGCCTCCCCCCAGTGCCCCAGCCTTGTCAGCTAGGAAACCTACTGGCCAGGTACCTTCCCTTTCCCAGGTGGTCGTCCTTGATTCTCCATCCCAGGTCTTAGGGCCAGCTCCTCACGGATTTAGAGAAGAGTTCCACATCCCTCTTTCTGTCCGCATCTGACCCCTCTTCCATCGTGCCGGGTGGCATGCAACATCACGGATATTTGGGGGAATCTTGAACAGCTAGGATTCTCCATCGTCTTGGGCTGCACCCCAGCTTCTGTGCAGACCACCTCCTTCCCCAGGGCCGCTCCTTTATCCCCGAGGCCCGCACCCCATCGTCCTCCCATCTCGGCATCCAGGGCACGCTTTCTTCCATGGCCTCCCCCCATCACACGTCCTCACGCTGGGCTGAGAAGCATCCCTTTGTGGGCTCTGCCTGCCCTCGCAGAAGCCGGACTTCATTCTTGGCCACACGGCTGTGGCCGGTGATAGCACTTCCGCTGCTCGTGTCAGATAGGAAGTGATTGAAGCAGGGGGCAGAGAGAGAGCCTGTCTTCTTTCTAAGCAGAAAAAGACCAGACAAACACCTTGTTGACCAGAGAGAAGTAAACTCCAGAAGGGAACCAAGAACTCCTCCCTTCCCTGGTGAGTATTTCCATTATTCCGTTAAGGTTTAATATGCATTCAGATTACTTTTACTAAATAGTACACCATAAAGCTTTTGTTATATATTCAATGTAAACTGAAAGGAATGTAAACATAATGTATTGTTAATTATAAATAGATAAGTAATGACATCATAGATGAAAAAGTCTTATTCAGATGTATCACATTCATTTTACATTACCCTATTGTCGCATGGTAGGATAGTTTTTTTGTCTCTGAATATGTGAATAACTTGACTTGTGTTTATCTTTTTACATATTTAATAAAAAAAAGTATATGTTAAAAGGACCGGACTTACAGATTCTTAACATTTTTATGCTAAGGGTTTCCTTCCGAGTGAGCATGTGTGTGTGAATAGGTTGTTTATTGGAACCCCATATCTACTTACATTTTCTTATGATTGACCGGGACGTGGGGGGGGGGGGGCTTGCTTTTATTGATGGCAAATGTTTTAACAGGAATTAAAGATCAGTATCTGATTTCAAATGTATTAGCTGTGATAGCTTTTTAAAAACTTTACCAAAAAAAAAAAAAAGACAAGCCATCAGCTTAGGGAAGATTGCACTCCCAGGCAAACAGAAGCCTCACTCCTGCATCCCCAGCCTGCTCCACATGGGCGAGATGGGGCTGGGCAGGCAGGAAGCTGGGGGAGCAGCAGGCAGATGTTTCGAGGCTTCCTGGCAAACTGACCTGGGATCAGCAAACGCTCTCAGGTTCAGCGCATTCTCGCTCTCTAGTTTGACGATATGGACCAACAGTGATGGTTTAGCCACATCAATGGAATACCAACTCATAGGCACAGGAATAGGTGAAAAAAAGAAATGTCTTAGAAGTGGCCCCGTGAGCCGCCTGGAGAGGCTGGAGAGCAGGGGACAGCAGCGTGTGGGACGCTGTGCCCAGGAGCTGGCAAGGTACAGAGGCTCAGCCGGGGCCCTGTCCACCCTACCAGATGCCAGCCTGCCCGAAACTGCTTTCTGGTGCCACCTAGAGGCCGGTTTGGTTTCTAGACTATCCTTCGGAGACGATTTTCCGTTCACTTGCTTTTAGGCCCTTCTAAGAGCTGAGAAGTTGGAAAAGGACAGGAGACAAAGATACTACCACTCTTCTCCATCTACACTCATGTCTGCACCGGGTAAGTGTGTGACGGAAGTCGGAGCCCTTACCTGGGTTGTGAAAGTTCCCGCTCAAGACACACACGTGTTTGCATTTCATTTGCCCACCCTGGGGTTTTAAACACTAGATCTCACACTTAGACGTCTGCACACGCACAGTCCAGAATACGTGTACCCCATCTGACTTGAAAGGCACACCAGGGGACTCTAGCAAACACATCACTAATGGTACAAAAGGGGTGGAATGACAGGTTTGCTCCATTTATTAAATCCGAGATCATCTCAAAAATTGAACATGTTCCTACTGGGACTGTGGGATTATGGGTAGACCCATGAGTTGGGAGGAGGGAGGCAGTGGACCGAAAGGAATTCATGTAATTCCACTGAAATTCAAGCTCTACAGTGCCATTTCTCTAAAATGAAACCGGTGACTTCATTTCTGGCCTTTCTTAGCCTTCCTCTTCCCTGCTAGACACAGTTCCTGTGATCCTTCCAGCCACTATCACTCCCAGACACCACCGACCCAGCCTCTTGGCCCTGACGCCATGTTGCCAGACCGTGCGAGTGAGACAGCAGGGCAGCCCCGGTTTTAGTGAGCTAGGAACTCAGACTTTCACCACTCACTGGAAGAGCTCTGGCTTTATTGCCTAATGGGAGGCAAACCTTAAAATCCACTGAACCCTAGAGAGTCCTCACATAGCACCAGGACTTGAGATCACAGGACTGCCCAAGGGCAGGACCCTCCCTCCCCAGCTCCCACACCCTGTACAGGTAGAACTCACACAGAAGGTGTGTTTGCTGAGGTCTCCCGCCTCCTGTGCTGCCATGAGGATTGTGGAAGCCTCAGCCACAGCTTCTTTGTTGAATGCACTTTTCTTTTTCACTGAAATTGTTGACTTTTTAGCTTGTCAAGCTTTACTTCTTAAACCAGTCACCTGTGGTATTTTGTAACTATTTTCTTAAGACTGAGTGTAAGTGAAGTGTTTTTAAAATAACATATCAACATACATCTGAACTTATGATATTCAATAGAAACTAATCCAGTACCTAAATGGGTCTTTTTTCAGAACAAAGTACACATTTCCTTCTATATACCAAACGTCCCTCATTTTTACATTATATTATTTCTCTATGTCTTGAAGGTTATCTGTATAATTTTTCAGGTGTGTTTATTTTACTAAAATGTTTCAATCAAATCTGACTGCCCTCACACATTAATTTCTAACCTTTAGAAATTAGAGAAGTTTTGAACAAAGAGTTCCCATAAATGCACTCACAATTTTAATCTGATCTAAACAGCTTACCACTAGGATGCTCTCTTTCAATCTGACATTTATTATACAGATGAAATATGACCTTCTCCCAATGAAACAATTTTTTTTTTTTTTACCAGCTTCGAAGTTTTTCCAGAGAGAAACTATAGAAAATCACCTTGAATGTCAGTCTCTCAGAGGCTAAGCTCTCTCAAAGAGGTTCAGGGATCATCCTGTCCTGCAGACACAGACATTGTCCCATCACATGAGCAAAAAATGGTGGAGGGGGCCAAGAAGAAAAATGTGAATTTTACCTCAGAACATTTTCATATTTTCTTGAGAGAGGTTAATGTCACAGAATGCTGACTAGTCACAGCTAAGACATTATCAATACAACATCCAAGGTCATCTAGCTTTCTTTTTGAATTTTAGTAACAGTTACTCTAAGATGTAAAACAATTCCTTTTAAAGATTTAATAGGCACAGAATGAACCATTGTATGCACCATACACAGAAATCTAAAAAGGCTCAAATGTAATTTCTCTTCTGAGAACATGATGTGGGAAATGGTAGACAGGTGGTTTTATCTCCCCGTCGTCACTAAGCAAAGACTTGACAGTGTAGATACTCCCTTGTCAGAACACAGCTTTGTTAGCCTCTGAGTATTAAAAAGACACTCCAAACACTTATTTGAAAACACTACTAGACAGTTTACATGCAATTTTAAAACGGTCTGCCAGACCACACAGCCATAAACTCAACACATGACATGGTGAAAAAGCCTCATGTAACTCCTGACTCTCCTGAGGAGAAAGTTGGCCATGCTCGAGCATCCCATGCTGTGGTGCTCTGTCACCCCCACTGGTCTGTTACCCACACTGGTTTGCAGGCCGTGGAAGGCCTCTGCCATCTTCTAATGGGACTATGCTCCCTTCCACAAAGAGAACAGAATGATGTGTTTCTGTGGAGAACTCCACCAAATGTGTGCCTTGGGGCTGAACTCACTGACTTTTGAAGACCCAGGAGGAGGACTCTGGACCAGTGGTGCCTGTCAGAGCAGAACCTACAAGAGCTTTCAGTTCCCTCATCATTCCCTACTTTTCCAGCTCAGTGGCACTCCCCTTACATGATTTTCCTACTGAAGGAAAGAGCAGGAAAGACTGCAAAGGGGACAGTGGTAGAAGAGGTGATCTCTATTCCTTTTTAAAACATCTTAAGAATAATCCAGTATCCTTCAAGTCACTTGATCCTATTTTGAGAATAGAATGGGGGGGGGGAGAGTGCGGGCTGGGGGCGGGGGTTGTTGTGAGGTGGATTTGATCCTGTCCTCAATCCAGGTGCGGCTCAACAAGAACAGGTTAGTTTGAGGCAGGAGCTGTGTGCTCACTTCAAAGAACAGGCAAGGTAAGAACCCAGGCCCTGGGGAGGGGGGACCGGCAGCCCAAAGCCAGCTGATGAAGTGGGCAGGAGGCAAAAGGCTGGCAAGAGGATTTCCACCAAGGCTACAGCTTTAGCAGAAGAGAAGCCCACAGCTCCACGTATCTTGTCCATGGAAGATCTTCGGTCATGGATTCCATTAACATTGCTCCTCTGGAGAAACCATGCCCTGGGAACCAGAGAAGGAACCAGCTGCTGCTTCCCAGAAAGGATGTCTATTCCTGGTCACATTTCTTCACTGACAAGATTCCTACGTTTAAGTATTGACTCAACTGTGTTCCCAAGAGGAAATAAGAGGGAAAAATCACCAAACGTAGACACTCTGTAAATTTAAAACATGTATCCAGAAAAGGTGTAATACTACCTCAGAAAGACCCAAAAGAATTTTTTTGGCTAAAGAAAGGGGAAGGGGAGAGTGTTTTTATTTTCTCCTCTAATTTAATGGTTTCAAAAGCTGAGCACAAACCATGGATAAAGCGCAAGTCAACAGCGACTTTTTACTCCTGATATCACATCCCTATCCCTCAGTTACTCTAATGGAACTCTGAAAGAAGAGCGTTCTGCATCCATATCTGCCTCCGTCCAAAAAAAAAAAAGTAAAGCAGTTTATTTTTTAAAATCATATACTCCATATAGAAGTGAGAAAATCAGAGCAAGGGGAAATGAGGGAAAAGCAAAAGCAGAAGTGAGGAAATCAGAGCAAAGGGAAACGAGGGAAAAGCAAAAGCAGAGTATGGTCAGTATCCTCACAGATGCCCTGAACTCTTCTAGACTTTACTAGGAAGAAGGGGGAAAACACCACTGAGCTTCCTAGTTGCCAACATTAAGAGGTAAGTAATTGTTACTCAATTTAAAGTCCATAACCTGAAAACAGTTACTTAAGAGTGCAGACACTTAGATTTTAAGAGAAATTTCTGTGGCTCCTAAGAAGAAATTAAGTGATGGAGGGAGCCCGACCTTCACCGCATCTCATAGCTAATACGGTGATGTTCTGGGAGGCATCAGGACTATCCCTGATGGCATAATGGCAAGATGCAGTTCAGTAAAAACCAGTCTATCAGGGACCTAAACTGTTTATGCACAGAAATCACTCCCGAGTGTCAGGCTTCATCCTAAGATAAAAAGGGGGGGGGGCGTTGTGAGCACCCCACTGGTTCCCACAGGTATTCCTGTACCTATGGGAAATGGCCTGGGCCAGCTCCTTTGTTCCTGGAGGGGTCTCCCAGTGACCTCTGTCCTTCCAGTTAAGCTCTGAGATTAGTAAATAACCCTCCCACCCATAACCCCCGGTGTTTTTCAAACTGCTACTTTTGTGCTATATTTCCATGGGCTGTTTGTTACCCTATCTCTTTAGGGGCAGGGATGCATTTTCCTTTCAGAGCAGAGCCCACTGAGTTTTAAAATTCCAAGATTTAATCCTGCTGGTTCTAAGAGCTCATGAATTTGGCCCTTCTGGTTTTCAAAGCCCAAGTTTACAGGGCTTCATCTTCTCTGTGCAGGCTCCCCAGTGGACTCTTTCCGAGTCCAGTGAGTATCTTCACGACCCTTACTTTAAATTCTCTATTGGGCATATTACTTCTCTCCATTTCACCTAGGTCTCTTGCTGTGATTTCATCCTATTTCATTTGGGGCATATTTCTCTGTCTCCTCATTTTGTCTAACTCTCTGTGTCTGTTCCTGTACGTTAGGGAAGTCAGCCACAGGGGTGCCTGGGTAGCTCAGTCAGGTAAGTGTCTGCCTTTGGCTCAGGTTGGGATCCTGGGATCCTGGGATTGAGTCCCATATCGGGCTCTCTGCTCAGCAGGGAGCCTGCCCACCTCCCACCCCCCATGCTTGTGCTCGCTCACACACTCATGCTTTGTCAAATAAATAGATAAAATCTTTTTTAAAAAAAGTTTAGAAAAAAAAAGTGAAAGCTACATCTCCTGCTCTTGAAAGCCGTAGCCTTGTGAAGAGGTCTCATAGTGCCCTGCGGTAATGTTCCCTGTTCTCCAGAACCTGGCACTTCAGGGCTATCTTCTACATGTGTGGCGTGCCCAATGGTTGTGCCTGAGCCACCTTTTCCTTCATCCTGTCTTCTGAAATAGCTCTCTTGGCCTGTTGCAGGCAGGGTTTAGTCCCACTGTGCAAGTGGTCCAATCTGGGGCTGCCTTGGGCTTGAGTTGGTGAGACCAGGCATTTGCCAGAAATGCATTAGCATCCAACGGCAGGGTGCTTCCCCTGTGTTGTCTTCTGAGAAGCTTTAATGGGTGGACAGGGCTTACAATTAGACTAGCTGTTTGCCCCAGCCTGCTGCTGGGGCTGCAGTCTGGTATATGTGGTTATCTTTCTCTCTTCCCAGGACAGTAGGAGTGGTCCTGGCCCCTGTTGGGGCTGCTTGCACACTGCCAGGCCTGTGGCACAGTTTTGGATGGTCTCCAGCTGACAGTGTACTGGGGGAGACGGAGCCACAGTGTGCTTGTGGGAGGGATGCACAGTGTTAGCAGGGCTTGCACACTGGTCCCCTGGGGAAGGCACTGGCCACCACCAGGACTAAGGCAGGCCTGGCTGGAGGGGTTGAATCTGCTACAGTGGGATGCTCTATCCAGAAAGGCCATCATTCAGAACAGAAGGTGAAACAGTTTCCCAGATGAGCAGAAGTTAAGGGAATTCATCACCCCTCAACAAGCCTTATAAGAAATGGTAAACAGGGTTCTCTGAGTGGAAATGAAAGACCCTAAGCAGGAATAAGGAAACCAGGAGGCACAAAAGTTGTGAAAATTAAGTATCTATAAAAATCAGTCAAGGCATTCACAAAATAAAAGGATATAAAGTATGACGCCATATGAAACACTTAACGGTTTGCAAAATGGTTGCACAAATAACCATTGTAGTAGAGATCACTGGGAAGATGGCAGAGTAGGTTTCCCAAACAAACAAAAGATGAATTCATGACCACCAACTAGTCCTACAAAAAATGTTAAAGAAAACTCCTTGAGTGGAAAGGAAAGACCATAAGTAAGAGTAAGAAAATAGGAAGCACAAAAGCCGTAAAAATAAGTATAACTATAAAAAAAAATCAGCCAAGTGACTCACAAAATAGAAGGATGTAAATTATGACACCATATGCCTAAATTATGGGGGAAGAAGAGTAAAGAATGGGTTCAAACTAAAGCAATCATCAACTTAAAATAGACTACTATATGCAGAAAATGTTCTATACAAACCTAGTGGTAATCACACACACACACCAGTAATAGATATGCAAAAAATAAAGAAAAAAGAATCCATGTATATCACTCAAGAAAGCCAGCTAATCTTGAGAGAAGAGACTGAAGGAAGAAAGGAACAAAGAAGAACTACAAAAACAACCATAAAACAAGGAACAAAATGGCAATAAATACATATCTATGAATAATCAGTATAATAATGCTTTACACAAAAGAATAGGGTGAAATAAGTAAGAAAAAAAAAAAAGACTCATCCATATGCTACCTACACGAGACTCATTTCAGACCTAAAGATACAAACAGATTCAAAGTGAAGGGATGGAAAAGCATTTATCATGCAAACGGAAGTGGGGGGAAAAAAAAAAACAAACACAAGGCAGGACATTATATAATCATAAAGAAAACAATCCAACAAGAAGATGTAACAATTATAAATATTTATTTACCAAACATGGGAGCACCCAAACACATAAGGCAGTTAGTAACAAACAGAAAAGAAGTAATCAATAGTAATACAGTAACAGTAGAGGACTTTAACACCCCACTTACATCTATGGGCATCTAATGACACATCATACCAAATGGATTTAAGAGATATATTCAGAACATTTCAGCCTAAAACAGAATACACATTCTTCTCAGATGCACATGGAACATTCTCCAAATAGACCACATATTAGGCCACAAAACAAGCCTCAACAAATTAAAAAGATGGAAGTTATACCATGCAACTTTTCTGACCACAGCACTATGAAACTAGAGATCAACCACAAGAAAAATTCTGGAAAGGACACAAACACAGAGGCTAAATAATATGCTAGTAAACAATGACTGGATCAACCAAGAAGTCAAAGAGGAAATTAAAAAATACGTGGAGACAAATGAAAATGAAAACACAACGGTCCAAAATATTTGGGATACAGCAAAATCTAAGAGGGAAGTTTATAGTAATACAGGCCTACCTTAAGAAGACAAATCTCAAAGAAACAACCTACACTTATGCCTAAGGGAGCTAGAAAAAGATCAAACAAAACCCAAAACCAGTAGAAGAAAGGAAATAAGGGGCGCCTGGGTGACTCAGTGGGTTAAAGCCTTTGCCTGCGGCTCATGTCATGATCTCAGAGTCTTTGGATCAAGCCTGCTTCCTCCTATCTCTCTCTGCCTGCCTCTCTGCCTACTTGTGATCTCTGTCAAATAAATAAAATCTTAAAAAAAAAAGGAAATAATAAAAATTAGAGCAGAAATAAAATAGATACAACAACAACAAAAAGAACAGATCCATGAAAACAGAAGCTAGTTCTTTGAAAAGATCAACAAAATTGATGAACCTGTAGCCAGACTCTCGAGGGGGGTGGGGGGAAGAGGATCCAAATAAATAAAATAAAAAATGAATGAGGACAAATAATCAACACCCCAAAAATACAAAGGATTGCAATACAATATTATGAGAAATTGTATGCCAACAAATTCAAGAAGTTAGAAGAAACAGACAAATTCCTAGAAATATACAACCTCCCAAAACTAAATCTGGAAGAAACAGAAAAGTTGAACAGACCAGTTATCAGCAATGAAATTGAATCAGTAATCAAAAAATTCCCAACAGGGACGTCTGGGTGGCTCAGTCAGTTGAAGAGTCTGACTCTTGATTTCAGCCTAGGTCATGATCTCAAGGTCATGAGATCAAGCCCCATTGGGCTCATCCTGAATGTGGAGCTTGCTCAGGATTCTCTCTCCCTCTCCTTCTGCCCTCCCCCCCCCCAAAAGCATTCATGATGCTCAAGTTAGATTTATTCTCAAAATACAAGTATGGTTCAATATTCACAAATAAATCAACATGAAACATCACATCAATGAGAAAGAATTAAAAATATGATCATTTTCAATAGATCTAAGAAAAGGGATTTGAGAAAGTAAAACATCCATTCATGGTAAAAAAAAAAAAAAAAAAGAAACCCTCAACAAAATAGCTAAGTTTAGAGGGAACATACCTCAACATAACAAAGGCCTTATATGAAAAACCCACTACTAACATCACACCAAATGGTGAAAAATTGAAATCTTCTCCTTTAATATCAGGAACAAGACAAGGATGTCCACTCTCACCACTTTTATTCAACCCAGTACCAGAAGTCCTAGCCATAGCAGTCAGACAATATAAATATAGGGCATCCCAACTGGTAAGGAAGAAGTAAAACTTTCACTATTTGCAGATAACATAGTACTATGTACAGAAAACCTAAAGGTTCCATCAAGAAACGAGTAGAACTGATAAATGAATTCAGTAAGGTCACAGGATACAAAATCAATATACAGAAATCCACTGCATTTCAATACACTAATAACAAAGCAGGAGAAAGAGAAATTGAAATATTCCCACTAACAATTGGACCAAAAATAATAAAATTCCTAGGAATTTAAACAAGGAGGTGAAAGACCTGTACTTTGAAAACTATAAAACACTGATGAAAGAAACTGAAGATGACGTAAAGAAATGGAAAGATATTCCATGCTCATGGACTGGAAGAAGAAATATTATCAAAATGTCCTTATTTATCCAAAGCAATCTACAGATTCAGTACAATCCCTATCAACATATTAACAGCATTTTTCACAGAACTAGAAGAATTAAATCCTAAGATTTGTAAGGACCCAAAGAAGACCCCAAATAGCCAAAGCAATCTTGAACAGGAACAAAACTGGAGGTGTCAAAATTCCATCTTGAAAGATGTACTATAAAGCTATAGTGATCAAAAAAGCATAGTACTGGCAAAAAAAACAGACACAGAGATCAATGGAAAAGAATAGAGACCCCAGAAGTAAACCCATGCTTATATGGTCAGTTAGTCTACAACAAAGGAGACGAGAACACACAATAGGAAAAAGTCAGTCTCTTCAACAAATGGCATTGGGAAAACTGGAAAGCTACATGCAAAAGCATGAAACCAGACCACTTTCTTACACCAGACACAAAAATAAGCTCAAAGTGAATTAAAGATCTCAATGTGAGACCTGGAACCATAAAAATTCTAGAAAAAGCACAGGCAGTAATTTCTCTGACATTGGCCATAGCAACATTTTTCTAGGTATGTCTCCTGGGCAAAGGAAACAAAAGCAAAAATAAACAATTGGGACTACATCAAAATAAAAAGCTTGTGCACAGCAAAGGAAACAACCAAGAAAACTAAAAGACAGCCTACCAAATGGGAGAAGGTATTTGCAAATGACATATCTGAAAAAGTGTTACTACTCAGAATATATGAAGAACTTAAACTATGCAACACCAAAAAAACGAATAATCCATTTCAAAATGGGCAGAAGACATGAGACCTTTCTCTGAGGAAGACATACAGATGGCCAACAGACACATGAAAAAATGCTCCATGTGATTCATCATCAGGGAAATGCAAATCAAAACTACAATTAGATCTTACCTCATTCGGTCAGAATGGCTACAGAAACAAGTGTTGGCGAGGTTGTGGAGAAAAAGGAACCCTCCTGCACTGTTGACGGGAAGGCAGCCAAGTAAAAATCAGTAGGGAGGTTCCTCACGAAGTTAAAAGTAGAACTACCATATTATGACCCAGTAATTGCACTACTGGGTATATATACAGAAGCAGCCCAAGTGTCCATCAATAGATGAATGGGTTATACACACACACACACAAATATTATTCAGTCATAAAAAAAGAATGAAATATTGCCATTTGCAACAACATGGACAGAGCTAGAGTGTATAAATGCTAAGTGAAATAAGTCAGTCAGAGAAACACAAATACCATATGATTTCACTCATATGTGGAATTTAAGAAACAAAAATGAGCAAAGAGGAAAAAAGACAAACCAAAAAACAGATTCTTTTTTTTTTTTTTTTTTGACAGAGGAGATCACAAGTAGACAGAGAAGCAGGCAGAGAGAGAGGAGGGAGCAGGCTCCCTGCTGAGCAGAGAGCCCGATGCAGGGCTTGATCCCAGGACCCTGAGATCATGACCTGAGCCAAAGGCAGAGGCTCCAACCCACTGAGCCACCCAGGCTCCCCCCAAAAAACAGATTCTTAACTATAGAGAACCAACTGGTGATTACGAGAGGGGCTGGGGGGTGAAGTAGGTGAAGGGTTAAGAGTCCACTGATCTTGATGATCACGAGTGACACACAGAATTGCTGAATCACTATATTGTATGCCAGAAACTAGTAACATTGTATGTTAACTACATACAGTTATGATAAAAATAAACAAAACAAACAACAATGTAGAGGAAAATGAGACTAGGCTTTGAAAATGTGCTGACCTGGAGTCAAATCCCAGCCACATCACTTCTAGCTGTGTGATTTTAAGCAAATTGCATATTATTTCTTAACCTCCATTTCCTCATCTGAATATGTATATTAAACCTACCTTTCAGGGGTGCCTGTGTGGCTCAGTCGTTCAGTGTCTGCCTTTGGCTCAGGTCATGATCCTGGGGTCCTGGGATCGAGCCCCGCATTGGGCTCCCTGCTCAGCGGGAAGCCTGCTTCTCCCTCTCCCATTCCCCCTGCTTGTGTTCCCTCTCTCACTGTCTATCAAGTAAATGAATAATCTTTAAAAATATAATAAAAAGTAAATCTACCTCTCAAAGATATTTTGAATAAATGAGATAACATGTATAAAGTGCCTTATACATAGATTTTTAATAAATAGTAGCTATTCTTAGTGGGTGATATAGATAGTATAATACTACCATGCCCTGGTGGTGGACATTTATTTCAATACTGCCCATATCACACCTGCAGAAGGAGTAGCCCTAGGCAGTCCTAGGTTATATGCTAAGATCCCGCCACCATCCCACCACCCCACCCCTACCCAGCCACAGCTGATGGTCCAGAGTGGACAGCCAACCCAGGGACAATCAATCTGGGGTGGCCAGTAATCACACAGCATGACTCTACGAGCGGAGCCCACCTCTCTCTTGCATTTGTTCTAAGGACGGAGGGCTGAGCCATGCAAACTAGACTTAGATGCAGAATGAAGGGGGAACCCTGAGGAAGGATCATAGCAAAGTAGATGTTATACATAAAGCAGCTGTCCTGAAACAGAAGACGGAAGAAGCAAAAGGAAAAGAAAACAGACACTCAAGCAAGAACCAGGGAACAACATTTTAGCTAAGACCCACACACATTGGCTGCTTCCTTGAACCCTGAACACCCACCAGTTGTTTTTATCCTTGAAATCAGTTTGGTTGATGTGATGTGTTGTGTAATCTTAAAGTCAGAGAAGCCACTTAAATGAATGTCTTCCTTGCAACCTAAGACATTCTCAAGAAGTGGGTCTCTTTGAGAGGGAATAACTTGCCCAAGTGTACAAACAGAAGGGACCTTCAAGACAAGATGGTCCCAAGCCCAGCTGAGCTTCAAGCCAACAGCCAGCCCCACTGGCAGCTGTGTGTGTGATGAAGCACCCTAGATGTCCAGCCCCTCTGAGCCTTTCGGGCATCCACACAACCATGGAGAGACCCTGAGCAAGAGCTGCCCAGCCATCCCCTAGAACCACCAAAACAACAAGCTGGTGTAACTCACTAAGTGTAGGGCTGTTCATGACATGGCAACAGAAAACTGGTACAATGGAGTTAATAGTGAGGGACAAGTTTTATGTTGTTGCTCGGTGCATACCTCATGCAGAGAGAATGAGATTTCCATCGCACATCCATTATAACTGCTCTAAAATAATTTGACACATCACTTTGTTGAGTTTCATAAAATAAAAATATAAAATGAAAGCATGATCTACATGATCTTTGAGATCCTTTCTGGTTCTTCAAAATTCTGATGGCCAACCAACAACACCATCCAAACATGGCCCTTCCCAAGGCTCAACAGCTTTCCTACCTTATAAACTGTCCAACATGAAATCAAACTGATTTTAGAGGCATCGTTGGTGCTTACAATTTGTTTGAATTGAAATATCACTTTCATGGGTACTTTGACTTAATTTCAGCTATTTTTTCCTCACTCACTTGACCTGAGGTCACCTCCTAAACCAATGAAGTAAGAGTAAACACAGACAGGTCCGAAGTGAATTGTCAACACGAACTACTACGCTTATACCAAGGTTCTCCAAGTTTTCCAACCAATGGGCATGTCTACCCAACCTGCTGTCCCTTAGGTTATTCCTCCCCGGGCAGCTGAGCCTGCGGAAAATACAAGTCACCCTTTACATACGACAGAGAGCCAACTTTCACAGACGCCCCCGTCAGCAACAGGGACATGGCCTCATCTGCCTCCACCCTCTTTCTGGAACTTTTTCTTTCATTCCTAAGAAGGAAGAAAAGATCATATATTCACCACACCCTCTGCAGTGAACAAGACTCAGCTTTTGACACAGTAAACAGGACAAGTGTCAAAGCCTCCAGGCTTTCCAGAAGGCTGGCGGCTGCTCCGTGAAGGAAGACACAAAACATGGGGGGACCCGGGGAGCCGGCTCTGGCTAAAGGAAGCTCATTACAAGTCACTGTTATCTATAAAAACTTCCTCTTTCTCCTGCTTGCTCTCTCCCCCAAACTTCCTTCTCCCGAAGCCAAAAAAACAAACAAAAAAACTGGTCTATTTCCAAAATGTAGTTTATGGGAAACACTTCCTTCCGTTGGATAGATTTCTTTATTGATCGTGATTTTAAAAACAGCTCAGGGATAATTTTAAAAACACATTTTACTGGACATGCCCTTCACTTTTAACATAAAAATCACACTGGCTATCTTTTTCTGTATTCCCAACTTCCAAATATGAAGGGAAGAACCTAGCCACAGCCACCTTCACCAAGACACTAGCTCCCAGTGCACAAGGAGACGAAACCACACATTCTGCTTTTGCCACCTCTGATGAAGAAAACCACAGCAAAGGCAACAAGCCTGCAGGTGGTCCGTCCTTCGACTGGTGCAGGTGCGCTCGGTGACTGATCATCAGCACAGTGCAGAAAGACCCACCCTGGCAGTGCACATGCTGTCGGGCAGTTTGCCAAAACTTACTCAGTTTGCTTATCTGGAACGGGGATAAGGGGATCTGGAACGGGGATCCAGGATCTGGATCCAGCCCTGCTGGATGCCCACGGTCTAGCACATCAGAGGTCCTCAATCAGTAACAGCTACATGTGTGCACGCAAATGGCTTAGCACTGTGCCTGGGACACAATGAGAACTTGGTACATTTGTTGTCCGCTGCGATTAACAGGACTAGGAACCGTGGTGGTAGCGGTGGTATTATTTCTCTCAATCCACACCTGAACTCAGGTGTGTGTAAGAAAGGATACTCTCTGCTCTCCAGAGAGGCTGCTATCCAGAGCCAGTACGTACACCACCATTCATCTTCAGATCCCCATCACCGCCATTTTCCTCCTGGCTCTAAGTGCCTGCCTCCTCCCCCCACAGGCCACCCCCCACTAGCACCCAGCTCTTCTGGTTTATGTTCAGTCCCAAGAAGAATAAAAATGTCCAGAGTTAACTGGAAGAGATGTGCTTTCTGCTCAACACATAAGATCCAAAATCTTCAGATCTTACATGTTCTCAGTGGTCTCTTTGGGCAGAACAGGAACTGGAGATCATTGGTCACCTTGCACTGCGTCAGCGCAGGTTTCTTTTTTTTTTTTTCCACTATTTTTTTTTTGTTTTTATTTGTTTATGTACAGCATAACAGTGTTCATTGTTTTGGCATCACACCCAGTGCTCCATGCAGTACGTGCCCTCCCTATTACCCACCACCTGCCAGCGCAGGTTTCTCTTAAAGGAGTTCTCCTCTGTCAACACAGCATATTGTGATTCCTGGTGTTTAGGCTGCTGTTCGTACTATGGTGTGATTTCAGGGATGGGACCATGTTATCTACGAATTTAATATCCTCAGCATCTAGGTTTTCAAGCACCTAGAGAAACACAGTATGTCCCAAATAAAGGAAAAGAAAGGTACAATGATGGAGTTTAGAGTTATTTCCTATATATCCATCTTGCTCTCCAGTAACACAAGCAAGAGACATTTTTCTTTTTTTTAAGATTTCATTTATTTATTTATTTGATAGAGAGAGAGAGACACAGCGAGAGACAGAACACAAGCAGGGGGAGTGGGAAAGGGAGAAGCAGGCTTCCTGCTGAGCAGGGAGCCCGATGTGGAGCTTGATGCCAGGACCCTGGGATCATGACCTGAGCCCAAGACAGACACCTAATGACTGAGCCATGCAGGTGCCCCAAAATTTAATTTTCTACTAAAGAAAATTACAGTCCACTTGACCAGAAGAACTAGAGAGATGAGAATACAGAACTGGAGAGAACGATGAAGCATGACCTGATTTTCAGGAGCATGAAAGTTGAACATCATGATTTTTATTTCATTTTTTTTTTTGACATCATGACTTTTTAAAAGCTACCACTTTATCATAGGATGTATTTTCAAGCCTTGGAGACTAACTGTCATTGGTAAATATTAGATTCTGACTACATAATTGTGTTTAATTTTGAACTTTCCTACTATAAAATTCAAAACCAAAACTGAAAGATCATGAACAAGAATAAAATGTTGAGGGATGCCTGGGTGGCTCAGTCGGTTAAGGGTCTGCCTTTGGCTCAGGTCATGGTCCTGGAGTCCTGGGATCGAGTCCCACATGGGGTCCCTGCTTCGCCCTCTGCCTGCTGTTCCCCCTCCTTGCGCTCTCGCTCTCTCTCTGACAAAGAAATAAAATCTCTAAAAAAAATAAAATAAAATGTTGAGTTAGAAAAAGACTTGGCAACCCTCTACACCACTGATGCTCTAGAATGTGGTCAGGGGACCTTTGGAGACCCCAAGACCCTTTAAGGGAGTCCTCAAAATCAAAGTCATTTTCCTAATGATACTAAGGCATTATTTGCCTTTTTCACTCTCACTCTTGCACCAGTGAACAGTGGATATTTCCACAGGTTACATGATATATGATATCACAGCAGACAAATGCAGAAGCAGATCTAAGAGTCCAATTCTCTTCTACTTAGCCAGACCTTAAGAAAATTTACAGAAATGAGGGACTCCCGGGTGGCTCAGTTCCTTAAGTGGTTGCCTTCGGCTCAGGTCATAATCCCAGGGTCCTGGGATCAAGTTCCTGCTGAGCAGGGAGCCTGCTTCTCCCTCTCTACTCTGCCTACTGCTCCCCCTGCTTGTTCTCTCTCTCTCTCTCTCTCTTTGGCAAATGAATAAATAAAATCTTAAAAAAAAAAAAAGAATTACAGAAATGTAAAATAATATTACTCTTCTGAGGGTTTTTGTTTTAAAAAAGTTATTTTTCATAAAAAAACGCCATGTTCATATATAATGAACTCACTTTTTAAGAAGAATGTTTTTAATTTCCCAATTTAAATTTCTATTATGACAAATATTAATAACTACAGCCCATATAAATAAAACCTAAATAGGGTCTAAATAAAAGTCTAGATAGGGTCTGAGACCATACCACCTAAGAACCACTGCTCCAGACCCATGGTTTTTAACCTGGGATCGGCATTCAAGCTTGCAAATCAGGTGCTGGTTTGTTTTTTTTTTAAAGATGTTATTTATTTATTTGACAGACAGATCACAAGTAGACAGAGAGGCAGGCAGAGAGAGAGATGGGGAAGCAGGCTCCCTGCTGAGCAGAGAGCCCGATGGGGCTCGATCCCAGGATCAAGTCATGAGCCTGGGATTATGACTTGAGCCGAAGGCAGAGGCTTAACCCACTGAACCACCCAGGCCCCCCAGGTGCTGGCTTTTCTGTGTGGTTACTAATAAAGAGGGCAAAGAAGCTCTCTAAGCTCCCTGGCGTCACATTAAAAAGAGAGGGCTGGGACCAAAACAATGTTGTGAATAAGCAGAAATCGTTCGTAGGAAACTAGGTGTAGGAAATGAAAAAGAAATGAGAACCAAAGATTCAAAGGTTCTCAGTCAGGCTAGGCAACCAGCAGGAGAACCTCTGGCGGTAGAAATTAACCAGACTGGAATTGAGGGAGAAGGTAGGAAGCCAGTGCGAGCCAGCAGATCCTGCAAGCGGAGACACCCTGCACTGTCTTGATCTCTGCCTGGACACAGAGAACTGCGGGTGTGAGCAGCCAGGCCAGTGACAAGGATTTGAGGCTCAGCCCTCTCTAGTGACAGGTGGCATCCAGAGAGTGAGTAAGCCCGTCCTGTCGAGGAAGTGAATGTGGAACATGGAGCTGTTCACAGCAGATCTGGAGGTGAGGGGCTCCTCTTGGAAGAGGAATTAAAGAAGAGTCCAGGAGATGCTGGGAAAGTCTCACTCAGAGACCAGCACAGTGCAGGGCCTGTACAGAATCTCAGCAGGACATCGCCAATGGATGGGTGGGAAGATGAAAGAAAGGACCAAAAAAGAGAAAAAGAAAAAAAAAAAAAAAACAGAACCAAAGGGAGCAGCTTCGAGGAGGACTGACTGGCCAACAGTATCAAAGCCCAGGAAAGACACAAATGCTAAATGCTGAGACACTAAATGGATTTGACAAGAATCAGGTCATTGCTTCAGACAAACATTTTTAGCAGAGTAGTGGGGTCCAAACGATACATGAAAACTTAGTGAAAAAAATCTAAATGCAGAAGAAAGGAAATAAAGAGGGTGAAGAAAGAAAGGGGGAACAAATCCTCCAAAGGCTTTTGGTATGTAAGCCAGGGCAACCTGGGTGTGGTCGCAATAGAAACAGTCAATGGCCTCAGAGCCGCTGCAGGCACTAAGGGCAAAAGGAAGGGGTGGGGGGGACTCCCAGGATTTCGTCAAACCACCCTGTTCAAAGGACGTTTTCTGGTCCACCCAAAATACAGTCCTCAGAAATCGCATAATTCAGAGGTCAAAAAATATTAGAATAATAAGGTGAAGGTTAAAAGACCGCATCTCGTCAGATTTTATTTAAAAGGAAGTATATAGACTTGACCAGATCTTGAAAAGGGACACAAATAATAAAAATCCAAGCATCAGAGTTTCATATGTAAGAAGGCATTACTATGACAACCACCACTCAGCCTCCACAGAAAATATAAATAGGAACCAGAATGAGAAAATTCTAGAGATATGTGGCTTTTCTGACTTGGAAACCATTTCAACTCCTATTCTTTAATGTTTTGTTCATTTGGCTCTGATAGGAGAACATGAAAATACTCCCCCATTTCAATGGCTTCTTTGTATTACAAATTAAAAGGAGCAAACGACCATTTAATGAAATGAAACTGGAAACCAAGACCACCGAATGATTTACTCCACTAAGATGCCCCTGTCCTCTTCACTGTCAACTTCTAATATCCACAGGACCACACCAAAGTTAAAGAGGAGACATACATTAAATGCATTATATCACAGGCCAAACGGGAAAAGCAGAAAACAGGGAACGCAAAATCAATACCTCTTCAGCTGCCAGAGTGTAAAGCTTCAAACCAGTTGTAAAGGGCCAAAGTTTCCCACCTCTTCTCCAGCATTTTCCTTTAACCCTGAAAGTGCCCGAGACTGCCAGGAGGTTTGCTACTTACTGGACTGCTGGCAGAAGCTAGAACAGTGCAGTCAAATATCCCAGCTTCTCTTAGGATAGCCTAGCTGTTTTCTTGAACTCTCTTCTCCCGAAGCCAGAGCAATCAGATCTACAAGCTCAGGGATCCTCAGGATACAAGGTTAGGGGAGCCAGTGATCTGATCTTTTGCACAGTGCTTTTGCCTTAAGATGTTTTCACCGTAAAGTAAGCAAGCTGGTTACAGACAGCTCTCCAGTGAGCTAGGCTGCCAGACCCTAACCAAGGACCTGGCGTGTTGTGCCTCCTGCCCTTGTGTCTTCATCCGTGGGTCTAGTGGGTCTTGTGGCCTCAGCTTCCTTGCCACCACCACATTCTCAGTTTCTCTCTCTCTGCTCTGGCTTGCTCCCTCCGCTGGCCTGGTGTCCCCCTTGAGCTTTGGCCCGGATGCTGTCATTCAATCTCCCATGGCTCTGCTCTCCGGCCCAAGGGCCAGGCCAGCCTGCCCTTCCTCCAAACCCATCTCCAGCCCCAGGAACCTACTCTGTTACCACTCCACGCCTGTCAAGTGGAGTGCTTCGGACAGGAATCGGTTCTAATTGCAGGCATTCTCCAGTGGCACTGAGCGTCCTCCATGTCACCCGAGTTCTGCGATCACATTAGCTATCCCCCACGCCCAAAGGCCTAAAGCTCTTTCAAAAGGTAGATGGCTGGTGAATGTGCAACGTATACACTGGCTGAATCTGTCAAAGCAAGCTTGGTTCAAGGATTCATACCTCCACTATGGAAGAGTCTCTACCAGGTAAATAACACCAGTGAGGACTTGAGACCCTGAGAGTCACACTGGAGAAGGCAACAGCAGACACGAATATCAACAGGCTGGGCTGCCTGGTCACCATGTCCACTGGAGTGAGACCACGCACAGAGTAAGGAGGGGGAAACAAGAGGGCAGGAGATACGAAAGGGGAGCAAAGCTTCCTGAAAACTGACTTTTTCTTTCCAGGGTTTTCTTCAGATCTGCCCTACAACACAAAAATACCTATTAGAAGGCTTTGCAGTCATCCCATAACTCTCAGAAGTTGAATAAGCTTTCATCTTTGCCACACAGAATTATTTAAGCCAAATCCTAGCTTCTGAGAACAGCAAGACCCTCATTGTTGAGCACATTCTTGTTCCAGTGCCCTGCTGCTCTCGTCCCCCTTCCACCTTTGATCTGCTGACCCCTGAAGCCGGTACAAGCCAGTACAATCGAAGAGGACTAGAGAAGGTCTAACACGCCTTTCATCCCCTTCACTGCTCCTTGTTCCCACTGATGCCCCAGGTCCGGCTGGGAGCCATGGTCGCTCCCATGAAAGGATGTCCCTCTCTGCACACAGGACATGCACTGAGGAGCTTTCATGAGGCCCAGGGTTTTTTGGGTTTGTTTTTTTTTTTCCCTAAAGAATCTAAAAAAAAAAAGAAGTTGGAAACAACGAAACACAGCAAGTGAGATTCACAGCTGAATTTCCAACCCATGTCAATCCATACTACCAGCTCCTCACTCTTTCTCTGGTGCCTCCTAATTTACCTTCTTGGGTTTAATGTTATTCAAAGGCTGCAGAAAAGCCAGCAACACAGGGCTGGGTGGGAAGGCAGGAAGGGGCATTTATAAGCAAATATTTGTCATAATTCACAATGATGAGGTGGACCACAGGGATAACAACACACATATTTTACTATCTTATTCAAAAATAATATAGTTCTTGACCAGATACACGAAACTGCTGCCTGCAGCGATGTCGTATGACTAACATAGTAACTGCTGTTGCTACTAAGTCTTCTATATATGTTATTTGAGAAGTACCAGCTAACACAGGTTGTCTGGGGGTTTTTAAACCAGATGCCCAGCATTCCTAATGAGCACATGATAGAAATTTAAATTTCAAAGCAAATGTCAATGCCAAAACAATAAATTATTTTAAATGTTCCTCCCACAGAATGCTGGTTCTACATACCACGGCCAAGTGCACACATGTAATTATTAGCAGGTTCACTGGCACAAGATGGACCAGATGTGAACAGGACTCCACATGGCTCATTTATAACCAAGCCCCCTTCCCCACCCAGACACTCAGTCCCAACAGCACTAAATCAAATGAATCGGTCAAAACACCTAGGAGTGAGAAGGGATATGGAAGTCATCTAGACCTACTGCTCATTCAGAACACGAGTCTCTACATAAGATCCCCGCCATACAGCCATCTGGCTACATGCCAGAGTCATGTCTGCCACCTGACTACATTGGCCAAGAGCTCAGTACACCCCAGGAGAGGCCACCATTCCACTTTAGACAGCTCTATTTCATGATTAGTTGTAACTGTCAGAGTAAACAAATCAGGGACTGGTCTGAGGACGCAGATACATGTTTATTTTCCTCTGGAACACAAGTCAACAAGAAAGCCTGTAACCGAGTAAATCAAAAGAGGATACAGAAATCACGACACATATGTTTAGACTAGTTGAAGCAGATCAGGTCACGGAGCCAACAAAGAATTGGTACCTAAACCATAGGAATAAGCTCGTATTACCCAGCTACATTATGCAGTGGTTTTAACTCTTAAATAAATTTGCCACCAACCTGGAAAAAAAAATCAGGTTGTTGGTTGAGCACCAGTAAATAAATGTGGCACCTTGGCCAAAGGAGCCAGATGTTGTTTATATCTCAGAGTCACTGGACACACTGGATCTTTCTCTGACCGGCCGACCGAGAGAGAGTTCACGCAGCACAGAGTTGAAGTAGCAGTTTCAAAATTGCTGACATATTGAGATGCTTTGTACAATTCTCTGAAATAGTACAATTTAGGAGAACTAACTTTCTACATAGAAAATCTAGGCATTATAACGTTAGAAAACAGAGTGTTAGAAAGTGACCTCTCAGCCATAATACAGACTGCCCAGGTAATGAACTGATACTCATTTTGGTCAAGACAGAACATTGTGGAGATCCACTTTTTCAGACCTTAAAATAATATTTTTCTAATCTTTAATATTTTTTTCAGTGCCTTTTTCTTGGATGGGAGGATATTTTTCCTCAAATACTGAAGCAATTTGAGGGTTTGTAATCTAAGTAAATAGCCTGAACGTATCTTCTCTCCATGTACATTCTCAAGATTACAATTTGGATTCTCTGAGTTTAATGAGGACTATAGTCAGACTGTTTCCCATTAAAAAGAGAAAGGAGTAAGGAAGAAATTCAATAAGCATTCAAGTAAAATATAGCCATCCCAACATCTGTATTATATTAGAGGAGACACAAGACAAAACATTGACTCTTGAGGTTAAATCTAAATTTCCTGCTACAGTTCCCAAAGAGTTTGAGAGTTTAGATCAAAAAGGCAACACAGAAAATGAAACAACAACAAAAAAAGAAGCTTTTTTTTTTTTTGAGAGAGAGAGGGAGAGAATGAGTGCATTCACACATTCTCATGGGTGCTGATTGAGGAGGGGGGAGGGGCAGAGAGAACCTCAAGCAGACACCCCACTGAGCACAAACCCCAACACAGAGCTCAGTCTCACAACCCTGAGATCACGACTTGGGCCAAAATCAAGAGTCAGGTGCTTAACCATCTGAGCCACCCAAACACCCATCCCCCCCACCAAATGTCTTAAAGCAGTTTCAAAGGCTTTGAAATGCCAACACTTTGTTATTTCTTTGAAGCACCAATTTAGTCAGCAATTACCCAATAGTCATAAACAAAAAATCCATGAAAATTCTGCACGATGCTCAAGTTCTTTCCCAAGTTAGGGATGACACACCTGGGATCTGTATGTCATAGGAGATGCCGAACCACTACCTCTCATTCTTCAACTGTTTTGTGGAATCTCATTGAATTTCCACATCTTTCTCTCTAGTATATTTTACATTTTTACATCACACTTCAGGTTCACACTTCACAAGATATTATTTCAGCCTCCTTGGGAATCTACTGTTCTTCAATTTCAGAACCTACACTTCAAAAGGGAAACCCAAGCTCCCAAGTTAGAGGTCAACAAGCAAGACTGATTATCTCAGAAAAAACAGAGTGGCACCTGGATGGCTCAATCCATTAAGCATCTGCCTTTGGCTCAGGTCATGATCCCAGAGTCCTGTGATCAAGCCCTGAGTCAGGCTTCCTGCTTGGCAGGGAGCCTGCTTCTCCCTCTTCCCTGCTTGTGCTCTCTCCCTCTCTCTCTCTCTCAAATAAATAAATAAGATCTTTTTAAAAAGAAAAAACCGGGGTGCCTGGGTGGCTCAGTGTGTTAAGGCCTCTGCCTTTGGCTCAGGTCATGATCCCAGGGTTCTGGGATTGAACCCCGAATTGGGCTCTCTGCTCAGCAGGGAGTCTGCTTCCCTGCCTCTCTCTGCTTGCTTGTGATTTCTGTCAAATAAACAAAATTTTTAAAAACCTTTAAAAAAGTTAAAACTAAAGAACATGATGCCAGAACCAAGATTCAGTAATCTCCATCCTCAAGTCTCGCGTTCAAGCCTGAAACTTCTCCTTTATCAAGCTTGTGAGGAAAACTAAGTTTTCAGATAGTAATGCTGACCTACTGGCTTTAGTGGCTCTGTGGAAGCTTCTTTGAAATGCCACTGATCCGAAGTGTGCACGTATGTACATGCACACACATGCACACACACACACACAAGTAGATGATGAATTTGTTAGTCTCAACAACTCAGAACGAAACAGCCTCTTATACCAAATTCCATGATAGAGTGAGGTGACTATCACTAAACATTGCATATCAAAAAATTTTTCTCAACCACAAAGAGGCTAACTGAATTGAGGAACTAGCATTAGAAGGACAGATTTTTTATGAATCATTTCAGGCAATTCTTGTATCAATTTATACCTCAGCATCCAAGAAACCTAGATTCTTTCAGCATCCAAGAAACCTAGATTCCATGCCTTGGTCTTCAAGACCTTTTACCAATGTAACCTTTGTCCCTGTCTCAAAAGAAGGGTAATCCTCCACAACAGCCAAGCAAATCCCATTGCTGTTCCTTCTACCTCCCTGCTTCCTCCCTCCCAGTCCCTTTCTCTGGATTCTTCTCTTAATAGTGAAAGGTCCCAGGGCTTAGTCTTCGGTTTTCTTTTCTTTTTCTTTTTTTGAAGATTTTATTTATTTATTTATTCGACAGATAGAGATCACAAGTAGGCAGAGAGGCAGGCAGAGAGAGACAGAGGAGGAAGCAGGCTCCCCGCTGAGCAGAGAATCCGATGTGGGGCTCGATCCCAGGACCCTGAGAACATGACCTGAGCTGAAGGCAGAGGCTTAACCCACTGAGCCACCCAGGCGCCCCAAAGGGATTCTTTTTAAACAGCAGTCATATCATTACATTCTTCTGGTTCAGCTCTGCAGTGCCTACCCATGTCACTCAGATAACTTCTCCCCATTTTTCAACCTGTTCCGATCATCTAGATTTTCCTCAAACATATCAGACACGTTCCTCCCTTGGATTCTTTGCACTGGTGCCTCTCGCTTTGTAGAATGTTCTTCCCCCAGACAGCCACAGAGTCCCCTTACTTCCTTCAAGTGTTCGCTTCTTACTGAGGCCAGCCCTGAACACCTGCTGAAAATTGTAACCACCTCTCTCTGGCACTCCAGACCTCTTTCCCCTACCATCTACTTTTTCCTTTCTCTAAAATACTAGCCAGCATCTAATGTTTACCTATTCCTTTATTTTCTGTTTTCTCCCACCCTACATATACACACACACTCCTAGAATATAAGCTCCACAAGGGTACTCATTTTTCTGTTTTGTTCACTGACATATTCCAAGTGCCTAGAATGTAGGCACACAGCCAGGACTCAGTAAATATCTATTGAATAAAACCCGCCACCCTGCCAATTTGCCCGATCTACTCTTTGAAGTTTTATTTGTGTCATGTTTCCCTTTTTAAACTAACTTTCTTCAAACTCTTTAGCAATGGAAATATTTCTTTCCCTCCTTTCAAGCTCCAATTTAAAGCCTCTAAAATCTTTTCTACATTAGCTCTGCTCTACTGACCATGGATTTTTATGCACTTAATCAACAACAACAGCAACAAAATTTGCATTAGCATTTTTGTTTGCCAACTCTAAAAATCTTAAGTCATGCACACCTACAACTAAACTCTGTTCTTTATCTTAACAATAAACTTTGTTTTTTAACTACTGATTTGATGCCTTTACACACATTACATTATCATTTACATAATGGATACAGGATAAATGTTCAGTTATTCCTCTCTACAGATTATAAAACAAACAAAGTAAGTACAAACATCAAGGACATTCTCAGACCTGAAGGAACTATAGCCACTGGAGTTTGCAAATGTTTCATGTCTGTGAGACAGGCATCTCCAAGGACGGTTCAGTATTCCCATATCGATCAACATGATCTATCACATTGACAAGAAGAAGGATAAAAACTATATGGCCATTTCAACAGATGCAAAAACAGCATTTGACAAAGTACAACATCCATTCATGATTTTAAAAAAACCTCAATAAAGCAAGTTTATAGGGAATGTAACCCAACTTAATAAAGACCATGTATGGGGGGCACCTGGGTGGCTCAGTTGGTTAAACATCTGCCTTCAGCTCAGGTCATGATCTCAGGGTCTTGGGATTGAGCCCCACATCAGGTTCCCTGCTCAGTGGAGAGCCTGCTTCTCCCTCTCCCTCTGCCCACTCATGCTCTCTCTCAAATAAATAATTTTTTAAAAAATCTTTTTTAAAAAAAAACATATATGAAAAACCCACAACGAACATCATACTCAATGGTGGAAAAACTGAAAGCTTTCCCCCTAACATCAGGAATAAAACAAGGATATCCTCTCTCACCACTTTTATCCAACATAGTACTGGAAGTCCTAGCCACAGCATTTAGGGGGGAAAATGCTTCCCAATTGGTAAAGAAGAAGTAAAACTTTCAGTACTTGAGGATGGCATGGCACTATATACAGAAATCCCCAAAGACTCCACCCAGAAACTACCAGAACTGATAAATGAATTCAGTAAGATCACAGGATACAAAATCAATATACAGAAATTCATTGCATTTCTATATACTAATAATGAAGCAGCAGAAAGAGAAATTAAGAAAACAGTCCCATTTACAATTGTAGCAAAAATAAAACCTAGGAATAAAGGTAACCGAAGAGGTGAAAGACCTGTACTCTGAAAACTATGAAACAGTGATGAAAGAAATTTGAGACAATGGAAAGACATTCCATGCTCATGGGCTAGAAGAACAAATATTGTTAAAATGTCACATACTACTCAAACCAATCGATACACTTAATGTAATCCCTATCAATACACCAACAGCATTTTTCACAGAACTAGAACAAACAATCCTAAGATTTGTAAGGAACCACAGAAGACCCCAAATAGCCAAAGCAATCTTGAGAGAGAAGAACAAAACTGGAGGTATCACAATTCCAGATTTCGAGATTCACTACAAAGCTATAATAATCAAAACACTGTGGTACTGACACAAAAACCGACACAGAGATCAGTGGAACAGAATAGAGAGCCCAGAAGTAAACCCATGCTTCTGTGGTCAATTAACCTACAACAAATGAGATAAGAACACACAATGGGAAAACTTCAGTCTCTTCAATAAATGGTATTGGGAAACTGGAGAGCTACATGCAAAAGAATGAAACCAGACCACTTTCTAAGAGAAGATATGTGCAAATGATATACCCAATGGAAGGTTAGTATCTAAAATGTATAAAGAACTAACACAACTCAACACCAAAAAAAAAAAAACAAACCCGGATTAAAAATAGGCAGAAGACATAAACAGACATTTCTCCAAAGAAGACATATATATAAACAACAGATATGTGAAAGGATGCTCGACATCAGTCATCATCAGAGAAATGCAAATCAAAACTACAATTAGATAGCACTCATATCTGTCAGAATGGCTAAAATTAAAAACACAAGAAACAACAAGTGTTGGAAAGGATGTGGAGAAAAAGTCTTAAAGCCCAGTATCTCAGAATATAAGCTTTTTGGGAAATAGGGTCTTTCCAGAGGTCATCAAGTTAAAATAAGTCATTAGAGTGGGCTCTAACCCAATGTGACTGCTATTCTTTCAAAAAATAAAAAGGGGGGACATTTTGACACAGAAAGAGACACATACACAGAGGGAAAGAGATGTGAAGACACACGGGGAAAACACCACATGAAGACAGAGGACTGGACTGACACAACTTTGAGCCCAGGACGTCCAAGGCTGCTAGGACACACACATGGAACAGATCCTTCCTGTCACCTTCAGAAAACAGTGGGACCTGCTGACACCTGGACATACTGGACTTTGGCCTCCAGAACCGGGAGGCAATTAATTTCTGGTGTTTTAAGCCACCCACTTTGTGGTACATTCTTACAGCAACCCTGAGAAACTAATACACCCAGTATTTGGATCCAACAGATTGAGTTGAGACCTGGCTAAATGCATACATTTTCAAAGTATTCAGGTTGTAACATGTGCCCTGAAACCGATATTTCTCAACTGCCTGTCTTGACTCCAGAGTCAATGGAATGGACTATAATTGTTGTTTTATAATCATTCCACTGCTAAAAATACTTAGCTGGGGATAAAGGAATTAGCTTTCTACTCTAGCATCAAAAAAATCCTCTCTTGGGGTGCCAGGGTGGCTCAGGTGGTTCAGGCAGTTAAGTTGTCCAGCCCCTGATTTCAGCTCCGGTCATGAGATCGAGCCCCATATCCCCCATATCCGTCTCTGTGCTCAATGGTGAGTCTGCTTCAAAGATTCTCTCCCTCTTCCCCTCCCCCTACTTGCTCTCTCTCTCTCTCAAATAAACAAATCTTTAAAAAGAGCCTCTCTTGTGAGTCTAGGTATTCAGTGCCTGTAGAAATGACAAGCTGGCCTACGAAGCTGACAGCCAGGAAATGTTCTGTACCACTGACAATTATATGTTTTGATTGGATCTACATGGGGGAGAAACAATTTGGAAAATTGTTCAAAGTAGATGACTACATTGAATCTCAGTGGTTCAGACTTTAGAAAAAGGTCTGGTTTGAGTTACCTGGACCAACGGTCTCCAATGCCTTGTTAACCTTTCGGCATTGGCGAGCAGGTTCCAAACCATATTCCAAAAGGGAAAAGAGTAAGAGCCACGGTTTTCTAGTTCATATTTCAGGTATACACTCAGTTCCCGTACAGGCTGGGAGAGTCAGGTTAGCAGACGTTTCCCAAATGGAAAGGCGTGAACTGTGCCCACCGTCACATCTGAGCACGGAAGCCTTGGAAATGTTTCCCCAACTATGCCTTCAGATCAGGTGACATCTGTCCGGCCTCATTTCTTGCTTGAGCTAAATGTCAGAAACGCATTTTTTTCCCCCAATGCTGCCAATGTTTACAGGTCTGAGAAAAAAATAATTAAAGTTTAAACATTCTTACTAGTTATTGGCTATTTTCCAGTACATGAACAGTCACCATTAGCCAATGAAACACACAAATGACTTACTAATACCGAAAATTACAATAATCATCCTAGCATCTACTGAGCAGTTTTATAAATTTGCCAAAAATACATCATCACACCAACTGTGCAAGGAAGAGGTTATCCTCTAATTTACTGAAGGGAAAAATGCAGTTCAAAAGGGCTAAGTGGTCCAATTAGGGCTTATACCCAGACCCACAATGGCTGCAAACTCAGCCACAAAACGAGCAGAAAGAGCCAGTTCCCACGACTTTCCAGAACTTTGCTTGTCTGATCCTTAATTTTCAGAATCATCCTCAGAGACTAGTACTGCTATGATCCCCACCTCGCAGATGAGAACACCGGAGCTCTGGAAGTGTAAGTGATTTGCCCACTGGCTACAGCCGAAGGCTGCAGAACTAGATTCAAATTCCAAAGAGTAGAAAATAAATTCCCTGTCTTGAGCACGGCCCTAAATTATGAATAGCCATTCTAAACCATCCTAAAAGGTAGAGAGGAAGGTGAGGTTCAGAGAAGTGACTTTTTCATGTCATCGAGCCCTCAGGTGGCAGAGCTGGGACCCAAAGGCCGGTCTGAGGTCTCCATGCCCGTGTTCCTGCCCGAGTGCCAGGCTGCTTTTCCCAGATCCTTCTAGTAATGAAGCCAGTGTCACGGATGAAACTCTAGGCTAATTTTCAAGGGCCTACAACAGCAAAGGAGGATGCATGAGATAGCATGAAAGATTCAAGTGAAACAACTTGACAACACAGTAACAGGGGAATGTTGGGATGAGGGTTCCGACCACCAAGTTCCCACCAATGCAGAGAGCCGCGAGCACTCATTCTCTATTTTCCAAAGAATTACACTCTTAATATTATTTATATGAATGGAAATTAAAAAGTTCATATAAATGGAAACCCCCAACAGGAGGAGGGAAGTACACATTGCCAAAAACGACCTGGGCATCAAATGAGAAAGGCCAAAACGGGGAACTACTATATGTTTTATTCATTGTACTTCATTTTTCCGAGCCTATCCCTATATACATCCTCCCCACTGCTTTCAGTGATGGTATTCCCCTGCCTCTAACGGAAATGAAATGCGACTTGGCAAGAAATGAGAAGGTTCCTTTCGAATTCAGACGATTATGCTATGATTAACCTCTTCTCCCCTGGATCAGAACCAGGGGTACCTTTGCCAAAATGACAAAGAAAAGAGTAAGTTTATAAAACCTTATCCATTCTATGACATATTACTGTGGTTCAAAAATGCTTCCATGCATATTCTCATTTGATCTTCACATCAGACCTAGGAAGTAGGCAAAGTCCACATCATGATCTTCATTTTATTGAAAATAAAACTAAAATCCAGTTAAGTGACTTAGTCAAGATCCTACAACCAGTAAAACCCAGGCTGGAAGCCGAGTATCCTGTTACTAAATCTCAAGCTCCTTGCACAACCACATCATGTTCTAAATTACTTTAGAACTATTTCACTGAACCAGGCTGAGTACCTCTGCAGCTGCTGTCACAGCTCCCACGCAGTAATTTTTTACGTCATTTTAAAAAAGATTTTATTTATTTATTTGACAGAAATATCCACAAGTAGGCAGAGAGGCAGGCGGGGGCGGGGGCGGGGGGGGAGCAGGCTCCCTGCTGAGCAGAGAGCCCGATGTGGGGCTCGATCCCAGGACCCTGAGATCATGACCTGAGCCAAAGGCAGAGGCTTAACCCGCTGAGCCACCCAGGTGCCCCAAGTTATATTTTGATACACCTTATTTTTTAGAGCAGTTTTAGGCTCA
This sequence comes from Meles meles, assembly GCF_922984935.1. NCBI lineage: Eukaryota > Metazoa > Chordata > Mammalia > Carnivora > Mustelidae > Meles > Meles meles. The sequence continues at coordinate 58,619,403 of NC_060077.1, forward strand.
CAGCAGAATTGCACAGAACACGTAGAGATTTCCATGTACCTTCTACGGGCACATGGTCAGTCTTCCCCATTACCAACATGCCCCAACAGGACAATACATTTATTACAACTCATCATCCTCTTTTAATATAGAGATCTTCAAATGATAATTCTGTTAGCATGTTCTTACTAGATAAAAGCTAATATGATACACAGATAATGCATCATGTGATGCCTTATGTGTGTTATGTGTGATGCATTATGAATCATGTGATCATGAAGAATGTTCTAGATGTTTGCATGTTTTTTTTGGTGTTTAACCCTCATAATTAAAGAAAACCCTCACAAAGTAAAGAAAATCTTTATTTTTCTAGCTCATGAGAGTGAGGTTCAGAGAAGCTAAGTGATTTGCCCACACCTACATGTGGGAAGCCACGATTCACAATTCTCCAAAGTCTGTGATATTTCCAAGGAGCTAAACGTCAGGGAAAAGCCTCTGTGAAATGTCTCACTCTCCAATTAAGGCAGGAGCACTGCTAGAACAATCCCAGGTCTCCTGGCTTCCTTAAGAACCTACCCCAATCTCTAACAACCCCGTCAATCAGCTGTTCATCACCTAAACACAGGGGAGGTGAGCACAACAGGAGCCACTGCTCAAAAGACTATGGACCCTGAAAAACAATCTGAGGGCTTTGAAGGGGCTGGGGGTGGGAGGTTGGGGAACCAGGTGGTGGGTATTATGGAGGGCATGTATTGCATGGAGCACTGGGTGTGGTGCATAAACAATGAATTGTTACACTGAAAAGAAATTAAAAAAAAAAGGCACTGACTGACGGCCATGCTAGCGTGAACATGCGGAAGCAGCCTGAGCCTCACTGGCCACAGTGCAGGGGAGAATGTGCTGTGACTCCCTCACAGAAGCAAAACCTCCTTGTTGGTCTCCACCATCTACATTTAAGCCCCAACCTCTAGCCCAAAGTTGAAGCGATTTCCTATTCCTCATGAGACGGCATCCATGAGATCTAGTACCCAAAAAAGGAGGAGGAGGAAAAGGGGAAAGGAAAGGCAGGGGAGGGGAGAGGGAAGGGAAGGAGGAAAAAGGCAGTTTTCAATATTCTGAGAGCCAGTGGGACCTGGGGCTCCATCCACCACTGCCAGGCACGTGCACCACCGGCCTCTCAATTTCATCCCTCAGTGAACAAAAAGGGTGAGCCTCCCGGTCCTTTTTCCTATCCAAACCCTCTCTAAAAATCACTCATGGTTTAAACCAAGCCTGGACTATCAGGAAAACTGAGGAACATTTCTAACAGGCCTTTAACTTCTACAGTATTGCAATCACCACTATCCTACTTCGACTACTCCTCCTCTTCTGACTACTACTACTGTTACTATTACTACTATTACATTACACTACCAATACTGCTGAGGCAATGAGTAACAGTAATAACTCAATGAGCTCCTATCACATGTCAGCTGTTTTACATAGTTAATCCTCTCTACAGCCTTAGGATAAAAGGCCCCCAATTGTTACCCATAATTCCAAAATACAAAAAGTCCTGAAAATCCAAATTTTTTTAAAGATTTATTTATTTGAGAGAGAGAAAGAGTGGGGGGAGGGGCAGAGGGAAAGGAAGAATCCTGAAGTGGACTCCCTGCTAAGCACGGCACCTACCTGGGACTCAATCCCTGGACCCTGAAATCATGACCTGAGTGAAAATCAAGAGTCAGATGCGTACCTTACTGAGTCACCCAGGTGCCCCAAATATTTTTTCTTAAGTATACAGCAAAGTCTTTTGACAGCAAAAAAAAAAAAAAAAAAAAAAGTCTTTCGGTGGCAAAAATGAATCCGAACATTGGGTTTCTTATAGTCTTTATCTATTTAGTATGAACATTTATACATTTCACCACAAAGTGGGTTATGTGTTGGATTGAGGGGGCACTAGGATGCTTTTTTAATAGTCAATGCTCAATTTTTTATTTTGTAAGTAGAGCTATTAGATCTGCAAATGATCTAATAGTCATATTTAAGTGACTCATTCCTTTATTTTAAACTAAGATTTTATTTATTTATTTATTTATTTATTTATTTGACAGAAAAAGACACAGTGAGAGAGGAAATACAAGCAGGGGGAGTGGGAGAGGGAGAAGCAGGCTTCCTGCGGAGCAAGGAGCCCAATGCCGGGCTTGACCCCTGGATCATGACCTGAGCTGAAGGCAGACACTTAAAGACTGAGCCTCCCAGGAGCCCCTAAGTGGATCATTTCAATGCACAGCCCTAACCAAACTGTGTTAAGTGCTACTGGCTTGTGGTTGATCTGAGAGAGCTAAGCTTGTGTTTATTGTCTCTTGTAACCCTGTCCAGTCTCTGGTGAGGAAAATTCAGTAACATCTTTAAGAACAGTGATTTACTATGTAGTTAAGCACTATTCTAAGTGCTTTATGTTACACAGTTAATTGTTACAACCCCACATCGAGATGGTCATTACTATTCCCACTTTGGAGATGATGAACCTGAGACAGAGGAGTATATCATCTGGTAAGTAAAAATGTCAGAGCCGGGATCTGAATCTCAGCAGAAACCAAACAAAAATGCTTTTCCTTTCTTTTTTTTTTTTTAAGATTTTATTTATTTCCTTGAGAACAGAGGAAGAGGGAGCAAACTTCTGCTGAGCAGAGAGCCCAAGGTGCGTCTCGATCCCAGGATCATGAGTTGAGCCGGAGGCAGACAATTAACTACCTGAACCACCCAGGCGCCCCCCAAAACGCCTTTTCTTCACTGCACTTGTGGGGAGGAGAAGGGACAGAAGGTAAATAAATAAAATAAATAAATAACTGTATAGCATAACAGAGGGTTGATATATCCTGTGAAAAGAAACAAAATCTGAGCTCCTAATTACTACACTATATTGTCTCTTAGGGAAAGGAAAGCCAAATCTGCTGTCTGAAAGGTAAAAGAAGAGAAATAAGAGTAATTTTAGGATAAGTAAACTAACGTGTGTACTCCACAATCAAAATGATGCCTACAAGTTCCAAAAATGAACTATTGGAACTTCATCAAGATCAAAAGCTTTTTCACAGCAAAGGAAACAGTGAACAAAACCAAAAGACAACTGACAGAATGGGAGAAGATATTTACAAATGACATATCAGATAAAGGGCTAGTGTCCAAAATCTATAAAGAACTTATCAAACTCAACACCCAAAGAACAAACAATCCAATCAAGAAATGGGGAGAAGACATGAACAGACATTTCTGCAAAGAAACATCGAGATGGCCAACAGACACATGAAATGTGCTCCACATCACTGGGCATCAGGGAAATACAAATCAAAACCACAATGAGATATCACCTCACACCAGTCAGAATGGCTAAAATTAACAAGTCAGGAAATGACAGATGCTGGCGAGGATTCGGAGAAAGGGGAACCCTCCTACGCTGTTGGTGGGAATTCAAGCTGGTGCAACCACTCTGGAAAACAAAAGAGGTGAGGCCTATGATTTACTTAGTTTCCTGACTTATGAGAAATTCCAGGTAAGGTCATAGTGCGGGAAGGGGTAACTGAAGGAGAACTCATTCATGGGATGTCCCTAAATCAACACTTAGAGGGAAATGTATGTCTCTAATTGCCTACAATGGAAAAGGAGTAAGTTCTCACATCATTTGCCTCAGCTTCCACCTTAATAAACTAAAAAGGAAAGAGCAAATTAACCCCAAAGTTAAGATAAATAAAGGAAATAAATATCAGAACTGAAATTAATAAAATACAAAATGGAACAATAACAAAGAAAAAGAATCAATGAAGCCAATACCTGGTCCTTTGAGTAGATCAACCAAATTGTTAAGTATCTAGCCAGGCTGATCAGGGAGGAAAAAGAGGGAAAAGAATCAAAATATCAACATTAGGAATGAGAGAAAGGATATCACTAGAGTTTATGTTTATTTCTAGGATAATAAAGGAATATTATGAACAACTTTGGACCAATAAATTCAACAACTTAGATGAAATAGACATACTGCTTAAACAATTCAAACTACCAACATTTACTCAAATATAAAGATATTAACATGAATATAGATATGAAATGTGAATAGCCCTATAATGACTAAAGAAATTGAATTTGTAGTTTAAAACCATTGGGGAGAAGAAAACACCATCCAAGCCCAGATGGCTTCGCTGATGGTTTCAATCAGATATTTAAGGGAGAAATAATATGTAATTCCATGCAAACTCTTTCAGAAAATTGAAGGGGAAGGAATACTTTCCAGCTCATTATATGAGGCCACCATTATTCTGATATAAAAACCAGATGAAGACAATAGAAGAAAAATAGAGAATGAATATCCCTCCTAAACAGAGATGCAAAAAATTCTTTTAAGAAAATTTAGCAAATCATTCCAACAATATATTAAAAGGGTAATACATCATGACCAAGTGGGGATGTCCCAGAATGCTAGGTTAGTTTAGTATTTTTAAAAACAATGTAATTCACTATATTAATAAACTAAAAAATAAAAACCATATGGTAATCCCAATAGACAGAAAAAGCTTTTGATGAAATCTAACATTCCTTCCTGATAAAAACTCTCAGTAAACTAAGAATAGAAGGGAACTTTCTCATCCCAATAAAGGGCATTGACAAAAAATCTACAGCTAACCTAATATTTCATGGTTAAAGACTAGAGGTCTTCTTCCTAAAATCAGGAACAAGATAAGAATTTCCACTCTCACCTTTTCCATTCAACATCATACAGGAGATTCTGGCCAGTTCAATAAGACAAGAAAAAAAAATAAAAGTCATCAGTCTTATAAAGTAAAAAGTAAAACTGTCTTCATTTGAAAAGCAAAAAGTAAATAATTAGAAAGCAGAATGTAGGTTGGGGAGTCAAGATGGCAGAGAAGTAGCAGGCTGAGACTACATCAGGTAGCAGGAGATCAGCTAGCTAGCTTATCAAACCATTGCAAGCACCTACAAATCCAATGGGAGATCGAAGAGAAGGAGAACAGCAATTCTAGAAACAGAAAATCGACCACTTTCTGAAAGCACATTTTTCTGGGGTCTTTGCCACCCTTTTAGTATTTTATTTGCTCCTTCATATACTCTTATCTAAACAAAATGACAAGGCGGAAAAACTCACCACAAAAAAAAAAAAAAAAAAAAAAGGCAGTACCAAAGGCTAGGGACCTAATCAATACAGACATTGGTAATATGTCAGATCTAGAGTTCAGAACGACGATGCTCAAGATTCTAGCCAGGCTCAAAAAGGCATGGAAGATATTAGAGAAATCCTCTCTGGAGAGAAAAAAGCCCTTGCTGGAGAAATAAAAGAACTAAAATCTAACCAAGTTGAAATCAAAAAAGCTATTAATGAGGTGCAATCAAAAATGGAGGCTCTTACTGCTAGGATAAATGAGGCAGAAGAAAGAACTAGTGATATAGAAGACCAAATGACAGAGAATAAAGAAGCTGAGCAAAAGAGGGACAAACAGCTACTGGACCACAAGGGAAGAATTCGAGAGATAAATGACACCATAAGATGAAACAACATTAGAATAATTGGGATTCCAGAAGAAGAAGAGAGAGAGAGGGGAGCAGAAGGTATATTGGAGAAAATTATTGGAGAGAATTTCCCTAATATGGCAAAGGGAACAAGCATCAAAATCCAGGAGGTGCAGAGAACCCTCCTCAAAATCAACAAGAATAGGTCCACACCCTGTCACCTAATAGTAAAACTTACAAGTCTTAGTGACAAAGAGAAAATCCTGAAAGCAGCCTGGGACAAGAAGTCTGTAACATACAATGGTAAAAATATTAGACTGGCAGCAGACTTATCCACAGAGACCTGGCAGGCCAGAAAGAACTGGCATGATATATTCAGAGCACTCAACGAGAAAAACATGCAACCAAGAATACTATATCCAGCTAGGCTATCATTGAAAATAGAAGGAGAGATAAAAAGCTTCCAGGACAAACAAAAACTGAAAGAATTTGCAAACACCAAACCAGCTCTACAGGAAATATTGAAAAGGGTCCTCTAAGCAAAGAGAGAGCCTAAAAGTAGTAGATCAGAAAGGAACAGAGACAATATACAGTAACAGTCACCGTACAGGCAATACAATGGTGCTAAATTCATATCTCTCAATAGTTACCCTGAATGTTAATGGGCTAAATGCCCCAATCAAAAGACACAGGGTATCAGAATGGATAAAAAAAAAAACAAAACCCATCAATATGCTGCCTACAAGAAACTCATTTTAGACCCGAAGACACCTCCAGATTTAAAGTGAGGGGGTGGAAAACAATTTACCATGTTAATGGACATCAGAAGAAAGCTGGGGTGGCAATCCTTATATCAGATCAATTAGATTTTAAGCCAAAGACTATAATAAGAGATGAGGAAGGGCACTATATCATACTCAAAGGGTCTGCCAACAAGAAGATCTAACAATTTTAAATATCTATGCCCCTAACGTGGGAGCAGCCAACTATATAAACCAATTAATAACAAAATCAAAGAAACACATCGACAATAATACAATAACAGTGGGGACTTTAACGCTCCCCTCACTGAAATGGACAGATCATCCAAGCAAAAGATTGACAAGGAAATAAAGGCCTTAAATGACACACTGGACCAGATGGACATCACAGATATATTCAGAACATTTCATCCCAAAGCAACAGAATACACATTCTTCTCTAGTGCACATGGAACATTCTCCAGAATAGATCACATCCTGGGTCCTAAATCAGGTCTCAACCGGTATCAAAAGATTGAGATCATTCCCTGCATATTTTCAGACCACAATGCACTGAAGCTAGAACTCAATCACAAGAGGAAATTTGGAAAGAATCCAAATACATGGAGACTAAACAGCATCCTTTGAAAGAATTAATGGGTCAACCAGGAAATAAAAGAAGAATTGAAAAAATTCATGGAAACAAATGATAATGAAAACACAACAGTTCAAAATCTGTGGGACACAGCGAAGGTAGTCCTGAGAGGAAAATATATAGTGGTACAAGCCTTTCTCAAGAAACAAGAAAGGTCTCAAATACACAACCTAACCCTACACCTAAAGGAGCTGGAGAAAGAACAAGAAAGAAAGCCTAAACCCAGCAGGAGAGGAGAAATAATAAAGATCAGAGCAGAAATCAATGAAATAGAAACCAAAAAAACAATAGAACAAATCAACGAAACTAGAAGCTGGTTCTTTGAAAGAATTAATAAGAGTGATAAACCCCTGGCCAGACTTATGAAAAAGAAAAGAGAAAGGACCCAAATAAATAAAATCATGGATGAAAGAGGAGAGATCACAACTAACACCAAAGAAATACAGACAATTATAAGAACATACTATGAGCAACTCTACACCAACAAATTTGACAATCTGGAAGAAATGGATACATTCCTAGAGACATATAAACTACCACAATTGAACCAGGAAGAAATAGAAAACCTGAACAGGCCCATAACCAGTAAGGAGATTGAAATATTCATCAAAAATCTCCAAACAAACAAAAGCCCAGGGCCAGACGGCTTCGCAGGGGAATTCTACCAAACATTTAAAGCAGAACTAATTCCTATTCTCCTGAAATTTTCCAAAAAATAGAAATGGAAGGAAAACTTCCAAACTCATTTTATGAGACCAGCATCACCTTAATCCCCAAACCAGACAAGGATCCCATCAAAAAAGAGAATTACAGACCCATATCCTTGATGAACACAGATGCAAAAATTCTTACCAAAATACTAGCCAATGGGATTCAACAGTAAATTAAAAGTATTATTCACCACGACCAAGTGGGATTTATTCCAGGGCTGCAAGGTTGGTTCAACATCCACAAATCAATCAATGTGATACAACACATTAATAAAAGAAAGAACAAGAACCATATGATACTCTCAATAGATGCTGAAAAAGCATTTGACAAAGTACAGCATCCCTTCCTGATCAAAACTCTTCAAAGTGTAGGGATAGAGGGCACATACCTCAAGATTATCAAAGCCATCTATGAAAAACCCACCGCAAATATCATTCTCAATGGAGAAAAACTGAAAGCTTTTCCGCTAAGGTCAGAAACACGGCAGGGATGTCCATTATCACCACTGCTATTCTACATAGTACTAGAAGTCCTAGCCTCAGCAATCAGACAACAAAAAGAAATGAAAGGCATCCAAATCAGCAAAGAAGAAGTCAAACTATCACTCTTCACAGATGATATGATACTATATGTGGAAAACCCAAAAGACGCCACTCCAAAACTGCTAGAACTTGTACAGGAACTCAGTAAAGTGTCAGGATATAAAATCAATGCACAGAAATCAGTTGCATTTCTTTACACCAACAACAAGACAGAAGAAAGAGAAATTAAGGAGTCAATCCCATTTACAATTGCACCCAAAACTATAAGATACCTAGGAATAAACCTAACCAAAGAGGCTAAGAATCTATACTCAGAAAACTATAAAGTACCCATGAAAGAAATTGAGGAAGACACAAAGAAATGGAAAAATGTTCCATGCTCCTGGATTGGAAGAACAAATATTGTGAAAATGTCTATGCTACCTAAAGCAATCTACACATTTAATGCCATCCCTATCAAAATCCCATCCATTTTTTTCAAAGAAATGGAACAAATAATCCTAAAATTTATATGGAACCAGAAAAGACCTCGAATAGCCAAAGGAATATTGAAAAAGAAAGCCAAAGTTGGTGGCATCACAATTCCAGACTTCAAGTTTTACTACAAAGCTGTCATCATCAAGACAGCATGGTACTGGCACAAAAACAGACACATAGATCAATGGAACAGAATAGAGAGCCCAGAAATAGACCCTCAACTCTATGGTCAACTAATCTTCGACAAAGCAGGAAAGAATGTCCAATGGAAAAAAGACAGCCTCTTCAATAAATGGTGTTGGGAAAATTGGACGGTCACATGCAGAAAAATGAAATTGGACCCACTTCCTTACACCACACATGAAAATAGACTCAAAATGGATGAAGGACCTCAATGTGAGAAAGGAATCCATCAAAATCCTTGAGGAGAACACAGGCAGCAACCTCTTCAACCTCAGCCGCAGCAACGTCTTCCTAGGAACATCACCAAAGGCAAGGGAAGCAAGGGCAAAAATGAACTATTGGGATTTCATCAAGATCAAAAGCTTTTGCACAGCAAAGGAAACAGTTAACAAAACCAAAAGACAACTGACAGAATGGGAGAAGGTATTTGCAAACAACATATCAGATAAAGGGCTAGTGTCCAAAATCTATAAAGAACTTATCAAACTCAACACCCAAAGAACAAACAATCCAATCAAGAAATGGGGAGAAGACATGAACAGACATTTCTGCAAAGAAGACATCCAGATGGCCAACAGACACATGAAATGTGCTCCACATCACTGGGCATCAGGGAAATACAAATCAAAACCACAATGAGATACCACCTCACACCAGTCAGAATGGCTAAAATTAACAAGTCAGGAAATGACAGATGCTGGCGAGGATGCGGAGAAAGGGGAACCCTCCTACACTGTTGGTGGGAATGCAAGCTGGTGCAACCACTCTGGAAAACAGCATGGAAGTTCCTCAAAAAGTTGAAAATAGAACTACCCTATGACCCAGCAATTGCACTACTGGATATTTACCCTACACATACAAACGTAGTGATCCGAAGGGGCACGTGCACCCAAATGTTTATAGCAGCAATGTCCACAATAGCCAAACTATGGAAAGAACCTAGATGTCCATCAACAGATGAATGGATAAAGAAGATGTGGTATATATATATACATATATATATGTATGTGTATATATATATATATATGTATGTGTATATATATATATATATATGTATGTGTATATATATATATATGTATGTGTGTGTGTATATATATATATATGTATGTGTATATATATACACATACATATTGGAATATTATGCAGCCATCAAAAGAAATGAAATCTTGCCATTTGCGACGACGTGGATGGAACTAGAGGGGATCATGTTTAGTGAAATAAGTCAATCAGAGAAAGACAACTATCATATGATTTTCCTGATATGAGGAAGTGGAGATGCAACATGGGGGGTTACGGGGGTAAGAGAAGAATAAATGAAACAAGATGGGATCGGGAGGGAGACAAAGCATAAGTGACTCTTAATCTCACAAAACAAACTGAGGGTTGCTGGGGGGAGGGGGGTCAGGAGAGGGGGGTGGGGTTATGGACATTGGGGAGGGTATGTGCTATGGTGAGTGCTGTGAAGTGTGTAAACCTGGCAATTCACAGACCTGTACCCCTGGGGATAAAAATATATGTTTATTAAAAATAATAATAATAAATTTTTTAAAAAAGGAAAGCAGAATGTAGAACTTTTTCACTTGTAGATGACATGATTATCTGTGTAGAAAATCCTAAGGAATTTTTTAAGCTACTAAGTGAATTTAACAAGGTTGCAGGATACAACCGATATACAAAGTCAATGATATTTCTATATACCGACATACTAATGATGAGTAATAAGAAATTGAAAATTTCAAATCAAAAACCAAAAAATATGATAAATCTGACAAAAAATTATAAGACTTGTACACTGAAACTATAAAATACTGCCCCCCAAAGTCAAAGAATACTTAAAGAAATGGAGATGTATCATTGTTTGTGGGTCGAAAGACTCCACATTGTTAAGATGGCAGTTCTCCCCAAAGTGATTCATAGATTCAGCATAATTCCTATCCAAATCCCAGCTGGCTTTCTGTAGACAAGGACAATGTGATTCTAAAATTCAGATGAAATGGCAAAAGAGCCAGAGTAGCAAAAGAAAACCAAGTTTTTAGAAGAAGAGTGTTAAAGGACTAACACTACCTGATTCCAAAGCCTGCTGTGAAGCTACAATACTCAAGACAGAGTGGTATTGCCATGAAGATATAAAACCGCTTCAATAGAATTGACTAGAGTTTATAAAGGACCCGCACATATTTAAACAATGGATTTTCAAAAAAATGCAAGACAATTCAGTGGAGAAAGGATAATCTTTTCAACAAATAGTGCTAGAATATGCACAAAAAGTGAACTTTGAGCAATCCCTATGTCATATACAAGGACTAATTTAAAATGTATCATAGAGGGGCACCTGGGTGGCTCAGTGGGTTAAAGCCTCTGCCTTCGGCTCAGGTCATGATCCCAGGGTCCTGGGATCGAGCCCCACATCGGGCTCTCTGCTCCGCGGGGAGCCTGCTTCCTCCTCTCTCTCTGCCTGCCTCTCTGCCTACTTGTGATCTCTATCTGTCAAATAAATAAAATATTTTTTAAAATTTTTTAAAAAATGTATCATAGACCAAAATGTAAGACCTAAAACTACAAACCTTCTAGAAAACACAGATGAGAATCTCTATAACCTTGAATTAGACAAAAATCTCTTAGTTACAGCACCAAAAGCATGATCCATAAAATAACGAATTGATAAACTGGACTTTATGAAAACTGAAAACTGTTTGGAAATGAATAAGACAAGGCACAGACTGGGAGAAAATATCTGCTAATTGTGTATCTTATAGAAGATTTTATCCAAAAAATATAAAGAATTCTCAACTTCTAAAATGAAGACAAAGTCCAACAAATATATGGGCAAAACTTGTGGATAGCTACCACTGAAGAAGGCAAATAAGTGGGAAACAAGTGCATGGAAAGATGCTCACTAGTAGTAACTGGGGAACTACAAAGTAAAATAACAATGAAATACCACTACTCACCTATTAAAATGGCTAAAATTACAAAGACTCACACAGAAGAAGTGCTGGAGATGGTATTAAGCAACTGTGACTCTCATACACTGTTGGTGAGAATGTAAAATGCTGGGCCACTTTCAAAAACTGTTAGCTTCTTAAAAAAACAAAATACACAACTATACACAAAGAGGCCATTCCGCAATAAAGACTTATTACACACAAATGTTCTCAGTTTTATTTGTTACAATCAAAAAACGGAAACAACCCAGATGTCCATGAAAGGGTGAATGGTTAAACAAATTATGATATAGGGGTGTTTGGGTGGCTCCCTCAGTGAATGGTCTGCCTTCAGCTCAGGTCATGATCCCAGCCCCACATCAGACTCCCTGCTCAGCAGGGAGTCTGCTTCTCCCTCACCTTCTTCCCCTCCTGCTCATGCACACACATGCACCATCCCCCCCCCCTTTCTCAGATAAATAAATCTTTTTTAAAAAATTACAATAGGGGCGCCTGGGTGGCTCAGTGGGTTAAGCCGCTGCCTTCGGCTCAGGTCATGATCTCAGGGTCCTGGGATCGAGTCCCACATCGGGCTCTCCGCTTGGCGGGGAGCCTGCTTCCCTCTCTCTCTCTCTTTGCCCGCCTCTCTGTCTACTTGTGATCTCTCTCTGTCAAATAAATAAATAAAATCTTTTAAAAAAAAAAAGTACAATATATCATATGATGGAATATTGCTGAGTAATAAAAAGTATATAAAGTAATGGTACCCATAACCACAAGGATGAATCTGAAAATCGTTATACTGAATGAAAAAACGACAAAAAAAGAATACGTACTGTATGATTCCATTATATCAAACATTAGAAAATGCAGACTAATCAATAAGCAGATCGTGGTTGCCTCAAATGGGAGGGAAGTTGTGGGAGGGTCAGGAGAAAGAGACTATTAAGGGGGGTGACGGATGCATGTTCGTTACCTTGATTGCAGTGACAGGTTCGTCCGTGCGTACAAATCTCAAAAGGTACTGACACGACCTGCACATCCTCCACACATGCAGTTCCTTGTCCTTCAATCATACTTCGATAAAGCTATTTGCTAAATAATAACGTGTAAGCAACTAGAGATTGACCTCCTTCTGCTCAAATTTACTGATTTCACTTTTACAGATAGACATAACTACAGATAAGCAAGTCAGTCCTGTACAAAAGCTAAGGATTTCGTTTCTCCAAGGAATGTTGTTAACGGGCCTGATTCAGAGGCCGTCAACCGATTCTAATCCAAGAAGGAACCCTTTTGCTATCTCTCTTTGCCTCCTTACAGAAAATCAAGGTTTCAAATATCTTACCAACAGCTTTTAACACAATCAGTAAACTTGTTTAACATGTATTCCAATGATCTATAACCACATCAAACACCACTCCAAAAGTTTGTCTTAAATGCAGTTTGGGCAGAACTCACCATGAAGAGTTCATCTCAGCTTCGCTCAGAACCATCTCGGAGAATGCAAAGGCTGACTCCTACGAGCATCTGAAGGCTCATGGAATCCCAAGGCTGGCAGTTGCTGTTGGCTGGTGGTTGGGACCTTAGCTGGGGCTGGAGTCCCAACACAGAGCCCCTCCTTGTGGCCTGGGCTTCCTCGCGTAGGTGGCTGGGGCCCACATGCTAGCGTCCGAAAGGAGAGCCAGCCCGAAGCTGCGTCAGTTCTTACCCTAACCTTTTCAGTCATACCGTGTCATTCCTCCCCACTCTGTTCTCTCAAATCAAATCATAAAGGGCCGTCCACATTCCAAGAGGGGGGATTAGATTCTACCTTTTGATGGGAGGAATGTCAAAGAATTTGCAGATAGGTTTTAAAACCACCATACTATGCTTACTGAAAATACAGATTCCTTGCTGTCCCTTTCAAACTGTATTTTTTTTAAGATTTTATTTATTTATTTGACAGAGAGTGACAGATCACAAGTAGGCAGAGAGGCAGGCAGAGAGAGAGAGGGGGAAGCAGGCTCCCCGCTGAGCAGAGAGCCCGATGTGGGGCTCGATCCCAGGACGCTGAGATCATGACCTGAGCCGAAGGCAGAGGCTTAACCCACTGAGCCACCCAGGTGCCCCATTGCTGTCCCTTTCAAACACATGGCCAGGAGCTTTAATGGAAGGAGCACTACAATGAGACCCAGGGAAACTAGATTCAAATTCGATACAGATTTGAGACTCTTCTACAGATGCTAATTTTCCACATTAAAAATAGGAGCTTAGAACTGGTGTACAGGTGAGGTCAAAGTGAGACAGGAGAGGACAGAAAGGGGAAAGAGGCTCTACAGTTGAAGTACTCAGCAGAGAAAGGCAGTGAAGTCACCCATTCTAGACTCCAAAAAGAATGCTTAAAGCCACTGAAGGGTCAGTCCCGTAGAAGCAGGGTAGAGAACAGTGGGGGACAGGCCAGCAACCACCAACAGAGAAGTCTTGCAGCAGGTAGCAGGTGGCTTTGAGGCCAGAATGGGGCCCCTGTTCCTGGGCAGAACTCTTCCTCTGGACTGTAAACATTTTGCCATTATTGCATCAAGTCATACAGAACATCATTACCTGCTTATAGGACCAACTCTCCTACAAAACTAATGTGCCCCATAAGGACAGGGAAAAGGTTCAATTCTCCTACCTTACATGGTGCCCTTAGTACCCAGGACCAAGTGCTCATGAGTAAGAAGGACTAAACTATGAAGCAGGAAACCAGTCTTTAGGAGGAAAGAGCTGAGAACAGGGTATCAGGACAGGACTTAGAATCCAGGGAAATAAAGACCCACTTATTAAATTTTGTGATGGTCCAGGTCCTGGGTAGATGATCAGGGCTGACGTTCTGAGTATGACTAGCCACAAGTTCCTCATATTATCCCAAAGATTAATCTTTTTTTTTTTAAAGATTTTATTTATTTATTTGACAGACAGAGATCACAAGCAGGCAGAGAGGCAGACAGAGAGAGAGGAGGAAGCAGGCTCCCTGCCAAGCAGAGAGCCCGATGCGGGGCTCGAACCCAGGATCCTAGGATCATGACCTGAGCTGAAGGCAGAGGCCCCAACCCACTAAGCCACCCAGGCGCCCCGCAAAGATTAATCTTAAAGCTGAGCATATGAGCCCTCAAGGAGGAAACAAGAAGCGGGGACAGAAAGATGCATGGTTGTCCCATATGAATGAGAGCTCCAGTCAGTCTGTGAGACCTCTTTCTGCTTCTAATCAGTTCTGCTCACAGGCATCAGACAGAGTTCATCACCTCCCCAGACCACTGCGTTTCTGCCTCCCCTAACTCAAGACAACAGAACGGCCGCCACCCAGGGAGTCCTGCAGGAACTAGGACTTGTCCCAGATGCCTTCCCTCAGTCACCTCCCACTTGCGGTCATATCCTCTGGATTCCAACTCTTTCATACCACTCAGCCTCGTTTCCTCTTCCCAGAAACCCTTCCCTGATCCTGAAGAGTTGAAACGCCCCTCTCCTGTCTTCCCATGGCACACCTCGACCAGATCCCGCCAAACACAGGCTGTCCCACCGGATAAGTAATGTCAGGTCTGTGCCATGTCACTCCACTGTGCACATGGCATGGTTATTCAATAACTGTTTGTTGACTAAGTGAACAACCTACAGCCACTGTAAGCAGTGCCCCACACCCAGTGCTTCCTTTCCCTTTCCCCTCCTTCTCTTCCTCTATAGCATTTACTGCCTCTAACATTCTATAAACTTGCTTCCATCTTTCATTCATTATCTCTTCATCCTCAACATCCCCTCCACACAGAAGCTCCATGACAAAAGGGATTTCAGACTGCTGCTTTATTCCTACGTCCCAAGTAGATAGAACAGCGCCAGGCATTCAGTAGGCACTTAATAAACACAAAGGAATGACAAGCCTCCACTGCTTGGCTCGTCAGATGACCATGGCAGTTTCTAGGCAGTGATCTTCCTGGGTTCCCTGGCAACCACGCCTCCCTGATTTGCCACCCGCCCCCCACTGAAGACACACTTCCCCCATTGGCGTGGACAGCAACTTATTTTAGGGCAGCTGCTAGGACAGAAGAACCAGCTACCAAAACACTTCTCATCCTACCATCTGGAAGACACACTTAGAAAGTGTTTCAACCCGCATGTGCCCAGAAAAGTAACTTTTTTACTTTTAACAAAGTAGCCAAGTGACTATGAAATACTATTTCCAAAAAGCATTTAATGAGGAACTTGGTACTTAAACGTTCAAATGCTTGTGAAAATTTAACATTTTTAACAAATTAGTTTTGGAAGATATAACCTTGGGGTCATTTCTAAGCAATGATGAAGAAAATCATCTTTATTTTATAGTAACAGTCAGGGTTAGGGACTACCTAGAATCAGCAAAATTATGTTATTTCTTTTATTTTCTAAAAATCATATGGAGTTTTTAACAGGCCACTAAAGCAATTTACTCATTACTGTTTCCATAAGAATGCTAATGTTTTTAAGTATTCATCATATGGCAGACCCTTTATACGTCATGCTATTTAATTCTCATGACTCCAGGACATTGATATGATTGGACACATTTCAGTGTAAAAGAAACTGCAGATCAGAGCAATTAAGCAATTACTATCACATTTTATTCCTTAACAAAAATACAAAGATCTGAAATTAATATGGCAGGATAAGATTTGACAAAGTTAGATGTTGGGTAAACAGATGCTATTCTGTATTCTTCTTTGTGAGCTTGAGATATTTCATAATAAAAAATAATATGATGGCAAAAATTTACCCCTATTACAGTGCTAATTAAGGGCAGACCTCTGATTCAAATTCACATGTTTGTCTCAAAAGTTATGTTTTTTTCCCACAACATTGTGCTTCTGCTCTGAAATGGAAACTATGACATTTGCTTGAACTAGTATTTAACCCAAGCTGGAAGACCTGCAAGATAGGTGTAACTCATTAAATATCTATTGTTAGCAGCAATAACAATGCAAATACGACATATATTTTGGGTTTATATACTCCCTTTTTCCTCAAATATTTTTAAGTCCGTTTAGTAACCTTAGACCCAGAGATGGGGAAAAATGATCCTTTCTTCCCAAACACCATCTTAGAATACAGCCCACAAGCTTGGAACCACCCTCTCGTTCTTATACTCCAAGACATAATTAAAAATAAGGAGCATGAAACTCGGGAAATATGAACAAAGACAGAAAAGGAAAGAAACCCAAGAGAGTAGGTGGGTGGGAGGTAACACAACAAGCTCTGGAGGGGGAGGAAAGGGGGTGGGGGGGAGGCGGGGTGAGGGCAGTTCTACAAAGAATGGAGGCATAAAAAGAGGCAGGAATTGAGGTGAAACCTGGAGAAGATGAAAGTTAGAGAAAGTGAAAGGAGTACAGAGCAAGAAAAGATGAAAAATGAGAAAGAGGGGGACAAAGAAATCGTGGGATCAGACGAACGATGAGCAGGAGAAGGCAGATGTAGCCCTCCAGTCGTTCCATAAATCAGCTCCATGTCCTCCCAGGCGGGGTTTCCCTCCATTTCCTGACATCAACAGCCTCCACCACTTGGAGTGATACATTTTGCAATCGCAGAGGTGATAAATTGAAAGCATCAGTGAGCGAACAGGCTCCTCAAAAGGAAAATTAAGCACTGAGGAATGCAAATGAAATTCCGACATGACATAATTCTAAGAAACGTGGCACGTGGCACTGAAACATGATGGTGTTCTGGAACCACTTTCAGTCCTGCAGCAAGCCTCCAGACCACAGGCTGCCGTCACGGATTTTATTTCTTCCCTGCTTAGTCCCCCCGAGTTGTAGACCAGAGCCCAACTCCATCTTTACTACCGAAGGAGCAGAAGGAAGCTCCAGGAACATGCCTCCGACGTCCCACGCCTGCCTGCCAACATCTTTCGCCAGCACAACAACGGGCTGAGCGGCCAGCAGCAGGCGAGGCATTTCCAGGAAGAGGTGCCTGCTTCTGAATGCTATTCCTGTCTCTCCCCCTTCCTGGGAATTTCAAAAATCACATTTACAATGTGCAAACGATGTCAGAACCTTTTTAAACTTGCAGCTATAATCTCTTTTCCTTCCAGATTCAATAGGTTTTTTGTTTTGTTTTTTGTTTGTAGGTAAACATTTCTTTCTAAAAAGGTAGGAGTTAAAATCCTTAACCCTGCAGAGAATCCTAAAAGCATTAGCTTGTATTCCCTAAGGAAGCACTTGTTCTTCGAATGGAGATTAGTTTTTGAAAGGTGTTTTGTAGCCATTTGATCTGTTTATGGTGATGTTTTAGGTTAATTCCAGCTCAGTTAATTAAGTAAGGACTCACATTAAGTCCTTAATGAGTGCCTATTTCTAGCAAGGCACTAAAGCCCAGTCTACACGTTATAATTAAAATACCGACCACAAGTCAGATGATCTATTAAAGCAAAGGTCACCTTTCCATGGAGGTAGTTCCTAAGAAAATTGGGATGTGGGGGCACCTGGGTGGCTCAGTGGGTTAAGCCTCTGCCTTCGGCTCAGGTCATGATCTCAGGGTCCTGGGATCGAGCCCCACATCCGGCTCTCTGCTCTGCAGGGAGCCTGCTTCCCCCTCTCTCTCTGCCTGCCTCTCTGCCTACTTGTGATCTCTGTCTGAATAAATAAAAATCTTAAAAAAAAAAAAAAAAAAAGAAAAGAAAATTGGGATGTGAAGGTAACAGCAATCACAGCTCACCCACAGTGACATTATTTCAACCTCCTATGGCACAGGACCAACTGCCAACCATCCACCATGACCCTGGGGATTACCCTGAGCTGCGTTATCACCAGAGCCCTAGATCTCTCCTCCCCAGCCCCTTTCCTGGTTTCTGTTGTCCCATCATCAGCTCTGCAGTCCCTGCGCTCTCCAGGATGGACCTAGCCTCCCACCTACCTGTGGGAGGTACATCTGCCCACTGGTCCCTGATGGAACACCCTAGGGTCCAAGGCCTGTGGGCTTCCCTCCGGCTGCAGGGCAGCAGAGATGCCGACTCTGGCCCCAGAAGATCGTGTTTGAGAGCCAACTGAGACCCTAGTCTTCCACTTACTAAGTGTCTGTAGACAACCTAATTAACCTCCTGGAGCTTCCATGTCTTTACCCTTAAAATGGGGACAGGATCTGCTCTACCATCTTCATAGAATTGTGGGGGAAGTCTTTGTGAGACTAATATATAGGCAAGTATTTTCAAGTGCCACAGTGATATATAGTTATTCAGAAGCAAGTTTCAGAGACATTAGGTAGTAAACAGTGGTGCCATTTTATAAATTGTACTAGAGTAGAAAGGTCGTGGCCTGAAAGTCTGGACATGTGGATCCAGTCCGGGCTCTACTAGGTAAAAAGTCATGTCTCTGATCCTCTGTATGATTTAACATTTCTACTGAACTTGAAGATCCCTGAATATCCTGCAGGTACAAGCAATGTCCAAGTCTAGAGTAGCACTGCTCAGTTGCACATGTGTTCAATCAGCTTTTAGAAGCCAGCTTGGGAACGGAACATTGTAACATCACTTATGTGGAAAAATGAATTCTGAGCAATGACAACCAGCTGACAAATGGACTTCTGGAACAAAATCAATTCATGATTTGGAGACGGTTTGAATCACTAGGCTAGATTTCCATTAGAGAAAAAAAAAAAAAAAAATCTTCGGTGAAGTCAGGAAATCTCTCCATGCTCTCCTGGAGTTGATTTTCCACATTTGTGCTTCAGCACCAGATAAGATCTGGAGTGTGCTTGGGTATTTAGTTAAGCAAGCCATCACCATTTCTATGGAAAATGGCTGATTTCTCCCTTGGCACATGATGTGAGCATGCATGTGAGTGTGTGCTCGTGTGAGATGGGCGGGGGGGGGGGGCTGACCTAGGTTTTACTCAAAATGGGATATGTGAAATTATGATATATTATGAAAAGTGTTTTCAATTCTTAGAAAAAGGAATTTGCAGTATTGACAGACTTTCATTTTCAACTTCTCTTTTCTTCCTTACACCATTCTGACATTAACTCTTTAAAGTGGAAAAGGAGGGGTGCCTAGGTGGCTCAGTTGGTTAAGCATCTGACTATCCATTTTGGTTCAGGTCATGATTTCAGGGTTGTGAGATCCAGCCCCACGTCAGGCTCCTCGCTGCTGAAGATTCTCGCCCCCCACTCTCCCTTGCACCCTCCTGCCCTGCCCACAGGTGTGAGCACTCTCTTGCACTCTCTCATAAACAAAGTGAAAAAGGAAAGTGGACAGTGGATCCCTTAAACAGTTCTAATAAAGATAATGGGACAACTAACATTCTCCAAAATTAAAAAATGAAATGGAAAGACGTCCCCTTCAACTGCCCTTCCCAGAGCAAAAAAAGTTACGGATACATATTAACCCTACAGTCCCTGAGTGCTCCTTGTTATAGTAGTAACCTGTTGATGGTATAAGGGAAGATGGAGAGATCATGGGATTTTGTTGCCATAGAAGTTTGGGGTTATACAATAAGAACTTTACTTGCCAACCTTTGAATGGAGGACAGCTCAGATGGAGGCAGTGCCAACGGACCCAGAGACCTAACTTTAAAACCCCACATGGTGAGTTCCCTGGCTGAGCCCACATGTTCCAAGATTGAGGTTTTGGTATATGGTTGTTATAAAGACAACCACAGTCCAAGAAATCATAATTATGAAGACATGGTACTCTAAGAAATTCTCTCACACTTCTTCCTCCTTTGATAAATTAAGCTGAATATACCATCAGGAGGGTAAGGTTTTCCCATTCGATAAAGTTTCATTTTCCACTCACTTTGTATTTTTATCATGAGAAGCACAAATGCTTTTTCCAAAGACATTTTTAAAATTCCACATTTCTAAACAAAAACAAAGTGAATTGCCCACAGTTAGGCGCCAGAAAAAGCTCACACGCAGTTTTTCAGAAACTATTCCAAGGATCCTGGCAATTAATGTATCAAAGTTAATGTATTGAAGTAATTGTCCTTATTCCCAATGGTGGTGGCATTTTGGGTCTCATGGACTTTCCAGGGTTATTACTAGAGAGTAAACATGAACATTATTATGCACTGACAACATAACGGATTCACGTAAAATTTTAAATTAAAAAACAAGATGAAAGGTCATCATTCTGTGATAGGATCATTATGATTGTCAGACGCCTAGAGAAATCAGATTGGGGTTTCCAAGAGCTAGCTGACTGGGACAGTTGGGCCAAGTGACTGCGTAAGACCCTGCTTCCCCTCTGCATGGGATGGAAACAGCCCCTAAGGGATCCTTGTCTTAGTCAATAGATCTTTCCAAGATCAAGCCCAGAGCAGGTACGCATTAAAAACATACTCTTTAGAGGAGGAAGAGATAGAGCGGCAGGGTAGGGGCTGGGGAGGGGTGGGATATGATAATGAAATAGCTAGTACTTATTGTTCTTTTCCACAGATGAGACATCATACCAAGGGCTTCCTATAAATTAGCTCATTTAGGGGCGCCTGGGTGGCTCAGTGGGTTAAAGCCTCTGCCTTTGGCTCAGGTCATGATCTCAGGGTCCTGGGATCGAGCCCCACATTGGGATCTCTGCTCAGCAGGGAGCCTGCTTCCCCCTCTCTCTCTGCCTGCCTCTCTGCCTACCTGGGATCTCTGTCAAATAAATAAATAAAAATCTTTTTTTAAAAAATTAGCTCATTTAATTCTTGCAACAGTTCTCTGAGGGAGTATTATCAAGCCCATTTTACATAAGCTTAGGATGACTGAGTAATTTGCCCAAAGGCATATGGCTAAGAAATCCCAAGGCTGGGACTCAAATTCGGATGGGTTTGTGTGTGGCGGGACCTCTTCATTTACCAGATCTACTTTCCACCCTAATCTCTGCACCGATTTTACAAATTATGTCAACTTTATGGCCAGGTGGTTGACCTCTAGGAATTGCATCAGTGGGCTTCTGGACTGCAGTTGTTTCAACTGATGGGGCCAAGGAGGACGCCAGAGGGAGGAAGGAGACTAAGTCTGGGGTACTTATTCCCGGGATCCCTCCTTGTAGCGTCACCTTCGAACTTCCGTGTCCTGCAAGGGAAGATCACCACTGTTTTCAAGATGGTGCTCTCTATACAATGCTATCTCTCGGGTTCCAGAAACCAGTCTCTGCCACCCCTTCATCCCATTGTTATAAATTCTGAAGCATGCACTCTGATGAGAGTTCTATCCTTGCAGATCGTCCCTGGATTAAAAACCCCCAAATTAACTTAATTTGAATGTATTAGACATTTTCTTTCTCCTGGGACTTTATTATAGTCCAACACCAAAAATTATGCTCTCAACCATCAGGTCAAACTACCTCCTAAATGAGGGTTTCTGGTTTTCATACTCTAGGATAAATGTACCGGACTCCAGTATTAACTTAGCATACTTCTGAACTCTGTGAGGCCTCTTGGAATCACAGTCTCCATTAAATAGTGTTGGCGTTGTTGTTTTTTTTTTTTATTATGATTTTATTTGAGAGACAGAGAATGAGCACTCGCACAGAGGCAGAGTGAGGGGGAGAAGCTGACTCACTCCCTCCTGAGCAGAGCGCCCCACATGGGGCTCGGTCATGACCTGAGTCGAAGGCAGACCCTTAACCGACTGAGCCACCCAGGCCCCCCCCATCCAATAAATAGTTTTCTTGCACCTTCCCTTTACTACTTTATTCCCTTCTGTATCATATTACAGTTAGATTGTGCTAAGGAATTATCAGTTTAAATATTAATTTATTACATATGAAATCCTTGCCAGTGAAATTTTGATCTCAAGAAACTATATGCTTTTTCTTTCTAGGTCTCAACTGTCTAGGTCTTGGTCTTTCTTTTATGAGAATCTGAGCAGTAGAATAAAGACTGCCATAAATATTTCTGTTCAAGTTCTTTAGAATTTTGAAAGGTAAAAATGCTGGGGGTAGGACGAATACCAACTTTGTTTCTGAAGCCACTATACTTGGATACTTGGACACTTGGATACACAATACTTAGGAATGCTCTGATACATCATAAAGATGGTCCTGGGATTCCAGGAGACCTAACAACCCATTGTTGTCTAGGCACACTAGCATGCCGGTCATCTTCTCCCCCTGGACAAGGAGAGCAGGGAAGAACCCCTGCATACATGTCTGTGTGTGCACACATGCGGCGTGCATATCTGTAGATGTGTGTGTTTATACACACAAGCAGTACTGAAAGAGGGCCCGGTCCCTGCGTGTCTGCAGGAAGTACTGTCCCTCTGCTCAGGGGCTGTAAGGTCATTCTAACACTGCAGCCTGGAATGCAATTCCCCTTAAAAGTCATCTTAAAGAATCACAACATCCCAGCTAGGAGAGACCTTAAAGATAGAACACAGATAGATGTTCAACCCCTTCATTATTATTTTTTTTAAAGATTTGAGAGAGAGATTGGCCCCCAGAAGGTGTGTGGGCATGGGGTAGGGGCAGACAGAGAGGGAGAAAGGGAATCTCAAGCAGACTCCCCACTGAACACGGAGCCCAAGGGGCTCGATCTCACGAACCTGAGTTCATGACCTGAGCTAAAATGAAGAGTCAGAAGCTCAACCCACTGAGCCATCCAGGCACCCCAATCCCTTCATTTTTCAGATGAGTCAAAACACCAGGACAAGAAATGACCTCTCTGATTAATGATATCGGACTCTGGGATTGGGAATCCAGAGTCGGTGGGGGGTGCTTTCTGCTGTTCCCCAGGTACTGCCTCCTATGTCCATCACCTACTATTCCCCAGAGTCCTCAAAACCATGCAGAGAGTGACAGATGACATAATGGCTGACAGCAGTTACTCATGAAGCCTATTCTATTATGAGCAGTTTTATACATTATTAAATATTTTATAAGATTTTTAATGACTGCATAGCCTGTTGATTTTGGATGTACCACAGTTTAATTCATTAATTTCTTGTATTTTATTCACCCTCCCTTCACCCCATTGATAAGAGAGGGGTTCCCACCCTCAGGTTATAGGAATGGCCACACATCTGACACAGGACAGAAGAGACCAGTAGCAATTTATGAGTCATCCATGCTCCCAGTCGAAAGGAGGACTGTGTGTGCCACGCAGGATCACGGGGCTGGGGGGAGGGTCCCACCTGGGAACAGAGTGCACAAGCAGGGTCTATGGGAGGCAGGCATCCTCATAACAAGAGAGTGAGGTGACTACTGGTTCCTGGAGAAGGATGGGATCTGAATTTGGCTTGTTTGAATAATTTTGCACACCAGTAGGAAAGTGAAGCCTGTCACTCATGTTAAGCAGCATGTGCTCAGTTCCCATGATAAAGAGGGTGTTTTGGTTGGGATGTCTTACCTAGAGCAACGGAATGGGGAGGGGAACTTGCAGTTAGGCCATTCAAGTCCCCCCACAGACACCCAACTTCAAATGTCAAGACAGTCCATAGCACTAAACCTTCACTTTAGGTCTTTCACCACGTCTGGTTGTTGAAATTCCTGATATTTCATTCTCAAACACAGCTACAATGGTCACCTTTGAACGTCTACATCTTACCTACCTCTGGCACTTTGTTAGGATGAATTCCTCAATGCTGAACTTAAATGGGGGAAAAAGAACAACAAAATATACACTGTTCTCTAGGTAGATATATCCGTGGGGGCTGTGTTCCATTCCACGTTTGTCAAATAATATTTATATTTTAAGCAGAACGTTCTTTTGCCTTTAACTAAATGCTTTATTATAATACCTATACATTCTTATAAAAACAAGACAAAAGGGTATATAATGAAAAATCAGAGTCTCCCTCACCTACTCTCAAGCCCCACTACCAGGCCTCTCTCCAAAAACAGCCACAAATTGTTTCTGAATATATATAAGCATGACATATCTTTAAAAAAATTTTTTTCTAATCTAGTGAATGTGAGTATACTCTACCTGATGTGGGAACTGCACAGTACTTCACAAGACGGATGGATTAGTATGCTAGAGCTGCTGTAACTGAATACTGGTGGCCTAAGGGACAGACACTTACTTTCTGGAGGCTAGAAGTGCAAGGTTAACATGTCAGCAAATTTGGTTTCTCCTAAGGCCTCTCCATTTGGCTGGCAGACAGCTGCCTACTTGCTGTGTCCTCGCATGGCTTGCCCTCTATCTGTGTGCCCCCTGGGGCTTTCTCTTCCTATAAGGACACCAGTCACATCAAATTAGGGCCCCATCCTTAATGATTTTAAAATTAATCACCTCTTTCAAGGCCAACTCTCCAAATATAGTCACATTCTTTTTTTTAAGATTTGAGAGAGAGCCAGTGTGTGCTTGTGATAAGGGGGAGGGAAAGAATCCACGAGCAGGCTCCCCCCTCCCTGGGTGACCTGGGGACTCAGGGCTTGAGCCTATGAATCTGAGATCATGACCGGAGCTGAAATCAAGAGTCAGGTGCTCAACTGACTGAGCCACCCAGGTGCCCCCAAATATAGTCACATTCTAAGATACTGGGAGGCTAGGGGGTCTCGACATACGAATTTGGGGGGCGGGGACACAATTCAGTCTATAACAGAAGCATTATAGGTTTTCTTGTTTCCAGCTTTTTACAATTATAACAACGGTGTAATGAACATCACTGTAGAGAAATCTTCGTACATGTGTGAGTATATCCATAGAATAAACTCCAAGAAATAGAACTGCTGAATCAAAGGAATAAATTTGCATATAAACTGCCAAATTGCAAACCTCCAAGAAGTTTTGTCAAATTCAAATTTAAACTTCCACCAATAATGTATGAGGGTAGTCATTCCCCCACATACCCAAAGAACTGGCATATTATGAAACTTCATCTTTGTTAGCCTTTAAGTAAAATTATAGCTAATTTTGATCTGCTTCTTTTAATTGTTGGTGACGTTTTATACAGTGTGCATTTTTATAATAAGAGGACTTTTCTTCCCTCTCCTACATTTATTATACTCACAACAATTAAACATTTATATTACTTTAGGGAATCAAAACTGCTAGAATGACTTCATTTGAATCTAGAGTCAGGTAATTGAAACATTGGTTCCAATATATCCAGTCCAATTTGAAGAAGTATGGCTACCCATGGCCACACAGAATACGGTCTGTTGCTGAATGAAACTGATCACTGATGGTATTTGTTGTCCATCAACAATGGCAATAAAACCAGCCCCCTCTTTAGTGGTTATGTATCTCTCAATAATTGAGTAAAGTAAAAGACATTTTCCTCCACCATTTCTTTTCCAGTTGGCATGCAGCCATGACTTAGCCTGATGTTTGCAGATTGGAATGAAAGAAAGTAGGTTGCTTTCAATTGTAGAGTTACCTGGAAAATTGGATAAATAAATCAAATCTAATTTTTTAAAGATTTTATTTCTTTGAGAGAGAGAGTGAAAGTGGGAGGGATCACAAGGGAGAAGGAGCAGTCTTCCCGCTGAGCAGGGAACCTAACGTGGGGCTCCATCCCCGGACCCTGAGATCATGACCTGAGCCAAAGGCAGACACTTAACTGACTGAGCCCCACTTAAATGACTGAGCCCCACGTGCCCAAATCAAATCTAATTTTTAACCTAGGACAAGTGCAGACTTAGCTTCTCATATACACTGCCACACACAGCTTTTGGGAACCTCTGAAGGTTAAGACTCCAGGGCAGCCTCAATATAGGCAGTCTGAACAAGGACAGGTTTAAATGAATGGGCAAGATGCTGGGGAAAGTTGGGCATGTTTGCTATAGAACAGAACATTTTAAAAAGAAAAATTGCCTGCAGGACTTTGGTACACATGTGTTCATTGGGACGGGGGCCCCATAGTGAAAGAGAAAATCATTCTCTCCTATTTTCTAGAACTACACCAGTTTCCCAAGCACCTTCCAAAAGCAACGGAGTGTTTCTGAAGAAGATTCACTCACCCATTCTGTCTGCCACATGGAAATCGGGAAGGGCACATGAAGTTTGCCATGTTTCAGGATTTCATCATGTTTTTGGCAAGAGTGTGTACACATAAGGAGACCTTTTGTTAAACCACATAACTCTGATCTTGTTTATGAGCTCTAAAATTAAATTATCTCGCATAAATACTCAGAAGGTAATTTTCATATTAGTCTCAATGGTCCACAGTACCACCACAAAAGATCCAGTCACAATTCATTCTGTGACATGGGCGGCCTCTCGGCTTGGTACAATGTGTGACTTCGTGGGAGTTTCATGACCTACAGACTCTCATGCATTTAAAGAAGGAAAGAGTAGCTGGAAGCACTTTTGCTGGATCATTTACTGTTGAATCAAGGAAATACAGCAATGCAAAAGAATGAAGACCATAGTTCAGAGCTTGCAAACTCTTTCTGTGAAGGACCTAATGGTAAATATTTTAGGGTAAATATTTTAAAGACCATTGGGTCTCTGTCACAACTACTAAACTCTACTGTTGTATCACAGAAATAGCCATAGACAGTACATAAATGAATAGCTGTAGCCATGTTCCAATAAACTTTATTTACAAAAACAGACAGTAGGCCAGATTTGACCTATGGGTCATAGTTTACCAGCCCTCACTCTAGCCTACGTTGATCTTTCTCTGAGCTGGTATTTTCTTTTTTAAACATATATAGCTACTGTATTTGGCTTTTAAAAAAATTAACTTATTTAATCCTGAAAACAACTCTACTATTATTAGTTTCCCATGTCATCAATGAGAAAACTAAGGCACAAAGAGGTTGAGCAACTCTCCCAAAGTTGTACAGCCAGGTAGTGCTAGAACACGAAGTCAGGCTATCTGACCAGAGAGACCACAGCTTGCCACCTACTCCTGTGAGATTTCAAATGTGCGAAGAGCTCTCAAAAACATATCTACCCTTCCAGGCACTCCTGAAACACTAAGTCTGGCTTATACCCAGAGCAGATTAGTTCTGCTCTCCATCCACGTAGATTTCCAGGTTAAATCCAATTCTGTATTAGCCTTCTAGCAAGAGAAACATGAGGAGATCCTGAGGGTCCCTAACCCACCCTGTCATTTGGAGATCCTCAAATGCCTCGTGAAGGCTTCTAGACCTTCATCCAGCATCTTTTCCCAGTTTGCTATAAGCCTAGAATTTACTGTGTCCCCTAAGGAATAATTTGAGACAAGACTGTGCTACCAAAATATGCTATTTAAAACAGAGAAGACAACAAAAAACTGCCAACTGCAAGTAAAATTAATGACTATAGAAATAAAAATTTAGGGGCGCCTGGGTGGCTCAGTGGATTAGGCCGCTGCCTTCGGCTCAGGTCATGATCTCAGGGTCCTGGGATCGAGCCCCGCATCGGGCTCTCTGCTCCGCGGGGGGCCTGCTTCCTCCTCTCTCTCTGCCTGCCTCTCTGCCTACTTGTGATCTCTCTCTCTGTCAATTAAATAAATAAATTAATTAAAAAAAAAAAGAAATAAAAAAAGCCCCAAGTTCTCCAATAACACAAAATTATGAGTCATCTGGATAAAAAGAGATGATGTTTGTCACTGCAAGTAAAAGTATACTATCATGAGGTTTGGAATTTCTCTCTTGTAAGTCTGAATAGAGCTGAGGAACCGGACTACCAGTAGTCTCGGTACTAAGGACATGAATTCAATTTGAAGGTGCTGCTTACCTAACACTCCTCCTGATTTGTTCTGCCCTCAGTCTCCTACCATACTATCCAGATTTTTTTTTTCCAATCAAAATTTACCTCATTTGATAGGGTTAAAACCACCATCTCATCTAATTAAAGAAGAAAAGTAAACTGAACATTCTCTTTTAGAACATGGAAATTCCCTGTGGTTGCCAGAAAGAACTTGAAATGCTTTAAGATTAAGATTATACATTCAGTCAAATCAGCAATTATAAACTAGTCGCTTTGTGCAAGGATTTAGAGTGTTAATAGAATGAGAAAAGAGGTTATTCTCTGAAACAGCCTCTGGGAAATCTAAGTGGGTGTTTTCATGTCCCATTCATAAAACCCAAGGACAAATCCATCAACTTTTCTATGGCCTTTATTATAGGGAAAAGAAAATCCACTGTTTCTATTTGTTAAAAGGGTTCAGATTTCATACCCTGGGAGAACAGAGAATGTTTGACTCTGAAGGGGCAGGATACTCTTGTATGTGAGTTAAAAAGAGAAAGATATTTTATCATGTAAATGTGTTTTGTCATTCATTAGAAAACACCACTGGAGTACTGTGGGAGAAGGGGGTCCCTAATAAGCTTGAAATTTTCATTGGCCAGCAAACACATGAAAGGGAAGGGAAAGAAAAAATATGTAAAAATCTACTCTGTGCCAGACTCTACGCTAGGAAGTTTAATATAGCTACTTAAAGAAATAGCTAATTTTAAATGTTAGGTTCTGTCAAGTTCTGAAGATTGTTGATTATCATTTAAAACATTTTCTCTTATCTGTAACTATGTGTGGTGATGAAGGGTAGCTAGACTTATTGTGATCATTTCACCATATACAACAAACATCGAATCATTATGCTGTACACCTGAAGCTAATAAAATGTTATATGTCAATTACATCTCAATACAAAAACGGAAAATATTTTCCCTTGCTTCAATCGCCGTTTGGAAAACTTAAATTTCAGTGTGAATGCACTGCTTTCTCTTACACGAACACCTTTACTTCAAGCAGCCCCAGAAGACACGACTGGTGACGAAGTCTCTCCATTGCTCTAGGTCCCCATTTTACAACAGTCCAAAGAGCCATGGAAACTCAGGCATTTGGGGTTAGCAAGCCCTTCCCTTCCATCTCTCACCCCCCCATTAGAAATCAATATAGTTCTACTATGAGGGCTCTTGTGACTACAATAAATGAGGCATGACTTTGTAAGCAGCTGGAACAAGCCTAAAAATTCATTTCCATGATATACACTAGGGTGTCAGAAGACGGGGCAGGGTAGGACCCATTCTTGCTCCTGACATAACTCCAAAGCAGCAGCTTACACTTCTTGCGAGTGCTCCATCACATCCTTCCCAAATCCTCATTCCCTCATTCATCCTTCCCAAATCCTCAGGCCCCCTTAGGGAAACCTGGAGAGAAGCTTCAAACACCACTAACTAGCTGCCTTGCCTCATGCTTCCTGCCCCAAACTTGCTGAAAGCTCACTTTCCTTGACTTCAGCTAATTTAGTCATCTTGTTATGTTTTCTGTGTGTCGTACATACTGGTAGCATTTGCTTGGCTGTTTGAAGTCTTTTTTTTTTTAATTAATTTATTTGAGAGAGAGAGAGAGAGAGAGCAGAAGGGAAGAAGCAGAGGAAGAGGGAGAGAGAAGCAGAGGAAGAGGGAGAGAGAAGCAGAGGAAGAGGGAGAGAGAGAATCTCAAGCAGACTCCACACTGAGCCTGATGCGGGGATTGATCTCAAGACCCTGAGAACAGGGCCTGAGCCAAAACCAAGAGTCAGACATTTAACCAAATACGCCACCCAGATGCCCATTTTAAGTCTTAAAATAAAGGCTATGGGGCCCTTCCTACAATCATTTACTGAGTAACTATGAACCCAAGTGCCATACAGTTTACTCTGTTTAGACAATTTTTTTTTGCACATACCATTCAAATTTCCCCATGTATTCTCCATAACAACCCAGTGAGGAATGGATTAGTATTCCCATTTTATAGAAGAGGAAGTTGAGCCATACAAATTAAGTTAGAAACAGGCAGGACAGAGATAATGATACAAAACTAATTAGTGACTTCTGAAACCTACTGCTCTTAGCCATGAGGCAATTCTGCCCAGAGTGGTCTTCATCGGAATGATAAACATAAAACCACACGCAATTATATCCTTAGAAATTACCTTCAAGGGGCGCCTGGGTGGCTCAGTGGGTTAAAGCCTCTGCCTTCGGCTCAGGTCATGATCCCAGGGTCCTGGGATCGAGCCCTGCATTGGGCTCTCTGCTCAGCAGGGAGCCTGCTTCCCCCTCTCTCTCTGGCTGCCTCTCTGCCTACCTGGGATCTCTGTCTGTCAAATAAATAAATAAATAAATAAATAAATCTTTAAAAAAAAAAAAAAGAAATTACCTTCAACTCTATCTTTAAACTTTACCTTTTTAAAAATCATTTTTGTAAGGAAAAATTTAGATGAGCTGGTTCTTAACATTATTTTGGTTACAGATCCATAGAGAATTTGACAATACTGTGCACACTCCACCCAGACAAAAAGCACACGCCATACATACAGCAGTCTAGACGGCTGCCAACTTGAAGGATGTCTCTACTGACATTAGAACCCCTCTCAGTCATAGGCTAATGTTGTCAGGTCATCTCTGCAAGTGTTACCAGCAAGCCTTCCCTTTCTTCCTTTGATTTTCTACTGAAGTAATACGTAGCACCTCTATTACTACATTCTGTTCATGATGTGGGGGAATGACTCAGGATAGACTTTTCACATGCTAAATCCCCATGCCTTCAATAGTGATGTTAAAGACGATGTCACCTTTCGACCCCATCAACCTCAGAGATACAGTGTTGTTTTCAGAGTCCAGAGATAGAGTCCAACTTTGCTACTGCTAGTACATTTTCCCTCCTCTTTAAAGAGTCTTGACTACTAATTACTGCATGTATCATAAGGTACCATTTCCTAGCATAGGCCCATTCAGAGAGAAAGAGTTTGACCACAGGGCATATGAAAAATATTTAAGAGTAGCTATATACAAAAAAAGCTATCTAGAATTGCATGGTGGTTAAGAACCAAAGCTTTGAAGTAAGGTGGCTGAAAAAGATGGCCACAGATTCAATCATGGTTCTGCCATTTACCTCCTATAGGACCTTGAGCACTTTACTTAACCTCTGAGTTCCTTTATCTGTGAATGAGGATAATAACACACATTCTACACAGTTCAAGTTAATGTTAAATAAAACAAGATGAGAAACACACAGAGCTTGGTACATAGTAAGCACTGGATAATGGGGGTTCTTATTATGTTATTCTTAATTTTCAATGGACTTGCTATCTGGCATGTTATAAAAAACAATATTCTGGGGACACCTGGGTGGCTCAGTGGGTTAAGCATTTGCCTTCAGCTCAGGTCATGGTCTCAGGGCCCTGGGATAGAGCTCTGCTCAGCAGAGATAATATATAAATAAATAATAATATATAAATAAATAATAAAATCTTTAAAAAAAAACAATATTCTGGTCAATAGATAGTTTCCATATTTGTCATTGTTAAAAGTAATATGTGGAATTAAATTATGGATTTTTTGCTTGTGCCTAAAAGGATTACTGATTTTTAAGGAACTAGAACACAATAATAATTCTTAAAGACGAAAGTACAGGACCTATCCTACATTTAATAATTTGGATAGATCCTCTGGGCTGAGATTACTATAATAAATATGAACCATCATTACTATATAATAGATGTGTAGAAATAAACAGCAAGAGAGGTTTCCACATACTACGAAAGATGTATTTTTAAAAGATATTAAGAAAGTATAAGGAGAGGGTGATTGGGTTATGGACATTGGGGAGGGCATGTGCTGTGGTGAGTGCTGTGAGGTGTGCAAGCCTGACAATTCACAGACCTGTACTCCTGGGGCAAATAATACATTATATGTTAATAAATTTTTTTTTAAAAAATAGAACGTTGAAAAAAAAAAAGGAAAGAAAGTAGTGGACACTCAATGAATGCTTATTGAATTGAAGACCAAACTGAAAACCAGACTTACGTTCATTCTTTTATTATGTCTCACAACTTCCTAGCAGGACAAAGATTATATGCCAACTTTATGTTTGAAGCAACTGTGAGTTAGAAGGCTTAATTTGCCAATGTGCACACTAGTTGTGAAAAGTGTGATTAGAACATCAGCATTCCAACCTTGGCCTAACTTCAAAACCCATGCTGTTTTTACCATAGACTGCTACCTGCCAAACTTTATAATGAAATATATATAATTTTCTTTATTTTTAAAGATTTTATTTATTTATTTGACAGACAGAGATCACAAGTAGGCAGAAAGGCAGGCAGAGAGAGGAGGAAGCAGGCTCCCTGCGAAGCTGAGAGCCCAATGCGGGGCTCGATCCTAGGACCCTGGGATCATGACCTGAGCTGAAGGCAGAGGCTATAACCAACTGAGCCACTCAGGCACCCCTGAAATATATATAATTTTCAAGCCAGTCAGGAATTCTGCTTATAAAAGATCTTATCTTCTCCATTATCAATCTGATAACCTCCTGGAGGGGTGGGGAGAAGGTGGCCAAGTTGAAGAAATAAATATAAAGAATGTAGTATCTCTTGTATATAGAGTGATTTCAACTTCAAAAAATAGAAAATTTAAAAAAAAGAAAATAAAAATAACAAATGAAACTCTGATCTGAGACAACAATTAAAATATGTTACACCCTTTTTCTGGCTTCTTATGTGGATTCATATGAATGAGCTGCCATCCCAAACTAATTAGAAGACCAGTTGCAAGCATCCCTTGGCAGTTTGATTACTTACTAATTTGAATGAAACCCTGCCAAGGACACATGAAAACTATATAAATCAAGAAAATTTCTCCAATTTTAATGAATCATATCTTTTATAGGAGATAAGCCACAGTTGAAAGTTAGTTTACGTGCCAGTTAAGGAAGCTATAATCATAAGCAATTAGTCTGCGCCTAGAATGAATTTTAATCGATCTAGGATCATTGCCTTTTCATCTGTGCAAACAACAACAACAAAAAACTTTTTATGTAATTATTACCAAGACTTTGGGAAAAAATTAAGAGTATTGAAATTCAAGGACTAGAGTAGAAATTCAGCATCAACTGGCAATCTAACATGGACCATTAATTCAGGCACTTTCATAGGTGCTGCTAATAATAGTTACCAGCTCAGCCCTTGATATGTCACCTGTATAGCCAAGCAGATCAATGAAAGATATTTATGAGTTTGCTACATTTCATAGAACACAGAGAATGAAAAAATACAGTGTACTTAATTGATTTTACCATCTCAATACCCCCAGGTTTCTCAAAATAGTACCAGATCATTTAGCTGTAGAAGCTATCTGCCTTAATGTTTCTATTAAGATCAAATTGCCATCAAGACACACTAGTGTCCTACAAAAGGAAGTATAAGCTATTTTGAAAGTAATACCAAGTCCTAGTGCTTGCTTCTTAGTATTGAACTGAATCTACAGTTCTGTCCTAGACATTTTGCACTAGTCACATCCATTCTTGTGTCTTTTTGTTAATGTGCTCTGTACCGCAGGTGAGCGCTCCTTGGTTTCCTTACCTGCTGCTACAGAAAATTCTTTTACATCCTGTTGGCTATTGCCAAGGCTACAAAAAAGAAAAGCTTTATGTATGTAACATTAACCCTTTGATGGCTAATGTATGTTTTTGTTTGCTGTGCCTTGTTAGGGCTGCTTTTTTGTGCTAATAAAGTATATTTGGTGCTAAAAAAAAAAAAAAAAAAAAAGGAAGTACAATGCCTACAGGTAAAATAGTGAAAGTTAAGGTTCAGTTATAAAAGCCAAGAAAAGTGTCCAGATGCCTTGATTTATGGCACCATGTAAGTTATCACTAACAGAAATAGATCAGTTAGGAAATCTCAACCAAAGCAAAAATCTCTCTCAACTTCAGTCTTTTCTCCTATGTGCAGCTATATCATGAAATTCTCACTTTACAAAGCACAGACATGCTTGATGCTAAAATTACTGTGAACTAAAACCAAGTCCTAGCATTCTGCCTCTGAATATAACAGGGCAATGAAGACTTGTGAAATGGACAGTGTGCTTACATTAACTAGCACCAGAAGTCAACAGCATAGGGAGAGGTCATTAGACCTTAAGAAATATCCTTCCCATAGATGCTTAGGCATTTACTTTTCCTTGATCCTACTTTTTAAGTTATAAAAGCACTAAAGAATGTTTGGAAAATAAAAATCATTATCCACATCCCTGCACCTTAAAACTATGATCATGTGTAATATTCTCGTCTGGTCTTGCTTCTTCACGTATACAAAATCCTCTACTTTATACCCACAGGAACATATTACATGTATCTTGCTTTTTTTTTTTTCTTTCCACCAACATATTTATTGGAGGTGCTTTCATCTTGGTATTTGGAGTGCGATAGAAAGATGGCAGGGTAGGAGGATCCTAAATTCATCCCCTCCCACAGATACAAGTAGATAACACTCACATCAGTGTAAATAACCCAAGGACTGTCAGAAGGTTAGAAGAGATCTCCACAGCTAAATGTAGAGAAGAGGCCACATTGAAGAAGGTAGGATGGGCAGAGGTACAGTCAGGAGCCGAACTGACCCGCAGGACTGTCCACAGGAGGGAGCAACACCT
Organism: Meles meles; assembly: GCF_922984935.1. Taxonomy (NCBI): domain Eukaryota; kingdom Metazoa; phylum Chordata; class Mammalia; order Carnivora; family Mustelidae; genus Meles; species Meles meles. The sequence continues at coordinate 58,654,358 of NC_060077.1, forward strand.
CAAGCATGGAGAAGGAAAGGAAATGACCCCAAACCAGGCACCGGTAACCCCCATTGGGAAGACAAATCCCCACAACAGTTGGCTATGAAAACCAGAGAAACTTAACTTCTCAAATTCTTATGATCATTGGAGTTTCACACCTGGAACTTTAAAATCAGTAGCTCAGCTGTGAGAGAGCCAAGAGAGCAAGAAGAAACTGAGTCCACACCCTTTAAGAGACAGCACAACAAAGAGCCCTACAGCATAGAAGCCACAGTTGAAAAATATCCAGTACATAGAGGAAGGAATTTTTTTTTCTAAAATTTTTTTCCAGTAATGTCTACACCCAATGTGGGGCTCAAATCCATGACCCTGAGATCAAGAATCACATGCTTTTCCTACTGAGCCAGCCAGGTGCCCAGGGAGGAAAGTTTCTTTAATAACCTCAGAGTATGTGCTAGAGGGGCAGACATCATTGGGAGACTACTCCAAGAAATGAAGAACTGGTGGATGCATTTCCTCTCCACCACCCTCCTCCCAGCCTATACTGAAGCACACCTACAGGAACTAGTGCAGTACAAACATTCTCTACCTAGCTTGCCAAAAGCATGACCCGCCCCTACATTCCTCTGCAGGTGTGACCCCTCTAACCCAGAGAGGCAGGAATACATCCAAAGTGGGGGAACAATATGGTACTGTGCAAGCAGCCCCAGTACTCCAAAGTGACTCCTGCCCCTGGGGAGAGGGAAGGATAACCACACATATCACCAGTTCAACTGCAGCCCTATAAGTGGCCTCTGATCTGAATGCAGGCTCTACCTACCAGTGAAAAACTCCCAGAGGAGAAAACAAGGAGAGCATCCTACAGTTCAGAGTGACCACAGCTCTGCCAAACACCTGGTCTGACCCAACTCAAGCATAAGGTGACCCTCACTAGCCTATTAACACCATAGGGCCCAAACACTGCTCACAACAGGAAAAGAGAACCATTGCAGAACTAGACTGAGGCAAATGCAGTTCAGCCACAACAGTAGGGCACACCAAACACACACTAGAGACAGCCCTGAAGCACCAGATTCTGGAGAACAGGGGATGCTGTACTACAGGGCACTACAGGATCCCTTCTTTGTAAGGCTACTGCTCGCCAGAATAGGAGATGTAGCTGATTTTCCTAACACACAGAAACAGACACAGAAAGTTAGACAGAATGAGCAGAAAGGAATATACCCCAAATTAAAGAAGAGAACCGAAACACAGCAAAAGAGAAATGAAACATATATAAGTAAAATGCCTGATAGAGAATTTAAAGTAATGGTCATAAAGATACTCACTGGACTTGGCAAAAGAGTGGAGGACATCAGTGAGACCCTCAACAGAGAGACAGAACCCTTAAAAAGGAACCAATCAGATGAAGAACTCAATACCAGAAATTAAAAATACACTAGACGAGTAAATGCAGACTAGAGAAAGCAGAAGGAAAAAAAAAAAAAATCAGTGACCTGGAGGAGAGAGTAATGGAAAGCAATAGAGCTGAACAAGAAAAAAATATTAAGAATGAGAATTTAAAAAGAATGAGAATACATGAAGGCAACTCAGCGACACCATCAAGCACAACAATGTTCACATTATAAGGATCTCAGAAGAACAGAGAGTAAAGGGGGTAGAAAATTTATGTGAAGAAATAATAGCTGAAAACTTCCTGAATCTGAGGAAGGAAACAGAAATCTAGATCCAGCAGGCACAGACAGCCTCCAACAAAATCAACACAAGGTCCACACCAAGACACATAGTTCTTAAACTGGCAAAAAATAGGGGCACCTGGGTGGCTCAGTGGGTTAAGCCTCTCTTTGGCTCAGGTCATGATCCCAGGGTCCTGGGATTGAGCCCTGCATCGGGCTCTCTGCTCAGCCAGGAGCCTGCTTCCCCCCTCTCTCTGCCTGCCTCTCTGCCTACTTGTGATCTCTCTCTCTGTGTGTTAAATAAATACATAAAATCTTAAAAAAAAAAAAACTGGCAAAAAATAGTGATGGAGAGTTTTAAAAAGGAGCAAGAGAAAAAAACAAAAACATTACATATAAGGGAAACCCATAAGGCAATCACCTTTTTTTTCAGCAGAAACTTTGAAGGCCAGAGGGAGGGACACGATATATTCAAAGTGCTGAAAGAAAACAACCACAACCAAGAACATCCAGCAAGTCTTTCACTCAGAATAGAAGGGAAGATAAGAGTTTCCCAGACAAACAAAAGTTAAAGGAATTAATTACTACGAAATCAGCCTTACAAAAAGGGATTAAAGGGGATTTTTTTTTCCAGTGGAAAGAAAGGACTGTGGGCAAGAACAGGAAAAGTGGGGAGCACAAGAGCAGTAAAATTAATTATATCTACAAAAATCAGTCAAGGGACTCACAAAATGAAGGGATGTGAAGTTGGACACTGTATACCTAAAATGCTGGTAAGAGAGGAGTAAATATTTAGTGCTTTTAGAATGGGTTCAAACTTAAACAACCATCAACATAATGTAGCCTGCTATATGCAGAGGATGTTCTATGTAAACCAAATGGTAACCACAAATAAAAAGACTGGTTATAGATATGCAAAAAGAACAGTAATCCAAGTTTATCACTAAAGAAAGACAGCAACCATTAGAGAAGAGAGCAAGAGAAGGAAGAGAAGGAACTACAAAAACAACCCTAAAACAAGTAACAAAATGACAATAAGTATGTATCTATCAATAATCACTCTGAGGGTTCCCTGCGTGGCTCAGTCAGTTAAGCATCTACCTTCAGCTCAGGTCATGATCTTAGGATCTTGGTATCAAGCCCCACATCTAGTTCCCTGCTTATCAGGGAGTCTGCTTCTCCCTCTCTCCCTATCCTCTCCCACTCCCACTCATGTACCCTCCCTCTCAAATAAAAATTGTTAAAAAAATAATAATAATCACTTTGAATGTAAATGGACTAAATGCTCCAATCAAAAGACATAGGGTGACAGAATATGCTGCCTACAAGACTAATTTCAGATTTAAAGACACATGCAGACTGAAAGTGAAGGATGGAAAAGCATTTATGATGCCAATGGAAGTGAAAAGACAGGGTATCAATACTTATATCAAACAAAATAGACTTTAATAAAGACTAACAAGAGACAAAAAAAGGACACTGCATAATCATAAAGGAAACAATCCAACAAGAGGATGTAACAATTATAAATATTTATGAAACTAACATGGGAACACCCAAACACATGAAGCAGTTAATAACAAAGGAACTGGTAGTGATACAATAAATATAAATGTCCATTTACAGAAATGGACAGATCATCCAAACAAAAATTAACAAGGAAACAGTGGCTTTGAATGACACATTGGACCAGATGGGTCAAACAGAACATTTCATCCTAGTACAGCAAAATACACATTCTTTTCAAGTGCACATGAAACATTCTCCAGTATAATCACATATTAGGCCACAAAATAACTCTCAACAAATTAAAAAATACTGAAGTCTTACCATGCATCTTTTTTTTTTTTAAGATTTTATTTATTTATTTATTTGACAGAGAGATAGAGAGCACAAGTAAGCAGAGTGGCAGGCAGAGGGAGAGAGAGAGAAGCAGGCTCTCTGCTGAGCAGGGAGCCTGATGCGGGGCTCGATCCTAGGACCCTGGAATCATGTCTGAGCCGAAGGCAGCCACTTAACCAGCTGAGCCACCCTGGTGCCCCCCATGCATCTTTCTAATCACGACATTATGAAACTAGAAATCAACCACAAGAATTAATCTGAAAAGGGCACAAATACATGGAAGTTAAATAATACTCTACTATACAATGAATGAGTCAACCAAAAAAAAAAAAAAAAATCAAAAAGGAAGCCAGAAAATATACTGAGACAAATGAAAATGGAAACACGATTGGCCAAAATCTTTAGGATGCAGCACAAGCTCTTCTAAGAGGAATATTTATAGTAATGCCAGCCTACCCTAAGAAAACAAATCTCAAATAAACAACCTAACTTTACACCTACAAGAAGAAAAAACAAAACCCACACCCAGTAGAAGGAAGAAAATAATAAAGATTAGGGCAGAAATAAACAAAATAAAAACTAAAAAATGCATTACAACAGATCCATGAAACCAGGAGCTAGTTCTTTGGAAAAAAAAAAAAAAATCAACAAAATTGATCAACTATTAGTTAGAGCAACAAAATTGATCTGTTAGATGCATGCACACACACATACACATACACACACACAAAGACTCATAAAATTCAGAAATGAAAGGAGAAACACTTGTCAACACCTCAGAAATACAAAGGATTAGAAGAGGATATTATGAAAAATTCTATGCCAATAAATTCAACAAGCTAGAAGAAATGGATAAAGTCCTAGAAACATAACTTCTGAAACACAATCAGAAAGAGATAGAAAATAGGAACAAATTATCAGCAATGAAAATGAATCAGTAATCAAAAAAGAAAATGAATCAGTAATCCAAAAACTCCAAATAAGTAAAAGTCCAGGACCGTATCTTTTCACAGCTGAATTGTACCAAACATTTAAAGAAGAGTTAATATATTTCCAAAAAAAAAAAAAAAAGGAAGTAAAACTTCCAAATTCATTGTACAAGGCCAGCATTACCCTGATACCACATCCAAATAAAGACACTAAAAAAATAAAAATTAAAAGGAGAAAAAGAGAGAGAGAACTACAGGCCAATATCACTGATGAACATAGTGAAAAACCCTCAACAAAATATTAGCAAATCAAATCCAACAATACATTTAAAAAAGCATTTACCATGATCAAGTGGGATTTATTCCCAGAATGTAAGGATGGTTCAATTTTTGTAAATCAATCAACATGATATATTACATCAATAAGGGAAAGGATAAAAACCATATGATCCTTCCAATAGATGCAGAAAAAACTATTTGACAAGGTATAACATCCATTAGTGACTAAAAAAAAAAACAAAAAACCCTCAACAAAGTAGGTTTAGAGGGAACATACCTCAACATAAGGCCATATATGGAAAAACCCATAGCTAACATCATACTTATTGGTTGAAAAAAACAGAAACCTTTCCCCCCTAAGGGACAAGACAAAGATGTCCTCTCTCACCACTTTTATTCAACATAGTGCTGGAAGTCCTACCCACAGCAAACAGAGAAGAAAAGGAATAAAAGCCATCCAAATTACTAAGAAAGAAGTAAAACTTCCTCTATTTGCAGAAGACATGATACCATATATAGACTAAAGACTCCACCCAGAAGCTACTAGAACTGATCAATGAATTCAGATATGTCATAGGATATAAAACCAAAATATAGGAATCCATTATATTCTCCCTCAAAAAAGAAATCAATTATATTTCCATACACTAATAATGAAGCAGCAGAAAAAGAAATTAAGGAAACATTCCTATTTATAATTACATCAAAAATAATAATTCCTAGGGGTGCCTGGGTGGCTCAGTGGGTTAAGCCTCTGCCTTCAGCTCAGGTTATGATTTCAGGGTCCTGGGATAGAGGCTCTTTGCTCAGCAGGGAGACTGCTTCCCCCTCTCTCTCTGCCTGCTGCTCTGCCTACTTGTGATTTCTCTCTCTCTGTCAAATAAATAAGTAAAATCTTTAAATAATAATAATACCTAGGAATAAACTTAACCAAGGAGGTGAAAAACCTGTACTCTGAAAATTACGAAGTATTGATGAAAAAAATTGGAAGATGACAAGGAAATGGAAAGACATTCCACAATCACAGATTGAAAGAATACTGTCAAAATATCCATACTACACGAAGAAATCTGCAAAATTGACTCTGCAATCCCTATCAAAATACCAACAGCATTTTTCACAGAACTTGAACAAACAATTCTCAAATTTGTATGGAACCACCAAAATAAATAAATAGACAAAGCAATCTTAAAAAAATGAACTCATCTACAAGTATCACAATCCCAGATTTCAAGATGTACTACAAAATTGTAATAATCAAAATAGAGTGGTACTGGTACAAAAACAGACACAGATCAATAGAACAAAATAGAAAGCTCAGAAATAAACCCACAGTTATGTAGTCAAATAATCTTCAACAAAAGGGGCAAGAATATGTAAAAAAAGATGGTCTCTTCAACAAATGGTGTTGTGAAAACTGGAGAGTTACATGCTAAAGAATGAAACCAGATTGCTTTCTTACACCATATACAAAAATAAACCCAAAATGTATTAAAGACCTCAGTGTGAGACCCGAAACCATAAAAAATCCTAAAAGAGAACACAGGTAATAATTTCTCAGACGCTGGCCATAGCAATATTTTTCTAGCTATGCCTCCTGAGACAAGGGAAACAAAAGCAATAATAAACTATTGGGACTACATTAAAATAAAAAGCTTCTGCACAGCAAAGGAAACAACCAACAAAGCTAAAAGAAAACGTACTGAATGGGAGAAGATATTTGCAAATGACATACCTGATAAAGGGTTCATAGTCGAAATAAAGAATTTACACTACTCAACACCCAAAAAACCCAAGTAATCCAACTTAAAAATGGGCAGAAGACATGAACACACGTTTCTCCCAAGAAGATACACAGATGGCCAACAGACACATGAAAAGATGCTCAACACCACTCATCATCAGGTAAATGCAAATCAAAACCACAATGAGAGAAAAAAAAAACAACACAATGAGGTAACACCTCATGCCTCTCAGAATGGCTAAAATCAAAAACAGAAGAAAAAAGGTGTTGGTCGGGATGTGGAGAAAAAGGAATACTTATGCACTGTTGGTGGGAATGCAAACTGGTGCATCTGCTGTGAAAAACAGTATGGAGGTTCCTCCACAAGTTAAAGATAGAATTACCACATGATCCAGTAATTCTACTACTCAGTATTTGCCCAAAGAGATATTCTAATATTTCTAATAATAATTCTAATATTCTAATTCAAAGAGATACATGCACCCCAATGTTTTTTGCAGCATTATTTATAATAGCCAAATTATGGAATCAACCCAAGTGTCCATCAATAGATGAATGGATAAAGAAGTGGCTTTTATATATATATGTATACACACACACACATACACATATACATATATATGCATCTATATTGTTTTATATGTTTATATAAAACATATTCCATCCCCATATATATGTGTATGCATAATGGAATACTACTCAGCCTTCAAAAAGAATGAAGTTATATATATGTAGTATTCCATTCCAATATATATAATGGAACACTACTCAACCATCAAAAAGAATGAAATCTTGCCATTTGCAACAACATGGATGCATCTAGTGAGTATAATGCTAAGTGAAATAAGTCAAAGAAAGACAAATATCATATGATTTCATTCACATGTGAAATTTAAGAAACAAATGAATGAAGGAGGAAAGAGATGAAAAACAGATTTTTTCTTTCGAAAGGATTTTCCTTACTTATTTGTCAGAAAGAGAGACCGAGAGCACAAGCAGGGGGAGCAGAAGGCAGAGCAGGCAGAGGGAAAAGCAGGCTACCCGCCGAACAAGGAGCCTGATGTGGGACTTGATCCTAGGACCCTGGGATCATGACCTGAGCCGAAGGCAGACACTTAACTGACTGAGCCACCCAGGCACCCCTAAAAAACAAACTTTTTAACCAATAGTGTGATAGTATGAGAGGGAGACAGAAGATTAAAGGATGTATTCTTGTTAAAAAAAAAATTTATATATGTATGCACATATTGAGAATTGTCTCACTATTTTTAATGGCTGCATATTATTTCAATATATGAATGTAACAATATTTATTTACCTAGTCTCAATAGAATACCAAATCACTCATTTACAATTTTTTGTTATTACAAGGCCACAACCAGCCTTCTACTACTTATATCTTTATGCAGATATGCAAGTATATTGGTGGGATAAATTCCTAGAAATGGATCTTTAGTTGATGTTTTATGTAAAGTCCTAGTGTCCATTCAGTTTTGCAGCCTGGATATTTCACAGTGGATATTATACGCAGTAAACAGTTTCTATGTTGCTATATAGCCTGCAAGATTAAGGTTTTGGGTGGCTTATACTTTAGTGGCTTATCAAAGGGATATACTCAACTTTTCCTCTACTGCTAAGCAGTTCAATTATTTCTAATTACTCACTTCGATAAATAATGCAATGTCCATCCTCATCCATTCTGTTTTGCCTGAGCCTCTGCTCCAGTCTTCCTTTCACAGCATTCCTCTTTTACATAAAGGTATTCCCCTTCTAGACTGTGCCCTGAGTCCCCCTAACCCTGGAATTCCTCGCCTAAATAGCATGATATATGCAACAACACGGATGGACCTTGAAAATATTATGCATTCAATTGTTTGGGAATTATAAACAATTTCTCAAACTGGGTCTCATCTTCAGATAGTTTAAACCTTTAATTCAAATCAGACTCCAAGCTTCTGGGTTTTCCATCTTGCTTAAGAAGTTTCCCTCCTTCACTTCCTTCCACATTCCACCCCAGCACATTATAGAAATATTCTCCTACAACTTTATTTGCTACATGTAGATATTTAGCCCATGGCACACACTTGTAGGTGTATAAACATAGCAAAAGAATGCAGACTAAATGGTTAGCACTGGTCATCTAAACTTTAAAACTGAGGGTTTTTTTTTAATAACACATGACTTACTGAAGAAACAAAGAATACTGTCTAGCTCTAAAAACCAGTAAATGTAAACATTATGATCTACACTGCCAAGCTGAGAAAAAGAATAAAATAAAACAATTCATTGGGGAATATTCAAATGTACATGGCAAAAGCCACATGTCAACCCAGATTCTCAGTAACCAGTCCATGTAAATTTGAGAATGATTTTTTCCCTTCAAATGGCTTAACCAAAGGGAAGAAGTTCACCTAAAGCTCAAGTTTAGGCTACTTAGCAAAAGGGGCCAGACCAGAAAATAATAACCAGCCCAAAGGAAAAAAGCAGCACGTAACTAAGCAAGCAGATGGCCACTTGCAATTTAACGAGCAGGTACTTTTTTGATTTGGATTGATGGCCCAACTAGGGAGGGTCTTTAGCTTAAGCTCTTCCCTTGAGAGCCTGGATGGCTAGACTCCAGTGACTTTTTTTCAGGTTAGAGCCCTTCTCCTCCCAGAAGTGGCTTCTATAATTCATAAAAAGCCAACTCTTTTTGGCACAGACCAGGGGTCCTCTCTTCTTCAAGATGCTAACTCTTTCCTTCCAGCTGCAGACAGGCACAGCAGAAGAGAAAAAGTACTTTATCTTCCAAAAAGATTGTAAAGAAGGCTAGCTTACTTAAACCATCTTTTATACACACCTTAAGCCAATGTTAGTAAAAATTCTTTGACAGCCATGTGAAAGTAGATTCGGGCCTCAGGACAGGGCTTGTGGGTGGAAATGGTGAATTCAGGAAAGGAAAACAGGGTACAGATTTAAGAAGGAACCAAAACACACCTCCATGGGCTTCTCAGTTTTGTTCAGGATGAGCACATCCCGCACCATTCATGGTCAGCCCTATAAAGCCCTCCCTGGTGTGAACGCGTACTGTACAATGAAAAAGTATGTTTATTAAACAGCAAGTGGGCCGTTCCACCATCGTATAAAACAAAGAGATCCCAAACAAAACCACAGATACTTCTGACAAGGTGCAGGTTGAATACACGTATCTTTAAATGTTTTCTTTCTCACTTAAACCTCTATAAAAGCGAGGTGAAGAAACAGATGTGGGCAGGGCATTATGGCTCAGCCCAAAGAGTTGCCGCTCAAAAATTATTTAAGGGGCATCCGGGGTGCTCAGCTGGCTAAGCGTCCAACTCTTGATCTCAGCTCAGGTCTTGATCTCAGGGTCAAGAGTTCAGGCCCTGGGCTGGGCTCCACACTGGGTGTGGTACCCCCTTAAAAAAATTTTTGGGGGGCCCCTGGGTGGCTCAGTGGGTTAAGCCTCTGTCTTCAGCTCAGGTCATGATCTCAGGGTCCTGGGATCGGGCCCCACATCGGGCTCTCTGCTCAGCCAGGAGCCTGCTCCACCCCCGCCCCCACCGCCTGACTCTCTGCCTACTTGTGATCTCTGTCAAATAAATAAATAAATTTAAAAAAAAAATTTTTTAATTTAAAAATATTTTTAAATAAAAACTAGTCATTTCTAATGTCTGAGGTTACTGCCATTATCTCTTGGGTTTTGCTTTTCTAGTTAAGATATCCATGTATAGCAACATGGACAGGACTGGAAGAAATTATGCTGAGCGAAATAAGTCAAGCAGAGAGAGTCAAGTATCATATGGTCTCACTTATTTGTGGAGCATAACAAATAACATGGAGGACATGGGGAGATGGAGAGGAGAGGGAGTTGAGGGAAACTGGAAGGGGAGATGAACCATGAGAGACTATGGACTCTGAAAAACAACCAGAGGGTTATGAAGGGGTGGCGGGAGGGGGTGGGGTGGGGTGGGAGGTTGAGGAACCAGGTGGTGGGTAATAGGGAGGGCACGTACTGCATGGAGCACTGGGTGTGATGCCAAAACAATGAACACTGTTATGCTGTAAATAAGCAAATAAAAATTAATTAATTTAAAAAAAAAAGATATCCATGTATATACACAGACATACACATAGCTGGTTAACAAGATTAATAGAAATATGTATATTGATACATAATTCTATCAGTCCCCTCATAAGCCAATTTTCCAATTACTATTTCTCCCAGATTCAATATCTGATTTATTAGCATGATGGCATCTTGCATTAAATTGAAGATTTACAAATTAAAACTCAAATCTTCTTTTGTTTGTTTGTTTCCCAAATAACTTCACCAACATGTTAAACAGGAAAAAGAAGTAAGAGCTAAGGATTGGGAGGCTCCAAGAATTTTTTGTTCCTAAAGGATTGGATGTGACTGCCAACAATTCCGTGGTCTGAGCTGCTTTCAAAAGGAAGAATGTGATAATAGCTCCTGGGTGGGATAATTGTGGCTGGACTTGATTAAATCTAAGCTTAAAACTTAGAGAGAACAGCTTGGACTGCCCCCCTCCCTCTTTTTTTTTTTTTTTTTTTAAAGAAACGGCTATGCATTTCATCATACAGTGCACTTGCCAAATTCAGGGCCTTTTGGGAGATTGGACACTGACAAAGCGAGCTAGAATACCGTGAGTAATAAGAATTACATAACTCCAATCCACACTAATGAATGTGTCTCACTAAAGTCCTGCACGTGTGATTTTGGAAAGGAGTCCTCAATGATTCTAAGATCCTTTCCTTTCACAAAGGACTACTTCATTAAGCTCCCAGAATTAACCAGCCCAAAAGAGAATGGGTGGCAAACACTGGATACATTCAGCTGGCATCTTTATTTGTACTCTAATGTCTTTCTTTTGGCAAATAAGTTGTTTTTATACTCCCTAGAAATTACATTTAGATTTTGTACCCAATATGTTTTTAGGATCTTTTTTTAACGATTTTATTTATTTTAGAGAGAGCATGAGCAGGGCGGGGGGAGGACGGAACAGAAGGAGAGAAAGAATCTCCAAGCAGACTCCCCACTGAGCACTGAGCCCGACTTGGGGCTCCATCCCAAAACCCTGCGATGGTGACCCCAGCGAATATCGAGAGTCAGATCCTTAACCGACAGAACCACCCTGGTGACCCCTTAAGATTTTAAGTAATCTCCACACCCACCATGGAGCTCAAACTTACAACCCCAAGATCAAGAGTTACAATGCTTTATGACCAAGCCAGCTGGGTGCCCCTGCATCCCGTATCCTAAACTTTGTTCTTGACATCACTTTCTGGTGACTTTAGGACATAAAATTTTGATACCACTGGTGATAATTCTAGAATACTCAGGGGGGAAAAAACTATACGTTGGGGAACTCGTGGAGTACCCATTTTCTAAATTTGAATACAAATAATATTAAATATTGAAAACTGTTCCATGAGTTTCTGGTTCCAGGACAAGATGGTGTAAGTGTTCATCTCCCTATTCTTCCTACTAAGTACAGCTAAAATACCTGGATATTACACATAAACATAAAAAGACTGACTCTTTCAAGTACAGAAAGAAAAGAACTCTATAACCTTCAAGAATAGAGGAGAAACCGTTCTCAGATGAAAGACAACAGAATCTGTTGTCAGCAGACCTTCCCTAAAAGAATGGCTAAAAGAAATTCTTGAATCAGAAAGGAAACGACTAAAGAAGGAAATCTGGAACATTAGGAAGAACAAAAAGTAAAAATTTAGGTAAACACAACAGACATTCCATCACCACTTGCATTTTCTTAATTGTGTTTGATGGTTGAAGCAAAATATATATATATATATATTATTTGGTGTGGTTCTCAATGTATGTAGAGGAAATGTTTAAGACAATTATATTATAAATGTGGGAGGTAGAGGAACTTAAAAGGAGGTAATTTTCCTATACTTGATTCAGACTGGTAAATGTCAACACCAGTAGACTGTGGTAAGTTATGTATATGTAATATAATGCCTAGAGCAATCACTAAGAAAGCAATATGAAGACATACACTCAAAACATCACTGATAAATCAAAATTCTAAAAAATATTTTAGTAACCCACAAAAGGCAAAATGGAGAAATGGAACAAAATGAAAAATAGAATACTTAAGCCCTAATGTCAGTAACTAAATTAAATGGAAGCAGTCTAAGTTCACCAAGCAGATTGGCAGAATAGATAAAAATCATAACCCAACTCTATGCTGTCTACAACGAACTGCCTACAAGAACCTGGATGGCACTCGAAGGCATTATGGCGGGGCGGGGGGGGGGGGGGGGGGAGCCTGTCTCAGAAGGTCATATATTGTATTACTCCATTAGGTCGCATTCCCCAAATGACAAAATTATAAATGTGGAGAAGAGATTAGTGGTTGCCGGGGGTTAGGGATAAGGAGGGGAGCCATGACTATAAATGCAAAGCATGAGGCGGATCTCTGTGGTGAAGGAATAGTTCTGTATCTTAGATGCTGCAGAGGTTATACCAATGTAGGCGTGATAGAAAAACATAGATGCACTCACATAGACACACACACACACACACACACACACCGTACAGACTCCATGCTTTGGTTTTAATACAGTACTATGGTTACCTAAGATGTAACCCTTTGCCTAGTTTCCCCAGTGGTTTTGTGTCTTATGGAACCACTGGGGAAAACTGGATAAAGAGTACACAGGACCTCTCCCTTACTATGTTTGCAGTCCTGTGTAACTGTAATGATCTCAAAGACAAAACAAACAAAACCCTGAAGTTCAAATCCAGTTTCCACGACTCCTTTGGTGAACTTGGGTTCATTTAACCAATCTGTTCTTGGTTTCATAGTCCATAAAATGAAATAACATTACCTACCAAGTTATGGTAAGAAATAACTGAAATAATTTTCTTAAAAATTTGATTTTCCGGGGCACCTGAGTGGCTCAGTGGGTTAAGCCTCTGCCTTCGGCTCAGGTCATGATCTCAGGGTCCTGGGATCAAGCCCCACATCAGGCTCAGCAGGGAGCCTGCTTCCCCGACCCCTACCTCTCTCTGCCTGCCTCTCTGCCTACTTGTGATCTCACTCTCTCTCTCTCTGTCAAATAAACAAATAAAATCTTTTTAAAAAATTTGATTTTCCTGTGTTGTAGAGCTGGATAAGATCAAACCCTTTTTTAAATTTTTGATTATTTAGGGGCACCTGGGTGGCTCAGTGGGTTAAAGCTTCTGCCTTCAGCACTGGTCATGATCCCAGGGTCCTGGGATTGAGCCCCACATCAGGCTCTCTGCTCAGCAGGGAGACTGCCTCCCACCCCCCACCTCTCTGCCTGCCTCTCTGCCTACTTGTGATCTCCGTCTGTCAAATAAATAAATAAAATCTTTAAAAAAAATTTTTTTTATTTACACCATCCAGTTCATGTCCAGGCCATACAGCTAACATCTGGGAGCCTACATGGCTACTAAAATGTTTTACGCATCCCTCTAACAACCAAGAAAACGTTGACCTGCAGGATGAACACAAAGGACAGGACACTGGGCCTATCAAGGTGCCACATCGGCAGCTCTATCATCTGACTGTATTCATACCTTACCTTGAGAAACAGAATATGTCTCCAAAAATACAGGATGTTTACAACCCCCAGTTATTCACTGAACAAAAATAAAAAATCCTATCAATGTTTAATAAATCTAAAGTCACTTGGGAAAATGACATATATATAGCCAGATAAACCCAAAAGAACAGAATAGGAAGCCAAGAAATAAATCAAATACATACAGGGGTTTAGTAGATGAAAAGGGTATCATCTGAAATTAGTTAGGGAAAGATGGGTTATTCCATAAATTGTGTTGTAACAATTGAGTAGCCACTTGGAAAATAGGATGTTAGACCCACACTCTACATCAGGAGAGATTCTCAATGGATCAATGACTTAGATGTGAAAATAAAGCAATAGAACTATTTAAAGAAAGTAGACATTTCTTTCATAACATTGATGTAAGGACAGCTTTTCTAACCATGATACAAAATGGGGAAGCCATAGAAGAAAGAATTGACAAAGCTGATTACATAAAAATCAAAAAAGCTCTTCATGGAGAAAAGATCCCCCCCCAACACACAAATACATGAGAAAAAGACATGCACAAAAACAAGAAAAGGTCAATATCCTTTTTTTTTAAGATTTTATTTATTTATTTGACAGATAGAGATCACAAGTAGGGAGAGAGGCAGGCAGAGAGAGAGAGAGAGGAAGCAGGCTCCCCGCCAAGCAGAGAACCCGATGTGGGGCTCGATCCCAGGACCCTGGGATCATGACCTGAGCGAAAGGCAGAGGCTTTAACCCACTGAGCCACCCAGGCGCCCCTCAATATCCTATTTTTAAATGTATATGGTTATTCTTGGTAGGATTGCTTATAATGGCAAAAGATGTAAAAACAACATAAATGTCCATCAGTAGGAGGCTTGTTGATTGAGTATAATGGTCTAATTTTACAGGCTAGAATGCTATGTAGTTGTAAAAAAAAAAGAGAGAGAGAGAGAGAAAGCTCTTTAATAATATAGGAAGATCTCTAGGTGTGTTATTAGTTTGTTTGTTTTTTAAGATTTTATTTATTTATTTATTTGACAGACAGAGATCACAAGTAGGCAGAGAGGCAGGCAGAGACAGGGCGGAAAGCAGGCTCCCTACCGAGCAGAGAGCCCGATGTGGGGCTCAATCCCAGGACCCTGGAATCTTGACCTGAGCTGAAGGCAGAGGCTTTAACCCACTGAGCCACTCAGGCGCCCCTGTTACTAGTTTTGTTTTTTTTTTTTTAAGCAAAGTGAAGCAATACTTGGGTGGCTCAGTCAGTTCAGCATCCGCCTTTGGCTCAGGTCATGATACCAGGGTCCTGGGATCAAGCCCCACATCAGGCTCCCTACTCAGCAGGGAGACTGCTTCTCCTTCTGCCTTCTGCTCTCCCTGCTTGTGTATGCATGCTCTGACAAGAAAAATCTTTAAAGAAAATTTAAAAAAGCAAAGTGAAAACAGTATATGGTATGCTACCTTTTGAGTAAAAGAGGTAAAATATATTTTGTTTCCTTACATATATGCACAAAGAAATTCTGTAATGGTATGTAACAAAACATTTATACTGGTTATCCAGAAGGTAAACAGGTAGACAGGTAGGTGAGACTGAGTAGCTAACAAAATGGTTTCATTTTGTAACTATTTTTGGAATAGATTCAAAATGTTATCAAAATTGTATTAAAAACAATTTTTGTTATTTTTTAAAAAGATTTTAATTATTTAACAGACAGAGATCACAAGTAGGCAGAGAGGGCAGAGAGAGAGGAAGAGAAGCGCTCCCCACTGAGCAGAGAGCCTAATGTGGAGCTCAATCTCAGGATCCAGGGATCATGACCTGAGCGGAAGGCAGAGGCTTTAACCACTGAGCCACCCAGGCACCCCCAGTTTTTGTTATTTTTAAATATAAATTCAATTAATTAACATAATGTATTATTGGTTTCATATGTAAAGGTCAGACAACTTTAAAGCAGTTTTTTTTTTAAGGGTGGGTAGGGACAGAGGGAGAGAGAGAATCTTGAACAGGCTCCACACCCAGTGCAGAGCCCATCATGGGGCTCAATCTCATGACGCGAGATCATGACTTGAGCCAGACTCAGGAATTGGACACTTAACCTACTAAACCACCCAGGAGTCCCTTAAGCATATTTTTTTAAAGGTTACTTTATTCATTTTAACCTCTATTAAAAGGCATCCCATGCAAAACTGAGAGCTTTCCCCCTAAGGTCAGGAACACGGCAGGGATGTCCACTATCACTGCTATTGTTCAACATAGCACCCACAATCAGAAAACAAAAAGAAATAAAAGGCATCTGAATCACCAAAGAAGAGGTCAAACTCTCACTCTTTCCAAATGACATGATATTCCATGTGGAAAACCCCAAAAACTTCACCCCAAAATTGCTAGAACTCATACAGGAATTCAGCAAAGTGGCAGGATAGAATCAATGCACAGAAATCAGTTGGCATTTCTATACACTAAAAAGACAGAAGAAAGAGAAATTAAGGAGTCATTCCCATTTACAGTTACACCCAGAACCATAAGATATCTAGGAATAAAACTAAAGAGGTAAAGGGTCTGCACTCAAAACACTATAGAACACTCATGAAAGAAACTGAGGAAGACACAAAGAAATGGAAAAACATTCCATGCTCATGGAGTAGAAGAATAAATATTGTTAAAATGTCTGTGCTACCTAGAGCAGTCTATACATTCAATGAAATCCCTATCAAAATACCATCAACTTTTTTCACAGAGTGGGCCAAATAATCCTAAAATTGTTATGGGACCAAGAAAGACCCCAAATACCCAAGTCACACTGAAAAAGAAAACCAAAGCTAGAGGCATTACAATTCTGGACTTCAAGCTCTATTACAAAGCTATTGTTACCAAGAAAGTTTGCTACTGGCACAAAAACAGACACATAGATCAATGGAACAGAATAGAAAATCCAGAGATGGACCCTCAACTCTATGGTCAACTAATCATTGAAAAATCAGGAAATAATATCCAAGGGAAAAGAGACCATCTCTTCAACAAATGGTGTTGGGAAAATTGGACAGCCACATGAAGAATGAAACTGGACCATTTCTTTCACCATACACAAAGATAAACCCAAAATGAATGAAAGACCTAAATGGGAGACAGGAATCAATCAAAATCCTAGAGGAGTACACAGGCAGCAACCTCTTTGACCTCAGCCTCAGCAACTTCTTCCTAGAAACATAGCTAAAGACAAGGGAAACAAGGGTAAAAATGAACTATTGGGATTTCATCAAGATAAAAAGCTTTTGCACAGCAAAGGAAATAGCCAACAAAACCAGAAGACAACTGACAGAATGGGAGAAGATATTTGCAAATGACATATCAGATAAAAGGTTAGTATCCTAAATCTATAAGGAACTTATCAAACTCAACACCCAAAGAACACATAATCCAATCAAGAAATGGGCAGAAGACATGAACACACATTTCTCCAAAGAGGACATCCAAATGGCCAACAGACGCATGAAAAAAATGCTCAACATTACTCAGCATCAGGGAAATACAAATCAAAACCACAATGAGGTACCACCTCATACCAGTCAGAATGGCTAAAACTAACTGGTTTGGAAATGACAGATGTTGGTGAGGATGTGGAGAAAGGGTGATAGACATTAAGGAGGGTACGTGATTCAATGAACACTGGGTGTTATGTAGGACTGATGAATTGTTGAACTCTACCTCTGAAACCAATACATTATATGTTAATTGCATTTAAATTTTTTAAAAATGAAAAAAAAAAGGCATCCCATCCAATTTTTTTTTTAAGGTGGAGAATATTCTGGTTAACACCTTCTAATCAGAGATTAGAAGTTTTAAGATGCTACAAAGAGCCCCTGGGTCAAAACGATGAAATAGGATTTCCCGTTCAACGGTCAAAAAAAAAAAAAAAAAAATTCATTAAGGCTTACTTCAACATAGGAACAATGATCTATAATTTTAGCTAATTTTAAAGGCATGAACAACAGATTCTCATCAAATTCTCAGAGCTAGAAATGCCATATTTTAAAGGGACATAAAATCTAAAAAAAAAAAAGGACAACACTGAAAGCTGGCTACTGGCAGGGCAGAGAACATGTCTTCTGCAGTAGGAAGGGAACTACCAGAAAATACCAAAGAGCTATGGTTTCCTACAGCAGCAACCTAAAGCCTGAGAAAGAGAGGCCAACAGCTTGTTGTCTGTGTGTGTTGCGTACTGTGTGTGCACTGTGTGTTTATTTACCTACTCATTTGTTCATGTATTCATTCATTCATTCCAGGCCAGCAGCTTGCCATTTCATTTTAAACAAAATAGATGTAAAAGTAGAAGGGAATTGGGGCACTTGGGTGACTCAGTCGTTGAACCCCTGACTCTTGATCACAGCTCAAATCTTGATCTCAGGGTCCAGCATTTGAGCCCATATTTAAAAAAAGTAGAAGGGAATCATATTCTCAAAACTTAATCATATTCTCAAAACTCAAAAATAAATAAAATCTTTAAAAAAAACTCGAACACACCTACTTTTGAGCTGTATAAAGAAGAAAAAAATCAACTTTAGGAAGTGTTCTGGTGAATCTCTTAAAATTCAATTTATCTCATGTTTACTCAGTCTCGTAAATCTGTTATCACTTTTTAAAAGCGATGACATATACGAAAACTAACTTTGGCCTAAATGAAGAAGTTGTATGTTTAAAATGTCATTAATAAATAAAATCTGTGTTATGACACCTAAATTTTTGTTACTTAGTTTAAAAACCAATGTTTATTTAGCACCACTGAGCCAAGAAGTCTGCTAGGTTCTGTGACTTGTACAGTGCATCAAAGACACAGGGTCTGCTCTCTGGAAACCTGTCTAGAAGGTGATACAGAGGCATCAACAGAATTCTAGAAAAGCAGAATGAGGAACAGTATGTATAGAGGCTTTGGGAGTGTGGAGGAGGTACTTGAAACCCCAGCTTGGGTTATGGAAAATAAAAAGCAGATAAGAGCAAATATTCTTTAATATTTGTAGGAGTTTACAGCTGATATATGCAGACTTAAATTTATGTCCCCCATAATGAAAACTTTAACTCCAACTTTATATTGTCAGATACCTATCTAAAGTGTCTATTATTCATTGTAAAGATTGCTCCCTTTTCTTTTCCCAAGGAAAAGTACTAAAATTTAGGCAAATCATGTATGATTTCTGTAGTTAAGATATAAACAATTTAATAACTAAAGCTTAGAAATTACTAGAGGCTGCACAAGTGTACATATTTATAATTTATTTGGATTTAATATCTGGTGTCGTAAGAATGATCACATTGCTTTTCATGATCGCTTACCAATACTGTAAATGTGTTATTTCCTGACTTATAACTTAGGTTAGTATTCTATAAAAGGACTACTTTTTTAAAAAAATATTTTATTTATTTATTTGACAGACAGAGATCACAAGTAGGCAGAGAAGCAGGCAGAGAGAGAGAGAGGAGGAAGCAGGCTCCCTGCTGAGCAGAGAGACCCATGTGGGGCTCAATCCCAGGACCCTGGGATCATGACCTGAGCTAAAGGCAGAGGCTTTAACCCACTGAGCCACCCAGGCGCCCCTGTATTTGAGTTTTTTATAGCATCTTTGTATTCACGTAACTCTAGGCAAAGTGTTCCAGATTATTTGGTTCCTTAGGCTGTTATAGTCTTTTTCTCTATAATTCCAATACTTGATGAATCCCCTAGATGTTGAAAATCCGAATTTTCTAGGTTCCTAAAAGTGTTAAATGTTAATGGGAATGAGAAATAATACTCCAGCCTACCCTGGAATCCCACTGCAGCTGCCCTGCTTTATCTGGCCAACAGGTGGCAGCATGCTCCAAGGAAAGGTTGCAAGAATTCTGTGACAGCTCCCCTGCCCCCCCCCCAACAAAGTCCCCCCACCACCACCAAAACAGAGTTTTTCCCTCTTAAAACTGACGGAGAAGTACTAAACAGTGGATAAACAAAAATCTGTTTACTGAACTGGCTCCAGCCAAGCCATATTCCCAAAGCTGTAAAGGTAATTGAAGCCATCCATTTTACAACTAGATCCAAGGTCACCGCTATTGCTCATTATCACCTGCTTGTTAATTCACAAGTGTAACAACACAAACTAGCAAGATTGCTGCGAAGCCAAAGAGGAAAAGGAACCAAGGGAGCTTGGGAAGGAGGACACTGAAGACTGCTTGAATATTCTGGAATATCTCTAATATGCACATTTGATGAGCTTTTGGTCTCATAAGCAATTAATATGGGATGTATTTTACTGTTTATACTATTAACCCTTTATATACAATTATATTAACAGATACTAACAATAATACAATCAACTACAAAAACTAGTGCGTATTTTAAGGTGGATTAATTTATTCCTCCTTTGTACAAGTAAACACTTAAGTAAAAATAGAGGTATCCACCCTGTGGCATAGTTACATCTATTTAGACTGACATTCAACATCCTCATGTATTTTATTATACCTGTAGGATGAGACTAGCATGGGATCCTTTCACAGACCAATAAAACTATAGTAAAATGTTGGGTAAGTTATATTTTTTTAAATTAACTACTACTTGTTTGAATTTATTTTTGGTTGGTTTGGTTAGATTCGGTCATTAGAATGCATTCACTTGTGTGCTTTCATAATTTTATCTTATTCTGCCATGTTGTCATGCTTAGTTACACAAACTGGTAATACTATCCTTGATTCGAGAGCTTTAAGAGATCCTGACATGTTCTCTATTTAGAGAGTTTTTACTCAAGTCCCTGGTTTCCATCCAGTTTCCTAGGTGACTGAGCAATCAGTTGCTATTTAAACACAAGACTAAACTGACTAGACTTGTTTAACTGCACACAATTTATTCAAGACTTGTTTAAAATTCTGTAAAGGAGTAGCCACTATGCTTAGAAATGTGTTGGGTGTGGGGGTACCTGGATGGCTCAGTCAGTTAATCGTCTGCCTTCAGCTCAGGTCATGATCTCGGAGTCCTAGGACTGAGCCCGGAGTCCCGTTGCCTTGGGCTCCCTACTTCTGCTTCTCCCTCTCCTCCTGCTCTCTCCCCTGGTCATGCATGCTCTCTCTCTCACTCTCAAATAAAATCTTAAGAAAAGTAAGTATGTTGAGTATGAATCTGATTATGACCTTGAATTTCAAAGGAAACGTGGAGACTTAATAGATCATCTTTTCACTAGGAGAAGCACAGTCACTTCCCATCATTCCAGGCCTACTGTAGAGTTCATGGAGTTGCTAAATGCAGGACCAACTGTTAGAGCTCTCTGCCCCGATCTACCCCAATTTTATGCAAGTGGTCCAGACATTCATTCAATGTGTGTCAAAGCGAGGATAACAATAATGATGGCAGTAGTTAGTCAATTTTCTCTGCTCCACATTTTTTTTAAAGATTTTGTTTATTTATTTGACAAAGAGACACAGCGAGAGAGGGAACACGTGCAGGGGAAGTGGAAGAGGTAGAAGCAGGCTTCCCGCGGAGCAGGGATCCTGATGCAAGGCTCCATCCCAGGACCCTGGGATCATGACTTGAGCTGAAGGCAGACACTTAATGACTGAGCCACCCAGGTGCCCCACTGCTCCACTTCTCAGCAAAACAAAAAACTAAATGGTAATAAAAACATTTTAAGAATAACTTTTTTAAAAAGTACTTTTAATTTAATAATATGTTCAAGTGCTTTGCAGATCCAAGAAATACTATTCTAAGTCAAGAAGACCAGATCGTAACAGAGCCCTAAGGGCTAAGCAAAGCTTCATAGGGAAAATAACATACACAGTCCTTGAACAATGCAACCAAAAGCAAAATGTTATTAAAGTAGGGACAAAGGTAAAGAAACTAGACAGTAGCAGGAGAGAAATGGAACATCAGCTTTGGTGTCCAAGTACACACATGGGTAACGATGTGGGAACTAGGGCAGAAGAAAAATTAGTAAATTTCCTTACTACCCACAGCCCATTGAAAAGTTCTTGAAACAGGCAGGATGACCTTCCTCCAGGAACTCAGCTGCCTGAATGTTAATACTTTGCTAAGGACAAAGGCAATCTTGCCCCAATCCCCAGGATCCTGTATGTCTACTTTAACATATAAAAATTCCTTTGGAAACTTCATCTCTCCCCTCCAGGACCCATGCTGACAATTGTCCCCAAGTACATGACCCACCAGTATACATCTGAAGAGTCTCAGGACTGAGTTTTTACTCAGCAGCAATAAATGACCTTTTCCTAACAATAATTAGCCCCCTTAGGATCCTGGAAACCTTGTTTCCAAAATACATGGGAGGCTTACTCCATCCCTACCACCTCCCAACTTGAAAGTATGTAATAGGTCACTCCTCATGACCCTAGTACTGTTCTTTCTTCCCATCTTCCCTGTCCCCGTGCTTTAATAAAACCACCTTTATTTGCACCAAAGACCTCTCAAGAATCCTTTCTTGGCTATAGGCTGTGAACCTTAATGTCTTTCTACATCAATGAATATGGGTCCAAAGGAAGAAGAGGTTAAATGAAATGGTAAGGGTGTGTGCCTTACTAAGTAGAGGGTATAGCAAGGCAGCAAAGATTTACAAACAGGACGATTCATCAGATTCATGTTAATATTCTTGCAACAATCTGAAAGATGCATTAGGATAAGAGTCCAGATAAAAATCAAGGATATTAAAAACCTATTAGAAGACAGACCATAAAGGCCTGAATTGAAATAGTGGAAATGTAAAAACAACAATTTTGAGCTATTTTGGATGATAATTCAATAGGACCAGACTTTAAAAACGATTAATTTGCCCTTACACTGGCCCTAGATTTCTGCTTAGTCATGACATCGGGAAGAAAAAAACAAGTTGATAAAGACAATTACTCTATTATAATAATTCCACTTTTATTTATTATCGATAGATTCAAAATAAAGGAAGGTAGTTGAATGGGATTTGGCTGTGTGAATATTGAAACACTGTTGGACTGTTCACCGTGCTCGGATAGATGTTCATACAAACCAGAAATTAAGATCTGGGGCTTGGTAGATGGAATACTGTAATGTAAGAAGAAACCACTATCTGGACTTCATTCTTGGTTCCTGGCACAGAGCTCCTAAAACCCTTGGGATTTTCTGAGCTAGGTGTAAGAAAAGAGGCTTTTGTTATTCACAAGAAGCCCCTGTCAAGCATGGGGGAATACTGCCTAGCTAAAGGGAGGGAGCAGGAGGGCTGGTTGCCAGGGGAACCAACCACATGATGAGAAAAACTGGAATTCTCAGTCCCGTACCCTACTTCTAACCTCCAGGAAGAGGAGAGAGAAATAGAGATTGAGTGAATCATCAGTAGCCAATGACTTCATCAATTGTGACTAGGAAATAGGACCTCCACAGGAACCTTACACCAATGAAGAGAGCTTGCAGGTTGGGGACACAACCCCAGTTCTGTGGGGACAGAAGCTCTTGCACTCGGACTCGTCCCGATTTTGCCCTAACTCTTTATCTGGCTGTTCATTTGGATCCTTTGTAAGAAACCAACAACAGTAAGTCAGGTGTTCCCCAATTTCTATGAGCTAGCCTAACAAATGCCCAAACCTTATGGGGACTGCGGGAACCTCCAATTTATGGCCAGGTCAGAGAGAAGTGTGGGCAAGCTGGATACCCGTTCCTTGTGACTGGTGTCTGAAGTGAGGAGACAGTCATGGGACTGAGCCCCTAACCTGCAGGGCCTGGTGGCCGAGCTGAATGAACTGTGGCTCGCCCAGGTGTGGGACTGGACGACCACTGGATGTGGAAAACCCACACACTGGGTATCAGAAGGGAGAGGAGGAGACAAGCCATTTTCCTTCAGTAGACAAGTCAGGGATGGAGAAACAAATTTGGGCATGACTTACACACAAATAGAGTGCAGTCACTCTCCTAGAGAAGGAATATTTATGAAGAGAAGAGCGTTGAACATGAGCTTGGCAGTGGTATAAAGAACTAGGTATGAAGGGAGTAGGTAGGGGGCGCCTGGGTAGCTCAGTGGGTTAAGCCTCTGCCTTCCGCTCAGGTCATGATCTCAGGATCCTGGGACTGAGCTCTGCCTTGGGCTCTCTGCTCAGCGCGGAGCCTGCTTCCCTTCCTCTCTCTCTGCCTGCCTCTCTGCCTACTTGTGATCTCTCTCTGTCAAATAAATAAATAATAAATAATAAATTAATAAATAATAAATAAATAAATAGGGGTGGGGGAGTAGGTAGTGGGAAGCCTGGGTGGCTCAGTTGGTTAAGAGTCTGCCTTCAGCTCAGGTCATGATCCTGGGGTCCTGGGATTGAGCCCTGCGATGGGCTCCCTGCTCAGTGCGGAGCTTGCTTCTCCCTCTCCCACTGCAGCACCCCCCCTCCATGAACATATGCCCTATCTCAAATAAATAAAATCTTTAAAAAAAAAGAAAGTAGGTAGTAAAGAAGAGCTAGCTAGGCCAAGTGGTGGGCCGAGGGGAGGGGAGGGATAGGCTGTCAACAGTGACAAATGTTATCGTTCAAAATACATAGGGATTGATAAGAGGCCATTACAAGGTGCTGGCAATTACAAAGTCACTGCCTCCAAAAGTTCAACTTTAGAGGAATGATATAAGAAATGTTGGTGTCAGGTGGAGTAAGGCTGAAGTATGTATCTTTATCTCCATAGTTCCATAATTTCCAAAAATCATATTAGTATAAATTACAGCTTTAAAATTTTTGAATACGCCCTTTTTAAAAGGGAATGGTAATGTGCGGTACATTTAGAAAGTGCAAAAATATGGTATCTTTGGTTCTTAAAGAGCAAGCATTAAGCACTCTCAGCTGTCACTGAAAAGCACACTTCCGTCCAGCAGGTATTTTTGTTTTTAGTGATTTTTGTCCTGTCCTTAAAGCATAGGCACCAAAAGCAGAGAGCAGCCAACCTCCATGCCCCTGTGAAATAAATCCAGAACACGCAAATCAAGGGTAAAAACAGATACTCAAGAGAGTCAAAGAAAACAGTATTTTATCCTTTACCTGGTTTTCATAGAATTAAATTAAATAGCATTCTTGAATCAATATTAAACCTAGTAGTCCTTAATTCATTTACTAAAAAACAAACTAAGGGGCACCTAGCTAGCTCAGCTGGTGGCACGTATGACTCTGGATCTCGGGGTTGTGAGTCTGAACCCCACTCAAGTAGAGGTTACTTAAAAATAAAATCTTTAAAAAAATAATAAAATTTTCTGAAAATCGGAAAATAGCGTTTCTGTTCCTGCTTGGACCCTAGAAGCAAACAGGACACGGGTTATGGGACATTCAACTCCGATTCAAACCTCTGTCAAGCAGTTCTCTGTATCCCCTGATAAGAGAGCAACAAAACCCTTTTCAAAGGTAAATATGTTCTAAAGGTTAGTATGTAAAGAGCCATCAATCAAAACATTTTCTCCCGTGTTTGATCATATCTTTCTGGAGGAAGAGCAAACTAACATTCAGCTGCCCTAATTTTCCTTTCAAAGGGCAACTTTGAAGGGATTGGTCAAAACACGCTATTCAGTTTGCCACCCAACCAATCAGACAGTAAATACAAAGACCCAAAAGCCAAGCAAACTAGATCTGGTCACACTGGCTTTTCTGTGGTCAAGTGCCTCAATTTCCCATTTAAAGGTAAAAGCAGCTGGACATCTTTGCCACCACCAAGCCACCACCCTACCCCTCCCCTCCACCCCACCCCCGCCAAAGGCTTTCACTCAATATTAATTTAACATCAGGCCTCTGGGCAGCTGAGGATGTCCCTCTCCAATATGACCTCACTGGGCTATGGTGCATAGGTTTTTTGTTCTTGTTTAAGATTTATTGGAGACAGGGGTGCCTGGGTGGCTCAGTCCATTAAGTGTCTGCCTTCGGCTCAGCTCATGATCCCAGGGTCCTGGGATCCAGTCCCCAGCCCTGAATTGGGCTCCCGCTCACAGGGAGCCTGCTTCTCCCTCTCCTTTCCACTTGTGCGCTCTCTCACGTGCACGCTGTCCCTCTCTCTCAAATAAATAAAATCATAAAAAAGGAAAAGAAAAGATTTGAGACAGAGGAGAGAGAGTAAGTGTGCCGCAGAAGAAGACGGAGAAGCAGACTCTCTGCTGAGCAGGAAGAGAGTCCCCAGGGCTCAATCCCAGGACCCTGGGATCATGACCTGAGCTGAAGGCAGATGCTTAACCAACTGAGCCACCCAGGCTCCCATTGGTGTATTTTTTTTTTTTAATGAAATTAATGCTTTTGTGGCGTGGGGTGGGTGGGGGGAGATTTTACTGTTTCCACAGTTCATTCAAGTCTCTCCTGACAGGCCCTCGTTGGCATCTTAGGATAGGAATGCAGATGGACTATAAAGAAAGACAAAAGAGGGATTTTGATAGTGTTTGTCTGGGGTGTTTGTCAAAAACACAAATTCTAAGAACCCTCCTTAGGTGTTCTAACTGAAGGCCTAGAAACGGGTTAGCCTTAAAAAGATCCTAAATAATTCTTACCATCAGGCAAATCCAAATAGCTATTCAATTGGATCTTTTTAATAATCAACAAAAGAAGTCACCACTTATAAAGGGAAGTGTGATTACCTGACGTAGTATAATTTCAACCACTAAAACATAACATAATTTTTTTTTAAAGATTTTATTTATTTATTTGACAGATAGAGATCACAAGTAGGGAGAGAGGCAGGCAGAGAGAGAGAGGAGGAAGCAGGCTCCCCGCCAAGCAGAGAGCCCGACGCGGGGCGCGATCCCAGGACTCTGGGATCACGACCTGAGCGAAAGGCAGAGGCTTTAACCCACTGAGCCACCCAGGCGCCCAACCGCAAACATAACATAATTTTTAAAAGCAAAATAAATCCAGAAAAGGTAAGCAAATTAGCATGTACCTTCTGAAAAATAATTTAAATATAATTTAATATAATTTAAATATAATTTAAAATAATGTATATGGCCCTCAGAAGGCCTAAATACTGGGTAGTATATAAACTTGTTAGTCACTTACCACTGTAATGCCTGACAAGAGCAAAAATTAATTTCTCAGGGGCTCAGTTGGTTGGGAGACCTGCCTTCTCAGGTCATGATCCTAGGGTCCTGGGATGGAGCCCCAGGGAAGGCCTCCTACTCAGTGGGGAGTCAGCTTCTCTTTCTCTCCCTATGCTCCCCCACCTCTGACCCCCGCCCCCCCGCCCTGTCTGTGTGTGTGTGTGTGTGTGTGTGTACACACATGCTCTAATAAATCTTTTTTTTAAAATAAATTTATCATTAGGCACAGTCAGAGAGAAACCCAATGGGTATTCAATACATTCACTGTTCTGTAGAAAAATTCAAATAAAACCTAGATTTCCTTCTAAATGATTGCTACAACAAAGAATATAGACAAATACTACAAGCACAAGGCAATCAGATGAGATTTTTAAACATTTCCACCTTATCACAAATAATAACGAAATGAGGTGAAGGTCTTTTAGTACCCAAGTCCTACAACTTTTTTTTTTTTTTTTTTTTTTACAAAGCTTTCTCTCCAGCCTCTTGTTTTCTGCTCACGAAACCATCAGGAAATGTTTCACTCAGCTTTTAGCTGAATTGTTGGTTTTATTACTCATATTCTGCATTTAGAAAGGCACCAACTCCCCCCACCAACCAAACTTAATCTTAGAATTTATCTTCATTGAATCACTCAATGATCACTCTGTTCAAGGCAGAACAGAATCCTAAGGAAAGTCTTCCTGAAGTGACGGACAGGATTAAGAGCCAGGAGGAGACTGGTGATTGTGGTTATGCTGAAATGAAAGGGAGAAAAGTAGGACAGGAAGAGTATACCTGTAGCTTTAACTCTGCTAGGCTTGGTAAGTAAACATGCACCTCATGAGCAACTTCAAGGACTTTCTTTTACATTCATGCAAAAAGATCAACTTGGTAAATAAGGTCTTTGTTTACTGTTTTGCATACTACAAATGAGCACTGTCTCATTCCGTTACAATGTCTATTATTGGTCTCTAAATAATACAAAGCTGAAGGGGTGACATCAGGGTAACAGTAACAATATGCTGGTGTAGTACGCATTTCTGATATTTTGTAGCTGAAGATATGGCATTTTGGAGATGCAAGCTCATGCTAACGGTCCAAGGTTTTCTTTTGTTTTACAAATATCTCCACCATCAAGCATTCAGGAAATCTATTACAAACCCTCCAACCGCAAGCCTCATCCAGGCATTTTGCCTTCTCCTTGATAGGGAACATCCCCACCCAGCTAATTCCCAGCAATATTTTTAAAAAGGAAAAATAAATTTAGTTCCAATTCTCTGTCTGATTCTCCCTGTAACCCCACGTGGCCCTGTATGGCATGCAGTGCCTCCACCCTCTAGGGAACTGTAAATAACCCCCCCCCCCCCCCCCCCGGCCGTTATCACCATGTCTGGCCTCTTACTATACCAGATTAAAATAAATCCTGGGTTTCAAAAAAGTCTGTTATTCAAAATTTTTCTTTCTGGGGTGCCTGGATGGCTCAGTGCATTAAGCCTCTGCCTTCGGCTCAGGTCATGATCTCAGGGTCCTGGGATCGAGCCCTGCATTGGGCTCTCTGCTCAGCACAGAGCCTGCTATCCTCTATCTCTCTGCCTGCCTCTCTGCCTACTTGTGATTTCTCTCTGTCAAATAAATAAAATCTTTTAAAAAATATTTTTTCTTTCTGAACACTTGCCATCTTTGAACCCTTCAAATACCTATGATCACTAGTTTTAGCACTACTAAAAAGTAAATGGAAGTACATGAAAATTTTGAAGTTTTGTGGGTTTTTTTTTTTCATTTGTTTTGTTTTTAAAGAAAGGCAGACTGCCCCGTGCCGTGCCTCATTTGGAAGGGTCTGGAATCCTTGAAGCTTGACCACCCTAATTCTCCTACTAATGGACCTTGAGAACTTGTTTGGAGGTTCCAGCAGGGGAGCGACTAGCTACTCGCATACCCTTGACCCAGGAAGAGTCCTCCGTTATCAGGGAGGGTCACCCTCTTCAACCAACTGCACAACTTCGGGGCGGACGTGAGGGGAGGGGTGAGGGAGAAACAGGACATGCGCCTAGCCAGCCAGATCAGCGAATCAACCCTCTCCATCACCGGGGAGACAGCCAGATTGCCCTCACATCCAAAAATTTTGAAGTTTTTTGTTGTTTTGTTGTTGTTGTTTTTGGAGATTTATTTGAGAAAGAGAGGGCACAACCAGAAGCAGGAGGAGCAGAGGAAAAGGAGAGAGACTATCTCCAAGCAGAATCCCTGCTGAGCATGGTACCCAATGCATGGCTCCATCCCATGACCTGGATATCACGACTTGAGCCTAACCAAGAGTCGGACGTTTAACCAATTAAGTCACCCAGAAACCCCCATTTTGAAGAAGTTTTTTTTGAACAAACATCAGGGAACAGCAGGCAGCACCAAACTGGCAATGGCCTGGGGCGCTCCACCAGCCAGGGCTAAGGGAAAGGCCGAATAGCAAAAATGGAGAAGCAAATCAAAGAAATTTCTTTGATTGGCTACAACTTGTTGCCTAATTTGAGAAGGCTTAGTTGGCTGTTTGTCATTAGCTATCCTTAAGCTTCTAGTTCTCAATTCTGAGGCTTTCAAAGGCATCCACGCTAGCTCAGGTTTTGGTTTGCTTACATAAGCTGCTAAGGCATTGGGGCCACCTCAGCGGCTCCTTGTCCAACTGCTTGAATGGACCCGCTCCTCTCTTTTATATGGCGGTGTGCCGGGCCATACTAGAGAGACAATGTGGGAAACCAAAGCCCGATGGAGTTTATGCTCCAGGATTCATAGCGGTAACTCAAGTGAAAAAGCCTCTCTTGTATTTCATTTGAATCCCTCACTTTTCTTACTAGTGTTTCACCTAATTCCATCCACTTCCCTGAAGCAGCAAGAAGCCATTTTCTCTGTCATTTGTGACCGAACAGTGGTTTACAGTGAAGAGACTTTCAAGGAGTATTAACTTGCCCATGAAGTTGAAGGAGAGCACTGTTGAATGTGATACAGTAATTCAAACAGTTAAAATTTACTGAATAAATAGCCTTACTCACCCATCACGACTTTCTGAACTTCATGAAGAGGGTCCTCACTGGAAATTGAACCTACACACCTTGATCATGGATTTTCCATCCTGTGGAACCATGAGAAATAAATTTCTGTTGTTTATAAGTCACCGAGTCTATGGTATTTTCATTATATCAGCTCAAACAGACTAAGACATCATGTAACTGGAAAATGTTGTCTAAGGCTCTTTCTTTTTTTTTTTTTTTTAAGATTTTATTTTTTATTTATTTGACAGAGAGAGATCACAAGTAGATAGAGAGGCAGGCAGAGAGAGAGAGAGAGGGAAGCAGGCTCCCTGCTGAGCAGAGAGCCCGATGTGGGACTCGATCCCAGGACCCCGAGATCATGACCTGAGCCGAAGGCAGCGGCTTAACCCACTGAGCCACCCAGGCGCCCCTCTAAGGCTCTTTCTTAAGAGTAACAAATTACTCTCCCACCAGAAATTTTAACCAAGTCCTACCCATAAATCCCCAGCTTACATCTCCTGTAACTAAGAAACTGGTTTATATTTTAAATACACCCCTTCTTACAAGGAGTGACAGGAATCTTTTTTCTTCCTTAGTGCCTCACTTTATTACCTATATAGAGGTAAATCAGGTTACCTATATGAAGTAAATGCTTCTATAACACACTCAGCATTCATCAACCTATCCCCTTTTTCAGCCTTTAGAAGGCAGAGGAGAGTTAGTAAAGTATCCTCCAAACTGAGAAGGCACTTTGAGAAATATATTTATTTTAGAGAAAAAGAGAGAGAATCTCAAGCAGACGGCACTGAGAGTGGGGAGCCCGACATGGAGCTCAATCTCACGACCCTGAGATCATGACCTAAGCCGAAACCAAGAATCAAATGGTTAACGGACTGCATGACCCAGGTGCCCCAGAAAAACAACACAAGTGACACCATGACTCTTTACAGTCTTACTCACGGGAACTTACAGGAAGAATCAGGCACACAGGATCCAGCACACAAGGCAGCTACTCCCAGCTGAATCCAGACCTTAATACCTTCTAGACAGTGAGTTGCGTGGTGCGGAGGTCACAGGATAGTTATCTCAAGTGGAATCTTCTGTGCGCCAGTCATCTTTACTAGTTATCTAAAGTGGTGCCTTCTGTGTGTCACATTAGGGGAGATCAGAACAAGCCTTCCTGCATTCAGGTCAGGGGATGCATTAACCTCCACAGGGCCTGGAGCCTACAGCCTGGAGGGGAAGTCACTGCGAGGGTGTGAACAAGATGCGGGCCAAAGATGGAATCAGTGTTGTCTGCACTATGCTGCCCTTAACATTTTTGCCTTTTTAACATAATCTCGTTTGTTTACCTCCCCCAGATTGTCTTTCAGGAGAGGCTGACCTCCCTACTCACACCTGGGATATGAATCTCAATTGGCCTGAGCCCATTGTGGATGCCTCACAACCCTTGTTGGTGATAGGCATAGATAGTTGAAATAATTTTAATTAAGATATGAGAGGAAATCTGCTGAGGGCCAAGGCTTTCTTAGTCTTAACAATGGGCAGAACATAAGGGGGTTCCCTTTTCCTGCTTGTGGATATCATCTGTAATCTGAAACTAAGTCATTTCAGGACCACGAGGAAGTCAGATTGGAAAACAGGCCAACCAATCTAAAAATGGCAGAGCAGAAAGAAGGAAAGGACCTGTGTCCTTCACAATATTATCAAGCCATATTTGACATACTTGGTTAGTTAATAACCAACTCTAGGGATGGCCTTACCTCCACACATGTAGCTATGTGGGATAATAAAAAGGCTTAATATGATCTCTCTGATATGAGGAATTTGAGAGGCAGGGCAGGGACTCATAGAGGGAAGGGAGGGGAAAATGAAATAAGATGGGACTGGGGAGGGATGGGGCGCCTGGGTGGCTCAGTGGATTAAGCCACTGCCTTCAGCTCAGGTCATGATCTCAGGGTCCTGGGATCGAGCCCCGCATCGGGCTCTCTGCTCCGCAGGGAGCCTGCTTCCTCCTCTGTCTCTGCCTGCCTCTCTGCCTACTTGTGATCTCTCTCTCTGTCAAATAAATAGATAAAATCTTTAAAAAAAAAAAAAAAAGATGGGACTGGGGAGGGAGACAAACCATTAGAGACTCTTAATATCAGGAAACAAACAAATGGAGGGCTGGGCGGGGTGGAGGGTGGGAGGGATAGGGTGGCTGGGGGATGGACACTGGGGAGGCGTGTGCTATGGTGAGTGCTGGGAATTGTGTAAGATTGATGATCCAAAGATCTGTACCCCTGAAACAAATAATATAATTAAAAACAAAACAAAACAGCAGGGTTCTAATAAAATGGTTCTGTTCTGTGACTAAATAAATAAATATAAAAAGGCTTAAATATGGATATTTAGTAAGGTTTTCTATTACTGCAATTGAAAGCATTCCTTCTTTCTTTCAACGGTTCCACTCCTAAGTAGTAGGCTTCTCTATATAAGAAGGTGAAGTAAACTGGATGCAAAGGTAACTGTCTAAATTTCCTTCTATGTTCAAGCTGTTCTTCCTATTAAAAGCTGGAGTCTATTTCCCCTTCCCATGAGTCCTGTCCTTCCGTCAATAGAATACAGCAGAATTAATATAATGCCAATTCCAAACCTAGGCCTTAAGAGAACCAGCCTGTTCCCTTTCTCCTTCACCCCTGCACCCTATAAGAAATTGGAACCCCTGCACCCTATAAGAAAGCATCGGCTGGGGCGCCTGGGTGGCTCAGTGGGTTAAGCCGCTGCCTTCGGCTCAGGTCATGATCTCAGGGTCCTGGGATCGAGTCCCACATCGGGCTCTCTGCTCAGCAGGGAGCCTGCTTCCCTCTCTCTCTCTCTGCCTGCCTCTCTATCTACTTGTGATCTCTCTCTCTCTCTGTCAAATAAATAAATAAATAATCTTTAAAAAAAAAAAAAAAAAAGAAAGCATCGGCTAACCTCCTGAATGATGAAGAGACTATATGGAGAGAAGCTTTATAGAGGAGAATCAAGTAACCTTAGCCAACAGGCAGCACCAAGACCACAGCAATGTGAGTGAAGCGTTCTTGGACCTTCTAGTTCCAGTTAAGCCGTGCTAGTTTACACCTCAGAGAGCAGGAGCCAGGCATCCCTGCTAGGCCCTGCCTGAATTCCTGACCACAGAATTGGGAACAATAAAACATTTGCTGCTCGATTTATGCAGCCACGGATAACTGAAACAAACGGTAATATTATTCGTTCTCTTGATCTGTAAAATTACCATAGTTGGTCCACAGTGATTAAGATTTAAGCACTCTGAAAGCTAGTTATTTTTTTCCAAATATGCGTCTTAATAGCCTTAGCTTACAGAAGATGTTTCCAGGTATACACACCACCTTGTACCAAGATTTTAAAGAAAATTAAAGGAAGTATTTGTAACAAGTGAGCTGATAACCTTGCAAGTAAAAAAAAAAAAACAACAACAACAACAAAAAAACACCTATGGCAAATATAAAAGGAAAATAGTACCACCTCAATTTAAAAAATGGGAAAAGCCATTTCCTTAAAAAATCATAAATGGTGCAAAGACATGAAAGAAAATACCTTAATCTCAAGGTCTCTGATCTAAATGAAATGCAAGTTAAAACGACATGAAACATCATTTTCACCTACTAAATGTAATCACTAAGTCTTAATGCCAACTAGGTTCCAGAGAAAAATGGGAATACCCCTCGTTAGAGTCAGCCTGGGACACCAGTCTCCTTGAGTTACGGGGACTTCGACGGGCCTTGACTTTGGGCAGTGTCTACGGCTGGACAGCGGGCATAACAGAGCTAAGCACAGAGCTCTCGTAAGGCTGAAATGGTATGCATACTGAGAGGTCAACAGGAGCGGCTGTCATTTTTTGTTCAGCCTACAGGCAAATCTTAATACTTTTCTGGAAAACTGCAGATGAGACGACAGGGAGTGGTGCACGGGAGGTGGGTGGCGGTGGAGGTCTGGGTAGCAGGCAGCCCAGGCGAGGAGCGGTGCTCCAGGAGACAGCGACCTCTCCCAAGGACGCCCCCCTCCCAGCTCTCGTTCGCGTGGGCCTCTGCGCTCCGTGGGGCGGGGCGCCGGAGACGGAAGGCGGTGGGAACGAAGGAGCCGCGGCGCCGATTGGCTGCTTCGGAGCACGGGGTGGGGCGCGCGGAGGCTCCGGAGGACTCGCGAGCGGAAGGCCGCGGGAGCGCACTTCCGGTCTTTGTGGCTCGCCACTCCGAGTCGGCGGCTTGCTCCCTGGCCGCTGCTGGGCTTCGCGGTGAGGGACTCGGGCCCCGAGCGGAGGGAGGGCGGGGAGGGCGCGTGGCCCGGACGGCGGGCGCGAGGCGAAGGGGCCTTGCTCCCTGGGCCTGGCCATCCCCGGGTCGCGCGGCCCCTTGTCCGGGCGGTGTTTCCGAGCGTCCTGGGAGCCCGCGGAGGCCAGCTCAAGCCCTTGCTTACCGGGGAGAAGGGCAGTTACTCCTCCCCCCACCCCGTGACTTCGCAAATGCTGTCGTTTAGCGGGGCTGTGAAAATAGACTGATGCCTAGCCTAACTGTTCTAACCTCTAAAGTTAACTGTAGCGTTAGGATCAGATGGTATTGATCTGCTCCGCAGTTTCAAGGGCATACCCTCCGGTCGATACTCACCCATCCTCGAATCAGGTCCTGTGTGAGCTATATCACAAAATTGAATACGTGATTATCTGTTGCCATATCTCACTTTAAAAAAAATGTTTGTTCCCCTAAATGCTAAGCTTGAGAACGGAGATTGACCTTTTTGCTGCTTTTGTGTCTCTATGATAATGGATGTGGTTTTGAGCACACAGCAAGCATTTAACAAACAGTTGGTTAATTCCTCTGAAGATCCGTTTATTCAAAAGCAAAAATCTTTGTATTTTTATGCCTGGCTCACGACAGAGCCCATGGTAAGTGCCTCAGCGTTCGTTGAAGAAATACATTGAAACTAAATTCGATCAAATGGCAATTGAAAGTTTTTACTTAAATCCACTCATATTTAATATAAAGTTTTAAAAATGTTGTTACTCCTGCAAATGGAAGTCAGCATTATTTGCTATAGGTAGAAAATAACTAAAAATAAATTTTTATTATTTTTTGAAGATTTTATTTATTTATTTATTTGGCAGAGCACAAGCAGAGGGAGAGGGAGAAGCAGGCTCTCTGATGAGTAGGGAGCCCAATTCTGGGCTTGATCCTAGGACCCTGAGATCATGACCTGAGCCAAAAGCACAGGCTTAACCCACTGAGCCACCCAGGCACCCCTAACAATAAATAATTTGAAAGTCAGCATTATTAAATCCTAGCTAGATATTGTTACCCTTAGAAGCCTGAGGCTTATACTTTATTAAAAAGGGAATTCTACAAATTAAAGACAGATTTTTCTCCTTGATAACCATCAGGATTGAAGGAACTGAAAAGGAGATTTCGCATTATGTGATTCATGGTAATACTGCATTCTTTTGCTTCTAAAATAATTTCTTCTATTCTTAATGGTAAAAGTTCTAAATGGATAATAAATGGGCGAGTGATCTTTAGTTTGTCACTTGATTATTTTATAGTCTCAAACCTCTTCCCTCTCCATACATTACTGGGATGACTGACCTTTATTGTAAGTTCTCACAAGATTTTTTCTTTCTCACTGCTATAAGTTAACAGTGCTTTTATATCTTTCAGGAACAAAGAGATTACTCAAAGAAACCGAAATACCGTACCCAGTGGTAGTGAGCTTTTTGCTCCGCTGTTTAGGCCAGAATGGCTGTGGAATCCAGGACAGTTTCAACCTTGGTACCTCAGAGTCCTCAGGATCAAGAACTAATACTAGTGAAAGTAGAAGAAAGCCTTTCCTGGGGTCAGAAATGTAAGCAGGGTGGGAGCACCAGATCCTGCCAAGAATTATTCCGCCAACAATTCAGAAAGTTTTGCTACCAGGAGACACCTGGACCCCGGGAAGCTCTGGGCCGACTCCAGGAGCTTTGCTATCAGTGGCTCATGCCAGAGTTGCACACCAAGGAGCAGATCCTGGAGCTGCTGGTGCTGGAGCAGTTTCTGAGCATCCTGCCTGAGGAGCTGCAGATCTGGGTTCAGCAACATAGTCCAAAAAGCGGAGAGGAAGCTGTGACCCTGTTGGAGGATTTGGAGAGGGAATTTGATGATGCAGGGCAGCAGCAGGTGGGAACAGAGAGATGTGATATATTGGGGAAGAGAAATGTAATCCCATCCTCCCAATCCCATCCTCACAGCAGTGGAAGGGAAAGTTGTCTCCACCGAACCATACCCTGTAGTGACTACTGTGGTTATACCTATCTCTGTCCTTAAATAGTTCTTTTTCCGTATCACTCATCCCTGGAGTTGTCTTCGTTGCCCTCTTTGAAATTTTTACTCAGCATTTTCCCTAGGGAGTTTCTCAGAAAGCTAACCACTTTTCCTGATTTCAGGGACCAGCAGTGCCATGGAAGGATTTGACAGGTCTTGGAACATCCCAGGAGTTAACAAACATCCAACTGCAGCCTTTAAAGACACAGCTGAAACCCTGGGAACCTTGCCTTTCCCCCAAAAGTGGTAAGAAAGTAGAAACTCATCTGGGAACCGCTATCAGGCCTCTGGTTTTGAGGGTACAGAATTAATTGCATTTTACAAAGATGCCGCATGTGAGCATCTCACCTGTCTTACTCTAGACCAGATGTACCCTCTTCAGCAACTTTGTATTCAGCAACCCTCATGAAGTGCAGTCAGCTCTTCCTGTTTCAGTTTCCCTGTCATTTCTTAACTTATTCCTTGATTATATAACTTAATAGGGTGCTAACATATGTCTGGTGCTGTGGGAGGCACTGGGTCTCTGTCTTCAAGACCTTGCATCTAGATGGGGTGGTGGACAAGCAAAAAGGCAATGGCAATATAGTATAATAAATTACAGAATAAAAGTAGGCCCTAGGTACTATGGGGGCACATATGAACACACCTAACCCAACCTTAGAGGTTCAAGGAGTACTTTTTGGAGGAGGAAACACCTAAACTAAGATCTGAACTATGATTAAGGAGAAAACCAGATAAATAAGCAAGAGGAAGTGTCCCATCCTAAAGGAAAAACACTTTTTTCTACTCAAAGCACCTCTCACACCGGATATGTGGGGTTTTCCCTCATCTTAAACAATTCTAATTCTGAGCCTAATTACCTAAAATTAATGCAGACCCCACAGGTTAAGGTTTTGGTCCCACAAGACTGCTTCCCTCCCCACCCCCCACTTCAGACGCCAATCACATGTCATGAATCCGCAGCTCGCCCACACTTCTGTCTGATTGGGCTGCAAATTTGACATTCCATGACCACCTCTCCAGGTTTCATAATTTGCTATAATAGCTCACAGAACTCAGAGAAACACCTTGCTTACTCTTACCAGTTTATAAAGGATGCAAGCATACAGCCAGATGGAGAGGTACAAGAGGGCAAGATCCAGCTTGCTTCTGTCCCTGTGAAGTTAGAGGTTCACCACTGTTGTGGCTCTCTAAGCCCCTTTGTTTAAGGTTTTTATACAAGTTTCATTACATAGACATGGTTGATTAAATCATTGGCCATTGATGGTTAAACCTCCATTCCCTTTCCATGGAGGTCTAAAGGTGGGGCAGAAAGTTTAACCTTCTAATCACATAGTTCATTCCTTTGGCAGTCAGCCCCCAGCCTTCCCGCCTTACCTCATAAGCATAAACTGAGGTACTGGTTGATAGGGGCTTATTATGAATAACAAAAGATACGCCTCTCACCTCTACCACTTAGAAGATTGCAAGGGCTTTTAAAAGCTCTGTGCCAGGAACTGAGGATGCAGACCAAATCCGTATTTCCTGTATTATAGTATCACACAAGTAAGGCCACAAAGTCCTGAAGGTGAGAGAACACAACCCATTCTGGGAATCACAGGTAATTCAGTTTAACTCGAATAGAGAATTCATAGGGGAGAGATGGCAAAACACAACCAGAGAGGAAAATGAGACCCAGGTTGTGAAAATTGGAGATCATCCTGATTAGTTTGGATAGGACAGTGGAGCACAGTTAAAAGGTTTTGGACAAGAGAGTAGTTGATTGGACTTGTGTTTTAGAACTTAGCTGCAGAGTGGAGGATGGACTTGAGGAAGGCAAGAGTAGAGTCCTGTTAGAGCCTGTTGTAATCTAAATGGCCCCAGTGACTAAGTCAAGATGTGTTCTGGTGAGAAGGAAGATCAAAGTTGCCTCCTGTTCACAAGCATTTCAAATTGCATTGCAGTAGCTGGTCATGGTTACAAGTGGAGAATGTGGGAAAGGAGTTGGGGCTGATACTCAGGTATTAGTCTTGAAAAACTTGGTGAATGATGGTGCTGTTGTGTAAATGGAAGTGGGAAACAAGGGGAAAAATATGATGTGTTTTATCTGAGCCATTTTAGTGCTTGTGGAATATTCACAAATGATATCCCAATTAGCATTGGAGATGAGAATCTAGAGCTTAATAGAATAGAATCGGGGATCTGGGGAGACATTAGCTTATCACATAAGTAGTGACTGAAACCTAGGTGGTAGAGAGTGTGAAGATTGAGGATACAAGAGAGCCCAGAACAGAATCTGAAGAACCTTGTGTTTGAGTGATAGGCCTTGAATCTAAGAAGGAACAGCCCCAGAATTCAGGCTAATATAGCTGGATGAGAAATGTCTCTAGAAGGAAGGTGTGGTCCTCAGTGTCCATGCTACAGAGAAGCTAACTAAATAAGATCCAGAAAGTATTTATTGGGATTAAGCTGTTACGAAGTTGGTGACCTTGATGAGAGTGGCGTGGCAGGGAGGGGGTGTCCAGGGAAAGCAGAAACCAGATTGCAGAACAGAGAGGAGTACAGATAACTCTTTTCAAAAAGCTTTACTCCGAGTGGAAGTGAGGCTGCATGAAGCATATGTGTAGGCAAGGAGCTTGATTTGAAACATGAGAAATTTGGGCTTATTTAAATGCTAATGAACAGGAATCAGCAGAGAAAAAGGGTGAAAATAATAGGAAAGGAATAGTAGCTAATTGATCAACTGAAGTTTCAGAGGGAGCAGGAAAGAATAAACTTCAAACTGTAGGTGTAGGCCTTCATACTAGAAAGGAGGAGGGGCCAGTATTGGGCAGTTAAAGAAAGATGGGTGTGGACCTCGACCTCTTGTGGGTAGAGAAGCCTGTTTTCTCTCATGTGGAAAGTGGGTACTGAGAGTGATTAGAGAAATAAAACAGTCTGTTTTTGCTGTTATCATTTCAGATCGTGAGAGCCACAAATCAGTGACCAAGAAGGACATTTCAGGAGAAAAATCACGAGGACGTCCCCAGGAGCCTTCATCTGGAGGAGTTAGTGAACATGACGGCAATTTAGAGTGGCAACAAGAAAGTCCTATAGGGGAGAAATTAAGAAGATTCCCTACCCAAGGGGGCAGTTTTAGTCAAGTAATCTTCACACACAAATCTCTAGGAAAGAGAGACCATCCTGAGCCTCAAAGCAGCTTGATTCTAAGTACAAACTCTATAACTTACCAGAAAGTTCCTACAGAAGAGAGACCTTATAGGTGTGATGTATGTGGGCACAGCTTCAAACAGCATTCCTCTCTAACACAACATCAGAGAATCCATACTGGAGAAAAGCCTTATAAGTGTAACCAGTGTGGGAAGGCTTTTAGTCTGAGGTCATACCTTATCATTCATCAGAGAATTCACAGTGGTGAGAAAGCATATGAATGTAGTGAATGTGGGAAAGCCTTCAATCAGAGCTCAGCCCTCATTAGACATCGCAAAATTCATACTGGGGAAAAAGCTTGTAAATGTAACGAATGTGGCAAAGCATTCAGTCAAAGTTCCTATCTCATTATACATCAAAGAATTCACACTGGCGAGAAACCCTATGAGTGTAACGAGTGTGGGAAAACCTTTAGCCAAAGCTCAAAGCTTATTAGACACCAGCGTATTCATACGGGAGAGAGACCTTATGAATGTAATGAATGTGGAAAAGCTTTCAGGCAGAGTTCAGAGCTGATAACCCATCAGAGAATACATAGTGGAGAGAAACCCTATGAATGTAGTGAGTGTGGAAAAGCTTTCAGTTTGAGCTCAAACCTCATCAGACATCAGAGAATTCATAGCGGAGAGGAACCCTATCAGTGTAATGAATGTGGCAAAACCTTCAAAAGGAGCTCCGCCCTTGTTCAGCATCAGAGAATCCATTCTGGGGATGAAGCTTACATATGTAATGAATGTGGGAAGGCTTTCAGGCACAGATCAGTCCTCCTGCGCCATCAGAGGGTGCACACTGTCAAGTAACTTGGCAGTACAATGAATGTTGTAAATATTTTGGTCAGATCTTTATCTTTGTTAGTTGAAAGGGTTTACTTTTTGGAACAAGACTCCAGGCTGGTAAACTCCCAGGTCTGGAGTCATTCCAACTTAACTGAGCAGCACTTCCTGATGCTACTGCAAATTATTCCTTGAAAGTTTCCTAGGACTAACCAGAGCAGCAGATGGACGAATCGCTGCTTCCAGCTTTCCTCTTACCATTAGGATTACTCAGGAAATAAGAAAAATGGGAATATAACATTGAAACCTCATTTTCCATGAGAATGTCATGAAGGGGGTACAACAACCCAGCCTGTCAACCACATCTGATTGTCCACATGCCAGATTTGGGATATGGTGTGGACAGTATGAGGGACATTTTGTCTCAGGAATACAGAATTTTACTGGCCAATTAAGAACAGTGACAGGGCAGCAAGAGAGATGGGGAAGCAGTTCATAGATGATGTGTTGAGCCCACGGCAGTCCAGAAATGAGGTAGTGGAAAGAATACAAATTAATTTATCCAGCAGTTAACTTTTTGAAGGCCTGTGTTGTGCCAGGCACTAGGAATACAACGGGGAATCAGACTGTCTCTGGTTGAATGGGCAAGGCAAACTGGCATCATGGCATGAGCAGGGCTCTGTGACATTGAGTACCTGAGCCAACCTTGGATCAGGGAATGTTTCTGAGAAAAACAAAGTGAAGAATGTACGGGAGTTAGCCAGGGAAGTAGGCAGTCAAGCTAGGGAACAATATTCCCAGCAGAGGGAACAGACGAAGGTCAGGAAGAACGGCACATCTGAGAAAAGGCCATTATGTGTGGAGTGTTACTGTTGAGTTCCTTTTGAAGTGGAGTCAGGTGTGTAAGAAACATGGCTGTAGCAAAGTAGAAGCCTACAGAGAAGCATCTGTTATTAGACAAAATCTCGAGTCCTTGGGCCACAGGGTAGAGTGGAGCTTTGTTGTGGTCTGGTGTGAGCCAAGGGAAAGGGTTAATAACTAGTTTCTTGCCTGTAGGCTCCGCTAGATCTTGTGTGTGTTTGGGGAAGGCAGGGTGGTTAGAAAGAGCCCAGCCTAGCCTCAACGTTAAGTACCTGTTAGAATTCTAAATCTTCTCTTTCCTGAACAGAAGAGCTTCTTTGGTTCTTGAGGCTACCAGAGCTGTTGTCTGCTTCCTGCTCTCCTGCAAGGCTCTGGGTCGGAAGCGGCTATGGCTACCACATTTGTTTCTGGGGCTGTACCCCCACAATTCTGGTACACTCCCTTGGGCTCAGGTGCTAAACAATATTTGTCAGTCCCTGGGTCTGTGACTTAGCCTCCAGGCACCTCACATGTGTTCAGTTTTGCCTTATGTCATCATTTTGCAGTATTTCAGTCTTAAGAATTTTAAAGACAATGCTGAAGGGAAGGGGCATCAAAAGGTAACAGTCCTGGTCTATCCAGAGACTACCGTCTTCTGGAGGACCCAGCAGGAAAAGTATCCCTAGTCTGGTGCTTCTCAGTGCAATGTGAGACAGGATATAGGTTAGCAACAGAAAAACCTATTAAATACCCAACTGGTCAGAGTTCAAACACCTTGCCAAAAATAGAAATCTGGGAATTTAGAATCCTGAGCTTAGCAAAAGAAGAGTTTTCAGGAGGATAAGGAGAGAATGCTCTTGTTGGAACATACATACATAACAGACACTAACCAGTAAGAATGCCCAGTGGGCTAAATCCCCACGCTTTGAGAAAGAAGGTGAGAAAAAAGGGTTAGGATAACAAAGTAACATGATAAGAGTTATTCATATTCAACTCTTCCCTTTCCTCTCCCAAGATAAGGACTCAAAATGAAAAGGGTAGGACAATTGTTAAGTAGGAATTGATACAACACATGTTACAAACGGGAGAGATTCTTTACAGAGAGTTCTTAACCTACAAAGAAACATAACAGGTACTTTGCTGAGGGCTTTGTATATATTTGTTGTTTCTCTGACAGCACATATTTTGCAGATGAGAAAATGAAGGCTTAGAATCATGGCTTAGTCAACATACAGCTAAAAAGTGGTGAGGTCAGACTTCGAACCCAGGCAAAAGGAAAACAAAACCCTTCTGTGGAGCCATCTCCTTACAGTGTATCTTCATGAAGTTCCAGTAGAAAAAATGGTACTTCAGTAAGCAAATCACAAAAGAACAAGTGCCAGTGGATGACAAGCGGACAGTCTTGCGAGAATTAAAAATGTATATTAAAGCAAGAGTAGAGATGGCACTTTTTTCCCCCTCACAAATATTCAGGGAAGTTGGGACTCCAATGCTGCTGGTAAGCTGTGAATAGTTAGGATCTCTGGCAATCAGTACCAGAAGCCTTAACCATTGCCTTTTGACTTTAAAATTATACCTGGAAATGTATGCTTCAGAAAACATCATGAATGTATACAAACTCTTAAAAGCTGTTTAAAAAAAAAAAGTGATGTTGACTGATGTCAAAAGAAATGACGCATATCATAAGTAAAAAACATGTACAGTATGACTCCATGTAAAAATATATTTATGCATTAAAAATCCTGGAAATATGTAATCTCAGAGTGCTACACTGGCTACCTCTGGGTGATAGAATTATAGGTGATTGAATTTTTTCCTTGTGATTTTCTGTCTTCCAAACTTGCCTACAGTAAATACTTCTAAACTTTGAGGAAAAAAAAGGTTAAAAGGAATGAGCACCCAGGATAGTCAAGAAATACTAAGGAAAGCACATGCTTTCTGTAGCATCTCTGTCCCTCCCAAGTCCTAGAAGGTTGTCTAACTTAACTCTGACCCATGACTTTTTTTTTTTTTTAATTTATTTGACAGAGATCACAAGTAGGCAGAGAGAGAGAGAGAGGGAAGCAGGCTCCCCGCTGAGCAGAGAGCCCGATGCGGGACTCGATCCCAGGACCCCGAGATCATGACCCAAGCTGAAGGCAGCGGCTTAACCCACTGAGCCACCCAGGCGCCCCTTTTTAAAGATTTTATTTATTTGACAGAGATCACAAGTAGGCAGAAAGCGGGAAGCAGGCTCCCCGCCAAGCAGACAGCCCGATGCGGGGCTCGATCCCAGGACCCCGGGATCTTGACTGGAGCTGAAGGCAGA
Source organism: Meles meles (assembly GCF_922984935.1). Lineage (NCBI taxonomy): Eukaryota > Metazoa > Chordata > Mammalia > Carnivora > Mustelidae > Meles > Meles meles. The sequence continues at coordinate 58,697,870 of NC_060077.1, forward strand.
GGCTTTAACCCACTGAGCCACCCAGGCGTCCCTGATCCATGACGACTTCATTGTTAAGTGACAGTGCCAGACACAACCATCTCACATTAGTGTACAGAAAAGTCCTGCAAATTACAAATCTCTGTGCAAATACAAGTTATCTCCATGAAGGATATCTGTAGTTGAGAAAAGCAATAACCTTGAAGTAGAGTCCTTTGTTCACGTTGGTGCTTTTCCATGAATTCTGCAGCCAAGAGCAAGTAACCTCAGAACTCAACTCTCAGTTTAAAGGAGCTGAAGTAGATGACCTTTCAGAGTTAAAACTTCAAAGTTCTATGTGTTTATGAAAGAGAGCAAGCACCAATATAAGGTAGATATCAAAGGTGATTTTAAAAGATGTGCAATTTAGGGTGCCTGGGTGGCTCAGTGGTTAGGCCTCTACCTTCAGCTCAGGTCATGATCTCAGGGTCCTGGGATCGAGCCCCACATCGGGCCCTCTGCTCAGCAGGGAGCCTGCTTCCCCCTCCTCCTCTGCCTGCCTTTCTGCCTACTTATGATCTCTCTCTCTCCCTGTCAAATAAATCCAAAAAAAAAAAAAAAAAAAAAAAAGATGTGTAATTTAGGCAGGGTGCTTAATACCACTTTACTACCTCTCACCTTCTCCCTTCTCATTTCCATAGACGGCAGTTCTGTTCAGCTGGAGACCGGAAATATAAGCAAATCTGACCTTGGGGTCTCCAAACTCTCCTATGAAATCCTTTGCTTCTCTTGCCCCATTAAGTGAATCTTCCAAGTCGGGGATTGCCAATTAGAATATTTCCCATGCAACAGAAACTGACCTGGAGAGCGTTTCTGCAAAGAGGAAGGGTGAGCTCTATGGGCAGACACCATTGATAACCATCTGCTCCCTGCTTCCTGGGGAGTCAGAAACACACATTGCTACTCAGTAACTTCACTATCTGCAACAGTCTTGTTGGCTGGTGCAAATGATCACAAATCTAAAGGTTTTTAGGGTTTTTCTGCACATGTTTCTGTTGACCTGCTGAGAGAGAAGGGGAGGTCCATGGCAGTCTCTGAGGCTCCTGCTCCTAAAGGAGGGGACACAATGTGTATGTGTGTTTAAACAGGCTACTTGTTCTCTTTCCCATGGTTTCTCAACCAGCTGCCCCTAAATTTTGTGTCTTCACTTGGTGAACTGCAGCGCAAGGGACTAGCCATGTTTCCAGACACCTGGACGAGAAAATAAAAGCCAAGCACACCCATTCCCTGATTTCTTGCCACAATTCCCTCCCCCATTCTCCCAGCACACCTCCACTTGTGTTACTAGGCTTCCTATTCCTGAACAAGTCATTTCAAAACAAACCTTAAGATTCCAATTTTATTACAATACATCTTGTATTACATTCTAATACGAAACAGTTCAAGTATATACTCAAAGTATAAATGTTAAAATCAGTTACTAAAAATGATTTATCAAACATGATTTTTTACCAAAAAATACTAGGGCTGGGAAAAGAAAAAAAAATAATAGAATGCAAAATACTAACAGTATTTTTATGGGTGGTGGGGTTAGGGTGACTTCTACTTTCTCATTTTCTTTATTTTTTTAAAAGCTTTTTTTTTTTTTAAGATTTTATTTATTTATTTGACAGAGATCACAAGTAGGCAGAGAGGCAGACGGGGCGGGGGGGGGGTGATGAGCAGACTCCTTGCTGAGCAGAAAGCCAGATTTGGGGCTTGATCCCAGGACCCTGAGATCATGACCTGAGCTGAAGGCAGTGGCTTTAACCCACTGAGCCACCCAGGCACCCCTCTCATTTTCTATATTATCAACATTTACAATTAATTCACAATCTAGAAAAAAACCTATTAAATAAAATTAAAACCTATTAAATAAAATTAAATACATGAAATCATCTGATTGTCACCTAGAGGAAAAGCAACTCCATCCATCTGAAGGGTCTCTCCAGAATTCCGACTGACCTCACTCAATGAAAATCGTCCAACCTGTGGATACAAATACTGCCCCCCTACCCACCCAACCCTGCCCAATTTCACCTCCCTATTACCCACAACAGCTTTGATCACCAAGTCTTCAAAAGAGACAGTATCTGGAAGGGAAATCAGGATATCTTAGAAGAGAAATCAAACCTTCTCTTACATATGAATTGCCTTCAGCAGTTAATGGTGGTCTAATTAAAACTGCCAAAATAAAAATTAACAGAGTTTTAAGGAATCTAAGGAGGTAATTTAATAAGCACTCATTGCCTTCAAGTATCTTAGTATCTTCCAGCCTGATGTAAGGAGAAGACAGGAAATGAGGAATAGCGGATGCTGGGAAGGCATACCTCCCACTCCCAGGTTCCTGTCAGCTTCCCATTTCCTGAGCCCTAGGGTTATGGGACACCGACACTGTCCCTCTAGCTTCCAACATTTTTTCTTTCTTTAGTGTACCTACATGCCTTTTTCCATATAATGCAGCAAAGTCTACCATCACACTAACTGTCCTGAGGTCTTTAGGTAACTCTGGGTCTGGGATAGGCTACCCAGCTCACTGATTATGAACAGGAAGTGAGGAACCAACACGTGTCCTAGCTTCCGAACCAGGGTCTACATGAACACATTCCTGCTAGAGGAGTCCTCGTGAAGAGACATCTCTAGATACTCTCTTCATGCCTTCGTATGTGCTATAACCTGTCTGTAATGTTTTCTTCCCTCTTGCCTTGACCCGGCTTATATCCACTTTTATTTCCCAACAGAGATTTCATCACATTGAGGAAGACTTCAGTGACTTGCAGACCAGGCTAGGTGCCCCTGCCATGTATTTTGACAGAATCCTAGATTATTCCACCAAAGCACTTATCACTCTTTAATGTAATTACTTGCCATATATATATATATGGCAAGTGTGTGTGTGTATATATATATATATATATATATATATATATATATATAATCTTTATCCCATTAGTTCCCAACTCCAGGAGGGCAATGCTATGTCTGCCCCGATGACTGGCACATAGCAGGTGCACAATAAACAAACTGACCTCAGGAAGCTTGAGGTCAAGAAGAGAACTGGCAAGGGGGCAGAATGAACTATAAATTGATCTAGGGCATGATTCAACATTTCACCCTCACAATTGAATACTTTAGAGAGCCGAATGACTCTCAGCACATGCCTCCATTTGCCAAATGCACGCTCTTCTTGCTACACAGAAATCCTTGCCATTGGAGGCACCACCTCTCAGCCCATCTTATGAGGAGCTCTTTCAGGATCTTTGCCCCAGACCTGGCTTTACTGTGAAGGTGCCCATGCAGCACATCAACAACCATCTTTGTGTGGATCTCCTTGTACAGCACATACTGACTTTACTGGAAGGACAGAAACTGCTCTCAGGAGACTTCTCACCTCGGTGGGAACCTCACCAAATCCCTGGTATCACACAATTGTACAGTCCTTACCCAAGAGTTAAACTCTTGTGTGAGTTCTCTGGTGTTGCATAAGGCCTGACCTGTGCCTAAATGTTTTCTGACATTCGCTACATTCATAAGGCTTCTCCCCAGTGTGGATTCGCTGGTGCTGCGTGAGGGCTGAGCTCTGATTGAAGGATTTTCCACATTCGTTACATTCATAAGGTTTTTCTCCAGTGTGAATTCTTTGATGTTCAATAAGGACAGAGCTTCTACCAAAAGCCTTACCACATTCAGTACACTCATAGCCTTTGTCTCCAGTGTGAATTTTCTTGTGCTGAATGAGGGCTGAGCTCCGGCTGAAGGCTTTCCCACATTCACCACATTCATATGGTTTCTCTCCGGTGTGAATTCTCCGATGTCTAATGAGCTCCGAGCTGCCCCTGAAAGCTTTACCACATTCACAACATTCATAGGGTTTTTCACCACTATGAATCCTCTGATGTCTAACAAGGTCCGAGCTCAAACTGAAAGCTTTGCCGCACTCTTTACATCCATAAGGCCTCTCTCCAGTGTGAATTCTCTGATGTCTGATCAGCTTCGAGCTCTGGCCAAAGGCTTTCCCACAGTCCAAGCACTGGTAGACCTTTCCTCCAGCATGAACGCTCTGTCTTGTGAAGACATTTGAGTTCACACCGAGAGCCCTTTCACTCTGGTTACATTCAAAGTCACACTCTTCAGTGGAGATTTTCTTGTTGAAGGTTGACAGACTAAGATGTCTTTCCTGGGAAGGGAGTGGACTCATTTTGCTCCTTGCAGCAATTTCTTTTGGCTTCTCAAAGTTGTCCAGACCTCCCAAAGCTTCTTCAACTACCTGTTGTGAAGGAGTTTCCCCAGGAAGTCTTGCTGGGGATATCATGGCCGCTGACGCTACACATTCAATAATTTCTTGTTTTGCTGTTAATACCTTGTCACTTGCCAGCGTGCCATCTAAAAATGTGAATAGAAATACTAGTGTCATTGGATCCCCATACTGGAAGAAAGGAATCTATTATAACTAGAATTGAAAGTTACCCAAATGAAATGGGTATTTCCTTAAAAGGAGGAAAACTCTTAAGAACTAGCTTCCCGGGGTGCCTCGGTGACTCAGTGGGTTAGGCCGCTGCCTTCGGCTCAGGTCATGATCTCAGGGTCCTGGGATCGAGTCCCGCATCGGGCTCTCTGCTCAGCAGAGAGCCTGCTTCCCTTCCTCTCTCTCTGCCTGCCTCTCTATCTACTTGTGATCTCTGTCAATTTAATTAATTAATTAATTAACAAAAGAACTAGCTTCCCAGGGTACCTAGGTGGCTCAGTTGGTAAAGTGTCTGCTTTCAGCTCAGGTCATGATCTCAGGGTCCTGGGATCAAGCCCTGCAGCAGGCTCCCTGTTCAGTGGGGAGCCTGCTTCTCCCTCTCCTCCCCACTCATGCTCTCTGTCTCTATTTCTGTCTGTCTCTCTCCCTCTCTCTCTCTCTCTCTCAAATTAATAAATAAAATCTTAAAAAAAAAAAAAAAAAAAGAACTAGCTTCCCAATCTAGAAATTAGAGAAGTGGCCTGGGGCGGTGAGAGGTGGCACCCTCAGAGAGTAATGGAAAAATAGAATGAGAGTGGAGAGGAGGGATGGTGAGCAGGGTAAGACATTAGTTAGAGGAGATGGTGATAAAGAGAAGTAGCAGTGAGAGGCCAAGAAGCTAGGAGACAATCCTGGGTTAGAGAAGAAGCGTTTTTTGGTAATGAGGAAAAGGAAAAGAGATAATAGGAGTGTTCAGGAGAAAAAAAAAGAACTAAGAAACCTGAATAAATGGTGCTCCTAGAAAAGTAGGAGAGCAGAATATATGATTAGGAGATTCTTTCCGGGCAAACTGAGCAGAGGTACATAAGCAGGAACAAGAATGCATTAGAGCAATTGCAAGTTCTAGAATCAAACAACTATAAGTAAATAGAGTAAGACACTCAGAGCATAAGAAAAGGAATGTTGTGGTTTCCTGACTCATTCTGGGGTCAGGTGGAAGTCTTATATGTTCACTGTCTTATATGCAAATGGTCAAAGGCAGATGGAAACAACGAGACAGATGCGACCACCTGGAGCCAAACTTTCAGCTCTCATAACCGGCCCCTCTTGTTTCTAGATTTCTGGTAACTCAGAAGGAGACTACTAAATGATGGCTGAGGAAACCTGAATTATTTTGAGGAGGAAAACCTAAAAAACTGTTCATTTACTTTCATCCTCCCAGTAGTCCTTTAAACCTGATTGCATTTTACAGATCAGGAAACAAAGGCTCAGAAAGGCAACAGCACCTATGTAAGACCAGAGTTCATAACTGGAAGAGCCAGGATTCAAAGATGCTCAACATCAAGGCCTGCAGTTTTCCCCTATGTCCCCTAGTATTGACAGAGACCTGTGTGGTCTAAAAGACTTTTGCCTAGGGATGTGGCTTTAAATGCACATTAACAAACATGCTTTTAGCCTTAATGTTATGTAGATATATGCTGCGCTGCCCATCCAGACCTGCTTTATGAACTTAGTGCCTCCTTCCCCCAGGTGCTGGGAGTGTTGGTTCCTAATACCCACAGCTGCCGCCCTCTCTGGAAAGTTGCCCTGGCTGATGAGAACCATCTGGCCGAGGATGTTATTTATATGCTTACTGCCTCTCCCCCACCCCACCCACACCTTAAGAAGGGACAACTCAGGGCGCCTGGGTGGCTCAGTGTGTTAAGCCACTGCCTTCGGCTCAGGTCATGATCTCAGGGTCCTGGGATCGAGTCCCGCATCGGGCTCTCTGCTCAGCAGGAAGCCTGCTTCCCTCTCTCTCTCTCTCTCTCTGCTTGCCTCTCTATCTACTTGTGCTCTCTCTCTGTCAAATAAATAAATAAAATCTTAAAAAAAAAAAAGAAGGGACAACTCAGCAGTGCCATTATGCTCGAGAGGAGTGGGGCAGGGATTAGGATATTAAGCCAAGGCTACGTTTTACCCAAGACCACATCATGGCTTGATCTCTTCCCTTCCTAACCCTGCTTCTCTCACTCCTATACAGATTTCTCCTCAAGAGCACTGCTTCCTTTAAATCACATGCACCCTTGGGGCATCTGGGTGGCTCAGTGGGTTAAGCCTCTGCCTTCAGCTTAGGTCATGATCCCAGGGTCCTGGGATTGAGCCCTGCATCAGGCTCTCTACTCTGAGAGTAGAGCCTGCTTCTCCCTCTCTCTCTGCCAGCCTCTCTGCCTACTTGTGATCTCTTTCTCTCTGTCAAATAAATAAATAAATCTTTTTTAAAAAAATAATTAAATAAATCACATGCACCCAAATCTCCGTATCTCGGGTTCTTCTTCCAGGGAGATCTAGGAGATCTATTGTTAGGATAGTGCAGTACCTATGGGAAAATGATAGCCAAGGATATAAGGTTGTAAAAATGACATGGTGACTCTTTTTTTTTTTTTTTTTAATATTTTATTTATTTGACAGACAGAAATCACAAGCAGGCAGAGAGGCAGGCAGAGAGAGAGGAGGAAGCAGGCTCCCTGTGGAGCAGAGAGCCCGATACGGGGCTCGATCCCAGGACCCTGAGATCATGACCTGAGCCGAAGGCAGAGGCTTTAACCCACTGAGCCACCCAGGCGCCCCGACATGGTGACTCTTAAAATCCTTGCAAGGTGGAGCTTCCCAGTGATTTAAATCTCACAATCTAGGTGAAAGATGTGACATGCTCTACATTAACTCTTCAGAGGCAGGGCTAACCAAGACCCCTAAGACTAAAAAGAGATGAGCACAACAAGATCTATCAGTCCACAACAGTAAGGTACTACTGGGAAGGAACAAAAGCATATGGAGTACAACACATAAGAGTTGGGAAATGAACCTATCGTGTATTTTAAATTAAACAGATTCTCACTAAAAGTTTGGGTTTTTTTGTTTTTGTTTCTGTTGTTTTTTTTTTTTTTGATCCCTGTATTTCAAATGAATGTGGAGAAACTGAAACATGTCGAGAGAAATGTGCTAAGATGACCAGAGAGATGGGAAGCAGATTGAATCAGAGGCAGTGAGATGCTGTCTAGGAAGATGTGGTACTCTCTTACAGATTTGTGCCTTCCTTGGGTGCTTGGCCTCAGCCCTGAAGATTCCCTACATGTGTTATTCCTGTATTCTTTAGAGTTGTTTCTTTCTTCTTCGTTTTTTTTAACCACTCAGTAATTAACCCCATTATAGTCCATAATTCTTAATATTGAACTTCCTTGTTTAAATTACTATGTATTTCAGTTACTAATACATAATTCATCTCCCTTTTAGGTAGTGCCTTGCCAGTGGTCCATAATACTTAAAAACACAGTATTTTGGTCTTTAAATATTATGGGTATTAGAGAATTTTATTGAAGACCTTAATTCTTAATCCAAAGTTAGAAATTATATTGGAATTTTAGATTCTAGGCACAGCCAATGGAAGAATATTTCAAGGCAAGGAGGGGGCTGTTCCACCATACTTAATGACAGCCACAAGTGACTGTCAAGAAAAGGCACTATGTCACAGCTGATATCCGTACCATCATCCTCAACCCCAAATAGACTGCAATTCCTCACCTGTCTCAGGGGAAGTCTGGCACTCCTGAGTCTCACTCTTGCACTGGTTCTCCAAAGGCTGGAGCTGTATACTCAGAGACTTCAGTGCTCCTATGGAAGTCATTTCCTTCCAGATCATCCCTTGGCCATGAACTGTGTCCTAGGAGTAATCAAGTACCAGCACTATGATTCTGAGGATACAGAAGGAAAAAACCCTAGAACAATGGGCAAGGCAGTTAGAGCCAGAAACTCATTCAGATGATTAGACAGAAAACAACAGGATTAAAAGCCCCAGTGCCTTGATCCCAATGGACAAATAATAACCCAAAAGACAAAAATTTCATAACTCTCTGATAGCGGTGCCGTCAAGGCCACTCATAATGGCTTCCCCATTAACTTATAATTGATAAAACAAGCAAACACATCACCTACTTCTTACCTGTTGCCTTGGCTCATCAAGTTCTTTCTCCAGCTCCTCCAGCAGAGTGACAGCTTGCTCTCCATTCTTGGGCCGGTGCTCTCGCAGCCAGGCCTGCAGCTCATCAGGCAGGATGGCCAGGAACTGCTCCAGCACCAGCAGCTCCAGGATCTGCTCCTTGGTGTTCACCTCTGGCCTCAGCCACTGATGGCAAAGCTCCCGGAGCTGGCTCAGGGCCTCCCGGGGCCCAGCAGAATCAGAGTAGCCGAACTGCCTGAAACGCTGGCGGAAGGTCTCCAGGCTACAGGTGTTTCCCTGAAGGCCAAGGTCCTGCCCCCAAACATAATTCTCTTCTTCAACCTTCACAATTATAAGTCCTTCTTGTTCTTCTGGAGCATGGGAGGCCAGGCCTGCAGCTTTTCCTGACATTCTGGGCAGAGACCGTCTGAAAAGTCTGCCCAGTTGAGTCAGGAAGGGAATGGATTCCCTTGTCTAAGAGATTCCTTCTGAATTCTGATTCTTCAGGGGACTCCCGAGATAGACAATGCTAATGTTACACAGGGGAAAAAAATTGGCTTAGAATAAAAATGCAGGTTTTCAAAGACAAGTCACCAGAGAGTATAGCTCTGTAAAGAAAAATGACTAAAAGGGAGCTACCAGATAAACAATAATTATAGATGATTTAGGATTTTTCCAGGATAGGAAATAGAAAATTTAAGAATCACTGAAATCAACTGAACCTTTAGAAATAATGTTAGGGTCAGTATCAGGGATAATAAATCATACTTCTGGATCATGAAAAGCAGGAAAAACACTGCAGAATAATAATCATCATCATCACCATTTTATTGAGTACCTACTAGATGCCAACACTAGCTGGACATTTAATGTATGTTTTATACAATTTCCCTAGTAATTCCAAAAGAACAATCATAACTATGCCTATTTCCAAATGAAACTCCTGAGATACATAAGTTAACCAAAGATACACAGCCTGTAAGCAGCAGAACCAGACTCTGCAACAAAAGTACTGAGTTTTATTATGCCATGGGGTCTCCCCAAAAGGGAATTTGCACTTAATAAACACCTACTATGGGCCGGGCACTTTACAAATACTATTTTACTGGGGCTTGACAATAATACTATGAGGTATTATTATCCCCATTTTACTGATGAGGAAACTGAGATTTTTAAAAGTTAAGCAATTTAATTTACCCATGGCCTCAACCTGGTAAATAGCAAAGTCAAGACATGAACCTAGGGTTGCCCAATTCTAAAGCACTTGTTTTTTTTTTATTACAGAATGGGTTAGCCCAAGATCATCTTGGTTGATACTACACATTTTAAATGAAGGTGAAAATGTTAGGAAAGTGTCATGGAGAATGGCCAGAGCGAATGTACAAAGAATTCCTGACTTTAAGTCACAAGTTCTAAGACAGTACCAAGAAAGAGGAATGAGTTCCTTCACCATTATTTCAACAAATACTTGAGTTATGTGCTAGGCAGTTTACTGAACAGGATTCTCAGGATTAAAAGCTCTGTCCTCAAAGACTCCTTAGAGTAAACCTGCAAATGCAGTGTGATAAATCCAAGGATAGAGGGAAGCAGGCATGGTAGCAGACACAGAGACAACTAAGATCAGGGAGAGCTGCCTGCGGGGGGGAAGACACATCAGCAGAGTCTGATTAAGAATGGGCAGGTGAAGATTCAAGTCAGGTTATTCAGGCAAAGACAACAGTGGGAGGACTGCACTGAAGAAGGGGGGGGGGGGGTTTGCCGGTGGTTTAGGGAGGCCAGACTTGTGGTTGTCCCCTCCGGCTCAGAATCAGCCATGGAGCAGGGACCCCACAATAGACTTCCTGAGTCAGAATCTCTGTGGGAAAGACTTCGATAAGTGCCTCCAAATGCTTCCGATATGTACCCATGTTTTTTAAAAAGCCAAAAACAAAACAAAAACAAAAACAAAACACCACAAACAATAACAAAAAATAGGCCAGAGCCTGGGGCATAGTTCAGGAATAGTGAGAAAGGAGGCACTCAGAGTCCAAGGGTCTGAAAGATTGTATTGCAGAGTTTGCATTTGAGCCCCACAGCCATGAGAATGGCTGGAGGGTCCATCTGCCCACTCAGGAAGGGGTATGGAGAAGGCAGAGGAAGGGTCTGTGGCAACCACTTGGGCGAGAGGGCCTAAGCTATGGGAGCCAAAGATAAACATGAGAGACTTGACAGGAATTAGGGACACCCTGGATAAGGGTTTGGAAGAGGAGTTTTCTTCTGGCGCTGGTGACTGAAAGGGTGGGGGTATCATTTCCTGAGTTATTTATGACAAAATTAGGTGTGAGAGACTTAACAAAAGAGCATTTCCTAAACTGTGTTCTTGCCATACACGTCTAAACGCAGAGAAACCTGGGATATTTTTCCTCTTAATTTTTTAGTATTTGAAAAATACTAAATACATTTCTTTAGTTCTTATTATGTGGTAATTACCATTTAAGAAATCCCATAACAAAGCATCATCAGATCTATGTATCACTGTGTATACAGCATTTACCAAGGGCTACATCACATGGATATGTGTGCTTTACTTAATGATCACTGGTCTATGTCATGGGTCTTGCCCTTTAACTTCAATGTTTGTGATACTAAATTTCTATTATAAATATTATGCCTCATCAACTTACCTCTATGTTATGCGGCTGAAGGGAAGTTTTCCATCATAAAGCATTGTCTCTCTTCCTTCTTCCATCTTTCACACCTCTTCTACATCAGAGGTTCATAGGTTAGCCCTTAAGTCTGGTACTGTCTTCACTGTCTCACAGGCATCTCTACTCTGGACTTCTTATCTGAGCACAAGCCCTATTTTCTGTTCCTCACTCCCATAATGCCTCTTGAATTTCATGAAAGGACCTAAAACAGCACATCCATGACCAATTGATGATTTCTCCCACTCCAATTCTGCTCCTCTCCCAGTGGTCCCCTCAGGAAATAGGAACATCCACCTGGCTGCATTTCTAGAAAACGGAAAGCATCCCTAACACCTCCTTCCTGTATTTAATACAAATTAAGTCCTATTTACTTATTGCCTGTTTCCAGAATCTGCCCTTCCCCATCTCTGCCACTACCATCTTCATCCCAGTAACTGTCCTGTCACAGTATAAAATAACACACGGTCTGCTCATACTGTAACCAGAGTAACCTTTTCAAAATTGCAAATCTGACCCTGTTCCTCTGACCAGTTTTTAAAAAGCAAATGTGGGGGGGGGGGGATCTCATTTTACAGATGCCTGAGTTGCACCCCAGCCTGAGTCAGAACTTCTGGTTTTATATTTGTAAAACATTCTTTAAGTGATTCTGATGTGCAGGTGGGGCTGGGTCAGTCAAGGAATCATAAGAGACACAGTTAAAGAGAATTGTTCCTTTCTCTCAGAGCCCTGCTCTCATTTTGTCAGTTTATATATTTTAGTGGGACAACTGCATTAATGCACGTCTTCTCCACGATTCAACTCTAAGTTAATCAGCATTTTTGCTCACCACTCCCTACCACCCAGTCCAATGCACAGCACAAAGCAGGCGCCATATATATGAATGAATATCACCACAGTTGGGCCGGGGGGAGAGTTTCAAAGAGGCAGTGGCCAACACTGTCAAGTATCTAGTAAGGACTGAAAGATGTTTCCATGGCACTTCTCAGACTGCAGAAAAATGACTGAGCTCACAGGAGGAACACCACCTTTGGAGTTAAGTGACTCAACAGTTTGGAATCATAGTACAGCCTCTTACTACCTTAATAGCTGTGTGACAGTAGTCACCAACCAACCTTTCTAAGATTCCATTTCCTCTCCTAAAAATGGAATTAATAGTACTCTCATTGCACTGTTATTACAGGAATTGGAAGTAACATAAGACATGCAGAGTAGTGCTTAGGGTATTAAGCATAGCTTTTTATCCTGGGGTTTTGACATCTGGGCCTTGCTTACACTGGAGGAATGGTCCTTCTCAGAGCTAGCAGATTCCTACAGATAATAAACTCAACTACAAGTGTGCTTTTCATATACAAACCACCCAACCCTGAAACCACACCCCACCACTTCCTACACTGGGCTTTCACATCCAGGGCCTCCATTCCCCTGCCCTAATCACCCAGGGCCAGATGCCAAAAACTTAGGAACAAGCCAGAGAGTTTATCCATGCCTCAGAGTCCCCTGAAGCTATTCAAACTAGCCAATCCTAAAGCTGCTGACCCTGCCTCACCCTGTCCTTCCCATGGAAACCACAAAAAAGGCTCCCACCCAACTTCCCCGCACCTGGTCTCCTGACTGAACCTGTGATTTTTGCCATATGACCATGTGGGACATGGCGTGCCTCCTCCTTTTGCTCCTCTTGAGAACTATGAGTAACAAACCATCTTTTGAATGGCAATCATCTCCTGATCTGTTGGCCTCACCATACGAAATAATAAAACTCATATTTTAAAACACTGGGTCCAGAACAGGTTCTCAATGCATGACAGACACGGTGCGAGGGAAAGGCAAAATTCCACATCACAAGGCATGGGTTATAGAATAGGCTTTATTGGGGAAACTTACCAGCTAGGCTCAGTAAATGATCACAGGTCCTGTGATTCTTCCATCACCCCACAAAAGAGAATCCTAGGGAGGTGCTGCTGCTTCAGGGAAGAGCTCCTTCCACCTTCTCATAGTGTAAATATGAGAAAGCAGCCTTATCAGTGGGAGCCATAGGCGACTGCTTGGGACCAGAACTGTGTTTGCAAGTGCCGGTGTTTACGGAGTTGTCTAGGGAACCCATTGTGGAGGGCCGGAAGCACTGAGCTTAAATATGGCCCTTCCCTCTGGGAGGTGAGAGCCTGGCCCCAGCCAGCTCTTAACCCAAGCAACCCAAGAACCCCCAGGACACTTTTGGACAAAACTGCTTTCGGCAGTATGGCTGTTATTTAATGCATCTGCACCGTTTTCTTACTTAGTTGTAACAGAAAACGCTGAGCTTTTATCGTACAATCAAGCACGGTCTACCTGTTCATCTTCACAGCACTTTATGGTCTAGGTTCTACTGTTTTACTGAACAGAAACTGAGAAGTTACATAATTTGTCTCAGGTCCCATGGTTTGGAAGTGATGTAGTCTGGACTGTTCTCAAACAAAACGGTCTGACTCCAGAGTCCATGCTCTTAGGTATGCAGTCTGCTGAACTGCCTTCCCCACCACACCAGTGCCCTGGGGAGGAGGTCCTGTGTTTTTCCATTTCTTTAACAATATTTACAGAATGCCTACTTTGTGCAGGCCCTGCGCTAGGTACCCAGCAGAGAGTTATAAATAAGTCCGTGTCCTTGCCATTATAGAACTTAAGATTTTAGTAGGGAGGCAGACGTTAAACAGAAAGGACACATAATTACATAACTTAGTCTTGGTAAGAACTATGCAGGGGAAAGTGGAAAGGGCTGTGAGGGTCGAATCTAGCTAGATTGGGGAAGTTAAGACGAACAGCTGAGACTTGACTCAAGAGGGAGCTCTGGCCGCTTAAGGGGGAGGAAAGATTGCCTCAGTTCATCTCCGATTGCTCGGCTTATGGCCTGGGACACAGGAGGCGCCGGGTAAGTGCTGGCGAAGTCAAAGGACGCTAGGGCGGCGGGTGAGCAGACGGACAGACAAATGCATGAAGAAATGGACAGACTGACGGATGGATGGGCGGACAGAAGCATCCAGGAGGGGCGGCCACCTGGTACTGCCACAGGCTACGGGCCAAGGCAAAGCGGCGGGGAGGACTGAGGCCAGACAGGGGCGGTTTGGGAAGAACCCGCGGCCGCGCTGCCAGACCGCCTCACTCACCCTTCGCTCGGCAGGCTGCCGCACCGACCCCAGGGAATGACAGAACCGCCTCGGGACGCGCGCGCCGGAAGTGCGGGCGGGCGCGCCCCTCTAGGAAGCCGGGAGGACTGCAGCTCTGTGGCGGGCGCCACGCGCCCAGGCTTGGGAGGGCCGCGAAGCAGGGGGGAGTGCGTCTCCGGTGGGACCTGGTGGGGACAGCCCTGATTCAAAATGGTTGACAGGCGACGGAAGGAGGACAAAAGAATTATATAGAGAGCACGCGCCTGGTGGAACTCCGAGGAGATAAAAATAGAACCCTGCCTCTCTAAATTTGGGGAAGAGGAGGACAAAACTGCATTCGTACACCACAAACACGTTATCCCCAGTGACGGTTCTAGAAGCTAACTAGAGGAGTGCGTGGAGGTTGAGGGGAAGGGCCCAGCCCAGGTTTGGCGAGGGGGCCAGGCTGAGGATCGACCCTGCCGTCGTGGACAAGGGCATGAAGACGTAGCGGGATAGTCAGAATAATTCGACCGAAGAAGGCGCTACTCAGGCTGAGTCTTACTGGACAAATGTTGACTTAGAGGAGTGGCCTGTGGGAGAGCACAGCAGTGGGAAGTTTAGGGCATGGTGGTGGTGGTGGGGGGGGGGATTAGCCCACCACTTTCGTGGGCTAGAACCTAGGATGAGGGATGCGGTGGGTCAGGTTTGGAGAGTTTCAAATGCCAGCCAGGCTCGGGAATTAGAAATGCTTTTAGTAATCAGTGCAGGCCATTTTTATGTGACATGGCAAGAATGGTACTTCGGGGCAGTATCTGCTACTGCGTAGATTGGATTGAAGGGCAAAACGGATAAGAAAAAGCAGACAGACGTTTAGAAACGTGAATTTAGAATTTGGTAGTATCTGAAAATATGACTGACGATGGAGAAGGGGATGAGATCACCAAAGGAAATCTTATGGAAAATAAACAGGAAATTATAAAATAGCTATGTTTGGGGGTGGGATGAGCAAGAACAGATAGAAAAGAGAAACTTCTAGAAGGAGGAAAGCCCAGATGGTTCAATCCTAAAAGCCAACAAGTGTTTCAGGAGAGAAAACAGGTAACCAGCAGTCTGGCAGAGAAGGGGAGGAGGCCAGAGTTTTGGTGACCCTGGAATTAAGGGAAGGGACAGAGGAAGGGCTTGAGAGATGTTATCTGTGGAATGTTACTTGCCACGGGTTAAGAAGTGTAGGATAAGATACGGAAAACAGGTGATAATTCCTTCTGAGAAATGCCATCGTGCAAGAAGGAAAAAGAAAGGACACTTGGTTGGACTAGGCAACAGGATTGAAAGGTGTTTGTTTTTAAAAATACTAGGCACCTAATTATATTTTTAGGGGAAAAAAGGTAAAATGTGAGTAGGAAGAAAAATTGAAGATAGAAGAAAAGAGGAATACAGACCTGATGGGGAGAGAATGAGACAGGATTGGTAGGTGGAGTCTCAGAAAATAAAATGAATTGTTAATAAAAAATGGTGCATTTTCGTCTGTGTTTTGATGCTGTGAATACAGGACAGCCAAAGAGAATTGTTTAGTAATGCTGATTTTACAAGTAAATAAGTGCACATATTATTTTTTGAACATACTCGTGTTACCAGCACTCAGATGAAGAAACAGAATATTATCCATCATCAGAAATCTCCTTGTGCTCTCTTCAAGTCACCACCCTCCTCTAGCCCTGAGAGATAGCCATTACATTGAACTTTGAACATGATACAGTTGGTCTTGCCTCTTTCTATACTGTATATAAATGGAATTCGATATGTACTTTTTTAAAGTCAGGATGAATTCATCACTGTGAAATCTGTTCATACTGTTTTGTGTAAGTGTACACTATATATTTCATTTCTAATAATGTTACATGGTATCATTAAACCAATATTCATTCTATTATTGATAAACATTATGGAAAGATATTTATATCTCTATATCTATTTCTATCTCTGACCACATTAATTTATTTTTGAATATTAATAACTTATTTTTGAATACGAAACCAACTTACTAGGATAAATTCCATTGAGTTGTGGTATATAATCTTTTTTTACATATCAATGAAGTTAATTTTTAAAAATATTTTATTTATTTATTTGAGATAGAGCGTGTGCACAAGCAACAGGGAGGGGCTAAAGGAGAGGAAGAAGCAGGCTCTCCACAGAGCAGGGAGCCTGACATGGAGCTCAACCCCAAGACCTTGAGATCCTAACCTGAGCTAAAGGCAGACACCTAACTGACTGAGCCACCCAGGCACCCCTATATTAATGAAGTTAATTTGCTAATATTTCATTGAGGACTTTTGCATCTATATTGTTAGAAATACTGGTCGGTAGTTTTCTTTTTCTGTGATGTCTTTGTCTGCTTTGGTATCAAAGTAATTACTGGCCCTTCTGTTTTCTGGGAGAGATTGTGAAAGACTGGTATTCTTTAACTGTTCAACAGAATTTACTAGTGAAACCATCTGGGCCTGCGGTTTTCTTTGTTAGAAAACTTTTCGTTACTAATTCAACTTCTTTACTTTTCATACATTTATTCATATTTTCTATTTCTTTTTCAGTCACTTTTTTTTTAAGATTTTATTTATTTATTTATTTATTTATTTATTTGTTTGTTTGTCAGGGACAGAGAGAGAGCACAAGCAGGGGAGAGGCAGGTAGAGGGAGAAGCAGGCTCCCCACTGAGCAAGGAGCCCAAGGCAGGACTCGATCCCAGGACCCTGGATAATGACCTGAGCTGAAGACAGATGGCTAACTGACTGAGCTACCCAGACGTCCATCCCTCAGTCACTTTTAGTAATTTGTATTTTTCAAGTAATTTGTCTGACACTTACGTTGTGTAATATGTTGGCATGAAGTTATTCATAGTATTCCCTGATATTCTTTTAAATTACTATACAGTTGGTAGTGATGTCTCCTCTTCTCTGCTTTTGTTAATCTGTCTCTTTTTTTCTTGGTTAACATATTAAAGGTTGCCAATTTTTGTTCATATTTTCAAAGAGCAAAATTTTGGTTTCATTGATATTTCTTTATTGTTTTTCTGTTTTCTGTTTCACTCACAACTACTCTAATCATTATTACTCTTTCTTTCTGCTTTTTTGTTGTTAAGTTTGCTGCCCATTTTCAGGCTTCTTAAGGTGGAAACTTAGGTTCCTGATAAGAAATTTTCTTTTCTAATGTAGGCATTTTAAAGCTATAAGTGTTCCCTAAGCACTGCTTTGGTTGCATCTAATAAAATTGTATATGTTGTGTTTCATTTTCATTCAATATTTTCTAATTTCCTTTGTGATTTCTTCTTTAAACCATAGGTTATTTATTTATGGGCTATTTAACTTCCAAATATTTGTAGAGTTCCCAAATTATTCTGTGGCTCAATATGTCCCTTGGGCCAATGTAAGTCCTATCAGTCCCTCTCAGATAAGGTGGCCCTGGTCTCTCAGCCCTGGAGTGGACCCGCCTACTGGGCACCCCATTTCCTGCATGCAATTTCCCAGAAAGCTTCCTTCCTTTTTTTCTCTCTGTCCAGTTCAGTCCATACTGCAGTGTTTCTGACGATATAAGAGTCTCAAGAACCATGCTGGTGTCTGTGGATATCAAGGAGATCCAATTATATGCAGGGGTTCTTCTCAGATCCTTCCTGAATCACTGCACTTTATTTCTGGTTTCTGTTGAGGTAGTTGATTGGATGCATGAATTACACACCCAATCTATCCAGCAAAAGGTTGTCCAGCTCCATGGCCTTGTCTCCAGAGCAAGGATAGGCTGAGAAAATTTCCAAATTATCAAGTACTAATTCCTTTTTGTTTAATAGTTCCTTCCTCAATTTATCTCTTTCCTCCCATATTTTACTATAATCAGCAAGGAAAAATCAGGCCACATTTTTCAAACTTTGTTTGGAAAGCTCATCAGCTAAACATCCAACCTCAACACTTAAAAATCCTATTTTCTACCCAATAGCAGAACTGATTCAGTCAAGTTTCTGCTGCTTTACAAGTATCGCCTTTTCTCCAGCTTTCAATAATGTTTTCTTCATTTCCGTCTGATACCTCACCTGTATATTTAATGCTAATTAGTCCTAGCAAAATTCTTTTCATGACAATATATGTATTCTCTAAGATGACAGAAAAGTTCTCTATTTTCCTTTCCACTTCCTTCCAAGCCCTTGCCAGAGTCACCTTTAACATCCATACTCCTACCAACAATCTCTTCAAGGCAACCAGATATTTTCTATCATGAGCCTCAAAACCCTTCCAAATTCTAGTCATTACTCAACTCCAAATCCACATCAGCATTTTTAGGTATTTGTTAAAGCAGCTCCTCACTTCTGGTACTACAGAGTGGCTTAATACAACAGAAATGTATTCGCTCACAGTTTGGAGGTTACAAATCCAAAAATCAAGATGCTGGCAGAACCATCCTCTTTCTAAAGACCCTGAGGTTCACACCTGTCTCTTAACTTCCAGTAATTGGTGTCAATATTTGGTGTTCTTTGCCTTGTAGATGCATCACTTTAATGACTGCCTCCACATTCACATGGTGTCCTTTCCTCTCCATGAGTCTCCTTTGTGTCTGAATTTACCTCTTCTTATAAAGACACCAGTTGCTGGGTTAGGGCCTACCTTAATCCGGTATGATCTCATCTTAACTTGATTACATCTGCAAAGATCCTATTTCCAAATAAAGTCACATTCATAGGTACCACAGGTTAGGACTTGAACATATCTTTTGGAAGGAACACAAATCAACCCACAACAATGTGTTAAGTACAGACCAAGAGTTGTTTTAATGACTGTGACTTGGTTTTGAAGTTGAAGACTTTTCAAACTGGTACCAGTGACCTCACTGATTGAATATAAAAGAAATGATCTGATTTGAATTCAACTCTAGAGGTCTTGGAGAATTCTGGTGTTTGGGATATTAGTCTACTCATCTCTGTCAAAGTCAACCTTAAGAACTGATACCATTATTTTGCTTTCTGAATCTCAGTTTTCAGCCCTTGTTTTTTGTTTTTTTTTTTTTTAAGATTTTATTTATTTATTTGAGAGAGAGAAACAGTGAGAAAGTGAGTGAGGGAGAGAACACAAGCAGGAACGAGGGGCAGAGGGAGAGGCAGACTCCTTGCTGAGCAGATCCCAGGACTCCAGGATCATGATCTGAGCGGTAAGCAGCAGCTTAATAGACTGAGCCACCCAGCACCCCAGCATTTGTTCTGTTTTTAAAAAGACACAGTCAATTGGACATGCATATTAATATTTCAAAGTTGTTGTGTTGTCTATAATTTAGACGTGCCATTCAAAATCAAACAGCAGTAGCCTACGTGTAAATATTTATTTGATCAAAAGCAATGTTAAAAAGAAATGAAATCATGCCATTTGCGACGACGTGGATGGAACTAGAGTGTATCATGCTTAGTGAAATAAGTCAATCGGAGAAAGACAACTATCATATGATCTCCCTGATATGAGGACATGGAGAAGCAACATGGGGGGGTAGGGGGATAGGAGAAGAGTAAATGAAACAAGATGGGATTGGGAGGGAGACAAACCATAAATGACTCTTAATCTCACAAAACAAACTGGGGGTTGCTGGGGGGAGGTGGGATTGGGAGAGGGGGAGCGGGCTATGGACATTGGGGAGGGGAGGCGAACCATAAGAGACTATGGACTCTGAAAAACAACCTGAGGGTTTTGAAGGGTCAGGGGTGGGAGGTTGGGGCAACCTGAGGGTTTTGAAGGGTCAGGGGTGGGAGGTTGGGGGAACAGGTGGTGGGTAATGGGGAGGGCACGTTTTGCATGGAGCACTGGGTGTTGTGCAAAAAGAATGAATACTGTTACACTGAAAAAATAAATAAAATGAAAAAAAAAGATAAAAAAAAAGATAAAAAAAAAAAAAAGCAATGTTAAATTTTTCATTTGGCTTCACAGTTTGGATTTATTTCCCTTTTTTACCTGGACCTGGGGATTGATTTTTAGATTTAAGTTCATTCCTTATGAAGTCCAACTATCAAGGGAAATTGATTTCTAATACAGTATAATACATGATAAGCAATACAGGATAAGAAGTAGGTCCTTAAGTCCAACTTTGTGAGGAAGAGGTCTATAGTTTTTTGGTTTTTTTTTTAAGATTTCATTTATTTATTTGACAGAGAGAGAGACTGCAAGTAGAGAGAGAGAGAGGGAAGCAGGATCCCCGCTGAGCAGAGATCCCAATGAGGGGCTCAATCCCAGGACCCTGAGATCATGACCCAAGCCGAAGGCAGAGGCTCAACCCAATCTGCCACCCAGGTGCCCCAGAGGTCTGTAGTTTTTATCCTCAAAGTAGTTATATTATCCCCAAAAGATGAAGAACCACTGCTGTAGAATCTATGCATAAATCAGACATTTGTTAGTTTGGCCTAGTTTCCCCCAAGAGGAAATGGAATAGGAAATGGAAATCAGGTAGAATATTGGTGGGTGACTTATCAGTTTCATTCTGGAGAATCTCTTATTGTTTCCC
The DNA here is from genome assembly GCF_922984935.1 of Meles meles. Taxonomy (NCBI): domain Eukaryota; kingdom Metazoa; phylum Chordata; class Mammalia; order Carnivora; family Mustelidae; genus Meles; species Meles meles. The sequence continues at coordinate 58,718,618 of NC_060077.1, forward strand.
ATGCCCATATTATCACTCCTGATCTCTCTGGAAACTTTGAATTCCTTTACCTTACTGATAGGAACGTCTTCAGTGTCAGCTGGTGTGGACCACAGCTGGGTCTCAGGTTGTTCTGGCCGACTGATCAAACTGTTAGATTCTAAGCTGGCTTCCCAGCCTCAGAATGCAACATCTTCGGTAAAACTCCACAAAGCCACAAATCTAGCACAATCTGAAAAAAAGTTTGATTGCCTTGGTTAAACACTCAGAAAATCGACAGTCACATCATCACTTCCAGGTAAAAAGTGAACAAAACCCTCACCTTTGTACATAAGAATTAACCTATGGTTACATTTCTCATTCTCTTTTACTCAACACCTGTTTAAAGTAGTATGTCAGCTATGGCATTCTCATATACTGCTGGTGGGAATGTGAAATGGTTCAGCCACTCTGACAAACAGTGTAGCGGTTTCTCAAAACGTTAAACATACAACTACCATGAAAGAGAAAAAAGTACATGTCCGTATAAAGTCTTGGACAACAATGTTCATAGCAGCTTGATTTGTAATAGTAAAAAAACTGCAAATAATCCAAATTCCCATCAACTCGTGAGTGGTTAAACAAATTGTGATACATATATAGCTAATGGAATATTACTCAGCCAAAAAAAAAAAAAAAAAAAAGCAATGGACCGCTGATAGACAACCATGATACAGGTAAATCTCAAAATAATAATGCTCATTGGGGGCACCTGGGTGGCTCAGTGGGTTAAAGCCTCTGCCTTTGGCTCAGGTCATGATCCCAGGGTCCTGGGATCGAGTCCTACATGAGTCTGCTTTCCCCTCTCTCTCTCTTGCCTGCTTGTGATCTCTGTCAAATAAATAAATCATTTAAAAATAATAATAATGCTCAGTGAAAGAAGTCTGACCAAAAAAGACTGCATTTTGTATGATTCCATTTAAATAAGTCTCTAAAACATGCAAACTAACCTCTAGTAACACAAAGCAGAACAGTGGTTGGGAGCTGTGGGAAGAGGGAGGAGATACAAAAGGTAGAGAAAACTTCTGAATTTGCTAGATGCATTCATTATTTTGATTGTGGTGATGGTTTCACAATTTTGTGCATATGCAAAACTTATCAAATTATATACTCTAATATTTGCTTATTATTGTATGTCTGTTATATCACAGTGAAGCTGTTTTGTCTTCTTTCTAAAGTATCTTCACTCCATTCTTGGGAGGCTGGACCCAAACACGTTCTTTACAAGGAATATCAGAGTCTCATTTATACATCTCTAAGATTTCATACATCAGAAGAGTGTCTTGGGCTGGGACAAAGCCATTTACTTCTACCTCAACCATCATTTCAGCCAGCCACCACTTTCTCAAACCTGTACCTCTTCCCAACATCTCGTATGTCTCAATACTTCTCCTAACTCCCCCTGTACTTCCCAAGAAATTTCCAAGGACACAACAATATCCTTTCCTATCCAATGTGTGCCCTGCTCCCCCAAATTTCAGGTCCTTCTCACCCTGACCTTTTAGCCACAATGAGGATTGTACTGGCAAGCAAATTGTTTAGTTTCTATTTTGTTCATTTCTGATGTCTCTATCAACGTCCTTCCTTCTACTGGTTTTGAGTTTTATTTGTTCTTTTTCTAGCTCCTTTAGGTGTATTTTTTGGTTGGTTTATTTGAGATTTTTCTTGCTTCTTGAAGTAGGCTGGTATTTTATAAACCTCCTCTTAGAACAGCTTTTGATGCATCCCAAAGATTTGGGGGCTGTTGTGTTTTCATTTTCCTATGTCTCCATGGTTTGTTTGTTTGTTTGTTTGTTTGTTTTAAATTTCCTCTTAAGCAAGCTGTTTAGAAACAGACCCCTATGGCCTTCGGTGATGGCAAAGTACATCAAAATCCAGCTTCCCGGCAAGTCAGGAATTAATTCGTAGGGCAATGGTTCTCAAAGTGTGGTCCAGAGCCAACAGCAGCAGTACCTATGACCCTGAGTTCTAGGTTCACTCTAGGGTTGGGGCCCAGTAAAAATTTTTAACAAGGCTTCCAGGTGATTTGGAGGCACACCACTGTTCTAGGGGGGAAATCCAGAGACGACAGGCAGAAAGTTTAGAATGGAAGCACACCAGCGAGTATGAATAGGAGGTGGCGAGGGGATTTAAAAAGAGAGAGATAATAAGGAAGAACTCATTTTGTAGTCAGAAAACCTACCCTGCCCCAGAGAGCTTTCCCGAAAGATGTTTCGACATTCTCAAGAACCGGCAGGTACGGCAGCAAGGGACCAGGTCGCTTGCTACAGCGGGGCTGGATCAGCTACGCGGAGATTCAGGGGTTAAATCTCCTCAACCCGCCCCCAGTCTGCAGCCGGCCCCTCGCGCCTGCGCTGGGGCGCGCGCCCCTCGCGCCATAGAGCTGAGCAATCCTCCCAGTTTCCTAGAGCGGATGCGGGGATGGCGGTTTCGCAGCGCGTGGGGCTTGACAGGGACCTGAAGGACACGTCGAGGTATGGGTGATGTAAAGTCGTAGGAGCCAGGGGACCTCGGGTGATCTCGCCTCCTGGGCTGCCCTGCGGCACCGCCAGGAAACCCTGTGGGGTTTCTCGAGTCCGTAGAGAGTCCCGGCCGCCCGGGTCGCCTCCGGGCGCTGCTCCTGGCGCGGTGGGTCCTCGGCCTGGCGTGCTTTGGGTACCCGGGCAGCGCCTGCGCGGCCTTGGGTTCAACCGAATGAACACCGGAAACTTTGGGGGCACGTGGAATCTGGAAGGGTTGTGCATCCTCGCAGATCGGCAGAGCGTGCCGGGAAAAAGCAGCCTGAATGTGCGAGCGCTGGAAGGAGGGAAAGAGGGATAATGACGGTGACCAGTAGTGCCGGGGCGGTATAGGAGAGGCAGCGAATACCGCGTTAACCGCTGAAAAACAAAAGTTTAGGGGCGCCTGGGTGGCTCAGTGGGTTAAGCCGCTGCCTTCGGCTCAGGTCATGATCCCAGGGTCCTGGGATCGAGCCCCGCATTGGGCTCTCTGCTCCGCAGGGAGCCTGCTTCCTCCTCTCTCTCTGCCTGCCTCTCTGCCTAGTTGTGATTTCTCTCTGTCCAATAAATAAAAAATATTAAAAAAAAAAAAAGTTTATAATGCCCTCCCCTGCCTTATCTTCCCAGTTACATGCTTCTTTCAGGAGCCTTAACCCCCAGTTATGTTTGAAGGTCTCTAGCCTTGGAATGGAGACTACACGTCCAAAATGGTTAATGTCTGAGTCTCATCATGAGGGAGGAAGCTTAATAAATTCTGGGAGAAAACCACTTGGAAATTAAATGAGATTTTGTTTTCTCCTTCACTTTTACATCTAGAGGATGTTTCTCCGAAATTATATCTCCGGTCTCCACGATGATTGCCTTCCAAGCCCAGTGGTGCCCCGTTGCCTCCAGGTTTCATACTCCTATGCTGACAAGAAAAGCTTACTGAGGAAATGGTAATTCTCCAGTTGCTCCCCAAGGTGCCAAGCGTCCAGTTACAGCCCATGGAGATCCACTTCAATTATGAATCTGAAGAACACCACCTTCTGTCAGGTGAGAAGCAGTACATTCTATCTTTCTTAGGCGGTTCAGGTGGTGGGGTTCAGGTTGTTAATGGTGCTGTGTTAGTGTCTTCCAGGGCTATTGGTATTTTTTGTTCCCTATCCCTCACTATATTAGGCAGTATCATCTCTTGAGTGCTACAAGCACAGTCACATAGCTTTATTGTGAATTCTGGCAGTCAGATTCTCATGGAGTTCCCTCCTCTCCTTAAGTTCCCAGTTACCCATTTTCCCCATTATAATCACTTTATCACCAGTCTGTCAGTGTTTCATATTTTCCCTTTAAAATCTTTTCAAGTCATCTTTTTCAAGTACTGTAGGGGCTAATTAAAGTTTTGGAGTCTGACACCCTGGATTCAAATACTAGCTTTGTCATGTACTAGCTTCAGTAAATTACTTGCATTTTTTTTTTTTTTTAATGATTCTGCTTCCTTATTTTATAAGTATGTAGTAACTCAAATCTTGGAGGTTATTTTGAGGGTTGTGTCTATTGCTCCATAATAAAGGACCCCCAAATTTAGTGACCTTAAACATCAGACATTTTTAAACCATGTTATTTTCTTATGGTTCTGTAGGTCCTCAACTTGGGCTGGTTTCAGCTGGCAGTTTTTTCTCCTGGTTTTGTCTGGGATCACTTGTGCAGTCATCTAGAGGCTCAACTAGGGCCAGGTCTGAGTATCAGCCATATATGTCTGGCTGTTGGTGCTGGTCATGGCTGGGGTCACCCACCTGCTGCTGTCCAGCCCAGACTTTCTCACAGGGCAGCCAGTTTCCCATACAGAGAGAGGGCAAGCCTTGGGATGCATAAGCACTTTTCTAACTTACGTTTGTGTTATACTGACATTCCAGAGTCATTGTGGAAAAGAACTATACAAGGATATAGTTATTTGGAGATAGGGTTTGTTGGGATCCCTTACTACTATAACAAACACCACGAGCACTAGTAATATTACATTATATAAAGCTCTGCACACAGACCAGACTATTAGTAAATTCTTTATAAATGGTAGGCACTGTTATTTTTAGTTAGATAATTTTAATCCCATTCTTTTTTTTTTAAGATTTTATTTGTTTGACAGATAGAGATCACAAGTAGGCAGAGAGAGAGGAAGAGAAGCAGGCTCCCTGCTTAGCAGAGAGCCCGATTCGGGGCTCAATCCAAGGACCCTGGGATCATGACCTTAGCCCAGAGGCTTAACCCACTGAGCCACCCAGGCGCCTCTTTAATCCCATTCTTATTCAAGTGTTCTGCAGGGTCTTATGTTCACATCATATTTTGCTGTTTTCTGATTTTGGTCCTTTCATTGCTGCTATTTTGCCTGTGAAATTTTACTGTCATTTTTTTTTTTTTTACTCCAGATCTTCTGCCTCTTTATAGTTTTGACGTATCTTTATTTTGTTTTGTTTCTCTCTTCTATATTTAGAACTTGTCTTTCCTTAAGAATCTATTGTAAGGCATCTAGCTCTCATTTTTTGTGAGAATTACTACAGAATTGAGTCTCCTTCTTGCAGTTTTGTATAAATTAATATACATATTGCATGTGTTTGTGTCTCTTAGAGTATGTGTGAAAGAACATTTTTTTACTATAGAATAATCTAATTATACTAAAGTACATTTATAAAATACAGAAAGACACAAAACAGGGAATTTAAATAATGTACAGCTCCATCATCTAAAGATAGTCATTGGAATGCCTGGGGGGCTCAGTTGGTTGAGCAGCTACCTTCAGCTCAGGTCATGACCCTAGAGTCCTGGGATCAAGTCCCACATTGGGCTCCTTGTGCTCAGCAGGGAGCTTGCTTCCCTCTCTGACTCTGCCTGCCACTCTGTTTGCTTGTGCTTGCTCTCTCTCTATCTCTGACAAATAAATAAATAAAATCTTCAAAAAAATAAAGAAAAGATAGTCACTACTAACAATGTGTCCTTCTAATAAATAATCACCTATTTAACAAATACTTATTGTTGATAAATGTTTATTATCTAATCAGATTATAGCTTATTAATTATTGCTGACCATATAATATGGTTAGTTATTGAGGGGCTACTCTTACACTGTTCTAAGTGCTCGCATATAGCAGTGAACTGAACAGAAAAGCCTTTGCCCTCAAGGAGTTTACAGTCTGATGGGGGAAATAGGAAATAAATAAATATATGGTAGAATATCAGATAGTGGTAATGGTTACGAAGAAAATAAACCAGGATATATCAGTCAGGATTCTAGCAGGAAACAGATGGTTCATTCAGATTGGGTAATTCAACATTTCATGAAGAAGATGGGCAGGATTACAGAAATTAATAAGGGGTAGAGTACAGCTTTGGGACCAGAAAAATGATAAGCAGTTACTACCTTTAGGCCTAGTGTTACAAAGGGAGAGACTAATTACCAGATCCTAGAGAGTATAGCTGTAGGGTAGAGATGCCCAGTAGGAGCCATAGCCTTTGCTAAAAGAAGCACAGTCACTTGCAAGTCCTGGCCCAGCAAGAAGGGAGTCAGGATGTAGAGTGAAGAACTCAACCTGGTTTCCCCTGGGATTTAGCACTGAAAGTCCCATATCCCAAGATCCCCATCTGTTTTGGACAAACCAGGATAGTTGGTCACTCTACATTTCTCCTCCTACTTTGGACCAAATCTATTTGCAAGCCAGAGGACACAGAATCCCAAGTGCTGCAGTCCATAAAATTAGTATCAACCTCTTGGAGCACAGAGAAACATGAACAGTAGGTCTAGAGGGGCAAAAGGAGAATATCCCATTACAGTCTACCCCTTTTAACCTATAATGTTTACTTTTGTCCTTTGTTTGGTTTATCATGTTCCTAACACAGAGAAAAACAGTCTTTTAAGCTTCTGCTTCACAGGTTGACTTGTAATTAAATTATACTCCCCCCCTAAAACATGAAAACTTCACTGCTGTTGGTGCTTCTCATATTAGGTAGTAAGGTAAAGGGGGTAAAGTCATAATTAACTTAAAATCACTGCTACAAGTTTTACTATTCGTAAAGCCAAAACTGATAATCATAACATCTTCTTCCATCACCCATTCCATGTTATCTCTACCCTCTGTCAGGATCTCAATGGCAGAGTTCTTTACCTAATTTAGTAACATAAACCTTTCTTCCTGGATGATCTGAGTCCTTGATGATTGTCTCTTCCATGTTATTTCAGTGTACCATTGACTGGGCCGTTAGACAGGAGAGAACTAGGAAGCACCCACATTGAATTACCTGATTTCCATGCCTATTTTTCCTTGCCTTTATTATGTAGCAGCAGCCAACCCCCCAGTATCAATTGGTGTCAGTCATCCCAGCCAGCAGAGCAACCCTTTCTCTTGCTGGTTGGTTCAGCAGCATGAGGAACCCAAATGGCCAGGAGATAGTCTCAGCTTCAGATTTAACAAAATCATGACTTTGTTCCATGGTAGACATTTCTTCTTTGAGAACCAGAACCCCAAACTCACCAAGCCCAAGATTATGGGGATAGGGATTAAAAATAATATGGAGGCACCTGGGTGGCTCAGTCAGTTGATTGTCTGACTCTTAATTTTCAGTTCAGGTTGTGATCTCAGGGTCATGGGGTTAAGCCTCACATCAGGTTCCCTGCTCAGTGGGGAGTCTGCTTGAGATTATTTCCCTCGCTGTCTGTCCCCACCCACATGCGCACGCACACTCACGTGCTCTCTCAAATCTTTAAGAATATAAATATAATATAATTCATGATATGAATGGATTATTAGTTTTATAGTGAAAGGAGACATTTTTACTACTCTTCTACCCTTGGCTCCTATGCACAAGTACTCTGGCCATAGAGAAGACAACACTGTTTATTCTCCTCTGGTTTAAGGCACATATTGCATCCTGTAGGACAGCACCCCAAACTTAGGGTGTTGTTGCCTAGCCTGGTACTGTAACTGAGCCTTAAGTAAATCATTCCACTATTATCGAAATCCACTTACTTCTGGATGATGGGACGTGTGGTAAGACCCATGAATTACGTGTGTGTGAGCTTATTGCTGTACTTCCTTCCCTGTAAAACTACTCCTCTGGAGGTATTATTGTATAGAATCACCATGGTAATAAATAAAGCATTCTCTTAGGTCAGTGCACATTTGTATTTGGACTATATATTTAGTCCTTTGAAAACAAATTTTTGCCCTCTTCATGATAGAAGGGGCCAAGTCTGATGAATCTGCCCCCTAGTTGTGGGCTTATTCCTCTCCAGAGAATTGTACCATATTAGGGGCTAAGGGTTGGTCCCAGCAGTTGGCTGCATGGCTATATAGCTGTGATAATGGGCATAGCAGCCTTGTAGGTAGACACATATTGTTGACCCCACACATAGCTTCCATAACTACTTTGTACATGAATCCATTGGGCAAACATTAGTAAAAAGGCTGATTGACATTCACAACGTGGATCACCATGTCCATCTGATTGAGAGGCTTCTTTCAAGTGGATGCCCTTTGGTGAGTATTCACACAGGACACAAATACATTCGTTCTTTGCCCATCATAGGAGGTCTGTTATAATTTTCTTCTATAATCCTTATTTCTAATCTTCCAGGCTTGTTTTAGCTACCTAACTAACCAATAACCCATTAGTCATTATCATGAATCAGTACAGATGTGTATCTTAGGCTCTGTTGCCTTCCATGAAAGTGGACAGCCAGGTGTATACCTGAAATTCTGTCTAATGGGAGGATTTGCCTTTACCAGTATGTTTCAGGTCACTTCAGAGTCAGGGTGTAAGTGAGAGATTCATTTTCTGCTAGTGTCCACACACTGAGCAGACCCATCTATAACACAGTTATGTACATTTTCCTCCTCTGTTAACTGATAAGAGGGAATTCCCATTAGGCCATGAATATTGGCTAATAGGGAGGGGATTAGTGGAGTAATAGGGAAACCCACATCACTAGCACATGCAATTTATTTGTCTTCCATACTTGCTTTTATAATGGAATGCTGGTTTGTATGTCTGGTTTTGGGATTTGGAGGGTCAACTAGGTAGTTCACAATGATCAGCTTGTAGTAGTCATTTGGTGCTCTGTGGTGAAGCATTAAGTCTTATTAGTGCCCAAGAGCAAGTCAGCATCTGTTTTTCACTTAGAAAATTGTTGGCAGAAGAGAGTATGGCCTTACTCCAGTGTAGTTCTCTTCTGGAGGCTTGCAGAAGCCTTAATACAGCATCCCTGACTACTGCAGATGCTGCTTACCATTGGTTATCCTGGTTAGTAAAGTCATGTGATAGGACAGCTTACATTGCAACCTGGACCCATGCAAAGCCTTTTTTAAAGTTTTGAGTCAGGGTACTAATATTGGTCGTTTCAGCACATTTGACTGTGGTATCTGTTGTCTCAAAAATGCAGACCTCTCCAAGTATTTTGCCTTTCTGAGGTGGTAACAGTTGGTTAGAGATATAAGAGAAGTGATAAAACAAGCCATATGGCTATCTGAGAGAAGAGTGTTTTAGGCACAGGGAACAGCAAATTCCAGAGGCCCTTTAATGTAGCAGGAACAGTGTCAGTTTGGGGTAGACAGGAAATGGGAATGCAATGAGAGCAGAGAGAGAAAGGACGGGATGGAACCTTCTGAGCCATAGTAAGGACATGGAATTTATTCCCAGTGTAATAGGAAACCACTGGAACATTTTGTACATGATAATAACATATAAAGATTACTCTGGAGATGCCTGGGTGGCTCAGTCAGTTAAGCGTCTGCCTTTTGGCTCAGGTCATGATTCCAGGGTCCTGGGATCGAGTCCTGCATCAGGCTCCTTGCTCAGCCAGGAGCCTCCTTCTCCCTATCCCTGCCACTCACTCTACTTGTGTGCCCTCTTGCTGTCTTTCTCTCTCTCTCTCTCTCTCACAAATGAATAAATAAAAAAAAAATTTTTTTTTTTAATTTTATTTATTTGACAGAGAGAGATCACAAGTAGATAGAGAGGCAGGCAGAGAGAGAGAGAGAGGGAAGCAGGCCCCCTCTGAGCAGAGAGCCCGATGCGGGACTCGATCCCAGGACCCCGAGATCATGACCTGAGCCGAAGGCAGCGGCTTAACCCACTGAGCCACCCAGGCGCCCCAAAAAAATTTTTTTTAAGTATGCTGTTTTATGGAGAGTAGGAGAAAGGTAAGTTAGAAGAAAAATGTTTTAAGAGAGTAATCAAGTATGTCAAATAAATACAGAAGAAGATTGAGAATTGACCATTAGATTTATTAAGATAGAGCTTATTAGGGATTCTGATAAGTGCAGTTTTGATGGAGCTAAGGAGATAAAAGCCTGATTGCAGTGGGTTAAAAAGAGGATAGACTTAATATTGGTTAGCATATAGAACAGTGTGAACTCAAACTCAACAATAAGACCCAGCAATTCTGGTCCTAAGTTTATGTAACCTGGAGAAACACTTGAATATGTGCGTAAAGATAAATGTACCAGCAGATTCATATGAGCATTGTTTGAAATAACAAAATATTATTGTCCATTGAAGGAGAATGGCTAAATAAATTGTGGTATATGTCACACTATGGTAGTGAACATCAATAGACTGCAGTTACACAATTGAATATGGATGAATTTTCCAAACATAATGTTGAGCAAAAAAAAACAAACAAACCATAGAATACATGTGATATAATTCCATAAATGTATACAGTTCAAAAACATGCTTTATTTGTTTGCTAGGACTCCCATAACAAAGTATCACAAACTGGGTGGCTTAAACTGCAATTTATTTTCTCACAGTTCTGTGCCTAACTTTTGTCATCTGTACTTTGCTTTCTTCTAGAAGTGTTGTAGTTTTTATGTTTATGTTTATATTACATTTCTAGTTAATTTTTGTGTATAGCATAAGGAAAGAAGGTTAATTTGTGTTACTGTTGTAGCTGGAAAGATATAACAATATCTTTTGTTGAAAAAAGACTGTCCTTTCACCATTGATTGTCTTAGCAACTTTGTTGACAATCAGTTTTACATAAATGTTTGGATCTATTTATGGACTCAGTCTTTTTCTATTAGTGGATATGCTTGTCCTTATGCAGTCCCATACTGCTTTGATTACTGTAGCCTTATAATAAAGCTTGAAATCTGGTAGTATAACTTCTTCAATTTTGTTCTTCTTTTCCAAAATTGTTTAGGCTCTTCTGTGCCTTTCTACATAAAGTTTAGAATCAGTTTGTCAATTTCTATGAAAAAAGCCTGCTGTGGTTTTGATTGGAGTTGCATTGAACCTATAGCAAAGTTTGGGAAGAAATCCACCATCTTAACAATATTAGATCTTCCTCTTCATAAGTGATGACATATATTTTTGTTTATTATGTCTTCTTTAACTTCTCTTAGCAATGTTTTGTAGTGTTCATTATAAACATATTATATGTATTTTGTTGAATTGCTTTTTTTTTTTTTTTAAAGATTTTATTTATTTATTTGACAGACAGAGATCACAAGCAGGCAGAGAGGCAGACAGAGAGAGAGGAGGAAGCAGGCTCCCTGCCAAGCAGAGAGCCCGATGCGGGGCTCGAACCCAGGATCCTGGGATCATGACCTGAGCTGAAGGCAGAGGCTTTAACCCACTGAGCCACCCAGGCACCCCTTGAATTGCTTTTAAATATTTTATTTTTGGTGTAATTAAAAAATGTTTTTAATTTTAGGCTCTAATTTTTCATGGGTAGTATATTAAAATACAGTTGGGTTTTATATATCGTTCTAATAAACTCATGTATAAGTTCTAATAACTTTTTTGAGATACTTTAGAATTTTCTGTATACATGATTGTGTAGTCTACAAGTGAAGACAGTTTGACTTTTTTCTCATTTGTATCTCTCATTTATTTTTCATGTCTTGTTGCATTGGCTAGTAATACTGAACAGAGGTTGCCTTAATCCCCAATAGTAGCCTCTGATCAGGCTGGTTGGTGGTCTTCCCAGTGACAGCCAGGCGCCACTGCCGCCTTCTCTCTTTTCTTCTCCCCTATCCCTCAAGTACTCTTTCATATTGCTTACCTTACTTATGTTAATAAGTTGCTTGTGTATTCGTTTTAATTTAGTCAAAACTTTCATAACTACTGTGACTAGGTTTCAGTATTCCCAGATCTCCTGTGACAAACATATACAGGACAAATCTGGTAAACCGTTTCAATACATGGTTATTATGATCCATTACTTATTGATTCTTCCTTATTGCTCTTTCAGAGGATAATTTTCAGTGTTTTAGAGCCCTCTCATATTGTGATATATGGTATGAAGAATACATTCCATTTGGATTTTTTATTGTTCTAGGTGGTGAGACTAAGACCAAGATTGGAGAGGTGACTTCAGAGGAGGAAATTACAACAAAAATTGAACAATTGCCTGAAGAGTCTGGCAACCCCAGAGATGATGTTCTCCAGGATTCTGAATGCAGAGGATTCTGTGAATTTGGGGATAAATTAAATGAGAAAGATCAAAATTTCTTTAAAAGAAGACAGCATAACTGTGATGAATGTGGGCAAAGCTTTGCTTGGAGTACAGGCCTTATTAGGCATCGAAGAACCCATTGGGAGAAACCCTATGAATGTGATAAGTGTGGAAAGGCTTTTAGTGTGAGCTCAGCTCTGGTTCTGCATCAGAGAATTCATACTGGAGAGAAACCCTATCCTTGTACTTGGTGCATTAAAAGTTTCAGTCGGAGCTCAGACCTTATTAAACATCAAAGAGTCCACACTGGTGAAAAACCTTATAAATGTGATGAATGTGGGAAAGCCTTCAGTCAGAGTTCTGATCTCATCATCCATCAGAGAATCCATACAGGAGAAAAACCCTATCAGTGCAGTCACTGTAGTAAAAGTTTCAGCCAGCGCTCAGATCTGGTTAAGCATCAGAGAATCCATACTGGAGAGAAGCCTTATACATGTAACCAGTGTAACAAACATTTTAGTCAGAGTTCTGATGTTATAAAACATCAAAGAATCCACACTGGGGAGAAACCATATAAATGTGATGTGTGTGGAAAAGCCTTTAGTCAGAGCTCAGATCTTATTCTGCATCAGAGAATTCACACTGGGGAGAAACCATATCCATGTAATCAGTGTAACAAAAGTTTCAGTCAGAACTCAGATCTTATTAAACATCGAAGGATCCACACTGGAGAGAAACCCTATAAATGTAATGAATGTGGTAAAGCTTTTAATCAGAGCTCAGTCCTTATTCTGCATCAGAGAATTCACACTGGAGAGAAACCCTATCCATGTAATCAGTGTAGCAAAACCTTCAGTAGACTTTCAGATCTCATGAATCATCAGAGAATTCACACTGGAGAGAAACCTTACCCATGTAGCCAGTGCAGCAAAATGTTTAGTCGAAGATCAGACCTTGTTAAACATCATAGAATTCATACAGGGGAGAAGCCCTATGAATGTGATGAGTGTGGGAAAACCTTTAGTCAGAGCTCAAATCTTATTCTCCATCAGAGAATCCACACTGGAGAGAAACCCTATCCATGCAATGATTGTACTAAAAGTTTTAGTCGTCGTTCAGACCTCGTTAAACATCAAAGGATACACACTGGAGAGAAGCCGTATGCATGTAACCAGTGCAATAAAAGTTTCAGTCAAAGCTCAGACCTCACTAAACATCAGAGAGTGCACTCTGGGGAAAAGCCCTATCATTGTGATCATTGTGAGAAAGCCTTCAGCCAGAGTTCTGACCTTATTCTTCATCAGAGAATTCACACTGGAGAAAAACCATACCCATGCACACAGTGCAGCAAAAGTTTCAGCCAGAACTCAGACCTTATCAAACACCAGAGAATCCACACTGGGGAAAAACCCTATCAATGTCCTGAGTGTGGAAAGGCTTTTAGTCAGTGCTCAGCTCTTATCCTACATCAGAGGATCCACACTGGAGAAAAACCATATTCATGTGATCAGTGTGGCAAAAGCTTTAGTCGACGCTCTGATCTCACTAACCATCAAAGAATCCACGCTGGTGAAAAGCCATGTAAATGTGATGCATGTGGGAAAGCCTTCGGCACATGCCCTGAGCTTACTGAACACCAGGGAATCCACACTGGGGAGAGACCCCACACGTGTGTCCAATGCAGCAGAAGTTTTAGCTAGCTCTCTGGGCTTATTAATCATGAGACAGTCCATTCTGAGGAAGGCAGGCTAAGTATGATAAATGTGGGAAAACCTTTAGAGTATTTGCAGACTTTATTTCATACCAGAGACACTATACCAGAAAAAAATCTTAGGAATGCTATTGATTATGAAAACGGTTTTAATCAGTGCTCAACTCTTGTGCTACATTAAAAGGAAACACTAGACAGAAAACACAAGTTCTACAATGAAAGCTTAACTGAGAGTTCAGAAATTACTAAACTTAAGATTTTGAGTTCCATGAGTAATTGAGAAAACCTTCAATATGAATAAATATTACTGAATGTCAACAACAATGGAAAGAAATTTCTGTCATAATGAAAAAACAAAACAAGTCTCTGGTCTTTTATTCAAGTATAATCTACAAGGGGAGAGTTTTATCATTATAAGAAATAAATAACAATATTAATGCAGAGCCTTATCAGATACTGTAAAGATCAGTGTGATGGGGTGTGCAGTCAGCTCAGAAAGAAATGTATTAGTGTCATCTCAAACCTTTAGTGAGCCCTAATTATCTATTACATATTGGAGAAGTTACTTTAGAGAATGTGGGGAAAACCTAAATCCCTTCTATATCTTAATTGGCATTCACTCATAATTGGCATGTCACTTACCACCTGACAACAGAGAGTCCTACCTTATGCTCACATTACTTAATCTGTCATTAAATTCTCTGTGTGTGAACATGCTATGCTATTCTGGTATTAAACTTGTTAACTACATAATTCCAGTGCCCTATTTTCTCAGAAAAAAAATTTTTTTCTTTGCCCTAGTTTTGGTTTTCCTAAAAAGTAGGAATTTTCAGGTTCCTGCAATAGGCACAGAGAATATGGACTTACCTTGCTTTCAGTAATGCAGCCCATTTACCAGTGGTTTGAAATAACTTCTTCTACATTACCATTTTATCAGAGTTTCTTAAATATGTGAGACAATTTTTTAAATTCCATATGTCAGAGTCTAGCACTCTGTCATCTATAGATAAAAATGAGAGCTGAAGTAGTGCCCACATGACTAATTTGTATACCATATTCTGTCTAAAAATAAAGACACTGATTTTTTTCAAGTGGCAACATTTATCAGACTTTGTTGATTTCTGATATACATACAGTAATAGGTTACTATATGCAAAGTTTTCAACTGAAAAATAGAAACTTATTTAAAAATAACAATTTAAAATTGTTTTTCCAGTATTAACCATTTGTTAAGATTCCACTGCTATACACTGAATATTCCCTATAATCATCCAGTTACTATATCACTTTAACAGTTACTGTTATCTATAATGTGCAAGGCATTTTTTTTTTTTAGGTTTTGTGGTATATACAGAATATACAAAGCATATGTGATAAAGTCTGATGTATACAGAAAACACATGGCTCAGTACAATCATAGAGGTAGACAAGATGCTTATAAGAGGAAGTAGGGTTCAATTCTGACTGGAAAGAAAAAGTTTGGGGAGCTCCTGAGATTTGAGTTTTGAAGGATGGGATTAGAGGCAGGAAGGGAGTAGTCAACAAAGTCACAGAAGCAAGAAAGTGTAAGAAATGATGTGGAGTATGTGCTTAGTCATTAATTCATTCAATACACATTCAGTGTCAGGCACTACTGAGTACTACTCAAGGGGAGAGGAAGGGTTCCTGCCCTTACACTCAAGTGTTTGCAAATAATGACTAAAACATGTACTTAAGAGGGTAAGAATAAGGTGCAAATCAAAATGAAGTATGAGAAAAGACTTAAGGAGTATGATGCTAAACGAGCAGGCACTTCAACTTTCTGGCATTTAGTATCATGTAAAATGGAAGAGTACTAGTTAGGATAGGATTGACTTTCATATTTCTGTATTTGTTCTCAAGGTAATGGAAAGCCATTGAGGTCTTTGAACCAAGGAATGGCATGATCATCTTACTGCCTTCAGAAGAGTAAAGTTAAATGGGGAAGGAGCAGAAAGAAAAACTTTTGAAGTCTGGAAACAAAAGCATGAGGGTCATAAGCAGAAGAGCTAAGAGGCATTGACATGACAGTAAGTTGAGAAGGGAGTAGGAAAAGGTATGATTAATTAGCAGTTATTCTTTGGAGAATTTAAAAAGTGAAGAAATAGGATGATGAAATTTGTATCAAGTTTACCCTTCTCTCCTGAGGATAAATTTTAAGAGCCAACTGCTTACTACACAGCCCCATGATATCTTCCTCCTGAGGTCCCTATCCTGGCGAATTGCACTGCTAAGCACCTTGCCGTACAGCCATCCTGCACTCTCCACTTTCCCCAGTTTTCTAAATCCACTTGCTCACTAGGTTTTAGAAATGAGTTACAAAAGTAACACTACATATATATAAATATGATTTTTTAAAGTCTGACAATAACAAGCATTGAGAAGGAACATGGTAGATCAGTAATTGTATTACATCAGTAATTAATTACATATAAATGAACTTTGAGAAAAATTCTTGCATTTCTTATAGTTTATAGGGTACTTGCTTGGGCAAGACCCACTGTAAGAGCAAGGATCCAAGGAATTCAAAATTAAAGTATGGGGAAAAAAAAATAAAGTACAGAAAAAGATACTCCATTAAAACACTAACCAAAAGAAAGCTGTTAATTGCTGTACCAATATTAGACAAGAAGTAGACCTTAAAACCAAAGGCTTACTATAGATAAAAGGGGACATTTTTATTGATAAGAGTCAATTTACCTAGAAAATACAAATATTCCAAAGTATATACATCTAATAATTTTGCTTCAAAGTATGTAAAGCTAAAATTGACAGCAAAAATAAAATGAGAAATATGAATCTACAATCCTAGTGGAAGACTTTCCCACAGCTCTCAGTAAACAAGCAGAAAAAAAAATGTTTAAGAATATAGTACATGTGGGGGTGCCTGGGTGGCTCAGTGAGTTAAAGCCTCTGCCTTCGGCTCTGGTCATGATCCCAGGGTTCTGGGATCAAGCCCCGCATCGGGCTCTCTGCTGGGCAGGGAGCCTGCTTCCTCCTCTCTCTCTGCCTGCCTCTCTGCATACTTGTCATCTCTGTCTGTCAAATAA
Source organism: Meles meles (assembly GCF_922984935.1). NCBI lineage: Eukaryota > Metazoa > Chordata > Mammalia > Carnivora > Mustelidae > Meles > Meles meles. Next base: position 58,735,340 of record NC_060077.1, read on the forward strand.
ATTTAAAAAAAGAAAGAATATAGTACATGTGGACGTACAGGATAAGTTAATAAAATGACCTACTTGACATATAGAAAACAGTGCAACCAACACTGGCAGAAAACTCCTTTGGGGTGTACAAAGAACATTTACCATAGCTGACCATGTGCTGGTTTGTAAAGCAAGCCTCAGCAAATTTCATCAGACTGAAATAATTTAGTGTAGTGCTGTCCAATAGAACTTAATAGGTTCTTTTCAGTAGTGTTCAATACAGTAATCACATAGCTAATAGTCACTAGCCACATGTGGCTACTGAGCCCTTAAAATGTGGCTAATGTGACTGATGAACAACATTTTATTTAATTCTAATTAATTTAAATAGTCACATCTGGTTAGTGGCTACCACATTGGACAGGAAGGCTTAGCATGTTTTCAGACAACAATAAAATTAGCTAGAAACCAGTAACACATGCACACTAAAAAATAAATTCCCAAATGTTTAGAAATCAAGACAATTTAAATCACCTATAGGTAAAAGAAGTAAGCATAGTGGAAACTTGGAAGGTATCTTTGTCTGGATAACAGTAAAAATTGTGGGAAAGAACTAAAGAACTAAAGCCCTGATTAAAGAGAAATTTATAGCATACAGTGCCTGTATTAGGAAAGAAAGGGTTACAATTCACTGATTTAAATATCCATTGCGAGAAGTTAGAAAAAGAATAGTAAGTAAATCTAAATAAAGAATGTAGAGAGAGATTCATACAGTGCTGTTCTGGGTTCCCATCATATCTTAAAGGGAAATTTTCACAATGTCCAGAATATTTGATGTTCTTCAAATGAAGGAAGAGGGTGTTCTCAAATTCCTTGCAGCAGGAACCCACTCAGGTGGTACCAACTTGACTTCTAAGTGGAACAGTACATCTACAAAAGGAAAAGTGATGGCATCTTTAGCATAAATTTGGAGAGAACCTAGGAGTATCCTCTGTTGGCAGCTCAGGCCATTGTTGCCATGGAAACCCAACTGATGTCAGGGTCATGACCTTCAGGAATACTGGCCAGGGAGTTGTGCGGAAGTTTGCTGCTGTCCTTGGACCCCCCATTTGTGGCTGGCTGCTTCACTCCCAGAGCCTTCATTAACCAGATCCAGGGAGCATTCCAGGAACAAAGACTTCTGGTGGTTACTGCTGCCAGGGCTGACACCGACCTCTCGCAGACGTGTCTGGTGTTGACCTGCCCACCACAGCCATAGTAGAGCAACCCATCTGCTGTACGTGGACATCACCATCCCATAGGCAAGGAGCTCACTCACTGGGTCTGATGTGGAGGATGCCACCCAGGGAGGTCTGCGCATGCGTGGCACCAGGTCCTGGGTACGGCTAGAGGAGGTCCTTCCAGATCTCTCCTTCCACAGAGATTCTGAAGAGATTGTAGGGGCAGAGCAGACAGCTGCTGAAAAGGCTGTGACCACAGAGGAATTTCAGAGTGAACGGACGGCTCCGGCTCCTGGATTTACCGCTCCTCAACCTGAGGTCGCAGACCACTCTGAAGGCATGTGGGTGACCTCGGTGCCATGTCAGCGGATCCCTCCTGAAGTGTGGTCTGCAGTTCCCACTGCTCAGGTCCCTGAATGGAGAGGAATGACTGACTCCTGAGTGGCTTTAAGCTGTTCTTCCACAGACCCTTAAATTGAAAATGGGAATATGGTCGACAGACAATACACGGTTTATTAAAAAAAAAATGAAATGAAATTGTAGAGCATGAATTAATGAAACAGAAAGCAAATATTTCGGTTCAGCTTTTGAAAGAAATAAAATTGAGGATGCCCCAGCAAAACTGATCAAGGAAAAAAAAAGAGAGATGTACTGTTTGTCAGTGTAAGAAGCACAAAAGTGCCCATCAATGCACATCTACAGCTGTTACAGAGAGAATATAAAGGATACAACTAATAATTTCATCAAAAATTTTGAAATGTTATCCCATATTAGTTCAAGAAGAAATATAAAATCTAAACAATTTGGGGTCTACTAAGGAAATTGTAATTTAAAATTTTTCTTATAAATATTCCAGGCCAGATACCACAGTGAGGAATACTTCCAGATGTTAAAGGAAGAAGTAAACCAATCTTCCACAGCCTCTTCAAGGTAGTAGTGATGGGTCCGTAATCAAAGGAGCGAGACTGATACAAAGCGAAGGTCAAGCAAAGCTTTATTTCGTGCCAAGCATCGAGAATCAAACCAACCGTTTGGGGCCGCCTCTTAAGGAGAGGGCGACCCCTCCCTGCCTTACAGACTACCTTTTAAAGGGCAAAGGCCATGTGGTTGAGCCTGGCCACACGCAGGTGGCCAATCAGATTGTAACACAGAAAAACTTGCATAGTCATGCTAGGTCACACACGGGTGGCCATTTGAATTACAATTAACCCTATAGTAGATATTTGAACTAGCCTATCACCTTGGTCAGAATTGGCACCCAAAAGGGGCCCAAAAGGCGGGGCCCACACTCCTTGGTAGCTAGGGAGAGAGTATGCGTGCTCCATGATTGGATATCTTCACCTGGCCTGACCAGCCCTTATGTTTGGGCTCTGACCTGGGAATGGTCGACCATATTTTACTAGTTTCCCAGAATTGCTTTTAAGTAAGTTCCCCTGGGGGGTGGCGGGGGCAGGGCCAGTTTAAGTTTTACTGCATAAACAACAAAATCACTGTTTAACCACATGGAATTGCTGTGGCTAAATAGGCCCTTATAATAGGAAAAGATTGTACATTACCCAGCGAATTTTATGGAAGCTGTAGATTATGCTCCTTACAGAGCAAGATTTCATTCCTGGAACGAGACCAGGAGGACCCCGGCTTTTTCTAGATTTTCGCACTCCCTTCAGGCCTTTGATCACTCCAGCAGTCAGGGAGGAGCCGCTGAGCCTCCAGGGCATAGTAAAAGGAGTATTTTTTTCCGGACAGTTGGGATCCAGTTCTCTGACAGATCAAATCCATCTATAATATCATGCAATGCATACTTACCACATAACACTTCTCTAGGCAAAGAGTTTATTACTTGTTTATAAATGTGGTTTGAGTTAGATATTTTCACTGAATTTCATTTAACTTACTTCTTCAATGATAGAGCATGGAGCCAGTGGAATTCTCAGACCATCAGTTGGTCCAGGGGGCCCCATATGAAGTTCCATAGGAAGGGGAATATTTCTTGCCTGTAAGCCTTTTTTTTTTTTTTTTTAAGATTTTATGTATGCACTTGAGTGATAGAGCTAAAGGGAACAAGCCCGGGAGAGAGAGAAGCAGGGTCTCTGCAGAGCTCCATCCAAGGACCCTGGGATCATAATCTGAGGCAAAGCAGACTTCTAGCCAACTGAGCCACCCAGGTGCCCTGCCTGTAAGCCATTCTTTAGGGAAAAGTGTACCCATCTAAATTACAGGTCAGCAAAGTACTAGGTACTGCCACCTGTTCTTGTAAATGTTTTAATAGAATCCAGCCATGCCCATTTGTTCAGGTGTTATCTATGGCTGCTTTCTGCTACAATGGCAGAGTTGCAACTGAAACTGTAGGGCCTGCAAAGCTGAAAATATTTGTTATCTGGCCCTTTACAGAAGGGCCACATTTGCTGACTCCTGACCTAAATGAGAACTTTCCTTCTAAATTTTATTGATTTTGATTTTTTTGCTGATTATAAATGTACTGCTGACTCATGTAAAAAGCAAAAAATATGTAAAATATGTAAAAGAATAAAGAAAAGTCACTGTCTCAAGTCTATTTTGTGAACCTAGAAATTCGATGTGTGCCATTTTAATGTGAATTTTCTCCATCGTTAACAACATTTTACATGTCTGTAAGCACAGCTTTACAGCATCACGTTAAATTATGGTTATGGTGGATATTTATAGTTGCTTTCTCTGTATTCCCCCCACCCCAGCTCCACCCCAAGCTTTCTCAATAATAGCACCCACCCTGATTTTCCTTTAGTAATTCACCCTTACTGGGCCATTATGTTTTCCTTAACTTTGACTTTTGACATAATTTCAAACTTACAGAAAATTGCAAGAATAGTACAAAGAAATCCTATACACCCTTCGCCCAGATTCCCCAGGTGTTGGCATTTTGTTACAATTTCTTTATAATTCTCTACCTGTTTTGTTTAACCAGATATCTATCTATCTATCTATCATCTGTAGAGTTTTTTTCCAAGTAGTTTAAGAGTAAGTGGCAGATGCAGTGCCCCTTTGACTATTAAATGGAGGAAAAAGGAAGAGGATTTTAAGCCAAAGTGACGTGGTCTGCAATCTCTATGAGCTTCTCTGTGAGCTGACTGCTGTGCTGTGAACTGAGTGAAGTAGGGCAAGCAGGGAAGCAGGGAGGCTATGGGCCAAAACAACTGGAAGGACAAACCCCCACTCTCTAAGATAAAGGAGATTATGAGAGGAACAGGGAGAAATTAAAGGTTTGACGTTGGGGTATATTAGGTTTAAGATGCCTAATTAGTCATTGTTCCAAACACTTTACAAGCTGCTTCCTATTTGCAGAGTGGGTGTTCTGCTCGGATACCCATAACCCTCTAAGACCACTGCCTGCACCATCCACCCCTGCGGTTGCAGGGCCACAGAACTGCAGGTCCAGGGAGCTACTGACTTGCACTTGACCTCTGGCCTGCGGCTCCTCTTGTGTGAGGCTGAATGGTTACCACCTGGAAGTGTGGAGGAATTCTCATTCAGTGGTAGAAACACACCAGAGGGCAGGAGAGTCTGCAGAAATGTCTTCTCCCTCCTCTGCCGTCACGGTGAGCTCCCCCACCGTGCTGGTGCTCAGAACGCACAGTGAGACTAAGCAAACAGCTTTTGGGAAGCTGTTAGATGCCCCAGCAACACCCGCTTGTATGTGCTCTCCTTCCTTCCTTCACCTCCCATTTAACCCTCCTCAAACTTTTCTGGGTTTGCATCACCCAAAAAAGGCTTAGCAATAAGGTTTTGTTTTTGTCGTTTTGGGTTTTGTTTTTGTTTTTATCTTAGGCCCTATTTCCTTAGGAACTCAGACTAAGGCAGGCATCAGAGTGGCTATTGCTGGGATATATGAGCCTGTGGTTCAGAGAAGAGGTGTAGGCTGAGATACAGACTTTGCAGCCATCGGTAAAATTTAAGGAGATAAGACCAGATGAGATCACCCAGGAAGAGAATATAGATAGAAAAGGAGACTTGAACCCTGAGCCCTGAGCCACCACAGCATGTAGAAGTCCAGAGAGATGAAGAGAGAGCTGCCTTGAGACTGAGGAGAAATGCCCCATGAGGTAGAGAAAAACCAAACATGTTGTTCTCAAAGCCAAATGTAAATATGTCAATTATGCAAAATACTCCTGAAGGTGTAACCAGTAGATGTCTAGTAAATGAGTATTGGAATCAGCAATATTGAGGCAAGCAAACTTTACTACAACTCTTTAGGTGGATAAGAATTTGTATAACATACAGTGATGTCACATCTCTCATTCCTGACATAATATTTATTTTCTTTCTTTTCCCACATTCCCCCTTCCCACTCCCCAACAATCTGGTTAGAAGTTTATTAATTTTATTAATCTTTTTTATAAGTTAACTTTTGGTTTGAAAAGAATATAGAAATTTTTTCTAGCTTTTGTGTTATTTTGTTGATTTCCAATCTAATCTTTGCTATTTCCTTTCTTCTCTGTACTTTAGGTTTAATTTGTTCTTATTTTGGTTTCTTAGGATGGAAGGTGAGGTAACTGAATTAAGACTTTTTCTTTTTTTAGATACAGCGAGCAAGTGCACAGGAGTGGGGGCAGGGGGCAGAGGGAGAGAGAATCCCAAGCAGGCTCCACACCAAGCGCAGAGGCTGCTGCAGGACTGGATTCAGGACCCTGAGATCAGGACCTGAGCTGAAATCGAGTCGGGCACTTAACCAACTGAGCCACCCAGGTGCCCCACAACTTTTTTTTTTCTGTTTTATTGCTATAAATTTCCCCATAAGTACTGCATTCCATAGATTATTTTTTCAACTATTTCTCTATACTTCTCTCGCCTTTGAGGACTCAGACTATGATTACACATATCAGGCACTTGACATTGTACCACAGCAAGTCGATGCTCTACGCATTTTTTCTCAATATTTTCCTCTATTTTTCATTTTGGAGAGTTTCTATTGGTATGTCATATAATTTTTTTCTTCCTCTCTTCTATTATGCATTAACTACAATTAATCCCATCTGTTTGTTGGTTTTGTTTTTTTAAAATCTCAGACATTGTAGTTTTTTTGTCTTTAGAATTTAGTTTGGTTGTTTTTTTATACCTTTCATGTCTCTACCAAACATGTTCAGTGTTTCCACTAGCTTCTTGGTCATATGGAATGTAGTTATAATTGTCTTAATGTGCTTGTCTATTAATTCTTTATCATTTCTGGGGCAATTGAGTGATTTTTCTTATTATGGGTTGTATTTTCCTGGTTCATTGCTTGATTTATAATTTTTGATTGGATACCAGACATTATGCATTGTGCCTTAGCAGGTAGGTGCTGGATTTTTAAAAATATATTCTTGAGTTTTGTTCTGGGATGTATTTAAATTATTTGGATACAGTTTTATCCTCTCAGTTCTTACTCTGAAGTATCTTTTAGGGAATATGAGTCTAGGGTTCAGTTTTTCTCCACTAAGGAGGCAGAACCCTTCCTACTGTTCAAATCCAGAGTTTCTCACCATCAGCAAGATTGATATTTAGGACTGGTTAATTTGTTATGCATTGTAGGATATTTAGCAGCATCTCTGGCCTCTACCCACAAGACGCCAGTAGAACTCATCTTGTCTGGTTATAACAATCAAAAAACATCTCCAGATGTTGCCAAATGTTGGAGAGGGCGATAGTGGCAGGCAAATCTGCACTTGAGAACCAATGTTCAGACGTCCTATGAATTATGAGATTTTTCTAACAGGTACCCTTGGTGAGCTCCAGTGATTTTTCTCTCTCATCCTTATGGATGTTTTTTCCCCCACCTCAGGTAGTTTTCCCTATACAAATGTGCTCATCAGTATTCAACTAGAGGGGGTCCCCTCTGCAGATCTCCAGTGTTCCCTGTCTAGTTCTTTCCTATCTGGTACATTGCCCGGTAAAAGCCACCACTGTGGCCTCCCAGGATCCCTTGCTCATCTTCTCAACTTAGGGAGTGTGCCAGGCTCCGCTTGAGTTCTCCTCTCCTGTGCTGAGGCCTAGAAACTCTCTCCAGGTAGTAAACTGAGACAACCCAAGGTTGCTTCACTTGTTTCCCATCTCTCAGGGATCCCATCTCTCTGATCCTTTATGGAATATATTTTACGTTTGTTCAGGCAAGTTAGATCTGGTCATCTTGGCCCAATGGATTTTGTGTGTTCATGATTTAAAAACAAAACAAATTTGCATCATAAAAAATCCAGGAGAGGAAAATTGATACTGCAAGATGGAGAATGTTTGAAATATCCCTTTGAATAAGTATGAAAGGACAGCTTAAAGCCAGTGGAGGATTCAGGCAGCAGCACAGATGATCCAAAGTTAAGAGGAAAGAAGGCATTAACAAACCAAGATACGGGCATCTTACTCTTTCCTTTTTCCCCCTGTTGTAAATATCAGCGTAATAGGTACAGATGGGGATAGGTATAGAGAGAACATTTATATATGTGTATAGAGAAACTTAAAACGTTAATGGGATGTTACTAAGATTGTAGACTCATGGGTCACTTTTTTGGTGATTTTCACTTCTAAATCCTATTATTGCCTTCATAAAGACAATATGCAAAGAAGCATTTAAGAATTTACATATGGAGCTGGACACTTCGTTCTATTCTTAGCACCCAGTTATGCTACTTCTCTGCCACAAAATGGGTTCCCATCTCATTCAAAGTAAGTAATAGCCCTACCAATGACTGGTCCCCTTTCCCGCATTTATTCGCAGGCTAACCCATTATTTTACCTCGTGTTTATTCTTCTTCAGTGACTCTGCCTCCTTGCTGTTTCCTGAACAAATCAGGCATTGCTCCCACATCAAGCTCTTTGCACTTGCTGTTCCCACACATGGAACGTCCTTCTTCTAGTCTCATGGCTTGCTTTCTTATACTTATTCCCATCTTTCCTCAAATTTCCCTTCTTTCCCCAATATTTTCTCATCATTCATTCACATGACTTATGAATATGCATTTCCTTTTTCTACTGCTGTGTGTAGTTTTCACACACAGAAGCAATAGACGTGAACTCGTAAGTTTTGCACGTTAGCAACTTCAAATCCCCAGGTCTGATAATAAAATTAGGGCCCCAGAGAATTGTTTGGGGAGGGGAGGGCAAAATTATGCCATGGGGAGGGGCTTCAAGGGTCACATACAGGGGGTGTTTGAGGGGAATATTCAAAGAGCAGTGGTTGGAGGTGGATACAGCATAGACTTGGCAGCATAATCCCCAGTCCCGAGTCCTAGATTAATGAATCTCTATGAAGGATGGAAGAGCAATGCCAGACACAATTGTGCAAAAAGCTTCTCATGCACACATTTCCAACGCCAATGTTTTGTTATTGTTGGAATGTAAAATGTTATGTGTGTGGTGCAGACAGGGTAGAGTAACAAATGGCAGAAGCTGACAGAGGCCAAGTCATGGAAGGCCATGCTAATTTTATTAACCTATATAGTGCATAAAGTGTTAATTCTAGAGTTTAGAATTACAAAGCTTTTCTACAATTCAATAAGAAAATACAAAGAACCTATATTAATCAGGACAGAAACCCAATTCAGTTATTTTAAACAAGAAAGGGACTTTATTGGCTCACAAAACTTTAAAGTTCGGAGGTAGGGCAGGCTTTAGGCACAGCTGGATCTAGGGCCTCCAGAAAAATGACATCAGAACTGAGTTCTCATTTCTTTCTGCTAGCTTCTGAGTTTCTCCTCAGACTCTCTCCACATGGTGTAAATTCAGGCTTACACAGTCTTTAGTTCATAGAATCTCTGTAGAGCCTTCTTTCCAATAGTTCCAGCAGAAGTTCTGTTGAGAGCTCTCTTTAGCCTGGCTTGAGTTACATGCCCATTCTTTTAATCACTGTGGCTAAGAAGCTGCAGGACTCAGGAAGGCCAAACCGGGTCACCTACTCATCTAAGCCACAGGGAATGGGTTCCCCACAAATAAATAAGGATTCTGTTACCAGACAATGGGGAAAGAGATGCTGAACAACAACAACAAAACCCCCAAACACCCAACATAGATCCACACATAACCCAACAGAAAAGCTATTATAGGTAAAGGACATGAACAAACAATCCATGATAGAAGTGGCGAATAAACGTATGAAAATAACCTCAACCTCACCATTAATCAGGGAAATACAAGATGATTTTTTTTTTCTTTTTTGCCCATCAGATAACAATTACCAAGCATAGGTAAGGCTATGTGGGGAAATGAGCGCTTTCCATACATAGGGTAAAAATAGAAAGTTATAAAGACCTTTGGGAAGGCTAAGATGGGTCAAGCAGAAAGCATATCCTTGGACCCAACTATCCACCTCACACAACTCCATCCTAAAGAAATTCACACATGTGCACAGAAATGTATGAAAAAGATGTTTACTTTGGCAGTGTAAATAGCAAGAGAAAAAGGGAATAGTTGAATAATGGGATTTTCATAGTATTGCATCCTAATCAACCACTAAAGAAATTTAAAGCCCCAGGATTTTTTTAGACTAAAGGAAAACCAAAAATAAGGAAGGTGAACAATACATATATATCATTTTATTTATGTAAAAATAGCAGTTATTGTTATGTATATTCATATGGAAATGTATGGAAAGGCAGCTAGATGGATTTATGCCAAACTGTGGATGGTGGAATGTGACTGGAAGTGCTGGAGAAAAGGGCCTCTCTGCTCTTATACTTGTGTATTAAGTTTAGTATAATGAGATGGTAGTCATCTATACTTTCATAATTAAAAAAAGAAAAATGGCAAACAGCTCTCAACAGGAAATGCAAATGGCCAATAAACATAAAAAGATGTTCCTCCTTATTAATAAAAAGACAAATTTCACCTACCAGAGTGGTAAAAACATTCAGGATTCAGGGTTGGTGGGAGTGGGGGCAGACAGGCACTCTACTCATGGGAGTTGCAAATTGGTACCATCTTTTTGGTGCTAGTTCTCAACACGTTAAATGCGCACATTCTCTGACCTGATAAATCTATTTCTTGCTATTTATCCTACAGAAATAATATCCACACAGGCAGCAAAATAAATGGATAAGGATGGTACCTATCCCTTTATAATAAAAAATTGGAAAGAACTTCTTTTCCATCAATAAGGGGTTAAATAAATTACAGTGTATTCATGCAATGGAGCAGTGTGCAGCCATAAAGAACAATGTCTACATCGAGGTGAGAGGGAGGGGAGGCAATTTCAGTGCAGTACATGGAAAACGGGGCTATGTACCTACCTCATATGGTTGCTGTGAGGACTAAGAGCTAATCCACGGCAAAGCGCTTCCAACAGTGCCCGTGCACAGCAACCTCAGTGTCAACTATTAACAACATTTTGCTTAAATATGTATATTCCTAAGTCTGGAAGAATAGCAAACCAAGTAAGTATTACTTCTGAGGAAGAGTGTGAAGAGGAATGTCCTTTTTCCATTTTATATTTCCGTACTGACATTTAGCAATCAAGGTTGAACAGCCCTCACTCACTACACCGTGAATAGATAGATATCCCTGTTAAGTTCACAGTTCTAGACTTGAGTTTTAGATCTAACTGGCCACACGCAAGTCACACAATCTCTGAACCTTTTTTTCCTTGTCTACCAATCTAAGTGAGATAGGTATAGTGACTGATCCGATGCCTGGTGTGCAGATTATTGCAATATGTACAACCCTCCCTTCAATTTACTAAATGTGATACGCACATTGCTAAGTCAAATTTTGGGGGTTTAACCTCCAAGAAAACCAGAAAAAACTTTAGCAATAATCAGCAAATGCTCAGTAGCTACTGGGCAGTTATCAGTGGTCTGCATGCCATTAACAGTGACTGCTCTTTTACTAACCAAACAGATGGCACTGCTTGGCAATGGACACCACTTCATCAGAGGCTGGGCAGCCCCCAGAATTGCTAACTGTGACTACCTGCGGGGGTATAAATTAATGTCTGGATGAAATAATAAATCACTGAAGAGTTACTTTAAATCAATTTGTCTAGGGACTTTAGCCTAACAGAAGATGGTGAGTACACAGACTACCATTTCTTTTCCCATATACCCTCATCCAGTCTTTTTGGGTCCAGCCCAGTTTTCCCACAGAGCCTTGCCTTAGCCTCAGAATCCCTTCTAAACAACGCACAGGTATCAGAGCTGACAAGATAAACTCGTATTTGCCAAGTCTAACACCACTTTTTCTAAGCTCTGACATGATACCAAACATCTTTGGCATTTGTGACAAACGTACCACAGGGAAGCTTCTTTGTATACAGGAAAGATGTAAGTCTAAAAAAAGGGTGAAATTCTAGCTACTGAGAGGTTGCTCCCTTCTTACCTACTCTGATACAAGAATTCTGTCATTTCAGCAGAAGTACTAAAATTTTGCCACCTCAAAACCTACTTGGAAAGAAGCCAGTTATAAATAAATAAATCAACTCAAGATTGTTTTATCTTAGAGCGGAGGAGTTTATAGCTTTATTGGACATTGACTTGTTTCCTCTCAGCCACAAAGAGAAAAAGACCCAAACAAAAGTCCCTACATTTTCTTGTATAACTTAAAATACATTATATCATTACTACATATTTATACTTCAATAAATCTTAATCTATAAAGCACATTTCTTATAATTAATTGTTATCAGGAAATCTATAAACAAGCTCCATTCTGCCTCACTTTTCCACCAGCTGGCCTTGCATTTATTACTATGCTTTTTAACAGGCTCATGCAAATCTCACCTTCCGTTTTCAAATTTGATCCAAGCACCAGATGTAACCAAAATCCCTGGAACTATGAAATCTTTTTATTCACATGGGTCATTCTCCACACAATTAATGCCCCCTATAAAAAAGTCTTTCCTCATATTCTCTATTTTAACTTCCAGAGTTTTCCACTAAACAGTAAAACCACAGTACTTGGGATTCTCAGCCAAGGAGTATATAATCCTACTACTACAATGTATTACTTTTTATACATTTTTTAAAATGTGTTAAGACTTAAAATTAAAAAAAAAATAGTTCAGTCAATTCTGATAGTTAATAAACTAGTTGTTAATAACCTATTATTTTTAAATAGAACAATCCATTCAACTTAACATGTAAGTACAACCTCAATGCTATTAGAGATTGATTAGTTTTTTTAAAAGACCCACAAACCTCCAAACTGTGTTAAGAGTATCTTGGACTCACCTCTGAAGATTGCTGGAGAGCTGGCTAGCTCTATGAGCAGAGTCTTCTTTTCCCCCAAATACGACACCCTGGTAAGAGAACTATGGCTCTGCCAATCTCAGAGATGACCTCCCCCAGGACTGCTCAGAGGGAAGCAGCTAACCCACATGAAACAGCTAACCCACATGAAACAGCTTTAGACCAAATCCCCAATGATTTACAGTGGAAGAAATATCTACCTACCTATGGTAGGGTTACAGTACCTAGCACAGTGCCTTGTCGGTAGAAAATGTTTAATAATAAATGCATGGCTGTTTTGTTAGCCTGGTGTGCAACCCTTTTGTACCAAAAGAATAAAACAGCAAACCTGATACTTGTTGCCTACCTGTCATGGATTTTTATGTCCTTAACCAAAAAAAGGCAAAATAATAAATTAGATCTTCAAGTCTCTTATTTTCTAAAAGCCAAGACAGACCATTACCCTCCTGTTTACATTTGCCCTTCAACACTGCCGTTCACTACAAATTCTTCCCTAGTGTTAGAATGTCTACTCCCATAGCTTTACAAGTGTTTACTGTTCACTGTCCACTTTCTACTGGTAACACAGGAGACCATTATTCTCATTAGTGGGATGCCATCAAATTAGACAGTATAAGTGGTGTTTGAGTTTCCCTGCAGGCAGATAATTACACTGAGATAAATTCTTGATATGCTTCAATTCTTGGATCAAAGTATTTGTCTTGCCCAATCTAGGTGTCCCATTCACTTTTTGATGTTTTATCACCATCACTTATCTGAGTTTTAAGGCTCATTTTACTTTGAGGCTTTTGGTCATCCTTTATCTTCTATTTTCTGAAATGCATATTCAAACTAGGTAAAAGGAAGCAGAAGGGTAAATCTTTTAAAAATGGTTTCGGTTTTCAGGTTTTATAATTCCTATGTTGCCTTTTAATGTAGAAGGGAATGTATCCTTGCAAAGAACATTTTAATGATCAAAAAAGAAATAATGTCTGTCTAAAAAGGAAACTTTCAAGGGACAAAGAATCAGGTAGTTCATTTTTTGGAAAAATAATAATATAAATATCACATGGAAGATTTAGGCATTAACACCTGAATTAAGTTGAAAATTTCAGTTTCTAGGCAGGTATGACATCGTTTCTTTCAAGATAAAATAATGGTGGGTGAAGATTTTCTACATTTCCCAGTGGATTTTCTAACAGTCTATATAGGGAAATAAAACTATTATTTATCATTTCATGTTTTTAATTTTGTCTTCATTTCTGAAGAAAAAGACCTGAGTGCTGATTTTTTTTTGTAATTTCTTATACTTTCACAACATTCAGAAGTTTTTCTGCATTGTGTCTTCGCTGATGTCTAAAAAGATTTGAGCTTTGACTATAAGATTTCCCACACTGAACGCATTCATAAGGTTTCTCCCCAGTATGGATTCTCTGATGATTAATGAGCCCAGAATTCTGGCTAAAGGCTTTTCCACATTCAAGACATTTGTAAGGTTTTTCTCCAGTATGGACTCTCTGATGCTGCACAAGGATAGAACTTCTGCTGAATGCTTTCCCACATTCAACACATCCATAGGGTTTCTCCCCACTGTGGATTCTTTGATGAAGAATGAGGGCTGAACCCTGACTGAAGTGTTTTCCACATTCATCACATATATGCTGTTTCTTTCGAGAGGGATTTCTCTTTCTTTCAAATCTGCCCTTGGGGAAACAGGCTTCTCCGTACTTAAAAATTTGAGGAACACCTATATTGAGAGTTCCAGGAACTTCATGAGATTCTGCTGCTGAAGGAATCTCCTGCTTTGGAGCTAGTGCTCCATTTTCAGTCCTACCATCATTGTCTGAAATAAAGAAAAAATGTTATTATCACTCGTTTTCTATTCTGGAAGGAGAGAGACCTAAAGAAAAATTTAGTAAAACTGAACTAAAAGTAAAGAGCCTGCATATATCTACAAAGAGCACTCTGAAAACTGGTGGTAAGGTGGCCTACTCCAAAAAAAAAAAGGAAATGACCGATTATGAGGCTAAGGGAGGTAATGGCATGCTAACATAATGAGGAATTAAAAGGTTAGCACCTGAATAAAAGTGGTAACATAAGCACGTGGGCTATATAATACTAGTCAGACAACAACGGGCAGAATGATGGCAAATTCTAAGATTGTCAGACAAAGTGATACAAGCTAGGTCTGGTTGAAATGTCCTAAGAAATATAAAATTGGCCATCAGGAAGTCATTACAATATTTTTTTGTTCTGAGGAAGGGAGAAATTACATCAGATTATTATGGTGTAAATAACAAGCAATCCGTCAGAAAAATGACTATTTCTGAAATGAGCAAGACCAGGCAGATTACAGCCAACACTACACTAAAAGCAGAACCCAGAAGATGTCCTAATAAGAAACTGAAGATAAACTGGGGGTATTCTCTGTTAACTCAGGACATAACACATATATTCAAAAGTTTCTTGCAAAGTGACAGTTTTCCTGTAAATGAAGGTTGCCCTACTTGGTATTTGGCGTGGTACTTAGAGGAGTTATTATTTCTGAGCCTCAGTTAAGTGAGTCCAGTGAAACAAAAACCTGAATTACCAACATGGGACCATTAAACTCCTGCAAGAAGCAGTATGAGCAAGTCTCATTTCAGACTTTCCTGAAACTTCAAGCTTTGAAGAGCACAGTTAGAGGGTGAGCAGCAGCAATCAGAAAAGTGGTAAACAGTGAGCAATTCTATAACAATTACAAAAGAGATAAAGTCAAGAGAGAAGACTAACAACTGAAGGGTGCAGTGGATCACGGAGGCGTGGAGACATGAACAACAGATAAACAAGTGTTAAAGTTATGTGGGGACAAATGGCACAGAAAGAAAGAAGTTCCCCAGTGTGACAGAGACCAGACCCCTGAAATGATGCCATTTACGAATAGGGGAAAACTATTCGAAAATTCAGGCAGGGGAGAAATTTTCTACCCAAGAAAATATCACCTCCAATGACCATGGATAGTGGTTCCGGAACTTCCTTCCAGAGAAAACTGTTTTCACGAAACATGTAAAACTACAGGCTCTCAGCAGACGTCAGTCTCACCCCGCCAGTTCTCGTTCCCTAGCATGGTCCTCTCAGATGGGAAGAAAACGTGATGAGACCCCATCTCTGGCACATACCAGCATTATTTACAACTACCTCACTGAAAGATTCCCAAAGCAGTCTCAAATAAATATGAACACAAACCCAGCAGGTTTAGAACATACTGGGCTGTATCAAAGTACACTAGTCTATGGTGTCGATTGCCAATACACTGGGAAAGACTAGTTTAAATGACATATTATAATCATGAGTTATTTTTCTGTACTTAAAGCATATTTTAGGCACAGAGCCTGTTTTTGCATAAATACCTGGAAAATATTAAAGTTTTATCCAAGTATCATTTCTACAAAAGATGCTTCTTAGGAAAAAAAAAGGCTCTAAGTAGGATGTTGAAGAAAAAACAAAAATAATCAAAAATTTAGAAAGACTTCGGGGCGCCTGGGTGGCTCAGTGGGTTAAAGCCTCTGCCTTCGGCTCAGGTCATGATCCCAGGGTCCTGGGATCAAGCCCCGCATCGGGCTCTCTGCTCTGCAGGGAGCCTGCTTCCTCCTCTCTCTCTGCCTGCCTCCTCTCTCTCTGCCTGCCTCTCTGCCTACTTGTGATCTCTCTCTGTCAAATAAATAAAATATTTAAAAAAAAAATTTAGAAAGACTTCAGTGGTCAGCAACAAAAAGAATGGATTTGAAGAGGCTTCAGGTAAGCCTATTATGCCAAGAGGATTAGGCAGGAGACTGAAAGGATATGAAACAGATGACAGAGAATACTGCATGCAAAATAAGGGACTTAGAGGCGCCTAGGTGGCTCAGTTGGTTAAGTGGTTAAGTGTCTGCCTTCGGCTGAGATCGTGATCCCAGGGTCCTGGGATGAAGCCCTGCGTCTGGCTCCTGGCTCAGTGGGGAGCCTGCTTCTCCCTCTCCTCTCCACTCGTGATCTCTGTCACACACTCTCTCTCTCCAAAAAATAAATAAAATATTAATAAGTAAATAAATAAATAAATAAGGGACCTAATCTACAAGTGGGTGCTGGCTCAACTTAAGGCAAATGTCAGCCTGAAATGGGCAGGTCTTCAAGAGGTAAAGGGAAGAAAAGGCTGATGATGTTAATGCCTAAGAATTAAAAAAACTGCAGTCTGCAAACCATTTTAAGAATCAAGATCCTATAGTGTGTCTATGTCTACAAAACCAGGTTAAGGTGATTATTCCCTAAAACTGCAGTCTGCAAACCATTGTAAGAATCAAGATCCTGTAGTGTGTCTATGTCTACAAAACCAGGTTAAGGTGATTATTCCCTATCCCCTAGTGGGAACAAGCAAGGAGTTCTGGACAAAAAGCCCACACTCCCCTTATCCCTCTAGCCCACTTGGAGTTTTGGTCCTCACCACAGTGCCTTAGGGAATGGAGCTCCCAGGATGCCCACTTGAGCTGGTTCTCCACAGCATCAAGCTCAGAATTTGGTAATCCCTGAGCTTCTTCTTGAGAAACTATTTCCTCTACCAGAACTTCTCGTTTTCGTCGACGGAGAGAAACCTGGAAAAAATGAAGTTTGGCTCAGGTGAGAAGAAATCTTACAAGACAGAACTAAAAACACGCAAGAGAAACCATAACGACACACATTCTGCAGGGGCCGGTATGACAAAGCATGGTTAGAGGGGAACAGTGCGGGGGTGGGCAGGGTGGGGATAAACATTATTTTTAATTTGAGCAGAATTAACTAAGGAGCTTTGCCTACTGCTATGCCAGTGCTTTTGACCCAAGAGAGTGACAGGAGCAGACTCACTGGCTGTCCTGGGTCATCGAGCTCACTCTCTAAATCCTCCAGCACTGTCACGGCCTCCTCTCCGTTCTCTGGATGATGCTCTCGAACCCAGGTCTGCAGTTCCTTGGGTAGGATGGCAACAAACTGCTCCAGCACTACCAGCTCCAAAATTTGTTCTTTCGTGTGTGTCTCTGGCCTGAGCCATAGACGGCAAAGTTCTCGAAGCTGGCTCACAGCTTCACGGGGCCCAGGGGAATCCTGGTATCCAAACTGCCTGAATCGCTGTCGGAAAACCTCTGGATCAGGAAGATGGTTCCAGGGGATGCTTGATCCCTCTTCACCATCAGGATCCTCCTCCAACTTCACTCTCAGAATTTTTTCCTCTTCATCTGGAGTTGGGATTATAAGTATTGAATCTTCTTCCACGGACTGTGCAGACATCCTGATTTATAATACTTAAAGAAAAGTCAATCAAGGCAGGATACAAGCCTCAGGGAAATACCGTTTTCTTCACAGGCACTCCTGAGGGACAAGAAATTAAAACAAACGTAAATAACCAAATATCCTAAAAATCTGAACATATACTGACAAGGAAGTAAAAGATACTTTTTTTTTTTTTACCAGATTAAAAATTCCAATCAATAACCTACAGAAGCTGGCAAACTACAGCCAAATCTGGCTTGCTACAGATTTTCGTACAATGTGTACTAAGAGTTTTCATTATTACATGGTTGTAAAAAACCACAATACTTCATGATGTGTGAAAGTGATAAGAAATTAAAATGTTTGAGTCCATAAATAATTTTATTTGTCCACGGTTCATGTTACAAAGGCAGAGTTGAGTAGTGTATGAAAAACCTAATATTTACTATCCAGTCCTTTAGAAAAAAATTGGCCCATATGTGACCTGCTAAGTCAACAAACCTTATTTCAATAATCAAAAGAGTCCAAGTAGAAACCTGCCCAACTCAGTGTTTTTTAAATGCATTTGACCCTGGAACACATTACTTGCAACTCAAGACTTGTGGTCTCTGACCTATGCAGGTCAATTCAAAGCAGGGACTGCTTTTTCTGTTATCTGTTTAAAAATTATTTAACAAAATGCTTTTAGGAGTTAAGAAAGATCTTTTAAATGTTCAAGAACTCCCTGAGCTTAAAATGTGTGTGAAGAAATATCCACTTGCTCAGTAACAGATTAATACAGAAAAGAAACCTAACCACCAGGTGCCATGAAATGCAAATACTATTCAGTCACCCACGACACCGTAACTACATTTAAATCCATAATGACCCGCACCAACCACCGCGAATTCAATGAAGAGAAGGGACTAGAATAACACCGTTAACTTCTTGCATCGGCCGGCTCAGTTTCATCATTTCACACTGGATGACTCACAGTTTTCCCAGCTTCTACCTTCAGGGAAACCTTGTGCTGTGATTTCTGAGCCTTTCCTTGTATTTGCACAGTCATGCCCATGCCACTGTTTACCACACATACTAGGAATGAGCGATGCAGCTACTCCGTGTATCTATTAGGGCCCGGAATCTGAAAACCAAAGATTTCACAAAACTTCCTGTAACCCTAACAAGGCTAGTTATCAGAATAAACCTTATCAGAGAAGTAACGCAAACACGTTTAATTACTCTGGAGTGTGGCGGCCTTTTAAATAGGGTTTAGCCAACAGATTCGTTGGTTCCTATTCCAGGACCCTACCTTATCACAGACTCAATCATTCCATAGGAAAGAAATCTCTCCCTTTTATGTCCTCTAACGGCAGCCTGCTCCTGGCCCGTCAAGGAGGCACAAGGAGGAAAGGCCCGCGGTCGCTACAGTGTTTGGAAGCGGAGCCACGTCCCAGGTGATCTCGCCTCACTTCCGCGGAGTTTCATGCAAACCCCGTCCCCGCCCCGGCGTCCACCAGACCCTCTTCCCCTTATTCCCGCCGGCGGATTTCAGATGACCAAAGGCCACACTGCCCCAACAGCGTCGGGGCGACGGCACTTCCGTCCGCGTCCGGCGGAACTACAAGCCCCGGCAGCACCCGCGCAAGGCCCGCCCTCTCCCACCTCCGCCCAAAACGAGTCCCAGAACCCTCCGCGAGACGCCAGGCCTCGAAATAGAACAAAACCGGCCGATGGGGGAGGGGGAGAACCGAGGGTCGCGGAGGGCAGAGGAGATGGGGGATTCTCCGATGGTGCTGAAAGTCCAATCTGGCTTTCCTTCTCCACCTATCCGCCCCCCAACTACTGGACCCGGCGACCGCGGCCTGTCCTCCGCGCTTCCAGGGAAGCCGAGGAAGGTCCCCGCCAAGCTTCTTCGCTGCCTCCTGCCAAGAGGTCCGCAGCCTCTTAGCCCAGAGGCCCCCTCACCCCCTTCCCCCCATTCTCGCGCAAACCTCCAACTCAGGATTCGCAGCAGCTTCGCTGTCCAAAGCAGACGCAGAAACGCCGCTCACAAGCCGTTTCCCAGAAGCCCCCGGCGCGGACTGCTTCCGGTCTGCGGGTCCCAGGAGGCGGGGAGAGGCGAAGCCGCGCGTTGTCATGGAGATGCGCTCCGGGCGGGGGAGGGGCGGCAAGACGACAATGACCGCTTTGAGGCTGCGCTTGGCATTGCGCCTCTCTCCTCATAGATCCGGGAGTTCTGTGTTCCGCTTAAGAGAAAGAGAAAAGAAAGAGAGAATTCTGCCATTAAGATCGTCTTTACGGTTTCATAAGCCGTCTCACAGGCGGTATTATCTCATACGAAGCTCACTGTAACCCTCTGAAAGAAGTAATAAAAGCGAGTATTTATGAGTGCTTGCTACATTGGACCAGCTACCTATATTGTTTTCACAGCAGGTCTGGATGGCAAGAACTTTTTTTGTCCCCATATCACAGCCGAGATAGATAACCGAGGCACAAGTAAATTACTTGCCTAGAGCTCATAACTAGTAAGGGGGAGACAAAATTTGAAACCAAAGCATGACTTCAACCTTCGGCTCCCACACATATTACGCATCTTTATTTTGACCAAATCATCTGTCAGGCAAGCAAGATGAGACTCTTAAGAGCTTTGGCAGTGATCTCAGTGAATTCGCAGAGTGCATGGTCATCTTCTGACTTCAGACTTGACATTTTACATCACAAAACAGCTGCTGACGTTTTCATTTGAAAAGTAAGCCAGCCCACTTCATTCCCCTATTTAAAGGCCTTCAAAGGATCCCTACTGCCTTAAGTGTGATATAAAAACTCCTCACACTGGCCTGCAAGGGCCCCTGCGATCTGTTCCCTGCCTCCCGACTCTGACTTCAGCTCTTAGGCTCGTTGGGACCCTGGATTCTTAGCCTTACTGGTAGTCTCCCCACGCTTCCTATCAGAGTAGAGTGATCTCATTTATTCATTTCCCCATTCTTTACTTTTTTTTTCTTTCTTTCTTTTTTTTTGTATGTAAGTCCCATAAGGTCAAGGACCTTGTTTGTTTTGTACACCACAGTATCCCCACCTAGTTCTAGGATGCTAACTGCCTGGTACATAGAGAACTCAATAAATATTTGTTAAATAAATGAATTGTGGCTTGCCACACTGCCCCTTTTGCTAGGTCACATGTCAGGCATCAGAAACCGCACAAAAGAGCCCTGTTGTTTAAGGTCTCTGTTAGAAGTGCAGTTCCAGCCTTCCAGAAACATTTCAAGATCCTCAGGCTTCAGCTTTCTGCTTCATACAGGGCTTCATAAATTGCCCTCAGCCTCTGCTGGATTCATGAATGAGAGCAAGCTGCTGATGGGATAGCACTAATTTACTACCTGACAGGAACTTTGTCTCCCCAGAACTCCTGCTAACTGGTGCCTCTTCTCTATTTCCTCATTTAGGAGGCTACAAAATCCTGCCACTTCACTCTCCTACTTGGCTACTGCCACCAAACTGCTTGGCTGCTCTTCTCAGCTTTTCACTCTTTAGTGACCCTAAAGGCTAGCTCAAGGCATTTTCGTTTTTCTTTAAGAGTTTTTACATCTAATTAAAGTTAGAAAAGAAAAAAGATAAACAGTACCAAACATTCTGGGGTCATTGAAAGTGTTGCAAAATTTTTTTTTTTTTAATATTTTATTTATTTGACAGAGAGAAATCACAACTAGGCAGAGAGGCAGGCAGAGAGAGAGGAGGAAGCAGGCTCCCTGTGGAGCAGAGAGCCCGATGCGGGACTCGATCCCAGGACCCTGGGATCATGACCTGAGCCGAAAGCAGAGGCTTTAACCCACTGAGCCACCCAGGCGCCCCGAAAGTGTTGCAAAATTTTATAAAAAACTCTTTGCCTGGGATTCATTTTGTTATTCCTAATTCTAAGAGAGTAAATGGAAACCATAATGAGGTTTCCTTCTTTAATTTATTCTTTTGAGGGCAGGGACCCACAACACCCACTTTGAAACACCATCCTTCTGAGCCCCATTATGTGGGCTCTTTCCTGAATGGCGGCCCCTGTTGCCATCTTAAAGATACAGTCAAGATAGAGCATCATGTTCCTCTGAGCAACCTGAGTAAGGAATATCTCCACACCAGCTGCACATACCTACATAGGTCATGTAGGTGAGGCTTGAACTGCAGCTGATTTGAGTCTTGGCAGAACAATGTTGTTATTCTCCCAGAAGATGAGAGCACGAGAGGCTTCCGAGGAGCTGCAATAAGGAGGCTGTCCTGAGACAGTTCTTCATTGCTTGCTGGTTTGTGATGAGGGTGTCGGCCTCACCTGCCTGGCCTACAACTGCCGACTATTAAAAGGCTCAGATACAGCGTGGCATTAGCCCTTTGGCAACAAAGCATTCCACAACTCAAGTTGAAGTCATCTGACTCCTTCTGTTTTGGAGTTGTCCTTTTGATGTGAGATGATCCTTCATGGGGAACTGGCACCTTTTGGCAATTCTTGGCTTCACTGTCTACGTAAGTACTGATCTGTCTCAGTTTTAAAAAGCCTCATTATGGGGCGCCTGGGTGGCTCAGTGGATTAAGCCGCTGCCTTCGGCTCAGGTCATGATCTCGGAATCCTGGGATCGAGCCCCGCATCGGGGCTCTCTGCTCCGCGGGGGGCCTGCTTCCTCCTCCTCTCTCTCTGCCTGCCTCTCTGCCTACTTGTGATCTTCTCTCTGTCAAATAAATAAATAAAATTTAAAAAAAAAAAGCCTCATTATTTCTTTACCAGTTAAATCTTTAGACCTTGCTTTGAAAGCATCTCACTCATTAAGTAATGGTAAAAAACAAAAACCAGGTAGATACTACCTGGATTCTAGAGACCTAGACGTGACTACAGTGAAGTCATGATTCCTTCTTTTAATATTACTGTCTTGTTTAGGAGATGAACAAAAAACCCCTAGTATTTATAAGGCAGTAGAGAAGTACTCCAGTAAAAGAAGAAAATAACACACGCAGGGAGGGACACCTACATGAGGGAGTGTGCTGAAGGGGAAGAGAGGCACCCAAAGATAGAGGAAGCAAAGTAGAAAAAAATTTCACAGTGGAAGGAAAGTACAGCCCTCAGACCTGTGAAATCTTAACCAGATTTCATTCAAAAATAATCACAATCTTTTCTAGGCTTTTCTACATCAATTACTTTGAAGGTCTCAGTCCTTCCTCCCAGTTGAGAAGTATTTCCCTCTGGGTATTTAAAGTACACTGGTTAAATATTCTGTTTTAGCCAATAAGTGCACTGTACCAGGAGTCTTGATTGCAAGTAGCTAAATGTGGTAGGCATTGTTAACTCCCTACATAAAACACTCTCCGGGCGCCTGGGTGGCTCAGTCAGCTAAGCGTCAAGCCTTGACTTCAGCTCAGGTGGTGATCTCAGGTCCTGGGCTGGAGCCCTTCTCTGGCTGCCGGCTCAGCAGGAAGTCTGCTTGTCTCCCTCCCCCTCTACGTCTCCCCCTGCTTGCAGGTGTGTATGTTCATTCATTTTCTCTCAAATAAATAAATCAATCTTTAAAAAAGAAAAGTACTCCCCATTACTTCTAATATAGTCCTGATTGTTTGATTGGGGGAGGCAACACTGTGCCCAGCCATAGAGAGTAAGCTGTGATTGAGCTAAGCCCTCCATGACCATTCTGTTTCTCTTTGCCATATACTCACTTTGCCTTTCTGGCAGCTAGGAATGGGCATGTGATTCAGTTCTGGTCAATGAGAGGTAAGAGGAAGTAGTTTGTGTCCCTCAAGAAATTTCTCTATTTCATGTAAGTTGTCAAATTTATTGGCATAAAGTTGTTCATACTAGTTCCTTAATATCCTTTTAATGTCTTTTGTATCAGTAGTGATGTCCCCGCTTTCATTCCTAAAATCAGTAGTTTTTGGTTTGCTTTTTTTTTTGTCAGTTTGCTATTAATTTATCAATTTTACTATTTTTTTTGAAGAATCAACATTTTTGGCTTTATTTGCTCAATTATTTGCTTATTTCATGGAGTTCTACTTCTTTTAAAACAATATACAATAAAATTGGCACTTGTTTTTGGCATATAGCTTTATGAATTTTAATACATGATTTGTGAAACTACCACCAAAATCATGCAGAATATTTCCATCATTCCATAAAACTTCCTCAGGATGTACTCAGGGTGTACTCACAACTTCTCTACATCCCTTCTCTACATCCCTAACCCATAGCAAGAACTAATTTATTACCCATCAAATTTATTACCCATCAAAATAGTTTTGGCGGGGTGCCTGGGCGGCTCAGTGGGTTAAAGTCTCTGCCTTCGGCTCAGGTCATGATCCCAGGGTCCTGGGATCGAGCCCCACATTGGGCTCTCTGCTCAGCGGGGAGCCTGCTTCCCCCTCTCTCTCTGTCTGCCTCTCTGCCTACTTGTGATCTCCATCAAATAAATAAACAAAATCTTAAAAAAAAAGAATTAAAAGAATAGTTTTGGCTTTTCCAGAGTATTACATAAATGGAATCATAATGTAAGCTTGTACATATCTTTCATTCAGCATAATGCCTTTGAGACTCATCCATGTTATTGCATGTCTCCATAGCTCATTTTATTTTATTTTTTAAAAAGATTTTATTTATTTATTTGACAGAGATCACAAGTAGGCCGAGAGGGGGGGGGGCAGGCTCCCTGCTAAGCAGAGAGCCCAACGCGGGGCTCAATCCCAGGACCCTGGGATCATGACCTGAGCTGAAGGCAGAGGCTTTAACCCACTGAGCCACCCAGGCACCCCAGTTCATTTCATTTTATTGTTGAGTAGTATTTTACTGCAGCTCTCATAGTTTGTTTAGCCATTCAACCATTGAAGGACTTTTGGGTTGTTTCTGGATTTGGGCAATTATGAATAGAACTACTGTAAATACTCATGGACAGGCCTTGGGTGAACATAAGTTTTGATTTCTATAAAGTAAATATCTGGAAGAGGGAATGCTGAGTATAGTATTATACTGCTGAATGTATTGCTGAATATAGTATTATGGGCTGAATGTTTGTGCCCACCCCCCAAATTGACATGTTGAATCCCTAACTCCCAATGTGTAGGTATTTGAAGATGGACCCTTTGGGAAGTAATTAGGTTTATATGAGGTTATGAAGGTGGGGACTAGTGCACTTATAAGAAGAGATGGAGAGAGCTTTGCTGCCTCTCTTTCCTCACCACATAAGGACACATAAGGACACAGTGAGAAGGTGGTCATCTGCAGGCTGGGAAGAGAGTCCTCACCAGAGAACCAAATCAGCTGGCCTCTGGATCTTGGACTTCCCAACGTCCAGAACTATAAGAAATAAATTCCTGTTATTTAAGCCACCCAGTCTATGGTATTTTGTTATAGCAGTTGACTGATATAAACATATGACTTTTTACTTTATGGGCCCAGCACGCTTCTGCTGCGCAACTCTGCTTGACTTTTTATTTTAGTTTAAATAAATTGAAACATTGAGCCAGAATCAATAATATATGGCACATAAAATATGAATTTAGAAAGTTAGCATTAAAAAATTACATATATAAGAAATTATATCTATAGTATGTATAATGTATTTTTTATGTATGGCTTTTCCCCCTTCTCTAGAGAATCTGCCTAGAGAATAATGTTGGTGAATAATATGTAAAATGTGCAACTGGAAATATGTTGATAGCTATGTTTTAGCATTGTAATGAAGTCCACAGTGAAAGGAGAGTCTGGGTCTTTTCTGTGGGAGGCCACGATAAGGCTTGAGACGAGGACCAAACCAGGCCCTGACTTGTGTCTCCTTTAAAGTCCAAATAGCCTAACAAAAGGTTTAGGATGGAAAAGTTGAGTAGCACTGACAAAGGGTCTGTGCTATGTGTTGTACGCTCACCTACGCAATTTCCCATACGTTTACTAGTTAGATGAGAGCAATTTGGTTGGGGTCATAAATTTATAACTGATCCTTGCTGTTCCAGCACAGCTCATGAATCACTCTCAGGTTTGTTATTACTCCTAGTTTCAGTACGGAATAATTGTACTAACATCAGCCATTGCCTGCAGGTGCTTATCTGGAGTAGGCAAAAGAGGCCTGGTCAACAAATCATTATAGGTTTGTGCTGTGCTTGCACGAGCCATGAACTGCACCATTGTAAACTATGTTTTGAGTTACTTTGGAGTCAGTGCAGCTGGTTAAGGAATTATCTGAAAACAGAGATCACTGGCCTTGGAGGGTCTGCATTTAGACCGTGAGAAGTAGATAATGGGGAAGTCTGGAGGGTTTTTTTATGCATGTAGCAAATTCTTTTGCAATCAGTTAAAAATAGTTACTTTGGCTATATAATGTCTCACTGCCTTGAATAAACTCGGCATTGTTGGACATCCTCCTCAGTGCTCCTCCTGCCCCCATCTCTTTGTCTCTCAAGTCTTTTTCTTTCACCATCCTCTTACACTCATGTTCCTGGTCAATTTGTCGTGCTGGCCACAACACTTTTCCTTTCTCTTTCTCACACACACACACACACACACACACACACACACACACACTATATGCTATATGCTTGCTTTTATAGGAAACTGCCAAAGTGTTTTCCAGAATGGCTGTCCCATTTTACATTATCATCAGCAACGTATGAGTGTTCCAGATGCTCCACAATCACCAACACTTGCTGTTATCTTTTGTTGTTGTTGTTTAGCCATTCTAAGATGTGTATGGCCATATCTCATCATGGTTTTCATTTGCATTTCCCTAAAGATTAATAACGTTGAGCGACTTCTCATTTGCTTATTTGCCATCCATAAATACTCTTCTGTGAAGTGTCTGTTCAAGTACCTCCACCCCCCATGCCACCTCATTTAAAAAATTTTTTTTGTTGCTCAATTTTTAAAGTACTATGCATATTCTAGATACAAGTCTCTTATGTTGTCATTTGCAATTACTTCTCCCAGTCTGTAGCTTGAATTTTATTCCTAATAGTGTGTTTCACAGAGAGAAATGTTTAATTTTGATGAACTGCTGTCTGCAAACTGGAGAACCAGGAAAGCTGATGATATAATTCATCCATTTTTTAATTTTAGAAGTAGTGCTTTTGGTGTCATAGCTGAGAATACATAACACCGGGACATGAAGATTCTCTCATGTTTTCTTCTAAAAATTTTATATTTTTATATTTAATATTAATATATGACTTATTTTGCATTGGCTTTAGTAAAACGTGTGAATTATAAGTTGAGGATTTGCATGAGGGGGAAGGTTTGCATACAGATGTCCAGTTCTGTTTGATAAGAAGTTTCTTTTGTTTCCATTAAATTACCTTTTCATCTTTTTTTAAAAGATTTTATTTACTTACCTGAGAGAGAGTAAATGAGAAAGAGAGAGCACGAGCAGAGGCAGAGGGAGAAGCAGACTTCCCACTGAGCAGTATGCTCGATGCAGGGCTCGATCCCAGGACTCTGTCCTGTGACTCCAGGATCATGACCTGAGTCAAGGGCAGATGCTTAACTGACTGAGCCACCCAGGCACCCTGTCTTCTCATCTTTATGAAAAATCAACTAACCATATTTCTGTGGGTCTGTTTCCAAACTCTCTAGCCTATTATTCTGATCTATGTGTCTCTTTGATAATACCATACTCTTGATTACTATAGCTTTATAACAGTTAAAAATCTGGTAGCATGAATCATCCAATTTTGTTTTACTTTTTCAAAATTATTTCAAATATTTAATTCATTTAGTGCTCCATGCAACTCTTCCAATTAGTTGCCTATATCTACAAAAATATTGTACTAGAATTTCTATCAGAATTGCATTAAATCTATTGATCAATTTAAGGACAATTTGTATGTTAATTATATTGAGTCCATCAATCCATTAATACACTGTATCTTGACATTCATTTTGATCTTTGATTTTTAAAATTTAAAAAATTTTTATTTTTAGGGGCACCTGGGTGGCTCAGTCGTCAGGCGTTTACCTTCAGCTCAGATTAAGATCCAGCATTCTAGGATTGAGCCCTACATCAGGCTCCCTGCTCAGTGGGAAGCCTGCTTCTCCGTCTCCCACTCCCCCTGCTTGTGTTCCCTCACTGTGTCTCTCTCTCTGTCAAATAAATAAATAAATAAATAAAATTTGTAAAAAAATATTTATTTTAATTGAAGTACGGTTGACATACAATATTATATCAGTTTCAGGTGATTCAACAATTACATAAATTATGAAATGCTCACTTTGATAAGTGTAGTTATCATCTGGTGTCATACAAAGTTATTATGATAGTATTGACTATATTTCCAATGCTTGATTTTCTTTGATTTTATTCATTAGTACTTTGTAGAATTCAATGTACAAATCCTGCTCATGTTTTGTTCAATTTATTCCTGAGTGGGACTGGTTTTTGGAGCTATTTAAAATGATATATTAAAATATCTAGTTGTGGGCGCCTGGGTGGCTCAGTGGTTAAGCCGCTGCCTTCGGCTCAGGTCATGATCTCAGGGTCCTGGGATCGAGTCCCACATCGGGCTCTCTGCTCGGCGGGGAGCCTGCTTCCCTCTCACTCTCTCTGCCTGCCTCTCTGCCTACTTGTGATCTCTGTCGAATAAATAAAATCTTTAAAAAAAAATAATAAAAAATAAAAATAAAATAAAATATCTAGTTGTACATTGACAATATTTAAAATACATAGCTTACCTTTGAACACATGTGTTTGAACTGTGTGGATCTGCTTATGGATATATATATACAGTGCTGTACAGCAAATGTATTTTCTCTTCCCTATGATTTTTTAATACCTTTTTTTCTCTAGCTTACTTTATCATAATATAGTATAGAATATATATACAAAATATGTGTTAATTGACTATATTATAGGTAATGCTTCTGGTCAAATGTAGGCTATTAATAGTTAAGTTTTTGGGGAGTCAAAAATTCTACATGGATTTTTGACTGTGCAGAAGGTTTGGTGCCCCTAATGCCACATTGTCTAAGGGTCAACTGCAATTGGTTTTTGTGTATTGACTTTTATCCTACAACCTTGACAAATTCCTGTATTAATCAGTGTTCTCCAGAGAAATAGAAACAAAGGATATAGAACATATATATAATGAGGATTTCTTAGAGGAATTGGTTCATGCAGTTATGGAGGCTGAGAAGTCCCATAGTGGGCTGTCTGCAAACTGGAGAACAAGGAAAGCTGATGATATAATTCAGTCTGGTTGCTCTTTTAGAGACAGGGGAAGAAGGATATTTCAACTAAAGCAAAGAGAGCGAAATTGCCCGCCTTTTGCCTTTTAGTTTGGTTCAGGCTCTCAACAGACTGGGTGATACCCACTCATATTGGTGAGGATGAACTTCTTTCTTCTGTCTACTGATTTGAATGCTAATCTCTTCTGGAGATATCTTTATAGACATACCCAGAAATAATGGTTTATCAGTTATCTGTGCATCCCTTAATCCAGTCAAGTTGACACATAAATTAACCATCACAACTCTATTAGAGGATTTTTATAGATCCAGTGCAATTTTCTATGTGGATAATCATGTTATCTACAAAAAGGGAAAGTTTATTTCTTTCCAGTTTTAGTATATGTGCTGCCGAAGTGAGCATAGGGAAAGCTTATTTCTTAATTTCCAAACTATATTACTTTACTTTTTCTTGCTGTATTGCACTGGCTAGGACTTCTAATACAATGTTGAGTAGGAATGGAAAACTGGACATAATTTCTTTGTTGCCGGTCATCAGGGGGAAGGGATTCAGTCTTTCATAACTGAGTGTGATATTGACTCTAGGATTTTTGTTTTGTTTTTTAAAGATTTTATTTATTTATTTGACAGAGAGATCACAAGTGGGCAGAGAGGCAGCGGAGAGAGAGGGGGAAGCAGGCTCCCCACTGAGCAGAGAGCCCGATGTGGGACTCAATCCTCAGGACCCTGAGATCATGACCTGAGCTGAAGGCAGAGGCTTAACCCTGAGCCACCCAGGTGCCCCTGTTTTGTATAAGACTTTATTTTTTTAGAGCAATTTTAGGTTTACAACATTGAGAGGGAGATAGTGAGATTTCCCATATGCCTTCAACCCCCACTCATGCATAGCCTTCCCCATTATCAGTATCACTTACCAGAATGGTAAATAACTTTACTAAGGATGAACCTATATGGACATATCATAATCACCCAAAATCCATGGTCTACCTTAGAGTTCACATTTAATATTATACATTCTATTATGTCCATTATTATGGATATAACACATCCATTATTATGATATCAATCAGAGGGTTTTTTTTTTTTAAAGATTTTATTTATTTTAGAGAGGAAGAGCACAGAGGGAGAATGAGAGGGAGAAGCAAACTCCCTGCTGAGCAGAGAGCTGATTGTGGGACTCAATACCAGAACCCCGAGCTCACGACCTGAACAGAAGGCAGACGCTTAACTCACTGAGCCACCCAGGCACCCTCATACAGAGTATTTTAACTGCTCTTAAAAAACCTTCTGTGCTTTGCTTGTCTCATCCCCTTCACCCCAGGCAACTACTTATCTTTCTGTCTTCATAGTTTCTAGGAAGTCCACTATATAGCAGAATCATACAGTATAAAGTATTTACAGATTGACTTCTTTCACTTAGTACCATGTTCATACAGTTTCCCCGTATCTCTTCATGGCTTAATAGCTCATTTCTCTTTAGCACTGAATAATACGCCGTTGTCTGTTTGTACCACAGTTTATGCATCCTCTCACCTACTGAAGGACATCTCGGTTGCTTGCAAGTTTTGGCAATTATGACTAAAGCTGCTATAAACATCTGTGTACAAGTTTTTGTGTGATTGTACTTTTCAACTCCTTTGGGTAAATATGAAGGAGCGTGATTGCTGAATCATAAGTTGAAAGTATGTTTGGTTTTGTAAGAAACTGCCAAAAGGTCTCCCAAAGTGTCCGTGCCATTTTGCATTCCCACTGGCAATGAATGAGTTCCTGTTGTTCTGTATCTTCACCAGCATTTGGTGTTTTTAACATTTCACATTTTGGCCCTTCTAATTGGTGTGTGGTGAACTCTCGGTTCTTAACAGATGCACTTTATCAGTCTGGGGAAGTTTCCCTCTATTTGTAACATAAATGGATGATTAATTTTGCCAAGTATTTTTTTTCTGCATCAATTTATATGACCATGTGGTTTTTCCTTTTGAAACTGCTACTGGACCAACCTAATAGTCATGGGATAAACCCCACTTGGTTCAGGTGTTTGTTCTTTTTAACATTGCTGAATTCAATTTGGTAATATTTTTTGAGGACTTCTGTGCCTATGTTTATTAAGAATTTTGTTTTTCAATCTGTTATTCCCAGTGTTGCTTAAATTGGGTAATTTCCATTGATCTGTATACGTGACTATTTCATCTGTCATTTACTTTCTTCCGCTGAGCCCGTCCAGTGACTATTTTACTTTGGTTGTTGTATTTTTCAGCTCTAAAATTTCCATTTGTGTCTTCCTTTTTATCTTTGATTTCTTTCCTGATGTTTCTGTTTTCCATTTATTCACCCTTACTTCTTAGGCTTGGTTATAATACCTGATTTAAAGTCTTTTTCTGACTGTTCTAACATGTGTCATTTAGGCAGTGGCATAATTTGATTTTCTTTTTCCTTGCAAATTGAGATGTTCCTGGTTCTTCCTGTGCCTAATAATTTAGCATTGTATCCTGCATGTTTTGATAGTATGTTATCAGATTCTGGATGTCATTTTAAATCCTAAGCAGAAAGTTAATTTGTTTGTTTTAATAGGCAGTTGCCCCAGGTAGGGTCTGGCCACAAGTTCTGTGTGGGCTGTGGTTCCAAAGTCAGTTCAGTTTTCAAACATTTCCAGTCCTTTATGCATGCCACCTGGTGGCCAGTCTGGATCTGAGGAAGCAGTCTACTCTGGAGCTCAGTGCTCAGTGCCTGTGCTCAGCAATTCAAGGTCACACCCATGCATGTGCACTTTAGCGGTGAGCAGAAGTGTTCAGACATTGCTTTTAGGGATTACCCTCATCTCTCTATTCTTTGCAATCAATTCAACATTTTCTGGCTCCCCAAGGCCTCTGTTAGTAGTCTTCCAGCCAGAAAGATCAGGTTATCGTTTCCTTGCTCTGCTGTTGTCTTCTCTCAACTACGTCTGCATCCTGGTCAGTCAGTGATAGGACACAGAATAAAAGCCCAGGGATTGGCACCATGCTCTTGGAATAATAGCTCCTCTGATCAGAGCTAAAGGTTCCCCTCCCTCTGAGTTTAAGGTGACTTCCCTAGGACCCCTTGCCATTGCTGTGTTGCTGCTGCCATGGTCATAGTGTTGCCTGTAGGTTGCAGTAGGAGAGAAGTCAAATGAAGAAAAAAAGATATGCGGTTGGGGCGCCGGGGTGGCTCAGTTAAGCATCTGACTTTTGATTTCTGCTAAGGGGGTGATCTCAGGGTTGTGAGATTGGGCCCTGTGTCAGACTCCACGCTGGGCATAGAATCTGCTTAAGATTCTCTAGTTTTCTCTCCTTCTGCCCCTCTCCCAACTCACTCTCTCTCTAAAAAAGAAAACAAAAGAAAAAAGGATAGAGACTTCCCCCATTCTTTCTGACCCTTAGGAGCCTTTTTCCTACCACTTAGGCCAGACACAGTACATTTCTACATTTCTCTTGGAGTTCTTCCTGTTTTCTCTCTGTGTGCACTTCTGGGTTTCAGACTGGGAAGCAGAGTCTGGGCTAGGAGATAAAGGAGAAAAAGCGGGTAAATTCAATGCAGTTCAGTAGAACTTCAGATCCTAGTTGACACTAGAGTTGCACACGTTATATAAACTGCCAACCCTGTCATTCTGCCTCTGAATAAAAATAATCCTTCAGTCGAAGACAAACTAGTTAATCTGAGCTAAATTCAAATTCAAGTAAGATTAAGAGACCCAAATAATAAGGCACATCCATTAGGTAAAATTTCAGGAATCAATAAACTAATTTAGCATATAGTTTTATACAAGGAAATGTTTTTTGGAAAAAAAAAATAGTTTCCATGCCCTGTGTGGAGACCAACACGGGGCTTGAATTCACCACCCTGAGATCGGGACCTGAGCTGAGATCAGTAGTTGGTCGCTTAACCAACTGAGCCACCCAGGTGCCCCACAAGGAAATACTTTGTATTCAAGATGGAAAGTACAACTGATTTTAATATTATTTACTAACTGTCCAGGATTTGTTACAGATATAGTCCATCCCAATCTTCCTCTAGGGCTGCTGGTATAGTCTCTTCATTTGCTGCCCGCAATGTTAGTGGCAAAGACAGCATTATTTGGGCTCACATTCAGTCAGTGCTTTCACCAAACACTTGTCTGGATTTTGTCTTCCAGATCCTCTGCCTTGCAACAACATTCATTCTGTATGGTTTTGCTTCTACTTTTGCTAGAATATAAATTTTATTAGGGCAGGGATTATATAAAGTAATTTCCTTTTTGTTTCCTTCAATGCTTTTGTTTTTAATTATGTCAACATTTACATAAAATTTACCATTTTAACCAATTTTTTAAAAGATTTATTTATTTAGATAGAGCAGGCATGAGGGGGAGAGGTAGAGAGAGAGAGGGAGCATGTAAAGCAGACCCCATGTTGACAGCAAGAGCCCAACTCAAGGGGCGCCTGGGTGGCTCAGTGGGTTAAAGCCTCTGCCTTCAGCTCAGGTCATGATCTCAGGGTCCTGGGATCGAGCCCCGCATTGGGCTTTCTGCTCAGCGGGGAGCCTGCTTCCTCCTCTCTCTCTGCCTGCCTCTCTGACTACTTGTGATCTCTCTCTCTCTCTCTGTCAAATAAATAAATAAAATATTAAAAAAAAAAAAAAAAGAGCCCAACTCACGGCTTGATCTCACGACCCCGAGATCACGACCCAAGCTGAAATCAGGAGTCCAATGCTTAACTGACTGAGCCACTCAGGCGCCCCATACCATTTTACCCACTTTTAAATATATAATTCAGTAGTATTAAATACATTCATAATGTTGTGCAATCATCACACTACCCATTTCCAGAACCGTTTTATCACCTCAAATAGAAACTCTGTACTCACTAAATAACTCTTCATTCCTCTTCCCCCAGCCCAGGTAACCACTAGTCTATTTTGTCCCTGTAATTTGCCATTCTAGGTACCTTATATAAATGGCATCATAAAATATTTTTCTTTTTGTGTTTGCCTTATTTTACTTAGCATGTTTTCAAGTTTTATCCATGCTGTAGCATTATCAGAATTTAATTGTTTTTTTGTTTTTGTTTTTGTTTTAATTTTTATTTGACAGACAGAGATCAGAAGGAGGCAGACAGGCAGGCAGAGAGGCAGGCAGAGAGAGGGGAGGGGGAGAAGCAGGCTCCCTGCTGAGCAGAGAGCCCGACCTGGGGCTTAATCAACCAGGACCCTGGGATCATGACCTGAGCCGAAGGCAGAGGCTTTAACCCACTGAGCCACCCAGGCACCCCCAGAATTTCATTGTTTTTAAGGCCAAATGACATTCATTGCATATATATATCACACCTTGCTTGTCCATTGATCTATTAATGAACACTTGGTTATTTCCACCTTTTGTCTATTGTGAATAATACTGCTATGAACAGGGGTGTATAAGTATCTGTCTGAGTCTCTGCTTTTAGTTCTTTTGGATAATATGTCTAGGAGTGGAATTGCTGGATCATTTGGTAATTCTATGTTCAGCTTTTTGAGGAGCCATCAAACTGGTTTCCACTGTGCCATTTTACATTCCCATCAGCAATGCACAAGTGTTTTGATTTCTCTACATCGTTGCCAATATTTGTTATGTTTTGTATTTTTTAAAAAGCTTTATTTATTATTTGAGAGAGCATGAGCAAGGAGAGAGGCAGATAAAGAGGGAGAAGTAGCCTTCTGAGGAGAAGGGAGCCCCATGTGGGGCTCGATCCCAGGACCTTGGGATCATGCCCTAACTGAAGGAAGACACTTAACCCACTGAGTCACTGATGTATCCCTTATTTTTTCTGTTTTTAATCAAAGCCACCCTAAGGGGTATATCTCATTTTGGCTTTAATTTGTACTTCCCTAATGATAAGTGGTATTAAACATCTTTTCCTGTGCTTATTGGTCATTTGTATGTCTTCTTTGGAGAAATATCTATTCATGTCCTTTGCCCATTTTTGAAGTAAATTGTTTGTTTTTGCTGTTTTTGTTCTTGTTGAGCTGTAGGAATTCTTTATATATTCTGGATATTGATCCCTTATCAGATATACAATTTGCAAATATTTTCATTCTACAAGTATTTTTTTTAAATATTTTATTTATTTATTTGAGAGAGAGTGAGAGAGAGAGCACAGATGGGGAGGAGGGGTAAAGGGATAGGGAAAAGCAGACTCCCCATTGAGTGGGGAGCTTGATGTGGCACTCGATCCCAGGACCCTGGGATCATGAGCGGAGCTGAAGGCAGACGTTTAGCTGACTGAGCCACCCAGGCACCCCTCATTCCACAAATACCCAAGTGCCTGTTATGGGTCAGGTACTGTGCCAAATGCTTCAGAAACACCAGTGAATGGGTCAGTTCATGTTTTCAAGAAACATAAAATAGCACCAACACAGAAGCAGATATAAGTGCCCATTTGGCAGGGTAAAAAGTTATCACAATTCTTCTCAAATATGCAAAGGAAAATGAAGCTAATTTCTTATAACTGATATTTTTGCTGCTTGAATTCCCACCCCATTGGGTGGGTGGGTGGTGGTGAAAGAATTCAATTATTCAGTCCATTTTAAGTTCAACTCCCTAACATGGCTCTTACTTCCTCTGCCCTTTGCTGCCATCTGGATATCTGGGGAGGGGGTTTACATTCGCCTAGGTGAGGCCGTGCTGTGGATTGGGTCTCAGAAGGGCTTGCTGTCCTTCTTTTCTCGTCTCTAGCCTTCACGGGTAGTCTGCTGTGGTGTCTTTTCACCTAACCTACAGCAACCAGTGATTTGTTCTTTTGGTTAGGCTGGAGGCCAGTATCTTTCCCTTCATTTGTCATCTCTACATTGGTTTTAGCCACCCTCTAAAGTATGGGTGAGACTCCCAGCCAGGTCCTGCAGCTTTTAGCTGTAAGATCCACAAAGTTCCTTTGTGCAATGGTCCCAGCTCTCCAGTGGAGCAATCGGCTCTTTTCCAGGGCTCCCAATGAGCATGGAGAACTGCCATATGTCATATGCCATAAGTCATAACTGCCATATGCCATAAGTCATATGTTAGCTGGTAGAGGTCCTTTGCCCGACACTGCGTTACCATTTTTACAGTAGTCCAGTATTGGAGGACGGAAGGGCTGTTCAGCAATTGCTCTGCCAATGCACTCAATAGCAGGTGGGCCCAGCCTTCTCCCCTTTCAAGTTCTCTCCCAATCCCCTCTGGCATTTCTGCAGGGATTGGGCGCAGAGGTAGAAGAACGCCTGTGTCAGACCTTCTCTTTGCCTCACCCTTTCCAGGAGATGGGAGGGCTTTTTCACTTTTTTCTTTTGCTATCTCATGACTTCTTTCTTCCCCAAGTGTCACTCATCTTCCTCTTCTTGGACCACATTTGCAGCTTGACATTTTGTATGATAAATGTAATATCAGTTAAGAACAGACTGCTATGTAATGAATAGAAGGGTGTGGGAGTGGTCCCCAATCTATTGTTGGTGTGTTAGGGTAGAGGGCTTCCTGGAAGAAGTGGCATCTAAGCTAGAACACACAGGAGTTAAAATTTCTCTTTTTTTTTTTTTTTTTTTTTACAGTTAATGTGTAAGCATCACATTTTGCCTTCTTGTTTCCTATCTCCCTCTTGGTTTGGCTAGGATAAACACACAGGAGTTAAGTGCAGAAGCTGGTAAGAGTTCCAAAGGAACCCACACAAAGGCCTGGAGGCAGAAGGACTTTAGCTAATCCGGAATGGCTTTGGCATAGAATATGAAGGATGCAATGGCAAGGGATAAAGCTGAAGTGGTAGGCTGTGGTCAGATCACAAAAAGCCTCAAAAACTTTATATTAAAAGCAATGGGGGTGCGCCTACGTGGCTCAGTGGGTTAAAGCCTCTGCCTTCGGCTCAGGTCATGATCCCAGGGTGCTGGGATCAAGTCCCACATCGGGCTTTCTGCTCAGCGGGGAGTCTGCTTCCTCCTCTTTCTCTGCCTGCCTCTCTGCCTACTTGTGATCTCTGTCTAATAAATAAATAAATAAATAAAACCTTAAAAAATTTTTAAAAAGCAATGGGAAGCCCATGTTTTGAGCAGGGAAGGGATATGATCAAATATTTGTTTTTGAAAGATCATTCTGGTTGAAAAAAATAGATGCATATGAAGAAGTCAAAGCTAAGGGCCATTTTCTTCCTTTGTAAAATTTTATAAAGATACACCAGAAAAGTATACGGCCAGTCACATCACATATTTAAATGTTGAGAGATGCATCCTCAAAGAGGGGAAAGGATGATGAAATAGAAGAGAAGGATAATAACTGATGGCAGCCAAGCTTCTTCGGAGGTGAGAAGGAATGGTGAGGGAGAAGAGAGACCCCTTTCATTTGGAGCGGAAATGATGGGTGGGTGTAGGTACGTTGACAAATTTGATGTCAGGAAGTTGTAAGTTACCTTTTTTTTTTTTTTCCCCATAATGCAGGAGTCACAAACAGCCATCTGCCCATGAAAAGGAAGGTGGCCAAGGAGTGTGGCAAACACTGTTGGCTGACCCAATGTCATTGCCAAAACCGACCTGCCCTGCCATTTTCCGTCTAGAGGTTGAAAACTCATGCTTTATTAAACACTTTTGCAACAAGGAAACGTAAGCAGAATTTTGTTGGGATTCCATGGAAAACTTTTACTTTTCCTAGTAAAGGAGATGGCCATGACTGGAGCTCCTTTTCCTCTTCCTTCCTGGCTTGGCCCAGGATGTCATTCTTGGAGCTTGGACAGCTCTCTTGCCTAAGAAAATAAGCAGGAGGGAAAGGCCAAAAGGGCAGAGACCACATCCAGACCAGTTGTTGTCCACCTGCTGATTGATAGCCAGCAGCAACTCACCTCCAGATTTCTGGCTACAAAGCCTTACTTGTTTAAACCATCACATGTGGATTTTGCATCGAGAAGCATTCCCAGTTCCAGAAGGTTTAAGAGCTGTGACCAACATGTGATCTGGTCTCTGAAGAGAATGAGAGGTAAAAAGAGAGCATAGGATTATAGCTAATGTTAAAGGCCACGATGAAGTGAAATTCATAAAAATATCCGTTTCATTTGGGAGTATTTACTATCTACAGAAATAAATCTAATGGGGTTGCTAACATGCTAATTTTCAAATCAAGTTTAGCCCAAGTCATATTAAACCTCCATTTGAGTGAACTAGCATTAGGAGACTATATAAGTCCATGAGTAACTTCTAGGACACAGCAACACCCTTTAAAGACTTGTCACGTACTTAGATATGACTCATAGCACTTTCTCAGGGAGAAATTCAGATTATTCACAATGCAGAGAATGTCATCTCTTAAGGTTTATGGCAGTACCAAGTGAAGACAACTTTCCTCAGCACACTTGATTGACATTCTGTCATTTTATTCATAGTAACAAGAAATTATCTTTCCATAATTAAGCAGTAATTCACAATACACATATCTGAGGCATTCACTGCTTTCATAGATGGCTTGTTCCTTTAATTACAAAGAGAATGAGCCCGAAGATACTTTCACATATTGCTAGAGCTACAAAGTATAATTGCTGTCAGAAAATTCTATAATTACAATTTACATTCACTTCTCCCCTTACCAATCGTACATTATCAGTATTCTAAGTAGAGCACAGTAACCCCATGTTTGTTTCTGGAGTTACTCTAAGCACTAGATGTGGTTGGATTTTCTGATAATAGAACACATCACAAAGATTCCAAAGTTCACTATGAGCTCCCTCTTCCCTTCTGTTAAGGACTTTCATTTCTAACATCTGCTTTAATATTGAGTAACTATGGCAACATAGAACACATTTTAAAGATTTTTTTTTGAGAGAAAAATCACTTTATTCTAATTAGTTCACAAATGAGAACATCACAAAAGGTTATTTAAGGAGGCACACAAACATCCTCCCAGCCCCAAACTCAAACCATCTCAATGAACTTCTATTCAGTAGGAACATGCTTTTTCATTCCAATTCTGAAGAAAGCTGTAATTAATGATGGAGAGGCTTAACTGGTCGTTTTATACTTTATATATTCACTATTAATTATATTTTTATGCTAAATTAACTTGGTCATGAGAGATGATTTTCTGTATCTTTAATTTGAACTTCTTGATTAGGCTAATCCATTTGCAAATCTGCACTGTTTCAGCACCTTGCTGAAACCTTCACAAAGCTTAAGGTCACCCTGGTTCTGGGCACACTCCAGAAACTGTTTCATCTCATAGTGACATGGGCCAAACTGCTGCTGTGGCTGCTGGTACGCTGGCTGGGCTCCCGGAGGCTCCTGGTAAGTGATGCCAGGCCTTGAAGGCGCGGCGCTACTTCCTCCACCGAAGCCCCCAGTGATGGCATGACCTATCGTGTGCCGGACAGCAGAGCCCACAGCCACACCAGCTGCAGTGGTTGCCATCTGGGCCATGAGACCCGGCTGCCGGGGTGCAGCAGCAGGTGAGCCAACAGCAGATGGGGGAGCCGCTGCTGGTGGCTGAGCTGCAGGCGCAGCTCTCATCTGAGGGGCCCGGCTGGCAGAAGGGGCCATGCGGGAGGTGCGGCTCCGGCTTCCACGCGGCATGGTTCCTGGCGGAGCGGCCCCGCTTCCAGACGTCCGAGACTTGGCGGAGACCCCAGCGGCTTCGGCGGCGCGGGAGAACGGAACACGGGGGGGGGCGGGCTGGGCCTGCGCTGACATTTTAAAGATTTTATTTATTTGACAGAGAGACAGATCACAAGTAGGCAGAGAAGCAGGCAGAGAGAGAGGAGGAAGCAGGCTCCCTGCGGAGCAGAGAGCCCGATGCGGGACTCGATCCCAGGACTCTGGGATCATGACCTAAGCCGAAGGCAGAGGCTTTAACTCACTGAGCCACACAGGCACCCCATAGAACACATTTTAATGCATGTATTCTTGTAATAGTTTTATCAAGATTCCCTAGAAAAGGGAACATCATGCTGTATACTGTCAGAATAATTGTAATAACAAATAATCATTCATTTTAAACAGGAAATCTGATTGACATAAATATGGGCAAAACTCAGTGGACTCTTAAAACTAAACTTTAGAATTTTGTGGAAGAGTGTCAAAACCCAGGGGCTGGTGTCTAGACAGTTTTTGTCTAGAAACAGACTTTACTGAGAATGTACGTAAGACCCTGAAAAGCTTGTCTTGCAATGCCTGAAACATGCTCACAGCTGATTTATGCCAGAAAAGGGGCCTTGAAGAACACCAAAGGAGACCTGTCAGCTGCTAAGGGTTTCCTTTTCCACGTAAGCTGTGGCACAAGTCTCAATATGCTTGCTCATATTCGTGTTCTATCAGTCTTATTTGGACAGTCTTTCTTCATCTCCCTTTTTTCATTTTAACATGCTCATAAACCTTATATAAGCACCCATAGAAAGCCCTGTTTATTACAACATTCCCATGCCATTCCCTAAGACATGTAGAGCCATCTTACTGTTTTCACTGGATTATTTCCAAATTACATTGTAAAGGAGATTATTTTTTTCCAACATAGAAAACTCCTTAGGGGGCCCCGGGTGGCTCAGTTGGTTAGGCATCTAATTCTTAATTTTGGCTCCAGTCATCATCTCAGGGTCGTGGGCTCCTCGCTCAGCAGGGGATTCTGCTTGAGATTCTCTCTCCCCCTGCACCTCCCCCCACTCACACACACATTCTCTCTAAAAATAAATAAGTCTTAAAAAAAAAAAACTAAAAAAAAACTACTTAGTATCATCAATAGCATAGGCTTTTGTGAATTTTTGTAAGAGAGTAGATGTCTTTATTCATCTACCCCCTAACAATAATTTGGTCTGAAAGTACACATTCTTTTGGGCCTCCTCAACCCTATTCTCATATTTTGAGTCTGGTAACAAAAAACAAATGGTAAAAGTTTTTAACATGCTCTAATCTTTGGTCTGGGTATTCCAATGTTCGTTATGGAATGGAGGAAGATACTTATTTTTATACTGAGTAACTCACACATTCCTTCTCAACAGGGAAAACTCGTCTAAAGAGAAATGTGCTAGTTTGTGATTTGTGTTAGTAATGGAGATAGAATATGTTTGGGAATGTCTGTTCAAGAGCTGCCCTAGAGATGGAAATATGAATTAAGCTTTCGAATCTCGAACATCTGAATCGACACTGTATTGACAAGCAGAAGAGCAAACAGTGTTGGCAGAGATATTTTACATTCCCTCCTGCAGCTTTCATGACTTTTGAAAGCAAACTCGTGCCCACTAAAACCAATGAAATACTAAAAGAGTGTTTGTGCTTTGTGTCTTTTCCTGCTGAAAAAGCGCTGAGCAAATGCTTTTGATTCCCTTACAACACTGATGGGACTTTTTCTTTTGTGTGTCTTTTCCTATGTCTGAGAAGATTCGAGCTCTGACTAAAGGCTTTCCCACATTCATGACACTTGTAGGGTTTTTCTCCAGTGTGTGTTCTTCGATGCTGAATCAGGACGGCACTCCGACTGAAAGCCTTTGCACACACATCACATGCATAAGGCTTCTCCCCGCTGTGGATTCTCTGATGGAGTATGAGGGCTGAGCTCTGACTGAAGACTTTGCCACATTCATCACACTTGTGTTGTTTTTTCCCAAAAGGGTTTCTCCGTCTTCTTTCAAAGTTGCCGTCTTGTTCACAGGCTCTTCTACACGTGCAACTCTGGGGAGCGTCCAGATGAAGGGTGTTGGAAACAGTGGAGTACAGCTCCATAGCTGGAGAAGTCTTCTGTGTCGAAGCTGAATTCACATTTGTAATTTTCGTGTCTTTAGCTGAAATAATACACAGAAAAGCAATGTCACTGTTCTCTGTTCGGAAAGAAAGAAAGGCAAATAGAATGATCCAAAGAAAATATATACGGATTATTTATTGCTAGCATGTCTATAAAATAAGCACCACAATGTGGAAGATGGTGATGGTAAGTCACAAAACATTTAAGAAGACCATAAGGCAAAAGGAAAGATTTATATACTGAGGAGATACAGTATATATATACATATATATATATATGTATGTATATGTACATATATATGTATATATGTATAGATACAGTATATATATATAATATATATTATATATATATATACTGCGTATATATATTATATATATATATACTGCGTATATATATTATATACTGAGGAGAATTAAAAGATGAAAATCTCCATGCAAAAGCTAGAGGTAGGGGCGCCTGGGTGGCTCAGTGGGTTAAAGCCTCTGCCTTCGGCTCGGGTCATGGTCTCAGGGTCCTGGGATCGAGCCCCACATCGGGCTCTCTGCTCAGCAGGGAGCCTGCTTCCTCCTCTCTCTCTGCCTGCCTCTCTGCCTACTTGTGATCTCTGTCTGTCAAATAAATAAATAAAATCTTAAAAAAAAAAAGCTAGAGGTAAAAAGATATATATCTGATATATCTTTTTA
This sequence comes from Meles meles, assembly GCF_922984935.1. NCBI lineage: Eukaryota > Metazoa > Chordata > Mammalia > Carnivora > Mustelidae > Meles > Meles meles. The sequence continues at coordinate 58,777,489 of NC_060077.1, forward strand.
TCAGAGACTGAAAAAAAAATTCTAGAAGAAAAGGGACTAGAAGATGAGCAATTATGCGAGAAGCAGAGAGGCAACCAAAAGAGAGCAGCCAGATGTGGCAGTGGGTAGTAATAACCAAGACTTAGTATGAAGGTCAATAAATAAAAGTTTAATAATGATAAATGAAGAAAGCCAAGGGGTCAAGAATGAATATGGAATATAAGGTCAGAAATACAAAATGGGGGGGGGGAAAGGGGAGGATTATAGACTAGCATAACTGTCACCTCAGATGAATCAAGGGTAGCACAGAGTACCCAGTTACAAAAAAATCTCTACTCTTATATGTATTTTATAGTACTAGGTGAATGGCATTATTATTGGTGTAAATAGAAATCATTTTGTAAATGGTAAGGATTCTCTCTCAAATTCATTTTTGATAGCTCAAATTCCAAAGTGACTTCAATGTCTGATCTCTACCTTCAAAATCCAAGGCTGTCCACTCTCACCACTTTTATTCAAAATAGTACTAAAGTCCTAGCCACAGCAATCAGACAGCAAAGAAATAAAAGGCTCCAAATTGGTAAGGAAGAAGCTGAATTCTCACTATTTGCATGTGACATGATACTTTATCTAGAAAACTCTAAAGATTCCACCAAAAAACTATTAGAACTGATACATGAATTCAGTAAAGTCACAGGATACACATCAATGTACAGAAATCTGTTGCATTCCTCTACACTAATAATGAAGCAGCAGAAAGTGAAATTAAGAAAACAATCTCATTTATAATTGCACCAAAAAGAAGAAAAGATCTAGGAATAGATTTAACCAAAGAGGTAGAAGACCTGTACTCTGAAAACTATGAAACACTGATAACAGAAATTCAAGACAATGCAAAGAAATGGAAAGACGTTCCATGCTCATGGGTTGGAAGAACAAATATTGTTAAAATGTCTATACTACTCAAAGAAATCTACAGACTTACTGCAATCCCTATCAAAATACCAGCAGCATTTTTCACAGAATTAGAGCAATCCTAAAATTTGTATGGAATCACAAAAGACCTTAAATAGTGAAAGCCATCTTGAAAAAGAAAAACAAAACTTGAGGTATCACAATTCCAGATTTCAAGTTATAGTACAACGTGACAGTAATTACAACAGTATGGTACTGGCACAAAAATAAATACATATATCAATAAAGAGGAAAGAAAACCCAGAAATAAACCTATAATTTAATGGTCAATTAGTCTTCAATGAAGAAGGAATGAATATACAATGGGAAAAGAACAGTTTCTTCAACAAAGTGTTGGGAAAACTGGACAGCTATATGCAAAAGAATGAAACTGGACCAGTTTCTTACATCACACATAAAAATAAACTAAAAAATGCATTAAAGACCTAAATGTGAGACCTGAAAACATAAACATACTTGAAGAGAACAAAGGCAGTAATCTCTCTGACATCAGCCAAAGCAACATTTTTCTAGATATGTCTCCTGAGGCTAGGGAAACAAAAGCAAAAATCGATTCTTGGAAGTACATTAAAATAAACAGTTTCTGCACAGCAAAGGAAACATCCATAAACCTAAAAGGCTTACCATTTACATCCAGTAGGTACTGGATGGCAGAAGATATTTGCAAATGGCATATCTGATAAAGGATTAGTATCCAAAATATATAAAGAACTTATACAACTTGACACCAAAAAAACAAATAATCCAATTTAAAAATGAACAGAAGACAAGAATAGACATTTTTCCAAAAAAGACATATAGATGGACAGCACACACATGAAAAGATGTTTAGCATCACTCATCATCAGGGAAATGCCAATCAAAACTACAGTAAGATACAACCTTACACCTGTGAGAATGGCTAAAATCAAAATCACAAGAAAAAGTGATAGTGACAATGTGGAGACAAAGGAAATTCCTCTTGCAGTGTTGGTGGGAAAGCAAATTGGTGCAGCCACTGTGGAAAACAGTATGAGGGTTCCTCAAAAAGTTAAAAATAGGATTCTTCTATAATCCAGGAATTGCACTACTGGATATCTACCCAACAAATACAAAAACATTAATTCAAAGGGATACATGCGCACCCTATTTTAGAGCAGCATTTATTTCCAGTAGCCAAACTGTGGAAGCAGTACAAGTGTCCATCTGTAGATGAAAGGAGAAAGAAGATGTGATCTCTCTCTCTCTCTTTCTCTTTCTCTCTCTCTCTCTCTCTCACACACACACACTGGAATATTACTCAGCCACAAAAAGAATGAAATCTTGCCATTGCAACGACATGGATGAAGCTAGAGTGTATTATGGGAAGTGAAATAATTCAGTCAGAAGAAGAAAAATACCACATAATTTTGCTCATATGTGGAATTTAAGAAACAACAACAACAACAACAACAAAAAAAACAAGGAAAGGGAAAAAAAAGAGAGACAAACCAAGAAACAGATTCTTAACTGCAGAGAACAAACTGATGGTTACCAGACAGTAAGGGACTGGGAGGATAGAGGAAATAGGGGATGGGGATTAAAGAGTACAGTTATTATGATGAAAAAAATAAAATGAAAAACAAAACAACAAATGTAAGAAAGGCCTCTGTGAGGGAATTCAGAGGTAGAACGTAGTTCTTGTCAACAATGGGGTCCCAAGACCTGGCTTTGAGGCTGATTACTTTGTTGTCATTACCAGAAAAAGCTGCTGAGGTAGGGGCGGTTCCCTCTGATGTTAAGCCAAGACACCTGCTACACTGGAGACGTTAAGTGCCCAGTGCAAGCCTCTTGGGAGCAGGTACCTGTCAGCAAAGAGAACTACTTTCTAAGTCTCTACATTTTTATATTTTGTTTTTCCTAGATTTTCTTATCAAAAGTGTCTTGGAAAAACTCTAACCTTACTTAGCTGATCAACCCCGTGGAATATGGAAGCCATGTGAGGGGGAGGAGGGGGAGAAGGGGAGATCCTCCCAAGTGGGGTTTCCCTCTTCATTTCTGACTTCCATTTCATCCCGCATGGTCATGTAGAAGAAAGGCCTCTGCTCAAATGTTGCTCACCAAAGAGGCCTTCTCCACCACTTTATTTAATAAGGCTCTGTCCCTACTTTATTTAGGAAGACCTAGCTCCCGTCTTCTGCTTTGCTTTTTTCCCACAGCTCTTATTTTTGAGTATATTTGAGTATATTATTTTTGAGTATATTTGAGTATCTGCAACAAAAGAACAGACTGTTATGCAAGCTTTTTTGGAGCAAGTTTGTAAAAAGTGATGTGACCAGCCACCGAGGCCAGTTTAGGAGGTGAGGGAGAAGAGGAAAATATTCAAGTCATTACGAGAGGGCAAAGTCATCTGAGCAGCTATATGGTGATTTTCATACTACATGGCACCAGTAACCAAGCAAGAAGCTAGATAGAAAATGAGGAGGTAGACCGTGGTCTTTAGATTGCGACTTTGGGGTCCCTCAGGGGCTGCCTGAAGGTACCATGGGGGGAACAGGTCAAGTTGGAGTCCTTGTGGATGGACGCTGCTTGCTCCTGCTTCAGTGAGGGTAGCTGTGTTTTCGTCTGTTTTATGTACTGGAACTCCATGCAAGATTTCATTTGAGAAAAGGGTCATGTTTGTTTGTTTGTTTGTTTGTTTTAAAGATTTTGTTTATTTGAGAGAGTGCATGAGCACACATGGAGAAAGGGGCAGAGGGAGAGGGAGCAGCAGACTCCCCTCTGAGCAGGGAGCCCTGACTCAAGGCTCCATCCCAGGACATGTGGATCAGGACCTGAGCTGAAGGCAGACGTTAAACCCACTGAGCCACCCAGGAGCCCCAAAGGTCATGCTCCTTTATAAAAGGTTTGAAAATCCCCATGGAGATGATGTCAAGGATTTAAAAATCTGAAAGAGATTATGAAACTCTCTGGGAAAGAAACAAGAATAAAACACTGAGGATGATCATTCGCACAACTTCTAATGGTGGAAGACCCCACGGTAAGAGGAGGCAGGAGCAGAGATTGGAGACCTCTTGCGGGAAGCAGCTGGGATGTGGGTGGTGGGCTGACACATGGTGGGTTGTCCCCATGAACCGAATCCCACCTCTCACCTTTTTGTCTTGAGTAGAACTCCCTTGAAGCCAATGGCAGCTGCTGCTTTACGGGCTTGATCCAGCTACATGGTGACTCCTGAGTGATTTCCCAAGATGCCAGTTTCTCTGCAAGCGTGTCCTCATTTTGTCCAAAAAGGACCTGAAAGCAGGTATAACTGAGGTATAACTGAGACTGAAGAAGGGAATCTTGTTGGGACTTGGGATAAAATAATAGAGAAGAAGGGTGCCTGGGTGATTCTGGCTTAAGTGTCTGCCTTCGGCTTAGGTCATAATCCCGGGGTCCTGGTATCAATTCCCCATTGGGCTCACTGCTTAGCAGGGAGTCTGCTTTTCCCTCTCCCTTGTCTACTTCCCCTGCTTGGGTTCTCTCTCTCAAATAAATAAATAAAATCTTAAAAAAAATAATAGAGAAGATACTACATGGAAAATACCCTGGGATTCAGGAAAAGGGAGGAAGAAAGCAGAGCCACAGTCTGTTTTCTGGCACAGGTGGAAGTACATTCACTGCCCTCCGTGTTTAGTGTGCTAAGTAGGAGTACAGTTTTTTTTTTTAAAGACTTTATTTATTTGACAGAGATCACAAGTAGGCAGAGAGGCAGGCAGAGAGAGAGGAAGGGAAGCAGGCTCCCCGCTGAGTGGAGAGCCCGATGCGGTGCTCGATCCCAGGACCCTGAGATCATGACCTGAGCCGAAGGCAGAGGCTTAAATCCACTGAGCCACCCAGGCGCCCCAGTAGGAGTACAGTTTGAGAGCTCTATCCCCAGTGATGCCCAGAGCTCCTGACTCAACCTGGTCACTCATCGCCACGAGATGCCTTTTTACCTGCTCAGCTGGCTCATCAAGCTCCTTCTCCAGCTCCTCCAGCAGAGTGACGGCTTGCTCTCCATTCTCGGGCCGGTGCTCTCGCAGCCAGGCCTGCAGCTCGTCAGGCAGGATGGCCAGGAACTGCTCCAGCACCAGCAGCTCCAGGATCTGCTCCTTGGTGTTTACCTCCGGCCTCAGCCACTGATGGCAAAGCTCCCGGAGCTGGCTCAGGGCCTCCCGGGGTCCAGGGGACTCCTGGTAGCCAAACTGCCTGAACCACTGGCGGAAGGTCTCTGGGCTGCAGCCACTGCTCCAGGGGAGGCGGGGGTCCAGATCACAGGTCTGCTCTTCCTCTTCCATCTTCACTCGCAGAGGGCTGTCAGACCCCTCTGAAGTGTGTGGAAGGAGTGATGACTTTCTCAGCTCTGCAGACATTTGGACTGGGAACAGAGACCTAGGCTTTAATCTCCAAGAAGGTGACGTTTTCCTTAAGGACACTCCTTAAATATGATTAAAGAAACAAGTGGGAACATGACACAGACAAATGTTTCCTAGAACAACACATCTAAGATTAGTAACAGGCTATACAGAAAGTACTGCCCTTAATCTTAGTATAAACCATGCTTTCAAAGAATACTTCCTTAGGAGAATCAAAGACCTAAGATGCATTCATTCATATGCATGAGTAATTCCCAATTTATTCTGCAAATCATGCACACGAGGCTGACTAAGTGTAACAATAAGGGATCAGCCGGGATTGTGCAGGAACTCCTAGAGAGCAGACATAAGGGAAGCTTGAGAAAAATTATGACTCTGGGGCAGGCTCAAAGAGCTAATTAATTTTTTTCTAGCCTGCTGCAAAGAGTGCTAAGAAATAGTCTCATGAGAGAAGTAGTTTCGTGTGGATTTTTTTCAACATTTACTATTAAACAGTATTAAATATAACATCATGTTTCATACTATCAAAGAGTATTCATACTATTTTGACAGTAAAGGAACTATTAAAAAATAATTTCATATTCTTCCATCTTAATGTGCTTCCATTTATTCATATTCTGCTTCTGATCCATAATATATTATTTACCTTCATTTATCATAGAATATTTAGTTGTTTCAAATTTTTACTATCATAAATTTTTACTAGCATAAATTACTATCATAAATACTATCATAAATAATGTTGGGAGGCACATTTTCAGGAATATATTCTTTTCCCCCCAAGTTAGTCAAGGATATCCCAAGGACTTGGCTTATCCAGCTCTAAGGAGAGTGGCAAATGTATTGCTATGTATTATCAAATGAATTACAGAAAAGATTGTTTATCGATCCACAGTGTCAACAGCAGCATAGTGATGTATGAGGGCAGCAATTTCCCCAAGTGTCATTAGCTTGTTCGCAGAAAGGGGGGATGAAAGACACTTTTAGCCCTATTTTAGTATATGCATCACTGGTAACTGATGGCTAATTTAAAAATCTCGTACGTGCCCGTTTTTCCTCTTTAGGCAGTCTACCATTTCCCTCCGACTTCATCAAGCGCTGTTCTGGACACCAATGATACAGCAGTGACCTGAACAAAGCCTGTGACTCCTTAAAGCTTACATTCTAGCAGGAGAGACAACAATGTTACCAAATAAATGATACAACAGTGATTGCAATGTAGCAAATGACACACAGAGAACTTACGACGCAAGCTTCTCAGCACCTTAAATATAAATTTTTTAAATCCTCTCAAAAGCCCTGCACGGTAATTTTCCTGCCCGCGTTGTAGATGAGGAACTTAACAAGGCAAGCTCAGGGAGCGAGACCACGGGCAAGGGGTATGAATCCAGGCCGTCCACTTACCCACGGTGCTGACGTCCCAGGGCAGAGAAGGAGCAGCAGACCTGGATGATAAACTGGGCCAGGATAGAATGTAGGGTGGAGACCTGAACGGCGGGAAGGGTTGAGGCCATGAGTCTGGAAGCCGTTTGAGGGCGTTACATTGAGGGACCCTAAACTAAAGCAGCCTCGGGAAGTCACGGAGAGAGAGGGGCGGCCGGGGTGCACTGTGCCTCTTCAGCACCAGCAGCCGATACATGCCTCCTGCACACCAGCTCTCGGCGCTCCTCGGGAGACTGGGAGACCGAACCCCCAACACCGCAAGCGGGCCAGCAACCCTCGGGCTCCCTGCAGGGGCTTCGCCGAGAGCCCCGAATCCGGGGTCCTTCCGCGGAGGACGGACTTTCAGTCCAAAATCCCACTCCTAGAGGGCCGGCTCGCTGAGGCCCGGTGCCCGAGGGTCCCCGGACGCGTCGCCTACCCGCCCCGCCAGCGCCCCTTCCGCGCGGGTCCCGGCCCGGCGAGACTGCGGGCGGCGGGCGGCGCGCGGCCGCAGAGGATGCTGCGCCGAGCGCAGGTGAGCGCGCGCGGACTGGGAACCGAGCGGGTTCGGCTGCGGCCTAGGCGCCGCGGGGCTGCGCGGGGAGGACGGAGCGAAGGGCTTGCCGACAAGGTGAGGGGCAAGGAGGTGCGGGGCCAGGTAGGGGCCGCGGGAAGCGCCAGGGGGCGACAGGAGTCGCGGCGGGAATAGAGGGCGTGAGCGGAGGGAGGAGCCGGGAGGGCCGCTGGGCGGCGGTGCCGACGTCCGCGGCCGCCTCCGCCCACCCCCGGGTGAGGACGCTTCTCCCCGCGGCCTAGGGTATCAGAAGAGGCCTCGGTTCTCACCTCGCGACCGGGGAAAGCGACCCCGCGTTATCCGGAAGACGCGGGGGAAGCGCTCGATTGGAAGCTGCTTCCGGTCCCCGTGGCGGGCTGGGGCCAGCCGGGGATGGAGCGGCGGTTGCCATGGAGACGAGCCGCGGCCGCCGCCGGCTTTCAGTGTGACGCGGCCCCGGAGTTAGGGGAAGGGGTTAACCCCGACGGGTAGGAGTCCCGCTGCTCGGCGTCCCTGTTCACATAAACCGGCGTTGTTAATTTCTCAAGGTGCTTCTACTTAGGTTATTCCATTTACTCTCAATAACCCAGTACGGTTATTCCCAGTTTACAAGAAATAAGCCCCAAAGTTCTGTGACTCGCTCACGATCACAGAGGGGAAAGACTCCTGCACTTTCTGCCTTTAAGTACAACTTGCTCCTAATATCATCCGCTCCCCTGGGGTTATGCTCCAAATAGTGCTGTTTTAAGGAACGGTTTTGACCCCTCACCCCTGCCCCAGGCTTTCACGGGAGAACCTAATGGCCCTTAGAAAGGTGAGAACCCACCTGTACACGTATTTTGGCATATATATATATATATACATATATATATATATATATCCCCCCCCCCCCCCCGGTAAATCTTAAGTCAATTTAAAACTAAATTTGGGGGGCGGCTGGGTGGCTCAGTGGGTTAAAGCCTCTGCCTTCGGCTCAGGTCATGATCTCAGGGTCGTGGAATCGAGCCCCGCATCGGGCTCTTTGCTCGGCTGGGAGCCTGCTTCCTCCTCTCTCTCTGCCTCTTCACCTACTTGTGATCTCTCTCTGTCAAATAAATAAATAAAATATTTTTAAAAAAATAAAAAAAATTGGGGGCTAAATGAGCTACAAGGCCACAACCCCACATATTGGCTTCCTCTTCCACCCACTTTCCATAGGGACTCTTGGAAAATGTACTTGTGGAGGGAAGTAGGGATTTAGGAAGAGAAGAGAGGATACTTAAAAACCACTTGTTAATTAATAAACAACAATACGGGGGGGGGGGACCTGGGCATGACCTCTCCCCTCAAAAAAAAAGTATGCCAATACTGGAGTCTGAAATAAAGGGAGAGGAGGCTGCTTTATTCTGTTTACACCACACCTAAAGGGTTAGGGGAGAAACTTGTATCTTAATTAACCTACCATGACATTAAATTTGAAGAAATTCTTACATCAATAAGGGACTTTCACAAGATAAGATTTTTTTTGTTGAGGTAGCTGCTGACACAAATAGCAAGGTAGCCCAAAAGTGCAAATGAGAATGTATTTACTCTGATGGGAGATAGGTTAATTTAGTCAAGGCGATGAGGCATCTGAAACAAGAGCAGTCAATGCCTGATAATGGTGTAGAAGTGATAGAAGGTAGTTTAAGGAGAAAATGTCAATAGTTGGAAGCTGCAAAGAGAGTAAGGAACTGTGGAAAGCCATAGGATTTGGCAAGAGGTGAGGAGTGAAGTGACGGGTTTGAATTCCGCGATATGCAGATGATACCCAAAGTTGAAATAAAAAAATAAAAATAAAAAACAACAAATGCAAAAGACTATTATGGAAGTTTCACAGTATGTCAGATAAAGGACAGGCTTTGTTTGCCTTTATTTTTTTAATTTTGGGAGTAGAGTGAAAAATTAGCAGGAACAAGATCCTAGAGAGCATATCTACCATATATACCAGATGCATGGTACTCACTGAGAATTCAAATGTAAGACACAGATTCTTGCTCTTTAGGAACTGATAGACTAATTAAGAAGAAGGGTGTATAAATTGATGGGTTGCAAACAATGTGGCAGATGTTCTGATGAAGCTATCCACAGGATGCTAGAAAAGCACAAAGAAGGTGCTGGGATGGGGTGGGGGTTGGAGAGAATAAGATTGGGATTGATGGGGAAAGCTGAGTGTCATGTAGTCCAAACTGAGGAGCCAGTGCAAAAATTTTTTATGTGCTGGGATGGAAGGATGGCAAGGCATGAGAGGCTCAGGGTGAGGATGAAAGGAGAAGTGATTTTATAAGATGTGGCAGGCCAGGTAGAAGGCTATGAGCTAAAATTTGAAGCAGGATCTTGAATAAGTGGCACAAGGCTATCTGCAGTTCAGATAGAATTCTGTGATGGCAATGTGAAGGGTGGATTTGGGCGAAGACAAAACTCAAGGCAGGGTGACCAGCTCTGAAGCTATGGCGAAGATCTGGACTGCAGCTGTTAGAGATCCGAACTAGTGCAGAGGGAGTGAGGATGGAGGCAGATCAGGAAACATTTAGGATACCAGTGCTTGCTTGGTGGGTGGACTAACAGATGATTGGATAGTGTATCATTTATGCAAATTTTTAAAAAGATGGTATGAGCAGGTTTGACAGTGGGTCATGTGGACATTTGAGGAGAGTTTTCAGTAGATTGAATCTGAGGCTGAATAATAGGTGATAATCAATACCCCCTACGTAGTTGGACATTTTATGAGATTATGTAAAAATAAATATGAAACAAGGTCTATACTTGAATGCCTCCCTTATATAAGCATATTAAACACCCTATGAATTTCATAAACCACTTAACACAGTGAAGAGGGCAGTTACTATGTAATAATTTTTTTTATTTGACAGACAGAGATCACAAATAGGCAGAGAGGCAGGCATAGAGAGAGAGAGGAGGAAGCAGGCTTCCTGCTGAGCAGAGAGCCAGATGTGGGGCTCGATCCCAGGACTCTGGGATCATGACCTGAGCTGAAGGCAGAGACTTTAACCCACTGAGCCACTCAGGCACCCAAGATACAGGTTGTTGGACCCATCCAGAGATTCTTTTTTTTTTAACTCTTTTTTAAGATTTTATTTATTTATTTGTCAGAGAGAGAGAGAGAGTACAAGCAGTGAAATTAGCAGGCAGAGGGAGAAGCAGGCTCCCTGCTGAGCAAGGAGCCCAAAGTGGGACTTGATCCCAGGTCCCTCGGATTATGACCTGAGCCAAAGGCAGATGCCTAACTGACTGAGCCACCCAGGCGTCCCTGTAATAATATTATATGCACTCTTCTACTTTTCTTTTGCATCACTGTATTTTTCTTTTCTTTTTTTTTTTTTAAGATTTTAAATAATCTCTACACCCAACATGGGGCTCGAATTCACAACCCCAAGATCAAGGGTGGCATGCTCCATGGACTGAGCTAGCCAGGCACCCCAGTCACTCTTTTTCTTTATCCCATCATATTTCCTCTCCATATGGTTAGATACTTTCATGGGTGTGGATCTGTTGTCCGTCTGTACCCACACTTAGTTTTTTTCCTTGCCTTGAGATGAAGCAGGTATGTTAGGGACAAGCTGCCATGTTTCTACAAGGATACAGAGTTAGTTAGAGGTTTAGAAATAAAAGGCAATTTGCCTGCAGTGGAACTATGGTTTCTAAGAGAATGGTGGAGAGTGTGTGTAGGAAGTCCAAGTGTGGGTGCACACTGAGTAGCTGTGGGAGTTTGGATGAGCGAACTATGCCAACCATTCTTGTCATGAAGACAAGAATGAAATATTGAGTTAGGAAAACAACTGAGGAAGCATCCCAGACTGAGTTTATCTTTCCCTACTTACACCCTCAACTGCCATGCTTCTCAGATTCCTTGCTTTGATAGTGAAACTGCTGTTGGCTCCAAATTGCAGGCAGAAGTCTTAGAAATCATCTTGGATATTTCCCTCTTCTTTGTTCACTATTTTTGGAAGTGAGCAGACAGAACTGGGCTCTCTCCTCAACTCTGCCCCAAGCTAACTGTAGGTAAGTTCCTAAAATTTACCAATCCTTGTCTCATTTATAAACTAGGGATCACAATAGTCATCTTGTTGGAAGAAGATTAAATAAACTAATTAGGTAGGTAAAGCTCCCCAGGCAATTCCAGTGGGTAGCTGAATCAGTTCCTTAGGACTGCTATAACATCCACTAATTTGGTGCCTTAAAACAACAGTTTTGAAGGCCAAAAGTCTGAAATCAGTTGCACTGGCCAAAATCAAGACATCAGCAGAGCGGCACTCCTTCTGGAGGCTCAAGGGAAGAATCCAGTCCTTTCCTCTTATAGCTTCTGATGGCTGCCGGCACTCTGGCTTGTGGCTGCCTCACTCTGGTCTTTAAGGCCAGCATCCTCAAGTCTTTCTGTTCCTCCCTCTGGTCAGCCTGCATGTAAATGCATGTAAGACCTAGCCGAAGTATCAAGGATAATCCCCCCCATCTCAAGATCCCTATTTTAACCACTCCTGCAGAGACTTTTCCCCAAATAAGGTAACATTTACAGGTTGCAGGAATAAGGACCTAATGTCTTTGTGACCATTTTTTGGTCTCCCACAGCAGCTGAGGTTGAGAACCTCCTTACTAGCTAAATAAAGAACTGCCTCAAACAGAAAGCTTGTTTGGGAAAGTTTTTTGGTTTATTTGTTTTTGTTTTGTTTTGTTTTGTTTTTTGAGTATAATGAATATCCACTGTTAGATTAGTTTCAAGTGTATAATATAGTAATTCAACAATTGTATACATTATTCAGTGCTCATCAAGGTAAGTGCACTCGTAATCCCCTTTATTTCACCCCTCCTGCTACCCTGAGAGGAGTTTTAATCCATGGTCTCTGGGCTCTGTATCTGTGTGCCTGATGTGGTTCCCAATAAATACATGTGGCTACTTAAGTATAAACTTACTAAAATCAAATAAAATTAGAAATTCAATTCCCCAGTCACTTTTACAAATTTCAAGTTCTCAGTAGCCCCATATGGCCAATGATTATCATATTGACAGCGTAAGCATCATGGTACAGAGCTTTAACGGACACCACTGAACTATGTGTTTCTAGGGGTATATGTGTACTTCTCTGAGGACAGGGTCTAACAGAAGACACAAGCTACTGACCTTGACAAAGACTAGCCTGTTGATGTGTTTTAGTTGCCTTGCAGTTTTGCAATTGGATTGTAAATTCAATTTGAAAGTTTAAATTTTAATTCAATACATTTAAAAAATCCACACTACTCAGTTTTGGAAAATCGAAAAATCTAAGAATACTGGTCCTGCATTCCCTGTGGATGAATGTGTCTTAGAGCGAAGTAGCTGCTATCTGTGAACACTTAGAGGCTGCTTTCCCCAGTTGCTAAAAGTCCCCACCTGCCCCTTTCCAGTTCCATCACCTGCCTAGCTTCTAGTCCGAGACCCCTGGTCCGCATCATCTGTCTGATTCTCAGATGTCCATGACCCATTATCACTGCTTCTCAAAGTTAAATGTGCATAGCAATCACTTGAGGAGCTTGTTAAAATGCAAAATTCTGATTCAGTAAGGTTGAGGTAGGGCGCAAGGTTCTGCATTTCTAGCACATTCTCAGGTGATAATAATGCTTTGAGTAACAAGGCGCTGACTGAATCTAGGAGCTGGTTCATGGTGTCTAGCAACAAAGAAACGAAGGCGATGTCTATTTCCTGGACTAACTTAATGAAGAGCCAAACTCAAGCTGCTGGAAACCTGGCCCAAATATCAGACAGGTTACCGTACAATTGGTAAATGAAATTTCTTTGCCCATCTTTGGAGTGGCTTCTTTGGTATTTGATAGTGAATTTGTCTCAATTAAAACTTATTTTTTTATTTTTTGGAAGGTTTTATTTTTATCATAGAGTACTAGTATAGTACTTACCATAGAGTACTTTTAGTTTTGTTGTATAATATAGTAATTCAACACTCCCATACAACACCCAGTGCTCATCACATAAGTGCACTCCTTAATCCCCAACCCCTATTTTCCCCATCCTCCCAACCACCCATCTCCCCTCTGGTAACCATCCATTTGCTTTCCATAGTTAAGAGTCTCTTTTATGGTTTGTCTTTCTCTCTCTCTTTTTATCCCTTTGCTCATTTGTATTGCTTCTTAGATTTCATTTAAGTGGAATCATATGGTATTTGTGTTTCTCTGAATGGCTTATTTCACTTAGCATCATACTTTCTAGCTCCATCCAGATTGTTGCAAATGCCAAAATTTCATACTTTTTTAAATGACTGAGTAATATTCCATTGTATATATATGCCACTCCTACCTTTTTTTTCTTTACCCCCTCACCTCTAGGGTTAGGGTTCAGGATAGGGTTAGGGGAAGGGGGAGGGTTAGGCTTAGGGCCATGGGGAGGTTATGTGCTTGTATACTGCAGTTCAGAAACCTATCCATAGGATTTGGTTAGGATTAGGGGTTGGGTTAGTGATAGGGTTCAGGTTAGGGTTATGGTATGCGCCTGGTACCCTGCAGTTCAGAGACCTCTCCAGACTTTTTTTCAGTGTGATTTTACATGGCATCCATCCACCAAGCTGAGGCATGGAAGGGATTTAGAGCTCTAAATACTCTTTCTTTAAAAAATATTTATTTCTTTATTTTAGTGGGGTGTGTGTGTGTGTGTGTGTGTGTGTGTGTGTGTGTATGAGTTGGGAAAGCTGCAGAGGGAGAGAGAGAGGGGAAGCAGACTCCCTGTTGAGCAGAGAGCCCAAGGCAGGGCTCAATCTCACAACTGTGAGATCATGACCTGAGCTGAAATGAAGAGTCAAACGTTTAACCCACTGAGCCACCCACCTGCACCTAAATAGTCTCTAAAAAGAAATTCAATTGTTCCTTCTGTTTGTATCTCTACCTTCCCACCTATTTTCGGAAATATTACCAATTCTTAAAGGTTTGGGATCTTCCCCAGAATAACTTGGCTGCTTCTCAGCTTTTCTTATTTTGTGTTCAGGAACCCACTTTTCTCAATTCTAGCGTTAGGGTTAGGGTTACAGTAAGGGTTAAGTTTAGGGGAAGGGTTTGTGCCCGGTATCTTGTAGTTCAGAGATTTTGCTAGAGGTTTAGGTTTATGGTTAGGGTTAGGGAAAGAGTTACACTTAGATATTGTAGGTATGGGTTAGTGGTAGGACTAGGGTTTGGGTTGGGGTGATGGTTAGGATAAGAGTGAGGGCTACTATATATGCAAGGTGTATTACAGTTCAGAGACCTTTCCAGAGAAGAAAATTGTAGGCTTCTGCGTAGGTGAGTAGACATGGTAGCCGTCCACTGAGCTGAGGGATGGAAGGGAATGAGTACTCTAAATGATCTTTAAACAGATAAGCAACTGTTCCTTCTATTTTTATCTCTATCCCACACTCATTTTTCAGGGCATTATTATTTAGATCCCAGTTAGTTAAATAGTAATATTAGTTCCAGGTGTATAACACAGTGATTCAGCACTTCCATAAGCCATCTGTTGTCCAGCACAACAAGCGCTCTCCTTCATACCCATCAGCTAGTTCACCCATTTCCTCTCCTACTTAAACTAGTTTAATTATTGCACAGATATGGGTGGAGATGTTTCTAATTGCCCACTCAGCAGTGTCTCTGAGGTGAAGTCTGCTTGAGATTCTTAGTAGAAACCATTTTACCAAATATTCTGGAGATGATCAAACAACCTAAAGATGATATACACTTTCCTAGTGTGGATTCTTTGAATGACCCATAAGGGCCGAGTTCTGACCTCCAGTCCCCAGTGTGGGTGATGTGGTGCTGAGTAAAGTCAGAGTTTTAAGTAAAGGTTTTCCAAGAAAATGCCCCAAAACTGAAACATGAGAATTCACAGATTAAAAGGGCCAGTCTTTTGTATGCACAGCACAAAGGATGAAGACCTGTATCATTCTGGAATTTCTCAAAATATAGGACAAATTCGAGATCCTAAGAGCTTCCAGAATCTAACTACCTGCAAAATAAAAATTGTAAAATGGGATGATATTAGACTTCTCAGTCTAGAGGATGATGGACAATGCCATCAAAATCTTAAGGAAAATTAATTTCCAACTTAAACCCTGCCTTGATGAATGATATTCAAAGAAGGAATAAGGGCATTTTCAGATATGTGTTATTAAAAAAAAGTCATCTCCCATGCACTCTTTCTCAGGAGGCTACTGGAGGTCTACCTAAAAGAGAGAGTAATCCAAGTAAGAAAAGATGGATGGGGCATTCAACATAGTAGATAATGAGGGAAATTCTCGAGAGGGTGATAACGGAGACCCTAGGTGAAAGTTTTGGAGCTAAGAAGATGGAGAGCTCAAGGCACATGCTTCCAAGGGGCAAAGTACTTCAGATAGAGCACTGGGTACTGGGTGTGTTTGTTATGTTCCATCGCTGAGATGAGATACATACTTTGGACTAAAAGTTTGCAATGTTGGCAGGGTTAGTGATGGGTACATAGAAGAGTAAGCAAAGGTGGGGGGGGGGAACCACACTCATTTATCATTAAGTCCAGGCAAACAAAATGGTTTGCAAGAAATTTAATTATAGTACATTGGAAGACTTAGTTATGAATAATATGTCCATAGTCATTTTAATATGAACACTGAAATCTGATCTAACTAAAATAAGTTAGAAGTATATTGGAGGTTTGGGGGGTCTTGAGAGTTCTGTGTATGAAGGTAATGTGGCTGTATAAGAGCGCTAGATCCTTCTATTCCATAAATGAACTTAATAACACATAAAAGTCAAATATCAAAAGAGATGGTTGTCTTAAGTTACTTAGAACATGTAAGTAAATCCCCATAGAAACAGCTATAAGAATAGAAGGTTGGATGTAGTTCTGAGAGCAGGACTTAGTAGTCGGATGGGGGAAGGGACTGCCCTTGCCCATTCCAGGTCTCATAGACCAATTTGACTTTCCCATTATGTGTATTATAACGTCAGTTACGGGAATAAACCACAATCGTACCTCCCATTCTCTATAAGCCTTCTGTAAGGAGCTTGCACCCTTCGCCCTTCACTTGTCTTCCCCGTTGCAAAATACAGTTCACTTATTTTAGTCCTTATCTTCTCAGCACTTCACATTATTTTTTAAAAAGATTTTATTTATTTGTGAGAGAGAGAGAGAAAAAGAGAGCGAGCATGAGAGGAGAGAGGTCAGGGGAAAAGCAGACTCCCTGGTGATCAGGGAGCCTGATATGGGACTTGATCCCGGAACTCCAGGATCACGACCTGAGCCGAAGGCAGACGCTTAACCAACTCACCCACCCTGGAGCCCAGCACTTCACATTATTAACTACAGTACTTCTTCCACTTTGAATTCTGTCCTTCATTACCCCTTTGTCTTCAGGTTCTCTTCCTTCTCCTGAACACCCCTTACACTGGTTCCTCTTGTTTGGCAATCCCACATATTATTCATGTTCTTCGTTCTTCTGCCTTTGGTTCCTGCATTTCTCATGCTTAGGCTCTCTTTGGGCTATTTCTCTATTTCCACATATATGCCTTCAAATACTATCTCTAAACGAATGAGTTTCGGTTTATATCCTAAGCCCGAGCATTTTCTTGAGCCTCCTCCCTGTAGAGATGACTTTATGAGACACTCCTTGTTTGTTTCACAGGCAATGTAAACTAAACATGAGTTCTTCCTCACTTCCTCTCCACTCGCCTCTTTTTCCTCCTTATCTCCTGGATGAGTACCATCATCTCCCCAGTAGAAATCTTGGATCTTCCAAGATGTGTCAGCATTGCTCAGGTGCATGTCAGACAGGGTCTGTGTCCTGTTCATCCTTGTGTTCTCTGTGTCATTTGTTCCCTTTAAGGTAGCTGGCACAGTGATCTCCAGTTAATTCATGCTCCATAAATACATGAATAAAAAAGAGGATCAAACTGATAAAGGGGACAGTTTCTGAAATTTAATAGACTGCTCAGATAGATTTCAAGGGACAGCAGTTACCAGGGAAGACAGAAAACCCATGAGAAGGAGAGCCCAGTGGGCCAGAGAGCGGCTGCAGGAGGATACGTTGGAATAAGGCATAATGGCTTAATGACATTTTCACATGAAGAGACGGACATTGGAAATTTCCCGCAGTACCAAGAACCATGTCTGGTATGATAGTAAAGCCTAATGAGAGGAAAGCTATATGGCAGAATTTCAGAATCTGCTATAATCTTGGGTGTTCAGCACATTGTCCATATAGGGTCTTGCTTTTCGCCTTTCTCCCGAGGCAAAGGGCTTCAGATATTCATGTATGTGTTGGTTCTCCCCAAACTGGAACTAATCATTTGGTGCTATATTAGTTTCCTAGGACTGCCATAACAAATTACAACAAACTTGGTGGCTTAAAACAACAAGAATGTATTATCTCATTGTTCTGGAGGCTAGGAGTCTGAAATCAAGGTGTTAACAGGCCCACACTCCCTCAGAAAGCTCTAGAGAAGAGTCCTTCCTTGTATCCTTCCAGCTTGTCATGGTTGCTAGCATTCTTGCCTCTGTCATCACGTGGCCGCCTTCTCTCTGTTTTAAGTGTGGCTCTGTGTCTCATCTCCCTTTAAAAGGATACCAGCATTGGATTTAGGGCCCAACCTCATCCAGTGTGACCTCATCTTAACTAATTATATCTGTAGGGGTGCCTGGGGGGCTCAGTTAAGTGCCTGCCTTCGGCTCAGGTTGTGATCTCGAGTGCCACTAGTGAGGTACCTCCCAGTGAATGACTTTCCCTTGCACTCTGGAGAAAAGGTTTCCAGCAATTCCATTACCATGGCACCATAGAGACTTCTCTGCTGTGCAGTGAGCTACGGCCTTGCACTGTAAAGGAGGCTGCTAACAATCAGGGGGACATTCCATGGGTCTAAATCAGTCTCTTGCCCAAGTCACCCCAGTGATTGCTCAGTGAGCCTTCAGCAAAGTGGCTGCAGTGCTGGGGATGGAGGCTATGCCTGGGGTTCAAAAACATGGGCTTCCCCTACTTAGTGGTGATGTAACATTACTGCTGAGTAGCAGACCTGACAGCCGAAGAGGCCGGCACTAGGTCCCTTGTATGGCACCTCTCCCATGGGGACCGGCAGCCACCTGGTGGCAGACTGATGACACTGGGCCTCTTTCTTCGCAGAGGAGCAGAGATTCATCCTCCTTGGAATATACATGTTTTCTGGATGTGGAGTTGCCTTCCCTCAACATAATACCTCAGCCAGCTGTACCGTCTGTGTGCTTAGGGAATCCTTTGTCCATCCGCCGGTATTCTGCACAGCACTGCTTCTCGTCCAAGAGCCCAGTTCACAGCTAAGGAAATACAGCATGGGGCTCATGCTTATGGAATCCACTGGTCTTAACCCACATAGTCCATCACCTAGGAGCAGATGGCCTACCTGAGAGAAGAAATGGCTTATTGAAGACTCACTTGTGGTGCCAGTTGGGAGACCATACCCCGGAACAATGTGATTCTGTCTCACAGGATACAGTACATGCTTCGAATCAGTGACTGTTATGGGGTGTTCTCGCCCGCATAGCCAGAACACATGGATCTGGGCATCCAGGGTTAGAAGTGGGAGTGGCTCTTCTCACTCTTAAACTCAGTAACCCATTTGCAAAATTATTTTTCCTGCCCCAGAAACCTTGAGCAATGCTGTTATGAAAGTCATAGTCTCCAAGGGAGACTAGCAGACACAGTGGCTCCGTTGAACTGGAAAGTGAGAATGCCTTCTGGACATTTTGGACTTCTTATGCCATTGAACCAACTGGCAAAAAAAAAAAAAAAAAAAAAAAGTCACTCTAGGTGAGGTGAACTCAAGTTGCTCCTATATATGCAGACAAGAAGGACTGTGAAACCCAGGGAGTTAGCTGGAGGTGCCCAGGAGTGACGGCTTGGGTCACTCCAGATGAAGGAAATGTGGACTGGGGAGTGGAAGAAGGGAGATGTAGTTCTCACTGATAGCTTCCCAGCAAATCGCAGAAACCAGGACAGCAGTAGCATTGTATATTTTC
The DNA here is from genome assembly GCF_922984935.1 of Meles meles. NCBI lineage: Eukaryota > Metazoa > Chordata > Mammalia > Carnivora > Mustelidae > Meles > Meles meles. Next base: position 58,796,780 of record NC_060077.1, read on the forward strand.
TGTTAAACATACGTGTTCATTTTATATGCTGACCAGTTTCTTCTCTTTCATGTACCTAGAGTCGAAAGTTAACTTCACAGTGTACTCATTAGGTAACAGTATTCAGTGGGACTCTGCCTGAATTTGAGGAGTAGTTGAGATTACCAGTGATGAATACAATGACTGTTGGGCTGTGTATCTCCCTATTTTGAGGAGAAGGTGAGAACTTTACCTTTAAGACAGATAGCTGTGTTTTGTTACAAGAAAAATTGGGAGTTGTTTTATTGATGCACAGAAGTCGATAACTGTGTAGAAGGGGGTACTTGGAAGTCAAACAGCCACAGGGCTGTCCTCAGTTGTATTGCTGTGCTTTTGCTAAAGGGGTTCTTTGAGTTTTGGTTTTTTTTTTTTAAGATTTTATTTATTTATGTGACAGACAGAGATCACAAGTAGACAGGCAGGCAGAGAGAAAGAGGGCGAAGCTGGCTCCCCGTTGAGCAGAGAGCCCAATGCGGGGCTCGATCCCAGGACCCCAGGACCATGACCTGAGCAGAGGCTTTAACCCACTGAGCTACCCAGGTACCCCGATTCTTTGAGTCTTAAATGTCTCTTCTTCTTTGCTCAAATTTGAGGCCCAGCTTGTTTCACCATGAAGTTTCTTCCAATGACCTCATCCTATAGTGATTTCCTCCCCTGTAGAATTTGACTACATCACACCTTTAGCACCTAATTATACTCTGAATGTAATTTTCCTCTAATTATTTGATGTGTTATGCTGCCTTTCCACTAGCCCCAACCCACCAAATCCTAAGTTCTTTTAGGACTACATCTCTTTTTCTTTTTGTTGTTGTCCACCAAAAACACGCATATGAATACACACTCAATAAATACACCTTAATTAAATAGCTGTCCGTATTCACTTGCCTCACTGGTTAATCTGCTTCTTGCTGCAAATTCACTTTCAGGTAATACATTGTTTCCCAACCTAATTTAACTAACAAGTACTTGTAACATTAATAGTCAATGCCTCAAAAAAAAAAAAAAAAAAGATAATGTCTCAAAACCACTTGGGAATTAAAAAAAAAACTCATCAATTTTTGCTTTGTATATAGCAGTGATTTATATAAAATATTTTACTTTGGATTAACATAAAGTTCTTTTAAAAATATACTCTATAATGTTTGTTAATATGACTTTTCCCATTACTTAAAAATAATTATGTAAGAAGAATTAAAAGGACATACTGTAGTTCCTCAAAAAATTAAAAATGTGATCCAGTAATTCCACTTCTAGGTACAAATTGAGAAGAATTGAAAACAGTCTCAAAGAGGTATTTGTTCATAGCAGCATTATTTACAGTAGCCTAAAGATGGAAGTCAAACAAGTGTTCATTGAGAGATGAATAGATAAACAAAATGTGGTATTATACATGCAATGTAATATTATTCAGCCTTAGAAAGGAAGGAAATTCTGACACATGCTACAACATGAATGAATATCGAGGATATTACGCTAAGTGAAATAGGCCGATCACAGAAAGACAAATGCTATATAATTCCACTTACATGAATGGAATCAACAGAGCAGTGAAATTCATAGAGACAGAAAATAGAATGGAGGTTGCTAGGGACTGGGGGAGGGGCAGGGGGAGTTGTTGTTTAATGGGTACAGTTTCAGTTTTGCAAGGTGGAAAGAATTCTGGAGATTGGTTGCAAACATGAATATGCTTAACACTACTGAACTATACACTGAATGGTTAAGATGGTAAATTTTATGTTATGTATATTTCATCGCAATTTTTAAAAATCCAACAGAGTCTATAAAATGAAATTTATAGAGAAGATTATTCAGGAACCAGTAAAAATTATTAAGAAAAATTAAAGAGGACCAAAATAAATGGAATGATTAGATTAGGAGGATTAGAAGACCCGATACTGTGAAATGAAAATTTATTCTAAAATCATCTGTAGATTTATCTGTAGATGTATTGCAATCCCAATAAAAAATTCAACACTTTTTCTGGAAAATAAAAAAGCCTGATATTAACATTTATATAGAAATGCAGAGTTAAGAAGAGCCAAGACACACTTAAAGGAGAAGAATGAGGTGGAAGGGTTTGCCCTATTGGTTGTCAAGATGTATTAAAAGTCTGCAGTAAAGGGGCACCTGGGTGGCTCAATGGGTTGAGCCTCTGCCTTCAGCTCAGGTCATGATCCCAGGGTCCTGGGATCCAGCCCACATCAGGCTTTCTCCTCCACAGGGAGCCTGCTTCCCCCTCCCCATCTGCCTGCCTCTCTGCCGACTTGTGATCTCTCACTCTCTGTCAAATAAATAAGTAAAAATCTTAAAAAAAAAAAAAAAGTCTGCAGTAGGGGGGTGCCTCGGTGGCTCAGTGGGTTAAAGCCTCTGCCTTTGGCTCAGGTCATGATCCCAGGGTCCTGGGATGGAGCCCTGCATCGGGCTCTCTGCTCAGCGGGGAGCCTGCTTCCTCCTCTCTCTCTGCCTGCCTCTCTGCCTATTTGTGATCTCTGTCAAATAAATAAATAAAATCTTTAAAAAAAAAGTCTGCAGTAACTAGAAAAGTGTAAGGATAATAAACATATCAGTAGAAGAGATTAAAGATTCCAGGAATAGATTCACACATACACAGTTATTTGATGATTGACATGAATAGCACTGCAGAATAGTAGGTGAAAGATGGTCTTTTTAATAAATTATGTGGCCCAATTAAATATATAGAAAAAGTAAAATAAAATTTTATTCTTACCTCACACCATACACAAAAATCATTCCCAAGTCAGTTGTGGACCTAAATGTGGAAAGCAAAACAATAAAGATTTTGGAATATAATACGGCAAAATGTCTTCAAGGTATTGGGATAGGGAGTGATTTTAGAAATAGGAGCCTGAGTGGCTCAGTTGGTAGGGCTTCTGACTCTTGATTTTGGCTCAGGTGATGACCTCAGGGTTGTGAGACCCAGCCCCACATTGGGCTTCTCGCTAAGTGGGGAGTCTGCTTGAGATTCTGTCCCTCTCCCACTGCCCCTTCCCTCACTTGTCTGTCTGTGTGTGTGTGTGTGTGTGTGTGTGTGTGCTCGTGTGCACGCATGCTCTCTCTCTCTCTCTCAAATAAATAAATCTTAAAGCTATGAAACAAAAATAGGACACTAAAAGCACAGTCACAAAGGGAAAAATTATGAATTTGACTTATTAAAATTCTGAACTTGTATTCCTCAAAAGACTGAAAAGGCAACAAGTGTGGAATCCTAGGATAAGTAATTAATCTCATTGGAGCGGCAGCACTGAAGAGAGCTCCAGCAACTTTTAAAGTAGTATTGTTGGAGGTTCCAGATTTGTTTAAAAAAGAAATTAAAGGACCTTATAGCTTCAGTATAGAGTTTGGGCTTTAATTTTGTTAAGTACCTAGAAAACTAAGCAAATAAAAAAAAAAAAATGAAGCCATGTAATGATTTTTCAGGAGCAAAAACATACAAGGATGTTACCAGAAATAACATAATTATACAGTACTTTGTGGTTCATCTCTGAACAGTATTTTTGAACTCATAAATCATAATTTGGTAATCATGATTCATTAATATTGTATCATAACTATATTTAGATATACTGTAGTTATGTTTAAATATAGAACAATATTACATTAAAATTAAACAGAATAATACATTTATATTTAAACATATTTTTATTCATTAACACTGTCTTATAATAACTACATTTAGAGAAGAAGGATGTGATAGGGAAAGAAGTAAATCCCTAGCTTCCCAAGCGGTAACACAGTGTTCTTTGCCCTCCTTTCCACAAGAGGGCACAAGATGAATAAGATTTTCAATTCCATTGTTTTCGCTGCAGGCCTTTGGCTGTTACCAGCCAACCGTGTACTTCCATTTTGGTATTGTTGACAAATTGCTATTGTTTTAAAGATTTCATTTATTTATTTGACACACAGAGAAAGAGATCACAAGTAGGCACAGAGGCAGGTGGAGGCAGGGGGGGGGAAGCAGGCCCCCTGCTGAGCAGAGAGCCTGATGTGGGGCTCCATCCCAGGACCCTGAGATCATGACCTAAGCCCAAGGCAGAGGCTGAACCCACTGAGCCACCCAGGTGCCCCAATAAAATGCTATTGTTAACATCTAAACAACCATCTTTGAGTTCAGGGCACTACTAAAGGGATGTCCAGACCAGGAAGGAGTGATTCAAGGCACCCAGAATCTAATGGGATCCCAGAGGGGTAAAGAGCAGTACATTTGGAGGGCACACTAAGGGCCCAAGGGGTCCTGCAGATCATGAGTTGGGGGTGTTCCTCTGGAGAGGTTGGAATCGTGGGGGGGGGCACAGCTGGGAGAATTGTCAGTGATGCATTTGGGTGAGGCAGTGGGGATGGGATAGCCTGCACATGGAGATAGCAGCTGTGAGAACCCTGAGGGCCCAGGATGGCCCTGGGATTGCAGGAGATCATACTCTAGAAGACTTGGGGGTGGGGAGGAAAGGTTTCACCACCAAGACTCTGCCTGCAAACACTGGGCAGAGCCAGGTCTGTTCTCCCTTCTTTGCTTCTTGCAGCCTGCTGTGTTCTATGTTCACTCCAGGCTCCCTGATCTCTGCACACACCCACACTGCCCTGCCCACCACAACCCCAGGGCAGTCTTCTGGTGTACTTCATCCTCTCCTCACAGAGGCCATTTCCTTGTCCAGGGCTCTTTCCTCTTAGAGACTGGTGTTTTCCTTCAGGACTCTCCCCACTTATCTGAAGGTTTACTCTCACCTATCAAGCCTTGGCTACCTTCTTATGCAGGACCTCTAAGCTTCTCTTACCAACTATTCTCCTCTTTTAGCCTGTTTCCTTTCTTGAGCTTCCCTGGTCTCTACGCCTCTTCCCCTCTCCCACCACCAGCATTGTCTTCCTTCTTTCCCCATGGTCACATCTGTCACCCAGTCAGCTAACTCTCTGAAGGCCCAGAAACTGACTCCCCAGAAACACAGGGTTCTCATGAATATGGCTGGCAGTGTTTCCATGCTTCCATTTTTCCTTTTATGGCTTCTTCAAGCTCGATTCTTGGCATTTCAATTGAATACAAGTATTTTCAAAGCCACGCCTTTGCTTTGGACGGAACTTGAGAAGTAGAAACGTATGTACTATGTTTCAAATGTTACTGGGAGAGGATTTTTAATTGAGCTTTTCCCTTGTGCCATATAATGGTGTCATGGAAATCAGACCAAACCAGGGGTCCTAATGCATAGGCTGTCCTCCTTTTGCTGCCCTTCCTGGCCAGGGCATCTGGGGCAAGTGAATTTACCTCTTGGAGTTTCAGTTTCCTCGTCTGTAAAATGAAAGTAATTACCTCCTAGGAATGTCTCGAAAAATAAATGAGGTAAGAAATGAAGTAGTATTTACTAAGTGTCTATACTAAAAAAATGTAGCTATTATTATTACTATTATTTCTTCATCTGTAAAACTCAAGTGAGATTGCCAAGGGAAGCCTGAATTATCTCCAAGAGGCTCCTTCAGGCTCTGTCTTCTGAGTTTGTCAAATACAATTTGCCATATGTGCTGGTCATGGTTTATAACTCAGTCCTTATAGCTTCTCTCATCTCTCCTTTCCTTCTCTGGCAACTTCCACCTCACCCCAGTCCTTGGAACACCTATATAAAGAGCTCTTTGCACTAAATTCCTCTCTGCTTGAAAGAGTGAGTTTTTCAGTTCTGGGTGCAGTGGCTTCACCATCTGGGTAGTCAGCCCCAGACACCTGCACACACAGGCCAAACCAGAGGAGTCACCGCCACCTCTGCTCACATTTGAGTTTCTAGGTATGAAAACGGGCCAAAAGATGCCATATTGGTTGCCATGACAAACCACCTGTTGTATACAAATGTTTTTATTTCTATTCTGGAGCGAAATCTCATAGAGCCTGCAACGGGGCAGCTTCTCTGGGCCTGAGGGAGGGCTGAATCCTCACGATGTGTTGAACTGATCCGGTTGCCCAGCACCCCGCAGGACATTTCTGCTTTTTGGCTTTTTCCTGCTTTCCAGCTTTAGAACTACAGCAGCCATGAGTCAACCCGTTGTTCATTGCACGTGTAGTCTAGCATGGCAGGGTTTGAAAATGGAGCCTGAATTGGCCCAATTTGGGCTGAATGATAGATGCTGCTTTCCCAGGTATAGTCAAGACTACTCACAAGGGAGGTTTCCAAAGACTGCTTCTGTGATCCCAGCTAACTTCCTATCTCTGACCTAAAAAAGAAGTTTAAAAGACTGAGAAAAGGCTGGATATGAGAAGGGATTTTGGAAAGAGCTGCTGGTGGTGCCGGTCCTAGCCAGTGCAGTAGAGGGAGAAACCAGAGGGGCTGTGTAGGAGGGCCTGGTGCTGCCACAGTTGGTAGGGGCAGAGGGAATGTGTGAGTATTTTCCAAGAACCAGACGTGGGCCACTCCAGCGAGAAAGCTGTTTTATATCCCAACCTAGAAGGCTGACTGATGAGTAGAACCCCACAGCAGAGTAAGGTCTGAGGCTCAATCAGACACATAAATGTTGAGGAAGGGGTCTTGAGTGACTGGCTAGAAAAAGATCCACACACTCCATGGAATCTCTGAAAACCTCACAAAATTACCTCAGGAAGGAAAGCACTCGCTTCCTGGGGAGGGCTGAGGCCAGATCATCATAGAATTCCAAATCGTATGGGAACTGTCCTGCCCCACTTTCACTTCCACCCTGGGTGGGGTCAGAAACCATGGCAAAGGGTGGAGTGAAAATCATGTAACAGGTTGGAGAGAAAAGAGAAATTTATTAGGACTTTTCCCCCTGCCAGTGTCATGGCAGAGGAGGAAAAACCCAGCCCAAACATGAAATTTAAAGTTAATTATTATTATTTGCAACCACGTGGATGGAACTAGAGGGTATTATACTAAGTGAAATAAGTCAAAGACAAATATGCGATTTCACTCATATGTGGGATTTAAGAAACAAAACATGAACATAGATGAAGGGAAAGAAAAATCAAATAAGATGAAAACAGAGGGAGGCAAACCATAAGAGACTCTTAACTCTCAGAAACAAATAGGGTTGCTGGAGAATGGGGTAATTGGGTGATGGGCATTAAGGAGGGCACTTAATGTAATGAGCACTTGGTGTTATAAGCAACTGATAAATCACTGAATTCTACCCCTGAAACTAATTTTTAAAAGTTAATTATTATTATTTTTTATTATTATTATTATTATTATTCTGGACACCACACTTGAATTACTGGATTTACAGTGACTAGAGGACCTTTGTTACTCATAAGGAACCAAAAAATCTTAGTTGCTGCCCATGTTTCTGCACAGGGCAGGGAAGAACTAACCCCGTCATATGGGAAAAGAGTGATGCTCTCCGATCCCCACCTCCAGGAAGCTTGTTTGCTCCACAGAAAGGCCAGCCTGGTGTTCTGTGCCAGAGTTAGGAGTCCGTGGAGTGGACATAAGGAGTGGCAGTGGCTCTGGGCTTTATTCTGGTGCAGGATCCAGCCCAAGAGTGTTCTGGTCCTACTCCTCAGAGCACAGGGCTTTCATTTCCCCCAGAAACAGTGGGTCTCAGCAAAGCTTGGGATGGGATAGCGGAGCAGACAGAAAGGGGAAGGTGGGAAATAGACTGTTCAGAGTAAGGGGTTGTGAATTTGTCTAAGGTATGGGGGGAACCTGGCTGGCAGGGCTAGTGGTCATTTGAGATTTGTGAAAGAACCTTCCCGGCTATGGCATCCCTGTCTCTGGTACCTGCTGCTCAGGTCTGATGGCTGAATGGTTCCGGTTAACTGGTGCTGGGGTAGAAGAGAGCTGCAGGGTAGTTAAGGATATCAGAAGGCAAGGGCTAATGTGCTGGACCACGGGTTGTCTAAGCTAGATGAGAGAGAAAATGAAACATTGGCCCTGCAGACCAGGCCCTATGGGTCCAATATCGGAACTGGGATTCTGTAGTGAGTGGGAAGCACAGGAAATGGCGGTGTCAGAACAGCAGTCTTTGAAGCAGCCTTCTGAAGGTGGTACTTTCACTTGTGAGAACAGAGATCTGGGCATCCCTTAGGATGTGGGCATCACGGTAGCTGAGCTGTTCGGGAGGGTAAGGGAGAGTATGGGAAGGATGGGAAGACTGAGAAGCCAGAGTGCGGTGGCTCATCCATGGCATGGAACTGACAGCAGAGAGAGGACTGGTGGAGAGGACTGGTTCAGTCAGTCAGGTGCTCAAGTTGCTGCCTAAGGAGGTGAGTAGAAGCCAGCCAGAAGTTGGGGCACCTGGGTGGCTCAGTCATTAAGCCTCTGCCTTCGGCTAAGGTCATGATCCCAGCCTCCTGGGCTCAAGCCCCGCATCAGGCTCCCTGCTTGGTGGGAAGCCTGGTTCTCCCTCTCCCACTCCCCCTGCTTCTGTCCCCTTTCTCTCTGTGTGTCTCTGTCAAATAAGTAAATAAAATCTTAAAAAAAAAAAAAAAGAAAGAAAAGAAACAGAAATCAGTCGGAAGTAGAGTCACATGTGATAAAGTCTTCTGGGCATGAACTTTCAGGGAGCTCCACTTCAAGGGAGGACAAATAGATGGGAAATGGATCTGGATGGTTGCAGTGACTGGAATGCTATGGTATAATATTCAATTATTAAGTTTTAGACCTTTCACCCCACCCCCCCTACACACACATGCATGCACACACCCTGAGCTGAGCAGGGTCTGGACCATTATGCAGTCTCAATCTAGGACAAACGGAACTTACCTGCTCTCACCATCACTGACACCCTCCAAGGACCCTTAGGACCGGACATGCTGCAGTGGGAGTGAGGCTGGATGGCCTGTGCTTTCCTTCAGCTCGTCTGCCTTCACTCTTTCGTTTGAGGTAGAGAATTATCTGTCTGATGCAAGGGCTAGCTAGGTGCCTCATTAGGGCTCTCCAAGTGGCTGTTCATGGCTGATGGATGGCTGAGGCTGGTAATTAGACACAATCATGTTTAATAGGTCGCGGTGTTTGAAACAGCAGCTATGGAAGGGTAGTGTCCTCTGTCATTTCTCTGTACCACGTATACGTGTATAAAGTAAACTGGAACAACACATCTGAATGGCTCTTTCCCCCCAGGGAGGGGAGTTTCAATATATAAATCATACTTCTCTTAGCACTTTGAGACAATGAAGCCTTACTCAGTATTCTAGGTTGATATACTGCTCTGTGCTTGCATGAAATTTCAGATGTTATAATCATTTTTCCATGGGAATGCCCTGTTCTGGATCCACAGGAATCCTGACTTGTCAGTGTTTCGGTGCCACACCTGAAAGCAGCTGCCATGTCATTAACATCACACTGTCCTCCAGCTGGCTTAATTCTCTTCCCCAGAAATCTGCTGAAGATCTAGTCCAAGGCCTGGCACACACTCCTGGTCTACAGAGTCTTCATTCTTCACCCCAATCCTTCCATCAAGGTTGAGGTCCTCAAAGCCACATGAGCCTCTGGGTTTTCCTGGAAGAAGAGAAAGGGCTTCAGAAAAACAGGAAGGGGCAGAAGGAGAGTGGAGAAGTAAAGGAGAAGCAGGGAAAGAGAAGGATGTGAGTCTGCAGTATTAGACACTATCCATGCAAGCAGGACAAGACCCACAGGGCAACTGCAGGAGCCTTGAGAAATGCTGATGAAACCTGGGGGTGGGGTATAGAGCCAGATTGCAATCAGTTTAGGTGTGAGAACATGGAAGAAGCAAGTGCAGGCAGTTCTTTCAGCAACTCTGGCTTAGAAAGGGTGGGGAGAAATGGGGCAACAACTGCATGAAAGATGTTTTTACGATGGGCGAGGTTTGAGCATCGATAAAAAAAAAGCCCATTTTATGTTTAAACAGTCCTTGGTTCTAACATGTTAAGGCCAAGGCAGTAGGTAGTCAGTCATAGGTAGGGATGACATGACGAGCTTTGACATCTCTGGTAAGACTGTAATGGCACCTGATCACACGTATATCCCAGGGCCAGTGGTTCTTAGCCAAAGTTCCACTCTAGGACAGACTGGGCTGGGGAGTACAGTGCACAGAGCTGGATTATTTGGAAGTACTACAGGTGGTTGACAAAAATAAATAAATAATAAAAACAGATTATTGAAGAAGGAGAAAAGAGGAGAAAATAACTCAGAAAAATCTTCATGTAATTGAAAATTAGTTCTGAAAATCTACCAACACCTAAAAGGTATGTTGGATTTTAAGACAACCAAACTCCCTCCCCACCCCACAGCTCTGAAGAGGCTTGCCTAAAGGCCAAGTGTTCTATGGATATTCTAGGGGAAGGACGCCAGTTTTAGGATAGAGAGCTCTAGTCTGATGACTGGAAACACCTAGTCATAAACACATGCAGTTCGCACCGGCTCCCAGGGAAAAAGAAAGTGTGGAGTCTGGCACTTGCTGGTTATAGGCAAAGGAGGTTAACTTGGGAGAAATGGGCATATTTTGTTACAATGTAAGTTAACAGAATGATTTCAGAATGGTTGAATGTCTTGGTAAAAACATGATCAAATGACATCATACCTCAAAAAAACTAAAATTAAAATAGAATTAATCAAATTTTAAATTGAACAGGATGAGTTTAACTGATAAACTAAAGACATAAATTGTCTTTTAAAAGGGCAGAATTCAGGGCCCCTGGGTGGCTCAGTCATTTAAGCATCTGCCTTGGGCTGAGGTCCCAGGGTTCAGGGATTGAGACTGGCATCTGGCGTCCTGCTCAGCAAGGAGTCTGCTTCTTCTACCACTCCCCCTGCTGTACTCTCTCTCTCTCAAATAAATAAGTAAAATCTTCAATAAAATAAAAGGGCAGAATTCTGCTCCTTGCCAAGGTAGAGTAGCAAGAGACTGCATTTGCCCTCCTACTCGAAACAACCATAGAAAGAAAAATGAACAAAATATATGAAACAATGGTTTTGAAGAGACTGGACCTCAGGCAACAAAAGACAGTGATCCCTGAGATCAAGGAAACAAATGAGTGTCCCAGCTTATTTGGGAGTTTTCAGGTGACAGTACAGGGAAGGGTACCCAAGCAAAGTAAGACCCAGCTATGTGCTGCCTACCTGAAACCCATTTAATATAAAGACATAAATAGAGGTAGAAAGCAAATTGGTAGTTTCCAGGAGTGGAAGGAGGGAAAATAGGAAGTGACTGCTTAATGGGGTGATGAAAATATTTAGGAACTAAATAGAAGTAGTGTTAACACAACATTGTGAAGGTATTGAGTGGCACAGAATTGCCATTAAATGGTTATTTGAATGTTGTGTGGATTTTACCTGGGGAAAAAAAACCTGACCAGGCACGCAAAGGAAAAAAAACAATGTAAATGACAATCAGTAGAAACCAGAGACCCATGGGAGATCTAGAGAATGCAGTTATAAAACTCAGACTTTAAAACAATTGTGCTTGCTGCATTCACTGAGAGATGAAATGTGACAGTATTTTGATAGATAAATATAAACCATTAAAAAGAAACCAAAGGGAAATTCTAGAACTGTATGTAAAACAATTGATATTAGTAACTCTGTTGGAAGGGTTCAATAGCAGAATAGATAGATGAAGAGAAAATTAATAACTTTTTGATGGGTTAGAAGACAATATCCAGAATATAGTATTGAGAGATGAAAAGACGAAAACCACAGAATTAAAGATAAGAGACAAAGAAGTTACAGAAAAGAATGCTATAAGGAGAGGATAAGATGAGTGGGCCAGAAGCAGTATTTGAAGAGTTAATAGTTAAGAATTTTAAAAAATGGATCAAAGGTATTAAGCCATAAATTTATAACTGACTTCCAAGGAGAAACAATGGAATCTGGAAGACAATAGACTGATATCTTCAAAATGCTTAAAGAAAATATCAGCCAATAGATGGTGTAGACCGCAAGTGCTTTAATAGTTCATAAGTGGGACATTAACTTAGGATAAGAAAGAATTACAAGAGATGGGTGAAGATTGTACAGGCCACTAATGAGTCATGAGCAAGGGATGTTTTCCAGGCAGGTGGTTAGGAAATCTCAAGGACTACTGGTAGAATAGTGAGTCAGTCTCTGTGGGTGAAGCTGAGCTCCCATTACTAGGGGTGGGATGGAAATTGTGTCTGGAAGGGTCAGTAGGAGCAGGATGGTGAATGATCTCATTCTACAAGTGATAGGAAATACTGAAGCTGTTTTTGTGGCATCCTTGTTTCCTGGTAGGATACTACTACTAAAAGTCTTTCTCACATTTTCCTCCTCCTACCCAATAGGTATAAATCATACTGTCTTTGGTACTTTACTATGAGTGAAATTAAATTTAGATAAGTACCAGCTTCAACCTGAACTATACTTTGATTCCCTTGAGAGGAAGTATTACGGATTACCACTTTTGAAGAATCCAATTGCAAAGAATCTTATTTCCTCTTTGACTTGTTCCTCTGGGGCTAGAGTGAGACAGTAAATTAGGAAGTGAAGGGAAAATACAGAAGTTCCCCTTCAAAGTTGTTTCCATATGGCTGACCTTTTGAATTACTATCTCTCTTTCTAAGAGCTATACTTTCAGTCCTAACCTTTGCCTTTCTGTCTCCACCAGGGCAGGAATACTCCTTATATCCCATACTGTCTTAATCAGTCAACACGAGCTCCATTTTGCTGTAATTGTGTTTTCCTCACCTCTGAGTGCCACTCCCATTTGTCCCTCTCCTCCAGAGTCTGACTCTCTTATGATACCGTATGACCCAGCAATCCTACTTCTGGGTACATATCCAAAGGAATTAAAATCAAGATCTTGTAGAGATGTCTGCACTCCCATGTTCATTGCAGCATAATTCACAATAGCCAAGATATGGAAACAACCTGAGTGTCCTTCACCACATGAGGGGACAAAGAAGTGATAGGTGGAAGTGTAGGAATATATACAGATACACACACAATGGAATGTTATGCAGCTATGAGAAAGAAGGAAATTTTGCCATTTGTGACAACTTAGATCAGTCCTGAGAACGTTGTGCTAAATGAAATAAATTGGTGAAAGACAAGTTCTGTATGATATCACGTATGTAGAATCTAAAAATGGAAACTCAGAGAAACAAGGTAGAGTGTTTAGTTACCAGTGGTGATTGGAGGGTGGAGGCAGTGGGGAGATACTGGATAAAATGTACAAACTTCCAGTTATAAGATTAACAAATTTGGGACCCTAACAAACCGTGTGGTGATTATAGCTATAATACTGCATCATATACTTGAATGTTGCTAGGAGAGTGGATCTTCAATGTGTTCACACACACAAAATCCTAGCTATATGATGGGTGAAGGTGGTAGCGAATACTTACAGTGGTAATCATTTTGTGATATGTAAATGTATCAAATTGACACTTTGTACACCTTAAACTTACACAATATTAAGTGTCAGTTGACTTCAAGAAAGCTGGAGGGAAAAAAAGATTCCTCAACTTTAATTTATAGCCCTTTTGCTGCCTTAAAATTTCCACTATACATTTGGTATAGTTCTCTGCTTCTAACTGCTGTGAGCAATGTAGAACTTTCCAGTCAGAGTAGATACAAGGGGCTTTCAGGCTCACAGATGTATGTACACATAAAATTGCATTAGATAGTAACAGCTTACTGTTGAGAATAGTTACACAAGTCTTTCCTCTCACCATCAAAGTATGAAAGTTCTGTTTCCTTCAAGTTTGCAAATGTTTGATATTATCCAACTTTCAGATTTTAGCCCATCAAATGAGTATAAAGTGATGCTTCATTCTTTCATTACTGAGGTTGAACTTTTCTTCATATACTTTTTAGCCCTTGGGTTTGCCTTATTCATATCTTTTGCCAATTTTCTAATTAAGTGCCCTATCTTTTTCTGTGTTCTGCAAGATTTCCATATATATTTTAGAGCAGCACTGTCCAGTAGAACTTTATGAGATGATGGAAATATGTTCTTTTTTTTTTTTAAGATTTTATTTATTTACTTGAGAGAGAATGTGTGTGTGCAGGGGGAGGGACAGAAGGAGAGGGAGACTCCCTGCTGTGTTGGTAGCCTTATGTGGGGCTTGAACCAGGGCCCTGAAATCAAGACCTGAGCTGAAGTCAAATGCTTAATGGCTGGGCCACACGGGCTTGCGCCCTTGGAATTGTGTTCTATTTGTGCCCTCCTATATGGTAGGCACTAGCCATGAGTGGCTGTTGAGTACTTGAAATGTGACTAGTGCAATCAAGGAACTGGATTTTAAATTTTATTTAATTTTAATTAATTATAATTTAAATGTAACTAGCCAAATGTGACTACTGACTACTACATTGGACGACGTGGGATCTAGGTATTAATACCTTGTTCGTTTTTGGCATTGCAGATATCTTCTCCTGATTTGTCAGCTGTTGAAAGAATTTAGTCTATTGAGACCTTTGTTAAATAGAAGTTCTTAATTTTGATGTGTTTAAATCCATACATCCTTTTGCTTTGTGGTTTGGCTTTTTTGGGGAAGAATTCTCTATAAACTTCAGTATCATAAATATAATCCCTGGAATTTTCTGCTGTTACCTTTAAGCTTTCCCTTTAATATTTAGTTCTTTAATCCAACAAAGGCTCTTATTTGTAAGTGGTATGAAGAACTTGCTTTGTTTTTCTGCACATAATGAATCAGTTTTCCCAACTCAGTTCATTATGGTGCTTTCTTTTTCTGGCAGAGTGTGGAAGCATTTTTAAAAAGATTATATACCAGGTCCAGTAATACCTAGATCTGTTTGTTAACCCTTTGTTCTGCACAGTGGTCCATTTGCCTGTTCCCATGTGAGTTTCCACTATTTTAAAACTTTACAGTTTATAGTATGTCTTCATAATTAACTGGTAGGACAATTTGTCTTTCTTTGCTTTTCATGATCAAATTGACTATTTGAAAAGCCTTATTCTGTTAAATTTTAGAATAAATTTATAAATTTTTTCAAAACTCTTGGTGAATTTTAATAGGGATTGCATTTAATTCATAGTTTAAGTTTGGAAAAACCAAGTTCTTAAAGCATTGTTATTATAAACATATCTATTTATGTAAATTATTTGGTTTTTTCCCCCATGTTTATCAGCTTTTTCTTTCCACAGCTTTTTTATTAAGGCTTTATTTTTAAGTGATCCGTACACCCAACATGGGCCTTGAACTCACAACCCTGAGATCAAGAACCACATGCTCCACCGACTGAGCCATCCAGGTGCCCCATCATGTTTAACAGCATTTTTAAAAACAGCTTTATAAAACCATCATACAAAATCCAGCACATATTTGAAATGTGCAGATTGGCAGGCTTTAACATTTGATCGAGGCCATGAAACCATCACCAATATCAAGGTAGTGATAGTGAACAAATTCACGCACCTCAAATTCCTTGTGCCCCTTTGTAATCCTTTTCTTCTATCCCTCCCCATGCCTCACATGATGCAACCAGTGATTGCTTTTTCTCATTATAGGTAGAAAGAGTCCTTTGCATTTTCTGAAGTTTTTAATATATGGAATCACACATTGTCTGGCTTCTTTCACTCAGTATAAAAGTTTTCAGATTTATCCATATTGTAGCATGAATCAGTAGTTTGTTCCATTTTATTGCTGAGTAGTATTCTACTGTATGGATATACCACAAATTTGTTTATCCATTCATACTTGGTAGATATTTGGGTTATTTCCAGTTTGGAGCTATTACAAATAAAACTGCTATGACCATTTGTGTAAAAGTTTTTGCAAGCATATATATTTTCTTTACCCTTGGGTAAATATTTAGAAGTGGAATGGTTGGGTCATTTGGTAGATGTATGTTTAACTTTTTAAGAAATTACCAAGCTGGGGCGCCTGGGTGGCTCAGTGGTTTAAGCCGCTGCCTTCGGCTCAGGTCATGATCTCAGGGTCCTGGGATCGAGTCCTGCATCGGGCTCTCTGCTCAGCAGGGAGCCTGCTTCCCTCTCTCTCTCTCTGCCTGCCTCTCTGTCTACTTGTGATCTCTCTCTGTCAAATAAATAAATAAATAAATAAATCTAAAAAAAAAAAAAAGAAACTACCAAGCTGTGTTTCCAAGTGTTTGTATCGTTTTAAATTCCCATGAGCAGTATATAAGAGTTCTAGTTCCTCTGCATCCTTCCCAACAGTTGGCATGGTCACTCTTCATAATTTTAGTCATTCTGATATGTGTGTAGATGTATCTTGTGGTTTTAATTTGTATTTCCCTTATTAATTTGCCAAAGATATTGGGCATCTTTTCATCTGCTTATCTGTTTTCCATACATCCTCTTTAGTGAACTGTATTCAAATCCTTTGCCTATTTTTAAAAAATGGGTTGTATTTTTTTATAGTGCTTTGAGAGTTCTTTATATGTTTCATGTAGTACTCCTTTATTAGATATGTAATTTGCAGTTATTTTCTCTCAGTCTCTTGCTTGTCTTTTCATTTTCATAACAGAGTTTTTTGAAAGCAGAAGTTTTGTTGAATAAGTCTAATTTGTCAAATTGTTATAGGCCATTGTTGTATATAAAGAAATTGTATATAAGAAGTGTTGTATAGGAAACCTTTGCCTTACTCATTTATAAAGAATTTTTCACACAAGTTCTGTCACTTCAGGTTTTACATTTAGGTCTATGCTTAGCATGCTGCATAACAAATTAACCTCAAATGTAGTGACTTAAAACAACAGAAATAAAAAAAAACACAGAAATCTGGGGAACTTCTGGGGAAGATGGTGTAGTAGGTGCACTCCCCCTCATGAGGGATGAGTTCACCTCATGAGTTCACCATGAGGGATGAGTTCACCTCATCCCATGGATACAACTATGCCGTAACACCTGCATCAATGTAAATAACCCAGAAAATGACCCGAAGACTGGCAGAACAGATTCTCCACAGTTAAATATAAAGAAGAAGTCACAGTGAACAGGGTAGGAGGGCAGGGATGCTTTGGGAACTAACTGGACAACAGCTGTCCATGGGTGGCAGGAGGGATGCTGCAGGTGTGGAGAGGGGAGAGAAACAGACTCTCACACCAGGGAACACACATGGGGAAGATGAATCCACGTAACATTTGGCTTTGAAAACCAGAAGGGTCTAATTTCATGAGTTCTTACAATCAGCAGGGCTTAACACGTGGAATTTTAAAAATCAGTAGACTCAGTTCTGGGAGAGCAGTGGGGAGGGGGGGGCAGGTCCAGAGAGAAAACTGAGTCCTCACCCTTAAAGAGATGGCACAAAAAAGCTCAATGGAAATACAGCATAAAATCAGACACATGAAAAAATGTTCATCATCACTAGCCATCAGGGAGATTCAAATTAAAACCACATTGAGATACTGCCTTACACCAGTTAGAATGGCCAAAATTAGCAAGACAGGAAGCAACATGTGTTGGAGAGAATGTGGAGAAAGGGGAACCCTCTTACACTGTTGGTGGGAATGCAAGTTGGTGCAGCCACTTTGGAGAACAGTGTGGAGATTCCTCAAGAAATTAAAAATAGAGCTTCCCTATGACCCTGCAATTGTATTACTGGGTATTTAGTCCAAATGTTTGGTTTTAGTCCACTGTACCCCAATGTTTATAGCAGCAATGGCCACAGTCGCCAAACTGTGGAAAGAACCAAAATGCCCTTCAACGGATGAATGGATAAGGAAGATGTGGTCCATATACACTATGGGAGTATTATGCCTCCATCAGAAAGGATGAATACCCAACTTTTGTAGCAACATGGACGGGACTGGAAGAGATTATGCTGAGTGAAATAAGTCAAGCAGAGAGAGTCAATTATCATATGGTTTCACTTATTTGTGGAGCATAACAAATAACATGGAGGACATGGGGAGATGGAGAGGAGAAGGGAGTTGAGGGAAATTGGAAGGGGAGATGAACCATGAGAGACTATGGACTCTGAAAAACAACCAGAGGGTTTTGAAGGGGCGGGGGGTGGGAGGTTGGGGAACCAGGTGGTGGGTAATAGGGAGGGCATGTATTGCATTGAGCACTGGGTGTGGTACAAAAACAATGCATATTGTTATGCTGAAAAGAAATTTTTAAAAGAAGCTGCTATTTGAAAAATGCCTGGCATATACGGGAGGGAGAGATTTGTTCACTAATCTCAGAGTGTATGCTGGAAGGGAAGGGATTTTGGGGATACTTTTGCAAGAACAAATGATCTGGCAAGTGCCATTTCCCTCCCCCACCCCCTAACCTAGACATAGGGACACCAGTGGGAACCAGTGTTGCACCAACATGGCTACCTAATGTGCTAACAGTGCTCCCCACCCCCTTGTTCTCTGGTGGACACACACCCCCCCAGCAGCTAGGCCTGGCTCCAGGTCCCCTCCCATAGCAGATCTGCCTAAACCTTGCTAATACTGCAGCCCCAGCCGCCACGTACTTCTGTGGATCCACCTGGGATGGTGGACCTGTGTGGACCTTGCTGCCACTGGGTGCCCTGCCTCTGCATTCTCCTGCTGACCCTCACCCCCCAATATGCCTTGGCTAGACCCCATCCAAAGTGATGCCACAAGTCAGCAGTGTACAAGCAGCCCCAACAGGGGCCAGCACCACTCCAAAGGGTTTCTTCCCCAGGGAGAGGGGAGGATCACTACAGACACCAGTCTGACTGTATTGCCATCTGTAGGCTGGGGGCAGACATTTGGTCTGACTCTAGGCCCCATTCACTAATGAAAGCTTCTCAGGGAGCAACACAGGGAAAATACCCTGTAGTTCTGTACTACTGCATCCTGGCAAATGCCTGTTCTGACTTAACTCAAACTCAGGTCAGTCCCAGGCTGGCCCCTTAACAACACATGGACCAAGTCTGCCCACAATAGGCAAAGAGAGCCATTGCAGATGACTGGACTGAAGGCAGCTGCAGCTCAGCCACAATAGCAGGGTGCACACAGCACACATAGGAAACACTTCTGAAGTGACAAGTTTCAGAGAACAAGGAACATTGCACTACAGAGAACTGCAGGACCTTGTCTTCATAACACCACTATTTTCAAGAGCAGGAGAAATAGCTGACACTCCTAACATATAGAAACAGACACAAAGAGTTAGACAAAATGAAGAAAAGGAGGAATATGTCCCAAATAAAAGAAAAGGACAAAAATCACAGCAAGAGATCTAAAAATATCACAGTAAGAGACCTGCATGAAATGAAGGTAAGCAATATGCCTGATGGAGAATTTAAAGTAACAGTCGTAAAGAGAAAAGAGTGGAGAACCTCAGTGAGACTCTTAACAAAGAGATAGAAAATATAAAAAAGAACCAATCAGAGATAAAGAACTCTATACCTGAAATTAAAAATACAGTAGACAGAATAAATAGACTAGAGGAAGTAAAAGAAAGAAAAATCAGCGACCTAGAGGACAGAGTAATGGAAAGCAATCAAGCTGAATGGGAGATACAATAATAATAATAATAGTAATAATAATAATAATAATAATAATTTAAAATGAGAGTTAAGAGAACTCAGTGACACCATCAAGCATAATATTTGCATTGCAAGGATCCCAGGAGAAAAGAGGGAAAGGGGGAAGAAAAATTATTTGAAGAAATAGTAGCTGACAACTTCCTGAATCTGTAGAAGGAAACAGAAATCGAGATGCAAGAGGCCCAAAGAGCCACACCAAAATCAACCCAAGGAGGTCCAGACCATAGTAGTATGGTCCAGACACATAGTA
Organism: Meles meles; assembly: GCF_922984935.1. NCBI lineage: Eukaryota > Metazoa > Chordata > Mammalia > Carnivora > Mustelidae > Meles > Meles meles. Next base: position 58,816,408 of record NC_060077.1, read on the forward strand.
ATTTAAATGGCAAAAAAACGTGGTCGAGAATTTTAAAAGCAGCAAGAGAAATCAGTTACATACAAGGGAAACTCCAAAAGGCTATCAGCTGATGTTTCAGCAGAAACTTTGCAGACCAGATGAAAATGGCATATTTTTAAAATCCTAAAAGAAAACAAAAACCCTGCAACCAAGAATACTGTATCCAGCAAGGATCACATTCAGAATAGGAGAGATAAAAGTTTACCCAAACAAAAGTTAAAGGAAATCATGACTGCTAAAAACATCCCTACAGGAAACATTAAAGGGGATGCTGAGTGGAAAGGAAAGACCATAAGTAGGGGTAAGAAAAGTAAAAAGCAGAAAAGAAGTAAGATTAAGTATTTCTTTAAAATTCAGTCAGGGGATTCACAAAAGGATGTTAAGTATGACACCAAATACCCAAAGCATGTAGGGGAGAGGAATGAAGATTGTGTTAAAATGTGAGCAACCATCAACTTAATATAGACTGCTATGTGCATAAGATGTTCTCTACAAACTAATGGCAACCACAAATCAAAAGCCAGTCATAGAGTGATTACCAGAGAAAGGTGGGGGTGGAGAATGGGTTAAATAGATGAAGGGGATTAATTTAAATTCCAGTTAACTAAACTCCAGTTTTAACTGGAATTTAAATTAAAACTCCAGTTAAAACTGGAGTTTAATTAACTGGAATTTAAATTAAAACTTAAAAATATAAAAAATAGTGCTCACTTTGGCAGTACATCTACTAATGACACAGAGGTTAGCATGACCCCTGCTCAAGGATGACATGCAGATTCATGAAGCATTTCATACTTCAAAAATAAAGATAAATAAAAGTATAATTTATTTTGATAACTTTCAAATATTAAAAAAAAACTAGTCAGGTATGTAAAGAATAAAGATAAAGGAATCCAAAAAAAAAAAAAAAAAAGATAAAGGAATCCAAGTAATCACTAAAGAAAGCCAGCAAACCAAGAGAGAAGAAAGCAAGAGAAGGAACAGAAAAGAACTACGAAACAATCATAAAATGTTATTAAATAACAAAATGGCAATAGGTATGGTCCTATCAATAATTACTTTGAATATAAACAGACTAAACGCTCCAATCAAAAGACATAAGGTGGCAGAATGGATAAAAAGCAAGACACATCTATGTGCTATCTACAAGAGACTCATTTCAGACCTAAAGACACATGTGGGTTGAAAGTGAAGGAATGGGAAAGCATTTATCATGCAAATGGAAATAAAAAGAAAGCCAGGGTAGCAATACTTATATTGGGCAAAATAGCCTTTGAAACAGACTGTAACAAGAGACAAAGAAGGACATTCCATAACCATTAAGGGAAAAATTCAACAAGAAGATATAACAATTGTAAATATTTATGCTCCCAACATGGGAATACCCAAATACATAGAGCAGACATTAACAAAGGAAGAAATCGGTAATAATACAGTAATAATAGAGGACTATAACACCCCACTTACATTAAGGGATAGATCATCCAAACAGAAAATAAACAAGAGACCAGTGGCTTTGAGTAACACATTGGACCAGATGGATCTAACAGATATATTCAGAACCTTCCATCCAAAAACAGCAGAATACACATTCTTTTCAAGTACACATGGAACATTTTCCAGAATACACATTCTTTTCAAGTACACATGGAACATTTTCCACTGTTAGGCCACAAACAAGTATCTTTAACTTCATAAATCTTATCTTCTCTAATATCTGGTAGTTACTTTAGGGTTTATATTATGCATCTTTAACTTACTACGATCTACCTTCAAGTGATGTATCACTTCACTTATAGTATTAGAAACTTATAATACTTTACTTACATTTCTCCCCTCCTAGACTTTATCATCCACTTTATTCATTTGTTATAAACCCTACGATGCAATGTTATTACTTTTGTTAAGCCATCAATTATTTTTAAAGGAACTTAAATAGACAAAATATATATTTTACCCATGTAGTTAGTTACCATTTCTGGTGCCTTTCATTTCTTTGTGTAGATTCAGATTTATTCTGACATCATTTCCCTTTCGCTGGAAGGATAGCTTCTGACATTTTTTTTTGTAGTGCAGTTCTGATGAAGATGAATTCTTTCAGCTTTTGTATGTCTGAAAATATCTTTATTTTGCCTACATTTTTTAGGAGATATTTTCACTGGGTATAGAATTTAAAGTAGTTTCTTCTTTCAGTACTTTAAGGATATTGCTCCCTATCTTCTTGCTTATGCTGTTTCCAGTGAGAATTCTTATTCTTACCTTTGTCTGTCTCTACATAACTCCCCTGACCTCCTTCTCCAGCTGCCTTTAAGAGTTTCTCATCACTGTAAAATTATTTTTTTTCGTTTTTTTAGTTTTTTGTAGTTTTCTTCATGTTTTGTAGGCTTGCGATTCATTGAATTCCTTGGATTTTTGGAGTTATGGATTTGCAAAAAAACTAAGGAAAATTTCAGCCATGAAATCAAATATTTTTGACCTCTCGTTCTCTTCTCTCCTATGAAGACTACATTTTTATGTATGTTAGGCTGATTGAAGTTATCCTGCAGTTCACAAAATTTCCCTTCTTCCTTCTTCCTCCTCCCCCTCCCCCAACCCTCCCTCTCCTCCTTCTCCTTCTACTTCTTCTCTGCCATTAATACCATCCAGTGCATTTTCATTTCAGACATCATAGTTTTCATTTCTAGAAGTTTGATTTAGGTACTTTTTAAAAATATATATCTTACATTTCTATTTAAAAATTTGAACATAGAGAGGACAATTATAATAATTGTTTTAATAGCTTTGCTTATTCTAACATCTGTGACAGCTGTTGGTGGTTTGGTTTCATGATTATTTTTTTTATTGTGAATTGTATTTTCATGCTTCATTGCCTGGTGACCTTTGTTTTAATACCAGATGTTGAATTTTACCTTGTTGAGTTCTAGGTATTTTTGTTGTTGTTCTACTGTTGTACTCTTAGTATTCTTAAGGTTTGCTCCGGGATATAGTTAAATTTCTTAGAAAAAATCTGATCCTTTCAAGTCTTATTTTTATGATTCTAGTGAGTCCAGGGTAGTGCTTAGTCTGGGGCTAATTACTTCCCATTACTGAGGCAAGGCTTTTCTGAGTATTCTGCTCAATACTCTGTGAATTATGAGTTTTTCCAGTCTGGCTGGTGAGAATAGGCACTGTTCCCAGCTCGGTGGCAGTGCCAGCCACTGTTCTCCAATCCTGCCAGATAGTTTTATTCCCTTAGTCTTAGGCAGTTCCTCTCCTCCTGTGCTGGTAAATACTTTTCTGCTAAATACTCAAGGGTGACCCTCTCACATCTCTAGGGTTCTCTCTCTGTCCTAAGCACTTTAGCCACCTTGACCTTCCTATGACTCTCAGCTGTGACTCCTCAACTCAGGGAGACTGCTAGTCTCTGCCTGGATTCCCTCTCCCTACACTGCAGCATGAAAACTCTTAAGGCAGTAAGCTGGACAAAAGAGCTCATGTTATTTTGTTCTTGTCTCTCAGGTTAATAATGTTTATTATTGCCCAGTGTCCAATATCTTTAAACGTGTTGTTTCATATATTGTGTCTTGGTTTGTTTGTTTATTTGAGTCAGGAGTGTAAAATCCTATTTTTATACTCTTATTAATCCATCTTGAGTGGAAGAAAATGTCCTTTCCTTTATTTTCTTAATTTGAGATTTTAAGTAATTTCCATAAATATTATGTGCATTCTTCAGTTCTTTCTTTCTTTCTTTTCTTTTTTATTTAAAGTAGGTTCCATAAAGTAGGCTCCTCAGCATGAACCCCAGTGCAGGGCTTGAACCCATGACCCTGAGATAAAGACCTGAGCTGATATCAAGAGTCAGACACTTAACCCACTGAACCACACAGGCACCCCTTGGATTCTTTCTTTGACAGTGTTCTTCCTTCTGTTTTCTCTGTTCTCTCTGAAATTTGTCTTTGGATGTTAAATTTTTCTGGACTAACCCCTAATTTCTATGTTTTTTTTTAAATTGAAGTGTAGCTGACATACAATATTATTTTAGTTTCAGGTATACAACATAGGGATTTGACAGTTATATACATTACAAAATGCTTACCATGGTCAGTGTAGTTACCATCTGTCACCATACAAAGTTATTCCCTATGCTGTATTTCTTATTCCCATGACGTACATACTTTATGACTGGAAGTTTGTACCTCTTAATCCCCTTCACCTATTTTACCCACTCCCCACCCCTGCCAGTTTGTTCTTTGTTTATGAATCTGTTTCTGTTTCTGTGTGTTTTGTATTTTTAGATTTCACATATAAGAAAATCATGTTAATTGTCTTTCTCTATCTGATTTATTTCACTTAGCATATAGGTTGCTTCTGTATCTTGGCCATTGTAAATAATGCTGCAACGAGCATAGGAGAGCATATATCTCTTTGAATTGGTGTTTTTGTTTCCTTTGGGTAAGTATCCATAAGTGAGAATGCCTGGCTGGCTCATTTGGTAGAGTATGTGACTCTTGATCTCGGGGTCTTGAGTTCGAGCCTCACGTTGGATGTAGAGATTACTCAAATAAATAAATCTTTTAAAAAATATATGTAAGTGGAATTGCTTGATTATATTTCTGTTTTCTATTTTTTAAGGACCCTTCATACTGTTTTCCATAGTTGCTGTACCAATTTACATTTCCATCAGCAGTGCACAAGGGTGCTTTCCACATTATTGTTAACACTTGTTATTTCTTGTCTTTTTGAAACTAGCTATCATAATTGATGTACAATGATACCTCATTTTAGTCTTTATTTTTACAGCTGATATACAGTGTTACATTAGCTTCAGATGTACAATACAGTGATTTGACAAGTCTGTGTTATGCTATATCTACCACCAGTGTAAGTACCGTCTATCATCATACAGAACTATTACAATTCTATTGATTATGTTCTCTATACCTTTTCTCCCTGTGACTTATTCACTCCATAACTGGAAGCCGGTATCTCCCATTCCCTTTCACTCATTTTGCCTATCCTCTACCCCCTGGCAACCATCAGTTCTCTATATTTATGAGTCTGTTTCCACTGTTTGTTGTTCCTTTGTTTTGTTTTTTAGATTCCACATATAAGTGAAATAATACAGTATTTATCTTTGACTTACTTCACTTAGCATAATACCCTCTAAGTCCATCCATGTTGTTGCAGATAGTAAGATTTCTTCTTTTTTTATGGCTGGGTAATAATCGTGTGTGTGTGTGTGTGTATCACATCTTCATTATCCATTCATCTATTAAAAAATACTTGGACTGCTTCCATATCTTTGCTATTGTAAATAATGTTACAATAAACACAGGAATGCGTATGTCTTTTCAAATTAGTGTTTTCATTTTCTTTGGATAAATACCCAGGAGTGGAATTACTGAATTGTATGGTAATTGTATCTTTAATTTTTTGAGGACCCTCCATACTGTTTTCCATAGTGGCTACACTAGTTTTTGCATTTCCACCAACAGTGTAGGTGGGTTCCCCTTATTCGACATCCTTGCCAATACTTGTTTCTTGTATTTTTTATTTTAGCCATTACAGCAATTGAAGGTGGTATCTCTTTGAGGTTTTGATTTGCATCTCCTTGATGATGAGTTGTGTTGAACTTCTTTTCTTGTGTCCTTTGGCCATTTATATGTCTTTTTTTTTTTTTGGAAAAATGCCTATTCAGGTCCCCTTCCCATTTTTTAATCATATTGTTTATTTTATTTTTTTAGTGTTGAGTTGTATTAGTTCTTTATATATTTCAGATATTAACCTCTCATTCGATATAACATTTGCAAATACCTTCTTCCATTCAGTAGGTTGCCTTTTTGTTTGCTGGTTTCCTTTGCTGTACATAAGCCTTTTACTTTGAAGTAGTCCCAATTATTTTATTTGCAAATGTGCATAAAGGAATCAACCAGGCAAATAAACAAAGAAATACTGCTCTTTCACATTAACATAATTTATTAAGACTTGTTGAATTATACTGAATTTGAGTAAAACATTTGAGTGCAGGGCAAACTGGAGCAAGCAAAACTCTGGAGCACACTCGTAACTCTTCCTTCTGAATTGTAGCTTAAAACAAGGCTATGGCTACAACATGGATCGTGCTTCTTATATTTATTTGCTTAGCTTCAAAAGAAAAACTGGTCTTGCCTTTGTCCCATGCAGACCATGTGCAGTGAGACACCAACCACTTTTGGGTCCAATGTCAGAGGATGGACATCGGGCCTCAGATAGTTGACCAGCTCTTTTCTCGGGGACTTGGGAGCAGGGGCCCAGGAGTAGGGATCCTCTTGGTGGCTGCATGGCTCCTCAGCACTGCCGTCAGCACTTATCCTCAGGCTTGATCGTGCCAGGGTTCCCTTCCAACTCTGCCAAGAATGTCTTTGAGACAGAGACTGATGGAAAGAAAGTGAGTAGCTTTGAAAGAGCTAATAGGAGGTTTAACTCTGGGTTTTCACAGTGCTGGTTATACAGTTTGACTTTATAAGAATCCTCCAAATTTTTAAGCAAGTCTCAGGACTTGTGACTACTCCTGAAACTAGATCTAGACAGGTTGGAGAACTCCTCTGGCCAGCTCGGGTTGGGGTGGGGGGAACAAAAGGAAGCCCTATGTGTCTGCATTCTTCTGTCATTCATCACAGAAGACTTCTTTCTCTCTCCTGTTTTTTGTAGGGAAAAGGGTTGGCAAAATTTAGAACCTCTCTCTCTTCAAAAAGAAAAATAGAATGAGGGAGGGAGAGAGGAAAGAAGAGAAAGAGAAGTTCATCTTTGTTTGGGGAAAATTTTAGGTCCGTAACAACAAACATCAGTTCTGGTGGGTAGCGTCAGCCTGGCCGAAGGAAATCCAGGCCACATTAAAATCCAGGGAATTTGAAATGGCGGCATTTGTGGTGGCTTGCAAATTTCCATTGGTGATTTCTTTAAAGCCAAAGAATTATATTAAAATAGAAATGGATCCAATTATATCTGCCTTCTGTCTGAAAGGATGTAGCTGGTAATGAGAATCACATGTCTAAACTTCATCTCCTTCTATTTCCAAGCAAGTTGTCCCATGAGAGAAATTCCTTCTTTTCAGTAAATCTCAGTAAACCACATTTCTCCCTCCTCCTTGGCTACTGTGGTTTTGCACTGATTTCTTAAAATCCCAGCAAATGGAACTCAATCATAGTAAATGCTCTCATTTCTCTCTCCTTTGTTCTCTTTATAGGACATACCAGGGCGATATGACATCTTTCTGCTTCAAAGAGACAATGATAAGGAGAGTAGGAGTGCTGTCTTAACAAGCCAAGATGCACCCTATTGTGAATAACAGACTGGGTGGATTAGGCCATTGCCACCTGGAATACTGCGAGGCTGTGAGGAGGTGCTAGGTGAGCCGGGGATAGTGAGGAGCTTACTAGGTGGCCAGGGAAGGTCTTTTTTTTTTTTTTTTTAAGATTTTATTTATTTATTTGACAGACAGAGATCACAAGTGGCAGAGAGAGAGGAGGAAGCAGGCTCCCTGCTGAGCAGAGAGCCCGATGTGGGGCTTGATCCCAGGACTCTGGGATCATGACCTGAGCTGAAGGCAGAGGCTTTAACCCACTGAGCCACCCAGGCGCCCCTGGCCAGGGAAGGTCTTAGGGAGAATTTTACCCACTGGGTGAGTGAGGCTTAGATGACATGATGGTCATCACTGTGCCTTGAGACTGGCAGAGCCTATCGTGGAGCAGAATGGCGTGGTTGCCAGGGATAAATAGATTACATAATAGTGTTGTTCTTATCATTACTACAACTCATGATTGATTTGGTTTGTGTACTGCAGATCCATTCAAGCACAGCAGGGCAGCCCAATACTCTCCTCTTTCCAGGAAGCCCTGGAAGCAACAACAGGGGCAGAGTCAACCCCAAGTGCCCAGCTGTTGTAAATGTTCACATGTACGTCTTTGTATAGACACATGTTTTCATGTGCTTTTTAATAATTTGGATATTTTCCTTGGTGAAATAGCTATTAAAATATTTTGCCCATTTTAAAATTTTGTTGTTTGACTTATTGGATTGTAAGAGTTCTTCATATATTTGAGATATAAACCTTTTATCAGACATGGATTTGAAAATATTTTCTTATAGATTGTGGTTTGTCTTTTTGTTTTCTTTATTGTATCTTTTTAAGATTAAAAGTCTTTCATTTTGATGAAGTCCAGTGTATTACTTCTTTGGTATCATACAGTACTTTTTTGTGCAATATTTAAGGATTCTTTACCTAACCCAAGGTCATAAAGATATTCTGTAATGTTTTCTAGAAGTCACTTTTACTTTTAAGCCTATAATTCATTTTGGGTTAAATGTTATATGTTTTGTGAGGTGAGATTCCTAGTTCATGTTTCTGCATATGGATATTCAACTGTTCCAGTAACATTCATGGAAGACCATTTTTTCCTCACCTAAACTACTGTGGCACCTTTGATGAAAATCAATTGACTATAAAGATTTATTTCTGAACTCTTAATTCTGTTCCATTGATCTACATGTCCATCTTTGTGCCAATACCACAATTTCTCAGTTACTGTGGTTTTGTAGTTAAGTTTTGAAATCAGGTAGCGTGAGTCCTCCAACTTTGTTGTTCTTTTAAAAAATTGTGTTGGCTACTACAGGTCTTCTGCATTTTCATATACATATTAGGATTGGCTTATCAATTCCTACAAGCAATTCTACCAGGATTTTGAGGGAGAGTCTGTTGGTCAGTTTGGGGAAAACTGACATCTTAATAATATCGTTTCTTTCAATCCATTTTGAAGATGGAATATATCTCAATTTATATAGATCTTTCATTTCTCTTGTAATGTTTGGTACTTTTTAGCATACAGGTCTTGAAGTTTTTAAGTTAAATATACTCCTCTAAGTACTTTATTCCTTTGGATGCTGTTGTGAACAAGATTTTCTTAATTTTGTTTTTGGATTATTCATTGTGAGTATATTGGAAAAATTACTATTTTGTATATTGATCTTTATCTTGAGATTTTCTACATACTGGATTATGCTGTGAATAAAACCAGTTTTTCTTTTTCTTTTCTAGTTTACATGTGTTATATCTGGCTAATCTTTCTTGCTTCATTGTACAGGCTAGAACCTCCAGTATTGTGCTGAATAGGAGTGGTGAGAGCAGACATCTTTTTGTTTTCAACATGTTTGTGTCTTTGAATTGGAAGTGTGTGTCTTATAGACAACATATAGTTGGATTTGATTTCTTATCTACTCTGATAGTTTCTGTGTTTTGACTGGGATATTTGTTTTATTCACATTTAATGTAGTTACTAATATGATTGGATTTATGTGTCATTTTACTATTTTCTATATGCCTTATGTCTTTTTTGTTTCTCTGTTTCTCCTTTACTTCCTTTTTTGTGTTAAACAAAAGAACTTTAATTCCTTTGTTGATTTTTAAAATTTTTTTAATTTAATTTTTTTAAAGATTTTTTTGTCTACTATTTGACACAGAGAGAGCGAGCATAAGCATGCAGAAGGAGAGAGAGAAGCAGGTTCCCTGCTGAACAGGGAGCCTGATGTGGGGCTCGATCCCAGGACCCTGGGATCATGATCTGAGCCAAAAGCAGATGCTTAACCAACTGAGCCACCCAAGTCCCTCCTTGGTTGATTTTTAAAATATTTTTTTTGAGTTGTAGTCTTAGTATTTTCTCTAGGAATTACAGTAAGCATTTTTAACATATTAAAACCTACCTCAGGTTAATACTAACTTAATCCAGTAAATTATAGCAGCCTTGTTCCAATATAACTTCCTTTTGTCCCTACCACCTTCACTTTTGTGCTGTTAATGTCATATATAACACATCTATATATGTTGTAAACCCCCAAAAATACTTGCTCTATATAATTTTACACTATCTAAAAAATAGTAAAAGATGTATATTCACTAAGTCTTTTATAATACTTACTTTTTGTGTGTGTGTGTGTTTTGTTTTATTTTTACCATTTCTGGCATTAATTTCTTTATCTCTTTTTGTGGATTCAAGTTACCAAGTGAAGTAATTTTCTTTAATCCTGGAGGGCTTGCTTTAGTATTTTTTATAAGACATGTATCTTAGTCTTACTTTATCTCAGTCTTTGTTTATCTAAGACTATCTTTATTTCACTTTCACTTTTGAAAGATAGTTTTGCTGGATATAGAACTCTTGGCTGACAATTATTTCTCTCAGCACTTTAAATATGCCATTCCACTGCTTTCTGGCCTCCATTTTTTCTGATAAGATTTAGTCATCCTGTGTATTTTTGATCCCCTACATATGATTAGTTTTTCTCTTGCTACTTTCAAGATTTATTCTTTGTTTTTTGCTTTCAAGAGTTGGATATGACAAATTGAAGATCGCTTTGTTTTTCCTAATTGGTGTTCATTAGGTTTCTTGGATATGTAGATTAAAGCTTTCATAAAATTTGAGAGGTTTTCAACCATTATTTCTTTAAATTTTTTTCCTGCCCTTTTTCTCTCTCCTCTCATTCTTGGGATCCTGTTACACAGTTGGCACGCTTGATGTTGTTCCACAGGTCTCTCAGAATTTGATCTCTCTTTTTTTTTTTTTTCAATTTTCTTTATTCTTTTTTTTCTCTTTATTCTTCAGATTGGAGAATTTCTATGGACCCATCTTCAAATTCACTGATTCCTTCTTCTAATATCTCAAATCTACTGTTGATCTCATATTATAAAATTTTCATTTTGCTATTGTATTTTTCAACCCTAAGATTTCCATTTGGTCCTTTAAAATTATTTTATTTTTATTGATATTCCTACTTGTCAAGTTACTTTAATAATATTTTCTTCAAATTCTTTAAACATAGTTTCCTTTGTTTGTTTTTTTTTTAATATATTTAAAATAGCAGCTTTGAAGTCCTTGTCTATTAAATCCAGCATTTGGGCTACTCAAATAAAGTTTCCATTGGCTTTTTCCTCCAACTGTGGTAACACATCTTTTTTTTTTTTTTTTTTGCATGACTCATACATATTTATTGAAAATTGAATATTTTAGATCATATAAATAATCTAGATCCTTTTTATCCTTTGAGATTCTTAGTTGTTACTGTTTTTTGTTGTTTTTAACTTGCCTGGACTTGATCTATAGAACTGTCACACTCACATAAACACACACACACCTGGTGTGTATCTATGATAATTCTGCTCAGTTGTTGTTTTTTTAAATTCTTATTTGCATTTTTTCGTTTGGGGGTCTGGCTTCTCGGTCACCTTTGTGTTTGCATAGCTTAGTGGTCACTCAGTGACTGGCAAAGTTGATGCATAAACACTATGGATCTGTGTTTGAATTGGGGGATGTATTCAAATTTAGCAATTTCAGCTCTGCCTCTGGGTTACCTTAACTCTAGGCCCTCTTGGTCTCGTCTGTGCATGTGCACAGGCTCCTAGACAGGCAGGGTCATGTGGAATGTTTACCAAGACCTCAATGGCTATCTCATTTCTAAGATTTCCTGTTCAATTTCTTATAGTCTCAAAGTCTTATATTGTTCATCCCAACTAAGATAGTAGCTTCAGGTTAGGAGATCTGCAGGCTTTTTCCATTTGCTGTTGCTGTGGGTTTCTGCTTTTTACTCCAGATCAAGTGAAGGCCAGTCCTGTCCTGGCAGAACAATGAGGCTGATTGGGCTGGGATAAAGGGTGGAGGCAGTCTCGGGCAAGAACCCACCTGTCTCCACTGCTTTTACCTGAATCATTATAGATTTCCATGATTATATGTTTCTCAATTTGTTGTTTACCTGTGGTCAGTTTTCAGAGCCCTGAAATGGTTGTTTTTTTACAATGATGTCCAATTTTTAAAAGATTTTATTTAGTTATTTGACAGAAAGAGACAGTGAGAGAGGGAACACAAGCAGGGGAAGGGGGAGAGGGAGAAGCAGGCTTCCCACTGAGCAGGGAGCCCAATGTGGGGCTCAATCCCAGGACCCTGAGATAATAACCTGAGCCAAAAGCAGATGCTTAACCAACTGAGCCACCCAGGCGTCCTATACAATACATTTCTAAAGAAATGTATTTTATTATTTTTAGGCATGACATGTCATCATTTTACCTGTGAATGAATACTAATATGTAAAACTTCATTTAGAAAAATGGATTGCTTCTTTGCTTTTTGGCTAAGATCAAGTATAGAAAAACTGTAATGTGATGGGGCGCCTGGGTGGCTCAGTGGGTTAAGCCGCTGCCTTCGGCTCAGGTCATGATCTCGGGGTCCTGGGATCAAGTCCCACATAGGGCTCTCTGCTCAGCAGGGAGCCTGCTTCCCTCTCTCTCTCTCTCTGCCTGCCTCTCTATCTACTTGTGATCTGTCTCTGTCAAATAAATGTTTAAAAAAAAAAAAAAAAGAAAGAAAAACTGTAATGTGACTTTGACATTTTATGGTCAGAAACAGAAAAACTTTCCAAAAGCCATTTTGAAATTATTTCTAAGATTTCTTTTTTTTTTTAAACAGATTTTACTTATTTATTTGACAGAGATCACAAGTAGGCAGAGAGGCAGGCAGAGAATGAGAGGGGAAGCAGGCTCTCTGCTGAGCAGAGAGCTGGTTGCAGGGCTCGATCCCAGGACCCTGAGATCATGACCTGAGCCAAAGGCAGAGGCTCAACCCACTGAGCTACCCAAGCGCCCTATTTCTAAGATTCCAAGACTTTGATTTGAAAAATCTATTTATCTGAATAACAAGAGTTGTATTTTTCCAGCAGAAAATTATTTCAAGCTTTTAACTTAGCAACAAGCATATGAATAAACTAGAGTCTAAATTAAAGAATCCTGAATTTATTTTTGACCATGGTTGTTATTGAGGCATAATATAAATATTGCCCTGGTATACTACAAGGGGTTGAAGAACTCTGGGGGTTCATGATTTATATATTTGCCATCCTCTTTCAAATGGATTCAGCTGTAATGTCTGTGACACCAGGAGAAAGTAGAAGTCTGCACATGGCCCAGTACTGTGGCCATTTCAGGCACTCAACCAGACCACCTTCCCTTGTCCTTAAGACTACTCCTCCTTTTCATCCCAGCCCTTTTGCCCTGGCTCTGATAAGGACATGGGAAGAGGGCCTGCAGGACCTGAGGACATCCTGTCCTGGTCTCAGAGGCCATATGGCTACCAGGGGATAACTGAGACATCCCAGGACCCTGGAAGCAAAGAGCGATCCATGCGTGAGGAGGATAAGAGGGCATGTGTAAAGTAAGACCCTCCCACCAGAACCACCATATACTTGTCTCTGGTGAGGTTTGAAGCCATTGACCTTCTCCTTCTCCTTGAAGCTCTCCTTTCTGCGAACTCCTGTTTTCATCACTGACCAACCTATCTTTCCTTAAGAACCACTCTCTCCTAGGGAGAAGCTCTAAGGTTCATCTTAATCTCCACAAAACTGGGAGCTTTATGTAATCTGTACCTTCATATAGATGGTTCCCAGTTCTTGACCCTTTTACCTCTACTTTAATTCCAAACACCTCCTGATTTGTCCCCTTCATCCTGCCCTGCCCAGACTCTAGAGTCTCTGTGTTTCCCACATCATTCCACTGCCGGGGACTGGATGGCTCCCTACTACCTAGCCAAGCTAGTCTAGGTCCTGCTGGCTTGCTGGGTCTTCTGTGATCTGCCCTGGCCTTACCTTCTCCCACTTACTTCCCAGCTGGACAGTGTGATGGCCATGGGGTGAGGGACAGGGAGAAAACAGGGTATTTGGGCTGGTACAAGTGTAGATGACTGCACTGCTAACAAAAATTCCCTAGTGTCAGCAGCAGAAAAATACTTTTTACATAAAATCAATAACAGAAATGCTTAGGGTAAAGCATGTTTTTAAAGGCATTAGTGGGAATGATTCAGAATAAGCAGACACAGGGTGTGTATGTGAGCTCAGAACAGCTTCTCTGATGTGAGATCTATGACTCCCTCCAACAGCTGCCCAGTACTTTCTAACCACTCTTCCTTTCCTGGCACAGTATTGCTTTGTGGGTTGAGTGTGTCCTCATAAAAGATATGTTGAATTCCTAACCCCAAGTACCTCAGAATATGACCTTATTTGGAAATAGGGTCATTATAGATGTCATTAGTTAGGATAAAGTCGTTTGGATGGGCCCTCATCCACCATGACCAGTGTCCTTATAAGAAGAGGGAAGACAGGGGCGCCTGGGTGGCTCAGTGGGTTAAAGCCTTTGCCTTCAGCTCAGGTCATGATCCCAGAGTCCCAGGATCGAGCCCCACATACGGCTCTCTGCTCTGCAGGGAGACTGCTTCCCCCTCTCTCTCTGCCTGCCTCTCTGCCTACTTGTTATCTCTGTCTGTCAAATAAATAAATAAAATCTTAAAAAAAGGGCGCCTGGGTGGCTCAGTGGGTTAAGCCGCTGCCTTCAGCTCAGGTCATGATCTCAGGGTCCTGGGATCGAGTCCCGCATCTGGCTCTCTGCTCAGCGGAGATCCTGCTTCCCTTCCTCTCTCTCTGCCTGCCTCTCTTGTGATTTCTCTCTGTCAAATAAATAAATAAAATCTTAAAAAAAAAATCTTAAAAAAAAAAAAGAAGAGGGAAGACAGTGGGAAGATAGACACACAGGGAGAACACCACGTGAAGACACAGGTACAGAGAGACACAGAGGGAAGATAGCCATGGCAAGATGGAAGCAGAGATTGGAATGACACTCCCGCAAGCCACAGAATGCTTGGAGTCACCAGAATCTGGGACAACCAAGGAAGGATCCACGTCTGGAAACTTTGGGGAGAAGATGCCCCAGCTGGTGGCTTGATTCTGGGCTTCCAACCTCCAGAACTGTGAGAGAACACATTTCTGTTGGTTGAAGCCCCCCAGTTTGTGGTACTTTGTTCTGGTAGCCCTAGGAAATGGAGGAATATGGTGTGTCTGTTCTCTCATGCTCCACCCTACCATCTGGGTTCCCTGCGTGTTCTGCAGCCTGCTGTGCCAGCCTGGCGACTGTGTCCTTCACCGAACTGCATGGTCATGCCAGGGGCCAGTGGCTTTGGAAAGCAGGCACATTTTTAGACTGAGATTTTTGCAAGACAGCCTTTTGGTATCGCCCACAATTTCTTACACTTATCAGCATCTCATACGTTATAGAGGAAAGTATCTTTCATGCTCACTGCACATGCAGCTGTTTCTTAGGCTATGAAGAAACTCTGGGATTTTGTAACAGAAATGGCAGGAGTGTGAGGCTGGTGCCCTGAATATGAAGTCCTGTCCTGGGGAGAGGCCAAATGGGAAGTGGGCTGAGCAGTGTGACGGTGCCATGTGACGGCCTATCTGGACCCTGTCCCACTTCCTCGCTGCTTCAGGGCCTTCGTACAGGCCGCTCCCTCTGCTGGGGACTAACCTGACTCTTTGTCCCACTAAAGAGCTCAACCCAAGTGTCACCTTTCACCTATGGGAGTTCTGTTGTCCCCCTTGCTTTTCACATCCTTCCCAGCCCATTCTTTGCTTCCTAACCTCTATTATGATTTGTCACTGTTTTATTTATTTATTTGCTCTCTTGTTTATGGCCATAGTGAGCTCTCTGAGTATAAGAGCTATGCCAGGTTTACCCCCACTCTCTCTTTATAGGGCTCCAGTCCCCAACACACAGCAAGTGCTCAGAACCTGTGAAAGGCATTCCTGCTTGAAAAGCTCAATGACGTGTGTGTGAACATGCTGGACGCCATCCAGGGCATTCTGATTTCTATCACACTAAACCACTAGGCTTCCAGACCTGCCTCGCATGGACCCCCAGGCTTAATGCTGGGTTGTAAGGACAGTTCCTGTCCTTTGGTGGTTCCTTGTCTTCGCCTTTCTGATCCTCATTCTCAACCATGCTGCATGCTCTCTGTGGATCACTGATGGAGACTTGGGCTTTGGGGACAGGGGCTTCTTTAGGAGGCTCCTGCATGCATTCCCAAACATCTAACTGCATGCCCACTCAGGAAAGCCACAGACAGGGCCTGCCAAGGCAGGGGAGACACTTAGGGCCATCCCGGGTGTCTGTCGTGGCCCCCTTACTGTTCCTGCTTCTGCTCGGGCCCCAACAGTCTGTTCTCCTCTCAGCAGCTGGGGGGGTCGGGTCTATTAAAATGAAAGTTGGCCCCTGTCACTGTGCTGCACAGAATGACCCATGGCTCCCCCACCACAAGGAGTGAAAGCCCCACACCTCACTGTGCCTACCACAGCCTCTGCGGTCTGGCCACAGCTACCCCTGTGACTCATCTCCCCTGCCGACCCAGATGAACGCATGTCTGTCTCCGCCACCTCCTTCAAGTCTTAGTTCAAATGTCACCTTCTCAGCGGACCCACCTGGGCCACCCTATTTTGGGAGTCACTGAACTTTTTATTGTGAGACAGTTGTAGATTCACATGTAGTTACCAGATATAAAACAGGCAGAGCTCCTGGGTCCCTCCCCCAATGTCCTGCAGTGGTAACATTTGCAAACCTATACTCCATAGCACAACCAGGACACTGTCGTCAAGGTACAAAATATGGTATGTTTACAGTTGATACAGTCAAGGTAGGAAATATCTCCATCCCCACAAGTATCACTCCTGCTTTTTTCTAGCCACGCCCCCTTCCCTCTGGCCCCGCCCCCTCCATAGTCCTGGCGACTTTGTCATTTCAAGAAAGTCATATAAATAGAATCATATAGTATGAGGGTAGACTTACAGTATCAGTGCCTCTCTGGACTTACGGTATGCTGTAAGTCTACCCTTAGGGATAGACTTTTTTTTTTTTTTAACTGAGAATAATTCTCTGGAGATTCCCCCAGGTTGTGGGTGTTTCAATAGTGCCTTCCTTTCCATTGCTGAGTAGTAAGTATTCCACAGTGAGGAGGTGCCAGTTTGTTTGATCATTCGCCCCGTGAAGGACAGCTGGGTTGTTCCCAGTTTGGGGCTATTACAAATAGAGGGGCTCTGTAAATTCCTGTTTAGGTTTTTGAGTGAACATAAGTTTTCATTTCGCTAAGATAAACAGCCAAGAGTACAACCTCCAGGTTGCCTGTTTTTGCATGCTTAATATTTTAAGAAATTCAGATCATTCTATCTTGAACTGTAAACTCCCCCCGCACACCCCAAAACACCCGACATCTTTCACCCTGCTCTGCTTTCCTTTTTCCCCTTCTCCCGTACTCTAAGAGCTTACTTCTTTCTGAGATGCATCGTGTCTGCTGTGTGTTCTTCAGGCACCCCCGCGTCATTCTGGGCTAGAGCAGGTGTAAGAGACGCTGATGCTGGCACCAGGCCTGACAGCAAGCCTCTGGCCAACGTCCTTCCTCAGGGGGACGTTTACTGGGACTATGAGGGCACACTGAGGCCACGGTGCCCACGAGCAGCGTCATGGGGCTGTGACGACCAAACAGAGCCCACACACGGATCCCCCAGATAAAGCAGTCCCCTAGCCTTACCACCAAGTCACACTGAGCTCAAAAGCCAAATCAGTGCTATCCCCAAATAAAGTTTCCTGCTCGGGAAAGGTTTCACTCAGAAACTGATTTATGACTTGGCCAAGCAAAGCCGCAGTCCATACAAACCCCCTAACCCCCAGTTGAGCTTCGGGGCACCCACCAGTCCCAGGGGAGGGGTTCTTTCTGCATATGAACAGAAAGGATTCTAGTTAAAGCATTCAGAGAGACCCAGAGGCAGGAGAATCAAGACAGGACTGTATTTCATGCTGAAAAGTGAAAACCAAATAAACAAAGCTGCCTGTCGTGGCAACGGGCCAGCTCAGCTGTGTAAGTGAACGGCAAAAACATTCCTCGGCTCTGTGGAAGCCCCTGGAAGAAATCCAGAACCTTGTGTACTTAGCCTGACTGGGGGCTTGTTGTCATTATTATCATTACCACAAATTCATATATTTCTTAATACATTGGTTTCTTTCATTTTGAACACTTGCTTGGCATTTGTACTGATTAGGTGAATGCTGGAACAAATCATTAAATGATTTTGTAAAATAATGCTTTGGTTTTAATTCAAAGTGGAAATGTTTATAGTGTTCCCATTAACACCAGATGATGTCAGCCTGACTATTGTGCTGCTTTTTCAAAAACACACAGGGCTGAAAAAAGCCTTCCCAAACAATCCAAAATGAGTCAAGGCTCTAAAAAGACTTTTCTCCATAACTACCCTCCTCTGGGATTTGGCCCTAGCAGCAAAACCCATGAGGATGCTGGGAGCACAGAGGCTCTGAATTGGGAACTCACATGTCTTGTCATCTGAAGCATCATTCAGAGAGATGACGAGTGTCACTGTCCATGTTCCCTCCCAGCCTAGCTCTGTGGACTGTGACATCTCTGTGCTTTGATTCCTGTGACTCCTGTACCCCCTTTTCTTCCTGACCCCTTCTTCTCCTCCACTTTATCCTTCCTTTTATTCCTTCTTCCCCCACCCCAAGCTAAACCAACTAAACTAACCAAGTAATCCAACTAGACCTCAGCCCCAAAGCATCAGAGTTCCTAATGGAAATACAGCTGTAGCTTTGGTGCCATAAACCACCATCCGAACCCAGGAACCATAACACACACATCCCCAATGCAGCCCTGGACAACAGGAACTAGGAGAGGGTATCTAGGCCCAGGGAGTGACTTGTGCCAGGGGGCAGTTCTCAGCGTTCCTCTCCAAGCAGAGACCAGCAGGCCCCTGCCTAGATCCACCCGGTACAAGCCCCTTTTGGACCTTGTCCTGGCCACCTATGCCTCCTCAGTACCCCCAGAGAACCAGGGGGACCATAGGGATAATCACTGTGGTCTCCTCACAGTGTTCTGGGGTGGAGGGGTGGGTCTGAAGAAGGAGGTTTTGTTGCAGGCTTCAACATGATATCTGGGGAAGATTATTATCAACTTGTGGGGAAAGGAAAATCCATTTCTAGAGTCCTCGATGACTAAACTATAAATTCTTAGCCAGCACTGCAGGCCAGGACAGGCAGGTACCTGCCCAGGCCTGCATCTTGGGTCAGGGAACCACAGTTAGGACTGCTGTCCTCAGAATCAGAGGCCCCAGAGTCTGGATCCACAGGCTGAGCCATACTGGGCTGATCTCATGGTGGCTTCTGTGTTATTCTACTCAAGCTGCCATAACAGAGGACTATAGACTGGGTGACTGAACAACAGAAATTTATTTTCTCACAGTTCTGGGGTCTAGCAGCCCAAGATCAAGGACTGACGGGGCTAGTTTCTGGTGAGGACTCTCTTCCTGGCTTGCAGACAGCTATCTTCTCACTATATCCTCACATAGATTTCCTTCAATGTGTATTCTGAGAGAGATAGAGCTCTCTGGTGTCTGTTTATTGACGGATTGATTGAAAGAGTGCATGTGAGTAGGGGAGGGACAAAGGGAGAAGGAGAATCTCAAATAGGCTCCAGCCCAGGGCAGGGCCCCACCACTCAGGGCTCGATCTCACGACCCCAAGACCACAATCCAAGACGAAATCAAGAGTCGGGACACTCAACTGACAGAACGACCCAGGTGCCCTTCTGGTGTCGCCTCATATAAGGGCAGTAATCCTGTGGAATCTGAGCCCCACCCTTGTGACCTCATGTAACCTTATTTACCTCCTCATAGGCCCCACCTCCACATACACTCACATGGGGGCTTAGAGAGAGCTGGACAGGAAGAAGGAATGGACCATGATGCCCCATATATAGCCCATTAGCCTGCCTATGAGAAGGCCAGGCATCCTCTTCCCACCTCCCTCCCCCATGCAGTGGGGAGAATACAGTGAATGCTGTGCGCCTGCGGGTTGTGTGGCATTCGCATGAGCTCACACGTGTGGAGCCTTGAGAATTAGAGGGAGAAGCTATCAGGGGGCAGGGGCAGGAGATTAATCTCATTTTTTTCATGGTGCCCCTGGAAGCCAGTCCCTGAATTAACAGCCCTAGCTGTCGTCTCTCTCTGGCATGATGCCTCTCTAGTATCTGTTTCTAAACCTAGACTCTGAAAGAGCCACCATGTGCCTAAGGACCAAAATTAGGGACCTGCTGCCCTTGTGGCTGTTGAGTGAAGAGCAATCTAGAATGTGGCCTGGAATGCAGGGCAGCTTGGTGGGCCTAGCAGCTGCATGGACCAGAAAGAGAGCAGCCTGCCTCAGGACAGAGGGTGTGTGTATGTGTGTGTGTGTGTACGCAGGTGTGCACACGTATGCGTGTGTATACAGGCAATGAGAATCATTGCCGTGAGCCCTAGCAATTAGCTATGACACTGGGAGGCTGGAAACATGACCCAAGCTGCTGCACGATTCAGCACCTTGGGTCCCAGTGTTCCCAAAAGCCTGTAGTCCTGGCCTGGCACAAGAACCCTAAGAGACTAGGGAGCCCAGTGGGGGAGACATGCATTATGGCAGATGTCTGAGCAGTGTGTCCTCAGAAACCACGGCCCTCTGTAGAAGTGTGTGTGTGAGTATGTGTGAGGGAGGGGTTGGTTGGTGTGTAACACTGATCCCTACCCTCTCCTACCCCCTTGAGAAGAGATAACCCAAGAAGAAGCTGAAGCAGAGATGCGTGACCCTCACATGGGGTGGGGAGGGTCAACTCGGCCCTTCTGCAGCCAGCGCTCCGAGCTGGGTAGCTAGGGACGTAGATATCTGCTTCTACCCTTGGCAGAAAAGAGGTAAGAGGACCCAAGTTTTTAGAAAAGGTAGTGATATTTTAA
Source organism: Meles meles (assembly GCF_922984935.1). Classification (NCBI taxonomy): domain Eukaryota; kingdom Metazoa; phylum Chordata; class Mammalia; order Carnivora; family Mustelidae; genus Meles; species Meles meles. The sequence continues at coordinate 58,837,066 of NC_060077.1, forward strand.
AAGAAGATTGAAATTACTTAACTGGCAAATGGGTGTCAGGATTCTCACATACAGTGTTGACAGCCAGCCCTAACTTGGGTCGTATGGTGTCGGCTAGCCCCTCAGTTACCTGAATTGGTCATGGAATACGCTCCCCTCTACGGGACACCTATGCAGCAGGTTTCTGGAGTCCCCCGGGCATGCTAGGCCAGTACAGCTCTAGAGATACAGCAGGCCAGACACAGTCCCATCCCATGGAGCTTGCCATTAAGCAGAGGAGACAATGAGCCACGAACAAAGTAAATCAGTAAATTTCACTGTGTACCAGAATCAGGTGCCACAGAAAAAGAAAAGTCAGAAAAATAAAAAGAAGAGAGGTGGGCAGTGATAGGGCAGGCTAAGGAGTTACAACTGTGCTCCGAGAAAGGCCTCCAGGGAAGGTGATATTTGAGAAAAGATGGAACAGGAGTGACCCAGGTGGGTATGTGGAGGAAGAACCTTCCAACCAGAAGGAGCCAGTGCAAAGGCCCTGAGACAAATAAGGGAGAGTTCATGGGTAAGGTTTACATGGGGCCAGTGTGGAAGAGTGGAAAGAGGATGGTGTCCACATAAATCAGGGCCCTCCTCCATGTGAAGCTCAGAAAGTCCCCTCACCTCTGACTCTCTGAGCCACAGGCCTTTCCAGGCCACGAGGCCAGCCCCTCATGAAAGACTTTATCTCACTGAGTACATCCCACTCAGTCTCAACTTGATTCCAGATTTCTAATTTCAGCCATTGGGACTCCATTTCCCAGTGGCTCCTTGCCTCACCTTCCCCTGTGGTGGGTGAGCTTTCTTTGTGCCTGCTTTACCTTTCACTCCTCTGATCATGGTTCATACTCCTCAAGGTACACCCTGCTTGGCTGCCTCCAACCCCACCCTCAGAAGGGTCTCCTGACTCAGTCCAGCTCTTGGAATCTTTTACTTCAGAATCTATAAAATACACTTCCATCCCCAGGTTCTCCTGGGCCCAGAGTCAGGGTCAGGACCAGTTAGCCCTCCCAGGGCATTAGATGAAATGATTCATTAGATCTTTCCTGGATCCCAAGAGAAATCTCTAAAAATGTAATACATTCCTCACTGCTTTAGAAGCCAAGGCAATGAACACATTTCACCCTTCCTGCAACACATAGTCGTGATTACAATGCTATAGAATCTTAACACATTTAGCTGGCTCCTTGGGAACATTTATTGCCCTCTTCTTTAGATGCAAAGAGAAAGACCCTAGGGAAGACCCTGCCATGTACGTGCTTGCTGAAGCACATGCTTTCATCTGGTTTTCTTTGTTTTTGCTTTTGTTATTGGACTTGCCCTCATCAAAGTAGAATGAACACCTCAGCTCTGCCCCTCCTGAGCAGCATCATTTAGCAAAATTCCTTTCTGATTGAGAGATGTTGTTTTCTGTCAGCAAGTTTCCTCCCTGCAGTAACTCCTGTTCAACACTACCAGACCCTCTGAGGTACGCTTAAGTCTACACTGTATATTCTCGTCCGGGCTTCCTGCCTGCACAAGCTCTCCCTCTGATTAGACTGTGCTCTTCCTGAGAGAAGGAGCAGAACACGTAAACCTCTGCAGGTATTGTCTTCACCACTGAGGAGCCGTAACATGCCAGACCCTCAGCAGACCTGCTGAAGTAGCTCTAAACTGCTTCTGAGGTTCCTGTCAGAACAGCCCAAATGTTTCATCACTTCTAGGGGCGTGAACTCTCCGGCTCCATGGAGAAAGAAGTGTCTTCAGGCCCCACAGCAAAACTGTATACAGTAAAGGTCTTTATGTGGGATTTGTACCCCCATGTAGCTGTGCTGTAAAAGCAAACCTTTCCAAAATCTCCATGGTTTAAAAGGACAACGTTTTATTTCTTACTCATGCTCCAAGTCCGCCACGGGCAGCTGGTGACTCTGCTTCCCTCTGTGTTGCTCACTCAGGAATGCCAGCTGACAGTCTCCACAAAGGGGAGCACGCTGTTGTTGTGATGGAGTGTATTAGTTTCCTAGTGCTCCTATAATGGATCACCACAAACTCAGATGTCTTCAAACAACACAGAGATGCTGACTTAGTTATGGAAGTCCAAGTCCAAAATGGATGAAAATCAAGGTGTTGGCAGGGCTGCTTTTCTTCTGGAGGCTCTAGGGGAGAATCTGCTTCCTTCCTTTTCCACCTTCTACAGGCCACCTGCATTCCTTGGCTCATGGCCCTTTTTCCATCTCCCATCAGAGCAAGCAGTGCAGCATTTTCAAATCTCTGTCTCTTTCTCTCTCTGACTTCTGCTACCATAGTCACATCTTCTCTCACTCTGACATTCTGCCTACCTCTTAGGAGGATCCTTGTGATGACACTGGGCCCACCTAGAGAATCAAGGGTAATCTTTTATCTCAAGACCCTCAGCATAATCACATTTGCAGTATCCTCTCTCTCCAGTTAATGGGTTCCAGAGATTAACATGTGGACATTTTGGGGGGCCATTATTCAGCTTACAACACAGAGTGACAGTGTCCAGTCAGACACAAGCATATATGCCTAGAAGCATTCGCACTTCACCCATTTGTTTGGACAATCATGTCACATGGCCACATCTAACTTTATGGGCAGGAAGTACAATCTTTCTTATATAGAGAATGAAGAGAATAAGAAGAAACACCTTCAGTTCTTCTTCAGGATTAGGGTGAAGAAGAATGCAAAAGGCCTTCAGGACCATAACAACAACAAAATAAATCTAGATGAACTAAGAATCATACATTTCTATTTGGTGAATGACTTGTAGATACAGAGAAGCCCTGATTAACTGAATTTTAGGTGGAGATGAGCTCCTAATCGTTAAGCCAACCTAGCCTGGTGCAGGTAGGTAGAAGAACAGGTCTGCTATAGAAGAAGACATTTTTCCTGGGAGGCAGCCAAGACTTAAATGACAGTTAGGTTATGATTAAACAAGAGAAAACAAATATAAACCCACAAACCAAAGAAGCTGAGCAAGTCAAAATCAGAATACATATAAAGGAAATCACACTCAGGCACTTTGTAGTCAAATTGTTGCAATACATTTAAAGAAAACTGTTAAAAGAAGGAAGAGGAAAAGACACATTATATACTTATAAATTAAAGCTGACATCTCATCAGAAACAACAAAGGCCAAGAGATAATGGAACAAACCCTTTTAAATGCTATAAGAATAACACCTGCAACTTAGTATCAGTACACTACCAAAAATATCTTTTAAAATTTAAGGTAAAATAAGGCATTTTTAGATAAAGGCTGAGAATCATCTCTATCAAACTCACACTACAAGAAATGTAAAGAAGGTCTTTGAAGTTGATAGAAATTGATTTCAGTGAGTAAGTCAACAAGGTAGAAAATACAGAGTTCAAATATCAGGATTAAGAGGGTGTTTCACTAGCAGTCCTACAGACATAAAGGATTAATAAAGATTAATAGTTTTCTAATAATTTTATACTAAAAAATACTAACAAGTTAGATTTTAAAAAATTCCTTGAAAAACAATATTTATCAAAACTGACACAGGAAGAAATAGAAAATCTGAAGCTCTCCATGTTGATTTTTAAAATCGAGTGTGCAACTAAAACACTTCTGTGATTGAAACCTTTTCCAGTCACAGATGGTTTCACTGGTAAATTCTATCAAACTTGTGAGGAAGAAATTATACCAATTGTACACAGACTGTTTTTAGAGAATAGAGGAGAAAACTATTTCCCAATTTTTAAATTTTTTGGCCAGCCCAACCCTAATACCAAAAGCACACTAAGACATTACCAGAAGAGAAAACCACAGACCAATATCCCTCATGAACACAGACACAAACATCCTTAAAAAAATATTAGCAAATTTAGCCCAGCATTCTTTTTAAAAGGATAATACAACATGACCAAAACCAAGGAAATTTTCCCAGGAATGTAAGGTTGTTTAAGTTTTTAATAGCAATCAATATAATTCATCACATTGTCAGAATAAAAGAAAAATCATATGAGCATCTCAACAGATAGAGGAAAAACATTTTACAAAATTCAATAGTTCTTCAAGGTAAAAACTCTCAGCACACTAGAAATAATAAAGAAATTTCCTTTAAGAAAAAAAAAAAGGAAGAAGAAACTTCCTTAACCTGATAGAGCAAACTTCAAAAAACTTAGCTAACAGCATACATAATGATGAAATATTGGAAGTTTTACCTTAAAATGAAGAGCAAGGCAAAGCTGTCTACTCTTACCACTTCCATTCAATATCATACTGGAGACCACTATTTACTGGGACTGGGATAGTAGGACCAAAAAAAAAAAAAAAAAGGGCATAAAGATTGGAAAGAAAGATTTAAAGAATTAAAACTATTTAGAACCAGTAAGTGAATTTAGCAAGGTCTCAGAATACAAAATCAGCATTCAAATGTAAACTGTATTTCTCTGCACTTGTAGCAAAGAAGTAAAAATTAAATTTAAAAATACCATTTCACAAAAGGGGCCAGATGGAACACTTTGGGGTATTGAAATCTCGTTTATGATGCTGGTAATGCACAGTCTGAAAATAAAGAAAGCAATTCCATTAGAAAAGCACAAAAGGAACAACATACTTAGGAATAAGAAGGCAAAAGACTTGTATGCTGAAAACTACAAAACATTGCTGCCAGAAATGAAAGTAGACCTAAGTAAGTAGAAAGACGTACCATTTTTATGTATTGGAAGACTTAATATTGCTACACGGACAGTAGTACCCAAAAGCAATATGTAGAGTCAGCGGACTCCTTATCCAAATCCCAATGGCTTTTTTTTTTTTTAACAGAAATAGAAAACACTAAAATTTAAATGGAAACTTAAGAGACTCCAACTGCCAAAATAAATTTGAAAAGAACAAAATTTAAGGACTCATACTTCTTGATTTCAAATGAACAGACATTTCTCCAACAAAGATATACAAATGGCCAAAAAGCACATAAAAAGATGCTGAACATCATTAGTCACCAGAGAAATGAACATCAAAATCATAATAAGATATCCCTTCCTACTCACCAAGACAGCTATAATAATTATATAAAAAAACAGCAATAGAAAATAAACTTTGTTAGAGAGGATATGGAAAAATTGGAATTGTCATGCATTGCCACTGTGGGAAACAGTTTGATGATTCCTGAAAAAGTTAAACAGAATTACCAAATGATTCAGCAATTCTGCTTCTAGGTATATACCAAAAAGAATTGGGAAAAAGTATTCAAGCAAAAACTTGGACATGAGTGTTCATAGCAGCACTATTCATGATAGCTTAAAGGTTAAACTACCCAAAATGTGGTTAATCCATACATACTATGGAGTATTACTCAGCCATACAAAGGACTGAAGTAGCGACACCTGCTGCAACATGGAGGAACCTTAAAAACATGATGCGAAGTGAAAGAAACCTGATGCAAAAGGTCACATATTACATGACTGCACTGATTGAAAATATCCAGAATCAGTAAATCCGTAGATACAAAAAGCAGTGTCTTGCTTGCCACAGACTGGGGAGAAGAAGAAAGAGATATTGTTGATGAATACGGTTTGGGGTGTAGCATTATGGAAATGTTCTAAAATTAGATAGGGGTGATGGTTGTACACCACTGTGAGTATACTAGAAACCACTGAACTGTACCCTTTTAAAAGGTTTTTATTGTATATAAATTATATCTCAATTCTCAAAATTCTATGTGAAATGGAACTGCACACCAAAAAAGTGAGTATTACCTCTAGCCACCTATTAGAATTGCCAAAATCCAGAACACTGACAATACCAAACATTGCAAAGGATGGGGAGCAAAAGGAACTCTCATTCATTGCTGGTGGGAATGCAAAATGGTACAGTTACTTTGGAAGAAAGTTTGATGTGTCATACAAAACTAAACCTGCTACGTGATCCAGTGATCATGCTCTCTGGGATTTACAAATCCAAAGCAGGTGAAAACTTATGTCCACACACAAACCTGCACGGGCATGTTTATAGTGGATATATTCACAGTTGCCAAAACTTGGAAACAACCAAGATGACCTTCAGCAGGTGAACAGATAAATAAACTGTGGTATATCTAGCCAATGGAATATTCTTTGTTACTAAAAAGAAATGAGCACAGGAAAAAAGAGTGATCAAGACATGGAAAGAACTGGAGGAAACTTAAATGCATATTCCTAAGCGAAAGAAGCCAATCTGAAAATGCTGTGTGTAATTCCAGCTATATGACATTCTAGAAGATGCAAAGCTATGGAGACAGTAAAAAGACGAGTGGTTGCCAGTGGCCAGGGGGAGAGAAGAGATGAATAGACAGAGCACAGAGGATTTTTATGGCACTGACTGAACATATTCTGTACGGTACCACAGTGATGGATACACGTCACCATACATTTATACAAGGCCTAACTTCGTATTCAAAGTAACTCATTCAAGATGGATAACAAATCTAAATAGAAAAGGAAAACTAGGGCACCTGGGTGGCTCAGTTGGTTAAGGTCATGATCCTGGAGTCCCGGGAACTGAGTCCCGCATCGGGCTCCCTGCTCTGCGGGGAATCTGCTTCTCCCCCCTGACCTCTCTCCTCTCATGTTCTCTCTCTCTCTCAAATAAATAAATATAAGTTTTTTTTTTTTTAAAAAAAAGAAAAATTAATGGTTCTAAAAGAAAATATGGGAAAATACCTTCATGACCTTGAGGTCAGTAAAGATTTCTTAGAATACAAAAAACATTAATCATACAAGAAAAATAGTGATCAAAATAGGACATCAAAATTAAAACTCAGCTCATCAGAAGATAGCATTCAGAAAATGAAAAGAATGCAGAGCCCGGATGACCGCTATGGCCCCGGCCTCCAGCAGCTTTTACTGGCATCTCAATCTCCTCCTCCAAAGGCTTGAACCATGTGAAAGACCATGTCAACCATCTTTTCTCACTTAGAGTGACAGATGGACAGTTTGTAAAGGATATTTCTGGCCCCAGCCAGTTCAAGAACTTTCCTGTCTAACTTTAGTTTCAGGAATGCAGTTACAGTGAACCGGCATCTCTCTACATCTCACTGTGCTCACAAGAGGAGCTACCACCTGTCACCATACGACGCTGTTAGAATTCCACTAACTACTTTCCCTGTGCTATACCTTTTACCCCATGACTTACTCAGTCCATAACTGAAAGCCTGTTTCCCCCACTCCCCTTCATCCATTTTGCCCATCCCTCCACCACCCTCCCCTCTGGCAACCATCGGTTTGTTCTCTGTATTTATGGGTCTGTTTCTGCTGTTTTTCGTTTTTTAGATTCTACATATAAGTGGAGCCATATGGTATTTGTCTTTCTCTGACTTACTTCATTTAGCATCTTTAGGTTCATCCATATTGTCTCAAATGACCGAGCTCATCCTTATTCATGCTTGAGTAACGTAGTCCATTGTGTATATGCACCACATCTTCCTTGTCCGTTCATCTGTAGATGGCCACTCGGGCTGCTCCCGTGTCTTGGCCTCTTGTCAGCAATGCTGCTGTCAACATGAGGGTGCAGATATTTTTTTCAAATTAGTGTTTCGTTTTTGTTTTCTTTGGGTAAATACCCAGTAGTAGAATTACTAGATCATATGATATTTCTGTTTTTAATTTTTTGAGGAATCTCCATGCCGTTTTCCACAGCGGCTGCAGTTTACATCCCCACTGACAGTGTATGAGGGTTCCTGTTTCTCCACATCCTTGCCCACAAAAAAAAAAAAAAAGCATTTTTACATTCTGTGTCTTTTTGATTCCGGCCATTCTCCCTCTTTTTAAAAATATTCAAATGGTAGCCAAGTTCCAGGCGCAAAAGGCCTTAAGACTCACATTTGAATACCATAATGAGCTTGATAGTTCTGAGACTGCGGCCTACTTCCGCTTGCTCAGGAAGCATCTTCTGTAAAATTTGTACCGCGACTACTACGGCACCTCAGATGTGGATCCCCTCACAGAATTCTCCAAGAAATTTCACATAAGCTGCACAACATGCCGGGACTACTACCTTCAGTGTCGGGCGAGAACAGGAAGATTTCCCAGCGTCCTTGGAACCCACACTCGGAAGTGCAGGCCTGGAGCTTAAACCCAGACCCTCGGCCTCCAAACCCAGCCCTTCCACCTCACTGCCAGGCCTGGCTGTGAGATGATGGTGAAAATACTATCACTAAGTCTGCTCGTCGGCACCGGGGCGAATCCGTGTGCAGGCCGCATGCAGCAGAATTTTCAGAATACCGGGGACCGCAGTCGCTCGTTTTGCCCGTCCCGGCGTGACCAGGCGCAGTGCGAGCTGCCCTCACGGGGCCGCGGAGGCTTCCGGGAACCCGGGGTGTTGTTTCCCCGCAGCGAGCAGCCCGGGGACGTCCAGGAAGCAGCAGACCCGCCAGGTTTGCTTCACGGGCCACCGGCGGAGGAGCAGCGAGCAAACCGCCTCAGGAGAGAATCTCACCAGGCTGTCCCTGGGGTGTGGGCACGCGGTTGCCGGCAGCTTTGTGGTTGGCTGGTCGATCTGAGCCTTCGAGTCCTCGTTCCGCTGTGAAATACCAAAGCCGTCGCTCGCTAACGAAGCCAACTGAGGAGCGTTTGACGGGGAACGGAATCCAGAGGACTCGTTCCGCGGCCTGCTGACACCCTCCCGGCTTTCTGTCCGGACTCCTACACAGGGGAAGCGTGGGCGCTGGTCGGGGAAGATCGGGAAACCAGCAGAAGCTGGCAGAGGGTAAAAGGAGGGGGACGGGCCTGAGGTGGGGAGCAGCCCGAGAGGCAAGAGCGCTGGAACGACAGCGGGCAAAACAAAACGGGCAGATGCTTCGTGGCGGTGGGTCCAGGGTGCGGGACGGGTCGGGGCGTATTTCAGGGGTTCAAAACCATGGGCCCGCGCGTTATTTTCCTTTCAACCGGAAGCCCTCCGTAACTGATCAAAGCACAACTGTTTGAGATATTCCTACTGAGAACAAGAAAAGCTTCTCCCCACCTCCCCTTGATAATCTCTCTCCCCTTCTCCAACCCTACCACTCCCCGTTAAACAGCAGCACAGGAAACACATGATGGATACAGCCAGAGTAACACATTTACAGCCGCACAATTTACTCCAGCGGACAGGGGGCCAGGCTTCGCAGACACCCGTCGAGATGAGGCACCTGCTTATTTGGGTTTTGTTACATCTAGCTGTTACTGGAGATTACTGCTTCCTTATCACCATGGTTCCTACAAGGTGGAATGTGCTGGAGCCCCTGAGCATTCGGAGTCATTTCCAAAAAGGCTTTTACAGGAAATTGTGCAAATAACACTATTTCTTTAGGGAGAAACAATTTTGACAACAACTTCCTTTTTTCAAGTCACACCAAGTAACATATTACTTTCTGAATTAGAAAATAATTGAACCAGATTTTTTTTTTTTTTTAGATTTATTTCTTTATTTGAGAAAGAGAGGGAGCGGAATCGAGGGGCAGATAGAGGGGAAGAGAGAGTCTTTTAAGCACACCCCAACCTGACTGCAGAGCCCACCTTGGGGCTTGATCTCATGACCAGGCTATCATGACCTGAGCTGAAAACAGTAGTGGGATGCTTAAACTCACTACGCCACCCAGGCGCCCCCAAACCAGTATTTTTTAAAGTGAATGGACTGTGGATTGTATAATAGATATTTAAAACAGCAGTAAAGGAGGCCAAAGTGGGCAAGTTTCACTTAGTAAGTAGCTGATACTCTATTGTGCTTGTGGTTTGAAAGGCAGCATTTAGGATTTTCTTCAACGACATGTGATCCAGCAGTTGCTGTCCCACTGGGGGTTTTTGGATGACTTTTTTTAAAAAAAGATTTATTTCAAGGGCGCCTGGGTGGCTCAGTGGGTTAAAGCCTCTGCCTACGGCTCAGGTCATGATCCCAGGGTCGTGGGATCGAGCCCCGCATTGGGCTCTCTGCTCGGCGGGGAGCCTGCTTCCCTTCCTCTCTCTCTGGCTGTCTCTCTGCCTACCTGAGATCTTTGTCAAATAAATAAATAAAATCTTTAAAAAAAAAGATTTATTTATTTCAGAGAGAGTGGGAGAGGGATAGAGGGGGAGGAAGAGAGAGGGAGAGAAACAGACTTCCTGCTGAGCATGGAGCCCCACACAGGGCTCAGTCTCACAACTCAGAGGTCATCACCTGAGCCCAAATCAAGTCAGACACTCCACTGACAGAGCCACCCAGGTGCCCCTAGGATGATGCTTTTATAAAGCTTTTATTTTTTAAATAAACTTTTAATTCTAGAACAGTTTTAGATTTATAGGAAAGTTGCAAAGATAAAGAATTGCCATGTAACCCCCCCCACGCAGTTCCCTCAATTATTAACTTCTTATATTAATATGGCATATTTCCTAGAATTAATGAACCAATACTATTACATTATTATTAACTAAAGTCCATACCTTTCTCAGATTTCCTTAGTTTCTGCTTAATGTTCCTTTTCTGTTCTAGGATCCCATTTAGGATGCCATATTACATTTAGTCATCATGGCTGTGATGATTCCACAGGCTTTCCTTGTTTTTGATGACCTTGACAGTTTTGAGGCGCACTGGTAAGTTCTTTTATAGAATATCACTCAATTGGGATTGTCTAAGATTTTTCTCATAACTGGTCCGAGCTTATTGGATTTTGGAAGGAAGACCACAGAGGTTAAGTGTTATTCTCATTACGTCTCATTAAGATTGGGTGCTATCAACATGACTTACCACTGTGGACGTTAATAGGGTGATGTTTTCCCTCACCGAGGAAGCCGGGATCCCCCTGAAGATTCGGCCAGAAGCCCAGTCCCCAGGAGAGGTTGTAGGGAGAGAGGTCAGAACTCCACACTCCATGATAGAATTTAAAAAGAGAAGAAACCTGATGAGGCAGACACCTATGCCTCCCAGGAGACCCCCGTGATTTATTCTGCTGAGTCACACGATTGCTTCTAAGGGGGAGAAGGTGTCCTGTGCCCCAGGCCCACCTGGATGCCCAGGAAGGGTTTTGACTATGCAAGGAAGCCCAGTGACTGGGGGAGTGTGGGTTGGGGATGGGGCAAGGGTGGGGGGTGTGGTTCAGGTGGGAGTAATTTATGAATGTAGATATTTATGCAGACCTTTTTAAAGGAGCATCCCTAAGTCAGTCGAGGCACAGGCATGACAGATATGGCACAAACCAGTCTGGTAGGAGAAACGGGTCTGAGGTTTGAGTCTGTGTTGGAAGCCACAGAGCATGAAGCAGCCAGGCTACCCTGAAAAGGGTTCCATGCAACTCATGGAAGGCAGGGCTCTAGAAGGCCAGAGCCAGTCAGGCCTGTAATGAAGCTGTCTGCAGAGTGCACTGGCCCTCAGCCCTGCTTCCTTCCCCATCTCTCCTGTGCTGTGGTGGCGCAGTGTTAGCATTTCTATTCATCTCTCCTTCCTCACAGTCAAGGACTCTGCCTGGCAGGCCAGAATTCTCTCGGGCTGTGGGTTTCCACATATGTTCCTTCATGGAAAGTCCCCAGGCTGCCCCAGGATGTCCTCTGCAGGCTCCCATCCTGTCCTCCTGATCACAGCTGCAGGCAACTTGTGCCCCATCCCTCCTGCCTGAGTCACCGCCCAAGCCACATGCTGTCTTTCCTCCAGTGTGGCCTAGGGACCAGCCGCTGTCCCAGTCCATCCTGTGGCTGGCCCCTTTCTTCTTCAAAAATATTACACGTTTATTTTTTTACTGCCTACATGAAATGGCGATTTAGTATCCAAGGAAAATTTTCCATACTTCAGTTATCCCCTTTCCTTTCCTACCTCCTGCTTAAGATCTAGCCTATCCCATCCCTGCTGGGCTCCACTCCTAGTTACAACATGATTTGTGTACTTACTTTCCCCTACTTTTCCTTGACAGTTACAACACCACTTTGGTCAAAAGGCTAGCCCATCCTTTGAGGGCTGGTTCACATACTCCCCAACCAGCAGTCAGTGCACTTCCGACCTTCTCCTCCTTATCAATGTCTTCTCTCCTTGACCACCTTACTACCCCTCCAATGGCAGAGGGCTTCCATTCCCTGTAGGAATGTGTGGATAAATGAAAATGAACAACCCCAATGATGCCAAATGTCTAAACCAAGTGATGTTTAATTTGTTGAATTGACCAGAAATTTTGAGACCAGATGGATCTTATTTATCTTAAATAATTGGCAGGCCCAGCTCCTTGTGGAGGTTGCACAACTGGCACGTGAACTCCAGTTGTCCATACAGGCCAGCCAGTTTCTTCTGCATGGCCTTGCGCTAAACTGCCCCTCGACACAGGACTCCGAGCAGTCGCAGGGCGTGTTCGTCCTGCTCGTCCAGTGGCTTCTGCAGGCTCCGCCTCAGCTGCTGAATCTCATGGTCCAGCTGTGCATTTTCCCGCTGCAGAGCTGCTTCCCGGGTGTGCAGACGGTGGATGTGTTGGGCCAGCTCTGCAATCTCTTGCCTTTCTGCCTCCAGGCCTGTGGCTCTGTCTTGCGGATCCACTTCGGGACTTGGAGGGGACACAGGGAAGCCAGAGTCCTCGGTGACAGCCTGCGGGTCAAGGGCTGCCTGAGGGCGGGGTGGTCGCCATTCCGGGCTCTACTCTTTTACGGGACTCCGCAGGTCCCTGCACCGGGGTCACCTGCTGGGAGGTCAGGCGGGGGCCCGGCCTGCAGCCCAGGTCCTGCCCTGGACGGTGACTGGTGGGTTTGATGTTTCAGGACCAGCTCCAGCCTTTCTTCCTCCTCCTTTTCCTGCCCTCTCTGCCTCCATCTCGAACCCTGTTGGTTGAGCAGTCCTGGTGGTTCTGGAAAAGGAGTGTTGTCACTGCAGTCCCTCGGTCTTTTCATCCCAAGTTGTTCTTGATCCTTCTCTGGTATTCTTATGATGGCGTTTTCTCCAGTGACCTGGGAACGTTGAGGGGGCTGGCTCCTCTGGTCCTTCTTCAGGACGTCAGCAGGGTCTCAAAGGACCAGCCTGCTCAGCTTTTGATTCATGGCTGCCAAGCACAAGATTTGTAACAAGGGAGGACTGGCAACCACCCTGGGTGGCCCGCGGGCGTCCTGGGCTTGTGTGGTTGGGCCCATATCCTGGCGGCACGCTCCGCAGACTTCGGATCGGGCAGAGCACCTTTGTCCCAGAGCCTTCTCACTTCTTGGAGGGAGTTGTCTCTTCAGCAGGAAAAGCAGCAGCATGGTCCCTAGTAGCATCGCCCAGGGCCACCGAGGGATATGTGTCCAGCTTCTGGAAATCACCAGCAGCGCATCCCACACGTGCTTTAGGACCACTTGGCAAGTGGATCCGCTGGCCAACGGAGGGCCCTCCATGGCTGCATTGGGCTCCACAGCTACGCCTCTGAGTGCCAGCATCCTGGGGCCCCAACTGACCACTCGGAACCCTGTGGAAAGTTCCGTGTCTGAGGTCAACCTGTGCCTGGCAACTGGGGCAGAGCAGTTGGGCATGGGGGAGGGGAGGCCAGCCAGGTTCTAGGAAACAGTTCCTCCTGACTTTGCTGTCCAGTACAAAGTTGTGTCAACCACCAAGCCCTGGGGGAGGTAGGAAGGGCTCATGGCCGCCTGGAGCTCAGCCCCTCCAGGCCCACCTGGCCCTCCAGCCAACCTAGGGGCTCAAGGCAGGACCGGGTCCCTTTGCTCCTTGCCCACAAGAGAAGTCAGGGCAGAAAGAGTGTGAAGGCCTCCTTCCCAGCCAAGGCCAGTTCTCCTTGTAAGGGCCTACTTAGCCAGAGGGAGCCATTTTGTTGTTTATGCAGTAAACTTAGATTGACCCTATATAGTAAACTTAGATTGACCCTGCCCCTCCTAGAGGAACTTACTTGCAAAGCCCAGATACAAGGGCGGGTCAGGCCAGGTGGAGACATCCAATCAGTGGGGTATGCATACTGTCTCCCTAGCTACCAAGGAGAGTGGCCATGCCTTATGCCAGTTCTGACCAAGGTGCTAGGCTAGTTCAAATATCTACTAGGGTGAATTGTAATTCAATTGGCTGCCCATGTATGACCTAGCATGACTGTGCAGTTTTCTCTGTGTACTGTAATCTCATTGGCCACCTGTGTGTAGCCAAGCTCAACCACATGGCCTTTACTCTATAAAAGTTAGTCTGTGAGGCTGAGAGGGGTCGCCTCTTTGTAAGAGTCGGCCCTGACTGGTCAGTTTGATTCTCGATGCTTGATGCGAAATAAAGCTTTGCTTGACCTTCAAAAAAATAAAGTAAAATAATTGGCAGGCCCCTGGAATTGTGTCATATGGCATTTCAAGTGTAAAATACTTATAATATTAAGTTTGAGACTACATTTTGTGCCAATTACTAGATTCTGGAGAAGGAAAAAGAATCCCAGTGGTTTTTAGAAAATTTATGGCAGGAAAACTTAAAATTAAAAACATTCTCAAATATAAAAAAAATTAAAACATCACATGTACTATAAGGAATTTCTTTGTGGCCATTGACATTTTACCCAGATATGATGGCAGTAGTACCTCGAATGCCCACAACATTACTTAGGTCAGGGGGTATTTATTCTAAGCACTCTTAAGAACTATCCTATAAATATGGAATGCCCATTATGTATCAGGCAAGAGTACTAGTAATTTCTACTCATTTTCCCCTGTGAAAAGGAAATATTCCCTGGTTTACTCACTTTTACTGGATCTACGGTGGGCCAGACACTGCTCAGTGTCAGTATCCCTCCTGCCCTCAAGGATCTCAGCCCAGTGACCATGCCAGGCAACAAACATGGAGCCTGTGCCCTGTGGACTTGGGGGAATTCTGGGACAGGGAAGACAGAGGAAGCCTTGTGGAGGAGGTGACCACTATGCCAAGTGCTGAGGGGTGAGGGAACTCTCCAAGTGATAGCAGGCTGGGAATGAACTGGCCACGTTGTGGGAAATGAACATTGCTTCAAACACGACTTATGTGAAAGAAGACATGAGGTCAAAAAGTAACTGGGAATGAAGAAGCACTCCTCTATATCCAGGGGTTGGCCTTGGGGAGAGTGAAGCCAGATGTGAAGCCTCAGTCCCTTCATCAGGATCTGCTCTCCAGGAAGTGGGGACGCTTAGTGAACCTGGATTCCAGAGCAGTGAGGCACACCCTCCCAGACACCTTTCTTCCTCCTGGCTGCCTTGTGACCAGCCTGGACCATGACTCCGTGCAGCCTTGCATACACTGCCCAACATCCCTGTGCCTCAGCATGCTTTCTGGTTGAAGTGGGAGCAGTGGAGCTGCCCTACAGGAAGCTGTTTCCTTGGTTCTTCTCCCAGCTCTTGTAAAATGCAAACGCTGCTGGGCAAACATGTGGATGAGTTCATGCTGGCCTCAGCAGCATGTCTGGTAGCAAGAGAGTATTTGCCTGTGGTGGTGGGGGGAGTGTGGACAGAATGGGATTGGGCACATCATTGCAGAAAGGATGGTCCAGGGCCCCTAGGGAGAAGGTGAGAGGCACCTCGAGCTCTTCTTCTGGCCCTGCCAGTCCCCATTTACTCTGATTTAAAAGACAAAAAGCAAAATGAACAAAGAAACAAACACAAAAAACTAGTTTTTGGAATGATGGGTCATAGACTCTTCAGAAATGGAAGACATCTTACCACTCATTGCTCCCACCCTCCCGCCTCTAATTTAATCAAGACAATTTTTGTTCCTTTCCTTTAGAGTGACTATAAGGGAATAAAATAATAGTTTAAATAAAAATCACATCTGGCAAAGCCATAGAGTGTTTTTATTCTGGCTGTTGGTTTTCACTCAAATGTTCATGAGGCATATGAGATGGGCAAGCCTCACTGCTAGGTATGGTAATATCAACAAAAACTAATTTAAACTGAATGTGTCCACCCGTTAGGGAAAGTGTGTTGGTCAGGGGTCTCTAGAGAAAGAACCAGTAGAATGTGTGTATATATGAAGAGAAAGAGATTTATTTTAAGGAATGGCTCACAGGACTATGGGGCTGGCAGGTCTGAAATTTGAAAGGTAGACCAGAGGCATGAGATCCAGGGTAGGACTGATACTGAGTCCAAAAGCAGCCTGGAGGCAGAATTCCCACTTCTTGGGTGGTCCTCAGTCTTTTTCTTTTAGGCCTTCAACTGATTAGATGAGGCCCACCCACATTATGAAGAGTAATGATTTATTCAAAGTCTACTGGTTTAAATATTAACGTCCATCTGAAAAAGCAAATCTAGACTGGTGTTTGACTGAATATCTGGGTACCATGGCCTAGCCAAGTCACACATAAAGGTAAGCATCCCAAGACGTTAATTATGTGGGCATGGGCACTTACACAGTGTCCTTGTGTTCTATCCAGGCAGAGTCTCTGTGCTCCTTCCTGCTGTTCTCAGGTAGCTCCATACCAACCTTCTTCTGCCAGAGGAGGCAGGGGCTGGAAGGAAGCCTGAGTGTGGGTGGAGGGGACCTGCCTCACTGCCTTCCCTGCCTCCTAGCAGCTGTGTGGTTTCGCCCCTTGAGCTTCAGCTTCCTCCAGGGTAGTGTGGACACACTGCTGTCCCGATGTCACAGGACCGCCATGAGCATTATGTAAGGATAACAGCAGGGTGTGCTTTGTATTCCCTGAGACACAGCCATTGCGCTGTCGGGGAGCCTTAGCAGGCCCTGACACACTGCAAGATGGAGGATCTCGTGTCTTGGTGGACAGGGCCAGCTGTGAGGGTCTTTCTTTATGGACCCAGGAAGCCTGGGAGGGAGGCTCCCACCTCAAGGACAAGTCTGTGTTCCACGGGAAGGTGAGTACTCCCAAACCAGAGCACCTAAATGGACTTTTTTACTCTTTTAAATTGACTAAGTGCTCTTCCCCCAAATTCCAGAATTTCAGAGAAAAAGTTCAAGTTCCCTATCTTCATAACTCCTACCCCAAATCCACTCCCCTCTCCAGAGGAGACAATTCACTCCTTGGCATGAATCCTTTCACATCCTTTCTTACTGATGTTTTCATTACTATAAAAATGGGGTTCACCTACGATTTTGTTATTTTTTTCATGCACTTAGCAATATGCCATTCATGGTTTCTGTGTCTAACTCTGACTTTTCATATATCCTGTTTTTTTTTCCTATTAAATTAGAGAAAAAAGATGAGGAAAATAAATAAGAACTTCTTATAATTAAAGACAAACCTTGCCAGAGGCCTGAGAGAGTGTCCATACTGTGCAGCCCCCTTCCTCTGAGGAGGGCCCCGGCCCAGGCAGTGCGACTACGAGGGCCTAGAACCAGTGTGCACTAGACCTCCCATGGACACGTTCCAGTCCTTGCCTCTCCCTTCTGTTCCTGTATCCATGTTTGTCTCTGAGCAAAGCTGATGGCCCCCGCCACTTCACCAGCAGAGACGGCAGTGTCAGATTTGAGGGAAGATGGTACTGAGTGGCACAGATACTTAGGTTATTGTTTCTTTGCAAAACCTTCCAGACAGGCAAGCAAGGAGTCTGGGGGGAAGAATGCTCATGTGTACTTCAGGGACACCTCGTTTTCAAGGTCTGATATTGTCTCTAAAGGGACTTTTTCTTTGAAAAGACCAGAAACTCTGTCATCTTTATCTCTAGTTAGCAGCTTCCTCCCCAGTTGTTATGAGGGGAGATATCAGTCACCAAGGCCTTGGTTAGATCTCTGAAAAAAGCTCTTGCCCTGTTCCCTATCACAAAGCCCCAGGCCCTGCCCTTCTGCGGTCACCCTGGAAAGATCCAAGGCTCTAAGTCCCCAGGCTGGTGGAGGTGACTCATCTCTCTGACCCTGAGTGGAAGAGAGTGGCGTGTTTGGGGCACACGGGACGCCTGTCAGCAGTCAGCATCCTGTTGGCCAGGAAAGCATTACCTCTTCCCAGGAAAGACTTTGTCTGCTGCAGAGACAGAAGCCCCACTGAGTCAGAGAAGAAAACCTGGCTGAACCCTGGGCTTCTGTGTCTGCAGTGGGAAGAAACCTGCCCCGTTTTCACACCCAACCCTGCCACCCAAACAGGGACACAACTTGCCCCTTTTCTGTGTTTACGGATTCTATGGCCTGTTTTTACAGGGACACAAATGATGGGAGCCTATGTGATGAATACCAAGGAAGGCATAAAGCAGCAGTGATTTCTCTTTTTTTGCAAGATTTTATTTATTTGTCAGAGAGAGAGAGAACAAGCAGGGGAATGGTAGGCAGAGAGAGAAGCAGACTTCTGCTGAGCAGGAAGCCTGATGCAGGGCTGGATCCCAGGACCCTGGGGTCATGACCTGAGCCAAAGGCAGACGCTTAACAACCGAGCCACCCAGGCACCCCAAGCAGCAATGATTTTGAAGACGCCCAGTGAGTTGTATCCTTTGGCCCTCTCCCTGTTACTCCAGGGGCGCTCATTGATCAGAGTGCTCTCCTTCCACTCCTGTGACTCCTCTCTTCCCCTGGCCTCCGTCACAGGTGGCTTATTTATTTAGCTAGGTATTTACTCCTTCCCTTGTACCATCAAAAAAAAAAAAAATGGGCCAGATTATAAAGACACACAGAACAGAAGATGGAATAAATGTCCAAGATAAGCCATGAAGAAGACAAGGAAACCAGTTGATAGAGCCAGCAGTAAGATGAGCACACGGAAACATCTATCCTATGATGTTCTGTTACTACAGGTGGGCTGCAAACATGGATCTAAGAGTCCTAGAAGCCTAAGAAAAGAGAACAAAGAATAAATTTAAAAACAAAGAACAGAGGGGAAAAAATGGGCAGAAGGAGTACATTGGTGAGTTAGGAGAAGACCTGCCATTCTAAAGCAGAGTCCAGAGGGAGGTGAGCGGTCACAGCTCACGCTGGCCAGCACGTGGGCCAGACTCTGAGTTAAATGCTCTTGTGACATTTCCTCATTCGATCCTGGCAATCTTGTGGGGTAGATACAGTTATGATGCTCATTTCACAGATTAGAAAACTTGACAGTTTGAGAGTAAGTAATTTGCCCAAGACCAGAGACTTAGTCAATTACAGAAATGAGATTCAAACCCAGGCTATCAGGCTCCATGTGTGGGTGCCTCACCAGGAAGTTCACCCTGCAGGGCAGTGGGGTCCCATGGGGGTATCCCTGCATCACTCGCAGTAGCCACTTTTGTAGGCCTGTGTCTCCGGGCCCAAGATCAACTGGTATTTTCTCAGACTATAGTGAGTCATTCTAATGCATCCCAAGCCTGCTCTAGTACCAAATTCTACACCAGTGAAACCTGAAGCTGAGGTCTTTGGTGTCTCCACTCCCATGCCTCCATCAGGAACTGCTCTTCCAGCGCTCTGGGATCACAGAGCGCACTAAAGGACAACTTCACCTGCCCTGTGGCTCTTTTCCTCTCACGCGTCCTTTGTGCCAGGCTTCAGGAATTGGGTATTCCCTCTCTTTAAGACCTCATGCCGTTCAGGCTGAGGTTCTCAAACTGCCAGGACCTACAACTCCAAGCAAAGCAGACCACCAATTTTAGGTAAAAATGTATTTAAATTTTTAGTATTAAAAATATCAGAATCTTTTTTTTTTTTAAAGTAGGCTCCATTCCCAACATGGAGCCCAATATGAGGCTTGAACTCAAAACCCTGAGATCAAGACCTGAGCCGAGGTCAAGAGTCAGACACTTAATCAACTGAGCCACCCAGGTGCCCCAAAGCATTATATTCTTTTAAAAAGCATTTTATTATGGAGAAAGCAGAATAGTACAATGAACCTCCGCACACCTATCACTCAGCTTCGACAGTTACTGACTCATGGCCAATCTTATTTCAACACTGCTCCCCTCCACTTCCTCTCTCCCATACATTCCCACAGCAAATATCAGAGATCATATCATTCCATCCACAAATATTTCAGTACATGTCTCTAAAAGATACCAGTCCTTCCTTTTAACATTATAAGACCATTATCACAACTAACAATATTCATAAGAGTTCCTAAGAATCATCAAATATCAAATGTCCAATTGTCTCAAAAATATTTTAAGTCTTTTTTGTTTGAATCAGTATTCAAATAAAGCCTACACATTTCTATCAGAGAGAACATTATTTTTTAAGATTTTATTTATTTATTTCACAGAGAGATCACAAGTAGGCAGAAAAGCAGGCAGAGAGAGAGAGAGGGAAGCAGACTCCCCGCTGAGCAGGGAGCCCGATGTGGGGCTCAATCCCAGGACCCTGAGATCATGACCTGAGCCGAAGGCAGAGGTTTAACTCCCTGAGCCACCCAGATGCCCCCAGAGAGAACATTATTTTATTTTATTTTTAATATTTTATTTATTTGACAGAGATCACAAGTAGGCAGAGAGGCAGGCAGAGAGAGAGAGGGAAGCAGGCTCCCCGCTGAGCAGGAAGCCCACTGTGGGGCTCGATTCCAGGACCCTGGAATCATGACCTGAGCCAAAGGCAGAGGCTTTAACCCACTGAGCCACCCAGGCACCCCTATTATTTTAAATAATAGTTATTATTTCACGCTTTTGGAAGAGGACATCACTCTCATTCTCTTCCCATGGCACCTGACCCATTTGGGCAAGTTTTTTTACTCCCTACTCGAACCGTTTCTTTTATTACCCTTTATTTTTACCAAGTTAAACACTCCCCACTGAGTTACAGGTCACTGGTAGCAGCATTCAGAGTCTGATGTCTCTTTCTAATGGCCATGGATTCAGAAATGAGAGATTTCTCACTGAAGACACTTTTGGGCCAATTATAAAATAAAATTCAAAATCCAAATGGATGTATGCTGTACCTTGGGAGATGGGAGCAAAATGGGTCCCTCTCATCCACATGAGCCCTGGAGGGCATTTGTCCGAACATTACAAGAGATTCTAATCTATGTGCAGTAAGAGATTCTTCTCCTCTTAAAGTATCAGACAGACACTGGGAAAGAGTCAAACTCCACTCAGAGCAGACCGGACTTCAGTTTGGTCTTATGAAAACAATCTGATTTCTCAGCTAATGTTTTCTTTTTTAAGGGGCTGAGTGTATCCTTTGGATACTATAGGCCAAGGCAGAATTGATAAGGTATCTGAGACAAATCAGCTGTGGACATGCCGTGAAGTCAAGTTCTCATCCAAAGTTGAGGAAGGACTCTCTGCCAGCAGAGGGGACAGCGGAGTGGTGGGGATCAGACCATTGGAAAGGGCAGTTAGGAGGACACTGGCAATGTCCAGGCAGGAGGTGATATGCTCCTGGAGTCAGGTAGGAACAAGACCAGACAGAGGGGAAGGATTAGTACAGCAGAAGGGGGGATATGAGGACGGATGGAGTGGGAAGTAAAGAGACAGGAGGGAGGAATCTCCAGTGCCAGGTTGCTGTGTGAAACAGAGTCCTACACGCACACGTGTGCACACGCACGCACGCACGCACACACACACACACACACACACACACACAGAATCCCCTTCCAAATTGCCCATGGCTCTGCAATGGGAAGAGCCAGCTGACCGGTGGCTTAGAAAACACCCCATGTGAAATATCCACTCTGTAGTCAGAGCAACAAGGGTCCTCAACTCTGGCTGCACATTAGAATCGCCTGGGGCGTTTGAAAATACTGTGGTGCCCAGGCCCCAGCTCAAGGCAGCTGAGTCAGAATCCTCGGGTACTTTTACATTTCTGCCCACCAGCACCCCCATCAGCAACAGAGGAGATGCTGATGTGCAGCCCGGGCTGAGAGGCTCTGGGCCAGGCATAGACAACAATGGCTCTTTCAGCACAAATTACCTGCCTGGACCCCTTGTTGGAAGTGTCCACAGCTTGAAGTTTAGCTTGGCTCAGCCTGGTTGCCTGTTGCTTGGACTGAACCGACTTGACCCTTGGAACTCAGCCCTCTGCGCAGAGGCGGGCAAGGAAAGCCTGGCGGGGGAACAGGAAAGAAGGGAACCAGGTGTCCGCACATGTGCTTCCCTCTGCCTGTGGTGGGTGGCGGTTCTCACACTCTGACATGTCACGTTCACAAGGGGATGTTTGTCCAATGCAGATGCCTGGGTCCTGCTACCTGCTAGGGTCTGAAGTCTAGCGTGTGGCCCAGGAATCTGCTTTTTAGTGGGTCCCGGGGAACCCTGACAGAGGGCTCTCAGCATGCATGCGCGGGCCTGAACACACCCCAGAAGGCCCGAGAAGTCTGCGGGAGCAATGGTCTGTGGGTCCCCATGAGGGATGCATACGGGCCAGGGATTCTCCTTCAGCCTGGACCCTGGCCAGGAGAGTCTGAACAGTTAGGACTGAGGTAGCGCCCAGCAGTATGTGTTAGAAACGATTACAACTTCCATTTCTAGAAATGGTTGAAGTTGGATAGTGGGGCACTATCCAACTGGGGGCCTTCATGGAAAAGCGGTGGACCTGCTCCCAGTTTTCTTTGTATAATAGGAGGTAGAAGTGAAACAGGAAGGGCCCTTGGCTCACATACTCCTTATTTCCACCAAAAGGGAAACTGGGGGATTTTCCGAGGCTGACTGTTGGCAGCAAGTGCAGGAGCAAGTGTGGGAGCCCAAGAAGCAGACTCTGGTGTCTCAAGGAACTTCGTTTTCAGGCTTGAGGCTTCCTGTACCAGAGCCTCAGATGTTCAGTGTGCATGGGCTTAAGAAAGGTTCCCCCCTCTCCTGGTCCTCCTTTAGTCCCTTTCCGTGGGAGGGGAGCCACCCTGCACTCCTCCCACCCTCACCACCGGTGACTGGGGTGACACAGGGGCTGCCAGGTTCCGGGCAGCTGCCACCTGCTCAGCGGGCTGCTCTCCCAGCTTTGTTTTTCTTTCCTCTAAGCCAGGAGAGGTTGCACGAGGGGCGTTCCCTCAGAAAGAAAAGGCCGGCACCTGGCCTCCTAATCCCCTAAAATAGAGGCAGCTCAGGCCATTGCCCTCCCTAGAGAAATACAGGAGTGGGCTCTGAAAGGCCCAGGCTGTGTCTCCGCACTCTCCCCCACTTGTCGCCTATGAGCAGGGGAAGCCAACACTGCTGTTCCCGAGCAGGCTTCGGTCAAAGGGGCAGCAGCCTATACCAGGACAAGAGCCCTTCTTGGAATAGGTGTCAGTGTTTGCACCCCACACTCCAGAAGTGGGGCTAGGGCTGCTGTTTCAGCCAGCTAAAGCAGCCATACAAAATGCCAGACTGGGCAGCTTACATAACAGAGACATATTTCTCTCTGGAGAGAGTTCTGGAGGCTGGGGAGAGGCTGGTCCGGTGCAGCAGGGAGAGTACTCTGCTCTTTCTTTGCCAGTCCCCAATTTGGACCTCCTCCAAGTATTCTGATAAAAAAAACTAATCTGCGCTAAAGTGGGAGTCACCAGGACCAGGAATAATCTAGCCTTGATGTCAGGATTCATTATAGAGCCTCGAAATGTGTTATAGGAGCGTTTATAACGTTGAAGTAAAAACTACATGGGTTAAGTTAAAAGCACAATTTTATATTTTCTTGTCAAACAACTTTACTTGAGGCAACAACTGAAATATAATTTAATTCAACAGGAAATATCACACTTGGAGGGAAAACATAGAAAAGAAAAAAAAAAAAAAACCCTGAAATTTAAGCCAAACATTCTTTCCAAGGCACAGCACTGACATTTCCAGATTGACAGCAGAATGAGTTTGTTTCCATGAAACAAAATCATGAGTCCAAAGTTTGCCTTTGAAACAGCTTTCCACCGCCTCCCCATTTCTCCAGGCTCAGGGAACGATGCTTGTGGCCTTCCTCAGGGCCAGGTAGCCAGTGACGACGTCGGAGGGCAGCCTCCGGATGTAGGAAAACTCTTCGATGGTGCTGAACCGCAGCTTGCTCTGGGGGTCCGTGTAGTTGGCCTGGGTGGGAAACCGGCACAGGGAAAGGCAGAACACTGGTGGTCATGGTGAATGTTTGAAGTCCAAGTTTATAAATTTTTTCTATTTTACCTAAAGTGAAATACCTGCATTTTGTCTAACTCTGTCACGAAGAACACAAATTGCCTACTTTGGCAACGACTTGTTAATCTTCCCAGACCTGGGAAATACTTCAGGGTAGATGGGAGGAAGAAGAGTAACCACATCAGACACCAGGACCCTTCAGAACGGTGGACACTGCAAGGGCTCTGAGCAACAGGTCCAAAATGGAATTCCTGATGATCGTCCCTCCCTGGCCCCTGCCTTCAAACTCCCACCTGCTTCCAACAGATATTTTGGCTCCGTCCCCCAAGGCAGGAACAGGGGCTGCCCAGGCACACCATCCCTCCCTGTTACACCCCTACACCCCACCTGCTCCAAGTGCTCTCTCCTGCTCTATGCCCTCCCCATGCCACTCCCAGGCTCCCTGGGCTACACCGCAGTACTGATGGGCCACCCACTCCCACCCTCCCACTGGAAGGGACCGCCACCCCACAACGGCAACCAAGGTCATTTCCACAACTTGCACTTCTGATTGCGTCTTCCCTTGGCTTGAAATCTCTCAGGAGCTCCTCTCAAGTCCTCAGCATGGCTTCTCAGACCCCGCAAGCCAGCCCGGGCCCTCCACCCTCCCAAGCCTCTTCCTCAGCCACATGTCCCCATCCTGGTTCCAACTGCCCTGGCTCTCAGTCCCTCCTGGCATTCACGCCCCACTCGCCCTTCCCTGGGGAGGGGCCACTCTGCTCCCCAGTCGGCGGCTCATCCGTCAGGCTCAGCCCCCAGGCATCTCATCAGGGAAGTCTTATCTGCTCCCCCGCTCTCCCACATCTGTCTCCTGTAGAATGCTTCTCTCTCTTGCTTTCACGTTTATTATTGGCATGACTCTGAGTAAGGTCTAGGCTGAGCGGCTCCACGGGGCAGGAAGCCCATGGTTTGCTTATCACAGCATCCCTGCTCCGAGTGCAGTGCAGAGTGCACCGTGGCCTTCAGGGAATGTTTGTGCAATGAGTGATGAATGAGTAAACGAACGAATGAACCAATGGATAATCAAGACCATCACGGAAAAGAGAACTCACTTCTCACTGACATCAAAATTCTCTTTTGGTCTGGGTTCCCCACGTGCAAAATGGAGAAAATAAACTCATTTACTGCATACCTCAAGTCACATGGCTTCTACAGACTTTGAAACAGAAAAGATGAGGGTGAGTCATTTGGAACTCCTTTAAAAAGTTATACAAGATGCCATTAAAGTCTAGACGGATAACGTCCAGTTACTGCCTTGCTGACGGCTTGTGTGTGGACCCCGCCGGGTGGCAGTGCTGTGTCACCGAGGAAGGGCAGGGCGGGGAGGCTGAAGAAGCAAGAGCGGAGGGGAACTTAGTTACAGGGTTCTCACTCTCCAAAGTCCCAATTCTGCCTCAGGGGATCTCCCTAAGGTAGTTAACATCTGCGTGACAGGAAAAGGAGATTAGTCCTCCAGATTAATTAAAACTCTCCATAAAATAAAACCTTGATCCTTTGGCTGCATCTAGATCTTGCCTTTCTGTCCCACATTTTAATGACAGTAATATTCAGGAAGGCTTCCACAGAAAAACAGCAAGAAGCCCTTCTGGAGGACTGGCCAGGAGGCAGGCAGAGGCGTGGACAGGAGGAGAGGCTCCCCTGTCGCCGCAGGGGGAGTTGGAGGGGGCAGGACCGCGCTGCTGACTTCCATCATCGGGCCCCCAGAGAAGCACCAGCTCCAGCCTGGCTCCATTTCTGCAGCCGCCTCACTCCTACCACTGAACTGCGCCGAGCTGGCCCGCCCAACTCCAGACCTCCCTGCCAAGAAGGCCGCTGAGTAAATAAGGCACGATACGGAGATGCCCTGGCACCCACAGGAAGGTCATCAACGAAAGCTTGCACAGACCAGACCTGCTCTAGTATTCTGAACAAAAGGGAGGGTGCCAAGGGACACCCCAGGGTTGACCAAGTGAGAAACTGCACTTCTCCAGTTTGCTCTCCTCTGGCTTCCAGTCCCCAGAGCCTGAACGGAACAGAGGCCCCCTTCCCGTAGGGTGGCAGTAAATGGCTATAAGGCCTCCCCTGCCGCAAGGTGACAGACAGCGCTCACTGCTCTGCCCATCTCACCCAGAGCCACGGCTCTTTCCAGAGCTTTGGAACAAGGACTGCCCACAGGTGTGACCCCACGTGGCTTTCTGCCTTGCCCAAGCACGGCGGACAGCTGTTTGGCGCGAACAGGTGTGTCCATGTAAACATGAGTGGGGCTATATTTTTTAATGACGCAACTTTAATTTACCCAAGTCAACAAATGGATATATTCTCCTCTTAAAAAAAAAAGAAAACATTATGAATAAGACTCAAGTCCTCTTTTCCAAGCATCTACCATCCAAAAGTCCCTGCCTTTCCCTGAGGAAACCACTGTCCCTGGGCACCCTTCCAGACCTTGTTTGTATCCACTCTTACATATATAAACACACCAGAGAAGTTACCCACTATTTTTTTGTGAGTGTGTGTTGGTTTTTGCTTAAGTGGTAGCATGCTGCATACGCTGCTTTGCACCTTTTAGTAAACGACACATCTAGAAGTTTATCCCTGTTGTTACAAACACATCAAGCTCACAGACTAGTATGAAATTGTCTCCACCCCCAAGCCCCGGTTGACTGACCTTATTGTGTTCCCAATATTTGGTTCATAACCCCATTTTCTCATAATTATTTCTGCACGAAACTCTGTGTACACACAACTTTCTCTAGGGAGCTGCCTGGAAGGCAAATTGCAAAGTCATAAGCTTTAGCTTTTCTGTCTCAACAGGTGCTGCCAAATGTCCTCCCAAGAATCCAGACTAATGTACTCCCACCTCAGAAGGGCCGTGTATTGAGGAGATTTGCTTCTCTTTGTTGGTGATGTTTATAATCAAACATCTTCATTTCTCCCCTGCCGGTGAGCCCTTTCCCTAATTATCAGGGAGACTGAATATCTATGGATCGTCTGTATGTCCTCCTTGTAACTGTCTTCACATCCTTCCAGCCAGTCCCGTGGGTCTGCCTTTCGATGATCTGGTAGGGTTCTTTGCAGATCCAAGCAGCCAGAGGTTTTAGGTTATGTATGACATGACAAGGCCTTGCCTGTAGCATATAGGGCCTGGAACGACGCTTCTCAAAGTGATTCTCATGCCTCCTAATGTGTGCGAGCCACCGCACTAAACAGACGAGCTGCCGAGCCGCGAGGACAAAGCGACCTTCTAAGGGACCACCCACTAGGTCTGCCCCTAAACGACGGCCTCTCCATGGAGAAATGCCCATCTGGGGCTGGAACAGAACAGCTGCTCCCACACTAGCTCTCCTGCCGTAAACAGTTATTAAAACGGGTCAAATCGATGAGGTGACTATTTTCAGACAGGAAACAAGAGATCGTGTAAGACCACAACATTGCTCGTGCAGGTGAAGTACCCTCCGAGGTTAGGAGATATGTGCCCTGAATGGACAGTAGAAGAACCCACCACGCATGCACGCACACACACACACAACACATACACATGCACACGCATGCTATGTTACAGCACCTCCACCCTCCCTGTTGTTTTTTACGACCACTGTACTTCAGGGTCTATGTCAAGAAGTCTGTAGTACGGGGCGCCTGGCTGGCTCAGTCGGCTAAGTGTCCGACTCTCAATCTCAGCTCAGGTCTTGATCTCAGGGTTGTGGGTTCAAGCCCCATGTTGAGCTCCACACTGGGCATGGAGCCTACTTTAAAAAAAAAAAAAAAAGATTTGTAGTACACGGAGGAATGTGTGCTCTGCGGAGGAGAAGCTACAACACACAACTGATTCAGAGACAATAACTAACAGTATTTTCAAAAGTATAAAAGAACTCAACTCTTTCCCAGCACAAAACGCGTATCATTGGTTTAGTCAGTTTGGCACAGAAGTTTGGAGTCATTCATTTTCATAAAAATGTAAAGCATTTAAATGATATGTATGAGTTTGAAAAAGTGAAGTGCCCCATTTTAGTTTAACTACATTTTTAAAAGTACAATCATCTCCAAAATACGAGAAATTTTTTAAATTTCAGCCATTGAAAAAGAAATTATGCTTTCTTTCATGTTATCTCATGTGTTAACAAGCAGAGGAAGCGTGTGAGCTCTTCAGCACAAACCCAGGACCTGTTGAAGTGCGCAGGCTCCCGGCAGGGTCGGGGGCGGCCCCATCAACACTTCCTTCGACAGTATTAGGAAATCTCCCTTCCAACTCAATGCTATGAGACCCAGAGATGGATTTATACTCACAAGAAGACCTGAAACATCAGAATACTTCTTAGCTGGTTTAAAGGAGGGAGGAGCATCAATACTGAAGTCTGGAGGGAAAAAAAAAAGAAAGAAGATAACTAAGCTGGCTTTAAAATATTCAGATCCCTCTCCTTCTTTCTCTGAAAGTGCTGTCTCATAATATTTCTGAAATTTTGATGCGGTGATTAAGTCCTCAGACACTTCTCTGGGGGAGTGATGCACTACGTCACAGACCAGGCACAGGCTCTGGATTGAGCTCTGCCCTGTCCCTGGGGCCCCTCTGCTCTGGCAGAACCCCCGGAAAGCTCCTCTGCCCACAGGCCACTCTCACCGTCGCAGGCTACACAGGCTGTGGGCGAAACCCAACAATCCTCAAATGGGATAGGAGCATCCGAACACTGGAGCGTCCACACCCAGACCCTGACTAGCTCACTGGTCACCCATCTGAGTCACCCCATGAAAGATGTGCGTGGGACAGGAGGTGGGGGAAACTTTGATTGTACTTTCCAGGGAGCACGAACAGAACACAGAACAGTGCTTTACACAGATGTGAAAACACCGCAGCGGAAAGCACTCACTCTAACAATGGCACAGAGCAAAACAGAGTTAGCCTTTAAGATGGTGGTTAGAAACCCTCTGAAATCTTGGGAAACCCTGTTCTGGAAACACATTTTAAGAGTAGACTCCTGCAAAGAAGTCTGTCTGACAGAAACACCAGGATTAGCACATCAGGACCAACTTCTCCAGACTGAAATGTCACAGCACCAAGCACACACCCCTGTTGCACAGAAGGGCTCGGCGCACAGCTCCGTGCACGGCATCTCCCGAGGCTGACACACCTCGCCAACCCCAGAGCTACGGGCTGCTTCCTACACTAACACAAACACGCAGGTTTGTTACAAGTTCCTACTCTGAGCATCATCGACACACAGAAGGCTCTAGATAGCTCACAGTTGGGATCGTTCAGTTGCCACGGCAATGCCCTTTCAGAGGCGAGGATCTGTTTCAGGTTCTTCCAGGTTCTGTTCTTCTTGCCGGCGACTGCGCCACCGTGGCCAGAGTGCTGGAGTGAAAGATGGGGGCAGAAGCGACAGGAATCAGCGGAGGCCATCATTTCAGGATCGGAATGACGCGTATCTCTAATGGTCACAGGCCCCTCATTCTGTCAGCTCACTTGTAGCCCGAAGGGCTGGGGTTTTTTGTTTTGTTTTGTTTTTAAGTATTACACTGTACATGTTAATCTTACTGATAAAAACACAAAGCTTTTGGATTATCAAAACCCATGAAGTAGTTGGTCATGGAGTAGAAATAAAAGAGTTTTTTTGTTGTTATTGTCCATTTTTATATGCTCATAGAAAAATCACATCCTTTATTGGGACTAACTTTAGAGAATTCACTCATGAATCCTCCATCACTTTAAAATAAATTTATTACAAAGTCAGCTTTAAACTCATGACCACATCTCTCAACTCCCTTCTGAGGGCAGGTCACTGCCTGGCAAGTCACTGGAAAACCCAAGAAAGCCTCAATCGTGGCATGGCAGCCCTCTGGAAATTTGTTTTCTTTCTTGTTCTATAAAAATGATAAAATAAAGTGGAAAAGAATACCAAAATCTGCTGCAGGCACTGGTAACACTGTATTTTTAAAACTAATGAAAAACAAACTTCTAATGATATCATCTCAATCTCTGGAATTATTACAGCTCTCAAGAATGAAAGGAAGAGGAGCCTATTCCTACTTTACAGCAACATAAGTTAGATTTACTTAAACTAACGAGGAGAACTCCTCTTTTAGTTAGTTGTTTTCAATGAAAACTTACGTAAGCCCAGTGAAAAGGGATGGTGAACAATCACGGAAATGACCCACCCTCAGAAGAGTATCCTTTAATCAGTTCCACGAGGAGCACCTAAATCCTGGGGAACCGGCCCACTGGGTGAGCAACCGGTAGGGCCCTTCTCCTGCCGCCACCCTCTAATAGCCCCTGGCAAAGAAGGTGGTGACTTGGACTGACCGAGAAAGGGCCACCAGGGCCACCCGGGCTGCTGGGCTGCTGGCCCAGCAGGATCAGAGGCTGAGGTGTGTCTGGTTTTGGTTTTGGTTTTTTTTCATTTCTAAAATACCTTAGAAGCTTACCACAAAGTTTGGATCCTTAAATGGCAATGGCTTGGCAGCTTTTTCCACAGGTCCTGTGCTGAAGTCAGAGGGCACCATCTTATTCTCGCTCATGGCTTCCATGCTGATACCCTTAAAACATAATGATGGTCTGAGGTCAGTTTTTTTTCTTGGTGAGGTCCCTAACTCTGCTCCTAACAAGACCAAAGATGACGCCACAGGGGATGTGAAGGAAGACAGTGCCCCAGAGCCCTAGCAGGTGGCCTGCAGGAGAGAAGGGCATGCCAGATTGGGAGCAACACCTGTTGTGTGGAAGCCATGGGAAGGAGAGCCAGGACCCCAGCTGCCAGGCTTCCTGGATCCCCCAGGCGCCAAGTAGGAGGGATGGTTGTCCCCCATGAGCTGGCTCACTGAACTCTGACAACTGCTGTTATCCCCAGTTTTCAGAAGAGAAAATTGAGGCTCAGGGGTATGGGTTCAAGACCACACAGTGATTACCTCTGGATTCAAACGCAGGTGGAGCCAATTCCAAAGCCCTCACCATCTCCACAACACCACAGCGTCCCTACTCCTATTGATCTTGTCATACTGTGCCTTAAAACATTGTGACAAGAAAGGCCCAGCCCCTGTAAGGGTGTCATCTGTCAGAGAACCCAGGCTACAACTCTTCTGTGCCAGCTGAGCAAGGGGATACAGGCATTCTGAAGGAGGAGAGGAGAGGAAGAGGGGGCTGGGTAGCCACAGGTTAGCCGCCTGCTGCCAGAACACCCCCAATAGCAGGCTAAACTCTTTAAAACAAAAACAAAAAAACCCTTTCAAGCTCACCATCACCAAGAAAAAACAAGCCAAAGTAAGAAATGGCTTCTGATCTTAATGCAATTTCCAGTATTCCCAAATTGCAATATTTTTAATTGATATGTAATTTACATTCAGCAAAATGCACAGATCTTAAGTGTAGGTTTCGTGAGTTTTGCCAAATCTTTACACTTATTTAATCCGTGTCCCTATGGATTACAGAACGTTTCTGTCATCCCAGAAAGTTCCCTCATTCCCTTCCTAGCCAGTGCCTCGGGGCAGTCGCTATTGTGATTTCTCCCACCCCCCTTTTGCCCCTTTTACAACTGCCCATAAAGGGAATCTGACAACATGTACTCGTGTTTGCCTTCTTTAGTGCTGCAGAGTTTTGAAGATCTCTCCGTGTTGGTCAGTAATTCGTTTCACTGTTTCTGTGTGTGTTCAGCAGAGGGGCATCCCCTGTATGGATGTACCACAATGTGTCTATCCACTCGCTGCTGATGAACACATGGGCCATTTTCAGGCTTCAGCTAGTATAAATAAGGCTGCTGTGAACACTCCGTGCCAGGCTTTGTGTGGACCTGTGTTTACACTTCTCTGGGGTAAACACCTAGGAGCAGAATGGCTGCATGACAGGGTAAGTGTATTTAACACTGAAAGAAACTGCCAACTTGTTTTCCTAAACGGTGGCCTGATTTGACACTCCCAGCAGCAGTGTATGAGCGTGCTGGATATGTGTGTGTGTGTGTGTGTGTGTGTGGTCCATCACCCCCATCCCTACCCCTGCAGTGACAGCCGTGGGGGGCGCAGGGGGCACCCACTCTGATGCGTAGTTCTCCAAATGGTCTCCTCTCAGACACCTTCCCAGAGGCTTTGCCAGTCTCTGCACGTGGGCCTGGGCGCCTCCTTGGTCCACACCACCTCTTTTGTCTGACATGCCCGTCAACTCACCCCCCCTTTCCTTCGTGCCCTTTCCATAGCCCAGCTCGATGCCAACCCTGTAAGAAGTAAGAGGCCTCCAATTTCTCAACATTTTCCCACAAGCCACAGCCACAAGTGTTCTCTCTCCTCTCGCACTCCCTCCCTCCCTCCCTCCCCCAGCCATCCTTCCCCACAGTCCTCCCTTACCTGGCACCTTCCTCAGTCTGCCCCTCAAAGGAGGGACTCTGCGGTGCACACCTTGCTCACTCCCTTCTCTCTGGCACAGTCAGTGAGGCCCTCTTAAATGCAAGCTTGAGGGGGCTCCCCTCCTCTACAGCAGGCCGGTGGGCCCCACAGAGTTTGAGATGAGAAACACATGTGGCCTCCTCTCCAGTCTTACCTTTCACTATCCCTCCTTACTGCATTTTGTATTTTCTGGTACAAAATCCAGAGTCATTTTCTATATGGCACAAATAGTTTCCAATTTTCCCATTTTCATTTATATTTTACTAAGATTATTTTCATTGGGATTAACTGATGTCAGTTTTAATTTTATAACAAAGATTAGATCTAGCATTTTGTACACAACTAACTTTTACTGCCCTTGTAATTTTTCCTTCCTGTCATGGTATTTCTGCCAGGTACATGTATCCTAGGAGGCCCAATTTGATGAGGGGAAATTTGATTTCCCCATCACATTTAATCAATAACCAACATTATCGTGTATAGTTTTAGTCAGTTGTCAATGTTATTTTGGGTTGACTAGTATCTGTTATAAATTAGATAGATGGATAGTTTGTATTTATTTCTTAGTCAAGGAAAAAACAGCAGCTTTATGAAACAGGGAACCACAGACCAGAAGGAGAGATGAGAGAGAGAAGACCAGACAAGGAAAGAGAGCATCTCCGAGCGGGTGCACACCCTGCCCCACAGTGTGGCTCAGCCTTCTGTTGCCCGCATCTAACTGGATCAGAAATAGTGTATGTGTATCCTGAGGAGGGCCATGGAAGGACCAAGGGGAGGCTAGAGCGAAGCCTGTGCTACTGGACTGAAATCAGAGGTTCGCAGTATGTACTCAAGGCTTTAACACAGCTCAGGCAGAGAAACAGAGAAACTGATACAGAGAGTATGGGGAGGGCGGGTACACACACCCCCATCTTTCCTAGCTCTCTCCACAGAGACAGCTGGAAACAACAGGCACACCTGGGCTCAGATCCCAGTTTCTAAATGTGATTCTCCAAGAACCACTGATCCTTAAAAAAGTAACTGGTTCCAGGGCTGGGGCAGAAAAGTACAGGATGAGCCTTGTGGTTCAGAAAGTAAGAAAATAGCTGTATTGGTCGGCTAGGGCTGTCCTGACAAAACACCACAGACTGGGTGGGTTAAACAACAGACACGCATTTTCTCACAGCTCTGGAAACTACAAGTCCAGATCAAGTTGTCAGCGGGGTTGGTTTCTCCTGATGCCTGGGTCCTTGGCTTGTAGATGGCTGTCTTCTTGCTGTGTCCTCACAGGGCCTCTCCTCTGTACACTCCCCTCTGTACACTCCACTCCCCTCCCCTCTCTTCCTCTCATATGGACAACAGTCCTATTGGACTAGGGCTCCACCTTTACTGACCTCCTTTAGCCTTAATTACCTCTGTAACAGCCCTATCTCCAAACACAGTAATGTTCTGAGGTGTACGGGGCAGTGAGGGGGGGCCCTAGGACTTCATATGGATCTTGAAGGGACACAATTCAGTTCACCATAGTACATAATAGCACTGAGAAAATGACGGGGGTCTATTAAAGCACACAGAAGCGGTTTGAAGAGGTTCCCACTAGCAGAGGACAATTTGAGCATCAAAATAAGTAACACTGATCCAGAACATATAAAGGATTGTTATCACTCAACAACAACAATGCAAATTCCACTGTAAAAAGAGCAAAGGATTTCAATCAACATTTCCTCTTTTATGGCCAGCAGAAAAGACGTTCGGCATCCTGGAAACCACACTGAGCTATCACGTCACACCCACGGGGATGGCCACGATTGGAGACACTGAATAATGCACCAGCAAGGGTGCAGAGCGACTGCAACCCTCACGCCTGGCTGGTGAGAAAGGAAAAGAGTGTGGGCACTTCGAAAAACAGTTGGTGTTTCCTCAAAATATTAAACAGAATTATCGTGTGATCCAATAATTTGACTCCTAATATATACCCGAGAGAATTTTTTAAAAGTCTATAAAAACACGTGCATATTCATAAACATATTTCCCATGAAAGCTAGGATGTACAAACAACCTACACGGCCATCAACTGAAGAATACACAAGTGTGGTATATCTGCACAATGGAGTGGCATTCAGCCACAGAAGGGAATAAAGTCCTAATCCATGCAACCACACGGATAAGCCTTGAAAATACTATGCTAGCTGACGGGCGCCTGGGTGGCGCAGTTGGTTAAGTGTCTGGCTCTTGTTTTCAGCTCAGGTCATGATCTCAGGGTCATGAGATCGAGCCCCTGCACTGGACTCCATGCTCAGAGCAGAGTCGACTTGAATTTCTCTCCCTTTCCTCCTGCTCCTCCTCACGCTCTCTTTCTCTCAAATAAATAAATAAGTCTTTTAAAAAAAGTAAAGAAAATATTATGGTAATTGAAAGCAGACAGAAAAGGCCACATACTCTATGATTCCACTCACATGAGGTAACTACAGCAGTCAAAGATCAGATGCGGTCACAGGCTCAGAGGAAGGGTTAATGGGAGTGACTGCTAATAGGTAGAGAGTTTCTTCTTGGGGTCGTGCAAATATTCTAAAATTAGATGGTAGGGGTGGTTACACAACTCGGAATATACTACAAACCACAGAAGCGCACATTTTAAGAGGGTGAATTTTATGAGATGTGAATTATAACTCGATAAAGCAGTTACAAACAAACGAATTTATGGATGAATGAATAAAGCTAGTCTCAAAGTATCCCCCCCCCGCAGGATTCTTTAATATGAACAGGAAAATAGTAACTTCACAATGGAGAGACCTGGCAGACACCACCTTACTAAGTGCTCAAAGCGAACGTGGTTGGTAGCAGAACACAGGCCACCATGTGCTATGATATGACGCACTGAGAAGGGGACAGCATCACTTCTGTCCTCTTGCCAAGAATGTATTACCCATATCTGATCATAGGAAATATCAGACAAGCCCAAATTCAGGAACATTCTATAAAATAAGGGACGAGTACTCTTCAAGAGCATCAGGTTGTGAAAGATAAAGACCAGAGAACTGTCCTATAGAAAAGGAAGCTAAAGACACATGATAACTCAACACAAACGCGTGATCCTGGCTCACATCCTCGGCCCAGCCAAAGACAAGAACGCCATCTGAGGTTAGGGGTCAGTGCTGGTTCAGTGTTAATCCCTAAATTTGATGGCTGTACTGTTGTCATGTAGGAGAATAACTTTGATTTTAGAAAATTCACGCTGAAATGTTTAGAGCATTTAAAAAATAAATAACAGTAGCCAAGAGAAACCTCTCCCCTGGGGTTCGCCCAGCTGCTAACCTGACAGCAAATGAGCCAGGGGCTCCACGGACCCCAAGAGGCAGGCGGGTCAGGAAGAGTGACTGCCACCTGCTCTCCCAAGAGGCTGTGGTTCAGGGGCGGAGGAGGAAGACTTGCTCACTGGCTGGAAGGCACACGAGATGAACAGGTCCAAGGAAACTGGCCAGTGTCAGAAGCAGCAAAGTGGTCTCTTCCCCAAGGAATCTAGGGATTCGTCAGGGTAGCCCTGGGACTACTCAGCGAGGACAGGCTGATGGGCATGGGCAGTGGGGAGGCTGGCCTACAGGTGGCCTCAAGTACGTGAGAGAGAGAAAAGACAGCCTAAGAACTACACAGGGAGCATCGTGTTGGAACAGAAAAGCCAGACCGCTAGGGACAGCTCCTCAGGGGAAACGGGCAGAAAAGGAGAGGTTTCCCAGGGCCACACACATTTAAGTTGCAACTTCACTGTTGCAGTTTTTTATAAAGAAAATGACTGCTTATGTAATGTTCCCATCTGGGAGAAAATAAGCAAACGGAAATGCTAACAACGCAAGGGGAAGATCCCAGAGGGGGATGGGGAAGCAGGCTTCCAGGCCCAACAGCACGTAGGGAATGTGCCCCACTGGCAGCCACCATCCTCAAATGACAGTCTCAGCTTTTCTTCCTGTGCAGGAAGACCAGAGAGACTGCACCTCTCCCTTTCTCCGGAGGCCACGTCCCTGATGCCTAGTGGGTAAGCTCCCAGTGCTGTGTGCACAGTGAAATCCTGGGAAGGAATCCGGGTGCTCTTTGATGTAGGCTGTTCCCAGGCCCCAGCAAGAGATGGGAGAACGCTCACAGGCAGCAAGGCCCCGCGGAGACCGGGGAGGCGGCGCTGCCCCAGAGGCCACCGAGAGAAGCAGGTACCCCAGCCAGTGTGTGTGGGCGGGGAGGTCTGGGCCCCTGCCAGGGGAGAGGACGCGCTGTCAGACAGGTGCATCGGCTGGGAGGAAGGGGAAGGTGTGGGAGAGAGTGCCAGAATCTGCACCGCCACTCTGGGCAGCGTGCCAGAGAAGAGGCAGCAAGGGGACAGAGAGGATGTGCTCCAGCACCGAGATTCAAAGAGGACCCCTCCTGCTTATTTGGTCCCTCCATCCTCTGTCCTTCCCCCGTCAGCAGGGCCGGTGAGGAGCCACGCTTGCTGAAGAAGGGGCAGAGAAAGGAAGCCATCCCAACAAGAACTGAGCCCCATCATTCCAGAGCTGCATCCTGCCTGTGAAACAGTGAGGACTCTCTTTCCTCTCAGACCAGGATCTTGTTGTGCCATTCCTTCCTCCTGAACCCCACCCTGCAAGATACCGCACCCTGGGCTTCAGCCATGCTGAGACTCTGCTGCCTATTAGCGACGGGATGAGAGGGAGTGGCCCTCAGTGAAAGGGAGGATCGAGTCTGTGAGGCTGGAACACACCAAGAAAATAAAATTGTAAATGACGTACAGTTTCCACATTACTAAGCCACTGTTAACATTAAGAGACTTTCTGAGATGAACCAGCCCATCGCCAAGACACGAATAACCTATGAAGAGGAGAGAAGTAATGCTTAGCATTCAGGGCTGTCCCCTCTTTGCAGCTGGAGAAGAGACGACACAAGTCCCACGGAGGAGAAACCTGGCCCTATCAAAGCAGCCCGGGCCTGCCTCTAACAGAGAATGCAGTCAGCAAGACCTCCACTCACCAAATAGCTTCGCGTCTCCAGACGGCAACCTGCACAACTGACTCAGACGTGAGGACAGTGGGGTCACAAAGAAGGGAGACAAATGCCCTTTGTCTCATCACTGGAAAACCGAATGCCCAGTTACATCAATCTAACAGTATTCTAGAATAAAGTCGCTGAGCCTGATCTAGAACTGCAGTGTTGTAGTTGTAGGGTGACTTAAGATAGAATTGTGAGAAGCAACCTAAATATTTGATAAAGTCAATTAAATGTGAGCACTCAATTTCTTGGGAAGCCTGTCAACATAGGGAGATCCGTGAAATGACGCTGAGTGAAAAGCAGGCGCACAATGTTATGCATCGAGGACAGTAATGAAAACTATCTCCACGTAGAAAAGACAAATCATAACAGTTGTCAGGAGAGAAGTGGATGATTCTTTTTTTTTTTTAAAGATTTTATTTCTTTATGTGACAGATAGAGATTACAAGTAGGCAGAGAGGCAGGCAGAGAGAGAGGGGGGAAGCAGGCTCCCTGCAGAGCAGAGAGCCCGATGCGGGGCTCGATTCCAGGACCCTGGGATCATGACCTGAGCCCAAAGGCAGAGGCTTTAACCCACTGAGCCACCCAGCGCCCCGAAGTGGATGATTCTTATCCACTTCTTATGTCCATTTTAAAAATAGAAAAAAGGTGGGAGCACCTGGGTGGCTCAGTTGGTTGAGTCAGACTCTTGATTTCAGCTCAGGTCACCAGGGTCATGAGAATGAGCCCCCCCATCAGCTGTGCGCTCAGAGGGGAGTCAGCCTGAGATTCTTTCCCTCTGCCCCTCCCCCACTCTCTCTCTCAAAAGAAATAATTTAAAAAAAAATAGTAAAAAGGAACTTCTAAAACTAACATTATCATGATATTTTTTAAAAACCTAGGGTAAGGGCACCTGGGTAGCTCAATCGATTAAGAATCTGACTCTTGATTTTGCCTCAGGTCCTGATCCCGGGGTCCTGGTACCGAGTCCTGCATCCCACCCTGCACTCGTTCTCTCTCTCTCTCTCCTTCTGCCCCTCCCACTTGTGTGTGCTCTCTCTCTCTCTCTCAAATAAATCTTTCAAAACAAAACACAGAGGTTTATTTTAAGAATTAAATGACATAAGGGTGGGACGCCTGGGAGGCTCAGTGCTTTAAGCCTCTGCCTTCTGCAGGGGTCATGATCCCAAGGTTCTTCCATCAAGCCCCGCCTAGGGCTCCCTGCTTAGCAGGGAGTCTGCCTCTCCCTTTTCTTCTGCCCCTCCCACTCGTGCTCTCCCAGTCTCTCGCTGACAAATAAATAAAATCTTAAAAATAAATAATGAATGGAGGCGCCTAGGTGGCTCAGTGGGTTTGGCTCAGGTCATGATCTCAGGGTCCTGGGATCAAGCCCCACATTGGGTTCTCTGCTCAGCGAGGAGCCTGCTTCTCCCTCTCTCTCTGCCTGCCTCTCTGCCTACTTGAGATCTCTGTCAAATACATTTTTTTAAAAAATGAAAAATAAATAATAAATGAGAAAGGGGTACCGGGTTGGCTCCTTCATTGGGGCTTGTGACTCTAGATCTTGGGGTTGTAAGTTCGAGCCCCATGTTGGATATATAGAGTACTTAAATCTCTCTCTCTCTCTCTCTTTTTTTTTAATAATTAAAGGAGATAGCATTTAGAAAGTGCTTAGAGCAGTGTTCTCTAACTGCGTGAAATAAAATGCAGGAGCCAAGAGAAACACTAATCTAACCAAATCACTCCTCTGCAGAAAATCTTTTGCTGGAATTGTGGAGCCTAGATTATCCAGATGCCATGAGATCTGTGCCAGGTACTGTGCTCAGTGCCTTCCCACCATGATCTCATGCAATCCTTTTACCAACTCTATGGAGTAAGACCAAACCACTTTGGGACGGGGAAACCGAGTGTCCACAAAGTACTTTTCTGAGAATAAGGGACGCCATCGGTATCAATACGTCTTGGAACTTCTCCATTTCAGGGCATTAGGGCGCTCTGCACCTCACGGACACAAGTACACATCTGCAGAAAGGACCAACGTGAGACAGGCGGACTTGTGCTTGACTGAAACTCACAGTAAAGTCCTGAGCCTCAACCTAAACGCGACGGGAAGGAACGATCGATCACTGCACTAAGTCGGTGATAACATCCCCACCCTCTCCCGCTCTCAAGGACAATGCAAGGCGGATGGTGCCTGAACCGAAGCCCACTCGTCCACACTTAAGAAAAAAGTCCCATTTGCGCCAGCGATTCGTACCCACCCCAGGCCGGACTTCAAGGCCCCGCACCCTCGCCCTGCCCCGCCCTGCCCCGCGCACGCGCCCTCGCTCCGCCCCGCCCTGCCCCGCGCACGCGCAGATTAGACGAGCCGAAGCATACCTGCGTAAAGCCGGCGGCGGACACTTTTTTCTTTTTACTGGCGCTGTAACCGCCAGCGCTGCTGCCGTTGTGGGAAGGACTGGCTGGCCTCTTCTTGCTGTTCCGGGCTATCCCCGGGGTGGAAGTGGTGGCCACAATTGGGATTTGAGCCGCCATTCCTACCCTGAGTCTTCCTCCTCCCCCGCCCCCACTTTCTCGGTACAGGCTTTGGAACTTCCGGCTCGCCCTTACTTCCGCCTTCAGGCGCGAAAATCCGGCCTGGATTCCCAGCGCGTTCGCGGACTTCTTTCGGCCAATTCTAAAAGGCGGAGGTTGGAGCACCCCAATCCGCGGAGGCCGGAGGGTGTCAGCCAGGCTGTGTCTCGCTGTCAGCCTGGGCACGTGCTGGGAAATCCGCCGTGGTTGAGGAACAGAACATCTCATGACCTTTTTTCAAACACTGGGTTCTTTTAAAAATCAATAACCGTGTTGTCGTTCTCACATTAAGTCGGAAAACTGATCACTTTTAATGTCTGAGTTAAGTTAGTGGTGTTCTGAGTGAGTTGAACAGACTGTCAAGTGCTGACTCTCCCCTTGGTCGCTGCCTTCGCGTGCGGAACAAGTTTGTGTATATTGGCTGGGAGTCCAAATGGGCTTGAAGAGTGGTTCTTAACCTTTTAGGAGTCCCAGACCCCTGGGAGCATGTAAGCCCCGCCCCTGCCCCCACCAAATATATGCCGGTATAGACAGAATTTCACGTGTGGATTTCGGGGAATTCACAGATCTGCTAAAACCTAATTACGAACTTCGATGGGACACTGTCTCCCGCCACCCCTTGTTATGTGCCATACACTGCGTGGATTGTAAATTGGTTAATGTCTTTTTTGGCCCGTGTTAGAATGTAAGTTCCTTGAGGGGAAGGCCCGTAATGTTCTGTTCACTTACCTTTTCTGGGTGATACTACCTTGCAAATCTTCGGAACAAATTTTTGTTTGGTTCTTAATGAAATAATTCATAAATGAGCAAGTCCCCTGCCGTAACTGCTTGAAGCTACTGTGTTCTAAAACAGGAACGGTGCCTGTATGAATCTGGATGTGTGAAGGAAACCGGCTGCAGAAAGACTTAGAGGTGAGAGAGAATAGATAGGGAAACTAGCAGTAATGTTACATCTTTTCTCCTTTGGAGAAAGGAATGACCAACCAGTGTTGAAATGTCCTCTCCCATGCCCCAGTAGCCACTCAATCTTCATCTAAATAGAGTCTTCTGGGCGCCTGGGTGGCTCAGTGGGTTAAAGCCTCTGCCTTCGGCTCAGGTCATGATCCCGGAGTCTGCGCATCGAGCCCCACATCAAGCCCTGCATCGGGCTCTCCCATCCCTCCAGTCACCCTTAGTGGTTCCTGGTGGCCTCATTGACAATACAGATATGCATATTGAGATCATGCCTTCTACTTGAACCCTTTCAGTGGCTTCTTGTGTCTCCTAGAATGAAGTCCAGTGTCCATAATATGGTTCCAGGTCTTCGGAGACCCGCCCATCCATCTCTCCAGCCCTGCCTCTGGCCCAGCACTCCGTATTCCAGTTCAGTGTTCACTTCGGTCCTTTCCACAGGCCAGCTGTGCTCCCTTCTCCCTCACGGCCTTGACACAGATCACTCCTGCTGGGGCCTGGAAGCTGCTTTTTCTCCCCTAGCAGCCCACCTCTGTCTGATTTACTTCTACCCACCCTTCCTATCTTCACTGACATGCTATTTTTTTTTCAGCTTCTTCTACCCCCTCGGTTCTGGTTAAAACCACTTGTTCTGTGTTTCTTTCAGCGTTGGTCCTCTAGGACCTGTGGATTGTGCATTATGTGCTGAGCTCTGAGGACAGAGACAAGGTCATATATAGGAAGAGAGACATTCAATTTGTCTTTTTTTTTTTTTAAGATTTTATTTATTTGACAGAGAGAGAACATGCAGGGGGAGCAGCAGAGGAAGAGGGAAAAGCAGGCTTCCCACTAAGCAGGGAGCCCTGTGTGTGGCTCGATCCCATGACCCTGGGATCATGACCTGAGCCAAAGGCAGACGCTTAACTGACTGAACCACCCAGGCGCCCCTCAATTTGTCTTCTGGGCTCAACATAAACCCCCTGTGGGCCATTGCTAGAGTAATGGAGGACTGAGTGGCAGAACACCGACAGAGGATACTGGCAAGGAGAACGAGAGGAAGGCAGGAGGATGGCCATTCAAGGGAGCGGAAGCAGTGGGCTGGGGAGAACCCTCTTCCGTGTCCACCTAGGCAGCACCTGGCGGGGCAGCGTGAACACACGTAGGGACTCCGTGCATGGCCGCATGTGCAACCCAAGCTCCCGTGCCTATTGTTGAAGGTAAATGAACACTGACCAGCCACCCTGTTCTGGGTTGCCTGCTGAGGCAGAGCCTTCCCGAGTCTCCTCCCCCGTGATTCCTGAGATCCTGCAGGACGAGTCTCACCTCTGTTCCGTGACCCCTCACAGGTGCTTCCTCTCCAGCCTCCTTGTTGCTCCCTGCTGCTCTCCCCCTCCCCCCCCCACCAGGACCACATTTCCTTGGGCAAAAGCTGCTGGAGCCTCCCCGGGAGGGCTGACGCCACGTAAGCAGCCTCAGCCAGAGTCCTGATCCCAGTTAAGACTTCCTGATTGAAAAAGAACAATATACTTGTTAAGCTCTTCTCTGTTGTTTGATACACAAACATTACCGTCTTGAGTCTTGAAAATCTCCAGAAACAATGTGGATATCTGGGACCACGCTACTGGATGGAAGACACACTGCCCACTTTCCCTGGGTAACTTGGGTCCGGTGTGATAGTCCCTGCTCACCATACAGAGGATGGCTGCTCTAGTTGATACGGGCCTCTCTGGTGACGTGGAGAAACCGTGAAGCACCAGTCAAGACCCTCAAGTTCCCGGGCTCACAGCTGCCGCAGGACACAGCTGAGTGTGGGGTGCATTTTCTGAACTGTGGGGACCCGTCTCCTCCGTCCCAGATCCGTGGACATGGTGTGGTAAGTGCCTGTGGGCTGTAGACACATTGGAGCAGAGACAGGTTCTGCTTCCTCACTGTATTTTGAGCATCAGGCCCTTGGGGTTGATCTGCTGAGTGCCTCGTTATTTAACCAGTCATTGTCTGGAAGGAGAGAGTCGGGCAATGGGGGCTGGGAGGGAGGGAGCT
The DNA here is from genome assembly GCF_922984935.1 of Meles meles. Lineage (NCBI taxonomy): Eukaryota > Metazoa > Chordata > Mammalia > Carnivora > Mustelidae > Meles > Meles meles. Next base: position 58,879,743 of record NC_060077.1, read on the forward strand.
TTGTTCACAGAGTTATCTGCTTATTTTCCCCCTGACAGTTGCTTGGAAATATATCAAAGCAGGAAAAAACGAGTGATTGAGAATAGGCCTGACCCTAACCTTTATGGAGTCTGGGACAAGAATACACACAGAGGCCTATATAATGTATATTTTGAGATTTCAGTGTACAGAACAAGCTACTAGGCTATAAAACAGAGTGCGTTCCACCCTTCTGTCTCGGCAAACGTGCCTTCACAACTCAGAATGAATTCTTACGTATTCTGGATGTAGTATTCTCAGAGTGCTTGGAGTTCTGCTCCAGATGTGGTCACAAGGGGAGCCTCATTCCAGGGGCTGACCTGCTCCCTTTCAGCCCTCACTCCATGGGCACCCTGAGGCATCCAGTGTGCCCCTGTGGAAACCCCAATCCAGACATCCCATCATCCATCTTCTCCCCAGCCCTTGGGAACACCTTCCTCTTTACCATCTCTCAGGCTTGGGGGTATACACAGGGCCATCTGGAAAGGACATAATGGGGTCCTCAGCACCAGAGCATGTCCTACAAGAAGTGCGGCATGGACCCAGGTGGCCACATATCCCTGTCTGCATAGACTCCTTGCTCAGTGCGCAAGTGCGGTCCAGGGATGACCTTATACTGAGGCCCCAGTCTCAAGAAGACATCAGATAAGGAGCTCAAGTGACAAGAGAGAGATGGGACAGGGAAAGGCCGATGAGGAGGTAGCAACCCATTTCTGGAGGAGGTAGCAAGAAGTTGCTGTGATTTCCATCTCTCAGCCTGGGTTTTCTCAGTGAAGGGGAGGTAGCATCACCTTATAGGTGAAGGGACAGGGACAGAGGTTTGGGGAGAGTCATAGGAGACTTTGGAGAAGCCAGTGCCTACCAGTTTTGTGAGGAACTTGGTGACAATGCCGAGGACCTGCCATGGCTGCCTGCGTTCACGGGGGCAGGTCAGGTACAGCCTCTCCCCCCACTCCCCTCTGCCAGGATGCACTGTTAACATCACCACTGGGAAGGGCAACCTTTGACTCAGGTTTCAGGCCTCTTGCACAGCCACACCTGGGGGACCGAGGCTCACAGCCTCCTCTCTGAAGTGTGACCTCAGCAGTTAATACCACTTTGCAGAGTCTGAATGAGGGAAAATAGTTTCACGGGCCCTTATGTTTGCTGGAATTATTTCTTAAGTCCAGGCCTGTTATGTAAACACTAATTTAACATTACAGATATGGCCTCAAAAGGCTGACAAAGGTTTTCTTAAATAGTGGGGTGCTTACCTTTAATTCGGAGTCCCAGGATCACACTCCCAGGATAGTATTTTCCTCGTCCGAGTAACCCACCCTGGTGAACATGGTCCCCTGAGCACTGGTCCTTCCCTCCTCTCTCAACAGATCTCCTACCCATTACTTAAAATGAATTATTATTTTAACACTCTGTGCATACCATTGAGAAAGAAAACAATTGTAATTACTATAATTCTCCCCTCTCTGAGATTCCCTCCCTATTTTGCTCTCCCTAGACCTCAAATTTGCTAATCCCCACGCTATGACAATGCCTGCCTGCTTTAATTGCCAGCCTGCTTCAATTTTTCCTCCCCGTGCCATGGTTCCTAACTCCGCTGCCATGTTGTTGGTTTTCGTTTGTTCTTATTCACCCGTGACATTTTGTTTCCACCAGCGGTACTTGCACTTTGAGAAAGTGCCTGGGAAAAGTCAGTCCAAAAAGCCCTGGGGACAGTTGCTTTGTGGAATAAGACAGAGACGGCATGGAAGATCAGAGATGTTCATTTTCTAAGCTCAAAAAGAAACTGTCCAAAGGATTCTGAGAAGCTGAGACTTCCTCCATGGTGCCCTTCACTCCATGTCCTCACAAGACGTTGCTCCTGCCCCAGGGCAGGTGAACCAACCAGTCCGGCTCCCAGAGTGTGCCTCAGCCCTGGGGATGGGGGCAGGGCCAGAAGAGTACCTGGCAACCCAAGCGAGGGACACATTTTCTGAGCAAAAGGATAGTGTCAGCCACCTTCTTCCCCGGTAGTACAGTGGAGAAGACCAGAGGCCTGTGGGCGCAGGAGACCCCTCTATCCCTCATCCCCACTCCCCCCATGCCTTGGAAGCCAGGCTTGCTGATGAGTGTTCTGCCTGCTATTGTTTCAAAGAGCAAGAAATGGAACCCTCTCAGCTTCTTAGAAATCCATTCATTCTGTAAAGTCTCAAACTATTTATGGGGCACCTGGTGGCTTAGTCGGCTAAGCATCTGCCTTCGGTTTGGGTCCTGATCCTGGGGTCCTGGGATTGAGCCCCACATCAGGCTGCTTGCTCAGTGGAGAGTCTGCTTGTCCCTCCCTCTGCTAGTTCTCTCTCTTCTCTCCTTCTCAAATAAATACGTAAAAGTCTTTTTTAAAAAGTCTCCAACTACTTCTGATACACTATGACTGATCTGCATCTTTCCCTTAACTCTTCACCTCTCACTGGGGCACTTAGATGGGTTCTGACCAAGCCCAGCTGCCCAGCCCTTCATCCTGCATCTCTTGGGGCTGTTGGGGAGCCACTCCTGTCACCCCAGTCTGACTTCATTCCTGCCGTAACTCCTTTGAGCCCAATCCCTTGACCTGTGTGCAGAGATGGCTTCTGGCCTCTTGCCTGAGCAACTTCCTGACTCTGCTGGAGCTCTTTCTGAAATACTCTATTTGATTCCACCCACGTGCACTAAGAATCTGAACTTTTCATAAGGATTGGGAATCATCAGTGAATTAAACTTCTGAATATTTGTACTCTGCTCTAATACAAGCAAGTTCTCATGAGTTACAACTGGTGTGTGAGGTGGGACAGCTGGGTGGTCAGTTTGTGAAGCGTTTGACTCTTGATTTCAGCTCAGGTCATGATCTCAGGGTCGTGAGATCGAGCCCAGTGTCAGGCTCCATGCTGGGTGTGGAGCCTGCTTGAGATTCTCTCTCTCCTTCTGCCCCTTTACCCACCACACTCTTTCTCTCTCTGTCTCTCTCTCAAATAAACAAATCTTTAACAGAAACCCCAAGCTGGTGTATGAGGCATTTTCCCTATACTGAATGGCCCTGCACCAATGTGCAGTTAGAGTTCTTGCCTTCTGATTCTCATTTCCGCCGTTAGAGAGTTGGCGTTAGACACCTGTCCCAGCACATCATGAACTTAGAAGATTTCCTGTTTCTGATATGCTGTGGACTAAAGTCATAGAGCTGCAAAGGTATTAGAAGTATGTCTAAAATCATTACAGCTATCTGTGAGTGCGGCCCTGGTGGGGCCAGAGTCGGCGTCCAGGGCTTGTGCTTCCGTGTGTGGACTGTGGGAGATTCATTCTGACCGACTAAAGACTTTATCTTTAGGTCTTGTATCTTTTGGGCCTCAGTTTCCTTATGTGTAAAATAAATTCACTGATCTTGTTTATCTAAGTTTTCAGACATGTTTAAAATATCAAAGCATAACTCACACACAGAAAGTATTAAGAATCATAAGTGTACAGTCAGATGAATTTTTACAAAGTAAACACACTGGTAATCCAGGACAAGGGACAGAACAGGATTGGCACCTGAAAATCCCCTGTTCAAGGCCCAACCCCAAGCCCTTCTACTCCCCCATGGTTTACCCCTGTCCTGGCTTCTAACACCAGAGATGTGTCCTGAAGTTCTTTTCTTTTTTTTAAGATTTTATTTATTTATTTGACAGACAGAGATCACAAGTAGACAGAGAGGCAGGCAGAAAGAGAGGGAGGGGGAAGCAGGCTCCCCGCTGAGCAGAGAGCCCGATGTGGGGCTCGATCCCAGCACCCTGAGATCATGACCTGAGCCAAAGGCAAAGGCTTTAACTCACGGAGCCACCCAGGCACCCCATATCCTGAAGTTCTTATAAATGCAGTCATGCACACTGTATTTCTGTCGGGTCTCTTTTCTTTGGTGACACTCAGTTTTGTGTCCTGTAGCCGTGTTTTGTCTTCATGCTGTCTAGTTTTCCATGGTGAGAACCGACCGCCCGTGTTCATTCTGCTGGTAGACCTTCAGCTTGTTTCCAGAGCCCTTGGAAGCGGCTACGAGCCTTGTGCATATCTTTTGGTGCACGTATGTGCACATTTCTATTGGTTCACACCAGGAGTGGGATTACTGGATCCTAGGCTATGGCTTAGTAGATAACTGCCTAGTAGTTTGGGTAAGAGATGGTACCAGTTTACTTTCCCACCAGAAGCAAATGAGAGTTCTGGTTATTTCATATGATCAAGAGATTTTTTTTTATTGAACTTGATAATATAACTATGTTTGTCAAATAAACACGCTGAGTGAGGGGAGGAGCAGTGGAGCATGGCAGCAGTCACACCCTAGTGAGACCTCGGGTGAAGCTCACAGGCGTTCTGGTCTGTGACGTCCTCATTGTGAAGCACCGCTGATTTTTAAGATGACTTTTGGTTATAAAATCTTGGCCATTTTATGAAATTCCATGACTTGAGATTGGACCTATGCCATTAAAAAATGTGCGTATGGTATTTCCTATTTCATGGTGTTCATGTGCCCATAGCCACGCTGCTATTTGAGGAGAAGTGCTTTGCTCATGTACTTTCTGGCATCTTCCTGGGCCGGGCCCAGGCCCAGCTCGGGATGGAAGCTAAACCACAGACTTAGACGTGTGCGCTATGGGCACACTGCTTCAAATGCAGGGCTTGAATTGGAGCAAGGACGCTGACCAGCTGAAGGCTTAGGAAGGGCAGGTAGGAAATGACCGAGAGAAACTGGCAAGAGGATTTCTTGCCGCAGTGTGACATTACTTCATTCAGCCAGCAGGGCTGAGCTGGCAGAGTCCAGAAGGAGCCAAGGGCAAGGCAGTGCTTGGGGCACTGTGGGCCAGCCCCCCACCACTCAGCAGCAGACAGCCCTGCCTCCTCTCTGGCTGGGCAGGGCAGGTGACTGACACCCCCCCACCCTGCCCCCACCACCTCCTGCCTGCAATGCCCTCCTGCTTCAGAATCTGGGCTGGGCCTTTGGGTGGATGAAGCTTATGACCTAGGCTCAGGCCCTAGCAGCAAAGGGGAGACTTGGAGAACAAGGATCTGGCATTTTCAGCTGTTGTAGAGAGACGGGGTTCCCAAACTCAGGAAGGGGTTTGGAAATGGGATCACCAGGGATATGGTTACTAAGGAGCTAAGTCAATTACCAGTTGTTCATTCATTTTGGATTTTTTTTTTTTTAATCACAACCAAAGAATATCAAAACATACTTCATTAGTTATGTAGTTAAAGTTCCCAAGATCCACAACTTAGACCAACTCCACCCCCAAAGGGCACAACTCTCCCTTGTTTAGAAGTGACACTGATTCTCAAAACCATGCAAGGTATGCAGGAGAACGGGCCAAACCAAGGGGCACTTGGAATAAACCACTGCAGTTCCCCGTCGTCTCCAGGGCCGAGCTGAGCAGGAGGCCTGAGAGCAGATGCGCTGTCTTGCTCCTGATCATAGCGGCAGAGCCGTCATCTTCAGCCGTTTGAGCGTGATGTCAAATGTGGCTTTCTCATAGTTGCCATTTATCAACTCAGGGAGTTCCCTTCTATTCCTAGGTTGCTGAGAGTTTTTAGTCAGGAATGGAGGTAAGGTTTTTATCAAATGCTTGTTCTACATCTATTAAGGACATCATGCAGGGTTTTTTCATCTTTTAATATGGATAATTAGATCGAGTGGTTTTGAATATTTAATCAACCCTGAATTCTTGGGTTGAATTCCACTTGGTTGTGATGTCATATCCTTTCAGCATATTGTTGGATTCAATTTGCTAAATGCTGTTAGGAATTTTTACATCTATGCTCATGAGGGATATTGGTCTGTAGTTTCTTTTCTTGTCGTGTCCTTGCCTGGTTTTGGTATTAGGGTAACGCTGGCCTCATTGATTGGGTTTGGAATATTCCGTTCACTTCGTTTCCGGGAAGACCTGTGTATTGTTTCTTCCACAAATATTTTGTTGAATTCACCTGCGAAGAAGCTCTTTGTAGCTGTTTTAAGGCTCTTTGGTAGTGATTTTTTAAAAGTTATAATCCAAAATATATATATATGTATACAATCCAAGAAATTTCAACGGCTGACAATCCCAGTTGCTATTGTCAGCATCAACATCCTCTCCAGCAACAGGGCTGTGTCATGCTTGTTGACCGTCCTCTCTAGCTTCTGGGAAGAATGGGGCCAGCATCTGAATCATGCTCAGGGGCTACCTCATGGGGCCGAATTCACAAAGACTGTCTTTCTCGTGTGACCCAAATATTTCAGAAACCAGTGACTCCTGAGAGTTAGTACTAACTATTCCAAATGGCTTAGTGGTGTTTCCAGATCCCGCAGACCCTAACCCCTCCGCCCCCTTGCTCAGGACCCTCAGCCAGGCCTGTGCTCTGGCCTGGTTTGCATTCCTTCCTTTGAGCCTGTGGTCCTACTGCCCGCACTCCCCAAATGGCACATTCCCTCTCTTGCACTGTTCGCATTCTCTCCGTCCTTCCAGGCCCTGCTGGCATCTTTCCCAACTTCTTGAGAACCTGTCAACACCACACGGGCCTTTCTCTGAATTCTTGTCACGCTGACAGCCAGAACTATACAGTTAAGCCTTTTATTAAATTCCGCCTTGTGTTATTTTCTCATCCCTCCATGTTGCTCTCTAACTAGATTATGAACTACTTGTCTTAGATAGCCTCAGAACATGTGATAAGAGGTTGGCTGTTTTAAGCCTAGACATTGTAGCATATGGCATAAGAATTTCTAAATTCACAATTGCCTGCTTATTTAGCAATCACTCCCCTAGAAAACAAACTACAGGAACCATATCTTCTCAAATACAATTTTCTCTCATAAATGATTGCCTATATTGTATCTCAGATCTGCCCACCTTCTAAACTTTGCTTGGTTTTCCTCTTGGCAAATTAACTGACCTGATTTTTTAATAAAAACTCTTGCCCATGTATGACACAAGATAGTACCCTCCCAAGCTTAAGCTTTTTTTTTAAAGAATTTATTTATTTATTTGACAGAGAGAGATACAGCGAGAGAGGGAACACAAGCAAGAGCAGTAGGACAGGGAGAAGCAGGCTTCCCGATGAGTGGGGAGCCCGATGTGGGGCTTGATCTCAGGACACTGGGATAATGACCTGAGTCGGAGGCAGACGCTTAACGACTGAACCACCCACGTGCCCTACCTGAAGCATTTTTACCTACATTTCATCACACTCACCATGAAGTGGAGGGAACAAGTCTTGTGTTCACCTGACCCAGGGCCCATTTTTCCAGCCTTGGCGCTGTCACGCTTCCTTGGTGCTTGGTCTCACCACTCACTCCTTGGGACCCCATGACCTTAGCCTGGAAATCCACTGGGGTCCAATTCAGATATATTTTCAAGTGAATGCTATCCACTTCCACTCCTACGCAGAATTAAATGTTTGAGGGTTGTTTCTAAAACCGTACTTTTCTTTGCTTCATCACGTATTATTTTTAAAAAATCTTTAGAACTCATTACTAAAATATACTTTCCTTTCAAAAATAAAGAAGAAGTGGAAAGTCATTTCTATCATTGGAGAGTTGGTCAGGATTTCAAAGGGCAGTGAGCATTTGTTCTGATGGCTGAAAACCAACCTATCAGCAGTTGTTAAAATAAACACATTTACTACCCAAACCCACAGTCTCAAAATACCATCTCCCTGTGTTCTAGTTCCCCATTTTTCTGGCCCCTGCTTCTCTCTATAGATAATCTTGATGTCTTCTTTGAATCTGCTCATGGTCCGGCCTTGGCGCAGGTCTCCTGGCTGTTTGGTTTCTCTTCCCTTATCCGGTCTTTCTCTGTGGCCTTCCTAGCCCTTTGGCTGTTGCCAGACTTGAGCTAGCTCAGCATTAGTCAGACCACATTCTGGCCATCAGGAGTCAAAAGGAGAGTAAGTCTCAGAAGCCTTCCTGGCCACAGAGCCCGGCTCTAGTGAGACACTGGGGAAGACTCCATGTTTTCACTTCTTGCCCCAGAGAATGGTGGCTCAATCAAGTGCCTTCACAGTTTCCCCTTCTTTTCTAATCTGCAGACCAACTGTTAGCCTAGGACTGAGTAACAGACTGCAAGTGTCTTGAACCCCCCTCATCCTGAGTGTCAGAGGCACTTAGCTCATACACACCCCCAGCTCCGGTGTGTACCCAGATCACTGGGCAGGTTAACTGGCGTTATCATCATGTGGATTTTATGTGATTATATTTTTGTTTCTATTACAAAGGATTTGGGGGGATAAAACAACACTTTAGCCTTTAAAGTCCAATGTTGCATTTTTTACATTTTTTACAACTCTTCAGTTTATCATACATTCATGTGTTTTTTTCGTACATTCATGTTTTAATTCTTCTTTAGGTGTCATTTTCTATATATTTTACCCACCACCTGAAGAGAGGTCTCTCAACCCTCTACTCCAGATCCTTCCTTTGACAAATGATCTTCCAGATCTATCTTCTGCTCTTGCTCCTGCTTTCTGCCCGAGCTCTGACCCCGATGGACGTTCCAACTTCTCTCTCATCCTCTGGTGCTCGTGTGGGTTCCCCCAATGGGGAGCCTTGGCAGGAGATGGGTGAGGAAGAGTGGGTTAGGGTATTTATTTCCCGAGATCCCTCTGGGCAGGATCACTTTGAGTAAGCCGGAACTTGCAACTGGAGGATCCAGGTCCTCTCCAGGAAGCCATCTCTATGCCTCTTCTCTTCGCCTTCCAGGTTTCCATAACAGTTCTCAGGAGCCACATTCCTCTTTGTGGTTTCCTGACACCCAACCACCCCTTTCTAAACTGTTCCAGCCTCAATTTCCTGCTGATAGATTTTGAAAAGTGTTTGAAATTTCCATGTAGAACTAATGACAGATTGAAAAAAAATCACACCACATTTGAGCGCGTACGCCTTGAAGTTATCTTGTAACAAAGGAAAGCAACCAACTCAGATGGGAGCATGGTTGGAAAATCCTTTGATTTTACTCAAGGCAGTTGCATCTTGAATATATCACCTATTTAATGCAACGGGCCCATAATGATCGTGACTCGGTGTCCCACAACTGCACATCCTGTATTGGTATTGATTAAAGTAGTTTTTTCTCTTTTTTATTTTTTTCTTGAGGTGTAATTGTATATAACATCACATTAGTTTTAAGTGTATGACATAATGACTTGATATTTGAATGTATTGTGAAATGATCACTCCTGTAAGTCTAGTAAACATCTGTCACCATTTACAGTTAGAAAACTTTTTTTCTCATGGTGAGAACTTTTAAGATCTACTCTCTCAGCAATTTTCAAACATGCTATACAGTATTATTAGCTATAGTCCTCATGCTGTATATTACATCCCCATGACTTATTTTTTTTTTAAGATTTTATTTATTTGTTTGACAGAGAGCACAAGTGCGCAGAATGCCAGTCAGAGGGAGAGGTAGAAGCAGGTTCTCCGCTGAGGAAAGAGCCTGATGCAGGGCTTGATCCCAGGATACTGGGATCATGACCAAGGCAGATGTTCAACTGACTAAGCCACCCAGGCGCCCCCACCCCCGTGACTTATTTTAACTGGAACTTTATACCTTTTGACTCCCTTTACCCATTTTGTCTAAACCCCACCCTCTTGTAACCCTCTGTCTGTTCTCTGGATCTACAAGTTCAGTTTTGGGTGTTTTGTGGTTGGGGGGCTTGTTTTGGTTTTAGATTCAACAAGTGATATCATTACGGTATTTGCTTTTCTCTGACTTATTTCACTTGGCACAGTGTCTTCAAGGTCCATCTGTGTTATCAAAAATGACAACATTGGGCGCCTGGGTGGCTCAGTGGGTTGGGCCGCTGCCTTCGGCTCGGGTCGTGGTCTCGGGGTCCTGGGATCGAGTCCCGCGTCGGGCTCTCTGCTCGGCGGGGAGCCTGCTTCCCTCTCTCTCTCTCTCTCTCTCTGCCTGCCTCTCTGTCTACTTGTGGTCTCTCTCTGTCAGGTAAATAGATAAAGTCTTTAAAAAAAAAAATGACAACATTTCCTCCTTTTTATGGTTGAATAATATCCTTGTGTGTGTTTGTGTGTACACACAACATTTTCTTTTCCCATTCATCCATCCATTGATAGATGCATTGTTTCATATCTTGGCTATTGTAAATGATGCTATAATAAATGTGGGGATGTATGTGTCTTTTCAAGATAGTGTTTTTGTTTTCTTCATACAAACACCCAGAAGTAGAATTGCTGGATCATAGGGTAGTTCTATTCTTTCATTTTTTAAGGACTGTCCAGACTGTTTTCCACAGTAGTTGCACCAGTTTACCTCCCTGCCAGTAGTGAACGATGGTTCCAGTCTCTCCACATCCTCACCAACACTTGTTTTTTTCATCGTTTTGGGAATAGCCATTCTGACAGGTGTAAAGGGAGGACTCGTGGTTTTGATTTGAATTTCCCTGATGCTGAGTCATGCTGAGCACCTTTTCGTATACCTGTTTGCCATCTGTATGTCTTCTTTGGAAAAATGTCTATTGAGATCCTCTACCCATTTTTTAATTGGATTATATGTTATGAAAGTTCTTTGTGTATTTTGGGTATTAACCCCATATCAGATATATATGATTTGCAAACATTTTCTCCCATTCTGTAGGCTGTCTTTTCATTTTGTTGATGTGGATGTGAGGGCAATCTGGCTGGGATATCTGTCACCCCACTGGTCACCAGGGTTGATTTGGCTGATCTGACTGGATGGACAGGGGTTCCTTTCCTCCCTTACCACTCCATGTGTGTCCCTCCTGAAGCATACGACCTTCCCTGATAGAGGAGGGTCATTCTTGGTTCAAGGGCATACACGTAGTGGTGATCTGCTGTTACAACCTCCAAACAAGCCCACAAGGTCCATTTTGTTGATGGCTTCCTTTGCTGTGCAGGAGCTTTTTAGTTTGATGTGGTCCTACTTGTTCATTTTTGCTTTTATTGCCCTTGCTTTTACTGTCAAATCAAAAAAATCGTTGCCAAGACCAGTGTCAAGGAGCATATCACCTATATTTTCTTCTAGGAGTTTTATGGTTTCAGGTCTTACGCTCAAGTCTTTCTTTCATTTTGAGTTTATTTTTGTGTATGGTGTAAGATAGTGGTCCAGTTTCATTCTTTTGCATGTGGCTGTCCAGTTTTCCCAGCACCATTTATTGAAGACACGGTCTTTTCCCCATTGTGTATTCTTGCCTCCTTTGTCATAAATTAATTGACTATATATGCGTGGGTTTATTTCTGGGCTGTCCTGTTTCATTGATCTATGTGTCTGTTTTTATGCCAATACCGTACAGTTTAGATTACTGTTGATTTATAATACAGTTTGAAATCAGGAGGTGTGACGCCTCCAGCCTTCTTTTTCTTTCTCAAGATTGCTTTGGCTATTCAGCGTCTTTTAATTTAAGTCTTAAGATGGCAAAATTACTATAAAAGGAGTAAATACTATCAAAGTTGTTTTGAAATGTTTTAAATGGCACCTGAAATTCGGAAAGGGAGTCTTAAAAATTGGAATCTTAAACCCTTTCCCTCTGTCTCCAAGAAGGGTAAAGGGAAGTTGAGCTGTGATTTTGTGCTACCAGTATAAACAACTCCATTCCACTCTGCTCAGCCAGTTGGTGGTAGGGAAGGGCAAGTTTCAGCCTGAGAACCAAGCCTGCAAAAGTCCTCAGACATTCAACGCGCTGAGAATATCCTGCAGGGCAGGACCTGTGCCCAACATGTCACATGCACTTTCATCCATCCTTTGCTCTGTCTTTTGGAGGAGACTTATAGCCCCGTGTAACCACTAGGTCTCTCCCCTCACCTGTCCCTGGACCTGCTCTGCTTTGCCCTCTTTGGTTTCATGATGTCCCTGCAGACTACAAAGGCAAAGAGACAACCGCTCCCTTGGAAGAAGACATGACGGGGATGCCACAGGTCACGTCACCTGACCCAGGCCACCAAATCATGAGCCAGGACTGCCCCATGATAGTGGGGTGATTCACTTCCTCCCCATTCCATGACATGGCTTGCAGAAACCAGACGCTGCATTTGTTTTGTCCCATGGAGGGAAAACAGTCTCTGTAAGGACGTGTGCTCCTATCTCCCTTCCCACAGAGTGACGTGTGACAGTTCAGGGAGCAAACAGGAAGTAGAATCTTACTGTCCCCTATAGACACAGGCTTTGGGGTAGCTCTGGGGCTCTCACAGAAAACCATGGTGATCCCACACAAGTGCCTGTGAGGAACTGAGCTCCTTGCCCCTCCCAGGCCACCTGCCCACTCCACCCACCCCAGCCGCTGCCAGGCCAGGGTGTCTGAGGACATGGTAACCCCTCCCCCAAGCCAGGAAAGCACAGGGCATGAATCTTAGCCAGGTTGGATCGTTGTCAGTCGGCTGTACAGGCCACTCTGACTATGTGGTTATTTCCTTGTAACTCGACCCTGTATCCTACAACACTGCATTCCGGAGAGCCCTGCCCACCCCCATAGCGTTATGGCAGGTGCTCTTGGGTTAACATTAGCTTTGAGGCAGACAGTTTCAGACAGTATCCCAATGAACAAGGAGCAAAGCTGAAGGTCCCAGCAGCCTCAGTGTTCCTTTACCCCAGTGGGTGGCAGCCTTTTGAGGCCTGCAGGTGATTTCGGAGCCCTCTTTTCCTGCCCTGGGTTCATGACCCCTTGCACACAAGATCCTCCATCCGGCCTCTGGAGCAGGCAGCCCTTCTCAACCAGCCTTCCCAGCCAGGTTCCCTGCCGCACTTTGGGGGGGGGGGGGAGGTTGCGGGAGCGCTGGGAGCTGGACGTTGGCCCCTCCAGGACACTCAGTGCATAGAGAGAAGTAATGTTCTCAGAGGCCACCAGGTCTAATCCACAGAAAAAAGAGACAATGCTGCTCCTACTAGATCCAGTCTTCCCTAATTCTGTAACACCCCTGCGGCCCCGCCCCAGGCTGTATTTGTGTGACTCTGGACGGAGAAGCATTCTGCTCTCCACCACCCACCTCTTCCCAGGGCTTGGCATCTTAACTTTCACACACACACACACACAATGCACGCACACATACACGTCCATGCACAAAATACATGCCACTCTATACCCACATATCACACATGCATTCATACATAAATACACACGCATTACACATAACACGCACGTACTTACTCGTACACCTGTGCATACGTAAAACAGACACACACACACCCTCATATGCGCATACGTACCTGTATGCACACACAACCAGCCTTCCGCAGGGGCTCTCTCTGTTGCCCAGGCAGGATGGTACCAGTTCTGATTTAATGCTTTCCATCCCCCATCCTCCTCTGCTGGGAAGCTGGGAGTGCAGGGATAGCGGCCACTGGCCAGTTCACCCCTGTCACACGAAGGTGCTGTTCAGTTAACAACCTCCAGTTCAAGCAGCAGATTGGCCAGGATTTAGGGTGTGTCTGCTTGTGGCCCAGGTGTATTTCTGAGAATCACATGTTTTCCTCCCTCTGGCTTTGGATGCATCCAGGACAAGAGAGGCTTTTGATTTTGATTTTTATCTAACGTTTGTTTTTTAGAGAGGAAGAGTGGGGCGGGGGGAGGGACACAGAGAGAGGGAGGACGAGAGAATCTCAAGCAGACTCCCCACTGAGCACAGAGCCCGACATGGGGCTCCATCTCACAATCCCGAGATCATGACCTGAGCTGAAATCAAGAGTTGGACGCTCAACCAACTGAGCCACGCAGGTGCCCGTTATTTTTATTTTTTGATGATTTGTTTGGTTTTGTCCTAAGTCCCAATCACAGGCAGGTGGCAGGTGCCTGATTTTAATGAACGGATAAACAAATCCATTCGTTAAAAACAATGACTGTCAATTATGGTGAAGATGACCACAAAAATAGATGTATGAAAGGATGGATGGAAGATGATATGAGAAATAAGATAACTTGATAAATTGTTACTTTTACCTTTTCACTATTTTCTCTGAGCCACTCAAGTACACAAAGAAAAGTCACTGATTCTTTTCTTTTTTTAAGCAGTAAATTAATTGCTGGCTCCTAGCCGCGGCTCTTCCTGGCTGGTGAAGAACATGAGCTCTCCCTGCTGGACTGTCTTCCTCCTTCCCAGGTTGCAAAGCACCAGGTGTCTATGCGGTGGGGCGAACCAGCTCTTGTCCTCTGCGCCCAGATGGCCTCTTCAGGACTGGGTCTCTCCACGTCATCTGCTCCAAGGGCACCTTGGGGAGTGGCCATGTGGGTCAAGACAGACTGTGGTTCAGGTTTCCAAGCACGGTCACAGGCTCTGGGCCTCCGGGATCCAGACGGGGAATGGACATGAGTGGGGCCCTCTAGGGCCAGGCACTAGAGAACATCAGGGGGAGAGCAAACTGGAGTGACATTCAGATTGTTTACAGCACCGGGCTCAACAAGACATGGTCCCTACCACTGGGTCTGGCTTGTGGCTTCCAGTGGCCAGCCTTGCCTCTCTGGCAAAGGACTGAAGCCCCGAGGAGACTGGGTATTTTTGTAATTCTCCTAAAGACAGATTTAGGACAGAGGATGCAGGAAGCCAAGCAGTTTGGAGCAAATCTCTCTGCTTTCCGGCCCCCACAGAGCACCTGTGCATGGTCATCTCTCTTTATATCTCCCGCCTTCCCTTCCACACACTCATCCTCAATGGCATCCAACTAAGAGAGGGCTAAACCAGCCCTGCGTCTTCAGTCCACATCCAGATGAAAGAGGAGGACAGACATTCAACAGGTGAGCTCACTGAGAAGTCTTGTCCGTGCTCAAGAGGCGGCCTTTCCTAGCCACCAAGGCAGACAGATGTCGGGGCCACAGGAGAGGAGCAAAGCAACTGACCACACCCCCTTCCTCCTTGCCACACTTCCATCTGAGGAGGGGAGAGATTTGGGATGAAATCTGGGAGGGGTTGACTTTTTTTAAAAAGATTTATTTATTTGAGAAAGAGAGAGCATGAACGGGAGGGGCAGAGGGAGAGAATCCCAAGTAGGCTCCATGCCCAGCATGGACCCCGATGTGGGGCTCGACCCCAGGACCCCAAGATCACCACCCGAGCCGAAATCAAGAGTCCAGCACTCAACTGACCGAGCCACCCAGACATTCCCAGGGTTGAAATTTTAGAATAAATGGTGCGGATGTTTCCAATCCTCAAAGTAAAATAAGTCTAAGATGGCAAGGAGTCAGAAATGGAAATTTAGGTGAGTATGTTTAAAGACAGAAAGCAAAATAAAGCCATTTCTTGTCCACACCCTTGCAGGTTCAGCCTAAATAGGTCAGTTTCTTCCAGGCCCAGGAAATGCTATACTTCCCACTGGGGAAATCCTTCTTGCTTTTGGTTTGTTCTAGACTATCTGGATCTGACTTGGAGCATAGACTTTAGGAAGACAGAGTCAATCTGGCTTAGAGGCCACGCTACTCAGCTGCCTGCTGACTGCTTTCCAAGGGAAAGTGAGGAGGACAGGGCCGACCCCAGCTCAGACAAGAAGCTGGGCAAAGGAAAAATACAAGAAGGAAAAAGTGTGTAGAGATTACTTTCAGAAGCCCTCAGTCGGGACACATCAGTAAAAACAAAACGAGCAAATGAAAACAGAGATTGGGGTGCCTGGGTGGCTCAGTCAGTTAAGCATCTAACTTCAACTCAGGTCATGATCCCAGAGTCCTGGGATCAAGCCCCACAATGGGCTTCCTGCTCAGTGGGGAGTCTGCTTCTCTCTCTCCCTCTGCCTGCCTCTCCCCCTTATATTCTCTCTCTCTCTCTCTCTGTCAAATAAATAAACAATATCTTAAAAGAGAAAGAGAAAAGAAAAGGAAAGAAAAAAACAAGATCAGAATAGTATATGAGGGCTCCCCAAGCAAGGAAGCATCCTCAGCTTCCCAAAGTGACAGGGAACACCACGGTTCCTTCCCCCCACACACACACCCTTGGCCATTAGACCAGCCAGGGAATCTCTATCTGGGGCTCGGTTTTCCCTACCATCCAAATAGACACCAGGGCTGGTTCCAGCAGCCTCACACGGATGGCATGGAGTCAAATACAATTTCGTGGCCTTAAATGATAAAAACACTGAAAACTGCATCAGGCCACCCTATACCCAAAATGTCCCCTGTCGTCAATCTTGTTAATTACAGAGGCCCTGATGGAGCCAGGTTACCTCCGTGATTCTCCTAAAGATAAATTTAGGGTGTGCTTGTTTTGTGACTCTCTTTGGAACTTTGCAATAATACAGGGTTCTGCTAATTTTAAACACAGGCAGTCCCAGCTTACAAACAAGTTGTGTTCCAAAAGTAGACATGCAGGTTGGTTTGTCAGCTCTCAGAACTCAGTTGCACACAGAAACCAGGCGAAAACCGATCTGTGATAGCATGCGCTGTCATGCGGGTACAAAACAATACTGTTGCAATCCGGTAATGAAGCCAAGCAGACCAAAAGAAAAAAAAAAAACAAACTTGCTTATTCAAAATGACCGAGGACTAGTACACCGACTGGCTCAAACCCAGGTAACTTAAAAACGTCTCCACGAACACTTGAATGTTGCTGTTCCCTGCGTCGTGAAGCCTTGTGCTGGATAGGAAGACGAAACAAGGGGAGATGTGGAAAATTGGGATGGAATTCCTGGCAAGTCAGAGCAACCCACACATTTCCCCTCCTGGACTTCCCAGAGCCAGCCTCCCTGACCGTCTCTATCCACTGACCACTTCCTGGCCCCACTCCGCCCTCGACACTGGGCTCCTTTTCCTCCTCCACCTTTAGCATGAAGGACAGCCACGCACAAGGCGTTTGGGTTTCCGGGAAGAGAGGTGGTCATTTCTATTTTTTCAACTTACTGAGCTAAGTTAACTACAAAAAAAAAAAAAAAAAGAAAAGAAAGAAAGGAAGAAAAGAAAAGAAAGTCACAGGCCCTCAGTGGCCAGCTTCTATTTCAGCCTGATATGAAATGGCTAAAGGTGCTTTGGGGACCCCACATCTGGAGCGAGGGGACTCACGGGTCCAGCCTAAATCAGCCTCTCTCGGCATCTAGCATGGTCTTCCCCACATATGGCTGCAAACCACGTGGTCAGGACAGGCTATGTCATTTGTGGGACCCAGTACAAAATAAAAACATGAGGCCTCTTGTTTAAAAGCTGTTAAGAGGGGTGCTTGGGTGGTGCAGTGTTTAGGCATCTGCCTTTGGCTCAAGTTATGATCCCCGGGTCCTGGATACAGTCCCACATCAGGCTCCCTGCTCAGCAGAGAGCCTGCTTCTCCCTTTTCCATTCCCCCTGCTTGTGTCCTCTCTCTCACTGTCTCTCTCTCTGTCAATTAAATAAATAAAATCTTAAAAAAAAAACAACTGTTAAGAATTTCAAGGCCATGACCACAGAGCGCTCTCTTCAGTCCCAGGGCATCTACGCCGTGTTACTGTCCAGGCTGCCTATATCCTGAGTGTGGCTCCTACCTGCTGGGTGGTTCTTGACTCTGCTGGGTCATGACCAGGTCCTGTCCAGATTTCCCAGGTGCCTTTCTTTAGCCTCCTCCCATTGTGTGGACTATTTATGCAAAGAACCCCTAAGAAAGGCACCCCTGCTCCTGGCCTTCCAGACTCCCTCTGCCTCCAAGGCCCCAAGTCTATCCGGCTGAGCAGGCGGCGCACCAACCCAGCATGTTCCTTCCTTCATTCCATCTCTCATGGGAGCCCTGCAGCAAACTTCCCCTAATACGAGCTTTCAAAAATTGGAACACAGTGCTCTGGGGCAAGGGCAACAGGCCTGTGGTCTCAGTGGTCACTGAGTCACTGGGTCCTTCCTATTTCAGCCCCCATTTGGTCACCTGTAGTATGCTGGCTTTACCCAGGCTTTTCTTCAGTCCTTCCACCAACCTTAAACCCCAGTGCGATTGTTAATGTTATGTGTCAGCTGGACCACCCCTGGACCGATGCCCAGATAATCGGTCAGACATTATTCTGTGAGGGTGTTTTGAACGAGATTAACATTTGCAACAGCAGAGCGCTGTCTCTCCATGGGTGGCCACCATCCAATCAGCTGAAGACCTGTAGAGAACAAAAAGGCTGACTCTCATGTGACTAAGGGAAAAAAACATCTCCTGCCTGATTGCCTTGAGCTGGGACATTGGTCTTCGGCCACCTGATTCAAACTGAAACACTGGATCCTCTTGGGTATCCGGCTGCTGGCTTCTGGACTAGACTTCCACCGTCAGATCTCCTGGGGCTTCAGCTTACTGACTACAGAGCTTGGGACCTTCAGCTTCTATAGTCATGTGAGCCAGTTCCTTATAATAAATGTCTACCCAGGGGCGCCTGAGTGGCTCAGTGGGTTAAAGCCTCTGCCTTAGGCTCAGGTCATGATCCCAGGGTCCTGGGATCGAGCCCCACCTCCGGCTCTCTGCTCAGCAGGGAGCCGGCTTCCTCCTCTCTCTCTGCCTGCCTCTCTGCCTACCTCTCTGCCTACTTATGATCTCTGTTAAATAAATAAATAAAATCTTTAAAATAAATAAATAAATCTCTATCCACCTACTATCTATCTACCTACTATCTATCATATCTATAAAATAAATATTTGTTTTTATATGTCGAGAGGATATGAACATGTATGTATTTATCCTGTTGCTTCTGTTTCTCTGGAGAGCTCTGACTTCTAGACCCAGCTTTTCCCAAAAGTGCAGTTAGGGTTGAAAGTGCTCATGAGGACAAGCGAGTGGCCAAACGCCACCATGAAACACCTCTGCGGTTGACCTTGTGGGTTTAATACTCATCACACTGGAGAGAATGTTCACCATGGGGAACTGTGGGGCACCTACATAAGGAGGGTGTTAGAAAGAACCGTGGTAGAATTTGGGCTTTGGTGGGTATTTGAGCAGGATCCTGGATTGCGCAAAAAGGTGAGGACGGAAAGTGAGACAATTCTGTGACTAGTATCTCAACAAAAATTTCTAGGGGAAGGACTCACTAGAGCGAGGATAAAGTTTGGAGCCCCTGGGGGACTCACTCGGTTAAGTGTCTGCCTTTGGCCCAGGCCATGATCTCAAGATCCTGGGATCGAGTCCCTGGGCAGGGAGCCGCCTTCTGTCTCCTCCTGCCCCTCCTCCCAGCTTGTGCTCCTTCACACGCTCGCTCTCTCTCTCAAATAAATAAATCTTTTAAAAACAATAATAAATGCTTGTTTTTGTAAGCCAGTACATTTAGGGGATGGTTTGTTACACATCAGAACACCAACACCTCAAACTGTGCAGTTGAGGAACAGAAGGCCGTGTGCCCAGTGCCCTCCATAGTTTCGGTGACGTTCTGCTTGATCGCCATGGGCCTGATCGTGGCTCCGCAGAGAGACTGTAATAATAACATACCCCATCATGAATTATCCAGCATGGAGTGCTTATAATTTAAGGGCTAATAGTTTTAAACACTTTATATCCTTTTTAAGCCTCTCAGCAGCCCCCTGAGATGGGAACAACTCTTAATTCTTTGCAGATTGGAAAAGTGAAGCCCTAAGAAATCAAATAATTTGCCCAAGGTCACATAGAGGGTGAGCAGCAGTTCTGTGGCTTGAACCCAAATGTTTTTGTTTTTGTATTTCCAAAAGCCTGTGCCCTTTTAGACCTGGCCTGTTAGTAGCTGTAAAGAGACTGTTCTGCCTCCTTTCCTTTCTCTTCCCTCCTTCGGAGCTTCAGGGGCCCTGTGGCCTGGCAGTTACTTGGGCGGTAACTGGTCTCATGTTATTTTAGCTCTTAGAGGACTGGAAGTGCTTCTTACTCATCTCTTTATTTCTTGTTTGCTTTATCTTTTCTAAAGCTCAAAACAAACAGGAAAGAGCATGACCCGTTCCCTCCAGGCGGCTTCTGAATGAGAGCTTTCCAGAAGTGTCAGCCAGCGTTTAGCCAACACCAACACCGGCCCAGCTCCGGACTGCAAGTGACTTAGCAGGCCCTCCTGTCCCAGAGGGCAGGGGGCAGGTCTGGTGTGCCCCAGCCGTGTCTGCCGGCTGAGCGAGTGAGGTAGCCCATCCAAGATGCAGAACAGCCTCACTTGTGGGTCCAGGACCAGTCTTTTCTACTTGTAGTTACAGTATTTTTTTGTTTTTTTAAAGAAAAGTCTGAAGCAATCCCTCCCTCCCCTCCCTTCTAGATAAGGTCCCCAGCGCCTCTCCCCGCCGCCTTCCTCCCTCCTCTTCTTTTTCCTTACTGCTTCCCCCTCCTTCCCTCCTTCTCAGTCTTACACTCTCTGCCCTTTCTCCCTCCCCTCTTCACACGCGAGATTACCGCTCCTTCTGGTAAACCTATAGTAACTGCGCCTAATTCAGATCAGTGTTCTTGTGTTACCACGGCAACCCGCCGCTAGGAAGGCTTTTCAGCAGTCACTTCTCCCCTATATTTTAAATAGAAAATCTGCATGCTACATCTTGTCCTTCCCCACTTGCCACTGCCAGTTTCAGCAGAACTCCAGCCCCAGATTCTCTAACGTTTTTCGTGTTTTTAAACAGCCATATCTCTTTTACGTTATTTTTGATGCACTTTTGGGTAACTTTAGATATAATGTCATCAGTTTAGTTAATTCCAAGTACATCCATCCACTTTTCTCTGTGGAGTGCACCTGGCTTACTGAGTGAGGGTGGACAAGTTGAGCCTGTCCTTATGCGGAGGCGTTGGAAGGAACTGGATTGTTCACACTGAGTAGGACTGGTTCTGATGGGACCACTGGCGCGTGCCAGGGAAGGCAGGAACAAACCGGAAGACTGCCCCCAGGCAATTGTCCAGCCCACCTGGAGCAGGCTAGAGCTTGTGAAAACAGTCCCCCAAACACCCAGGACTCAGTATCCCCTCCAGGCCCTTGCCGAGCAGAAGGTCAAAAGCTGTTGCGGAGGAAATAATATGTCCTTCGAAATCAAGTGGAACTGAGTGTTATTCTCAACTTTGTTATTGAACTACCTGTGCTGTGTGAGCTTGTGCAGTTTCCTTACCCTCCCTGCATCATCTCGGTGGTCCATCTTTCACGTTATTGGGAGAAATAAATGGGCTGAGTATGTAGAAGGACCTAGAGTAGTTCTCGGCACACTTGGAAAAGACCAGCTGCCATTATGATGGTCCGTACCCTGAGCAGAGTGCCCCAAGGCAGCACCGAGGCACAAAGCCAGAGCAGGAGCACAAGAAGCCAACACCAAGGTTACGGAATAATCAGGCTAGCTCCGTAGCTGGTAATCCAACCAGAAATCATGGTCTGAGCACATTGATGTTCAGGATATGAGCTGTCCTGAGACGCTAAGCCACAGAGTCCCGTCAAGTCCTCTTACAAGAGCAACATCCCAGAGTTGTCAGGAGAAGGAAGTTGGCCCAGCAAAGGAACCATACACCGACTGCTTTCAGGGTCCTCCCCCACTTCTCCTTGGAGCCGATTCCCTGCTCAGGCCCAGAAAAGAAGGCTGAGAACACACAGAAGGGGCCGGTTACCTGGGCATGAACTGGGTTTGGTGCCCAGGCTTGAATCTTCAACTTGAAAAAGATGGCATGCAGAAGAGTCTTAAATTGAGTACAGAACAGGATGGTCAGTGAGACATTTCCCGAGGCCAAGAACAGCAGGGGCCAGGGCAGCAGGACTGTCTATACTGAGACTGTACTTAAAAAAAGCAACCACTCACCCAAGATCCCCTTCTAGGCTACGTAAGGAGAGCTGGGAGAAGATCACATAAAACTAGTGATGGCTCTTTCTTTGGAAGTTGTTTCCCCAGGCGGAGGGAACAGGGAGCAGGACAGAGAATTTGACACAGGTGGTTGGAAGGTGGTGAATGAATGTTTTAGGAAAATCTAAGTGAGAAATTACAGTGAAGCTTCTCCTGATGGCAGAAGAAGAAGAAGGGGAGCCGCTGTACTTCCAGAGGCAAAGGCAGGCAGATCTCATGAGTCAGCTATGAACCCCCCTGAGACGGAACTGATTATAGAGTTACACTCCAGGCATTGCTGATGCAAAAAGTATGCAAAAAGTACAACCCCGTGGAAAGGCCTGGGAAGCTGGACTGTTTAGAAAAAGAACATAGGCATCACCACTTTATTACATAATTACTCACCCACTCTTTACCCGCCTGCTTCTCTTAAAATTTCATCCTAAAAAGTCATTTCTTCCGAGAGACTTCCCTTGCCTTCTCCAGCTGAAGGAGAAGTTGCCGTACCCTGTCACCTCTACTCCGTCAGCCTGTTCATTCTCTGCTTCAGTTTATCGTGAGTCCAATGCCTCTCATTCATCTATCATGTTCACTCCATTTGTCTTCCCTTTCAAAAGTAAGTTCATGGGGCGCCTGGGTGGCTCAGTGGGTTAAAGCCTCTGCCTTTCGCTCAGGTCATGATCCCAGGGTCCTGGGATCGAACCCTGCATCGGGCTCTCTGCTTGGCAGGGAGCCTGCTTCCTCCTCTCTCTCTCTGCCTGCCTCTCTCCCTACTTGTGATCTCTATCTGTCAAAAAATAAAAATAAAATCTTTAAAAAAAAAGTAAGTTCATTCTAAAATACGAAGGGAAAAAAGACCAGTGACCCAGTGGAAAAGATGGGCTCAATAAGAGGGCATTTCCCAAAAAGAGAAACGCATGGTCCTTCAACATTTGGGAAGATGTTCAATCTTTCTCACAGGAACAGAATTATTCATTAGAACCATGATTCCCTTTCTCTTGGCCAGACTGACCAAAAAATCCAAAAAGTTGGAAAAGGTATTTTGTTCATGAGGCAATGAAAGAGCTAACATATTCACGCATTCTGGTTGGAAAGCAAAAGAAGGTATAACCGCCTAGAAAGGGATTGGGAATCTGGAGTATCCAGCAAGAGTACACGTGCTATGACCTTTGACACCCTTGACACAGCAATCCCTCTTCTGAGAATTTTCACACAGATATACTGACAAAAATAGGCCCTATCCCAAGCATAAAGCTATGGATGATTGCACTGTTTGTACTAAGTAGGAAGAGCCTGGAAACAGCCCAATCTTCTATAAAGAGGGAAACGGAATGAAGAAAATATAGTACATCTGTGCCCTGGAGCACAATACAGCTGTGCAAAGGAATGGGGAGGATTTTTATAAACTTCTAGTGTGATCACGAGGGTATGGCATGGAGTGAACAAAGTCAAGGGGCGGAGCAGTGTGTGTTTGTGCGTGGTTCCAAAGTCAAAACCAGAAGACAAGACAACTTCAGTCACATCTAGTTTCCCATCCCTGCCCCTCTCCGTCCCGTTTCCTCCCGTGCCCACAAGCAATCACAGCAATAGTAAGTGTATATATAGAATCAGCTATGCACACACAGTTTCCTATTAGTGCTGCAATAAATCACCACAAATTGAGTAACTTAAAACCACATAAAATTGTTCGAGAAGCCACAATTCCAAAAGGAGTCTTATGGGGCTCAAATCAAGGTGCTTGTAGGACTGGTTCCTTCTGGAGGGGAGAATTCAGTTCCTCACCTTTTCAGCTCCTAGTGGTTGCCTATATTTCGTGGCATGTGACCCCTTCCTTCACCTTCAGAGCGCATCTCTCCACTCTCTCCTTTCATCCTCGTACTGCCTTCTCTTCTGTGTGTATCAAGTATCCCTCTGCAGCCCTGGTATAAGGATCCTTGTGATTATGCTTAGAGCCCTCCTGGGTGATCATGCAGGCTAATCTCCCCACCTCAAAAGCCTTAACGTAACCACATCTGCAATGTTAATTTTCACCATGTCAGGTAACATTGATTACAGGTTCCTAAGGATCTAGATATCTTTGAGGCCCATTTTCAGCTTTCACATTTTTTTTTAAAGATTTTATTTATTTGTTTGACAGAGAGAGATCACAAGTAGATAGAGAGGCAGGCAGAGAGAGAGAGAGGGAAGCAGGCTCCCTGCTGAGCAGAGAGCCTGATGCGGGACTCGATCCCAGAACTCCCAGATCATGACCTGAGCCGAAGGCAGCGCCTTAACCCACTGAGCCACCCAGGCGTCCAGCTTTCACATTTTTGCATAAAATTTTTTAAATAAATGATAAAGAAAATCTATTGCAAAGTATTACTTATGGGAGAGGGAGGAAATAAAGAGACAAGAAAACTATATTTGACTGAATGTGTCTTGTTTTAAGGCTTTGACTTTGGAACTATATAAATGTTTTGTGCAACTATAAAACAAAATGAAAAAGTTAATAAAAATAAAAATGAATCAAATCTAATGATAAATCCGATTGATGGTTTAACCATATAATCTAACAGGTAGTATTGTGACTTTAAAACACAGTGATTTGGCGGGGAGGGATAAGGGGATGCGGGAAGTACGTGATGGGGATTAAGGAGGGTACCTGTCGTGATGAGCACCAAGGATGTATAGTACTGTTGAATCACTATCTTGTACACCTGAAGCTAATATAACTGTATGTTAACTAACTAGAATTAAAATGAAATCTTTGAAGAAAATAAAATAGGTAAACACAGTAATTTGTATTTCACTAGACATGTAGATTCTCACATCAAAGAGATGTACACACACAAAGTTACACAGTACTCAATAATCATATTTTAATAGTATTATTAGTGTAGTTTGTAAGCTATTATCTGTATATAGTGAGAGAAAGCAAATAAGCAAATGTATTAATATTATTAAGAGTTTAGATTTTTGGCACACACAGAAAAAGAGACAACATAAAGTCAAAGAAGCTGAGTGAAATTTCTGTGATCTTAAATATGGAAATAGCAGTGTGAAATCATGATGATTTACTCTTAAACATATTCTCCTCAATTCTGTCCACTAAATGGTATAAAAAGCAATGAGCAACTTGGTAGCAGTAAACACCACTAACACTCAGACTGGAGTCATTACAGACCATTTCTCACTAAAAGGAACTAGGTCTCTATGAAGAAATCGGTGATTTCAGGTCTGGGATGTGAGGTATACAACAGGAACCGGAAACATCTTTCATAATAGAAAACAAGGGCTGCTAGAGTCGTGTCACAGTTCTCAGGAGTCACCTTAAAAGATGTCATTGGAGGGGCACCTGGGTGGCTCAGCGGGTTAAAGCCTCTGCCTTCGGCTCAGGTCATGATCCCAGGGTCCTGGGATCGAACCCCACATCAGGCTCTCTGCTCGGCAGGGAGCCTGCTTCCTCCTCTCTCTCTGCCTGCCTCTCTGCCTACTTGTGATCTCTGTCAAATAAATAAATAAAATCTTAAAAAAAAAAAAAAAGATGTCATTGGATGAAGAAGAGCAATTTGCCATTAATAAAACCTGCAGTAGGGGCCCCTGGGTGACTCAGTCAGTTAAGCCTGTGCCCTTGCTGAGGTCCTGACCTCAGGGTCCTGGGGTCAAGCCCCGCTGCTCAGCAGGAGTCTTGCTTCTCTCTCTGCCTCTGCCCCACCCTCTTGCTTGAGCTCTTTCTATCAAATAAATAAATAAATAAAGTCTTTAAAAAAAAAAAACCACCTGCGGTAGGTTGAAATACACAAAATTATTAAATCTGCGTGCTTATAATTATAATTTCAGAAAACCCCACTGATCACCCTGGGAGGATGCTAGAAATTGGCAAATAATTGGAAGGAATCATTTCCCCTGCTTTTGGGGGTATAGCTCAGTGGCAGAGCATTTGACTGCATTTCCCCTGCTTTTCCTGTAGGAAATGTACTTCAAAGTCACCCTATAGTTAAAAGAGAGGAATTTCTCCTTTGTAAGAGATTTATAAAAAAGAGATTTGTAAGCTCTTAAATATAAAATAAATGGTACAACTAGAAGATCGCCATTTTGCTGCCGTTAATGAAATAATGTGTCTGGGCAGTGATCAACAGTAACTGCTAAAAAAGCATTAGGGTAAAAGGCCAGCAGGGAGCTGCTAGGTTTTTAATGTTCATCTTTATTAATTTCATCCTGGATGTGCCCATGAGGTTTTTGGTCCAAAGGCAGATTTCTTTTCCTACTCACAGCAAGATCATCAGCCCGAGGAACACTGTAGCACTATTCCCCATGCCTGGGGAGGGCCAGATGGAAAAAAAAACAACAAACGCCCTCTGGGGGGTTCACTCCATAGGCAAGATACAGAAAAATATGTATGTATTCTGTTTCTGAAGGGCAAACACATCACTTTCCCCCCATCACCTTCTGAAAGTGTCCTTGGGGATCAGATGGGAGAGTGCCTCACCCTAACATCTTGGTATGAAAATAAATCTGCAGGGAAAGATAAGGCCAGTGTCTCCAGTTTTACGGCTCCGAGATCTCTCCAAGGCCCCTGGCCTCTTAACCACTAGAGTCCGGAAGATCTCTTAGGAATGATCTCACTATCTCATCAGTCACAAATTGCCTTCTAAGCTGGCTCTCCGGTCAGGAAAAAAAAAAAATCAGTAAAATTTGTTCAGAAAGCCCCAGCAGTGCAAAAACATATTATTCTCTACAATCTCATAAAAACTTAATAATAATGGATCAGGATAATATACCTGAAGCCACTGATCAATCTTATATCATCAAAAAACCAGATAACCAGACACTACATGCTTCACAATGTGACACAATAGGAAACTCATAGTACCTCCTTAGAAGTGTTCTTGTCAAATTAGGAAACTAAATCTTATCAAGCCTTTAGACCCAACTACCAGGTTATAAGTAATAAGGAATACAAGAATATGTTAGATGATGCCACAGGGATGCAATCAGCCAAAACCAGCATCTGGAAAATTCTACAGGATAAATGACTTGGTTTCTACAATATGTAAGTAGGAAGAAAAAAGAGGGGGGGATGGGAGAGGG
The DNA here is from genome assembly GCF_922984935.1 of Meles meles. Classification (NCBI taxonomy): domain Eukaryota; kingdom Metazoa; phylum Chordata; class Mammalia; order Carnivora; family Mustelidae; genus Meles; species Meles meles. The sequence continues at coordinate 58,906,437 of NC_060077.1, forward strand.
GAAATTCAGAAATTAAAAAGGCTTAAAAGATCTAGCAACCAATTGGTATAGATAGAATTTGTTTGGATCATCCTTCCATATCAAGCAAAAAAAAAAAAAAAAAAGCAAACCTATTGATGAACAAATGGAGAAATTTGAACAGTGACTGGCTGTTAAATATTAATTATCATTAGCTTTAAAGATATGATCATGGTGTAATTGTTCTGTTTTAAAAAGAGATTTTTAATTTCTTAGATATACATTTAGAGACATTTACAGACAAAATAAGATGTTCATTGGGATTTGCTTTAAAACAATGAGTGGAGATGCAGAGGGAACGGGGAAGGATAGAAGAAAGAGATTGGCATTGGTTGCTAACTGTTGAAGCTAGGTCGTGTGTACCTTGGGCCTCACTGTGCCATTATCTTTACTTTTATGTAGGAAGAATATGTCCACAATAAGAAGTTTTCTGTTCCTTCTCTCTCTTTTTAAGCAAATTCCAGGAGGCTGGGCACCTGTATCTTCCTCTTCCGTATTAGTTTCCCTCGGGCTGGCGTAACGAAGTACCGCAGACTGGAGGCTTAGGCAGCCACAGCTGTTTTTCTCAGCTCAGGAGGCTGACAGTCTGAGATCCACGTGTTGGCAGGGTCGGTTTCTTTTAAGGGCCACAAAGGAAGGATCTGTTCCAGCCCCTCCTCGGTTTGTACATGGTGGTCTTCTCCCAGGGCCTTCACACCAAGTGCCTCTGTTGGTGTCTGTATCCAAACCCTCCATTCTTAGAGAGACACCAGTCCTGCTGCAATTGAGTTCACCCTGATGACCTCTTTTAACGCAATTACCTCTTCAACCTAATTTTGACTCTAAACGCCGTCACATTCTGGGGAATTCGGAGTTAGGGCTTCAACATAGGAATTCTGGGGGGGGGGGGGGGGGGGGACACAATGCAGTCTGTGTTACTGATCTATTCCCAGCACTTGATCCAGTGCCCAGAAAATGAGCTTGATAACTGCGGAGTGAATCGATGTTAGAAGCCACCAGTTAGAGGACAGCAGCCCTTCCTGTCTTCTTGTGGTGTTTTTAACGACAGGGATCCTTTCCTCCAGCCAGTGGGCTGAGTTTGTCGCCATTTGGGGGATAGTCAGCAGGAGTACAACAAGGGGACCAAGACGGGGCTGGATTTTAAGGCCACCACAGGTCTGACAGGCTCTGTGACTTGATCTGATTTACTGGGAACATTTTGGTAACAATCCGACAAGACTGAGTGCATCGCCCCAGGCAGGGTTCAAGATGGTGTGACCAGCCCCTGCATTCCCTAGGCTGGGCTTTCTCCAACCACAATCGCCCACTTCACCTCTAATGACTGAGTACTCTGAACCCACCTTCTCAAAGGTAAGGAAGAGATGGGAGGTATCATTAACAGATGGGAGTTCCATTGAAATGTTTAAAAGCTAATGAGGCATCTTTAGTTCAGCTTTGCACACTAATTACCAAAATGAAACAGGAGCATATCTCTAACAAAAAATGCAAATGGAGATCCTTTCAATCTTGAAAACACGTGACTACTTAACTGCAGAACCATTTATTCCTTTGATTCTTGACTATGATATAAAAGAATCAGAGCAAATGGAGCAATTCGAAGTTATTGAACATCTGACCTATATCAAGATTATGTTTAAAGCCTCAAAATCAGGCAATTACAGCAATATCTAAGCATTTCAGATAAATGCTGTTTTGCTATGCTATTTCTTTTCTTTCCTTTTAATTTCTGGCTTGCAAACTTTAAAAGGCATTTTAACTTCTTAAGATTTTTTTTCCTAATTATAAAGGTAACAAATGCTTATGGAAGAACATTCTGAAGACAGAAAAACATAAAGAAAACATTTAATCCCACCCTCAAAGAGACCCACTGTTTGCCTTCTGGTGTATTTCCCTCCAGTGGTCTATTGTAACTTTTCAGGTAATGTTGTGTTTATTCTCCACAAATATTCTGATTCCTTTTTTAATATTTTATTTCTTTATTTATTTGACAGAGATCACAAGCAGGCAGAGAGGCAGGCAGAGAGAGAGGAGGAAACAGGCTCCCCGCTGAGCAGAGAGCCTGATGCAGGGCTTGATCTTGTGACCCGAGCCAAAGGCAGAGGCTTTAACCCACTGAGCCACCTAGGTGCCCCTCATTCTTTCTTTCTTTTTTTTTTTTTTTTTAAGATTTTACTTATTTATTTGAAAGGGAGAGAGAACAAACAGAGGGATAGGGAGAAGCAGGCTCTCTGCTGAGCAAGGAGCCTGATGCCAGACTCCATTCTAGGACCCCGGGACCATGACCTGAGCTGAAGGCAGACACTTAACTGACTGAGCCACCTGGGCACCCCAATATTTTAATTCTGACTTGACATTATACCAGATCTTTTCTTCATGCCATTAGAATTCCTTGTAAACATCATTTCTTCCCTTTTCATTTACTTGTTTATTGTGATATTTCTTATGCTCAATGAATACACAGATCTTAAGTGTACAGACTGATGAACTTGGACCTATGCCTATACCTGCATAACCATCACCCACACATGTACAGAAAACACTTCCACTACTTTTGCCCCCTCCAATCTGGCCTGTTTGGTTTTTTTTTTTTTTTTTTTGAAAGGTTTTATGTATTTATTTGACAGACAGAGTTCACAGGTAGGCAGACAGGCAGCCAGAGAGAGAGGAAGGGAAGCAGGCTCCCTGCTGAGCAGAGAACCTGATGTGGGACGGATCCCAGGACCCTGAGATCATGACCTGAGCCTAAGGCAGAGGCTTTATCCCACTGAGCCACCCAGGCGCCCCTGTTTTTACATACATTCTTACAAGAATTTATCCAGCAGGCACGACTTTCATGCCCCTTTTATGAAAGGATAAAGAAAGGCTGAGAGAAGCTGGTAACTTACCCAGAGTCACATGACTAGTGACAGAACTGGAATTGCAGTCTAGATCTCTCTGCCTGTAGAGCCAAGATTTGGACCATCTCAATATTTACTTTTCAAATGATATTTCCTCACGACAAATACCTAGAAGTGGAATTTACCAGGCTGAAAGTTAGGGGCATGTGACTATTCCTGGTAAACCCTCCACCAGTCTCTCCCATTTTAACTTCTCCATTCATTGACATTGTAGGATCCCCAGTCTTTTGGGCATGTCCACAGGGAGAGACTAAGATTTTCATATGCTAACAGTTATACTTAGGATGACGATTACTGTAAATTTTTTTTAAGTTCTTAGTTATTGAAAACTAACCGGGGACCAAGCACTACACATACTTACTTTATCTTCTTTAAGACTCACAACCATCCCGCAGGAAGGCAGTACTCTTAGTATTCCTAAATGCACAAACAGGATCAGAGACAGAAAGGAGTTTGCCCAAAGGCATCTGATTAATCAGAGGCACTGAGGACTCCAAACATCTAGTTTCTGTGCTTTTGCGCTACCACCTGCCAGCTTGGCAGGTACGATGGACAGCTTCTGCCTGCTCCTGCTACCCATTCCCCAGCTCCCCAACAGCTGCACACCCCAGGGGGCAGCCTGTGTCAACCAGCTCCCTGGCTCTCTGGGTTCAGCCACTAGGGAGAGGCCAACAGGAGATTAGTGGGAGACAGGAAGAGAATGAATTCTAGGTACACCCCCCACCCCCGACCGCCCCAAGCTCCCTTTGGCTTCCTCTGCCACCAGCCCCAGACAGAAAAATCTCATCTCCTTTCAGGAGCTCTCTCCACACTGACCCCTTCCACCTCCTGGGTCTAATGACAGCGCCCTCCTTCCCTGCAGTGGAGGGACTGCAGCTGCTGTTTCTACCCCTGGAGTTCTAGATAATTCGTTGGGATTTAACTGTTCTTTTTTTCTTGAGAGCTTGAATGAAAGAATCAGCTGAATGCCAGCAAGCTTCAACACTGTCCCATCAACTCACACTTGGCCCTTCCTCAGTCCATCAGCGGCTGGGGCTGATCTTTTCCTACAGGTGTTACATCCATCCCAGGTAAAGGAGTGGCTGGGCCTCCCTCCCCTGAAGGTGCCTGTCATTCTTAGATGTTGGGCTATTCAGTGGGTGTGCTACTGCAGCTTTCCAACGGCTTCAAAAACATTGTGAGTGTGAAGTGAGTCGGCCTCATTTTGGTGTGTTAAGGATGACCATGACGTTCTTCCTAGCTCTCTACATTCTGAGTGGAACAAACTGATCCTTCTAGAAAACTTCTTATTTTGCCATGACTTCAGACTTACAGGAAAGTTGCAGTTACATGATGCAAAATCTTTTTACTTGAATTCACTCATTTTTAACATGTTGCCACATCTGTTGGATTAGTCTCTATCTATCCATCCCGGGTCATTGGAGAGGAGGCATCATGCCCCATGCCCCATCACCTACTAATACTTTGCTGTAGATTTCCCCGGAATAAGGTTATTTTCTTATAACACTCTACTTACAGTCATCAACTTGAGGACAATAAACATTGGCACAATACTTCTATCTCTTCTGTGGTACATATCGCCACTTTCTCCATTAACCCAGTAAAGTAACCTCCTTTACAACAGCCCTGGTGGGAGAGACAAAAAACTTACCCTAGATTATCTCCCCTCGATCAATATTTCTTTCTTTCTTTCTTTCTTTCTTTCTTTCTTTCTTTCTTTCTTTCTTTCTTTTTCTTTCTTTCTTTGAGAGCTGCTGGGGTGGGCGGGGAGATGGAGAGGGAGAGGGAGGGAATCTTAAGTAGGCTCCATGCCCAGCACAGGCCTGACACAGGGCCTACCCCTGGCTCTCTGTGGGGCTGGACAAGGGGCTCCATGTAGGGAAGGATCTCAGGACACTGAGATCACGACCTCAGCTGAAATCAAGAGTCAGACACTTAATGGACTGAACGATCTAGGTGCTCCCCCTTCAATCTTTTAGACAGAATACAAGCCTTGATCCGTGTGCACACACATACACATACAGGAGGTGGGGATGGGGGAGGGAACAAAGCCAGCTTCCTTCAACCATTGGTGAAAATTCACTGTAACTAGGAACAGGTTAATAAGAAAACCATACAGGGGCACCTGGGTAGCTCAGTCGATTAAGTGTCTGCCTTTGGCTCAAGTCATGATCCTGGGTTCCTAGGATCTCGTCCCACATCCGGCTCCCTGCTCAGCGGGGATTCTGCTTCTCCCTCTCCCTCTGCCTACTGCTCCCCCTGCTTGTTCTCCCTCTCTCTCTTGCTCTCTTGCTGTCTGTAAAATAAATAAATAAACTATTTTTTTAATTGTTTTTAAATAAAGAAAGAAAGAAAAGAAAACCATACTATGGGAGAGTCAGGATTGTGCAGGGCCCACAACCACCACTGAAAGAGGTAGGAGAACTGAGAAAGCCCCTGGTCCACCCCTAATTCCAGGGACATGGTGCGTGCCTACATCTGAGGCTCAATCAGGCCAACATAGAAAATACAGAATACACTCCCTGTATGCCCCACCACTAAACAATGTGCTAAACAAGCACATTGTAAATAATAAGTAACCACAGAATACTGGAGAGAGACAGGATAGCAACGGAGTGTTCCAGCAGACCCTCTGAGATGTAGGGCACAAAGGGAAGACCTAAGTTCAGGTTGGAGCAGGCATTGGTCTGATAAAGCGATCCTCGTCCTAACCACCAAGTGTCCCTACTGGAATTTGCAGCTTGTGACCCACAGAAGGTAACCACAGCCACGGCTCATCTCAAACCCAGTCCCATGTCTTTCTGTCGACGTTACTTCAAAACTCCATACTGAAGGTCTCACTGGAAGAAAAACATGCCAATGGCCAGGCATAAAAATGATGACCTCAGTCTTCTTGACCTACACGAGATGTCCAGTTGCCAATAAAATATTACAAAGCATACAAAGAGGTATGAAGAAACATACTCCCAAGAGACAAATCATAACCAGACTCAGATATGACACAGAAGTTGGAACTGACAGAACATTTAAAATAAGTCTGATTAATATGTGATTAATGGGAAAGGTTGACAGCGTGCAAGAAGGGATGACTAATTTCAGCAAAGAGATGAAAACTACAATAAACTGTAAGAAATAATCAGATAGAAATCCTAGAAAGGAAAAGCAAAGTAGACTCAACAACACTGAGAAAATAATGAGTATGATTGAAGATAAGTTAATAGAAATTCCCCAAACTGAAATACAAATAGAAAAGAAGGGGGGGGCACCTGAGTGGTTCACCAGTTGGGTGTTTGACGTCAGCTCAGGTCATGTTGTCAGGGGCCCTGGGATCAAGCCCTACTTGGGCTCCACACTCAGCTGAGGGTCTGCTTGTCTCTCTGACCCTCCCCCTGCTCATGCTCTCTCTCCCTCTCTCAAATGAATAAATAAAATAGAATCTTTAAAAAAAAAATAGAAGAGTATGTGTGTTGGGGGGTGGAGTGGAGAGGGGACCAGAACATTCAAAAAGCAGTGGGACCCTATCAAACACTCTGACACGTGCATAATTGGAATTCCAGAATGAAAAGAGAGACAGAGAGAGAATGGGGCAGAAGAAATATATGAGTAAATAAATATTGCCCAAGAATTTCCAAAATTAATGACTAACCCTAAATCATAGATTCAAGAAGCTCAGAGAATACCAAAATGGACTAAAACCAAAGCAACACACACACACACACACACACACACACACACACACACACAGGCATATCATATCCAAATTGCTGAAAACAAGAACAAAGAAAATCTTGAAGGCAGCTAGAGAGAAACAAAGGAATAAAAGTAAGAGTTGACAGCAGATTCCTCATAAGAAAATAAGAAGACACTGGTGTGATGTCTTTAAAGGGCTGAAAGAGAAAGCTTTCAACCCTGAATATCCTATACTCAGCAAGAATATCTTTGGAAGGAAAAAAAAAAGGAGAAATAAATACTTTCTCAGACAAACACACACTGAGGAAATTCACTGCCAGCAGATCTAGTCTACAAGAAATAGTAAAGGGAAGTTCTTAAGCCAGTTTATATATATATCGAACTGAAAACTAGATCTACACCCACAAATGAGAACTAGAAATTGAACCAAGTAAAATAAAATTCTTTTTTCCTTATTGTTAATTACTCTGAGACATGAACCTACTGCCTAAAGCAAAATAGTAGTCTAGTATTACATGTTTTAAGTAAATGTAAAAGCAAAAAAGGATGACAAGAATAGCGCAAAGAATGGCAGGGAGAAATTGAGAATACAGGATTGTAAAGCCATTGTGTGAAGTGCTCTAGATAGTTCAAGATGATTCTGATTAATTTAAAAAATATATTATAAACCCTAGGGCAACCACTAAAAAAATTTTTAAGGAAGTATCCCTAATACTTGTAGTAGAGATAAAATGGCATCCCAGAGAGTGTTCAAATCACCGAAGAGAGGGCAGAAAAATTGGAAAAAGGAAACAAAGAACAGGTAGAAAAGATCAGCTAGCAAGATAGTAGGATTTAACCCAGTTGCATCATACCAATAATCACATTAAATGTGCTTAGATGGAGGGGCACCTGGGTGGCTCAGTGGATTAAGCCTCTGCCTCCAGCTCAGGTCATGATCTCAGAGTCCTAGGATCGAGCTCCACATCGAGCTCCACATCGGGCTCTCTGCTCAGTGGGGAGCTGCTTCCCCCTCTCTCTCTTCCTGCCGCTCTGCCTACTTGTGATCACTCTCTTTATCAAATAAATAAATAAAATCTTTTAAACAAATGTGCTTAGATGGAGAAAGATGAAAATAAACAGGAAGTAAAAGGAGGACACCGTAGCCATATTAACCCAGATAAACTGGACTGCGGAGCAAGGACTATTATTAGGGACCCAGAGAGGTATTCCATCATGGGAAGGGGTAGATTCTCTGAGAATATGCGGCAGTCCTCAACAGCGATTGTTAGAGCTGAAAGGACAGTCACATTCCTGATTGTAGTGGAAACTTCAACTTTCTTCTTTCTTGGTAACTGACAGGAAAAATAGACAGAAGATCCATGAAGATAAAAAAGATGTGAACAACACAACCGACCACATCATTCTTCCTCAGCCTCCACTGTTAGCTTTCTAAAATCCAGTTCTTATTTTTCTCGTACTTTCCGTGTGATTCCCTTCCACTCCCCATCCCAATCTGGAAGCATGTAGGATCTCCTCTTCCTCTCTTGGGTTCTGAGATGTCATGATAATGGTCCTCCATGGGAGCCTTTCTCATCTGTTTGGCTGGGCATTTATTTGGGTGGCCCATGTAATCTAGAGATGCAGATCCTTCCCTTCAGTTTCCTTGTTCTGTTTTCTGGAATTCCTATTAGCAGATGTTGGATTCTTATGATAGGCCTGCAGTGCTCTCGTCTTATTCCTCCTATCGTCCTGATTTCTCCATCTTTGCCTTTTAAACCTACCTTCTTGGGGATTTTTTTCAACATCATCTTCTATGTATTCTATTATATTTATATAGTATAGTTAGATGATATATTTTAATTATATGCTTTTTCTTGTTCTCTAATTATTCTTTTTCAGAAACTCCTGTTCTTATTGCAAAGTGAAATGTCCCCTTTTATCTTTTTAAGGATGGTATTTTCGGGGGGTTTTTTGGTTTAAATTTTCTATTGCTTTCTCCATTGCCGTTTTCGTCCAGGTTTCTTTTCTTCCCTCCTATTTGTTTTGCAATCTGAGGGGCCTTCCTGAAATATGTGATAGCCTTCATTGGAAGGGACTACTTATATTCAAAAATTAACTAAAGCTTCAGAGTGCATGGAACAATAGCCTTTATTATAGAATGATAGGGACCATTCTGTGAGTTTTTTCCCAAGGCTTCTAAAAGTGTTGGGGGAGGGGGCGTTCCAACTCTCCAGAAGAGACTGCAGTGAAGGAGGACTTGTGGGGACGGACCCAACCAAAGAATCTTGAGAACTGTTCTGATTTTGCCTTCCGTAGATGATCTCTTGGTTTACCAGATTGGCCCAGAGTCTGGAGGGATCAACCACTGTTTCCACATCTGGATTGTTGGTTGTATTGCCTTCTTTCCTATCCTCCCTGCCGCCTGGGGTTCCAAGTCCAGCCTGCGGATATGGAAGGGCCAGATCTGATCTTGCCTTCTCAAAATCCCGTTACTGACAAGGGCTGTTCTTGACCGGGAACCCACCGACATGAGGGACACCCTTACTGCCGGAGGCTTTTTTGTATACTAGTACAGAAGCCCAGATCCTATAAGAGTAAGCAAAAAAGTCTGGGGCTACAGTAAATAACCTATGACAAGGCAGGATAGAGCCGGCCTCAGAGACAGGAGTAACGTGTTCTCTTTCCATTCATCTGTCAGATTCTGCCTGTGAGTAGGTTCTCATTCTCTTGTGCAGCCACATATGCTCTGGGAGGTTATCTAAGACACTGTTGACAAACCTAGAGGTGTGCAAGTGCATGAAGGATAGTGTTTCATTTTAAGAGATAAAGGATGACTCTGTAACATGTCTGAGAGTGTTCATCTCCTTGGAGCTTGAGGGACAATAAGCAAAATGCAAATAACTTCAGGAGGGAAAGCCAGAGTAGAGCCGAATGCTGTCTGCAGGGACCCTCGATCTTAGTCTGCCCAGGCAAGCTTTGAAATGAACTATGTAACTCATGAGCCTTGGAAATATTCTGGAACAGAGGCGATTTACTGTACGGCACCTGAATAAACAAAGAGTCATGAGATCGCTTCCTCACTTTCCATTCATCAAAAGCTGATTCCTTCTTAAAGGGATACTCATGTTTCTGCATTCATATTTTTCCTGCCAAAAGAACGATTTAATATTATTCTGATGCCACTTGAGAGAAGAGGTAAATTTCCTAGATCCATTGGAAGAAATAATATACACTCCAGAAAGACAGAAACTAGGAAATGTAAGGTTCCAAGGAAATGTATAGAAATAAAACTTGAATCAAAATATCATTGACTAGATGCGCCTGACTGACTCAGTCGGTAGAGCATGTGAGTCTTGATCTCGGGGTTGTGAGTTCAAGCCCCTTGTGGGTGTAGAGATTACTTAAAAATAAAATCTTAAGTGGTGCCTAGGTGGCTCAATCATTAAGCATCTGCCTTCGGCTCGCGTTATGATCCCCGGGTCCTGGGATTGAGCCCCGCATCAGTTTCTCTGCTCAGTGGGAAACCTGTTTCTCCCTCTCCCACTCCCCCTGCTTGTGTTCCCTCTCTTGCTATGTCTCTCTCTGTCAAATAAATAAGCAAAATCTTTTAAAAATAAATAAATAAATAAAATCCTTAAATAAAGCTATTGTTGACTAGAACAAAAATTAGTGGAGAAGAAAGAAAAAGTGAGCAACAAGCGTAATGCTAGAGAAACCCAACTGAATGAGAATCTATAAAACCTTCTGGAAAAGCAACACAGGATGGATGAATGAATAGATCATAGATAGATAGACAGACAGACAGACAGTTTCCCTAATTACCAGTGGCATTAAGCACCTATTCATCTTCTTCTTGGCTATTTTTATGTATTCTTTTGTGAATTGTGTAAGGGCCTTTTTTTTTTTTTTTTCAATGCCAAGATCAGCAAAAGAGACTGTAAGTAACTGTTCAGGGAGAGGCAACAGAAGGGAGAATGGACAGTAGATGCCGTGGGACAGATAATAAGGAGAAGCAGACTCTAACACCTACTCTGCTTAAGTCCTCCATTTCTTTTATTTCCTTTTTTTTTTTTTTTTAAGATTTCATTTATTTGTTTGAGAGAGAGCAGAGAGAACTAGCCGGGGTTAGGGACAGAGGGAGAGGGAGATGCAGACTTCTTGCTGGGCTTGGAACCTAACTCAGGGCTCAACCCCAAGACCCCAAAATCACGACCCGAGCCAGAGTCAGATACATAACTGCCTGAATCACCCAGGAGCCCCAGTCTCCTTTTTCATGGAGAAAAATCTTGAAGATAAAAGAAGGAAAGGCAGCCCCACATACAGCAAGAAATAGTGGGTCCATAGGACAAATTGGGGAGTAAGGAAGAGACCACCAATTGGTGGACCAAGGTGGTCCACCAAAAACTGTTTTCCTCTTCTTTTTTAAGAACCCCCCAGTTTTAGGTAGATATAGGGTGACCATCTTTCCTGTTTGCCTCAAACTGGGAAGGTTCCTAGGACGCAGTACTTTCAGTGCTAGAACTGGAAGAGACCCGGTAAGCTGGGATGAGTTGGTCACTGTAGGCATGTCCTCAGCTATTTGAGATGAAAACAATCATTTTCCAGCCTCTTTTTCAACTAGATGTGGCTCCGGGATTAAGTTATGACCAATAAAATAAAAACAAAGGTGATGTCTGCGCTTTCTGAGTCATTCACATTAAAAGAAAGAGCATGCCCTCCCTTCCTTCCTTTTTGTCTTCCCAGTGGCTCAAAGAAGAGGAGAGAAGGAGCAGGTAAAGCCATCTTATACTGTGACGTCAAAGCCAACCGTTAAGAAATGCCAAAGCAAGAGGAGAGGAGGATGCGGGGTCCCTGATGCCTATGAAGCTGCCATAACAACCAGAAACACCCGCCCAGCTCTTCTGTGAGAGACAAAGAAACTTCTATGTTTCTGCTTAAGCCCCTGTGCTTTAGGTCTCCTTTTAGAGCTGCCTACCTAATAGAAGTTCAACCGGGTAAGCTAAATGATTTCAATGGGTTTAAATGGTTTTTTGATTTTCAAAAGAGGGAAGGAAGCACAGTCCATAACCCTACACTGGTGAGTTCAGCGACAGTCTTGTCACCTGGAGAGGATTCTTCTGGAGCGGATTAAGTAAAGGGTGTTGGTGAGTCACTTCAAAAGGTAGCTGAGATTGCTAGGCTCTAAACTGGTTGCATCAAGAATAAGTCTCGTTGAACTTGTCTTGGTTTCGCTCTTCTGAGCTGGTTGCTGTCCTGGTAGTAGGCAGAACAGGTACTTGTGACAAGGTTGCCGACAAGAACATACATCATCCATGCAGACTTGTTCTGGGTACAAATACAACTAAGGTGGACTGATAACTGGTTGAACAATCATACCCTTTAAAGGGTATTGAGTAATGTGCCCACATCAACTTGGAAGGAAATTTCCAGATCATAAACCTTGATCTAGCTAAATATTTCATCAGTGATTTGGAGTGATAGATAGCAAAGTACTCATCAAAGCTGCAAACGTCAAGGAAAGGAAGAAATACTGATGAAGATAGAATCAGGACTAAGAGCTCTTGTTGGCCAGAGTGGTGGGATTAAACTAATAAAGTGAGATGATAAATGTGTGTTCATGCACTCAGTTTTATTTTATTTTATTTTACTTTTTAATTTAATTTTAATTTCAAGATTTTATTTATTTATTTGACAGGGAGAGAGAACGACAGACGCAACACAAGGTGGGGGGGGGTTGTTGGGAGAGGAAGAAGAAGGCTTCCCTCCAAGTAGGGAGCCGGATGTGGGGCTCAATCCCACATGATCCCTGGGATCGTGACCTGAGCCGAAGGCAGACGATTTAACGACGGAGCCACCCAGCTCCCCTGTGTTTTGTTTTTTGTTTTAAAAGCACATCTAATAAGATAAGAAATGGGGGACATGTGAGGGAGTGTTATTTGTGGGAAAGAATTGGAATGTTCCAGATGATGGCTTAAAATGAGTCAAAGGGCAAAGCTGGAGCAGTGCTGACTGCATTAGTGGAATGACAGGGTCTGCCATGGAGGGAGGGAGGGAGGGAAGGTGGGCATGGCTTTGCTAGCAACTTTCAAAGTGAAGTTCTCATACTACAGTGGGAAAGAAACAAAGGCACTGCTTAAGGAAGTGGGGGAGACATAAAACTGACCTCAAATCTTGGAGGGCTCTCCTGGGGCACTCTAATTCTACATAGCCATGTCCCTTGTCTCTTACCCTAATGCTTATATTTTCCTTCTTTGTTTTAACCTGACTATCCACCTGCTCCTGACCTTTAGCTTGGCACTCTCTTCCTGCTGTCGATGGTCACATATATTTTTTTGAAGAGCCTTTGCTTATTTTAGAGGAGAGGGAGGGGCAAATGGAGAGGGAGAAAGGCTCCAAGCAGAGTCCACTCTGAGCACTGAGCCTGACTGGGGGCTCCATCTCACAAGCCTGAGATCATGACCTGAGAGTTGGATCTCAACTGACTGTGCCCCCCAGACACCCCATATCTTCACATATTCATTCTTCTTGCTGCCCTCTGCCTTGGGAACACTCTCTTTCTGACCCAAGACTTTGACATTAAGGAGACTGAGTGGACACAGGAGTGGAGGCGCTAAGGGTGAGTGGTGGGAATGATCATTCCCCAAGCACTTCCTCTTAAGGAGGTGTTTTTTTAGATTGTGAGATGCATCAAAAAGGTAGTCAAAAGTAGCAACTTTTTAATAGGTTCTTTTCTCCAAATTGTAGAAGTTGCTGTGCTTCTGCGGACTAATGGGTAATATAGGGCAGTATGATGAACTGTATACCTTAAATAGCTCTCCCAAAGAAATAACTAAAACTGCTGAATAAAAATTAAAAAAAAAAAGTATTTATAAATGCATCACTGAAATTGCAGTAAAAAAGCCTCACAAACCAAAAAGGAAATGAAAGTTGAAATCCAGATAGGAAAAATAGCCCTGAGGTTGGTTTTCACCTTGAGGCCATCTGCCCAACTCTAGTGACCTTGAGCTTTCCTTTGGTAGCCAGCCTTTCAGGGTACAAAAATTAGAAGCTAAATTTCAGGGCCGGCCCAACGTGTGCAGAATCTAGAATGATACCCTGTGTAAAGCTGGAAACCCCGAGGACTATGGTATCGATGTCATGATAAATGACAAATTTGCTCTGATGAAAATGACAACAAGGAAACTTGCTACAGTGACTTCAGCATTAGATGGAGCAGGGAAAATCTGCCCTGCTGACATGTCATCCTCAGGAGGCCTCCTGGAAGGTTTGGCCTCAATTCCAACTACCTACCAGCTTTAAAAAAACCTCAGTCTAAAAGGTTAAAGTAACTTTGGGCACCCAGACAAGCAAGCCAAATCTCTTATGAAAGAACATACCTGAAAGGCCTTAAAGAATTTCCACGGATTAAGTTCCAAAGAACAGAAATTCTCTGGCAAGTATTACATAATGTTCAAGAAAACAAAGCAACGTGAGTGAGAGCCAACAGCAGACTCTCTCTACAAAAATTTGCATTAACTGGAATTATGATACTAAATATAAAATAAGTTTTCTTAACATGTATATAGAAATAAAAAAGGGAGACAAACTATGCTTAGAGAGAAAGAGCTAATTGAAAATAACCAAACATATCGGAGTGCCTGACTGGCTCAGTCAGTGGACATTTGACTCTGGATCTTGGGGTTGTAAGTTCAAGCCCCGCACTGGGTGTAGGGATTAGTTAAAAATAAAAAAATCTCAAAAAAAAAAAAAAAAGAAAGATTCTGCCTCCAGCTCAGGTCATGATCCCAGAGTCTGGGGATCAAGCCCTGCATCAGACTCTCTGCTTAGCAGGGAGCCTGCTTTCCTCTCTCTCTCTGCCTGCCTCTCTGCCTACCTCTCTGCCTACTTGTGATCTCTGTCTGCCAAATAAATAAATAAAATCTTAAAAAAAAAAAGATAGAAAGAAAGGAAAGAACCAAGCATAATTTTAAAGGACCAAAAAAGTAAATGACATTATAAATCAACTAGACCTAATAGATATATACAGAACATTCCATCCAATAACAACAGAGATTGTTGTTTTCCTCAAGTGCACCTGGAACATTCTCCAAATAGCATTTGCTAGGGCATAAAACAAGTCTCAGTAAATTAAGAAATCAGTATTAAAATCGTTGTGTACGTGTGTGTGTGTGTGTGTGTGTGTGTGTGTGACCAATATGGAACAAAATTAGAAATCAATAACAGAAGAAATTTAGAATATTCACAAATATATGGAAATTAAATAATATATTCCTAAATAACCAAAGGATCAAAAAAGAAATCTCAAGGGAAATTTAAAAATACTTTGACATGAATCAAAATGAAACACAACATACCAAGGCTTATGGGATATAGGAAGAACAGGGCTAAGAGGGAAATTTATACTTACAAATAAATGCCTATGGGTGGCTGGGTTATGGACATTGGGGAGGGTATGTGCTATGCTGAGTGCTGTGAAATGTGTAAGCCTGATGATTCACAGACTTGCACCCCTGAGGCAAATAATACATTATATGTTAATAAAAAAAAAGAGAGAGAGATAATAAAATAGTAACAACATGCAGGTTAAAAAAAGAAGAAGAAAGAAAAAAAGAAAGGAAAAGAAAATTCCCAAATCAAAAGCCTAAACCTCTACTTTAAGAAACTAGGGAAGGCGGGGAGGGAGGGGGGTGGGAGGATGTAAAAAAAAAAAAGAAAAAAGAAAAAAAAAAGAAACTAGGGAAAAGGGGCGCCTAGGTGGCTCAGTGGGTTAAAGCCTCTGCCTTCTGCTCAGGTTATGATCCCAGAGTCCTGGGATCGAGCCCCACATCCGGCTCTTTGCTCCGCGGGGAGCCTGCTTCCTCCTCTCTCTCTGCCTGCCTCTCTGCCTAGCTGTGATTTCTCTCTGTCAAATTAATAAAATATTAAAAAAAAAAAAAAGAAACTAGGGAAAAAAAGAAAAAAGAGCACACTAAACACAAAGCAAGCGAAGGAACAAAATCATAAAGATTAGCAAGGAAATAAGGTAAACAGAGAATTTTGAAAAATTAATGGATAAAATTAATGAAACTGGAAGCTTCACTTGTTTGAAAAGGTATACAAAATTGACAGAACTTCAGCTAGACTCGGGGCGCCTGGGTGGCTCAGTGGGTTAAAGCCTCTGCCTTCGGCTCAGGTCATGATCCCAGAGTCGTGGGATCCAGCCCCGCATCGGGCTCTGTGCTCTGCGGAGAGCCTGCTTCCTCCTCTCTCTCTGCCTGCCTCCCTGCCTACTTGTGATCTCTCTCTCTGTCAAGTGAATAAATAAAATCTTAAAAACAAAAACAAACAAAAAAAAAAACTTCAGCTAGACTGACAAAGAAAAAAAGAGAGACTCAAATTGCTAAAATCAAGAATGAAATCGGGGCACCTGGGTGGCTCAGTTGGTTAAGCATCCAGTTCTCGATTTCAACTCAGGTCATGATCTCAGGGTTGTGAGTTCGAACTCAGCATAGGCTTCACACTGAGTGTGGCGCCTGCTTAAGATTCTCTCTCTCTCTCTTTCCCTCTGCTCCTCCCCACCTGCTCACTCTCAAAAGAGAAAGAAATGAAGGAAGAAAGAAAAGAAGAGGAAAAAAAAGAAAAGAAAGGAGAAGAAAAGAAAAGAAAAAAGAAAAGAAAGGTCCCTGCCTGGCGCAGTCAGTAAAGCATGCAGCTCTTGACCTTGGGGTCATGAGTTAGAGCCCCACATTGGGTGTAAAGGTTGCTTAATTAAAAAAAAAAAAAAAAAAAGAGTGAAAGAGGGGATATCACTTCTAACTGCTTAGAAATAAAAAGTGCTATGGGGAACTACTATGTATGTCAAAAAATCACATAAACAAATGAAGAACAAATTACTAGAAAAACACCATTACCAAAAGTGACTCAAAAGAGAGAGAGAGAGAGAGAGAGAAATCTGCATAGAGCTATAAGAAGTAAGGAGATTGAATGAGCAACAATAAAAAACTTCCTTCTATGAAGCAAAACTCAAGCCCACATGGCATTCACTAGTGAGTCGTACCAACCTTTTTTTTTTCTTTTAAGATTTTATTCATTTATTTGACACACAGAGAGATCACAAGTAGGCAGAGAGAGAGGGGAAGCAGGCTCCCTGCTGAGCAGAGAGCCCAGGATCGATCCCAGGATCCTGAGATCATGACCTGAGCCAAAGGTAGAGGCTTTAACCCACTGAGGGACCCAGGCGCCCCAGTTCTACCAACCTTTAAGAAAGAATTAACATCAATTCTTTACAAACTCTTTCCAAAAAATAGAACAGATGGGTCTACTTCCCAGCTCATTCTATGAGGCCAGTATTCCCTAATACCATTAGACAAAGGTATCAGAAGAAAACTACAGACAAAAATCCCTTATGAATACAGACTCAAACCACGTGATCATCTCAACAGAGGTAGAAAGGCATTTGATACAACCCAATAACATTTCATGGAAAAACACTCAGCAAACTAGAGATACAAGAAAAAAATCCTCAATTTGTTAAAGGCCATCTATAAAAAATACAGAGCCAACAACATCCTTCCTCTTGGTTGATTTTCATACGCTTTTTGTTCTAGTCAACAATAGTTTGGGTTTTTTTTTAAGATTTTATTTTTAAATAATCTCTACACCCAGCATGAGGCTTGAACTCACAACCCCGAGATCAATAATTTCATACTCTACCGACTGAGTCAGCCAGGCGCCCCTAGTCAATGACATTTTGACTCAAGTTTTATTTCTATACACTTCCTTAGAATCTTACATGTCCTAGTTTCTTTCTTTCTGGAGTATGTATTATTTCTATTGAGATGTTCATGTGGTTTTCGTCCCTTATTCTGTTAACATAGTCTATCACATTGTTTGGTTTTCATATGTTAAGCCAATTTTGCATTCCTGTGTTAAATCCCACTTGGTCTTGGTGTACAAGACCTTATTTCAGTTTGCTAGTATTTTATGATGATATTTGAGTCTGCTTGGGATTCTCTCTCTCCCTCCCCCTCTACCTCTCCCTCTCTCATGTGCACACACTCTCTCTCAAATAAATAAATAAAATATTAAAAAAAAAAAGAACTCAGAATGGATCTAAGACCTAAATGTAAAAGTTATATGAAATTCTAAAAGGAAACATAGGAGCAAGTCTTTTTGACCTTGGATTAGGCAATGTTTTCTCAGATATGGCATGAAAGTGATATGGCACAAGTGACAACAGAAAAAGTAGATAAGTTGGAGCTTACCAAAACTAAAAAATGTGCTTCAGTGGACACTATCAAGAAAGTGAAAAGATAACCCACAGAATGGGAGAAAATAACTGTAAATCATATATTGGGAAAAGGTCTTATATCCAGGGGTGCCTGGCTGGCTCAGTCAGTAGCACATGCAATTCTTGATCTCAAGGTTGTGAGTTTGAGCCCCATATTGGGTGTAGAGATTACTTAAAAATCAAATCTTTAGGGAAAAAATGGGTCTTGTATCCAGAATATATGAAATCTCTTATAACTCATTAATAACAAGGCAGATAACCCAATTTTTAAAAATGGACAGGGAGAAAAAAATATACACAAGAGATTTGACTAGAGATGTCTCCAAAGAAAAATACATCAATAAAATTACCAGTGAATCTAAATATTGGTAACTTTTCTAGAACAAATAAAAATAGCGTATATAATCTCCAAACTACCAGATGGATAAAAATAAAATGAAGGGGAGGAAAAAGCAGAATGAATTTTTTAAAAGACAAAAAAGGACACAAGAAATAAAAACAGAAAGATAGAACAGATAGAAAGTATAAAATAATTTAAAAAAAAAGAAAGTATGAAATAAACAGCAGAAACATGTTCAAATAGAATTCTAAATGGAACACACTCAGTTTTAAAGACAAAGTTAGTTGCACAGATTTTTAAAATCTAGGTATATGTCATTTTCTAAGATATACCTGAAACAGAGTTGAAAATGGAAAGATAGGGACTCCTGGGTGGCTCAGATGGTTGGGCATTTGCCTTTGGCTCAGGTCGTGATCTCCAGGTCCTGGGATCGAACCCCATGCCTGGCTACTGGCTCTGCAGGAGTCTGCTTCTCCCTCTGCCTCTCCCCCTACTTGTGCTCTCTCTCTCTCTGTATTTCTCTCAAATGAATAAATAAAATCTTAAAAAAAAAAAAAGAAAATGGAAAGATAGGAAAAATTTTAAAAAAAAAGGTTGTGACTATATTAATATCAGAAAAAATAGATGTTAAGGTGAAAGTAAAGGACACAGATTTTCCTGTCAATGTAAAGAAGAAATTTCTAAAGGGGTCGAACAAAAGTGGAATGAATGACCTCTGGAATCACTGAATTCCCCCATCCCTTGAAAAATTCAAATTTTAGGTGATGTCCACTTGATCAGTGGGTTAGTGGGGGACATTAAACCACCACAGAAAGGATGGGACTTAATGACCATATAGTTCCTCTCTATGCTGAAATCCTAGTATTTTATCTCATTTTCCCATTGTCTTTCAAATTGTTTCATCCTCTCATGGCTAGATGACTTCCTGATTAGTCATACATCAGAAGGAAATTCTGATGTTCCCATTTCATTGCAAAGCCTCATCTTTAAAGTAACAAGTCTCGTGCATGTATGTATATGTAACAGGGTGATATCTGTGTGTGTTAGAACGTATGTACCCACACATCCACGGTTAGGACTTCAGTTTCCTCTGCTTTAAGATTTGTCTTCCAGGATGCCTGGATGGCTCAGTGGGTTAAGCCTCTACCTTGGGCTTGGTCACCATCACAGTCACGGTCTCAGGGTCTTTGGATGGAGCCTCCCCGTTGGGCTCTCTGCTTAGTGGGGAGCCGCTTCCCCTTCTCTCTGCCTGCCTCTCTGCCTACTTGAGATCTCTCTCTCTCTGTCAAATAAATATATAAAATCTTAAAAAAAAGGTAAGATTTGTCTTCCCACTGTTTGTCTGAGAACCTCCCAAAGCGAAATTTTGTCATATATCATCTAACTAAGTCAACAGCAGTTAGCAGTCAGAGTTAGTAACAGATAAGTAAAGAAAGATAAACAGAACAGAGCAACATCTTTCCAGGGTGGGGTGGGTGGCAAGTACTTGGCAATAGCAGTTAGCTGTTCTTTTGCAATACGTATCCTCAGGTTTTTAACTGCCAGATCAAGATCTATCAAAAAAAAAAAAAACTCAAAGAATTTTTTTGGAAGGTCTCTGGGGCTGGGAGTGGAGAAAGCCAGCTCTACCTGCTCCAAGATATTCCAAGGGTGGGACCCAGAGTATTTTGCCCAAGCATCTCCAGAGGATTCTGAATCACACTAGGATTGAGAAACACAAATTTAAGGTAACTCAAGGCCTTTTCGTAAAAGAAGTAAGCTCTTTTCCCAGGCTTTTATATACCATTTCTCTAGAATATTCCTTGATCATCTTCTTTTATTGGGGACACAGAGATTATAAAGACATCCGGAGGTAGTATTCCCACTTTATTCATTTTTGGGGGAAAACCATCTCAGTTCTTTGTTTCAGTCATATTTCATCTATTCTTATCTACTTTAAAAGGAGATAATGTCATTACTCACTGTGATGGTGGGAGTCTGGCCTTTGTGGTCTAAGTGATCTAAGAATGTACTCACAAGAAAAAGACAAAAATGCTCATGGTTTAATTTTCTTTGCTGGTACAGATACATAGGTAAGGGAATGTGGGTTCTATGACCCTAAAAGAAAGTATAATAATATACTTCATTATATATATTTATTATTATATAATTTATATATAAAAGTATACATAAACCAAACTAGCTGCAGGACAAGCCAAAAAGAGGAAATGAAAAAAATTTCAACTTCTGTCGTCGTTTGCTAAAGAACTGGCCTGTCATAATATGATTTGAAATATTTATTTTTAAATTATTTTTTCACGACAGTAATGGGGAAAGATTAGTAGAAAAGGTAACTGAGTTTTAGCAAAAAGAGGCTTGGAGCAAGGGAATGGCTGATTTTTTTCCCTTGTCACAAAGTCACAGAATTTAATATTTTTACCAGAAGGTGCAAAAATAAATAGACTTTACTAAACACAATCTCATTAGACACAAAATAAAGGTCTGAATCCAATTTGGCTCATTATGAATTCATTATGTAAGAGCCATTTAAGAATTCATTCTTCAGCTAGTCTCCAAGTGTTCTCCTATAGATTAAAGCTCTCTGAGAAATAATTGTCTTCCTCTTATATGTACCCCATATGTCTTCAGCACTGCTGACCATGTAATAGGATATCAAAATGCCTGTTGGTTAAATAATTGAATGCTTTTCAAAAAACATTCACCGTGAACTCACACATCCTAATGAAATTTCTGTGCACTATGTTAAAGAGAAAACTCTTAAAAGCTTCCTGAGAGCCAAAACAACTCATTTGCAGAGAAGGGAATCATATTGGCTTTCAGATTCTCCAACCTTAGGCTGGAATACAATGGAACAATGGCTTCAAAATGTGAACAGAAAGTGGATTGGAACATAGAATTCTAAACCCAGCCAATTTATCAGTCTGCAAGTCAGACTGAACAAACTCAATATTTACCTCCCTTTGTGGAGGGGAAAAAAAATCACTTGAGTATATGCTCTAAGAAAATGAAAATAGAAATGAAAAAAGATGAATATATGGAATCCAAGAAATAATTGTCGCAGCTCGGAATAGCAATAAAAAGAATCCCTAGGCTGTTGACTGGGCAGCAGGCAAAAAAGCAATTGGTCCAAAGTAAAACACATAGTCAGAAGACTTGAAGACGAATGTATTTGATAAGAAAATGGGTTTGCTTCAACAAATAATATGACTTAAGAGCTGTATGAACTTAGTGATAGAGTGAAGGTGATTATTTTCTCTGTCAATGAGAAAAAAGTAAGGCAAACAGAAACTCCCTGTAAAATGAAAACCTCTACAACAAAATCATGACCTCTATAAAACAAATCACATGTAGCATGATTCTGAATAGCATGTAGAGTATAATGAGTGATAAACCATTCAATCTTGGTATTGGAAATATTTGTTTTGGACCTACACATATTTAGGAAAAGACTTTCATTTTCTCCACCACCTCCTCCTCCTCCTCCTCCTCTTCCTCCTCCTCCTTTTCCTCCTCCTCCTCCTCCTCTTCTCCTCCTTCTCCTCCTCCTCCTTCTCCTCCTTCTTCTCCTTCTCCTTCTCCTTCTCCTCCTTCTTCTTCTTCTTCTTCTTCATAGGCTTGTGGAGTCCAACATGGGGTTGACCTCATGACCCTGAAATCAAGACCCCAGTTGAGATCAAGAGTCAATGTCCAACAAACTGAGTCATCCAGGCAACCCCATTTCCTTCATTACAAGTCCAACTACGTTTCTTCATTCTGCAGAAAATAATATCTGCAACAATTAGAGTATTTTTAAGTGTCCCTTATTGGATTTTTGTTTTCTTGAATCAGCTTATATATAATCCATAGAAGATTTGATTATAGTTCCCCAACAGACAGGAAATGTTATGAAACTTCACAAAGTATGAGTTATGAAATAGAAGGGAAAAAGAGGGTATGAAATTGTACAGGTGTACATATCCTCATTTTTTATAATGAGGGCTTGAAGATACTAACTAAATTTAAATACTTGAGGCACTATCCAAAGTTGAATGATTGGGAAAGTATTTTCTCCCTATGAAGTTATAAAGTAGAAATACTTATAATACAACTAACAAAATTTTGGGAAAAAGAGGGAATCAGAGATGGTGTCGATGAGCTCAATTCCTTATCTTTTTTATTTCCTTTAAGATTATTTATTTATTTATTGTTAGAGAGAGCACAAGCAGGGGAGCAGCAGGCAGAGGGAGAAGCAGGCTCCTGGTTGAGCAGGGAGCCTGATGAGGGATTCTGTCCTAAGACCCTGGGATCACAACCTGAGCCAACGGCAGACACTTAACTGACTGAGCCAGGCAGTCGTCCCAATTCCTTACCTCTGATTAAGTGGGAATCCATAGAAACTTTTGTGGGATAGATTGGATCATTGTTCCCAACTTTTTGCTCCCTCTTTGTGATAGATTATACATCCAGATCCTTTGTCCATATGATTTTTGCTGTGGCTCCTGGTAGGGCATAAATAGTGTCATCCCTACTCTGTTGACTCTGGGCTTAGCCATATGAATGATTTTCAACAAAGAAGTGTGTTTTGGTTGCTTCTCTTTAATTACGGCCCTCTGCCACAGGAAGAGCACACCCCAAGTGATAGACACTCCTTTAGCACAAGTCCCTAAATTAGAAGACCCATAGAGCCAAGGCTTGCCAAGTCCAACATAGTGGCAACCAATTGTTCATGAGCTTGCAGTAAGTGTTTGTTAAAAGCTACAATCTGGGGATTGTTTGTATGACAGCAAAAACTGACAAACGCACTCTGAAGTTGATAAATCAAGAATTGGAACTATAAGTGTACTATTTAGAGTTAGGAGAGCTAATTCACCAGAAGGGGCAGGGATGGCAACCACCAAACAAATGAAAGGTAGTTACCACTGGGAATGTTGTTGGGGCAGAGATTGTAAGTTTTTGCTTCATATCTTCCTGTCCTATTTGAATTTTGTAGCTTATGTATTTCTTTTATATTCAAAATGTACAAAGTATAGTGCAAACCATCCAGGAAGTGATAGGAAACTTAAACACATAAAACAGTATAGCAACCATGTGATGAGGCAGCTAATTTGTGTTGGGGACGAAATGCTATAGATACTGAAGTTATAGGAATTCAGAAAAAAGAAAAGATCAATCTGATTGAGGAAGTTGTAGAAGGTAACAAAAGTTGCAGTGGAAGGGCATCCTTAGGAATAGAGGAAAGTAGGCAAGGAAGCAAATAGCATAATGAATGTGGGGAAGAGGGAACAGGGAAGTGAGTGTGTGACTAGAGCAGAGGCTTATGGGTGAACTGTGGGCAGGAGGATTGGGACAGGTGGAAATGGGACAAGACTGTGCAGGGCCTGGAATTCCTGGCTGATGTGTGTAGACAGAGAATGGAAGAGCCCAAGAACATGTATTTTATAAATCTCTAAAAGTCAGTCTTGACTGGAAAGATTCTGCAGTCTTCTCTCCAACCCTGTGCTTTGTAACATGTTTTCTTTTAGTGATTTTTCCTCAATGCCATCTAACCATACGAGTATTCCTATGCATTTGCAGTTAAAATTGTGTCATCTCACTCCATAGCACCTCTTTGAGCTCCAAACACAACATTTCTTCCATTTCTCTTCATTTCAGGTTCATGCAATTTGATTTCCTTATAAGTAATGACTACCCAAATCTGCCAACTAAGACTTGCTTCTGTTGTCCTTGATGGTTTATTTTTTTAAAGATTTTTTTTTATTTATTTGACAGAGAGAAACACAGTAAGAATGGGAACACAAACAGGGGGAGTAGGAGAGGGAGAAGCAGGCTTCCCACTGAGCAGGGAGCTCGATGTGGGGCTGGATCCCAGGACCCTGGGACCATGACCTGAGCCGAAGGCAGAGGCTTAACCCACTGAGCCACCCAGGCGCCCTGTCCTTTATGATTTTTGTCCCCAGCTTAGATTTTCCTTCTACCTTGACTCCAGTTTTTCTTAAAAATTATATTGATCACTTTCTGACTCTTTTTAAAGTTTATTTATTTAAGTAATCTCTACACCCAATATGGGGCTCAAACTCATGATTCAGAGATCAAGAGTCACATGCTCTTCTGAACCAACTCGCCAGGTGCCCCTGATTCTTTTATCTTCAGTTTCTTAGTTTCATCTTCATTTTCAACTTCTCAGTTCCTTCTTTGCCATCATTGGCCGTATGTCCAAATGGGGTCTCCCGAGCCTTATCTGTGCACGGCCTGTTCCACCAGCAGTGCCTCAGGCTCTCACTCTCAGCATTTTCATTCCTCCATACTTATTGACCTCAGACTCCACTAAGTCCCTGATCTACCAGTTCCCCTAACTTCCCCCATTTGTTTCCATATAGGAAATATTGTAGCCCATAGAACTGTCCCTAGTGTATGTGGAATTACCAGTAAACCTGCAGTAAATCTTCCCTTTCCTCTCTGACTCAAGAAAGCCTCTTGGAATGCAAGAAACTCGGGGTGACTTTTTTTTTTTTAAAGATTTTATTTATTTATTTGACAGACAGAGATCACAAGTAGGCAGAGAGGCAGGCAGAGAGAGTGAGAGGGAAGCAGGCTCCCTGCCAAGCAGAGAGCCCATGCGGGACTCGATCCCAGGACCCTGAGATCATGACCTGAGCCAAAGGCAGTGGCTTAAACCACTAAGCCACTCAGGTGCCCTTGGGGTGACATTTTTATAGGGATAATCTGCAATCTGCTCTAATTTATGTTTTAAAACTTTACTCTTAACTTCTGGTTCCAGAACAAGATGGAATGGTGAATGAAGTACATTTCCTATTAAAAACAGCTAAAAGCCCTGGACATTGTGTATAAAATAAGCATGAGAAGACTCTGAAAGGTAAGGTGAAGAAAGCAATTTATTACAGCCCCTGGAATCTGAGAAATGACAGGGCAGTGTGTCCTCTGAATTTTCTCTTGCTTTGTATATCCTGGTCTGAGTGCTAGAGAAGCTGGCAACCTGGAGACACCATGGGAACAGATTTAAAAACAACAACAACAAGAAGAACAAAATAAAACACCAAAACCCAAGAAATGCCTGCTCTTGCTAGCTAAAGAACCAGGACAGGGGCAACCTAGAAAACTTTTACACAGCAACTCCCCAATTCCAGCTAACCTCTGCAGAAAAAAATGCAACCTCACCCCATCCCAGTTAGTGAAGGCTGAAGAGAGAGTCTGCCACTTCCTCCTTCACCCTATTGTGACAAGGCACCCCTAGGGACTCCCATCCCCTGGCTGGGGTGGTGGCAGAGAAGACCAAGTGGGGAGCCATGACTTCCATCCTGGCACAATTGACAGAGTGATTAGCACAAAACAAAACAAAACAAAACAAAACAAAACAAAACAAAATGACCCACATGCATGCAAAGGCATTATGCTGAGTTTAAAAAAAAAAAAAAAAAGTCAGTTTCCAAAGGTCACATCCTGTATGATTCTATTTACATAACATTCTTGAAATGACAAAAGTATAGAAATGAAGAACAGTGGTTGCCAGGGGTTAGAGAGAGCAGAGTGGGGGGTGTGGTGTGTGTGACTATGAGGGGGTAGCATGAAGATCTTTATGACAGAACAGTTCTTTTTTTTCCCCCTAATTTTATTTTATTTTTTTTTCAGTGTTCCAAAATTCATTGTTTATGCACCACACCCAGTGCTCCATGTAATATGTGCCCTCCACAAAACCCACCACCAGCCTCACCCCTCCCACCCCCGCTCCAAAACCCTCAGTTTGTCTCTCAGAGTCCTCAGTCTCTCATGGTTTGTCTCCCCCTCCGATTTCTCCCAACTCCCTTCTCCTCTCCTTCTTCCAGTGTCCTCCGAGTTATTCCTTATGCTCCACAAGTAAGTGAAACCATATGATAATTGACTTTCTCTGCTTGACTTATTTCACTCAGCATAATCCCTTCCAGTCCCGTCCATGTTGGTACAAAAGTTTGGTATTCATCCTTTCTGATGGAGACATAATACTCCATCGTGTATATGGACCACATCTTCTTTATCCATTCGTCCATTGAAGGGCATC
This sequence comes from Meles meles, assembly GCF_922984935.1. Lineage (NCBI taxonomy): Eukaryota > Metazoa > Chordata > Mammalia > Carnivora > Mustelidae > Meles > Meles meles. Next base: position 58,932,665 of record NC_060077.1, read on the forward strand.
TTGGTTCTTTCCACAGTTTGGCGACTGTGGCCATTGCTGCTATGAACACTGGGGTACAGGTGGCCCTTCTTTTCACTACATCTAGATCTTTGGGGTAAATACCCAGTAGTGCATTGCAGGGTCATAGGGTAGCTCTATTTTAATTTCTTAAGGAATCTCCACACTGTTTTCTAAAGCGGCTGCACCAACTTGCATTCCCACCAACAGTGTAAGAGGGGTCCCCTTTCTCCACATCCTCTCCAACACATGTTGTTTACTGTCTTGTTGATTATGGCCATTCTAATGGTGTGAGGTGGTATCCCAATGTGGTTTTGATTTGAATCTCCCTGAAGGCTAATGATGATGAACATTTTTTCATGTGTCTGTTAGCCATTTGTATGTCTTTGGAGAAGTGTCTGTTCATGTCTTCTGCCCATTTTTTGACATGATTATGTGTTGTATGTGTGTTGAGTTTGAGGAATTCTTTATAGATCTTGGATATGAGCCCTTTGTAGAGTCATTTGTGAATATCTTCTCCCATTCCATGGGTTGCCTCTTTGTTTTGTTGACTGTTTCCTTTGCTGTCAGAAACTTTTGATCTTGATGAAGTCCCAAAAATTCATTTTCGCTTTTGTTCCCTTTGCCTTTGGAGACATATCTTTTTTTAAAATTTTATTTTATTTTTATTTATTTGACAGATAGAGATCACAAGTAGGGAGAGAGGCAGGCAGAGAGAGAGAGAGAGAGAGAAGGAAGCAGGCTCCCTGCCAAGCAGAGAGCCCGATGCAGGGCTTGATCCCAGGACCCTGGGATCATAACCTGAGGGAAAGGCAGAGGCTTTAATCCACTGAGCCACTCAGGCGCCCCTGGAGACATATCTTGAAAGAAGTTGCTGTGGCCGATGTCAAAGAGGTTACTGCCTATGTTCTCCTCTAGGATTTTGATAGATTCCTGCTTCACTTTGAGGTCTTTTATCCATTTCGAGTTTATCTTTGTGTATGGTGTAAGAGAATGGTCCAGTTTCATTCTTCTACACATAGCTGTCCAATTTCTCCAGCGCCATTTACTGAAGAGACTGTATGATGGAACAGTTCTGTATCTTGATTCTGATACTTATTATAGGAACCTGCACAAGTGATAAAGTGGCACAGACCTACACACACACATTGTACCAATGTCCATTTCCTGGTCTTGATTTTACGCTATATAATTCTTTTTATGTTATAGATGTAATCAAAGGAGGACACTGTGTTCAGTTGGTAGAGCATACCACCACTGATCTCAGGGTCGTGAGCTGGAGCCCCAGATTGGGAGTAGAGTTTACTTTAAAAAAAAAAAAAATAGTGTAAACCAAGGGGGGAAATGGACAAAGGGTTACAAAGGACCACTCTGTACAATTTTTTACAACTTCCTGTGAATCTAAAATTATTTCAAAATAAAAAGTTTAAGGAAGTGTTATCTTATTTTCATACTTCTGAGAGTCATTGATGCTACAATCCAAATTTTCGAAGCACTCTGCCTTCTGGGGACAACGCTAGAATCGATTGCATTTTCCTGCTCCTTCGGAAGTTAGGTGTGGAATGGGATTTGATTTGGTCACTGAAATGCATGCATAAGAGACACTGGGGGAGGAAGTGTATAGGCCATGCGAAATCCACCACGTGTGGAAAGGAGAAAGGGAACCCCATTCCTGAGGCTTCAAGCCTAAGGCAAGGCAGCCTGGCCTTTGCTGGGAAAAGAAAAACAAGGAGTAAAAAAATCGTAAAAAGATACCGTGTACACGCTCTGCATAATTACCTCCTACTTCACGTCGTTTGGCTCCTGTGTGGGCTCATATTTGTCTACCCCTCTTTCAATGTCACCTTCTTCTGTTCTTCTCCATCCAGTCAGGATGTTTGACACACAATTCTTTGTAACGGATCCCCTCCCTCCTCCTCCCACCCACTACAGTGGGCTCAATTATTCTTGGGTAGTTTACCCTGCTTTAGGCAATCTCCACTTCTCCCCATTACAATGAATCCACAGAGGTGCTATTCTCTTTCTAGCTAATAGGGAACAAACAACTAGTCCTCGGTTCACAAATTAAAAGAATATTAGCATTATTCAAATAACGGAGGGTCAGGCAGAAGTAAGGCACTGAATTAATCATTCACTCAATGGAGCTGCTGCTCGGGTTTGCTTCTCAGGGGACTTGATGAGGCAAGGTCCGGTCCAGTAGACTAGTTCACGTAGGTTACTCCACTCTCTGTCTCCACTAATCTTCTAAAGGTTAACTTCTTCCATTGTAGACTCATAGAACTCATGAAAAACCCATAAAATCATGAAAAAATCCTTAATCATAACATTAACTGGCCCAAAGTTAGTGTTCCCCCGAAGCAAAACATCTCCACAACCAGAAGAAGCAGTGAGTCTGAGGCACAGGAATGACGGGAAACAAGAATAAAACTGAGAAGGAGTGAGGTGGCTGGGTGGTTCAGATGGTTAAGCGTCTGCCTTCAGCTCAGGTGAGTTCTGGGATTCAGCCTGTTTTCCTGCTCAGCAGAGAGCCTGCTTCTCCCTCTCCCTCTACTGCTCCCCTGCTTGTGTTCTCTCTGTGTCTGTCTCTCTGTCAAATACATAAAAAGTAAAAATAAAAAGTTTTTTAACTGAGAAAGATTATGCCAATGTCCTAACTTTGGATTCCCAGTCTGAGTCTTTACACATCCCCTCCTTGTTTTAAGATACCCAGTTCTTTCTTGTTCTCAAGGATGCTTACCTTTTTCTACCTCAATTTCCAATTCTTTTAGTGGGTAAAGTGAAAATACATTTTGAATGAATAGGAGTGGGTAGATTGAGGGTGTTCAAAGGGTTACTGTGCTTGGTTATGTAACTAGTTGCAAAAAGTGCATTTTATTACCTTGTACTGTGCAAACAGCATACAATTATCCGTTTGCTTTAAAAGTTTTTTTTTTTAATTGTGAAGAACTTGTCACAAGTAGATAAGGTACTATTATCATGGGCTACTTTGCAGCACATGGATTTTTTTCATCTATGTTTTACTGTCATAACATTTACAGACCATAAAATTCATTAGTGTCAAAACCACAATGTAATGATTTTTAGTAAATCTAGAATTGGGCAAGCATTACCACAATCTGATTTTAGAACATTTCCATCCCTCCAAAATGATCCCTTGTTCCCTTTCACATTCACTTCCCGTCCCTACCCCTAGACCTGGCAACCAGGAAACTGCCTGCATAGATTTGTCTTTTGTAGATGTTTCACAGAAATGGAATCATACAATATGGGCTCTTTTGCATCTGCCTTCACTTAATGTTTCTGAGGTCCTGTGTTTTATCTTATTTTTTTCAATACCATTTTTTAATGATTTTATTTGTTTGAGAGAGAGAGAGAGAGAGAGAGAGAGCACAAGTGGAGGGGGAGGGGCATAAGGAGAGGGAGAGCTTCTGGTCGCTGACCTCAGGTTGCTGGGTCATGACCTAAGCCAAAGGCAGGCACTTAACTGACTGAGTCACCCAGGTGTCCCTATGTTGTATCCTCTATGAATATTTCATTCCATTTTATTGCTGGAAGGCATTTCATTGTATGGACATATCACCTTTCGTTTACCCATTCACCAGGTGCTGGACTTTTGGATTGTTTCCACTTTTTGGATGTTATGAATAATGCTGCTGGTGAATGTTTCTGCACAACGTGCCATATGGCCATGTTTTCAGTTTTCTTGGGTACGTACCTAGGAAATGGAATGGTTGGGTCATACGGTACTTTTACGTATACCTTTTTAAAAAACTAAAAACTTTACCAAAGTGACTGCACCATTTCACATTCCCATCTGTCTAGTACGAGGGATCTGATTTCTCTTTCTCCTTATCAGCACTTGTCCTGGTCAGTCCTTTTTATTAACAGCCATTGATGTGGGTGTGAAGAGCATTCTCACTGTGGTTTTCTCTGTCGACTGTGTTTTGCATCTTCTCATGCTGTTCTTGACCATCGAAATATTTTCTTTGGTTGAAATATTTTCTTTTGGTTTCTATTTAACTCTTTTTCCCATTTTAAAATGGATTATTAGTTTTATTGAGCTGTAAGCGTTCTTGATGTATTTTAAATACAAGTCCTTATCAGATACATGATTTACAAATCTTTCCCACCTAGATACAGTACTTTATTTTTTTGTTATAATATTTTTAAGAGATACAAACTTCAAAGTGAAGTTTCCTTGAGGTACTCTTACCAGGCCAACCATGATTCACCTTGTTTCACAATAATTATATAAGTACCTTTAAAAAGCAACTTTTATTTTAGAATATTTGGAAAATGTAGATAAGCACAAAACAAGGTCGTTCCAGAGATAATCTTCGGTGACATCTTTTTGCTTACTGCTTTTTGGTTCTTTCTGTGACATATACAGCATTTATTAAAAAATAAAAATGGGGCCATTTAAATAATAGTACCAACATTAGTCTCAATCATTCCAGGTCTTGGATGGGAAGCAAGACACAAAGATCTCTGTATGATTTTAAAATAACAGATTAATTTATTAAAATAACTCTTGGTTATGCCTCATGTTAGTGATAGAGGACAAGGGCTGGGTCTTCTCTTTAGAGGAAGGTACGGCTGGGTAATGTAATTAGCGCTAGAAAGGAGTGTTCCCCAAGGGGGTACCGTGGAAGGGCCCTTCTCAGAGCACGACGCGGGAGACTCTTCCCCAAACAATCCTCATTCCGCAGGGGGCCAGGGCGTTTTTGTCCCCCGAGGCCTGGCTGCCTCTTCCGGCGGTGCCGGTCGGTGGCCTCGCCTCTCACCGCCCACCCTGGTCCCGGACCTCCTGCGTCCCAGTCGCCTGGCGCAGGGCTCAGAAGGGCCGCACGGAGGTGCCTCCGGCAGTCCTCCACCTCCAAGCCGGCGGCCGCACCCGCGTCTAGAGCAGCCTGTGCTCGGCCCGGGGTCGATCCAGAACCTCCTCGGCGAGGTGAGGGCACCTTCATTTCCTCCCACCCCATGATCTGCTCGACGTGAAACGGATCGAGTTTTATTTTACTTGCTGCGGTAGCCTCTTTGTCCGCACTCAGGTTTAGGTGGAGGCCACCAGCCGGAACGGCACGGGTCACGGACGGAGCCTCCCGCCCGGGTACAAGGCCGTCAGCGCGGCCCAGGGCCCCCGCCGCGGCACCTCGGCTCCGCGCCTCCCCGCAGGTCCGGCAGGCAGGGGTGGAGGCGCCGAGACGCCGGAACCACCCCCCGCCCTGGCCCCGAGGGAAGCGCCGTCACCCCGAGGTGGGCTCGCCGCAGGGGCGGGGGACAGCGCATCCGGGTGAGCGAGGCGCCCCCGCCTCCCCCGCGCAGCCGCACGGGCCGCCGCCGAGCACGCCACGCGCTGCGAGCCCTGCGCCCGAGCGGCCTGCCTTGCGGCCCCGGCCCGCCGCGTGAGGCGGCCCGGAATAAGCGGCAGCGGCGGCGACATGCGGGGCGGCCGGGAGTAGCGCGCCGAGCCCGCGAGGCCCGGCGCGGAGGCGGGGGCGGGCGCGGCGGAGGCGGGGCCCGCGCCGGGCCCGCCCGCCCGCCGGGGGAGCCGCCGGCAGTGGCCGAGGAGGCGGCGCGGCGGACGGCGGCCCGAGAGTAGCGCCCGCGTTGCGGCCCGCGGGACCGCGCCGCGACCGCCCGGGCCGGCCCCGAGGAGCGCCCGCCGCCGCCGCCGCCGAGCGAGGAGCATGGTGAGTGTCTGCCCGCGCCCGGGCCGTCCCGGAGCCGGGGCCGCTAGCGCGGGGCCGGGGGAGGAAGAGGAGAAGGAGGCCGGGCCGCGTCCCCGACTCCCGTCCTTTGTGGCCGGCGCTGCCGGGGCCGGGGCCGGGGCCGGGGCGCGGGCGCGCTCGGCGCGGGGTCCGAGTCGGGGATTCCGGTGCTGCCGGACACGCGGCGCCTCTGGCTGGTAACTGCGGCGAGCAGCGAGTTTCCGTCCTAGTTTGTCATTGAGTTAGAACCGTTTTTCTTTAGAAGACGGAAGTTTGTTTTATTGACCAGAAATCCAGCTAAATATGGCTTCTGGGTCCGGCCCGGCGTGTGGTACTTGGAGCGGTGGTGCCGGGCTGACCCTCGCCGGGCCGGCGCGACGGGGGAGGGGAGGACACGCGGGCCGTCCGGGGCGGGGGCTTCCCGGAGCACTGCCCGCGCAGCGGACCGGGCCCTGGTTTAGCAAAGGTCTGTGGATGGGAAGTAGCGGGCTTTAGGTAGTGTGGCAGCTCTTCCTGGAAGAATGAATGAATGAAATGTCATTTACTCATACAGTCAACACAATGCTCATTTAAAGATTTGCCAGGAGTCGTGATGATGTGCATTGTCATTGCCTCTCTTACCTGATCACTCTAAATGAGGGTCCTCCCTCCTGCAAACTTATGACCTTGGCCTCATTTTCAAAGCCACTGAACTAACCAGCCCTTCAACCAAAAGCGCTTGGCATTTTCTGGCAAGCATGGGCAATAGGCAAAGTAGTCTTTGGGTTTGTGAACTGTTCCTGGAGGGCAGAGAATCTTACTTTAATCATACCTTTTGCTTCATACATTAACTTATACTAATTCCTGTCAGGAACCCTGAGAAGGGGTGTGTGTATGGGGGCAGGGGGACTTGTCCTCATTTCACAGGGGAAGAAGTTGAGGCCTTAAGAAGTTGTAACTTTACCGTCACAAGCTAAGCGGCAGAGTTGGGATTCAAACCTAGGCTTTTAATTCGATACTCTTTACATCATATCTTTGTCTAGACCTGGATTGTCCATTGTGGTAGCTACTAACCACATATGGCTATTTAAATTAATTAAAGTTAATGTAAAAATCATTTGGGGCGCCTGGGTGGCTCAGTGGGTTAAGCCTCTGCCTTCCGCTCAGGTCATGATTCCAGGGTCTTGGGATCCAGCCCCGCTTTGGGCTCCCTGCTCAGCGGGGACCCTGTCGTGTGGTTCCCCCCCTCCCCACCCCGGCCTGTCTCCTCTCTGCCTACTTGTGCCCGTCTCCTCTCTGCCTACTTGTGACGTCTCTCCCTCTGTCAAATAAATAAATAAAATCTTTAAAGAAAAATCATTTGGCTCCTCAGTTGCACTAGCTGCTTGTCACGTGTTCAGTAGCTAGATGTGGCTGGTGACTGCTATTGAACAGTGCTTATCGGGACCTTACATCCATTTATTTTATTACGAAAATAAGTATTTATTGAGTGCCATCTATGAAGCAGAGTTTTAAGTCTTGTGTGTACTGTGGTGAACAAGAGAAACAGAATGTCCTTGCCTTTTTGGAGCTTGCATTTTACATTTTGACAGTTTGAGTGATGTTTCCATGGTACTTTAGAACCTTACTAATTGAAAGTGCGGTCTGTGAACCAGCAGCAGGATCCTTGTCTTCTGGAAGTTTGGAAGAAATGCAAAATCTCAGGTCCCAAACCACATCAACTGAATGAGTACCTGTTGAAGTGATTTATCAGATCACAGCTGATAGCTTACAGATCTGTTTCAGATGATTCGTTCAGAACACCAGTGACACCCAGGTTTAACAAATGTCATGATTGATTGGTAGGTCTTTTATCTTATTTATTTACTTGAGACAGAGCACGCTTGCGAGCACGAGTGGGGTGAGGGGCAGAGGTAGAAGCAGACTTCCCCCTGAGCAGGGAGCCCAGTGTGGGGCTAGATCCCAGGACCCTGGAATCATGACCTGAGCAAAAGACAGACGCTTAACCTACTGAGCCACCCAGGCACGCCTTCCCTTGGTAGGGCTTTTAAGAAGCAGGTTCTAAACTCTTAGGACCACTCACCATGTATGTAAATACTTATCAAATCCCCGGCTTCTCCAATAGAATACAAGCTTCATGAGAGCAGAGATTTTGTCTTCCTTTTCTAGCCGTGTACCCCAAAGATTTCACAGTGCCTGGTAAGCAGTAGGCACTCAGTAAATACTTGCTTAGTGTATGAATGGTCTTGTTAGGAAGTCAGAACTCGTTGTTAAACTCAAGCAATTGCAATCAGGTTAGTTTTCATGGCCCTGGGTAAGAGCATGGGACCAGAGTCAAAAACAAAGCTCTCTGTAGCTTTTCAACTCCAAGCTCCAATTACCGTGGCCTGAGTTTTACTCTTGGCTCACTTGCATGTGCCCTATTTCTCTTTTTTTAATAATATAATACTACACATTTAAATCTCAATCACTTGTTAATCCTGTATATAGGCATATATCTCTATATACATATGTATGTAAACACATTTTTTTTTTAAGATTTTATTTATTTATTTGACAGACAGAGATCACAAGTAGGCAGAGAGGCAGGCAGAGAGAGAGGAGGAAGCAGGCTCCCCCCCAAGCAGAGAGCCAGATGTGGGGCTCGATCCCAGGACCCTGAGATCATGACCTGAGCTGAAGGCAGTGGCTTAATCCACTGAGCCACCCAGGCGCCCCTGTAAACACATTTTTTAAACCAAATTCCAGACTTTATTTGGATTTCACCAGTTTTTCCATTAATACTCTTTATGTTCCAGAATCCAGTCCAAGGTACCACATTGCGTTTAGTAGTTATGTCTCCTTAGTATTTGGTCTGTGGCAGTTTCTTGTTTTTCATAACTTTGGTTGTGTTGAGGAGTACTGTCCTGGTTCTCTGATGGGTAGCTTTCTGTTGACGAGATAGGATCATCCAGTTCTGGGAAAAGTCTCTCGTATTCAGGAAAATAAGGCTGTGAAAGGAATAACTCTTTTTGCTCTTGTTTGTTTATGTAATATATATATATATACATATATATGTATATATATACATATATATGTATATGTATATATATATACATACATCTATTATGCTTATGTAACAACATACAACTTCAGTGCTTCCTTTCAGTAACAGATTTCTTGGGATGCAGTTCCTCATTTGTTGAGATTCAGAAGAGTATTATAGCATTGCACTTGTGCTCCACTATTTTAAAATACACTGAGTTTTTATTTTCGTGATGGGATAAGAGCTGGGCTGAGGTGGAGGAACAAGGAAAAAGGAGATTGCCTGAAAGAGACAGTAGGTTGGAGAGGGACCAAGGCAAATGGAGTGACAGATAATGGAGGAAGACGAGTGAGCAGCTGCACAGAAGAGAACCAGGAATGAATACTTATTGGTTGCCCACTTATTCAGTTAATATTTATTGAATGCTTCTTGTGTGCCAGTCCCAGTACTAGTCAAGATATCCAAAAGTGGGGCAGCATTACTGTAAAGAAAAAGTAAAGGATGTTGGAGAGAATGTGGGTGGGGGAACTGTGGCTTTTGGTTGGCTGGGTTGGTGAGGAAGACTTATTCGAGTCAGTGACATTTGAACTCCTCTCTGTAACTTTTGGGGACCTTCCATACTTACTCCACACTGTTTGTTCCATGATTCTCTGATTTCACAACATGCACACACACACATGCCTCGTTCTCCGTAGGAACTATGCTTATTTCAGCTTTGTGTCTTTATATATGATTTCTTCCCAAGGTGCCCCTCTTTCTTCTGCTTGTTGAAGTACTACCTCTTGTTCAAGGATTTGCTCAAATCCCATTTCCTTTATTAAGTCTTCCGCTGTTGATTTATGCCTCTGTTTGTCATTCTGCTTAAGTGAATATGGTGTTAGAGGGTAGGGATAATATTTTACATTTATATCTGTGTGTCTTCACTTAGTCCCACACAAAGCCAAGGTTAATAAAGGGTTGTTAAGAGGCTAGATCCATTCTCAAGTGTTAATATTTGGGTGATAAACCTTAGAGCAGTGAGTGAAGGTCCAGTTTTGTTTTGTTTTGTTTTTTTTAATTTAAAGATTTTATTTATTTATTTGTCAGAGAGGGAGAAAGAACACAACCGGGGGAGCTGCAGGCAGGGGGAGAAGCAGGTTCTCTGCTGAGTAGGGAGCCCAATGAGGGACTTGATCCCAGGACCCTAAGATCATGACCTGGGCTGAAGGCAGATGCTTAACCAACTGAGCCACCCTGGCATCCCCAATTTTTTTAAATTAAACTTTTTGTGCCATAATTGTAGATCCACATGCAGTTAAAAAATTTCAGAAAGATCCTATTACCAGTTGCTCCTAGTGGTATCATTTTGTAAAACTATAGTTCAGTATCAGCCCCATGACGGTATCACTGATTGAGTCAAAATACAGAACATTTCCTTTACAAGGTTTCTGCATGTTGTTCTGTAGGCACACCCACTTGCTTCCTACAGCTACCTGCTCCTTAAGCCCTGACAATCATTCATCTGTTCTCCATTTCTGTGATTATGTCATTTCAAAAATGGTTTGTAAATGGAATCATACAGTAAATACCTTTTGGAATTGGCTTTTTATCACTCAGCATAATTGTCTAGAGTTTCATCCCAGTTGTTGTGTGTATTGATAGTTGATTCTTCTGTCTTGCTGAGTAGTACTTCACAGTATGGATGTACTTTTATGGTTCTTTCAACCATTTATCTTTTGAAGGACATCTGGTTGTTTCTGGTTTTTGTTGTTACTGCACCCTTTGTTGAAAAGCAACATCTGGGGTACCTGGGTGGCTCAGTGGGTTAAAGCCTCTGCCTTCGGCTCAGGTCATGATCCCAGGGTCCTGGGATCGAGCCCCACATCTGGCTCTCTGCTTGGGGGGGAGCCTGCTTCCTCCTCTCTCTCTGCCTGCCTCTCTTCTGCCTACTTGTGATCTCTGTCTGTCAAATAAATAAATAAAATCTTAAAAAAAAGAAAGAAAAGGCAACATCTTTCCTCCGTTGAATTGGTTGTATCTTTGTAAAAAATCAGTTGGGTGTGTTTGTGAGTCTGTTCCTGGGTTCTCTCTTCTGTTCCATTGATCTGTGTGTCCCTCCACCACTATCACATAGTCTTGGTTATGGTGCTGTATAGTAAGTTGTAAGTTGGTGTAGACTGATTTCCTCCCACATCTTTTTCAGAATTGTTTTAACTACTTTTGTTTCTTTGCCTATCCATATAATTTGTAGAGTAATCTTGTCTGTATTTACAAAAAAATCTTGTTGGGATTTTGATAGGAATTGTAGTAGACCTGTTTATCATCTGGGAAGGGTTGCCATTTTACTATATTATGTCTTCCAGTCTATAAACATGGTATGTCTTTCCATTTGAATCTGCATTGCATTGTGTAGTTTTATCATACAAGTCTGCTTTATTAAACTTTTTTGGATTTGTTATGTTAGGTTTACATTTTTATTTAAAACAGTTGAAAATGATACTGTATTTTAAATTTTGGTGTCCATGGGTTGATAGCTAATATAGAGAAACATTAACTTTCTCGGGTCGATCTTGGATTCTGCAATCTTGCTGAACCCATTGATTCTAGGAGTTTTTCTGTAGGTCCCTTGTGATTTTCTAAATAGGTAACTACGTCATGTGTACATAGTGGCAGTATTATTTCTTTTCAGTATGCTTAAAACTTCCAGTACTATGTTGAATAAGGATAGTGAAGAGGATATCTTTGCTTTGTTCCTGATCTTAGGGGAGAGTATTTAGTTTTTCACCATGTTTTGGGCCAGTCTCAGCTTATCTGTAGTGGTACTATTGGCTAGAAATGCCTGGGACCACTCATTTGGTGAGCCCCCCCGCAGACATTTCCCCTTTGGGAGCCAGAGCTGTGGCTGGACCGGCCCTTGTGGTTCTCTTTGCAAGACACACCTCAGCAACAACCATTGGTGAATGGTGGAAAAGATAAGATTTATTACACATAGGTCCTATGGTACCCCACAAGCCTGGGGCCACACAGTGAGGCTGCAGATAGAGCATGCAGACCTGGGGTTCTGCTTTTAATGGGGTAGAGGCTGAGGTGTCTAGGGTTTTGCAGGTTCACTCTTGATTGGTGAATTTAAAACATAGGAGTGAAAATTAGGGATGGGAAGGGAAAGAAAGCTGCCAAATAGTTTTTTAAGTCGGATAGCTCTTTCTAAAAAAGGGCTGATGGGGAATTCATGGGTGGGGCAGTCTGGCTCTTTATCTAATTGTGTAGTTGGCATTGTGTTTATTCAAGATGCATGTCTTTCAGGTGTGTGTCTGGACAATCAAAGAGCTTAATGTCAAGCATTTATACTATTGAAAAAGCTAATTATCAGGCACCTACGCTACACACTATTAAATGTAGTGTTAACTGTAGGTTTTTTGGTAGATACGGTATCTAAAGTTGAGGAAGAGCCCACTATTCCTGTCTTGAGAGTTTTTATCATGAGTGGGTGTTGAATTTTTGCCAAGTGCTTTTTGTGCATTGATACAGTATGTGATTTTCCTTCTTAAGCATAGGAATGCAGTGGATTATTTTGATTGATTTTTTTTTTTTTTTTTTTTTTTTTGAGTTGAACCAACATTGCATCCCTGGAATAAACCCCACTTGGTCATGGTGTATAATTTTTTTTTAAATTTTTAAAATTTTTTTTAAAGATTTTAATTTATTTATTTGACAGACAGAGATCACAAGTAGGCAGAGAGGCAGGCAGAGAGAGAGGAAGGGAAGCAGGCTTCCCTGCTGAGCAGAGAGCCCAATGTGGGACTCGATCCCAAGACCACGAGACCATGACCTGAGTTGAAGGCAGAGGCTTTAACCCACTGAGCCACCCAGGCACCCCAAAGTCATGGTGTACAATTCTATATATTGCTGAATTCTTTTTACTAAATTTTGTTAAGGAATTTTTGCATTTAAATTCATGAGGGCATTTAGCACTATACATTTCCATCTCCACATTGTTTCAGCGGAATTTGTCCCACAATTAGTGATACATTATTATTTTATTTAATTTGATTCCTTTTTTTTTTTTAAATTTCTCTTGAGATTTCTTTCACCCATGGTTATTTAGAAGTGTGTTGTTTAGTTTCCAGGTGTTTGGAGATATATTAGTATCTTTCTGTTGATTTCTAGTTTAATGCCATTGTGATTGGAGAACACACTTAATGATGTTGTGATTTCAGTTTTAAATTTGTTATGACGCATTTTATGACTCAAAATATGGTCTGCCTTGCTGTATGTTCTGTGGCTATTTGAGTAAAGTATGTTTTCTACCCTTCTTGAGTGGATTGTTCAGTTAGAACCTGTTGGTTGTGTTGTTGACTTCTTCTATATCCTTGTTGGTTTTCTGGCTGCTTAGTCTGTCAGCTTTTGGGAGAAGGGTGTTGAAGCCTCTAACTGTATTTGTACATTTTTAGTTTTACATATTTTGCACCTCTCTGGTACATACATATCTAGGGTTGCTTTGTTTTCTTGGTGGATTGACCCTTTCTATCATTACATAATGTTCTTCTTTGTCTCTAGTGATTTTCTTTGCTCTGAATGCTATTTTATCTGATAATAATACTACCACTACATTTATTTTTCTCTGATTGTTTTTCTCTGTTTGGGATATATATCTTTTTCTATCCTTTTACTTTTAGCCCACATGTTTGGTTATATTTGAATTAAATTTTTTGTAGACAGCATACTGTTTGGTCATGTCTTTTTAAAAAAGTTTTTAAAGATTTTATTTATTAGAGCATGTGTGTGTGCAAACACGCATGAGCAGGGGGAGGGGCAGAGGGAAAGGGAGAAGCAGACGCCCTACTAAACAGGGAGCCCAACTAGGAACTCCATTCCTGGACCCTGGAATCATGACCTGAGCCGAAGGCAGACCCTTGATTGAGCCATCCAGGTGCCCAGGTCATGTCTTTTAATCCATTCTGCCAGTTTCTGTCTTTTCATTGACACTTTAGGCCATTTACAATTAATGTAATTATTTTTCTGTTAGGACTTAAGTCAGCCATTTTTTTTTGTTTTTTGTTTGTGCCTTCTGTTTTTTTGTTTTTCTGGGTATTTTTTTCCCTTGGCTTGTGTGGATTGCTTGAACATTTTTTTGAAAATCCGTTTTGAATAGTTTTTGAGCATTTTTTTTGGTATTTTTTTAGTTTAAAAAAATTTAAGGATTTTTGATATACATATACATACACAACTTATTGTGTAATGGTGTCATCATTTTACCTGTTTAAGTGAAGTATAGGAACCTTACTTCCTCTTACATCCCTTTACCCTCCCCAATTTTAATAAAATTATAAATATTTCTTTTACATACAATTAGAAGTACATTAGACAGTGTTACAGATTTTGCTTCCACAGTCAAACATAAATAAGAAAACTCAAGGGGAGGAGGAAAGTCTCTTTACCTTTATTTTTGCTTACTGGGTTTTCTCTTAATTTCTTAAGATTCATTATTTTGTCATTTATTTTCATTTTAAAATTTTGTTTGGCCATTCTTTAGGGTAAGTCTGCCAGTGACAAATTCTTAGTTTTTCTTCGTTTGAGAATGTCTTGATTTCTTCTTCATTCCTGAGTACTTTCTCTGGCATAGTATTCTGTCTTGTTTTTTCTTTCAGCACTCGAAAAATATGTTACCACTTCTTCTGGCCTCTGTGGTTTCTGATGCGAAATTCATTGTCATTCATTTATCCCTCTGTGGTTAGGGGGTCACTGTTGTCAGGATTTTTTTTTTTTTTTAACTTTAGTTTTCAGAAGTTTAATTATGATTCATCTTGGTGTGGATCTCTTTCAGTTTATCCTTTTGGGGGTTCACTCAGTTTCCTGAATCTGTAGGTTTATTCTTTATCCAGATGTTGGAAAATTTTCACCATTATTTGAGGACATTTTCAGCCCAGCCCTCTCTCTTTCTCCTCTCTTTTTAAGACCGATGACTTGAATGGTAAATTTTTATTATGGTCCCACAGGTCTGTTTATTTTTCTTTATCTTCTCTGTTCAGATTAATTTCTGTTTCTCTATCTTCTAGTTTAATTTCTCTGTTCCTTCGATTCTGCTTTTGAGCCCATCTCCTTATCTTCTGTTTCTTTTCTAAGGTTATTTATTTTTAATTTGTTTCAAACATGTTTGAAATTGTCAAAGCATTTCTGCCATAGCTGCGTTATAATCATTGGCAGATATTTCCGAAAAATCTGTGATTATGGTTTTGGTGTCCACGGTTGTCTTTTTCATTGAATTTGAGTTTATCCTAAGTTTTGGTATGATGGGTGATTTTTTTTTTTTTTTTTTAATTAAAACCTGTCCACGAAATTTTGGATCTTAGTTAAGCCTCTGTTTTAGCTGGCTTTTTTTGACACCACTCCAGTAGGGGAAAGAGACAGACAACTTGTGGTACTCCACTGTTATTGCTTAGAGGAATTAGGTTTGCAGGCTCCCACTTGGCCTTTCTTCACCCAGAAGTGGAGTGTTTTGTTTGCCAGGTGAGGATAGAGATCCAGGATTTCCGGGGTGATGGTGTGGAAAGGTGCCTTGATCCCAGCTGACATGGATGAAAGACTGGGCTCCTTATTCCACCATCACAGCATCACCCTAATGTTACAGCTTGGTGAGAATATGGAAGGCTAAGCTACCCACCTGGCCTAGGTGGGATCACGGTTTTTTCTGTGGTGTTTGTCTGAAGTAGAGTGGTTTTTTTTTCTGTAAGAGTTTCCTGTCTTGCTAGGATGTCCCATTTCTAGTCCTTTGGTTAGAAGGAGCAGGCTTTTGTTGGGGCTTTTTTTGTCTGCGCCTGTTGGCATTTCCAGATTGCCAGCTTATTCGGGTCCAAGTCTGGGATATATGAGGCAAAAATAAAACCCAGGAAACTCACCATTGTGTTGTTCCTCAGGTCCTGAGGTCCCTAGCTAGCCTACCTTCTTCTCTGCACACTTAATAGTCTTATGTTTGTTTTATATGTAATACTCAGAATTTTTAGTCATACTTAATGGGAGGAATAGGGAAAAGTACATCTACTTCATCTTCCCAGAAGCAAACATCCCTAAAGGATCAGTTTTTAACATTTCCCCTTGATCATGAGCTGATTCTTTTCCAACATGTAAAAAATGATTTATATGATAAGTGAAAGAAAAAACTTCTGATATGTAACTACCAAATTTTTTAAATTATTAGATTTTGTAGATATAAAATTTCTGTCAGATTGCTGTGAGTTTATAAATGCTTTCTCTCAATCTCTGCACATCCCTTTTCATGGAGTAGGCACAAGCGATTTGCTCTCCAGGGACTACACTTAGACTAGCACTGCCTTGGGTATACTACTTGATTCTTTCCGAAGTTATAAATCAATGATTAGCAGTTCAGCTTAGTTCTGCTCTGCTGTTTTCCTTGTATTTTTGTAGGTATGTTCTCAGTGTGAAACTTTTTTAGTCCTTAAGGAGAAGGAATGCTTGGGATTGTTCAGGGTAGCTATGGTAATGGTGTTGAGTGTTGAGAGTGCATCTCTGGTTTTATGGGACCCATTTCTCCTTTTAATTTTTAGAATTCTTCAAATTTGTTATCAAATAAGTTCTTGTAAATGCCTGTAAGAATCTTTTGCAGTCGTTGCAATTTATGACTTCTGAGTTACACAGAGAACATATGATTGTTTTCGGTTCTGTAAAGATGTCTAAGTATAGGCTTCAGTATGTTTTTGTTGTTGTTGACAACCTCAGCTGTAGGACAGACACTAAGGGGTACGAGGCGAAGCCTTCTGGGGAGCCATGAGTGATTTGACTCAGGGTAGGATGATTTTCAGTATATTTTTTTGTCTTTGGTAGTTATGACTTCCTTCTCATTAAAAAACGTTTATTTGAAATATCAGTTCAGTTATTAAAAGGAGCGAAATTTATATTCCGTTGGGAGACCCACATGTTCAGTTACTGAATTGTTCTTTGAAAACTTCGCATTGCCTTTTATAATTTATTGTTTTCCTTAGTTAAAATTTCTTGCAATGTCATAACTCTCATTTTTCTATCCCTAGGAATAAGTGGGTTGTTAGTACAAACTTTACTGTTATCCCCAAGTTCCTGTGCATTGGGGGGATTTCAGGGGGTAAGAGGGCAGCACTGTCGTGGGGAGGGCTGTCTGCTTCAGAGAGTGAAGTCCATCTATATTCTCATAATAAGATTATAAAACTTAATTTTTATTTTTATTATTTTTAAAAATATTTATTTATTTATTCAAGAGAGAGAGAGTAAGTGCTGGGAGGGGCAGAAGAGGAGGGAGACAGACAAGCAGATTCTACTGAGCCCAGCCCAATGCCCCCTGAGATCATGACGTGAGCCAAAACCAAGAGTCAGATGCTTAACCGACTGAGCCACTCAGGTGCTTCACAGAACTTTATTATTTTAGGTGTTGTTGTGCAAAGAGAGCACTATCTATTATAATTAAACTGTTGTAGGGATAATAGTCATGAGAGTTTCAACTTTTACTCAAATTAGGCACATAAGAGAACTAAAACACCTTTGCCACTGCCCATGGAAAATGGGGTTGGGATGGTCTTTGATCTGAAACTTGGGAGGAGATTGAGAAAGTAGAGGGAAGAAGAGGATAGCTAATTGTAGGCTAACAGTCTTTGAACAGGGCTGGAAATCCTTTGATGAGCAACCTCCAGGGAATTTTAGTGCATGAACTATAAGGATGCCCCTGGAGAGAAAGGAGCTTTGTGGTGGAAGCTTTTGTCTGGAAATGCCCTTGAGGAGGGAGGGTATATTACTGGTAACTTAAGCTGGTGCTTATCAACTGGTGGTGTGTGCTCTTGCCTCAGAAGGGAAAGTTTGAAGAACATTAGGGGAAGAGTGATTTGGTTCAGAAAGACTGGGATGTAGGCTATTGCTAATTGGAGATGGGGCACTGAAACACAATGTTTATAGCACTGACCTGTGCCAAGTGCTAGTCTAAGGCTTCTGCTTATATTAGTCTCTTAATTCTTTATACCAACTCTTGGAGGTAAATACTTTTACCATTATCCCCACTGTACAGATGAAGTAATTGTAGCACAGAGATTAAGTGGCGTATCTGGGCTCTGCATCTGTCCTGGTTCCTGTGCATTTAGCATGGCAGTCTGGGTCCAGAGCTTTTGGTCATAACCACCAGACTACTGCCTTGTTAGAATAGGGTGGACAAGATTGATAGGGGTTTTGAATACCAAGCAGAAGAGCGTGGATATTATTTGAAAGGCAGCCATTGAAGGATTTTGAAGGGAGTATTGGTCAACATCAGAATTAAGCTTTAACGTACACATTTTAAAAGATTAGAGGTAGGAAGTGAGGTTAATGCAATAGGCCAGTTGTGTAGGTTAAGAAAATACAGGTGCGTTTTTAGAGATGGGAGCACTTGTTGTTGTCAATGGGTTAAGGAAAGAGAGAAGTCAGTCACTCCACCTGTAAGAGGATGCCATTACCAGCAACGGAAAAATAAACAGTTTGTTTGAGGATGGTTAATGAGTGTGTCTTGAAGCATGTCCAGTTGCAGGTATCAGAAAGGGACTCCAGAAAGGTGGAGTTACCCTGCAGGCATCATAGTTGCAGAACTTGATCTTGGGAGAAGAGGTAATGTCTGGAGGCACAGATGAGCATGATCAGCTTTGGGGTGGTGAAAACAGAGAGTGGTAGAGAGGACTAAGAAATGAACCTGAGGGAATGCTTACAGTTAGGACTCTAGAGGAGGAAAGAGTCTTTAACATTCTCATCGAGTAAATATTTATTGAGTGCTATATGCTAGATAACTGTGAATACAAAGTGACTAAAACAGACATGTATTGGCCATACGCTCCAATGGGGTGGACAGAAATAGAAACAAGTAAATAGAGGAAATGACATTTTATATTATTTTGCTTTATTTTATTTTATTGGGAAATGACATTTTAGCTGAGACCCAGAGTTCAAAATATTTTTAATTCAGAGAGTGGTAGCAAGAGGATTCCAGGTTAAAAAGAAGTGTGGAGAGACCTTGTAGCAGAAGAGAACTCATTCTGTTTAATGAACTGTGAGATCAATGTGGCTGAAGGGCTACTGGTGCAAGGGAAAGAGGGTGAGCTGAAGGGAGAAAAATGGGCATGAGACAGATGTTCGGGGGAGACGATGCAGACTGTAGTCTCAGTGCTCTTGAAAGGTTTTGAGCAGGAGAGAGCGCTGTTTTGAATTTTAAGCAGACCCCTGTTGCTGCAATGTGAAGAATGGATTTGGGCAAGAGGATAAGATGACTAAAAGAGAGACATGGAAACCAGTTGGGAGAATTGCAGGGGCCTGGGCTCCAATGGTGACAGTGGATCTGAGGCCTAGGGCAGCACTAGGGTTTCTTTGAGCAAACTGCTCTGGCTCTCCCGGGCCTTTCCCTTGGTGCCTCCCTTCCCCCCCACCCCACTGCTCCCTTTATCATATCATGTATCAGGTTCACACTGTCATTTTATCTGGGTCTCTTCTGGACTGAATTCCTTGGGCAGGGTTAGGGAGCTTGTTTTACTGGTCTGTTAAGCACCAGTCCCCACCGCTGAGAAGTGATCAATAAGTGTTGAGAAATTCAGTGTGCTTATCTTCAAAGGTGTAAGACTATGGTAAGGTTTCAGAGTGAGTCTTTCTTCTGTAATTTTTCTCCCAGGGAGAAACTCTGACCTGGGTTGACACAGGGAAAGCGTGTGCTGACTGGGGCCTGTGTGTCATTCAGAGGTCTAACTGCAGGAAGGTGTGTATGATTTCCATAGCAGGAGAATTGGAAGTGGGCAAAGTCCAGAAAGCCAGGGGAGACCTTATGAAGAATGGTAGGTACTGATACCAGTTCTGCTGAGCGGGCAGGAATGTGAAAGATTTCTTCCTCTTCCTTGCTGTCTCTGCTCTCTACAGTTTTAACAGAGAGGTAGGAACAGAAATCACATCACATGTGCTAAGTGGGGACAGTGAGTGTGAACCATTCCTTGAAGGAAGTATTGTGAGGAGGAGAAAAGGGGAGAATGCAGCTTGAATTGGGGTAGTTGAGGGACATGTTTTTTAGGACAGGAATGAGCAGAGCCAGTTCTTTGTAAGCAGTGGGGGGTGGCCAATGAGGCAGGGAAGTACGATGCATGAGAGTCAGTTGGCCCCGGGCAGGGGAAGGGTAGTGTGGTGCATGGAGAGGATAAATACCCATTGAAAGAGGGGGCTTCTAGGATTTTGCCATTTGGGTGTGCTCATTCAGTGATGGCAGAGGATCCTAGTTTACCAGAGAAGCCAGGAATCCTGATTTGTCAAGCAAAGTGTCCCAATTTGTAAATGTTGACAAGCAGTTTTTAAGAATATTTTTTTGTGGAGAGGGGAGAGGCAAAATGCTCTTCTCTGGGCACAGTTCACTTGAAAGTACCGCAGGAAAACGGTCTAGTGAAGTCGGTTGGCGAGTGTGAAAGAGGAGAGGGGGAATTGTGCAACAAGGCTTCCAAGGCTGTGGAACGGCGTGCAGGTAAGTGCACGAGTGAGGAACATGATCCTTGGAAAGCAGGAGGGACTCTGAGAGAGGAGCGAAGGGAATGTGAGGTGAAAGTGAGGTCAGGGGACTTTGGTCCCAGGAGGTGAGATGGTAGAGTCAGTGGCCAGGACTACGGGAGCTGACTCCAGGGGCGCATACAGGAAGGGGGTGGTGAGGGCAGTGCAGGGGAGGAATTTTCAGAGAGTGTGAGGGCCTCGCCTGGCTACTTAGCATGGCTGTGCAGTTGACTCAGCCAGCTTTTTTTCAGAACTTTGTGATGTTAACGTCCTGGATATTGAAGCAGGAAAAGTGGATGGTGGGACTTGTCTAGGGTTAGGGATTGAAAGGCTGAAGATGTCCAAAAGGTGACAGATTTTGTATGTGTGTCAAAAAGGGCATAATCACAATAGTTACATGACTTCTAGGTTGGTAGCCAACTAAACACGTGAATCTAGAAACCTGGTTAGTTGGGACAGGACAGGACTTGGAAGCAGTTGGGGGAGAGCCAGTTTGGTGGGGTGGGGGGGGCGGTCTAAGCAGCAGGTGGTCAGGAGATGGCAGTTGAGTGATGGTTTGCATCTGGCTTTGGTTTTGGCTGAAGTGTCAGTTTACAGTGTTGATAAACAGCTTGGTGTTGGGCCCTGAGACAGAACACGGAGCACCAGGATCGAGGCTGCTGAGGAAGAAGTGGTAGAAGTTGCCTTGATCGCTGGAACAACAGGATTGAGGGAGGTAGGAGGTGGAGAGGAAGATGGTGGATTCAGTGCCAACGTCAGCTCACTGAGGAAGTTGGATGGTCCCTTGAAGATCAGTCTCCTAATATAAGGGTACATCTTTTTTGGGGGGCAGAGGTGCTAAATTATGTAGCAAATTTGACTAATTTACAATTCAGATTTAACTATCACAATATGCTGTTGTGTAATATATGAAATATCCTATGTGAAATAGGATATAACGAGAAGTAATAAAATAATATATAAAAAGATTCGGATTGAGCCGTTTTGATTAGGGCTGGCAAGGTGGAGCCTACCAGGGATTCATTTTACTTAACACCCACAGGTGTGCCCAATTGCTGGTCCTGACCTGTTCTATTCTCATTTACCAGCAACTCCCAGATTTGTGAGAAGTGGGATTGACTAACATGGTCATGCCATCACTTGGGAACCTTAAAGTACTTGCAGTATCACTTTCTGAGTGGTCAGGGGCTTGAAAAAGGTCTTCAAATTTCTCTTAAACTTTAACTTTCAGCAGTGCCAGACTACCAGTTTGTTTAATAACTGCCCTTAAATCAGTAACAAACTGCTGCCTGTACACTCGCCACCATCCAAACAAAAACTAAACTTAAAAAAAAAAAATAATGAGTTTAGGGATGCTTTCTTCTCCTCCTCTAATGTCCATATATTTCTGTATAAAAATACTACTGAGAAACTAAGAAGAATAAGGTAAAAATTTTCTTTGCATTATTAAATCTAACTGGAATTTTTCTTAATAGAAAAACAGTAGCATGTTCATGTAGTAAAATATCCTGACCATACCAAAAAGTATACAGTGAAAAGTAGTTCTTCCATCTTGGGGGTTTTTGTGTGTGTGGTTTTTTGTTTGTTTGTTTGTTTTCATTTGAACATTGTAAATGGAAGACACCTATATTTCTGGGCCATCTGAGAGTTGTCTCAAAAATTTTTTTTGTGAATTAGAATATTATGAAGGGATATGATAATTAAGACAGAGGGGAAATAAACCCACCAATTGGATGTGATTTGCTAGTGGCATTTTTTAAAAAAGTTAAATTTGGGATGCATTTTGAGAAATGGTAGAAAATAGGGAATGTGTATTTTAGAAAGAGAAGATGTTGTAGACTAGGGAAATGGGGGGAATTTGAGGAGAACTTAAGACACTTGAGTGCTGGATGTAGAGATTAGGGTAGATTATGTCAGAGTGGAGAGAAGTACAAAGTCACTTAACATGAGTTTATCTGAGTCCTGAACTGGGCTAAACTCCTTTTCTTCAGTGATTCAACATAGAAGCTAAAAACAGTGGCTTGATTCAGATTGGGGGGAAGGTGGAAATAGGTAGTTAAGTCAAAGCAGACTGGGATTTAGTGATTTAGACTTGGATAGTAAAAATAGAATTTTTGGAAAGTGTTGACTTTAAACCTGAACCAGACCTGTTGGATAACTTTTATTTGTTTTGTTACTTCTGAATAGTTTCTTGCTATTGAGCTGTAACAGAATTTACCTTCTATAGGCCAAAGTGTGCTGACCTAGGGAAAAGAACTTCCACCAGAGAGAGTGAGAGGGGGAAGGCCTCCCCCTTTGTGTTCTTGTATAGATGTCACCAGTGTACCTGAGGTTATGCTTTTTATCATGTAAGTCTTTGAAAGAGGTCTCATAAAACTCTTTGCCCTGCCATTTCACTTGGCAGAAAGTGTGGCTGGGCAAGTAGTTGGGCTCTCCTTCCCATGTAACTGAACCTCTCCAGTGATGGTTTGACCAGATCTCTGGGGCAATCCTTCCTATCCCTGCACTGGAAAAAACTGCCCCATTGCTTCACAACTTGGCCTTCTGGCTTTTCCCAGTACTTCCAGAAACACTTTTCTAAGACTTCCTTTTTTATCCTTACAGAGTCCTAGTTCTACTCTTCTTGAGTCTCAGCACAGTACCTTTGTGCTGTATTCAGTGACTGATCTTAGTTGGCCTCTCAGTTGGGTTCTTTAGCTGCAAGCAGTAGAATTCAGCTCTACCTAACTTAAGCAAGAGGTAAATTATTGGAAAGGAATTAGAAACTGAACTGACAGAACTAGTAGAGAACCCAGATTGGGGGACTGGGAAACAAAATTACAGGAATGATCTCCCCTGGGATGTCACCACTGAGATGATGAACTCCATTTGTTTCTTTCATTTTTGCAAGTAACTTGCTCAAGATTTCAGACCCCATGGGCGCCTGGGTGGCTCAGTGGGTTAAGCCTCTGCCTTTGGCTCAGGTCATGATCTCAGCATCCTGGGATCAAGTCCCACATCAGGCTCTCTGCTCAGCGAGGAGCCCGCTTCCTCCTCTCTCTCTCTCTCTGCCTGCCTCTCTGCCTACTTGTAATCTCTCTCTGTCAAATTAAAAAAACGAAAAAACCTCTTTAAAAAAAAATTTCAGACCCCTGGAGAGCACATCTGATTGGCTAAGCCTAGGTCTTGCTTAGTGGTGAAGGGAGGAATTTAGTTGTAGGAACTGCCTGGAGTCCCTGTGGTCTCCATAGTGGGAAGGTAGATGGATGGGTTTGCATGTCAGCAAGACTGTACAAGACCAGGGAGATGTAATTCTTCAAAAGGAAATTAGGAAGGGGAAGCAGATGGATGCTGGACATCTAAAAAGAAATCTCTTCTATAGGCCCATATTTGGCATTTGAAAAAAAAATTATTTTTTTTCACGTCATAGTAGTTTACCTGTATGAGACAAATAATAGCAGGAATATATTTAGTACATGCTAGATATGATTTATACTCTGCCTGATCCCAGCCCTTTACAGACTGCCCTTTTAATAGTCAGGATAATCTTGTGATATGGGTAATCACCTGTGTGAACTTGATACAGGTGTCAGAGCCAGCTGCAAACCCAGGTAGTCTGGTGCTGCATTGCCTCTACGCTAATTAAAAAATAACCATGAATTAGTTAATACTTTTTCTTTTTTTTTTTTTTTAAGATTTTATTTATTTATTTGACAGAGATCACAAGTAGGCAGAGAGGCAGGCAGAAGGGGTGGGGGAAGCAGGCTACCTGCTGAGCAGAGAGCCCGAGGCGGGGCTCCATCCCAGGATGCTGGGATCATGACCTGAGCCCAAGGCAGAGGGTTTAACCCACTGAGCCACCCAGGTGTCCCAATACTTTTTAAAGATTTTATTCATTTGAGAGAGAGAATAAGTGGGACAGGAGGGGCAGAGGGAGAGGGAGAAGTGGGCTCCTTCTTCAGCAGGGAGCCTGATGTGGGGCTCTATCTCAGGACCCTGAGATCATGACCTGAGTCCAAGGCAGATGCTTAACCCACTGAGCCACTCAAGACCCCTGAATTAGTTAATACTTTTAATTGGATTTGGATTTTATTTATTCTAGAATACCTGTACATACTTTTAAACAGTTTGAAAACATGTTTCTCTGTATAACACAAGCATGTTATATAATTTACTCAAAGAGTTAGGCATTTCTTCAACTTCCCAAGGCTCTTTGGGCTGTAGACTAGGAATCATCATTTTTGGACCCCAGATAATCTAAGACAATCATGGAAATCCTATTCCCTTTGCTAAGGATTGATTCAGAAATAGGGATGTGGGGCGCCTGGGTGGCTCAGTGGATTAAGCCGCTGCCTTCGGCTCAGGTCATGATCTCAGGGTCCTGGGATCCAGCCCCGCATCGGGCTCTCTGCTCCGCAGGGAGCCTGCTTCCTCCTCTCTCTCTGCCTGCCTCTCTGCCTACTTGTGATCTCTCTGTCAAAGAAAGAAAGAAAGAAAGAAAGAAAGAAAGAAAGAAAGAAAGAAAGAAAGAAATAGGGATGTTACCATTTTAGGCTGAAGAAAGTTTGCAGAAGCTTCTAAGAAAGACTTTTTCCTTGACTTTTGCATGGGAAGAGGCCACCTCTCCGTGTAGACATTGCCATATGTGAAAATGAGCTCTGAGCTGCTGCTACAGCAATCTTGTTATCAAACCTAACGAGGAAACTAGCTCAGGAAGATGGCAGAACTGAGAGGACTGTAGAGGGTTGGAGCTAAAGCTGCTTGGTTAAGCCAACCCTGAATTTCATCCTACCCATGGCCTACCAGTTATATCTTTATATTTAAGCAGTTTGAGGTGTGATTACTGTTCACTTAACAGCAAATGGTGTCCCAACTGATGTAATGCAGAATTGCACAGGAAGAGATAACAAGATTTTTTCTGCTGAATGTTCAAAGTAAAATAATCAAGATACTGTTAAATAGGCTAGTACCCTAATCTGGCAAGGTAGTAACTGCATGAGTCAGAGTCGAAAAGGACCTGGGTTTTAGTTTCTCCTTAGCCATTAACTACCTATGTCACCGGATTTAAATTACCTTACCAATAATAAAAAGGAGATTGCCCTGGAGATGCTATATTGGATTTTTCATCTCAAATATTCTTTAATTTTGGAACCCATGAAAAATATCTAGCTAAACTTGATTAGGAATTAAGAAGATGTTTTCTGTAAAGCAGTGAGCCATCTCAGATTTGTACTATAATCCAATAGTGCCAAGACATTCGATTTGTACAACTTGTCTGTAAGTAGCACTGACAAATCTTTTAACGGTGTTATTAAAGCTTTTTTTTTTCTTTTTTTTTTTTTTTTTTTTAATCCTGAGGGCTTACAGTCAGCAGTACTAGGGCACCTGGGTGGCTCAGTCATTAAGCATCTGCCTTCAGCTCAGGTCATGATCCCAGGGTCCTGGGATCCAGCCCTGCATCGGGCTCCCTGTTCAGCGGGAAGCCTGCTTCTCCCTCTCCCACTCCCCCTGCTTGTGTTCCCTCTCACTGTATCTCTCTCTGTCAAATAAATAAATAAATCTTTTTAAAAAAATCAGCAGTACTTTTTTTTTCTTTTAAGATTCTTCCGAATGTTCAGACGGAGAATCTCTCTCTGTCGCTGTGTGTAACCTTTTATTGTGGCTTATATGTAGAAATAGAATGGTATAATGAACTTCCCATATATTCATCTTCTCACCTTGGGAATTATCAGCATTTTGACAGTCTTGAAACCAGTAGCTTATAAGCGCTTACATTTCACTCTTCTAGACAGACTTTTTCCCAAGTAAACTTTGGAGTTAAGTTAGGTCTCCGTTGCTTTTCGGGTTTCAGTTGCCTGCATATGTTTATTTAATATTGTTCTTTTCGGCATCAAAAGAAGTTACAACACTGTGAAAACTAAAACTTTATATTAGCAATTATGGGCTAACAATTGTGAGTATTTAGGCATTCGTATTTGTACATGTCAAGGTAGGATGAGTTATGCAGTACTAATCTACACCCTCCAAATCTGGGTCTTACAACAATGCAAATTGTTGGCTTTGTTACTGGTTGTCTTGGCACTCTGCTCGACTTCTCCCTCCTCAGGGACCCCTGCTAAGGGAGCAGTTACTGCCCTGTATGTTGGCAACATTGTCACAGAAGGATAGACAGCAGGGTAAATAGAGAGCAGCACTGTCTCTTTAAGCTTCTTTGTGGAATTAAGGCATGTCATTTCTAGTCACGGGTCAAAGAAAGTCACATGGCTAAACATATTACAAGGGGATGGAAGAATGCAAAACTGCCATGTGTCTGAAGAGAACCAAAAAAATTTGGTGGCTAGAACTAATGACTATCACAGCTTTGTGAAAAATACAACATCTCATCTGCCTTTGAACTTTATGTGTTAACAGCTCAGGTTTCAAGACCCATTTACCTTTTTTTTTTTTTTTTTTAAGATATTATTTATTTGACAGAGATCACAAGTAGGCAGAGAAGCAGATAGAGAGAGAGGAGGAAGCAGGCTCCCTGCTGAGCAGAGAGCCCGATGCGCGGCTGGATCCCAGGACCCTGGGATCATGATCTGAGCTGAAGGCAGAGGCTTTAACCCACTGAGCCACCCAGGCACCCCAAGACCCGTTTACCTTTTAAGACCAAGTATTGGCAGTGTTACTAAAATTAAGCTCAGTGTTTTCTTAACTCTTGCTTATTTTATTTATTTATTTGTTTATTTGAGAAAGAGAAATGCACGTGCTTGCAGTGTTGGGAGGGAAAGGAGGAGGGACAGAGGGAGAGGGAAAGAGAACCTTTTAAGCAGGCTTCACGCGCAGCGCAGGCCTGGATCTCACGACCCTGAGATCATGACCTGAGCCAAAATCCAGTCGGATGGTTAAATGACTGAGCTACTCAGGCATCCCAGTTCTTGTTATTAAATCCTCTTTTAGATCAGATAATTAGAAAACATCCTCAAGAGAGAAAATGCCAGTTTCTAGGATTGGATCCTGGTTCTTTTTTTTTTTTTTTTTTTTAAGATTTTTTTTATTTATTTGGCAGGGAGAGAGGCAGGCAGAGAGAGAGAGAAGAGGAAGCAGGCTCCCCGCCAAGCAGAGAGCCCGACGCGGGGCTCGATCCCAGGACTCCGGGATCATGACCTGAGCGAAAGGCAGAGGCTTTAACCCACTGAGCCACCCAGGCACCCCTGGATCCTGGTTCTTTCTGGAAGATAGACTTTTCAGTTCTCTCAGGTGATACAGTGTACCAGGGAAGAGGCAGAATTACTGCTGTAGGAAGAGTGGAAGAAGGGGTATTCTGTGGTGTTTTTAGACAACTCTAGAAGTTGCATATGAGACTTCGGTCATATTTTATCAACTAGAATTTCATTGCAAGGGATATTGGGAAACATATCTTCATTCCAGCAGTCTATGGGTCTGGTAAAAATCGGGGGACTGAAACTGCAGAAAAGTTGGGCATGAGTATTGAGTGACACCTCTTAGTCTGCTTTATGTGTCTTAAAAGAAAACTCTTGCTTGAGGTGGTCCGTGTGCTCTGGTATGAAGAGAGTCTAAATTACCTCTTAGCATTTCCTTCTTTCATTTTATACCCTTTTGTACTTGAGTTTCCGCTCCATTAATTGGTTCAGCCAAAACCAAGATTTACTCGTGTGTTCATTTATTAAACATTTTATTGATGTCTGTGTACTTCAGGTATGGCCCTAGGTATTGAAAAGATACAAAAATGAAACAATGTATAATTAATGCCCTCAAGAAGCTCACATTTTGACACAGAGAAAGAAATGTGTAAGTAAGTAGTAACAGTGTAGTGTGATAAATGCAATGACGAAATTTTTTGTCAAAGGTGTAAAGTATATCTACTGGACTGACAAAGAATGTTGGCTGTATCTTCTATCTCTTTTCTTCAAGTCCTGTGACATGAAGACCCACACCTTGGCTCTGACTAAGCATTAACCATGACAGGGGTGGTGTCAGTCCAAACTGGGATATTCTTTCTTACAAGAATTTCCCAAGTCTTCCCTATCAATGAACAGAATGAAAGCTTTTTATTTTTAAAGATTTATTTATTTTACAGAAAGAGAGAGAGAGAGCAGACCCAGGTAGGGGAAGGGACAGAAGGAGAGGGAGGGAGAATACTCAGGAAGTCTTCCCACTGAGTTGGGAGATTACCAGGACCCTGACTGAGATTATGACCTGAGCCAAAGTCAATAGTTAGCCTATTAACTGACTGAGCCACCCAGGTGCTCCCAGAATGGAGCTTTTTAAAAACAAATCTCTAAGCCTATAACTGTAAAAGAGCAATATACATAACACTGTATGTACAGTGCTTTATGCCATGGAAAATTCTTCTCATTACAAATCCCAGCTTTCCACATAATCCAGTTACCTAGTGTTGTGTTTGTTTGTTTTTTTAATTTTTTATTTTATTTTATTATTTATTTATTTATTTTTTTATTATTATTTTTTATTTATTTGACAGAGAGAGATATCAAGTAGGCAGAGAAGCAGGCAGAGAGAGTGAGAGGGAAGCAGGCTCCCCGCCGAGCAGAGAGCCCGACGCGGGACTCGATCCCAGGACCCCGAGACCATGACCCGAGCCGAAGGCAGCGGCTCAAACCACTTTATTTATTTATTTGAGAGAGAGAAAGAGCCAGAAAGAGAGAGATGGAGAGAGAAGGAACAGAGGCAAAGGGAGAAGCAGACTCCCCTTTTAGGTGGGAGCCCGATGAAGGACTCAGTCCTAGGACTCCAGGATCATGACCTAAGCCCAAGGCAGACGCTCAGCCGACTGAGCCACCCAGGTACCCCCCAATTACCTAGTTTTATGAAAGCCAGGTTTTCTTTTGAACATTTCTTTACGTGACAGTCTTTACATTGACTTACCAATGGTGTTTTGTTTTACTTGAAATCTCATCCTCATTGACTTTTCTTTTTTATGTCTTTAAAAAGTTGATCTTTGATATTAGTGGTGCTTTAGGGGATATCTACACAAAAGCTTAGATTGAAATGAAATTTTTATACAACAAAAAATTCAGGCTGGTTAAAATGCTGTCAGCTTATACAGAATATATGGAATAAAATGAAAGTAATAAAGCATTGTTTCTGCAGCCCATCTCCTGGTATGTGGAAAATAGCTTTGTTTTTCAGACCTCTTCCTTGAAATGGTCTTTTCTCCTTGATTATTTTACCTGGAGCCCATTACTACCATTGAGCCTCCTCTCTTTTTGCTCTGTCAGATTGTGTTCGTTTTATGCGTTGAAAACACTATTTTCCGTAGTAGATTATTTGGATTAATTATAGCTCCAAATTTTAGTTCTTTACTGTCTTGATACTATAGATACTATTGGGACTGTCTCCCCAAGAAGTTTTCCTATAATAGAATTATAGCTGACCCTTGAATAATGTAGGTTTGAACTGTGGGGGTCCACTTATATGTAAATATATTTCACTAAATACAGTCCAGTACTGTGAACGTGTTTTTTCTTTATTAAGATTGTAACATTTTCTTTTCTTTAGCTTATTTTATTGTAAGAATACAGTATATAACACATATACAAGATATATGTGTTGATCTAATGTTTCTTTTATCAGTTAGTAGTTAAGTTTCTGGGGAATCAGAATCTATACATTGACTTTTTACTGCATGGAGGTTGGCACCTCTAATTCCCATAGTGTTCAAGGGTCAACTGTATTTTCAAAAGTGGAAGGTAGGAGGGGCGCCTGGGTCACTCAGTTGATTAAGCATCTGCCTTTCTCTCAGGTCATGATCCTGGAGTCCCAGAATTGAGCTCCACATCGGGCTCCCTGTTCAATGTGGTCTCCTCTCCCTCTGCCCCTCACCCCACTCATGTTCTCTCTCTTTCTCTCAAATAAATAAAGGGAATTATTTTGTTGTATTATGATCTGCTCTGTGCCTAGTATTTATCCCTTTAGATTCTCTGCTTTGTTTTTTTTTTTGTTGTTGTTGCTGTTGTTTTAAGATTTTATGTATTTATTTGGCAGAGAGACAGCGAGAGAGAAACACAGTCAGGGGGAGTGGGAGAGGGAGAAGGAGGTTCCCCGGTGAGCAGGGAGCCTGATGCAGGGCTGGATCCCAGGACCCTGGGATCACGACCTGAGCCGAAGGCAGCCACTTAACGACTGAGCCACCCAGGCGCCCCAGATTCTCTGCTTTGAATGACATATGTTGTAATAATGGGATTCCAAATAATATTTAATACTCTTCATGTTTAAAAATGAAATTAACCCCTAGGATTTTTTTTAAGGTTTTATTCATTCATTTGAGAGAGCACAAGCAGGGGGAGGGGCACAGGGAGAAGGAGAAGCGGACTCCCCAATGAGCTTGGAGGTTGACGTGGGCTGAATCCCAGAACCTGGAAGTCATGACCTGAGCAGAAGGCAGACATTAAACCGACCGAGCCACCCAGTCACCCCAATCCCTAGGATTTGAATTGTCTTCCCTGTGCATTTGTTTCTTTTTGACAGAGGTAGAAAATAGTTCTGAGTCATTATTCTGAAACAAATGGAACGTGGGTCCCTTCAGTTTTCTGTTTTTTATCTTTCTTGTGCCTGGAGTGGTAGGGGGTGCTTTCACAGAGTAACGAGAGTCTTTGAATTTCAGGGAGTAGACCAGCTATATAATATGAGTCCAGTGTAAAATGAAAGACATGGGACCACTTTTTATTAAAAAACAAACAAACAAACAAAAAAGCCCAACTGTTAAAAACCTGAAGACAGTGATGGCAGAGCATTAACCCAATGCAGGGCCCTTCTAAGTTTGGTGCCTATGGGACGGCACAGGTCACAGGGTCCGTGAAACTGCACTGTAAGGAACTCTTAGAATTCTTTCAGCACAGGTCTGCCCATTTATAGATAAGGATGTGTTACCTTTATATGCAACCAAATGCTGATAAATTATTCCTGTATAGCAGGATCAAGACCTCAGCATTAAAAAACTGATGCTTCTGAAAGTTTTAATTTTTTGCTACCTTTAAATCTGATGCCATAGTTAGTGTAATTTAAAATTACTGTCAGTTTTTCTCAGTGGTCATAAAAGCAATGGTGTGGGTAGTTGAAATAAATAATCCCAAAGAATTTTATCCTGAATTATTTACTAATTCTCCATCCAACAAGGTCTTTTGTTTTTTAATCGATCAGTTTTTGTCCTGCTGCAAAATTTATTGGCTTAGATTTAAACTTCTTTGTTTTCTTGTAAATTCTCTGAGAGTTCTAATGGGCCTTGAAAGGACCTACAGGAAGGGGAATAAAGAGAAGCAAAGGGCCTTTATAAGCTCCAATGTAGATGCACAGTTTACAGGCGAGAGTGGTGCCTGTATCACTGTGGCAGGTGTCCTGTTGTACATAGGACAAGTGGAAGAATAGGCAGCACGTATTTGTTGGGGAAAATCTGCTGTATACACCCTTGTTGCTATAGTTTCGCTGTTAATCACACCTTCAGCAGAATCACTTTAATTGTGACTGCTGATAGAAATAGATGGAAGCAACCTGCTGCTTAAGTGTGATTCATGATTAAATCACTTTAAAATTTGAATATTGACCCTATAATCGCTACTTTGGGGGGCACTTTTTTGTTTCATTAGCTTACACAGTTTTGTTTGAGGTTTTCGCTCACAGACAATAAAATGCAAATAAGACCTGGTCCTCTAGCATTGCAGGCTCAGGTGAATACCTTGGATAGCCAACTGAAGAGAACTTCCAGAAAAGTTCTGTGAGTAAACAGATTGTTCATAGCACACGAGAATTGGGACTACAGTGAGGTTAAGGAGTTTGTAATGTAAACAGCTACAGTGTGGTAGAGCTGGCTCTCACATCACAGAAATCACTTTAGCTGAGGAACAACAGGAAGAACAGACGTCCTTCTAAATGAAATAGTTTAAGGGTCATCCTTTATTGTTTCGCTTGCTGTGTGCAGTTGCGTGCTAGAAAAGCGGAATCCACTTTACCTAACTTTCTGTTTTTGAGTGACTTTTATTACTGTCTGGTGTTTATCTAACGAGACTTTGCTTCTTTGGGAGCTGAGACTGGCAGTGTGGATTCTGGCCTCCTCTTACCACTGGGTAAAAACTGAACAGGAGATATTCCTGTTGGAGAATGTTGCCCTTTACAAAAGGCTTTGAAATTTATTAAGTGCTTTACAGATGAAATTCAGAAATGTGACAAACACTTATGAAATACGTATGATATATAAGGCCCAGTGGTAGACTGAGTGGCTGATAGAAAGATAGCACTTAATGCCCACCTTTAAGAGATTAGACATAAAAATAGCTGTTGTTAGAATAACAAATGTGATTCAGTGATTTAGTCATGGTTTGATAGTTAATAGGCACCTACCACTATGAATCAGACAGTGTCCTCAATACTGCTCTTGGTATTAGTTTACAAATAGTTTAGACCTTGAAGAGCCCTTAAAAGGGTATTGAGGACCCCAGGAGGTGGTCCCTGTATGATCATTTTTAGATCTACTGCAGTAGGTAGATGATTTTGAAACTTTTTGGTAGCAGGAGTACATTTGCAGGTATCTGCTACCAAGCTTCAGCATATGGGGCAGATAAAGGTGCATATGTGTTGGAAGTTAGGGAGGAGGGGGGAGGTCCCTGGGGCTCTCCTTTTCCTTTGTCATTTCCTTGGCTAGCTGTTAAATTGGACCAAGGGTTCGATACCTCCAGCATGGGAATATTGTGTGTAAGAGAGTGAAGCAGGTGAGCATACTTGGAGATTTTCTACTTTACCCTAGCTTAGCTTTCAGTAATTTCTTTTGTGGCTCCTTATATCATAATTTTATATCATTGAAAGCATCGAAATACTTGTATTGATATTTTATCAAGTCCAGTTTCTTTTAAGTACAGTGTCATAGGTTTACTTTCATAAAAAGATTTAATTGCAACCAGAGGCCTTATTTTGTTTCTGAGGTTTGCTTTTTCAATTTTGTTTTAGTAAGAAAATGTAACTGAAATTTGCAGCAACCTTATAAAAGTTTTTATGTCATTAGACATCTAACTCAGGTTTTGGACAGTTTGCTATCTTTGCACACCTGAGAGTATATAAAATAAAATTTACTCAAGGCTCAATCAAGGTAAGAAGCTAGAAGAAAGTAAGGAGCTGGAGGAAGACTCATTCTAGTTGCCAAAAGGAGGAAGAGTACTTATGACCTTGAGAAGGGAAGAGAATGGCCCGCAGCTAGCAGGAGTGAGACCAGAGCTTGGATGGAGCTTTAAGCATCATTCCCTCCCCTGATTTTTGTATGGTATTGTGTTAAAATGCTGTTGTTTGTCTGCGTCAGGCAGTATTCTCAAGTTAGTTTATTTTGTTACATGGAACCATTTCTAAATTTTTTGTCTTGAAAAAGAGGGTTGCAAGTTTCCTGTAAAGGTTCTTTTTTTTTTTTTAAGATTTTATTTATTTATTTGACAGAGAGAGATCACAAGCAGATAGAGGCAGGCAGAGAGAGAGAGAGAGAGAGAGAGAGGGAAGCAGGCTCCCTGTTGAGCAGAGAGCCCGACGCGGGACTCGATCCCAGGACCCCGAGATCATGACCTGAGCCGAAGGCAGCGGCTTAACCCACTGCCCAGGTGCCCCTGTAAAGGTTCTTTTGTTGCAAGTAAATCTTTAAGTTTTATTGGTCCTGTCCTTAGGATGTTTTATTTGAGAGACAAATAAAAGTGGCTTTGCTGGAACATTCATTCATTACCATCAGTATTTATTACCTCTATCATTAAAAGAAAGAGAGAGAGAGATCACCTATTGTATATAATTATAACACAGTGTTTATAAAGCTCCAGCTTTATTGTCTACTTTACAAGACATGGAAGGAAAAATTGAGTGATATGGAGAAAAGCAGTGAAAATAATCACAGGACTGGGGCACCTGTGTGTCTCAGTCAGTTAAGTATCTGCCTTCGGCTCAGGTCATGATCCCAGGGGCATGGGATCAAGTCCCACATTGGGCTTCCTGCTTCTCCCTCTCCTGCTCCCCCACTGCTTGTGCTTGCTCTCTTTCTCTCTCTGTCAAATAGATAAATAAATAAAATAATTACAGGACTGAAAAGTACTGTCTTGGACTTGGAGTTAAATATTTTAAGGCATGATTTAATAAGTCAACTTCAGACATGATTCTTACAGAAAGAGAAAAGCCCATTTTAAAGAGTTATAAATAGGGTACGTCTCCAAAAAAGATATAAGGAGATATAATTGGACTAATTGCCTTCTGGGTTGCATAAATTTAACATTTATAAGAACTGCCTAATGGTGATAATTTAAGTATCTTTAGAAATATAAAAGCTAATACTCATTTAACTTTTTTTCAGTAAATATTTAAGTGTCTGCTTTTATCCTAAGTTTATTTTTTAAAACTTTTTTTTTAAGTTTATTTAAGTAATCTCTACACCCAGTGGGGGGTTTGAACCCATGACCCTAGGATGAAGAGTCACATGCTTTTCCAGCTGAGCTAGCCAGGTGCCCCCATAAGTTTATTTTTAAATTCCCTTTATTTCAGTTTTATTTTTTGAATAGGTAGCATCATAACTTTTTGAGCATCCTCTCCAATTATTGATATTAAAATGTGCTGCAGTTTCTTTGAAGTGGGTGGAATCATAGTATTAACAAGTCCGTAGGTTGCTTACCATAGTACTTCACATCAAGAGAAGAGAAAAATATTCAAAGTTTCTTGTAATTTTATGTTTAATACAAAATAATTGTTTTAATGTTGTGGGGAAATACAGTAATAGGTGCCTTGTTGAAGATAGTGCCCTCAACCCCTTACTCCTAATCCTTCTACCCAACCGCTCGATTTCTTCTTTCGTTCCAATTTCTCTTACTGCTTTCTGTGATATAATTCAGTTTACTTATGTTTTTTGTTTGCTGTCTGCACCTCTCCTCCCTCATAGAGTTTTTGAACTCTCTGTTCAGTCTCTGTTTGATTTACTGATTTATGCAAGTGCCTATAGTAGTGTTCGGTAGATATTTGTAAACTGAATATGAATTATTTTTCCTTTGGCATTTAGGAGTAGAGATACATTTCTTCTGGGGGGAAAATGCTCAGCTAGCAGACTATTCAAAATGTTAAGAGGATTCAGTTTCTGGAATTGTGATGATTAAAGATTTTTTTTTAATTTCCCCTTTATGAAACATTAAAAATACTGGACTAGATATTCACAATATTTTTAAAAACATAGAGTTGAACTGACAAGTAAGGAACTCCTCAGGGGTCAAAAACAAGAAATCTTGAATCCGGAGAGATAAACTAAAGGTGATGCTGGCCGTTATGCTGGGGGTTCCGGTATCTGTAGATCCCTGGAAGCCTAGAGCTTTGGATTTTGCAGAGTGACTATGGGGTGCTAGGTAGAGTCTAGGGATCAAGCAAGGTGGGAAGATGCAGAGACCGTATGTAAAGCTGAAACTCCTAGAAAGGTGCTGATGGGTAAACTAGGGAAAAAAATGAAACATTTGTCCCACACTGTGGGGAAAGAGGTTGAGTGGGGTAAGGCAGGCTCCCTGTCTCAGTCTGTCTTTCACTGCAGAGGTAAGTCTTTCTTGAGAAAGGGTAATGACAAGTTTACTTTCACTGGATTTGGGGTTGGAGCTCATACTAATTGAATGGAGCAAAAAAACCCAAGCCAGGAATTTTGTGAAAGTGGTCTCAGGTTGTTAGGCCTGTGAAGCAAATTGTCTGTGAAGGAGTATGGGGAACACAGACCTCAGGGAGTTGACACAGATAAAGTTTCTAGGAACATGAGCTCACAATTAAAAAAATCAAAAACACTTCAAATAAGTCACCATGAGTTAATCAGCTCAACTAGGAAACTGTATAGTATGGCATTCAGAAACTGCAGATAGTCTAGTTGTTAGGTACAGAATAGAAAATAAATGTTTAATAGGTTCAGAGAGTATAAAAATATGGCTTACAAGCAAGAGGCTATCAAAATTAATTAGGTAAGCTGAATTCAGTAATGTATGAAGGAAATACATATTGAATAAAGGGTTTATTCCAAGAAGGCAAGCTAGGTCATGCATTAGAAATATCTCTTAATTTCTAAATTTCTTAATTTTAAAAAAAGTGTCATCTGAAATGATGCAGGAAAAAATTGATTAAAATTCAGTATTCTTTTAGGATACAAAAACTAAGAGGTAGGAAAGAAATTCCAAAACTTTCTTAAAATACTGCTTTAAAAATCAGCTACCTCATCTCGCCAGCATTGTTCTGGTGGGAAAAAGAAAGTTACAAGGCTGTAAGAAATTAATAAAATGGTCTTCTTTAAAGTCATTATGAATATTGTCATAGGAAATTCAAATCCACAGATAAATCTTTAGGGTTTATAATAGTTAACTGAATATAAGATCAATTTAGTAAAATTAGTGCTGTTATTATAACCTAACAGCTCACAATAAAAAAAAAAGTGATATTTCATAACAGTTTAAAAAAAAAGCTACCTAGGAATAAATATGAAAAGAGGTGGCAAGATCTTTATACAGGAAGTTATAAAAGTTATATTGGAAGACATTAAAGAAGACCCAAATAAATTTGGGGGCCAGCCATGCTCATAGGGAGAAAGACTGTCTTGTAAATTTACCAATTAATCTGTCATTAATAGAAAAATTATTGCTATTTCAGTAAAAATCCACAGGGTATGGTTTTTATTTCTTTGTTCTTCTGGAACTTGACAAGGTAATTCTAAAATTTGGCCACGAGTAACCAAGATATTTCTGAAGACCACTTGTCCTACTAGATTTTAAGACTTAATGTGTAACATTAGTAATTGAGATCATGTAATAGTAGGGCAAGGATAGACAAATAGGTAATGGAAGCAAATCAAGGTGAAAAATAGAACTCTACATACTTGGAAATCTGATATATAACAGAGCTAGTGTTACAAATCAAATAAGGAAATAGAATACTCTGTAAATGATGTCGGTATTGTTATTTAGCTACACTGGGGGAAAAATGATTTCTTACCTCACACCATATTAAAAAAACGAATTCCAGATGGATTAAAAAGTTAATTATGAAATGAAAAACATAAGTCTTCAGAATAAAATACTAGAGTATTTTGTAACCTCAGGCTATCTTAACCAGATGCTAAAAGCATAATTGTTAACATGAAAAGGTTAATAAATGTGGCTATATTAAAATTAGATCTTTTATTTCTTCTTTGTGGCAGAATGCAGAGACTAGTCACAAGTACAGAAATAGAAGAATTTCTAATAATTGACAAAAAATTTTTATTACAGTAATATACACACATCTATATGTCTACATACACAATCTCTACACACACGTTTATATGTCACACATCTGTGCCAGTGTGAAAAAGATAAATGGGCAATAGAAAAGCCATTTCATAGAAAAAAAATGAACAGGCATTAAATATTTGTCAACAAGGAAATGCATATGAAAAGTACATTGATTGTAAACTTGGACAATATCAAGTGTACCACTGCAGTCAATGTGCTAGGGCAGAAGTCCACAAACTCCCTGTAAAGTCCTACACAGTGAGTGTTTTAGGCCTTGCAGTCCCCATAGTCCATTGGTGTGGTTACTCAGCATTGCCGTGACAGTGCCAAAGCAGCTGTAGGTCCTTCATAAAGACATAGAATAGGTGTGGTTGTGTTCCCATAAAATTTTGTTTGTAAAAATAGCAGTTTGCCACCTCCTGCTCTGTGGCACCAGAGAAGAGTTGGTGAACCGTTGACAAAAGTTAATGAACTGTTAATACAGCAATGTGGACAAATCTTAAAAACACATTGGGGTAAAAAGGTAGCAAAAGAATACATTATACTATGATTCCATTTATATAAGTTCTGGAGGTAAACTGTAAAGGGTACAGATATTACTGGGACTTGACTGATTTTGAATTCTGGTCTTGACAAACTGTGACTTTGGCCAAATTACCCAACCCCTTCAAAGTGTCAGTTTTCTATCAGTGAGGTGATGAGCGGCAGAGTACCTAGCTCACTACTTGTTGGGGGGACTGTGCTACAGAGTGCCTCTGAACACGCCGAGCACTCAGTAAGTGCCAAGCACCCCTTGTGGTGCTTTCCTTCTCCTTTAACTTCTATCCCCATTAAAGGAGAGAATAGCCTTTCTAGCTGTAGGAAGTCTAGGTATTGTTTGTTTTATCCAGCCTTCCACAGCGTATGCCTAATGGGACTAGTAGTAAAGCTTGAAATATCCTGAAGTCTTGAGTAAGGTTTCATTTCTTTACCTAGCACAGTTTATGAGACACTTTGATGTATTTTATTTTTTAATTTTTAAAAAAGATTTATTTATTTATTTTAGAGTGGGTGCATGAATGGGGGGGAGGGGCAGAGGGAGAGAATCTTCAGACTCCTTGCTGAGCTCAAGCACAAGCCCAAAATCATGACCTGAGCTGAAACCAAGAGTTGGCTGCTTAACAGAGTGAGGCATCCAGGTGCACCCCCTTTTAAGTTTTTTATTTTTATAATTTTTTTAAAATAAAGATTTATTAATTTGAGAGAGAGGGCACATGAGCAGGGGGAGGGGCAGAGGGAGAGAGAGAAGCAGGCTCCCCTCTGAGCAGGGAGCCCATCAAGGGGTGATCTCAGGACCCCGAGATCATGACCTGAGCCAAAGGAAAACGCTTAACTGAATGAGTCACCACCCAGGTGCCACCTCTGATGTTTTTTAGTGTCATGTTTAAGTCACCCAACTCACTGAAGCTTGCTAAATATTGACAAACACAGCTCCCAGTGTCATTTAACCTTCCTCTGTAGCAGTTAGCCTTGTGGAGAACTTTCTGAGAATTTGGTTCTTTTTGGTTTTATGTACCGCTCTCCAGATTCTTTTCTGACCTCTTAGACCTTTCAGGTCTTTAAATATGCATATTCTGTTCACCCTTAAAATCTATGACTCTTCAGCTTCCTCAGCTGAAACATGAATATAAAACCCACTTGAAAGGTTTGTTGTTAGGCTATAATTTTCTCATATGCAGTCATCTGTAGAGGAAACCCATACCCACAGATTCAGATTCATTTGTGCTTGGGGTAGAGTCTTGTGTGAAGACAAACACAGCTTCATGAGCGGTTCCTCTCCCATTTGGGCAGCAGTGATACCTGGTTGTAATGTGTATGGAACATAGCAGGCAGTCTGACATTTTCCCTCTCTGTCTTCTCTCTCTGGCTGCTGTGCTCCGTGCGCTCTGCCAGACCACCTGGAATCTTATACATAGTATTCATGGTGACTGTCCTGTCCCTAGCAACAGGGACATTGTCTAACCCTTCTTTGCTCTCTCAGGTCTGGTGAAATGCTTAGCATATAGTAAATAGGTATTACTAAATTGAAGTTAAGTGAATGAATGTATTGATGCCTTGATTTTGTTCACAAAACACTAATGTTTGCAGTATTTGGCCTGCCAGAGTAGGATGTTAAACCATTCATAATCCTAACTTAGCTTTTAGCTATCTGGAATAAACTTAAAAGTTATTTCTTTGTATTTCAAAAAAATTCCAACATATATAAAAGTAGAAGAAAGAATAAAACGAAACCACTTAAACCTGTCTCCGTCTTCGATATTCAGCAAATATTAAGATTTGCTTCACCTCTCAATCCCTCCGCCCCGACCCCCAAGCCCCAAATATTTTAAAGTAATACATCATGTCATTTTACCTCTAACATTCTTTAGTATGGACCTTTAAAAAATGAGAAAATTTTTTCAAATCTAGCCATAATGCTGTTGTTATTTCTGGTAAAATTAACAGTAATTCCTTAGTATCTTCTAATACCCAGTGTGTGGTCAGTTTTCTGCTGATGGTCCCTAAAATGCCTTGAGTTAGTTTATAGATTCAAAAGTCTAACAAGTCCACATTGCATTTGGTTTTTATGAAACAAAAACAAACAACTCTTCTGTGGAGAAATAGAACAATACCTAGTTTTTATTATTTCTCTCCCTTTCTGCTTTGCTCCTTTTAAAATAACTCTACCTCAAGATTAAGTTTCTTTATCATGAAACCATAAACTTTGCTGTATCAGGTAAAGCTTTCATCTTCTCCTTTAAGACTGCTTTGCTGTTCTTTTTTTGGTAATCACACACTTCATGTATATAGGGCAGTACTACACTTAACAGCACAGCAAAATGCAAAACTGAGTTGTAGTTAAATTTAACTGTTCTCTGCAGTGCTGTTAGTACTTCTCATTAAAGCTGTAAAATTATTTTATATTAATTAAAAAGTATATGCTTTTCGATAATGTTTAAATGTATCTTCACTATTTTAGTTATTCCTCTGAATTTATAGTGATAAGAAGGAAGCTAAATCCAAGATGTAACAAAGTATGTGTTTTTGAAAAAAATCTGCTCGTGTGTGAACCCAGTTCTTAAATTCTCTAAATCTGAAGTGGAAAAGGGTCATCTGCAGAAACAATTATCTTTTAGTTACATTTTTATTGGTAATAAAGAAAAACATGTGCAGCTGTTTAGTGTAAGTAGGAAGGAGAGAGAACCCAAGTATTCAGAGGTTTTAGCAGAATACAATTTTGAGAATTCAGTGGAATTGAAAAAAATGCAGAAATGTTTTGGATTATTGATGTGAATATAGCAAGATTCTTTCAGGGATTTTTAAAATTTTTCCTGTTAGCTATTACATTCTTAAATATAAACATCCTGATCACAGTGGTTTTTTGTTTTTGTTTGGTTGTGAGATCAGGAAGCAAATCCTATCATCTACCCTCAAAGGGCTAAAAAAAATTCCAGGAAAAAGGCTCTTGGGATGATAGGGCCTAGTGTGGATCTCAGTTAGTATCCGTACAGAAGCCATCTGAGAGTAGGGAAAACCATACTGAGGGAGTGAGGCAGAGAATAGCTATTCACAGAAACAAAAGGCAAGGGGCCAGAAAGTGAGTAAAATGCAAGAGAGAATGCAGAACAACCACTGATGTTACAAGCTGAGAAATGAAATTAAGTGGCATTAGGAAGAAACCGAATAAGTGAGAAATCAAATTAGGGAGAAAAAAAATCCACAAAAACGAAGGTACCATATTGCTGACTAGCTAAAGAAAAAAGATGAAGAGCATGTTTTGCACTGCATGGTACCTGTGATAAATCATGACTGACTAGATCATTATCTTTCTGTAATAGGCCAGTAAGTGAACGAGAGTTTTTGTCGTTGTTTCTTCTGTTCTTTTTCACATGAGAACTATTTCAGACCATTATCTGGGGCCGAAATCTAAAACCTACCTTCATTCCAAACTTGTGTTTTCATCTGGTCTGTCGAGCAAATTTTAAAACCTTTTAGATCAGAGAAGGTCACTTGAGTTAATATCGAAGTAACATCAGACAGTGTTTTAGGTGAAGTAGTTCTCAAAAGAACCTTCCTGTTTGCGATTATAAAAGACAACTGAATTTCCTCTGAAGGTACTATTCTGTGATATTTTTGCTCCTCTGATGATCCAGTTGTGGAAACAGAATACTATGGCCCTGAGCTCTGGGGAATGTATGGAGAAGGAAAAATAGGG
Source organism: Meles meles (assembly GCF_922984935.1). Lineage (NCBI taxonomy): Eukaryota > Metazoa > Chordata > Mammalia > Carnivora > Mustelidae > Meles > Meles meles. The sequence continues at coordinate 58,974,338 of NC_060077.1, forward strand.
AAAGGGAATGACAGCAGAGATTTCCGTTTAGTCTGCAGATTGTTTTTGGTTTTTCTCATCCCTAGCCCAGAGCCAAGAGACTGTGGGATTGTTTGTCATCCAAACCGGCGGCAGCAGTGTTGGTGGCAATAGCGTAGTAGCTGTCTGCATTCTCCAAGTGTGGTTGGCCAGTTTCTAGTGAGTTCTTTATCCACTCTGGTTGGCCACCTCATAAATTGTATGTGTTGCCTTTGTATTTTTTCTTGATCTGTGGGCCAGCAGTTGTCTGTGGTTAACATTTGAGAATCTCTGTTTCAAATCTGGGACGTGAAACAGCTTTTTTTTTGTTTTTTGTTTTTGTTTTAAGATTTTATTTATTTATTTGACAGACAGAGATCACAAGTAGGCAGAGAGCCAGGGCAGAGAGAAAGAGTGGGAAGTAGGCTCCCTGCTGAGCAAAGAGCCTGATGTGGGGCTCAATCCTAGGACCCCGAGATCATGACCTGAGCAGAAGGCAGAGGCTTTAACCCACTGAGCCACCCAGGCGCCCAGTGAGAGTTTTTAATAAAAAATTAAAAACATAGAAAAGTACAGTAGCAGAATCTACCTTTCCCCTATGTCTTAACATCTTCCCCCCTACTTTGTTCTGTGTCAATTAGCATTAGGTTTGGCTGCATTTGAAAGATCCCTACACCGCACCCCTCCCCTAGCCCCCCCCCCCCCCAAAAGGTGCTTTAAAGAGGCCTTTTTTCCTCCCAGGACATGGCAGCTCTGTGGTCAACAAGGACTGCACATCTGTCTTTCTGCTTTACAGTCCTTAGTTTGTAGCTCTCTTTCTCAAGGTCATCTCATGGTTGCTGAGCAGGTCCTTGTGACTCCATCCCTCACGTTCTTATCCCAGGTTGGAGGATAAAGGGAGTAGCGGCAAAGGGCCCATGTTCCCATGAAGTCCTTACCCTTTCAGTATCTTTCCTATGGCCCAATCCAGTGATTTCTGATTTTATCTTATTGGCTACCTTAATCCACTGTGCAAGCCAAGATGTGTAATTTGCCACTCTTAGAGCAGTTTGATTTGTAAGACCAAAGAGGAAAATAGAATTGGGTAAGAAACCAAATTGTAGCAGTCTGCCACAATTTAGATATTTTATTTTATTTTATTTTTTAAATATTTTATTTATTTATTTGACAGACAGAGATCACAAGTAGGCAGAGAGGCAGGCAGAGAGAGAGGGAGAAGCAGGCTCCCCGCTGAGCAGAGAGTCCGAAGGGGGGCTTGATCCCAGGACCCTGAGATCATGACCTGAGCCGAAGGCAGAGGCTTTAACCACTGAGCCACCCAGGCGCCCCCACAATTTAGATATTTTATATAAAAAAAGTTCCAGTAGTATTGAAGTCCTTCCCTCCCTCCTCAGAAATATCCATAATGTGAATTTGGTGTATTATATTCTACATATTATTCTGTCTTTACAATATATGTTTGTGTCTATGAATAATGTATTATTCTAAGAGCTTTAAAACTCTTTCTAAATGGAACATACTATACATATCCCGCATGTATTGCTTTTTTTCATTCACCAGTGTTTACCCATGTTGATGCATACAGTTCTTGTTTCATTTTAACTGCCTGTATATTATTCTGTTACACAGTTTATTTACCCATTTCCTCTTGCTGTGTATCTAGGTTGTTACCTTTTTTTTTTTTTTCCATTATAAACAATGTTGTATTCTTTGTGCATGTCTTCTTATATGTGTGGGAGTTTCTCCAGGGTATGTACCCGAAGTGGAATTACTGAATAATGGGGTAGTGGTTTCTTCAGCTATTCTAGATATCACTGGATTGCTTTCCAAAGTGGCTGTGCCAAATTACTACACTTGGAACCACATTGTATGAGTGTCACATTTCTTTGTTCCTTACTAACACTTGTGTTTTGCCAGATCGATGAGGTCAAATTCATTTTTCTGCAAACTACTAAGTTGAGCATATTTTCATACATTCATTGACTATATATGTTTCCTTGCCTCTCATTTGCCCATTACCATGCCATTTTTCACTTGTGTGTTGTTTTGAGTTGGAAAAGTTTTTAATGCATTCTGATATTAATCTTTTCTTGATTATTTTCCCCTAGTCTTTGGTTTACCATTTGACTATCTATGATGACATCTTTGGTTATATTTTAAAAATTAATTTTTAGGACGCCTCCGAGGCTCAGTCAGTTAAGTGTCTGCCTTCAGCTCATGTCAAGATCCCAGGGTCCTGGGACGGAGCTCCATGTTGGGTTCCCTGCTCAGTGGGGAGCCTGCTTCTCCCTCTCCCTCTGCTGCTCCTCCTGCTTGTGTGCTCGCTCGCTCTCTCTCTGTCAAATAAATAAATAAATAAATAAATAAATAAATAAATAAAATCTTTTTTTAAAATTAACTTTCATGTAGTGGAGATTACTTTCCTTTTACGGTTTGTGCTTTTTGAGTATTAAGAAATTCTTCCTTACCCAAAGATATGAAGAAGATATTTGCCTATATTTTATTTTAAAGTTGTAGAACATATATCCTTAAACTTTAATTCACCTGGAATTGTTCTCTTGTATGGTGTGAGGTAGGAGTTTTATTTCATTATTACAGGCGGATGAACATTTATCAAACAGCCTGTCTTTTTCACACTGATTTGTAGTGCCACCTCTGTCCTATATCAAGTTTGAATATTCATGTGGGTCTGATTCTGGACTCTTTTCTGTTTTATTGGTTCCTTAATCTATCTCTGCCCATGTATCACACTGACTTAATTACTGTAGCTTAGTATATGGTAGACAAAGTACTTTCACCCTGTTCAAAATTTTATTGACTTTCGTGTCTTTGTTCTTCCATGTGATTTTAGCCTGCTTTTACAGTTCTGTAAAGAAAATTATATTGAGATTTTGATTGGAAGCATATTAAGTATATAGATTAATATTGAGAGATTCTATTTCTTTAATAAACTATCCGTATTTGACAATGCTGTTTTTGTTTTTTAAAGATCTTTTAAAGCAATATTCTATTTATTGGCAATAAGAATTTATTGAATTTTGCCTGTTAAACTTGTATCCAGCAAGCTTGCCAAAAGTTTTCATTAGTTCTCATTGTCTTTTTTGTTTTGGATTTTTCTATCATTTTCTTTGTTTTTCTTCTTCTTTCCAATTCCTTAATCTTTTGTTTTACTCTTCTGGGTAGAATTTCTAGTACATTCTTAACAGGAAGAAGTGACAGAATACATTTTTATCCTTTCACTAACTTGAAAGAGAATGCTTCCAACACTTTATGAGAAACTGTTTTGTTTACTGTAGATTTGGGGCAGATATCCTTTATCAGACTAACAGAGTTTATTCTTAATTTCAATCTCCTGGGATTTCTTTGTAAATATCATGAGTAGGTGCTAGGTTGTAGTATTTCACGTAAAACAAGTCCCTGGCAACTATGCAGTTCCACCTAACTCCCACCTCTCTTGTTTGCTCTATTTTTTTCATATATTACATCTTCATATTAAGAAATTAATGCACTACAAAGTTAAGAGTTTTAATTTAGTCAGCCGTATGTCTTTTAAAAAAGCAAGAAGAAGAAGCGCCTGTGTGGTTCTGTTGGTTAAGCGTCTGCCTTTGGCTCAGGTCATGATCTCAGTGTCCTGGGATCAAGCCCCACATTGGGATTCTTGCTCAATGGAGAGCCTGCTTCTCCCTCTCCCTCTGCTCCTTCCCCTGCTTGTACTCTCTACCTTGTGTACTCTCTCTTTCTCAAATAAATAAATTTTTTTAAAAAAAGATTTTTTCAGAGAGTGAGCACACAAACAGGAAGACCAGCAGACAGAGAGAGAAGCAGGCTCCATGCTAAGCAAGGAGCCTGATATGGGACTTAATCCCAGGACCCCAAGATCGTGACCTGAGCTGAAGGCAGACGCTTAATTGACTGAGCCCAGATATCCCTAAATAAAAATTGAAGGGAAAAAAAAAAAAGCAAGAGGGAGGAATCAGGCTTTTACCTTTGCTCCTACATTTACCATTGCTTCTGTTCTTCCTCTCTTCTTACAGATCTGGTGTCATTTCCCTCTGCCTGAAGAATTTCCTTTAGCCTTGCTTGTAGTGCAGGTCTGCAAAGAGATGAGTTGTTTTGGCTTCTCTTTTTTTTTTTTTTTTTTTTTTTTTTTAAAGATTTTATTTACTTATTTGACAGATAGAGATCACAAGTAGGGAGCGAGGCAGGCAGAGAGAGAGAGGGGAGGAAGCAGGCTCCCTGCCAAGCAGAGAGCCCGATGCGGGGCTCGATCCCAGGACCCTGGGATCATGACCTGAGCGAAAGGCAGAGGCTTTAACCCACTGAGCCACCCAGGCGCCCCTGTTTTGGCTTCTCTTTACCTGAAAATTGTTTCATATAATGAGAAGTCAGTCATTTTTTACCTCTGTATATAGTATGTCTTTTTTCCCTCTGACTGCTTTCAGGTTACTCTCTGTATCTTTAGTGCTTAGCCTTTGTATATGATGAGCTCTAGTTGGGATTCTCTTTGTATCTATCATACTTAGGGTTCACTGGACTTAGATTTGTGATTTCTCCAAATTGTGAACATTTTTAGCTGTTATTTTTGCATATACTTTTCTGTATATATAATTTTTATATAATTTTCTCCTTTTGGCACTTTGATTTCACATACACTAAACTTTATGATATTGTACCATAATTCACTGAGGCTCTCTGTTCATTGAAAAATTTTTCTTTCAGATCTTCAGATTGGATACTTGCTTTTGATGTGTCTTTAAATTGACTGACCCTTTACAGGCATACCTCATTTTATTGTACTTTGCAGATACCGTGGTTTGTTTTTTTTTTTACAAATTGAAGGTTTGTGGCAACCCTATGTTGAGCAAGTCTATTGACATAATTTTCCAGTGGTGTTTACTCACTTTGAGTCTCTATGTCAAATTTATTATGTCAAATTCTTATAATATTTCAGACTTTTTCATTATTATGTTTGTCATGGTGACCTTTGATCAGTGAGCTTTGATGTCACTATTGCACTTGTTTTGGGCTGCCACAAACTGTGCTTATATAAGATCTGGTGAACTTAATTGGTAAATGTTACGTGTCTTCTGACTGCTTCACCTACTGACTGTCGTGTACCCCGCCTCACGTTCTTCCCCCTCTCCTCGGGCTTGCCTGTTTACCAGGACACAAGAATATGGAAATTGGGCCAATTCTAACTCTACAGTGGCCTCTCAGTACTCAAGTAAAAGGAGGCGTTACATGTCTCTTACTTTAAATCAAAAGCTAGAAATGATTAAGCTGAGTGAGGAAGGCATGTTGAAACTGAGATAGGGTGAAAGCTCCATATAATCTGCCAACCAAGTTGGGAATGCAAAAGAAACGTGCTTGAAGGAAAGTAAAAATGCTACTCCAGTGAAGAGTGATAAGAAAGCCAAACAGTGTTATTACTGATATGCAGGAAGTTTTAGTGGTATGAATAGAAGATCAAACCAGCCACAACATTCCCTTAATCAGCGCCTAATCCAGCACAAGCCTCTAATTCTCTTCAGTTCCATGAAGCAATGTTGAGAGGTGCAGAAGCTGCAAAGAAAAGTCTGAAGCTGGCAGACAGGGTGGTTCATGAGGTTTGAGGAAGGAAGGCATCTCTGTAACGTAAAAGTGCAAGGTGAAGCAGCAAGTGCTGATGAAAAAGTGGCAGCAACTTACCCAGAAGATCCAGCCAGGGTGATTAATGAAGGTGTCGTCACTAAATAACAAATTTTCGGTAAAGACAGAATAATAGCCTTTTATTGGATGAAAATGCCATCTAGGACTTTCATAGCTAGACAGAAGTCAGTGCCTGATTCCAAAGTTTCAGAGAACAGATTAACTCTCTTATTAGGAGCTAATGCAACTGGTGACTTTAGGTTGAAACCAATGCTCATTGATCGTTCTGAAAATCCCAGGTCTCAAGAGTTATGCTAAATCCTGGCCTTTTCTCTAGAAATGGACCAACAAAGCTTGAATGATAGCACATCTGTTTACAACATGGTTTACTGTTTACAACATGGTTTTAAGCCCATCGTTGAGAACTACAGCTCAGGAAAAAAATAAAAATTCCTTTGAATATTTTACTGCTAATTGACAATAGACCTGGTCACTCCAGAGCTCTGATGGAAATAGAGGATGAGATTGACGTTGTTTCCATGTCTGCTAACATAGTATCCATTTTTTAGCTCATGGATCAAGGAATATTTTTAACTTTTTAAGTCTTATTATTTTAAAAAATATATTTTGTAAGGCTATAGCTGCTATAGATAATGATTCCTCTGATGGATCTGGGCAAAGTCAGTTGAATACCTTCTGGAAAGGACTCTAGACGCTGTGATGAACATAATGTGATTCATGGGAAGAGGCTGAAATATCAACATTAATAGGACTCTGGAAGAAGTTGATTCCAGCCCTCATGGATGAGTTTGAGGGGTTCAAGACATCAGTGGAGGAAGTCACTGCAGATGTAGTGGAAGCAGCAAGAGAACTAGAATTAGTAGAGCCTGAAGATGTGACTGAATTGCACTTTTATGATAAAATTTGAACAGATGAGGAGTTGTTTCTTGTGATGAACAACGTAAGTGGTTTCTTGAGATAGCATCTACTCCTGGTGAAAATGCTGTGAAGATTGTTGAAATGACAGCAGAGGATTTACAATATCATATAAACTTAGTTGATCAAGCAGCAGTAGAGTTTGAGAAAATTGACTCTAATATTTTTTTCAAGATTTTATTTATTTATTTGAGAGAGAGAGAGCAGAGAGCATAAGGTGGAGGGTAGAGGGGAAGAGGGAGAAGAAGAAGTGGACGCCCCACTGAGCAGGGAGCCTGACGCAGGTCTCGATCCCTTGACCCTGAGATCACGACCCCAGCCAAAGGCAGACACCTAAGCAACTGAACTACCCAGGTACCCCAGTTGACTCTAATTTTGAAAGAAGTTATGCTGTCGGTAAAATACTGTCAAACAGCCTAGCATGCTACAGAGAAGTTGTTCATGAAAGGAAGAGTCAGTTGATATGGCAAATTTTGTTGTCTTATTTTAAGAAATTGCAACAGTCAGCCCAACCTTCAGCATCCACTGCCCTAATCAGTCAGTAGCCATCAACACAGAGGCAAGACCCTTCATCAGCAAAACGATTACGACTCTGAAAGCTCAGATAATGGTTAGCATTTTTTTTAGACACAATGCTATCACATCTTAATAAACTAAAACGTAAACTTCTATATGTACTGTGAAGCAAAAAATTATTACTCACTTTATTTATTATGGCGGTCTGGAACTGAACCCACAGTATCTTTAAGATATGCCTGTATCTCTTGCCTCTCATGTACTGTTGAACTTGTGAAGTGAATTCTACATTTTAGACTTCATGTATTTGTGTTCTTTGTGGTCCTGTATGGTTCCTTTTTATGCTTTGTATTTACCTGATGAGTTACTTCTCTTCCTTTATTATTCTTAAGTTCTTGAACACATTGATAGTAGCTGCTTTATAGCCCTTGTCTACTAATTCCAACATCTGGGTAATCTTGTGTCCAAAATATATTGACTGCTTTTTTTTTTTTTTAACCATAGTCACATTTTCTTGTTTCTTTTCATGTCTAGTTATTTTTAATTGAATACTGAATGTTATAAATGCTTTTGTGATCCATAATTCTGTTTTCTCTGAAAGACTGTTGATTCTTTGTTGTTCTAGCAGGCAGTTAACTGGCTGGACTTAAATCCCAAACTCTGTTTCTCCTGCATTGGGCAACAACCTGATCTCTTGCTCAGTTCTTTCAGCCATTTTAGCCATTGCTTTTCTTTGGGACCTCTGGGGTCTCCTGTGTTGTGTGTTTAGGGCTTAGGTAGGGATTGTGGTGAGGTTTACATATATAAATATATCTAGGATTTTCTTCCTTACTTTCCAGTTGCTCTACTGGCCCCAGCCTTCATCCTTTGATGCCACAAGCCAATGAGAATGAGAGCTCCTTCTTGAGTTTTACCTGCTGCACACGATGCAGGGTGGTCTCTGCCTTCAGGCAAGCGGCCATAAAAAGGCAAATCTCACCTGGTATAGTTCCCCTGTTTCAAGGGTTGCCTTCACTTTTCTCTGTTTTGGTTGCTATTTAGTGCTTCTCTAATTTAAAAAAAAAATTTTTTAAGTTTTTATTTGAATTCCAGTTGACATACAGTGTAATATTAGTTTCAGGCATCCAATATAGTGATTCAGCACTTCTGTGCAACCCCTGCTGCTCATCACAAGGGCCCTCCACAATCCCCATCACCTATGTAACCTATCCAGTGCTTATCAGTAGTGGTTTTTACGTTTGGGCCAGAGTTTGTAATTATTGTTTGTGGGAGGGTTACTCCGGTAGGAGCGCTTTACCTTTCTCTGTGTAAGTCTTTCATGTTTTATTTTTAAAGACTTTTTTTTAGAGCAGTTAAATGTTTACAGTAAAACTGAGAGGAAGGTGTAGATACTTCCCGTGTGCTTTCTGCCCCCACACATAAATAGCTCCCCCATTACAGGTATAATTCCTCCTAAAAGTTACGCTCTCCTAAAGAGTGTAAATGTGCCCAACAGTTTTCCTCTTGGGTCCTGTTCGTTGAGATTTGGTCACTTGCACCAGGAAGAGAAATAGAAGAGCCTGACTGGCTTGAATGAATAGAGAAAAGGTAGTCTAGCAGAGAATGATCAGTTGAATTCAGATGGAGATCTAATGGAGTGAAGCATGGTGTATGTGGAGGGCGGTAAGGAATAAGCAGTACTGGGACACCTGCTTGGGCTCAGTCTGTTATGTGGCTGCCTTCGGCTCATGTTAGTATCCCAGGGTCCTGGGATGGAGCCCTGCATCAGGTTCCCTGCTTAGCAGGCAGTCTGCTTCTCATTCCTTCTCCCCACTTGTGCTCTCTCTATCAAATAAATAGGTAAAATCTTAAAGAAACAAAAAAACAAAGGAATAAATAGTACCTGCTGCAGGTGCTATCTCTATGTCTTTGGCCTTCCCACCTGGAAAGTTAATATCCTGATAGATTTCTAAGAGGAGAAGCGATAGTTTTTTTCCGCTGAGCTTGCTCTTGGATCTCAGTAATATTTTATTCATGTATTAGACATTAACTGAACACCTATTATGTGCAAGCTTTGGGGAAACACCTGTTATGTGCCTGTGTTCAGCATTAGAGAACTGGCTAAATAAGACATGAGTTTTGCCCTCAGGTATGGCTGGCTTAAAGTCCAGTGGGATAGGTTGGCTGAAGTAATAATGGGGGATGATAGAGTTATTCTGTAATAATCTGATTTTAGGAAATTTATTTTTCAACAGGAAATGTGGGACATGTGGATTTGGGATATGAATTCATTTGAAAAACCACTTTGGGGTAAGTTAATAGCTGGGAGTGAATGACTTCAGGATTGCACTTCTCTTTGCCTTGGGGCTTACTCTTACAGCTGTGGAGGTTTCATACTTGTGTTGATGTGTTGATGGGACTTTTTGCCTCATCTATACGTAAGTGAATGGCTTATATTAAAATGCAAATTCAGTTATTTGAGAAATGTAACCATCAGGCATTGTCCCAGTACTAGTTAATTAGTGCATTTGTATTTCCTCAGGGAGGTCAGTTTGAAGACTAGATGAATATCAGTCTAGGAATAAAAAATTTCTTATATGGGGTTTAACATGCTTGAGCTCACCCAAGAATCCTGTCATGTGGGCTGGGAATCACTCATAGAATCAGTGTTGAAGATTCAGTTAAAGTTTACCTCTGAGTTGAAGATATGAACAGACACTTCTCCAACGAAGACATACAAATGGCTATCAGACACATGAAAAAATGTTCATCATCACTAGCCATCAGGGAGATTCAAATTAAAACAACATTGAGATACCACCTAACACCAGTTAGAATGGCCAAAATTAGCAAGACAGGAAACAACGTGTGCTGGAGAGGATGTGGAGAAAGGGGAACCCTCTTACACTGTTGGTGGGAATGCAAGTTAGTGCAGCCACTTTGGAGAACAGTGTGGAGATTCCTGAAGAAATTAAAAATAGAGCTTCCCTATGACCCTGCAATTGCACTGCTGGGTATTTACCCCAAAGATACAGATGTAGTGAAAAGAAGGGCCATTTGTACCCCAATGTTTATTGCAGCAATGGCTACGGTCGCCAAACTGTGGAAAGAACCAAGATGCCCTTCAACGGATGAATGGATAAGGAAGATGTGGTCCATATACACAATGGAGTATTATGCCTCCATCAGAAAGGACGAATACCCAACTTTTGTAGCAACATGGACAGGACTGGAAGAAATTATGCTGAGCGAAATAAGTCAAGCAGAGAGAGTCAAGTATCATATGGTCTCACTTATTTGTGGAGCATAACAAATAACATGGAGGACATGGGGAGATGGAGAGGAGAGGGAGTTGAGGGAAACTGGAAGGGGAGATGAACCATGAGAGACTATGGACTCTGAAAAACAACCAGAGGGTTATGAAGGGGCGGCGGGAGGGGGTGGGGTGGGGTGGGAGGTTGAGGAACCAGGTGGTGGGTAATAGGGAGGGCACGTACTGCATGGAGCACTGGGTGTGATGCCAAAACAATGAACACTGTTATGCTGTAAATAAGCAAATAAAAATAAATTAATTAATTAAAAAAAAAAAAAAAACCACAATGAGATACCACCTCATACCAGTCAGAATGGCTAAAATTAACAAGTCAGGAAACAACAAATGTTGGCAAGGATGTGGAGAAAGAGAAACCCTTTAACACTGCTGGTGGGAATGTAAGCTGCTGCAGCCACTCTGGAAAACAATATGGAGGTTCCTCAAAAAGTTAAAAATCGAACTACCTATGACCCAGCAATTGCACTACTGGGCATTTACCCCAAAAATACTGATGTAGTGATCTGAAAGAATACATGCATCCCAATGTTTATAGCAGCAGTGTCCACAACAGCCAAACTATTAAAAGAGCCCAGATTTCCATCAACAGCTGAATGGATAAAGAAGATGTGATATACAAAACAAACTGAGGGTTGCTTGGGGTAGTGGGGTTATGGACATTGGGGAGGTTATGTGCTATGGTGAATGCTGTGAAGTGTGTAAACCTGGCGATTCACAGACCTGTACCCCTGGGGATAAATATACGTTTATAAAAAATAAAAAATTAAAAATTAATAAAAAATTAAAAAAAAAAAAGTTTACCTCTGAGTTTCTTTTTGTAGTACTCTGCATGGCCATTTGAATAATCATTGCATCAGTACAAATATAAAAGTTCCTGGTTTTTGGTTTCATCTAAGAACGTACCTCTAGAAATACTATTTAATATTTACTGAGGGTGTGCTGATACCTAAGTGATGTACATTACCTCATTTAATTTAATGAAATGGGACTATAAGGTGAGCTTGTTTTTCTCAAAGGAAGGAAGAGCCCCGGATATACGCAAATAAAGAGTAACATTTCTAGGATTGCTTAGCTAGTAAGTGTTGGAATTGAAACTTGAATCCAGATTTGAATATCAGCATTTGGACTAATAGATACTCACTTCTCTTTTAATATGCTGATTGTGTTTGGGGTTCCCACGGCTACCCCAGGTTTAGTGATTGGCTAGGAGGACTCACAGGATTCAGCATATAGTCATAAGAACAACTAAGACTTCTTAGAGTGAAAGGATACAAAGCAGTATTGACAAAGGGAAAAGTGCATGGGGTGAAGTCTGGAGGACTGTAGGCACAGGCTTCCAAGAACCTCTCCCGGGGAGTCACACGCGATGTGCTCTAGCAATGAATTGTGACAACACATGTGAAGTGTTACAAGTTGGGGGAACTCATTAAACTCAGTGCAAGTGTTTTCATTGGGGCTGGTCATGGTGGCCTAGCATGTACCAAAATTTCAGTCTCCTGGAAGGCAGTCATGTGTGTTGCACAAACTATATTGTTTGACAAATTGGTTAGGCACAGTTAGGTACACTTACCATTTAAGGTGAGTTTTATATCAGTGTAGGGAATTGTTTATCATTTACGTTACCAGATGCCAGTAACTTAACTGAACAAAGTAACAAGTGGGTCAAGGACCCACCTTGCAACCAAGCCCTTTCTAGGTATAGTAATCTTGTGACTGCTGTGTTCACTTTTACCCTGTACATTGGTTTATTCATTTAAGCAGATTGTGATTATGATCATGTAGCATTTAGAAGTAGTTATAATGGCAAACCAAATGCTTTAATGGTGTTTGTTTAATGGGAGTACCATAACTGCCCATTAGTTTTGATCTGCTGGACTCCCCCAACTTAACATAATGTTGTACTCCTGGCTAAGGTTTATTACAGCAAAAGATGCAGTACAGGAACAGCAGGAAGAAGCTACATGCAGGTGAATGCTAGGAAGATAAGACACAAATGTTGATGTCTTTCCTCTGTGAGGCTCACATGAACATGTTTTTCTGTGGCCAGCCCTGGTGACTAAAACTTAGGACCCTGACCAGATACCAGGTGCACATCATAAATTTTGATGCCTACTTTAAACAATGCTGACAGCCTCTGATATATCCTGACCTGCTGTCTCTAACATCCTTAGCCAGTGACTGTGAACATTCCAGGAGTTTAGTTCTCAGAGTTTGGCCAGGGGTCATTACCATGGCTCCAGGCATCCCCCAGAGATTAGGAAGGCCTGAGTAAAACAGACCTGCAGTGTTAACTCTCTCCCCACAGCATCTCATTGTATTGTTAAATGTAACATTTAATGCTGATACATTTTTTCTGAATCTGATATTCTAAACTTAGAAAAAAAAATAGTAAATATAGTTGCTAAATTTCACTTCTCTTAGAATTCTTTTCACTTCTTTTAGATTCTTCTCTTTAGGAAATTTATATATAATTTAGGTGACTTCTGGATTTACCATTTTTGTCCACAACTATGTGGGTTGTATATGTTATGTTAAAGAAAAGTGCAGAAATGTGAAGTGTAAACAGTTAAAATATTACAAAATTAACCTTCACTTTATAAAGATCTTCCTGTGAACACGGTAGGATTTCCTTTTTATGGAATTTGCAGATGCACAGAAATACCAGTTTTCAGAAAAAGAATAACTCATAGTTTAAAAATTGGCTGATTCCAGGATTTGAAACCAATCTTTATTACTTTATGTGTTGCTATTTGAAATCTGTATTGTGCAAAAAAGACAAAGTAGATGGAGAAAGCTCTGTGCTTGAAAATGATAAGTTCTCTGAGTTAACAGAGTTAGATATGTTTCTTTATTGTCAAACTTCACAGAAACTTTAGGGCAATAACGTGCAGTATGGATCTCCCAGGGCATAGAGAGTCTATAACATTTCTCTAACTTACTTGACCATGGAGTTTCTTTAGTAAGAACCCACAGGTGTGGATCCCACAGTGCAGTGTTCTTTAGAACAAAATAGGACGGGGCACCTGGGTGGCTCAGTTGGTTAAGCGTCTGCCATCCCTGGGTCCTGGATGGAGGCCCTGCACTGGGCTGCTTGCTCAGCTAGGAGCCTGCTTCTCTCTCTCCCTCTGCCTGCTGCTCCCCCTGCTTGCTCTCTCAGTCAAAAAAATAAATAAAATCTTAAAAAAAAAAAAAAGAAAGAAAGAATGAACCTTGTTGCAGAAAAGTTTAATATCTTACTGCCTTCTGATAAAAACTAGTTAGAAACTTCCCTATCTGTCTGTCTTTTTCCTGCCAGGCTTCCTGAGTTGATGTTTCTCTTTTGTAATGTGAATGGTGCATCTCTTAGGTTGGTGTTTAACTGTGTGATAAGGGCTTTCATGGTGTGGATCATGGCCGTCAGGCTTGTACCACCTAGGTACCTGACCTGGTATCAAGAATGTAATTGGCCAAGACTCAGTAAATACCCAGAGAGCATGGGATGAACTGTGACTCTAAAATACTGAACCCTTTTTTTTTTTTTTAAAGGAACAGCAGTATAGTAGACATAAAAGTTAGGTGCTGTACATTTTAATAATGTCATTTTGTAAGACATTTTCAGAATTTTTCTTTTATCTTTTTAAGCATTTAAAAAAATATATTTTAGAGAGGGAGGGAGAGAGAGAGCCCGAGCACAAGTTGAGTTGAGGGTAAAGGACAAGCAGACTCCCTGGTGAGCGCAGAGCTCTACTTGGGGCTCAGTCTCAGGACCCTGAGATAATGACATGAGCTGAAACCAAGAGGCGGATGCTGAACTGACTGTGCCACTCAGCTGCCCCTGGAATTTTTCTTGAATGGCTCTTGAGTTGAACTCCTCATTACCAACTTCTTCTCTATGACTTGTATTACTTTTAAAATTTACTTTAATCCTAACAGTAGGATTGTTCTATCATAGACATGTAAACTTTTAACTACTAGGTTTCTTTTTTCAGTAGGTGGAATATCGTTTTTTGGAATTATGGTTGTTATACCTATGGAAGGCCAGTTGGTCAAAAGTAGCCAAGGCCCTCCTCAAAAAGTAGTGCAGGGTGCGAAGACTTCCTTAGTGTATATCAAGAATTGCTATAAAGCTGTAAGTAAGACAGCAGTGTGGTGTAAGGTAGATGGGCCGGTGGAACAGAACATAGAACCCTGGAAATCTGGTTTATGACAAAGTTTGCATTGCATGTACACCTTCAATAAGAGGATGAACTTTCCACACAGTGTGGCTGGACATTTCGTTAGCCACGTGGAAGAAAGCCATGTTGAATCTCTACTTAAACCTGAAAGGTAAAACTTAAAAATTTGTAGACATTAGAACTTTATTTTTAATGATATCTAAATAGAGAAGAATTTCTTGAGACATAGAAAATGTGAACCACAAAAGCCACCTCTTATTAAGAAGACAAGCTATAAGCCGGGAAAAGATTCTTGCAGTGCATGTAGCCCATGTTAATATTAGAATCCAGACTGCACAAAGGTCTTTAGAAACTAATAGGAAGAAGACAGAACAACCCACTGAATAGAATAGTGGCCTAGACTTCATAGGCACATTAGAGAAGCAGAAATGGAATGACCAGTAATGTCAGAGACAGTGGGGAAGTGCAAATTAAAACTACATTAAGATACCAACTACACACTGGGGTGCCTGGGTGGCTCAGTGGTTTAAGCCTCTGCCTTCGGCTCAGGTCATGATCTCAGGGTCCTGGGATCGAGCCCCGCACCAGGCTCTCTGCTCAGTGGGGAGCCTGTTTCTCCCTTTCTCTCTGCCTGCCTCTCTGCCTACTTGTGACCTCTCTCTCTGTCAAATACATAAATAAAATATTTTAAAAAAAAAGATACCAACTACACACTCCAGATTGTCAGAAAATCAAAAAGTCTGACATCAATAAGTATTGCCAGGGAGCACATCCAGAGCTCTCATTTTACGTACTGTTTTGCATCAACCACCTGGGAAAACAAATTGGTCATGTTTAGTCTTACTGAAAAGATGCATTCCCTATGACCTAATACCTTTTTGTGTGTTCTCTAGGTCAGGGGTTGGTGTGACAACTTGTGAGTTTAAAAAGATTTTTAACATTTTAAAATTGTGAAGTGAAACAAAATTATGTAATTTATAATGTGGAAATTACATGAAATTCAAATTTCACCGTCCATAAATAAAGTTCAGTCGGAATACTGTCACTCTTAACTTGTTTATGTCATTTACGTCTGCTTTTGTGGTGTAGTACCAGAGTTGAATGCTTACACTATAGATCTGTCTTGCAAAGCCTAAAATATTTACCATCTTGTCCTTTGCGGAAGTTTACCACCCTTGCCCTGCACCCCTTACTCCTGCACGTGTGTGCCAGGAAACATGTTTAGGAATGTTCCTAACAGTACTGTTTGTAACTATAGAAACCTGGAAAGAACCACATGTCCATTAAGCATAAAGTGGATAAACTGTGGTATGCTAAGCCAGTGGAATACTACTGAGTAGTAAACACAAATTGATTGTAACTGCAAGCAACATACGGATGGCTCTCGGGAGCTTGGTATTAAAAAAAAGAAAAAAGGAAGACAGATTTTTCCATTTATGAGCAATTCAGAAACAGACACATGTAAAGAAGGCATTGCTAAGGATACCAGTGAGGTAAAACTGTCAGGAAAAGAGAGAATGGTAAGTTTGGAATAGAAGTTGCCTTTGAGGAGCTGGGAAAGAGATGGTACTGGAGAGGGAACTTTGAAGATTATTTTCTTATTCTTAAACTGGATGGTGGATACATGATACATGTGTGTGTTATGATCCTTTATTTCAGTGATGTTCCTCCTACATACTTTTGATATTTGATATATTTCTGTGATTTGGAGTATTAAAAATCATCTTTTCAAATAGTACGCTTGATCTTAGCCAAAAGGCCGAGAAGTGATCATCATCTTTTCAAATAGTATAGTTTGCCTTATGATGTACAGTTGTTTATAACTAGTAAAAGGGAACCTCATCAGTTGACCAGAACCTGCTTGGTTTCACCTGTTGGTCTCCTCCTCTTTCCTCCCCACCTCTCCACATCCCAGGTGTTCTGGTTGTGTTAGGAACCAATTTCTTTTCTTTTCTTTTTAAATTTTTATTTATTTTTTAAATTTCTTTTCAGTGATCCAGAATTCATTGTTTATGCACTAAACCCAGTGCTCCATGCAATCTGTGCTCTCCATAATACCCACCACCAGGCTTACCCAACCTCCTACCTCCTGCCCCTCCAAAACCCTCAGATGGTTTTTCAGAGTCCACAGTCTCTCATGGTTCGTCTCTCCCTCCAATTTCCCCCAACTCCCTTCTCCTCTCCATCTCCCCATGTCCTCTGTGTTATTCCTTATGCTCCACAAATAAGCAAAGGAAGCGTCAGGGACTTGGTTGCCATTCGGCCTCTGCCTCTTGTTCTGTATGCCTCTCCTTGGGCTCATTCTTTTGGACTTGAAGGTGGCATTTCTCCATGTGTTGGGCAGTGTGGTTGACTGCAGAGCCGCTTGCATAGCCTCCAGCTCTGTGACTTGAAAAGCCAAGGGGTGAGGTCCTGTGGTTGGCCTGGCCACGTCACTTGACTATCTTGTGACCAGGGAGCTGGGTCTGTTACCAGAAGAAACCTTTGGGGGAGGGTGAGAGCAAGAGTCAGCATCATGAACCAGAAAGCCCCCCTGGTGTATATCTATTTTATGTCTATTTTTTATAGGTACATCAATCAATATATGGCATTTGCATAGCTTTTTTTTTTTAAAGATTTTATTTATTTATTTGACAAAGATCACAGTAGACAGAGAGGTAGGCAGAGAGAGAGAGAGGGAAGCAGACTCCCCACTGAGCAGAGAGCCCAACATGGGGGTTTGATGCCAGGACCCTGAGATCATGACCCGAGCCGAAGGCAGAGGTTTTAACCCACTGAACCACCCAGGCGCCCCTTGACATAGCTTTGTAAATATCAAGGCTAGTTTGAAATGACCCTTAAGACATCCGATGTTGCCTATAACGTGGTATCCAGTAGTTGGGGTGTAAGAGGGGTTAGAAATGTCTGTTGAACCTATAACTTAAAAGAAAAATCAAGGGGTGCCTGGGTGGCTCAGTGGGTTAAAGCTCTGCTTTTGGCTTGGGTAGTGGTCCCGGGGCCTTGGGATCAAGCCCCGCTTCAGGCATTCTGGTCATCTGGGAGCCAGCTTCCCCCCGCCTCTCTCTGCCTGCTTATGATCTCTGTCAAATAAATAAATAAAATCTTAAAAAAAAAAAAAGAAAAGAAAATCAAAATACAGCACCACCACAAATATCTCTTTTGCTATCCCTTTATAGTCATACCCATTCCTTCCTTTTCTTCCTGAAAAGGACATTTAAGACATTAAATGTTTGAGTCAAACTAGACATTACAAAGTTGCTTTAAGACATACCTCCTATATTCCAAATGACTGGGAGGACACTTAACCAATTGGTGGTAGTGTTCAATTGGGATGAGTGTTTACAGGGGGTTTTCTATCTTTTCTTTTACTTTTTTGTTGGCCAAATCCTTTGCATTGAGCATGTATTACTTTATAATTAGGAAAAATATTAATTTTTAAAGGTATTGCTAGACGTTAAGTCAGTTTATCACCTTGGAAATTGACATTCCATTCAAGATACTGGTAAATTTTATAGGAGTCTACACCATGAGTACCCCAAATGGTAAACATGTTTCACCAACCTCTAAACTTGGAATAACACCTGGGAAACAATTAGAGAAAGAGAATATCTAAATTTATATGGCATGTGAACATCATTTTGTATAGAATTTTTAGACTAGTTCTTAACTAATTTTTTGTTAAATAGTCAGAATGAGAGTATGCTGATACCTAAAAATTGGTTCATGTTTTTGGCTGGTGAATGAGTCTTCTCATTGCCAAATTTTAGTAAGTAATCACTTGACAACTCAAAGACAGTGGGAGAAATGTTGGCCTTAAACACTTCACTGGAAGTGGAAACTATCAAATTAAAAGCTAAAGCACTAGAGCCATACTTACCTCAGCCAGTGAGTAAAAGGCCAGAATATCTGTGACTTTGTTTTGACAACTTTGGCCTCGTTATTATCTTTTCACAGATTTTCTTTTCTTTTGTTACTGGTATAAGGTAGGATCTAAATTTATTTCATATCATATGGAAAGCGGTTTGTCCCTCTATCGATTTTCTACTCTCATCTGTAGTAGCACCAGTTTTCTGTACATGTATGGGTTTGTTTTAGAGAACCACATGGTTTTAGATTCTTCTTATTATAAATTCAGTCCCGAAAAGCTTCCTTTTTGTTTTGATTAGAATTGTATTAAATTTATAGATTAATTTTGGAAAGAGTCTATTATTTTTTTTCTCCTGAACATAGTATAACTAGCCATTAGTCAGTTCTCTTATATCCCTCAGTAAAGCTCTACAACTTTTTCTGTGTCTTGCACGTATTTTGTTAAAGGTTTTGTTTTGTTTTGTTTTTTTAAGATTTATTTATTTGAGAGAGAGAGACAGTGAGAGAGCTCAGGCAGAGGGAAAAGGAGAAGCAGGCTCCTCGCTGCGCAGGGAGCCCTGTGTGGCTTCTGTCCCAGGACCCTGAGATCATGACCTAAGCTGAAGGCAGACACTTAACCGACTGAGCCACCAGGAGCCCCTATTTTGTTCAAGTTTATCCCCAAATATCTTAGGGTTTTTATAACTATTTTGAATATGATTTGTTTTCTTTTATATATTTGGAGTAGTTACTGTTATTATACGGACATGATTGTTATATGTTCATCTTGATTTAGCAACCTTTTTTTTAAAAAAAATATTTTTTTAATTTATTTATTTGAGAGAGAGTACAGAGGGAGTGTGAGAGGGAGAAGCAGACTCTCAACTTAGCGAGAGCCCGGCCTAGGGCTTGATCCCGGGACCCTGAGATCATAACCTGAGCCAAAGGCAGATGCCCACCCAGCTGAGCCACCCAGGCACCCCTTGTATTCAGCAACCTTGATGAGGTCATGAATTAGCTCTAATGATTTATCTATTGATTTCTTTTAAGTTTCTGGTAGAAATCTTGCCATCTGCAGATAATTTTGTCTCTTTTTCTCCCCCTCATCCTTATTCCTTTTTTTGACTTACTGCTTAGACTCTAGTATGATGTGAAATTGAAGTAAGGATGCATAAGTCATTTCATGTTACAGAAGTGCGTGACAAGTCGACAAGATGTGTCATTAAATATATTTACTGTAGGTTAAAGAATTCTCTTGTTAGGCCTTTTTTGTTGTTGAAATCCTATATTGATGAATTACCTCCAAAGGTGATGGCTTTAGACAACAGACATTTTTTATCTTGTATTTGCTTGGGTCAGGAATGCAGGAGCAGCTTAGTAGAGGGGTGTTGATTCAGGATCTTTCTGCATATTGCAGTCAGAATGTCAGCAGGAGCTGCAGCTGTCAGAAGGGTTGATTGTGACTGCTTCCACAAGTGTTCCCTTCCATGCCTGGCATGATAGTACTGCTTGTGCTTAGGAGGCAGTTTCTTACCATGTGGACCTTTGTATAAGGATACTTAAGTGTCCTTCTGACATGGGGGTGCTGGCTTTCCCCAGAGTGTGAGCTGAGAGAAAGCTGAGGATGTGTGTTTTATGACCAGGCTTGAAATCTCTCACCATTACTTCTACCATATTCTGTTGAATAGAAGCATGTCACCAAGTCCAGCCCCATGCTAGGAGGGAAATTACACTCCAAAAAAATTGTTTTGCATATTGATTTTTTTAAAGTCTGTCTGCCCCAGTGATGTTGCATAGGAGCAAGGGCTTCTGTCCGTATACCTTTACCTTAGACCGTTCCTTTGGGCCCCAAACTTTTGTATCCTTAGCTGCGGTTAATATTTCTTCTTGAAGGTATCAGGATTACCTGATACTCAACATGTCCAAAGTCAAACAAGTTTCTTTCCATCTTGCATCTTCCTTCCTTCCAAAGATCTGCCCTCTTTCATTGGTTCCTGTTTCTATGACTGGCACCACTCTGCATCCTTTGGTACAAGCCAGGATTTCCTTCTCTTTCGCCCCATCTAATTTGTCCTTAAATCCCGTTGAGTTTGTCCCTGAGTACCTCTTGAGTCTGGCCACTCTTACCAGCTCCAGTTTTATCTCACATCGCTGTTTCCTCTTCTTTTGTCTTTGATCCCCTGACCTCTCAGTGCTGGGCTCCTTCCTGCTACAGAGCCTTTGCTACTCACTGCCCCCAGTGCTTATTTTCTCCTCAAATCCTGTCTTCCTCAGGGAAGCCTTCCTGACAAAGTCCAATCTTTGTAATACAGATGTTTATATTGCTGTGTACCTCCCTTCAAAACAATGATCACCAGTGAAATTTTATGTAGGTGTGGCTGTTTGCCTAATCCCTGCTTTCCTGGAGCCAGCTTTAAATTTCATAAGGGCAAGGGGTGTGCATTCTGTTCATTTTTGTATTCCATGCATTTGACACAGTCTGTGTTTTTACTTAGTTTGTGTGCATTGAACAAATAAGTGCATGAATATGTTTGACTCTGGTTTTGATTGAGAAATAGAGTAAGGAAAATACATAACTAGTAAATAAACTAATTTAGCCTTTCCTTACTATGTTAGAGGATAATTATCATGTTTTTAAGTGTTTTTAGCTTTTCTGGCAGAAGTTCCAGCTACAAATTAAGTGAATAGGTCTATTGAAATGTCCCATCTCTCCTACCTCTGTTAGGTCATATGATGCAGAGTTAGTGATCCTAGGAGCTAAGGGTGCTCTTTGAATCGAACTGTACTGCCTTAGAAAAATTAATTAGGAATGGATACAAAATAATAGAGATTTGCATTGAAGTAATCTGGGCTGTAAGCATTAAAAAAAATCATATTTTTGAGAACATGAAGTTACTTTTGATTTTCAGATACTGTATCAGCAGTACCGTTGTTTACTTTGCCAGTGACCAAAAGAGGTAGCCTTTTGTGTAAAATAGCTCAGAAGATAAATTTATATACATCTAGCTCTTCTGGAGAGAACTGTTGTTTCATGAGGCTGTGCACTATAATGTTTTTGGTTCTCCCCTCATCATGGTTACCATAGTCTTCAGTAGTTGCTCACTGCACGTGACTCGATATCAAATATTGAGTAGGTATGATTTTGAGGCAAGAATATGATAGTAACATGCATCCTTGTTCACTGTGCAGTCAGGAAATGTTGGTTTGATAAAGGAAGGAATATAGGCAAGAGAGCACAAGTCCCAGAGAGAAAAGAACACAAATAATACTTTTTAAGTATCCCTTGGGATTTTTGGGGGGTGCTTTTCAGGTTGCTGTCTAGCAATCTCGTGAAGTAGGCAAGAACTATTATATGTTTTTCATAGATAAACTCTCTGGCCTGGCCTGAATTGTTCAGGTAAATACCTCTGCTGCCCACCATGGAACATTAAGGTGCCCTTTGAGAAGCTGCTGTGTTGCCCATCAGCCCAGTCGTTGAGAACATCTGCTCATTTGGCTTTCACTGTGAGGCGTATGTGCCAAGTGTGGGTTTCCTCCATCTACTTCATCTGAATGCACTTGGCATGTCTCCCTCCTGCTCAGCAGTGAGATAGGCCTTTGAGCTTCCATGTCTGCTGTTCATCACAGTGACTCCTGGCCTCTCTGAGGTCCCTCAGTCTCCTCCAGAGCTCCCTGAGATGACCTTCTTATGTAGCAGAAATGTTACTAGTCACACTATCCCAAATGACTTTCCAAATTTGGTGACAGTTTCTCCAGTCATTTTCTCATGTTATTTTCACAGGTTGTGGGGTAGGGGTAGGGGAATAGAAACTAAAGATCAGGGACATCTGTAAAATTACTGTCAGAGCCAGGACTAGGTCTCAGATCATATGATCCTCTTTTCTTCTCCATTACACTTTCCCTCAGTGTTTCTGAATGTCTAGTGACGAGTCAGTGTTTATTTGTAGGAGTTATTAGTATGTTCTTGATACTAATTTTTCTGTATTTTTTAAGTCTGATTTTTAAACTTAATACTAAAATTTCATATGCATGTTAAATTAGTCTTAATTAGTCTTATAGTTCATTATAGTTATTTTTAAGTTAATCTTTTTTTCTTTTTGTCTCTATAGGTTATGAACGTGATTTCTGATGAAACTGGATTGGAATAATTTTCATGACCTTTGTATATTTATATATATATATATATTTTAAAATTTTGCATTTGACTTAAGTGCCATGAGAAAATTTGCATATTGCAAGGTGGTCCTAGCCACCTCCTTGATTTGGGTACTCTTGGATATGTTCCTGCTGCTTTACTTCAGTGAATGCAACAAATGTGATGAAAAAAAGGAGCGAGGACTTCCTGCTGGGGATGGTTAGTGATATTTTATAATAATACATCTGTTTTAATAAGTGTATTACTGGTTTGTTCACTAATTTGGATGCTACAAAATTTTTATTTTTTTAGATTAATAGTAATCCCTGGCTTCCTAAATAATGATGATCATATTATTAACAGTTTTCCAGTGAGTTCTTCCAACAGTTAAAATATTAAAGTATCATGTATAGAATTGCTAAATTCATTATTTGTGTTCAGTGTTAAACACATGGTTAATTTTCTGCAAGTTGTGTTACCAAGAAATGTAGGAAAGCTAATATCAACTATTATTAAACTAGTAAGGACTAGTAGTTGGAACCAACAAAATTGTATGGCATTAGTGTAATGCCAGAAATGCTGAGTGTTAAAATTACAATATCTGGTATCAAAAGACTTTTTTTCCTTGCCTTCCCATCTCAGTTTTCAGGGAAATCATTCTGGATGGATGTGATCTGGAGACTTCTTTTTGTTAATGCTGTAGATAGCTCTAGTTAGCACTTTTAGGGAGGGCTTTTGTAAAGATGAGGCCATATGATAGAGGTTGAGAGTGAGATTGCGATAGTTGGTGTGGAAAAGAAAGGAAACACAAATATGAAGGACCTGGGTTGGAAGTACTAATATTTTTGGCAGTGGACACATGGAAAATTCAGTTTTGAACCTCTTGTGTTCAAACCAACAAACAAATATTGCTTTTTATTTTTTAATTATTTTATTTTTATTTTTTAAAAGATTTATTCATTTGAGAGAGAGCACATGTACATGGGCCGAGGGGGTAAAGGGAGAGGGAGAGGGGAAGCAGACTCCCCACCGAGTGTGGAGCCTGTCTTCGGGCTGGATCTCATAACCCTGAGATCATGACCTGAGCCGAAATCAAGAGTTGGAAGCTCAACTGACTGAGCCACCCAGGTGCCCCTGCTTTTAGTTTTTTTTTAACATAATGAAAATGAGGCAATGATTCAGCTGTTCTGAGCTCTGAACTCTCTATTATTAGTTATAGAAAATATGGCTGTGTAATGATTCTGTTATTTTTAGGAATTATATGTGAATGACTACTGTTCTAATGTAAGCTTTGAGTATGTGATCATATTTAAATTTTTTGTTATGTTTATGAGACCACCTGGTCCTCTAAAGTTTATAGTCTAAAAATATTTATTTGTATTGATTAACTGTGCCTATTTACTGTAATTTTTATTGATGAGATTATTTAACCAGTCCTGTTTATTTATTCTTGGGAAATTTGCCTAAAATTAGGCTCATAGGCTCCTTGGCTAGTACTGGGCTAGCACTGGTGAGTGTTTTTAAACTCTGATACGTGCTAGGCAGTGTATTAGGAGCTAGTGATAAACAGCTCAACAACAACAACAACAAAAAGACAAAATTCCTCCCTTCGGGAAACTCATAGCCCAATAGGAGAGAAAGAATAATAATAAAATACTGATAGAATAAATAACATTCTAGAGATGTGTGTAAGAGCAGAACGGAAGGAACACGTGTCTGAGAGGGCGCAGTAAAGAACGAATGCTCGTGTTGAGCAGTGTCAGGGTGAACCAGGTGTTTGTTAGGTTTGATGAATAAGCAAGGGAAAGAAGCATTCGCAAGATAAGCAAGCGAGAGAACAGAGTTGATGGATAGAAAACAAGAGGAAGGAGCACAGATGAAGCTTGGGAAGTTAGCAGAGGCCAGACTGCGGACGGCCTTTTCTGGCATGCTGAATGTTTTGGATTTCTTTATAGGCAGCGGCATGCCATTGAAGGATTTTAAACAGGGGAGTAAGTAACCTGATAGGATCCAGACTGAGGAGAAAGCGTTTGGTGGTCATGTGGCTGATGTACTGGAGGAGACTAGCTGCGAGGCTGTTGTGACAGTTTAAGAGAAGTTCTTAGGGCCTACACTGAAGTGATACTGAAATAGAAAGGAAAACAATATATATGAGAAGTATGTAAAAGGTGGAATTTATATAACATGGGGAGCCATTGAATGTAGGTAGTAATAAAAGAAAAGTTTAAGATCTCTCTCAGGTTTCCCTGATTGGTGAGTTGACAGGAAGCAGGCCCCCAGAGGTAGAGCAGCTTTGATGGGGGTGGCAGGATGAGCTGGCTTGGGAGTATTTGACTAGGAGGTGCTGGTAGGAATGTTCTACAGAAGACAGTTGTTCAAGGTGCAGAATGTAGGTGGCAGTGTAAGCCTTGTCTATGCAGAACACTGCGCTGGGAGCATTTGTAGGCTTAGAAGAGACAGACCTGGGGTTGGAGAACGTCGTGGAGGTCAGTAAAGGAAGAGAGGCTTCTCAGGAAGTCAGAGGTGGAAGGAGACACCAGAGGGAGGGTGGTCATGAAAATCTAGGAGTTGTGTTTGTCAGAGATTTTACCTGAGATGAAGATAAGGTTCTTCTTTATATTTGGTAATGGGGTTTCTTTTGACCCTGGCAGGTGCCATTTCAGTGCCAGGGAATTTGATGTACCCACAAAGGAACAGAGATACAGTGTAGCCTCTTCTTTCAGGAAGCTTCCACACAGAGGAAAAGGGGATCTCCATGGGGTACCTGGCTGGTTCAATCAGTGGAGCATGCAACTCTTGATCTCGTGGTTGTGAGTTTGAGCCCCACATTGGGTAAAGGGGTTACTTAAAAGAAAAAAAAAATTAAAGATTTTCTTTCTTTATTTGACAGAGATCACAAGTAGGCAGAGGCAGGCAGGCGCGGGGACGGGGGGCAGGCTCCCTGCTGAGCAGAGAGCCCGATGTAGGGCTCGATCCCAGGACCCTGAGATCATGACCTGAGCCAAAGACAGTCTTTAACCCACTGAGCCACCCAGGCGCCCCTTAAAAAGAAAATCTTAACAAAAAGAAGAAACGAAGAAGAAAAGGTATAGTGCACTAGTTAAAGGAATGGAGGCAAAGTCGTCTGTGTGTGTGTGTGTGTGTGTGTGTGTGTTTATGTACTACAAGGGGGAGGTTTAAAATATGAGGGACAAATGCAATACCCGAAGGAGCACATTCTTAGCAGATGAGACAGTGTGGTATCAAAGCCGTAAGAAAAGGATTGCATTTGAAGAACTCGCCAAGGTTGATACAGTTCTGAAAGCCACTGTGGCATGAGCATCAAAGACAAGAAGTGACTTTTATACCAAAGCATAAAAGAACTAGTTAAAGGAGAAATGATCTGGGAGAAGCAGCAGGAGGCTTTGAACCCTCATTGGGACCTCCTGGGAAAGAATGGCCAGTTCTCCCAGAAGAGGTTTGTGAGGCTAGTGGGCTCTGGGGGAGGGCAGATTTGAGTTAAGTCCAGTGGAAGGGGCCTGTGTGTTGTGGAGAAAGACGATGAAGCAGCTTTACAGGGAGGGGATCTTGGGTGTTTGGTGGGACGACTGAGAAGGAGGGAAGCTCAAGAGAGGACTGAGCAGTACACATGAGGGTGAGGAGACAGTGTGGAAGGAGACAGAGTGGGAGGCTGGCAATTCCAGGTGGATCTTCCGTTTGCAACTTTGTTCCTTGTAGGCTTAAGGAGTTAAAGGGAAAGGGGAAAAACGATTGGAGGAAGGGGGACAGGTGGTGCTAAGAATGGCTTGAATAATCTGCTCCCTGTGAAGTTTCAGTGCAGTAGGAGCTGGGAGGTCGTGGGTGGTGCTGGCATCCTGAAGTCCCTGGGTTCTCAGCTTAAGGCTGGGAAGGGCTTGCAGTGGTGCCCTTGAGAACTTGCACTGAAGTGGCTGGGAAAGGACACATAGCTGAGAGCACCAAGGTCATGGACCTTCTTAGTGGAGAAGCAAGTGCACCTGGTGATCGGAAGAGTGGAGGTCTCTTGAAAGTACCATGAAGTCTCTAGGATCTTTGGTTTTTACAGCATTTGAAAAACCAAAAACGCATAAGGCAAAAAATAATGAACAGAATTACTATTTCAGTATTACAAAGATCTCATTCTGAACATTCTTTGAACTGCTTTACTGTGCCCATTTGGTGAAATTTATCCAATTCTGGTCTTTATATTGTGAATAAAGGTGTCCTATTTTTAAGTGGAATGAATCAGTTATCTTTACCATAATGCTGGATATCTTAAAAGATTGTCAATGATAATTTCTTCTCTAGGATTTACTTGTTACTTGCCTACTTCACGTAATAGTGGGCCAGTCTTTGTGATTACAGAAAGGTTGTTTTGATTTGTTTTCCTGAGCAGTTCTGTCTCATAGTTTTATACTTGGCATTTTATACCCCAGGCTATTTGAAAATAGCAATATTCTTCTCTTGCTGGAGAATTAGACAGGCTTCTCTTGAAAAACTGGGGTTAATGTGGGTTGTGTCCTGGGAATATTTTTGTTGCCCTCCTGCCTTCCTAATTAGCTCATGCATTCAATTTATGGATTTGGGTGTTGTATAAAATATTCAGTGTTTCTACAGATGCAGTTTCTAGTAGGAATTGAACGTTTATGCCAGCACAATACTCAATTTTCCAATCATTAATATGTTGATAATTCAAGTTTTCATGTGTGTATGCTAGGATTATTTCAACTTTCAAACATCAGGAAGCCTTTTGGTGGTTAAAAACTTAAAAAAATATTATTAGTAAAGGCTTTCAGAAACTTACAGGTTTTTTTGCATGTATAGAGGTTTATATACTGAACACATTACAAATAAATTGAACATAACATTGGAATGAGGGTTGAAACTGACAAGGATTTGAGGTAGCAGAGAGTTAATCAGTGAATTTTACTATATAATTTTGATTTACATTTTTTTTTTCCCAAGAGAAGGAGAGAGAGCACACGTGCACAAGAGGGGTGGGGTGGAAGGGGCAGAGAGAGAGAGAAATCTCAAGCAGATTTCACACTCAGCATGGAGCCTGATGCCAAGCTTGAACTCATGATCCTGAGATCATGACCTAAGTTGAAATCAGAGTCAGACTTAATCCACTGAGCCACCTGGGTGCTCGTATAATTTTGACATTTAAAAAATCAGGTAATTTGTGGTATTTCATCACCATCTTACATACTTTTGTTTATAGAATACTTACACTAAGAAAGTGGAAACATTCCAGTTATCATTTAAGCCACATCCCATTTTCAGAGATTGTTAAAATGTGGAAAAAACATTTTGGGATAGGTAAAATATAATGCCTAAAAACAGTAAGAGTGATAATTTTGTAAGAAGATAAAATCATTTGGGAGACATGATTTTAGCCTTTTATTAGTATTTTTCCCCCAAAGGGTATTATAACTTTATACTTTTTTATTCTGTTTACATCAGAAAAACACAAATTAAAATTTTCCTTTTTTTTTTTTTAAAAGATTTTATTTAGTTATTTGACAGAGATCACAAGTAGGCAGAGAGGCAGGCAGAAGGGGTGGGGGGAAGCAGGCTCCCTGCTGGACAGAGAGCCTGATGTGGGGCTCGTTCCCAAGGCTCTGGGATCATGACCCGAGCCAAAGGCAGAGGCTTTAACCCACTGAGCCACCCAGGCGCCCCACAAATTAAAAAATTTCTAAGATTTATTAAAGTACATTCAAAGGTATATCATGTGGTTTGTGTATATTGATATGATTTGTGACATTCAGAATCAATCTGTAGTTTTCTTGGTAATTAAATTTTTAAACATACTTTATTGTCTTATAAATGAAGTTCACTCGAAATATAAAAAGCATTTGTTCTTACATAATACTTTGGATAAACATTAATGTGAATATCTCCCTTGTCAAAGTTGGATTTGTTAGAAATGATCTACATGTAAAATTTTATGCCAAGAAGAATTTTCTTTCAGTTCAGGAAATGATATCTTGCTCTGAAACAAAAATTTCACTGAACTCACTTTTAATTTACCTAAAAGACTGGTAAGTAGAATGCATGGAAGTTAATGCTTACCATTCAATCTGCTAGCACCTTAGTAGTAAAAATATATTCATTATCCACATGCATTTTATCCTGAGCTCTTTGCCAAAGGAAACTATTTGACTAGTCCATTTAATTCTTTAGGATATTATAATCTCTAGATTATTGTGGTGGATTTTGTAAGTCATGTAGTAGTCATATAATTCTTGGTAATTTCTACTGTAGCTTGGAAATCTCATGTGTACCAGTAGGTTAAATGATATAATGTGGGCATTATACTAGATATTCCGATTACTAGTAAGTACTAAGTGGTCAAATCAGTAAAATGTTGCAACAGCAGGATTGTATATGTTTGTCTGCTTCTTTAAGATATTAAAGCCAGAGTTTTACTTCATAATGATGGGGCATTTAACATTCTGACCATATAGTCTCTTACTCTGTAAGCTATCAAGTTTATTCTTACTAGTCCTCACAGTAATAATGTCTGGAGTCCTCCTCCATGCTCCCCCAACCCCCATGGAAAATGTCAAACATAAATAAAAGTAGAGAAAATAGAACTCCCATATACCCACCATCTGGCTCCAGCAGTTGTCAATTCTTCAAGACTAGTCTTATGGCGTGGATACATGAGTACCTCTTTTTCTCTGTCCGCCCTTTCAATCTTTTTGTTGTTGTTGATGAAGAAATTGGCTGTTTTCTTTTTCCCAGTTTCCCGTGTCAGGATTTGCATCCCTTTAATATTTTTTGTCATGTCCTTCAGTGCCCTATATTTTCTATGAATTTAGTAGGTAGGCCTGGAAGCTTGATCAAGTTCAGGATCTACCCCTACCCCCGTCACCTCACCCTAGCAATAATGTGTTCTAGACGGTGTTCTATATAACTTAATATTCTTCTTAATTCAAAAACTAGACAGCATGAAAAACTTTTTTCTCATTTTAACTTTTCTTTAAAGTATCATCTTCTACTAAAATAGGGTTTAGATAACTGAGAGAGATTTATAATTAAGGCCACTAGATGTCTCCTACCTACTATTTGTGTTAACTCTGCCATGCACACAGGTTGATTGCCACCTCCAGAACTCTACTGCTTTCTGTCGACCCCTGAACATCCCAATCCCCAAATCTGTTGGCTGCTCCTTTTTTTTTCAGGGACATGTAATTAAGTAGAATTGACTCTAAGTGTTTTATAATTTATGATTTTTAAACATTTAAAATTATATGTGGGGATTATACTTTTTTTTATAGTTTTTATTACACTTGTCACTGACAGTTTTTGTAATCTGTCAACCCTAATATTTAAAGAGCTTTGGGGTTCCTGGGTGCCTCAGTTAGTTAAGTGCCAGACTCTTGATTTTGTCTTGGGTTGTGATCACAAGATCATGAGGTCAAGCCCCACATTAGGCTGAGTGTGGAGCTTACTTAAGATTCTCTCTCCCCGGACACCTGGGTGGCTCAGTGGGTTAAGCCTCTTGTCTTTGGCTCAAGTCATGATCTCAGGGTCTTGGGATAGAGCCCCATATTGGACTCTCTGCTCAGCAGGGAGCCTGCTTCCTCCCCCCTCTCT
This sequence comes from Meles meles, assembly GCF_922984935.1. NCBI lineage: Eukaryota > Metazoa > Chordata > Mammalia > Carnivora > Mustelidae > Meles > Meles meles. The sequence continues at coordinate 59,004,462 of NC_060077.1, forward strand.
CTACCTGCCTCTCAGCCTACTTGTGATCTCTCTCTCGCTCTCTGTCAAATAAATAAATAAAATTAAAAAAAAAAAAAAAGATTCTCTCTCCTTGGGATGCCTGGGTGGCTCAATCAGTTAAGCATCCAATTCTTGATTTCAGCTCAGTTCATGATCTCAGAGTCAGGAGATCGAGCCCCACCTCGAGTTCCAGCTGGGCATGGAGCCAACTTAGGATTCTCTTTCCCTCTTCCTACCCCCCGCCTACTTGCACACATGCATGCTCTCTCAAAAACACATTTTATAAGGTGCATGGGTGGTTCAGTGGTAGAATTCTCACCTGCCACGTGGGAGGCCTGGGTTCAATTCCTGGCCCATGCAGCACGCCCTCCCTTTTGGGGTGCCTGGGTGGCTCAGTGGGTTAAAGCCTCCGCCTTCGGCTCGGGTCATGATCCCAGGGTCCTGGGACCGAGCCCCACATCTGGCTCTGTGCTCAGTGGGGAGCCTGCTTCCCCCTCTCTCTCTCTGCCTGCCTCTCTGTTTACTTGTGATCTCTGTCTGGCAAGTAAATCAATAAAAAAATCTTTAAAAAAGAACACATTATAAAATGAAATTTAAAAAAATAAAGAGCTGGGGCGCCTGGGTGGCTCAGTAGGTTAAAGCCTCTGCCTTCGGCTCAGGTCATGATCCCAGGGTCCTGGGATAGAGCCCCGCATCGGGTTCTCTGCTCAGCAGGGAGCCTGCTTCCTCCTCTCTCTCTCTCTGCCTGCCTCTCTGCCTACTTGAAATCTCTGTCAAATAAATAAAATCTTTATAAAAAAATAAAGAGCTTAGTTACTTGGCAAACCTTAGGCAGGATTTGTTTTTAAAAATGGTTTTACATGAGTTTTCTATAATTTTAAAGTTATTTCCTAATATTGTAATGCCCTCCTAAAATCACAGTTCATTCTGAGAACAGGAACAGAATTATTTTATACCATTTTTTCTTGATGGTTGTCTAAGATAGGTTTTTATATTCTAGATAGAGTTGTTGAAGACACAATAGCTTCATATTTTACAGCCCTGGTGTTGTAGGTTGCTTTGTACCACCATCTGAAACAACCATCTTATAGGTCAGCTTTACCAGCTAGTGAATTCTTGAGCAGATGAAACCTGGCTGAAGAGAGATGATTTGTCTACTGTCTCAATGTCTCTATTTTTGTGTAGAGACTTTTTAGAGGTGCCTAAAAAAATAAACAACGAGAGAATAGAAATTTCAACTTTAAAAATAAACAAGTAATGTACAAAACAGGTATTTTTATCTCATTCTTGGCCTTACCTCATTCTCTCCCTGTGCCTTTTAGATGAGAAGTTTAATATACCTTTTTCCAAGTTTAATGTATCTGAGAACTTATTTTTCTTGAAGTTATAAAGGAAATAACTTTAAAATTATAGAAAACACTTCTGAACATCTCAAAAGTGTAAAACAAGAAACAGTATTCGGAAATTGCTGAATATTACTTTTTAAGTTAAATTTAATTTTAAGATTTTATTTATCTGAGAGAGAGAGAGAGAGTGCTCATGTGCACCAGTGGGGCGGGGCAAAGGAAGTGGGAGAAGCAGACTTCCCACTGAATAGGGAGTGCAACATGGGGTTTGATCCCAGGACCCTCAGATCATGTCCTGAGCTGAAGGCAGACGTTTAACCGACTGCGTCACACAGGCACCCCTGAATATTACTCTTTTTATGTACATATCAAGAGATAATCCTGGCGATTCACAGACCTGTACCCCTGAGGATAAAAATACATTATATGTTTATAAAAAAATTTTTTAAAAATTAAAAAAAGATAATATTACTTCTGGTTAGAATTATCTTTCATGATGCTCCACCTTGCTTAGTGCTTATTATGATGTCTTAATTGATTCTAGGATTTCATTTTGACTTATTTTGAATAGTGCTCACATTTAATTGAGCATATAGTTATAAAACTCCTATAGGACAATATCGTGAGTCCACAGAAGGTACACAAATGAATCAAACTGGAGCTAAAAAGAGATATAATCTAGTGGGGGGCCCACAGGACATGTTAGCAATCATAGGAGGTAGCAGATGATAAGAGACGTAAGAGCCCTTGATGATGAAATGATGTGGCAGTCAAGAGTAGTAGGTGATCACTGTAGAGAGATTTGGAAAAGCTGCAAACAAGAGAATCTGTTTTAGCTGGACCTTAAAAGACAAGTAGGTGTTTGGTATCACAGAAATAAGACTGGGGAGGTGCAGTGAGAGGGGACTTCTGTGAGCAAAGGCACCAAAGCAGGAAAATACAAGACACATATGAAAGAAAGTAGCGAGTTGCTGTTTGACTGAAGGATTAAGTACGAAGTGGGGGTGGGGAGTGGCTTGGTAGAGGGCTGAGTAGATGGTCAGCTTTGAAAGTTAGGTTAAATTCCCTATTAAAGAGTTAGACTCTAGAGCTCATAGGAATACCACAATGAAAGTCGTGCTTTAGAGGGTTAATGTGGTAATGATATTTGAGATGGGAATGCCAAGGCCGTGCGTGATGCAGGTGAGTAGTGCAGGGTGAGGAGGTCTTGAGTGAGGACGCTGGTGTGGAGGAGGAGGACAGGGCAGCCGCTAGGAGGTTTTACAGACTGGGAGAGGAAGGGCTCAGAAATGGCTCCGGTTGCTGAGGGCCCAGTTTAAACTCATATTATTAAAATAAAAACATTTATCAATTGCTATAAAATTGATGTTAGTTAAGTTTCTTCTGTATTCTTAGTTCTAGAGCCAGTACAAAAGCCTCATGAAGGCCCTGGAGAAATGGGGAAACCAGTCGTCATTCCTAAAGAGGATCAAGAAAAGATGAAAGAGATGTTTAAAATCAATCAGTTCAATTTAATGGCAAGTGAGATGATCGCACTCAACAGATCTTTACCAGACGTCAGGTTAGAAGGGTAAGTATGTGGTGTGGTCCTAACAGCATTGAATTTGAGTGAAAAGTGTGTTCTGAGTTTCCAATAAATTACACTTTAGTGTTGACTGTTCTTAAAGTGAATGTTTGATCACTAAGTTATTACTTACCCACTTAAATTTAAATACTGATAAAAATACTGCTGATCATTAGGCTATAAATTTTAGGCTTTGGAAAATAATAATTTATCTTAATAGATTAGTAAGGGATTTTAAACTTCCTATAATCAGCTTTTTAAAAAGGATTCTTTTAAGAGGTACGTAACTTAAAACGGTAATGTATATAGTCATAGGCGTACAGATGACTAAATTTTTACATATACATATGTACCTGTCTAATCGTCACCCACATCAAGATATGTGTGTTGTGTGGATGAATTCCATAACTTATTTACACACTCGTAGACGTTTGGGTTGTCTCCACCTTTGACTCTTATGAGTAAAGCAGTTGTGACATTCTTGTGCATGTCTTTTGGAGGACTTAGGCGCTCATTTCTGTTTGGCATGTACAGGGGAAAGGAATAGATTATACATTTGTATAGCATTAGTGTGTGCTACCAGACATTTTTCCAGGATGATTGTACTGATTTACATTCCCACCACCAATGTAAGAGGACCAGTTGCCCCACATGAAGAAGGTAACATAAAGTATCTAGGCTAGAGGACAGCAGACCCCATTAGAAGCAAAGGAACTATATAGAAAACACATGGAGCAGGTGAATGTGCACATTTGGCTCCTGGGACCATAGTCGCCTTGCCCTCTGGGCCTCCCATTAGCACCAACAGCCAGGTTGAGATTGGAGGATCATTCTTGATAGAATAGGACTAGGCATAGAGGAAAAAAAAAAACCTCATAGTAATCATCACTCCAAGCCAATATTCAGCTTTTTGGTTCCCTAGTTTTATAACAAATACATAACCAAGGAATACTAGACAATCACAAGAAACACTCAAACATGAAAAGTATAGTCCCCAGAAGAGAAATAATGCAAGTTGGAGGAAGCAAAAACTCTTAAGGGAGAAGAAAACTTAAAAAGAATTAATCCCAATGAAATAAGAAAGCATATTACAACCATAAAGCAATAGGCTGTTATTCAAATGATAAATTAGGAAAACCAAGAGTGTTTAAAAAGACAGAAAGAAAAGGGCAAAACTTAGTGCAACTCAACAGGAATCCTGGAAATAAAGGAGCAAAATTTCAGAGGAAAAGAATTACTAGTCTAGAATTCTGTATCTGTCCTTACTTGCAATCAAATGCATAGGTTAAAAAAAGGACATTTTTGGAAATGAATAGTCTCATAACTTGGAACTGCCACACACCCTTTCTTGGAAGGTTACTGGAGATTATAATCCACCAAATGAGGACCTAAACTCAGGAAAAGATGGACAGAGGATATGGAAGACGGGATTTGGCCTAAAACAAATGTAGTAGGAATTCCTTGAGGATGGTGAAGGGAGAGCCCTCGGTGACAGTTTTTAGGCCAAGAGGCAACCACCCAGATGGAAGCAGGACTTTAAGAAGACAGATGATGATACAGCTGAAGGCCTCTGGAAGAGATTTAGACGATGGGGAGTTTGGGAGGCAATTAGTAAGTGCATAGAAAACCATAGCAGGGAAAATATTATAATTTCAGAGAAGATTTAAAAAGTTGTACAGAGAAAGCATAAGCAGTTATAGTTTAGTACATGGCACAGCTGTGAATGCATCCTAGAAGGCCACCATTTAATATTATTCATATAAAAATTAAACTATGTGGGGAATGGAAAGTATCAGTGTGTTCGTCCAGCAGATTGGCTAAGTGGCGGTCAGTCAAAAGAAGCTTCGTTGTAACCTTAAGTTTTCCCAAGCTGTTAACCCTCTTGAACGATATAGACAGAGAGCTGCACTCTTCAGGGAAGCCTGCAGTTGAAGTGTTAATGGTGTCTGTGCTAAAAGGAGCCTTGATTGTTAGTGTTCCTGGTAGAGTATTCCCCTATATACATTCCTGTTCTCAACACATTTTATTGAACATTTATGTTTTGAACAGTGTTTAAGTGGTGTGATACACATGCTTGTGCACTGAATTTTGGGGTTGATGAGGACTGCCTAGATTTGAAAGTCTTACCTCGCACAAGCTGCTGATATGCAGTCCTTGCCAACCGTTTGTTCTCTGTGGGAGTGGGCCGCTTATGAAGTTGGCACAAAGTCGCTACTGTCGCTGAGTAGCCTTTTTGCACCTTCTTGCTCCATCTCTGTGCAGGTATCTTTTAAAGTTTTTTTGTTTGTTCGTAACTTTGCGGGGAATTTCAAATGTGTACAAAAAGAGACAGTAGTATAAGGAACCCTCGTGTTCCTCACCTTGCTTCAGTAATGCCCAATAGTTTTGTCTCTTACTTATACCCTTTCATAGTCCCCCAGCAATCTCTGTCTTCTGGTAAGTATGTACACCTCTGTGTATCTTCTTGCTACTGTTCTAGGGTAAGTCTGTATGAGCAGTAGAACACAGTACAAGTGAATGAGTGTTGCTTCCAGGATTAGGTTATAAAATACACTGTGGTTTCTAATTTGGTTTTTATTCTCACTTGGGTCATTAGCTCTGGAATTAGCCAACCGACTTGACAGCAGCAGCAGTCCTATTGTAAAACCCCTCTGGTTTGTGGCCTTTTGTGAATAACCAGCTAAGTGTGATTAGAAGCATATTATCCAGTTCCAGGTAAAGGTGTACCATTTGTAAATATTCCAGTATATATCTCTGAAAGATGAAGACTCATATAGGAAGGAAGGTCATGATACCATTTCAAGCCTAAAAAATTAATTTAACAGTGACTCCGTAATAACATGAAATAGTTGGTGTTCAGATTTCCCTGGTTATGTCATACCTTTCTTTTTTTGTAGGTTTTTTTTTTTTTTTTTAAAGATTTTATTCATTTGAGAGAAAGTGAGAGAGAGAGAGCATTAACAGGGGGAGGGTCAGAGGAAGAGGCAGGCTTCCCACCGAACAGGGAGCCCTGCGTGGGACTTGATCCTAAGACCCGAGGGCCACAACCCAAGCCAAAGGCAGTCACCCAACCAGCTGAGCCACCCAGGCATCCCTGTAGTGTTTTTTATCAGGATCCAAATAAGGGCCACACAATGCAAATGGTGCACATGTCTCTTAAGCCTCTCTCGGTCTCTGCAGGTTCCCTCTCCATTTTTTTCCCCCAGAGACCAGGCAGAGTATCTGTATCTTTCCTCAGCCAGCATTGTGTGGACTGCATCACTACAGTGTCATCGACTGTTCCTCTGTTCCTCTCTTGGCTATGGATTGGTAGGTTAAAAGCATTTTGTACCCTTTTTTTGATACATTTTGAAGGATACATTTTGTATCCTTCAAGTCAGCTGAATTGTGTACTTCTGGTATTGTGCAGTCTAGTCAGTCATGTGCCTCCCCACTGGACAGGTCTGTTAAATGTCCCATCCATCTGTTTTTCTTTCTTAGAACTCCGATTAGCCAGGCTTTGGACTACTTGAATTGATTCTCTTAGTCTCTTATATTTTTGTCTTATCTTTATTCTTCTTCCAGGGAAAATTTCTAGACTGTCTTTGAGCTATTCTCTTGAATTTTTTATTTGTTAAGTTTTTTATTGCTAAGTTTTTGTCATTGTTATCTGACATTTAAAAAATGTAGATACAAAACCCTACACTTTACCACTTTTATACATATAAATAGTTGTGAGATATTTAGTATAGCAAAGCATCTTTCTTTTTTTTTTTTATTCATTTGACAGAGAGAAATCACAACTAGGCAGAGAAGCAGGCAGAGAGAGAGGAGGAAGCAGGCTCCCTGCAGAACAGAGAGCCCAATGCGGGGCTTAGATCCCAGGACCCCAGGATCATGACCTGAGCCGAAGGCAGAGGCTTTAACCCACTGAGCCACCCAGGTGCCCCTAGTATAACAAAGCATCTTACTCTTTCTAGTTTTAAAGTAAATTTAACTTTCTTTTAAAGAATAATCAGTTCTGGGGTGCCTAGGTGTCTCAGTTTAAGCATTAGGCTCTTGGTTTTGGTTCAGATCATAATCTCAGGTTCTTGGACTGAGCCCTGCGTCAGGCTCCATGCTCAGTGGGGAGTCTGTGGGAGATTCTCCCTTTGCCCCTTCCTCCACTCATGCATGCATGTGATCTCTCAGATAAAATAAATAAATTAAAAGAAAAATAATGAGTTCCATGAATCAGGGTGTTGCTGTTAAAGTTCTTCAAAAAAATTGCTGTGGCCCAGGGTAATTAAATTGAGTTTGGATCCAGGTCTGGCTCTTACTTCTCTTCTTTCTCTACCTAATTGCTGGAAGTTATTTTTTGTCATTTTCTTAACTATTCCTTTTAATGCTAAGTTAAATTCTGGAAACAGATTTAAATAACGTATTTAGTAGAATTCTGTTTATTTTTTAGATAAGCTCCTCTGGATGATTTTGATGAATTTGTGGATGTTGCTTTGCTTTGAATTTTTAAGATTTTAACTTTTCCAGGTGTTTTCAGTAACATATTTGCTCTATAAATAATTGAGATTTCTAAGGCTGATAGGTGTTTTGTTTCAGTTACATAAAATTTTATTGTGTACATTCTAGCATAAATATTACTTTTTCATACCTTTGTCTTCTAATTTGGTTTCTACCTGCTTCATGAAATGTAAATTTTCTGTTATAGAACTTTAGAAAATTCCCTGATAGATATATGTGTGTGTGTGTGTGTGTGTGTGTGTTTGTTGTTGTTTCTGTTCTATCTTTTGCCTCAGAAAGATGTGGTAATGAGTAGTTTAAAAATATGCTTGGGTGGAGACACCTGGGTGACTCAGTTAGTCGATGGCCTGCCTTCTGCTCAGGTTATGATCCCAGAGTCCTGGGATGGAGCCCTGTGTCAGGCTCCCTGCTTAGCAGGGAGTCTGCTTGTCCCTCTCCCTATGCTCCTCCCCCAAGCACATGTGTGCACTTGCTTTTTCCCTCTCTCTCTCTCAAATAAATAAATAGAATCTTTAAAAAATATATGCTTGGGGTGCCTGGGTGCTTCAGTCAGTTAAGCATCTGACTTTGGCTCAGGTCAGGTTCTCACAGTCCTGGGATGGAGTCCTGAGTCTGGCTCCATGCTCAGCAGGGAGTCTGCTTGTTCCTCTCCCTCTGTCCCTCCCCCCATTTGTGCTCTGTCTCTCTTGAAGAAATAAAATAGTTTTAAAAAAAAGGGTTTTTTTTGCTTTAAGATATTTGTCTTAAAGTATTTTTTGTCATGTATTTTCCATCATTTACTAGGGATCTCTTGAAAATTTTACTTCTTTTTTGGAAAACCGATTCTTCTCTTTAACTGTTATTTTTTTAAAATGATGTAAACATTCAGAAAGCTATAAGAGATTACAAACCTTTGTTCCAACCACCAGCCTTCTATTGAATCTTAAGTTGCCATATTTTCTTTTTATTTTGCTTTTAGCAATAAAACCTTATGGCTGTAGTTGAATCTCTTTGTATACTTCTCCCAGTTGCATCACACTTCTCTCTAACCATTGTTCTGGTTTTTCTACTTACTATTACTGTTCATGCTTTTAAAGTACTTCATATCTATATATATATAAATAATATAGTTTATAGTTTTATATTTTTACTTAACAAGTGGTAGTAGAGCATAGGCACATATCCTTGTACAACTTTTTAAGAATTGTTTTTGCCCAAGCATTGATTTGGAGATTTATCCATGTCAGTGCATATAGTTCTGCACTTGATCTTAGCCAAAAGGCCGAGAAGCGATGTGCATGTAGTTCTGGATCATTCATTTTAACTTCTTTGTAAAAGTCCATTGTATGAATATGCCACAATTTATCTGTTGTTCTTTTGCTTTTTGTATATATATTTTACGGTTACAGTGTCTCTGTAAACATCCTTTTACATGTATTCTCTTCTACAATGTTAAGAGTTTTCTGTAGAACAATGCTTTTCAAGTTATAGTTCAGGACCCTTTACTCACTAATGGATCATAAAATCAGTTTAGTGAATACCTCTTAGCACTTTAATTAATGAAATAGAAGATAGCAGGGTGTGTTTTATGTAAAAGTATTTTTTCATTAACCATTATTTCAGGATGTATTAGATTAACATAAAATGTATTTGTTATCAAGAGTTATGACCAGAAGTGTTTGACAGTAGAAGTGAAATTGTGCTGAGAGGTACGCACTTTTTTATTTCACTCAATTTTTTTTTTTTTAAGATTTTATTTTTATTTGACAGCGAGAGAGAGAGAGATCACAAGTAGGCCGAGAGGCAGGCAGAGAGAAAGAGAGAGGGAAGCAGGCTCCTGCCAAGCAGAGAGCAGAGAGCCCGATGTGGGACTCGATCCCAGGACCCTGAGATCATGACCCGAGCCGAAGGCAGCGGCTTAACCCACTGAGCCACCCAGGCGCCCCTTCACTCAATTTTTTTAAAAGAACTACTCCCACACTGATTTACCAATTTACATTTTCCAGCTACAGAAGTTCATGCAGAGGATAATAGTGGCATGGACCAGGCTAGCACAGGTGAAGATGTTTTAAATTTTTGATTGCCTTTTTTTATGATGGAACCTATCAGAATGCGGTTGGGTTGGATATGGAGTAAAAGAGAAAAGGAAAAGTAAATTTAGGCCTGAGTAGTCATCTCAATTACAGTGATACTTGCCAAGATAGAGAGAAGAGGAAAATAGAAATATGGGGAAGGAAATCAATAAGTGTATATTTATAAAAGCCTGGAGTTCAGGGGAGATGTTGAAACTGGAGCTATGAATTTGGAAAGTGAATATAATGAATCATGGGCTTCATTGAGATAGCCTTCGGAGTGGATGAGAGGAAAAAGAGGTTAGGTGAGATGATTGACATTTCAGCTTTTGAAGAGTGAGAAGAGGAAGATCTAGCAAAAGGGTAAGAGAACGAGGTATGAGGGGGAAAGTATGTGGAAGTCAAGCAAATGTTCAAGGAGTAAATGGTCAACTCTGTTAAATTCTGCTGAGATGAATGATGAAGTCTCTAAATTGACCCATGGATTTCTGTACATGGATGCTGTTGGAACTTAGATAAAATTGTTTCTGTGGAGTAATAGGAATGAAACTCATTTAAAAGAATGAGGAAGACTTCCAGTTTCTGTGATGGCGCAGCCTTGGTGATTTAGATCAACTCTTCAGTTGAGGACAATTAGAAAGTCGGGGGGAAAAATCTATCTATCTATCTATCTATCTATCTATCTATAAATTATTTGCTTAAAACCATATAGAGGTTAGAAGGCAGGGAAGAATTTCAGAGCCAAACTATGGGAGAAGGTAAAGACTCAGAGAAACAAGCCTGGAACTTTTACCTTGATGCATTCCAGAAGGTGAATACCTAAATAGTACTTTTTTTTTTTACATTCCATATGATTATTTTTTTATTTAAATTCAGTTAGTTAGCCAACATATAGTACATCATTAGTTTCAGATGTAGTGTTCATAAATAGTACTTTAAAAAAAATTTTTTTTTTTATTTTTATTTATTCATTTGACAGAGAGATCACAAGTAGGCAGAGAGGGAGGCAGAGAGAGAGGAGGAAGCAAGCTCCCTGCCAAGCAGAGAGCCCAATGCGGGGCTTGATCCCAGGACCCTGAGATCATGACCTGAGCCGAAGGCAGAGGCTTTAACCCACTGAGCCACCCAGGTGCTCCCATAAATAGTACTTTTGATAACATTTTAGTGCTGGGACATAACACCTGGAGTCCAGAACCTATCAAGTCTGTATGTGTGTGTTTTGAGGGGGGAAAGTCAGATATCCCTTCCTCCATGTTTTAGTTTAGGTTCTTAGAAATAATGATGAAATTGAAGTTGATCAGCCCTGGTGGTAACTGAAGCCCAAGTTTAAACCATCTTAATCCAGAAAATCGAATTTACTGCTGCCTTGGCTCCCCCTAAATTCAAATGTAAATCCTCTCTGAAGGAAGTTATTGTTAAATTTTCAAATGGTGTTTCATACACAGTGTCTGGTTTACACTAGACACCCAAGGAAACAAGGCACATGAAAGAAAACAAAACAATAGACAATGAAAATAGAGCCAGAATGACTCCAAGTAATAAAGTTATCAGAAATAGACTTTAAAATGATTGTACATAATAATATTTTCAAGATTTAAAAACAAGATTGAGAATTTCAGCAGAGAACTAGAATCTATTAGAAAATAATGAAGTGAGGGGTTCCTGGGTGGCTCAGTGGGTTAAAGCCCCTGCCTTCGGCTTATGTCATGATCCCAGGGTTCTGGGATTAAGTCCTGCATCAGGCTCTCAGCTCAGCGGGGAGCTTGTTTCCCCCTCTGTCTGCCTGCCTCTCTGCCTACTTTTGATTTCTGTCTGTCAGATAAATAAAATCTTAAAAAAAGAAAAGAAAAAAAGAAAAAATAACCAAGTGGAAATTCTAGAACTGGAGAAGTACAGTAATAAAAAGTAAAGACTAATGGATGGGTTTAGCAGCAGACTAGACATAGCTAAAGAGAGAATTAGTGAGCTGAATTATAAATCAGAAGTAAACATCCAGAATGAAGCATAGAGGATGGAAAATAAAGAAGAGATAGTAAGAGATACAGGAGATAAAAAGGTCTAGGATTGCCAACAAATTGTAGTCAAAATAAGAAAGAGAATAGAGGAGTACCAATATTCAAAAGTATAATAGCCAGGAATTTTCTAAAACTAATGTTAAAAACATTAAGGCACAGAATCAGTAAGTTTGATGAACCTTCAGCAGGATACCTGCCACATAATACTTGGGCATATCATAATAAAACTGTTAGAAGCCAGAGCTAGAGAAAAGAATTATAAAAACAAGCAAAGGGTTGGAGGGGGAAGATAAAGATCACCTTCAAAGGTCCAGCAGTAAGTCTGACAGCTACTTCTCAGCTGACTTCTCAACAGAAAAAATAAGGAAGCCAAAAGATAATAACAAGGTGTCTTTTAAAGTCTGAGATAACTTTAAATAAGCCTAAAATTTTATACCCAGCACAGATACCTTTCAAAAATAAAGACCTATAAGAGAAACAAAACTGAGATAATTCATTACCCTAAAAAACACTAAATGGTGTTCTCTAAGCAGAAAGAAAATGATCCCACTGGAATGATCAGGTATGGAAATGAAGGAAGAACGATGGAATTGGTAAATATGTAGACAAATTAAGATCAACTATGTAAAGAATATCTTATCACATAAAATATCAATAAAATTAAAATACAGAACAAAGCATTTTCTTTGGGTGGGGATAAATGGAGTTAAACATTTGTAAGGTTTTTTGGGGGTGTGTATGTATTGTCAAGTTGTGGGTTGTAAAGATAGAAATTAGTATTAGACTTTAATAAATCAAGGTTGTGTGTTGCAGTTTTTAAGGTTATCACTAGAAGAAGATAAATATTAGTAGAGTGGAGAAAGTAGAAATTTTAAAAATATAAATTCAGAGGTACTTGGCTGGCTCAGTTGGTAGAGCATGTGACTCTTGATCTTGCAGTCATGAGTTCGGTCAAGCCACACATTGGGTATGGAATCCATTTTTATATATCTAATGATAATTCAGAAGTATAGATAAAAGATTAGAATCAATAAGTACGTATTGTTTTAAGGTTGATACTTATAATGAAGATAATTATATTTCTATGTCAGTTTTCTAACAAAAGATGAGCAACAGATTTTTTTTAAAAATACCACTTACAGTGCAATCAAAAAATATCAAATACCAGAAATTCTCGTCAAAGAAAATTCCAAAGTGTTATTGAGAGAAATTAAAAATCTAATTAATGGAACAATGCCCATCTTTATGGGTGGACAGTTCAATATTATAAAATGTTGATTTTCTCCAAATTGATTTATAGATTCAGTGAATTTCTCGTCGCCACGTTTGTGTGTATAATTTGACAGATTCATTCCCAAATGTAACTGGAAGTGCAGAGACTGAGAATAGCCAGACATTTTTGTAGGAGAATAAGGTTGGAGGAGTTGCAGTAACAGTTACCAAATGTCTCAAGAAGGTATAATAATTAAGATAATTTTGCAAGGATAGACACACACATTGGGGAAACAAAATAGGGAGTCTGTAACCAGTCCCATACTACTTGAACACTTGGTTTAGGACAAAGATAGCACTGCTTAGTAGTAGAAGGATGTTCTTCTAAAGAAAAAAGTAAACAGTATTGGGTCATCCTGATAATAATTTGAGGACAAAACTGAAACTAACTTTTTCTCACAAAATGTAGAAAATCATTCTCGTGTATTACAGATATAAATGTGAGAGCAAAGCAATAAAGCCCCTAGCAGATCACACAGAATTTATTATGATCTTGAGAGAGAGGAAGATTTTTTAAACAGGACTTAGAAACACCCAAAAAATGCAGGGAAAGTTTGATAAATGGGACTACATTAAAGACTTCTTGTTCATTAAAAAAAAAAAAAAAGTGGAAAGAAAAATACATTGAAAAGGCAAGTCACAGAAGAAATTTATGATACTTATAAGCAGAAAAATGCTCAGATCCAGAATATATAAATTACTCCTACACGTCAAAAAGGAAAAGGAAAATGGATGAAAGACTTGAAGAGATAATCCAAATGACCAATAAACATAAGACAAGGTGCTCAACCTTTTTAGTAATCAAGAAAACAGAAAACTAATGAAATACCACTTCATACTCTCATATAGTGTTGGTGGCAGTGTAAATTGTTACACCCACATTGAAAAACATGCCAGTATCTAGTAAAATAAGCAGCAGCATGCTTCTTGACCCAGCAGATCTGCACCTAGGTGTGTCCAACAGATGCATGCACGAATGCTTCGGGAGACAAGGCCAAAAATGTTAATAGTAGTACTTTTATATTGGCTCCAAACTGAAACAATCTAAGTGTGCATCAGCAGTGATTGTGGTAGATCCATACAATGGAATATTTTACAAGCAGTGGAAATGAACAAAAGCCACAATGTGAATGAATTTCACCATTTATACCAAGCTAGAGTCACAGAAGTGTATATATGGAATTATTCTGTCTCTAGAAAGGCCAGATATAGGCACCACAAAACTGTGATGGTAAGGGTTAGGACAGTGATTCCTTAGGGGAGGAAGAAAACGTAATGGGAGCAAGGGGACTTGTGGTGCTGGCCATGTTCTCTCTCTTCCCTTGAGTCATGGTTACATGAGCATTTGTTGTGTGATAACTCATTCAGCTCTAAATTTATGTTTTGTGCACTCCGCTTTACTTCAAATAAAATCAACTTGAGAGAAGAGTGGGGGAAGCAAAGTGGGGGGCAGCAGTGGAGGCAGTAGGGGTGGCAGTGCTTTGGAGGCATCATCGGAGAAAGAGAAGTGGAGGTGTTGTGCTTGTGCGATTACAGGAGATTCTTTTTTCAAAGATGGTATATAATGCAGTCTGTGTGTTGATGGGAATGATCCCACTCAGGGTAACTTTGAGAGGGGAGTATTACAGCAAGAGCATTTAACTTGAGTGGGTGAGAAGGAATGTAGTTGGCTTCAGACAGGAACAGGATAATTCGGGCCTCGAGTCATAGGAAAAAGGCACAATGTTCACGATTACCATGCCTACAGGATGGTAAATGTGTTTATGGGAGTATGGACATTCTCTGACAGCTTCTGTGTTTTTGCTGAAATTGCCACCTGTGAGTGAGGAAGGTGGGAAAGGTATTGAAAATCCGTGGACATGTGAAACAAGCACATTGAAGGAGGTGAGTAGGAAATTCAGGAGAACTCTGCACAGTGCTGAGAGCCTGCTTGAGGTTTGTGGTTATAAACTGGAAATGAGGCCATTCAGCATGCTTTCTTTGGCTGTAGTCAGCCCCTCAAGTGAGATGCAAACTCAGCAGAAAGTTGGACTTAGCTAGGGTTGGGATATTCCAGCAAGTGTAAGAGAAAAGAATAGGGAGCCCAGGATGACACTAATGATAAAGAGCCATGGATCTAAGCGAGTAGCGGACCTGGAGAACATGAAGGGGGCAACAGAAAGTAAGAAGAAGGAAGGTCTGGAGTGGAGACCCCTGTGAAGGAAACCAAAGATCTAGGATTATTGGAGTAATTGAGTTGGAAGAGCAAGGATGGGGGTGGGGTGGGGACGGTGATGGTGACCAGAGACTGTGACGCTTAAAAAGACTTGGGCCTTCTTAGGGAAAAGCAACACTCTTCAATCAGCAGTAAGGAACAGGCGATTTATCTACCACCCCCTCCAGATTGAGTGGTATGTGAAATAGGGAAGAAAAGCAGCCTCCTCTTGAAGATTACTCAGAGGATGCCTGGGTGACTCATTTGGTTAAGCACTGCCCAACTCTTGATTTTGGCTCAGGTCACGATCTCAGGGGTTATGAAATCAGGCCCCATGTTGGGCTCCATGCTCATTGAGAAGTCTACTCGAGATTCTCTCCCTATTCCTCTGCGCCTCCCTCTCACTTGCTCTCTCTCTCTCTCTCAAATAAATAATCTTTAGAAAAAATAGACTACTTAGGAAGTGGTCTTCTTGACAATATTTTAATTAGTGCTAGAAGATGAAGGAAATACTCAGAAAAGGGATTATGAGGAGGCGCCTGGGTGGCTCATTTGGTTCAGCATCTGCCTTCAGCTCAGGTCATGATCCCGGGATCCTGGAAATGTGCCCTCCATCGGGTTCCCTGCTCAGGGGGGAGCCTGCTTTTCCCTCTTCCTCCACCTGCTACTCTCCCACCTGTGCTCTCTTTTGCTCTATCAAATAAATTTAAAACTTCTTTAAAAAAAGGGGATTAGAAGGGCATCTGGGTGGCTTAGTGGGTTAGAGCCTCTGCCTTCGGCTCAGGTCATGATCCCTGGGTTCTGGGATCAAGCCCCACATTGGGTTCTCTGCTCAGCAGGGAGCCTGCTTCCCTTCCTCTCTCTGCCTGCCTCTCTGCCTACTTGTGATCTCTCTCTCTCTGTGTCAAGTAAATAAATTTTTAAAATCTTCAAAAAAGGGGGGATTAGGAATATAGCTGATTTTACTAGTGTCAAACCATGAATTCCTGGCCCCAAAGTGGAAAGGTGTGCTGGTGTTATAAAACACCAGTTACTTTACCTGCAAAATGGGTTTATTTGGGAATAACAGAGAATTGCAATTCAGGACAAACTACACAAAACCATAGGCAAATCCAGTGATCAAAGGGAAAGACTTCTTTTATGGAAGAAGAAATTGGGAAGAGGGTTTGTTTGTTTGCTTCTTTGTTTTGAGGGAGAGAGAGCATTCCCCGCGGTGGGGGGGGGGCAGAGGGAGAGAGAATCTCAAGCAGACTCTTCACCAAGAGACTGAGCCACCCAGGTGCCCTAGGAGAAGCTGTTTTGAGTGAAATTTCATTAGAGAAAAGCAGGAATTGGTGGTGATGATGGTTTCCCATTTGCTGAGGTGCAGGTGGTACTCAATTTCTTGTAGAAGATGCATGTACATCTTTCCCTGTTGGGACCTGTAGTTGGTGAATTCCTGTTGACCATTCTTCTGTTGGGTCTGTAATTGACATTCTTGTAACTGAAGTTGGGTAGTATGGCTCCCTTTTCCTGCCTCCCCCCACCCCGCGCCACCCCCCCCACAGGGTCCTGACTTTTCATGAGGTTTCTCTCCATTAATTTTCACAGAAGTCAGGAGCTTTAGTTAGCCTTAGGCCAGTAGCAATTAGGATTTGGGTAATTCACAATAACTGAAAGGCCTGGGTTTTTTGTCACTTGTTCACTGCATTATCTTACAGTTTTAGAACCTTTTCACAAGGTATATAATTGTATAGTTATTCTCATTTCTAATATTTTATTACTTTTCTTTTTCTTTAAATAATCTTGCTAGTGATTTGCAATTTTTAATTCTCAAAAAAGAAGTAGCTTTTCCTTTATCTGATTTTTTAAAAAATTTGTTTTCTGTGTAATTATCTCTTCTGTTTTGTGCTTAATCTGGTCTCTCCCTTCTTTAGTTAAATCCTTAATCTATTATTTAAAAAATGTTTTTGTTTTCTAATAGTCATTAAGGACTCTGTATCTGGGGTGCCTGGGTGGCTCAGTTGGTTGAGCAATCATGATCCTGGAGTTCCGGGATCGAGTCCCACATCCGGCTCCATGCTTGGCGGGGAGTCTGCTTCTTGCTCTGACCCTCCCCCTTCTCATGCTCTCTCTCTCTCTCTCTCTCATTGTCTCTCAAATAAAATCTTAAAAAAAAAAAAAGACTCTATGAACACTTCAGTGCAGCCTATTGTTTTATGTATTTTCATTCTTACTTATTCCTAAGTAGTTGGTGAATTCCATTTGATTTCTGCTTAACTCAGGATGACCTAGAAATACATTTAAATGTTTCTAGGTACATTTCTTTCTGCTTTTTGATTTGCTCATTTTTTATTAGTGATTTCTAGATTAATTTCATCATGGTCAGAGAACATGACCTGTATATAAATATGATCTATTTCAAATGGGTTGAAATCTCCTTTTTTTTTTTTTTTTTTTTTTTTTTTTTTTTTAAGATTTTTTTATTTATTTATTTGACAGATAGAGATCACAAGTAGGGAGAGAGGCAGGCAGAGAGAGAGAGAGGAGGAAGCAGGCTCCCTGCCAAGCAGAGAGCCCGATGCGGGGCGCGATCCCAGGACTCTGGGATCATGACCTGAGCGAAAGGCAGAGGCTTTAACCCACTGAGCCACCCAGGCGCCCCTGAAATCTCCTTTTTGACCTAGAAAGTGTTCAGCTTTTTAAAAATGTTTTCCTCTGCAGTTGAAAATAACTATTTGGTTGCCTGTTACTTCTGGGTTTTTTCCTGTTTCTTAGTACATGGCGTGTTAGATTCTGATTAATTTGTATTTTTAAAAAAAGTCCCCTGTAATTATGGATTTGACAGTTTCTCAATTTGTTCTTTTATTTTTCAAGATTGCATCATTTGATGCATCAGCAGTGATTGATAGTATATTCTTGCTTTTAAACTCAGTGTTCATTATATCTGTAATTTTTTTACCCTGGTTTTGATATTGCTATACTACTTTTAGTCTGTTTAACATTTTCCTGTGTATGTCTGTTATTTTTTTTCTATTTCTTTCAGCCATCTATGATTTTATTTTATGTATATCTCTATTAAATGGCTGGATTTATATTTTCATTTCACACCAATCATTTTTTAATAGGTGAGTTTGATGCGTCTACATTTATTGTGACTATTAAATTTGGATTTCTTTTAGGTTGAACCATACAAAATTGATATTCAACCATTTTTGACCTGTGAAAATGAATTTCATAAAGTTCAATCTAACCTTGTTTTTTTGTTTACCATCCTTTTTATTTTTTCCTCCTCTCCTGCATTGCTAATTGATACAGTTTCATTAGATAAAATTTTTAGTATTGATGCTTTTCTATCTCTTAGTTTGGAAGCTGCACATTTTATTTTTATTCCTTTAGTAGTAAGAACTGGGTATATTGTAATTGTCAACATGTGGACTTATCTTTATCTACATGTTCACTGCACATCATGTACTCTTGATGTGAGCGTTCATATTCTTCAGTTCTAGGATATTTCTGGCTGTAATCTTAAATATTGCTATGTTACAATTCCCTCAGCTTGTTCTTCTGGAATTATTCATATGCATAGACTAGAGCTTCTCAGTCTATACTTTTTTCCCCCTTTGTCCCTTTTTGAGTTATATATAATGAATTTCTCATTAATATCTCGATGGTGGCAACATCCAGGTCTCCCTCTCCATTTATTGGCTTTGTGGCTTTGGAAGAGATAGTGACCTTTCTATACTTGAGAATCCTTATCTGTACAGTAAGAAATATAACAAGGGCTGTTGTGAGGCTTTGTAGTGCTTTGAATACTTCCTGGCACCTAGGAAAAAGGAAGACCTGTGTTCACAGAGTAAGCTCTAGGTCCAAGTACAAGTTTCATGAAAAGCCATTATAAGCATGCTTTTCCACTCCATTTGTTTTTAGTAAGCTCTGTCTGGCTTCTGCAGTGTATTTATAATGAAATGTGCAACAAGAAACATGAGATGTATATTTATCTCTGCACTAAGATGAACAAAGCTGGCCAACAGGTCAGACTACTTTTAGACTACTTTACAGAGGTGGAAGTATAAGTGGTGTGGACAGCCCCCAGAGTGCAGCTTTTTCACCCCCTTTTCTGAATCCAGAAAAGCCCTGCTTGACCTAAGTCGTGGGCATACCTGGTAGTATAGTTGGCAGTGTCTTGACCATCCTGTGCCTGCCAGGAGCCTTTACTCTATTGCTGGATCTCCAAGGACACATTTCCTGCAGGAAACTGGGGGAAAGAATAACATTGTTCAAGTGTCAAGAAGAGTGAAAAACAATCAAAGAATAACTTTCGTAATGTGTGATCTTAGGGAAGGAGCTTTGAGGCAAATTCCAAGTCATCTAATGTGGCAATTCCATCCTATGTAATTAGTCTCAGATGTTCAAAAAGTAGTAATACCAGGGGCACCTGGGTGGCTCAGTTTTTAATTGTCTGCCTTTGGCTCAGGTCATGATCCCAGCGTCTTGGATCAAACCCTGCATCGGGGTCCCTGCTCAGTGGGAAGCCTGCTTCTCCCTCTCCCACTCTCCCTGCTTGTGTTCCCTCTCTCACTTTCTCTCTCTGTCAAATAAAATCTTAAAAACAACAAAAAAGTAATACCAGTTAGTGAGTGCTTATTATGTACCAGGCACTACACACATTATCATTTTTTAAAAGATTTATTTATTTATTTGACAGAGGTCATAAGTAGGCAGAGAGGCAGGCAGGGGGGTGGGGGTGGGAAGCAGGCTCCCTGCCGAGCAGAGAGCCTGATGCGGGTCTTGATCCCAGGACCCTGGGATCATGACCTGAGCTGAAGGCAGAGGCTTTAATGCACTGAGCCACCCAGGCACCTCTAAATAAATAAATTTTTAAAAAAGAATTCAAATATACTAAAAAGGTTTCTTAAAACAATGGAGAAAGAATGCCCTTGAAGAAATACTGAAGTGAAATGAGTAAGAATGGCAAATTAAGATTCAAAGGCACACACATTAAATATTTCAGTAGACTCCAAGTAGGTCCAAAAATTGGAAAAATTTTTTAAGAGATTCAACAAATAAAATCGAGTATCATCATAAACTTAAAGAGAATCAAATATCTCAAATCTGAATATATAAAATGTAATACACAAAAGCAAAACACTAAATTGAAAACCATCTCCAATCTGAATGTATAAGATGATGTAATACACAAAAGGAAAGCACTAAATAGAAAAAACAATGTAAACTAATAAATATACAATAATCACTAAAATATAGCCATAGAAATGATCACAATATACTTAGAGAACTCTGGGAATAGTAAAAATATAAAAACTTAATATAGAAAAATGCACAGAGCCTTGCCAGCGACTAAAAAAACCAGATTTTTTAAACAGATTTTTTAATTTATTATTTGACAGATTACAAGCAGGCAGAGAGGCAGGCAGAGAGAGAGAGGAGGAAGCAGGCTCCCCGCTGAGCAGAGAGCCTGATGTGGGGCTCGATCCCAGGACCCTGGATCATGACCTGAGCTGAAGGCAGAGGCTTTAACCCACTGGGCCACCCAGGCGCCCCCACATTATTATTTTTAAGTGGTTGAGTAAAATAGTAGTATGCCCAGTTGACAGATGGGGAAACTCAGACTTGGGGAGATTAAATGATTTGTGTTAAGTGCAGTTAGTAAGCGATCCAAGTGAAATCTATCATTGACAAACGTGTAATCTTAATCAATGTGCTCTGCCATCACTTGTATGAAGGATCTTCATTGATCTTTTCTGAATGGCAGTACATGGAGGAAAAATTATAAAATGTTGCCAGACACTGCCAGACAGGTGGCCCGTCTTAAGAAATATTGATGTGTCGTTGGTAAATGGTAGTGATAGGCTAACTTTAGTGGATGACAAATACTTTAAAAATCATAGCTGAAAGGAACATGGAGAAGAGAATTGGATAATATACACATACTCACCTTGACTTAGCATAAAGCTGTTTCCTTTCCCAAGGCCTTGGTTTCCTTGTCTGTAAAACTGGGAGAACAGTGCCTCTGTCTGACGGTTATTGTGAGGATAGAGTGAGGCAATGTGTAAAAATTCGTAATGCCATTTCAGGCCCTAAAAGGGCCAAAATAAGTACAATGAGAATTTAACAGTTGCAAAATAGTATAAATAGTAATTATCATGGCACTTCTGTTGTTCTGCATTCCTGAACTGTTAGGTGTTTGTGTGGATTGATTCTCTGGTAAGCCCAGTCTTGCTGAGATGATCACTATCCTAAGCAAATTGAATAATCTGTCTATTTCCCAAAACACTGCTGAGTCACTCAGGCAGGCACTCAAACTAACTCAGACCACATTGTAAATTTCATGCATTAGAGTTAATTCAGTAATTTTTTCACTCACTTATAACAAGAATTCTTGTTATGTAGGCCATCTTTTAATTACTGTTGTACATGGAAACATAGATGAAACCACTTGTGTTTTCACTCATTGTGTAAAATCAGGGATTTTTCAATCAACTCCAGCTCCATTCCAGTATATAACTCACTCCCAGTAAAAGCATCTGTCCACTGTGGTAGTGATGGTATAGTTTCAAAAACCTGCCCATCTCCCCTCATCCTTTCTCAGTCTGTGCTCTCTGACAAACAAAGGAGTAAACCAGGGAAGAGAAAGGCATGGGGTGTGAAAGACAGGAGATTCAGTGTGCAGGACAGCCAATAGAATCCCGGTGGGCATGGCAGAGGGAAAGCCCTGGACCACAGTTGTGCGGGCACAGAGGCAACCCACCCAGAAAACTTGAGGAGGGATTGCTTTAAGATGATTTCATTCGTATTACGGCTCGTGCTTCCAAACATCTTTAGAGACTATTTAAACGATTTGTTGAGTCTGGATTTGAATTAGTGATAGATACATAGGAAACAAAGAAAAGTGGCAAAAATAACTTAGGGTAAAGTGGAAGGCAATGTCGTGGAGAAAAGGAAAAGTATTCACAATATACGAATCAGCTATAAGTAGCATTTTACATAGTCCTTATATAAACATTAAATAACAGTGAACCAAATTTCTAATACAGCTACCTCGAGGGAGTAGCAATTGTATGTGTTAGGATGGGGATAGGAGGGAAATAAATCCTTATATTCTGCAGTAAGTTAATATGCAATATCTAGAACTAGAAAAAAATCAGCAAATAAAAATTCAGATAGAGTGTTTAGAATTATGGAGGTAAATACCAAGAGAAAGAGGTCAAAGAATTGCATGTGGTTTCCTTACAGGGACAGAATGGTAGAGAGGGGAGAGAACAGCTTTTTAAAACAAGCTTTACACTGTTCTTTTATTCTTTATGTTTTCATATTTCTTGTAGATTCCTAATTGCTATGTCTTATGGTAACTTTGTTTTTGGTTTTTTTTTTAAGATTTTTTTTTTTTATTTATTTATTTGACAGAGAGAGATCACAAGTAGACAGAGAGGCAGGCAGAGAGAGAGAGAGAGAGGGAAGCAGGCTCCCTGCTGAGCAGAGAACCCGATGCGGGACTCGATCCCAGGACCCTGAGATATGACCCGAGCCGAAGGCAGCGGCCTAAATATCCTCAGTATCATTGGTCACAGGCAATGCAAATGAAGATCACAATGAGATACTACTTCACATGCAGCAAAACATCTCTAAGAATAAGCACAGGTACAAAAAAATGTTGGTGAAGTTGTGGAGAAACTCAGTGGGTAACTTTGTTTTTAACTAAGAAATTGGCAAACTTTTTTCCAAAGTGGCTGCACTGTGAACATTCCCACCTGCAAAATGTCCGAGCGTTCCAGTTTCTCCACAACTTCACCAACATTTTTTTGTACCTGTGCTTATTCTTAGAGATGTTTTGCTGCATGTGAAGTAGTATCTCATTGTGATCTTCATTTGCATTGCCTGTGACCAATGATACTGAGGATATTTTCATGTATTTATTGGCCATTCTTATATCTTTAGTGAAATTTCTCTGGATTTTTTGCCCATGTTTTATCAGATTGTCTTCCTATTGCAGAGCTGTAAGAGCTATTTATATATTCTAGATACAGCTCCTTTATCAGATAAATAATTTCTAAATATCTTCTCTGAGTTTGTGTCTTGTCTTTTCATTTCCTTAGTGGTACTTTTTCTGAAACACAAAAATTTTTAATTTTGATAAAGTTAAATGTATTAGTTTGTATTATGCTTTTAGTGTCATCTCATGTTTAATAGTACAAGACTAAAAGCTTTCCCCTAAGGTCAGAAGCAAGGAAAGAATGTCTGTTCTCCACTTCTATTCAACATTGTGGTTGAAGGCATTCCAGAACTCAGAAGTATGTACCGGGTGCAGGAGGAGAGCCCCTACCCCCCAAGAGAAACCCACTCTTTCTGTTCTGAGGCATGAGAACAGGATTTTTAAGGGTTAGTGGAGAAACAGCTCCCCCCCCCATTTTTGTATTTTCTTTTTTCCCCTTCTCTGCTCTCCCAGTCCCTAGGGTTGTTGCCAGGGCTGCCCAGCCATGGGAGCAGTGCCAGGCAAACAACTAAAGCTGAGGGAAGGGAATCTCTTTGACCAGAGGATATCTGGTCTCCAGAGCCTGGGTAGAATTTCCCATGCTTCTCTTTTCCTGTCCTGCTGCTGGTCCTAGAGCACAGACACAGGCACCAGCAGTGCTCAGCTGAGTGAGAGAACTAAAGCCTCCACTTTCTAGCTCTGTTGGAACGTCAGTGTAAAAGACGGCTGTTCTATGCCAGTAGGTATATAGATTTAATACAATTCCATTCTAAATCCCAGCCAGATATTTAAAAATATATCCAGAAAAGCAAAGGAAATAGCAAAAATATTTTATTAAAAGAATAAAGTTGGATTAAATAACAGTACCCAAATTAAAGATGTACTATAAAGCTACAGTAATCAAGACAGTGTGCTCTTGGCAAAGAGACAGACGTATAGACTAGTGGAACAGAAGAGATAGTTCAGAAATAGACCCACATGGATATGGCTATTTGGTTTTTGACAAAAGTGTAAAAACCACTCAGTAGAGGAAAGATTATCTTTTCAACAAATAGTGTTGGGACAGCTAGACATCCATGTGCAAAAATAAGAATCTCAACCTTAATCTCAGGTGTTTTTTGAAAATTAGCTCAAATTGGATAATCTAAACTCTAAAAGTTTATAATTTTAGGGTAAATATTCAGGATTGGCATTAGGCAGAGAGTATTTAGACATGACACCAAAAGCATCATTTCATAAAATAGAAAATTGTTAAGTTGAATATCAAATTTTAAAACTTACACTCTGATGGAAACACTGTTAAGAGAATGAAATGATGGGGCACCTGGGTGGCTCAGTCATTAAGCATCTGTCTTTGGCTCAGGTCATGATCCCAGGGCCTGGGATTGAGCCCTGCATTGGGCTCCCTGCTTGGCGGGGAGTCTGCTTCTCCCTCTCCCACTCCCCCTGCTTGTGTTCCCTCTCTTGCTGTGTCTCTGTCAAAAAAATAAATGAAATCTTTTTTTTAAAAATGAATGAAATAATGAGCTACAGGGTGAAAGAAAATATTTGCAAACCATACCTCCGACAAAGGACTCGTATCAAAAATATATGAAGAACTCTCAAACATAACCCAATTAAGAAAAATGAAAGCACTAAAATGTTGTCAAAACACTTGACACTTACCCAAGATACCATATGGATGGCAAATGAACACAGGAAAAGACATTAGCCATTGAGGAAATGCCAATTAAAACCATAATGAAGTACCACTCTATGCCTCTTTAAATGGCTACCAAAAAATATAGTATCAAGCGCTGACAAAGATCCAGGGCATTTGGAACTCTCATACATTTCTGGCAGGAATGCAAAATGATACAGTCTCTGGAAAACAGTTTAGCAGTTTCAGAATTACACTTAAAAACTTATACTTAGGGGCACCTGGATGGCTCAGTGGATTAAGCCGCTGCCTTCGGCTCAGGTCATGATCTCAGGGTCCTGGGATCAAGCCCCGCATCGGGCTCTCTGCTCCGCAGGGAGCCTGCTTCCTCCTCTCTCTCTGCCTGCTTCTCTGCCTACTTGTGATCTCTGCCTGTCAGATAAATAAATAAAATCTTAAAAAAAAAAACAAAACTTAACTGTGTAACCCAGTAGCCCATTCCTGGATATTTACCCCGATGAAATAGGGGTAAAAACATGAAAACATGTTCACATAAAAATCAGTACCTAAATGCATGTAACAACTCTTCGTAACAGCCCTAAACTGGAAAGAGCTAGTGAATGAAGACACTGAAAGATGAGATTTCTGATGCACTGTTCATAAAAAAATAAACTTTTGATACATAGGACTTCAGTGAATCTCAGAGACATGCTGAGTAAAACAAACCAGTCTCCAAGATTACACACTGTGTAATTCCATTTACAGGATATTTCTGAAAAGACAAAACAATACTAATGGAGAACAGATACTGGTTGCTAGGGGTTACATGTGGGGAAGGTTGAGACTATATATCCCTATATAGGGATAACAAAAGGGGTTCTTTGAAGGTGGAACTGTTCTGTTTCCTAAAAGTGGTGGTGGTTTTATGAAGCTATGCATTTGTTAGAACTCAGAGAATTTATTACCCCCTTCAAAGAAATGACAATGTTGATAGTGTGTGGAACACTGAAACTGTGACACACTGCTGTTGACAATGGAAATTACTGCATCCTCTTTGGAAAACCATTCTTGGTATCTACTAAAGCTGAGCCTGTATATACCTTATTGCCCAATAAGACAAAAATGCATACATGCAGTCACCAGAAGACATGTACATGAGTGATTTTCACAGCACTGTTTATAGTAGCCTAGACTGGAAAGTATCTTAATGTCCATAAATATTAGAGTAGAAAAGAAGCTATGATATCTGTATGGGGTGGGGTATGTGTGTACCCATATATCACACATACAGATATATATTCCTTTAAAGGAGTACTGTGCAGCAGTAAAAATAAACTTGCCCATATCAGCATGGATGATATACAAGCAGTGTTGAAGGAAAGAATTGAGACACAAAAGCATATGCTCTGTATCAGTAGTTCTTTTAAAGTGTGGTCCTGGGACGTTTGGAGGTCCTTCAGATCCTTTCGGGGAGCCTGCAAGGTCAGAAAGTATTCATAGTGTTACCAAGACATTTGTTTCCCCCTTCGCTCTTACCCTTCAGCTAGCGCACCATAGAGTTTGAGAAGCTGTGTGAATTAGGGTCTAAGAGGGAAACAGAAATCACACAATAATTTGAACAGAAAGTTTTAATATAATGGGGTTAACTGTGAGGGAGTAAAGACAGTTATGAAGTATATCCTAGGGCTGAGAGTACCAGGGAATGACAAACATTGAAGGGAGCCTGCTCCCCGATGCTGGGCTTCAGACCTCGTTGGAGAAGTCGTGTTTGCTGTTCATTGGATGGTGGAGGAATTTGCTGGTTACCCTTGGCAAGACCTGGCATGCAGTACCCTCCAGAGTGAGGGCTGGCAGACAGGCTTAGTGAGTAGGAAATCAGAGCCAGAACTGGCAAACAGGGACCACGCTTCTGGGATACAGAAAGCCAAAACTGGGAAGCCAGCTGCTGAGGTACCTGGGAGACTGACTGAGAATGTGCCTAAGAGGGTAGGTGCTACTGAAACTCAGTGGGATGATGCATCTGGGTGTGCAGCTCCCACTCCACAGGCAGCGCCAAAGTAGGAAGAAGAAAAACGAAAGTGCGCTGGAACCAGGAAGGGAAATTTGTACTTCCTGCAGTGTCCCTCCAATACCCTGAGTGTGCGTGCCGGGCAAAGCTTACGTATGCCTTTTGCCAGCTGCAAAGAAGACATGTTTATAGGAGCCAGTCTCATGATCACAGAGCAGGCAGTGGAGGGTGTATTTGGAACTAAGAGGCAATAAATCCATAATGGGCACACTCTCTGATAGCATGGATCATCTCTGATAGCATAATATGTGTTAGTAGGTTCTTAGGTTTTAAAATTTTCTGTTTCAGTTTGTAACGTAAATACCAGCAGCTGTACTCTACATAAAAGCGCTTTGGGATCATCAGTTTTTAAACACAAAGGGGTTATGAGTCAAAAGTTTGAGAACTATTGCTCTGTATTATTCCCTTTAAATTAAAGTTCAAACAAAAGACAATTCATCAGTAATGCTAAAGGTTCAGCATACTGGTTACTTTGGGTGGGAGCACAAAAGAACCTTCTGGGGTGTAGGTCATAGTCTGTTTTTTCATCTCGGTGCTGATGCATTCACTTGGTGGAAACTCATTCATGCTTATGATCTGTCTGCTTTTTGTATGTGTATTATAATTTCAGTAAAAAGTTCAGCCTCTTCTTTTCCCTCTTTCCCCAACCTACACCCTGTTGTGAAACCTGCATGTAACTTTTTTTAATAGTAGCACAATCCTACACTAGCTAATCTTCATTCCTCAGGATGAAAGACTCAGTTGGGACAGAGTGGAAAAAAGCTGCTTGGTAACACAGCTGTGGCCTTCCTGCTCACCCTCAGCTCTGTGTCCCCCACCCCCAGAATGATCCCCTACTCCCACCTACTCCTAACCCCAGAGTGATTCCCTACTGGTGGGCACAGTTGGTCCCTCCATGGGAGTAGCTGAACTAAAAGGCTGGAAGGATCTCTTCCTTGAGTGCCCTATGTATGTCCCAGGTTGGGGTGGGGCTTACATGTTCTGAGATCAGTTATGTTGACTTTTTCATACTTTCTTTATATTTCCTATGCTATTTTGAGAGAATATTTATGAATTCACTATATTCTCTGAATGATTAAATTTAACTGTTTGATTTAGGAAATTATTTTCCTTTTTGTCTAGATCCTGATTTGTGCTTTGCTTTGTGATTCTTTCATCCTCCTCTGAACAATTTCCATTTTAGTCTCTATTTCTAGTGTTCTTACTGTCTTTATGGTCTTCTTTTCCATATAGTTTCAGAGTTGAATTCTTTCCTGTGTCTTCCAAGAAATGTCTGGCCTATTTCTTCTCTTCTGCAGAATCTGTTCTCAGAATTTCCTCTTCTTCCTGTCCACTTGCTAGCCGTGCACATGGCTACTGGTACTGCTTATACACTGTGCAGTTTGCCTTCTGTGTCTCACTTGATTTCATTCTTTTGTTGTTTGGTAAGCCAGCAGCTTTGTAGTCACTCTGGCTAATCTCTGCTTCCCAGTTCTCCTGCAGTAATGAATGGGATTATTTGGGAAGAGAAGTCATATATGACTTAGTACACTTCAGTTAATTAATATTAGAAACTCTTTTTCTGAGCTCCCTTTACCCATATACAGGCCCATTCCTGATTTCATAGTCCTGTGCCAGTAGTCTGTGAGTCAGGCATTCAGGCTGAAAACATGAGTGTCTTGGCTTGCTCACCTATGATGTACCTAAAGCATATAGTACTGAGTATAAATGTATAATCTAGCCTCTGTTTATAACATAACAGTTTTAATGGGAAGCTGTTCTCAGAAATATTACTTGGAATGCTAAGGGCACATTATCCTTCCCAGAGCCAAGCACCTGGTCTTCTGGTCCTCACCTCTGCGGTCTGGACTTGGAGGAAAGGAGCTGTAGACAGGGCGGCAGGCTGTGTGGTGGCTCCTAGTGGGGCTTGGAGTGAACCCAGGGTGAGGGGCACCAACTGGTGTAGAAAGGAGTCTGTAGGCCTGTGAGTAGGAGTGGGGTTACTAGTAGAAGGAGATGGAGAGCACACTGTGAAGGGGAGAACGGTCAAGACAATGGTAGGGGCTGAAGAGGGATATAATAAAGGACAATGGAAACGTTTTGTTTCTCCTTTCCTCTTTGGAGAGAGGAGGAACTGGTGTTGATGGGCCCACAGTGAACCCTCTCCTGTTTCTCTTTCTTTCAGCCCCTGACCCTTGTCATGTCTTTCCCCTCCCATTTTCCTTCCTTCTAGCTGCCAGCCAGCGGCCCTCGGGTGACACTTTCAGTAGCTAGGCTGTCTTGGCCACGTCAGAAGAGGGCTTTATTGGCATTTTCCTCGGTCCTCCCCCCTTCTTTCCTGTCTCCAGTCCCACTGGCAGGTATAACATGAGATGGGAGAGACCATGAGGTTTGAGGAGCTTGTGAAAGCTGGAAATCAAGGTGGAAAGAGAAGGCTGGAACCAATGGTTGGAGTTTGGAGATACCTATGAAAGAATTCCATGTGCATTTTTTAGGAGTGCAGATGTTCTAAACCGCATCCCCTGATGTCCGCTTGCCTACTGCTGTTACCGTTCTCACCCATGCGGTAGCTCTATAGCAGATGAGACTGGCGGGAGAGACCCTGTTGCCTAAAAAAGTGCTGGAAACATACAACTAATACATCGATTTTGTGCGCATATAGTTTGGGTGTGTTTAGTCTTTTTGTTGGTTGTATTTCTAGATATAGTTTTTACCATATATTTTCACCATGGAGGAGGCAGCCTCAAGCGTTTGTTCAACAGAGCACGGACTGTGAGTCCTCTTCAAGCTCTGCACTCCCGCTTGTGTCTGTCCTCAGCTTCTCCTCTGAAAATGTGGCTCCAAGTACCTTCCAGGATTCTTAGGAAGTTTCTGTATCTAATACAAAATGCTCAGTAAATATTAGTTCTCTCCTTTTTGGAAGGTTTTTTTTTTTTAGATTATTAAACTGCATAGACTTCTAGTGTTTCTGATTTTTTTTGTCTAATTGGATTCTTGAAACACATTCAGTTTCCGATTGGTGATGTAGTCTTGGTACATTGTCCATTAAAATGAATCAGCAGAAGACACTGATCAGGAAGAGGGGCCTAATTTTAAGAATATAGTTCATATCTCTAAGATAATTTAAGTCTAAACATATAACTTTAAATAGGTACTATTTGTTAAACATGCAGCATTAACCCAAACTTAAGTAAATGAACAGTTACCAGGAATCCCACCACTAGAGCAAACTGTCTTTATTGTTCTATTATCCCTTCTACTCCAGATGCATTGAATATGCTGTTTTAACAGTCACTTTTTATAAAGGCATTTGCTTTGTCTCTAGGTGTAAAACAAAGGTGTATCCAGATAATCTTCCTACAACCAGTGTGGTGATTGTTTTCCACAATGAGGCTTGGAGCACACTTCTGCGAACTGTCCATAGTGTCATTAATCGCTCACCAAGACACATGCTAGAAGAAATTGTTCTAGTAGATGATGCCAGTGAAAGAGGTAAATTTTAAATTTTAATGCCAGTAATATGCTACAGCTTTTATCATTAATGGTTAAGAAATGTCGGTACCATTTTTAACCTAATAATTTTATTCAAACTTCTAATTTATCCTAAAAGTATTGGTGGCATTTAGACTCATTCACATATGCAAAAAATTACGCCCTTGTGAAACTTAAAATATTACCTTAATTAACATTTGTGTCACAGCTTAATCTTTTTTAAAAAGAAATAATGTATATAATATAAACATTTATGCAGAACAGTGAAAAAACCCACACGATTTTGTTAGAATTTTCCTTGTGGGAAGCTGCAGCCATGAGTTAAAGGAGAGAGACTGGATCCTCCTTGGAGCCAGGATGGAGAAATTGAATTCCATGTGTAGTGGGAAGTACCTCTGACAGGCAAATGGAACCTTAGCTGGGTGAGCCTTTGTTCTCCAGATTATTCTTAGGTTTTCCCATTTTCTCCATTCCTAGGTTCAGGAATGACCTATAGCTAGTTATATAAAAGGGTGAGGAAGGAACTTAGGAGAGTGGTATGTAATATGACTCTGCCTCATAAGAAATTTCTACAGTGACTCTTACTCTTCCAGGAATCTCAGAATTTTTCACAAGCTTAGAATCTCTCAAATTATCTCATGAAACACTCTCTTAGGAAAGTTTTTAAAAGTACCTTGAGCTAACGTTATTTATTTTGAATCCTTCTTAGAGATTTTACACCATGGGGTGATGTAAAAAAGGCTCTGCTAAGTCCCGTCTGTAGGGAAACCTGTTAAACTCAGACATACCCAGCATTTCCCAGGCGCTTTTTTCTCACACCACTGTTGAGAACCATTGGTGTCTTGTGTTCATCCCCCCGATGTTCCTGTGCTCTCATGAGAAAAATTTGGAAGAACTACAGAAAATGGCTCTTCCTTCCTTCCTTCACCAGCCTTAGACTTCCTGACCGTCATTTCAAGCTCTTTTGCTACGTCAACTTTCTCACCAAATCTCTCTCTGCATCTACTAAGGTGTTTTCTTTTAGTATTTTACCTCTCTTTCCATAACTATACTAAGTATGTAAATTTAATCACAATCACTTCATGTCTTAATTATGGGGAGTAATTTGCACATTAATAACAATTTAAATCTTACCACTGTGCCAAATTGTAGAAGTATAAACAAAAAAATATATAGCTTACCTCCTTAATGTGATTAAGAAGACCATTTATAAACACACAAAGCATTTAAATAATAGTGTATAATGTAATTAATGTCAAAATGAGTGAGGTGTTAGAAATTAAGAATAGCACACTTAAAGAGTTACTGTTGACAATAGAAGTGTAAACCCTCGTGTGGATAATTGTTTGCTAGGAGTTAATTAATCCCTCTTTAAGAAAATTAGCCCAAGTTCATTGAAGCAGGAATATATACAAACACTGAGCCTGGAAGTGACTTGTGTTTGTTTTACTTACATGTTGATATTTGCTAAGTTAAATATTCCTCAAGGAGAGCTGTTTTTCCTCAGACAAAGCGAATTATTTTTCCATTTCCTCCTTTGTGTTCTCTGATCTTCTCTTGCGTGCCTGGGAGGACTGTTTGTAAGAGCACGTTTTTGTAGGACATGACCTAATCAACGACACATGTACCCACAGCTCTAACTTGACAAAGTCACATAAACTAATAATAATTTCCCTTCCTCACTGGGGCCCTTCTTAACCACCCTACCTGTACAAATCTATAAGAGAAATGTGGACCAAGATCTACTTCATGGCTCTACTTGGGGCTCTCAGTTCACTCAGCAAGACCCCGGAGTCCTACCCCAGAGACCCGGTCAGGAGTCTGGTTCTCCGTCTTCCTGCCTGGAAAGCCTCAGATGTGTGGCTCACTATTTCTGATGGTTGGGAACCACCAGGTATTGTGTTGTTGTGCTTAGAACTGTAGTCCTTTTATCCAGATTGAGAATTCCCTAGTGTAACTTTCTTTGGCTCTCTTATTTGGGTGGTAACTGGTAGGCCCTAGAACCAGAGCAAGCTCTGTTTTTATGTAACTCTTTAAGTTTGCCTTTCTTACTCACAAGACACGGGCAAGGCACCCTCACTTCTCACCTGGGCTACTGAAACAGACTGCTGGCCTGGTCTTCCCACACACACCCTTCCCCCTCTGTTCTCCTTGCTGCATGCCCTGGGAGATTTTAAACATGCTGCTCTGATCTTGGCATTTCTGTCTAACCCCGTTCCTCAGAGGCCTGTATGACTCGGCCTCTGCCTGCATCTCTCCTCACATCCCAAGCCATCCCTTGCCCACCCCATCCCCACAGTTCAGCTCACATGTTTACTCAGAATTGAGATATATTTAGAGAGGCCTTCCTTGAATTCCCAAGACCAGGTCGTGTCCCTCTGAACATGTTTTGGAACATTACACTCCATGGCTCTCATCAGAGTTTTAACTATTTATCTGTTTAATGACCGTCTCCCCTACCAGACTCTACACTCCATCAAGCATGTGTCCTTACCACTCTTTCCTCATTGCCCACAGCACTTATTGCATAAACAGTCCAGAATTTAACGAGTGAATGAAAGAGTGATCTACCAGTCAGTTAATTCTTGCCTTTACTTCTTGTCTGTGCAGACTTCTAATTAGGTTGCGTTAGCGTGCCTGGTTTGCTTCTGGCCTCAGGATACCCGGTTTCACAGTTGACCTGCTGAGTTGTCAGTAGCTCCATTTATTAGGTATGAAGTAGGCGCTATAATTATCCCTGTTTTACTGGTGAGGCGTAGCGTAAACCTAGCGCTTGCCTCTTAACTGCTGCATAACTCACGTCTCATAACATCACTTTTACAGGGTCTAAAATGAAGACAGTCTGGATGAATCCCTACTCCATGTCAGAAGTTTCGTAATTGTCATCTCAGAAGGTTATCTTAAGACTTAGAACTGATACAATGTTCCTAATCTGAGGACTATTGTTTTTTTCATCTTTTGCAAAAGGAAGCAGAGATTCCTATTTAGTAGGGATTAGGAGTCAGAGTTTTTAGACTCTAAATTCCTTGTTGTTTCGACTGCTCGATGATTTCTCAGATGTTCCTGTAAGCAGTGAAATATTCCCTGACACCCTTTCTGGCAGCCTCACGTTCCCTGATGGAAAGATGCTGAGGGATCCATTTATAGGCTAATAGCTATAAAGATATTCTGATAAACAAGATTCTCCCTTATTTTTAGATGACATAGTAGCTTCTACTCATAGTCACTTAACCCCCCCCCCCATGGCTTCATTTTTGTAGAATTATCCCTGGGTACATAATTCTATATCCTCTTTTAGGAAGACATCTATTTCTTTTCTTTTTTTTTTTAAGATTTTTTATTTATTTATTTGAGAGCAGCAATTGAGGGAGTAAGTGGGAGAGCGATAGCACGCATGCATGAGCAGGGGGGAGGGGCAGAGGGAGAGGGAAAAGCAGGCTCTCCACCGAGCAGGTAGCCTGATATAGGACTCGATCCCAGAATCCTGGCATTATGACCTGAACTGAAAGCAGACACTTAACAGACTAAGCCACCCAGGCGCCCAGACACCTATTTCTTAGCCTTATTGCATGAAGGCCACAAAGATGTAGAATGAAGATGCCAAGAAAATTTGTGGAATGGCAACTTTTTTGAGCTGCCAGACCAGAGAATCATGCATTTTTCATTTTATTTATAGACAGGACAGAGTATTTTAACTGTCAAAGACGTGGGACTTGGGAATTAGATTGCTTTGATTCTTAAGAAGACTTTAAGCTATCTGATATTTTTGGGAAAGCTTATTGGGAGACATCTTGTGTATGACACACCCAGCCTTAACCGGTCTGAAGCACTAAACCATACCCCACACCCCATCACGTGGGAGTCCATCACACTCTGGACATAAAGTTAAATTTGTGTTAGTGCAGATGATTCCACAGTCCTGAATTGTTCTCTCTCTAGTTCCCTTCTAGGATTTCTTGTGGATGAAAAGATGAGCTTTGAAGTCAGGCAGACCAGGGTTTGAATCTTGGATCCACTCCTTAACAAGTTGTGTGACTTTCATTGGTTCATTTTAGATTCTAAGTCTCAGATTTCTATTTCTAAAATATGTGTTGTGACAGTCTCATAGCATTGCTGTTGTCAGGATTAAATGATATAAAATAGGTAAAGGCCCTGGCATTGTGCCAAACAGACAGAAAATTATAGCTGCCATTGCAGAATCTTGCTCTTCTCCAGGATTGACATTCCCCTCGCCTTTTTATTCAGAATGGAGTTACAGCTCTCTGACCCTAAGATCTGGTTCATAAAATCACAGTGGTGACCTAGTAGGAGTTCTACTCCAGCTATTTTACAGATACTGTTTTTAGCCCAAATTAATTAGGAAATACATTAGCAGAACTGGAAACAATCAGTAGTCTGGTATGGTGGGGTCATAGACCCTTCAATTTCAAATTTTCATATCCTGATTATTTCATTATTGAGTCATTCTGGTCTCACCAGTTCAAGGAGGCAAGAACCATGTCACTCCTATTTGTCTTTCTCTCTGCGCTACATAGGAAGCCCTTTGGATTCCCATGTTTAGTACTTAAGGAGACCCTTAATACATATACCATGCTCTCTGGGATCTTCCCCTTACGCCAAATCCTATGGGACAGAGCTAGTCCTGGGAGTCCCAGCAGTTCTCTCTCAAGTTTTTCCTCCCCTAAAGAGATTATTCTCCTAACTGTCCTGTTGGGACTAGTTGGAAGGACATTTGACCATATCACCCTCAAAAACTTCTCTAGCAGAAATTCCACAGACTAACCTGAGCTGAAAAATTCTTTCTCTTTGTGTTGAGAAAGCTGAGCCTTTCCTGCTTTTTAAAGTCAGATATGTACTTTGGAGGCAAGACTTTCTTGGCTCAGAGGCATAACCTCTATCTGAACACTCCAGGATAGATGCTGGTTTCACATAGCCCCTTCCTTTCCTTTTCCTTTTTCCCCCTTTTCCTTCAATTGCGCTTCCCTCTTAAAACCTTTGTTACTTAGATCTACCTGTCTGCTAAGGAACTCTGTTTGGTCCAGCATTTCCCTTCTGAGCTTGACCTCACTTACTGCCTCCTGCAGAAGAACTACATAGTTTAAGACTGTGGTAGTTCATAAGACAGTGAGTCTCGGGGTGGATCTTGGAGAAATCCCACAACTGTCTGAATTCTAACAGTTGTTGCATGTTCTGTTTCTTCTGTCTACAGAGGTCTGGAGTTAATGCTCTTGGACTACTTTCTTTCTACTCCTGATCCTTAAGCATGATTAGAAAAAGAAGAAGTAAGCTGGCACAGTTGCTTAGGGAACGGGGGACATTATTGTCTTTGAGCCTGAGCCCAAAGGCTTTCTCCTAATTCTTCACGTAATAAGACAGAGGCAAATCTGGACGTAGTCTCAGGAGATAAAAAGTCTCCTCCCTGTAGTGAAATGGGTTTGTGAGTCAGGGAGCTTCACTAAAAGTGCTCAGTAAATAGTTGGTGAATGAATATTGCGCATCAGAATTGCTTTACATCTGGGTAGCACCAGGTCAGTCTTTTCATGTTGTTTTGTTTTGTTTTGTTTTGTTAATTTTTCAGACTTTTTAAAAAGACCTCTAGAGAGTTATGTGAAAAAATTAAAAGTACCAGTTCATGTAATTCGAATGGAACAACGTTCTGGCTTGATCAGAGCTAGATTAAAAGGAGCTGCTGTGTCTAAAGGCCAAGTGATCACCTTCTTAGATGCTCACTGTGAATGTACGGTGGGATGGCTGGAGCCTCTCTTAGCCAGAATCAAACATGACAGGTAAGTTTCTCAAGTCTATACATTTGTTTTCAGTGTGTTTGTCCTAAATGGTATGATAAGCTGAAAAATTCTGAGTATATAAATAAATGCAAAAATAATTTCTTCTGAAGTTTCCTTTAAAATACCCATGAAGAACTCAAACTAAAAGGGAAGATAATCACAAAGAAATGTTTGTAGTCTTGTTGGTGAGGCTGGATTAGGAAACATGTTCGGAAACATATTCAGATGTATACCTTATGCTCTATTTACTAAATGGGAGCAGAACAGAAGACAGTGACCTCAGGAAACGTAAGGTAAAACCCTTTATTGTCCCCGCTGTCTAAGGCTAATACTGGGGCAGGCAAGTCATCTCATCCCTGTTCCCTTCCTTACTGGAACTCTAGCCCTCAGCTTGATGCATGGCAAGAAGAAGAAGGGGGGTGGGAAGATAACACAGTGCATCTTAAAGTGCTTCATTGTATATGGAGAAGCACGGTACTCTCTGATGATACAGGAAGAGCAGTGGGAGCAATGCGTGCATTTTTCTTTCTTTCTTTTTTTTTTTTTTTTAAAGATTTTATTTATTTATTTGACAGAGAGAGATCACAAGTAGGCGGAGAGGCAGGCAGTGAGAGTGAGAGGGAAGCAGGCTCCCTGCCGAGCAGAGAGCCCAATGCGGGACTCGATCCCAGGACCCTGAGATCATGACCTGAGCCGAAGGCAGCGGCTTAAACCACTGAGCCACTCAGGCGCCCCAATGCGTGCATTTTTCAAAGAATTACCTGCTGCTGGTCCCTGGCATAGTTCTTGTGTATCCGGAGAGAAGCTAACTTCCATCTGCTAGACTTAACATTAGTTGAATTTCTTCTTGTCATTGCAGTTTGTGCCAGAGGCTGTCTGTGCCAACTTAGCATTAAGGTTTAGATTTTAGCAAGGTAAACTGTACTAGTTGAGTGAAACATGGCAAAAGCCACTGCGTCTGTTCTGTTAGCAAACACTGGGACTACATCTCGCCCTTTCAAAGGTGAATAAATGGGGAAAACCAGCGTGGGGGCAATAAGAAGGTACAGCAGCGTTAGGAAGAACAGTGCCTGAAGAAGGAAGAGACCATCTCTGTAAATTGTTTTCTAGGAGTAGTGCCTGACTGATTTGGGAAATCCTGGCTTGCATAAGACCACACGTGAGCAAGAGCTTGGGCCCAGGGAGAGAAAGCAGCAGTGTGAGGAAATGGCAGAAATGAAAGGGGAGATTGACTAAACTGAGAACCACAATTTCCAGTTTGGGCTGTATGGTAGATTAGGTGTCCTGACTTACATTTCCAAGTGAAAGAGCTTAAATGCCAGATAAATTGTAAGACACATTTTTAAATACATCACTGAGCTGGCACTGAAGTCAAGTTTTGCAAACATCAAAGCAAAGTGAGATGAGTGAGTGGTCCAAACACTAAAATCAGCTCTCACTTGGAGAGGTTCTGCCAAACTTAGAGGACACAGAACCTCTCTGACTAGATAGACAAATGGGTGGGAAGGTAGGAGACAGGGTCTCGGCCCTGCCTAAGGCTGGAGAAGGAAGAGCAAACACCTGTGTAAAGCTAGGATCTTGTACCTCCGTGTGAGTGAGAATGAGAAATACATCCTACCACATCAAAGAAAGCTTTCCTGTTTCAACCTTGGTATGCGGTGGTGACAGGGAAACAAGTCTCCCCTAAGAATTTGTAAACAATATAGAAAAAGAGGGAAGCAACTCAGCTCTTCATGAGACTAATATAACTTTGATATCAAAGCCAGAAAAGAAATATATGGAAAATTACCCAAACCCACTCATGAACACTAACAAAAAATCTCATAATACCAGAAAATTGAGTCCACTGGGAGGGAAAAATAATTATATAAAATACACACTCACACATATATAAATATGTAATATATATAATGTAGATTTTATGTATTTATATGAGAGAGAGGGTTAGTGAGAGAGAGAGAGCAAGCGCAAGCACTAGCCGGGGAAACAGTAGAGGGAAGAGGGAGAAGCAGACTTCCGGCTGAGCAGGGAGCCTGACGCAGAGCTCGATTCTGGGACTCTGGGATCATGACCTGAGCTGAAGGCAGATGCTTAACTGACTGAGCCACCCAGGCACGCCAAAATATTTTTATTTTTATGTGAAAAATATGTAAAAGAACATATGACTAATTGGTTTAGTTTAATAATATAAAACCAGTTCACATAATACAGTCTCATTAACATTTCTAAAACTGATTTAAAACCTATCATTAAAAATCTGTCATCACTTTAATAAATAAAAAACGTGTTCACTTGTGATTAAATTGAACATCCGTTTATGATTAAAAGTACTTAGTGAACTAGTACAGAATGGAAATTTACTAATTTGAGGAAGGATGACTTTTAAAAAAAAGCTTTAGCTAGCAAACATCATATTAATAGAAAAAAGTTGATTTTTTTTTTCTTTGAGAAAGAGTACATGCATGCAAGTGAGAGGGAGAGAGAGAATCCTAAGCAGGCTCCATGTGCAGAGCCTGATAACAGGGCTTGATCTCATGACCCTGAGATCATGACCAGAGTTGAAATCAAAGAGCCCAATGTTTAACGGACTAAACCACATAGCCCCACCCCAAAATATTTTCTAAAAGATGTAGTGCATTCTTATATGCCCTGAATTACTACTATTAGTTAGTATTATTGGAAGCCTTAAGTTTTACAGGAATATAAGAAATAAAAGGTGTAAAATGAAACAAGATGGGATCGGGAGGGAGACAAATCATAGGTGACTCTTAATCTCACAAAACAAACAGGGTTGCTGGGGAAAGGGCGGTACGGAGAGGGTGGTTGGGTTATGGACATTGGGGAGCGTATGTGCTATGGGGAATGCTGTGAAGTGTGTAAACCTGGCGATTCACAGACCTATACCCCTGGGGCTAATAATACATTGTATGTTAATAAAAAATAAAAAATTTTTTAAAAAAGGGTATAAGGATTACAAAGGAAAAAAAAAAGTACTGTCAATTGCGGATGGTGTGTTTTGTTTTGTTTTGTTAAAGATTTTATTTATTTGACAGAGAGACATAGGGAGAGAGGAACACAAGCAGAAGGAGTGGGAGAGGGAGAAGCAGGCTTCCTGCAGAGCTGGGAGCCCACTGTGGGGCTCAATCCCAGGACCTGGGATCGTGACCTGAGCTGAAGGCAGACACATAACGACTGAGCCACCCAGGCGCCCCCAGATGGTGTGTTCTTAATGGAAAAAGTGTTACACAAAACAGTAGAGATA
Source organism: Meles meles (assembly GCF_922984935.1). Classification (NCBI taxonomy): domain Eukaryota; kingdom Metazoa; phylum Chordata; class Mammalia; order Carnivora; family Mustelidae; genus Meles; species Meles meles. The sequence goes on from NC_060077.1 coordinate 59,043,599, forward strand.
ATAATTTAGCAGTGTTGCCAAATATACGATCTCTATAGAAAAGCTTTCTCCACAACAGCAAAGAATAGTTAGAAAATACGATATAAAAAGAAAAAAAGGAATGATCCCATTTATAATAGCAGTAGAAATCAAAAGCTATAATTAGGAATATGTTTAACAAAGTACCCATAGGGGCACCTGGGTGGCTCAGTCAGTTGGATGTCTGACTTTGGCTTAGGTTATGATTTCAGGGTCCAGAGATCGAGCCCTGCATTGGGCTCTGTGCTCAGTGGGGAGTCTGTTTGTCCTTCTCCCTCTGCCCTTCCACTCCTGTGCTCACGGGGTCTCTCAAATAAATAATATTTTAAAAAATCCATAAAACAGAACACTTTTGGAATTTACTAGAAGATAATCTAAGTAGAGAAGAGGATGATACTCATGGATAGAAAAGTAAAAATAACTGTTCTCCCCACATGAACTATAAATTCAGTGCATTTCCAGTTGCAATCTCAACAGAATGTTCGTGGAGGAACTGGCTGGTTCTGTTATGTGGAAATGCATATTTTTTTAAAAATCTGAGAAAATGTATGTACCCATGCCTAAACCATAAGAAACATTCAATAAACGTCTGTTATTATAAAAAAAAAAAATAGCTAAGATGTCCTTGAAGAAGAAGAGTCACGTACAACAGAGCTGGTGCACTACCAGATACCAAGATTTATTTTGAGGCTATCTTAATTGTGGCAGTGACCTACTGATGCAGGAATTCACAAATAGACTAGTGAAACAGTAATGTCTAGAAACCATCCCATGTTTATATGGAAACTTGACTTATGACAGAGAAGACATTGATAATTGCCACAGAGGAAAAAAAGACCATCAAATAAATCATGCTGGAATAATTGGTTATCTGTAAGGAAAATAAATGTAGTTGGACACTTACTATATATCATACCAAAATCAACTCCGTAAGGACTAAAGACTTAAATATGAAAAGCAAAAATATAATCCTCTTTAAGACGGCATAGGAGAATATCTTTATGATTTTGGTGTAGGGAAAGATTCCTTAAACAATACGGGAAAGATGAAGATGGTGTGGATGGGGAAGATGGCAAAGGTTACATACTCTAGAATGTGGCTGCCGGGGACTCTATGTGGTGCACCTTTCCTAGGAAGGAGCTATGGTCATGTGGAAGTTTTTTCAGGTTTATAAAAAATACCACAATACCAACAGGAAAAATTTTTAATATCTGGGGGAATCAGGCAATTTGCATGAATACATACAACCCTGCAGGGAAAATATCCTTTCTAATAACTAGAAAATAAAAAATTTTAAATTGTAAGATACTATTTAACATTATATTGTGAAAAAAATGTAAGAAAATATCATCCAAAGTCGATAGCTTTATAAAGAAGCTGCAGGGAGAAATATACACATATACCTATGTATATGGAGAGTGGTAAAGATTAGTGTTACAGAAAAAGTTCATTCCGTCAATTCAGTAAACCCATTCCTATCTTAAAAGCAAAATACTGATTATATGAACATTTGCACTTAGTATTTTATCCTTTTATTTTTTTAAAAAAAAGTATTTTATATTTTATGATTATGTTCAATTAGCTGGCATATATAGTACATCATTAGTTTTTGATGTAGTAATCGGTGATTCATTAGTTGCATGTAACACCCAGTGCTTGTAGTTTTAATAGCAAAAACTGTAAGGAACACAAATATCCAAGAATTTACTAAGAAAACTTACCTTAAAATGATTAAATATATAATCATTTAAAACTATTACTTTTGAAAACTGGAAATATTTGCAGTGTTTTTACATGTGGCAAATACATAAAAGTATGAATGAAAAGGGAATGGAAGATTATCAACAGTTGCAAGTGTGATAAGTAATGATGCTAACTTAAGGGTACCTGGGTGTCCCAGTCAGTTAAGCATCTGACTGTTGGGTTCAGCTTGGGTCATGAGAATGAGCCTGGCATCGTGCCCAGCTCAGAGTCCGCTTAAGGCTGTCTGTCCCTCTCCCCATCCCTCTCCCTCCCTCCCTCTCTCTCTCTCACACATAAAAAAAAAATAATAATTATGCTAACTTAGTAGGATACAGCATGAAATTTTTCCACCATTGCTTTTAACATTGTAGAATGTACTTTTATTTTAAAAGCACTTAGCATATAATTATAATACAGTTGTTATGCTGTCCCTCAAAAAGGAAAGTGAAGATTTTTTCATTTGCTTTTATAATTTTAGGAAAACAGTGGTCTGTCCTATCATTGATGTGATCAGTGATGATACTTTTGAGTACATGGCAGGCTCTGATATGACCTATGGTGGCTTCAACTGGAAGCTTAATTTCCGCTGGTATCCAGTTCCCCAAAGAGAGATGGATCGAAGGAAAGGGGATCGGACTCTTCCTGTCAGGTAACTACTTTGTCAGACATTTTCCCTAAGGTGTTATCGACAGGGAACAGTGGAGCTTTGGGAATCGTATCAAAAGGATTCTAAGTATATTTTGAGAGACATGAGACATTTGTGTACCATATATGTAGTTAAGAGCCACACAGACATTATTATATTAAAGAGGGCTTTCTCCTCTGATCCATTAATAAAATTGGGATTTTTCATTTATATAAATCTAGTGCACCTGGAAAGTGATGGTAACATGCATAAGTTCTTTTATTCCTATATGAACAGCATTTTGCAAATCTGTCAGATTTGTGCTTTCAGTTGTTAAGGATAATAATATTTAACTTTAAATCCAATTATCCCTGAATTAATTTAAGTGTAATTGTAATGTGAAAATATTACCTAAAAGTGGGTCATAGCACCAAACAAAATACAAGCTTGTAAATTCAGACTTGTACCATCTGGGTAGTAGTTACTGACTGATGAGGTTAGAAAAGCTTGTTTCAAATATAAAAATAACCAGAATTGACAGAAGTATAAAAAAAGATTTCTGTGAACACATTCTGATTTTTCCCCTGTTTTATACTTGATCATCTATAGATTTTTTTTTCAGAAAGGGGTAAGAATCTTGATGCTATTCAGAGCCTTGAAATCAAGACCATGAGTCTTTAAGCCATCCTGGGATTCGTCGGGGCAGCATCAGGTTGCTGCCGCTGTCGACACTAAGAGCCCATCAGGGCCAGGTCTTAGCTTTCTTCCCTCCGGAGCTTCTCAGGCCTGCTTTCCCTTGCACTTGGGTCCTGTTCTGGCAAAGCTAAGGAGAATTTCGTTAATTCTATGCTAAGCCCTTTCCTATAGCAAAGATACTTTTCCATGGTTTTGTTGACAATTCAAATAACCACGTAAATCAGGAGTTCCTAAGCGTTCCATGGTGGGCTTCTTTGAGAAATCTGATAAAAGCTAGGAGTCTTTTCTGATAGGGGGAAAGTGCGCATGCGCAAACAGCGGGTTAAGCATACAATTCTAAGAAATGTAGAGATTTCTCAAAACCTAGGTCAAGAAACCCTGGTACTAAATGGTAACTCTGGGTGTTGGCCTGTTTCCTCTGACTTCTAAGATAGTAGACTTCTCATTTTTTTTCTCTTCTAAGATCGAAGTATGTCCTAACTTTTATGTGGAAATGACTTTGTCCTGGAAAGGCACATGCTGTAGCCCTTCTAACAGCATGGACTCCGTCTGTTTTTAGGGCATGGAATTGGAGGTGACAATTCATCCTGAAGTATTATCACCATTGTCTCCTCTGTCCCTGGAACTTGTTTTCTTCTAGTTGGAGTCCATTTTTCTCCATGCTCATCCTTCATGGAAATCAAATGGTTGACTGATACTCATTTATATCAGTCCTCCTTTGTTATCATTTCTCTGCTTATTCCACCTGTTTGCACCCACTCTACATCCCTGGGCCATGTTCTGATGAATTGGGCCCCTCTTCTGCAGAGAATGAACCATTCTTGGTCAGGCTAACAGTCCCCTTAGGAGTGACTGATTGTATTCTCTACTTCATCTCATCTACTTCTCATCTACTAGGAAAAGGGACATCAAAGTTTTCATCCTATGTAATCTACCTCTTTGCAGTATTTGCCTCACTTTAGAACCTGGTATGTTAGAGTTGCTAACATAAATCTAGTTAATATAGTCAGTGTAGTTGCTACGGGAAGATACCCAGTCAGATGGAGAGAATTGTGATAACTAACTTCTGTTTAAGAAGTTTCAGATGGAAACTTAATCAGGACCTGTGGACCCAGAAAGGTACTGAAAGCAGGAGAGGCCTTGGGATGGGGCAGAGAAGGCTCTCAGAGCACAAGCTGGGACAGAGGGTAGGCCCAACAGTCAGCATGTCTGAAGACCAAATAGCATGGCAGAAAAACACAGAAAATCCTTAGGTCCCTATGAAAGTTTCTGAAGAGTATAAGATAAAGCATTTGTTCTCTAGTTATGAACAGTTAATGAAACTACTTTTAAAAATAAAAACCGATTGTAAATTTTAAATTCTTAAAATTAACAGCATAGTATTATGATTGAATTTCAGAACACCTACAATGGCAGGAGGCCTTTTTTCAATAGACAGAGATTACTTTCAGGAAATTGGAACATACGATGCTGGAATGGATATTTGGGGAGGAGAAAACCTAGAAATTTCCTTTAGGGTAAGTTCCTTTTGGAAAAAAAAAAATCTTTTATTTAACCTTAAATATAGATATACTTTAATTATTCATATTATGTAGCTCTAAATAAAAATTGAATTTAGTATGAGTTTTGTCAGACTTCAAAAGCCTCAGTTCATAAAAATTTCATGTTACTATTAAGGTTCCTTATAAACTGTATTTTAAGCCAATAAATCAGTGATCTTAATAGTTAAACTGTAAAACTTACACAAGATTCCCTAGTTGTTTTGAATTCCTGTTATTTTCAAGGAAGTAATTCAAGCTCTAAAAATAAAAAACAATATGTAGTTTCTATATGCTACTATGGTACTTGACTGCCAAAAACATAATTTCACTTTCTGTAATATGCTTTGTCCTTCTGTTGTGAGAATTATTCTTGCTTACATAAAACCTGGTCACTTTACTGGCTTATAGTTTTCAATAGAAAAAGGCAAAAGAATTCTGAAATTGCTCTAACTTAATTTAACCCAGTCAACCTTATATAAAACTCTTAAGTATTTCACATTGACTAAAATCAACATGTTAAGTGACATTGCGTATTTCTGAGATAATCATCCTGAAACACACAGCTTATAGTGGAAACCACACAAAACTGCATTGTAACCTAAACCAGCTACCTCGCTTTGTTCCTAGTGGATTACTTTGCTCTTAGAAAAGGAGAGGTTTGGACTCTAGATCATCTTAGAAATCCCATCCAGCCATATCACTTTGTGATCCTGGGAGAACTTTAAAGTAGAGACACTGAATATTTAACAGAATCAGAAATTCTCAAAATCTGTTTCAATTATAAATAACAGATTTTTGACTTACAGAAAAATGCATTTTGAAAGCAAAAGGATAATTTCATTAAACTAAGAATATGAACCCAAACTTGATCCCTCTTTTACCCATTTTTAGTTTTTATTCTCATGAAGATGATAGAGTATCCTGTCACTGTCCAAGTGAATAACTCATGAGAGATTTAGTTTAGATTTCTAGGATCTGTTTATTGTACAGGCTATGACAAGTTTGAAAAAGAAGAAACAGATAGGACTCTGGCTGAATAATCCCTGGTCAAAACTATGTCCTCATTGTCATGGTCATGACTATGAGCCATGCATATACTACAGAAAAAATTTGAACTTGAATTTAAATTTAGGGGCACCCGGGTGGCTCATTTGATTAATTGTCTGCCTTCAGCTCAAGTCATGATCCCAGGGTTGTGGGCTCAAGTCCTGTGGTGGGCTCCCTGATGCTCAGCAGGAAGTCTGCTTCTCCCTTTCCCACTCCCCCTGCTTGTGTTCCCTCTCTCGCTGTGTCTCTGTCAAATAAATAAAAATCTTAAAAATAAATAAATAAACCGTCATTGTTTTCAGATCTGGCAATGTGGAGGGACTTTAGAGATTGTCACCTGCTCACATGTTGGACACGTGTTTCGGAAAGCCACACCTTACACATTTCCGGGAGGCACAGGACAGATTATCAATAAAAATAACAGACGACTTGCAGAAGTGTGGATGGATGAGTTCAAGAATTTCTTCTATATAATTTCTCCAGGTTAGCATTTTGCGTTAGAAATATAAGACTAGGGGCGCCTGGGTGGCTCAGTGGGTTGAGCCTCTGCCTTCAGGTCATGATTCCAGGGTCCTGGGATCGAGCCGCATATCAGGCTCTCTGCTCAGTGGGGAGACTGCTTCTCCCTCTCTCTCTGTCTGCCTCTCTGCCTACTTCTGCCTACTTGTGATTTCTCTCTCTCTGTCAAATAAATAAATAATCTAAAAAAAAAAAAAAAGATAAGACTAGAACTTTCTTGTCCCTGATCCCAGTGCATCTTAGAAGAGGTAAGAAGGGGGTAGAAAAGCTTTGAGAAAAAGCAAAGCACCAACCTCATAGGGTTGTCATAAGGATGAAATGAAATCACACACTGTGTACAAAGTGCCCAGCACAGTGCCCGCTGTGTTAGTAACAGTAAGTTGTCCAGGCCCGTATTGCAGACATTACTGTGAGCCCAGGTGTTACCAGTGTTCTCTTTTATTTTTAACCTAATTGTAATGTGGAACATTTATATGAGAATTTGAGTCTCTCAGGGCCAGTGCCGAGCACAGTAGCATGCCTCATGGGACTTCTGTCCAGGAACTTCTCTGCCATTCAGGGTGTTGTGGGAACAGTGGTTCCATCAGCCCTAAGTCTTCCTGACATTGTTAGCATTCCAGCCTCGTTTTTTCATTACCACAATACTGTCAAGTCACAGTTCACACACCAGTGAGTTGTGCAAGAGAAACCTTACCGAAAACAGTTGCTCTGCTTAATATTTGGGCAAAAGAGATCTTGATTCTTGTTTTTGCCTTCACATATGTGAAAGTCTTCTGAGCCTATGAAAACTTACATTTGTGTGTAGTACTGCTAGCATTGTATTTAATTCTCACAGAAATTTAATTTTTCGGGACATCTGGATAGCTCAGTCATTGAGCATCTACCTTCAGCTCAGGTCATGATCCCACGGTCCTGGGATCAAGTCCTGCACTGGGCTTCCTGCTTGGCAGAGACCCTGCTGCTCCCCCTGCTTGTAGGCATGTGTTTTCTCTCTATCGCTCCCTGACATCATCTTTTTTAAAAATTAATTTTTCTTTGAAAAAAATAAAACACATGTAAATATATCACCTTGTTTTTTATTTTATTTTGGACCGTGGATTTATGGTATATCACTTCTGTAGTCACAACACCAAAATGGTACCCCTTTTCCTATTTGCCTGGCTCGTTAAATGCAATGTTTAAATATAAACATGTTACTTAATAGAATATGAATAATTCAGAGTCAATTATTTCTTTCAACAGGTGTTACAAAGGTAGATTATGGAGATATATCATCAAGACTTGGTCTAAGACACAAACTACAATGCAAACCTTTCTCCTGGTACCTGGAGAATATTTATCCTGATTCCCAGATTCCACGTCACTATTTCTCTTTGGGAGAGGTAAAAAATATATATAATCTATGTGGTTATTTATGTTCTCATTCATCAAAAGCAATGGAGGTTAAACATCCAACAAGGGAATCACTTCATACAAAATTACATAACCTCAAGTGTGAGAAAATTCTTGTCGGTTAACACCGTCTACCTCCTAATTTGAAATCTTGTTGATTTTTTGTCATGTTGCAGTTTATTAAAATAAGAATGTTCCGCTCCTGACTTTACAGAGTTGGACTCTTATTTCAGTATTTCAGTGTCTTCTGCAAACTTCTTATTTTAACAAACTGACCCATTTAGTTGAAGGCATACATTCCTAAAGATAATGTCCTGGTGTTAATTAACCTGAAATGAAAGAAGTAAAGATAAATTGTGAAGAACTGACAAGGAAAGTTGGAAGACCATATATAATGTAAGTCATAGCAGCAAATGATATGTGTGGAGAGGGCCACAGCAGGCCCTATCCCAGGGCTGAACCTTCCTGACACTCAGGGAAAGTAAACACACACACACACACACCCCCCAACTCCATAGGAGGCTGCCACTTCTTCAGTCTTCCCGTGCATTCAACAAATATTTGAGTATCTACTGTAGATGCTATCTTACATACAAGGAATATAGCAGGGAATAAAGTCTTTGCTCTTGCGAGTCTTATAGTCTGTGGAGGAAGCCAGGTATTTAAAGTGCACAGTATAGCAGGCAGTACTAAGGGCAAAGGAGAATGAGAATGACTGGCGGGCTTGTTGGGGGCAGTCGAAAAAGGCCCCTCGTAGGAGTTTTGATTTTGAGCAGAGATTTAAAGAAGTGAATGAGGAAGTCATATGAATTCCTGGGGAAAGAGCATTCCAGGCCCAGGGAAAAACAAGTACAAAGGCCCTAAGATAAGAGTGTACTTAGCACTTCCAGAAACAGCAGAAGCCTGTTGTCTGAAATGGGGTGAACAGGGGTGGGGAGGGTAGTAGAAGATGAGGTCAAAACATACCAAAGGTGAGATAACATAGAGCTGGTAGGCAACAGTAAGCACATTGTGTTTTATTCTGAGGATGGGAAGGCAGAGAGAGCCAAGCAAACCTTCACCAGGAAAGGAACAGATTGCTATATTGAGCAAAACTATAAGGGGACAAGAGTAGAGTTGGAGTCTTGGTGAAAGGAAAGAGTAGTAAAGGACTGTGTTAAGATTTTCGCCTGAGATATTAGGAAGGAAAGTTGGCATTATCAAGATAGGAAGGCTCGTGAAGGAGGCGCAGGGACATTCATCTTGCAGTTTGGGACATGTTAAATTGGATCCACGTAAAGTTATAGGGTAGGTCATTGCATTTACAAATCTTCAGTCTGAATGAGAGATTGGGGCTGGATATCTGAAGTTAGGGACTATCAATATATAAAACGAAACTGCATCAGATCGCCTTGGGAAGAGCAAGCGTAGATGGAGATGAGGGGGGAGGAATGAGGATCAAGCCATAGGAAACTCCACAATGTAGAATTTATGAAATGAGAGGGAATTAGCCAAAAAGATTTAGAAAAGAGTGACCACTGAAATAGAACCAAGAGAGTGGTGTCCCAGAGACTAAGTGAAAGATGTGTTTCAGGAAAGAGGAAGTGGTTGGCTGTTGAGAAAGACTAGTGCAGAGAACTGGCCACTGGACTGGCAAAGGAGAAGTTGTCATTGGGCACCATTTCACTGTGTCCATAGGGTTCCCGTGGAGATTGGTAGGGACAAAATCCCTAATGGCTTCAAGGAAGTGGAGATCATGAGCGTGGCAAGTCTTGTAAGAAATTTTGTTTAAAGGAGAGCAGAGAAATAACCATTTAGCTAAAGGGAAATATGGAGGAAAGCGGGGGGTTGTTTGCTAAAAAAGAGCCATTGATTGTAGGAGTCATGTTTAGTAGATGGTCATGGTGGGGGACAGGATGAGAAGGCAGGGCATCCATTGAAATTGGAAGGGAGGTGGAAGGAGTGGGGACAAATGTTAGGGTCAGTTGAATTGAGAGTAGAAGCAGGTAGTTTGTGGTGGAAGTATGAGGAAGCTCTTCTGATTCTTCTGTTTCCTTATTGAACAGAAGATTGTCAGTTGAAACTGAAGAGAGGGTATTGATTTGCAGGGGGTGGGTCGGGAACGAGGAAGAGATGTAGAGTAGAGTAGGGTGTCAGAGAGCAAATACATCACAGAGGGGAGCCCAGGGACTGATAGTGGTGAGTCAGAGTGAAACTATTCAGCCTATGCCAGGGTGAGTACAGGTTACTGTTCGCCCTTAGTTGTTACTGAGGCTACTTCAGGCTTGACTCAGGCGCCTCTGAACTTTGTTGTCATTTAAGAACTTCATCCTCAAGCAGATGAGGAGTATGCTGAGTTTCTTGCTTCATTAATAAGACTGTTCCCTTTGCTATAGCCACATTCCAGTCAAGGGAGGTTGTGTGGGGCGGGGGGTGTGAATATTGGCCATCAAAATTTTCAGTGTACTATGAAATGTATATGGGGGATGTACCATGGGAAGATTTATAGCAGTTGCTCCTGTAATTTGCCTTTTTAAAAATTTATTTAAATTTTACTTAGTTAACCTACAGTGCAATATTGGTTTCTGGAGTAGAATTCGGTGATTCGTTATTTACATACAACACCCAGTGCCCATCACAAGAAGTGCTTTCAATACCCATCACCCATCTAGCCTGTCTCCCTGCCCACCTCCCTCCATCAACCCTCAGTTTGTTCTTTATCATTAAGAGTCTCTCGTGGTTTTTTTCCCTCTCCTTTTTTCCCCTTTCCCATATGTTCATCTGTTTTGTTTCTTAAATTCCATGTGAGTGAGATCCTGTGGTATTTGTCTTTCTCTGGCTTATTTCATAGAGCATAATACACTCTAGGTCCATTCACGTTGTTGCAAATGGCAAGATTTCATTCTTTTTGATAGCTAATATCCCGGTGCATGCACATGCGTGCATGTGCGCATGTGCACACACACACACACACACACACACACAATCTATCCATTCATTAGTCAGTGGACATTTGCTATTTGAGCTCTCTCCATAGTTTGGCTGTTGATAATGCTGTTGTAAACATTGGGGTGCATGTATCCCTTTGAATCTATTTTTGTATCCTTTAGGTAAATATCTGGTAGTGTAATTGCTGAATCATAAGACAGTTGTATTTTTAACTTTTTGAGGAACCTTCATACTGTTTTCCAGACTGGCTGCACCAGTTTGCAGTCCCACCAGCAGTGTATGAGTGTTCCCCTTTCTCCACATCCCTCTCCAACACCTGTTTCTTGTGTTGTTAATTTTAGCCATTTTGACAGGTGTGAGGTGGTATCTCATTGTGGTTTTGATTTTCCCTGATGATGAGTGACATTGGGTATCTTTTCAGGTCTGTTAGTCATCTGGATGTCTTCTTTGGAAAAGTGTCTATTCCTGTCTTCTGTCCATTTCTTTTTTTTTTTACCCCAGCCTCTAAGGTCTTCTCATTTCTTAACTGGATTATTTGGGTTTTTTGGGTGTTGAATTTGATAAATTCTTTATAGATTTTTGGATACTGACCCTTTATCAGATATGTTATTTGCAGATACCTTCTCTCATCCCATAGGCTACCTTTTTGGTTGTGTTGATTGCTTCCTTCGCTGGGCAGAAGTTTTTTATCTTGATGAAATCCCAGTAGTTCATTTTTGCTTTTGTTTTCCTTCCCTCCGGTGACGTGTCTAGTAAGAAGTTGCTACAGCTAAAGTCAGAGAGGTTTCTGCCTGTGTTCTCCTCTAGGATTTTCATGGTTTCCTGCCTCATGTTTAGAAATGGATGAAAGCATCTGTTTTGAATTTATTTTTGTGTGTGGTGTAAGTGGTCCGTTTTCATTCTTCTGCGTGTTGCTGTGCAGTTTTCCCAAAACCATTTGTTGAAGAGACTGTGTTTTTTCCATTGGATATTCTTTCCTGTTTTATTAAAGATTAGTTGACCATATAGTTGTGAGTATACCTTGCCTTTAGAATAGAGAAGGGGTTGTTTTTTCCCCTTGAACTGACCCAATTTTGGATAATACCTAGGCATTGTTCACTGGGCCAGAATACAGGCATATTACAAAGAACCACTTGTCTAACCCACAGTAGATGATTGCCAAGGCAAGTTTGTTCTTTACCTGCCTCTTAACAGCTGGCTTTTTAAAAACAGATTTTTACCATCTGTGGCCTGCTTGTCACTGCCTTTTTAACAAAGCAGATGGTCCTAAGCTTGTTTGCCCTTAAGATCAGGCCATCCTATGCAGTTGCTCTAACTTTTGGGGTTAGGGTCTTTCTTAAGCACCCACCCTAGTGCAGCTGGGGATCTCATGCTGGGATCATAACTCCAGCTACATGAGCTTTACTGCGCTAAAAACTGGAATTTAGACTTTTGGGGATCTTTTGTCATACATCAAAGGTCTGGAGAAGCCTGAAATACTAGGATTTTAGAGTAAAAGGGAATGAGAAGGAGGAATTTAGTCTCTACCTTCACTAAGTCTGACTCTCATAGCTCCTGTAGGACCTGGAATTGAGTAGATGTGTTTCTTTGTGATATCTAATAACTGTTAATCAAGGTGATAAATAAAATAAACACCCAAAGAAACCAAGTAAGTCAGACCTTTTGACAGCTTAGCCGGTCTTACGGACCAACCGATGGCTTCTTTAGGCAGATCTAACAACCCTGAGATATAGTGAGCATGAACTCTGTCAGGTGCCGGTCTGAGTGCTATACAAACACTCATGTTATCCTTAAACCACCACTATGAGATACAGGTGCTATTATCCCCACTTGACAGTAAGGAAACTGAGGCATACCTAAATGGTTTGAACAACATCCTCAGGTCACAGCTGCGAAATGGAAGAGGTAGAATTTTAACATAGGCAATATGGCTTGAGAGCTTGTGCTCGTAACCATTAACAGCCATACTCTTTCTCATATCCAACCAATATTTCTCTTATGGCAGAAGGGGGAAAAGTGAATCCAGATTCCATTATACAAGATTCCAAAAATTCTTTAATGGCCTATATTGTTCCACCTTCTGGAGGAGACTGAGCAAAAACTAAGAAACTTGGGCTCTGGGTTCCTGCGTGTTCCTAGGAATGAGTGTGTTCACAGTTTTTTTCAACTTCCATATTGTAATGATAGATGTAATGATAGATGAGTTGCTGAATGTGTGGATAAGGAAGAAAACCTGACATTTTTCCTGGGCCTACTGCATGTCAGTTTCTGTTAGGCTTCTGCATGGGTTACCTTACTGAGCGCCCTCAGCAAACCTGAGAGAGATTGGTACCCCTGTTACACAGATGAGAAACTGAGGTTCTTACAGCTTTCCCAGTTACTGTGTTCTAAAGAATACTGAGATCTAATGTCCCCCAAGGTGCTCGACTAGAAGGGCAGGGGATGGGGGAGGAGGGAGTAGATTTTGTGACCAGAAATGTTTGGGAAATGCTGCTTTTTATATCTTAACATCCTTCTCTACCACCAGTCCCCACCCCTACCAAAATTCATGGTATAGTAAATTGCTTTGAGAAGTCCTTCAGCAAAGAAACCTATTTAAATCTGTTTAACCCAGTAATTTTTAAACACATTTGATCACAAAACCCCCCTGTATAGTGGCACATGGGTCAACACTTGGCTGGATAATTTTGTTCAGATCATGGTTCTGGGAGTTACCGTCTTAGAGTGCAAACTGGTCACAGTCTCGTAGCTAGTAATGCTAGAGTAGGGAGAGAAGCCCACATCTGCATGTCCCCATACCCCAAACTTTCACTCCTGCCCACCTGCCTCAGAAATACACCTCTTCCCCCCTGACCACTGTAGTTCAGATGTTGCTGTGATCCAAGTGGAAAGCTCCCTATTTCCTGTTCTCCTCGCCTGTTGTACATGGTGCCTGGGACCATTTTGGTTTGGCTCCTTGGCAAGCCTGGCTCTGTAAGGAAAGATGTGTTACTCAGACATAGACAAATCCTATAAAAAGGACCATTAGCCTGCTAACTTTCCTCCTGGAAATAATTTAGATCCATTAAGATTTCTACTAATTCCAGAAAGTATGAACCTGAAGTGGGCACTTTTATGTACCTTTCACAGAGGGATAAGGATATGGTAACTTGGCTTCATTAGCGTGTGTTCACATTGTTTCCCATCACTGCCAAGGAGTCCCTCTCAAACCATGGAAAACTTATTTAGCCTTTGTGTCCGCATCTGTCCTGCACATCCAGTGTGGTAGCTGCTTGCCATCAGTGGCTGTATTTAAATAAATTTAAATGTATTTAAATGAATTAAAATTAAATAAAATTTGAAAGTCAGTTCCTCAGTCACACTAGCCGCATATTTAGTGCCCAATAGCAAGAAGTAAAAGAAGAAATATAATAAAGTACTCAATAGCCACACAGGCTAGTAGCTACCACGTTGGATGGCACAAGTAGAGAACACTTCCATCGTCAATGAAAGTTCTACCAGACAGCACTGGAGACATTAACACAAACAGCCAACACAGGAGGTTGTCTGCCTTGTCATTCGACACATTTCTCCCTGCCCAGGCCCTGAGTTGAGGTAACCACATTGCTTGCCAAATCCACTTTAAAACAAACTTATAATTACTGTATGCCCTCTGTAATCGTCATTACTCTCAAATAATTTAGGTGCGTCCTAGAACAGCTTTCACAGGGAAGTACCGTATCAGGGTTCCAGACCATCCCATCAGTAGTTATTCTCCTGCCAGGTTAAGGGGAACATCAGGACCGTATTTATGTTTAGGAGTATCTATTCTAACGAGGAAATCTCCCCTCTTCCTACATCAAGTCTTTTAGTTTAAGGATCACTGATAATTTAGAATCTCGGTTTCATTAGACATCCTGATGATTACCAAATATCTTACCCAAGAGGACATCTCTTACCTCTCCTTCCTAGACAGTCATCAAGATGGAACTTGGAATGTGAGGAAACTAGAAGGATTGATAGTGCAGCAAGGCTACTGAGCATTCTGCTGTTGGTCTGGTCCACGCTGTGTGTTTGTAGTGGAAAGTGCAGACCTTACTGTGCATACGTATCTGTGTGTTTGTCTAGTTTACCTCTAACTTCCTCTGTTTTCATTATTGTCCCATAGATACGAAATGTGGAAACAAATCAGTGTCTAGATAACATGGCCAGAAAAGAGAATGAAAAAGTTGGAATTTTTAACTGTCATGGTATGGGAGGTAACCAGGTGAGTATTTTAGTAAAGCTTTAAAAGGAATAATTTTTGGATTTGTTTTAATCTTATGCCCCTTTTATCTCATTACATCATTCAGGAAATATTTTCCAACCTATGAAGAGACAATAATAAAGACCTTTTAGGGGAAGGGAGCTTTTAATCTAATGATAATTGTGAAATGAAACATTTGTAAAAGGCCCCTTTGTGAGAACTGTATTTACATTGCTGTGCATGAGATTTCCTTTGCCCTTTTTAGTCAAACAGATGACAGTTCTTGACAATACACTCAGTGTATACAGAGAGCTCAAGGTCATTTTTTCTTTCCTCTGTGCAAAATTAGCGGTAGCTTTTCTGAAATATAATAAATATATTTGAATATATAATAAATATATATATGAAATATATGCATATATATGAAATATAATAAATACTATAATAAATACTCAATATATTACATTACTACATTACTCAAGTTCAAAAAAATCTTGAGATTTTTTTTTTCTTCCAGATTATTGGCTGCTTTCTTTTAGTGTTAAAGCTTATATGTGTGCATCTTTTTCAGGTTTTCTCTTATACTGCCAACAAAGAAATTAGAACAGATGACCTTTGCTTGGATGTCTCTAAACTTAATGGCCCAGTCACAATGCTCAAATGTCACCACCTAAAAGGCAACCAACTTTGGGAGTATGATCCAGTGGTAAGTTAATCAATTGCATATAGGAGTGAAGTTAAGTGTGTTTTGTAGCTAGAAGAAGGAATTCTTTATAGTGAAAAGAATTAATTCTTAGAGTTTGAATAGGTATCAAATTGTTCTTACACTCTAAAAATGGACAGATGTTGGCACGCCTGGGTGTCTCAGTGGATTAAGCATCTGCCTTTGGCTCAGGCCTTGATCCCAGGGTCCTGGGATTGAGCCCCATATCGGACTCTCTGCTCAGCAGGGAGCCTGCTTCTTCCTCTCCCTCTGCCTGCCTCTCTGCCTACTTGTGATCAGATCTCTCTGTCAAATAAATAAAATCTTAAAAAAATAAATTTAAAAAAAGTGGACAGATGGGAAAAACAACCCAAGTAAAAGAGACATGTTTTATAATCTCCCCAGTAATTGGCCTTGCCTCCAGTTCTGGTCCTTGTTGCTACTATAGCCACTCTTTCTTCTGTCTGTCCTCAAGCTCTGTTGTCTTGCGTGGGAGAAATGGAGCCAGGAAGAGGCAGTTTAAATTACTGAATTAAACACTTAAGTATGAGGTGAGCTTTAAATAATGAAATTCCCTGGCTCATGATTGTTCTGTGACATATAACTAAACTTTTTATATTTATCTTTGCTTTCCTCTGGAACCTCTCCCACTTGCCACACACTGTATATTGTACTCACACAGAGGTGCATGAAGAATCAGTCAGAGCATGCCCAGTGAGTCTCTCTCCTGTGCCTTGTTCCTGGCTAATCTCCCAACTTGTGCTTTTGCTTTATAGTTCTGGAACCAATTCCAGAATCTTCAGTAGGTCTTTCTCTGGTTCTTTTTCCTCTGCACCTGCAGTTTTCTCTTTCACGTTAGGAAAGACTTCTCCTGCTTGACTTTCTGCAGTCCATCATGTGTTGTATGACAGTGAGTGGCCGACATTCATGCCTTTGGTTCTCCAGCCTTAGCTCCTGCCTCAGCCTGACACTACTGAAACAGCTCCTGGATGCAAAGCCACGACCATTCCTGTCTCTTTTCCCCTAACTTCTCTGTTAGCATTTACTGTTGGGGAACAGATGAGATTTTAAAATTCTTTTATCCATTGGCTTTAGGTGCACTGCTGCTTAGTGTCTCCTCTTAGCTTTCTCTCTCTCCATCTGCTTGGATTACTCCGCTGCTGCTTTCTTCCCCTTCCATGGAGATTGTACCATATGACCATGTCATATGCAAACCCTGGGCTGCTTTAATCATCAACCCTACCGTTCCTGGAACATGCCCTGTACCCTCGCACCTGCACTGAAGATCATATAGTTAACCTCTGCCTCTGACAAATCCTACTCCATCTTGAGGGTCCAGCTCTGACATCACTTCCCTGAAGCCCAGCTAGAAATCAGCTCCCTCTCTTCTAGTTCCAATCCTCCCTGACCCGTCATGCTCAACTGCTTTGTACGTTTCTCTTCCAGTCTTCTCTCCACTATTAGACTGTTAACTCCTAGAGGGCAGAGACTGTGCTTTATAAATCCCAGGTCTCCCTCCATAGTGTCAAACTATGGTAAAAGTAATACTAAATATGAGAGTTCAGTTAATAGCACTGTTAGAAATGGCCTGAACCAGCTGTTCTGCGGTTGGTCGTGGGCACAGGCTGCTGCCGCTCTGGGCGTAGCTGCTCCAGCACTGCAGGCCATGCAGCCTCTCGGCCCTCAGAGGCTACGTGCCAGGGTACGGCACAGTTACTCAACAGGAAGGGTGCTGGGTGCTTCAGTCAGTTAAGTGTCCAGGTCGTGAGCTCAGGCTTGTGAGACCGAGCCCTGAGGCTGGCTCTGTGCTCAGCAGGAGTCTGCTTGATATTCTCTCCCTCTGCCCCTCCTTCCCAGCTCATGTTCTCTCTAAAATAAATAATCTTTGAAAAAAAATCAATAAAATCTCCCAATCATTCAGTGAAAAATGACAGTCTACTAGGAAACATAAAACCTGTTTATAGTAGCATGAACAAATACGGGCTTACTCTTCTTAATAAGTGGAAGTAAGTGGCTTCTGGGGTAGAGATTCAGTGGCACAGTGGTGTCAGGGATAATTTTTCTGCATATTCCTAGCCTTTTTTGTGGCCACAGATGGCTGTTGCAGCTCTTACCCTCATATCCCAACTCAAGAGAGGAGGAAGAGAACAAGGGACATCGCCCTACCTCATGTTTTACTCTTTATCAGGAAAGTTGGAGCTTCTCCTGGACATCCCCTGCAGAGTCTGCTGTCTTATGGGCCAGAACTTCATCCCATCCTGACACCCCCTCCACCAGCTGAAAGGGAGGCTGGTTAAACAGGCATTGGGGTTCCGGTGTCGCTGGTGTAAGGGGGACAGAAGTGGGAATGACTGCTGGTAGCCTGTGTACGCAGTCCGCCACACCTGGTATTCCAGAAGTAGATATCTGGTTAGAAATTTAAGGAGCTAAAGTGGGTTTAGAGGATTTAGAAAGCAGCAGTTATGAGTGTAAAATTTTAAAACCTCTGGAGCTCTTTGCACAGAGTCTTGTCTGAGATAAAATTTTAGTTTGCAGGCTGGGTTCTACCAGAAGCAGACTCAGATATAAGTTAAGTGTTCACAGTGTTTATTAGGGAGCAGCCTTTGGATCCGCACCAATGAAAAGGAGAGGGAGAAGGCCCGAGTTGGGCAAAGGGAGGAGTCGCACCGTGCTGCAGCTCCCCCAGACTCAGCCAGCTGCACAGGGAGCTCCGGGACAGCCTGTCAGTGTTGTCCTGCCTCCATCGGTCAGAAACACAGCAAGCTAGAGAAATAAAAAAAATAATAAATTACTGACATACATATTTTAAGTTTTATTTAAGTAATCTCTGTACCCAACATGGGGCTTGAACTCAAGAACCCAAGATCAAGAGTCACACATGCTCCCTGGAGCCAGCTGGGTGCCCCTTTATAAACCTAAAGTCATGATGTCTTAGGTTCCAAAGGAACCCTAGAAATAAAACTCAGGGCCTTGTTTTATAGGTGTAGAGACACTGAAGCTGAGAATGGAACTTACCCTTTGTTACATAAAGGTATTTAAAGATTATTGGTCACAGAGCAGATAAAATGATGTAACGGTATCTCAAGGCCTGAATTCTAGACCCAGGATTCTTTGCACGGTCCCATACTATCTTCACCTTACTTATATTCTATATTACATTCGGTTCATGTGCTTTGATGATCGTAACTGTCCTCTCTAGAATAAATTGCAGATGTTGATCCAGTTATATCTAGAGATTAGGGGCAAGAGCCAGCAAATTATCTTTTCTAGGTTACAAGTAGACGTCAGGCAATTAAAATTACAGCTCTTATCCTCTCCTTCAAAGGTTACAGCTGTCAACTGTTTATGGAGACTAGTCAGTGCTGACTGGGTCCTCTTCTGAGTACAGTGACAACACTCCCCGTGAAAAGGACATGTTCCAGATAAAAGAATTACATTAAAATAGAGGGATGAGGGGCGCCTGGGTGGCTCAGTGGATTAAGCCGCTGCCTTCGGCTCAGGTCATGATCTCAGGGTCCTGGGATCGAGCCCCGCGTCGGACTCTCTGCTCCGCGGGGAGCCTGCTTCCTCCTCTCTCTCTGCCTGTCTCTCTGCCTACTTGTGATCTCTCTCTCTGTCAAATAAATAAATAAAAAAAAAATCTTAAAAAAATAAAATAAAATAGAGGGATGAGTATGAGTCAAATAAATGTGTGTTAGTAAACATATTTCACATTTCCGTATAGTTGTATATGTTTACAGGATAATGCTTAACTCAAATTCCTATACTGCTTCTTTGAGTAACAAATGAACTGACCTACACTGATCACTCCTAACACTGTCCTAACGTTTTGAAATTATTCAAAATCAACGTGACAGCATCAGATCTGTAGCACAGACAAGGGCATAGAAAATTATATAGCTGCATCTCTCAGCCATTTATTAAGGGCTGCTTCATCAATCTTAGAATCTCTTAAGATTGAGTCTTCTAAAGGACCTGAGTTTCTAAGGACTTGAGGTTTGGACTCACAGAATTAATTTGAACAGCCTTATCACAGGGAAGTTGAAGTGATTTTGAAATAGCTTTTTGAAAATAGGTTGAGGATCCTAAATTAGGAACCACTAATCTGATTTTTTTTTTTTTCCCGGAAGCTGAAGCACAAAAGTGAAATTTCTCCCAGTGCTTTAGAGCTTGTGCAGAATTGGGACTTAGCATTTTGGTTATCTTACTTCAAGTTCAGCATAACCCACTATACCCCAGTGCCTTTTTCCCTCCCACATAGCTCTTGCAGCGGTCTTTATGTAGACACTTTCCTACAGAGCAGTTTAAGTCTTACCAAAAATGATGGTTGAGATGTGTGAATTTTATTTTTCACTTTCATGTTAAGATTTCTTTTCTGTCACTTTCAGAAATTAACCCTGCAGCATGTGAACAGTAATCAGTGCCTGGATAAAGCCACAGAAGAGGATAGCCAGGTGCCCAGCATAAGAGACTGCAATGGAAGCCGGTCCCAGCAGTGGCTTCTTCGAAATGTCACCCTTCCAGAAATATTCTGAGACCAAATTTACAAAAAAAAAAAAAAGGAAAAAAAGAAAAAAAAAAGAAAGAAAGAAAAGAAAAAAGAAAAAAAATAAGGATTGACTGGGCTACCTCAGCATACATTTCTGCGACATTCTTAAGTAGCAAAAAAGGAAAAGTGCTTTCCTCCTCCGGGGATGTAAGGTTTATCAGCCATTAAAACAGACTCCTCTCGCTTTTCACTAGCTGTGAACCAGCCTTCTTGTCCAAAGGACGTGAAACTACATAGTAGCGAGACTGTGCACACTGATGTTTACAAGATTGAAAGAGTCATAAGAGTCATCAAGAATCATGGTAAAGAATATTCAGACAATGATCCAATCAACACAATGTGCTTTCCAGAGCTGCCCCTCGTACGGTTTGCTTGCACGTCAGTAACTGCTGCTGAACGTGTGATCCTAATGAAGAGATTTCCAAGATTTTTTTTCTGATTAGAACTGGTAACCAGTATATTAAATATTGATATAAAAATAAGTGAAAAAGAACTGGAACCAGTTTCAGAATCATGAAAACAACATTTTTACAATTTAAGAAGAAACTATATTAAACAGGGTTTAAAGGAAATTAAAACAGAACTATGAGAAGTACAATTTGTTATAGTATAGTATCAAATTTCTATATAGATTTTATACCTCAGTGGGGAAAAATAACTGATTCCAATGACATTCATTTTCATCTGTGATAGTCATGGATGCTTTTTTTTTTCCTTGGGGTGCTGAAATTGAGCTGAAAAAAAAAAGCTCTTTGAACATAGTTTTAATTGCTTTCTTCAATTTTTTATTTGGTTTATGGGCTGTTGGAATTGTAATTTTTAATTGCCTTCAAAGAATGAAGATTTAACACAATGTCTGGTCTCACTGAACACGTTAGATTTCTCAGTTGCTCTTGGGTCAACTGGCTTGTAGACTTTCACATACAAATTTCTTATTAGATCTTGAACTTCTTAACTTGATTCAGCTGATTATGCTTAATACCCAAGATTCATACTACTGTACTACAGATTTATTTTCACAGCAATAAATCTTCAGTTCTTTATGATTCCACTCAACAAAAGGCCTGCAGAATGATTATTTGGATATTTAGAGAGGATATGATGGAAGTGTTTTTGGAAAACTTTCACTCCATACTCAGATGTGCTTTATTGTCAAGTGCATATTTAGATTAGGTTCTTGAACTGTAACGGTGATCTGCTGCCCTTTTTTTTTTTTTAATAAAATTTGACTGAAAATGTTTGACCTTGTTTTAATGAGTTAACCGAGGAACTGCAGCTACTGCTCCACATAGTCCTGCATTTCTTCCGTTTAGGTTAAATCCTTTTTTTTTCTGATTTTTAATACCACAAAATAACTTCAGAATCAAAAGTTAATTTCATAAAAGATCTCATTGTGACATGTTTTCTGATATGTAAAGCAGTTCATTGGCAAAAGTGTATTTCCTTATTTGTAAGGTTATGTTTAGTGACATTCTTTTCTTTGATTATCAAGGACTCTCACTGCAGGCAGTGCTATTTGTTGTGCCTAAGAATGTTTCTGAAAGTTCTGTCACTAATGCTACTTGCGAAGTTGAGTCCACGGAAAGTTTCTCATCTCCTATTCAAGTTAATCAGTATCAAGAATATGAAGCACATGTGGATGCTTTAGGGTGAGACTCTAGTACAGAATGCAGAAATTTTGTCCCCAGGAAATTTGCAGGAAAGTAGGTGCTGGATTGGTTCCCCTTCCCCCCTCCATGAGCTCTGTTAATTGTCTTCAGTAGGCCTCTATGTTTGAATAAACCAGATGTCTAATAAATTATTTTCATGCTCAGAATTTCAGGTTTTTGTACTCTAGTATAGCTTGGTCTTATTTCTTACTGTAAGAAAGCTTAATAGCAATGTGATTTAAGGTTTTGTTCTGTTTTTTTTAAGAGGGGGATGTGAGTGATTTAATTCATGGGTACTTTTAGAACCTGATGATATTCCCATTGCCTTTATTTTTCTAATTAAAGAATTCCTACATACTTTGAAAAATATAAAATATTCCTCAATAGTTGTGCCTTACATTGATTTATTTGAAGTTAAAATGGATCCCTAGTCATTATATCCATTTGTAGGTCAGGCTGTATGCTAACTACTCTTAATAAGTCAAACTGGGAAGGAAAAAAAATGAATCAAAAAGAAAGCCAAAGATGAAAAGGGGATTATGATTGGATCACTGAAGAATTCATAAGTGTGACTAGGATAATCTAAATCTCTCAAATGTATTCACCTTATTCTAATCCCAATCCATTTTAACGTCTTTCTGTTCTAATCGGCAGTCTGAAAAAAATAGTAAAATGAAGGGCAGCATGTAGGCCATGTCCTCATTTCCCTAGTCTACATTTAGCTGAAAAAGAGAAGTTCTGTAAAGGTCTGGTGCTCTCCCCATCTTTCAAGAAATACACCAAAAGCAGATTGGACTCCAGAATTACATGTTTTTTAAAGAAGAAAGAAAATCAGAAGGTAGTGTTTCTGAGGCAATAACTGCGAGCAGAGGTATACAAAGACTAAACCATTTTTTTACTCTGGAAAATTAGATGTGTTCTCAATTATATAACACTTTTACCATTCTCTGACTTCCTGAAGTTTAATAAGAATTTGCTTGATCTACTAGAACTAATAGTTTTGCAGGAAATGTGGCAAAACTCAGTCATACTGTCTATATACTAGCAACAATTTAAAAAATTAAATTTTAAATTCTTACCATGTGTAATCATATCAAATAAGTCAAATACGTAGAATGTTAACAAGAAATATGTAAGACTTCTACCCTACAAAACTACAAAATGTTGCTGAAACTACAGAACGCTGCAATAAATATATTCATGAATTGAAAGGCTGCATACTGTCAAGATCTGTTTCCCACAAATTGATTTCTAGAAACCAGATTCCAATGAAATAATCCTGTGAGGTTTTCTTATAAAAAATTGCAGATATATATAGAAATCCAACAGATCCAGAACAGCCAAGATAATCTTGAAGAAGAGGGTTGGGGGAATAGGGTTGGAAGAAAACACTACTCGATTTCATGAACTGCTTTAAAATTACAGTAATTAAGAGTGTGATATTAGAGTTAGGACAAACAGATCAGTGGATTAAGAACAGAGTCCAGAAGCAGACCCATACATACACATGGTCATTGGCTTTTCAACAAATACACAAGTAACTCCATAGGGAAAAATCTCTGAACATTGTTGCTTTCACACAATACACAAGGTGTTCATCATGGATCTCAGGACCCAAATGTGAAGGGCAAAGCAAATCATGGAGAAGAAAACAAACTATCTTCATGACTCTTGGGATACTAAAAGATATCTTAGGACATAAACTTCATAAAAGAAAAAAAAATGATTTCACCAAAATTACACTCTTCTCATCAGATACTAAAGTGAAAAACAATGCTGCAGCCAAGGACAAAACAGTTGCAAAGGACTCGCACGCAGGAAAACTGTTTAAAAGCCACTGCAAAAGCAACACAGTATAAAAGTTAATAAGTGACTTGAATACACACTTCACAGAAGCTATCCAGATGCACAGTTAGCACAGTTAGCATAGAAAAGGGTGTTCAACATCAGCTGCCAGGGAAGGCAGAATGAAACCTCCAGCAAACAGTATTGCACACCTGCCTGAATGGCGAGCAAGGGCAGCAGTGGCAGAAGTGTGAAGTTAGTATAATCACCATGGGAAGCTGCTTGCCAGTTTTATACAAATGCATGCCTACTCTGGGATTCCACTTCTAGGGATAAAACCCAAGAGAAATAAGGATGTATCGCCCACATTGGGATGCATTCAAGAATATTGAGAGCAGATCTAAAAGAACCCCTAGCCTGGAAACTACTCAAATACCTGTCAATAACATAATGGATAATCAAGTAATGGTTATTGAAATACTAGTCTACAATTTTTTAAAAATGATTTACTGGTAGAACAATATGGATAAATATAAAAATACTGAAGGAAGAATGCTAGACATATTTATATGAAGCTCAAGAATAGGCAAAACAAACCCTAAGGTGCTTACCTCTGGGTGAGTAGATAGACTCAAAAGAGGCATGATAACTTTCTGGAATGATGGAATTAGTCTTAACTGATTTAGATAATGGCAACATGCACATAATTTAAAGTTTTACTGAGCTATATATTTAAGAGGATATATGCATTTTATCATATGTAAGTAATACTGCAATAAAGTACAGGGGGGCCAGTAAGATATTTAGCTTGCTGGCATCAAGTTTTCTAAAAAGTCTTCCACTGCTACAGAATTCCCCAAAGCTGGCTCAATTGCAATAAATGTGCTATTAAGTGAGATACTGAACACAAGAAAATACAGAAAAATCTGTAAGGTCCAGGAAAAAAAATTTTTTTAATCTACATAAATGAGCCAAAGAAGTAACTGTTAACTATGAAAGCCCTTTCTCTCCTAAGAACAAAAGAGAATAACCAGAGTTTGGGAAATGATAGCTCCTAGGCCTTAGGCCTGAACAAAGTTGGGGAATTGAACTGAAGATCCCTACATAAAATTGGAAAATTCGGTTACACCTATGAGTCAAAGGGTACATAAAGGAGTCTCCTGCTCTGTAAAGGAGACCAAAGAGTATTCTGACTGACTCTGCCCTTTTCCTAGATAACAAGTGGTGATGAGGATGATGCCACCTCTATGATCAAAAGGCCTGCTTCTGTTTAAAGATTTCATTTTTACATAATCTCTACAGCCATGTGGGGTTTGAACTCAACTCCAAGATCAAGCATCACATGCTCCACCAACTGAGGCAGTCAGGCATCCCAAGGCCTGTTTAAATAAAAACAACTCTTGATCTAAGATTTTATTTGAGAGAGAGTGAGAGTACCAGTGGGGGGAAGGGCAGGGGTGGAGGAAAAAGCTGACTCCCCACCGAGCAAGAAGCACAATGTAAGGCTCCATCCCAGGACCTGAGATCATGACCCGAGCCCAAGGCAGACACTTAACTGAGTCACTCAGGTGCCCCTAGATCAAGAGTTTTAAACCACAGTTATGATGTCTGCAGATGAAAAAAAGTGAATCTAGACAGACGGCACTTGCTGGAAACCACTAGAATACAATGTCTTTTGGAGGAACAAACAACCCACTCCCCTATACACCCACAAATTAAATAATGAAATCACTATCAAAAAGAAAATGAGGGGCGCCTGGGTGGCTCAGTGGGTTAAGCCTCTGCCTTCAGCTCGGGTCATGATCCTAGGGTCCTGGGATCGAGCCCCGCATCAGGCTCTCTGCTCAGCGGGGAGCCTGCTTCCTCCTTTCTCTCTGCCTGCTTCTCTGCCTACTTGTGATTTCCGTCTGTCAAATAAATAAAAAATCTTTTTAAAAAATTATTAGAATAAATGAGTTCAGCAAGGCTGTAGGATACAGTATCAATATAGAAAAATCAGTTGTATTTCTGTACACTAGCAATAAATAATTCAAAAATAGTGTCAAAAGGAATAAAATACTTAACAATAAATTTAACAAAAAATACAAGACATACACAATGAAAAGCAGGTCAATGAAAGAAATTATCTTAAAAAATCACAGGTTCATGAATCAAAAGAGTATTCTTTTTTTTTAAGATTTTATTTATTTATTCAACAGAGAGAGAGAGAAATCACAAGCAGGCAGAGCAGCAGGCAGAGAAAGAGAGGGAAGCAGGCTCCCCGCCAAGCAGATAGCCCAATGTGGGACTTGATCCCAGGACCCTGAGACTATGACCTGAGCCGAAGGCAGAGGCCCAACCCACAGAGCCACCCAGGCACCCCCAAAAGAGTATTCTTAAGATGGTAATGTTTCCCAAATTGAGCTACAGTTTTCAATGCAATTCCTATCACAATCCCCAAAGCCTTTTTGCAGATATAGACAAGCTGATCCTAAAATTCATATGGAAATTCAAGGTGTCTGGAATAACCAAAACAATCTTGAAAAAGAAGAAAAAAGTTGACTTTTCAATTTCCAGTCTTACTACAAAGCTATAGTAATAAAGACAGTGTGACAGTAGAATAAGGGTAGAAATATAGATAAATGGAATAGAATTGAGAGTCTGGAAATAACCCCTATGTTTATGTTCAATAGATACTGAATAAAGGTGTGAAGAAAATTTATCTGAATACCAATAAATGGTTGTGGGATAACTGGATATCTACATGCAAAAGAAGAGAAGTTAGGCCCCCTGTATCACACCATATACAAAAAAATTTTTAACTCAAAATATATCAAAGACCTAAATATAAGAGCTAAAACTGGAACACCCTTAGAAGAAAGCATATCCATAATCCTCATGACATGATCACTGGGCACTAATCTCTTAGATGTAAAACCAAAAGCAACAGCAAAGGTAGAAAGCAAATACAGAAATAGAGCTTCATCAAAACTAAAAGCTTTTTTTAAAAAGATTTTATTTACTTATTTGACAGAGAGAGATATCACAAGTAGGCAGAGCAGTAGGCAGAGAGAGGGGGAAGCAGGCTCCCTGCTGAGCAGAGAGCCCGATGCAGGGCTTGATCTCAGAACCCTGAGATCATGACCTGAGTAGAAGACATAGGCTTAACCCACTGAGCCACCCAGGCAGGCCAAAACTAAGAGCTTTTGGAATCTGGTTCAAGAAAACAATGTAGGAAGATCCTGAACTCACCATCTACCATGGACAAAACCAAATCTACAGTTCCATATATAATCATTTCTTCCGAAAAAATCCTAAAAACTAGTGGACAAATGCCTTCACATCAGGCAAATGAGAATGAACACACACACACACACACACACCCCAAAGGTAGGAAAGGCTGAGACACAATCTTGCCATAAACTCCATGCCCAGGCTTATGATGCCACAAGTGGGAGGGAACACAAAACTCAGAGCTTCTCCCTGAGGAACAATGGCTTCTTACCCAACATTAAGAATCCCAATTTTTAAGGTTGGCAACTGAGATACAGCCCCAAAACATCTAGCTTTGGAAACCAATGGGACTCATGCCCATGAGACCCATGGGAGAGTGGTGATTTGAGAAATGTGTCTTCAAATGTTTACATGTAGATTCACTCCCCCCATTGCTTAGAATAGAAATAGCCCTTTGAAAGGCATCCAGACTTTATGTGAAAGGCTCTTTGCTAAATTTAAACCATCAGTCTGAGGGGCAGGGGCCTGCTAGGATACTCTCGAGGGGAAGAAGCTGGTAGACGTCATCTTCTCACTTTCCCTCTGCCTTGTTAAAGCTGGTGGGCTCCATGCTTTTATTCAAGTGGATGCTGTCTTTGCACTCCCCCTCTGCCTTGCTTTAGACAGCAGGTACCATCTTCATGCTCTCCACCTGCTGCACTCCAGAGCATCAGTGTCCCCAGTGGGAGCTTCTGCATGCATCTGGTGCCCCAGTTGTTATGTCTGGTGACCTGGTTTTTGCAGCAGCCATTCACGGAATGCCCCTTGATTGCTTCGCTGGTGGTCAAGGGATTTTGTGTTCCTAGGTCCCTCAGGACTAAAACAATTGGAGAGTGAGTCCTTGGCAAGCTACCATCCTGAGGGTATACTATACAGATAGCAAAAACACACCCTGAGTCTTCCTGTAAGAGAGGCCTATGTGCTTGTCTTGAAGCTTAGACTTGAGGGGCAGGCTTCTGCTTTGGCACAGATCTAGGAGATACATAGGTGGAGGGAACACAGACTGAGGGATACACCTTTGAGTTCTCCCTCTGCCTCACTACAGCTGACAATTATCTTCCAGAAAGGAACTTTCGTGCTCATCTAGAGCCCTCATTTTTAAAAAAGATTTATTTGACAGAGAGACAAAGGGAGAGAGTGAACACAAGCAGGAGGAGTGGGAGAGAGAGAAGCAGGATTCCTGCCGAGCAGAGAGCCTGATGATGAGCTTGATCCCAGGACCCTGGTATCATGACTTGAGCCAAAGGCAGACGTCCAATTGGCTGAGCTACCCAGGTGCCCCTGGAGCTCTCATTTTTGTGAGACATCTCCTAATATCCTGGCTCTGGCGGCCAGTGGGGATTATGCAGTCCTACAGGATTATATATATTTGCATCCTTTAAAAGCTGTTGCTGAAGGGACTGGTTTCCAGTCAGCCTAAATCTGATAATGATGATGAGCAACATCCTCCCATCTGGGACATAAAAGGACCCTAGTAGACCTTTGAATGCTGGGAGTTATTTAAAGTAGGCTTCCTGGTCAATCACAAGGTTTGACAGATAGCCAAGAGCAAAGTAAGGATGAATGATGTTTCATCACCTACACAAGGCCAATCCTCCAAAGTCAGGAGAAGTGTCTGTTCCACTTAATTCACAGAAACCAACATAGAGTCAAACAAAGTGAGGAGACAGAGGAATATGTTCCAAACAAAGAGCAAGACAAAACTTCAGAGAAAGAACTAAATGAAGTGAAGATAAGCAATCTACCTGATAAAGAGTTCAAAGTAATTGTCCTAAAGATGCTCACTGAACTCAGGGGAAGAAAGGAAGATTGTGCCATGATCAAGTGGGATTTATCCCAGGGATGTAAGGATGGTTCAGCATCTATAAATCAACCAATATAACACATCAAATTAGCAAAATGAGGGGTGCCTGTGTGGCTCAGTGGGTTAAAGCCTCTGCCTTCAGCTCAGGTCATGATCCCAGGGTCCTGGGATTGAGCCCTGCATTGGGCTCTCTGCTCAACAGGGAGCCTACTTCCTCCCTTCTCTCTCTCTGCCTGTCTCTGCCTACTTGTGATCTATCTGTCAAATAAATAAATAAAATCTTTCTAAAAAATTAGCAAAATGAAGGATAAAAAAACATGATCAGCTCAATAGAGGCATAAAAAGCATCTGTCATAGACATCTATTTATGATAAAAATCATATCAAAATCTCAACAAAGTGAGTATAGAGAGAACATACCTCAACAAAAAGTTAACACCACACTGAATGGCAAAAAGCTAAGTGCTTTTCCTCTAAGATTAGGAAGAAGAAAAAAATATCTAGGAATAAATTTAAATAAGGAGATAAAAACTTACATAACAAAAACTATGAGACACGGATGAAAGAAACTGAAGACACACATAAATGGAAAGATATCCCATGCTCATGGACTGGAAGAATTAATATTGTTAAAATGCTTATATTAAAATGCCAAAATACTCAATGTAACCCCTATCAAAATTCCAATGTCATTTTTTTTTTCATCAGAAATAGAATATTCCTAAAATTTGTATGGGACCACAAAAAGACCCTGAACGGCGAAAGCAATTTTGAGAAAGAAGAACAAAGTGACATAATGCTATCTTGTATCAAGGTAAAAAAAAGCCACCAGAGCAGCAGCAGCAGCAGCGAACAAATTCTGGAGCTGAAAACTACAAGTACTGTTGAAGCCGATTCCACGTTAAAACCTGTTAAACCCCTAGGGCCTGCCTGGGCCTACTTAGCCAGAGTGACTCCATGTTGCCTAGGTAGCCATTTTGTTGCCTAGATAGCCATTTTGTTGTTGCCATGTTGCCTCGGTAGACATTTTTGTTGTTTAATAAACGCCTCAGCAGTTAGTGATATCGGTTCCGGGTAACCATTGCTAAAACATACACCTAAAATAAGGCCAAACAGGTAAAAGACATCCAATCAGCCAAAGTCACATACGTAGAGGTCTGCGGTTGCGCCCTATAAAAATTAGCCTGTACGACCAAGGGGGGGTCACTCTCTTCGGAGGCGGCCCTGGCTGGTCAGTCTGACTTCTAATGCTTGGCATAGAATAAGGCTTTGCATAACTTTCACTTCGTCCCAGTCTCACTCCTTTGATAACGGACCCAACATTTGGGGGCTCATCCGGGATCAAACAACGAGAACTGAGTCAACATCAGAATTTCTGGGAAAAGCCTCCAGAGGTAGGATCTCGAGATTTTTTTCTGCTGGTCTATCTGGTTCCGGAGCTCCAGGGTATAGCCCACCAGGGAGAAACTTTGATAGATCCAACAATACTGAGCTAAAAAATTTGAAGGATTCAACAGCAGACTTGATCAGACAAGCAAATTCATTAACAGGTCATTTGAAATTATCAATTCAAAGAGCAAAAAGAATAAAGAATAGTGAAGAGAACCTAAGGGACTTAAGAGACACTAGCAGATGGACCAACGTTCACATTATAGAAGTCTCAGAAGGAAGAAAGAGAAAAGGGGGCAGAGAGTATATTTGGAGGAATTAAAACCAAAAATTTCCTAAATCTGAGGAAAGAAATAGGCATATATATTCCAGAAGCTCAAAGAACTCCAACTAGAATAAATTTAAAGGAATTTATAAGGAAATTGTCTAAAGTCAAAGATAAAGGCAGAATCTTGAAAGCAGCAAGAGAAAAGCAAGTTGTCATATACAAAGGAACTTCCATAAGATTATCAAATTTCTCAGCAGAAACTTTGAAAGCATGAAGTGGGATGATATATTGAAAGTGCTGAGGGGAAATAGCAACCAAGAATACTTTATCTGATAGTATTATCCTGCAAAAATGAAGGAGAGAAAAGAAATTCCAAGATAAACTGCTGAGGGAGTTCATTACCATTAGACCTGCTCTACAAGAAACGCTACAAAAGTCCTTCAAGTTGAAATAAAATGATGGTAAAGAACAACACAAAGCTGTATGAAAAGATAAGGCTGTACAATAAAGGTAAATAAATGAAAAAAATTGTAACTTCTACTATTGTAATTTTTGTGCAAACATTAATTTTTTAAATATTTTATTTTTCAAAGATTTTATTTGACACAGAGGGAGAGAGAGAGATATCACAAGCAAGCAGAGAGAGGGGAAAACAGTTTCCCTGCTGAGCAGAGAGCCCCATGTTGGGCTTGATCCCAGGACCCTGAGATCATGACCTGAGCCAAAGGCAGAGGCTTAACCCACTAAGCCACCCAGGTGCCCCAAAATATTTTATTTTTAAGTAATCTCTACACCCAACATGGGGCTCAAGCTCATGAATCTGAGATCAAGAGTCACATGGTCCATCATGTGACTGGTGGTCCTCCAGCCAGGTACCTCTTGGTGCATAAATTTAAACGAGAAAAATAACTATATATCTATGTCAATAGGTATACAGTATTTGAAGATGCAATGGTGACATCAGTAACAAGTGATGGGGTGGAGCTTCAAAGGAACAGAGTTTTTATATACAGTTGAAATTATTAGTTTAAAACAGAATTCTACAACTTGAAGATATTTAATTACAATGATACACACAAAGAAAATACCTGTAACATGTATATTTAAAAGGAAAGGAGGGGGGAGGGGGAGGGAGAGGGTGGTGGGGTTATGGGCATTGGGGAGGGTATGTGCTATGGTGAGTGCTGTGAAGTGTGTAAACCCGGTGATTCACAGACCTGTACACCTGGGGCTAATAATGCATTATATGTTTATTAAAAATTTTTAAAAATTATTTTTAAAATGTACATACAGATATATGAAATACAAAAAAAGGAAAGGAGAAAGGAATTAAAGCACAGCAATACAAAAAAAATCAATGAAACAAAAGAAGGCAATAAGGGAAGAAAGGAAGGACAATAAAACTACAAGACATTCAGAAAACAAAGTGGCAATAATAAGTCCTTCAAAATATATGATTCATGTATATCCTATCTACAGGAGACTTTAGACCTAAGGATGCACACAGGCTAAAAGTGGAAAAAGATATTCTATCTAAATTAACCAAGAATAGAACAAGAGTGGCTATACTAAAGTCAGACAACCTTTAAATCAAAAACTGTTATCAAAGAAAAAAAAGGATATGCTATAATGGAAAAAAAGGATCAATTTCACCAAGAAGCTTTATGAGTTTTAAAAATCTATGCACCATACCTCAGAATTCCTAAATATAGGAGGCTAACTTTGATAAACTAGGAGGGAGAAGGTTCCAGGGAAGATGGTAGAGTAGGAGACCCTAGGCTCACCTCTTCCCACAGAGACACCTAGATAACACCCACATCAGTGTAAATAATTCAGGAAACAACTCAAGGACTTACAGAACAGTCTCTCCACAGCTAAATGTAGAGAAGAGACTACAACGAAGTAGGTAGGAAGGGTAGAGATGTGTTTGGGAACCAAAATGACTTGTGAGACTGCCCATGGGAAAGAGGGCATTGAGAAGGGAAAGGGGCAGGCCCCACTGCCAGGAGAGGAATCCCCACAATATTTCCCTTTGAAGGTCAGAGTGGCTTAATTACATGAATTTTTATAATCAATGGGGCTTAACTCCTGTAATCTTAAAAATCAGCAGCTTTACTCTGAGAGATAAAGGAGGGTGACGGGAAACTAAGCACAGTTATGTTATGTTATACTTGATTTTACTACTTTTGTGCTTTAATCTCTATGGTGGTTTTATAAGTGATTAATCTATTAATTTTATTAAGTTTATATGTACCTGTGAAATCTTTCCTTGCCTACCTTTCTGACTCCTGACTATGGTTTCTCCTTACTCAAAGAATAAAAGAGACAGCACAGCAAACAGCCCCACTGAGCTACAGGATAGAAACAGCAGTTTGAAAAACATCCGAGGCATACAAAGGGAGATTTATTTAACCTCAGGGCATGCCCAAGAGGTGTAGGAATCTTTGGATTTCTCCAAGAACAAAATAACTGACTGGTGCCATTTCTCTACCCTACACCTTCCCCTGGCCCAGTCTACATACATGGACACCTGTGGGAATGAGCGTGAACACTCTCTGCCTAGCTTGCTAACAGAGTGCTACCCGCCCCCCCCCATTCTCCCATGGACTTGCCCCATCCAACCTGCCCTCAGCATGCATCCAACCAAAGCAGTACTACAAGCACAGCATTGTACAAGCAATCCCAACTGTGGTCAGCACCATTCCAAAATGACTCCTGCCCTGGGCAGAGGGGAAGATAACCCCACATAACAGTTCAAGTGCAGCCCCAGCAGGGGGCTGGGGGCAGACATCTGGTCTGAATGCAGGCCCCACCTGCAGCAAGAAAAAACACCCAGGACACAATGTTGGGAAAACAGGCTGTAGTTTGGAGTGACCACACTCTGGAAAACATTTGGTCTGACCTAACTCAAGCCCAGGGGGCACCAGACTGGCTACTTAACACAGGGACTAATCCCTGCCCAAAACAGGCAAACAGAGCCATGTCAGATGACTGGACTGAAGACAAAAGTGGCTCAACCACAACAGTAGGGCACACACATCACACACAGGAGACACTCCTGAAGTGCCAGGTTCTAGTAAAGTGGAGACACTACACTGCAGGGCACTATGGGAAATCTTCCTCATCAGGCCACTACTTTCAAAAGCAGGAGATGTAGCTGACTTTCCTAACACACAGAAACAGACACAGAGTTAGATAAGATAAGACAGAGGAGTATGTCCCAAATGAAAGAACAGGTCAAAATCACAGCAAGAGAGCTAAATGAAATGTGGATAAGCAATTTGCCTGATAGAAAATTGAAAGGGATAGTCATAAAGATACTCACTAGACTTGAGAAAAGAGCAGAGGATCTCAGTAAGACCCTCAACCAAACCTCAATAAGACCTGCAACCAAGAATACTCTACCCAGCAAGGCTATCATTCAGAATAGAAGGAGTGATATAAAGAATTTCCCAAGTGAAAGTTAAAGGAATTCATCACTACTAAACCCACCTTAAAAGAAATGTTAAAAGGAATCTTTGAGTAAGGAGAGACCATAGTCAGGAGTCAGAAAGGTAGGCAAGGAAAGATTTCACAGGTACATATAAACTTAATAAAATTAGTAGATTAATCACTTATAAAACCACCACAGAGATTACAGCACAAAAGTAGTAAAATCAAGTATAACATAAAAATCAATCAAGGAAATAAAATGGAAAAAAAGAAAAAAAAAGAAAAAAATCAATCAAGGAATTCACAAAATGCAATAATGTAAAATATGACACCATATCCCTGAAATGTGTGGTAACAGAGGAGTAAAAATTTAGTATTTTTAGAATGGGTTCAAACTTAAGTGACCATCAGCTTATTATAGACTGCTATATGCATAAGATGTTATATATAAACCTAATGGTAACCACAAGTCAAAAGCTGTAATAGATATGCAAAAAATAAAGAGAAAGGAATCCAAGCATATCACTAAAAAAAGCCACCAAACCACAAGAGGACAAGACAAGAAAGGAACAGAGAAGAACTATAAAAACAACTGTAAAACAAGTAACAAACTGACAATACATACATATCTATGAACAATTACTTTGAAGTAAATAGACTAAACACTATAGTCAAAAGACATTGGTAATTGAAGTGATAGGAAATCAAGACCCATCTATATGCTGTGTACAAGAGACATTTCAGACCTAAAGACACATGTAGACTGAAAGTGAAGGAATGGAAAAATATTTATCATGCAAATGAAAGTAAAAAGAAAACCAAGGTAGCAATATTTATATCAAACAAAAATACTTTAAAACAAAGACTGTAAAACAAGAGACAAAAAGGACCCTGCATGATCATAAAGCAAACAATTCAATAAGCAGATATAACAATTGTAAATATTAGTATGCCTAAGATGAGAGCACAAACACATAAAGCAGCTATTAACAAACATAAAGGAAGAAATCAATAGTAATACAATAACAGTAGGAGAATTTAACACCTCACTTACATCAATGGATAGATCATCCAAACATGAAAATCAATAAGAAAACAGTGGCTTGAATGACACACTGGATCAGATGGATCTAACAGATATATTCAGGACACTCCATCTAAAAACAGCAGAATGCACATTTTTTTCATGAGCACTAATGGTATTTACCCCCAAGATAAAGATATAGTGAAAAGAAGGACCATATGCACCCCAATGTCCATTGCAGCAATGTCCACAATAGCCAAACTGTGGAAGGAGCCGAGATGCCCTTCAACAGACAAATGGAAAAGAAGATGTGGTCCATATTATACAATGGAATTTTACTCATCCGTCAGAAAGGATGAATACCTAGTATTTGCATCAATATGGATGGGACTGGAGGAGATTATGCTGAGAGAAATAAGTCAAGCAGAGAAAGTCACTCATCACATGGTTTCATTTACTTGTGGAACATAAGGAATAACATAGAGGATATTAGGAGAAGGAAAGGAAAAGTGAATTGGGGCAAACTGGAGGGGGAAAAGAACCGTGAGAGAATGTGGACTCTGAGAAACAATCTGAGGGTTTGGGAGGGGAGTGGGATGGGCAGATGGGTGAGCCTCGTGGCAGGTATTAAGGAAGGCCCATATTGCATGGAGCACTTGTTGTTGTACATAAACAATGAATCTTGGAACATTGCATCAAAAATAAATTATGTATTTTATGCTTACTAACATAATACAATAAATAAATAAATAAATAAAATACTAACAGTTAAAAAAAGAGAGACCTGGAACATTTTCCAGAATAGATCATGTTAGGCCACAGAACAAGTCTCAACAAATTCAAAAATACTGAACTCATACCATGCATCTTTTCTGACCACACACTATGAAACTGGCAATCAACTTCAAGCAAAAATCTGGAAAGAATACAAATACAGGGAGATTAAATTAACATTCTACTAAATGGTGAATGGATCAACCAAGTAATCAAAGAGGAATTTTTTTTAAAAAACACAAAGAAAAATGAAAATTAAAGCACAGCAGTTCATCTGCATCTTTGGATGCAGAAAAAACTGTTCTAAGAGGTTAGATTATACACCTCAACAAGAAAAATCTCAAATAAATAACTTAATCTTACACCTAAAAGAGCTACAAAAAGAAGAACAAACAAACCCAAAACTTACTGGAAGGAAAGAAAAAAAAAGATTAGAGCAGAAATAAATGAAATAGAAATTTTTAAAAAATGAAACAAATCCATGAAACCAGGAGCTGCTTTCTTTTTTTAAAGATCAACAAAACTGACGAACCATTAGCCAGACTTATCACCCCCCCAACAAAAGAGAGAGAGAGAGGACTCACAAGAAATCAGAAATGAAAAAGGTTTAAATAACCAACGCCACAGAAATACAAATGATTATAATATTATGAAAAATTATATGCCAATGAATTGGATAACCTAGAAAAAAAAATGGTTAAATTCCTAGAAACATATAACCTCCCAAAACTGAATCAGGAAGAAACAGAAAATTTGAACAGATTGATTACCAGCAATGAAATTGAATCAGTAATCAAAAAACTCCCCAAACAGAAGTCCAGGACTAGATGGCTTCAGAGGTGAATTCTACCAAACATTTAAAGAAGAGTTAGTACCTAGTCTTTTCAAACTATCACAAAAATTAGGAGAGGGAGGAAAGATTTCAAATTCATTCTATGAGACCAGCATTACCCTGATACCCAATCCAGATAACAACACTACAGAACAGGAAAACTACAAACCAATATCTGAAAAACACAGAAGCAAAAATCCTCAACAAAATATTAGCAAACTGAATCCAAAAATACATTAAAGAAAATCATTCACCATGATCAAGTTTTATTTATTCCTGGATTCAAGGGTGGTTCAATATTTGCAAGTCAATGTGATACAGCACATCAACAAGAGAGAGGATAAAAACCCAAAGACCATATCAATAGCTGGAGAAAAAGCATTGAACAAAGTACAACTTCTATTCATGATAAAAACACTCAACAGAGTAGGTTTAGAGGAACAACCTGAACATAATAAGGACCATATATGAAAAACCTACAGCTAATAATCTTACTCAATGGTGAAAAGTGAAGAGCTCTTTCCCGAAGATCAGGAACAGGACAAAGATGTCCACTCTCACCACATTTATTCAACATAGTACTGGAAATCCTAACTACAACAATCAGACAGCAAAGAGAAATAAAAATGCATTTAAATTGGTAGGGAAGAATAACATTTCCATTATTTAAAGATGACATGATACTATATATAGAAAACCCTGAAGACTCCATCAAGAAACTACTAGAATAAATGAATTCAGTAGAGTCACAGGACATATAATATACAGAAATCTGTTGCATTTCTATACACTAATAATACAGTAGCAAAAAGAGAAATAAAGAAAATAATTCAATTTACTACTGCACCAAAAATAATAAAATTTCTAAGAATTAACTTAACCAAGGAGGTGAAAGACCTGTACTCTGAAAACTGTGAGAATTGATGAAAGAAATGGAAGATGACACAAACAAATGGAAAGATATTCCCTGCTCATGGATTGGAAGAACAAATATTTAAAATGTCTTTACTACACAAAGCAGTCTACAGATTTAATACAATCCCTATCAAAATACCAAGAGCATTTTTCACAGAACTAGAAGATATAATCCTAAAATTTTTATGGAACCACAAAAAGCCAAAGCAATCCTGAGAAAGACAAACAAAACTGGAGGTGGAAAGAGGCAAGATGGTGGAGGAGTAGCTGACTGAAATGAACAGGAGTTCAACTAGATAGTTATCAAACCATTCCAAGCACCTACAAATTCAACAGGAGATCAAAGAGAAGAGGAGCAAAGACTGGTCCCAAAAGACTGGGACCATTCCCTGCATATTTTCAGACCACAATGCGCTGAAGCTAGAACTTAATTACAAAAGGAAAGTTGAAAAGAACTCAAATACATGGAAGCTAAAGAGCATCCTAGTAAAGAATGAATGGATCAACCAGAAAATTAAAGAAGACTTAAAAAAATTCATGGAAACAAATGATAATGAAAACACAACAGTTCAAAATCTGTGGGACACAGCAAAGGCGGTCCTGAGAGGAAAGTATATAGCCATACAAGCCTTGCTCAAGAAACAAGATAGTTCTCAAGTACACAACCTAACCCTACACCTAAAGGAGCTGGAGAAAGAATAGCAAAGAAAGCCTAAACCCAGCAGGAGAAGAGAAATAATAAAGATCAGAGCAGAAATCAATGAAACAAAAACCAAAAGAACAGTAGAACAAATCAACAAAACTAGGAGCTGGTTCTTTGAAAGAATTAATGAGATTGATAAACTCCTGGCCAGACTTATCAAAAAGAAAAGAGAAAGAACCCAAATAGATAAAATCATGAATGACAGAGGAGAGATCATAACCAACACCGAAGAAATACAAACAATGATAAGAACATATTATGAGCAACTATATGCCAGCAAATTTGACAATCTGGAAGAAATGGATGCATTCCTAGAGATATATAAACTATCAAAACTGAACCACGAAAAAATAGAAAACCTGAACAGACCCATAACCAGTAAGGAGATTGAAGCAGTCATCAAAAATCTCCCAACAGGGGCACCTGGGTGGCTCAGTGGGTTAAAGCCTCTGCCTTCAGCTCAGGTCATGATCCCAGGATCCTGGGATCGAGCCCCGCATCAGGCTCTCTGCTCAGCGGGGAGCCTGCTTCCTCCTCTCTCTCTGTCTGCCTCTCTGCCTGCTTGTGATCTCTGTATGTCAAATAAATAAATAAATAAATCTTAAAAAAAAAAAATCTCCCAACAAACAAGAGCCCAGGGCCAGATGGCTTCCCAGGGGAATTCTACTGAACATTTAAAGAAGACTTAATACCTATTCTCCTGAAACTGTTCCAAAAAATAGAAATGGAAGAAAAGCTGCCAAACTCATTTTATGAGGCCAGCATTACTCTGATCCCCAAACCAGACAAAGACCCCATCAAAAAGGAGAATTACAGACCAATATCCTTGATGAACACAGATGCAAAAATTCTCACCAAAATACTAGCCAATAGGATCAAACAGTACATTAAAAGGATTATTCACCCCGACCAAGTGGGATTTATTCCTGGGCTGCAAGGTTGGTTCAACATCTGCGAATCAATAAATGTGATACAATACATTAATAAGAGAAAGAACAGGAACCATATGTTACTCTCAATAGATGCTGAAAAGCATTTGACAAAGTACAGCATCCTTCCTTGATCAAAACTCTTCAAAGTGTAGGGATAGAGGGTACATTCCTTAATATCATCAAAGCCATCTATGAAAAACTGACAGCAAATATCATTCTCAATGGGGAAAAACAGAGAGCTTTTCTGCTAAGATGAGGAACATGGCAGGGATGTCCACTATCACCACTGCTATTCAACATGGTACTAGAAGTCCTAGCCTCAGCAATCAGAAAACAAAAAGAAATTAAAGGCATCTGAATCAGCAAAGAAGAAGTCAAACTCTCACTCTTTTCAGATGATATGATACTTTATGTGAAAAACCCAAAAGACTCCACTCCAAAACTGCTAGAGCTTGTACAGGAATTCAGTAAAGTGCCAGGATATAAAATCCATGCACAGAAATCAGCTGCATTTCTATACACCAACAACAAGACAGAAGAAAGAGAAATTAAGGAATCAATCCCATTTACAACTGCACCCAGAATAATAAGATACCTAGGAATAAACCTAACCAAAGAGGCAAAGAATCTGTACTCAGGAAACTATAACGTTCTCATGAAAGAAATTGAGGAAGACACAAAGAAATGGAAAAACGTTCCATGTTCATGGACTGGAAGAACAAGTATTGTGAAAATGTCTATGCTATCTAAAGCAATCTACACATTTAATGCAATCCCTATCAAAATACCATCAATTTTTTTCAAAGAAATGGAACAAGTAATCCTAAAATTTATATGTAACCAGAAAAGATCCCAAATAGCCAGAGCAATGTTGAAAAAGAAAGCCAAAGTTGGTGGCATCCAACTCCAGACTTCAAGCTCTATTACAAAGCTGTCATCATCAAGACAGCATGGTACTGGCACAAAAACAGACACATAGATCAATGGAACAGAATAGAGAGCCCAGAAATAGACCCTCAACTCTATGGTCAACTAATCTTCTACAAAGCAGGAAAGAATGTCCAATGGAAAAAAGACAGTCTCTTCAACAAATGGTGTTGGGAAAATTAGACAGCCATATGAAGAAGAATGAAACTGGACCATTTCCTTATACCACACACAAAAATAGACTCAAAATGGATGAAAGAGCTCCATGTGAGACAGGAATCCATCAAAATCCTTGAGGAAAACACAAGCAGCAACCTCTTCGACCTCAGCCACAGCAACTTCTTCCTAGAAACATTGCCAAAGGCAAGGGAAGCAAGGGAAAAAATGAACTACTGGGACTTCATCAAAATAAAAAGCTTTTGCACAGCAAAGGAAACAGTTAACAAAACCAAAAGAGAACTGACAGAATGGGAGAAGATATTTGGCTAGTATCCAAAATCTATGAAGAACTTATCAAACTCAACACCCAAAGAACAAATAATCCAATCAAGAAATAGGCAGAACACATGAACAACATGAACAGACATTTCTGCAAAGAAGATATGCAGATGGTCAACAGACACATGAAAAAATGCTCCACATCACTCATCATCAAATACATACAAATCAAAACCACAATGAGATTCCACCTCACACCCATCAAAATGGCTAAAATTAACAAGTCAGGAATTGACAGATGTTGGCCAGAATGCAGAGAAAGGAAAGCCCTCCTACACTGTTGGTGGGAATGCAAGCTGGTGCAGCCACTCTGGAAAACAGCATGGAGGTTCCTCAGAAAGTTGAAAATAGAGCTACCGTACGGCCCAGCAATCGCACTCCTGGGTATTTACCCTAAAATACAAATGTAGTGATCCAAAGGGGCACATGCACCAGAATGTTTATAGCAGCAATGTCCACAATAGCCAAACTATGGAAAGAACCTAGATGTTCATCAACAGGTGAATAAAGAAAATGTGGTATATATATACAATGGAATACTATGCAACCATCAAGACCCCTGATATCTTGACATTTGCAACAATGTGCATGGAACTAGAGGGTATTATGCTGAGCAAAATAAGTCAATCAGAGAAAGACAATTATCATATGATCTCCCTGATATGAGGAATTTGAGAGGCAGAGTGGGGAGTTTAGGGGTTGAGGAGGAAAAATTTTAACAAGATGGGATTGGTAGGGAGACAAACTGTGAGAGACTCTTAATCTCACAAAACAAACTGAGGGTTGCTGGTGGGGGGTATGGAGAGGGTGATTGGGTTATGGATTTGGGGGAGGGTATGTGAAAGGGTGAGTGATGTGAAGTGTGTAAGCCTGATGATTCACAGACCTGTACCCCTGGGCAAATATTACATTATATGTTAATAAAAATAATTAATAAAAAATTGGGAAAAAAAAAAAAACCAAAGTGGAGGTATCACAATCAGTGATTTCAAGATATACTACAGTGAAACCACAATAAGATACCACCTCATACCAGTCACAGTGTCTGAAATTAGCAAGTCAGGAAAACAATAGATGTTGGTGAAGATGCAGAGAAAGGGGAACCCTCTTACACTGTTGGTAGGAATGTAAACTGGCGTAACCACTGTGGAAAATAGTATAGACGTTTCTCAAAAAGTTAAAAATAGGACTACCCAAGACCCAGCAATTGCACTACTGGGAATTTATTCAAAGGATACAAACAGGGGTGCCTGGATGGCTCAGTTGGACTCTGGGATCGAGCTCCACGTCAGGCTCCCTGCTCAGCAGGGAGTCTGCTTGTCCCTCTTCCTCTGCTCCTTCCCCACACTCATGGTCTCTCTCTCAAATAAATCTTTTTTTTTTCAAGTTGCAACTATATTATATTGATAGCAATGTCTTTATTTATTTATTTATTTTATGGAGCGAGAGGGATCACAAGTAGGCAGAGAGGCAGGCAGAGAGAGAGAGGGAGGGAAGCAGGCTCCCTGCTGAGCAGAGAGCCCAATTCAGGGCTAGATCCCAGGACCCTGAGATCATGGCCTGAGCTGAAGGAAGAGGCTTAACCCACTGAGCCACACAGGTGCCCCTCAAATTAATAAAATCTTTAAAAAAAAAAAAGGATACAAATATAGTGATTTGAAAGGGTGCATGAGCCCCGATATTTATAGCAGCTATGTCCACAATAGCCAAAATACGCAAAAAGCCCAAATGTCCATTGACAGATAAATGGATAAAGAACATATGATGCACATATGTAAAGTGGAATATTACTCAGCCAACAAAAAGAATGAAGTGTTGCCATTTGCAATGATGTGGATGGAACTAGAGGATATTATGCTAAGTGAAATAAATCAGTCAGAGAAAGACAAACAGCATATGATTTCACTCATATGTGGAATTTAAGAAACCAAATAGATGATCATAGGGGAAAGGAAGGAAAAATAAGATGAGAACAGAGAGGGAGGCAAAACATTAGAGACTCTTAACTACAAGAAACAAACTGAGAGTTGCTAGAGAGGAGGTGGAGGGGGATGGGGTAACTGGGTGATGGGCATTAAGGAGGGCACTTGATGTAATGAGCACTGGGTGTTACATGCAACTGATGAATCACTGAACTCTACCCCCAAAACTAAAAAAGAAAAAGAAGTACTATAAAGCTGTAGCGATGAAAACAGTAGGGTATTTTTAAAATATCTTATGTATCTATTTGACACACAGATAGAGATCACAAGTAGACAGAGAGGCAGGCAGAGAGAGAGGGGGAAGCAGGCTCCCTGCTGAGCAGAGAGCCTGATGCGGGACTCGATCCCAGGACCCCGAGATCATGACCTGAGTCAAAAGCAGAGGCTTAACCTCCTGAGCCACCCAGGCACCCAAAACAGTAGGGTATTGACATAAAAATAGAAATGAAATCAGTGCAACA
Source organism: Meles meles (assembly GCF_922984935.1). Taxonomy (NCBI): domain Eukaryota; kingdom Metazoa; phylum Chordata; class Mammalia; order Carnivora; family Mustelidae; genus Meles; species Meles meles. The sequence continues at coordinate 59,086,211 of NC_060077.1, forward strand.
GAATAGAGTACCAGAAATAGACCCACGAATATGTGGTCAATTAATCTATGACAAAGGGAACAAGCATATGCAATGGGAAAAAGATGATCTCTTCAACAAATGGTCTTGGGAAAACTGGAAAGCTACATGCAAAAGAATGAAACTGGACCACTTACACCATACACAAAAATAAACTCAAATTTTATTAATGAACTAATTATGAAACCTGAAACAATAAAAATCCTAGAAAAGAACACAGGCAAAAATCTCTGACAACGGCAGTAGCAACATTTTTCTAGATATGTTTTCTGAGGCAAGGGAAACAAGAACAAAAATAAACCACTTGGGCTACATAAAAATAAAAAGATTTTGTACAGCATAGGAAACAGTAAAACAAAAAAACAACCTACTGAAAGGGAGAAAATTTGCAAATGATGTATCTAATAAGGTGTTAGTATCCAAAATGTATAAAGAATTTATATAACTCAATACAAAAAAAATTTTTTTAAATGGGCAGAAGACATGAACAGACATTTCTCCAGTGAAGAAAAACAGATGGCCAACAGACATAAAAAGATGCTGAACATCAGTCATCATCAGGTAAATGCAAATCTAAACCACAATGAGATGTCACCTCACACCTGTCAAAATGGCTAAAGTCAAAAACATAAGAAACAACAAATGTTGGTGAGGATGTGGAGAAATAGGAATCCTCTTGCACTATTGGTAGGAATGCAAACTGGTGCAGCCACTATGGAAAACATTATGGAGGTTCCTCAAAAAATTAAAAACAGTATTACCGTATGATCCACTACTGAGTACTTACCCAAAGAATATGAAAACACTAATTTGAAAAGATATATGTACCCTTATGTGTATTGCAGCATCATTTACAAGAGCCAAGATATGAAAGGAGCCCAAATGTCCATCAATAGATGAATGGATAAAGATGTGGTGTATACACACACACACACACACACACACACACACACACATTCACACACAATGGAATATTACAAAGCCATAAAGAAGGAAATCTTACCATTTGCCACAACATGGATGGATCTAGAGGGTATAGTGCTAAGTGCAATAAGTCAATCAAAGAAAGAGAAATAGAATATTATTTCACTCATAAGTGGAATTTAAGAAAGAAAACAAATGAACCAGAAAAAAAGACCAAACAAGAAAATAGACTCTTAAATATAGAGAACAAACTGGTGGTTGCCAGAGGGGAGGCTAGTGGGGAATGGACGAAATAGGCGTAAGTGATTAAGAGTACACTTGAGATGAGTACTGAGTAATGTACAGAATTGCTGAATCAGTATATTATACACCTGAAACTAATATAACACATTATGTTAATTATACTGGAATTTTTTTAAAAGCATAGGAGTGAGAAATAGACAGCCACATAATACTGGTTAAAGACTTCAAATCCTGGGGCGCCTGGGTGGCTCGGTGGGTTAGGCCTCTGCCTTCGGCTCGGGTCATGATCTCAGGGTCCTAGAATCGAGTCCTGAATCTGGCTCTCTGCTTGGCAGGGAGCCTGCTTCCTCCTCTCTCTCTCTGCCTACCTCTCTGCCTACTTGTGATCTCGCTCTGTCAAATAAATGAATAAAATCTTAAAAAAAAAAAAAAGACTTCAAATCCTTACTTCTAATAATGCATAGAACAACCAGAAAAAAGATCAATAAATGAATGGAGGAATTGAACAACACTATAGAACTGGACCTCTCAAAGGTTCACAGAACACTCCACCCAACAAGAGCAGAATGTCCCTTCTTCTCAAATGCACATGGAGACTCTCCATGACTGACCACGTGTTAGGATACAAAATAACTCTTAAAGCCAGGATGACTGGAATCATATGAAGTATCTTTTCCTATCACAATGGAATGAAACTAGACATCAGCACCACAAAACCAGACGATCCATATGTGGAAATTAAACAATACACACTTGGGGCACCTGGGTGGCTCAGTGGGTTAAGCTTCTGCCTTAGGCTCAGGTCATGATCTCAGGGTCCTGGGATCAAGCTCCACCTCAGGCTCTCTGCTCAGCGGGGAGCCTGCTTTCCTCTCTCTCCCTACCTGCTGCTCTGCCTACTTGTGATACCTATCTCTGTGTGTCAAATAAATAAATAAATAAAATCTTTAAAAAAATACATTCTTAAACAACAAATGGATCAAAGAATTTACAAAAAAAAAAAAAAATAGAGAATACCTTAAGACAAACAAAAATAGGGGCACCTGGGTGGCTCAGTGGATTAAGTCGCTGCCTTAGGCTCAGGTCATGATCTCAGGGTCCTGGGATTGAGCTCAGCATCGGGCTCTCTGCTCCGCAGGGAGCCTGCTTCCTCCGCTCTCTCTGCCTGCCTCTCTGCCTACTTGTGATCTCGCTCTCTCTGTCAAATAAATAAATAAATAAAATCTTTAAAAAAATATATTAAAAAAAAAAGACAAACAAAAATAAAACACACCAAAGCATATGGGCTACAGTGAAAGTAGTGCTAATAGGGAAGTGTATCACTGTAAATTAGCACAATCAGAAGGCAGAAAGATGACGACTTGATCAACCAAAACCCTTACCTCAAAAAAACTAGAAAAAGAAGAACAAACTAAACCCAAAACAGAAGGAAGGAAATAACCAAGATTAGAGCAGATATAAATTAAATAGAGAATAGAAAAACAACTTTAAAAATCAAACTAAGAGATTTTTAAAAAGAACAATATAAATGACAGATCTTTATCTAGATTAATTATCAAAAGAGAAGACTTAAATAACTGATATCATAAAAGAAAGAGGGTGATTACAAGTAATATCGCAAAAATAAAAGGCATTATAGAAAACACTACGAGCAATGTATACCAACAAACTGAATAACCTAGAAGAAATGGATAAAATCCTAAAAACATGAATCTGCCACAAGTGAATCATGAGGTAATAGGAAATCTGAACAAACTAATAATAAGATTGAATCAGTTACCAAAACCTCCCAAGAAAGAAAAGTCCAGGACCAGATGGCAGAGAATTCTACCAAACATTTAAAGATTTAACACTAATCCTCCTGAAAATCTCCCCAAAAAGTCAAGAGGAAGGACACTTCTAAGCTCTTTCTGTGAGATGAGAATTAACCTGATACCAAAGCCAGATAAAACACTATAAGACAACTATACACCAATATCCCTAATAAATATGGATACAAAAATCCTTAGCAAAATACTAGCAAATGCAATTCAGTAGCAAATTAAAAGGATTATATACCATGACCCAGTGGGATTTATTCCTGAAATGCAAGGTTGGTCCCACATAAGAAAAACAATATAATACACCATGTTAACAGGTGAAGTAAAACACCCCAATCATCTCAATTGATGCAGAAAAGCATATGACAAGATTCAACACACTTTTCTGATTAAAAAAATTAAGTAGCCTAAAACAGAAACTAGTTCAACATAATAAAGACCATATATGAAAAGCCCACAGCTATCATCACACTAAACATTGACAGATTGAAATTTTTTCCTCTGTCATCAGGAATAAGGCAAGGATGCCTGCTCTTGCCACTTTTGTTCAACACAATATTGAAAGTCCTAGCCAGAACAATTTGACAAGAAAAAGAAATAGAAGATATCTAAATAAGAAAGGAAGAAGTAGGGGCTCCTGGGTGGCTCAGTGGGTTAAGCCTCTGCCTTCAAGTCAGGTCATGATCCCAAGGTCTTGGGATTGAGCCTCACATCGGGCTCCCTGCTCAGCAGGAAGACCGCATCTCCCTCTCCCTCTCCCATTCCCCCTGCTTGTATTCCTTCTCTCGCTGATTCTCTCTCTCTCTCTGTGTCAAATAAATAAACAAAATCTTTTTTTTAAAAAAAAGGAAGAAATAATGTTTTCTGTGTGCAAATGACATGATTTTATATCTCCTAAAGAATTCCCAAGTCCTAAAGAAACTCCTAAAGATTCTACACACACACACACACACACACACACACACACACACACACAAAATGTTAGAATTAATAAATTCAGCAAAGTTGTTGGATAGTAAATCAACACACAAAAACAGTAGTATTTTTATATACTAATGATGATAATAGCTCAGTGGGTTAAAGCCTCTGCCTTCGGCCCAGGTCATGATCCCAGGGTCCTGGGATCAAGCCCCATATTGGCTCTTTGCTTGGCGGGGAGCCTGCTTCCCTTCCTCTCTCTCTCTGCCTGCCTCTCTGCCTACTTGTGATCGCTGTCTGTCAAATAAATAAAATCTTTAAAAAAAATCAATTCCATTTGTTACAATAGCATCAAAAAGAACATGGGGTGCCTGTGGCTCAGTTAAGTGACTGACTTTGGGTCAGGTCTTGATCTTAGTTAGGGTTGTGAGATCAGGCCCCACCTTGGACTCTGTGCTGGTGTGCAGCCTGCTTAAGATTCTCCCTCTTCCTTTCCCCTCTGCCCCTCCTCTCCACCTCTCTACCCCCCCCAAACAAACAAAAAACACTAATTCAAGGGGATATATGCACCCCCATATTTATAGCAGCATTATTTACAATAGTCAAACTATGGAAACAGTCTAAGTGTCCATGGTTTTTTAAAGATTTTATTTATTTATTTATTTGGCAGAGAGAGAGACGGGGGGGGGGGGGGAACACAAGTAGGGGGAGTGGGAGAGGGAGAAGCAGGCTTCCCACTAAGCAGGGAGCCCGATGCGGGGATCGATCCCAGAACCCCAGGATTATGACCTCAGCTGAAGGCAAATGCTTAGCCACCCAGGCGCCCCCCAAGTGTCCACAGATTGATGAAAGGATAAAGAAAGTGTGGTATTTCTACACAATGGAATATTACTTATCCATAAAAAAGAGTGAAATCTTGCTATTTGCAACAACATGGATGGAACTAGAGAGTATAATGCTAAGTGGAGTAAGTGGGTCAGAGAAAGACAAATACTATATGACCTCACCCATATGTGTAATTTAAGAAACAATCTAAAACAAGCAAAGGGGAAGAAAAAGAGAGGAAACAGATCCTTAGCTATAGAGAACAGATGGTTACTGGAAGGGAAGAAGATAGGGAGATGGGTTAAATAGGTGGTGGGGATTAAGGAGGGAAGTTGTCATGATGAACACAGGGTGATACACAGAAGTGTTGAATCACTATATTGTACACCTGAAACTAATATTATGCTATATGTTAACTCTACTGGAATTTTAAAAAAACAATAAAACTTCTAGAAGTGGGCACCTGGGTGAATCAGTTGTTAAGCGTCTGCCTTTCAGTTCAGGTCATGATCCCAGGGTCCTGGGATCAAGCCCTACATTGGGCTCCCTGCAGAGCAGGAAGCCTGCTTCTCCCTCTCCCACTCCCCCTGATTGTGTTCCCTCTTGCTATGTCTCTCTCTGTATCAAATAAATAAACAAAATCTTAAAAAAGAAACTTCTAGAAAAAAACATAGGAAAAGCTTCATGACTTTGGACTTAGCAATGATTTCTCTGATATGAAACCAAAAGCAACAAAGAAAACAGACAAATGGGACTATATAAACTTAGAAACTTGTGCAGCAAAGGACACAATGAAGAGTGTGAAGAGCAACCTATGGAATGGGAGAAAATATTTGCAAATCATGGATCTAACAAGGGCCTAATATCTAGAATATACAAAGAAATCCTACAACTCAAGAAATTAGTTAACCTGATTAAAAAATAGACACAAGGGGCGCCTGGGTGGCTCAGTGGGTTAAAGCCTCTGCCTTTGGCTCAGGTCATGATCCCAGGGTCCTGGGATTGAGCCCCGCATCGGGCTCTCTGCTCAGCGGGGAGCCTGCTTCCCCCACTCTCTCTCTCTGCCTGCCTCTCTGCCTACTTCTGATCTGTCAAATAAATAAATAAATAAAATCTTTTAAAAAAATGGACACAAGACTTGAATATGTTTCCAAAGATAGTACACAAATGGACAAGTATATGAATCAGAGAAATGCAAATCAAAACCACAATTAGATATCACTTCACACTCATTAGAATGGGTAATATATTAAAAACAACAACAGAAAATAACAAGTGTTCTCAGGGATGTGGAGAAGTTGGAACTTGCGCACTGTTGTAAAATTATATAACCACTATTGAAAACAGTATGGAGGTTCATCAAAAAAATTAAAGCTGGAATGAGTATATGATCCAAAAATTTCATTTAGGGAAAAATCAAAAAGAATTAAAAATAGGGTCTCAAAGAGATAATTGCATACCCATGTTCATTGCAGCACTATTCACAACAGCCAAGAGATTGAACAGTCCAAATGCCCCCTGCTGGATAAACGAACAGGACACACACACACACACACACACACAGATTATTCAGCTTTAAAAAGGAAGAAAATCCTGTTACATGCTACATGAATGAACCTTGAGGACACTATGCAAGTGAAATATGCCAGTCGCAAAATACAAATATTACATGTTTCTGTTAGGGTCCATGAACAAAGGAACAAGACTGATGCAAAGGGAAAGTCAAGCAAAGCTTTATTTCGCGCCAAGCATCGAAAACCAAATCGACCAGTAGGGGCTGTCTCTTACAAAGAGCTGATAACGACGACCCCAATGACACCGCCCCCAACGAGGCCACTCCCAACGACAAAGAGGTGATGACAATGAGGACGACAACACCTACAATGCAGACTCTGCTCCCCATGACGCCACTCGAGGCAGCAAGGCCACTCACCGACTCCGATGACGCCGGTGCTTGCGGCAGTGCCGCTCCCAACAGCTATCCCCACGGCTCCTCCTCCTCCTCCTACTCCTCCCCCTTCCCCCAGCCTCACAGACTAACCTTTATAGATGTGGTTGAGCCTGGCCCCCACACAGGTGGCCAATGAGATTGCAACACACCACAGTAAATATGTGCGCCCCACTGATTGGATATCTCCATCCAGCCTGGCCCGCCCCTATATCCAGGGTTTGCAAGTAAGTTCCTCTGGCTAACCAGGCCCTCATACAGGCCTTCACATTTTCCACTTCCATCAGGTACCTAAAGTAGTCAAATTCTTTGAAATAGAAAGTAGAATGGTGGTTACCAGGGGCTGGGGTGGGGGCTGGGAGGGGAGTTACTGTTCAATGGGGTCATTTCACAGCAATGGAAGTATATTTAAGACGACCACACTGTACAGTTTAAATAGTTAAGATGGTAAATTTTATGTTGCAGTTTTTAACCACAGATCACCAGATTCTGGCGCAAATGTGGAGCAACAGAAATGCTTATACATTGCTGTACTGTACATGTACCACTTTATACAGCCACTTGGAAGGCAGTTTGGTGATTCTTTTAAAAAACTAAATATACCCTTACCATATGATCCACGATTCACACTCCTTGGTATTGGACCAAAGGAACCAAAAACATGTCCACACCAAACCTGCACAAGGATGTTTATAGCAGCCTTTTCATAATTGCCTAAACTTGAAAACAACCAAGATGTCCTTCAGGGGCGCCTGGGTGGCTCAGTTGCTTAAGCATCTGCCTTTGGTTTGTTAGGGTCCGTGAGCAAAGGAACGAGACTGACACAAAGCAAAACTCAAGCAAAGCTTTATTTCGCGCCATGCATCGAAAATCAAACCAACCAGTCAGGGCCGTCTTTTACAAAGAAGTGATGACAACCAGGACACCAACCCCGATTACTTCCCTTAACCGACGATTCCCGCTACCCCACGACTCCCGCTACCCCACGACTCCCGCTACCCCACGACTCCCGCTACCCCACGACTCCTGCTACCGGATCATTCCCGCTACCTAACAACAGCTGCTACCCCATGGCCCCCCAGGTTAGCCTGCATAAGCTTAACTCTCTTCAGAGCCTCCTCCATGGTCTGCTGAGTTTCACACTATTTGGAAAGAATGCCTCATAGGAACTTCCGAATCCATAGATATTGAAGTAACAGCCCATAGGCAAACTCTTCAGCAGCAAAATCAGTGTTTCCTTGGCTGCCTCTATGCATAGCTGAGAGTTATCCTGTTTACTTATGGGGGACTGCATACTTCCTGAGCGGTCCATAAGGAAGATGAATTCTCCAGAGATGACAGGTAACTGAGATTCTGGGATATTTGGGTAGAAATACACCATTGCAGACGGATCTTTCATGAAACCATCTGAGTTGTCTCCAGGTTGCCCCATCTCCACAGCTACAGTGGGGGTATGCACCTCACTGTAGTAAATCAGGAGTTCCACATCTCAATCGAATTTGTGTCCATCAGCCAAGGAAACCTGGGCAGAAGTCTTATCTTCTCCAAGGTACTTGGTAGGACTGAAGGGGCAATTGGACTGGATCCTCTCAATGCCATGCTGGGAACTGACGGTGGCAACCATGCTGAGTGTAGAGGGCAGGTCCTCCAAAGGAACGACAGGAGTCTTCATATCAAGGCAACTGTCCTCAAATGATCCAGAGCCACGGTATCGAGGATTCAAGACAGCTGGGAGCACGTAGCACAGGGCTCTATCTGCTTCCAAGGGGAGCTCCTGCACATACTTCAGGGTTATTGCTACATTCGACCCTGGGTTCAGGTTCCCCACACTGCAACAGAAGACGTCCTTGGAGTACTTGTCCTCCTCCAGTAGGAAAGCTTGGCGGCGGTTGCTGATGGCACTCTCATAGATGCTGTGGGCCTTTGTCTTCTCCTTTAATTCTGCTTTAATTTTCTCCCCATCCAACTCGGCCTCAAAGCTGTAGACAGCTGAGTCATCATCCATGGGGAATACAAAGAATGTCTCCAAAGGAACTTCCTCCTCATACCTCATACCTTATAGTTTAAGGTAGCAGACACACCAGCCACAAACTCACGAATGGACAAGGTCACAGAGATGCTCTTCAGGGGTACTGGTTCCTCTCTGCGGGTTAGTAGGCCACCCTGGAGCACCATGGTGATGCAGGACTACAAGGGTGGCTTCCAGGTGAAGAGAGAGCGGAGAGCAGTCTCCTACTGTTAGGGTCCATGACCAAAGGAACGAGACCGACGATGGCACTCCTGGTGCCGCTCCCCCACGAGGCCACTTCCCGATGATGATGCTCCGGCAGCGCTGCTCCCCAGCGAGGCCGCTCCCCGGCTGGCAGGCCACTGCCCGGCGAGGCCGCTGCCCGGCAAACGACGAATGCTGCTCCCGACAAACCAACAAACACTGTTCTTGACGAACCAACAAACCAATGAATGCTACTCCTGACCCAAACAACAACAAAAAAACCACACTACCTCACAGACTGACCTTTATAGAGTGGCCGAGCCCAGCCCACACACAGGTGGCCAATAGGACTGCAGCACACAGGGAAAGCTGCACAGTCATGCTCGGTCAGCAATACGGGCGGCCAATAGAATTCCAATTTACCATAGTAAATATGTGTGCACCCCACTGATTGGATGTCTCCATCCGTCTGGCCCGCCCCTACATCCGGGGTCTGCAAGCAAGTTCCTACAGGAGGGGCAGGGTCAATTCAAGCCCACAACAAATGGGCTCCCTCCGCCCAACCAGGCCCCTACAGGTTCAAGTCATGAAACACAGAGTCCTGCACCAGGCTCCTTGTTCAGCTGGGAGTCAGCTTCTGCTTCTCCCTCTCCCTCCACCCCTTCCCCCAGCTTGTGCTCTCACTCGCACTCTGTCTCCAATAAATGAATAAAATCTTTTTTTAAAAGATGCTCTTCAGTAGGTGGATGGATGGAGCTAGAAATTGGAGAGATAAACCAGGCTTATTAATTGGGAGATTTCCAAGCTTCAGCTCCAAGTAATGTCAACCCCACTTTCAAGGACCTTAAAAACGAGGACACCTATCAGGTAACAGAGGTTCGGAGGGAAGCTCCACTTCAGTTCTTGGGTCCCATCCTACCCTTTCCTCTCCTCGAAGCCCCACCCCCACCCAGGACCAAGATGGCTGCCGCAATTTTAGGCACCATGTCTGGAGACCACATTCAGAGGGAGAAGACCATCTCTCTTTAGGGGCAAGAAAACCTTTTATAGAACCTCACTTCCCCAGCACCCCTCTCACAGCTCATCGCCTGGCATGGGACACTGTCCCCTCCCCCAGCAATCACCGATGTGGGAGATGAGAATGTGCGGAGCTGTTCAGACTAATCTGTTAGGGCAAAGGGGGTGTTGAGAAAGCCACCCAACACCACCCCCAGGGCATGCTCATCATGTCACCCCAGCCCTCATCCCCACGGTCTATACTAGTACCTCCGTCCAGACTCTACCTGGAAAATCTGGCATGTGCACTGTGATACTGTAGGAACAGTGATGTGGGGTGCGTGGGGTCAGGAACCCACTCAGTAATCCAATAGTGTGGAAACCAGTGATTGAGAAGCCATCCATCTGAAATGGTTTTGTTTTTACTGTCACTGTCCCCCAGCCATCTTCTGGGGGTCTCCTCCATTTGGGAGCTGTTCCCTTAAGAACCCTTGGCCCAGTGTCCCAACTTTTTAGCCATCTTCATTTGTTTTATTCTGACAGCTAATCTTGAGCTGAATCCTCCTTTCTCTTCTCCTCCTTCCCAGAGGGTTTGTGGTAGAGGTAGAGGGGGGTGTGATGGGGGTTGGGGGGATTTTCCAGTCAGCTTTCCCCTTGTTCTTCCCTATATTCCCCTGTAGTGGGGGTGGGGGGGGTGGGGGGTGGGGACAACACTCTGAGACCAACTGCCAGGTCCTTTGCCTTCCTGCTTCTTGACCCTTAGGGACCCCAGGCACCTCTCCCCATACACTGTCTGCTATTCAGGTGGTTGAGGGAACCCCAGCCCACACACTGCCCAAGGAGACAAGCAGCCTGTGTGCTGCCAACGCTGGGCTCCCTGCAGCCCAGCACCCTGTTCTACTGAGTGGGGACATATCCAGGAAGGGGAGGGTTTCTCCAGAAGGACCCTCCCTCTGCCCCAGCTCCTTGACCAGCTGGGTCAGAAACTCCCCCGTCCTCCTGTGTGGAGGGGCTGCCCTACTTCAGCTCCTGCCTCCTACGCTGGGAAGAATCTTTGCTCTCTGCCCTCAGCTCTGGGCCTTTGCCACATTTCAGAACCACAGGCAATACCACACTGCATGTCCTATGGGAGGATGGAAGAGGGAAAGGTACCTGGGCTCACTTCATAATTGTGGCATTTGAACAGCCAAAGCGAAGGTGCCGGCTGGGAAAGGGGACACGGCCCAGTGGGAAGCACACAGACTTCAAGTTAGACAGTCACAGGTTCAAACCCAAAGTGCATCTGTTGGGGGATGTTTAGCAAGTAACCTGTCTGGGCTTCAGTCTGGGATCTCTAAAATGCCTCCCTCACTGGGGAGTTAGAATACCTCAAGGGCATTAACCAGTGACCTTTTCTTCTCCTGTCAGGAGCCCCTGGTGGAAGCAGCCACACCCAGCCGTGTGCCAGACCAGACCAAGGATACCTCCTCCCTGTACCCCCCCACCCCTGGCTGTCAATCTGGTCCTCCATAACCAATGCATGGCTTGATTCAACTCTAACCAAGAAACATTTAAAACTGCAAAAAGTGGGACACCTGAGTGGCTCAGTGGGTTAAGCCTCTGCCTTCAGCTCAGGTCATGATCCCAGGACCCTGGGATCAAGCCCCACATGGGGCTCTCTGCTCAGCAGGAAGCCTGCTTTCTCCTCTCTCTGTCTGCCTCTCTGCTTACTTGTGATCTCTCTCTGTGTCAAATAAATAAAGTCTTAAAAAAAACACACACACACAAAATGAAAAGAAACAGGATAGCATCACCCTTCAGCACTTCCATTCTTACTCAGCTCAACAACCCCCCAACTCCCCCACCCACTCCATTCCTCACCCTGCCGCAGCAGGAAGGCTGCTCCACAGGCAGCTTCAGGGACAAAAGGAAGACCTTTACACAGAGGACCAAAAGCGAGAAAAGCCTCAGCCGATCTTTCGCATGGTTCCTAGACAAACTATTAATAGGGAGAATTCAACATTAGATTAAAAAGGACAAATTCACTTCAACCAAGCTGGAATTGTCTTAAAATGTAACGAAGGTTAATCTATGTCTATCTTGTATCAGTAAATGTTTGATAAAACACTACTAGTAAGAGCTTGCTGCAAAAGCAGGTATTGAACATGTTGCTTTTTAAGTACTCTTGTACTTGAACATGTTATTTTAAACCCAAAGCCAAAATTTTAATTTGTGGGAAAACCCTAGCGCCTTTGTTATTTAAATCAAACAAAACAAGGATGCCTGTTATCACCATTAGGACTTACCAGTGTTCCGGAACTTCTGGGCAATACATTAGGACATGAAACAGAAAGGAGGCAAAAAATGTCATCAAGAACAACAATCTGCCCTCATTATTTGCAGATTATTGCCATTTATTTATTCATTAATTCACCAAATATACACTAAGAGCCGCCTCCATATCCCACTCCATTCAGGGGCTCAGAAGGCCAAATTCACTGTCCTTATGGAGAAGACAGGAGGTGGGAGGGTGGTGAGACAGAAAAAAACAAGGGAAACGAAAAAGAATGTGCCTTGAAGAAAACTCAAGCAGCCAGTGAAGTCACAGAATGGAGGGAGCCATTCTGTATCAGGTCAACCTACCTGAGGAAGGGCTATTTGACTGCAGCCTCAAAGGTACCAAGGAGCAAACTCTGGGGCAATTGGGGAGTAGAGAAGGCAAGGCTCTGGGATAGGAACAAGGTTAGCAAACCGAAAGATGACCAGAGAAATATGCCCAAGGAATAACAAGGGGAAGGGAAAGAGCCCAAGACAGGGCCAAGAAGCAGGCAACCGGAGAGCTTATTGTTGTAGGCAGAATAATGGCCCCCAATGATGGTCTTGTCCTAATGCTTCGGACTTGTGATTTACGTTAGGTTACTTGACAAAGGAGAATCAAGTTTGCAGATGGAAGTAAGGTTCCTGCCCATCATGTGACCTTGAGATGAGGAAATTATTCTGGATTATCTGGGTGGTCCCAATGCAATCACCAGTGTCCCTAAATGTAAAAGAGGGAGGCAGAAGAGTCAGTGTCAGAGTGATGTGTAATGTAATAAAGACTCAACTGGACACTGCTGGCTTTGAAGACTGAAGGGGGCCATGAGCCAAGGAGGGCAAGAATCCCCTTGACATTAGAAAGTATGAAAACACAGATCATCTCCTAAATTCTCCAGAAAGGAACATAGCCCTCCTTTGACTACCTTGATCTTAGGCCAAAAAAATCCATCTTGGACTTCTGATCTCCAGAATTGTCTGATAACAAATTTGTGTTTTTAAGCACCTAGTTTGTGTTCATTTGTAACAGCAACAGTAAGGAACTAATACAATGGCAGATTACCTTGATCGATTTTCAAATACTAAACTACCATTGCATCCCTGGAATAAACCCATGTAGTGTTGGTGTATAATTCTTTTATAGATTGATAAATTCTGCTTTCTAATGTTAAGAATTTTTACATCTATGTTTTGAGGGCTGTCTGTAGATGTCTTTTTTGTGCTATCATTGCACTTTCTGATAGGTTAATGCTGATTTCATATAAAGGAGTGGGAAGGGTTTCCTGGGAGAGATTTCTAGAATTAGAATTGAATTCTATAGATGCTTGGTAGAATTTTCCAGGCAAGCCACTTGGACCTGGAATTGATAGGTTTTTACACTGTAGTTTCAGTATCTCTAAAGTTACAAAACTACTTCAATTATTTTATATTAAGTGGATTTGGTAATTTGTATTTTCGAAAACTTGGTTCATTTCATCGAAGTTGTTGAATTTTTGTGTATGGAGTTGTGTGCAGTACTCCTTTGTTGTCCTTTTGAGGTATGCAGGGTCGATATTAATATATACCTTGTTTTGCTCTTGATATGGATAATTTTTCTTCTCCATTTTTAAAATTTGTCAGTCTTGCTAGAAGTCTTTCGATATTATTGATCTTTTCAAAGAATCTGTTTTGGTTTCATTGATTCTTTTCTATTATTTTTCTGTTTTCAATTCCTTTAATTTCTGCCCTCATTTTTTATTATTTCTGCCCAATTATTTCTGTTCTGCTTGCTTTGTGCTTATTTTGGTCCAGTTTCTCAAGATGGGAGCTTATGCTATTGATTTAAACACTGTTCCTTTTTTCATGAAAGCATTTACTGTTATACATTCCCCTCTATGTACCACCTCAGTTGTCTTGCATTTTGATATGTTGTATTTTCACTGTCATTCAGTTTGTTCCACTGTCATTCACATTCCTTTTTTTTTTTTTTTTTTTTTTGGCTGGATACAGTATACTTTATTGATGGTACATGACAAGGTAGGGCTCTCCAAGCCCCTCCCCTTCTTCAGGGGGTCTGGGATGGAAATAGTGGAGGTTGGGAGATTCTCAGTGTTTTGAGGGATAAGTTGGGGCAGGGATTCCCCAGCAGCTGAGGGCCTCTCTCTTCCTCTTGCTCTGGCTGGGGCTGGTGGTCCAGGGGGCTCTTACTCCTTGGAGGCCATGTGGACCATAAGATCCACCACCCAGCTGCTGTAGCCAGATTCATTGTCAAACTCATTTCCTGGTATGATAAAGTGGTCATTGAGAGCAATGCCAGCTCCAGCATCGAAGGTAGAGGAATGGGTGTCACTGTTGAAGTTGCAAGAGACAACCTGGTCCTCAGTGTACCCCAGGATGCCCTTGAGGGGGCCCTCTGATGCCTGCTTCACCACCTTCTTGATGTCATCATATGTGGCAGCTTTCTCCAGGCGGCAGGTCAGATCCATGACAGACACGTTGGGGGTGGGGACACGGAAGGCCATGCCAGTGACTTTCCCATTCAGTTCAGGGATGACCTTGCCTACAGCCGTGGCCGCACCAGTGGAAGCAGGGATCATGTTCTGGGCAGCCCCTCGGCCGTCATGCCACAGCTTCCCAGAGGGGCCATCCACAGTCTTCTGGGTGGCAGTGATGGCATGGACAGTGGTCATGAGTCCCTCCACGATGCCAAAGTTGTCATAGATGACCTTGGCCAGAGGAGTCAAGCAGTTGGTGGTACAGGAGGCATTGCTGACAATCTTGAGGGAGTTGTCATACTTCTCATGGTTCACACCCATCACGAACATGGGGGCGTCAGCAGAAGGAGCAAGATGATGACCTCTTGGCCCTGCCCTTCAAGTGAGCCCCAGCCTTCTCCATGGTGGTGAAGACCCCAGTGGACTCCACAACATACTCAGCACCAGCATCGCCCCATTTGATGTTGGCAGGATCTCGCTCCTGGAAGATGGAGATGGACTTCCCGTTGATGACAAACTTCCCATTCTCAGCCTTGACTGTGCCATGGAATTTGCCGTGGGTAGAATCATACTGGAACATGTAGACCATGTAGTTGAGATCAATGAAAGGGTCATTGATGGTGACAATATCACTTTACCAGAGTTAAAAGCAGCCCTGGTGAACAGGCGCCCAATACGGCCAAATCCGTTCACTCCGACCTTCACCATCGTGTCTCGGGCCCACAGCTGGCACTGCACCTGAAGATGCGGCTGTCTGTCAAACAGGGAAGAGCAGAGAGCCCACATTCCTTTTTTTTGAACTGTCCTTGAGACTTCCTCTTTTACCTGTGTATTATTTAGAAGTGTGTCATTCAGTTTCCTAATATTTGGAGACTTTTTTTTTGTTACTATTGTTATAGCTGGTTCAAATTTATTATGATTAAAGAACACAATCTGTAGGATTTCAATTTTTAAAAATTTGTTAAGATTTACTTTATGGCACAGGATATGCCCTATCCTTGTAAATGTTCCACAGGCATTTGAAAAACAAAATGTGTAATCTGCTGTTGCTGGGTAGAATGTTTTATAAATATCGATTAGGTTTTATCAGCTACTGATGAATTCTTCTATATTCTTGTTAATTTTCTAATTGTTTTATCAAATACTGAAAAAGGGATGTTCAAGTCTTGAAATATATTTTTGTGCACCTACTTCTTTTAGTTCTATCAGTCTTTTCATCAGATTTTGTAGTGCTATTGTTTGGAACAAGCACACACACGTAAGACTACTATGTCTTCTTAAGGTATTGACCCTTCTATTGATAATGTTCCTTTCCATCCCTGATCATCTTCTTTGACCCAAGGTCTACTTTATCTGACAATATAACCACACCTAGTTTGTTTTTTTTTTTTTTTTTTTAAATGAGAGGATCAGCAATTTTTTTTTTTTTTTTTTTTTATTTGTTTATTTGACAGACAGAGATCACAGATAGGCAGAGAGGCAGCCAGAGAGAGAGGAAGGGAAGCAGGCTCCCTGCTGAGCAGAAAGCCTGATGCGGGGCTCGATCCCAGGACCTTGGGATCATGACCTGAGCCGAAGGCAGAGGCTTTAACCCACTGAGCCACCCAGGCGCCCCACCTAGTTTGTTTTGATTAATGTTTGTATGCCTTTCCTCATCTTTTCTTTTTCAATCTATTTGAAATATTAGGAGTAGCTTGTAGACAGTGCACAGTTGGGACATTTTAAAATTCAACTTGCTAATCTCTGTCTTTTATGTTTTTTTAAAGATTTTATTTATTTGATAGAGAGAGATCACAAGTAGGCAGAGAAGCAGGCAGAGAGAGAGAGGAAAGGAAGCGGGCTCCCCACCGAGCAGAGAGCCCGATGCGGGACTCAATCCCAGGACCCTGAGATCATGACCTGAGCCGAAGGCAGAGGTCATGCCTCTGGCCACTGAGCCACGCAGGTGCCCCTAATCTCTATCTTTAAATTGGTATATTTAGACCACATATATTTAATGTGGTTATTGATGTAAAGATTAAGTCTCCCATTTCTTTTTTTTTTTTAAGATTTTATTTATTTGACAGAGGTCACAAGTAGACAGGCAGGCAGAGAGAGACAGACAGGAGGAAGCAGGCTCCCTGCCCCAATGTGGGGCTTGATCCCAGGACCCTGGGATCATGACCTGACCCGAAGGCAGAGGCTTTAACCCACTGAGCCACCCAGGTGCCCCAAGTCTCCCATTTCTTTACATGCTTGTTTTGCTTTTAGTTTCTCAGTTCTCACTTTCTTACTTTCCTGTAGCTATTTTAAGATAAGCCTTTAGAGCAATTTTAGGTTCACAGCAAAATATATAAAGTACAGAGACTTCCCATATACCTTCTATGCCCACACACACATAGCCTCCCCCATTAACAACACTCACCAAAGCAGTACATTTGTTACCAAGCATGAAACTACATTGAACCATCATAATCACTCAATGTCCATAGTTTACCTTAGGGCTCACTCTTGGTTGTACATTCTATGGGCCTGAGATAGGTATAATGACATGTGTCCATCACTATAATATCATGCAGATTATTTTCATTGCCCTAAAAACACTCCATGCTCTATTTATCCTCTCCTCCAACTCCTGACAACTACTGTTCTTTTCATTGTTTCTATAGTTTTGATTTTCCAGAACATCATAGAGTTGAAATCATACAGGATGTAGTCTTTCCAAATTGGCTTTTTTTTCCCCACTTAGTAATATAAATTTAAGGCTACCCCATGTCTTTTCATAGCTTAATAGTGCATTTCTTTTTAGTGCTCAATAATATTCCATTGTCTGTGTGGAATAGTTTATGTACCCATTCATAAAGACATCTTCATTATTTAGTTGCTTCTAAGTCTAGGCAATTATGAATAAGGCTACAGTAAATATCCACATGTGGGTTTTTGCATGGAAATAAGTTCCTACTCTTGTGTAAATACCAAGGAGTACAATTGCTGGATGCTGTGGTAAGAGATTTAATTTTGTAAGAAACTGCCAACTGCCTTCCAAAGTAACTATGCCATTTTGCATTCCCATCAGCAATGTATGAGAGCCTCTGTTGCCCCACATTCTTGTCAGCTTTTGGTGTTGTTAGTGTTCTAGATTTTGGCTAGTCTAATAGGTCTGTAGTGTTCTCTTGTCTTAATTTCCATTTCCATGGTGACAGAGGATGTGAAACATCTTTTCATATGCTTATTTGCCATCTGTTTATCTTCTTTGGTGAGAGGTCAAAGTCTTTGGCCCATTTTTTAATTGGTTCTTTTCTTACTGTTGCGTTTTAAGAGTTCTTTGTATATTTTGGGTAAACAGGCCTTTATGAGATGTGTCTTTTGCGAATATTTTCTCCCAGTCTGTGTCTTGTCTTCTCATTCTTTCGATAGAGTCTTTCATAAAACAGAAGTTTAACGTTAATGAAATCAGCATATCAGTTATTTCTTTCATGGGTTGAGCCTTTGTTCTATCTAAAAAGGTGTCACTATAACCAAAGTCCTCTAGGTTTTCTCCTATGTAACTGTATAGCTTTGCATTTTACATTTAGGTCTATCATCCATTTTGGTTTCATTTTTGTGAGGGGTACAAGGTCTGTGTCTAGGTCCATTGTTCTGTATGTGGATGACCAGTTGTTCCAGCCCCACTTGTTACAGAGACTTGTCTTTTCTCCATTGTATTGCCCTTGCTCCTTTGTCAAAGGCTATATTTATGGGGGGTCTTTTTTGGGCTTTCAGTTCTGTTCTACTGATCTATATTTGTCTATCTTTTCACCAATACCACACACTGTCTTTATTTCTGTAGTTTTATAGCAAGACTTAAGTCAGATGCCATAAGGCCTCCAACATTGTTTTCTTCAATGCTGTGTTGAATATTCTTGGTCTCTACATAAACTTTAGAGTCATTTTGTGGATATCCATAAAGTAACTGGCTGATTTACCTCAAGGGAAAGTCTTATTAAGAACAGAGTGTTCTGATGTATTTCAAAATAGTTCCTTTTCCCCACCCTTTGCCAGATGCCCTGTGGTGTTCTGCCTCCCCCAATATTTAATTGTGAGAATCTGTTGAGCTCCTGGAGGTAAATTTCACCATATTGTGGGGGTCCCCATGGAACAGGACCCCCCTCAAATTTTCCTCCCAGACTTGCCCACACTGAGTCTCTAGCAATTACAGTTTTTCTTACATGGTACGGGTTTCCATAATAGATTCTAATCATGAATCTCTGCTCCTCTTTTGAGCTGTGACTCCCTGTGTCTGCCTGTTGGACTCTCCACTCTTGGGGCAGGACTTTGCCTTGTGTTCTCCCCTTTCTTATGTATTCAAGAATTGTAGGGTTTGTCTGTTCAGCTTTTTACTTGTTAAGATGAAATAGTGACTTCCAAGCCCCTTACATGTGGAACTGGAAATGGAAATTCTTTCCTGGAGATTTTAGACTTCCATGAATGTCCGGAATAAACACATGAGATTTTCAGATCAGAAACAGATTTCATATTACTGTTGACCTTTGAACAAAGCAAGAGTTAGGGGCACCAACCCGCTGTGCAGTTTAAAAACCCACATAAAACTTCTGACTCACCAAAACTGAACTACTAACAGCTTACTACTGACAGGAACCTTACCAATAACCAGAAGCCTTACTCACATTGTCAAGAGTCAGTTAACACAGATTTTGTATATTACCTGCATTCTTACAATAAAGGATACTACAGAAAAGAGAATGTTATTAAGAAAATCATACAGGGGGCGCCTGGGTGGCTCAGTAGGTTAAAGCCTCTGCCTTCAGCTCAGGTCATGATCCCAGGGTCCTGGGATTGAGCCCCACATTGGGCTCTCTGCTCAGCGGGGAGCCTGCTTCCTCCTCTCTCTCTGCCTACCTGTGATCACTGTCTGTCAAATAAATAAATATTTAAAAAGAAAAGAAAAGAAAAATCATACCAGGTGGGGGGCACCTAGGTGGCTCAGTGGGTTAAAGCCTCTGCCTTCGGCTCAGGTCATGATACCAGGGTCCTGGGATTGAGCCCTGCATCGGGCTCTCTGCTTGGTGGAGAGCCTGCTTCCCCCCGACCCCCGCCTGCCTCTGCCTACTTGTAATCTGCCAAATAAATAAATAAAATCTTTTTAAAAAGAAAGAAGGAAAGGAAGAAGGGAAATCATACAGAAGGAGAACCTAGGTGGCTCGGTTGGCTAAGTGTCTGCCTTCAGCTCAGGTCATGATCCTGGGGTCCTGGGATCAAGCCCCACGTTGGACTCCCTGCTCAGTGGGGAGGCTGTTTCTCCCTCCCCTTCCCTTTGACCCTCCTCCACTCCTGCTCTCTCTCTCAAATAAATAAAATCTTTTTCAGAAAAGAAAATCATATGGAAGAGAAAATAGGTTTACAGCACTAAACGTATATTTATAGAAAGAAACAGTGTTTGGTGGCCAGGACAGTGGCAGCGGGCCTGAGCCCACAGACCGTGATGTTCAGCGGCCAGTGGTCTCCACCCCAAAGCAGTAGCACCCAGGGAGGCCTGGGGGTGGCACTGCCAGCTTCAAAGTGCAGCACGGCTGCCCCATTGCCTGGAGGGAGGCCACCAGCCCATGGTCACCAGCTGCTGTGGCCACATGGGAAGCTGCCAGACTCCAGGAGGCAACTATGGGGAGACCCACCACCAGGAGTCCCTGCCAGGCCGGGAGGCTCCCAGGCCCCCAGCTACCCCTGCACAGTCCCAGGGCCAGAGCAGAGGACTGGAGGGCCTGGGCACTGGGGCCACCAGACATCCTTGCCCACTGGGTGTGTTCCTATACTTTAGCCCTGCCTTCTGCCTGCCAGTCCTGGGGACTTCTAATGGCCCCAGTGGGCCTCCCCAGATACTCAGGGCAGCAGGTGAGACCTCAGTGCCAGTCGCCTTAGATTCCGTCCTGTGGAAGCTGGCAGGGCAATTGGAAATAAATGCCATGTGGCTTTTACAGTCAACTCAAAAAAAAAGAAGAAAAGAAAAGAAAAGAAAGAAATCCACCTATAAGAGGACCCACGCCATTCAAATCTATGTTGTTCAAGGGCCAACTGTATTTACCATGCAGAAAAGCACGTGCTTCTCCTGTGTCCCTGAAATGAGGCAACAAGAGCTAGGTCAAATGCAAAGACACAGTCTATGTTGTAATTGAGGAAAACAGAAATGTGGCCATTTATGTACAAGAGAAAGAGCAGCCCCTCCACTTGGAGAGCGTCTCCTTGGAAACCTCTTACTCTAACCCTTTGGAATAAGTATCTCCAGGACCCAAATAAGCTCAACATGTCAGCTTTTTAAAATGTACAAACGTCTGTGTGTCCTGGGTTTCATCCCTTTTGAAATTTCAAAAGCCTTTACCTAGGAAGATAATGCTCTACCCTAGGTGTCCATCCTAGAACATAATTTTTTTTTTTTCTCTTGGAGAGATAAGACAAAGCTACTGGATGGAATTACTTAGCTCTGCCTTCAGGGAAACAAATGACTGCAGATCTAATCCTAATGATAGGTGCAGAGGAACATGTCTCTCAGGGGGAAGTGAAAAAATGCTCTTGAATATTAATTTCTAGGTCTCTGGAGTCTGAGGCTTTAATAGGAACATGGAGAAATCCAAGGGAAATGTATTTTCAAAAAACAAACAAAAAACCTCACCTCTCTTTCATTCCTTTAACCCTTCCCCATTTAAATTAACTATTTTCTCTGCATACAATGAGAACCACACCAGAAAATGCAGTTAATTTTCTTTGATCCAAGCAATTTAGAAAAGTCCAAAGAAAAAAGAAAAATCCATTATATTTACTCACTGTTTTTACTCTATGTTTTTCTCTCTTCCTTACTGGTGTTCTAAGATTCTTTCATTGTTTTGGTAATAGCTTTATTGAGATCTAGCTTACCTACATACAATTCACTGATTTCAAGTGTACTATTCGATAGTTTTTAGGACAGTCACAGAGTTGCGCAACCATCACAATAATCAATTTTAGAACATTTTCATCACCCCCAAGAGAAACCCCACATTCTTTAGCTATCACCCTCCAAGTCTGAGGCAGCCACTAATCTATTTTCTCTCTGAGCAGAATTGCTGATTCTGGGGAGTTCATATGCATGGAATCTTGAAATAATAACATTTTCTGGCTGGCTTCTTTCACTTAGCATTACGTTTTCTAGGTTCATCCCTGTTGTAGCTTGGATCAGTACCCCATCCCTTTGTATTGCGAAATAGTAATAATATCCCATTGTGTGGATACACCATATTTGATTCATCTGTTCATCAGCTGATGGACCTCTGGGTTGTTTCCACTTTGGGGCTGTTATGAATAATGAGTGCTGCCATGAACGTTTACGTACAGATTTCTGTGGGACATCAGCTTTCATTTTTCTTGGGTACCTACCTGGGAGTAAAACTGCTGGGTCGCGTGGTACCTTTAGGTTTCAATATTTGAGGAAGTGCCATATGGTTTTCCAAAGCAGCGGCACCATTCACCATTCCCACCAGCACCACTGAGGGCTCCAGTTTCCCCACATCCTCACCAGCACCTGCTATGTCTTTCTCACAACAGCCATCCTACTGAGTGAAAAGTGTAGCTCACTGTGGCTTTGCTTCACGTTTTTCTGGTGACTGATGGTGTGGACACTTTTTATATTGGATTACTGGCCTTTGGTTTATTTCTTTGGAATAATGTCTATTCAGATACTTTGCCCATTTTTAACTTTTTTTATTTTTTTTAAGATTTTATTTATTTATTTGACAGAGAGAGAGATCACAAGTAGGCAGAGAGGTAGGCAGAGAGAGGAGGAAGCAGGCTCCCCGCGGAGCAGAGAGCCCGATGCGGGGCCCCATCCCAGGACCCTGAGATCATGACCTGAGCCGAAGGCAGCGGCTTAATCCACTGAGCCACCCAGGCGCCCCTAACTTTTTTTTTTAAATGACTGAATTGTTAGAGTTCTTTATATATTATAAATACAAGACCCCTATCAGATACCTGGTTTGAAAAAATCTTTTCCCATTATGTGGGCTGTCTCTTCATTTGTTTAAAAAAAAAAAAAAAAAAAAAAAAAAAAAAAAGATTATTTTAGAGAGGCAGGGAGGGGCAGAGAGAGCTTCAGGGAGACTCCACACCCAGCGGGAGCCCAGTGCAGGGCTAGATCACAACCTGAGCTGAAAACAAGAATCGGTTGCTGAACTGACTGAGCCACCCATGCACACTGAGTCTTCTCACTTTCTTTATGGTATTTTTTTAAAGTACAAATATTTGAAATTTTTATGAAATCCAAATTATCTATGTTTTCTCTGGTTCTTGTGCTTAGGGTATCCTATTTAAGGAAGCACTGCCAAATCCAAGGTCACAAAGATGTGCTCCTATCTTTTCTTCTAAGAGTTTTACTTATTTCATTTGTAGAGAAAAAGAAGGGGTCGGCGGGGGAGGGACAGAGGAAGAGCAAGAATCCTAAGCAGGCTCCATGGTCAGTATGGAGCTGGACATGGGGCTGGATCCCACAACCCTGAGATCACAACCCAAGCCAAAATCAAGAGTCAGACACCAAACCAAATGAGCCACCCAGGCACCCCCTTCTAAGAGTTTTATAGTTTTAGCTCATAAATTTAGGTCTTTGATCTTTCTTACGTTAATGTTTATATAGGGTATGTTAGGAATTAAGATGCCTTCTTTTTTCATTTCCTTTCTGTGTTAAGAATTTCCTTTGGCAAACTTATTAAACTCAACATCCAAAGAAGTAATAACTAATGATTCAATCAAGAGATGGGCAGAAGACATGAACAGACGTTTCTGCAAAGACATCCAAATGGCCAACAGACACATGAAAAACTATTCAACATCACTCATCATCAGGGAAATACAAATCAAAACTACAGTGACATACCACCTCACACCAGTCAGAAAGGCTAAAATTAACAAGTCAGGAAATGACAGATGCTGGTGAGGATGTGGAGAAAGGGGAGGCCTCCTACTGTGTTGGTGGGAATGCAAGCTGGTACAGCCACACTGGAAAACAGTATGGAGGTTCCTCAAAAAGTTGAAAATAAAGCTACCCTATGACCCAGGAATCACACTACTGGGTATTTACCCTAAAGATGCAAATGTAGTGATCCAAAGGGGCATGTGCACCTGAATGTTCATAGCAGCAATATCCACAATAGCCAAACTATGGAAAGAGCCTAGATGTCCATCAACAGATGAGTAGATAAAGAAGATGTGGTATATGTATACAATGGAATACTATGCAGTCATCAAAAACCCTCAAAATCTTGCCATTTGCAACAACGTGGATGGCACTAGAGGGTATTATGCTAAGCGAAATAAGTCAAAGATAATTATCATATGATCTCACCGATATGAGGAATTTGAGAGGCAGGGTGGGGGAGGGCAGTTGTGAGGGGAAGGGAGGGAAAAAGTGAAACAAGATGGGACTGGGGAGGGAAACAAACCATAAGAGACTCTTAATCTCATGAAACAAACTGAGGGCTGCTGGGGGGTCGGGATAGGGTGGCCAGGTTATCGACATTGGGGAGGGTATGTGCTATGATGAGTGCTGTGAAATGTGTAAGACTAATAATTCACACACCTGTACCCTTGAAACAAACAATACATTATATGTTAATAAAATTTTAAAAAGGGGTCCCTGGGTGGCTCAGTGGGTTAAGCCTCTGCCTTTGGCTCAGGTCATGATCTCAGGGTCCTGGGATCGAGGCCCCACATTGGGCTCTCTGCTCAGCAGGGTGCCTACTTCCCCTCTCTCTCTGCTTGCCATTCTGCCTACTTGTGATCTCTCTCTCTCTAATAAATATTTTAAAATTTTTAATTTAATTTTTAAAAATTTAATTTAAAAACATTTTCCTTTAGCCATTCTTTTAAAGAATGGCAATCGACTAAGTTTCTCAGTTTTTCTTCATTTGAGGAGGTCTGGATCTACCCTTCATTCCTAAAGGACATTTTCATAGAATATAAAACTGGTTTAACAGATCTTTTCTTTCAGTGCTTGAAAAATGTTGTACTATTTCCTCTGGCTTCTATGCTTTCTGTCATTTGGATTATTTTTCCTTTATAGGTAAGGTGTCATTTTTCTCAGTGCTAAAGAATTTTTTGTTTTTCCTTTACAGAATTTTTATCATATATCTCAGTGTGGCTTTCTCGGGCTTATCTTGTTGGGGATTTGTTCTGCTTCTTGAATATGTTGGTTTTTTTCTTTTGTCCAATTAGGGACATTTTCAGCTATTATTTTTTTGAACACTTTCTCAACCCCACACTGTTTTCTCATCTCCTTCTGAGGCGCCAGTAATACAAATAGTAAATCTCACTGCTCCCTGTGGCACTGTTTTTGTTTTTGTTTTTTTAACTGTTTTTTCTCTATTGTTCAGGTAATTTTCTATTTTTTTTTTTGCTTCCATGTTTACTTTTTTTAAACAGATGTATACTTTACAACAGCTAGGTTTTATATTTAAAATTATGTAATTTATATGTATACACATTTATAATAATAATTGTTACTTCCTACAAACCTCAGGACCCCCTCCACCCCCCTCAAATAATAAATATCAGACAAGACACCCACCTGCCCATTCAGGCCACTTTTATCACCTCTAAATAGGTTCCAATACCCTCTTGCCCTCACCCTCCCACCTTCTCCCATATCTGTTCAATCTCGAGAGACCATGCCAAAGGAATTTTGCCACAAACACATAGATGAGACGGCTTCTTAACCTGGCATCTCAAAGCAAGAAGCTAAGCAGAGGACAGCACCAATGGACCGCTGGCCAACCATTCTGGTGCCTCTAACCAAACGCTTCAGTATGGAGTACAGCTCAGGCCACGGATCAAGCAAACACTATGTAAGGACCTATTTTAGCCAGAACACTTCCATCCTGGTTAAAAAATAACCTTGTTGTTTAACCCTTAAACTGTCCCTGCCCCCTTTCCCCCAGGGGACTTACACAAAAACAAGTGCCGGAAACCAGCCCCAGGTAACAAAGCCCAAATACAAGGGTGGGTCAGGCCAGGTGGAGACGTCCGATCAGTGGGGGGACACATACTGTCTCCCTAGCTACCAAGGAGTATGGGCCCCACCCTCTGGGCACCTTTTGGGCACCAATTCTGACCACAATTTCATTGGCCACTTTGGGTGGCCAGGCCCAGTCGCATGGCCTTTGCCCTTAAAAGCTAGTCTGTGAAACAGAGAGAGGTCGCCCTCTCTGTAAGAGGTGCGGCCCTGGCCAGTCCATTTGATTCTTGATGCCTGGCGCAAAATAAAGCTCTGCTTGACCTTCGCTTTGTATCAGTCTCGCTCCTTTAATCACGGGCCCATTATTGGGGGACCTAACACACAAGTCTTCTTCAGAACTGCTCCTGACCCCGCAGAGTCCTACTGTGACTGCAGCTGTCCCAGGAATCCAGCAGGACTGAGGGACAGGTTCTCTCCCAACAGAAGTGCAAAGGTGGGAACATCCAAAGCCCATACGGGGACAGAAACTCACCTGCGAAGTCTCTCGCCTTCCAGGATGCCCAGAGCCCTGGGGGCCAAAGCCCCAGGAAATTGGCACAAGCTCAGGGGGGCCCTGGGGGTTCCAGGCTTACATCTGGCAGGGTCAAAGGCTGCGGCACCCCGGAACACAGAGTTACAGTCTCAGAGAGTTAGAGGAGTCTGGCCAGCAGAGGAACTAAATGGGAGCCTGCCTGATACTACTCAGCACTGTTGGCTTTGGCCATCTTCCGCCACCTGACCATGGCCAATCTCGTCTTCCTTCACAGTACCAGCTGCTCCCAAGGGAAAAAACAGCCCTTACTCCGGGAACCCAAGCCATGCTAATGAATCCACAGGCTACAGCTGGTCCTCAGGCACCTTGGCCCACCATCCCGAGCACAGCCATCTGGAAACAGCGACGGCTTAGTCACTCGAATGCACTTCACACGGGTTTTTAAAAAGAAGAAACACGCATACACGCCACTCAGGTACTCACACACGTCGTTGGGCCAGTTGGTCCTCCTGGCAGCTGCAAGGCGTCTGAAATTTGTCCCCAGAGATTATCCTGCCCCTTCCTCCAGCCGTCCATCTGAAGAACAGCCTCAGCATGTTGCTTTCCTGTCGACCCAGCCCAACTGCCAGCACCCTGTGAGGGGGGTGCTGGCTCCTGTGCTCAGCCCCGCAGTCAGAAAATGCTCTATTTTGAACCCCAAGAGGGATGGCTGAGTGCAAGGGTTCAGGCCTGGTGGGGAGAAGTGGGGGTGGAGTGTGGGGCATCCCAGGAGAGCAAACAGGGATGTGTTGGGGGTTAAATGCAGGTCTAGGTTGGGAGGAGCAGGCAGAGAGGGGGCTGGAATGCACCTAGCTTTACAGGAAAGTCAGAGAATGAGGGAATTAAGCCTACTGTGCTGCGGCCATTATCCCTCCTTTAAAGGAAGCCCAATCTAGGCTCTCAGGAGATCCAGGGGAGTGGCAGGTGAGTCCTGGGATGAGAAACACCTGGGTGCCCCAGGCACCAGAGGCTCCCTATCTCAAACTCCTTCTTAAAGAGTCTGCCTCAAGCCACTTATCAACCAAACTCCAATTCTTGGCAACACCTAAGGCCCCCATCCCCCACCTCGGAGTCAGGGACAGCAGCACCTGGCCCCAAGGGCCCAGCAGTCCCACCCCCCCCAACCCCCCGCTTGGGCCCAAAGGCTCTGCAAGGGCAGGATGCCCACAGCCAGAACAGGGGAGCAAATCGTGGGCAGCTGCAGACGCTGATCCTCGACTGGGGGCGGCTGGTGGCCCCAGAGCGGCAACTCCAGCTTCTGTTTCGGAACCCTGGGGCCCCAATCTGGTGTCTGCCAAGGTCCAAGGCCACAACTACCCAAAGGCTCCTTTCCATTCTGAACTTTCCAAATTCACTGACTACCCTCCGCCCCTCCCGCCCACCCCCATCCTGCATTTCTACTGTTGAGCCCACGAAGTGAGTTGTCCATTGTAGCTATTGTGGTATTTTAAATTTCCCATTTGGATCCTCTTTAAACCTTCAATTTCCTTGGTGGGACCTTACTTATTTGCTGAGAATTTTTGTCTTTTCGTTTGTTTCAAGCTTGTTCGTAACTGCTCAGTGAAACTTTTTTTTTTTTAAATAACAGCTGCTCGGATGTTCTTGTCCGCTCATTCCAAAGTCTGTGTCGTGGAAGTGTTGCTGTCTGTTAATTATCTTTCCTCATTCGAGGTGTAAGTGATTTTCATCTCAGACATTTCGGGTTCTGCGACTCTGCATGTTAATTAAATTTTGCGTTTACGACGCGTCCTCTGACCGTGGGCCCGGGGTGGGAGAGGAGCGAGCGCCCCCTGCTGCAGCCAGATGAGGATGGCAGCCTCCTCTCCTCCGCGGGTGCGGTGGAGCGGTTCAGGCTCCGCCCTTGGGTTTCTTCACTGCCGCCCTGGAGGGGGCTTGGGAACCACTGTCACCATGGGGCCACGACAGAAGGCTAGGCTCTCCGGGTCGGCTGAGGGGCTCTTCGGTTGAGCGTCCTGCTGTTGGTTGCAGCTCAGGTCACGATCTCAGGGTCGTGGCATCGATCCCTGCCAGGGGCGTGGCTCTCAGCAGGGAGTTTGAGATTCTGTCCCTCTGCGCTTCCCCTCCCTGCTGTCACTCTCTCAAATAAATAAAACAAAGACAAACAAAAAATAACAACACCCAAAAAAACCAAAGAACAACAACAAAAAAAACTAGACTCTCCATTTGGAGATGGGGTGGCTGGAACCAGGTTTTCCGTGGCGTCCGGCTGGAGGGAAACAGTTGTTTGTCTTGCTTTGTTTCTGCGTCCTTCCCGGCCCTTCAGCTACAGGGGGCACGCTTTTCGGGTTGTCCGAGCGCACTGGTGTCCCCAGGTTTTAGGTTTCTCTAGGACCCGTTCTAGGTATATAAAGCACAACAGTAACAAACCCAGAGACAGAATCCGACATCACTCCCTCCCCAGGTCTTGAATCTAGCTGGCCGGCCACCTTCTCTCCATCCTTAGTGTTTTCTGATTGCTGCGTTGTCTCTAACGCCCCAAGTTCTTAGCTGTACTTTGCAGGCCAAAGAGGGAGCCATATTTAGTCTGTCTTGTCAGGAACCATAAATCCCTATTTTCATTGAATATGTTGAAACCTTTTGCTGTTCCTGGAGGTGGGACACGTGCACACGAATTGGGGGGGTCTCTGTCTACGAGCGACAGCACACTCCGGGCTGCGTGTGGCTTACAGAGGGACTCCAACTTTATGTCTGTGCTGGCTTTCTGTGGCCACTGTAACAGATGCCCCAAAACTTGGTGGTTTGAAACACCCGTGTCTCCTCCTGAGGTTCTAGGGGCTAGAAGTTGGACAGGGGCTACAATGACTGGGCGGGCAGAGCCGTGTTCCTTTCCGTACCATCTAGGGGAGATGCTGTTCCCTGTGCCTTTCCACCTTCTAGAGGAGGCCCATTCCTAGGTTCATGGCCCCTTCTCTGTCTTCAAAGCCACAGCAGGTCAGCTTCTTTGATTCTGTGACTCTGACCTTCTCTTCTGCCTCCTTTTTTTTTTTTTTTAAAGATTTTATTTTTATTTATTTGACAGAGAGAGATCACAAGTAGGCAGAGAGGCAAGCAGAGAGAGTGAGAGGGAAGCAGGCTCCCTGCCGAGCAGAGAGCCCGATGCGGGACTCGATCCCAGGACCCTGAGATCATGACCTGAGCCGAAGGCAGTGGCCCAAACCACTGAGCCACCCAGTCTTCTGCCTCCTTTTTACTTAAGGGCTGCAGTGATTGCAGTGGGCCCACCGGGATCACCTGGGATGCGTTACCTGTGTGAGAGTCAGCATATTATCGAAACTCGTTCCAGCTGCAACCAGCTTACTTTGCACGAAAATTAAGACCATGAAACCTCATGTGATCTTAGGATTAACACGTGGACTCTCTGAGGGCCATGATTCTGCCTCCCACACCATGGGACTCCATGCAGGCACAGGTGGTGGATGGAGGCCCTGACCCCAGGATGACCGCTTCTGGCGACAGGAACAAGAAGTCCCCACAAGAGCCGCGGAAGGCAGGTCCCATCACTGTTGTTTCTCTTTACAGGTAGAAAAATTGAGGTCTGGGAAGATTAGGTCTTTTGTTATGGGTCACAAGGCTGTTGCTGTGCCGTGTCCTGAAGCAGGATCGAGACGGCAGGGTCAGATGTCAAAAGCAGGCATCTCTCCAGCCAGAGGAGCTCCACCTATGTGGACAGTCCCTTCCGTGCCAAAAAAGCCCATTTTCAGAGCCAGACCAGGCTGGATTCAGGTGTGGCCACAAAACAACTAAAAAGCCCCCTGCCTTGGGGAAGCTGTGGGGACAATCTAGGCCTGCCTAAGACAGGCCACAGCTAGAATCACAGCCTCAGGTCTCCCTGTCCTCTGGGTCCAGGGCTGGGGAGAGAGGGTGGTCCTGGTGAGGGATGGAAATAGGATGGGGTGCCACGATGACCCCTCCCTCCCTCCTTGGGTCCCAGGTCCTAGAGACTAGCCCAGTACGCGATGTGCCCCCTTGCTTGAGGCATGGACGCATGGGGGCTGGCTCTGTGCTGAATAAGAGTGAGGGTAGGGGCGCCTGGGTGGCTCAGTGGATTAAGCCGCTGCCTTCGGCTCAGGTCATGATCTCAGGGTCCTGGGATGGAGCCCCGCATCGGGCTCTCTGCTCGGCAGGGAGCCTGCTTCCTCCTCTCTCTCTCTGCCTGCCTCTCTGCCTACTTGTGATCTCTCTCTCTCTGTCAAATAAATAAATAAAATCTTTAAAAAAAAAAAAAAGTGAGGGTATAGAAGAGGCAGCTCCCAGCTCTCCCACACTTCCTGGGCCCCACGTCTACCTCAGAACATGCCAGCTTTAGGGGCTCAAGTGGTGGCTGCACACGGATGAGGGTCCACAGCCCCGGGCAGCTCTTGTTGCGGGCTCAGAGGAAAGAGCCTTGGCTTCCTCATCCCACTTCACTTCATTTAGGCCCCTTGCAAAGCAGAGTCTTTGTTAGAGCCTGGGAGAAACCGTATTAACCCCAGAGAATTGGTCCTTGTAATGGAGCCCTTGTCACCACCGCCCACATCACGGCCCCTGCCACGGAGATGCCCTTGGAGGAACCATAAAGCAGACTTCCCGAAGTGTGACCCGTGGGCTTGCCAGCAGTCACATCCTCCGCCCCTACCCCCAGGCTTAACGTAACAGAAACTCTGGGGTCGACTCTGGTGCCCTGAAGTTGTGTTAAAGGATCATTTTCAGCAAAAAGAAAAAGTGGGACTCCAACAGATAAAAGATAAACCCGAGTTAAAGATTTTATGTGACTCATGAACGAAAGAAGCCTGAAGGATGTTACAATCAATTCAAAGGAGAATCCAAAGCACAGACACATTTACACATCAGGTGTATCCGATGAGCTCACGCACGGGTCCACAACTGACTTGTCCACATGGGAGGAGGGTTGTCTTTCCAGCAGAGAGAATGCATTTGCATGCCTGTAGACAAGAAGTACTTTGCATGGCTACCAGTCATCTACAATTTATAGCTATAAAATAGCACTTTGGGGGGCACCTGGCTGGCTCAGTCGGTGGAGTGTGCAACTCTTAATCTCAGGACTGTGAGTTCAAGTCCCACACTGGGTACGGAGCCTACTTAAAAGATAAATAAAAATAAAAAATAAGGGGCACCTGGGTGGCTCAGTGGGTTACTGCCTTTGGCTCAGGTTGTGATCCCAGAGTCCTGGGATCGAGCCCCACATCGAGCCCTCTGCTCAGCAGGGAGCCTGCTTCCCTTCCTCTCTCTCTGCCTCTCTCTCTGTCAAATAAAATAAATAAAATCTTTTAAAACAAATAAATAAAATAGTACTTTGGCAATAAAAGGCCAGAATCAGATAATCCTAAAGCATGTTACCTAAACAATTCATCGTTTCCATGAAGTCATACACTTTCCCCTATATTTGAGAACCTCTCCTCCCCCAGCTGAAAGGACCCAATACACTTTGGTGACACCACAGCCTGCCTTACTGGGGGACACAGTCTCAGCGTGTTAACCCTGGAAGCCCCAGCCACACGACCCTTCCCGAGGATTGGGAGAGGCTCAGGCAGCCCCTGGAAGGCTGCATGTTGCTTGTCACCTTGACAAGGACCCAGGATTTTTATGGTGAGGATCACTGTGGCTCGTCAGTAACCCACCCGGAATGAGCAACTGACTTTATCGGAGTGTGAAATAATTTGCTTCTAAAAGGACTGAATGTGCCAGGGAATACCAGCTCTAATTATGGGCAGACATTGCCAGACCTTGCATTCTAGTCATTTCTTTAGTGCTTACATCTACCAAAATGACTAGAATGGCCTCTAAATAGTCAAGATGTGGGGGTTTTATGGGTCTCTGCCTCTTATTTTCGCCGTGGAAAGCAAGGAGTCCAAGCCCCTGGAGAAGCTGTGCAGACCCCAGGAGCTGCAGCCACCTGTCACCTCCGTGATGAGCCCCAGCCGCACTGTGTGTTCGCCTTTTCTCAGTCTGACCTAGACCTCCCTCTGCACGGATGGAGGTGGGAGGGCGCCAGGAATGAGAGCCCAGGTGTGGTCTCTGTCCAGGAACGGTACTCCGTGAGCCAGAGCAAGGCAAGCTGACAGGGGCCAGTTCATTCCTGGATCAAATAATGTACCCCCAAGAACAGCGAGAACTTCTCAGAGCAGAAAACACATCTACAAGCAACCACACAGTGCCTGGTACACAGTAATTCCTCAAGAAGTATCTAACCAATCCTGGGGCACCGGGGGTGGCTCAGTCCCCTGAGCATCTGACTCTCGGTTTCAGCTCAGGTCATGATCTCAGGGTGTGAGATCGAGCCCCACGTCTGCTTGAGATTCTCTCCCTGCCCCCAGTGGCCCCTCCCTTCATCTCTCTCACTCTAAAATAAATAAATAATTTTTTTTTTTTTTTAGGATTTTATTTATTTGAGAGAGAGAGCTTAGAAGGGGGAGGGTCAGAGGGAGAAGCAAACTCCCTGCTGAGCAAGGAGCCTGACGTGGGGACTCCATCCCGGGATTCCAGAACCACGACCTGAGTCAAAGGCAGTCGCCCAACCAACTGAGCCACCCAGATGCCCCTAAAGAAATTTTTTTTTTTAAATGTGTTTAACCAATCCCGGTGGCATTTACTATTCTGTTTTATATGGAAATTGGATTCCTTGCCCTCTTTTTTTCCTGGGGGAGGAGGTTTAAAAATAAGCAGCTGATCTGGGCTCCTGGGGAGGTCTTGGTGGACCAGGCTCGGCGTGGCTTGCACAGTTCCCATGGGAGCATGCGCTTAGGGCCAGGGGATTCAGATCTGGGGTGCAGAGGAGGACGGGCAGAAAAGACGGTGCACCGGGAAGGCCAGGATGGTGAAGAGGCAGGAGGCACAGCACCTTCAATTATCCATTTGTTTAGTAAACATAAGGAGCACCTCGGCATACTAGGTTTATCCAGGAGTTTCCCAGTCAGGGTCGCCTGGAATCTTAAAAGGTGGGAAATGGATACTGATGACACAGGAGTGTGAAACTCCGGGTTAGAGAGATTTCAACAAGTCTCTCTTGTCCCCTCTGTTCTCAGCGGAGGTGACTCGGGCCCGGGGTGCAAGAGGAAGGTGGCCGAGTCGGTGAGCAGCACGCCCTCTGGGGGAAGTCCTGATGGATGGGATGGGGCCCAGCTCCTCAAGGCCAACCTCCTCCTCGAAAAACAAGGACCCCTGAGCCTCTAGGGAGGTTAAAAGGCAAGCGGAGTTGGGCCATGGAAAAGAGAGGACGACGAAGGAGCTGGCCAAAGCAGCCTCTCCATCCAGACCCCTCTTCCTCCAGGTGGTCCCAGGGGAGCACGGGGGTCCCCTAGAGCTTGGGGGCTTCCAAGCAAACAGGACGGCCCTGTCACTTCCCCAAGTCAGTGGCCCCAGCGTGAGTCTCAAGGCCTTCTGGGCTCTGGCCTTACCTGCTGCAAGTGCTAGAAAGAACGACCGAGAGCCTTAGCTCTGGGACATCATCCTGGTGCTTTGAGATTGCTAGAGGAGCACTAGGCAGCTGGGCTCACGACGGCCTCCGTGCGGCTGCAAACACCAGAAGCTTCCATGTCGGGACTCCTTACGGTCTTAATGGGATCCGGGCAGTATCTGCTTGCACTTTGAGTCCAGCTACAGCCTGGTCGTGACCTCCTTTGAGTGACGTGGCAGCTCCTGGCCTGGCCTTTCTTGGCTCTTCTCTCTGCTTTGTACTCCCTCTCCCAATGGCCAGACCCACCTTCTGGCAGGCAGGCAGTTAACGCTGGGCTCCAGCATCTGGGCAGACAACAGGCAAAACAGTGGGCAAGGAGGGCAAGGTCCGCATCTTGTCCTTAGGAATGGTGGAGCCCAACGCAGTGGTGGGCACAGAGCAAGTACTCCTACAACTCTGCTGACCGACTGACCTTAGCAATGCGCAAGACATGAATGGATGGTGCCCTCATCTTCTCATAGTCTAGCAGGGCAAAT
Organism: Meles meles; assembly: GCF_922984935.1. Classification (NCBI taxonomy): domain Eukaryota; kingdom Metazoa; phylum Chordata; class Mammalia; order Carnivora; family Mustelidae; genus Meles; species Meles meles. Next base: position 59,120,350 of record NC_060077.1, read on the forward strand.
TGATACAGTTTAAACAGCTGTAAATGATTAAGTGAACAATTTCACTGCAAGGACCAGGAGGGAAAAGTACGGAATTCTGCGGGGGCCACCATCTGAGCTGGGCAGGCAGTGAGCTGTCAAGCAGGCTTCCTGGGGGAAGTGAGATTTAAGTTGAAACTTGAAGGATGAGAAAGAGTTGGCTGGTGAAGACCAGAAGAAAGAACATTCCAGGTTGAGGGAGTAGCATGAGCAGGGCGCTGAAGCCCAGCTCTGGTCACAGCCCTCAGCTGGCTGGGTTCCCTCAGTAATCCCCAGGACTGTAGCCCCGCAAAGTCCACACTCCTCACTTGGGCCCCCCAGCCTCAGGCCAAGCCTTTCTGTCAAACTTCTCTCCTGCTGCTCTCCTGCCGAGCTCAGGACCCCACCTGACGAGCTACTCATGTCCTCAGCACCTACCCTGCATTTCTCTGGGTGCTGCTGAGGCCCCTGGGGACTGCCCTTTCCTCCCATCTCCACCAGTTCAAATCCCTCCACAGTTCCAGTTCTGGGCATGACAGAAAAGGCATAGGCCACCCTGCACAGAGCAGCCGAGGACCCTGGCAAGTACACAGTGGCAGTGGACTGGGGCGGGAGGTGGCATTTGGAGCACCCGGCACCAATGTTGAGCTCAGTGCCTGTAGTATCCCCTGCCAGGACTCCGGGTCGCCCGAAACCTGCACGTCATGGACCAGGGTTGTGAAAGCCTGATGAGCAGTTTGGCTCTAGCTGGCCTCACTGGAGAATCCTTACTGAGGTCATAGGCTTCGGTGACACCACCGTCCCGCCAGCAGCAGTGATCTGCTCCCACAGTGTGCTGCCCCACAGAGGGGAGCCTGTAATCTGCCAGCCCAGGGTCTTCCCTGTAGCAGGCCCGGTGGCCAGGCCATGGGCAACAGCTCGGAGCCAACAAACATGAAGCAAGAGTCACCAAGGGCAGTACTGGCCAGGGAGACAGGACAGTGGAGAGTTCTGCCCCAAGGGCTCAATCAGGATCACTGTCTTACAGAGGTGGGTGAGACAGAGCCGTGCTGTGGGGGCCATCAATGTAGCTAAACCACCAGGGAGCCAGGTCCCGGCATTTAGGGGGGTCTTTGTGAATCGAGGACCCCATTAAGTCGGTGGCTTTGCTTTAGGGGACCAGGTGGGGGGCACTGTTTCCTGGAAAAGCATTGCTGCCCCTTCATATAAAACAGACATTTGGTAAGGCCTATGGGCTCTTGAATGTCATTCCCATGGAACAGAGAGGCCTGCCGGGCTCTTCTCACCTTCTTAATCATTGAATCTGAGTGGATCTGCCCCAAAACATGGGGATGTCGGGCCAGAGAGTTCCAAGACATCCCTGGGTTAAGCATGGGGTTTCAACAAGAGCTTGCTAATAACGTCCTCAAATTAAAGAGTGTGTATTTGGTATCTTGTCCAGCAGGTGGCACTGTGACACTAAGAAATACCCCCAAGTAATCCAGCAGCCATTAAATCTTGGATGGAAACCAGTTTCTCTTTTTACTGCTGGAATTCTGTATTGTTTCTCCTGGACCACCAGGGATGGTTTAGGGAGGAAAGGGTAAAGGGGAGGGTGCAGTCTACATGAACCACTAGCATTTCTGTCCATGCAGTAGTTCCGAATGAGAGAGTCCTCTCTGACCTGGACAGAAAGGAAAACACAGACAGGGAACTCAGGGATTCTTAACTAGCCTTCAGCGGTGGGGGGCCACAACACTACAGTGGGTGGCCCACAAGGCCCCGCCCACAAGACCACTAGGGCTTTCTTCCCTACCTTCCATCAATTGGATTTAGGAGGCTGTGAGATTTAGGAGGTCCATGAGAACATGGATTAGAGTCTAACATACACTCAAGTCAGGGACTGCAGTACACGGGTCCTTAACATCAGAAGCCCAGCCTATCCCCCAGCTGGGAGGATAGGGAGTGGTGGAGGCTAGCCCAGGGAGAACAGGGAAGCAAACTAGATCAGCTTCTTTTCTCCCTTCCTTCAGGGTCTATACCTGAGCATGGGCATTTCTTCCTTCTGAGTTCTGGTGCCAGAGCCCTGCAGCTTCTTCCCCTCCACTGGCCACCACATTCCAACCTGCCATCTTCCCTGCTCTGGGCACCTCCATGCCCAGTTTGCCATTTTGGAGATGTAGGGGAGCAGATGCACAAGGACCATCTTCCCAACACTAAAAAAAAAATTATACAACAAAATGATGTCAAAAATATATTAGAAAACTTAAAATGGAATACTAAACACAAACCAACAAAGTTTAACCCAAAGGTAGGAACAGAGAAACAAACATGAAAAATAGAGGGGGAAAAAAGAAATAATAAAATGGGAGACTGAGATCCAAATATATAAATAATTACATTAAATGTAAATGAAGTAAACACACCAATTAAAAGATAGAGGTTGACAGCACAGATTTTTAAGGAATTTTAAAAAAAATTTTATTTATTTGACACAGAGAGAGAGAGCACAAGTAGGCAGAGAGGCAGGCAGAGAGAGGGGGGAAGCAGGCTCCCTGTGGAGCAGAGAGCCTGAGATAATGACCTGAGCCAAAGGCAGAGGCTTAACTCACTGAGCCACCCAGGCGCTCCAACAGCACAGATTTTTTAAAAATGACCCAAGGACATACTGTCTAAAGAAACTCTTCAAATATTATGACAGAGGTAGGGTAAAAGAAAAAATTTGGAAAAAAAAAAAAACAAACCTGTAACTTTTGGGAAGCCCCAACCAAAACAAAGTAAGCTTTTGACCATATGAATATCAAAATAAAATATCAAAAGAAAATTATAAGTTAAAGAGGGACATTATATACAGACAGAAGAATCAATTCACTGAGAAGCCATAATGACAATTCTAAATGTCTAATACCCAAGGTTAGTGCATCAAAATATAAGAAGCAAAACTTGTGAGAGCAGAAAAGGAGTAGATACATCTACTAGTGTACTTGGAAATTGCAACCATCCTCCATATCATTATCTAGAAATAAAAGACAGAAAATTAGCAAAGACAGAACTGACCACCACCAACAACTAACTTGAATTAATTGATATTTATAGAACACCACACAACAATAGCAGACTATACATTCTTCTCAAGTGCGCATGGAACGTTTGCCAAGATATACCATACCATGAGTCATAAATCAAACCTTAACAAATTTAAAAGGATTTAAATCATACAAAATACACTTTCTGACTATAATGGAATTAAACTATAAATCAATAACAGGAGCATAACTGAAAATTCTCCAAACACTAGGAAAGAAATGACACACTTTTTCAAAAGAAATCTCGAAGGAAATTAGAAAATATATTAAACTGAAAGAAAATTAATCTAAAACATATCATGCTTTGTGGGATATAACTAAAGTGGGAAAGGAGTTTACCACACTAAATGCTTGTATTACAAAACAAGGAATGTCTCAAAGCAACCATCCAAGTTTCTGTGTAAGAAACTGTGTGGGAGGAGGGGTAAAATAAACTCAAAGTAAGTAGGAGGAAGGAAATAATGAAGAGTGGTTATTAATGAAATTGGAAACAGAAAAACAGAAAATCAATGAAACCAAGAAATGGTTCTTTGAAAGACCAATAAAATTGATTTTCTCTACTCAGACTAACAAACAGAAAAAGAAAAAAGACAGAAATGACCAAATCAGGAATGAAAAAGGAAATAGAACTACAGATCTCATAGACATTAAAGCAATAATAACATCTCTGTGCAAATGAATTTGGCAAACTACATGAAATGGACCTAATTGTTGAAACCCACAAACTACCAAAACTTACCCGTCATAGAATAGGTAACTCAATTCTAAAACATTCTCTTCATCCAAAAAAGAAATCCTGTACCCATCAGCAATCATTCCCATTTACCACCACCACCACCACCCCCCCCCCCCCGCCCCCAACAAACCTCCAGCCCTAGGGCACCATTAATTTACTTTCTGTCTCTATGGATTTGCCTATTCTGGACATTTCCTATGAGTGGAATCAAACAACATGTAGTCTTTGTGACTGTTTTTTTTCTTTTACCATAATCAAGCTTCGTCCATGCTGCCATGTGTTTAAGTCCTTCAGTTCCTTTTATGGTTAAGTAATATTCCATCATATGGCTATACCACATTTGATTGATTAGTTGATAAACCTTTGGGTTATTTCCACTTTCTGGCTGTTATGAATAATATACCTACAAACATTCGTATGTAAGTTTTTATGTAGACATGTTTTGATTTCTCTTGGGTATATTAGGAGTGAAGTTGCCTGGTCATATGATAACTGTATATTTGTCTTTTTGAGGAACTTCCAGACTTTTCCAAAGTAGCTGTACCATTTAGACTCCCACAACAGCATATAAGGGGTTCCTTACACTTATTTCCTCTCTTTTTTTTTTTTTAAGATTTTATTTATTTATTTATTTGAGAGAGAGAGTAAGAGAGGCCATGAGAGGGGAGAAGGTCAGAGGGAGAAGCAGACTCCCCATGGAGCTGGGAGCCCGATATGGAACTTAATCCTGGGACTCCAGGATTATGATCTGAGTTGAAGGCAGCCACTCAACCAACTGAGCCACCCGTATTTCCTGTCTTTTTAAAAATTCTAGTCATCCTAGTGAATGTGAAGTAGCATTCCATTGTGATTTAAATTTGCATCCCCCAACCCATGGCTAATGATATTAAGGCCTCTCTTCATCTGTTTATTGGCCATCTGTAATCCTCTTTGGAGAAGTGTCTATTTCAGATCCTTTGCCTATTTTATTTTTTTTTTAAAGATTTTATTTATTCATTTGACAGAGAGAGAGATCACAAGTAGGCAGAGAGGCAGGCAGAGAGAGAGGCAGAGAGAGAGGAGGAAGCAGGCTCCCTGCGGAGCAGAGAGCCTGATGAGGGGCTCGATACCAGAAACCTGAGATCCCAGGACCCGAGCCGAAGGCAGCGGCTTAATCCACCGAGCCACCCAGGCGCCCCCTTTTTTTTTTTTTTTTAAGATTTTATTTATTTATTTGACAGACAGAAATCACAAGTAGCCAGAGAGTCAGGCAGAGAGAGAGAGGGGAGGAAGCAGGCTCCCTGCAGAGCAGAGAGCCCTCCTTTGCCTATTTTAAAATTAGGTTGTCTTTTTATTATTGAATTTTAAGTGTTCCTTATGTATTCTAAATACAAATCCCTTGTCCGATATATGATTTGTAAGTATTTTCTTCTGTAAGTTATCTTTTTACCTTGTTGGTGGTATCTTTGAAGCATAGAACTTTTTAATTTTGATGAAGTTTGTTTTATCTTTTTTTCTTTTGTTGCTTGTGCTTTTGGTGTCATATCTAAGAATGCTTGTTCTAATCCAAGGTCATAAACATTTATATCTATATTTTTTTTCTACGAGTTTTTTTTGGGGGGGGTTGTTTTTGTTTTTGTTTATGGTGGGTTTTTTTGTCCACATAAAAGCTCTTGGTTTTTGTTTGGTGGGTTTTTTGTTTTTGTTTTAAAAGATTTTATTTATTATAGAGAGAGAGATCATGAGCGGGGAGAGGGTGAGGGGCAGAGAGGGGAGGAGCTGGGTGGGAGGTAGGGACAAGATGACTCTCCCGAGGGCTAAGCCAGACTTGGGGTTTGATCTCATGACCCTGAGATCTTGACCTGAGCCGAAACCAACAGTGGGCTAGGCGCCCCCAAAGTTCTCAGTTTTTTAGCCCTCTCATGAGAAATCTGCAGTCACCACAGATGACGTCCCTGCAGAATCTTTACTCCTTCTGTTGCCCAGTCTCCAGCTCACTCGTTGCCAGCACTAACACTGGCATTCGCTGTCCCCCTGACTTTGTTCTGTTCTTAAGTTCCTTTCACTGTTTTCTTGAGGTCTTTTCCCCCTCATACAGGGCATGTCTTGCAAGTCTATGTTTGGGTTCATTTTTCTTTGCATAATCCAAAGAATCCTAAATCATGCCAAAGCCAGTTGTCTTGCCACCCCCAAAATGGTTCTGAATCCAAATACAAAGATGACATCTGGTGCAGTCTTGTACACGTCGGCTAGTTTTTCCTGAAAATCTGTCTTAGGTACCGTTGCCTTTCTGGGTGAAGAACATCAACGACTATCTGTTTCCGCTGAAGTGGTTGGTGGGTCATGAACTTCCTGGTCTGGATAGTTACTGTGTTATTGATGGTGGCCGAGCTTCAGGCAGTTGGGCAGGAAAAGAGAGCTTTCTAAGAGTTTCGTCATTTGAGCTCTAACATTTAGATTTAGGATCCATTTGAGTTAATTTTGACATGTGTATGGCTTGAGGAAGGGACTTTTGTATATGAATATCCAGTTGCTAAAAAGACTATTCTTTTCCCATTAAATTGTCTGGGACCCTTGCTGAAAACTTATGGACTATAAATATGAATAAGAATTTTTTTTGGACTCTCAATTCTATCTAATTGGTCTGTATGTCTATTCTTATATCAGTACCACATTTTTTGATACTGTAGCCTTGTAGTAAATTTGAAATGTGCAAGTCTCCCACTTTGCTCTTTGTTTCGGTTATTGCTGGTCCCTTGCATTTTCATATGAATTTCGAGATCAGCTTATCAATTTCAACTGAAAAGGCACTTGGGAATGTATAGAGATTGTGCTGAATCTGCTGGTTAGTTAGTTAGGGAGTATTACCATCTTAAAAATATTGTGTCTTACATGAAAAAATGTTCATCATCACTAGCCATCAGGAAGATTCAAATTAAAACTACATTGAGATACCACCTGACACCAGTTAGAATGGCCAAAATTAGCAAGACAGGAAACAACATGTGTTGGAGAGGATGTGGAGAAAGGGGAACCCTCTTACACTGTTGGTGGGAATGCAAGTTGGTGCAGCCACTTTGGAGAACAGTGTGGAGATTCCTGAAGAAATTAAGAATAGAGCTTCCCTATGACCCTGCAATTGCACTGCTGGGTATTTACCCCAAAGATACAGATGTAGTGAAAAGAAGAGCCATCTGTACCCCAATGTTTATTGCAGCAATGGCCACGGTCGCCAAACTGTGGAAAGAACCAAGATGCCCTTCCATGGACAAATGGATAAGGAAGATATGGTACATATACACGATGGAGTATTATGCCTCCATCAGAAAGGATGAATACCCAACTTTTGTAGCAACATGGACGGGACTGGAAGAGATTATGCTGAGTGAAATAAGTCAAGCAGAGAGAGTCAAGTATCACATGGTCTCACTTATTTGTGGAACATAACAAAGAACACGGTGGACATGGGGAGATGGAGAGGAGAGGGAGTTCAGGGAAACTGGAAGGGGAGATGAACCATGAGAGATTATGGACTCTGAAAAACAACCAGAGGGTTTTGAAGGGGCGGGGTGGGTGGGAGGTTGAGGAACCAGGTGGTGGGTAATAGGGAGGGCAGGTACTGCATGGAGCACTGGGTGTGGTGCAAAAACAATGAACACTGTTACGCTGAAAATAAACAAATAAAAAAATATATATTATGTCTTTGGGGATGCCTGGGTGGCTTAGTCAGTTAAGGGTCTGACTTGCTTTTGGTTCAGGTCACAATTTTATGATTATGAGATTAAGCCCTTCGTCGGGCTCTGTGCTCAGTGCGGAGTCGGCTTCAGATTCTCCCCCCTGTCCCTGCTGCCCCATTACCCTGCTCACTCTCTCTCTCAAATAAATAAATAAAATCTTAAAAAATATATTAAGTCTTCTTTATTTAGGTTTTCTTTAATTTCTTTCAATAATATAGTGTTCAGCATTCATGGCTTATACTTCTTTAATTAAATCTATTCCTGTTTTATTTTTTTGATGCTCTTACAATGAGATTTTTTTTTAAGATTTTACTTATTTATTTGACAGAGAGAAACACAGTGAGAGAAGGAACACAAGCAGGGGGAGTGGGAGAGGGAGAAGCAGGCTTCCTGCTGAGCAGGAAGTCTAATGTGGGGCTCGATCCCAGGACCCTGGGATCATGACCTGAGCCAAAGGCAGATGCTTAATGACTGAGCCACCCAGGCGCCCCTGTAATTATTTTCTTAATTTCACTTTTGGGTTATTCACTGCAAATGTATACAACTACAATTTTTTTGTAACTTGTATGTACAGGTCATATTTTTTTGTGAATTAATTTTGTATTTTGTAATTTTGTTGAGCTCATTCATTAGTTTTCGTTTTTGCTTTTGTTTTTGTTTTTAAGATTTATTTGTCAGCGAGAAAGAGAGAGAGCACACGTGCATGCACACAAGCAGGGGGAGCAGAAGGCAGAGGGAGAAGCAGTCTCCCTGCTGAGCAAGGAGCCCAATGCGGGACTCATTCCCAGGGTCCTGGGATCATGATCTGAGCCCAAGGCAGACGCTTAACCAACTGAAGCACCCAGGCACTCCAATTAGTTTTTGTTTTTAGTGCATTCCTGAAGATTTTGCCTATTCACAATTATGCTGTCTGCAAACAGACAGTTGGAGGGAAGAACCCACAAAATAGTGCATGTGTCTGGTACACAGCGAGCTCTCCCAGGTGACAGCTTGTCTCATGCTTCCTCGTTAGTTGCTGTTCCCTCCTCTGCAGTCAGTCCCCTGCAGGCCATCCCTGCCTGGCTGGATTCCCAAGAGTGGAACAACACGGATGCTGACCTGCCTGCACCAATTTACTCCAAGCCCTGAGCACCACGTTCAGCCCCCTCATTGGCGCTGGCTCTAGTCTCTTCTCCCAGGCGGAAAGCCATCCCAGACCCAAACGGTGCCCACCCCCATGGTGTCCCTAAACAGAGAAAGGACAGAAGTGGAGGTTTCCCAAGGTGGGGCATCCTCTTGTGGGTCCTGCGGGGAGGGGGCCCCTCTGAGGGGGAAGGAGAGGTATGGAGAGAACTCACTGTAGCACAAGGTCCTTCAAACCAAACTGAATGATCCAAATAAACCAAAGTGAAAAAAGTTCCGTAAATGCTAACTTTATATTAAAATCATAGTAAGTAGGCATTCTACCTCTCTGTAAATTGTACAGCTGCAAAGCAGTCTCCCAACACTCCACACATTTCTTTTGCTCACATGGGCCGGGCCCTGGTCCTGCCAGGACTACGGTCCTACCTTGAGTTGCCCAGATGAGGTGAGCTGTGCCAGGTGGGCTTTGAAGGAAGTAGCTCTGACATTGCTCTGGGAGTTCCGGGGGCTTTCCAGCGCACAGTGTCCTCTTAGTTGAGGGGATAGGGCCGGGCCAAGGGTCCCCATGGGCCTTGGGATACACTTGGGTTCCCTGACTGCTCCCAGAGTAGGCCTGGGCCCTGATGGAGACGGAGGCCCAGCTGCCTCTGGGAAGCAGATGGCTTCACCCAGCATGAGGCCAGGCTCCTCAGCGAGCTCTGCCCTAACGGCCAACACCGTGTCCCCTCTACACGCAGGGCGGGGCTTGGGGACAGTCCTCCCACCGCAGCCTAATGTCCACAACCACCCACCGCCTGTGCCCCCTCTTCCCAGCCTCTGCGAAGCCGGGCACTAAGACCTCCTCCACGGGGCCACTGGGAGGGTGAGGCTGGCACGGGGCACAGCGCAGGGGCTCAGCGAGGGTCTCTCACCTCCCTGCCTCCCTTCTGCACCGGGTGGGAGCTTTACCAGGGCAGCTCACTTCCTCTGAGTCAGGCGCTGTGCTTGCCGCCTCTGGAGGAGGGTCTCCTCCAGTTTGCAAGTGGGGGGTCCACGCTGTGCCCTAGTCTGGGGGCAAGGCCAGCGTCCACGGCTCTAGAGCACTGAAAGCAACAGGGCAGGGGAAGGGGAGGCCACGGGCGTGGACGAGGCCATGGGCGTGGACTCCGCCCCAGTGGGAGCCCCAGGTCCACCCCCCACCCACCTTGTGCCTCCCCCGCCCCAGGTAATCACACAGCTGCACTCCACCGACACAGTATTGCTCAGAGATATTATTCCCCAAGTTGGAAAAAAAAAAAAAAAACCCAAACCAAAAAAACCCAATGCTATTATGAGCAGAGTCTATTGAAAGACAGGCTGAGAGCATTTTGGAGATGCATTGCTGTTAGTCGGTTTTATGGCACATTTGCATTTAAATAGATTCTTTAACTCTTTTTCTGAACTTCACAATAATACAGCCTTAAAATGCTGACTAATAGGGTGGCGGGTGCTTAATTTTCGCTTTAATTTTAACACTGATACATTGTCTTAATCGTAGCCTTTCTGGCTCAAATGACACTTGCAAATGCAAGTTTTAAATTTGTTTTTTCTTCTTTTTCGTTAAAAATCAGAGAGTTTCCAGGGGCGCCTGGGTGGCTCAGTGGGCTGAGCTTTTGGACTCCCATACACAGTTAAATTATGAAAGAGAGGAGTTAAGAAAAAAAAAGAAGAGGGGCACCTGGGTTAAGCCTCTGCCTTCAGCTCAGGTCATGATCCCAGAGTCCTGGGATGGAGCCCCACATGGGGCTCTCTGCTCAGCAGTGAGCCTGCTTCCCCCCTCTCATTCTGCCTGCCTCTCTACCTACTTGTGATCTCTCTCTACCAAATAAGTAAATAGAATCTTAAAAAAAAAAAAAAAATCAGACAGTTTCGAGATCTGCGTTACAGAAAAGGTGCCCCTCTTGTCGGCCAGTCCAGCTGTCCCAGGTCTGAACTCTTCCTGGAAGTCAGCGGGTCTTGTCTCCCACCTCCTGACCTTGGCGAGCTGCAGCATCCAGCTCGGGAGCTCTGCCAGGAAGGAAGGGTTCCCCAAGGCGAGAGCCACACCTGTCCTCAGCCTCAGCCAGTAGCCTACTCGGACTGGCTCGGACCGGCTCGGACCACGTCTCAAGAGCTGAGGATTACATTTTTAGGAAATCTGCGAGCCAGTTCCTCAGCCATCATTATTAAAAATTATATCATGTAAACTTCTAAGTAAACAGAATATATTAAAAATGAAGGTAAAATATACTCAAAACTCATTACTTCATTCTGGTTTTATTACTATCTGTGTCCTTGAGTTCATTCACATCCGTGGTGGAAGGACCATATAATGGTTTTCAGTCAGGTTATGCTGGTGGCTTAAAATTGGCCCCAGTGGGAGCATTTATAAACCAGGTCCCCTTTTTTTCAAAGAGGCATTTGCTAAGCGTGTACCAGCACACCACCGAGAGCAACTGACCCAGCCCTGAGTAACTAGGGGCCTTCTTTCTGTCTTGTTGTCCACCCAGGGCCAGACAGCCCCAGGTGGCCTCCTCCCAGAACAGTGGCTCTCAGCATTCCAGGGGAGGCTTGGCCTGTGCCAAAGGCCGAGGTGATTTCTCTCGATGTAGCCCAAAGCAGCAGACAAAAGCAGCTGAATGAGACTGCTAAGGGGGTCTGCCCTGTTCCCTGCACACTCCCTCACTCTCCGGACTCGGAGAAAACTCCCCACAGGGATCTCTGCCCACTCCTCTCCTTCAGCCTGGGACCCACCTTGCCTAGGAGCTACGTGGGGGCCTCAGGCCCAGCCAGTGTTCTGATCCGGACAGCCTCCCAAGGTTCTGGCCTCCCACCTGGATGGCAACAGCAGCATCTCCCTGATACCTCAGCTCCTTCTTCGGTCTTCTTCCCACGGGGCCCTTGTGATGGCCCTGCTCTTCTCCAGGACCCATACTGGCTCCCTACCCCAACCCTCAACAACTCTCCTCTCTGGCTCTCAGGCACCCATCCTACCCTGCAGCCCAGTCACGGTGCTTACCACGAGGGGCTTCAAGAGAGGGAGCGTGAGGAACACCTCTGCATATAGGAGTTGGTTTAAAAAGAAACAAATGCCCATTCTGACATTTGTCCTGACATTACCCAAAAAGCGAAGCATTCTTTTTGTCAAAAGAGAGTCATTGAAATGGTCCCAGATGCCAATTGCCAGACTTTTCTACCCCGTGGCCTCCCTCCTCCGCTACTGCTCTCCTCTCCTTCCCCCTCCCTTTCTAAATCCTGTCCCTGCCCCAGGGCCCACATGAAGGCCAACACCACCTCCCAATCCTTCTCGCCTTGAAACAAAGGATGAGAAAGGCAGCTAGAGAAGAGGCACCGTATCGCTACCATGTTCCAGGGTGGGATGCCAGCCCGTGATACAGGACTCGTCCAAACGTCCTGTGACTCTCATCCACACACTCATCTAGGGCATAAAAGGCCAAAAGTTGGGATGGACGGGTTGCCCTTCACCTTGAGTACAGAGGGAGGCTCTACCAGAGCCCTTGAAGAGCTTGATCAGCATTCTCTGTGGTTTGGGGGGCACCACGGACACATGTGCGGCGCCTGCCTGGAAAATGAGCAAGTGAGAGGCAGGCGTGCCACCCTAGGGTGACATCAAGGCAGAGCGAGCTGAGTTTTAAAGGATGGCCAGAAGTGAGAAAAGCCTAGAAGATTAGGGAGGGCATCAGGAGCAGGAGGAGCAGAGCACAAGCGCAGAGGCTCCAGTGGAAATGGTGCGCTCCAACCTCAGGGGCCCCCACAGGCTGGCAGAACAGCAGAGGGTCTTGCCAGCAAGAGTTCGAGGCCCTGGAGTAGGCACCCCGGGCCCGGTCAGCACCCTGCCTCCTCAGCCACTCCCCCTCCTGCTCCGTCTCCCATGCCAGCCTCCCCAGGGCCACTTCGTCTGTGTCCCCTGACCTCTCCAGATTTTAATCCCCTCTGTGCTGTGACAGCTGTCAGTTCAAATGCCACCTCTGGGCTCCTCCTCCTCCACATCTCCACTCCACACCTCCAACCAACTTTTCGAGCACAATACATCCGACTCTGAGCTCATCATTTTTCCTTCAAAACCTGTTCTGTTTTTCCTCATCTCTGACTCACAACACCATCCTTCCAGCCAGAAGTCAGGGGCTTCCTCTGTCCACATAAAATGTATCCCCACACCTGGCTGGCTGCCTGTCCAGTGGTCACTTAAGTCCAGTCATTTCTTGCCATCTCCAGTGCGACCTCCCATTCCAAACAGCCAGCATCAGCTCTGAGCCAGACACCTGGCCCTCAGCTGTCCCCTGCATGCTCTACTCCCCATCTTTTATCCTTTACATAGTAGCCAGCATGATTTTTCTGAAAATGTAAACCAAACAGTATTGCTCCAAGGCTTAAACCTTCCAATTGCTCCCCATGGCACCCAGAATTAAAGCTGCAGCTCCACCGTGGCCCGGGAGGCCCTGTGTCTCTGTCCTTTCCACGCTCCAGACTCATCATGTGCCCTCCCAGGGCCACAGTGACCCTGTCCTCCTCTGCCCTCACCGTGGAACACCTCTCCTGACCTGGGGTTTATGCACACACTGCTCTTCCCCAGCTCTCATTCTTCAGGACTCAGCTTAAATCTCTCCTCCCTGGGGACAACTTCCCTGGTCTCCTCACTGCCTTCACAGAGATGTCTTCCCCCTGCTCCCACCCCTTACCATCCCGGTGCTCAGTTTTCTTCACAGCGCATTGCATTTTGCTGTCCTCTCACGCATCCCAGCTAAGGATCCAACTGTGGTACGGAGAGCTGTCCTAGGTGCTGGACACCCAGCTAGGAAAACCCTGAGCCTCCTTGTCTCCAGGAGTCCAATCCCACCCCACTCTTCATTCTGCCAAAATTTAGGGGCCACCACTGGGGTTTTCCTCTCCTTCCCACCTTCTACTTACCTTATCAGTGGAGGGCATTTCCATTCCCTTCCTTGCATCAACAGCAAGACACCTCCCTGTCCCCACCCAGGGCCAAATCTGACCTTGTAGCCTCCAGGGGCCCCCCACCAAGCTGCCCAGCGAGGTGGCTTCTGGATTATGAAAGGGGCCTTGTCCACAGATACCACAGCCTCACTGAATAGTGGGGGCAGAGAAGTGGGGAGGAGGAGAGGCAGCGATGTATGACTGGGCTTGGGGCTGTCTCTTACCTCCTTGCTTAATCTCCTTGATAAGGTTTATGTGATTTTCAAAGAGCTTCCTAAAGCCTGTTTTCTTTGTCTGTAGGTTTGAGGATGGAATGCTCTGACATCTTCCTGGCTTGAGGTCCAGGGGGGTCTGGATAAACCAAGGCATTTTTGTGAGGTTGAAGAAAGGTAACCTGGAGTACACAGCTGGCTCAGTCGGTAGAGCATGTGACTCCTGATCTTGGAGTGGTGAGTTCAAGCCCCAAGGGGGGATGTAGACATTACTTAACAATAAAACTTTAAAAAAAAAAAAAAAAAGGAAGAGGAAAGGAAGAAAGCTAACCTTTAGGAGTTTCTTCTGTTTTTGTATTGTTTTTCTTGTTTTGTTCACTTCCTATTGTGGAAAATTTTAAACATATAGGAAAAACAGAGCTAACGGAATGATAAACCTCTATATACCTCCCTTCACGCCAGTCCTGGCTATCTTTACGCCACCCCCCAGAGGATTATGTTGAAGCAAATTCCAGAATTCGAAACATCTCACCTGCACATAGTCTCACAGCACCTCTGAGAGATAAGGAATCTTTTACATAAATATAATCCCAAGAACCACATCTAAAAATTTTTGAGAATTTCCTCATGGCATCAAAGATGCAATCAATATTCATGTTTCCCTGGTTGTTTCATAAAGGGTTCTATTTTTGTGTTGTGTTGAAATCAGAATCCAAGTAAGGTCCACACTTCACTACTGGTTGAAAAAGCTCATGAATCTCTCTCTTTTTTTTTTTTAGATTTTATTTATTTATTTGACAGAGAGAGATCACAAGTAGGCAGAGAGGCAGGTAGAGAGAGAGGAGGAAGCAGGCTCCCCACGGAGCAGAGAGCCTGATGCGGGGCTCGATCCCAGGACCCTGAGATCATGACCTGAGCCGAAGGCAGCGGCTTAATCCACTGAGCCACCCAGGCGCCCCTCATGAATCTCTTTTAATGTATAACTTCCCTTCCAACTTATTTTGCTCTGGTAATGTATTTGTTAAAGAATATGCTTCAGCTGGGGTGCCTACTGGCTCGGCCGCTGGGCATCTGCCTTCAGCTCAGGTCATCGTCAGGTCCTGGGATCGAGCCCTGCATCAGGCTCCCTGGCTCAGAGAGAGGCCTGCTTCTCCCTCTCCCACTACCCCTGCTTATGTTCCTTCTCTCACTGTGTCTCTGTCAAATAAATAAATAAAATCTTAAAAAAAAAAAAAAAGAATATTCTTCGGCTGAAGACATTCTCTTCCTCTCTTGCCCTTGTCTCCCTTCCTGTGAGAGTCTGGGTTCCTCTTTGCTTTGTCTTTCCTGAGAGCCAGGCAGGGGAGAGGCGGGGGGGTCTAGCTGTGACGGCATCAGTCATGTCACCCCCTTTTCAGAGAATACAGCCCTTCCACAGCAGCCCTGGCACTCCAGCAGCCTCAGTCCCCCAGGGTCCCATCTCTCCGAGGCACCCTGCCAGCCCTTGATGTCTGCACTGGGTGGGGGCAGCCAGTGGGATCCAGGGGCTTGTCCGTGTCCACCAGGGACCACAGTCTTGTGGCACTGAGAGAGGCCGTGCCCGAGAAATGTGTCTTGGTGAGGGTTCAGACTTGAGTGAGGTGATCTGGGGGAGAGCTCAGGGGTCGAGCCATTCCCTCTGGAGTGGGGGCCGTCTGGCAACAGAGGAAAAACGCATTTCGTCCAGGAGTCGCAGGGCACAAAGTGGGCTAATGCTGTCATCAGTGAAGAAGTCATTTGCCTTCGTCAGGAATGGGGACGGTCGCTGGTCTTCAGGTGGGGGCAGGATTCTGGGCGGCTGTCCGGCTCAGGTGCGGTCAGGGACTGTCCTGTTGCTAGCTTCATCTGTCCGATCACAGAGCAGCCTCCTCTGATGTGGGTCAATGGGAGAACACGGTGGCCTGGTGGTGGGGGCCAGGACAGCTCCCAGCTCCCAGCCCACAGGGCACCCGCTGGACGTGTGGTTTCTGTCCCTGGAGCCCGGGGGCCAGCCTCCGGCTCTCGGGGCCTACGGGCTGCTCAGCTCCCCCAGCGTGCTAGGCCAGGAACCACATAGGTGTCTGTTTCCTGAGTCCATGGCCTTCCCTCTCTGCAGCACTCTCTGGGACTGGTCCCTTTACCTTTGGGGGCTTATGTCTTTTTTAAACAATTGTTTTGTTCCTTGACTATCAGAGGACTTCAGGGAGGGAGCAGAGGCAGGTGATCCCACAGCACAGAGCCCCTGGAGCTCTGGTCTGGGCCTCTGTGGCCAGAGAATCAAGCTTCAGTGAAGTCCTGGCCTCCATGAGAGGAGCCTGGTGCTTAAGACCAGAAAAGCCCTCCGTTGTGAAACAATGGAAATATGGGAACCAGGGGCTGATACCGGAACGAGAAGGTTCCAGTTCCCTTATTTAACGAGAACTGCACTTTTTTCTGCTGGCATTCTGCTTCATCATCTGATTTTGCCCCGAGGGCTGTGTCATCACAGGAGAACCTCCTGGACTCATTTGTTCTCCAGAGCAGATTCCCATGGTAGAGGAACTTGGTTTCTTTCTATCTGGAGCAGCAGAAATATCTGCTTCTTAGAAACTGTCAAAGTAGCGAATGGATACTTCAATAAGAACCGAACGTCTCGTCTGTGAGATCCAGTATTTTTAATTAGCTACCTGGACAGCTACTTGTCTTCTTTAAGGTATAAATTATTAAAGGCCACGGGAGGGAAAACGTCCATGTAATGCAATGACATGCTCACACCATTTATGTCTCAGTAATGTGGCTTTGCTCTGTTGTACTCTGTGGAGAAATAATGGCAATATGATAAAAGAATCATCACTAGTGTGTGCTCCCAGGGAGCCAAGAATGTTCCACCGCCGTCATAATTACACATCCCTGGAAATGTGTGAAAGGCGCAGAAGACATCTTTGTGGCTATCATTCAAGAAGCAAGTCAGTTCTGGGGATGGAAAGTCTGATTCGGGTTCTGCAAATCCCCAAATATTTCATGGGGTTCACGGCACGCCCACTGAGGAGAAAGTGGGAGACCACTGGGGCCAGGGCTGCAGCAAACGGGCTGAGATGAAATCGATTTACAACCCCTTTTTAAAAAAGCTCATTCCTCTCTGTGTAATCACATTTTTAAGGAGCTGTATGTGTGTGTAGGCTGGGATTCGCTCCTGGAAGTGAATGTAATCTCTGAATACAACATGAGGAGGGCATGTCATTGGAAAGCAACCGTTGTCCTTAACAGTGATACAATATTAACAATAGCGTCACCTGCTGTGATTTGTAGGGCAACCCTGCGGTGCCACATATGGCCCACATTTATTGTCCCCACAGCGCTGTTAAGCCAGTGAGGAAAGAAAGCCAAAGAAGCTGATGATGTTACACAGGTAGGGAGTGATGATGCTCTGGTCAAACCTGGATCTGACTCGGCTCAGGGTCTCCTCCTCCAGGAAGCCTTCCCTGACCTCTACAAGCCCTCTATGTGGCGCCTGCATCATACCCTGGCACCTGCTATGCATCTGCCCCCCATGCTAGATGATAAGACCAGGCTGGGAACTTCTTCCTCATTTATTCCCAGTGCTGGCCCAAAGCAGCCTCTGAATATATTCCTCCAAAATGAACGCTATGTCAAGTCATGCCTCTCCTTCCTTTGCGGTCAGGCGCTGCTACCTCTCTGTCCCTGAGTGGCCCTCTGAGTCATGCTCACGGGCTCCTGGGGTGTGAACTCTGCAAAAGGGGCCATCTCTTACAGATACAAATAAAGCGTGAAGTAAGCAGCCTTGGCAACGAGTCTTTTCTAAAAAAGGAACACAATAAGGGAGAAGGGGCAAATGTCGAGAGATAGCCAGCAGACCATGAGGACAACTGTCTGCAGAAGGACACATTTTGTAACTGAAGTCTTGCTGGCAGCTCCCTGCAAGAAAGCAAAGGCAGGAAGGGTCTGGGGAGTTCATTGTGAAGGTCAAAATTCTGTGCAGTTGGAGAAGTAGGGACAGCCCAGGACAAGGGGCCACAGCTCGAGGACTGAGGAGGCACAGAAAACCTCATTTTAAACTCGAATCCATATTTATATCCATATTTGAGGAGGAAAAAGCATTCAAGAGAAACGGACTGCATGGGTCTGGAGGGGAATGCCGGATAGATTAAATAGGGGTCATTATATCCGACACAACCGTGAAGTTCAGGCTCTGAGCTGAGACTGTCCGCCTCTGAATGCTGCTGGGCCACTTCGCAGTGTGTCAGATCTTGGGCTAGTCGTTAACCTGCCTGCCCCAGTTAAACCCTCTGTAAAATGAGGATGATGCTTACGTGCATTGAACTGGGTTGTTCTGAAGATTAAGAAGTTGATACCTGTGAGGCGCTCCGGTCGGTCCACATGGCCAGCATGGGCTGGAAACCTGCTGAACGTCAGCCCTGTGGCAAGTGCCGTGCATGGGCTAAGTCACAGGGTCCCCCGAGAGCCCCCAGGATCATCCCCATTTTACAGAAGCAGCAATGAAAGTAGAAGTTACTTACCATCCTTCCAAAGATCATACAGCAAAGAAGCAAAGCCAGGGGTTCAATCTGGATATTCTGGTACCAGGAACTTTCTTCTAACCACTGAGCTATTCTGGATCTCAAAAATACATTTCTGTCAGTATCAAGTCACCTGTTGTAAGTCGACTTGAACTGTTTTCCCAAGAAAAATCTATCGAAATCCTCACACCTGGTATCTGTGTGTTCTCATTTGGGTGGACTGTGCCCCTATACACACGTCTAAATTTGTTAGGAGCATTCCCCCATAGACAAGTGCTCAGGTCCTCTGTGATGCCACACATGGCCTTGGGTGATGAAAGCAAACCCAGCAAATGAAAATTCTATTTTACTCCCAAATAAATTCTTTCCTTTAAAGAAGAATTGATTACCTTCTGGCTCCACTGTTACCTTTGAAACACTGCTTGCCTCCTCTCTTCAGTGCCTCATCCCCCTCCACCATGATCTCTCTTGGTAGGAAGGAGAAATGAGGGGGAGGACACACTCTCCTTGTCACTTCCTTCCGACCGAGAAGCAAGAACTGGTTGGTGAGGTGGAGATGGCAGGACCCAGCGGTATGTCCCCTGGGGACAAGCAAGGATGGGGTCCAGGGCACACCCTGGGTCTCTAGAGACAATCTGAGCCGGCAGGTGGAAGCCAGAGCTCAGCAAGGAACTCTGGCTCTGACAAGGAACTGCTGAGCAGATAAAAGCTAGAAATCTCTACAGCCACTGAAGACCATGCCTGAAGCGGGGAGGCAGAATATAGAATTCACAGCTGGACAGCATTTTTATAAAAGAATGGAAGGACACCAACTGCCATATTACAGAGGTTGATTGCGAGTGGAGATGGCTTCTGTTTTACTTTCATTTTATTTTGCTCTGTTATTTTTTGGTGCTTTCCGTATGTTCTGCAATCAACACCTGTGACTTTTGGAATTAGAAAAGTTGTTTTTAAGAATATGTGCGTGGGGTGTGGAGAAGATGGTATATTTTGTAAGACCTCATGAGTGATGACGTAAGAGTCACCGTATGAAGGATCACTCTCGAAAGACAAGCTATAAACTTCAAAATTTTACTGTGAAAAAATATTTTGCAACTGATAAGAAATGTTGAAACCTTGGACAGCAAAGAACTTGTCAGTGTCTGCACTATTAGGAATCAGTGAGCACACTGCTGACTTGGCGCCCTTACGCCCTCCATTCCCTCTGCCCCAGCACTTCCCCCAGACTTCCACCTGGCCTCCTCCCTCAGTGTCTGCTCCAGGTTTCTGCTCCAACACTGATCAGACTACCCAGAATAGAAACGCACCTCCTACACCCTATCACATGTGTGTCTGTTGTCTTCTTCCCCTCCCTGCAAAGTCATCTCTGGTAGCGGGGACTGTACCATTTGTTCATTGCTATACCCCTGGGGCCCGAAAAGGAGATACAATAGGTACTCTCTAACTATTTGCTGAAGGAAGGAAGGATAAATTAATGATAAATTAACAATAAATTAACAAATGCATGCATGAGATCAGTTAGATATTCTTGGGAGTGGTTCAAGTGTCATCTTCTGGCACCGGGTCAGGAGACCCAGGTCCCCTCCCCACTGGCCCCTGAGAATGACACATTCATTAGGCTCTCAAAATGAAGCCATGGCCTTAGCCCCAAACTCCAATGTATTCA
The DNA here is from genome assembly GCF_922984935.1 of Meles meles. Taxonomy (NCBI): domain Eukaryota; kingdom Metazoa; phylum Chordata; class Mammalia; order Carnivora; family Mustelidae; genus Meles; species Meles meles. The sequence goes on from NC_060077.1 coordinate 59,140,328, forward strand.
GCCCCTGGTGAGTTCTTCCAGTCCCTGAGAAAAAGAACTTAGACATGTAGAACACAGACTGCGGCCCCTAAAGGCTCATTCCCACTAAAAGGAACCAGGATTCCTTAGAGAAAATGGCTGATTCCAGATGCGAGGCCAAAAGTATACAGCATAAGCCTGGTACATTTTGTGAGCCTGAAAACAAGGAGCTCTCAGCTATTAGCCAAGCAATGACAAACACAACCCAAGAGCCAGCTTGAAGGGTCTCTCCCACCGGCCAGAGATGAGACCATTTGAATAATGATAACAATGTTCTGAAACATATCAACTATATGAAAATCGATGAGTTCATATTGATATTTTAAAAAAATTAATTGATCATCTTGGGAAGTTGCTAAGGCACAAATTTCTTATTCTGAAAATCGATAAAAGAAAGGAAAGAACTGAGTATTTATCCTGCTTTCCTCTACAGACTATATTTCAAGATAATCAAATAAAGAAGGAATGTTTCTTTCTCTAGAAAGCCGTTCAAGCTAATAAATGAAGAAGCAATGAGATAATTAGAAAATCACCATTTTGTGAATTCCTAATGAAAAACAGATCCAGGTAGTAGTAATTAATGACCACAAACCATTCACTAAAAGTCAATGGAGGATATTATAATGGATGGATCAGGGTGAAAAATTAAACCCATGGATCAATGTTAGTTAGCATCTCCAAAAGTGGGCGACCAGACTTTATGTGCTTGCTGGGGGTACTCAGCATGACTGAGGAAGTCATTTTGGAAAAAGGAAACTGAAGTCTGGATCGAATCTAGGCGTTGACTCTAATTCCCAGGAGAAGGAGCGATCAAGGATAGAGTAACAGTCCCAGGAAGCAGCAATAAGCCAAATCCAGAAATGTTAGAGACCCTACTAGACAAAGAACTCAGGTTTTTCAATAAACATCTCGTTTAAAAAAAGACAGGACGGTGTCCTTAGATCAAAGGAGACTTGAGACGTCACAACACAATACGGTGTGCAGTCCTTATTTTCATTCTGATTTGAACAAAAAAACTACAAAAATGTGTTTTTGAGATAATCAGGGAAACATGACTATAACCCAGATATTAGAAACTATTAGAAATTACTTATTTGGCTGAATATAATAATATTGTGGTTAGAATTTTTAAGTTATTACTTTGAGAGATACATATTGAAGTACTTGCATGTAAAATTACATGTTATTTGGGACTTGCTTTAATATACTCGGGCAAAATACGTAAGCAGGAGAAGAGCTGAGACAAGAATGCTGAAAGGTGACTGGGTCTTTGTCGGTGTAGCTGTTAGCCCCTGTAGTTTTATACCTGTGTAGTATCTTATCCGTCTGGAAGAGAGGAACGGTTTACTTTTTAAAAAATTTTCTTATTGTAGACCAACGCTTTTATAAAGTACAATAAAAGTGAACTGCCAAAACAGCTACATGATTTAAAAAAAAAAAAAAAAAAGACATTTGGGGCGCCTGGGTGGCTCAATGGGTTAAAGCCTCTGTCTTCGGCTGGGGTCATGATCCCTGCTTCCCGCACCCCCCACCCCGCCCCTCTGCCTGCCTCTCTGCCTACTTGTGATCACTGTCTGTCAAATAAATAAATAAAATCTTTAAAAGAAAAAGACATTCAACATAAAAATTTTTAAAATTTTCATTGCGTTCAACAACATAAAATTGTATTTCAATAAGTGTAATCAGAACAAACGTACCATATGGAAATAGAAAAGAATTCTTTAAACCATATTTGTTTTCCATTCCATTATATAAGTGGTGAATTTGGAGAATTGCTATTTTACATTCATAAAGTCTTGCAATTCCCCAAGCATAGCTCAGAGAGTTATGAGTAACATAGAGATTCCCTGCATTAAATGTCTCTGCACACAGTTTGAACAAAAATCATATATGTCAATATTTAAAGTTTTTAGTGTGCCAAGTGAGCTTGCTTCGTGCTTGTTAAATGATCTAACCTCGTCTAGGTTGCTGACAGTACTCTCACAGGGGATAACGTACATCTAAACTTTTCTGTGTTTTGTTGTCGTGACACTTCTAGGAGAGAAAGCAGCCTCACGGAAGCGTGTTGACGGGGATGGCAGTAGAGCATTTACAGTAATTTCAGCAAGCTCAGCGCATCCTTTTAACTTCCATCAAAAATGGAACAAATAATGCTGTATTTTAAGAATTCGTCTCCAGTCTTTGATCAGTAGCCAGTGCCAAAAATTTATCCTGTAAAGTTGTAGTTCAGTTTAAATTACCCAGATCTTCTGAAAAAAATAGATCCCAAAGCCATAGTTTCCTTACATGTTTATAATCTTTTGATGGAAAATAAAATTCAGATGCATAGATGTACAAGTGTACAGTAACAGGTTACCATCAACATTTCTGACTGTTGTTGAAATATGTCATGAAAACCTATAGAAAATCTAACTTTTGTTTTTACCTTTTGATCTTTTGTTGCATTCCCTTGTTATTTTTTTTAAGATTTTATTTCTTTATTTGGGAGACAGAGACAGCACAGAGGGAGACTGAGAGGGAGCAAACCCCCTGCTGAGCAGAGAGCCTGATCTAGGGCTTGACCCCAGGACCCTGAGATCATGACCCAAGCCTAAGGCAGACGCTTAACCAACTGAGCCACCCAGACACCCCTCCTTTGTTGTTGTTGTTGTTGTTGTTTTTTTAATGTATTTGACGGAGATCACAAGTAGGCAGGCAGAGAGTGAGAGGGGGAAGCAGACTCCCCGCTGAGCAAAGAGCCCAATGCAGGACTCCATCCTAGGACCCTGGGATCATGACCTGAGTGGAAGGCAGAGGCTTTAACCCACTGAGCCACCCAGGTGCCCTGTTGTTGTTTTTTGTTTGTTTGTTTAGTTTTTTTTTAAAGATTTTATTTATTTATTTGACAGACAGAGAGAGATCACAAGTAGGCAGAGAGGCAGGCAGAGAGAGGAGGAAGCAGGGAGCCCGATATAGGGCTCGATCCCAGGACCCTGGGATCATGACCTGAGCGGAAGGCAGAGGCTTTAACCCGCTGAGCCACCCAGGCGCCCCCCTGTTGTTGTTTTTTTAAAGATTTTATTTATTTATTGACAGAGAGAGACAGGGAGAGAGGGAACACAAGGAGAGGAAGTGGGAGAGGGAGAAGTAGGCTTCCTGCTGAGCAGGGAGCCTAATGCAGGGCTCCATCCCAGGATACCCAGATCATGACCTGAGCCAAAGGCAGATGCTTAAGGACTAAGCTACCAGGCACCCCTCCTTTGTTATTTTTAAGCAAGTTTTAAAGTCATTAAAAATATCTACACTATCAGACAAATCAGCAAGTCTGGATGTCAAACATCTTTAAACACTGAATCAAGCTGATTCTTTATCTCACAGAAATATAACAAATTCTTTCTACATTTTATTCTGACGGAATTCTCTCCACAACAAACACTACCTCAGCACGAAATAAGAAATTAGGTTCCACTTCTATCTAGCACAGAAAAGCAGGATGATCTTTAATTTAATGCATTTGCCTTTATGGAATTCACAGATTCTTCATTAATTACTAAGTACACCAGTTCACCTGATTTTTTGGTTTTGGTTTTGGTTTTCTGGTGTAGCAAGACTTTCTCAATGAAGGAAGCAGTACATTGGTTAACGAGCACCTTAATCCAGATGACAGTTCTGGAACATTCTGCGCCCTCAGCTGTGCTAGCAGAACACACTCTCCTGCACAGAACTTTAGTTCCAGACTACATCTGTTGACCATGTATTCTTTCATAGTTTTATACAGTAGTTCAGAGCTAGTTGTATTAATTGGCAAAGAAGTTAAAAAGAGCTGTTCATATCACCAGCAGATTCAAGCTGCAGATGTACTAGAATTGCCACATTAGCTAATCTGTGCATTCTTTAAGCTACAATGAAAAACTGTTCACTGGTTTATTTGCTCTATGGTTGGATTATTCAGCAGTTCCTGACATGTCAAGCTATGGTGGTTGAAATACGGCATCAAAATAACAGGGTTAAAAAAAAAACCACTGGAGAGCCTCCTCCTGGCTCAGTCTGTACAGCAGGTGACTCTTAACCTCGGGGTGGTGAGTTTAAGCCCCAAGCTGGGCCTAGAGCAGACTTAAAAGAACTATATAAAAGTAGAAAATAAACCACTGGATTGTCATTTTCCCAGTTGAGCTAATAATTTGGTAAGTTAAAAACAAACTTGATTTTTTAAAAGTTATAAAAATAAATGCTTACATTTCTCCTATTTTTGTACACTTTCAGATTCTAGTTGCCAAACTCAACTTAAAATTATGCCTGTTGTAACGTGTATCTGGTACGTAGGTCACACCATACGCAAGTCATCACGTAAGTGTAACAAACCCAAAGTGGTCTACACCCTGCTCCTTGAGATGCGTCCAGTGACATACACGTTGAGGTCATGGCAATGTCATACTGCTATGAAAGTGTCTCAGCGTTCACCCTCAACTTCTCTGCTTAACTCCTCATGAATCAGAATGAGATTGGGGACACCAGGGTCCATGGACTACAGTCTGAGCAGCACTTTATCGTACTACTCTCTCCCCCTCCTTTTGTGTGTTTATCTGTCTTCTATCACTGCGTAACAAATCGCCACAAACTCTGGGGCTTAAAACAACACATATTTATTATCTCACAGTTTCCATGGGCTAGGAGCCCAGGAATGCTTAGCTGGGTCCTCTGCTCAGCGTCTGACAAGGCAACAGTGCAGTATCAGCTCAGCGGGGTTCCACCTAGTGCTCAGCTTGGGAAGGATGCGCTTCTGAGCTCACTCAGGCTGCAGACACATTCAATTCCTGCAGCTGTAGGACCGGGGTCTGTGCTCCGATGGGCTGCCACTCTCCATAGGCAGTTCCAGTATGGCTGTTGGCTTCACTAGGGCCAGCAGGAGAAAGGTCTATTGCTTTGAGTTTCTTCTGCTTTGAGTTTGCCTGATGAGGTCATACCCACTCTGGTAAATCTCTCTCTCTTCATGAGCTTAAGGTCAATTCATTAGGGACTTTAACTACATTTGCAAAGTCTCTTCGCCTTTGCCATACAATGAAACCTAATCATGGCCATAACATTAGGAGGTGGTAAACATGGAATTCTGCCTATGGGGTATGTTTAAAATTTCTTTAATAATAACAAAATAAATTATATAAAGAATATGTAATATAGAGAGACTATATAATAAGTTATAGATAGAAAACTAAAAATTTGTTAGAACCAATCGACTTTAGTACAGCTGCGGGATATAAAATCAATTTATAAAAATCAGTTACATTTCTATGCACTAATAACAAACCATCATAAAGGAAAATTGAGATTTCCCATTTATAATTGCATCAAAAAGAATAAAACACCTAGAAATAGATTTAACCAATGAGGTGAAAGAACTGTACACCAAAAACTATTATAGTACACCGATGAAAGAAATTGAAGAAGACACAGATAAATGAAAAGATATTATGTGTTCACTGATTGGAAGAATTAATATTGTTGAAATGTCCATACTAAAGCAATCTACAGACTCACCATTATCCCTATCAAAATTCCAATATAATTTTTCACAGAAATAGAACATCCTAAAATTTGTATGGAACCACAGAAGACCCCAAATAGCCAAGGCAATCTTAAGAATAAGGTTAAAGCATCACATTCCTAGTGCAAACTATATTACAAAGCTATAGTAATCAAAACAGTATGACATTAGCAAGAAACAACAACACATAGTTCAATGGAACAGAATAGAGTCCAGAGATAAACCCAGGTATGCATGGCCAATTAATTTACAACATAGGAGCTGAGAATATAGAATGGAGAAGGGATAGTCTCTTCAATAAATGATGTGAAGTGGGCAGTCACATGCAAAAAAATGTAACTGGACCATTATCTTACACCCATATACAAAAATCATCTCAAAAATGCTCTAAAATCTTGAACATACTACCTGGAACCATAAAACCAGAAGAAAACACAGGGGGCAAGCTCCTTGACATTGGTCTTGATGATGATTTTTTGGACTTGACATTAAAGCAAAGGGAATAAAAGCAAGATTTAACAAGTGGGACCACATCAAACTAAAAAGCTTCTGCATAGCAAAGAAAACCATCAACAAAATGAAAAGGCAACCGGCAGAATGGAAGAAAATACTTGCTCATCATGTATCTGATAAAATGTTAACATCTAAACTCTAAAGAACTTGCACAACTCAATAGCAATAAAACAAAAAATCTGATTAAAAAATGGGCAGAGGAACTGAACAGTTTTCAAAAAAGGACATACATAAGGCAAACAGGTACCTGAAAAGTACTCACCATCACTCATCAGCAGGGAAATGCCAATCAAAACCAAATGAAACATCACCTCATATTGTTAGAATGGCTGTTACCAAAAAGACAAGAAATAACCAGTATTGGTGATGGGGAGCAAAGAAAAGAATGCTTGTGGACTGTTGGTGGGAACATTCATTTGGTGCAGCCGCCACGGAAAACTACAGTCTAACAGTCCTACCTCTTGCATTTGTACAAGAAAAATGAAACCGTCTTTAAAATAGGAGCACCTGGCTGGCTCAGTCAGTGAAGCAAGCAACTCTTGATCTCAGGGTTGTAAGTTCAAGCCCCACATTGGATGTAGAGATTACTCTTAAAGAAATCTTTTAAAAATTAAAAAAAGAGAGAGAAAGAGAAAATGTCTTTAAAATAAAAATAGAAAGAAGCATTTACAGAAGGAGCAGAACGACAGTGTCACGTGGTCCTCTCTCTCATCACACTGGCACTAGACAGTCTGCCGGCCAGGGAAGCAATATTCCTGCGCTCTGCTGGTCAGAGGCTTCAGTGCTATTGGTGGGGCTTTCAATTAGAGCTCCAGGGGCCTGTCTTTGCTCTTACCTTGTCAACATTCCCAGCAAAACTTGGACGGTTCTTCAATTTTCCAACAAAACTAAGCTGGGAAGAAGAGAGAAAGTGATAGACAACAGAGTGAAGATTTAGAATTATGTTGGGAGTCAGGAATGTCAAGTTAACACTAAAAAAGATTAATTTGTAAAAGCAGGAAGGTCAGGTTTTACTCAGACATTCTCCAAATCACGAATACATTGTGAGAGTGGGGGGACGTGAAAGAATTCCTGTGAAAAAAGGACCTGGTGATCTCAGTCAAGGGCCCCAGGTTAACCAGGAGTTTGATGCGGCAGCTAAAAACAATGGGTCCAAGCTGGGCTTGGATTAAGCTCTCCAGGGAGCAGGCAGCTGAGACCAACCGCCCCATGGGCAGCTGTGAGGGTATAATGCTTGAGCACCGTGCCCAGCCTCTCCCTCCTCCTTTTTTTTTTTTTTTTTAAGATTTTATTTATTTATTCGACAGATCACAAGTAGGTAGAGAGGTGGGCAGAGAGAGAGGTTTGGGGGTAGGGGGAAGCAGGCTCCCTGCTGAGCAGAGAGTCCCATGCGGGGCTCAATCCCAGGACCCTGAGACCATGACCCGAGCTGAAGGCAGAGGCTCAACCCACTGAGCCACCCAGGCGCCCCCTCCCTGACTCTTTAGGCAGCTCTGTCCCTATACATGCAGGGGCCTCTTCTGTATCCATACACCCCAACCTCCAGCAGCTCCTGACGGCCTACAAAACCTTGGCCTGATAGAGCTCTCCATATCTTGGTCAGCCCCTCCTTCCAGCATTCTTCTCCCTACTCTCTCCTACACGTGTCAACCAAATAGGAGATCTCTCCATTCCCTGTCATTCTCCCATCCCATCGCTGGCTGCCGTCTCTCTTCACAGTCTTCCAGCTGCACCTGCAGAAAGTTCCAGTCCTTCCTGCCCCTGGTCTGACCACCTCCACGTCCAATTTCCCACCCACAAAACTCCATGTTTTTGTTCTGCTCTTATGGAGATTTATATATATATATATATATATATATATATATATATATATATATAAAAATTTTTTTTTTTAGCTTATTTTAAATCACATCTGATTTGTGAGTGTTGGGATTTCTGGGTGAAATTCTGAGGTTCATCTGGTGGAATGAGGCAGAAGGAGAGCTAGAAATGCCTGTATCATGCTTCTCCTCCGGCCTTCTCTTCATGGGGCCTGAACTGAGGAGTCTGTATGTAAAGAACACTAGCAAAATGAGAATAAAGTGCCATGATTAAATCTGAACTACTGCCCTTGATCCACAAAGTAGAACTCACTACGACAATTAAGTTGGAATAGGCCATCTTGGCTTGAAGTCGAAGTGAGATCCTTACTCCTTCCACCTCCACCTCCAGTAGAGAGACAGAGAGAGGCAGAGAGACAGAGAGGGATGGAGACAGCCCAAGTGGGCACTGGGTCCACTCACCAGAGTAGACACTGAAAGTAGAAACAGCAGGTAGCTAGCCAGTCACCAGGCCCCCAGTCTCGCCGTGATATAAAACAGGAAGCGGGAGAGGGTACTGCAAATGGGTAGTCATCTTTTTTCTTTTTTTTTAAAGATTTATTTATTTGACAGATAGAGATCACAAGTAGGCAGAGAGGCAGGCAGAGAGAGAGAGAGGAGGAAGCAGGCTCCCAGCCAAGCAGAGAGCCCGACGCGGGGCTCGATCCCAGGACCCTGGGATCATGACCTGAGCCGAAGGCAGAGGCTTTAACCCGCTGAGCCACCCAGGCGCCCCTGGGTAGTCATCTTTTAAGGCTCAGTCACCTAGCTCTCCAGTAAAACATGGCCCATTGACTACTCTGGGACCTACCCAACCGCAGGGGCAACTTCCCTCCAAGAGGGACACTGGGGCGGGGCAGAAAGAGAAGTGTGCAGAGAGGTGGAAGGTTGTTCTAGTTGCAACGAGTGGTTGCTGGGGAACTGGGCTATTGTGGTATACGGGAATAAATTATCTATTTATAATGTCCAATTCCTAGCAGATACTCCGTACATGGTACTCAATAAATTTTGTAGAGCTGAATTTGTGATTTGCATTTTAAAACTAGTATTGACAAGTTTGAGTCAGCCAGGGATATGGTATCCAGAATGGAGAGAAGTCGAAGAAATGGATAAAATGAGCCACAGTTGCAGAATCTGTGTTATTTCTAGGGGGAAGGGGGCTTTTTCTTTATTCCAGAAACAGGGTTGAACAAGGACTGATGATTGTGGCAACTACAGGGACACTGTTTACATCTCTAATAACGAACCAAGGCAAGGATGCGGCGCCCAGCCCCCAGCTCTTCCCGCAGAGGGAAGGGCTGCCTGGAGAGGCTGCCTGAGCTTAGAGCAACCCAGAGCAGATAACCCAGATAACCCGCTCTGAGTCAGGAATTACACTCAACGGCTTCCAAATCTGAGTCTATGAAAATGGACTTCATGTGGGATTTGAAAGAGATAAAAGGATGATTTAGCCAAATATTTAAAAGCCAGATTTAAATTTTTAAAATCCCATTTTTTAAAAAAAGGAATCCCATTTCTTTTTTCTTTATCCACCCGCAGATAATGAATTTCAAAGACATTTGTGCCCCACGTGTTTAATTATGTTGTATTATCACTGGGTCTATAGAGTCAAATATAATCAGTCTCTGGGAATATTGGGTTTTTGCACCATTATGTCCTGAAATCATTTATATCCAGGCTTAAAATGGATTAGAATCAACATAACTTTTTTTTCCTCTGTAAGTTCAAGGTTATGTATTACTTTGAAGTTGGTAACTAGCTTTATTTATAGGAACATAGCTGTCATTTGACTAAAAAAAAAAAAAATGCTACACCAGGTCTGACCATGGGCTCCAGACAAAGGCCAGATTTCACTGAAATTTCCACTTTTTTCTAACAGAGGATTTGTTGCAAAATTAACAAATCTGAAACAGTTCAGGGCAAACGATAGCCTGTATATGTTTAAATATACGAACTCATAAAAGCTACCATCTGAAGCCCAAGAGGCAGTCAGCTATTTGCAATTTTACAACTGGGTGATTGCTCTTTTAATTAATGTGATGAACTTGTGAGTTTAGTCAATTTAATTATAGAGGAAATAACTGCATTTTGTTTATTGCCTATTTGGTGTGATTAAAAATTTACTGGAGAAAAATCATCCATGAAAGGTATTTTAACATTTTTCTAAATGCCTCAATGACATTTGGTGGGGGGGAGGAGGGAAGAACCTTATTTTGTGTCTAATGTTGAGTTATTTTTCCTCATCACAAGCTGATCCAGATTTGGTCAGAACCAGCCTGTTGTAAATCAGAAGCTGCTGCCACAATTCACCAGAATAAAACAAATGAAAGATTGTTTATTAACTTGAGCCCCTTCTATTAGTCATTTGCTACAATTTTATTTTATAGTCTCCTTTCATTCTAATGCTTTCCCTGTCATAAAAATGTTAATAATTTCTCTTAGTATTTCATATTAATTTGTCAAACCAAGCTTAGACAACACTATCAAGCTGTTCTCCCAGAGATTTGGTGGGGGGTGGGAAACCAACTTGACATATGGTATCATGGGCCATGTGTCAAGTTTAATTTTTTTTAAAAACGTACATTGTGCACTTTCTCAGGCACCATCCCAGGCTGACAGTACTGGAAAAGCAACACAGACCGGATTTCCAGCTTTGGGAAGTCTCAGTCTGATAACCAAAGCATGTCAAGAAGCCTCAGTGTTACAATATTATAATATTGTACAAATACAAAATTACAATATTACAGGGTACTGAGGGTGGGACAGAGGAAGGGCACGGAGCTGGCGAACCCAAGAAAAAACAGGTTAATGAGGCATATTTTTAGACAGCTTTTGACGTCACCAAACTTAATTAAGAGTAATGGAATACCCTCAGGTCCCTTTTCATTTTAAAACGTGAAGAAACATATGGACTGGCTCGCTTTATGTGTCACTTGGCCTGGGTTATGGTTTGCCCAAATACTCAGTTAAAAATTCTTCTGGATGTGGGACACCTGGGTGGCTCAGTCGGTTAAGTGGCTGCCTTCAACTCGGGTCGTGATCCCAGCGTCCTGGGATCGAGTCCCACGTCGGGCATCATACTCAGTGAGGAGCTTGCTTCCTGAACCCTCTGCCTGCTTTGCCTCCTGCTCTCCCTGCTTCCGCTTTCTCTCTCTCTTTCTCTCTCTGGCCAATAAATAAATTAAAAAAAGAAAATTCTTCTGGATGTGTGGCTGAGGGTGTTTCTGGATGAGAGTACCATTTGAATCAGGAGGCTTGAGTAACCCCAACTGTTCTTGGAAATACGGTGGGCCTCATCTAATCCCACTAAGGTCTGAGTAATGGAGAATTCCTCTCTTGACCCATCTGAGCCGGGACGTGGGCTTCTGCCTTTGGATTCAGACCTGGCCTGGAAGTCACGTGATCCAGCATCCCGTCGCCTGCCTCAGACTCAGATGCAGCCTCCACAATCACATTAGCCAATTCCTTACCATAAATCTCTTCACATGTATATCCTATTGGCTCTATAGAGAAACCCTGACTAATACAACATCACGTGGTCAACCTGTGACTATCCCCTGGTTTCCAGTAGAAAGGATGTGGTTCTGCCTCCCTGAAGGGCTTCTGAATTCAAACAAGCTGAACGGATGCTACAGCATTCCTTTCATTGACCTAAAAGGACATGGGTGTTACACAGCATGTGCTGGTCAAGTTTTCCAGTTAGGGGAGGACAAATCCATTCCTCCCCAAAAGACTCCGGAGCAGTCTCCTTTCTCCTGCGACTTCCACCTTCAGAAATGAACATTGTCTTCAGGAGACAATAAAGGTAGCCTCTAGGACATTGTTTCTGTTTCTGGGGTGCTCAGACCACCGAGGGCTCTGTGAAGAGGGTGGGCTTCCGAGCAACCTCAGATGCCCCTGGGGAACCCTGTTGGGGGAGGAAAACTCTCAGCACCTCCCCCCCGGCCCCCACCCCGTGCAGCTGGAGCAGGTCACAGAACAAGTCCTGACAACCATTTTCATTGCTGCCTTTTACAATCAGTTCCGGCAACACATTTCTATCTAAATGCACCGTTGTTTTGTTCTGTGTGGCCTTCGTCTCTGAACCAGATCTAGTTTCTGCAGCCCTTCACGTTGTCCCAGGCACCCCCATACATCCCGTTGTGTGTCGTGGAGCAGCTTTGGAGAAAGATCATTTCCTCTCCTCCTTTTCAACCCTCACCCTCGGCCTTTTCTATTTAACTGAAATAATCAGAAATTGGTCAAATCTGTATTTTTAGGGAATCTTTTCCCAGCTGTGTTTAGGCAGTAGTTGGTAATCTGGTGACAGAAGAAATCCTGGTCAATAAGCTATGTCCAGATGCTTCAGCAACAAAACTGTGCCCTACAGTAAGAGCCCTGGCCCCAGAGAGGGTCCTGTGGGGGACCCCTCAACATGGTAGCAGGACAGCTCAGCTGATATCGGGAGAGGCTCAATGCACTGGGCCCTTCATGTCTCCCTCACTCTATCCTTGCAACCTAGGGCATGTGTCTTTTCTTTCTCCCATCCAAGTACTAACCAGGCCCAACCCTGCTTAGCTTCCGAGATCAGACGAGATCTGGCACGTTCAGGGTGGTATGGCCGTAGACTGTCTTTTCTTTCTCAACACAGAAAAGAGAAGGCAGTTTGTGCTGAGATGTTTAAGCCTCACTATCCAATTGCCCCAGTAGAATGCATAAATGGGTTGGCATGAATTTCTTATATAAAGTTCATAATTGAATTTCCTGAACTTTTTCCTTCTGGGGGAACAAACTTCAACCCAAATGCCCATCACCTCATTAATGAATAAGCAAAAAATGGTATATCCATACAATCAAATGTTACTTGGCCGTAAGAAGGAATAGATGAACCTGAAAACATTACGCTAAACGAAGGAAATCAGTCACAGAATGTACTTGAAGGGCCCCGTGGAACCAAAGTGACAATACATTGCACCCAAAGGGCAAATCTACAGTGTGGGTCCGGGGAGGGAAACTCTGAAATATGACTCAGTGAGCGGGTCTTGTCTTTGGTCCTGCTATTTATTAGCTTTATGGCCTTAGTCAAGTCTCAACCATCTCTAAATATGAATTTTCTCATCAGCAAAATTAGGATAACAGTGTCTTCATTTGTGAGAATTGAATGAAACCATGTGTTCAGCACTATGGTAGTTTGTTACAGAAGTGGGTCTCCAATCACTTCTTATATCTATACCGTCAGTGGTCCCCTCCCTCACTGATTCTGGGATTAGCCATGTGACTTGCTTTGACCAATGGCACCATTAGCAAACATAATTTGAGCAGAGGTTTAAAACATACTGTGCATTGGGGCTGCCTTCTAATACCACTCAAGTTTACCAAGCGAAGATGCCTAGACTAGCCTGCTGGAAATGTGTGACTTAGTGGTCACCCAGCCCAACCACCAGCCATGCAAGTGAGGCCATCTTAGACCATCCCATCCTCACTGAGCTGCCGGGTGACTGTAGCCATATAACAAAAGGCTCCAGGTGCAGATGAACCAGCCTGCTAATCCCAGCAATTACTGCCCCGCATATCAAAGATCACTAGAAACTCTCTTCTAGTCAAACAAAGTGAGCTTTTATTTAAACACACAGCAGAGAGAAAGAGTGTACACCAGAGGAAACAGAAAAGGAATGTTGGGTGGACCTTATTATAGGATTTGGGTGTCTGCTGGGTTGGGTGATTCCATGAAGGGGCTGGAGAAGCAGAGGCAGAGGTTCTGATCAGGGGCTGTGAGAAAGTAGGGGCAACTTGGTGACCAGATCTCTTGGTAATTTTTACCTACAAAGCAGGAGGACTAAAGTGGGACAGAAGTGGTCGGTGGTCATTTGTATGAGATGTTTCCTTATATTTGAGTTGCAGAATGTCCTTGTCTCTGCATCGTTTCAGGCATGATCACAAAATAGTCTTGTCTCTGCCTTATTCCATCATGGTCAAAGAATGGCCTTGCCTGAATATTGTTTATATACCATGAAAATTGCTTCTGTACACTCAGGAACAATACAGCTGCCAGCAAATTACCAGCTGTTGGCTCTTGGTGCCACTTTTCCCTTTCTTATACACAGAACCACTGGCAAGTAACATGGTTGTTTTAAGCCTCTAAGTTTTGGGGTGGTTTTTAATTCAGCAACAGACAACTGATAAGAGCTCTTTGTAATAGCTACCTGCTGAGTAGGCTTTCTGATTTTTTCCAGGGTTATAAATGTAGGAAGTCCCAACTTTATGGGATTCCTCATGGAGGAGGTCAGCAGAATGTAACGAGTTGACCAGGACTTGCTGAGAAAAGGGACAGGTAGGGACCAGAGAGGCCTGAGTTGGCCAGGAGGCCACATATGTGCCCCACAGAGGGCCTGTTTAATCGTCCCCTTCTTGAGATTGGCTCTGCCTCTTTCAGATGCTCCCTCCAAGAACCAGATCATGATGCTTTACCTTTCTTTTCCCTTTACTGGAAGGGTCAAGTGCAGGCTCCCCAGGAACTCTTCTCAGTTAACATCTCTGACAGGCCTATGAAAACCTCTGATCACTTGTTCATGAACAATCTATTCTGCTCACAGAGCTTCCCATGGTTTCAGCCATCATAAACAATAGAGGAGCCAATTTGATTTTTGGTAGAAGGATATACTTGCCCTTGCTCTGGGTACAGGAAGTGCTGACCCATTTCAAGCAGATGTGATTGGGAGGGGTGTAATAATTCTTAGTTATTGTTTCACCCTTTGAATGACCAATAACCCAAGAGTGAACTCTTATGCTTTTCAACCAGGTGCTTTTAGCTGAAATCACTGCCGTGCAGACCCTGGTCATGAATCTCCTAAGGACAGGTCATGCATCTTGCAGTTACTTCTTCTCTAGCCAAAACCTTCAGTGATGTTCAGGGAAGAGAGAAGGACAGTAAATCTTATTTTCCTCTTACAAATACCCTATAGGCTGTTCCCTCCTGGCAGTTTAAAAATTGACTCAAACTCAACCAACTTCTGGGAGGTATTCTTTCATTTGACAACAACAATATGTTTCTCCATTCATCCTCAAAGCCAAAGGCAGTCCCTTTATCAAAGTCTGTCAGAGTCGGGTACAGAAAGATCTCTATGACTGAAAAACAAGCACCCATACTGGTTTTTATGAAAAGGAAGATAGTAAACTCCAGTGGGAACAATGGGATATTTGTCTTGATTCAGTAGGTTCTTGAAAGAAAATTAGAAGCATTTGATCCATTGGAAGGTGATGAATTAATTGTATTTTATATGAAAATTTATTTTTCCAACCACAGGGGACTCTTGAATTTCAACAGATTCCCTCCTTCCTTCTTACTCTGTCAAACCAGCAGAAAGCCAAACACGGGCTAATTGCAGAGTCAGAGTATCACCTCGGCCACAATAAACTGGGTCATCTAATCCTGGCTGTCCAGTCTGTCAGACAATGTCAATGCTAAGACAGGAATAGAATCCATACTGCGAAACCACAATCACTTAACAAAGTGCTTCCACTCTTGATGAAAAATTCACTGGTCAGATTCCTGGCTCTGCCCACTCTGGGTGTCACGTAAGTGTTCTGCATCTTGGTGTCTTTGTTTGTAGAACTGGAATGAGGAACAAGCAAGAAAGTACAAACTTTCTTTCAAGAATACAAAATGATAAACATATTCCCTGTGAAATTTTGTACATTTATTTATTATTCTGTGACATCTCACTATCATGACAATGGCAGCAGCTAAAACACATCCTTCCCACAAGGAACAAGAACAACTTGGTTGCTCCCCGGGGATAGGAGTCATTCCAACTCATCGGTAGATCCACTCTGACACATATCCCCCAAGGAAATGTCCCCAGGATATGCTTGTTGAATAGTGAGATGGAGCACTGAGTGTGTGGGTGAGTGGAGGGGTGGGTAGGTGGATGGATGGATGAATGGATGGAAGGAAGGAAGGACGGAAGCTGGGCCAAGATGGTATGCAATAGTATGGGCATTCGGAGGACCGAAATATTAAAACGCTTCCATACAAATTGGTAAAATGCCCTTTCCCTGAGCTCCTCAAGTGTCTCCTGGAATCCTCCTCTTCCTTCCACAAAGCCATCAGCGAAGAGTCGTCATCTGGCACAGCGCTCCGTGCTGACAGGGAATCTAAGTGGTTGATGCCCGTGTCTCACTCAACTGTGAAATATTTTGAGTGTCTATCTTGTGTGGATGGGTGACCATTCCATTACTGGACTAGTTTTAGGCTATTAGCCCTAGAATAAAGTTCTTAATAACTCCTATGAATGAGATTTAAATTTGTTGTCAGTGTTTCCTAGTTCAAAGCATAAAACTCCCTCACAATATTCCATCATAACTTGAAGTCTTTTAAGGTTTTACTTCACCACACTCCAACATGTCCAAATAATGATCTACCACGTGTGGGGTGGGACTTTTCCCTTAAGTAGTTACTTATTATATTAATTCGCTTTTTTTAACAGCATGGGTTTTGGGGGAAAATGCCTACTGATCCATCACAAAATCATGATCAAGGGGGACATCTAGAACAATCCTCATTGAACCTTGGAAGAATCTGTGACAACTGTATATCAGCCCCACCAACCAGAGCTCATTGCTGGTCCTGTTGTGAGAGAGGCGATGTCCATCTCACCAGACCCTGCTCCAACCAGCCACATGGCTCACGTCTTGCTGTGCAGGTCTCAGCTCCCCATGGCGTCCGGCTCCTCCCCTGCTGCTCTCCACCGACGCCAGTGCCACCACGCCTGGCTTTGACAGGGGGAGCCTCCTGCTCCACCTTCCCTCAGTTCCCTGTGACAGTCTTTGGGCAATAATGTCCCCACACCCAACACATACATACACACCCAACACACACACACACACTCCATGATAATTTCCAGACACAAAACAGTGTAACACCAGGAAGGGAATAAATGTTTTCTGTGGGCGTTTTCCTTACTGTGTCAGGTACTACCTGACCCTTAGGTCCATCGTCCTCTTCCCACACCATGCCCAGGGTACAAAGGAAGGGGTTCTTTCTCACCCCTTACCAAACAGCCGTGAGCACTAGTTTACAAACTCTGGGGCCTGGTCTTCCCTTGGGCCAGACGAGTTTTAGGGAAGGCGGTGCCCCCTCTCCTCAAGGACTCTGAAGCACAGTTACCCCAAGCATGTAGTCTTGGGGTCCGGCAGGCAGGAAGGAGACTCCTTCTTCCCCAGATTTTCTCTTCCGGCTGCACGTCCCATTCTTAATAGCACAGGAGGCACCATCTACTGGCTGGACAACCTTTATCAAAGGGAAGTTGCTTTAAGAAACCTAACAGCACTCGGAACGTGCGCCCCAGGAAAGACTACACAGCCAGGCCAGGCGATGCGACGGATCGGTTGCTTCTGCATTTTGAGAAGGGGAAAACACAGTGGCTGTCATCCTTCAACAGACAGTATATTGAGTGATGTTTTATAATCAGCTCCCACTCCTCTGACACAAAGAATAAAAAAACTGGACCATCTCGATTCCTTCTCTCAGAGCGTCAGGAAGGAAGCATTGTGGTAATAAAAGCATTGCAGGAAGCCAGCTGCAACGGTACCTGCCCAGTTTTAAGAGGAGATTTTCTTCTGCCAACATCATTTTCCAATCCCCTTCCAACTGCTGAATTTCCTCTTCAAATGTAATATTTCTTTCTTTCTTTTTTTTTTTTTTTTTTACAAAGTATGATAACTATGGTGTCAAATAGTAACACATTAGAAGAAATAAATACAACAGAGGAAAGAAGGCTTCCGTGTTCCCCGAAAGTACCAGCCCCATGCATCTTCAGGGTTATGGGCTGATCTCCATCAGCCTCCTGCTCTTTTGCCCACCACCTCATCCCCTCCTGGGGTCCCCGGAGACGCTGTCAGTCACAATTCCCATCCCAGCAAATGCCATTTGAAGTTTTCACGCAGGATTCCCCTCACACTCACAGCAGCTGCTGTCAGGGCGGACTGAACATGTCCGTGGGCTTCCATGCACAGCTCCTGCTTGGCCAACGGGAGCTTTGAGCCGTGACCTCCCCGGGAAGGATGTGCAGCCTGGCTCCCAGCGGGTGGCGGGAGGCGTCTGGGAGTTCTGGCCAAGAACTCTTGGCCATAGATGTTTATCTGATTCCCCCTGACAGAGCTGACAATCTAGGGAAGGAGGGGCCATCCTGCAGTCTGAGCGGAGGGTCTTGTGGCTGCCGCTCCGGGCTCTCCTTGCTAATACATACCTTCTATAATCAGAACAAATACAAGTTTTTTTGTTTTTGTTTTAAAGAAAGAAAGGAACTCTGGCCTCCTCAGTTCTGAAATAGGCAGAGAAAAACAGAAGAACAAAAGCCTCTTCCCTTTGTCTAGGTGGGATGGTTCAAAACGCGCATGGTGACAGCCGCGCATGGTGACAGACAGCCGGGGTCTGTCCGGGGAAAACAGAAAGCTCTTTAGGCCTTTGAATTGAGGGATGTAATACAGGGAATTTGCTGATCACATGACAGGAGCGCAGGGGAATTCAACAGAGGACAGCGGACAAAGCAGAAATTAGCCACAGCTGGAACCAGAACACACCACGGCCCATGAGCCAGTGGGAACAGGGGTGTGGGACCACAGCCCAAACCAGGACTTTCTGTAGATGCTGAGACCGTGGGGAGCTGGGGCCACAGGGAGGGGCTGTGTGGCAGGAGTGGGGTCATGGAGACAGGCAGGCACTGTAGAGATGCAGGAGCAGAGAGAAGGAGTAAAACACCAGGGAGGCTCCTGTCCTCCTACTGACCATGCCTCCTACTGGCCATGCCTACCAAAGGCCATTGGTAAAGGACCCGGAGAAATGTAGGTCTCTGTGATCCAGAGGAGAAGAAGAGGGGCTGGGATGGATCTGAGGCATACTGGGCACCCAGTCTGTTTTTCGTATTGGCTTACCAACCAACCCTAAGATCAAGACCAAGAGGT
Organism: Meles meles; assembly: GCF_922984935.1. Classification (NCBI taxonomy): domain Eukaryota; kingdom Metazoa; phylum Chordata; class Mammalia; order Carnivora; family Mustelidae; genus Meles; species Meles meles. Next base: position 59,159,180 of record NC_060077.1, read on the forward strand.
TAGATGGCCATCCTATAATAAATACCAGCTTAGCTCTTCTGGCCCCATCACACCCTTGGAAGAAGGAGCAAGATTGTGCTCCGATGTGGGATGAGAGAAGATCCGAGAAAGACTCTGAGAGACCTGAGGGGGAGGTCAGGAGGACCATCATGAGAGCTTGCTCCGTCTGGGTGCCTAAGGATGGGTGGGTTCTGGGGTCTGAGGGTTGGGGTGTGCTAGACGAAAGCAGAAATCCCAACCTTTAAGTTCCATTAGGGGGTAGAGTAGGTCCATGTCACAGCTGAGGGAAAGAAATTGGATCAGGGCTTCCAGTCATATAAAGTCATATAAAGGTGATTTTGTAACACCTTGTGGTGATTTTGTAACAAATTGGACAACCTATTTGTTATCTGAACCACTAGTGCTCTGCATTATAGTAAAACACAGTAGGCTGCGGGTGCACTGCTACAGTGGAGATAGCTTACTGGTAAGCCAGTACCGGCGGGCTGGGGCCAGCAGTCTCCTGCCGGGGCGGAGACACTGTATCTACCCTTTTAGTTTCCTTTTCTGGAAGATGGGGTTGCTAACACCTACCTCACCTACCTCATGATGAGGAATACATGTGATCATGAACTAGGAACGAAGCACCGAGCCCAGAGAGCCTGGCTTCCAGAAAAGCCTCAGGTCTGGTCTGCAGGTAGAGAAGGCTCTCAAAGCCTTGTTCAGGACCACCCACTGGCGAGGACCCCTGGAAGTTCCAACCCCAGGCAAGGCCAGCGAGAACACACAGCCAAGAATGGCCTTCTTGCCTCAAAAAAATAGGACTACTGGGGCGCCTGGGTGGCTCAGTCGTTAAGCCTCTGCCTTCAGCTCAGGGTCCTGGGATTGAGCCTTGTCTTGGGCTCCCTGCTCAGTGGGGAGCCTACTTCTCCCTCTCCCACTTCCCCTGTTTGTGTTCCCTTTCTCATTGTGTCTCTGTCAAATAAATATATAAAATCCTTAAAAAAAAAAAATAGAACTACTGTGTGATCCAATAATTTCACTTCTGGGAAACTGATCCAAAGAAAATGCAAACACCAATTTAAATAAATGCAACCCCACATTCACTGGGGTGTTATTTACAACAGTCCAGATACGGAAGCAGCCAAGTGTCCATCCAGCTGTGGCACATGGAGGGGAGGTAGGTGGGGGATGGGGTAACTTGGGGGATGGGCATATATATATTATATATATAATATATAGTATAATATACTATAATTATAATTATTTTAATATTATATATTATTATATATAATATACTGTTTTATATAATATATATAACAGTATGATACTATATATAATAATAAGTATAGTATAGTATACTATACTATATATTATATATTACTCCCATAAAAAAGAATGAAGTCTGGCTAGTTGTGACAACAGGGATGGACCTAGAGAGTATTACACTAAGTGAAATGAATCAGACATAGAAGGACAAATACAGTATGATTTCACCTATATGTGGAATCTAAAAAACAAAACAAATGAATGAACAAAACAAAACAGAAACAGAATCATATAGAAACGGGAGCCAAACTGCTGGTTATTAGAGTGCAGAGTTGGGTGGGAGTCGGGCAAAACAGGTGAAGGGGATGAAGAGGTACAACCTTAGTTATAAAATATGGAGGCATGGAAATGAAATGCAGCACATGGGGGATACAGTCAATAATATTGGAGTAACTTCATATGGTGACAGGCAGTAACTAGACTTATTGTGGAGGTCATTTTATAATGTGTAAAAATATCAAATCACCTGAAACTAATAGGATATTCTATATCAATTATACTTCAATTAAAAAAAAATAGCTTCCTTGCCACCTGCCTTTACAGGATAAAGAATTGGAGGTAGCAAATTCCCTTCCCAGCCTGTGGCTCCTTAGTTACACATGCACACACACACACGCACACACACACAACCAACAACAAATTGCAGCCTGTTAAGACAGTCCCAGAAGTAAACCAGATCAGAAGAATACACATTTGCTGGCAAAATATAAAGCCGTCAGATGCCCATGAAAGTCCAAACATGTTAAAAAAAAGAAAGTGAGAGACACTCATAGAGACAGAAAAACCTGATGACGCACCCTCCCACCGTCTAGAAGGCTGGCCACGGTTCAGGGGTTGGCGCTCTGGAGGATGGGTAACCCCCGGGTTGGGGGAGAAGGGAAGCAGTCAGCAGGCCTGTGAAACTGGACAGACATCCTCTAACACGACGGATCCCCCATTTAGCCTCTGTAGGCAGCAAAGGAGCCAGGGGGGCTGGGTGACCACAGGGAGGGCCGAGGTGGCTGAGGGAGTCAGTTAGCTACTCATTGTCAAGGGCATAGGGAACCCGCACACAGAGATGAAGGAGGCAGGGGCTGGGTGGAACCTGGCTAGAGGAAACAGTTCCACAGTGAGAGCAAGCGGATGAGTCAAGCAAGTAACAGTGGGAGTAACAGGTGTGGGTCAACACTTAATCACCAGAGTGGATGACCAAGGCAGCTAGTAAAATACAAAATTTCCTGGAAGCTTCCGCAACCACTCCCTGAGGAACTTGGTCAGCTTCGTCTGGGCTTTTCAGTCATGACTTTAGGATAGTTTTATTTCCTTAGAGCTGATGATCACGACCCCCACTTCCCCTCCCCCCACACCACCACACTCCTCCCCACCACTGTCACAGTGAAATCACAGTAGCTCTGCAATTCTCATGTCAAAATTCAAAAAAAAAAGCAAAAACAAAAACAAAAACAAAAAAACCCAACAACACTACAGTTCTTGGAGGGATGGAGAAAGACAGAGAGAAGGCTCTGGACACTCTTCAGAGGGTCATGTTCTCTGAGCCCATGATGCAGACAGAGGGTAATTTCTGTTTATAAACTTTCCTTGGGCACCACCAGGTGTGGGGCTCTGGGCAAGGCTGCCGAGTTCTGCCCCACACCGTGTGGAACTGCAGGGACGGGAACTGGGGGACAGCAAGATGGGATGTGTGCTCTTGTGGAGGTAGAAAGGAGGCATGCCTCTGTGCCTGGGTAATTCGGGTAAAGAGGGTCATTCTGGTGAGAGTCTGGTGAGCATCTGGGTCAGGGAGGGGTCTGAGCGGAGTCTCAGGGTGGGCATGCTGGGCACAGATGGGAGGCTTGGTGGAGACACTGTAGGGAGGGACACAGCTTCACCACAAAGCACGCTCTGGTGACGTAAGTCCTCTGTGAGTCTGCAGTGGTGTGCTGGGAAGGTATCTTCCCTCAATGGGTATCTATTAGTTTAACGTTAACATGTAACAGAGGCGACCCATGCTTTATCAGGAAACATTTTAGTGAAGCAGGGTGCGGGGGGAAGAACCCAAGTCTCACCTGATTAAACTGACAGTCAAATGTTGGGTGATTCTAGGCACGCTCAGTGAGACGGGACCATGGTAGCTCGGCATGGGGTCCCTGGAGGATGGTCCCTTATGACAGGCTCATAGCGGGTGACAGGCCTCATGGGCCAGCCTGCTTCTGTGAGAACTAACAAAGACTCTTTGCATGTTCAAATTCTAGTCAGGCTCCTAAGCCTTCTCCTAGGCCCATCTCCACACTTCCTTATAAAATCCAGTTTTCGCAAGACCCCCTCCCCTCGATATCTGATCACCCTCAGATCTGATCAGGGTCCTGGTCCCCCTCCCCTTCCCCCAGCTGATGTCTGATCCATTGCCTTCAGCAAGGGTCCTGTTGGGTTGGGCTACCCAGAACCCTCTCTTACCTCAGATGCTCTTTCTCAGCGACAGTCCACAACCCCTACTCTGCTCCTTGGCCGTGCTGTGTTGGGAGTTCAGGGCTGCACGATCTCCTCTCAGGGGCCCTACACCTCCCAGGATGGCCCCGAATAAAGACTGCCTCCCCATCTTTAACAAGTATCATAAATACTATTTTCTCTCCCAGGACCACCAGCCTATAGGCTCCTCCTGCCCCACCTGCCATCACTCACACACTCACTTCCCTCCTTTCCCGCCAGGGCTGCCGGCAGTGGGGCCACACCTCTGGGTCCAGTGCAAGGGCCTCAGCCCAGCGCTGCCCTTGGGGAGGCGGCCCCTGGTCCCCGAGGGCTGCCACGGGGCTGCCACGGCAGCGAGCCCATCTCCACAGGTGGGAGGCTGCCAACGGCTCTGTCTCTGAAATAAATTCTATTTATACTCAACTGGCCACAAAAGTACATTAAAATAAAACACGAGCATATGCTTTAACAAACGTGTTAAGTAAAATTAAACGTCTAATATGCAAGCTGCCAGGAGTCTTCCCTTAGGCAGAGTTTTGGCCCAGACCAAACCGGCTGACACAATTCTTTTTTTTTCTTTTAATTTTAAAGTTTAATGGAAATACAGAAATGCTTTTCTCCCTCTTCTTCCTTCCCTTCTGCTCAGTTCAGTCTTAAAGCCCAGCGGGTAGCACAGGACAAAGGGCAGGAAAGCCATGATGGCTCCAGGCAGGGTTCCAGAGCCCAGCTCTGGTGCTTAGGAGACAGCCCCGCACAGGATTTCTGAGCCCAGGGGAGGTGAGGAAGGCCCCAGCATGGGAAAGGGGTGGGGGTGGGAGTGACAGGAAAGACAGTTACAAATAAGGAAAGAGAAAACCAGAATGAACTCCTGGTGTTGGGCTGGAATTGGCAGTATCAGGATGAACTCATATTCATTTATATGTATATATATGTATATGGGAATAAAAACAAAGAGAGATACGTTGCAAGTGTTTATAAGTGTGTATATAAAAGGATGTGTATATATATATATATTCCCTAGCTCTGGCCATACTTTGGGAGCAGTGGCACCCCAAAAGCAATGGGCTTAGCTCCCGGAACTTTTTTTTAAAATTTTATTTATTTATTTGACAGAGAGATAGATCACGAGCAGGCAGAGAGGCAGGCAGAGAGGGAGGCAGAGAGGGAGGCAGAGAAGGAGGCAGAGAGGGAGGCAGAGAGAGAGGAGGAAGCAGGCTCCCCACTGAGCAGAGAGCCCGATGCGGGGCTCAATCCCAGGACCCTGGAATCACGACCTGAGCTGAAGGCAGAGGCTTTAACCCACTGAGCCACCCAGGCGCCCCTCCCAGAACTTTTTCTTTCTTTTTTTTTTCTTTAAAGATTTTTATTTATTTATTTGACAGACAGACCACAAGTAGGCAGAGAGGCAGGCAGAGAGAGAGGAAGGAAGTAGGCTCCCCGCTGAGCAGAGAGCCAGACATGGGGCCCGATCTCAGGACCCTGGGATCATGACCCGAGCAGAAGGCAGAGGCCTTAACCCACTGAGCCACCCAGGCGCCCCCCAGAACTTTTTCTTAAGGGCCAGAAGGAGAGGGAGAGAATCTCGAGCAAGCGCCACACCCAGTGCAGAGCCCTGACAAGAGCCTCAATCTCACAACCCTGAGATCATGATCTGAACAGAAACTAAGAGTCAGACACTTAACCAACTCAGCCACCCAGGCACCCCTCCCAGAATTTTTAAATTTCACTCTCAACTGAAAGAAACCAGGACCCCTTAGAAAAATGGCTGATTTCAAGGCTGGGGCAGGGAACCTACAAAATGAGCCTGGGACATTTTGTTGTTCCAGAAAGTGGGAAAGTGCCCAAAGAACAATGGGAATATGTCAGAAGGTCAAATCTGAGACAATTTTTATTATCAAAATTGATGACAGAGTCAATGCCTGTAGTTGAACCTGTTGGGTTCACTGCTCATTACAATGAGAGCAAACACACACCATGGGGAACCATGGAGTGTCTCATAGAATGGTATCAGAAAAACTGATTATAGGGGGCACCTGGGTGGCTCAGTGGGTTAAGCCTCTGCCTTTGGCTCAGGTCATGATCTCAGGGTCCTAGGATCAAGCCCCGCATCAGGCTCCCTGCTCAGCAGAGAGCCTGCTTCCTCCCCCGTCTCTCTGCCTGCCTCTCTGCCTACTTGTGATCTCTGAGTCAAAATAAATAAATAAAATCTTTTTTAAAAAAGAAAAACCTACTATAGGATTAGGATGTAGTGTGGATGGGTTTGAGGGGAGTCCAAGAATGTGGAGATCACTCTGGATTGCACACTGTCCAAGTGGAGACATTTCTGTGACTGGGCACCTCAATAAATTCTATGTATAAGGAAGACGGACTAGATAGGGATAAAGCTGTCATGATCAAGAAGCAGTAAAGAGAGGGATCTTTGGTTCTATGTGGGTTGCATCTTGTTTTTGTTGTGCCTAGACAAAATTACAAAGTGGCCTTGTTTTGTCTCAATTTACCACGGTTTCAGAGTGACCTTTTCTGATGCTGGTGCTCTGTGAGCTGATTTGTGTCCAGAAGAAGATGAGACACAGCCTGGCTGCCAACACCAGGCTCGCTTCGAGTATCGACACCTGGCTGTGAGCATCAGACACGCTCCCGTGTCTCAGGGACCGCCTTTGTCTTTCTCAGTAATAGTGGATTAGTGCCCACGGGACAAAATCAGAATCTGCAAATCCTTACAGAAGTAATTACTTAATTAATGAAATTGGGACAATGATGAGAAGTGAGATTTTCAGAAACAGACATTATGTTTTAGAGCAGTTCTAGGGTTACAGAAAAATTTATTATATAGAGTTCCCATATACTTCCCACACCCTCACCACACACACAAACACACACACACACACACACACCCCCCTTTGCCCATTATTAACACCTTATCTCAGTGGGGTACATTTGTTACAATTTATGACACAATATTGACATATTACTACTAACTAAGGTCTATAGATTATACTAGGGTTCACTTTTTGTGCTGTACGTTCTATGGGTTTTGACTAGTGTACAGTAACATGTATCCACCATTATACTACCATACAGAATAATACAGAATTTTACTACCATAAAAATACCCATTCATGCCTTCTTCCGGCCCTCTGGCCCTGGCAACCACTGGTCTTTTTATTGAACACATAGTTTTGCCTTTTCCACAACATCACAGAGCTGCAATCACACAGTACAGAGTCTTCTCAGACTGCCTTCTTTCACTTGGTGTGATGTATTTAAGTTTCCTGCCTGTCTTTTCATGGTTCAATATCTCATTTCTTTTTATTGCCAAGTAATACTCCATTGTATGGATATAGTTTACCCAGCCACTTAATCAAGGATATTCTGGTCACTTCCAATTGTTGGCAATTATGAATAGAGCTGCTATAAACATTTATGTGCAGATTTTTGTGTGTATATAAATATTCCCCTCATTTGGGTAAATACTGAGGAACATACTTTCTGGATCATATGGGAAGCCTATGTTTAACTCTATAAGAAACTGCCAAGCTATCTTCCAAGGTGGCTGTACCACTCTGCATTCCTACTAGCAATGAAGAAACATGATAATTACATGTATTGTGGTATTCTGGGTTGGATCTTTGGACAGACAAAAAAAAAAAAAAAATCAGGCACAAACTAAAGGAACCTGAATAAAGTATGTGGTTTAACTCATAATAAGGTATTGATATTGATATTGGTTCATTAGTTGTGACAAATGTATCACAGCAGTATGAGATGTTAAGATGTTAACCACAGGGAAACCCGATACAGGGTTCACTGAATTCTCTGTATTATTTTTGCAATATTTTGTAAATCTACAACTTTTCTAAAATAAAAAGTTCACTTAATATTTCATTTTTTAAAAAGATTTTACTTATTTATTTGTCAGAGAGAGAGAGTGCACAAGCAGGGTAAGTGGCAGGCAAAGGAAGAAGCAGTTTCCCTGTTGAGCAAGGAGCCTGATACGGGAATCCATTATGACCTGAGCCGAAGGCAGATGCTTAACTGACTGGCTCCTGGGTGGCTCAGTCGGTTAAGCAGCTGCCTCTGGCTCAGGTGGTGATCCCAGGGTCCTGGAATGGAGCCCCACATCGGGTTCCCTGCTTGGTGGACAGCCTGCTTCTCTCTCTCCCTGCCACTCTGCCTACTTGTGCTCTCTCTCTCTCTCTCTGTCAAATAAATAAATAAAATCTTAAAAAATTTTTCTTTTAAAAATTCAGGGGCGCCAGGATGGCTCAGTGGATTAAAGATTCTGCCTTTGGCCCAGGTCATGATCTCAGGGTCCTGGGATTGAGCCCGCATCGGGCTCTCTGCTCAGCAGGGAGCCTGCTTCCCCCTCTCTCTCTGCCTGCCGCCTCTCTGCCTACTTGTGATCTCTGTCAAATGAATAAAAAAAATCTTAAAAAAAAAAAAAGAAGAAGATTTCATTTCAAAATGACACAAAAACAAAGTAGGAATAAGATGATTAAAAATGTCAAATATGATTAAAAAAAACTTAAAGTCTGGACAAAACTAAAATGACAACTGAATAGATGGAAAGACATAACACGTTCAAGGTAAGAAAATCTACCAGATAAGAAGTGTCAATTCTTCCTAATGTTATCTACAAGCTTAATGTGATCCCAATAAAAATAACATCAGTTCAATATCCAAATAATAGGAATTTCAGCAAGAACAAAGAAAATGGTAGGAAAAATTATCAAAGAAAAATGTGATTTCTCAAGCAAAGCAGTCTACATTCAAAAGGTCCTTTGAGGGGTGCCTGGGTGGCTCGGTGGGTTAAAGCCTCTGCCTTCGGATCAGATCATGATCTCAGGGTCCTGGGATCCAGCCCCACATTGGGATCTCTGCTCAGCAGGGGAGCCTGCTTCTCCCTCTCTCTCTCTGCCTGCCTCTCTGCCTACTTGTGATCTCTGTCAAATTAAAAAAAAAGAAAGAAAGAAAGAAAGAAAGAAAGAAAGAAAGAAAGAAATTACAGAACAGAAAGGAAGAAATAAAGAAAGAACAGAACTGGGGCACCTGGGTGGCTCAGTGGGTTAAGTCTCTGCCTTCAGTTCAGGTCATGATCTCAGGGTCCTGGGATCGAGCCCCACATCGGGCTATCTGCTCAGTGAGGATCCCGCTTTCCTCTCTCTCTTTCTGCCTACTTGTGATCCCTCTCTGTCAAATAAATAAATAAAACCTTTTTAAAAATTTAAAAATAAAAAAATACATATTAAAAAAAAAAGAAAGAACAGAACTAAAATAACCAAAAAGAAACTCTTAGAAACTTACAGGAAGGGAGAAAACTAGGCTATCTATGACCAATGATCAGGACTCAGAAAAGCATTGGAACTCCCAGAAAATAACTTCACTGTGAATTAGAATACATCAGCGAAGAAGCCCCTTTAAAACAGAGGATAGGGTCGCTTGGGTGGCTCAGTGGGTTACGTCTCTGCCTTCAGCCCAGGTCATGATCTCAGGGTCCTGGGATTGAGCCCTGCATGGGGCTCTCTGCTCAGCAGGGAGCCTGCTTCCCCCTACTGTCTTTCTGCCTGCCTCTTTGCCTGCTGTGATCTCTGTCAAATAAATAAATAAATTCTTAAAAAAAAAAAAAAAAAAGAGGATAAAAAACTCGTCTCTTGGGGTGCATGGGTGGCTTAGTTGGTTAAGCATCTGCCTTTGGATCAGGTCATGGTCCCAGGGTTCTTGGATCAAGCCAAACATTGGGCTTGTTGGAGTCTGCGTCTCCCTCTCCCTCTGCCCCTCCACCCTACTTGGGCTGTCTCTCTCTCTCAAATAAATGAATAAAATCTTTAAAAAAAAAAAAAAAAGAAGAAGAAGAACTTCTTTCTTATAATTCCATTTTTAAAAGATTTTAAATAAAAAATAAATAAATGAAAGGGGCACCTGGTTGGCTAAGTCGGTAAAGTATGAGACTCTTGATCTCAGGGTTGTGAGTTCAAGCTCCATACTGGATATGGAACCTACTTAAAAAAATAGTAATTCACATCCAGCTGAAGTATCACCTAAGTCCTAATATGAAGATAAAACATGACTTTCTGTTATTGTTTTCTTTATTTTCTAAAAATAAGAGAAAAATGCTATTTATGGTGTATAAGTCCAAACATGTTGACGAGTAGAAAATAGTATAATAAACTGCCAAGTACTAGGTTCGACCATGATCAGATCAATGATAAACAGGTTATGGCCAATACCACTTCACCTATATTCTAACCATATTTACCCCTCCTGTTCTTCACTATGTCTCTCTAAAAGATAAGAACTTTAAAAAATGTAAGAATAATTCCTGGGTGGCTTAGTCGTTAAGCATCTGCCTTCGGCTCGGGACATGATCCCAGGGTCCTGGGAAAGAGCCCTGCATAAGGCTCCCTGCTCAGCAGGAAACCTGCTTCTCCCTCTCCCACTCACTCTGCTTCTGTTCCCTCTCTCACTGTCTCTCTCTCTGTGTCAAATAAACAAATAAAATCTTTAAAAAATAATAATAATAGTAAGAAGAATTCCATGCGGCACCTGGGTAGTACAGTTGGTTAAGCATCTGACTCTTACTTGTAGCTCGTCATGATCTCACGGTTCCGAGATCGAGCCCCACTTTGAACATGGAGCCTGCTTCAGATTCTCTCCCTTTCCCTCTGCCCCTCCAGCTTGTAATAAATAATAATGCCACTATTACATCTAAAATAGAGTGTTCGAAATTTCAATTATTTCATAAATGTCACATACTTTTAAAAAAATATAGTTTACTGGGGCACCTGGCTGGCTCAGTCAGTAAAGCATACAATTCTTGATCTTGGGGTTATAAGTGGGAGTCTGACATTGGGTGTAGAGATAACTTAAAAATGAAATCTTTAAAATATCTATCCTATAGATACATAGTTTGTTTAAATCAGGATGCGTCTAATGCCCACACATGGTAAATAGTTTGCTTTCTAAATCTTTTCATCTATAGTTTTCTCCTACATCTATTTTCCTTACAAAGTATTTTCTCCCAAGTGCTTTTTTTTTTTTGCCTTGTGACTTGTTGAAAAAACTGGGCTGTACGACTTGTAATGTTGCCCCTGTTCTAGATTATTTTGTTGACTATGTCCTCATGATGTCAATATTTTCCTTTGTCTATTTCTTGAATATTAGTATTTGGAGTTAGAGAACAAGGACTTCCTTTGGCACAACTTTCCAATAGGTTAATGAGGATGTGTTCCATTAAAACCATGAGGATGTATCCTATTTAGACCTGCAGTCCAGCTCAAGAGAGTGGCAAGGATCTTCTCTCAGACAACGTGGGGATGAGGATGAGTCTTAGATGACAGCTGTGAGGCAGATCCAAGGAACAAAGTCTGGACTGGAGCAGAAGAATAGCGAAAGCTCCATGGAGAATGTCAAGAAAAAAACTGAAAATATTGTTATACCTTATGTGTTTAAACATGCTGAGCGCAGATTTTCAATTTCATATCACAGTTTAGGAGTGACTTGGTGGTAACAATGCAGAAGACTAAGAAACAGGAAAAATATATAATTGTATAGGAAAGGAAATAAAGTATAATCCAGTACTAGTTTTTACCCATTACTCAGTCATAGTAACATAAATGCTGAATATTGATTTCATCTTAAAGGGTAATATAACTTTGTTGAGAGGAGGGGAGAATGGGAACAGGCTTCAAGGAAAGCCTGATCTTACCCCTGCAGGAATGCACCCTGGAGTCAGTTCCAGCCAGCTTTCCCTTCCTTGTGTGTGTGTGTGTATGTTTTAATTAGTTCATGTATTCACACATGGGTAGTTCTTATTACTAGATTGAGACAGAGTTCAGTAAAGATTGTCTCTATTTTTCCTTTTCATTGATGTAAGAACTGAGTACACTTATGCATATAAATAAGTAGATGGGAATGGGGAGGGGAGGATTTGTCAAAGCAATTCATCCAGTTCTTGGAACTCTTTCTAATTTTATGCCAAAACTCACAAGGAATATATCATCAAATAACTGAAATTTAAAACTTTAAAAAAATTCCTGTGACAGTTGTTGGGAAGGAAAATTTTTACTTTCCTATTCTAGATTCCTTGGCTGGTCAATCGATATAAAACAGATAAACAGGAGAAAACAATTTTTTTTAAAGAATTTATTTATTTGACAGAGAGTGAGAGAAGGAGAGAGAGCACAAGCAGGGGGAGCAGCAGAAGGAGAGGTGGAAGCAGGCTCCCTGCTGAGCAGGAAGCCCGATGTGGGACTCGATCCCAGGACCCTGAGATCATGACCTGAGCCAAAGGCAGAGGCTTAACCCACTGAGCCACCCAGGTGCCCTGAAAACAAATTTAATTACATACATATGGGAGCCCCTTAAGACTCTGAGACCTGCAGGCACTCAGGCAACTGGGGCTTACATGCTGTTTTGAACTAAGGAGAAGGGTAGGGGTCTGGGACTTCAAAGGAAAGGAAGATAATTTAGAGGAAAATGGGAAGAAAGAACGTCTAATAAACAAATGTTTGCCATGTCAATGCAGAGACAACGGGATACGGAGAGGAATCTGATCTCCGAGTCCTGCCAAGCTTCCCTCCAGCTCATCACACCTAGCCCATGTTATTTGTATCTCAGGAGATAGTTTGCTTCCTGGGCCAGGCTCTCTATCTGAATTCTTTAGGCAGTTAAAAGGAAGATAAAAGTTCTTCCTGAGTCTTTTGGGCCTTGACTGACTTCAGCGCAAAGTAATCCACATACAAAGTGGCACATTTTGAGGAGGCTCATTCTGAATCCCTTTATGGTATTACAATATATTTCAAAAATTAATTTATTTGAGAGAGACACAGAGACAGAGACAGAGCGCATGAGCTGGGGGAGTAGCAGAGGGAGAGAGAAAGAATCTCAGCAGACTCCTCACTGAGCACAGAGCCTGACGTGCGGTTGATCTCACAACCCCAAGGTCATGACCTGAGCCAAAATCAAGAGTGGGATGCTTAACTGAGACACTCAGGTACCCCTAAAATATTTCTTAATCTACAATTTTTCTGGATTGAATAAAGATTATAATTATTAGTAGTATATATTTTATCAAAAATGATACATCAGAGCCACCTGGCTGGCTCGGTTGGAAGAGCATGGGACTCTTGATCTTGGAGTTGTGAGTTCAAGCCCCACGTTAGATGTGGAGATTATTTTAAAATAAATAAATAAATAAACTAAAAAAAGAGAACTGGAAGTCTTTAAAAAAACAAAATGGGGGCACCTGGGTGGCTCAGTGGGTTAAGCCTCTGCCTTCAGCTCAGGTCATGATCTCAGGGTCCTGGGATTGAGTCCCACATTGGGCTCTCTGCTCAGCAGGGAGCCTGCTTTCCCCCCTCTCTCTCTCTCTCTTTTTTTTTTTTTAATATTTTATTTATTTGACAGAGAGAAATCACAACTAGACAGAGAGGCAGGCAGAGAGAGAGGAGGAAGCAGGCTCCCTGCGGAGCCCAATGCAGGTCTCGATCCCAGGACCCTGGGATCCCAGGACCCTGGGATCATGACCGGAGCGGAAGGCAGAGGCTTTAACCCACTGAGCCACCCAGGCGCCCCTCCCCCCCCCTCTCTCTGCCTGCCTTTCTGCCTACTTGTGATCTCTGTGTCAAATAAATAAATAAAATCTTTTTTTAAAATGATACATCATTTTATATATTACACATTTTGATAAGCAATTATTAGACAAGGAAAAATTAAGAAATGCACTTCTAGGGGCTCCTGGCTAGCTCAGTTGGTAGAGCATGTGATTTTTTTTTTTTAAAGATTTTATTCATTTATTTGACAGAGATCGAGAGAGGGAACACAAGTGGGGAAGTGGGAGAGGAAGAAGCAGGCTCCCCACTGAGCAGGGAGAACAATGTGGGACTCAATACCAGGACTCTGGGATCATGACTTGAGCCTAAGGCAGATGCTTAACCGACTAAGCCACCCAGGTGCCCAAGTATGTGATTCTTGATCTCAGAGTTGTGAGCTCAAGCCCCACGTTGGATGTGGAGATTACTTAAAAATAAAATATTTTTAAAAAATTTTTTAAAAAGAGAGAAAAAAGAGATGCACTTCTCAAATATTACTTTCCATTATTTGCTTTCAAAAAAATTGAAGAAAGCATTATGGTAATAGCAAAATTCCTAAAGTTTTTCATTTCAATTATCATACATATTCTTTAGTACAAAGTAGTATGTTCCATATTCTACAATAGGATAAAGTAATTGGGAAACAGAATTGAATAGGATTGTTTGGTGCTGGAGGCTAGAGGCAGGAGTTGGAGAAACCAAGGCTGGGGACCCTGGGTCTTTGAGTAACTTCTCTCTGTACCCTGCTTCCCTACTGTTATGCCGAAATAATGGGTCCGTAATTAAAGGAGCGAGACTGATATAAGGCGAAGGTCAAGCAAAGCTTTATTTCACGCCAAGCATCAAGAATCTAACCGAACGTTCGGGGCCGCACCTCTTACAAGAGAGGGCGACCCTTCTCTGTTTCACAGACTAGCTTTTGAGGGCAAAGGCCATGCAGTCAGGCCTGGCCATGCAGAAGTGACCAATGAAATTGTAACACACAGAGGAAACTCTAGTGATGCTAGGTGACCAATTGAATTACAATTTACCCTAGTAGACATTAGAACCAGCCTATTACACCTTGATTAGGATTGGCGCCAAAAGCTCCCAGAGGGCGGGGGTCCCTACTCCTTGGTAACCAGGGAGACAGTATGCAAACCCCCACTGACCGGATGTCTCCACCTGGCCTGACCCACCCTTGTATCTGGGCTTTGTTACCTGGAGCTGGTTTCCGGAACTTGCCTCCAAGTAAATCCCCTGGGGGAAGGGGAGCGGGGACAGTTTCTAAATAGGTCCTTACACCTACCCAGGACCTCAGGCCTCAGTTTCTTCTCAATATGTCTTTAAATATATACATTTCTGGGAAATAGACATTGTTCTGTTTTGCTATTATTGCTTTGCTAGTATTCCAAATTATTTTTTCCATATGTTCTTATTCTACCATTATCCACTCCAAATTCTGAGAATTTAACAATCACAAATATGACAGGGGCAGCCTCCCATGTGAAGGGGACATTTATACCTGCTTGTCTTGCACCAAAACCCAGAGAAGCAGGTGTTTTAGGAGCCCAGGGCCACGTGCTTCACAGGCAGTTCTCCTCCATTCTCAAGACAAGGGACCCAAACAGGGACACCAAGAGCACCTGAGCATCTCAAAACCCAGGGTTTCCAAACTATCCTCTCAGAACATCAAAGGGAAACCTGAAGATCATCCCTCCTAGACCCTGAAGTGCTTGCCTCCTTTTGGGAGATCATTATGAAACAAAAACATTAGGATGTTTAGAAACAGTAACTGGCCCAAGGGTTTCTCTTGCCATTTATTCCCCCATCAAAATATATAACTAATTAAATAGAAAAGATTTTTTTTTTTAATTATTTGACAGAGAGAGGTCACAAGTAGGCAGAGAGGCAGGCAGAGAGAGAGGGGAAGCAGGCTCCCTGCTGAGCAGAGAGCCCGATGCGGGTCTTGATCCCAGGATCCTGAGATCATGACCTGAGCCGAAGGCAGAAGCTTAAACCACTGAGCCACCCAGGTGCCCCGAGAAGATTTTCTAATAATAAACTTAATGTCAGCAATGCAACTTTAGCAAAATATAATATGTCATTAAATTATTGTTTTTAATTTGAGTTTTGTTGTTTTTATATTTGAAAATTTATTTTGGCTTCATATAGCTATGGGCATATGTTATATGTTTTCGCTTAGTATAAAAATAATTTAAATTCACACAGGGGGTCTGCTAATTTTTTTTTTCTTTGAAAGGGGTCTATTCTTTGGTCAAATTTAAAAACACTGCCTTGATGTATTGTCAGTACAGACTCTGGAGAGCAGCTATGAAGAGAAAAGGAAAGCCACACCCACATTAAGGAGGGATGTGATATAGTGATATAATGAGCACTGGTTATTACATAAAACTGATGAATCACTGAACTTTACCTCTGAAACTAATAGTACACTATATGTTAATTAATTGAATTTAATTTTTAAAAAGTAAGGACTGAAAATCAGAAATGAAAGAGGAGAAATAAAATTGACAGGCCAGAAATACAAAGGATTACAAAAGATTATGAAAAATTATATGCCAAAAATGTGGACAAATTTAGAAGAAGAAATGGATAAATTCCTAAAAACATACAGCTACCCAAAACTGAATCAGGAAGAAATAGAAAATCTGAACTAAATCAGGAATCAAAACCTCCCAACGAACAAAAGCCCATGACCAGATGGCTTCAGAGGTGGATTTTACCAAACAGTTAAAGGAGAGCTAATACCTATTCTTTTCAAACTATCCCAAAAAATAAAAGAGGAAGGAAAGCTTTCAAATTAATTCTATGAGCCCAGCATTACCCTGATATCAAAACCAGATAAAGACACTATAAAAAGAGAGAAGAAACTATATCTGTGATGAACATAGATGCAAAGATCCATAACATATTTAGCAAACTGAATACAATACATTGAAAAGTTTTTTGCTATGTTCAAGTGGAATTTATTTCAGGGATGCACATGTTGTTCCATATTCACACATCAATCAGTGTGATACATCACATTAACAAAACAAAGGATAAAAACCATATGATCATCTCAATAGATGCAGAAAAAGCACCTGACGAAGTACAACATCAAATCATCCATTCATGATACAAACCTTCAACTTATACAACTCAACACCAAAAAAACACAAATGGGCAGAGGACATGAAGACATTTCTCCAAAGAAGACATACAGATGGCCAACAGACACATGGAAAGCAGCTCAACATCACTATCATTAGGGAAATGCAAATCAAGACCACAATGAAATACCACTTCACACCTGTCAGATGGCTAAAATAAAAAACACAAGAAACAACAAGTATTCACAAGGTTGTAGAGAAAAAGGAGTCCTTATATATATTATATATATAGAATATATAAGAATAAGAATGCAAATTGGTGCAGCAACTGTGGAAAACAGTATGGAATCTCCTCAAAAAATTAAAAAATAGGGGCGCCTGGGTGGCTCAGTGGATTAGGCCGCTGCCTTCGGCTCGGGTCATGATCTCGGGGTCCTGGGATCGAGCCCCGCGTCGGGCTCTCTGCTCCACGGGGAGCCTGCTTCCTCCTCTCTCTCTGCCTGCTTGTGATCTCTCTCTCCGTCAAATAAATAAATAAAAAAAATCTTTAAAAAAAAAAAAAAAAAAAAAAAAAAAAAAAAAAAAAAAAAAAAAATTAAAAAATAGAGGGGTGCCCAGGTGGCTCAGTTGGTTAAGCGTCTGCCTTTGGCTCAGGTCATGATCCCTGGATCCTGGGATAGAGCCCCACATGAAGCTCCTTGCTCAGCGGAGAGTCTGCTTCTCTCTCTCCCTCTGCCTGCCACCTCCCCTGCTTGTGCTCACGCTCTCTATCTCTCTCGCTATCAAATAAATAAGTAAAAATCTTTTTTAAAATTTTTTAAAAATTAAAAAGAGAATTACCATATCATCCAGTAATTCCAATTACCCCCCCCCAAACAAAAACACTAATTTGAAAAGGTATCTGCACCCTCTTGCTTACTGTAGCATTATTTATAATAGCCAAGTTACGGAAGCAACCCAAGTCCCATCAATAGATAAATGTATAAAGAGGTTGTGTGTATATGTATGATGGATTACTACTCAGCCATAAAAAATAATGAAATCTTACCATTTGCACAACATGAATGGATGTAGAGGATATAATGCTAAGTGAAATAAGTCAGAGAAAGGCAAGTACCATATGCTCTCACTCGTATGTAGAATTTAAGAACAAAATGAAGAAAGAAAGGGAAAAAACAAAACAAAAAAATCCCTCCCAGATTCTTAAATATAGAGAACAAATTGGTGTTTGGGGCAGTTGGGGAGGATGGGCGCAATAGGTGAAGGGGATTAAGAATACACTTCATCGGGCTCCTGGTGGCTCAGTGGGTCAAAGCCTCTGCCTTCAGCTCAGGTCATGATCCCAGGGTCTCTCTGCTCAGCAGGGAGCCCGCGCCGCCCCCCCCCCCCCCCCCCCCCCGCGCCTGCTGCTCCACCTGCTTGTCATCTCTGTCTGTCAAATAAATAAATAAAATTTTTGGAAAAAAAAAAAAAAAGAATACACTTCTCATCATGAGCACTGGGGAAAAAAAAAAAGGAAAGCCACATCCAACTCACACATGCTCGGAGTAGTGTCCCCTCAGAGGGCAAGCCTGGGAACTGACAGGGAAGGTGCTCCTGGGGGACTGTGGGTCTGGTGAAGGAGGGCTGTTCTGGGAATGTGTAAGGGGGCAGCTGAACCACTGTCCTGCCAACTCGGAGCTCTTACCCGCTACTGACAGAAATCTCAACTTAGACCCAAAGGGAATGTCCTGGTTTGGGGAATGACTGGGGCCAGCTGGAATGTCTGGGATATCCTCAGGACCCTTCCCCCTTATGTCCTACTGCTCTCTGCATCTTAGCTTCATTCTGGCCAATTTTAAGATGGATTCCCCTATTGGGGGGCAGAGGCAGAGCCCCAATTTAACATCTTCCAAGCTTGGCAATCTCAACAGAAGAGACCTTATTTCTACCACAGTCTGTGTATCAGGCCCAGTGCATGTGGACCAGCCTATGCCCAGGGGATGGCCAAGGCCCGAATCCCGTGCCCACATGTGGCCACAGAGAGGGACTGGCACTACCAAGAGGAGGTGAAGGGGAGACTGTGCTGGCCAAAGCAGTGGTGCCATCCCAGTGTGCCTGCTGGGCAGTGTTGCTCTAAGCCCCAGACCTCAGCAAACACTAGGCCTGGCAGAAAGAATGGTGTTTCAGCAAAAATGACTCTGCTACTCGTTGAAGCAGTAGGGAAGTCTTCACTGAAGACTGCTGCAATGAGGGAGAGAGATTGGGCTCCACTCCAAAACCAGCAAAACCAGTGGGACTTATAGGCAAGGAGCAGGGTGAAGGGTCGGTGTATGGAAAATTCCTAAGAGGGACATGAAGGATAAGAGATTCTTGCTGAACTGATCAAATAAAAGTCTTGCTATAGGCAGGCCAAGCACTTGGACATCAAGGGTAGAAGATGAAGAACTTCATCAGATACCAAGAGTGGGTATTATCTCTAAACTGACTTGGTGGGGACTCAGCAAGGATGGACAGAGAGTCCACCGTGAAGGCCTAGTCAAGAAGAGGGCTCCCAGGGGCCTAACTAACATGTGGTAAAGGAGAGAGTCTTTGTCTGAAAAGCTGCCCAAACAGAGGCTTAGGGACAGGAAGGCCCACCAGAGAGGGCTTTTGGTCAACACTGCTATAGTCATTAAATGCCAAGATATGGTCTCTCGATAAGAGCTCCCTCATGGAAGCCTTAGGGCCGGGTTGTCCATACGGGGATGGATATAGAGGAGGAAAAATAATTTCCTTCTACCTTTCTCAGTTGTGTGGAAGACCCCCCTGTACTCAGAGACAGATTATCCAGAGGAAAACAAACAGACGTTTAATAATGTATACCTCATACATACACGGGAGATACCCGGGAAAACTGAGTAAAACTCCCTGAAATGCCCACACCATCACTTAAATTCCACCTTCACCAGAAGACAAAAGAAGGATATTGGTAGGAAGGGAGGCAAGTCATGGGCGGTTAGCAGGAAAAACCCAGTAAACATGGACCAGGCTGTTGTGAAGCTTTAAGTTAGGAGCTGTGACAGGGGTTGAGGTGGGAAACAAAAGCAAAAGAAAAATTACATTTCCTTACCACTTACAGCCCACTGACAAGTCCTTGAAACAGGCAGAGTGACATTCCTCTAGGAGCTCAGCTGCCTCGATGTTAATACTCTGCTAAGGGCAATCTTACCGCGACCCCCAGGATCCTGTGAGTCTACTTTAACATATAAAAAACTCCTTTGGAAACTTCCTTTATCTCCATTCCCTGCCAAGATATATGTTAGCAATCACCCCAAGCTTATGACCCACCAATATACATCTGAAGGATTTGACGACTAAGGTTTTGTAAGACAGTAATAAATGAGCTTTTCCCAACAACAGCTAGCCCCCTCAAGGTTCCTGGAAACCTTGCTTCCAAAATACCTCGAGGTTTGGGCGAGCCCTAACCTCCTCCCGACTTGAAAGTGTATAATGGGCCACTTCTCAAGACCCTGGTACAGCTCTTTCTGTCCACAGGTCCTGTCCCCGTGCTTTAACAAAACCACCTTTTTGTTCCGACGTCTCCAGAATTCTTTCATGGCTGTTGGCTTCAAACCCTAACATCTTTCCTGTATCAGGGGTTCCTAGTGATTTAGTCATCTTTCTCTTGTTGGTACAAAGAGGGAGCCAGTGTGACAAATGGAGATTTCCTTATAAATGTAAATTTCCCTACCCGAAAGAGTAAATTCTACTGTTTTTAGAACTTCTCCTGCTTTCCCTCAAAAATAATCAGTTCAGAACAGTGCTTATGCCAAAGAGGCGTACTTTGGGGAGGCATATTCTGCTACCCTTCGGGGACAACCTCTAAAAGTATGAGATATTCAAAACAAAGGCAAACGATTACTGCATGCCCCTCTAAACACACGGAAGACCGTGGTCTGACAAGCAGAAGGCTCATTTGTTGTTCTAGAGAAACGGAGCCTGGTTTGACGTACTGTTACCATACTGTCAGCTACGGATCAGACTGTGACATTAGATACAGACTTAAAGAGATCGATACTTTGTAAATGGGTTTTGCCTGGTGGTGGTCGTTTTCTTGCCTGGCGGACATCAGCCTGTCCCGTGTCCAGCAAGGCCAACTCTGCATCCCTTCTTTCACTGGTGGTGCACGCTGGTTTCCTTTTACACCGCTCACTACTTAGGCGACAGGCTCGACCCAGCGTTTGTCCACAGTGCTTATGCAAATCCTTGGACAAAGCTCTAACAACGGTCCCTTCCTAAATGATCTGAGCATTCCGCCTTCAGAAAGGTTGAGACAGTGTCAACCGGTGGGGTGCTGCGGGGATTTTGTGGGTCCCCACAGGTAACAGTCTCAGCCAGGGCAATGGGAGCGCTCTATTTGCATATCTCACACTTCCTCGGTTTAGAAACTTATTGATTCAAATATGCAAAAAAGCCTGGGGCAGGGACTGAGTAGGTGTGAAAGGCAGCCTGATGGCTCTGCTTAGCATCAATTAGCATTTCAAAAAGTGTCAAGTTGCTGGAAGACTTTTTTTAATTGCTTCTAATAGGAGGTTCAAGAGGGACTGGGGAGCTACCCTGCAAAAAGAAAGGTCTCCAAAGAGAAAAATGGGGGTGGGGTGGGGGGGGTGGAGGATAGGGTGAGATGGCAGATAGGGTGAAGCTTCCGCTAAAGTACAAAGGGCACTTATGGGGGAGGAGGTGGTTTGAAATCCTTGACGCTTGCTTCTCTCGCAGAACTTCTAGAGTTTTCCATTCAGTGGTGCTTCGGCCCTAGGGTAGCCAATTTTCCTTTAACATCCACATTGGTAATGCAGAGACAGTACTAAACACTAAGAAAAAAAGATGCTTTTCTGTTCCTCTGCTGTCACTTTATTGTATTTTTTTAAAAAGGAAATAGAGCCATCACCATAACATCACTCTCTTCCCATTACTGAGGATATTTTCCCTTTGAGCAGCTGAGGGTAGGAGGGGGCTGGAGCTCAGGAGCTGCTAGGACTTACTCAGTGTGGAAATAAACACAAGCTTCCGGAATGAGACCAGGCAGAGGCTATTTACTAAGAGCTTCCAAGGGCAAGGGAATCAGCCACCCTCCCTGGTATTTGGCGGAGACTCAACAGCAGGCAAGGGAGTAGGAAAGCTTCGAGTGGAAAAGAGCGGAAGGCTTCAGATGGCTCTGATTGGAGGCTGCTGGCCTGGGGGAGCTGGAGGAGAGAGGGCTAACTGGAAGTGGGGCATCCCATGGGACTGGTTTGGGGTGCTCATTTAGCTTTCTCTGGTTGTTCCTGAGTTGGGGTGGGGGGCGGGGGCGTGATAAAGCGAGGGAAGCCACAGTCTCCGCTCAAGGGCTTGTCCTTCCGGACCGATTGCTGCACAAGTTGTGAGTCAAAGTGGCAATGTCATACATGGTCTGGCCATCCTCTGTCTGTACACTCAGCCTCTCACCAGGGTTATACTTATCATAAAAACTAAGATCAGGCAGGGGCGCCTAGATGGCTCAAGTGGGTTAAAGCCTCTGCCTTCAGCTCAGGTCATGATCCCGGCATCAAGCCCCACATGAGGATCTCTGCTCTGCAGGGAGCCTGCTTCCCCTCCTCTCTCTGCCTGTCTTTCTGCCTACTTGTGATCTCTGTCTGTCAAATAAATAAATACAATCTTTAAAAAAAAAAAAAAAAGCTAAGATCAGGCAGAGGAAGTGACGTGTCCGTGGGTCAAGGTAAGAACTCCTGCCGACCTGGGGCACAAATAGCAACCAGTTCGGGAAGGCCTACTGATGCACCTGAAACGGCACTCCAAGGAACTCCGGTCTCCCATCCCTCTGTCACCAGGAGGACGGGCTCCTCAGGCTGGCTGTCCGTGGCACTCAGCCGGGCTGGGTTGTCACGGGTGCAGTCCCAGGGTTTGAGGGTGCACCGGCTGCCATGGTGCCTCTCCAGCACTTCTGCATCAACTGGCATCTGAATGTTTCCTATGGGGGCCTCTTCCCCAAGTAAGGAAGGAACGCTGGCTCTGTGGTCAGGGGCAAAAATGCGCATGGCATGCAGTGGGCGGGGGAAGGGGAGTGGGCACCCACTGAGGCCGGGAAGCCCCTCCTCTGGATGGTCTGCTGACCCCGCCAAGAAGGAGCCAGAACCCGAGCAAGGTCCAGTGATGAAGGACAGATCAATCAGTGGGAGAAGTGAACCACGGCGAGCTAGAGAACCAGAGTAAGTGATGTCACCACAGTTCACTGAACAGAATCCATTTTTGTGCTTGGCTCAGGCTGCTCAGAGCGACATGACAGCAAATGGAGGAAGTGCCCTCAGCTGTGGCGGTCACGGCCGTCAGGAGGGGCGGGCTGCCCAAAAGGAGCCTCCGGTCCCGTCTTATTCTTTTCTCCAAGCTGAGAAACTCTATGGCTTACATAGTGCTCAAAGTTGTTATGTTTGGCAGAAACATCTTTGCCCTTTACCTTCTTCCCCAAAGCCCTCGAGGCTAGGTGCCCCACCTGGAGCCAAGTGTGAGGTCAGTGGAGGCCCCTTCCAGAAATGCTGCTCTGGGTGGCATCTGTTAGCTCTTCAGTTGAAGGACACTCCAACTTGAGACTCAGTGGAAAGAACTTCGGATTTAGTGTCAGGAGTTGACTTGGGTATGGAGTGACCCCGGTACAGGCTCTTAGACACTCGGTGTTTATTTTAGCACGTCCCAAATTTAGGGATGTGGTCCCTGTCTGAGTCAGGTCGTGCTCACATTCTTTTTTTTACCACAATGTGAGAGAAAGCCGGGACTCTGAGGGACAGAGAGCAGACAAAGGGTTTCCATCTCTTATTGCCTTGTGTCTATTCCTTTGCCTTATGAAAGGGAAATCCTATAAAATCCACGTATTACCCACATGTAACTTCCTCTGAGTGTGAGATTCTACACATGACCAAATGCCCTGGCATTTGGTTTACCAAATTACCAAATTTGGTTTACCATTTGGTTTACCCATCCTTGAGAGCAAAAGAACATAGAGGGCTACCACTGAGGCTGTATCTTTGCAAGGGGCAAGAGATCCTGACTTACTTCTGTCTCTTTCTTCAGGACAGAAATTCTGGCTTATAGGTAACATCTCACATCTCACGTGGGTCCCAGGGAGACACCCGTCCCCAGTCTTGACTACCCACATCTTTCAATAAGCAAGCAGCAGAATTTTAAACAAGGACCGAAAATTAACAAGCAATTTGCAAAACTGCATGTACTTTTCCTGGTACTTGTCCTGAAAAGGAATGTATCAATTATTGTACAGTTGCTTAAGGAAAAGATACTTTTTCTATTCATTTAATCTGCTGCCAATGAGAAAGAAAAATCTCCAGCACCAAAAAGGAGACTTCCCTCCAAGATTTCCCAAAATAGTACCAGAGTTTCTTTACCAGTCAAATGTTACACCAGCTTGGTCTGTGTTTGCATCCCAGAGACAGTCATGGCTGACAAAAATATATCCTTGTGATGAAAAGAATTCTATTTCTTGCAGACAGGGCATGTGTGTTGACTGAGAAAACACAAGGTTCTTGCTCAGGTTTGGGGGTGAGAGGAAAGAAGCCTAGGAATAAAAGATCCAACATTTTCTTCTAACCAGAAGTGAGCTTCTCATCTTACCAAAGAAGAAAAAGTGGCCCACAGAGCCTGCTGGGGACGGGGGGATGCCAGCTCCTCAGCATCCCCGCAGGATCACCCCACCCCTGCCGGAGAGCTCACAGCATCTGCTCCAAGCTGACCCCGCTGGTCACAGCCAGCCAGGCAAGGGACTTGGTCAGGGTCACTCTCTGACCCTGAGATTGTGGTCATGGTTCATCTTGGTTGACACCACAGATGGTTATTCCAGGAAAGAACATTATGGGACCCATCTTTAAAACAGTTGTGGAGACAGAAGTATCCAACTGTCTCCACATCCTAGAAGTATTTCCGGTGGTC
This sequence comes from Meles meles, assembly GCF_922984935.1. Taxonomy (NCBI): domain Eukaryota; kingdom Metazoa; phylum Chordata; class Mammalia; order Carnivora; family Mustelidae; genus Meles; species Meles meles. The sequence continues at coordinate 59,183,550 of NC_060077.1, forward strand.
ACACAAGGACCCTGCCAGCCCGTGTGGGCTGCTCTTCGTGACTTGGAAGAGGGCCAAAAGGATCAGAGCATTGGCCTGCTTGCACTGCTGCTAAATAGGAGGGCATGGCCTCGATGTGGCTGCTGGCACAAACACGCAGCCCAGAAGCTCTCCTTGCTCCGACAAATCTGATAAACCACAATTCAATAGGGACAGATGTGAGGTTCTGTGGGAGCTCAAGTGTAAGTAGAATAGAATCCCCATCAAAGAAAATCAAAAGTTTAACTTCTTTTCTACACTTTGATTAGAGTCTTGGTGGATTTATGCAGATTCTTGGGGCTGAGCCAAATATAAGAAATTATCAAGCCCAACGAGTCACCGTACCATTAAGAACATGAGCCTAGAAAGATTACATCCTAACTAAGACCCTCAGTTCAGTGCCCTCCCAACTCGAAGCAATACTGGTGTAAGCACAAGCGTTTGGTGCCATGTCAGGAGTCAGTATAGAGCAGTGGTTAAGAACACAAGGTTTCAGGACAAGTTCTGACAGTCACATGCTGTGATATTCTGCACAAGTGATTTAACCTCTCTACCTCCTCATTTGAAAATGGGGTAAAAAGTCAGCAATGGCTCACAGCAAGTTTTCAATAAACATTAGATATTATTGGCATGCACATGTATATATTTGCATAAGCAATTTTTAAAAAGATTTTTAAAATTTATTTGACAGAGAAAGACACAGAGAGAGGGAACACAAGTAAGGGGAGTATAAGAGGGAGAAGCCGGCTTCTCCGTGAGCAGGGAGCCTGATGTGGGGCTCAATCCCAGGACCCTGGGATCATGACTTGAAGGGAAGGCAGACACTTTACTGACTGAGCCACCCAGACACCCCTTGCATAAGCAATTTAACTTGTTTCCTCATCTGAGAATGGGGTAAACAGTGTGTGTGTGTGTGTGTGTGTGTGTGTGTGTGTGTGTACACATGTACTGTTCAAAATACATACACAATTACAGGATAAAAAGGATGAAGTACCTGACTCAGAAAAAAAGTCCATCTGAAAAATACTGCGGGTCTCGGCTAAATGGGAGTTCAACAGAAACTAAGGATTTGAGTTGGCAGCTAAACAAGCTAATGACACTCCAGGCTCCATTACAATAATCAAGAGAGGAAATAGCCTCAATTTTCTGAGTTAATCAGACCATGTTTAGACCATTGGTCCCAGTTTTAAATCACAGTGGCTATCCCCAAGCTGATATCCAGGGCAGTAGAGAATCTGGAGACCTGGTCCCAGAAGGAAAAATTAAGGCAATGGGGCATACTTAGCCAGGAGAATACGTAGTGCCAGGGGTAGGATATGATGTAGTATCTAAAGTCTACCATGAGGATGACAATAACTCAAACAATAAAACCGGGACAACAGATGGAGATTAAAGGGATGAATATTTCACCTCAATATAAAGATGAAATTTCAGCCATCACAGTTGCTTATAAAGACATGGTTTTTCCTGCTACATAGGAAGTTTCTCAGCCCTGTGTGTTTGAGCAGTAAAAAGCTATTATAAAATGGCTCCCACATTTAATAGTTGGAAATAACAGCGACTGTTATTATCTCTAATTCATATAACAACTCTATAGGGGAAGCCTATTGTCTTCATTTTACAGTTGGGACAACTGAGGCTCAAAATGGTAGTTTAGCAGGCCCAAGGTCATACATCTAATAATTATATGAACCAAGATTCAAATCCACATATGATTTCAAATTCAGATCTGAATTTGAAATTCAGATCTGAGTGTTCATTCCATTATACCCTGATGCTGACCTTCAAGTTTCATTCCTAACTGTCCAGTCTATTTCTACCTGATTGGTCAAAATTAAATGCCGAGTAGCAAATTCCCTCATTGCTTTATCTACCATGAATCAAAGCTGCTAAAGTTTGGGGGTGCCTGGGTGGCTCAGTCAGTTCAATGTCTGACTCTTGATTTCGGCTCAGGCCATGATCTCAGGGTCTGGGATCAAGCCCCAAGCTGGGCTCCACACTCATTAGGGAGAGTCTGCTTTTCTCCCTCTCCTGCCCCTCTCCCCATTCTCACTCTCTTTCTCTCTCTCTCTCAAATAAATAAATAAATTTTTTTAAGCTGCTTAAGTTTTTTTTGAAAGAACTCCTAGGGTCCCTAGAAAGGAAAATGCAAATAAACAAATATCCATTGAATTCTGAATATAAGTACAGATTATACCTCAAACAGAAGATAAAATATATTCCTAAAAAACTGAAATGAACATAGGTCCAGATTAGCAACAGCCTCCACTAAGAGTGAAATGAACATGCACTGTCTTTTCTGTTTGCACAAGTTATCTTTCAGGTGCCTGCTGACTGTTTGGGGGCTCTAATTCCCACTTGTGTGGGGTGGGGGGGGCATGGCAGGACTTGTGCCAGTGTCAGAGAGCTCACCAGGGACAGCACACCAAGGGAAAGTTCTAAGTCTTTAAGGGTTGTGAGAGTGGAAAGTTATTAGTGATCACATAGTGATCACTTCTTATTTTATAGGGGAAGAAACTAAAGTCCAGAGAGGTAAAGGGACTCTACTCAGGGCCCAAGTTAAGTTGGTATCAGAATCGGGGACAAGAATCATGGCCTTCACACTACATCAGGGGGAACTATATTATACCTGTGGGGGCTAGGTCCCACCCCAGCATTAGCAAACATTTATGGACATTTTTAATGCTCCAAGAATAATTTACTGTGCATATATGATTAAACAATTATACTACAATTGCTTTTTTAATCTGTATTTTTGTCAATTTCTCATATTTTTTGTATTTATTTTATAACAAATTCATTAAAATACAATTCATATACCTCAGTTCACTCATTTGAAGTGTACAGTTCAATGGCTTTTAGTATATTCATACAGTTGTACAACCACTACCACAATTAATTTTGAATATTCTTATCATCCCAAATCCCATACCATTGTCAGTCATTCACCATTTCCCCTCAACCCCTCTAGCCCTAGGCAAACACTAATCTACTTTTCTGTCTCTATGGATTTGCCCATTCTGGATATTTCATATACACAGAATCATACAATATGCGGTCTTTTATGACTGGCTCTTTCACTTAATGTTCTCAAGTTTTATTCACATTGTAGCATGGATCAGTACTTCCCTTTCACTGTTAAATCATACTTGATTATATTGTTACACCATTGTTTTTTAATCTTTGCATCATTTGATGGATATTTGGGTTGTTTCCACTTTTGATTATTATGAATAATGCCACTATGAGCAATCATATAAAATCTTTGTGCAGATGTTTTCATTTCTCTTGGATACATACTCAGGAGTAAAACTGTTGGTCATATGATCATCTATGATGTTTAACCTTTTAAGGAACCACCAGAATGTTTTCCAAAGCACCTGCACTATTTTACATTATCCCACTGGCCTATGTGGGTTTCAAATTCTCTACATTTTCTCTGCACCAACACTTGTAATTGTCTTTTGGATTATAACTATCATACTGGATGTGTGGTTCATTGTGGTTTCCATTTGCATTTGTTTGATGTATTGGGGTTTTTTCTGTACTTTAGAACTACTTTTAAACATACAATGTTATATGATTACTATATCTTCTTATTGGTATGTAACTTTTCTCAATATGAAATAATACGTCTATCTCCAAGCATGCTTTTTGCTGCAAATTCTATTTTGCCTGCTATTAATATTGCTATATGTATTTTTTGTTAACACTTTCCTGGCATATACCTTCCTATACCATTTTGTTTTAGAGGACCTAATGTATAACACAGAGCTGACTTATTTACTTATTTATTGTAACCACTGTGAATTATTTTTAAAGTTTTTATTTATTTATCTGACAGACATGTCAGATATCTGACATGTCTGTCAGATAAATAAAAAAATGTTATATGTTTCTGAAGTTAACAGAAATATATACTTAAATATGTTTTAAATACTTAAGGAAAACCACTTAAAGAAAATGAAGTAAAAAATTCAGTCAATCTTTAAAAAGGCAGCAGAGGAAAAAAACACTAAAAAAACTGTAAATTTGAAAGCATAAATTTAAAACTTTAATCACAATAAACATAAGTGGGCTATATTCTTTTTTTTAAAAGATTTTATTCATTTGATAGAGATCACAAGTAGGCAGAGAGGCAGGCAGAGAGAGAGAGGAGGAAGCAGGCTCCCCGCTGAGCAGAGAGCCCAATGTGGGGCTTGATCCCAGGACCCTGGGATCATGACCCGAGCTGAAGACAGAGGCTTTAACCCACTGAGCCACCCAGGCGCCCCTCTACTGTGAATTTTTATAGAATATAGCCCATTGGGTGCCTGGGTGGCTCAGTGGGTTAAGCCTCTGCCTTCGGCTCAGGTCATGATCTCAAGGTCCTGGGAATGAGTCCCACACAGAGCTCTCTGCTCAGCAGGGAGCCTGCTTCCCCCCCCTCTCTGCCTGCCTCTCTGCCTACTTGTGATCTCTGTCTATCAAATGAATAAAATCTTTAAAAAAAAAGAATATAGCCCACTTATGTTTATTGTGATTAAAGTTTTAAATTTATGCTTTCAAATTTACAGTTTTTTTAGTATTTTTTTCCTCTGCTGCCTTTTTAAAGATTGACTGAATTTTTTACTTCATTTTCTTTAAGTGGTTTTCCTTAAGTATTTAAAACATATTTAAATATATATTTCTGTTAACTTCACAAACTTAACAAGCTTTTCTCTCCCCCGATTCATCCCTGCTACTTCCCATACTACACTTACCTGGGATTTCAATTCAAATAATAAGAATACTGTTAATAACAACAATAGCAATAGGGGCGCCTAGGTGGCTCAGTGGGTTAAAGCCTCTGCCTTCAGCTCAGGTCATGATCCCAGGGTCCTGGGATCTAGCCCCACATCGGGCTCTCTGCTCGGTGGGGAGCCTGCTTCCTCCTCTCTCTCTGCCTGCCTCTCTGCCTAGTTGTGATTTCTCACTGTCAAATAATTAAAAAAAAAAACAAAACAATAGCAATAGCAACTAGTATTTACAAAGCAGCATACTCTATTCCACAACTTGCCTTAAATGACTTAGAAGCATTAATTCTTCAAATCTTACCAATTTGTTTATGAGGTGTACATAAGGTTATGTTACCTGCCAAAAGTAACACAACTAATAGCAGAGCTTACATTAATGCTATTCGTCAACATTTTTTTGAACAAGTTTCACTGTTTCCTTTGATAAGCAAAATGGGTGAAAGAGAGTGGGAGTTATGGAATGAATAATGGAAATAAAAGGTACAGCATAGGGAATACAGCCAACGATGTTGTAATAGCATTGTATAGTGAAGGATGGTAGTTGTGCTGTGGTAAGCATGGCATAATGTATAGAGATATTAACCACTATTTTGTACACCTGAAACAAATGTAATATTGTGTGTCAACTGTACTCAAGAAATTTAAAATAAAATCTTTGCCAACTCATTACGTCAGGAATTAGTATCTCAGAATAATTTGGACTTGCATCTCTCTAATGTTGAGTGATTTTAAACATCATGCATGTGAATTGGCTTTCCATATATTTTTATCCATTTTTCTATTGAGTTCTTTGGTTACTTCCCTGCAATTAACTCTTTCTCTGTAATATGTGTTTCAATATTTTCTCCCACTTTTCCCCACTTTTTTAAATGGGTTTTTTGTTCATTTTTGCCATGCAAAGATTGAGGTTTTTAAAACACTCAAATTAATCAACCTTTTCTTTCATTGCCCTATATTTTGAGTGATAACTAGAAAACTTTGTCTATATCCAGGTTATAGAGGCATTCACCTATATTTTCTTCTAAGAAATGCCTGATTTTGTTTTTGTCTTTAGATCTCTGATCTCTTTGTAGCCTGTTCTTGGGTAGCCGATTCTTATTTGAGAGTTCACTGAACACAGGTTTGCTGAGTTCTTCTATATTTTAAACTGTTACTCTACAGATTCTACAGCCTTGATACTTAAGGGACAGCTTGGCCGGGTATAAAATATTTGTTTCACACTTTTCTTTCCTTAAGTTTCTGTAATGGCTTCCATTTTTGCCTTGCTTTGTATGTTGCTTCTGAGCAGTCTGATGCTAGCCTAATTTTCTTGCTTTTGTAAAATCATTTGGTCTTTTGGCCTGGAGGCTCTGAGGATTTTTTTTAATCTTTGAAATCTAATAGTTTCATTAAGATATTTCTTTGAATTGGGGAGCCTGGGTGGCTCAGTGGGTTGGGTGTCTGCCTGTCATGATCCCAGGTGCTGGGATTGAGCCCTGAGTCGGGCACCTTGCTCAGTGGGGAGCCTGCTTCTCCCTCTCTCCTGCTCTGCCAGCCACTCCCCACCTGCTTGTGCACTTTGTTTCTCTCCATTAAGTGAATAAATAAAACCTCAAAGAAGAAAAAACAAAAACAAGGTATTTCTTGGAACAACCCATTCTGGGTGAATTTTTTTAGGGTTCTCAATGGGACTTACCAATATATAGATTCAGGTTTGTTTGTTTTTTAAATTTTTTTAATTTCCAAAGTATTTTCTTGGATAGTTGTTTGGGTTTGTGTGTGTGTGTGTGTGTGTTGTTGTTGTTTTAAGATTTTGTTTACTTATTTGGCAGAGAGAGAGAGTACACAAGTGAGCACAAGCAGAGAGAGGGAGAAGCAGGCTCCCTGCTGAGCAAGGAGCCTGATGTTGGGCTTTATCCCAGGACCTTGGGATCATGACCTGAGCTGAAGGCAGAGGCTTTAATGACTGAGCCAACCCGGCACCCTTGGATTATAGTTTTAAACATTAGTTCTATTCTATAGCTTTATTATTTTTTTGAGAGAGGAAGAGACAGTGAAAATGGGGAGGGGCAGAAGGAGAGGTAGATAAGCAGAGGTCCTGCTTAGCCTGAAGCCTGACTTAGGGCTGATCCCAAGTTCCCATTATCATGACCTGAGCTGAAATCAAGAGTTGGGTGTTCAACCAACTGAGTCACCCAAGTGCCCCTTGTTCTATTGTACAGTTTTAAACAATAGTTCTAATCTATTCCTTGAAGCAGAAATTGTTGAATTTCCTTTGTCTGTCTTCTATCTCAATTACTTTCTCCACAATCACTTTTACATCCTCTGTATCTCATTTTCATTTTCTTGTTTGTTTTCTGCCTTTCTTCAAGACCCATGATTAAACATTCGTTAGATCTCTCTAGTTGTCTTGTTAGTCTTCATTCCTGAGATGATTGTCTTTTTCTTCCATTTTTTTCTTTTTTTTCTGCTTTTATCTATTTTCATTCCTTTTTTTTTTTCTTAAGAAAAGGTAGTTTTTCACATCCTAATATGTTTGTTTAAGGATATTGATTCAGTCTGAAGTACTGTGTTTGTCTGTTTGGTTTTTGCTTCGTGGTTGGTTTGGGAGGAAACTTTGACTCTTATTTTCTATGTTCTTCTAATAAAAGTTTTATATAGGTGATGACTGCATTCATGTATTGATGGGGAGGGGCAGGTTTCTTTAGATTTCTATGTTGAGAGCACCTTCTTCTGTCAGTGTAGTGAAGTACATTTTTTTTAATGGATTGCTTTTTTGTTATGGCATGAGAAGAGTGCTTTCCTTTGAGTTTTTACTCTTTTCTCATAGGATTTTTTTTTAAACTTTTTTTTTTAAAAGATTTTATTTATTTATTTGACAGACAGAGATCACAAGTAGGCAGAGAGGCAGGCAGAGAGAGTGGGAGGGAAGCAGGCTCCCTTCAGAGCAGAGAGCCGGACGTGGGACTCGATCCCAGGACCCTGAGATCATGACCTGAGCCGAAGGCAGTGCCTTAAACCACTGAGCCACCCAGGCGCCCCTACTCATAGGATTTTTTTTTTTAAAGATTTTATTTATTTGAGAGAGAATGAGAAAGAGAGAAAAAGAGAGAGAGAGAGAGCGCATGAGAGCGGGAAGGATCAGAGGGAGAAGCAGACTCCCCGCTTAGCAGGGAGCCTGATTCAGGACTTGATCCCGGGACTCCAGGATTGCTAAATGAGCCAAAGGCAGTCACCCAACCAACTGAGCCACATATGCACCCTTCTTACAAGATTCTAGAACTCCTCTTGTTTATTTCATTATCTGACACTCAGTTTACAAAGGACATCACTTTTACCCTCTTCTTCCCCAGGAGCCTTTCCCAGAATTCCATTTCAAATTCCACATACTTTTAAGTCACTTCCCTGTAGCCAGTGCTTTGATTTAGCAGAACTCATTTCCAGTATTTTTGTATTTAGGATAAAATTTGTCTTCCTGGGGCACATGGGTGGCTCAGTCATTATGCTCCTGATCATGATCCCAGGGTCCTGGAATGGAGACCCACCTTGGGCTCCCTGCTCAGCTGGAAGCCGGCTTCTCCATCTCCCATTTCCCTCTGCTTGTATTCCCTCTTTCACTATGCCTCTCTCGGTCACAAAGATGGATAAAATCTTAAAAACAAAAACAAAAATAAAAAAAATTTTCCATGGCATTTTCCCTGTTTTTTCAAGAATCAAAGACAAACTTTCAGTTACAAGATAATTAAGTACGAGGATGTAAATGCAGCATGATAACTATAGTTAACACCACAATACTACTATATTAACAATAAAAAGAAATCCCAGTGAGGCCACTTTCATGATTTTATCTCTCCTGGCTGCTCACTCTTCTCTTGTAAATGAACAGAGAACATCAAGAAATCAAGAGTCTGATTCCAGCTGCATCTGAACATTACCCTTATCTTTCCTCAGTCACTGTGGACATGGATCCCATAAAGTAACGAGAGAAAACATACTTAATTGCATGTTTTCCTAGGATTGCAAGAGCAAATTACCACAAACTGGGTGGCTTAAAACAACAGAATTTTCTTCTCTTCTAGTTGTACAGGAAATACGTCCAAAATCAAGATACCAGCAGGGCCCTGCTCTCTCATAGGCTCTAGGAGAGAATCCATCTTTGTCTCTTTCAGCTTCTGATGGCTACTGGCCTACCCTGGCTTGTGGTCATACCAGTCCAGTCTCAGCCTTGCTCCCCTCATGACCTTCTCTTCCCTGTGTCTGTATCACTATATCTCAAAGGATCCCTTTCCTTTCTCTTCAAGGACATTGCTCTTTGGGTTCAGAGTCCATCCTAAATCCAGAATGATCTCCTATCAAGAGCCTTAACATAATAGCATTTGCAATGACCTTATTTCTAAATGAGGTCACACTTGCAGGTATGGGGCTGAGGGGGTAAGAACTTACTATATTCTCTTTGGGGGACATGATTCAACCCACTACACTGATCACAGAGCCATTCACATGGATTGGTCTATTTAGCTTCATAACAGCACAATGAACAGATACTATTAATTTACCAATTTACAAATGAGGAAATTGAAGTTCAGCTAGAAGCTAAGTCACTTGTCCAAGATTTCACACCTAATAGTTTAAAGATTCAGAATCCAGACTCAGGCAGGCTGACTCCAGAGCCATCACTCTAAATCAATGCATTGTACCACATCCTCTAAGTATCAGACATTTTGGAACTGCCAGATTCAGGGGAAAAAGGGACAGAGGACAGACAAGTCTCCTTCTGGAAACCGTGGAGAAGAACATGTAAAAGGGGTAGGGAAGGAGGTGGGAAACACCTTCCCTACTCTTCCTCCACTTCTTCCATTATTTCTCTAGACATTTTATGCCTGCTCCTGGACTCTGGGTCCCAACTAACGTGTGCTGTCAACGCTGGGGGTCCACGCATATTTTAGGTAGGCTTGCTTTTATTGTGAAGAGCAGATATTGATCTGTGAAAGGGTCCGCCACTCTTAGGATATGGTGGGCACATAAGGGAAACCTGTGATCACTTGGGAACTGAAGAGCAAACAGCGTGGTGCGGCTGGCTAGCATAGGAATTAGAGGTGGGTGCCACCAGGTTCTGAGGTAGCAGAGGAACTCTCCCTCGTGAGCTACCCAGCCTCTGTCTCCTCGTTCCATGTATTACTCATCACCACCCCCACTCCTTTGTGGTTGTAGCTCTCTCTGGCTTGCACGCTGCTTTAGTTTGCCATGGCCTCCCCTCCCCCACCATGGGGCCCACGACCCTAACTGAAACCTATGTGACAGCAAAGAGGGCAGCTACCTGACTGCACAGGTAACAAGTGACACCCCAGCACCTAATGGTACCTGATGCTCATCTTAACCACTCCTGCAGAAAGGACCTCGGAAGCTGCATGTATCAGTGAGGGTCCCAGAAGCTAAGAGATGACTGTTCAAAAAGGGATACTAAAGAGAGTTTATTTTTTATAAAGATTTTATCCACTTATTTGTCAGAGAGAGCGAGAGCGAGTGAATAAAGCAGGGGGAGCTACCGGCAGAGGAAGAAGCAGGTTCCAGCTGAGCAAGGAGTCCGATGTGGGATCCCAGGACCCTGGGATCCTAACCTGAGCTGAAGGCAGACACTTAACCTACTGAGCCACCCACGCATCCCCTAAAGAGAGTTTAAAGAATGGATTATTTCCAGAGGGGGGGAGTAGGGTTAAAGGAACTGAAATGCAAGGAGATGCATTAAGGGATATAAAGGGAACTTCTAAACTCCTAAGGCTCACAGGGCAAGGAAAGGGAAATGTTCACTGGAATCCAGTGGAATCTACTGCCTCAGAAGAGGGTGTGCTTGATGGGAGCTGAGTGGTCAGGCTGGACCAGGGGTGGAGAATGACTACCTCCACTTCTTTCCTCTCCCATCCTCCAGTCTGCTGCTGGGACCTCCCACGGGCAGCTGCTACAGCCCCCAGAAGTCAGTCTTTGGGGGCACAGAATGCGGGGGAGGGGGGGGATAAAATTCCCAGCCACTACCCACTGAGGTGGGAAACAAAGGCAAATGAAAAATTACATTTCCTAACTACTCGCAGTCCACTGACAGGTCCTTGAACGGGCAGAGTGACGTTCCTCTAGGAGCTCAGCTGCCTCGATGTTAATTCTTTCCTAAGGGTGAAAGGCAATCTCAGTCTGACCCCCAGGATCCCGTAAATCTACTCTAACATATAAAAATCCCTTTGGAAATTTAAGAATCAGGCTGGCAATCATCCCCCAAGCATATGGCCCACTGATATACATCTGAAGGGTCTCATGACTAAGGTTTCATTAGACAGTAATAAAAGACCTTTTCCCCCACAACAGCTAGCCCCTTCGAGATCCTGGAAACCTTGCTCCCAAAATTCCTTAGAGGCTTACACTATCCATACCCCCCTCCCAACTTGAAAGTATATAATGGGCCACTCCTCATGACCCCAGTGCAGCTTTCTGGCCATAGGTCCTGTCCCCGTGCTTTAATAAAACCACCTTTTTGCACTAAAGATGTCTCCAGAATTCCTTTTTGGCCATCAGCTTCAAACCCTCACATCTTCCCTGTATCACCCACCTCTGCTTTACTCCTATTTCCAGCAGTTCTAGAAATAACTGGATTTGGTGAAGCTCTTTGCAGGGAAGGCACCCACAGAAGGTTCCTGCCACTGTAGGCAGAACCCAGGGTGCTGAGAGCAAAGGAAGGAAGCTCCAAGAGAAGGGGGGGGGGACACAACAGGAAGGGAGAAAGGAACAAAGTGGAGAAAGCTCCCTGCTGTCCAACTATGACAAGCTAACCTCTGAGCCTGTGTTTAAAAACCGCTGCTCTGAGTTGTTTACCCACCTTGAGCACTTTCAACAGCCCCACATCTGTCGTTATTCTGGATGAGCTCACGGAGGCATCCATGTTGCTCTTGGGCCCATTCTCTCTTATATTAAAGCGCTTTTTAATTGCCACATTTTCTGAGACAGAGAAAGCCTAATCTGAATGCAGCTTTAAAAACTAACAGCAATCAGCAGAGATCCATCAATTAGCATTCGGCATTAAGCAATGCAGAATATTTTCCAAGGCTCCAAGGGCCTCTCCACACCTGAACATTCTACAAGGTTCATTCTCTCCTGTTTGAATAATATTCGGGCTCTTGAGTGACAGTTTCTCCCAGCTGCCAAAAGAATAACCCATTTTCTACTGTAGCTCTTTTCTAACTCAAAGAGTACAGCTCCAACAAAGCTCTTTAACTCTGATACACACAATTTAAAAAAAAAAAAAGGAAAAAAGTATTGCTTCAAACCACTGATTACAATTTCTTTTAACAATGCTGCCCAGGAAGGTCAGTGGGCAACACGGGCTAACATTTTCTTCTTGAAAATGCAGTAAGAGAGTTGATTCCCAATTTCCGGTATAAATTTATGAGACTACTTATGAAGTTGAGAGAATTCCTGGCAGGAAAGTTACTTCGTAATGACATATTTCTCGCAGAGTTATGCAGCTGTCAGATCTGGCAGCTCAGAAAGTTGTCATTTAGGGTTTGAATTTGGTGACATCTAACAATATTAGAATGACAACACCCAGACATTTCTGATGCATTTCATTTTTGCAGAATTTTTCCAATTTAATTATTTAATTTATGAAGATAAAAGCAGTATGTGGTTACCACAAAACATAAAGAACAAGGGGCGCCTGGGTGGCTCAGTGGGTTAAGCCGCTGCCTTCGGCTCAGGTCATGATCTCAGGGTCCTGGGATCGAGCCCCGCATCGGGCTCTCTGCTCAGCAGGAAGCCTGCTTCCTCCTCTCTCTCTCTGCCTGCCTCTCTGCCTACTTATGATCTCTCTCTGTGTGTCAAATAAATAAATAAAATCTTTAAAAAAAAAAAACATAAAGAACAAGAGAAGCATTGTATGGTAAAGAGTTAAGGCAGCAGGCAGGGGCTGCTCAAAACTGTACCTTCCCAAGGTCGTCAGGACCTGCCCTTGGACCTCTAAGCCTTTGCAGTCCGCTACCTGATGAGACTGTCTTTGTATACCTGAGCCCTCGGGCCATACCTGGTAGTTTTATGCTAACAAGGTGATTTAGGGGGAAGAGCTGTTTTTGTATCTTGAGGCTTTGGGCCCTGCTGTCTATACCTCTGGACCCCAGAGCGGGGAAGAGACAACCCTGTGTGATGGACCCCTGGACAGTGAGGCTCCCTGAGCCTCCCCAGTTAGGAGCTTCCCTGGCTGGCAACACTTCTCATGTGTTGTCACACATTGTTGCTGGGCAAACTGAGGACTGTCTGTGTGACTCCGCAGGCTGAGGCCATTGAAAGCTTGTCCTGGTTTATCCTGGACTCTGTCCTGTGTGCCTTTTCCCTTTGCTGATTTTAATATGAGCATAAAAGCTTTTCTGAGTCCTGTGAGTCCTACTAGTGAATCCTCGAGCATAATGGATGGTCTTGGGATCCTCAATGCAAATATAAAAAATAATATAAAAATTGCTGTCCTACTTCTAATGTCTTCTTTAAACACACACACACACACACACACACACACACACACACACACACACACATATGCTTAGAGACTTTTTTCCTATACACTCCAACGTTTTTTGTTAATGGAAAATAGATCATATTATATATACTCTCTTTAATAACTTTTTTTCAATATCAAATGAACACATTTTCCTATGCCCTTAAACATAAGTATACTACTTGTACAGTATTCTGTTGTAGAGGACTTATGGACATTTATTTAATCAATCATCTACTGATAGACATTTGGGTTGTCTCTTTCTCTCAGTATTATCAACAATGCTGCAATAAATATCTTTGTAGATAACCTCTCTGTAAACTTGTCTGAGTATTTGTGATACTGAGACTTGTGATAAAAAGATTTAAGAATGGTGGTGACAATCACTTGATTAATGAAATGTGTTGAGAGAGGTCATTTTCAGACCTCTATTCAGAAGATTCTTGGTATCTAAAATGACTGTAATTAGACAGTCTGAAGAAATTCTCACTCAATAAATTCCTAAAAACCTGTATATGCAGTCAATCTGGAATTAATTTTTCAATTATACTCAACCTTAGGTCCTAAAATATGTAGTTTTCATTGGTGCTAAGCACTTAGCTTAGTGTTTTCCAGTGAGATTTATTCTAATTCATTTTTCTAAAAGTTGTATGCATATGTATCTGGCCTAAAACCAAGCAGCTACATGATCAAGACTATTTGCCAGTAATTTCACTACCTAACAGAACAAAACTTAACAATCTTTATGTAAAGACAACATAGCCCAGTACCTATACAATTTATCACTTAAAATATCCAGCATTGAGAAAAAATTTCCAGAAAATGTCATTTGTAATCATGAGGAAAAATACGAAACTAAGCAGACCCATGGATGACTTGGATATTGGTATTACTAGACAAGGATTTGTAAAATAACCACTATAAATAGGTTTTAAAAGTTAGAGGAAAAGATGTTGGATCAGTGAATAGATGGGAAATTCTAAAAGAGAAAGAGAAACTCTTAAAAAGAGCCAAATGGTTCTTTATAAAACTGAAAACCCAATACCTGAATAAAGAATTCGTTGAAGGGTTTGACTGAAGACTGGACACAGCCAAGGAAATGATCAGTGAAATCAAAGCTAGGTCAACAGAAAGTACCCAAAATGAACAACTTAAGATGGTAACTTAGACTTACCATAGGGATCACTTCACAATGTATTAAACAGTGGATCTCTATGGCATACACCTAAAACTAATAGGATATTGTATGTCAACTATAATCAGAAAAAAATTTGAATAAACCATATATAGAAGATAATAATAATCATCAAGACCATCTGAGACTTACAGGACATTAATAGCCTAACATGTATGTTTGAAGTCCCAGAAAATGAAAAAGAATGGTGAAGAAACATTTTTAGAGATAATAAATAAAACTGTTCAAAGACTGATGAAATACACCAAGAATCAAAGAATCAAGAATCAATAATCAAAGTTAACACCAGCAAGGATGAATACTAGGAAAACCAGACCTAAGGTGCATCATAGTAAATTCAGAAAACCAAAGGGAAAGAGAAATATCTTAAAGGCACCAGTGTGGGGCACCTGAATGGCTCAGTTGAGCACTGGCTCTTGGTTTCAACTCAGATTGTGATCTCATGGATTGTGGGATGGAGCCCCATGTGGGGTTCCTTGCTCAGAGGGAAGTCTGCTTTAAGGATTCCCTCCCTCTTCCCTTCCCCACACTCATGCATGAGTGCTCTATCTCTCAAAATAAATAAAGGAATCTTTGAAAAAGAAGGCAGCCAAGGTAGGGAGGGGGATACATTCTATTCAGATGAACAACAACATCAGTAATGTCTGACTTCTAACAGAAACTATGGAATTCACAAGACAGTAGAATGACATTTTCAAAACACTAAAAGAAAATATTGACTTAGAATTCATATCCAGTAAAAATATCCTTCAAAAAGGAAGACAAAGTTTGGCATTTTGAGACAAAAATAGAGAGAATTTATTACTAATTGAAACATACTGCAAAAAAAAAAAAAATCCTAAAGGCATATAATCTTAGATAAAAACTTAGATCATAGGAAGAAGTAAAGAGTCCTGGAGTTGGTAAAGATGTGGGTAAACATAAAAGACTCTTTAAAACTTTCTTTTGGGGCACATGGGTGGGTCAGTCGGTTAAGCATCTGCCTTCAGTTCAGGTCATGAACCCAGGGTCCTGGGATGAAGTTCTCTGTCGGGCTCCCTACTCGGTGGGGAGTCTGATTCTTCCTCTCCCTCTGCTGCTGCCCCTGGCTTATGCTCTGTTTTGTGCTTACACACTCTCTCTCTCAAAAAAAAAATAAAATTTAAATATAAAGCAAAACAAAACAAAAAAAACCTTTCTTTTAAAAAACAACTGAAGGTAGGCTTATTCTAAAGTGCATATAGAAAGGCAAAGGGCCTAGAACAGCCAGAACAGCTCTGAAAATCATAAAGTGGGAGAAATTTTTAGACTTACTATGCAGCTACAGAAATCAAGACAGTGTTATATCAGTGGAAGAATAGACACACAGATCAACAAAACAGAATGGAGAATCCAGAAACAGACCCACACAAATATGCCCTGAACCAGTTGTTGACAAAGGTATGAAAGCAATTCAATGGAGGAAGGATAACCCAGTCAACCCAGTCAGAAAATGATGGTGGAATAGTTGGCAGTAACAAAACAAAACAAAACAAAAATAAGCCTCTATCTAAACCTCATACCTCATATAAAAAATTATTCACAATAAGCCACACACTTAAATTTAAAACTAAGATTTTAGGAGAAAAATCTTTGGAATCTAGGGCTAAGTTCAGCATCATTATTTAGTGGCCAGCCATGACACCAGAAGCAGGATTCCGAAAAGAACACATTGCAAAACTAAATTAATTCAGCAAAATTAAAAACCTTCCTGGGGCACCTGGGTGGCGCAGTCAGCTAAGCGTCCAACTTTTGGTTTCAGCTCAGGTCAAGATCTCAGGGTCCCAAGATCAAGCACTGCGCCGGGCTCTGTGCTCAGCATGGAGTCAGCTTGAGATTTTCTCTCTCTCTCCCTCTGCGCCCCCTACTTGTGCTCTCTCTCTCTCAAACAAATAAATTTTTTTAAAAAGGTTTTATTTATTTATTTGACAGAGAAAGAGATCACAAGTAGGCAGAGCAACAGGCAGAGAGAGAGCGGGGGAAGCAGGCTCCCGGCTGAGCAGAGAGCCAGATGCAGGGCTCGATCCCCGGATGCTGAGATCGTGACCAGAGCCAAAGGCAGAGGCTTAACCCACTGAGCCACCCAGGTGCCCCCTCAAACAAATAATCTTTTTAAAAAATTGAAAACCTTTTTCTCTGTGAAATACCATAAGAGAAGAAAAAGACAAGTCACAGAGTAGGAAAAAATATTTGCAAACTACAGATATCACAAAGGACTTGTATCTAGAATTTATAAAGACTCACACACTCAACTGGTAAAAAGGTAAGCAATCCAGTTAGAAAATGGGAAAACACACTAACAGATACTTCACCAAAGAGGATATATGGATGGCAAATAAACAAGAAAAGTCTTCAACATCACTAGCCATCAGAGAGATACAAATTAAGAATATAATGAAACATTGTTACAAATCAATTAGAATGAGAAAAATAAAGATGATAATGATCAGCCTGGATGAGACTATGGAGAGGCTGGATCTCATACATTGCTAATGGAAATGTTAAGCAGGACAACCAAATTGGGAAACAATTTGGCAGTTTCTTATAAAACTAAATATATACTTACCATTTGGCCTAGCACTTACATGCCTGGGCATTTATCCCAGAGAAATGGTAACTTATACTTACACAAAAACCATAGATGAATGTTCACCACAGCTTTATTCACAATAACCAAAATATGGAATAGCCCAAATGTCCTTCAAAAGGAGAGAACTACTGATACCTGATACATACTGCATGGGTCTCAGAGGCATTATCCTGAGTGGAAAAAAGCCAATCTAAAAAGATTACATCCTGAATAACACCATGCATGTAACATTCTCAAAATGGCAGAATTACAGAGCTAGAGAACGAATTAATGGTTGCCAGAGAATAAGAATTTGTGGGTGGGACTGGGGTGGATGTGATTACAAAGGAATAAGTAGCATAAGAGAATTTCTCAGTAGTGATGGTACACGTTTGTATTTTGTAGGGAAGTTATATAAATCTGGACATGGGGCAGCAGAACAGCACAGAATTCTACCTAGGCACACAGTGCCTTACTTACCTGTGAAAACTGATAGCATGTGCCTAAGGCACCATTTCCTGGCTTTGTTACTGTTTCCACTTTAGGTAAGATGCGTGAAAGATACACAGGATTCTCTGTGCTCATTTCGCCACTTCCTGTGAGTCTGTAACTACTTTAAAAGCAAAAGATTTTGAAAAGCTGTTGATTGTTTATAGCAAAGGCAATAACAAGGGCTTTATAACAAATATAGAAATAAAATTCACAACAAAAATAGCACAAAGCAAGAAACGGAGTTAAATATTGTTCTAAGAGTCATTTTTTTGGTCGTGCTGTAATATTCATGATTGAGTGTGATAACTTGAGGATGCATATGTAACCTTAAGCAGCCACTAAGTTATCTATCCATCAGCACTAGTTAAAAAGCAAATAGAAGAGATAAAATAGAAAGCTATAAAGTACTTGATTAATCTAAAAGAAAGCGGGAGGGCGCATTTGCCTTCAGCTCAGGTCATAATCCCAGGTTCATGGGATCAAGGCCCACATCAGGTTCCCTCTCCTCCCTGCTCCTGCTCTCTGGCTATCTGTCACTCTCTCTCTCTCTCTCAAAGAAAGAAAGAAAGAAAGAAAGAAAACATGAAACAAAGAACAGATGGGACAAATAGAAAATAAGAACAAAAGGGCAGGAGCACCAGGCTCAGTCAGTTAAGCGTCCGACACTTGGTTTTGGCTCAGGTCATGGTCTCAGGGTTGTGCGATTGGGCCCCACGTCAGGTTCTGGGCTCAGCAGAGTCTGCTGGAGATTATTTCCCTCTCCCTCTGCTCCTTCCCCTGCTCATGTGTGATCTCTCTCCCTCTCTCAAGTAAATAAATAAAATCCTTTAAAAAGAAAAAGGGTAAATTTTATTTTTTTTAAAAAGAACAAAATAGCATATTTCACCCAACCATATCAGTAATTATGGTAAACGTAGATAGGTAAGACAATCCCATAAAAGATACAGATTTTCATTTGGATTTTTAAAGTATATGTTATTTATTAGAGGTACACATTGAATATAAGGACAAACGTTAGAAGTTAAAGGGTCAGAAGAGAAATGGTATATTAACATGAATCATAACAAAACGGGTGTGGCTATGTTAATAACATAAAGTAGATTCAAGACAAGAATTATTTCCAGTAACAGAAGACTATTTCATAATGATAAAAGGATTAATTCAACAAGATATGAAAATCCTAAATGGTACCCAATAACATGGGTACACATTACAAATACATGAAGCAAAAATTGACAAAACCAAAGAAATCCTCGATCTTACTTGGATATTTTAACATTCCCATTCCTTTCTCAGTAATTTCTAGAATGAGCAGACAGAAATATTAGTAAAGACACAGAGAATTTGAACAACACTAACCACCAACTTAAGCCAGTTGACATTTACAGAACTTCCCAGTCAACAACAGAATACACATTTTTTCCAAGTGCACACGGAATAATCACCAATATAGAATATATTGGGCCATTAAACAAGTCAATAAATTTCAAGAATTGTAATCATACAGAATATGTTCTCCGACCACAGTGGAATTAAATTAGAAATATTTTTTTAAAAATATTTTATTTATTTATTTGACAGAGAGAGAGATCACAAGTAGGCAGAGAGGCAGGCAGAGAGAGAGAGGAGGAGGCAGGCTCCCTACGGAGCAGAGAGCCCGATGCGGGGCTCGATCCCAGGACCCTGAGATCATGACCCGAGCCGAAGGCAGCAGCTTAATCCACTGAGCCACCCAGGCGCCCCTAGAAATATTTTTTTTTAAACAAAGTTAATTCTTCACCTGTATATTAGCAGTCTCCCGCCTCAAATGACATAGATAAGATAGTCTCAAACCCTTATACTTTATATGGAAATCTGACATACCCTCCTGTATTCTCAGGGTTCTCCAGAGAAGCAGAACCCAGAGGATATGTACAGAGAGAGGGATTGGGAAGGAAGGAAGGAAGGAAGGAAAGAAGGAAGAAAGGTTTATTTGTTTTAATGAATTGGCTTATGAAATTGTAGAGGCTTGATAAATCCAAAACCCATAGGGCAGGCCACCAACCAGAAGACTCAGGGAAGACATGCAGTTCCAAACCAAAGTCAGTCTTCTGCCAGAACTCCTTCTTACTCAGGGGAGGCCAGTCTTTGTTCTAGCAAAGCCTTCAAGTAATATATGAGGCCCACTCACAGGCTTTACTCAAAGTCCACCCATTATAAATGATAATCTCATAAAAACAAACAAACAAACAAAAAACCACCCCACTTTCACAGAACTATCCAGAATGTTTAACCAAATACTGACACATAAAATCAACCGTTCCATCTCCCCACCATAATTTCTTAAACTTCTTTAAGATTGATCATACACTATAGGGTCCAAACGAATATTTCTCCTAAATTAGCTCAGTTAATGAATCATCAGTCTCCCTCACACAGGCCGTGAACGTGAAACTCAGCCACCTCCACCAAGTTACACCAAAACCAACAAACCAACAGAACCCCGTTCACACGAAGCCTTTGCGGGTGTAACATGAGTGAATGTCAGAGCGAGGCAGGTCAGGTTCCTCTTCAGCAACACAAACAACATCAAATTGCACAGAAAAAAACCCTGCCATGCATTCTGTCTCTCTTCTCTTCCCCTTCCCTGTCTGTCCCCCTCCCCCGCCGCAGCTGTTTCATTTCTAATATAAAGCAATCTAGATGTTTCTGGAGACGCCTGGATGTCTGCGAAACCACACCTCCGAGGTCTCCCCACGCCAGGTACTTTCCTAGGACGAGGAGGGAAACCTGCCCGCCGCAGCTGCGTGCCATTCCTTCATCTGGGCCTCTCAGTAAGCGGGTTGTGCCTGCGGGACAGTCTCTCATCTTATTCTAGTCCCCCCCCCCCCCCCAAATCTTTCAAGAGAAGAGAAAAGCTGAATCTATTACATGTAAAAACTAGTAAATCGCTTCCAAAAGAGGGGGGCCCTGGGAACATCCGGAGACTGGTGAAAAGTGCGGGAATAAACGCGCTTTCTACTTAGGACTGGGCGCAGGTGTGGAGACGCCACACCCGGACAGTTGTGGGGCCAGGGCTGATACCGACCGGGCAGAAGGAATCCTGCTTTGCAAAAATCCAACCCACAGACCCCAGATGTGACAGCAGGGGCCATCAGCGGACCTTGTGTCCCTTGCCCCCACCCCCGCGATGGCACTGACCGAAGAGGGAAGGCAGCTAGCCCTTGACGCCCCCACCTCCATTTCTGGGGTCCTGTGTTGGAGCTTCTTCCCTATTAGAATTCACGATCCGGTTTCATTTCCCTCCCGAGTCTCTGTTCCTTTGGAAAGTAATGTAATCAGACGAAATGAAACGCAGCTGATGCCCGCCGCGGCATCATTTAATCTAGGACCTCGCAGAAAACACACGTTTTCATGAACAACTAAAAAGGCCAATGCTTGCTGTCCCGACCTCAGGTCTAACGGTGGGCTTTCCCACCAACCGGAGAGACATTGGGGAGCTGCTGCTCCCTTGCCGCCCTATGGAGCCAGGGGAAGGCCTGAGCGGCAGAGCGTCCGCAAAGCCAGGGTCAAGGTGCCGCCCAGGGGCTGCTGGCGCAAGTTCCCCGCAGCGGTCTTACCCCGGTGAGGCCCCGCACCAAGAATAATCACGCATCAAGAAAGGGTCGGACGGCGGGCCGCCCACTGGCCATCCCGCCGGCCACCACACCTACCTTCCACCCAGCCGGGCCTTCTGCCATCTCTGTGCCATGAGCGGCGTCGAATCCCTGGGGCGGCGTTGCCGGCTCTGCTGCGGACCTGCGTCCCTCCGGCTGCAACACAAGACACGAGGGGTCGGAGCAGCGCCCGGGTCCCGTGTTGTAGCCCGAGGTCTCACACCGTGTCGTGGGGAGCCCCGCCTGCTGGCCCCTGCCCCGCTTCCTCTTCCAGGTGGGCCGCCTGGTTTCGGCTCGGTGAACCGGACTTGCTGTGCACAGGGAGGAGCAAGCTGGAAAACAGACGTCGGCGTCGGGACTGGGCGCCGGGGCTGGGTCTGCACCCACGGCAGCAGGGGAAAAGCCACCGCCTCGGCGTGGGGCAGCCGGGAGTCGCCAGCACCGAGCCCCGCCCAGGGCGGCGCGCTCCAGGTGAGCCCACCGGCTGGAAAAACTCGGAGAGCCTACGTGCGCACAGAGACTTCGAGGCCCCCATGTCTTTTCCTTCGCAAAATGAATTACGGCGGTTTCCAAGACACTAATTACGGTTTATTACAACAATACTTCCTAGGAAATGGGTTCTTACTCTAATACTATGATGAGAATTTTATAAATGCCCGACCAGTACAATGAATTGCCCGGAATTATAATAAATATCTGCACTTTGGGAGTAAGGCGGTAAACACAGCATTATTGCTATCCTTTTCCCATGGTCCTATGGAGGATTTATTACTTATTTATGACTTATTTTTATTCAAAAACTCCTACATATCATTTTTATGTGGATTCTTTTCTGTGAGCCATTTCTGTTTTTTCCTTACAAAATAAAACGAGGTGGGTCCAGAATCAAAACAATGCTCAACTTCACTTCCTTCAAAGGTGACCCATTGACATTTCTCCTCCAGAGTCCCCTTCCGCTAACCTCTGCTGAAGCCACCGTCTTTGCCACTGATGGAGAAACTCCAGCAAGGCTCACTCTACTTCTCTCTCCAGGAAAACGGACCCGCCAGTTTTATTCAACCCGTTTTCAAAAGGGCAGTGGATTTTGAGCTCAGACCGGCCATTAAATGGAGTGTAGAAATTAAACATCACAGGGTTTCCCACCAATAAAAGACAAGAGTTCCAGAGGCTCACAAAGTAACATATCACACCCACATCTGTATAGACCGAACAGCGGGAGAGATTAAAAATGAACCGTTTCAAAAGAAAATAATCGCTTCTCCTGCCTAATTATGTAAAAGGGGTTCTTCCCCCAAGGACTGAATTCTCACCATGGTATCCAGGTGTGTGCAGTGTCTGGGAGGTACCCATTCCCCAAATAAGTTATTTTCCCCCAAAACTCCTTTCACCAACCAGGCTATTCTTCAGGAAGAGCACATGAGGTCCTGGGTTAGCAGCGGGGGGCACAGAAGTCAGCAGAGGACAGAGTTCAGGCACAGCTGGCTGCCATCCCCCTTCCCTTCCCTGCCTCCTCCTCTCCAGCACAACCTGATGGGTTCCCAGTGGCCATGTCCCAGCATCCCTTATAGCTGGTGCCCTGTGACACAGTTGTAATCATGAAGGATTTAAGCTCTTCTTTCTCTGTTGTCATGAGGGCTCACATGAGTGTGCCTGTGCTTTTTGGCCTTTGGCTTTCATCTTCCTCCTGCCTGGAATATGGATGTGATGCCTAGAAGGCATCTTGTGAGCATGAGGGAGAAAGAGCCCACGTCCTCAGTGGGCCAGACACCAGCCCTATCCTCCACCTCCAGGCTTCTTGTTCCATCCGTGTGTTCATTCGGGGAATATTATTGTAATAGTTCTGATAGCTGGCATTCATCTAGATACCAAGGACACAGCAGGGACAAAGCAAAGACCTTCTCCTCATCAAGGTCATTCTAGGAGAGAGAGAGACAATATACGAATAAAGAAGCAAATACACGATGGAAGGGGAGCAGTGGTTAGGAGAAAAATAAATCAGGACCAGAGGACTAGGAGTGCAGGCCAGGAGAGGTGCTACACGAAACATGACAAGAAGGGGACCTGGGAAGGTCTGAAAGAAGACAGCGCACGTGACATATGCCACAAGAAGGGAGGGAGGGGGGGCAGAAAGAGCAGATGGCACCAATATCGCAGGTTCGAGAAAGAAAAGATCAGTGGATGGCAGCAGAGATGGCAAGGACTAGTGTCTTGTTCTGTCCGCTTGTATGTTAAATAGACTTGTATTCCACTGCAAGGCATAGGAAAGTGACCCCCAAGGCTTAAACAGGCAAGGGGCTCCTTTCCTCATGCCCATGCCCACTGTGGAAGGCTCACTCCCTCTGCTCACCTCCACCAAGAAACTCCGGACTCCCCAGTCGTGACCTCCACGAGCTCCTGGAGCTTTTTTGTCTTGTCTCTTTCAAAACATCACTCACTTTTTAAGATCCTGTTGTGTTCTCGGGGCCCAGGACCGGACCTCTGAGAAAGGAGAACCTGTCCCAGAGACACCAGGGAGTGGCTCACTGCTGGCTTTTGGGAGAAGCCCCAAACACTTCCCAGGACCTCTGCTTAGAAAGTTCAGACACTGATCTGTGTCTCCAGATGGCCAGGCTCAGGGGGCTGACTCATTCCGATTAAACTCAGAAGAAACTGAAATTCTGTACATGATGACCTTGCCTTCGAAAGCCACAGAAATGGGTTTGTGTGATTGAGTTCTGTTTTAGGAAAATGAAGGTATCCCCATATTTATCAGCATATGGGTGGCAGTCTGTGATGTGTTTTGAGAAACCAAGGGACACAGAGGCAGTCGGAGAACTAAGGAGAAAGCCCCGTGGTGTGCATGGCAGGGAGACGCAAATCCAGCCCAGCCAGACAGCAACAGAGGGCTGCTGAGGCTGTGAGGAGCAGAGCCCAGAAACAGATCCGTGAACCGATGCTAGGAGACCTGGTCTCCAGGAACCAGCAACGGAGGTGTGGGCCTCACAGTGGCAGAACCTCGGTCCGTGAAAGTCCTTTAGCAGATGACTCATGACTGTCCTTGTCCCTCTGCTGTTCCCGCTGAGCCCAGCCAGACCAGGCCTCTGACGGGGGTAGAAGTATCTCCCACAGGGCCCAGGGGATGTCTGCCCCACCCTGAGCACAGGGAGCTGTGTGCCCAGGAGGAGGCGGGCCTGGCCAGAAAATCCCGGGCCCTCCCGGCAAGCTGAAAGGTGAGTCCAGGACAAGTGAGGACCAGGGGAGACCTGAACAGTGGAAGGGGTCACTGTTGTGGCAGGACGGTAATAAGCTTTCGGTCCCCACTCGCAGTCTGGGCCCTTCGACGCCCACCCCTCTTGGTCCTGGGCAGAACCAGTGGTCTCCTCCATGCCCGTCCTGACATGGAACTGGGTGGCTTGTTTGGGTCAATGACAGGGCAGTGCAAAGAGAGAATAGGATTCAAACAGCAAAGTTTAGAGCAAAACTCATAGCTCACGGAGCCCTACCTGGAAGACGGCAGAATGAGGAAGCCGTGCAGGGAGGCCCAAGACAAAGGAGAAAAGATGCTTTGGGTGAGTCCAGAGCATCTGCAGCACAATGGGACCATTGTGGTGGAGGGTCAGGGGCCTCCCCAGGAACAGTGATAGGGTAAGACTTGGGAAAACGAGGAGAATTTGCTTCCTGCATGGCCAGTGGCCTTGGTGGACCACAGCTGGATTTCAGGGCAGAACTGGCATGCACAGAGCATCCTGGCGGCCTCCCCATTCTGCAAGGCTGGGATGGTGCCGGCAGGGCAGACTGAGGCCCGAAGCTGGACGGCAGTGGGCAGAACCCCTTCCAGGCTGTGCCTCTGGGGTGTCAGCCCCGAGCCAGGCATACTGACCACCCTGGTATGGTGGGCTGGGCAGAGAGGATACCAGGAAGCACCGCCCAGGCCATCAGCCATCCCTGCCATGCTTGGCTCAGGGTTTGATTTCCAGGAAGAACCAGAAAACACTAAGGGAGGTGGTGAGGGCAAGGCCTGCAGATGTAATGGAAGGAGTCAGGGTCAGAGGTTCCCCTCATTCCCTGGGAGCCCTAGAAACATCCTGAAGATTGGCAAAGAAGTGAGAGACTGCAGAACTACCTCCCAATGACAAAGTAGGACATGTTAAAAATGGTTGTCACCACGTGGGGGAGTGGGCTGCGTCAGGGGCGCTGACGGAACAGGCCCATTTGCCTTCCGCTGGCTGAAGGTTCGATATGCTATCTTCTCCTATTTATTTTTATGCCCCTAAAAAAAAGGCCTCTATGTTAAATAATCACCTTTCATCCATTTGTAATTCTCTCCCTCTAGGGGCATCATAAATTTCTTTTATATTATTATCATATTAGAGAACCTAATACATCTTCTCCCCTTGGCTTCAGCACACCAGACTTGCAGGTGCTTCCCAAAGCAGGATGGAAGTCTGCATGGTGAAGGGAAGGCTAGGGGCTACTGGTTTATGGCATTTAATAGAATGGGCCCATTGGTTTATAGCATTTAATAGGATGGCCCCAAATCTCTACACCTAGTTTGGAGGGAATGCTAATGAGCAAAGAAAGTCTATGCACTTTGGCTTCTACCACGTTATTTAAAGAAAAAGACAAGTGATGGAGAAGGAATACTGACCTCAAAGAAAAAGAAGGGGAGGGGTTGAATTCCCCACCATGATGCCCTGACTCTCAGACCTCAGACAAGTCACTTAAACTTTCTAAGCCTCAGTTTTTTCCTTTGCGAAATGGAGACATTAACGCCCACATTGACCTCTATCCAAAGTTGTTTTCACAGACAGAGAGCAGCACAGGGGACCTTCCCTGTCACCCCCCGAACTGGGAGTGGGTACAAACAATTAGATGTTATGTCGATGGAAGATACGAGTAGAGTTATTATCAAAGGAAAACATTTACGAGAAGAGTTATTATCAAAGGAAAACACTCCCTCTTCATTCATTTCACGCACATTTCTGAGCCTCCAGCGGGTGCCCGGCCCTGTGCTAAGCCCTGGAACTCAGGCAGTGAATCGCACACCTGGGCAGGCCGTAGTGACCAGCAACGTGACCTGCGGCCAAGTTCAATCCGATCTCTCACCCGCAGCAACAGTAGCAGCATTTAGCGTGTAGGGTGAGCCAGAGCCTAAGCTTTGGAGCCAGAATATTCTGGATTCAAATGTGGCTTACGAGCTGTGTAACCTGGGGAACGTCCCTTAACCCTCATTAGAACACTTTCGTCTCTTCATCTTTAAAATGGGGGGGACAGCGCCGCAGTCACAGAATGGCCGTAAAGAACGTGGCCTGCGGCGCCTGAGGCACCAGCTGCGGTGTTTCCCTCGTGGTGACACACGCAGAGGAGACACACGGCTCCCTCCCCAGGCTTCCCGCAGAGGCTGACCCTCAGTCCACTCCTCACTGGCAGTTAATCTAGAATCCCACCCAGCAGGTGACCCTCCACTCCCGGGACCTCCAGGGAGAGGAAGTGGCCTGTGAGACAAACACGGGTCTGCCCCACACACTCCCGAGCGCGGGAATTCAGAGGAAGGTCCCTGTGGCTGCCAGCCCCGAGTTGGCCCTGCTGCCCGTGCACAGTAGGGCTCCGAGTACTCGGCTGAATGAACCCACCGACGAGTGGAGGGCTGACTGGACCAAGGCCCTCGCTAGAGACCATGGTCAGGAGTTCTGCGAATGCTGTGTGCCCCCGGCGGGCCGCCTGTGCTCAGCAGGGAGAGGCTCCTGACCCGTGCCAGCGAGAGTCTGGGACTCATGGCCTGGTGTGGGTTACCTTCTGGGGCAGATTCAGGGCCCCTCGCATGAAACCACGAGACTGGGATCCGTTCAAAACTGCAGTGTCAACCCGCAGATAAGATAGACTTACTAGGCCGCCTGGGTGGCTCAGTTGGTTGAGCGACTGCCTTCGGCTTAGGTCATGATCCTGGAGTCCCAGGATCGAATCCCGCATGGGGCTCCCTGCTTGGCGGAGTCTATTTCTCCTTCTAACCCTCCCCCCCTCGTGCTCTTTCTCTCTCATTCTCTCTCTCTCAAATGAATAAATCTTAAAAAAAAAAGAAAGAAAGAAAGAAAGATTTGCTAGATTCACTTCAGGACTATGAAGTCGGGGACAAGAAAGCCTTCATGGCTGGGTCCCTTCCCGGCTGTCCCCCATACATCCTGATCAGACCATCTTCCGACCCAAAGTGAGGGTCACCCTTCTCCAGACTTCACTGACCAGTCTTCCCAGACTCTCTGAAACCACTGAAAAATTGCTCCTCCCCCCTCTCCAGGCCTTCTTCTGGGCAGCCGGCGATGGCTTCCTAGCATTTAAAAACGCTCTCCAGCGGGGTCTCTGTCCATCTCCAGCTTCTCCTCCATCACTACTGGATGCTACCACTTTGCTCACACCATCCCTCCCCAGGCATGCCCTTCCCCAGCCCTGCCTATCACTGCCCGGCCTGTCCTTCTGGGCACAGCTCAGGCATCCCTTCTCCTTAGACGCCCGCGCTTCTCACCTCAAGCCCTGCGACGGAACCCGACTTTTGACACTTCTTTATACAGTAGGACTTCTAAACGATAAATGTTTTCTGGAGCCTGGGTTGTAAACTTCAGTAGCTCAGGAATTCAATCACGTATGGCTTTGTGTACCCTGTGTCCCCTAGTCAGCTATCTTGAATATTGAGGGTATGTAACAAATATTTGTTGCATAAATTAATGTTTAATTACTTCATAAAAGCGCCCCTATTTATCGTGGAAATGGCCTTTTCTCTTCCACAGTCACAATACAACAATCCAGTATCTCAGAAGCTTTTGCAGATATCATTTTTTTGAGCACAGTTATTAATAATTTGTCTTAAAATGCTCATTTAAGTGCCCAACGTGAAGATAAGAGGTCTGCTTTCCTGTTGATGCTCATACTCAGCCATAATTATCTGTCACAAGAGGCATGAAGAGGTGTGAAGATGAAAGCTCAGAAGGTCGGATGTGCTGCCTCAAACTCCTGAAACGAGGGCGGGGGCGGGGAATTATCGGCAGCCTTGAGCGTGGGGAGGGAGAGGGGCATGGTTAATTGTGTGTGAGAACATTTGTTCTGTGTGTCATAGAATTCAGCCTCCCCTCCCCCATCCCACGCCCAAACACATGCACACCACACAATGCAGACACCCACACACATACCACATACACACATTCCCACACACCACATACACACACACCCCACACATACAATGCACACACCACACACACACATGCACACACCACACATACACATGCACAAACCACACATACCACACACACATACACACCCCATACATATACCACAAACACATCCCACACACACCACACACACATACCATATGCACATACCCCACACATACACCACACACACACACACACACACAATACACACCCCACACATACCACACACACACACCCCACACACATCATATGCACAACCCATACACACACCCCCACACACACCCCACACATACACCACACACACATGCGCATGCACAGCTGCCTCCTCCCTACTGGGAGAGAGCACCACAGATGCCCGGGTCTGGAGCACGAACTGAGGCCTACTCACCTACTCATTCAGGGACCAGAACTCGAAAACATGTAAGGGTCCAGCTGGGACTGCCCAGTCTTCCTAAACATGAGATTCTCAACCTAATATCATGAGCAGTATTTACTGTGCAATACAGTGATTTTCCCAGAAGCTCCGTGCCTTCTCCTCTCAGGTGCTAAAATATTTAGTCTATACCTGCTTTTCATAAATTTCCAACCCCATCATGACAGTCGGGTTTTCTGTGGTCACTTCCTGAGGGCACAGCCTGCAGAAGCAATCCCCCTGCCCTGCCTGTGAGGGCCGGTAACTGCTCACCAAGCTGGTCAAGCTGTGTCTGAGCTCGACAAGTCAAGCTCACCAAGCTGTGTCTAAGAAGATGCATATTATTAAGGCAGAGAACTACCAGTCCTTGCTACATTTATTCTAGAAGGTCGGAGGCCCTTTCCTACTTACTCCCTAACACCCTAGAAAGTTCAAGGTGTACCCAGCTCTGGTGAAAATGGAAGGTGAGCTCTGTAGCAGTGACTATAATTTCCACGTGAGATCAGCAGATTGGTTCAGAGCATCACCATCATTCATCGTGTTAATGTCACTAATTTGAATTTTATTGGTTTTGTGGTTTTTATGATATTCAGTTAGAATTTATTTTGGCTTTAGAGCTGTGGATGAACTTATATGTATGTAAGTAGCATTACAAAATGAAAACCAACAGCAGGAATCTGTCAGAATTTTTCTCAGACCTGCCTTACAAAATCTTCCTTGGTTTGTACCACGTGCCTGGCACTCAGCCTGCTCACTGGGGACGCTTTTCTTTTTGATTCTGTTCTTGCCTGGCGGTTGTTACTGGGGCAAATTGACTGGCAATAAACATTCACGTGAAAGAACACACTGATGGCCCTCAGGGGAACTAGGTTACAGGCAATAAAGAGGTCACTACCCTATGACACAGCAATTACACCACTGGGTATTTACTCCAAAGATAAAGATGTAGGGCGCCTGGGTGGCTCAGTGGGTTAAGCCTCTGCCTTCGGCTCAGGTCATGATCCCAGAGTCTTGGGATCGAGCCCCGCATCAGGCTCTCTGCTCAGCAGGGAGCCTGCTTCTCCTCTTTCTCTGCCTGCCTCTCTGCCTACTTGTGATCTCTGTCTGTCAAATAAATAAATAAATAAAGTCTTTAAAAAAAAAAGATAAAGATGTAGTGAAAAGAAGGGCCATATCCACCCGAATGTCCATTGCAGTAATGTCCACAATAGCCAAACTGTGGAAGGAGCCAAGATGCCCTCCAACAGATGAATGGATAAAGAAGATGTGGTCCATATACACAATGGAATTTTACGCAGCCATCAGAAAGGATGAATACCCAGCATTTGTATCAACATGGATGGGACTGGAGGAAATTATGCTGCGTGAAATAAGTCAAGCAGAGAAAGACAATCATCATATGGTTTCACTTACTTGTGGAGCCTAAGGAATAACGGGGAGGACATTGGGAGGTGGAGAGGAGAAGTGAGTTGAGGGGAATCAGAGGGGGAGACAAACCATGAGAAACTATGGACTCTGGGAAACAAACTGAGGGTTCTGGGCGGGGGGAGTGGGTGAACCCGGTGGTGGGTATTAAGGAGGGCATGGATTGCACGGAGCACTGGGTGTTATACACAAATGATGAATCATGGAACACTACATTAAAAACTAATGATGTACTGTAAGTTGACTAACACAATGTAACAAAAAAAATTATAATTAAAAAAAATAAAGAGATCACTCAGATCAACCGGAATATGCTAACAATTATCTCCATTACCATGAAAATATCCATGTCCCTTTTTTTTAAGTTAAACATCTTATTTTGAGAGGTGCCTGGGTGGCTCAGTTGGCTAAACATCTGCCTTCAGCTCAGATCATGATCCTGAGGTCCTGGGATTGAGCCCCACATCCCTACTCAGTGGGGAGTCTGCTTCCCCCTCCCCCCTCCCCTTCCCCCCTCCCCCTCCCTCCCCTTGTGCATTTGCTCTCAAATAAATAAATAAAATCTGGAAAAAAAAAAACCCAACCTCCTTATTTTGAGATAATCATAGATTTAGCAGCAGTTTCAAGAATACAGAGAGATCCATGTATCTGTCACCCCATTTCCCCAGTAGTAATATCTTGTAACACTACAGTCCTCTCATATCCAGGAACTGACAATGTCAATGACAGTGCACCAGTCTTCATCACAATTCCGTGGGTTAACATGCACTTAGTCGTTTGTTCTATTTTTGTGTGTATTTAGTTCTGTGCGATGTTATCGCACGTGTAGTCTCCACCACCACAGTCAAGATCTGGACCAGTCCTGTCACCACAAGGACCCTGGAGCTACCCTTTCCTAACCACACAACATCTCCCTCTGAGACTGCACCCACCCATACCTCCAAGCCCCTGCAACCACTAATCTGTCCCCTGTTTGGTCATTTCAAGAATGTTATATAAATGGGGGCACCTGGGTGGCTCAGTGGGTTAAAGCCTCTGCCTTCAGCTCAGGTCATGATCTCAGCGTCCTGGGATCGAGCCCCACATCGGGCTGTCTGCTCCGCAGGGAGCTTGCTTCCTCCTCTCTGCCTGCCTCTCTGCCTACTTGTGATCTGTCTGCCAAATAAATAAATAAAATCTTTAAAAAAAAAAAAAAGAATGTTATATAAATGGAATTACACAGAATGCAACGAGTTAGGACTAGTTTTTACACTCAGTATAATGTCCTTACAATCCAGCCAAAGCATAGTGTGTCTCGATAGAATGTTCCTTTTTACTGCTGAGTAATGTTCCACAGTATGGATGCAGTGGTCTGTTCGACCATCTACCTGTTGAGGGACATCTGGGTGGTGGCAAGTTTTTGTCTCTTACAAATTAAGTTGCTGTGAACATTCATGTGCAGGTTGTTGTGGGAACATAAATTTTCATTCCTTTCATTCATTTCATTCGGATGAAAGCCGAAGAGGGAGTGTGCTGGGCTGTATGGTACTTCTATGTTTAGTTTTATTTGAAAAAAAAAAAAAAAAATCTGCCACAGTCTTCTGGAGCACCTGTACCATTTTGCTCAATATAACATTTTAGGATTCTCTCAAGAACCTGTGGACCCCAGTCTGCAAAACACTAATGTAGTGACTGACACCAGTTAACCAAAAACACCAGCAAGGTGTCCTTCAAGATATAAAAAAGGAAGTGGCTAGTTCTGGATTTTTAAAAAAGCTGTTAATAAAGAGATGCTGGAAAAACTTCAAATTAGAATTTCAAGTAGTTTTTTTTCCCCGTTCCAAATGGTGGAGGCTTGAGTTTTGAGGCAGTGTCCCATTCAAAATGGCTTTTGGGTTATTCGATGTAGAATGAGTCCCACTTCCTCGGGTCTGGAGGTCCACCCACCCCTAGAAGACCTGCAGGCCAAGAGCCAGAGGAGGATACTATGCTGTACAGGGACGTTGCCTTCCAGCTGACCCTGACCTCTATAGCTCCAGCTTTAGGGGCCCTCTCTCCACCACCTCATTTTGCAGACCCTGGAAACATTTTCATCTATTTCCATAAAATTTCTAAAAATAAGATATTTTAGCCACTGAGTGAGACCACTGCCCATGTCTACTCCAAACTCCCTATGTCACACTCTTCTTCAGGCCAGGTGATAGTGGAATGGCCGTGGCATTTGGGGGATCCAACAAGGGAAATGAGGTTGGGCATCCATTGAGTTTGGATTAGGCAGATGCATTTATGGGGCCTGCAGTCAATTCTCTGGGGAGTTAAGTTATTGCTGACTGCCCTGGTACAAGAATGTCCTCTGGGGATGGGGTTACCCTGCTCCAGGCAGGGGCTCCACCCTGGTCACAGAAGCTGAGGGCTCACAGCCCTGCTATAACTTGAGCAGACCTTGGGCATCCAGCAACAGAGAGATGGAGGTAGGAGGAGAAACTAAGTTTGAAATGCACAGGGCCAGGAGCTGGTGTGTGGAAAATTCCTTGAATCACCAGACCTGTAAAAATTGTAAAGAGTGGACTCAGTTCTCATCAACCCTAGTCAGCATGGATGTTCTCTCTTGTCAGGAACAGTCTCCATGAATGAGCCTATACAATTATTAACATACCACACTCTTCTCTATTCTTTTGGTGAGCTTTTTCAGAATCTCTGCTTGTGGGACATAAACCTGTAAAACACGATCAGCACTGACGACATCTCTGTGGAGTTGCGTGTTTCATGTGTCCCAACATGTCAGATTCCATTTTGTAATAAATCTGACGCAGCTTGTCCTGACGACATCGGGGGTTCCGGATGGAGTAAATTTCCATCAGTCACGCTAAAGGAAATTATGCCCATCTGAAATTATGCCAAATAGTAAGTATGACCTTTCTCTTCTTTCTGTAGAATAAAAAAGTGATCAAGGAGTTTGCAGTCAAAAGAATAGGGAAAAATATAAAGTTGTGTCAGGCTGTTAAATAATTAAAATGTTGGGTTATTTTCCTGCAATTTTTGCTAATTAAGGCATTTTCAGCCTTTTGTAATTTGAAGTTTGTTGTGGGTTCTTTTTTTTCTCACCCTGTATAAATATTCATTTTTGTAACTAATTTGTATTCGTAACTCTGTAAGCTGACCCCCTCTAAAGACTGTTTCTTTGGGAGACATAAGGTCATTGTCTGGATGGATCCCGACTGTGAACTCCCACCTGTTAGTGTCTGGGTTATTTGGGTGGTTGTTTCCTGGGGTCCACAGGGAAGGTTCCGATTCTGCCCTCCACCCCACCACGGAAGAAGCTGTTCTACAGACCAGAAGCTGCTCAGACTGTTACCCTGAAAGTTCTGACATTGCACATTTGCATTCTACTATCTTTGGAGGCCATAAGGGCAAGGGCTGTTTTCCCCCTTACAGGGTGGACCTTCCTGCTGTCGATCATCCTGGGGCAGGAAATGGAGCTCAGATCAGGTCTTGATGCTGGGTGAGAGAAGGGAGCAGCCAGCTGGGGCAGGAGGGTTTTCTCTGTGAGGGGTGGTGATGTCCAGAGCACTCCTGGCCAGGGAACAAGCTGGCTTTCCCTGACAGTGAGTGGACCTGTGAGGGTTCCTGAGGACAGGCCCGGCTCTGTGGGCCCCAGAAGCCACTTTGGTTTTAGGGCTTGTCAGCGGCTCTCCGGCAGGCTTCCCCTTCACTGACTGGGGTCCTCGGGAAGGCCTGGGGCGTGCTGTCCCACTTTAGCTGCCCTGTGGGGACTCACAAGAGGGCCTGTCTTACCCTCGGAGCCTGTAACTTTAGGGAGACCAGCCTCTCCGAGGCCAGAGGTTTCCAGAAGGGGAGGCAGTGGCCCAGCACCACAGCCGGGAGGCTGTGCCCGAGACCACAGGGGACCTGCCTCAAACCCAGGTGAGCATGTGCCTGGAGAACCCTGGGGCACAACTGTGCGATACTTGGACACAGCCGGTTTACACACAGGAAGGGGGTGGGGCTTACACTAGCAGCGGCCTCCTCAGATCCTAGCGTCCAGGCTGCCTTCCGACACGTCAGGCCAGGGACAGGGCCCCTGCTGGGAGTGTACCGGTCCTGGGATTTTTCCAAAGCTCCCCCGGTCATTCCAGTATCCAGCGAAGGTTGAGAGCCACTAAGCTATTAGAATTTGGGCATTTAGAAGGAAGTGTGACTTTGTATCACAGTCATAGTCCAGGGCTAGCAGGAATTGTAAATTCCTGTGTAAATTGTTGTGACTCTATTAAATCTATTAAATCATCTGCGAGGATGGTGGGAAACATTAGCTTCCGTCATTTCAACTTCCATCTTCTTCAGCTTCCAGTAGCTGCCTTCACTGACATCCTTTCCCTCTAAATCTGCCAGGCCCACCTCGGTTCTTAAAGCAGTACCAGTTGGAAGAAGTGATTCGGGTCACCCAGCCTCCCCACCAGCCCTGAGCTGAGGGGCCTAGGCTTACCACTGCATTCCCCAAATCTTGTTCATTCAATGCCTTTAACATCACCACAGGGCTCTCATGCATGCCTGCTGGTCCAGCCCTCCCCACCCATGCCCTCCACTCATTTCTGCTCTGGTTCCAACCCAGGAGCACGGGTCACTGGCTGAGGTCCCACCGCCCCACTCTAGTGGGCCTCCGAATCCCAAGTCCAAGGTCCCATTAGCACTTGGGCAGAGAGCGCTAAGTGGCCTCCCTAACTCTTGAGCACTGACCAGCCTGGATTCCAGGTCTCGAAACTCTGTCAACTGTCCCTACCTGGATCACACCTGAGCTGGCCAGACCATTTGGAAAGAGGCTCCTCATCTTGCATTACCTGCCACACCTCTGTGACAGCCCAGGGCTCGTGCTAGGACCTGGGGCTTTTTGAGCTGCTCAAGGAATCAGTGGACTTCATCACCCTCTCAGAGCTGTTGCAGAAAGGCCATCAGCATAGGAGGCAGGAGACGGGCACCTATCACCAGCCTTACCACTAATACCACTAGATTAATTTCCTATTGATGACGTTCCCAAAATACCACAAACTTAATGACTCAAAACAACAGATTTACTATCTTCCAGTTCTGGAAGTCAGAATTTCGATGTAAGTCACAAGGCGCTAAGATCAAGGTGTTGGCAGAGCTCTGTTCCCTCTGGAGGTCCTAAGGGGCAAACTTGTTTCCTTGCCCTTTTCAGTTTCTAGAAGTTACCTGCACTCCTTGGCTCACAGCTGCATTACTCTGATGTCGGCTTCTGTTGTCACATCCCCTCGCTAACTCCGTGCATCTAATCCCCAGCATCTCCCTGAACAATCCTCTTGCCATCCCATAGCTGTAGGATGGGACGGGTTGGAGGTACAAGGTGGAAAGTCAGCAGAGATAGTATCTAACGTGCCCCGCAGCCTGTCTGACGTCAAACATGGGATGTTGTAGGCAGGGGAGAGATGAGGTGGAGAAGTAAGGCTTGGGCTCCCCAACACGTTCAAACGCATTAGAGAGATGATAAGCAGTAGCCAGCACGGCAGACTGAAGAGGAAGAGAGTGCAGCTCGAGAGGCCAGGAGAAGAAAGTGTCTCAGGAAGGTAGGAATAATCAATGTGTCAATGCAACCGATAAGCTACAAGAGGCTGAGGGTCACCTCCTGGGTTGGCCACATGGAGGTCACTGGCAACAACACTGTGAGCCATTTTTGGTGGAGGCGCAGGTACAAAGCCCTGGCCAGAGCGAATTTTAGAGAGAACAAAGATGAGGTAGGGGCTGCTCCCTTAGACAATTCCATCACAGGAATTTCTGAAAAGGGAACCAAGGATAATGGGCAGTGGAGGAAAACCGCAGGAGCAAAGGGTGAACCAAAGAAAGGGGAGGGAGCTGCCCACAAATCAAACTCAAAATCAAAGGCAAGATTCAAATGCATGTGATATTCTGAATCCAATGCAGGACCAACTTCCTCACCAGGGCTGCTTGGTAACAGCAGCTCATATTCTGAGGAGAACCCAAGGGTACGCGTTACATCAGTGACACAGAATTGTAGAGGAAACGAAAATGGAAAACAGGACACCTGGGTGGCTCAGTGGGTTGAGCCTCTGCCTTCCGCTCAGGTCATGATCTCAAGGTCCTGGGATCGAGTCCTACATCGGGCTTCCTGCTCGGTGGGGAGCCTGCTTCCCCCTCTCTCTGCCTATTTGTGATCTCTCTCTCTCTCTGTCAAATAAATAAATAAAAATTTAAAAAAAAAAAAAAAAAAGAAAATGGAAAACAAAAACACCCTCCCCGTACTTTCTCAAGGATCGCTCTACAATCATCTGGCAATCTGAAAGCTTGGACCTTCAAGTCAGCCAATCGTTCTGAACAGGTCTTTCACAGAATATATTCAAAGGTGACAAGAAATAGGAATTGTATTTTTTAACACATTAACTTGGTCAAGTTACCAAATTTTTCAGTTTGCGGGATTGCACATCACCGTGTCTGTGTCTGTGTTCTCCCTCACCCCAGGTGTGGGACAGATGCTGTGTTTGCACACATCCCGTGTCACGAGCACACAAAACCGTTCCGACAGAGAGTAGATTAGTGGCTGCCTAGGCCTGGGGGTAGAAATGGGGTGTGAATACAAATGGGCAAGAGATCTCTTTCTGGGGTGATAGAAATGTCTAAGATTGGATTGTGTCGTGTATGTACAACTCCTTAAATACACTAAAAACTATTGAATTGGACACTTCACACTGGTGAATTTTATGGCATATAAATTATATCTCCTAAGACCATTTTTTAAAAAGAGAGAGAAGCATCTGGCTGGCTCAGCTGGTGGACTCTTGAACTTGGGGTTGTGAGTTTGAGCCCCACATTGGGTTAAGTAGTTAAAAATAAAATTAAAGAGATTACTTAAAATCTTTAAAAATAAAAACATTTTTAAAAAGAGAGAGAGAGAGAACCTGTTCTGTGATGACACGGGGCCTTCCAGGCGATGGCTCGGAGGGGATGCAGCCGACCTACAGCTCCCTTCTTTTAAGCCAGAGCTCATCTTCAGTGCTGTTGGATCCAGAAACACCAAAGTCACATGGCAGAAACCAGGAATCTGTCAAAAGGGAGCAGCAGGAGCTCCTCAAACAGAAGATCTAGTCCTTGGTGAGTCTGTATGGTGGTTTGACCTGTAATTATTGGACCAGTAATCCACAAAGATTTTCATCAGCTAATAATGAGACACAGAACATAAAGGACTCCATAAAAATCTGCTTTTTGCTCCTTTTCCTGCTTCTGCTCTTGCTAGGACCTCCACCTCCACCCCACTCTTGTCTTACATGCCTTGTAATGCAAACAGTATGTGTCTTCCTTGTTGGTGGGACAGGAGTTACTGATTTCTCTAGAATAGGTAACATCTTGGGAAGGACCACATGTGAATGACCAGACGAATCACAGGCATGTTTCAGAACACCGGAGCTAGACAGTTCAGTGCCAAGAACCGCTGGCCCCCAGGAGTAAGACCTGGGCCCTTGTCTTTGTTCTAACTGGTTCCTGGATGCCTGAGAAGACACCACACAGGGCCACCGTCCTCAGCAGAGACCCCAGACCCTGAACAAGGGCAACACTCGTGCTCCTTTCTCTTCTGTCTCCCTATGCTTCATCTGTATCTGCTCTCCTAATGTCTTCAATAAACTGCTCACTTCCTGCTGGCTCATGTTGATTTCCATCCTTCACAAAGCCAAGGACGCCCCTGGCTGGTTCTGTGACCCCCGACGCAACTCCCACCAGCAGCCGGAAGAGTATGGCGTCTGTGTTCTTTGATAAGCGGTAGTGGGCTTTAGGGATAAAAAGATGGAGTTCACAGAGAAGAACCAAGGCTGTTCACATCCAACCAATTTGTGGTGCTCACTCTAGTCCAATGACACAGAGATCCCATTTTCCTCCCTTAAGGTCTAGCCTGACCATCTTGAGAGCTTGAATCCGTGTTCTAGTCCCCAGCCCAACCGGGTTATGATAATGCACCCCTTGGATTACGGCTCACCACTCCCAACATGCAGCTCAGCACAGTCCCCTCTAGGAACTGCGTGGGCTCTCTCTTAAGGCTGAGCTTCTAAAGAGAAGAAGAGAGCAAACCTCCCTGGCTGCCCCAATCCTCAGATGCCCCTCCCGGAGCTGCCTTTAACAGCAGGGGGTTGCTCAGCGATGTCCTCAGGATATCGTGCAATTTGGCCCAGAGCTAGCAGTCTGTCTAGGTGCTGGAGGTAGGTTCTGTTCCCTCTGGTTCAGGCTGTAGACCTTCTGAGTCTTGTCCCCACCCCCTCAATCCACCGTCCTCTCTCTTTCCTACTCTTCTCAGGTTCCTTGCATCCTCACTCCCCCACCCGGCTCTGGTCACTGCAGCTCAGACCACTGCCATCCACACAAGCCCCCCTTTCTGCTTGATCTGAGCAGTGGACAGCAGAGGCTCACATCCTGGCTCCCCTTATTCACTGAGCACCTCGGGCAGGGACTTTATGCATCTGTGCTTCAGTTTCTTTGTCTGTTGTGGGCATGAAATGGGTTAATACCAGGGAAGAGTTTACTAGCGCAGCCCTGCAGTAAATGTGCATTGTTGCCTCTTCCGCAGTCAGTGAACCGGCCCCTTGCAATGCCTCTGGGTGCTCTGCAGGTTTGGGGCACTTTTCAGCTGCCTTTGGTTTGGCTGTTTGTGGCCCAGGAGTTACAATATTACTGTCAGAGATTTTTTCCTCTTCTCTTTCGTGCTGTTGCCAAAGTTTGCAATTGCTAAGCTGTCCATCCTGGATAACAAACGGGCTTTCTGCAATCATTTGCACCTACTCTAAGGTAAGCCAAGACCAGAGTAGACCCTGCCAGGAGTGACTGGCTTTCCTCGTCCCTGTGCTGTCCCCATTCCTCCTCAACTCTCTGTCACGGGACAGAGTGGAAAGAGGAGTTGGGTAGAAGGCATCCACATTTGTCACTGCAAAACCCTTCTCTTCTGCAGGGACTCATTTTCCCCTCCCTGTCCTAATTCTCTGCCCTTTTAAACCAGAGCTATTATTACTTCTAATTTGCATTGAATGGTCCCTTAGCAACCATCACACACTGAATGGGATATCAACTTGCTTCTAATACTGTTAGGTTTACCAAAAACTTAGCTCTTCAGAGTATAACTTAAAATGTGATAAATAGAAATGCAAACAACTTTCACCATATCCACATACATAAATATGCTCCTTCATGGAAGAGCTGCATGATGGCCAAGTTGACCAGAAGGAACATTTTGGATGAATCCCATTTTCCCCTTTCCATCGATAAAAAGCAATCTCATACATTTATTTACCCTTGAAACATTTTGGACCTCAAACAGGGCCACTGTTCTTAAGATTTAAAAACACACAGAAGGGGTGCCTGGCTGGCCCAGTCAGTAGCATACAACTCTTGACCTTGGGGTTGTGAGTTTGAGCCGCACAACAGGAGTACCACTTATTTAAAAAAAAAAAATTTTAAATACATATAATATTTAAATAAGATAGATATTTTCATTAATACTTTAAAAAACATACTAATAAGACTCTACCTTTTCTAGATAAGATAGAGATAGCAGTATGCTGGTAAACTAGTTCTCTGGAAGAAAAAGAAAGATATATTTGTAGTGTCTACCTATATCCATGGTGTAAATACTCCCACCTTGGCTGATTTCAAGCCATCAACCGTTTAACAAAGGGCTCATAAAATTTCTGAATGCAGTGTTTAACAACCGCAAAGGTTCTAGCACACCCCTGGAAGGCTGACTAAAAGGAAATATAAAATACAGAGGGCAACATAAGCAAAAAGGAGGTGGAAAAGGAGGAATGAAACAAGGCCAAGTGTACAAAATGGAGCCAGGAATTAGTAAATATAAAAATGCATACAATAAAGTCTATAAACAGGTTTAATACTCCCATTTAGCTTTAAGAAACTTCCAGCATGGAGAGAAGCTTTCTTAGTTCAGTGTCCTTAAGATAAAAATAAGTCTCATGCTGAGAAGTGCCATTTCCTCTTCTTCAGGTAGGTCACATTTCTCCTGAGGGTGCCCAGGAAGCAAAGACTGTGTCACACAGTCAAGGTCCTCATCAACATCAAGGTCATGGCTTGACCTTGAGACTGCATTTAAGTGAGCAATTCTGCAGACGCTGGGCTGGGCCCAGCCAGAGTTCAGAGACCAACATTCCTGCCTTCCTAGTTTAATCCCCAGCAGCTGGAGATGGGGAGGTATTCCAAAGCCTTTGAGTAATCTTCCAGACTTTTGCTAAAGACCAGAATTTGGTAAGTATGAAATCATTCTCCCAAAGCCTACCTGAGGGCGTTTTCTAGAAATCCCAATCTTCAAAACATTCTCAGGATGGGGCTTCTGCCTCAGGGCCCTGATCTTGGGCCCCAGGAATCGGAGATTTGTGTCCCTGTCAGAGCAGTCCAGAGCTACCCACAATCCTGGGAACCTTGTAGTGTGAACGGCTAACCACTTCTTCGAGGATGAGCCCTCCAGCTGGTCTTGTTCCCCAGCCCTGACCTGCCCTTCCTTTCTCCTCCTCAGCACCCAATGGCTGTGCTCGCACAGCACGTACATCTCCCCCGCTGGCGCCATTTGCGGGTAGATTCACATTTATTGGCACCGGTGTCTGGCAATGTTTCCCAGAGCAAGAATCAGCTCTGGTTCCCTCGGTTGGCTTATACCATTACCAAAAACACAGTGGATTCAACAACAGCCTTTTTGATGTCTTCATTCCTGCTTTTTTAGGTAGAAGTGAAGACAGGTGAGGAGAGGCGTTAAGCATTTGACAGTAATTACCAAAAAGATGGCAACAACGCCTGGAACACACAGACTCTTTCCTGTTGTAAAGAGCATCTCAGGCTGCTGTGGCCTGGTTTTCCTCACTGAGGACAAAGCCGCAGAGGTTCATGCTTCACTCCCAGCCCTGGTGAGATGCAGGCACCCTGGTCTCACCCAGCAGAGGACAGGCTCTCAGGACATCTGAGTCAGGGGCCAGAAATGGCACAGGTTGTCTCCCGGGGCAGGTTCTATCCTCATCCAGCCAATACACACATTCCTCTGTCCCGGGTCATTTTAATCACAAACCCATTGCTGCCTCCGCTGTGGCCTATGGCGAAACCACAACTCTGTGAAGGAACGTGAAAGCCACAGTGATTTCAAGACAACTGACAGTGGCCATTGTGCTACGATTAGTCCAGCAATGAAAAACACGCCTGAGGAAAAGGACGCAGTCATTGTACGGCTGGGTGGAAGCATGTGTGTGTGTCTAGAGCGCGCGTTCTGGGCATCATCTTTTTTTTTTTTTTAAAGAGATTTTATTTATTTATTTGACAAAGAGATAGAGAGATGCAGAGAGCCCAAGTCTGGGAAATGGCAGAGGGAGAAGGAGGGGCAGCCCCATGCAGGGCTTGATCCCAGGAGCTGGGATCATGACCTCAGCCATAGGCAGACGCCCAACCAACTGAGCCATCGAAGCACCCCTCCCGGCATCTTCTTTTCCATAAATTCTGAGAGCCCTCTACTAAATGCTTCCTGAAACTATAAGTTATAATGAGATACAAGAAAATACAGGAACTGGGAAAGAAAAGGTTATTTTCTTTAAAGAATGAAATTCCTTGGTTTAAGTAAGGGAACAAAGAGTCTAGAGCACTTTTTTTGAGCACTGTTTCCAGAAATGTATTCATTCCTTGACACTCCTCGTGTCAAGTAGTGGATACACTGAGCCAAGCACAAGTCTGCTCCCTGAGAGCCAGCCTCTCCTTCTCTGACGCACTAACCTTGGATCCCATAGCTGCTGCCCATTGGTTGATGGGCTTCTATAAAACTGCAACTGTCTGGTGGAGAAATGTGATGTATAAGGCATCTAATCCAGGAAACTTCCCACCTGCTCCATTCAAGAGACATCACAAGGCAAATTCTTTCTGCAGGCCAACAAAACAGTGAGTATTTTGATAGAACCTGCAAGGTCCATCAAGGCATAATCTGGCATGGCAAATTAAATGCAAATGCATGGCTTCCTAGCAGCTCTCCTCGTGGTGGGTCAAAGTCCGTTCCATGGTCTCTTTTCATTCACCCTGTTAGATGGAGATGGCAATAAATCTCCCTGTCTTCAACTCACCCTCCCCAACCAACTGTGTGGCACCTGGGGACTTGGTGGGGTCACATTACAGGCAGGGTCTGATGAGACTGGCCCAGTCAAAGCACTGCTGTTCCCCAGGCTGTGGTATCTGGTTCAGGGGTGAGCTCCCCCAGTGTGGCCTGAGCAGAGCAAACCAAAGCCTACGGCCTTCATCAGAGGGAGCTGCCATCCCCGACCTCTACCAAGGGAAGCCAGTCTCAAGAAAGAGCCAGTACAGAGGAGAGCCAAGCTAGGAGACACTAAGAGAAATAGAGCCAGAAACATAACCCTGATCAAACCAGTCCTGGAGCTCATCAAGCACTCGGGTGACAAATCCCAGCGAATCTCCTCTCACCTTCAAGCCTGTGCATTAAATGGGGTTTTCAGTAACACAGAACCAAAAACATCCTAACTAAAATACTACGTCTTCTCAATCACTGAACAGTTAATATAACGGAATCTACCAGCATCTTGTATAACAAGCTTTAGAAATCCTGGCTTTGATGGGACACCTGTGTGGCTCAGTTGGGTTAAGTGTCCGACTCTTGATTTCAGTTCAAGTCATGATCTCAAGGTCATGATCTCAGGGCTGTGAAATCAAGCCCTGCATCGAGGCCAGCGTCTTGAATCTCTCTCTCCCTCTCCCTCTGCCCCTCCCTGCTCGCGTGTGCACAGGGGCTCGCTCTCTCTCTAAAAAAAAAAAAAATCAGTCAATCCTGGCTATACTCAAAAAGACCAAACAACCAACAATAACTGTCTGTGTTCATGGGGCAATGGCATATCCAATAGTTCATGCACTGTTTTCTACTTATACACCGCCCTAAGAGGATTTGAGTGAGCTTACAACTTAAAAAACCCTATATATTAGAATAATTAAAAGACAAATTAAATATCCAGAGGGAAAAATGGATATATCAGAAAACAATAATGAAGTACAACCATTA
This sequence comes from Meles meles, assembly GCF_922984935.1. Classification (NCBI taxonomy): domain Eukaryota; kingdom Metazoa; phylum Chordata; class Mammalia; order Carnivora; family Mustelidae; genus Meles; species Meles meles. The sequence continues at coordinate 59,226,803 of NC_060077.1, forward strand.
TACAGAAACATAAAATTTCCCTCAGAGCATCCTGGTAGTCAAGGTAAAAAAAAAAAAAAAAAAAAAAAAAAAGCTTAATTTTTACATAATTCATATCATCTAAAAAAAAAAATCCCTTTGCCAGAAGATAATGACATTTTTCCCAGCGTAAGTAAGTTCTACAGTGGTTGTAGTCAATTTGGAAAGTTTAGGCCCCTGAACACTGACATTAGCCAAACCACTTCAGCTTATCCATATTAGAGGGTCAAAGTGTCAACATTAATCTAAGTACAGGAAAAGCTACAATGTTTATATCAGCCCTTACAAGAAAATACAGTGAGCTGCAATGATTTTTTTTTTTTTTTTTTTTTTAAGAAAACAGAATGTGACACAAGGCTCCAGCGCTCCAGCCAGAAATGGGAGGGCACAGTGAAGGCTTATGCTCTGCAACCCCTTTGGGCCCAGAGGACATACAGGTCAGGAAGGCGGAGAAGCAGAGTGATAACAAAGGAGAAGGGAGTCTGTGTGGGAGTCCTCAGAGAGGCAGCTAAGCTTCTCTGGCAGGAGAGAGAAGGTGTGCTTCTCTCTCCTTATTTCCCTGGAGAAATATGGAAGCACAGAGAAATTGTGCTTGCCTTGAAAGAGAAAAGGGAGCTCTGGACACAATTTGGACTAGGAGACTATGGTCGGATAACCACAGCTAATTTTTACTGAGCACAATACTCCATGCGGTAAAGTGTTATTATCCCATTCGGATGGTAACATCTGATGAGGAAAGTGAGGTATGGTTTTCTGACCAAGATTTCATGGCTCATCAGTGAGGGAACTAAGGGTATGATCTGAGGTGGTCACCATGTCCATTCCACCCATCTGTTCTAATGGGAGCCAAGCTGCAGGGGACAGCTCCTTCTGAACTGGGACAGCCCCTCCAGCTTGCTCTGCCCCTTTCCACATTCCTTCACTATCCCACTATCCCCAATGCAGTGAAGAGCCCTATGGAGCCTGCAATCAATGAGCCAAGGGAGTCAGAGGAAAGAATGTTCCAGTTGCAACGCAGCAGGAGTCCCAACGACGGCTGCCAGAGGCTTCCGTATGCTTCCTGCAGGTCCTGACCAAGACAGCCACCACTCATTCTTGCCTTTCCTCCTCCCTGCCTCATGCTCCCCTCCCCTGGAATCACCTCCCAAGAAACTGCCTACAGCACAGTCTTTGATGCAGGCTCTGTTCAAACACGAATTTAACCAAGACAAGACATGGGCATAGAGGACATCAGAGCTCAGAAGGGACAGCTCATCAAATTCTCAGCCAGTTTGGACTTTCATCATTAAAGCCATTGACGACTGCCTGGCTCTAAAGAAACAGGGTGCGGAGGAGGAAGAGGTGTTTAGGGAAGGATCAGCTCCATGGCCAGCCAAAGGCAAAAAGCTTTCCATGACCAAATACGTCTGACTGAGTGATACATTTTGTGAAGGTCAACTTGCCCATTTCAAAGTGAATCATGACAGGAATGATCAGCCCCTGGAGTTGTTGGACAACATGTGGAATTCTCAGATAAATGCACTACAAAGTACACTTCCTCTTGGGCAGTTATACAAGGCTGACGAAACAGGTCCTGTAATGGTGCTTGCCAGTTTCCTTGTAAGTGGAGCACAGGCCCCTGATCTGAAGCATAAAAGAAAGGACATGTTGACTCCTTTTGCATATCCTAATGCTACAGGCATCCATAAAGAAAAAAAAGAGGAAAGAAAAAAGAAAGAAGAAATCCAATCTTCAACCTCTTGATTTTTACCAACTGTTTGCAGTGTGAGCCAAGACACTGAGAAAGAGACCTTTCATGATGGTCTTGTATCTTGCATCAGAACCTGGGGTTTGCGTAAGGACAGCCCATGAATCTACTGCTAAGGAAGGAAACAGTCCAACGTTAGTTTTTTTCCTACCACCACTCTTACCTCAACAATTCGAGACCTTATTCAGAAAATAAAATGTTTTTAAAGAACTTCACTTCATGAGACATTTCATAAGAAAGTTCTCCAGCCAAGGAAGGCTAGTTTCTTCAGACACAAGATGGCAAGCTGCTCCCACAGACGCTGGTGTTTCTGGGCTGCTCAGAGAAAGGTGACTTCCAGAACTGGGACCCAGAGCCCTGAGGAGGGGGCCCTGGCGGGTGAGTGCTGAGGTGTCTGAGTTTGGACAGGAGCCTGCTGTGGCGGGAACTCAGATCTCTAGGAGGAGGCCCTGGGTAGCTGGGGCTGCTGTCTCTCAGAAGAGTAAGGTGAATCTGGCTTCACAAGCACTGGAAAAACTACGCACAGGATCACCGTCACCACCACAGTGGTGAAGCATTATTGGAGCGAGAGTCACAGGAATCTACAAACTGGGAGAAGGGGGCCAGAGAAAATCCTCCTGTAGCCTCCATTTCCATCGAGCGTCCCCTAGGGGCAGAGCCTAAATGGGCGCGGGCAGGGGGAAACGGGAGTTTTCCAAAGCCCCAGCCCCGCCCCACAGAGCAGAGAATGATGGGTTTGCCGCCAAGAGACAAGGGCATAGACGGATGCGGCCGGCACTCCCCAAGACTGTCAGCCTCAGAATACAAAAGCTGTGATTTTCAAATATTTCCTCTGCTTGGAATGCAGTGAAAAGGTAAAATATCAAGGAAGCCAGAGAGGAACTGTAGTCTCCTGTTATGTCGGAAAAAGCGCACTCAGCTCAGAAGGTGGGCTTCCGATAAAACCTGAAGACAGTTGAGGGAGGCATCTCCTGCATATTTTAGCAACCTCAGCATCAGTGAGGTAGACGGGCTGACTGAAGAACCGCGCTGTGCTAGAGATGCATAAACAGGAGACAACACTTGGGATGCCACTGGAAAATCAAAGGACGAGGATGATGGCAGAGAAAAAGGGAAAAGGTGGAGTTTTTCTGGCATTCAAGAAAGCATTGTGGGGGCACCTGGGTGGTTCAGTGGGTTAAGCCTTTGACTTTGGCTCAGGTCATGATCTCAGGATTCTGGGATCGAGCCCCACATCGGGCTCTCTGCTCAGCAGGGAGCTTCTCTCTCTGTCTGCCTCTCTGCCTACTTGTGATCTCTCTCTCTCTGTCAAATAAATAAATAAAATCTTTTAAGAAGGAAAAGAAAGCGTTGTGCATTGTGGTAAAAGACTGCTTCTCCTTGGAACTCATTAATTTTGAAGAAAGCATCCTCGTTCTTCTGCCTCCAGGTCTGAAGCCCCACTTTCTCCTTTATGCTTCTGGAAAGTACTTGGAAAGCAGGTGAAAACCGGAACTCGTGTGAGCCCACATGCGGTCCCTCCTGGGGCAGTAACCGCTGGTGGGCTCTCTCCCCATCCCTCCAAAACAAAATAGACCATTCGGTGGAGTAAGGTCAAACCATGTGTTGTGTTTTTGGAATGATTTCTGTGGAAGATACAGGACGTGTGGATGTAAAGGGCTGGCATTTATTAATTCAGAATAACGCATGTTCGAAGTCCTGGGATAGTCAGTGGGGTGGAGGCAACTGAGAAAAGGAAATCAGCAAATCCTAAGGAAATGACCTCCATGACATTTGCGCTCGCAGCCAATGCCTGAGAGGATGAGGACATTTTGAAGACCTCAGGATGGAAATCTCAGCCCCTCCATGGAGAAGGAGGCCCTCCCTCCACCTCTCGGCCTTCTTTCCAGGCCTCACAGCTGCACGGCTCCTGCCTCACCCAGTCACATGAGGGCATCATGGCCCCTGGACTGGGGTACCCTGCAAGGCCTTCTCCTATTAAATGATGACAGAGACGACACTGAGGTTTAGAACAGAAAAATATGACAAAATTATGCAATAAATGTATAAAGATGTCCTGAGGGTAAATGCATGATATACCTTCTAAAAACTCCCCATAGCTCTAAATGCCTATCATTACAGCTCTGAACCCCGTTGTTTGTTTTTGTCACGTTTAACTTCAGCTACTTGCTTTTGTGCAGAGTGAATGTTTTTCAAGTTCAAAGTGAAAACTATGCCTTTTATCTTTCTTATAAGGCTTTTCTAATCTTCACCTGGCATTCATGTGCTTTTGGCAACAGACGTTTCTATCCCATCTCCTTACTGTTCCACTGTGACTAAATCCAACTAAGAAAATTTAATGCTTTGTGGGTGCTCTAATGAGCTTTTTGGGGGGGAAGTAATTATAATGTGGTAATAGTCCTTTAAGAAGTCAGCTACCTCTAGGATATCTATCCTCCTCTGAGGCTACAGATGAGGAACCAAGGAACTTAGAGGTCTCAGGCAATCAGTGAGGTCCCCTCAAATTGTACACAAGACTTTTTGCATACAGCCTGTGCTTTTGTGAGAGAAGAGGTCAACAATTTTCTCTAGTTACTCAGAGAATTTGTTGACCTCAAGAAGTTTGTGAATCCTGAACCTGTCTAAAATCTGTTATATGAATGAATGGAAGAAAATTGATAAATAAAATGGCTTTTGTTGTCCATTCAATTTCCTTTCCCCACCTCCACCCCATTCACCCTGATCTCAACCCCCCCACACACAACTGTACACAGTCCTACCCCCTACACTTAGTTCCTTTAATCAGTAAATAGCTGGTCATGACTTTTCTGAGCTCCGTCTTTGGGCTTCAGCCAATTCCTTCTGAAACACACACAAGGCAATGGTTAGTGTGTAGAATCCCCCTTCTCTGGGAGAAATATTCTGGGGAATAATTGGCTTCATCTAACACAATCTTCTTGCCCTGGTGTGGAAAGGACCCTCAAGCTGTGGGTGGGAGGTAGTTCTCAGGGGAGAACAGTGACTCCCACTTCAAGTTGAAAAGAGAGGGATCAGCAGAGAGGAGCCAAGTGCAGCGGGAAGAGGAAAATAGAGGAAAGTAGAAAGCAAGGGGTCCCACCTGCCAAGCACCCCTCCTCTATGCCAAGGCTGAGCTTCCTGACAGCAGCCCCTTCTCAAGGGCCGGCCCGAATGCCTGACATTTACACACATGCACACGCACACACGCACGCACGCACACACACACACACGCACGCACACACACACGCACGCACACACACACACACACACACACCCCAACACCACCATTACTACCACCACCTGAGACCTGCTAGCTCTTGCAGACGCTTTTATTCATTCAATCGGCAATACTTTGGAGGCCTAATTATGCAACAAACACAATACTCGGCATTGAGGTTCAAAGTGCAGTAAGTTTAGAGTCTAAAAAGACAGCAAACAGACCCGCATGGAGGTTACAATGCAACTCCGCATGGGGACACACAGACGGGTAGGCAAGGGCCATCACTGGTGGGCATCCCTACCCTAGCGTGAGGACTGTAGCTGCCCGGAGGGTGGAACCCTACACCCTGCCCACCAGAAATCTGGAGCCCTCACTGGCTGCTCTGTTCCGCTGAGTCCTACTCTATAGCTTAGGAAAGGCTACCACATTTAAACTTAATAGATACGTGGTCAAAGATACAAACCACCAACACACATGGCTACAAAAAGATGCCCAGTGCCACTGGCTGTAAAAACAATACAAATTAAATCAATACTAACAGAGGGGGCCTGGGTGGCTCAGTCAGTTAAGTATTTGCCTTCAGCTCAAGCCATGATCTTGGGGTCCTGGGTTCGAGCCCTACATCAGGCTCCCTGGCAGGGAGCCTGCTTCTCCCTCTTCTTCTGCCCCTCCACCCTACCTACCCCCCAGCTCGTGCTCTCTCTCTCTCTCAAATAAATAAATAAAATCTTTTAAAAAAATACTAATAGATGGATAAATATTTTTTTTAATTTTTTAAAGATTTTATTTATTTATTTGACAGAGATCACAGGTAGGCAGAGAAGCAGGCAGAGAGAGAGGAGGAAGCAGGCTCCCTGCTGAGCAGAGAGCCCGATGTGGGGTTCGATCCCAGGATCCTGGGATCATGACCCGAGCTGAAGGCAGAGACTTTAACCCACTGAGCTACCCAGGCACCCCAATGGATAAACATTTTAAAGACCGCAACAGCCAGCATTGAAGTGAATGCAGGAAAATGCACGTGCTGATGGAAGTATGAATCGTAATGATCTTTTGGAAAATAATTTGGCGATACCCATAAATTAGAAATACGTAACACCGTGGACCCAGAAGTTCCACTTTGGGAGATTTCTCCTACAGGAATAAAAGCACCATAATTGTTTAAAATAGAAAAGGAAAATAAAGTTGGAAACAAACTAAATGTCCACAATAGAGCGACTGACTAGGTTATGATCTCTGTACCAAGAAATACTGCACAACCATGACAAAGAACAAGTTACATTTATGCATATTTGCCTAGGAATATACTAGTGATGTATCATATAGAGGGAATGTATAAACGAAAATTATGGGGGCGCCTGGATGGCTCTGTCAATAGAACACGTGAGTCTTGTTCTCAGGACATGAGCTTAAACCCCACATTGGGTGTAGAGATTACATAAAAAGAAAAGAAAGTTATGGATAAATATATAATTAAGCTTATTTTTAGACAAAATATGAAGGAAAGATGAGCATTTTAGCTGAGAAAGATACAGAAGGTTACAAATCAAACTATTCAGATTAGTTACCTCATAGGGTACAATCAGAGGGAAAGAGAAGATTATTGCATTTTTCTTAATATAGCTTTGCTTTGTGAGACTTGCCACAGTGGGTATGATTTTTTTTTTTCAGTAATTAGAAAAAATCAAGTCAAGAGAATGAGAAGACAAGTCACAAACTGAGAGAAAATATTTGCTAGGATATATATGATACAGGAGGGTTAAAAATATCTCCTAGGGGCATCTAGATGGCTCAGTCAGTTAAACATCTGCCTTTGGCTCAGGTCATGATCCCAAGGTCTTGGAATTGAGACCTGAGTTGGGCTCCCTGCTCAGCAGTGGGAAGTCTGCTTCTCCCTCTCCTTCTGCCCCTGCCACCGTGCTCTCTCTCTCTCTCTGCCAAATAACTAAAATCTTAAAAAAAAAAAAAAAAAGAAGAAGAAGAAGAAGAAGCTCTTAAAACTCAACAATAAGAAAACTAAAAACCTGATTTAAAAAAGAAGCAAAAGATCTGAACCCACACCTCACCAAAAAAGATAGAAAAATGGCAAATAATCATAAGAAAAGATACTCAACATCATATGTCATTAAGGAAATCCAAATTAAAACAACAATGAGACGCTGCTACATCGTTATTAGAATGACCAAAATCCAAAATACTGACAACACCAAATGTCGGCGAGAATCTGGAGCAACAGGAACTCTCATTCACTGCTGGTGGGAAGGCAAAATGATATGGCAACTCTGGAAGACAGTTTGGCAGTTTCTTAGAAAACTAAATACACTCTCGGGGCGCCTGGGTGGCTCAGTGGGTTAAAGCCTCTGCCTTTCGCTCAGGTCATGACCCCAGGGTCCTGGGATCAAGCCCCACATCGGGCTCTCTGCTTGGCAGGGAGCCTGCTTCCTCCTCTCTCTCTCTCTGCCTGCCTCTCTCCCTACTTGTGATTTCTGTCTGTCAAATAAATAAATAAAATCTAAAACAAAACAAAACAAAACAAAACAAAAACTAAATACACTCTTACCATATGATCTAGCAATCACACTCCTTGGAAATTTCCTAAATGAGTTGAAAACTTATGCTCACAAAATCTGCACAGGGAGGTTTATAGCAGCTTTTTTTTTTTTTTTAATATTTTATTTATTTGACAGAGAGAAATCACAACTAGGCAGAGAGGCAGGCAGAGAGAGAGGAGGAAGCAGGCTCCCTGTGGAGCAGAGAGCCCGATGTGGGGCTCGATCCCAGGACCCTGGTCATGACCTGAGCCAAAGGCAGAGGATTTAACCCACTGAGCCACCCAGGTGCCCTATACCAGCTTTATTCATAATTGCTTAAACTTGGAAACAACCAAGATGTCCTTCCGTAGGTGAATGAAGGCATAAACAACGGTATATCCCTGCAACAGAATATTATTCAGCACAAAAGAGAAACGAGCTATCAAGCCATGAAGTGACCTGGAGGAAACTTATATGCACATTACTAAGTGAAAGAAGCCAAACCAAAAAGGCTGTATACTGAATGATTCCAGCTATAGAACATTCTAGAAAAGGCAAAACTATGAATAGAGTAAAATGATAAGCGATGGCCAAGGGTAGGGTACAGCAGGAATGAACAGGTAGAGCACGGAGGATTTTTAGGGCAGTGAAACTACTCTGATACTACAAAGGTGCATATATATCATTATATTTGTCAGAACCCACCAAGCATATGACACCAAGGACGAACTCTCAACTCTAAACTAATGCTGTGTCCGGGTAGCTTCATGGATTTTTAACTGAGGTCCCGCTCTCCGATGGGGACATTGAGAGTGGGGAGGCGGGGCATGTGTGGAGGCAGGGGGTGGATGGGAAATCTCTGTACTTTCTGCTTGGTTTTGCTATAAATCTAAAACTGCTCTAGAAAATAAAGTCTATTAAAAATTGGTTTAATAATTTTGAAAAATTCTAGTAAAGTGTCCAGTTTTAGATACAGCCTGTTTGGAAATGATCATCACATGGGTTTGGTTTGATCGTGGTCCTGCCGTTTAAGGGGATGTTTTGGGGAGGTTAAGAAGAATAAAATGGAATATAGATGCTGCAATGGAAACATTCCAGCCCTACAGATATGTAAAGAAAAGATGGCGTATGGGGCGCCTGGGTGGCTCAATGGGTTAAAGCCTCTGCTTTCAGCTCAGGTCATGATCTCAGGATCCTGGGATCAAGCCCCAAGTCGGGCTCTCTGCTCAGCGGGGAGCTTGCTTCCTCCTCTCTCTCTCTGACTACTTGTGATCTCTGTCAAATAAATAAATAAAATCTTTTTAAAAAAGAAAAGAAAAAAATGGCATAACAACATATACAGTGTGACACCATTTGTGTTGAAATAGAAACAATCCATGTGAGTACATGTTTGTTCATGTACAGAAAATTGCTGTAAGGATAAGAGACTCTAAGCAGTGGCTGCCTGCCTACCTCTGGAGGGTGGAGGGAGGTCTCATACCCTCCTATCCTGTCTGAACTTGATAAGAGTAGATTAGTTTATAAATAAGTAAAAACTCCTTGTTTTAGGAAAAGCATCCCTCCCCCCCCTGCCCCGTGCCTCCTATCAACAGATGCACTGAGATGGCAGTGTACACTCTAACCAGTGGTTATAAAGCCCATGTCAAACTCAAGCTCACAGAATCAATCATCATTTTCTACATATGGAACACCACCCCCCCTCCCAGCCCTCCAGGGTCACAAAAAGAAATGTCACAACCAAGTTAGGGTGTGTCCAACTTAAAGAATTATAGGGATGCCTACATTTACATAGTGCTTTACAATCTAAGAAAGCCAAAAAGTCCTCTTCGAGGGATTTGTCTTTACGGAAGTAATATATAATACGAGCAATAATTTTAAAGATATATCACAAACAGAATGGCAAACCTGTCCTCACTATAAACACCTACCAAAAAATATCAAATAAATGCATCAACAAAGTGTACCATCCCTGGCCCTAGGTATTAAATGAACAATTATGAGAGAATCCACTTTACACAAAATTTTAAACCCTCCCTGCATGGAAGCTCATATGTACATTGGGTTAAGGAACAGCTAGGACACATCGAAAGTGTGTCTTCAAAAGCACCTGGAAGTGCCTGGTTTTTCTCTTCAATTGCCTCTGTCCCAGGAGAGCAGTGTAAGTCCCACCCAACAACTGCAAGGGGGCATCGTGTGACATGGAACACGGAGGGACACCTCACGCTGTCCCCCTCTTCACCCAGACAGAGCAAAACCAGGAGGATATGATACACAGAGACTTCTAGTTATCTTTAAATATATTATCTGATAATGTTCCTCTCAATTCATGATTTTGACAAAAAGTTTTCCAGTATTTTTAAAAGAAGCTTTTAAATGTCATAACATGGTTGAAAATCAGCTTTTCAAAAAAAAAAAATCAGCTTTTCAGTGGGAAAAAAAATCTCGTTTTATGACAGACGTCCATGGGGAAGTATCACTTGACTGATAGCTGACTTTTCAAGATCACAGATTCCACAAAAGGAGCGCATAGTTGCTGTATCAGTTACAGTAAAACATGAATAGTCAAGGCCACCATTTACTGACCACACACCATGTGTTTACAGGCACTCTAGCCTGAATCGTCACAATAACCCTATGAAGGGGCTGCCCTTAGTCCCACTCCACAGATGAAAAAACTGAGGCAAAAAGCGATCAAGCCTGCTCGAAGTCATATAGCCAGGGAGGTGTGTAGCCAGAACTTGATCCAGTGCCTTCAGAGCTCAAGGACCACGTCCCTCTCCTGGCAGGGCTCACTAGGAAAGGGATAAGAAGTAAGGGATGGGCAGCAAATCCAGAGCACAGCAATGGCCTGGCCACGAGCCGCATGCAAAGTGATCTGATCCAATCAGGCTTCCACTCTGAGAACAAGAGCTAGGCGACCTGACAGCAGCAGGGATCTGCGAGCTCACCATGTGTCCAGAGAGAGTTTGGGGGCTGCCTGGCGCGGTGCGGCATAGAAGCTTCAGAGCAGAAAAGAAGGGCTGAAGCTGAACCCAGGAGCATAGCCTGGGTGGGTGATCCAATCCCATCAACGCCAAGCATGTGGGTAACCATCCCAGAGGGCTTGCCAGGATGGTGTATGAACTTCTACCATGTCCAATGCAGCCAGGACAGCACCAACGAACGTCACTTCTTGCACATCCTGGCATTTGGAGGCAGGGGGCCCACTGATCATGTTTTTCAGCCCAATTCAGCAAAGATTTATTGTCCTTGACAATTCTATAAGTTGGCAGGGCTTACCTGGGGGGTTCTTCTGTTCCAGCAGTGCCTAATGGTACTCAGCTGGGGCTGGCACATCCAAGATGGCTTCACGCACATGACTGCCCCTCAGGTGGAGAGGACCGGCTAGACCTCTCCTGACATGGTAGTTCAATATTCAGTAGTCTCTGGCAAGCCTTTTTACATGGCAGCTTGATCCCAAGAGGGCAATAACAGAAGTAGCAAGACCAAGTAAGGCCTTCCAATGCATTCTATCAGTCAAAGCAAGTCACAAGGCCAGACCCAACTCAGGAAGAAATAAATTCCACTCCTTGATGGGAAAAGTGACATAAGCAAGAACTACTGGCAGCCATCTTTGCAGACAATCTACCACAAAATGTAAGTAGAAGCTGTTAAATCTTACTCAGCTACCAGGTGTCCCTCCGCCCTTCTCCCTTTCCTCCATGTTCCTGTCTAGAATGTGGGTGTGATGACCAGAACTTCAGCAGTCATCTTGCAACCACGAGGTCACCTGGAAGATGGAAGCTATGCACTGAAGATAGTACAAAGAAAGAGAGGACATTAGGTTCCAGGCGAGACAGAGGAGCTACTATACTAGACAAGGACTACCTCTACTTTCAGAGTGTCTACACATTAAAAAATAATAAATAAATAAATAAAAACAGATCTTACTAAGACAATAGTTGTTTTTTCCCATAAACACAGGCTCAGATGTGAATAACTAACAGAAGGAATCAAATACCCACACTCATTTCCTGTTTAAAAAAAATAACTGGGGCGCCTGGGTGACTCAGTGGGTTAAAGCCTCTGACTTTGGCTCAAGTCATGATCCCAGGGTCCCAGGATTGAGCCCCACATCAGGCTCTCTGCTCAGCAGGGAGCCTGCTTTCCCCTCTCTCTCTGCCTACCCCTCTGCCTACTTGTGATCTCTCTCTGTCAAATAAATAAATAAAATCTTTAAAAAACAAAAAATTAACTAATAGTATATATTCTGATTGTTAAGTTCCATTACAGCTATATAAGATATACCAAAGCAACATTTAAAGTAACAATTTAGTGACAAGTACCTTGCCTCTAAGATACTAGAAGGCAGTCCCTGGGAGCTTATGAGAAAGTGCTAAGAAGCTCCTCATATAAACACTGTCTAAGAAAAATATCTTTAATGTCTTTCAGCCAAAACTAAGCCTGAGTGACTGTTCCAAATTCCTTACCATTTAGGAAGAAATAGTATGCAAAGTTCAAATAGTATCAGCATATCCTCCCTCCCCTCATTTCTCATTTCCCATTCAATCAACAAACTGAAGTTTTGTCTGATTCATAGATATGTAACCTGCCTGTTCTCTCCCCTTTCAAAATGTTTTCAAAACATCAAACAAACAGGCAAGTTTTATGACACAAGAATAGGATTTTTAAAAAAAAGATGTACCTAGGAAGACTCTAAGACTGATAAACTGAAAAGTGGGAAGGCCATTTAGGTATTACAGGCCTGATGGTCACAGAGATGTAAGTTGGCAATGACCAACATACCCTCAGCCGTCAAATACAAGTGCAGACGAAATGTCAGCCTCCAAACATAATACCTGTCTTGAAAAGTAGCTGAACTTGGCTATGTTATTATTTCACTCATTTTCACATAGAGTTTGGCAAATGTTTTATTTGACTTTTGTGTATCATCATCTCATTTGCAGGATTTCAAAGTATTGGAGTATTTTATATTCTCATCTATTTTAGCCATCTAAAACAAATGGACACATTCCTGAAATACATTTAAATACAGAGTTCTGCTGCCATACGCAATTGAGACCTAGAATAATAATTCGTTGTGCTGTTTTGTAACACTTTGATCCTAAAGTCTAACTATTTACACTAAATGCTTTTCTAGAGATTCCTCCTTGAATGTTCATCAAGGTACAGAGAAACACAGCACCTCGCGATTCATCTACAAATCCAGTTACAGGTTTATAACTTATCATTTGATAATTAGTCAAAGGAAAACCTGTTGCCTTCATGTGCATCCATTTCTGTACCTCCTCTAGTAACTTTAAAATCCCAGCGATAACCAACGCACCCTTCACCAGAGACCTCCTCTGACTCCAGTGATCTGTTCTGAGTCATGTCCCCCACGCACGGCAACCCACACAGCTCTCCTGCTGCCCACCTGCACACCCCACCGAGCTATGGGATCCGCTAGACTTTTTCCAAGCGGGTTTGTGTTTGTTTTGCTTTGCTTTTACTTCCCATATCTTTGCTTCTTATCTTTCTGTTCTTCGCTTTCCTCTTTCCCATCTTCCTCACTGCTTCAGCATCCACTGACTTTCGATCTTAAAACACCCCTAAAGGGGTGGCTGTTTCTTCCCGTCTGCGGCTCGTGATTTACCCACGCAGGTGCTCGAAACTCAGGGGCACAGACGCAGGCTGTACCACCCGGTTACAAAAGAAGCACTTTGGCCAGGGTCCTCGAGGGAATGATGCATGCCCAGCACTCATAAAATAACCACTCGGTCGCCTCTCCCATACACATCATCTCATTTGCATGATTTCTTTTTAAAGCTAAAATACTATGCGCCCACTTAGCGGAAGGTCCTTTCAGATCTCCAGCCCCGGGAGCCGCCACCGTGCCCAGGCGCGGATCCCGACATCACTAGCCCGTCAACTGCTCGAGTCCCGGCACCAGACGCCAGACTCCCGCGCGAGACGCCGGAGCTGTGGACGCGGGCTCACCTGGATCCGCCGCGCAGACTCACCTGCTCACTCGCGGACTCACCTGGGTCAGTCTCAGACCCGGGAGCGGACTCACCTGGTCACGGCGGGCTCACCTGGTCCGCGCACCTGGGTTCGCGTCCCGCCCGCGCTGCTGCGGCCGCTCTGGAGGCGGCTCCGCGCCGCTGCAGCCCTGCCCGCCGGGTCTGCAGGGAGGTCCAGCCAACTTCTCCGTGCGTCTCGAAAGGGACGGCTGCTTGGAATAGGTACACCCGATTTCGCGGGGTCTTGGCGTTCTCAGGCACCCCGCGAAGCCAGTTCCCTCCCAACACTGAGCGAGACCTCCCCGGCGCTCTTCCGTTTTCCTTTCGTTAGGGAATTAGCGGCGGGGCGCGGGGATCCATCGGAAACAGAAAACTAATTTTTCCCCCTGCTGGTGATTGTGGGGAACTGCACGTGGTGGAACAAACCGGCCACCGAGCTTCCTTCTCTCCTGGCTGCTACGGCTGGGAGTCCTTCCCACCTCCCATCCCCACCCCCATCAAAAGTCAGAAAACTTTCCATTTATTCATTTTTTTAAAGTGCCATACTAAGACAAGGCATCTCGGTTTTAGAAACCTTCAGATTAATGAGAATGAGAAAAATTCAGACATGTCACAAACTTATTTTAAACAACTTATTTCCCAGGGAAATTGCAAAGGTGAAAGAGTATAATGAGGCAGAAAAGTATAACGAGATTCTAGCTTTTGGTATCGGTAGACTAGTCTTTCTGCAGATGACGCTTATAAAAGCTGAGCAAAACATTTAAAAGCAATATTTGGAGGGCTTGGCGAATAACCAAAAGAAGGCAGAAACTGGAAAGGAGAGCAGCCTTGAAAGATGAACAGAAATTGTTGAGATTTGTAAGTTGGGGCTTTTCTCCCCAGAGGGCAGCCCCCCCCCCCCCCAAACCAGGAGTTGCTCCTGCTGCAGAGAGCCACAGCCTGACTGGCTGGGAGGGGACGGAAAACAGTTTGAGGCCAGCAGGAGAATCGGAAAGTTAGAGGGGTAACCCAGGGAGGCATCTGTGCAGAGGATGAGCCCCCCAATATATGCTGTATTGGTTTTCCATTGTTGCCATAACAAATTACTACAAGCGTAGTGGCTTAGAACAACACAGATCTATTATCTTATCCTGGAGGTCAGAGGTCGTGAACAGGTCTCACCAGGCCAAAGCTGACATGTTGACAGGCTGTGTTCTTAGTTGAGGCTGGAGGCGAGAATGCATTTTCTGCTCACTTGGGTTGTTGACAGACTTTAGTTCCTTGAGGTCTATGACTGAGTGTCCTGCCTTCTTGCTGGCTTCAGCTGAGCATCATTCCCAGCTTCCCCTGGGCACTGGGGCATTCCATGACTTGAGGCTTCCCTCCTCCATCTCCAAAGGCCTTACAACTTTGGGTTGAGTCCTTTTCATGCTTCAGATCTATCCTCTTTTTTCTTCTGTCTGACCCACCTGGGAAAGATTCCCTGCTTTTAAGAATCCCGAGATTTGATTGGGGCCACCCAGATTATCCATAATAACCTCCACATTTTAAGGTCAGTAACCTTCACCACACGTGCAAAATCCCACTTGCCATGTACAACAACACATTCGCAGGTTCTGGTGATTAGGACATGGATAACTTCAGGGGGCCATCAGGCTGCCTGCCAGAATCAAAGATGTCACATCCTGATAGTACATTAAATACACTAGGTATGCCAATTCAATGACAGAGATTGACTGGATTAAAAACAAAATTAAACTTAAAAAAGGACCCACCTGCACGCTATATACACACCCCCAAAAAATGCACTTTGAGTACAAAGACACAAGTAGGGTGAAAGAAAAGGGATAGGGGCATCTGGGTGGCCCAGTCAGTTAAGTGTCTGGCTTCAGCTCAGGTCATGATCCTGGGGTCCTGGAATTGAGCCCCTGCTCAGTGGGGAGCCTGCTTCTCCCTATGCCCCCCACTTGAGCTCTTGCATGCCATCTCGCTCTCAATAAATAAATAAATAATTTTAATTATTAATTAATTAAATTAATTAATTAATTAATTAAATTAATTAATTAATAAATAAATAATTTTAAAAATAGTAATAATAAATAAAAAGAAAAAAGAAAGTAAAAGGATAGAAAGAGTTACACCAGGCAGAGAGGAAGAATAAGAAATCTGAAGTAATCAGCAAGCATATGAAAAGATGCCCAACATCACTAATCCTAAGAGAAACACAAAACAAAACCACAGTGAGATATTGTCTCATATCCAGGAAGAGAGTCGCTAGGGAAAAAACAAGCAAGCCGGGCAATAATGAGTGTCTGTGAGGCTGGGGAGAGATGGAAATGCCTGTGATCTGGCTTATGAAGTGGTACCACAACTATGGAAAACAGTGTGGAGGTGCCTCAAAAATTTAAAAATAGAATTACCATACAATCCAGCAATCCCATTCCTCGGTAGCTATCTGAAAGAACTGAAAGCAGGATCTCAAAACAAAAAACAAACAAAAAAAAAAAACTTTGCATACCCATGTCCATCGCAGAAGTATTCAAAGTAGCCAAGAAGTGGACACAACCCAAGTGTCCGTTGACGGGGGAATGGATGAAGAAAATCTGGTAAATACACACGAGGAAATATTACGCTGCCTTTATAGGAATCTGGGGTGCGTGGGTGGCTCAGTCAGTTAGGCATCACCTTTGCCCAGGTCATGATCCCAGGGCCCTGGGATCAAACTGCACATGGGGGGCTTCCTGCTTGGCGAGGGGTCTGCTTCTTCCTCTGCCTCTTCCTCTCCTCTACTCATGCTCTCTCTCTCTCTCTCAAATAAATAAATAAATAAAATGTTTTTTAAAAAGGAATCAGAAGTGACTATATTAATATTTGACAAAATAGACTTTCAGGCAGAACATTGAGATAAAGTGGGAAATTTCAAAATGAGAAAGACGTCAATGCATCAGGAAAATATAACAATGAAAGTATTTATGCACCTAATATCAGAGCTTCAACATGAATTAAGAAAAACTAACAGGACTAAGGGGAGAAATAAGCAAGCACGAAATCATAGTGAAAGATTTTAAGAGCTTGCTTTTGATAATATATAGATTATCAAGACAAGTAACCAGCAAACATATGAAAAGATGCTCAGCACCACTAATTCTGAGAGAAACACAAATCAAAACCACAGTGAGTCAGATACCATCTCATACCCAGGGAGACAGTCACTACGGAACAAACAAGCAAGCCAGGCAACGAGTGTCAGTGAGATCTTGATAATCTAGTAAACACAGAAAAATCAATAAAATATCTAAAAACACTATAGTTCAAGGATTGATGAACTATGGTCTATGGGCCGAATCCCATGAATAAAGTTTTATTGGGAAATGGCCACAATTCCTTGTTTATATAGTATGGATGGCTCTCTTTTTGCGGCTGCTTTTACAGAACTGAGTCGATGCAACAGAGACCACATGCCTTGCAAAGCCTCAAATATTTACCACCAAGGGCGCCTGGGTGGCTCAGCGGGTTAAGCCTCTGCCTTCGGCTAGGGTCATGATCTCAGGGTCCTAGGATTGAGTCCCGCATCAGTCTCTCTGCTCATTGGGGAGACTGTTTCCTCCTCTCTCTCTCTCTCTCTCTCTCTCTCTCTCTCTGTCAAATAAATAAAATCTTAAAAAAAAAAAAAATACTTACCACCAAGCCCTTCGTGGGAAAAGTTTGCTAACTCTACTCATTTCAAGAGTGTGACTGACTGCTTGGTAGAGCAATTGTACAATAGTTGCTTTGAAGTCTTTGTCAGATAATTCCAACATCTGTGCCAATTTTGCTGTTGGTGTCTGTTGATTGTTTTGGTTTTTTTCCCATGTGAGTTGAGATTTTCGTGGTTTTTCATATGCCAAGTAATTCTGGATTGTCTCCTGGAAATTTTGAAATATTATATAATGGGACCCCAGGTCTTTTTTAAATCCTATGGAGAACGTACTTATTTTTGTTTTAGGCAATAGATCTGCTTAGGTTCACTCTACAAGTTCAACCTACCTTCTGAGAGTTGTGGTTAAAATTTAGATTCAGTTTCTAAAGCCTTTGAAGTATTATTTGGGTAGATCCCGAATATGTACTACTCATTGGTCATCTGGAACCTGATTGATGGTCTGTTGATTCTCTTCTCAAAGTCTCTGTTAAACTGATCAGATCCATATGTGCACAGTCAGTGAACTTGGAAATTCTCATATAACTTCATGGGATTTTCCCATAGAGCTAAAAAAGAGCTCTTCTTTCTCCATAATCTCCCCAGGACTTTCCAGTGCTTTCCTACAATGCCCCTCTCTGGTTCTGTGGCCAGAAACCTGGAGCTAGAAAGTTACCCCATCATTGTGTTCCTCTGTGACTGCTCCCATCTTTGGCCAAGTAGCAGGAGGCAGAAAGAGAAGGGGAGGAAATGCAAGAGGGATTGGTTGACTGGAGATGAATGTTCCCTTTCCTGAGAATCTGGCCACTGCTGGCGCCTGTTGTGGTCTTTGCTGCTGCCAACAAAGGATGGCTTGGGGGTTAAGGCTCAAGAAATGGAGAGAAGGGGGGGAAAAAAAAAGAAAAAAATGTGGAGAATTCCACACCCTCTCCAGCTACTCAGTCATAACTCAAGGGCTTCTCCTGGATCTCTCGCTACACACATCCCACTTCCCACTTCTGGGCTTCAGGCTAAACTGCATTCAGGCCAGCAGATAGCAAAGGAACAATAGTGGTAAACTCACCTCCAATTCATTGGCACTTTAAGTCCTCTTTTCATTCAACCTGCTACTATATACTTTTCAGTCTTCCTACGGGTGCTCTATGCAGTCTGTTCAGGTTTTATGATTATAGTCAAGGGGAGAGACAGGATGGAGTGTGCTTACTCCATTCTTACCCAGAACAAGAATCCCAATAAGAGATTAAAGAGAAGATATCACTACAGATCTTGCAGGCATGAGAAAGATAATAAGACAATATTACAAGTAATTTTATGCCAATAAATTTGACAGTTTAGATGACATAGACAAATTGCTTAAGAACACAGTTTACCAGGGCACCTGGGTGGTTCAGTGGCTTAAGCCTCTGCCTTCTGCTCAGGTCATGGTCTCAGGGTCCTGGGATGGAGCCCCTGCATCGGGCTCTCTGCTCAGCGGGGAGCCTGCTTCCCCCTCTCTCTCTCTGCCTGCTTCTCTGCCTACTTGTGATTTCTCTCTCTCTCTCTCTCTGTCAAATAAAATAAATAAAATCTTTAAAAAAATACAGATTACCAAAACTAACACACACAAAAATCGAATAGCTTTAGATTTACTAAAGAAATCAAATTAGTTATCAAAAAACTTCCCAGAACACCCCAGCCCAAAACAGTATCACTAGTGAATTCTATCAAACATTTAGGGAAGATAAATAGCAATCTTACCAAAAAACTCTTCCAGGAGGCATCTGGGTGGCTCAGTCCATTAACAGTCTTGATTCTTGATTTTTGGCTCAGGTCAGATCTCAGGGTCGACAGCGTAGTGGGGTGTCTGCTTGGATTCTCTCTCTCCAGCTCCCTCTGCCTCTCCCCTGAGCACACAGTCTCTCTCTCGTAAATAAAGAAATCTTAAAACAAAACAAAACAAAACTTCCTTTCCTTCCACTATGATTTTGTAGCAAATCCTTATTGAGCCCCTGCTCTGTGCCAGGATCTGGGCTGGGGGGTCCATGTACAGCGCAGCCAACGAGTCCTGCTGCCAGGTGTTCACATTTAGGAGGGGAACAGGTAAATGGTGAATGAATAATTTCAGATAATGAGGTTACAATGACAGTAATAAAAACCAGTTATGGCAGAGAGTGACTTGATGGGCAAGGGTGTATGTACTGGGGGGAGTCCTTTATTCCAGAAGTCAATGAAGGCCTCAATGAGGGGGTGATATTTCAGCTGATCTTGGAATGATTAGGAAAAGCAGTCATGGGAAGGATCCTCACTCAAAGCAAAATAGCAAAGGCCCCGCGGTAGGTCTAAGCAGGACATGTTGAGTGACAGAGAAGGCCAGCGTAGCAGGGCTCGGGGTAAGGGTGGGCGGGGGAGACAAGATGAGGTCTGAAGGCCGGCAGCGACCGGCCATGCAAGGACCTGCAGAACACAGCCAGGTGACTGTGCTCCAGGTGCAATAAGGAGCCTGGACACTCTGAGCAAGGACATTTCCTGTCCCCAAATGTAACTTACATTTTAAGAAAGCCACTTTGCCTTGTGAAGAATGGACTGGGAGAGAGGAAGCTGGCAAGAGAGGATGCAGGAAAAGAATTTGGGGGGCCATGGGGGGTGCAGACAAAAGGAGAGAGTGGCCAGGGCATGCAGAGAAGTGAGCAGATCTGCTCCTGGTGGGGAGCTGGCACCCCAGGCAAGGCTGGAGAGAGGAAGCAGCAATGGCACTTGGTGGGGCTGAGACAGAGGAAGACTGGGTGGCAGGGCAGGTTGAGGGGCGAAATCAAGAGTGCCATCTGGGCCGCACTGCATCTGAGAAGACAAGTTACAGTGCAAGCAGAGATGCTGAGGAAGCATCTGGATATAGGAGTGTGGTGCTCAGAGGTGAGAGAACTGGAGGAAAGCTTCCTGGGGGGGGGGGGGGGCAGGGGAAGTAGGCGTGCAGTGCACACAGTGCACCTGTCCTTTTTTTTTTGCTGTACTGGTTAGTGAAGCAGGTAAACAATCCAGAAACAGATGCAGCAATGTTGAAAGGCTTATATGTGATAAACTGGCTTTTACCTATGCTGTGGACTTGTGAGGACTGTATGAGTTACCAGTCAGATGCTTAGAAAAGTACCTGCCACATATTCCGTGTTCCTTACATTTTTTTTAGACTTCAATTCCAACAGCAAAAGAGTAATTTACCTACTAAGAGATATCCGCATAACTTGCTAAGCATCTAGAAAAATGGGTCAGATCTCAACCCTATGCTTAAGTAAAAATATATTTCATATTGCTTAAAGATGTGGATGGAAGAAATTAAACTAGAAAAGTATGAGAAAAACATCTGGTTGAATAGCTAGTTGTCTAGTCTTGGCATGAACGAAGGTTTTTATTTTATTGTTTAATTTTTTCTAAGGCTTCACAAATTTGCATGTCATTCTGGCACACGGGCCATGCTAATCTGCTCTGGATCCTTCCAATTTTAGTATATGTGCTGCCGAAGCAAGCGCTACGTGAGGCTTTTTAAATGCTACACAGGAGGGGTCCCTGGGTGGCTCAGTCGGTTAAGTGTCTCCTTTCAACTCAAGTCATGATTCCAGGGTCCTGGGATGGAGTCCCACATTGGACTTCCTGCTCAGTGGGGAGTCTGCTTCTCCCTCTCCCGCTGCCCCTACCACTGCTTGTGCTCTCTTTCTCTCTGTCAAATAAATAAATACAATCTTTAAAGCTATACAGGAAACCCAGACCCAACAATGGAAAACGTTCAACAACATACAAAATCCTATATGGCAAAAATCCTCTAAACCATTCCAAAGATAAGAGGTAAGAAAGTATTGCATTATATATGAAAAGCAGAGAATGAATTTCCCCCAAGACACAAAGATCTCCTAGAAACTGATAAACGCAACGGAAGATTTCTCTTCACAGGAGAAAATGCAAAGCATCAAAGAACATGTGAAAAGAGACTTTATCTCGCTAGTATTTAGGTGAACCAATGGCCATCACCTCTTTTTTTTTTTTTTTAAAGATTTTACTTATTTATTTGACAGAGATCACAAGTAGGCAGAGAGGGAAGCAGGGGGTGGGGGTAAGCAGGCTCCCTGCTGAGCAGAGAGCCTGATGCAGGGCTTGATCCCAGGACCCTGAGACCATGACCTGAGCCTAAGGCAGAGGCTTTAACCCACTGAGCCACCCACGTGCCCCAGCCATCAGATCTTCTTTCCCAACTCGCTCAGATATTAATGCTGGGAGTACACATTGCTACAACCCATTTTGGATGATCTGGCAAATAAAAATGTGCACATCATTCCAGTCTATAATTTCTCTTTCAGAAATTCAGACAAAAGAAATAAAAAGCATCAGTATATACAAGATCTTTGCTGTTGTAAAAATATATGTACTGACCTGGAAGATGTGTGTGGTCTGTGGTTAAGGAAGAAGGCAAGTTATATAGTAAGGGACTAACTTTCTCCTTTTGGTTTAGCTTTTTTGTGTATGTTCCGGCTTTTTAGTGTGTGTGTGTCTGTGTGTGGTGGTGGTGAGAAGGGATTTTTACACAATCAGCGATTTACTTACATGTGGACATAGGAGAAGATACCCAACTGCTAAATGTCAGTCAGAGGAGGAGACCGGAAAGCTAGGAAGAGCAGATGAAGTGACTTTTCCTTTGAAAAATTAAAATACATCTATACAGATGTAAATATATTTTTCTCTTTACAACCTTCTGTATCATTTTGACATAGACAGGCCAGATCTGAGGACCCAGAGACTGAGGATACCTCTTGGCTAAGATGATCCTTGGCTTTGTGCAGGGGAGCCATGAGGAAGTGGGAAGTGAAAGCAGAGTTTATTGAATGGTGTAAGTGAGAGTACAGCGGACAGAGAGTCTGGGACACTCCGAAAGGAAAGGAGAATGACTCTCTTCATCACTTGGAGTTAGGGGTTCATACTGGAAAGGGTCCAGGGAACATGTTACTTCAGAAATCCAGGGTAGGGTCGAATTCAAAGGTGAGTGACAGGTGAATAATAGGTGTTATTTCATAAGTCATCGAAGGTGGAGGTACTAATGCCAGACTCTGGGTAAGGTTTATTCAAACCGAATGTCCTGGAACATGTTTGCGATTCCATTCTTTTTAGATGTTATCAGATATCTGGACACCTAGGACAAAACTCAAAGAATGATTAACTTTCTTGCCTTTCCCGTGGAGTGGGAACATAGCTTCTTTGGTTTGGGGCCTTGCAGAAAAACAGCAGAGATGAAGTGTTTCTAAAAATGGGATCCCTTCAGTTTCCCTATCTAGATTTGAGTCCTTTGGGATATTGAAAATGAAGGATAAATAAGGGTCTAGTCTCTAGAATTTATTTTTTGAAACTCTAACAACAACAAAAGGCAAACAACTCAATTTTAAAATGAGCAAAGGACTTCAGTAGACATTTTTCCAATGAAAATATACACGTTGTCAACCAACACATGAAAGAATGCTCAACGTCATTATTCACTAGGAAATGCGAATCAGAACCACAGTGAGAAGCCACTTCACACTCACTAGGATGGCTAGAATAAAAAGTAAACTAAAAAAAAAAAAAAATAATAAACCAAGGTGGAAAACGAGGGTTGGGAAAGATGCAGAGAAATTGGAATCTTTTTTTTTTTTTAAGATTTTATTTATTTATTTAACAGAGATCACAAGTAGGCAGAGAGGCAGGCAGAGAGAGGAGGAAGCAGGCTCCCCGCTGAGCAGAGAGCCTGACATGGGGTTCAATCCCAGGATCCCTGAGATCATGACCCTAGCCTAAGGCAGGGGCCCAACCCACTGAGCCACCCAGGCACCCTGGAATGCTTGATAAACATGGCCTTACCATATGACCCAGCATTTTCACTCCTAGGTGTTTATCCAAAAAAAAAAAAAAAAGAAGAAAGAAATAAAAGAAAAGAAAAAGAAAGAAAAAAAAACCCCAAAACAAAAAACCATGTTCCTAGCAGAAGCAATATTGGCAACAGCCAAAAGGCAGAAAGAACCCAAATGTCCATCACGGATGAATGCATAAACAATACTCGGCATGCATACAATGTAATAATATTCAGTCATGTAACCTACGAGGTGGAAGAACCTAAAAAACATTTTACTAAGTGGAGGAGGCCAGACACAAGAGATCACACCTATGATTCCATTTACAAGCAATGTCCAGAATGAGCCCGGAGAACCAGAAAGCCGACTAGTGGTCGCCACCGGCTGGGAGTGGGGAGGGGAGAATGGGTAGCAACTCCTAAATGGGGATGGAGTTTCCTGCTGGACGACAGAAATGTCTCCAAACTCGGTAACAGCGGTGTTCGCGCAACACTGAAAACGTCCCGAACTGTTAACTTTCTGCTGTGCTCCATTAAGAACGGGGGGAGAAGGGAAGCTGGCCGGCTCTTCCCTCCCAGGCCCGCGGCCGCGCTGACAACGGTGGCCTCCTTGCGGGCCGCACACCGCCTGCCCGGCCCAAATCGACACCCCGGATGGAGAATCTAGAAGACGACGTGGGTTGAGGAAATGACAACAGGGGTACCACAAAAGACGCTATCAGGAGCGAGAAAGACAGGCGGGCCGAACACTCCGTGCAGACGGCCCCAACCCTGTTGGATTACACGGCTCCGCGCAGACGCACATCTTCGCCGGATCCGCAGGGGACCGCGGGGACTGGACGGAGCCTGGGGCGGAGCCTAGAGGCAGGGCCAAAGGCGGGGAGGGGATTGGCCTGCGTGCGGGCGGAACGCGAGGGAAACCGGAACTCCTCAGCAGTGGGTGCGGGTTTCCTGACGGAGCTTGGATTCCGAGGTCAAAGTCCGGCCGGCTGCAAAGCCGGCTTCCGGAGACTGTCGCGTCTGAGGGGCGTGAGGGGCGGCGGTAGCGATGAGGCAGAAGCACTACCTTGAGGCTGCGGCGCGGCAGCTACAGGATAGCTGCCCGGGCCAGGCCCGCTATCTCCTGTAAGAGAAGGGCGGGAGGGGAGGCGGGCAGCGGCGGCGGCGGGGTCCCCCCTCCACCCTCACGAGTCTCCTTCTCCTTTCCAGCTGGGCCTACAGTTCGTCACACGGTAGGGAGAACGTCCGACGCCTGTGGGTTGGGCTCTCGGCGCCTCGCCCCCCTCCGTTCCGCGCCCCGCTCAGGACGACGCGAAAGAGCAACCTCCTCGAACCACTGCCCTCATAAATCCCCCAGGGGCTGCTGTTCCGCGAAAACTCCAAAATCCTAGGACCGCTTTTCTAGTTATACTCCCTTCCCTTGGTGACAGTTTTTCATCCAGGCTCATGGCTTCCAGATTTGTACCCCAACCAAGACCTCTCCCCATTCTCTGCTCAGATCCAGATGTCTTCTTGACACCTGCTTTGGATTGTGTGTCAGGGCGAAACTCGAGCTTCACCCCCAGCACAGTCGTCCTCCAGTTCTTCCCAATCCAATAACGCTGATTGCATCCGGGGAGTGAATTCAGCCCCCCAAACCCTGGGGCCATTCTCGGCTCCCTGAGAGCCTTCCTCCCCAAGCCAGTGTGCCAGCAAATACGCCTCTTGGCTTTGGAGTATATGCAGCACCTCCTCTCTTCTCACCAGGCCATCGCCGTCTTGGACCGGGTCAGCAGCTGGGCTCTTGCCAGCAGGGCTCAAGCATTTGTACATCCATTCTCAACTGAGCGGCCAGAGTGAGCGCAGGAGGCACCCAAGCTTGATTGTGTTGCTTCTCTGCCACAAACTCTCAGATGTCTTGACATCTCAGAGTAAAAGTGGAAAGAAAGTTTTTTTTTTAAGATTTTACTTATTTGACACAGAGAGAGAGAGCCCAGGCAGGGGGAGAGGCCAAGGGAGAGGGAGCAGGCTCCCTGCAGAGTAGGGGATGCCTGATATGGGACTCAGCCCCAGGACTCTGGGATCATGACCTGAGCTGAAGGCAGTGGTTTAACCCACTGAGCCACCCAGGCGCCCCAAAGTGAAAATTTTTTTAAAAGGACTACAGGGCCCTATATCAGAAGTCCACATTACCTCTCTGGCCTGTTTTCCCTTTTGCTTACTCAACTGTTAATCCTCCTTGCTCTTTTTCAGCCTTCCAAGTTGCCCCCATCCTTGGCCTGGAACTCTTACCTCATATATCTGCATGGATTGCTTTCTTGTTTCCTCCTGCTCTCTACAGGTCACTCCACAAAGCCTACCATGGCTACCTTATTAAAGACCAGGGCAGCTCCATCGCCACTCCCTGTTCGCCCCCTTTTTTTTCCCCCCAGCACTACACATTCGGTGTTGCTATATTTACTTTCTCCCTACATGTTGTCCTTTATTCACCGTTCTGTCTCTTGTACACAGAACTGTGCATGACGCTGGACAGTCACTCAGTAAATATGAGCATGGTCCTTAGTTGTTGTATACTTAGCAGAGTGCTAACAAATATTTGTTGAATGAATCTGTGGTGTGCCTACCTTCCTTTCCAGCTGCATCACCCCCATAACCTCACCTTTCCCTAATAGTCCTGTTTTCTTCTTCACTGTACTTCCACCTGAAAGCCCTTTTCCAGTAATGGATGCCATCTCCAAGTACAGATATTTGGAGTATTTGACCTTTGTCAAGCCATTTCTTTGGAGTATTTCTGGCTGGTCCACACAGAGTTTAATAGTTTCCAGGACATTTTAATCATATTCTGTTAACGGTTGTTACCGGTCTTATTTATGTTTGCTTAGGGCTCCCCTAGAATGTGAGTTATAGGTAGCAGCTCTTTTGCTCTTTATGACTTTCCAGCCTAGCATGGTAAGTGGCTGTCTTGATGTGCATAGACCATCTGGAGCAAGTCTGTTCTCCTGTTACCTTGTACTGAGAGCTACCTACAGAAAGCCTGGCCCACAAATCACAAAATTGTGTGCTAATTGTTTAAAAAAGAAAATGACGGTATAATTTATTGATTTGTGATAAATGTTTGTAAAATTGGTGAGACAGCGTTTTTAACATAGTAACAAGTAATAAGTAAGGTAGCAAAAAATGGGGACTTAACCTGTCTGTTGCTAAAAGGAGTGAATGAATAAAATTACAGTGTTTTGCAAAATAAATTATTGCCAATTTGCCTTTTTTGCAAGTTCTCATATTTTGAGTTTGCTTAAAGAGA
Source organism: Meles meles (assembly GCF_922984935.1). Taxonomy (NCBI): domain Eukaryota; kingdom Metazoa; phylum Chordata; class Mammalia; order Carnivora; family Mustelidae; genus Meles; species Meles meles. The sequence continues at coordinate 59,253,089 of NC_060077.1, forward strand.
ATATCTGTTCATATTAAATAGTATACTTTATCACAGAGTATTGGCTGTTTGAGGTAACAAAATATTCTAATTTGCTGAATCATGAGTTTCGTTTATATAATTTCAGATGCTAACATCACTTTTGAAGGAACATGTCCATACTGTTTCCAGTTGCTGGTTTTGGATAACTCTCGGGTGCGCCTCAAACCCAAGTCCAAACTGACTCCCAAAATACAAAAACTTCTTAATCGAGAAGCAAGAAATTATACACTTAGTTTTAAAGAAGCAAAAATTGTGAGAAGATACAAAGACTCCAAAAGTGTATTGGTAAGATTTCAAATCCAGTATGTGTAAATAAACTAGAATTTTCTTTTACTTAAAATGAGGTTGATTAAGGATCAGGCTACATAGAACTCAGAGGTTTGTGGTAATATACACAGATTGTCAAAATATGCACGTAACTTTTTTTCTAGTGATATTTCATCAAGAGTAAAACTTAGTTTTTTTAAAAAAATTTTTTTTAAGATTTTATTTATTTGACAGAGCGAGATCACAAGTAGGCAGAGGGAGTGGGGGAAGCAGGCTTCCCGCTGAGCAGAGAACCTAATGTGGGGCTCTATCCCAGGACCCTGAGATCATGACCTGAGCTAAAGGCAGAGGCTTTAAGCCACTGAGCCACCCAGGTGCCCCTAAAATTTTTGATTGATGTATAGCTGATACGTTATTTTCAAGTTGACACACAGTGATTTGACATTACATACATTAGGAAATTCTGCCTCTGGATTTAATGAAGTAAAGAGGCGTGAGAATTCATTCAGTTGGTTTTATAAATTGATTTAGACCTATATTTGAAGAATATAGAATCACTAAGGGTTTGAAGGGGTCACTTAGATTTTCAGTGATAATTTGCTGTGTTTTATTGAAAAAACAGCTTAAAGTTCTGTGACAAATGTTAAATGTTAACTGCTATTAAGAAGAACATTCTTTCAGAAGTTAACCAGGTATCACAGTCCCCTTTATTCCCCCAAACATGGTTTTACATTGAAAAAGTAGAGACCTTGTTATCTTTAAAAAGGTGTTTTAGGGATACCTGGCTGGCTCAGTTGGTGGAGCATGTGACTCTGGATCTTGGGGTCATGAGTTCAAGTCCCACATTGGGTGTACAGATTACTTAAAAAGAAAATCTTTTAAATAAATAAAAATTAAAATGTTTTTTAAATTTATAAGTGTTTAGCCAGTAACTTTTAATTGTAGATGTTCTCATTTTAAATTTTTATCTTGTCTGATTGCTGCTGCTGGATTACAGACTCCCTGAGGGCAGCCTCTCTTACCTGCTTGTACCTGGTGTAGTCCCTTAATCCAAGAATTTAATGAACATGTAATTTATTGGGTTAAATTATAAGAGAAATCAGGCCCAATATTTCTTCTTTTGATGTTAGTTGACTACTTGTAAAACATGCAACAGAACAGTTAAACATCATGGTAAAAGTAGAAGCTTTCTCTCAGCACTGAAGAGCAGTCCTACTACTCCTACAAGTAAGCTCAGCCTGAAGACACCAGAAAGAAAGACTCCCAGTTCTGCAAACCTAAATCCTAAGTGTGGTTCCAAAGGCAAGAGCCCAGCCTTGATATTCAGGTATCTTAATTCATTAAGCTATTTGCATTGCTGGTGTGAACTCATTTCTTCGACTTTCCTCTGTTTAATATATACTCCCTAAATCTGCCATGCAGTCCAGGCCTTGGCCCTCATTTTTTTCCTCCATACCCTTTTCTTCTCTAAAGTCCTATACATACATCTTTCATTCCCATCTCTGCTTATAACTCCAGCTATATATATTCCTCTACTTCCAGCCTCTCCCTTTACTTGTTCCCAGCTGCTACTAAATATATCCACTTTATCCCCCCAGCATGTCCCTACCTGCTCATCCTCCTAAGTTCCTTCTGTCCATGAACATGCCTTTGTTTGTAGACAGTCTGACCTGAAATGGTGAGTAGAGTAGGCAACGCCTAGTCCCTTGGTCCTTGTCCAGTTAGTCACCAATTTCTGTCCGCCCTTCCTCCATGGGGTTTGCATCTGTTCTCCTTTTTCCCTCCTGCTGTGTTCAGTCTGTGTTCCTATTTTACTGGGACTACTACAGTAGTTTCCTGCTTCTAGTTTCAAACACTTCTAGTCCGATAATTTCCTACAGCACAGCTCTGATGAGAAGCCTTTACCATCTCATGCCGTAGCATCTAGATCAAACGTTCCTACATGGCTTCCTAGTCCTTCATACCTGGCACCAGTGTGTGTGCCTTCCTACTTTGCCTTAAGTCATCCTGTGTGTCAGCAAAACTGAGCTGAAGTAAACTCACAGTTTATGTCCCTGCTCTGAACCTTTGTTCTTGATATTGCCTCTGTCAGAAATTCCTGGGGAAATCTCACTGACTAGGGATTTGTCAGCTGCTACTAAGTTAACGATATGACTGAGCACCAAACTATTTTTGTAGTTCACAGTACTTTATTCACTATGATAATAAATTTAGTTCCTTAGAACTGTGAAAGGAATTTCTGAACATTTTGTACCAAAAAAGAAACTGTTTGGTAGTTTCTTGAACATAAACAGCAAAATTCTGTAAAGAGTGAAATTTATCTGTTTACTGCATTGAGTTTTTTATATTGTGTTGACATTTATAAAATTGGATAAGAATTGAAATTTTAAGTCTAGTTTTCTCATATTTTGATTCAATTATTTTGATATTTGGCATGATAAGAATTCATAAAAGTTTCTACCTTATTGGATAACTGTAGATAAAAGTTGGCATATTTAAAATATATGAAAATTAAATATTAAAAATAATTCATTTGCATATAGAACAGACTGCTTCTTAGTTATATGCATGAATGAGAAAGATATTTCACATTTGTCATACACATGGGGAGTAGAAGAGGGATCAGACTGATAAACCCCAATAAAGTGTCATGGGTATGGAACACAGTTGGAAGGCATGAAACAGAAGAAAACGAAATACACAGCAGCTGGGGAATCACTTATCCAGCAAATATTCTTAGAAGACCTCTTCTGTGCCTGGCGCTGTTAAGAAGCAGTGGAATATACAATTAGTAGTACAAATTCTGCCCTATGGAGTTTACGTTCTAGGTGGGGAGATACAATGCAGTGGTACCTGCATGTGCAGGTTGAAATTCTTCATTTTTTTTTTTTTAATTTTTTTTTTTAAGATTTTATTTATTCATTTGACAGACAAAGATCACAAGTAGGCAGAGAGACAGGCAGAGAGAGAGGAGGAGGAAGCAGGCTCTCTGCTTGTCAGGGAGCCCGATGCGGGGCTCGATCCCAGGACCCTGAGATCATGACCTGAGCCGAAGGCAGAGGCTTTAACCCACTGAGCCACCCAGGTGCCCCGAAATTCTTCATTTTTGAGAAAGGAAGTGGTCTTGAGCTGTGAAGAAACGGGTTTTTAAAGTCCTTAGAATTGTCATGAATCTTGATTATCAAACTTAAAGGGGACTCAGGCCTGATGACACTTTACTTTTAGCCTTCTTCAGGTGTGATAGAAACTTCCAGGGCCATCCAGTATGCCTCCTGAATGTTGCCTAAAGCCTATGTAGTGAGGAGATTTTTAACAAAATAGGAATGAATGCTGGGTTCAGCCACTGCTCGTTTACCGCCATAATACACATGAGTAGAAAAGGATTCTAGTTGCAATTATTCAGGCTAAGCGGGAAAAGCACTTTTGAACTTATGTATCAGTATACCTAAGTGTGGTTTTGTTTGTTTTCAGGACACCTACATCTGGACAGTCAACACCCACTTGCTCCTCAAAGAATGTGAGCAAAACAAAGAAACACTTCTCTCAACTAAAAATGTTGCTTAGTCAGAGTGAATCCCAAAAGAATTCGAAAGTGGACTTCAGAAATTTCTTACTGTCTTTGTAAAGGATGGGCTCTGAAAATAAATGTTTAATGCAATTTCTGAAACTAAGGTTAGCTAGAAAAATATCTTTCTTAAAACTTTTATTTTTTCTGGGTTGCCAGGGTGGCCCAATCAGTTAAGAATCTGCCTTTGGCTTGAGTCACGATCCCAAGGTCCTGGGATCAAGCCCCACATTGGGTTCTTGGCTCAGCGGGGAGTCTCCTTCTCCCTAACCCGGCTTGTGCGCTTGCTTGCTTTCCCTCTCTTTCTCTCGCTTGCTTACTTTCAAAAAAATAAAATCTTAAAAAAAAACCCACCTTTTATTTATTCTTTAAATACATGGAATCTGGGGTCCAAGAACAAACTTTTCTGGGCATTTTTCAGTGGTTATGAAGAGAATACTTCATGAAAACAAATAAATGAAACCTGCCTACCTCACAGGTGGTTGTGAGGATCAAAAATATATGAAAACCCTTGTAAGTAGCAAATCTGTTATGGACATTGAGTGGTTATATGATTTTATCTTCTCTCTCTTTTTCTTTTTAAGATTTTATTTGACACACAGAAATAATTTTGCATGCAAAAGTAAATATATGGAGCATTTTTTTTTTCAAAGATTTCATTCATTTATTTGACAGACAGAAATCACAAGTAGGCAGGGAGCATTCTTAATTGTAAATCATTCAAATATACCAGATTTCATTTTTAAGGATTTTACTTATTTGACACACTGAGAAATAATTTTGCATGCAAAAGTAAATATATGGGGCATTCTTTTTTTTTTTTTAAAGATTTTATTCATTTATTTGACAGTGAGAGAGGGAACACAAGCAGGGGAAGTGGGAGAAGGAGAAGCAGACTCCCCACTGAGCAGGGAGCCCGATGTGGGGCTCGATCCCAGGACTCTGGGATCATGACCTGAGCCGAAGGCAGAAGCTTAACGACTGAGCCACCCAGGCACACCCTATATGGGGCATTCTTAATTGTAAATCATTCCAACTACACCAGATTTTTTTTTTTTTAAAGATTTATTTATTTATTTGACAGAGGGAGAGAGATCACAAGTAGGCAGAAAGGCAGGAGAGAGAGGGGGAAGCAGGCTCCCCACCGAGCAGAGAGCCCGGTGTGGGGCTCGATCCCAGGACCCTGAGATCATGACCTGAGCCAAAGGCAGAGGCTTTAACCCACTGAGCCCCCCAGGCGCCCAACCAGATTTCATTTTTACAACTTTCTATTGTTCCTAGCAATGTTTTATCACAAGTGGCATTTCATTTGCTCTGGTGAAGACTTAATTTCTAGGTCTAAAATTTAGAGCAGAGGGGCGCCTGCATGGCTCAGTGGTTAAAGCCTCTGCCTTCGGCTCAGGTCATGATCTCAGGGTCCTGAGATCGAGCCCCGCATTGGGCTCTGCTTGGCAGGGAGCCTGCTTCCCCCCTCTCTCTCTGCCTGCTTCTCTGCCTACTTGTGATCTTTGTCTGTCAAATAAATAAATAAAATCTTTTAAAAAAAATAAAAATAAAATTTAGAGCAGAATACAACATAACAGTTTAGCTATGTTAAATCTTCTCCGGAACATAGATACACTAAAATGATAGGTTAGGGTTGTAGTCAACCTGTCTTCTAAAAATTCCTTAAATAAATAATTTAGATACTTTAAATTATTTCTAAGCTCTCTCTGCTGTTTAAAAATTTAAAACTAGGGGCACCTGGATGGCTCAGTGGTTTAAAGCCTTTGCCTTCGGCTCAAGTCATGATCTCAGGGTCCTGGGATCGAGCCCTGCATTGGGCTCTGCTCAGTGGTGAGCCTGTTTCCTCTCTCTCAGCCTGCTTCTCTGCCTACTTGTGATCTCTGTCAAATAAATAAAATCTTTAAAAAAAAAATTGAAATGTTTTTTTTTCTTTTCATTTTATTTATTTTTTCAGTGTAACAGTATTCATTCTTAAAAAATTGAAAATTTAAAACTAACTTCTCCCATTAGGGCTTGGCAAACTCTGAAAGGCCAGGGTTATTACTGAGTTGGTCTTGTAGTTACATAAAGTGATATTATACTACTAGTACCAGCATTAGAGAGGGATGGCAAGAGTCATCACTGTGAACTTCTTTAGCCTGTGGGCCATAGGCTGAGGGAGCTGGGCCTTCCCTCTGTGTCCAGGGCATCTAGCACAATACTTTGGTCATGGTACCTTACCTTTCTGGCTAACTTCTCACTGGAGTATCTGTTTTTCTTCTAGCTCTTCTCTTTTCTGCTCTCCCTGATCACCCATAGTGAGCCCTTTATAGTTCTTAGGACATAGCATCTTCTTGCCAGTTTGGGCCTTTGCATAGTTTTGCAGAATGCCCTCCGCTTCAACCCTATTGTATTATGAGGGGTCACTCTTTTATCAAAGTGCGGGTGACCCTGTAGTTTCCCGTTTCTAATTGTGTCCCCATCTGCCTGTGAGCTCTTTGAAGGCCTGCATGATCTCATTTGCTGTGGCCCAGAGCACAAGCTCTGCAAATATCCCTAAACCGCTATATTGACATTTGAATTCTGTAGCCCACTTGTTACATACCAGATTTAGAACCAAGGTCCGTTCAGCCACCTGACTGGGAAATGGATGAGAAGTGGTAAAAGGAACTTCTAGGTGGGAAGTTAGTCACATTACCTCAGGAGCAAATGAAAAAATACCATGGATTCTTGACTTTCTTTTCTGTTTGAGAGAAGGATTTTGGGCATCTTTAAAGAGAATACTAAAATAATACTGTGGACATAACACTCAGAAAGAAACCTAGAACTAAGTCTTCATAACCTCGGATTAAGCAGTGGTTTCTCAGCTATGACACCAAAATCACAAGCAACAAAAGAAAACATAGATAAACTGGACTTCAGAATTAAAAACTTGCATGTTGGGGCGCCTGGGCGGCTCAGTGGGTTAAGCCTCTGCCTTTGGCTCAGGTCATGATCTCAGGGTCCTGGGATCGAGCCCCGCATCGGGCTCTCTGCTCAGCGGGGAGCCTGCTTCCTCCTCTCTCTCTGCCTGCCTCTCTGCCTACTTGTGATCTGTCTGTCAAATAAATAAATAAAATCTTTAAAAAAAAAAAAAAAAAAAAAAAAAAAAAAAAAACTTGCATGTTTCGGGGCGCCTGGGTGGCTCAGTGGGTTAAGCCTCTGCCTTCAGCTCAGGTCATGATCTCAGGGTCCTGGGATCGAGCTCCACATCGGTCTCTCTGCTCAGCAGGGAGCCTGCTTCCCCCTCTCTCTCTACTTGCCTCTTTATCTACTTGTGATCTCTCTATATATATCAAATAAATAAAATATATAAAAAAAAAAACTTGTGTGTTTCAAATAAGGACAGCATCAAAAAATGAGATAACCCACTGAATGGGAGAAAATGTTTGCAAATCATGTATCTCTTAAGAGGCCTATATCTAGAATTACAAAAAAAAACCTTAAAATTCAATAATAAAAAGACAAAGATTCTGAGCAGACAATTCCCCAAGGAAACAAATGGCCAACAAACACATGAAAAGATGCTCAACATCTTCCATCTAACATTAGTCATTAGGGAAATACAAATCAAAACAAGGAGCTACTTCATACCCACAAAAATAACTAAAATCACGGAGACAATAATAAATGTTGATGAAAATGTGGTGAATTGGAACTCTGACACGTTGCTTCTGTAAAATTTGTGCAACCATGTAAGAATCTGTCCATTCCTCCAGAGGTTAAACATAGCATTAACATATGACCCACAACACCACTCCTAGTTATATACCCAACAGTACTGAAAACAAAATCTCGTATATGAATATTCATAGCAACATTATTTGTAATAGCCAAAAAGTGGAAACAAGCGAAATGTCAATCTAATTACTGAATAGATACATAAAATATGATATATCTATAGTGGAATATTTAGTCACAAATGTGAGTTCCTGATAACATCTGAGAACATGGATAAACCTTGAAAATATGTTAACTGAAAGAAAGTAGAAACAAAAGGTCACATAATGTATGATTTAATTTATAAAGAATGCTCAGAATAGGAAAATACATTGAAATCGATTAGTGGCTGCCTGAAGCTGGGGGGTGAACAGGGAATAACTGCCGAAGAGTATGGAGACACAAATGTTCTGGAATTAGCAATGGCCACACAACTCTGAATACTAAAAACCACCACACTTTAAAAGGGTGAGTTTTTTGGTATGTGAATTTTATCTCAGTAAAATTCTTTAAAAAATGAATATGAAACATTTCCTAAACAGATTAAAGTGTAGCTACTTGGGATTAAATGAAAATGATAGTCTCATAAGGAGAAGCAGCAGACATGCATTGTACAGCTCAGGCTCTGTATAGCTCCAACTCCTGGACGTCCGTCCCATCGCCGTAAGACTTGTTCGTACCCTGATGTATCTACTGCAGTGCTTCCTGAACAGCTCCACTTGGCTCTGGGCTGTTTGTCCAGCCTTGGGATATGGGGCCTGGAACATGTGACCAGGGTACCAGGGATCCTAGAGGCTACAGCAACCCTATGCTAAAGGCAGCCATGACGACAATGAAAAAGAGGCCCTCACCATCCACAGAGGGATGGGATGGGCAGAAAGCTGAGGAAGAAAACCTAATCAGGAATGGGTGGGAAAGGGGCAAGAGAGCATAGACCTAATGATTGCCTCATTAGTGTCACAAAGAACTTCGGGGTCACATAGTTGATGAAAATCTGTAGGCCACTGTTCTCTCCCTTAGCACAGCCCCTTGGACCTCAGCTGCAGAAAGCACAATGGTGACTTGTAATGCGACCACTACTCAGATTTTAGAACTCAAGTAATATTCCTAGGTGGTTCAGCCCTGAGAGGGACAGTGCCAGTGAATTAACTGGGCTCAAAATGCAATCGCACATCTGAGACATCACTCTACTTCAAAGCCGAGCTCTCTCACTTTCTCACTGGTGCCTGTCTTGCTTCTCTCGCAAGAAAAGCCAGCCTTCCTCCTACCCAACGGGCCAGTCTGCCCATCTAGCCTGGATGCCATCCCTGCTCTGACTCAGGTCAATGGAAGTCCTGCCTTTTCCTTCACCTTCAGCTTCGTCCCCCCCGGATCCTTCCCCTCCCCCACTTTTTCTTCTTTCAGTAAACCATTTATTGATGTGTAACACCCACAGAAAAATGCTCAAAGCTCTGACCACAAGCCTGGGGCAGATGCCTCTACTGGACTTGTAAGGAAGGCTCCCTTTCTGCCTGTGCACAGCTCTTCTCACACAGAGGCCTGGTGAGACTTGTGTCTGTGCGCCTCCCAGTCCGAACTCCGGGTGGGGTGGGGGGCAGGAAGGGCTGCAACCCTAGGGTATAATTCAGGTAAAAAGTGTTCAATATGCTTCTATCTCTTCTGGGACTAAACTTACAATTATATATAAACAGGAATTTTTATGAATAAAAATAAATTTGTATAATAATATAGTTATTTGGAAAGGAAATACCAAAATACTTTTAAAAGACATTATGGAGACAATTTTTCCAGAAACTACTTGCTTTAATTACCATTTTTCTTTTCTTCCTTTTTTTTTTTTCTTTTTTTAAAGATTTATTTGAGAGAGAGAGAATGCGAGCAGAGACACGGGTACAGGCAGAAGGGGAGCAAGAACCATCAAGCAGACTCCCCACTGAGTGCGGAGCCTGGCATGGCACTCAATCCCAGGACCCTGAGGTCATGACCTGAGCTGAAATCAAGAATTGGCTGCTTAACCAACTAAGCCACCCAGGTGCCCCATACAATTTGTATTTTCTATTTGGATGATTAAATTATTATATCTTGGCCAGTGAGAGCCCCTTTTAAGCTGACTTTATTCTTACAACCCCATGAGAACTTTGAAAGCATCCTTCTTGCTTTCTTGCAAAGAAAGTTCCAGGACCGTCTTCATTCTCTCAGGCCTAAGACATGGATGCATCCACTCTCCCAGAAACCCTGCTAGTTTCAAGCAGAAAGTAGTGATGCCAGAAACAGAATGTTGGGGATACTTTTACTGAAGGATAGTAATGGTACTGCTACCAGACTCCTCCAGAGTTAAGAGCTGGAAAAGATGAATTCTTAAAAATCCTGAGTTCTTATATTTAAAATTTACCTCTCACATTACCAAATGCCTACTTGAATGTTTTAACCCTTTAGCCAACTGAGAGTCTTCTTTATAATGTGATAAATCATACAAGTATTCCTTTAATTGTAATTCTTTTTTTTTAAAGATTTTATTTATTTGACAGACAGAGATCACAAGTAGGCAGAGAGGCAGGCAGAAAGAGGAGGGGAAGCAGGCTCCCTACTGAGCAGAGAGCCCAATGTGGGACTCGATCCCAGGACCCTGAGATCATGACCTGAGCTGAAGGCAGAGGCTTAACCCACTGAGCCACCCAGGCACTCCACTTTACTTGTAATTCTTAATTCTGACCAAAAATGACTTGTTTGGGAGGCAGTACAGCCTACTGGTTAAAAACCATATCCTTATGGCTAACTTAAGGTTAAGACTGTAGCCTTTGTGGGAGACTATGACATTTAATTACCTGTGTAATCTTTGGCATTCTTAATTTCTAAGAGTCTGTTTCTTTCTATGTAAAGTGGCAGTAATAATAGTACGTACCTGATAAGGATGCTGTAAGGACTCAGTGAGGTGGTACATGAAAAACACCCAGAAGAGTAGATTGCACGTTGAAAGTACTCAAGCAGTTTGTCCTAATATCATAAATGATCCAAAAAAATCTATATAATATTAATATCAACACTAATAAAAAAAAACTACTAGAAGAATAACATCTGGCATTACCCTAGGGTGGTTGTCCTTTGAATGCATTTGTAAAAAAATTGTTGCAATGATATTGACAAAGACTATTCTTTTTTTTTTTTTTTAAAGATTTTATTTATTTATTTGACAGAGAGAGATCATAAGTAGGCAGAGACGCAGGCAGAGAGAGTGAGAGGGAAGCAGGCTCCCTGCCAAGCAGAGAGCCCGATGTGGGACTTGATCCCAGGACCCTGAGATCATGACCTGAGCCGAAGGCAGCGGCTTAAACCACTGAGCCACCCAGGTGCCCCCGACAAAGACTATTCTTGACCAACTTTACAGAGGCTCTTCTGAACCCCATTTTTTTTTTACTGGGTGTCATGCTTGGGCTCTGTCTTCTACCTGCCTACCTCAGATTTAGCAAGAATCCTGCCAGGTCAGTTTAGGGAGAATTCCCCCACCCTTGACATCTGATCACTGTGGCTTGCCTTCAGCAAGAATCCCCTCGCCTTTGATGTCTCCTCTAGGTAATTTTACACCCCATTAACCCCAATTCTGTTCTTTGGCTATAAAACCCAAGCTGTCTTTGACATCTTCCGAGTTGAGCCCCATCTCTCTCCCTGTTGGGATAGTCTTGATACATATCACAAAAGTCCTGAATTAAAAAAAAAAAAAAAAAAAAAAAAAAGCCTTTCTTACCCTTTTGACAAGTGTTAGAATAACTTTTTTGTTTAACATTATCAACACTTGTCTTAATATACCTTCAGTCTAATTGTTTAAATTCATATTCAATTCAAGGCAGTTTGGTTTTCTAACAAGTGACAGATTTTGGCAATTGATTCCTTACGGTGACATGTGAGTACTAGAGATTAAGGGAAGCCTGCTCTATGGATTTATTTTGTGAAATGCAGAAAACCCAAGTGATTCAGTCTCCAAAGTTATGCACAACGGGTCCTTCCAGCCTCAGTTGTGTCTTCCTGAAGTGGCTTAATCCATAGTGGTAAGTGCAAGATTTTTATACCCAAGTTGCTTTGGAATAATTCCAAATCACCTTTTACTTTTCTCAAAGACAGAAACTGTAGCAACACTTTTGGAATTAACATATTCTTTTATAAATCGGGCATCGCAAAATGTTAGCTTTAAATCTTGGGTATATCAATTGTCCATAAAGTTAATAGACAAAAGAGAATGCAGTGGTACAAGTGTGTAAAGTATATGGTTTTTAATATATTCAATTCAATCTCATTATGCCCTTTTGTTTTGCTATGAAATATTTTAAATTTATCTTTTCAGGCCAATTAGCTTTTTAGAGAACATTTTCTTACCAACACACACACACACGCGCGCGCGCACACACACACCAACAAATGTATATTTAATTTACAATATCTAAAGAACATCTTTAAATCCTTAACTTTTAGAGATATATAATCTTCAGACTCATCATTAAATCATACTAGTTTCAGATAAGTTATTTCATCGTTTCATTCTGAACTTAAGAAAAGATCACACAAAACTCATGTAAGGATTAGATAGTGGTATTATGTATCTATGTTTGGGTTTTTGATTCAGTATCTTGGAATTAACATTTACAGGGTATAGATCTAAATTCTCACGGTTAGTATTAGCGAACTAAAATACAAGCTACTTTCTTCATATACCCTCAGGAAAACACCAACTAGGAAACCTGGTATTTAAATGTAATTGTGACTAATAAGAAGAGATAAATAGAAGTTTTTTAGGTTAGATCTAAAACTATCTCTTATTGTGGCCAAAAGCAGACCAATTTTATTTGCCAGTTACAGTTTTTATCTTTTTAAAATTAGTTTTATGTTGCATTTCCAAGTCAATACAAGCCATGTTTCTGAATTTTAAATATGTACTCAAACTTCTGCCTTTGGGTTGATCAAATACCTGACTTTTGGACAACTGGAATATAAAGGAGGTTGGGTAGCAGTATGGCTACCTTCAAGCTTCTGTTTAAAACTCTAAGGTGGACTTCTGGGTTTTGTAGGGAGCATACTCCTCCACTAAGATTCTGGTAAGTACTGTGTTGTTTCCTCGTATCACTTCAACAAGAACTTCACTATGTCCATGAGCTTCAAGGATACCTCTAAGATGCACCATCTTGTCTAGGATAAAAGTCCTCATTAGAGAGAATAGTTTATCTAAAATATTGCTGGCATACCAATTCTATTCTAAAGAATTTATAAACTTTCTAATCAGTCTTAATATATGTGCACCAAATATGCTAATATTCTAAGCATTTCCCTGAAAACTACAGTACTTAAAAATATATGACAGCAAAACACTCAGGCCAGTTTTCCCTGGGGGATTTCCAAAACCTCAATTAATATGTGAGCTTTCACATCCATATGATGCACTGACTAACATAACAAAAATAAGAAACCAAATTAAAGTTGAAAGTAAACATGAAACAGGAATATTTTAAGCAAATGATGCTTATTACTGGCACTAACTTTTTACAATAAAAGTAACTACTTAGAATTTGTACAATGAGGGGCGCCTGGGTGGCTCAATGGGTTAGGCTTGGGTTGTGATCCCAGGGTTCTGGGATCGAGCCCCACATTGGGCTTTCTGCTCAGCGGGGAGCCTGCTTCCCTTCCTCTCTCTGCCTGCCTCTCTGCCTACTTGTGATCTTTGTCTGTCAAATAAATAAATAAAATCTTTAAATAATACAGACCTTTTAAAAAATTCACACTGACATCACTTTATATTAAAAAAATAATAATAGATTTGGAGCACCTGGGTGGCTCAGTCAGTTGGGTGTCTGCCTTTGGCTCAGGTCATGATCCCAGGGTCTTGGGATCAAGCCCGGAGTTGGGCCCCCTACTCAGTGGGGAGACTGCTTCTCCCTCTCCTTCTGCCTCCTCCCCCTGCTTGTGCTGTTTCTCGCTTTCTAATAAATAAATAAAATCTTTTTTAAAAGATAGGTTTTCTGTTTAAATATTATTTTCAAGGCACATGCTTTGAGATTTTAAGATTAATATCTTAAAAATAAAGTCTATGCCATAAGAAAAAATTATACTTTAATCAGTCAGTAAGTTCCATCATTAGCAGTTAGCTTTTTACTGGTTCCTGGTGGGGAAAATTACACCCAACTGGAAAAAAGAAAGAGCTTTATGCTATTGATATAAAATTTCACAACTGTAACCGTTCTGTCCACCAGTGGGTACAAAAACAAGAAACCCAGGATAAAGGAACGAGATTTTTCTTCATCATGCTAGCCAAGACATGGAGACTAGCATATTTCAAACGGAGAGAATGTTAAGCCCTAATAATGACATTTGCTCAGGCTGGAGTAATTAGCGCTACCAACTAGATAGGAAAAGGACCTGGGCATGAAGCTCACCGAGATCCTGCATAGCTCAAATACCAGCTCAAAAGAACGAAGAGTTTATTTTCCCTCCATTAAGCACACTCAAGCTGCAGTATATAACCAAGGCACCACTTCCCACCTTAGGGCAGTTGTAACTGGGTTACACAAAGAGATTTTCCCCCCTGCTTTTATTTATTTATTTATTTAAGATTTTATTTATTTGACAGAGAGACACAGTGAGAGAGGGAACACAAGCAGGGGGAGTGAGAGAGGGAGAAGCAGGCTTCCCACCAAAGCAGGAAGCCCAAAGTGGGACTCGATCCCAGAACCCTGGGATCATGACCCGAGCCAAAGGCAGATGCTTAATGACTGAGCCACCCAGGTGCCCATTTATTTATTTTTATTATTAATACACAAAGAGATTTTAAGAAGAAGTCAAACACCATCAGTAGCACTCTGCTATTAACTTGATCCCATGAAAGTACAAGATTTTGTAATTTAAATATCAAGGGCTGGAAAAAGGAGACAATAAATACTACTGTATTTTTTTTTTTAAGATTTTATTTATTTATTTGACAGGCAGAGATCACAAGTAGGCAGAGAGGCAGGCAGAGAGAGAGAGGAGGAAGCAGGCTGTCCGCAGAGCAGAGAGCCTGATGCGGGGCTCGATCCCAGAACCCTGGGATCATGACCTGAGCCGAAGGCAGAGGCTTTAACCCACTGAGCCACCCAGGCGCCCCTAAATACTACTGTATTAATGCTTGACTAAAAATCTCCTAAGATCTCTCATTTGACTTGTATTTCCATAAGTAAAAGGAAACCTTTTCCTGAACAAAGAAATAGGGTTTTAAAAAGATGATAAACTTAGCCAAACAATACCAGCACAACTGAATTTTTCTAGAGTATCTGAATTAGCTAATGGCCCTACAGAACAATTTCACTTAAATTCAAAATTTCAGTTTTTGTACCACTTTTTCCACGGTGCATGGAATTCAAGTGTGAAATGTATTTCTTTTTCTTTTTTTTTAAAATATTTTTATTTATTTGACAGAGAGAAATCACAACTAGGCAGAGAGGCAGGCAGAGAGAGAGGAGGAAGCAGGCTCCCTGCTGAGCAGAGAGCCCGATGTAGGGCTCGATCCCAGAACCCTGAGATCATGACCTGAGCCAAAGGCAGAGGCTTAACCCACTGAGTCACCCAGGCACCCCCAGTATTTCACAAAATTATTAACATCTCTAGTGAGGTTATTTGTGACTTTTCTTTTTTGGTTTGACTTTTATTTTCAGTGCTGGGCTATTATTGTCTGAATTTTCTAAAATAAGTATAAATTAAGTTTATATCAGATAAAACTATAAACATTAAAAAAGCTTGAAGTGCAGTATGAGGGCCAGCTGTGTGTCCTTGCTCTGGAGGTTGACAGGTTGGGGCAGAGGCAGGCAGAGAGAGAGGAGGAAGCAGGCTCCCTGCTGAGCAGAGAGCCCAATGCGGGGCTCCATCCCAGGACCCTGAGATCAGGACCTGATCCGAAGGCTTAATCCATTGAGCCACCCAGGTGCCTGTGAAATGTATTTCTAAAACTCATTTTACATTCCACTTTAAGTCAATTATTAAGATAATTATCATTATCTTTACCACAAAGATACTAAAAATAGTTTCCTTTTTTTTTTCATTTTATTTATTTTTTTCAGCGTAACAGTATTCATTGTTTTTGCACAACACCCAGTGCTCCATGCAAAACGTGCCCTCCCTATTACCCACCACCTGTTCCCCCAACCTCCCACCCCTGACCCTTCAAAACCCTCAGGTTGTTTTTCAGAGTCCATAGTCTCTTATGGTTCGCCTCCCCTCCCCAATGTCCATAGCCCCCTCCCCCTCTCCCAGTCCCACCTCCCCCCAGCAAACCCCAGTTTGTTTTGTGAGATTAAGAGTCATTTATGGTTTGTCTCCCTCCCAATCCCATCTTGTTTCATTTATTCTTCTCCTATCCCCCTAATCCCCATGTTGCATCTCCATGTCCTCATATGATCTCCCTGATATGAGGACATGGAGAATAGTTTCCATTTTTGATGTCATTGTACAGTTGGAAATAAAATCACAGGGATTTCAGCAACAAAAATAGCTAAACCTGTGGTGGTTTCACTACACCAAGGGCTAGTGAGTCTTTTAGATCCAGTAGTTGATGACCTGACCCCAGACTGCATTTCAGTTTCTCCTTCACTGTACACACCTCTGACAAACTGCAAGACATGCGCTAGACCGAGAAATGAAAGAAGGAAATAATGAAGAATTTGCTAGAGTGCAGAGTGGGGTTCTTTAAGACTTAAGATAGATGAAAAGCATTTCTTGGCTTGTCAAGAAAGCACATTTTTTTAACAGTTGCTTTTGTTGGAGCAAAACATTCCCTCTAACGGTTTCTCATACAGATGAAGAAATCTCTTTGAGGTAAAGTGTTGGATGCCTGAACAGTGATGCACAAAGCAAACCTGGAACCTGACTGTGGGTCGGAATTACCGAGAGGGCTTGTTAAAAAGATGTATTGCTGGTCCCCACCCTCTGATTTTTCTGAGTCGGTAAATCTGGAGCCCAAGAATTTGCACTGCTAACAAGTTCTCAGCTAAGGCTAATATTGTTGGCCCATGGAACCACTAATTTAGAAGAAATATGCTAGTTTAAAAATGAAAGTAAGCTTTGGACAATTCTAAAAGTT
This sequence comes from Meles meles, assembly GCF_922984935.1. Classification (NCBI taxonomy): domain Eukaryota; kingdom Metazoa; phylum Chordata; class Mammalia; order Carnivora; family Mustelidae; genus Meles; species Meles meles. Next base: position 59,269,777 of record NC_060077.1, read on the forward strand.
GTCATTTTTAAACTTGTCAACTCTGAGAGAAGACATGCAGTTGAATAATCTCTGTATATCTCAAGAGATTTGACAGTGGGTTAAAGCCTCTGCCTTTAGCTCAGGTCATGATCCCAGGGTCCTGGGATTGAGCCCCACATCAGGCTCTCTGCTCAACAGGGAGCCTGCTTCCCTTTCTCTCTCTGCCTGCCTCTCTGCCTACTTGTGATCTCTGTCTGTCAAATAAATAAATAAAATTAAAAAAAAAAAAAAAAAAGGACACACACTACAACATGGATGAACCTAGAAGGTGCTGTTAAGTGAAATAAGCCAGTCACAAAAGAGCAAATATTTTCAATCCTACTTTTATGAGGTACCTAGAGGAGTCAAATTCACAGAGACTGACAGTAGAATGGTAGTTGCAAGGGGCTGGGGAATAGGCAGTTATTGTTTAATAGGTAGTCTCCACCAGAGAAGATGAAAAAATCTAAAGATTCATGGTGGTGATGGTTGCATAACAATATTAATCATCAATGTACTTAACACCCAAGTTACACTTAAAAATGGTAAATTTTTTCTTACATGGTTTTTTTTTTTTGTTATGTGTAATTTACCTCAATAAAAACAAAAACAAAAACAAACCTGGGTGTAACATCCTTTGACAAGCCCCCTTCAGTAGTGCTGGTTTTTAACTTTCATACTTGCGTAATGTTATAATTTCACTATTAACTTGACACGTGATGCAAAACGTGGATTTGGTATCATGGAGCTGCTACATAACATATCCACGTAATAGGTATCATTGTGTAGTGGTTAAGAAACACAGGCTCAGGGGCGCCTGGGTGGCTCATGGGTTAAGCCTCTGCCTTTAGCTCAGGTCATGGTCTCAGGGTCCTGGGATCGAGCCCCACATCAGGCTCTCTGCTCAGTGGGGAGCCTGCTTCCTCCTCTCTCTCTCTGCCTACTTGTGATCTCTCTCTGTCAAAATAAATAAATAAAATTAAAAAAAAAAAAAAAGAAGAAGAAGAAGCAGACTCAGGACCGAACTTGGAGCTGGATCTGAATCCCAGCTTCACCATTTGACCTGTTCAGGGTCACAAAGAATTTACACTGTGTCTTAGTTTCCTCTATGTGGAAGTGGATAATCAGAATATCTATTGCAAAGAATATATGAAGTGCTCAGAACAGTTCCTGATGGGCACTTAAGTACCATATATGTGTGAACTACATTATTATTTTTTTTTTTAAGATTTTATTTATTTATTTGACAGAGAGAGATCACAAGTAGGCAGAGAGGCAGGCAGAGAGAGTGAGAGGGAAGCAGGCTCCCCTCAGAGCAGAGAGCCGGACGCGGGACTCATCCCAAGACCCTGAGATCATGACCTGAGCCGAAGGCAGCGGCCCAAACCACCGAGCCACCCAGGCGCCCCTACATTATTGTTTTGTATAGCCTATAACTGATTTGTAGGGCACTGTTTCTCAAAGCACATCAAAATAATCTGGGTACCTTGCTTAAAATGAGGACTTCTAGATCCCAAATCTTCTGAAACAGCACCTTTGGATATAGGTTCCACTGTATAAAACCTGCTACTGCAATGGGGGAAAACTGGAGTGGGAATGGCAAGCACCTGGATTCAGATAAAGTGACCAGAAGACTTACAGGAATGGAGAACCAGGAGCAGTGGTTAGAGGACATTTCCTCAACTTTTAGACAATAAGAATCACAGAAAATTCTGATTCAGTAGTAAGTGCACTTTCTGAAAATGTCCCAAGTGAGTCAAGAAGTTTGGCAAATAATGCCCTAGAGACTCCCACAGATTTTAGTATTCCCCAATTTCTGCTTTAAATTCAAGATGTGGTGAAGGCCTGTGCTCCAGAAGTGTGATGTACCAAATGAATCTATTCATGCAAAAGCACTGCGGCATTACTGTGCAGTAGGCCACAAAAGAAGAGGTGATCTCATTCTCTCTCCATAAGAAACTTGTTGAAGAATGAGCTATAAAACCCATATCTTATTCTCTCCTTACCTGGAATTACAAATTGTGAAGCACATCACGGACTTCCAAGCCGGTCTAGCATCGTGGTTGTCAACAATGTGTCACTCAACTTGGTGGCATTAGCATCAAACTGTTAAAAATCTAATCAGGCCTTGCCCCAGAAGCTCTGGGAGCAACGCCCAGTTATCAGTAGTTTAATCGCCTTCCAGGTAATCCTGTTGTTTGCTCAAGTTTGGGAACCACTGGCCAAGCCAAAGGAATCTCCTTCAGACAGTTTCTCCACCAAAAAGTCACTGAATACTTCCAGTACTCTGCTTCCTTCCCAGTTCATTAATTCCCCCCCCCCCACATTGAATTAACCAGATTCAGGGAAATCATCTACACATTTCAAAAACAACATAAAACTTTATTAAGAACATCTTATATTGTCATCAGATACAGGCAAAGAAAAAGGGGTAAATAAACAGGGAACTTCATCTTCCCATGTGCTATTGCCACCTCAGAACAGACTCCTGTGCAGATGGCTGGAATTACAGATGGCAACAAATGCTCTGTATAAATAAATTCAGTAACACAATGCTCCCTTTCTATACAGAGAAGAACTGGGTTTACACTTTAAAAAGCTTTGATATAGTGCAACAACTACGAAACAAGACTTCATCTTTTAGGAGCTATTTCTTAATAGAATACAAAGCAGTTTTGTAGCTTTATTTCATATAATACAAATTTTTAGAATGGAAAATTCAGAAAGGGCATTCTAACTTTCCAATTAATTTGTACTTTTGAGTTTTTTCTTTCTAAAGACTTCTCAGAGCCAGTTCAATAACTCTACTTTAATTGATGATCTGCTCATCTACAGTGACAACTGACAACCTAGTTTTGTTCTTTTAATTTTGCAAATCAAGATAACCAGGTCATGCCAGCTTTTGCTGATTCTGAAGGAATTCTTATAGAAAAACCCTGATTCAGAGTGCTCGTGAGAAGAGGGACCAAAATAGCTGCATCTGGACTGGTTTTCCTAGAGGGGGAGGCTGGCTACTGAGCATGGCTGATTTTCTCAGACTCCCGGGTTCCCCCAGGTGGTTATTTTACTTACTGTAGTGATGGAAGGAGCAGAGGGAACGCCAGGGAAGCTGTTGAAATTGCCACTCCAGACAGCTCTCTGCACTGTTTGTGGAGAAAAGAGTGATGGTATCCATTCAAACCACAGTACCCCTACTGCAAGTGTGGTGACATGCTTTTCTCTCGAGGGGCCAGGCCAAACTGCACTCAAAGATGCATGATTTGCCTCATGTACATACACAGTGGAGAAAATGCTCATGATTTACAATTTGGTATTACAGTACCCTATCTTACCCCATTTCTTGAGAAAATCTAAGTCTACCTTTTAGAAAGGAAGACGATTTGCTGCTAAGGCTTACCAAGTTAACTATCATAAGGCTAAAAAGATAACTTTTAAACCAGACCATAGTATTTGTGTTTATAGTTAGTGAATTAACCAACAGCTAAAGGTTTGTGGAGGATTGGTCAAAGGGTGGGACTGGGGGCAGGAGTCAGGTTGAGTACTATCACTTATCACAAATCGCATCAAGCTCTTTAAAAAAATAATGCATTTTTATCATAAATATTTAGAACAGATACTGGCATTAAAATCAGTACCTAAGTCAGAAGTCTGTCTTAAATGGTGAAAATATTTCAACAAACTTCTAATAATTCAAATCTTCCCAGGAGTACATAGTTTATAAATTAGTTTTAAATGGAAAAAAATATATTTTGAATGGGTAAATCACCATTTTAGCAGATCATAAATAAGATCAAGATGTTGAAAATAAATTAATATACAAGTTTTTGCTTTCACTTTATAACAAGAAAAACTAACTTACATGGTATACTTTTCTAACAGGTATTAACTAGGTTTTTATAATTGTGCACTGGTTACCCCACCACCCCCATGCTAAATCTTCTTACATATCCTACACCTAGGGACAGAGGTACACAAGACAGACAGACATACACCTCAATGTGTGAGTCTGGCTGCTGCACACCATTTCCTTAGTTAGAGTGATGTTACAAATGCTGGTCAGGATCTATTAGTAATTTGTCAACCACATTACAAGTTAAGTACATTCGTGGTTAAGTGGATTAGGTTCCCAGGTGAGCTTTCTGTGATAGTGTTTACAGGGAACCTAACTACTATTGTTTCTGTGAGAAAATGTGCCCAGAGTCCCAAAAGTTGACTAGAAGACTGGAATATAAGCCATATATAGATGGGGACTACTAATATGTGTCTATGTTTTGAAGAGAGGTCAAACGGTTAAAAGCACTGGTTTCAGAACTACTGGGTACTGAAAATAAATATTTGCCTTCTCCTTCACATATAAATTCATTTTAACTATAATTTCTAATACTGAGAACAAAAGAGTGAAGCCATTCAGACTAGTGAGACATAATTGGCTTGTGGGATTTAACAGATGTTTTATTAACTATCTAGCTTGAATCTGCTTACAAGGAAAAGAAAAATGTCTAATATGTAATGAATGAAAATGTTTATCCTAAGTCATTATTGAGTACAAATCCACAGCTTAACAATGTGATTTAAAAAGAAAGCAGGAGAGCATGCAACTGCTCTAACACACAGGGTTAGAAATAAAAGGTAAAAGTACATTTGTTTTGGTAATTCTAAATATACAAATATAGCATTTGCCAGATCTACCCTGTAGTGTAGCACTGCTTAATTTCCAAATATACAGTCATTCAAAAACTTTAAGGAAACATTAAAAATGTTCCAGGTTATTTTACTGAACTTCAAGGAATATTGTGTTGAGAGTTTAGAGCTAAAAATACTATTGTTTTAAAAGTTAAATGGCTAAGCAAATAATAAAAGTATCATTATTTTATTTCTTTTCATCCCCTAGATGGCTTTATGTTAAAGGGATTCATTATGTTAAAAGGAGACTGATTTGAAAATAGCAATCAGTTCCAGAATCAAAGTTGTCCTCTTGGTAGAAGGTCAAATTTTACAACACTTCCAAAGCATTTCCAAATTAATCTATTCAAATAATTCTAAACAGTTTGATCAAGGGGGTCCCTATTTAACATTCCTTTTATTCTACACTGGCAGCTGGAATGGAACCCCTACAGGACTATGGTGGAAAAGTCCTCTAAGCTTTAATCTGACCCTTACTTTAGTGTTAAATTACTGACCTCTAGGGAATAAGGAATCAAAGGCATTAAGAGGCACAGAACTGATATTTTGGTCAGGGAGAAGGGTGAAGATTAAGTTGGAACATTTAGTCACTTCTACAATCAAGTCCTAACTATACCATAATAAAATCTCTACCAACTCTTGATTACTTCTCACCCTTTAGGAATTACATACTTTACAGTGATTACATACTGAAGAAAATAAAGAAAAATATTTGAAAATACACGAAGAAATAGAAACATGGAATTTCTCACAAGGCCCTGGATCAAAAAAATTTACAAAAAGATCTTTTGAAAATAATCACTATTTGTGAGCTTATTAATACACAGAGATCATCACTTTGTTTAAACTAAGTCATATTAACTTACCAATAAAATAGTAAACAAACCAACATTTTAAACAATTTTATAAATTACTTGTACTTCTTTTGTTAGTCATTCTCTCAACCATATACAAAAATAACGCTACAGGACTGTCCACCTAACCTGTCTCCATTTCTTGCAAAGTCCTGGGCCTTGGAAAGAGACTGGTCATCAATCTTCACTGTAGATGTCCCCGGCAAAAGGCAGGTGCATGTGGCTTCCAGTGACATTGGGCAATCGGGATAAGTCTGGCAGGCTCTGGATCCGGGACCTGAGTTCTTTGCGCACCAGGGAAACTCTGGCTAACTTGCGCTTGTATTCCTGTAACATCAAACCATTTTCATTAGCATTCCTGGAGTTGAGAGAAGAGCAATCTAGTTAATACTCTGCATAAAATCTGGTATTACACTCAGTTAATGCTGAATAAAAAAGGATGATTACAATGTTAGCATTAGGATCAAAGGAGGGACTTTGGAAATATACTGCTAGGTAAACTATTTTTATGAAAAACCACAATCTTTTTCTTTTTTTTTTTTTCGAGAGTGTGAGAGCACAGCAGGAAGGGGAAGGGGCAGAGGGAGAAAGAATCTTTGGTTCTATGCCCAGCATGGAGCCCAACTCGGGGCTTGATCTCACAACCCTGAGATCATGATCTGAGCTAAAATCAAGAGTCAGATGCTTAACTGACCGAGCCACCCACAATCGTAAACAGTTGTCACACATCTGTGAAAAGAAGCCTACCATATTAATAAACTTAATCTCAACATATAAGATTTTAGGGCATCTTTGAGCTTGGATAAGAAAAATTACATATCTGTTTTCACAAACCTACACTGAACATTAACATTATTTTCTATTGTGAATGTTGGCAACAAACCACAGGAGTATTATCAGTACCTTTGAGTTTGTCTCCAGCAGAAATGAGTGGCTATAATATTATATTACAGGTTCTTAAAGCTATCTTGAAATATTGTTTGTTTATTTATTTGCCAGAGAGAGAGAGAGAGAGGGAACACGCTAGGGGTGTGGCAGGCAGAGGGAGAAGCAGACTCCTGCTGAGCAAGCAACCCGATGAGGGACTTGATCCTGGGATCATGACCTGAGCCAAAGGCAAACGCCTCACTGAGCCACCCAGACGTGCCAATATTGTTTAATTTATCATGACTTTGAAATTATGGTAGTTGTTAGACCAACTAAATGTTATTTATTGTCTCAGTAAAGAAGCATATTTTATTATACAAACTTCATTATATCAACAACTGTATTTTATATATAATTTGTTTCCTTTATAATGCTATGTCCTTTACTTTCTGCATTAAAATACTGAACTTGAGAAGGGGTCCAAAGCTTCACCAGACCACCAAAGGATTCCAATGGCCCAAAAAAAGGTTAGGAAAGCCTGCCAACAGCAGCCCAAAGACTCAGACTGGAAACCTATCAAGATCATATTTGGCTTAGACGGGAACAGTCCATTCTCTACACTGGGAAGATCTCCTTTTAACTACAGTTGCCAGACTTCACATGGAAAGAGAGGATCCTTCTATGCTTCATCACCTAGTGGAGGTGAGATGTGAAAGAGGGAATCTAGAAAATGGGTATTCTTCCTTCTAGAAAAGATGAGAACTTTCTCCCTCCTCCTAACCAATAACCAAGGCTGACCTCATAAATAAGACAGAAAAACTTACTGATAAGCTTTCATTTTGGGCAGAAGGCCTATCCACAAAAAGCCCTTAACTTTAGTGTTTCTCAACCCTGTACGTAAGAATCAGCTAAGAGGGGCGCCTGGGTGGCTCAGTGGGTTAAAGGCTCTGCCTTCGGCTCAGATCATGGTCTCAGGGTCCTGGGATCGAGCCCCTCATCAGGCTCTCTGCTTGGCAGGGAGCCTGCTTCCCCCACCACCCAACTCTGCCTGCCTCTCTGCCTACTTGTGATCTCTGTCTGCCAAATAAATAAATAAAATCTTTTTTAAAAAATTAGCTAAGAAATTTCTGAATAAACAGATTTTTCAAGAATACTTCAGTCCTACTACTTATCAATTAAATGAGAATAATCTATGGAAGTGGGTTAATGAATTTTGTAGAAGTTACCAAAAGAATGCTAATACAGAGTTCTGAGCCACTTCTTTAGTTTTTCTACCTACATGAAATCAACTTGTGAGGTTTCTTTGCATGACTGAGTCTCCTCCTTTAAAGAATAACCATATGTGGGGAAAGGGATTTTTTTTTTCTTAAGATTTTATTTATTTATTTGGCAGACAGAGATCACAAGTAGGCAGAGAGGCAGGCAGAGAGAGAGAGGAGAAAGCAGGCTCCCTGCAGAGCAGAGAGCCCGATGTGGGGCTCGATCCCAGGACCCTGGGGATCATGACCTGAGCCGAAGGCAGTGGCTTTAACCCACTGAGCCACCCAGGTAACCCAGGGAAAGGGATTTTTTTTTTTTTAAGATTTTATTTATTTATTTGACAGACAGAGATCACAAGTAGGCAGAGAGGCAGGCAGAGAGAGAGAGGGGGAAGCAGGCTCCCTGCCGAGCAGAGAGCCCGATGTGGGGCTCGATCCCAGGACCCTGAGATCATGACCTGAGCCGAAGGCAGAGGTTTAACCCACTAAGCCACCCAGGTGCCCCAGGGGAAAGGGATTTTTAAGAATTACTAAAACTCAACTGCTCTAAGGGAATGGGGGAGAGGAGAATTCTGAAGCACAGGGAACTGAGCACAGTAGCTGGCAAAGCAGGCAAGGCTGGAAAAGTTCAAGGATAGCTTTGGGCACAGAAGAGAGGTGTCAGTTCTTGCCATGTCTACATGTCCCTGAATCTCTAATTTATCATGAAGATCAAGATGGAGTAAAAGAGAAATCTAGAATCTCAAGGCATGATTTTCCTCTACCCTTAACCCCTTCACCAGTGATACACACTGGAACGCCAAGTAAGTTTCAGCATAGTAGCTCAGAGTGGTACACAAAAGATTAACACCAGAATATTTCACATTCTAGATGCATACTTCTCTGTAGGATCTCATTACACATGTCCACATTTAGCACATTTCTTTCTCAAAACACACTGGTATGGGGCAAACACTACTCTCCATCTGTCCCACTGTTCTTAGCTGAATCATTCTTGAATAAATAATACATAAAGCACTCTGGGGTCAGCATGATATATTGAGATGCTGTTCAAACATATTCATAAGCAATTATTCTCTGCTAAAAATATTTTTAATTTTTTTTTTAAAAGAATATGTTTTGAGAAATGTCTTATGTACCTTTAGTGGTCATTATTGCTCACCCTAATTTCTAGTTTCTAGCATCCTGATAGGTTGTTCTTCAATAAAGATGATTCAAATGATACTGGCAACTAAAAGCCTTCAGCTAATTGGTATCTATTGCAAACAAAAAATTGGAAATATTAAAGTATAAAAATATAAAAAGCTGCCATTTATTGTCCATTACATGCCACGCATTAAAATAGAACTCATTTAATCCTATCAATAATCTCATGAGAAGAGTTATTACCTTTCATACGCATGTGAAGTCACACTTTTCCCAAATAGAAAGAAAGGTATGCAGTAGTCAAAAGCTACCTCTACTGTCATAGGCAGGATCTCATACCCAGAAGATTTAAGGAGCTGTGGCAAGCTGTCTGATGTGAGCCCAAAGAAGAAAGTGGATGAAACCTGGTAACTATCTGATAACATGAACCAGGTCATAGCCCTAGAAGTCTTAAATTACCAACTAGGTGCTCTAGAAAGAGGCTACAAGATTCCACAGGTTGGTTTCTTACGGCAACAATGCTTACAGGAGGATGTATTTGATTCTGATGTACAATAGCAGTACTTCTCTCAGATCAAAATCATTGCAGCACCATGAATGTAATCTCACAGCACTTTTACAGAAATGCTATCACAGCAGTCCCTGATATATGGCAAGTATATATTTATTAACGGAGATACAACATTTTAAAAAAATGAACAAACAGATGAGGTCTCCTGCCTCCACAAAGCTAACATTTCAGGAGGAAGGAGACAAAAAACATGTAAGTATTATTTCAGATATGAATATAGTAAAGAAAATAAAGTTGGGCCAAAGGAAAATAAGATGGATCCATGTAGGGGGAGAGTTAAGAGGGGATTAAAGATTCAAACTGTTGTTTCAGAACCACTGACCTAGAGGAGACTGACTTCCAGCATGACAGTATGAGGAGTTCAACTGACCCACCTCCTGGTGAAAACAGTTTCTAAAAACCATACTAGCCATTTAAAGCTTCTGGAAATGATCCTAAAGGCAAAGAACCTATGAAGAAATATCTGTTCCAGAAAAATACATTAGGAAAAGCGAGCATCTGTGGTGTCTGAACCAACACGTTCCCTCCCTGCCTACTCCCAGTTCAGCAAGGCAGACTCCCCTCAGACCACTGCAAGAACACAAGAATCACTCCCTGGCAGTTCCAGAGGGCTTTCTTCCCGAGAGGGGCAAGGCATCAGCATTTGTGTTACCTGTTACCTGTTGCTAAGGCTGCCTCAGGATAGTGTAGGTAAGGGCCCAGGGGCTCTTCACTCAGCCTCTGTTGGTGAAACAGAGGCTCTAACTTGGATGTGGCAAGCCAAGAATACTGGGGCACTGACAACCCCTGCCCCCCATTCAGGAGGTGATGCTCTAATCAGAAAGGGAAAGCTGAGATGAAAACAGGCTGCTACACCCCTCCTCACTCTTACTAAGAGCTGAACTCCTACAGCAGAGGCAACACTCAAACAAAAGTTTACCGTTGTCCCCATCCCTAGTTACAGATCCCTGACATAAAAGATTTTTGCCTGACAGAAGCAGGCAGTAAAAAAGATAGAACATAAACTTGTCACATTTTAGTTACAACCACAAGGCAAGGAGAAATTCAAGCCTAAGGGTACTGTCAAGAACAGTGGAGGTTATGGTGAAAGAAAATTAGGAGACTTATAATAGGAGCTAAACTGTAGGCCAACTAATTTGCAGGAGAGAAACAGGGAAGAAGACAGCTAGAAGGTGACTTTCTGATGTCAGAACAAATATCTAACACTGACCCCAGAAAGAAAATCAGTTATCTCAAAGAGTGCACTCCACGCTCATTGCAACATTATTCACAGCAGCCAAGATATGGAAACAACTAAGTTTCTGTCAACAGATGAAGGGATAAAGATGATATGGTGCATACACATATACAATGGAATATTATTCAACTGTAAGAAAAAAGATAATCCTGGCATTTGCAAGTGGATAAACCTAGAGGACATTATGCTAAGTGAAATCAGAGAAAGATGAATACTATATAATCTCATTTACATGTGGAATCTTAAACAAAAAAAAAAAAAGGGAAGAAAAAAAAGAAAAGGTGAACTCAATAGAAACAGTAGAATGGTGGTTACCAAAACCTGAGATGTCAGGGGGAGATGGGGAGATGCTGGTCAAAGGGTACCAGCCTTCAGTTTTAAGATGAATAAGCGCTGGAGATCTAAGGTACAGCATTTTGACTATATTTAATAATACTATGTTGTGTACTTGACATTTGCTGAGAGGAGACCTAAGTGTTCTCACCACACACACAAAACTATGTGACATGATGGATGTGTTAATTACACTGAGTGTGGTGAAAAGTTCAACAAAGTAGACATATACTAAATCATCACACTGTACCATTTAAATATATACAATTTTATCCGTCCATTTTACTTCAGTAAAACTGGAAAAAAAAATCTCTTATTATTCTATTAGTAAACCAACACTGTCCCCCCAAGCCCCCCAAAAAAAACTCCATGAAAACTCCTAGGCATGAAAGAGAAAACAAAAATTGTGGGTCCAGTGGCACACATGTACTGAATCAGGGTAAGTAAACCTGAGAAGTCAGTCAATAGGTAAAGACAGGGGCACCTGGGTGGCTCAGTGGGTTAAAGCCTCTGCCTTCAGCTTAGGTCTTGATCCCAAAGTCCTGGGATGGAGCACTGCATCCGGCTCTCTGCTCAGCAGGGAGCCTGCTTCCCCCCCCCCCCACCCACTTCTCTGCCTACTTGTGATATCTGTCTGTCAAATAAATAAATAAAATCTTTAAAAAAAAATAGGTAAAGCCAATACTGTTTTTTTTTAAATCCCTTTCATAATCTTCTCATTCTTTTCTAACTAAACCTGCATTTTGCAAAAACAGCTTTCAAAAAATTTATTTTGGGGGCGCCTGGGTGGCTCAGTGGGTTAAGGCCTCTGCCTTCGGCTCAGGTCATGATCCCAGGGTCCTGGGATCGAGCCCCGCATCGGGCTCTTTGCTCGGCAGGGGGCCTGCTTCCTCCTCTCTCTCTCTGCCTGCCTCTCTGCCTACTTGTAATTTCTGTCTTTCAAATAAATAAATAAAATCTTTAAAAAAAAAAAATTTATTTTGTGTTTAAATTTTTTTCCCTAAATGAATTTTTATTCTGCTTCAGCTTCAAAGAAAGGGAAGAACTTGAATTTTAAAATTTAAGATAAAAAATTCCTCCAGAACAAAACCATTAAAATCAAGCCCCTTCCCTTAGCAATAAATATGAAGCTGACATATACTGCTTTAACTGCAAACATATAGTTCTGTTTATCCTGCCAGTATGAAAATCTTTTGATGCAAATCAAAACCACAAAGGTCACACTTCACACCTACAATTATGGCTATAATAAAAAAGACAGAAAAGGGGTGCCTGGGTGACTCAGTTGGTTAAGCATCTGACTTGATTTTGGCTCAGGTCATGATCTCAGGGTCATGAGATCAAGCGCCCATATTGGGCTCTGTCCCTCTCTCACACCCAACCCCCACTCCCATGTGCACACTCATTCTTTCTCTCAAATAAATAAATGAAATGAAAAGAAAGAAAAGACAGACTATATCAAGTGCTGACAAACGTGGAGAAACTGGAACCTTCACATACACTGCTGGTGGAAATGTAAAGTGGTCTGTAATTCCTGAAAAGACCATACAGAATTACCACATAACCCATCCATTCAACTCCTAGGAATATACAAAGAGAAATGAAAATGTATGGCCACACAAAAATTTTAACATGAATGTTCACAGTAATTCATTATAGCCAAAAAGGAGGGAAAAAAAAATCCAAATATCTCTCAACTGATGAACAGAGAAGCAAAATATGATATACTTCTACCATGTAATATTATTTAGTCATAAAAAGAAATAAAGTACTGATATATGCTACAACATGAAAGACCCTTGAAAACATGCTAAGTTAAAGAAGCTAGCTAAATAGACTATATACTGTATGGTTCCATTCATATGAAATCTCCAGAAGAGCCAAATTTAGAGCAAATCTTAGGGCTTGGGGTAGGTTGAAGTGGAAATGTTTATGAGGTTTCCTTTAGAGTGGATAAAAATGATCTAAAATTAAAGACTGTAGTGATGGCTGCAAAATCCTGTAAATATATTTAAAAACTGTACACTGTAGGAGTGCCTGGTTGATTCAGTCGGTACAGCATGTGACTCCTCTGATTTGCAGGTTATAAGTGGGAGCTCTCTGCTGGGTGTAGAGATTACTTAAAAATAAATTCTTAAAAAAAAACCCCAACAAGGGGCGCCTGGGTGGCTCAGTGGATTAAGCCGCTGCCTTCGGCTCAGGTCATGATCTCAGGGTCCTGGGATCGAGCCCCGCATCGGGCTCTCTGCTCCACAGGGAGCCTGCTTCCTCCTCTCTCTCTGCCTGCCTCTCTGCCTACTTGTGATCTCTCTCTGTCAAATAAATAAATAAAATCTTTAAAAAAAAAAAATAAATAAAAAAAAACCCCAACAAAACCCTGTACATTTTCACATGGTATGTGAATTAAATCTCAATAAAAATATTAAAGGAATGGGGAAAAAAGGCTTTGTGAGTTAGTCTAAGAAGCTTAGTGCCACAAATAGTATTTTTTTTTTTTTAAAGATTTTACTTATTTGAAAGAGAAAGAGATCATGCTCACGAGGAGGAGCAGAGGAAGACGGACAAACAGAGTCTGTGCTGAAAGCAGAGCTCAATGTCGGGCTTGCTCTCACGACCAGAGCTGAAATCAAGAGTTGGATGTTTAACCAACTGAGCCACCAAGGCACCCCCAAATAGTATTGTTTTTAATGGGAAACGGTTTCCAAGTTCTGCTACTTTACTAAGAAATTAACTTAAAAAAAAATTCAAGGATAAGGGTGAACCTGTTATTCTAGGTGCAGTAAATACCAAGCTTCATACAATATAAATACTGTCCACCAAATTCCAACCTGACTTCTTGGAAAGACCAATCTGTGAATGCAAATATTATATAAAAACCAGTGATGAATATGAGTGATGGTCAAAAGGGTCAAACAAAAGCAATACCATAGAAAATAAACATTGTTTACACCTGTACCTTACAACACCTACTAATTTACACACCAACATTCTAGATGTCAGTTTGACAGTATTCTGACTTGAGATTCTAGCTCACTGCATATTATTTTCACTTTTTCAAAAAATTCATCATTCTGTTATTTGATATTGAATTCAAAGGTCTCAACTGATCTACTCCATACTTCAGTTAAATGTTTCTTGAGTATCTACTATAGAAGGTACCAGTCACTATGTTGGGAACACCAAGATGAATCATAATCCTCACCTAGAAGAATACACAATTCAATGGGCATGCAAAAAATGAATATTACAATAAATTACGATGTATTCCATTAGATGCAAAAACCACTTTCTGTGACACACCAGAACTGGAGGATGGAGGATTTTGCCACACTACATAGATCAGGGAAGGTTTTCAGAATTGAGGAGATGTGAGTAGAACATAATAGGACATGGGAACAGCAAGACAGCAGGGCAGTGAGGATGAAGGGCACGATATATGCCAATTCACTACCACCACAGAGCATGGTGCAACATGAAGAAATTAATTTCATTACCAAATACAGCCACGTTTAAGAGGACGAACCTGAGGAAGAATCCTAATTAGAAGTTTACTGCAAATGTCTAGGAAAGACAGACTAGGGCCTGAACCAAGCCAGAAGTAGAAGAGCACTTCACCAACTACACTGTATGTCAAACAGCAATGCACTTTATAAACTACATTGTGTGCATGCAATACCTTAATTCAAAAGACAAAAACAATTTGTAGTAAGAAAAATTGGCAAGACTGGTTATAGTTCTCATGTGAAGAATGATGAGATATCAGACTAGAGGAGTGGTTGGATGGAGGTTCTATTATCTGAGATAGCAAAGACAGGTAGAAACTCCTTTAGAGAAGATATGTAATTCAATATTCAGCATGTGAAGTGTATCATCCTTGGGACTTCTAGTAGAAGGCACTTGGAAATGTGGTTCTAGCATTCTGAGCTGGAAGTAAGATTTGGGCTTCAGAGGCAGCAAATAAATACCTATCTATAAACCATGAGATGTGCAGTAGCCCATTAGGCCTATATGAGTACATATATAGAAATGTTTCTGAGCCATCTTACACCATTTTGCTTCTCCCTTCCCCCACTCTATCTTCTGTGTACCTACCATCACACAAGATATCGTCAAACTTTGCTTTTCCTGGTTTCAGAAAAAAATTAAATGTATACTGACCTGATTTACTGAATCCATATCCTATGATTCTAATGTACACCAAAACATGGCAAGTCTCCTCCCATTTCTGGTGAGAATCACACAAGAAAAGAGAAGTAGGCTAATGATGGAAGGCAGAAATGTTCCTAGTATTAAAAAGGACTAAAAAAAAAGCAGTGAAAGTTAATCAGGAAGGCCTATATGTGGAAAGGTTTGAACATTTTCCTTAGGAAAATACTAATTTTCCCAACAATTTTGGGACTAGGTACTAGTACTAATTTCGGTACTATGACTATCCAACCCTCAGAAGAACAATATACCATTTACATCCACTATCTGAAGAACCCAGTAATCATCCTTAACCAATGCAATATCTGCTCTCCAAGTTCTTATGAGAGAATTCAATATAAAGAGGTATAATTTGAGATTTCAAAAAGGTCCACTTAAAGCATTTCATAATTGCAAAGTTTAATGGATTCTCTCTCCTTAAGTATGGCTGTACCTGGTGACTTATTTCCAAAGAGAAGAGTATGAAAAGAGGAATAAATCAACTAACTTTACAGTGGAGAAGCCTGACAAACAATGCCTCGACAAAGTGATCTACGGCACATCAACACCAATAGGTGATTTGATAGTTAAGTACCTTGACAAAATGTGGTGAAAATGGCACTTGATCTCTGCATCTTCCTTCCTTCCCCCCTTCCTCCTTCCTTCCTTCATTCCAGTCTAATTTTGAGAAAAACATCAGACAAATCCCAACTGAGGGACATGTCATGAAATTCCCGAGCAATATTCCCCAAAACTATGAAGATCATCAAACACAAGGAGAGTCAAAAAGTGTCACAGCCAAGAGTCCAAGGAGACATGACAAATAAATGTAATGTGATAACCCAGGTGGGATCCCAGAACAGAAAAAGGACATTAGGTAAAATTTTTAAAAATTTGAATAAAGTGTGGAATTTAGTTAATAAAAACTGGTTCACTAATTATGACAAACATACTAACATAAAATAACTAATATAAAATATTAACAAGGGAAACTGGATAGGAGTTTTTTTTTTTTTTTTTAAAGGTTTTATTTTTATTTATTTGTCAGAGAGAGAGCACACAGGCAGGCAGAGAGGCAGAGGGAGAAGCAGGCTCCCTGCTGTGCAGGGAGCCCGATGTGGGACTAGATCCCATGACACGGGGATCATGACCCGAGCCAAAGGCAGCCACTTAACCAACTGAGCCACCCAGGCGTCCCTGGATAGGAGTTTTAAAGAGAACTCTCTGTACTGTCTTCATAGCTTTTCTGTGAACTTAAAATCATCTAAGATAAAAAGTTTATTTAAAAAAAATCTAATGGACAAATTAAACATTTTCCCAGGTTACTAAAGCCCCTTTACCTACATTCCTACCTTAATCTTCACAAAAGATTAAAAGAGAGGTATCACTATCCCCGTTACACAGATGAGAAAACAGATGTAGGAAACAGCATAAATTGCTTGAGTCAGAAATGCCTGACACCAGCCACACAACACATTTTCTTTAATAACATTCATCAAAGTTAATGAATAATAAAGAGATCTTCATTATTCTTGAACAAATGCTACAACAATCACCATTCAGAAAGATAACAATAAAGAAACTATTCAAGATCTTTTGTAGAATACCATTTATATTAAATTATCCAAATTCTGATGCAGATTTGTTATGAATATTGCAGGATGACCTGCAATTTCGGCCTCCAAATAACATAGTAAAGCAACACACAACATTTACTAACAAATAATGCGGGATTCTGTAGTATTAAACCTGCTCTGAACACAAATTTTTTTGTGTAGCCAAAAATGATACAAATTTCTCTTCAGCAGCTTTTGTCCAAATTATTTTTACCTGCCCAGGATCTGCATCCAATTTCTATCCATCCTATAAGTGCCAGCTTAAATCTCAAGCCCTCCAACCGAACTTTCTCAGATTATTTCTTCCACACTGAACTTTCACTACTACCTGATCACTCAACAACATCCTGCTCTGACATGCTACTGACTATTCACATACTACACATATAGGGTATACTAAAAAGCTGATCAACAATGAGAACACCAATAATAACAGAAAACAATTCTAGTCATTTGAATAGCTAAAACCCTTACACATACAGTTACATTTCTTAAAAAATGCAACATTCATAAGAAAATACAGATATTTTCATTAATGGTTCAGCTACAACCTTTTATACTTTTAAGATTTATTTATTTTGGGGGGAAGGGCAGAGGGAGAGAAAATCCTTAAGCAGACTCCCCACTGAATGGCAGAGCCTGACAAGGGCTGGCCTGATGCAGGCTGATCTTATAACCCTGTGATCATGACCGGAGCCAAAATCAAGTCAGCCACTCAACTGACTGAGCCACCGGGGCGCCCCAAAAATTATTTTTGAAAAGAGGATCTAAATCAAGTGAAAAACTTACCTGAGGGCTTTTCTACTAGGAACAAATGATATTTAAATTAACTAGAGAACCAACTTTGCATCTTTACCTTCTATAAATTTTCTTTTCTGTCTTAACCATCTATTTAGCCAAAAGCTATTTACAGTATTTTAAATGAGACACATCATAAATCCGTAACTGCTTTTTCAAAGTAATCTCTACACTCAATGTGGAGCTCAAATGCATGACCCCAAGATCAGGAGTCACCCACTCCACAGCCTGAGTCCATAACTATTACGTACACACTATAGTTCCTAGTAAGTATGTTATATATCCAAAACTTCAGTACCCCAGGCTTCCTCGAACCACCTCTCCCAACTTTTAATCACAATTTTCCAAACTTCAATGAGCTAACTGCCACCTTTTACCATTTCTTCACAGGTTATCTATTCTTTATATAGTATTATTTAAATC
This sequence comes from Meles meles, assembly GCF_922984935.1. Lineage (NCBI taxonomy): Eukaryota > Metazoa > Chordata > Mammalia > Carnivora > Mustelidae > Meles > Meles meles. The sequence continues at coordinate 59,287,749 of NC_060077.1, forward strand.
AACTCACTTTTTAAGAGCTTCATTCTAAGAAACATTTATATAATCACAGCTTTGTTGTGCTACTTGGAATTTCACTCACACACCAAAATAACTACTAGAATAAATGTTCTCAGGCAGTACGTGGCAGGAGTAGCACTGAGCCACTTTTTACCTTCTTAACTATTTCCCTCTTTTAACAAGGCCCACATTTCTGTCCTTTATTTGCTGAAACTATATGTGTTGTTTCATTTACAGATATACATGTGTCTCCATCCCAAAGGCCAAAAGCTTTTTATTACCATGTACTTCAGCCTTAATGCATTAGGTGTGATGTCATGTGTGGACTGAAAGTGGGTTAGAGCTAGCTTGAAATCTGAACTATCTTTTGAAAACCCTTTCTTTTTTTTTTTTTTTGAGATTTTTATTTATTCATTTGATAGACAGAGATCACAAGTAGGCAGAGAGGCAGGCAGAGAGAGAGAAGAAGAGAAGCAGGCTCCCCACCAAGCAGAGTCCGACATGGGGCTCGATCCCAGACCCTGAGATCATGACCCGAGCGGAAGGCAGTGGCTCAACCCACTGAGCCACCCAGGTGCCCTGAAAACCCTTTCTTTACAACTGAGTATATATTGTCTAATCTTCTCCATGTTAGAAAACCTACTTTAAGATCAGACACTACCACAGAAACTTTCTACTTTAGCCTCACACTAACTTCCTGAGCCACTACTTAGTTATTTCTGAACTTAAATACTATTATACTCTTACCTAGTCTTCATATCCGTAATTAGGGTGAAACACACTCTGTGTCCAGCAGAGCACTGGCTATAAACAGGACTCTAGTCAATACTTCTGGGCATGAAGTCAGAAGATTTGGATGCGAGTACTGCCTCCTCAGTTTAATACCCATGTGACTCTAGGCAATGACTCCCTGAGATTATCTCAGCCTCAGGTGTTTTCTTTATAAAAGAGGGAGACCTGTTTTATAGGGATGTGGGGATTAAATAAATTAATGTACAAGTTTTCAAAAAATTAAGTGCTATATAACTTGTGATTACCATTCTGGGATTGTACCAAAACCATCCTGCACTAAGAAGAGCAAAGAAAATCAATGCCCCCAAATCTGGAGTTCTTACTCATTTTAGGGCTGACCCAGATACTGCTGTTCTAAAATTCCAGTTGCTTTAAATGTTTTACTTCTGAATTTATATATTTATATTTGAATATAAATAGCATCTGTTAGCAACTGTTTTCCTGCAGATGCTACTAATAATTCGACTCTTAGGCCATACGTGACAGTGACTTCTTAAAAAAGCCTTAAGAGAATTTCAAGTGCATCCACATGTGGTCATTAAAAACTGGGCAACAACTGCAAGCATCAGGCCTGCCATGTTACAGCCCCTTTCTCCCTATCCACTTTGAGAGCTGCTGTAGCAGGAGGAATGCATCAAGCAGGAAGCCCAATACTGATTCTGCTAAGCAAGCTGTGTAGCGTTTGCAGGATGCAAATCTGAGCATAGCCCAGGCTTCAGGATGCTCTGAAAACAGAGCTTTGAGAAGTCATTCTGTCACTTTTCATTTGTAAAATCAATCCTCATGGTCCCTTCCGAGAACAATGTGATGGGACTGGGTAACACCCAATAAAAATATATATATTAGGATTTTTTTTTTTCAGCAAGGGAAAGAGGGAACATTTGAGTATGATGGTTAAAGACTTTCCCCAACAGTATTTCTTATGGATGGATATAGTGGTGTAGTATTTTCATGACACCTTGTTTCCAAAGTATTTCCAAAGGCGCATCTTTGCAAATATCTAAGCAACTTCATTTCTCCCTGTATATCTTAATATATGCATCCTTAGTCTGAAATCTGCTTAATTCGGTTCTGTTTAAAATTCACATTTTATCATTCTCATCAGTCTTTATTGTAACTAAATATTTGGGAATTAAAATAAGTAAATTATTGGGTCAGAAAAGAACAAATTAGTGTTGAGGGTAGAATTAGTTATCCTCTCAACGCAAAATAGTATTGACATAATTTTTATATTATAGAACCAATCTTTACAATCTTGGCTCCTTTTATTTGTGCCCTTGCAGACACCTAAATATTTTTGTTCTTTGACGTGTATTTCATTTGCCTCCCTTAAAATGTTAACATAACACGACTTTCTTAAGCCTCTCCCTTCAATATAACTATAAGCTTTGATTATCTCTCAGGATTCACTATACTTGACTTCATTTTGGTTACCCTGATGTTGGGGCTCTTTGCTAGGAAAGACAGGAAACGTTGATTCAAGTATTGATCAAGACTTAAAAAAAAAAAATTGTACAGGGTTTTGTTTTTACCAAGACCAAAAAATTCCATGATGCTAGGGACTTTGAGACTGGGAGTAGTTAAATCTATTGCCATATCCAGGAAAAAGAGGGCAAGGCAGATAAAGATATTTAGTGGTTTGCTCTGTCTTCTGTAAGTACCCAAATTTCACTTGGGATCTAATCCTGCTTTTGGTAACCTTTAAAAAAAATATAAATGCAGTTATCAAATCCTTTACTTCCTTTCAGATCACACTCCTTTCTGATGAAGCCATTTTTCCTTGATTATGTACACAAGTTTTACCATTTAGTGGAAAATACTTCAGTGTAAATAACCTCTAACAAATCTCTGAAGGCTTACCCTCATTCTCTTAGATAAGTTTTCTAAAAGCAGATTTTATTTTAAAAAAACCCTGAAATAAGTAATTCCTACCTGTTAATAACTTATAAATCTATACCACAAAGGTTCATTAGCCTTCTAAATTGTTAACAAGTGGAAAAAAGACGGTTTCCTCAGGGACTATTTTTTTCTGCAAGGAATCCAATCACCTGGTTATAAACTGGGTTTTGGAAAATCAATGCTAACTTGTAATAAGGGTAGATACTGTTAAAAATAAGCTTTATACATTTCTAGATGCAATCTAGCATATTGTGATCTTAACTAAAATTTTGATGTGCTTACTAAATGCCAGCCATTGTTCTAAGTGATCCATTTAATCTTCATAGGTAGAAACTATTATTCTCCATGCATTACATATAATGAAACTAAAGCACAAGTAACTGATTAAGAAGCTTCTCCCCAAATCAAGAGATTAAGGAGCAAAAAGGAATTCAAACCTGGACAGTCTGGGTTCAGAGTCCTCACGCTTAATCATTATGCTACCCTTTCACATCTTGCAATTATTAATACGATGGGTATTCTGAAGAAATATGTTATCCAAATAAAAGTTACTTTACATCAAATACAGGATCACCACAGTGGCAGGACTAAGTGCTGGCTGTAAAACATAATCCTACAAATTGTGACTTTTATTAGGTAGTCTAATTCTGCCATTTAAACATCTCTGGACTTCACAGTACTGGAAGAGATTTCCTTTTCTCATGAATAATAGCATATGGGCCTTAACACTAATTTTTTTTTAATTTAGATTTTATTTATTTGACAGAGATCACAAGTAGGCAGAGAGGCAGGCAGAGAGAGTGAGAGGAAGCAGGCTCCCTGCTAAGCAGCGAGCCCGATGCGGGACTCGATCCCAGGACCCTGAGATCATGACCTGAGCGGAAGGCAGTGGCTTAAACCACTGAGCCACCCAGGCACCCCTAATTTTTTTTTTAAACACAAAAAGGACCAATAATAGTAAAAGCAGCAACAGAGAAGACACAAGGGAAATGACACAAGAAAGGGAGCTCGTGGGGCGCCTGGGTGGCTCAGTGGGTTAAAGCCTCTGCCTTCGGCTCAGGTCATGATCCCAGGGTCCTGGGATCGAGCCCCACATCGGGCTCTCTGCTCTGCGGGGAGCCTGTTTCCTCCTCTCTCTCTGCCTGCCTCTCTGCCTACTTGTGATTTCTCTCTGTCAAATAAATAAAATATTAAAAAAAAAAAAAGAAAGGGAGCTCGTATACTTAGGAGTGATGACCAATATTCCACGAAAGCAGAGCCTGCTAATAATTATCAGTTTTGATTTTGGTGGGGAAGAGGTTGTCCAGGAGCTAAAAGCATGTAAACTAATTCTGTTTATTAAACAACTTAAAAATTGTTTATTAAACAACTTAAAAATCAAGTTGGGTGGAGTAATTTAAGTCAGTGAGCTATAACAATCAAGTCAATTTTTCTATTTCTACAGATATTTAAACGAGGAAGTAGACTTAATTATGCTATTTCAGCCTTACTCCCCCAGTATGTGTTATCCAGTCACTAAAGAATCACGCTATCTCAGGGTCATAAAGGTCAGCTAATTTGTTTAACAAACTGGATGTCTCATGAAACACTGTTACACAAGGTTTTAACAGGCAAACCAAAAAGAGATTCTGAGCTGTTTGGGAGCAAAAATAGTTTCTTGGCTACATCCCCCCTCCAACCCTTAATATGCTCATGTTTGGAGCTAAGCTCCAAGAGCAAAATATGATTTGTAACATTCCTCAAAACCACTGAATACATCCTACCCATCTCCCAGGGCTAATAGTTTATAAATAAAATACGAACAGTAGACCCAACAATCCGCTTATCCTGGTCATTCAACCTCTTCCTCATCACTTCAAACAGCAAACTCACTACTTTATCCTTCACTTTTGAAGAACAGTTTCACTGGATATAAAATTCTAGGTTGGTGAAGTTTTTCTTTCAACACTTCATCCCTCTTCCCTTCCTGCTTGAGTTTTTCTGCTGAGAAACCTGCTGTAATTCTTGACCTGTAAGAGATTTCCCTTGTCCCTCCTGTTTCTTCCAAGGTTTTTGTCTTTGGTTTTCTGCAGTTTGAAAAAGACACGCCCAAGTGTAGACTGTAGAGTTTTTTGGTATCCTGCCTAGTATCCGTCCTTGGAATTTCCTAGATCAGTGGTTTGATGTCAGTCATTAATTTTGAAAACTCTTGGTCATTACTTCAAATATTTCTTCTGCTTCAATTGTTCTCCTTGTGTTCCAAGTACATGTGTGACATCTTTCCAAATTATCCCACAATTCTTGAATGTTCTATGTTGGATTTCTTCCCCCTTATTTTTTCTTTTTGCATTTCAGTTTGGAATTTTCTATTGACCTATTATCAAACTCACTGATACTTTCCTCAGCAGTGTCCAGTTTATTGAGATAACCATAAAAGGCACTCATCATTTGCATTTTTTATTTCTAGCATGGTATCTACTTTTCCATTAGAATTATTAACACATTCATCAGTTAAATTCCTTGTCTGATAGTTCCAAAAGTCGTGTCCTACATGAATCTGTTTTGTCTCTTCAGGCTGTTTCTTGACTTCTGGCATGCCTTGTAATTTTTTCAAAAGCTGAACATGATTATCATTTAACAGGAACTGAAGTAAACAGGTCTTTATTATGAGGTTTTACCTTCTTCTGACCAGGAGATGGGCTGTGTTTGCTGTAGATACAGATGGCAGAGGCTGAAACTCAGTACTTTAAATAGTGCTTTACATTAGTGAATTCTAACTAGCAGAATGGTCTTGTCACCTGTAATATATCCAGTAGTCCTAGTTGTACCCTCTTATCTAAACCCAACTCCTCTGATAGTTTTCAAACTATCTTCTGATAGTTTCATGTGGAGATAGCACATAAATTATGCCTGTCCCCAAATCTGATCTTCGATATCCCCATTTCCTTCAGCTGTCCTCCAAAGCACTGTTTCTAATTCCTATGTCATCTTGGCCCCTGCCTCTGAATACACTGCAGTTAATTCCTTTTGCTAATGTGGAATCCAGAGTTGAGTAAGAAACCCATCAGTGACTGAACAAGCATCCAATGAAACCAAATGTACCTGCCATATTCTGAATACGTAAGTGTAACACTGTTTAAGGCAGCTATGTCACCATGTTAACTGTTCCATGACTAGTGCTTCCTCTCATAAAGTGAAGCTAAGCTGGGTCCTGACCATACTGACACTGTGAGCTCAGGAAGAACTGACTAGAAGTTTTTAAGCAGAGAAAGCAATGCAAGATTCCCAGAGACCCCCATTCAATTTGTACTGGTTATGGAACAATGGTCATCAAACTGTGAACTATTATTAGTCTCAGAGGTAGCCCTAAACTGCAGTTGTAAGCAAATCTGTGTACATGTTGGATTTTTCAAAGCTGTTTGCAATTCAAAAAAATGTTAAGAATGTCCATATTCTTCTAGTACTCTATAATCTGATTTTCATGAACACTTTTTTTAAAATTAAAAAACCCTAAACACACAGTCCTGCAAGTCAAATGATAACTACTATCTCATTAGGAATTAGAATACAAAACTGTAGCATATTACTGTATTACTGTAGCATGTTACTGTATTATTACTGTATTACTGTAGCATAATGTTAAGTCTAGCATCTAATAGGTTACCAAACTCATCAAGTTTACAGATAATAAACTGCCTCACTATCTGTGCATTTTGGTATGTAAATTATGTTTTAAAAAGTATAGTTAAAAAATAAAACTTATTATTTACTAATGCTAAAAACCTCCCAAGAATATTACTTCACATTGGAATCAGATGACTGGATCTTAGAAAGATTCCAAGAAGAATAGGCTTTGCTCTGAAGCAATTAACTTTCTCCATAAACTGATCTAAACATGACCAGATTTAAGAGATGCTTTACAAAGAACTCTTGCTTTAGGAAGTTAAGTCTGACAGCACTCTATGAGATGGTTAGTATAAATGATTCACAGTACTCCATATATTTTTAATTGACTTAACTCTGTAAGAGGTTTACATTTTACTTAAATCCTATGTATGCAATATTAAAATTATCAAGACTTAAGTTCTATTTCTAACACAAATCTTACTTCCAAAGCAAGGAGTGGATAAATTAGATGGCAGTTACCAGTAATATCACTCCCCTAATAAATTACAATGGGATACTGAAGGAACTGGACTTAGGCAATAACTTTTTATTAAATCAATAACTTAAATATTCTTGATAGTACTTATCTCTCCACAATTTTGTCAGACACCTAGTTCTTTAAATAAGTCCAAGAAGTATAACTTATTTAACCCAATGTGGATAAATGGTCTTTGTTTTTTCCATTAAAGTTCCACTCCTATCTGAAATGAAGGAAAACAAACAAACAAACAAATAAATAAATGCTGGCCAGCAGCTGTAAGTGTTAAGTTTAGAAAATAACTTGCACATACGTTTTTTTAAAAAATCAGAGTGAATATACACAACTACTTAAAAACAAGAGTGGAACAAAATACATCAAAATGTTAATAATTGTTTTCATTGGTTGGTGTAAACTCATGAGTGCCTTTCTGTATTTCTTTCTCGGTATTTTCCAGATTTTTTTCTTTTAAGTGGGCTCCATACCCAACATTGGGCTTTAACTCACAACCCTGAATGCTACCAACTGAGCCAGCCAGGTGCCCCTATTTTCCAATTTTCTATAATAAACATGTATTGTTTTTATGCTGGCAGTGTTTTTGGGAAAAAAGGCAAGGGTAAAGTTTTAAATTCTACATATTGCTTTTATAAGTTGAATTAAGCTGAATTACTTAGAAGTTCCCACTGAATTTTAGCACTTGAATAGATCTTATAATCATTAGATATGACATCTACACTTTAAAGATGAGAAAAGAACAAGCTTGGTTTATACAATTTTAAGTTCACAGAGTAAGTTCCAGAACCCATAACTCTTAAGTTCTTAGTTCATTATTCTAAGACCATACTCTACACTCACTGAAGACTAAGATATCCTAGTAGAATGTAAATTTGTACATACAGTATGGCTATTAACTATTTTTTTTTAATTTATAACTCCTTACAGTGATGTTTTCAATTTATGATTTTTATAAGATAAAAGGAAATATATTTGGGCGCCTGGGTGTCTCAGTGGGTTAAAGCCTCTGCCTTCGGCTCAGGTCATAATCCCAGGGTCCTGGGATAAAGCCCCCCCCCCCCTCAGGCTCTCTGCTCAGCAGGGAGCCTGCTTCCCCCTTCCTCTCTCTCTGCCTGCCTCTCTGCCTACTTGTGATCTCTGTCAAATAAATAAATAAAATCTTAAAAAAAAAAGATAAAAGGAAATATATCAAAATGTCATCAGGAGCTAAGTGGCTTTAAAGTATTCAGTTTAATGGGTTTTTCAAATTTCTTTATAATATATTAACACTTCTGGGCTTCGGTGTTCTCAGTCGTAAAACACCTTTAACAATAGTTATCTACTTTACAGAATTCCAGATAAAATAGAATCATCAATACTTACAACAGTACCTTGGCACAGAATAAAAGCTATTAGTTATTTTATGATAAAGTTTTCAATTTTAAATCATCTCTCTCCTATAGTGAAGTTTAAGTGCAACAGTAGGGTTTCAGGTTAGATACAAAGACACTGGTAATTTTTCACTCACAGAATTCATGGAAACATCCTTTATGCACTATTGGCAGATTCATTCAAGAGGCTGAATAATTCTAAGTATATAAAAACAAGCTAATAGAGACATCAAAAGCAGAGCTTTTTGATGAATAAATGTGGGGTTTTTTTTTTTTTTTGCCGTACAAAGCTCAAGTGAAGGGTACTGATGCTCCCTGATTAGTCAGAAAGGGATTGCTACATGCAGAGCCCAAATAACGTAGAACTCAAACTCACTAGCCCCAGTCATCCAGATGGTCCACTCCTCCATGTAGTTTTTTTTTTTTTAAAGATTTAGAGAGAGCGAGCGAGCAAGAGCCTGTGCACACATGCATGCGCACTTGAACAGAAGAGGGGGAAGAGAAAGAGGGGAAAGGGGGCTCTCCACGGAGTCCTCATCCACCCCAGGGCCCTGAGATCATGACCTGAACCAAAGTCAGAGGCTTAAACGACTGGGCCACCCACGTTCCCCCAGATGATAATTTCTAAGTAGTGAGTTGAAGGAAAAAGGGTCATCTGGTATGTACTATACAAGGTGTTGGATGGGAACACAACACTAAGTTCTGGTAGGCATAAAGCAAGGTGTACTGTTTGTTCCTATCTTCCTTCTTTGTCCCAGTTTTCCTTCTGTTCATCTTTATCTTTTGCCTTTGTTCCCTTGCCTCACTCTGCTAAAGGAAACTCTTTAACAGTGTTATCATTTACAGATGTACCATGAAATTTTCAGTTCTGCATTACTTACAGGGCATTTCCAACTTTCACACAAAATACACTTTGCTTGAATGTACATGTACTGGTATGCCTAATGAACAGTATGTATATATACAATATACAGATAATCCTAAACAGCTTTGACACCAAACTCAGGTTTCACACTATAGTTAGCAAACAAGTCAAAGCCTCATCCCATGAGGATGCTACAGTCATTCCAGTTTGTACAGCAGTCTGGAAACTTATGTGGGTACTAATACTTGTGTCAAGAATGATAGAAAGACATGCTAAAGGTGGCAAATATTTAGGCCCACTCAGATACTCCCTGGACTTCAACTGGTTGGCTCTATGTTCCACATTAAAGGAAAATGAGAACAGAATTTTGTAATTCTGAAATGGGATTCAGCATAAAAAAAAAAAAATACCAATTGTCCGAACTCAAAGGGAATTTCATGAATCCAAAGAGGATATTGCTTTACATTTCATGAAAGGATGAGAAGATGGCAAATTGTTGCACATCTTTTGCTTTACAGATTGAAGGAAAGCTGATGGCACAATGGTCAAAATCAACAATGCAGTTCTAGTTCAAAGCTCTAAAAACTAAATTCTTCTTTCCAACTTGAAGATTAGATCTTCCTGACTAAATGTTATTCCTATTTAGGAATGATATATTATTTAAAATTGCATTGTCTTTTTAATAGTTACATCCTTACTAATTTACATCTCAAATAACATACAGGGCTTAAAATATTAACTACAGGGGTACCTGGATGGCTCATCCATTAAGCATTCAACTCAGGTCATGAACTCAGGGTCACAGGGTCATGAGATCGAGCCCTGTGTTGAGCTCCACACTGAGCATGGAGCCTGCCTGTGATTCTCTTCCTTTCCCTCTGCACCCCACATCCCCTGTTCAAGCTCTCACAAAAACCTTAAAAAATATTAACTATAGTAATTTTTAATGTAAGAAATCTGCCTGAGGAAAACACTGTCCTTCATAATACATAATTTTGCGGCAAAAATGTCCTATCCTATAACTTACTTTTATTCACACTTTTTAGGAATGTGTTACATATACTGACTACGTAAGTCTAAAACTTCCCCAGCAACCTCACTTCTCCACAATTTCACAAAGTAGCTTACTTGTCCCACTGTTTCACTCTTACGCTCTCATTTTACAACCATTATGACTATAATGCTGTTGTTTGTTTCCTTGTCTAGAATTCCTAATCATTCCTTTGTCAGTCAGAATTACAAAGTACAGAGCTTTTTGTAACATGGCTATGAGAACACTCTATTTTCTGAGGGATAGGAGTGGGCTGGGATCTCCAGGTATTTTGGCATTTTCAGTACCTCAGTGTGCTAAGTCTTCTAGTATTTGCCAGGAGAAATTTCATCCCTCTGTGCCTACTGTCTTATGTATTGTTTTTATGAAAATGCTTGGTGGTTCCAGTGATATTATTATCCTTATGTAACTACAGACTGTATGTGACCTGCTTTGGTTGTCAGTAAAGTGGACAATGTCCAACATGGACTATAGTAGTGATTGGTGTTTTGAATATATATCATCCCCATCACTCCTGGGCCTCACCAACCAGAAGGGACACTGCTCTTCTCCTCTGCTCCAAGTTCCCATACAGACACAGATAGATCCTCATCGCTGCAATCTGGTCCAAGAAGGGAGATGCATCGGAATTAACCCTCCTGATTGTTTCCACTCTGGAGTACCCTTAGTTCCAACCTCCTGCTTCTAGGTGTTCTAGGTGGGATAGAGAGTATTTGCGTAAACGCTCCCACTTCTAGTAAATGCCAAGATGCAGTTCTTCTCTTCAATTCCTGTCAGTATCTATCTTCTAAGAATACTGACCCTAAGAGGCACCCATCATTTCCTTTTTATCAAAGCCAATTTATGTTATATATTATATATAGCAAAAATAATTTCTTCATTTTCTTTGTATCGGTATGTATCTTTTAAACAACCTTGACCAATCATTATGAACACAACTCTCTCTGACAATGAAAATTCTGTGTATCTACACCATCCAACAAAGTGGCCAAAAGTCACATGCTGAGGATCTGAAATATGGCTAGTGCTGAGGATTTAAATTTTATGCTTTACTTAATTTTAAATAACTTAAATAACAAAGGTGGCTAGTGGCCACTTATTGGACAACTCATGCAGCTCTGTAGCTCTATACATTTCATTTCAACCCCTCTATTTCATCTGGCTTTTCATCTATTTCTCTCCTCTCACCCTCTTTTCATCTATCTTATTTTATATTTACATGATATGTAGCAATATGTAAGGTATCTATATAAATATATCTTTATTACTTATATGATAAAGACAGACCATACTAAGTTTTACATATTTATTCTAACATCTTAGAATAGAAGTCAAGGGTAGAATGTCTAAGCAACTATACTCTTGTTTTTTTCCTACAGAATAGAAAAAAAATCTAAATCATCAAGGAAACAATGTAATACTTTATTTGAATCCAAATCTCTCAACATTATCATTTACATTCCAGAACACTGGGGTGAAATGTAGAAAACACTTTAGACCAATTTGATTTCTGAGACAGTTACTTTCAAGAAATCACAAAAAACTAAAAGGGTGAACATGAGCAAATACTGTACTGAATTTTAAGGAGGTAGATTCCATAACAATAGACAAGTAAGGCTGATACAGGTAAGTCAGAATCTCAAAAAATGACTAAACATATTATTTTAAAAAACACAGGAATCTAGGCACAATCCTAAGATGATAACTAGCAATAAAAAAAACCTTCCTTTTTTGAGAGGACTATAGATCTAAGACAGACAAGCTAGCTAGAGAACCTCCAAGTTTTCTTGGGGGGGCTGGAACTTCTGAGGTAGTTACTATATGCTGGGGAGGTATAATTAATATCCCTATAGTACAGACAAGGAAACTGATGTACCAAAGAGATCAAATGTATTGCCTAGTTATCACTGAGCTAGTAAGTGGCAAAGCCAGAATTTAAACTCAGATGATCCAGTTCCAGAGTTGCCATTCTTCATCACAAAGCTAAACTGCTTCTCAAAGTGTTCACTGATCTAGGACCAAAGTCAATTAAGAAAAATTTCTAACCACAGACCTAAGTTTTGGATTTATCTCTCTAACACACAAGAATATCTTATCTATAACTCAGAATATATCCTTAAGAAACCTGCAAAAGCAAGCAAGCCAAGAGAGCCAAACTAAGAAATAACAAAAGTCAAGTTTTCAAGAAAATCTATAGGCTGGAACATTGACTCAGTAAGATAATAAAGATACACATATTTTAGAAATTAAGTATGTAAGAATGATGAGCAACTCCTAGAATGGCTGATGTTAAAAAAATAAAGAGGTATGAAGTAGTCCCAAAATTAACATGATCAAAAAAATGCCACACTCCACTGTCAAAAATATGTATGCTCCATTAAAAAAAAAATACACTTGCACACTTCAGAGCCTAGAAGATTATACACAACAGAAATAAATGGCATAAATTACTTATGTTATGATAAAAATTTTATTTACTGGACCTTACTTAAATATTCTTTATTAAAAAAATATAAAGACACATTACAGATCTTACTATAATTACATACTTTGTTTACTGAAATGATACTCAAATCCTTTTCTCAGAGCCAGTTATTTTCATCAGACATATACTTTTAAATACTTACATGTAAAGTTCCCAACCCATGGATTAGGAAAAGCTATCTAAAAGCAGGGAGAGTAAATGCTTTAAGCACTCATTGCTGCAATAAATAAAATGATAACCAACAAAAAAAAACCTCCCCCACATTATTACTACCTAATTAAACAGTATTTTACACACTTATATTAAACAGGTCCAAACACTTTTGGTATCAAGCTCTTGATATGGCATGGCTATTCTAGTAGTTATAGACATTTATACTGCTGATTTACCCATGGTGACTTTAATAAGGCAACCTGTGCCTGTTGGGACTCCCAACAACATGAAGATTCTGGAACCACAATAACCAAACCAGTACTGGATGGTGTGCCTGGTTTGCTGGCAAAATAGATGCAAGGTTTTGGTCAAGTCTGGCCTAACTTAGCAAACTCACAAAACTCTGGCACTATCATCTCCTGTGACTTTGATTTCCTTTTGACTTACCCCAGAATTGCATCATCTGTGAACTGTCCCAGTAAAAACTATAATAAATCCCTTTTTTCAAGAGAATCCCCAAAAAACGTGAGAAAACGGTCTCAACTCCCAACATAAGATAAGCACGCTGTAAGGATGAATACAACAAAAACAATACCAACAACAACATACTCAAGGAAAATATTAAAGGAAAATAACAAAAAAAGAGGTAAAATAATGAGAAACGATAAACACCATGAAGTAAAGACTCAGAAGATTCAATATAACAGGAATTTAAGGAGAAACTGAAAAACTGAAACAAAAATAAAAGGCAACTTAGATCTTCACAATAAAAGGGAACATCAAATACCAAGCAAAATTAACAAAAGACCAATATCCTACACATGTGTTAGGCAAAGTGTTAAATGTGTAAGAGAAAGGAAAAATACAGTAACTAAGACAAAAGAGAAAAAAAAGACATGACCCACGAGCAGAAAGGAAAACCATTCTCAGTCTTGCCTTGCACTATTTTTGTCACGCTTCATGAATGCTATACCTGTCCTTTATTTTGATATAGTAGACTGAAATACATATTCAGATAAAAATTTTAATAACAATATATGAAAAATGGTAATGACAAAATAAAAAAATAAGAAAAATGATTCTTTCACACCAATAAAGGATCTAAGATCTTATAAACAAAATTGGTCTATAAGGAGCAAAGAGAGGGGAAGGAAAAGAGGCTCTTATTTTTTTTTTTTTTAAGATTTTTTATTTATTTATTTGACAGACAGAGATCACAAATAGGCAGACAGACAGGCAGAGAGAGAGGAGGAAGCAGGCTCCCTGAAGAGCAGAGAGCCCGATGCAGGACTCGATCCCAGGACCCTGGGATCATGACCTGAGCCGAAGGCAGAGGCTTAAACCCACTGAGCCACCCAGGTGCCCCAGGGCTCTTATTTCAAAGTATGCATTTTCAATATCAGTAGCAGATTCTGGTTTTTAGCTTCCATTCTGGATTTTTTATATTTTCCATTTTCCCCAATGTATAAATCTGTATGTGTGGATACACATACAAACACATAAATATATATATTTGAGCAAATGCTTTTATGAAAATTTTAAAATAAGAAGTCCATGTTTCTAGCAATTTTCCAGAACATGGAAAAAAGACTGCTCTCAATCAGTGTGCTCCCTTTACATCAGAAACATTCAAGTAGAGGCTTTCTTTTGGGAAATGTTCTAGAATAACATCTAGCACAATCCAGCACTGGTGGATTACATGATCTCCAAAACTCTTTCTAGTAACAAGTTACCATGAACCTTAGACTATATGTATCATCACTTTGTAACAACAACAAAGAGCCTAATTAAAATGGACAAAGGACATGAACAGACATTTCTTCAAGATGATAAATAAATGGCCAATCAATTAGGATGGCTACTAACAATAAAAATGGAAATAATAAGTGTTTTTGAGGAAGTGAAGATAGAACTCAGTATATTGTTGGTAAGAACATAAAATGGTACAGCTGTTATGGATGGTATGCTATGATACAGCAGTTTCTGAAAACACACTGAAAATAGGATTGCCATATGATCCAGCAATCCAACCCAAAAGACTTGAAACTAAGCACTCAAAAGAGGTATCTGCTAAGCACACGCTTGTAGCAGCATTATTTACAACAGCAAAAGGTGGAAGCAACCCAAGTATCCATCAACAGATGCAATGGAAAACAATGTGGATATATACACATCATGGAATATTATTCAGCCTTAAAAAGGGAACTCTGGCACATGCTACAACACTAATAAAACCTAGAGTACATTACACTGAGCGAAGTAAGCCAATAACAAAAGGACAAATAGTATATCAGGTACCTAGTCAAATTCAGAGACAGGAAGAATGGTGGATGTCAGGGTTGGGAACAGTGGGGAATGGGGAGTTGTTTAATGGGTACAGACTTTCGATTTGAAAGATTAAAGAGTTCTGGAGATAGGGTGCACAGCAAAGAGAATGTATTTAACACTACTGAAGTGTCCACTTAAAAATGCTTAAGATGGTCAATTTTATGTAATGTATATTTTATACTATTTTATTTTTTTTTAAAGATTTTTTATTTATTTATTTGACAGAGAGAGAGAGATCACAAGTAGGCAGAGAGGCAGGCAGAGAGAGAGGAGGAAGCAGTCTCCCTGCAGAGCAGAGAGCCCAATGCGGGGCTCGATCCCAGGACCCTGAGATCATGACCTGAGCCGAAGGCAGCGGCTTAATCCACTGAGCCACCCAGGCGCCCCTTTATAATATTTTAAAAATACAAAAGCAAGAACCATGCCATCAATTCAATGGCTCCCAGAATTTCCTCTACTAATAGCTACTTTTAGAGCACTATGCAGTTTAAATGACCTGGTAAAAGAAAAAAAAAAAAAAACCAACAGAAAAAATTATGTAAAATAAGAGGTTCTAATATTTATTACCAACTCTCTTCACAGAGATTGTGTCATATGAATTTACATTAATAAAATGCAACTGAGATCTCCACTTCCACCTCCTGTCACCAGAAGAATATCATTTTGTTTTCTTAAGTTGTAGCAGACTGAGCATGAAAATAATTTTGCTTCACTGTTTTATTTTTACCCCTATATCTAGGAATTCATGAAGAAAATTATCACAGATAAGCAAAGATTCAGCAAAAAGGTGATTCAAAGCAATGTTTTTCAATAGCAAGAAACTGGGAAAAAATAACTGCTAAAACAAAAGGCAGCTGGTTAAAGAACTACTTCATTTTAGATAATGAGAAAATGTTTATAAATGTGTAAAAAAGACAATATGTAAATAGTACACACTGTATGATTTCATCTTCCAAATCTTATCAATGGTATTTGAGGGGTAGTGAGACTACAGGTGCTATCTGTGTGTTCTTATGAGTGGTTTCTAAACTATGAGGATCACTTACTACTTCTACAATTAGAAAAACTTTAGTGTCAACTATTCAATTTTTTAAGAAAGCAAAAAAAAGGAATTTTATAATAGTTCGCTCATTATGTCAGTTATCTCAATAAAGCTGGGAAAATATAATCGAACTTTGCTGCACAAAAAATAAAAACAACAAAGTTTAAATTTGATCTACCTACCTAAAATCAAAATCATTCTCCCCACCAAAACTAGTTCCCTATTTTAAAAAAATATTTATTTGACAGAGATCACAAGTAGGCAGAGAGGCAGGCGGAGAGAGAGGAGGAAGCAGGCTCCCCCACCAAGCAGAGAGCCCCATGTGGGGCTCGATCCCAGGACTCTGAGATCATGACCTGAGCCGAAGGCAGAGGCTTTAACCAAGCCACCCAGGCGCCCCACTAGTTCCCTATTTTAATATTCTTTTAGTCAATGTCAAAATCATTTGACTCATGGTTTTCAACATTTCATTTATCATGGATTCCTTCTACCTCTCTATCCTCAGACCCAACTGATACATTTTTATGATTCAATTGTTTCTGATACCTGCTCATTCCTTTATTTTCTCATGGCTATTATTAACTATATTATCCATAATATAAAATTTTCTAATTAAATCCTATCTGGTCTCCTTATTGCAAATTCTCCCCATTGTAAACCTTTCAGTAACGTCAACCAGGCTTGCAAACACTGCCAATGTCACCATTCCTTTCCAGCCTTTAGACTGCTACAACCATCAGCTCAACCTGACCTTCAGTGCTCTCCATAATTTGGTTCCAACCTACTTTTCAATCTTACCTAACTTCTAGTAAATCTCAGCTGCCATAGTAGAACAGTAGAAGTTATCCACTACTGAGCACTTATTTGGTCAGGGAGAGTACTAATTGCTTTGTAAGCATAAATTTTTAATCACAATGTCCCTCTTGAAGGGTATTACTATTATTAGCTTATTCTTTGAATAAGTGAGCAACCAGAAGGCAATTACAGCTTAAATTCCTTTCTTTTTATGTAAAAAGAAAGAACACTGGCTTAAAGACTAGGATTTCACTTGTGACTCCAGTTCTTCTACCAGGTAGCACTGTGATTCATACATTCAGGGCTTCTTCGCAGCTGAGTACAGTTCATTTTGTTACTCGTGTTTTCTAACATATTGTTAACATGTTATTCTGTTGAAGGAAAAGCAGGGCAAACTGGTAAAATAATTTTACAATTTTTAAATGGCCACTTACTCCTTTGTTTCAAATGCTCAGCTGCAGTTCTATAAGCTGCATTCCTGAACACAATGCCCACCTTTTGAAAGTATTCGACTAGATTAATATGACTTAAAAACTAGTTCACCTACTGTGCTTGATATAATCTTCTTCAAAAGCCTCAGATCTCTTTAATCATTTTTATTAAAACAGCATTCTTTTTCTGATTTAATTACAAAATAAATCATCAATTTAAAACATAAATACTTATATACTTCTTGCAAATTACATTTGTATTGATATTCACTCATTCATCATTTGAATCATTTACTCATTCAAAAAAAAAAAAAAAAAAACACCAGGAGAAAAGTACTACTCCAACCACTGACGATATGGCAATAAACATGAAAAACAAAGTTTTAAATCTTCGAAGAGTGATATGTACCATAAAGGAAAAACAAATAAAAAGCCAAAAAGAAAATGACAGTGTAATATATTGGGAGCCAAGAGGGCAGAAAGGGTAGGTGGAACCAAATGAAAAGGCAGTGAAAAGAGGCTGAAGAGGTGACCGGGGAACACAAATCTACATGAAAAAAGACGTCAGTTAAGTAAAGAACTGGTTGAGAGAGCATTCCACCCATTCTGTTAACCATTAGCAAGGCAGAAACCCTGCTACGAGAAAATTCACCTGCTTTAAGAGTTAAATGGATGCTGTTGAGATGGTTAAAGATGAGGTTACAAGACGACTCACAACAGTGATATCATGGAGTTTTAAATAAGATTTAAAAGTGTAATGGGAAGCACTGGAGAGTTTTAAACAGGGGTATGATGAGCCCTGACTTCTTCAAAGAGATAAACCAGGCTGCAGTTGCGTAGGAAGAACAGGAGTTAAGAGAAAGAAAAGGAAGATGAGTTGTTAACAATCTAGGTAATATGACAACCACTTAGACAAGGGCAGTTTGGCAGAAGTTACAAAACACATATACTATAGTTCTATTTTAAAAGACACAATGGCTGTCTGTCAAATAAATAAATAAAATCTTTAAAAAAAAGACGCAATGTCTTCCCATTTTTATAATAAACTGAACTCATATTTATCTCTACTCCCTCCCAAAAAGCGACTAAAATAGTAAAACAATTTTTAAAGGTGGAAACCCAAAGGAATGAAGAAAAGGGAATCACAGCACACAGCTGTCAAGAAACTTTTGGAAGATAGAAAAAACTGGAACAAGGAATAATGACCAGAAGTGATATAATTCATCCTGAGGAACTTTGGGGAGGCTCAGGACTTTGAGGTACCAAGCTCCTTGAAACCTAATAGTGAGTCTTAGGTTGACAATAAGGATCAACTGAAAATCTCTATATCAGTGTGTTAAAACTCTTACCCCATAGAGCCAAAAGACAGGAGTGAGAAACCAAGCCAAAGATCTGCATTTGAAGATCCAAATCATGTACAAAAGTGAAAACACATGCCCTATGTTATCTACCCAGCAATATAATGCATTTTTTTAAAAGAGAAATGAATGGCCCAGAAGACCTATACATAATATTTGGGAATCATCAAAGGTGATGTAGTACGATCTTACTGAAAGTTAGATTGATTAACATATATCAAGTCCTCACCATGAATTAGCAATTTCATCTTTAGGAATTTATCACAAAAGAAGACATATATGAGTCAAGAGTGTACTAGAAGAGCTGTTCACTGCAATAGTGTTTATAATAGTATCAAAGCAACCAAAACACTTAGTCAAAGGACACAGAACTGTTAAATTATGATATAGCCATTCATTAAAAAGGAAAAGAGTAGCGTTAAGTTGTACATATATTACATGAAAAGAACAGTATACAAGATACATGAAGCCAAAACACAAGGCTAAGCCTTTTGCTCAAGGAGCTTTTTTCCTATGATGAAAACAGATTAACTGCATAATCAAGAAAAAATATTAAGATTATGATCCTTGAAAAGTAAATTAACCATAAAAAATTCACACTTGATATTTAGATCTCAAAAAATAAGAACCATTACGAAATTAGTAAAACCCATATAGCTCCATCTTTAAAAAAATCCATATAGCTCCATCTTATCAAATTACTTCTAAATTTAAATCAATGACTTCAGTGAAAAAAAAGGAAAGTGTAAGAAATAACTGAACTACAGATGAAAGATTCCATAAGCAGTTCTTCATATCCTTACCACTATACCCTTAATAAAATTTGAAATTTGATAAATAACCATCAAAAAGCTATATGCAGGTGTTGTAACACCTTCAGCAAGATTTTTAAATCTGCACTTTCAGTGCTGTCTATTTAAAACATTCTTATTTCCTATAGTTAAAGAACAGACATTAGGAATCTCTAATCACTAAAAGTCTCAGGCAAAACAAAATTTATCTTAAGCATTTAAAAAATGATAATTGAACTTTCTGGGAAACAAAGCTTTATGAAAGTAAACAGTCTTGAAAATCCTGGAAAACACTGTCTAGCAGACAGCAGGGATGGACAACAAAAGTATACAATGTATTCAGAAACAGGGAGAAGGCCAAGTAAAGTAAGAAATATCTACTTGGGAAAATGCCATTTGAAATATTAAGTATGAAAGCAAATACATATAAAGTAAGTGGAAAGAAAGTATAAACTCATATATACAACAATCATTATTAATTAAAATTGTAGACATGAATACCAAAAATAATACGAACAAAAATCTACTGCGTAATTGAAGATGGGTAAGACAAATGGGCCACTAGAATAAAAAAGGGACTACATTGACTGAATCACCAGGATGTTCTCTGCAGCACTACCTATAACACACAAAACTAATAAAAGCAACTCAGTGGCTGCAATCTGACACCATGAAAAGAGGGACAGGCTTAAATAAACTAAACAATGAATACTACACCCTCAATTTTAAAAATGAGCTAAATCTGAATATATTGATGTAAGATAAACACAATAAATACAGTCCTCTCTGACAGTTTTCCCATCCAGACTTCTAGACTTCTAGACTTCCAGACTTCTAGACTTCTAGAACTTGGAAGTATAATTTGACTTAAAAGCCATCAAATTGTGACTTCCAATATTCCATGGAATTCTAGCAATTTAAAACACACCTGGGTACAATGACATAAATAGGGATTTTATAAAAGCATATTTCCTTACACCAGCTGTATTGAGCATCAAAGACATTATCATTTTAAATGTGAAAAACTGTTGATATCTGTACTTTACCCTCCCCAACAGTATCAAAATCAAAATGTCACTTTAAGTCCCCTATCTATGAATACCTTCCAAAATAATAAACTAGGTGAACAAGGGTTTATTCAGTAATTTCTACTTCTGAATGGTGAGATATGATTTCTACAGCCATCTGTGACATGCATTTTTTAAGTATAAATTAGATTAATAAAACAGTTATCTGCTTAGAAACCAGCTCAAGTTAGTCACAAATTCCAAAAATGATTCATAATTGCCAAAATTTTAAAAAACACTTCATGTTTCCATTCATTACAAATGCTTTAATACCAACCTCCTTAAAAAATATGAGACAATCCCTGAATATTCTATGTTCGATGTAAAGAAAAAAACAAAAAACAAAAAATGACTCAATACCTGATCAATGACAGCTGATGTTCAAAGATGCAGATAACTCAAAACTATTTGATGATACCACGGCTTATATGTATGGTAAGTATAAATCTTGACCTCTCAGTCTCAACTTCAAAGTGATGCCACCTACTTGATACAAAAAATGTCTAAATATCTCAAATCATTTCCGTAATCTTTGGACAAAGAAATCACTCAGTTAATAAATGGTAACTTACAAAGAGTTCTGTGGAATGACTTCCTAATTTATTGGAAATCTACATTTTTATTACTCCTAAAAACATGATCAGCATAATTAAGGTGGTCTTTTTTTAATATAATATCCAGTCATGCTGAAAAACAAGTACGTTCTAGAACACTTTAAGACAATGATTACCTCTGAGGAGGGAGGAAGCAGAAAGAGTTGGAGAGAGAGTTTTTAGCTTTTGCTATGAATTTAAATTTCTTTAAAACCTGGAAGCAAATGTGCCCTTTGGAGGCAGAATTCCTGGGTTCTGGACAACTCACTGCCTCTTTGTGACCTTGGGCAAGTTATTTAATTTCCCTGTGCCTCCATTTTCTTTACCTGTAAAATGGGGATCATTCTTCCCGCTATATAGGATTAATGTGAAGTGCTTACAAAAGTACCTAACGCATGGTAAATGTGATTGCTATTATTAGCATCAGCCTCATCACCTATAACCATCAACTATGCAATCTAGCTGAAAGGAACTGGGAAAGGAGGGAACTGGAGGGTACTTCCTTACATTTCAAACAAATTCTATTTTTATAACCAGTGATAAATAACAAACAAGTGAAAAAGTAGCATACAGTAGAATAACAGTTTCAGTCTTCAATTTTCAAAAACATGAGACAATACAGGCTTTGGAGTTTGATATTTATTTTTAGCAGGAAGAATATGCTAATGATGATGACATCGTTAGAAGATACGCCCATGTCCAATACCTGCAACAGAAGCTCAATAGAAGTTAAAGAAACCATACCAACAGACGGAAGGACAAAAATTGCATAACATTACTTACCCTTAATTCTGCTAACGATAAAACAAGGAACAATGTTTAACACAGAAGTTGCATTGCAATATCAAAAACTAGCCAAGTTCAGTATCACCTGTTTCTTCATAAAATGTTTTACCTTTTCATTTCCATGTACAGTTGCAAAACCTTTCTAAAGGTACAGCATGGTGCCAATAACTGTGCCCCAAATTGAAAAGGGTTAATGCTAAATTGAAACCTGAGAATTTGGGATGGGAGAACTCGTGATCAAATAGCTGGTCTCACAGGCAGAAATGACGATCCTCTTCGGCAGAGACCACTAAAACAAGAACTAAACACTAATAAAAGCCACTTAGTAGAGGCAGTATCATAACATACCTACAAATTTACAGAGAACTGCTTAAATAAAGGGATCCAGACAAGTTAGAAATTCTCTTACATACATATATAGAATAAGACATTGCTAGAGCAATAAACAATTTAAACAAGAACTAGTCAAAAAAGATTTTGGCCCATCCACCCCTGACAACAGCTACTCTGCCCAATGGAAATGGGAAAATGTTTCTCTTTTTCAACTCTGCATCCCCAGACTCATCAACAGTATCAATCACCACTTAAAGGAGTGATGACTTTCTTTTACCAAAGGTTGTGTATGAGCCAGGAGTGAAGTGGGAATATGTTAAACATCAGAATCAGGGATGCCACAAAAGAGTAACTTGAAGACTAACTTCTTGAACAGAACTGATGAACTTTACAGGGACAGGGAGAGGGGAACTAACATACCCAGAATTAATTCTATGCCAAAAAAACTCTTTTATTTTTTGATTGTATACTTAAAAGTACATACATGTACTCAGAACAGGAATTCAATAAATCCAACCATAAATTACTATAGTTCACACCAGACTTTATACTGCCATTTTCCAATGAGTTCTGTTCTTGAAAATGACAGTTTAAATTTTTTGGATGAATTACTCTTACCAGAATTCCACATGAATAATTTTATAAAGCAATCAATTTTCATAATACCAAATTTCTAAGTTTACTTAGGCTGCTGACTTGGTTCAAGTAGAAAGAAACCTGTTCCCGCAAGGAATAGCTTACCTGGGCCATTGTCTCAAAAGGTCTATGTCAAAAAAATGCAAAAAGTACAGGAACAGAATATTTTGAAATGGCTACCAAGAAATAAATTAAACAAATAAGCACTAAAGAAGGAAAAGGTTACGCACTTCCAATTTATGCTCTTTCTCTGCAAGGGCTTCCTTTTGACAACGAAGAAAATCTGCTAACATTCGAGTGAGTTGCTTCCTATCATCTATTTCAGCCGCCAATCTGCCATTGTAATCTGCCAGCAACATACAAGCATCCTCTACCATTTTAGAAAGTCTTTCTCCAGATTCTTTATCTAAGAAAAGCACAGAATAACAACATTATTATACAACAAAAACAATGCCATATGCCATTCCCTCACCCTGACTTCCAAAAAAGTTCCAGATCACATTTTCTTTTCTTACCTGTTATCTTATCTAGTAGGGATACTTCTTGAACTTCAACAGGCAAAGATGCTATCCTCTGATGAACTGCTGCATCACCTGAAGCTGCATTCTCTAGATCTTGCAATGCTCTAACAAGATCTAGAGTCTAAAAAGTTATACAACTTTAGAACCACAATAAATAAAGCTTGAACAAATACAAAAGACTTAAAATTTATTTCATATTCCTTACTCCTTATGGGCTATATATTTGTTCAAAGTTTTAAAAATAAACTACTTTTGAAGGCAGTCCATTTCTTTTAAGAAGTATTAAGAAAAAGACACTACACTATATCAAATATTAAAAATATATATTGAAAACCAGAATAAGATATGGCCCTCGGCCTTGAGGAAGCCATACTCTAGTGGTAAAGACAGATAGTGTAAAAATATCAGACTCTGAAAGTAACAGGCTTCATTTATATGCCAAATACATACAATGGCAAAAGGGAAAGTAGGCTATAACTTCAACCTACACAATACAAATTTTACATACAACATATTCATTATATTATCACTGTACATGAGCAGAAATTTTAATACTAAATTGGTATTTGGGGTGGGGGATACAAATCATGTTCTACTACAACAAAGAAGAGTCCTCACGTTTCTATTTCTACACGATGTAATTAAAGCAGAAGAGCAATGAAGTTTTGGAATATGTTTAAATATGGTTATCTTCTACTACTCTATAGTTTGTTAACAAGATCATTAAAATATCACAAAATTCCATATATCTGATGACTAATACTTACATAAACACTTAGCCAATATAAAAATTATTTTATCACTAGAATATTTTACTTGCACTGTTTTCATATCAGATATAATTAGGAGGGAACAGCAAGCCTTTGCTGGTAACTTCACAATTCATAATATCTATAAATTTATTCCAAAGAAAAATTAATACATTTTCTTTTTACTGGTCTCCATTTATATCCCACCTCCTTTTTTTCTTTTTTTAATCTCTAAGACTAGTTTCTGGAACAGTAGGAAATTACACACACACTTGAAAAATACAGGATATAACCAATTCTGTGCATCATTAAAGATAATACTGACAGATCGTTACTGATTTTTCTTTAAGCTATTCCCTTAAAAAAAGTTGTCACTGGGGTCTAGTAGAAAGTAAATGATCAAATGTGATAAGAATGAATGGAGTCTAATAAATATACTACCCCACATATGCTTTTAATTCATTACTATGTGTTTAATATTCTAATATTTTATAAAATAATTTTTATTTAAGATATATACCACTACAAATGAAAGTGAGCTTAAGAGCAATGATTATGAGGAAGCTTATTCTCAGGGTGCCCCAATTAACTTTTATATTGTCATTTTTTTAATCAGTCTTAGAAAGGTCTCAAATTTTCTTAAGTTATGATAGGTAATCTGGCTTTATAGTGTTGGTATGCATGCTTTCCCTACAACCTGCTCTCATCTCACCTTCACATTCCCATGTGAGTTAATTCTAAGTTTCCAGTGCTGGGTCAAGGATCAGATAAAAAAAAGCAAAGTTCTCTGAAAACAACTACTAGGCTACAACTTTCTCGTAGAAGAGAAAGAAATGAGTTCAACTGGATCCTACAAAGAGAAATTTTAGCCATTCTTATAAAGAATGACATGAATAAAATGACAGCTACAAAGCTGAACCACTGAGAATTAAGGAGTGTAACTAATCTGAGAGTAGTCATTATAAAATGAAAAGCAACAGAATTTTATTTAAGTACTAGATTAGAGTCAGACAGATACTCCTAAGAAGTACAACCGAGGTTACTCTTTTCATCAGGGAGAACACAAGAGGATCAGACCCCGTCTCCAGAACTTGGGTAAAATATTGTTCATGGAATCATAAGGCGGCTCTCAGCACAAAGTGCTTTGTTTTAATTATTACCAAATAGAAAGAAATATAAACCTAAGTGTTTGGTTGTTTGAAATGTTGTTGTTATTTTGTCCTCAAGCTTTTCTCCCTGGTGATCATATGGGCTTCAGTACCTCCTGTTAACGAGTGAACAGGTAGTTTGGTTCCAGTCCTAGCTGACCACCTAGCTGAGATTCTTTCTGCCTCCCCAGTATTAACACTGACAAAACACACCCCCAGTTTTATTTCTTTCAAGCTCCTTTCATTGGGGAAAGCGTTTCACCCAGCCTCTGGTTTCGTGCAGTGAATTCAGGTCCAGTCCTCCAACTCCCATGGAGCACTTTGAGTTCTTACTACCCTAGTATTTCTGGAAAGCCATGTTTGCTTCCAGATCAAAGCTTAGCAAGAACCAGGCTCTGGCACACATATGGAGTTGTGCGCTTCTGTACCACTTCTAGCCCACGAAGATATTTACCTTGTTTTATGAGTATGGCTATGTCTTCATTTTCTCCTTTTAAATTTTATCTGTCCCTCCTATATGTTTGAAACATAGAAGGAGGAAGCTTTAACACTCAATGCCCACATAATTAAAAGTTAAAAATGTTTTTCTGGAATCATCTGATGGCTAAAGAATGCTATACTGTACCAACCTGAAAGGACATGGGGTATTAAGATAATGACTCTAATCCATCTTATTTTACCATGAACTATATGGTTCTATAGTTACATAGAACTGTATGAATACATGCTTGTTACTGTTAACACTCATTTTTACATTTGTTTAAAAGAAAAAATACTCTAAAGGGCAGTTTCTCTAGGAATGGCATTTTCAGTGTACTTAAACCATATAACAAAATAGTCTTATCATATAATATTCTATTTATTTAAAAGGAAACTATTTAAATGGGGATATCTCACTAGACCTAATCATATTTAGCAATCAGATATCTTCTTTCTATGCAAAATATAGTTGCCTAATATACAACATACTATATTACACATAAGCAATCTGTCAACAGAAAATAAGAGATAGTCATATAGTTTCTTTCTTATAATCAGAATTATAATAAAAATCAATTTACAGAAGTAAAACATCAAAATTAATAAAGCTTGGTGGCCACATGAAGAAACAGTAACATAACTTCCTCAACAGAGAAAAACTTCTACCTGTGGTGGTTCACTTGGAGATCCCAGAGAGGAACAGTTTTCATTTTCATCCACCTTTATCTGTTCATAAGTTCGCTTCCTAGGCTTCTTATCACCATCTGAAATGGGAGAACACTGAAGTTTTAATGAAAGGAAACATTTTAACAAAGAGATCATGATAAAAGGTTACACACTTACAGAGAGCTTGCTTAAGTTGTTCTAATACATCATTCTCATAAACAGACCTTTCTTCCCAAATAGATAAAACCCTTCCAAGGTGCTTCTTACAACTTTCGTCAGTTTCACTAAAGAAAAAATAAAAATAATAATTAATAGAGCTACTGAAAAGGTAATGGTGATTTTCAATATAATTGGACACTCATGCCCTGAAAAAAGCTGTTCAAATGTTTACTGAGCACAACTATGTGACCAGAAGTTCAGCAGTGAAGTGATCAATACAGACCTACTCCCTGCTTCCTTTAAAAGCTTATAGACACATTTTTTTTAAGATTTTATTTTTTAAGTAATCTCTACACCCAAAATGGGGTTCAGACTTACAACTCCAAAATCAAGATTCACACACTCTACGCACTGAGCCAGCCAGGTGCCCCTAGACACATTATTAAACAAAAATTTACAAGAAAATGTAAAAGTGCTCACACTGGCTACTAGGGATTTACAAAGAAGATGCCCCTAACTAAATGGGGGCTGAATATGAGGCTAAGAAGCTTTCAAATAGGTGACTTTTAAATTTATTTAACAAATACGTATGGATCAAGGCTATCTTTGACACTATCAAAGGCACTATCTTTGAGATATAAATGGAGCTTTATTTATAGCAGCTGTTATAAAAGGGCCACAAAAAAGAAGAAGGTATTTAAGACAAGCATAATGCAGAGGCCTAGCCCACTTCAAAAGAGATTTAAAAATATATCTGAGGGGGGCGCCTGGGTGGCTCAGTGGATTAAGTCGCTGCCTTCGGCTCGGGTCATGATCTCAGGGTCCTGGGATCGAGCCCCGCATCAGGCTCTCTGCTCCACGGGGAGCCTGCTTCCTCCTCTCTCTCTGCCTGCCTCTCTGCCTACTTGTGATCTCTCTCTCTGTCAAATAAATAATAAAATGAGATCTTTAAAAAAAAAAAGAAAGAAAGAAAAGACATGCTTATTTGGTAAACTGGACTAAGCTAAAAAAAATATATATATATATATCTGAGGAAGTAATATTTGAGATCTGATGACTGAACAACAGGGAAGTGGCAAACAGACTACCCCCAATCACCTCCTACTGCCTTCATCACTACCACTGTAGACTGAGCTACTATTACCTCTTGCCTGGATTTCTTAAGTCTTCTCATTGGTCTCTTAGGCTCTTACGTCTTTACTCTATGCTCTACTAATGTCAATCAAATCATACAGCTCTTCAATCCCCAGGAGCTATCAATCATACCAAGCATAAAACCAAAATCCTTATTCTGGACCACAAGCTGGACACGTTCTACTTCCTGGCTACTTCTCAGTCCACATTCCCTAAGTACCTTCTCCTATACAAATCTCCTTGCTGATCCTCAAACATGCCCAGCACATAGGAGTCTCACTATTTCTGCTAAGTATTCCCTCTACATAGAATCCTCTCCTAGATGCTCAAGTGGCTCATTTCATCTTTTCCTTCAGTCTCTGTTCAAATGCCATTTCCCCAAAATAGCCATTCTTTATCTCATGATATAAAGCTCTCATATCCTCTAGTTCTTTCCTTAATTTATTTCCTCACAATACTTAGTACTAGCATAATATATATTCATCTATACATCTAGTTATTACTTTTGTCATCCACTGAAATGAAAGCTCCACTAGGGCAGAACTTTATCCTGTTCGCTACAGTATCCTTAGGGCCCGGCACATAGTAGGCAGTCAATAAATACTTTATTGAATTTCTCAGGAGAAGCAACATACTTAAAAGCGTTAAGGTAGAAAGAAATAAAAGAGTGAGTTCGGTTAGCTTAAACTTGGACTGTGAATTGTGTGTATGGAAGAAATATGAGACAGGAGTCTGAAAATGTGGATAAGGCCATGAAGCAATACCTTAAATCTCGCTTAGGACTGTAACTTAATCTCTGAGACAAATGAGACCTCAAAGGCCAGGAAGTATTATGGTCAGCTCTGTAACTCTGGCTAGTTTCCTAAGTTGGTTAAACAATACTAGAAGCTCCTGCAATTATATAGAAAATGACAATATGGGGGTTCCTGGGTTGCTCAGTCAGTTGAGTGTCCACCTCCAGCTCAGGTCATGATCTTGGGGTCCTGGGATCAAGCTGTGTCTTGGGCTCCCTGCTCAGTGGGAAGACTGCTTCTCCCTCTCTTTCTGTCCCCACCCTCCCCAATGCTCTCATGTGCACTCTCTCTCTAAAAAATAAATAAAATCAGGACACCTGGGTGGCTCAGTTAAAAAATAAATAAAATCTTAAAAAAAAAAAAAAGACATTTTGGGAATTGGAATGGAAAGAAATCTAAATAACTGTGGGAACTATATGGGAAAAAGGGAGTGAAGGAGAATGGAGAATTTGATATACTATAAATCACATTATCAGAGAAAGTTAAAGATGACCCCTAATTTCTCATACGGCCATCTGGATAGATAGAGTTGGATCCACTGAGAGAGTGAAACATAGAGAAGAAACAAGTCTGACAGGGAGCAAGGACATAATATGAGTTCAATATGAGACACAGTACATTTGAGATGTCTGGAGGCATACAACTAGAAATTCATCAGGCAACAGGACACACAGGTCTAAAACAAAGAAAACACATCTGGACTGGAGAGTAAGACTGGGAGATATTAGGGTGTGGATAATAACTAAATACATGCAATGTATAAAATCACCAGAGGTCAAGTGAAGAGTATGACCACAGAAAGAGGGCCTAGGACCTAACTCTTAAGAAATGCCAATATCTGAAAAGATGACAAAAGACATTATCTAAAAGGAAATATAAATAATATTCATTTGGGGCGCCTGGGTGGCTCAGTGGTTAAAGCCTCTGCCTTTGGCTCAGGTCATGATCCCAGGGTCCTGGGATCGAGCCTCACATCAGGCTCTTTGCTCAGCAGGGAGCCTGCCTCCTCCTCTCTCTCTCTGCCTGCCTCTCTGCCTACTTGTGATCTGTCTGTCAAATAAATAAAAATCTTAAAAAAAAAAAATGCAGGTCATTTAAAAAAAATAATATTCATTTAAGAATAACACAGAGCAGTATTTCATACACTGTAATTTTTGAAAAATGCATCCACTATGACTAAATTTGCAAGGCATGCCTGAAGTATATTTTTTTATCCTTAATCATTCAACAGAGATCTTCACATTTACCCCTGGATTCTGTAATTTACATTGATTTAGTAGTTTACCCCCAATAATGCTTACTAGTAAACTACCAAATATTTGCATATGTTTGGATATAAGCATTAAAAAGTGCATAAGCCAAAGCACTGACTTTTACCTGCAGAATTTTTCTGTAGCAAAATTTTTCAACAGGCTTATTATTCTAAATATTCTATACTTCTACAGCATTTTAAAATGTTATGATATATACACAAACACTAAAAAAAAACCTCAAAATTATAAGCAATATGAAAGGAAAAAGTACGACATTTATCCAGAAATATTAGTTGGAAAAATGATAGCTTTATAAGCACACAGATTTTTAATTCAATACTTTCACATTTATTCTTAATGAAGTTCATTCCAAAATAGCAGTTGCTTTTGGTCTCTTTTTTTTTTTTTTTTAGATTTTATTTATTTATTCGACAGAGAGAGAGATCACAAGTAGGCAGAGAGGCAAGCAGAGAGAGAGGAGGAAGCAGGCTCCCTGCAGAGCAGAGAGCCCGATGCGGGGCTCGATCCCAGGACCCTGAGATCATGACCTGAGCCGAAGGCAGCGGCTTAATCCACTGAGCCACCCAGGTGCCCCTGCTTTTGGTCTCTTAAAGGAAAGCCGTTAATTCAAGTACTCCAAATACCCACCACTGCAATAGTTCAAAAATTTCCCTTCATACAAAGTATTTAATATATTTACAAATGCCATTTATAATTAAGTCTTTTCAACCGAAAATTTCAAATAAATTCATTCCAATTTTTGTTGAATGGCTTACACCAAATTTTAACAAAAGGACATATTATGCAAATTTTAAAAGATTACCTAGTACCCAAACAATTACCATACCTTGAAACATGTTTAAAAGCCTCCACTATAACCGGTGCAAAATCTTTTGTAAACTCTGGCCCCTTCCTTTTGCTGTTCTGAATAACATCATTGGCTAGGTAGAGAAAAGTAAGCTTCCTGTTTGGTTTGGCTGAAAAATTAAAAAAAAATTTTTTTAATTAAAAATCTACTTAAAATATCCTCATTTAACTTGGACAAACTTTCTCAATATCTGAATCAACAAACCTACTAACCTTTATGTAACATGTTCAACTCTAGCTTCTCATTCTACCACCAAACTTATCAAGTCACTATTCTTTAACTCACTAGAGGTTTCTATAGTTTCTGGAAATACATCATGAGAGGGGGAAAAAAAAAAGGACTCAGTAGGAGGAATTAGTCAACAATTAGTTTCCTTGACTTACTAAGCTGCCCAAACTACTTACCTTTGATTCCTGTCTTATCACTGTTCCCAAATGAGCAGTTTTATACACCAAAATCCTCAGGTCTGTAAAAATGCATCTCTGTGAATCAATCTGTACTAAATTTTGTTAAAACTATTTAACACTACATGAAATATAGATTATCTGAAATAAGATGGTGACTGGACATGTTAAGATGGTACCCTAAAGACTGAATATATGACTGTTTTAATAACCACACAGATTTTATTTTTTTTAATTTTTTATTTATTTCTTATTTTTTTATAAACATATAATGTATTTTTATCCCCAGGGGTACAGGTCTGTGAATCGCCAGGTTTACACACTTCACAGTACTCTCCATAGCACATACCCTCCCCAATGTCCATAACCCCCCTCCCCCTCTCCCAACCCCCCCTCCCCCCAGCAACCCCCAGTTTGTTTTGTGAGATTAAAAGTCACTTATGGTTTGTCTCCCTCCCAATCCCATCTTGTTTCATTTCTTCTCCTATCCCCCTAATCCCCATGTTGCATCTCCATGTCCTCATATCAGGGAGATCATATGATAGTTGTCTTTCTCCGATTGACTTATTTCACTAAGCATGATACCCTCTAGTTCCACCCACATCGTCGCAAATGGCAAGATTTCATTTCTTTTGACGGCTGCATAGTATTCCACTGTGTATATATACCACATCTTCTTTATCCATTCATCTGTGGATGGACATCTAGGTTCTTTCCATAGTTTGGCTATTGTAGACATTGCTGCTATAAACATTCGGGTGCACGTGCCCCTTCGGATCACTATGTTTGTATCTTTAGGGTAAATACCCAGTAGCGCAATTGCTGGGTCATAGGGTAGCTCTATTTTCAACATTCTGAGGAACCTCCATGCTGTTTTCCAGAGTGGTTGCACCAGCTTGCATTCCCACCAACAGTGTAGGAGGGTTCTCCCTTCTCGGCATCCTCGCCAGCATCTGTCATTTCCTGACTTGTTAATTTTAGCCATTCTGACTGGTGTGAGGTGATATCTCATTGTGGTTTTGATTTGTATTTCCCTGATGCCAAGTGATGTGGAGCACTTTTTCATGTGTCTGTTGGCCATCTGGATGTCTTCTTTGCAGTGTCCTCTGCCCATTTCTTGATTGGATTGTTTGTTCTTTGGGTGTCGAGTTTGCTAAGTTCCTTATAGATTTTGGACACTAGCCCTTTATCTGATATGTCGTTTGCAAATATCTTCTCCCATTCTGTCAGTTGTCTTCTGATTTTGTTAACTGTTTCCTTTGCTAACCACACTGATTTTAAAGTTACCATTAAATTATTGTAAAATTATTGTAAAATAAGAGTACAAAATGTAAAATACGTTGAAAGAGACTTCAATTAATTATGTGTGTTTTGTTTATGAAATAAAATTTCCCAAGCTAATAGAGTAAATGTTAGGGAGACCAAATGGGCAGTTTAGATTTTCAACCACTTTGGATTACACAACTATTTTTTTAAGATTTTTTTGTTATTTATTTATTTGACACAGACAGAGATCACAAGTAGGCAGAGAGGCAGGCAGAGAGAGAAGGGGAAGCAGGCTCCCTGCTAAGCAGAGAGCCCAGGACCCTCCCTGAGATCATGACTCAAGCCAAAGGCAGAGGCTTAACCCACTGAGCCACCCAGGCTCCCCTGGATCACACACCTTAAATAACTGAATTCATCTAGACAAAAAGATGTCTCTTCTCACAATATTCCATGGATGTAGTCATCCTTCTAAAAAAATTGAAGAAATTTCCCCAATTGTGGGCCAGAATATATTCTTACTAGTTACAATGTTAAATTGTATAGTATTAAGTCCGACCCAAATAAGAGTCATACATGTAAGTAAATTTAATTAGTGGAACATGTCTTTTATATAGACTATTTTCATAATGTAATTTTACTAGGATTAAATATGAATTATTCAAATAGTACAGTTATATTCAGAAACACTGTACTCTGTGGCATCCACATTCAATGGTGGAAACTTATGGTCAGGACTGATAATTGAGAGCTCAATTTATGTGGGCCAGCTTAGTGGATTTAAGACAAAATAGGCAGGCTACTTTGGGCCTTCTAGATTTGAATATTCAGTTTAATCATCCAGTAAAATTAAAAGCCACTTCTAGTTCACCATCTTTCTTGGGAGGAAACTAGTGACACACACAACCTTCTTACAAGAAACTAAAATACTGAGTCAGAAATGACCAGACTTTACAAATCTGTGCCATCCATTGCATAGTCTCATTTGCCTATCTAAAGATAGGGCCCACTACTCTGCTTTTGAAAGTTCTGGAACAGAATTAAGATATGGAAGAGATGGCAATAACAAAGTCCAACTTCTGATTCTTTTTGCTCTTGTCCAGTTAGAGAAACCATTCAGTATAACTGATTAAGAGATCATCTTCTCATGAAGATGACCATAATGACAACTTTCCCAATATTCCATCCTGTCTCTTTTTTACCTATCCCTACCCAAAGAAAATCCCACCCAACGAAAAGGTTAATATTACTTTTACTATGGGTTACACACTATTATTCTAAGCACTTTACATGTACTACCTAATTTACTCCAAATAATGTAAGGTGCCATCACTACCTGCATTTGGCAGTTTAACAAATAGGCATCAAAAGGATTATCTGCCCATAATGAGATATCCAGGAAGGGATCAGCCAGGATTTGAATCTAAAGTCCAACTCCTAAGCATTCTGTCTTAACTGGACTATGCCTCTTATGACTATGTTATAAATGAAAGGTTGCTATCTTTTGCAAAGATCAAGTAGTGACTCAACCAAAATATTTTAGAATATTAACAGCACTATTCACAACAGCAAAAGGTAGAAGCAACACAAGTATCCACTGACGGATAAATGAATAAACAAAATGTGGTAGTCCATACAAATGGAATCATGACACATGCTACAACATGAATGAACCTAGAGGATATTACGCTAAGTGAAGCAAGCCAGTAAACAAAACAAAACAAAAAAAACTACTATATGGTTCTGTTCCTATGAAGTACCTAGAATAAATTCAGAGAGACAGAAACTAAATGGTAACTGCAAAGGGCTGGGGGGAGAAAGTCACAGAGAGTTATCGTTTAATGGGTATAAAGTTCTAGTTTTATAAGATGAAAAGAATTCTGGAAATAGATGGTGATAACGGTTGCACAGTAGTGTGAATATATCCAATACCAATAAACTGAACACTTAGAAATGGTTAAAATGGTAAATTTATTACGTACTATACGTACTATTACACTCAAATTTAAAAATGTGTATTTTAGGGCGCCTGGGTGGCTCAGTGGGTTAAGCCGCTGCCTTCGGCTCAGGTCATGATCTCAGGGTCCTGGGATCGAGTACCGTATCGGGCTCTCTGCTCAGCAGCGAGCCTGCTTCCCTCTCTCTCTGCCTGCCTCTCTGTCTACTTGTGATCTCTCTCTGCCAAATAAATAAATAAAATCTTTAAAAAAAATGTGTATTTTATAATACCTTTAAATCCATGGGCTATCATCTCTTAAAATAATTTAGAATGGTTTCTACAATGTACATCAAAGCAAAAATTTACAAGCTTTCAAAATATATTTCCCAGTATATTCCAAAAAAAAAAAACCAAAAAAACAAAAAACAAAAAAACACAAACCAAAACTACAGCATGGATTTGGTATGAGATCCAAATTTCAAAACATTATTTTCCTTTTTTTCCCCTTGTAGAACTCAAGCTAAAATATGAGAAATACCTAGAAACTGCCATAATGGATACTCTTCTCCAAATTTTCAGTAAAAACACTTACTTCCATCTAAAACTATGTGTATCTTCATATAGGGCAAAAATAAACTAATGGAACTTATCACAACAAGCAGTTCCAGAAGAAAATCACAATTTTTTTTTTAAAAGATTTTATTTATTTGACAAAGAGAGAGAGATCATAAGCAGGCAGAGAGAGAGGGGGAAGCAGGCTCCCCGCCGAGCAGAAAGCCCAATAAGAAGCTCAATCCCAGGACTCTGGGATCATGACCTGGGCCGAAGACAGAGGCTTAACCCACTGAGCCACCCAGGCGCCCCACAAAAATGATTTTCTAGTGAACTTTGATAATAACAGAGCCACAAACTGTTATTAAAGCATACAAAATTAACAGAAAGAGCAAACAAACCATTTCATAATTCCTTAAAGTAAAAACTCTGTTGGCAATAAAATGTAATGCTTAAAACTGGGTCTGACCTAATTACTTCCTTTATTTTTATTGTCACAGGGTTCCTTATAAAAACAATTATTTTCTAATTCTATTCAATTTAAATAGCATTTATTTTATGTTTGCTATGTGCCAGGGACCATGCCAGGCACTGACCTTTCCTGTTCAATCAAGAGTTTTCAAGCTCTATATAGACTGGCACATGACAGGTCACATCACTAAAAATGTGAGTTCTCTTTATTCCTTCTCTCCACTAATGTATCACGCCAACATTGGAAGCAATCATAAATATAATATTACAACCCAGTGTATCTGTATGTGTGTATACTGCTATTTTTGTGCCAATAAAGTATAACCAAATAAGGACCAGGCAATATTTACATTGGGAGGAACAATTTTCTCTCTCACCTCTCTGAACTAAAAGTTCTAAGCTACAGCAGGTATTAAGTATAGCTCCTTGTCCTTGGACTTTGTATGTGAACAGGTAAATCAAAACAAATAAATAATAACAGAATCTGGCTAGCTAATATATGAAGACATAATATTACCTAAAATGTTGAGCATATCCCCTAAAAGGGCAATACAAATTCAGTTCATCACATAAGTAAGAAACAGCTACATAATAATTCACAATTAGACGATATGAAACAAACTTTGCCAGTCAAAGGACTACATAAATGCCACCTAGTTTCAGCAATTCATTATCAGTTCAGAATCTAGTTTTACTTATTCATAATCAGAAAGTGAGAGCTTTGGAGCACCTGGGTAGTTCAGCCGGTTGAGCAACTGACTCAGTTTCTGAGTCAGGTCATGATCTCAGAGTCATGGGTCTAAGCCCCATGTTGGGCTCCCACACTGGGCACAGAGTCTGCTTGGGATTCTTTCCCCTTCTCCCACTCTCTCCCCTTTGCTCCTTCCCTCGATTGCATATGTTCTTGCTCACTCTCTCCAAAATAAATAAATACATAAATAAATAAAATCTTTCAAAAAGTGAGAGCATCATTACTTATTTTCTTACAACTGTACAAACCATATATGCCTATTCATTTTGATATAAAGCAGAATATCATAATTTAAGGTAATCACCCATGTTTTTATGGTGACTGAACTTTAAAACCACACTAGATGACAATGCGAATAAATACAACAGCTAAAATTTTACTGTGTTATCTATTAACACAAGAACCTCTTTGCAGAGGAAGCTACTACATGGGAAAGCAGCAAAAAAAACCTGAATAAATGAATATATACACACAGACACACCCACATGCCAATGAACACTACTATAGCTCTTATAGGAGGAAATCAAAAGAAAAGCCATTATCTTGAATCAAAAATTTACTAAAGACTTACTAACAACTG
The DNA here is from genome assembly GCF_922984935.1 of Meles meles. Taxonomy (NCBI): domain Eukaryota; kingdom Metazoa; phylum Chordata; class Mammalia; order Carnivora; family Mustelidae; genus Meles; species Meles meles. Next base: position 59,324,391 of record NC_060077.1, read on the forward strand.
CGGGAGAGCCTCATTTAATTCCCTGGTAAACTGATTACTACTATAAACTACAAGACATGTTCATATAGATGAACAACAGTTGGTTATACGGCAGAAACTGCTTTAACTCTGCCACAGAAAGTGCGCAATCCACAGGTGATTCATGAATAGATTCTATCTGTCCGAGACAGAACCAAGAGTTCAGTCAGACACAGCTGTCTGAAAAATGAAGGGGATAAAGCCAGTGTATTCCCGTACCACTGAAACAATGCCTCAGACTTTTGGCAGCCCATCTCTTGCTTTAAAACCCTTCAAAGAGGGGCGCCTGGGTGGCTCAGTGGGTTAAAGCCTCTGCCTTCGGCTCAGGTCATGATCCCAGAGTCCTGGGATCGAGCCCCGCATCGGGATCTCTGCTCAGCAGGGAGCCTGCTTCCTCTAATCTCTCTCTCTGCCTGCCTCTCTGCCTACTTGTGATCTGTCTGTCAAATAAATAAATAAAATCTAAAAAAAAAAAATAAAAGTTTAAAACCCTTCAAAGATTATTCTCCAGATAACACTATAAACCCTTAATAGACAGTAAAGGCCCCAAAAATGTCTGTCTCTGCCCTCTATACTATTCTCTCTTCATGCCCAATACAACTACTCCTCTAACTTCCCCAATTCCCACCCATCCTTTAGACCTCAGTTCAGGAGATTCCTCTGTTTCTCCTGCACCACTCAGTACACAACATTAGGCAATGCCGATATGCTCTCAGTGCACCCCATTCTTTCCTATACAGCACTTATTCCAACTACAACTACTTCCATTTAATCTACCTAATGCTTCCCAAATAAGCTAAGCTTCATCGAAAGCAACAACTGTCACTCTATCTACCCATCTATGGTGGAATTAAACCCAGCAGTTGATTCAAAATTTGTTAGTTATTTACTAAATCAGTAATTTTTGGCCTAAACCTCTTCCTTTAATTATTTGTTCCACTAAGCTGGTTTCTGGTTTTAACCTCACCCAGCATAGCTGAAGGGGGAAAAATGTAAAATTACACTGCTCTCAGAAAACTCAACTTCAAATTCAGACTATGAAAGACAAACTTTCTTTCATATCTAGCTAATCTTGCATATTTTCAAAGTACTGAGTTCAAATATTTTTTTCTCTTCCTCCATTCTAGAGCTCTCACAAATCAATAATCTACAGAAAAATGGGCTAATGTGAATGGAAGGATGAAAGGAACACAAATATTAACTTTTGAAACCAATTATTTTCCACCTATTAGACTGATCAAGATCAAAGTCTGACACTAACTAAAGTTTGCAAAAGTATACTAAGATTATCACCTTTAGATACCTTCAGACACTGGTGGTTAATATATACTAATGCAACCTCTTAGAAAATTAATTTAGCAATACCCGTGAAAAGTGTAAATGCACAAATCCCTTGACCCTGCAAATTTCATGTCTAGGAATTTACCCTATGGATATATTATCATAATTGCACAAAGAAATCACTATGGATACACATAACAAGACATAACTAAATAAATCATACTATATCCATACAACCCAATACTCTACAGCTGTTCAAAAATGAGACAGAGGGGCACCTGGGTGGTTCAGTCAGTTAAGTGTCCAACTTAATTTTGGCTCAGGTCATGATCTCAGGTCGTGGGATCAAGCCCAGTGTCTGGCTCGGTGGAGTCTGCTTGAGATTCTCTCTCCCTCTGCCTCTGCCACTCTCACCCCCCCCCCCAAAAGAGAGAGAGAGAGAGAGAAATTTATATATTGATACGGAAAGGTGTCTCAGACACAGTGGTTAAGTTACACACATTCACACAAATACACAGTAGACAGACTTACTTTAGGGAAGATCAAGATCTGGGAAATAATTTTGGGAGGGGTATGTGTCAAGAGTAACCAACAAAGATTTAAGTAATAAAGGGAAAACACATGGGGGACCTAGGTGGCTCAGTGGGTTAAGTGACTGATTCTTGATTTTGATTCAGGTCCTGATCTTGGGGTCATGAGATTGAGCCCCACATCAGGCTCCCTCTCCTTCTCCCCCCGCCACCATGCACTCTCTCTCTAAAATAAGTAATTTTTTAAAAAAATAAAATAAAGGGAAAACACGTGAGTTATATATTCAATAATTAACTTGGGCCTACATGCTGAAAAGGGCTTCTGGGTAGTGCTCACTTGATGCTCCAATTTGACTTTGTCTTATAGGTACACGATCTCTCGAATTTCAATAGTTGGTAGAAAAACAGAATGAAACAAAACAAAACAAAAAGAACACCCAGACCCAAGCAAATGGACATCTTCCCCAGTCTAATAGGTCGAAGTCAATTCAAGTTCCTGAAATAATTTCAAAAATTTTTATTTTAGTATATGCAACAAATGAATTTTTAAAATCTTGAAAAGAACAAATTTGATCCCAGACCATCAGACGACTGCAGAAGACACTGTCAACTGGAAGAGTTCTGGAAGAATACACATCATACAGTTTATTCACATTACACTTCTACAGCAGGACTGAGATTAAAACTTTTCTGCTCTTACAAGGATAGTATTTTTAAAATAATACTGTGGAATTTCCACAGTCACTATGGAAAACAGTATGGAGCTCCCTCAAAAAATAAAAAATAGAATTACCGTATGATTTAATAATTCCACTACTGGGTATTTACCCAAAGAAAACAAAAGCACTAATTCAAAAAGATTTATGTACCCCTATGTTTACTGCAGCATTATTTACAACAGCCAAGATATGGGGGCACCTGGGTTGTTCAGCAGGTTGATCATCCAACTCTTGATTTCAGCTCAGATCATACTCTCAGGGTTGTGAAATCAAGCCCCATGTCCAGGCTCAGCAGGAAGTCTACGTGAGATTTTCTTCCTCTCCTTTTACCCCTGGCCCTAACATGCTCTCTTTAAATAAATAAATAAATCTTTTTAAAAAATTGCCAAGATATGGGAGCAACCCAAGTGTCAACTGATGGATAAAGAAGATGGATATACTGTGGAATATTTATCGGCCATAAAGAAGAATAAAATCTTGCCATCTGCAACAATACAGATGAACCTAGACAGTATAATCCTAAATTATGATTTCACTCATACAGAACTTAAGAAACAAAACAAAGGGAAAAAAAGAGACAAACATAAAATCAGACTTTTAAATACAGAGAACAAACTGGAGATTGCTGGGGAGAGGTGGGTGGGAGGACAGGTGAAAAAGATAAAGAGGTTTAAAAGTACACTTACCACAATGAGCACTGAGAATTGTATAGAATTGCTGAATTACATTCTACACCCAAAACTAATAATACTGTGTTAATTATACCTGAATTTAAAAAATACATGACTATTTTCTTATAACTAGGCACTGCTCTTAAAGTTTGTTGTGTTTATCTAATTTAATCTTCAAAACAACCCTACACAGTAAGTTATTACCTGCATTTATCAATGAAACGATTATTTAAAAGGCATTCAAAGAAATGCACTGAAATCGATCAGCAATCCCAGAACCCATACTGTGGTCCCTACACATTTTGGAAATAAAAGCAGGAAATGCGTAAGATGAGCCCGGCATAACTTGTCAATGATAGAAAGCTATTTAAAAATTACTGGGGTTGTATCCAAAGGACATGGGTGACCCTCTAAGAGGTTGCCACTGGCAAAAGAGCATCAAAAAGAATGACTTAGGGGCACCTGGGTGGCTCAGTGGATTAAGCTGCTGCCTTCAGCTCAGGTCATGATCTCAGGGTCCTGGGATCGAGCCCCGCATCGGGATCTCTGCTCCGCAGGGAGCCTGCTTCCTCCTCTCTCTCTGCCTGCCTCTCTGCCTACTTGTGATCTCTCTCTCTGTCAAATAAATAAATAAAAAAATATTTAAAAAAAAAAAAAAAAAGAATGACTTAGAGGGGCACCTGGCTGGCTCAGTCGGTTAAGTATCTGCCTTCTGCTTAAGTCATGATCCCCCTGTTATTCCTTATAAGACCCCTGGGCCTTATTTGGAAAGTCTTTTCACTATACAAGACTAGACAGAACTATAAATGCATGTTTTCCTAACATAATTCCATAGCTGATTTTTTTCCAGTGTTGTACCTTTAACCGGATTAACTTTAAATATGGTATTGAGCAGAAATCTAAGAATCATTTCTTAATATTCTAGTTCTTCTCCCATAAATATAAAGTGTCTTATTTACCAAATGCCTGCATAAAATGGGTTTCCTCTTAAGTGTCTACTCTGCTCCTTTCATACATATTTCTCTTCCTGTAATGACATCATAGTTTTCTAACTTCGATGCCTTTAGAGGCTATGCAGATACCTAAAAGAGCACAGTATTTCCATTCTGTTCTCTCTTCAACATTGTCAAAATTCATGGGGCACCTGGGTGGCTCAGTCAGTGAGGTGTCTGCCTTCGGCTCAGGTCATGATCTCAGGGTCCTGGGATGGAGCCCCATATTTGGCTCCTAAGCAGGGAGCTGGCTTCTCCCCCTCCCTCTGCCTGCCACTCTCCTGCTTGTTCTCTCTCTCTAATAAATAAATAAAGATCTTTAAAAAAAAAAAAAAGTCAAAAATCACAAGACAAAAATTAAAAATTGGCTTGGCTCTTCTTCCACATTTACTTTTCCCAATGACCTCTAGAGTTAGTTAAATTTCTTGTAAAAGAACAAATTTCTTATAGACTGCCCTGAATTTACAAATTAATTTGGGAATAACTGGCCTTTTTGCAGAGTATTTTTACTTAGCAATTTAACATACTATTTTGCTGTTTTAAACTTTACAAGTGTGTATTTTAAAGCAATAAAAACTAAAAGTGTTTAGCATAGCTATAATAAAATAAGTTTGTTAAAATACTAATACAACATACAAACCAGAAAGTATCTTATAATATCTAAGACAAGAAAACATTAGTAAAAATACTAGTCTCCGAGTTTCAAGTGATATGTCTCAGTTCCAATATAAAGACCAGTTTGTAGGGAATTTGTGTTTCCAGGAAGATGGAGCAGATGTAGTTTTCCCTATTTCTCCTGCAAAGTACAACTACAAATTCTGGGCGTTATAAATAAAACCAAACATAAGAAACAAAGGCAGACAGGGTAGGAATCTTTGGGTCAGTTCTTAGAGTTTTCTTTTTGCCTTTAAGTCAGCAACCCAGAAATCCTAACAGGTGCCAACATAAAAAGTTCCAACACAAACTTTTCATTCTAACCAAATGACCAGGAAAAGAGAAGCCTAGAAAGACAGGAAACTTTTGGGTAATAATCAATCTACTCTAGCCAAACACCACAGGGAAAAAAAATAAATAAAACAGCACAAAAAACTGTGCCCCGCCCACATCCACACTAACAAAGGCTAACTGGGAAGCCAGGCTGTGATGTGGAGCCCATCACCTCTCCGGAGTGGTGTCAGAGAAGGCAAAGATAAGGAGGCCTGGACTTCCATTCCCATCCAGCAGTAAGAAGGCACTGCCCCTTGGGATGGAGTCACAGGAAGCCTAGAGGAGAGCCAGGACTTCCACAATGGCCCAGCTGTCCTAAGACCCACATTCCTAACCACCAGTCTGTGGTGTCAGCCAAACTCCCACTTGCACACAACAGTAACGAAGAGTAACTCCCTCCTGTGATGGGGTAATGTCCTAGAAATTCAGATAAAACGTTATTAAATAAAGTCCAGATTCTCAAACAAAATCTTTCTCAAACACAAAATATGGATCAAGCAAATATCACTCATTATACCAAGAACCAAAGGGATCTAAAATTGAATGAAGAAAGACTATCAACAGATGCTAATACTACGGTGACAAAGATACTAGAAGTATCTGACAAAAATTTTAAGCCAGTCATCATAAGAATGCCTCAACTAGCATACACAAATATCCTGAAAATACAAACTTATCAAAATTTGTGGAATAAGGGGCACCTGGGTGGCTTAGTGAGTTAAAGCCTCTGCCTTCAGCTCAGGTCATGATCTCAGGGTCCTGGGATCGAGCCCCAAATCGGGCTCTCTGCCTGCCTCTCTGCCTACTTGTGATCTCTGTCAAATAAATAAAAATTTAAAAAAAAAAATTGTGGAATAAAACTGAAGCAGGGCTGAGAAACTTTTAGCACTAAATGCATATAATGGAAAAGATAAACAAGTCCCGAATCAATAATCTAAACTCCCACCTCAAAAACCTCAAATAAGAGCAAAATTAACCCAAGAAAACAGAAAGAGAAAACAATAAAAACAGAAATTACTGAAACTAGAACAAAAACAGAAGAAAAAGAATCCATGAAAGACAAGCTGTTTTCTCCCCAAGTTTTACTGAGATTTAACTGACATACATCACTATACATCAAGTTTAAGGTGTACAGCATAATGGTCTGACTTACATACACCTTGAAACACTTAATGCGGGTTCCTGGGTGGCTCAGTGAGTTAAAGCCTCTGCCTTCAGCTCAGGTCATGATCCCAGGGTCCTGGGATGGAGCCCCAATAGGGCTCTGTGCTCAGCAGGGAGCCTGCTTCCCCCTCTCCCTCTCTGCTTGCCCCTCTGCCTACTTGTGATCTCTGTGTGTCAAATAAATTAATAAAATCTTAAAAAAAAAAAGAATGCAATAAGTTTAACATCCATCATCTCATATAGATGCAAAAAAGTTTTTTTTCCTTATGATAAGAACTCTTAGGATTTACTCTTAAAAACTTTCATTTATATAATACAGCAAGATAAACCAGTCACCATGTTGCACATTGCAGTCCTAGCATTTACCTACCTTGAAAACTCGAAGTTTGTACCTTTTGACCCCTTCTTCCAATCCCCTTCCCACCTCTGGTAACCACATCTTTGATGTTTCACTGAGTTTCTAATTCTAGGGTTGTTGTTGTTTTTTTTTTTTTTTTAAGTTGTGACATTTAAATAAGATCATACAGTACTTGTCTTTTTCTGTCTGACTTATTTCACTTAGCATAATGCCCTCCAGGTCCACCCATATCACAAATGGCAACATGTCCTCATTTTTTTTTTTTTTAAGATTTATTTATTTGACAGATAGAGATTACAAGTAGGCAGAGAGAGAGAGAGGAGGAAGCAGGCTCCCAGCCAGGCAGAGAGCCCGATGCAGGGCTCGATCCCAGGACCCTGGGATCATGACCTGAGCTGAAGGCAGAGGCTTTAACCCGCTGAGCCACCCAGGCGCCCCCATGTCCTCATTTTTATAGCTGAATAATATTCCACTGTGTATATATACAATAATTTCTTTATCCATTCATCTGAGGATGAACACTTAGGTAGTTTCCATGTCCTAGAGACTGTAAATAATACGGATATTAACATGGGGGTGCAGATACCTTCTCAAGTCAGCATTTTCATTTCCTTTGGATACATCCCAGAAGTGGAACTGCTGCATCATATGGGAACTCTATTTTTAATTTTTTGAGGATCCTCTATACTGTTTTCCATAGTAATTGTATCAGTTTATAATCCCACCAACAGTGCACAAGGGTTCCCTTTCTTCCAAATCCTCTCTAGCATGTGTTATCTCTTATCTTTTTGATGATGGCCATTCTAGCAGGTGTAAGGTGACACCTCATTGTGGTTTTTATTTGCATTTTCCTAATAATTAGTAAAGCTGAGCATCAAAGAGCTGTTTCTTTGAAAATATGGATTAAAAAAAAGAAAAGAAAATATGGATAGAATTGACAAACTTTTACCAAGAATGACAAGGGGAAAAGGGGACAACACAAATTTTCAGTATCAGAAATATCATTACAGTCAATATGGATACTAAGGGCATACAATGAACAATCCCGGACACATAAATTTGACAATTTAGGTGAAATGGACTATACTTCCTCAAAAAAAAAAAACAAAAAAAAAAAACCCAGAACTACAGCAACTCACCCAATGTATGATACAGAAAATATAAATAGTCCTATGACACTTAAGAAAATTGAATATGTAATTTTTAAGTTCCCAAAAAAGGAAACTCTAGACCCAGATGGTTTCTGCTAAATACTTCTACCAAATATTTAAAGAATTTTAAAAATTCTATACAACCTCTTCCAGAAAGTAGGGGAAATTCATCTTATGAAGTCAGTGCTACTCTGATTTCAAAACAAGACACACAAACACACACAAAGTGGACCAGAAGTCCTTATGAATACAGATGTAAATATCCTTAACAAAACTTAGCAAATAGAATTCAGCAATATGAAGGGGCACCTGGGTGACTCAGCCATTAAGCATCTGCCTTCAGCTCAGGTCATGATCCCAGGGTCCTGGGATAGAGCCCTGCATCGGGCTCCCTACTCCATGGAAAGCCTGCTTCTCCCTCTTCCACTCCCCCTGCTTGTGTTCCCTCTTTTACTGAGTCCCTCTCTGTCAAATAAATAAATAAAATCTTAAAAAAAAAAAAAAAAATTCAGCAATATGTAAAAAGAATTCATAATCACAGAAAAGTGGGATTTTTGGTAGGGATGTACACTTGGCTCAAGATTTGAAAACTGATCAATAATACAGCATATTAAGACTAAATTTAGAAAATCACATGATCAATTGATGCAAAAAAGGCTTTTGAAAAATTCATCAACATTTTATTTTAAAATCTCTCAAAAACCAGGAATAGAGAGGAACTTCCTCAACTTGAGACAAAATCTAAAAATAAAACTACAGCTAATATTCTAATGGTGGAAGACTGACTTCTTTCCCAGTAAGGAAAAAAGACAAGGATGTCCACTCTCATTCTTACTCAACAGTGCTTGAAATGCCAGCAAGTTCAATAAGGTAAGAAAAAGAAAAACACAGAGGTCAAAGATGAAGAAATAAAAGCATACCCATTTGCAAATAACGTAAGTGTCTTCACAGGAAAATCCCAAGGAAACCTACCAAAAACTCCTATAACTAAGTATGTTCAACAGGGTCAGAGAAAAGATAAATGGTTAAAGGGGTGTCTGGGTGGCTCAGTGGGTTAAAGCCTCTGCCTGCGGCTCAGGTCATGATCCCGGGGTGCTGGGATCGAGCCCTGCATTGGGCTCTCTGCTCAGCGGGGGGCCTGCTTCCTCCTCTCTCCCTCTGCCTGCCTCAAATGCATAAATAAAGTCTCTTAAAAAAATTTAAAAAAAAATACAATACCATTTTAAACTGCTCAAAATAGCTGAAATACTTAAGTACGAAAACAATAAAACACATACAGGACTACATAATGTTGATTATAAACATCAATGAAGATCTAAGGAAATGGAAAGATGTGCCATATTTATGGGCTGGAAGACTTAAGGTAATAAAGATGTGAACTTCCCCTAAACCAGTATACAGCATTAAAGAACCCTTATCAAAATCTCATAAAGTAGCTTTTATTAATATAGATGAGATTATTCTAAAGTCTGTATAGAAGAGCAAAGGAACTAGCACAGCTAAACCAATTTTGAAAAAGTACGGGATGTGCTGGGAGTGAAGTGAATATAGCTATGAAATAGCTATGAAAGGGCAACAAAATTCCTTGCAGTGATGGAAATGTTCTTTATCTTTTTTTTTTTTTAAGATTTTTATTTATTTATTTGACAGACAGAGATCACAAGCAGGCAGAGAGGCAGACAGAGAGAGAGGAGGAAGCAGGCTCCCTGCCAAGCAGAGAGCCCGATGCGGGGCTCGAACCCAGGATCCTGGGATCGTGACCTGAGCTGAAGGCAGAGGCTTTAACCCACTGAGCCACCCAGGCGCCCCTGTTCTTTATCTTGACAATAATAATGTCAGTATCACAACTCTGCTATGCTTTTTATTCAAAATCTACTTTTTTGGAAATTACAAAAACTAGTTCTGCATGATGTTACTACTGGGGAAAGCTGGCAAAGGCCAAACAGGATGTAGTATTTACAACTGAATGCGAATCTACAATTATCTAAAAATATACAGTATTTTTAAAAATTTCACGTTAATATCTCTAGTTTCAGGGTTAAAAAATCACTACACAAGCAATGCCCATAAAAGGTAATTGGAATAAACTTCACATGGTATTTGCATACTATTTACAGACATTAATAGCAATGTCTTTGATTTCACCCCCAAGAGGATGTGAAAGCTAAAGTTTTAAAAATTAAAACTACTACTGTATTAAGTCAGGCAAGATTAAAATTAAGTAAAACAAAACTAACATAAAACACTCATGGTAACTATTAATCTGAGAGCAGTTTTCAAACTTCCTGCTCTCAGGACCCCTTTATACTCTTACCAATTATTGAGAACACCAAGAGATTTTACTCACATTGCTCATATTTATCAATGCTTACTTACATTATTAAAAATTAAAACAGACGAACCTTAAAATATTAGTTCATTTATAGTAGCAATAAAAAATTAGATGTTAACATAATGTTTAAAAAATGTATTTCCAGGGCACCTGGGAGGCTCAGTGGGTTAAAGCCTCTGCCTTTGCCTCAGGTCATGATCCCAGGGTCCTGGGATCCAGCCCCACATCGGGCTCTCTGCTCCACAGGGAGCCAGCTTCCTCCTCTCTCTCTCTCTGCCTGCCTCTTTGCCTACTTGTGATCTCTGTCTGTCAAATAAATAAATAAAATATTTTTTAAAAAATGTATTTCCAAAACTTAAAGGGTCCCGTCTTACATTTTTGCAAATCTTCAGCTCAAGAGAATACAGCTGGATTCTCATATCTCCTCTCCATGAAATAAACCATAGTAATGTTGTTTCAGTGAAAGTAATAAGAAAAAGGCAGGCTTTACCCAGATATAGTGAGTACAAGTATTTTATTTTTTTTTTAAAGATTTTATTTATTTATTTGACAGACAGAGAGATCGCAAGTAGGCAGAGAGGCAGGTGGAGAGAGAGGAGGAAGCAGGCTCCCTGCGGAGCAGAGAGCCCGACGCAGGGCTCGATCCCAGGACCCTGAGATCATGACCTGAGCTGAAGGCAGAGACTTACCCCACTGAGCCACCCAGGCGCCCCGAGTACAAGTATTTTAATAGCTATTACAGATAATAGTGGGCATTCTCAACAAATTCTATTTTTTAGATACTAAATTGTAATATGGAATCCTAAAATATATCAATCAACTTTAAAAACTGTTATGTTAAAATCCTTGTCTACCATGCTCTTTGAATGAATCTTTTACTCATGCATAATTTTGTAACATCATGTATTAGTCTTCTAAAAAGTACTGGTTCACAGTTACACAGACATTCCAACTACTGAAACATTTCATTAGGCGGTATCAAAAGTCCCATGTGTAAATATCATTATTGATTTCACTGGAAAAGAGTTTAAAAATATTGAGATGTTGTTAGGCTCAAGATGACACGTGCAACTTTTCCAAAAATCTATTCACAGATGACATGATTTTACTTACAGAAAACCCTAAAGATTCCACAAATAACAAACCTATTTAGCAAAGTTGCAGCATACAAAATCAGGACTCAAAATTCAGTTTCTATAAATTATATTAAACAACCCAAAAATGAAACTAAAGACAATTCCATTTATAATCAGATAAAAACAATAAATTTTTAGAAATAAATTTAACAAAGGAGGTGTAAGACTGGTACATGGAAAACTGTAAAACACTGCTGAAGGAAATGAAAGAAGACATAAATAAATTCAAATAGATTCCATGTCCACCAGTAGGAAGACTTACTATTGATAAGATAATACCTCTCAAAGTGACCTACAGATTAAATGGAAACCCTCCCCATGGCATTTCTGCAGAAATAAAAAACCCAACCTAAAACTCATATAGATTTTCAAGTGCTATAAAATGGCCAAAAGAATCTTAGAAAAGAAATTAATGTTGGAAGACTTGTACATCCTGACTGCAAAACTTACTAGAAAGCTACACAAATTGGAATAGTATTATACAGGCATAAATAGAGGGAAACAGATAAAGGAAAAAAATAGTCCAGAAATAAATGCTTACATACAGAATCATTAGTCATTATGGAAATACAAATTAAAACCCCAAGCAGAAGCGCCTGGGTAGCTCAGTCATAAAGTGTCTGCCTTCAACTCAGGTCATGATCACAGGGTCCTGAAATCAAGCCACACATCAGGAATCCCTCTGCCTGCTACTTCCCCTACTTGTGTGTGTGCTTGCTCTAACAAATAAATCAAATCTTTAAAAAAAAAATAAAAATAAAAACAAAACCCCAAGCAGATACCACTCCACATTCATTAGGATTATTTTCAAAAACAAAACCAAACAAAACGACACAAAAAATAATAAACTTTGGCAAGGATGTGCAGAAATTGGAACCATGCAGGACTCCTGGGTGGCTTAGTTGTTAAGCATCTGCCTTCAGCTTAAGTCATGATACATAGGTCCTGGGATCAAGTCCCGCATCGGGCTTACTCAGCAGAAGTCTGCCTCTGCCCCTGCCTGTGCTCTCTGACAAATAAATAAATAAAATCTTAAAAAAAAAAAAAAAAAAAGGAGAGAGAGCAAGAAATTGGAACCGCTGCAAGTGGGAATATAAAATGGTGCAGTTGCTGCAGAAAACAGTATAGTGGTTCCTCAAACAATTAAACATAGAATTATTGTATGACCCAGCAATTCCACTTCTGGATACATACTAAAAAGAAACAAAACGCCATTCCAACAAATATTTACACACCCATGTTCATAACAGCATTATATTGAACAGTCACAAGGCAAAAGCAACAGATGTGTCATCAACAGATGAATAAATAAAATGTGGTATATACATAAAATGGAATATTATTCAGCCTTAAAAAGATAAGAAATTCTGGCACATGCTACAACATGAATGAACCTTGCAGACATACGAAGTTAAATAAGCCAGTCATACACACAAAATAAATTATATGATTTCACTTATATGAAGTACCTACAGTAGTCAAATTCATAGAGTGTAGAAGCGTGGTTGCCAAGGGCTAGGAAAGGAGAGAATGGAGACTTATTTTTTAACGGGTATGGAGTTTCAGCTTGGGAAAATGAAAAGAGGTCTGGAGATGGATGGAGATCCCAGTTGCAAAACAATGCGAAAGTATATAATGCCACTGAACTGCTCATTTTAAAAATGATTAAAATGGGGGACGCCTGGGTGGCTCAGCAGGTTAAAGCCTCTGCCTTCAGCTCAGGTCATGTTCCCAGGGTCCCGGGATCAAGCCCCGCATCGGGCTCTCTGCTTAGCGGAGAGCCTGCTTCCTCCTCTCTCTCTCTCTGCCTGCCTCTCTGCCTACTTGTGATCTCTGTCTGTCAAATAAATAAATCTTTAAAAAAAAAATGATTGGAAGTTCTTAACAGATTGTAGTTTTGTCGTTTTGTGTTGCACGTTTTGAACTTGAGTGGAAATGGATCCCAACTGCTCTTGCTCTAGTGGTGGCTCTTGCACGTGCGCCGGCTCCTGTAAATGCAAGGAGTGCAAATGCACCTCCTGCAAGAAGAGCTGCTGTTCCTGCTGCCCCGTGGGCTGTGCCAAGTGAGCCCAGGGCTGTGTTTGCAAAGGGACGTCGGACAAGTGCAGCTGCTGTGCCTGATCCCGAGGAGCCCATTCCTGATGTAAATAGATCCACATGTACAAGTCTACAGTTTTCAAAACATTTTTTTCTTACTACCTGACCTGTCCGCTATATTCCTGTTTCTATGAAATATATGAGTTACAATAAAAAGTTAAATTAAAAAAAAAATGATTAAAATGGTAAATTTGTATTACATATACTTTACCACAATAAAGAAAGGTGCACAGTGCAAGCACAAACAGATATATACTCAAGGGTCAAGATATAACGAAATTAGTAATGTGAACTGCTTTGATTAGCAGTCAGGAATGTGATATATTTTTAGTTGTGAATGTGGTATGAAAAACATACTGAGTTTTAGTACAGAGTAGTCCCTCCGCCTTGATTAATACTTAAGTACTACCAGTTTTCACCCACATCAGCTTTTACACTATCATAGCACATGTTAACCATTAAAAGGGGAAAAATGTCTGTATTACGAAAATAATTTTTACCTGGTGGACTCATACACCTGCTAAAAGAATCTTGGTGATCCACCAGCCGAACTTTAAGAACACTACTCTAAGAACTGATAAATATAGGAAGAACAGAACAATATTACAGACCAAAAAAGCTAGAGATTTTCCAAGTCTTTCTCAATAAGGGAAATGTTTGTAACTGAAATTCATTATTTGCCTTAAGATGTCAGAAATTCCTAAATCAGGCACTGTCTTTAAAGGAAACAAGTGGTGCCTGGATGGCTCAGTTTTTAAGTGTCTGTCTTCGGCTCAGGTCCTGGGATGGAGCCCCACATTGGACTCCCAGCTCTGTGAGCCTGCTTCTCCCTCTCCCTCTGCCTGCTGCTCCCCCTGCTGTGCTCTCTCTCTGTCAAATAAATAAATAAAAGCTTTTTAAATAAATTAATTAATTAAATAAAAGCAAACCCTCTGCAATATTCCTTCCAGCTCTAGAAGTCTCAGATACTACATACTTTCCAACATTCGTTCAATAACTCATTCAACACATATTTACTGAGTATCTACCTTGTGCTAGATTCTGAGGCAACAATGGAATAGGCTCAGTCCTTCAGTATAAAGAAACTCACCACAGAACCATTAAAATACTGGACGACAAGTGCTATAACAATAACAATAGAAACTGCTTGGGAGGTTACACCACAGAATATGTCAGAGTTGGAAGACTTGGCAAATTTAAAGGTAAGACCACTGAAAGGGAGTCTGGGGAGCAGAAAGAAAAAGAATAAAGAAAAGTGAACAGAACCTAAGGGTTCTGGGGCACACCACCAATACAAGAGGAAGGTGCATAAAGGATATCTGAAGAAACAATGGCCAAAAATGCCACCAAATCTAGGAAAGACATGAATCTACAAATCCAAGCATCTCAATGAACCCTAAGTAGCATAAATTCAAACAGACCCACACTGAGACACGTTGTGAAAAGACTTTCAGAAGATAAAGAATTTTGAAAGCAGCAAGAAATGACTCACTGTCATGTACAAAGAAAGCTCAATAAGACTGACAGCCAACTTCTGAGCAGAAACTATAGAGGCCAAAAATAAGTAAGATGCCATATTTTTATAAAAAATTGCTGAAAGAAATCTGGCAAAACTATCCTTCAATATTGAAGAAGAAATTAAGACATTTTAAGCTAAACAAAACCTGAGGGAGTTTGCCACTAGTATACCTGTCCTACAAGAAATCTTAAAGGGACATTAGATAGTAACTAGAAGCCATAGAAAGATCATCAATAGAGGTAACTACATAAGTAAATATAGAAACCAGTATTAACATATGTCTTGGTCTGTAACTCTTTGTTTCCTATATGATTTAAAAGACAAATGCATAAAATAATAATTATAAGTCTGTTGATGGGCATACAACTTATAAAGATATAACTTGCGACAATAATAACATAAAGGAGGAGACAGCTGTATAGGAACAGTTTTTGTAGGCTACTGAAGAAAAGCTGGTACCAATCGAACTACACTGTTACAACTCCAGAATGTTCACTGGAATTTTTTTCCCCCTAAAAACACCTCATCCCAAAAACTAGGACTAGGAGCTATAAATGGACAATTATCTCTTTCTTCCTGGAGACTAAAGGAAGCTGCAGAAAGGAGTCATGAGATTGGGTGTAAAGCCTGCTTAAGATTCTCTCACTCCCTCTCTCTGCCC
The DNA here is from genome assembly GCF_922984935.1 of Meles meles. Lineage (NCBI taxonomy): Eukaryota > Metazoa > Chordata > Mammalia > Carnivora > Mustelidae > Meles > Meles meles. Next base: position 59,340,007 of record NC_060077.1, read on the forward strand.
CTCCCTCCTGCTTGCAGTCTCTGTCTCCAAAAAAAAAAAAAAAAAAAGGTATATAAAAGCACATAAATGTGCAAGGTGTTTGCATCACTTTTTTTTTTTTAAACATTTATTTATTTGAGAGAGAGCATGAATGAGGAGAAGGTCAGAGGGAGAAGCAGACTCCCTGTGGAGCTGGGAGCCTGATGTGGGACTCGATCCCGGGACTCCAGGATCATGACCTGAGCCAAAGACAGTCGCTTAACCAACTGAGCCATCCAGGTGCCCTTTGCATCACTTTTTCTGAGGAGAGTCTACGGCCATACCACCCTGAACGCGCCCGATCTCGTCTGATCTCGGAAGCTAAGCAGGGTCGGGCCTGGTTAGTACTTGGATGGGAGACTTTTTCTGAGGAGAAATTCATATAATATAAAATTAACCACATTAAAGTGTATAATTCAGTGGCAGTAAATGCATTCATAAGGTTGCACAACCATGACCTGCATTTAGTTCCAAAACATTTTTGTCATTCCCCCCAAAGATGACTTCAGACTCATTAAACAGCCATCCATTCTCCATTCCCACCCCCTCTTCCCAGCTCCTGGCAACCACTTTCCATCTCTGTAGATTTACTTACTCTGGATATTTCATACAAATGGAATCATAAAATATGTTACCTTTTGTGTCTGGCTTCTTTCAACTTCACAGGTTTCTGAGGTGCATCCGCACTGCAGCAGAATTAGCACTTCATTCCTTTTCATTATATGGCTGAGTAATATTCTGCTGTATGAATTCCACTGCACCACATGTATTTATCATCCACTGATGAACATTCAGGATGTTTCCACCTTTTGGGTATTGTGAATAGCACTGCTATAAGCATTCTTGTAAAGTGAATGTTTGAATGCCTAAATATTTCTATTCGTATGAATATACATCTAAAAGTAGAATTACTCGGTCATATGGTAATTCTATGTTACATTAGTAAGTAGGACAACTGGTTGGTTGAAGAGGCTAGATACAAGGAAATTACAAGGAGGATACTGTAAGGGTGCTAGGAAAAGAGGAGAATGTGGGCAGTAGAGATATTATTTAATATAGCAACAAAATAGCTGAAAGTGAGGCATGTATGCAGAGGGTCCAGGCCAAACTTAAAGTTCTGAGCTTAGGCAACTGGTGGACAGTAGTCTTTCACTGGAATAAGAAAGTCAAGAAGAACAACAGTGGGATAGAAGTGGGGAAAGATGACAAAAAGGGTTACTTAGTGCAAACTGAGGCTGCAGTATTAAGAAACAGTATTAAGAATTCAATAAACACTGAGACTGGGACTAAAAAAAAGGATCACTGAGTCATCAACATATTGATGGAGAAAACAGATATAGTAACTAAGGCACCAAATTATAAATACATAAAACAAAATTATTTTTAATCATTTAAGAGTTTTTATGTGTTAATTATTAGCACATCAATTGCATTTTTAAAATTCTCAAATAATAACTTGAATTAAATCCACAATAAATATAGCTGATTTACTAACTAAATTGTAGTAAATCTAGAATAAGTTGCTATATTATCAGGGTTCTCCAGGAAAAATAATCAATAAAATGTGTATGTATATACATATAGAGAGATAATAACATTAAGAGAAGTAGCTCATGAGATTATGTAGACAGACAAATCCCAAGATCTGCAGACAGAAAGCTGGAGACCCATGAAAGCTGATGGTATAGTTCTAGTCTCAAAACCGGCTCAAGATCGAGAAGAGTCCATGTTTCAGTTTGAGTCCAAAGGCAGGAAAAGAGCCCAGTCAGGCAAGAAGAGTTTCTTCTTACTCACAGGAGGGTCAGCATTTTTGTTCTTTTCAGGTCTTCAGTTGACTGTGGCCAACCCACAATAAAGAAGGGCAATCTGTTTTACTCAGTCTACAGATTTAAATGTTAACTCTCCAAATATCTAGCTGCCTCAGGGACCAGTCAGGCTGACACATAAAATTAACCATCACAAGTTCAGTTAAGATAATACTTCATGATACTCTAAGAAAACTTAATTTTTTCATCAGCAAAACATGGTCCCTGACCACCCAAAAAAATTTCATTTGTTTAAAAAAAATAATCTATAGGGGCACATGGGTGGCTCAGTTGTTAAGCGTCTGCCTTTGGCTCAGGTTGTGATCCCAGGATCCTGGGATTGAGCCCTACACTGGGCTCCCTGCTTGGCAAGAGGCCTGCTTCTCCGTCTCCAACTCCCCCTGCCTGTGTTCCCTCTCTTGCTCTCTTTCTCTCTGTCAAATAAATAAAATCATTTTTAAAAATTCTATAAAAGAGAATACAATACACATAATTTGTACAAATACTTAAAAAAAAAAAAAAGGCAGTTTGTTGACTAGGTAAGAATTTTAAAGCCATGCTCTTGAAGCAGAATGACTTTCCTTGAAAGGGACCAAAGTGTGCCATCACAAAAACCAACCACTGCAAGTCATTTTCTCAATTAATAAAAATAATTTTTTTTTCAGTTTTAAGGTTTTTTTGCATAATGCTGCTTAATCCTTTGACACTTCCATCTATTAGCCTATACTAGAATTAATTAAAATACATTTAGTACAGTTATTTTAAAATTAAGTGTGCATATCACCATGGTCTTTATAAAGTATCAATAAGTTATAACCTTTATAAAGTACCAAGAAGTGATATCTGAACAAGTTTGAGAACAACCTATTTAAAGAATTACAATAAATACAAGTAGAGTAAGACTGCACGGTTTGCCATTAAAAACATAATTTGCCATTAAAAAGATGTGAAGTTTCTTTAAGCTAATGTATAAACTGACGTGTAACTCCAAAAATACCAACGTGGTTTTTTCCCCTGTAAATAACAAGCTGACTCTAGACTTTATTTGGAAAAACAAAACAAGAATACATAAGAAAACTGGGGGGGGAAAAAAGACCAACTTGCAGGGGGCACGGCAGAAAGGACTGGAGTGGGGAGATGTCCTACCAGATATGAAAACATACCAAAGAGTGTGATAGTGGTACATGAATAGAGACACAAATGAAACAGAATGACAACAGAAACACCAAATACAGATAAAAATTTTATAATAAAAGAAACATCTAAAATATGTGGGGATAAAAATGAACTTTAAAAATGGTATAATACTCTGTGTCAAATAAATAAATAAAATCTTTTTTTTAAAAAAAAAGGATTTTAGGGGCTCCTGGGTGGCTCAGTGGGTTAAAGCCTCTGTCTTTGGCTCGGGTCAGATTGCCTAAACCAGAGTAGTTTTCCAGTTATATTTCTTCTTTGTATCACTATTCAGGTACTAATTTAGTAGAGTCTATTTCCCTGACTGGTATGTAAGTTCCATGAAGACAGCTATGTGTGTCTTATCTGCTGAATTATCCTTGGTCTAGCAACAGAGCAGGAGCTCTCTCAATAAATATTTGAGGAATGGGGTGCCTGGGTGGCTCAGTGTAGGTTAAGCCTCTGCCTTCAGCTCAGGTCATGATCTGAGTCCTGAGATCCCCCTCTCTGCTCAGCAGGGAGCCTGCTTCCCCTTCTCTCTCTGCCTGCCTCTCTGTCTACTTGTGATCCCTTGCTGTCAAATAAATAAATAAAATCTTTAAAAAAAGTAATAAATATTTGAGGAATAAAGGAAACCAATAGAATTAACTTACTGATACATTTCAAATGAAAAATTCACTTTATCCAAAAACACTCCTGTAAAATTATGGATTATTATACTATATTTGTTTAATCTAGAAGCACACCTTTATCTTTACTAGCAATTTAAGGGTCAGGTGCCTAGGTGGCTCAGTTGTTTAAGCATCTGCCTTCAACTCACGTCATGATCCCAGAGTCCTGGGAGGGAGTCCTGCATCAGGCTCCCTGCTCTGCGGGGAGCCTGCTTCTCCCTTTCCCTCTCCTGCTCCCCTGCTTGTGTGTGCTCTCTCTCTCCCTCTCTGTCAAATAAATAAAATCTTTAAAAAAAATTTTATTTTTGGGAAAGAGAGAGAGTGAGAGAGCAGGAATAAAAGGGAGAGAGAAGCTGAAACAGACTCAACGATGAGCGCAGTGCCCCATGTGGGGTTCCATTCTGTGACAAGTTCATGACCTCAGCCAAAACCAAGAGTCAAACACTCAACTGACTGAGGCCAATTCTATTGTGTTTGTGCGTAGAAAAGAGCCCAAATATCAGTGTTGCTTTGTAATTTCTGGTATGTTCATGGCCATTATTTCCATAGCAATGAATAACATATAATTAGTGATGTATGTTAATAGTTTTATAATTCAGCCCCAAACTTGAGTCAGAGATGAAAACAACTGCATTAAAAAGACACTAGGTAAGAAAGTGAAGAAACAACCGCTGAATGAGAGAAAACGTTTGCAAGTCTTGCATCTGATAAGGGATTAGTATCCAGAATACATAAAGAACACTTGTTGGGCAACTGGGTGGCTCAGTGGGTTAAAGCCTCTGCCTTCGGCTCAGGTCATGATCCCAGGGTCCTGGGATCAAGCCCCGCATCAGGCTCTCTGCTCAGTGGGGAGCCTGCTTCCTCCTCTCTCTCTCTCTCTCTCTGCCTGCCTCTCTGCCTACTTGTAATCTCTCTCAAATAAATAAAATCTTTAAAAAAAAAAAAAGAACACTTGTAACTCAATTAATAAAAAGACAAATAACCCAATTTAAAAATGGGTAAGGATCAGGGCTGATCTTAAGGATCTTAAGGATCAGGGCACCTGGGTGGCTCAGTAAATAAGTGTCCAACTCTTGATCTCAGCTCAGGTCTTGATCTCAGGATGGTGAGTTCAAGTTCCGCACTGGGCTCCAGCCTGGGTATGGAGCCTACATTAAAAAAAGGGGTGAGGGGAAGATCTCAACAAACATTTCTCCAAAGACAACATACAAATGGCCAATAAGCACATGAAAACGTGCTCAAAATCCTTAGCCAACAGGGAAATGCAAATGAAAATCACAATCATACACCAATTTACACTGAGTAAGGTGGCTATAATCAAAAAGACATAATACAAGTGTTGGCAGAGATGTAGAAAAATTGGATCCTCATGCACTGCTGACAGGACTGTATGATAGTCATTGTGGAAAACAGTCTGGCAGTTCTTCAAAAGGTTAAACACAAGGTTCCTATATGACCTAGCAATTCTACCCATAGGTGTATTTCCAAAAAATATGAAAAAACACCCACACAAAAACATGAATGCAAATGTTCATAGCACTATTATTCATAAGAGCAAAACATGGAAACAACCCAAATGTCTATCAACTGATGAATAAAAAAATTCATATAATAAAATATTACTTGGCCATAAGAAGGAATGAAGTACTGGGGCGCCACCCAATCGGTTATGTGTCAGACTCCTGGTCCTGGCTCAGGTTGTGATCTCAAGGTCTTAAGATCAAGCCCCATATCAGGCTCCATGCTCAGCTTAGAGTCTGCTTACGACTGTCTCTATCTCTCCTTCTGCCCCTCTCACCCACTCTCTCTCTCTAAAATAAATAACTCGTAAAAAAAAAAAAAAATCAAGTACTGATAGATGCTATAATACAACATGGATGAGCCTGGAAAACATGCTAACCAAAAGAAGCCAATCACAAAAGATGTCATACTGTATGATTCCATTTAATAAAATGCTAAGAATAGCCAAATCTGTAGAGACAAAGTAAATTAATTGTTGCCCAGGGCTGGGGAAGGTGGAAGGAGTTAGGGATGATGCCTAAAAGTCAATTTCTTTTTGGGTGATGAAAACATTCTAAAATTGCAGTAGCAGACTCACAACTATATGATACACTAAAAGCCACTGAACTGTATACTTTAAATGAATGAATTATGTGATATGTTAATTATATCTCGATAAAGCTGTTATATGTCACCTAGTGGCTCAGTCAGTTAAGCACCTGCCTCCGGCTAAGGTCACGTTCCCAGAGTCCTGGGATTGAGGCCCATAAAGGGTTCCCTGCTCAGCGGGAATCTGCTCCTCCCTCTACCTCATCCCCCCAGCTCCTGATCTCTCTCTAATAAATAAAATCTTAAAAAAAAAAAAAAAAATTTTTTTTAAAGCTGTTACAAAACAACAAAATCCTGAGGGAGACAAACCATGAGAGGACTATGGACTCTGAGAAACAAACTGAGGGTTTTGGAGGGAGGAGGGTGGAAGGTTAGGTAAGCCTAGTGGTAGGTATTACGGAGGGCAGTATTGCATGGAGCACTGGGTGTGGTGCATAAACAATGAACTCTGGAACACTGAAAAGAAATTTAAAAAATAAATAAGTAAAAATTTAAAAAACAAAACAAAAAACAAAAACAACAAAATCCTCATGTTTCTGGTTACACTCTATTGCATTTCTCAGGGAAATTATAGCTACTTTAGTCTTCATAAATGCCTTAGGGGATATCCCTCTAAACAGAAATTCTTTTTCTTGTCCCCACTCCAGAAATTCTTTCTTTGAAGAATGCAAAAATAAGGTAGAACAAGAAAGGAAATCTTCAAAACTGAATGATTACCATGTGTGACATTATCATTTTACCTACTCCTTCTTATATCTGGAACAGTAATTTTTCCTACTAGTGTCACATTTTTGTCTTCTTTAAACATTTCAAGAAACTAAAGAATGTCACACTTAACATAAAATGTTCACCTGATTTTATTCATTTACCTTTTTATTTCAAGTTTGAGCAATTCGGTTTTTTAAAAAAGATTTTATTTATTTATTTATTTATTTGACAGAGAGAGAGAGAGAGAGAGAGAGAGCGCACGCGCGAGCACACAAACGGGCAGAGAGGGGGGAGGCAGGCTCCCCGCCAAGCAGACAGCACAATGTGGGACTCGATCCCAGGACCCTGAGATCATGACCAGAGCTGAAGGCAGAGACCCAACTCACTGAGCCATCCAGGCATCCCTCAATTCATTTTATAAACACTTATTTTGTAGAGATAACATAAGGGTTCACGAGATCACTGTAAAATGGCTAAAACAATGCCTGATGTTCAGTAAATTATTCATTCTCATTATCATTACACTACAGGCAATGCAGGATCCTAAAGTTTAGGAGCAGAACTACAGAGGTGGTGGGGGGACACAAAGATTGTGCCCTACAAAAGTATAGTCCTGTCAAAGAAAGGAAACTTTTGGCAGATAATCCAAGACCAAACAAAATGGCAGTAGCAGCAGCAGCATGATCATCACCACTACTACCACCATCACCGTCATCACCCAACACCACTCTCCTCCTAATGCATCTTTTTATAGGCCTTAAATTTTTTCTAACTATGAAGCTTTTATGTATGGAAATATCCCCAAACCCAGTAAATATCACCTTATCACTCTCCCATATGTATCAAATTTTTCAAAAAATATATGAAATATACGATAACACAGATCCACTTTCACTTCCTCTCTCCCTTATGGTAAACACTATCTTGCAACATGATGTTAATCACCACTATGCATGTTTTAACTGTAACTACAGGTACAAAATACAGAATTTGTTTTTGCATGTTTTCAAACTTTAGCAAATAGCATACTGGTCTGCACCTTGTCTTCTTAGCTCAACACTTTGCTTGTTTTTTTTTAATTCAATCATATTGTTTCATGACAACTGCTGGTCAGTATTACAGTGTATGAATATTACAATGTATTTGTCCATACTCCCAACTAATGAGATGTTTAAACTGTTTCTAATTTTGCTACTAAGAAGCTGCAATAAATATAATTTCTTGAGCACAGGTACTAGTTTCCAGGATACATTCCTAGAAGAACTGCTAGGTCAAAGACTGTACCTTCAACTTCATTAGAGGTCACTAGGTTGATATATTTACACTCCAACCAGCAGTGTAAGAGTGTTCCTGTTTCTCCTCATCCTCACCGATTCTTGGTATGCCATACTTTTACAAATTGAAGGGTATAAAGTGGTACCTCATCGGTTTATTTTTTCCTGATTATTAAGTATCATTTTATTCATTGGCCTTTCAGGTTTCCCCTCATGTGAAATGCCTTTAACAGCATTACTATTTTTCTGCTGATTTGCAGTAGTTCTTAAGATAGTTTGGGTACCAAACCTTTATTGATTTTATGTGTTTCCAAAATCTGCAGCAAAGACAATTACTGCCTTTTCAAAGTTCACAGCTATTTTCCACACCTTTATACCTAGGTTTCTCAAACCTTTCTGACCCCTCACAGAAGATGAATTCCTCCTTGAGTGCCAATACACATACACTTATACATGAACTGATAAACAGGGCTCTAAGTCAATTTCTCCTAAGAGATTAACCACAAGCAAATACACAAGGACAGTTCTTCTCCATTCCCTATAGCCAACGCCACATTTTAGCTTTCATATTAACACATCATAGAGATTTCATATGGGTGAGTAATCAAGCCTCTATTCTGAATAATAAGTTGTTAAGGCCCCTAATTAATAAATAACCATCATATTGATACATCGGGGTGTCTGAAACAGTAACAAGGAATGTCGTTCTCTCTCTCCAATGAATTAAGAATTATGGCGCAAACCCAGACTAAGCAAATAAAAATTTCTTAATTTTTAGTCACACTAACATACATAGTTCTTACAGATACAGTTGCTCTGCAGAAGTAAAATAATTCTGAATATTTTAGTGAGAGCACATACTGCTCTTAAAAGTTAACTTCATTTACAGGAGCACTAATGTTTTGCAAAACAAGTACACTGCCCTAGAAGTATATAGCCACAGAACAAGAAAGGACTTTAGATCACTCAATCTAATTCCTTCATTTTGACGTGAGGCAACTGCAATCCAGGCAGTTAATAAATTCGCCGAAACCTAGTCCTCTAAAATCTACAAATTCAGGGTTCTTCCACTGCATCATGCACGGATGCAATTTCAGATTCCCCAATTCCAAAACCCTGATTCCGCTATTAATTTTCCAAGACTGAGTCGATGTGTTATAGAATGATGGAATTAACTCCCAACCCCACACCAATCTTTCTTCCTTTCCACTTCCCTTTTCCACCCTATCTTCCATTATATCTACAGAATGAAAGAAAATACTTGACTGCCCGAATTTCTGGCCCTAATCAGGGAAAGAGCCCTGAGCCCCTGACTATTGCCTCTGTGTTAAAACAGAAGGGCTTTTGGTTTTGTTTTGAATGCTTCGTTCCCTATGCAATAATACCTACAGTAAGGCGCAGATTCTGCGGGAAGCGCGGCGCACGCCGCTCCTCGAGCCCCGCGGACCACCGACGCCGGGGAGCCGGGGGTGCCGGGTAGGGCGGTGCCGGGCAGCAGGGGGCTGGGGTCGCTGGGGGAATGGGGCTGGCAGAGAAGGGGGCCCGGCGGCACCAGGGAACAGGCCGGGCGGCGGGGCGACTCACCTTTACGCAGCTCCCGCTCCCACACGGTGACGATGGGCCGCGAGTGCTTGCGGTGGTGGATGAGCCACAGGGACAAGGTCTGCACGCTCTGCTGCGAGTTGCTCAACTCCGACAGCTTCTTCTCCAGCGCCGCCTCAGAGAAGGCTGACATCCCTTCGACACCGCGTTCACGCCGTCCCACGCGGTGGGGCTGAGGGGAGGAGAGTTTAGCCGCCCGCTCCGCGGCCTCGCCCCCTCACCCCACCCTTCCCCACGCCTTCACCACCACCGCCGCCACATCCAAGACCGGCCGCAAACCAGCAAGATGGCGTCTGGCCGGCAGTGACGTCAGGGCCCATCCACGCCCCGCCCTCGGAAGAGGCGAGGCTAAGCTGCGGGTCCTCTGAGCGAAAGGGCGGGGCCAAAACTGGCGCTAGGGCGGCACGTGGGGCCGTGCAGCCTGGGTTATAGCCAGGGAAGGGGTGGAGCTAGCCCAACACGGACTTTTATGGTAAAATTATCTGCTGAAAACGAATTAAAAATCTCTGCATAGGCGTATAAATTGGTACAGCCAATTTGGAAGACTATTTGGCATGATATATTACATTTTCATAATTGAACCTTCCCTGTGACCCTGCAATTTGGCTAACTGCCATCAGTGCTAGGAAAGCAGCAGCGTGTATGCACAATGAGCTGTATGCTAGCTGTTCGGTCTGGCTCACTAACACTAAAGAGATGGGACATTCACAGAAGGTAAATGGCTAGATTAATGGTGAAACTGCATAGTATAGAATACATGTAGCACTTTAAAAGATTAATAAATCCAACGGTGGGTTGGAGGGTTTTTTTTTAAGTTTTAGAGTGAAAAATATAGTATAACATTGGTTTTATGAAAGTGTATATGGTGGGGCACCTGGGTGGCTCAGTCTGTTGAGCCTCAGTCTCTTAATTTCGGCTCAGATCGTGATCTCAGCTTTGTGAGATGGAGCCCCACCCCCCTACACTGGGCTCCCTGGTCACTGCAGAGTGGGCTTGGGATTCTCTCTCACCCTCTTCCTCTGCCTCTCCCTCTCTCCCTGCTCAAGCTCTCTCTTTAAATAAATGAAGCGTAAACAAAATAAAAGCATATATTGTATATGAATTCATAAGTATGTTGCATGGCAAAAAGTCTGGAAGAATACATATTACATTAATAGCAGTGTCAAACTCAGGATCAGAATTGGAGCCCTTGAGCTGTGGTTATATTGTTTTCATTTTTTACAAGAATGGGTTCATGTATTTCTTACATAATTAAAAATTACTTACAGAAATCTCATAATTAATTGAGCATTTTGGGGTGCCTGGGTGGCTCATTTGGTTAAGTGTTTGTCTTTGGCTCAGGTCATGATCCCAGAATCCTGGGATCAAGCCCCACCTTGGGCTCCCTACTTGCTGGGGAGGCTACTTCTCCCTCTGCCCCTCCCCCTGCTCATTCTTTCTTTCTCTCTCTCCCAAAAAAATAAATAATATATATTTTTTAAACCCAGCATTTTGACATGTGACAAATGACTTATGATGTATGACAAATCCATACATTTTGACATAGTACTATGAGTTTACAAAGGGAACACAAAGATATTGTCACATTCCAAATATAAATATAAACTTCAAGAAAGATAAATAAAAACCCACAGGAATTCTTTTTTTTTTTTTAAGATTTTATTTATTTATTGGACAGAGAGAGAGATCACAAGTAGGCAAAGAAGCAGGCAGAGGGCAGGGCGGGGGAGGGGGGAAGCAGGCTCCCTGCTGAGCAAAGAGACCCATCTGGGGCTCCAGCCCAGTACCCTGAGATCATGATCTGAGCTGAAGGCAGAGGCTTAACTCACTGGCCACCCAGGGCCCCAGAATTCTTTTCTCTTGAGAAGGACTGTTCAAGAACTTTGCACCAAGTAGGCATCAAATATGTTTTTTGTTCAATTATAGTTATAGTTCATCATTCCCATTTTTAATGTTACTACAATGTTCAAAGGATATCTCACGAGGTGAGATAACGCTCCTCTCTTTTCCTCTTACTCCAGTATCTATTCCTGTCTCTTCATGTTCTTTCCTAGTTGTACATACTTTTGTTTTTCCAAACTGTTTAGTCCAGTTTTTAGCCTGAACTTAGGCAGAGTTTAACTTACCTGTCTTCTGAGACCTCAGCGTATCTTCAACACTATTCCCTTCCATGAACCCTGCAGCCACCAAAATTGTTACATATCATCTCTCAAATTATGTTTTCACCAAAGATTCTAATTCTTCACACTCCATTCTTTATCTCAGTTCTACCTGAATTTTAAAGGCCACCGTAAATTCCACCTTCTTTTCTTTCCAACGAGTCCAATGTATGTAAAAAGTTCCTTTCTGTATTATTTGCTGATTTGAATATCTTATTTAAAACTTACACTACTAATCTGTATTATTTATAATTATATAGTTTATATATTCTCTCCCCAGCTAGATTTTACTCTCAGTGACTCAGCCAAAGCACCAACTCTTCTGTTTGTTTTAGTCCTCTGTCCGATTTGGCTTCTCCTGCTATGGACTTATACAGTATTCTGTATGTGTGTGTAATAGGGCTTTCCACACGGAGCTGTTAGATCTGTGTTTATTGACATTCTTACTTATTGCTGTGTTTTCAAAATATTGGTTGTAACTGCATTTTCCCTTAGATAATTTTTTTAAGTATTTTTTTTAAACTTTTTTTTTTAAGATTTTATTTATTTATTTAACAGAGAGAGAGATCACAAGTAGGCAGAGAGGCAGGCAGAGAGAGAGGAGGAAGCAGGCTCCCCGCGGAGCAGAGAGCCCGATGCGGGGCTCAATCCCAGGACCCTGAGATCATGACCTGAGCCGAAGGCAGCGGCTTAATCCACTGAGCCACCCAGGCGCCCCTTTTTTAAGTATTTTATTTATTTATTTAGAGAGAAAGACAGACAGAGAGCATGAATGGGGGGGGGAGAGGGAGAAGCAGACTCCCTGCTGAGCAGGGAGCCCAACACAGGACTCAATCCTAAGACCCTGAGATCATGCCCTGAGCCAAAGGCAAATGCCTAACCTACTGAGCCACCCAGGCAACCTTGCCCTTAGATAATTATAACTTATTTTCATAATATCCTCTGGCTATACTTCTTGATTTTGTCTTTCCAAATACAGGCCTCAAATTCAGAATAATGTATTTTTTTCCATAAAGTATCTTTGACCTTCCTGGAATAGCCACTAAGTAACAAAGAGATGTGCTCCTTCAACTTAAAAAAAGAAGTCTACTGCAAGAAGAGACTATAGGCCAATATTGCTTATGAATATGGATGCAAAAATCCTGAGCAAAATACTAGTAAACTCAATCCAGTATCCTATTAAGAGTATTATTCATCATGACCAAGTGGGATTTATCTTAAGAATGTAAGGGTGGTTCAACTACAAAATTCAATCAACATTATATGCCATATTAGTAGAATGAAGGAAAAAACAAATGATCATTTCAATTGATAAAAAAAATCCAGCATCCTTTCATGAAAAAAACAAACAAAACAATGAAACACCTCATCAAAGTAGGAATAAAAGGAAACTTTCTGAACATAATAAGTGTATGAAGGGTGCCTGCGTGACTCAGTTGGTTAAATGTCTGCTAAGTAGGTTAAGAAATCCTGCTTCTTCCTCTTTTCTACCTGCCACTCCCCCTGCTTGTGCTCTCTCTCTCTCTGTAAAATAAATAAAATCTTTAAAAAAAAAAGTGTACAGGAAAACCCATAGCTAACATTATATTCAATGATTTAAGACTGAAAGCTTTCTTCCTAAGATCAGGAAAAAGGCAAATATATACATTTTTGTCACTTCTATTCAACATTATACTGGAAGTTCTAGACATAGCAATTAGGTAATAAAAAGAAATACACGGAATCCAAATTGGAAAGGAAGGGGTAAAATGATCTCTATTTGCAGGAGACATGATCTTATACATTTAAAAAGCCTAAAAAAAAAATCCTAAGGAATCCGCAAAAGCACTAGAGCTAATAAATTAATTCAGCAAAGTAACAGGATACCAGATAAATACGCAAAGATCAGTTGTAGTTCTACATACCAGCAATGAACAATTTGAAAATGAAATTAGTAAAATTAGTACAGTAACATAAAAAATAATAAAATAATTTGGAATAAATGTTACCAAGGAGATTTTTCAGGTGTACACTGAAAACTGCAAAATATTATTGAAAGAAATTGAAGAAGACCTAAGTAAGTGAACAGACATAATTTGTTCATGGATTGAAAGACTTGCATTGTTAATATGGCAATTATTACCCAATGCAATCTTCAAATTCAATGCAATCCACTCAATGTAGGACTTGAAGTCATGAACCCCAGATCAAGAGTTGAGTACTCTACCAACTGAGCCAGCCAGGTGGCCCTGTTTTTTATTTTTTTATTTTTTATTTTTTCTTCAAATATTGTTCTTTTTATCTTTTTTTAAAATTTTTTTGAGGATGTGTGTGTGCGTGTGTGAGCGTGAGAGCACGTGCCTGCGCAAACATGGGGAAGGTCAGAGGGAGAGAGAGAGACTCTTTTTTTTTTTTTTTTTTTTTTTTTTTTTTTTTTTTTTTTTTTTTTTTTTTTTTGAGAGAGAGAGACTCTTAAGCAGGCTCCATGGCCAGCATAGAGCCTGGTGTGTGGCTGGATCTCATGACCCTGAGATCATGACCTGAGCCAAAATCAAGAGTTGGACACTTAAGTGACTGAGCCACCCAGGCACCCCGGTTCTTTTCATCTCAGTTAGTCATTCGTATTGAGTCTAATACCTAGTGGGATTTTTTATGATTTAGTTAAAACATATAATAAAACCAGCTGCTATGTTTGTATCCACTTTCCTCTGAGGCCCACCCAGTTCCCACTAGTATCTTTCCTGTAAAAATTCAGTCCATTTCCTGGTTAATTAGCTTCAATTACTAACATTACTTATTTATTTATTTATTTATTTATTTATTTTTTTTTTTTTAGATTTTATTTATTTATTTGTCAGAGAGAGAGAGAGAGCAAGCACAGGCAGACAGAGTGGCAGGCAGAGGCAGAGGAGAAGCAGGCTCCCTGCCGAGCAAGGAGCCCGATGTGGGACTCGATCCCAGGACGCTGGGATCATGACCTGAGCCGAAGGCAGCCGCTTAACCAACTGAGCCACCCAGGCGTCCCTATTTATTTATTTTTAAGTAATCTCTGCTCCCCAGTGTGGGGCTTGAACTCACGACTCCAACATCATGAAAAACATGCTCTACTGGCTGAGCCAGCCAAGTGCTCCACAAACAATTCTTTATACAGCTTACACCACAACAGGCAACATATTCAAAAGTGTATAATCCCTATCATGTCATACTTGGAAGGGACAATCCTGTCTCAAAAAGTGTGTGTGTGTGGGGGGGGGTGGATCTTACATGGTAAGTTTAGGAAATAGCTGCAAAGGTAATGGTAAGCCACTCAAGTCTTAGAACCCCTCTCAAAAGTTCATAAACTTTGATGGGCAATGATCAAAATAGAGCAGCTCCAGATGTCTGAGACTCTTGAGGTGGAATATGTACTATCTTAAAAAAAATGTACAGCTGACCCTTTAGCAACATGGTTTTGAACTGCATGGGTCCACTTATGTTTGGATTTTTAAAAGTACAGTACTATAAATGTATTTTTTTCTTCCTTATGATTTTTTTTAAAGATTTTATTTATTCATTTGACAGAGAGAGAGAGAGAAAGAGAGCGCAAGCAGGGGGAGCTGTAGGCAGAGAGAGAGGGAGAAGCAAGCTCCCCACTGAAGAGAGAGACCAACATTGGGCTTGATCCCAAGACCCTGGGATCACAACCAGAGCCCAAGGCAGATAACTGACTGTGCCACCCAGGTGACCCTTCCTTATGTTTTTCTTAATAACATTTTCTTTTCTCTAGCTTACTTTGTTGTAAGAATACAGTATATAATACATACAACATATAAAATATGTGCAAATCAATTGTTTATGTTGTTGATAAAGCTCAGTCAATAGTAAGCTCTCACTAGTTAAGTTTGGGGGGGTCGAAAGTTATACGTGGATGTTTGACTCCGCAGGGAGTTTGGTACCCTTAAACCCAGCCTTGTTCAGGCTCCCCTATACTTACATCCCTACAGACTGCTCTGAAATCTTTTTTTTTTCCTTAAAGATTTTATTTATATATTTATTTGACACAGAGAGTGAGAGAGAGGGAACACAAGCAGGGGAAGCGGGAGAGGGAAAAGCGGGCTTCCCACTGAGCAGGGAGCCCAGTACGGGACTCGATCCCAGGACCTGGAATCATGACCCGAGCCGAAGGCAGACGCCCAACGGCTGAGCCACCCAGGCACCCTTAATATTACTAAAATATTCCAGGAAACAAATAAATTAGGAGATCAGGTACTTGCGATTTTCCCATACGTGTAAATACTGCCATACAGCCATTGTCTCATCAGATGATACAACAGCTCTGCTTCCAACAAAAGGAACGTCAAGTACTGACTTGAGTTCGGTAAGAGATGATGTTCTTCAAACAACCTTCTGATCAATGGAATCTTGACTTTGGATCTGAACTTCAGAGAGTAATACATCCGGCAGGCTGACTTCATCTGCCCCCTGCTAAAATGGGGAAGTGAGAAAGGAAAAAGATAACCCCGCAAGTGGATTGCTAGGCATTGGCGTTCCTAACCAAACATCAACTACCCTCACAGGATATACACAATAATCAGACAAGGCCATTCTGTGACTTTAGTGGAAGAAAACAGAGTGGAGGCTACTTTGAAACCACAGAAATTCCTAACAGCTTCCTCTTATAACGAACATAAATGATTACAGTTCCTTTATCAATGAAACCCCACCTTAATCCTTTGGCATTGTAGATAAAATCAGCACAGATCTACCCACTCACCAAATTGCC
The DNA here is from genome assembly GCF_922984935.1 of Meles meles. Taxonomy (NCBI): domain Eukaryota; kingdom Metazoa; phylum Chordata; class Mammalia; order Carnivora; family Mustelidae; genus Meles; species Meles meles. Next base: position 59,356,267 of record NC_060077.1, read on the forward strand.
CCTGTTTCCTGACAGCATCCAACCCACAACAGACCCCTGCTTTCCCTAAAACCTCCCTAATATCAGCCAACACAAGCTCAAACCTTCTAAAAAGCCCTTCCCAATTCTTTCCTAAGGGCACGCCCACAGTTTCTCTGATGCAAGTCCCTTCTTGCTGCAGCAAATTAAATAAACCTAACGTTAGGGGTTTTTGGCTGGCTTAGTCTGGAGAGCATACCACTCCTGATCTCGGGGTCATGAGTGTGAGTCCCATGTTGGGTGTAGAGATTACTTTAAAAAAAAAAAAAAAAAGAAAGAAAGAAAGAAAAGGAAAAAGTTACTAAAAATCCCTAACTTTAACTTTAGGTAGTTCTTGTGGTCTTTCAGTTGGTGAGTTTAATATACGATATACATCAAACTGTTATTAGTGGTTAGCTCTATGGCTAAGAAAACAGGTAGTTTCTTCTTTACAATGTATATATATATTCCAGTATGGGTTGAGTTTTTGACCACAAGCTTGGATTGAGGAAAAGAGTAAATATATTTGAGTGGGGCCAGAGAAAAACCTCCAATGGCTCCCCTTGCCTATAAGAATAAGATTGTATCCTTAGTATGGCGTACAAGGTTCAGATTAATTGAGTTCCACTATTCTCAGAAGACCCATTGCTCACAGCTTCCGCATGTTCTTGAGCCTCTAGGATTGCCAAACTTATTTCCCAAATCCTATGCAATTCCATTTTCCACTGTCTTTCATCCATTTAAAATGCAAACAATATCCTTCCTGCAATTGCCTTCCCTCTCCCCAATAAAGAACTTCCTTTTAAAAATTAAACCAATAGGGGTTCCTGAGTGGCTCAGTGGGTTAAGCCTCTACCTTCAGCTCAGGTCATGATCTCAGGGTCCTGCGATCCAGCCCCACATTGGGCTCTCTGCTCAGCAGGGAGCCTGCTTCCCCCTCTCTCTCTGCCTGCCTCTCTGCCTACTTGTGATCTCTGTCTGTCAAATAAATAAATAATAATATTTTTTAAAAATTTAAAAAAATAATAAAATTAAAATTAAACCAACAAGTGAATGTGCAAACAAAAGGCAGTATATACATACAATGGGATATTGTTCAACAATAAAAGTAAATCCTGATACATGTTACAATACAGGTGAACTTTGGAAACATTATGCTAAGTGAAATAAGCAGACACAAAAGGACAAATACTGCTTGATTCCACTTATACTAGGTACCTAGAGTAGGCAAATCCATAGAGACAAAAAGTAGAATTGAAGTTGCCAGCAGCTGGGGTGCCTGGGTGGCTCAGTCAGTTGGGTGCCTGCCTTCCACTCAGGTCATGATCCAGGGTCCTCAGATCGGTGGTCCGGCTCTCTGCTCAACAGGGAGCTGCTTCTCTCTCTCCCTCTGCCTACCACTCCACCTGCTTGTGCTCTCTCTCTCTCTCACACACACACACAAATAAATAAAATCTTTAAAACAAACAAACAAAAAAAGAAGTTACCAGAGGTTGCAGAGGAAAGAATGGGGAGGTATTGTCTAATGTGTACAGAATTTCTGTTTGGGATGATTAAAGATTCAGGAAATAGTGGTGATAGTTGCATCACATTACACCACTGCAAATGTACATGACACCACTGAATTATACCCTAAAAATGGTTAAAATGGTAAATTTTATAGGGGTACCTGGGTGGCTCAGTAGTTAAGTGTTGGCTCAGGTCATGATCCCAGAGTCCTGGGATGAAGCCCCACATCCCTGCTAAGCAGGGAACCTGCTTCTCCCTCTCCTACTCTCCCTGCTTGTGTTCACTCTCTTGTTGTCTCTCTCTGTCAAATAAATAAAAATCTTTAAAAAAAATTAAGAGAAAAATATAATAAATCTCCATGTACCCATTGAGAGTTTCATCAATTATCAACTCCTGGCCAAACTTCTACCCTTTCTTATACCCTTCCTCCACCACACACACACTGAATTATTTTGCAACAAATTCCAGACATTAGATCATTTCATCAACAAATATTTTAGACTGTTCTTCTAAAATAACTTCTTTACCAAGGAATCCTAGTCTTCCCTCAAAACCCAGCTCAGATATCATCTCCTCTGTAAAGCCTTTCTCCATGTCTCCTGGAGCTAGCAAGACCCATTCCCCCTCTGTGTATCTATGACTCCTTGCTCCTCCCTCTACAACAGGGTTTCTCAACACTGGCACTATTGATATTTTGAGACAGATAATCCTTTGATGTGGGGCTCTCTTGTACATTATAGGATGCTTTGCAGCTTCCATGGCCTCCTTCTAGATACAAGTAGCACCCCCCTTCCCTTTGTGACAACCAAAAATGTTCCCACACATTGCCGAAAGTCCTCTGGGGGCAACATTGTCCCCAGTGAGAACAACTTCTTCAGAACTGCCCTTAAGAACTATATCGCCTATGTTTGTTATATCTTCACTTCTAGGCTGTGAAATCCTAAAAAACGTAGAGAGATTCTCCTTCTCTTAGGGTAGCCAGTGTCTGATTCCTTTTTTTTTTTTTTTTTAAGATTTATTTATTTATTTGAGAGAGAGAGAGAGAGAGAAAGTGGAGGGGGTGGTATAAGGAGAGGGGGAGAGAGAATCCCAAGCAGACTGTGTAATGAGCATGGAGCCCAACTCCAGGTCTTGATCTCACCACCCTGAGATTATGACCCAAGACAAAACCAAGAGTCTGATGCTTAACGCACTGTGTCACCCAGGTGCCCTGCCGGTGTCATATGCTTCCTGGGAACCTCACAGGAAGAAAGCTGGGAGGCCATGTGAGCTTTGACAGATCTTCACAGAACTTCACAAAAATCTGAGGCCATTAGGTCCAGCCTTCCATTCAGTGCCTTAGTTACATCTGCAATATCTCAGTCCATTATTCTTCCAGCCTCTGTCAAGAAGTCAAGTTATTGGGATTCATCTTCCTGCAAAGGGGCTCATTTTGTTAAAATTCTTATGGTGAGTGGAAGCCTGCTCACTCTGTTACTTTAGGCATTGTCCTAACTCTGCCCTCTGAAATCTTATACAATGAACCTAATTTCAGTCAGTTTCATATGACAGCCCTTCGGGTATGTGAAGACGACCATTACATTCATTCATTAAATCATTCAAAAATACACATACCTGAACAAGAGAAAAGCCTCGCTTCCTTGAAACCTCCCCCCAAATCACCTGAATGCTTTGAAGGCCTTCTTAACATTCTTTAACTGAGCCACTCCATGGCTCCCCCTAGTGTACATTCTTCGTCATTGCAACAGCCAAAAAAAACGTAACTTGTCCAACTAATGGTGTGTTCCTCATGGTCTTTGACTGGAGGACATTGACAGATGGAACACCTAATATGAGCCAGGCATTGGGAATACAGGAATGAATGAAAACAGACAAAAACCCCTCTGCCCCTCATAGAGCTTACATGGAGGTAAAGAATGAGCCATGTATGTAAATATAAATACATGGTGTGCAGGGATAAGTGCCATGAGCAAAAGTAATTGGTGGGGGGGTGGTAGTGTGTGTTAGAATTTTAATTAATTAATCAATCAATTAATTAAATATAAAGATATTACAATAAATAATTTAATAAAATAAATTTATTTAAATTATTTATTATATTTTATTTGTTTATGTTAGAAATTTTAAGTTGCTTAGCCAGGGACAGCCTTAGTAAGATGATATTTTGAGATCTGAAGGAAAGGAAGCATGGGCCACACAGCTATTTCAGAATGTTCCCAGCAGGGGAACAGCAAGTGTAGAGGCCCTAGGAAACAGCAAGGAAGCGTTCTATGGCTCAAGGCAGTGATCAGAGAGCAACAGTAAACAGGAGGCAGAGAGTAAGCCCAGGTTCAAAGAGGGAAGAACGAGCATACAGCACATTGTAGACCACTATAGGGACTTCTGCTTTCACTCTGAGATGGAAAATGGCTGGGAAATACAGGGTAGAAAAATGATATGATCTTACTTACATTTGAATGAAAAAAAAGAAAACAAAAACCCCACTCTAGCTGCTCTGTTGAGAAATGACTGGGAAAGAGGTGGGGCAAGCGGGGAGACCAGGCACTTGCTATAACCCAGTGAGAGAAGGTCAGGACTGAACTCAGGGCACTCCAGTGTTTAGAAGTTGGGGAATGGAGAAGAAATAAGCTAATCATATCCAGAGGAATCCTAGAAACCTCAAAGAATGCATTTGAAAGAGGGAATGATCAAATGTCAAATGTTCCTAAGAGACAAGATGAGGATGAGATTTGACTATTAGATTTCACAGTATCTTCCCTGGGACTTTTCTTTTCATGAGAATATCTCATTCCATTATCCCACTGCTTTTTTGGGTAAAATATCACTTTTTTTTTTAAAGTAAGCTCTACACCCAACATGGGGCCTGAACTCACAACGCCGAGATCAAGAGTCACAGGCTCCACCAACTGAGCCAGCCAGGTGTCCCAAAACGTCGCCTTCTAATACACTATATAAGTTGCCTATTTATTTTATTGTCTGTGTATTCTTACTAGAATAAAAGTTTTATTAGGTGGGGATTTGTATCTATTTTTTTTAACAGAGAGTAATCAAAAGATTTATTATCTGAGTGACTGGAAAACAGTGAATAGACCTATCCAGGGTAGGAACAAGAAGCTGAGATAGTGTCTTTACAGAACCAGTCAAGAGGAAAAATAAAATTGCTGTTTTATAACTCTATGGGGCTCCTCTCTTTTAACATATTATACTACATTTTTAGAGATCAAGTAAGTTTTTAAGTAAAGTAAATCTAAAGATTTTATAATTTCACATTTATACAGCTTGATATCCTTTATTTATCTATCATTCTTAAAGCAAATGACAAATTTAGTTTTCAAAGATGAAAGCTTGCTGTTACTGAGATCTTCAATGTTTTCCGCAACTCCAAATCCAGGAATGTTTCACACAATCGCAGGACTTTCCTTTTTAAGGGGATTACCCTTTTTTTAATATATAAAGATTTTATTTATTTATTTGACAGCAGAGATCACAAGTAGGCAGAGAGGCAAGCAGAGAGAGAGAGGCGGAAGCAGGCTCCCCACTGAGCAGAGAGCCAATGGGGGGCTCGATCCCAGGACCCTGAGATCATGACCTGAGCCGAAGGCAGAGGCTTTAACCCACTGAGCCACCCAGGCCCCCTAAGATGATTACTCTTAATGTATACATATATACTCATTTGCGTATGCTTGTCATACAGTGCACTTGCCATACAGTGCACTCCTAACTGATGAAGCAGGAGTCAAGCTGTTCACATGACTTCTAGTTATATCTCTTCTAAGATGCTCCAAGAGCAAATTAACGAATCTATGATATTTACTGAAAAGAAAAGGAGAAAAGCAAAAAGAAAAAGAAACATCCTTCATGGTCTTTCATTCATTTCGTCAATTAGGACACACAGGGCAGCATCTTTCTCTATAACCTGGTCTCTCCTATGACCTGAATGTCCTCTTTGCTGTTCATTCTGTCATTGCTGTAATCAGCATCCATTGGTTCAGTCTTTACTCTCATCCTTGCTTCTGAATGAGGCGGATCGTCAGGCAAAGAAGCCAGGCAATTCTGAATCATCTCAATGACTTGCTCCAGGTGCTTCTGAAATCGCTCAGCTGTTTCAAGGCATTGACCTTTCGTTACCTCCAGCATGACACCCAATGTCTCTCTTGCTTGGTGGGGTTGGTATTCATTTATGAGATGAGGCACATGTACAAAAAGCAGCTTAAGATCTTCTGGTTTCTTTTCTCGTTTTATACTCCCAGGGCTCCTTATCAAGATACCTAAGAGGTCTAAAAAATTAATAATGGCTCAGTGGGTTAAGCCTCTGCCTTCGGCTCAGGTCATGGTCTCAGGGTCCTGGGATGGAGCCCCGCATCCAGCTCTCTGCTCAGCGGGGAGCCTGCTTCCCCCTCCCTCTCTGCCTGCCTCTCTGCCTACTTGTGATCTCTCTCTGTAAAATAAATAAATAAAATCTTCAAAAAAAAAAAGAAATTAATAAGAATAGACATATTGAGTTTTCTCAGTTTCTTCTTGTGATCAAACTGCATAGGATGAAGCCATTCGATGCCCTGACTTTCTGAAGGGCAGATGATAAGATCATCACATTGGAATTGACTGCCAAACGTCATATAAGTATCTTTTATTGGAGGTGGAGGCTTGGGAGCTAGGCCTTCCTGAGTATTTTCATCTGTATATTCCTTGACGTACTGCATTGGGGTGGTGGAAGATCACTCACTTGTTGCAGCGCACCCATAGCGGAAGATCAAGAACCTCAGCTCAGGGTTTGCAGTGGAGCCGCCTTCTCCAGCGCCGAAATTCGACTTCTGGCCGCCTCCTACAGGAAGTGTACCTGTTTTTCTAATTAAGAAATACTGCCTGGGGCGCCTGGGTGGCTCAGTGGATTAAAACCTCTGCTTTCCGCTCAGGTCAGGATCTCAGGGTCCTGGGATGGACCCCTCCCCCCACCCCCCTCGCCGCCGCAGGCTCTCTGCTCAGCAGGGAGCCTGCTCCTCCCTCCTGCCATCTCTGCCTGCCTCTCTGCCTACTTGTGATCTCTTTCTCTCCGTCAAATAAATAACTAAAATCTTTAAGAAAAAAAGAAGTACTGGGGCGCCTGGGTGGCTCAGTGGATTAAGCCGCTGCCTTCGGCTCAGGTCGTGGTCTCAGGGTCCTGGGATCGAGCCCCGCATCGGGCTCTCTGCTCCACAGGGAGCCTGCTTCCTCCTCTCTCTCTGTCTGCCTCTCTGCCTACTTGTGATCTCTCTCTCTCTCTGTCAAATAAATAAATAAAATCTTAAAAAAAAAAAAAAAAAAAAAAGAAAAAGAAAAAAAGAAGTACTGCATCAAACAGCCTCTGGTCATAGCAGGAGCTCAGTAAGTATTTGTTGGATGAATGGTCTTCGGATCCATCGCCAGGTCGGTCTGACATTTACGAACATGCTTGTTTGGCACTGTTTCTCTACAACTATTAGAATTTGTTCTAGACAAGTCCTAAAATAGTAGGCTGGTTCTCCTTTGTTCAAAGCCTGGCATTTTACAGTGCAGCCCAGCAAGTTCGGCCTGTTTGGCAGGCAATTACCTGGCTTTTTTGTGCCTCCCTATCCAGCACTTCCCTGGACCGAAGAAAAAAATAAATCAATCATCAGTCAACTTCACGGAGCTCAGGATATGTGCCTCATCTCTAATAATGGAATCACACGTTTCAAAGGAAATGGAGAAAAAAAGACATTGGCCTTCAGATTGGGAAACTTCTTTTAAGACATGGGTGCCCATCTCGAACTCCCAAATTTTCCAGTCTCTATTAGAGACTAATAGGAGTTTAAGCCTCTTCTGTGGCATCACATAGCCCTGAGACTTTCGTCAAACCAGTGAATTTAACCAAACTTATTAAGTTTTAATTTAATTTAAGAATTGAACAGGGGCGCCTGGGTGGCCCAGTGAGTTAAAGCTTCTTTCTGCCTTTGGCTCAGATCATGATCTCAGGGTCCTGGGATCGAGCCCCGCATTGGGCTCTCTGCTCAGCAGGGAGCCTGCTTCCTCCTCTCTCTCTGTCTGCCTCTCTGCTTACTTGTGATCTCTGTCTGTCAAATAAATAAACAAAAATCTTAAAAAAAAAAAAAAGAATTAAACCGAACAATTTAAGAGTTGTCCTAAGGATTGAGAGAATTATGTATAAGCCTATAACAGATCTTAATAAATGCTATCATTTTTATAACCCTTACCCATTTGCCAAGAGCTTACTTTTTTGTGGTAACACCTTACAACAAAAAAGGATATGTGTCCTTTTGTGTCTGGCTTATTTCACTTTGCATAATATTTTCATTATGGTTGATCATGTTGTAGACAATTGTATTTTTTAATTGTAGTTTTTTTCATGAGTGAGAAGTTTTGCACTATATAATTTTTTTATATGATGAAGAGCGATTTGAATCTTTTCACATGATTCACAGTTCATGTCACGTGTGCGTGCTTTCCTCCTCTACATTTATTCACATATTTGTGTCCATTAGCAGAATTTTAAATTATTTTCACATAGATCTTGCACAGATGTGTTAAATAAAACTGGTTCTTTAAATTGGCTTGCGGGGGGGGGAACCCCAATACTTGAACATAGGTAACGTCATTTCTAAATTAAAGTTGTCCTCTCAATTTGTAAAATGTAAGTTACATTAAAATTCCACAAGGAGGCAGATTGGTTGCATTAAACTGGGCTTACTGCACTGATTTATTTATTTATTTATTTATTTTTAAAGGTTTTATTCATTTATTTGACAGAGAGGGAGATCACAAGTAGGCAGAGTGGCAGGCAGAGAGAGAAGGGGAAGCAGGCTCCCCGCTGAGCAGAGAGCTGGATGTGGGGCTCCATCCCAGGACCTTGAGATCATGACCTGAGCTGAAGGCAGAGGCTTAACCCACTGAGCCACCCAGGCACCCCTGATTTAAATACATTCTAAATATTCCCAGTATTGGCATCCCCAAGTATAAAACAACTTTTTAAGTCAACATAGGGAATCTATGAAGGTATTTTCTCCCAGAGACAACTCCACAAATGATGCTTAATTTTATAAATCAGTTCACAAATCTTCCCGTTAAATTAGGTGTAACAGAATCATAGAATTTTACATTTAAACCAAATACAAGAAATAATTTATTTAATTACAGAATTCTGCCCAAGTGCAGATATCTTTACTCTTGGTTTACAAAACACCCATGGCAGTGGGAATTTAAAATGGTGCAGTTGTTGCAGAAAAAGGTATTGACAGCTCTTCAAAATATTGAACACCTAATGATTCAAAAATTCCACTTCTGGGTATATATGAAAAGAAGTGAAGCAGAGACCCAAATAGGTATTTGTACACCAGCGTTCATAGCAGCATTATTCACAGTGTCAAAATGTGGAAGCGACCCTTCTGTATCACTGAATGAATGTATCAACAGAACGTGGTAGACACATGCAAGAGAATATTCAGCCTTAAAAAGGAAGGGAATTCTGACAGACTCTGCAACACAGATGAACCTTAAAGACTTTATACTAAGCGAAATAAGCCAGACTCAAAAGACATATATTGCATGATTTCCTTTTATATGGTATATCTAGAATAGTTAAGCACATAGAGACAGAAAGTAGGACAGTGGTTACCAGGGTTTGTGGGGAGGGGAATTATTGTTTAGTGAGTACAGACATTCAGTATGGGAGGATGAAAAAGTTCTGGAGATGGATGGTGGTGAAGACTGCGCAAGAGAGGGAGCATCCTTAATGCCACTGAACCGTCCACATAAAAGTGGTTGAAGTGGGGTGCCTGGGTGGCTCAGTCATTAAGCGTCTGCCTTTGGCTCAGGTTGTGATCCTGGGGTGCTGGGATTGATTCCTGCATAGGGCTTGCTGCTCAGTGGGGAGCCTGCTTCTCCCTCTCCCGCTCCCCTTGTTTGTGTTCCCTCTCTTGCTGCCTCTCTGTCAAATAAATAAATAAAATCTTAAAGAAAAAATGGTTGAAGTGGTACCATTTGTTAGGTATTTTTTTTAAACCACAATTTTAAAAAAGACATGGTAAAGAAAATTAAATTCAAATAGAGAAATTTATAAATACTAAAATTCCCACTTTACTATATGTACTTCCAAAATCTATAAACATCCATCCACACCCTTGTGTAAATAAATAACTTGATATTTTAAATTGTATATGAAATCAAGGGAGAAAATCTACCTCCTTCTTGTCCTGGGTAAAAAAAACAACTGGGGGGCAACGGCGGTAGGGGGGGCTCAGTGGGGGAGAGTGCAACTCTTGATCTCAGAGTTGTAGGTTCAAGCCCCACGTTGAGTGTAGAGATTACTTAAAAATAAAATCTTTACAAAAAAATGTTTAACATACAGGAAAATTTACTTTTAACATTTTGAGAATTCTATGAATTTTAATACATATATAGGTTTGTGTATCTTTCATAAGAATCAGGCTATAGACCGGTTCTGTCCCTTCAAAAAACTGTGCTAAAACCTCAGAGTCACACCCCTACCCCCCAACACTAACTTGGGGAAACTACTGATCTCTTCTCCTTATCTTACTATCTTTTCTAGAATGTCATGTAAATGGTAACATCCAATATGTAGCCTTCTATATCTTTCTTTTTCTGCTAGCATAATGCCTTTCAAGGTCATGGAAGCTGCTGTCTGTATCAATTGTTAATTCTTTTTAATACTGAGTAGTATTGCATTGAACAAAGACACCACAGTATTGTTTAGGCATTCAACTCTTGAGGAACATTAAGGTGGTTTTCTGTTTCTGCAATTATGAATAGAACTGCTATATAGGCTTTTTGTGTAAATACAAGTTTCAGTTACTCTGGGGTAAATACACAGGAGAGGGATTGCTGGGTCATAACATAGGTGCATGTTTACATTCAAAGCAATTGCTAAAAGGGTTTCTATGGTGGCCTTACCATTTTGCATTACCCACCAGCAATGTATGAAAGTTCCAGGTGTTCTATGTCTTTGCCAGTAATTGATATTGCTGGCATAAATAAAATAAAAATATTTTATGTACTTGAAAGCCAGAATTTTTAAAAAATATATTTTAAAAAAATTGTAAGTGAACTCTATGCCACATATGGGATTCAAACTCACAGCCCTGGGATCAGGAGTCACATGCTCTACTGACTGAGCCAGCTGGGTGCTCCACTAGTATTTTTATGTTAGCCATTCTAGTAGTAGGTGAGTAGTGATATCTCATCATGGTATTTATTTATTTATTTATTTGAGAGAGAGAGATCATGAGCAGGTGGAGGGGGAAGAGAAGGGCCAGAGGGAGAGAAACAGATTACCCACTGAGTGCAGAGTCCAACTGGGATCATGACCTGAGCTGAAGTCCGATGCCCAACCGACTAAGCCACCCAGGCTTCTCTCTCATCATGGTTTGTTTTAAAATCATTTTAAAAAGTTGCGTGCCATAGATCTCCAAAAGGAATATTTTGATAAGAGATATTGCATTTCTGTTTTTTAGTCAATTTTCTTCCTTTAACTTAGTATACAGCATTTATGGTTTTATTTCTAGTTTTTCTAGATATAAAAACCTCGTGTTTCTTAAGCTTTGCCATTAGAAACATGTTACTCCTTTCAAAACTCAGTAAGACCTTCTTCCAAAAAACCAACAACATTTCAAATGTTGGTTCTATCCCTGACATGATTTACTAATTTGTGTCTGATACTTCCATAATTGGGAGATACCATCCATGACAGAAGGATGTCCACGTGTGGGACACTCTCCCAAGTAGTACCAGAGAGATGAGTAAGATAGACTATGGCTTCTCATACTTCCCAGTGCTGTATGTACTTAAATTACTAAATGTAATTTTGTAATGTTATAGGATTGACTATGAATCCACCCCAATTTGTAGTTAAAACCTGAAAACAAATTTTCTAGGCTGAAATCATTTCATTGATGAATTCTTCTAACTATTTAAAGAAGAATAATACCAACAGTAAGTGATGTCTCTTAGAAAATAGGGGGGAGGGGCGCCTGGGTGGCTCAGTGGGTTAAAGCCTCTGCCTTCCGCTCAGGTCATGATCCCAGGGTCCTGGGATCGAGCCCCACATCAGGCTCTCTGCTCCGCGGGGAGCCTGCTTCCTCCTCTCTCTCTGCCTGCCTCTCTGCCTAGTTGTGATTTCTCTCTGTCAAATAAATAAAATATTAAAAAAAAAAAAGAAAATAGGGGGGAGCACTTCCCAACTCATTTTGTAAGGCCAACATACTCTATTATCAATACCAGACAAGAATAGTACAAGAAAACTACAAGAAAAAAATGATCATATCAGTTGATGCTGAAGATATTTGACAAAGGTTAACAAAGTTATGATTAAGAAAAAGCAATAAAGCAAATTACAGCTCATATGATACTTGCTAATAAAGGAAAGATGTTTTTCCCCTAAAATTGGATATTAGGTAAAGGTATCTACTCTCACCACCCATTTTCAACATCTTACTGGAAATCCTAGTCAGTACAATAAGGGAAGACAAAATAATTAAAATGCATATGGATTGGAAAAGAGAAAAAATTGTTCCTAATTAGAGATTATTTGACACTGACACCAGACAAGGACAGAGCAAGAAGACTATAGACCAATATCTATCATGAACAAACATAGAAACAAAAATACTCACTAAAATATTTTCATACTGAATCTAGCAATACACAAAAAAGATAACATATCATGTACAATGGGATTTATTTTAAGGATGCAAGGCTGGTTCGCCATTTAAAATTAATTAATGTACCATATTAAACCACATGATCATAACAACTGATACAAAAAAATTGACAAAATTCAATATTCATTCATAAAAATTCTTAGCAATCTAGAAGTAGAAGGGATTTCCTCAATCTGATAAAGGGTGTCTACAAAAAATTACAACTAACACTATATCTAGTGGTAAAATCCTGAATGCCTCTCCCACTAAGATCAGAACAAAGCAAAGATGTCCATTTTCACCATTCTTATTCAACACCACAGTAAGTCCTAGCCAGTGTAACAATAAAAGGAAAAGAAATATAAGGCATACAGATGAGAAAGGAATAAAATGAGCTCTTCTCATAGGTGGTATTATTATATAGAAAATCTCAAACTATCTGCAAAGATCTCTTAGGATAGGGGTGCCTGCCTGGCTTGGTTGGTACAGCATACAAATCTTGATCTCGGGGTTGTGAGTTTAAGTCCCACTGAAAAACTTAAAAATCATTTAAAAAGCTCTTAGAATAAATGAGTTTAGCGAGATTGCAGGATATAAGGCTAACACACAGAAATCATTTTTATTTCTGTATATTAGGAAATAAATTGGAAATTAAAAAATCAGAGTGATTTATAATGGCACAAAAAACGTGAAATACTTAGGTATAAATCTAATAAAATGTGTGGAGGCAATAGCCAAACTATGGAAAGAGCTTAGATGTCCATCAACAGATGAATGGATAAAGAAGATGTGGTATATATATACAATGGAATACTATGCAGCCATCAACCCCCACCCCGAAATCTTGCCATTTGCAATGACGTGGATGGAACTAGAGAGTATTATGCTAAGCGAGTTAAGTCAATCAGAGAAAGACAATTATCATATGATCTCTGTGATATGAGGAATTTGAGAGGCATGGGGGGGGGATCATGGAGGGATCATTGTACCCTCACCTAATGCCATATGCAAAAATCAACTCAAAGAAATCACAGCTAAAATTATAAAACTCTAAGAAGCAAGCACAGAGGAAAAGCCCTGTGACACTGGATTTGGCAATGATTTCCTAGATATGACACCAAATGTACAGACAACAAAATAAAAAATAGACAGATTGGACTTTATATTGAAAATGTTTGTGCACCATAGGACACAATTAAGATAAAAAATCCATAGAATGGGGGAAAGTATTTGTAAATTACGTATCTGATCAGAGGTTAATATCCGTAATACGTGGAGAATTCCTACAACTCAACAAGAACAAAACCCAAACAACCTGATTAAAACGGGCAAAGATTTTGAACAGACAGTTCTCCAAAGAAGGTTAACAAAGGGCCAAAAAGCCACAAAAAGATGTTCATGATTAGTCATTAGAGACATGCAAGTCAAAACCACAATGAGACACCACTTCACACCCATTAGGATGGCTATTAGTACCAACTAACAAACAAAACAGAAGACAAATGTCGGTGAGGATGTGGGGAAATTGGAACTCTTATACCTTGATAGCTGGAATAGTGAAACTGTGTGGTTGCTGTGGAAAGTGGTACGGCAGTTCCTCAGAAAATTAAACCTAGAATTCCCACATAATCCAGCAATTCCACTTCTGGGTACATACTCCCAAAGAACTAAAAGTAGGAAAACAAGGTATTTGTACCCTTGTTCCTAGCAACATACTTGCAACAGCCAAAAGGTGGAAACAAATCAATTGTCCATTGATGGATAAACGGATTAACGAAGCATGGTATATACATGCAATGAAGTAATAGCCTTAAAGAGGAAGGAATTCTGGCACATGCTCCAACATGGATGAAGCCTGAAGACATATTAAGTGAAATAAGCTAGATTCAAAAGTACAAATTGTATGATTTCACTTATTTGGTATACCTAGAGTAGTCAGATAAGCAGCGACAAAAAATTGGGCAGTGCCTACCAATGACTGGAGGGAGAATGGAGATTATTGTTTAAAAAGTACAGACATTCAGTATGAGATGATGAAAGAGGTGTGAGGATGGATGGTGGTGATGGCTGTACAACATGTGAAGGTATGTAATGCCACTGAACTGTACCTTTAAAAATGTTTAAAATACTACATTTTGGGGCGCCTGGGTGGCTCAGTGGGTTAAAGCCTCTGCCTTCGGCTCAGGTCATGATCCCAGGGTCCTGTGATCGAGCCCCACATCGGGCTCTCGGCTCCGCGGGGAGCCTGCTTCCTCCTCTCTCTCTGCCTGCCTTTCTGCCTAGTTGTGATTTCTCTCTGTCAAATAAATAAAATATTTTAAAAAATACTACATTTTATGTTATGTATATTTTACCACAATTTTTCTTAAAAGAAAAAAATCTTTCTAGTTATCAGTACCATAGGGCTTATGATGATGGATATGAAATTGTAATTTGCTACCTCCTTTAATTTTCATTACGCTTTATATGGGAAGTTCAAGCTCTACATGGAATTGTGCTTTCTCTTTCTGGACTACATTAGTTCCTTCCTCTGGACACCTTTCCCCTCACCTCCTCTCCTGCTCTTTCTTAAGTCCTTGACTTCATAGTGTGGGGATATGGCAAAGGAGGTAAGTTTTTAAGAAAAAAATTTCTTGTACTTTTAATATGCTGAACTGTTTTCCTTTAATCCCAAATTATAACATTTTTGATTCAGTCATGGTTTTAAGTTTTTTTCTTGAAAAATTTAATCTGCTAACATAGTATATTACAGTAATAGGTTTTCTGATGAATCATGCTTGCATTCCTAGGATCGCCTTACCTGATTATTTTAAATACTGAGTTTGATTTGCTTTTTAGGATTCTTGTATCTGTATTCACTTTCACTTTTCCTACACCATCCTGCGAGGTTTGGGGAGGGTCTGAAATTGTACCCAATTTAGAAGCTGCAAGTTAGCCTGTTGTGTTTCATGGATAACGGCTGAAGACATGAGACTCCTGGAACACGAAGGACTTGATTGCTCACACCATAGCAAGCAGCATGAGCAGCACTAGCATTAGTACCTCTGACCCTAATCCCACAGTAGCAAAGTGAAAGGTCTCTGGTGGGTGCTGCACATGCTGTGAATTTTGGGCAGCGGCTGAGCTTGGGGAATTTGCCTCTTACACAGGCCTGATCTGTCACAAACCTTATCCTTCAAGGTTGTTCACTGATAAATGGCCTGAGCCAAGAGTGGTCACCGCCCTCCATTGTTGACATAGCTAGCGAGAATGTAGAGGAAGTCATAGCGTCTGCGGTAGATGCCTTTCCCAGCATGGCTTTATTTCAAGATTATACTACCCTCGATTAACATGATGAACATTTTTTTTTCCTACTCCCAGAAACTATTGAAATAAGCTAGGTATTTATGTGCTGCTTGAAGTTTTGGTAAAACACAGCAAACAATGCCTGGTTTGGGAGGAGAAAGGGAAGAATTTTGATGTGATTATTTTAACAGTAATTGGCTTTTATTTTATTTTTTTAAGATTCTATTCATTCGACGGAGAAAGAGATAGCGAGAGCAGGAACACAAGCGGAGGGAGTGAGAGAGGGAGAAGCAGGTTTCCCACCGAGCAGGGAGCCCGATGTGGGGCTCGAACCCAGGACCCATGACCCGAGACAAAGGCAGACACTTAATGACTGAGCCGTCCAGGCGCCCCCAACAGTAATTGACTTTCTATTTTTTTCTTAGTAAATATATCTCTTTTTCAGAAAATTAATCCATAAAGTTCTCAAGTATACCTGATTTACTCTATTTTTAGGTCTTCTAAAGATTTGATTTGAGAGAGAGAGCATGAGCAGGGGAAGAGGGCAGGGCAGAGGGAGAGGGAAAAGCAGATTCCCCACCAAGCAGGGAGACTGACCCGGCTCCATCCCAGGACCCTGGGATCAATGACCTGAGCCCAAGGCAGATGCCTAACCAGCTGAGCCACCTACGCACCTATCTCTTTCTCATTCAAGTTATTACTTGTGCATTTTTCTATCAGTCTTTTAAGTTTTCTTTCCCCCTAGAGATCAGGTTTTGGTTCACATTCTACGGCTCCTGCACATTCTTTTATTTTTAATTTTTATTTATTTTTATTTTTTATTATTTTTTTTAAAGATTTTTATTTATTTATTTGACAGAGAGAGAGGTCACAAGTAGGCAGAGAGGCAGGCAGAGAGAGAGGAGGAAGCAGGCTCCCTGCAGAGCAGAGAGTCCGATGCGGGGCTCGATCCCAAGACCCTGAGATCATGACCTGAGCCGAAGGCAGCGGCTTAATCCACTGAGCCACCCAGGCGCCCCCTGCACGTTCTTTTAATCTCCATTCTCCCCCATATGAAGCCATGGAAACTAACTCCTTAAACCTTCCATGTGTCCACTACGGAGTTCGACCTCGAGTGGGAACTATCTTTCCAGTTCATTCTGTTTTGTGGTTAGGCCCAGCACATCTTCCACCTTCAGAATATGTGAAAAGTCAAGTCTGTGTTCCCCAATCTCTAGGAACATTTCCAGCTCTTCCAGAGCTTCCTTATCTTGCCCTGCTCTAGCAGCAGTAAGGAAGGTCTGTGGGCAGAATTCTGAAGCGGAGTAATCATTTGCTAGAGAGATGCTTCATGTCATCCTCTGATGCACCCTCAATCCTAGTCATTCTCTTGTTACCCATATCCATCCCTTTCACTTAGCTTGGGAAATAGAGATGATGGTCCAGTTGGCTCTCAATAGGCCTGAAGTGGGGTCTAGGGTCTTGTCTATTTAGTTTTTTAAAATTCTCTTTAGAATGTAGGGTATCAGTGCTTTTTCTCAAGCTTAAGGCTCTGATTGTTATAAAAATTAGGGGCAGCTTGGAACAAACTGTGGGTCAATATTTCTTAAACTGTCTTTGTGGTAAAGAATTGAAAACTGAGTAATTGATGTAACTGATCAATAATATAAGTGAATTGATAAGTATACTATATATAGTCTGGATAGTACTTAAGAAAATCAGACATCTCAAATTCAGAGACAGAAAGTAGAATGGTGGTTATAGGGGCTGTGGGAGAAAGAAATGAGTTGTTGTTTAATGCGTATAGAGATCCAGTTCTGCAACATGAAAAAGCTCTGGAGATCCATTGCACAACAATGTGAATATACTTAAAACTAATGAGCTGTATGCTTAAGTAGTTACAATGGTGTTAAAAAAAAAAAGAAAGAAAGAAACTCGGATATCTGATATCAAGCTGACATGGGGAATTTATTTTGTAGAAAAGCAACATCTAGAGAATGCCTCAGACAGCCCTAGTATGTCTAAAGTACTACATATAAAAATGATAATTGCTCATAATGACAACACTGAAGCACTGAAAGATACCAAAGTACTTTCTGAATCCAAGGAGTCAAATTACACTCAGTGTGGTTTTAATGTCCTTGCCTATCTCAAAGCTCTAATATGCTGACATTTGGTAAACCAGATAACCAGATCATTCAATACCCAAGTTTCTGGCCATACATAGACTTACTCATATTCATCTGGTATAACTCCACACAAATATTTGAACATTCCAATTTCTTGGGTAAGGTGTATATTGCTCAAATTCATTAAATATACTTAGACTTCTCTATTATACAAAGTTAAATGTACAACTAAATTAGTAAAAAGTGCTCAATGTGGTTTATTTTACTCTGACAAATATGTTATGTGGTTTATTTTACTATGACAAATATGTTATGAAGGTACTCTACTAATGGTATTGCCATTTTAGTTTAAATTTTCTCTTCTATTTTGTAATGAGTTTTGTGACTTTTTTTGGGAAAGAAATCTGTGCCTTCTTAATTCTTGCAGATTCTTCTTTTTTTCTCTTTATTTCTTAGCTAAAATTCAGTACAAGTGTTATTGGTATCTTAAGCTTTGTGTGTATCCTTACTCCCAAATGCCAGCAGTTCTTCAGAGGCCTGACATCCAGCACGGGGCTTACTGTGTTAAATTAGGTTCTAGAAAAAGCATTAAAGACATTTTTCCTGAAATATACAGAATATGTCATGCCAAATCTCTTGTTTATACAATAAACTAGTAAAATTGGTAAATTGCACATATAGCTCATATTCCCAAAATAGAATAACTTAAATATTAAAACGTACCTTTGTGTTACCACCATAACTGACCTTATAAGCATAACAAATGGAAATACTCAATAAAAAAAAATCACAAAATCCACTAACCGCAAAGGCTGCATATCACAGCTTATGAACTCTCATCTCCCTATGACCTATTCAAACTATAGACAGCAATATTTTTTCAAGCTACTCTAGCATTTACACCCTAATTAGAAATTGATACGAAACACAATTTTATGTTCAAATATGGAAATAAGCAACATAATTCCAAAACCCAAAAGTATCCCAGCATTCTGTAAAAAGAAATATCCCCAGCGGCTACATCCATGGTCACTAGCATCATTGTGCAGCATCTCAGGTACCTTAAAGGAAAAACAAGAGCAACATTTAAGTTTTCAGAACCACGGATTAGTTTTTAGAAGAATTTACGGGGCAGTAATACTAGCTTTATATGTAGCCAGATATACTGAGCCAACTCCTTAAAATGGAACCATATACATACTGACTCTAGCTAATGTATACAGCATTTCCCAGTAGCTTAATTCACAATGCTTATTCACAGTATGCTCAACAAGTCAAAGTTTATATTGGTCCAGTTCACTTTACTATGAAACAAAGAACTATACTGATTACTCTCCCTTCGTTACTGCCAGTAGCTGAACCAAACATAACATGTGGCTTACCTAAGTTTAGAGATATGGAAACTTTATATAGAAAATAAAATTTTAGCAATCAGACTGGCTGGGATTGTTATGCAGACTTTGCTGACAAAACAAAGTAACTCCTTTGTCCATTAATAAGGAAATTATGAGCATTCTGAAGAAATTATGAGCATTCACAACATGTGGCTTGTGCTGGGTTTCTGACAAATCTATAAAGAGTTGAATGCCTGATTACTGAGATTCTACTCTCAAAAAGACACATCAGAAAGGGGTGGATATTTCTGTGTATCCTGACGCACATTAGGCAGGATAGGGTGTGCTTGCGATCAGTAATCTAAAAAGATACATGCTATAGAACCTGTATTTTCTATTCTACCTTATAAAGTACAGACTCACTTATTACTGTATTTACTCTAAAGCCTTTTAATTAATTAATTAATTTAAAAAAGTAAACTCTATGCCCACAGTGGGGCTAGAAATCACAACCCTGAGATCAAGAGTTGCACACTCTACTGACTGAGCCAGTCAGGCACCCCCTAAACTAAAGCCTCTTTAAAAATGAGGTTTCATGGGGTGCCTGGTTAAGTTGGTTAAGCATCCGACTCTTGGGTTTAGCTAAGGTTGTGATCTCAGGGTCCTGGGATTGAGCCTGGGTTGGCTCAGCACTCAGTGTGGAGTCTGCTTGAGATTCTCTCTCCTTCTGCTCCTCCCCCCACCCTGGGATTCTCCCTCTCAAATCAATCAATCAATCAATCTTACTATTTTTTTTAAAGAGCTTTCACTGAACATTTTCTCTATTTTATTGTTAGCCAACACTGTAATTAGACTTCTTAAAAACTTACCATATCAACCAGAGCAACATACATGAATAAGCCAGCGGTAAGTGCAAATATCCACATAGAAACATTTTCAGCATAATGACCAATAAAGATTCCCGTTGCCATTCCAAGATATGCCAGCATGGCTGACAAAGCATTATAAAGAACAGCTTGCTTAACAGTCATGCCAGCCTTTAGTAAAACAGCAAAATCACCTTTAACAGAAAACAAAAAAGGGATCAAAGAAAGGAAAGAAATCACTTTTCAGACAGATACCCAAGAAACTTTTTAATTTAGGAAATTCTCTAAATTTTTTGAAGGAAAAAGAAAGCAGCAAAGAATTACCAGGGGTAACAAGTATTAGTGTAAATCACCCTAACACCTCTATAAATTAAGGTATTTTTTTTTTTTTTTTTTTTTTTTTTTTTTTAAAGATTTTATTTATTTATTTGACAGAGAGAGATACAAGTAGGCAGAGAGGCAGGCAGAGAGAGTGAGAGGGAAGCAGGCTCCCTGCCGAGCAGAGAGCCCGATGCGGGACTCGATCCCAGGACCCTGAGATCATGACCTGAGCCGAAGGCAGCGGCTTAAACCACTGAGCCACCCAGGCGCCCAAATTAAGGTATTTTTTAATCCAAAGTTTTTCTTAAGGCTTTCACTCTGTCAATGAATGATAAATACCATGAATTTAAATTTGCGCTCTTGCACGGTCTTCAACAAGCTTATAATTGGGCACAAAGAAGAGAATTTCACTGATCATTTCACACATGAAATGATCAGCAAATGATAATGGCAATCTATAATTAAGAGCTTAATAGTCTAACCTTCTAGTTATAAAAGGATAAAAAGAGCAATGAGGATGCGAATAGCTAATATAGGCTTCAGGGAATATGAAGGACCTAGAATGTGGAACATAAGCCAGATGTGGAGGATTATAAGCATCCGGCAGGCAGATGGGAGGCCTTCTGAATGGCAGAAAACATGCCAAAGAACGAAACGGAAAATGGCAGCACAGGTGTGTGCAAATATGTACCTATAAGAAGAAAAACAAGGACATGAACTGGGATACAGAACAACTCTGGGAAGGTTTTAAATCCTGGTGACAGAGGAGAAAAATATTCAAAACACAATTCATCAACTTCCCTTTTCTTTAGCTCCAATGAGAATCTCTTTGCCAATTTCTCTCTGTTAATGGAAGCTGACTTCTTTGAATCCTGTGGTCTTATTCATATTGTAGGTATGAAGATAACGATCACTGATGTCACCAGTATGCTGGTCCAGGAAGGCATGTGGTAGGGTAAGAGGATGAGAGAGGAGGCCCACAAAACTCTCTGGCAACCCCACAGAGGCAATTGTGTAATCATACTCATAGGGTCAGAGTTCTGGCTGGAAACAACCTTATACTCAGTAAGAAAAGAAACCTAGCTAGGCTAGTAGAAGGCAGAGAAGTTACGAGGAAGCTTGCTGGAACTATCAATAGCAAATGCCAGTGACACTAGGACACTTAATCCCCCTGGAAAATACTGTTTATATGGTTCTCTTACCTAATTCATGAGGCAACTCGTGACAAAACACGGCAACAGAAGTACTTAAACCACTCGACAAACCTTCAGTAAAAGCAGCCCCTGGGTAAAAATCAATCAGAGAAAGTTTGGCTACATTGTTCTATGGGTTTTGTTTTGTTTTTTTTTTTAATCTTACCAGCATACAGCATGAGGTAAAAGAAGCAAACGAGATTCTGGTCATGAACTAACAGAACTTTCCAGCTTCACTCTGCATATTCTTTACAAGTAAGTTAGATTACATGCAATTAGGTTTAAATTTCCCAGTGGAGCATAAGCAGGTACAACTGAGAAGGGTAAGTTCCACTGTGCTTCAGAGTGATTAGAGGATCTTATCACAGACCTGAGACGTAATCATTATCACATAAAACATTTATGTAAAAAGTAAACCGATTTAAAAGGTTTAGAAGAAAAAAAAAAAGGTTTAGAAGAAAATGCAGCAGTCAAGGGTACAAATACATTTCACTGGCCTCAGAAGAATTCATTGGGTAATTAGATTTGTTCACATTCATTCTTTCACTGTCTAATAAGAAAAGTCTAAGACAAATAGCTCCCCCCATTTTAAAAACTAGCACTGTATACAACCGATCGCTTATAAAGTGTGACCGAGCATGTGCATCTCCTCCTTTGTTGCTTCTGCTGTGCACAGTACCCAGAGGAAGAAGCACACCAGGCTTCCAGGGAGCCAACTGTTACAAAACAGCACTGCCTCCTTGGGCAAGGGGTTCGCCCTGCCAGGCTTAGCTGCCTAACCTGTAATTATTTCCACTACTCCTTCCAGCACCAGGTCACTATAATTCTTAAGTATTCTATTATCTCTTGGTCGTGATAGAACGAACAATTTAATAGCAAAATCTCTCTTAAATTTTTTTTAACTCAACTTATCAGATATGCCAGGATTCCTTCCGTTTAAAGATGATAGAAAAAAGTGTCTTGTACCTTAATATTGTTTATACTGCAGATAAGGGGGGGAACTCTAATGTAAAAACAGCAACAAAAAAACCCCCACAAAAACATATACTCCATGCACATTAAAGTTTGATTTTAAGACTCTACAAATTAAAACAACTTTTGAGAGTTACCACTTAGGTAACAGAGCAGGCAGTTTGTAGCACTTAATCTTATGTAACTTTTATTTAGTACTTCACTGTCAACGTAGCTACAGAAGAAATAACATTCTGATGATCTTAGAAGTTATTAGCTTTATCAAAATGGCCATAGGGGCCTGGTGGCTTAATGTGACTTTTAGAGTCAGCCAACAAGAAGCAAACATGCAGATGCGTACCAATTGCGAGGCCATCGCTGAAATTGTGCAGGCCGTCGCCCATGATGACCATCCAGGCCAATGTGGCGATGCCGGCATCCTTCAGCTCCTCCCGAGAGTAGCGCTGACTGTGACTGTGGGGGTGGTGATTTTGGTGGTGGTGGTGGTGCAGAATATGATGGTAATCATGATGGTGGTGAATGAGATCGTCGGACTGGCCGAGCGTATCATGAAAATGCGAATGGCATTTATTCTTGCAGCCTCGGGGGACATATTCATTATAGACTTCCTGCGGATGGGCATGAGCTATCATGACCTCTTCTTCTTCCAGGATTGCTGGCTGTGGAGAATCAAAGTGGGAGGTCTCCTGTGAGTCCCCTCGTAAATAGCCTTCAGGTCCTAGGTGTAAACATAAGGGACATTGGGTCAAAGTCAGAAGGCTTTGTTAATGCATGCATTTCAAACATTCCCACTGACAAAGTCAAAAAAGATCTTAGAGCGTGGCAAGCCTCTCACATACAGAACGAAGCAGAGTACTGCTGATGCAAAACATCAACAGGTTCTAATGAATTTTAGAAATGAAATGGCCTCACAGATTAAGAACGGACTTTAAACTTCAATCTCCAATAACTAACCCCAAGATTCTCCCTTGATTTCTTCTGCCTTACATTTTTCTATTTCAAGTTATTAATAAAATTCCATTTAATTAACATACAGTGTAATACCTGCCTCCTTACATTTTAAAAGCTGTCTTTTTTCCCTGGTTAAAAAAGCAGCACATACTTACTTTAGAAAAACAGTTAAGAAAAATACTGAAAATTGGAAATAAAAAACATGCATAATTCTGTTGTCTAACTTCTTTTTTGAGGATGAAGTTCAAGGAAAAATAAGCATTTGAAATACAGTGATCACCAAGGACAATTTATTTATTATCTACTTGTACAAAGAAAAATAAATTTCAACAATAAAGTTTTGTTTTTTCCCTTTGTCCTGTGCATGGATCACACTTTTCTTGGGCACATTTCTGACACTGTGGTCCAGTTCTAGGGCAACAACTCCCTCTCACTGTTATATACTGTACTGGATTCCGTGATGAAGAAGGAATAGACACAAGAGGAGCAAGAACATTTTATTTACTCTTTAGAGAAAAAAGCAGGATAAAAAACCAAGGTTGGGAAGGAAACCAGAGAGTAGGTAGTAGCAACTAAGCAGATTTCCTCCCTGGTTAGCTGGCAGCTATCTAGCAAGCACTTACTCTGGCCAGGTACCCTGCCAGGCACAGGGGATGGATGGGAGCGTGACAAGGTCTCTAACTTCAAGCACGTTCTGTTCTTGTAGGGCGATAGCCACATTTAATAAGAAAACATGTGTAAATAAGGTCCTATGAGGCACTGAACAGCATGGAGAAAACCAGAAAAGGGTAATGGGAAGGACAGTAACTGGGAGACATTTGTCTTTGGGTGATCAGGTAAGGCCTCTGGGTCTAATTGATGGGGCAGGAATTTGTGTGAAGATCTGACAGGAGGCTTCCGAGCAAGAACAATAGTGAATGCAAAGCTTGGAGATAAACTTGGTGTGCTCATGGAATGAAAAGAAGGGCAGTGAGACTGGACACAACGAGCAACGGGACAGAGTGGAGGGCAGGGTCGGACCATGAAGGTCATGGTGAGGAGTTTGGTTTAATATTTTCATCTTATCTCATTTCATCCAATAAGAAATGCCAAGCTAACAGTCCAGTTACAGGAAAAACAGTAACTTCACAGCAGGGCATCACAGCAGGTGGCACACTGCATCACTGGAGAGGATACAATACCACATTGTGGTACTTCTGCCCCGGGGGATCAATCTAGTCCTAAAAAGATTAGAAACAGGGGTGCCTGGGTGGCTCAGTGGGTTAAAGCCTCTGACTTCAGCTCAGGTCATGATCCAGGGTCCTGGGATCGAGCCCCATGTCGGGCTCTCTGCTCAGCGGGGAGCCTGCTTCCCCCCTTCTCTGCCTACTTGTGACCTCTTTCTCTCTGTCAAATAAATTTAAAAAAAAAAGATTAGAAACAGCCCAAATGAGGGGCAACTAGATGCAGTATTTGATCCTGGGCTATGCTCTGGACCAACTTTTTCTTCTGGTGGAGGGAAAATCTAAAGGAGTCATTAAGACAACCGGAAAAACACAAGTGAGGTCTAGAGACTAGTAATGACATGGTATCACGTTAATTTCCCGATTTCAATAACTGAACCATGGTTATATAAGACAATGTCCTTTTTCTAAGGAAACATACAGGGAGCATGTGGGGATACAGAGACATCTTGTCTGTAATTTACTTTCAAATGGTTTAGCAAAACAGTGTGTGTATGTGTACTCAGAGAGAAACAGAATGATAAGGGTGGGTAAAATATGGGGGCTGTATGAAAGATACAGAAATTCTCTGTGTTACTTCTTTTTTTTTTTAAAGATTTTATTTATTTACTTGACAGAGAGAGAGAGTACAAGTTGGGGGAGCAGCAGAAGGAGGAAGAGGGAAAAGCAGGCTCCCCAATGAGCAGAGAGCCTGATGTGGGGCTCAATCCCAGGACCCTGGGATCATGACCTGAGCCGAAGACAGACGCCTAACTGTCTGAGCCTCCCAGGCGCCCCTCTTTGCATTACTCTTAAAACTTTTCTGTATGTCTGAATTCCTTCAAAATAAAAAATTAGAGGAAAAAATGTAAATATAGTATAAACAGTTTACTCACTGGCAATTAAAAAGAAAAGGCATTAAATATTTCAAAAGTAAAAAAAAAAATAAAATAGACAAAGGGACATGGTCCCCTCTGTCCCAGATAGTCCAAGCTGCCTGCAAATCACAGTGCAGTAAACTCCTCCTAGACCTCAGATTTGTTAAGACTTACGATCATCTGCGTCTACTTTCTCCTCATTTGTTGAAAGTTGAGATTCATACTTGGACAGCTGCTTCTTAATCTCCACATCATCATCAGTTTCAGGTTTTTTCTGATTCTAAAATGGTAAGAGAAAGCACCACTTTAAAACCATTAAGTGCTTCTGTGTACAATTATAAACAAACAGTTAAGTCGAAGACCCAGGGAAGACAACAGAGTAAAGGACCTTTATTGGAATAAAAGTCTTCCAAGGGCCATAGAGGCCTGTAGTTAACTTACACAGCACCTAGCTGTGGTTTTAGGCATAACAGCTGCTCAGGATGGTGAAGCATCAAAGCTTCAGTAATATGAAATGTTGCAAAATCACACATCCATCTTTCTCAATGTCCCCTAGGTCATCTACTTTAAGTGTGCTCTGGGGAGCCTGTTAGAAATGAACAATCTTGGGCCACACCCAAACCTAATGAATCAGCACAGGGATCTTAACAAGGGGCCTGAATGATTCATACACGTATTAAAATTGAACTATGCCTCAGGTTATCAATTTTAGGACCAAATGAAGACATTTTTCTCCAGCATTTAGTGATCTGCTAACCAACTGCTTGGTTCTCTCCAGCCCTCTTTTGGACACTGAAACCCCATACTTCCCATACTTTTTATAACCTAAAACTATACTGTGACACTGATTAGGTGTTTGCGATTAAAACTAAAATACTTTTCCTATAATAAAACACCATTTACAAGCTTCCTTTTTAAAAAAACAAATCTCTACTAGTTAGCCTCGAATTTATCACTAGGTTTTTTAACCACCTCAATACCATGCTTGAGCTATTATCCTTATATTTGAGCCCAAGCATAAAGGTCACTATTTGAACAATGGTGCAGTGTGTGATTTACTTATGTAAATCATTCATTACTTTACTTTGCTTACTTGCATAGAAGTAATACTTTACTTATATACTTTTCCAATGTAGAAGAAAATACTCAAAATGACTGAAAATGGTCCCACAAATAATAATTTCTTATCTGCAGTACTTTTGAGTATGACTTAAACAATCACCACTGGGCCCAAGATTTCATTCTAGCTCTGATAACATGTAAACCATCTGCACATTCTTAGACTATAGAGTTTTAAAGGCAAGCACACAAACACATCTTTATACCAACCCCCAGCTTAGTGCCTTTAACAGAGAAAGTACGTCAATGTTTGTGACAATAAATGGATTCAGGATATTTTGTATCAGTTCAGTTAATGCTTTCTTTCCTGCTGGGCAATGACTCTCCCGAGAACTTACAGATTAACCAGTTCTTTCATTCTATAAGTATCAGGGACCTATTATGTTCCCTATGCTGTATGCTGGCAATACAAGGTAAAGCAAGATACACATGGTCTCTGTTTTCATGGAGCTTATCATCCATAGGGAGGGAGGCTTCACAGCTACAATGATTAAACAATTTTTTGATTGCAATTTTTCATGTTTTATAAAGGGAAAACACATAATGCTATGAGAGTGTATAATAAGACCTAACTAAGTCCCAGGGCAGGTTTCCTTGAGAAGGTGATCCTGACACCAAGACCTAAGATAAGCAGAAGTTTGTGGGGGACCCGTAGGCTTGTAATAGAGGTGGATTCCATGCAGGGAGAACAGCATGTGGGAGGGTCCTAAAACAGAAAGAGGCCAATCCCATCCCAGAAATGAAAGCAGTGCAAGGTGGTCAGAAATAGGGGGCTAACGGCTGTGTGGCAGAAGGAGACCCAGACAATGCAAACCAAGTTAAAAGTGTGGACTATGTCCTACAAATATAGAGAAGTCACTGAAAGAAGGATTATAAAGATTTTTTTTTTTTTTAAAGATTTTATTTGACAGAGAGAGAGATCGCAAGTTGACAGAGAGGCAGGCAGAGAGAGAGGAGGAAGCAGGCTCCCTGTGGAGCAGAGAACCCGATGCGGGGCTCCATCCCAGGACCCTGAGATCATGACCCGAACCGAAGGCAGCGGCTTAATCCACTGAGCCACCCAGGCGCCCCTGAAAGAAGGATTATAAATGGCGGTGTACAACTTCATCAGATTTCCATTGAAACAAATCACTTTGTTCTGCTCTGGACTGGGAGAAGGAAACAATAAATTACTGTAGACAGGCCAGTTAAGAAGTGGCTGTTGTCGCCCAGGTGGGAGATAAGCATGGCTTAGACTAGAATGATAGCAAGGAAGAAGGAGAGAAATGGAAAAGTTCTGGATGTATTCACTAAAACTAGCCTAGATACGAGGATAAGGGAGATGTCATAGATGACTTGCAGGTCCTCAACGTGACCTTCACTGGTAGAAATAGCCTTCACTGGTAGAAAAAAGCTTTTGAGGTTGAACTTATTATAAAGGTCCAACTATATATAATCAAGTATGAGATAATAACCCTAATTTGAATATCGATTTCAAATTGACAGATATCATATGATATATGCAATCTCCTAAGAATGCAGAATGGATATCTTAAGGAAAATCCTATGTCCTGTTATAAGGCTGAAAAGTTCTAAACACTCACTGTATAAGGAAGAGTTTTTTTTTTTCTTTAAGATTTTATTTATTTATTTGACAGAGAGAGATCACAAGTAGGTAGAGCAGCAGGCAGAGGGGGAAGCAGGCTCCCCACTGAGCAGAGAGCCTTGACGCAGGGCTCAATCCCAGGATTCTGAGATCATGACCTGAGCCGAAGGCAGAGGCTTAATCCACTGAGCCACCCAGGTGCCCCTGTTTTGTTTTGTTTTGTTTTGAGAGAACAAATGTAATTTAAAACTGTTAAATGAGTAACTCTAAGATCTGGACACCTTTAACAAAAGATAAACTCAATATATTCTGAAAGGGAAGAGAACAAGTAACATTTGCAAAACTTCTGTGGGAAGTCTGTGTAGAAATTATGCTTGCTTGCCATTTAATGTTTCTTATACGTTCAACAAATGTTTGGTAACTATCTATCATGCCAGATGCTGTTCTAGGCATTGGAGATGTAGCAAAGGTCCTAGCTCTTCAGAGCTTTTATTCCAGCAGAAACTATTTTAGAAAAGAGATCATTAAACTTCTTTGACAATAAGCCATAGTAAAACATGTCATACACTGTATATTACCGCTGCCTTTAAAAACATTGGTCATGGGGCACCTGGGTGGCTCAGTGGATTAAGCCGCTGCCTTCGGCTCAGGTCATGATCTCAGGGTCCTGGGATCGAGCCCCCACATCGGGCTCTCTGCTCCGCAGGGAGCCTGCTTCCTCCTCTCTCTTTGCCTGCCTCTCTGCCTACTTGTGCTCTCTCTCTGTGTCAAATAAATAAATAAAATCTTTAAAAAAAAAAAAATAAAAACATTGGTCATGACAGAAGATTGATTTCACAATTGAGTTAAAAATTGTTCTGTGTTAAACCACAGGGAGCCTACTTCTTAACAGTCCCATGTTAAAGAGTACCAGATTAAAGAAAAGCTATGTATAGGTAAAAATTAAAAAGTAAATTGAAATTAGAATGTTAGAAATGATGGCATATGAACTAGAGACATAGTAAAACAAACAAACCTCCAAACCTCACCCCGAAACTAATGTAAGATCATTTGTGTTTTTAGGGAAAGAATTCCAGGTAATGTCAACAAGTAGGATATATCCTCCAATCAGCCCAAGTGAAACACCTGGGACAATGGGAACCTGGAAGAGGACTCCTGGATTAAGAGTGAATAAGCTATTCTCATTTTTCTTCTTTCTTCTAACTTTAGGTCCAGTAAAGAGAAGGTTCACAATTTGTAACTTGAGGTCTTAGTGAAGGACACATCTCTAAGGGCAAATGTTCACAGGAAGGAGAAGGAGGCAACTTTCCTGTTCACACACGCACTTGCTTCCCACAGTGAGCTCTGCACTCAGCAAGAATCAACTGCGTTTGTTTTCAAACCTCTTCATGCCAGTTAGGCTTGTTATAGTAATTGCACAATTTAATGACACATAACTCCAACTGTGAAATGATGGTGAGAATAGTTACTTCTATGAAAACTTAAGCTGAATGCTTTTATAAGATTCAAAGGCAAGTTGTTAAAAAAAAAAAAAGACTATCAAGTTATGTAAAGCAACCACCGCATAAAATTTACAAAGCCTAGATTCTACTCTCGAATAGCTTTCCAAGTGTGTAACCTCTTCTTCACTTGAGAGAAACCAAAATTGGAGACTGTAGGTGAAGTAGCATGGCTACAGAAAAAATTATCAGAGTTCTGACTCGAAGAAAACCCTGGTCAACAACAAATGACCAGAAGATGAATGTATAGACAGTTTAAATTAAATTATAATGTCT
Organism: Meles meles; assembly: GCF_922984935.1. NCBI lineage: Eukaryota > Metazoa > Chordata > Mammalia > Carnivora > Mustelidae > Meles > Meles meles. The sequence goes on from NC_060077.1 coordinate 59,386,029, forward strand.
AAGATGTGTACATGTCCTTTTTAAGAGTTTCCATTAGGACAGTTCCTTTGACTGACTTGCCTAGTCACATCAGTTTAAGAGGTGACAGATAACCATAGGTGCCTTTTTTTTTTTTTTTTTTTTACCAGAAATAAAGAGCCTATGGTTTGGCTTCATACTATTTTCTGACGGCAGTTCGTAAAGGACAAGACTGTGAACGTCACAAACCCTCTGAAACATGGAGAACATTCAGCTACTGGGTGAATAATTAAAGTTAATGAGAATAGTTAATCGTAACTACCAAAAAACACCAACAGTGTGACCAAAATGCTTCTTTAAAAAACAAAACATGTAGGGATGTCTGGATGACTCTGTTGGTTAAATGTCCGACTCTCAATCTCAGCTCAGGTCTTGATCTCAGCATGGAGCCCATTTAAGAAAAAACAAAAAAACCAACAAAAAACCCACACAAACCAACAAACACAACACTTTACTGAGGTATGACTGACAATGAAGAGGGCGTCCATATTTAACAAACACACATCAATGAATTTGGGTGTATATACCCAAGAAACCGTTGCCACCATCAAGGCTATAATCATGATGCTTCAGATCTTCAAGGCTCTGCTTGGGCCTTGTTTGGTTTTACACAAATGTTGAACCTCTGCCATTTTTACCCTCTCAGGAGTCTGAAGGGAATACTGAAAACAGAGAACTCCAGGGTTATGCCTCTGGAAAGAAAAAGTATCTCAGGGTACTGAAACCCTCTTGAATGAAGATCATACCTGCTGGAAAAGCTCAGCTAACAGTCTAGTTAGAATCCTACTCAAAAATGTCTAGTGAGTAAACAGTACTTCTCCTTACCTTTTTCTTCTTATCTTTAAATTGCTTGATCAATGTGAGTACATGTTCAACAAGAAACATGAAATATAAGCCCCCCAGGGCTGTCAGACCCTTCCATGTGGAATCAAAATAGGTACTTTCTTCTATGTTTTGAGAAGACAGATGACTGAAAAGTGGCCCTCTCTTCATTTCCATTGCAGATTCTTCATGGCTGTGACTATGGTGGTGACTTGCATGAGACTACAGGAAAAACAGTATGTATTTTATGAATTCATTAGTTTCATACATGTCAGAAAACTTGGTTAAGATAGTAAGGCCAAATATGGAAACCATTCAGAATTAGGCAATTATGGGCTATGTCAGAGCTGAGGAGGAAGTTTAATACATCAAAATGACCCACAGGCTGCTAGTGATCTAGATCTTAATGTATAATGTGCTAAGGCACTTAACGGTGTGCACTGGTTTAGCGTGATGACGGATGCATTCCCTGACTCTCATGAAGGTAGCAGGTATTTTCAATGTTGGACAAGTTACCACAATGGCCACAAATGACAGGGAACTCCAAGACTCAAGAGGCATACAGGGTTTTTTATTTGTACTCCACACTGGAAAAAGCCCATACCAGTCCCTTCGCTGTGCTTACAAGAAGCCTAGTGTGTGTCACGGGCCCTGGCAGGTATCCGAGAGCAGGTGCTACGCCCCAGCAGTCTGCAGCAGGCATTGGCCCTCAGGCATGGTAGGGAACCGAATGTGCAGCACATCAACAGAGGGGATTTGGGGGTGGTCACAGGGTACACCCTACACACAGGCTGTGTGGTGAACATCTGCCATCTGGGGACAGGGAGCTCAGCACAGCAAAGACAGTTTTTCACTACAGGGTGGAACATGATGGGCTATGTAGAGAGCTCTCAGAAGGATTTTTTTCCCCACTGACCTGTAAACCTTTAAGGGAAGCTTAAAAGATGAGATCCAAATACTTAACTTTTTAATGGAGCTATTAAGTAAACTCTATTCAACTTACTTAAGAATTTACTTGTGTCAATGAGTGTGAATCTCTAATTATACACATAAATTCAACTCCAAAGGAAAACTTGTTTCTTGAATACATACAGAATCAGTTTTTATTTCTGTGGCAATTACACTAATGTATCTGTCACAGTAATAATATCTGGGCAGAATCTATCTCCTTTTATTAACTGGGTCCAAAAAGTTAAATTAGTCTGCATTTAGTAAATTTCATTAAAGAGAAAAGCAAAAAACAAACCAAGAACATACACTAAGATCTAGTATGTAAATGCAAATTTCAGTCACCTAATATATTTTAGAATCAACTCCTCTAAACCAAATTTCCAACCTCTTAAATATATCAAAGAATTCTAGTACAAACCAAAAATATATTAATCTTTTCACTGTTGAATAATAAAATACACTGATAGGACAAATGCCTGTACTTACATGTGGAAGGAGGTGTAAAAAAGCATCACCACTTAATGTCCCAACGGCCAGTGCCACAAGGAAACTTAGGAGAAATTTGAAGAACACCCGATTCATGAGAGGCACTAAGATAACGCCAAGCAAAGATAGAAAACTGATGATGGAAATAGCTATAAAGCCACCAACCCAGGCTGTCAAATAAAACACAGCAAAGGAAAAATTATACAATTGATGAACTTTAACAGAGGAGCATAAAGCAACTTGTCAAAGCAAGTTGCATTTCTTAAGCTAAAGAAATACAAACTCAGTGGAAGAGGGCTGTGGTAACAGAATAATAACTGAGAAATCTGTTTCTGGTGCAAATGAACAATCTGACCGAACCCTCCTGGGACAGAGCAGAAGCCCGGTGGAAAGTTCTTCAGATGGGGGTCAAAGGGAGAAAATGGTTACCAGTGACGAATTCTAGATCACTTGGAGCTGAGCTTTTGGACTCCCATACACAGTTAAATTATGAAAGAGAGGAGTTAAGAAAAAAAAAGAAGAGGGGCACCTGGGTTAAGCCTCTGCCTTCAGCTCAGGTCATGATCCCAGGGTCCTGGGATTGAGCCCCGCATGGGGCTCTCTGCTCAGCAGGGAGCCTGCTTCCCTCTCTCTCTCTCTCTGCCTGCCTCTCTGCCTACTTGTGATCTCTGTCTGTCAAATAAATAAAATCTTAAAAAAAAAAAAAGAAGAAAAAAGAAATATAAAAAGAAAGAATCTGGGAATTCAATGATTTCTTCAGTAAACAAGGGAATTATTTGTCTACCATAGTTTTTGAGCAACGCAGGTCTACACTACAGCAGAACTGATCCTGGTTTCATTTATTAATAAGAACCAGATTTAGGCTCTTAAACAGCAGATATTAATTGACCTTCTGAAACAGTGTGACAACATAAAAAGCCCAAATTTCAGATGCCCCTGATTTCCTGTAGGATGACCTCAGCTACATATCTGTTTTATTTTTTTATTATTTTTTTTCTTAAGGCAAGGCTAACCAGCTTGCTTTCTTCACTTTCAAGGCAGAGAACAAACAATTAACATACTTGGGATCATGCTAGAAAATGAATAGGTTGATATAAATATAAGAAAAAGCATAACATAAATGTATCTACTTGAAATTATTTTTGCATAAAAAAGATGACTCTACCTATTTGTAAAGAATAGGTCTTTGGAGGGATTTCAGCTTTCTTTTCACTCGTTGTATGAATCAGACACGATCTAGCATCAATTTGATTGATGATGGCTGGGCAGAGATAGTTGAACTCCGTTGCATTCAGCAGAACCTGGATGCCCATGCCATGAGATGTAAGCAACTTTGATGCATTGAAACACTGCAGGAAACAAAGCAGTGAAAATCACCAAAAAGCATTTTCATTACACAATCCAAAAAAGTTTTCTGATGATACGACACCCTTTCCATACTGAAGCTACTTCTTTATTTTCTCAAGTTAATGCATTAAAACCAACTTTTGTCTTGAGTACTTTGGAACTTGCCTCAAGCTCCCTGGAGATGCTATGTCACAATGGGGATATCCTACCTCTTCTGCCTATTTTTTTCTCAGGAGAAGCAGTTCAATCACTAGGAATCCAGAAAGAAAGCCCTCAGCGGAACAACCTTGAGGATAAATGGACATTCACAAGCCTGTTAACTCATTGTATAAACCTATTAAGGAAATGAGCTTTAATTTTGAGATGGAGTTCATTAGAGATTGAGAAATATGGTGCTTTAGTAGTAATGCTACCCAGCATGGCCTAAACAAGCCCAAGACACGTCACTCTTCCAGCAATGACTGTACTTGCAAAACTTAGCTCAGTTCTGTCTATTCACCTGGCAAAAGCTCTACAACGAGAGAATATTAAATTATGTAAATTACTCTTGCAGAGGGCAAAGCTGGTTAATAAAACAAAACTTGTACCAGCAGGCAGCTGTTTCAACAACTTAATTAGATGACAAATTTAGTTTGAAGAGAACCCCCTCTAGGTAATCTAAGCTCCCCTTCTCACACAAAAAAATTGGCAGTAGCCCCTGTTTCTCATGTTCTGTAAAGCTACTTTAAATTCCCATAGTTCTTGGCCAATACCATTCAGAACAAATTTTAGGACTGGTGTCACTATGGGAATGATCATTAGGATTATTCTGGAATTGGTACAGTCATAGGATGACTTGAAGTACTCTTTAAGGTTTGCATATTAATGCATACCAACTAATTCCTTGCCCTGGACATTTCTCAGCCAAGGAAAACTATACAGTCTGGAAGTCAAGTTTAGGAAAAACACATGACTTTAGAACCTCAGTTCCCAGACTTTTCTATTGTCCAGCACATGGTTCTTGGGAGCTGCTCCAGTTTCAGCACTCCACAAGTCATTGAGATCCCTCGTCCAAGAACGTAACACTAGTGCTCTTCTTGCCTTCTATTGTGCCTTCAACCACACCTTTCCCTAAAACATGGATTCTAACGCCTGCTTTTTCCACCTCTCATTCTCTACTTTTCATTAACAATATTCACCTTTTTAAAGACTTATCCAAAAATAACCTTGATTACTGCTTTTCATACTCATTTAAAATTCCATATTAGAAAAGAGTTGTAGCTGACAGCACCATTTTATAAAAAAATTACCCTCCAAGTTTTCTATCAGTAATGTTTACAATAGTAGGGACAAAGGCCTTTGGGTTTTGATGGATGCCTGAATGAGAAAGTAGAAATTCCCTCTCCAATAACCTCATCATTTTATTTTTACTTTACACTCCTTGCAAGTAGAGATAGAATGACAGGACAAACAAGCAGGCATAATGAAAAGCATTCATCTTACCTCCTGAGTATGTTCATTTGTGTTTCTGGAATACATAAAGCCTTTTCTGGGCTCGCTCACAGATTCATTTGTTTTCCTACTGGCCAGCCGGCTCACCCGGTTTTTTTCTGTGATACTGGGTGGAGTGGAACTGCTCACAGCTTTGGGGAAAAGTCTTCCAGGTTTTGGAGTGTCTATTGTCTCTAGAAAGTGAGTTCCGACTTCAGAGACAGCATTATACATAGTTGAGGTCACTTCACTAGCAGTAACACCATCCTTGATTAAAACAGTCCTTTTACCATTGGTATGTTCAGATTGGTGAGATCCTTTCCCCTGGCTGTTTCTGGGATCTTTACCCGAACTATCAGACTCATGGTCTGGGCAAAGACCTTTCCGATTGTTTTTATTGGAAGCAGCATGATTACGGTGAGAGTGGTGATCATGGTCAGAGTGATGGTCGTGGTCATGGTGTATATGGATTTTTTTAACCTTATCTATGCCTATATTCTGAAGCAATTTTCTGAACCCTTCAACTGACAAGGAATTATTTTCTCCATAGCGATGGAAAAGCTGCTGTAGATGATGTCGCCGTGTGGTAACTGCCAAGTCAATGTTAATGCCAGATTCCCAATTTGTAATAATTTTCTCAGTGGTCTGAGGGAAAGCAGTTGCTGGTTCTAGTTCATGAAGGGGATTTGTGACTGACAGGGTGAAGGTCAGAATCAAGATTACAGATAAATTCCTCGCCATTGCACCTTCCTAGAGAAGATAGAAAAAAAAATTCTTGCCTTCGCTTTCAAAACAATTTGAATTAAGAACTCTCATGCTGAAAATTGGTATCAAGTAATCAAGGTTTATAGAACACCATTTAGTGTGACTGACTGGTGTACTGCTACCTAATGTGAAAACATAAAAGAACTACATATATTTATAAAGGAAATAGGAAGAATCCTACACTCTACCCTTGAATTGCTAAAACACTTGAAACAACTGGAGAACAACTGAGTGCTGAGACCGTAACCAGCACTGCAAAAGCAACAGTAACTCAGAAACTGGAGATTCATGTGGTCACAGCCATAGCTGGCAACTTATTACTGTTTCTGTGGACCCTCAAAAGTGAGGGCCCGGTAAGAACAATGATTGGAAACAAAACCCCATTATCCCCACTATCATCATTATTTCACAGAATAATATTTTAACATAAAAAAAAGTAGAAATGACAATCTCAAAATAATTCACATTTAAAATTTTTCTTAAATACATACAAATCAATTTAAAGCTTTTTTCCCCCAATCCCACTCCTCAAAGGTACCTAGTGTTGCCAGTTTCTTGTATTATCCCTTACGACGGTTTCTATGCATACTCAAATAGATGTGTCTTTTTTCCTTTATACAAATAGGATCCTTTTTCCCACTCAACAAATGACACCTTTCTGTGTTGGTACACATAGATTGATCTCATTTTCTTGAGTGACTGCAAAATAACACCTCTTCAAGTAAATTAAACTTCAGAAAAAGGGTATTGTTCTTATATAGCTATAAAATGGTGAAAATTTTATCACAGACTATCATCACTCATCCACAACAATAGTATTTGGACCCAAAGGCCTACGCTCCAAAGAGAATAATCAAGTTGAGCTTTAGGGCACCTAGTTGGCTTAGTCAGTGGAGCTTATGGCTCTTGAACTTTGGGTTGTAGGTTTGAGCTCCATGCTGGCTGTAGAGATTACTGTGAAATAAAATCTGAAAAAAATGTAATAAATAAATAAATAAATAAAAGAGCCCCCTTTTATATCTTTATCTATATTTAGATAAAGATATAAATCATGTTGTGCCTTGAAAAGCAGAACTCAGCTAAACAAGGGAAGGTATAGTCTGGAGAAGCAGATGGACTGATATCTCAGGACCCAGCAGACGTCCATCATCAGTGATGGATGGTGATTGTGACCAAATTTATCTGCCTTCAGCCAAAGAGGCTAGGGCTGGGTTCTGGAGCTAGAGACCGAGGACGGGCAACCTAGCTCTACCACCTTCAGCTGTTTCCTGCCCCAGGAAAAGCTGGTAATGATACATATTTGACGGATGACTGAAGAAACCACATGAACGAATGTCTGCACGGGTGCTCCATAACTGCCATTTGTTTGTTGCACACTGCCGCTTATCCTATTGGGAGCAGTGGAAAATGGAAGTAACTACCACAGGGCTAGACTCCTGAAAGAAGAATCTTCAGAGCCTGAAGTTTTGGAAATTCAGTTAATATACCAAAGTGAAAGATTAAGAAATCATTCGCAGGATGGGGAGCGGGGTGGGTGGGGACACGCACAGACGAATGGCTCAGTGGGCAGCTGCATGCCTTTCTCCAGGAAGGATGCTTAGGGCGGTCGCGGACCGGCCGGCGGATCTTCCCTGCAAATCAGCTTGTGTGGAAGAAAAAACAAAGCCGAAGGACAAGGGTCTGGAAAAAGGGGCGAGTGGAGAAAATGGGAAAGAGGACACAAAACTGCTTCCAAAGGCTTTTTATTTTTAAACACGACAGTACCTTCTTCGAATATGATATGAACAGGACGGGCTGTTTCCTCCTAGAGTCCTTCGCTGCACTCCAAAGCCCAACTATGCACCCGAAACTGGGAAAGTCCGGCCTCCACGGCCCGCGAGGCTCCCCTCTCCGCTGTCCCCTCCCGAACCTGCGAGACTCACCTCTCCGCGGCCTCGCCGTCCCGCTGCCCAGCCCCTCGCTCCGCTTCAGTTCCCGCGGGCGGTCCGGAGGGCTCGGAAACGGTCCGTGGTTCTCTCTGAGAAACCTCTACAGGGCACGGAGAAGCGGCGGTCTCATCTGCCCGGCTGCCCCTCGGGCCGGGGTACCGCCGCGCAGCCACCGGGAAGCCGCGCCCCACGCGCCTCGCCTCCCAGGAGCAGGAGGACAATTACTAATTACCGCCGCGCGCAGCGCGCCGCCGCGAACCACCGCCTCCGCCGGCCATGACTTCAGGGCATGCGCAGTGCGACCCGGAACCCCGTCCCGGTCAGGCGGATCCGCGTGTCCGCCTGTTCGCCGGCGCCACGGGGCTCGCTGGAGCGGGAGGGGCAAAGGCGCGGTCAGAGTGGGCTGTGAGCCCCGACACCAGCGAGCTGGAAGCCCTTTCCTCGAGCCCTTCCGCAGCCCTGCGCCTCTCTGAGGCCCGAGACGCGCTCTCTAGCCCCCTTGGCCAGCCCCATCCGCTAGCTGGGGCCCTGGCCGTGAGGGGCAGCGGGACGTTCCTGACAAGCACACGAGCCCGGGGTCTTTGTGGAAGGTCCTGAGCCACTCCAGTAGGACCTTCGTTCCTGGGACGGAGGCTGTGCTTCTGCGCTGGACCACGATTCAAAAGAGAGCTGATAGCTGCACTCAACCACCGGGGCAACCATTCGCGCCAGGAGAGGGGGCGGGCCCGGCGGGGCGGGGGCGTAGCCGCCTCCGCCCCGCCCTCGGCCGCCTCCGAAACGCGGTGCGGATCACGCCAGCTGGAGAGGCGACCGCGGGAGTAGTTCCGCTCCGAGGGCGGAAGTGCGCGCCCAGGTCTCCCCCGTGGCTCAGCTAGCAACATGGTAGCGCCGCTGCTGGAAATAACTCACGTGTTTTGCTGCCCAAACCGGGTGCGGGGAGCCCTGAGTTGGAGCTCCGGGCCCGGAGGACTTTTGGCCTTCGGCACGTCCTGTTCCGTGGTGCTGTATGACCCTCAGGTAAGAGAAGTGGCCGGACGCCCGTTTCCATGTTCTTGGGGGCGGGGGCCGAATCCTCTATGCGCTCGGGGCGGACTGTGGACGCAGGAGCGGCGGGGAGGGTGGGTGGGTGAGGAGCCTCCCCTGGGCGCGCGGGACTCCTCGTCTTCTCGCGCTCCGCCACAGCCTGGGGTCATCAGGTCCTGCCAGGGGCCTGTTAGTCCCACATAAGCCTACCTGAAAGACCACCTTTTCTGAAGCCTTCCCTGGGAACTGTCATATTGCTAACCAGTTCGGCTTTTAAAGGATTTGCAGTTTAGGTATGGATGAAAGCCATGATCACAGGTGCTCGTTTCTGTATTTTCCTTCAGATTTATTTAATAAGCTTGTATTGAGTTTCAAAGAAAAATCACTTTTATTTTGGCCTCGGGAATAGGCATTTTCAGGAAGGCGCTGTTAAAGGGCAAAGGGGTTAGGGATCCTAAGTGTAAGTCCTATGTGTAAGTCTTCTTATGTGTAAGTTCTGCCTATAACACACATTCCCTTAAGTTCACCCAGTCAGTCGATTATTCCCTTGGTGCATTACCTCACTTTTCAAGTGCCTAGTTTTTGCATTCTTCCCAGAGTTGTTAGGACTCCATTCTTATTGTCTAGTACAGTTAGTATTGCTTTTCAAAAAGAGTCTCGGATTAAAAAAAAATAAAGTGCTGGAAATGAAAGTCCAGTGCAGGAAATAGCTGTCTGTATTTCTTGTATTGCTTTATTAGTTTGAGTAAAAATCCAATTTTCATTATCTTTTCACATTCAAATTTATATATGAAATACGTATGAAATAATTGTACTCATTTTTCTTATCTTGAACTTGCTTGCCATCTCTGTTTCTAGTTACTACCAAGCATTCTTAACTGGCAAGAGAAAGCAGGAAAAACAATGGTAAACTTTACCAGGTTGGTTAGCCATGGGCTGACTCAACTGTAGAAGCCCATCTTTCTACAGCCATTTAATGTATTTGTACCTGTGTCTTCCATTACATTTTTACTTTTAATAACTTGGTGGTCATGTTAGGGGATTTTAACTTACCAAGAAAGTATATTGAGCTTAAAAAGTACTTTGCTTTGTTAAATATTTGCCGTTTGGGCACTTAATTAAATATAGGAACAAGAGCATGTCAGATGCTAAAGTAAAGTTTTGGAGTAATATTCATTCAGCAAATATTTGAGGACCATCTATGGGCTAACCCTGGACTGGGTGGTGATGACACAAAGGTAATGGGTAATAATTCTTGACCATCAAGGAGTTCTTAATCTAGTGAGAGAGGGAAATACTGTAAATTGCTTTACAACTTCAAGTAACTTATGTGTGAAATATACTAGTTTTTGGACATTTACTTTGCATACCTTTTTCTTGTCATGAGAATTTCAGATGGCAGGTAAGCAAATAGGAAGTTAGTGCTATTGGCTGTAGAGAAAGGGAATCTAAAGAGGAAGGCACTGTGATCACAGAGTAAATAGCGTCAGCAGTGTGGGAAGTAAAGAAAACCTAAGTGTGGAGGGATTTTGCTGAAGCAGTCAAGAGACTGCTGGGAACTTGGCTATAGGCCTTGAAGGGGAACTTGGTTATAGGCCTTGAAGGGATCTGCTATCTGAGGAAGTAGTTGTGTCCTGGTAACTTTGCATAGCACTAATGAAGGACCCAACACCTGATCAGCCATGGTATGCAAAGTTGAGCCATGAATTTGAATCCAGTAATCATGAATTCCTCTATTGAGGGTTTTCTTTTTTTGCTTTTCTTTCTTTCTTTTTTTTTTTTTTCCCCCCTCAGTAAAGCCCTCAGATCTGTTTAAGCATGGTGGAAGTAGGCCTTGAAAACTGTGGGCAGACAAGGAAGAGTTACCTTGTCCAGCCTGGGGATGTCAAGACAAGCTCTCCTGTAGAGAAGCATGGGGGCAGTTAGAAGGAGTTGGCACATGAAGACCAGAGAGCTCAGTATACTGAGAGCACAGGACATAAGAAACGTGGAGTGTTGGAAAAGGCAGGCACACGTTACAGTGAATGGATGGTTGAAGCTATGGTTTAAAGTTTATGAATAAAGAGAGGTGACTCAGTTTGAAGTAATCCTGAACTTTTTATTAGCCTCAAAACCACTGCTATCTCACTTTTACTAATTCTTTTATAGGATAAATTGTAATTTACTAACTAGTGTTTTCTTCTGTAAAGCAAAGAGTTGTTATTACCAACCTGAATGGCCACACTGCTCGAGTCAATTGCGTACAGTGGATTTGTAAACAAGATGGTTGTAAGTATTAATCTAGTTAAAGCTGATCTCAGTTGTTTTCTTTCTTTCTTTTCTTTTCTTTTTTTTTTAAAGATTTTATTATTTATTTGACAGACAGAGATCACAAGTAGGCAGAGAGGCAGGCAGAGAGAGAGGGAAGAGGAAGCAGGCTCCCCGCAAGCAGAGAGCCCGATGTGGGGCTCAATCCCAGGACCCTGGGAACATGACCTGAGCTGAAGGCAGAGGCTTCTGCCTCTGAGCCACCCAGGCGCCCCCTCAATTGTTTTGTGATAAGTATAAGTAGTCATTTTTCTTTTATCACTTGTCTTAATTTAACATTAGCTTATCTGATACTACGCAGTCAGAAAACAGAACAAAAATGGTATGCCCAGTGAAATATCTGACCTGTACTTTATAGAACTAAACCATGGGTAACATAGCAGTTCCTAGAATGAGAGTAGAGGCAGCCCCTGACTGTGGCTAGACCCTCTCCATTGCCCACAGTTTTTGACTGAAAGCTTGTAAGCAGGGCCTGTTCTGGGATTCAGGCTGGGATTCAGAGATTTGGCTTGAGATCTATTTATTCCACAGACAAGCTTTGCTTTTTTAGGCAGGACATTGCGTCTCTGTGTTCACCCCAGTTTACACCATAAGTAATACCTGAAAAGTAAATGGTTGAACTCGATCTGGTGACCTTAGAGGTTCACAACACCTGTGAGATCAAAATTATTTTCAGAATAATATAAGAAGTTACTGACAGTTTTCATTCTCATTCTGTTTCAAGTATACGGTGGCTACCACAACAGATCAACACAGAAGCAGATATGAAAATCCAGTTGTATTCTAATAAAGTTAGATGTTAAAGAGGTTGGCGGAAATGTGAAACAGTGCTTCTCTTCTCATTAACTTTTTGTTTTGGAAAATAATAGGGATTCCCCCTCACCCTCTACAAATGTTATTTATGTTAACATGTGATGGGGTTTTTCATTATTTTTAAGTAAACTAATAAAAAAGTATTTTTCAAATTGCTGATTTAATTTCTAATGTGGTTGATATTGGTACCTATAGTCCATATAAACAAAAGCTTTTGGGATTCTCAGAAATTTTAAGAGTGTAAAGGAATCTTGATACCAAAAAAAATTAGGATTCCTGGACTAGATTATCTCCAGATCTCTTTTATGTCTAAGATTCTGTGACTCAAGAATTTTTAATTAACATATTGCTTTAAAATGGTGCTTCTGATATCCTATAGAATTTCCTCAAATGTCTTACATATAACTACTGTGGTATTCTTACGGACTCTGAATTAATTTTATTTTCATTTTCGTAAACATTTATTGAGAGCATTCTGAGCCATGCGCAAATGCAAAATTTCCTGAATGAGTAAGACTTTGCCATGACTTTATCTGTGATGTTAAAAAAGAGTTTAATAAGCTATTTATTTCATTTGGTAATGCAGGATTAGTCATGTTATGTCAGTAAAAATCTTTAAATATTAGAAAGAGTGGCTGTTGGTACAGATATTAAAGCACAATTGTAATTGTATTAATTGCCACCAGGTGACTTCAAAGACTACTTGAATTTCTGTATAGGGATTTATTATAAAATATTAATTTGGGCTTGTATATTTTATCTTCCCTTTGAAAGTGAGGTTCTATAAAATGAATTGCTTGTGTTTCACTGTAATCTATAACTACTATGTTTGATTTCCTCTAAAATTAGGGCTCTATCACCAGATAATTAAGATGTTTTTCTAATCTAATTATAAAATTTTAATAATATCATTTCATATTTTCAGGAATGCCTGGTTGGCTCAGTCAGTAGAACATGTGACTCTTGATCCCAGGGTCATGAGTTCAAGTCCCCATGTTGGGTGTGGAACTTACTTAAAAAACAAACAAACCACTATTTCATATTTTTAAAATGTTTGAATTTTTTTTTTTAAGATTTTTATTTATTTGACAGACAGATCACAAGTAGGCAGAGAGGCAGGCAGAGAGAGAGAGGAGGAGGAAGGCTCCCCACTGAGCAGAGAGCCCGATGCGAGGCTCGATGCCAGGACCCTGGATCATGACCTGAGCTGAAGGCAGAGGCTTTAACCACTGAGCCACCCAGGCGCCCCTAAAATGTTTGAATTTTAACACATTATTTTTATGTACCTTATAGTAATTTCCAAAATCATGTAATCAAATGGCTTAATTTTTGTGATGTATGAAGATGTTAAAGCCCAATATTACAGCTGTCTGGCACTAGGGTTAGGACATGAACCTGGGACTTCTGACTATAGGTCTAAGGTCCTTTAAACAATCCTCGTTCCCCTAAGTATCTAGCACATAGGCCAGAAGAAACAGTGTGTGATGTGTGATCCTTAGATTCAGAATTTTAAAAAGGTATAAAGGGCATTACTGGGACAATTTGGGGCAGTTTTAATATGGACTATATTTTACATTAATGATACTGTGTCAACAATTAAAATTGTTGAATACAGTAATTGTAATATAGGGGAATGTTCCAATTCTTAGGAGATGTATGATAAAAAGCGTTTAAGAGTCAGAGGTCCTGATGTCTGCAGCTTATTTTTAAATGGTTTGCCATAAACAAAGACGTCCATGCATATACATATGTATAAAGTGAGATATTAACTAAACATGGGAAAATGTTAACAGTTGGTGAGTCTAGATAAGGGGTATATGAGTTTTCTTATATCTTTTTGAGTTCTCATATCTTTTCTGTAGCTTTGCAAGTTCTCAAAACAGCTGGGAAAAAAATAAAAATATTCATGGAAATGTAATTTTTTCCAGCTTCTTCTACCGAATTAGTTTCTGGAGGATCTGATAATCGAGTCATTCACTGGGAAATCGAGAATAATCAGGTGGGTAGGCATGTTTATAGTTGTAAGAATTAACTTACATCTGCTTTCATTTTCAGCTCTTTTCCTCAGATCCTCTATGTTCTTTTACGAAGTTGCTTCATTCTTATCAGTAGTCCAGATCTTACATCTAATACTTCACATGCCCTGTACCCTTTAACATTTGCTCCCGTATTCATATGCTATCACTCATTTCTGTGAATTTCCCGTCATTTAGTAGTAGTTTTCGAACTATACCTAAAGGGATTTTTTGTTCTGTTCTCAGTGATATCAAAAGTTAACACTGCCTGTGTTCGTAGGACAGCTGTTACCATGTGGGCATAGATTTAGATAATTCTAAGTAATGTTATAATATGCACCACTGAGTATGGATGGATCTCTATTGATGGACACTGGGTTGTTTCTAGTTGTAAGCAAAGATTAAAGCATTTTAGGCATTTAAACATCTGTCATGCAGAAGATAAAGAGGAGTCAGAATCCTGTTTATGATTCATGTATGTAGTTTTGATGGCAAAATGTACGTGAACAGCTAAAGTATAAAGGTAGCTCCATAGATATGTGCTCTAACTTGCTCTACCACAACCATGGTGCTGTGAGTTCAGTAGAGTTTTAAGAGCTGGTTGAGTTGGGTCTTAAAGTGTGGGATCGTTTCCTTAGGAGGAATTTAAGGGGTGCAGGTTCCTGGTAGGAAAAATGGCGTGTATAAAAAAGCTCAGGTGGTATAGGAGGCCACCTGCTCATCAGTATCCAGTCTTAACCAAAGTCTAAGATGTCTTTAGGGCAGGGTTTTCTAGTTTGTTCAGAGAGTTATTCATCTTTCAAAAAGTTACATGAGAAAAGGAATCTACGGGCAATCACGGTTGGGAACTAACCTAGGTATATATACATAAGGTATATATCCTATACCTTCTTTAGAGAAGTGCACCAGGAGTATAGTGAAATCCCTGTGGAGTTCTGACGTGGATGAACATATCTTCATTTAACAAGCATTTCCCAAACTCCTTTGCAGTTTGAAGTTTTTTTTTTCCCCTTTTAAATCGCTTAACATTCCTTGTAACTCTGAACAGCATAGTTTTAGAAGTGATTCTAGGTAATTCATTGTAGGCGGTGATACTAAAGTACAGTAGGAGAAGATTGTGTGGCAAGGTGAATATCCTATAAGAGTCTGTTCTTTATTAGCAGGCATTTGGAAGTCATTGATGATTTCTAAGCAGAGGAAAATGAGTGTCAAAAGAAGATTAATCTGACAGCGGTGTGCCAAATTAGAGTAGGAAAAAATACGAAGAAAACAGTGTGGGGTATGTTTTTGAAGGGAAGATGATTTTGACATTGACTCTTTATCAAAGGAGTGGGAGCTGGTGTTAGGGGAGTGAGTAATTAAAAATAGTGGGATTCTGTTTTCAGGCTCTGGGAGAAAGGTGCTTCTACAAAGAAAAATAAGGAAGTAGGAAGGAAGATGGGGAATTTACTCCTAGACATGTCACCTGAATTGCTGGCCAGGCCTCCAGACTTATCCTCAGAAGGAGAGGGCAGATGCGGAGGTGGGGATTTTGGAAACACCTAGACTTGAGTAAGAGCAAAGAGGAATGTAATGTAGCAAACTTAACTCCTGTTTGGACTGATCTTGGCAGAGGAATCCAGAGAATGATTTGAGCACTTGTTCTTGAGATTTTGAGGTGATACTTGCAAAACTCTTTCCTCAGTGTTGCCTCCTGCTTCTGTCAATAGAGAGGCGTGTAGGCTGAACAAGTATCTTAGGGCAGACAGCAAATTTAGAGAGAGGCCCAAAGAGAATGTGAGTCCAGATGGGGACGAGAACAGCAGGAGACTAAAAGGCATAAAAGGGGGATAAAGGGAATAAGAGAATTTAGGGGAAGCGTCCACACTTGGAAACCATAGAGGCTTACCGTTTTCCTTTCCATATGCATTTCCATGTACACAGGAGTTCAGCACACCTTGACTTCTGATAAAAGGAAATAATTCTAAGCTGGTATAATGAGAGGTTTGAGTTGACGATTGAGCACTGTTTTTTAACAAGCTGGTGACTTGAGAGGTTTCTTTTGTTTAAGTTTTTAAAATTCTCTGATGATTGGTATATAATCTTGCTTAAAAATGTAAAGTGATGCATGGAGCACTGGGTGTTGTGCAAAAAGAATGAATACTGTTACGCTGAAAAAATTAATAAAAAAAAAAAAGTAAAGTGAGTACTTTCAATAGATTTGATTTTTTAGGGAGTAATGATAGAGACTCGTGAAAAAAGTTTAAGTACAGAATGGTGTAGAGAAGGAAAACTAAGTACAAAACAGTTAACATTCTAGTGAACTAGCTCTAGCTCTCTCTTTTGTGTGTATACATAAAAGAGATTATACTGTACTTGAGTTTTTTAAAATGGTTTCTCAAGCCAAAAGTCAATGATTACAGAAAGTTAGTGTACAGATCCTAATACATAGCTGTTAATCATCTTGAGTGGCAGAGTTTTGCTTAAATTGTGAGAACTGAGCATGCATTTAAGGGACCCCTCTATTTCTGTAGATGACAAATTACAGAAGACACTTCTCAGAGGATGTGGTGGAATCTCACACATTGTGAACTCTGAGAGGTATACTTAAAATAGCAGGAATGATAGGGAATAATTTTGTGTGGCAGGCAGGTAGACTTGATAAACAAATGGGATTTCCTTGTTCTGCTTGCCATTTTTTTTTCATTTTCTAGTGATACTTGATTCAGGCAAGTATCATGAGTATGCGAAAAGTACTTGGTAAAAGTTTGTTGGAGAATAGAATATTTACTCAGTTCCAAAATATAATCTTATATAGTATCAAAAAATTTAACTTCACAGTGAAAAAACCTGGCAGATGCTACCTCTACTAGGGTACCAAGGTTAACAACGCTAAAATTGGGAGAGAGTGATAATCAGGTGCTTCCTGACGTGATGCGCATGGATAGGAATGATGTCAAAATGGAAATCCAGAATCTAATCTTGAGAAAATATCACATGAATCCAAAAGAGGGAACATTCCACAAAGCAGGCTGTAATCTTCAAGAATGTCAGTGTTGTGGTTGTCTTTCCATGTTACCTTTTTTATTGTCTACAGTGTATGTCTATATTAATATAATCAATTCCCTTTTAGGAATTTTAGGTTAATTGCAATTTTTCACTGTTATAAAGAGTGTGTGATGAATGTCTTTCTGCATTTGTCTTTTATTAGTTATACTAGTGCGGTTAGCATCTCACAGTAGATTCTTAGATGGGAAATTGCTGTGTCAAAGGCTGCACGTTCATGAGTCCGTCCTGTGTTCAGAACACCTTCTCTGAAGTTTACATTGTCTTCAACTTGAAAGGATGTATTTCTGGGTCAGGCATTTTTTTTTTTTAAAGATTTTATTTATTTATTTGACATATAGAGATCACAAGTAGACAGAGAGGCAGAAAGAGAGAGAGGAGGAAGCAGGCTCCCTGATGAGCAGAGAGCCCGATGTGGGGCTCGATCCTAGGACTTTGGGATCATGACTGGAGCCGAAGGCAGAGGCTTTAACCCACTGAGCCAGCCAGGCGCCCCTGGGTCAGGCATTTTTAACTGTACCTTTAATTCTGTGATTTTAGTTAAATAAAGATGGAACTGTTAATTCCTTTTTTATCACCCATGTTTTTGTTAATTTTTTCTGATGTAGCTTTTAAAAGCAGTCCATCTCCAAGGCCATGAAGGACCTGTTTATGCAGTGCATGCTCTTCACCAGAGGAGGGCATCAGATGTTGTATTACATACACTGATCGTTTCTGCAGCTTCTGATTCTACTGTTCGAGTCTGGTCTAAAAAGGGCTCAGAAGGTAGGTTGAGAGATAATATAATCCAGATGAAATAGTAATTGTCAAATGAGTGACAGAAGAACATACATACCATTTTTTTCAGTGTTTTAAGTCATTTTGTTCTTTTAATGTTGTTAAAACTTTGATCATTTAAATTCCCATGGTCACTGGGGGCTCAGAATTGACCTTATTCATCTTCCTCCACCCAGGGCTGTGATGATGCTACCCAACCTTTCTCGGTGAATAAGCTCACAGTTAATTGTTCATGGTGTTTTTATTTCTTAGTAACGTGCGTTCAGACCTTGAACTTTGGAAATGGATTCACTCTGGCTCTCTGCTTATCTTATTTGCCTAATACTGATGGTGAGTATTCTGCTAAGTATACATTAAAACAGCAATAGATTTTTATATCTCCATACAGCCAGAATCTAAAAGAAACATTAGGTCTTAATTTCATATCTGAACGTTTTCATGAAACAAGTTGAAATGTGGATAATATACCTTTTTAAAAAATTGAAATATAGGTGACAGAATGTTACACTAGTTTCAGGTGTACAGCATAATGATTCGACTACTCTGAATGGTAGGCTGAGCTCACCAGAAGTGTACTTATGTTTATAGTACTCTGATGATCATGTATAGAACATAAAATTAAGGGAAGCTGTGAAGGATTGTGATAGCTGTTGAAAATTTAAGTGACTTAATATGGACGTGGGATTGATACTGCTATTTATCAAATATATTTTCAACATCTATAGATCTGATTGGGGAAATTAATGCTTTGAAGGTGAAGGTCTAGGATAAGTTGAAAAATACTGAAGACCCTTTGAACATTCCTGTGAATATGAGAGCCTCTTCACATCCTCCATAATGACCATTTGCCCAAAACCACTTAAAATTTCCCAACAGAAAAATATCCCTTTTGTTTTGAAACCCATCTGTCTGTACCTCTGATTATCCTCCACAAAGTTGATGGCCAGTGTGAGTCGGTCCATCTTTGCCACCTCAGTCACCTGGAGGACATACCTGGCGGAGAAAGGCAGGCCTGGAAGTCACCAGCTTCTGATGCCCTCTGCAGCAGGAACTGCGACTCCACTATTTCATGTGATGGTCCCCTTTTGTGGGAGGGCTCCCCAGTAGGAGGAACTCATACATTCTGGCTTTATAACAGAGAATTTAGTTTTTTCCCGTCCACACTGAGACCAAGTGACTAGAGTTTTACTTTTTACTTGATTTAAAGTGAGAAAAATCTTTAAAAAACACACTTGTAGTTATATTTACTTAGGAAAAGAGTCCTTATTTTATCTGCTGTCCTTTGGTAATGTGAATTTTTTATAGCCTCATCTTTCATAGCATTTTTTTTTCATAGCATTTTAACTACATATTTATGTGCCTTTTTTTTTGAAATTGAGGTATAAATGACATATTAGTTTTAACTGGATAGCATCATGATTGGATATTTGTATATATTAAGAAGTGATCACCACAGTAAGTCTGGTTAATGTCCAGAGCATACACAATTGCAGAATTTTTTTTCCTTGTAATGAGAACTACTCTCTTAGCAACTTTCAGTTGTGCAGTACTTACATGCCCTTCCACTTGCTTCATGAATATGAATTTGGTTTTACTGTTGAATTCTCAAACAAAATGTAAGATACGTGAAGTGACAGACATACCTTTAAATCGTTGTGCAGTAGCCATGATGCTGGGCTCATAGCTCCTACATTTTCTTACTCAGTTGGGTTAACAATGTTTTGGATAAGTCTTCTTGGTGAAATGCTTTTTGTGTTACTCTTTTCACCACTATTTCTATCATAAATGACACATGATGGAAGAAAGGAGTCCCTGTCATTCTTTGCTAAATAACCATTTAATAGAACATTTTAGAGTGTTCATTTTATTTCTATAGACGTTTATTGAGCACTTTCAGTGTATTGTTCAGGGTGTGGAAAATAGAAGCCTGGATTCTTTACCCAGTGCTTATAATCTAGCATTGGTGATAATGGTAACATATGATGGAATATTTACAATAATGCTTCTTTTTATCCTTCCAGTACCAATATTAGCGTGTGGTGATGATGACTGCAAAATTCACTTATTCGTTCAAAGAGATGACCAGGTAATTTAATGATTTAATTAAGACACTAGAATTATGTTCTGCTTAATTACATATCTTAATATAGACTCTTTCCAGATTGTGGAATTTTAAGGAATGTTCTAATCTAAACCAAAGTAATCCAATAGGAGAATCTTTTTTGACAGTCCTCTCTTAGACAGTTTTCCACTTGGTTTGATTACCAAGTAAGTGCTGTCTTGGCCACCTGGTTGTTAGGTGGGAAACAGGTCATTGGATGGGGGAAAGACAGGAGGAAGATATTTAGATAGTGGGTTGTTTTTTGTTTTTTATTTTTATTTTTTGTAAATTTTAAATAAAGTATATCTATGGTAAAATTCCCCTGGTAGTGTTTATTTGTCATTCTGAGCTTTGCCTACATCTTGAGTGGCTAAAGGACAGGAGAGAAGTTCCAGAAAAGATGTAGTTTAACTTTATGCTTTTTTATTAATAACGGAGATACTTATTTCTTTGCATTCTATACGTAAGTTTAAAATGGTTGTGAATATCCAACCACCCAACTGTTACTATAGAATAGCACATGTTATTTTATCCTGTAAACAATTTATTTAAGGTCTATAGATACTGTATTACCTACACAGATGAGTTAGATGATTATAGGATTTTTATTCCCAAGTGAGAGTTCTGTCTTATGTCTGATCAGAGTGTTCCCAATTTAAAACAAACAAACAGTGCATTAGGACTGGCTGTGACACCAAATGAAATCACTGATATACATGAAAATATTAAATTCTTCCATTAAAATAAAAATTCCAATGATTTTTGTTATCTTACTAGTTTCAGAAAGTGCTTTTTCTCTGTGGACATGAGGATTGGATAAGAGGCGTGGAATGGGCAACCTTCGGTCAGTATGAAATCTTGCTGAAGTACATAATGGGGCAAGTGTGTGGAACTTCAGGAAGGCACCTTCTTTTGTGTTATGTTTTCTTTGTCTGTAACATTTTTCTATTGTCCCTATTAGAAAAGAGGATACTTACCCCTTTGTTAACTATTAATTGGGGAGATAGAGGATGAAACTAGTTGATGTTTTAAAGAGGACACTAGCTGACTATTACACATGCAGATGTTCTTTGAGTTCTTTGTAGAATTTTGTGGTCTGTGTATAAGAATGTTATACATTGTAACCATTTATCAGCATTGTATGTATGTTTGCCAGTGCTA
Organism: Meles meles; assembly: GCF_922984935.1. Classification (NCBI taxonomy): domain Eukaryota; kingdom Metazoa; phylum Chordata; class Mammalia; order Carnivora; family Mustelidae; genus Meles; species Meles meles. The sequence goes on from NC_060077.1 coordinate 59,407,058, forward strand.
GTAAAAAAGAATATAGGTCAAATGAATGAAGGGTAGGGAAGCAAAGTCTCTTTTTTTTTTTTTCCAGGAAATCTAGAAATCAGCATAGTGTAGAGCAGAAAATCTTATACCTAAGTTGAAGAATATAATGTTCAAAAAATGATAACATTTGTTGTTTTATTAGGTAGAGATCTTTTCCTAGCAAGCTGTTCACAAGATTGCCTGATACGAATATGGAGACTGTATATAAAATCAACATCTTTAGAAACTCAAGACGATGATAATATAAAACTGAAGGAGAATACTTTTACAATAGAAAATGAAAGTGAGTAATAATGAAAATATTTGATGTGATAGCTTCCTAGCTCATTCATTTATCTGTTTTGCTATACACCTGTGCAAAAGTTAGTTTTTTAGAAGTATCCAATCCCGGGGCACCTGGGTGGCTCAGTAGGTTAAAGCCTCTGCCTTCGGCTCAGGTCATGATCCCAGGGTCCTGGGATCCAGCCCCGCATCAGGCTCTCTTCTCAGCGGGGAGCCTGCTTCCTCCTCTCTCTCTATCTGCTTCTCTGCCTACTTGTGATCTCTGTCTGTCAAATAAATAAATAAAATCTTTAAAAATACAAAAAGTATTCAATCCATACCTGAAACTTATACTATGCATTTTTTTAATTTGAGGATAAGTTATTTTTCATACATGAAACTTAACTTTTTCTAACCATATCACTAAGATTTTTAAAAATTGCTGAAAATGTTTAATGTTTTCTCAGTAAATTAATATATAAAATGATGCCAAATTTGCAGTTTTAGCATAGGTAGAGCTAAAGGAATAAAGAGAATTATCCATACCTTTACTGAATAAGACAAAAGCCAAAGCACTACATTGGAGTGGTATATGTAATTCTGGTTTTCTTATTGTTTGGAATCAGAACAGTACCCCTGCATGGTAGATTCTACTGGAATGTTGTATTTGAAGGAAATACTTTTGAGTGTTCACCTAAATTATAAAGTTAGCCCTCAGTGAGCATTGTTCACCTAGGCATACTCTTCTTTCTTATTAATCTAATTGGTTTTAAAGCCCACAAGTTGATTTTGGTAACATGGTTTTATGGGGAGAACCAGGAAATCCTTAACCAACATGTTATGAGTAGCTATTTATTCCCAAATATGAAATTTTTGTGACTTTTTTTAAAGATTTATTTATTTGACAGAGAGAGAGGCATGGTGGTGCAGGGGTGACACAAGCAGAGGAGTGGGAGAGGGAGAAGCAGGCTCTCCGCCGAGCAGGGAGCCCAGTGAGCGGGGTTCAATCCAAGGACCCTGGATCATGATCCGAGCCGAAGGCAGCTGCTTAACCAACAGAGCCACCCAGGCGCCCCAGTTGTGACATTTTTATTAATTATTTTATTTGAAAGGTTATTGATTTGATTTCCTCTATTTCTGCATTTATCTTAGGTTTATTTTTTTTAAATGGTATTTAAGCTATTGCATGTTGATAATTAGTATGGATAGCAAGGAGGCTGACATGTTTGGTTTTGCTTTTTAATTGGACTATAACAGTAGCTGTTCCATAAAACTTTTAAAATTGAATACATTTGTTAACATGTATTTATGACTAGAGAAAAATTTATATATCTTTAGAGCTTTTTTCTCCGTAATTTTGAACAGTGGTTAAAATTAATGGAATTTGTTTTTTTGTTGAATGCACTCTTTCATTGAATCTAAATCATGTTCTGATTTTTGAAGGGGGATATGTAATTGTACAACTTGGTTATGGAAATTATTTTCAGAAGGGCTTTGAGAAAAGAATATGTCATTGTTTCTGTTATAGGCATTAAAATAGCATTTGCAGTTACTCTGGAGACTGTGCTGGCTGGTCATGAAAACTGGGTAAATGCAGTTCATTGGCAGCCTTCATTCCACAAAGGTAGGAAAAAAAATGTATTCCTCATTTCACTTAAATCTCACATATAGAACTGTAATCTGACCAAATGAAGTAGAGAGTTTGTTTCTTTTTTAGTTCGATTAAAAATCTCAAATAGGGGCATCTGGCTGGCTGAGCCAGTAGAGCATGTAACTCTTGATCTCAGGGTTATAAATTTGGGCTGCATGTTGAGTGTAGAGATTATTTAAAATAAAATTTTTTTAAAAAAAGCAGTTAAAAATAAATAAAAATCTCAAATATAAGACATTTTTAAGTTGGGAGAGTATAATATGCAGCTGCTAGACATGTTCTGCTGGGCACTCAATTCCACTGAAACGTACACTCCTGAGTGGGAAGAGTGTGATTGATGCTGTGATGCTGAAACCACCACAGCCCTTTTAACTCTCTTTAGAATTAGTTTTCATCTAATCTTTATGGGATTTAAGAGAAATTGACTTTTTAAAAAAAATATTTTATTTATTTGACAGAGAGAAATCACAACTAGGCAGAGAGGCAGGCAGAGAGAGGAGGAAGCAGGCTCCCCGCGGAGCAGAGAGCCCGATGTGGGGCTTGATCCCAGGACCCTGGGATCATGACCTGAGCTGAAGGCAGAGGCTTTAACCCACTGAGCCACCCAGGTGCCCTGAGAAACTGACTTTTAAGCCAACTTCAAATTCACTGGAACCTTTGCCCCCCTGGAAATAGAAGTTGCTGTAATACTGAGATAGAATATTTATGAAAAAACAAGACTTTCTCCCACTTTGTTTTGCCCTCAAATCTCCATTTATGGAGTGATGGTTGGATGCTAAAACTGGTGCTGCAAAATGTGGAGCTGAACAAAGCACAAGCCTCACATTCTTCCCCTAGCCCCTTCCCCAGGGCAAGAATAGAAAATGTCAGTAATGAATACTCAGGTAATCACCATCATCAGTTATGGATATGCCATATTTGTTGCAGTTAAAAAAAAAAGATACCATTGGTATTGAGGGACCCTTGTGTATTCTTTCCTGAACCCTTTCCCCTCCATTCTTTCCTTAGGGCAACTGCAGGACTGAATTCACTCCGTATCATTCCCATGAGCGTTTTTATACTTCGGCTACACATTCTGTATAGCCACAAACAGTATTGCTTTACAGTTGTTAAAACTTGATATCAATATGTATTCTCTTATAACTTGCCTTTTTAACTTAACAGGTTTTAGATCTGTATCCATGATGATTTGTGTAGCTCTAATTTATTTTTATTGAAGTATAATATTCCTTTGTCTAAATATACCACAACTCAGTCATCTGTTCCTCTGATGGTAGACTTCTGTGGTATTTCTAAAAATTTTGCTAGTGTAATGCTGCACATGAATGTTCTTGTGGTAACCCATGTCGTGTTTTTCTGGTAATCTACAAACATAATGGTTGTCGGTCATTTTAAAGGCATTAGCTTTTATTCTTCAGATGGTGTTCTTCAGCAGCCAATGAGATTGTTGTCCGCCTCAATGGATAAAACCATGATTCTCTGGGCTCCAGATGAAGAGTCAGGAGTTTGGCTAGAACAGGTAAAAATGTGACTGTTTGGGGCGCCTGGGTGGTTCAGTGGGTTAAAGCCTCTGCCTTCAACTCACGTCATGATCTCAGGGTCCTGGGATCGAGCCCCGCATCAGGCTGTCTGCTCAGTAGGGAGCCCGCTTCCTCCCTCTCTCTGCCTGCCACTCTGCTTACTTGTGATCTCTGTCTGTCAAATAAATTTGATAAACAATATTTAACCCCCAAATCTACATTCCTAGAGCTGCTAATATTAACTCTTGATGCATGCTAAATTAGAGGGAACGTAACAATTTCTGGACTTTGAGAAGTGTGGAATATTGATTACGCATTATTTTCTGTTATTGCATAGGTTCGAGTAGGGGAAGTAGGTGGAAATACTCTGGGATTTTATGATTGCCAATTCAATGAAGATGGTTCCATGATCATTGCTCATGCTTTCCATGGAGCATTGCACCTTTGGAAACAGAATGCAGCAAACCCAGTAAGAAAAGCGTTTTTAAATAAAGTATTCATAATCAGAGTGAAATGAAACCTATGTAAACTATGTTACGGACTTAGAATACTCTGCAGAAATATAGTAGAGGTGTTTAAATTCAAATGACATAACTTCTTCCTATAGACGTTATACTGTAGTTATACTAAGTAAGAAACTTACGCTTTTCTCAAATTAAAAGTCTTCATTTGTCCAGCATGGTTGAGGTTTTGAAATTTGCACATAGGTAAACTTCCTACATAAGTGAACTTTAAACTCTGTAAATTTTAAGCTCTGCCTTTAAGTTCTATAATTTTTTTGATGGGAGTGTTTCCTAAAATGTTTCTAATTTCCCTGTCTTCTTTAGGGAGATAACATAATTTGGTCTTTCCTTGGACAGTTGGGTACTCCATAGATAATTACTGATGAATGACTGACAAAAGGGCCATAAAGCTACCTGTTACTTTGTGAAGGAATGTATTAATGCTCTCAGGGATGTTCATAAGTGTAATTTTAAATGGTCCTCTAAATACTGGGCTCTTCTACAATTTTTTTTATTAGTCTCTTCTCAAAAAGAGGTAATCTGGGGCACCTGGGTGGCTCAGTTGTTAAGCATCTGCCTTCAGCTCAGGTCATGATCCCAGGGTGCTGGGATGGAGCCCCACATCGGGCTCTCTGCTTGGCGGGGAGCCTGCTTTCTCCTCTCTCTCTCTGCCTACTTGTCTGTCAAATAAATAAATAAAATCTTAAAAAAAAAAAAAAAAAAGGTAATCTTCCTCTAGCCATGTAACTGCCTCTTAACATTATTCAGTCTCTTACTTTCTAATTTGCTTTTGATCTGCTTCTTTGGGTTTGGAGATATGAAATTTCAGGAACAGCGGCTAAGAGTACAGGTCTTGGAGTGAGGTAGCACGGGTTCAGATCCTGGCCCCAGCATTTACTAGCTCTGTTCCTCGAGGACATTGCCTAACCTGTGTCTCGGGTTCCTCCTCTGTGAGGTATGGTTAAAAATAGCATCTACTCATAGGGTTTTTCTGATGCTTCAATGAGTTCATATTTGTGCAGAAATGCAGTGAAAACTGCTCCTGGTACATAAAGGATAGTATATTCGTGTATTTTAAATCAAGTAAATAAATGAAAAAAATAAGAGCATTGAGTGAAATGTGAGTCCATAGATTTTGAATGTGCATCTCAAGGCTTCCCTTATAAAGTAAAAATTCACAGATTTGCATAACCTTTAGTTGGTAGGCTTTGTACTAATTGTGTCATACGTGAAGATTCAATTTTTCATGCATGGAATGATTTACTTTTTCCCTTGTATTTTCCATTTGGTGTTGACCTTCAAGTTGTTTCTACTAGTATGGAATCAGACCTATATATACAGGGAACAAACTGATGGTTCCCAGAGGGGAAGGAGGGTAAAGGGGAGTGGGAGGTACAGACTTCCAGTTATGGAATCAGTAAGTCATGGGAATAATAGATACAGCCTAAGGAACACTGTCCGTGGTATTATAGTAGTGTTTTATGCTGACAGGTGGGAGCTGCACTGTGGTGAGTGAGCTCAGCATTATGCATAGACTTATCGAATCACTATGTATGTCTAAAACTAATGCAATATTGTGTGTAGCTAAATAAAATACTGCCTTTCCTGTCGTCCTTACTGTAAATATTTTCTTTCGAATCAATGTATTTCAAAAGCAGTTCTTTAAAGTATCAAACAGCTAACACGTGAACTAGTTGGACATCAGTATTTAAGTGGTTCTAAGATAATAGTGTGCATGATCCGTTTTGAAGTTCAGAGCAAGGTCAGTTTAAGAATGATATGCTTTCAAGCTATTTTTATTTACATCCAAGTTAATTGAACTTTATCTATATGTATTATTCCCATTCACTTAGATTCCAATATACTTTTCTGATGTGAAGAAAAAGAATGAAACTAGTAGCCTTGGTGATAACTGAACATAACCTTGACTATTGTCCAGATAAGTGTTGCCTCACTGGAAATATCCTTTAGGGGGTTATGGCAGAAAAACAGTTGAGAACTGCTGTTTTAACTAGAACTAGTAGAAAACCTACATGATACATGGTGAGCCCTTATCATACTTTATGGGAATCCGTTATATAATTGCCTGGCTTCTCTGCTAGATTGTAAGCTCTATGAGAACAGATTTGGCTGTCTTCCTTATCCTTGTATTCTGGTACATAATGTGGAATGCATGGATGAATGAATAGTAAGAATAAAACAATCACATGTTATATTCACTATGTGCTGCCTTAATAGTTAAAGTACGAGTAGTAGAAATTCATATTTCTCTTTGCCTGTATGTGATTTTGGTCATGAAGCTTTACCATGACTGTATAAATGAATCAAAAGGTGGGAGCATAGCATAATACATAGGTATGTTGAAATACTATGTTACATACCTGAAACTAGTGTAACATTGTGTTTACAACTTTACACACACACCAAAAAACAAAGAACTGTTTCTACTATGGAATGAGCCAGGGGATCATCAGCTAAGGCACTTCTTTTTCTTAAAGATTTTTAAATTTAATTGAGATAGAGAGTGCACACCTGTGCATGGGTAGGGGAGGGACAGAGGGAGAGGGAGAAAATCCCAGGCAGACTCTTTGCTGATCATGAAGCTCAGTTCCATGACCCCGAGATCATGACTTGTACCAAAATCAAGAGTTGGAGTATGCTTAACCAACTGAGCCACCCAGATGCCCCTAAGGCACTTTTAAATCTTGTTCTTAACTTGATAAATTATTAACTTGATAAATTTATCAAGATAAGTCTTGATAAATCTTGTTCTTAACTCAGAGTGCCTCTGAGCCATATTTCAGCTTTAGTTTTTGAGGGCCTTCATAGAAAAAAGCATCAGATGAGTAAGAAGAAACTCAAACCAGAAGATAGAATTCAAGGAACTTTGCTTGTGCTTATAATTTGACTTCAGATTTATAATAGCTGCTCCCCATGTATTTAAGGTGACTTTTAAAAAATAGACTTGATTTTTTAAAGAAGTTTTAGGTTCACAAACAATTGAGCAGGAAGTACAGAGAGTTGCCGTATACCCTCTGCCCCCACACGTGCACAGCCTCCCACACCAGAGTGGCACATCTGTTCTATTTGGGGCTGATTTTAAAAACAAACACTGTGCTTTAGGACTGTTACAGTGGAAAATTGTACTAATAGTCCAAAAGTGCTGCACTTTGTTCAGAACATTTTGGAAACTCCCATTAGTGCTAACTTTAGAATTACCTTTTATGTCATAGAAGAAATTAATAGCACTTCTTTGTCACAACCTTGTAATTTTTTTGCTAAGAAAATAGCTTAGCTTAATCATTGACTGTGTTCATCATATTTAGCTTTGGGTCACCTTTTAGCTATTTTTACAAGTTTATTTACTCCAAAGATTGTTTACTACTACTTGAGGTTGTTCAAAACATGATTGTAGATGAGACATATGACATTTTCTATATTTCATTGTCTCTCTTTGCATAGTTGCTGGTACAGGCTCCCTCAGGAGGTGGGAGCCTGTCTTCTCTACACCTGCAGCTCCTTTTACTTGGTAAAGAAAGCCAGAGGGCTCCTGAGTGGTGCAGTTGGTTAGGCATCCGACTCTTGGTATTGGCCCAGGTCATCATGTCAGGGTGTGAGATCAAGCCCCAGGTGGGCTCTGTGCTGAGTGGAGTCTGCTTAAGATTCTTTCTTCCTCTTCCTTTGCCCCTCCTGCTGGTGTACTCTCTTTCCTTTTTGTCTCCCTAAAATAAATGAATCCTTAAAAAAAAAAAAAAAGGCACATACTCAGAATCTACTGACTAATTTTATTTAATACTCTTTATTATATAGTTAACAGAAAAATACTCACATAATGCTGCATATTGCATTGTTTTGGGTGCTTTACAAATATAAATTTATCTAATTCTCATAACAACCATACAAGCTTGGTAACTCTTTTACAGAGGAGTTCTTTGAGGCAGAGAGAGGTTACGTACGTAGTGTTTAGCTTCTAGGAGGCATTCAGTATGCGCTGAATGGAGGGGCATTTCCCCTGGGTTACTGCTTTAAAGGACACAACACATTTGAACTTTTAAGTTATAATATGCTTGATTGGAAAACCTGTCCTTTTATTTTAGGATCCTATTATTTTAAGATCCCATCTTGTTTTTTTAGCTTTTTCCCTTGCTCAGGGGCTTCAGTCTTTTCCATCATTAGCCTTGAGGGCGGAGGGCATTATCATGATTAGACTTGATTCTGAGTAATAGTGATCTCTGATTATTTTGATGTGTCATGAATACTTCCATTGCAGAAAGAGTGGACCCCAGAGATTGTTATTTCAGGACACTTTGATGGTGTCCAAGACCTAATGTGGGATCCAGAAGGAGAGTTTATCATTACTGTTGGTACTGACCAGACAACTCGACTTTTTGCTCCATGGAAGAGAAAAGACGAATCACAGGTAAAATGTCTTCCTACTTGACTGACATTTTTGTAAATGCATTTTTTATAAAAACATCCTTGGGTACATGAAAAATGCGACAGCATTGTTAACCGCTACAGAAATGCAAGTGGGGTGGCCAAAGTGAGCAGCACTGGCAGTGAGGAGCGGACATAAGGGTGCTGACCAGCCAGAGCGCCCACGTGTTGCAGGTGGGAGTGCAGAATGATACAGCAGGTAGGACATGGTATTTTCTTAAAAACTTAGACATACATATACTCTTGACAGTTCAGACAATTTAAGTGTTAGAGTTGTTTTCAAAGTGTATTTACTTGCTATCTGCGTAAAAATTCACTTATGCCTTGTATTTTGTTTAATACTTTAGGAAACACTGTCAAGTCTGTAGTAAAAGCTAATTTCTTTCTTTTTTTTTTTTTTTTTTAAAGATTTTTTATTTATTTACTTGACAGAGAGAGATCACAAGCAGACAGAGAGGCAGGCAGAGAGAGAGAGAGGGAAGCAGGCTCGCTGCTGAGCAGAGAGCCCGATGCGGGACTCGATTCCAGGACCCTGAGATCATGACCTGAGCCGAAGGCAGTGGCTTAACCCACGGAGCCACCCAGGCGCCCCGTAAAAGCTAATTTCTAAAGTCATATCTACTATTAGATAATAGTGATTGAGGGTGACTTCTTTTCAATAGACTTTTCATTCTTCGCCCTGAGCTCAAGAAATTGCAACCACACTTTACCAGTGGCAAGACACTGAACTGTGCAATGTGGTAAAGAAAGCTTGTCTACTCAGCTTCAATCTCGGACAAAAGTTCTTGGAACTGACTGTGGGTCAGTCCTTGAAAACGAGTGAAATCTGCCACTACAGAAGCAGTAGATTCAAATTATTGAGTTGAGGGGCGCCTGGGTGGCTCAGTGGTTTGAGCCTCTGCCTTCGGCTCGGGTCATGATCTCAGGGTCCTGGGATCGAGCCCCGCATTGGGCTCTCGGCTCGGTGAGGAGCCTGTTTCTCCCTCTCTCTCTGCCTGCCTCTCTGCCTGCCTCTCTGACTACTTGTGACCTCTCTCTCTCTGTCAAATAAATTAAAAAAAAATAAAAATAAAAATAAATTATTGAGTTGAGGACATGAGGACATTGGGAGCAACACTAGAGTCCATTAAAAAACAAAGCAAATTATTTGCAGTGCTTTTCTTTGGCTCTTTGTGATTTATGACCTGTACAGCTCAGCTGTTGTTTATTAATCATCCACTGAAAAGACGGATAAATTGGACTTCACCAAAATATAAAATTTCTACTCCTTGAAAGACACTGTCAGGAAAATGAAAAGTTACAAACTGGGAGAAAGTATTTACCAAGCACATCTCTGGTAAGCAATTGATATTCAGGGTATATAATGAACATCTGAGAACTCAGTAGTAGGAAAACGAACAATTCTGTAAGAAAATGGACAAAAGATTTGAACAGATACTTCTTCAAAGAACATATAAGGAAATAAGCACAGGAAAAGATTCTGAACCCTGTTAGTCATTAGGGAAATGTAAAGTAAGGCTACAATGGGATACCATTACACACTTACCAAATCATTTAAAGACTGTACCAAGTGTTGATGAAGGAGCAGGCAGCTGGCATTCTTGTACACTGCTGGTGGGATTGTGAAATGTATAGTCTGTTTGGGCTTGATTTAAATATGCATTGATGATATCATCCAGCTAGTTTACTTACAGGTGGCATTTACCCAAGAAAAATAGAAATCCATGTTCATGCAAAGATTTGTACACAAATGTTCACAACTTCTTTTTCAGTAAAAGACAAAAAGTGGAAAGAACCTAAATGTCTTATCATATGTGAATGGATCAACAAGATTGTGTATGTGTGTGTGTGTCTAACTGTACAAAGGAATACTATTCAGTAATAAGGATTGAATTAGCATTAAACTACATGGATGAATACGATCTGTGGTCATATTTCCATGGCATAATAAATAATTGTGCATCTGATATTTTGCTTGTTGAAAAGAATTTGTTTTCTGAAATGTATGATCATTTTTTTTTATCTTATTTTAATACCCAGGTGACCTGGCATGAAATTGCCAGGCCTCAGATACATGGATATGACCTGAAATGTTTGGCAATGATTAGTCGGTTTCAGTTTGTATCTGGAGCAGATGAAAAAGTTCTTCGAGTATTTTCTGCACCTCGGAATTTTGTGGAAAACTTTTGTGCCATTACGGGCCAGTCACTGAATCTTTTGCTTTGTAATGTGAGTATTCCTCTAATGTTTCAACTAAATCCATGTACTTCATTTAAAAATATTTTTTCCTCAGGTGCCTAGGTGGTTCCGTTGGTTAAGTGACTGCCTTCAGCTCAGGTCATGAGCTGGATCCGGGATCGAGTCCTCCATCGGGCTCCCAGCTCCATGGGGAGTCTGCTTCTCCCTCTGACTGGCCCCCTTCTCTTGCTCTCTCTCTTTCTCAAATAAATAAAGAAACAAAAAATAAAAATTTTTTTTCTTAAGCATGTAAATGGAGCTCATGGGTAACAAGGAAGTCAAATCGGATTGATAAACTTCTGTGCACACTGTGGCATGCACTAATTTAATACGTTAAAACCAGAATTTTTTTTTTAAATTAGCCTACAACACTGTAAAGAATTACAGTGTTAAATCAAGGCAGGAATACCATGTACCATCACTGTGTTAAGTGCCTACAATAAAACAATATATAATAGGTCATATTTTGTTTTGTTTTTCTTTTTTCTTTTAAAGATTTTATTTATTTGACAGACAGAGCTCACAGGTAGGCAGAGAGGCCAGCAGAGAGAGAGGTGGAAGCAGGCTCCGTGCTGAGCAGAGAGCCCGATGCGAGGCTCAATCCCAGGACCCTGGGACCATGACCTGAGCCGAAGACAGAGGCTTTAACCCACTGAGCCACCCAGGTGCCCCTTCTTTTTTTTTTTCTTATCTTTTTAAAAATTTTAATTATTTATTAGAGAGAGAGAGCACTAGCAGGGGAGCCTCAGAGAGAGGGAGAAGCAGGCTCCCTGCTCAGCGGAGAGCCCGATATGGGGCTCGATCCTAGGACACTAGGATCATGACCTGAGTCAAAGGAAGTTGCTTAGCCAACTGAGACAACCAGGCGCCCCTAGATAGGTCATATTTTCAGGGAGATTTCCATGTAGCTGTAGGTTAGAGGTAGGGAACAGTGGAACTGAAGTACTTGGCATTACTAGGTGAGACCAATGATTTTTTGGTGGCTAACGTAAATTATTCATAGAAGGAAGAGGTCACTGAACTAGGGTAATGAGAAAATGTTTAATGGCACTTCATTTGGATTTTGAAAAGGTAAGTTTTTTTTATATGTTTATACTCTTTACAGAAGATTTGAGCTGCTTATAAAAATATATAAGTTATGAAAATTATGAAGTAGTTTTGAAGGGAAATTAGGAAGATAGTTGTGTTTTTTTTTTTGTTTTTTTTTTAAAGATTTTATTTATTTATTTGACAGAGAGAGATCACAAGTAGGCAGAGAGGCAGGCAGAGAGAGTGAGAGGGAAGCAGGCTCCCTGCCAAGCAGAGAGCCCGATGCGGGGCTTGATCCCAGGACCCTGAGATCATGACCCGAGCCGAAGGCAGCGGCTTAAACCACTGAGCCACCCAGGCGCCCCAAGATAGTTGTGTTTTACAGAAGCGTGAGCATTACATGATTCTTCACTAAGAGATGGGTCAGAAATTTGGTTTGAGATTGCAAAGGATAAGTAAACGTTATAGTCAGAAGGAAGGAGAGAGAGTGAGCAAGCAGCGGGGTAGCCCAGACTATTCAGATGAAGGGTGGTGTATCCAGGGAAATGGAGAGATGGAGAAAGTCAAGTGCTGGAGGACCTGGGGAGGCAGGCACGATTTAGACTAGTGGGTGCTGTTGGAGGGTCCCTAAACAAAGTCCTGAAAAATACTTTGGGGTGGAGAATGTTATGGGAGAACAGTATGCCTTTGAGCCTGGAGACTCTGAAGGCAGGGCAACTAACGCACTCTGGATAAGAAAGTTATTTGAAATAAACTCCCAACTCCGTTTCCCTGAGTATATGCTGAGCACCTCATGACACAGGCTTTTTTGATTGTGTGAAGATCTCAGGTTCTGTTTTGCTTATTTCTAATCACAAGAGACAGTGGAAATGAGATCAAAAGAGAAGTCTTGATTGGGATTATTATATAGAGCTATGGGGGTGGAAGGGCAGTTAGTTTCAGGATCTCTCAGTTTTAAGGATTGAAATGTGATTCTAGGATTCCACAAGAGCTTTGCCCCAGGTATAAGCTCAATTCTGTGTCCTAAGATATAGAGATTCCCTAGGCCAGAAAGCCTCTTGCTGTATTTTGGAGTTTGTTCCCATTCTGAATGTGGGGATAGGTTTGTAGGAGTGCTTTTTGCTGCTCGTTTCTCTGCTGGTTTGTTTTTCTTGGTTTCTGAGACGAAGCGTGCAGTCTCTTATGTCCTGGGTAGCTGTTCTTGATGATGGCTTAAATTCCCACTGCTCCTGTTTGTGTTGGGTTCCAGCTCCTGTATGAGATCCTAAATTGTGAGAAACGCTCTTAGTCAATGAGCATGTGTTGGTGTTGATGGTTAGCATATAGTTTCTGGTGAGACAATTTGATTGATATAAATTGCAGGGCAAGAGCAGTTATTGGCACTTCAATGACACTCTGAAAAAATTTTTAAAATATCGAGTTATTTAAATATGTTTAAGAAAAATACTGTGTGCCTTTTTAGGAAACGGGTATTTGCATGAGCATCATTAGGGATGTGCTTGGGAGACTTTTGGAAGTAGAGCCCCGGGCATGCCATTTTCAGCCCACTCTTTGCTAGAAACCAGACTAATGCACTCTTCATCAGACTCTGAAACTCCCACAGCTTTTAGGGTTTGGCAAGCTTATAGATGAGAGGATAGCCGACTTAGTGGATTGGGTGTGGCGGGTTGGGGGTTAACTGCAGCATGTCTTTGGAGAGTGATTGCTTCGCGTTCCATCTGTTGGTTTCAAGGAAAATGGAAGTATGGGCAGAAAATCCACACAGTGTGGCCTTTAAATTATTTCTCTGCATTTATGAGCATGACATTTTGTGTGTCTGAGGTAATGGTAACTTTTAGTGTTTAAAACATACCATACCTTTTATTCCAGCAAGACGGTGACCTTCCAGAAGGAGCTACTGTCCCTGCTTTGGGGTTATCAAATAAAGCTGTCTTTCAGGGTAAGGCTTGAAGTGTCCAAAAGTTGTGAATCCATAGTGGTATTTAAAACCTAGTTACACACTTGCATAACATGTATCTCATGTTGATTACTGATTTTTTAATAACTTTTTAAAGATTCATGTATTTATTTTAGAGAAGTGGGGAGGAGCAGAGGGAGAGAGAATCTCAAGCAGACCCCTTGCTGAGTGCAGAGCCTGAAGTGTGGCTCGATACCCACAATCCAAGCCAATACCAAGAGTTGGTCGCTTAATTGACTGTGCCACCTAAATGTCCCTGATTTTTTCTTTCTTTGAATCACAATACATGCTCTGCTTTCTCCATCAGTCATTCCATGCTAAGTACTCTGCCCATACACAGGCCCTGAAATCGGTGCAGCTTTCACAGGGTGTGTTTCATGGAGCACTCCCACCATACATGCTGATGTGGCTAGCCTGAAGAATTTGTCTGATTGTTTTCAGTTTGGGAAATGTTAGGTCAAAGAAGTAGGAAGGAATCTTTATGGAATTGATTGGTGCTTCAAGGAGCACATTTGGAAAATACTGGAGTAGCAGAAATACCCTTGGCTTTGGAATCACACTGATGCATCTTTAAAGTACAATCAGTACTTTGAGGTGCCTCTGCTTTCTGAGGTCTTAATATTGGAATGTGCATAGGACATAGACATATGGGGACTAATTCATGATGTTAATGTGTTTCTTTTAAATTAGGAGATATAGCTTCTCAGCCTTCTGATGAAGAGGAACTGTTAACTGGTACTAGTTTTGAGTATCAACCAGTGGCCTTTCACCCCTCTGTACTTACTGGTAAGAAATGATTAAAAAAGTGATTTAATAGAATCATTAGTACACATAGTGTGGTACCTGTTACTGTTGACCTAAGTAAATGCTATAGAATTCACTTATTAACATGAAAATCGAAAAAAATAAATGCAGTGCTTTACATTTATTGTAGAACCTCCCACTGAGGATCATCTTCTGCAGAATACTTTATGGCCTGAAGTTCAAAAACTGTAAGTTAAATTGTGCTATGCTCTTTGATCTGATTCTGTCGTAACTTGTGATTTTTTTCTCCCATAATTTGATTTTCTCCTTTGCTTTCCTTTTACCTACATTGTCCCCCACTCCCCCATCCCTATCTAAAAATCTTTAGTGGCCTTCCTAAGGGGCAAGAATCAACCTTCACATAGATTTTTATACTATTTATGTATTCTGTTTCCTGGATTTGTTTATTGGTCTTCATTTTTAAAGTAGAGAGACATAACATATTTCTTTTCTTTTCTCAAAAGGACGTTTAAGATTTATTATTCTTTGTTTTTGTTTTTTTCCCTTTTGTGGTTCTCCATCAACACCTTTTCTGGATTTATTGTTTGTTGTACTGGCTGGTTGGGGGTTAAAACTCGAATTTTAATCTTATTGTTTGAATAAGTTGTATCACTTTTAGGAAGCTGGCATTTTACTCAGGAAGATCACTTCTAGGAAGCTTGCCAGTCTCTCTGTTTTTTCCCTAAATGTTTGCCTAGACAGAAATGTAATGTCCCTAAAAGAATTGTATGTTAGAGAGATTTATGTTCTTTTCATATTTTAAAACTGCAGCCTGAGAATAGGTACATATACTAATATAGGGTTATGCATTTTTTTCTTTTTAAAATTTTAGATATGGACATGGTTATGAAATATTTTGTGTTGCTTGTAGCAATTCAAAGGCTCTGCTTGCCTCAGCATGTAAGGTAGGGAATTTTACTTTCTTATTCCATTTGTTTACATGTTACTTGAGTCGTCTAAAGCTCTTAAAGTTGTGGTGATAGAGACAGAGTGCTCCATGAAACGCCACTGGAACTTGCTTTTTTCTGAATCTTGCTTTCGCAGTCTCATTTCCCTTCTGTCCCTTCAACAGCTTGCAACTGAGGGGCACCTGGCTGGCTTAGTCAGTAGAGCATGTGACTCTTGATCTCTGTATTGTGAGTTCAAGCCCCACAATGGGTGTAGAGCTTACTTAAAAATATATAAAATTGAAAAAAAAAACCCAAAAATTTGTAGGTTTTTTTTTGTCTGTTGGATTTTAAGTCTGTTTCAGCCACATGCTTTTGTTCTTAAATACTTGGTTTAAGTTGATTTATTTAATCAGGTATTTTTAAATGACCCCAAAATGCAATAAATTGAAATAATTGGGAGTCCTGAAGACAGGGGAGAATGAGAAGGTCAAACCCAGCACGCTCCGCTCCATCTGACAGTTTGTCCAGGAGCAGACATGGTACTGCCTGGAGGGAGTGGAGTCCCTCAGCCCGTGCCAGGGAGGGGGTGAGGTGGGGTGAGACTGACTTCTTAGCACGTGGCACTGTGGAATAGTGCTTTTCAAGCTTCTGCCTGGGAGAATGATCTCAAAATCACAGTTCACTCACATATTCTGTGGAGTGAATATGTATGGAGGAGTGTCTGAAAGGTGTGAGACCCACATATTTCCCTACATTTTCTAAAATTTACTCGTTTTAAGCTGATGACTCCAGCTGCCTATCTCTCGGGCCCCTCTCTCTGCTTTTATTGTGGCTTCTTGCCACCACCTGTATTGAGTCATCATAAGATTGAGGCGCCTGGGTGGCTCAGTGGGTTAAAACCTCTGCCTTTGGCTCAGGTCATGATCCCGGGGTCCTGGGATCAAGCCCTGCATGAGGCTCTCTGCTCAGGGGGGAGCCTGCTTCCTCCTCTCTCTCTGCCTGCCTCTCTGCCTACTCTCTCTCTGTCAAATAAATAAAATCTTTAAAAAAAAAAAGAAAAATATTGCTATGCCCCGCCTGCCTCATGTTCTTTGCTTGTTGTCCCCTCTGTGAGGATGGTACTGAGCCTACTTCCTTTTGTTATGGGGCCTGTGGAAGGAATAGAGCTTAGTAGCAGGAATAGCCATTGCTTTATTGAGCAGCTAATTTGTTTTTAGCTTTGGGCACTGTCAGTCATTAATTGGTTATTTTTCATTTTCACGTGGGCTTGCTTGTAGCAAATGTGTACCACTTTCTTATTGTTATTTGTATACTTTTTCTGTGTATTTCATATTTTAATAAACAGTAGAAAAGAGGTATGGCTTGGAAAGTTTAAATCTGAAAGTTTACCTGAAGGTAGCTGGGTTTCTTGAATGGAGGGTGTTACCCACACATTTGGTTTTGATTGGTGAGGCAAATGATTGGATGTATCTCCCTTTGAACTTAACTTTTTTTTTTTTGGTATTTGAGAGAAAGAGGGCAAGAGAGAGAGAACAAGCAAGGGGAGTGGCAGAGGGAGAGGGAGAAGCAGGCTCTTTGCCTAGCAGGAAGCCCTACGTGGGGCTCAATCCCAGGACCCTGGGATCATGACCTGAGTCGAAGGTAGATGCTTAACTGACTGAGCCACCCAGGCACCTGAAACTAACATTTTTAACAGCTTTATTTAGGTATTATTAGCATACTATAAATTGCATGTTGAAAGTGGACAGTTTGATAAGTTTTGACATATTTATGAAATCATAACCGTAATTAAGATAATGAATGTAGCCATCAACCCCAGGAATTTCCTCTGCCACTTGATAAGTCCTCTTTCTTGTCCCTTCTTACCCTTTCCTGCCCTGTCCCTTGGAAACCACCCATCTGCTTTCTGTCATGATAGAGTACTTTGCGTCTTCTAAAATTTATATAAATGGAATCCTACAGTATGTTCTCTCTTTTTTTTCTTTTTTTGTGGTCTAGCTTCTTTCATTCCTTATAAGAATTAGGGGTTCATCCATGTTGTTGCATGTATGAGCAGTTTATTCTTTTTTATTGCTGAGTAGTTCTCCCATGTACAGATACATTATAATTTGTTGATCTATTCACTTTTTTTTTTTAAGATTTTATTTATTTGAGAGAGAGAGCATGCACAAGTGGGGGGAGGGACAGAGGGAGAAGCAGCAAACTTCCCACTGAGCAGGGACTCCAAAACGGGGCTCTATCCCAGGACCCTGAGATCATGACCTGAGCTGAAGGAAAATGTTTAACCTACTGAGCCACCCATGTGCCCCTGATGTATTCACTTATTAATGGACATTAGAGTTGTTTCCAGTTTTTGGCTTTAATCTGTAAAGCAGTTGTGAATATCTGTATATAAGTCTACATACAGATACATGCTTTCATTTCTGTTGAATAAAATACCTGTGAGTAGAAGTGCTAGATGTATGTTTATTTATTGAAAAATTTGTTTATTTATTTTACAGTGGGAGGAGCCAGCACAAGCAGGGGGAGGAGCAGAGGGAGAGGGACAAAGTGCACTCTGCACTAAACACAGAGCCCAACATGGGGCTTGATCCCAAGACCATAAGAGATGACCTGAGCCAAAATCAAGAGTCAGATGCTTAACCACTGAGCCACCCACACCCCCCTATATGTATATTTAAAGTTTAAGAAACTACCGAGCTATTTTCCAAAGTGATTATACCATTTCACAGTCCCAGCAGCAGTGGGAGTTCACGGTGCTCCACACCCTCCTCAACACTCTTTATGTTATGGTCAGTCTTTGTAAACATTGTTTGGTGTGTGACATCTCATTGTGGTTCTAATTTTCATTTTTCTCATTACCAGTGATGCGGAGCATCTTTTCTTTTTTTTCTTTTTTTTTTTAAGAAGTGGTTTTGTTGTTGGTTTTTTTTTTTTTTTTTTAAGATTTTATTTATTTGATAGAGAGTGAGAGAGGGAATACAAGCACTGAGAGTTGGAGAGGTAGAAGCAGGCTTCCTGCTGAGCAGGGAGTCTGATGCTGGGCTCAATCCCAGAACCGTGGGATCATGACCTGAGCCAAAGGCAGAGGCTTAATGACCAAGCCCCCCAGGTGCCCTGCGAGGCTTGATCCCAGGACCCTGAGATAATGACCTGAGCCAAAGGCAGACACTTAACCAACCGAGCTACCCAGGTGCCTTTCTTCTAATCCTTTTAATTTCTCGGTAGAATCTCTGGTGATGTCACCTTTGTTATAACTGCTGTCAGCAATTTGTGTCTTCTTTCTCACACCTCACCCCGTGCCCTGGCACTTCTTGTTTTGGTGAGGGAAGGATTCTGAGAATTAGTCAGGAAAATAATGATAATTGTTTTTTGATATTTTCAAATAACCAGCTTTTTGATTTTCCTCTGCTTCTGTTTCTTCTGTTTTTGTTTCTATTTCTTTGATTTTTGCTGGTTGTTTTTTTTTTAAAGATTTTATTTAATTGAGAGAGCACAGGAGTGGGAACAGGGGGAGGGCCAGAGGGAGAGGAAGAAGCAAGCTGTCCGCTGAGCAGGGAGCCCTATATGGGACTCAGTCCAGGGACCCTAGGATCATGACCCGAGCTAAAGGCAGACGCTTAACTGACTGAGCCACAGCTAGGCACCCATTTATTTCTTTCTTAGATTTCATTTCCTTTTCTGTTTCTACTTTAATAAGGTTAAAGCTGAGACCATGGATTTTAGATCTTTCTAATATAGGTATTGAGAGCTGTAAATTGCTAAGTATTTGGGGCATTCCATAAATTTTGATGCAGTCTATTCATTTTCACCTAACTGAAAATGTTTTTTAATTTACCTTTGATTTTTGTCTTTTACCTATAGGTTTTTTTGAGATATATTATTTAGTTCCCGTATACTGAATGTTTTCCAAATAGCTGTTGATTTCTAATTTAATTTCATTGTGGTCAGAGAACATAGTATGATTTGAGTCCTTTGAAATTGAATCTTGGTAAATTTCCATGTTTACTTGAAAAGAATGTGGATTCTGTTTCTGTTGGGTGGAGTGTTCTGAAAATATGAATTACGTCAAATTGGTTGATAGTGTTCATGTCGTCTTTATCCTCTCAGTTTTATTGAGAGTAGCGTTTTGAAATCTTTGATTATAATTGCAGGCTTATCTTTTAATCCTTGTATTTCAGTCAGTTTTACTTTATATATTTTGAAGCTCTGCTGTTAAAACATTTATGATTTGTTATGTTCTCTTGATTGACTTGTTTATCAAATTGGAACAATCCTCTATTTTTGGCGGTGTGTTGTGTTCTGCTCTCAAGTCTACATTGTCCAAAGCTCATAGAGCCACTGAGAAGTGCTTGAGTTATGTATCTTTTTCCATCCTTGTATTTTAAGCTGTTTTCAAGTGGGTTTCTTAAAGGCAGCATACAGTTGGATCTTGCTTTTTTACTAATCTTGATAATCTTCCATTTTAACAGGGGCACATTTAACATATTAATATGCTTGGATTTAAATCTTTCCTCTTGCTATTTGTTTTCTATTTCATCCATCCTTTCTTTGTTTTATTTTACTTATTTTAGATTGATGGATTGCTTTTTATGAGTCCATTTTATTTCTTTTGTTTGGTTAGTAGATATAACCACTGTGTTATTTTATTGGTTGTCTTTCATTTCATACTGCACCTCTGTCATTTGCCACAGTCTGCCTCCAAGTAATGTTGCACTATTTCATATATGATTTAAGAACTTCATAGAAGTGTACTTTTGTTTCCCCCTACTCTTTGGTATTGTTGGACATTTTACTTCTTCACAGAAATCTGACAAGATCTTGTCATTTTTCCTTTGAGCAGTCAGTTATCTTTTGAAGAGATTTAAATAAATTTCCAGCAGATACCATTTTCTTTTGCCTAAAGGCTATTTTTTAACATTCCTAGTAATGAATTTCGGCTGATCATGAATTTTTTGAGCTTCTGCCTGTCTGACAGATCTGTCTCTTCCTAATTTTTGAATGATTTTTATAGTGGGTAAGACATTGTTGGTTTTACTTAGAGTACATTAAAGATGTAGCTCCATTTTTTTAATTTGCTTTTTTTTTTAAAATAAAGATTTTATTTATTTGACAGAGACCCCTGCTGAGCAGAGAGCTTGATGCAGGGCTTGATCCCAGAACGGTGGGATCATGACCTGAGTCAAAGGCAGAGGCTTTAACCCACTGAGCCACCCAGACACCCCTATTTGCATTTTTTCTGATGAGAGTCTGCTATAATTTTTTTGTTTCTTGGTGATGGGTTTTTTCCCCCTCACACTGCAATTTTGTTTATTGCTAGTTTTAAACAATTTGATTATTGTTGATATAATTTCCTTCATGTTGGCTGTGCTTGGGTTTTACTGAACTTCTTGGATCTGTATGTTTTTTGTTTTTATCAAATTTGGGAATTTTTTTTTAATTTATTTGTTTTTTTCAGTGTAACAGTATTCATTGTTTTTGCACAACACCCAGTGCGAAATTTGGGAATTTTTTGCCAGTATCTTTTTTTTTAAGATTTTATTTATTTGCCAGAGATCACAAGTAGGCTGAGGCAGGCAGAGAGAGAGGAAGGGAAGCAGGCTCCCTGCTGAGCAGAGAGCTTGATGCGGGGCTTGATCCCAGGACCCTGGGATCATAACCTGAGCCAAAGGCAGAGGCTTTAACCCACTGAGCCACTCAGGTGCCCCTCGGCCATTATCTTAAGTATTTTTTCTTTTCATCCTTTTTTGAGGACTCGAGTTAATACTACTCTTTGGCTGCTTAAAGTTGTCATAGAGTTTAGTGAGGTTCTTTTTCTTTTTTTTCCCACTCAAGTTCATTTTGTTTCTCAGAGATCAGTGTTCTTTGTTGTCACATGTCTCATATTTTGGAGTGCCATTATTTTCAGGTATTATGTTTGGTTTTTTAGTTACTTCATGCAGAGAGTCAGTCTGGTCTCTGTTACTCCATCATTTGATCAGAAGTGAAAGTCTCTAAACTTTTTTTTTTTTTAAGATTTTATTTATTTCTTTGACAGAGATCACAAGTAGGCAGAGAGGCAGGCAGAGAGAGAGGAGGAAGCAGGCTACCCACTGAGCAGAGAGACCAATACAGGGCTTGATCCCAGGACCCTGGGATCATGACCTGAACCGAAGGCAGAGGCTTTAACCCACTGAGCCACCCAGGCACCCCAAACTCTTAATTACAAATTAATAGACACACATATTGTAAAACATTGAAACACTGTGATGACAGTGTCTGTCTCTGATGAGTCACCTAGTCTAATCCCAGTCTTCCTCTTCCTGCAGATTATTCTGCTTGTAGTATGTATCGCCTCAGAATTTTTCCCTATTTATACGGATACATACAATATACCCATAGTAGCAGCATGTTATTTTAAAAAATATGAGTTCTTTTTCCAATTTATTTCTACTTAAATTGCTTGTTTCATCTCTCTCCTCCAGGCAGCTAAGAAGGAGCATGCAGCCATCATTCTTTGGAACACTACATCTTGGAAACAGGTGCAGAATTTAGTTTTTCACAGTTTGACTGTCACGCAGATGGCCTTCTCACCCAATGACAAGTTCTTACTAGCTGTTTCCAGAGATCGAACCTGGTCACTGTGGAAAAGGCAAGACACAGTCTCACCTGACTTAGGTAAACCAGCTTCCAGTTGGAAGATTATTAGTGAAACACTTATGTCCATTTTATCTACCTTGTGGAACCACTAGATAAAGAGGACTAGAAGTAATAACAGGGTGAAGGCCAGAGTCTCACTGTTGTGAGGTCTTTCAAAGTTGTGTTCCGAGGAAGACTTGAACCTTCCTTGTAAGATTTAAATGCAGTGATCTTTGAGTTGACTTCCTTGTGATTATATAGTCAGGATGGCATGTATTCAGACATCTCAGCTAAAAGAAACATAAAAATCTAAAAAACATAGATTTTTGTGGATTGATAAAAGAGAATGGCAACGTAAGACTGAAGGTGCCATATTCTGAGCTAGGATTTTATGGGACAGGAATAATGAAGATACAATTAAATTATGAAACTTATTAGAAGGACCATTATCTTTACCTTTTTCCTGCTTTACTTCGTCACTTTGGTAGTTAGGAAGGGCATTTATGTCTGTGAATACCGTGACCCCTGGGCAGGATATTAACACCCACTTTGCATTTTCCTCTGAGCCTGGCATAAATTAAAAACAAAAAGGGGATGGAAACCTTTGTGTTGTTGGAGCATGGCCTGTTTCGATTCCCCTGATTTCTTTGGATAAAATCTAGAGAGGGTTTAAAATATCTTTGTGTTGTTTAATTGTGTTTTAATTTTCCATTGGTATAACTCGCATGCAGTTGATCCTGTGATATTCCTAGTCTCTTAGTTTCTTGTATTTTAGAGACAGACATGCATTAAACAGTATATGTTAGAGTAAACTGATTTCTTTTGCAACAAGTGATTTCCTAACATGCAGCCTTTACTTTTTAAAAAGTTCATGTGACACTAATGATACATCCATTAATCTCTTGTATCTTTATGGGTTACAGATTAACAAAATAAAAATTACTTATAATTTTATTTTTTAATTTTGTTTTTAAGGTAATTTTATTTTTTTATAATTTTATTTTTTATTTTTTAATTTTATTTTTTAGGTGTAGTCCATATGAGGCCTAGAAGTTACCTGACACTTAAATCTTATAAGGGCAAAGGTTTTTTTAAGGTTTTTGTTTGAGGTTTTTTTTCCCATTATTTATGAGTACAGTAATCTTTTTTCCTTATGTGTAAATCTGGCTACTTGCTGAGGAAAGTTAAATTGCTCAGGCTTCTTATACAGTTGAAATTTTAGTTAAGTGCCTGGAAGATGTTTGTCACCAGTCACCGGAGAGTGACTAGTAACATAAAAGCATTCCCTCCTGGAAGAGTACATGTATGCCGGAGCCTTCTGCTGAGGGCCAGCAGCCAGGTCTGTTGTAAACGTCCCTATGTGTAAATTGATTGCTAAAGGGTGTGATGTGTATGACACGTAGCATAGATTTCTACTAGATAAAAACAGCTCTGTCTGCCTTGTGAGCAGTGTATATGGTGTTTCTTTCAGACCCAGTTTTCAGCCTCTTCGCGTTCACCAACAAGGTAACTGCTGTGCACAGTAGAATTATTTGGTCTTGTGATTGGAGTCCCGATAGCAAGTATTTCTTCACTGGGAGTCGGGACAAAAAGGTAATTTTTTTAAACTTGGTGTTTTTCAAATGTAAAATAATATTACGGGTATTTTTGGATAGAAAACACATTATCCTGACTTTCTGATAAAATTAAAAATAATCTATGTATTTCTTCTTTGTTTTTCAATTGCATACATAAAAAGGCTTTCCTTGTTAAAAGCTATAAATACATTCTCTGATATACGAGATATGAAAAGAAAACCTTTCAGACACATGGTGTTCATCAGAGGGCCCCAGTGGGGAGAAGTAGTGAATGAAATGGTTGAAGACTAACAATGTAGAAGAGCAGGAGGGGGTGGAGGGGCATCAGGACGAAAACAGTGGGCTTTTCTTTTTCATACTTCCATGAATTAAAATTTTCCTCTACAATAGAGGATTATTGCCTTTTCATTCAGTGGAGGAAGCAGTGTATATGGGTGTGTGTGTGTGTGTGTTTCCTAAGCTTTAAAAAAATCAAAACAGTTCAGTGAGGAACGGGTTCTTGACCACCGCCTTCACCCCGGCCTCTAGTCTCTCCTGTCCTCCACTCCTTAAAATGCTATTTTCCTTTTTCTGCAGTGCCTGCAGACCAGAGGTGGGGAGGCAGTTGAGTGTTTCCTTTCCTCTCCCTGCCCTCTCCAGTTGTCATGGTACAAATTACCAAAGCAGAGGGCTGGTGTGGACATGTCACTCAGTGAAACACTGAAGTGTCAGCCTCTAACCCGTTTCTTTTAGACTGTCGCTTGTGTCCATTTGCCGGTCCGCTTCTCCCCAGGTGCTGCCTTGCTGTGCTGTGCTGTGCTGGCCGCCTAGGGAGCAGAACTGCTTCTGCCCTCCACGCGGTCGCACGTGCTACAGCCAGGGCTTCCAGGGCTTTGTCAGGCCTGAACCGGACGGAGCGTCACCCAACACAAATTCTCAGAAGTATACTTCTGGTTACTTGGTCAGAACCTCCCACTGGGAATCTTGCTTTGATCTGGATTTTGCAAGTGTTGTCTGCTGCACTTCACTGTGTTTCTTTGTGACCGGTCACATCCCTTGGAGACATGAGCTTCTGTTTTAGGATTTTATGTCCCCTTAGGGCCTGCGGTTCTTGGTCACATTGCTTCAAAGATGACAAATGATGGGCAGCGAAGCAAAGTTTATTGAACAAGAGTACAAAGCTCCCAGAGGGGGAGGGGGACCCTAGTGGGTTGCCCTTGGAGTTTCTGAGTTTAGGGGATTTTATGAGGTCTTTTGCAGAAGTTTTTTAAACAGGGTGTGCTGAGCTGTGCCGGTCAGGGCTTTGGTCCTGTATCTGTTTACCTACTAACATTAATGTCCATGTGCTGATGGTCCTTTTTTTGCTGACATCTGGGGGCTTAGGCTTTAAGTGCCTCTTGCCTGTGACATTGACAGATGCTTTTGTGGTTAATTGTCTTATTTTAGGATGTTTTACAGAAGTCATGTCTGCAAAGTCTGCAGAGCAGAATGTCAGTGCTCTTTTATCTTAGCTGTCCTGATTCCGTGTGGTCAGGGATCCTGGCCCTGAGTGCCTGTCAGCTAACTTCCAGGGAAGTGTCATTTCTCACGTAGGGTATCATTACAGTTAGGCCCTCCTGCCTGCTGAGTCATTTCCCTGAGCGGCTGTGGTATAGAGGAAGAGCCAGGGCTAGACTGGTCCCCATGCGTGTGTAGTAACGTCTTGGACACGTGCACGAGCCTCTTAATGAGGATGTGACCGATAGACTCTCCCTAGGTCAGAACTGGTTTCCCGAGTATAAATGAGTGTGCTGGACAATCCCTGGCCTTTGGGCAGGGGCAGTCCTGTTTGAACCAGCACATTTAGGTTATTGAGGTCTCACAGACTTGTGTCTGCTACCCCACGGCTTCTCTGTGATGCTTGCAGTACTCTGAAATACTGGAACATCAGCTGCAAATGTAAATGAGACATTCATTTAAATGCTAGAGTGAATATTTTGCATTATCTGTACCGTCGGTACTCTGATGCATTGCTGTAAGCCTTGCAAAGAGAAAGCTTTACAGTTTGATCTGTCTCTGTTAGGTGGTTGTGTGGGGCGAGTGCGACTCCAGTGATGACTCCGTGGAGCACAGCATTGGCCCCTGCTCCTCCGTCCTGGACGTGGGGGGAGCAGTGACCGCCGTCAGTGTCTGCCCACTGCTTAACCTTTCCCAACGGTCAGTCTCCGAGTGGGGCTTTGTTTTACAGTTTTGTTCACACTTGATTTCTTCATATGTAGTCCTCTTATATTTTCGTAGCTTCTGAATTGCTGTTTTTTTCATAATGCTTACATTTCTTATAGAAATTGTTAAATTGATAGAACGCGATGATATTCAGAGTGGGAAAATGAGGATTGGGAGTGTGGCTCACAGGTTCTTATTTCACCAAATTTAGAACCGTGGTGCTTTCGTGGTAACAAGTGTCTGCAGTAGAATGAGGGCCCCTGCAGCCAGCCAGGGAAAACTGGCTTGTGGGTGTGCCAGCAGAGGACAGAGGGAAAACTGTGCACCCCTGACGGAGAGGTGGCTCCATGAGGGTGCGGTAGGAGCAGTGCACTTTCTCCTGGGCTGGCACTTCTTTTATAACTATGGACAGTTGGGAACATGGTAAAGAACTCTGATAGAGCAATGATGGAGATAACAGAAATTCATGCTAATTAATCACTGTCTTCCTCACCTCCCTTAAAAACAGGTATGTTGTTGCAGTAGGATTAGAGTGTGGAAAGGTTTGTCTGTACACCTGGAAAAAGACTGATCAAGTTCCAGAAATAAATGACTGGACCCACTGTGTGGAAACAAGTCAAAGGTATTTTCTTATTATTTTTACTTCCATCAGATTAGATTTTGTTAAAATTACACAAATTACAAATGTATTTGTTACAAAACATTTGAGTTTTAATTAATTTTTATAAAATAAGTTGATCTTTTTAAGTCTTTTTTTCAAAAGATTTATTTATTTGAGAGAGAGTGTGTGGGGCAGGGGGGGCAGGGGTCACAGAGGGAGAGGGAGGGTTCTGCCTGATGAGCAGGGGAGTCAGACATGGCTGGATTCCAGGACTCTGAGATTTTGACCTGAGCTGAAATCAAGAGTTGGCCACTGAACTGACTGAGCCACCCAGGCACCCGAAGCATCAAGGTTTTTAGTGGCAGTTTTTTTCTAATTTTATTGAGAAGTAATCCATACAGGTGACTTGTGTAAGTTGATGGTGAATAGCAGAATTTACATACATTAGGAAACATTACCGCATTCGCTTTACATCCATTTATTCATATAGATACAATAAAAAGGGAGAGAAGAAACGAATAAAGGAAAGAAGTCTGTCCTTATAATGAGAACTCTTAGGATCTCTTCCCTTAACAACGTCCGTATACATCAAAGCAGGGTCCACGGAGGTCATCATGTTGTACATTACGTGTCTAGTATTACTTGTGTTATAACTGGGAATTTATACCTTTGACCACCTTTCTGGGAGTCCCTCTCCTCTTACCCTCTGCATCTGGTAACCATAAATCTGATCTCTTTTCCTATGAGTTTTTGGTTTTATTTTTTGAAGATTCTGTATGTAAGATCATACAGTATTTGTCTTTAGTGGCAAATTTACGCCACATTTACACGGAGAGGGACACAAATCTCTATTTGTGGTGCTTACCACTAAGTGTACTATGGTAGTCTCTTGAGATTGATGTTTGTTACTGTATTGCACTTGGATTTTAAAATTTGCTTGAACAGATTGCTTGTTTGCATAATATCTTTATAGACAACACATTTGAGATGAAAGTGATTTTCATGTCATCTAGAAAGTGACTACAGTAGATTTGTAATAAAATTGGATTAAAAATGTGGGTGATTTTTTTAAACATTATAGGTTGTGTTTTGGTAGCCCCATCTTGTGTTTGAGCACTTCAGCTCAAATGGTGGAGCAAAATGCCTAGTGCCCCTCAAAGTCACATGCCTGCTTTCACGCATAGGAAGTATTCCCTGAGCCTCATGCCCCGGGCCTGGGCTCTTGCCTCCTAAGCTGGCTTAGAACACCTGATGTTTACAAACCACACCCCCCCGTAGATTGCAGGATCTTTTTTTAATCTAATTTTTAACCCAAACGATTCTTTAAAAATTGTCAAATTATCAAAATTATCAAATTATCAAAATTTGATAATTATTGATAAATTATCAAAAAATCACTAACCTCATTCTGTCAGGGTGTTTTTTTTTTTTTTTTTTTTTGGATTCTTCAATCTTCATATATCTGCACTATTCAAAATAGAATGTCAAATATAATTCCAAATGACAGTATCATGATGAAAGTGATGGGCTTGGTGGAGAGAGACCTGTGAGCACATGTCTTTTATAAGATATTTCAGCCATGGGAGTCTGTCTCCTTACTGGCAAAGCATGTTCGTGCCCATAATGTATTGGTTAAAACTCATCCTTTTCCTGCTGCCTTTTTGGCTTCTCTCCCACCTCTGATGGTGGGTTTAGCAATTGAAATAGTTCATACTGTTGCTTACTGAAGAGGGAGGTACTCCAGTGAAAATTCCATATTCTAGGCATTTGAAATTTTCTCTCTTTCTGAGCTCCCCTCCCTTCATTTCATTTTCTTTTCATCTTGCCCTGCCCCCAGCAACCCTCAGTTTCTTTTGTGAGATTAAGTCTCTTATGGTTTGTCAAGGTTTTTTTTCTTCTTTATTTGACAGGGAGCGATCACAAGTAGTCAGAGAGGCAGGCAGAAAGAGAAAGGGAAGCAGACTCCCTGTTGAGCAGAGAGCCCGATGTGGGACTCAGATCCCAGGACCCTGAGATCATGACCTGAGCTGAAGGCAGAGGCTCAGCCCACTGAGCCACCCAGGAGCCCGGAAATGAGAGATCTTTAATATTATCAATAATAAATGAAATTCTAGTCATGTCGGTGTCATTTAAAATATTTTTCAGACTTCTTTTGAGGAATCGTGTTTAGAGCCAGCTTACTGGTGGTGCAAGAAAACCAATTAAATACCTGTTATAATTGTACTCATTTCATCATTTTTTAAAAATTTGGTATTGGTTTCATTTATAAAGCTCTCCTGATGACTTGGACTGCCTCTAATAATCAGAGCCAGACTCATGAAAGATGCACTGTCATTGAGATAAGTGCTTAAGTCACAGCCTGTACAGTGTGGGAGCATTGCCTGGGGAAGAATTTCAGGAAACACTGATTACAATAGCATTGTCGAAGTGTGTGTAACCTCCAGAGGGACCACTTGCAAGGGCTCACAGTCATGTGGTTGCATGGGTTCTGGTATGCTAATTTTGAAAATGTGTTTCATCACCTCAAGGTTTTATTTCTTTCCTCCCTTTTATCCTGAGAGTGCATCTGGTGACGTGTAGGCTCTCAGCATCTGAAAGTATAATTTGTGTGCTCTGGTATTGTTTTCAGGGCTTGCTGCCTTCAAACCTACTTAAGTTTTAAAGTTTATTTGTCTTTAGTTTGGAGGTCTAATTTGTAGGTTAAATTTTTAGGTTTTATTATATTTTCATAGGGAATTATTAATAATCTATGTTTGGTAGCATTCTAGCCCTGTCATGGGGTTGAAGGAGCATTAATAAGAGCATCTTGCCCGAGGTCATGCAGTTAGAGGTCACATTGGAGACCAAGATTGTTTCATTGGGCAATTTATTAAATATTTCCTTATCTTTTCTTACCCAGCAGTAAAAATGTGAGTAAGAGTCCATATGTGTCACAGGGATGTCAAAAGAATATAAAAATACATTATATGTTTATAAAAAAAAAAAAATTGGAGGGGGAGGCGAACCATAAGAGACTATGGACTCTGAAAAACAACCTGAGGGTTTTGAAGGGGTGGGGGTGGGAGGTTGGGGGAACCAGGTGGTGGGTAATAGGGAGGGCACGTATTGCATGGAGCACTGGGTGTTGTGCAAAAACAATGAATACTGTTACGCTGAAAAAAAAAATAAATTTATAATTTGAAAAAAATATATAATAATTTTGAATGTGTTGCAAGTCTGAATTCCTTAAAAAGAAGCACATTTAGTAATGTTATCTGAAAGACTGATTTTAATAGCCATTTCATTAATTCCTCTGATCATTAAAAAATTTGACAGGGATTCATTGTTTCTTGCTCTTTTTGGTGGTGTCTTTTGTCAGTAGGTAAGATTTAGTCTGACAGTTTTAATAGAGTAAGATATTTTCAACTTTAGAATAAAATTGCTGGAGTATTAGTGATGGTATTTTAAAAACCTGTACTTTTAAATTTTTACAATTTTATTTTTATTGAATATGGTTCATATACGTATTACATTGGTTTTAGGTGTACCTCTTAGTGATTTTACAAGTTCACATGTTATGCTATGTTCACCCAGGTGTAGCTGCCATCTGTCCCTGTTAATGTCACTGTTACAGTGTCATTGACGTATTCCTCATGCTGTGCCTTTCATTCCTGTGACTTAATTGTTCCATAACTAGAAGCCTGACTCTCCCTCTCATCCACTCTGCCTAACCCTTCCCCCTACTTTGCTCTGGCAGCCATAAGTTTGTTCTCTGTATTTATAGGACTGATTCTGCTTTCTGTAAAACCAGTACCTTTTGATTTTCAGGTTTTGACTTCAATTCATATTAAAAACATTAATAACAAGGGCAAGGTAATTAAATTAATACATAGGTAAAATATTTCATAGTCCTAGCATACATTCCTTTCATGATTTCTCTATCCTTGTTTTAGCCAAAGTCATACACTTGCTATCAAAAAATTATGCTGGAAGAATTATAATGGAAAAACTGAACAGAATGAAGCAGAAGGCGCCGAATGGTTACACTTCGCAAGTTGTGGTGAAGATCACACTGTGAAGATATACAAAGTTAACAGATGTGCATTGTGATGGGCCTAATAACTACAGGCATGTGGTCCTTGGTGTCTGAAGATATTTATCCTGTAAATAGACGACTTTCTTTACCTTGTAATTTCATCGAGTTTCATTTTTAAATCCTATAGCAGTAGTGCCTACTGGGTCACAGATCCTTTGAAATCTGACGAAAACTGCACACTCTTTCCTCACAGACAGACGTGCTCACACACTTAGAACCTGGCCCACACTTTCAGGGATTCAGACCTGCATCCCTGTGTCCCAGATTAAGAACCACTTAAGATTTTATTTGTCAGAGCATAAGCAGGGGAGCAGCAGGCAGAAGGAGAGGGAGAAGCAGACTCCTCGCTGAGTAAGGAACCTGATGGGGTGCTCCATCCCAAGGTCATGACCTGAGCTGAAGACAGAGGCTTAAGCAGTGGAGCCACCCTGGCTTCCCCATCCTCTGTTTGTTCGTTCTTCATAAGTGAATTTGCCTGATTCTGTGTTATTTTGGGCCTTTTCTTTTCATATGCCCTTCTTTGGGACATTTCATTATTTATTATCTCTTCAAAGAGAGGACACAGAAAATAAAAAGAGATAAAACCCAGAGTACTCAAAATTTTTATTTTAACAGCTTTTGTAAATAAACAGACTACACTTCGTGTGGTCTTGACCTTTCTTCCCGTGCACACCCACCATTTGCCAGGAATTTGGCAGGCAGTTGTGAATTTGAACTGTAGTCAGTTCTTTCTTGTATTCTTTAAAAGCAGAGATTCTTCTTTTACAGTTGGACCAGAAGCAGACTGTGCTGACATTTACCCTGATAGATGTAGGGGCTGAAAAGGAGAGTTGTGTCTGAATCATCTGAGTTGATGTGAAGTCACATACGTGAGTCATGAGAGAAAGGATGCCCCAAGGGTGAGTGTGTAGTGGGAGCAGAAGGAAGAAGGAGATGCTAGGAACAGAATGTTGGGTATGCCAGAAGTTTGGGACATGGGCCACAAGAGTTGGGAGCTTTGAGAGTTGGGTGGAGGGAGGTTAAGCTCAGGGGAAACTGGCATGAGAGTGGAAGTTTCCCTGACCCAGAGTCATCTGGGAAATGGGCAGTGAAATGAACGCTATGCATAATAAATAATGCTGGAAGGAGGGAGGTGAGGACTTTCTTGGTTGGAGTTTGCCATGATCTAATGCGACATTTTGCTTCCAAAGGAGTTGTGATATTTTGTCTAAATCGAGATTTCTAGTCCAGCACTCTCCAGTATTTATAGAAATATAGAAATATAATTTGAGCTATATAAGTAATTTTTAAAATTTTCTCATAGCTAAATAAAAGTAAAAACAAACAGGCGAAATTTATTTTAGTGACATCTTTTCACCCAGTATATCCAAAATAGTATCATTTCACATATACAACATAAAAGACAGTTGAGGTATTTTATATTTTTTTATATAAAGTCCTTATACAATATGAAGTGTATTTTACACTTAGAGCCTGTCTCAGTTTGGACCAGTCCATTTCAAGTGCTCAGTAGCCACATGTCACTAGTGGCCATCCATATTTGGACTGTGCAGTTCTAGACTCTTGAGTCTGTATAAACTTGCCTAATACCCTCAGGCACATGTGTGTGTGCATATTCCAAAGCAGGGAGAATCTGAGTTCTCAACCTCAGACCCCAGGACGCCCTGAAGGACGGTTTTCTTGCTTATCAGCTGATGGAGTTGAGTCTTCACCCCCGCTGGCACGCAGGGATCCCATGCGTGCGGGATTCCAGAGCACATTCACTGAACTAACTTGGTGTTTTAGAACATTTTCATGCACAGAACTCAATCCCCTAAGCATCCCTGGAAATACGCCTAGTCTCAGAGAGTCTGAATTCATGGTTCTTGTTTTAATTTATCAGTTGGGTTTGTATTAGGCAGTTTTCGTAAGTTCTCCTGAAGCGTCTTCCTCGGTAAGCACCGAGTGTTCAGTTCCGTAATCGTTACGAGGACTTGCCGTACAGTGGGGCGCTCTGCACTGTAAGTCATACACATGCGCTGTAGTCTCACACCCCTCTTAATCTTCTAAAGGAATACCCTTTGGACCATACTGTATTACAAACCACATTGATCATCATATCTAAAGCAGAAAGGATCTCTTAGAACTTTGCTCCAGAGGAGTCGAGGAGGATTTCAGAGGCCCTGCCCTGCCGCCTTCCCCAACCTCTCACTTCTCTGCCTGATTCACTGCATCAGAGCTCAGATTAATGCCCAGCGCCGGCCTAAGCAGTTGCTGTCTTCTGACCCGCACAACTTCCCTAGACATGGGGAGAGGTCATTGGATTGCTCAGAGTACATTTTTACCTTGTAAAGCACGGAGCCGGATCACTTCCCAGTAGCCTCAGAGGAAGTAGAGTTGGTTACAGATTCCAAAGGGGGAATGTGGGAACTGGGGGGAGACTGCAAACTCAGGAATGAAGTGAAAGGAGAGACTTGTTCTCTCTCTTAAATTAGCAATTCTGGCCACCACAGGAATCCTGGGTGGTTTAAGGAAAGCCAGGCCTTTTGTAAACTACTTTTTGTACAAAGCCTGGCGTGTTTCTCAAGGCCCTTAGGTGGGGATTGGAACCTGGACTTGAGGCATAAGAAGCATGTTTGATCCAGGCTCACGCTGGCAGTAAGTATGGGTAAGCGGTTCCCCTCATCTCTGCATGGAGGTAGAACTAGTGGATCACCTGACTTCCATTCAGCTGTGTGTGAGGGAAAATGCCAAATGTTCTTTCTGGCTTGTTCAAGGTGGAAGTTTTCTCTCAAGGAATCAAGGTAGGGGGCCTGGGTGGCCCAGTGAGTTAAGCATCCCAACTCTTGATTTCCACTCAGGTCATGATATCAGGGTTGTGGATTGAGCACCATGTTGGGCTCCATGCTGGGCGTGGAGCCTGCTTCAGATTCTTTCCCTCCCTCTGTCCCTCTGTGCTCTTGGGTGTGCGCTCTCGCTCTCTCTGGGGAAAAAAAAAGGAATCAAGGTAGGCAGATCAGGACCGGCACCGAGACTTTTCAGCATGATCAGGGACCTAACCTTTTTCTTTGCTGTCTGCAATCCTCAGTGTGTGGTTTCCTCACCATCCAGGATGGCTGCTTGGGCCTCTTGCCACGATCTTCACATTCCAACCAACGGAAAGGAAAGGCTTGTCCCTAGCTTTAAGGAAACTTCTTGGAAGTCCACAGTTCTGCTTAGTCTCCTTGGCCAGAATTTGCAGTCATACTGCAAGAGAAACTAGGAAATAAATTTTTTGGGGGGGGATATGTGTTTGGCTGGGAATTGAGGTACTTTATTTTGGAAGAAAGAACAAAGAGTCTCCTCTTGTAAAAAAGCAGCCACGTTGTAGGGTTGTTTTGAGGACTAAATGAGCTAGCACATGACAAATGCTAGCTCTGGATATATATCATAAGACACCAACCATTAGGAATAAATAAAGCTCAGCTCATGTCCCCTCCATAGAGCCTTTATTAATCCCCTTGTTTCAAGTATTCTTTCCTTTCTCTGAATTCCACAGTATTGTTTTTAATGGCATTTCTCATTCCCTATCTCTTACTTATATCTATCTTATGTTATGTCAGTTAGATTCTTTCTGTGGTAAGAAAATTTGCCTCAAAATGATACAGGGAATTATTAGCTCACATAACTGAAAACAACCCAGTGGTAGGACAAAGTTCAAGTGTGGTTTCATCAGGGCACTGTGACCCTTTCTCTACTCTGAGCTGACCTATCCAGGAGTCAGCTTTCTTCCAAGATTGCCCTTCCCCATGGATGAAAGTAGCTATTGTAGTTATAGATTTCCTTGCTCATATCAAAGGGAATAAATTAAACATTATGTCCTTAGCTTTACTCTGACCCAAACATCCTGAACTAATCACAATGGGCCACAAGGGGGGAGGGAACCACACACTGAGTGGCTTAGGCCTGCCCATCTGATGTGGCAAGAGCCGTGGACTACTCCGGAGCCGAAAGCCAGCTCGTCCCATTGGACCACATGGCTGTTGCTGTTGTGGTTTTCCAAAGCAGAGTCGGGAGCAGTGGGTGCTGGGTAGGCACCCAATGAACTCCCACTCTAGAAGCCTACTAAAGCCTAAACATGGGGCATCAGATTTGTTTTCTTGCTCTCCACAGCATCTAGCATAGTGTGTCTAGCCGTGTGTTGTCAAATATTTGCTGCATTTAAGGATGAGTAAATTTGACAACACAGATGGCTGGCTGGTGGAGGAAGGATTCAGTGTAAACCACTAGTCAGTAAATAGGGTAGCTGATTTCAGGTCCTCTCCCTGTCTTGGTGGCATAAAGGGGTAGAGGCCAAAGAGCAGGAGGGAAGGTGTTAACACAGAAGGGACCAAGAAGGGCGGGGGGGGCGGGCTTGCCCAGCAGACCTGCCCCTGAGTGAACACAGGGAGAAGTTGAGACCTCAGGAAAACAGCCTCAGGAACGTCACCCCTCTGGGTCCACCCACGCTGAGCCTCGTGTGTCCTGCCTTGTCCTGGCTGGTGGGGTTTTGTTGTTTTGACCATTACGGGTTTAGATATAATGGAGCCTTGTTCATGATTCCGAACTGCCCTTTTAGCTTCTGTTCCCAGAAAAGGTCTTCTGTCCCTGTAGGGGAGGGAGCTTCCTGGGGTTTCTGATCTTTCACTGCTTTCAAGTTGTTTCTCCCCCAACTTCTCCTCTGGCAGGCTCTAGAGAGAAACCTGCTCCATTGCTCGCTCTCACTCCTGCTCCGCAGACTCTCTTCTCATTTGTCAGGTGTCAGAGTATCTCGGCTAGCAGGTTCTCATTGTTACGGAAGAATGCATTTCACTCTAGCAGGAAATAATAAATTCACCATCCAAACCAAATTTAGCCTCTGAAACAGCCACCCTTCATCCCAACTACTTGGCAGGAAATTTGATCCATCATAATTTCAGTCCCTAAATACCTCCAGTATCAAGAGGCCTCGGGGATTAGCCAGTAGGAAAACCTCCACCCTTCATCACTGTTGAAGATGTGATTTAAGACTTGACCATTATAGGGGCGCTTGGGTGGCTCAGTCAGTTAAGGGTCTGCCTTCAGCTCAGGTCATGGTCCCAGGGTCCTGGGATCGAGTCCCACGTTGGGCTTCCTGCTCAGCAGGGAGCCTGCTTCTCCCTCTCCTTCTGCCCCTCCCCCTGCTCGTTCTCTCTCTGTGTGTCAAATAAGTAAAATCTTAAAAAGAAAAAGCTGACCATTATAATGGAGATACCGTCCCCACCAAAATAACAAACTGTCTCATTAAGGTCAGCGCACCACCACGTATCAGCACATTCACTAATCTGATTGGCCCTTGTCCTAACCGCCTGTCAGCCTCAGTACCCCAAGGTGTTGTCCTCTGGCTGTCCTCCCGCCTCTCTGCCTGTACCTTGTCACCAGTCAATGGCATGGAGGCAGCCACCACTTACATGTTGCTCTCCCCAGGGCTCTGCCTCTCCCTGAACACTTGCAGAGCCTAGGGAGTGACCTTTCCACAAGCTTCTCCCATGAGTTGTGTCTCCAACCCTGACACTGTCCTTCATGAGCCCCGAGCCCCAATCTCCACTTAGGTGTCCTGTATTGTCTGCCTATGCCTGAGCCCCCTCCTCCCTGCATCCACGAAGACTCCCACTCCCAATAGTGCTAGGCCACCTGAGCCGGTCCTCCCTCAGTCCCCAGGTGCATTCATCGCTCTGTACCATGTGGGCCCTCATTGCTCCTCGCCAGGACTTCTGGCCAGCCTCCCTGCATGCCTCTCAGTGCTGCTGGGGTGTCAGGCATACCTTTGACACAGCCACACTCCTGTGGGGGTTCCCTGGCATCTTCTTGTCCCTCCTGGTTGCAGAGTTTGGCCCCCTCCCTTCCCTCACTCCCTGTCCCCACTCCTTCCCCCTGCACAAGCATAGCCAGTGATCCAGCCTCACCGAAGGCTGTGCTCCTGTAATTTTCTGAGCCTTTTCGTAGCTCTGGCATTTGCACACAGAATGCTGCCCTCCCTCTCTCACCTTCTCTTCAGGACTTCTGGAGTCCCAGGTTGGGGAGGCTTTCTCCCTTACAGTCTCAACCTTTGTGGGAAGCCCTGTTCTCCAGCCCGGCGCAGTGCAGAGGGGGTGATCTAGCTGCGGGTCGTCTCCTTCACTGAGGGCCTCTCAGGCACGCAGGCTGCCTCACTGACTGCTGGCCTCCCAGGACTGAGCATGTTCCTCGTAGGGAGCAGCTCACTCATGAACACTGGCTGGTGCCCCTGCCAACGCCCACTTTCCTCTTCAGTGACTCAGGCCTGGAGGTTGCAGGAGGCTGTAGCTGGTCTCCCTACTCCCAGTTCTCAGCACTCCTTCCAGCCTGGTCATGGCCATTAGATCTATCTAAGTCACCTCCTGGGAGCACTTTTGTGCTCAGAAACTTTCAGAATGAAATAACAGTCCCTCAACCTGACTTACGGCCTTCTGAAATCTACCCCCAAATCAACCTTGCCTTCTTCAGTCACTACAGACTTGAATTCTGAGAGGTACCCATCAAACTTCTGCCGAGTGAGGGGATGAAGAATTCGTGAACGAATGCCTTCTGTTTAGTGGAGAGTTTTGCAAAGGGACTCCATTGCCAGAGGAGCCTGGAGCTGGGGCCCTACGGAAGTCTGTTAATGTGGGAGCCAGGGGTTTGGGGGAGATCTCATCCAAACTCTGTGAGCGGGACCAGGGAGAGAACCTCACCTGGGTGGGCGAGGGGGGGGCGGATTTTAAGCACAAAATCAGGGCTGTTTCATGGCCGGTAGGCACATATTTTTTTTGGTTCCTGGGTGAGAGGGCTGTAAGCGGGAGCTGAAGAGATGTTTCCCTCCGCAGCTCTAAACACTGGGTGCAGAAGCTAGCTTCTTGGGACCTCGGCATGGACTGGCTCCGGCTCCTCCAAGGCCCCAGGGTCAGCAGCTGGGCCGGGTTAGACAAGGCAGGGGCAGGCGCACAGCACAGTCCCCAGGAGCCCATCAAGGGATTAACGCAAGTAAGACATTTCACCGATGGAGGCAGGAGGTTCTGCTTCAGGCAGGATAAGAATGTGCAGTCTGATTTCTTTTTTTAAAGATTTTATTTATTTATTTGACAGACAGAGATTTCAAGTAGGCAGAGAGGCAGGCAGAGAGAGGAGGAGGAAGCAGGCTCCCTGCTGAGCAGAGAACCCGATGCGGGGCTCGATCCCAGGACCCTGGGATCATGACCTGAGCCGAAGGCAGAGGCTTTAACCCACTGAGCCACCCAGGCGCCCCTGCAGTCTGATTTCTGACAGTTTTTCTGGCAGGAGAGGCCTGGGGAATTTTGGCGAAATAAACTTGAGGGTGCCAATTAGAGGCTGAACCTCCTGGCATCCCCATTGCCCTCCCTTCTTCCCAGGCTCATTGGTATGGCCCAGGTCAAAGGCTTGCTCCTTTGGGGTGCCTTCCCTGAACTCCCTAGTTGGAAGTTAGCCCCTCTCCTCTCCCCTGCAATTCTACACCTGCGTCCTGAAGCAGTGGTAGGGCACTGGGGCCACATGGCCTTGTGGCTGGATGTTCAATAGTTCATTTCCCTATGTGGCTCTATTGGCATGATCCTTCCCATCCTCCTGAGCAAGCAGTGCCCTGGGCAGAACCAAGAATATATATATGTGTGTGTGTAACTATATATATATATATAGTTACTTACTTGACAGCACAAGCAAGGGGAGCAGCAGAGGGAGAGAGAAAGAAGCAAGCTCTCCACTGATCAGGGACCCCAAAGCGGGGCTCGATCCCAGGACCCTGGGATCATGACCTGAGCCAAAGGCAGACGCTTAACAGACTGAGCCACTCAGGCACCCCAAAGCTGTTTCTTGACTGAATGTTAGTTCAGTGATTTTTAATGATCCTCAAGAGTTCTGCACTGTACATAAAAGGATAGAATTAAATTGAAAAGGCCATATATAGAATTGGAGAAAATATTGCTAATTATTACCTGATAAGGGTTAATATTCAGATTATATAAAGAACTCCTACTATTCAGCAATTAAAAACAAAAACAAAAACAAAAAAAACAAAAAGCAACCCAATTGAAAAAACAGGCAAAGGACTTGAATAGACACTTCTCCAAAGAAGACATACAAATGTCCAAAAAGCACAGGAAAAGATGATCAGTGTCACTAATCTTTAGGGAAGTGCACATTAAAACCACCATGAGATGTCGCTTCACACCCAGTGGAATTAGCACTAAAAAATAAAAGATGAAACACCAAAATTAGTGTTGGTGAGAATGAGGAGAAATTGGAACCCTTTTGCTTTGTTGGAACGTTAAATGGTGCAGCTGCTAATGGGAAGCAGTATGGCAGTTCCTCGAAAATTAAAAGTAGAAACCATGAGATGATCCAGCAATTCCACTCCTGGTTATATATCCAAAAGAACTGAAAGTAGAGTCTCAAAAGAGGTGTTTGTTGTGAACACCCATGTTCACAACGGCGCTAGTCACAATAGCCAAGAAGTGGAAGTAATCCAATAGTCCATCAGTGGATGAATTGGATTCATATAATGTGTATACACACAATGGAATATTCCATCTTAAAAAGGAGGAAATTCTGACACATGTACAACATGGACGAATCTTGAGGACATTATGCTAAGCGAAATAACCCAGTCACAATAAAAACAAATGCTGTATGATTCCGTGAATACAGTCAAATTTATAGAGACAGAAAATAGAGTGGTGGTTGCCGGGTGTGGTGGGGAGTTGTTTTGTGGATAGAAACAGTTTCAGTTTTGCAAGACGGGAAGTTTCAGTTTTGCAAGTGGGGAAAATTGCACACAATGTGAATATACTTATCACTATTGAATTGTACACTTAAAAATAGCTAAGTCAGGGGCCCCTGGGTGGCTCAGATGGTTAAGCCTCTGCCTTCTGCTCAGGTCATGAGCTCTAAGTCCTGGAATCAAGCCCCATGTCCAGCTCCCAGCTGGGCAAGGAGTCCACTTCTCCCTCTCCCTCTGCTTCTCTCCCTGCCTGTGCTCTCTCTGTCTCTGTCTCTCTCTCAGATGAATAAATAAAATCTTTAAAAGAATGGCTAAGTCAGTAAATTTTATTTATATTTTATCACAATTAAAATTAAAAAAAAAAAAAAAGAGTTCTGCACTGAGTTGGCCCATTCAGATGATTCACTAGGCAAGCTTGTCCGAAAGCAGCACCATGGTGGAGCTGGGATTTGTTACTTGGCCCCAGAACACCTCCACGAGAGGTAGATACTCCTTACATTCCTAGGGAAGTAAGGAAGGCTCCCACTTCTCAGGGTGTAGTTCTTGGACTTGAGTAACAGCATCACCCAGACTCATGAGAAACACAGAACCTCAGGCTCCAACCCAAACTTAAAAGAATTGGAATCTGCATTTTAATAGGCTTCCAGGAGATTCATGCAAATTAATGCCTGAAAAGCCTGTCCTGGAGGAAATCCTCTCTGGGAAGAAGGACATTAAAGGAGGGGTGAGTGGCACACACACCAGACAGTCCCTGGGAGGACCAACTCTCAGTACTTTCCCAACTTAGACATGGGGAAACTGAGGCCCTGAGGCTTGTACCAGAGAGGCTGCTGGACACATTTAACTGGCAGGGCCCTGGAAGTGGACCTCACAGGTGCTGACTTGTCCATGTTCTAGCTGTGTGCTCTTGAGCGAATTACTCTACGTCTCTGTGACTTAGCTTCTCCACCTGTAAGAGCCACCCCATAGATCTGCTTATTTAACTGTGGAATAATGAGTACAGGTAACGGTGAACAGGTGCTCAGGGCATACCAGCTTTTGTTATTGTTGCCAGAAGTCACATTTCAGGAGAGAGCGCAGTGGAGAGGGGTCAAGATGTCACCATTGCTCCAAGTGTAGGCAGAAGGTACGCAGAAGAAGATGTAGGTGGTCGGTGATGTCAGTGAGCAAATTCAGGCATTCGTTCATGCATACATTCATTCTTTCCAGAACGAGTATGAATGCTTGTCCAGCAAGGACCTAGAGATCTGGCAGTGAGGAGGATGAGCCTGACCCGTCTGCAGGCAGAGACCACCTAAGCGTGGAGACACCCAGGGAACTGGCTCTTAGAACTGCAGCCCCAAATGGGGAACCTCCGGTCATCTTTCACTCCATCCTCAGAAGCGGGCCCTACCCTAGGATCACACCAAAGTTCTCCCGCCTTGTACCTGCGCCCTACTCACTCCTGCATCCGGTCCGCACATCCGACCCCGGGCTTAGCCAGCCGCTCGGTACTGAGGCATTGGTGGCCAGAGTCGCTCTGCCTCCCGCACCCAGCCCGCAGGCCCAAGGCGCAGGAGTCGCACGCAAGCTACCGTTTTGACGGTCCGCAGCCACGGGGACCGTTAACCAACCTCAGGGATCCTAGGGCTTTTTCCTCCTCCACTCTTCGCTCTGCCGCATTTTCAAACACGCCGAGCACGCACCCCAGTGGGGAGCAGCAACAAGTCTCCCGGCAAGCGCCACGCCCGCGAGGGTCCCGCCGCGGAGAGTGGGGGCCCCGGGTGTCGTGCGGAGCTGGGGACCGGGAAAGTCGGCCCGGGAGGATCGCCGGGGGTCAGGAACGCCTCGCACGAAAAGGCAGTGCGTTAATTCTGCCACCAGCCTCTTCGTGGGACCCTACATAAGCGAGAGCTTCGTGCTCCACGGGTCTTCGGCGGCATCTCCGTGGGCTCCGCTGGGAAGCTGGGAAGACGGGGACGTCCTCGCCCCGCCCCCAGGAAAAGGGCCGCAAAGAAGTGAAACTCCGTGAGTCAGCGCGCGGGCAAGCGGGGCGGCCGGGCGGGGCGCTGCCCTGGGCCGCGGACCAGGTGCCCTCCGAGGCCCAGAAGGTGGGGCCGGGGCGCGGCTGGGGGCGGAGTCGCCGCGCACCGGCTTCTGCATTTCCCTCGGCGCAGCGACCTGGACCGCGCGGCGGGCGGCCCTGGGTCATGGCCGGCGGGGCAGCGCCCCGGGGTGCGGAGCTGCTGGCCTTCGCGCGGTTCCGGGAGTCGAGGAAGCGTCCGCTCGCCTATGGCTATGGTCCGCGCGGCCTGCGGGAGCTGCGCCAGCGCGAATTCGGCCGCCTGGCAGGTGAGGCCGGCGGGGCACCTGTGTGGGGTGGGCGCGCTGGTGTTCTGGAACCGACGCGGAAGGAGCTTTGGCTCTAGGTGGGAGCACCTCGCCTTATCTGGGATACATTTTAGATCGAAAGACCTGGCGGGACGTGTGCACGCGTCCGCTTCGTGGAACCAGCTCCCTGGGGTGCCACCTGCAGCCCAAGATTTTTTTGCTACTCTAGCTCCTTAGACTTTCCCGTGGTGCAGGACCAGCCTGCGCCTTACTCACCTGTCCCCGCCCTCCGCGGGCCAGGCTTAGTGATTCCTTTTCCCCGTGGGTGCCACGAGACCTCTGGCTCTAAAGGTCCGACTGGAGCCAGGCTTGCAAAATGCACGAATGTCCGGCGCCCCTGACTGGCGTTCAGGTGTTCTCCTGCGGACAGGTGCAGTGAGTGCGTGGCCATTGCGCCCCGTTGGGACCGCGGCTTGGGGTGGGGGGCGCGGGGCGGGGACCGAGAGGCTACAGCTTCTGGAGACTTGGTTCACAGCATCTTTTATTTTCAAAGTCTCATTTTTCTCACTCGTGCAGTCAGAACAATGTCTCTGAACTGTAGCCCGCTGGGGGACTCGCATTAGCAAAACCGTGCAGTGTGCGCTTTAAGTAGAGGACAAGCTTGTGAATTGGACACCGGGACCGGGGTCACGTCGTCCCTTTGATTTCCGCAAGGCAGATCAGGCTGGTTAAATTTTAAATGGCCGGGCGCCTGGGTAGCTCAGTCGGTAGGCGTCGACCTTAGGCTCGTTCACGATCTCAGGGTCCTGGGACCGAGATGGAGCCCCACATCCAGCTCCTTGCGGGGATCCTGCTTCTCCCTCAGTCTGCCGCCCCGCCCCCGCTTGTTCTTTCTCTCTGTGTGTCAAATAAATAAAAATTTAAAAAATAAAGGAAGAAATCTCAAATCGAGCTCCATCTGGCCCCGTGGACTTGCCCAGCAGAGCAAGAGGGCTCCTACACTGGTGGGGACTCACTCTTTTGCCAGGGACCTCGTGTGGGGGTCTTCCTGGAGCCTTAGAACCGCGGGCGGGTTGAGCAGGGGCGGAAGGAAGTGGCACCAGGCACCGGGATTTGAGGTGTACGTTCTCTGCCTTGATGAACAACCGGTGACTGCTCCCCAGCTTGTGGGAGAAGAGCAACAGTGATGCCACAGTTCATACAGTTACCTGTAGCTCATGTCCACTCTTCTGGGTCACTTCCTCATGTTTGGGATAGTGACCGTTTTGTTCCTTTGGGGGCTTTCAGGGCTGTGGCCTCCCCTCTGTGTGTCTCCTCTCTGTATTTCAGTATGGACTCTCAGAAGGAAGATAGGGAACCTTCTGGCAGCCTCTCAACTACCTCCCCATTCTTCCCAGGGCCACATTCACCTCGGGGAGACAGCGTCTCAGGCCTATGCTTCCACCTGCTGTCCCTGACAGTTTTTATTATGGAAATTTCCACCGAGAAATAGACTGGTACAATGAACATCCACAGGTGTGGAGGGAGGGAAGGAGGCTCCCCATTCTTTTGAAAGAAATCTCTGAGGCTGTAACCGTGCAGTCCATAATTATTTCTGCACCACACCTGCTTAATCCCCTAATCCCTCCAGCTCTGGTCCCTCACACCCATCACTGGCTGACCTCTCCCCTCAACATTATGCTGGGAAAGTAGAGGGATGTTCTGGGACCCTGCTTGTTTCACTTGTGTCCCTCAGAGAATAGCACCTTTTCCCTTAAATGTAAAATCTAAATGTGATAGCCGGGATACGAGGCCAGCCTTCAGAATCCCTTTAACATCTACTGTATTGTATTCTGTCTGTCTGTCTATCTATCTAGTGCAAGTTCCCAGCATTTCCTCTACATTAATAGCTCAAGTAGATCTTTTGTGGATTAAATCCATCCCTCCCACAGCTGGGAGTCTTGGAACATATCCACTTTTTTTTTTTTTTCCCTCTCATGGGGCAGGGAAAAACAAACAAAACAAAATAATATAACTTTCACCTCCTCTTCCTTTCCCCGTTTTCCTTCCCCTTATAGTTTTTGTGTAGGTTTGAGAATTTATCTGGTTTAGGAGTAGCTCTAGATAATTACATGCTTAATCTTTAAGTGCTGAAATGTTTTGCCCAACCAGTTGGATGGGAATTCCTCTGTCTTGGTGAAGGGAGACTATTGAATTTTCAGATGTGGTTCAGATGGTTCTTTTTTTTTTTTTTTTTAGTTTTTATTTATTTATTTGACAGATAAAGATCACAAGTAGGCAGAGAGGCAGGCAGAGAGAGAGAGGAGGAAGCAAGCTCCCTGCTGAGCAGAGAGCCCGATGCGGGACTCGATCCCAGGACCCTGAGATCATGACCGGAGCCGAAGGCAGAGGCTTTCACCCACTGAGCCACCCAGGCCCTCCGGTTCAGATGGTCCTTGAAGTCATAGGGTGCTAGTGGATAGCCATTCACCCTGCATGGAACTGAGAACTGGAAGAGACCC
The DNA here is from genome assembly GCF_922984935.1 of Meles meles. NCBI lineage: Eukaryota > Metazoa > Chordata > Mammalia > Carnivora > Mustelidae > Meles > Meles meles. The sequence continues at coordinate 59,450,978 of NC_060077.1, forward strand.
TGGAATTTCCTTCTTGAAGACTCAATGCCAGTGGGTTTGGGGGTCATTTGCCTGTTTCTTCTGTTAATAGCCAAATCTCATGAAGAGTTACTGTGTGACAAGCACTAAACTGGGCTCTGTATACCAACTCTTTTAACCTCCATCCCACCTGCAGATAAAGGAACAGGATCCAGAATGGCTGGTGATAGAGCAGGATTCAATCAAGTTGGCTGAATTGGATTCCTCCCTATTAACCACGATGCTAGCTGACTTCTGCCAAGATCAGATCTCTAGCTAATTTAACACAGCTGCCTGGTTTTGCAAAACTAGTCACTGGACCAAAGGCCAAAGCAGACTTCTCCCCAAAGCCTCCTGGCCCTGCAGAAGACCATGGCTAAGGCATGCGGTGCTCCCTCGGGGGCCCCTCAGGTTTCACACAAGAATTGTGTTCACATAAGCATCTCCCTGATGCCCAGGGGTACAAAAGCCTTGCTTTTGGAGTAGGGCATTTGTATTTCTGAATCTTCAGTTAAAGAGAACATTATTCTAGGGGCGCCTGTGTGGCTCAGTGGGTTAAAGCCTCTGCCTTTGGCTCAGGTCATGATCTCGGGGTCCTGGGATCAAGTCCCGCATCGGGCTCTCTGCTCGGCAGGGAGCCTGCTTCCCCCTCTCTCTGCCTGCCTCTCTGCCTACTTGTGATCTCTATCTGTCAAATAAATAAATAAAATCTTTTAAAAAAAGAGTTAAAAAAAAAAAAAAGAATGGCCAGGGAGCCCCCTCTCTTTCTAGCCACAGCTCTGGTCAGCTCTGAGTTAGCTCCTGCCCCTTATGTCCTGTGTGTGTTTTGAGTTGTTGTTTGTATTTATATAAGTGTGTACAGTTTTTTTTTTATTACACAATTGAGCTGTAACATCTGTTACCTGACATAGTTTACATTTATTTGTTCATGGTCTTTCTCTGTCACTCTCGTACTAGCTTCTCTTTGGTCTACTGTTATGTCTCTGTGTGCCAGGCACACAGGTAGTACTCAATAAACATTTCTAGAATGTAAAAATACAAGAAACTAGGAAATAAAAGGAAACTTAATTGACCTGATAAAGGCTATCTAAAAAAAAAATCCACAGCTAACAGCATACTGGCGAAAGACTGATAGCTTTACTGCTACAATCAGGAATAAAACAAGGACATCTGGTTCACAACTTCTACTCAGCATTGTACTGGTGGTTCTAACCAGGACAACTGGGTAAGAAAATGAAATTAAAGTTGCCCAAATTGGAAAGAAAGAAGTGAACCATCTCTATTTGTGGATAATAAAATCTTGTATATAGAAAATCCTAAAGAATCCACATATAAAACCGTTAGAACTAAAAAGCAAGTTCATCAAGGTTACAGGATATAAGCACAGTATACAAACAGCAAGCTGATTTCCATACACTAGCAAGAAAATGAAATAAAGGAAAGCATCAGAAAGAATAAAATACATAGGAATAAATTTATCAGAAGTAGTATAAGACCTAAACACTGAAAACTACAAAACAACATTGAAAGACATAAAGGAAGACCTAAGTCATCAGAAAGACACCCTGTATTCATGAATTTGAGGACTAAATATTGCGAAGATGGCAAAAGTCTTAAACTGATCTACAGATAGAATATCGTTCCAACTGAAATCCCAGGTATCTTTTTGCAGCAATTGACAAATTGATCCTAAATTTCATACAGAAATGGAAGGGACCCAGAATAGCCAAAGCAAACTTGGGAAAGAACAAAGTTAAAAGACTCACGTTTCCCATAAAACTAAAATATGTAAAATTTTATATTAAGTTACAACAATCGAGACAGCATGGTGTTGGTATGAGCACAGATGCATAGAACAGTGGAATACAACTATGAGTCCAGAAATAAGCCCATATGTCTATGGTCAACTGCTTTTTTTTTTTTTTAATTTATTTGACAGAGAGAGAGAGAGAGAGAGATATTACAAGTAGGCAGAGAGGCAGGCAGGGCGGGAGGGGGAAGCAGGATCCCAGCTGAGCAGGGAGCCCAATGCGGGGCTCGATCCCAGGAACCTGGGATCATGGCGTGAGCCAAATGCAGAGGCTTAACCCGCGGACCCACCCAGGCGCACCTGTCAACTGTTTTTTAACAGAAGGCCAAGACTATTCAATAGAGGAAAGAACAGTCTCTTTAACTAATAGTTTTGGGGCAGCTGGTATCCACACGCAAAAGAATGAAACTGGACCCCTACCTCACACTGTATTCAAAAATTAACTGAAAATGAATGAAAGTCCTAAATATAAGAGCTAAAAATATAAAACTTCTAGAAGAAATCATATGCAATAATTATCAGGACCTTGGATTAGGCGGTGGTTTCTTATGACACTAAAATTACAAGCAGTAGTAACAACAGGAATAGATGAATTGGACTTCATCAAAATTAAAAACTTTTAGGGGCACCTGGCTGGCTCAGTCATTAAGCATCTGCCTTCAGCTAAGTTCATGATCTTAGGGTCCTGGGATCGAGCCCTCCATCAGGCTCCCTGCTCAGCCGGAAGTCTGCTTCTCCCTCTCCCACTCCCCCTGCTTGTGTTCTCTCTCTTGCTGTGTCTCTCTCTGTCAAATAAATAAATAAAATCTTTCTTAAAAAATTAAAAACTTCTATGCTTCAATGGACACCACCAAGAAAGGACAACTGGCCAAATGGGAGAAGACAGATGTCTCCACAAAAACTTGTGTGTAAATAGTCATGGCAGCATCACTAATAATAGACAAAAAAATGGGAACAAACCACATGTGTATCATTGGGTGAATGAATAAATAAAATGTGGTGCCTCCTACTATTCAGTCATAAAAAGGAATGACATGAAAATGTCACAATATTACACTAAGTGAAAGAAGTCAGACATTAAAAGGACACATAGTGTATGATTCCATTTATATGAAATGCCCAGAATCAGCAAATCTGTAAAGACAGAAAGTAGATTGATTAGTGGTTGCCAAGGGCTGGGGTTGGATGTATTGGGGAGTGACTAGTAATGGGTGTGGGTTCTCTTTTTGGGAAGAATGGAAATGTTGTAAAAATTAGATAGTGGTGATGGTCACACAATTTTGTGAATATGCTAAAATACCACTAAAGGGTGAATTTTATGGTATGGGAATTATATCTCAATAAAGCTGTTATAAAGAACCAAAAAAAAAATCCATTCTGCAAACAACAACAACAAAAAACATTTAAGAGAATGAAAGAAGGAATGAATCTATTTACATTGTATGTTCTGGAAAGTGTATCTCAGAGTTTGCTCCACGTCAGTCCTTATAAAGTACTAGATGGAGGTGCAAGAATTCTTTGTTTTAAACACATGTTCATGGATATTTATGTCATTTCCAACCTCCTGCTATTGCAGACAACGCTGTTGCTCTAAATGTCCTCATGTGCAGGTCATTTCACAAACCATGGGTATTTATAAGATGAATTCCCCAGGGGGATTGCTAGGTCAAAGAGGGTTTGCATTTTATTTATTTTATTTTATTTATTTATTTTTAAATTTTATTTTATTTATTAAAAAAAATTTTTTAAGGATCTATTTAATTGACAGAGGGAGAGATCACAAGGAGGCAGAGAGGCAGGCAGAGAGAGGGGGGAAGCAGCCTCCCTACTGAGCAGAGAGCCCGATGTGGGGCCTGATGCCAGGACCCTGAGATCATGACCTGAGATGAAGGCAGGGGCCTAACCCACTGAGCCACCCAGGTGCCTTGTATTTTATTTTAGTTTTTAAAGATTTATTTATTTATTTGACAAAGAGAGAGAACTTGGGGAAGGAGCAGCGGGAGAGGGAGAGAGAATCTTAAGCAGACTCCCTGCTGAGTTTGGAACCCCATGTGGGCCTCGATCCCAGGACCCTGAGATCATGACCTGAGCTGAAACCAAGAGTCAGACACATAACCAACTGTTCCACCCAGTTGCCCCGTGGGTTTGCCTTTTAAACCATGGCCCATATGGCTAGATTGCTGTCCCTAAAGAAGTTGTATCAGTGTAGCCTCCTACCAGCCATGGACCAGCAGGCCCGTTTTCTAGCCCTTGCCCACACAGTGAGTTATCCAACCTTCTGGTTTCCACCATCTGACGGGAAAACCTCGGTATCTCACGCTCATCTAAATTTGCTTGTCTCTGTTATGAGAGAGGCTAGAAAGATCCTTTATGATCCTAGTACTGTCCGAAGCTCTCAGAGCTATTCTAGGGTTGAAGGATGTAGAGTTCACTGTGGGAAAGCAGGATCAGGGCTTGGCTGCCAGAGAAGCGGCAAGGAAATCCCAGGGAGGAAGTGAGTCATAATGTGAAATTGCTTTACCGTCATGAATCACAAATGTCTGTTGGGCTCCTCCTCTGTGTGGGATGTTGTTCCAGGGTCACAAAAGAGCTGGCTAATCAGGAACGCTTGCTCCGGCCTCTAAAGGTCATTCGATAGGGAAAGTGCAACCTTCCATTGCTCATGCCTCCACTTGGATTAAGGAGCTTCTGTCAAGATGCTGGGAGAAGTCAGTAGCCTGGGGGTCCCCCCTGCTCAAGCTCACATGGACCGGGATCTAGGTGAAATGAGTGGAATACGTCTGAAAAATAACCACAGCTTTATTCTGTGTTTTCTTTCAGGAACTGTCTACCTTGACCATGCGGGAGCCACACTGTTCCCCCAGAGTCAGCTCACAAGCTTCACGAATGATCTCATGGAAAATGTTTATGGTAAAGAACAATACACCAAAACTGATTTTTGTGCTGAATGGGAGCCAGCTGCATTCAGCTGATACATCCCAGCTTACTAAATGTTGGATTAATCGAGCAGAACTGTGCTCAGCACGCAGAGTTGAATGGGTCCCATGGGAGTGGGGGGTCAGCGAGCCCTCGGGTCTGTCCCTCTAACACATGCACTGCCAGGATAGGAAGAATTAGCTCAGGGACACACAGTTTACTTCCAGAAGGAGGGGTCAGTGTCAGAAGGGCACAGAGGTAAGAAGGTGCTGTGTTTATGGCAGGATGACCCTGTGGGACAGGACAGTACAGAATGTAGAGTGGCGGGAAGGACATGCACTCTTTTTTTTTTTTCTTAAGGTTTATTTATGTATTTGAGAGAGAGAGAGAGAGCATAAACAGCGGGGAGGGGCAGAGGGTAAGGGAGAGAGAGAGCCTCAAGCAGACTAAGTGCAGAGCCAGGTTTAGGGCTGGATCTCAGGACCCTGAGAGATAGGACCTAAGCCAAATCAAGAGTCGGGGCTTAACTGACTGCCCCACCCAGGTGCCCCCATTCTTTCACTCCATAAGTGTGTGTTGGGCCACTTTGCTGTGCGGGGCACGGTGCTATCTCGGACACCAAGGAAGCACAGCCCCTGCCGTTGTGGGCTGTGACCTAGTCCACGCGGGATCCTAATCAAGTGAGCTCCCAGTAAATGTGAATGGCCAGCTGTGTGAAGGGCTGTGGACCAGGGGCGTGCGATCCCATGGGGGTGTGTGGCTGCAGTGTTGGCAGTGTGAGGGTCAGAAAAAGCTGCCTTCGGAGTGGGGGGAGTCCTGGAGGATGAGCAAGGAGTCAGGCGGGAAGGAGGAGCAGACCGGGTTCCAGGCAGAGGTAAGTGCACGAACCCCAGCGGTTCCCGGAATTAGCCCCGCCCCTGAGCACAGAGGAGGGGCGGGGAGTGGAGGAGGTCTGAAAGGAGTGGTAGGGAGGGGCTTGGAAGGAGCTCTGCGGAGTTTGATGTTCATTCTAGAAAGCGTGGGCAGTCAGTGTGGATAGCACGTGAGGAGGAGGAGGTAAGCCTGGCAAGGGAGCCTGAACTAAAGGCAGCAGAAGCAGATGCAGCAGCGGGGAGAGCGGCGAGTGCCCTGGTGTCCCTAACACGCACTCTTCAGCCACTGCTCCATACCTTTGAGCTTCACCCTCCTCCTCCATCCATTATACGCCCCCCACCCCCCCCAACCTCCCGCAAAAGAGGGTACCGGTGCGGCTAGCAAACAAGCTAACCTACAGGTTCTGTCCTCGCTCTTGTTTTAGAGGTGAGGAAAGTGGGTCCCGGCTAGGGTAGGTGGCTTACCTGGGGCCACGCAGTCAGGACTCGCCCGAGCTGGGGGATCGGGGTCTCCAGGCACCGGGCTCCAAAGCACCAGACCCCCTCAGTTCAGGACCCTCCTCTCGTGCTGCACTAAGATTCTGGACAGCCAGCAGATCTTTAAATCTGGGGAGTAGTTTCTAGGAGAGATGCCAGTGAGGGACCCTATCTCAATCTTGATCCATGATTTGTGAAGAGATCCACAAGTCTTGAACCTTTGCAAGAGTGGTAACTGGGATTGGTGCAGAGAGGGGACAGCATCTAGACTGTAGGTTGTGCTGATGGTGTGGAGCTAAAAACCAGCGCTTTGAGGGCAGTGAGGGTAAGTACCAAGTCTGGTTACCAGTTACTAGTACGCTGGTTACTAGTGCATATGGAAGAGGATCATTGATAGCTTTGGTGGCCAGAGATCTAGGACGACCAGATGGCATGGTACGAGAAAAGAAACAAACCCTAAAACAAAGAAGGTCAAGACTACGATATGGCGTGCCTGTGGTCCTGCTCCCAAGAAACGCTTGTGCTGGATGCATGCACGTCTCGCCCCTTGGGAGATCTGTATCCTTGTCTGGGGGCCGTGTTCTGAGGGAGGTGGTGATACTTTAGGACACACTCATGTGGACTCTGAGGAGAGGAGAAAACTGGAAATTGACAAGTGAAATTAGGAGAGGACTTAGCCTTGAGAATGGGCTAAGGGGAGATGTGATGGCCCCCTTCACATACTTGAGGGAATTAGATGTGTTTCTGCAGAGCAGCAGGGGTGTGAACCCAGGGCAGCAGATGGGGATTTAGATTAAGTGGAGTTCATGGCTCTGTCTCATGGTTGGGGGAGAGGACAGCCTCCAGAGGTTGTTCTACTCGATTCCCTGGAATGATCAGAACCACCTGCCAGGGAGCCTGCAGAAAAGGTTCTTACATTGGCCTGGTTGCCTGTGAGATGACTTCCAGCTCCAGTGTTCTTCCTGGGTCCCATCTCGATCTAGGGGATTGGTTTATTTATTTAAAAGGTTGTTTAGGGCACCTGGGTGAGTTAGTCGTTAAGCGTCTGCCTTCGGCTCAGGTCATGATCCCATGGTCTTGGGATCAAGCCCTGCATCGGGCTCCCTGCTCTGCAGGAAGCCTGCTTCTCCATCTCCCAGTTCCCCTGCTTGTGTTCCCTCTCTCTCTGTGTCTCTCTCTGTCAAATAAATAAACAAATAAAATCTTTAAAAAAATAAATTGTTTAAAGAATGGAATTATATTTCACCCATCATAAAATTCATCTATTTCAAATGTACAATTTAATGGTTTAGGCAACTTTACCAAAGATGCTACTATCACAATAAATCATTTAGAACATTTTCATTCCCCCAATAAGATCTCTGATGCCTGTCTATAGTTCAGCCCTGTTGCCCCCTCAGTCTCAGGCAATGACTAATTCACAACTTTCTGAACCTCTTTCTATACCTTTGCTGGACATTGCCTATAAATGGACTCATACCCTATGTGACCCCTTAGGACGTTTTTGTGGCTGACTCACGACATAGCCTGTAGATTGTTACTTTCTGTTGTGAATACTTTCCCATTGTGTGGCTATACCCCATCTTGTGTCTCTGTTCATCAGCTGAAGGGTATTCATGTTGGTCCCAGAATTTGGCTTTACCAATAAACCTGCCCATGAACATTTCTGAGCATGAATCTTTGTGTGGACATGTGTTTTCATTTCCCTAAAGTATAGAGATGTGGTATTGCTGGGTTACAGAGTAGTTGTAGGGTTACCTTTTTGAGAAATGGAAGGAGAGGGTTTGGGAGGAACAGGAGGGAAGAAACAGAGGTAGTGACTTGATGGTTTTGTCTCTGTAATCTGCCAGGTAATCCTCACAGCCAGAATATCAGCAGCAGGCTCACCCATGACACCGTGGAGCACGTGCGCTACAGGTGAGTGGCAGGCAGTCCCAGGTGGGGGGACTTCTTTCCTACCCCCCACCGTCCGCGTGTTCCGTGTTGGTCTAAGGAAGATCACATTCGGCTAAATGGTCTCATGCACAGTGACAACCATCAGGGGCAGAGGACAGAAAGGTGAGAGTGAGTTGTAGGGAGCCGGGCAGCCCCGAAGCACAGGCTGGCGGCCCTGAGGTGTGCTCGGGTATTGTATGTGGCTCTGGGCGGAGGCCAGAGTGCCTGGGGGCCAGAGAGACCACGAGGGACCCAGTTTCCTAAGCCTCATTTTCATTTTATTTTTATTTTTTTAAAATTATTTATTTATTTATTTGACAACAGAGATCACAAGCAGGCAGAGGCAGGCAGAGAGAGAGAGAGAGGAGGAAGCAGGCTCCCCGCAGAACAGAGAGCCTGATGTAGGGCTCGATCCGAGGACCCTGGGATCATGACCTGAGCCAAAGGCAGAGGCTTTAATCCACTGAGCCATGCAGGTGCCCCCTAAGCCTCATTTTCAGAGAGAAGAAAAAAGGTTTTCTCTGAGCTTTTCTTTTCATTAGGCATTATTCATCAACAACCCCGCCTCCACAATTTTTTTTTAAAGATTTTATTTATTTATTTGACAGAGAGAGATCACAAGTAGGCAGAGAGGCAGGCAGAGAGAGAGAGAGGGAGGCAGCCTCCCTGCTGAGCAGAGAGCTCGATGCAGGACTCGATCCCAGGACCCTGAGATCATGACCTGAGCCTAAGGCAGCGGCTTAACCCACTGAGCCACCCAGGTGCCCTCCACAATTTTTACTAGTATGTGCAGCTTGACATAGCTCTTTGTATTTTTCCACATGTAATAGTTTTTAGTAAGTAGTTTCCAAGTGGTGCCTAAAGTTACTTGAATTGCTATAATTTCAAGTGATTTCCAATTGGCAAGGGAGACTGGGCTGCCAATATTGAAGGCACTGTGAAGCCAGTTGGTGAGAGAGCCAGAGAGCAGACCGAGGAAGGAGTGTTTTCTTTTTCTTTTGTTTTTTAAAGATTTTTATTATTTATTTGACAGAGATCACAAGTAGGCAGAGAGGCAGGCAGAAAGAGAGAGGGGGAAGCAGGCTCCCTGCTGAGCAGAGAGCCCAATATGGGGCTCAATCCCAGGACCCTGAGACCATGACCTGAGCCGAAGGCAGAGGCTTAACCCACTGAGCCACCCAGGCACCCCGAAATAGTGTTTTCCAGGATTAAGGTTTTGTGGATTTTTATCTTTTTTTTTTTTTTAAAGATTTATTTATTTGAGAAAGAGAGAGCACCGTGGGGAGGGGAAGAGGGAGAGAGAGAATCCCAAGCAGATTCCCTGCTGAGCACAGAGCCCGGATGCTGGGTGGGCCCACTCTGGGTTGGATCTCGTGATCCTGAGATCGTGACCTGAGCCGAAACCAAGAGTCGGATGGAGTGACTGCGCCACCCAGGCGCCCCGTGGACTTTTCTCTTCTCTGTGGAGGGTGGGGACTGGGAGGTGGAGCTGCTTTTGCCAGTTGGAACCTGTTTGTTATCTCGTGCAGCTGGCTCTGCCCCCCCCCCCCCCCACTTCGCCATCGCGGCAAAGCCGACCTTCAAAAATGAAGCCGACCTTCATTTTTAGGGTTTTTCCCTAAAAATGAAGGCAGAGAGAAGTTCTGTGTGGCAGAGATACAGCTGCTCTGACCGTGTGACATCTGTAAGACCCTGGAGCTGGCATGACACTCTGCTTCTTCCAGGATTCTGGCGCACTTCCACACCTCCCCAGAGGACTACAGCGTCATTTTCACGGCAGGGAGCACGGCTGCTCTTAAACTGGTGGCAGAAGCCTTCCCGTGGGTGTCCCCGGGCCCGGAGAGCAGCGGGAGCCGGTTCTGTTACCTCACGGACAGCCACACCTCCGTGGTGGGCATGAGGAAGGTCACCACGGCCATGAACGTCACCTCTGTCCCGGTCAGGCCAGAAGACATGTGGTCGGCGGAGACTCGGGGCATGGATGCCGGTGACCCCGACAGCCAGCTTCCACATCTCTTTTGTTACCCCGCGCAGAGTAACTTTTCTGGAACCAGATACCCCCTGTCCTGGATAGGAGAGGTCAAGGCTGGGCGGAGGTGCCCGGTGAGCGTGCCCGGGAAGTGGTTCGTGCTGCTCGATGCGGCCGCCTACGTGAGCACCTCCCCGTTGGACCTGTCGGTTCACCAGGCCGACTTTGTCCCCCTCTCCTTCTATAAGATCTTTGGATTCCCCACCGGCCTGGGCGCTCTGCTGGTGAATAATCGTGTGGCTCCTCTGCTGAGGAAGACCTACTTTGGAGGGGGCACAGCCGCTGCTTACCTCGCAGGGGAAGACTTCTACATCTCACGGCGCTCGGTGGCTGAAAGGTAACCTCACCTTGGGGATTGCTGGCAGGAGCTCAGCAAGGCGGGGGTCAGGCCTGTGTCGCCTATAGGATTGTGCGAGGAACCAGACTGGGCGCCTGGGGTCAGAGATCTGGGGTGGGGGGGTTACAGGGATGGAAGCTGGTGGCAGGGCTCAGATCTGGGAGGCGGAGTTTGGCTGGAGCGTGCCCCAGGCCCCCATTTGTGGGCTTTCCCACAGCTATGAGAGGACAAGGGCTGCCAGGGGGGGAGAGGTGATGGGCTCTCGGGGGAGGAAAGGTTGTGTAGGGAGCCATGGCCCAGGTGTTGATGGCTGGGACCCATCAGGTCGAAGGCGTAAGAAGGTAAAAATGACAGCTGATCCAGGGTTCCACTGGGACCAGCAGTGGAGAATACCATGGGACAGGGACGGGGAGCTGGTCCCCCTGCAGGTGCCTCAGAAGGCGGGGGGCCTGGATGGGAGGGTGGGTCAGATCTCCCACAGACCCAGGGGCAGACTCAGGGTTCTGCAGGTAGGGCCGTGTCCTCTGCAGTTGAGTCACTGGTCAAGTGTGTAGGCCCCGGAACTGGATTGCTGGCGGGAAAATCCTGGCTTTAGCGCATGCCAGCTGTGGGGACACGGGCATGTGACTTGATCCCTGCACCTCATGTTTTTCTTTCTTTTCAAGAAAAGAAAGTTTTTTTTTAATGATTTTATTTATTTATTTGACACAGAGAGAGAGTTAGAGAGCACAAGTAAGGGGAATGGCAGAGGGAGAGGCAGACTTCCTGCTGAGCAGGGATCTCCACGTGGGGCTCCATCCCAGGACCCTGAGGTCATGACCTGAGCTGAAGGCAGATGCTTAACCAGCTGAGCCACCCAGGTGCCTATGGTGTCTCTTTTACTTAGGACTCCTCCGTGTTGGGGGATTCTGAAACAGGAACACTAATGTAAAACATTTTGTATCCAAGTGTGAGAATATAACAAGTAATATAACCAAGTGAGAAGAGAATGATAGGCACACATCATATAAATTAAAGGCAGATCACAATGACAACTCAAACTTTATCAAGCCAATAGGAGTGTCTGAAGGCCAGGAGAAGTGGGGCAGCTCGGATTGGGCCCCATGTGGGTGGGCTGGGCAGGGTCAGACCTCTTTCCTTCAACTGGGTGGGTTGCTTCTCAGCAGGTGCTGCCCCAGGATTCCCACAAAGCTGAAAATATTTACTTAACCACTAGAAGCCTCATTTTTTTCTTGTGAACTTAGGACTAGAACTCCAGAGATTTAATACTCAAAACCCAAATGTTTTTTGAACATGTACCCAGACCATGCTCTGAATCGTTTTAAAACCCAAGGAGATACAACCTTTGATGGAAACAGCAAACTTCCTTTCCTCCAAGAGTCTATTAATATTGATTAATAAATGATTATTTATTATCAATCAGTAACCTAAGTCACTATAGGATAATAATGTTTAACTTACAAAAGATTATTTAATGATTAATCAATTAGTAATTGATTCATTATCAACTAATTCATTATTAATTCACAATTGATTCATTATTGTCAGTTCATATACTTGATTCATAATTACTAATTATTAATAAATTTGTTTTATAAAGAAATTAACATTTCAGTAACAATATTTTAAAAAAATATTTTATTTATTTATTTGAAAGACAGAGATCACAAGTAGGCAGAGAGGCAGGCAGAGAGAGAGAGAGGAGGAAGCAGGCTCCCTGCTAAGCAGAGAGCCCAATTCAGGGCTGGATCCCAGGACCCTGGGATCATGACCTGAGCCGAAGGCAGAGGCTTTAACCCACTGAGCCACCCAGGCGCCTCCGGTTACTCAGTAACAATATTTTGAGCAAATCTCATCTCTAGAATATTAAAATATGAAGCACAATATTTCCACTGAAAACTTTGACTTGCTTTGATAACTCACAGCCAGGCTCATAGAGACTATGGTTTCCCACCATCCTTCATGCCCATGCTTGCTGAAAGAAACCTCCTGTCTCCAAGCTTCCCCATTCTGTGGCAGACTGAGGACTGACTCTGCTTGTTAGAGCCTGGGTCCCATCCTGTCCCTGCTCTCTGCTCAGAGCTGTTCAGACACATGGTATCTCCCCAAGGTAGACATCCTCTGACTTTATCTCCTACCACTCTCCACCTTGCCAGCCCATTCCCAGCTCATTCCCAGCTCCTGCACACCTGCTCCCGACTGCTCTGATGTTCTTACCATGCCGGAAGTGTGCCTGCCTCTGCCTGCTTGGGGTCTTTACTGCAACCTCTCCCTGGGATGCCATTTCCCTCTGAAGGTGTAAACTCAGCTGTTTCAAAAATGATACTTGGGTTCCATAGCATTTCGAATGATACTGTTTCCAAGATGATATGTAGTTCCATAGAGTTTGGGATCATTGACATGTAGTACTTGGATCACGCTTAACCGATGCCCTGTCAGTGGTGTTCTCCTGGGTCAAGGGCAGCATTTCAAGAGCCCAAAGCCCTTGAGGTTTTGTCCAAGTATTCATGGGGGCAGGATAACATTTCTCAAGGTGGTGACTGTCTTTTAGCTCCTTTTTTCACCAGGGCCATCCTCTCCCAAGAAAGCTGCTGAGCGAGCTGGCCCCATGGGTCTTAGTGTGCAAAGCCCTCTGTCCTGATGGGGAGAGCGAGTAGTGGTTTATAAGGCAACAGAGAGAAGGTATCAGAGATTATGGCTAAGCCTAAAATCAGAACCTTGTTACACACCACAAAATGCTCATGGAGATGTTGGTCACAGCTTGACCTTGTTTCCCTTAACACTGTTACAGGTTTGAAGATGGCACCATCTCGTTCCTTGACGTGATAGCACTAAAACATGGATTTGATGCCCTAGAGCGCCTCACAGGTCAGTGGAGCCTTTCACTTGCTCCTGGAATGGGAGAGAAAGGAGAGAGGGTCTGTGCAAGTGGCTGACCCTTGGCAGTTGAATAGTTGAAGCTCATTCTCAAGAACTTCGGAATGACTTCTGAGGCAAGAGCAAGAGACTGAGCTGCCTTTTTTTTTCTTTTTGCCAGTTAAAAGAACATTTTAACAAGTAAGAGATATTATAAATCAGGAGATGCGTACTTTCACAGCCTCAGAGAGGCCATCCTTGGTCCCTCGGCTGGGAATGGTTACAGGTCCTGAGACCTTAATCAGCTGATCCCTTGCTGGGCCCTCCCTCTTGTCCCATGGGGGAGCTATATGAAGAGCCCACTTTGCCCATGAGGAGCTCATACTCCAAGAGGTTAAATGCCTTCCCCAGGGTCAGGAAACTTGTGATTGAGAGAGTAGGGATTTCAACCTAGGTCATAACAATGCCTAACCCTGGGGCACGTGAATGGCTCAGTTGGTTAAGCATCTGCCTTCAGCTCAGGTCATGATCTCAGGGTCCTGGGATCCAGCCCCACACAGGGCTCTCTGCTCAGTGGGGAGCCTGCTTCTCCCTTTGCCTGCTGCTCCGCCTGCTTGTGTGCTCTCTCTCTCTCTGTCAAATAAGTAAATAAATCTTAAAAAAAAGTGCCTAACCCCGAGCCTCAACCACTGTCTCTGCTGTGATGCATGTCCTCTTTCCTGGCAAGTGTTTGGGGAGTGTGGGCAGGTGGGGACATTCATTGTAGGCTGACAAGCGTACGGAGACCATGTCCCATCATGTGGAGCTTGACACAAGGGCATACAGGATTAGGAGAGCCTCTGACTCATGTGCTAGGCATCCACCATCCTGTTGTGCTCCTGGACACTCCTTCAGAGGCTGAGCTTCTAGAACTGGGTGCTACTGCTTGAACCCATCCATATGGAAGTGGAGTTGTGGTGAACCAGGGATGTGGCTCAATGATGAGGTAGTCACAATAATGAGAGACTTCAGGTTCTCAACCTGAGCCCAATACTGGGGGCAGACAGAATTCACGGGAGGGAGGGGGGTAGCCCTGATGGTAAGGCAGGAAGGTGACTGGACATCACCCAGGACAAAGAGGAGATAATGAAGACAAGCTTTGAGCAATGAGCCCTTTTCCAAGGAAAGATATTAACAGAGACCACGGGGCAAGCTACAGGTCTGATGGGGGCAGGGGCAATAAAGCAAACCCTAGTTATTCCTATTTGTTTGCTCCTTTGGACAAAAATGTGATGAAATGCCTGTAACATAAAATGCACTGTTTTAGCCGATTTAAGCATACATTTCAGTGGCATTAAATACATTTACATTGTTAAGCAGCCATCCACCCCTGACACCGTCTCTAGCACTTCTGCAACATCGCAAACTGAACTGTACCATTCGAGAGTAACTCCCCTTTTCCCCTTCCCCCAGTCCCGGGGAATCTCGATTTTCCTCTCTGTCTCTGAATTTGCCTGTTCTGGGCACTATTTGACATCTAGACACAGTATTTGTCCTTTTGTGTCTGGCTTATTTTACATGTTTTCAAGCTTCATCCATGTTGTAACACGTATCCTTATTGATTTGGATGGTGTTAAAATGATTTCAATATTAAAAGAAACAGTAAAAAGAAACAATCCTTTTAAAGATGAAATTGTGACCTGACTGGCTCAGTTGGTGGAGCGTGTGACTCTGGATCTCAAGGTTGTGACTTCGAGCCCCACGTTGGGTGTAGAGATTACTTAAAAATAAAATTTTAAGAAAATTAAAAAAAACACTAATAAAGATAAAATTGTACATAACCCAAGGGTCCAAATTAAAAAAAAGAAAAAAGAAGGAAGACAAGAATTCTTGTGGAAGTTTCCACAGAACAGCAACAGTCAGGTGTCAGGCAGGGCCCCAGATCTACACATTAACCAATATGGCGAGTCCCACACACTATCTACCGATATTTACAATCGTTAATCTGAGCTCCAGCTTGGTAGTTAGAATGACCTTGTTTTTTCTTAAAAATGAGTGAGTGAGGGCACCTGGGTGGCTCAGTTAGTTAAGCAACTGCCTTCAGCTCAGGTCACGATCCCGGAGTCCCGGGATTGAGTCCCGCATTGGGCTCCCAGCTCCATGGGGAGTCTGCTTCTTCCTCTGACCTTCTTGCCTCTCATGTTCTCTCTCACTGTCTTTCTCTCAAATAAATAAATAAAATCTTAAAAAAGAAGAAGAAGAAAAAAAAAATGAGTGAGTGAGGGGCACCTGGGTGGCTCAGTCAGTTAAGCATTGGCCTTTGGCTCAGGTCATGATCCTGGGATGGGAGGATCGAGTCCTGCATGGGGCTGCCGGCTCAGCAGGGAGTCTGCTCCCTCTCCCTCTGCTTGTGCGCACACTCTCTGTTTCAAATAAATAATTAATTAATTAATAAAATGAGTGACTTACACGTGAAGTTCATGTTTCTAATGTTTCCCAATCGTTTTTGAGGTGGGATGGAGAATATAAAGGAGCACACCTTCACCCTGACTCAGTACACCTACACGGCCATGTCTGCTCTCCGGTACCCCAGTGGAGCCCCTGTGGTGCGGATTTACAGCGACTCTGAATTCAGCAGCCCGGAGGTGCAGGGTCCAGTCATCAATTTTAATGTGCTCGACCCCAGTGGGAACATCATCGGTTATTCCCAGGTGGGTCTCCTCATCACCTCCCACCATCGTTCACAGCAGGAGCGCCGTTCTCTGGCGCTCTGCCACCTTCTGGAGCACGGCAGGTGCCGTGCGGGTCCCTGGGTGCTTGCAGCAGCTGTGTGAAGGGCAGCCCAGCCGTGGGTGGAGGGGTCCCCGCCGTTCCTTAGAGGCTCCGTATGCTCGTTTCCACGCCGTTCTAACAGGCATGGCTGTTTAGTTTACCAACCCTCCTTTTTTCAGCCAGAAATTGTCAACTTCAAGTGCGAGGAGAGAGGGGCAGAGTCTTTGATCGCAGTGGATGGGGACAGCCAACAGCTTGCCGGTGAGGGAAGACACCCTGAAAGAGTGTAGGCAGAAGAGCTGTGTAGACGGAATGGTACTTCTGAGGCCACTTCATGTCCGCTCAGCATGGTGGCCCCAGTGACACTTCAGACCGGATCATGGCATCACGCAAAACGGGGGCTTGCTTCCACCATGTATTTGCATGTGGCTCGGAATTCAGAAGTCCTTCTTTACAACAAGTAGGAACGACGTCCTCACAAAAGCCCCATTTGTGCCATAGTTCATGTGTATTATGAGTTCAAAGGATTTAGTAGTTTGGTTATAAAATGGTTTGTGCAGATGTAGTCTCTGTATCTATTTCCCCATGAAAACAGGACAAATAGTGGAGGTTGGGAAGTGCTCGGGTCCTTGCCATAGCTGGGTAAGCTGGTCACTGCTCAGTCCATTAAAATGTCCAGAGTCGTATCAAGCACTCAGATATTGTGGTAGATCATCCCCAGGTGGGGTGTCACAGCCTGGTAGGGCTAGGGAGCCCGAGGATCTTCCCAGACCATGGGTTCCCAGAGCAGCTCTGTGAAGAGCAGGTTCAGTGGTCAGATAAGTTTGGAAGAAGGTGTTCATCTTGCGTAGGTTTACTGCATAGACCCCCACTCAGTAAGACCCCCACTGGCAACCCGATGCGATTCATAAATGCTTTTGGAGGATGGTGGGAAATGCATCTGGAGGAAATGTTTTGCTTTCTAAAATACATTATTCTGGGTAACTGGTAACCTAAATCTCATTCTTGCATCTTGAATAAGCTTGTGCTTGCTGTGCGGTGTGAAAGAGGACAGACAGGTGACCATGAACTATACTGGGGCAGGCAGAGCAGGGAGGGAATACTGCATTTGGCCAGAGAAGCCTCAAAGAGAGAAAAGCCCTGGGTTGGGCGCAGGGGGAGACAGCTGTGTAGGTGTCCCACTGATTTCACCAGGACTCCTATTCCCCGAGTTGGACCCGGGACGAGTTTCTCCCTTTGGGGGTTTGTAGAGGCAGCGTGTCCCACGAGTGACCAGCGGATTCCACAGCGGAGGCTTGGCCAACTGTGCTCCTGGCTCGGGAAGGTCCAGCCTGGTTTCCTCGGGCTCCTTCCCTGTGTGGGAATCCCACAGGGATTTGATGGCTTTCAGAAAGATCAGATGGTTTCATGGCTGGGTTGGGCTCTCTTTTCAGGAGATTTCAAAAGAATCTGTGATTCTTTTCAGAGAATTCAGTTTTCCGTAAGAAGCTTTGGGGTTCTTGTTTTTGATATCCAGGCCTCCTAATTCCATTCTCCTTTGTGTGGAAGTCACTCTCCTCAGTGGTTAAGAATGTGGGTTCCGATTCCGACGGCCTTTGGTTGGCTCTGTGAGCTTGGGCAAGTTCGTGTCAACTCTCCAGGTGTCCATGAAGCGGGGCTAACAAGGTGCCCTGCGGATAGTGTTGCTCTGAGGACAAAATGAGATACGCTGTAGAATGCCTGAGCACGGAGTCCAGTAGGAAACAAGGGCTCAGTAAGCACTGAGTGTGAGGGCACCTGCGGTGGTGGTGGGGGGGGGGGATGGGGGGCGTGGCTCCCATGCTGCACTGCGGTGGGTGGCTCTCTCGCCCTCCCTGGATGCTGTGCTCACCCTGGCGCTGAAACCAAACCTTTCACCTGGCTGGGATCCCCCAGGGCTCAAGGTGAGAGGGTACCACCTCATGATGGGAGGTGAGGAGGGAAGGTTAAGCGTGGCCAAAACAGCTTCTTCTAGGTG
Organism: Meles meles; assembly: GCF_922984935.1. Taxonomy (NCBI): domain Eukaryota; kingdom Metazoa; phylum Chordata; class Mammalia; order Carnivora; family Mustelidae; genus Meles; species Meles meles. The sequence continues at coordinate 59,468,954 of NC_060077.1, forward strand.
GGGGCCTCCTCTTCTTGAATCTGGGTGGGTTTGTGACTCGCTCATAAGGAGGAGAAGGCCACAGAAGGGGACGCTGCGTGGCAGAAAAGGCAGTGCCACATCAGCATTATTCCTTGGGACGTCCGCTTTTGGGCCCCAGGTTACCATGCAAGAAGGTCTACCCTGAGGCTGCGGTGCTCTGAGGAAGGCAGCCATGTGGAGAGGCCAAGCGCAGGCCCTCTGGTGGCAATCCTGTTGTGAGCCCTCCTGGCTGGGATGCCAGACACACACCCGACGCATTAAGTGAGTCTCCAGATGACTCCAACTCCCAGACAGCACGTCACTCCCAGCCTTGGCGTCTTCCCAGCTGAGACTCGGGAAATCATGGAAGAGAGTCAGGCATCTTCTCCGCTCTTTCCAAATTTCTGACCTACTATAGCTGCGAGCACAAAAAAACGGTTACGATTTTGTTCCACCACGTTCGGTGGCTTGTTTAGCAGCAGTGGTAACCGGGACTGTAAATGTGGGGTATGGGGGTTGGGGGTGAGCACAGGAGATTTCTAATTCCAGTTGGCAGGGGTTGGGGTGCGGTGGGGAGGGAGCTTCCCTAGCAGCTGCCCTTTGAATGGAGACTACCGGACTCTGGAGATGGAGTTGGCCTGACCCCGTGGTGTGGCCTGGTCTCTGCTCAGGGAACGCCTGAATTTCATTAGCAGGTCCCCACGTCACTCAGCTGTCTGCCCAAGGTAAAGGAGCAGAGTTGTTTTCCTGAGGCCCCTCAGTTCAACCCAGAGAATGGATTTTTCTTACTCTGACAGTCCAGGGGAGAGAGAGCTCAGGTGAAGATGGCCATGGTCTCACCGGTGTGGGAGGCGCCTTTGCTGTGCACAGCCCGGAAGGATCGCGAGCTGGCGTGTGGTGAGCTGTGTCTGCGGAGGGGCCCTGTGGCTCCTGGCTGCCTCTGGCCACCCTGCACTGTGGATTCCTAGGGACAGAAGCTTCAAAGGTTTGCCCAGCTGGGCAAGATGTGTTTGTTTTCCTGAATGCAGTTAGGTGACTGCCCTGAGTTTAGCCAGAGTCGTCCAGGGCTGTGATCAGCCCTGGGGCAGAAGATGCCAAGGAGCCAGTCCCCATCCCGGCCATTCGGATTTTATTCTTGTGGATCTCCCTTGGAATATGTGGGCTCTTTGAAACAAACAAACCAACTAGCTTATTATTTCTTTTTTTAAATTGAGATAGTGTTGACATATAATATTGTATTAATTTCAGGTGTATAACATAATTATTTGATATATATATGTAGAATCCGAAATGATTACTACGTTTAAGTCCAGTTAACATCCATCACCACACATAGCTCATTTTTTTCGTGTGATAAATGTTAAGATTTACTTTCTTAGCAACTTTCAAATACATGTAACACAGCATCATTAACTAGAGTTACCATGCTCTACATTACATCCCTGAGACTTATTTATCTTATAACTAGAAGTTTGTATCTTTTGATCACCTTTACCCATTTTGCCCCCCATCGCTGACAGCCACCAGTCTGTTCTCTATATCTAGGAGTTTGATTTTTTTTTTTTTTTTTGGTTCCACATATAAATGATATGATATAGTATTTATCTTTCTGTGTCTAGCTTACTTCACTTAAAATCATGTCCTTGAGGTCCATCCATGTTGTCACAAATGACAGGATTTCCTTGTGGTTTTTTTTTTTTTTTTAAAGATTTTATTTATTTATTTGACAGAGATCACAAGTAGGCAGAGAGGCAGGCAGAGAGAGAGGAAGGGAAGCGGGCTCCCTGCTGAGCAGAGAGCCCCACGTGGGGCTTGATCCCAGGACCCCGGGATCATGACCTGAGCTGAAGACAGAGGCTTTAACCCACTGAGCCACCCAGGCGCCCCTCCTTGTGTTTTTTTTATGACTGAAATACACACACACACACACACACACAGTTTCTTTATCCATTCATTCTTTGATAGATACTTACATTGTTTCCATGTCTTGGCTACTGTAAGTAACTAACGCCTTGGTGAAGTGGGGCGAGAATATCATTTCAAGATAGTATTTTCATTTTCTTCAGATTAATACTCAGAAGTGGGATTGCTGGATCACATGGTAGTTCTATTTTTAATTTTTTGAGGAACCTTCATAATGTTCTCCATAGTAGCTGCAACAATGTACATTCCCACCGAGAGTGCACAAGGGCTCCCTTTCTCTACAGTGTTTGCAAAACTTGTTATTTCTTGTTTTCTCAATAATAGCCATTATAATAAGTGTAAGGTGATATCTCATTGATTTGATTTGCATTTCCCTCATGATGATTGGTTTTGAATGTCTTTTCAGGTACCTGTTGGCCATTTGTATGTCTGCTTTGGGAAAATGTCTATTCAAATCTTCTGCCCATTTTTAATAGTGTTGTTTGTTGAAATGTGAGCTCCTAACTTGGAATTTGGCCTGAATTTGACATTCTCAGGCATACATTATAATCCATCTGGATAAACTTTAGTTATCAGTGACATTTTATCAAGTGTGTTTAGTAAATCCATGATAGATCAGGGCACTTGGGAGCGAAATTCCAAGATCAGATTTTCATTTTATTGTTGGGAAAGGGAGGTCCACATTTTGATCTGAAACTCTGTCCCAGGCCATCCGAGTAAAACTGGACGACCTTAACACTGGTCTCATGTCGTATTGAACCCGCAGGTGGATAAAATGGCCAGTCTTTACAACATCCACCTGCGAACTGGCTGCTTCTGCAACACTGGGGCCTGCCAGAGGCACCTGGGGATAAGCGACGAGATGGTCAAAAAGCATCTTCAGGTTGGTAATTCTGGTCGTCTCCAATGGTGGCCTCTCCAACCACCCTGGAGCCTGGTCTCGTGTCTGGGGTCAGAGATCCCAATCAACCATGAACTGGATTTTACTTAAAAAGAGAGAGGAAGACCCGGCACAGAAACAAACGTAGTTTTAGTTAGAATATTTAATCCTACAGAGCATTGTGACCCCAACTCTTTGGGTGACTGACATGGGTTCAGCACTGGGGCAGGTGGTTGGCCTGAGCAGCGACCGATACTGGGCAGCCCTGCTTGGAGAGGTTTGGGGACTTCTTGCCTTCCTTTCCCCTCCTCCCAGCAGGAGCACCCAGCCTGCTTTGGCTTTTGTAGTAGCCTAGGCTGGCCATTTATATGTCTTCTTTGTAAAAATGTCTATTCAAATCATCTGTCCATTTTTAATAGTATTCTTTGTTGAAATGTGAGCATCTTCACATTTCATAAGACAAGAACATCGCTGTCTTGCTTTCTTGTCAAAGGGATGCAGCACTCCCTTTGGTTTTGAGAGAGGCTTGAGGGAGTGACCAGCAGGTGTTTCTCCTGCATCAGCTCTGGGGAGACCAAGAAGCTGACCCATCATACTTCTTAAACTTTGGTTTGTCTTGCTGGGTCCGTGGGTTGTCATGGTGTGTGGCTCTGGGTAAATGCCTTCCGTGCAGTATTTCTTTTAAACTTTTTTTTAACAATCCATTGAGATCAGTATTGACCTCAGTTTGCACCTGAGCAAAACGAGATTCACAAGGGAGTCCTTGTGCTTAGCGGAGCAGGGCTCAGACACACAGCATGTGTTACTCTTACTGTTTCTTCTCCTGGGTTAAATTTCTTCTCCAAAATGATTTCAGATTTATCCATGTGGAATGAGTCACCCTGGCTGACTTATTTCCTTTTTATTCTAGGCCGGTCATGTCTGTGGAGACGATGTGGACGTCATAGATGGGCAGCCTACAGGGTCTGTGAGGATTTCCTTTGGGTACATGTCTACACTTGAAGATGCCCAGGCCTTTCTTAGGTTCATCATAGCAATGCAACTGCACCAGTCTGATGGCCAGCCTCTCCCTCAGACCACCCTTGGGGAGGCTGGAGCTGCGTCAGAGAGCGAGGCTCTGGATGCCGGGCTGATCACTGTGGACACCTGTAGTTCCTCACCTCAGGAAGATGTCCGCACAGCCTCTGGGGTTGGTGACGACTTGCCTAGCACTGTGGATGCAGGGGGTTCGCACCCACATCCACCAATGGCCACTGGAACCCAGGAGATCCCTCCAGAGAAAACAGCAGGAGTCCTGCAAGGGGGCCTTGGGCCACGTGTCATCACCAATCTTTACCTCTACCCAATCAAATCCTGTGCTGCATTTGAGGTAAGGGTTTTCGTGGCAGCCCAGTGACCACTTTTTGTTGTTATTGTTGTTTCCTTTATACTATTTTTTTAAAAAGATTTTATTTATTTATTTGACAGACAGAGATCACAAGTAGGCAGAGAGGCAGGCAGAGAGAGAGAGGGAGGAAGCAGGCTCCCTGCCGAGCAGGGCTCGATCCCAGGACCCTGAGACCATGACCTGAGCCGAAAGCAGAGGCTTTAACCCACTGAGCCACCCAGGCGCCCTGATACTATTTTTTTTTATTAAGTGAAGAAAAAAGTACAGAAAGTAAAGCAAGGCATGCAAAAAATCAAAATCATATTCAGAGTGCTGTGACATGGGAGTGGTCATTCTCATTCCACCCTTCTTGGTTGGGGCTGACTTTTGAACACGGCTAGGCTTAGAGGTACGCTGGAGATGATCCTATTTCTGAATGGCGAACACCTAGTTACTCTTAATAATTGTGGATATAATTTTCAGTGAATGGGTGTGCTGGTTCCTTGCTGAAGTATTTTACATGCTTTGTCTTGTTCCATCTTTAAAACAAGATGAGGTGCGTGGTAATATCATCCCCATTTTATAGATATGGAACCTGAGAGCTATTGAGGTTAAACACTTTGTCCAGTCATCAATGATAGAGGAAAGATTTGAATCCGGGTCTGCTGACTCCTTGGGTCAATGGTTTTATGTGACTTGTTCTGCTGAGCCCTCCCTGTCGGTATGAACTATGTTATATCTTGAAATGGTTGGGCATGGTGGTTACGTGAGCTGGGGGGTTGGGTTGCCCGCCTTGGCTGGCCAGCCAGCCCTGACAGCCCTGTGGTGGCCAAAGTGTGGCTATCTTCCTATGGTCTGTGTGTATCCCAAGTCCCAGGTAAAGGTCCCAGACTTCTGAGCCTCTGGAATTACAGGCTCTTTGGTTCCTGGTCAGACATACCATGGTTAGGGCTGTTTGTGGCCTGCTTTTCATGGTTGTCCCATGGGAACCTGTCCTCCAGGCTGAGACCATAACAAGCAAATTCACTTTCACTTCCTAATGGAGGAGGGTGAGGAGTCCATATTTCCCGTGTGTGTGAGACTTGTATTTTCACAGACTGCTCATGTTACATAGGATAACCACATAGCACAGGTACCTGGGTAAGAAGTAGTGTCCCATTTTACAGATAAGGACACTGAGACTCAGTAAGGTTTGCTAAAGCTCTTCTGTCCATCTGCTCATTCAAAAATTGCACACCAAGGACCTGCTAGCTGCCAGGCCTGGGGCAGCACATGGTATACATTGATGAGCAAAATGGAACAGGTTCCTTCCCTCAGAGAGTGCAGTATCTCAGAAGGGACAGACACAAGACCAAGCACCACCTGAGAGAATAGACTCATACTGGTGATAAGGGGCCATGAAGGCATGAAGGGGGTGCACCAGATACATCTCTGGTGGACGGATGTCTTAGTCCCTTCAGGCTGCTACAGCAAAGTGCCATCAACTGTGTGGCTTATAAACAACAGAAATTTATTTCTCATGGTTCTGGAGGCTGCAAGTCCAACATCAAGGTGCTGGCAGATTTGATGCGAGGGCTCACTCCCTGGTTCACAGACGGTGTCATCATTGTCGTTGTTGTTGTCTTCTTCTTCTCCCCCCCCCTTTTTTAAAGATCTTATTTATTTATTTGACAGAGAGAGAGAGAGATCACAAGCAGGCAGAGAGGCAGGCAGAGGGAGGGAGGAGGAGGCAGGCTCTCTGCTGAGGAGAGAGCCCGATGCGGGGCTTGATCCCAGGACCCTGAGAGCATGACCTGAGCCAAAGGCAGAGGCTTAACCCACTGAGCCACCCAGGTGCCCCCAGATGGTGTCTTCTCACTGTGTCCTCACATGGCAAAGGGGCGAGGGAGCTCTCTGGGGCTTCTTTTATAAGATCTTTCATCACCTTCATGACAGCTCCACCCTCATGACCTAGTCACCTGCAAACGGACTCCTAACCCCCAATGTGAGGGTATTATCTGAGGTTTCTTTAGGATTTCTGCCTTTACGGCAGGAATTCCTTAAGAGTGATACTATGCTTTCTCAGTGCATCTCAGAAGGAGACACACTCTGTTCATTTGTGTCAATGCTGGTGAAATTAACTTCATCGTTTGCTTAAGATGGGGTCTGCCAGGTTTCTCTACTGTAAAATTCATTAATAAGTAATTAGTCAGTATTTTGTGGGGAGATTCTTGAGGATATGTAAATATCCTGTTCCCTATCAGATTTTATTCACCAGATTTAGCATCTATTGATGACTTTTGCCTAAATCAGTGATTGGTATGATGATTGCAAAATGGTAATTTAAGAAATTCCATCATTCTTTTTTATTTATTAGCTAGTATTCTGTTGTAGGATAGAACTTTCCTTCTTCCATGTTTACTTAGTCATTAATTCTTCTTTCTTTTTGTATCTGCATGGACCCCCAGATTCTGATTTTCCTCAAAAGGTTACAACCCATCATCATCAGTATTTATTTTGATGCCTAAATTGCTGCACACTTGGCCATGGGGAGCTCCGTCAGGTCAGCTCCTGTGTCCTTTTGATATGTCCCTATTATTCCTTGAGCATTTCCTTATTCTCTGGTGCAATAATGTGTTCTAGGCTCATTCTGTATGTCCCCTGCCTGAGAAATGGAACGGGTCATTTTCATCAAAGGCACTTCACATCTTACATCAGAGAATGATATTGAGAAACTAATACTTGGTCGCCACGTCTGATCCTTGTTCTTGCTCCTATGCCCCTGCGTGTACAGAGCTTAGAAATGTTTGCTGCTGTGACACATTAGCATAAACTTTTAACAGGACTCATCTGATTAGATTGGGCCCACCTGGGTCATTCAGGAAGCTCTCTCCATTGTAAGGTCCTCAACTTCAGTTGTACCCACAAGTCCCTTTGGCCTAATCCCAGAGATTAGGATGTGAACATGTTTAGGATGACCATTATTGTGTCCACCACTATATATATATGTGTTAAGACTTTTGGGACACTCAGCATGTGTGCATACACACATCTGTATTTCTTTTTTTTTTTAAGATTTTATTTATTTATTTGACAGAGAGAGATCACAAGTAGATAGAGAGGCAGGCAGAGAGAGAGAGAGGGAAGCAGGCTCCTTGCTGAGCAGAGAGCCCGATGTGGGACTCGATCCCAGGACCCTGAGATCATGACCTGAGCCGAAGCCAGCGGCTTAACCCACTGAGCCACCCAGGCGCCCCTGTATTTCTTTTTTTTTGTTTATTTAGGGTACTTAAGTGGCTCAGTTGGTTAAACCACTGCCTTCAGCTTGGTCATGATCCCGGACTCCTGGTATCAATTCCCGCATCGGGCTCCCAGCTCCACGGGGAGTCTGCTTCTCTCTCTGACCTTCTCCCTTCTCATGCTCTCTCACTCTCTCTCTCAAGTAAATAAATAACATCTTTGAAAAAAAATGATTTTTATTTATTTATTTGAGAGAGAGAGAGAGAGCACAAGCAGAGGGAGCAGCAGGGAGAGGGAAAGGGAGAAGCAGACTCCCCACTGAGCAGGGAGCCCAATGTGGGACTTGATCCCAGGACCCTAGGATCATGACCTGAACTGAAGACAGCCGCTTAACTGACTGAGCCACCCAGGCGTCTCGTCACACATCTGTCTGTATCTATCAATCAATCTATCTATCTATCACCTATTGATCTATCATCTCTCTCTGTCAGCTAGCCATGCCCCCGATTTCCCACGAACACCTCCACCTTCAATCCGATACCACACTGTTTATTCTATCTAAGCCCCTCTCCATACTCGAACCCCTGTCGAAACCTGGCTTCTGGACCTCCACCGGGTACTCATGGGCTCAATTCCTCCTTCCGTAGCCAAACCCCCGCTGCAGCAGCTGAAGGCTCAGCCCCACTCATGTCCGTTCCCGCCTCCCTCAGGGAGAAGAAAGGAGGAAAGGGAAGCCAGCACATTAAATTTTTAGAGGACAAAGTAAAAGATAGAAAATTATAGACCGGGGCGCCTGGGTGGCTCAGTGGATTAAGCCGCTGCCTTCGGCTCAGGTCATGATCTCAGGGTCCTGGGATCGAGTCCCGCATCGGGCTCTCTGCTCAGCAGGGAGCCTGCTTCCTCTTCTCTCTCTGCCTGCCTCTCTGCCTACTTGTGATCTCTGTCTGTCAAATAAATAAATAAAATCTTTAAAAAAAAAAAAAAAAAAAGAAAATTATAGACCTATTTCAACCAATAGGCAAAGAACAGTGAAGAGTCTTCACTTCTACGCTAACCAGCTAGCCTGCCCCAGTGTTCTCGATGCTGGCAAAAACCACCAGACTCCTGTGTCTGAGACAAAGGACTTTATTACTCACAGAACAACAGGCAGCATGAGCTTCATGTTTGTGTTCCTTCCCAGTGCCCCCCTACCCTCCGTCCCAAGAGGAGTTACAGAGGGGCCCAGGTGGATGGTGTGCCCTTGGCTCAGCAGCCCCTCCCTCAGGGAACTGTACTCATCATGGCGAGCTGTTGCTCAGGAGGAAGACGTCCTACTACTGCACTGTGAGCACACCTGCTCTCCTGCCCGAGGCTTGTACTTGCTACACAAACATACTCAGAAAGGGAGTCTGGAACAAAGGGCAGTTAGTGCTTCTGCTCCTTACAACAGACACGCAGAAACAAGAGACATGAAGGTCGTCTCCCAGTAATACATTGTCTTCTAAAAAGTTATTTGTAATTCAAAACACGTTTTCCTATGGAAATAAGGATGGTGGCTTCTGGGCTTTCCTATAGAAATAATAATAATAAACAAACAAACAAATAAATAAGAAATAATGATGGTGGTTTCCGGGCTTACCGAAAAGGCTTATATAGACCATTATAGTGCAGAGATTGAGGGTTGGACCAACAGAAGCAGCTATAGTCTGTGGGAGACTATTTGATAACGTGAGAAAATTAAAGAGAGAGGTAAAGAGATTAACACCTATGGATCATCTGATATATTTTAGTTGCTTTACATTTTATATTTCATTTCAGCTTTGAGCCAATACTATGAGAAAATCCTACATGTGACAAAGCCAAGACTCAGGAAGGTTAGGATGTTGTTCAAAGCTAGTAACAGTTGAGGTGGGATTCAACCCAGGTCTGTCAGTCTGCAGAGTACCCCCACCTCTCAACACACGACATTTCCACTGCCTAAATACAGGGCTCACCCTGCTTAAGGTGAAACTTACCCTGACATTCGTCCTCCTTGAGTTCTGTGCCCTGCCCCTGCACCCTGCGGCTCCTCTCCTTCACGTTCCATGGTGCCCCAGTCTTCCCTGAAGTCTCTCACTGGAAGACCCATCCCCAAATGCCCCTTGATTAAAAATTGCATCCCTTTCTTCATTACCTGCTGTGAAGTTTTCATATTTTTTTGGGTCGCTGAATTGAGTGCTCAGAGGAGAACAGTTGGATAAAGTTGATTCACAGGTCAAGAATGATTGTTTCTTGGTTGGGTTATGGACATTGGGGAGGTTATGAGCTATGGTGAGTGCTGTGAAGTGTGTAGGCCTGATGATTCACAGACCCCTGGAGCTAATAATATATTATATGTTAATAAAAAAAAAGGAATGATTGTGTCTAAACTACTTCAGAAGCACTTTTTTTCACCTTTGCCTGTGCCTTTCTTCACTGGAGACCTGGTTCCAGAAGAACCCTCTCTGACGGGGCTATTGGCCATGCACTATGGCATGCAGCACTGTTAGCAACTAAGCTGTGGACAAAACTCCTGTGAAGACCTGGCCGTACTTCATTGAAATGTCATTAGCTTTTCCCTAATGCCCTTTTTCTGTTCCAGGATCTCATCCCAGATGTCATATTATATTTAGCGGTCATGTCTCCTTAAGCTTCTGTGGGCTGTACCGGTTTCTCAGACTTTCCTTGTTCTTGATGACCTTGACAGTTTTGAGGAGTACTGGTCAGGTATTTTTTAGCATGTCCCTTAATTTGGGTTTGTCTGATGTCTTTCTTATGATTAGACTGGGCCTACAGGTTTTTTGGGGGAGGAGAACCACAGAGGCCAAGTGCAAATCTCATCGTATCAAATATCACGTATCATATCATATCATATCATATCATAGTACATACTATCAACATGACTTATCACTGTTGATACTAATTAACCCTCATCATCTGGTTGAGAGAGTATTTACCAGGTTTGTTCACTCTAAAGTTTCTCCTCCATCTCCTTTCCATACTGAAGTCTTTGGAAGCAAGTCAGTTAGTGTTGCCTATGTGTAAGGGGTAGGGAGTTACCCTCCTCCTCTTTGAGGAGGGCAGCATCTACATCAATTATTTGAGGTTCTTCCATAGGGGAGATTTAACTTTTCTTATTTATATATTTGGGTATTTATTTATTATTTATTCAATCATGTATTTATTTCAGTATTGAGTCCTGCATATGTATTTTGTATGTTGGGTTATAATACAGTACTGTATAATTATTCTTATTTTTGCTCAAATTGTTCCAGTTCTGGCCAGCAGGCATGCTTTCAGCTGACTCCTGCATCCCTTTGACATACTCCCATCATTTTGTTTTTTTGAGTATTTCCTTACTTTTCTACCACCACCAGATGATCCTGACCCAGCCCTAGAATCAAGCTTTCTCCAGTTGTTTTTTTTTTTTTTAATTGGAGAATGGGATGGAATGCAAGAGCTATCTGGGCAGTGGGTGTAATTTATATTTTAATTTTGTAGAAATATGAAGAATTCAGGAAAACTTATGCACTTAAAGTGGATCAGTTCAGTGACCATGCCAGTATAGTCATAGTTTGTTTGCGAGACATGTGTCTATAGTATGAGGGTACGCCTGTACAGCATCCACCACTATGGGAGGATAGGAAGTGAGAGTGATGGAAGTCTGTGGGGAGGAGAGCTTCGAGATGGGGTGGAGTGGAGACTTACTTTCCATGCACATTCTTGTTTTCTCTGAACGTTGCTCTGTGCACGCACAATACCCATTTAAAAGACAGGCTGAAGAAGAGAAGCGTAGGAAGTGGATCTGGAGGTTAATGGACGGTATCCAGCTCTCGCACTGTCTCCTTTGCATTGTCTTCTTTGCTTTCCTTTCCTTTCTCCCTTCATTTCCTCCTTCAAGAGTATGAGCTGAATTCCTGAAGTCCATCTGTACTTGCGTAACAACTGTGCAATAACGTGAAGACCATTTTTGAGGAGCTCTGCCCTAAAATATATTTACTTTTTCCTTTAGGTGACCAAGTGGCCTCTAGGAAATCAAGGGCTGCTGTATGACCGGAGCTGGATGGTTGTGAACCACAATGGCGTGTGCCTGAGTCAGAAGCAGGAGCCCCGGCTCTGCCTGATCCAGCCCTTCATTGACCTGCAGCAAAAGGTCATGGTCATCAAAGCCAAAGGTGTGAAAACTACATTCGTTTCCCCAAATCGACTCTCAAGAAGCTTTTATACTCCTATGAAAGTAAAATAATAGGTTTTCCTCTATCGGATATTAAAACAATCTGGAAGGGAGTGAAATGTTGTCTAAGAAACAAAGATCTTGGTCCTTGTGTTTTGAGAAATCTCTGGAGAGAGGTAAAGATCTGACAGTTCACTTAGAAAATAAAGGAATATAAAATTTGAAATTATATGTCTTTTCACTCACATTCCCTTTATTTCAGTCAGTTGTCATAATACATACTCAAGCTTTAATTCTTCCTTGTTGAGTTTTTGTTATGAACTAACATATATAAAAGTACAGATCACCTCTGCCCAATGGAACTTTATGTGACGATGGAAATGTTCAATATCTATGTTGTCCCAGTTGGTAGCCACTGATTACGTGTGGCTATGGAACACATGAAATGTGGCCAGTGGGATGTGTACAGGTCAGTAGTTTTTTGGTATATTCACAAGACTGTGCAACCATCACTACAGTCAACTTTAGAACATTTTCATCACCATAAAAGAGAAACTTCATAGCCATTAGCAGTCACTCCCCATTGCCAGCCTCATCCCTGGCCCCTGGCAAACACTGATGGAATCTGTTTCTATGGATTTGCCTATTCTGGATGTTTCACGTAAATGGAATCACACAGTATATGACTTGACTGACTTCTTTCGCTTAGCACCATCTTTTCGAGGGGCGTCTATATTTTTGGAATAATATGCCATTGCATGGATCCGCCATTTTGAAAACCCCATTTAGTAGTTGTTGGATATTTAGGTTGTTTCCACTTTTTGGCTATTAGAAGTCATGCTGCTGTGAACATTTGTGTACAAGTTTTCATGTGACCTTATGTTTTCCATTCTCTTGGGGATGTATCTAGGAGTAGAATTGCTAACTCATGTAGGAACTGTATGTTTAGCATTTCTGAGGTGGCTGCATCACCAGTTTACATTCCCACCAGCAATACATGGTGGGTCTAATCTTTCCACATCCTCAACACCTGTTATTTTCTGTTGTCGTTTTGCAATAGTCATTGTAGTGGGTGTGTAGTGGTAACTCTGCTGCTTTGATTCACATTTCCTTAATGACTAATGGTGTTGACTGTCTTTTCTTGTGTTTGTTGGCCATCTGTATATCTTCTTCAGAAAAATATCTATTCAAATTCTTTGCTTATTTATTTTGAAATTATTGCATTGTAAGTGTCTTTTCTGTATTCTGTATACAAGTCCCTCTTTAGATCTATGATTTTCAAATATTTTCTCCCATTGTGTAGATTGTCTTTTTATCCTCTTGGTGGCTCGATTTTACTTTTAATCTGTCTGCCTATATCACTATGAGTTGGCTCATGCTTTTTTATCCGTTTTGACAATCTCTATATTTTTATTGGTGCATCCTGTTGGGGTTTTGATTGTAAAATCATGTATTTTTTAGTCATGTATTTGTAATCATATTTTGATTGTATTACCATATATTAATTTCAAAAGAACTTATATAATATTGAGTCTTTTATTTATAATAGTGTCTCTCTCCATTTAAGACTTCTTTAAGTACTCCAAATTTTAATATTTTCCAGAAACTTTGACGCTTGTTTTTGCTATGTAATGATTTTTTTAAAAGAATGCATTAATTTATTTTTGAGTGGGTGAAAGAGAGAGAAGAGGGAGAGGTAGAGAGAGAATGTTAAGGAGGCTGTGCACTGGGCATTAATGTAGAGCTCAGTTTCATGACTCTGAGATTATGACCTGAGCCTAAATCAAGAATCAGATACTTAATAGACTGAGACACCCAGGCATCCAGCTATGTAATAGTTTATTGGAATATTTTTAATATTATCTTTTTTCTATTAAATATTTTAATTGGTTATTAATGCATATAGAAACACTATTGATTTTTGTATATTAATGTTTTACCCTGTACTTTTTCTGAATTCCTGTTAGTTTTATTAGTTGATCTGAAGATTTCCTTACATATTCTGTATAAATAGGCATATTGTCTTCTAATAACAATAGTTTCATATCTTTCTTTCTAATTTTTATTACTCTTCTTTCTTTTTCTTATCTTATTGCATTGTCTAAGCTTGGCTTAGGTTGCTTATATAATGGTGAAACAGTGATGGAACATATCCTTCTTCATTACTGATCTGAATAGAATACTTTTAAAAGTTTCAAAAGTAAGAATGATGGTTACTGTAGGTTTTTGATAGATTGGTTTTACCAGACTGAAATAGTCCTTCTCTTATTTAGCCAAATGATGACTAATAGTCAATTCTTTTTGAATGCTTTTTCTGCATCTCTTGGTTATCCTATTTTTTTCCCCTATAGCCTATTAGTGTGATTTCTTACATTAGTAGATTGTCTAGTACCAAATTATCCTCTTGTAGGGGAAACACTACTTGGCAATGACTTTGATACATTGATGGATTTGGTTCATTAATATTTTGTTTAGTATTTTTGTACCTATTTATTGGTGAAATTGATACATCACGTTCTTTTACTGTGCTTTTCTTATTTAAGTTCAGGTATCCAGGATATTACATACAAAAATAATTGAGTGGATTGCTTCTCTTTCTTTCTATCCTCCAAAGCATAAAAATATATATGATGATTATATAGGGTTTATTCCAGAATATAAAGAATGGGAAAGAGAAAGAAAACAAATACCAATATCTTCCACTTCAGATTAGCAGCACTTTGTGAAGTGGTGTGCTGTCCCTCTCATCAGGGGTCAGATATTCTGCTCACTTGCAGGGCACTCCCACACTGTGAGAGGACTATAGGGCATCCATCTGCAATGCATGACAATACAAATTGAATAACAAACACTAATACAAGACATTATAATCATCTCATGAATGTGACCTGTCATTCCCAAAGATTTTAGGCATATTGAGCCGAGAGATCAGGCTCTCTTATTTCTCTGTATCTCTGAGCTGACCACAGAGCTTAGTATATACATAATGAACTTGTTTCCAATGAACTTTGTTGGGGGCCCTTGAATTCAATTCATGCATGGATCCCAGATTCTGTTACCTTAACCAGAGGCCTATAATGACCTTTAGAAGGCAACTGAGTGCCAAAGACTCTGAGTGATTTATTTAGAGCCTTGTGTAAGGATAGAAAGAGGCTGAGTACAGGCCCCCCACTGGCTGCCCAGGGTGTGCCCTTCTCCACATGCTGTCCTCCCTGCTCTGGTTACTTCCTCATAACCAGTGTTCCAAGCTCACTTTACTGCTCTGCCCTGTGGATGCATACCTGGCATTGTGATGTTCTTCCATGCACACACTTTTGACACGGCAGCATCTGTAATTACTCAGCACAGCTTAGTCCTTCTCCAAACTTCAGGAATATTCTGGAGTAGTCCTTCTTCTGGCTTTCCTCACACAGGGACAAGAGTATGTAACTGGCTGTGCAAGTGCAAGGTGTGGAGGAGCAGGGGACATAGTTTATGGAATACTTAGTACTCAAATTGTTGTGTCTCTGTCTTTGTCGTGGTGAAAGCCCCGTTGTGATGATCAGGGCCTGAGGATCCGACATGATCCAAAGCTTGGGATATGCCCATTTGTTGTGCTCTGTGTGATGGAGAAGGACTGGAATGGGCAGGGATGAAGGCATGCATGACATGTGCTTGCCTGGGGGATAGGTTGGGTCATGCTGGTGAGTGGTATGACCGGCAGTAGTGTGGAGAGGGCTGGAGGGCACAGGTGGGTCACACAGGAGGAGTTTCTGCTTCTAGTGTCCACAGAGTGGGGGCTACCACACATTCTACTCAGGTGTCTTGGCTTCATGCCTTTCCTGGACTCTTAAGGACTGCAGAGTAACAGAGGACCTCAGCAGTTCCAGCCTTTACCAAAGGTCTTTCCCTCCTTCATGGCATTGGATCAGTTTCCTCTTGTTTCATCCATGTATTTTAGTGTGATTTTATTTAATGAATAAACTGCACTTTTGCTGGGTAATGGGTCATGAGTGTTAACTTATTATTCCTGAAACTGTGACATGCATATGCTTTCTACTCCTTCATACTTATACAAGTAACAATAAAAAAGCTTCCTAACTCTACTGATATGATAACAGTTTTATTCCTCTCTGTCAATCTATCTATCCATCCATCTCTCTTTCCAGATAATGATGATTGATACAGGAGTCCAATTTGAGGCTGTCTCCCAGGGGCTATTGAGAATTAACACTCTATGCTGGTATCTTTACAGAATGAGCCTTCATACCTGCCTATGTCTAAAGGACTTAAGGTAGCTTAGAAAACAATGATCTTGAGATGCGGAGTCGTCCAGAGGTAGAGAAATCTTCTAAGGGATATATAGTGTTCCAGTTACTGTGGATGGGACTGACCAAGGGCAAAGTCTTTTATGAGAAGGCTATATGCTGTACATAATGTTGGTGGTCATGATCATGCAAAAGAGAATCTCTGTGTTATAGAGAGATTTCTGAGATCTGGCCAATTATTTGATCCAATCAATTTCCAGGGTCATTACAATTCTTGTATATTTCATGATAATGGCCTTTCACTTAAATAGTTGATTCTTTTTGCCTGATAATAAATCTATCTATAACCTTTTTCACTAGGGATGGAGCCTATAGAGGTGCCTCTTGAGGAAAATGAACAGGCTCAGATTTGCCAAAGCAAGGTCTGTGCAGACAGGTGAGACTCTGCAGCAGGTGAAAATCTCAGGTCCGTTTGCAGGTGGCACAGAGGGGAAAAAGAGGAAAGCCCTGTAGATCGGTCCCCAGCTTTACCCCCTCATCCAGCTGGCTGCCCCTCATGAACTCCACTCTGACCACACTGTCCTCCTCTGTTCTTCAAACCTACCAAATGTGCACCTTCCTCAGGATGCCAGCAGAGAGAGAAATGTAGCCATTTAGGGATATCTGCTGTTTTTTATTACGCTCATTCCTGGTTGTACATTTCATTTAGCTGCATTTTAGAGAAATGCTATTTTCTGGCTAATAAACAGGTGGTTAGGCGTCTTCTGTTCAGAAGCATAAGTGCTCAGATTGATGACAATGAACTTTGATGCAGTGTCTCAAAGCATTGAGGGAAAGTGCAACTAGCTGAGGTTTCCTTCTACACTTCCCTTTCCAGACACAGGTAGGCAGCTATTTGATCCAGTAAAAATGAAGGATATGACAAATTTTCCCTTCTATCTTGTAATCCCAATGTAGGTTATTAGCAACTTTGCATTATAAAATCTGGTGATGTGTAGGTTTTTAGAACAATTTTTTTTAAAATATTTATTTGACAGGCAGAAATCACAAGTAGGCAGAAAGGTAGGTGGGGGGGCGGGGGGGGGGCGGGAAGCAGGCTCCCTTCTGAGCAGAGAGTCCGATTCGGGGCTTAATCCCATGACCCTGAGATCATGACCTGAACCAAAGGCAGAGGCCTAAAGCCACTGAGTTACCCAGGCGCCCCTAGAATAATTTTTAAAATTTTAAATTCTTTAAATTTTATTTTAAAAGTCTCTAATATTGCAGAATTTAAAAAAAAGGGCTGGATCAATAGATGTACTTGTATTGGTAACTTGAAGTCATAGCATTCTTTTCACAAACCAAACCCATTATTCCTTGTGGTCTGGCCACGAGAGAAAATACTAGTCAGGCCCATAGTAAAAATCCAGAACATATGTCTGGGTTCCAGTCCTTCTTAAAGCAAAGCATCACTCTAGAAGCTCTCAAATTCTAAGCTCTGTGGTATTCAGTGGCTATAATCAATATAAACAAGGTCTTTCAAGATGAACTTCTAAAACTTTCTATCTGATCTGAAAGCTTTGCCCAAGCCAGGTCTCCCCCGATGTTGGCTGTGTCCCCGCAACTTCCTGGGCACATTGTCACTTTAGGCTTCTCTCCGGGGGACGCAGTATCATATTACATTATATTTATTATATTGTATTATATTTTGCAACCTAATGTTTTTGCTATTTAGAATATTATTTAAAGGAATACTAAGTAACATTCACTCCCCTCCTTTTTTTTCTCCCCCAGGGTAAATACTTATAACTGTGGAGAAAAAGTTTCGAGCTGGTTTTCAAGGTTTTTTGGCCGACCATGTCAATTGATCAAACAAAGTTCAGACTTTCAAAGAAGTGCAAAGAAACGGGGCAAAGGTATCACCCTTGGGGTTGGTTCTTAGGGGAGAGGCACTTGGGTTTGCCCTGGCATACACCCAAATCAGCGCATGGAGTGGATTTACATGGTGACTTGCTCATGCACAGAAAGCAGGGTGGCCTGCAGGTGGTCTCCAGGATGACCCCGAGGAGTGGAGGTGGGCTTCCAGCCAGCTGCTCCGCCCGACAGGCACTCTATCTCAGCCCTCTCTGTTTAGAAGCACAGTTTCGTTGGGTTAGAGAAAGACATTGGTAACTTTCTATGTCCTTAGATGGTATGTGGGGACAAGAGGACCCGGTTTCTAGTCTCATGGCAGTGAGAGCTGGGCAAACCTTGAGCCTCGTGGTGCCTCAGCTGTTGTAGACTTCAACTTCTTTGCCTTGTAAAAGTGCTGGCAGTTTTTCCTGCCAGAGTTGTTGTTAGCTGGAGTGAGGCCGCAGAGAAGAAAGTATCTGAAGGTTAATAGTACCATGTGGGAAGAAGAGATCATTTTGCTTGATGACTCAGAGTCCATACCTGAACCTCTTCAGTTAATTACCTGTTTTATTTTTCTGTGTGGTACTTTTCCCATCCGAGAAGCCATGCATCTTACTCAGTTGTTCTGTTTATGAGATTGTGCTGGATTGTAAGGTCTGAGAGGACAGGAATTTTTGTACGCTTTGTTCAGTGCTGCATCCCTGGGCTCAGAACAGCATCTGGCACATAATAGTTGCTCAATAAATACTAGATGCATGGAAGGATGGGTGAGTCATCGCCATACTATCGATCTGTGTAGGGATGACCCAACTTAGTGATTAGCTCCCAGAAAGACTGGCTTATAATTCGAGTAGCATTTTGACAGTATGGGGACTGGTGACTGGATGGAGGACCTGCACAGGTGAAACTATGAATCCCTGAAAACATATGGTGGAGAGAGGATTCAAGGGATGTGATCTACTTGCACTTTTAGAAGTGTTGGCAATCTGTCATGTCAAAAGTTGTTCAAAAATTTGAGTTGCTGTGTGATGGAGAAGGGGAATAAATGTATGCTCCTCTAATTGAGGAGAGGAGCTGGTGGTGTCTGGGCATGGGTGAGCTTAGAGACATGATGAAAGGGGAGAGAAAAATGGGCAGTTCTGTGATCAGGGACATGTAAGGAGTGGGGCTCAACAGGACCAGGACCACCATAGAAATGAGCTGATGGAACAAACTCTGATCATTCATAGCACCTCCTGTCTACTTGGGGCTCAGCTGGGTCCTCAGGAGGATGGCTAGGATCATGAAATGGGTTGTGGTCCTTCGAGATCTAAGTTTAGAGGCAAAGGCTTACTGGTAGACAGGGACACTAACATAAAGGTCACATTAAAGAACTCTTCCAAGGGCATAGGTGTGGAGAAGGCATCCTCTACTCCTGGAGTGAGTCATGGAGGGCTTCAGGGAGGAGGGATCTTGGGAGCTGCATCTTAACATGAGATAAGAGTTTTCTAGGCAGAGAGAGACACAAAGGTTAGTCTGGAGCAGAATGGCAGGGCTTGGCATTTCATGGGCCCAGTGAAGGGTTTAGGAGGGTTGAAAGTGGGTAGGGGCACCCTGGGGCAGAGCTGGGTAGAAGAGATGACTGGTTGGCTGAAGAGTCAGTGAGAATTATCTTGTGTTGGGGGCACTCAGTGAAGAACTCTGAGCTGAGGAGTTTCGTGATGCCACATGTGTTAGAAAGAGTCTTGGCACCATGTGATGGCTGCATCAGAGGGCGGGGTGAGGGGAGCACAGGGCAGGAGGGGAGGCAGGAGGTGGCAGTGAATGTCCTAGGGGGAGATGGGGACCTGGCTGAGGTGAAGGTAGGTGCAGAGGGAAGTCTGTCCCCTGCATGATAGAGTGCCAGGGAGCATCAGCTGGAGAATGCTAAACTTCACAGATGCCATTATGGTAGAGAAGTCTCTGACGGGCTAGGGCTTTGAACATTTTTAGGTTGGTACACTTGAGAGGAACTTTTTTAGAGTTACCCTACCTCCTTGTACATTTTTAAATTGTCATCTAAATTGGCCAGTAAAATCTCAATATTTAGTGTTTCGATCCTCAAGTATTCATTTAAAAAGGTATGTATGAGCATACTTCCCTTTAATTGGTCAGAAATTTTATTTCTTTACTTTTGCTTCTTCAACTTGTATTTCCATTTGACTTCCTTGACAGAATTTTATTTTATTGTTATACCTTTCACACCTGAAAATCTTTCCTTGGGGCACCTGGATGGCTCAGATGGTTAAGCATCTGCCTTTGGCTCAGGTCATGATCCCAGGGTCCTGGGCTTCTGGTCCTCCTCAAGGCCCCTCTTTCGATCGTTCTGGGGAAGTCAGCCATCCCTGCCTCCCTCCCATCTCTCTTTCTCTAAATGTAACCTCCAGGGTTTTTTTGCTGGACCAACTTCCTCCTTCCTTCCTCCCTTTCTTTCTAAAAGATTTTATTTATTTCTATTTTAGTTATTTGACAGAGAGAGAGAGACAGCGAAAGAACGAGCACAAGCAGGGGAGTGGGAAATAGAGAAGGAGGCTTCCTGCTGAGCAGGGAGCCCAATGCGGGGCTCGGTCCTAGGACCCTGGGATCAAGACCTGAGCCAAAGGCAGATGCTTAACCACTGAGCCGCCCAGGTGCTTCTGGACAAATTTTACTTCACCATTTTATTATTATCTGCCCCCCGCCCCGCCCCAGTATTATTAACAAAGTGTTCTAAGTGTTGCCTGGGTGGCTCAGAGTGTTAAGCCTTTCCCTTCAGCTCAGGTCATGATCTCAGGGTCCTGGGATTGAGCCCCGTATCGGGGGTCTCTGCTTAGCAGGGAGTCGCTCCTCCCGCCTACTTGTGATCTCTGTCAAATAAATAAATAAAATCTTTAAAAACAACAACAACAACAGAGTGTTCTAAGAGCTCATTTTCTTTCTGTTTCTGAGAAGTTTGAGTGATGCTTAGAACATTTTTATTATTTCCAGGGCACCATTTTTTTCCTTTGTAGAAATAGTGTCTTCTTTTTAAAGTGCAAGCTAATGGAAGCATGATTCATTTGCATTCCAAGAAAACAACTCTTCTTTTTAAATTTATTTCAACTTTTTATTGAGGGGTAAGTGACATGTAACATTCTATTAGTTTCAGATGTACAACATGATGACTTGATGTTTGTATATATGGAGAAACGGTCACCACCATAAGTCTGGTTAACATCTGTCACCATATTTAGTTACACATTTTTTTCTTGTGATGAGAACTTTGAAGATTTACTCTCTTAGCAACTTTCAAATATGCCATACAGTGTTATAAACTACAGTTACCATGGTGTATATTATATCCCCATGATGTATTTATTTTATAACTAGAAGCTTGTATCTTTTGACTCCGTTTACCTGTCTTGCCCACCCCTACCCCCTGCCTCTGGGATCACCTGTCTGTTTTCTGTATCTGTGAGTTTGTTTTCTTTTCTGTTTTGTTTTGTTTTTTGTTTGTTTGTTTCAGATTCCACGTACAAGTGAGCTCATACAGCATCTCTGTCTAACTTACTTCAGTTAGCGTAATGCCTTCAAGGTCCATCCCTGTTGGCAAGACTTCATTTTTTTAAAAAAAGATTTTGTTTATTTATTTGTTTTAGAGAGAGAGTGAGTGAGGGGTGGAGTGGGGGGGGGTTGGGGGGGGGGAGAGAATTGCCGGGGGAGAGAATTGCCAGCAGAGAGATGCCGGGCTCCATCTCAGGACACTGAGACCATGACCTGAGCCGAAACCAAGAGTTGGGTGTTTAGCCAACTGTATCACCCAAGCGCCCCAAGATTTCATTTCTTTTTATAGCTGAGTAATATTATATGTGTGTGTGTGTGTGTGCGCGCGTGCGGTTATCACATCTTCTTTATCCATTCATCCATCGAAGGATACTTACGTTGTTTAAAATACTCCATCACTTTTAGATCAATCTGCTGGTGCAACAGCCACCCTTTCTCTGGTGAACGAAGCGCAGTATTTGCTGATAAACAGATCTAGTGTTCTGGAGCTCTGGCAGCAGCTAAATGCCAGGTAAGGTCCTTTGCCTGGGGAACAGCAGACAGGTGTAACCCCTTGACTCTGGGAGTGAGTCTGGCACCCAGCTGTGGAGTCCTGGAGTCCCGATGAGAGACGGAGGCCCCAGGAAATCACAAAACCCTTTGGTCCGGTTCCCATGTCTCTCCTGATGCCTTCATGGTGCTTAGTCAACCCCAATTCTTATTTTTCAGTCATTCTATTTCTTCACATTTGTTGTAATTGAATTGGACTTGACCCAATTTCATTTCAGGTCCACCCTCCCACTACTCCCCGTCCCCTAGGAGCCTTGCCCTACTTCCACAGTCATTTTGAGTGGAAGGAAGAGTGATTATGGAAGCTTTTAGAGCTGTAGCTCTAGATACTGTTTGCCTGTATTGTCAGACAGAACCGGCACCACTGCCTGTCTGTGCCCACCCAGTGATCGCCAAGGGCCCTGGCATGTTAGCGGGTCAGCTCTAGAAAGGGTTCCTTCAACCTTCTTCATTGTTCTTTAAAGGACATTGAAGTCCCAAGGGAATCAGACCATTAGGGCAAAAAAATCAGCCCATTGCTATGTGAGAGCTGGGACCAGCTGCTAGTCCTTAGTCCATAGGCCAGGAGAGCTGTGTCCATGCCTGTCACCACGAGCTGGGGATCCTGTGACTCTCACATGCCTTGTGGTCCTGGGCACGTGTGTGCATGCTCATAAGCATGTACTGATACAGCTTAATAAAAATGACACAGATGCACTGTTTGTAGTAATTCCTCTTTATAGTCATTGGCAAAACCACACAACAGAGTTCCCCGGCCATGGCCCAGCTCGCCCTCCTTGGGTACAGAAGTTTGATGCAGCGGTAGGGTCCCTGGCTGTTCACAAAGCTGTCCCGGCACTGTGTGACACTCCTCCTCAGGTCCCTAGAGCCCTGGAGAGAGCAGGACAATGGTCGTCTGGGATTCGTGGTGTGCAAAACTAGGAGGTAGAGACAGGCTTGCTGCAGTCCTGGTTCCTACCAGGAGGGGACCATACTTCCTGGTTGAATGTAGGGCTGAGGAGAAGGAAGTGGGTGGGACAGGTAGGAGGTAGGAGGACCAGCCTGTTTCTAGAACCTGGGAGGGTCGCTTGGGACTCTGGTTGGTGTCTCTGTTCTACTTTCAAATTTGATAGACTCTATAATCCATATGCTGACCACAATAGCTTTTGAACATAAAATTTTTCCTTTCACAAAGCACAAAAGAAGGGTTTGTAACTTGGAAGGTAAATCCAGAATCAAAGGATTTTAGGACTGGAAAGTACGAGCCCTTGCATTTCAGATGAGGAAACCATCCTTCTCTTTGGACATGGGAGTCACCTGCAGTATCAAAACTAGATGGGGTTCTCCTGGCTCCTGGCTTTTCACACACCATTCCCTGCTCAGGGAGGGGATGGCAACGTAGCCTTATCCTCCACCAGAGCCTTTCAGGATCTGTTTCCAGGGAAAATGCCAATCCTACTTAAGAATTCTGCCCCACCCCCAACTTAAAAGATTTTGTTATCAAAGCACAACAAAGCACAAAAATCATAAGCCCACAGCTCAGTGAATTTTTACAGATGTATATGCCCATTTAACCACCACCCAGATCAAGGAGAGAATATTTCTAGTAAATCAGAAAACTTCCTTGTATCCCCTCCTAGTCAGCCCTGCCAAAGGTCGCTGGTATTCTGATTTTGTTCACCACAGTTTCTCCTGTTCTTGAACCTGATATAACGGGATCACACAGTGTGTTCTTTTGTTGAAGTTTTCAGAGGCTTTTTTTTTTTCAGTGTTTTTTCCCTTGGGGGAGGGGGTGCTTGGAGGCTCAGAGAGTCATTTTATGGGGCCTCATGGCAGTAAACAAAAATTGTAAACAAGAGTTACAAAAATTTAAATTAAGTTTCATTAAAATAACTAATATAACTAATAAAATTAGTTATTTTAACTAATATGCTAGTTAGAACTGCAAACAGGCTGGAAGCTAGGAAGTAAATTTGTTTTTACTGAGCTATAATAGACATACACTATTATATCAGCTTCAGATATATAATATAATGATTCAATATTTATATATATTGAGAAATGATCCCCACAATAAGTTTGCTTAACATCTGCCCCCATATATAGTTGATAATTCTTTTTCTTGTGATGGGATTCTTTAAGATTTTCTCTTAGCAGCTTCCAAGTATGCAGCACAGTGTTAATAGCTGTAGTCATCATGCTGTAGGTTACATCCCTGTGACGTAGGTATTTTATGACTGGAAGCTTGTATCTTTCGACTCCCTTCACCCATTTTGCCTGCTCCCACCCGTGCCTCTGGTACCCACTAGTCTGTCCTCTGTGGGGAATGTACTTGCTGTTGCTTTGTGATGTTCTAATATCCAAAAAGAGTGTGAGCTCTTGGAACATTCTAGGTCCATGGTAATTAAGCCTATGGATGCTCCCTAAATGCCTTGTCCAGACTCACCCTGTAGAATGGGTATTTATATAGAAGCGGGTTCACTTGACCCCCGTTCACTTGGTTTCCAGAGGCCTTCATCTCTTCAGCTAAGATCTACTCACCCTTGCCACCAGCTCTAGGAGGCCTGTCCATGGAGGTGGGACTATCTCCCAGGGGACACCCTCAAGGTCTGTTTGACAGATGGGTGTCTGTTGGCCTTCCCCTTGTGGTAGAAGCTTGTTCTGATCACCTAGGCTTCAGGCCAGAGGACAGTTGTTGAAGTCAGGCATCGAGTGCTAGAAATGTTGGACAATTACAATAGTGCAATTATCCACTCCCCCCCACCATTTGATATGTCTTAAACAGTGATGAGAATGGAAAGGAGGAATTATTCCCAATGGAAGACCTTATCTCACGGTTCCGTGCCAATATTATTACCAACGGAACAAGGGCTTTTGAAGAAGAGAAGTGGAATGAGATTTCAATTGGTTCCTTGCGTTTCCAGGTGAGCTGGGGGAAGTTCGGTTCCTTCCTCAAGGGTTGCGAATGGAAACTGACCTCTATCTGAGGCCAGGAGGGTGGTAGGCGGGAAACCCTCCCTGGCTTTGACTCTGCCCTGCCAAACTCCAACAAGAGGGTTTGTGACATCTGCATTCTGGGACTCCCTCTGGAAGGACCCAGGGCTTATTTCCCACGAGGGTGGCAGTAGTCCCTTCCATGGGGTAGAGAAAATATGTAGCGTACTGGTGATTGTGGGCTCAGTGCCTCCTCACCGCATCACTGTGTTTAGGCCTAAACTCTGTTTTCTTAGAATGCTTGTGTCCATGAGAACTTTATCCTCTTGGAAATTGTTGGACTTTCCTGCCATCCAGGGCTTGTGGAGGAAGACCCAGACACTTGATGGTCCCTCAGTGCCCACAGCCACTTCACCTTCTTCCCTCACTCTGCCTTCTGGCCTTGCCAGCCCTTGTGGAGGAACTTGTCTTCAGAGGCAAAGCCATGGCCTGCCCTCTCTACGCAGCCTCTGAGCTCCCCAAATCGTGTGGGATGGGAGGAAGTCTTAGGCTAAAACCTGCATTCTTCCTTGGAGCCAATGAGGGCCCCTGAGACCTGAGCCCTCTGACCTCTCCAGTGTCTGGGAGCTCACCAGCCCTCCCCCAGCCTGCCATACGGCCCTTCTCTCCATTTCCTAAATGTGCCATGCTTCCTGTCTCAGTGCCTTTGCTCCTGCTGTCCCTTCTGCCCGGCACATTCTTCCTGTGGCCACTTAGGGCCTCCACTCAGATGTCCCCTCCTTGGGGAAGGTTTGACTCTGCATGGTGCCTGTGTATTCTTTCAGAGCACACAAGGAGGGTGGCCGAAGTATGTTTGGTTTCCTGCTGTCCCTCTAAAGCCCAGAACAGTCCTGGTCTGGAGTCATGCTCAGGAGCTGTTGAGAGAATGAGTCGACAGGAAAGATAAGGAAGAGCCAGGGACGGAAGAATGGGTTGTCTGCAGGGAATGTGCTCTGTTCTTAGTGGGGGGTGAAACGATTTTGATAGGAGTGTTATTATTCGATGGTATAAGTGGCTGTCATGGGGCCACCCTGTGTCCCCACTCTGCATTTGGAAGGAATAGCACTATAATATCCAGAAAAGCAGGAAACAAGCACTGAAATCTTTACTGAAGAATGCCAGAGGTCTGAGGTTTTGGAGGGCAGTTGAATTGCATGGCACAAAAAAGTCCTAAAGAATTTCTTTTATTCATTTAACTCCCCAAAGTTCCTCTTATCCTGGCAGCCACTCCCTCTTGAAGAAAGCAATCTCTTCTCTGTCTGACATTCACTCCCATGGACCTGTCTCTGGCACCAACCTCCCCCCCTCCCACCCCCCTCATCCCTGCCTCCCAACCTCCTCTTCTCCTTCTTATTTCCCATTGCTGGGTCCCTGCTGTGTCTTTAAAACACTTGCTCTCACGTATCCTGCCTGATACCAAACAGGCATTAATCTATGGTGTTTGATAAATGGAGAGAAGGAGGGAGAAATAAAGGAAGAAAAGAAGAAAGTGAAAGAACTTGAACTAGCTTACTTTCACAGTGACAATGAGTCCTGAAAACAAGAACACCTGTGCCTCTTCAGGTACTCGGGGACAGAAATACAGGAAAGAGTCTTTTTTTTTTTTTTTGTAGGCCTCAGATCTTTATTTTTTCTCTCCTTCATCCTCTCGTCACCTCTGTGTGCATTCCCCACATCTGTGAATCTTGTATCTGGGCACGGTTTCATCACTTTCCCTCTTGTTTGTTAACTGTGTCTGTCACTCCAGAGTGTGCATACCGTTCCTGAGATGAAGCAGCAGACTAGAAGCATTGCAAAATTTACATAACAACGACTGATAATCCTTAGCCTTTGATTCGAAAATCTGAGGTGTTTCTTGCTTACTCTCTTAGCCAGGGACCAATCTGTTTGCCTTTTGGCATTTTAGTAGTAATTTTAGACATTCAGGTCTTTCTCCTTATCCTAGGTGACCTTACAATAAATGGAGTGTTACTAATAAGTATGACAAGACTGTCAGTATGAGTAGGGTGATCCCAAATCCCTCCTAATCCCTAAATCTCCCCAATAAAGGAGATAATACTCCAGACTAAGAATTTTATGTTTCTACCTCCTCGATTTCTCTTGGCTATTTGTGTTCTTACTTTTTTTTTTTAAATTAACATATAATGTATTATTTGCTTCACAGGTGCACCTCCTCGATTTCTCTTGGCTATTTGTGTTCTTACTTTTTTTTTTTAAATTAACATATAATGTATTATTTGCTTCACAGGTGCAGGTCTGTGAATTATCAGGCTTACACACTTCACAGCGCTCACCATAGCACATACCCTCCCCAAAGTCCATCATGCAGCCACTCTATTCCCCTCCTCCACCCCACAGAAACCCTCAGTTTGTTTCATGAGATCAAGAGTCTCTTACGGTTTGTCTCCCTCCCCAGTCCCATCTTGTTTCATTTTTTTCCCTCCCTACCCCCTATGACCCCCAACCCTGCCTCTCAAGTTTATAGGAAAGAGTCTTTAAGAAACTTTCCTGAAATGCTTTGCTTTTTTTTTTAGGTCACTGCTCTTAATAAACATTCACTAGTAAAAGTGAAAATATGCCAGTCCTTTGGCCCAATACTCTCACTGGCAGAAGTCTATTCCATAAAATACAGTCATATAGGCGTGCAGAGCAATATTACAATCTTGCTTATTGTAGTGCTTTTATAAATATGAAAAACTGGAGGACATCCTGTGTATCTACAAAAGGGAGATTGGTTAAATAAGTTGTTGCTATATTTATACAATGTAGTCTTGTGTAGGCACTAAAAAGTAGCAACTGTAGTTAGTACTGTGTCTTCTAAAAACTAACTGCTTAAAGGACGTTTGCTGATGCTAGCCCTGAAGCGGAGGCTGTTGGCAACGCAAAAGATTTAGCACATCTCTTTTGGAAAGTAATTTGTCCCTGGGGATCATCAAGTCATTAAAACATTGATACCTGTTGCCTCTATATTTAGGGTAAATTTAGAATCTCATTTAAAGAGACCAACGCCAAAAAATGTTAAACGGCAAAGAAGGTTATGTGGATTAAGATCTTTATCACAATATCAGTGACAAGAGCAAAGAATTAGAAACTGTTTACATGGCTTCATAGAATAATAGGGAACATCAGTCCCCAGGAATGCCAGGCATCGTGGCAAAGCCCAAGAATGGGGTCGTTTCTGAGTACACACATGGGAGGGTGTCCAATATGTATCGTGAAGTCATGCCAACAGGGAGGGCACGAGGTGGCCTCTAAGAGCCCAGGGAATGTCCTGCTGTAAGCCAGAGTCCAGAGCAAACTTACAGCCTTGCTAGCAGCTGCTTGCCAATGGGGACAGAGAGGGAGGCCACTGCTGAGTGTTTTCTCTTCTAATTCTTTTTTTAAGATTTTATTTATTTATTTGAAAGAGAGTGAGAAAGCACACGCAGTGGGGAGCAACAGGCAGAGGGAGAGGAATAAGCAGGCTCCCCATCGGGCAGGGAGCCCCATGCTGGGCTCAATCCTTCTACCCCAGACCTGAGGATCATGACCTGAGCCGAAGGCAGACGTTTAACCAACTGAACCACCCAGGAGCTCCTCTTTTAATTCTTAAAGCTTCTGTATCATTTGAGTTATTTTTCAAAGAACATGTATCCTTGTAAACAATTTTTTAAAAAGATTTTATTTATTTATTTGACAGACAGAGATTAAAAGTAGGCAGAGAGGCAGGCAGAGAGAGAGAGGAGGAAGCAGGCTCCCTGCTGAGCAGAGAGCCTCATATGGGACTCAATCCCAGAACCCTGGGGTCAGGTTCCCCATTATAAACAATTAAAAAAAAAAATCCCAATGGATAAAAGAGTACTAGAAAAAAAAAGTTTAAAATGACAATGCTTTAAGAAAATTGATTTCTTTGTCTTGGTGTTATAAAAAAGTACCTGGAAAATATCTTTCCTTCTGCCAGTTTGAGAAACTGTTTTAAGAGGGTCTTTTTACCAAAGTGACAGGATTTTTACTTGAAGTGTTGTCTGTTGGGTGGGGCCCCCCGGTCCCAGGGCTGGTGGGATATCCCTTCTGTGGGATGACTTCTCCTTCTCCTCCTCCTCCTCCTCCTCCTTCTCCTCCTCCTTCTCCTCCTCCTTCTCCTCCTCCTCCTTCTCCTCCTCCTCCTTCTCCTTCTCCTCCTTCTCCTCCTCCTTCTTCTTCTTCTCCCTCCTCTTCTTCTTCTTCTCCCTCCTCCTCTTCTTCTCCCTCCCCTTCTCCCTCTCCTCCTCCTTCTCCTTCTCCTTCTTCTCATATAATGTATTATTAGCCCCAGGGGTACAGGTGTGTGAATCATCAGGCTTACACACTTCACAGCACTCCCCATAGCACATACCCTCCCCAGTATCCATCACCCAGCCACCCTATCCCCCACCCCCCCACCCCCTAGCAACCCTCAGTTTGTTTTGTGAGATTAAGAGTCTCATGGTTTGTCTCCCTCCTGATCCCATCTTGTTTCATTTTTTTCCTTTCCTACCCCCACAACCCCCATCCTGCCTTTCAAATTCCTCATATCAGAGAGATCATATGATAATTGTCTTTCTCTGAATAACTTATTTCACTCAGCTTAATACCCTCTAGTTCCATCCACGTCTTTGCAAATGGCAAGATTTCGTTTCTTTTGATGGCTGCACACTATTCCATTGTGTGTGTGTGTATACACACACACACACACACATATATATATACATACACACACATATATACCATATCTTCTTTATCCATTCATCTGTTGATGGACATCTAGGTTCTTTCCATAGTTGTTTGGCTATTGTGGACATCACTGCTATAAACATTGGGGTGCATGTGCCCCTTCGGATCACTACATTTGTATCTTTAGGGTAAATACCCAGTAGTGCGATTACTGGATTGTAGGGTAGCTCTATTTTCAACTTTTTGAAGAACCTCCATGCTGTTTTCCAGAGTGGCTGTACCAGCCTGCATTCCCACCAACAGTGTAGGAGGGTTCCCCTTTTTCCACATCACCAACACCTGTTGTTTCCTGACTGGTTAATTTTAGCCCTTCTGACCTGTGTGAGGTGGTATCTCATTGTGGTTTTGATTTGTATTTCCCGGATGCCAAGTGATATTGAACACCTTTTCATAAGTCTGTTGGCCATCTGGATGTCTTCTTTGCAGAAATGTCTGTTCAGGTCTTCTGCCCATTTCTTGATTGGATTATTTGTTCTTTGGGTGTTGAGTTTGATAAGTTTTTCATATATTTTGGATACTAGCCCTTTATCTGATATGTCATTTGAAAATATCTCCTCCCATTCTATCAGTTGTCTTTTGGTTTTGTTGACTGTTTCCTTTGCTATGCAAACACCTTTGATCTTGATGAAGTCCCAACAGCTCATTTTGCCCTTGCTTCCCTTGCCGTTGGCAATGTTTCCAGGAAGCAATTGCTGTGGCTGAGGTCGAAGAGGTGGCTGCCTGTGTTCTCCTCAAGGATTTTGATGGATTCCTGTCTCACATTGAGGTCTTTCATCCATTTTGAGTCTATTTTTGTGTGTGGTGTAAGGAAATGGTCAGTTTCATTCTTCTGCATGTGGCTGTCCAATTTTCCCAACACCATTTGTTGAAGAGACTTTCTTTGTTCCATTGGACAGTCTTTCCTGCTTTGTTGAAGATTAGTTGACCATAGAGTTGAGGGTCTATTTCTGGGCTCTCTATTCTGTTCCATTCATCTATATGTCTGTTTTTTGTGCCAGTACCATACTGTCTTGATGATTATAGCTTTGTGATAGAGCTTGAAGTCTGGAATTGTGATGCCTTCAACTTTGGTTTTCTTTTTCAACATTCCTCTGGCTATTCAGGGTCTTTTCTGGTTCCATATACATTTTAGGTTTATTTGTTCCATTTCTTTGAAAAAAATGGATGGGATTTTGATAGGGATTGCATTAAATGTGTAGATTGCTTTAGGTAGCATAGACATTTTCACAATATTTGTTCTTCCAATCCATGAGAATGCAACATTTTTCCATTTCTTTGTGTCTTCCTCAATTTTTTCCCAAATATTTTGTACTTTTTTGAGTATAGATTCTTGGCCTCTTTGGTTAGGTTTATTCCTAGGTATCTTATGGTTTTGGGTGCAATTGTAAATGGGATCGACTCCTTAATTTCTCTTTCTTCTGTCTTGTTGTTGGTATATATAAATGCAACTGATTTCTGTGCATTGATTTTATATCCTGCCACTTCACTGAATTCCTGTATGAGTTCTAGCAGGACTCGAGAATCGAGTCTTTGGAATCGAGTCTTTTGGAATCGAGTTTTTTAGGTTTTTCACATAAAGTATCATATCATCTGCAAAGCGTGAAAGTTTGACTTCTTCTTTGCCAATTTGGATGCTTTTAATTTCTTTTTGTTGTCTGATTGCTGAGGCTAGGACTTCTAGTACTATGTTGAATAGCAGTGGTGATAGTGGACATCCCTGCCATATTCCTGATCTTAGTGGAAAAGCTCTCAGTTTTTTCCTGTTTAGAATGATATTCACTGTGGGTTTTTCATAGATGGCTTTGAAGATATTGAGGTATGTACCCTTTATCCTTATACTTTGAAGAGTTTTGATCAAGAAAGGATGCTGTACTTTGTCAAATGCTTTTTCAGCATCTATTGAGGGTATCATATGGTTCTTGTTCTTTCTTTTATTGATGTATTGTATCACATTGATTGACTTGTGGATATTGAACCAAACTTGCAGCCCAGGAATAAATGCCACTTGGTCGTGATGAATAATCCTTTTAATGTACTGTTGGATCCTATTGGCTAGTATTTTGGTGAGAATTTTTGTATCTGTGTTCATCAGGGATATTGGTCTGTAATTCTCCTTTTTGACGGGGTCTTTGTCTGGTTTGGGGATCAAGGTAATGCTGGCCTCGTAAAATGAGTTTGTCACTTTTTCTTCCATTTCTATTTTTTGGAACAGTTTCAGATGAATAGGTATTAATCTTCTTTAAATGTCTGATGGAATTCCCTTGGGAAGCCATCTGGCCCTGGACTCTTGTTTGTTGGGAGATTTTTGATGGCTGCTTCAATCTCATTACTGGTTATGGGTCTGTTTAGGTTTTCTGTTTCTTCCTGGTTCAGCTATGGTAGTTTATATGTCTCTAGGAATGCATCCATTTCTTCCAGATTGTCAAATTTGTTGGCGTAGAGTTGCTCATAATATGTTCTTATAATTGTTTGTATTTCTTTGGTGTTGGTTGTGATCTCTCCTCTATCATTCATGATTTTAGTAATTTGGGTCCTTTCTATTTTCTTTTTGATAAGTCTGGCCAGGGGTTTATCAATCTAATTAATTCTTTCAAAGAACCAGGTCCCAGTTTCGTTGATCTCTTCTACCATTCTTTTGGTTTCTATTTCACTGATTTCTTCTCTGATCTTTATTATTTCTCTTCTCTTGCTGGGTTTATGCTTTCTTTGCTGTTCTTTCTCCAGCTCCTTTAGGTATAGGTATAGGTTGTGTACTTGAGACCTTTCTTGTTTCTTGAGAAAGGCTTGTATTGCTCTATACTTTCCTCTCAGGACTGCCTTTGCTGGGGACACCTCTTCTGAGGGACATGGCTCACAGCCTCAGAGGGGTCCTGGCCTGGGAATCATAATATTCTAGGCAGAGAAAATAGAGTGTTCTGTCCTTGATCCTGGAGGGTTTAGTCTTCTGATCTTATGGAAGTCTTATTCCATCTGAGGGATTATTATGTATAATCATGAGAGCTTCCACATTTGAGAATAACTAAGTGCCAGGTCTGGGCTTTGTATCCTAGAAATAGTATCTGGAATCCTCACCGAATCAAGCTAAGGGGCTGGATGATGAAATGAGGCTTTGAGAGGTGGTAAGTCTGCCCGGGATCAGGGCCAGTGCTGGGCAGAGCCCCATACAACACTCCCTCACTGCTTATGGAGGCCTGTGCATCCTGACTTTGGTACCACAGTGAGGTTATATTTCCTCTGGCTTGGTGCCCACCAGCTAGAAGGAGAGCAATCAGAACAGGCCAAGACACATCCACATTTAGTTGTTTCTGGTTTTAGTGCATACTTTGTGTTTGCCCATGAGTGAGCAGAGATCTGAAGGAGAAAATCAAGTGCCTTTGCCCTTTTTATATGTGCAAAAAAAAGAAGCATTTTGTCACTGCTGAGTGCATACTTTCTTTTTTTGTGTTAACATTTATGGGAGATTTTGTCGTTGTAGGGCAATTCATGCTCATGACAGACAAATGGACATTCTACCATATGGTATGACCCCTGTTAAGACACTGTATATGCATTTATATATATACATATATACATATGCCTATATATATGTATATATATATATAAATATGAATGCACATGTGATTTTGTTTCCTACTTATCTCAGTTATAAACATAAATACTTCCCCTTTTATTTAAAGCCCTTTCTAGATTAATTTTAATACCTGCATGAAACATACATGGAGTGTGGCCATTCTTCTCTACTGTTTGATGTTTAAGATACTCCCAGATTTCCCCTACTACACATAATGTGAGAACGATCCTTGTACATGAATCTTTGTACTTGTGATTCATTTCTTTTCTTTTCTAAAGATTTATTTATTTGAGAGAAAGTACAGTCACACCCAGCTTCCTCCCTGCCCAGCGGGAGTGTCTGGTCACTTTCATGGAAATGCTGTCTTTTCCCTTCTCACCTGCCAGATTTCAGGGCCTTGTCACAGATGCCAGATGATTTGCATCGACCAGCAAACAGGGCAGCGAAACCAAAATGTTTTCCAAAAACTTTCTGAAAGTCGTGAGAGAAAGGTAAGCATGATTGCAAGCTATGACGCCTGTTTTAAGATCCTGGCTTTTTATCCACTCCAGAACTGTAGTTCTGAGTAATAGTGCTGAGTATGTTTTAGAAGTGGGAAGACCTTCTATGACTGATGGGTTACCATTAAGATTCTGACCTCTTCACAGCACCATCTTGTTTTTCCTTTCCCTCCATTTCCTTACCTTTTTGAGTCTTATAATGTGTATTTTTGGTACTCTCAAATTTCAGTGAAGAGATATGGGGTACAAATAAGAAATGAGTAAATAAGCAAAGTAATTTTATTGTCTTGATCATTATTTTCTTCACCATGGATGTGTCATGAGCATAAAATGCCCTCTAGTGAGTAGAGTAGCTGCACAGACAAATTCAGTAAATTTCACTCTCAGAAGCCCTGTAAGATGTCTTCTTGAGGTTTCCTATGACCCAATGTTGTTTTTGTGGCTGCCAGATGATAGAAATTGAACTACTAACAGACTGATTCTTTAGGAAGAGCTATGTCTAGGCTAGAACTTTCTGGCTTGTTTGTTTGTTTTTGCCAAGAATTCTAGGAAGCCAGGTAAGCAGTCAGGCTGCATGGAGCATTTTTTGAACATTAACTGAAATAATGTGAATATTACTCTCTCTCCAGTAATAAATTAGAAGAGTAACTCATGGTAAATGTTCTGCCCTGTTTCCTGTGTTTGTTTCATAGAATGTTTGTTTCATAGTATGTAACTTTGTTGGTGTCATAGTGTATAACTGCCACAGTCTCCCTATGGATGCAGGATAGATATGGTCTGCACTTGAGTATTTTACCAAGTGTCTGTTCACTCAGTGAAAGCAGACTGTGTCACCTGGGGGTGTGGGGACCTTGAGGCTGCACCATGCAAAGTGCCTGGGGAGGGGATGGGTGGGCCCAAATACTGTGGGGCGTGGAAGGAAATAGTACTTCTTAGAATCACTGTAATTCCCATGTGCACACATTTTTTTTTAAAGTAATTTTTGGAATAATTTTGGATTTACAGATAAAGTGCAAAGAGACTACAGAGAGTTCATGTGTACCCTTCACCCATATGTGCACAAATCTTTAGGAATTAATTTGGCCTCAGCCCCCTAGCCTGGGGCCTAGAACACGGGGGCATCCAGCTGATGTTATTACAATGGCTGGGTCTGGGAGCACATCGCATGCTCCAAAGGGTCCTTATGGCTCACTTGCATTGATGGAAAACTTGGAGTAGACTCACACAATTCTGTATTTTGGACCTTCCGTCTTTATTCTAGAGAGTTTGGAGAACGTAACCTACACCACATTTTTTTTTTTAAAAATCACATCAAAGAAAATGCAGAATTTTGCTATTTTCACAAGATAGTTTTTACATCAGGGAACAGAGCAGAAATTGGTCTGGCAGAGGTCAGAAGCAGAGAGCGAGCGGGTTTCAGGCCCCCCTACCAGCAGGTCAGGGTATATAGGAAGGAGGAAAAAAGGATGGGTCCAGCCATTAACAGATGTGGGGTGACTGTTGGGAAAGGATAATATGTATGTATATATGTATTTGTTTATTTTTAAGAAAGAGAGAGCATGTGTATGGGTACATGCAAGTAGGGGTGTGTGTGTGTGGTGAGAGGGGCAGAAGGAGAGGGAGAGAGATAATCCCAAGCAGAGTCCACACTCACTGTGGAGCCCCATGCAGGGCTTGATCTCACCATCATCAACTCTGAAATCAAGAGTCAGGCATTTAACTGAGTCACCCAGGCACCCTGGGAAAGGAGATTTTATTTTATTATTATTTTAAAAGATTTTAATTATTTATTTGACACCGGGAAAGAGCATACAAGCACGGGGAGTGGGAAAGGGAGAAGCAGGCTCCCCACTGAGCAGGGAGCCCCATGTGGGGCCTGATCCAAGGACCTGGGGATCATGACCTGAGCTGAAGGCAGATACTTAACCTACTGAGCCACCCAAGAGCCCTGGGAAAGGACATTTTAAATGAGAATCTTTGGTGCCTGAAATTGGGATTCCTGTTTCTCATTATATTCTAGGACATGTCTTTGAAGATTTGACTTGATTTTAATTGAGCATTATTATTTACAAAATTTTTCAACTGCTAAAATAATCTAGCTTGTTGCTGCTATCTTGTTCACAGGTGAACTTTGGAGTGTACCTGATGCATATGTCTCTGGACTTGTCTTCCCCACGTTTCCTGTCTGTAGGATCTCAGGTGCTCCCTGTGTTGAAAGAAAATGCAGAGCACCATGATTTACCTGCTTCTGACTAACATCAAGATGTTACCTCCTAAAACGTTTTTTCAGCATAAATTAAAATTTCTCTTTTACAACTCTGACTACTTTTATTCAGATTGGCACATGGCTCAGTAGACTGCCATCTTTTGAACAAGGAGAGTTCTCTTGGAGGCAGAGGGAGCTCTTGTAGGCTTCCTCTAACTCCTGCTCTCCCTGTGTGCCCTGCCAGGCTCAGGAGGCCTGTTCTGAGGCCTCTGTGCTCTGTGAAGCAAACACAGCCCCAGAGCTGTATTTCACCCAGCAACTTTCCCCTATGTGTTTGAAGTAGGATAACTCTAATTTGATAGGGTTTTTTTTTTTTAGATTTTTATTTATTTATTTGAGAGAGAAAGAGAATGAGCAGGGGGAGGGGCAAAGGGAGAGGGAGAAACAGACTCCCTGCTGAGTAGGGACCCGGCATAGGGGTCTATCCATAACCCTGGGATCATGACCTGAGTAGCAGACACTTAACTAACTGAGCTATCCAGACACCCCCACCCCAAGTATTTTATGATGCTATTGAAAGTGGAATTGTTTTCCTTACTTCCTTTTCAGATGGTTTATTTTTAGTGTATACAAATGCAGCTGATTTTTGTATGTTAACTTTGTATCCTGCAACTTTACTAAATTCACTTATTCTAACGGATTTTTAATGGAATCTTTAGGATTTTCTGTATATAAGATGATGTCCTCTCTAAACAGGGATACTTTTACTTCTGCCTTTCCAATTTATATCTATTTATTGCCTAATTGCTCTGGCAAGGCCCATTAAGACTGTGTTGAATGGACGTGGCAAGAGTGAGTGTTCTTACTTTGTAGGAACTTTCAGTTTTTCACCATTGAGCATGGTTTTAGCTGTGGGCCTTTACCCTGTTGAGATATGCTCCTTCTACTCCCAGTTTGTTGAGAGTTTTTATCATGAAAGGGTGTTACATTTTGTTAAATGCTTTTAATGCATCTATTTAGATATGATTTTTAGCTATCAGATTTTTAATATATTGCATTAACAGATTTTTATACGTTGAATAGTGCTTGCACTCAAGGGATAAATCCCACTTGGTCATGGGGCATGATCCTTTTAACGTGCTAATGGATTCATTTTGCCAGTATTTTGTTGAGGTATTTTGCATCTTTATTCATTAGGGATATCATCCTATAGCTTTCTTGTGGTGTCTTTGTTTGTCTTGGGTCAAAGTAATGGTGGCATCTGTGAGTTTGGAAGTGCCCCCTCCTCTTCATTTTTTGGGAGCAGTTTGCAAAGGATTGGCTTTAATTCTTCTTTTAAATGTTTGTTAGGATTTACCAGTGAAGCTGTCTGGTCCTGGGCTTTTCTCTATTGGGAGGTTTGTCGATTATTGATTCAATATCTGTATTTGTTATAGGTCTTTCCAGACTTGGTATTTCTTCATGATTTACACTCAGGTGTATGTTTCCAGGAATTTACCCACGTCTTCTAGGATCTCCATTTCGTTGGAGTGTAATTGTTCATAGCAGTCTTTTATGATCCCTTTTATTTCTGTGCCATCAGTTGTAATGGTTCTTCTTTCCTTCTGATTTTAGTTGAATCCTCTTTTTCCCCTGTAGCCTAGCGAAGGGTTTATCAATTTGGTTTATCCTTTCAAAAAACCCAACTCTTAATTTTGTTGATTTTTTTCCTGGTGTTTATTTTCTTTTTGTTTTTTAAGATTTTATTTATTTGAGAGAGAGAAAGAGAGAGAGAGAGCTAAAGAGAGCATGAGTGGAGGGTGAGGGACAGGGGGAGAGGGAGACGGACACACATGCCATTTTGTGACACTCAGCAGGGAGACTCCCTGCTGAGCAGGTAGCCCTACTCTGGGCTCCATCCCAGGGCCCCAGGATCATGACCTGAGCTGAAGGCAGATGCTTAACCACTGAGCCACCCTGGCACCCTGTTTTTCTATTTCATTTATTTCTCTTCTAGTCTTATTTCCTTCTTTGTGCTAACTTTGGGCTTTTTTGCTCTTTTCTAGCTTCTTGGGGTGTAAAGTTATGAAACCATATTGTTTACTAAACAAATTGCTTTGATTTGATACAAGTAAAAACATTATTTAAAAAAAAGGCGGGGGGCGCCTGTGTGGCTCAGTGGGTTAAAGCCTCTGCCTTCGGCTCAGGTCATGATCTCAGGGTCCTGGGATCATCCCGCATCAGGTTCTCT
Source organism: Meles meles (assembly GCF_922984935.1). Classification (NCBI taxonomy): domain Eukaryota; kingdom Metazoa; phylum Chordata; class Mammalia; order Carnivora; family Mustelidae; genus Meles; species Meles meles. Next base: position 59,506,911 of record NC_060077.1, read on the forward strand.
GCTCAGCAGGGAGCCTGCTTCCTCCTCTCTCTCTCTCTCTCTCTCTCTGCCTGCCTCTCTGCCTACTTGTAAAACAAATAAAATATAAAAAAAAAAAAGTCCCACTCCTGATCTGTGGCGGCTACTGTGTGCCTCCCCCTGCATCGGATGCAATCGGGAGGAAAGGAAAAGCTAGGTTCTGTATTCATAAGCTTGGTGGTTCCTATCAGAGGATCCTGACATGCTGCTTTGATGGTGGCCCAAGGGTTAGGGGCACATCTGGGAGTGTGGCCTGGGGCGGGGGCGGGGTGGGGCAGAAGGGAATGCTCTGCAAAGCTGGTCAGGACAGTGACCATCTCCTCTGTGTGACAGAAAGCGACCATGTCCACTCCCACTCACTTTTCTCTTTGGCCTTCGGTACCTTTGGCAAGGGAAAGAGATGAAAAGACCATTTTGTGACATGCCCCAAACTTCCAGCAGCAGGGAGAGAAGTTAAGCCCTGCAAGGCCGGCTCTGGTGAATGCCTTTTGCTCTCTAAAGTGACCCTGCCCTGACCAGAAGAAGCCATGGGGACCAAGGGTGCTCCATTGTTCTCAGCTTTCAATTATGCAGGTGGGAGGTGGAGAGCAGCCAGGGAGAGCACAGGCAGAGGGGATCCAGTCATGCAGGGACCCACCGCTAGACAATGCTAGTGGGCACCTGAGTGCTCTGAGCAAGGTGCCTGCTGGGCCCCTGGGAGGGGATAAAACCTTCACCAGGCAGGTGGAGTTCTGAGCACCCACTGCCCCCATATTTTTGAGAAAGGCTAAGGCTCTTCTAGCTGCAGGGAGAGTTCAGGGCACAAGGGAAGTGGGAAGAAAGCTGGCATACCCTTTCTAGGTTGTCTTTGTCCAATTCACCTGTTTTATGCCGACAGAATTAACTTCTATGTATCTCACCTGGCAAACCCCCAAATTAGTCATAGCGAACCTTATTCTATAGAGCAAACTATTGAACAGATCTAAGTCTCATCGGAAAAGTGAGGAAAAGCACAAAACTTACTTCAGAGATTTAAGAATTAAAGGAAACGTTCGTATTTAGCACAATGTCCCAAAATAATTATGCCAAGTAAGCCACGTCTACCATCTAGCGGCAGCATTCAGTAATGGCAGATTTTGTTATTTAAAGAAGGATTAAAAACTAGTTCAGGTTGGGTGGTCAAGTCCCAAAGGATGGCATATATTAGCATGTTTTTCTCTGCCCAGCTTCCTTAGTGGGAGCTCCAGAAAACTTTTCATTATTGATGTTGGAATTCTTTAAAAGTTAGTTCCTTAATTATTTCTTGGTCAGGTTAATGAAAAAAAAAAAGATTTTATTTGGGGCACCTGGGTGACTCAGTTGGTTAAGTTTTTGCCTTCGGCTCAGGTCATGATCCCAGGGTCCTGGAATCAAGTCCCACATCGGGCTCCCTGCTCTGCGGGAAGTCTGCTTCTCCCTCTCCCTCTGCCTACCACTCCCCTTGCTTCTGCTCTATCAATCTCTGTCAAATAAATAAATAAATAAAAATCTTTAAAAAAAAAGATTGTATTTATTATTTATTTATTAGGCAGAGATCACAAATAGGCAGAGAGGCAAGCAGAGCGAGAGGAGGAAGCAGGCTCCCCGCTGAGCAGAGAGCCCGATGCAGGGCTCGATCCCAGGACTCTGGGATCATTACCTGAGCCGAAGGCAGAGGCTTTAACCCACTGAGCCACCCAGGCTCCCCAAGATTGTATTTATTTGTATATTTTAGAGAGCACACATGGTGGGGGAGGAGGGGTACACAGAGTGGGAGAGAATCTCAAGCAGACCCTGCACTGAGCATAGAGCCCTATGGGGGTCAAGCCCACGACCCTGAGATTATGGCCTGAGCCGGGTCAGATGAATTTTCTGCTGGCATGGCATCAATCATTCTTTTGGAGTCTCCTATTTTCTTGGGATTTTTTAAAAAAACTAAGCTGCTTTGAATTGGCTCTTTTGTCAAGTAGATCTCTTCTGTCTTTTTCTTTGTCTCTGTCTACCTGCCTGCCTGTCTGGCTGTCTCCCTCTCTCAAGTTTTAATATATAGAAACTGTACTCAACAGCAGGCCTAGGTTTTGTGTGCGTGAGGCTTGCACACCTTAAAAAAAGATTTCTTTTCCTTAAGAAAAGAATGCAAAATAAACATTAGGTACAAAAAGGGATGTAAACTTGCATGTGATAGGAAAGGGCTTTGAAGGGCGTCTGTGCAAGTGAGAGGCTTCAGCGTTGTGACTTTTGCAAGCGATCCTCCTTTGCTCGGTTTGTCTGCTGCTCTCCTTTGCCGATGCAACTCAGACTCTCAAGGGTTACATTGTTCCTGCTTTTTGCAGTTTACAGCATAAACCATGTTTTATTCACTTTCTAAAATAAACAGCCACGTGAAGACCTGTCCTGGTTTTTTCTCCCCAACCTGTTGCTGGAAACTAATTGTGTCATTATCACTCTGAGACAGTGACTTGCCTGGGATACTGCCTGCTCTGGTTCAGGCCAGGACCTGAGATTTCCTTCCCACATGGGTGTCTGAGCTCACTGTTGCCAGGAGTTATTGTTATGGACTGAATGGTTTTGTCTCCCCCAAATACATGTGTTGAAGCTTAACCCCCAATGTGATGGCATTAGGACTGGAGGCCTTTCGGAGGCATGAGAAAAGAGTCCTCACGAATAGGACTAGTGCCCTTATAGAAGAGACCTCAGCGAGCTTCCTCTCTCCTTCTGTCATGTGAGGACACGGCGAGAAGATGGCCATCTGTGAACCAGGGAGTAAGATCTTACCAGACACCAAACCTGCCAGCACCTTGTTCTTTGACTTCTAGTCTCCACAAGTATAAGAAATAAATTTCTGTTGTTTTTTTGCCACTCGGTCTGGGATATTTTGTTATAGCTGCCTGAATGGCCTTAGACACATGCATAGTAATCAGGAAGTATTACTGTCATAGGGACAAGGAAATATCATATCCTGTTTATCCATAATCTGGTAAAATACATGTTTTTGGTTTTTGTTTGTTTTTTTTTTGTTGTTGTTGTTGCTTTTTGAAGCTAACTAGGTAATTAAGACTTTTTAAGCAGGAAAGATGCAGTCAACTTATGGAGAAGGATTGGGAATTGGACACTCAGGACCCTTCTACCCCTCCACTATTGCTTTCCAGCAGGTGAAGTCAATGCACACTTTTTGTATTCTATGGTTTAGTCTAAACATTTGGCATACTTCAAAATGGTCTTCATAAAGTTAAGTGGGTGCATTGTTGCATTTATGTATTATAAGTGATTAAAATATACCCCTACTGAAAGATATGTTTCTGATTTTAATTTTATAAGTAAGATTGGAATATATTCTGCTTTTAAACATAACTATTCATGTATTTACTTATTCTCTTATTTTTGCTTCTGCTAGATTATTCTCGAGGAACCTGAGTGGGATTCCAGGACAATAGCTATGAAGATATTGCTGAGTATAGTCATAACAGTTTCCAATAGAAATGCACCAGTTTATAACTGTTAGAATTTCAATAACATGCTGGCCCAGCCATTGCGGGTTCCCCAGTCTTGGGCTCCCAGGTGCTTCCGTGAAAAATATATTCTTTCCCCCCTGGTATAGCCCCTTACGTTTATGGCTACTTGTTAGTTCCAGGAGGAGCAGGCATAGTCTGAAGGAAATGAGCCAGAGTGGCTTAAGGATTTAGAGAAAGCAGTAGTGTGTCCAGCAAGGGAAGTGGGGAGATTAAGGGAAACTCTGCAGAGTGAACAAGTGACCCCACCCCCTTCCCCCACTCACCCCAGAAAGTGAGCTGAGGAGGCAGAAAGATGCAGGTCCAATTTCAACATACATAGGGCCTTGGGCGAAGTTCAAATGGGGGCCCATATGCCATGTGTCTACATATTTAAAATTCATAAGTCAATCAAAATGTTAAGTAAGATGTGTTCAACCAACTTTGACAAATACATCTTTATAACAAGTGAGAAGGACAGATGTGAATTTAGTATTCTGACTCCTTGGCACTCTGCACAAGAATAGGATGATGTAAGGAGAGCTGGCCCAGCCCCTGGTTGCGAGCCATGAACCCTTTTTCTTCTCAGCCCTGAGCTATGAACCCCAGATGTGTGGACACCTGATCTCATAGAGCTAAATTCTGCCTGTGCTCCACTGCAAACAGCCACTCTTAACCTCATCTCGGGCCTTGGGGTGCCTTTCAGGAAAAAGCACACACAGACCTTGGAAATATGTTCAGTGTCATTTGGGCAGGGGATTCTGTGATCCCAGGTCCCTGGAGAAGAATCTAGAAAGAGAGGAGCCAGGTGGGCATGGACTCTTGGTGCTATGGTTTCCTTGACCTTTAGGGAGGGGTGGGTAGAGTGAGGCCCTCTTAGCATGGAGGCTAAGACAGAGGCCCCTCTTGCTCTGGGTCAAGGGTAGTACTGGTAAGAAATAAAGTTGACTACCCCACAGAAGACCCAAAGATACTCAAGGAAAAATCCATTTGCCTACCAGCTTGGTCTACGGTGAAACCCACCAGGCAAGCAGCTCTTCTATACTTGGACAGTTTTTAATATGAATGAACAACTGAGGATCACAAGAATTTGAGAATGACTTCTGTTATAAAGGAAAAAGACTGAAAGTAAGAGGAAAAAAAAACCACCTCAAAGAACATATAAACAGTGCAATGAAATTAAAACTTTAAAGAAAATGTAATGAATAGTATCAGGGAAATCCTGGATACAAGAATAAGATACGTCTAAAAAGGAAAATTAGAGAACAAGAAAGATTCCCTCAAAATTAAAAACCTGAATGCTGGAATTAAAAATTCAGTAAAAGAGAAGGCATGTATAGTTGAAGAAGTCCTCAAAAATGTGGAACAAAATAGTCAAAGAGATTAACAGATTGGAAAAGTTGAGAAAATTAGAGGATCCATTTGGTGGTCCAACATCCCAACAATAGGAGTTCCAGAAAGAGCAAACGGAAAAAAAAAAAAAAAAAACTGTGGGGAGAAAGTGATCAAAAACATGAAACAAGAACATTCCCATAAAACAAAGAATAGCATTTCTAGGTGGAAAATACTAAGGGAGTGTCAATATAATGAATGGAAAAGAACTCATACAAAAAAAAAAAAAAAAAGGTAAAGAACTCATACCGGGGTGCCTCATGATGAAATTTCAGTGTATTGGGAATAGAGAGAAGGTTCCAAATCTTCCAGAGAGTGGGAAAAGAAAAGGTTATGAATACAAAATTGATCATTTTCTCAATGGCAACAATGAAGCAATGCCTCAAAATTCTTAGTGAAAATCATTTTTAGCCTGGAATTATATATCATGTGTGTCAGATTGTTGCAAAGTTGTCCACAACACTTACTTATATATTGATGTTCATGAGTGACACAGCACAAACTTTGAGTCTAAGGCTCAAGAGACCCTGTGGTTTTTGCTCTTGAACTCTTAGAATGCTATGCTAACAGGGCCAGAGGAAAGAAGCCAGGTCTACCTTACTGGAGGAGAAGCTACATGGAGGAGATATGAACCATCTCACCTGAAGTCCCCTAGACCAACCAGCTACATATTACCAATACATATTACCAGGTTCAGATAGAGGCTTTCTTAGTCCAACCAGCTCCAGTCAAGCTTCCAGATGAGTGCCACTGCGTGAGTGACCCCAGCTGAACCTAGCCCAAATCGCAATTGAGAACAAACGAAACAGTTATTGTTTTAAGCTACTACTTTTTGGGGTGGTTTGTTATGAAACAAAGACTAAATAAAAGAGAAATCAGTACCAAGGAGTTAAGTGCTACCATCATGAAACTCCAAAATGTATGGTATTGGTTTTGGAACTGGGCTGGGGCAGATGCTAGAAAGGTGGTGAGGAAACTGCTATTCCAGTAGGCATGCAGATGAGGCATGGCTAGCTTCTCAGATACCGCACCTCTGATCCAGAGACCTGTGACCTAAACTGTTCCTTAAACACCTAATCTACAATGATGAGACTGGGATGGAATAGACACTTTCATTCGAAAAGAAAGGGATGGTGAGACACACAGCAGTCACTGATGGCAATTCTGAACTCCAGGCAGGACCATGCTGCCTGTTCCTGCTCTGGGGAGTAGGGTCCAGTTCTGTTCCCTGTCATGGTTCCCAAGTTTGCTGTTCTCCAAGATTCTTAGCTCCACCTTCTGATAGATCCTTACTTTCCCAAACAAAATGAAACAAAACAAAAATCCAACAAACAAAAACAAAGGCTCCATGTTTAAGCTGAATAGCTTTATTAACCTGTTTCTTATCCACTGCAGGTTGGAATTCCAGAGGTTTCTTCTTATTTTGAAGAATTTTAGTTCCCTTTTAGTCCAAATTTGCTGTGATTTCATCAACACAACTATCTTAAAAACTTTGTGGATTTTCTATGAATCTTATTAGGATTTACTCCATGTTCCAAACACTATATCCATAATTCTTTCTCATTCGGGTCTGTTAGGTTATGGAGTAACAGCCTTAGGATTCTTAGAAACCTCTTTGCTTAAATGAGAATATCTAATAGGCACTGCCTTAAATCTTTCTGCGATCTTATCAAGGGGTCTTATAGCCACATTTTAAAATTGATCTTTACCAAAGTCAGTCACTAGCTGGACAGACTGGGGATGAAAGATTATTTTATTTTACAACCCAGCAAGACTTAGGCCTTCTATATTTCTGCTAAATTCTGCTTGCAAACAGAATATTATTATATGCAGTTAGAAGCACCTGATACTTTCGATACTGTCTGGAGCTCCCCCAGCTAAGTCGCTATTTCATTAGATACATTTTCATTTTCCAAACTACTGTAGGCAGTTGGGTAGTCATTTTGCCAATTGTTTCACTGCATATAACATAGTTAACCATATTCTCAGTCTTCAGTAGTAGTTTTCTTACCACTTTTCTGAGGCTAGACCTGGTTTCTTTACATGGTAGTCTCAGGTCAACATTCTAAGAGGGTGAGAGCAGAAGTGGGAAAACTTCTTGATCTCTCATTTCAGAAGTCACACAAAGCCACTTTCAACATATCCTATTTGTTAAAGCAAGTCACAAAGCCATCTCCATTCAAGGGGTGGAAAAATAGTCCCACCTTTCATGGAAGAAGTGGAAAAGTCAGGTTGCAAAATGGTGGGACTAAAAGGAGTGGGAAGAATTACTGCGGCCATTCTTGCCAGCAAAACTACCACATTGAGACAAGTGTGAGGATAGAGAATGCAAATACTTCCAGACATAAAAGTGATTAAAATCTTTCTTTTCAGGAAAACACTAGGGTGTGTATTGACAAAAATGAGAGTATAAGTAAAGAAAGAATAAGACAAGGGATGGAACCAAGGGCTCCCACACAAGAGAGAAGATAAGGAACTCTCCAGGAAGATAGGGTTGAGAGAGCCACATTCCAAATGAGAGCAGGAGCATCAAGGACACCGAGGGGAGTATCTCTGAAAAGGATATCTTAATAGAAAACACAACACTGAGAAATTATTTGACAGTATTGAAAGAGACATTTTCAGGGCTGTTGCAGGATATGGGAAGACCTAACAAACTATTCAGGAAAAAAAAAAAAAAGTAAAAAAATTGAAGCAAATATTAACTTCAGAAAAACAAAAAGTTGTACAAGAAATGTCATGTAAACAAGTGCGCTACTTGGCACAAAAGTGAACAATATTAACATAATCATCATTTAAAGAAATCATTGAATAAGAATTTAATTAAAATTGTGAGAAAACTATTTTGGGAAGATGAGAAAGGAGAATGGTCTATAATGAAGCAAAAATCTTATTTAGTGTGAAAGAAAACAAATGTATTATCTAAAATTCATAGTTCAAAATGTATCTGTGTACTTATATTGTTTAGAAATGGGTGCCTCTAAAAAAAAGGTGCCTCTGAGAAGTGGGGGGGGGGAATGGTGGGATGAGAATGGGGGTTGATTTTTTTTTGTTAGAACTTCTTGTTACTCTTGACCTTTTAAATTAAAAGAAAGCATTATATTACTATAAAAGAATGATTTCAAAAAATAAGTTGAGGAAAAAACATTGACTACTAATCAGGAGAAAAAAATCATTGCTAAAAGTAGTCTCAAGGGAGTGTTTGGGGCAAAAATCCTTAAAAGAATTAAAGATAACTTACATAATTAAAAATCTTAAAGGTTTCACTTTACTGCCAGTTGCTGTTAGAAGTTTTGAGACTAAAACTGAGTAAGGCAAATTCCCATCCTGGAAGTTTATAGTTTAGTAGAGCATAGGTAAAATATAGATAAGCATGTATGAAAAGTGCTACAATAGGGACATGTAGAAAGTAGTCTGAGACCACAAAGCAAAGAGAGACAAGCCTCGTTTGGGGTTGAGCTGGAGATGGCTTTCTAAAAGAGTTGATCTTAGAAATGAGAGGTAAAGGATAAGTGGGTTTAGGTGGCCAACTAGATAGGGTAGAGCGTTCCAGATTAGAGAAGCTCACCATGAAAAATCCCAGCATGTTTGGGAAAGGGTAAAAAATTCCCCATGCCTTGAAACAGGGTAGGAAGCAGGGAATGACCAGGATGAGCCTGGTGTGGTAGACTGGAGAAGATCTTAGAGGTTCTTGTGAGTCATGCTAAGGGAGGTGGCATGTAAGAATTTTACCCTAAGGTGTGACGCATTAAATGCGCATCTGAGAATGATCACTGGTTCTGGAGAAACCAGTAGAAGATCAAATTTGGGATTTGCACTCGAGGAAGGGAGACCCACTAGAAGACTAGACAGGAAGAAAGAGGTGAGAAATATTTTAGAGACTGAATCAGTGATACATCCTAGTGACCAGCTGCAAGAGAGAGGAGTCAAAGATGACATTCAGGTTCACTCATCCATTAGACATCTCTTGTGTGCCTTTTCTGTGGTGGGCTCTCTGCCAGGCCCTGGCAGGGGGCATGGGGAGTCATATGGTTGAATACATTTTGGTCATTGCCTTAGAGGGCTTTTTCATTTAGTGGGAACATAGGAATAAATTAACAGTGATTGTAGCTGTGCTGCCCTATTCTCAAGAGGAGAACAGGTTCCAGAGGGACTCAGGAAGAAGCTGCCAAGGAGGAGGAAGGAGGAGAGCCTGGAGTTGGTAGAGCTGTGGGAGCTGGGGAAGAGTTTGGGGAAAGGGTGGTCCATGGTGACAGATGCTGCCAAGGAAGTGGGCATAGGACTGAGGTGTCCCCTGGATGGGGCAGTTAGGATGGCACTGATGATCTCAGAACGGTGGGGGCGGGGGGGTGCCCATCAGGTGTTGCCGGACGTGGAATGAAATGCTGGTGAAGGTACAGAGAAAGGAATAGTTCTCTCTTTCAGAGGCTAGTCAGGAAGTGAAGGAGAGATAAGCCAGTGAGAGGCAGGCTTTGTAAAGGTGCAGTTTGAAGATGGAAACCACTTGGGCAGGGTTTTTTTTTTTCTTTTCTTATTGGGACCAGCTACCTAACGTGTAGAGCCTAGCACATAATGAAAATTTGGGGCCTCTTGCTAAATTATTAAGACTTGTAAGACAGCAACAGCAGAGCACGAAGCCAGTGTGGGGCTCTCCTAAGAGCGGGGCTCTCCTAAGAGCAGGGCTCTGTGACTGCGCTGGTTGAATGCCATGAACCCATCCTTGATTCTCAGGGGAAAGAGCTCAGGGAGGAAGGAAGAATGGGGCTGCTTCAGTAACAGAGCCTGGTCCCAGAGCAATTGGGAAAGGAGGGACTCAGAGTCCGGATGGAGGTAGAGCCTTGAGTGAGAGAAAAACAAGGCTTTGGTCATCTACTGAGATGTGGGAGACAGAGGATGTGGATGGCAGATGGAGAGGAGGGGGGTGCTGGAGACACGAGTTTGCATACTGAATCATCTACAGGTAGGAGGGCTAAATGGGTCACCGAGAGTGGCCCTGAGCTCAGCAGGCATTGGCAGATGGAGCAGGGACAGGAGCCAGCCTGGGACTGACAGGTAGGAGAGGCCCAGGGAGTGGTGTGGCAAGAAGGCCCCTAAGAGGGTGGGTGGGGATTCCTTTTGGGACAGTGATGAGAAATGGGGTGGCCGGAAAGACTGGTGGGCTCTCTCAGTGAGGAGGGAGTTGGGGATGAAAGTGGGAAGGTAGGAGGCGCCTGGCAAGGGAGTAGAACTTGGGGGTTTAATATTCTGGCCATGAGCTGATGGGGAAGTTGGTGTAGGGCCTGCCCAGAGGATTCATTCAAAGAGTTAAGGAGCAGAAGTAAGGAGAGCTAGGAGTTCTTCTGGAACGAGCAGAAGTGTCATTGATCATTTTAAGACCAGGCATACGTGTTGCCTATGTGGCAGGGAGAATGCATGGTGGGGGAAAGCATCAGGTACTGGTGAAGGGAGCACCTGGCTGGCGAATTCCGCTGAGCGCGCGACGCTTGATCTCAGGTTGTAAATTCCAGCTCCATGTTGGGTATAGAGATTACTTAAAAATAAAATCCTGAAAAAAAAAAAAGGTGCCAGGGAAGGGACCAACTATGGGACAAGGGTTTCTTTCCTCTTGAAACTAGAAGAAAGGGTGAGAGATGACTTAGAGCCACCTTGTAAATAGACGCGGGATGTTAAGAGCCGTTCGGTATTAGCCCAGGCGAGGTAAGAGGAACCAGCAACTTGGCCACCACCTGGGAAAGGAGAGAACCGTGGAATTCCTACTGGAAACGGAGGGGGTCGCCCGCGAGCAGCGAGGAGAGCGGCGGGAGGCGGAGAGGAGGAGTCCCGGGGCGCCCGCCTGGCCGCCGCGGACAGGCTGCAACATTTCCGTCCACGCTCTTGGTAGCAAGAAGGTCTCTAAGCCTCCGCCGCCCCTCCGCAATTCGGTGACCTCGTCCGCAGCTCCAGTTAGGCTGCAGTGATACAGAGGGTCAACCAGTGCCCACCAGGTGGCCCCGGTGTCAGGCCCGGCGCTGGGGTCCTGGGGCAGGACCTCGCAGTCCCCCAGTCGTCTCTCCTAGCACCCCCTGGAATTGTTTCTTAGGAGCTGCCTGTGTTCCCCGGCTCACCCTTCTTCCTTTAAGCTTCCCTCTCCCAAGAGAAACCTCCCGGTCACCCTTGCCTGGGTGACTGCCACTACCCCGCTTGCTGCCGGGGGCCGGCTCCCTCGCCTGCAGGTGCCCAGCTGGGGGTTTTCAAATCCAGGGAGCAGGAACCCAGCACCGCCTCCTTCATCTGGAAGGGGTTAAGCCCTCTCTCCGATGCGGAAGGCAGGATGGCGATTCCCTCCAGTTCCCCGAGCTCGGAGGGGTACTGCTCCGCGGGTGCTCCCTACGCCGAGCGGCGCACGTGCAGCGGGCGGCCCAAGCGGCGCCTGTGCTGCCGGAGTCATTCCGCTGGGGATCCCCGCCCCGGGCTTGGCGCAGGGCTGCGGACGCCGCGCGAGCCGTTCTCCCTTTCCCTTTCCCCGCCGCAGGTCCCACGGGTCGGGGCAGTGGGGCCGGGCGCTGGGGGCCGGAGGAGGGGAGGAGCCGAGGAAGGAGGGGACACAGGAGCCCGTGGGCCCCGCCCCCGCCCCGCCCCCCGCGGCCGGAGCCCGGGCTGCAGCCGGGCGCGCCGGAGCCTGCGAGCCCGCGAGCCAGCGAGCGGCGGCCGCGGCCTCCCCTGCTCGCGGTGTGACCCCGGCTTCCCGGCCCGCGGCCCCGCCGATCCCGGCGCCCGCGCTCCCAGGGGCAGGGATGCATCATGGCCACGCTGGCTTGCCGGGTGCAGTTCTTGGACGACACGGACCCTTTCAACAGCACCAACTTCCCCGAGCCCAGCCGGCCGCCGCTGTTCACGTTTCGCGAGGACCTCGCGCTCGGCACCCAGCTGGCCGGGGTCCACCGGCTGCTGCGGGCGCCGCACAAGGTACGGCCGACCAGTCCCGGCTGGATTTTCTGGACGCAGCCCCTGCTGCGGAGCGCGCGGGGGTGGGGGCGCAGCGGGCAGGCTGCGGTAGGCGCCCCCCCCCCCGACAGGCGCCCAAGGGCAGACCTCCCCCCTCCCGGTTGGGCAGAGGAGCCCCGGGCATCCGCCGGCTGGCGCGGGATCTCCCGGGCGTGAGAGGAGGACAGCCCCGCGCTCCGGCCCAGAGCGGGCGGGGCCGAGCAGGTGCCGCGCCGGCCGGAGGCGGGATGGAGAAGGCTCCCCGGCTCGGGGCCGTTAGCTCTGCTGGGTGGGCGGGGTGGAGCTGGAAGCCGGCGGTCGGCCCTGCCACCTGGGCCGACGCTGAGCTGGGCGCGGAAAGAACCGGGGCCCCGGGGACTCAGGTCTAAACCTCTCAGGCCTCTGGGGCTGCTGCGGGCGGCCGCGCGACCCTCGCGACAAAGCACGCTTCCCAGGGGACACCTCCTCCTCCTCCTCCCCCCGCGGGGCATCGCCGGGGACGCCCACTGCGCACAGAGATAGCGCTCCGAGTAGTCCCCTTTTCTCCGGAGAAGCAGGTGGCCTTGGGAACCTTAGAGGAGCAGTCGCTGTGGGAGGAGGGGCGGGGGCGCGGAGGGGCGGCGCGCTCACAAAGCCCGAGCCTCGAAGCCCGAAATGAGTGTCCCCTGGGAAGAATGGCTTCTCAGTCCACCCGATAGAGGCTTTTTTCTTCTTTTCTTCTTCTTCTTTTTAACCCTTTGCAGGAGGACAGGCGTCTTGCAAAGTGTGTGTTGCAAAGAGCTGGGCATTGAAAGCTAACCATTTCGTTACCCAAGAAAACCCTTCCTCCTACTTAAACAGATTGCACCTTGAGAATTACCTCCCAGCACATTTTTTTTGGTTAGGGTTCATATCAAAGCTTGGAGATGATTTATTCCTTGAAGATCAACATTGATAAGTATTTGGAAGAGATAACCCTTGATACCAAAAAGAACAAAATTGATTTTTCAAAATTCTTTAGATTTCTGTATGATGTTCACCTGCCTTGGAAGAGAGGTAGATTGTATGTGGAAACTGGTGAACTTTGGCAGTGCCGTTTCTCTCCCTCTATTCGTAGTGTTTCAGTGCTTTCCTTCCCTACTTAATTAGTTACCTGTTTTCAGGGGTGAGAAATGGGGCAGTTCTATCTTATTCTCTCCATGTTGGTGCAGAATGGACGTCATGGTTTGGAGGAATCTCTTTGGCCATAAAAGCAGGTTGGATTAGGAAATGGAGGGACAGAATGATGTATTGTGAATTCAGTTTATCAGAACCACTTTTGTGAATTATTTGGGTCTTAATCAGTAGATTGAGTTAAAAGTTTTCGAAGGGCTTTTTTTGGCATCACGATATTCCATTCATTATGATCTCTGATTACAGTGATCTTTTGTTGAAACCACAGAAGGCTCAAAATTGTGGTCCTATGACCTTGAAGTGGTTTTCTTGGATTTCAAACCCTATATACATAGGTTGAACTTTCAAGCTGGAAGCTGAAGTACATTTTTATGTTTCCCTGGAATAGCCCCATAGTCTTGATCCAGTGTCTCTGGTCTAGTCTGGTAGGAGGAAATCCTGATGCTCCTGTGTCGGCTTTCTGCACCACCACCCCCTCCCACCCCCAGAAGCCGCAGCACTGAAATTGCACTGGCTCACAGAATTTTCTGAGGTGTCCTCTGCAGAATAAGCAGAGTCAGAGGTATCCCATGGAACCCCTTGACTCCTTGTCTTGGCAGCCAGCCAGACTTACTCCAGCATCTTTTGCTCAAAGACCCCTACAGTATATTCAGATGTTTGGCATTGTTTTCACATCTAGAGCTGAGTGATTGGCTGGTACTATTAGCCAGGGTTCTGTAAAACAGAACTCAGGGCATTTATGTGCCTAGGTACACATTCATGTTTTAAAATGCTTGTTAGTTTCTAGCAGGGAATCTTTAAGTCGGATGAACCCCTGTGATAGAGCTCAAGAGTTTGGTCACTTGGCATATCGGTATACACCCTCTGTCACAGAGATAGGGATGTGAGCACACGGTCTCACTGAATAATACCACATGCCTCCGTGAAGGGGATGCTTTTACAATTCCTATTTTGCAGATGAGGAAATTGAGGCTGAGAGCAATAAAGTAACCTAGTTTCTCTGCTGGGAGTCGAGAGCTGAGATTCAAGCCCAGGCCTGAGTGTCTTGAGCCCCCCTCTTGGGGCTGCTCTGCTCCCTGGACCAGCTGTGTGGCTGTGGACAGAAGCAGCACCTCCTGGGGGCTCATCCCATTAACTGGGGGGAGCTTACCAAATCGCTTTTGTGTGCCAGGTACTTTTTGGCCTGGGGCAGGTGAATGTTACAAGCATGAGTAAGAGCCCTGAGGCAGAATTCCTGGGCTGGTAGAGTTCACCTGAGTGGTGGAACAGATAGTTACCAACACTACTGTGAATTAGCTGATGGTGAGGGAGGGGGCAGGCTGTCACTCCAGGCCCTGCCTGAGTAAGGCTGCCCACACCACAGGGAACACTTCTCCCAGGTTGGGCCTGGCCTTGGCAAGATGGGGAGTGTCTTGGGGCAGGACCATCTGTGTGATGGACAGGAGGGAGAAGTGTGACCGTGGGACATGCAGACATCCTTGGTTAATCCAGCCATCCAGCACAAGCAATTCCCCAGGGTTAGTAAACTTTTGTTGCTTGAAGTAGATCACACAAACGGAAAAGTGTGCAGGGCACAGGTGAGCAGCCGGAGGCATGGTCACCGAGTGAACACACCTGCGTAAGCGGCATCTGGAAGGACCTGTGGCGGGTTCTCATTTGTATAGCCCCCCTCCTAGGATTCTCCTGTGCTGGGAATCTGTGAACTGGATAACCTCATAGGCCTTTCCCAGCCCAAACTGGAGTCTATGCATCTTTTCTTTTCTTTTTAAAGATTTTATTTATTTGAGAGAGTGAATGAGAGAGAGAGAGAGCACGCGCGCTTGTGCGCGCGGGATGTGGGGAAGGGGTAGGAGCAGAGGGAGAAGGAGAAGAAGACTCCCCACTGGAGCAGAGAGCCCTACTCAAGGCTGTATCCCAGGACCTGAGATCATGACCTGAGCCAAAGGTAGACACTTAGCTAGGTAGACACTTAGCTAACTGGCACCCAGGTGCCCCATGTACATCTTTTCTCAACTTAATGATATATTAATTTAGATCATGTCTGCTAACTCCTTAAGAAGTTAGTTGTTTATTTAACTAGTATCATCTTGGACAAAATGATATATTATGCTTACTATGCTTTATCTTCATTTTTTTCCCAAGCTGCTAGTAGTTCCAGGGAAGATAATTAAATTAATGATGAGTTTGATAACAAAAAGGTCAAAATAGATGCTGTATTTTCACTGGGGAGATGTTCGTTTTGGTGGTTATATGTTCTGTCTGGCCCACGTAAGGCCTTTTGTTCTCAAATGTTGCATAAGTAGGTGTTTGTTTCTGGTTTAGTGTTTTAAAGAATTATAATCATAGGACTTCTAATTTAGAAAAATCTATGCAGTAGAAATAGTAAGTCATAGGCCTTTCAAAATTTAAATGTGTTTGGATTGATGGATACAAAAGGCTAAGGATTCTTGTTTCCTTTTGATAGACAAAAGTTGAATTGGAGAATATTTTTACAAAAAAAGAGACAACTAGCCTACCTGTTAAAATGGCAATTAAGACAGTAATTTAGTTCAGGAGATGTTTCGGTGCCTTTTATGGACTAGACAGAGTGGAGTGACAGTAGTGACCATGTTCTAGGTACTTGCAAGTCTAGGAGCGTCCTAGACTTGCACCATCTCGCCATGTCCAGGGATCACCTAGGTACTGGTACTGTTGCATTTCATAGCAGAAGAGACCCAGAGCAGACGGAATTCCCCTGGTCACATGAATGGGAAGTTCCAGAGGTGGCATTTGACACTAGTCTGAGCTCTTAATGACTCCGTTTTATGTGTTGGATGTCTTCCTTCCAGGCAGCTTGTCCATTTGCCAGAGTTCTTTTCCAACATGCTTTGGTGATTCCTGTGCACACTACAGTGGAAGTGGCATGGATTATTTGAGATCATTTAGGTCAGCCTCTCACTAGGTGGGACTCTGACTTGTTTCCCCTGTTGCAGATAAATTCCTGGAGGGAGAAGACCTGGCTGTCCAGTTCTGCCATGTTTCTCTTGAAGCTAACTAGTGCTAAGATGGCGTGTGCTAAGTTGATTGATCGGTGTTAGTTATAGAACACAAATCCACTGGTATTATTGCTGTAATGAATTTCCACCTTAATCCTCTTAAGGGACACATTTGTTTGCTACATTACATTCGGATTTTTAAAAGATGAGATCACTGGTAAAGTTGGCAAGTGTGTTGTGTCACAGAGCATCTTAGGACAAAACTGTCTGAAGAATGTTGTATGAACTGCTAAGAGCATCTCTGTGCGAGCTGAGTTGAATCTGATTCTACCTTAATTAGCTCAGTTGGTTGGAGCCGGGCTATTGAGATCAGGATCATGGGATTGAACTCTTTATGGGTCAGCTGGCTTTGCTTCATGCATGGCCACAGACAGCATGGGTAACCCAGCCAGATGTTACGCAGGTGCTGTCAAGGCCCCCTGCAAGGATCTGGGTTGGAAGGGACTGGCAGAAGTCTTTGGGTGGCAGGGGAAGGAGACGTGTAATGGGAGTGTGCTGGGCACTACATGGTAGGCCCTCATGCATAACTTCATTCAACCTCATAACAGCTCTAGCAGGTGGACAGTAGTATCCCCAGGTAACAGATGGGGAAACTGAGGCATGGGGAGGCTAAGCAGGTTATCTGAGGTCACACTGCTTTTAAGTGAAGGAGCTGAGATTTAAGGTCAAGTCGTCGTCGTCGTCTTCTTCTTCTTCTTCTTTTTTTTTTTACTCCAAAGCCTGTAGCCAACTGTGTCCCATTATTAGAAAGCCAGCAGAGCACATGCTTTCTGTGCTGGAGGAAGGGCAGGTGGGGGAGGGGCCGACTACGTTGCCTTCTCACTCCACAGCTGCCTGTCACAGGGCTGTGACTTAAACGGTTGTGCTCGGGTAAGTTCTTCCAGCGAGGAAGCCCTGTGAGTCTGTGCCTTTTGTCCTCAGAGTCCAACCTGGGTCCCTCTGGAAAACAACAGGACTGCCTGCCTCCGCCCTCCCCCTGCGGACTCTGAAATGTTAGTTCTTAATGGTGGCAGATTTAAAACTGATTAACATGCTGAGGCGGCCGCTGAGCACCCCTCCCCCAGCCTTCTTTCTCCTCCAGGGTTTATTCCTCTGTGCAGAGGAAACTTTGAACATTCGGCGAACTTCTCTACCCTCTTCCAGTCGCCGCTCGTGGCACCCTCCCCGCCTCCTCTCCTGGTGATGCCCCTTGTGCCTGTGGCCCGCTCTGGAATGTCCCCAGTGTAACCTGGCTTTTGAAGCAGGGACATTTTCAGCATCTTGAGTTTGTCAGCGTCTGCTCCTTTACAGAGACAAGCAGACTGCTTTTTGTTTTTGTTTTTGCCTTTTTGACAATTTTATTGGGAAGTGTTTTTGGATCTTGTTCTGAAGTAAGTAAGAAAGAATGGGGAAAATTAAGTTACAATGAATGTTAAACCTTACCACAGGGGTGCAATCAGCGAAATCCAGATTGTGGGCAATTATAGTCTCTCCAAAAATTAGACTGCAAAGAAAAAAAAGAAGAAAGGAACCTTAGATTCAGAGAGATTTAAGAGATATATCAACAACCAATTGCAATGTATGGCTCTCATTGGATACTAATTCAAACAAACATACGGTTAAATAAATATTTGAAGTCATTGAGAAAACTTGAATAATGACTTTGATATTAGAATTTATTAAATTTAAACTAATAAAAATAACATAAATTGATATTAAACATTAAAGCATGATAACAATATTGTGGTTATATTTAAAGGCAAGTTTGTATTTTTCAGAGATACATACTGAAATATTTACAGATGAAATTATAGGATGTCTGGAATTTGCTTCAAAATAATCCTGGATGCGGGGCGTCTGGGTGGCTCAGTGGGTTAAAGCCTCTGCCTTCAGCTCAGGTCATGATTCCCAGGGTCCTGGGATCGAGCCCCGCATTGGGCTCTCTGCCCTGCAGGGAGCCTGCTTCCTCCTCTCTCTCTCTGCCTGTCTCTCCGCCTACTTGTGATCTCTGTCTGTCAAGTAAATAAATAAAATCTTAAAAAAAAAAAAAAGAAAAAAAAATAATCCTGGATGAGGGGAAAGTAGGTGGGTGAGTTTACGGGGGAACAAGACAGACCGTGAGTCCAAGTTGGATTATCGGTGTATGAGGAGGTCATTATAATATTTTCTATACTTTTGCATATGTTGAACTTTTTCTTTTGAACTTGTTAAATAAAAGAGCTAAAAAATTAGGTTATGAGTTCCGGTGTTCCCTTTGGGATCCGAGTCCTTTCATTAAGTGTCACTGGTGTCCTGGGCGTGTTCGCTACGGCTGAGAAGGCCAGTCGTCAGCAAATTTGCTGTTGTGCTTCCACTGGTATTTTTCTTCCCGTCCTGATGGTTGCATTCTCCTTAGGATCTTTGAAAAACAAGCGTAGGACATCAGTGTTGTTATGTTCAGGATCTCTTTCTAGGCTCAGTCCGTTCTTATGATGAAGGCAGCTCAGCAAACATCTGGCTCACAGACTCTCGGTTTGGTAAAGGAAGGGTTAAGGTGGAGAATTTAAATGAGGAGTTTCAGTAGATGCCCCCAATTTTTATCACTAAGCTGAGATGTTGCTCAGGCTGTAATTAATGATACTGGTATAAAGGCGCTCAGTTTCCCAGTGGCTGGTAGAGCCTGTGACTTGCTCTCATGACCACACTCGAGGTCTTGATTTCCTCTACCTCCACCTTGAGTTTGCCTCAGGAGAACCGCTCAGAATGCAGTGCATGGCGGTGATGCTGTCATGTATTTGAAAATGTGAGTTGGTATATGTTGGTACTCTGACAGGCAGCTTTTGATTTCTATGGGCAGCTTAAACCATTTTTCTTTTTTTTTTTTTTAAAGATTTTATTTATTTATTTGACAGATTGAGATCACAAGTAGGGAGAGAGGCAGGCAGAGAGAGAGAGAGAGAGGAGGAAGCAGGCTCCCTGCCAAGCAGAGAGCCCGATGTGGGACTCGATCGCAGGACCCTGAGATCATGACCTGAGCTGAAGGCAGCAGCTTAAACCACTGAGCCACCCAGGCGCCCCCAGCTTAAACCATTTATGGATGAGCTGTTGGTGAGGGGGGAAGATAGATCATTAAAAAAAAAAAATAGATTACCATGCATGAGCAAAATTATATACCAGAAGTTAATCTATTTTTAGAGCCACATAGTAACAAATGGTATTACACTGTGTCTTTTTACAACTCGGGAACATACTTCCTCTTCGCCACTTAGGTTTGTAACCAGAAATCAAAATTTTGAACTCTAAGGGGGAATGTTTAGAACTTAATATCAGGAAAAAAAAGTCTCAAAATTGTGAACACGATGGGAAAAAGGGAAAATGTTAAATAGCTTGCAATTAATTATAGCACAACGCTCTTAGATTTGGCCAAAGGGACACAGAAAAACGGATTTGTTGATTACCTCATCAAGTGTTTTTAACGCAGAAGGAGACTTTCTTGTCATTGATTAGGCTCCTCTGGTTCTTTGGGCACTGGTATCATGGCACTGAATGGAATGCCAGGTCCCCGCCAGAGTGCACAGGACACACCAAGGATTATTCTGAAGTTCTCAGAATGGAAGATGTAGTGGACGCAACTTCCAGCAGGTCTTCTGATCGGATCCCGAGAGCGGCTTGCAGCTCGTGGCCAATGAGCGGAAGGGCAGATGCTCCTGAGTGGCCAGACTAGGATATGGTTAGAGCAGGTGCATGACAGAGCAGTGGGTCCTCGGGGGAGAGAATGAGGAGAAGGGTCCTTCTGGCTAGGTTGGGGTCACACGGTACTCCAGCCATTGGCTTTGCCTGTTCATACTGGCCAGAGTTTTGACTAAAGGAGTTTATAGCACTTACTTTTTATATCACTTTAGTACTTGCTTTGTTTTCCCTATGATTTCACCTTCCCCAGTCCTCCCCGCGTGATAATTATCAACCCAGAGTCAAAGGTGAGTCCCTCATGACTCGTGAACACACGTGTGTGATGGTGTTGGGTCTGAGAGAGCTGACTGCGACAATGTTTCCTTCCCCTCCCCTACTGTAATTTAACTAAATGAAATTCAATATTGTTAAGTATGCTGCACCCCGCAAACTTAGCTTTCAAGTCTTGTGAACAATTATGCGGGGACTTCTGTCTGGTTCTCTGATTTCACCAGGGACGCTGTGCGTAGCCAAGGCGCAAGGGTGCGGGGCTCCCTGGGAGAGCAGCCGACTGAAGACAGGTTGATGATACCCCAGTCCAGAAGAATTGGGGGGTTTGGAGCCCAGTCTTCAGCGGTGCCGCCCTGACCCACAGGCTCGCAGTGGGGGTTGCTGGGCTGTCTGCTCCATTGTCTAGCTGTGTGTTCTTGTGCTAACTCCCCACTGGCTGACTGTGGTTCACAGTACGTCTTGACATCTGGGGGTGGACGTTCTCTTCTTGCCTTGCAACATAGACATTAATAGGAAAAAGGTGAAAAAGGTGAAAGAGGGTCCCTTTAATGGATTTTAATGTGAAGGGAACCTTACCAAACAGGCCTGTGTGACCCATTAAAGAGGGAAGAGAGAGGGGCACCTGGGTGGCTCAGTCGGTTAAGCGTCTGTCTTCAGCTCAGGTCATGATCTCAGCGTCCTGGGAAGGAGCCCTGCCTTGGGCTCCATGCTCAGCGGGGAGTCTGCTTGTCCCTCCCCCTGCTCACGCTCTCTATCTTTCAAGTAAATAAAACTTTAAAAAAAAAAAAAAGGAGGAAAGAGAGAGTCAGAGAATGTTACTCTTCTGCTCCAAACCTCCCTCAGCCCCCTGTCCTTCAGGGTCAACTCCAAAGCCCTTGAGTAGCTGGCCCATTGGTTCATGAAGGTTAGGTTGGTTGGCCCGTTTTATGGTCGGTTTGGTTTACTGATGTAGCCCTAGAGCCTAGAACAGCGCCTGGCACAAAGTACATATCTAGTAAGTGGTTGTTGAATGAGCATATTACCATAACATTCAGAGCTGGAGGGAAGGAAGAGTGGTCTCATTCCAACTCTTTCCATGCAGAAGGTCCTTCTGTAAAACCTCTGGCCTATGTGTTCTAGAATGAGAGGGAGTAGTTTCTTCTCCCTTCATGGGCAGCCTTTCCCATTTTTGAGCTCTTTTTGTTAGAATTTATTCTTTATTTGTGTCTGATTTTCACTTATAGAAGCAGGTTTTTCATAGCTTCACAGATAGGAATGGAGATGGGTCTGGATAATTTATTGGCTGACTCTGCCTAAGAGTGTGGAAATAGGATGGATAAGCCCAAAGGGCCGTGACTGCAGGGGTTGGTAAGTGAAGTGAGCTGTGACCTGCAGATAGTGCCTAAAAGGGGATGCTGGAAGGATCAAACTTGTCCCTTTCCCCTGTCATGGTGGAAGTAAAAAGCTCCTTTCCTGTCATGTTAATGCGGAGAAATATGGTCTGTGTTCCTCATCTGAGTCAATATTATCTGTATTGGTCTGTGTATGCTTGGTATCCTAAACTGTCTTCAGACTTGTGTTTCCACCTGGCTGTGAACTTAAACTGTGTGTTTGGAATCCAGAGTGATGTTGCTGGGGAGAGGTTACCATTAGCAAAGCTGGATTCAAGGAGAAAAAGACCAAGAGGCAAAGAGTCTACCCACGTGAAACTAACAGAGCATCTGTTCCCAGCACAGAACGAGCACGTGGGTAAATTTGGAAACTGCAGAAAAGCACACTGAAAAAAATACCACTCTTCTCACCACCCAAAGGGACCCAACTACTTTTACCACTTTGTGTCTTATCAGGCTTTTAATAGCTAGGCATTTTAAACTGTAACATTATGAATATGCTCCCAAGCCATTAATGCTCTTGGAGCATATCCTCCTTAATGACAGCATAGTGATCCATCCTGTGCCCGTGCTGTGGTCCATAGAAACATTGCTCCCCTGCTCTGTGAGGGAAAGGGCTCGGTCTCTTCTGTGGTTATTTGTCCCGTGCTCGGTGCTTAATAAATACTCATTAAATGCATGCAGGAGTGAATGAACCATTGGATGTTTAGGTAGTTGCCAATATAAAAACACAGATAAAGCTGTAATATATATGCTTGCAGAAAGAAAATCCTTGTGCTTATGTCTGATTATTTTTTTAAGATGAATTCCTAGGGGTTCAGTTGCTGAGAAGAAGGGGGAAGAATTTATTTTGGATAGCAGTCAGTTTCTGCCATTTTAAGAAGAAGGTTGGTTCACATGTTGGAGGGCTGGGGAAGAGCTAGGCCAAGTGAAGCCCAGCTCCAGGGTGACCTTGTCCGGATATGGCAGCTCACATAACGACTGAGAGGAACGTTAGAATTCTGGGACTACCACCTGGTGGGACTCAGAGAAGACTGTTGAACCCTTTGTAAATTATGTAAATGTATGTATCCCATTGCCTCTCCCTATTTTGAGGGACAAAATCATGACTATACTTTAAAAATCAAAGCTAAACTTAGAACTGTTACATTGTATGCATACAAGTAATAGTACTGTGTTCCTAAGACAAAGGGGTTGTGAGTGACTCCACCTCTTTCTAGAGACTGGGCAACACGTACAAATCATAAAAATAATTATTTTTGACCCAGGACCCCCACTTATAAGAATTGTTTGAAGAGATAGATAAAAATACAGAAATATTATATGTATAAAGATATTCAAGGATTATTTTAATAATGAAGAGCTTAAAAAAACCCCTCACTGTTCCATGACAAGGGAGATATTAAATATATTATGTTTTATTATGGATAGAATATCAGGTAGCTATTAAAATAACTCATGTCCTCATATGAGGCTGGCTGTTATAGCAAAATGCCATATAGATTGGGGGGCTTAAACAGCAGACATTTATTTTCTCAATAGTTCTGGAGGCTGGAAGTCCAAGTTCAAGGTGCCAGCAGATTTGGTTCTTGGTGAGGTCCTCCTTTCTGGCTTGCAGATAGAGAACCACCTTCCTGCTGTGTTCTCACTGGGCAGAGAGAGAAAGCTCTGGTGTCTCCTCCCCCTCCTCTCTCGCTTCCTTTCCCCCTCTTCCCCCCTCCCCCTCCTTCTCCCTTTCCCCTTCCCTCCTTCACCCCTTTCCACACTTGCCCCCTTCCCCCTCTTTTCCCCCCTTCCCGCTCCCCTTCCCTTCCCTTTCCCTTCCCTTTCTCCCTCCTTCCTTCCCTTCTCCTTCCTTCCTTCTTTCCTTCCTTCCTTCCTTCCTTTTCTTTCTTTTGTGGTTTCATACCTTTAACTTCCTTTTCTTCCCTTTCTCCCTCCTTCCTTCCCTTCTCCTTCCTTCCTTCTTTCCTTCCTTCCTTCCTTCCTTCCTTTTCTTTCTTTTGTGGTTTCATACCTTTAACTTCCTTTTCTTGTCAGGGTACTAATCCCACCATGGGGCCCCACTCTCATCTAAACCTAATTACCTCCCAAAGGCTCTACCTCCTGATACCCCACATTGGGAGTTAGGGCTTCAAAATATGCATTTGGGGGAGACATATTCAGTCCATAACAACCCACATGAATCATCAAATTGTACATATGGAAATGTAGCAAAGAAGTGTCAAGAATGGAACAAGTAACTTCCTTCTCCCAGACCGGCTCCCGTGGCTCTCCTTCATCGTACTCATTACAAGCGCACCATGAGAACTGTGAGTCAAACTCCATTCCTCTGCTCGCACCCAGGCCCCTCCTCTCCATTCCTGAGTCTTCTTGGCTCTCCTTTGGACTCCGGCTCTGGAAAACAGCTCTCTGATCCGTCCCCCCAACCCACCCCGTTCCCTGCCTCCTTCTTCTATGCTCTCGTGGCTGCCCACTATTTACTGGGGGAAGTCCCAGCCCTTCATAGGGACACTCAGGGTTCTCTGTGACCTGGCCTCTCGTCTGCCACTCCCCCATGGTCCCTGACTCTCCTTCCCTCCCTGCCCTTCCCAAACCCTGTGCTAAAATGCTTGCTGTTCTCCTCATAGGCTGCCCTGGATGGTTGTTCAGGTTCTTGCCTCCACCTGGCCGGCTTTTTCAGCCCTCCAGCTGCCCCCAGACCCAGGCGGGCTGTGCTCCAGGTGCCCCCTCACCCATGGCACCTTGTGTCCGTCTCCCCACCGGGCGTAACCCTTCCAGAGCGGCAAGTGCGTTGAACTTACCTTCCAGTTCAGGGTTCCTAGCACAGGGCATGACACATAATAAGCCCCAGTACATAATTTTTGAATATTTGAAAGAATGTTCAGCGGAAAAGTGCGTTATGTATTTATATCATGATGATTACAAGAATTGAGTAGACACTTTTCAAGGTCCCTCCTCAGATCCCTGGTCTGAGAACCTGGTTTGCGTGTTACAACGTCCCCCACAAACGGCAGGTGAGTGAGGGAGAACCAGTTCTTCCATCTCTCGAAACCCTGTTTTCTGGCCTTTTCCACACTGGGTCTGTGCTAGGATCTCGGAGAGGAAGCCCGGGGTCAGCAAAAGAAGGCCCACTGTCCCGTCAGGGACATCTCCTGTTTGGGCTGAAGGGTGGGGACGAGGCTGGGTGTCCGCTGCATTGGGTGGTGAGGGCTCCTCCAAGGGGCCCGGTTTGAGGCCTGTCGTGCGAGATGGAGAAGCAGCACCGCCTCATGGGCCAGATGTTCCCGTTTGCCTGGTTCCTGGCCTTCTTCACGGCCTTGCTTACTGTTCCTGCCCAGGCTGAGCCGTGGGGAGGGCGAGGAGAGTTGCGAGCGTGTGGGAGGGCTAGGGTCGCTGAAGCGGGGGGGAGGCCGCTGCCGCAGTGATGAGCGGGAAGCCCCCGCAGGAAGGTGGGTCTGGGAGACCGGAGTGCTGTCGGCAGAGTCCAGCCGCCCTTCATTCCACACAGGAAGCTTCGGCCCTCTGCCAGCCGCGGAGGTTGTGGATAGGTTTTATTTCAGGTGATGACACTCGGCTCACAGGGATATATTACCCATTGGCCATATCAGATCATCGTTTCAGGCTGCAGGAGCGCTCCGGCTGGCTCCTGATCACAGCTTCCAGAAATCACCAAGCCCCTGGCTTCTGCAGGACCTGGTGCTACCTGAGGGGCTAGTGTCTGGGTGGCCAGTGCCTGGTTGTGGGAGAGGTTATCCAGCCCTTCTGGGGGTCCTTCATTCAAGGTCAATAGCACCGGGTATTTGGGGGCAGGAAAGAAGAGCTCTGGCCTTCCTGTCCAGAACAATAGTCAAGGATATGAGTAGTTTTTTGTTCCCAGAACTGGGTGCATTTTTGTGGACAGTGATTCATCGCTGAATTTGCCTGTAATAGAACCGCGGCGTGTCTGTGCAGTTTACAAGGCATGGGGACACAGGTTTGCTGGCTGATCCTCACACAACCCCAGAAGGGGGTGAGATGGGTCATTTAGGCTCCATCTCCGAGTTAAGGGAACTAAAATCAGGTTGGCTTCTTGACTGATGCCCAGGAACAGCCCCTCAGTGGATGGCAGCGCTAGAACTGTGGTCCCACGTCTTCTGTCCTCCAGGCCCCCAACTCTGTCCAGTGGGGACTCTCAGCATCCGTCTATCAGAGATAAGCATGGAGAACATAGGTGGACACCCATATGTGGAGTGCACACGACTGGGAGGAGATTCGGCTGAGTTCATAGACGTTCTATGTAACCGGTTGGTGATTATTTCTCTGAGAGCTGCCGAGCAGAGCTTGGTTAAGTGGGAAGCTTTCTTTCTGTCAAGCCCCTGATCTCAGGCCATGAAAGCCATCTCCTTTATGGTTATGATTGGTTGGGGAAATCAGTCATAGACACAACAAAGAATGAAGTAACAATGGACAGGCAGCATATGACTCACGTCTACATGTGACGTCGGCGGCCAGGGCTATGGAGATGTCAGAAGTGGGAAAAATCGACGTGGGTTCACATTCCAGAAAGCCTCCTGGCGAGAGTGGGAAGGGTTGAGTAGGTGAACAGAAAGGTGAGACGTGGATGGGACTGGGAGGGGGTGGGGGTCAGGTCTGGATGGTTCTGGGCAAGTGAGAACAGTCCCCAATGTGGAGAGGGGGACCCACAAGGGTGGGCGGAGGGGCCGGCACACTGGCCTGTTGTCAGTGAGCACAAAACCATTTCAGAAGTTACTTCCGTTCCATGTAATGAAAACATAAGGGGAAAGGATGGAAAGAGGAGAGAAAAATGAAAGTCTGAAAAGGGGAATGATTACAAAGAAAAGGGGAGAGAAAGAAACTGGTAAGAGAAGAAAGGAGAGTGATGGACAGGCAGTCCCTGAAAAGCCACTGATGAAGAATGTGTGGGAGGAGGAGGATGGCTGGGGACAAGACTTAGGATGGGCCTGGCCTGGGCCTGGAGGGCAGAGTCTCCCGCTGCCCACGCCCCTGGTCACTGCTATTCGCAGTGAGTGCAAATGTTAGCCGAGGGCTAAGATGACCCTTTTCAGGGACTTTCCCTCCTTCCTCTCTTTCGCAAACGTTTATGCAGTGTCTTCTCAGCGTCAGACTCTGGGAGGGCCTGCACAGAAAAAAAAAAAAAAAAAAAGGAAACCAGGGGTCAGCAAAATCACAGTGGGTGACCACTCCAGCCCAGTCTGTGCCTTCCATAGTCCCTCTCTTAAAACCTCAGACCAATAGCCTCCTCCCTCACAGGGCTGTGTGGACAAAACCAAAAAAGTATCCTACCATCGCATTAGCGGCTCTAGCCTGGCTGCCCTGGGGTGGGTACCTGTTTCCTGCCCCCCACCCCCCACCACAGCTGTGACTGCAGACACAACGCAGCCCCTGCTTCCCACCTGGTACCTTCAGCCGAGGCTTCCCTTGGGGATTGTTGCTTTAGCAAGAGATGGTCTGAGGCTTTGGTCATCCAGAAACCCCTCCTCCCTGGCCACAGTCAGCTTTCACCGCCATGCATCTTAGACCTTGTCCGGGCTCTGCTGTTTTACCTCCTTCTCCCTCCTGTTCCATTCTCGCTCCTGCCCCTCCACCACCGTGAAACTGCCCTTGCTAAGGTGCTCATCCTTAATGCAGGGGACGGTTTTCTGTCTTTATCCCATTTAACCTCTTGGCAGCGCTTGCTAGTTCTGGTCATCCCCTCGGAGGAGTGCTGCTGTTCTGAGTTCGATAGTGACAGATTCCTCTTCCCCTTTCTT
This sequence comes from Meles meles, assembly GCF_922984935.1. Taxonomy (NCBI): domain Eukaryota; kingdom Metazoa; phylum Chordata; class Mammalia; order Carnivora; family Mustelidae; genus Meles; species Meles meles. The sequence goes on from NC_060077.1 coordinate 59,534,018, forward strand.
CCTTCTCAGCCCTCAGTGTCCTCCTGCCCTTTGAGTGTTGGCCTTCCTCAGGGCTTTGTCCCAAGACCATGCTTTCTCCTCACAGATGATCGCGTTTTCTGGGTGGCTCCCAGAGCTTTCTGATAACCCCCTCACTCTTTTTCCTAGCCCAGCATTCTCTCTGGTCCTGAGGCCAACGATCCAATGGCCTGTGGACGGCTCCCCTTGGATGTCCCACGGATGCTGAACACGCACGGGGTCGAGATCAGATCTTCTTATCTTCCCACAGACCCGCAGTGCCTCTGTGAGGAACAGACCCTGTGTGGCGAGCTGCCCAAACCAACAGCCTCTCCCTGGCTCTGGTCGCCATCTCTCAGCCGTCCCATGCTGGTGATTCTGTTGGCTCTTGGCACTTCTTGCCCCATTCCGTAGATAGTCCCTGGGATATGGAAAGTGCCCAGCAAATGGTGAAATGAAGGAAAAATAAGCAAGATAATATGTGAGAAAGTGTCTGTCACGTGGCAGTTGTCCAAAAAGTGTCCCTTTATTAGTTACCCACGGCTGCGAACAAATCCCTCTGAAGCATAGTTGCTTAACATGTTCGTGTTCTCTCTCCCAGTTTCCTCGGACCAGGAATTTGGGAGATCATGCTGGGTGGTTCTGGCTCGGGGTCTGTCATGAGGGTGCAGCCAGACCACGGCTTCTTCGGTTCCTGGGCTGGACAGATGCAGGGAGCTGGGCGCTCCTGGGGAAGCTCTCGTTATCTCTCTGGTCTCTCCATGGGTCTCTGGTGTCGTGGCTTCCAGGTAGTGGACTTCTTCCATGGCCGCTCAGGGCTCTAGACGGAGCCCAGGGGGGTGCCGTCTCCCTTTTTTTGTCCCTCTCATTGGTCCTCTATGTGTTTGAGCAAGTCAGCAAGCCTGGCCAGCGTTCAAGACATCAGTGGCCCATGGTGCAAGGTGTCAAAGATTTATGAACTTCTTAAAAAGACATTTATACACATTTATACATTTATAAATCGCCTTGATTTTTGGTGTGCAATCCTAGGAGTTTGGATACAGGCAGAAGTTGTCATAACTACTAGAGGATATGGGAGCGCTCCAGCAACTTGAAGAACTCCTTGAGGCTATCCATTCACCGTCAGACTTTCCCCTCGGCCTGATTCCTGGTAACCACAGGTTTGTTCTCTCTCCCTATAGTTTTATGTTTTCTGGAAGGTAATATAAAGAATCATTTAGCATGCAGCCTTCAGAGACTGGCTTCTTTCACTCTTCATAATGCCCTTGAGACCCATCTAAGTTGTGTGTTTCGACAGTTCATGCCTTGCTAATGCTGAGTGGCATTCCATTGTGTGGATGTACCAGTTTGGTCATTCATTCAGTCCTTGAAGGGCGTTTGTGTTATTTCCGGTGTTTGGTGATTACAAATAAGGCTGCTATAAGCATTTGATCTGGAGGCTCATGGCATAGTCCGTATGTCCTACTGCCTTTTCTGCTGTAAACGTTCATGTAGAGATTTTGTGTGAACATACATTTTCAGTTTTCTAGGATAAATACCTAGAAGTGGGATTGCTTTTTTGGCAGAGAATGACCTGGCACTCTCCTTGGCAGGCCTGTCAGGGGCTTTTCCTTATTAGGCAAATTACCCTTTGTCAGAAGAATTTGTTATTCGAGTCTTTGAACTTCAGAGTAGAAGAACCTTTCCTAACCCTGCCCAGAGAAAGGACCGTTCATGTAAAAATCATTGTCAGTAGGTATCTTACAATTCCTTATTCTTTGTAGTCAGAGGCCCTGCTGGGGATGAACAGGAGGTGAAGCCCCGAGGTCCCCCTGTAGTCTCGTCACCCTGAACTGTGACGTCACCTGCCACTCACTCTGTACCCTCCTTTCCACCACTTTACAAAGGGACGGTGCCTGTGACAGAACTGTGTGGGGACCGTTTTTCAAACCCCATGGGGCACAGATCATCAGCAATTCTCTCAGCTGGCAAAATATCATAAATCAGTGAAGCAGCAGGCAGCCTTGGAGGGTCTCAGAGTATGAAAAATGCACTTTGATCATCACAGAGATGCAGTGAGCCGCGGCGGGTAGGTGGCTGGACGGCTGTGGCTTTCTTCCTCTGGAGTCAGAGAAGAGACCCGTCTAAAGTGAAGGGGTGGTGGTGGGATCAGTGGGGAGAGGCTAAACCCTTAAGAAGTCCAGTCTTAAGAAGAAGTGTTAACGATTTGTTTGTTTGCTTTTTAAAGATTTTATTTATTTATTTATTTGACAGACAGAGAGATCACAAGTAGGCAGAGAGGCAGGCAGAGAGAGAGGAGGAAGCAGGCTCCCCGCTGAGCAGAGAGCCCGATGTGGGGCTCGATCCCAGGACCCTGGGATCATGACCTGAGCCGAAGGCAGAGGCTTTAAACCATTGAGCCACCCAGGCACCCCCTGTTTTCTTTTTTAAAGATTTATTTATTTGAGAGAGAGAGTGTGTGTGTGCAGGCATGAGTGAGGGGGAGGCGCAGAGGGAGCTAATCCTCAAGCAGACTCCCCACTGAGTGTGGAGCCCTATGCCGGGCTCAATCTCAACCCACGAGATCATGACCTGAGCTGAAACCGAGATTTGGACGCTTAGCGGACTGGGCCAACCAGATGCCCCAAGATCTGTTTTTTATTTTATTTTATTTATTTGACAGAGAGAAATCACAACTAGGCAGGGAGGCAGGCAGAGAGAGAGGAGGAAGCAGGCTCCCTGTGGAGCAGAGAGCCCGATCATGACCTGAGCTAAAGGCAGAGGCTTTAACCCACTGAGCCACCCAGGCACCCCCCCAAAGATCTGGTTTTAATGAGTTTCACCTTCTCTTTACTAAGGGAGCTCAGGGTCCGGAAGGTTGCGAAGACCTCAGGGTGGTCCTCGGTGGAGGACCCCCCTTCGTCAGGCTTCTTGAACATTCCATGTGTCCTTGGCTAAATGAAGCTCCCAGCCTGGAGACCTGCCTAGAATGTACAAGCAGGGCCCTCCTTTTAGCTCTCTCTCTCTTCTGTGGGGTTATTGGGGATATTTAGTTTCCTTAGGATATCATAGTACATAAATCAGGTAAATACCTAAATAGGGGGAGTTCGGTGTGATTCTCTAAGGATCGGTAACAACTGAGGACGTCGGTGCTCCTCTAGGAGTAAACAAGGGAGTGAAAAGTGAAATCAGGCCTGATGTTCACAGAAGCCTTTCCCTCGCCCTACATCCATTTGAATTTTTGCTCTCTGTCGGGTCCCTGCATTGCCCTTGGAAATCAAAGAAGAAAAAAGCCTGGGCCTTGTTGCCAAGTGTTTATAGGCCGCAACGGTGACAGGTTGGCCTGATAGCCTCACCATATGTATCGCTTTATTTCTATGAAAAATGCATTCAGAGTTGCAGACACCAAGTCATGGTGAGCTTTTGAATGTCACCCATGGGTAGGCTGGGGGCTGTGTTTACACAGGTAATCGTGATTGGCCTATATTCAGTTTCATCGACCCCTTTGGTTTCTGTCAAGATGTTTAGGACAATGTCCCTTGGTTGCCTCCCTGAGAAGTCAGTCTCGTCCTCTCTCTCTCTCTCTTTCTCTCTCTCGGTTTCCTGGTCTCTACCCATGTCCTTGGGCACTCAAGAGCTCTCTTTTCCGGATTCTGCCTCCAATGACTGAAGCCTTCTCCCTCTGATACATCCAACGGGCGCTGAGCCTCTTGGTTCTCTCATTCGTCCAGAATTCAGAAGCTTCCACCAGCCTCCCCTTTTATTTTTTTTATTTTAAAGATTTTATTTATTTATTTGACAGAGAGAGATCACAAGTAGGCAGAGAGTCAGGCAGAGAGAGAAAGAGAGAGAGAGAGAGAGGGAAGCAGGCTCCCTGCTGAGCAGAGAGCCCGATGCGGGACTCGATCCCAGGACCCTGAGATCATGACCTGAGCCGAAGGCAGCGGCTTAACCCACTGAGCCACCCAGGCGCCCCCAGGCTCCCCTCTTAGAAGAAAGTGGGGGGGTCCTCTGAGGGGATGTGGGGTTAAGCTCTTGTGTATCCTGAGATTTTGAGTTTTGTTTCTAACGCTTGTGTTTGGGAACGGTGCTTGGGTTAAGGCCCGGCCTGATGTCAGCGGGCAGGGAGGGTTTAATGAAAGCCCAGAACCTGTCTGTGCTGACTTATGTGCCTCATTAGCTCCTGCTCCGTGCCCGGCCTGCCTGGAGGCCCCTCTGATCTGCGATATCCCAGCGAACACCAGCAGTGCTCAGCTCAGCAAACTCCCTACTCCTATCGTCACCTTGACTTTGGGAAACATGGCTTTGGCTTCCTGATTTGGTGTGTGTCTCCCCTCTTGTCCTTGATGAGCTGTCCCCCAGCACTGTGACCTGCCAGGCCCTGAAGTGGCAGCTCTCTCCATGTGGTGCCTGGTCACGCCCCCCCCCCCAACCCCCTTGCCCCAGCCTGCCGGTGAGGCTGCCATGGGAAAGACAAGGGCTAATCCTAGGCTGAGGAGCGGGAAGGGAGAGGAGGGGCCCTCACTGGCCAAGGGTTCTTTGTGTCTCAGGGCTCTGGTGTCTGTAAGCCTCTTTTCTTCCCCCGCACTCTGGGAGAGCCATTGCTTTCATTTCCCACAAGTTCCTTGGCCTGCCTGGTCCCCGAAACAGAACATGCGAGTACCACTAAGTTAGTGAATGCAGTTCTGCAAAGTCTAATCAGGTTAAAATGCGTTATTCTGGGCTGTGCTTGTCTGGCGGTGAGTGCTTGCCAAAGCGGGAGGGATCTGTGATGGGGCAAGCACAGGTCTGGCGGCTGCAGCCCCCCGCCAGGCTCCGCTTCTCCCTTCTCGTGTGGGAGAGAGCAGGCCTCCCTCGCGAGTGCTCGGCCACACTTCTGCTTTTCACCCCAGCGTGGTGTTGCTCTCATTCTCCTGCTCGGGTCACCGGGGCTGAAAACCCATCTGATGGGGAGCGGGTCAGCTCTCTGGGTTTACGGAGCTGTCTGCATATCCCACAGCGCATTTTGTCCTACTGGTTGATTGAATGGCCTTGGATGTCATTAGTGTTTCCAACTAATTTATATAAGGTCAGAGTAATCGAGGGATTGGGGACGGACCTGATATGGCCAACCGCACTAACCTCCCCTCCCCCACCTTGACACCCCATCATTCTGCAGCAAGGCTCCCTGTAGGGGGTCTTTCGGGGAGGCTATGGGAATCCTTCTGGGCCAAGAACTGGCAGTGAGTTGAGAAGCGGTGTGATGTCCTCATGGCATGTTGCTCACGACCGTGGGTCATCCGCTATGGCAGCCCCGCTTTTACTGGGTGCCCGCTGTGTGCCAGGCTCTGTTTCAAGCACCATAGAAACAACAGCGCGCAGAACAGGCAAACATCCTGACCTTTTGGAGCGTCTGTTCTAGTGCAAAGATGGTAGAGAAAGAGGTAAGAAAACAAGTAGCGAGGGCATCGTGTGCTGGGTGATCCGCGCCAGGCTCTTTCGGCCTCTGTCTTCATCTGCGGAATGAGAAAGCGGGACCGGACCCCCGTGGTCCCTGTCTCCAGCTCCTCTCTAGGTCCTCCGATCCGTTTTTTGCACATACGGGCAGCCGGCGGTCTTTCTTACCTGCAGAGACGCGTCAGGAGAACACAGACTTGTTTCCAGCTGTGGGGTTTGGCGTGGCCACTCCCTTGGGTGCCAGCGGGCAGACGTCTGTAGGTGTCCAGTGGGAGGTGGTGCGAGTCCACGCTCTACACATAGCATGTGGCCCGAGCCTGTCCCAGCTCCTGGGGGTGTCCCGAAGCCCAGCGCTCCCACGTGTGGCCTGTGGGAGGGCAGGCGGGTACCCTTAGCCATGGGGGCTCCCCACTGTGGGTGTGCACAAGGGGAGAAGGAGAACCTGGACCTGCTCAGGCCACTGCTTCTGGACAATGGGCTGTGGGCTACTGTCCCTGTCTTTCCGCTCCCGCCTGGGGCTCTCTGAGAATGGGGCTGCTGCCAGCCTTCGTTAATACCATCACACTTCCGGAATCTACAGAGCTCTTGCTTCCCCCCCAGCTTAAGTCAAACAGTGGCCACCAGTCCCTAGGCCAGGTGCAGGGGACACGAGGGTGAGGAAGTAGCAAACAGCCCTCCAGGGGCCTGACGGCCCAGTGCCCGGAGCAGAGCTTGAGCCGTTTGCCTGTCCCACAACCTGCCTGACCATTGAGTGGCACGTGGCGCGTGTGCCGGGAGGGCAGCTTGTCACCCACAGGGCAGGGGAGTGGGCTTTCTGTTTCCTGTGTCCGTGAGCCATGAGGAATGGTGCAGGGCTACGGGCGACACCGTGGGCTCTCGGAGGCTCGCTCAGGTGGGAGTGCCAGAGTGACAGCCAAGCCTTGCCATCCACGTGTCCACGCGCAGCGGCAGAACCTCCCGCCTCTGGGATGCTGTCTCTTGGCAGTGTTTGAATGTGAGGGGCACCTGGGTGGCTCAGTGGGTTAAGCGTTCAACTCTGGATTTCAGCTCAGGTCATGATCTCAGTGTGTGAGATCAAGCCCCATGTGGAGCTCTGCGCTGGGCCTGGAGGCCGCTTGGGATTTTCTCCCTCTCCCTCTGCCCTCCCACAAAATAACAATAACAAAAAAGCAAAGGAATGTGACTTTGCCAGCTTTCTGGATGTGAGTATTTGGTGGTTGGTAAAAGGGACCCAGTGTAAGCGTGGCTCCTCTCCCCTCTTTCTTGCTGAGGAACGGGGTGCTGGCCATTGAGGTGGGGGGGTTCTTCTAAGAGGGTGGCAGACATGGGGGCGGGGATGGTTGTGAGCGGATGCCAGGGTCCTGAGGACAGGTGAGGAGGGAGGGTGGTGGGGCTGCATGGCTCCATCCTTGAAGAGGAAAGAGCCAGGTGGCCAGAAGCCGGTCCACCTTCCGCCCTGGGCCTGGGGACACCCTGCTTCCTCCTGAGAGGGTGGCAGAGAGAGAGAGAAAGACATCTTTGGGGGCTCTCGGAGGACAGTAAATCATGCTTGTTTTCTTCACTGCTGCATCCCAGGTTGGGCCCCGCTTACAGCTGTGTGGCAGGTGGAAGAAGAGGAAGGTGGAGCCGAGGCCCCAGTCGGGAGCTGGGGTTATCCTGGAGCCTGTGGGCCTGAAAGGAAGAGCGGGTTTTATGGGGGAGCTGGTGGGTTTGGGGTCAGGCACAATGCATTAGAGCTGCAGGGCCCAATGGGCTGCTCCCTTCAGTTACTGGTCATCACCATTGCCTGGGGGCCTGTGTACCTCCAGGGACCTGGCAGGTCGCCTTTGTCCAGACTCCTCCCTCATTCTCTATCTCCCATTTTATGATTTAGCAACATGGCTGCCCTAGTCCCTTACATTCCTGGCTGCTTCAAGCTTTCTTGCTTTTGCTTCTGCCTTCCCATCATCTTCCCACCCACTGCTCTTTTTCCTGGCTGGGTCGTCCTTATCTTCAATGGTCAGGTTTGGTGTTCACTCACTCATCTATTCCACTGGCACTTAGCGCTGCCTAGAAAATGCCAGATGCTGTCACTGGGCGCTGCAGCCTGCCCCCTGCCCCCTGGCTATGTAGTTGCCCTTGTGAATGCTCCTTTGGGCCTTCCTGCAACACCGTGCTTTAAAGCAAGGCTTTGGGTCCCATAGACATGCTTGCAATTTCTCTGAGTTTCAGTTTCTGCACATATAATTATAGTGCTCTTTTTTAGAGGGTGGTTGCAAGCCTTAAATGAAATGACATTTGGAAAATATTTAGCATGGGTGCTAAGCCCACTCAGGGAAAGGGAGGCCTCTGCCGCTGCTTCTCTTTCTTGTTTTATCACTGGCTTAGGATTCCCTGAGTGGGTCCTTTCCCCTGTGGGAGTCAGACCCATGTGGCCGGGGTGGCCCCAAGATGGTGGTAGGATGTAGTTAAGTATGGAGAGAAGATGTGAGTGTAGGTGGGTGGGAAAGCAGAGAGGAGGTTGGAGGCTTGGAGAGGAGCTGGGGATGAGCCAGGCCAGTTGGGGCAGAGCCTGGGATGCCAGGCCTAGGTTCTGGCCTTTGAACCAGGATTTGGTGTATCCATAATCACGGTCATAATAATATGTCCTGCTGATCAGCAGAGCTGTGGTCAAGCTGCAAGGCTTTCAAGCAAATCGAGAAATGCAATCAGTCTGTTTTGAGTCTTGGATGGAAACCAGGCACTGAGGCCAGCGGCGAAGCTGCATCCTCCGCTGCTGGGATCAAGAGTTTTGCTTCACCTGGGTGGCTCAGTGGGTTAAAGCCTCTGCCTTCGGCTCAGGTCATGATCCCGGGGTCCTGGGATCGAGCCCCGCATTGGGCTTTCTGCTCCGCAGGGAGCCTGCTTCCTCCTTTCTCTCTGCCTGCCTCTCTGCCTAGTTGTGATTTCTCTCTGTCAAATAAATAAAATATTTAAAAAAAAAAAAAAAGAGTTTTTTCTTCTCCTGACCACACACCCTGGGGGTGCTAGAAGGCATGGGGAGAGGTGTCAGATATGCCTGAGGCTGGATGCTGTGACCCCCAAGCCAGCAAGGGCTGCATTTTTCTCTCTGAAGCCTCATCATTATCTGCAATCTTGCCTTACAGACAATCCCATCCAGTGTAGGCTTTTATTTTATTTTATTTTTTGTCTTTGCCATGGTGCTAAGGGAAGATTTTGATAGTGTGCCCCGTTGCTGGACTTCGTGTTCTAAATTTTGCTTCCCATCTGCTTGGTGTGCTGTTGCTGACGTCCCACCTTGTGTGGCCTTGGTCGTGGTGCTCGTGAGACAACAGTGCTGAGTGGAGTGGAGAGCAGAAAGTTGGTTTGCTTAGAAAAGCTGTGCTTTGGATCCTGAGGCCAAAGGCCCAAGTAATTTGATATTCTTTACTTGACATTCATGGCCCTCCACAACCTGAATTGAGCCTGCCTTCCATCCCACTGTCCCCTGACCCATCCGTCCACCAGCCATTTCTTGTCCTTTCTCAGTATTCCTTCTTTCTAGATCCACATGACTGTGCAACCCCTGGTCCCTGCAGGAACTAGAGAAGCTGGTGCTGGGACACAGCCTCTTCCTGTGGTGCCCAAGCTCTGTACCCTTGTGAAGGCAGGTTTGAGATGCGGGAGATAACTGGGTTTCATGCAACTGCCTCCAACCATGTCCGAGCTCGTCTTGGACTGAGCCAAGCTCTGCACCCCCACACCGGTGCTCAGCTATTTCCGGTTCCCCAAGTCCTCCCCGTTTCCAGGGACTGGCTCAGATAGACATTGTTGTCCCCTTACATGGAGGCTGCTCTGCCGACGGTGGCCAGAAGTCACCATCCTCCTGCTTGCCTTCCCAGTGATGGGTCTCCACCTGTCCCAAGTTTTCCTTCTTTTTAGATTAGGAGAATGTGTTTGAATTCCTTTTCCCCGAGGGAAGAACACTCATTGGCTCGGATCCTCCTCTCAGTCATCTCTGTATCCCCAGAAGTCATTGCCATTGCCTCTGCCAACACTTGCTCAGCCTTTTCTTTTTTACTTTTCTTTGCTTCATGTTTATGGTATTATTGTTTTATTTATTTATTTATTTTTGGATGAGTTCTCCATCCTGGTTCTAGGTTTTTGGTGTGTATGTTATTAGAAAGCGATCTAAAGACTAAATCTGAAAAGGTCAGTACCATCTCAAACTTAATTTTTCATACGTTATTGTCTAATCTCTGAGACCCCCCCAAGTAAAAATGGTTGATTCATAAGCAGCCCAGTTGAGAGGGTGAACAGCTGAGCAGAGCTGTAAATAGTCTTATGATGCTAAGGAGATAAAAATGAGAGTTCAGGGCTCACAAAGGTGGAGAGATCCTGGAAACACCCATGCTTATAAATACCCTCCCACTTTAGTCAGCAACCCTGAAGGACTATAGCCTAGGAGAAATGGCTTGCCAAAAATAGGCCAACTTTATAAAGACCGAACCCCAACCTCAAACTAGCTGACCAGAAATATAGAAAATTTACGAAGACTGAACTAAACCTCAGATCAGCTCAAGTGCAAGTTTGGATTAAAATGGTCTGTTCCTGATCTGGTTTCCTGTCCCAAACTAAGAAAATCAGAAAATCATGTAACACCACCTACATCCTTTGTAATTTTAAATATACATACATACATACATACATACATATATGTGTATATCCCCAACACTCAGTTGAATAAATACCAGGTATAATAAGAAGTGAGGTCAAGAGAAGAAAAAGATTCAAAACAGACACACAGATGATAAGATATTGCAGTTATCAGACAGGGGCTTTAATATCAGTGATTAACAGGTTCAAGACAGTAAATGACAAGATGGACAATGTGATCGGAGAACTAGAATCTATTTACATAAAAAAGCAAATAGAAAAAAAATCAAATAAAAATTCTAGAACTGAAATAGAATCACTGATATTAAGCATAAGCAGGTGGATTTAACAGTGGCTTAGACGCAGCTGAAGAGAGATTACTGGTCTAGAAGATAGGCCGGTAAAAAAATATCCTGCCTAAAACAGGAAGAGGAAAAGAAAAAAGAAAAATAAAGAAAATGTCCATAAAAGAGATACAATATGTAATGAAAAGGTTTAACATACATGTCATTAGAACCCCAAAAAGATAATGGAAGAAGCCGTATTTCAAGAGATACAGAGAATTTTAAAAAATAATGGTATACCAAACCATAGACTAAAGAAGTGTTAACAGTGGGGGAAATGTAAAGAAAGACACAAACACATGTCACTAAAACTTTAGAATGCCAAAGACAAAAATAAAATTTAAATATAGCTCGAGGAAAAAAAAGACCCATTACCTTCGAAGAAGCAACAGGAAGACTAACAACAGAGTTCACAACTGAAATGACGGAATCCAGAAGACCATGAAATACACCTTTAAACTGTTTAAGGAAAATAAATGCCAAAGTAGAATTTTATACACAGATTTTCCTTGGAGATAAAGATGAAGCAAAATCATTTTTGGAAACAAAGACTGAATTTATGCCAGCAGTTATACCTGAAAAGAATACTACAAGGGGTTCCTCAGAAAGAAGCATATCGGATTCCAGTCAGAAGCAGGGAGAAGCAGGAAGGAACGAAGAGCAATAGAAAAGGCAAACATGTGAGGAAATCTAAATAAATAAATCTAAATAAATAAATACTATAAAAAACAATAGTAATGTCTCATGGGATTAAAGTGCATTTAAAATCAAAATATACATTAAGCAGCAATAATAAAAAAAGGAGTGAGGGGATAAAAAGAATTGAAGTATTTTAAAGTCCTTTTATTTTCTGGAGAATGGGAAAAGTACTAATCAATAATAAGAGAAGGATGTTATTTACATGATAATAAAGTAATAGTAAAATAATTAATAATTAATAAGGTAATAGAGAAGGGAATATTTAAAAAAACAAAACTTGATTAACCCAAAAGATGGTCAGAATTGAAAGACCTGTGAGAAAAAGGAACACTGAACAATAAGAAAAATGGAAAATGTGTAGGATGTAGATTTAAATCCAAAGGTATCAGTAATTGCATTAAGTAAAAATGGGTTAGAGGTGCCTGGGAGGGACAGTTGGTTGAGTGACTCTTGGTATCGGCTCAGGTGGTGATCTCGGGGTTGTGAAATTGAGCCCCAGGCTGGGCTCTGTATTCAGCACAGAGTCTGCTTAAGATTCCCTCTCTCCCTCTGCCCCTTCCCACCCCCACTCTGCCCTCTCGCTCGCTAATAAATAAATAGATAAATTAATTAATCTTTTAAAAAAATAGGTTAAATATTCCAGTTAAAATTGTGAAATCTGATTTTAAAAAGCCCAACAAAATCCAACTAATTTGCTTACAAAAATGCCTTAAACATATGGACACAAGAAGACTGATGATAAGTGAATAGAAAAATGATATTCCATGCAAATCAGGTGATACAGCAAATGAGACAAAGTGGAACTTAAGGCAGAAAACGTGACTAGATACAAAGAACAATCAACCAAGGAGACACCAGAAACTTCAGTTAGTTTACATCTAATTACAGAATGTATGAAATAAATTTTGACTGACAGAATAACATGTTGTATCATATAAATAGACAAATTTACAATTAGAGTGGTTTTATAGCATTTTTTTAGTAACTGAGAGCAGATGACAAAACATCTGTTTGACTATAGAGGATTTTATTTGGATATTATCAACCGATATAACCTAATTGACATGTAGAGATTATTACACCCCATAATTATGGAATATACATACTTCATAAATGCAGATGGAACATTCGTCAAAACTTACCATATTTGGGTTTTAAAGAAATTGAATCTGCAAATAGGCCTTTTCTATAAAGAAATTCTTAGGCTCAGATATCGTTAGTGAACTTTGCCAAATATTTAAAGAACAAGCACTGGGACACCTGGGTGGCTCAGTCGGTTAAGGGTCTGCCTTTGGCTCAGGTCATGATCCCAGGGTCCTGGGACTGAGTGCCATATAGGGCTCCTTGCTCAGCAGGGGGCCTGCCTCTTCCTCTGCCTGTTGTTCCCCCTGCTTGTGTTCTTTCTCTCTCTCTCTGACAAATAAATAAATAAATCTTAAAAAAAAAAAAAAAAAAAAAGAACAACAACTACCACCCATCTTATACCAGCTCCTCTAGAGAATGGAAAAAGAGGTGAACAATTTCAAACTCATTTTATGGATATAACCTTGACCCCCAAACCTGGCAAGGACGTTACAAGAAAGAAAAGTGCCTGGGTGAATCTCTTTCATAAGCATAGATACAGACTTAAAGAAAATGTTAGCAAAATAAGTTAAACAATGTATTCAAAGGATAAAACATGGTAGTACCTAGTTGGATTAATTCTATAAATGAAAATTTGGTTTAATATTTAAAAATCAGTGTTATTCACTATGCTAACAGGCTGAAGAGAAAAATCATGTTCATAATACAGAAAAAGCATTTGTTAAAGTTTATACTTATTTGTATTAAAAAAAAAACTCTTAGCAAACTGAGATCTCAGCAAACTGCAGATGTTGATGAATGATATCTCTTTAAAAATAGAGCAAACGGGGCGCCTGGGTGGCTCAGTGGGTTAAGGCCTCTGCCTTCGGCTCAGGTCATGATCCCAGGGTCCTGGGATTGAGCCCCACATTGGGCTCTCAGCTCCACGGGGAGCCTGCTTCTTCCTCTCTCTCTGCCTGCCTCTCTGCCTACTTGTGATCTCTCTCTGTCAAATAAATAAATAACATCTTAAAAAAAATAGAGCAAACATCATATTTCATGGTAAAATACTGAAAACTCTGAAACTGGGACTGAGACAAGGAAGTCAGTTTTAATCACTTCTTCTCAACATGGTTGCTGGAAGTCTCAGCAGGTCCAACAAGGCCAGGAAAAGAAATAAAAAGTATCAAAATTTGAAAGGAAGAATAAAATTGTCATTTGTAGACTTCATGATTATATGTAAGATTATCCAAAGCAATCTACATAGCTTATAACCTAGAATTAACAAACTTAGCAAAGTCACTGGAGATTAGTATGCAAAAATCAACTCAATTTCTATATTACAGTGACAAAAACTAGAAAATAAAAATGATGAAAAAATAAAATCATCAGATATCTAGGAATACATTTGACCAAAGATATTCTAGACCTCTACTCAGGAAATTTAGAGATATATATATTTTAAAGATTTTATTTATTTATTTGAGGGTGAGAGAGAGAGAACATGAGTTGGGGGGGGGAGGAGGAGGGGGGTAGGGAGAAGCAGACTCCCCACACAGGTAGCCTGGCACGGGGCTCAATCCTGGGGCCCTGGAATCATGACCTGAGCCAAAGGCAGACACTTATCCAATTGAGCTGCCCAGGTGCTCCTAGAGATACTTATAAACAACTGAATTAAGGGGCGCCTGGGTGGCTCAGTGGGTTAAAGCCTCTGCCTTCGGCTCAGGTCATGATCCCAGGGTCCTGGGATCGAGCCCTGCATCGGGCTCTCTGCTCAACTGGGAGCCTGCTTCCTCCTCTCTCTCTGCCTGCCTCTCTGCCTACTTATGATCTCTGTCTGTCAAATAAATAAATAAAATCTTTAAAAAAACTGAATTAAATGGACAGATACACAATGTTCATAAGTTGGAAGGCTTGGTATTGCAAAGATGTAATTTGTCCTAAATTAGTGCATGTAATCCCAATTAAAATCCAAGTAGATTTTCTTTTTTGTAGAAACTAACAAACTGATTCTAACATTTATGTGGAAATGCACAAGGCCGAGAATGGCCAAGGTGGTCTTGAAAAAGACAAAACTAGAGGACTTACATTGCCAGGACAAAGACTTGTTTCTAAGTTATAGTACCTAAAACATTGTGGTATTGGTGCAAGGGCGTATCAGTAGACCTTGGAACAGCATGGAGTCAGAGACATACCCCCGCATGTATTGGCGACGACAGAGGTAGTGAGAAAAGGTTTGTCCTTTCAGCAAATGGTCCTGGGTCAATTGGGTATCCACATGGGAATGAAAGCATCTTGCCCCTTATCTTGCACTATATGAAAAACTCAGTTTCCAAATGGATTATAAATGGTGAAACATTACACAATAAAGCCCCTAGATGATAGTAAAGGAAAATATATTCCCAACTTTGGGTAGGCAAGGCACAAAAAGCACTAGCCATAACGTAATAAATGTGATAATGTGGAGTACATTAAAATGAAAGTTTGTACATCAAAAGGCACCAATACAAGTTGGAAGGCAATGGGAGAAGATCTTTTTGGGCTCTTTCTCTATCTGTGTGTACTTATTATTCAACAAAGGACTCATATGCAACATCCATAAAAAAACATCCTCCTACTAAATTAATAAGAAAGGATCATCTCATAGAAGAAGAGGCAAGAGACTTAACGAGGCACTTCAAATGATATCCAAAAGGCCAACAGACTTTATTCATCAGGGGCATGCAAATAAAAACCGTTTTAAATTGCCCACCCCCCAGAATGGCTAAAATGTGAAAGCACGATAAAACCAAAGGTTGGCAAAGATGCGGAACCAAAGAGATGCTCACATACTCACTTGTAAATACTCTTTTACAAGCTACAAAACTGAACATCTGCATGGGCCATGACTCCCCGATTCCATTCCTAAATTGAGACCCAACAGATACATAAACATAGATGCCCCAAAGGACACATATAAAAATGTTCACAGGAGCAGTCTGCGTGACACCAAATAACAGAGACCGCGCAACGGCTGTCAGGCCTGGGACGGAAGGTCGTGTTATAGTCTACAGCAGTGTGTTGTACGATACTGAAAAGGAACGGGTTGTTGCATCCGTGCAGGAACCTGGATGGATCTCACAGACGTTCAGTTGAGTGAAGGAAGCTAGACACTGGACAGCACCTACACACTTCATATCAAGTTCAAGTACGGGAAAACTAGTTTATGACTTCACAGGTTAAGGTAGCAGTTACCTTTGGATGAAAAGAGGGATTTAGTGGCTGGGTGGGGCCTCCGGGTGCCAGGAATGTTCTACGTTCTTATCTGAGTGGTGGTTACCTGGAAGAATTCACTGTAAACATTCATTGCTTTGCACCCTTTTCTAAATGTGTTATACTTAGATAATAAAAACAATTACTTTAAAAAAACACAGAGGAATGAAGCCGTTGGCATAGAATCTCTTGGCTTTTGCCATTTGGGAATTGGTTATGTGGAAAAGAAGGAGGTGACGATGAAGTCTGGGTTATTTTCCAGATACTGTGATTGGGAGCCTGTTCAGTAGCAGACTTAGCTTCATCCCTAAGCACAGTGAGTGCTTCAGCAACATGGTGTCTGGTGCCTCAGGACCAGCAATCATTGAAATAGCCATTTCTGTGGCCCTTCTCTTCCTTGGAGACGCCAGAGCTCCATCGTCTCTGCCTTACCCGCCATAGACGACGCTGGCTGTGGGCAGGGTGCTGTGGGTGGAAGGAAGGAAAGCAAAGGCTCTTTTTTGTCTCCTCTTGTTCCTCTCCTTCCTCCTCCTCTTTTCTTACTCTGCTGCAAAGAGTGGAATTCTTGATAGGGGAGCCCACACCCACAGATGAAAGAGACAGAAGGACATTTATTTAACAAAAGGACAGATGTAAATTAGTATTTTATAGACTGAGATGCAAATGCTAAGATTTCATAATGTAGTAGAGCTTAGACCCAGTGGGTGGTAGAGAGGGCTTCTTTGAGAAGGCAAGAATTTCATTTTCAGAACGTGCTTGAAAAAATGTTTTAAAACAAAATCATATGTTAAAGCTTTAGCCTCCAATGTGATGGTATTTGGAGGTGAAGCCTTTGGGTGGTAACTAGACTTAAATGATGTCATAAACCATGACTCTGTTGGGAGTAGTGCCCTTGTATCCACCTAATAGGGACTTGGTGTCCTTAGAAGAAAAAGGCAGGAGAGATCCCTGTCTTCACATGGAGGTACTAAGGAAAGACCATGGGAGCTCACAGTCACAAGGTGGCCATCTGCAAGCCAGGAAGTCCAGGGAGTGAATCTGCTGGCATGCTGATCTTGGACCTCCTACCCTCTGTGGGAAATGAAGATCTCTGTTGAAGCCACCTAGTCTGTGGTGTTTCGTTAGAGCAGCCCAACATAAGACAGGGAACTAAAGCTTCACTTGGTCTAATGGAGGTGGTTCCCGCAAGCTGGAGCACTTGCAGGTTATTTCTCTGTGGACTGCTTTTAGCTGCGACCCCTCAGCAGCCTAGCCAAGTCCATCTTGTGTGAGCCTGGTGGTCGAGCTGAAATAAAAAATGCCCTGGGTAAGCACTAGGGTTTTCCAGTCTGGCCCCGTCTTGGTAATGGGGAAGTCAAGGAATGAAATGCAAGGCATGAGTTTATGGGAGTTGAAAGATTCAGCTCTGTGTGCCAGGGCCGTAATGAAGTTGACTTCCAAGTCAGGCTTTCCCTTTAAATTCTGCTTGTTCGTCTAATCAAATAAGTTAAAAACCTTATTTACTTCTAAAAAAGAGTATCATAAAAGAATTTGCTATCAGTTCTTAGGGCTGCTTCTCATGTATCCACTCCGAGTTGAACATTCTTTTCTCTGATTTAACAAACCGTGAATCAGGGGTGCCTGGGTGGCTCAGTCGGTTAAGTGTCTGCTTTCAGCTCAGGTTATTATTCCAGGGTCCCGGGATCGAGCCCCATGTTGGGCTCTCTGCTTGGCCGGGAGCCTGCTTCTCCCTCTCACTCTGCCTACCACACCTCCTGCTTATGCGGTCTGTCAAATAAATAGTAAGATCTTTGAAGAAAAAAAAAAAAACCCAGTATGTTTCAACGGTGCAGAATTTTCCCAAAATATTCTTTCTTTTATATATATTATGTATATATGTATTTTTTATATTCTTTCTTTCTTAAGATTTTTATTTATCTGTTTGACAGAGAGAGAGAGAGAGAGAGAGAGAGGGAGCACAAACAGGGGAAGCAGCAGAAGGAGAGGGAGAAGCAGTCTCTCTGCTGAACAGGGAGCCCAACATGGGGCTTGATGTCAGGACCCTGGGATCGTAACCTGAGCTGAAGGCAGATGCTTAACTGACTGAGCCACCCAGGTGCCCCTGAAATGTAGTTTGTTAAATTGGAGAAAAGAATGTTTAAAACCTACTGAGCCGGGGCTCCTGGGTGGCTCAGTGGATTAAGCCGCTGCCTTCGGCTCAGGTCATGATCTCAGGGTCCTGGGATCGAGCCCCGCATCGGGCTCTCTGCTCCGCAGGGACCCTGCTTCCTCCTCTCTCTCTGCCTGCCTCTCTGCCTACTTGTGATCTCTCTCTCTGTGTCAAATAAATAAATAAAATCTTTACAAAAACCTACTGAGCCACCCAGGTCCCCCCACACCCACATATTTCATAGTACTAAAGTGGTTCAAACTTTAGAAAAATACTTGAGAAAATAATACTGGGTATTTGGTTTGTGAAAAAGTCAAAAGAACCTCACTGGCTTAGGAAATGGAGCCCTAGCGGGAGCGGGTGCCCAGCAGAATTTGCCATTGCCACGCGGCTGTTCCTCTGCTCGGAGTCTGGCATTTTAAAGCTGGTGATTCAAGAGTTTTGCCTCCGCAGTGACCAGTTATCTGCTAACCAGCCAAAAATAGCCACCACATCAGTTGCTTTCCATGGTATCTCTGCAAAGTATGTCACGAGGTTTCTTTGAATCTGGAGATTTTCTTGCTAATTTGGGAAGCAGCTGAGGAGACTGAGGTCCTGACTGTCCCAGGGACCCCAGGTGGCTCTCCGGGGCAGCTCAAGGCTTTCCCTGACTCCCCAGAGTCCGTCCTTTCCCATTGTGGAAGCCATGGACTTCATATCCTTTATTTAAAAAAACTCAGTTTTTAGAATTGTGTTAATTAGAGATCCAGAAAACCCACTGAAGTCTTGGCCCAGCCCTGTTAGAGTCTCTGTGAGGGTCGTGAATCAAAACACGTTGTAGCATCGCGATTGTGTGGGATTGAGTAAATTCTCAAACAGTGGTTAGTCGCACAGATACATGGTGAGCTAGCTGTTGCTAGGGGCTTTACCTACCAAATCTTAACTCCACCCAATAGTTCTGCAAGGTGATTTGTAGTGTTTTTGATTTTACTGAGAAGGAAAAAGAGCCTCAGAGAAGTTAAGTTACATATGTAAAGTCACACAGCTGGGGACTGAACCACCACTGCCATATTCTCTCTACGACTGTCTCTCCAACTGGGGTCTGAGCCTCCTGGAAGATTGGCAGATGTTTTATGTGGGAGGATTGTCCATGAGTTTCCAGTTTGAAAGGTTCTGTTTTATGGGAGAGGTTGACCAGTGATTTCTGTGAAGGGCCAGGGATTAAGTGTTCATGCTCTCTGGGCCACGAAATCGCTGCTGGAACTGCTCAAATCTTGTGCTGTGGCAGGCCCTTTCGGCAAAATGTAAACAAATGCCCATGTGCCAATAAAGCTTTATTTGCAGGAACAGGTTGGGGGCTGGATTGGGCCTGCAGACCATAGTTTGCCAACCTCTGCTTTATTCCATGTTGCCTTCTTTTCTCTTCAAGCCCCTCCATCCTTGGTGCTCCCACTTCTCCGTTAACAGCATCCCTGTTTTCTTAGAAGCCTTCTATTCGACCTGCTCTGTGTTCAAAGTCCCACATTCTACTAACATTTGACTGGGTGCCATGTGCTGGGCACTGGGGATAAAGCGGTGGCCAGAACAAAATTCCTGACTCATAGAGCTGACCTTTTGTTGGGGAGACAGACAGGTATATGTCAGGTGGTGAAGGATAAGAAGAATAAGACAAGGGATTAGGGGGTGCCAGGGCTGCTGTTTTACATGGGGCAGAGAAGAAAGAGCTCCAGAAAGGTGACATTGTAGCAGAGGCCTACAGGAAGGGAGGGGAGAAGCTACTTGGCACACCGGAGGAAGAGTATTGCAGATTCCAGGCAGAGAGAAGAGCAAGTGCAAAGGACCTGGGGTAGGAGTGTGCTTGGCATGTTTGAGGAAAAATTAAGAATTCAGAGTGGCTAGGGTGCAGCGAGTGAGGGGAGGCATAGTGGGAGAGGCACACAGATAAGGGGCAGTTCTTGCGGGGCATGGCAAGTCACCGTAGGAAGGATGTCACGGTGGGTAGCCGCTCAGGGGGGTTTGAGCAGCAGTGTCAGGCTCTGATTCACACTACAGAGGATCCCTTTAGCTGCTGGGTCCAGAGAGTCTGTAGGGTGAGCAGAGGTGATACCAGGAGGCTCGTTGGGGGTGGATGGTGGCAGAAGTCAGATATCCTGAATATATGGTGAAGGCAGAACCACAAGCCTTCCAAAAAGATGGCATGTGCGAGGAAGAGAGGGGTCAAAGCTGACGGGCAGTTTTGGCCAGGGCAGCTGGAAGGTCAGAGGGACCCCTTGCTGAGATGGGAGGACTGTGGGAGGGGCAGGTTTGTGGGCAAGGTGAGGGGCTTAGTTTGGGTGTATCAAGCTGGGGCACTCGGTTGGATATCCGAGTGCAGACGTCAAGCAGGCAAGGGATTTCAAGTTTGGCTTTTCAGCCGGGGCTGTGTAATAGGGATGGGTGTCTTGGATGCCCTGAGTGGGTGGCACTGCCCAGGAAGTGAGTGCAGAGGAAGGTCGGGCAAAACCAGACACCGTAGCTCCCTTCTGATTTCATGTCTCAAGGGTCTCGCCTAAAACTTCTTTTTCCCCCTTAGATTCTGCTTTATTTGGTAAAACTCAGAAACTAACCACCACCTCACTTCTCCCCACCTCCTCCTCTCCCAAGAAGCCAGTTCCCTAGAGAAAAAAGGGCTGTGGCTTGGGGGTCATCCACCATCCCCGGGCTTCACATTCGGGCAGCCCACGGCCTGCAGTCGGGCCTCCAGACCCAAAGCTCTTAGCGGCAGCAGGAGGGAGCAAACGCCAGCTCCCTCTTCCTGCTGTCTGTGATCCACAGAGCTCCCAGAGATTCCAGAAACTCGACAGCAGCTCCGTCCCTCCCCTCTGAAACCTTTGCTATGTGCACAGAAGCGTGTGCAGGCACCTTCGTCCCGTGAGATCAGCCGCGGGCTGCCCTTCCACCCTCTCTCGTGTGCCAGCAGCCGCCTGCACCCTTCATGTGAGCGAAGCAGAGGAAGGTTCTGTCACTCTCCTTCCCTGTCCCGGTCTCCACGGTTCTGCCACCCAGAAGAACCACTCCTGTACCCGGTGTCATAGAATACAGGGGAAGCTTTTGTGCTAGAGGCACTAGAAGATTCTGGAGAGACGTAAGTCACTGCCATGCACAGACTTCATCTTTTTTTTTTTTTTTAAGATTCTATTTATTTATTTGACAGAGAGAGAGCACAAGTAGACAGAGAGGCAGGCAGAGAGAGAGAGGAAAGCAGGCTCCCTGCTGAGCAGAGAGCCCGATGCGGGACTCGATCCCAGGACCCTGAGATCATGACCTGAGCCGAAGGCAGCGGCTTAACCCACTGAGCCACCCAGGCGCCCCCACAGACTTCATCTTTGAGAAGTACTCCCCCACTACGGTGAAGGGGTGGAGGTGGGATCAGAGACGTGCCATGGCTTTGCAGTCCGGTGGCTTCAGGGATGCGGGGCAAGGTGGTTCAGTCACGCACGACTGTATTAGGGAGATGCAGAAAGGGGGCGGTGGGTGGGCGAGTCGAGTTTTAGCTTGACTGTGAAAGAAGAGAATGGGACAGGAGGAGGAAGGTGGCCAGCTGGTTTGTGGCCCTGCGATGTGAGCACGTTCCTGGCGAGGCGACAAATGTCTTGGGGAAGCTTGCGCGGACCCCTGAGCCATCTTGCAACAGGAGAGGGAAAGCTAGGGAAGAACTCGAGCAGGGCGCCAGGGCAGCGGTGGCTTAGGACAGGCAGGGAGCTTTCTGTGGCTTATACCTAGTTAGCCTGCCCCGGGTGCAGCTTGGAGGTCAAGTCTCAGGTGGAAGGGCGAGGTGATGGCTTAGTCACGTCTGCTGGGAGCGTGTGCATCTGGGTTTGCCTGTCTGGTCCTGGAGGCTGTTTCTGCATAGATAGAAGGTGTTTGACTATCACAGTGCCTGGCTTTCCCCACATACCTGCGGGAGATCATGCCGCACGAATCTGATACCCACTGAATTCGATTTGGCTTGAAATTAGCTTACCTAAGTGCAAATTAACCAAATCTATTATTATTATTACTTTTTTTTTTTTTTTTTTTTTTTTTTTTTTTTTTTACAAGTTGCAGGTTTTCTCCTTGTGCTCTGGAGGTGACCCTTAACATTGTTGTGGTCTGTGTTTTATATCATGGGGTAGATTACACAGAAGCTTCTCAAGAAGTGAAAACAAAGCATCTGAGAGAAAAAAATATCCAGAGTAGTGGGAGATTTCCTTTCCCAAAAGGAAATGTTTGTAAAAGTATTTTGAGTGCAGTAAAGTGCCCCATGGATGTAAGGACTTATTAGTACGCATTGCTTGAGGCAAACCAGCTCAGCCATAATGCCAGCAATCACGGAATGGACTTCCTTCTTGCTCTTCAGTCTGTGAATCTCCGGCGCGTGGACCCTAAAGGGGACCCCTGAGGATGAGGTTGGCCAGACCTGGGTGAAGGTTTGGCTGGTGAGGGCAGCTGAAGGCAGGGGCGTGTGACCTTGCAGAACCTGTTGTCCCTCCTTTGGATGGCCGCTTCACCCAGCAGAGATCCAGCCCGGGAAAAGCTGACTGTTGCTGACTGTGAGTTGGCTTCACATCGGGAGGTCAGCCTGGCTACTGAAAATGGCTGTGGCAGCTGGGTACCCTACTGTGTATGGACTCCGTCTCCTCCCAGCAGGGAGGCCCCCTTGGGGAGTCAGGAGCAGCTTAGTTAATGTGGCATCAGAATATGTATTTCATTCCATTCCAGTGCCCTAGGTGCTCAGAACCTTCTGGCGAGTGAGCAAACGGATGAGTGAGCGCAAATGCATTGGAGCCATGATGGTGGCTCACAGACAGTGGCAGGCCCGGGACTGAGCATGCTCTGTGCTCAGTCCACCTGCCCTCAAGAGGAGACATTCCCTGTTCCCTACCAAGTCCCTCCCCTGACCTCTGGGTAGGGTTTCCTCCAAAGAGGTGTATATCCAATTCTTTCCATTTCTTTTTTTTAAGGAAGAGAGAGAGAGAGAAAGTATGCGTGAGCATGCTTGTGCATGAGGAAAGGGAGGGGAGGGGCAGAGCAGGAGGGAGAGAGAATCTTAAGTAGGCTCCATTCTGAGTTTGGAGCCCCATGTGGGGCTCGATCCCACCACCCTGAGATCACAACCTAAGCCGAAATCAAGAGTCGGAGGCTTAACTAATTGAAACACTCAGGCGCCCCTTTCCTATTTTCTTTTGTAGAGGTAAAAAGTCATTGAAAATAAGGTACACATAATTTTGCCTGTGTTTGATAGAAATAGTCTGTGAAATATTCATTGTTAGTAAGCATCCAGAAAACTTTTAGATTGACTGGTAATTTGAGAATCTTCCAGAGGAGAGCTTGAGTCACCATTCCTGGCTTCTGCGCGTACTCAGCTGACAGAATAAGATCGGTCATCACACACTACACTGCAAGCTAGTGTCCCTACTTTGTAGGGCCCCCTTGTTCCTGTGAGGCCATCGGTGTCAGCAGATGAGCCACACAGGGTCTGCTGGCTTGGCTGTACCCCACTAACTGTAGGGCTTCTCTGGGGTGCACCTTCGGAACAGTTCTTCTGGCATCAGGGTCTGGGTCCAGTTGGGAGTAGGAACCACACCGTGATTTAAACAGGAGAAGCTTATAAAGAATTATTAAACTATGATGAAGGACTATAGGATGTACGAAAACTCTCCATGGTACCCCAGGGCTGAGGGAGAGTCCAGGAAAGGACAGATTTGGAAGGGGCGTGGACTTTGCTGGAGAAGGGGTAGTTGATTGCACCAGATGGCAGAGAAGTTTGCTGGTTTGCCTGCTCCTCAGTTACTGGGCAAACAGGAAGCAAGCTCCTGGAGTTGAGGCGGGCTGGGGAGCTGTGGTGGTGTGGGTGTCCAGGGGGAGGGGACTCCGGTGTGGGCAGGAGGCCAGGAGCCCAAGTGTCTCTGTCCAGGAGGCTGTACCATCAGGAGGACCATAGGAGAGAAACCTGAGGAGGCAGTGAGTGAGCAGAAGGAACTGGGGTGCTGGGGGGGCAGGAGGCCGGAGGCCAGAAGGGCTTGATGTCTGTCGTGAGAGGGACCACAGGAAGGCGATGGTCGGGCTGGCTGTGCAGCGCCTGCAAGATTGCTGGGAGCTGGAACATTCTGGGTGTGGATCTGGGGCCGAGCCCCTTTGGATGTCCTCAGCCCATATCCTCCCCCTGCAGTGCTTTCTTCTTGCAGCATCCCTCCAGGCCCTCTGCTGAGAAAGCTTAACGTTGTGCTTCTGTGCGGAGACGAGCAGGGAGGAGGAATTCCTTCCACTGACGCAGAGTACGGAGGGAGGGGTGAGTCTGGAATGAGGGAGAAATCCCCAGACGACTGGCTTCCTTGGGTCCTCCTTCCTGCTGCCCCTGTGGCTGCAGCACGGCTGTAAGGAAGGACAGTGCCCTCTCCTCTGGGCTGCCCTGTTTGTGTCTCTAGTCTGGCTCTCGAAGGGACTGGCTCTCCTTAGAAGGCGGCAGCTGGGGCGGCAAGGACAGTAGGAGAGGATGACGGTGACCCCTGTCAGGCCTGCGGCACAAGGATCGTGTGTGTTGGGAACTGAGCTCCTGCGGGAGAGGCATATTTTACGACTTTGACCTGATGCCCTGGGCTTGGGGCAGTGGCCTCTCTGATGGCTCACAGAGGGTGCCCCAGTCTCTTTCTCTCTCAGGCCAACGGGAGGTGCAAAATGCTCGAAGGATGTGTGTCTCTGCAGGCCCGGACTACTCTCCAGGCACAGCTCGGCCAGCTCCTGGAAAGAATCTCTCATTATTGGTGCACTTGGGGCACAAGGGCAGATTCTGGCCCGATGCCATGAGGGCTGGACCTGGCTCTTGGGCTCAGCTGGGGTGGGTGGCTGTGCCCTTAAGGGTGAGGCGCCAGGTGCAGGTTTGGAAAGACCAAGGCCTTCGTCCCCTGTCTGCCGGGGCCTGAGCGCCTGGACAGCCCGACTTCCCTGATCCCAGGTGGGCTCTGGCCTCTACAGGCTCTACTGGCCCCTCGGCCTCCGCCGTGCGGTTGGAAAGCACAGCCCAGGACAGGCGTCAGGTCTGAGCCAGTCTGCTCCCTGGGGCTGTGCCTCTCGGCTCGTGTGGGCGTTTTTTTTTTTTTTTTTTTTTTTTTAAAGATTTTATTTATTTATTTGACACAGAGAGAGATCACAAGGAGACAGACAGGCAGGCAGAGAGAGAGGAGGAAGCAGGCTCCCTGCGGAGCAGAGAGCCCGATGTGGGGCTCGATCCCAGGACCCTGAGATCATGACCTGAGCCGAAGGCAGCGGCTTAATCCACTGAGCCACCCAGGCGCCCCTCGTGTGGGCGTTTTGAAGGCAGAGGTTTCTCAACCTCTTTGTGTCTCTGTTGCCCGCGCTGTCCTTAGCCAAGGGCAGCCTTTCCGGAACTTAGGCTCACCCACCAGGCCTCAATTCCCTGGACTTGGTGAGTTGCTGGTGCCCCAGGCCTACCTCACGGTCGGCCCCAGGAGATCTCGGACTCCATCTGTGAGAGCTGACTTTCTAGACTTTCTCAGGGCCCAATTATTACTTGCCAGAGGAGGGAAGGAGGAAGATTCGTCTTGGAGAGGATGGCTGTGGGGCAGAGATAACTTAGTCTCAGAACACTTGACCACCTGGCATGGAGGGGTGGCTGTTTGCCAACTCAGCTCTTCCCTAGGAGCTCATTTACAGACCGAGAGGCTTCCATGTGGTCCTCACTTAACTTGGTGGGATGGATTCAAACCCATTGGAAAGCCTGTCCAGAGGGATGGATGATTGTGCCCTTTTGAATTTATAACCATCTTTGCCTTGGCAGGCTGTAACATGAGCGGTCATTGCCATTTCCGGATGGGAGCGGTCCACTCTTTGAGACAATTCAGTTGTCCTCCTTGGAATGTAGTGTGGGTGGGAGTGGGGCAGAATCCTTTGTCTTTGACAAACCCTATCCTAGCGGTTCTCAGAGTCTGGTCCCTGGACCAGCAGCTTCAACAACACCTGGGGAGTGGTTAGATGTGCAGATTGCCCCTCTGTCAGTGATTGGGAGACCCTTGGGGGTGGCTCCCGGCATTCCGTATTGTGAGAAACCCCCAGATGACTCTACATGCTCCTGCTTGAGAACTGCTGCCCTACCCAGTAGTCAGACCAGATAGACAATTGCCTTAGTGCGTCATGAGTCCAGTTTGTGGTTTCTTCTGTTTCTTTCTTTAACTTCCAAGACTTCATCCCTACCCACCCCTCCATTCTTCCTGTGTGCCTTTTGAAATCATGTCCATATTCCTGGCCATAGTCATATATTCCTTCCTTCATGATGCGTTGCCTGACCACTCCTCTCCCCCCTACTCTGGACAGGTGCACTTTCTCCTGATGGAGCTTGCTCTGTCTCTTCCCTCTCCATCCCTCCTCCTTCTCCTTTCCCACCCTGCTTCCCCTCTCCCCTCTCCCCTTTCTCTCTCTCTCTCTCTCCCCCTACCCCTGTCTCTCCCTCTCAGACCTTCACTGCGTATGGTCTTCCCATAGAAACGCCAGCATCAATGGGCTCTTGTTAGAAATGCAGAATCCTGGCCATGCCCCCACCTAGTGAATTCCACTCTGAGTGCACTAAAAAAAATAGTGTTTTTTGCTGATAATAATACATTCATTAGGAAAAAAACATCTAAGATATACAGAAGCCCAAGAGATTGACACTGACAGGAGCAGACTCTGGGGTCATTATTCATGTACCTGTTTCAGCTTTGTTCTAGAAGTAGCGATACTCGGATGACCTGTTTTTGAGACGGGAGTCATGCTAACACCAGGTCTTGCATAAAGCAGGGGTTCAGGAAGGATTTTAGGACACAAAAGAAGGAATTAAGAATTCTCTACTACTATAAGGTATTGTCTCCTTTCTAGAAGTGGGAGTCTCTGTGTATTACAGAGGTAGATCAAGGCTGTTTTGGGTTGAGCTCTTTGTGGCTACTAAGTCTTGGTGTGTTGGCCGTAACGTCTGTCTGAAACCTGCACAGCCCGGCCTTCCTGAAGGCTGGGAAACTGGGGGAAACTCTGCTGTACACAGCACCCAGGCCTGGTTGAGATGCTCTGTACCAGGAAACCCACTTTCTGACCTAGTCTGAGAACTGTAACCGATGATATGATTGTCGCTTTTACTAGAATTCGCCAGTGGGAATGAGAGGGGGGTGGGGGTGGGGTAGAGAGGGAATCTTCCTGCCTGCCACTCTGGCTCGGAGCCTAGCGACTAATTTAATTAATCCTGTATGGAGCTCCAGCAGCTGGTGAGAGGCCGTCCGAAGCATTCCAGAATCCACCTTTAGCCCACTCGGCCTAGGACCCCTGGCTGGGTGCCCTGTCATTCTGTAGCTGTGTCTGAGGCACATTGCCACCCTGCTTGGCCTCAGGAGTAGCTGGACCTGCTGTGGGCTCAGGGATGCCCACAGGCGTTGCCTAGTAGAAATAGCTGTGACCTTGAACTTACAGTCTCAAGGTTCTAGTGCTGTCCAGCATTTCATTTTAGTACACTCTGCCCTGTTTGTCTGGCTTTGCTAGCGCTGGCTCAGGGAAATAGCCGCCTTGCACACATCACCGTTCCTGTCCTCCAGCCAGGTGGGAACTTGGATGCTTCTGTGCTCCTTACGGACCTCTGTAGCTATGGAGCCATGGCTCTGAAGGGGTCAACACATGGCACCTAAGGCATGACTGGTTGGTTCCTGCCTGTCCGGCCATCACCCTCCATGAGGGCGCATGAAGGTGTGTGTGATCCCCAGGTGTGTCTGTGCGCACGGTGGTCTGGGCATCTGCAAGAGTCGCGTAAGGGTTAGAGGCAGCTTTATAGGACACGGGACATGTTCCTACACCAGACACATCTGGTGCTGTGGTCTGCGTGGCCAGAGCCTTTCTCTTGAGCATCTGGGAATGATTAATGTCTGCCTGACAGCCAGACTGTGAGATGGCCCTAAGACATTCTCGTTTAGGTGGAAAACAAATAAGCAGGCAGATGCACTCAACGTGTGCTCCTCCATGAAAACAGTAGTTACGAGGTTTTTCTCCCACAAACGCCTGAGGCCCTTTACCTGAGTGTTCAATCAGAAAGGGACCCGAGTGAAGTCCTGTCGCAGACAAGCTTCTTCTACCTGAAGCCACTGCGACTGTTTCTGGGAACTGAAGAAAATTTCAATTTTGATTTTTTTAAAAAAAGATTTAATTTATTTATTTGAGAGAAAGAATGGAAGATAGTGAGAGAGAGAGCATGAGAGGAGAGAGGCCAGAAGGAGCAGCAAACTCCCCTTGAGCAGGGAGCTTGATGCGGGACTCGACCCTGGGACTCCCGGATCATGACCTGAGCTGAAGGCAGTTGCTTAACCAACTGAGCCACCCAGGCGCCCCGATTTTGTTTTTTTTTTAAAGCCAACAGTGTTGTGTACTTTTCAGTGGCAGAGTATCCCCAGATCCCAAACAATGATGACCGACGACTCCTCTGAATCTACAAGTTCAAAAGCTCAGAGTGGATTTTTACTCACCGGAAAATATATACTATGTTAAAAAATATTCATGGGTTCTAAAAGCTTGATCTTGAACAATCATAGACTGAAAATTATTTGTGTATGAATAGTCGGATTCTCCAGACCCTCCAGTGAGCTAACCTGGAACGAACATGGCTGGAGTCGTGTCCTGATGGTCTTTATTTTCGGTTCCAGAAGTGCACAGCCTCTGTCAGGAGTGCGATCCCCGAATGCCCCGGACCTGGTTACGGTGCTGGTCCTGCCCAGGCTGCTGTATAATGTGATAATCCCAGAAGAGGAGGTGACTTTCCTCTCTACAGCCATTTACCAAACACTCGTTAAAGATGACATGTTTGGGGGTTTTTCAGGGAAACGTTACTTGAAGCAAGCGGCGTCCTGAATGGAAGTGCTTCCACATTTTTGGCTTTCCCTGCACATGGCTGTGGGGAAGGTGATCTTACAGAGGCCGGAAGCTCCAGGAGAGATTTGTCCGAGAGTCCCGTCTCTTCTGCTCAAGAGTCAGGGCCGTGTTTTGTTTTGTTTTTTGTTTTTTAAATTAACTATGGTAGCAATTTAGAAATTCATGGATGCCTGTGGATTTTGAAATTGGATTTAAAAAGTTGTGGCCAGGAGTACAGGGCCCAGGCTTTAACCACAGCTCTCCCCAGCCCTATACTTTGTCGTGCGAGGTGGGGGCAGTCCTCGTCACCAGGCAGGGCCCTCAGAAGTGGGGCATCAGGCAGCTCAGGGGACAACTCCTGTTTGCTGTGGTGGCAGGAAAGAAGAAACAGGGGAGCAGTGGATGCTGACTTGGGTACCTGGGACGCTGAGTACGCTAAAGGTGGCCCAAACCCCAGTGAGTTGCTAAGGAGTAGAGTGTTTTGTTGAGGGGCTCCAGCCGATCACTAACTGAGGGCTGTCTGGTCACATAGTTAATGAGTTACTAAGGGAACAGAGTAGAGTCAAATAGTCTGCTGATCTCACACTGCTGATTTTGAAACCCTCCGGTTATTCAGAATGTGTCAGGCAGAGAACGTTAGTGTTCTGCATGGTTGAAACTCAATGAAGAAACTGCACATTTTGTCAGAGAGCATTTGAGGAAAAAGAACCTTGGCATCCCCTGAGCCAGGGTCCAGACAGAGGATGGAAAGAGAGAGTCAGGTGGGCAGGTAGCCCAGGGGACCAGAAGAGCCTGTACCCCAAATAAGGGATGGGTGCTGCTCAGCTCAGCCTCCCTGGGCCTGGAAGGGATGGTCCAGGGCATCTGGACTTTCGCATTCTGCAGGAGAAGGTGGAAACTTGGAAGGATATGTACAGCCTCTTTTAACTATTTGGCAATTAACCAGAAATACTTTAAAATGCCATGCAGGCCAAGCTGGGTGCACGCCGCCATCCGCCAGGTTCCCTCATTTTACAGGAAGCGCTAACTGTCCGGCCCCGGGTTTTGCTGCTGCCTTGGCAGCAGCTGTAAATCTAGAGACCTGGTCTCTTGACTCTGTGGCTGATTTTCTTTTCTCCCCACAGGCTGCTTTTGGGGGTGCTGTGGAGTGACTGGGGTATTTAGGGTTTCCTGGCTGGCAGGTAGCTCCCCCTCTAGTGTTCTTGAAAGCTCTTCCTAGAAGTCACAGTCATGGCCAGCAGGACTTCCCCTGAGGTGTGGCTTCTGCTCCTGCGTGTTTATGGCACACATACCAGGTGGAGCTGGATCCTTGGCCCATGTATGTGCTTTCCTAGGATAAGAGGATAGCTTCTCTGGGGCATGGGCTTAATACTCCACCCCCCACTTGGACCCCAAGACACCCTGGCTCAGCATGAGCACCACACACACCGATGGGGTGGAGTAGGAAGGAAGTGCTGGGGACAGGGTGAAGAGGGCAAGTTTCCAAAAAATGCAGAGGGTTTGGGGCCTCCTCCCTCCCCGCTGAGTCTCTGCTCTTGGCCCTCAGCCTATGCCGAAACTCCCCCCACCATCCCAACCCGTGAGCTAGCATGGTGTCTTTGGGCCCTGTTCTAAGGGATGTTCTAGGCCCCTGCATCAGATCACCAGGGCTGGTGGGAAATGAGCAGCGTCAGCCCTGCCTGCCCAGACCTGCAGCATTAGAATACTGGGGTATGACCCCAAGCTTCCTCTTAGACACATGTCCCAGGAGGTTATTATGCACCCAGAAGTTTAAGAAGGACAGTTCTAGGGTTAGCAGAGACCCTGGGCATAGAGTCTGTGCACCCAAACCGTGTTCTGTAGGCCGCGCCACAGGAGAATATAAGCAGATCAGTGGAGTTGGTGGGTCAACCAGCCCGTTCTGGCTCATAGCCCACAGCCCATGAGGCAGAGTTAAGGGGTGGTCCCAGGAATGCTTTCGCTGGTGTACCACCAGTATTGGCCCACAGGGCCCTGTACTTGGGGGTTAAGGCTCTGCTTTTAAAAAAGCACCTTTTAATTCTAGGAAACAAACTGAGGGTTTTAGAAGGGGGGGAGCGGGGGGGTGGTGAGCCTGGTGGTGGGTATTAAGGAGGACAGGGATTGCATGGAGCATTGGGTGTTATAGGCAAACAATGAATTATGGAATGCTACATCAACAACTAATGATGTACTATACGTGGCTAGCATAACATCATAAAAAAATAACATTGAAAAAAGCAGCTTTTAAAACACTTTAAAAAAAAATACTTCAGAGGGGGTGCCTGGGTGGCTCAGTGGGTTAAAGCCTCTGCCTTCGGCTCAGGTCTTGGGATCGAGCCCTGCATCGGGCTCTCTGCTCGGCCTGTTTCCTCCTCTCTCTCTCTGTGCCTGCTTCTCTGCCTACTTGTGATCTCTGTCTGTCAAATAAATAAATAAAATCTTAAAAAAATATATTTTAGGGAGAGAGAGAGCATGCATACACATGCTTGTACACATGGGGGGAGGAGCAGAGGGAGAGAGTCTTTTTTTTTTTTTAAGATTTTATTTATTTGACAGAGAGAGACACAGTGAGAGAGGAAACACAGGCTGGGAGAGTGGGAGAGGGAGAAGCAGGCTTCCCACCAAGCAGGGAGCCTGACGCGGGGCTCCATCCCAGGACCCAGGGATCATGACCTGAACCGAAGGCAGATGCTTAATGACTGAGCCACCCAGGTGTCCCAAGAGAGTCTTAAGCAGACTCCATGCTGAGTGCGGAGCCTGATGTGGGGCTCCATCTCATGACCCTGAGATCACAACCTGAACTGAAACCAAGAGGTGGACACTTAGCTGACTGCACCACCCAGATGCCCTTTAAAACACTTTTGAAATTCTTAATAATTTTATATTTGCTTTTGTCTTTTAAATGAAGACTGAGACAATAGAGCCTGCTCTGGGGGCTTAGAGCCCCTCTTATATGTGGTTTTACCTGCTTCAGTCTCCCCGCGTCCCCAGGACTGGTTCTCCACTGTGGGCTCCCCACACTCCTACCACCCTGCCTGCCCAGTGACTTCCACTGCCCACCATCCCAGCAGGTAACATAGACAGAGTCCTAAAAATATCTTCTTGAAGGCATCAGAGAAGCTCCCAAGGCAGGCAGAACTTGGGAAGCCAAGATCACAGAGAGAAGAGAGAGTCATTGAGGTCAAAGTCAATGATCCTGACATCCAAGTTGTTTTTCACCTTGATGAACTCATCAGTTCATCAGTGGCAGGTCCAGAGACTATGAAGGCAAGTAGAACGTGACTGTGAGGAGGTTGAGAAGTCAGGGAAAGCTGTTAGTAGTTTCATAGTGCTGGGGAGAAGAAAACAGAGCTCAGAGCTCACCAAGGTAGACAAATCTTAACAAACACTCCATCCATTCAGTTGAGACCCCTAAAAATCACACCTAGAAGTAAGGGTTAACTGAAAACAAATTAGGTCTGCAAAGAGGGAAACCCAGTTCTAAGAGCTCAGTCCTTGATTGGATTATGGTGATGACTCCTATAGCTTGCCAGAAGCCAGGGAAAATCCTCTCTGGAGAAAGAAATCATCCAGAGCCTTGAAGTTTCTTCATAAACAATTATTGCAATCAATAAAATATACATGGTATATACAAGACTTGGATCAAAGAGCCATCTTAAGTGGTATAGATGCTAGACATGATCATTAAAATGATTATGATAAATACTTTAAAAAAATAGACAAGGTAGAGAATTTTAACAAAACAAATCAGGGGTATACAATATAAAGAAGCAAAGAGAAACTGTAAAAACCAAAAATACAAAAATGAAGAATGGAGTAGATAGGTTCAACTGAAAATTAGTCACAGATGAAGAGAAATTAAATGATCTGGAATATAAGTCAGTAGATGATGTGAAAACCAATTTATGGAGAGCCAAAATGGAAAATGCAGAAAAGAGCATAATAGACATATGGTACATGTGTCTAAAATACAGTTATCAGAGTCCTAGAATGGGAGTAGGAAAATGGGGTGGAAGCAATATTCGATGAGATATGGTGAAGATTTTCCATGACCAAAAAAAGGATGGTAAGCCGCAAGTTCAAGAAGTGCTATAAACCTCCGGCAAGATAAATACTAGGTTAGCCAAACATAAGCACTTCATAGGAAAACCAATGGAAATGAAGACAAAGACAACATTAAATGCAGCCTGAGAAATTAGATTCTCTTTAAAAGAACAATAGTAAGATTGACAGCTGATGTTTCACCTGAGCTGATGTGAGCTGGAGCGCTATGGGGTCACAGTTTGTGAGTACTCCAAGGAGATAATTGCTGTTGTAGAATTCTGTATCCTCCAAAAAAGTCTTTCAGAGCAAAGGTGATATGGTACCAAAAGTACAACAAAAGAAAAGTAAATTGTGTTTTATCGAAATTAAAAGCATTTGTGCCTCAAAGGACAACCTCGAGAAAGTGAAAAGACAACCCACAGAGTGGGAGGATATTTTGCAAATCACATATCCAAAAAGGGACTTGTATCCAGAATACAGAACTCAACAACAAAAAGGCAAATAATCCAGTAAGAATGGGTTAAGGATTTGAATAGGCATTTCTCCATAGAAGATCCCCAAATGACCAATAATAAATATGTGAAAAGATACAATCATAAGCCATCAGGGAAATGCAAACCAAAACCACGAGATACCACTTCACATTCATTATGATGGCTATAATCTAAAAGCAAACAAGTGTTTGGTAGAATTATGGGCCAATTGGAACCTTCATGCATCACTGGTGGGAATGTAAAATGGTGTAGCCTATTTGGAAAACAGTCTGGCAATTTCTTAAAAAGTGTACCCAAGTGAAAATATATGTCTATACAAAAAGTTATACAGAAATGTTCACAGTAATTCGTAGTAGCCAAGAAGTGGAAACAATTCCAATGTCTATCAACTGAAGAAGGAATAAATCAAGTTTGCTGTATCCATGCAATGGAATATTATTTTGCAATAAAGGGAATGAAATACTATAATATGGATGAACCTTGAAAACTTTACACTAAGTAAAAAAAGCCAGCCACAAATCATTACATATTGTGTGATTCCATTTATGTGAAATGTCTAGAATGGGCAAATCTTTAAGACAAAGTAGGTTAGTGGTTTCTGGGGGCTAGACGGGGGTGTGATTGTGGGAATGAGGAGTTACAGCTAATGGATATGTGGTTTCTTTTTTGGGTGATGGGAATATTTTAAAATTGATTGTTGTGATGGAGGCACAATTCTGTGGATATACTACAAGCTGTGGAATGGTACACTCTAAATGAGTTAGAGGATATATGAATTGTATCTCAATAAAGTAAGGATGTTTCCAGAAAATAGGAGCTGAAGAAATTTGTTGCCAGCATACTCTCCCTAAAGAAATAATAGAGAGTTCCTCAGGCAGAAGGACATTATCACAGATAGCAGCACAGAAATGCAGCAAGGAATGAAGATCAAGAGAAAGGGTAAATGTGTGGATAAATTTAAATGAATACTGACTGCTCAAAATAATACCATGCCACAGGATTCAAAATACGTTTCCTAATATCTCAAAAGGTATAGACCACATTAAAATGATCTAGTGCCCTTAAATTGTCTGGGAAGCGATAATGTTCATTTTTAGTAGGTACTTCTGACTCAGGAAGCCATGTGATTATCTATAGGGTAAGTTACTGAGAGAATTAACACAAGTGGGTCGCTAAGAGTGAATACAATAACAGAGAAATGCAAAGGATATATGGAGTAATAAAGAATAGGAGATTGATCCAAAAATTGGCAAAAAAGGAGGAAAAGGGAAACTAGAATATGTAGATTTGAACCTAAATACCAACAATCACTTTAGGTTAACAGACTTTGATTAAATACTTGTATTAAAACACTGAGATCGACAGATTAGATTTTAAAAACCCAAACTATGTTCTCCTTAAAAGAGACACTTCATTATTTATATATCTATATCTATGTATCTATATATCTATATCCCAAAGTGAAAGACGGGAAGACGGTAAACCATGTGGTGCTAACCTAATGAAAGTGGTCTGGTTGTCCTAGCAACAGATGATGTCATGTTTAAGGTCAGTAACATTCTTGGAGATAAGGAGGAATCTCATACTCCTAAGAGAGTCAGGCTACAAGGAAATATCAATCAATCAGTTAGATATTGACCAAATTAAAAGGAAAAAGGAAATTCACAGCTGCAGTGGGTGATTAATACGCCTCTCTATAGAACAGGCAGGTTATTAAAAGCAGTGAGGATAGAAAGCTGAGAATTCCACTTAACACTGTGGCTATTGAGGACATATCCATTCCATTTACTGGGCCATAGGTGAATTTTGAGAAATTTCAAAGAATTAAAATCATACAGAGTATATTTTCTGACTACAGAGAAATTAAGCTGGAAATCAATAATAAAAAAGATACTTGAAGATCTGTTTAAAAAGATTTTACTTATTTATTTGAGAGAGAACAAGAGAGCACAAGCAGCGGGAAAGGGAGAAGCAGGCTCCACACTGAGCAGGAAGCTCCATGTGGGGCTTGATCCCAGGACCCTGAGATCATGACCTGAGCTGTGGGCAGATGCTTAAGCGACTGAGCCATCCAGGCGCCCCTACTTGAAGATCTTCAAATATTTGGGAAGTATGGAACATATTTCTAAATAACCCATGGATCAAAGAAGAAATACCAGTGGAATTTAGGAAATTTTGTGGACTGAAGACAATAAAAATATGAAATATGGCATATCAGATATTGTGGGCTGTAGCTAAACCTGACAGAAGAGAATTATAGTCTAAAATGC
This sequence comes from Meles meles, assembly GCF_922984935.1. Lineage (NCBI taxonomy): Eukaryota > Metazoa > Chordata > Mammalia > Carnivora > Mustelidae > Meles > Meles meles. The sequence continues at coordinate 59,569,230 of NC_060077.1, forward strand.
ACATAATTGAAAAGAGAAAAGACTGACAATCATAAGATCTTGGATGCTAGAAAAAAGCAGCATATCAAACACAAAGAATGTAGAAGGAAGGAAATTAATGGGATTAAAAAAACTTAAAATGGTGTAAAAGCAATATAATGAAAAGATTTTTCCTTTGGAAAGACAAATAAATGAATGAGGGGGCCTTCCCTAAACCATGAGAAAAAGAGAAAGCATAAATTAGCAATATCAGGAATGAAAAGGAGATACCATTCTAGATCTTCAAGATAACAAAACGTGAGCTGTTATCCTTAGATACACCAGTACGTTTGTGAGACTTCAGCTGCCATGTTTGTATTTGCACCTGAACCCCCCAAACTGATTTCTCTACTCAGTGTCTCCTCTTGTTTTAGATGTAACATGTTATAAACAAAACCCCCAATTCTATCCTGTCTTGCTGCCCACAAGAGCTTTCCTTCTCATGTTTCTCATGTTTGTAAAAGGTATCACCAATAGATATTTAGTTTGCTCAAACAAGAAACTCAAGATTTTGCTTCCCTCTCTTGGGTACCCCTGCATCTGATCAATCCCCATGTCCCTCTTGCTTTTCCTTTTCCCTTCCCCTTTCTTTCCACGAATCAGCCCTCTCTCTCCTTTCTCTTCATTCCCACAGCTTCCACCATTGTCCAAACCCCCTTCAAATCCTTCCCTGGCATCTTCATTTGTCTTCTCCCTTCCATCCCCGCATTGCAAAGCTGGTCCTTCATGCATCCCTTTACAACCATTTCATGGCTTCCCATTGCCCTAGAATCAAGCCTAAACTCTCCCGGGGCCAGGACATCTCCTTTTCCAGAGCCCTTGACTTCCTTCTTTCAGAGTCTTTACTCCTCACACTCCTTCTCTGGAAGGGATTTTGCATCCTTTAGCTCCCTGCTCCCCAAACCTGTCCTATGATGAAAACCAGAACAGACACAACAAAGGTCACGACCTCATTGTCCTTCTCATTTCCCTGAACGACAACCAGCTGTTTGGGGATCAGCCCCGTGTACAGGTGTGAGTGCTGCCAGGGCTGTCCTGGTCGTGGTCGGCTCCCTAGGACATGGCACGGTGCCTGTCACAGAGAATGAGCACAGGAAAGGATTATTAACCTGCATGAAGGAATGGGTTATTGTAATGGAGCATATATAATCCTGAACTTCAGTGCTGATACTGTTTTTCAAATTGACTGAAATGAAACAGAAAATGGAAAAAGGTACCTGTAAACACAAGCAGATATTCTAGCCTCTTTAAGAGAGGTTAATGCATTCTTGGTTATTTATTTAATGATAAAAAAGTCTTTTAAAATAACTCAAATATTTACCAGATTATCACATCCCCTCGGCTTGAGCTCTTAATGGGAAAAATCTTGCCGTTGTCTTTCGTGTAGACTTTGGCAGAAGCCCTGGCCTTTGGTTGGTGAGCTGTATGGTTTTGTTGACTTAAATAGAAATCTGGAAACTGCCTAAATCAATTTCAGGACATTGCTTTTCTCACTGAATTTGGTGGCCACAAATAACATAACTTACTAAAGGTTTCCAAGGAAGTAAAATCTAGCCTCTTTCAAAGTAAATGCATTCGTATTATTTCATAACCCATATATGCTGGATCTTCAAAAATATCCTTGTACTCTACGCTAAAACATTTATTAAAGTACCTGTGATATATTTGTTGTTCCAAAGAAGTTAAATGGGCACCTAGGGATTTAAGTTTGAGTAACGTTTGTTGGGGTTAGCCAATAGGATCTGTTTTCTTCTGATACCATGTGAATCCATTTCATTTGGTTTTTCTGTAAGAAAATGGACCAGTAAAAAAAAAAAAAAATGGACCAGTAGATGAAACGAATCATTTTTCATTATGAAATGTATTATATAGAGAAAGGAATAAATGTGAAAGTTTTGTATGATTTGAAGGACAATGAAACACATGCCACGTCTTCAGTACCCATCTTAGGAAATGTCAGGGGGCAGCCAAGACGTTCATGCCCTCCTCCATCTCGTCCCTCTGCAGTGGGTTATGGGAGAACCAGAGCCCACAGATGCTGGAATGGCTGAGCCTGGGTTTTGTCAGATTTTGTTAAGAAATCGTGGATAGACCTTATGGCACTGCTTACTGGAAAGCTCTCTTTCCTACTTTTTTTTCCCCCCGTCACCTATGTCTAGCTCCTTGTCTCTGCTGCTTTTAGAAGGAACCACAAAGTTTAAAGAAGCCATAAGCTTTGTGACTGCCAAGCAAGAGAAACAGCATTTGAGAAGGAAACAGGCATAGTGTTTAGACCTGATGAGTGGAAATGTGCTGACCACTTTTCACTACTCTTTGAGCTGGGATGAGCCTAAAAGGGGGGCACCCAGGGAGATCCCTGTCAGCCTGCCCTGGAGAGAGATGGGACCCAGAGTCATGCTTTGTTTCTGAGCCCATAGCAGGGCTGGCTTTGTGTGTGGTCAGTGCAGTCAGAAGAGCCCTGCGCTGGTAGGTGCTATCTTGAGAATCTTCATGCTTTCGTCTTTGAAAGTACATTTTGTACAGTGGGACGATGGAACGCGCTCTAAGGGCTCAGATCCACAACTCATGTGTTGTTTTACCTTCTGCTGCTGCCTTATCTCCCTGGGAGGGATTCTCAGCTGACTACTCTCCCACTCCTTGATGCTCCCAGCCTTTCCGCCCAGCATCTGCTGTTGTCCTCTGTTCCAGGTAGGGACTCCGGGAAGTCTGCTTTGTGGCCTGCTCTGTGGCCTCGGAGGACTGGGCATTGTGGTGGGATTCCTGTACTGAGCGGGCAGTGTCATGTGTGTTCGGCAGCACCTTGGGGATGAGAGCCTCTCACCCATCACCGATCCAGGCACGGAGCACCCTAAGTGTGAACTTGAATTCCCTGGGGGCTGTGTGTCTGCAGTGGGGTGAGGTGGCAGACCCTGGGAGGGGGAAATGGACCTAAAGCAACAATCATAAGACGTTGCTCCCAAGTCTATGGGTCTACTGGGTGGTTCTTCTGGTTTGGGTCCAGTGTGGCTGACATCTGCTGGGCTCTCTTGTGTCCGTCATCAGCTGGTGGATCGTCTGGAGGCTCCATGACCCACGTTGGCCTCCCTTAGTGTGCGGCAGTTGGCAGGGTGTCACAGGGGCAGTAATAGACTGACAGACGTCACGAAGGCTGGCTATCCCTAGCTACTTCTGGCGCTGGCAGAGTTCCAGGAGCATTAAGTGCGGACAGCCCTAGGGGAACGAGTATCTTTCAGGTCTCTACGATGTCACATGCTGAATTGGGCAAAGCAAGACACAGGCCAACCCGGATTCTAGACGTAGAGAAAATAATCCAGCTCTTGATGGAAGGAGTCACAAAATCATACTGTAGACTGTGCAGATACAGGATGGGAGGAACCAATTAAATGATGTGAGCAAATGATATTTTAGCTTTTATTTTTCTTCTCTTGAAAATCAGCCTATGTGTTCCCACTTCTGAACTATTACCAAAATTAGCTTAAAGAATAGCCCTTGTATATTTATAGAACGGTTCCGTGCAAATTTATTTTATTGCCTAGCCTAAGGATCACTGTGGACGCACTGGCCAAACCGAGGTAATCATTAAACCACCCCAGGAACATGCATGCCACTTCACTGGATTAAGGAAAGAAAAGAACATACAAATCGAGACGTGACATCAGCCTTGTTTAAGGTTTTTTTTTTTAACCCCCAATTAGGATGGTGAGGCTGCCTTTTCTTTTTGAATGCCCTGTCTTTGTAGGAATAAGCAAGAGAACCCCAGAGTGGCCTTGTGCAGCCCGCCTGCGAGGGGTGGACGGCCTGCTTTAACGGTGTGCGGAGGTGGGGTGACACAAAGTTCTGGAGCCCTCCTGTGTCTCCGTGGCCAACCCCCTCCTGAGCACCCTGCCCCCTCACCAGAATCTGGCCACACGTCCACAGCTGGATCTGAAGTCTCCCTGCCACACAGTGTCACTGCCGCTAGCCTTCCCTGCCCGCCGCACTCTGGAACAGCCCTGTAACGGTATCTTCCCATGGGGCTCCCCGCTTTGTCTCATGTCCTGCGGTGCCCGGCAGTGTCCTGACCACCGCACTGAAAGCCAAGAAAGGAGTGCGGGGAGCATGCTGCCAGGGGATCAGGGCCGACGTGAAAATTGTCGGAGTCAGGAAATTCCAGGGCCCTTAAGTCACTCAGGAAGACGGTTGACATGAGCGGCCAAGGGAGGGGATCGGGTTGCCTCGGTGGAAGTAGGAACTGAGGTTCCCTGGCGGGCACTGGTCGGGCAGGGAGGTAGGTGTCTGCGTCCTCTGTGCAGGTGAAGCTGGGAGAGTTCTCTGTGACCCTTTAGAACAACCCGGGCGGCACGAACGTTGACTCACTGCCTGTTCGCGTGGTGTGTTCTCTTGAAACAGGTATCCCGACAGGACTGGAGAACTCATTGAGGGGACTCACCAGTTTGCTTTTAAAGTGATCCCTAAAGTTGACCCTCCTTTAGGGGTTTTCACGGTTTCAATGCGTCCATCCAGCAAAGAAGCCCTTTCTTCCGACTCCTTGGCCCAAGGGATGGTTTAAATATTAACCTCCCGTGTCTCAGGTGCACCGATGAACTGGGGCTTGGGTAGTGGCGTGGAGCGGGTGGTGTGTGCCGACTCGTGGGGTGTCTTCACAGGCTGCGTGTGTGGTTGGGACCCCCGTGGCACTCACGTGTCCCGGTTCGCTAAAAGCTGTGACGTCTGACCTTGACCCCCTTCCCGTAGCTCTCCTGTGAGGACGCCACACATTCTTCCTGACAGATTAAAAGACACATGGTCATCTCCCCTGGCTTAGTTAACTAACACTAGCACAGATTGCCCATCTGTTAATTAGGGGAGCAGGGTCGTGATGCTGGCTTAAGAAGAAATGGCAGCCTTTCTTTTGGAAGGAGGACTGGGGCATTTTTATGGAGGATGCTTGGGTCGCGGGAGCCTGTGGCTGCTAATTATAGGGAAGGAGTATGACTGAGGATGAACTTCCACACATGATAACAGTTGGTTTAAATGGCTTTTAATTCTCTTCTGTGTTCTATTTGTGTGTTATATTTACTCAATAAAATGATCTTTGAGGGGAGGAAGCGTTTATGTCTTCCTTGGTGCCCAGCCCGTGTCTGATATATAATTTTGTTAAAATTGAACTAGGGAAAGGGTAGTAATGATGCCCTGAATGTGAGGAGAGGAATGATGAGAACAGGCAGTTCTGCTAAGCTTTTGGGATTCTGTTGCTGGAAGCCAGGGAGACTGTGGGGTGTTCTGTTGTGGTTCCGGGCTGGCTGGGAGCGTGCTGAGGCTGATACTTGGTGAATGTTGAGGAAAACCGGATATTTGTATTCGTCTCAGGCTCCTGAGAATAAAGCAGAAGGTATGGGATGGGCATGGTGGGTAAACTGGCCACAGTTGCTGGTAAGAACAGGGTTCAATCTGCTGGTGGCCAGGGAGCTCTGCCCCTGCTAAGGCGACCACGAAAGGCCTAGGTGGGGTGGTGAGGACGGAAAGCCCATACAGGGTCCTCAGCCTCTTACGCACCTTCTGCTGTCTCTATGTTGGGTGCCTCCAGTGAATGACATGGCAGGACCAGAGGGGTGTGTGCCAGAGTTGGTCTGGGTGGCTGGAGGGACTGACATGTGCATTCTTGGGAAATTTTATGAGCTAGTTGTTGAATGTCGCCATTATTAAAAAGTAAAGGATATAAACATAAAATTAAATAAGCTATATTTAAAACAAAGCTAATATATCCTCAAAACATTGTCACTTCCTAATTGTTGTACTGCTACTCATGAGTCTGACATCTTTTTTTTTTTTTTTAAAGATTTTTATTTATTTATTTGTCAGAGAGAGAGAGCAAGAGCGAGCACAGGCAGACAGAGTGGCAGAGTCTGACATCTTTTGTATCTGGTGAAAATACTATACACTGGTGGGCTTCTGTGTCTCTTTTTCCAACTCTATGCTCTGTGACTTTGCTGTGGTAGCTTGAAATAGGCCTTCGCGGCAGTATTTATACCACACGTACGTGCCCATTCTGCTTCTCTCCATGCCCACAGCAGCACTTCCTCTCCGTCTGGCCCGAGTGTGGACCCCATCCCTCAGAATGACTCAGGCCCCCTGGAGGAAAAGCAGAAACTCTTTATCCAAAAGCCTCTTTCTCTGGCCTCATGCGATTCCAGGGGCTGAGGCCAAAGGAACTGTTACAGTCTGAAGGGCTTTCATTATCCCCATCTTCTGGTCTGTTGATTATCGGTGGTATGCAAAATAAGCAACAGTGTTAGTCCTATCAACAGGACAGATGGAGTCAGTTTTCTTACTCACCTCAGCAGGGGGTCCGAGTAAGCCAGAGCTGTAGTCATTTCAGCTCGAGTCATGGTTTGGTGTACTTGTTCACTGGTCCCGTTTCTCATGGAATTTTCCATCTATGAACAATCAAGTCTGATTTCAGTCCACAGGAGACCCTTGGCCCAGGAGATGCCTTCTGCAGGAAATCCTTCCTGTCGGTTGCTTCTGCAGGCTGGGGGAGGCAGCTCCCCTGCGTGTTCCCCCAAACTCGGGGCGCACCTCTCACACCGCAGGACAGTGAGTTTGGCCAGTGGGACCGTCGGGTTTAGATGCTTTCTCAAATGAGATGATCCATCTGCAAAGTGCCAGGCAAGAATGTTGAAGCTCACCAGTGTGCCTTTAGTAGCTAAGGGGAGCGGTTTGTTATTAGAGAAATAAAACAAGTGAATCAAATGGGATTAACCCCTTCAAGTGATTTAGCTAGGTATTTCTTACAAATAATAATTAAAAAAACCCACAAATTCCTTTCATTCTGTTGAGGATAACTAGAAACAGGAACTGCAGGGTCTCTACAAGAATTAGCCCCCTGTTACAGATGCCGATTCTAACCAGTCGGCGGTCTATATTTCTCTTGTTGAGGATAATAAGCAAAACCTTTCCATCCAAAGAGACTAATTCCTTGTTTGAAATCCCACTTGCAGTGGGAGGATTTTCAGGCATTTATCTAGATGTTTCAAGGGAGCTAAATATTTGCCTTTGTTTTCCCCCAATCTCCTGTCATTTTGGAATAAGAGCCGTAACTCATCAGGTAGGTGAAAACTAAGCACCACACTTATGACCCCAGAAATGAAGCGTGAATTTGGATTTCCTCATCATGTTAATCTTCAGTAAAATTATTTTCTTGTGTGTGTGTGGTTTTTTTTTTTTTTTTAATTTTCCTGTATTTTCAAGTGTATCGATCATTCTAAGTGTCATGCAGTGCTGGCTGCTGTAACAACCTCACAGTCTTAACAATTTACCACAGCAAAGGCTCACGTCTTGTACTCTCGAAACCAGCCAGGGTGCGTGGTAGACTCCGGCAACAGGATGTTCTCTTCCATGCAGGGATTCAGGAACCAGAGTTCCTTGTAGCTGGGGCTCTGCTGGTTTCCAGACTCTGGAGTCCTCCTCTGGCTTCTCTGCCTCTGGGTGTGTGGGGATGTTAAGACCAGGCCTGTTGGGGGCCTTTTTTTTTTAACTTTCTCTCATATTCCATTGGTCAAGCCTCAGTTACGTGGCCATTAGCCCTGTTATAAGGCTGAGATGTATGCTCTCAGGGCCCAGAAGCAAAAGGGAAGGGGGTTGGCAAACTTGTGGCATGATCTTGGCCATACCAGAACACTATGATGACACATACTGCATTTTGCAAGCATGGTATTTTCAAGTCCTTTGTAGGTTTGTGCCATAGAAAGGATGCAGGGCAGCATAGGGATCAAGAGTTAGGGATCAACACAAACTACCAGCATCCAGATCCCAGCTCCACTATTCCCCAGGTGTGACACTGGGCAAGTAACTTAGTCTTTTTCTGTGTCTTAGCTTCGTCTTTGTAACATGGGGAGGGCAATAGAAGTTAATAGGGATTGTGTGAGAATCAAACGATGTAATCTACGTAAAATGCTTAGAATTAAGCATGGGACATAATTAACAGCATGTCGGTGTTAAATAATTAAAAAAAAATAAGACTAGTAACAAAAAGACCTAATGTCTTCTTTGGAATGTTGTAATTTGAATACGGTGTCATTCAGATAGAGAACGTTTCAGTTCAACTGTAAAACTGTTTATTGAGCAACTACTAATTGTCACGTACCAGATAGGACCATAGAATCTGAAGGAGTAAGCTTTTCATTGAATCAAAGGAAATGGCATGTTCTGCCCACCAGGTTTGCCTTTTAGACTCTGTGACTCTTAATCTACGGTCACATCAGCATTGTGATTTTGGTTTCCACTCCCCAAATCCTCCATGGCTTATTTCTGGGGTCCTCAGAGTAGAAAGTGACACGGCATCAAAGGGCTCCTTCTCCTCCCCTGTCCCCTGGACCCTGTCAGTGCCAGTCCCTTCAGAGGTGTCATTGCTGTCTGGTCACTGTGTCGTGTGCCCCCAATGGATGTGGACGAACCTGCTACCTCTTCCAGTTACGATCTGAATTTCAGAATCATGCTTGATTTTCAAAAACACCTGAGGGCCCCATGAAGTGATTTCTCCATCCGAAGTCCGCATCCCAGGAGCAGGCTGGGCTTAAAGGCTCTTTCTCTTGCAGCTGGATGACTGCACACTGCAGCTTTCCCACAATGGCGCCTACCTGGACTTGGAGGCCACCCTGGCAGAGCAGCGGGACGAGTTGGAAGGCTTCCAGGATGATGCTGGGTAAGAGCGACAGTTGTCCCTGCTGACTAGTCCAAACTGTCCAAGATACCGAGATATGGGGGTATATTAAGGCCTTAAAATACTCAGAAGAAACCACTCTAGCTTTGACCTTCTCTGCACTCACAGTCACACAAGAGAAGGGAGATGCAGGTGACTGACCAGCAGTCATTGCAAACCCTTTTGCATTTTGAGTCATTCTTCTTGACAAGGCCACTGAGGGGCAGAAAGATTTCTGGTATAGTTTAGTAAATCACATTCTATTGACCTTCTAGGTTTTGTTTTTTTTTTTAAACTAAATATAATTAAATTAATGTTTTCTTGATTTAGTAGTTTGACAACTATTTTAAGCATTGTTTTTAATGATAACTTCCTGGATATTTCATTTCCTTGGCAGATGTCCTAGCATATTATTTTATGCTATTTCACCTTTTGAACTCACAGTAGTGGAGAGAATGATTTGTGATGGTGTTAATTAACATCCAGTTACTTTTAGTCTACATCTAGAACTGCTTAATACTTCTGATTGCTGTGAATCTGAAAAAAGAGATAGATTAAAAAAACCAGGTGGTCAGAAAGTCAAATCACATATAAATCACATATAAACATACAGTCAGCTCTTCCTGTGTTTATTTGGTTATTGAAATAGCCTTTTTTAAAAAATATTTTATTTATTTGATAGAAAGAGATATCACAAGTAGGCAGAGAGGCAGGCAGAGGGACAGAGAAGAAGCAGGCTCCCTGCTGAGCAGAGAGCCCAATGCAGGGCTCGATCCCAGGATCCTGAGATCATGACCTGAGCCGAAGGCAGAGGCTTTAACCCACTGAGCCACCCAGGCGCCCCTGAAATAGCCTTTTGATTGGGGGCCCCCTGCCTTCCTTATGTCCTCATCCATTCAGAACCACGTGTATCTCATCACCTTCCTCCTTAGAAACCTTCAGAGATTCCCTGTTGCTTTTGCAAATAAACTTAGCTGTTTTAAACCACTGAGCCACCCAGGCGCCCCAAACTTAGCTGTTTTAATCTGGTGTTTAAGAACCTCCCCAAAAGTTGCTTTGAAACTACCTTGCCTGAATTAAAAATAGATTACACCCAGATGAATCTTATCTGGGAGTGCTGATTCTTCATGAAAGGTTCAAAAATGAGGGAAAATGGAAACCTCTTTAGTATTAGTTTTCTACCTGATTCTAGTATTTACGATAGTTTGCTGGGTTTTCCCTACACCTGCCACCGTTCATGGTGCTTTCTCCCTTAATTGTTCCCTCCCTCAGTTGTCTGCTGCTTAACCAGTAGGTCAGTACTGGGCTTGTCTGAGTATCTGTCATCTAGCATTTTTTCAACACATTTTAGGTGCTTACTGAACATTGGTAGTCAAGTAAATGGCAGGATCCCAGAATGGATTCCTGAATAATATGACCATGAGCACTAAGGCCAAGATCCTTGGTAGGAACCAGCAAGATTTTCTGAGGACCCAATGGGAACAGATCCTGGAAACTACCACAGGCTATGCACACACTCGTTATTATGTCACACCAGATTCTACTCATCATAATTAAAAACAAAACCAAAAACATTAGATTGATAGACTTGGGAAAATTCCATTGCTATAGTGTTTACTGACAATGACATCCCTTTGTATAAGATGTCAGAATTCAGGCTGGATGACTAAGTGGATGACTTCATGGCTCATTGATTAAGCAGGCACCAGTTGTGTTATGAGTAGATTATTATCAACTTGAAAAATATCTCTACTGGTGTTACAGTTGAAGACCATGCCCTGTTTTGACTTTTTTCTTTCTCATCAAAATTCAAATGATTTGGAGATGGGAGCTTAGCATGGAAAAAAGCATCACTACATTAGATAGCAGTATTTAGAGTTGAGGGTGGGGAAGAAAAGGGCACTTGGGTGGCTCACGTCATGATTTCAGGGTCCTGGGATTGAGCCCTGCTCTGTGCTGGGCATAGCATCTGTTTGAGATTCTCTCTCTCCCTCAGATTCCCCCTTGCCCCGCCCCCAGCACGTGCACACTCTCTCTCTAAAAGAGAAAATTCAAGTGCGGAACAAAATAACCTTTCTGGAGCGCCTGTTTTTGCACTCACAGTGCCAGGCACCTTGTTCACGGTCTGTTTATTTAATAGTTCATGCTCTTAACAGTCACGTGATTGGATTTCATTGTTTCTATTCTTCATCTGAAACAACTGAGGGTCAGGAGGTAAATTCCACGTCCAGGGAGAGAGAGCCAGGAGCTGGGAGAGCCAAGTTTGAACACAGATGGACCCGATTCCAAGTCTGTACACCCCTGACCCTCCCAGAGGTCCTGGGCAAAAGCGTTTTGGGTTTACTCAGGAAGTATGTTGGCGCCTTTGGTGATGTAAGGTTGGTTCATGCAAGGACACCATCGGTCCCAGGCTAAAATGCTGGATTTGGTTCAAAGAGCACTCAAGCATGCTGCACGGTGGCTCTGGGGAGGACGCATTTGCTGCCATCATCTGGCACTGTCGGCATCAGCATCCTGGTGCTCGTAGTCTCCGCAGCCATTCCTCAAGAGCCAGGTACCCAGCGAGCTCCCTAGAGGAGACCCTGGGGCTTGCTTCCTCACTCTGTTCCTTTTCGAATCATCACCTGGCCATGGTGCAACCTTGACCCCATTTCTGCACCTGCACCTAAGATGGATTACGGCAAGAGGAGAAGACAGGACTCATATGTGGGCAAGTGTCCACCGGAGAAGGTAGCCAGACCCTGCTGGGTAGCTGTGGTTTTGACAAGTGGGCCCCAAACTCACCCCAGAGGGGGCTTTATGTCTTTGCCAGAGTCCTGGTTTGTGGTGATCTTCCCACCTTGTCCTTTGGAGTGTACTCAGGATGACACTTCTTTTTGTCTGGAAGAGTATTAAGATGCCAGCTTCACTGACCACTGGTGGGATGGCCCCTCTGTCCCTGGCCTAGGTTGCAGAAGACAGATCGGGATGATGCTGTCCTGACCTTGCTGGGTCCTCCGCTCCCCCCAGGCCACTTACTGCCACTGAGCCCCAGCAGCATATGGCAGCTTGCTGGGAGCTTGTTGGAAGCGGCCAGCAGGCTGAGTCTTCCTGCACAAGTGGGCGGTGTCTGGCCACATCTGCCGTGTCATTTGCACCGAGTGTCCCTCCCGAGTCCTCCCCTAGGAGGGTGGCATTTGGCAGTCTGTATGCCTGAGAACTCTTGTCTCCCACGAATGGGAGTTAAAATATAATTTCTTTCTGGTTAAGAATTGCCCTTTTGAGGCATGAAAAGGACATATAAAACCATTCTTTCTCTTGATTTCTTTGTGTGAGCTAAAGCAACAATCTGCTAATGTCGTGACCATATAATGACAACGTGTGGCAGGCCGTGTGCAAATGGTGGTGTTTTTTTCCACAGGGTGTTCTGAGAGAATTTTCCTTGCTGGAGGAGTTCCTTTGTTCTTGTCCATTACCCGGCTCTTTTATGCCAAGACTAAAAATTAACTCACTCCTTGTTTAGAGTTATCACTTAAGCTATAGCTAACCAAGAAGAGGAGAAAGACCTTGAAAAGTAGAAGGACAAAGCAATTATTATGCTACCAAAATGGAGCCAGGTCTATTTACTGCCTTCCCAGGCCAGGGAAATTAGCCACCATACCATGCGGCACAGAACCAGACACTCCCAGCCCTCTGGGCGATTATTCCTGCCCCTTCCTTGTGTGTCCTTGTGCAAGCCACTTTATCTCTGATAGGAGATTATGAAATTTATTTGTAAAATAAGGACAATACTACCCAATTCCATTTACATCCCTGTGTCAGCAGGGATCCCAGCAAGGTCTCTGCAATGGAGGGGAGCCCCGCAGGGGGCAGCATGGCATAGTGGTTAGGGACATGGGCTTTGCAATTGGCTTCATGGCTGTGTGGCCGTGGAGATGCTACTTTCCCTCTCTGAACCTCAGTCTCCTAGTAACTGGGGATAATTCTAATACATCCTCGTTGGGCAGTTGTGAGGAAAAAATGCAATGACGTATAGTATCTAAATCAGCAAGCCGGTTCCCAGCATATAATACAAACTCGAAAGTAGTAGCCTTTACTACAATTCAAGAAGCGTTCGAGAGGCAGATATACTGGAACGGGAATCACTGGATTCTAGACCAGGAGGGGTCCATGCAGGCCAAGCACTCTGAAAGCTCATCTCTTTTAGTTAAGGAAACCAAGGCTGCATCCTTGCCCACAGGGCAGAGCTGGCCAGAGAGCCCCGGCCTCTTTTTTGCTTATTTCTACCTCTCCTGCCTCCAAAACCAGGGACAGCTGAGGGACACAGGGACCTGCCACAGAGGAGGTGGGGCTTGACCTTAGCCCTGTAGGGGACAGTGGCCTTGCGAGGTCGAGGGGTGAGGGGGCCATCTGGAGGAGCATGGTAGAGCTCCCAGGGGCTTGAGGACCAGTGTGGTTGTTGCATGTGGGGTGAGCGTCCCTGAGGGGTCCTGCCTTGGTCTTGGTCACTTACGGTGTTCACGTTCCCCTGCGCCCCAGGGGCAGCTCTGAAGAGAGCTTCTCCCCATCCCACATCGCCTGGGGCGCTGCTTACTCCTCCTCACCCCCTTTCTGCTGGCCCTCACAGGGCTGTGTGTGGTGGGGAACCGGTGCAACCCTGTGGGGTGGGGAGAGCTTGGCAGTGTGTGGCTTGAGGCTCGGGCCAGCCAGGGCTGGAAAGGGCCAAACATTGGAAGGTACTTAGAGCGAAATACCCGGGACAAAGCTGTCTCGAAGTGCTGGCTTCTAGGTGCCTGTTTCAGGAGGCCTGGTGTGAGGCCTGGGATCCTGGCCTCTTCAAAAGCTCCTCAGGTGGTCTACTATTGGGTCAGAAACCTCCAGCCTAGGTTCTCAGTGTTGGAGTGGGGACTGTGCCCACCTGGGGAACTTTAACAACTTCCCTTCCTGCTCAGCTTCAGACCAATGAAGTCAGAACTTGGGGGTGGGCCCAGATGGTGCTGCTTTTTAAAGCCCTCCAGAGCTGCCTGGGAAGGCCATTCCTGAAAATGCTGCTGGACATTGAGCAAGGGAGCGTGAACTCCTGTGCCAAGTGGACGGTGCGGTGGGACGGCCCTGAGTCCCCCCCAGGGCAGGTGAGGAAGCCAGTCTTCAGGGGCCCGTGTGCCCTGAGGCTTCCGGCTTTGTAGTCGACGTGCTGAGGGGCACGGAGCTGAGGGGCACGGAGGGGTTGGGGAGAGCTCTGGTTGGGCTCGAACGTGCCTAGCTTCTTGGCTCGTAGCTTGTGAACCCCATGGAAACGTGTGGGGGGCCCATGGATCCCTGAGGTTTCTGCCTGGTTTGTGGGCACGCAGGGTTTTAAGTGGGAGAGCTCGGCAGGGAGGAGTGGAGCCCTGAAGTTGCCACGGCGGCCCCTTCTTTTTTTTTTTTTTTTTTATCTATTTATTCGACAGAGAGAGATCACAAGTAGGCAGAGAGGCAGGCAGAGAGAGAGAGAGGAGGAAGCAGGCTCCCCACCAAGGAGAGAGCCCGATGCGGGGCTCGATCCCAGCACCCTGGCATCATGGCCTGAACCGAAGGCAGAGGCTTTAACCCCCTGAGCCACCCAGGTGCCCCCGACCCCTTCTTTTTGAAAAGAGTTGGTTTTCTCCCTCACCCGGACCAGCGGCTGGTCTTGGTGGGCTGCAGTTTGAGCCTGGCATCCACTAAGAAGATCGGAGACTCCGTCTCCTTTGCCGGTTTGCCCCAGGGGCCCCAGACAACACGCCTGCACTCTCAGCTGAAGGTCGTCCCCTGGGAGGAGAATAAGGAAAAGCTGCTCCTTGTTTCCCGTCCGCACCTGAGCCAGAGTCTTTCAGCTCATGCAGCGTTTCTGTTTGTGCATGGCTTGGGTTTTTAGATTTGGGTTCAAAATGTAGGTGACTTTTCAATGCTGCTAAGTCTAGAAACAGAGGAAACATGGACCAAAAGGTGACTGGATGAGGTTTCCTATCAGACAGTAAGAGGGGAAACCTTCAAACTTGACCTATTGGGATGCAAAGAAATCTTTGAGAATCTGATGGAAGGCTGTGGAACCCTGCCCCACCTAAAACTTTGCACACCAGCCCCAGGCCAGTTCTGGGTTGCCTCTGAATTACCTGGAGGAAAGCTGCCTTGAAATGCTGGCTTTTAGGCACCTGCTTCAGGAGGTTGGTCTGGGGCCTGGATTCTCACCTCCTTAAAAGCTCCTCAGGTGGTCTGCTGTTTGGCTGGGAACCTATGGCCTAAATTCTCGGTGTTGGAGCGGGCACTGCACCCACCTGGGGAACTTTAACAACTTCTCTTCCTGCTCTGCTTCAGATCCAGGAAATCAGAACTTGGGGTGGGCCTAGGCAAGGAGATGGTTCTGTAGGAAATCAGGAAAGAGAGCATCCACTCCCATGCTGAGGGGACAGTAGGAGTGGAAAGTCTCTAAGTACTTTCAAATGTTAGTTGCATCACTGGACAAAGATGGCATCCTGCAGGAGTGGGGCAGCTCGGGTGGGCACTGGGCTTTAAGGTGGGGGTAGGGAGTCAGAGAGACCTGTCCTACAAAGGAGGAGTCTTCCTGGAAGCCCAATAATGGGAAGGGTGGTGTGAGTAGACAGAACTTTGAGCTGGGAGGCAACTGTCCGATGTGGCCCACCGTGATCTCAAGTACCTGAGCCTGGTGTCAGAGGAAGGCGGGGTTGGGGGGTGGGTTGGGGCCTGTGGTAGAAGGGGAGGGTGCTGTGGCACTAGTTGACGATGGCGAGACAAGAGTAAAATGGGCACATGACATCAGTTGGCTCATGTACAGATAGCAACTTTAGAAAAACAATGAGCTTCTGGAGGTGGAGCCATTAGGGGAGGGAGAGAGCGTTTATACAAATCAGGTTACCTTGAACCATACTCAAGGTGTGAGGTGGCCAGGTGAGGAACAGTGGTCTAGGACCCAGGTGAAGAGTATCAAAGACCAGAGAGGCTGGGGTGATTCCTGGAGGAAGGGAGTTGTAAACCTCAAACTTCTATTAAGAAAGATTTTGAGACAGAGAGTGGACACGCCAGCACACCAGTTGCAGGAGAGGAAGAGAATCTTCAAGTAGATTCCCCTGCTGAGTACGGAGCCTGAGGTCAGGGCTCGAACCCATGATCCTGAGATCATGACCTGAGCTGAAACCAAGGAATGCTCAACCCACTGAGCCACCCAGGCACCCCTAAAAGGACTCCACCTCTGCATCCAGAGGAGTTGTTTTATTTGTTAAAATTTTTTGAGATATTTTATTTTTTTAAAGACGTCATTTAGGGGCTCCTGGGTGGCTTAGTCATGAGGAGTCTGCCTTCAGCTCAGGTCAGGATCCCAGGGTCCTGGGCTTGAGCCCCGCATCGGGCTCTCTGTGCAGTGGGAAGCCTGCTTCTCCCTCTTTCACTCCCCCACCTTGTGTTCCCTCTCTTGCTGTGTCTCTCTCTGTCAAATATGTAAAATCTTAAAAAAAAAAAAACAACAAAAAACAACAAAACGAAAACCTTCATTTATTTGAGAGTATGAGCAGGGGAGAGGGGTGGGGGTTTAGGGAGAAGCAGAATCCCCGCTGAGTGCAGAGTCCTCTGTGAGCTTTGATCTCATGACCCTGAGATCATGACCTGAGCTGAAATTGAGTCGGACACTTAACCGACTGAGCTACCCGGGTGCCCCTTGATGTATATTTAAATAAAACCTAGAGCTCCCTGTAATTCTTACTGAATTTTTGGAATAAGCCTAACTTGATTAGCCAATATTTTCTTAATTTACATCTTAATTTTCTAATGTCCTTTTTGTTAGGTTTTGGTATTGGTTACACCAGTTCCCTAAAAATGCCTAGACTTTTTATCCTTGGTAAGCCCTGGAGGAGGTTAGGCAGTCCTCCAGCAACAGGCAGGGGGAGCAGGTGACCACAGACTCTGTCTTCTTTCAGCCTGGGTCTGTTTCTACCAGCTGTGTGACTTGAGGCATTTTATGTCGTTTCTACTAGTGTGTTCTCATCTGCAAAATGGGCACAGCAGTGGTACCCATGTTGAAGCTGGGAGAAAGCAGGGATGGGAGATGGAGGACAGCTTCTGTGGACATAGCTGCCACTTACCATCACTCCCCTCAGCCGAGGCCAGTCCTCTCCTTTGCTAGGAACTCCTGGGATCTGGGGCCACCTTTCTCTCAAGTGGCTTCCACAGCCTGTGGCTCCCAATTCTACACAGGCTTTCTTCCATTGTAGGATTTCATGTTCAGGGGCAGATGGGGAAGGAGGTCGAATGTTGAAGCAGAGGAATTGTAAATGATGAAACTGCTACAAACTGCCTTTATTCTGTGGTCTTGTAAATTCCCTCGGGGTTTAGCATAACCAAGCCAATTGCCTGCTTTCTCAGTGCACTAGCGCAGAGAAGACACCCCCTCTGGGATGGTGCTTGTTTCTGCAGACGCTTCCAATCCCAAATTGCATCACCCCACGCCCCCACTGCGGGACGAGAGAATTCTGTGGGAAAACAGGGACATCCTCAAAATTCGGTTTTGTAGTTGCTTGACGCTAAAAGCAGGGCTATCAACTGGCACTCCTGAACTTTTCCAGAACTTGAGCTGTTCTGAAATCGTTTCCCTGGTCATTCCATGCATTTCCCCCCATACCTGGGCACCTAAAGCATGTACTTTTGTCTACATGCTTTATATGTCGACTCCTAATTGCTGAAAATACTAGGTACAGAAAATCTTGAGGTCTGTGGACTCAGGGTTCTCTGTTACTGGTCATTAGGTTCTTGGTTCTCTGGTTCCTGCTGGCCATTCTCTTTGGTTCTCTGGTTCCTGCTCCAGGCCAGACCTCTGCTCCCCACTGGGTGAAGAAGTGCCCCAGCTGGTGGCTGCTGGCCCCATCCCAGAACACCCCAGAGTCTGTTCAGTCATTCAGGTCCATGCACTTAGAACTTTCTAGCATGATCACAAGAATTAAAGGAAGGTCAGCATCTGGATTGTCCATAGAAAGACTCGTGTGTGTGAAGAAAGTTTCGTAGCCTGTGTTGATAGGAATCCCAGACTTGGGAAGATGGGTCAAGGGCTGTGTGCTTGGGAAAAGCTCCTTGAGACCGGGGCTTCCACACAGCAATTGTAAAACAATCAGATGAACAAAGAAAACATAAAGGAGAGTCTTGTGGGCATCTGAAGGGATCGTGAATGCAGATTTCCTGCTCCTGAGCAGCTGCGGGGCTGGGGGCTACTGCATGTTTTTGTAGGCGATGCAGGTGGTTTTCCTTTCTCCTTTGTAAGAGACCATTTTATTTTATTAAAAGCTTTTATTTATTTGACAGACAGAGATCATGAGTAGGCAGAGAGGCAGGCAGAGAGAGAAGAGGAAGCAGGATCCCCCCGAGCAGGGGGCCCGATGCAGCGCTCGATCCCAGGACCCTGGGATCATGACCTGAACCAAAGGCAGAGGCTTTAACCCATTGAGCCACCCAGGCACCCCTGGAAGAGACCATTTTAAAAGCCATACTTCTCCCTCTTATCGGGTCTCAAGAATGAATGTGCAGTGATTATGATGAATTCATAATCACGGTATTAGCTGTGTGCCCTGGTGAGATTTTGTTCCTTTGCCTCCAGCACAACCCCAAAGCAGGAGAGCACTGCCAGACTGTTCTGGAGTGGGGGTGGGGAGCCCTGATGGGGAGAGAGGAATGGCTAGAAAAGTGATGGGAGGGAGCTCAGCCACTGAGAGACCCCATAGATTATCTGCCGCCGTGCTGCTGAGCTGGCTCCATTTCACCTTCATTCACGGGCTCTTCCCTTTATCCAAATCCCAAAGCCTTTGTTACCTTGAGGTCACCAGGACTCCTGTTTTCTTCCAATTATCCTCCCAACTACTGTGTGCCTTAGTCCTTTTCTGCCCAGGGTGGGACGAGCCAGGAGCAGAATGGGGTCCATCTCCTTTTCTTTTAAAGGGTTTAAGAGTGTGTGAGCACATGTGGGGGGCAGGGGCAGAGGGAGAAGGAGAAGCAGGCTCCCCACTGAGTGGGGCACCTGATGTGGGGCTGGGTCCTGAGACCCTGAAATTATGACCTGAGCAGACACTTAACTGACTTGAGTCACCCAGGCACCCTCCCCCATCCTGTTCAATGAAGAAGGAGGATACAAAGGTGTGGTATACATTGGCGTTGTTGAGACTAAATAGCCTGTAAGCTCTTTGGTGGACCGCTACCTTCTTGTGAGCGAGGGGTCAGCGCTGTAACCACCTTGACTTACCACACAGCAAACCGGCTTTGTGTGATGACCCCGCTGTGCGCCTTTCTTCTAAATTCAAGAAGTGTAAAAATGGTTCAGAAGATGTGTGTTGTTACATTCCAGGGATCCCACTTGATGGGCACAGATTTGAAAGTTTTCCCAACGTGGTCAAGCATGCTAACGGTACGGATGGAGGGAATTGACCAGGCTTGTTACGAAAATGTGTGTGCAGTCTCCCAGGGTTCAACCTTCTCATTTAATTTTCTGTAAAGCCTGTGACCTCACACTCTTTCAGGGTAGACTCTCGTTCTGTTTAGGTCCCTGCTTACCTCAAGTCTCTTGGATGTGAGTGTGACAGAGCCTTCAAGCTGACTGACAGCATGTGGGTGTCATCTTGGCCACCGCTCTGATACCCGTGTCTGTTTTGTCTTCCGTCTCCATTAGGCGGGGCAAGAAGCACAGCATCATCCTGAGGACACAGCTGTCCGTGAGGGTCCATGCCTGCATCGGTGAGTGACTTGTGCGGAAGCGGGTGCTACCATACGCCCTCCAGTGATCAGACGTGTGCTAGGAAGTGTCCTCGAAGCAATAAAATGCTTAGGATACTTAGGGTTCTGCTCTCTACTTCAATAAGCCCCCATCCCAGATTGTTAGTTTAGTGAAGCCATTTCCGGCAATGGTTTCCGAAGCCGTGTTTCATGCTGACTTCCTTTGCTGTTCGGTGAGTGAATGGAGCTGGAGGCGAGACAGACTGATGATAAGGTTCTTTGTGGGGCAGTGTCTGTGGGACCCTCCATGTGCCTCCTGGTGGCTCTCCGCAGCTCCCTGTGGGGACGTGGGGGGGTTGAGGCCCCAGGCCGTGGTCAGGTGACAGGAGGGGATCTCTCGGGTTTGCGTAGGATGGGGCATACGTAGATACAAAGCAATATGGTGTCGAGGGGATGTATTTGTGGTTCAGAATGGTTTGTGAGCGGTCACAGGAACCCCCCCCTTGGGCCATTCCTACAGCCTTTTCCTGTACCTGTTGGTTTCCCCACCTACACGTGTGGGTTGAGTGGCAATGAAAGCAGTTACTGATGTGATGTAGATCATCTTTATGTGAGGCCTATCTAAAACCATGGCCTGGTTTCCTCCTGGCACTGGGCTACGTTGAGGCAAGTATCTAGTGTCATAAACAGAGGAAAATTAAAATTCATACACAGGAGTTTTTCATATCCAAGTCATTTTGCTTTTATACTAGCTTGTGGTCTTAATTCAGAACTCTCATGAAGAGAGCACAAATTATTGTGTTGAGGGCTAGTCTACACCTGGAATGTGGAGTGGGAACTTTCCCTTCCTCCCTGCTTCCCTGTTGGAGACCCAGGCATGGGTTGAGGAGGTAGCTGAACGTGAAGGGGAATCCATGTAATTTTAGGTCACCTGGTGTTTTGCGTGTGAGGCCGTAAGCGTCTCCAGTGACAGTCTGAACATGTGGCTGTCGAGGAACTGGATAGCAGGTTCCTCAGCCTTAGGGTGGGAGGGTTCCTAATCTTGATGGAAACCTAGTGAGATCTGTAGAAGCTTCCGCAGTGACTGTTCACTTCTCAACTGCTGGTGGCACCGAGTGACCATGAGCCATGTACTCTAAAAATATACACTAGATATTTAATCCTTCACTTTTTAAAAATTACCTGCTTTACCTCGTTTCCTGTTATTTCATATATATATGAATCATGTCTACCTGAAGAAAAGGCCTGTGACCTAGGACTTCTGGTAACCTCACCTTCCCCCACAACAGATCTACAGCAAATCCCAGTATGTGCTGAATCCTGTTGGAGTTAACTATTGGTTGAAGTATAGTTCATAAGCTGTAGAGATTTGACACATGAAGATAAACTGGTATTTCCCAAGATAGTAAGGTGGTGGAAAGCATATTAACACTAAAAATGGGTAGATCGGAATCCTAATGAGCTAATTCCTTCTATGTAATTCACTTTTTGTACTTCAATATTTCAAGTGCAGGAGTTTTTAAAACCAGCTTCTGGGTTATTGACTTGCTGCATTAACTTAGGTATCATATAGTCTCATGTAATCTATGTACCATGTAAAACACATCACTTCTCCCCATAGCACGCTGAGCACCAGCAGCCGTTCCATGCTCTCCCTTCCTGCTGGAGGGATTGACCTGGGTGCTGACAGGATCAGGGGATTTGTTCCCAAACCTCCTTAAAGCCAATTGCCCTTGCTTTGGATTGAAATAATTGAATGAAGTCATAGGTGCATATCCTATAAACTAATTCAATAGGAGTCTTAAAAAGTCACTGCTTTGAAAATTCATTGTTTTGGACAAGATTCAGAATTCATTACTACTAAAGTATTTGTCCACATAGGTGGGTGACAACAACTACAGAAGTTGGAGTAGTGCAAAGAATCTGGAAGGGCTGTAGTCTTCACAAGTGTCTGTTCTTGCTTGACTTCACAGAAAGTGAGATGGGAAATCCCAGACCACATCGGTGGAGGAGCTCATGAAAGAAGGTCCACAGAGAATTCTAGTTAGTAGACCCTTATCCAAGAAAGCTCATAGCTTGAAAGTAGGTGTGATTGTGTGTCCCTACTGTGCCCAATGTCTCATAAGCAAAACCAGGATGATCATGTCCTATAGCTGCACATTAAAGTCTTAAGGTATTTAATACTTTAAAAGGATTTTGCGCTTTGATTCTCATCATTCGTTACCTCAGCCCTACTTATGTTAGATGGAAAGGTTTGACTGTATAAAATTATCATCAGTACCTAAGAAGGCAAAGTTTTTCCTATGTAATAAAAACCCCTCTTTCTTGTCCCATTGCCTGTTATTGGCAAGATCTGGAATAGATTTATTATAATAGCACTAAATATTATCCTTTGGTTATGTCTAGAAAATGGAATGTATGCATCGTGTGTATGAAGTACCAACCCCCATTGTGACATATTCTTTCCCTTTCCAAGTGGCAATATTAGATTTCTTTGGGATGAAAAACCCAAACCTGGAACAACCTTCAGTTGAAATGACAAAAGAAAACATGACAAGAGGGGAGGGAACCTTTTTCATATCGGTTGAGTTCTTGTTTCTTTTCCCGATGACTTCCCCTCCTTGCCATACAAGCAATGGTTGGACTATCACAGGCATCGGACAGTCACTGTTCCCTTATCCCTGGCACCCATATACCATCTCCCCAGAGACCCCTTCCCCACCATGAGATTGGACTGGAAGGATCCAGGGGTTTAAAATGCTTTTATTAAGTTTTTTTTTTTTTTTTTAAATTAATGTTTAGAATCCAGGACTGCATGGTGATGAATTGGGAGTAACATGCCATTGGAATTTTCCATTGTTAACTTTGCAACTCTGGACCCAACGGGGACAAGAGTGGAGTGGATCCTTTATGGTCCACAACTGAACAGACCTTACAAAACGTGAAGGCTGTCAGGCAACTGTTTTGAAGGTCATGGCTGGCAGCCGACACAGGCCTTTTCTGATAATGCAGCAGGGCTGAAGCAGAAAGTTGGAATGAGGTCTCGGTATGGAGAGAGATGCTCCTCTCCACTGTGAATTTTATTTATTTGCACAGTTTCGAGTATGACTGCTTGATGTAACATTGTAGCAAACAGTGCATGACTTGCTTCCAAATCTAGCTTCAATCCTCAGAAAAACCGGTGGTCACATTGTAGGCATGAACTTAGATATGGACGGAAAAAAAAAAAAAATCTATGACGGGCATGTAAAGTCTGCATTTTTATGAGGTTAGCTAGAGAAAATAAATTTTTTGGTCTCTGCAAGTGATCCTATTTCCAGACACCAGGAAAATGTTCAGAGGGCCAATTGGCTCTGATGACTCAATCTCCTCTTGAAGAGAAAAGGAGTGGAAGAATTGTAGGGGTGAGGGATGGAATTGAGGATTTAAAAACAAAGACTTGAAGTTGTTAGGATCCTAAAGGTAGTATCCGAATGTTTGCTACTGGCATGCTTTGGAGACATTTTTTGGACTTAAAACCTCTGTGCTTCAGTTTTCTGGACCAGATCCTGTCTTCTCATGAAGAGAACAAACTGTCTAGTGATTGCAGCCCGTAAGGTTGACACTTCCAAGTATCCAGCACTGAGTTAAACAAAAGGGACGATTAGCTGAAGGTTGCAGAGTGTCATTTCTGATGACAGTTGTGAAGGACAACCTGGGACAAAGGGTTTTTAGAGTCTTTAGTGGCATTTCCTACAAACTTAGGAGATGATGAGATCGCTCATGAGGATAGAGATGAGGTAGGCAGAAACTGGCAAGGTAGCTGAGCTGGCTAATCTCTCCATTAGGTTAGTCTCCTTGCTTGGTAAAGGTCAAATCACAGAGGACCCTTGTAGAGGTAAGAAAATCACATGAGGAGAAGGCTTCTTCACCCACTGATGCAAAGAGTAGTCCGTTTCCAGCAACACAACAGAACGAGGCATCAGCTGTAATTTGCCAGGGTTTCTCCTCTCCTGAGCTAAATCATGCAACTCTGCTTCGTGCTCTACTGTTCCAGTAAGGAGGCGAATGACGAATGGGGGCGGGGAGGTGACCGCATCTCAAGAAGAACCTTCTAGTGCAGGAGTGCCTGAGGAGATTCAGCTCACATGCTGGCTGTTCTAGAGGTGGTGGCTCCCTGGGGCATGGTGTTGAGAAGTATCCTGAGGCCGTGTGTTTCTTGATGGGGAAGGGTCTGGGATCCATGCCAGCTCTTGCTGGTGGTGATAGGTGTTGTGAGTCTGTCAGGTATGACTGACAGCTGAGGGGCCCCCAGTGAGATACGGGTTCTGTCTGTGTCTGAATCTTCTCTCCCTACAGTGTAGAGGGCTCTGGCTTCTGTATTCAGAAGGCAGGGAGTGGAGCTCTAATCATGACCCCTGACCGCACCCTACCCCCTACCCCTACATACGTTTTTGTTCTTCAATCCTTTCTTTAGGCTCTGCCTTCTTAGGCTTGAGCCTCAGCCTGGCTGTACCCTCTTCCATCTTGCCAAGCTTTCTGACTGGGCCCAGTACCACTTCTCTGCTTCTGAGCTTCTTTCTCCCTCAGTGTTACTTTTGAGCTGGGGCTTTGTGTGGCTGAGCCCTTCTGGCCCTGCAGGGAGGCCTCCCTCCAACTATTTTTGATGTTGCACTTGCCCCTTGGGTGGGCTGTTAATTGGATTCCAATGTGGGCCTCCCTGCCTCTTGACTCTGGAATTCCCATGAAAACTAGAGGTTTCCTTCTCCAAACTGCAAAATGGCTTTTTGACGTTCTTTGGCTTCATAGCAGCTGGGTGGTATTTCTAAATTAGCTAATCGAGAGGAGGAGCCCCTTTGTGGGGGAAGGGGTGTGCTCAGATCCTGGAAGCCTGTGTGGTAACTTAGGTGTCCTGCCCCTCTGGGTGCTGGGAAGGGGAGAGGGCCCACACAGGTGCTGCTGGCCCTATGTTGTCTGAGGGGCAGCCCCCATGCATCCCTGGGGTGACCGTGAAAACCGTAATTGCGGCTTTTGTGATCAGAACACCCCCACAATCTCTTTCCCCTCCTGGCACCCCCTGCCCTACTGTGTCTGACTCCAAGTCGTGGGCCTGAGCTTCTCGCTGATTCTGTTCTGCACTCCCCCAGCTGTGGCTCTTAGCCTGCTTCCACAGACTTGAGACAGGGGCAGGGCTTCCCTCCTGCCTGTTTGTGGATGTCACGGTGGCCGAGCTCACAGTGTCCTGGCTATGTCCTTCCCTAGTGGAGTTAGGCACAGTGGGTCACATTTCCTATTTTCTGTCCTTCGATGTAGGGATCCATGGATTCTCCAGAAACCCTGGAGCCCATCTGTCCCAGCCTTTCTGTAGAGACTTCAGTGGCTGGCTGTGGCCTCGGCAGAAACTGGGCTCAGGTTTGAAATCCTGCGTCTACCTTTGTAGCAGGAGACTTTTAGTATTTAACTACATTAAACCTCTCTTTTATATCCCACCCAGTCTGTGACCCGTTTTTACCCACAGTTCTGTTCTCTAGGTAAGAATAGGCTCTCCAGGCTAATCAGATAAATAGCTCCCATCATCTGCTTCCTATTAATCCACCCAGCTCCCAGGTGCAGACACCACAGAATGTCTAAACCTCTAAAAGGCTGCTGGGTTCGGGTTGGGAGAGGCTGGCCTGTCAACCTTTCCACTCTATGTAGGTGGCAATTTCTAAGGTAACATATGGCCAAACAGTGATTGACAGATGGGGCCTCTCCAGTGCCCCCCAAGGGAGAAAGCATATCAGGAACATGCCTCTAGGTGATTCAACTGCCCAGAGTCTAGGGTTTAAATGCTGATGGCTATTGAGTTCTGTCACACCTGCCCACACATGCTGTAATCTTAGAGGACAGTATATAAATAAGGCAGGAATAGTTTGTTGCCAGGAATTAGAAGAACAATTAGAGAATGAGTTTGAAAATGACTCTGGTGCCGACAGACATGCAGGTAAACACAAATACAGGGAGTGAATATAGAAAAGGAGACACCTGTGCGATACTCAGCATGAGAACCTTCCAGATACAGCTGGAATCTCGGGTCCGCTATGGGAATTAGGAAGGAAGGAAAAATGAGCAAATGTGGACTGACCCACAGGAAAGAAAAACAGTTATACGAGGTCTCATAAGGCAGTTTGACGTCCCATTTGTGCGCTCACCTTCCCCCTTTGACTGTATATTTAAACTGTTCATTTGTTGCCTCTTTAGGACTTTGTTACCTTTTACCTCTGAAGAGCTTCGATTGTTGCTTGATACTAGAGCATTGCCTGAGAACCATTACTGATGTTTACTTTGCCCTGTCCTAGAAACTGCTTCTATCCTTAACAGGAACTTGACATTCTGGCAGAAATGGACTCCGGAGAATAGTCCTGATTGCGGAGGAGGGGGGACACGTGTAGCAGATGTTACGAGTTTAAACCACGTGCTGGCAGCTAGACTCCAAAGTTGCTGTCCAGCAGGACCTTCAGTGTTATCCAGAAAACAAGTCCTGGCAGGGAAACCACCATGCTTTTGAATGAGTTCTAGACTGTTGGCTATATATGCTTTTTACTTACAGGTCTGAGCTGCAGGGGGATGTCATTAATGCAGGCTCTCGTGATGAACTCTCTGCACCTGAGCTTCTCCCTCTCACCCCCCCCAACGCAAAGAGACAGCTTCATTTTTTTGTCATAGAACAATAAGAGTATGTTAAGAAACACAGTGAGTTGCTTGGTTATTAGAAATTTTGGTATCCAGAGGGCATGGGAGCTGAAAAGTAGGCTGGATGGCTTGCCCATACCTTGCTACAGGGAGATTGTTTAAGGAGTAGATGGGCACCCCTGTTTTTCAGGTCTTGTTGAGGAACCTAGAAAAAAAATGGATTCTTGGGTGGGGATTCTTGGTGCATTTTAGCGATTCCTGTTGGGTTAGAAATACCAAATGGGAAATATTTTAACTTGGGAATCAAAACACATGGAAAGCATTAGAGCAACCCGTGCAGCCAGTTCAAAATTTGATTCAAAGGAGGTAAAAAAAAAAAAGGTGTTTGGGAATTGGTTATAAGTGCTGTAGTCTCCAGTTGATATGCCAGAGTAGTAGCGACAGACTAGCAAGAGGAGAAAATGAAAAAGGTTAGTATAATTGGAATCTTGCCAGTGTAATTAGAAAGAAGAAAACAGGGGCGACTGTGTGGCTTGGTCAGTTAACTGGCTACCTTCATCTCAGGTCATGATCCCGGGGTCATGATCCCGGGATCCCCACGTCGGGCTCCCTGTCAGGGTCCCTGCTCAGCGGGGAGCCTGCTTCTCTCTCTCCCTCTGCCCCTCCCCTCCCACCCTCTCCCCCACCACCCTGCTCATATGCTCTTGCTCTCAAAAATCTTAAAAAAAAAAAAAAAATGAAAAGAAGAAAACATTGTGTTAATTGTACTGAGAGGTGATGTGATTTCTTTCTATCCTAGAAACTGGGCTGTGTTGGGGTGCACAGGAGGGGGTCCATTTTCAGGGATTTAGGGAAATCTTTGTGGGACAAGGTACAGCATTCAGCCTGCAGTCAATACTTCAGTCCTTTCTTAGCCTTCCCGCAAGATCGCCCTTGAGGTTCGAACGGCCAGTTTACTACCACTCTGAGAATTAGATAATCTGCAAGTATTTCAAATTGTAAAATGCTACGAAGATAGAGCATTCTACTAAATTAGACTGGTTACTTTGGCCATTTTATTTTTTAAAAAATTTTATTTTTTAGAAAGTACGCAAGTGTGCAAATAGCTGAAGCAGACGCCGTGCTGGGTGCAGAGCCCAGTGTGGGGCTTGGTCCCACCACGGAGGTCATGACCTGAGCCAAAACCAAGAGTCAGATGCTCAACAGACTGAGGCACCACGGTGCCCCCTACCTTTGGCATTAAAAAAAAAAAAGAAAGAAAGTGATGTGAGTCATGTTTAGGGAGCAGCACACTTGTAGCTGGGTCCTTTCCCACCCTCGGTTTCAGGGATCGTCACTACCACGGGTGGGGCTGAGAGAGTGAACTTGAATTTCTCCATTCTCCAACTAGTGCCCTTAGTGCTGGCCTGTCCCTTTGCTCTTTAGGCCACTTATATGGTCTTCAGCCCTCTTCTAAATACATGATTGCAGAGCCCGGTGCGACCCTTCAGACCCAAAAAGTCCGAAGGGCTACCCAAACCTCTAAACAGGTCTTTCAAAACATTTTCCCTAAGTGAAGTTTCAGCAGGCTTCCAAGGACAGTTTGCAGAGTTCTGGTGTGGTTCATGGATAGCCTTAGGGGAAGGTTAATCAGCTGAGACAAATGGGTTTCACCCTTCAAGAGCTGACTATGTTGAGTTAGGCAGTTGAAATCCTTTTTTCTGAGCCGGGCTGCTGACTGCTCTAGAAGGAGCCGGAGCATTCATGTTCCTTCCAGGCTTCCATCCTGCCTGGCTGGAATGGCTTCTCTTTTGAGCTTCAAGAGGGGAAGACCTGATCAGAACTACCTGCTGTCAGCTCTGGTTTTAGGAGCTGTTGGAAAGGAATGCAAGGGCTCTGGGCAGGAGACTGTGTGTCCTCTTGCTCTTGGTTTGGAGGTCTGGTTCTTACTGGGAAGATCTGGGGATAGGGTTTTTGTTCCAGGTAGCTCTTAGCTCTTGAGCACTTGAAGGTGGACTGTTTTGTGACTGGCCCACAGAAACAGTCCCCAAAGTGTTTGTTCATTAAGGAAAGCCACTGTACTAGTGATTTATGATAAACACCTGACCTTATCCTGTTTTTGGCACAGAGCTCCTAAAATACTTGAAATTCCTTAAGTGATAGGAGCAACAAAGGTGCCTTTTTATTATGTTAATGAGGTGACTTGGTCCCCACCTTGAGGATGGGGGTGGGTTATGGGAAGAACCACCCAAGTGACTGGAGAGTTGGAACTTTCAGTCCTATCCCTGACCTCTTAGCCATTGGTGAGTGATTCAGTCAATGGTGCCTATAATGAAACCTCCGTAAAATCCCAAGAGGTAGGGTTCAGGGAACTTTCTGGTTGGTGAAGACAGGGAGATTCAGGGAGAGAACATGGAAGGGCCATGCCCCTTTCTCATACCTTGCCCTATGCACCATTTCCATGTAAGTTACATCCTTTTATAAGAAACTGGTGATCAAGTGAAATGGTTGAGTTCTGCGGGCTTCTCTATCAAATTAATCAAACTCAATTAGGGATTCATTGGAACCTCTGATCAAAAGCTGGTAGATGAGAGGCACAGGTGACAACCTGGGTTTGTGATTGGCATCTGAAGGTGGTGGGCAGTCTTGGAAGACTGAGCCCTCAATCTGTGGCCTGTGATGTAATCTACCATTAGCATCAGAATTGAGTTGAATTATGGGGTGCCTGGTTGGTGTCTAATGCTTGATGGTGTGGGAAAGCCTACACACACAGATGTCGAAATTTGGTCCAGGAACCCAGAATTGCTGCTAAAAGCGTCATGGTACTGATGCGTGTTGAATTCATTTACTTGAGCAATGAAATTGTTTGGTATTTTCTTAGGAAAAGGAATAAAAAGCAGTAAGTAGAATGTGAAAGTAAATAGTAACAAATCTGGGGATGTGGGTGGAATGTCATTTTAAAGCATTTCCAGGAGCGCTCTGGGTTCTGTGGGGGAGTGTGTGGACCCAGAAGGCAGGCCTGACCAGGCTCTTGGCCTGGGTGGCCCAGGTGTGTGCCAGGCAGAGCCATGTGACTGAGGCCTGGGGACTCCCTCGCTACCTCAACCTTGTGAAGTCTGTCTGCTTATTTATAATGGTGAGGACCAGGGGGCCCTGGTGCTCTCTCCCGGCAGTGCTGGGGAGCCTTCATGGGGATAGCATGTGTACGAGCGAGCACTGTGCCCAGCACGTGCTACCTTGGGCAAACAGTGGTAAACATCCTCGTCGTCCACCTCACAACTTTGTGTTTTGTTCCTTTACAAATTGTCAGAGCAAAGCCTTAATGTGATTATTTGGTTCTCAAAGAAAAAGCACTTGTAGACTATTGGATGTGTGGAGAGACAGAATAGAATTGGATGAGATGCGGGTCTTGCCTCCCATTCTTGAAGGACCGTCCTTCTCCAGCACTGGGTATCAGACTTGTATTAAACATTAGGGTAAGACCTTGTCGAACTCTTGAATATAAAACCCATATATAATGCTCAGCTAGTGTTTGAGGTAGGATTTAGCTGCTCCCTCTTTCTGCTTGGCGGACAGACTGGAAACTGCAGGTCAGTAGGTTTCCATTAACACTATACTGGATACGATGGAATGGAGCTGGCCATCCCGCGTCCATGATTCCTGAGTAACCAGTGGCATTGTGGGCTTTTTGTGGTGTTCTTTTCTGGTACCCTGGTTTTGACGCATTTTAGAATGTTCCAGTGTTGGCAACATCCAATAATCAGCATGTTTACTGAAAAATTCTCCTCTTGACTGAAATTAAGTGGGTTTTGTGAGAGTGAAGGCAGCTTGATGCTCCCCTTCTGTGTGTTCCCCGATGGTGTTCTCCTGAAGGAACCCCCGAAATGGAGGGTAAAGTTTCCAAGAGCGTGCTCAGGCATTACACAAGACAGTTGGGTGCATGAAAAGCAGTGAAAACACCATAATGTAACACCAAGTGCTAGTTACATTGTGTAACTTCAAAGTGGAAAATTATGTTCTAAGCACTGCAAAAGTAGTCAAAATATTCTGTATGAGTTGATATTTACAGAACGGTCTGATAAGCTGTTGAAATTGCACCAAAAATATGTATATAATCTGTATGTTTTGTCTACAACTACTCTAGTAATGGTAAACTTTGACACTTACATAACCTATCACAGTCTTTGTCAACAAATCTGGAGGATTTTTTTTTTTTTTTAATGACTTGTTTAGCCCAGGATACCTTAAAAAGCTGTCCCACCATTTCTGTGTTGGCGTCTCTCCCTTCACTGGCTTAGGCTCCAAGGCCTCAGAAGCCACCAGGAAGCAAAGCAGAGTGGCACAGGGCACTTCACACTTCATCAGAAAGCCGTAAAACCAATCACCAGCCCATTAGGGACTTGAAAAGGAGCTCTGCAAAGCTGTCTTCCCTGGGAATTGCCAAGGCCCATCTGAGTCAGGGATGAGAGTCATGTGTGGATTTTTCTTTTTCTTTTTTCTCGTTCCTTTTCCTTCCTTCCTTCCTTCCTTCCTTCCTTCCTTCCTTCCTTTGATGGGAGATAGATTCTAGAAGTGAGGCATGTTTGTCGGGATGGCCTCACAGAAAGCCTAGAACAGCTCAGGCTGGGCTTCTCCAGGGTGGAATTGGTGGCCCATGTGTTCACAGCAGGTATTGGGATGATGATCCTCAGAGCAGCTCTGTCTTGGGGTTCTAGTCGTGGCCATGCCTTTCCTTGGCTGTCCTCCAAGGTTTGGAGTTGAGCTCTCTCTGGGATCTGACTCCAGGCCCGGCCTCCCTCAGGACTTTGAGGGAGCACCAGGCCATGGCAGCTGGCTCCGGGGCTTGGGGACTGGAGAGTGCTGAATCCACCGTGGACTTGGGCCTTGGGGAGCACTTGAGAGACTCCCAAGTGCGGAAGGACTCGAAATGAGGTTGTTCCTAGGATCCAAGATCAAATAGTGAAAACATACTGGCGGAGATACATCTATTTTATAGAACCCTCCTTTGGTGTGTTTTCATTTTACTTATGCCTGAGGAGGGCAAAGAAATAAAACTAGATAAATAAAAAGCAGGTGCTCAGCCTGCAGCGGAGGGTGCTGCTTCCTCTTCAGGGGTGTCGTCGTTGGTGGGGGGGCAGGTGGGATTTGAATTCTGGAATCCACACAGTTATGCAGCTAGACCTGGGACATGGCAGGTCTCCCCAAGAACGGAGACCCTCCCACTTCCCTCACGAACTGCTGAAGGCACGGATGGGCCACACAGCTGTCTTACGTCAAGCACCTGCCTTCTGGCTGCCCTGCATGATCCTCGCGAGCGTGAGCTTTGCTGCTGTTGTGGAGAGTCAACAGTGTCGTGGGTGGGTTTGAAAACGTCACCATCCCTTGTGTGACTGTAATGTCGGACATGGTCCGCTTCCCCCCTGGACTTGGAAAACAACTCTTCCACTCTTAGTAATGCCTGCTGGGTGCCACCACCGTGTTCATTGCCAGAAAAGAAATAGGCCTGAGGCTTTTTCATCTGCGCTCATGATTCTAAGGAGAGGCTATAGGCTTGCAATTTCCAGCTCTCCCAGAGCTCAGGATCTGCCATGGAGATCTGTGTCGTGTCCACTGGATACCTGAACTTCGTCCCACGTCCATCTCCTCTGCCTCAGCCCCCGCGGAAGGACTCTGTCTCACCCCACCCCTTGCGTCCCCAGCACTGGGACACTGACCATTCACCTCTTGCTTCTCCAGTTGGATGATCTGTGTCCTATTTCCCAGGGATGCTGTGTGATCTTAAGGGTGGGATGGAGGACCTTCCTGTCTGTCAGGGTGGAAGGGTAAAGAGGCCTGAAAGGAAGGAGCTGGTTTCTAGGAGCCAATCCTTGAACTGCCCGGAGCCTCCATCTCCTCACCTGAACTTGGGGATGGAATTCATTTCAAAGTAGAATTTTCCATACACCTTTGAAATACGTTTTTTGTCTCTTTGATAGTATGGCTACATTGAACTTTCTCCTGAATCTTGCCTTTGTTGTTCTCCAAGGAAGTTTGTTCATAAAATTCTTTTTTTAAAAAAATATTTATTTATTTGACAGAGTTCACAAGTAGGCAAAGAGGCAGGCAGAGAGAGAGAGGAGGAAGCAGGCTCCCTGCTGAGCAGAGAGCCCGATGTGGGGCTCAATCTCAGGACCTGTGATCATGACCCGGGCTGAAGGCAGAGGCTTAATCCACTGAGCCACCCAGGTGCCCCCATAAAATTCTAATTATATTCCTCATTTCTCCCGATCCTGTGTGCAGAATCTGATTAAGTGTCAAGCAAACTAAGCAGAGAGGAAACAAGCCCCCACGTGCCTCCCAGGTCCGTTGTTTCTTAGATAGGAACAGAATGGACAAAATGTGTTCTGGGGACCAGAGCTCAGCTCCCCAAAAAGGCCCAGGATGTTGGAACAGGCAGCTCTTCATTCCTTGCATTGCTTTTTTTCTCTCCTTACGCCTTGAGGAGGTCAGCAGTCCCAGACCCAGGAATTGAAGAATTAATCTTGTTTCCTAATGAACTTACATAGTTACTGATTATTGTCCTTTCCTGGAGCACTGATTTTTTTTTTTTTTTTTTAAATCCTAGTTCCGTGTATACATTGGGCCTAGGATGATATGCCATGGATTTTTATTTTCCTCTAATATGGGTACATCTTAGCAGAATCTTTGGATCCTTTTTTGCCCATTAGCAGTGGGAGCAGGGAATGCTCCTTGGGTCCTCAGGAGGACACTGTGGCTGCCCTCGCCCCAGCCAGGGAAAGATGGGTAGATGTGGGGGAAGGCCGTGGGCCAATGAGGCTCAGCCTCTCCCTTTTCTCGGAGTTTCCTATTGTGAGGATCTCTAAGATCTCTTTTTCGCCATGGGTGAGCAGCCTGTTCCCACAGCGGGCCAGGGGTCATTCCCTGAACTACTAGGAGCCCATCTGGCCATGGGTGGAAGGTCCGTTCTCTCCTGGGTGGCATCAAGGGTAAGGCATCAGGGCAGCCGGAACTCAGCGGGGAAAGAGCACAGTGTGGTCTGGACCTCAGAGCCCCACAGAGGAGTTCCCTGTGTAGGAGGCTCAGGAGCTGGGGTTGTGAGTATTTTAGCTTGATCCCTTCCCCCAGAGGCATGGAGGGCCATTGCCAAGCAGCATCCATCCGAGATGAGCTGTGTGCTCAGCACAAAGGGGTGGTGTGTCCGGAGTGGACAGACAGCTGCTTCTGCCTTTCTTGCCTCTGCAACATTTCCAGCTTGGAGCAGCGCGGCTGTGCCAGGCTAAACTAAAACGGGAGGTACCCCGAGCTGGCTGCTTTTTAAGGCTAGAGTATTTGAGGTTGAAGAGAGGGAGTGAGTCGAAAATAAAATGTGACTCTGTTGGCGGTGTGCAGCCAGAGGCTCTCTTGGTGCCTGCTGGTCAGGAAGAGACAGAGCCTGCTCCGTGCTGGGGTCTTGTTCTGACCTGCGTCATGGTCCTTGTCCTGAGCTCGGCCATTTTGATTTTTCTGGGAGCACGTTCTCTACTTAGCAATTTGTGGTCAACACTTCCTTAAGTCACAAAAAACAATTTAGGGCATCATGCTCTGACTTCTGGCTTGGTGTATCAGGGTGTGAACCAGACACGGTTTTGGGACGAGCGTGTTTGTGGCACACTCTTCAGAAAGTCCCCTTGTGAGTGACTGACGTAACAGGGCATGTTCGCTGACGGTGGTGGTTCTGTTACGCCTGGCGTGATTCTCCACTCAGCATTCTGAGGGGGAAGCGGGAAGCTAAACTATTAAATTCTGGGACCTGGAGAACTCATGGAATAGTTTTATGGAAGCACTGATTGCAAAATTTGAGGGGCAGGAGCAACAGGACCACGTAGATCAATACCCTGTCATTCATGCATGACACCGGCCTGTAAAGATCAGGAGCTCACCTCTGTGGATGGGAAATGATACTGCTTTAGCTCTTTCCTCCTGCCGTGAAAGGGGCCTCTGAGTACTGCCCAAGGAGTGACAATTGCCTGTGCACTGCGGTATTGGAAACTGGAGGGTAGGGAGCCCAAGAATTGAGCTGTAGTCATTAGGGTTCTGTTTCTGATGCTGGAGCATCTTCCCATGAGCCGAAGGCCTGGTTTCATGTGCTGAGGCCAGTGCTCCTGGGAGGGGACGCTTTGGGTGGAGGCCTGCGAGGCTTAAAGCCTCTCCATGGCCTGGGTTTAGAAGACCTTAGAGGCCATTGGCACATGAGCACCTGCTTTTGAGGGAGAGGGCTCGTGGAACAGGTGGCGGGGTCATTTTATCTGGGGTTGGCCCTCTGCCCACGCAAGTACCTGGGCCCCTGCATCCGAAGGGGTGCTTCTGGGTGCTTGCGAGTCCACATGGGGATCCCTCAGCTGGGCTGGTTTTGGAGCCTTGGTTGGACCACCAAGCAGCTTGTGACTTGAGTAGGTGACTTCGTCTCTTAGGGTGACTTTCTTGTAACTCTGTGGTCATCATTCCATGCATCTCATGGGAGTGGTGGGGGGGTCTGGATAAGAGGCCTTATGTCCTGCCTCTCCAGCTTCAGCTCTGCGGGGCTGCTGGGGACCCGTCAGGCCATGAAGCCCCATGACTTGGTGCCCTCCACTTGTTGACTCCTACTAAGACTTCTGGGCTTGGTTCCTCTATACCGCTATACCACCAGGCTGGCTGTTGTGTGGCCAGTCCCACTCCAGGAGGTTGGGTGTTGGAGCTGGTCCGCCTGGTTCAGCTTCTCTTGCCTGCCTTTTCTCACCTGTAAAATGACACAATCATAAGGTTGGTTGTGGTTAAAGGAGTTAAGTCAGGTGGTGAGGACCCCTCCCTCCCCCTCCCCAGGGCACATCGTCAGCCTGCTGAGAGCTCCGTGGAGCAGCTGCATTGGGCTTCCCCAGGACAGCACGGTGGGCCTTAAGATACCCAGAGGATAAGAAAGGGAGAAGAGTTTGGGATTATGGTCAAGCTGAAATCCCAGGCCAGAGAGTTGTCTCCCTCACCCTTTTTTTTCCCCTGAAAACCTCAAGATTCCCTGTAGTGCTGATAAAATAGGCCAAGGCTGAAGAAGCAGCTCAAAAAACCTGTCCCAAGCAGGGGACCGAGGAAGGACCTCTTCCCACCGTCCCCGGTCCTGACCCCCAGCCTCAGCCTCTGTCTGCTCCTCCACCCCTGCCCCAGGGAGGCGGCAGGGCTGTGGCGGCAAGGGCCTAGGTTGACGGGAACAAGGCAGGATGCAGCTCTTGCTTCCCCTACTGGCCTTGTCTGCATGGCATGCTCGGCAGCTAACCGGTACTCCACCATGGAGCCCCTTGACTTTTGGCTACCGTGACGGCACATGGGAAGGGCGGTTTTAACGAATTACTGTTTTCTTTTGGAGATTGAGCTTTCATTATGAATGTAATTGTGGACACTTCGCCTTCTGATACTGCCATATCATTTGCCAATTAGGATAATGGACTAGAGAGTCCCTTGGAAAGTGACAGGGACAAAGTTAAGCCTGTAACTGGGCTTGGGGTGCTGGCACATGGAACGTTCTGCCAACTGGAAGCAACATATATCAAGTCTATCCGCAATGTGCATGTGCTAAGAGGTCTGAAAATATTCCTGACCTTTGAGAAAGAGAGATTAAAATTAGTAGGCAGCCATGCGCCAGCCAGCCCCAGTAGTTTGTGATGTGGTCATTCTGGAGTGTCTGCCATGCCCACCACATGCTTCTGGGACGGCTGCAGGGCAGGAGGCTGAGCTGCTTAATTTTAGAATTCGGTAACGAGATGTAATGTTGAAAGCATTTATGGTGGGTCTGGATCTAATGTCATGATGTTGCCTTCACTTTTCAGGGGTCTGGGTCTCCTGGGCACTTTCTCTTATTTGCTCTAGAGCCAGATTTCCTCCCCTTGGCAGTGTTGATGTTTTGGGCAGGATACTTTACTGTGGGGGGTCCTGTGCAGTGTGCAACGTTGACCACCATCCCTGGCCTCTGCCTGCTGGATGCCAGTAGCAACGCCCCTACCTGTGACAGCAAAAAATGTCTCTAGACCTTACTGACTAACCCCTGGAGGGGAGAACTGGATGCTTCTCCTCAAATTGTGCTAACTGGATCTGTTCCTAACTCCTAACTGCATTGATGGTATGGCCTCAACCTTCAGAAAACTCGGAGTCTGTGGATACCCTATGTGAGGGCAGAGAGTTAATCCCCCTGGATTTGGGAGCGTTGAACTGGTCTTAGGTGAAGTCTTGGGAGGTGGTGAGTGGTTTGATGAAAGCCTGGAAGGATTACACAGGTAACATGGAAGGGAATTGAAGAGGTACTTGGAGGAGAGACACCAGAGTGAACGTGGGCGGGAGGAGAGTGTATGTGGCAGTAGAGTGAATCCATCCGACTTGGCCAGAAGATGGAAGCAGGGAACAGTTGCGGGGGGTGGGGGGGGGAGGGAGTGTGGACCATGGGGGGGGAGGCAGGAGAAATGCCTTGGTTTTC
Organism: Meles meles; assembly: GCF_922984935.1. NCBI lineage: Eukaryota > Metazoa > Chordata > Mammalia > Carnivora > Mustelidae > Meles > Meles meles. The sequence continues at coordinate 59,605,736 of NC_060077.1, forward strand.
CGACCTATCTACTAGGGAGAATGCTGTCTGCTTTCTAGCTTCGTGAGCAAGTTCTAACTGATAAGACCAATTTAAATATTGGGTTGCCCAAATAAAGATGGTTATTTGTGTACAATGTCTTTGTGTAGGCAGTCTTTAAATACAAGATGTGATTTTTATTTTCTTTGCTAAATAGAAAATCAGGGAATCATGGAAACAAGATTTTGGGCAGGGGAGTAATATGGAACAGGCTATAAGGAAGACGATTCTAGAAATGGTTTATGGATGAGTTGGAATAGGTGAAGCCAAAAGGTCAGGGCGGAGGAGTGGAGGCTGGTGTGGCTGCTCACTACCAGAGTATTTCAGGGGGTCTTGGTGGTAAGGAGGGACTCCAGGGTTATAACTGAAGTGTGGTTGTGGGACGAGGCTGTAGCCTGATTCCATGATCAACTGAGGATGGTTGTATTTTTCCTGTTCCCCAAAATGATTAGAAGTGATGTACAGTATGAAAACAACACAAAATAGTGTAGGGGCTCCTGAGTGGCTCAGTCAGTTAGGTGTCTGCCTCTGGCTCAGTTCGTGATCCTAGAGTCCTGGGATTGAGTCCCGCATCAGGCTCCCTGTTCAGCGGGGAGTCCATTTCTCCCTCTTCCTCTGCCCTTCCCCCTACTTGGACTTGTGCCCTCTTGCTCTCTGTCTAATAAAAGCTTTTTTAGAAAACCAAAACAACACAAAATGGCATATTAAATATGGATCGTAACAAATCAGAAAGAACAAAGAAATAGGTGGTTCTAGGCATCAGGGCGAACTGGTTACTGCAACTAGTCATTCACCATTAACACTAAACTTGCTGGTGGTTCAGTTGCCAATGGCGACCACTGCCTTAGAACCTAGATGTGGTTCTTGGTGTGGGGTATCCCTGTGTGATGTTCTAGGGAAGAAACCAGCGTCTTGGCTTTGATTTAGATTGTTATACATAGGCACAGAATGTTTTTAACTACAAGTTAAAAAAGCAAAAACAAAAACCACCCAAACTTTGTTAACATGGACATTAATTTCATTGGGTCTTTCTGGAAAAATAGAGGAACACTTAAAAATCTTGCCCCGTTGGTCTTAAGGGTGTCTTTTGCCAAAAGGCTGTTTTTGCCAAACCCCTTTCTGAAGCTCAGCTGGTGCCCCATGGAGTCTGGCAGGCCTTGGCCTGGGTGGGAGGTGGCGGTGGTGGCGGCTGACTTGGGGATATGGTCATGCATTCAGTTTAGGGCAGGCTGAGCTGAGAATAAGGACGAGATACCTTGCTGAGAAAGATGGTTCTGGAGGCATGTGGAAGGGGAGAGGTGGGCTACAAGTTTAGGGTTGCTTGTGATGCTGCACACAGACCTAGGGGTGGATAGAATTAGGATAGCATAGGGTTACCCATTCACAGAGGTCCCAGAATGGCAACACTATGACCACTGGCAATATAATTACCTCCAAAGTTAAATTTCTTTTCTTTTTTCCTGTTTTTACTTTGCTCACTTGTATAGTTACAAATCTACACTATCAAGATGTAGAGCCGTTTCAAACTGTCCTGTTCATTTGAGCCCTAGTTTCCTCCTTGGTGCACAAGCACCTTCTTGTTTAATGTTCACCGCCAACCCTTATGTGGACACCTTTCTAGTCCTTTGTGTGTCCAAAGTGCATTCCCTAGTTAGGGAGTCCTTGAGGTCCAAACTGTTTTCAGGGATGCCTGGGTGGCTCAGTCAGTTAAGCATCTTCCTTTGGCTCAGGCCATGATTCCAGGGTCCTGGGATTGAGCATCACTTGGGGCTCCCTGCTCAGTGGGGAGTTTGCTTCTCCCTCTTCCTCTGCCCCTCTCCCTGCTCATACTCGCTCGCTCTCTCAAACAAAATCTTAAAACAAAACAAAACCCTGTTTTTGTAATAATTCTAAAATGTTATTTTCCTCCCCCCACCTCATTCTGTCATGAGTGTACAGTGGAGCTTTCCAGAAGCTTCTGTGTAACTTATGATCTCACAACAAATAGTTGAGTCAGGCTGTCATGTAGTAGGAGAGAAAGAGATTTATAAAAATAACAGTGATACTACTCTTTTCACAAATTATTCTTGCTTGGGAAAACAGTTGTTTTTCCTACAGTATTACTTATGAGATATCATAAAACATATCTGTTATTTTTTTGATTAGTAAAACATTTAAAAACTTGTTTTAATTTCTAAAAGGTAAGTTATGTGGATATCACTCACATACACCAAACTCTTTGGGCTCCTCAATAATTTGAAGAGTGTGAAGAGTCAGAGATGACTAAAATATTGCTGAAACAAGTCTGGTGGGGGCACTTGGGTGGCTCAGTTGGTTAAGTGTCTGACTTAAACTAGGGTCATGATCTTGGGGTCCTGGGATGGAGTCTCACACTTGACTCCTTGCTTGGTGGGGAGTCTGATTGTCCCTCTCCCCCAGCTCATGCTTAATCTCTCTCTCTCAAATGAAAAAGTAATAAAAAAGTAGTTTGGTGATAATTACTCTTCTTTCCTTCATAAGTCACCGGTTTTTGCTTAGATACCCTCTTGACTCTTCCCCCTAGCCCCAGTTCTTCAGTAACATTCAGTAATCAGAACGTGTCTTGGTGTAGGCTCTCCCAGGACAATATTCTCAGGCACACAGTGTGCTCTTTCAATATGTATTTTCAAATACATGTATTTCTTAATTTTAGGAAAGCCTTCTTGTATTCTCGTTTTTTGTAGTGGTTCTCTTGTTTGGCTTGTTGGCTTCAGGGACTCCAGTTTTCTGTATGTTAGATCTTCTTTGTCGACCTGTGGTGATTCACTTTGTTTTGAATCCTGTTCTTTTGAACTAACAGAAAGTCCTTATCTAAATTTACACATGTTTTAAAGCATTATCTCTTCATTTACTCAGGTGTTCTAGTTTTATATGTCTGAACTTATTTTTTAATTTCAAATACCCGAGTTCTCTCATTTCATGTGTAAGTTTTCCTAATTCTGATTTATATTGTTTTGGTTTTCTCTGTATCTTTTATCTCACTTTTAAACAAGTAGGTTATGGATTTATTCTTTAGGTATGCCTTTCCGGCATGTTTTCATCGTCTGTAAGGTGATCATTTGACTTCTTAATAGTTTTTGCCCTCTAGTAACTCTGTAAGTGATTTGGCGTTCATACTTTATGTTGCTCATTTTTATGTGAAATTAGTTTTCCTAAACTTTGAGAAGGTGGCTTGGTTTAGTGTTGTTTTCCTAACATCAGAGAGCTCCCATATCGATTTCAGTACAGAGTTCAGGGACTTGGCTCATGGCACTCTTAGACTTCTGGGCTCCATTCCTGTCTATTTTTAACGGGATCATCTCTTTCCTCTGTATTGTTCCTATCTTGTTCAGTTTTGATACCACTCCCAGCAGTTTCTCCTATCCTGGAAGGGTTCCCTGGCAGCCAGTTTTAAGAGTTCACAGGGGCTAGGACTTCTCCAGGATCATTCAGTCCCAGCCATGGGCCGATGGATTTGCCTGGTAGAGGACTGGTCAGTACCCATCTCAGTTTCTGCTGCTGATCTCAAGTTGGCCTACCATACTGTTCAGTGAATACCTGTTAGCTATTTTGGGTTCTGTTTTCATGTCTGTCAGATGTCTCATTGTTTCCTCTGTTTTCTGCTAAGCGGATGACAGTACCATGCATGTCTTAAGGCTACTGGTGGTTGTCCTCACTGGCTTAAATTTTAGTGTTTTGGGGTTTTTCCCTTACTCTCTTGTATTTTACATGTGCCATTTTATTAGAAAAGATGTTATTGGGGTTTTTGTTTCATCTGGTTGCTTTTTAAATGGTAGAATATTCTTAATATTGTTACTTAAAATTGTTTACCTTTGTGTAACAAAGCACTAAAAATGACAGCGAATGGTTTGAAGATAGAAGGTTCCTTCTTTATTGTGTAAAAGAAGTCAGGGCGGATGCACTCCAGGGCTGGTGTGGTGGTCCCAAGGTCATTAGAGACATAGTTTGCTCTTTCCTGTTGGCTCTGTCATTCCTGGCATAACCCCTCAATGACTCCTATATTTTAGGCAGCAGAGAGGAGGGAGGGCTGAGGAAGGGCCTTTCTGGAAGTTTCTGCGTATATCAGATTAGCCAGAATTGAGTTCTGTAGCTACAGAGAGCTGCTAAGGTGTCCTGGAAATGAATTCTTTTAGTAGGCTTCAGGGGCACCCTCAGGAAAACCAGATTCTTCTCATGAGAGAGAAAGGGAGAGTAAATACTGGGGTAGGCAACTCAGGCAAATGGACCTTTCCTACCATGTGCGTGAACAAACGTAACAAAAGTGAATAAATATATAGGAAGTTAGAAGGACATTTTGAGTATGATTCTGATCTCTAACATATTTTTCTTATTAAATTTATGCTGTTCTGCAAATGAGAACAATTCAGTGCTATGTATTGACCTTGTACAACTCTTGAGCTGCAGATGGCATCTCCATGCAGATCTTGAATCTCTTGGTGGGAGGGACAGGTGACTCTATCTGCCTTTCTAGCAGTAATTCCTTATCAGTGTGGTCTTATCAGTGTGGTGTTATGCCAACCCCTGAGTACATCCATGCTGTGACATTTGGATTTAAAGGATTCTGTGGCTTCTTGGTTTATTTAGATAGGTAAGTGTCCATATAAGCCATTAAAACCTGTGTATCATGGCAAAAGTGCTGGGCGAATTCTCCACTTTCTTCCTGAGGCTGGAATGGCCTCGTGGGAGTTTCTGCAGTTCCCTACTGACTAGAGTCAAAGCACTTGGCAGACTCTGGGTCTGATGTTAGGTTGGAAAATTTGTTTTGGGCTCACTTTTGGGTAAAGTGTGTGGAGCCACAGATGGTCTTTGGTGCTTGGGTGATGAGAAAACACATTGCCTTTGCCGTTCTGTGTGTGTCGGCCATTGCGAATAATGTACTTGTGAATATTGAGGTATAAATCTCTCTTTGAGACCTTGCTTTCAGTTATTTTGTGGGCATAGACACTGAAGTGTTGCTGCTGGATCCTTGAGTCATTCTGTTTCTCATTCCTTGCGGAGCAGCTGTCTTGTCCGTCGTGATGGCACCACTGGACGTTCCCGCCAAGAGTGCACGAGTTTCCAGCTTCTCCACACTCCATCCGTACTTGCAATTCTGTTTTCCTTGGATAGCATTAATTCTAAGGAGTAGGAGCCAGTAGCTCACTGAGATTTTAATTTGAATTTCTGCCATTCTATTTTTGAGTCCTTTCTTTCATTCTCTAGGTGGAGAAACGATAGGGTATTGTGTTAAAAGGATATTTGTTTTGGAATATTACAGGTTTTCAGGCGGTGCTAGTGCTGTCAGCTGGGATGGAAGAAGCCTCCGGGGTGCTTCAGGGAGTATTTGTTAAACTCGTGCACTGAGACCGTTACCTCATTGTACTTGCATGGGGGGGCCATGCGTCTTTTGCAAATATAAAATACAGTGAAAGCACACAGGTTACAGTAAATTGCCTTTTTAGAAAATCTTCGGAAGCGTGAGGGAATTATTCTGGCTTTTTTAAAATGCAGAGGTCTTGTCGTGGCATGCTTGCTTAAAAATTATTTGCTGTTTATTGAAAATTTAATTATAAATATAAATATAAAAAATATATATTGGTCCTTGCTGTTCCAGCACAGCTCATAAATCACTTTCAGGTTTGCTGTTACTTCTTGTATCAATACGGGACAATTGTACTAACATTAGCCATTGCCTGCAGGTGTACCTCGTTTGTTTCTCACTAGTTCTCAAGAAACCAGAGGGTCTGCAATTAGACTTTGAGAAGTAGGTAATGGGGAAGTCCAGAGGTTTTTTGTGCATGTAGCAAATTCTTTTGTAACCAGCTGAAAATAGTTACTGCTGGCTATATAATGCCTCACTGCCCTGAATAAAGTCAGCACTGTTGGACATCGTTCTCAGTGCTCCTCCTGCCCCCGCCCCCCCCAAAAATATATATATAAATAAATAAATATAAATATAAAAATCCTGCTTAAGTAGGTGAGATACTGAGCTCTGAATTCGGTAACACCCCATACTGATTGTTCTCCCCGCTGAAGCTGTGATGTGTAACTAATATCTTTTTTCTTTTAAAGATTTTATTTATTTATTTGATAGACAGATGACAAGTAGGCAGACAGTCCCCCCAGTCCCTGGCAATCATCATTTTACTTTCTCTTTCCATGACTTTGACCACTCTGGGTTGCTTAGAAAAGTGGAATCTTAGAAAAAGATGGAAACAGCGTTCCTGCCCATTTCTCATGGATGGGCAGGACATTAAAAAGAAAAAATCAGGTTGGCTGCCCACTGCCCCCTACCTCCTAGGTCTTGAGTGGAGACCCCAGGGTCTGTTACTCAAGGTGCAGTCTCCAGACCAGGTTAGAATGCGCTCTTCTGGCCCCACCGGAGTCTGCTTTTTCTCCCAGGTCCCAGGTGAGTGGCGGGCACCTTCAAGCGTGAGAAGTGCCTCGAAGCCTGATGAGGGAGGGAGGCCTCTGGGAGGCTGGGCAGGACACCTGTAGCAGGGACAAGGGAATGACGCGAGGGAGAAGCTTTTCTTAGTACATCTACAGAGATGAGAGCAGGTCCGGTCCTGGGACAGCGAAGTGATCAGGGGGTGAAGGTCTAATCTTATGTGATGGGAAAGTGGCTATCTTTGGCTATCTCTTCTGGAGCAGAATCCTTGTTTGTCTGCAGACAGATGGAGGAGAAGCTGTAGCCCAGAAGGAGAGTAAATGGTCAGAGGAGAAAAGGTTGCAAAGGCATTGGACATTGAGGAAGGAATTTTAAGGAGAGAGAGAGATAGAGAGCCACTGGCTTCCTTCTCTGTGTCTCAGATGTGAAGTCCGGAGCTTGGCGGGTGTCTTGCTCAGAGGGAGACAGGGGGAGGAGTCTTCATTCCAAGTGTGAGCCACTGAATTTAAGTTATGGCAAAGGAATGTTTTGGAGGATGTGATGCTTTATCTTTCTCATCTGCCAAGAGCGTGGGAGGGAGGGTCAGGCAAGTGTCTTCTAGAGAGTGCTGGACTAGGGAGCTGGATCCCCAGGTTCATGCTGGGCACCATTTCCTGCTGGAGTGTGACCTTCTCTGATCCTCAATCTCCCAGTGTGTGAAGTGGGCGCAATGACACCCTGTACTCTCTGGGCTTCTGTGATGAGCAGATGTGGTGAAGGAAGTCCAAGTGCTAAAAGCCAGTGAAGCACTTTATCTGGTGTTCAGCTTTAATCGATGCGGCATCTCACCGGGAGAGCTCTCACACGGACGGCACCGCGGGATGGCCGTAATTGGCTCCACCAAGCTGAATGCCCCTTTTGCCAACTTAGTGATATGTAGAAACAAGTTAGTCGCACAAGAGAGGACGGTCCCGTAGACGAGGCTGGCTCACCTCTCTCTTCCTAGGTCTGCTGGCTGGGAGCTGCCTGCAGGTGGCTCTGAGGGGGGCTTCCTTAGTTGTGTGACTCAGGGATTTGATGGTATCAGGTGGGCGTAGCCTCGGTGATCAGCCTGTCTCCCAGGGACTGAAGGCTGGGGGCAATTTTCTGTTAGTATGTCACACATCCAGGTGCATAGACTCAATATTTTAGGTTTTGAGATAACATTGACATACCCTAAAACTTCCTCCCCACTTTTGAAAAAGCATTAATCTAGTCTCCCTTGTTTTTCAGTATATCCAGAGTTGTACAACCATCACCACTAGCTAATTCCAGAATGTTTTTACTGCCCACCTTGTGTCCGTTAGAGCTCGTCCCCATTCTTCTTCCCAGGTCCTTGGCAACCACAGATCTCCTGTCTGTGTGGATTTGCCTCGTCTGGAAATCTCATATAAATAGACTCCTAGGACATGTGGCCTTTTGTGTCTGGTTTTGATTTTGCATATTTTCAAGCTTTGTGTGTAGCTTGGATCAGTCAGTACTTGATTCCTTTTTACAGTTGAATAATGTTCTCCTGGATAGATATACCACACTCCGCTTATCCGTCCCCCAGCTGGTGGACTTGGGGTGTTTGCATTGTTTTGGTTGTTAGGAATAATGTTGCTATGAATGCTGATGTTGAAGTGTTTATATGGACCTGTGGCCAGTTCTCTTGCATATGTTTTTAAAATTCATTTAAAAAATCCATTGGTTTTTTAAAGGCAGAAGTCTTTTAAACGTGCTTTTGAAGTCATGATGATGCATGGATAGCCCTGAGCACAGGAGATGACAGGGAGCCGTGGCCTTTGCGGGGAGGCCGGATAGAAGTGCTGAGCCAGCAGGGCTTTGCCTCTTGGTTTTTAAAGGCAGAAAACCTGGGAAAGCTACACGGTTGAAGAAGGCCAGCATCTATCTATTTATCTATGTATCTCTCTTGCTTGCTTTCTTCCTTTTTTTTTTTAAGATTTATTTATTTATTTGACAGAGATCACAAGTAGGCAAGAGGCAGGCAGAGAGAGAGGAGGAAGCAGGCTCGCTGCTGAGCAGAGAGTGAGGCTTTAACCCACTGAGCCACCCAGGCGCTTGCTTTCTTTCTTTCTCTTTTCCTTCCTTCCTTCCTTCCTTCCCCCCCTCCCTTCCTTTTCTTTCTTTCTTTCTTTTGACATCCAAGAGGCCTAGTAAAGATTCCTGAGCTTGGAAGACTGAAGAACCAAGTGCTCCCTTGGGTTAATGTCTAGCTACATATTTGCTCATGTCCCTGGAGAGGTGACCTGTCTAAGGTCACACAGCTAGCAACTGCCAAGGCTGGGACTGGAGTCCACTTTGCCGTGATATTAGATCAGCCCTCTTTCCCTGACCGTCACTGCTTCCCCTCTGATGTGACACTGTGGGACCTCTTTGAGCCGTGCCCGTCCTCTGTGTCTGAAAGGGAAAGGGCTGTGTGCTGAGTGGGATGTCATCCTTCTGAATTTTTCAGGCCTCAACAAATAGGTTCCAGTTTGCAGAGTATCTGAGCTAGAACCACAGTGAGTTTCCATCAGCTGCAGAAAACCCAACATTTACTCAGATCATCTTTTGTTTCACATATGCCGAGAGGCGTGTCTGTTTGGCCGAAGCTGTGGCCAACAGTGACGCAAGTTAGAAACTCAAGCTGGCTTGGTGGTAGGAAAGCTCTCCTTGGTTAGACAGAGCTAAGTCATGACCATGAAGAGGAAATCTGCGAGGACGGTTTTGTTGGGGAGGGGCTGGGGTGGTACAGGGGTCAGGAACCTTGGCTCTGCATGCATGGCTCCGTGAAAGCCCAGAGCCGGAGGGGGGCCTGGGCAAGTGGAGGATGCTGGAGCAGGTCTCTGGGTCTCATCTTCCTGTTTACTCATTGGGGGGAGGGGGGGTTGGTGGCCCGTGCTGCCTTCTGCCCTGGGGAATGAGGCTGGCAGAATAGAGTAGAACATCGCTTAAGGTGACATGTACCCACGGGTGTCAGTGTAGAAAGAAGAATCCAGATTAGTTCACGAAAAGCCCGTAATTGACATTGTACTTCTAATAAAAGACGTCCGTGAGGCTCCCTGCAAGGTGCGTGGCCAGTCTTCCTTCCGTGCCACCTACCAAGACAGAGACATGAGAAACCCTCTTGTGTGTCCAATTCCGGGTACCAATCCTGCATACTCCTCAGTTTTAGGGACCGCACTGTTCATCTTTACAGCAAAAGATAGGCCCCAACAAAGACTCTTCACACTTAGTCATAGCAAAAACTGGAGATCTTATTTAAAAATACAAAAAATGGGGCGCCTGGGAAACTCAGTTGGTTAAACATCTGACTCTTGATTTTGGCTCAGGTCATGATCTCGGGATATTGAGACGGGGCCCTGCGTGGGGGTCTACGTTCAGCAGGGAGTCTGCTTCTCTCCCTCTGCTTCCCCGTTTCTGCACACACACACACACACACACACACTCTCTCTCTCTCTCTCTCTCTCTCTCTCTCTTTCTCTCTCTCTCTCTCTCTCAAATCTTCAAGAACAAAAAAAAAACAATAAAAAGTTATAACAAGATGTTAGTACAATACTTACAGATTTCATTAGAATAACTCACGTAAGTTATTCCATAATTTTCCCAGCACCTGTCAAAGACACTTCAATTTAAGGCAGGAATGTTAGTGACTGTATTAGGATCACTGAGCAGTTGCTACAAAGAGCTGGTGCCTGGACCCTGCTGCAGGCCAGCGTGGGGTCCCACACTCCGGGGTGGGGCCTGGGCATTGGTGTCCTTGAAATGCTTCCCCAGAGGACCTCAAGGGTGCTAACTCCTGCTTCAGTGCCCTCAGGGTAACTAGAAGCCACGCTTGCTCTGTGCCCCACCTGTGCTAAGCACTCTACTGATGGGATCACATTTCTGCCTCATTAAGAGAGAGGTTTCATTATTCCTTTTATACAAAGGCAGAAACTGAGCTTAGCTGGGTTAAATAACTTCAGGCCCCCCTTCCAGCCCCCAGCCGCCCCCTGAAAGTCTGGGCAATGCTGGCTCCCTGCCCCAGCCTCCCTTACCTCCAGGGCCACACTGTCTCCTGTGGGGTCACCTGGACAGCGCCTCTGGAGAGCCAGCCCCAGGTCCAGCCCATGCCAGGTGTGGTCTGCTCCTGGGAGGGAAGCAGCAGGGCCTGGGGCTGGCTGGGTGTATGGACCCAGCCTCTAGGCGCTCTGTGACCTCCCCTCCCCTCTCCAGGTCTACGCTCGCTCACTTGTAAATCAGGGATTGCAGTGTCTGCATCACAGGGCTGATAGGATTACGTGAGCTAGCAGTGTGAAGGACCAGGCTCAGTGGCCAGTACGCCTACAAGGTGAGAGCTGTATATAACTCGGCCTGACCCCCCACCAGGCTGCAGATGTGTGAAGGGTAGTGTTTCCAACTTCGGTCCCTTGTGCATCCCCTGGAGACCTGGATTTGGTAGGTCTGGGTGGGACCAGAGATCCTGGGTTTCTGACAAGTTCCTGGATAATACTAAGGCCCGACTATGCTCCTGGGAGTCTCCTCCCCTACCCGGTGGCTAGCAGGGCACTGGGGGCACGACCACGGGGTGAGTCAAGGTGCCCTGTGTTCACGGTACTGTTCTTCCTGTTCCCAGATCCAAGGGCGGCTGAGCTGCCAGCTCTGGTCTGGAATGGTGTTGAGTCCTTTGAGATACCAATCACTAGAAGGGATTATGAAGTAAAAAACGTGGTGACACTTTGGTGGGAAACCGATGGACGACTAAATGATGTGTCTAATGCTCTTCAATTTTCAGGCTTTTGTAAGGTCATTACTACTCATTTCTGTCTTATAAAAAACATCAGCCCCATCAAGCAGAATGAGAAATGGACACGGGGCTGGAAGTTCTGGGTTTAATTCCTGGCACTGCCACTTAGTAGCTGTTTCCTCGGACTTCTTCAGCCTCCATCTGTGCGTCTGGGAAATGGGCCCGAGAGCAGCTATAGAACCAGGTGGTTCAATGGAAACCATCCCAAGGCACAGAGGCTGTGATTTTGTCTAATTATATTTTAAGGGAAAATTTTAATTTGCAGAAGGTTTTAGTGCAAAGGTCAAAATATATTTTTAAAACTCTGGAGATGTTCCTCTTGCTTGCCCCTTCTGCCTTCTTAGACGGTGGTGGCCATGAGGGGTGCGGTCACACCAGGAGCCAAACTGACGGCCATGGAATGCTTGCAGGATCCAATTTACATCTTAAAGTTCTAATTTCTGTGGCTCCATTATTTGGTGGATGTGTGACATCTTAAAGAAGGGTTTCTTGGGGCGCCAGGGTGGCTCAGTGGGTTAAGCCTCTGCCTTTGGCTCAGATCATGATCCCAGGGTCCTGGGATCGAGCCCCCATTCTGGCTCCCTGCTCAGCAGGGAGCCTGCTTTCCCCTCTCTCTCTGCCTGCCTCTCTGCCTACCTGTGCTCTCTGTCTGTCAAATAAATAAATAAAAATCTTAAAAAAAAAAAAAAAAAGAAGGGTTTCTTGAACATTGAAAATGCAGGTGAAAAATAAGATGATAAAAAACCAGAGGAATAAAGCTCAGGACCTATATCTGTAGAACTCGGGATGAACAAACGACACATCTTCATACACTTCGCAAGGACCCTGCTGTGAGGACCTTTCTATGATGATGAACATGTCAATACAGAACAGATGCGCTGCATCTCCTCAGGGAGGAATAACTCTTGTTCGTGGCTGTAAGGTTCATGGGTGCTGGACATTGCGTAATACATATTTTCCCTTTCCATTCTCGGTTGGTTAAAGTAAGCAGGGCTGTTTCTATTTAAAACATGGTATATCAAGTTTGCCTGTGGGTTCCAGAAGTTCAACCAGCTGTGCAGGGGTCTGCCCAGCATTACCAAGCATGTAGTAGGTTCTTGATGATGGCTTGGTGGGAAATTATATCAGGAGTGTGTACTTTGATGGACACTGATCTGCCCTAACCTCATACCGGGGCTTTGTCTTTTTTTTTTTTTAAAGCAATATGGCACCTGCAGATGCATTTAGAGGCAGAGGGAAGTGAGTGCTGGCTGTCACAGGATCCTGCCAGCTGCTGCTGGGTCACATGTTGGCTGCAAACAGCCATTAACAGGCGTCGCCACTCCAAATGGACTTGTGGAAATATGGCCCAACACAGAGATAGGAATTTGGGCTGTCTGAGCTGGGTAGCTCACCAACGCACCCATCTTCCTACCTTCCTTGGTATTCTCATGTTTTTGAAAGCTAAATATTCTACTTTTGTAAGAGTTTTCCTTTCCAAGAGAGGGATACAGAGAGCTCTGACATGTGACATTCAGAGGAGGTGCACTTAGACTAGCAAACTCTTCAGAAAATCTGCCCTCTCTTGTCTCAGTCATTCTCACCTGGAATGAATGAATTTGATTTGTTGTCTTTACCTGAGATCAGCTTCCCCCTGTCATTAGGGAGTGTTATTAGGGAAGTTAATGATGCTGCATGTTGTGGCTGGCAGCTTGAGAGTCAGAACAGTTTATAAACCACCTTCATGGGGTGGTGAAGAGGAAGGGCTGTTGGCAGAAGGTTGTGTATTAATGGTAGGCCACACTGGGACTCATCAGTGAGTGTAATCAGATCATGCATGAGTTTTCGTTTCAGCTCGTCACACCATCCATCCACTTGGCCCCCATCCACCTGAAAACATGTACTAAGCATACATGCTTCTGTGTCTGTTGAGGGATGAGGTCATATATGAGTCCAGCGCTTTGCACATAGCAGACCCCCAGGGTCCATCGATGGGCAGTGTCAGTGTGTGGTCTGCCTGGATCACGCAGTGATAAGGCTATGGCTACCATCCTCTGGCTGTCCTCTTCCTCTCCACTTGCCTCTCCTTGTCTTCTCCCCATGTTCATGGAGGTTTGTTTGTTTCTTGTTGTTTTGTTTTGTTTTTTAAAAGCAGATGTAGGGCAGGCCCAGGGGGCTTTGGTAAGGCCACAGAGCTTCCTGCCCATGTGCAGTTAAATGAAGAATTACTACTTCCTAAATTCTCGTTTAGCTCTAGTCTCCAGGAATTCCTTAGGCCTCTTAACTCGCATTTCTCTGCAGGTGCTGTTGGTGTTGCCTGTGCTCATGAACAACAGCCATGGGAGTAACAGCCCTGGTGCTGGAGAAGCACATCTGCCATGGGCTCCCAGCACGACTTTAGGAGGCTCACACTCAGGTTCAAGTCTACCAGACTTGCAAAATGGGTAGTCACATCTTCATCTTACAGATAAGAACTGAGGCTCAAAAAGATTCATAGACCACCAAAGACACAGGTGTAAATGGCCTTGGCAAGAATTTGTAGGGAGGTCTGCCTGACTCCAAAGCCATGTTCTTGCTGCATGTTACGCTGCTTCACTAAACTCTGCTTTGAGCTCTATAGACACCTTATGTTAAATCCCATTCAGTGTAGACTCATTTCAGAGTGTGGACTGGATTTGAATCCTGGCACTGCCACTCCTTGGCTGGGGTCTTGAATATCCTTTTTAACTTGTGCCCCTCAGTGTCCTCATCTGTAAAAGGGTAATGATAACACCTGTACAGTGACGTTGTCAATGATTATCAACCATTTAAGTAGCATAGTCCTTTCTAGGAGGAAACAAAGGCAAATGCTGTTGGGAGTGTTTGAAGCCAAGGAGTGAGAGGCCTTGGCTGCTTACCTTCCTGCAGGGAGACACCCTGCAGCCCTGAGGCCACCTTGCAGAGCTCTTGGGCTATACTTGATGACTACTTCTCCAGGGTAAAAGCAAAATTTAAAGTACATTACTTCATCAAAAATGGATGAGGATAGTCTTTTCAACAAATGGTACTAGAACTGGATATTAACATACAGAAACATAGGTTGTACCCTTACCTCACACCATACACGAACTCAATGGATAAGATCTAAATGTCGGAGTTAAAATGGTAAAAGTCTTAGAGAAAAACATAAGTAAACCTTTATGATATTTATGATTATGATATTTGATCAGCCAATGATTTCTTATAGGACACCAAAACCAGAAACAAGAAACTGATTGTAGGCTTTGTAACCTTCTGTCTTGTCCCTTTACCAACCTTTAAAATTAGTAGCAGGAAATTCAGTGGGTGGTGGTTATGGTCAGTATAAAGGAAGAAAAGAGCTGAATCGTGTGCAAAATTGGGGGATATAAATGTGGAATCTTAAAGATGGTCTTTGTCACTAAGAGGAAATGCCCATATCAGCCTGGCAAAACTCAGTCCCCCTTGGCAGGATTTATAAGGCAGGACCTGCATCAGTGGAAGGTAATGCATGCCCAGGAGAGGGGTGTTTGAAAGGGTTAACCCTCTAGGTGGGGATGCTATGGACAGGGCTGACAAATGTTACAGGGCAGCTGAGAGGGAGATGTGAAAGGCATAGAGAGCATGGGGTGGGTGGAAGCACTGATGGCAGCAAGTGGGAAAGGTGGCAGTCTCATCAGAGGATGAAGCTGAAGACCAATGCATTGAGTTGGATCATATCCAGGAAGCTGTGCCAGTGACCACCTGGAGGGAGGGCTGGAGAGCTGGGGACTTGTCAGGGAGCAGCCAGGAACCCAGGGACTAGAATCTGGTCAGGGCTGGAGAATGTCCATCATGAGGAAGACCAAGGATGCCCCCAGCCCAGGAGTCAAGCCCAGAGTGTGTGGTGGTTTACCTCCTTGGAAAGGGCAGGCCTCTTGACTCCACAGTGAAGGGGTCACATCCCTGGGCTGGGTAAGTAAAAAGTGTATGAGCAACGACTGGGGAAGTGGTCTGTGGTAGATGAGTTGACCAGGTCCTACAATCCTTGTTATTGTTGGGAGGAGCTCCTGAGATGCTTTGCTTACTTCCCTGCTGGAGAGCTAGGCCTGAGAGCTTTGGTGACTGGGTTGAGGTGATAGAACCAATTAAAATCATAGAACCAGTTAAAATCAGGGCAAAGGCTTGAGTTGAGGCCTTGCTAATGCTTCTTAGGGGCCTGAGCTTGGCAGCCTGCCAAATTCCTTGTCTCCCAGGAGGAGACCATCTGAAGCACCATCCTCCATTGACAGTGGGTCACTCCTCTTCCAGTAGTGAGGAGGAGCCACACTCCTCCTGAGTGTGGCTGAGGCATATGCTCATCTCCTTTAGCTCCTGCTTTTTAAGGCCTGGAAAAAATCAAGCTTCTGGTCTGAACATGTAGGCATGATATCAATAAATAAACAAGAATGGTTGTTTTAATGAGTAATAACACATGGTTGGCTGTTCCAAGAGTCTGTAAAAACTCCTCATTCTTGCTGTTGTTTGTCACGTCTGTTCCATGCTGGTCACCCTTCTCTGCTTTTCCTCACCTGGTTAACACCTTGTTGTCTTTCACTGTTCAATTCTGTGCTTGCTCCTCCAGTGAACCTCCTTCATTTGACCTGCCTGGTCTGGATGCCCACATGTGTTCAGGTGCCCCTATGTGTTATGGTTGACTTGTTGACTCCTTTACTAATCTGGGTTCCTTGACTTTGTCTTTCGTCTTGGTGTTCTCAGCACCAAGCACTATGTATATTTTAGGGCCTGGTAATAAATAGATGTCAATAGATATTTATTGTTTCAGTGAGTGAACAAAGGAAGAGGTCATAGTTTGCTGTCAGTCTTCAGAAGTGAAGATCAGATGCAGACTTCTGGCCACTGGAAAAATCCATAGCTTTGATATCTGTCCCATAGCTCTGCTCGTATGGTGTGTGGGGCTGCTTTGGTAGCTGGGGCAGCAGCTTTAGGGAGAAATAGTGCTCACTGCTTGAAATGTGGTTTCATAGTGGCTTGTCCAACTCTTACTAGGACTGGGAAATAAAATATCCTTTCTTCCCTGAAGGCCTTTGTCAGTTCTATCATGGGAGTTGGAGAGAGAGCAGTTAGAGAAACAATACTCATGAGAAAAATGATCAGGAGAAAAGAACATTGACAAGGAGTGTCATCACCTACAATCAATTTCTTCTGATTTTGGTGCCTTGTAAGAAATTGTTGGCTAATCAAATATCAATGATATCAAATATCATAATCATAAATATCATAAAGTTTATTCCACTTTTTTTCCTCTAAGAGTTTTATCATTTTAACTTTGACATCTATGTCTTTGATCCATTGAGTTTGTATATGGTGTGAGGTAGGGGTCCAGCCTATTCTTTGGCATGTTAATATCCAGTTCTAGCACCATTTGTTGAAAAGACTATCCTTATACATTTTTGATAAATTAATGCGTTTTGAATTTCACCTTTATAACGTAAGTGTTTTTGTTAACTTCTTTGGGATCTGTTGTAAAGAAAGTTACTAAAAATAAGGTAATTCCTCCAAGGGCAATTATGTGATCCTTAAGGAAGAAGTAATTGATTCCATAGCTCTGTTAATATTTTAACATTTATAAAAGGATATTTAATCATTGAATTTTAGTTCTTAGAGCACACAAAGATCTGACCTCTAGACCCCTTGTTCCTATTTTTCAGTGGTTGTTTTTATCTTATTCACTGTGCCCTATGTTTATTTGCTTCTTTATTATTGCTTTTTATTGGTATAATAGAGTGCCCACATTGAAAATGTTTGGAGCCCAATATAGAGTAGGTGCTCCCAGGGATCCATCTCCAAAACCTGGCCTCACCGGCACAGGACAGTGCAAGTGCAGCAGTTAATTTCCAAAAAGAGAGCAGAACCAAGATTCTGGTTCCTCCTCCCCAAATGAGAGAGTATTTAACTTATTCCAGAATTACCTGACACTCTTCTGCTTTAGAACCTAAATGAAGGCTACTGTTCCGCCATTGGCAGATTGACCTGCCTGCTGCCTTGCTCCCTTTGAGTAGGGGCTGTTCCCAGCAATGGCTGCTCCCTTGGCCTCCCTCTCCCTCCCACTGAGACACTCCTAAAATAGATATGGCCCTTATGGGCCATCTGTGGGGTCACTGGAGTTGTAGAGTAGGAATTGAGCCCGTTGTATAAAGTGTGCTCTGTACTTGCCTAATTATAACCAGGACTGCCCCTCCCCCCACCGCACAGAGGCAGCAAGGGGGGGGATGTTAACAGTGCTGGGGCTATGTAGGGGGAGGGTGGCAGGGGACAGAAAAGCTTCTCAAACAGAGCCCTTTCTTTAGCACTTTTAAACAACTATAATAAGGGTATCTGTACAAATGCAAGGGCCTTCCATTATGTTCATCCATGCATTTAAAGAACAATGTAAGATAAAACTACTTACCGAGAAAATAAAAACGACCTTAGTTCTTTTTAAAATTAAACTTATAGAAATGAGGCAAACTCTAAAGCGAAAGTTGTTGCCATTCTTAAAACAAAAAACAACTAAATGCTGTTTAAATGCACACGATTTAAGATCAGGATGATTGACAAGCGATGAGGAAACAGTTGTATTTATTCTTGAACAGCTGGGAAAGCTATCTAAATGTCTTGGAAGGTTACGGTGACATTTTCCTCATGGGGAGGTGGATGGGGTTCTGGGGAAGAGTTGCCCAGGTGGATTGCTTCCCCACTAAAGCAAGACTGAAGGTAGAGAGAAGCGTTGGCTCTTAAAGCAATTTTGTAATAGTCAAAATAGCTTTTGCCACAGTCTTTTCAGATTTTTTGCTTTAATTAGTAAAAGTTTACTATTGAATAATAAGGACAAAAAATATTGGTTAGGTGTGGAAATCTAATAGTGCTTAAAAGAACATAAAATCCAATACGTGAAAAAGAGTGAATGATAGAATTTGCTCACTGCCTGGTGGCACGTGGCTTTGGCACATGTGTCCCAGAGAGCTCACCAGTGAAGTTGTCCCCAGAGCCTGACCAGGGCCTCTGTCCACCAAGGCTGCACAGAGAACCTTGTTTCCAAGAAGGACTCAGTGAAACAGCCATCGATGGGTGGGGTCAAAACCAGAGGACTCTCCCCCTCGCAGAAATTCGGTTGTATAATTGAAACAGTCTAGTTTTTAGTAAGAGTGATTGGAACCCTGTCAAAAAGGTGGGCTCTTCATGTTTTACATCCTAAGTCCAAAGTTAGTGTCTGGTTGTGTTTGTGAAAAGTGGCCTTAAGTTGGGTGGCCGACGCTGTCCCCTTGGCCCAGAGGTGAAGATACGTGTTTCCCAGGTGAGTGGCCCAGTACCACCTGTGTTCTGATTCACCTGCAGACCCCGATGAGCCTGCGGCTTGCTCCCAGAGGTTTCTTTAATGATTCCCCTGATGAAGAAAGCAGTAAGTGTGACCTGTCCTTAATGTGAGCCTGGAACATGGCACCAGGTTTTTGCGTGGACTGTGCTCTGAGGCCCCAGCTGCTGATGGGAGCAGGGAGCCCGTACTCTTTGGCAGCCTGGGGAAACGGGGGGCTGCTTTCCCTGTGGATGGCGAATTGATTTTGGAGTCGAGATGGATCCTCCCGGGGTCACATCTCCATTTATCAATCCTAGCCACACCCATAATGCCAGGCAGCCCAGGTTTATAGACGTCCTTCATGGCCAGTTCTAAGGCACACTTAAACTGATTGAAATGCTCGAGTTCTCCTTATTCTTCAGCACTTGCCATATCCTGTATATAAGTCAATTAAATGTCACTGCGGTAAGATACATATAACAGACTTTGTTATTTTAGCCCTTTTAAGCATACAATTCTGTAGCACTAGTTACATTCAGTGTTGGACCAGTATCCTCACTATTGCCAGAACTTTGATCTTCCCCAATGAACTCTGTACCCCAAAGCAGTAACACCCCATTCTCCTCTCTCTCAGCCCTGTAGCCCTGAATCTACTTTCTGTCACTGTGAATTTGCCTATGTAATTTTAAAACCTAATTTAATACTATTAAATTAACTTAATACTATTTTAAATTGGCCTTTGAAACAAAGTTGAGCTAAGAGTTTAAACCTTGGATGGCTTGCTTCAGGTCGTACAGTCTTTCAAGGGTGCACGCTGACATCAGCAGGCCTGCCTCCTTTCCCACCCTTGGAGCGCTGCTAGGAGAGACTGACAGAACACGGACTGAAGGCGACTGATCTTGTGGGATATGGAGTGAGCCCAGAGGAGCTGCGTGGAGGTTTCTATGAGCAGCTCTTTGTGCGGCCTCAGGGAGGGCGTCCTTCCTGCTTTAAGATGATGAAACGGATTTTCATTGTGAAGTACATGGACCTAGAAGTCCTACTAATAGAGGAGTTGGGAAACCAAATCCTTCTGACCTCCACGTGTCCATCTCTAGGACTCCGTCTTCCAGAATGCAGAAAGGACATTTTTTGGGGGTGGGGGAGGGACCCTACATTTCTCTCTGTAACTAAATATGGCAGAGTGTTCCAGAGCACAAGGTATCAAGAAGGGCCAGAGCGACACCAGGACAAAGCAGGGGGAGCTCCTCCCTTACCCAGGGCCACTGGGTCACTTGTCTACCCATGTCAGCTCATCCCCAGGCCCTAGGGGGCAGGCCAGTGGCCCCAGCTGGCTGCCAGTGGTGATGACAACCATAAGGACAGTAGCAGCCCCACTGCCATGTTTATCTAGCACATTCTATGGGCTGGGCCTGGGTAGGGGATTTCATGAACATTGTCTATGGCTCTCATAGTCCCTAAGAAAGATGGCAGTGGATGGGGTTTGGGGAAAAGGAAGCTCTCAGAGGTCAGTTGAGGCTGTCAGGAGAGCACCCGGCTCATGGTATACCATGGGGCTTGGGAGGACCTCACAGTGGGCGGGGGGTGCTGCTGCTGCTGACCTTGTAACCCCTGCTGTACCACCCCTATGCTCTGCAGTGGGTAGGGCAAGGCTCCTTCTCCCAGGCCATTCCTCTGTGCAAAACAGACATGGAACCTGGCCTGTAGGAGGAAGGCGTTGGGGGCCTGGGGAGCAGAGACTGCAGGACAGGGGTGTTGCACATCTCCATTTCTTTTGGAAGGTCCTCGATGTTTCAGGGGAATGCTGGGCCTCTGCAGAGTGCCCCTTTCTCTGTGTGAACAGCGCAGGCTGAGGTGGGGGCAGGCTTCGAGCCCAAAGCAACCAGAGAAGGTCATCTGCCAGAATTCTAGGTGTTTGTGCTAATTTGCTCATTGGAAAGGCTCTCACACAATTCTTGTCTATTCTTACCTTGCATATATTTCTGTCAGCTTTGATTTTGTTTCTTAGTCACCAAATAGTGACAGAATTAAATTAGCAATGAGTCTTCTCTGATAGATAATCACAAAAACAAGAAGTAGGGGTGTAGGATGAGAGTTGATTGGGCTGTCAGTGAGAGAATGGGGAAGAAAAGAGAAAGAGAATTGGACTTTGTAAAAATGACTTTGTATGCAAGGATCTATTCATACATCATTAAAATTTAAATTGTATGCTTTGGTTTGTCACTGAGGACAAGCAGTCTCTTTTCAGCTTCATTTCATTTGAACTGTTTTATTAAGGCAATAAATATTTAATTGGTTGAGGTCTTAAAGTTTGCCAGGCTGCAGTAAATCTATATTTAGCATCAACCCCAGTAACATTGTTAGTCATTTCCAATAGGATTAAAATTATCAGCGTGTTTCTCAAATCCTAAAAGAAATACCAAACCCTGGGGTATTTACAGTTGTTGATTCTCATTTGTAGACAGACCTTTTTGTTCCACCAGCCAGCGATTCTTTTTCCAAGACCACAAAGGGTGGTGCTGCTCCTTCCCTTGCCGTGGCATCCCCGCAAGTGAAAGGAATCCAGTCTTCTTGGTGAAGGTTGATGACCTAACTGAACGGTCATCAGATGATCTCCCGGCCTTCTGTATTGCTTAACTTATGAATCAGCTGGAAATAAATTTTTCAAACAAGCCTCAAACACCGTAAGTGTCTGAGTAGCTTGGACATGGGTATCCTTTTTAGCCATGAAATTTAGAAATGAAATCTAGCCATGAAATTTAGAAATGAAGATCTGCCCAGGACATTCTGCTGCCTTCAAGGCCCACCCCCTCCCTTGCCGTCCAGCCACATCGGTGCCCTTAGATTAGTGCCCAGGCCCTTCCTCCTGCTGGCCAGCGCCCTCCCGTGCCCTTCTCTCTGCCTGCAATGGCCTCCCCACCTCTTACCTCCTTGGCTTGTCCAGCATTCTGTGGTCTGTCCAAAAGAACTGACAGGTTTTGGTTGTCTGTCAAAACCAAGGAGACCAGCTTCCTTAATTCTATGTAAACTTCTTCCCCCTTGGTGGGAGATACCAGAGGACTCAGAATATAGGTCCATATGCAAATGTTTTTATATCATGAGATTCTGTCTTTTGGAAATTTCTTGAACCACGTGCTTTGTCTCTTATTCCTGCCATTGAGATGTCTGACTGGCAGAGGATTAAGAGAGGAAGAAGACAAATAGGGAACTTTCAGTGACATTCCCTCCCCAGATAGTTGGAAAACAATTAAACCAGTCAGCCAACGAACTGCCTTAGAGACAATTATAATGTTGGCCTTAATTTCTTTTACCAACTTCTCATTTCCTCGAAGTGCATCTAATCAAGTACTATTTACTGGCCTGGAACTTTTTTTGGTGTCGAGGCATTATTTATTTTAAGGTTACTATGCATTCAAGAAATTGGGGCTGAAAAGTGTTACTTTTAACAAACAGGAAACTCATTAGACCTATTAATGCATAATTAAGCATAATAGACCATATTCAGTTTTCCCACCAAAAATAATCATTTTTGGTCTCTGCGATGCACTACCTTTTGCTCCTGTAGTTCGGTGGCGGTTTGGAATTTGGGGCCGGGCATCTTCTTGCATCTAAATGAACATCCCCATTTCGGATTAGGTTCAGAGTGCTGGGGTCAGCTCTGGGCATAGATGCTTCCCCACAGCTTTGTGTTCTAACGTAACCTGAAAAGGAATTTCACAGAGCTTAGCGTCTAGAATGTGTCTCATTCCAAGTGAAGACTTTAGGGGTAGAAAGATGGAACAAAAGGCTTTCTTCTCTGTTGCACTTCATTTTTATTTTTTTAAAGAAAGTACACATGTTGCTTTTGTGAACCCAGTCTGAAGATTCTCCATGTGGGTTTGAGTGCTTTGTACTCCAGACCTTGGCTGAGATTTAGGGGTACCCCAGTGAAACTGAGGTAACGGGGGTTGAGGCTTGTGACGAAAACGTGTGCATGGAAGGCATGCAGAAGTCAGACCCTTTGGTCAGAGCCTACATTCTCTTGCCAGATGGGAATTTCACTCTTCTAAGTAGGAGGACGAAAACAGCGGGCTGCAAGGGAAGGCTCCACGTTAGTGGGAGAGGAAAAGGAAGAGAAAATAGAGGGCTCTCAGAAGAACTTTGAATAAAATTAAGGCTTATTCGTTTTACAGTTGGTCTGGCCGTAAACATATTAAATTCTTACCCGTATCAAATTCAAGGAAAATGTTGTGAAATAACACTGGATGCAGTAAAAGGGATTTTAAAATAATTACAATGTGCCATTCCTCTCTTCAGTCGAGAGTACTTTGGAATCCGACGCCCCAGCAGCGAAGTCAGAAGGAACCGTTACCCTTCCGCTAAGCCTTTGGCCTTGCTTCGGTGTTGACTGTCTCCCCTTCGGTTCACGGGGAGGCCTCCTGGGCAGCTGGTGGCCGGGGCAGCTGCGGTGACCTAACTCCATGGTGCCCCTCCCATCGACGGAGCTCCTGATTTAGCTGTGGGGTTAACCAGCGCGGCAATCTGAGCCCTTGCTTTCTGTTTAAATAAAAAGGCAGATGCTTCACACATGTTTTCATGAATTGACATAAACCATGGAAGGAAAGAATGCTGGTACTCAGGAGTTGCCCTGCAGCAGCTTGTTGCTTGTAATTTTTAGGTTTTCTGTGCGAGCAAATGCTGACAGTCACCACGCATCTGTGCTGCCCTGGATTAGGAGGAACCCAGGCTCTTTTAAGTGCTTGAGGGGTGGGCGATGGGGCATCTATAAATAGGGGGCTCGTGTGTCTGACGGAGCTCGGAGAGACGGGAGGGCTTCCTTGGGCCAGCGTCGGCCCGCGCGGCTGAGGGGGAAGAGGGTGCTCTCTGATTTGGCCCTACTTTCCCATATCAAGAAGAGCAGATGCTTAAGTCATGGAATGAGTCCGCTGAAGGGCCTCAGCTCTGGAACCCAGGCTCCTAGGAAGCCCTAAAAATAACCTGGAGAAAGGGTTTGCCTTTTCTTGAAGGTACTGGCCTCTGTGACTTTGGAGGCATCAGGGGGCTCCCAGTGGTCTGTCCTGTTAAGTGACCCTTGATGAACGCTCGTGTTTCTTCCTGGGCTCCCTTCCTTATGAAGCTGATCTTCTCCTTGAAGGCAGGGGCTAGCAAGGAAGGAGGTGGGCCCCGGATATTCCCGACAGTTGTGGTGGGTTTATGCTGATCCATCCGTAAGCGTGCCAGGCTCACGTCCGTGTTGGATGAAGTGATGGTGAGCACACTTGGAAGCTGAGCGGTAGCCTGTGACCGGCTTGTGGCGTCAAGTCTCGCATGGACTGAGCTGTCCAGCCTGCAAGTCATGAACCTACTAGGGACACTTAGGGAATGGACTGTTTGTCGTGGACCCATCTAGAGTGGTGGGTCCTGCTTGTCACCTGGTATGGTGGTGTCCCCTCCAGGGTGGCTGAATGCCACACACGTCAGTCTGCTCACACACGGTGGAGCCTGCGTGCCTTGCCTGCTGCCTCGGCGGGGCGGGGGTTGGCCCCACGGGATCCGAGGGTGGGGCTGGGGGGCAGGTCTATTAAGTGAGCTCAGCTTTACGTGGGGCTGGTCCTCATGAGGGCAGGACAGCCGGCTTCAGAACAACCCTCAGATAACGATGGTTACAAATTCAGCATTAAATTGTTCTCATCCTCACACTTCAGGGTTTTTCTAAAAAGTAGTGTTTGCCTGAAGGCAGAACCGGCTTCTGGAAGCAGGTCAGGCAGGAGCCCTTGTATTTGGCTACTGTCCTTTAGCTTATCTGTGATTAGCTGAGATGCTTAATAAATTCTTCTCCTGTTCCAGCAGCTTTATGACCAGTGGGGTCTGAATGTCTGGTGGCAGTTGAAGATAACCAGTAGGAGGTCACACAGTCTGGGCGGTGTGAATAGTATGCCCAGACGTGTCTTGCTCGTCTTTCATTTCAGCCGATGACTCTGAAGTAGTGCTGGGGTTCTGATGTTTACCACGATTTCTTTCACTCCTGCCCATTCCTTACCCCAAAGACAAATGGTGAGGTTAAATATGGCTGTGACTCAGCCAACGCTTGGCGGAAGCCCAGTCGTGACCATGGGGAAAGCTGGTGCCACAGTCACAAGTCTTGTTAGAATTAGCATTCCACTGTTCTTCGTTTTCACTGTGAGGTTCTCATAGCTCATATTAGAACTTATTCTGACCACTAGTTAATGAAGTACTCCCAGGCATGTTTCAAAAACTAAAGCATTTTTTAAAACAAAAATAGAGATGAGATTGATTTGCCATGGGACATTCATGTGAGAGAAAAGACACACAAAGCCTAACACTTATGCTCAGATAAAAAATTGTTTTTCAGGGGCACCTGGCTGGCTCTGTCATTAAGCATCAGCCTTTGGCTCAGGTCATGATCCCAGGGTCCTGGGATCGAGCCCATGTCAGGCTCCCTGCTCAGCAGGAAGCCTGCTTCTCCCTCTCCCACTCCCCCTGCTTGTGTTCCCTCTCTCACTATCTCTCTGTGTCAAATAAATAAAATCTTAAAAAAGTCTTTGAATTTTCAAATACTGATTGAAGTAGAAACCAATGAGGAGGTTGGATAACCTCTTTTGTCAGGACTTCTCATTTTTTTAAAGTTAGTTGGCAGTAACCTCTTTGACCTCAGCCACAGCAACTTCTTTCAAGACACTTCTCCAAAAGCAAGGGAAACAAAAGGGAAAATGAACTTTTGGGACTTCATCAAGATTAAAAAGCTTCTGCACAGCAGAGGAAACAGTCAACAAAACAAAGACGTGACCTATGGAATGGGAGAAGATATTCGCAAATGACATTACACACAAAGGGCTGAATCCAAGATCTACAAAGAACTCCTCAAACTTAACACCCAAAAAACAAATAATCCAGTCAAAAAATGGGCAGAATACATGAGCAGACACTTCTCCAAAGAAGACATACACATGGCTAACAGACACATGAAACAATGTTCATCATCATTAGCCATCAGGAAGATTTAAATCAAAACCACATTGAGATACCACCTTACACCAGTTAGAATGGCCAAAATCAACAAGGCAAAAAACATGTGTTGGAGAGGATGTGGAGAAAGGGGACCCTCTTACACTGTTGGTGGGAATGCAGGTTGGTACAGCCACTTTGGAAAACAGTGTGGAAGTTCCTCAAAAAATTAAAAATAGAGCTACTGTATGACCCAGCGATTGTACTACTGGGTATTTACCCCAAAGATACAGATGTAATGAAAAGAAGGGCCATGTGTACCCCAATGTTCCTAGCAACAACATCCACAATACCCAAACTGTGGAAAGAGCTAAGATGCCCTTCAATGGACGAATGGATAAAGAAGATGTGGTCCACATATACAATGGAACATTACTCAGCCATCAGAAGGGATGAATACCCAACTTCGGTATCAACATGGATGGGACTGGAGGAGATTACGCTGAGTGAAATAAGTCAAGCAGAGAGAGTCAATTATCATATTGTTATCACTTATTTGTGGAACATAAGGAATAGGACAGAGGACATGAGGAGAAGGAAAGGGAAAATGAAGGGGGTAGAAATCAGATGGGGAGATGAAGCATGAGAGACTATGGACTCTGGGAAATAAACGAAGGGTTCTGGATGGGGGGTGGGTGATCCTGGTGGTGCGTATCAAGGAGGGCACAGATTGCATGGAGCACTGGGTTTTATATGTAAA
Organism: Meles meles; assembly: GCF_922984935.1. Lineage (NCBI taxonomy): Eukaryota > Metazoa > Chordata > Mammalia > Carnivora > Mustelidae > Meles > Meles meles. The sequence continues at coordinate 59,631,924 of NC_060077.1, forward strand.
CAATGAATCATGGAACAGTACATCAACAACTAAAGATGTACTGTATGGTGACTAACATAACACAATAAAAAAAAAAAAAAAGGTTAGTTGGCTCTCAAAACTTGAGTCCAACCTAGCATTTGTGGAGCTGAGGTTTCCAAGACTGTAAGCATTGCAACCTAAAGGAAGACCTGAGATTGTATATAGTTAGTTTTTTGTATGGGTTAAATCCTAGAAGGAAGAATACAGTAAGTAAAGTGGTGAATGGCTTAATTTTTTTTCTTTAGAAAATATTTCTGAGGAATAAATGCAGTATGTACTGTTGAAAACCTATAAATGGGGCTCTGGGTCCTCCCCCAGGGGATGTGGCTGGTGGAGCTTCTGGAAGAATTCTCCAGATTTAGTAGTTGACAAGAACATAATAGGGACATGCAGCCTCGTCATCCAGCCAGGGCTGCCGTGGATGCTGGTTGTGGTTTTTGGTCACATGCCAGTTCTAGGGGACAGCAGGGCTGTGCTGTGCTGGTTCCTGGGTGGCAGCTCCTGTGTGAGTAGACAGTTTATAATGGGGAGAGAGGGTAGGCTACATGAAGAATTACAAAGGGGTCAACATTGGAGTGGGTGGAGCTTGAATAGAGACAGGAAGAGGGGAGCAGAGGTCCACTGGATCCCTGTGTGTGCCCAAAGTCTCCCTCCTAGATTGGCATACAACCATTGCTTCAGAGTGGGGATGGTATTCCAAAAGGTATACAACTTTTTTTCTAAATTTTTAAAGTAGTTTAATTAAACTGGTTTATTATTATTATTTATTTATTTATTTATTTATTTATTTTTGGAAGAGTGGCACATTCACCTGGCCCTAACCTTGAACAGTGTAGTGAAATATCCTACCTTCTTCTCTCTGGCGATATTCTCTACTCCCATTCCCCAAACTTACCAGTTTGTCATTACACGTAATCAGTGTTACTAATTCCCTGTGTTTTTATGAATGGAGAAAAAGTATAATTTACCTCCTTAGAATAAAAAAAAATATAATCTATTATATGCACTACTTCTCACTTAATATTTTTCTCTTTCTTTCTTTTTTTTTTTTATTTGAAAGAGTGAGGCAGTGGGAGCTGGACATGAGGCTCCCAGGAACCTGGGATCATGACATGAATTGAAGGCAGCCACTTAACCGACTCAGCCACCCAGGCGCCCTCACTTAATATTTCTTGAGGCTCTTTCCATTTTAGTCAATAAAGTGCTTCCTATTTTAACAGCTGCATAGTATGGCATTGCATGTATGTAGAAACTTCTATTCAGTCCTCTGCTCTGTAGAAGAATAGTTGGTTTCTTCTTGGCTATAGTAAACAACGCTACGATGAATAACTTTGTATGTGTGCCGTTTTGCACATGTACAAGTGTATCGGCAGGATAAATTCCGGAGTCAGGTCTGTGCACTTAGAACTTGGGTAGATATTGCCAAATTGCTTTTCACAGGACTTGTTCTAATTTCCCCTCCCACGAGCAATTTGAGATTGATTTGAATGGGTTGGAATACTTCTTAGTGTGTCAAATAGTAATGGAAAAATCTTATTCTATGCGTAGGTGTGAGAACACCATCAGAAATGGGATTGTAGCACATCCCAACAGCACAGGAGACCCCCAGAGGCCCGATGTCCCGTCAGAGAAGCCCACCCCGGACAGTAGTGCTTGTTGGACCCTGACCAAGGAGACTCACCCCTGGAAAGCTTGAATGGGCCTGTGATCCAGCTCAACCTCCTGGCTGCCCGGAGGGGCATCGTTCCCTAATTACCCCGGCAGCAGCTGTGGCTGAAAAAGCCTTTTGAGAAACAAAAAAGATCCAATTCAGATTAGGAAACACAAAGTAGGGTCCCTGAGTAAGGCCTTAATCAAATCTGATTTAATTAAACACTGACAGAAGCTATCTTCATCAGATGTGTAAGAAGGGTGTAACAGGGAGATGAGCAGTCAGCTTAAAATCTCCGTATTTTGACAGCACAAAAGATTCAATGTTTGCATCATTGCAACATGAAGACAGGAAACCACCAAGCAGGAGGTGGTAGGATGGGAAGCACAGCTCAGGGAGCCTTCCTGGGTGTCCCACTGCCCCGGATTCCCCACCGTCCCTGCCATTGCTTGCTCAGGTCCTGCCTCCTGGGGTTACGGTGCATATGCCCCCCAGCCCCTGCCTGCTTCCCCCTTCCTCAGCTTTGTATCCAAATCCTTATTGGGCTATGAACTTTGATATGTAAGAACTGAAAGCTTTCTGGTGATTAGAGCAGCACACATTTATGATAGACAATTGGCAGGGTTTGATGGAAAGCTGTGATTACAATTTTGGAGTCTTGTTAGGGGTTAGTTTGGGTTAGAATAAGGAATGAGCAGATGTGGAAAAGGAAGTTGGGAATGGGCTGTACTGAGTTGGAGTGAAGTTCTCAAAGTATGTGAAACAGCTGAAAGTTCTCAACAGCATCTTGACCACAGGGAATGTGTGAAGAGAAGATAATCTACCCCTCTTTTTTGCCAGGGTGAATCTGCGGATTCCTGAACACAAACCAACCTGATGGGGGACATTCAGATGTGTTTGGGCTCATTCATCACATGCGGAGCTGACTTGGATATACTAGACTGCCATTTTAATGCGTCGAATCCTGTTGGATGGAATAGTAAAAAGTCTCTGAGGCCCCATGGAAGGGCTGTGGGCAGTGGGCACAGTGTTGGGAGGCCCTGGGACCACAGCATACACTTGGGAAGGCTGGAAGAAGCACCAGAAGGATGGCAGGCTTGTGCATAAATGTCATGCACTCAGGGGTTTTTATTAGCAGTAGATATAGAATGAAAACAGTAGTAGAGAAGAATACATTAAAAAATTCAACCAATACCCTAATTCTTAGCTGTCCTTATTATCCTGCTGCAGTTTCTCACAGCAATTACCACCTTATACACCCAATTCTGTATACCACTTGGTTTTAAAGCACATGTTTATTTCAACGTGCTTGATACAGTACTGAACCATTTGAGCATAACACGGACTTCCGATTTGCTTATGTGTAATTGCCTTTGCAAAAGCGCTAGATGGATGCAGAAAATTGTACCCAGCTGAGCCGAGCCACGGAGGAATACACGGCGCACACATGCACACCCCTGAAATGTCTCCCGGCTGCCTCCGTTCCTGTCTTGTTTCATGAGGCACATTCTGTCCCCATGTGTTCCAACTTTGATCTCAGATAATCCTCCTACCACTCCACAGTTGCTCTCAAGCTGCCATCCCAGTGTCCGCTTCCTCAAGCACCCTTCAGGTTCTATTTTTTTTTTTTTTGCAGTAAAGTGTTATATTTATTGTAGTATTTATGTATTTCTTAATCACTCAGTATGTTTAAGATTGTGGTCATTTTTACTAGGTTCCTGCCTTTGCCCCCTCATATGGCTTTTGGTGTTTATTGTGTGATTTTTGCATAACATGGTGACTTTTTAGGGAAACATGTAGTGGCTAACAGGAAAGGAGTGTGATTGCTTTAGGTTTATTGCCCATTGTCTTGTCTCTGCCTCCTCTGCCAACAATGTCATTTCAAGGGGGCGGGGTCTTTTGATCATAGTCTCACAGTTGCCTTCCCAGGCCCCGGAACAGTGTCTGGCCCAGAGCAGGAGCTCACCAAATACTTCTTGAATGAACGAGTTATCAGTTCTTTTACTGGAAATAACATCTAGCCACATTCTGATATGAATTAATGGTTCTATTAAAATTATTACAGTGAAGGGATATAACACAGTGGATGAGTTTGGCAGATAGGTCTGGCTCTTTGGCTGACATAGCTCACTAATGGAGGGCAATAATGGAAGTGTAGAATATAGGTCAGACAACTTTTTAGAATTTGAATTGGAGAAGAAATGGCCTAACATAGCAAAAGTCAATTAAAGTAAGAACAATCAGAATAATAATAAAAGTGGCCAGCCCCTTGAAAGAGGTTATGTTCACATAATAAAAAGAGTGAAGAAGAGAAGGGATCTTAATGGTGATGTTTGATCCCAAAAGAATTCAATAAACAAAAAAGGAATTTTAAGATACTTTGGAAGGACCCAACTTTGTTTTTTTAAACTAAAGTTCTTAAATTAATGAATCATGGCCTCAGCACCTAGGCGTGTATACTGAAAATATGTCTGTAGTTCTCAATAAAAGACGGACTGTGTGTGTGTGTGTGTGTGTGTGTGTGTGTGTAAAACTGTTGGCTGGAATTATTGATACACACATGTGCAAGTGTATAACACGTACACACGTGTGACTTTGCTGCAACTCTGGGAAGTGCTCCATGTGCTGCCTCTAGTTTATGGTCACAACAACCCGACATGGCAGCTGCTGTTACTTTGTTCTCTTTCGGATGAGGACACCAAGGCTCACAGGGGCCAAGCAAGTTAGTGGGGATGGTGTAGCTGGTGAGTGTTAGAGCTAGGATTTGGGGATTTTGCATTCAGAGCCCATGTCTCCCTGCACTGAGGGGATTGTATAGGTTCTGGTGATTCCAGTTAAGAAGAGGTGTCTCCTGCCCTCCCTCAGAGGACATGGAGATGTAAATAAGAAATAGCAGTGGGCTTGGTACCCCTGTGAGCAGAGCATGAGGTTGGTGGGGTTGGGGAGCAGAGCAGAGGCTTACCCTCTATCCAGTGACTAGATGCTTTGGAAAGTGGCCTACATCAAAAGGAACCAAAAACTCCCCCCAAAGAAGAAAACGCAGGCATGCACGTGCAGGAAGGAAATAACATTTATTCGATTTCTACTTCATTCTAAGACTGGTCACTTTTTATACCTTAGTAAGCGATAATTGGAGATCCTGATTTTGGGATAAGTGCTTCTAGTTGTTCCATTTCATTTACTCTTGACAATATTTCTGAGGTTGGTTCTGTTACCTTCATCTTCTGTAAAACTCATAGAATGTATCCAAAGTCACTTTGGCTTTGTTTGGTTCTTATGCACCAACCAGTGAGGACTTATCTGAGAAACGATGAAGAAACACAGAGTGTAGCGTGGTTAGGATTTAAACTCAGGTCTGTCTTGATAGCTTGTCTTTTTCCATTGTAAATAAGGCATGTGTTGAGTGGAGGTGTGTTTCTAGAAAAAATATAGGAAGAGATTTGAACAGAAGTGATGATGTTTCAACAAAGCTTAATAAAAATGTGTACTTAGAATAATGGAGGTCTTCTTACTGAAGCACGTCAAGCTTCTCTCCTGAAACTTGCCTGATAGCCATTGGCCCTTGGATTCAGTGCTCAGGGTCACTGTGCAAGAGGCTTAAGACAAACTAGATTATTTGCTCACTTCTGGTGTATATGTTGTCTGTCCCCTGCTAGAATATAAGCTTCACAAGGAGAGGCACGTTTGTGGTGTTACAGTGAAGAGGGTTGTCGGTGAGGATTAAAGAATATGGGTCTTACAGTTGAACATGGCCATCCTTTAACTAAATTTAAGACAGAGGTCACTTTTAGCCAATCTAAGGATCTCTAGTAGATTGGACCTTTGGCATTGACCATTGTCAGGTGTAAATTCTGGAAAATTTTTAATGAAGTTGATAAGATTCTGGAAAAATTTCAGCAGGAATCAGTTGAGAGGAGAATGTTAAATTAAGGGGCTCAGGTTGCTCAGACTTCAGGTGGAGATATATCACACTGGGATGTGAAGCTCTGGCCTAGGAAGTGGCACCTCATGAGGAGTTCTGAGGTCTAATGAGAAACAGAAGATGGTCAGGCTTCCTTGTAGCAGAGACATCTGGGAAAAACAAACCAGCATGGCAGGTAGTAACTGGAGTGTCATTTAGGTGCTTATTGCACTAGGAATGGCGATGCTGGGAGGCACAGGGCTTCTTTGGGCTGCTGTATCTGCTGTGTCTGTGCAGGGGGATGAGAGTGGTAAATTAGCATGGTATTAATTGCTACCAGTCTTAAAGGATGAGCACACCTCAGTGGGAAAGGGAGCTGAAGAACTAAGTAGACTTATAGCTAATGATACTCAGAACCCCAGCCAAAGAGGTGTAGAGAACACCCAGTTTTCTGGCTGGCCCCAATGGCAGCCACACAGACCTCTGTTCTCACAGATGACCAGTCTGCTGCACTGGGGCCTCCCTATTGCCTTTGTACTTTGGAGAAATTTTCAGATCTGTTAAGGATGAAGTTCATTTCTTTGCCATGGGGAAAAGGAAGGGCTTTAAAAAATGTCAAAGTGTGCCTGAGTGGCTCAGTTGGTTAAGTGTCTGCCTTTAGCTCAGGTTATGATCTCAGGGTTCTGGGACCTAGCCCTGTGTTGGGCTCTGTGCTCAGCAGGGAGGGAGTCTGTTTCTCCTGTTTGCTTACATGTTCTCTCTCTCTAAAATAAATAAATCTTCTTAAAGTGTCTATTTTTATAATAAAGAGTAGGACAGAAAACAATGATACAGAAATCAAAAACAGTACAGATCAATAAAACTAGGAGATGGTTCTTTGAAAGAGTGTGTGATGGGCATTAAATAGAACAAGTGATGTGATGAGCCATGGGAGTTACATGCAGCTTATGAATTACTGGACTCCATGTCTGAAACGCTGGCTAATTGAATTTAAATTTAAAAAATTAGACTGATAATCTCCTAGTCAGACTTAAAAGAGAAAGGAGCCAAATAAAATCATGAAAGAGAAGAGATCACAACCAACACAAAGAAATACCATTATAAGAGAATATTATGAACTTTCTCATATGCAAATTAGGCAATCTGGAAGAAATGGATAAATTCCTAGAAATCGATAAACTACCAAAACTGAAACACGAAGATATAGAAAATCTGAACAGGCTCATAACCAACAAAGAAATTGAGTCAATCATCAAATACTGATGAAAAAATGCTCCCATCTCTCAGCATCAAGGAAATATAAATCAAAACCACAGAGATACCATCTCACTGGTTCAAGACAAGTGGGCTTCCCAGGGGTTTTCTACCAAACATTTAAAGAAGAATTACTACCAATTCTTCTGAAACTGGTCCAAAAAATGGAAGTAGAAGAAAAACTTTCAGACTCATTCTATGAGGCCAGCATTATCTTGATCCTCAAACCAGAGAGAATCCCACTAAAAAGAATTACAGCCCAATATCCTTGATGAACATGGATACAAAGATCTTCACTGAGATGCTAGCTAATGGGATCCAATAGTATATTAAAAGAATTATTCACCACAGCTAAGTGGGATTTATTCCTGGACTGCAGGTGTGGTTCAACATCATCAAACCAATGTGATATATCACATAAATAAAAGAAAGTACCAGAACCATATCCTTCTCTCTGTAGATGCAGAAAGAGCATTTGACAAAATACAGAATCCTTTCTTGATAAAAGCCCTCCATCATGTAGGGACACAGGGAACATACGTTAATATCATAAGAGCCATATATGAAAGACTCACAGTGAGTATCCTCCCCTGCGGGGAAAAACAGACAACTTTTCCCCTAAAGTCAGGAACACAGCAGGGATGTCCCCTCTCATCACTGTTGTTCAACTTAGTTCTGGAAGTTCTAGACTGAGTAATCAGATGACAAAAGAATAAAAGGCATCCACATCTGTGAAGAAGTCAAACTCTCGCTCTTTGTAGACAACATGAATGACTCCACCAAAAAATTGCTAGAACTGGTAGAAGAATTCAACAACGTCACAGGATATAATGTCAATGCACAGAAGTCAGTTGCATTTCTATATACTAACAGTGAAGCAGAAGAAAGAGAAAGTGAAGCAGAAGAAAGAGAAACCAAAACCCGTAGATACCTAGGAATAAACCTAACCGAAGAAAGGATCTGTAGTCAAAACTGTAGAATGGTTATGAAAGAAATTGAGGAAGACGGAAAGAAATGGGAAATTGAGGATTGGAAGAACAAATGCTGTTAAAATGTCTATACTACCTAAAGCAATCTACACATTAAATGCAATCCCTACCAAAATACCATCAGCATTTTTCATAGAGCTGGAATGAGTAATCCTAAAATTTGTATGGAAACGAAAAGACCTCAAATAACCAAAGTCATGTTGAAAAAGAAAACCAAATCTGGAGGCATCACAATTCCAGGCTTCAACCTCTATTAAAAACTGTCATCATCTAGATAGTATGGTACTGGCCTAAAAACAGACACATAGATTAATGGAATGTAACAGAGAGCCCAGAAATGGACCCTCAACTCAATGGTCAACTAATCTTTGACAAAGCAGGAAAGAATGTCCAATGGAAAAAAGATAGTCTCTTCAACAAATGGTGTTGGGAAAATTGGACAGTCACATGCAAAAAAATGAAACTGGACCATTTCCTTATACCACAACACAAAAATAGACTCAAAATGGATGAAAGACCTCAATGTGAGAAAGGAATCCATCAAAATCCTTGAGAACACAGGCAGCAACCTCTTTGACCTCAGCCGCAGAAAATTCTTCCTAGAAGCATTGTCAAAGGCAAGGGAAGCAAGGGAAAAAACGAACTATTGCGACTTCATCAAGATCAAAAGCTTTTGCACAGTAAAGGAAACAGTCAACAAAACCAAAAGACAACTAACAGAATGGGAAAAGATATTTGCAAACGACATATCAGATAAAGGGCTAGTATCCAAAATCTACAAAGACCTTATAAAACTCAACACCCAAAGAACACATAATCCAATCAAGAAATGGGCAGAGGACATGAACAGACATTTCTGCAAAGAAGACATCCAGATGGCCAACAGACACATGAAAAAATGCTCCCATCTCTCAGCATTAGGGAAATACAAATCAAAACCACAGAGATACCACCTCACACCAATCACAATGGCTAAAATTAACAAGTCAGGAAATGACAGATGCTGGCGAGGATGCGGAGAAAGGGGAACCTTCCTACACTGTTTGTGGGAATGCAAGCTGGTGCAACCACTCTGGAAGACAGTATGGAGGTTTCTCAAGAAGTTGAAAATAGAGCTACCCTATGACCCATCAGTTGCACTTATATTTATCCAAAGGATACAAGTATAGTGATTTGAGGGGACACCTGCACCCCAATGTTTATAGCAGCAATGTCCACAATAGCCAAACTATGAAAACATCCCAGATATCCATCGACAGATGAATGGATAAAGAAGATGTGGCATAGATATACAATGGACTATTACTCAGCTATCAAAGGAAAGACTTGCCATTTGCAACCATATGGATGGAACTAGAGGTTACTATGGTAAACGAAATTAGTCAGACAAATACAATATGATTTCACTCATTTGGAATTTAAGAAACAAAAAAGATGAACATGGGGAAGGGAAGGAGAAATTAAGATGAAAACAGAGAAGGAGAAAACCGTAAGACTATTAACTCCAGGGAACACCCTGAGGATTGCTGGAGGGAAGGTATGTGGGGGTAAAGGGTAACTGGTTGCTGGGCATTAAGGAGGGCACTTTAAGTAATGAGCACTGGGTGTTACATGCAACTGATAAATCCTCAAAATTCTACCCTTGAAACTAATAATTAAAAAAAATCTTTAAAATGTCTATTTTTAGTCAAGGAATTCTTAGAATTGGAAAAATTCTAAGGTAAAAATTCAAGGTAAAAGGGAATTCAAGCTTGATAGGAGAGGAACACGACATGTGGGGCAAGAAGGAGCGGACGGCAGAATTGAGGGAGGGAAGAAGCAGCTCAGCATCAGTGGAGGGGCCAGAAGAAGGATGTTTCTTGGGCGAGCAGCCTTTCCTATTCCCTGGACTGTCCGGAAGGCAGCACAGCAGTGTCGGCACTGGGAAGGAATCTTGTCGCTTTGCAATGAGGAAAGGTGCGAAGTAGCTGTCTAGAGAGCTGACCTACTAGCAGAGCAGCATGTCGTGTTTGCACAGTGGGGCGAAGAACCCGACCAGATTCTGTGAACTCGCTGGTGGACTTGGACGGTCGTTGCCTCATGCAGACTCTAAACCTGTGTCCATCTCCGGAGACCTCAAGGTTCAAGCTGTGAAGTGGAGAGATCTCAGAATACGGGAGATCGTTTCCTCTCTTCTTACAGATGAAGGATCCTCATTTGAGAGAGAACAAAGATAAGGGACTCTGACAGCTCATTGGTGTTGGTAGAAATTACTGGTTATTTCGTTGTGATGGCTCTCCATTTACCAGAGGACTAGGGAGGGCGAGTAGCCAGTTTTTAAAACCAGAAAAGAAACAAGTTCAAAATGTTGGGCTCCTGGAAGTCTGGCAGCAGGCTTGAGTGAAATCCATACCACTCAGCACATAGGAGATAAAAATTTATTGAATACAGAGTGAAACTGGGGGGCAAACTGATAGGCATATTGTGAGCATTTCTGAGTGATGTAGAATTAGGAGGAACTGCTGTGGGTAGCCAAGAGTGAATGATGCTGATCCTGTCTCAGATAGGAGATAACAGTGGGCTGGTAGGTCTTATTTTGGGGATAGATTTGATAGGGATTCTTGTAATGTTCTTGTGGACTAGATGTTAGTATTGAAACAAATCACCATTTCTTCAAAAACAGTCTTATTTTAAGTCATCAGAATGGACCCCACGAATGCCACAAGGCTTTCATGTCTTCATTTAATAATTTTTAAAAAAGTGTCCTGTATCTAGGGGACATACTCCAAGCAATTTCAAGTGTTCAGAAGCTGACAAGAATACCTAAACAATTGTGGGCCCAGTTAAGATCTCAGTTGAAGTCAACCAAAAATGTGGAACAGGATGGAACTAAATGTCTCGCTTCTTGGGTTAAACATTTTGACAGGAATATGGGCTTGAAAAAATAACAATCCTATAAAAGACCTGTATGTTTTGCAGAATATAAAGCTTTATAGGAGGGGACGGCCTATAAACCTTTACTTTCTGTTAAAGGCATATAAAGTGCCTCCAGCTTCAGTGCCCTACAAGCCCTGTCTTGGGGGGCCCTGACCCTTTGGAGGGTATACGGAAGAGCATTCAGGACAATACCGGACTGCCAGAGGGCTGGGGGAGGCCTGGCTGGAGAACCTGGCCCGGTTGTACAAGGCCTCTTCCCGATGGTCATGTCTGTCCTGGGAAAGCAGCAAGCCTGTTCTGGGTGCCCCCCAGGGCAGCCCTACCTCTGTGGATCAAGGTTATTGGTGACCAGATTGAACTCCATTCTGAGCAAGCCTGATGACTGGGTTAGGGTGTGTCCTTAGTGGGTGGAGAGCAGAATCTGGTAGCCTCTCTAAATCGGAGATTTTGCTCTACTGGACAATCTACATTTTAATTTTGGAGTCACTACCATATGGTTTAGAGATGGGTTGATCATTGTAATTTGGGTTGTGTAATACTATAAAAGGAAACTGTGCTAGGACTGTCCTTTAAGTGGGAAGGCTCAAGGAAATTTCCAGAGAAGTGAGAGAAACCATGACTGGTTTTGCAGAGAACGAGTCCTGTGCGATGTACTTGTGGGGACACAATGATCATGTTACTCAAGCAGGGGAGTGAGGGGAGAGAGGGCAGGAGCAGGGGACACAGGCAGCGGGCTGCGTGTGGAATGAGGCCCCAAGAAGGCATTTGCATCGAGCCTGTAAAGGTTGACTCCATTCAATAAATCTTGAAGATGAAACAAAAAACCCTTTTCCCCCTTTGGTCCTTCTTTTTGAGCATTTCCGCTTTCCAGTAATCACAGCTTTGATTTCCCAAGAACGCTCTGCCTCTCCGGGAGTTGTGTATTTCAGAGCGGTTATTAGTGCTGGCATGGCTGGCCGAAGCCCGTCAGGCCCATGGCCTGGAGACTTTCTTCAGAAAGAGACCCTGATTACTCCTTATTTTTGCTCATGTTGTTTTACTCTAATCTGTAATTTAAAATCCACTATACAAAGAGTCTACAGGACGCCAGCTGGATGCTAGTTTAAAGACTTTCTTTTCTTTCTCTCTCTTTTTTTTTAATTTTAAATAGGACTGTCAATTTTGGTGTTTGCTGTTTAGAAATTGGTGAGCTGCGCCTTTGGGTCTCCTTACCTTCCCTGCATGGGGAGGTTGAAAACAAAAGCGCCAGTTTGAGATTTATGTTGAAGCCCCCACGCCCAACCCCCCAACAGAAAAGAGGGTAGGAAATTCCTGCCGTGCCTTCATCTGACATCAAGGAGGGAAGGACCAGCAGGTTTCTGGAATTAGTCCTCTGATTACAGCATGGGAAGCTGTGAGCTCAGGAGGGTGTGCTGGGTGCCTGGCCCTGCCATTCTCTGGGTGTGTTGGGGTCACACGTGGAAGGGAGGAAGGTGGGCGGGGCCAAGGCAGCGCTGGCACTCATGGGTCACGGTCAACCACAGAGGGCAGTAAATGGCACCTTCTTGCTGTTTTTGTAAAGCAAATGCTTCACTCACATATAATAATGTTTCTGTCTTGACTTTTGTTTAGTGCTCTTGTGTTTGGACTGTGGTTTTCTTTTTGCGGGGGGGGGGTGGCTTTTCTTGATTTTATGAATCTCTGCCTTTTCAGCTTAGCTGAAAACCTTATCTTTTACATTCCCTCTAACTGTTCAAATATCTTAGGCCCACACATGGCCTTTTGAACAAAACCATTTCTACACCCAAGCTCAGTAGGACGAGGTCTAGTGGACATCCCCAAACTTGGTTCTTGCTCTGGAAGTACACTTCTTTCAGAAAAGCAATGAGGCAGTGTGTGTTTAGATATTTTTGCTATTTAGAAAAAGCCTTTACAAATTTATTTTTTGTCCCAGTCATTTAACTTCCAGGAGTCAATCCTAGGGAACTCTTATGAAATACAAGACCTCAACATGTCCATTTTATTATTTTTTTAAATTTTTTCAAAGATTTTGTTTATTTATTTGACAGAGAGAGAGAGAGATCACAAGTAGGCAGAGAGGCCTGATGCAGAGAGCCCGATGTGGGGCTTAATCCCAGGACCCCGGGATCATGACCCGAGCTGAAGGCAGAGGCTTTAACCCATTGAGCCACCCAGGTGCCCCAACATGTCCATTTTAAAGCATTATTTATAACAATAAACTCTAACAATAGTGTAAACAAACTTTATGTCTAATGGTAAGGGGATCCATGTTATTTCTACGCATCTGTATTTTTTTTTTTTTTTTAAGCATCTTGTTCAATGTGTTCATTTGACTTGTTCCAGAAAGTCCCGGGACCGGATTTCTTATGGATGAGAAGCTAGACTAGATAAGGTTTAAATCACTTTGCATGAACAGCTCATGTAAGAAAAAAAAGATGTTTGATTTAGAATATCTCCTACTTGTTGAATGTATACCCTGGGGTTTCTGTTCCTGGCAGTATGGGAGATTTTAAAAGCCCTCCTTTTAGAGAATGCCAGTACGGCTGATGGTAAACCATTGAGCATCCTTTAAATGTGTGCAGAGAGAGGAAGCACTTACCGGAAATCCCTTGTGTCCAAAAAGCTTTTCATGAGGACTGAGCTGATGCTAGGGCAGCTTCAGGAAAGCTGGCCAGCTTTGGTAACCTTGGGTCGTTTTAGAGGTATGGGCAGAAAAGATGAGTCCTTAAGCCCAAAAGAGGCGGGGACCTCTATTTAAAGCCAGGTCTAAACAGATGTTGGCGAGGATGCGGAGAAAAGGGAACCCTCTTACACTGTTGGTGGGAAAGCAAGCTGGTGCAGCCACTCTGGAAAACAGCATGGAGGGTTCTCAAGATGTTAAGAATAGAGCTCCCCAATAACCCAGCAATTGTGCTACTGGGTATTTACCCCAAAGATACAGAATGCAGTGAAAAGAAGGGAAGCATGCACCCCAATGTTCATAGCAGCAATGTCCACAATAGCCAAACTGTGGAAGGAGCTGAGATGCCCTTCAACAGATGAGTGGATAAAGAAGATGTGGTTCATATATACAATGAAATACTGTTCAGCCTTCAGAAAAGATGAAGACCCATCATTTGCATTGACATGGATAGAACTAGAGGGGATTATGCTAAGTGAAGTCAGTCAAGCAGAGAAAGACAATTATATGGTTTCACTCCTATGTGGAACATAAGCGATAGCACAGAAGACTATAGAGGAGGGAAACCTGAAAGGGGAGAGATCAGAGAGGGAGATGAACCATGAGAGACTATGGACCCTGGGAAATGAACTGAGGGTCTTAGAAGGGAAGGGGGTGGGGTGAGTGGGTAACAGGGTGATGGGTATTGAGGATGGCACGTGTCATGATGAGCACTGGGTTTTATGTTACTAATGAATCATTGAACACTACATCAGAAACTAATGATGTACATCAGAGTGGCTAACTGAACATAAAAAAAAAAAAACACCTTAAAAAAAAATAAAGCCAGGTCTCTCAGGACTATGTACTTGGTGAAAGAATGGACCCCAGAACGTGTGCCCATCGGACTGAGGAGATCACCAGGAAGCTGATGTGCCCTGGCTTGGGGCTGGGTGTGGTAGGATTGGTATCCTCAGGCCGGCCCTCCCTTGGGTTTGGGAATTGTTGAATCACATTAGCTTGTGTAAGTATCCCCAAGCTGTTAAATTAACGTGAGGGGGGTCCTAAGCTGGCGATGCCCTTCTTGAAGGATACGCTATGCTCGGGCTGTCCGGGATTCTCACAAAATGAATGCTCCTGACGATGGGCTCATGATCTGAAATTACCCCCGAGAGAGCCATTCACCTCACTGGAGACTCCATACACACGGGCAGCAGCGGGGTTAGAATGCTATAAACTTGAATAACATTGCTCGATGGAGCATATTAAGTACATTTAAAACAACGGGAGACCTACAAGAAGGAATTTAAAACAAAAGAATAAAAACATGGTATGAAAAAAGATTTGAAAAAATCAAAGGAGAGTAATTTACATACTCAATAGATAGGTTAACCACCAGATTAATGACATTGAAGACAGAATTCTGAACTGCACGGTGGATGCAAGTTAGGGAAGTTGCTCTGAGCGACATGCCTCCTGTGGGATAGATCCTGGGAGTCGTGGAAAAACACACAAACCGGGGCCAAAACAAGCTGCAAAATAGAAAAGCCAGTAAGTATTACCGAGCAGTGTATAACTTTAATGTGTAGTTGGATTGTTTCCAAATCATTTTGTTTTATGACAACTAGGGTGTCAAGTAGATGATAAAGAGACTAGTAATTGCTGCCATTTTGAGCACTTGCCCAGTTTTAAAGCCTTGTTTTCATACTTTCTATTCTGTGAGGAGGTACTGGTGTCCGGGGGGTGGGGGGGTCTGTGATGTTTCCACTTGCCTGACTCCCCTCCTTCCCTTGCTGTCCCATTGAGGGACTGCCCTTCAGCAGGGCCTGATGTTTGGGGAGGTCTGGGGGAGGCCTATGTGTGAATCAACTTAAACCAGAGCTCCCTGACTCAGGTCCTGCTGCGACATCTGTCTTGTTGGAATCCTGGTCTTGTGGGGGCAGGGAGGGGAGCAGGATCAGTCCCACAGCAGAGGCTTCTGAAGAGACACCAGTGGTCAGTTACCAGCATCCCCAGGGCTCCTGTGTTTCCTGCACTCCCCGGGGCCCAGCCATTAGCGTTTCTTTTGATTCTGAGGGCTGTGCTTACATTGTTAAGGCATTTCTCTGTTGTTTATTTTAGCCGGTAACTTTCTTGGTTGTGGCCCTGCGGTGGAGACTTAAACTGATTTAGTAGGTGTTTAACCTTCTGTCTCTCTGATAAGCAAGATGAGGTGTGGAGAAGTGATTCTCTACAGCTCCCAGGGTCAGAAGGGTGGAGGTGAACTGGAAACCAGATCTGGCCTGTGCCGGAGACTGCTCTCACGAGTATGACATGTGGCCTCCCTCCATGGGGTCTTCTGTGAATTGAGCTAGGTTATTTCCTTGTGACAACCTGGTTGCATCTGCTTTCTTTTCATGATGCTGTCTCTGTATACTCCCACATCCTTGGGGTGGAAACTTGCCAAAACTTGTGTATAAATGTAAATTATATTTTTGGAGTCTTCTCTTATTGGTTTCTTTCTTTCTTTTTTTTTTTTTTTAAGATTTTATTTGAAAGAAAGATCACGAGCAGGGGGGAGGGGTAGAGGGAGAAGCAGACTCCCCCCTAAGCAGGGAACCTGATGTGGGACTCGAACCCAAGATCCTGGGATCATGACCTAAGCTAAAGGCAGATACTTGACTAAGCCACCCAGGCACCCTCTTACTGGTTTCCTATTGTTGTGTAGTAAGCTAGTACAAATTTAGTAGCTTTAAAATACACATTTATTTTCCCACAGTTTCCATAGGGCAGGAGTCCCGGCATCACTTACTTGGGTCCTCTGCTAGGGATCTCACTAAGCTGAAATAAAGGTGTCGGCTAGGTCCTGTTCTCATCTGAGGCTGAAATTCCTCTTCTAAGCTCACTGGTTGGTTGTTGGCAGGATTCCATTCCTTGAGGTTGTAGGACTGAGGCCCACAGCTTCTACAGGCTACCTGCTCTTGCCTATCATATAGGCTCTTGTCAACATGGCCGCCCGTATTTCAAAGTTAATAGAGTTTCTCTGCTTGCTCCTTGTCTCTTACCTTCTGCTATTAAAGGGATCACCTGATTAGGGCGGGCCCATCTAGGATAATCCCCCCTTTGATGGACTCAAATTGATTTGGGACTTTAATTACACGTGCAAAAATCTCTTCTTTGCCTTATAGTGTAACCTAATTGTGAGAGTGATATTCTGTCCTATTCATCTGTCTCATTCACTATTCAAGGGGAGGGGGCTATAGAGTTTGTATGGCAGGGAAGGGAATCTTGAGGGCCATCCTAAAATTCTCTCTCTCACACTCCTCTAAACATCTGCTCATTTAAGCCTCAAAGAATTACACAGGACAGTAACCATTTTCCGTATGGGGTTTGCAGTCCTTGCCTCCTCCAGCTCACTCATTAGCACTTTATTAGGAATGTCACCAAAACCCCTATAAGGGAATGAACTTCACTACTAATTTTAGCGTAAGTGAAGAAGTTAACAATTTTGTTCAGTTTTAAAGCACGTTGAATCTAAATTATCCTGGGCGTGCAATTGAGACACGGCTACTCAAAGTGTCTATAGATTACCGCTGAT
The DNA here is from genome assembly GCF_922984935.1 of Meles meles. Lineage (NCBI taxonomy): Eukaryota > Metazoa > Chordata > Mammalia > Carnivora > Mustelidae > Meles > Meles meles. Next base: position 59,648,892 of record NC_060077.1, read on the forward strand.
CAGCGAGCTGTTGGCTGTCACTTCACAGTGAGCTAAGTACAGAAGCTGAGAGGAAGCGTTTAGAAGCAATCACAGGCAAATATTTTTGCCACACTTTGCTTAATTGTGCCTCACAGATAATGCATTTTTTTAAGTACATTGAAGGTTTGTGGGCAACCCAGCATCGAGTGAATCTTATTGGCACCATTTTCCCAAAATTTGTTGGATTGCTTCATGTCTCTGGGTCACATTTCAGTAATTCTTGCAGTATTTCAAACTGTCTCATTATTAGTTACAGCGGTCTGTAATCAGCAGTTACAACTTGCTGAGAGCTCAGATGATGCTGAGCAAAATTTTTAGGCAATAAAGTGCCTTTTAATTAGTTTCTATTTTTTTTAGACACAGTGGTATTGCACACTTAATAGATGATGGTATAACATAAGCATAACTTTTATATGTACTAGGAAACCAACAAATTCATGTGTTTCACTTTGTGATACTGACTAAACGCGTTGGTTTAGAATCAAACCTGCAGTATTTCCAAGGTATGCCTGGAGCATAATCTAATGTTGCTAGAATATCCACACAAGGGGTTAGGACACCAATCCTGTTGGCTAGAGTGTAGAACAGATGGGGTGTTGTTGGACGGATGTGTGGAGTGACAAATGGTATAGGCTGTGTGTGTCACTCATGTGTTTTACAACCATGTTTCACAGTGTTGTTTTATTCTTACTCAACTTTACTGAGGCAGACCTTATATTCAGTAACATGCACCCATTTCAGTGACAGTTGGATAAGCTTTGACCATTGGATACATCCACAGAATGACCATGACCTCAGTCTATGTGCCTTAAGTTTTCCTGTGCCTCTGCTCAGTTTACAGCTTGTCCACTTCCCACCCTTCACCCTTGAGTCACCAGTCACCACCAACATGCTTTCTGTCGCTGTGGGTTAGATTTTTCTTTTCTAGAGTGTCACAAAAATGGACTTAGTCACTACTTTTTTTTTTTTTGGTCTGGCTTTTAGTCAACGTAATGATTTGGAGACCCATTGATGCGTGTCTTATCAGTAGTTTATTATTCTTCATGGCCAATGAGTGATCCATGGTATGGATGGACCACAATTTATATCAAATGTCAAGTGTTGTTCCCATTTTTTGCCAGCATGAGTAAAGCTGGTGTGAATATATATATATATATGTATATATATGTATATGTGTGTGTATATATGTATATATATGTATATGTGTGTATATATGTATATATATGTATATGTGTGTGTATATATATATATACACACACATATATGATACAAGTATTAAATATTTTTATATATGTATATATATACATATGTATATATGTATATATATGTATATGTGTGTGTATATATGTATATATATGTATATGTGTGTACATATATATATATATACACACACATATATGATACAAGTATTAAATATTTTTTTACCTTTCTTGTGTAAATAGCTGGAAGTGGAATTGATGGTCCTTATGGTCAGTGTGTGTTACTTTGTAAGAAACTGACAGTTTTGTTCCAAAATGATTATACCATTTTACATTAATAATGGCAGTGGATGAAGGTTCCAGTTGCTCCACGTCCTTGACAACACTGGATATTCCAGTCTTACTAGTGTTAGTCATTTTGGATGTTTTTTTCTCTACTGATTTGAGCATCATTTTATGTGCTTTTTGTCTGTCCAGGTATCTCCTTTGTGAAATATCTATCCAAAAATCTTTTCCATCCACCTTTTTTTCCCCTTAAATTTCTGGGTTGTCTTTATCAAATTATGAGTTCTTCCTGTATCCTGGTAACTTGTCTTTTGTCAAACGTACATTTTGAGTATTTCTGTAGCTCGTTTTCTTTTCATTTTCTTAAGGTATCCCTCAAAGGGCAGAGGCTTTAAATTTTGATGGGTGTGTTAGTGTATTAGTTTTCCCTTTTAGGCTTAAATTTCTTTGTATCCTACTTAAGACATTTTTGTATATCCCGCTAATATGAAGATTCTTTCCCTCTATTTTTCTGGTGGAAGCTTTATAGTTTTAGGCTGTGTTTTGGTCTGTAATCCAGTTGTGAGTTAATTTTTACGGATAATGGAAGGTATGGACATCCAGTGGTTGAAAAGACTTTTTCTATTGAATTACACTGGCACTTTTGCTGAAAATCAGTCGACAACATATGTGTGGTTCTAGGTATTGAGTCTGTATTCTCTTCCACTTCTTTCTGTGTCTGTGCTCAGGACAATACCATATCCTCCCTGTCATTTGATAGTACATGTGGAAATTAAGTAGTGTAAGTCTTCAAAATTACTTTGGTTCTTCTCTGCCCTTTGCATTTCCATATACGTTTTAGAAAGGAGCTTATTGATTCCTCTTAAAACATGGGATTTTGACCGACATTGCAGTGAATCTGTAGATCAATATGAGGAGAATTGAGAAATTCATCTTGAGTCTTACAATGCTTTTACTTAAATATGTATCTCCCTTTAGTTAGGCCAGCTCAGTTTCTCTCTGCAGTGTGTTATAGTTTTCAGGGTACAGGCTTAAACACATACTTGAAGCTTATCCCTAAGTATGTCATTTTTGGATGTTATTATAAATTTAAATTTCCAATTCTTACTACTCCTCTATAGAAATAAAACTGATATTTGTGTATTGGTCTTACATCCTGCAGTTTTGCTATCCTCCTTCCTAGCAGCTTTTTAAAATTCCATTGAATATTCTAAATACATAATTATCTCCTATGTGAATAAAGATAGTTCCTTAAAGTTCAATGTTTGTTAAACATTTTTCAGTAAATGGTATATTAATTCTAACTTCAGTGATGGGAAATCACATGCCACTATACTTTTTTTGCAAAGAAAAACGCACAGTAGTCGTAAATGCAAGGTAGTAGTAAACAAAGTAGTGACGGTGGGAGCCATTTTGACAGCAAAAGGTTTTCTGTTAGTTTTCCTTGGCAGTATGGACCATTGTACATTTAGTTTTACAGCCATAATTAGCCAAACAAACTGCCTAAGAATAATATGTTATTTTGTGAGAATGAACTGGCCAAGGAAGAGTTAAGAGCATTGGTACTTAGAGCATTAACAGATTAAAAATATATTAAAAAACAAAAGGCTTTGCTAGTATCCCGTTAAGAGTTGACAGATGTTGGTGTTCACTATTGCGTATGTCAACATGAGTGCTTTGTGGGTTTCTTGTTAAATAGCACTCTGATTTTCTAAGAATAAAAAGACAGTAGGAACATCTGGGTGGCTCAGTTGGTTAAGTGTCTGACTCCTGACTTCGGCTCAGGTCATGATCTTAGGGTTGTGAGAATGGGCTGTATGCTGGGCGTGGAGACTGCTTAAGATTCTCTCTCCTCCCTCTTCCCCCTCCCCCCAAGACCGTCGTTGAGACTGGCATCAAAAATGCTTGTGTGGAAATGTTGGGTGAATCTGGGGCAAAGAAGTTGGTTCAAGTATACTTTCCAATGATGTATTCTGAAAATGAGCTAGTGTTACAGAAAGCCAACCCATAGAACGCATAGTAGAGAATTTTTCATTATAGCTTGAAGAACATGCAGATTTGCTGATGTGGCAATTCTAGTAAATGTGTAAGATGAGCATGAGGTTGAACTGGGAAGGATTCTCAGCTTTATTGCTGATTAACACCACTAACTCTGAACCATATAAAACTGAAGAAGGACATGGTCAACAAGTGTAGTTTGGGATTTCTTTTGCATAAGAGACTGTTCTGACAGAATAAGAATATTCTAGAGCAGGTACATAGATGAGGGAGCTTGGAACACAATGTAAGTCATGCACTCCTTCCTCCACTGAGAAAGCTGTAATAGGAAAAATGTCGTTTGAAGTAAACAGTGTGCTTAGTGATGATGTAAGAATTGTAAATTAGATAAAGGCAAAGGTGTTAAAGTTTATCCTCCCTTTTGTGTGATAATACGGATGCTAATCATTCAAAACTATTACTTTAGGCTGAGGTATGTTTGTTATCTATGGAAAATGAACTATGAAATAAGCTGTTAGTGGTTCTTGAAAACCAGGAACCAGCTTGCTCTCAGTTCTTTAAAGATACCAGTTAGTCAGACTTCCTTAGTTGTTTGATATCCTGGGTGTTGAAAGCAGCATGCTTTGGACAGCTATACACAGAAGAATGAAATCGGACCATTCTGTTGCACCACGCACAAAGATAAACTCTAAATGGATGAAAGACCTCAGTGTGAGACAGGAATCCATCAGAATCCTAGAGGAGAACATAGGCAGTAACCTCTTCGACCCCTGCCACAGCAACTTCTTTCAAGACACCTCTCCAAAGGCAAGGGAAACAAAAGCAAAAATGAACTTTGGGGACTTCATCAAGATCAAAAGTTTCTGCACAGCAAAGGAAACAGTCAACAAAACAAAGAGGCGACCCACGGAATGGGAGAAGATATTCACAAATGAAACGGCTGATATCCAAGATCTCTAAAGGGCTCCTCAAACTTAACACCCAAAAAACAAATAATGCAGTCAAAAAATGAGCAGAAGACATGAGCAGACACTTCTCCAAAGAAGACATACAAATGGATAACAGACACATGAAACAGTGTTCATCATCATTAGCCATCAGGAAGAATCAGATCAAAACCACATTGAGATACCACCTTACACCAGTTAGAATGGCCAAAATCAACAAGACAGGAAACAAGTGTCAGAGAGGATGTGGAGAAAGGGGAACCCTCTTATACTGTTGGTGGGAATGCAAGCTGGTGTAGCCACTTTGGAAAACATTAAAAATAGAGCTATCCTATGACCCTGCAATTGCACTCCTGGGTATTTACCCCAAAGATAAAGATGTAGTGAGAATAAGGGTCCTATGCACCCCAGTGTTCCTAGAAGCAGTGTCCACAATAGCCAAACTATGGAAAGAGCTAAGATGCCCTTCAGCAGACGAATGGATAAAGAAGATGTGGTCCATATATACAATGGAATATTACTCAGTCATCAGAAAGGATGAATACCCAACTTTTGCATCAACATGGATGGGACTAGAGGAGATTATGCTGAGTGAAATAAGTCAAACAGAAAGTCAGTTATCTTATTGTTTTCACTTATTTGTGGAACATAAGGAATAGGATGGAGGACGTTAGGAGAAGGAAAGGGAAAAATGAAGGGGGGGGATCAGATGGGGGGATGAACCATGAGAGACTATGGACTCCAGGAAACAAGGGTTTTAGAGGGTTTTAGAAGGGAGGGGTGTGGAGGGTTGGGTGAGCCTGGTAGTGGGTATTAAGGAGGGCCCAGATTGCATGGGGTGCTGGGTGTTATATGCAAACAATGAATCATGGAACACAACATCAAAAACTAATGATGTACTGTGTGGTGACTAACATAACACAATAAGAAAAGAAACACACTGCATGCAACAAAGGAATGCATCGTATTTTTAAATGGCAGATAAGATCAAAGGGCAAAAACAAGTTTATAGGATTAGAACCCACAGTTTGCTGTGTTAGGTACCATGATTCAGCTATAGTTGTCTGTGAAGCAGGTAATGATCATGTCATTGAACATCCAGGAAATATTATCACTGAATACATTATGAATTCTAACACTTTGAATCTGATTTCCTATCAAAAGAATCCATGCTTGGGAAATTTATGGATCTGGTACTTACTTATTTAAAAAATAATTTAAATTTAACTGTCACTGCACAGGATAGATGGGGTAATTGGCCAGTACAAAAGGATTGAAGTTACATTTTGGAAATACAGCATCATTTGCTTTTGTTTGAGTAAAAGCTAAAAACGAATTTTCTGCGTTTGTCAAAGTCATGCTTAATTCTCTTTCCCATTTCCATCAACATACCTCTCCCTAAGACTTGCTAAGATGAGTGTTACTAAACAAAATGCAGAAACAATTGAGATATATATTATCCCTTGAGAGTAATTTGGCTGTTATCAAACTAACAAGCAAAAACTAAGCTAAGTTTTCTCACGAAAGACTTTGAACGCTGATATATGTAGCTTTCCTTCACTCTATGTGTATTAGGTTCTAATGTGGGAATCTATTTCACTTGTGACTTTTTGTTTGCACGATGACTAAGTTGTAGGAGTCCTAGTGACTTTCTACATTAATTGCCTATGTGCTTTCTTTTAGATGCTTATATGTGTAATTCTTTTTGGGTTACGTCTTTTAGATCCTATTAACACAGAATTTTGTGGATTAAGTCTAATGATAAAGGATTTGGTATTTATTTGTATGTCTTGTTTCATTTCCTTTGCCAGGACTTTATTTTGATTGTAATTGACAAAAGCATTGGTTAACATGTATTGGAAACTATAACCTAAAAAACAGTTCCTCCAACAAGGATAGTTGGAGAAGCACCTAAGTGATCACTTCGGTTTTTCCTTGATAGCATTTATTTTAGATGGCCCATCCCCTGCACTGCCCACCATGTCCCACCTCTAGAGGTGGCTCCCAGGGGCACCTGGGACCTGTTACTGCCAGGTTCCATGATGGGGCTGGGGGGAGCCTCACTGAAGACTGGACAGTAGAAGGCATTATGCAGAAACACAGTTGACTTTGGGCATGCCAGGCAGACCAGCATGGCAGGTGCTGTCAGCAACTGCTTTTGCCTCTGTCCTCAGGACAGGCCAGCACCCTGGTCCCGAGTCCACGTGTCCTCCCTGACACCGCCAGCAGGGATGTGCTTACAGGTCACCAGCTACTTGGCAAAGGCAGGGGCCTTTTTTCTGGTGTCCTCACTTCCAGTGCTTCAGAGGCAGGTTGTGTGGGTCCTTTTTTGGCTCCTGGGGTAACGAACCCCCTTGGCCCTTTGCTTAGGCCTTACAGTGTCCTTTCTCCTCCAGCTGTGGCTTCAGTAGCCTTTCTAATCAGACCTAAGGACCTCCCCTCTGGCCCGCACCTTGGTCAGTCCACAGATGTCTTGGCTCGTAGCCCTCCAGATTTAGCCTATACACAGTTTAGTATCCCTCTTGTCAGCGAAAGCTGCCGGTGGTCCTCCACCTGGCCAGGTTCCTTCCCCACCCACTGACTCAGTTTTGGAGACCCGTGCCTAGCATCACTGCCTGGAAGTCCTCCAGCCTTGCTTTCTGCTCTAATTCATAGCCTGACTTGGCTCTGGCTTTCATGCTTTGACAGACGCTGCTCCCCGTTCCTGTCCTGCAGTTCCCTCCTCTAGCCCACCCTTCACTCAGACACTTGAGCTTTCACTGAAAAAACCAGTTCTAATCCTGAACTGACCTCTCTGTGGCCTTGGGGTAAGGCCCGGACCCTCCACATCCTGGCCCGAGCATTTCTGGCCGTCACCTCGGGTAACTCTGTGTCCACCTTGAACTCCAAGTCCTGCCGAATGCAGTCAGATGCTGACATGGGCCATTGCAGGTTCATGTTTTCTGAAACAAAACAACCCAATCTAGCATCTCCTATTGGGCGAGAGAATGGGCGGGTTTCTAGCCAGCAGAGGAGACTGCACGGAAGGAGCAGTACAGCACCTCATTGATGAACGGAATTTGTGAGGGGCCTTTTATGGTTTTTAAGAGTGCTTTCACAGCAGCAAAAGTATCATTTTCTTGAAGACTTTCATCCAGATCGATCCCTAGCTTTGGACCTCTGGCATCTTTCTGGAAAGTTCTTTTTGAAAAGCTCTAAAGTTTGTCAGCCATGGATTTCTTTCCTGGGGTTGCCCAAGGGCAGCGGCATCCCTCCCTCACTTGGCTCTCCTTTCCCCAGGTCCTAAATTCCCTGGATTTAGCAGAGAAGTCAATGAATGCTTGAGGAATGAATAAATCCATCTTTCTGCCCTCCAGGACTGAACCACTGCTTTTCAGATCTTAATGTATATGTGATTCTCCCAGGGATCTTGTCCAAAGTAGATGGTGCTTCAGTAGGTCAGGTCAGACCAAAGTTCTGTGCTTCTCACAAGCTCCCAGGTGATGCTGATGGGGCTGGCCCAGGCTCCACAATCTGAATAGCTCTAGATTAAATCAGTAACCTTTAATAAAAAATAGTGGGGACACTGGGGTTTGGCCAACCACCTGCTGCAAGGACTAGCCTAGCTGTACCCTTCTGTACTAGGAGCAGGCCCCAGGACGTGTCGGGAAGCCATTCTGCCCCCATCCCAGTGGCGGAGCCTTTTCTTCCTTATGGAGGATAGGATTACCCACCTGATCTCCAACCCCCTTTCCTTATTTGAGGAGCCCCTGCTCATGGGATGGAAAGGACATGAGGTGCTGTCCCGGTTGGGTGCTGGACCAGCTGACTGAGTCTGCTTCTGGAAAATGACCGGACAACCTCCAAAGCCCTCCAGGTGCTCCTCTTCGGCCACCAAGATCCTGACTAGTCCCGAGGGGTGTCGATTATCTTGAGGCAGCAGTGGCTGAGGCCAAACTCTGAAATTTTTGTTAATGGACCTTAGCACCTTCATGGTAGGGGAAAAAAAAAATCCAATCTGTAGTAAACTCTATGAATATCTTTCCACATATCAGCATAGTTCACATACTTGTCATTTTTAAATGGCTCAGTAGTTCCATTCCCTCAGGTTGCCTGGGTGAGGCCATGTGTGGTCATTCCCCCGAAGCTGACACTTGGCTCACCTCCAGGTTGTTTTCCTTGTATTTTCAGTGATGGGGTTGTGTTTGCTGAGATTCTCCCCAACCCCCATGACCGCCTTGGACAACCTTTAAAAATCGGGAACTTATGGGCACAGGTCATCTAGTTACATGATATTTTTTTAAAAGATTTGACTGGGGGAGAGGGAGGGGCGGAGGGAGAAGGAGAAAACCCTCAAGCGGACTCCTTCCTAAGTACAGAGTCCGATTTGGGGCTCGATCTCAGGACCCTGAGATCATGATCTGAGCAGAAATCAGGAGCTGGTCGCTCAACCAGGCATTTCTAGTTACATGATCTTAGAGCCCGGCTATATTTTTGTTTTATTGGACAATATTTTTTGCAATCATAGTTATATAATTTGCATGGTTATGTGTTTAAAGTCCATCTCCCCTGCCCCCTCCCCCCACTAAATTCTCAGGTCTGCAGGTTGGGCCCCTCTCTCTCTGCCATTGCACCATGCTCAGCATCTAGACTGCCTGCTTCTAGACATGTAGAAGCTTGGTTGCATGGGTCACGTGGACAAGCATGTGCTGCATAGCTGGACCGCAGGCATGGTCAGGTGCATCTCCTGCCTGCTGTACTTGACTCCTGGTAGGCATTCGGTGTCTGCATGGGCTGGCATCGTGTCAGACGCTGGTGCAGAATGCTGTGCGTGGACCCCAACTTGGGGTAGCTCAAGACCAGCTGGGAGACTTGACTGTTGGAAGTGCTAGCAAATGTGAAAGTACGGGGATCTTTGGGAACATAGAGGACGGGGAGCGGTCTCTGAGACCAGGGGTCTAAATGAAGTCTACTTGGAGGGAGGGAGGCCTCTGTTTGGGGTGGGGATGGGGTGTCCAGGAGAGTTCAGCACATGTCCTGATAGCTCTGTTGCAGGCTGGGTGTAGGATAGCTGCTGTTGTAGGCAGAGCCCTCACTGGCAGGATTTTTCCTAGTTTTGTGTTGGCTGGCGGGCTCCTTAACTTTGATTTCTAAGGTCATTATAGAGATGGTACATTGAGGAAACACACGTCACGGTGAGCTGGTCTGTGCAATGGCCTTTATGTGCCTTCATTATGGACAGTAGGGTCAAGTTCTAGCTCTCAGTCCCATTGTAGATGCAGTGCCTGCCCTGGGGAACAAAATGCACCTTCTCAGAGTGAGGGACTCACTGAATTTGTTTGGGAGAGCTAGAAGAGAACTTAGTGACACATTGCTCTATAGAAAAAAGTCCTCCAACCCCTGCCAGAAGGAGACAGGCCAAGCCAAGCTATGCTAAGTTAGAATTTTTCACTTCAGTTCACGAAAGTCTGTGAAAACTGAGGAACAGAATAAAAAAAAATGACTGATTACAGAGTGTTTCCTTTATGAGTCACGGTGTGAGAGAGCATCCTTATTTTTCACAATTTAGAAAGGACATTGCCAGCGACTGGACTTCTCCGCAACTTCCAGACACTGGACATTCCACGTGTTCTTGGGTTGCCCCTCCCAGCTCCCATTCCCCCCACGTTCCCCTTCCTGTTCACTCTGTTTCATGTAATATGTTTGCAAGATCGTGGTTCAAACATTCTTCCAAGTATGTGGCATTCGTTGAGCTGAAAAAAGTCTGTGGAGGCTAATTGTTCTTTTTTTCTTACAAAGTATATTCATGATCGTGTTTATCAGACACAGAAATGTTTCCATTTCTAGCTTAAAAACAGTGGATTTTATTCCTCATTTCTTGATAAATGGATTTTCCCTCCTAGATTTTTTTTTTTTTTTTACTGGATGATTTTCTTACCTTGGTATTTGGACTTCCTAGATTGATAGACTTATTTTTCATTCAGTCTGTTTCTCTGTCTTAGCTTAAGTGGTTGTATAGAAAAACACAGGCAAATTACCAAGAAATGAGGATTTTGGGGGGGAAATTTTGTTTAAATATAATTCTGCATTTTGAAATAATTGGGAGACATTCTCCCCTCACATTACAAGATCAGTACATAGACTTTTTGTGTGTCCTTCACCTACCTTCCCCCAAAGTTAACATCTTAAAAACCATAGTACCAGCCTCCAAACTAGGAAATTAATATTCCTACAATACCACTAACTATTCTATACACTCTATTCAAATTTTGTCAACTGTCCCATTATCCCCCCCCCCCCCCCCCCCGCGTTCCAGGGTCTAATTCAGTCTTCAATCCAGGATCCTGTATCTCATGTTAGGTGGCACATCACCGGACTCTCTTCTGCTTTGTGACCATTTCTTAGTCCTTTTCTTTCATGACCTTGACACATTTCGAGGGTACAGGCTAATTATTTTGTAGAGTGAGATTCAGAATGGATTTGTTGGATGTTTTCTCATGACTGAATTCAAGTTACATGGTTTTGACAAAAATATGGCAGAAATGTTGTGTTCTTCTCGGTTCATCCTAGAAGGTGGCGCATGTTATAGAGCCTGTTTCAGTGCTGCAGATGGTAACTTTGGTCATTGGGTAAGGTGTTCTCTGCAAGCTTTTGCCCCTTTGTAATTAATAAATACCCTGTCAGGAGGTATTTAGAGATGATGTCAATATTCTGCTTTTCATCTACTTTCAAATCTCTTTGTAATTCTTACCTGTGACAATCATTACTGTGATGTTTGCCTGTTGGTAATTTTCTCTTTTTTAATGCACTTATGAATTGAAATTGTGTAAGGAATATCTTCCCTTCTCTGTTTGTTTACCCATTAGTATCAGTATGAACTTAGGGATATCTGTTTTATTCTATGGGTTCTAACCCATTACTGTCATTTATTCTGCTCCAATTTTTTTCAGACTTGACCTTTGGGAGATCATTCGAGTTGACTCCTGTGTCCTTTAGATATGCTCCCATAATATTTTTTTGGACTAAAAAAAATTTTCCATCTCAAGGTGTTTTATGCTCATCTTGTGCTTACGCTGTTCAGTCTTGGAAGCTGTGGTTTCTCCAGGGAGCTCTGTTTCCTTTAATGGAGAATGGTGTCTAGAGAACCGGATCACAAAATCTAGGTGTGCTCATTGATACTGGAGTGTCATTGGTTTTTATACCTTCTCAGAGCACAGAGCTAGAAAACATGTACATATGTCTGTGTATGAATTTGCACACTTCCCTGTCTTTATGTATCTATCAAAATATTTGAGTTTGTCATGAAAGGACCTATTCCAATCTACCCACACAGGGTTTATTCTGGTCTTCTCCCTTTTTCTTATTTCTGACTCCTTTCTCCATCAAAAAGAAACCTGGCTCCTGTTAGCAACAATGTGTTTACTTATTTACTCAGTCTCAGAAAACAGAATGAAGTGCAATACTTTCTGAATCATTAACCCATGCACTTAAGGGGGGGGACTAAGAAGAGTATAATAATTACTCTACAGTTCTCTTATCTTCGGCTTTACAGTACCCAGTCAAGATATTTTCTTTGGAGAACTTATTAATAACCTACTTATTTCTTTACCTATTCTTTTAGTGTGGTTAAATTATTCATTTGTAGATTATTATTGTAATTATTCATTATTTCGACTTGTTTCTTTTTGCACTTTATTTTGGGTTCCTCATGCATCTTCGTGAATTTTAATTATTTTCTTGAATGTGAGAAACTAAGCATAATTTAAAAAATGGAAACAATTCAAGAAGGGAGTACTCAGAAGTCTTAATTTACTCTTCACCCATCATGTTGCCATTCCCCCTTCCTTCCACATTGTTGCCAGCCACACCCTGTAGTTAACCAGTCGCCTTAGTTTTTCATCAATCCTTCTGTATTTCTTATTGCACAAATGAACAGAGACCTGAATATTATCTCCTCTTTCTAACACGAAGGGTAACAACACTCTGGATACTCTTGGATTTTGCTTTTTCACTTAAGAGAATGCCAGGGACATCCCTTCTTACCGTTTTGCTGGGATTCTCCCTACTCTGTACAGCCACCTTGTAGTGCCTTGTGCGGATGTACCACAGTTTATTCAGCTTGCTTATGGAAGACCTTCGGGTTGTTCTCAATATATTACCGTTATTGCCCTGAATAAGCCTCTTGCTTGTGAATTTTTATGTTGGGGGAGATATATGGTCAGGGTAAATTCCTAGGAGTAAAGGGAAAAGGGCATTTATAGTTTAGATGTGGTAGGATAATTTAAATAGGACAGGCCGAGCAGACTGACTCTTGTGTCCCAGAGGTGGTGGGCCGTGATGACATTCAGTGCTTGTGAAGAGGTCATGGAGGGCATGACCCATTGTCCCTTCTCTCCTCCTTTCTTCTAGAGCAACCGTACAGTATAGCGGACAGAGAATGGAGGCCAGCTTGGGATTTAGATAAACCCTGCTTTTCAGGTTGTATCAGGAACATATGGGCTGTTCTTCACGGTGGTGCATGAAATGATCTCTTTTAGGGAACCAGCATGGACTGAGTCTGGGGAGTGGGTTAAAAAACTTCTGGGTTTGAGTCCTGCCTTGAGTTTTCGTGGTGTGACTCGTAAGCAGGCTTTTTACTTAGCCAACCTGAAAAATGGCAGAAATAAATACTAGTGTCTGGAAAGTACATTTCATTGGTGTCTCGCAAGGTTGATAGGGTAGGTCTGAGGTGTAAACAAATCGTAAATGGAGTGGTAAACACTGGAACGTATTTCCTTTCTCCGCTCTCAGATCCCATTCACTTTATGGGAAACGAGAAGAGGGATTCTAAATCATTCCAGTGACCATGAGTCTGTGTTTAAAATGCGTACAAAAATGAGCTTTGTTTCACTTCGGTACCTGACACACCTGGCTACAGGTGTGATGAAAAAGGTTAGGGCCTCGGCCTCCTCTCGGACTTCCTCTTTCCCACCTAGGAAGCCTTGTTGGGTGAGTTCAAGGAATTGGGGCATTTCCAGGTAGTTACCACTGTGGCCTTTTATCTGGTTACCACCACCACAACTGGGATTGTAGTCTCCTGGATCTTAATACAAGTCAGGTTGAAGCGGAAGTTGCAAATATCTTCTAAATTAATTAATGAAGTCTTGACCCTCTTCCAGGGTTTTCCAGTGTTTTCACCGCATCCAACACCCTGAAGCCTTCCTTGAGGCTTGTGCTGATGAACGGATGCCCCGGCTCCTATGCTGGGTCAGGCTCTGAGGGCAGGAGCGGGTTGCTAGGACGTGAAAGGGTTTAGAATTGCCCAAGAAGTGGCCGTGGTTCCTCCTGCGGCAGGTACAGGTCTGATCCATGCGGGGTGAGCAAACTGCATGAAAACCAGACCTCAAAATACGATGTCACCCCGGGCCACTGCTTGAGGGTCCAGAACGCTGGGGACCAAGGGGCCTGGGGGTTTTCGGAATGACAGATCGTCAGTAGTGACAGTTTGACCTCACCAGCAGCCCGAGAAGCCAGCAACAGAATCAGGCTGTCTTTTAACAGCTTCAAATCTACATATTGATTTCTCCTACTCAGCAGCAGGAGCCTCTGTGGGCATTTTCTTTTTCCAACACGCTGTCTCATCAGCCCTGGGGACTGCTCCCCAGGGAGGTCATGGGATAATATCTCATTGGCAAGTCTTGCCTCACTTTAATCCACATGTCCCAAATTGAACCCTTTTTTGAATGGAAAGGATCCCCAGGTTTGGAGCATGTGTTGGAGGGGCCCAGACCAGAGCAGCTTTCAGGATGCAATCATCCACATACCTTTGTGCTTGGTCTGGAACATGATGTTCGGTTTGGGGTTGGCACGTGACAAGTGTCCAGGCATCGTCAACTTGGCCAGGCTCAATTGCACAGGTTTGTTTTTCCCACGTGGGCTGGTCTTTACCATAGGGTAGCAAGGCTGGTGTGGACCTCTGCTTCTCTTCACCTTCAGTATCGTTATCGAAAGGTGGGGTTGGTGGGGTTGGGGAGGATAGGCAGTTCCAGCCTTGGGAAATTTTGCGCAGTATGGCAAAAGCTGACCTACATCCCCAGATGGCTTTTGCAGCATTATTTATCATGAAAGTATGAAAGCAACCTTAATGCCTAATTGCAACACGGTAAGTTCAAGCTAATTATCAGTTTAAGGGAATATCATGTAGTCACTAAACATCATTTTTAGGGTAGCCACCTGGAAAAGGATTAAGGTATATAAAAGCAGATTTTGTACTTTAAAACTTTATTTAAATTCAATTAATATATAGTGTATTATTTCAGAGGTAGAGGTCAGTGATTCATCCGTCTTCTATAACCCCCAGTGCTCATTCCATCACGTGCCCTCCTTCATGCCCACCACCCAGTTACCCCATCTCCCCACCTCTTCCCGTCAGCAATCCTAGATTTGTTTCCTATGGTTTAGAGTCTCTTCCAGTTTATCTCCCTCTCTGATTTTTGTCCTATTTTTTTCTCCCTTTCCCTATCATCCTCTGTTCTGTTTTTTAAATTCCACATATGAATGAGATCATATGATGATTGTCTCTTACTGACTTATTTTGCTTAGCATAATGCCCTCTAGTTCCATCCATGTCATTGCAAATGGCAAGATTTCAATTTTTCGATGGCTGCATAGCATTCCATTATATATATGTGTGTGTGTATGCATAATCATATATATACATATATGTGTTTATACATATATACACAATCATATACACATATATGTGTATATACATATATATCACATCTTCTTATCCATTCATCTGCAGATTTTGTACTTAATTTGGAAACACATTAAATGTATATCTGAGCAAGAAACTGGTTTCTTTGGCTGCCTCTGAGAAGGGGAATCAAATAGCTGGGGGGACAGATGGGGGCTGAGAGGCTATTGTACCTTTTGACTTTTATACATGTAAATGTCTTTTTCAAAAATAAAACAAATACGTTTAAAAAAAAAAGTAGCAGGAAAAGGTTAGTAGCTGCGTTCAACGAAGCCGTGAAGCAGGTTTTCATTTCACTCCAGCCTTCTTAAGACAATAAAGAATTAAAATTACTATTTTGAAATAAAAGAGCAAGTGTGGGTATATACATGGTGGGAAGAATTTCCCAAATGTTACTCACATGTTCCAAGTAAAGAGAGTTTGCTGTCTGTTTTCCATGCTGGTACGTGAAGAATGGGGGAGGAGCCAGCTCACAGATAATCCAAAACAATGGGTATGTGAGAGTAATTTGGAAGTTTGGATTGGATTTTGTTTCCGAGCCATACGTTTATTATCATACTGAAGCCGTATTCCCCAGACCCCTGCTGGTGGCCCTCATCAGCGTGCCTCTGCCAGGGCTACTGAGGCCTGGAGGGGCATGGTGGTGGATGCTACCTTTTCCAGGTGGCTCACTGGGACCAGGCTGACCTGACTTCCGAAACATCTGATGCACAAGGTTGCCTGCTTCCCTTGCATGAGAAAATGCTTTCTTCAGACAGCTTGACCGGGCCCGGGCTCAGGGATAGGATCTCAAAGCACTGTTCCTCTTCTGCTTCTTGCCAGGCTTAGTCAAGCTCCAGCCAGAGTGTGTGGGATGACTCAGGATGGGGTGTCTGTCAAGGTACAGAAGGAGGCTTGGGAGCTATCTGTGGCTGTCCCCGGGGCTACCCGTAACGAGTTTGTCCTTGGTGCCTTTCCTTGCTGTGCTTCTTGATTCCTGAGGCCTCAACTCCTTGTACTCTCTGTGACCAAACATGCAGCCTCTGTCCTCCTCTACTCAGCCCAGGGCTCCCCATTCTCCCCTGTTCGACCTCTCCAGCCCCCCCAACTTCCCCCTTCAGGACAGCCATTTGTCAGTGCTCCTTTCTTTTTTTTCTAGGAATAACTGGAAGTACTCCTTTACTCGGAGGCCTCATGAGGTGATTTGTGTTTAAAACCTGCTTGGGGGGGGTGCCTGAGTGGCTCAGTGGGTTAAGCCGCTGCCTTCGGCTCAGGTCATGGTTCCAGAGTCCTGGGATCGAGTCCCACATCGGGCTCTCTGCTCAGCAGGGAGCCTGCTTCCCTCTCTCTCTCTCTCTGCCTGCCTCTCTATCTACTTGTGATCTCTCTCTGTCAAGTAAATAAAATAAAATCTTAAAAAAAAAAAACCCTGCTGAGGGATGGGACACCTGGGTGGCTCAGTGGGTTAAAGCCTCTGCCTTTGGTTCAGGTCACGATCCCGGGGTCTTGGGATCGAGCCCCGCATCGGGCCCTCTGCTCAGCAGGGAGCACGCTTCCTCTGCTCTCTCTGCCTGCTTCTCTGCCTACTTGTGATCTCTGTCAAATAAATAAATAAATATTAAAAAAAAAAAAAAAACAAACCTGCTGGGGGAGTATGGTGTTTTAACCAAAGCAGTTAATCCCTAATGGTAAAATTTGGGGGCTGCACAGTTAGCAAGGACATACTGAAGATGTGGCTCAGTGGTGCTCAAATCACTCTGTCTTAGAAGCGACCTACATTTCCTGTTATAAAGGCAGTTCTATCCCTGGGCTTAACTGCTAGAGAACTGGGGAAAGGGTACATATGTGTTCTAAGTTTTTATTATGTTAAGATCAAACATGTAGGGAAGGCACATAATTTTGATTATACAGCCTGAAATGGTTTTGGTACTATATTTTCTTTACACGTCCATATCCCCTCCATGCTGTGAATGGCCTTGTTATCCTGATGTTCTGGGTAGGGGGGAGAGATTGTGAGTGCTTCAGGCATCTGCCCACTATTGTAGAACCAGAAAGCAGGACTGGAGCCCAAGTCCATCTTACCGCAGAGCTTGAATCACTGCATTAGCTGTTTCCGTTGCTTTACTTCCTTTCTTCCCCAGCTTGTTCCCCAGACTTTCACTGCAGGAGATAATGACATGCATTCTAAAATAGCAGCAAAACGTAAAGCCTAAAAAACTTCCAATATTTTATGCTTGGCTAGAATTCTTGGGATTTTAAAAATGACACTTCTTTCCTCCTGTTCTGATATGCATAATAATTAGTCCAGTAAGCTTTTCTTGAGACATCTATTTTAAAATAAGAATTATTTAGGGAAAAATGTTTTTCAAGTACAGTTTCATTATTGGTTCCTTACTGAATGGGGGCCCATGGTGGGTAGAAAAACACTAAAGATTTTTTATATGATAATCATGAAAACAAATATATGATATTTGGGGGGACTTTTGGAGTCATGGTTTTATTAGAATTTGTTAAAGGGAAGAAAGTCCCACTCGTAATGAGCAATGAGGAATCTAGAAGCAGAGCTAATGAGAGAAGTGGGGTTCCCTTGGGTGGGGGAGGCAGGGTGCCTCAGGGGTCTGAGGTGAGATCATCTGTGGTGTTCTGCAGTGGGGTGGTTAAAATGGGGGGGGCTTTGGACAAACAGCATTCATTAGTGTTTTTCTCAAAAGAAAATTCAGGGGCACCTGGTGGCTCAGTGGGTTAAAGACTCTGCCTTCGGCTTGGGTCATGATCCCAGGGTCCTGCTCGGCAGGGAGCCTGCTTCCACCTCTCTCTCTCTCTGCTGCCTCTCTGCCTACTTGTGATCTCAGTCTGTCAAATAAATAAATAAAACCTTTAAAAAAAATTCATTGTATTAGAGAATAGTTGACATGGTTTTATTTCAAAAAACTTCAAATTCAGGCATCTGAAATAACTGTTGAATGAGCAGTAAAACTAGAGGGGTTGAACCTGGCTTCCCTTCCCTGGGGTCTTAAAGAAGAAGAGTTGATAATGTGTTTGGTCCATTTACTTGCTCCGACTGCAACTGTCCTTCAGTTTGGGCTCTTTGTATAACCTAAATGGACCCACATTTGCCTGATGAATTTTCTTAGCAAACTACTTTCATGTCTTGATCCCAGGAAAGAAGCAAAAACCCAAAGCAATTGAAAAACAAAAGATCACCCTGTCCTGATGTCCCAAATTAACCTACTGCGCGGCCCTATCCTTATGGGGGCGTCACCAGTTGAAACGTGATGGGTGCAGGAAAGAGAACTAGTTGATACTGGACGGTAAAGCCCACGCAGCCAAGGCCACAGATCTGAGTTAAATAGGGTGCTGTGTTCCGCCCTAGGAAGCCAGCACTCAGCCTGTCCTGTCTTGGAGCGGTACCATGGTAAAGAAAGGCTCTCTCTGCCAAAAGTCACTTTGGAAGAGTCCTGGGATCTTTGCTTTCTTCAAAGTGGTAACAAATCTCCCTTTTTCTCCTCTCCCTGCCCGTCAGAACTCAAAGCTGCCTATGATGGAAAAGCCAAAAAAACTAGCCCCTTCCCCACCTGGGAACTGCCACGTTGCCCATCTCACCCTCCCCGCCCGGTCCCCCCTGATCCCCAGTGCAGCAGGAAGTAGATCCGACTAGACAACCGGGTACTTCCTCAGACTTGTGCCTTCCCCCTTCTGCTCTCCTCCTCCCAGAGTCCTGGGTTCTGCACAGCAGTATGCAGGAAAGCTTCCTGATGGGAGTCAGGCCTTCCGCAGGGCGCTGTGCAGGTTCCTTGTGCTGGCGGGAGGGGGAGGGGAGGAAGGAAAGGCACCTTTCTTACAGTTATCCAGGCTGACTGTGCTGTGCCATTGGCATGTCTTACCTGCTTGTCAGATGTCCCGTGTGCGGAATGAACTTGACTGGGTGCCCCCACAATTGCTCAGCCCAGCTGGGGTCTTGTGTCTGCTCTTTCTGCCTCACACCACTCTGCTCTCCCTCCTCCTCTCTCTCCTGCCTGTGGTTCCTTCTCCCAGATGTGCCCCTGGAAGCATCTGTTTTGCCAGAATCCACCAGAATCCACCTCCTCATTTGCTTGCAAGTTCTTTTGAGGCAGGCCTGGGGGCGGGGGTTGGTGCAGGGGGGACTACGGTCCCATTCACCCTCTGGAGTGACTGGCCACCATCGCAAACTGGGTGCAGCTCACTGTCCTCAGGAGTTAGGATTATGAGGGTGTCTCTTGGAATTTTTTTGTGCTGCAATTGCGGGGAACTCTGGGACTTGAACCATGAAGGCTCTGGGGGGAGACTTCTTGGTGCTTGTGCTGTCTTTCCAGAGCTGTAGGGTCTAAGAGTACTTTTCCTCAGAGAATTAATGAAGTTTGCCTGCAAAGCAGGCCTGTCTGGCTTGGAATTAGTCACCATTTGCTGTCCGTGGGAGTCGAGAAAAGAAGCCCAGAGAATCTGAGAAGTCACGAAGGGAGCCAGAGGTCGCTATCTCTGAATCTTGAGGTTCTAGAGATTAATTTTTTTTATGGCAGTAAGAGCATTTTTAATGAGGTCAAGCCTGGTAATTTTTAAGAGTATATATTTTTAAGAGAATAATACAGTATTAACTATAAGCACCACAATGTACAGCAAATCTCTAAAAGGAACACATCTTGTGTAACCGCAACTTCATGCCCTTCGGTTAGCAGCTCCCTGTGTCCCCCTCCACCAAGCCCCTGGGAGCTGCTATTCTTTCCTTCACTTCTATGAGTTTGACTATTTTAGATACTTCGTATACGTGGAATTGTGCAATATTTGTTTTTCAGTGACTGGCTTATTTCACTGGGCATAATATTTTCCATACTCTTCCTTGTTACATATTGAAGGATTTCTTTCTTTCTTTCTTTTTTTAAAAGACTGAATGTCACTGGAGGTCTATACCATGTTTTTTTTTGACCCATTCATTGGTTATAGACACTTTGGTTTCCACATCTTCGCTCTTGTGAATCATGCACCAATGAATACGGGAGTGCAGATATCTCTTTGAGATTCTGATTTTAATTCTTTTAGATACATACTCAGAAGTAGGATTGCTTGGTAAAACGGTATTCGCTGCTAAAAGAAAACTGCATGGAGGCCCCTCAAAAAATTAGAAATACAGACTAAATACTTTTGCCAGAGGTCTTTGTGGTCAGGTTTAATTCTAGCCTGGTGTTGGCCTGACCACACGCTCATTTTCTGTTAGCTTTTTGTCTTAGGTCAGATGCTGTGGAGACATCAGGATCCAGGGTTCAGCTTAGTGCAGTTTTGGGTCTAAAAACACCTTTGCTTAGGGAGAGGGTTTAATTTACATGGTGATTCAATCTCCCGCCAAAGTAAGGTGGTCAGGTAAGAACTGGAAGAGGGCCTCTGAGGAGAGTCAGCCTGGAGGACATACAGCCAGTGGGAAAGGAGAAGCTGGATCTTCTAGAGAGTCCTGTGCCCCCAATCAAATCCTGCGGCTTCTGTGCCCCACTGTGGTTGGGAGTGTGCGTGCGCTCCCCTTGTCTTCCCCATGAGAGGCCTCTCGAAGAGGCTTCATACCTGGTTTTTTGTTTCATGGAACCTGTATTTCAGAGGGGACATGGGTGTCCATACCAATGCTAACTGCCCACAACCTTGAAGTGGGGTGTTTATGGGGCCCGGAAAGGGCTGGAGCAGGGGGCCAGGAGATGTCATGACATTGGACATCCTGCTTGCTTCTCTGTGTGTCTGTTGTGAATTTATCCCTGAATTCTGACAGAGCTTTAAAAAAAACAAAAAACAAAAAACCTCCTCAATCTGTATGAACACATCAGACATTCTACCTCTTCAGTTTTTTTCTTGACATTTTTCCTGGTGCCTATCCCTCTAATCTCTCGCCAGAGAGTGGCGCCACAGGCCGCCATTGGCTTTTCAGTCTTACAATGGGGCACGGTTGGCTTCCTGGCCCTTTGGTACAGGAAAGCGTATCCTAGTATCCGACGCCTCCTTTAAAACTTGCAGCCAGTCCTGTTTTCAGCTCTGTCCTGTGTTCCCGCTTTCTGCGTCATGAACTGACTTGCTCCTTCATGCTCCTGCTTAGGGAGCTTCCCCTGGCCTGCGAAGTCTGAACACGTGCCCGTTGAGCGCTTTATCCCTCAGACCCACCAAACGGAGGTTTGCTTTTGATGGAACAAAGGCATAAAGCCACCAGAACAAAGGAAACTAGAGAGGAAATGCCAGCAGAGTCGGTGTGTTAGGAATATTTCAAAAGCCAGACTGCCTGTGTTCAAGCTGCCATGTGTAGCTGGAAGGCACTTCCGTTCCCTCTCAGTTTTCTAGTTGAGGCCTTGCAGAGACGATTCCAGAACCTTCCATTCTGCAGGGTCCCTGCAGTCCCGTCTCCCCCTGCTTCTGGTGTGGAGCCCACCCAGTGTACTAGTTTATCAGCACAGACACTAGGAAGAGCCCTTTGGGGCAAAAACCTTTCAATACAATTTTATTAAGAGAGACTTGTTTTCCATTTAGACGTGTCCTGTCAATATTGTTTTAAGTGTCCATTTCCAAAAAGCTGTCTAAGCTTCACAGGTAAATGTATTTGATATGGGAAAGACCCAACTAATTTATTAAAATATATAAAGTGTGCTGTGGGGCCTACCTTGCTCAAGCTCTGAGATGAGTCAGCATGTGTTGGAGTGATTGCCACGCACGCTTTGATTCTGGCTGTAGCTACTGTTTGGGGGCAAAGGTAGACCCAGGTTGGGCTGCAGGCTTCAGGAGAGTGGCACATTCCTTTCTTGGCATCTGTGGTTTGGTTCTGTGCTCTGCTCCCTGCCCCGGCTGGAGACACTTGCCAGACCCGAGTGTCTCCTGGGTCCTGACCCCAGTGCAGAAACTCTGCATGTAAATACTGCCAAGTCCGCGTGCACTGGCATTTGGACCCCCATCCCTGAGGGCCTGTACTTTTCCGATGTTTTTTAGGCCTCCCCCATGGAGTTAATGGGGCTTCTGTTCCTGTTGAACTCCTTTTGTCCGGAGCAGTGAACAGAGACAGGTGAGTCCAATGCCTGGGCCCCAGGTAAAATTATAATTAACTGTGGGTCTCAAAGCCTTCCGCTATGCGGGATTTTCCGTCTTTGTACAACCTCTGATGTTCTATGATGAATCCACTTCTGACAGTGATCGGAAAGAGGAATTCTCTGACAAAGGCAAGAGGTTGCTCAGAGAGCTGGGCTGTAAGCTCGAGAATTCAGAGCTCCAGCAGCTCCTGATTCATAGGTTGGAGATGCTTCTTGAGACAGAGAAGGCAGTTGATTGTAAGGCATTAGAAAGTATTTTGAAAAGACACAGTCATTTCTTCTAAAGACAAAGGTGTGCTCTTTGATACTAGGGAAGGGTGGAGGAGGAGCATAGGGCTGTTGAAATCATCTAGCCTACAGTTTTCAAAGTGCTCCCTGAGGTCCTCAGTGTTCCTGGGGGACTGTGTATTTCCCTATTTAGGACTTGTATGTTTGCTTTTGTGGAACAGTGAAGAGAAGTATCAGGAAGATAAGGGTGAGGCTGCTCAGAGCATGACCTTGGGCCTGGTGTGTGGGGAAGTGGGAAGTGAGCCTGAAGGACAAGAGAGAGATTTTAAGGGAATAACTGCGAGGATGCACATGATTGGATAAGAGAGACAGGGGAAGAAAAAGCTTGAGAGTGTTTTGTTGTGTTTTGATATCTGTTCAAGAGATTTCAGTATGGATTTTTAAAAATGCCATTGAGGGTTAATTTGATGTTGACTTGTGCTTTTGGGTTTTTGTTTTTGTTATTGTTCTTGTTTTTTGTATAATGAATGCCGTGTCCTGAGCTATGTGCAAGTCACTCAGTTGGGCTAGGGTCTTGCTGTGATGGGTCCTCAGACAGACCTCCTGGTGAAAGTTACAGCCACTAGTATTGGTGGCTTATCCACTGGGCCGAGCATCTTCAGATGTGTAGGAAGCTCCATGGTAAGCACAAGCTTCTCTACAGAACATCTGGTTTTTGCGAGGATTTTGGCTTAACCTTCAAATTCTGAATCCAGGTCATCCGAATCCAGCAGAGTATTCAGAGGCAGAGTGTTCAAAAGGAAAAAAGAATAGCTTCTGTAATTTGCCTCGATCGGTAGAATTGGTAGAGCTGAAACTGACTGCATAGAGTTTGACAGTCTTGCCTGATAGGATGAGAACGAGGAAAACCGCAGGTCTTGTTGCCGCAGGTGGAGAGGGAGCCAGGTGTCTGCTCTGAGTGTTTGTTCTCTGAGTCAGTTCCTGCTCTTTCTTGATTTCTCTGACATATCTTCAGGGCTTAGTACAGTTAACTTAGCTCAAGACATCACAGCTTGGCGATTGTAAAGAATTTTGTTTCTGCTTAATCCTATGCCATGTAATAAGCAAAGATCTAAGACAAATTATAGCCTCACGGTCTGTGTGCTACTTATTCTTAACATTTGGGAAACATAGAAAGTCCTGGTCTTACTGAGGGAGGGGTAAATCTTGGAGTCCACAAGGAGGAGGAGAACAGTTGAGAACCCATGAACAATTAGAGGAAGAGGAAGAAATAAGAGCAGCACAGACTCCCTTCACCTCCTTAGATCCATCCCTTCCCAGGTACCTAGAGCAAGGAGTGCCTACTGAGAGATGCAAACCAATCATTTGCAGGTGTGAATGATCAACTGATAAAATTCTCCCTGGGGGTATTTAGAGGTTCCCAGAAAACTCATGGGACTGACTCTGGTGAAATAAGGAAGGACAGAAAGGAAGACTTACTAGTTAGGTTGGGCATTGGTGGGGGAGGAGGGTTGCCTGGGGGTCCTTTCTGGTTGTCTTTTAGGGTGGCTGTCTCATTCTCTTGCCCCTTGATAATTCTGCAAGAAGTGACATAAAAGAGAATAAACAGTTTTCAAGAAATATTTTTGAGTAGCAGGTGGCTTACGACGGCTCACTTTCCCTTGTCACCTGTGTGATGCTATGTCTGCACATCAGGGGTCACTGCAGAGAAGACTGAAAATGAGAATTTGAGGGTGGAAATGTCTCTGTTCATCGTGCTCCCCTCTGCTGAAGGGCTTTGCCTGCCTCTGTGGGCTCATTGACCTTGTGCTGCAGCGAGGGGAGGTGGGACAGTCTCAGCCTCTTAACGGACACGCTCATTTATTGCTTGGTGGAAAATCATCCCCCCAGCCCCGTCATCAGGAAAACTAAAAATGGCTCAGTTGCACCATCTGGATAACTTGGCCAAACTAAATTTCATGAATCGTTCTCGTTTTTTAAAATCTTCATATTCAAATAAATTTTAGTTATTTCCAGCCTTTAAAAAAAAAAAATCAGTCTCTGTTGAACTTGACCCGTTTCTGAACTGCATTATTGTATCTGCACGTGTCCTTGATCACTTGGCTGAGGTGGTGTGTGTCCAGCTTCTCCACTATAAAGTTATTCTGTCTCCCCTTTCCATATATGAGCCCTTCAGAAGGAAGTTACTCACCAGATACAGCCCAAACTCAAGGGGGTGAGGGAGTTCTCTTCTTACTTGTCTGTTCGTCCCCTGTATGTGGTTTTCCATTTGTGTCAGTACAGCCTTGTGGATATTGGACTATAATCCAGTGTTACTTTTGAGCAGGGGTGTTGGAAGCCACAATGACAATGCAGATGTGAGACACTAATCACTGTGCTAGATGCCATCCCGGAGCTCATTGTCCCCATGAACCACCGCTGGGAGTTATTTCCCGAGCGGTCCCAGATACCTGTGCGGCACACAGCATGGACAGTGGGCTTCAGCAGCAAATAGCTTTTGTGTGTAGTGGTTTATGGGAACGGGTGTCGAGAGTGCTGGCTGATCGCTGGCTTTGCCATGTGGCCACACAGTTGTGGATCTGAGTCCCGCTTCCCCTCTTGCTCACCCTGGAACCTTGAGCAAGTCACTAAATCTCTGTGGGCCTTAGCATCTTAGGGATCATGTAAGGACATTAAGACCTGTGCCGGAGGGTGGTCATGGGAGGGGAATAAGGGGGCACCTGTGAAATGTGTGTTCAGTTCCCCACTTGCCGCTGTTGCACCCCTGCCCCTCCTGATCAGGGAAAGGGAAGCTCCCCACCCCCTGGGATCTGGAGTGTTGGTGGCGACCCCTCCCATGATAGCAGATAAGAGTTATTAGAAGGGGGGAGGAGCACAGGATGGGGGTGGGGGAGCCATGGACTAGCTAGTGGCTAGGGTGTCCCTGCAGAGTGATGGAGAGCAGGGCTTCCATGGTCCCTTTTTGGAAGTCCTCTTGTGACCCTCTGCTGCTGTTCTGGACACTGAGGTTGGCTGCCCATGTCCTTTTCCATTGCCACCATCCATTGTTCTGGAGCAAGGCTTCCCTCTTTCCCCTATGGGATGGCATCTTTCCCCCATTCTCTCTATCCCCTTGCTCCTGAAGGGAGAAGGACTGTTTTGACTTTGAACCCACTGATACATTGGGCATCTGCAGGAATAGGGAAAGGATTTCTTCATCCCACCCTCCTCTTTTTCCATGAGATTCCTACAGACAGAACAAGGTCTCTTACTATCTGCTAAGCTTGAGCGAACCTGATTTTGAATCTAGGCTGGTCTCATTCCAAAGCCTTTGTATTGACCCACTTTGCCCTCCTAGGTTGACAGCGAGTTGGTTCATGGTTCCGTGCTTGCCCGGCACTGGTACCAGGCTTAGAGGTTTTGGAGGACGTCAGGAATTGCAGAGGGCTCAAGGATTACCCACGTCTGCTTCTCAGTTCACTTTTGTGGGCTGGCCTGGCAATGTTGCTTTCGTAGGGAAATCTCTTTTAAATTTGAAGGAGCTGACTTACCAGTAAGTTCTTGGAATGTTAGGTAGTTTGCCTTGCAGACTTGGGGTTCTGCCTGTCTGTTGTGTAAGAAAAAGCAGGGTTCCAGCAGGGAAAGGGTAATGTGGTGGAAAGAGTTGCCCTAGGAATTGGAAGCCCTCTGCCTTAGTCATGGATCCGTCACAAATTACGGGGAGCCTGAGCCAATCCCTTCTAAGCTTGAACTTTACTTTTTTAATAAAATGAGTTGGACTCAAAGATCTCGATGGTCTCTTTCAGATCTAAGAACGTAGGCTTCACTGTAGAAGGATACACAGAAGTAAAATTGGTTGTGGTGAAGTTTAGATGATTTTATACAAACCCGTTTTCATTAAAGTACCCCAGTAGAAAGTGCTAGGCTGCCCCAACGGTTCTTATGTCCGAGCCCATGTCCTCAGTAGGATTGCTCGGTGGCCAGATATGGTAGGAAAAGGAGATAGACCTCCCAGGGGCTTTGACGGAGCTCTCTGGGTACAAGCAAGTAGGTTTTTCCCTCTAGCTACTTTCTTTCAGTTCTCCGATCTTTGTATTAGACGCCCAGATAATTTTTTATTTGATTCCTTCAGATTATTATTTACCGACCCTGGAAGATTCCCAGTAGTATAAATACAGATAGCGACCAATAGTGATCTATCCTTCCATGCATACTAATCCACTACAACTCTGATGGACATGATTTCTGGATATTTAAGATGGGCACTTTAGTTAGTGGGGATTCTTATTGCCAGAGATGAACTAGTTTTTATCTCCAGAGTTAAACATTCTCAGGAAAATCCAAATTAGTCAGGGTGGTGGTTTTGGGTTTCCATGATCTCGGCACGGTGAGAGGTGAATAGCTTGTAAGGCCGTGATGGGCATTTAGCCCAAGTGCTGGTTCATCTGTGGAAAATGTGAAAGTTCTTAGTACTTTCTTGTGGTTTTAGACCAAGGAGATATTAGAAGTTGGGGAAATTAAAATCCAGTAATTTCTTTCAAGTGTTTCATAGATGAAGATTAATAATGTAACCATTGTCTTGAAAACAGTAATTATTTTTTTCTTATATGGGTCCCTGTTTACTGATGAGATACTCAAGACCTGAAATTCAGAAAAGAGGTTAAGCTAAAAAGAAGGCCGCATATGGATGGAAATGTTCTCACTTAATGACATGGCCAGTGGTTTTTGCGATGAGATTAAATAGGAGAAAGCGACCGGCTTTCATCTGTAGTTAGTCAGAAAAGCCTTCTGTTTTCCATAGCTGGCCTTCAACTTGGACCGTATCTGTGGCCAGGTTGATAATTCTTTTGGGAAACATGCCACTCTACTTGAGTTTTCAGATGATTGCGTCCATATTGACGTGTCGAAGAAATGAACTGCGTGCCTGTCTGATAAAAGGTATCTGGGGAAAGGATTAGAAACGGACAAGTCTGTTACAGAGCAATGCACATTCCTTTCATTAATAACGTTCGAATGGTTCCTGAGGACATCTTGCTGCTCTTAAAATTCTTCCAGGAAAGGCTCTGAATGGTAGCAGCATGCTTCCTGCCCCTGGAGGCATGCAACAAGGCCGACCCGTGGCCCCCCCACCCCCCAAGCCCAGCCTGCCCTGTGCTGTGTGACAATGCGGCCTGGGCCCCAGCACCTAGCAGCCGGAGGCCAGGGACAGATTGGCTCCTGCGGAGTGAGTCAGGCCCAGTCGGGGAAACTTGGGTCAAGAAGATAAAAATTCCATCCACTCACAGCTAAGAGACATTGCATTTCTTTTCCTTTGCAGACGGCCAGTGTGATAACTTGCAGAAGTAGGAAGGATCCCAGTGCAAGCGGAGAAAGCATGCGTGTGCCAGAGACTCAGTGTCAGGGAGGGAGATGTGGCTGGATCCGCTGGGGGGGCGGGGGGCGTAGGCACACAGGATGAGGCAGAGAGGGAGAGGGAGGCCCCATGGACTAGGTGGTGGTGGTTTGGCTTCAGTGGAAGCAGGAACAAAGACCCATATCTGGGCTCCTCTGTTCATCCCTTCCCATCTTCTCATTCTCTCTCTCCTCCCTTCAGTGGGAGGGAGCCGCAGGCCCTGAACATCCATGCAGAGCTGCCCTCCAGTGTCTTTCTGTGAGTGTCTCTCTCATATCCAAGTGCATGTACCTGTGTACATGTTTTAAACTACAGTGTTTAAAACTTCTAAAATAAAACAAACTTGGAAAGGGGACGTGACAATTTCAGACACAAAATAGACAAGACCATCAGAAGGCAGTGACCTTTGTGGACAGGCACATCTGTAACCGTGGGTCCAGAAGGGAGCTAGAGTGACCAGTAGCTTCTGCAGAGCCCTGGGGTGGGTGGCAGGCCCTGCAGCTCCTGCCCTCCAGCCCTGGTGGAGGTCCTTCTGGTTTGTTGCTCTGCCCATGATGCTGTCTGTCGTCCAGGGTTGTAATGGGAGAAGGCTTGGCTGCTGTGCTCCTAATGCTTCTAGGCTCAAACATCTCTTAGGGATTGATGATCCACATGTTGATTTCAATCAAGGATCCCAGATAAGTTTTCATTTCAGGGGGTAGCACATACTTATTGATACTAGATTGCCAGAATGCTGGGTTAAGAGTGATGCGGAGGTGGCGCCTAGCCTGGTGGGTTCGATTACACAGTACCTGCCACAAGCATAGTGGGAAAGAGCCGTGTTTTTTTTTTTTCCTTCTATAATCTAAATCCTCCTGAATCACATTAAACTTAGGTTTTCCTCCCTTTTCTCCATGCATAGGTATCTTTCGCCTGCTCAGACTGAGATGTTTTTTGACCTCAATTCTAGACCATAAAATGAGAGCAAGTCCTTGAAGTAGATAATACTTGTCAGTTTCTCGTAGACATTCTGGGTCTTTCACCCTCTCGTACACCTGTTGTCCCTGCCTCCTCCCCATCTCCACATCCCCACAAAGCTCACGTAATGCCGACATGGTGAAGGAATAAAAATTTGTTGGCTCTGCCGCGGAGTGCTGCCATCCCTCTGGGTCGGGTCCTCTGGTCCATGTTTTCCTGGGGAGGAGGAGGCTCTCAGGCTGTCCGCAAGGACAGAGGTCACTGTAAATGGGGGAATTTGCTGTCCAGCTTGAAGGAGAGCTTGTCCCTGGGTATGGATTTCTGGCTGGGTCTTCCCAGACCCCATCCTCTCCTGCCGAGCCTCAATTCCAGCTCCTTAAATAAAGTGGAGACCGTGCCTTCTGGGAGGCGCCTCAGAAGACAGGAGCTGCGTGTCCCAACCTCCCCCGTGTGCTTCCCACCATCACCTTTGTCTTGGGAGACAGAATGTCCTCCTTGTTTTTGTTTGGTGCCTCTGCTGACTCTGTAGTAATGTTGACAGGCTTCCAGCCCACCACAGAAGATTCTCCTGGGGTGGTGAGAAAGTCCTGGTGTGCTGGAAACTTTCTCTTTCTCTCTCTCTCTTTTTTTTTTTTTTTTTAAGATTTTATTTATTTATTTGACAGAGATCACAAGTAGGCAGAGAGACAGGCAGAGAAAGAGGGGGAAGCAGGCTCTGATGAGCAGAGAGCTCGATGTGGGGCTCGATTCCAGGACCCTGGGATCACGACCCGAGCCGAAGGCAGAGGTTTAACCCACTGAGCCACCCAGGCGCCCGTGCAGGATACTTTCAACATGTAAAGTGGAAATGCCCTTTCCTGGGTACCATGTGTTTCTGAGAGAAGGAAGAGAGAGGGAGGCATCTTGCAGGCGAAGAGGTGGTACCATCCTCGTGTGGCTGCCCCACGAAGCTCTCCACCTGCAGCCACTCGCAGCCAGGGCAGATGCAGGAGGTGGTCCAGGCTGACCCCCACAGTGACGCCAGGAAGGAGTGAGGGAGAGCAAAGGTGCTGGGCTCTCCCTACTTGAATTCAAATCCCAGCTCCTCTGCTCATAGCTGGGAATGACCATGGGACCTTATTATCCTCAGTTTGTTATTTTATCAAAATCAGAAACATACCTACTCATGGGGCTATGGGGGGATCAGTTAAGATTACATGTAAAGTGCTTGTCATACCATCCAGCGTTCTAGAAGCACTCAGTGCTGGCTTTTGTGTTGTCTCTGCCCTCCAAGACTTGCTTTACCCTATATAATGTTTAACCTGCTAAGACTTGGGTCCGCTCATGCTTTGTGCAGGTGGGGAGATAACCTCAGGGGTCATCTGTGGCACGGGTTCCCATACTGCAGACCCAGCAGAAATGGAGAGAGTTGCTAAAATACATTCCATTGCCCAGAAACCCGCAAAGATGTGCCTGTCTGCAGGCGGAGGGTGGGTTTGTCCTGAGTTGGATGGTTAGTGTGGCCCCCAGGGTCTCTCACGGTCCCCAGCCTCCCTACACTGTCATGGAGACAGGTGTTCCTGTGTGAGCTGCTGGGTGTGGGGCGAATGACAAAGTGAGAGCCAGCCAACACTGGCTTTCTAGCACTGACCCCATAGCAGCCATTTTTGTCCTCTGCGGGCCCCCGTCTGACTGGGTGGCCTCTGATGTCCCTTTCACCTTAAAGACTCTGCAGTGCTGAAGCAGTGCCTGGTACTCCCTCCGCCTTTGTCTGTCTGGGTAATGGAGCAGGGTGGGAGCCAGGAGGACAGGGCCGCTAGGGAAAGTGGGGTACTAAGAATAGCCAGCCAGACACAGCGATAAGGGCCCAGATGGTCAGGGATGTCACTTGGGGACAGGGAAGGCGGAGGTGGTGGGGAAAGAACAGGGTGATAAGATAGGGATTGCACACAGAGCTGGGACTTGGAGATGGCTGTGTGAGCGTGCGTCCAACAAGCCCCCTCCCCCCCTCCCTTGCACTGTGGGCAAAGGGGCTGCTCCAGAGCCCTTCCCGGGTGTGCCCTATGGTGCAAGCTAGTGCAAAGGAAGGGCGAGACCATAAACGAGCAGTCCCTGAATGTCAGAACCAGGAGGATTTTAGTGATCTTCCAGCTTTACCTACTTGCCTGCCCAGTAACTGAAGGGGGAGATCTGTGGCTCAGATGTGTGTTCCCTCCAAGGTGGCGGGCAGAGCTTAGCCCAACCCTGCCTCTTCCAGGTCATCCCGCAGGGCTCCTCCCCACCTCCCCTACGCCAGCCAGACTCAGCCGTGGGGAGCTCCTGCAGGAGCAGGGCACCTCCAGGCGGGAGCCAGCAAGGGTACAGCCATTCATAACCCCACAGATACACCTGCATGACCTCTGCACAGCAGCTGCAGGCTTTCTCCCTGGGGATTCAGTGGGAAATACAAGAGATGAGGTCCGTGCCTTTCTGGAGCTTGGGGAGGGACGGTAGCTAGCTAACAACACATGGCGATGCTGGCTCAGACTGTGGCGAGCCCTGGGAGGGAAACAGTAACTTGGGGCTTCAGGCTGCCCTGGGTGGGGAGTTTGGGCTTGCCCCTCCTAGCATGGCAGGGGGGAGGGTGTCTCTCCTTGTAGAATGGTGACCCCGGGACCCTTCCTGAGAACTGGGCTGTATTTTCTGTTTTGCACGTGCCCATGTCCCCCAGCCTAGCCTGAGGGGCGGAGCCAGCTCCCCACTGTTCTTGAGTGCTGAGTCTCTGGGG
The DNA here is from genome assembly GCF_922984935.1 of Meles meles. Classification (NCBI taxonomy): domain Eukaryota; kingdom Metazoa; phylum Chordata; class Mammalia; order Carnivora; family Mustelidae; genus Meles; species Meles meles. The sequence continues at coordinate 59,680,404 of NC_060077.1, forward strand.
GCTGGGTGGTTATTGCTGACTTCTTCCTCTGGAAACTTAAGGAGACATTTCTTCTGTGCTTGGCTTCTGTGCATTTGGGTGCAGAGGACGGGCCCATGCAAGCCACACTCCAGTCCCTGGGCCTCGCTCACGGCCTCAGTCACATGCATGGCCGCGTGGGCAATTGTCGGGCCCGGTGCTGTGATGGGGAGGCTGGCGGCCACGGCGGAGCTTCTGTCCCTCCCTCGCGGCCACAGGCTGCAAGCTGGCCGTGCTCCCCTCAGCTAGCAGCCACCTTGTCCTTCGGGAGCAGGGCTGTGAAGTGCTGCTGAAGATCCCGGAAATCAAAGCTTCCTGCTCAGCTGTCCCATGACCAACAAGCGGCTGATGGCACACGAAAATACCTGGTCAGGACGGCAGGCTTCACAAGGGGCTGTAAGGCCTCATTGTCGCCCTCGCTGGGATCCTACTGGGAAACCGGCTGGTGCTCTGAGCAGGTTTGAAGGGCGTTGGTGAGTTCTGGAGCTGCGGGCTTCAGGCCCCGCGGGAACGTGTTGGGGCATTAGGGGGTGGCAGTGGGTCTGTGGGGGAAGCTCCAGGGCTGAGCCACAAAAAGCAGTATTGTCTCCATAAGCCATGTTCATGCCTGTTTCCTCCTGCGTCCTGGATCTGTGTGATTGTGGAATGCGTATGTGTGGGAAGATGGCTTTGGAAGATGAGCTCCTGTTCTTTGTCAGGAGGCTGACCTTAAAGTTGGGGAAATGGGTTATGAGGAAATTCCATCGTGGAGAGCTGGCGGGAGTTCCAGACGGTGGGAGAGGGCTTGGTGGGAGAGGGCTTTGTGTGTGTCGCTTTGTCCCTGGGGACCCTGATGAAGGTCACAGGCAGAGCCCCCAAAGAATGTATGAACTTGGGGCAGCAGTTAGCATCCTCTTTTAACGACTGGAGCCTCCCATATGGATGGAGGGAATGCCCCTTCTTTTCTGGCCCACCCTTGTCTCCTCCTTGCTTAGCAGGTGCCTGGCATGTAGTAAATGCTCAGAGAATAGTAGTGATAGGAACACATGTCACATGGTCTCTTTGGTGTCCGTTTTCTCAGGCATAATGGGAAGGAGCTCCATGAGCTCAGAAATGGCAAAAGGTCTGATCATTCATGTCTGTGACACCTGTCTGGAGGATGAGGGGGCTTTGTGGAGAGGGCAGGAGACAGGGATTTGGGATGGAAATTGGGGAGGGGGAGGTGGAGTGTGCACTTCCTAAGAGGACTTTCTCATGTCCCACGCTCTCTAAAACCTGTAGGTTCTGTAATGACGTATCATTAATATATTTCAAGTTTATACGAGATTTTTAACTGGGATAGTACTCGGTGAACTTCACAGACACTGGATCTATTCAGTGACATTATACAGTCCTTGGGGACAAAATGAGGTAAGTGACCTGCTTCTAGAGTTTAGCCAGGTTCCTGCTTAGCTATGTACAGGGAGGAGAGTGTTGAAGTCTCTTGGTCATTGACGTTCTCACCAGCAATAAGGGATAAAAAGGCCAAGGTCACAGGGTTGGGGAGGGAGAAACAGATAAAGACCTGTCAGGTGGTAGAGACTTAGTGAATGGTGAGTAACTAGCAGCTTCCCCCCTCGACGGATCACCCCTTCCTAGGGAGAGGCCATGGCACCCAGTGTGGGAGGCCCACCTTACCTCTCTGACCAGAGACCTGAGGGCTTTCAGTCCTGGCTTTCAACACTCAGGTGTATTCCTTGCGACTCAGCTGTTACAGTGTCCCAGAGTTCATCGTGTTCATGCTTTTCCTTATATAATATAATATACCCTTATATAATAAGGGTAGAGGGCGTGGCTTTGAGCAGGTGCAGATGCCTCCTGTGGTCCTCTGCCTGGTCCCAGGAGGTGAGGAACCCAAGTGTGTGGTGTGTGGGAGCCGCCGCAGGTGTCAGGAACAGGTGTAATCCTCCCGGCCTCCCGGTGAGCTCCGTCCCCTGCCAGGGCCCTGCTCCCTGGTGCTCGTTCCCTGAGCCCCACTGCCTGGCTTCCTGCTGCACTGTCTGCTTTCCCAGGGTGCCCCGTAGTAGCATCTTCTTCCCAAGGGCTGCAAGGTTGTTATGGCTGGAAACCACTCCTTCCACTTTGCTGGGTCCCACATTGTGTCTATGGCAAGTGGTCGTCAACAGCTGCTCTGCACGAGCGGCCCCGGGCTCCTTCTGAGCCACTGGTCTTGTTCAGAACAAAGAGTAGTCCTTGTGGTTAGGAGCCAAACAATGGCGTATTGAGCACTTCTCCAAGTAAAGATTCCTTTGGTCCAGATTGCTGACTTTGAAAGTTGTTCTTGAGGTTTTGCTGTAGGAAATTAGAATCACCAGGGCAAAGACAGTAAAAGAGAACCTCCCCATGGGAAAATGACTCTGCTGAAAGGTAGTTGGTTTCCTGCTGCTCCCATAGCTGCTGGTGTGTCTGTCCACAGCAGAGGGGACATTTTCTCTGCAGCACACGGAAAGGTTCTTTGTTTTAGGGACAGAGCTTTCAGACTGCAAGTCTGCTTCTGCCCCAGCAAGATGGACCTGAACTAAATGATAGGAATAATGACTAGCATAGGTTCTAGCACCAGGGTTTCCAGTGTCCCAGTGAATACTGGCTAAGAGGATAAAAATTGTCAAGCTAAGGGGGTGCCTTCGTGGCATAGTCCGTTAAGCATCTGACTCTTCTGGGCTTGGTCATTGAGATGGAGCCCTGGGTCTGTCTCGGCACTCAGTGAGGAGTCTGCTTTGAGGTTCTCTCTCTGTCCCTCCCTCTTCCTGGCCCCCCTTCCCTGCCTGCTTGCAGGCAAGCTCTCTTTATCTCTAAGATAAATAAATCTTTAAAAAAATTGTCAATTCAGGTAATGATGTGCTTGAAAAAAGGCGTTTTAAGTCTAACCAAATATAAAGAATGGTAAATGCAAATCCCATTTCTCTATGGTCCCGTCTTGCCATAATCTCTAATATATAAATTATTTGCCCTACATGATCTGCACCTGAGATGCAACTTCTATGCACTTTGAAGCACGAATTAATATCGGGTAGTATTTTTGGCTCATGCTGTTGAAGGCATTGTGAGGGCCAGTTCAGGTCGCCAGTGTTAATAGAATGGCCGCTAGCTTCACAGCAATTCCTTGTAAGTTACCCTTACATCATTCCTGTTTTATGGATGAGAAAAAAAACCCATCTAACTTGTCTAAGGTCACGTATTTAGCAAGTGAAGGGGCTAGAACTTTTAAAAACAGCTTTACGGAAGGTACATACCATAAAATCTATCCTTTTAAAAGTGAATAGCAGACTGTGGTTTACCCAGAGTTGTGTAGTCATCACCGTGTCTGATCCCAGAGCATTTCCATCACCCCAAAAGGAAACCCCATACCCATTAGCAGTCACTCCTCCTCTGTTTCCCCCTCCACAGCCAGGTAACCAGCAAACTCCTTCCTGTCTTTACACATTTGCCTATTCTGGGCAATTCATAAAATAGAATCATAGAACATTTGGTCTTTTGTGACTGGCTTCTTTCACCGAGGATAATGTTTTTGAACTTCATGTTGTGACACGTACTGATACCTCCCTTTTTTGTTGAGACTATTCTATTGAATGTATATGCCACGTTTCATTTACCCATTGATCACATGATGAACACTTGGGTTGTGTCTACTTTTTAGCTGTTGTGCAGAAAGAATACTGCTATGAACATAGTGTGGGCAAGAAGGAGCTAGAATTTGAACCAGGCTCTTCACTCTGCTAGGCACATGTGGTTATTGTAAATGCTTTGCGTCTGCTTGGATTTGCATCTACTAGGATTTTACAACAGGAGAGTCCTTGGTGGTGAACAAAGCCAATTCTGAGCTTCCTTTGTTTGAAGGTATGACCCAAGGCCAGTGGAATGAAACGATCCTCTGATCCTGGCTACTCAAAATTACGGTCTTTGGACCAGCAGCACTGGCTTCTTTGGGGAGCTTGTGGGAAATGCAGAATCTCAGGTCCCACCTGCTGAATCAGAAACCCCATTTTCACATGTTCCCTGGGTGATCTGTCAACTCGTGGAAGTTGGAGACTTAAATCAGGGCTGGGGCTGTGATTGCCTAAACTTCTAGTCTAGGGGATTTCCCCGCCACATCATGTCCAGACATTTTCAGAGTGCATTACTATTCTATACGAGATGAAGAACTTCCTAAAGTGAGATAAGCGTCGACTCAGTGAAAGAGTGAAACCCACTGGGAGATGCTTGGCCCTTCATCGTTGTCAGGGAGTGCTGCTAACCCCTCAAGTCCCCTGGGCCAGTGGTGTCTAACCACCCTGTGCTGAATTTCCATTCCACAGGAATGTATCCGTGGCTCTGAGAATAGCTTGGTAAAGAAAGCTCTTGACTCTACATTTTTTGAGAAGCATCATTAAGAATCAGCAATATTTATGTGCAGGCTACCTCAGAAAGATGGTGGGTTCATTTCCAGACCACCTCACTAAAGGGAATATCGCAATAAAGTGAGTCGAATTAATTTTTTGGTTTCCCAGTGCACATGAAAGCTGTGCTGTATCTATTAAGTGTTCAGTAGGGTTATATGTTTTTTAAAAGTACATACTTTAATTAAAAATACTTTGTTGCTGAGAAATGTTAACCATCATCTGAACTTTCAGTGAATTGGGATTTTCCACTAAGGAAGGTCTTGAGCCATGTTGATGGCTGCCGAGGGATGGAGGGTGGTGGTTGCTGAAGGCTGGAGTGGCTTGGCAATTTCAGAAAAATAAGGCAACAGTGATGTTCGAAGCATTGAATGAATCTTCCTTTCATGAGTGATTTCTCTGTAGAATGTGATGCTATTCGACAGCATTTTACCTACAGTAGAACTTCTTTCAAAATTAGAGTCAGTCCTCTTGAACCCTGCCACTGCTTCACCGACTGGCTTTGTGTAATATTCAGACCCATTTGTTGTCCTTTCAATAATCTTCATGGCATCGTCACCAGGATCAGAAGCCATCTTAAGAAACCACTTTCTTTGCTCATCCGTAAGGAGCAACTCCTCATCCATTCAACTTTTATCAGGAGATGGTGCCAATTCAGTCCCATCTTCAGGCTCCACTGACCTTCTAGTTCTTTTGCTCATTCCACCACATCTGCAGTGAATTCCTCCACTGAAATCTTGAAAACCTCAAAGTCCTTCATGAGGGCTGGAATTAGCTTTTTCCAAATTCATGGTGATAGTGATATTTGGACCTCTTCCCATCATAAATATTCTTAATGGGATCTAGAATGGTGAATCCTTTCCAGATGGCTTTCATTTACTTTGCCCAGATCCATCAGAAGGACCATTATCCAAGACAGCGATAAACCTTACAAAATGTATTTCTAATTTTTTTCAAGGATTTATTTATTTATTTATTTGAGAGAGTGAGTGCATGTGAGTCAGTTGGAGGGGCAGAGGAGACGGAGAGAATCCCAAGCAGATTCCTTGCTGAGCGTAGAGCCCAACATGGTGCTGATCCCATGATCCTGAGATCATGACCCAAGTTGAAACCAAGAGTCAGACACTCAAATGACTGTGCCACCCATGGCCTCCCAAAATGTCTTTTTAAAATAAGACTTAAAAGTTGAAATGACTCCTTGGTCTGTGGATTGAAGAATGGGTACTGTTAGGAGAGATGAAAATGTTAATCTCATTGAATACCTTCATCAGAACTCTTGGGTGGTGAGGTGAATTCTCAATGACAATATTATTTTAGAGGACTTTTTTTTTTTTTTTCCCACCTAAGCAGTAGGTCTCAACAATGGGCTTAAAATATTCAGTCAACCATGTTGCAAACACATGTGCCGTCATCTAGGCTTTGTTGTTCCATTTAACAGCCCAGGCAGAGTAGATGTAGCAGAATTTGTCAGGGTCCTAGGATGTTCGGGATGGTCAGTGAACACTGGCTTCAACTTAAAGCCACCTGCTGCATTAGCTCCTAGTAAGAGCTGGCCTGTCTTTTGAAGCTTTGGAACCAAGCACTGACCTCTGTCTGGCTGTGGAAGTCCTCGATGGCATTTTCATCCAGTAGAAGGCTACTTTGTCTATACTGCAAATCTGTTGTTCAGTATGGCCGGCATCATGAATGATGGTAGCTCGATCTTCTAGATAGTTTTCCATCGCTTTGACATCACCTGCTGCTTCACCTTGCACGGTCGTGTTAAGGAGAAGGCTGCCTTCCTTAAACCTCACGAACCACCCTCTACGGGCTTCAGACTTTTCCCCTGCACCTTCCTCACCCATCTCAGTCTTCCTGGAATTGAAGAGTGTTAGGACCTTGCCCTGGATTAGGTTTTGGCTTAAGGGAATGTTGGGGCTGGTTCAATCCAGACCACCAAAACTTCATATCAACAAGAAGGCTGTTTTGCTTTCTTATCATATGTATGTTCACTGGAGTGGCACTTTTTTTTTCCCCCAAGAACTTTTCTCTTGCATTCACAACTTGGCTAACTGTTCGGCACAAGAGGCCTAGCTTTCAGCTGATCTTGGCTTTTGACAAGCCTTCTTGCTAAGCTGAATCATTTTAGCTTTTAATTTAAAGAGAGAGATATGAGACTCTTCCTTTTACTTGAATACTTAAAGACCATTGCAAGGTTAACTGTTCTAATTTCAATACTGAGTCTTGGGGAATAGGGAGGCCCAGGGGGGTGGGGGGGGGGTAAGAGAAAACAGGAAACTGCTGGTTGGTGGAGCAGTCGGAACACACACAGCAGCCATCGATTAAGTTTGCCGTTTTATATGGGTGTGGTTTATAGCACCCCAAAACAAAAAATGACTGATTGCCATAACAAACATAATAATAATGAAAAAGTTCAGAATATTGCAAGAATTACCAAAACATGACCCAGAGACACAAAGTGAGCCTATGCTGTTGGAAAAATGGCTCAGATAGACATGTTCAATGAGGGGTGGCCACAAACCATCAGTTTGTAAAAATGCAGTATCTGGGGTGCCTGGGTGGCTCAGTTGGTTAAGCGACTGCCTTTGGCTCAGGTCATGATCCTGGAGTCTTGGGATCGAGTCCCATATCAGGCTCCCAGCTCCACGGGGAGTCTGCTTCTCCCTCTGACCTTCTCCCCTCTCATGCTCTCTCTCACTGTCTCTCTCAAATAAATAAATAAAATCTTTTTAAAAAATGCAGTATCTGTGAAGCTCAACCTGAAATACAATAAAATGAGATATGCTGTATTAGGGTTTTCCCATGAAATGGAATCAATAAGATTTGCAGTTGACTCTTGAACAACACAGGTTAAAACCTGTTGAAAGTCCACTGTGATTCCTCCAAAACTTTAATCGCCTGCTGCTGACAAAAGCCTTAGAGATAACAAAGCATTGATTCACACAAATTTTGTGTATGTATCATGTACCGTATTTTTACACTGAAGTAGGATAAAGAAACTGTTAAAATCCTAAGGAAAAGAAAATACAGTTACTGTACTGTAAAAAATGTACATATAAGTGGACCGGCGCAGTTCAAACTTGTTTTGCTCAAGAGTCAACTGTATATATTAAAGATTTGTTATAGGAATTGCCTCATGAAGTTTTTGGAGGCTCAGAAGTCCCAACATGTATGGTCAGCAAGCTGGAGAACCAGGAAAACCAGTGGTATAATTCAGCTTGAGTCCAAAGGGCAGGGAACCAGGGGAGCTGATGGTGTAAATCATGGTCTAAGGAAGACCCAGGTACCAGGAGCATGAACATCCAAGGGGAGGAGAACTTGGATGTCCTAGCTCAAGCAGAAAGATAGCAAATTTATCCTTCTTCCACCTTTTGCTGTATTTAGGCTCTCTGAGGATTAGGTGCTGTCCATCAGCATTGCTGGGGTGATCTTCTTTACTCCTCTACCAATTCAAATGCTAATCTTTTTGAGAACCACCTCCTGGCACAGTTAAAAATAGTGTTTTACCAGCTGTCTGGGCATCCCTTAGCCTAGTCAAGTCGACACAGAAAATTGACCAACACAACTTGGAACCCATTCAGGGAAATAAATCTGAGCCCAATATTGCTGATCCCCACATCCCACCTTTCCCCTTTATTACAGTCCTACAGCAGTGATGTCCAAGTTCTCTATTTAAGTCATTCCTTTCCTTCCAACTTTCTTCTTCCATTGGCCACAAATAGTTAAAGATGGAATTTAGGAAACCATGTTTTCTTTTAATAGCTATGCAACATAGAAAATTACAAAGAGCTTGGAAGGGACTTAGAGATCCCAAAGGGGCCATAATGATTGTTGGTTAACTTTATAAATTATATTCCAGAATATTTACCAGCTGGTTTTATTGACTCCCCTACTGTGTCCAAGGGAACATGGATCCCTATGTTTTGTCCCATAAGTTCAGTCCCTACAGAAGAGATGCACTAATGATAATGGGAATGTCAAATAGGGAGTAAATTAGGATCGAGACATTGATGTTATTTGCATGGGTTTTGACAAATGCCTTAAAGACCATTCTCATCCAGTCCTGGCCACCGTTTGGGCCTGTCTTATAATTGGGAAGCTGGATTTCTAGAGCGGGAGGCAAACTGCCAACTGAGGGCTGGTGATTTTTCCCTATAGTTGGTGGACTTAGAGCCCGACTATCCTTGGAAGACGAGGAGGAAGGCTGATGTCTGAAGAGATGCTGGTCAGAGAATTGGGTAGTGTGGGGCAACTACCAGAGGAAAGTGGAGACCTCAGGGAAGAACCTTGAGGTAGCTGAGTTCTGGCACTCAGCTTCCCTGCACACCCCCCGCCCCGCAACCCTTCAGACCACCTCTGCCTTGGACCTGGCCTGTGATGCTGGGGTGGGAAAGGTTCACAGAACCAAGAAGGCTGGATGCTCCTTTCCTGGCCCAGAGTGGATTCCCAAGGCCTGTGGTCTCCTGGCAGGTTGTTCCCTCCGGACTTTGGAAAGTGTGACCAGTTTCCCTTTAAGCTAAGGTCGAAGCTGCCTGGAGTTGCAGGTCATTCTTGGCTAGTTTTGGGCCAGCTCAGTGTTCAGGGTCTTTTGAGGGGGTCAAATATCCTAAGGTTCAAAGAAGGGTAGGATAGTACCAGAATGTTCCAGAGGTAGAGGTTGTCTGGGTATTTCATGTTGCCTTCATTTTGTGAACCATTAGGGGTTTATGTGCTCTAGTCACCGATAATAAAAAATGTGTGTCTCCACTAGCTGCCACAGAGGATGTTTCAAGTCAGTCAAATAGTTCAAATCTGGGAGCGGGGTGAAGAAACACAAAGGGATTGAGGCTTCTAACTGGAAAGACCTGCTCTGAAATCAAGCAATTTCTGAGAAAGTTTCCCTAATGTAATGAGGTGCAGAAACTGTCATTCACACTACTTAGTTTAAATGTATATATGAAGTCAATCTATTCTGGAGGCATATATCCCAAAATATACAGGGGTAGGATTATAGGAGACTTTCACTCCATATATAAAAACATATAATTTATGGTGTTTTATTCTCTTTTCTGTATAATTATAGCCCTTTTTAAATAGTGGGAATGCATTTTTATAATCAGAGAAAATATACACAATTAAAAAGGTAATAATGGCCTAGACAAGGCTATTTAAATGCCATGAACTGAGAAAAATGTGACAGACAGAATTTATAAATCACTAGATATGTTAGCAAACATGACCCAGTGATTGGTCAAAAGAAACTTATTTTAAAAATCATTTAACTAACATAGTGACTTGACGTTTGAGTTCATGCATTCACTCATTTGGCTTTTGAGTCCTTCCCTGAGCCCTGTTGTTAGTCACAGTGTTGAGCATGTCCCAAAGACGCTGAGGTGCCCTGCCTGTGGTTCCTGGCCCCCTAAAGTGCTGTTTTGCTGACGGTGACAGCACCGTTTCCGTCAGATGCTGCTGGTAAGGAACGTCTGCACGTGCTGCCAAGGGCCCCCAAGAAGCATGCTTGCATCTCTGCAGAGTGGAAGAGGTGATGCCATCAGGTGGGCAGGAAGGGATCTCTGTGTGTAGTGCATAGATGCCCCCCTTGGCCAGGGGTTTGGGACCGTGAGCTGGAGCCCATTATGCCCCATTGGGTAAGCTGCTTGTGGCACTGTGGCCCAGGGCAGACAGGCCATTAGGTCAGAGAGTGAAATTGCTCAGCACTGGGAATGCCATGGTGGTTGGTGCTCTGGCTTCCCTTACCAGGCAATGCGTCCTGGCTCTAAGGAGAGCCCACCAAGATGGTGTCATCCAAGAAGGGCTCCTGGGAAGGGGCTGCCTTTGCAAGGCTGGACCCCTCGGGAGGTCTGGAAATGGTGAGGCGGGGGAGGGGCATTTAGCTTCCTCTCCTGTTCCTCTCACTTTGTTCCATCCTGATTCTCTTTGTTTGCCCTGAGTTGTCAGAATATTGAAATAAGTTGTGTGTACTTGCCGTATTTATTGAACCACTTGAAGGTTCTTATTAAAGATACAGATGTCCTACAATTTCTTTCTTTCCTCCCTCCGAAACAGTCCTCATTACAGGAAAGAAATGCAGTTTTTCTGGGGCGCCTGGGTGGCTCAGTGGGTTAAGCCTCTGCCTTCGGCTCAGGTCATGATCTCAGGATCCTGGGATCGAGCCCCACATCGGGCTCTCTGCTCTGCGGGGAGCCTGCTTCCCTCTCTCTCTGCCTGCCTCTCTGCCTACTTGTGATCTCTGTCAAATAAATAAATAAAATCTTTAAAAAAAAAAAAGAAATGCAGTTTTTCTTTATCATTGTGTTTGCTTTTAGGGGTCCATGATTTTTAGGTGAAAAAAGACTCAGAAGGACTTTTGGGCTGGAGACAGTGATCTAATTAGAACACAGTTATAACCAAACTCCCTGGTTGTCCAGATCTGGGATTCTGTGGCTCTTCTCCTGACCAGGAACCTGCAGGAACAAGTCAGATGAAGCAGTAAAGCTTTGCCATTTTATGAATCACTAATGGCCAGACAGGCCACGGTGGAGACCAAGCCATTGACAGAATGCAGAGGAGGGAGCTGGGAGGTCGGGGCGCGATGTCCCAGAGCAGAGTCCCTTGCGGGTGTGTGGGAATGGGATGTGGACTGGGGTTCTGGGCCCCCTGCCTAGAGATGCCACAGAGACAGCAGTTTCTTTAAGGTGACACAATAAAGTTTTGTTCCTCGAGTGCCCTTTTCTCGAAGCCCCCTGAGACTGAAGAGGAAAAGATCCAGGTTTCTCCCTCTCCAAGATGTTGCTCAAGGTGACTTCTCTGGCTTTTGGCTCCCTGTAGCTGGGTAAGGTCTGTAGGATACTTGGCACATTTATGTGTAAGTCTGTTTTTAAGCCAGTTTGAGTCACTGAATCCCTGCGATCAAAGGCAATCATTTCACCTCTTTTAGCCACTTCAAAGCAAGTCATGGAAAAAATTAGGCATCTGAAAGCAAATTGAATTATACATCAAAGAAAAACTCTCTTGACCTTTCTTCCTTCCATAATCAATTGTTACTGAGTGTGAAGATCCAAACTGGATAGCCAATAGAGTGTGGGGAGGCATGGAGAACTCAGGTACACTACAGGACTCAGGAAACACTTTCCTGACCAAGGAATGTTCCTGGAGCTGCCAGAACATGGAAAACACACAGGCCGAGGCTTTTGTCTGAGAAGTACTTATTAGCATTAGTTGGGGAAGCAAGGACCACACACAACCCCAAAGAGTCCGGTTAAATGGGGGGGGGGGGGGGGGGGGGCTGGGCGCTACAGTGGGATGTGCTGTGAGACTCCATAGTAGAAAGAGCCAGTGTTGGCAGCAGTTGTCTGGCAAGGAGGGATTTCCTAGCAGGTCTCTGGAGGTCTGTAGAGCCTGGTGAGAGGAGAATGGGGCACTCCATGGAGGAAAAGAGGCAGGAGGGGGATACAGGGGCTGTGCACGAGGGTAGTTGGACCTGACTTCTTGGGTGGGGAGGAGGACCAAGAAGTTGATTGGGGGGAGTGGCCGCCATTAAGGATAGGTCCCGGTGGCTGGATGGAATGCTCCAGATAAACAAAGCTGGGTACTAGGTAAAGTAGTAAGGGCAGATTTTAATCAGTAATCTACTGCAAGAGGGAAAAGGGTCTAGCATGAACTGGACTCAGCTTCGATTTGTGCCGAGGTGGCTGGAAGAGAGAGGGAGTGAATGGGGAGGGGCAAGTGGGGGCTCAGAGTCAGGGAAGTGGAACATTATAAAAAGTGGGAAGGAGACATTGGTCCATGTGAAACCCGTGTGAACTGGCACTTAGCAAAGTTAGGCTCCTACCTACCTGCAGAAGCTGGGAGACAGGGGATGTGTCTTTAGGTGTTGACTGCAACAAACTGAATTCTTTTGGCAGTCAGAAGATTTGTCAGGCATGGCCTTTGTTGGGGGGGTGCGGCTCAAGTCATCCTAGGAATGTGACCTTGAAATGTTAGGAACTGTTAGTGTTTGTTCAAGTCTTTTTTTTTTTTTTTTTTTTTTTTTAAAGTAGGCTCCAAGCCCAATGTGGGGCTTGAACTCATGACTCTGTGATTAAGGTTCACATGCTTTACACATTGAACCAGCCAGATGTCCCTGTTCAAGTCTTTACAGGCCAAGGTGGAGGTCTGGTGGAAAAGAGGGCTCAGAGGGACTTGTCTAGAGTCTGGTCAAGCAGACACCCTTCCTCAGGAGGCCAGAAAATGGAGTTGATAAAGTGGGAATAACCTGATGAAACAGACATTAAAGGAGATTAGATAGGCATTGAATATTAATTCTTTTCCATTGAATCTTAGGGCAACAAATGATCAAAGATACTGTTAAAGTCCTCCCTTTACAGAAGAGATAACTTAAATCTAAGGGGTCAAATGACGTGACAATGGTCAGAATATAGGTAGACTACCACTGTGTGTGTGTGTGTGTATGTGTACATGAACGTACCAGGAATGTGTTAGGCAGTATGGGAGCAAAAACATTTGTCCTACAAAAGGACTTCAATATTAGTGAATAATTTGCGTTTCTTATCCATAAGCAGATTTTGGTAATGATCTCAATTCATGATGCCATGAATTGCCTCCATGTACCTCCCCTACCCCCAACCTTCCTCCTTTGATCTGTCTTTCCAGTCGATTGCCCAGTGAGACTGTGCTGATGTCCGCCCCCCATGACTCTTCCCAGCCACAGCTGCAGGGAGCTGGCTCAGAAACAAATGAGCCTTTCCTAAGAACCAACCACCAGATCTAGGCAGAAGCAGCTATTACAACCATCACGCTCCACCAGATAGCTAAAACTTCCTAAGTGATGAGGAGAAACAAGTAAGTTCTGTGGATCAGGTTTGGGCAAATGGACATTTTTCAAACTGACCTGCTTCCATGCAGGGGCACCTTAGTGGCCCAGTGGGAGATGGCTTTTCTGAGTCTCAGACACCGTGGGTCCATTGGCCGGGGGCCTTCTGTTCCTTGTGGCTGCTCTAGACATCCTGAGCCTTCCTAACCTGTGCCGTGCTTTGTGTACTGCCTTCAATTTGCTGTGCGTGTTCTAACACCACATCACCAGGCCATTAAAACCGTGGACAAAATTTGATTTAAATCTGTGGAGAAATATTTGCACACATGCATGGAGATGTCCAGTGTCCATCAAAGATTTCTATGGTAGAAACCAGCGTAGCTGAAATGTCCACTCAGAAGAGGAAATGCGACTTAATTATGGCTCTTTTGTCCTAGGAACATGAAGCATGAGACTCTTGCCTGTGGCTTCAAGGACGTTATTACTATTGATAAGCATTTAAGTTTTTCAAAGGCTTTTTTCTGCTTGAATTGTTTTTAAACTTTATTCTGGAAATTAGTAGTTTCTGCCAGACTCTAGAAAATTGGAGAGTGGCTTGAATTATATTGTTCACTGTTGTGATGAGATGTTATATATAAATTGTAGCAGTCAAATGCATTTGGTTCCTGATTTATATCTTTGTAGCAACCTTGTTCTACAGAACAGGCCAATTTCAATATTAGTGAATAATCTGCCTATCTTATGTATAAGCAGGTATTAGTAATCTCAATTAAGGATCATCATGAGGTCACGAATTACCTCCATTACCTGCTCTGCTTTGGGATTCCAAAGTTTTCCCGAAATCCAAAGGTGGGATTCCAATTGTTTTCCTCCCCTGTCTTGACTCCTTCCTTCCTTGTGGCACTGAAAGAATATTCAAGACTTCTGTGAAATCTCAAGCCATTTCCAAGCCTAGTTTTCTTGTGTTGTGTTGGGCTGGAAGCATTGGGAGTCTTTTTTGCTTTTGAAGAGTGTAACTCTTTTTGGTAAGGCTTTTTTTTTTTTTTTTCAAAGATTTTATTCATTTATTTGACAGATAGAGATCACAAGTAGGGAGAGAGGCAGGCAGAGAGAGAGAGAGGAGGAAGCAGGCTCCCCGCCAAGCAGAGAGCTCGACGCGGGGCTCGATCCCAGGACCCTGGGATCATGACCCGAGCGAAAGGCAGAGGCTTTAACCCACTGAGCCACCCAGGCGCCCCTTTGGTAAGGCTTTTAAAGCATTCTGTAGCTGATGTTGGAAATAAACCTGAATTTCCCTTAGCTTTTTTCTCCCCCTCCCCCGAAGGAGAAAAGCAACAGGCTGGAAGGAAGGAGGGGAGTGGTGGAAAATCATTACTGCATTCTGTGTTTGCTGTCCACTTCTCTTTTCTTAGTAAATTGCTTCAGGAATTTCTGCAGTCAGCTATAATCTACTCTTGAAAGGCTGCCTTTTGGACCAAGCTCTTCAAGCGAGCCAAAACTCTCTAGGACCACAGAATTTCAGAGAAGACAATGAAAAGAAAGGGAGTATTATTAACATGTGGTCCTTCTATTGAGATTGTGAAATTTGCTTATGTTGTTGTAAAGACGGCTGGGAAAAAGGTAGAAAGCTCTGCTTTGGGGGAGGCAGTGTTCACCACCCTCCCTTTCTCCCCCACTTCTTTTATGTTCCTTTCATGCAAGTTGGTTGCCAGAGAGCTTTTTGTATATGGTTCTGAAAATGGGGAGCACCTGTGTCCTACTGGTACCATGGACAGATACCAAACAAATATCTTTGTCTTGATATTTTGAATTAGTGCCTCACCTCAAAATAAACCTAAAATGCGAATTATAAAGATGTGGCTTTTATTCTTCCTGAGTTAATTAACTATGGAAAGTAATGTTGGGCATACATTGAATGCAATTGAAACCACCAAAGACAGAAGTATTTTTATCTGACAGCCAGCATCTTAAAAGACAATTCTTTCCCTTCCTACCCCGGAAAGGAGAATTCTCTACGCTACCAAATCAGAGGCAGGCTTTCTGAACACGCACCTCCTGCCATTGATCTCGCTGAGAGTGAGAACAAATTAATTCATGTTTCCTTAATTCCAAACAATGATGTGAAGGCAGCATGCCACTATTTTGCATCAGGACCTGGGTTGGAGTTTTAAGGAATTAGGCAGCAGGTGGGTGTGTCTCACACTTAAAGATCCTGAAAGCTATTCCTAGCTCTCAGAAATTGTAAAAAAGAAGGGGGTGGTAACAGACTTCAAATACCCTATTCATAAGATCTGAGGAAGAGGGAGGGGAGGGAAGGTACTGATTCTTTCATTTACTCCACAAAATTGTATTCTGTACCTATTATGTGTCAGTCACTGTTTACGGTCCTGGGGCTCTAGCAATGCATAAAGAAGGCAGGCAGAAATCTCTGGTCCAGCAGGGCTTGCATTGCAATAGGGGAGACAGATACTAAGCAAGGCAAGTAAGTAAAATATTAGAGGATGGCATGTGTTGAGAAGAACAATAGGGAAGTGGCTCTGAATTGTGTGTATGTGCGAGCGTGTTGGCAATTTACAATAAGGTAGCCAGTACGGTCGCCAAACTGTGGAAAGAACCAAGATGCCCTTCAACGGATGAATGGATAAGGAAGATGTGGTCCATATACACAATGGAGTATTATGCCTCCATCAGAAAGGACGAATACCCAACTTTTGTAGCAACATGGACAGGACTGGAAGAAATTATGCTGAGCGAAATAAGTCAAGCAGAGAGAGTCAAGTATCATATGGTCTCACTTATTTGTGGAGCATAACAAATAACATGGAGGACATGGGGAGATGGAGAGGAGAGGGAGTTGAGGGAAACTGGAAGGGGAGATGAACCATGAGAGACTATGGACTCTGAAAAACAACCAGAGGGTTATGAAGGGGCGGCGGGGGGGGGGGGGGGGTGGGAGGTTGAGGAACCAGGTGGTGGGTAATAGGGAGGGCACGTACTGCATGGAGCACTGGGTGTGATGCCAAAACAATGAACACTGTTATGCTGTAAATAAACAAATAAAAATAAATATAAAAAAAAATAAGGTAGCCAGGGAAGATCTCACCCAGAAGCAGATATTTCCTTAAAGGTCTGGAGATGTGAGACTGCGAATCAAATGGGGATGAGGGGGAAAGCAAGACAACCAGATAGGATGCCACTGCATGACCCAGGTGAAGGAAGATTGCTTCTTTGTCCAGGGGTGTGGAAAGGCAGTCATAAGAAAAGGCTGGATGGAGGTCCTTTCCTGATTAGACGGAGGATGGAGGAGGGAGAAGCAGGAGGCTGGCCACAGGGCTCTAGGCTAGTGTAGAACAGGCTCCTGGTCCCGCTGCTGTGGTCTCTGAAGCAGTCACCTAAAGACTTTCAGTTTGTCATGTTTAGTGCTTGGTGGAATTGCTTTTACACGAGTTTATAAGCAAATTGGGAGCAAACCTTTTTAATCTTTCCTTCCTACCTCACGAGGTCTAGTAAATGTTGATTTGAACACAACTGAATATTCCAAGATCAGAGACAGCTTAAGAGACAACATTATAGAATACCTCCAGGTTCAACGTGCATGACTTGTCTATGGTCGGAATGATAGCCAAGGGCCACGATGGCCTGTTCCCTGAGCCAGCCAGATGCACTCATGCCCCAGGAACAGAGGCATGAACTCAGAACGCAGGGAAGAGACGCAGAGCCTCTCTGCTAATGTATCCCCCAGGCTCCCCTGACTGTGCTTTGGGAGGGAAGGATTAGAAGAATTTGGGGGTTTTGCCAGGTAGTGACTTCCATTTGGAAGGCTGGTCCCTGCAGGTGACCCACAGTTGTTAGCATGTCCCAAGCCTAGGACCAGGAGCCAGGAGCAGTCTGGGTCAGCGCTACCAGACGTGAACAGAGTTTCCAGTAGAATCAGGCTCAGCTCCAGGATCCACTCAGCCAACCCGTCAGGGTCTCTGAGCTGAAGAAGCAAAGGACGAGTGGTGCCAGTTCATTCAGACGTGCTCTTCACCCTTTCTAGCTTGTCAGTTTCTGGTGTTCTGCTGCAGAGGAGTTCATCTATTTCTTGCATATCAAAATCATGTATCAGAGGCGTCTACCTCCCCTGGCTCCTTTTGTTCTGTTCCCAGGTGGAAAGGCCATAATACTAATAAAGTACATTACCAAGTATTTTCACAGGCACGGGGGGCGTTTTTATATTACTTTCATTTTTCTGGTGAAGGACTGGGTTAGGGATAGAGGAGCCAGCCTGGTCTGTCTAGCCAGTGGCCTGTCTTGACGACCACACGCTGTGCGGTGGATGAAGTATTTTATCCTTTCCCAAGCTGCTTAATGAGCTCTGAGGCTCGGGTTTAAAGATCAGGATTAGAAGCACCTGTAGTCGTTAGGCCTTCCGTGGACTCCTTCAAATTCTAAGTAGCCTCCCCTGGTGGGTGGCCTCTCCTTCCAGGTCCTCGGGTGGCAACTCAAAGCTGCAAAATCAGTGGTTCTCCCAGTGTGATACTGGGACCTGGGAGTGGGTACATGTGCAGAAAGTTGGGCCGACTTCCAATCTATGGAACCCTGACCGCTGACCACCTCCCTTGGAGGTTTCTGCGTTCATTCCAGCAAGAGCTGATGGAAGCTAATGTGCCTCCGCTTCCGGACTGTTGTAAAGGAGACCCTGTCCCATGACCATCTCCACTGGGGCATCTCCTCTCATCTGGGCTGCCCTGCCTCTCATGGCTGCTGATTCCTCAAGACCTTTTTGTTGCTGATTCCTCAAGACCTTTTTCTGTTCTGTTGTCCAGTTCTTTCAGTATATGTCCCAGAAAACGTGTAGTGTAAAGTTCTGATGATCTGCTTTGCAACCAAAGATGGGATGTGACTGAACAGGTTCTCTGTCCCTCCTGTGCCATATGCCACCTATGCCACTGGATGGGGCCTCCGGGGGGCTCTTTAAATTCTTAATTCATGGAGATGCTAAAAATGCTTCCCCGACTTAAGGCTGACTTTGCTTAAATTTAGATGTGCTGTATCTACGGGCATGAACCGGTGAAAAATGGCTAAGATCTCGCCGTCTTAGATCTCAAAGAGAATATATGAAACAGGCCACCTCATAATTTCCAGGCTAGGAGAAAACGAAACAAGTCCCTGCTTCCTTGCAAGGCAAAGCAACAGTTTGGGTGCTTGGTTTTGTTCTAATGGCACCTTTATCTGCAGTCAGTGTTTGAGGGAGCCTCTAAGTGTGGTATAATGACGGGTATTCATGTCTCTTTCCTGAGGAAAGAGCTCCAGCTCCTCAGGGGG
Organism: Meles meles; assembly: GCF_922984935.1. Taxonomy (NCBI): domain Eukaryota; kingdom Metazoa; phylum Chordata; class Mammalia; order Carnivora; family Mustelidae; genus Meles; species Meles meles. Next base: position 59,698,914 of record NC_060077.1, read on the forward strand.
TGTGGTGACGGCTGGGGCCCTGCTGTCCGACCACAAAGATTACTGAGGACATTTTCCATGCCTGTGGCTCTGGTCTGTGTGGAGTTAGGGCCGAGCCCAAGGGAGAACCCACTGGGGGCCCCCATAACGAGCCACCCTTGCCAGCTTCCCATTCTCGGTTCTGTCACTCAGAGTGCCGCCCGCCCTCGGCGATTGCCACCAAGATAATGGTTCACGCAGACGGTGCCCTGGTATCACTCGAGTTCCTACTCCCGAAAATAGGTCTGCCCTTGGGAGGGCACACAGGCTGCCGTCTGTGCCTGAGGGGAGTATGTGTGGTGCTTGGGTATTAGGGGGTGAGAGGGGTGGTTGATGACCTCAAGTCAAAGAGAACTTCATCTCTTGAGAAGGCCCTCTGGAGTCCCCTTCACCACCAGCATGCCCCGCCTTTTGTCCTGTACCATTCAGAAGTCTGCTCACTTTCCCTGTCTGAGGTAACCCAACCAGGGGTAGGTCTGCCCACTTCACGGTGATGTGAGGACGGCTCCGTGGGGTTAGAAGAACGTGCCCTTTTGCTTGGCCTCCTTTGTCAGTGGCCTTTTCTTTCTTTCTTTCTTTTTTTAAAGATTTTATTTATTTATTCAACAGACAGAGAGATCACAAGTAGGCAGAGAGGCAGGCAGAGAGAGAGGAGGAAGCAGGCTCCCCGTGGAGCAGAAAGCCCGATGTAGGGCTGGATCCCAGAACCCTGGGATCAGGACCTGAGCTGAAGGCAGAGGCTTTAACCTGCTGAGCCACCCAGGTGCCCCCTGACTCTTTCTTTTAAAGGCTCCTTTGGCTCAGCCTCCAGTATGGCATGATGGTGAGGGCACCGGGGCAGTGAGAGGCCGACCGCGGGAGCCAGTCCTGGTCCGATCACAGCCCATGGGTGGTCTACTCTAGCTGTGCCCAGCCCCCGCTCCCCACCAGTCCTGGCCAATCCATGGGCTGCCCTGGCACTTCTTCTCTTTGCACTGACCAGGTGGAGCAGGTGGAACCCAGGGTGGATCCGCTGGAAGCAGAGTCAGCCAGATGTGAGAAGTGGGGCACAGTAGGCAGGTGGGGAAAGCGCTGTTGGAGTGCTTTTGTTTTCCCACAGATGGCACCACCATGGTAAGACCCCATCCACATCCACTGAATGTAAAACTTAGCACAAAGCCTGGTGTGTAATGGGTGACGTGGTGTTGGTTGGGAGAATATCATAAAAGCCACTCTGTCAACCTTCCATGTGACTGACGACTCTTCCAGGAGTCCGCCTGTGTCTGATCCAGAGAAATGATCCTGCCCATCCGTGGGTCCTGACCGTGGTGTCATAAGACTGCAAAGGTTACCTAGAGACCCCAGGTCTCTCACTTGGGGTTTGTCATATCTGTGCTCTCATCGTAGAAACCTTTGCCTGCCTTTATTCACCTGGATAACTCTGACCCCAGAATTTGCCTGACATCTTAGGCTTCTGGAAACCTCCCTGAACCCCCAAGTTTACTGGATACCCCTGCACCCCCAGCAAGCCCTCCTGTGTTTCATCACTTTCCACATTAGACTGAACCTGTCTGTCGATAGATCCATCCTATTAAACTCTCAGTTCCTCCTCAGCACCATCTTTTATACATCTTTGAGGCTGAGAGCAGCTCAGAGGCCACAGCCCCTGTTCCCTGTGTGATGTCCCTCGAGCTCCGTGTTCCCAAGGGGAAGTTACAGCTTGGCAAATAGTCGATTTCTTTAGGAACCACTGATGAAATATTAGGGTCAGAAAGACGGATTCCCCTGAGGCTTCAGTCACTAAGTTTTTCTGGTCCTCTGCAATGGAAGTCTGCCGAAACTTGAAGCTGTAGGCACGACGCTTCCTAATTAGGGTCTCCGCTCTATCTCACTCTCCTAGTTGTTCCCACAGAGGGGATGAGATGGGACGCTTGGGTCATTTATGGACCCTCGGCTTAGCCCTCCTTGGCACAGCCTAGAAATAAGCACAGAGGGAAAGTGTCAGGACGTTAGGAAGGATTGGGATGTAGCTTGTCATTTTGATGTGTAGAGACCTTCAGTTCAGATGTGAATTTGTTATAGGACAAAATCGATATTTAAGGTTTGCGGTACTTAGCGGTAAAAACGCTATGGTCCTCCCAGTCCTCACCCCTTGGTTAGAGAATAAACTCTTATCAGAAGGGTTGTTGTAAAACAAAACAAAACAAGAAACCAAACTTCGGTCCAGTTTTGTTTGTATTAGGATGCTTGCCATAGATTAATAGCTGTTTCCATCTTGAAGAAGGCTTAAAGGAAGAGCCGGGCCCCAGGGGGTGGGTCAGGTGAACTGTGGGGTCTTGCCACTCTGCTCCATGACATGATTGATGCCAGATCGTTCCCTTTTGACCCCAGCTAATGATCCTTATCTTTTCTCTGGGGATTAGACATTCACTTCTTTTCCTCAAAATGTTTAGGGCAGGGATGGTAAGTGTTTTCCCTGTCAAGAGCCATTGACCCCAGGAAGGAAGAGGCTGTTTCTTTGGGGAGGTGGTCATGGTTCGAGGGGCACCCCCAGAGCCCAGCCAGGGCTGTCTGAGCTCAGGCGACCTTCTCAGCACACAGAAGGACCTGGCGGATGACAGGAGGGGCCTGGCCAGCCCCATGAAAGCCTCGCCTATTCACTATGGGGAGTCGTGGGTATTTTTTTAGAAACGCCGTTGAAGCCTTTCAGGTTGGAGAGAGAAGGAAAAGTGGTTTTTACTGAGCACGAAAATGTGCCTGATGCTTTACCAACGTTATTGTGTTCTTCAAAATGTGGGGATGTGTACCTCTCAAAGTGTGTTGCCCAAAAGAGAACTGAGGCACAGAGAAGAATCTTCTGAAATGCAAACATCAGTTTAGGAGTCTAGATGGTGTTATCCAAGGCTACAGTGGAACAGCACAGAAGGCTAAGGGCAAACCACAGCAGGGCGCAGTGCAGGGTCCGGACCCTGCCAACTGGGAGGGCAGGACATGGCAGGTGATGTGGACACTGCCCCAAGGGTGGGCAGGACAGGAGGTCAGAGGCCAAGCATGGCGTGTTCAGTGAGCAGAGGATGGAAAAGAGGGGCTACTTTGCAGAGGCCAAGGCTAGGACTGTCCTGGCTACAGTCAGGCCTGGGTAAGGTAGCTGAGTATTTTCACGTGTGCGCTCAGGAGCTGTGGGGTGCGTATGTGGTTTCTGGCCCTTGGATCAGGATGGTTCTTTGCTAAGTTTTCTCCCTGGAGAGGAAAGTAGAGTTGGGCTTGATCCCGGATGGAGAGAGATGGTCTCTCCACCTGGGACTCTGGATGCTTCCAGAAGAGCAGAGCTGGGTTTCTTTGTTGAGGCAACTTCCCTTCCCCTTCTGCCTCCCACCTCAGGGGGCAAGCAGGGTTCGCTGCAGGCCAGTGAGGCTGTGATGCTGCGGCTAGCTCCGGGGAGAAACACCCTCAGCTCAAGCAAAAACAGTGCTTTGGATTCCGGGTTGTTATTAGAAGAGAAGTAGAAAGAAAAAAGAAGTGATTTTTGAAAAAACATACATCTAAAGGTTTTAGCTGAATTCTAAAAGAAAGGGAATGATAAAAGCCTATAAATAAAATATCTGGAAGTTCTCCAGTTTCCTAAGGAGGGGAGAAGAGAGCAAAGAGAGAAGAAACTAGAGCAAGAGAGGGCAGGGAGAGGGCAGGAAGGCAGGGAGCCAAGCCATTTACAGGACACTGAGAGGCAGAGGTGTAGACCGAGACGCGGGAGTTCTGAAGTAACAGGTCCCCATTCCATGTTTTTCACACTACTGCCTGGCTCACAGTGTTTTTGCTGCTTTTCCGATGCTCATATGGTCACCTCAGGCCAACAACCTTTTAGAGGGACACTGTCAAAGTGCTGCTGGCCCTGGGCACAGGAGCAGGGGTTCTGTGGTTTGGACGAGGGCCACAGCTTCTCCAAGGGGAGGTGTGGGGCATTGGATGTCTCTGTGGACCCATCTGTCTCTACCCGTCTTTGATCCTGAGGAGAAATTCTCCCCAGAATTCCCGTCCATGACATGGCCTGCCGTACCGTATCTTGCCTCTCTGTCTCTGACAGGGGACACTTCTGTGAAAGCGAAGATGGGAATAGACAGAAGTGTCCTTCCCTGGGCCCCAAAGCTGCCAGCTCCCTGAAACTTAGAGGGAAAAACAGTTGCCTCCAAGTGAAGTCAGAGACGCCTGGCTCTGCCTGGGCTGCCTGCCTCAGTGCCCGTGAGGAGGGTGGCAGCATGACTCCCAAGGTGACAAGCTGGGAAGCGTGTGGACCTGGGCGGGGCTCGTGTGGATGGCCACGGCCAACAAGCCACCAAGCACGTGGTTGCCTGGTTTGAAGTCTGGTGCTGCCTCCTTAGCCAACAGCAGCCAGGAGGCCCTTTGCCACTTGAAGGGGGCCCTGTGTGACAGGTGTTAGAATAGAGGTGAAATGCTAGGAGTTCACAGAGGGTTTGGGTGGTGAAGGACGCTGTCTTCAGGAGGGGGTGATGGGCACACAGGCAGGGGCGAGGTGGAAGAAGCAGGAAAACCATGTTCCAGGCTGGAGCGTGTGGCCTCTTCTGACCAGAGATCTGAGGACAGTCTTCAGCTGTCCTGGGGGTCCGCACTAGGGCAGAGGCACTGCTCGCCGGGGGTGATTGCCCATTGTGTCCCATGTCCCAGGGAGTGGTTTCCCCACAAACCCAGAAAGCTAGAGATCTGGGCGTCCTTCACCCATTTCACCCCACGTTCAGCTCTGTCCCTCAGTTACTCCCCAGTCCACCCCTCCTCGCCATCCCCACTGTTCCTGTTGCGAACTTGGTTTTCTGCTTCTACCCAGTCCCGTTCCAGTTCCTCTGCCCTGGCTGGCCGTACTGGCCGAGTCTCCTAGAACCCAGTGTCATTAGACTCCTTCCTGCTTGAAATCCCTCCCACACCTCTGTCATTGCCCGAGAAAGACACGGAGTTGAAACTTCACGGTGTGGCCTTGTGAGACCGTGAACACGAGGACTCTGTGTTGTCCCCAGGCTCATGCTGTCGCCGTCACAACCTTCCTGCCCAAGTGCTAGCCACGCCGAAGTGAACCTGCTGCTTCCTGGGGCAGCACCCAGGCGGCACCCCTGCTCTTCTCTTGTCCTCAGGTTCCGCTCTGCACCACACTGATCTCTGTGGCTGATTTTTTTTTAAAAGATTTTATTTATTTATTTGACAGAGAGAGATCATAAGTAGGCAGAGAGGCAGGCAGAGAGAGTGAGAGGGAAGCAGGCTCCCTGCCGAGCAGAGAGCCCGATGCGGGACTCGATCCCAGGACCCTGAGATCATGACCTGAGCCGAAGGCAGCGGCTTAAACCACTGAGCCTCTGTGGCTGATTTTTACTTACCCTCGAAGTTTGTTCCGTGTTACGTCTTCTGGATCTCTGCTCCCCAGCCCCAAGTGCCCAGGTGTCACCTGTCCTTCCTTGGCATCTCCTCCGTGTTTCCATCCCCTTCTCACATAGCTTGGGCATGATTTGGGGGCAGGTCTGTCCCCCTCCTTCAACTCCAGATGTCTGAGCGGGTCTTCCTCCACATCTGCTTCGGAGAAAATCAGGGATTTATATAAGGATTATGTGACATAAATATTTAAACTGATTGTACTCTAAGGGACTTTGGGTTTAAATGAAGTGATCTCGCAGGACTCCTGGCCTCTCCATCATTTGCATGTAGTCTCTTCATCCTCAGGCTGAATGGACTGCCTCCTGATGAATGGGGGGCAGGGGGAGCCCTCATGAATCCCTACTCCCCACCATCCCACAGGAACTTCTCAGAGCCGACCTCCAGAACACGAGCCTTTGCTTTTGTACGTGTGATTTCTCTCTGAATTAACATGGTGACGTGGATGTCTGTGCCTGGGATGTGGGCGAGTTTCCGTGGCCTATTTTCTTTGTATTGTACAAACAGAACATAACAGCCAGTTTCCATTTCTGCGAGCCGATTTTGGTCCCTTTCCCCCACTTCTTTGGACCCACAATTCCAGAGCTGGGGCCATGAACTCAGTAACTCTCCGGTTTTAGTTTCTTCACCTGCAAACTGAAGAGGCGGGGTTAGATCGGGCTTTTCCCCCATGGTCCATGGAATGTTCCTGGGGGCACACACTTAGTCCCTGTGCCCTCTGATGTTAACATTTGTGATGACCTGTATATAACTTCGAAATTGTGACTCCAAGGCACTTAAGCATTACTGGGAAGGAAGGATTTCTAAAATCGAACCAAGCCATGCTTTCACTGAAAAATTTTCTCTGGTGCCACTCCGGTGGTTTTCTTTAAAATATCAACACGTCATAATGAGACAACAGTTGCAGGTTGAAGCGGGGTGTACTTTCGGGTCGTCAGTGTGTCGGCGGCTTACTCGAATTCATGGGAAGAATGGCCAGAGTGGAATTCCTTTGACTTGGTGCTGACAGGAACTGGGGGCCGCCGCCATCCTGGCTAGGGAGCAGAGCGTAACCTAAGCCTGGCCAGCGATTTCTGTCCCATTGCAGAATTGTTCTTCACCAGCTCTCTCTGACGGGTGAGTCTGAGGAGGAACTGTCTCGCAGCTAATGCCTGGCAGAGGAGAGCGCCTGTCTCTCTGCTCCATCTGAAAAATCATGGTGGTCACATTCTCTGTAGCTGGTGCCAATAGACTATTAGATGCAGGTGCACACATTTTGTCTGTGACTAAATCTCCTCAGTGAGGTGTCTTTTGTGGCAGCTCGAGGAAAGTTCTTGCTGCATCTGCGCAGAGAGGGGTCTCCCGGTCCTGGTCCGAGTGTTTGCACAGAGTTTGGTTAATGGGTTTGGCCCTGGGTGAGAGAAGGGTGTGCTGAAATTATTAGCATTAAAGTCGGTGAATTTTATGGGTCTGAAGCATGATGTTCTAGATGTATCTTTCACTCCCCCACTTCTTTGGCACCCTCACAGATGCCCTGCGTTCCTCCCCGCCACGTTCTTTCACTAAATGTAAATTGGTTCTCATGTTCTCACCCATTCCTTCTGATGTTCAGGTCTGCTTTCCCCACACTAGGTTTTCTTCCCTGTGTCCTTAGCAGGAAACACAGGACCTCTGTGGCTGTGCCTTTCAGTGCCCATGTGGGCGGGCGGTGCGAGTTTCCTTCCTGATGAAGGAACAGGAATGGTCCCTAATGGCCTTAAATTAATTTTCCCTCTGCTCATCATTATAAACTGGTTTAAAGTGTAATACCTTAATCGTATCTCTTAAAAAAACATGTTTCATTGTAAAAGGCAAGAACCATGGAGAGAAAAGATGGGGGCAGTTATAAAGACTTTAACAAATGATGTTCTGGTCCTTCTTCCTTTCCCCACCAAATGTAGGCTCCAAAGACTAGTGCTATACATATGACTGTGCCCTGGGTAGATTCAGTTTGGGAGGAGGTGGGAAAACATATAAATACTTTCATTTATTGGCCAACCACAGGCTGTGCTTGACCTCAATAGGAATAAATTGGCCCCCATAGCTCCCCCAGCGGCTGGAACTGGCACTGCATCTTCCCTGGGACCTTCTGCCCTCTGAGCTCTCAACAGCTACTATCCCACCCTTGGAGCAGTGCTGGTGGGAGGCAGGTTCCTCTTTGCACACCTCCCACCTGGCCATCTCCAGGCTTTGGGAGAATGGCAAATCTCCTGGATCCCAACCGGAGCCCAGCCCAGCCCTTTACACATAGGATTCAGCTTTGAATTGAGATGCTGTGGGGCTTTTTTGTTTTGTTTTGTTTTGTTTTGTTTTGCCAGGAAGGGACGCACATTTCCCTGCTTAGTCACGTAACCATCTTACTTCACGGTGCTGACTCAGGACTCTTACACAGAGTCTGGCACAGCAGGAGCCATCGTCTTCTGCACCGTCTCTCCAGTAGAGGCTGTGTGTTCCTTGGCACGTGTTTACAGTGTAGGTGGACAAAGAGGAAAAGGGAGAGTCTCTCTGAATTCTTTTGCATATAGAAGAAGACTCTGGAGCTGCCCTCCTGCTAGCACAGGGTGGGCTCTGGGCCTCTCTCCCTGCTCTGCATTTGATGCCTTCTTTCTTCTGCATTGCCTGATTTTCAGGCAATAGGGACATATGGAATTCCCTCTCTTGGGACTCAGGACCCATGAGAAGAGTCTGCACAATGTATTGGGTGTATTTGGAGAATCAGAGGACCCCCGTGCTCTGTCGCATCACCCATAGGCTGAAGCCCAGTGTGCACCTGGATCTGCACACCTGTAGACCCACACAGAAAGCAGAGGCTGCAGATACTGCGGCAGAATAAGGGAGCCCTGTGGGGCTCAGTCATCCTTCCCTGGGAAGCCTTCCATGTACTGTAACCCGGGGCTGAGAATCACACCTGAGCTCTGCATAGATGGGTTGTTTCTTTTTTTTTTTTTTTTTTTTTTTTAAGATTATTTATTTATTTATTTATTTGACAGAGAGAGATACAAGTAGGCAGAGAGGCAGGCAGAGAGAGTGAGAGGGAAGCAGGCTCCCTGCCGAGCAGAGAGCCCGATGCGGGACTCGATCCCAGGACCCCGAGATCATGACCTGAGCCGAAGGCAGCGGCTTAAACCACTGAGCCACCCAGGCGCCCCAGATGGGTTGTTTCTAAAGGAGGAGTGATTAATGTTGAACAGGGAATGCGTCCAAGAGCCATGTCCAGCATCCCCTCAGGAAGCTGCCAAGCCAGCCCTGTTCTAGGGGAAGCCCTTGATAGTCTCGTCTGCACTGAAGGGGAGGCCTGCACAGCCATAGTGAGTCTGACTTTCTGTATGGTGAGGCCTGGATGTACTACAGATAGAACACTCCATTTCTTGAGTCCTAGTGTCCCCAGCAGTGAAAGCTCCAGACTACACCTCCCAAGGCATGGTTAGCTCTGTATCAAGGAAGCCGGGGCTTGGGCTGTGGGAAGCAGGCTGTGGAGGCTGCTCACGCAGGACACCAAAGGCTATCAGTAGTCACTGGTGTGGGACTGATGATGTGATAAAACGTCCGCTCTTCTCCTCTGCCAGCAGGAACCATGCCTCCCACAACGACAGATTATACCAGCTGAGCTCATGTTGTTGTACTTGATTGCACTTTCAGATATTACATTTTTTACAAAGTGAAGTTTTATGGCAACCCTGCATCAGGCAAGTGTATTGGTGCCATTTTTCCCAACAGCATTTGCTCACTTGGTGTCCCTGTCATATTCCAGTAATTCTCACAATATTTCAAACTTCATTATTTGTTATGGTGACTTGTGGTCAGAAATGACTACTTGTTGAAAGCTCGGGTGGTTGGCATTTTTTTTCAATAAAGAATTTTTAAATTAAGATATGTGCACTTTTAAAAAGATGTAATGTTATTGTGCATGCACTAGATTACAGTAGCGTCAACAGAACTTTCATATGCACTGGGAAACCAAAAAATGCATTTGACTCGCATTACTGTGATATTTGCTTTATTCCATAGGTCTGGAACCAAACTTGGAATATCTCCAACGTATGCCTCTATGTCATTTACAAATGTGCTTGGTTTCTAATCCTTTTTGTCCTCTAGGGGAACAGTGGTGTCTCCTAAAATGTATGTGAAGAACCAACAGAACAGGTCAGGTTGGGTCTAGAGACTATTGGTACAATTATGTTTTAAAAATGGCAATTTTGAGTTTTAGTTAAGCACTGTGATTTCATTGCATACCATGATTTTGGTTAAAAAAGATAATATCAGTGATCTTACAAAAAAGTCAGTTTTAGGGGTGTCCGTGTGCTCAGTTTGCTTTCAGCTCAGGTCATGATCTCAGTGTCCTGGGATTGTGTCCTTGGGCTCTGTGCTTACCGAAGAGTGTGTTTGAGTTTCTCTCTCTCTTTGCTCTGTCCTGTCTCCTGCCCCTGAGTGCATACTTTCTTGAAAATAAACCTTAAAAAAAAACAAAGCAAAACAGTACTTTAGAGTAATAGCTCTTTGAATAAAAATGTGGTCATTTTTATTTCAACCACAATGGTGATGATTTCAGTGTTGCTTTCATATGTTACAGAGACCAATGCATGACATTCTTAAAAATGTTGATTGTGTAGGGAAAAAATTGGTTTATAGTACGTGGGAGAGGATATCTTGGTCCATAAAAGTGAAGCTTCACTGCTAGCTGCTTTTACAAAGGGGTTAAATTAAGCAAACTACAGCTTAACAGGTGCCAGATTGGAAAGATTTCTGATCTAGCCCTCACCTAATTCTTTTAACATACAGAATTAAAACACTTTGCCTTTTAAAGGACGTTTAAGCCAAAATATGTAATATCCTTAAATAGGACAGCTGATCTTTTGCATTTGATAGTAAAAAGCCACAACAACAGAAGTGAATCTGTCTCTGAAGTTTGTAGTGATAATTGTTTTGCATAAAAGAATTATTTGGGAATATTACTATTTTATTATTCAGATTTGTTTGGAATAATTATTTAAATGAATGACTATAAACAGTTTTGTAAATTAAGGGCGATTGAAATAGTGCTTTTCAAATAGAAATTATAGGGGTGCCTGTGTGGCTCAGTCAGTTAAGCATCTGGCTCTTGGTTTTGGTTCAGGTCATGATCTCAGGGATGTGAGATTGAGCCCCAAACTGGTCTCTTAGTCCGCTTAGTATACTCTCTCCCTCTCTCTACCCCTCCTTCCTCACCGCTTTCTCAAAACAAAACAGAACAAAACAAAACAAAACACACACAACAAAAAAAAAAAAAAGAAAAGAAATTTTGTTCTAATTAAAAGAGACTTGGCAAAAAAAAAAAAAGGCGGGGGAGAGTGTTTTGGCACCACTCAATGATATTTTTGGCATTTGTACAAGGATGTTTCTCATCAAAGGTGATGTCCTAGAGGTTAAAAATATGGTGAATGCATGTCAATTAAAAGATAGAGATTGTCAGACTGGATAAAAACAAGTTGCAACTCTATCAGAAACTATGCAAATACTAACCCAAAGTGATCATGTTAATATTAAAAATATAGACTTTAAACAAGAAATATTGCCAGGGATGAAGAAAGACATTATATAATGATAAAAGGTCAATTCACTTAGAAGCCATAGCAATCCTAAATGTGAGTGCCCATAACAAGAGAAAGGCAAAGTGTTCCTAAAGCAAACACTCATACAGGTGCGAGAAAAAATGGAAAAATCTACTGTCATGTTTGGTAATCTCAACACTCTCAGTGGTATACAGAAGCTCATGAAAATATAGAAGACCTGAACAACACTACCACTCAGTTTGGCCTAGTGGATATTTCTAGAATAGTCTGTTCTTTTCAAGTGTATGTGAGATGTTCACCATAGTAAACCATATTCTGGGCCACAAAATAAACATTAATAAATTTAAAATAATTGATGTCTTATAAAGATTATATTCTCATCATAAAGAAATGAAACTAGAAATTGGTAACAGATATGTGAAAAATTCCCAAATAATTGGAAGTTAAACAGTATACTTCTAAATAAGCCATAGGTCCAAAACAAAACAAAACAAAACAGGACTTATTCCCTTTTGACCAGAAAGAAATGTTCAGCATTCACTGCATTTCAAATTGAATTAAAATGGAAACACAAAATAGCAAACTGTGCAGAATGCAGCCAAAGCAGCAGTTAGGGAGATATTTATAGCCTTACCTACTTAGAAAAGAAGAAAGGTTTCAGATCAATTGTTATTGAATTTCCGCCTTAAGAAAGTAGGAAGAAAGAGAAAAATAGGCCGAAAGCAAGCAGAAAGAAGAAAATGATTAAGCCAGGAAAGAAGGAGGAAGAACAATGAAATCAAAAGCTGATTCTTTGAAAAGATTGGTAAAATGGATATAACTCTAGCCAGACTAAGTGGAGAAAAGAGACAGACTGATTACCAATAATAGGGATAAGAGAGGAGATTGCTGTAGTCAATAAAAGGGTAATAGGGAATATGATGACAACTTTATGCTCATGCACTTAACAAATTAGATGATTTGGAAAAATTCCTTAAAAGATGCAAACTATCAAAGCTCATTCAAGAAGAAATAATCAGAATAGCCCTATAGTAATTGAAGAAACTAAATTCATAGTTGAAAACCTCCCAATACAGAGAACTCCTCCCTGCCTCCCTCTGCGCCAGGTGGCTTCACTGGAGAATTCTGCGAAACATTTAAGGAATGTGTAATATCAAGTCTACATAGACTTGTTCTGAAAGTAGAAGAGGAGGGAATACTCCCAACTCATGAGAGTCAATATTGCTTCAACATCAAAGCCATTAGAAGGGAACAAAACTAAAGATCATGAATATTCCTCATGAATATACATGTAAAATATCCTCAACAAAATATTGTCATTCTCAACTAAACTTTTTAAAAAACCTGATTTTGAGTATAATACCGAGTACAAATTGAACACAATTAACCATAATTTTCATTCACGTGAATTGGAAGCCAGAGCACATCATCAGTAACTCTCTGTGATGTTATAAGTTCACTTAAGACATACTTCTTCTTGTCACCTAGTGGGGCATGTGCAAGAGAAGTCTACTGCAAGTCTTATTACCTTATAAAGAGGTACTTAGAATTGACACTCTTCAGATGTTCTTACTGGATAGGATAAATCTCCTCTTTTGGGGGGCTTATATATTCCTATGCTTGCATCTGATTTATTCTTATTTATTAGAAATGGTTCTGGCAACAATCAAAATTTCTGTCCTTGGAATTTGAGAAGTCAGAGAGGTTTAGCTGCTGAAACTGTGGAGTGATCACCCTGGGGACCAGACCTAGGGGTGATGCCGTCCACTCGTTTATTACTTGTGTATGCTGAGGCTGTGCACACACTAAAAGGTCAGCTTGAAAGTTATCTGGGCCTCATGTCTTAGGGTCTGTGATAAACAAGATGTTCATTTTAGGGATGACTGATTTCTCTGGAATTTTCTCGGGTCTTGTTTTTAGGAAGGCGACGCATTCTGTCTTAATCAAAACTCTTCATAGTCAGTAAGTGATCATGGACTGCATATTGTTTAGAAGGCCTTGGGATTTAGCTACTTTCAGAGCTAACCCACCCCCTAGACTCTCAAACTGACACAATCTAGCCTCTATCCCTTACTGGGTGTTTTCATAGGTTTTGAGTCTGGAGGAACCTGACCTGCCCAGTTGCCTGGATGAGACCAGAGAGTCTACAACATAGTGACAAGGGGGCTGGGACTGCTTGACCAAGGACTTGACGGGTCCCGCAGAGGATTTTGGATTTCATTCTCAGTGCAGGGGTAGCCTTTGAAGGGTTTGAATGGGACCAGTGATGCCATCAGGTGGTCATTTTCTCCCAACCCTTCTGACCTTGGGTGGAGAGTGGATGGGAAGAGTGAAGATGTCTGTAGGGAGGCCTTTGGGGGCAGCTACTGCCATGCAGATCTGAGCCCCACCTACCCTACAGCCTTTTAAATCAAGGGTGGGAGCCTGTTCCCTTCCAAAGTTACTGTGCAAGCGGGCATATTCTTCTGATGGCCGGACTTCTGCCAACTCTTACAGACCTATGTGTTCTGTGCCCTTCCACTCAAGTCTGTGATATAAGCAGGCAATGTGGTTTTGCGCATTGCCTGCCATATGCTGGAATTGAAGTTCAGAGAGGCTGGCCTCCAGCATGATACTGCTTTTGACTGCTTTATTCTTTAACATTTTAAATAATTTGGCATCACCCTGTACCATATCAATGTTTGATTTAACACAAAAACTGTCTTCCCTTAAATCTGCTGTTGCATGTTCTTATTTTATAAACAGGGGATCTGAGTCTTAGAAAAATAAACTACTTTGTTCAAGGTCATGTAGCAAGTAGGGAGTGACACCAGCTTTGAGACGTAGGCTTTCTGACTGCTTAGTCCTTGCGTTTATTAAATCTACTCTTCACTACCGGCTGCCTAGAACAGTTCCTGGCAGGTGCTCAGGAAATACATGTTGGATGATTTTTTTTATTGGGTCAGTCTGGTACCTGCTGTTGGGAACCTAACCTGACCCCTGAGTCACCTAGATCAGGGCCAAGTTTGAGTCGTGTGAAGCTGAGCAGAGTCCATGCTCCCAGGCATTCTACATACACTGGAATAACTGGTTTCTTGCTTCCTCCTGACCTCAGCACTTGGGAGCTCTACTCTATTGGCTAACTAGTAATTTTAGCAAGTTCATTTGTCTCCGTGCCACATTGTGACCTCTGGAGGATGGGTCCTAGTTCAAGGTCACCTCCTTATTCCTTATGCCTGGCCTAACTGGTACATATTAAATATGACTAATGGAACACTGGGGGTTTTAGGAGTTGGCCTGGGTCTTGAGCCAGAGAAGACCAACACGGGACTCCTCCATCAAGGCAGATGGAGGCAGGTAGACCCAGAGCTAAGGCTATTTACAGAGCCATCCTCAAGTAATCCAGTCCTGAAAGCCACTGTGCTGTCCTTAGGTCTCTTAAGGTGACGGTTGGATCCTGGGGAAAAGGAGGTGTCTCAAAGCTGAGCCCAGCTGCAGAAAGCATGGTGGGTCAGGGGCTGTGAGGCAAGAAGCGGGGAGGTGGAGGGATGCATCCATCTTGGCTGAGTTAATTTTCTGGATATAGTTGGCCATTAAGTGCAGTGGTCGACAAGCAGCTGGAAATGAAAGTCTGGAGAGAGGGAGGGTGGGGGCTGAGGGTGCACAGGGGGGGGGGGGCTTGTCCTCCACAACTCTCTCGCCCCCTCTTTCGGCCACCTGCAGCAGCCCAGACTGTTCTCTGCACTGTCGGACGTGGGGGCTCTGTCTTCCATGGCTTCCATCTACTCACCTCCCCAGTGGAAATTCTGTTTATTTTTCGCATCCTGTGTTTTTACCATTCATTGAGTCAGTTTAATTAATTCTCTATGTTATGTTTTTTATTCCAGAGAAACTGTACAACTCCAGTGGGCGAGATTTAAGAAGGGCCCTTTTCTCCCTGAAGCAGATATTTCAGGTAAAAATCGAAGAAAAGCATGCTCTTAGGTCCTGTTTGTGCATTGCTTATGGAATTAGATACAGACATGTTTCTACCTCTTCCTGATTACAGAAAGAAAAGTTTCCTTGGATTAAAATGTCAGTGAGGTCAAAATCTCACGGCGAGAGTATCTTTACCATATCAAATATTTCAAACATTAGGAAGTAATGACAACTTGATCAAATCATATTTTTCCATATTGACCTCTGACTTCTACAAAGAGAAACCTACTACGGATGAAATTGAGGTCTTGTTTTCTCCCTCATTCCAACCACCATTTCCCTGCCCCAGGTCCCCTCTCTACTGATGGTCACGCGCATGTGTGCTTCTGTACCGATGGTGAAGAGTCTCCAACAGTGTCTGTGTTCTTTTCTGCTACCTTCACATATGATATGCTGCACGGGTCGCACTCCAGCTTGTTTACTAATGTGGGCAGGCATAGGCATGATGCACTGGTGTGGCTCTGAGTGTTCTTGGGTATGAATACAGCGCAAGTTGCCCCGTGCGTTCTTCTGTTGGCAGGCAGTTTGCTTTATCTGCAGTGTTGCTGTGTTAAAACCATGCTGCTCAGGACATGTCCCCTGTGCACATGTGTATGTCCCGCTTTCGGGGTCCATTTTTTCCTTTGCTCCTAAGCCTCCCCTCTTTCCCTGCCCTGAGGAAGTCAGGAGCCTAAGACGGGAGTGCAGACAAGCTCCAAGCCGCTCACTCATGAGAGACTGCAGGGGATAGAGAGAACGAGCGAGCCAGGGGAGGAGGAAGAGGCTGCTTCCCCGGGCAGAGTCAGGACGGCACTCGCAAGAACTGGTGTCTGTATGGGCTCATTGCTCCTTCTGTGATGGTTTTGGACCCTAGGGGATATAGCGTCCACTTCCCCTTAGCTCCTCTTAGCCACATTCTTAAAAAATTTTCATCGTCAGTGATCGTTGTGTCAGAGTGGCAGTGCCCCTTGTGGATGTCTTCCTGGGAAGGGATTGGCAAAAAGACAGGTCAACCATCCATCCCATCTGCACATTTCATGCCGCTGGTCCTCAAACTTGTTCAACCACACCCTCACCTTCTCCCTGAGCAGAGTCCCTTCTCAGGGTCAGCATTTCCGGACATGAGTCCTCTTGGCTCTCCTGACAGTTATGGTTGGGAACCTACCATGTCATCGCCCCCACGTGCTGCACATCGCCGAGATACCTTGGGGTTGGGGTCTGCCTTCAGGCTGTTACTTCTGGAAAAATTGCAAACAGCTCTCTTAGGGCCCTGCCAGCTTTTGGTTCTCTATCTCAGTCTGTTCTTTAATTTCCTACCAGAGATGTTTGAGGAAATCGTTCTCCTGATGGTTCCATGCAGCATTCTGGATTACATCTGGAATTCTCAGTATAACCTGGAAGCCCTGTGGATATGGCCTTTGCTGCCCACTTCTTTGCCCTTGGCTGCATCCTAAATTCAACTCGCAGTTGCCTTCTGGGGCAAGCCATACTCTCTGTACCTTTGCCCCTGGGCCCATTGGTTTTATGCCCGAATGTGTTGCCACCCCACGTCCATTCTCTGTGTCTCTCAGTTTATCTCCTGCTGTCCCCTCCTGCTAGGGAGGAGTGACTCCTCTCTGTCCCTTCAAATACCTCTGATGTTCCCTATATCTAGTATAGAACTTAAGGTACTACAGGGCATCCATCTGAGTCTAGCTATACACAAGCTCCCTGGATTTCATTGCTGGGTCTTTGGGGCCCCGCACGTGTTTGGGGTTGCTTCAGCAAAGGGCGAATGGACTGGGTGAATTGGATAGTCTTCCAGAAGATGCCTATGTCTTCATTCTTTAGCAATTTCCATCTGTATATCTATCTGTTCCTTGTTTACCCTCGATTACATCCTTCTTTTTAACTCGGATCCCCAGCTGCACTTGGGCTGGACTCATTGTGCCATCAGAGGGCCATGCTCTGGCCACTCCTCACCCTGACCCAGAGTCCCTCAACCTGCCTGCTGCTACTGTTGAGCTTTGACTTCTTTCATACTCTGTTGTTCACCTCACTGAGTGTCCAGCGGGTGGCTGAACTGAACAGAGAAGAGTTGGTTATTCCCAGTGGCTTTAAAACACTGTGATCTGTGTATGTTGAGTAAATCTGCTCTAAGAACAAAAAGAAACCACACACACAATCAGCTCTTCATAATAATCTTGTTGCTGCTGATGTTGTATTACTTTTCTGAGACTGGTGTGTGTGTGCTAACTTTGTCATTCTTAGAGTTCTTCAGGGTTAGGATTCTTGGTGTGTGGGAGAAAGAAGATAGAACGGTAGAAGAAGGGTGCCTGGGTGGCTCAGTAGGTTAAGCATCTGCCTTTAGCTCAGATCATGATCCCGGGGTCCTGGAATCAAGCCCTGCATCAGGATCCCTGCTTAGTGGGGAGCCTGCTTCTCCCTCTGTTGCTGCTTCTCCCCCTGCTTCTTCTCTCTCTGTGTCTCTTATTAACAAATAAGTAAATAAAAATCTTAAGAAAAAGGTAGAAGTGGTTAAATTAAAAACTCTATATTCCTGAATTTATTTACTTTTTAAAAGATTTTGTTTATTTGAGACAGAATGAGTGAAATCATATGGTATATGTCTTTCCCTGATTGACCTTATTTCACTTAGAATTGTATCCTCTAGGTTAATCCATGTTGCCACAAATGGCAAGATCTCATTCTTATGACTGATATTCCACTGTGTGTGTGTGTGTGTGTGTGTGTACACAGTGCATCTTTTTTACTCATTCATCAGTGGAAGGACAAATGGCTTCCATATCCTGGCTACTGTAAATAATGCTTCAGTAAACGTAGGAGTGTATATATCTTTTTGAATTAGTGTTTTCATTTTCTTTTAGTACATGCCCCATAGTGGAATTACTGGATCATATGGTAATTCTATTTTTAATTTTTTTGAGAATCTTCATTTTCTCCACATCCTCACCAGCCCTTGTTATTTCTTACATTTTTGAGTTTAGCCAGTCAGACATGCAAGATGTTAACTCATTATAATTTTAATTTGCATTTCCCTGATGATGAGTGATGTTGAGCATCTTTTCATGTGTCTGTTGGTCTCTTGGCCATCTGGATGTCTCCTTTGGAAAAATGTCTTTTTAGGTCCTCTGCTCTGAATTGGATTATTTGTTTTTTTGTGTGTTGAGTTGTATAAGTTCTGTATATATTTTGGATCTTAACCCCTCATTGGATATGTCATTTGCAAATATCTCCTCCAGTTAGTAGATTGCCTTTTTGCTTTGTTGATGGTTTCCTTCATCGTGAAAAACTTTTTATGTTGATGTAGCTGCAGTAGTTTAATTTTGCTTCTGTTTCCCTTGCCTTAGGAGATGTCTAGAGAAATGTTTCTAGGGCTGCTGTCAAAAAAATTATTGCCTATGTTTTCTTCTAGGATTTTTACAATTGCACCAAAAACAATAAATTCTCTATGTGAACTTTAGGATAATCAAACAATAGTTGAGGGAGGAAGTATTGTTTGTAATAATCTTCTAGCTTATAAGTAAGGGGGAATAATAGAATTAAAGTATCACAATTTTGCAACCCTCAGTGAACGGATCAAGCCATTGAGCATAAGGCCTGCTTGTGGTGGAAATGAGATAGAATCGTCTGTGGCTCCTCATGGGAATTCACATTATCACTGATGATGTGGTTAAGCCAACAAAATCAACCCTAGATCTCATCATGTCTCCATAGGCAGGAACCAATTTATAAATGATCTAAGAAGCGCATGTTAATCTACACCACATTGGTGCAGTCAACAAAATCCAGACTAGGTTACAGAGGACAAATAACCTAGTTTCTTCAACATATAAATTTCAAGGGGAAAAAAGGTGAATTAAAAGACCTTTAAATCCACATGTGTGTCTTATTTGGATCGTGGTACAAAATTTAAAAAAAAGAAAACAAAAACACAAAAACACAAAATGATATTTATGAAACAGAATTTGGGTCACTGATTGGACATTTAATAATAAAGTATTAGTCTTTTTTATTGTGAGTACATAATTTTAAAGTGAGTTTCTTCATTTTGGAGATGCATATTGGAGTATTTATGGATTAAATGATGTGATGTCTGGGATCCACTTCAAATTAACATGGCAGGAGACAGACAAATTAATATGGGGTGATAGAAGAAACAGAATTGGTATGAATTGATTGATTGGCACCTGGGGTTCACTAAATTGTTCTGTCTTCTTTTGTATATGGTTAAAGTTTTCCATGGTGAGAAAACTTAAAAATAAAGCAAAATAAACATGTTTGGGGTATTTGTTGCACTTTCCTTCACCGAGTTTGTTCCGTAGTGTTAACTCTGAATTCTCAGGGATGTTGTTTCTACCATTGATTCATCAAACAGATATTTCTGAGCAGTCGGCATTATGTAGGCAAGAAAGAAGGTGCTTGCTACCCACAGTGTATAATCTGTTTGGAAGACCACACACGTGGGCACAGAACAGCTCAAACCTCGGCAGGGATCATTGGGTGTTGAATGGATTATGCAGACTGCAAGCTCTCTGGGGCTTGGATCGCCTTCTCCCACGCCCACAGTCTGCATTTCCATCATCTCCTGTTTTCTACATGCAGGGTTTCTTTCTGGACCTTAGAGTATAAGCGTGTAAAATACAAAGTCCCTGGTCTTTTGCATTGAGTTGGATGTTGCTTGACTAACAGACATTAAAAAAAAAAAAAAATCACAGGTTAAAGTATGGCTAGTGTAGAAAATTCTGAAATGCAGGGATCATCTCTTATCAGTTGGTGTTAACCTTTTGACTTCATGTTAATTGGAAACCAGTGTTTTAAAAATCATTTATTAATGCCTAGGTATTTCAGAATATGTGTTCAAAATCTCAGGCATTGCCAATTTGGAGGACATTCTCCTGAATGTCTATTACTTATTGCCTTATCTACATATGTACATAAATTGTAGTTAGGGTTCTGAATTTTTATAAACACTGTCTCCCCTGTTCATGTTTGTTCCAAGGACCTTTGCCAGGCAGCCAACCCTCTGCTATATTAATATTAGTGATTAGCTTGAGTGATTTCTTGAGAGCTTGTTCTCACTTTTTCACCATGAAGTCATGTGTGAATCTAGTTTTAGTTAAAGTAATAAACATTTGTTACATGCTTGGAAAAACTTTCTGACTAGACATGAGCTCATCTAAATGTTCACTTTTCACATATGCTGGTGGAAAAGGATATGGATGGAGGGAGAATTATTTTTATTTCCTTTATACATACGAGTGTAAAGTAATTTTCCAAAAACTCATGATATTGTCCCATTTTCTCTTGCTTCCAAAACCATGATTATCTTGAAGTCTGAGTTAACACAGCTGCCTTTCATTACCTTCAGGGCACAAGCTTTGCTCCCCGCCTCCCCCCAGTGCCCTCTGAACGTTGAGAGTATTTTCTGGGTTCAAAGGGAGCCTTCGCCTGGCCTGCCCACATTTAGGTCAAGTCCTCCATCCATATAATTGGAAAATGCCATAAAATCAGAATGAGGGGCTGATTTCAGAGGGATAAGAGAATTATGCCCATTTCTCTATATTATTTTTTTCTTTTTTGGAGATAAACCATGGTTGCTGACCATTCCTATAACAAAAACCCTTCATTATTCCATTAAGCTTTCTACTATTTACATCACTGAGGTTTGTTTTTTTTTAATTTTAATTTTTGCTCTGTTGTTATAATTGAAGATGAATGTTCCAGTCTTAGGCTAGCTGCATTTGAGACCAGGCACCATCCAATTGAGGAAATCTCCTGAAATAATAGTGGAAAAATCCCTCTCTGAGAGCTCTCTAGGACCTGGTACTACAGAAAATGATGGGGCTGGCTGAACATAGGTGATCTCAGCCAAAGTTTTGAGTCTTTATCTGTAAAGTGAAGGTAGGCATATGTCGGTGGTCCTTGAACTGACTGCCCTGATTTCCTGGGGAATTTAGTAACAGAGCTGGAGCCCCAGCCCTAAAAATTCTGATGAAATCCATCTGCGCAGAGTCCTGCTTTCTCCTCCTTTTTAAAGTTCCCCCAAGCAATCCTAGTGGGAAGGAGTCAGTGGTGAGGACCATCTGAGCACCCCCGAGTCACTGGGAGGATGCAGTAAGCACACATTGCTGAGCCTCAACCTAGATAGGCAGTTGGGGTATTTGCATTTCTAACAAGTGCCCAGGTGATGCTCATGTTGCCTGTGAGTCTGGGCACTGCTCTTTGAGAACCACCAACTTAGATGGTCCCTGAGTTTCCTTCCACAGACCGCCTTCTGGGGCCTGTCAGAGTGGCCCCCTTGTGGGGTCACGTGGCTGCCCCCGATGCACGGCTTGTCATGCACTCTGCTTCCCAGCTTGTCCTGCGAGCATTCTGGGAGGTTGAGGCATTCACTTCCTCCCTTAGATACCATTTGCAAGACCCTTGTATCCACTGACCTTAAGGACTGCCTTTTGGAACACATGAATGGCTTTGAATCCTCCCCTTGATGGTCTGTGCTGCGATCGGACATTTCCTGTTGCTGGAACCCAGCGAGCTTCATGTGGCCCGTCCCTGGGGACCTGTCGGGGAGCAGAGCCTGGTGATCGTTGAAGAATGAAAAACAGAGTGCTATAAATATTCCTGACAGGGGATTCATTTGCTGGATCTTTATTAGATTGTCCAGAAGGCAATCATTGGTCTTTGGCAACCAACAATGTGGAGACTGGTTGTAAAATTCCTCTGGCAATAGCTCTAGATGCCTCATTTGAATAGAGCAGAACAATCTTCAGAGGTCAGTCTGGCTTCAAAGGCTCGTCCGTAGTTTTAACAGCCTGCATGAAGGAGGGATGGGGACAGTATTTGAAGATTTTTGTGTTTTTTTTTTCTCCCTCCTTTCCTGCCAGGATGACAAGGATTTGGTGCATGAATTTGTGGTGGCTGAAGGGCTGACGTGTTTGATCAAGGTGGGAGCTGAGGCGGACCAGAACTATCAGAACTACATCCTGAGGGGTAAGTTATGACATCCTGCGGCAAGGGAGGCCTGGCAGTGCCTCCAGGAACTTGGATACTGAGAGCTTTTATTTCGTTTTTATATTAATTTTTTTCACTTTTTTTCATTATTATGTTCAGTTAGCCAACATGTAGTAAATCCCCAGTTTTTGATGTAGCGTTCAACAATTCATTAGTTGCGTATAACACCCAGTGCACATCACCCACCCCCTCCGTCTCTAACCCTCATTTTGTTTCCCAGAGTCCAGCGTCCATACTGAGGGCTTTTAAAAAGACTTGGATTATGGAGTAAGGTGATAAGGACTTTCTGTAGCAAAAGATACCACTCACATCAGATTTTATCACTTCCTAAGAACTCATCAGTGACTGAGCTAACTTGACTCAGTTTTACCTCGCATCTCTTCCCAGTTACTAGGAAGAAAAAAAAAAACCTACTTCACATGAAGTTCTAGACAGTCTCTTTCATTTGGTAAGGAAAAGACCACACTAAGTGGGCCTGCATTTCAGCAGGAAGTCACCCAAAACCAAAGAGGCCAACTTATTTCCTGGGAAAAAGTTTTTTTTTTTTTTTTTTTTCCCAGCTTGGGTTGTTACTGGGAGCATTTGTCAGAAGCTCACATTCCTCACTGGGTCCTCATGTTTCTGACTTGGTAGGGTTGGGGTGGGTCCAGGACTTGCACTTTAAAGAACAATTCTGAAAGCTCCTGGTATAACTTTCCTCCCTTCCTTCCTTCCCTCCTTCTTTCCTCCTTCCTTCCTTCCTTCTTTCCTTCCTTCCTTCCTTCTGTATAAAGTGAAGCACCGTCGAGATTGAAGCACTAAGCATTGTTCCGGTTCATAAAGTTAATGCTCTCTGGTTACAGTATTTTTGTCTACCTTCATATAAATAATTTTATTTGATCCCATAAAGATGTGACAAGGGAGAGCAGGAATTATTAGTGCTATCTAAGAAATCAGTGCTATCAAGTTTTGAGCTACAAAAAGAGATGTAATGTCCTTCAGTCTTATCTCCATTTTGCAACAGAGGGATTTGAGACTCAAAGCCGTGGAGCAGTTGTCAAATAAAGTCCGTTTCTCTAGGGCATGGTCAAGCAGGGGCAGAGACCAGCCCTATCACACACATCTCATCTGGGTTTTGTTCCCTCATCTCCGTGTATACCTGCAACCCCCCAGCTCCCATCTTCCACGTTCACAGGAAGGGGAAAAAGAGTGCTTTTCCTTTTATCTTGGGTGAAGGACAAGTATGTTAAATATGATTTACTCTCAAACGTCCATAGTTGGACTTGAATGAGACAGGCAGAGTGAAAACATCTCGAGCTCCTGGTCTCTGGCTACCCAGCAGGGGCCTCCCCTGGGGGACCTTGGCCCTGGGGAGCCATGGCAGCAGAGGCCAAGAGAGAAAACGTAGGGCTCATGAAGAAAAAAAAAAAAATTAAGGACATATTTTTGAGTCAGTGCTGTTTCTGTTCTTGATAAATGCCAAATGTGTGCACGAGAGTTCCTCAGCTTCCCGGTTCTGCTCCACGGTGTTCGAGAGGCTGGGGCATCGCCTCCTTTTGCCCCACTTCCATCTTTTCCTGGGCATGTGGTAGATCCTCATTACGAGTTGTCAGCTTAAGGATGGATTTCATGGGTTCTATCCCTACTGTAGTTAAAACACGGAAGCTTCTACGGGGTGTGTAGACTGATGAACCATAAACTCGGTCCCAATGTTGCCTCCTTTTGCGGCTGTCTTTGTGTCTGAAGAGATTCTCATCTTTAGATTTCCTTTCACACAGGTCCAACTCCTAGAAAAGGGAAAGGCACAGGGATAAGGGTGAGGAAACTCCTCCAGTTTACTTTCCACCTGGCTTATGAATGTTTATAAGTTGAACCACCTGGAAGGAAAGAAACCTAAAATTACCTGATTTTGAATAGTGGGTTCACATGGTATGGATTTGTTGTTGTTGTTGTTCTGTTTAAAGCAAATACACACACCTCTCTATCGAATTAATAGTATAAACATCTACGTGTTTACCTTTCTTCTTCTGACCCTTATCTAGGAGCATGTATAGAAATGTCATTACACTGTAACTCCAGGGTAAGCTTCAGCGTTGGTCTACAGCCAAGGCTGGGTTGAGGGAAATGGCTCTGCTGGTTGGCATCAGCCCTTACTAGGACGGTCACATTTTTTTTTAAAAGATTTATTTATGAAAGGGGGTTGGCACAGAGGAAGGGCAGAGGGAAAGGGGGAGAGAGAATCTCAAGAGTATTCCCCACTGAGTGTGGACCCCAATCCCAGGGCTCAATCCCAGGACCCCAAGATCGTGACCTTAACTGAAATCAAGAGCCAGCTGCTCAACCAACCGAGCCACCCAGGCACCCCAGGAAGGCCACATTTTTGTCAGAAGCCCCTTGCAGACCTCTCTCATAGGTTGGGACCAGGCCACCTATAGCTGTGAGGGAGGCTGGCAGACAATTTGGCTTCCTGGACACAAGTGGAGGCAGCAGAAGAGAAAGGCATGTCTCTAGACCTGACGAATCCGGTTACCAGCACCTGCCACATAGCTGGAGTTAGGAGGAAAGAACTCAGTCCTGCCAAGAAAGCTCTTTCTAGTGAGCAGCCCTGTTGTGGCCCAGTAGGAGGGAGGGAGGGAGGACCTTCCTGCCATGGAGGGGATTGTGCTGGGGCAGAGGAGCTCAGCAGATGTACAGGGCCCCAATGGTGAACTGTGTGAACTGTGCTTCCTGGTCAGGAAAGA
Source organism: Meles meles (assembly GCF_922984935.1). NCBI lineage: Eukaryota > Metazoa > Chordata > Mammalia > Carnivora > Mustelidae > Meles > Meles meles. The sequence continues at coordinate 59,723,578 of NC_060077.1, forward strand.
TGGAAAGTTGCAGAATCCTTCAGCGAGGCTCTCTACCTCAGTGCTTCTCATTAAAGTGGCAGTGGTTTGTCTCATTTTATTTTATTTTATATTTTATTTTTAATTTTTTTGGCAGTGGTTCATTAATTGGCAGTTAGCATTATCAGAAAGGTGCCCACATCCGCTACTGAACGCTTGAGAATCCGAACACCCAAGCCCAACCAGGGGAGAGTCCTGCCGGCCATGTGCTGCTTCTCTGTGTAGAAAACACCACTGACGGAAGACCCTCACTGCAGACACCCCTTCCTTATGCAGGAGACGACTCTGCATTTTCACTGCCGCCACCAGGGTCTTGCCTTCAGAGCTGTCCTTTCCAGTCGTGTTCATTGACTGAAGGTCGGAGGCTTCCCGGGCATTCCCCGGAGAATGAGCAAGGGCTCACTCCCATTCAGGTGATTCCAGGATGTTCCGTTTCCCATGGAGTGGAGGTGCCTTTGCGTGCCTCTGCCATGTCCGCTAAATCTCAGAAGCCTCCCAGTGAGCAGAGCCGCGTGTGCAAACCTCAGCCCACTGTGACATATCTGACCAGAGCCCGTGCCAGGAAGGTACCTTCTGAGGAATGCAAACGACAGATTTCTCAGAGTGTGCCTTTTGTGTTTTTATATAAGGGAACTATCATTTTTCCAAGCCCGCATGTTGAGTCACCCCTTTCTGACTTGGAAGAACTTCCCCTGTAGGCTTTTTAAGGTTTTGATCAGCCGTCAGCAGCCACCAGACATTTGACATCAAGGACAACTTTTGAATTGCCTCCTTGTCCAACCGCACTTCAACCATATGACCTTGGGTGAGGTATGGTGAGGCCAGCTGTGGATCTGGAGAGAAACTGCAGAGTTTGATAGTTTTGTAACTCATAGTTCCCTGGGGAGAACACAGTGTGCCCCATGGAGGCCACTCAGGAGAAGCATGGGGGTCAGTCCTGAGGTAGAGGGAGAGGGCAGGCATCTTTGTTGTGGTTTCCATGGGAGGAGTGGGCGAGATGGGGTAAGACTCAGGAGGGGCTGGTGTGAATAATTTCTGTGGGCCCTGGGGCAGTTAGGGTGGAAATATCATGGCATAGAGTGTGAGAGCCCGCCAAGGCAGGTGGCTGGGGGTGTGCACTTAACCTCCTGGAGAAGAGCAGACTGACCTCTGCCCCTTGCCTCAGAACTGCATCAACAGGTGGGCATTTGGAAAACAATATTGCAACCTATAAAGTGGGTTGTTTGGTAACTGCTGTGGAGGATAGCGTGCCCTTCACGAAATTACCTTAGGAGCTCTGCTCCATGGGACCACATGTGAGTCCCCCAGATCCAAAGGAAACAAGAACATTTGGAGAACCCAGGGCTTTCCACATCTGCTTTTAGAACACGATTAATTTATCTTTCTTTTTGTGCTCAGCCGTCTGTCAGCCTTTTTTTTTTTTTAAAGGCCCAGGAATTTGTTGCTTTTTGTAGAGGATGTATCTGCTGAGAGGTAAAGATAGGTTTTGAGTTATGGTGTTAGTCAAGAGCTCTCCAAAAATGTGAGCCGGCTGCTGGGAAGAGGTCTAAATGCACAACATGCAGAAATAATATTTATCTGACTTATTATTCTTGGATGGTTCTAGCGAATGATCTAAAGTTTTCGTGATAGCCCGTATTTAATATAAGTCTCCTGTGGAATTTTGTACCTCCCAATTATTCTTATTAAAGTAGGACCTAGAATGGTATATTCCTGGGAACTTGGGCACCCATACTGGGCCTTCATTGTGGGCCCCGTCAGGCCCTGGGCATGGGACAGTGAAACCAGTGGGCCCTGGTGAGGCTCCCTGGGGGGCGCCGCACACGGGCCACTTCCCCTGTTTTGTCTCCTACAACTTACATATTTAGAGAGTGTATGTAGGTGATCTGCTTCGGGGAGGAGAAGAGATGAGTAGACTCTGTGAGACCAGCTGCCTTTTCTGGCTGTACTTCAAGGGAACCTGCTTCTTAAGGCCTAGTTTTACACAGAGAAATCTGATTTGATTTCATGTAAAGCAAAGTCCCTGTTAATCATAAAACATCTCCATCACTATCACCAGCTGGATAAGGTCTGAGAACTACTGTAGCTCAGCCCTTTCATTTTATTTGTCCCTATAATGCATCTTTAAAAAAATGGTTTAATGCCTGTCAACATTTAAAAATTGGAACATTTGACCTAAAAAAATAAAAAAAAATCCAGATTTCAGATTTCGTTGGGAAAAACCGGAACCAGAGAATTTCAGTGCTTTGCCAAATATCACTTAACTGTATTCCACTCTGGGGAAAGAAAATGCCTTCCATGTTAGGGGATCTCTTAATGAGGTTCAAGACTCTGAGCCAGGAGGTTTTTGTCGGTTTCAGCAGCACCAGCAATAGACATGTTATAGACGGCGTGGAAGGAGATTCCTGATCTTAGGATCATTTGTACAAAATGATCAAATGGTGTTTAAACCCAAATCCTTCATCCTGGAAAAACTTAGAAGTTTGTGTTTGGCATTTCAAAACATGGGAGGAGGGTAGAGGTTTTGGCTCAGATTGCAGACAGGGAGTGTAGGGAGGGGCCCAAACTGGCCCCAGGGTGGTGGGAATGGGAGCAGGAGTGGGGAGCTGCTCACTTCCTGAACTAAGCTCAGGTCCTGGGCCAATGTGTTTTCTACTGAACAGCCCGGCTTGACTCTCCATCCCCATACACTGGTCCTGGGGTGCCCCTGACCTGTCTTGGCAGAACCTTCCTTCCTCTCCTGAGATGAGCGCATAAGAGTGCTCAGTCAGGGCTTAAGGCGGCCACATAGCCGGGCTTTGATGGGGATGATACAAGGGCACAAGTGTCTAGGTGGGGATCTGTCACCAGCCCCTGGGGGTCGAAGCCAGTGTCCGTGATAGAGCTCTTCCTCACTTGATGTCCTTCCTTGTGCTAAGTCCGTGTGACAGGGACTGTTCTGGTAGGGAATTATGTTGGCTGGCATGCATTGGCAGCCCACGAGGCCCAGCTGAACTGGTAGGTTTTTGTTTGTTTGTTTGATTGTTTTTGCCCGGTAGAATATGTTAAAAATGTTTTAAATAGACGGAACATTAAAAATTGGGAAATTTGGACATAAAATTATGGATTTCTGGCTTCTTTTTGAAAAACCGTATGCTCAAGCCCACACTGCGTCCTCATTGCTGTGTGGCCATCCTTAGCTAGAGTTAGAAGCAGCTGTTGCCTTGACATGGAGCCCACGGGCTCTGTACGCCTCCGTCTCCACCTCCTCTTTTTGTGTTGCCCCTGGGTTATTTCACCTATGTCCTTGCCTCTGTGCCCTGGAGGCGTGGAAGTTTGAAATCTTTGACTGAGGACATCACCGAGGGTGAAACTAGGAGTCCAGTGAGGGAAATTGGAAGAGTCTAATTCTTTCACAGCTGGGCATAAGTTGTGATGTTGTCGTTACTTTGTGGACTTGGCTCTCAAGTCTGACATGAGTAAGTGTTTTCATTCTACCCCACCCCAGCGTTTCTCAGGAGGTGCAGAGCTCAGCAGTGTCCTCTGCCTTCTCCCCCACCGAAGGCTTTACACGAGTATTATCTAGGGAGAGAGATCGGGTCACCATACAGATTGTGGCATCCTCTAAATGGCCAGGCTGGAGAAATGGAGGCTGAGGGTAGGTAGAGCTGCTTACTGAGGCCAGAGCATGTTGACAAGAAGATGACCCTGTTGGACACTTGCTGCCTTAGTTTCTCTTGTAATGTGACAAAAGCAAGACTTTATCTCCGTCCCAAATCATGTGCCCTGGAATCCACTGCTGAAAGTCCTTATTGCCCACTAATCAAAGGAGGGGTCCAGGTGGGTGCCAGAGATGAGAATGTCAGGGTCAAGGCTAGCAGATGGGAGGCAATTTCAGATGGACGTGTCTGAAAAGGAAATGGAGTAAAACCAAATGATGTGCATATTTTTCTTAAAACAAATGGCCTTTTGTAATTTTTTATTGTGCAGTTTGTGAACACATCTTTGTATAGAAAGCAAACAGCACATAAAGGAAAAAAAAGATAAAAACCACCCATAGTCCTGTTAAAGATAAAAGCCATTTTCCACCCACACATGTTCATGCCTACTTCACACATGCCTTTTATAAAAATGAATTGTCCTTTAAGTGTGCTGCCCAGCTGTGTCAAGCCTGGGAGTGGCTTGAAAATGGCCTTGGAAGCTGGCTTTGTGACATCTCTCAGACCTTGGTCCAGTTATTTAACTGCTTTCTACGGCTGCTTCCAGGGATCCAATATCTACTTTATTTGGAGTGTTGTGAAGGTTCAAGGGCTCATAGAAAGGCCTGAATTGTAGCTATGACAGTTATTATCAATAATAATCAGTGATATCAGTGCCGTAACTACCTTTCGTGGGCTAAATTGTATACTTCCCCCAAATTCATATGCTGAAGTCCTAATCCCCAGGATCTCAGAATATGGCTGTGTTTGAAGATGGGGCCTTTATGTATTTTTTTAAAAAGACTTTATTTATTTATTCATGAGAGATGGAGAGAGAGAAGCAGACAGAGGCAGAGGGAGAAGCGGTCTCCCCAAGGAGCAGGGAGCCCGATGTGGGACTTGATCCCAGGACCCTGGGATCATGACCTGAGCAGAAGGCAAATGCTTAGCCATCTGAGCCATCCAGGTGCCTAAAGATGGGGCTTTAAAGAGGTCCGTTTCTGCGCTTAGACCCCTAGTCTGTGATATTTGTTACGGCAGCCTGAGAAGACTTATCCGCATCCTAGCACACAACCCTCTGGGGGTTCCTTGCCTATTACGTAGGGTGAAAGTTTGGAGGATAGTGTTGTTTTGTTAGAAGGTATGTACATTTGTATCTTGTTTGGGATTGAATCATTGTCCTGAGAAGGGATAAGGGAATTGATGCTCCCACCTGTGTTCATTTCTGTTCATTTGCTCCAGGCCTCGGTGATCCTTCCCTCTAAACTTTGTCACTCTTGGTGGTTAGGGCACCCTTATTACTACCAATGAATTTTAATACTCCCTTTAAAAAAGTGCTTTGTAATTCTGGTTGTCACTATGTTAAATCTGTCAATTAATTTGGGAAGAATTAACTTCCAATGTTTATTGGAAAATTCAAAACTGGGACGCCTGGGTGGCTCAGTCATTAAGCGTCTGCCTTCAGCTCAGGTCATGATCTGGGGGTCCTGGGATTGAGCCCCACATTAGGTTCCCTGTTCAGCAGGAAGCCTGCTTCTCCCTCTCCCACTCCCTCTGCTTGTGTTCCCTCTCTCACTGTGTCTGTCTCTGTCACATGAATAAATAAAATCTTTAAAAAAAATGAAAATTCAGAATTATTGCTTACGTGCACGTCTGTGTCCCAGGACAAATCCTTTTCAAGAACCTAACTTTTGTATGTGTTCTTCTGACTCTTGTGTGAGATGTCTAGCTCCTTTGCCTTGGCTACAGAATTTTCGGTGTATTTGTCCTTGGTGTTTCTGTATTTATTCTTGTTGGTTTCCATTTTTAAGTTGGGCCTGACATTTACCACAAGACAGAGTGAGAAGATTCTCTCCATGCCTTTCCTTATTTTCTTGTTCTGTAAATTGGGTTTTGGAGTGTTATCTCCCGAGAAGGGTCTTTCGCACTCCACCCCTGCCCTTGGTATGTTTTGCTTGAAACAGGGAACATTCTGGGGCCCTTGGTTCCTCATTTGACGCAACTTCTTGGTGAAGATGGTGAGGGAGAGTCCGCTCCTGTCCCTCTATGTTTCCGTGTGTGAATCTCTTCTTAGACAGGTAGCCGGCCTGGTGGAGACTCTGTCTGCGGGTTGCGGCCCCCACCAGCCAGCTGGGGTAGCTGCGCCACTTGTATAGCTGGAGGACATGGTCTTATGTTTCGTTTGTTTCTTTTTTTTTCCCCCATGTTGAAATCTTTGCTTTGGTGTCTAATGATCTCTGGGCCCTGGCTGTGTCTGACCTCAGCCTGACCTTCCCGCTCACGGGCCTGGCCTGCTGCTGGTGGTGTGGCCTCCAGGTGGGACCAGCCACAGGGCAGAGGAATTCAGTCAGGGGCAGGAAGACCGTAGCTCGTCCTGCTGGGGAGGAAGGCTGAGTTCCTCTTGTGGCCACTGTCGGTGTATGGGGACAGACGTGCCACCCCAGAGGGCTTTGAGTGTCCCATCTGTGGCCCCTCTTGTCACCGTGCACCCCTTTCTTAAAAACCAAGACAATAGCTAAGAGCTACACTTTGGTCCTTCCTCTTTTGGCCAGTTTGGGCACGGGGCCAAAAATGGGCTCACGGTGGGGCAGCTCACATCTCTCTCTTGTCCTGCCCAGATCATGGGGTACCGTGGGTTTGCTCAACTTTTGTCCATCACCTTCTACAACATGGCATTTCCCCAAAGAGGGCATTGAATGCCAGGTCCAGCCTTCCCCTGGAACCTGCGGCAGCTTCTGGTGTATGTGGCCGGACCCCCGAGTCAGCGGCCTGTGGCTGGCTCTGCCTCATCTCAGGGCTTGTGGGAGCTCTCCACTAGCACTTCTCACTGGTCCTCTGCGTAGATTGGTAGGAGGGTGGTTTGGAGGCTGCTTGCTGTGGTGTCATTTTTTCTGGAAGTGCTGCTATTGTATCCTCCTTGCTTGTGGCCTGTGCCCTGGCATGGCCTCAGTCTCTCGGTGCTGTGGACAGGAACACAGAGGGTCAGGAGGAGGAGCTCTTGCCCAAGGAAGCAAGGAAAGGCCAGAGCTGGGTCCTGAACTTTGTTGGGACAAAGTGCCCTTTGTTTTCCCTCTGAGTGCTCAGGTGAGAGAGGAAGGGACTGGGAGAGACCCCTGTTGAGGCAGGTGACAGGCGGGACCCTGAGCCCCTCACCACATCTGGCAGCCAGTAGCATATCTGCCTTTAGTTTCTAACTCTACATGGACACTTGGGCTTTAACAGGATTTTGATTTTTCCCTTTAACCCCTCTTCCAAGCTGCTTTCTCCGCCTGTACTTAGAGAACATTTGTTTCCTGGTAATTTTGCTTTTTGGGGTTTAGGATTAATAAGGCTTTTCTTCCAAGCTTTAGTTTTCCTAAAGTAAACATCAGTTATTAATACTGTTGAGTGTAGCAAGCATTAAGTAGTAATAGAAACACTGTGTAGAGCGGTCTTTATAAAGCAGTAGACAGCCAGGTCTGCCTGGGAAACATTGTTTCCAACCCAGGGCATCATGAGGCCAAATCAGGTGAAACTGCTGATACTTGACCATTTTTTTGCTTATAGAAATGGTAGGCTTGAATAGTTTTCCATAATATTTGTATCATCATTTAATCTTGCCTACTTCCCAGACGGATTAGATGCTTCATTAAAACTTGCCTTGTACTCTAGATAGAATTACAGCCCTCTAGAAATTCAGGCCAGTTTGCAGACCAAATAAAACACAACCCAAAAAAACCCCTTGAAATGTTGTGCTGTCATGTCTCTGAGAAACTTCGATCTAAACCATATCAGTCAGAGTCTCAGCCAAGGAGATCGTTCCAGAATGTTCCTCTCCTCCAGAAACCTCCATCTTCTCCAGTTTATCCGAGATGAGATAGAAGAAGAAAAAGCAGAGTTACTCAGCCATTCCCAAGTGTGGAGTTTTCTATGACCAAATCTCTCTCCCGTGTGTTTATGAGGAATTTTTCTGCTCTATTCTTATGGAAGATGGGCCTTCTCACCCCGCCCTTCTCTCCTTGCTCGGGAGACTTCCCGAGGGACTGAGGGCTAAGGCTACCTTCAGACATAATGGTTATTTCCTTCGCTGTAAATTTATCTTACATGTGATCTTCTTTTTTAGGACTTCTTAAAAATTCAGGCTTTTAATAGTACAGAATGTCTCCAGCAAATTTTAAACCTAGCGCTAAACGTGGATTAAAATTATCTTCTTGCCTGGAGTTTACTGAGGAAATGTCACTCACTGTGTTCATCAACTGTTGCATTTTGGAGTTTTGGGAGCTCTTAGGAGACTGGCCAGCCTCCCAACAGGATGCGCTCTTCTTCCTGGCACTGTGGCTTCCCCGGCCATCCTTACACACAAGGTCCCCGGCCCAGATCACTCTGCAGGGCCTCAGACCTGCAGAGCCAGCCACGTCCTGGGTATCCCGAGTGCATCTTGTCCAAACCCAGCCCATCTTTGGTCTGCACCCCCATGGTCCATTCATCGTGTGGTGAAGAGCAGTCAATCCTCCATGACATTCAGGACCCTTTACCTCCAGAGCCCTGGTCTCTTCCTCACTCTCTATAATCCTCTGTCCCCTAGTCCGGACTTCTCTGCCTCTTACTCCCTTTCACGTGCCTTCCTTTTTTTCATTCCCAGTTCAGACCTTCATTTTTCTCCTTCCTGATCTGCTCTACCAGCCTGCTGACTAGTCTCTCTGCTTTCCCTCCTGCCTCTCTTTGGTCCTTCTGGAACATTCTTTTGTTACCTGGAGTGACCTGCAATGCTGGCCTGGGCTCCTCAGTCCTTGGTGTAGATCCTTCAAGGGCTCCTCTCATCCTCAGGATGAAGCCCTCACTCTTCCATGTGGGTGGCCCCCACCCTGGGCCTTCTGAGTCTGTCTGTCCAGTCCACATCAGTGCTCTCTTGGACCTGAACATCTGCCTGGGAGGCCCTTCCACACCTGCTTCCCACTTTATCCCTTGCTTCCTGCTCCTACTCAGGATGGGGTTTACATACAATATTCTGCAGGCCACCTTCCTTTGCCCCTGAGATTTTGGTCCTGACACTTACCTCACTGATAATATTTGTTGAGCATGTGCTATGGGCCAGAGACCCTAAGATAATTCTGTTCATGATACTTGGCTTCCTATGTGTCCATTTCCATTCTTGATGCCAGGCATATTTTAGGAATTTAGCAAAAATTGGCTGAAGGAGAAGATTCATGAATGATAGAATGTCTGCGGGGAAAAGAACTCATGCTTCCAAGGAAGCTGCTGGTTTGTGCTAAGGGTTTGAGAGAGCTCGGTTCTGCTAATCTTGAAGCTTTAGCCCAACAGATCTCCTGTTCCGAAGCACAATAGCATGAGTTGATTTGTTTTGTGGTAATTAAAAAGAATGGCAAGTTACTGAATTTTCCTTTTGATAATTTTGTTGGTTCAGGAGGTCAAGGTGGTATATATTTTGATTTTAAAGATGCTAGGATTTCTGCAGATAAAATACATACAAAGTGGATTATATTGTATAACCTGTTTTGTGTCTCAAGGAATTATTTACCTGTTTCTGAACCAGATATGCTATGAGTTCCTTGGTGGCAGAAATAGTGTCATCATAGCCTTTGTGACCCCTGTTCTAGCCTGCTTCTTGATGCCTTGTTAGATAATCAACAGATACTTGATGGAAAAAAAATGAACCAATGGAAGGGGAGCTCTGTCTTGGTCTTAGTGTTTCATGAGTGATTATAGGTGGCATATGCTTTCTATCGAGAACCGTGCATACAGGATCTGAAGATGTGAAGCGGCGAGACAGTAGTATTATGGTAAATGATGAAGTGTGATTTGGAGGGTTTTCATTTACTTTGGTTTTTGATATTCTCATGATCTCAACCACATTATCTTCTGTTTCCTGTGCCTTGCCTTGCCTTTCCCCATCTCCTTAAAAATCAGATTCCCGGGCGCCTGGGTGGCTCAGTGGGTTAAGCCACTGCCTTCGGCTCAGGTCATGATCTCGGGGTCCTGGGATCGAGTCCCACGTCAGGCTCTCTGCTCAGCAGGGGCCTGCTTCCCTCTCTCTCTCTCTGCCTGCCTCTCTATCTACTTGTGATCTCTCTCTGTGAAATAAATAAACAAAATCTTTTTAAAAAAAAATCAGATTCCCCTAAAACCATTCCTGTGCTAGTCTGGCCTGACTCATTTCTGGAGCCACTTCCCGCAGGCACACCGTCATCTCTGCCCCCAGTGCATTTTTGGCTCCTGGGTTGCCTGAAACACCACTGAGGCACCCTGATTGCCCCGCAATTAGAGCTCCCTCCCTTTCCCTTCCAGGTAACCCTTGCTTGGAGCTGGGCTTGAGCCTCCAGGGGCTTAAGCAGGGGATAAGTTTTAGATGTAGTAGGATAAGTAAGGGGTTGTTTTTGGAGGAAGGGACAAAACTGTTGCTTTTGAAGGCAGATTAGGAGCAATGAGTAGGAGTTATAGGAAAGTGGTTTTTGACTGAAGACAAACTCCAAGAACAGAGTTGGAAAATTAGTTTATTTTCCTTGCCAACATAAACTGATCGGTGGTGACTTTCTGGAGCATTCTTTTGAGGATTCTGAAGCCACATCCAGCATCAGCAGAAAAGAGTGCCACAACTGATTAGGGATGTCCGTCAACAGCCTGAGAGGTGGAGAACAAATAAGAATACTATATATGGTATTTGTTTATTCTGGGGGATCCTGGGGATTTTTGGAATGTTTGTTGATTTCAGACAGGTGGGTGGCAATTAATTTTCTAGCCACACAACACACTACTCTGCATTGGGAATGCTCCAAAAGAGAGCAGATGACCTGTTAGGATTATAAGGCTTGGGGCAGGTTGAGCTGGATGACCTCTTTAAGATTCTATGATTCTCAGTAAAATATAAAAAGCCGATGAGGGATGAAAGCAGAGCTTCTTGGCTCTTCTTCTGTGTGCTCTGTGTCAGTTGCTTTAAGATTTCCAGCTTATCACCGAGCTTATGTTGTCCTGGTTCAGCTTCAAAGAAGGCCATCTGTTTGCATGACACAGAGCCCAGCCAAGTCATTGAAAAGGAAGATGAACTGTCCGTAGTCATTAAGGGGCTGGTGTTCATGTTAATCTACAGAATTTCCAAGGACTAGCACAGCTGAGTAATGGTTTATAGCCAGGACTTCATATGTACATGGTGAGGTCAGGAGCACAGGAGGCAATGGTGGGTTTGCTGCTCCTCCAGAGCTTGAGGACCAGGAGCCAGGAAGGCTTACAGAAGCACTATGAGGTTGGGCTCAAGGGTCAAAGCAAGGTAGGGCTGGAGAAGCAGGTTGGTAGCCATGAGGAGAGTGCCTACAGGGCGGGCAACCCATTGCTGGCTTCCTGACTTTCCTTGGAATCTACTCACACTACCAACAGGGCCTAAATCGATTCTCTTCCCATGTGCATTTTCCTGCCTTACACCTTTTTCCATGTTTTCTTCCTATCTTTTCCAGCTCCACAGGTCTTAACTGGAGGGTGGCACAAAGATGAACCTCTCCAAGTTTTAGATTTCATTGCTTTTTGGCAGTTGGTGGTCCCAATTTTTCTATGGTCAGAGGCCTCAGTAAATAAAGATGGGCCAACTAGTTCATTCATTCATTCATGTGACTTGATTCCCTTATGAAGCATTTACTTTGGGGTAAGGCATTAAGGAGAGCAAGCTGAGAATTTAGTACGGGAAGGGATGTGCACGCTATGACAGGCAGAATTCTAAAACGACTTCTGTGATTATGATGCATGTGTGAATATCACGGAACTGTGATTAGATGAGATTACATGGCAAAGGTGAAAGGATTTTGCAGATGTAATTAAAGTCCCAAATGAGTTGAGTTTGAGTCCGTTTAAAGGGAGATGATCCTGGGTGGGATGAGCCTAAATAGGCGAACCCCTAAAACAGAGTCTAGAGGTCGGAGAACTCTCCCTTCTGCTGATCTTGAAGAAGCAAGCTGCCATGAGTTCTCCAGCTGCAAGGAAGTGAATGCTGCCAACAACCACATAAGCTTGGAAGGGGACCCCAAGCCTCAGATGGGACCACAGTCCCAGCTGACACCTTGATTGCAGCCTTGTGAGACCTTGAGCAGAGGACCCAGCTAAGCTGGGCTTGGATTCCTGCCGCATGGAAATTGTGAGATAATACGTGTTGTTTTAAGCTGCTAAGTTTGTGGTGGTTTGTTCTACAGCAGCAGAAAACAAATTTGATCACATACAAAGAAACACAATGCAAAGCCATCTGGTCATGCTAAAATTGGTACAAAATACCGTATCAACACACAAGAGGCAGAGGTCTCTGGTGGGGAGTTAGGGGAAGGTTTCATGAGGTCACCAACTTCTTATTTTCTATGTTGGCTTTTTAGGCAAACATGTTATCCATTCAAGCTGCATTACCCTCTGTGCCCCTTTTGCTGCTTGTGTGTTATCCTCTCCTGTGGTCTGCTCCAACCCCTCACTTGGTCATGGTCATTCCTTTGGGGCTCTCAATTTTGGTGATGTCCATACCCATTCAAGTGAAGAGCTCTCTGTTGTACTCAAGTGAGTTTCTAAAGAAGGTGATGCAGAAAAAAAAAATCAGTATTTGCAGGATGACAGTGTCATGAGAAAACACGGTGGTCTTGTTAAGATTGGGCTGACTTTCAGGAGAAAAAAAGAAAATCCCAAAGCAGTCACTTGGGTCATCTGAGAGTGATCCTGCTGCTGATGTCTGACGTGGGTGATTGGGGCATAAGGGCTCTGGGGCAAGCCTTGCTCCTCTGCAAAGATAGTTTTGGCCCTTCTTTCCCTGTATCCACACCATTTGCTCCTTCACGTGTTCACACATCTGGCACGTGTCTTGTGCAGAGAACTGCAGTGGGGGTGGGGGAGGGCTCCAGCCGAGGCCCCTCACCACAAGGAACTTGGCAGTGGCCTTAGGATAAGAGCCATCGAGTAAGGATGGATATACAAAAAAACACTGTATTAAGTTAGGTTTTGGATGAAAATCCTGGAATCATCATGTTTTCTTTCCTCAACTTTGCTTGCATCAGCATTATGTTTCCAAAGGTGGTTGATAAATTGTCAGTAGTTCAGTCCTATACGATCCATTTCAGAGACACAGGAAACTGTTTTTCCTACCATTTTTCCTTCTTCTTGCTCAGTTGTTCAAGACGTTTGCTTTTCATAATTCAGCTTTTCATTTTTTTACAGAATCAGCGTACTGGATCAAGTTTCATGAGAATTTCATAAGACATGAAATGTCCTTGAATCAACTATTTTCATGTACACCAAACATAGCACAAAGGTTTTTAGGCATTATTGGGCCTGAAAATAAATACATAAGTGAATGGTTTTGTTTCTGAATTCAATGTGGATTAACGAATCCCTGTTCTATCAGTTTTACTCCCAACGGGAAAGGTGTTTGCAACCAAAAATGGCTAACAGTTTTGTAAATTATAGTTGAGACAATAACAACCTTCCAGGCATGTTGTGTGGCACAGTCACTTCCCCATCTGCTTGGACAAGCAGGTATTTGTGGAGGCCGCATCTGGATTCTGTGGCTCCAGGGAAGGGAACAGTGGCTGACCGGCTGGGGGCATTTTCCAGCCAAAGCGCCTTCCCTCTCTTCCCGTGGGAGAGCTGGGCCTGGCCAACATGTGAGCAGCGGTTGCTGTTACACTCCTTCAGTGAAGGGGAGAGGTGTATCATCGTCTGAGTCATCTGGTCTAAATGAGGTTTTCTGACTAGCACTAAGAAATAAATATAATCACTCATAAAAAGGGATTTATTTAAAAGGTACTGAACGTACACGGAGTGTTCTCGAATCTGCCCACTCTTGAGAGAGGGTAACCATGCAACCTGTCTTGTAACCTAATGGACTGCTTGAGTAGATGGACTCGTGCTCCCCTCTTCATTCTTCGGGTTGGCAGGGTACTACTGGGGGAAAGAGTTTGGGGCTATTTTTCCCCATGCAGCTGGTACTGAGTGGTGGTCAAGCCACGGTCCCCATCAGCATTTGGGTCTTCTGGCATGTGAGTGCAGTGGGGTCTCCTGAAAGTTGCCCCATGATCCCCTTGAGGCCATGTTCCTTTTCCTGGCACATGGCCATGGAAGGGAGAGCATATTCATATCACCAAGTGGGGAAGGTAGACCCCGCTCTGACTCTGAGATGGGGCATACATAGACTGGACTCCAGAAGTGTCTGCTTTTACTGGGCTCTTGACCTCTTTGCTTTGTGCATGCTGACCCTTCTTTCTGCCTCCCCACGCTCCTTGGCTTACTGCAAGCTCCCTCTTTACCCACTGACACCTGTTCCATGACCCACCCCCTTCTGTGATGCCTTCTGGGGAGCTCTCCCTAAATCTGTCCATGAGTATGGCCTTCTTACCTCATAGAATATTTATAACCATTTGTCCCCTTGTCCTTCCCCACCACGGGCAGGGTCTTCCTTAAGAAGCAGACACTCTTTCCTGCTCGTATCCCTGTCCCACTCGGAGCAGGCACCTCATACAGTGCCTGGTGTCTGTGAGGCCCTTCATCAAAGAAAGGCTGGTGACCAGATGATGTTGGGGGAGAGCAAATCTGTATCAAGGATAAGGTAGAGAGTCCTAGAATCAAAACCTAGGAAAACAGAAAGACCCACAAAAGATAAATGTGGAGGGGCACTTGGGTGGCTCAGTGGGTTAAGCCTCTGCCTTCGGGTCAGGTCATGATTTCAAGGTCTTGGGATTGAGCCCCGTGTCGGGCTCTCTGCTCAGCGGGGTGCCTGCTTTCCCCTCTCTCTCTGCCTGCCTCTCTGCCTGCTTGTGATCTCTCTCTCTCTCTGTCAGATAAATAAATAAAATCTTTCAAAAAAAATATAAATATGGCTGGGGCACCGAGGGGGCTCATTTGGTTGACAATCCAGCTCTTGATTTTGGCTCAGGTCATGATCTTGGCGATGTGGGATCAGGCTCCAGGCTCAGCGCGAGTCTGCTTGTCCCTCTCCCTCTGCTCCTTCCCCAGTGCCCACGTGTGCTTGCTCCCTCTCTCCCCCAAATAAATGAGTAAATAAAATCTTAGAAAAGATGAATGTGGTTCTAGCCAAAACCCTCTATGCACATGTGGACAGTTAGATGGCACCTTGGGATTCTTGGCTTGGCCCATTTAGGCTATGGTGTTAGGTACCAATGGCCATCTGGAATGATGAGCCCTGTTCTGGGTATTTGGGATGGTTTGCTGGGAACAGAGCACTCTGCATTCCTGACTGGAGCCTTGTGCTTCTAAGGAGTAAAGTCTTCCTTTTGGAGCTCACTGTGTTCTTCCTCTACGGAGGGCACAGGGCTTAGAGAGGCAGAGGGTAGTTGCAGAACGTCCTGGCCTCTCCTCCTCAAGGTGACCAGCTTTCTAGCCTGGGTGTCTAAGCTGGCATCCCCGGTCTCTCTGGGGAAGCTCACCCCGGTGGTCCTCGTGGTGCTGGGGGAGCTCATTTACTGCGTGTTGGCACAGCCATTACCATGCACGCTGCTGTATGCCGTTAGTTACTGTTAGACTCTGTAAGGTATTAGCAAAGGAGCAGGGCTGTTCTGCTCTGCAAAAGCTGACTTCATTGCCCAGCTTCTGCCCTTTTGGAAGGCTGGACGTGCACACATTCCCACGTGTTTTTCTGCACCAGCGTGTCGTGCCACATCCTCGTTTGCCTTGCTTCCCTCATGCTCTGAACCCTGCTCGTGGCTCAGCGTCAGCTGGACAGAATGCTACACATCGAGTCCGCAGTGGGGTGAGGTGTGGACCGGGGGTGACCCCAAGCCTATGGCACTGTCATTTGTGGTAAAGAGGGGCTCTGGAGGCAGACTTCTCACTTGTACTTTTAGAAGTTGATGTGGCTCTTGGCTACGCAAGCTGGCTTTCGATGTTGCTTCCCCTGCAAGAGCCAAACACTCTGGTGTTAGCTCTGAATATGCTTTTGAAGGACGTTCCTATGGCAGTTCTGGGAACGTGGCAGCATTCACAGACAGGGGGGTTTAAGTTTCAATTGCTTTATCAGAGCGATAGACTTGGACGTGTGATTTTGTCTGCTGAGTGCTGGCATTAGCCCTGACGCAGCAGCCATGTCTTTTCCTGATAGACAGATGATTAAGATTTGGAAGTGGTCTGCTTTGGCCACTGTATGTTTCCCAGGGTGAGAGCCTTCACTGAAGAAGTGCATCTTGCTTTCTGATATTTCCTTTCACAGAGACACCGAAGAGACACTGGGGGGACTATTTTCATATCACTTGTATTTTAAAGACGTAAAAAGCCCGAGGCGTCCTAAAGACTGAGAAGCCCGGGTAGTTCGGAGCAGGAGCCCGTCACCCAACACTCGAAGTTACATCTCTGACGAGTTTCTGCGAAAGGCTCTATAGCAGAAGGTGCTACAAGGATTGGCTGGGTTCCAGGGGCGTCGTTCTTGACCTTGAGGGCCTCTGCTTCTTGAGAGACACCAGCCTCCCTGTGTGGGAGGTTTGGCGACGTGGGGGTGAGAGACAGGACCTAAGCCTTGCAGTGTCTTTTCCTGTATCCACCAAAGGTGCAGAGGGACCTCTGCTGGGGCCTGGTTCCCCCTACCCCAGGGGAGCACTAGGCTATCTGTGCAGGGAGGAGGGGGCATGTGGGCAGGACGGGAGACTTGGGATCTTGAGGATGGGGTCTATTTAAGGTAGAAGACTACCTATATTCTCCTCTGTTCATTGCTTCCCTTGTCAGTCATAGTTGTAACTGAAATTATTTTGAAATATATCAGACTTAGGAAAAGGCATAAAGAATAATACAGGTGGATGCAGGGGTGCCCCCCTGCTCAGCCAGAAACATTAGCAATGCACAGTTTAGCAGCTCCTGGCCGCAGTGTAAGTTAGTACCTCCTCCCAAACTTGCTCGCTCTTGCTTCTTGCTTCTCTTCACAGCATACTGTGTCCTCCTACAGGTGTTACTTGGTGGGGGTTTATTTTCTCGGTCTCCACAGTGGGGCAGGGGATTCACCCATTTTACTCAATCACATGTCCCCACGGCCTCAAACAGCTCCCGGCACAGAGTCTCATGCTTGTGGGTGCTTGTTGGAAGGAGGAACTAGAGCGATGTGAGATTTATGCAACTGCCAACGCGGCCCGCATCTGTCCCTTTGCACTACTTGAAAATACTCCAATGCATCGATGGTCATTCTGGTTCTCAGGTGCTCCACACCTAGATTGTGTTCAGTGTTTTTGGAATTGTAGACAGTGGAACATGCACATTCTTGCAACTTCGTGTGAATTTCTCTGGGGTGCACGCAGAGGAGTGGACTTACTGGCTGTTTTGCAGCCCGGGTCCGAAGCACGATGATGGCACACAGCCACCTTCCATCCTCTGCGGGCTGCTTCTCAGTTGGTGAGGCTTTGGTTCTGAGTCTCCTTCCCCCTCAGGCTCCTGGGGTGGGGGACCATGTGACCTAGAGGGCTGGGGACGCCGGTACCAGTGTCTTTGGGCTGGGAAGAGACTTTTCCTTGGCCCATTTCCAGCGGCCATTTGGGCCTTGTCTCTGTGACGGTGCCTGTCCTAGTTAAGCGTCCCATCCAGAGCTGGCCTGCCTGGACACAGGGTATGAGAGCCAGAAGATGCCTTAGAAGCCTCCTGGTCAGGCCTCCCCATTGCACCCAGAGAGAAACTGAGTTTGGAGGGCTGAAGTGACTTGCCAACAGCCTCCCAGCTGCACAGTGTCTGAGCTGGGGGAGTCAGACAGCAGGGTGCTTTCCACAGTGTTGACAACAGGCCGGACACTGTGTGCAAACAGCAGCCTCCCTCGTGCCTCCATGTGTCTTTGCCCCACCCCCTGCCCCATGCAGGCCAGCACTCCTCCCTTCCACCTTCCCTCCCCTTGCTGACCCTTCACCTGTTTTCTCTTCGGCGATCCTGCTTCCACAGCTCGTCCTGTTGCCTTTTATTTCCACCAGGACTCTTCTTTCAGCACTCCTGCTCACTCCTGTCCCATGACACTCTGGCTGTGGGGACCCTTCCCCCTCCCGTGTGGGCACCAGCTCCCTGCCCCCACTTTTGAGAAACATTCCTTGCATCCTCTTTAGGAGGGACAGACTAACCCCAGGACTCATTTGCTGCCCCTCAGATGACATGAACTCCTTGGCCCAAAAAGAGCCTATTTGATATTAAAAAATTGTACCTCGAAAGCTTTTGTCTTGCAGTCAAACTTAGAGGAACAGGTTAAAACCAACTGAAGTCAGGACAAATGTCTCCAAAATGCAAGTCTCTGGGTTGCCTCCTCATGCAACTGCTGCTCCACATCTTTGGCTGTCCACAGCCTGCCATCCCCTTGGTGTCAGAGTTCCCAGACCAGAGATGTGTGCCCGCAGGCCGGCCCCTCCCTGGTTCTCCAGGCATGGGGGTGCGGGTCCCATGCTGCCCTGCCCAGCACTCTGGGCTCCCGGGGGACATCTCACCAGGCTGTGCACTTTCTTGAGGTTGGTCTTTCCACCCTCTTCCTCTGCCCTCACCCACAGCCTCAGCCGTGCTGCTTCGCCCTTGGCCTCTGGAAAAATCTCCCTACCATGCGGGTTTTATGTCTTCATTGGAGGAAAATCCAGAGTTCCTCCCATGCCCTAAATCATGCCCCTGAATGTATGTTCTCCATCACTGTAACTGGAGACACAGCGAGGCTGTGCAGTTTTAAGGCCTGAAGTCAGCTCGAGTGTGGAGTGTCTCATTTTTCAGCAGGTCTGCAGTGTGCGCACAGGAGCGAGCACCACGGTCCAGAAAGTCTTCAGTCTTGGTCTGTGTGTTTGAGAGCCTCCAGGGCACTCCCTCTCTTCTTCCTCCAGCCCCGTCCCTCCAGTCCCACCCTCTGCGGAAGATAGGGTGGATGGCAGGATGGCCCATGGTGTAGGCTCCTCCTGTGAGGCTGGCCGGCCGAGGCATCTTTGGGGTGACATGGCTGGTGGAAGGGGCTCCATGACTGGTTCTCAGCCTGGCCAACGGTGAATTTCCTTCACGGCCAGAGGCATTTCTAGGACTCCCACCTGCACTGCTCTTGGTGTGAGACTGGAAACTTGGTCCCAAGAACCTCTGTGTGTCGTCTTCAGATCCTCTCTGACTCCTGTTTGGATAAGGATATATGGTTTTTCATGTATTACTCCACAAATCTTGCGGTCCCTCTGAGTGCCCCATCTCCTCTTTAACCGCAGAGTCTTAAGTTTGTTCTGTTTTATATTCCAGGCTTGTGTGTAAGCATTCTCTTGAAAAAGGTTCTGTTAGAACAATTAAAGGTCAGAGACTACTGTTAGAGGAGAAGAATGGAGTGTTTCATCCTGTCATTCAAGGCTTTCTGTAATGCGTCTCCAACCAGATGGTCATCTCACCACCCCCAGCACGGTGCCTGCTTGGTGGTCCTCCCAGCTGGGCTCCCTGTGCTGGTGGTAGGGGGAGCTTTGTAAGGGCACCCCCTGTGTGATGTTGACCCATGTGTCCTCTGTAGGGTTGTCCCTCCTGCCCAAGTACTGTCTTTTAGGATCTTGGTCCCTGCCTGTGCAGAACTGGGCTCTGGAGCATTCACAGTCCTTGCCCCTGTTGGGGACCTCCCTGCCCATTTCTCCATTCCCAGAGCCTGGACCCCAGCTCCAGGGAGGAGAGGCTGCGCACATTCCCAGAAACAGCCACCTTTGCAGTGACCTCTCTGTTACCACGTCACTGTTGCTGTCTGGAGCTACTCAGGAGCCCTGCATGTTTAGTCATCATGCCCACAGGCTCACAATGCCAGAGGAAGAGGGAAGGACTGGGAGAAAGATGAGAGAGGGAGGGAGAGCAGAAAGCTCCATTTGAAGTCCAGGCCCGGGGCCCCATTGTTTCACTCATTGTAGAGAAAGAATTAAACATGTTCTTCTGTTCTCATTCGGCCTGCCATTGGTTCAAGGAGGCTGCGTCTTCATCAGCCAGCCTGGGTGTTGAGTAGTGAGGAGGCAGTTCTTTCTGTGGTGCTGACATTCATTCATAGACCTTCACTGACCGCCAGCTGAGGGCTGTGCCTGGAGATAAGGAAGTAAGATAGAGCCCCCACCTTGCTGTCTGGCTGGGAAAACAGATACAAGCTGGCCATCTCGTTCCCAGGGTGTCAGTGCTGACACAGCAGAATCCCCAGGGCTGTGGGGGGGCGGCGCTGTGGTGGGGGGAACTCCCCATGGTTCCCTGGGTGGCAACTGTCCCAGCCAAGAGGCGGTCACGGAGCTAGTATATAGAATGGTGGACTGGGGAGGGAGGAATTTATGATTATGATTGGCAAAGGAACAGGACAATAAAAACACGAGGGCAAGGGACAGCATAACGCCTGCCAAAAGCTTCCAGCTGCCGGGTGTGTGGTGAGGGCAGGTGTGAGTCAGGAGTGAGTAGCGTGGAGGCGGGAGGGGTGGCAGAGCCCGCTGGTGCTGCGAGCAGGACTCAGACATCCAGCAGTGGGCGGGAATTCAAAGGGTCTGGGTGGGAGGGGTTCCCGACGTGGACTGGGGACATCTCTTTGGGACCAGGTAGTAGAATGGTGGGGGAGGGGGGCAGCACCAGTGTGGAGAGAAGTGAGAGAGGAGAAGATCCTGACCCAAGCAGAGGGGTGAGGGGAGCAGCTCCATATCCCAAACAAGACGTAGAAGCATCCGTGTTTACTGCTGGGTGACTTGAGGGTGCCAGAGGCATCAGGGGACTAATGGGTGCCCAGCCAGAGTAATAAGGCACGTGATGACATTAGGAAATGAGTCAAGGTAGTCGGAGGAGCAGTTTGAGGCCAGTGTTTGGGTTGGAGCACCTGGTGGACATTTACGTGGAACTGCCAGCCGTCAGGTGGGTACCCGAGTCTAAAACTGAAGAGAGAGGTGGGACAGGTCGGACAGGCCTGGTGGCATCAAGGTTACCTAGGTGATGGAGAGGCAGCTACCAGACCTCCCAGCCGGGGTCTAGAACCACAGTGGGCTGCCACCGCCTCCGTCCTGAGGACTGATGGGGACAGGCGTGAGACTGATGTAGCACAGGGCCTGCCGAAATCATCCTCAGGCCCAAGTGTGAACAGGAAGTGCGTGTACAGTGCTCTACAGTGAGAGCTGGGGCCAAGGGCACAGCTTGGAGGCTCCAGCCCTAGGGGGCAAGGAGAAAGCAGATGCTGTGAGGGAGCAGGAAGGAAATGGTGAGAGAGGCAGGAGGAGACTCAGGATGGGGTTGTCGTGGCCGCCTGTGGGCAGATGCCTGGGGTCACCGGGGTGTGGGAGAGAATGGGCCTCTATTCTGGGTACTTGAGGTCACAGATGGGAATGCTGGTGCTTCATCAAAGGAAACTGAAACACTCAGGAGACCTGAGGGCTTGAGTTGGGCACCTTGCAAAACGTAGACAGCCAGATATGACTGTCAGGAACTCAAAATTCTCAAAGGGCTAGTTTCTTCCTCTCTAAATGGGATAGCACATGTATTTCCTTTATAGCTTGCTATCGGGTTGAGAGAAGGCAGGCGTGTGATGCACTGAATTCATCCCAGCACCTAGTGAGGGCTGTAGAGAAGCCCACTATACTCCTGGCATGTCTGGTGGAAGGGACAGGCCGGGGACAGAAGATAGATCTCTGGCCACGTCTCAGAGGCTGGCCTGCCTTTTCTCAGATGTTTACAAAGTGCCTGTTCTTCTGGGGGCCGGCTGTGGGACCACCCTGTCCAGAAGTGTTTGTCTTCAGGTAGACCATTAGCGGTGGCTGCATGGGGTCGCAGGGACGGAACTCAGGGCTGTGACCTATTGTTACACGCTCAGGGGCTCCTGCAAAGTTCTGAGGGTCTTGTTGTTGGTCTTCAGATGATGTCACAAGGAATGAAACTGATAATGATAAAGGTGAATGAGACTGAGCATTTGGTGGCCAGCCCCCTTCCAGAGGTCTACTAGGAAGACGACCTGCTGTCGTAGTTACTGAGAGAACCGTGGCGGTGTCTGGACTACCCTCTGGGGACGGTGGAGGCTTCCAGAGGGGCATACAGAGGACAGGAGTGGGGGAGGGGAAATCTGAACAGTGTGATCTCTAAAATGCCTTTATTTCATTGAGAAATAGGTTCCCCCTTAGTGTTAAGAACACCAAGATTACAGGGTCCTTGGAATTAACTTTCCTCCGTGACTGGTGGGTCTCCTACCTCCAGTGAAGGAACTTAACACTCCTGGAGTGGTGAAAACCCAGTTTGGGACATTTTTGAGGACCGGAGTCCCTCCTTCCTGGAGTCTGTGCCTTCATGGTGTCCTCCTCTTGGCCCTGGATGTAACACAGGCAGCCACTTGAATCCCCTATCTGGTGGCAGCCCTTCAGATGTCCAGAGACAGCGGCCACAGTACTGTCGTCTGCAATCCTCCAGGCCGCAGGAGCAGACGGAGCCGCAGCTAAGTCAGGGAGTGCGTGCGCTCTCCACCTGCGCTCGCCACCGAGCTGCCGCTTCCACGGGGCGAAAGGCAGGCAGCCTTTCATGGCCAGCAGTTGGAGACAGGGCAGGCCTCATACCCCAGGGTGATGGGAGGAAGGGACATTCCAGCAGCTGACCCTGAGAGGGATCGGTGTCCACCCAGGATGACCATCAGAGATGGAATTTTAGGGGCGCCTGGATGGCTCAGTCAGTTGAACATCTGCCGCTGGCTCAGGTCAAGATCTGAGGGTCCTGGGATCAAGCCCTGCATAGGGCTCCCTGCTTAGCAGGGAGTCAGCATCTCCCTCTCCCTCGGCCCCTCCCCCTACTTGTGCTTTCTCTCTCGCTCACTCACTCTCTCTCAAATAAAACCTTAAAAAGAATAAAAAGGAAGAACGAGAGTGGTGGCATTTTGTTAGTATGCTTTAGAAACGCGGCATCTGCCTATCTGGTTGCCTTCGGTTTTTATTGTTGACCAGTACCTTTGAAGTTACCCCAAGTACCTTCACTGTTACCCTGTTTTTAAAGCTCCATTAGGCCAGGTGGTTCCTAAGACACCTCCCAGGATGAGAGAGGGGCTTGTTTCCCTGGTGCTAATTTGCAAACTCCAAGGTCTAGCTTTTATTTGACTGTAAAATTTGCTGTCCTTAGAAGGCCCTTCAAAACACCGGGGACCATCTGTTCAAGTTTACCCGCCATAGGGGCGGGGAGGCCCGGAGACCCTACTGGGCCACTGGGCCGCTTTGATGTCTTTATCATGTTTTTCTTCTTGGGTTTTTGTTTTACAAACTTGCCCCATTTGCTCCTTCCAACTGTACTTCACTGCTCCCCTAGGAAGCCCATGTTTTCAGATTGAAAACTATCAGTGTTACAAACAAAACTTAGCCATTACCAAAGCAGACTGGCCCGTGATACTGGGCTGTGAGCTAATAGGCAAGGCTCAGTAAATTGGTGAAGTATGCTACACGTGCAGTTTTCAATCTCCGGGAGTGAAAACTGTGTGCTGTAGGCTAGAGACCTTATCCCGGATGAGAAGAGCCAGAATGGGTCCCTGGACCGGGGTTCTCAACCTGCCTCCCCCAGAGCCTGCAAGGCCAGGCTTGACGTCTGGCCGGCAGAAGCCACTCTCCAGCTGGCTGCTTCCTCTCCCTCCCCATGCTTTGCTCTTCTCCCTACCACAACCACTTTTTTGGGTTAATCTGATGCCTTTCTCCCTACCACAACCACTTTTTTGGGTTAATCTGAGGGCTGAATACTTGAAGGTCATCAGAAGTAAAAATGTAGGTCAGTGAGGCATGCATGCATTTAGCTGGAATCAGTTTAATCAGGTTTGGTTTGATTTCCCTTTGTCTGAAAACAGAAGGGCCCTTAGGAAAAGTCTGGGTTAGAGATAGTTCAACATATTGTACTTGTGGGTCGCCTGGGTGGCTCAGCTGGTTAAGCCTCTCACTCTTGATTGTAGCTCAGGTCATGATCTCAGGGTTATGAGGTCAAGCCCTGCATGGGGCTCTCTGTGCTGGATTTGGAGCCTGCTGAAGATTCTCTCTAAAAATGTATGCAGGAATGAATGTACTTGTTACTTTTTAAGTTAGAGTCCCTTAGGCACATTGAGTGCTGCTTAATTATGCTGTAGGGAAAGGGTAATGACTTAAAATTCATACATTTTGTTCTTTTGATAACCTTAACAGTATTTCAGACTTCTTTTTTGCTATTTATTTATATTATTAATTCGTGCCAGAGATAGCCAGCTTTTTCTGTATGGGGCCAGGAAGAAGATATTTTAGGCACTGCAGACCAAGAGACAAAATATTGCCTCTTGGATACTGAGAACATTGAATAGGCACTTCTGTGATAATGGAGAAAGCAAATATTTACAGACTTTTTACTAAGTTCAGATATAATCAATGAGTACAGTGTTCTTATCACTCAGGTCTACTAATGATACAAATAGAATTTTGGTTTAACTGAGGTTAAAAACCAGTGTTTTCTATCATCAGATTGGCCATGTTTCTCTGCACAAAACTGTTCTTAGCTTGCAGGCTGTTCAAAAGCAGGTGGCGTCCTGGATTTGGCCCATGGGCTGTCGTTGGCCGACTTTGATTTATACAGATGATTTGCTTTGAAAGTTCTTCCCTTTTCCTCATGAATGGGGTCACGGTAACTAACTGTCTGGCCTTACACACAAATACAGTTTTGTCAAAACTGAATGGACTTTAAATGCTTAGGACACTTTGATTGTAAACCATTGCTCTGTGTGTTTGTATAACTTTACAAATAAGTCCTGGTGACTTCGCATCGTAAAGAAAAACGGATTGCAGGCAGTCAGTGCCCCGCTGGGCCCCCTTAGACGCTTTGGAGTGGGCTTGGACAGGGGTCCCTCCCGGACCTCTTTCTCCTGTATGCACAGTCGGCTCCCTGCGGGTTTGCTCTGTCTAGGCCTGGTGCTGGCCCTGCGTGCACCTCTGTGACTGCAGCCACCGGCCTGAGAAGCTGTCCGGAGCATGGACTCCCTGATGGAGGCAGAGAGAGTCTGCGTAGCATACTGGTGGGGATCAAAGCAGCAGGAGGAGGGAAGGCCTTGTTCCCACACACCTAGCTGCTTTTTGCTGCGTAGAGACAGCATCACACCGGGCCAGGCGGGACACACGAATTCTGCTAGCGATCCTGGCCCCAACACAAATGCCCAGAAATATTCCCTTTTTCCCCTTAGTTCAGCTAAAATAGTGTAATTTTTCATATGGTATCTTTTCTAGAAATAACAATAAAAAAGAAAAGAAAAACAAAAGTAGAGAAAGGGAAACTTAGAGAATCCGAGAGGGGCTTGATTAAAATGTTTACCCATGACTAAAATCTGACATGGCCTTGGTTTCCCCGAAGGACAGGCCCCTCACCCTCCTTCACCTGCCTTGTTTTAAAGCCAACTTTTCTGTTCACCCTGCCTGCTTGCGATGTTGGGGTTAGCCTCCATGTTGCCTTGGGTTTGTTGGGTCCTTTGGGTGGTCAGGCTGGCTTGTCTTCACTGTTGATACAAGATCAACTCCCCTTCCCCACCCCCTTCTTGCTTTTGCTTCAGGGAGGGGGCTCTGGCCTTTGAGGTCTTTGGAAACTCCCCATCATTCACACTTGCTGTGGGCCAAGGACTCCAAGGGCTCCAGCTTTCTTGGCATCCCCATTTTCATCATGTCAAACTGTTGCTCTAGGTTTCTTTCTCCACTGTTACATCTCGTCTCCTCCTTGTGGTCACCATGCTATTCTCAGATGAGGAGCTGAGACATGTACCTCCTTCTGGCAGTGGGAGTGTCCCTCCCCCAGGAGTTAGTGGAGGCCACACGGGGAAACCAGACATTTACGCCTATCAGGTGGAAGTGAACGGCTTCCCCTTCTCCCTGTTGGGGTTGAAGACCAAGTGGATAGTTAGGACTTTTACTGCTATTCCGTTGAAACAAGGCAAAGAAAATGACCAGAGACGGAGAAGGATATTATCTAAGGATGAGAAGCTTGGTATACCCGGAAGGCACGGCAGTCCTAAATGTCCATGCAAGAAACAACAGAGCTATGGAAGAAGTGAAGCAAAAACTGGTAAAACTGAAGGGAAAAATGACAATCTGTGGTTAGCATGAGACCTGATTACCCTTTCCTCAACAATCAATTGAACAAATAGAAATCAGCAAGGATACAGAAGATTACAGTAATATCGTCAAACATTTACAGTGCACTTCAACCAGGAAGAGCAGCATATAGAAGCTTTTCAACAGCCTATGAAATGTACAGCAGGATAGACCGTGGACAGAGTCGTAAATCAAACTCAACAAACTTACAGGAAGTGAAGCCAGACGGACGGTGTTCTCCTAACTGGAATGGAATCAGACTAGAATTCAGTGACCGAGGGATAGCAGGAGAATCTCCAAAGCCTTGGAAACTGAACAACACCCTTCTACATGGGCCGCGGATCACAGGCAAGTCTCGAGGGAAATAAAAATAATACGTTCTGGATTGAGTAAAAATGAAACTGCAGATCTTAAAACCTGTGGGTTGTAAGAAACACAGGGTGAAAGGGAAAGTTGTAGAACACCTGTTGATGTTAGAAAGGAAGAAGAGTCTCTGATGAATACCCTGTGTTCCCACCTCCAGAAACTTGAGCAAAATGAACATAAAACAAGCAGAAGGAAGGAAATAATAAGAAAATTGAGTAGACAAGTTGTCCTTCGGTAGGTGAGTAGTTACACGGTCTATGGTGCGTCCCTATTGTGGCATACAGCTCAGCAATTCCAAAAAAAAAAAAAAAAAAAGAATGCCATGGGCACATACCATTCGGATGGATCTCAAAGGCATTACACTGA
Organism: Meles meles; assembly: GCF_922984935.1. Lineage (NCBI taxonomy): Eukaryota > Metazoa > Chordata > Mammalia > Carnivora > Mustelidae > Meles > Meles meles. The sequence continues at coordinate 59,749,979 of NC_060077.1, forward strand.
CTATAGAAAGCCAATCTTTGGGGTCCCTGGGGGGCTCAGTCAGTTAAGCATCTACCTTCGGCTCAGGTCATGATCCCAAGCCCCACATCGGGAATCCCTACTCAGCAGGGAGCCTGCTGCTTCCCCTATTTGTGCCCTCTCTCTCTGTCAAATAAATAAATAAAATCTTAAAAAAAAAAAGCACCAGTCCTAAAAGTTAACACATTGTATGTAATATTCTCGAAACAATACTCTTACCAAGATGAAAGATGGAGTTGGAGATGCTGGTGTTGGGGTAAGGGTGTGAAAGCATCCGTGTGGGGGGGTGCCCAAGGGGATCTTTGCAGGAATGGAGTAGTTCTTTATCCCGACCCTGGTGGCAGTACACACATCTGCACATGTGATAAAATGATATGGGACTCCACACACATCATACCCACGGGACACCCATGGCTTTGATGTTGCACTATAGTTACAGAGAATATAACCATTGGGGGAAGCTGGTGAAGAGTATCTGTACTACCTTTGTAATTTTCTGGGTATTTCTATTTCAGAATAAAAAGTTAAGAGCAAGAAAGAGCAGTGGGCTTGATCTGTGACTTAGCTGTTCTAATAGGCCCCTCCTTGCCGCCCACCTGGTGCCCAAACCACCCACAAGCAGTGTAGGCCGCTGCATCGATGAATTTGTCGTGTCCGATAAAGGGACACCACCATCTTCAGGCTGTCAGTACTGATGAGGCCTATCTTGAGGCTGGCTGGAATCCAGGACCTGAGGAGCAGTTGAGGGAACCCAGACAAGGCTTGCCAGTGGAGAGCCTGCTGGGACTTGATTTGAATGGGTCACAGATACAGAAGACACAGAGTTGTGCTGTGGGTAGGCCCTGAGGCCAGATCTCCTGCCAGGGACTGGGTGGTGTGTATCTGGAATGGGATTGGGGCTCAGTGTAAGGAAACCTGGTCACTGGCCAGAGAAGTAGACAGGCTCCAGCTCTCCCACTACTCAAACAACTCTGCTGGTGAGCAGAGGCTCAGGGAGCATCTGCCAGCAATGCTGTCCAGGTGGTGACAGTGGTGGCAAAAATGAGGACTCCATGGCGTCTTTCCATGCACACCAAGGCTCTGGGTCACGTTGTGAATAATGAAATCCATCACTGGTGGCTGGAATCAGGGGTGACCAAATGTTCAAATGGGTCATGGATCTATCTCCACTAGGCTGAGAAAATCAAAGCATAATTTTCTGGGATTATTTTTGGTCCCATTGGGATACTGGCTCCAGAGTAGGAACGTCTGGATTCATTGAGGGTGAGGTGCTTGTTAATGGATCCCAAGAACAGAGAGCAATAGCGAATCAAAACAGGCCGATCTTGGGCAGAGGCCTAGTTCTGATGGGTGGTGATGGAGGTGCAGCTGTATACATCTCTGTGAAGCTTGGACCTCAACAAAGAGAAGCCCTGCAGAAAGTTCTCTGCTGCCTCTGGCTTCATATAGCCTACATTTAAATAATAAGCCCTTTCATTATGTTGCTCCAACAAGCACGCTTTTCACAGATCAAAGCAGATTCCTCGATGACACACACAGGACTGCAGGCATGGGGTGGAGTTGGCCCCAAAATGTTAGGTAGGTTTGTAGGGCCCCTGAGAAAGGAAGAATATTCTGCATCTCCAATACGTCCAATCTGGCCAGATTCCAGGGATAGTGGTGAAGATGTGAGTCCGAGGCAACCGTATCCAATGCTATTTGCATTTGTCGGTGCACAGAGCAGTCGAGTATACTCTCCATCAACATTTCTTCTTTTCAGAATAACTCCCAGAACTGCAAAGACCCCAAGTGTAGGTAGATCATGTGTGGCTTGAGCAGGCACCCTCATAGCAGAATTTGGGGTTACTGGAGGTAGGGCTTTCATAGACTGGTGCACTTGGGCAGAAGGATGTTCATGGTGCCAGTTCGACCTGGAGACTTGGTGGGTCTTGCTGATTAAATCAAGTTAATATGTCTGAGATAATGTATTTGACGTTGCTCTGTCCAGGCCTGCTCTGCCCTGAGTTCTCTTTACTGAGTTGTATGCAAGGATCTAAGCAGGCATAAGGGAGGGGAGCTGGAGGGAGTGCAGAAGGAAGGAGAATTGTACGAAGTAAGGACAGGAAGGCCTGGCTGGCTGGAGAGCACCTTTCAGGGAAGGAGTTGGAAGTGTCCTCATCCCAAATCCTGCCCCCTGGTCACTCTGTCTGGCATTTCTGTCACCAGGCCCCACATCAGTGCACAGCACACTTAATCCTGTGCGCCTTCCCTTGGCCTCTCTGTCCCCCCACCCTCTTCAAGGCTATCTTGTCCTTACCAAAAGGAAGCGTGTTTCGTTCTGTTTGGTTTCTTTTCCTGTTAATGCTGCTCTTCCGAAGGAGATTATTGTAGGAAATGTTGCTGTGAGTGGATTGTTTTGCTTTCCATTTTAGCAGTCAGAAATCTGAAACAAGATAGAGATGTATGTGTGTTTATTCATTCCAAGTAACACGGGAAGTTAATGGGATAGTCAGTAAAAAATGGAACTAGCCCCAGGACATTAGGATAGTAGGAAACTTGTTACATGGTTGAGGTTCTGGGTCCAAAGTTTCCTAAAACCTTTTTAAAGTTTAACCTTTTTAAAGCTGGCATTTGCTCTCCTGTGCCACAGTTGAAACTGAACCTCCGAACTGAACTGAGCTAAGTCTTCAGGTTATCCCCCTTGAGAATCCTGAAAAATTAATGCCCTTTCTTTTAAGTACTTAGAGATCTTCAGATAACCAAAGTCTATGCTTATAAAGGATCCTTTACGGGCGCACTAGCCGGAGGGAGAGGTACGAGATCCGTGCTAGCATCTGAAGGCTCCCAGGAAATATCCACGCTGGCTGGTCCAGTCCTCCTCAGCCCCACATCAAAGCGGTTTCACAAATGGGAACTTGGATCCCAGTTTATAATGCTGGAATTAAAAGGCTGATGTACCATGGATAGAGCTATTTATAATAAGGCTGATTTAATGGGTTTCCCCACAGTCTTTTGTAGAGTTAGTACCATCCTTGCATTTTATGAAGACAGATGCCCTGTGAAAATTAGAAGGATCAGAGCTTGAGCCCAAACAGGAAGTACAACCCATCATGACTTCCGTGGTTAACGTGCTTTCATCGCACAGATGCCAGGGTGGGTAGGCAGGTGGGGGCGGAGGAGCCTTGATCTCTTTTCTAGACTCCCATCTCTTCAGTTTTTTTTCATTTTTAAGCATTTAAAACATTAGCCTTAGTTTTTTGGTAAATTCTCAGAAAAATCATAGGCAGCTGTTTCGCACTAATAGTTCCTGAAAATAAAAATAAGAAGTTAAAGGAAAGGCTACACAGTTTCATTGAGTATTCTGTATCAGGTTTCTTGGCTTTGACATTTACCCTTTTACCTGCTATAAATATTTGTGGTGCTCCCTGAATGACCATCTTTGTCCCAGAATAAATTGGCTGAAAAAGAATTATGCTGGGAAAATATCCACTCTGTCTTAAAGCACTTTTTTTTGGCTTTGTTTTCAAAACTTTGATTTTTTTTTTCTCAAAGAAAAAAAAATGGCATATTTAGAAGAGAAAATTCTTGACCTTGAGACTTGCATGAGTTCCTTTGTAAAGGGAGAAACATTGAAGTTGTCAAAGATAGTGTTTAAAGCCTCACAGTTACTAGGGGCATCTGTATTACAGGAGACATGTTCCTGTATTAAAAAAAAAAACAAAAACACTGTGTAACTGGAAGAACAAACAAAGTGAAGAGGAGGGAGAGGGGAGTACATTAGTCCCCTGTGCTGGTTAATCTTATATGTCAACTTGGCAAGGCCACCGTGCCCAGATAAGTGGTCAGACATCATTCTGGATGTTTCTGTGAGGGTGTTTGTGAATGAGATTAATATTTAGGTCAGTGGATGTTGAGAAAGCAGATTGCCCTCCTTAATGTGGGTGGGCCTCATCCTATTAGTTGAAGGCCTAGAAAGAACAAAAGACTGATCTCCTTCAAGCAAGAGGAAATTTTGTAGCAGGTAGCCTTCAGATTTGAACTGTAGCATTGATTCTTCTTAGGTCTTCAGACTGCCAGGTCACCCTGCAGATTTTGAATTTGCTGGCTTCTACAGTTGCATGAGCCAATTCCTTAAAATAAGTGTGTGTGTGTGTGTCTGTGTGTGTGTGTGTGTGTGTGTGTATCCATGTATCCATCCAATCTATTGGTTCTGTTTCTCAGAAGAATCCTGACTAGTACATTTCTCTTCAGAGAAATCCACCAGCAGAGAAATCTGTGATCAAGTAATTAATTGCATGATGTTTTCCTTGGCACCCTGGTTGGGCCATATGCCATCACATGTGTACGTTTCCTGCTTATGTCCAAGGAGGAAAGTTCAGAGCACTCAGGAGTAACAGCCTGTGGAGCCAAGAAGAATCTCTAATTGGTTCGTCTACCTAGGGTGAGCAAAAGAAAATGTTCTTGAAGTTTCTAAATGCTCAAAAGCTTTTTTTGAGCCAAGCTGGGCTAACATTCGGAAGACCTAGGAGTCCGGCCACTCATTAGGGACTTGAGTGGAGGTAAAGAAACGGGAATGGTGTGTCAGCATTAAGGTGAGGTCCTGCTGAGTGCCATGGAGGAAGGCAATGAAAGGAACAATGTGCTTGTTCTCAAAGCTTGCTCTCTCTACCCTTTAAATAATATTTCGTGATATTGCCAGTGCTGGTGTTTCAAAACCAGTTCTACTTCTTAAAATGAGAATGTTTATGGAAAAAGATCATGCTTCAGATCCCTTCCAGTTATCTCTGTGATGAAAACTGGGCCCCTCATGGCTCAAACCCAAGTTTCATGGTCCAGGGCAAGAGGAGGGGTTCCAGTATAGCTGTCATGAATTAAATCTTCATGCAAAACATAAAATTATTTTAAAGTCTTTTTATGGGTTTCTGGCACATAATAGGTGTTCATTAAATACACCGTATAAAGGAGAAATTCTCTTTTATCCGTGTATTTATGGAGTATTATTGTATTGAACTGTATTGAATATTAGAGCATTGTATTGAGTATTGTATTGAATATTAGAGCCAGTCGGGTGTCACCCTGGAAGAAAGGCTCCTGACCATGTTCTTCTAAGGAGAGATGTAGGTTTGTAAAGTCACTATCAGACGCTGGTACAGGCTCCCTGCCCTGTGTCCCCACACACGCTCCTCATTGCAATGCTTCCCCCAGCTCATGGGATATGACTGGTGAGGAGTCTCCCTTGCTTGCTTATCATGGGTTGACTTTCCTTTTTACTTTTCCTTGTTTGCTTCTCATCTAATTGCATCTAGTCCATGGGTAAGTGCTTTATTAGTTGGGGCCAAAGCCCAGGCATCTCCCGGCCCCATGAATCAGGTCGCGTCTCAAGTCAGCTCTTGCCGTGAGGTGCCTGGGCAATTGAGTCACTGGGAGGTTGGGGTGGCTGCAGACGCCACAGTGACCAGTCACAGTTACTGGCTACCCCAGTGCCTCTGGACGTGAAAAAGTTTTGGCAAGCTGAAAAGTTGGCCCCAGACCGAAAAAACCAAGGAGAACCAACCAGGGCTGTGGAGCAGTAAATGTGTTTTGGAGGAAACCTAAAAACCAGGTGAGTGTGGGTAGACAAGTTGGGGCTTGGGAGCCAAGCAAGCTTGCCCCTTTCCTGCCGAACCTCTCAGACATGTCTCCTCCTACCTTAGCGTCTTCCCCAGGCAGTTCTTTGAACAGAGTGGTGGGTACTTTTCCAGCTCTATATAAACCTCTGAAAGGAAATTTTATAGATAATTTCAACTTAAAAATTAGACAAAAGTATCTTCAGAAGTTGGGATTTCTTCGATTTACGTCTTGGGCAAGATAACTTTCTAGTTTTCTCCTCCCTAAAACTAGGCTAATAATCCTGTCAACCAAGGGTCCCCATGAGGATGCAGTGAAGCGTGGTTGCAGATTACCTCAGTGGTGTCTATCTTAGAACGACATTAGAGTTACTAAGGCAGACGTTTACTTGACACTTGAGAACTTGGAATTTTGCCCTGCCCAGCCTGTTTTCCCACCCTTCTCTTCTCACTTGGGTCAACACACATTCATTTTGTCCCCATGGAGCCAGGACCAGGGTACACAATAGTGAGCTGTACGTGGCCCTGCCTCATGGAACTTCCCACTCTGGCCAAGGAGATGGACAAGAACATATGAATGTCATGATGACAGGCGGTTACAACCGCTGTGAAGAAAGATAAAGTGGGGCTCTGGGATGGAGGGTAGCGGAGAGGTGAGGTGGGCAGGCTTTATATTACATAATGTGGACAAGCAAAACCTCTCTGTAGAGGTGACATGTCACCAAAAGAATGGAGCAAGCTGGAGGTTCATTGGCACCCAAAATTAAAAAAAAAAAAAAAATAGGTGGCTAAAGACATTTGAAGTAAATTCCTGAATCCTTTGCAACCAGTGCTGCTACCAATAACGTATTAGCTCAGGGATGTTTATCATGAAGTGTTTTTAGGTCCTGGAAACAATTTCTGTGTTTCCCTGTCTATATGTATGTTATCTGTGTTTTTGATGAGTGGGGAAATGCCTTTCCCTCGGCATGGGTTACGCTTTATTTTAGGAAGACACCATTGTAGGAAGAGCTTCTCAGCGGCGTGATAGGGCCGAACTGATGCAGTGAGTAGAGGATTTGGGAGATGTTAGTGTTTGGTTCTCTCTCAAGTCAAGGTTGAAAGGAACTGTTGCTTCTTTGACATGCAGAAATGGGTAAAAACTTGATGCAGCTCTCTTTTTAAAAAATCCGCTACCTTTGACTTAAAAAAAGGGGGCGGGGACTGTTTAAAAGGAATTTCACACCCGTGCAACTATCAGAGCACTGAGCTGCTTGCTTGGAAGGAACTGCTGAGAGCCAGCTCCTGGGAGAGGCCCTCCACGTGCAATACAGGCTTGCTCTCCGGAGCGCAACCGGCGTGAAATCTGTCTGGAATCTGAGTCATGGCAGGCTGTTCCTCCCGGAGAATTCAGGGCTGGCGCTAAATTTTGTAGGTGTGCGGGCAGAAGAAATCCCTTTCAGGGTGCATTTCACCTTCAAACGTTTCTGCTAATCCTCTGCATTCGGTGTTACTACAAATGAGCATTGCTTACTAACCTAGGCTCTACTTAGTGGTGCAGGCTCCTAGTGACTTTGGGGCTGTTTTTATTTCACATCTGTGTATTTATTACAGTTTTCTGTTTCTTTGCACCAGCTCCTGTCATTTGCACCGCAGAGGTGTGATATTTTATTTAAAAAAAAAACAACAAAAAACTGACCCCGCGCAGCCCCCAAAGCAACTTTCACCATGTGTGTGCTGGTGGGTGTGAGTTTCAGCTTTGGTGCCCTTCACAGAGAATGACTGTCTGAGGAGCAAAGCGTTTTTTCAGATGTCCGTCTGTTGTTTGCTTTAGAGTCAGATTCATGAGCAACTCAAGGACATCCCCCGTGTTCCCAATCCGGCAGTGGGAAGGGAGAGGAGCGGGTGGGATGGAATGTTCATTAAGGAGAGTTCAGGTTCTTCTCTTTCAGGATGAAGTGGGCTTGAGGCTCTCTCTGCAAGATGATTGTTTCACAACATGATAGGCAAGGTTTACAGCAGAACAACCCAAGGAAGATGAGAATATGGTTTTGTTTTGCTTTGCTAACCGTGAGGTCGATTCCTAACCGTGGAACATGGATGTATTTGCTTGTGTGCTGATGTCTCCACTACGCCCAGTGCATTTGGTGTCATATTTATTGGGTGTTGCAGGAGACATCCAATAAATGGCACGAAGACGTAAGCCATGCCACTGCATACCTGCTTCATGCTTCTCTCTGGGTCTCAAATGCTGACTCGCTTAGGGCTTCTGTTCTTTCTGTTGTTGTTTATGGGGAAATCGGTATAGAAGCTCAAAGCAAGAATTGCCATCTAGGGACTGGAAAGTCAGGGCAGCCTGTGGCACAGGGACTAATGTGTTGACTTTACCACCTCACAGAGCTGACCCCTCCCTGCCCCAAACTGACTCCTGGGGACAGCCTTCACCCTGGCCTTCTTGCCGCCCCCCCCCCCCCCCCCCAGCCACCTGTAGACACAGAGTGACAGTGGAGGGGAGTGGTATCCTCATGGGGACAGAGGGCAGAGGAGAATATGGACAAGGAAAGGGCAAGCCCCTGGCCGTCCAGGAGCTGGTCCATTGCACAGGTGAAGTCCAAGGTCTGATGCAGTGACTGCGGTGGGAGAGAGCTTCTCCCTTCCCTTCTCTCTCTTCAGGATTATTGTTTCAAAACACAACAGCCAAAGACTTAGAGGAGAACAACCAAAGGTCGAAGAGAATATCACTGTGTTTTGTTTTTCTCTCTGTGAGGTAGATTCCTAACAGTTTAAATGGTCTAATTTTAAAACCAGGGGTGAAGACCTTGAACATTTATCCCCTGCAAACATACAGGACAAAAGGGGAGAGAGCGAGAAAAAGGTTCAGCAAGGGAAGTAACACTTGTGGGAGCTGGCCCTCTGCTGGTGGGTTTACACAGCGTGTGTTCTTTCCTCCCTGTGGGGACTTGGCAGCCCCCGCACAAGCCCAGTGTGGAGGCACCCAGGGAGACCGTTCCATTCACCAAGTGGGTGTTCCTGAGCTCGGCTTGGAGTAAAAAAAAGAATGTGGAGGAGTGATATTTGAGTTTGATGAGTGTTTAAGATTTGTTCATTTACTGAGCCAACCATCCATTGAAAATCGACAATTTGCCAGGCACCTCGTTTAGCTCTGCGAGGGCAAAGATTTCTGAGACTGCAAGAGTTTCTGGCTGACTCCCTGAGGAGAGTATATTTGTTATTCCATTGTTTCCTTTTCGTTTTGTAGAATATTTCATTTTCTCCTTTGTTAGGTGCTACCATAGATATTTCAAAACCACTCGAGGTTGAGTTGACCTACGATAAACTGTGCACATTTAAAACGTGCAATTTAAAACATTTTGACATATGTATACACTCGTGAAACCACCACCACAGTCAAGATAGTGAACTATGTCCCTCACCCCCAGAAACGTTCCTCGTGTTAATTCCTTTTATCCCCAACTGCCCATCCCTTCCCTCGGCAACCATTGAGCTCTTTCTGTCACTGTAGATTAGTTTGTATTCTCTCGAAGTGTATATAAATCGGATCATGTAGTAGGTCTTCTTTTATTATCTGTCTTTCACTCAGTGTAATTATTTTGAAATTCATGCAGGTCACGTGTTATTAATAGTTCAGTCCCCCTTGTGCTGAGTAGCATGCTCATGTGTGGATAGACCACAATTTGGAGGACATTTGGATGGTTCCAGCTCTAGACTTTCCAAAGTAAAGTTGTTGTGAGTATTTGTGTCCAAGTGTTTTCGTTGTGAGCTTTGTGTCCAAGTATTTTCATTTCTGAATGGTAAATCCTTAAGAGGGAAGTACTGAATCAAAAAATAGGTGTATGTTCAACACTACCAACTCTTCCAAAGGGGTTTACAATTTTCCATCCCCACCACTATTGTGTGAATATGAGTCTAGTTCGTCCACATCCTTTGTAATACTCGATACGGTTAGTCTGTTCAGTTCTTGCTATCCTGCTAGGTGAATAGTGATATTCCTTTGGGGTTTAATTTGCATTTACCTAGTGACTAATGATGTTGAGTATCTTTTTATGTGCTTATTTTCCATCTGCCTCTCTCCTTTGGGTGACATGGTTGTTAACATTTTTTGCCAATTTTAAATGGGATTACCTGTTTTCTGTTACTTTATATTTTGTTAGGTATAACTATTCCCTATTTCTGTTTTTTCTTTTGAGTTTTGAGAGTTCTTCATGTGTTGCAGATATAAGTCTTTTATCCAATATGTTACTTGCAGATATTTTCCCCAGTCTGTGGCCTGTATTTTCATTTTCTTACTGGAAATATTTTTCAAAGAAGGTATTTTTAATTTTGAAGACATCTGACTCGTGAGGTTTTTTCTTTAATCAACTGTACATTTAGTGTCATATCTAAGAAATCTTTACCTAACTCAAGTTTCCAAAGATTTACTGTGACATTTTCTTCTAGGTTTATAGCTTTAGGCTTTAATTTTATGTTCTATTTTGAGTTAGTCTTTCCATATTGTATGGATCAAAGTTCTTTTCTTTCTTATGTATAAACAATGGTTCCAGCATCATTTGTTGGGGGGAAAAAACAACTGCTATATTTTTCTCTAATTATCTCTGAAACTTTATTAAAAATTAGTTGTCCATATACATGTAAGTCTATTTCTGGACATTCTATTCTGTCCCATTGATTATTTGTCTATCTTTTTAAAAAAATTTTTTTTAAAAAAGATTTTTGTTTATTTGTCAGATAGAGAGAGAGAGAGGGAACTGTAGCAGGGGTAGTGGGGGAGAGAGAAGCAGACATCCCGCTGAGCAGGGAGCCTGATACGAGACTCAATCCCAGGACCCTAGGATCATGACCTGAACTGAAGGCAGACGCTTAACCGACTGAGCCACCCAGATACCCCTATTATTTGTCTATCTTAATGCCAATACCACACTGTCTTGATTACTATAGTTTATAGTAAGTGTTGAAATGAGGGAGTGTTAACCTACCAATTTTGTGTTTCTCTTTCAAAGGACCTGTATTAGATCCTTGGCATTTCCATATGATTTGGCTTGTCACTTTCTAGAGGGGGGGAAAAAAGATCTTGCTGAGATTTAATCGGGAATGCATGGAATCTTTAGATGAACTTGGAGAGAATTGACATCTTCAAAATATTGATTCTTTTACTTCATGAACATGGTTTATTTCTTCATTTATTTTGGCCATTTATCTCTCTCAGCAATATATTGTAGTTTATCCCTAAGTATTTCATATTTTTGATGTACTTTAAACTTTATTTTCAAATTGCTCATTGATATTACATAGACCTGAAAATGAGTTTTGAATATTGGTCTAGTATTCTGTAACCTTGTTAAAGTCACTTATTAATTCTACTAGCCTGTTGCAGATCCCATAGAATTTTCTCCCTAGATGATCATGTTGTCTGTAAATAAAGACAGTTTAGGTTTTCCCTTTTCAATGTAGATACCTTTTAATCTTTTTCTTTCCTTATTGCACTGCCTCTAAGGTTGGACAACGTTGAACGGAAGCGGTAAGAGTAGACATTCTTCTCATTTTCTGCCTTATGAGGAGAGCATTCAGTCTTTAACCATAACCATGGTGTTATCTGTAGGTTTTTTGTAGAAATCCTTTACCAGGTTGAGGAAGTTCACTTTTATTCTGTGTTGGCTGAGAGTTTTTTTTTTTTTTTTTAAGATTTTTATTTATTTATTGGACAGAGAGAGGTCACAAGTAGGCAGAGAGGCAGGCAGAGAGAGAGGAAGGGAAGCAGTCTCCTTGCTGAGCAGAGAGGCTGACGTGGGGCTCCATCCCAAGACCCTGGGATCATGACCTGAGCTGAAAGCAGAGACTTTAACCCACTGAGCCACCCAGGCACCCCATGGCTGAGAGTTTATATCAGACATACATATCAGTAATTTTTCTCCATATATGGAGATCTTTTTGAAAATTTTGTTAATGTGGTAAGTTACATTGATTCATTTTAAAATTATTAAACTGGAATAAACCATACTTGGCCATGATGTATTATCCTTTCTTTTTTTGTAAAGTCTTATTTTTAGGTAATCTCTACACCCAACGAAGGGCTTGAACTCATGACCCTGAGATCAAGAGTAGCATCTCCAGGAACTGAGCCAGCCAGCTGCCCCTGTATTTTTCTTTTAATACTGGATTTAATTTGCTAAAAATTCTTTTGCTGTTGCAGCTATGTTTAAGAGAGCTATTGGTCTATAGTTTTCCTCTAATATGTTTGTCTTTGTTTTCATTTTCATGGTGATACTTATTCTTTGTTTTGTTTTGTTTTTAGAAGTTTCTTTACTTTTTAAGTAATCTCTATACCCGAGGTGGGGCTTGAACACAACTCTGAGATGAAAATTTTATGGTCCTCCAACAGAGCCAGCCAGGTTCTCCAGTAATGCTCATTCTTTTATCATTGGATAAGTTGGGAACGTTTTCTCCTCTTCAGGTCTCTGGAAGAGTTTGTATAGAATTGGCATTATTTCATCTTGAAATGTTTACTAGAATTTGCCAGTACAGCCATCCGAGCCTAGAGATCCCTTCCTAGAAAAACTTAACTACAAGTTTTATTTCTTTAGTAGATGTTGAGCCATTCAGGGTGTCTATTTATTCTTTTTTTTTTTTTTTAAAGATTTATTTATTTATTTGACATAGAGAGATCACAAGTAGATAGAGAGGCAGTCAGAGACAGAGAGAGGGAAGCAGGCTCCCTGCTGAGCAGAGAGCCCGATGCGGGACTCAATCCCAGGACCCTGAGATCATGACCTGAGCTGAAGGCAACGGCTTAACCCACTGAGCCACCCAGGCGCCCTGTCTATTTATTCTTGAGTAAGTGTTTGTTTGTGTTTTTCAAGGAATTTGTCCATTCATTTTAGTTGTCAAAATGTTTCAGCATAAAGTTCGTAATATTTTCTCCTTATTTTAATATTAGCAGAGTGTATAGTGTTGTCCTCTATCTCATTTCCGATATGGTAATTTGTGTCCTCTCTCTCATCAGCCTCGCTAGAGATGTATGATTTTATTTACTTTTGCAAAGAACCAGATTGGTTTTCTTTAGTGTTTTCCTTTTTAACAAAAATTTCATTGACTACTCCTCTGATTGGTATTGTTACTTTTGTTCTGTTAACTTTGGGTTTAACTTGCTATTCTTTTTCTGGTTTCTTAAGGTGGAAACTAATGTCGTTGACTTCAGAACTTTCTTTGTCACATAGACTGGGAACTGTAAATTTCCCTCTACTGCTTTTAGCAGCCTCTCATAAATTTTGATATATTTTATTTTTATTAATTTTAAAACACTTTGAATTGCTTCTCAGCCTTTTGGCTAAGATCAAGTGTAATTTTAAAACACTTTGTGATTTCCTTTTTGATTTCTTCAACCCATGGTTATTTAGAAGTTTTATTTGTGATATAAATATTTAAGAATTTTCAGAGGTCTTACTATTATTTGTTAAGAAGTTAATTTTATTGTGGTCAGAGAATCCTGTCTTGTGTGACTCAAATCGTTTAAATTTATTGAGACTATTTTTGTGGGTCAGAATCTGGTCTGTCCTTGGACATTTAAGTAAAATGTACATTCTGTTGTTGTTGGGTGTAATATTCTGTAAATGTCTATTAGGTCAAGTTGATGGATAGCTGTGTTCTAGTCTTTTACATCCTTACTGATCTTCTGTCTACTGTTCTAGAGATGACTGTGAGAGTAAGATTGAAGTTTTCTGCTATAATTGTGTTGTTTCTGCTTCTCTTTTTGGCTCTGTCAGTTTTTACAGCAGGTACTTTGAAGCTCTGTTATTACATGCATGTATATTTAGGATTGTTATTTCTACCAGATAAATTGACCTCTTTGTTGTTCTGAAATGACATCTTTCATCCCTGGCAATACTCGTTTTTCTTAAATTTATCTCATCTGTTGTTGGTACAGTCATTCCAGTGTTCTTTGGATTAGGATTATCATGGTTTTTCTTTCATCCTTTTACTTTTAGCTAATTTTTTTCTTTATACGAAAAAAATATTTTCTGTAGGAACCACTTGGGTCTTTTAAAAAATACATATAATCTGTTAAGAAATTATTGAATGTTTATCACCTTTATATTTGATGTGATTAATGATATTTTGCTTTAAACATATCATTTTGTTGTTCGTTTTCTATCTGAACTTTCTTACATTTTCCTTTTTTTTTTTTGCTTGTTTTATATTATTTTTTAGGATTTCTTTTTGTTGGCTATAATTCTTTGGTAGGATTTGTGGATGCTTTAGATTTATAGCATACATCTTTAGTCCATTATGACATTCTTCAAGGGCTATTACACCACTTCATGTACCATATAAGAAACTCACAATGTAGTGTCATTTCTCACCTATTAGTCTTTGTGCCTGTTGTCATATCTTTTACTTTTACATATGTTATAAACCTCACACTTCATTGTTATTTTTCTGTTTATGTAGCCAGTTATCTTTCAAAGATATTTAAATATTTTTTTTAATTACATATTCACCCACATTGTTACATTTTCCAATGCCCCTTATTCCTTTTTGTAGATTCATATTCCCATCTGGCATCATCTTCCTTCTGTCTTCCTGCCTCTTATAGTGCGGTCTGCTGTTGATGAATTCTTTCGCCTTCACATGTCCGGACAACTCTTTATTTCACTTTTTTTTTTTTTTTAGATTTTTATTTATTTATTTATTTATTTGACAGATAGAGATCACAAGCAGGCAGAGAGAGAGGAGGAGGAGGAAACAGACTTCCCGCTGAGCAGAGAGCCTGATGTGGAGCTTGATCCCAGGACCCTGGGATCATGACCTGAGCAGAAGGCAGAGGCTTTAACCCACTGAGCCACCCAGGCACCCCTCACTTTTGTTTTTAAAAGATGTTTTCACTGGGTGTAAAAATTAGGCTGACAGTTTTTTGTTTTTTTTCTTGTATGTTATTCCACTATCTTCTCACTTGCAATGTCTCCAGCAAGAAATCTGCTGTCATACTTATCCTTGGTCCTCTTGTGTATACTGTCATTTTTCTGCCTCTTTTAGTATTTCTTTTTATCACTGATTTTGATCAATTTGATTATGATGTGAATTGGTGTAGTTTTCTTCATATCTCTTCTGCTTGTGGTTTATTGAAGTTCATAGACCTGTAGGTTTACAATTTTCATTTCATTAGATGTGGAAAAGATTTGGCCATTGTTTGCTTAAGTAGTTTTTGACACCTTTTCCATCTTTTCTCCACAGGACTTGAATCATACATGTTAGAATCCTTGAAGATGTCCCACAGCTCACTGATGTTTTCCTTATTTTTAAATTACTTTTTTTCTCTGTGGTTCATTTTGGGCAGTTTCTTTTGTATTTAATTTGCCATTAATTCCATTTAGTCTAATGTTCATCTTAAGTCTACTTATGATTTCATCTAGAGGTTTAACTTGGGTCTCTTTTTAATATTTTTCATGTATCTACTTTTAGCTTTTGAATATAAGGAATACTTTTCTAATACCTGTATAATGCCCTTCCCTTCCAATCTGTGTCAGTTTTGGTTAATTTTTATCCAGACTAGGGATTTTTTTTCCTGCTTCTTTGTATGCCTGGGAATTTTTTATTAAATTCTAAAATGAATTTTCCTTTACTGGCATGCTGATTTTTAAATTTTTAAAATTTACTTAATTTATTTTTAAAAGATTTTATTTATTTGACAGAGAGACACACAGTGAGAGAAGAAACACAAGCAGGGGGAGTAGGAGAGGGAGAAGCAGGCTTCTCACTGAGCAGCAAGCCTGATATGGGACTCGATCCCAGGAGCCTGGGATCATGACCTGAGCAGAAGGCAGATGCTTAATGAGTGAACCACACAGGCACCCCTGTTTTTTTCTTTCTTTTTTTAATGTTTGTAAAGTTTGTTCTGGAACACAGTTACTTGGAAGCAGTTTGATCCTTTGAATTTTGCTTTTAGGATTAATTAGGTGGTATCAGAGAAGCATGTAGTGTAGGGCTTAATTTTTATCCATGACTAAGACAAGCTACTTCTGAGTACTATATGTACCCAATGTCCCGTGAATTATGAGATTTTTTTTTTAGTCTGGTTGGTGGAAATAGCCCTGTATGAGTACTGGGTACTTGTCTTTCTAATCCTTTTGGGTGGTTCTTTTCTTGACCTCATGTACTTACATGCACTGAATAATACTCTGCTGACTACTCAAAGGGAATCTTTTGTAGATTTCCAAGTTTTTTTTATACAGCTCTCTCTTGTATTCTGTCCTATGAACTCAATCTTGCTCTCTCAGATCTCCCAACTCAGGAAGGGTGATGACTCCCCATTTCTGCTATGGGTCCTCTTCCCTGTGTCATGCCTGGAAATTTTCTCAAGGCAGAAAGCTGGGATTTTTTATGTTTTAAGCAGCAGGGGAAATTTGATGCTTTTTCTCAATCTTGGCCAGAACCAGAAGCCTTGCAACCATTTATATTTAAAAAGTATTGACAATGTATAATGATTCACCAAAAAATGCTCAAAATTTTTGACCTTAATCCTACTTCTGGGAACATATCTTAAATAATTCTAAAAAGGAAAAAGCTGTGCACACAAGAATACTCTGTACAGTGTGATTTATAATGGAAAATCAAGAGAAATCTATGTGTAAGAAAAGGAGAATGGTTAAAATTAAGGCATATATATGCAGTAAAACAGTGAGTTACTTTAAATGACAATTTCAAAGATTTCCAACATTAAATATGTTTAATGTTAAGCTCACTAATGATGTACAAAAATATTCCATAGTATGCCATCATTACAACCTCATGAAACATTCATATGTATAAACACTCAAAGAGAATACACAAAATGACATAGCATTTTGAGAAGATGGAATTGACCATTGTCTTCTGCTTTAAGAATGTATTCATCATTGTGTTCGAATCTGTCAATTTGCAGTTAATTTAATGATTCTTTTTCGTTTATTACAAAATATCAAAACATACAGAGATAGAAAGAAAAAATAAGATAAATCCCTGTGGGCATATTTTATGCATGTGTGTATTAATGTGTGTGTGTATTATGCGTGCATGTATTTTTTTCATTGTAGCGTGGTGTACGTGTGTGTGGATACTTTCACGAGCCACCTCCTGATGCTGATAGACATTTAAGTTGCCTCAGTTTTGCAGTTTCAAACCTCGATGTTGCAAAGAGTCTTGCTTATGTCTCCTTAGGCATGTGTGTGTTTCTCTAGACAAAACCATATTGGTATGAGAGAACTTAGGTTAATAATTACGTTTTATAGAGCTAAGTTTCATAACCTCTCTTGTTTTACCTGTTCTCTGGCAGAAGGTGTGCCTTGTATCTTTAGGTACATATTAAGAACATTTTTATGTGATTTTTTTTTTTTAATTTATTTGACACAGAGGGATCACAAGTAGGCAGAGAGGCAGGCAGAGGGAGAGGGAGAAGCAGGTTCCCCGCCGAGGAGAGAGCCCGATGCGGGGCTGGATCCCAGGACCCCGAGATCACGACCCAAGCTGAAGGCAGAGGCCCAACCCACTGAGCCACCCAGGCGCTCCTTTTATGTGATTCTTAATCAAAGCCACCATAATTCACATTACTAATCAGATTAACTGGAATTGAAAGGAGAGTATGGAACCTTTGTGGTTAATGCAGAGAGCTATGCCTTAGTTATCTAGAATTAGGGGGGTCTCCTAGAATTTCAGTATCTATTTCGGTGCCATTCTTGTGTGATTCCTTCTGCATTGAGCCTCTGTATAATGAGACTCCTGGGGTTTTCCTTCTGGACCCACCCCAGGCTAAATTCACCGCAGCTGCATCCCTGCCGAGCTGCAGTGTATCCAGGCTCTGCTTTCCTTCAGTTCTCCTGCCTGTGATTCCTCAGCTTTCTGTCCCACTGCCTCTGGTAGCCTGTCCTGTTGCCACCACTGTTCTCACCAAATGGGAAGAATCGCCTGGGCTCCAGCAGCCTCGCTCCTCTTGACTCGTTAGTATAAAGCACTGTATTCTCTCTTGATCTTCTGCTGGGATCCCAGTTATCCTACTGTTCCTTGATGGTTTCTGGGAGGTGGATTTTTCTGAGCATGCTCAGTGTTTCAGAGCAGGATGATGCAGAAAAGCCAGGAGGTTTCAAAACTCTCTGCCTTTGATTCCCCTTGCAATTGCAAGACAAACTACCCGCTGCCCACCCAGTGGCACTGTCTGTCCTCCAGGATCCCCCTCTCTACTGCTGCTTCTCCTGGCTCAGCAGAAAAAGCAGAGAAAGAAGAGCAGCTGCCCCTGCTCCCACACAAATCCCTCCCCAGCTCAGAAGGAGGCTTTAAACATAGGACCAGCTGGTTTACCTTTTCCTCCTCGTAGGTGGCAATTTACATGTGATTTCTGTGCGTTGATTGTATGCCATTGGGCTACCAATGCTTCTGCTCCTCTGAACCTGACTGCATTTCATTGTAGCACCTTGCTTGGACACAACACACACATTCAAGTGAACTGCATATTTCTTCATTGGGTGAGACTGGCGTTCCTGGAGAATGTGTCTATTTTGGCTATAATCACTGTCTTACTCTGAGTTCTCTTGTCTCCAGCTATTTGCTTGTTCAGTCCTATCAGTTTATTTTTCTGCCTCAGAAATCTAAGAGAGTTCTGTCTGGGGGTGACTAGGGTCCACAGAAGTGACTGGGTATCACGTCTTCATACATTAATAGGTACACAGTACCCAGATCTGTGTGGCCTGAAGCTAATATGACTTGGGCGTCCAAAAGAGAATTTTTTTTTTTAAGATTTTATTTATATATTTATTTGTCAGAGAGAGAGAAAGAAAGCATACAAGCAGGCAGAATGGCAGGCAGAGGCAGAGAGAGAAGCAGGCTCCCCGCTGAGCAAGGAGCCCGATGTGGGACTCGATCCCAGGACTCTGGGATCATGACCTGAGCCAAAGGCAACGGCTTAACTGACTGAGCCACCCAGGTATCCCGAAAAGAGAATATTTTAAAATGAGAAAACGAAGCACAACAAATTATAGATTACAGGAGGCTGACAGATACCATAAACATTTCAAAACCCAGAAAAAAAATCTTAACATGAAAAAAATCTTAATATTTTTATTAGTTGGCATACTAATATGCATCCGTAATAGTTTTCCCTTCATTTTCTGGCTGTAACTTTCTATGTTCTTACTATTACAATGATTTTGTAGTGTTTCCTATAGAGAAAGCGGAAGGTAATCCAGTCTTTGTTTTGCATTGATAATTAAGAGCAGTAATCACCAGAATTTTTCTGTAGAAGATCAGATAATACATATTTTAGGCCTTGGGAGCTTCTGTATCAACTAGTCAAGTCTGCCTTTATAGACAAAAGTGCCCCAGGCAATATGTAAATGGCTGGGTGTGGCTGTGTCCCAATAAAACTTTATTTATAAAAACAAGCAGGAGACCAGATTTGCCCAGTGGGTTGTAATTTGTGGGACCATAATTTGCCAACCCGTGCTTTGGACAGTTCTTTTTATCTTCATAGCTCATTCTTGGTGATTCCTTGGAAATGTCTCAGATTTTTTTTCAAATGTGCATAAACCTCTATTAGTTTCATATGGGAACTCTAAGAATTGGAAGAATATACCACAAACGTCTAGCTCTTTCCATCTGAAGTACTGGTTCTTCTATTCACATACTCGTGTTGCCTCACACTTAGGTCATGTTCATATTATAGCAGGACTTTAGGGTCTGCCCTTAGATCACACAGTTGGGTGAGTTACCCCATTGGGCAGCAGGAACATTCTGGACAATCATTCTTTCATCAGAATAATAAGCAAAAACTTCTGTACGCCAAAGACATTGTAAACTATGTAAATACGTCCCACCAAACCCCCGCTTCACCTCCCTTACCTCGATTCCCCAAATGCCCATGATCATCCTTCTACCTGCCATTTGAGAAAAGATGATGGGGGGAACCAGTGTGGAAAGCAACCATGGTCTTGAGTGATTGCTGTTAAAGTACTTTCCTCTTACAAATTATGTGCAGGACTCTGAGAATGCATTGCTAGACCTCTCAAGGTCTGGGAAGGGGCCTGTGGGAGTGAGGGGCTCTGGAACATAAGCTTTCTAGCATAAGTTTTATTAGTCCCACAAGGGGATGCACGCTCGGACCTAACCTCACCTTTGTGGAATGGAAGCATGTATCCACTGATAAAGTTTTAGCAAGAGGCATTCTACTCGAAGGCCTATTCCTTCTAGTGCCCATGAAATCATGCAGAAAACTTTTTTTTAAACTGCTTATTAGTTTAGTTTGTGGAATGTGAACTTGGTGTGTCCTTACAGTATGTCCTTGGGCAACCAGAGTGTGTTTTACCTTGGCTAGAAGAATTAGCTTCAAAAGGGGGGTACATATTGCTGAAACTCTTCACTGACCTAGAAACCCTGCCTGCTGCTGTTCCTATTAGTCATTGGGTTCTTCAGGTTGGGCTTTGCCTCTAAGCTGCTGGAGCCTGTTCTCCTATACGCTGACCTTGAAGCCGGAGCTTGCCCTAGCAGACAGTGGCAGGGCCCTAGCAGGAGTGCAGAATGATGTCCGTGCCCCAGGTCTACTAGTGGAGATTGTGACAGCAGGCTGTGTCCTTCGAGTTACCCTGTTTCACCTGGTGAAGCATGACCAGTCATTACTTAAGCTGGCAAGAGACCGATGTGTTTTGTCCTCTCTCACTGGATTCCCAAGGCAGTCCCCTATGACACATCGTCATCTCTTGTTTTCAGAGGAGCAATTGGAAGCATCACAGGCCAGATCATTGACCCAAAGCTGCTGGTTTGGTATGAGGCCAGGCCACGTGGCCTGATGCCTGGGTTCCTCAGCTTCCGAGCCCGTGCTGGCGACCCCTTCCCTGGTCTGCCCCCTGCTGCTTTTCTTCCAGGCTGCTGTTGGGCCAGAGGTCCGGTCACTTCCACTCCTCATGGCCGTGGGGCTCTGTCCGTTCCAGTGTGGAGGGTCCTGCCCAAATGGGCCCAGCAGAGTGCCTGGCACTTAATACTTGCTCGCCACTGCTTGGTGAATGATACGTGTGTCAGTCTTAGGGAAAGCTGAGGGAAGCTGTGCTGCATGGTGAGGAAGGCCCCTCGCCACGAGTGGAAAGGACCAGAGGGAGATTGCAGCAAAGCTGTCCCCTGGTCTTCCCTGAAAACTTCTCATAGCTTTCCTTTTTTTCCCCCTTCCCTTTCTTTCTTTTCTTTTGTTGTTAAGAGCAGCTGGTTTTTGTTTATTTTTGGTTTAAGGAAAAATCTTTAATTATAGGATACAAAGCAGTGTTTATCAACCCGTGCTTCATTTTCAAACCCCCAGGGACATTTTTTTCTTAATCACCCCTGTTTCTTCCCCCCACCCCTACCCCCCGCCATGAAATGTTAATGCTGCAGACATACTGTGTATCTCTTACACACTGTGTCCCTGCAGAAGACCATAAACCATCCTAATATTTACAATATTTTTGCAACCAAGAACTTGTTGTTCTTGCCCTTGTTTGAGAATGCATGGCCTAAAGTCTTTGTTTAGCTTCACTGGCTGGTGACATGTGAAATGCTCATAGGTTT
Source organism: Meles meles (assembly GCF_922984935.1). Lineage (NCBI taxonomy): Eukaryota > Metazoa > Chordata > Mammalia > Carnivora > Mustelidae > Meles > Meles meles. The sequence continues at coordinate 59,771,131 of NC_060077.1, forward strand.
ATAGGAATGAAAATAAAGTCCTCATTGTTGACAGCCCATAATGACTATTAGCATGGCAAAACAATCCAATTGGAATGAACATGTGATCGCAGCTGCCAAGGAAGAGCTATTAATTAAATGGGAGTCTAACGCCGTGGCTAAGGAGACAGGATGGGTAGCGGTGACGTCCATAGGTGCCCAGCCGCGGAGCGATCCAGCAGCTCTGCAAGGGCATAGTTGCGCCCGGGGAAGGACTTCCGGAACTGGTGGAGCACGTGCCCAGGCCACCTGATTCCTAAGACATTTAAATTGCTTTTAGGATTTTCTGCTATGGGTGTGAGGCCATTGGTTTTACTGTTCTGTTTTGTTTTTTTAAAGCTATATCTCATATAGCATATATGGCATGTAAATAACATAACGTGTATATATAACAAAGTTTGCCATGTTAACCAAGTTCACTTGTACAATTCAGTGGCATTAATTCTCTTTACAATATTATACAACCATCACCCCTATTTCCACAACATTTTCATCACCCCAGCAGAGACTGTACCCACCAAGCTATACTTTCCCATTTCCCCCTTCCTCAACCCCTTTTTTTGTCTCTCTGAATTTGCCTTTTCTAGGTATTTCGTGTAAGTGAAATCACAGAATATTTGCCCTTTTGCCTCTGGCTTAGTTGTGCTTAGTGGGGTGTTTTTTTCAGGGTTCATCCGTGTTGTATGTAGCATGCATCTGATAGGATTTTTGGAATATATCCTTACCTATTTCAGCTTTATGACAGCAGATATAGATAATGGAGTGGATGTGTACATTCAAAAGAGGATTTGATTATTATTTATTTTTCTCTTTAGAAGAGGTTCATTATTTCTCTTCCTTTGTTGAACACCAATTTAGGGGCAACAGGTAGAAGTATGAATGAGTCACATGAAGAAGGCTTCCAGTTCTTTGACGATTTTGCCTATTTTAGTTTTGTTCTAGGTCTTAAAATCAGTATAAAATATCATAAAAAAATAATTGGCAAACTTGTAATCTAATAAAGAGCTTAAGCTTAAGTCCTAGGCCAGTAACTCCTACCATGGACCCCCATTTTGAAAACATCCTTGAGAATCCCATTGTGGGCATCTGTCATCAAGTCCTCTGAGAAGAAACTAAGGGATTGTCTTATTTATAAACATTATTTACTGCAGCACATGATGTTATGATTTTAAAATAATGCTTAAAAACTGAAATTTTGAAACTGTCCTTCCAACAAGATGAGGCCCGGAAGCCATTTCCAGCAATTTTGAGTTTTGGGAGAGGAGGAGGCTGGGCTGGTAGAAACAAGTGTCACCCACAGTCTTCTGCCCCATTGGGAAGCATGGAAAATGATTGCTGGACACGGGAATTTGGTTTTTCCTGCGTTTGCCTTTGAGTTTGGTTTTGGTTAAAGATAAGTACTGAGAGTTTGTGAGAGCCTAACCCAAGCATGTCTTCTTCAATAATGGTCAGTTTAGTATCCACCAGTGGTTCACACCCCTGGCTGCTCAGGAGAAACACCTGCGGGACTTTGACAACTTGGATGCCAGATCCACACCCAGGACCAATTAGGGGCTGGAGGTGGGGCTCTAGGGGAGGGGAGCTGTGGTTAAGGCTTCCCAGGCAATGAGTTTTCCTCCGCAGCCCTGCCTGAGAGCCCTGAGGAGGGTCAGTGCCTGAGATACTGGCAGCTAAGGTAATTACAGGGTACAGGTTCTTTATTGATGCTGCAGAGGCAACACCCTGAAGAGGGCCAGCACCGTGCAGTGTGCCCTTGGCAAGTCCCCTCTCGACGCAGATTTGCTAGTAGTTGGTAGAATCTTAGTAAGTTTGAAAGTTTAGTAAGTCAGGAATTTTTTAGGAAGTTAAAATTCTAAAGGGGTTGAAATTCTAAATAGGAGTACAGAATGAGTATACTGGAATATACTCTGATTGCTTTAATGCTCAGAAATGTATTTCTGAGTTTTCTGGAATCCCATCTTGGAGGCCTGGGTCTGCAGACCATTAGAAGTGCTCCCCTTGGTGCCAGACGCTTCATATTACATCCCCACCACGGACTTTGGAGTAATGTTATGAAAAGGGAGAATTTGGGAGCTGGAGAGCCTAGGAGGTCTTCAGTTAAACCCTTATATCGCCCAGATGACAAAGCTAAAGTCCAGAGATGTAGTTCAGCAACACATTGGCAAGGACTGCTGGACCATCACCCTTGTGCTGGACAAATACAGAACCTTGTCTCATCTTTACAGCTGGGGATCAAGGTAGGACTTACCTTCCATTTTGTGCAAATGTGTGAGCTGGGTAACTTGCACTTGTTTAGATCTAGGAATTGGTGGAGGCAACATGGAAAAACAGCTTCTCCCTGGGTCCCAGTTCTATGAATTTTCACTGATGCTACACTGTGCTGAAAGCAGAAATCGGGGGAAGCATCAATGTACTTTTTCTCTTCTCACGCCCTGCAATCTCTGTTTTCTTGCAGTGAAGTGTTCCCCAGCCTTTAAGGTATGACTCTGTTGCCCTCTTCCATGAAGCCTTCTCTAATTAAGCTCCTACGGCCCCACCCTTTTCTAAATTGGGGTGTTTATAAACCCCATCCCACTTCATCCCACCCCGCTTGGGTCTGAGTGCTCTCTCCAAGCCCATGCCTATGGCCTCTGTCATCACAGGGTAGAAGTAGGCCACTCAGAGGATGGTACCCCTTGGGTTCTGCCTCCTGCACGTCCCCTCCGTAGGTCAGGGAAGGAGATGCTTCTCCAGAGGCACTCTCCAGCAAGCCCTTGTCATGGACTCATGGTGCCACCCTGGGTCCCTGCACGGAGGAGCAGGGTTTGGATGGAGCCCAGGAGAGGAGCAGGGTGGGCGGGTCACTGCTGGGCCTGTGGAGTCTCTGATTTAGTGCCTCTCTGACTCCGAGATACCTTGGGAACAGGGTGCACGTCTGCTGTGAGGTTACTGACTGGATGTTCTGGAAGGTCATCATAGAGCACGTCGTTAGAGCGACTCTTCTTTTCGTAGAGAAATTAGGGGTCTGCCAAAACTTTTTAGAAGCTCAAAAGCTGCTAAAGTGTGAAATCTATCTTTATTCCTTTGGTTTCTCCTTATCTAAAAAGTGGAGGAATGTGGAAAGGCAGAGACTGAGAGAGGCTGGGGAGCCTAGGTGTGACCGAGGCCCGAGTAGCTGTGGCAGTGACGAGGCTGTTCCTGTATGGACGACTGGTGAGGCCTGTTGAAACTTTGAGCCTGACACACTGGGGTTTGAACTTTGCTGCTGGTTGGAAGGTGAAGGACTAGGCCAGCAACAAATCGGCCTGTGTGAGTGGTGTTGGATACAGACGGGGCTTGGCTCCATAATGACCTGGTAGGAAGGTCCATCAGGAAGAACGATGCCAATGATCCTGTTCTAGGGAGTCTGTGTGGGAGACCCCTCCTCCCTTCTCTGGATCTTACTGGCGAAGCTTGCAAGTGTCAAACGAGGCTCTTGGGCCTCATTTATTTTAAAACTTATCTTGGGGAACTTTTGGGCATTGGGGGTGAGGGGAGGTTCGTCATTTCTCTAAGAGTGCTTTGGAAAATTTGCATTGCAAATCCTGCTGAATGTCTGCTGGGGACTCAAAACTTTGACACCTTGTTGGAGCTCTTTGTGTTGATTACATTCTTGTCTCTCCTCTAGAATTGGCAGCTTCTTCTCCTTAATTTTCATATGATAATCAGTGTTGAAAGAGTATTTCTTTGACAGTTGCCCTTGGGGATAACTGGGCCCAGGCTTGTTATTTAGGGCGGACAGTTAAGTGCAAGAGCATAATAATAACTCAGACTCCAAGGTCTCCACTTAGTTCCAAGAATGTCAACATTATCAACCTCTTTTCACTATTTCCTGCGGGGGGAATAATGGAAATTGGGGATGGGCAGATCCATTCCAGAATTAAGGAAGAGACTGTTTTCACGGTCAGATTCAGAAAAGTTGAAATCTGGTGTCTGAGATGAATTAGCCCTTCTCAGAAGATAAGGTTTTAGCGGTGGTAGTGGTTTTCCCCTCTCAGGAGATAACTTTGAATTAAGCAGTCTCACTGCAGATTGTCAGAGCCCCCGCTGGGTTCCAATTGAAGAAAGCCATGTCAATCTGGTGCTTCCATTTGATTTTACCCGACAGCTTCATAACACCCATCTTTACCCTTGATGGGCAAGTTACAGGTCACCCCCCCCCACCGTCGTGACCAGTAATAGTTGTTAGTAGCAGACAACTGCCCTTGTGGTGGGGCAGTTTGTAATTTTTTACAGCTTATTTTTCTCCACTTTGAGTTAAATAGTGATTTGTGGTCACATTTTTCAAATGGTGAAATACCTTAGGAAATGGTTGTACACCAGGCTTACCTTCCTCCTGCTCTTGTGAAGAGAAAACCCAGAATGGGTAAGTGCAGTAAATAAGTCTGGAGGTATAAGGGACAAGCCTGACTCCAGTTAATGCTGTGTTAATTTCCTGAAATCGACTAAGAGAGCAGGTTTCAAGTGCTCTCCCCACACACAAATGTTAACCATGTGAGGAGACAGGTTAATTAGCTTGACTGTAGTAATCATTTCACTGTATGTCTATCCTATCATCATGTACACTTAAATATACCCATTTCTTTATTTAAAAATTTTAAGTCTCAGGGAAAGAGAATGATAATGTACACAGTATACAATGTAAATGTTTAATTTGGGTAAAATGTATACAACTAAAGAAGGGTTCCTTGTGCTATTTCTATAACTTTTTTGTAGTTTTGGGATTATATCAAAATGAAAAGTTATCCAAACATGCAAAAAAAAAATAGTAGGAAGGGGATATAGAAAGGTAAATTGAAATACTCTGACTTCAGTAGGCAGAGTCTTTTTCATGATGGAAATGTAGGGTCAGCACATAACTGGATACTTAGTTACAAACCAAGCCTTCTCTAGCACATAAAAGAGCAGTTTTAGAGTAAAGTGTGCACAATATCCCTACTTATAATGGCATTTTAAACAAAAGCAACAGCAGTGCATTTAAAATACATGGGCCTAAATCGTATGAACTCCCCTAAGAAGGTCATGTAGCTCCTGAAGCTCTGTGACTGTTTCCTGAACACGTGTGACCTATAATGTCACTGTAATATCGAATAAGAGGAAAGAATGGGTGAAGGGTTTATTAAAAGACTACATGGGGCAACAATGTTTGAGCTCTTTGTTTAAAAATTCGGAGTGATTCTGCCAGGAAGGAATTACCTTCCAGCTTCTTCAATGGCATTTTTGGCATCTTTGGCCAAAGAAAGGACATGAACAAGCAGGCAAATAACTGATTTGGAATTGTTTCCTTGCATGTCTCTGGGGTGTAAGGATTTTTTTTTTTTTTTTTTTTAAGAAAAATTACATCCAGCTCTGGTTTATGGAATGTATGTGTATTTTATATATTCTCTTAAATGCGAGGCATGGGTAATGAATTCAGAGTTGATGAATTCAGTGTTGAAGTCCTTCGATGGTGGCAGAATGTTCAGAGGCACAGGAGCCCAAGGGGTCTGGGCCAGAAGCAAAAGGCAGGCAGGTTGGCTGGGGGTGAGGGCCCCAGCCTCATCCTGAGGTAGGAGGGAGCCGGAAGGTTTTCGATGTTTTGGGAACTTGGGTGGTAACAACATCTACCTTGGATAAGCTCAAGAGTGGGAGTTGAGGTAGGGACACCAGCTGGGATCTGCAGTGGCTGTAATTTGAGAAATACAATGAAAGCTGGACCTGAGGCAGTGATGGGAGACAAGATGAATTTGCAGCCTGTTTCGGAAGACAAATTGAGGGAATTAAGTGACTCACTGGATGGAGGTGGAAGATAAGGGAAGGAGTCTGGAAGAGTAGATTCTAAACTTTTGTGGCTAGACTCCTACAGGAAAACAAGTTCCTATTTATTTATAATGGAATGAAAACAGTCCTTTTCTGAATAAATGAAATGCACTCTATTTTCTCTTGTGTTTCCTAAAAAAATATATATATATATATATATATATATATGTATGTATGTGTATATATATATATATATATATATGTATGTATGTGTATATATATATATATATGTATGTATGTGTATATATATATATATATATATATGTATGTATGTATATTTGCTGGTCTGGATTCACTAGGTTGATTTCATAACTCCCTAGGGGTGTTCAAAAATGCAAGTTTGCACCTGAGCTCCAGTATCTAGCCTGGGTGACCCGGTGCTGTGTGCAGGAGGCAGAGTGGGATAGGGGATCCAGTGTTAAGGTTGGGGAAGAAGTCAAAATCTAGCAAAGCATCTGGGAATTATCTGTTGACCATGTTAGGATCCCTTTTAAGAGTACCTGGAATAAAAGACCTCTAGCTTAAAAAAAAAAAAAAAAGGATGGAAAATAAAAGAGGAAGGAAAGAAAGTAAAAATGAGGGAGGAGGGAAGAAGGAGAAAGGATGGAGAGGGAAAGGATTGAAAACTATGGGGTTAAACTATGGGCAGAGGTCAAGTTCTGGTGGACACGACTCCCCCAGCCCCCCACCTCCTAGGACGTCCTCTCTCAAGGCCACTTTCCGTGTGGTGTCACTGCTGCAGTTCTTACTCTGAAAGCAGAGAGGGAGGGGAGATGTGGTTCTGGGTGAGATGGAATGAGAACAAGTGACCCCATCTCTCCCATCAAATGCAACCGTAAACCTGGGGTAAACACGTAGGGCAATTAGTCAAGAACTCTGAAGAGTAAATGGCAGATGGGGGGAAGAAGTCTAGATTTTGAAAGAGCATTGAACTGCTGGTACTTTTAACATTTTTCTTGTATTCTTTGGTCTGGACTCCAATCAGTCTGAAACCCAGAAGTGGGCATTTGTGTGGACGGAGAGCATTCCAGAAAAAGCCTTCTGCTTTTGGCTTGAGTAGGAGAAAAAAAGTTTCTCAAACACTCAGGGTACAAAAGCAGCCCATGTTTCTAATTTCTTTCTGTGTTACGTTGCACCCCAGCCCCTAGGGAATGGCAGGCTGAGAACAGCCAGAGCAATGCGTGACCCATGGGGGCCTCTGCGGCACCTGAAGCTTGGAGGGAGGCATAGCCTTTCTCACCGAAAGAACTGTGGTCATGGGAGGGCTCAGGTGAACACCTGTTGTTTTCTTCCCTTGGTTCTCCCACACTTGGCTCCAGATGAGGGCATAGTCACAGAAACTAAGAGGCAGAGTAGGATATATGATGGCCCAGTGTTCTGGCTGAAGGACTAGGATGAGGAGTCCCGGGGAACCTGAAAGCATCAGGGAGATGATGAAGATGAGGCTCAGGAAAGTTACCTGGAGACTTTTTCTTAGGAGCCCTGGGTTCCCACAAACTGTACGTGCGTGAATCTGACCCTACACGGCATAATGGAGAACGTGAGAATGCAGCAACAAGGTAGGTCATGTCCAAGTCTCAAACTAGATGGGGCCCATGCAGGATCAATCCAAAAAGCACAGTAAGAACTTTGAAAACAGAACTGGCATTAGAATCAGAGCCCATGAAAGGCAGGTCAGAACTTGTGGCTTGAGTTGAACCAGGCTAATTGCCTGCTTAGACAAAAATGTCAACATTTTCTGTAAAATTTAAACAAAACCCAGAGCCTTAGAATTTTCAAAGTGTCCAGGAAATGGGCCAGAATTACTTGGCATACAGTAAACTAGGAAAATCTCAACCTGTATGAGAAAAGATAAATCAACAGAACCCAGTGCCAAGGCAACATAGATATTAGATTTTTCAAATACTTTAAAGCAGCCATTCTAAAAATGCGTCAGGAAGAAAGGATGACACTTAGATAGAACATCTAAGCAAAGGAAGACTCAGAAGATCTAAAGAAGAGCCAAACTGAAAATACAGGAATGAAAACTATAATAACCAAAATAAAAAGCTCACTAGATGAGCTCAGTAAACTATTTGGAAATGATAAACCTGACCTTAGATGCACCAATAATTAAACATAACTGGCTTAATCATGGCAATTAAAAGGCAGAAATAATCAAAATGAAAACATAGGACCCAACTAAATGCTGCCTATAAGAAAGCCACTTTAATTATAACACTATAGGTAGTTTTATTTTTTTTATTTTTATTTTTTTTAAAGATTTTATTTATTTATTTGACAGACAGAGATCACAAGCAGGCAGAGAGGCAGGCAGAGAGAGAGAGGGAGCAGGGTAGAAGCAGGCTCCCCGCTGAGCAGAGAGCCCGATGCGGGACTCGATCCCAGGACCCTGGGATCATGACCTGAGCCGAAGGCAGCGGCTTAACCCACTGAGCCATCCAGGTGCCCCACTATAGGTAGTTTTAAAGCAGTGTGATACAGAAATAAATACCATGCAAACACTCAAAAGAAGGCCATGTTAACATCAGATAAAGTAGACTTTAAAGTAAAAAAGAAAAAAGAGAGAAAGAGAAGGGACAAACAAGGGATATTATAATGATGAAAGGGTCAGTTCACCCAGAAAAGAAAAACCTGTAGACCTTCAAAATACATTAAGCAGAAACTTAACTGGAATAAGAAGTAAAAAATGGTCAAAAAATGGTCAAAAAAAAAAAAAAGTAAAAAAAATAGCTGGAGAGTTAAACATTCCTCTCTTTGGTAATTCACAGAACTGGTAGCCTGAAAATCAGCAAAGCTATGGAGGAACTGAACAGCACCCCCCAGATCCATCCCCTCCCCCCAGTCAACCAGCTCTGAGTGCAGGCTCTTCCAGCGCACATAAAACATTTACCAAGATGGACTGCCTCCTGGGCCATAAGACAGACTATGGCAAACTTAAAAGAAAACCATATGATAGGTTTTCTGACCATAATGGAATTAAACTATAAAAAACAAAGATAATAGGAATATTTCATTATGCTTAGGAATTGAGCAGCGTACTTCTAAATCACCCCTGTGTTGAAGAGAACTTGCCAATGGAAATTAAAAAGCATTTTGAACAAATTAGAAATTAAAAGATCAGAAACCATGAGATACAGTTGAAGTAATGCATTGAGGGAAATTTTTAGCATTATGTGCTTATACTAGAAAAAAATAATACTAACATTCACCTTAAAAAACCAGGATTAAAAAAAAAAGAAAAACCAGAGCAAGTAGAAGGAAAGAAATAATAGAGTAGAAATTAGTGAAATTGAAAACAGGAAAAACAATAAGAAATCAGTGAAACAGAAAGATAATTTTTTTGAAATGAAAAATGACCAGCAATGATGATGATGGAAAAAAAGTCACTATTTGCCAACATCTGGAATGAAGAGAGGATATCATGACAGACCCCACAGACATTAACTGAGTAATAGAATACTATAAACTATTCTAAGCACATAAAATTGATACCTTAGATGAAATGGACCGATTCCTTGAAAACCACACACTGCAATGCTCCCACAACGTGAAATGGATAATCTGATTAGCCCTATTTTAACTATTATTAACAGTGTCTACTAAAGAAATTGAATTTGCAGTTACCAGTGTTCTTAAAAAGGAATCTACAGACCCAAGTAGTTTCCAGGTGAATCTGAATATTTAAAGACAAAATAAAACCCATTTTATATGATCTCTCCCAGCAAACAGAAGCAGAGGGAATGCTTCCCAAAATGCTTCATTTTATAAGGCCAGAATTACCATGATAGGAGATGAGACAAAGAGAGGGCACTACAGGCCAATATAGCTCATGAATCAAAACGTAAAAATAAAGCAAAAATCCTCAGCAAATATTAGTAAATGCAGCAGCATGTAATCAGAATAATGCACCAGGGCCAAGAGGGAATGCAAGGTTGGTTCAAATATCTGAAGTTCATTCTGTGTAACCTACCACATTCACACTGTGAAGAAAAAAACACATGATCCTGTTAGTTGAAATAGAAAAAGCATTTGACAAAATTCAGCATCCACTTCTAAAAAAAATTTAACAAACTAGAAATTGGGGGAAACTTCTTCACCTTGATGAAGGGCGATGTTAAAAAAAATCCTATAGCTAATATCGTAATTGTAGAAGACTAAATGCCTTCCCCCAATTATTGAGAAAAAGCGAGGGTGTCCACTCTTACTACATCTGTTCAACTTTGTGCTAAAAATCTTAACTATTGCAGTCGGGCAAGGAGGACAAAGGAGGTTATAACTTGAGAAAGAAAAAATGAAATGGTTCTTGGTCACAGACAGCATTACTATCTATGTAGAAAGTCTCAAAAATCTACAAAAACAAAACCTAAAAAGTCCTAGAATACATTCACCAAAGTTACAGGATACAAGGTCTACACACAAAAATCAATTTTATTGGGGCACCTGGGTGGCTCAGTGGGTTAAAGCCTTTGCCTTCGGCTCAGGTCATGATCCCAGGGTCCTGGGATCGAGCCCCACATCGGGCTCTCTGCTCCACAGGGAGCCTGCTTCCTCCTCTCTCTCTGCCTGCCTCTCTGCCTAGTTGTGATTTCTCTCTGTCAAATAAATAAAATATAAAAAAAAATCAATTTTATTTCTATATGTTAGTAATAAGCAGTTGAGAATGGAAAAGTTTTTAAAATATAATTTCTCATCGCTCCAAAAAAAAAAAAGTGAGACTTAAAATTTAGCAAAATGTCACATACAGAATCTGTAAAATACAAAGCACTGATCAAAACAATCAGATGATTTAAATAAACGGACATGGGTGCCTGGGTGGCTCAGTGGGTTAAAGCCTCTGCCTTCGGCTCAGGTCATGATCCCAGGGTCCTAAGATGGAGCCCCACATCGAGCTCTCTGCTCAGCAGGCAGACTGCTTTCTCTCCTCTCTCTGCCTGCCTCTCTGCCTACTTGTGATCTCCGTCTGTCAAATAAATAAAATCTTAAAAAAATAAATAAATTAGCAGACATGATGGTTCATGGAGTAGAAGAATCAACCTAGCAAAGACGTCAGTTCCCAAAGTTTGTCTATAGACTTCATGTATTTCTCATACTTTCAGAAAGATTTTTAGTAGATTTAGATAAGCTGTTTCTAAAATTTATATGAAAAGGGCAAAGGACAGGAACAGCCAAAACAACTTTGAAAAGGAGTTAAATTGTTGGAATCATACTACCTGATTATAAGACTTACTCTAAAGTGTGGTATTGGCAAAGGGATATATACAGATGAATGGAACAGAGAGTCCAGGAGGAGACCCCCACCCCACAAAAGAACCTGTTGATTTTTTTTTCCAATTGGCAAAAGCAATGAAATAAAAACAGAATAGGCTCTTCAGAAGGTGTTAGATCAACTGGACATCTGTATGGGGGGAAAAATGAGTCTTCATCCACACCTCACAGTTTACACAATTTACCCCAAATGGATCCTATATCTAAAGTAAAATTACAAAATGTTCAGAGAAAAATATAGGACATTTTGATGACTTGGCCTCAGGCAGAGGGTCTGCTCCCCCACTCAGGGTCTTTGAAATTCTTCTGTTCTGTAGACAATGGATCCACTGCCTTGAGATGGGCGATAGAACTAACATTCTTGAGCACGCACTCTGAGTCAGTCATTGTTCTAACCCAATCCCTACAGCACGCCTGTGACATAGATACTGCAGTATTACTGTCTTACTTTCCAGATGAGGAAGCCGAGGCACAGATATTCACGAGTATACCTAGAGCAAAGTCTCCCTGGGGCCAGGACAGATGCTCTGGGCAGTCTGTTCTCAGACCCAGCCTGTTACCCTCCACTCTGTTCCGACAGTCTCCTCTTTCTCATCCTTTTGAAAATGCAGATCACTGCTTTTCATGGCTCCTGTGACCCAGGCCTTCTTTTTCTTTCCGTATGAGTTTTATTCACGGGCCCACATTTAGGTTGGTGGGTTTCAGAGGTTAAATCCGCGCGGTAGGGGGCACCTGAGTGGCTCAGTGGGTTAAAGCCTCTGCCTTAGGCTCAGGTCATGATCTCAGGATCCTGGGATCAAGCCCTGCATCAGGCTCTCTGCTTGGCAGGGAGCCTGCTTCCCCCTCTCTCTGCCTGCCTCTCTGCCTACTGGTCTCTCTGTCTGTCAAATAAATGAATAAAATCTTAAAAAACAAACAAAAAACAACTTTAAATCCGCGCTGTATTAACCCACTTTAATCTATTTGGCGCCCTCTTGTGTCTGCAGCGGATTTGACAGGAAGTCAAGCTTCCGCCTTAGGGATAGGGGACAAAAGATCTAGTGGGAAAGCTTTGGATGATCAAAATAGGACAAATCAGTGTGATCAGAATCTTGAATTCCATTAGACATGAACTTTCTGGCGAGTTACCTCTAGCGTGATTTGTTGATAAGAATAGAATCTTGGAAGGAAACTGACCACAGAAAATGTACAGAAATTCCAGTTGGCTTTAAATCTCAGTTGGCAGCCTTTTGTAGCAAGTCCTTGGCCTTCTGGACATTCCAGTCTTCCCAGAGGATGCACGGCTCCAAAGGCAGAAGAGTGGATGGCCTCCCCCATGCCTTTAGGCTAATTTAGAGGCAGGTGTTAAAATCTGTCCCTGGATGTGCTTCTTCAGTGGCAGAACTAGAATGTGAAAAGGACAGAGGTGCACGCTCCCCTTCCCTAGAGATTTGCCAGTTTGTTTTGAGTGGGAGCAGAGGAAAGCGAGGGAGAAAGGGAAGAATGGGGTAGAAAGTGCTGAATTCTTGGAGCTATTCCCTGAAGTGGAGGCTGTAGCTTCCTGAGGGAGGGGGGAGCACATTGAGAGTGATAGGCTAGGAAAAAATTCTGAAAACCAAGAAGAACTCCTAACACTTTATATTATACAGTCTCATTTTGTTCCTTTTGTATATTTATTTACTTTTCTATTATAGGCATAATTGATGCCTATGATGGAAAAAAATATTCAAAGAATAGATACCCAATCGCTTACTATTTCATGTGTGTTCCTTCCTTTTGATTCATGAAGATTTGCGTGTTTTATTGCAGAATGTCATGTTTATAATTCTCTACTTTCTAATTATCAGAAACATTTTATGGGTGAGGACATAACCTACATAGTTATTTACCAAAGCTGAGTTCTAGAACTTTGATAGGTATTTAGGTCCTAGTTAATCTTAATATTACAGGTGACAGTTTAGTGACTATCTTTGCTGCTGCTTCATTTTTTTCCCCCTCTTAGGGTTATTTCCTTAGGATGGATTCCCGAAATTATCATGACAGGGAAGAGCTCAGAGAAGACTTTCAGGCTCCCAGTACTAACATAACAGAGCCTGCCCACCCTGGTTGGAGGTGGGCTCCCCCCTTGGTATCATTGGGTTTTTAGAGTACATTCCTGTACTATTCAGAGCCTTGTTTTTGTTTTTGTTTTTTCTGTCAAGTGGGGGTAACAATACCCACTGTAGAGGGCTATTGTATTAATAATGCCTATAAAATACCCCCCCCCAGAATGTCCCACACAGTGGGCATTAAATAAATGGAAAAAAATTTAAAACAATTACAGCACTAAGTAGCCTTGTTATAGGATTTGTATCAGTTTCTTTCCAACCATAATGTGTGAAGTTACTTGTTTAACTCCCTAGCATTTCATACCTAATTATTTTTAAAAAAAATACTTTTGCTGAGGGACGCTTGGGTGGTTCAGTTTTTAAGCGTCTGCCTTCAACTCAGGTCATGATCCCAGGGTCCTGGGATTGAGCCCCCACATCTGGCTTCCTGCTCAGCAGGAAGCCCGCTTCTCTTTCTCCCCTTCCCCTGACTTGTGTTCCCTCTCTTGCTATCTCTCTCTCTGTCAAATAAATAAATAAAATCTTTAAGAAAAAATACTTTTGGTGATTTAACTGAAAATGCTATCTCATTGTTTAAATTTTTTTATTACAGTGATGATGGACAAATTTGTGTATTACTGTAAACTGTCTTGTCATCTCTTATGAAATGCTTTTGACTTTTTCTCTTGGCATTTAGTATTTTCTTATCAATGTATAAATTATTTAAACCTTTATCATATTTGCTTTCCTATGTCTGTTTATCTACAATATCTTTACATTAAACTTGGCTTTCTTTATACGTTCCACCTTTCTTATGAAGATGGGAAAGTGGTTATGATTGTGATCTCTTCCTTGTAAATTCTATAGATGAGTTTTTAACCGGGTCTACATTTCTTGCAAATGATGGCAATAGTATGTATTCATTTCCAACCATCCTACCTTCCTTTAATTTTTATGTCTTTTAAATTTGCTTGAAATTCTATAACAAATAATCATGGGGACTAGTGGGCATCATCTTTTAGTTTTCCTCATTTTAATAGGACTATCTCCAGTGTTTCACCATGAAATAGAATATGAATATGCTATTTTCAAAAATGCAATTTTTTGTGTGTCAAGAAAATGCTCGATATTTTAAAATTTTGAGTTTTTCATATTTAAGGGCATCATTTTTCTCAGTGATTATGTGGTTTTGTTTGCTCTTTTGTCGGCTGTAGGATAACAAGTATTTTTAACATCACATATTTCTATGCTTGGAGTTAGTGTCTACTCACTCTTTTGTGTTTTACTGTTTTCATTCGGCCCCATTTTCCTATGACCTACGTATAAATGTGCACGTGCATGAGTGGATATAATAAAAGAATGGAAGAAGAGAGATCCATATATTAGGAATGATTATCCTTAAATTATGGGAATACGAGTTATTTTCACTCCTCTGTGTTTACCAGTTTTCTGCAATGAGATGTCCTATGTGACCAGGAACCTAAAGTGTTGCCTGTTGCCTAAAAATGTCAATCCTGTGCCAATCAATTATGGGTGAAAGAAGATTTGGGAGGTCACGCATGATTTAAGGACCTATTCAGCATATGTAACTTCTGTTTGTTCATTATCTAGAATCCAAATGGTTTTTTTATATTAAGGGCACTGAAAAATTAGAATTAATAATCTTTTTTAAAAAGATGGTAACATGACCTGTATTTTCTTTCTGGTGAATAAAGATAATATATAGTGACTGTCGTTTGCTTAAGTAGGAATCTGGGACTTAGTGTCTGACAAATGATTTTTCTCATGCTTTCTGACATTTCTCTTTTTAAATCTTTAAAAAAGAAAAGTCTTTTAAAGGAATTGCAAATGATAAAACACATATTTATCTCTTCTCTAAAGGATTAAAATTGTATGAGCTCGGGATGGTCCCATAACATCTGAGGCCTTCCAGGTTGCTTTTTAAAAACTTGATTTTTCCTCTTGGTCCCAGTGGGAGGCCACAACCCAGACACCATCCGAGGGATAGGGTTGCCCTGTCTGTGACTGCACACAGATATAGAAACATACAAACATGCATTTATACATCAAGACACACAGAAACAACAATCACTAGATTTTGTACCTTAATTGCATCTTCCAGACACCAGGAATAGCCCTTGCTTCCACTGCTATGGTCAACACTTTCTCTCTGAGATGAGATTTTGCTAATCTCGGAGCTCAGGAAATCTCTTCTGGTCTGGTTTGTGCCCCACTGTGTGCTTACCATATGAAGATCTCAGCTGACATTATGTTCACTGACGATTACATGTACATGTAAAACCATAATGTCTCCTCCTTTTTTCTCTTCTCTTCTGTAGCTTTGGGCCAGATTATGTTGTATGTGGATGGGATGAATGGAGTAATAAACCACAATGAAACCATTCAGTGGCTGTACACTCTCATTGGGTCAAAGGTAAGAGAAGGTTATAGTTGAACATTTTATTCATTTTGCATGTCATACACCTTTCTTTTTATTCTCCTCTCTGAGATGGTTTTGCGAAAGAAATTCTCTTCCGCTTGGTTCCAAGCCCTGTACCAGTACAACTGAGGACTACTATTTTATATGTATAAAAACACACTCAAGTTGCAAAACCCTTTTGAATTTTTAACGCATTTTATGTTTTTTTTCTTTTAAGCTTTAATCGGATGCTTCCGGCCCCCCTGTTTCTTAATGCTTAATTAAAAGACTGTATCATAGATACAGTATCAATCTTAGCTGCTCGGTTTCATCTTCATGTATGTTTAGTGACTTAAGGATATATTTTTGTGTGTACATACGTATATGCTTGTTCCTGTATGTAGTTAAAGGAATGTGAGGCCGCCTTTCAACTCTACAATCCGTTAGAAAAGTAATTGACATTGAGTGAAGGTTGACCAGGTGCCATGGAAGGGGCTTTATGAGCATTATCTCCTTTAACCCACCTAGAACTGTGATAAGATAAATAGCGTTACTGCCATCTCATAGCTGAGAAAGTAGTGCTTAGCTGGGACAATCCTCTCATTTCCCCCCGTGGATCTCGGCATGTGGGGACTTTATCCAGGTATGATGTGGCCTGAGGCCCACACTCTCTGGAACTGTTCCACTAAGGAAACCTACCCATAACTTGGGGCATACTGGAAGTGGGGCAAGGCTCCAGTGTGGTCATCCCTGGGTCTGCCAGTGGGGCCACGGGAGACGCATTTTGCGGGGGGGTGGGGATTGAGGAGGAGTGAGAATGGATCCTGTTCTGAGCAGGTGCAAATGAACCCAGGCTGGGGAGTGGTCAGGTCTGGGGTGAGGGTGGGTGGGGCATCACGGAGGAGATCCACGTGAGTGTGGTGGGCAACATGGTCAGGCAGAGCAGCGTCTTGAGGACCTGGATAGAGGCTTGAACCTGACTTACACAGGTCACAGAATCAACAGAACATTCTGGGGGTCTCTGGAGAGCACGGGGGCAGCCCAGTCTGTTCCCCATTGCCATACTTGCTCCCACACCCACTTTGGCAAACCTGTCAGGGCTGGTGTGCGCTAGCCTCTAGCTCCTGGTGGCGCGTTCCCATCCCTTAGCCCGACCTCTCCCATTACCTGCTTCCCAGAGACTTTGCTGTACCTCAGGAATGAGTGCTCAGCCCAGATTTGACTTTGAGAACAGATCCTGTTTGAGGTTTATGGTCCCTACAGACTTCCAGAGTCCTGGTGATGGTGTCCTTGTAGCGTGGGGAGGGCCTTTCTCTGTGTGTGGCACTGATACATGGGACTGCTTGGATCCCAGATCCGTGATTGACACTTAACATCTCCCTCTCATTTTTCTTTTTCCTCATATTACTGTTGATAGATCCCCCATCCCATTTCATAATAGAAATAGCCTAGTTTCTCTCAGAAGACTGACAATCTTTTCTCACTCTCTCTCTCTTTTTGGCTTTGTTTTCTATGGAAAATAGAAATGACTCTATTTACACCCTGCTGTGGGAGACCTTAGATGCTGAATGAAATGCTGGCTTTGCCTGGTTGATTTGGCCAGGCTGAGGGAAGATTTCTATCTTTTCTCTTATTTCAGTGTTTTCTGTTCTTTCCTCGTACTGGGAGCCTTCCCCAACCTTCATGTTTGTTTGGAAGCTGCTCCCTTCCCAAGGCTCTCTGGTTGGTTTTGAAGACCTCACAGTCTAGGGAGATAGAAGGGGATTCTGCAGTAGAAATGGACTTTTGGTACATGTGGTAGACAAAGAAATCTTTGGGGGCGCCTGGGTGGCCCAGTGGGTTGAACGTCTGACTCTAGATTTCGGCTCCGGTCATGATCTTGTGGTAGTGAGATCGAACCCCGAGTTGGGCTCCGCACTGGGTATGGAGCCTACTTAGGATTCTCTCTCCCATTCCTGTTGCCCCTCCCCTCCCTCCAGAAAAAGAAATCTTTGCAGCTTTATTACAACTGTGATAAAACACCAATAGCCAGCCCTATTTCTAAAAGGAAACAAAACCTAACATACTTAAAGTAGGAAACATGAGAGTCTTTTAGCTCATCAGCAAGAAGGGGCCCAGAGTGAAGGCAAAATCCAGGTGATGGGACTGGAGGAAAGAAGGGAGCACACAGAGAGAAAGGCACCAAGAAAGCGGGGAAGATGGAGAAACGTGAGAAGAGAGATCCCAGGGCAGGACAAGAAAAAGAGGAGAAGAGAAAAAGGAAACAGACCAAACAGAAACCATTTCTCTGCTCAGTAGATGAGAGGAGGGCTCAGAGTGTAATGTGTTTCAACACCATCATGTCGCTGTTTCTTGGGAATTGAAAGGACACCTCCTAGGGTGCCTGGATGGCTCAGGCAATTAAGCCTCTGCCTTCGGCTCAGGTCATGATCCCAGGGTCCTGGGATCCAGCCCCGCACCAGGCTCTCTGTTCAGTGGGGGTCTGCCTCTCCCTCTCTCTCTGCCCCTCACTCTTGTTCATGCTCTCTCTCTCTCTGTGAAATAAATAATAAAATCTTAAAAAAAAAAAAAGGTACTTCCTTATTGCCTTTCTAAATAACATGGAGAAATCATAAAATTAAAAGTCTTCAAGAATGAGTGTGTTGGAATTCTGCCTCCCAGCCTCCTTTCCCTGTCCAGTACACATATATTTGTGACCCTGGGCATCTCTCCCTGGGGTCTCTGTCTAGGGTGGATTGATCTCTTCCTTCCCAGCTGTGGATTCAGTGCTGGTTTTTTCTCCATTTTTCATTTCCCAAAGGAGGGTCCCTAATAGTCTCTGGCTTCTGAGCTCAACCCTGATCCGGTCACTGTGAAGGCGAGAAAATAGAGCCAATGATCAGCCTGAGCCTCGGAGCTTACCGTGTTGTGAGAGAG
Source organism: Meles meles (assembly GCF_922984935.1). Lineage (NCBI taxonomy): Eukaryota > Metazoa > Chordata > Mammalia > Carnivora > Mustelidae > Meles > Meles meles. Next base: position 59,789,635 of record NC_060077.1, read on the forward strand.
GGAACTGTGGGGGACACCTGCTGCCTGTGTCCACTTACTGGGATATCAGATGAAAGTGTCGCTCTGTTCCCCAGGGTGTGCTCGGTTCCGGGCCAGTGGCTGAAAGTGAACAGTGGCAGCAGCCATTAACCTGATGTTTGCTGTAATTCTCATGATATCACCTTTTATTTGCAAAGCCAGTGCCGGTGGCCCCTGACATTCTCCCCCACCCCCAATGCGTGGATAGTGAGGAATCTCCAAGAAGTGTGGCTGAACCGACCTGAAACCCTTAGGTCTTGAGAAGGAAGCCTCTATCCCCTCCTTACACATAGGCTTTCCCCCATGCACATTAAAATCAGGAAAGCCAGAGGCCCTAGGGATTTCTTTTGACTAAGAATCTGATTTCTCAGAACCCAAACAGTTTGTCTTAAGATCCCGTTCTTTTGCCTTAAACAGGGACAGAGCTGATGCATGAAATCTTGGGTTAGAGAAACTTTGTCATTCTGTTTTCATAAGTCTTCATTTTCCTTCCATGAAAGGCAACAAGATGTGATTTTACAGCCTGCCAGGGGCTCATTGTGCAATGCATATTTGCAGATATTTGAGACTCCTAGCCAGAGGAGAAAATGAGGCAATTGCAGCCAAATAATCACTTTTTTAAAAGAAAGGAAAAAAAAAAGTGTTTTCAATAAAGTGTTTCATTATATTTACACAGGCCCATCTTTAAGCTCCCCAGTCAGAGGTGAGAAGCCCATGTCCGTCCCATGACTACTCACCCAGCATGGGTTTTTTTCCCTCTTCATACATCTGGAAGTCTAATTAATTGGGGTGAAATGATTTGGCTTGTACAGCCTGGCCTTGTGTCACTCCAACAAAGAACGTCTGTCTCTCTCTGTGACAGAGAGGAGGCCCCAAGGCCCCCCACCTCCCGTGGGTTCTCCAGGGATGCCTCCAGATGCCGTCATGGAATCTGCACTCTCTGGACGACTGTCCACCTTGGCTCACCCCGCTGTCTCCATTTTTCTTTCCGTGCTGTGGAATCTGATTTTTCTCAGCTGTGCTCCAGGGGGCCGATCACCGATCTCTGGGCCTCTTTCGTCCTGGGTGGGGACAGGCTTGCTTGCACAGTATCAGAATCGTGAGATGGTGACACCTCATCACAAGTTGCTGTGAAAACAGAATAATGGAAATATGGGACATTTTTTGGAAAAGCCTCCTAGGTTTGGGTTTCTCCTTATGGATACATGAAAGTGGGAATCAAAGATAGGGTCACAGTTTTGAGTGTGGGCAGCCAGGAATCTGGTATGGCCTCTGGCGAGAAGAGAGAAGTTGGATATTGGGATTCATTGGCAGGAAGGCTTTGACACACTGGTTTTGAGGTGAAGGTCATGTCCACAAGGAGGGCTAAGACAGTGCCTCCATGGTATCCCTTGCTCCAAGAAGAGGAGAGGAGATGCAGAGAGCCCTGTGGTCTCAGGTCATAGGCATGACATTTCTGTATGTTTCGTGCAGATGCCCCCCCTGGGAGTGAGATCAGAAGCTCTCTCTGAGTTACAGAATATCAGACAGAACCCTGGCCTTGAAGAGATGGCAAAGTCCCGTTAAAGACATGATATTCACCAGCCTCCTTCCTGATCCTTCTAGAGGCAGAGGGAGCGCCATTGCTGGGCCCTGGAAGGGGTGGGAAGCCTTCCTTCCTGGGACCTGCGTCCACCTTTCTGATACTAATCAAACACTGTGCACTACTGTTGGGAGCAACACACCCTCAGTTCCCCCTAATAAGCTCTTTGAGCATTGAAAGGCCATTATCATGTCATCCTATCCAAGCTAAGCTTGATGGTTTCCGCAGATAGTCCTTGACAACATAATTTGCAACTCCTCAGAACACTGGATACAGCATCCTTCTTCCACAGATCTCACTTTTGATTCATGAGGCTTTTCCACAACAGCCCTGGGTGCTGGCTCACTTTAGACTGATAATGCCCTAAACCTCCCAGGGGTTTTGTTTTTGTTTTTCTTATACATCCTTATTTGCTAGTTTCTTTCATTCTGCATCTCTGTGATTTCCACCTAAATGCAGGGCTTTGTGTTTGCTCCTGTTGATATCAGGGCAGAGTTCCAACCTCAAGATTATTTTGCATTTTCCTTTGGCCATTTATTATGTAAATTGTTAATTCTAGTTTTGTTTAACATACATTTAATAAGCAGAGCTTATTTGTCATTCACCAAATTTTCGATATAGGCAAGGAATGCATAAGCTTGCAGGTTGACACTTTTCAGTCATTTTAGGGCCATTTTGGTGCAGTTAGTGGAAGGCACCAGACTCTGATCATCCAGCCTCATTTCTTCATTGAGTTCTAAGGCCAAAGTCAAGGTGTGCTACGTCTGCAGTTAAGTGCACGTCTCTGAGGCCAGATACACCTGTGTGATCCTTTGGGTGGATTATTTTTTTCATCTATAGAATGGGGATAATAATCTGTAAAATGGGGAAGGAAATAATAGTGAAGAATATGTAAACTACTGATTACTGCGTCTGCACACAAGAGCCCTGTGTTGCGAGCTAACCTCTCTTTCCCCACAACTCCTACCAACTTCCTGTTTCGGAAAAGGGAGGTAGGCTCAGCTTGCCAAAACCTGCTCACCTGGAAACTGCTGGTCCCAGGGATTTCCTTCTTTTTTCTAAGTTCGGATAAGACATTCATCCAGAAAGCCTTCGGAGCACATTGCCAGGGATCAATACAGGGTTTAATAAAGTGTGGGATATCAATTTTCTACTTCATTGGTAATCCATTTTCTGAAAATTGGGACTTTGCCTTGTTTGAGGTGTCTGCATTGTAAAATCTCAGGACGGCAAATATGCTCACTTATTAGTATCATGAGGGATCATGTTCATTAACAGGTTCAAATGTAAAAACTGAAATAGAGTTGCCATGTCGAGAAGTCATTATCTGAATTCCTGTTCTCACTCTAGGGGAACATCCGACGTACCATTGTTTGACGTACAGAATTTTCCAAGGTTTTAAATCTCTGCATCTTTGGATCCGCACATGAGGAAATGAGTATTGTGTGCCTTCGTTAGAATCATTTTACCTTCAGAAGGACGCTTGTTAAGATGTCCTTGCATCTGGCTTCTGTCCAGGAAGAGGAAGTTTTAGGCTCTTAAAATGTTGCCTGTGATTGACATAAAAATATGCTTTGCATGGCTATAACTGATTCACTCTCTTTTCCTCTGTTACTTTTTGGGCCATTTCTGTTGACTTATCAAGTTAACCGATTCTTTGCTCAGCTGTGTGAATCTTCTGGATGAACTTGGGAAATACGTTCTTCATCTCTCTTACAATGCTTTTTGTTTCTAACATGTCCATCTGACCCTTTCTAGTTTCCCTCCCCTGAAATTTCTCATCTGTTCATGCACCTTGTCCCCCTTTTCCACAGGAATTTTTGACATATTGATTGCTGTGAATGATAGAATTGCAACACTGAGTTAAATCTGGTTCTGTTGCTTGCTTAGTTTCTTGATAGCAGGGGTGGGGAGTTGGGGTTTTTAAAACTTTCAATGATTTTGTCATGATCAAATGAGTAATATTCTTGGGGTGCCTGGGTGGCTCAGATGATTGGGCATCTGCTTTCAGCTCGGGTCATGATCCTGGGGTCTGGGGATCAAGCCCTGCATCAGGCTCTCTGCTCAGCGGGGGGTCTGCTTCTCCCTCTCTCCCCACTGCCTGCCCTGCTTGTGCTCTCTCACTCTGTCAAATAAATAAATAAAGTCTTAAAAAAAAAAGTACCCTCTTTAAAAAAAAAAGAGTAATATTCTCTTCGTATAAAACTTTAGAAATACAAAAAATGTCAAAATCACCTGAAATACTTCTATATAGATTTAAGATACTTAAGATAAATACTTCTACATAGATTTATGTGATCACTTGGATGCCCCATCTGAGGATAATCTCAGTGGAAGAAAAAAAAAAAAAGAAATAGTTTCACTCGATATTATTTTAGGAAGATGTTGGGGGGAGAGACCAGAGATTTGAACCAGACCTTACAGGAGCCAGGATGTGGAGGGAACCCTATGGTCCAGGACGGGTCTCCAGACACAGGGCTGGACAGGAGGAGTTCATTCAGTCCACTCTGAGATGATCCACTGCAGGGAGCTGATTTGTGGTAGGAACCATAACTCTCAAGAGGCTTGTTGATAAACCAGGATAGTAGCTTACTAGTTGACCTAGGCAAGATCCCCATGAAACCAGAGTAGGAGGGTGGGACTGTGATCCTTCTGCCCTGGTAGGAGCTTGGGTCGAGGACTAGCAGCTGTGTTTGGGCAACTGAAGAGGCTAGAAGTGGGTGGTTCTAATAAGAATATTTGGGATGATGCAGAAACCCCAGGGGAGCCTGCGCACGGTTCCTCAGCACAGAGCGCTCTAGGGGAGCTGGATGAGCAAGGGAAACTGGCGAAGCATAGGCTCCTGGGAGCCGGCCTGGGAGTGGCCCTGCAGGCTCAGGGGTGCCTTCATGGCACTGCTCAGCTGGCTCCCACCTGCCAGGGCTCACCTGCCAGCCCTCCTCCACCCACTCTAAGCTGTCAAACTCTCACGAATTCACATGCACCATTCCTTAGGCTTAGTTGTCCTCTGTCAGGTTTCCAGGGCTGATGATTCCTTTAGGAAAGTTCTTTAACCTTGAATCTAGCTCATAAGAACGTATTTGCCTCATTTCCCCAGGGCTTAAGTTTTTACACCACAGGGAAAGATGGGGCTCCTTCTAGTACAGTGGAAAGAATTCACTTGGCCTTCGTGTTTTCCTTTGAGTTCAGAAATGAGTCTTAGGACACGTTGGGTATCCTTCTCGAACACGGGACTTTGCATCTGAGAATGGGCATGTCACTAACCGGATAAGGACCCAACCTCGCTGATTTCTCACCTTCACGTTGTAGATATTATCAGCATGTTCTCCAAGGTCGTAGCTTCGTGCAGAGGTTTTTTGTATTCCTTAGCTCACAATCACAGAGTAGATCTGTCTTACCTGTTACCAACAAACTCCTCATAATTACATGGAGGGTCCTTAAAGGAAAGTTAGCAAAGTGGCTATTTTCTGGCCTGACCACTTTAACCCAAACCTCCTGCGAAACCCCAGAATTTTATCTCAATAGAAAATATTCATTTGTAACATTTTATATTATTATGGTATTTAAGCATTACCAAAAACTCTGCTGTATGTTCCATCCTGCAAGGTGTCCTCTCCACTAACTGGTAAATGCTTAAGGGCTTCCCAGACACACACTTGGCTACTACCTGAATCACAAATGCAGTTTGTTCCCTTTCTGCAAATTCTGTCAAGGTCATAAGCAGGTCAGCCATCAGGCCCTGAGGCCACAGCACATGGCTTTGGGGCAGGTGACTTCCGGTCCTGGCAGATGTGCCAAACCTGGTCTCTGTGCTCCTCCCCCCACTCCCCACGCCAGGTACCTGCAAAGCCACAGCCCAGAGTTCTGTACTCATGGCATCTGTTGAGCCCACACTTGAATTCTGACCAGGCCTATCTCATTTTGCAGACAGCATCTTCAAAGGGGGATAGATTCAGGGTCTGAGGCATCTGTTAGACTGTTTGATAAGCAGTTACAAATGCTTCAGGGCCTGTTCTGAGCTGCAGGCTCAGGAATTCTGAGCTTAAGGATATGTCATTGGAATAAAGAATTTAAATGAGAAGGTCTTAAAAGTAAGTGTCTTGGTTCTTTGCTGTTGTTAAAATACTCAGTGTATTCTTAGTTCTGGTAAGCTGGTGAGCAGTGTGGCAAAGCCTTATGTCAACTACCTTACCAATTTCTAATTAAGCTTTAATAACCAGCATCCACTTCAAGAACATGTATTTATGCATTTTAGTGGAAAATGAAACAAATAGAATGAAGCATGTTTTTCTAACTTCCTTTGTAATTTAAATCCTGAGGTTTGGAAATTGTTTTCTTTTTATGGTTGTTGAATTTTTAGAAGAAGAGTAGGAATTCGGAGATTTTTTTTGGAATACTTTTATTTCTTGTTAATAAGCAGCATATTTGACCTTCTAAGTATAGTTCCTGTGTTTCTCTAAGTACAATAAAACATGAAGGGAGTTCCAGTTTGCTCTAATGTGCAAGATTATTCAGAAACTGGCTTTTATTCCTTTTCCATACATCTGGTAGTTACATTTTATCTAAAACCCAGATACCCGGTTCTGTACCAGCCGAGGCCACACTCTTACTGTGGATTGGCCCAGAAAATTTTAAAAAATAAAATAAAAAAGGCAGAGTGCTATGTTGACGGTATCTTGCCTCCCCTCCCTCGGGCTCAGCCTCCCTGGCACGGAGGCGACATCAGATCCCTACGCTGTTTATGGAATCTGGAGGCTCAGTCCCCGGACTGAGGCTTAACCCGACAAATATTACATCCTTTGGTCAAAAGCATCTCTGTTCCTCTGAAGACTCATGGCCTCTCTTTCATGCTGAGTGAGATCGGAGTGCAAAATGATAGCTGCGGCGGAAAGGAAAACCCAGCCCAGTGGCCCCCAAAGTGTGCTAAATACTTAAGAGAAACACAATTCGCAGCTGGCTGCGCGTTCTTGCCCTGCCCTCATAACAAAGGGGTTGTCTCGGAGTCCCGTTAAATACTGTGATTTAGCTACATGTTTTAGAGCAATATAAAGCATAATTTATTATAATGGACTAGTGTTAAAATAGAATACTAGTATTCCCTAGAATGTAATTACGTGGAAGGCAGGGAACCTGTGGCTCCGAGGCTGAATGTAGACCCCGCGTGTTTCGTCTAGCCCGCAGGAAGTGGCATTATCTGTGGGAGCTCAGACCCGAGGGCCGTCACTCGGCTTTTCTCTCCCGTGGAAGCCCACAGGCATCTGGATCAGTTCCACGCCAGTTCTACTGATGCTCCCTGCCCACTGTCAGGGCTGTTTTCTGGCAAGTGCTCTCTGTCCTCAGCAGCCTGGTTCGGAGGGCTTGTCGTATAGAGGACGCTAGTTGTGGCATGTAGAGGTACACTCAGTGCTGTCTCAGCAGCGAGACGACCATCTCCGTGAAGCCAGCACCATGGCTTTGTTAGCCCCTCATAGAACCCTGCTGGGTGCTGGCCATCTGGAAAGCATTCGAAGTTGTTGAAAGCGGCAGCACAGCCTCCTGCGATGGGAGGGACCTTAAAAGGGGTTAGCCATTCTACCACCATCTAGGTTCTGAATTTCTTCTGCCTTAGCAGGTGGTCACTCAGAACCCTCCAGATGAGAGGGATTTGCCCACTTGGCCTAGCACCACTCCTTCTGAGACTGACTCCTTTTTGCCCTGTACTCCTTGAACTGTTTTATGACTGGTTGCTCTCTGTTCTCATGTGATCCATGTACCTTAAGAACGAGAATCGATTCCTATGGACTTTCCTTCGGTGTAGACAGATGGGCCTGTGTTGGAGCCTGTAAGTCACTGCAGTGAAACCTGTCATTAGAACATGAGGGAGCACCGGGCAGAGCTGAAAATCTAACAGTTCACCTTGGAGGGACAGTGCCTCATCCCTTGGAGGAGCCTTCAGTGGCTGAGCCGGGCCATGGGGTGTGTGCTGGCCCCCGTGCCGCTTGCCCCCCACCTTCCTCATTTGTGGTCCTTGCTCTTGCTGCCACACGGGCCCTGCCTCTCCGGTCTGTCGCTCTCCTGTGGTTTGTCCCTTCCCAGTGGACACGGGCTGGCAACCTCCTTCGCCATTCGTATTAGAATGGGTCTCAGATCAGCACGATGGCTCCAAATGTGGATTTTTAAGAGCTTTGCGATGAGCAGCGTGTTTGGACTTGGAGGAATGGGTGTGTGGCCTCCGCTGTGGCTGTTCCAAGGCTCTGGAGGGTTTTGACTGCATTCCAGATACTTGTGGGCATCAAATTAAATGATTTCTGGATAAATAAGGGTTGATGTAGAAACCTATTTAAAGTAATGTGCTTTTATTACTTTCAAGTCTCTACAGTAATGCTAATAAGGTATTTCTGGGGAGGAGTCCTGCTGGACATATTTGGTGATTAGTTAGGACATGCTTGCAATTAGTACCATGCATTTCCATAAATTCACGTTCTGCTCTTTTTTCTAAAGCAGTTTAACTATCCAACATGTTTGTTAATTTCAGATAGTAAGGCTTCCAAACACACATAAATGTAAACTTAGACTCGATAGAAGCCTAAAATCATGAATCAGAAGAGTTTGGAATTTTTTTTATTTTTTTAATAAAAACACAATGCCAAAAGTGCTCCAAACAGAGCCTCTACAGCAAAGGAGAAGCAAACATGAATAGACATGTTGAGACCAATAAAAAAGACTTTGCTGGAAAACAGCAAATCCCTGGGACTGTGTTGCCCAAGATCTTGTGACCACAGAGATGCTCAGAAAGAACCTTGAGGAGAGGGGCACCAGGGGGGCTCCCTGCTGAGACCAGTTCATGGGAGGAGTGGGGTGGGCACCAGCCAGGATCTTGCCCAGGAAGGCACTGAGAAGGCTTAATGTACTTCGTAATAGTCTGCCCACGGAGGATGTTGCCCGGGCTTGCTAGGTTGTTTTATTTACTTGAAAAACTGTCTACAGTTCTAAACATACAAAGATAGAACAGTTCATTATGCCTTGCCCTCCCCTCTACCCCCAACCTTGTGGGTGAAAAAAATACTCTGGAATTCAGTCTGCGCCTAGTTTGGGAGCAGAGGGCTGAATGCCAGGCTCAAGTTATGCAGGTAAAAACCCACTAAAGAGCTTAGAGCCCTCTAAAGAATTCCGTTTTCGGGGTGGCAAGCACGGAAGATCAAGACGCTGCTTGTCCTCAGTACGATGGTGGAGGGGCCCCGGCGAGAAAAGTGCAGGGTAACCCTCGCATGGCCGCTCAGTGTGTGGCGGGACCTGGAGCTGACACGGGGAGTGGAGGGAACGGGCTGGGATGGCAGGTGGGATGGAATGAGCACATGGGGGAGATTAAGAGTTGTCTTCTGGCCGCCTGAATTTGAGGTGCTTGTTAGCGTATGAGTAGCGATGTCAGGGGTCATGTGGGTGTCAGAGCCCAGGAGCTTGGTCAGGCCTTTGAATCAGAGATAGAATTTAAACCCAAGAGACTGGTTGGACACACCTAGAGAGAGTATATGGAAAGAGAAGGGGAAAAATGCAGGAGTGAACGTTCCCCCACCTAGAGGTCGAGTACCCTAGAAGGAGCCAGCAAAGGAGTGGCCACTCAGGTCAGAGCCTGGGTTCGGCCATGGTGACAGGAAACTGTTCTTGGAGGGAGCAATTGTGTCCTGTGCTGTTAGGGGCTTCAGTAAGCAGAGAAGCAGCCATTAGATTGGACAACATGGAGGCCATTGGCAACCCTATGAGGAGGAAATTTAATTTGCTCCATGGTGATGTAAGCCCTGTCAGGTTGGGTCGAGGAGTCTGTGGGAAGTGAGGAAGAGGAGCCAGGGAGTGGGGCAATCCTTTGGAAGAGTTTTTCTGTTAAAGGGGAGCTGAGAGCCAAGGCAGTGGCTGGAGAGAGATGTGGAGTCAAGGAGAAGAGAGATTACTAGGGAAGTATGCCAGAGGAGCAAGGGCAAGGGGGTCAGTCGACGTGTTTGCATGACGTTGGGGAGATGACCTCATATGGGGGATGTTTTGATGCTGTTCGCTGTGGGGTGTACAATGCTCCAAGTTCCTTGTGAAATCTGCATGTGTCCCTAGTGTTTTGCTGTGAGCTGTCACTTCCGGGAGGCCCTGGTCTTCCTTGGGCTGCAGGTGGAGAACCTGGAGCTGATTCCACACAACGAAGGAGATAGAGATGAGGGGTCGTGCACTGATTGGTCACTCTCATTCATTCAGGGAGCAAAGCTCGCAGAGCCCACTCCATGCCAAATGCGGTTCTGGGTCCTGATGCGATGCAGAATAGCACCCCCCCTTCCCCAAGGTGTTACTTTATGCGGGGTGGGGCATTGTCAAGCAAATGACTAGGGCGGGATGGTAGCCCAGAGTAGGCTTCCCCTTTCTCAGATGCATGATTCGAACCCATTTCCAGGAGACAGTGGGTGGGTGAGTTCCTTTGGGAGGAGGTTCTTGGCAGGTGGGGGGCTGGGAGGGGAGAGTATAGATAACGAATTGAATTGTGGCAGCAGCACCCGGGGGGATGGGGAGGGGGGTGACCTGGAAAACCCCTCCCCCAAGGCTGCCACAGGTACCCCCCAGGGCTGTCGAAGCTTCAGCTGAGAGGCTCAGGGATTTCTCTGGGTGCGTAACCTGCAGCCTGTGTGACAGGAGACCCCTGGGCTGTGGGTGGCTCCTCACGAATGCTGTGCCCTGGGCCCAGCAGGACGGGACTTGGTTCAGATTCCTGCTTGCCTCAGCTCTATGGTGTGGCTTTGGGCAAATCCTTTACCTTGCTGTGCCTGCTTCCTTACTGGAAAAACGAGAGTTGTGATAGTTCCTACCTCACAGCATTCTAGTCTGGATAAAACAAAGCCCCTGCTGTGGGAAGGGCTACCTTGTCTGTCAAGAGACCCCAGGGTGTGAGCTCTGGAGCCAGAGGCCCTGGGTTCGAATTCTGGTTGTTTCCAGCCATGGGCGGGATAGTCTGTGCCTCAGTTTCCTGATCTGTGCAATGGAGCTACTATTAATTCCTGCTCCTGACACATCCGGCAAAGCGTTCTGTGTGCCCGCAGAGAAGAGTTCCCCAGGCCAAAGCAAGCATGGGGGACCAGCCTGCCTTCGGGTGCCCACAGGCGTCCACAACTACGTGATACTTTTCTGTTCTCTGGGCAGTTCCGGCTGGTGGTGAAGACAGCCCTGAAGCTGCTGCTCGTGTTCGTGGAGTACTCCGAGTCTAATGCGCCTCTTCTGATCCAGGCTGTCTCTGCTGTGGACACCAAAAGGGGTAAGTGGTCACACTCGCTATTCCATCGAGGTGGGCATGTCTGCTGGAGGCGGGCTCCCGTTTTTAACATGCTTGAAACAGGATTGAGAATGAGCAGAATTCCCTTTGTGCGGACTCCCTGCTAAAAAATATGGGAACATATTTTTTAGATCGTAAGCACACGAAGATCAGGGATGGAGCATGGTTTAACAGTGCAAAGAAAAGCATTTGTGGGCTTACCCAGGTCAGGTCAGACCCAAGCTTACGTCTATGCCCTGTCCCCAGCCCCTCTGCTGAACCCAGAGAACCAGCTCCTCCTCCCCTTTCCCGTTTTGTCCCGGTTGCTGTGTCTCCTTTCTCCACTCCTCTCACACAAGCTTTATCAGCTCTGACCCTTAGATGTTCCATGAATGTTCTCCCTTCCTTCCCTCCATCTCATACCCCCTACTGGGGCCCTCTCCATGGTCACCTGGCATCCTTCACCTCTGCGATCAGCGGATTCTTCTAAAACACAAATTTGGTTATATTGTTTCCCTGCCAGTCGCTTCCCAATACCTACAGAATTAGGTCCCTACCCTGCAACTGACCCTTGACCGTCCAGCCCCTGTCCATCTGCCACCCCCACCTTCCATCTGGCCTGCACAGCCCCTACCCTAGCATGGGTCAGTCACTCAGACCCCCATATGTCCCCGTCTCCACTGTGTTGTTGTCACTGATGCTTCCCATGAGTGTGCGCCCTGCTGGAGGGAGGCAGGATCTTTGGTTCTCCTCTTGGGGTCCTAGCACCTAGCTGGCCCACAGCAGGCAGGCCTTCCATACAGGCCTTTGGATTTGGCTTAGTGTGTAACCTGCTGTGGGCCCTAGAATATTGTGAAGTCTGAAGCTAAAATGTTAGGATGTTTTGGTTTCGTCCTTTTAAAAAGAATTGGGGGTTTGTTCTCCAGCAGGATATTATTATTATTGCTACTATCCTCCCCGCAAAGACGCAAGAAGAACAAAAACTTGGTAACATTTTCTTTCTTTTTATAATGGTAATTGGGGAAAAAGTATAAAAGAGACCATAACAAATCACCTGTAATCTCACCAGACAGAAATAATGGTTAACATGTTGGTATATTTCCTTACAGTTTCATGTATGTGTCTCTGGGCACACACTTATGCACAAATCAGCCCACATACAACTGTCAAAAACAAGGGGCCTAGATAGCACTCTTTGATTCAAACCATTTGTATCTCTGACTCAGCATTGCTGAGACCCACCTTCCAGGGCTGAATCCAAAGGTGAGATAAAGTAGCTCACTAGTTGCTTCAGCAGTTTGCAGATAAGCTAATGAAAGCCATCCAGGGCCATAAATTGAGCTCCCATACGTTTTCCACGAATGCAGAAGCAGATGTCAGCACGAGGCATGGTGGATGGCAGGCTAGAGGTAACTCCAGGCTTGTGCACGGGAAGGAGGTATGAGGGAGACACCCCCTCGTGTGTGGACAGGGGCCGTGAATCTGGAAGATGGATCGCAGACTGGGGCAGGCCTGTGTGTTTCTACCACAGTGCGTTTCCATCTGGTGCCTCAGTTTAAATCTCTTATGGCCAAGAGCAGATTATGGGGCCAGCTGAGAATCCTTAGTGAAGTCCGCCAGTTCCTCAGAAACCAGGGTTTGTGTTTCCAGGGCCAATTAATGAGGCTTAGGGCCAAAGTGGGGGCATATGGGAAGACAGCGAGGCAGACCATTTTATTGGTCCTTGGAGGGGTCATACTCCATCCCTCAACTTTGGGGATTACATTAGGACAGTTAATGGACTTCTTGTTCTACAGTCCTAAATTTCATGTAACCTAACCCATGAACCCTTTTCATGGGGGCTGAATTTAAGGGATAAGCCTTCTCACGACCTTGGGGTCTTGCTTGGGGTTTTGGGGGTCTTCCTTCAACTTCATTGAGTTGGGAGTATAGAATTTTCTTCCTTAGACTTCACATTCTTTGAAGGGGTGTGTGTGTGTGTGTGTGTGTGTGTGTGTGTGTGTGTGTTTAAAGGGGTGGAGGTTGGGTAGAGGAGTGATAACCGCTTGATACCACATCTAAGATTCCATCAATCAGCCCAGCCTGAGGCTCTCTGCTATCTTCAGTGTCTCTCCCAAGACAAAGCGAAGGCCATCTTTTCTCAACTTGTTTAGGAAAAAAGAGAAGCAGCAGCAGCTAATGGATTGTTTTCTCAACTTGATGGTTTGCCTATCCAATTTCTTAATTTCTTGGCGGCTGCTGCCATCTGTCTGGTACTGAGCGCCTGCAGCTGAATAAAAATGGAAAAACTCAGACATGGCCCATCACGTGGTTCAATAGCATGTTTCTCTGTGGACATGTGTGGTCTTGGCCATGATTTTGTAATGCATACATATAACATCATCCTATTTTACTGCTAGGAAAATTGTTCCTGAGCCCCGTGATGGAATTAAACATGTCACTACGTCATGGTGCTCTGCAGAGAGCACCGTGCCCCCCAGCTGAGTTTCTACCTGGATGGTTTAGAAGCCGCTCTCCATCTCCCTTTCAGCTGGGTGAAGGGCTAGACAGAGGTGCCAGGTGACTAAGGGCCAACAGAGCACGTCTGTCGGTGCACAAGTTTAAATAGGCCATAAGTTTTACTCCTCCAAGTGGCTTCAGATCCATTCTTCTGTGGGCTAGGGTGGGGATGGGATGTGCTGAAGTGTAGACGGGGTTGGTTTGTTTGTTTTATTAGAAAGGACTCTTTTGGATGATGAAAACTGTCAGATTTAAATAACCAGCAAAGAAAACCAACAAGCTGGGAGTCCTCAAAAATGAGCACCGCCTCCAGTGAATGACGTCCAGAACAAATTCGTCTGGTTGCTTTGTAAAGGCAACACACGCTGCACGGGGGTTACCGAGAAGGGTGTGTCCTGTGCATGTGCCTGGTTCGCCCTTGGCCAGGAGTGGGCCAGCCGCGGAGCAGGGCGAGAAGCTGAGGCGTCTAAGTCCATCATAGGGCCTAATAACTGTCTACGAATTAAGGAAAATGAAATATAGCCCCTTTGAGCCAGGCTGTCGGCCTGTCTGCTCGGGGGCGGTAATGGAGAGGGGGGCCGGCGCTCATGTCTGGGGAATGGCACAGTCCCCTAGAGGTTGCTCAGACTTCTCGGTCACCTCTCTCCTGGCATCTTTGGGTCATTTTCCCATCCTAGTGGACAGGGTGTGGCAGGAGGAGAAAAAAGCCGTGAGTGTGGACAGGCGCCTGTGAGAGCGCCTTGCTCTGTCATTTTGCCATCATCAGAGACTCCCTTTTGCTGAGACTGTCCCTGTGGGGGGCGGCAGGAAACTGATTGAGAACCGAACCCGCTGCTCCTCTGGGAAGGTGCCCTTCCCACTGACTCTCTGATTTGCCACTTGGATAGAGAGTGGGGCAAGTGACCAGCCTGGGGAACTGACTTTGAAATTTCAATCCTAAATCTCAAGTCAGCACTTGGGTCAGCAAGTGTTTTGGGGGTCAGCACAGCTTTTGAAGAAATTCCATTTTCACTGGGCTGTGAAGTAATGAGATACGACATCATTCCTAAAGGTGTTGATCACACATGAGTAACAGTGGAGATGAATCCAGCCATCCTTGGAGCCATCCCGTCTCTGACTTCTGCTCGAGGATCTGTTGATCTGTGAAGCACTCCCAGGGCATGGTGGGAGTTCGGTGCTGAAACCCAAGCTCTGCTTCCGTGGTTTTCTGTGGCAGAACCATACGTGTTAAGTGTATTTGTCAGTCATGTAGAAAGACACAAAACATGGTGCCCTTCTGACGGGGTGTGAGACCCCCTCGAATATGAGGCATTGGGCTAAATATCTTTCTTTGGAAGGGAGCCGTCACCACCGAGACCTGGGAGGAAAGTCGGAGGGAGAATGCGTTGCGTCCTCTGCGCTGTGCTTGCTTCTGGGCTGAGAGAGGGGCCCTGCCTGGGAGCCTGTAGAAGCCAGCTGGGTAAGCGTGGGTGTCACCACCGCCGCCCGCCCCTGTGACAATAACTACTTGATATTCAAGTGCCTGTTACGTAACAGACACTGCACCAAATATTTTTCGCATAAAACTCATTTGTTCAATAAACATCTAAGTGCCAGTGGTGTGCTTGAAACACTAGAGGAAAAAACGGGCTCTCGTGGAGCCTCTCCTCCCAGAGCTGGTGTCTGGGGAGGAGCTGGAGACCGACAGAGGTCACGGTTAAGGAAATCATCGTCTCCTAATGTACTTCATGAGCGCTGAGGTGAAAAGACAAAGTGCTTTGTCTTCCCAACAGCTCTGGAGATTCTCCAAGGTTGACACGATCACTCCTGTCCAGATGCGTTCCCTGAGCCTCTGTTCATTCCCGTTCTCTGGGGCTCAGTTTCTTTCTCTGTTATGTAGAGGGGTCAGATCATATGGTTTACAGTTCTAACCACAGGACCACCCCCTGCACACACACACACACACACACACGCACACACACACAGATACACAGACACCCTCTGTGTGGAGCAAGCGGAGGTCGGGCGGGGGCATTGACCTGGACCATTTAATTCCAGCAGGTGCAGCTCCTGGAAGCTGAGCCCCCGGTGCTTCCCATGGGCCAGCCTGAACCCTGTCAAGGCTGATGTGTTGCACCAAAATGATGCCTCCCCTTCACCTTCTTTCTTTTAAATGTTTCCCATTTTCTGGCCCCAAGATAATCAAAGGAGAGTAAACATTCATCTTGACATTGTAGAAATAGATGCAAGTTTCCAGGCTATGAAGTCCCTAAAAGGTAATCAGATACCACAGCTGAAGAACACATGTTTCAGTGAAGTTTTTTGACTAAATCAAACCAGTGTTTGAGTGTGTTCGTTATAAAGGATTAAATGGCGTGCACACGAGTATGTCTGTAGGTGAGAGAGAAGAGATGGTCTGGCTGCACTTCCCTCTCTTTGGGAGCCTGCCTTTGCTTGTTGACTTTTCCTTCCCTATGGTATCTTTGGCATCTTTGGCTGAAAGCATGCACCCAAAAAGCCGTTCTGGGTCCACTAGGACCATCGGAAATGCTTAGCTTCAATGCTAGCTCCTGCAGTCTCCCTCATAACCGTATGAGAGTAACCCTCTAGAACCCGTGTTTTATGCTGAGGTTGGGAGCGGAGCGTGAGTAATGCCAGGTGTGCTGGTCCTAAACACAGAAGTGGTTGGAGTGCTTGAATGGCAACTGGACAGAGGGACCCAAGACCTCCTGACCATAAAGATTGCCTATCATGAGGGCAGAAACAGTTACTTTGCTGGGGCTTGAAGAACAGGTGTGGACTTCAGAATAGTTTGATGGTAAATATCAGCCAGGAGATACGTCAGCAGTTAGCGGGCAAGGGGTCATGCATTTGTGCTTGGAGTTAGAAAGAGTTAGAGAAGCTTGCCTAGTTCTGACCAACAGGGCAGTTTTGCCCCAGGAAAAGGCTTTCTGTTTGCTACCTAGGAGAGCCAGCAGACCTCTATATTAAACTATATCTGTGTTCTTAACATCATATAGTAGTGCCTGTTCCTTTTTAAAATTCTCCTGATCTCCGTGGGGCGCCTGGGTGGCTCAGTGGGTTAAAGCCTCCGCCTCCAGGTCAGGTCGTGATCCCAGGGGACTGGGATCGAGCCCCGCATCGGGCTCTCTGCTCAGCGGGAAGCCTTCTTCCTCCTCTCTCTGCCCGTCTCTCCGCCTACTTGTGATCTCTGTCAAATAAATAAATAAAATCTTGGGACGCCTGGGTGGCTCAGTTGGTTAAGCCGCTGCCTTCGGCTCAGGTCATGATCCTGGGGTCCTGGGATCGAGTCCCGCATCCGGCTCCTTGCTCGGCAGGGAGCCTGCTTCCTCCTCTCTCTCGGCCTGCTTGTGTGTACTCTCTCTCTCTCTCTGACAAATAAATAAAATCTTTAAAAAATAAAAAATAAAAAAATAAATAAAATTCTCCTGATCTCCTTCCGACTCTTACTGTGTGCATTTGCCCTCTGACTCTTTTAAAGGTGCTCTTGCCTGGGCACCTGGATGGCTCAGATGGTTGGGCGTCTGCCTTTGGCTCTGATCATGATCTCCAGGTCCTGGGATGGAGCCCCATGTTGGGTTCCTGGTTCAGTAGGGAGTCTGCTTCTCATTCTGCCTCTCCCTCTCCCCCTGCTTGTACTCTCTCTCTCTCAAATGAATGAATAAAATCTTTTTTTTTAAAGATTTTATTTATTTATTTGACAGATAGAGATCATGAGGAGGCGGGGGGGGGGGGGGGTGCGGTGAGGAAACAGGCTCCCTGCTGAGTCGAGAGCCCGATGCGGGACTCCATCCCAGGATGCTGAGACCATGACCTGAGCTGAAGGCAGAGGCTTCAACCCACTGAGCCACCCAGGCGCCCCGTGAATGAATAAAATCTTTTAAAAAAAAAACAAAAAACAAAAAACCACCTCCCGCTTAACCTGCCTCATACCCTCTCAAAAACCCCCACTTACTCTTCAGACCTATTATGTGCCAGACTGTGCGAAGAGATAAGACAGAGGTCACTGCTGCCCTCGGGGAGCTTTGTTCTCAAGGCCAGCAGATCTGCTCTGACATAACCCATCCAAGAACCTGCATGTGGAAGCCACAGATTTTACAGTATTTCGGGATTTACTGTTACCAGCAAAAATAAGCAATATCCCTTTGAGATCTTTATAGAGAGAGCAGGCATGCCAAGGGCAAGGCAATACTTCACTTCAAATGTTTATCTCAAACATAGGAAATCACGTCCAGATTTTATATCCCCTTTGTGACCTTGGCCTTGACTTGGCAGTCCTGAATGTGATGGGTTTTCCTGCTGCTGTCTCTGGGAGCCAGGGAATAACCACCCCTGAGCCTTCACTTGCAGAACCCCATTTAAGAGCCACTTTTTGAGCCGGGCCCTCGGCGACTATTGGCACAAATGCTGTTTGAGCACCGACAGGGTATTAAGGACAGGTTCTTGGTGAGGTTGGTTCTTTGTAGCCTATTGAGGCTTAAAGAGTATTTGTACCTGGTTTGAATAGATTTAATATACTTCTGTTCTTGAAATGCTTGCTATACAGATTTCACTGGTATTTCTTGGGAGTCCACTGTTTGAGTGAATGTAAAGATCTCCCGTGTCCCCTTTCCTTGTAGGGGATCAGAGCCTAACATGCTGCTGGACACACAAAGAGTATTTATCAGGAGTTTCCATGCTTGGAGAGTGAAATGCACAGGAATGGATTTTTTTCAAATTGCATTTTTAATATAAAGGGAACTTTCAGGCAAATCGAAAGCCACGTGGAAAATAAAGGGTAACATTTTCAAATGGATGAGAATGATGTGGTATATTATTGACAAATTATTGACGTTCACCCTAAGGATAGTGTCACACTTTGAAAGTTGGCGACCAAAGGACACTGCCATCGTTGGGTGATACATCTTTGGATAAACTGTGATGAGTTGGATGAGAAGCATTGACTTGCCATTTTTAATGATTTTTGCTTTATTCCTAGGAGTCAAGCCCTGGTCAAATATCATGGAAATCCTGGAGGAAAAAGATGGGGTCGACACAGAGCTGCTGGTTTATGCGATGACTTTAGTGAACAAGGTTGGTTGATGACTGCTAAGGGTTGTATTATATCCCCTTTGAGGGGATACAGTTATGTTGACGTCTTAACCCTTATGAATATCTGTGAATGCAAACGTATTTGGAAATAGGGTCTTTGCAGATACAGTCAAGGTACGATGAGGTCATTCAGGTGGGCCACAATCCCACATGACCAGTGTCCTTAGAAGAGGAAAAGAGACACACAAAGAGGGAAGATGATGTCTGCACATGTATGTGAGGAAGATGGCTGTGTGAAGACAGAGGCAGATTGTAGGGATACATCTCTTAGCCAAGGAATGCCCAGGATTGCCAGCAGCCAATGTAGGAGAACACGGGGTACGGCCTTGCTCTGGGCCTTCAGACAGCATGGCCCCCCTGACACTTTGATATCAAACTTCTCATCTCTCAAACTGTGAGAAAATACATTTCTGCTCTTTTAAGCCACCCAGTTGGTGTTGCATTGTTACGACGGCCCCCCAGGGAACTAACACAATGTGAAAATCTACAGTTTAACCTCGGAGGAAGAGCCACATCACCTAGGCCCCATGTTGGCAGCTAGACCCGTGGCTGCAGCGCTGCTGTTTGCCAGAGGAAACACTTTCCAGCTGCACGAGGTGTGTGTGCATGCGTGTGCGCTGGTGCACGTGCGTGTGCAGGCCTGGGACTGTGTGTGGGCTTTCTCTGCTTTGTTTTTTTTTTTCTAACGAAACCAGAAAAATGACAGTGAGAACTTCATGATTACTTTTCTTACCATGATGTCCCCCTTAAAAACATTATTCCTTAAGAATATAAATTAAGAAGTTTGGGGGCTCCTGGGTGGCTCAGTTAGTTAAGCATCTGACTCTTGGTTTTGGCTCGAGTCATGGTCGTAGGATCGAGCCCCACTTGGGCTCCATGCTCAGCACGGAGTCTGCTTAAGATCCTTTTCCTCTCTCTCTCTCCCTCTACCTTTCCCCTTGCTCATGCATGCATGCTCTTTTCCTCTCTCTTTCTCTCTCAAATAATTTTTTAAAAAAGAATATAAATCGCAAATTTTACCCTAAGAAAATAGCTTACAGCTCAGGAGAAATGAAGGCAGCCTTTATTCACTGCTTATTGAATTCTCACTGTGGAGGGTGGATCCCGTCCTTTTGTGGAGGTGCTATCACCCTTGTGTTCTCCTCCCTCCCAGCACATCCCTCCTGGTCACTGGCTGGGGAGGGCAGTAGCTGTCTTAAGGATCCCTCCCTGGAGAGGGTGCTGACACCATGCTGCCCTGGGACAGCCCTCTCTCGGGACCAGAGTCCCTTTCTCCTTGAAAATGTCCTGCACATGGCTCTGCCCTACACCCCAGGAATCACACCAACCACCCCACTGGCCTGCCTTTCCTCCCCGAGGTGCTGGACGTAGGCCTACCATACAAACTGCAGTGATGCAGAGAAAATTTAGAACCTCTTCATGAAGTACATCTAGAGAAACATTTCCTCTGATGAGCTGGGAACACAGTAGTAGAAAGCATCATGAGAAGTAATTTCCACTAGATACTTAACTGTTGTGCAGGCTCTCAGGATTAAAACAATGTGGTCCTGGCTCTTTCCTCTGCAGACAGATGATGGGAGCAGAGGAGCTCTGAAAGAGATCTCGTTACGCAGAACAACTCCCTCTAGGACTGCAGTCGCAGGGCGTGGCTTAGCGTCATTCATGATTGGGGGTGGGGCTGTGCCAAATGGAAATAACCAAATACTTCCTTTGACCAATACTGAAATAAATTCCAGACAAAGTAAAGCGTTCAATGTAACACAACAAACAGTGGAAGATTAAGAGGTAGAGGTGAAGTTTAGTTTGTCTCTGGTAGGAGAAGATTATGTTAATCATCAAACCTGTCAAAAAGAATCCAAAGGGAAGGACTTTTTAAATATTTCACTGCATAAAATTATAAACAGACCTTATTTATAAAATGAAAACCACAAACAAAAACTAAGGGCAAGTGGCAACTTAGGACATTGTTTGCAAAGAGTGGGGTAGAAAATTATACAACCCTCAATATATTAAGAACCCAGTGGAAAAATGAAGGACATGAAATCTATTAAGATGAAAAGAAATATATAGTAAAACAACAAACATTTTTCCCCGGGGCTTATTGGCAGGGATTGCTTTTTAATGAAATGCCATCTGTTGGTGAGGACACCCGAAATTCTTCTACGGTCCTGATGAGGAATGGGCAGTACTTTTCTGTAGGATAATCCTAAGAATTCCATTTATGCTTTCAACTGTCTTCGTGAGTTCATTTTACTTTGCAATTTAAAAGCAATTTTCTGTTGTTGTTGTTGTTGTTGTTTTTTAAGATTAAGATCATCTATTTCCTGTCCTTTTCAGTCACTGACATTGTTTTGGAAACCATGGACTTCAGCAAAGATGGAATTTTCCCTCTTGTCTGGTGTTTTCCATTGCAGTACTACCCATCCTATTGGCGGAGGGTATGCTGGGCGGTGCTGAGGGTCCCAGCAGCATTGGGTGGGGGTAGGCATTCTGCTGCCAGTGGCTGGCCAGGACCCAGCGCATGTCACATTCTCCTTGGCATCAGATGGTGCTTAATGTCCAGGAATTCCTTGCTTACTTTTCCTCTCTGGCGGTTTTGTCTCATCTTTCATTAGCTCTGGCTCAGGGGAAAGTCTTATGGACATTACTCCAAATGTCATCCTTTGCCCCCAAAAGGTCAAGTAAACCACTGGCATCCATGCTGGGTTTGTTTTCCTTTGTTGAGTTTTAGTCCTGTTTAGTGCCCCAGTGAGTAAAATCTTCTGAGATCCCAAACAAACAAACAAAAAAATACACCAAAATGTTAATACAGGTCTGGAAAAAATTCAGACTCTGGAATCTGGGAAATTATTATATTGCTTTTCTAAGTTTTCTTTCAACAAAATTGAAGATGGACTAACAACATGGAATTCAAAACAGGAACATTTTTATGACAAAACAAGGGTGCTACATTTTAGCCTGCTTAGGGTTCTGAGGCTGGTGTCTGCTCTCTTTGTTGAACAGGGACATTAATGGGGGGTTTCCAAGTTCCAAACTAACCCCCCATTCCTGCTCCTACCCCCTGACCCCATGTTCTCAGATCTGAAGGAACATCAGAAACTAACCATTTCTCAGCCTGCACGCTAACATTCTGCAATGCCCTGTCTTGATCCAGCTGAAACCCTCTCAGTGCGAACCCCCCACTTTGAGGTGCTCAGGTACTGACCACCATATAGGAAAGGAAGAGGCTGATGAGGGGGCCTGAGTCACAAGAAGTATTACTGTTCCTCTTCCTGGGAGGCTGGCCTGGAGCTTTCAGGGAAGGGGGTGGGGGGGGCAGGTAAGCTGGATGGGATTCATGCTGAGTGCTCACCTTTGTTTTTACATTTCATTTATTGCTAATTACCATACCAGAAACTTGTAAAAAAAAAAAAAAAATTCAGCTGTGTCAGCTGTAAAACTTGTTTAGCTATGCATACCCTTCACAGAATATAGAACATTCCCCTCTCCCTCCAGATCTCCCTCGTGTTAGCCTTTTATCATTATCTCCTGATGGCCTCTTCCTACCCTGACAACCGTTCTCTAGCACTGTAGTTTGTCATTTCATCCCCGTCGAAAGGGACCATACAGGATAGATGTAACCCTTGAGGCTGGCTGCTGTCACTCAGCATAACGCCTTTGAGGCCGATCTGCTCTGGAGGGTGTTAACGGTTGCTCCTTTCTGCTGCTGCAGATACACCACAGTGGGTTCTCCCACTGAAAGAGACTTGGGTTTTTATAGCTTTTGGAGTTCACAAATAATGTTGCTCTTATAATGTTGCTCTGAAATTTTGTGTGCAGGCATTTGCCACACTGATTGCATCCTGTAAGAAAGATTTGATGCAATCAGGGAGAACCCAGGAGAGGCAAAAAACATGTCCTTTAGGACAGAAATTTCTCCCTCGGAGAGATGGCTTTGAAGGTTTACCTGTCACCAGCCCCAGAAGGATGAGGTTTGAGAGAAAGCAGGAAAGGGGGTCATGGACGTGATCTGAAAATGAAGGCATCAAGAGACATCTGCCTCACAGACTTCCTGGGGGTAACCTCTACCTTTGCCGGAAGGAGGCAGTTTAACCATGAGGTGTCAGGTAGAAATGAGAGGATAGGACCCAGGGAGTGGTGGGGGCATGGCACAGTTTGCTGGGCATGTTAGACAATCAGCGAAGACAGGTGAATGTGTTTCTAGGATGGATAGTCCTCTTCCCCTGTAACTGGAGAAAAGCCCCTGTGTTTGTAGGTGGCAAAAGGCCATCTCCCCTGTAGCCACATGTCAAAGGGGTTGGTATGTGGGCTTGGCTCCAGCCCAAATTTTCATGGTGGAAATGACAAATGACCTCTTCATACCCTCACTTCTGGACCTATTATTGAATAAGTCTCCCTGAGTGTGTTTGGTTCTTTGGACCTAATTGTTTGACTAATAGTAACCACAGCCCCCCACCCCCACCCCATCCCACCAACCATCATGGCTGGGCTCACTAAGATAATGGGAATTAGGTCGAGGAATTTAACCCTTTGAAGACTTTTATAAGCAGAGAAAAGGGGAAAGAAGAAGGGAAGGGAACTGAGAGGAGAGGAGAGCCCTCTGTGCCTCCTTGTGGCCCTCCACAGTTGAGTAGGAAGTTTTAAATCCAACACTAAATGTTAACTCACCTAAGTTCCTCAAGTGGGGAATTTGGCAGCGCCCGCCATCAGGGCATCTCCATGCACCAGCCCGGCCCTGGCTTGGGGTCCTGTTTTCTTTTCCTCATCTTTTAACAGGTTCAAGGGTTTTCACTAAAACCAGAGTTGGGTCGTTCTGATGACAGGATTCTTTGAACGGCTGCATACTTTCTCATTTAGTGTCAGGAGCCAGGGACCCCTCCGGGGACTGTGGTCAGCTAATGCGGAGGTGCCGCCTTGCCTGACACTGGCAGGTGCTGGCATGTGCTTTCCCGCTTGGCCCCGTAGGTGTGAGCACCTGTTTATTACGGAGTCTGACTGGTTTGCAGCCTGCTGCTCTAGGTCCTTGCTGGCGCCCCTGATGGGCTAAGTTATCCCGTCCCCGTTATTTTTCACTCATTTCTGAGCTCAACAGCAGTAAGTTGTATCCTCTTCGCTCAGCATTGAAAGGAAAAAGCCATTATTTGGGTCATGAATAGAGATGTTCTTTCCGATTATTAGTAGCCCCCAAATAGAAGCGTTGGAAAAGTTGGTGCTGTGAACCGTTCTTAGGACAGTGTTGGTCTTTTCTGAGTTCAGAATAATTTTGAAATCTACATGGAGGGTTCTTAGAAACACAAAGACAATGAAATAGGGAGTAAAGACCCGTGTTTGGAATTCCAGGCCAGAATAATTTGTGCAGAAGCATGAGTGTGTGAGGAGAGGTGAGGCTGTCCCAGGTCTGCAGGAACTGCTTGTTCCCTCAGGCAAACCCCTTTCCTCCCCAGCCCTCCTCTCATGAGATAAGGGCTTGCAGTGAATCACCTCGAGGGTCTCTCCAGTTCTGAGCAGAAGGCCCATCTGAGAAATCACCCTTCTTTTAAGAGACACAGAATCCAAAGAGACGTCATCTCCTCCCCCCCACCTCCCGCCCGGCCTCACACTTGGGTTATCCTTTCGTCTTTTGGTTGCTGCTTTGAAATTTCTCATGTTTTCCTAAATTTCTTAGACCAACGGGAAGGCCTACCCAATTGAAAGATAAAGGAATCATTACATTGTTATAACGTCAGCTGTCGGTAGATTGATCCTAACAGGAGTTTCTCATCACGGAGCGTGTTCGTTTTCTATTGCCGTATAACAAATTACCACAATTTTAGCAGCTTAAAACAACACAGACTTATCATCTCATAGTTTCCATGGGACAGGCTCCAGGCACCGCCTAACCGGGTCCTCTGTTCATAGTCTCACGAAGCTGTAGTCAAGGTATCGACCAGGACTGGAGTCTGGTCTGAGGCTTGGGATCCTCGTCCAAGCTTTTGTGGTTGTTGGCAGAGCGCATTTCCTTGCAGCTGGAGAACTTGTGGTGGCTTGCTCCTGCTTCAGGGCCAGCAGGGTCATCTCTCTCCTAGTCTCTGAGCTCCGGAAATGCCTAAACCTGCTTTAAAACAGCCCACCTGATTAGGTCAGGCCCACCCAGAATAATCTTCCCTGTGATTAACTCAAAATCAGCTGCTTTGGGTGGTGAATATCTGTAAAATCCCTTCCCCATGGCCATATAATGTACTTCAGTGATGGGAGTGTCCTGCTTAGACTCAAGGAAGGGGATTATACAGAACCTATATACCAGGGTGGGTTTTGGGGGTGTGTTCTGCTTACCACACTAAAGGAGTTTTTCGGAAATGATCTGATCATCTGTCTTGGTTTGTCCCATATAGTTATAATTCTGGCCGCTGCCTAACCTTGAGACAGTTCCCTAAAACATGTTCGTGTCCCGTTCTTTCTTCAGACACTGTCGGGGTTGCCAGACCAGGACAGCTTCTACGATGTGGTGGACTGCCTAGAAGAGCTGGGCATTGCGGCTGTGTCCCAGCGGCACTTGAACAAGAAAGGGACAGACCTGGACTTGGTGGAACAGCTGAACATTTATGAGGTAACAGCACAAACCTTCTGGATGGTGTCGTACAGCTTGTCAGAGGCTGAGGTGGACACATTCTAGTTGGGTAGTTCTGAGCATGGGGCAGCAGCATCCACAGCACCTGGGAGCTTTACAGAAGGTAGCTTCTGGGGTTCCCCTCCCCCCAGACCTCCTGGATCAGAAGCTCAGAGAGCGCACACAGCCATCTGTGTGGTGTAAGCCTCCAGGAACTGCCGGTGCTCCCTCAAAGGTGAGAACCCCTGAGGGAGGAGGCACTCGGTCACTTGCTTACTGTTCAAGATACTACACAGCTTTTCCCTTTCCTCTCTGATCTCTCTTGCCTCATTACTGTCTTTTATTTGCTATTTAAGGCCCTTGTAAGGAAATAAAAATTAAAAATTTAAAATATTAGCATAGGGGCGCCTGGGTGGCTCAGTGGGTTAAGCCCCTGCCTTCAGCTCAGGTCATAGTCTCAGGGTCCTGGGATCGAGCCCCGCGTCGGGCTCTCTTCTCATCAGGGAGCCTGCTTCCCCTCTCTCTCTGCCTGCCTCTCTGTCTACTTGTGATCTCTCTCTCTCTCTCTCTCTCTCTCTGTCAAATAAATAAATAAAATCTTTAAAAAAATATATTAGCATAGATTTTACCATCCATTTTCGTATTACACAATGCCAGTTCAAAATGCAACTGTAAGAGCATTTACCTTCCATGCAGAATCCTCTGCAATTTCCAGTTCTGAGCTCCTATAGGCCTGTGTATCTTGTTCCTATCAGAATAGTGGAAACACCATAGGGGACGAACTCTGTTTGTTACTTCACTTCTTGACACGCGTTTGTTCTATTAACACTCTCCCTTCAGCTGGTGAGTAAGGAAGGGCTGAAAGGGAGAGTAACTGTGGGCTGCCTTAGCTTTCCAGTTTTTCTATGTCATTTCAGTGTAAGTGGTTGGCTAGTACAGCAGAGTAACCCAGGTAAGAAAGGATGTGGTAGGACCCTTGATTTGCCATCTTTGTGCATTCAAAGTCACTTTTGTTTGCATGGAAGGCCTCTGGGGTTCCAGGGCTTAGTTACAAGGGAACACACTTAACCTTGTACTCATTTTGGTTCTCACTGAACTCCCATGGACCGTGCGGCTCTCAGCACTCTGTGCTAATGCGTGCAAGGACTGGACACGTGCCTGTTGCAACTTCTTCTCCTCCCATGCACATGTTCCCTGTTCCACTGGACTTCACTTGTAAAACACAAGTTAAGGGAGGCTTGGGTGGCTCAGTCGATTAGGCATCTGACTCTTGATTTCAGCTCAAGTTGTCATAGCGTGGGATCGAACCCCATGTCAGCTCTGACCTCAGCATGGAGTCTTCGTCCCGCTCCCTCTTCTCCTCCCCACCCACCCCTGCTGCTCACACTCTCTCAAAAAATAAATTGAAAAAAAAAAAAAAAAAACCACCCAGAAATGTAAAGATAAAATTAATAAGAATTTCAAGCTAGCAAAAGAGTATTAAACCAAGCACAGAGCCCTGCGGAGTGTGAGCATGGAGCCGGGCACAGTCGCACCTGTGACCCATCCAGGAAGGTGGCTTTGATTTGGGTTACGCATCATGACTTTGTGGCCTTGTTGACTTGAGTTCAAACCATTCCCTGTGGGTTAGTGTTAAGCCAAATGCCCCCTCATTAAAGTTACTTATCTGATGTGACTCTTGTCTGGACTCTGAGGGTTAGAGCACATCTTATGAGTTGTAGACCACATTCCTTATTGCTGATCCTCACTGTCCCCATTTCCTTTCATGCCTGAAAGGGGCAGAATCTGGAGATCTGATTCCCCTTGGTGTGTGACTAAACGGGAAAGCTAACTACTTTAGACACCTGCTTACCCATAATAATGGTGTGAACTAGGCTATCCTTGAGGACATTGTCCAGAATGTACTCATCATCCCCCCAAAGAAACCTCATACCTATTAGCAGACACTCTCCATTTCTCCCTGCCCCCATACTGTATACCCCAAACCACTGATTTACTCTCTCTAGGATTTACCTTTTCTAGACATTTCCTATAAATGGGACCATACAACCTGTGACCTTGGGGACTAGCTTTCACTTAACATGTTTTCAGGGTTCAGCCATATTTTAAGCATGTATCTATACTTCCTTTTTGTGCTAATGTTCCATTGATGGAAAGCACCACATTTTGGTGATCTGTTCATCACTGGATGTACATTTGGGTTATTTCCATTTGGGGGCCAGCTATGAATAATGTTGCTATGAACATCTGTGTACAAGTTTCTGTGTGGACGTCTACTTTCAGTTCTCTTGGTCATATGTCGAAGAGTAAAACTGCTGGTCATAATGGTAACTGGATGTGTAGCTCTTTGAGAGACTGCCAGACAGTTTTCCACAGAGCTTACCCCCAGGGTTCCAACTTCTCTTCATCTTCCTTGATGTTTATTATTGTCCTTGCTTCAAAATCACAGCCATCCCAGTGGGTGTGAAGTGGTACACATTTTGGTCGTGATTTGCATTTCCCCAGTGACCAATGATGTTGAGCCTCTTTCCTTGTGCCTGTTGGCCATTTTTCTATTCTTTTTGTGGAGAGATGGCTGTTCAGATCCTTTGCCGATTTTTAAATTGGGTTGTTTGGTTACCCTTGAACTGTAAGGATTCTTAATATATTCTGGATACTAGATCCTTATCAAATATAAATTTTAATGTATTTTTCCCAGTATAAGGGTTGTATTGTTCTACTTCTGGACCTAACTGATCAGTCTTATTCATAGTGATATATATTTTTAATCTTTCCTTTTTCCACTTGTAAAAATGATGTACTTGTTGAGGAATATATAAGTGTAAGAGGAAAAATCACCCATGACTTTATTACTAACCATGGTTAACATTTTGATCTATTTTTCTAGACTTTTTTGTATAGGTAGGTGTATGTTCTTAACTATGGAGATAATTGTCTTTACACGGTGTTGTGTACTGAATCTTTACTAGTAAATATGTTGGAGCCATTTTTTTGGTCATTAAATCTTCAAGAACTTAATTTATTAGGGACAAAATATTCTGTCCATGTGCATGTACCGTAATATAGCCAATCTCCTTTTTTTCAGATTTGGATTATTTCCAAACTCTTTGCAATTAGAAATGCTGTTATGATGGACAGCTTTATTCATAAACTTGTGTGCATGGCTAGAGCCCTTGGAGGGATATCTCCCAGTTAAGAGCCTCCATTGGGATTTTTTACTGGATAGAAGTGGAGAGACTGACATGTAATTCACTATCTGCTGTAAGTCATTGTCATAAAAAATCACAGTTGAGGGACAAAACAGAATTATCTTTATGTGATCTTAGGAGAGATCAGAAGAAGCTGAATGAGATACTTGTTATCAGAACTTAAAGCTTCCCATAACCACCCAGCAGACCTACTCCTTGTGTCCCTGCTCCGGGCATCTTCTCCCACTGAACCTCTTTCCCCCAGTTATCTGCTGTGACTTCTGTGTGTCGTTATCACTGGCACGTAGCATTGGAAAGCCAGTGGATAGTGGAGGGCTATATTCTTATGGCTGCTAAATGAGAGGTTCACATAAGAATACCAGAGATGGAGAAGGAAGAAACTAAACACAGTCGGCTTACAGAAAAGTGAAAGGTGGATTTTTCCCAGTACAGATACTTTCTTACCTTAGCTCCTTTCCACCCGATCGGAACTCCCATCTCTGAGACTGCTCAACCAGAGGCTTACTGGAATACAGCTTTGGAGTCTTTGGAATCAATATATATTGGAAGATGGCATAATGCAGGTAAATTTCCCATTAGTGAACCAACTAGGAGAGAATTTTGAAAAGTGGCCTGGATACCTACTCCAGGAATTTGTGTCTGTTTCAGGCTGCACCTGAGCCCACCCGACTCTCAAGCTACCTCCTCATCTTCCTCTTCTCCTTTAAGTTGTTCTCCACTCATTATCTTCTTTTATCAGATTGCATTTGCTTCATACGTTTAGCACCAAGGTCATGTCATTCACAAATATAGCATCTATGTGTTATTTAAAGAACAATAAAACAAATACCTGTTGTGATGGTTAATTTTACGTGTCAACGTGACTGGGCCACAAGGTGCTTAGATAATTGGTCAGAATGATTCTAAGCGTGTCTGTGAGGGGGTTTCTGGATGAGGTGAACACCTGAGTTGGAAGACTGAGTCAAGGAGATTGCCCTTGCCAGTGTGGACAGGCCTCATCCAGTCTGTTGAGTGGAACAAATTCTCTCTGCCTGATGGTTACGAGCTGGGACATTGGTTGCCAACTACCTTTGAACTCCCTCTGAGACTAACCCCGTTGGTTCCCAGGCCTTTGGACAGCCGATCTTGGGTCTTATTAGCCTCCACAATCACAAGAGCCAGTTCTTTGTAATAAGTCTCCACGTATATCCTATTTATTGAGTTTCTCTGGAGAATCCTGACTGGCACCCTCCTGCCTTTAGGAATCAGGACATTACCAGGAACTCGGAAGTGTGTTTTGTAGCCCTCTCTGGTGTTATCCAGTAGCCTCAGCACTATTCTTTCCTTTAGACTTTTACCAAAAAATCACTTACTCTGTGAGCTAACACAAAGGCTCAGGTTATCAAATCTGCCGACAGATCAGAGATCTTGTTACCTAGCTGTGTTAATCTAGTTATGCTAATAATTTCAAGAATACAGACTTAAGAGATGCAGAGGAACCAAGGAGGGGTCTGTTTTAGGTCTTTTCGTCATGGCTCAGACGTGTGCTCTCAGACCCAGAATAGGAGAGGTCTCCAAGTGTGGGGTCACAGGTCCCCCTGCCTGGTGAGTAACATTCCCTTACAAGACATCTCTACTTCATAGCTCAGAGAGTCGTGGCTGATGAGGCCATCCATCTACACTTATTTACCACAGGTAACCCACGGCCAGGTGACCCTTAGCCAGTCCTGTCCTGGTAAGAGCTTTCCAGAAACAAGAGCTCCCATTTTAGCAAGTATCACTAGGCTGTTTATTAAGTAGGCTGGTTATCGGCATACTTAACAAAGGGGTCACTTGCCTTTTTTCTTTCTCCAAAGGCATTGGTCTGTAAAAGGAGTAAAGAGGTCAGAGGCCAGCTGTTTTAACTCCTTCCTCCCAGTCTGGATCCCTAAACAACATATGTTTAATTATGTCTGTTCTCAAACTTTTTACAAAGGGAAATATATCATTTGTACCCTTTTGTAGTTTTCTCATTCGCTTGTTGTTTTTTAAACCTACCCATGTTGCAGCACTTGGGTGGCTCAGTCGTCTAAGTGTCTACAGACTCTTAATTCAGCTCAGGTCAGGATCTCAGGGTCATGAGTCCAAGCCCCATGCTGGAACCAACTTAAACAAAAACAAAAAACCTACCCATGTTATTGTGTGGCGTACTCACTTACTCATTTTACTGCTGGCGAATGTAAGACAGTTTATTTACCTGCTGTTCTCATAATGGATGTTGGCTGGTCCGTGGTGTTGTTGCCCTGACAAACAGTGTTGCTGTTGAGTCTTCTTGTACTTTCCTCTTTGTGTGTATATGCGATACTTCTTTGTACATCAGTTTTATTCTTGCTTTATAAAAATATTTTTTTCCAATGTTCTATTTCTTCTTTTTTTTTGTTATGTTAGTCACCATATGGTACATCATTAGTTTTTGATGTAGTGTTCCATGATTCATTGTTTGCATGTAACACCCAGTGCTCCATGCGATACATGCCCTCCTTAATACCCACCATCCGGCTCACCAATCTCCCCACCCCCCTCCCCTCTAAAACCCTCAGTTTGTTTCTCAGAGTCCACAATCTCTCATGGTTGCTCTCCCCCTCTGATTTCCCTCCTTCATTTTTCCCTTCCTTCTCCTAATATCTTCCATGTTATTCCTTATGTTCCACAAGTAAATGAAACCATATGATAAATGACTTTCTCTGCTTGACTTATTTCACTAATAATAATCTCCTCTAGTCCCATCCATGTTGATGCAAAAGCTGGGTATTCATCCTTTCTGATGGCTGCGTAATATTCTCTTGTGTATATTGACAACATCTCCTTTATCCATTCGTCCGTTGAAGGGCATCTTGGCTCTTTCCACAGTTTGGCTACTGTGGACATTGCTGCTATGAACACTGGGGTGCATATAGCCTTTCTTTTCACTAGATCTGTATCTTTGGGGTAAATCCTCAAGTAGGGCAATTGCCGGGTCATAGGGTAGCTCTATTTTCAACTTTTTGAGGATTATTTGTAGTAAATAAATGTTCAACATTTGCAAATCAATCAGTGTAATAGAACAAATTAATAAGAAAAGAGAGAAGAATCACAGGGTCCTCTCAATTGATACAGGAAAGCATTTGACAAAATACAGCATCCTTTCCTGATTAAAACTCTTCGGAGTATAGGGATAGAGGGAACATTCCTCAATTTGATAAAATCCGTCTATGAAAAACCCATAGCAAATGCCATTCTCAATGGGGAAAAGCTGAGAGCCTTTCCCTTAAGATCAGGAACATGACAATGATGCCCACTCTCACTTTATAAAAATATTTAGAAATTTGTGTCCTCTCTGATGATTTGCTAGAATTCCCTTAGGGAACTGTGTGGGCCTGTGTGAAGAGGAGTGCATCCATATGTGAGTGTGTGTATGTCTGCATGCATGTACTGGGGGGGGGCAGGAGAAAATCTTTGACAACTCTGTATCTTTACTGGGATCAATTTTGCTAAATTATATTTTACTAGGAAATCATTCATTTCTTTTGGATTTTAAATGGGTTATCAAAAAGACATATAACCTCCTATGAATGTTTTTAACTTTCTCTGTGTCAGTGGATATTTTCCCTTTGATATTTTATAATTTTTGTTTGTAATTCTAGACAAAGTAGTAGTTTTGTCTATTTTGTTGTTTTTTTTTAATAATAATTTTGACTTATATACGATTTGTACCACTTTTCTGTTTGTAACTCAATACTTTGTTTTTATTTATTTATTTTTAAAGATTTATTTATTTATTTATTTTGAGGGAGAGCAAGAATGCAGGGAGGAGAGGCAGAGGGAGAGCAAGAATCTCAAGCAGACTCTCCACTGAATGTGGCCCAGAGTCCACATGGGGCTCGATCTCACCACCCTAAGATAATGACCTGAGCCTAAATCAAGAGACACTCAACTTACTGAGCTACCCAGGGGCCCCACAATCCTTGTTTTTAAAATCAAGGTATAGTTGACATATAATATCCTATTAGGTATACATCATAATGATTCAATCGTTTTGTACATTATGAAATGATCCCAGGATAAGTCTACTTATATTCCACTGTAAAAGTTTATTGCAGTATTATTGACCATATTCCCTATGCTCTACATTATATCTCCATGACTTATTTATTTTATAACTGGAGGTTTATACCTCTTAATCCCTTTCATCTATTTCCCCCACCCTCTGAGCCCCTCCTTACTCTGGTAACAGCTTGTTCCTTGTATCTATGAGCCTGCTTTCTTGGTTTGATTTATTTTCTCACATTCCACATAGAAGTGAAATAATCTGTATTTGTCTTTCTCTATTGGACTTAGCATTATGCCCTCTCGGTCCACCCATGTTGTTGCAAATGGCAAGATTTCATTCTGTTTCATGACTGAGTAATTGTCCATTGCATATAGAGACTACATCTTCTTTATCCATTCATCTGCCAGTGGACACTCAGGTTGCTTCCATATCTTGGCTATTATAAATAAAACTGCAATAAACATAGGGGTGCCTGTATCTCTTTTAAATTGGTATTTTCATTTTCTTTGGAGAAATACCCAGAGGTGGGATTGTTGGGTCATATGGTAGTTCTATTTGTAAATTTTTGAGGAATCTCTGTACTGTTTTCCAGAGTGCACCAACTTACTTTCCCGCCAACAGTGCACAAGGGCTCCCATTTCCCCACATCTTCACCAACACATGTTATTTCTTGTCTTTTTGATAACAGCTGATTCCGACCACTGTAAGGTGTTATCTCGCTGTGGTTTTGATATGTTTCCCTGATGATTCATGATGCCGAGCATTTTTCATGTCCACTGGCCATCTGTATGTTTTCTTTGGGAAAATGTCTAAGCCCTCTGCACATTCTTTAATTGGGTTGTTCAGGAAGTTTTGGAGTTTCTTTATATATTTTGGATATTAACCCCTTACTGGTTGTATAATTTGCAAACATCTTCTCCCATTTAGTAGGCTGCCTTTTTTGTTTTGTTGGTGGTTTCCTTCGCTGTACAAAAAGCTTTTTAGTTTGATGTAATCCCATTTGTTTATGTTTGCTTTTGTTCACCTTGCCTGAAGAGACTAGTCCAAAAAGATACTTTTGAGGATGATGTCCAAGAGCTGTTGATGTCCAAGAGATGTTCTTCTAGGAATTTTGTGGTTTGCAGTCTTATATTCAAGTCTTTTCTCCATTTTGAATTTATTTTTGTGTGTGATACAAGGAACAGGTCCAGTTTCATTTTCTTGCCTATAGTCCAATTTCCCATCACAATTTATTGAAGAGCCTGCCTTTTCCTCCATTGTATATTCTTGCCTCCTTGTTTGTCAGAGGTTTATTGATGGCTTTATTTCTCTTCTGTTCTATTGATCTATGTATCTGTGTTTGTGCCAGTATCATACTGTTTTAATTACTGTAGCCTCGTAGTATAGTTTGAAATCAGGGAGTCTGATGGCTCCAGCTTTGTTTTTCTTTCTCCAGATTGCTTTAACTATTTGGGGTCTTTTGTGGTTCCATAGAAATTTTAGGATTATTTGTTCAACTTTGGTGAAAATGCTGTTGCTATTTTGATGGAGATTGCATTGAATCTTTAGATTACTTTGGGTAGTAGGGACATTTTAACAGTATTCTTCCAGTCCGGCAGCATGGTATATCTTTCCGTTTATTTGTGTCATCTTCAATTCCTTTCATCGGTGTTTTATAGCTTTTAGAACATGGGTTTTTTACTGCATTGGTTAAATTTAATTCCAGGTATTTTTTTGGATGCAATCATGCATGGGATTGTTATCTAATTTTTCTTTCTGATACCTCATTATTAGTATATAGAAACATAACCCATTTTGTATACTCATTTTGTATGCTGTAACTTTACTGAATTCACTTATTCTAATCTTTTTTTTCTTTTTGGTGGAGTCTTGAGGTCTTTGTATAGTATCATGTCATAAGTAGTGACACTTTTATTACTTCTCCCTTTCCAGTTTAGAAGCTTTTATTTCTTTTACTTGCCTAATTGCTGTGGTTGGGACTCCAAATACTGTATTGATTGAAAGTGAGGAGAGCTGGCATCCTTGTCTATTCCTGATCTTAGAGGAAAAGCTGTCAGCTTTTCACCATTGAGTGTGATGTTAGCTCTGCCTTTGTCCTCTCTGGCCTTTATTATATTGAGGTATTTCCTTCTATACCTACCTTTGTAAGAATTTTCACCATACATGGATATTGAATTTTTGTCAGATGCTTTTTCTGTACCAGCTGAGATGATCATATGATTTTTATCCTTTGTTAAGGTGATGTATGCTGTTGATTGATTTGTGGATGTTAAACCATTTTTGCATCCCTGGCGTAAATCCCCCTTGAGGATGGTATATGATCCTCTTAATGTATTGTTGAATTTGGTTTGCTAATATTTTGTTGAGGATTTTTGCAGTGATGTTCATTGGGGATATTAACCTGTAGTGTGTGTGGGGGGGGGGCGTGTCTTTATCTGATTTTGGTATCAGGGTAATGCTGGCCTCAGAAAATGAGTTTGGAGGTGTTCCTTCCTCTTCAACTTTTTATCTTCATAATTTTCTTCTTTCTCTTTCAGTTTACTTTGTTGTTATTTTTCTAGTTTTTGGGATTGATTATTTATTTCATTTCCTTACTTTTTGTTAACCGTCCTCATGTTCCTAGACTGTAACGCACTTGGCAATGATGCGTTCTTTTTTAAAAATATGGTGTTGAAATTCTGTTTGTTACTACCTTATTTAGGATTTGTACACAAGTATTCTTAAGTGTAAGATTGGCTTCCCCTCATCCTCCCCCCACCTCTTCTCTTCCTCTCCTTCTCTTTCTATGCCATTTTTATCAGGCGGGACATCACTGTTTCACTAGCCTTTTGAAAGAATGATGCTAGTGTTCGTTAGGTGACTCTTGTGTGTTGCATCTGTATTTCTAGTGACTAAGCTTACCAATGGCTCCAGGATAGCTCTCGGATCTTTCCTCCTCAGTGTCCTCCCCTGGGACCTTCTCTGACCTCCTTTGCAGTGTTGGGGTTTCCTTATCAGACCTCCTCTCTCAGTCTGTGTGGCCTGTTTAGGTTCACCGAGTGATCTCAGCAGCTTTTGAGGCTGGCAGCTGATATTTGACCTTGAGCTTTTGCCAAGGCACATGGCTGCCCGCTTCTCTTCTTGTGTTACATTCATTCATGGGGGCCTAGTATATATCATATACTGTGCTGGGGCTAAAAATACAAAGAAGTTCTGTCTCTGTCCAAGGAACTTTAAACCTGTAGTCTAAGACAAGCAAGTAGCGGATTCCTCTAGCAGCTAAATGTAACAGTGCTGAGGGACCCAGATGGGACCTGAGGTGCTCTGTGCTGGACATGGCTGCTTAGAAACTGCACACGACATGGAACCAGCCTTAACTGAACTTCATTCTTCTCCCACGAAGAAGATAAAAGTCCTGTATCATCTGTTCATTTCTCCACTTCTATAAGCAATAGAGTCTCCCATGTTACAAACCTAGAGGTATCTTAGACTCCTTTTTTTCCCCCTCCTCTGCACCCTACCCTCCCATTTAGAAATCTGATTGCTGACAGTTTCATTTTCTTCTCCATTCCCCTGGCTCTGATCCTGCTGTTTTGTACCTGGATTATTATGATATCTTCTTCTCATTCATTTGTTTCTCAGCACCACTTCATTGAACACCTACTATGTTCCAGGCCCTATTCCAGACCCCAAGACATAGCAGTGAGTTAGACAGACAAAGCCATTACCTTCAGGAAGTGCACACTCTCACAGGATGCAGACAGTGGCCAAGTACATGAATTAGCTGAGAATCGGAAGCCCCAGTCATGTTGATGAAGAGAGGTAGGATGAAGTAGGGGTGAGAAAGTGAGGCAGGGGCGGGGAAGACAGCTTCTGAGAGGGCCTAAAGAAGGATAGTGATGGAGGGCAAAGCAGGGGAGGTGCTCTGGCTTGGCAGGTGCGAAGGGTCAAAAAGAAGTTGGTGTGACCAGAGGGGTCAGGGTCTAGGAAAGCAGCATGACCTGAGCCTGGCGAGGCTGGCATCCTGCAGGGGCTGCATCCCAGGGAGGCCTCTCTGTTTTCTCCCCCCGCCTAACTCCCAGCAACTGAAGAAAGGATCCTCCTGACAGTCAGATCTGACTATGCCATTCCTCCAAGAGAACAAACTCTCAAGTAAGCAGATGAGTGAATGAATATATGGGAAACCTCTTCTGTGGCAAGCAGGATGGAGCCCAGAGACCTTGAGTTGGTACAGGGACCTACATTATCCGTAGCCTTTATAATCCTGTGGCCTTGTCTCTGGCCATCCCTACGATGTCTCTGAAGTCCCCTCCTGTCTCTGGAACATGGAAGGCAGGTCTTTGCTGGGGCGAGCAGGGGGCTTTCCTTCATTCTCTCTTCTTTGCCTTGAGTTCTTCCTTCCTGTTCTCACAGTTGGCAAATTCCTACTCCTGTAGGGGTCACCATAGCTGTCCCCTTATCCATAAGACCTTCATGGCAAGATAAAAGGAGTTCCGACTGCCTGTCCCCTGCTCTTTGCTCACAACTTAAGAGAACTCACTATGACCCTACCTCGGACTGAGCAGTCCTCAGGACAGACTTGTCTGTCAGTCTTCCTTTGAGCTGCTACTCTGAGACATGTCTTGTTTCTCTCTTTTGCCCCAGGACCCAGCAGTGTGCTTGTCAAGAGTAGACATTCAGTAAGTACTCAAATGAAGGTCCCTTTTAAATATCACTTATTTTATGGACTGTATTTGCCAGATGCCCCATTGAAGGAAGGGTGTGATTTAATCAGAATGCAGCTATCTTAAAGGAAAGGTGCCTTGAGTGATAGATACCTCAAGGGGACAGCTCGATGATTGCTATACTGCGCAGAATCAGGGTTTTTATTCCTTTCTGAAAGTGAATGTTTTGAAAAATATTTACCACCACAGGACAACTAAGTTCAGTATCTGCAGGGACAGCAAGGAGGTCTATATGCAGAGCCAGGCTTTTCCTCACAAAAGACTATGAATGTTTTCATGTAATTGTAGAGAACTTGGTTAGGCTTCTAGAATTCTTCCTAATAGTGGAGAATGTCTGGCGACCACATGTCCTGTTCTTTCTGGGGACAGGCCCAATTCCATGTAATTTAAATCCATTTCAGAGAGGTGTTTAATTCCTGTTTAATTAAATTCATTTTAATTTTTATAGCTCTATTTAAGTTTTCAAATACACAAATTCTGGATTCAAAATACAAAATCTTTTGTCAGATTCTATGTTCTTAGTTTTGATTCTAAAAATGTGGTCCTGGTAATGGAAAAGCATATTAAGGCTGGAGACTTTGGGGGTGAGAGTGTGATAATGTGATTTATTTTAAGAAATATGTATTTGGTCATTATCCTCATTTCTGGCTCACAGCTCCCCAAACCCTTGTAATTTCCCAAGTGTAAAGAGTGATAAAGGTATATTTTGTTATGTTAATGAGGTGGCTTTTGGAAAGCACTTAACAGTGGGGACTAGTTGCCAAAGGAGGACCAGCAATGTGATGAAGTGGTTGGAATTTTCAGTCCCAAACCCTGACCCCCTGGGGCTGAAGGGGTGGAGGTTGGATCAGCCAATGGCCAGTGACTTGTCAATCATGGCTACGTCATGAAGCCTCCATAAAAACCCAAGAGGACAGCTCTTTGGTCTACTTTGGAGAACTTTCAATCTTGGGGAAGCAGAATGCTCCCATATTCCACCAAGTTCCATGAGGACAGAAGCTCCTTTGTTTGGGAACTTGCCCTATGTATCTCTTAATCTGGCTGTTGATTCATATTTTTTATCCTATCATTTAATAACCTGGTCAATATAAGTATTTTCCTGAGTGCTGTGAGCCACGCCAGCAAATTCATTGAACCTAAAGAGGAGGTTGTTGGACCCTCCAATGTGGTTGGTCAGAAGAGTAGGTAAGAGCCTGGAGCTTGCAACTGGCTTCTGAATTAGGGTGGGAGGCAGTGGGGCAGTCCTGTAGAACCGAACTCTTAACCTAGAATATTTGATGCTGGCTCTGGGGAGATAGTA
Organism: Meles meles; assembly: GCF_922984935.1. NCBI lineage: Eukaryota > Metazoa > Chordata > Mammalia > Carnivora > Mustelidae > Meles > Meles meles. The sequence goes on from NC_060077.1 coordinate 59,827,930, forward strand.
TCAGAACTGAGTTGAATCGAGTTTAACTCTTAGACACCCTGCAGATGTCCAGGAATTGCTTAATCCCCTAGTGTTGGAATTGGGTCCAGAGACCCTGAAAAAGAGGGGTAGCTATGAATGTTAGGGATCATTAACTAATAAGTCCAATCTCTTAAAGTCCTTTCATATCATAGGTGATTTTTAAAATGTATGTCCATTACCGTTGCCGTGTAGCCAGCAAGCCAAAAACAGTGACCTAACACAGCCATTTTGCTCATGACTGGGTGAGTCAGACATTTGGGCCTGGTTCAGCCGAGAGTCTCATGCTGCCGCAGCCGAGAGTCTCATGCTGCTGCAGTTACCTTGTGGCTTGACTGGGGCTGCGTGTTCTAAGATGGCCTCATTCTCTTGGTTTGGCTTTGGGTGCTGACCCTTGGCTGGGCTATGTGTCTTTAGCGGGCTAGCCCTCACCTCTTCACATGGTAGCAGCATTTTAGAAGGGCCAGTCCCAATGTGCAAATACCTTTCAAGCCTTATTTGTCTCATGTTTACTGATGTCCCATTGGCCAAAGTAAATCCCATGGAAAATGGACTCAGTGTAGGGGGTGGGTACACAAGAACGAGGAAACAGGGAGGCAAGGCTCTCTGGGAGCCCAGCGCTGTGACCATCTCCTACAAGCTGCCATTGGCATAGTTGCTTCTTGAAGTGGTGCTAGCACTGGGATCCACTTCACCTAAAAGCTGAACCAAGATCTATAGGTATAGATGTATACGTAAAGGATTAAGAGGAAGGTGTGAGATAGTAGTATGGAAAAAGTGTATCTATTATGCAATGATGGCTGCCTGTCCCAATGGTAGTAGTAATATAATGATATAAACGCAAAAGAAATGTGGTAGCTTTTGACTTCCATCAAAAATGTTCACATTGTTGGATAGTTGATGGTATTAAAAAATTAGTTTAAGTGGAACAGTGTTATGGTTATGGTTTTTAAAAATCCTTATCTTTTAGGGGTATATACTAAAATAGTTACAGATGAAATAATATGATCTGGGATTTACTTCAAAGTCTGGACTTGGGGGCAGGGAGTGACGTATAAATAACACAAACCTGGATGGGGTTGGTACTTGTTGGACTATCAGGGATGATGAACACATCACAGTCTTCACAGGCTCTCTCATACTTTGCGTATGTTTGAAAATTTCCATAATAAAAACTTGAAAAGAGCATCTAGATCATTCTCCGGCCTCAGCGGTGGATGGAAGCTGTGACAGCGCCCTACACTGCTTCTAACCGCTTTCCTAGTAAGGTGGGGTAGAGTATGCAAGCACTCAGTGCTGGATTGAGAAACCCTTTGCTCTTTATCTGGGTGTTAGTGTATAGACAGTGTTCTACATTTAATTAAAAGAATTAGAAGGTGTTTGCTGAGGGGCCCAGCAAGTGAAGTGCTTCCTTATTAGGGAGAGACGAGAGATTCCCTGGGACATGGTTGAGCTCATCTTGGGTTTGGTGGAGGACGCTCGCTGCACATGTAGTTAATTAGATCTGACACTAGAGATTTGGAGGAAGAGGCCTGGTAAGCGCTGTTCTCTCCAAGTCTTGGCCAGCTCTGCACGTTCTTGACTAATTTGTCGTGCTCCCTAGAATCTGAATAAATGGGCACTCCCACCATAGCCTTGCATGGGAAAGGAAAGCCTCTCTTCCTGTCTCTGGTGGATACTGATGACTCTATGATTCTTTTTGTAAAAACAAAATCATGAGGGAACACCAGGTCCGAATTTTATGTTACACAGTTGCTCGCTGTGAGGCCTAAAGCGGACATTGAACCGACTGGGATTCTGAGCTCCATGACTACCCTTCTGTGTGCCCCTTTCTTTCTTTTAAAGAGATAGATGTTGCTGAGGTTCTGAACTTTAGAAGCCCCCATTCAAATTTGTTTTATGGGGTTGCTTTGATAATTTTTCCAGGTTTTTCTTTTCATTTAAACTTCTTGATTGTCTCCATCTTCTCTGACAAAAGGCAGTTAAAGTGGGTTTTGCTCTGTGCTGTGTGCACAAAGCTTCTCTCTGAAAGGAGCTGTGAGAGGCATGCTATTTGATCCTTGGATCTCTGAGGTTAGACAAGGAATTAGAAATATCTGAACTCGACTTTATCCCCTAATCTTATCATTCCAAATGTGTGCTTAATAAGAAGCAGAATCAATACTTCGGGTCAGAATAAGTTCAAACGGTCTAGAATTTTTATATCTAAAAAACGAGGGATCACAATTGGTTAGAAATACTTTAAAATGCCATCCTTCATTAGATGTACAATCCTTCTCCAGCATCCTCAGAAAATGCCATTTAAAGTGCTGATGTGGAGATGATAAACATAATTAACCAAATGTATCATTTCTCTCTTAGTTCCTGCAGTGATGTTGGAGGGGCGACCCCTAGGAGACGGACTTTCCAATGATATTTTACTTTAGTTTTTTTCCCAATGACATTTTATAACCATGCCTTTTCTGAACTGTTATCAATTGTTACCTCAAACCTCCCCAAATTATGTCTGACTAGTAAATTCTGGGAGAACAAATAGTCAAAATGTTATTAAATTGTCCTCCTATAGCTGAGAGTGTGTAAGAAAAGGTATCTGGAACAAAGATGGCGTTTTCACTAAATCGATCTTACCCAAAAGCTAGAGCCGGAGGAAACTGGAGATGGGAGGGAGGAAGCGGGTGGTGCACCCCTGTGAAACAGACCACCTGTCCCAGGTGTTCATCCCCAGGAACCGGGATGAGGGTGGTCAACCTGGCCTTGACATAGTCAAGCTCGCCTTGCTAGATGAACACAGGGGCCCAAACCTGGGGCATGGGAACCGCTGATTTTGCACTAGCTGTGGTTTTCTACAGACAGGCGATATGAAAACCATATTGCACGCTCAGCCAGTCTGGGTCTCCGTTCTCTCCCCTGTCAGGACTGAACTGTGAAAATGTGACCAACAGCTCTTACAGGGCCGGAGAACCGGCATCTCTGGAGGTGCAGGACCGTGGAACTCCTCGGTTGTGGAGTCAGAGACACTGAACTGCTGGACTTGGCTGGGACGGGTTCAGCCATGCCGCTTCTGTGCGGTGGGGGCATTTGTGGCCATCCTGGGCCCCTGCATCTGACGGCCTTGCTTGAGGAAGGATGAATCTATTTATTGAGTACCAGCCACATAACTCATCTCTATAGAAGCTGTTCTTAAGGCAGTCCCACAAATGCAACACTGTTACCCTCCCGGGGCCAGCTGGAGAAAAGGCAGAGAACTAGCTGCGGGTCTCAGCTGTTTGGAGAGTGGCACTCCAGCTTGCAGGCCAGGTCTAGGCAGCCACAGCTTGTGCCCTTCCGACTGTCCAGTTTTAGGCACAGGCACAGAGCCCACTTACGGGAGCTGGCGATGCAGGCGAGCGTCGCCCCTGGCCGGGAAGAGTGGGCACGGGTAAGGAGGGAGCCACGGCAGAGCCCAGGCCGACGGCGGCAGCACCCAAACCGAGGCCGCTGTAGAGCAGGACCCAAGACGGAACAAGATTAAGAGATGGCCGAGCTGGGCCTCCGCAGAGGGTGCCAACTAGGAGCAGGACTAAAATACCCTTCGGGGGAGGGCAGAGGTCCGGGAGTGTGGTGCCAGCTGGCTCGGGTTCCCGCGGGAAGTTCAAAGTGACCAAGTGCAAGGCGGTTATTCTCCTGGCCAAATATGCGTTACTTTTAAGAGGAGATTCAAAACAAAACGACAGCCTGAGAGGCGAGGTCTATCTCTGGTACGTATTTTTGTGACGAGCCTATGTTGGCTCTCTTGTGTCACTTCAGGCTCCAACCACACTCTGGGGACCAGGCCGGGGTGAGGGTAGGCCCCCTCGCTGCAGTGCGGGGGGAGGAACTGACCTCAGGCAGTCCATGCTGCTGCAGGGCCCTCTGGGACAGATCCACGGCTGAGGCCAGCTCGGCTCACCTGCCTCGTGTGGCTCTCACCTCCAGCCAGAATCCTTGCTGTGCTGGGTCAGGAAGTGAGCTCAGGAATGATCAGGCACTCCAGGGCCCCCCGCGGCTGGGCTTCAGGACAGACCCTTCCTTCTGGATCAGAGCAGAGCAAAGGGGGAGCCCGGAGAGCTGCGGCCCGGGAAAGGACAGTGCTGGGCTCCAGGGTAAAGAGCCTGTCTAGTTACAGAGTCCTTCTCAGACCTACTCAGAAAACTCGGGTTTTCCCTCCCCATTTGACTGGGAAAGTAGACAGCGGCAAGCCTCTTTCAGTTTGCAGACTGCACTCGGGCACGCCTGTGGTTGTGAAGATCTTGCAGAGAAGTGGAGTTAGCAGGATGGAAAGAATGGAAAGTCTCCTTAGAGGGAGACTGAAATGCAGATCACACCTAAGGTCTCGGAGAGGTTGTCACGTCTGACCTTGCCGTGGGCGCTCTCTGCTTTTTCAGGTGGCACTGCGGCTGGAGGATGGCGATGAGAGCGCTGAGCCGCCCCCCAGCGGGCGCCGGGACCGCAGGAGGGCCAGCGTCGGCGGCGCGGGCGAGCAGCGGGGCCTGGACCGCAGGCGCAGCCGCAGGCACTCCGTGCAGAGCACCCAGAGTCCCCTGTCGGCCCCCACCAGTCCCTGTTCCCAGTCGGCTCCTGGCTTCAAGCCCAGTCAAGTACGAGAGCACTGTGAAAAGTAAGCATCACCCCAGCCCTTGTGAGGGGCGCCGGGGACCCCGGAGAGGTGGGAGGGGTCACAGCCCTGCAGGGACCCACCGCCCCACCCTCCATGCCGGCCATACAGCCTCTTCTGACTTGCTCCCCGCCTCTTCTCTCTCCTTAAAACATCACCCCCAGTGGCCCTTGGAACGCCCGCCCCCCCCCCGCCCCCCCGCAAGGTGGTCCTGGGGATAGGCAGAGATTTGATCTTACCAACCCATGAGCTCTCCTTCACACATTTGTGCTTTGATAGTCCTATCTCGGTTAATATCTGTTCAGAAAATCTGTGCTTTATCAAATGGAAAAGAATCCAAAACACAAAACAACGTAGAAACAAATTATGCGCCATCCTGAAAATGTAAGATTGTAAGTCTTGAGATACTTGTAGCAATGCATAGTTGAGGGTGATTTTAGTTAAATAGAATAAACCTGTTTGAATTAAATCGGTAAAATATAGAAACATATATGTACATATACATTGCTTTATATTCATAGGAGTAGATAATATATAAGTATATATGTAGATTTCAGTAAATGCTATTGCCGTCGTTTTTTTAGTCATTTAGCAAACATTTTTATTGTGTATCTGTTATAGGCCAGGACTTTCTGATACAGTGAAGATATAAAGTATGATCTCTGCCCTTTTCAGGCTCACATCTGGGCTGGGAGAAAGTAAGAATGAGGAAGGTAGATAGGAAGGAATAGAAAGGTTGACGATCTCATGAGAAATTATATATATACACACAAATGAATGAATTTTGACAAAATCTATAGGAACTTAGAAATGGTTCTGTAAAGCAGAGGGACAGCCAAGTGGATGGCCATGCTGTTCTGGGGTCTGGGTCCACTGCTATCTTCCCGAGTGAATGCTGTCCATTCACGAGGATGATGGAGCTCTGTGGACCCATCCATGCCAGCCAGGTCCACCTGGATGGCCTGGTACACTGGTTTGCCAGTGCATACCCTCCTGCTGCTGGCATGTGGGAGATCCGCTTACATCATTTGGCTGCAACATTTTCTGTCATCATGGAAATCCACCTGGGAGCCACATGTAGGTCATGAGGCTGCCTGAAGTAGAAAATAACTCAATAAGTTAGGTGCCCTTAAGAGAGTGATCAAGTTATGTCCCTTCCTAAGGGAACACCTGCCCTCATCTTGAGAGAGCCCCGAGCAGTCTGGTACTCATAGGATCCCTGGAGGATGAGCCAGCCATGCCTTGGGGTGCCTCCTGGCACAGAAGGAGAGGAGGGCCTGAGTCCGAGAGTGATGTGCAAGCCCATTGGCATTGACACTCTTCTCTAGCACATAACTATCCATCTACAGATTGTTCTGTTTTTAAGGGTTTGTGTAGAACAACTTCTATTATAATGGAAGGAAGACAAAAACTTCTAAAGAGACTGAGGAATGAGAAGGTCGACCATGAACGTTGTTGCCCCTTGCGGTCTAAGATCTTCAAGACACTTAGACAGTGCTCAAAGGCTATGTAACATTCTCTTCAGCACTGTTGCTAGCTAATGGCTTTGGAAATTAACACGGAGAGAAGTGTGTACAGTGGGCTGAAACTATATGTAAACCAAGCGCAAAAGCTGAGGACAGTCCTCTGGAGTCCTTATCCACAGCATTTGGTGTTCTCTTGTTCTGTCCGACTTGTGTCATGTAGATTCCTGGTCTGTTTCTTGCTGTTATGCTTGTCAAAGGTGCCCATGTTGTGAGCTCAGGCGGCCATGCCTTGTGACAAGTTGGCAAGGACGGCAGCCACAGAGTGGACCATCCTGGGCATCGTTGACAGTTTTAAGGTGCGGGGCTTGGCGGGATCTGGCACGGGAAGCTACACATGACAATTTGCACTCTTCTTGTCTCATTATTTTCAAGTAGGACTGCATTTTCATTTTACTGAAATGAGTACTTTGACGTAAATTTATAGCATTTATTTGAGAAGAACACACTTTCCCACTTGTAAAGACAGATAACATTGTACAGATTGATTATGAAGTGACTTTATCCATGTAGCCTATTGGAGGGATTTTGCCCTCTGGCCCCAAAATAACAGTACAGTTTTGGCAGCAGTGGGAGTGGGATGGAGGGAAAGGGTGACGAGAAGCCGAATGGGAAATGATCCCGGCGTGCATAGCTTAGTCACCTGCTCCACATCTGTGCTTCCAAATGGTACATTAGAATCAAGTAGTTCATTGTGTCAGACAACCCACAGACCTTGAAAGACACAGAAGCGTGCCTGACCTAGACCACTCTTCATCTATGGGAGCATTCTGGCCCTGTTCCCTGCTGACTTGTAGCAACATGCCTTGCATATGGTACTTAGGAATTTTAGACTGGATTTTATAATTCTGACCCAACTAGTGCCAGCACCTCTGAAAGGAAGATGATAGGAACATGCCAGAGGTTAGAGATTCATGTTCTCCCTAAAATGCGTATGGCATTCTCCACTCAAATGGTCCTTTAACGTCATACAGAATTCTCACGGTGGTCCTCTGTAGGATCTAGGAGGATGAACGTCTTCATCCTCATTTTACAAGTGAGAAGACAGGGGCTTGGTGCCTTGTGATGAGCCCAGAACTAAGGGGCTGAGTGGTGGGTTAAACACAAGTCTTTGGCCCTTGCCTTTCACTGTCCAAAATCACACAGGATCACTTCCCAACCCACCATCTCTAACCCTAGTCACTGAATGAGAAGGAATTTTATTTACATACTATGTAGATATATTTTTTTGATGTAAGTATAAAAATTCTAGGAGATAAAAAGGAGAAAATTTCAAAGTCTCCTTATGGTGTAAGCCTGCTGGGCTCTGTGCTTTAATTCCAGTAAGGACTAAGACTCAAAGCACAGATTGTTTGCTTTAGTTTCTTAAGAAATAGAACTCTACACTCAGCCTTTATCAAATAAGGGATAAGTTTATGGTTATTGGTCATCTGTCACCTAAAAGCATCTTTTTTTTTTCTTTGAAAGAGAGCATATTTGTGCGAGGGGTAGCAGGGGGTGGAGGAAGGGACAGAGGGAGAAGGAGAGAGAGAATCTTAAGCAGGCTCCATGCCCTGCATGGAGCCCACGGGCTCTGTCTCACAACCCTGAGATCATGACCTGAGCCGAAATCAAGAGTCAGATGCTTAACCCACTGAGCCACCCAGATGTCCCAAAAATGAAATCCAAAATGTAAGTGTAAAGATAAAGCTCATCATGGCATATGTAGCCACAAAAGATGCTTTAACGGGCGCCTGAGTGACTCAGTCAGTTAAACACCTGACTCTTAATTTTCATCTCAGGTCATGATCTCAGGGTTGCGAGATTGAGCCCTGCATTGGGCTCTGTGCTGGGCGTGGAGCCTGCTTCAGATTCTCTCTCTCCCTCTGCCCCTCACTTTGTACCTCCTGTGCTTGTGTGTGCTCTCTCATTCTTTCTAAAAACAAAACAAAACAGACAAAAATTCATCTTTGTATTTCTGTCTTTGCCCTGGAAGGAAGAAAAATGTTGGTGCTTTCATTTTTTACCAAAAACATTATTTTTAGCCTCGAATCAGCAAAAGAACCAGCGTTGCTGGTTTAAATGATAAGTATATAATCTTAGGAGAAAAAAGTCTTAAAACCTAGAGCAGGGGGCCTTCCTAGGCACTTCCAGGCTCAGACCATCTTTTCTCTGGGGCACCCCATTCTATCCCTGAACTTTTCTGTTTGTAAGGAGGGTCTTCTGACCTAAATGCACTCCACAATATTGTAGCTCTATGATTGCTTGATATTCTGTTATGTGGATGAAATTTCCCCATAGTGTTTCTCTGTTCATCCTGGTTCTTCCCTCTGTCAGTACACACCAGGGCTTCTTCCTGCTCTATGCCAGTCTCTCTGATAATGAACATTGCATGTGACTTAATAATATAAAACCTTTCATCCTGCTGATTTCCACACAACGTTCCAACTCGCAGAGGTAATTTTGACCTTGATTCAGTTACTAACATTAACAGTTGTGTCATGCAGCCTTTAGCCCTGTGTGTATTTTAATACACATGGAAGAGTGACCTGGTGGGTAGTTGATGATGACAACTAGCTGGGAGAGGATGGCACAGAAGCCTGCCATGTGCCCCAAAGGCAGGGGCTGGAAGTTTTCTCTGTCAGGGGCCAGGTGATACATAGGTTAAGCTTTTCAGGTCAGACCTTCTGTGTTGCAACATTCAGTGGCATTCTGCCTTTCCCAAAGCAGCCAGAGACAGGTGAACAAATGAGCTTGCTTGTATAAGGACACCAAGACTGGACTTTTCCACGTCATGAAATATTCTTCTGGTTTGTTTTCAACCATTTAAAAATCTGAAAACCATCCTTAGCAGACAGACGCTATAAAAATAGGTGGTAAGCCCGATTTGGCCCCCACGCTATCATTGGCCAGCCTCTGTTCTGAAGCGCTGGGTTTCTAGAGGGAGATTGGGGGGAAAATGATCTGGAATTGGCAAAGACGGGTCTGTGGGGTGGGAGGGAAGAGCCCATCATGCCGTAGGAGAGGACTGTAGGGAACAACGTGCTAAGTTCAGGTTGGGAGCAAGGAATAGTCCATGAAGACATTGAGACTATCGGGGGTTTTGCTGAGTTCTGCTCATAAGTTCTCAAGGCACCGTGGATGGTTGAGGGGATTGGAAAAGGCAGGAGATGAGTTAGATGAGGGGACAAGCAGAGCCAGCAAGGAGAAGGGGATCTGGCTGTAAGTCCAGGAAAGGTGGGGCTGCTCCAGGAGGTGGAAACAGCCTAGAATCAGTCCCAGTGTTCCATTATGGTTGTGGTTTTGTCCCTCAGGGCATCTGGCCATGTCTAGACCCATGTTTGGTTGCCATATTTGGCACACGGAGTGCTATTGGCACCTGGTGGGTAGAGTCCAGGGGTGCTACCGAACATTCTGCAAGGCACAGGACAGCCCTCTGCAACCAAGAATTATCTGTCCAAAATATCAGTAGTGCTAAATCTGAGAAACCCCACCTTAAAAGACAGCAAGTCATTTGTTGTAATTTTCCATTCTTCCTTGGGATGATGCCAAGGTAGGGTGCCTGTTGACTGTTGGAAGGAGGGGGTGTCTTCCTTAGAAGCACATGGAACTCTGGATTTTCCTTCAAACATTTATGTGCACGGGTCAGAGTTGACTTTATTCAGCGAATAGACTTCAGATTTCTTGGCTACTGTACGGAAAGTAGAGTCCCTTTTTTGCTCATTTCTGTTTTAACTCATTTAGCAAAGTTTTACACTTCAAATTCTTAGGAAGTATGCTGAACCCTCTGGGGAAACCAAAGGTTTGACTCGACCTCATGATTTTCTCAGTAGTCCAGATGCCCAGTAAACCCGGTTCTGATCAGCTTCGTATCTATCACATTCCCCCAAATTGACAAAATGACGCGTGACGCCAGCGGTATTACAAAGCGGCAAGATCGAGCCATGATTCTACGTGATTCTATCATGGAAGACGTGCTGTTCTGCAGCCAGGCTCAGGAATCTGTTTGGGGGAATAGGAACACAGGACAAGCTCCCTGGGTTCGCTCTGACTACTCAGTGCTCCCAGAGTTCGAGTGGATCTGAGTACTCAGTACGGGGAAGGAGCAGTAGGCACGCACCTCTTGGCTGGTGGTATTATCGACTAGTGGTCAAGAAATGAAAAAAGTTGAATTCAAGAATTCCTCCTTTGTTAGGTAAGTTAGACGAGAGGTAAAAATAAGGAAAAAAAAAAACAAACCCCAAGTCTTAATATATGTGGCACCAGAGTACTCATTCTATTAGATTGAAAGTGATAAGAAAGTCAGCAGGTCCATGGGGGAGATTAGGGTTGGGGTCAAGGCCTTGAGCTTGCTGCTGGGAGGGACCAGACATGGTAGTTTGACTGAATATATACCTGATCCGCAAGCTGCAGGGACATGATGTGGCCTGGCTCTGGCAGGTTCCAGAAAATGAGAAATGGAGAGGGACCGTGCCCACGTGGGCTACAGGCCACCTGCACTTCAGGAAGGAGGAGTCAGGCTGGGTACAGTGTGGAGAAGAAGTGTGGACCCTAGCATCGGGAGCTCAGTCTGAACTTGCTGGCAGAGAAAAGACTGTGGCTCCTGAAGGGCAGAGGAGCACTCAGTCCGCACAAGTCCGCCCCATCCCCACCTAGGATGGGAGTACCCACGCTCGGGAGCAGGTGCTTGGCTCCACCACTAACAGCCACGTGTCAACTTAGATACGGCCCCTGGCACCTAGAGGGCACCGACTACATAGCCACTCTGATTTCCAATAAAAATGATGTAGGATGTAAAGACGTAGTACCGACTATGCAGTGTAAAGCAGACCCAGGAGGACCACAGGTGCAAAGGGGGACTGTAATGGCAATTAACAGATGTGAGAGTAGCTCGCCTTTCCTGGGCACCTGCTTATCTGCCAGGCCGTATGCTGGCAGCTTCAGGGTACTAAGCCCATTTTCACCGTTACCCCATGAGCTAGGTGCTCTTAGGGTCTCCATGTGGCAGGAGGAGAAACTGAGACAGAGAGAGTTAAAGGAACTGTCCAGAGTCTCACAGCCAGTGGCGCTGATTTTAGAGTTCATGGTGGAACTGGTTTTAGAGTTCAAGGGGTCTGCGTCTAGAGTCCCTGTCCCTCACCATTTTATTCAACTACTTTTTTATTGCCTGTGATTCCATAGAAATAAAACAAATATCTTTGGTACTTGGCAGTTAATAAGCAATGATCAAATACACATTGCCATCTTTTTATATTACCACTTCCAGATTTTTATGTCAGCACATTTAGAAAAGTTATTGTTTTAGTGTTCCATTATATGTGTATACTATAAAAACAGGATGCCTTCACTCATTTTGCTATGTCTTGATACCAATTTTTTTTTTCTAGTACTAAACTTTCTGGAATAAGCATACACACATGGGTTTATAGACATATGTTGGGTTTCTTTTAGGACAGATTCTTAAGGGTGAGATTCTAGATCAAAGGACCTGACATTTTTACTATTGATATCATACTGCTGGCCTTCAAAAATGTGATACCACTTTGCTATCCCACCCTCTGCACGTGACTGACCATTTTCACACACCATCACCGGCACTGGATGTTTGAGGAGTTGTTCAAAAGTTCAGTGTTTCTGAAAAGTAAATTGTGGTGCCTCAGCATTTCACTGTGCACTTTTAAATAAAAGATTTTATTTATTTATTTGACAGAGAGAGATCACAAGTAGGCAGAGAGAGAGGGGGAAGCAGCGTCCCCGCTGAGGAGAGAGCCTGATACAGGACTCGATCCCAGGACCCTGAGACCATGACCTGAGCCAAAGGCAGAGGCTTGACCCACTGAGCCACCCAGGCACCCCTCACTGTGCACTTTTTGACTACTATTGAGGTGGTTCATCTTTAATTGCTTCACTGGCTGTTGAAATTTCCTGAGTGTTGCCTGTTTGTATCCTTGGCTCATTTGTCTCCTAAATGGTTTATCCGTTTTAATGAGCAGATACTCTATTTTAATACGGGAATAGTCAAATAAAAAGCAGAGAGAAGGTAAGCATCCTTGATACATTATAGATAATAACTTCTGACCATTATGTCACAAATATTTTTACCTTTTCTATTAATATATTTTCTCTTCTGATGTCTCTTGGTGCCTGCAGAATACATATTGCTAGGGGGTCCAATTCGTTAGTCTCTTCCTCTGCAGCTTTAAGGCGGCTTGCTTATTCAGGAGAGTGGATCCTCCTCCTAACCGGCCTCCACTTTGTCCGGGAAAGATGCTTGGCTCTTTCTCCTTCACTATCTAGATGTGTAGTGGCCCCAGGAACAGCACGTAAGGAGCACTGACTTTGTGCTCGCTATGGTGCTGAATAGTTTGCATGTATTATAAATTATATGAAGAGAGTGGTAAACCCTTCCCCTTTTTACAGGTGAGGAAACTGAGGCACAGAGGTTGAAGAGTGGGCCCCAGATCTCACAGGTGTTGGGTGACACGACTGAGTTGGAATCCATTCATTCTGAGCCCAGAGTGTGTGCTCAGAACCAGATATCCCTGGGACTATGCTCTGAACCTATAGAACGTGTTCAACAGTAAGAACTGTTTTGAGGATGAATCAGATTTGCTGAACAAGCAAAAATTCAGAGCAAATATTTACTGTGACTTGGTAATCCTAATGAGCTGTATTGTTTATAATCACTGTTAGATTTTGATCTTGAGATAATCACACTGATTTGCTTGTTCTTTTCAAACATTGGCACTGAAGACGATTCCTAAGGAGTTCTGAAAATGTTCAGAGCAAGAGTTTCAGCACTGGAACAAGCCTTCCTCGAGTTTCATAACTAAGCCTAACAACTATCTTGGATAGAGGAAGGAGGGAAGGAAGGTGTAGGAACAGAAATGTATCTGGTTGAGAGGAAGCCACTGTTAACAATGAGCAGAGGCTGGGCTGTCCTCACCTTTTCGGGGCTCGTGCCTGGTGTGTATCAGTTAGTGGCCTGGTTGGTGGTAGGAGCCAAACCTTGAGCCTGAGCCTCGGAGTGGGAGCAGGAGGGAGGCAATTGGAGAGGGAGTTGTTTTCTATTTTCCTGCAGAAGTAGGAAGGGGTGTTGGCTCCTCTCCACCAGCCACAGGAACCAGTGGGCAAAGGGGAGCCTAATTATGGAAACATTAGCAGGGCGGGTGAGCTCATCTTCCCATATTTTGATGGGAAGAGGCGTGTTTGGATGCCCGGTTCTAGGGCAGTGCCTCGCTCTCTGGTCTGTCTCACACCTTGTCCACAGAACTCCATGGCCAGGGGTCACAGAATTCTCAGCCGATTAGTTGCAGGGTCTGTGACAGAAACAACAGATTAGTCCTAGCTCTCTCTTGCTCAGAAGCAGTTAGCAATGAGCAACGGATTGACAGACAAAGAGCACAAGAGGAGTCGGTGTTGGGTCATTGGTGCTGAGCCGCGAGATCTGCAACTCGGTGACTTGCTCGGTCCTGGTTCCTGGAGGAGGGTTTGACCAAGCGCAGTGAGGGAGCAGCAGCTGAGCTGGCTGAGAGCACAGGGTCCGTCTTCCCAGCCGCGGACTGTGCTTCCTTGCCAGCTTTGGCCTCCGTCTTCTCCCCTGTAAACTCAGGATGATGCTGCTGCTTTAATAGGGTGGTGGGTGATTTAAGAGAGGCAGCACCAACGTGTGCTTAGCTCACTGTTGTTCCTACCTACCGTCACTCCGTGCCCTGGAGCTTTCCTGGGTTTTGTTCTATTAAAGAAGGTATTTGTTAAATAAATACGGATGCGAGCTGGAGACAAGATTTTGTGCCCTGGCATAAACATGCTAGAGGATTACACAACGGCCAGGTTAACAACCCAGCTGGTGCCGTGTGCGGCAAGTGGCTACCTGGGAAGATGCGTCTCATGGCAAATGATTTGCTCTAAATGGGATTCGCCGACAAGGGATGTGACCTTGTGAGGTAAGTGTGACTGAAAGCCAGCCAGGGATTCAGAGTTACCGTCTGGTGCCTAAGAGGCTCTTTCTGGTTTCCTGAGTATTGACGGTAAGGGGCAGGCAGGAGGGGAGAGTTCTGGTGGGGGGGGCAAGGGGGAGTGAGCTTGATATGGGTAGAACCTAGGAAAGGCAGAGATACTGAGGCCTGAGAAAGAGGAGGCTTTGTAAAACTCCTTCTGATTTCTGGGGCAGGATCTCTGTTTTCTCAAAATCTCACTGTGACTAGATTGCAGATTTCTTGGGGGTTTGAACTTTGTTATTTTTTTTTTTTTTTAAAGATTTTTATTTCTTTATTTGACAGACAGAGACCACAAGTAGGCAGAGAGGCAGAGAGAGAGGGGGAAGCAGGCTCCCTGCCGAGCAGATAGCCTGATGTGGGGCTCGATCCCATGACCCTGAGATCATGACCTGAGCCGAAGGCAGAGGCTTAACCCACTGAGCCACCCAGGCGCCCCTGTTGCTTTTTTTAAAGTGAAGAATCATTGAGCTACTGTGTTACATTCCTGTGCACAACGTACTGATTCAACTGACGTTTGTATACATTTGGAGCTTTGCCGGATTGGATTTGGGAATCTTTCTGGGTTCTGAAGAAATTGGCAAAATTTTATCCTTAAAACTGAGCAAAGCTACTGGTGAATTTTTAAGTGAGGTGTGATCAGGGTTGTGTTTGGAAGAATGAAGGGCAGGTGGCAACAGTCTGGGAGAGAGCCTGACTCAGGCCGTGGCCATGGTGAGTAGGAGTCGCTGAGGAGACAGGGAGGGCATTATCTGGGGGACGGTGTCTGGATTTTATGGTGAGAAAAAGGAATCTGGGTGATGCCCAGGCAGCCACTAGCCCAGCACCATGGGATGGCTCTCAGGCCACTTTGCGGGCTTCGGGCATTAAGTGTGAGTGTCCATGGATCACAAGTACATCTTCCCCTAGCCAGCTATATAGATGTTTCTGGAACTCAGGTACATGTATGTGATGGTTGAAGACTAGGCTTAAATGCCGTAACCCGGGGAGACAGCAAGTGAGAGGAGCAGTGACTGGATAAAGCTGTGGAAACCAGTGTGTGGGCTGTCATCTTGTGAAATGCTGGATCCGGGAAGCTCACTTTCTTGCCAACTCAATGAACCTTGAAATTGATTGTCTTCAAGTGTGAGTATTTTTCAAGCCGGAGTGGCCTGCCTTAGTGTGATGTTTCAGGAAGAGACAGCCTTTACTGGGAGAGCCATAGTGAGCACATTTCAAAGAGAAGGAAAGGTTCTTATTTCCCATTAAATCTTTGACTTGCTCTGGAAATCTTCTTGCAGCATCCAACCTGCTTTCCCTTGACCTGTGCAAACCCCACATTTCCTATAATGTGCACCTTCCCCTCCATGTTGTGGATGTTCAAAGCCCTTTATGGAGAAGTTTGATTTTCCTTGGTAGTTTGTGTACGTGAGGGCATGGGTGGTCCTTCAGGATGTGAGCCCCTCTCTCTCTCTTTCTCTGTCTCATGCGATTCCCAGGATGCCTTTGGAAATGGAGCAGAGGCTTTCTAATGATTACTGAGTGAGCTGTTTGGATCCGGTCATGCAAGGAGGAATGTGATTACCTTTGCTTGACAAGGGTCTGCAGAGGAAGCTTGCTGGTAACTCTTCACTCATGAAGGTTGAATGAACAGGGAACTAAAACCCCGAAAATGTAGGTTGAAGAAGCCGACTCTGACCTGGTGAAAAAAGAAAGAGTGGCCAGAGGTGTAGCTGCTGAAGCATTTTGCAGAGGAGCCTTCTGGAAATTGGAGGGGACAGGCCCAAAGGGAGAGAGAGACTGGGGATGATGGCATTGGTATCTCACAGCACGTGCTCACCACACTCACCATGGTCACAGAAGCTCAGATTCACTTTGAAAAAAAATCTTTATTTCTGAGTGAGGTTATGTGTTTGGTTCAGAAACTGAACAGAATTAATATGGACTACAGCCGTGGTTCAAATACATCTCATGGTGCCCTGCACTGTGTCTCCTGGTAGGATGGGGCCTTGGTGGGGTGAGAGAAAGGTAAGAGCCAGGAGACTCACTGTGCACGTGAATGCAGTGAGAAGAGACATTGATGTTCAGGAAAGAATCTGGAAGAAGGAAGGACTAATGGCTTTTTCTAGTCCTTACATGGAAAAGTCTTAGCCCCCCCCCCCCCAACCCCGCAGAGAAATGATCACAGCGGAGGTAGCATAGCACAGTGGTTAGGAGCTTGGGTGCTAGAGCTGGACTACTTGGATTCAGATCCCAGCTTGCTTTTTAGCTGTGTGACTCCAGGGAAAATCTTTAACCACTCTGTGCCTCAGCTCCTCCTCAGTGAGTGGAGTAATACTAGTACTACGTCCGTAGCTCGTGTGAGAATTCAAGGAGTAAACCAAGTAAAGTGCTTCGCGTAAGAATGCCCCACAGAGGGTATATTAAATAACTAGAATTTGCGTGGGCACCCACCTCCACCCCAATGGATCCTGCTTTTCTTGGAGCAGAGGCAGAGCCCAGCCAAGAAGGAAGACAGCCTTGCCCTCGGAGAGTGCTCTGGAGAATTCAAGGACACCCGGGCACATCTGAGACAAGTATCTGCAGCCTAAATCCTGTTTGATGACTGTGATAGAGCATACTTCCCAAGACACGAGAGCTCAGGAATCCACAGGCACTTGCGCCACACTTTAGGAATACTCAACTTTGGTATTCACATCACCCCAGAGAAATAATGTCATTCCTGAGAGGTTTGGTGCCCCGCCCCCAACTGTGTGGTTCTGGTTTTATAAACATGAGATTAGAAATGGCTAGAGATGAGTCGCCATGAGGAAGCGGGCTGGTCAGAGCCTGCTGCATGCAGGCATCTGTCTCGTCAAGGTGTTGGACGGGACAGGGGATGAGGGGAACAGAGGGTGTGGTGACCCGTGTCAGCAGCAGGCCTCCAGGCGGAAACCAATAGTGACTTACTGGCCTTGGGAAGATACTGGAAAACTTCTTTTTTTTTTTTTTTTAAACCCGTGTCAAGCTTTGTAAAGTTGGCTTTGAAATAGAAAGGTAAATAATTTTGATCATGGAATTGGGGGAGGGAAGCAAAGATGAGGTACCTTGTGTTTGTAAAAACATGGCTGGGGTTGGGTCCACACTGATTGCTCGTGTCTGTCAGTCAGTGAGCAAACCCCTGGAAGAGAGCTCCCCAGGCCTGAGCATCTCATTTCTGTGACTTCACCTGGATGGACTTCTCAATGTCGACATTTTGTGAGCCTTGGTGTTAAGCTGACTGCTTTGCGTTTGTGGCAGAAGGAAAGCAAAATCCTATTCATGCCTCGTTATTTGTGCAGCTCCTATATTCCTGTATTTGCCACATTCTTGGTTCTGAGGTACAGTGGGGAAACGACCCGTACGAAGCCTCAGACAGTGTGCGTACAGACAGCGCAGCAAATAAATGTGTGTAGTGGGAAGAGGGCTTTTGAAGGAAGTAAACAGGGCTGTGTGGTGGAGGGTAACAGGGATAGACGGATACACCCTTGAGGAAAACTTGCAGAAGGGCACAAAGCTACGGGCAGGGGTTTCATCACACTATCATCTATAAGAGCAGAGAGCTGGGGAGTGGCTAGCGAAGGAAAACACGGAATAGGCGTATTATGGAATGCAACCGGCAGTTATAAGAAATGGAGCATCCCAGAAGCACTGACATCCTTGCTGTGTCAGTTGCTGTGTAAAAAGATTATAGGATGATATAGGCTTCAGTTTTCTTTTAATCTGGAAATGTACCCACCTGATGTGTTGTAGCAGTGGTTATCTCTGATCAAAGGGAACTTAACTTTTATCTGTAGTCTTAAACTTTTTTGAAGGAAGGATGTATTCCTGTAATTACATATTCATTTTTTTTTATTTTTTTGTCAGAGAGAGAGAGAGAGGGATCACAGGCAGACAGAGTGGCAGGCAGAGTCAGAGGGAGAAGCAGGCTCCCCGCTGAGCAAGGAGCCCGAAGTGGGACTCGATCCCAGGACGCTGGGATCCAAAAAAGGATAGTGGGATGGCAGTGGTCCAAGATGACTCCTCAGACAGTTAGCCTGAATTCTGAAAGACGAGACGAACTCCCTGGGCTGAGGGAATGCCATGTTCCGTGGCAAAGGTGGGGAGGGGCTTGATGTCCCCAGGTAACAAAGAGGGGTCTCAAGAGATAGGGTTGTAAAGCGTACACTGAGGACACAGGTGCCAAGAGACGAGACGAGGTTGCACAGCAAGCAGGTTATGTCCTGCAGGACCTTGGAAACCAGAGCATGGAGTCCGGCTGTCATTTGACGTGTACGATTAGCCATGCACCTCTGAGGAGATGCCTGTCTTCCGGGTGGGGATCAGATTGAAGGTGAGGAGAAGTGGACACTGGGAAGCCGGGGGTATAGCTCTTGATGCAGAACTACCTAAAAACATTGGTACCTTGGACTTGGGCATTAGTTCTCAACCCTGTGCAGCACTGAAAATAACCTGAGATTAGTCTACACCTCAAAATGGTGGAATATATTTTCTAAAGGTAGGACCTGAGCATTAACATTTTAAAATCCTGTATCTCATGGGTGAGGATCACTAGGCTGGAGGTTGCAATAGGCCATGGAGAATTTGAGGCCCACACTGGAGAAAGAATCAGTAGGCCTCACTGCTAGATCTCCCAGGACCACCCTCTTGGACCAGGCTGAGCCCCACACTGGGACACAATGGGGACTGTGTGACTTTGCAGGGCAGCATGTGGACTGGCGGCCTGTGTGCAGTTCCTTTGGTGATAGACCTTGTAGATAATTCTGGCCCCTTGCTGCTCTTTTTTCTCTTCCTATTATCTCCTTTTAATACAATTCATTCTTCATTGGCATTTTCACCAGCAGATGGCCAACAAAGTAGAAAGCCAATGCTACCCACACAAGTCCGTGTGGTTACTATTGGTAATTTGGAGGCATGACTTGAGGGGGTAGAAAATAGAAAATGAGGTTGTTGAGAAAAAGCCTGGATGAAATATAAGATTTGAGGTTTATCTCCAGCTGTCAATTATCTGTACTTTATTACCATATTAAGAGTTGACTCTGGTGGGTTCAAGTCTAAAGCATGTGAAAGGGCAATTAGAATTCTAGAAGCAAACTGAGTCATGAGTTAGAAAGGTACTGCTGCACACATACTCTGAAACACGCTGGGTTCCTCATGGTGGTTGCATTTGGTAGCTGGCTCTTAAAGACACCCAGAACCTGTTTCTCTGCTTTATAACTACAAGTTTTTCACTCTTTAGTGTACTTCTCTTCCCATCTGTCAAAAACAGAATGTGTCTAGGAGGGGCCATTAAATGAACGTTTAAAATTAAGCTTGACCAGTAAACATGGATTGGACTAGTAGTTGCAAATTCTGGAAATGGGAGAACTTGTCTAACGCCCACACAATTTTGTGTCTTAAGCTGTCACAGAGCACCAGAGCTGGAAGCTCCCATCCTCTTGTTTCACTTTATTATATGAGTAGATAAGTAGGAAGCCAAGCCAGACCCAGGGCAGGGCTGTTTTCACCTCTGGAGGCCACTATCTTGAAACCTCAGCCTGAGGCTTGGCATCCCGTCCATTTCTAAAAGTTCATAGAGAATTCCAGTCTCTCTTTATCCTAGTTTCACTTCTCACCTAGATCTCTAAGGGACACTTAACACAATTTACTAGTATCTGTGGCTTAGAATAAAGGTTTTTTTAAACATAAAATCAAAGTGCACACAAAGTAGTGAGATGCCTCACTACTGTCTACAGTTAATATTAAATTGATTTGCTTGGCACCTGAATTACCTTTACACCTGAATTAGCTGCAACCTAGCTAATGTATCTTTTCCTATTGCTGTTTATACTCTGTAGATTCAAATTCTGTTATATTAAACTACTCCGTGTTTTCAGCAGAAAGAATGTGTTGGACCCAATAGTATTTTCTTCTAAAACAGAGTAACAAAATCATGGCTTATGCATTAAGATTCTGGCCAGTAGTCCAGCTCTTAGATATATTCGGTATCCGTGACCCATGCCTTATACTCCTTCTAAACTTTGCATGCTACAGGGACAATAAATACTTTCCTGTCTAACTTTGGGTTCTCACCATGGAAACATCAGAGCAACAGCTGGGCTCGGTTAAATGTCTTTTCATTCTCTTGGCTGGCAAAAATCTTTTAAGGGAACTTTTAAAAAAAATTTGGTGGACAATAAAACTATTTTTGAATGAAATCGCTGCTTCATTTGGTCAGATATAGGTCTTAACTGATTAAGATCACTAATTGGAAGTTTTCACATCTCAACTTGGCCCTTGGCAACCTAGAAACAGTCTTGAAGTTAACAGAAAGTGTGAGTCACTGCGAAGCCAAATCCGAAGGGGTTTAAGTATTCGTTAACACTGATGCAAACGGAGCCAAGGGGATGCTTTCTCTGTCGTAAATTTAGCAAAACATTTCCATGAAATATTTTTTCATCTAATTTTGATAAGTCATGCACATTTTGCAGAATTCAATGGAGCATGTAAAATGTATGCATTTTATCTAAACCTTAAGACAGAGCTTTCCTATTAATTGCCACAAATGTCATACCAATGTCAAGTGTCATACTTAAGTCAAGACGTTGAGTTCCTCAAGGTACCCCAGCAGGTCTGGGTAACTGGGGCCGTGAGCAGCTTCATCCATTCTTCCAGTGTGTTGTGTATCATACTGTCTGTGCTGTGCGGGGGGAGGATTGAGAGGCACAGTGTGGGAGACGGTTGCGTAGAAGGACGGTGCAGTGATGACAGTGATACAACCAGTTTAGATTTTGGTTTCATGGGGTAGGCTGGTGGTAGAAAGGACACTGGCCTGGCTATCAGGAGAGCAGGGTTCTGTCTGGCAGACTGTGTGATCCTGCCCTCTCTGGACCTCATCTTTCTTATCTCAACATGGGGAGGTCTCTAAGGCCCTGTCTCAGTTCTTGCTAGGCTTCTTCTTTGACCACCCTTAGCAGGTGCCTCTGCGCTGAGCATCGTGCGAGGTGCCAAAGGTGCCATGCTGACGGACTTTACCAGTCAGCAGCTATTTACTGGGTATCCTTGGGGACTGGGTCTGCTGGAGAGACAGCTGGAGGAGTCACTTGAGGCAGGGAAAGGTCTTTTGTGGAGAGACCTGCAGAATAAGCCAGGCTTTGGGCGGATATCACTAGACTGATTGAATCAATAGACTTAATCAATAGACTGATTAAGACCGGGAGAGGGAGATTTAGGAAGGGAGAGTGAAAGGTGAAGTCGGAGAGATGGTAGAGGGACTTAAAGTATTAGCTGGGCAAATTGGATTGAATCCTAAGGTTTGAGTAGGGCAATGTCATGTGCAAACGCCCATCTTCTCTGGTCAGTTCCTCCTCAGCCTTCTGAGTTCTCCAGTAGCACAACTGTGTGGAAGTCTTGCTTTCCAGACCAGTCAGTCCTCCACTCCCCAGCTGAATACTTCCTGACACAATTAGTCATATAATGTCCTGCTCCCCCACAGGCCTATAAACTCCAAAGGCAGGAACCAGAGTCTTGCATAAAATAAATGTTCAATAAATAATTGTTGGCTGAAGGGAGAGAGCACTCTTGTCCCATAGTTAGAACTTTTTGCTTTGGAAAATAATGGTCGTTGCTTATGGGAAATCTCAGTATCATCTGCTGTGACCCTAAAATGGCTCCGAGAAAAACCTGTTGTAAAAATCCCAGGGGAACAGTGTTGGATCAATCATAATCCTTGGTTTATGTGTATCATCATTGTGGGTCCATGTGTGCCCCCTCCTCATTTGTTTTTATATAAAATTTACCTATTGGTATAAAAAAATCAATGAGACTATGGTCTTGCTAAAAAACAAAACAAAACAAAACAACAACAAAAAACAACACAAAGCCTTTCCCCTAACTTACACTTATCCATGTGCTTCCATGTTTCTCATCTCTGTGCCAGGATAACCAACCCTCTCAAATATGATTTATCATTGTCCTTACGGGTTTGTTTTTTTATGATGTTATCAAACACATTTGTCTAACTAAACCCATTATGTAGTTTTGTGGTTTTGAGCTTTTAGAAAGTGTATCCTAGGGTATGGTCCTTCTTACACGTCCTTCCTCCACATTGTGTATCTAACGTTCATCCGTATCGTCACGTGAAGCTGACCACCATCTATTTTTCACCGCTTGGACTCTACCTTGATCTGTTTATCATTTTTCTTGTTGGTGAGCGTTTGATGAGTGTTTGGGTTGTTTCCATTCCTTGGCAATTACCAGCAGTGCTGCTGAGAATATTTTTAGACTCCTATCTTGGCACATGAGTGTTTTGGTATCTCTAGGGAGGGTTTCTCAACCTTGGCACCACTGACATTTTGGACTGAATTCTTCTTTGTTGTCCTGCACGTTGCAGGATGTTTACTGGCATCCTTGACCTCCACCTGCTAGGTGACGACAGCACCCCTTACACAACTGTGACAACTCAAAGTATCTCCATTGACAAATGTCTCTGGGGGGGACTGAATCACCCCAGTTCAGAACCAATGCTCTGGGGTACAGAGGTGCCATCAGCAATGGCGTTGCTGGGTCATGTGGGTGTTTGACTTCCCATGATAGGCCCAGTTACTTTGCCCAAGTGATCATAGCGGTTCACACTCCTGTCAGCAACACATGGGTCAGCTAATCTCCATTCCCTTCTGCTCTTGCTGTCACCAGACTTCTTAATTTTTCCAAGCAGAGATAAGATGGTATCTCATTGTGGTCTTGATTTATATTTCCTGATCGAGAGGTTAAAATATCTCTCCCTAGATGTTTATTGGCCACGATCATGTATTTTGCCCAAGTTTATAGTTGTGTTTTTATTTTTAAAATATGTCTTTGTATATTTTGATATGAGTTATGTCTATTAGATGTACTGAAATGCTTTCTTTGAATTCATTGCTTGACCTTTCCTCATCCATAGTATTTTGGTCTTAGAATATATTTTGAATGTTTTTTGTACTTTTCAAACATTCAGAAACATTCATTTTCCTTTTTGTCTTTTGAAGCCTAAGAAATGTGACATCAGGCTGGAGATCCAAATTGGGGAAGTAAAGTTGGCTTTGAAGGAAACTACGCCCTGCAGACTTGGTCAGACCATGGGTCTCTTTTCTAATGTGGAGAGGGTGGCCTCCAGTCTGAGATTGCCTGTGGTATAAAAAGGGAAGGGCCTGTTGGGCTCAGAGTAGACCTCTGCAGTGGAGTAACTCTTTTAACATCAAAAATAAATAAATAAATAAATAAATAACCCTCTTGATATTTGAAAGCCAAAGACCAGAGACCCAGAATTCTTTCTGCATGAATGTAAACAAAAACAAGTTCTACTTTAAGAGAAAATTCAGCTAGGGGAAAATCAAAATTGTCTGAACTAATTCTTCATCCTAAATATTATCAACGTAAAAGATTCTCTTTGACTAATTCATGATGGGCCGAAACTAACATCAAGCATCAAAAATCTTATGCACCAAAAGACAGTACTTCTTTCTCCACTATTTGGATTATAGGGCAAGGCCAGTACCTTGACTATAGGGTACCCTGGAAGTGGGCCCTCCAACTAGGTCATTGTGCTGCCTGCCATCGGTCCTGTCCCACCTCTCATGAGAGTAAAGCTATGAGACACAAGTCATGTGACAGTTTGGTGCAGGATCAGCAGATTGGTCCCAAAGAGGATAGAGTTTGGGATGTAGGTCAGGATAGTGTTCTCCAGACGTCTGTGGGGCAACTACACAGAGGAGAGGGGGATCGGAAAGAGTGGACAAAACCGAAGTTAGAGGTGGAAGCGTGTTGCTGTCTGTCAAGGGTATAGAATGCTTTACAGAGTACTGTGTTCTCTTTTTGGGGGCATCAAGCAGAGTTCTGAGAGCCCCTCCGTGCGAAATATTAGGGATGTCCTGAGAGGGCCCAAAAGGCAGTGGTGATGTTGTCGATGATGCTGAGAGCTAAAACAAACTGATTTGTTTGCCCTATGCCAAGCCTTTCCCCAGTGCTTTTACATAGGAATGCAACCCTCCCACAAGATGTAGCATGTTGCTACCCCATGCAGGGTGAGGACCACGGGGCCCAAAGGCACACAGCAGTTAGTGGTGGAACTGCGGTACAACCCAGGCAGCTAGGTTCTGAGCATCTCCAACTCTAGCAGACTTTGCTTCTGGTGCATTTACCTCCTGGGGGAGCAAGCAAAATCAAAGCACTTTGGAGGGAGGGATTCAGTGTTTTAAAGAAAGACAACCATTTATTGTCAGGGTACAGGGCGTTCTCCGTAGACTAGAAGAAATGGCATCCGCAAATTCCCACTCAGCCGAGTGAAGGTGGTGGCATCAGGCTGCAGGCCGAGGGAACAGTTTCTATACGGGCTGCTGCTGGAGCAGGCGGGAGCAAAAAAAGAGTAAGGCTGATAAGGGGTGATGTGTGAGTGAAAGCTGTACTGGGCCCAGAAGGACAGACGAGGTGTGTGGGTTTACGTCGGGTGACGTCAGGAGGAACGTGGCCCTCAGTGATCCACTGGCCTCCTTGTTTGTGACACAGGCACCTTCCTTCCAGGTCTGGGGCGTGGCATCATTGGGTTTTGCCAATGCTTTTCTCTTTCAACTTTTTCAGATCCTATCCCTTCTTCCTTCGTTCTACAGTTGTAACCCTCGCTCTGCTAAGTAATTCTTTATGAGGCTTGCATGACTCTGACTCCAAAACCTGACACATACATTATAAGAAAGAGAATTTACAGATCAATTTTTGCAGATGTATGTGAAAATTTCATGATAAAATATTAACAAATAGAACCCAGCTATATATAAAAAGAATAATATGACAAAGTAGGCTTTTTTTTTCCTGGCATACAAGTTTGGTTTAATATTTTAAAAAAGTAGTCTCTGTAATTCACCATTAATAGAAAAAAGGAAAAATCATAGGATTATCTTTTTAAATGGAAAAAACACATTTGACAGAATTTAATATTCATTTATGATAAAAATTCTTGGAAAATAAGGAAACTTTCATCTTATAAAAAATGTCCACACAAAACTATGGTAAACCTCATACATTCTTATGATATTTGGAAAAATAAAGGAATATTTAAATTCATCACTTCCATTTAATCTCATTGGAGTTCATAGCCAGGGTAATTAGGCAAGAAAGACATGAGAATCTGAAAGCAATAAACACAACCATCATTACTTACAGATGATATGATTGTCTACATAGGAAGTCTAAAAGAATCTACATAAGATGTATTACAGTCAATAAATATGGAAAAGTTGCTAGATACAAGGTAAATTGTTTTTAAAAAAATCCTATCAACAAATAGAAAAATGAAGTTTAGAAATTGATAAATGATATCGCTTCTTGGCCTTTTGGCTAAGATCAGGTGTAGAAATTGATAAATGATAAAAATTTATACCTAGAAATACATTTAACAAAAGGTATGTAAGGTTTCTACTGAAAAATTACCACACTATTAAAAGAGATTAAAGATGGTTGCAATAAAATTAGATCTAAATAAAGACTATACCAGACCATGGTTTGAAAGACTCAATATATAGATGTCAGTTCTGCAAATTTGTATATAAATTTAATATAATCCCAAGCAGTAGCCCAGCAGAGTTTTTATGGAAACTGACAGGCTGATTGAAAATTCCAGTAGAAATGAAAAGAACCTTCATTTATTAAAAAACACCATGAAGTGTATCCAAAGGCAACCCAGAGAGGGAAAAGATTCTTGCAACACATTAAGTTCTTAATCTTTTTTTTTAATTTTATTTATTTGACAGAGAGAGACACAGCAAGAGAGGGAGTACAAGCAGTGGGAGAGGGAGAGAGGGAGAAGCAGGTTTCCCCACGAGCAGGGAGCCCGATGTGGGGCTTGATCCCAGGACCCTGGGGTCATGACCGGAGCCCAAGGCAGATGCTTAACTGACTGAACCACCCAGGGGGCCCCCGAGTTCTTAATCTTGAAGAAGTCTTATTTATCTCTCTTTTTTTTTTTTTTGATACTCAGTGCCCTTTGTGTCCTGTTTTCAATTTTTTTTGCCTACACCAAGGTCTTAGTGGTATCCTCTTAAGCTTATTACCTGTCACTACACACAGATTAGATGACTAAAACGAAATAGACAAAAATCGCCAAATCTTGGCCAGGATATGAGACAGCCAGGATGCATATATACTACTAATGGGGATGTACATTTTAAAAAACTGTTTAACAGGTTCTAACAAAGATGAACCCAAGCATAAATGATGTGGAAATGCCATTCCTGTATACATACTGCCTAGTAATATAAACATATAATCAATGAAAGACATATACTACTATGCTCGTATAGCCCTATTCAAAATAACCTCAAACCGAAAAGTGCCCAGTTATCATCAACAGTAGAATGGGTGATAACTAAATTGTGGTCTATTCATACAAGGGAGTATTATATAACAACGAGCATGAACGATCTTCAGTGTCACATAACACCATAGATGAATCCCACAAATGTTATGTTGAACAAAAGAAGCTGGACATGAGTCCTTCTACCCAGAAGGAATACCCGCCAGGCTAATCTCTGCTGTTTGGAGTGAGGTAGGGAAGGGAAGCATTGGAAGGGAGCATTAAGGGAGTCCTGGTTATGGGGATGTGTTTATTTTGTGAAACGTCAGTGATTTGTTTACTATATTGAATGTACTTTATACTTCAGTAAGAAGAGAAAACACGGGGGAAGGACAGTGAGGGCAAAAGAGTTAAAGATCTTGGCAAAATGTTGCCTGGGTGGGGAATGGTGGATTCGTGAGGACTGAAGGCATGAAGGTGCTGGCCACGTTGAGAAGGTGGAGGAGGGACACAAGGAGATGGCAGTGGGACCCTGGAGGGGGGGAGGGGAATGAGAGATGGGGGTGAGTGAGAGTTTGGGGTCAGGGTGCAGTAGGAAGTTTGGATGTAAGTTTTCCAAGGTGGGCTGGTTCTGTATCATGGTGAGGTCCGGAGCGTGAAGGCCGATGTGAGAAAAGGTGAACATTACTGGAGTTAAGAATGCAAGGGATGGAGAAATCCGCAGCGCCTGAGGTAGAGGTTCCCTGTGGAGAGTGACATGAGTCGGTGTGGACCAGGCTCAGAGCCCAGAGGAGGTCGTAATGATTCGGTTATCAAAGTCTGTACTCATGTAGCTTCAAGGACAAAACCCAAATTAAACTGTCTTAAGCGCAAGTGAGAATTTATTATCTTCCGTTAGTAAATGGCGAGGGTAGAGCTTCAAAAGTACTGGGTCCGAGTGTTAAAATTGTCGCGGGGTGGGCTACCTGCAACCCCCGACCCCCCGCCTCTGCTGTCCTTGGATCGGCTTTGGTGACAGGCAGCTGTCCACCACTCGCAGCTACACACTTCGGGGGCCTGTTCGGTTATTTGTCCCGGGAGGCACCAGGAGAAATCTCAGGGGTGACATCACTGACCCCATCAGAACCATGTGCCCACCCTTGAGGTAGTAGTGGATCAGCTCCTGCACCTCGTGCCCTGGGGGCCAGGGAGTAGAAGGTAAAAACCGTGTCCCCCGTGGAGGTAAGTGCCAGATCGGCCTGACCCTCCATGGTTTCTAGTCCAGAGGGGTGCGGTGAAGTGAGGACTCTGGCTTTCTGCAGGAGCTGGGACGTGGCCAAGAACACTTACCACTCGATTCTGTGCGGAGGAGGGGCCTGCCTGAGGCCAGAAGCTGCCCCGAACCGCGTGGTGGGGGAGGGCTGCAGGGCCGGGGGCCTCCAGCCAACCGGACAGAGAAGCTTGGCCCGTGCTGGCTTATTGGATCTCTACCCACATTCAGATTTCCTCATCTCTGAACTGTCTCCTCTCTCCCGACAGACTGAGTGCATTCCTTTCCTTTCGGCCAGCTGCAGTGTTTTGTTTAGGTTTTTGCTCTGTCTTCCTGTTTGTAACACTTATCTCGCTTTTCCATCTCGTGTCTCTGCGTTTCTCTGTTCCTGCCCTTGTCTCAGGGAAGAGGAGGAGGAAGAGGAGCCAGTCACGGAGCCCAATTCAGAGGAGGAGAGAGAGGATGACGCCCCCTGTCAGGGCAAGGACAGGTACCCAGCCTGGACCCTCCCAGGCTCCCACTAACAGCCTGAGGTCCCATCCTGGTAGAGAGTTTGCAGTCACCTTTCAGAAATCTCCCTTCCTCACCGGCTCCCACTGCCAATCCTCACCCTGAACACAGAGCCACAGAGTGCCTAGGTGTGTGGAAATAACTGAGCACCTGTTTGTTAGAGAGCTGCACTTTCCCTCCTTGACCTTGCTTTGCAGAAAAATCACAAATCACGTAGCTGGTTTTCTCCCTGCTCTTCCCTCCCTCATTAGTGCTTTGCTTAGATGGACTCCAACAGGAAGGAGGTTCACGTCTGCTCGGAGAACGTTACTAACCCTTTCAGCAGTGTAGGAAGGATAATTCCATGCGTCCCCTTCCTCCTGTAGATTCTACCAATATAATAGTGGCTAAAGAGTGTGGGTAACTACTGTGTTATTGAAGCAGGTTTGTTTTTTCTCCAAGTGGACAGGACTGCTTTTCACCCCATGAAGCCCAGAAGAATTTCCCATGATCTGTTTTCACTCTGAGAATAAGTACCCTGATTCTACAGACTTTTGAAGGAGTTTACTGTCCTCTGCTCATACCTTCCAAGGATGCCTTCTTTCTGCCTTCAGGCAACATTAACAGATACAGGCATCCTGCAGATATTTTTAATTTTATAGGTTTTCCCAAAATGATGTGTTTATAAGAGAGAAAAAGTGATCATCGGTAATTTCATTTTCTAACATTCGAAAATAATTCTAAAGTTGAAAAATTTTTTTACATTTAACTGATTACCACTGCAAATGGACAGTTTTACTGTTTTTTCCACAAATGAGCAAAATCAAAGAGATCTTGGATAAGTTAGGGTGAAACCTCTTTCTTGCAAACTTCAAAATCAATGGAATTTCTTGCTGCTCAGCTTCTTTCTCCAAGCCACCAGTGCACAAAAAAACGGGTCCGTTTGATACGCTGAGATGCCTCCATTCCCAAGAACCATGGGATCCTCTCTGATCGGACAAACTAGTGATTTGTTTCCCTGCTTTGGAAATGGCTGGGGAGAAGCCAGCAGGGTGCAGGTGTGGAGAGAGGAAAAGAATGACCTGGTCATAAAGAGTGAGCCACCCGTGTCAGGACGTGGGGAGAGAAGGGTCGTCATTAGCCAGAGCCCCTCACCTATGGGGAGCTGCCATGCCTGGGGGTAATGATACCCAAGGGTGCTCTGGGGAGAAAGAAAGTTTGGTTAATAGTCCCACCGTAGGTTGCAAACCAGCCACAGGAGATCCTGTAGACCCTCAGTGAATCCACTGGTCTGACTCTGTATGAGCTTATGTGCGTGGTCTGTCCCACCCACCCAAACCCATCCGCCCTCAGCTACTCTCATGGTACAGCCCCTCGGACCAGATGGAAGAGTCTGGCTAGAGAGGGCAACCTTCAAAGCATCCCTCTTGACCTTGTGCTCTCTTTACATGGGGTTGTAACTTCCACAGGTAAATGGTGGTTTATTGCTCTAAGGTCTTTTTTTCTATATGACCTGATCCTGGAGGCATCCTTGATCAAACTAGAGTTAGGCTTTCCAGCTTTAGGAAATAAAGTGGAAATGGTAAACACCGGGGCTGGATCTCCACAGTGGCTAAGGCACTCATTAACATTGACCTGGATGTATTTATTTCTTGGCATAATCCAATCAGACCTCCAAGTGGCGAGAAAGATGCTGCTTACTTCTG
Source organism: Meles meles (assembly GCF_922984935.1). NCBI lineage: Eukaryota > Metazoa > Chordata > Mammalia > Carnivora > Mustelidae > Meles > Meles meles. Next base: position 59,857,822 of record NC_060077.1, read on the forward strand.
TTGGGTTAGTGTCTCGCCCTGCGTGTTCTGCCTGCTGGCTGCTGTTTTGTGTGTGCATGCTGTGTGTACTGGGCCTTCGCTGAGCACTGTGGTGAGGTCTCCTGCCATCCACCCACCTTCCCACCCCCTCATCCAGCCAGGGGAATGGCTATGTCCCCGCCCTTCTACACACAGGGACCTCTGAATTTGAGGTAGAAAAGAAAACGGGTTACGTTCCATTCCTGAATAGGCATGGCTGGGAGTCAGGTTCTCCGGGAGAATGACCATAGTCTTGAAAAATGCAGTTTAACAGATTCTCTGTGTACCTCCAAAGATCTCAGTGGTCCAAATGCAGTTCTGTGAAGATGGAAAAGTTTTACGACTGTGGCAGAACTGGGCGGCCTCCAGGAGTCCAGATGTCTAGGGCTTAGTCATAGAGGTGGGCTGTGGGGAAAGTGTGAGGTGGGCAAAATTTGACTTGAGTGCACCAGTCCCTCTTTTCTGGCTGTTGGCATTCCTTGCTGGCATCTCTTCTCCTTTGTTCTTTTCTGTGCATGCTTTTGAGGAAACACCTGAAAGCAGGAGCCTAAAGGATGAGGCTTGGCGGATATTTCTTCCTCCAGGCTGGGCTTTTTAGGAGGACGACCAAACTTCAATTGGACTAAGAGAAATGAAGTTCAAATCGTGGAAATTCACATGCCAGTACAGTCAGTGGGGAGAACCTGGGGAGACTGGGGAACTACTGAAGAGGAGCTTTAGGGACTCCATGAAATCCCCACACACAAGCCTCTGAAGGCCCGGAGGCCAGACTGGTTTGCAGGGGTGGGTCCTTGCGTTCATCGGGCAAGTCTTGCCCCCCAGATTGCCAGGCCCAGGGCACTGAGATTGTAGGGCAAAAAGCTTCTGGTGGTGGGCTTCCATGCTGCAGCTCAAGACACAGCTGGATTCTGGACTGAAGTGGCCGTAATGGTAGTGGGGTTCCTGTGTCTTGTTCGCTCTCCTAACCTTTGCTTCCCTTTCCTTCCCCCCGCTTCCTTCCTCCCTGCCGGGTCAGCAGAGAGGCCAGACCTGCCTCGGAGCAGAGCCCCGCCGGCGAGGATGCTGCACCAGAGAGCTCAGCCCTCTCAAGGGCCACCTTGCAGGGAAAGCAGCTTCCGGCCAGCCCTGCAGTGGGGAGTCCCTCGCGCAGTGTGTCCTCTGGGTCTACCCTCCTGTCACCACCCCTGACCCCTGCCTCTGCCTCCCGGACCTTGTCTACGGCACCTGGTCCACTGAAGGCATCACCGACGGTAGAAAAGCTGCCCTATGTGCCCCACAGCCCGTTCCACCTCTTCTCCTATGACTTTGAGGATTCGCCCTTGTCCGCCAAGGAGAAGGAGGCCGAGGCGCAGAAGGAAAGCAGGTAGATCCCGCCTCCTGGAGGCCTGTGTGAGCTTCACCCTGGGAGGGCCACAGAGTATGTTGACTGCACCTTCCCGCTTGCCTTCAGCTGTGTTTGTGTGGCTTCCAGTCCAACCAGAGGGCAGCTGGTGTCAACTAACTCCCTAACCACTAACTAACTACCAGGGTTCAGGCAAGAGCAGAAGAAAATTGTCATTCATTTGAATCAAAGAGCTCTTCTATTACACAATTACTAAAAATGGATTTTTAAGCATCAGGTTTTTAAAAATATACATGGTCTAAAAAAAAAAAAAATGCATGGTCTGACAAAATCGATACATTTTGCCCCTACCTGTGTGGCTCTTGTTTGACCTGCGGAGCATAGCACGAAATGTTCTGCCCTCTTTACATACGGTGTTTTGTTTTTTTTTTTTATTTGATAGCAGAGATTGCAACTAGTCAGAGAGGCAGGCAGGGAGAGAGAGGAGGAAGCAGGCTCCCCGTTGAGCAGAGAGCCCGATGTGGGGCTTGATCTCAAGACCTTGGGATCATGACCCGAGCCGAAGGCAGAGGCTTTAACCCACTGAGCCACCCAGGCACCCCTCCATACGGTGTTTTGAGTGGGATTTTCCTTCTTTTAATAGTCCCTCTGATTCCCCCATTTGAGCACGCATTCTGCGTCTGAACCTTACAACTTCTGGTCTTTCTCTTCTAATAGGTGGGTGTCTTTATTTTCTCTCCCTTTTCCAGAGCTTTCTGGTTTGATTCTAATGTATGTGTGTTTCTTTCAAAGATCTCCCCATGAGATGGCAAGAAATTGTGGTTTGAATCCCTTCACAGGCATTGATGCAATTACTTTATTAAGTATGTGCGCTCTGATAATTCTTGTTAAAATTGGAGAGAGGAGCAGAGGGAGGGAGGTGTGCAAGTCAGAACTGCACAAGAACATTCTGGCAGCTGCTCGTCACGTGCCCGTGTGCCTGCCCTTCACAATTGTCGGGCTTAGGAGTTCCCTGCAGGATGGGAAAGGGGGACAGAGGGTTTGAATATTTTGAATAATCAATTGTCCAAAATCAATGATTGATGATACCGATGGCTTCTCTCTTTGAGTGATAATCATTGATAATACTTATCTATTTATTATGAGCCAGGCCTTATACTTTCCATGAAATTAGCATCTTAAAGAATTAATGCTGAGTGGTAGTTTCTGTTACCAGCCCTTATTTACAATGAGGAAACTAAGGCAGGGGCAGCCAGGGGAATGGGGAGTGGTTTCTACCCCAAGCACCCTACACCAGGTTTTGGTCCTAACTTGTACCTTGTACAGGTCTCTCCTTTAGGCAGTCTCTCTCTCTCCTTCTTGGGCTCATCTGCGCAGCAGCTCCAAACACCAGGCCTGAACCTTGACCCCTCCCCACCAGGGGTTCTCGAGGAAAGTCCTTGTCAACAAAGTGCTTTTGCCCGAGCCTGCGTTTGGGGGACCCTTGATGTGGGGCCCAAGCAAGAAGTTATGCCTTGTTTTGAATGAAGGCTTGTGGGACCCAGACCTGAAGAACAGCTCTTTCACACCACAAATAGGTCCACTTGCAATAGGTGTTGGATATGCCATCTAATAAATACGATTAATTTAGAAGTGTGACCTATCAACCTTTCTGCTTGCATACAACCTAAGAAACCCTCAAGGTTTCTTTTTTTTAATTAAAGGTTTATTTATTTAGAGACAGAAAGAGAGCAGCACACATGGTGGGGAGGGGCAGAGGGCGAGAATCCCAAGCAGACTCCTCTCTGAGTGCGGGCCCTACTCGGGGCTTGATCCCATGACCCATGGGATCATGATCGGAGCGGAAACCGAGAGTCAGAGATTCAACAACTGAGCCATCCAGGCACCGCGTACTTCTCTCAAAGTTTTAAATAGCCTGCCTGTAGTTTTTTGTTAGGAGTTTAAACCGTTGTAAAAGATATAATTTGTCTATTGTCTATGTGCTTTAAATTCCTTTTTGTCAAAACCTTGGGGTTTCCAATTTAAATGATTAAATTCTGGGAAACACTGGCATATGCCTCATTGGCAAAGCCTGTCCTCAGATGAATGAGGCTGAGTTTCTGTCAGAAAAAGTCTGACTTCACGTTTCAATTCAGACACATGCATGTCCCTGTGACAACCATCTCACTTCTAGAATTGAGAAGCAAAAATGGACAGACTGTGAGTTATTTGGATAATTGTTCAGCTATTTTGAAAAAAAAAAAAAAAACATTATGCTTGTTTTATTACTTTCATGTCATTTCAGCGCAATTCCCAGGTAGGTGGGCAGGTAGATGGAGGTGGTATGTGAGGCCTGGCTCTGAGGTTGCTCCTGAATAAACTAGGGCCTTCTCCTTCCTCAGTATTTCTTAAGGGTTTCCCTCAAGGGGGAGGCTTTCCCACACTATGCCTTCGCCTGGTATCCTGGAGGTTTTGCCGCTCAAAACACTGCCCCACGCTGATTTGGAATGGGGGAGGGTGTTGCTTTTTGCCCTAAAAGCAGAAGGCAGTTGTGAAGGGGAGGCAGGAGAGGAGAACTTGGAGACCCTAGGAGTAGCCACAGGTGGACCCATTTTAGGAAAAGAGCAGATACAGAACGCGTGGCTCTGAGCTCCCTTCCTCTTGTTTCCAGGGTGGCGTGGTATGCCTGCCGGAGTGCGTGAGCTCCACTTTGAGCACCTTTACACTACAGCCTCTCTAGCAGTCTCTTCTAGGTCTCAAACGGTGGGCTTGCTGGACCTCTCACTTGATTTTTCTGGAGCATCTCCAACATGGCTCTTAGGTCCTCCAAGAACAGTATCTCTGTGCAAGTTAAGAAATGTACATTTGACTGGAATAAAAATAACTTGGCAACCTCGTCTTCCCCAGTAGGGCGTTGTTAGTCCATGAGGGTGACTCTGGGCTTCCTGGTGACGGTCTCACAGGCTCTGATGGGGCTTTCCTGGGCCCAGGTCCCTCCCACTTGGTCGTTGCCTCTGCTTATAGTCCTGGGGGATGGGAGTATTAGAAACACATACATCGCTGGAATGAGTGTACACATAAATTAAGAAAAACAGCTTCATGTTTGTGCATAAGGATTGCCTTATATTTAACTGATAAATTTTTATAATTTTTAATCTTTTCTCCGACAGGAATCTGAATGCTGTGTAAATATTGTTTGTACCTATTAATTTTCTGACGTTCACTCACTGTGGTTTTCATGGAGTCTGTACAGCCCAGTGATGGACTGCCACTGAGCGGTTCTAGTAGATACCAACCAGGTAGTCCACATAAAGGGCCAGAGGAGAAAACCACAGTGAACTGAGTGAGTTGTATGACCCAGTTTGTTGGGCTGAAATTGAGAAGCAATACTGAACAGACTGGGAGGTATTCCAATTTTAATTGCTCAGCCATTAGAAAAACCAAAGCAGGGGGAATATGCATTATGCTTGTTTTTATTTCCATCAGGTCACTTAAACTCCATTTTAGGAAAGTAATCCTGTTAAAACACTCTCCAAGATGTCCCCTTTTGGTGGGAAGGGGATTGTTTTAGATGCTTGCGTAGAGTAACAGGCTGAGTGCCCAGGCAGCTGGGGGATGCAGGGCTGCAGCCTGAGGTCTCAGAGCTCCTGACTGCGGCCACCTTCCCTGCCCACATCACAGTGCTCTCTGCCTCTTCTTTGCTCCTGAGCTTTCTTCTCCTTCCTTTGCTGCCTCCTTTCTTTGTATACTCTTCTCATCCTTTGCCTTTTGCCTTCTCTGTGCCCTGTGTTTTGGGAGACTCTCGAAAAGTCAAACCAACCCTCACATGGAGAAGCAGTTAACCTGTTAGACACATAGCGGGTTGGGTTTTTCAAGAGAAAAGAAAAGGAATGCCCAGAAGCCAAGTCCTATGAAGGTGATGTGTTCACTGAGGAGGACGGTGGGGTAAGATGGCATGAGCTGAGTCTTCATCTGCCTGGTGTCAAGTCTCAGTCCTAAGCACAGGCCTGACATGTGATCCCAAATACACATGAACAGTGGTGGCTAAGCCCACCAGACTTAGCAGCACAGGACAGATTTGGGGTAATATAAATATTTTGCTTCCCATTAAAACAATGTAATTTCTGAAGGCAAATGGAAAATATATGTCTATATTCCACTTTTTAAAATAGATGGCCTATTTTTAATTTTTTTCTATACATAGCTTTTGATTTGGAGAATATTTTTATACAGTTGTAATCTAACTTGGTATAAATAATATTTTCTGATGTTTGACTTGAGCATGCATATAACCATTTCTCATACTATCACGTACAGAATTGGTAGTCGTTTTTAATGGTTGCATAATATTCCATCGATAAATAACAGATCACACATTTTCGCCATTCTTGCGTCGTTACCTATTTGGGTAATTTCTACATTTTCTACCATGATCTTAATAATGTTCCAGTGACTATCACCATGCGTGACATTTTCTGTATGCAATTAACCATAATTATGTTAGCTTCCCAAATGTTGGCTTAATTATGTGAAAAGATATCCACATTTGAAGTTAAGTTGCTTCCCAGAATGATTTATGCTAATTTCTGTTGATAGGAGCTTGGACTGGTTTCACTGGGTATAGGAAGGTCTTTGTATCTTTGTACACTTATAGTGACCCAGGGGGTCCCATACACCCAAATACAGTGTCCCCAACCAGTTTAGGTAAAGGAGTCAGCCCTGCCTTGTGGCTGAGCAAATTGAGAGGCAGAGCTCATTGAATCTCATTATTTGTAACTACTCATGAGTGCCTGCACCCCAACCCCTCCTCCCCCACCACAGGGGCTTCAGGTTATGATATGTTTTCTGGGAACACACTGAGGGATAATAGCTAAATGCAAACTGCTAAAAAGGACAGCTATTCTAAAAAACAGAAGGAAAATTCTAGAATTTTGCAAATCCCAAAACTTGTCACAGATGACTGGGAAATGATAAAGGCTCATTTAAACCCGGTGGCTGTACTCTTGGTTCAAAAAAAAAAAAAAAATTGACTGAAAACGTGAATACATGTACCTCTGGTCAGCAGGTCAGTCCTGAAGGTCTGAGGACATTTTCTCCTTGGTCATCGAACACGTGACAAGATGACATTTAATGAAGGGCATTGATTGGGAAATACCTAAGGCAGAATTTTTACTACGATGTTTGTTTAGCTCATCATGTGGTATTTTCTACAGATCTTTAATGGATTTAACGCTAGTTATACCACCATGAGAAGCATGAAGAATCTTCATATTTTCAAATGAAAATAATTTGGATTCTTTGTTAGCAAAAAATATTAACATACACTTCACAAGGAAATATGAAGATTTTATTTAAACCCTTTGACATATATCCTGCTGCCTCAATGTTGGCCTTTGGGAAACCTCTCTAAATGAGAAGTAATCAAAACAAAGCAGTTAGTAAGTCTCTTTAAGTTAGAATAACCACTAACAGGATTAGCATTTCTAAGCATCTTTTTCTTGTAAAAAAATTAAGATCATTTGCTAAATGTTATTCATTTACTGACTTGTACTCATTTCTCTGTCCTTCCACACTCCTCCCCACCTTAAACTTCTGCACTGTTTAGATACAACAGCCTTGGCAACACCTCTTATCACTCAAGACCTTCTGGATCTGCTGTGCCTGCCACCCCCACATCATCTCTCTCAAACCCACCGGAGGCCAGGCCGGAAAGGTAGGTTTTGTGAGAAGCATGCTGATCGTGTCACTGTCCTCCAGTGAAGGAAATCGGTTTAAGAGGAACTAAAGGAAAAGTGTAAATAAAAAGCATAATCTGAGGTGTTTTCCTTTACGTAATGTAGTCCAGACGCAGGAATATCTTCCCTTTCACACTATCTACCAAGTAAATATTTTATTAGAGGTGATATTTGTTACTATTGTCTCATCTCCCTACAAACTTCCCATAGAAAGTATAAAAATTTGTTCCCAAGTACGTACATGTGAATGCTTTGATTGACCTGTGAAAAACCATTCTAGGTGTTGTGTAAGGTCTGCATTTTGTCCTATCAACATCAGTTTTTACCTTGGAATGATTAATTCCATAGAAATCAGGAGGCAGTAGGCCCATTAAGGTCAATGCCTTAATGTAATTAATCCCCGACCTACCAGAAGAGAAAAGAATTGCACGGGTCCATGGAAGGAATGTAACTTGGCAAGAGTATTAGACCACTAGAAATTAACTAATTATTACTTCTGGAAGTGAGTGATTGCACAAGGATGTGTTTACAAGGAAAAGGTAAGACCTGTAATTTTAGAACAATTAAAAACAGTTACCCTTATATGGTAAGAGTGCTGAGTTAGAGAAGACTGGCTAGGGTTACAACATACTCACTGGGAAGTTATTTAATTCCTGAGGGTGAAATGCCACTTTTGCCAACTCTTCCCTTAGAGGGTGGTTTTGATGAGCCAATGAAAAGGTACCCATGAAAGCGCTGTGTGAACCCCACTATATGGGTCAGTGGGAAGTGACAGTATGTCATAAGATAGAACATCCAGTGTCTCATGATCAGAAATCTAGACAGGAGCAATTCAGAGTTTGCCTCAAATCATGAATTAAAACAAACTCGACCTGTATTCCATACTCTGATCGTCTTCTTTGTATTCTGAAGTACGCTTTGTTGAGCGTGGCTGGTGATTAGAGCTTTGGTTGGGATGGAGAGCAGACAAGACCTTACAGTCCCAGGAAGAGGGGGCTGTCCAGTAGGCTTTATCTCACCACCCATCACATTAATTTCCAAGGTGGCACCTAAGCACCTTGTTGTCAAAATCTCAGGTTCCACAGCCCAGCATGGCCCTGGGCTGGGCATATTTGGGCTTAGTTAGGTCTTGACAATAAGACAACAAGTTGATTACCTTGAAGACCCTGTTCTACACCCTAGGGTACCTCTTCTTCGGATCAGCTGAGATAACTTCTGGTGACCAGAGAGGTCACCAATGAAGAGGATCCTTATCTTAAGAGATGTGAGATTGAAGGCCAAAGTCAGGAATATTAGAATCTTACTGATATTACATCTCAAATCTTACACATGCTAGGTGGACAGCAACTTGGGAAGAAGAACCAGGTCCCATTCATTGCTGTGTCCCCCATAGTACCTGGGGCCTGGCTATGGCAGAGATGGCAGGAAACACTAGGTGAAGAATCAGGTGAATTACCCCCTTATTGGTTGTGGGAGCAGTGTGGAGGTCCCTGAAGTTGACAAGTTATAAGGATGGGAAGTTTGCAGGTTTCCAAAGCCCTGGGCTTTGTGGGAAATTTCCTCCAGGTCTTAAAGAAGAAGCTCCAGCCTCTGCCTCCTTCCCATCCCCTGGAAGCCCAGTTCCAGGTTAGAGCTGGAGAGTCCTCTGGAAAGACCCTGCCTGTGTCTCCTTCTCCATCTGGCTGAGAGTCTCCTGGAGCCCAGGTGGGGTGGGATGAGGATTAAAAGAGGAAGGTGGGGCTGGACCCCGGAGTGTCTGGGGAGGAGCCTAGTCTTCCTCCTGAGACCTCCGGAGCTGTTAGAGTTTGGTATATGTGCTGCCGAAGCGAGCACGCTGTTAGAGTTTGGAAGCATTGGTGAGGTACTCTAACACATCCATAAATGGACCCAGTGGGTTGAGGCCACAGGGACAGAGGCTGCCAGAAGCTGTGTCTGAGTCCAAGAGAATTGACCATGGCCAGGAAGGGCAGTGGCCACGGGACTTGAGAGGAGCTATGGGTTTGGGCAGACCTGGAGGAGGGTGGGAGCAGGGCTAGTAGAATGAATGAGGGGTCAGGTTTGCTCGAACATGAGGGTGTTAGAAACTAGCAACTGAAACAGAAGGTACTGGAAGAAAAGCAAATCGAAGGTGGAGATGTTTAACCTGGGGCATGCAAGGCACGAGGAGTCTGTATGACACCCAGGGAGATGTTGGGGGGCTCCAGGATGGTGGACCCAGTGGTCCTTGGCTTGAAGAAGGTAGTGGCATGAAATCCCTCCAGGCAGCCTGCTGATACCTGGTGACCAGAGAAACCAGTAATGGGACATTTCCTCTCCTAAGTGGTCTGTTCTCTCCTACAACGGTCTCTGCCATAGCGAGTTCTTTACCTGCACCTTTGCCGCATCCACTAGCAAGTAACACTGCAAAGGATTTATTACTTCCTTTACATTTGCATGATTTTTCCCGACTATCACTTTCTATGGCTTTGAAAAACCACGTGATGAATCATTTGAAACATCAGATGTGCTGTTCCGTTATCAAGACCAGCAGGTCCCCAGGCCTGGCTGTGCTGCCATGTTTACTCTTGCCTTACTGGCTTATATTGGTGACTGTAAAAGTAAGGAGGACCCCAACTCCAACTCATGCTTGCTTACCATCACCCAAATGTACGACGTCAGTTGTACATATCATAATATATAATTTAATGCAGCTTGATTTTTTTCTTTTTCGTTTTTGACTACTGGATTCTTTGGATGGCACTCATAATCTGCTTTCAGGTTTATGATTATTTCTTGCCCTATTAAGGTATATGATTGTTTTTACGGAGGTATATGCTTCAGTAGAATTTGTAATGCTATTGAGATGTTTTATATACACGTAATTATTGAAACCAAGATGAAAAACTTAGGAAAGATGTTAAAGCATTACGAACAAGAGTTGCATTTTTGCAGTGAAAAACCACGTCTTCTGTTAACACACTCCTGATGAGTAAACAGCTTGTCAGGGTGCTGTGCAGTACTGGAAAGATCTAGAATTCTATTCCCTGGATTTGGAAATAAGTTTCCTTTCCCTGAAGTCCTAGGAGAATCAAGTCAACTAAAACACCTCTTCAGGCAGGTCGGGCCACTTACAACAGGCCTAGATATCACCAGGCATCATTGTGAGCTTAGAGTTTTCCACATTTTTCCCAAGCGTATTAGTATATTGGACATTAATCAAACTTGGAATGATAAGTTGACCTAGAAAGGAAGAACTGAAGAAACAATATACAGAATCAAGTCAAGGCAAGGGTATTAAAAGGAAGGCATCTCCGGATTTCCTATGATAGCCTCATTTATAGGGCTCTCTTTCAGAAACAGCGTTAGCATTAATTTTCATGAAATCGGAAGTTGAGTTGTGCCAAAACAAAAGAAAATAAGAAAACCAGATCTATTTGCAAATGCCCTCGGGGATATAAGAAGCAACTGTTTACCAAAAGCAGACTTTCTAAATGCTTCAGTTTTTAGAAAATGTGCTTTCTGAATGGAAATGTTCCAAATATTTTTATAAGAAAAAAATTAGAAGAATATTTGAACCATTCATGTTGAGTATTCAAATGAGACAAACAAGCAAACAATAATTACACCACAGCAAATGTGCCTGGGAAGTTGGGAAGAGCAGACGGAGCAGACGGCACTCTTTCCATCCCTGCAGTGACATCTCCATCTTGTGGGCCTTTTCAGAAATGGCGGCCAGGCGCTTGTTTCGTGCGGTGACCTCAGTTACTGCGTGACTGAGCTGGGGTCAGAAGTCCAGTGCCCGGGGTTGAAAGTACTCTGAGTCCGTCAGTCTTGGTGCTGGGCCTGGGGAATACGCTGATAACAAGGCCTGGCTTATACCATGAAAGGGGGTGTTAGCAGGGGCACACACTGAGTGCTCCATGGGAGCACACTGGGAGAACCCCAGGCCCAGATTTCAGGCGGTCAGGGGGGAACTTTGTACACTTATCGAGCTGAAACCTGGAGGGTCAGTATGTGCCTTAAGCAATGATTGTGTTCTCTCTTCCACTTACAACAGAAACATTGGTTACTGGAAAGGACAGTCACCTGCCTGTTCGATAGATTCTTATCAAGAGCGTTAAAAATTTGGGAAATGTCTGCCCCATATAGTTGTCCCAGCAGAGTTTTTCCTACTTCCTGGATGACAGTAAACCCACGTATAAGTAATGGCAGCTCCATTGGGAGTAATAATGCATAATAAGGGATGAGTAAAGGATGCAACTTTAAATTTTATTTTTATGTGGGCTTTGCATGTACAACATACAGCATTTAAAAGGTTACACAATAGTAATACACTGTATAAATTATTCTTCATTCTGCTTTTTCATTTAAAAAAATATACCTTGGTCTTTCCCTCCCACAGTACTTAAAGTTGTTGCATTCTTTTTAATGGCCGCATCCTGCTTTTTTTCTCTTCATGTATCCAATTCCATACTGATGGGCCCCAGTGTCTTGCTGTGACCAGTGACCAGTGCAGTATAATTCGTACCTCTGTGTCATGTGGTGTATGTGTGGTTATCCATAGGATCAGGTCCTAGAAACAGATTTACTAAGTCAGTTGTTGATGCCTTTTAAATTTTGCCAAATTTCTCTTCATGAAGACATTTTGCTTGTCAACCATAGTGCGAGAGAGCTTGTTTGCCGATGCCCCTGCGAAAGGATCATTCAGCTTCTCAACCATTGCTCACCTGGCAATGAAGAATTATATGTCAGTAAAATTTAAATTTGCCCTTGTCTTACCATGAACATGATTGAGCATGTTTCATATATCCATAGCCTTTAATTACTTCCTTTTCTGGGAATGTTTGGTTCATGGTCATTGAGCTCTTACCCAAGTGTGGAGGTTATTTATAGACTCTGATAAGAGCAGCCATTATTTTCCTCAGTCACTGTTCTTTTACTTCATTTCTGGTGGTTTTGCCATACAGAAAAATTTAAATTTTATGAGTTAAATGTATTAATCTTTTTTTTTGTCTTCTTGTTTTGTGTTTCTCATGAAGCAAGCCTTTTCTCCTGTGCTTGCTTCCAGAATTTCAAGCTACAACTTTCACACTGAAATATTTTATCTATCTGGAAGTTATTTTGGCATATAGCATGAGGCAGAGACCCACCTTAAATATTTTTGCTTGTTTGTGTACTATTTATTGAATAATCCATCATTTCCCTACCAGTTCGTCATACACTGATAGGAACACAGATTCATGCCCGGGTCTGTGTTCAGACTGTTCCCTTCGGTGCGTCTCCCATCTCCTGTCTTCTCTGAGGCTGTCGGGCGCTCTCCCTCCTCCCAGTTCTTGTCTTTACCAGTTAGTCAGTCGTCTTCAGAGGGGATTGCATCATGGGATACCTTGAAACAGTCCTGTTATTTTTGTCATCTGCTATTGTGCGGTGTTTGATGGTGATTAATATATGAAACAGAGAATGAGGGGTATCTGGGGAGCCTGAGACTGAGCAGCGAGGACTAGGAGAATGGGAGCCTGCTGTGTTGAGCAGTGACTTCTCCCAAGTCAAGCTCCCCCTTGTAGGACCCCCTTCAATACCTGTCTCCACCACTAGTGTGGTAACTTCTTCACCAGAATGAGGATGTCCGTTTCCATGCATTTCCTGCTTATTTTCAGGCTCTTCTATTCATTTATTAGCTGCCTGGAAGGCCTTTTGACTCTTGCTCTGACTGTAACTTGCTGTTACTCTGTCTTCTCCACATGGGCTCTCTGTTCTGCATGGATCTGCGTGTTCGTGTCCTCTTGTTCTGGTCAACTTTGGCTTCTATAATCTCTTGCCTTCACTCGTACCTACATGTGCCTTGAGGTTTTATTTGTTTGGTCTTCAAACCACCGCTTTCTTCAAATATATGATCCGTGTGGTTTTCTCGATCTCTAATACTTGCTGGTTATGTTCCATCACATGATCTATACAGTACTTTGTTAAAAATTGTGTTAGTGGAGTCAAGACCCCCACTGTCTAGTGGAGATTTAAAGTTGGTTTTTTTTTTTTAATTTAAATTAGCCAACATAGGTTTTTTTTTTTAATATTTTATTTATTTATTTATTTGAGAGAGCGAGCACAAGCAGGGGGAGCATCAGAGGCAGAGGGAGAAGCAGACTCCCCACTGAGCAGGGAGCCCGATGCGGGGCTCGATTCCAGGATCCTGGGATCATGACCTGAGCCTAGGGCAGACATGTAAGCTACTGAGCCACCCAGGTGGCTCCCCCGTAAAAGTAGATTAAAAAAAAATACATAAACCTCAAAAGTTACTGAGAAAATCCTGAATAGCATATAAAATAGGATAAAAGGCATAGCCTTACTATGTGATCCCAATTAATGGCTCCTGGTCCATAACTGCCAATAGGAAATAACAGGCACCAATGTGGACTGAGTCCCCACCTTTCAGACAGTCGTGTTCTCCTTTTACCACGTAGACTTCCTTCTTGCCTGCCGCTAATTCCTGATCCTAGTCTTGTCTCTCTGAGTTCCTGTAAGGCTCAGCGGGGTGCTCTTTAACTGTGTGTGTTAGAGCTGAAGTGCCGGAGGGAGAAGCACGGGTCCGTTGTCCACAGGAGTTGGCGGTGGGTCTGGCTCCCTGATGGCAGCTTCATGTGGCGGCGCCAGGTGTTGGGGGACCGTCAGCTCTCTGTGTTGCAGGACTCTGAATCCTCAGCAGACTCGAGGGACTCTTCTCCCACATGTGTTTTAGAGCCAACTTCTCACCATTCCTCCTATGAGAGATTTAGTTCCAGATCTCTGTCATGCCTGGACTAGCTATTGAGAAGTAAATGTCCTTCCAAAATGTAGATCTGAGTAGGTGACTTTTCCTGCTTAGAAACCTTGAATGATCCCCACTGCCTATCAGTGAGGCTCAGCCCAATTACCATCACCGACAGGATCGCTCCCATTTGGGTCCCGCATGTACCTTCCAGCTTCCTCAGCCATCATGACCCCCACCCTCCCTATACTTGAACCCCGTGGAGATGTCACCATGAGCATACCAGGCTCTCCTGAGGCCCCTTCCTTCAAATATGCTCTGTTCTTTGACTCACCTCTCCTTTATTCATTCACTGGATTCCTCCTCAGCCTCCAAGAGCCATGGAGATGACATCTGTCCCATAAAAGTCCTCTGACTTCCTCAGACAGAATGAACTGTAACATCTCTGTGGGTTCACGTACCTGTATTTCAGCTCTCGGTCCTTTGACTCATCATGGGTTTATCCCTTTGTTTCCAAAATGGGGTTCACAAATCTACGGTGATCTGTGGTAGTGGATTTGGGTCCTACAAACCCATGGGATCAAGATGGGTAATTTCACTAGACTGGCCATTTTATTATAAGATTTGGGGAAAATCATGAAGATAGGACTATGCTCTACAGGATCCATGTTCACATGACTTATAGAGATGGTTTTTCTTTGTGCAAGGCTAAAAGCACTCTGGGCTGATCTCCTGCGCCTTGCCTTCTCCCGTAGGACGACTGCTGCTGATTCACTGGTGGGCAGCCGCCATTTCTATGTCTCCCACATGAGATTCCCCAGCCCCCTGTTCGCTGCCCTGCCCCATACCTCTTTGTCAAATCAACAGGTGAACAGGTTTAACCTCACAGAATCCTCTTTTCTTCCTTTGGAAAGTGGGATTAGAATAGATTTTTTTTGACTACATAATTCTCTCATCCTTGTTTATATACAAGGTAAGCATAGCAACCTTAAAGGGTACGTATGGTAATTCTGTTGGAAGTGAGAACAGTGTGCGTAACACTTAGAGACAGGTGAGATCTCTCACAAGGAAATGCAAATATCTATCACTCCTCAGAGAATGCGGGTGGAAGAGCTACACCCACAGAGCTGGGAAAAGCAAAAAGAAGCCTTAAACCTGTGTCCCCGTCTTTGATGGCTGAGGTCTCCGGTATTGTAGCAGTGATGATGAAGAAAAGTTGCCTGTTTCGTGGCGCTGCCTCTGGAGCTTGCTCATTTCATTTTGAGAGCTGAGTTGTAGCCCAGAAGTGTGAAAGAAGATTAACATTTCCTCATTTCAGGGCAAGCAGATGCCTTCTAGAGCTCGGCAGGACCGAGAATTACCTCTTCTCCTGTGATCCTCAGATCGGGTGACCCCCAATTTCATAGCCAGGCTATGAGGACAACCTCACTGTTATGCATTGTCGAATTGCCATTTTATTACTATTCTTTGATCTCTGTATCTTCATGTTAAATTATCTACTTGTGAATTAAGTGATCATGTCAAATATCAGATAATTTGTGAGCTTAGTTCAACTTCTGTTACTATTATCACCAGAGATAATTTTTTAATAAAAAATGTTGAAGATCTGTTTCTCTTACAAATAAGACTTAACTCCAACTTACCAAAAGGAGTGTGTGTCTTTAAATAGCTTGTACAGTATAATTGATCTAAAAAAGCTGAGTAGAAGTTTTGACATATGTATATGCCGGTGAAATCATTATCATAATTGGGATAATGCAATATCCGTCAGCCCAGACATCTTCTCATGCCCTTCTGTGATTATGGCTGCTGCCCCCCCATCCCAAGCAACCACGGGTCTGCTTTCTGTCATTATAGATTAGTTTACATTTTTTAGACATTTATATAAATGTAATCACACTGTCTGGACTCTTAGGGAGGGGTTGACTTCTTTCAATTAACATAACCATTTTGTAAATCCATTCATTGTGTTGTACGTTTAAATACTTCATTCCTTTTTATTGCTGTCTAGTACTCCACTGTATAAATATACCACAGTTTATCTGTTTACCTGTTGATGGACATTGGAATTGTTTCCAAATTTTGGCTATGAGCATTTGTTTGCAAGTCTTGGTATAGAAATGTGCTTTCATTTCTCTTGGTTAAATACCTAGAAATGAAATGGCCAAGTCCTATGGTAGGAGCTGGTTTAGTTTTTTAAGAAATTGCCGAGCTGTCTTCCAAAATTGTTGTACACTGGAGTACCACTGGCCTCATAAAATGAGATGAAACGTCTTCCTTGCTCTTGAACTTTCTCTAAGACATCAGTCAACACTGGGGGTCTGGTGTAACGGGCTTGTTTAAATGCCCAGCTCTGCTATATCCAAAATGGGATGACTCTGGCCCCCGTTTCCTCATCTATAAAGGAGAGAATAACGGAACTTCGTGCAAGAGGTCATCAGGTTAAAAGAACCATTTCACATAAAAGCATTGCCACAGAGTATTGTCTCCATAAATGGTAACTCCTATTACCAACCCCATTTCAGTGAAATGGAATTCCTGTTTCAGACATACTGGCGAGGGAGGCTTTAACCAGATGGGTTTCTGGGGCAGCCCCCAGGGCCCGGTATGGCCAAGATTAAATATTGCAATTCCTCTCCCTCAGAGTATATCATCCGCTCGGTTGCAAAACCTCTCTCTGGCTCCTCTCCACCTGCATTCTTAGGTGGCTTCGCTCGGTTGCAGTTGCCTCGGGTGTAACTTACATGACTTCAGCTTTCCAGCTGCATTCCGGGGTGGTGCGCCATCCTGGTGACTCACCCAGCTGGAAGCCAAGGCGGGAAGGCTCAGATCAAACCCTGAGCCCGCTCTTGCCTCTCAACCTGGAATTGCCAAGGTCCTATTCCAGATCTAGCGTTGGCGACGGCAACTTGACTTCTCCCCCACGTTTAGAGATTTTAGGCTCCCCACATAAAATGAGATGGGGGCATGTACCTGTTACGTCCCAGGTGCTGCTCTGAGCAAATTCCTACCCACACTCATGTTAACCTGACAGTGCTTCATGAGTGGCAAGTAGTATTACCACCATTTTACAAACAAGTGAACTAGGCTCACAGGTGCTCAATGATTGGCCATGCTCAGGTTTTCTGTAAGCCTTGCGCTCATTCCTTTTCGCCATAGCTGGCCCTCACACCGGCCAAGGTTAAACATCACAGCAACTTCCAATCACTGTAGGTATTTTTCCTGGAAAACTTAATATGAAAGATAAAAATCTGTCAAAGATGCCTTTATATGGAGAAGAACTTACCATACTAGCTTGAATTCTGGTATTTGGGTGTTGGGGGTTTTTGTCTGTTTTTGTTTTTTAGGGAATGAGTTGGGATAGTCCTCCTTGTATGGTCCGAATGCATTCCCACATTGATATTATAGGTTGAGCCCATTTCCAGAAATAGGATTTACAAGACCAGGTGTATGTTCTTACATGTTGGGCTTATCCAGGAGACCTACATAAATTTAATTTATTAATTTTATGTTTCTAGACTTTTGTTTTCAGTATGACCAAAGTGGCTTATATGCATCTAGGAAAGAAAAGCTCATGGTAGGGGCACCGGGGTGGCTCCGTGGGTTAAAGCCTCTGCCTTCGGCTCAGGTCATGATTCCAGGGTCCTGGGATTGAACCCTGCATCAGGGTCTCTGCTCAGCAGGGAACCTGCTTCCTCCCTCTCTCTCTGCCTGCCTCTCTGCCTACTTGTGATCTCTGTCTGTCAAATTAAAAAAAAAAAAAAGAAAGAAAGAAAGAAAAGAAAAAGAAAAGTTCATGGTGAGGGCTGGGGTGGGTGTGTCTTTTTTTTTTTTCCCCCTTTTATTAATTTTTTCAGCGTAACAGTATTCATTCTTTTTGCACAACACCCAGTGCTCCATGCAAAACGTGCCCTCCCCATCACCCACCACCTGTTCCCCCAACCTCCCACCCCTGACCCTGGGTGTGTCTTTTTATTCTCCCTTCCTGCTACAGGGATCTGTGCGAGGGTTCTCAAGAGAATGGATCTTGAGTTGTTCAAGGCATTTTGTTTCATTTCCAGAAAAGAGGAACCATTCTGCATTGCTTTGAGTTAACAGCTCACGTTTCAGTTCTTTCCAAATGGAAATTATTAAGGAAGGAGACTTCATGTATCATTAATGCTGCCTGACAGTGCGATTGCTGTGCGCCGACCAGAGAGTCACTATGAAAATGTTCCTTATAAGGTCCAAGTGGGCATGAGCACAGTCTGCAGGAAGGACTGGCCTATCCATTTGGCTAAACTGGACCGTCCTTAACTTTCTCAAGTTCTAATGCTACTTTAATTTTATACAGGCTCTAATACAGCTGACATAAGGAAATTATGTTACAGTAGCTACAGAGAAGCTTCACTGTGACTTTATTAGCATAGTCACTAACGGCCCATTAGTAACTTATGTATCAATTTTTCCCTGAAATAAGCAGAAACATTCAGAAGCACAAACTAAAGTCAGAAGTATAAAGGGGACTGGCAGGGTCCTTATCTCGCTCTTCACCCAAGAGCCCAGACCACCAAGTTTGCTCCTATGTCTTGCCTCTGAAAAGAGAACTCAGAAGATAAAGCTGCTGGGGTTTAACAAATAGCCACACAGGGCAGGCTGGGAAGCTGGGCTGGATACAAATGCCCTATGTAGGGGGAAAACAGTCCCTAAAACAATTCTCTGTAGAGTACCTCACTTTTTGTTTTAAAATTCTGGAATTAGGGGCATCTGGGTGGCTCAGGTGGTTAAGCATCTGCCTTTGGCTCAGGTTGTGATCCCAGGTCCTGGGACGTGTCCCACATCGGAGTCCCTGCTTGGCAGGGAACCTGCTTCTCCCTCTCCCTCGCTTGTGTTCTCTCTCTTGGTTTCTCTCTCAAGTAAATAAATAAAATCTTTAAAAATAAATAAATAAAATTCTGGAACTAGACTTAACTTTTAATGTTCAGCTAGCTTAGGGCTTCAAAGATATTTGATATTAAAAGAAGGACTTCTATTTTTAAAGACCAAAAGAATGATTTCAAAAAATATATTCCAGGCTTACAGAAGATTTTCAATAATGACAAAGTTCTAGAGCTATAAAGAATATTATATATAAAATTGAAGCCCTTGTCCCTTTGATTTTTTTTTTCTTCTGCTGGTGATGACCACCTGAAATTGGTTTTATTGTTTCTGCACATGTATGTGTGTGTGTATATATATATACACATGTACAGAATATGTATATTCTGTACATGTGTATGTATATATTCTGTACATGTATGATTTTGCTGTGCATGTATTTAAATTTCACAGAAATATAGCTTGCTAGTCATATTCTTTCAATTACTTTCTTATTTTTTGTCAACCTACAATCTTAGACATCTGAAACAATATATCACTATGGGTTTAACTTGCATTCTTTTCCCCTCATATCTAGTGAAGATGAGATGAGCATCATTTGTATATTTATTGGTCATTAATTTTCTTATTCAGCAAAGTGTCCATTATTTTTTGGAAGGCAGTTATGCTAACCACTATACCACCAACGCTCTGGCACAAAATGTCCATTATTTTCTGTTCATTTTTTCACTGAGTAGTTTCTTTTTTTCTGATGTGGAGTGGTTCTTTTTGTTGTATGTATACTAATCCTTTGTGGTTTATGTGTTACAAGTAGCTCCTCCTAGGTGGTGGCTTTTCTTTATTCTTAAATACTCTTTATTTTTTTATTATTATTTTTAAAGATTTTATTTATTCATTTGACAGAGAGATCACAAGTAGGCAGAGAGGCAGGCAGAGAGAGAGGAGGAAGCGAGCTCTCCACTGAGCAGAGAGCCTGATGCGGGATTCGATCCCAGGATCCTGAGATTATGACCTGAGCTGAAGGCAGAGGCTTTAACCCACTGAGCCACCCAGGCACCCCTTAAATACTCTTTAAATGTGTACAAATTTCAAATGTTAATATATATAAATGTATCAAGTTTTTCCTGTTTGATTGCCCTTTTTGGTTTCTGGTATTAAAGTTCTTTCTTGAGATCAAACATTGCAAAGTTTTGCTTTTTACATTTTCCACTTAAACTCCTAGAAATTGTTTTGTATTTGGTATGTGGAAGGCCTAATGATATTTTGTTTTATGTGGCTGATAGTCCAATTGTTAAATAGTCCATCACTTCCCCACTGATTGAACAATTCTAACATTAAGATGTGCTTAATGTTCCAGGATTGAGGAATGTTTACCATAGTTTTAAAAAAATTTTGTTAAATACCCATTGTCAGGTTAAGACAGTGCTCTCCGATCCTAAGCTTTCTGAAGTTTTTTTTTTTAATAACAAATGAGTATTGCATTTAAAGCTTTTTCTACATCTATAGAGATAGTCATGGTTTTTCTCCTGTATCTATTAATTTGGTAAATTACAGTCATTGATATTTACATCTTAAACATCCTTGCATTCATTGGACAAGCAAAACATTTTATTTCAGACTTTGCAGCGGTGTTTATATTTGCAGTCAGTATATAAGTTTCTATCTTCATACTGTTCTTGTTTGGGTTTTGTGTCAGAGTACTACTAATCACATAATATGAGCTGGGTGCTTTTTCTTTATATTCTCTGAAACTGTGTATGAGTAAAAAGAGCTCTTCTCTGATTACCTTATAGAAAATACTTTAAAAAGTCTGAGACTTGTGGGGTTTTTTGTTTCACTTTGGTGTGTATGGATATATCTGTAACTAATTGGTTCAATTTGTTAAGGTTAACAGGGCCTTCTTAAATATTTCTTCCTCAGTCAGATTTAGTAAGTAATTTTTAGAAAATCATCCATTTCATCAAAGTTTCCAAACATACTGTCATAAAAATTTCTCATTTTCTCACAATTATTTTTGTCTCCTGTAATATTCATAGTTGTATCTAGGTGCCATTCTTGAATATTGTTTATTTGTAGCTTTTTTCTTGAACAATTTTGACGGAATGTATTTATTATTATGTAAAATATTATAAATCAGCTTTGATTTTTTTACAAGACTTTTTTTTAAGATTTTATTTATTTATCTGACAGAGAGATCACAAGTAGGCAGAGAGGCAGGCAGAGAAAGAGGAGGAACCAGCGCCCACGCTGAGCAGAGAGCCCAACGTGGGGTTCAATCCCAGGACCCTGGGATTATCACCTGAGCTGGAGACAGAGGCTTAACCCACTGAGCACCCAGGCGCCCCTGATTTTTTGATTTCCTCTGTATCTTGATTTCTCTATTTCATTCATCTTTGTTCATACCTTTATTTCCTTTCTTTTTTTATTGTTTTTTTTAAAGATTTTATTTATTTATTTGATAGACAGAGGTCACAAGTAGGCAGAAAGGCAGGCAGCGAGAGAGGAGGAAGCAGGCTCCCTGCTGAGCAGAGAGCCCGATGCGGGGCTCGATCCCAGGACGCTGGGATCATGACCTGAGCCAAAGGCAGAGGCTTTAACCCACTGAGCCACCCAGGCGCCCCCCTTTATTTCCTTTCTTTTGCCTTCTTTGAATTTATTCTACTGTTGCTTTTCAGATTATTGAGTTAACTTCTTTTCTAATACAAACACGGCAGGCAATAAATCTCCTTCTAAGTACTACTATAGAAGCATCCTCTAAATCTTGATATATAGCTTTTTCATTATAGTAGCCTTTGAATATTTTCTGATTTTCTGTGTGTTTCTTCTTTGGCCCAAGTTACTTAGAAGTGTTTACAATTTAAATTTTTACAAATTTAAAATTTTTAAATTTTATATTCTTCTGTTCAATTCAGTTGCATTGTGGTTAAGAAGGTAGCCCGTATGAAACCAGTTTTTGGCATTTCTTTATGAGCTTTGTGGCAGGATCGGTGGTCAGTGTGTGGACAGTCTCTGTGTATTTGAGATGAATGTGTCTTCTCTAACTTGGGGCATTGGGTGTATATGTTCCTTTGTTATGTTAAACTTATTAATTCAAGTCCAAAAATCCATCATGTCCATAACAAATTTCTGTCAATCCCTGTGTGAGAGGTATAGTAAACCTGGTCACTCTTGGCTTAGATTTAGTGGCATGTAACAGAAGAATAAACAATAGCAACTGAAGCAAGATAGTCTGGACTTCATTTATGTGAAGGAGAAATCCAATTCTATACATGCCTGAATGTCCAGGGCTGATGTCCAGCTCCCTAGTGGGCCTAGAGTATAGGGTGTGGTGACTCCCTTCCTGGAGCTATCAGGAATGGCCGTTTCTTCCCTCTACATCTGCCACCTCTAAAAGAGAGCCAGAGGTCGCTCCCCTTCTGTAGGGAGAATGGCTGTGGGACTTATGGCAGAATACAAGTAATATCAGAGTCATATCTTTCTCCTGTGCTAAGGACCCTTGTGTTCTCCACCAGGCGGCATATTTTCACTGAACTGAAGTAGGATTTCACTCAACCAATATTTCAGAAATAGTTGTATCTTACTTTTGGAATTTTTTTCAATAGATTAAGGCCTCATTGTTTATACAGATTTGTTTTGACGTTATCCAGAGGTCCAACAGACTCCTCTTCCCGACAGTCTCCCTTCCTTATTTTTCATGTAATTACATAATTTTCCCTTTTCCCACCCATTCTCCTGACTTAATATTTCCTGGGATCCTCACCTCTGTGATCCCTCTGAAGCCTCCCGCAGCTGGCTGTCCCCATAAGGCCATCTTCGGTGGACAGTCCAGATTGTGCGGTATCACCAAGAGTCAAGTCCTTTGAACATGCTGTATGTTCTTGGATGCTTCTTGACATAGAATGAAATTTCCTTAATTCCAATCAGATTTCAGACCATTGGACCATTGCTGTGTCTTTTTTTCTTCATCTGTTTTCCCAACACCTGTTTTCAGATGACGCAGTTATTTATTTTGAGGGCATATATTGAGAATCTGGTGTACACTAAAATATATTTTTAGTATTATGTAAAATAGAAAAGTTTTTTTCCTGAAGATAGATAATTTTTATTTTATTTCAATTCAATGAACATATACTGTATTATTGGTTTCAGAGGTAGACGTCAGTGATTGATCAGTTGTATATAACACCTAGTACTTATTACATCATGTAATTAATGTCTCTCACCCAGTTACCCCATTCCCTCCCCCCCTTTAGCAGCCCTCAGTTTGCTTCCTATAGTCAAGAGTCTCTTATGGTTTTTCTCCCTCTCTGATTTTGACTTATTTTTCCCTCCTTTCCCTTATAATCCTCCATTTTATTTTTTAAATTCCACATATGATTGAGAACATATGATAGTTGTCTTTCTCTGACTTATTTCGCTTAGCATAATACCCTCTAGTTCCATCTATGTCTTTGCAAATGGCAAGATTTCATTTTTTTTAAATTGATGGCTGAGTAAGAAAACGGTTTTAGATTGAATGTTGGTTCCATAAAGTCTTTCCGTAGACAGGTTTAAAATGTGTGTGTATCGCTCTGGAAAGAGAGAGAAAGTGGGGGGATGGAGAGAGGATGAACCTGTATTTATATGTTATGTGTATTACTGGAATTATTTTGGGGAATAGCAATACCCACCATTGATGACTGCTTCTATGCCAAGCATGGTGCTTAGTGTTTTATATACATTTCCACCTTCTTGTCCTTCCGGCACATGAAGTGGGTTAATTCCCTCCATTTACAGATGAAGATCCTGAAATACTCAGTAAATTTCCCCCAGCAATACCTAGGTACCAGTGGACCAGACCCTCAATTCTAACTGAAGTCTGGTTGGTTCCTACTTGGGTGCTTTTAATCACAGGTCAAGCCACTAAAACATTAACTCTATCTTTAGGTCATCACTGAGTGGTCTTCTCACATCATCCTTTAGGCAGCACCAAGAGTCACTGGCAGCAGAGAGAGAGCGGCGGCGGCAGGAGAGAGAAGAAAGGTTGCAGAGGATAGAACGGGAAGAAAGGAACAAATTCAAGTAAGAGGAATCTCAAGATTTTGTAACTAACAAACTGAAAATTAAAGCACATACCTTCATGTTCTCTATGATTAATACCGGTCTGAAGGGTTAGGTAGTAATATGTTTGCTTTAGATTGGGTCTCTGTTTTTAAGGAACAGCAAGACATTTCTGAAATGGGCTAGCTCTGGCTTGTTACAGCCTTTTCCCTCTAACCAAATGGCAGGAAGCACAGAAAACCAGCCAAATACAATTAGGAACTTGTGTATTTTGGGGGCCTCCATTATCTAAAACGGTCTTATCCAGGCCTTCCTGAAGACGGAGAGCCTAATTGTCTTAACTTGATTTATCATTTCCCCCTAAAGCTACTCATGTTTTATTCATGTTCTATTGGATGCCCAAAGAAATTGCTTTTTCCCCTTCCTGGTTTGCTTCTTCGCTCTGTGTAGCAATCTTCAGTATATTTTTTTTGAACAATAATTTCTCCTGTGGAGGAGAAAGCCATTCTGCCGATTACTCCCCGCCCATTATCCCACTGATCTCTTTGGTCTCCATCCAGCTCTAAGGCCGTGTTCCTGTCCCAGCCCGTCTGCCCCCACTGAATCCAGTATCACCCCATTTCTCCTCCGGCTCCAGCCTGTGCACCTGTTCTCCCAAGCCTCCTGGTCAACCTCCTTCCACTTCTCTTCCTTGAGCTTCATGCCGTGTGGTGCTCTGTGGACACTTGCTTACACATTTCATTCCGTCTACTCTTCCTTCCCCTCCTTCCTCTCCTCCTCCTAATCTCTCTCTTTGTCATCTACCTAGTCTCTCTCCTAGACCTTCTGTTCTTTCTTGTTTTCATTTCTCACCCCATCTTCACTTCCTGTTTCCTCAGTTTAATTTCTTTGGCAAACAGTATTCCCTTCAGTTACTCCCATTTAAACCCACAAATAGTATAAAACATTGTCATTGAAGATTTACAGGTTCAATAATGTTTTTTCGGGGGTGTCTGGGTGGCTCAGTTGGTTAAGCAACTGCCTTTGGCTCAGGTCATGATCCCAGAATCCTGGGATCGAGCCCCGCATTGGGCTCTTTGCTTGGCAGGGAGCCTGCTTCTCCCTCTCCCTCTGACTGCAGCTCCCCTTGCTTGTGTTCTCTCTCTTTCTCTCTCTCTCAATCTCTATCAAATAAATAAATAAATAAAAATCTTTAAAAAAATAATGCTTTTTCAAAACCCAAGATAGTATGTGTAATTGTAGAAATAGTCAAAATATAAGCGGAATTATGAAGTTGCCTTAACTGTAACTCTATTACATGGAAACAAATCTCCCAAGTCTTGGGTGAAATGCTAATCCTGGCTTTTGTAAGGCTGGGCTAACGGCCTGCATGAAGTAAACCGACATCATCCCTCCACTGTGATTGCATGGCGTGCCCTGGGCTGTGAGACTTTTCCCAAATTATATGTGGAAATGCCACACCTGTGTGCACCATTTCTCATGAAATAACTGTGGAAGTTGTCACGTCTGAAAAGACCAATTTGTTAAACCACTGGAACAGATGAAATCCTTCCTGGCCAGGACTTTCTGAAAGATTTGCATATTTTGCCACCAAGTAGCAGCTGAGAATCTGACTGAAACACGTGGAAGATTCAGAGATTTGTTTACGTATGTAAGGATTTTGTTGGAAAAACCAGGCTGCCAGTTCAGGGGAAGATGGAATATCCATCCTCCCCGTCTCTTCTGCTGCATCACTGAATGCAACCAGAAATCCTGGACAGAACGCATGGAGCTCTGAAAATTCGGAACCGTGAAAGGGAGCATGTGAACTGGACACAGAGGCTAGTCTGCAAAGTTCCAAGCCAGTGAGAGTGTACCCTTGTTTTCCTCCACTGTCACCTGGTGTGTCCTCAGAGGTACCCCAAAACCCAGAAACACATACTGAGTGTGAACTGAGAAACTCGGAGAGAAGGCCTCTCTTTCCGGACCAAGGAGCAGGAAATAGAGGTCCTAAGAGAGACAGGAGAAATGTCCTGTTTTTTTGTTTTTGTTTTTGTTTTTCATAATTTTGCCCTTCTTTCCTACCCCAGCCTCGAAACTATATTGTTACAGAAGCACAGTGATGGGAAAAAATTACCATTTTTTTTCACATACTGCAAATGGGTGCAGATGAAGTTACTGCAAAGCATAGAAAATAAAGCCCAAGCTTTCTGGCTAGAGGAGCAGGAAGGGGGAACCAGGGAAGCCAGAAAATTATAGGAAAGTCACAAAGAGTAGAGAAATCAAGAGAGCACTCCCAGCTTGTCTCCAGTTGTACACATGTGACTTAAAACCTAAACAGCATGCCACAGAGTTTGAGAGCAAGATATAGGGTGGAGCACCACTCAGGTCCCAGACTGGCTACTAGGTGGGTGCACACTGGGGCTTGATTTGGAGAAAATTAAAAATATTTGAAAACTGAGCCAATATTGGAACCAATGTGAGAAGGCAGTCAGAACTTGAAGGCTGAACCTAATCTAGTTGATTGTCTGCTGAAGCAAAACAAGGTTCTTCATAGAATTCAAGTAAGACCCGGAGTCTCCTTTCAAAATATTTAAAATGTTCTCAATGCAATCCAAAGTAACTTGTCACACAAAGAAACCAGGAGAATCTTGAAGGAAAAGAGAATCAAAATAGTCTAACTACAAAAGGACATAGATATCATTATCAGACAAAGACTAAAGCAGCTACTAGAAATATGTTCTAAGATGTAAAGGCAAATACTTTTGAAACTATGAAAAGATAAGTCTCTAAAGAAATAGAAGTTATAAAGAAGCAAATGGAAATACTTAGAGAACTGAAAAATACAGTAATCAAAATGAAAAATTCATTGGATGGGGTCGATAGCAGAATGGAGATGAGAGAATTTGAAAGGGTCAATAAACTGGAAGATAGAACAATAGAAATATTATCCAATCCAAAAAATAAAACAAAACATTGGAAACAATGCACAGTCTCTCAGGGACCTATAGAACAGTAAGGGAATGCCTCACACTCTTATAGTTAGAGCCCTAGAACTACAGGACAGGAGTGCATTATACTATGTATTAAGCTGTATGTATGTATATATGTAGCCAGACACTGTACTTGTAACTGTCCACTATTTGCTCTTGGTCCCAAGTGAGTCTCACTTTTCATTTAAGACGCAAATCCTGGCACAACCACCCTGTCCAGGAAGGAATCCTGATCATCAGGACAGACCACATACAGCTATTAATTATGACTGTAGTTCTATCCCAAAAGTCTTAGGATGTGAATGAAAAGAAATCAAAAAAGGAAATAGGAAAAGCTTTATCAAGTTGTCCCTGGATTACCCAAATGGCTGACTTTTCTTCAGCCATTTTATTAATTTAAGTTACTCAGTCTTCTTGTACTTTTTCCCTTAAGCATCCTTATCTGTTGTTATTATTATTAAATTATTATTAAAGGTAAGCATCCTTATAATATGTTATTATTATTAAATTATTATTAAAGATAAGCATCCTTATCTGTTGAGTATGATCTTTAGCTTCCTGTGCTATGGGAAGTATTATTTCTAATATGGAAAGTGATGAGGACAGGGGCTTACAAATGATAACAAATCTGGGTCTTTGCTACATTTTCTCCGTGTCCTAATCTGCTTTAATTCTTCTGACTTACTGTCCCCTTCATATCCTGTCATCAGTGCATGGAGGGGTATAATATTTAACCACATTGTGAGGTCCAGTTTAGAAAACCATGAATTCATAATTTTTCAGGAAAATAAGTGGTCCACTGAGAAGCGGCTGATCTTAAGTCTTAAACTTAGATTCAAGGTGGCATCTCAGCGGCAGGAACAGAACAACATACATTAAAGTTGGACGAAGTTTGGCATCTTGTGAGTGCAAACAAGAAAATGTACAAAGTAAGAGCCTCCCATGATCCCTGCATAGAAACGGGGAATGTGAAAGATGCAGAGAAAGAATCCTGCATTGTGGAATGATGTCCAAACTGCAGAGTACAACACAAAATGGCCAAGATGCCTGGACCCACCCAGATTTAATTCCTGAGACGGGAGTTGTGGAGCCTACCAGACCTTGACTGGAAGTTAATCATCTCCAAAAACTTTTTGCTTGCTTGTAATTGTCATATGTTACTTGTTTGTTGTTTGACATTTTTAAAAAGATATTCTCTTCTCCCTTCTCCGCCATATACATCTAAATTCTCCTTTCTTCAATTGTAGAGTCTCCCTGTTCTCATCCCTGTGCTTTTATAGGAAATCCATTATATTTAGTACTTTTAAAGTACTAAATATATAAATATATATAAAGTATATATATAAAGTATAAAGTATATATTTCAACAACCACTTTCCATTTCTGAGGCTCTGGAGTCTTTCATGATATACTGTCAATAATTTCTTGGCAATTTCATGAACATCTAATTCTTTTCTTTTCCTTCCTCATTTTGTTTCTCCTGCATATTTCCTTCAGCCGAGAGTATTTAGACAAAAGAGAGGAGCAAAGACAAGCAAGAGAAGAAAGGTTTGTATATTTCTTCTTTCCCGTTATAACCAAATGGCACTTGATTGTGCCATTAAGCAAGCATGCTGAGGAGACTGTGTCAATTAAAATAAATAGCTTCACTTCAGATGTCTAAGACTTTGGGTAACTGGTATTTTGGGGAATAGAGTGTCCTAGCTATGTAAATTTTCCAAGAAAGTACAGATTTATGGTTTAATGCCATCATGGTGTGAAATATATGTCTGTTCTCCACACTCTTCTCCACATGAGCATGATAATTTAGCATATTGATACATGGTATGTATTTTAAATACCCTGCACTTACCACCACTGAGCCTGTGGTAGGTGTCCCTACTGTGTGCTTCCATGTCACTCATTCAGCATTCCTTTGACAAATATTTGAACGTATACACTATGCCAGATGCTGGCCAAGGTGCCAAACATTCTTGAGACTCTTGCAGGATATGCCTGATCACTTACCTGTTTCCCTACTGAACTCTTCTCAGTTCCTAGACAGTAGGAACCATGTCTCATTTTCCTTATTGTCCCAATGCCCTCCATAGTGCTTGACACATAGTGGACACTTACGAAGGATATATGGAATAAATGAGCAAATAAACCCACAGATTTATTTAAAATACTGAGCTGTAAACTATTTTTTCAATGGCAGCATGCTATGAATCCTACTAAAATATCCAAAAGTGAATGTATTCATTGTCTGATAAACTAGGATAAGCAAAAGAAACTTTCTGGAACTAAACCAGCAAGACGAGTTTTGACCCTGTAGTAATTCCCTCTACCACCAGATGGCAATATTACACGGAGCAATGAAAAGGACGATTTCCTACTAGAGCCTGTGGGGAACCTCACCATCTGTGAACTATGCCAATAAGTGGAATTTTGCTGAATTTCCTTAGACACCTTCAGCTAAATAGTTCAAGACAGTCTGAGAGCAGGAAGAGTAGAGTCTGCCTGTGTCCAATTAAAAAAATTAGATGCTTTGGTCAGACTTATAAACAAAACTATGGCATTGTTTTAATTCCAGTGTTTTATTAGATTATTGCCATCATAATAACCAGTTGCGGCCAGCAAATTTAGAGCAAAAGAAACAAGAAACTCCTATTTTTCTAATTCATACCCATTTTTGACATTGGGGGACATAGACTTCTCCTGAAAATGCTGTCAACTTCATGCCTAGGCTTAAGAAACCAAATTTCATTTTATTTTTTTAGCTTACCTCCAGAATCTGGTTTTTTTTTTTTTTTTTTTTTTTGAGCTTTTTGACAACTTGACTGTCAGGTTATGTCTGCACAAGCAAGATTTGAAAGCTTCTGGGGAGATATCAAAGCCTGTACTGGCTCAGACTGACCTCAGAATTTTCCCAAACCATTGAAGGCTCCCTCTTTCTGGATATCAAATCGCAGCATTACTCATGCCTGGAAAACCTCCGCAGAGGGGTGTTTGCCATTCGTCTCCTGGTTCCTCTTGTTCTGACATCAGTCCTTGCCCCATGCAGCCATCTGCCTGGGCCTTCTTCACCAGTGCAGGAGCAAGCTTTCTATGGCTTCATGTGGGCCCCATCTCTGCTTACATGGAGGGTTATGGAAGCAGCCAAGAATTTCCCTTTGGTTTGGACCAGCCACTTTTCTTGGTTAGTTTGCTTCTTGAGTTACCTGGTGAAGAAGGGAGAGAAGGATATAAACTTTTGTCCTTGTTTGGAAAGCTTTTGGGGCTTTCTGGTAGACCAGGAAAAGCTAAGATTTCCAAGTGTAATGGAATTCAGAAATGAATGGGTAAACTGTAGGTCAGAGGTGAAAAGAGTTTCAAAAATAAGAGGACTCCATCTAGAAAGTTTTTTTTTAAAACATTTGTTTATTTTAGAGAGAGCAGGGAGAAGAGCAGAGAGAGAGAGGGAGAGAAACTTAAGCAGACTCCCCACTGAGCACAGAGCCCAACAGAAGGCTCGATCTCATGACCCTGAGGTCATTATTGAAACCAAGAGTCAGACACTTAATCAACTGTACCACCCAGGCATCCCTAGCAACTTTTGGTAGAGCCAGGTGTGTTTGTTGGGTCCCATGTCTCTTATTCTAAATGCAATGACTCAGAGAAAAATGGTCAGAGCCATAGCAGAGGGTTTTTGGAGGTTTGTAGTATAACAAGATGAATGTGGCTTTGCTATTTTAAGATGTAATGGCCATCCAGGCACATTTGATTTTATTTTTATTGATTTCCCATTATCTCATTTCATAATCTCAGGCAAAACTGTTTTATTGACAATGGTGCAGACTCAGAATAAGGTTCTGTTGAGGTGCTACTTCCTTTTTTTTTTTAAGTATTAGGAGAAAGGCTTTATCGGATCATGAATAAGTGACATTCACAAGCAATCTTTCTAAGGGAATAAGAAGGAATGAGATCAAGGCTGAACGTATGTTGGGGTAGGGTTGGGGCAGGGATTGGTCTGAGGGGGATGGCATGGGAAATGCCTATGACAAGTGGGGGTTATGGGAACAAAGCGCAAGGGGAAGGTCAGACTGGGCTGGGATTAGAGATATGACACATGTAAGTAATGAGTGAAGCGGTAAGAGAGGATTCTGAGCATTGCTTAGCAGGTCTGAGGATTTGTCCTCAGACAGAACTTAGAAGGAGCCAGATTTCGGTTTAATGTAAGGGAGAGCTCACAAGTAGGAGAGTGGCAGGAAAAGTCATCAGTGAGTGGGTTTGGGTTAATCTCAAGTCAAGCAATTTCTGTAAGGCCCTGTGTATGTTCCCTCGAGCATCCTACCAGCCCCTGCAGCCCATGACCTTGGCGGATGTGTGAATTCATTCCTAAGGTTTGTTTGTTTATCTCTCCCACTGAACTGTGAGATCCACGAGGGGGGTGAGTTCCTTGTTTATTATGAAATCTCTAGTACCTACGGCAACTCTTAGCACATGACAGGCACTCAACAAGTGTTCAATAAATAATGAAAAGAGGAGTGAATAAACAAAAGATATGGATAGAGGTAGGATAAATGGGAATGTTTAGCTGAAAGTGGGAAAGGTGAAAAGTCTTTCCTTGAGGCTGTAGTCTATGAATGGAAAGCCCAGTGCTTTGCACACAGGAAACTTCAGGAGGGTCTATTGGGTGGGGGTTGTGTCTCAAAGCCACAGGGACCTATGACCATCCTCTTATGGACTGCTGGGCTCCTGGGATCAGGTACTGTTGGACCTCTCAGGGCACTCAGAGTCTGTGTAAGGGAATGTGGTGACATAGGGCAAGCTTCCTCCCTGGGGACTGTGAGAGGTTGACATGGGCAGGAGAGGTTCCTAAGCCATACGCCCATAAATGCCATGTGGCTTAGCCCTTCCCAGGCACGCCAGGTCCCCTCACCTCTCTGGCCCATTGCAGGTGGACACGGGCACTGCTTTCTCACGAAGATTTAGTCACTCTTCACTTCAGTGTCCCCTGTCCCTGCCATTTCTTACATGTCTTTAATTGTGGGCCCCTGGATGGCTCAGTTGCTTAAGCATCCGACTCTTGGTTTCAGCTCAAGTCTTGATCTCAGGGTCGTGAGGGTCCATGCTGGGCAAGGAGACTGCTTGAGATTCTCGCTCTCTCCTCTCCCTCTGGCCCCCCTGCCACCTCCCACAGCATGCACATGTGCACATACTCTCTCTCTCCGAAAGTAAATAAATAAAGATAGATAGATAGATAGATAGATAGATAAGTCTTCAACTGTCGCAAAATACCCATAACATCAAATTTACCATTTTAACCATTTTACACACACAATTACTAGTGTTAGATGGTCACATTGTTGTCTGAGCCATCTCCAGAACTCATTTCATCTTGTAAAACTGAAACTTGATATCCATCAAACAAGTCTCCAGGCCCTCTGCCCCGCCATTTTTGTCTACCAGATAAACCTCCTCAGAGAAATTCATGAAATCCTTGACTCTCCCCATGTCCCCTGGATCCTCTCTGGATGACATCTGTGACCTGGCAGGAAGCCTTGAGTCCTATGTATCCAGGCCCAGGATGAACAACCCCTGGCGTCCCCTGGAAAGTGGGGTGAACCTCCACATGCCTGCTAGTCTGGCTGTCCTCAGGTAGGGCTTTGGAGAAGCCACGTCCAGGGCTGTGACCCCTGAAATGAATTTCGTCAATGGCTTGGCCTCCTGGCTTAGAGCCTTGGACCTACGTAGATCTCCTTGTCCGAGCTCCATTTCTCTGCTGCCTCTTTCTCCTGTGACCGAAGGCTTGGACTCAGCATGGCCATACCTCCCACACCCCTCCCAGGCCCACAGCATTCCTGGCCTGAAGGGGACACCACCTCATTTAGAACATGCCCCCTGTTGGGGCTCTGACTCTTGTCCTCAAGGTCAGTTTCTTCCAAGATTGCACAGCCAGGTGGTTTTCCTTGCTGGTCCAAGTTAAGCTCGGAAATAGCTTCCTTTTGTTACCTCTCCTGCCTCTTGAGATGGGATATTGTTGGCAAGGAAAGTACGGAGTTTCTAAAGCTTTCTGTCTGGGCAGAGTTCCCTTGCCCTGTCACCATGAGGCAGCTGTCCTTCAAATCATGCCCTAGACGTTCTCGTATGCAGACCCACCACACATCTTTTATCAGATTCACTGCGAGAAGGGGCTCCCTCCCCCAACCAGTGAAATGGGTTCATTTGCCACCCTGGGCCTCCGGGACTGCAGGGAGACCTCGGCAGGCAGGGTGCTGCACGCCTTGCCTGCTTCTCCTTGGCCAGGCTAATGCAAGGCGCTGAGGGAAAGAACAAAGGATGGTGATCTTCTGTTCTCAGAAATCCTATTATCTGCTTGTTAAGAACAGACACACACATGTGAAAAGATGACTAAATATGCCAGGCAGTAAATGTAAAATGCCATCTGAGTTGAATGGACTACATATCCGACATGAGTTCAGAGGCAGGGCCAAGATCACTTCCAGCTGTAGTGGTCAAGGCAGGCCTCACTGAGGCACACACGCGTGCGAGCCTGGCCCGAGGGGCAGATTGCCTTTGGACTGGCAGGGAGAAGGGGTGACCACCGTGGACAGACAGACCAACAGACCTGGGAGAGCCCTACCCACCTTCCAGATGCATGAAGAACTGCATGCCTTATCAGTACATTCTTTTGAAATGTTTTATGTATGCACTCTGCCTTTCTTATGTGGGTGAATTCAGAATGCCGTGTGCAGTGTCTGGTGGGGGCTTCGGGGGGCTGGAGTCGGGGGGCTTGCCTGTTGGGAGGAACCGCAGCAGTGAATCTGGCTGGATGGGAGTGAGCGTCTTGAATAACCTGTCTCAGAGTCTAGCGGAGGGTGAGATAGAAACCTGCTACAGCTGAGTTCAGAAACTTATTTCTGAACAAATAATGGTGGGTAAAATTAGCAGACATCTGGAAGAGGCACATATTTCAAAGTTATTTTGGTCTGATCTATAAAGCGCACTATGAGGAATATGATTGGTAGCTGGTCTTAATAAACAGTTAGTGGGTTCTGCCTGCCTGAAATGCAAAACAGATGTATCTTTGTTCTTTTAAACTGACTTTGATGAAAAAACTATATGTGACGTCAGGTCCAAGCTATTGGATGTCTGAGTTCTACTCAGAAATATTTTAGAATATAAAAAAGTTTCCATAGTCGACACGGAGAGAACAAAGTGAATTCCAGTCGTATTGCTGTTAGCATTGAAGCAGGTTCAGAAATTCAGGGAGGGCTTCGTCCAACAAGCCCTTTTGGTATTTGGGGGGCATTGTTTCTCCCCGCCTCACCAAGGCACCCTCCCATCTCACAGCTGCAAGCCCGGAGTGCGTGTGGTTTTCAGCTGTCACTGCTGGGGCTCTGTAATGGGCATTATTGCTGTTTGGCTTATTTGTACAAATGTTTCCTAAAAGAGCAAAATCGGATTCTGCAGCAGTGATCCAGGATCTGGAGACAGTGTGATGTTGCCATTCCTCCCAATTTGTTTGGTTATGAATGATGCGGGGTTTTTAATCATTAGCATCTTGGCTTTGCTGGCTGTTTTTGGCAGACTGGCCCTCCAGCCAGCCCTGTGCTGTGCTCTGTGCATCAGGAAACCAGCTCACTCTGCAGGTGTTTCAGCCATAAACAAGCATCGGCCACGGGCTCCTCTTTCTTTTTACGGAAACCCTTTGGAATTTAACTTTCAGATACAAATACTTGGAGCAGTTGGCAGCCGAGGCACACGAGAAGGAACTGAGAAGCCGGAGTGTGAGCCGGGGCAGAGGTGACCTCTCCTTGGACCTGACCTCCCGGGCAGCCCCTTCCTCCCCCACCCCTCAGCGCCGTAGCCCTCCATCTGTAGACTCAGAAGAGGCTCTCCCGGGATCCTCCTCCTCTCTGGGAACAGCTCAGCATCCCCAAGGTGAGTGCCAGGAGAGTAGAGGGAACTCTGATGGGGTAATTCGTGTTAAGCTTCTGGGCAGTAGGGACCATCACTCCATGCAGAGTGGTACCGAGTAGTCACCGAGGGTAAACTCAGGACAACTGCACCATGCTAATAAACCAGCTGCCTTCAGAGTCACTTCTGTTAAAGCAGAATTATGTGTGAAGATTGTCAGTGCATGGTCACTGAGAAGGGAGAATATTGAAAATAAGGCTTACTTAGCCATTTTCTTCCTTAATCACAAGGTATTAACTTAGTACCCTATAATTTGGATATTATTTATTTATTGGTTCTTCCCAATAAAGCAACCACTTTAAAATGTTCTGACCTTAGGAATTATGGGTCTGTTTCCAATTAAACTGATGGAGAATAAAATTAATCAAAGCAAGCAAAGAAAAAATGCGGACCCAGTGGAAATAGAAGTTAAACATTGAATCAGAAGAAAGGGAAGATAGTAGCGATTACTGGCGCGTGTGGTGTGGGTGTAGACGCTTGTGTGGAGACAGACGGGCTCTCTCTGGAGAGACTGTCTGTCATCTTAGCTTTATTTGGAGAAAAACAATGTTGTACACTGCAGCCTGAGAGCATCAGCTGTTTTCCTGATGGCTCTGAGGATGGTGGATCCGTTCTCTCTCACATTAACAGAGAGGATGGGTCTTGGACACTGGCGTCTATGTTGTGTGTTGACGAGCCTACAGCTAGCACTTTTCAGTGTGACCGGGTGTTATGGCTTGCAGTCTGGCCGAGGCTTAGCCAACTGAAGACAACAGACAAGCTCAACTTTTAACTCTCAGAGGTACTGACTAAATATGGCGTCAAGTTGAATTTCAGCAAGGCAGCACTGCATGACCTCAGCAGAACTGGATGTAACGGAACAGTGTTGTCCGTCCAAGTCCTGGCAGGCTCTCCAAGCCTCGGGGCTCATTCTGCAGGAGCAGTCTGGCTTCCCTGCGGCTTTCTATCGCGTCCAGTTCCTGCTGGTCCCCGAGCCGGGGAAGATTGTCCCAGGCAGATGGGTCAGTCATAGATGAGTAATGTTGGTCTGAAAATCCTGAGACTCGAAGACTCAGGAAAACAGACTGTTCTGTGACAGCTCTGTGCTTTCCAGCCCCTGCCTGGTATCCCTGCTCTATCTAAATTGTGGTATTGCCAGAAGCGAGATGAAAACCATTCCCCTGCGAAGCTTCGGTTCACCACTTAATCTGGAGACTTTTAACTCTAAGAGTTGTACCCTCTCCAGTTTGCGGAACGGCTGTCTAAACTGGGAAAACACAGAGTGGCCCCAAGCTGAGAGAAAATTGTCAGTATCTATAAATACTATTTGTCCTCAAAACGTTTCATCTTCTTGATGCTTGTGATGAAAAGACAGTTCCTCAAGAATTTTGCCCAAGGATGGTCAAACCTGAGATTGTTCTGTCCAATTGTAAAGGCAGAATATATTTTTTTTAATATTTTATTTTTTTGAGAGAGAGAGAAAGAGAGCGAGCAAGCATGAATGGGGGGAGGGGCAGAGAGAGAGAGAGAAGCAGGGTTCCCACTGAGGAGGGAGCCCAATACTGAGCAGGGAGCCCTATGCAGGACTCAATCCCAGGGCCCTAGGATCTTGACCTGAGCTGAAGGCACATGCTTAAACAACCAAGCCACCCAGGCATCCAAAAAGGTAGATTATGTTAAACTGCAGTAAGAACACAGAAGATACTTATTTGGGGTACATGCAGTATGCATTGGGGAAAATAAAGTTATTGCCGTATGCTTTCAGAGAGATTAATAGTAGGTGTCCTTTTCCTCTTCAGAGAGCTGACTCAGACTGAGAGAACGTTTGATGGAAATCACACCACATGCATCTGAAGTAGGGATACTGGGCTTGAAATGAGACATAATTACAAATTAATGCAATAACATCATATGATGTTTGCTCTGTCCAAAAAAACAAAGCAGTGGTTCCTGTGGAATCCAGAAAAGCTGTCCGTCATACATTAATTATCTGCATCAGTCGGAACCAGCCAAGCAATCTAATACCTGTGTCCTAATACATTGGTGAAAGACACAATTGGCGATTGGAAGTGTATACGAGGAAATGCTGTGAGAGGATGGTCTCAGAAAGGTGCTGAGAGGGGCGCCTGGGTGGCTCAGTGGGTTAAAGCCTCTGCCTTTCGCTTAGGTCATGATCCTAGGGTCCTGGGATCGAGCTCCGCATTGGGCTCTCTGCTTGGCAGGGAGCCTGTTCCCTCCTCTCTCTCTCTCTATGCCTGCCTCTCTCCCTACTTGTGATCTCTATCTGTCAAATAAATAAATAAAATCTTTAAAAAAAAAAAAAAAAAGGTGCTAAGACTTCCTTCCCATTTGGAGACCTTAGCCCTAAAGGCAGAAGCACCAAGCTGGGCTGGGGACAAGCTTTCTGTCAGCCTAGCTGGCTGTGGTTCTCTGAAACCTTCTACTAGTCTCCAGTTCATAGTCTGTTCTTCTTACCAGCTTCCATTATTAAAGGCTCACAGTAGTTTTTTGCTTATCCCTCACATTTACAATATCCCAACATCTGGGGGAAGAGTAAAAAAAATCTGATCACACATCCAGATGTTTGTCCCACTCCAAACACCTGGCACTGTGTGGTCCAAATGGGCCCGGGGCTGACTCGCTTTTTCACTCTCTCTCCTTGTGGAATCCTAGGATGATCATCTTCACACTTGTGTAGTTCTCTGTCCCTCCCTCACAAATGCTGCTATTCGACCCCTCCTCGGGCATCTGAGGAGGCGGGGGAGATGCTGCTACCCATATTTTACTGAGACTCAGATAGATGGGAAGGGACACCATTTGCGGAGTGAGTGGACACCATCCTGAGGGTCGAAGCCATCTTTTTCCACTCGGCCCAGCCATTTATGAGGGTGTCACGGCACCCCAGTATTTGTGGTAGTGATCACGTTCATGCCGCACCATCCCTTTGCTTCGACCCGTACATACGTTGCAGCCTACATTTCAGAGTTATGTTTGCCAAAGAAAGGAAAAACTGATATTTGCGACTGAATTATATATATCTCGGGATGAAAGGTCACTTTATGGGTTTTTTGTTTATTAAAGATTCTGGGGAATTTTTATTAGCAGAAGATAGGAAAGCATTAAACTCTCCTTTACCTTTGCTCTTACAAAATATATTTAGAAAGAAGGAAGGGTAAATGTTAAAATGCCAATAGCGTTATGGACCATCTAGTGAGGTCCCTCAGCCAAAAGGCTTCCCAGATAAATCTGCTCTGACTTTTGTATAACTTTAAGCCACTGCCCCCACCATCGAGTCAGTGTGTGCTTGAATTATTTTTCCATCTGGCCCTCTTGTGGCTCACAGCAGATGTGTGTCCCAGGACTGCCTAGACTTCATGGTGATGGTCTGAATATTTTTCCTCTGTGTGAAACTACCAGGCCCAAGTGAGGAGCAAACACATCCATGTGTTCTCATTTGCACTGTGCTGCAATTCGTGGAGACAATCAGCCCCCAAGTTAGGTAAACACAAAGGGCCTCTCTCTTCATTGCCTTAATTAGCCTTGCCTTATTTTCACTGAGCCCTGGTAGTACAGATCAGAATATCTAGTAAGTTTACTTACTGTTATTTTCAGAAACTCGTAGATGTCTCTGGAAATAAGTTATTCTCACTAATTAGAGAAAAAGGTTCAGTATTCTTATTGGGAGAGGATTCTTTGCTATGACTCTTGAGAAAGTTGCTGAGGAACAGAAGTAATCTGCGTAACTACAAGTGAAATCATTTTAGCCCAGTAACCTGTTACCCCAGTAGGTACACCAGATCCACGTAACCTATTTCGTGGAAACAAAATGGAGACACCGTCCATCTCAGAACCGGGGACGTTCTGTTGGAACGCCTGTTGGAAACCGCCTTTCCTGGAGGCTAGTTCTGTGTGACTTTCTTGGTCCTTGACTGATACCACTGAGTCCACCCTGAGGCTAAGTGGAGAGAAATTACCTTTCCCGTTGGAAAGCAGCTGCTGTCATGAGGCCACAAGTGGCTTTTTCCCCCTAATGCAGCCATGAAAGCATACATTATGGCTAGATTATTTTTATTTTTAGCTCAGTGCTCTTTACAATGCACACAGAAATCATACTTTAGAGATGCATTTGAGAATTTTTCCACACTGTATTATGTCAGGGAAAAATATTTTCAATGGTGGTTTTTTTTTTCCTCCCCATACCTGGATTCTTAGATGTTTCCAAATGTCTTCTTGTTGGGCCTTGGAGATCTAGAATATAACCCCTATGGCCATGGCCTACTCACCAGCATTCACCTGGAGGCATTGACAGAAATTACTGACATGCTGTACGATATTTTCTGTCATAGATCCAAGCTTTTAAAGTGCTGGTAAATAGGACTCTTCCTCTAGCTTCCTTACCTTCTCACCTGGAAATAAAATACAGACCTATAGTTATATCCTGAAATGTTCCATTGGCTTAAGTGAATAATCATTTTTCACGTGGGCATCGTTCATCATCACAGCTGTTGTCATTGTTACTAGTCATTGACTGAGCACCTTTGTCGCCTTGTGTGACATGTTTTGAGTCTCCTTCAGGTGTAGACACTCTCCTGAGTTACCCAATCCACATGGCAGAAATCAGAAACATCTGGTATCCTGTTTCCAGTTGGCACAGTAGCAATGGAATATCATCGGTCATCAGCCTAATGCATGCTGGTTCCCTTGCATAGAGCTTTTGGACGCCTCCAGTCCAGTATTTCATGCACTGGCAAGAAACTAGATTCCTTGTGGTTAATGTGACTCAGGGCAGCCCCACCTCCCCACACTCCACCTGACGGCTGCGACTTGATGCCATTTGGTCAGTTAGAACCTCTCAGAATCTCTCCCCTAGCCCAAGGCACTGCCGGCTACACCTGACGTGGAACTGCTTTATGAGCCTTTGCAAATCATTGTTTTTCTGCCTTGCTTTTTCTCTGTCTCTAAAAATGGAAAAGGGCAAAACTCTCCCTTTTTCCTTCCTATAGAAAATGACAGTTGCCTGCAGCGTGCTTTCATGCACCATATTTTAAGACATAGTCTTGAATCCTTTTGAAGTAGAACACGTATGAGTCTTACTTAAGTATGCTTAAGTGAAGACAAGGCAGGGAATGGCATTGGAAACGTTAAAGAATGGTATTGTGTGATCAACATGATCATTTCACAGGTAGTAATTAGGTATCAAAAGCTCTGAAGTTAACTCTTGTAAGTTAATAAGTTAGCCTGCCACAGCTTTGTGGATTGGGGCACAAGGCATGAAACTGCAGGGTTGGAGACAATGGACTTGATTACTCATAGCAACCTTGAGCTTAGGGACCCCTCATCTTTTATAGTGGGCAGTAAACACATCTTCCCTTTCTCCCAGAGGGAGACCTTATCTTCATCACAGCAAGCGCTAAACCAGCCAGTCCTTTGCTCCACGGGGAGGCACCATCTCTGTCTTCCAAGGCCATTCACTATGGACACATCCTCAGAAAGATATCCCAGAGCAAAGACTGTCCATGTCTCTGCTGGTAAGACTGCAGAAACAGGAGAGACCCATGGAGAGTTGTTTCCAAGATTGGATTATAATGGTTTTTAACCAACACTTACAAATTTGTGTCTTAAAATCTGTTTAATGGAAACAAAATATTCAGTTTTAGAATAGGAATTAGCCTGTTTGTTCTTACTTGACAAAAAGAAAGTGCATCAGAAGTTACAAGACCCAGTCTGGAGCTCTGGGGGTGAATGAGCTTGTCTGCATCTGGAGGCGCTAACAGGGAATCTGGAAAGATGTCAGTGCCTTTCATCCCAGGTGAGAGCCTTGGGTAAATGCTCCTGGGGACATTCAGGAGGCCTCTATAGGTAGGAACATTGAGCATTCTTCAGTCAGTGTGGTACTTTGAATTTCCACAGTTGTTAACAAAGAACTGAGAAATAACAAAGGTGGATAATTACCCAGTTCCTTGTAGCATTCCTCCCTGTGGTCAGGACCTTGATCAAGCCTCTTGCCATTCCACTTTTCCCTCCAGCACCCCTGCGCCCGCTCTACCACCCTGCCCCCACTCTACCACCCCTGATTTTCCCCCACCCACCCCGATAAGGCATTTGTGCCAAATGACACACTGTTTGCAATGTGGCAGGACAATCACACATTGATCTTCCAGTCCCTAAAGTACACTTTTGCAGGAGAACTCCAGGGGTTGGTGACCCTGCAGTGCATCTTATCTGTCTCTGAACATGGCACGGATCTTTAGAGCCTTCTGAAGCTGGAACATCCTCTGAGAAAGCTGCCTCCGCCAGATACATTTGGAAGTTTCAGTAGGTTGTTGTTGACTCTCTAGATTGGGCAGCTTTTGGTCCCTATGTATTCTCTAGATAATCTCCAGATTCAGCACGTTACTTGGCTGTCATATCTTCTGCATTTCTCAACACTGTTTTCTCATCATTTATCTCAGTCTTTCTCGTCATTCTGTTTCTTCCTACTGACTCTTCTGCCTGCCTGCCTCCTAAGCATTGGGATTTTCCAAGGGACCTTTCTCCGAACCCTCTGTTTTTATACCTAACTTCTGGCTGTTTTCTCATATCCCCACATGTGATTTTGATCTCCCTACCATCGATGAAAACCACCAGGTCTGCATCTCCAGCCTTGGCCTTCTGGAGTTCAGGACACATGGGTCCAACCTCCTTAGACATCAGCATCCGAATGTTCTGCAGACATGTCACACTCAACAGGTGCCCATCAGGGACATTCAGATGGGAGCTGTGCCCATCTCTCACCCATAAACTCCCTACCCCCTCAAACCTATTCATACCTTCCAGTCTTCATCTGGTTTAGACCATCTCTTTTGGCCTAGTCATTTAAGCTGGAAGCATGCATATAATTTTTGACAACTTCCTCAATGCTCACACCTACATGCAGTTACCAGGTGTTCATATGTTCCTTTCTCTCAACTCAGCCCTCTTTCCTGTCTCCCCATTGCCTTGTCTTAACCATCTCTCATCTGGACCATTTCAATAGCTTCTAATAGATCTCATATCTTCCAGGTTCTTATTAGCAACCCAACCAAAAAAAAAAAAATCATATCTGTCTTTAAATAGTTCTAGTGGCTCTCCATTATCTATAACAAGCCCTTATGGGCACTCAAGATTTTGGTTATGCGATCCCTACTACCAGTATTTTACCTCCACAGCATCTTCTACATGTTACATTTCATCAGCGCCAAACACTATTACTACCTGAAAGGTGCTGTGTTTTCTCACATTTTCTCTGTGCTTAAAAGACCTCTTCCACTGGGTGCCCACTGAGCTCTTAGCCATCTAGTTGAAGGATCTTCTCTAAAGCCTCCTTTGATTTCTCTTATGTGTTTCCCTTACATCTTGTGCATACCAGGAATACAGGGCTTAGCTCACTGTATATGTAGTAAATTGTGCCCCCTCCCCCACATCTGTGTGTTAAATTGTCCTCCCTCCCCCGCATCATCTCCCCAGAGGAGAGCCCATGCCCACACTCACCTTTGTTATCTCCTAATGCTTGGAGCAGAATAGATATTAGGTAAATGTTTTATGAGCTAGTGAATGAACAAATAGCATGAAAAAAGAAAACACACACTAATCTTTTTTTTAAGATTCTATTTATTTATTTATTTGACAGAGACACAGCAAGAGAGGAACACAAGCAGGGAGAGTGGGAGAGGGAGAAGCAGGCTTCCCACTGAGTGGAGAGCCCGATGCAGGGCTTGATCCCAGGACCCTAGGATCATGACCTGAGCCAAAGACAGACACTTAACAAATGAGCCACCCAGGCACCCCACAGACACACTAATCTATAGAGACAGC
The DNA here is from genome assembly GCF_922984935.1 of Meles meles. Taxonomy (NCBI): domain Eukaryota; kingdom Metazoa; phylum Chordata; class Mammalia; order Carnivora; family Mustelidae; genus Meles; species Meles meles. The sequence goes on from NC_060077.1 coordinate 59,900,239, forward strand.
TCTTTACCCTATATGCAGAAATTTACTACATGGATCGTGATGGAGGACATGTATTTGCCAATATAGACCACTCTCTAAAGACTGAAGGAAGGATAGTGGGTTTAGTGCAGAAAGGGAACTTCCGCAGAGAATTGACATATGTGGGCTATTTCCTTTGAAGAATCTAACCCTAATGGAGGAAGAAAACTCAGAGGATGATTCTTGATAAATTGGTAGTTAAGAATGTATTCAACCACCTATTAAAATACCCCTTGTTTTAAGTGGATCTTTCTCCATTTTTTTATGAATGAATTTTCTAACAAGTTCAGATAAACTAAGTCATTGACTAAGTGGATTAGTGACTAGATATAAGTGAAGAAGGGTCAACTGCTTGGGGTGAGAGTTTAAGAGTGAGATTTCTAGTTGTACTCCCGTTCTAAGCCAGCTGGTTCTGCCTAGATGGGGTCAGACTCTGCTGGCAAGAAGAGCTAATATTTTCTTTAGGTAATAGTTGTTTTCATCCCATAATATCTCTTGGCTAGACCACTTTATCCTGAAAAATATTTTGGGGAAGATGTTTTTCATATCTGACTTCCTTATGCCTAACACAGTGCCTGGCACATCAGAGATATCAATAAATACTGACTGAGTGAGTGTTGCTGCTAATTACATTAGAACATCTAATTAAAAGTAACTATCTCCTGTTGAGCTGGAAAAAGTGAATTAACAAACTCAAGTTCAGTCAATTTATTTGCTAGCTGTTATTACTCAGGACTATCCATTTTTTTTTAAAGATTTTGTTTATTTATTTGACAGAGAGAAATCACAAGAGAGGCAGGCAGAGAGAGAGGAAGGGAAGCAGGCTCTCCACTGAGCAGAGAGCCCAGTGCGGGACTCGATCCCAGGACCCTGAGATCATGACCTGAGCCGAAGCCAGCAGCTTAACCCACTGAGCCACCCAGGCGCCCCAGGACTATCCATTTTAATGCTTGTGTAGACTTTCCAAAATAGGTTTTATTTTGATGTCATTGGTATTCTTCTGGGACCATGACAAGAGCCAGAGGTGTTCTTGAGATGCATTGGCAATTTGGAATTAGACAATGTCTTCAACCTTGAGGAAAGGCTTGTTTTCTTCTTTGATTTTGTAAGAAAATGAGCATGCTGTAAATTTAGGAACTCCACCAGCCGTACTGGGCATGGAAAGACAAATGAATATTGGAGTTGATCCTGTTCTGATCCTGAAACAATCCTGAGCCAAGACAGCATCTCTCTATCTGATTTTAGGAGAATTTAAGCAAGCTCAAAGGAAGTCTTCATATGCAGGGGTTAATGTTTGGGGTCATAAGGTTTGAGTTCAAGATAATGATAAAGCACTGATAGAGTACAGATAGAGTAATGATACATGATAAAATAATCTTAAAATAGTGATTTAAAATAATGACTTATTATTTAAATATTCAAAAAATTAAATTAAAATAATGACTTAAAATCTTTTCTTTTTTTTGTCTTTTCTGTTTAGAGTGTGAAATCAGATCTGTCCATTAACCAATATTGCAGTAATTGGAACTGAAACTAGAAACTTCTTTTTTTGTCCTAGATGATAATACAGTGGAATTATATTCTGTACATTTTTAACCAGGTGAACTCCATCAGAAGCATAATCTGGGGGGCATGGGTCAGGGGAGTGAAGATTTATAGTATGAACAGCGCACCATACCAAATGTGATTTTAGAGTGTAAGGTTTTGTGTGTCATGGTAACAGGGCCCCCCGCTACAAGCCCAGTACTTCTTATGACATTCTACTGAAGCGAAGTGAACACCTTGTTGGAACCCTGAGGGTTGGTATGGTTTCTACAAAATGGTGTCTTCTAAAAGATGCCTATCTTCCTACCTTCCTACCTTCTAAAGGTAATTTTGGCCCCTTCCAAAGGTAACTTTGGCCACGTATGTTTTCATCTTAAGAGGTGGCTTAGGCTGAACCTGTTTAGAAAATTTAGCTCTCGATTTTGATAATCATAATAAAACTGGGCTAAATTTAGAAGACATATGAATTCACTAGATGGATGGATCAGTATTTTGCACATGATAAAGTGGGTGGTTTGTGTAAAGCTTGAGGAGGCTGAGTTTGAGCCCATCCTAATGAAACTGTTCCCTTAGGGTCGAGATTCTCGACATAGGATGCTCCCTGCCACCCCCCTTCCCCACTGCCTCCAAGAGACATTTGACAGTGTCTGGAGGTATTTTTAGTTGTCCCAACTGAGGAGGTGGTGGTGGTGGCCTCTAGTGGGTAGAGGCCAGGAATGCTGCTAAGCACCCTGCAGAACACAGAACAGCCCTCCCACAACCAAGAATTCTCCAACCCCAAATATCCATGGTATTAAGGCCAAGAAATCCTGCTCTAGAGTGAATCTGAGTGAACAGCTTAGCATGAACTGGCCCAGCACCAAAGGCGAAGTCTAAAGAATTTTCAAAAGTTGTGGGCTTTTTCTCTTGGGACCTTTTTCACATTTATGTGATTAAACCACAAGTTTAAAGTTGATGGTGTTAGTTATTAGCTCTGAACTGGGGAGGTCCCTGGAATGTACATGATTTGGAGCAACTGTTATAGAATTGGCTGGCCCAGCCCTTGGTTTCGTAAGACCTGCCAGAAAGCCAAGTCCTGGCAGAGTCTTCGAGACACCATCACAGACAGAAATCAATTGAAGCCACCCAAAGACTTATTAAGTTCAGATCTTTCTACCAGCAATTTATCTCTTCAAAGGAAAGTTGCATGATGGGAGATTCCAACTGGACACTCTGGACTTGGCTGTCAGGGACATGGATGAAAGCAGACCTGGAACGGTTGTGTTATATTTGTGTATTTGTCTCTTCGGGAATGATTCTGTGCTTCTCCTTTACAGCATAAGTCACCCACCTCGCAGTGGACCATCATGATTAATAGCCTGAGCTTTTCAGTCAGTTCTGGTGGGGTTCAAATCCCAGCTCTGCTTGTCAGTGAGGATGGGAGGAGATGAACACTCAGAGGGTGCCTGAGAGCCGCCCGTGAAGGGACAGTTCCCAGAGGTGTGGGGAAGGTCACGGGACCATCAAGAAGCCCCCAGAGATGAACAGCAGTGAGAGTTTATCAACACTGCTCCCACCTCCAGGCCTGGAGGAACTTGGTTATGCCTGGGACTCAGTGGGAGTCATAGTCTTGGGGAGGAGAGCACAGGACAGAAATGGTAACCTGACCACTTCTGCCAGACTGAGGTCCCACTTAAAAAGAGTGGAGGCATAAATACCAGCCTCTCCTCCTTCTCTCTGGTGCTGCTACTTCTCTGTGAAAGTGAGAGGGAGCCAGCCCCCCAGGGCACAGAGCAGAGCAGAGAGCAGGTCTGGAGAAGTAGACGTGAGCAGCCAGCCCACAGTGTAACCTGGGCAAGTTGCTTAACCTCTCTGGACAGGTGTCCTCCCTTCTCATATGGGGACACTAATCTTCATACTGGTGTATGAAGCTGGTGTGAGGACTCCGTGGAGTGGTGTGTATGCATTTCTTGGGACGCACCAGTGTGTAGAAGGCTCTCAGTACCCAGTATGCAGGGCCTGATGTCTAGCGAGATTTTCCAGACCAGATGAGGAGTTGGTGCTGGGCTTTTGGAGGGACAAAGAGAACTAGCTATTAGGAGTCGTCCTCTGCCCTGGCTGAATTCCTCAGGGCCTGCTCTCTCTCTTCTCCCTCGCAGTTCTGTGATGTGCATGAGGGAAGCCCCAGCATCTGACCAGGCCCTCTTTAAATTCTCTCAACAAAAGCAGTGAAGTTTTCCCTCTTTCCCTGTGGTTCTCATGTTGATGGGTTCCCATCCTGATCCCATGTCCAGCCTCTGTCCTGTAACATCTGTTTTCTTTGGATAAAGCATTCCCCTCCATGGCCATGTTTGGGTTACAGGCCCATCCCCAATATGGCGACAACCAGGTTCCTTGTTACTTCTTTCTGAATATGCTGCGGATCTCTTCCTTTCGGTGATTTCTTCCACATTACCTACATTATCCATTCCTACATCCCTTTTATGCAGTTTAATTTTGGTTTCTTTCTCCTTTTTCTCCTCTCTGCACTCCAACCTTAAAATTTAGTTTAAAGCCCTTTGAATCAGGTCAGTGCAGGTTCTAGCCAAATACATTTTTCTGGCCTTTGCTAAGTGCGTTCTGGCAGTGCTGGGATCCCATCAGTCTGCTCGCTTAGGATGTGGTCCAGGAAGACAGGTCCCAGTTTTGGATGCCTTGTATGCTGCCAGGCATTTCTTGCCATGTCCTCCTTTCCGTACTCATGCCTCCTGCAGGAAGAAGGACTACCTAGCCCCTGGCCCAGGAACTTCTCGCAACTCCCCTTCTCCTCAGCACAGGCCCAGAGGTGGGGCAGACCCTTACGTCCTTCCTCTGTCCAAGGTGATGGGCACGCATGGCTGGTGATGGAAAAGCTGGGTTTGGGGCACGGCTGGCAGCTCCTGACTTGCAGGTTTGGTTAATTGTGGTCACTTCTGAGCCTGTGCCAAAGGCAGGGCTTCAGGGTCCTTACAGGTATGTGCTCGGGCGTGGCTGCCCTGCCCGGCACCATGGCCTTCACTCTTCCCTCCCCAGCCTTGCTCTCTGACGGCAGTGTGAGGGGCCTCCCCACAGAGGGGTTGTGCTCATTTAGGAGACTGTTTGTGTGAGGTGTGCTCAGTTGCAGTCCTCAGAGGGAGACAACACCCCATGCTCTCCTCAGATACTGACAGGCTACCTCCGCCAGAGACTCTATGGAGTGGGAAACAGCTTCCGGTTGGCGCCATGTTTTTTAATCATTATCGTGCGTTGAGCCCCAGTGTCTGGCATTCATCCCTCCCTGCTCAGTCCCCGTCTGCAGGGCTTGCTTCCTGGACTGTGCGCTCCACACAAGTGAGGAGCTTCTCCCATAGCCCAAGGCATGTGTCAGCCATCTCAGTAGCAAGAGTTGCTTGCGTGTCCCTACCTACAGCAGCCATCACCACCCTCAGTGTGACATCCCGGGTCCTCACCCCGCCCTGCAAGGCCCACAGCTAGAGCTCTGGCACGCACAACTTGCGTCCCTCCAGCGTGCCCTGTCTCTTCGTCTCTGCACGCGCTCTGCCCAGAACATTCTCACATCCACTCTTCCCCCTCTCAACTCATATTCCTCCTTGGAGACCCTGCTTAAACGTCACTTTGGAACAGCAACTTACCTTCCTTCTCAGGCCTTGCTAAAGTCCCTTGTCATACCCTCCCCTTGCAGCCCCCCACTGGCCACCATGCTTTTGCTTTCAGAGCATTGTCACATGGAGACGTGTTTAACTGTGTCAGGGTGAGCCAAGGGGCTGAGATTCCCATGTTCATTGGCGGTAGGGCTCCCCATCCTTTGCCATGCAGAGGCCATGGCCAGGCACGTACGGGCTCTTTGCTCCTCTGTAGTCCCTATGATGACAAGCACTGGGTCTGTCACTTGTGTCACTCGTGTACCCCTGTGTCTTTCACCACCAACGCTGTTGTTGGGCCACAGAAAGATTCATTAAATATGAGGGCTGGCAGGAGGGGGAAGTCGTGAGCAGTTTCCACCCCTAGGTGTTGACAAATGTCTTAGCTGTCTTAGGGCTGTTCCTGAAGACTCAGAAGATACGGTCGTCCTGCTTCCTGGGCACTCTGTGAAGGGAGATGATACTTTTTCTCCTGTCTGCTCAGAGCAGGGCAACCTGGCAGAGGATAGTGACTCAAGGAATGGAGGGCTGTGTGTGGAGGGGCCATGAGAGAGGACCTGCTGAGAGAGTATGGGAGAGAATGGGAACAGAAATGTTCTGGAACTTGGGGTGCAGTCTCAGCTTCCTGGGTGTCAGCCAAGACTTTATGAGCAGATGTTGGCCTGACACCATGCTGGGGGCTGTGGACACTGGAGGGAGGTTAGGTCTCAGTCCTCGGGGACCCTTTGCCTTGTCATTCCTGTGTTTGGTTAATGCAGCTGCAGAAGGGCTGTGCCGTGGGTCCTAGCTGCTCCTTCCAGGGATCCCCTGTCACTTGTGCCCTCTCTTGCGTGACTGGCGACACATTACTGTGATCCCCAGGGATGGGTTTTTATGTCCCTTTTCCCTAGCTGAGGAGCGAGCCCTCAGAAAGCGGGATGTGTGTTCTGTCATGACAGGGGTGTGTGCGGGACTCCCTGGCATGTGCGGGACAGTTGTCATCAGGAAGGAGCCACATGTGTTTGCTCTCACACCGCCACCCTCTAGCTGTGCTGGTTTTGCCCGACTCACGTGTGTGTGACTCTTATTTGTCCGTCGCTAGGACAACCTCATGTGCCACAGATTTGCAGTCGGGCCTGGTGGTGCTGAGTCTGCATTCTGGTCGGGGGTGGAGACGGCTGCCTCCCCAGCAGCGGGGCATGGAGAAACCAGCCGGTGCGGCTCGCATACAGAAATGACTCCACAAAGTGAGGTCCTAGCATAGGGGGGCTGAGGTTGCTGAGTGTTTTAGCCACAAGACTGGGGGGCTCTCTGGCACGTGCATGACTGTTGGGGTAGCACCTGTGCTCCTCAGGGGCCGGAGTCGCTGCATCCGCGGAAGGAAACGGGATGGCAGCGTGCACGTGGGCTGAAGTCAAAATGCCACCACACCGTGGGTCTTTTCTATTTCGTGGGCCCAGTCTCCTGGGATGGAGAGTAGACACGGGCTTCTGGCAACCCACCGCACCCGTCTCCCCGTCACTGACAAAGCCACATGGAGGCACCCTAGCCGGTGTTCACCATATGCTCGCCAGTTAAAACTCAAATGCCTGCCACATGCTAGACGGTTGGAAACACATTTGGGTTTTGATGTGGCTATTCTGATGTGAGTGTGTGCGAGGACATATGCCTTCTGTCAACCCTAGGATGACAGTGGTATTGGTAACACAGCGCTTCTGCCGTGCTCGTAAAAGAAGGGGTGATTGTAGCTCTTCGATAAATACTTCATTACCAGAGGAAGAAGAAATCACCAGAAAATTTCCTTTAATACCAAAGGGCATTTTTCCCAAGGTTGTATTCACGCTTTCCCTGTACTCAGTTCAGTCTGTTTTTGAGGAAGAGGGTCCGCCGGCACCATGCTTCGGTCAGTGGGCTCACGGTGTATGCCCTTTGGCTTCCTCCTGCTGCTGCCAGGGAGGACATTTCGGCCTAGAAACCTTGTCCTTGTATCACCAGTTCTTGGGGACACCAGCAGGGACAACCAGTAGACAGCAGAGGGCCTTTGCTGCCCCGGCTTGCTTCCTCCAGTCTCCCCGGGAAGCAGGTCCCCATACTAGACTAGAAAATAAACAACCTGCCATGAAGCCACGGTCAGGCAGGACAGGAGGGAGAGGCTCTCTGACCTCTACACTCAGTTCCTACCTGAAGGACAGTGGAGAGACTCTCCTGGAGGAATCATTCTTCCTTTGGTGGCTGGAAGTTGCCCAAGGACATAAGGAGAAGCTGACGTTGCACCTTCCCCAATTCCCTCTTTCTCAGAGGAAGGCAGCCTGAGAGAAGATGAGGGGTGGGGAAGTGGGCCCAGGGAGTCCTGGCAGAATGACTTATGGCTGGGAAGCAGAGGGCAGCTGGGCTCCCTGCCCAATGAGGCCTGAGCAGTCCTCTCCCATAGGAATGGCACCTCCTGGCCTGCTGGGGGGCCTGTTCTGCAAATTCCACTGCCAGCCGCCCCCACTCACCTGAGCCAGCAGGTTGCCTCCACAGAGGGAGTGCTCTGATCTGCTTGTTCTCCTGGGGTCTTCTGAGGTCTGGGCAGGTCCCTTACAGTTCCTGTCCTGTGCAGATCCTGCTGAATTTCTACATTCCTGCATTTGTGTAGCATTTGCTTAGGGCTTGAGCACGTACTCTTGGGGTACACTGTCCCAATCCCAGCAATGTGGTTTTGCCCATTCCTGAGGGTCACGCTCTCAAGAGTGACCTCTCTCCCTCTGGATTTCACATGTGGCAGCCAGCTCAGAACTTTCTGTGTTCTCTATCATTTTGCTACTCCTATACAGTGCATAGCTGAGAATTTTGCTCAGGAAAACCATGCAAAGCCATACTATGCCACTTTCCTGTTCCCTAGAGGATGTCCCAAACAGGAACGGGAACATCATACCTTGCTACAAGCATCAAATCTCCAGTCCTGATAGGTTTATAAATAGTTCTGTGCCCATGAGAGATTCTCAACTTTCCAAATCATGGGCTAATCAAATTATGAGTAAACCTAATTCAAGCGAAGGGCATCAGTCCTCATTGGTTTGACCACTGATAAAACACAGAGCTGCTCCTGGTGAGTAACAAATTACCGCAAACAGCAATTCAAATTAGACCCATTCATTATCTCACAGTTTCTGTAGGTCAGAAGTCCAGCAGGGTTCAACTGGTTCTTAGTGCTGGGGCTCATGAGGCCCCACTCAAGCTGTGGCTGGCCTGTCCCTTACTGGGAGGCCCTGGGAAGAATCCACCTCCTGTTCATTTAGGTTTTGGCAGAATTCGGTTTCTTGTGCTCTCAGGCCCAAAGTTCCTGCTCTTTATTTTATGTTGGCCAGGAATTGCTCTCTGCTGCTAGTGGCCACTCACATTCCTTGTCTGTCACATCATCCCTGCCCATCTTTAAAGCCACGTGCTTCTTACCTCTCTGACTTTGTGTTTTTTTTTTTTTTTAATTTTATTTATTTATTTGACAGACAGATCACAAGGAAACAGAGCAGCAGGCAGAGAGAGAGGGGGAAGCAGGCTCCCTGCTGAGCCGAGAGCCTGATACGGGGCTCTATCCCAGGACCCTGGGATCATGACCTGAGTTGAAGGCAGAGGCTTTAATCCACTGAGCTACCCAGACGCCCCTTTGACTTTGTTTTTTATGGCCCATCAGAAAACACTGTGCTTTTCGAAGTCTCCCCAGATTGTCTCAGGCCACCCAGATAATCGCCACATCTTAGAGTCAAGTGACTCGAGACTCCACTGTCAGCTGCACGGTCCCCTCCCAGCAGTGCCTAGAAGAGTGTTTGACTGAATGACCAGGGGATGGGAATCCTGGGGGCCACCTTTAGACATCTGCCCACCACAAACAACAAAGAAATCAACCTCCTGTCTCCTTTCACATCTCCCTTGACATTCCCAAGAAATTCCTGTTGTGATTATAATCTCCATTGTTGTTGTTTCCACCAGCGAGTGTTGGGGATCCCGAGCCTGGGCCGGAGGTGGAAGTGGGGCAGGGTACCGATGAGGCCAGCCCAGAAGTAGCCTGTGCCCGCGTGGGAGCAGAGAGCGAAGTGGAGCGAGCGCTGGAGCAAGAGCCAGAAGAGCGAGCCTCCCTCAGTGAGAAAGAGAGGCAGAGTGAGGAGGTGAACGAGAAGGACAACTGCTCTGCCTCCAGCATCTCATCCTCCAGCAGCACGTTAGAGAGGGAGGAGAAGGAGGACAAGCTCTCCAGGGACAAGGGAACTGGTAATACAGCCCCAGTAAACACGTTCCAGGGAACTCTGGGTGGGGGACTTGGTTTGTTGGCCACTGAGGTGACCCTGCTGGTTCAGCTCGCTCAATGGCCTGTGTCACCTGTTGTCTGGAGGTGAGGGGTGTGGCCATTCTGTGGGCAGCCCTCAGCTTCCTGCCCCATGGGGAGGTGGCCCCATGCCCTATGCCATGCTCACTTCGACAGGTGGGAAAAGGGCCCAATAATGAGGACAGCAAAGGACTTTTCCTGAGAAATAAGTCCCAAAAGAGACCTTCCTCATTTCCTTCTAATTGCTTGTTCATAGTAAATGTAGCTTTTGTTCTGAGTTAAATTGAGACATATGTCATGTTGCTATCTGCTCCCTTGAAATTTTCTACAGTGAAGTGTGCTAAGCCATCATGATGGACATTTCAGACCAGAGCAGATTGGTTAAAATGAATTGAATGAGTACTTCTAAAAAGTGGCAGTTCAAAGTGGGCTGAAGTCAGTTTGATGTTCTCTAGTAGAATATACATAATTTAAGGAACTTTCCACAATATGCTCAGAGCCACTCTTTTGTTAGAAGTCTTTGCTTTTCTTTATGAAATTAGATCTTTTGGGCATTATAACTGATATTCAATCAGTTCATCTGTGTAGTGATAATTTTATGTTGAGACACCAAATGGAACGTTAATCCTCACTGGGAACTCGGAGAGGGTGCCAGAGAGGATTATAGGAATTCTAAAGGATTCATGTAATCGTTTGAATTATGGTTCACATGCAACCCCATAAGGTTTGTTTTCCTACCCATGACTTGTGTGCTATTGAGATGACAGCCACCTCTCTCAGCTAACACCCTTCACCAGTGGAGGCATATCTTGCTAGTCAGCCTTCATTAACCTACAGGCTGATACACACTCAAGGAGCCTATACCTTGGGCCCAAAGTGCATCATGAAGGTTCCACAAGGGCCTGCCTGCTGGTGACATGACGCATGCCTGGCTTGTCAGCTCACAGATTAAGAATATGTGATCTCTGAAGCACGGATGTGCAAATGAAAACTGAATGAATGAATGGAGCTATAACGCCTGCCATGAGACCTATCAATCAATGCCTTAGTCCTAGTTGATACTTTAGTTTTCACCAGCTATATTAATAAGTTTTATTCTTTAAATTGCTGGTCATTATGATGCATTGAAGAAGAACTGAAAGACTTTATTAGTTTATATCTTAGTAATTATTGCTTTGAAAATCTCATGTCTGTTTGGTGTGCTAGAAGGTATTACATATATGGATATTTATTTAATTTTCTTTCAAAGTCAGATGGCAATTAGTCTCCCAAATCCTGCTTGTTAGTATTCACATTTAATGTGATCAGGGTCACAGTACAGGGGGTTGGGTCAGGGAAGTCTTTTTGATCAGTTTCATCTTAAATCACGTTTTATTATAAATAGCTGTAGAAATTATTCATCATCACTGGGTTTAGCAAGCCTAAAACATATCAACAAGTTGGGTTAGTGAAAAGAAGCCAAGGAACGGAACTTTCTTGGATCAGCTTGTCCAATATTTTTCCAAATAAGGGCAACTTTCCAAAAATGGAGACTCTACTCCCAGTGAAGAGCCATTGATTTTCTACCAAAAGCTGGTGGTGTCCAAGACTATTGACTCAGGAACTAAAGCTTTGCAGTGATTTTTTTCTGCTTCAGTCTGGTGCTATTAAGAGATGTGATCATGTTTATTTGTTGTAGCTTCTTAGTTCCTAGAAAATCCTACTGTTCCCAGGCACCATGAGCAGCGGTGAAGCCAGGCAGCTCTGTCATCATATCTCTTGCCTTTGGATGTGTTCTCAAATCACAGAAGCAATCATAATGATCCTAATGATTGTAGCCATTACTCAGAAATGAATCTGTAGGACTTGAAAGAGTCTCAACATTTTCTGCTTGGGTGGCTTTCTTTTTGTTCCATGTATTCCCCTCCATGGCATTAATGTGAGAGGAGTTATTGTGGCATTTGTTACACTTTGCTGTAATGCCTTGTATAAGTGTCCTTTATTGCCACTTGAATGTAAGCTTTGTGAGGATGGGGATGTCTGTCTTGTTCATTGTGAGTCCTCACTTCCTAGCTGTAGGACTAGTACATAGTAGAGGCTCAAAAAAAAAAAACAACAAACAAACCACTGATAAATAATTGAATGAAGAGGCATCTGGCTAAGATGGAGCAGCTCCATTGTTCCCAGTTCCCTCCTCTCACAACTAAGATAGGAAGACCCTGGGCATAGCAGAACCATCAGTTGTAGGAGGACTCTGAAAAGTGGAAAGAAGGCAGACTGTCTAGGGACCTTCGGACATTAATGACATGGCAGTGAAGCTCTAAGTAAATCCTATTCTTATAGCGAAAAAATTGGGATATGGATTGCCTAACAGAGCAGAAGATCATTTTGGCTATTAATACATGCCCTACCCTAGACAAGCACTAATGGAAAACCTGCTGTTGTCCTACTCCTCCCCTGCCTAGTAGTTTCAGTGGGACCAAAGAGGAAGTAATCTTCTATATCCTCCCCTCCATGGAAACAGGAATTATACGGTTCCCATTCTCCCCTCCCTCCAACTGTGTGGTGTCAGTGGGACTCAGGAGGGAGCTAGTTCTCTATCCCCTGCCCAACAGAAGCCAGTAGTGCTCTCTCATTTCCTTGCTGGCATAGTTCTGGCCTAATGGGGAACTGATATTTTATCACCTACAGGGCAGAAGCAAGTGGCATCCCGTTCTCCATTAGGGTAGTGTCAGTGGGGTCTTCTAGAGATCTGAGTTTACACCTTCATCCAGTAGAAGAGAGACTTAAGGAGGCAGTAGAAGAGGCAGCATTCTATGGCCCCGGCCCTCCTCCTCTGACACCAGCTGGGCCCAGCAGGGAGCTCAGTCTCTATCCCCACCCTCCATAAAAAAACATAGAATGATGTGGCTGGAGGTGGAACTAATCTGCAGTCTATTCTCCCCACCCAGAATCAGCAGAGACCAATGGAAAGCTGAGCCTTCACCTCCACGTGGAGGCAATGCAAGTGTTCCACTTCCACTGGGAAGATGCCAGTGGGGTCAAGGAGCTGCTGCACCCCCAAGCTGGCCGTCTTCAGTAAGGGCAAGTCAGCCCTCTTGCTGCGGTGGTGACAGTAGGACGCAGTAGGGAGCTGAACATCTCCCCCCACCAAGACCTGTCCACCACATCTAAACAGGGCAAGTGCCTGCTGAAAGAGAAGAATAAGTATGATCCAAAGTCTAGCAAATAATCCCCAAAATATCCAGGATAAAATCTCTCATCATATCAAGAACTAGGGCACTCACAACTTGAATGGGAAAGACAAGAAGCAGATGCCAACACCGAGATGAGCCGGATGCTGGAATTATCTAACAAGGCTTTGAAGGCAGCCATCATAATAATGCTTCTGTGAACAGTTCCAAACATTCAGCAAACACATGAAAGAAATCAAATATCTTAGCAAAAAAAAAAAAAAAAGATATAAAAAAGAACCAAAGAGAAATTATAGAACTGAAAAATATAATGACCAAAATAAAATACTTGTTGGCCTCTGTAGTAGATTGGAGACAGTAAAGGAAATAACCTGTGCAGTTGAAAACTGATCAGTAGAAATGAACAAATCTGAATAACAAAGGGCGAAAATAGACTAGAGAATGAACAGAGCTTCAGGGACCTGTGAGACTATATCAACAGAACTAACATTCATTTCTGAGTGAATGGGAGTCTGAGTGGGAGAGGAGAAAGCCTGCAGAACTGGAAAAACATCTGAAGAAATAAAGACTGAAAATTTCCCAAATTTGACAAAAAGTGTAAACCTCCAGATTTAAGAAGCTAAGCAAATCCTAATGGGGATAAATCCAAAGAAATTCACACCAGTTCTAAAAATTAAAGACCAAAAATAAAACATCTTGAAAGGGAGTAGGAAGAAACGGTGCGTTATCTATAAAAGAACACCAATTCAAATGTTTCATCTGAAACATGGGGGTGAGCAGAAAGGGCCACAGCATTTGTCAAGTGATGAAAGACTAGAATTATCTAGATCTAGATAGAATTCTGGATGCAGTGAAATTAGCCTTTAAGAATGAAGAGAAAATGAGGACATTCTCAGTTAAAGAAAAGCTAAGAGAATTTGCCACTAGCTGGCCACTCTTAAGAATGGCCAAAGGATGTTCTCTGAACAGAAAGGGAATGATGACAGCAGGCGGCTAGGAATTTTGGAAAAAACTGAACAATGGAATAGGTAAAAATAGTAAATAAAAGACTGTCTTTGCCTCAATAATTTTCTTAAACCCTATGTGATGGTAAAAACAAAAATTAGAATGTGATGTCTTGTGCTCAAGTATGTAGAGGAATTACTTAGGACAATTCTGTTTTTAAAGTAGGGAGAGTCAAAGGATCTAATGGAAGTAAGGGTTCTATGCTTCAGAGTCATAGAATTTCAGTACCAGCACCCGGAGAAGCTAGTGTTCATATTGTAATTCCTAGAGCAACTGCTAAGAAGATTATATGAAACAGTGGACTCAAAAGCAGTAAAAATCGAATTGAAATTCTAAAGAATATTCAGGTAACTCACCTGAGACCAAAAAAGAAGAAAAAGGTGGGGCGCCTGGGTGGCTCAGTGGGTTAAAGCCTCTGCCTTCGGCTCAGGTCATGATCCTGGGGTCCTGGGATTGAGCCCCACATCGGGCTCTCTGCTCTGCGGGGAGCCTGCTTCCTCCTCTCTCTCTGCCTGCCTCTGCCTAGTTGTGATTTCTCTCTGTCAAATAAATAAAATAAAATAAATAAGTAAATAAAATTTAAAAAGAAGAAAAAGGCACCAAAACAAAGAGAACAAACAAAAAATAAAGAGGCCGACTGAAGCCCTAACATAATAACTACCTCATTTTTTTTTTTTTTAAGTAGTCTCTACGCCTAACACGGGGCTCAGGCCCACAACCTCAAGATCGAGAGTCACATGTTCTACCGACTGAGCCAGCCAGGCACCCCAACAATTAAATTAAAAGACGGAGATTTGCAGAGTGGATAAAAATATAACCCAACTCTATGCCATGTATACAAAACTCCTTTTAAACATAAGGCCACAGGCAGATAGAAAGTTAAAAGTTGGGAAAAGATATACCATGCTATCATTAATCAAAGAAAGCAGGAAAGACTGTATTAATTTCGGATAAAGTAGACTTCAAAGCAAAGGAAATTACTAGAGACAAAGAAGCCTATGTAGTGTAGCATACACTGCATAATGATGCAAAGAGACCTAATTGAGTAAAGAGAGTAAGGGAGAAACCCAGCATTTAAAATATTCCGATTGTGTCCTTTTCCTTGTTGACAAAATAAGAAATTGCAACATTTCCCAGTACATGGAGAAGGAGAGACTCAGCCACTTTATGTGTTGCAGCTTGCTGACCTCAAAGCAGTCTTCCCATTTACAGGGCTGTCTGACCAGTTATGGGAACTCTCGATACCCAGATTTTCCCATCATGTCCTCAAATGCCATCTCTTCCCTCTTCGATGGGGGTTGTCTACTAAGTGTGTGCTTTGAAACACTTGTGAGAGGTTTCAAGAGCTCCTTGTTCTGGTTATTGGTCCTTTGGTGAGGTTAGGTCACTGCTGAACAGAGCTACAGAGGAAGGAAAGCACCAGGGGAACTTTGTGCCTCCCCAGTAATGCCTCCTGTAAGATCAAGGCAGGGCCCTGTGGGAGAGAACAGTGTCCCTCCCAGCATGTTTGACTGGGCCATTCTCCTTGGTGGAACAAAAGCTCCTGATGTGCATGTCCGTGGCCTAGGCCCCTGCCATTCCCCAACACGAATAAAGGCCTTGGGTATACCATGGAACTGACATCCTGAATGCCCACCAGACAGCCCTGCTGGCCCTTAGGAAGCAAACTCAGAAGAATAACTTTCCTGACCATTCATTGATTCATCCTCGAGGCTGGGAGTACAACAAAGAACAACAGCAATCACAAGACCCAATCCTCACTCTTGTAGAGTTTACATTCCAATGAAGAGGACAGTTTAACAAGTACTTATAATCATTCCAGTGGTAGGACAAAGGCAGCAATAAAATAAATAAGGAAAATGCGTGGAAGATGAGAGAAGTACTCTTTTTTTTTTCTTATTTGACAGAGAGATCACAAGTAGGCAGAGAGGCAGGTGGGGGGTGGGGAGCAGGTTCCCCGCTGAGCAGAGAGCCCAATGTGGGGCTCGATCCCAGGACCCTGAGATCATGACCTGAGCCAAAGGCGGAGTTTTAACCCACTGAGCCACCCAGGTGCCCCTAAAGTACTCTTGTGATGAATGCTGAAAAGGGTGAAAAATGGCATTGGGGAGAGGGAGGAAGTGTTGCACAATTTTAAATAAGGTGGTTGGGGAAGACTTCATTGAGAAGGTGCTATTTGAGCAAAGACTTAAAAGGAGGTTGAGAAACAAATTGTGTGGTTACATGGGTGCAGTTCGTCCTGGGATGGGCAAAGGCCCTGAGGCCAGATCACGCCCGGTGAGGTGTAAGAATGTCAAGCAGCTACTATAGCTAAAGAGGTCTGGGTATGTTTGTCAAGAAAATTAAGGTGGGTTCACACAGGGTTTGGGAACATTGAAAGGTCACTGGCTTTTTTCTTGGAGGAATGTGGCAGCTTTAGAAGTCTTTGAGCAGAAAGATCTGATCGGACATTTTAACACATGGCATTGCTGTCAAGAACTGACTCTAGAGGGACATGTGCGGAAGCTGGGACCAGCGAGGGGACACCCCTGCAATGTTGTAGGCAAGAAACCATGCTGGCTCAGACCAGGGCCATGGCAGGGCACATGACGAAAGTGGGCAGATTCTGGATGTGACATGAAGATTTAGCTAACAGGACACCCTGCTGTGTTAGACGGCACTCATAAAAGAACAGGAGGAGTCCAAGGACTGAGATTTTTGGAATCAGTCTCAAGATGGATGATGAAAGTTGCCATGTCTGCAACAGGAAAGACTGCAGGAAAAGCAGGTTAAGGGGGGGGGGGGTGTGGATGAGGGCAGACATGGCACCTAAAGCCCGAAGACTGGATGAGATGGGAACTAAGTGTGTGAGGATATAAGAGGGCCAAGGACATTTAAAGGGTAAAGATAAGGAGGAACTGGCATAGGAGACGGAGAAAGAGCAGCCAGAGGAAAGGCAGTAGAGCAGGTGAGTACAATGTTCTAGAAGCCAAGTGAAGGCGTAAGGAGGGATGGAGCTGCTGGGTCTAGTGCAGCACCAAAGTATTCAACCACCTGGGAAGGAGCAGCTTTGACAGGTGCTGAGAGCAAAAACTTCAGCAGACAGGGTTCCAGAGAGACAATAAGGAGAAAAATTGGAGCAGTGAGTGAAACAGCTCTGATAAGCAGCTTTAATTGAAAGGAAAGGAGAAAAGTTGGATTATAGCTGGAGGGCTAAGTGGAGTCGAGTTTTGTTTGCTTTTTTAAAGATGGGTGAAATTATACCATGTTAACAGGCCAGCAGGAAGGTCTAGTGGGCAGAGCATGGGTAATCAGGACAGAGAACTCCTGAAACGGCTTCCAGAGGCACACGTGGAGTGGCTGCCCCTGCTAAGGATGGTGATTTATCAGTAATCACAGGAGGGAGACTGTGGTTGGGGTTCAGGTGCAGGAGGGGAGAGGCGGGATGAGACCCTGCAAGATCTCCGCTGACTTCTTCTGTTGAGCTGCTGAACTAGAAGCAAGGCTATGTTGGTGTGCAGATGAGATGGTGGGGAGGTGAGAGGGGAGGTGGGGAGAGTCCCCCAGAAGAGGTCGTGGATGAGGCTGCCAGGCAGGCTTAAGTGTTTCCTGAACACCGGTGACCACAGACTTAAGGTCCGACTGGTGACATGGTTGGTGCGCTTCCCCAGGCATGTGAGCTGTACTGACACAGATGTGGAAACAGACCTCACTCTCCAGCCTTCCCAACACCTGTCCTATGGTGGGAGAGGGAGTATCTTCCTTGCCTCCCTGCATCTAGTTAGGACAGAAGCCCCCTAGTTACCCATGGCTGGGTGGGTCTGGACCCGCTGTCCTGGGTGGGCAGGAAAATACTCCCGTGAGCCAGGGTGGGAGCTGAGAGCGGTGTCCTGCCTACAAGGGTCTTGGGTCCTGGGGCAGGTCATTGAGAATCTGATGCAGCCTCTCTTCCTGGTCAGGAGCATCCTGTGAGCTGGACCACCTTCCCCTTCAGTCGCTTTACTTCAGTGTCTTGTCTGAAGTCGCTCTGTGTGTAAGGCCTCCCTATTCCCAACTGGTTTCTCGTGAGACTGAGACACCTGCCGCTTGCTCACTTTCTCTGCCCCCTCCTGTATGCTTTCAGGTTTGTGGTCTGCGGGTGTTCAGGATGCCGGTGTAAATGAACAGTGTGGCGACATCCTCACCAACAAACGCTTCATGCTGGACATGCTGTATGCCCATAACAGAAAGCCCACGGATGACGAGGAGAAGGGAGAGGGTGAGAGCGGAAGGACTGAGCCGGGCGCCGAGGCGGTGGCCAGCCTGGCCAGCAGGATATCCACCCTGCAGGCCAACTCTCTGGCCCCGGATGACAGCGTCAGAAGGGTGGACGTTGGCTGTCTGGACAATCGGGGCAGCGTGAAAGCCTTCGCTGAGAAGTTCAATAGCGGGGACCTAGGGAGAGGCTCTGTCTCCCCTGACGCCGAGCCGAATGACAAGGTCCCCGAGAAAGCCTCTGCACAGCCGAAGACGGAATCTGACTACATCTGGGACCAGCTCATGGCCAACCCGAGGGAGCTCCGAATCCAAGACATGGATTTCACCGACCTGGGGGAGGAGGACGACGTGGACGTCCTGGACGTGGACCTGGGTCCCAGGGAGGCCCCAGGGCCGCCGCCCCCACCCCCGCCCACCTTTCTGGGTTTGCCACCCCCACCCCCACCGCCCCTGCTGGACAGCGTGCCTCCCCCTCCAGTCCCCAGTAATTTATTGGCTCCTCCTCCAGTATTCAACGCTCCTCAGGGCTTAGGGTGGCCCCAGGTCCCCCGGGGTCAGCCGGCATTCACCAAGAAAAAGAAGACCATCCGCCTCTTCTGGAACGAAGTGCGGCCGTTTGAGTGGCCGTGTAAGAACAACCGACGTTGCCGAGAATTCCTGTGGTCGAAACTGGAACCCATCAAGGTGGACACGTCCAGGCTGGAGCACCTGTTTGAGTCTAAGTCGAAGGAACTGGCCGTCTCCAAGGTACCGCTGGCATCCCAAATGCTTCTTGATTTGCAGAGTTCCACTGTTGGGTAGGAGTGAGAGGTCTGTGGTGTGTAAAAATCGCTTCGGGCTGCTTTGGCTCCGTGGTGAAAGAGGCCGTTCACCTAACAGTCTGTTTCAGAGACAGACTGTTTTAGAGACAGTCTCTTTCAGAGACTAGTCTGTGCCCTGTGCTAGACACAAGCTACCGCGTGCAGGACCTTAACTGGCTAAGGCAGAGGGCAGCCTCCTAACACCTTTAGGCAAAGTAGCTTTCAAAGAACCAAATCACCCAGAGGAAAAGGCAGAAAGAGTCGCCGGGGAGTATTGGCATAGCCCAACCATAGACGCTGACATCAGCAAGAGGAAAGCAGTCTTGCACATTTATCAAACGCACGGACTTTATCCGTGGGTCTGCTTACTCTTCTTTTGATTATAGTGGGTGCTGGTGGTGGTTGGAACCTCAGCTGGAACCACACAGTGATTTAGAGCCTGCAGATTTACCTGCGAAAATTTACGGCGAGTTTAGTTTTAGCTGTGTGTGTTGCATTTATCAGTGTTTGGGGTGATATAAAGCTATCTGAGGTGGGCTCCCCCACCTGCCAGTCGAGTACCAATTCTGAATCAAAAAGTATGTGTAGCAACTTCATGATAAGAGTACCCTTTAGACAGGGAGCCAGGGGACAGGGTCAGTGCTTGGGGCGGCAGGGCCGGTGCCGGGGTAGCAGGTAGGGCTGCTTTTCTTAAGTTGGCCTTTACCCTGGTGTTGATTTCTGCCCAGTCTCAGGAAAGATGTGAATATAAACTCTTCCAGACTCAGGAATCTCCCCCCGCCAAGCCCCGACCCCCGGCCCCGCGTCAGAATGAAAGCTTCCTCCTGCTTATAAAGCCAAACAGCTAGGATCCAACACAACGAAGCTTGTCCTGCCAGTGCTCTCCTTCAGCCGAAAGTAGACCCCTTTTTGTCCTCTCTCAGAAATGACATCGAGGAAAGGGAGGTCGGGCACCCGCTCTGTGTGTGTGTGTCCTGACTTTGCCAGGACTGGGGACATGTGGTGCTGAGCCTCCCACACGCCCCCTTGAGTTCTTCCAGTGCAGTCCTGCATTTGGGACAAGACAGGCCTGGCTGGTTCCAACAGCCGTTTCTGTGGCCCAGAGTTCCCCAGGGCTTGCCCTCGCTCATACCACCCTCCAGCCCACTGATCTAGTTGGCTGGTGTCCCTCGGCTGCCACCTCCCACGTGGGCTCCTCTGGCTGGTGCACCCTCTGGGCTTCCCCTGGGTGCTCAGCCCCCATAGGTGGCTGGCCCTTGCCTCGGGTGGGAGGAAGACAAGGGAGTAAGTTTGGCAGTGAAGTTGCTTCTGACTTCATTTTTACAAAGGAAATAGCAAGATTAAAAGCTTCACTGAGAAGGGCACCTGGGTGGCTCAGTGGGTTAAGCCGCTGCCTTCGGCTCAGGTCATGATCTCGGGGTCCTGGGATCGAGTCCCGCATAGGGCTCTCTGCTCGGCAGGGAGCCTGCTTCCCTCTCTCTCTCTACCTGCCTCTCTATCTACTTGTGATCTCTCTCTGTCAAATAAATAAATAAAATCTTTTTATTAAAAAAAAAAAAAAAGCTTCACTGAGAAAACCCCAAATGGGAAGTCCACTTGCCTCCCTCCTTCTCTTGGCCCTACTCTGGTTGGTGACAAGAGTCTGGTCAGTGCCCGCTCAGTAGCCCAAAGTTCCATTCTGGCTTGAAGCAGGTGGTGACCTCATAGAATACTTTATTGCCTGGCTGAAGGACAAATGTTTGCCTGGTTTTTATAAGGTGAGAGCATAAGAGAAACCTAATAGTATATTGAAAAATTTACCAAATGGATTCAAGTATGTTCTTCCATGGGACCCAGAAAGCCATACCTTTGCTCTTTGGGTGGGGCCGGGGGTGGAGGGGGGAGATAAGAAATGTGAGCAGGAACTAATTCACAAATATTACAGAAGGTGAAAATGCACATTAGGAATAAGGTACATCACAGTGGAGAGTTGAATCCCTTAAGTGTAGGTTAGTAAAGCAGATATAACCAATTTTATTTCTGTTTCTAATTCTCGACTGTGATTTTCATAAAACACAGCTGTAAACAGCCACTTCCGAATTCTGGCTCATGAGAAGTTCTTCATTAAACACAATAGCAAGCAACACAAGTAAAATGGAATAGACTTCACAAGACAGCACAGAGCAAAGGGAATCGGTTTTGGGTTTTGTCAGAAAACTTACACCAGACCAGAGTTCTGGAACATGCTCGTGACCATCTGGGTCGCCCCCATAATAAAGACTCCTGTTCCAGATCCAAGGCTGGGTGACCACTTAGTGGAAGTAAGAACAGAAAACTATGCTTTTGTGTTTCCTTTCCAAATAGTTTTTGGAATTGGAGCCATTTTTCTCTCTCAGCAGGAAATATATATAGCTTTTTAGTAAGATGACTTTAATTATTTTCTGTGGAGAAAGGCAGAAATCTTGTGCTGCATTTCATCATGTTGTGCTTCTATTGCTGGGCTAAGGTGTGGCAAATCACAGAGGAGATCATAGGTGTGACCCAAGGGAAAGATGTCAGGGCAGAAAGCCCTGGAGGTAAGGGGAAATACCCCTGTGGACCTGCCGTCATCCTGAGGAAGCCCCAAGAAGTGGTCTTCAGCCTGTGTGCCCAGTCAAGAGTAGCAAAGCCCCTCCTGCTCCCAAAAGGCAGTTTTTAGATCCTAAGTTACAGACAGACCCAGACACGTGTGGAGTGGAAGAGGAAACAGAAGGAAGGAAGAGACTTGGTCTCCCCTTCTGGGGACTCAATCCTGTCTTACTCCCTTGGGCTCATTAGGTTTATCATGGGGAGGGAGCTTCAAAAGGGTTTGAAGAAAAATTTTCAACTTTATTTACCCTAGCATTTTAAAGTAGATCAGAAACGATTAGCAGGGACTTGTTAAGAAAATTCAGAGAATGATGATTTATTTGGTCTGGGGTATTTTTAAAAGCTCCCTAGGGACTCAACCAAAGTTGCACCCCTCTGATTTAAAGCGAAAAATCAGACACCAATGAGGAGGGCATTGATCCCACCTCCCCCTCCCCCCCCACACACCACCATTCTCCACATCGACTCCCCCACCCTCTACCCCACTCGGTTTTATTCTCCCAGGAAGAGAGTCACGTTTTCCTACCCTGTATTCTAGTTCAGGACATACAGAAAAGCTATTTTATTTAACGTCATACTCAGAGAAAACCCGACATTGGGACTTCAGTGGGCTGACCATACATCCCGTGTGTCCAGGTTGGCCCAGGTGTGTCCCTGTTGTCCTGGCGTGAGTATTAAGAGCTCTTCCTTGCTCTCCAGGGGTGTCCTGGTTTGGCTAATACACATATTCCATTCCCATGGGAAATGCAGCTGTTTTGCAGCTGGTCTCAGCTTCAGATGACTGCTGCAGATGAACTGGGAAACGAATACTTTTTTTTCCAAAACTTCATGATAAGGCAAGCCTGTTCTGGCAGGTTTCTCAGAAACTCCATTCCTAACTATGGGATTTTCGGCCTTTATTTAGACATAGTTGGGTGATGTTGTTGCCTTAATGCTCGCCCCTGTGTATCGGTCTCCCTTGTTACAGGACCTAGGAAAATTCCACAGTTGTCCCATCTTTATGACATCTGTATCGTGGCCTCACTGTCATTGTCACTTTCTCAACAGACAGTTTTGAAAATATCCTCTGGCGTCACTCTTTTGGCAGTTAGTGGGGAGTGAGGAGGAATGATTTATCATCGTGGAGCCCGTGCTTTGCTGAGCCAGACCAGGGTTTGTGACAGCGAAGCCGAGAAGCATTTTGAGAGGTTGTGCATTTCATGGGAGTGCTCTCCAGCTTAGGGCTATTCATCTAATAAATCACATCCTGAGCGCAGTTCCTATGTTCAATCACAGTACCATGGGGTGACAGGTTCTGTACACCGAAGGTCCACTCTTTAAAGGTTGCATCCTTTATTTCTAGTAAAATCAGTCTTTAAAAATTCAAAGGAGTGACTCTTCATGGTGGCATCAGGCAACTGGAAACCACGCCGTTTACCTGCCCAGCCTGCATGCCTCCACACCTGTCCCCTCTCCCCCCATGCTTTTCACTTTATATTTGCCCCTCATGAGGAATTTTCTGCCTTCACTGGAGCCCTACTCTGGAGCTTGGTCCTCCTTACCATGGTATGCCACAGGCAGAAGCCGCAGGACTGTGTGGAGAGGAGGAACCAGAGTATCTGTTTAATTTCCAAGAGCCTCGCCCATGATGTGGTTGTGTGGTGTTAGCTTTGGGAGAATGTGTGGCCATGTCTTCAGCGGTCAGCTGCACCCAAATCCAGAGCCTCCCATGGTGCCTTACCCATGAGTGTGGAAAGACTGTTTTTTCTCTGTAGCTGTCCGCTTGGCTCCCTGTCCTGGGATGCGAACTTGGCATTTGTTGGGTATGTCAGTCTCACTGTAACATTGATAAAAACTTCCTGCATTGTCTGTAGCTGTCAGGACTTTATCCTGCATCATTCATAAAAATGGTGGGACCAGTCCTTGTTACATTTTAGAATGGACAGGAGGACCCTGTTACTGTTGTTCTGTTTTAAGAAATGTCCTCTTATCTCTTGCCTTTTGGTTCCTATTTTTAAATTGCATTCCTCTTGAAAGAATACCTTTCTACTCAACATTCCTGTCTCAAAAGTCGAAATCAATAACTCCGATTTCATGAGAGATCATTTAACATCTATGACCCATTATGTCCTGCTCCAGACCAAGGAGCTCAGATTCTCAGAGGAGAGAACCCAGACATCACTGATGTTTAGAAGTACCACTGAAGATTCTTTGTGTACCCACAGTTGGTAAAGCGTAGGTCTAAAAAAAACTACATTTTCTGGTTTTTCTTCAGAAAGTGTCAGTAGATCTATCAGGCCTGTTTCCTCTTCAGATACATGATGTTGAATTTCTCCCAGCTAGTGGTAGTGACTTAATGTTTACCCATTCTGCCATCAGTCATGGAGGCAACCATATCTTCTGGCAAAAGAGACTCTCCTGTACTTCCTCCAGAACATCCCTTTGTGTTAGTCCTGGAGACTAGTCTGTAAGCTTCAGAAGAGAATTCAGCATGTGGAAATCACCATGATATTCTTTGTTAAATACAGAATCCGTGATGTTCTCTACATTCTTTTTTGCAAAATCTTTAGTACCCCTGAAGGTGCACTCATTTTCTGGGATTCAATGTGTCTGCTTCTGCACAGATTCTGATGAACACCCATGAGCTATTTTCACTCATTCATAAAGCCCATGCAATTTGATCATGTCCCCAGCAAGCAGCTCCGTGGGCTGCATTGAGTATGGAGTCTCTATACTCTCCTCTGAAACTGTCACTCTTCAGAGTGGGGACACTGATCTGATCTGACAGTCCTATTTATGTAGGTGCCTTTGATCAATAAACGTGGTAGATGCGTTAGGCATGAAAAATATACATTGGTAGACCACATGTTTTTAAGATGTCAATAAAGTAAAAATAATAAGAACCACTGTTGGTGAAATAGGTAAGCGCTCATTTTAGAAAGCACAATGTTCTGGTATGCCTGGGTGGCTCATTCAGTTAAGCATCTGCCTTTGGCTGGGGTCATGATCCCAGGGTCCTGACATCAAGTCCCGAGTCGGGCTCCTTGCTCAGTGGGAAGCCTGCTTCTCCCTCTGCCCACTGCTTCCTCTGCTTGTGCCTTCCCTCTCTCTCTCTCTTACAAAGAAATAAACAAAACCTTAAAAAAAAAAAAAAGGAAGCACTGTGTTCTAGGCATTGTCATAAGGACTTTATATGTATTAATACCAGTAATACTATTCTGATAGTTCTGGCGAATACTTCTGTAGTGCCCACCATGAGCCAGGCATTATTCTTGGTGCTCCACATCCTTGTCTCATTTATTCTCATAGCAAACCTTGTGAGATATATGCCAGAGAGGAAACTGAAGGTCAGAGAGGTCCAGTGACTTGCCAAAGTCACACAGTCACGAGTGGTCAGATCCCAGATGAAGCTACTTTTTTTTTTTTTTTTAAAGATTTTATTTATTTTTATTTATTTGACAGAGAGAGATCACAAGTAGACAGAGAGGCAGGCAGAGAGAGAGAGAGGGAAGCAGGCTCCCTGCGGAGCAGAGAGCCCGATGCGGGACTCGATCCCAGGACCCTGAGATCATGACCTGAGCCGAAGGCAGCGGCTTAACCCACTGAGCCACTCAGGCGCCCCCCAGATAAAGCTACTTTTAGGGCTCCCAAGTCTGTCCATGTGATGTTTGGATTCCATTTTATTTCTACTATTTCTTGATAAAAGGTCATCATGTTAGGAGAGTTCTGTCTTCCACCTCCCAAATCTCAAGAACTCTCAGGGAGGAAAGGATTGCTGGAAGGAGGCTCCTGGGGGTCCAGGCTCTGGGGACAGTGTGCTAGACTAGGACTTGGTGGAAAGTGAAAACAGGAACAGCAGACTCTGGGATGAGCAGTAGCGAGGCAGGATGGGGAAACCACTGTGGAGCTGTCTCCAAATGTGCCATTTCTCCAAATATGTCCTGAAGGGTTCAGGGGAAAATAGGAACTTCTTTAAGGGGTATGGGGTATCCCAGGAAGAAGCCAGGCTCTGCTTTGCTTCCAGAAAGCCTGGTTTACCTGAACTCTTGAGCAGAACCAGGCAGCAATGCTTAGTATCTAGGAGAGCACCACCTTTGGAACCCCAACTATCAGGCATCCTCTAGCATGCCAACAATTGCCTTTCCAGAAATACTGTCTCTGGGGAAATGCTTCAGCCTTGGATGCCATGTAGGGCTTGTGTTTGTTTTTGTTACTGCTTCAGCCAAGAAGATTGCGGGGGCGGGTGGAAGGAGCGCAGTATAGATGGCCAAACTGGTAAGAGAAGAGGTTACTCTCCATGAAAAGAGATGCTGTCAAGGCAAGGAGAGACCTTTTGGAAGGGGCAGGAAGGAGGTCTCTAAAGCAATTCAACTCCCTTTTTCCAAGCTGTGCAAGTTCTGGCTTCCAGGAAGGCAGAAGTGAGCCCTTCCAGGAAAAGGTTTCATATGGGCGGCCCCCAAGGCCACAAGGGTTTCTGAGAAACATAGTGGAGGTCATCAATTTAAGTGGTTGTTGCTAGCTGCTAAGGCATGGGGGAGGGCTCTGACCATTCCCTGCAGTCCCCGATTTACCTAGTTGTCTGCTTTCTAGGTTGGGGTCTGCTCTCTGGAACCAATCTGCTCTAAGACACAGAGTCCTGCAAACAGGTACTCTGTCACAGGACCATGTGAGGGACATCGTGAAGGTCACTCTTGCTGTTCTGGGGCTTTGACCACAGAAAGACAATTGAGATGGCTCAGACTTGATGACTACTGATCCTGAGACACGGACATGTGCTCCCAGGCACAGAGAACTTTGACTCACCCTTGAAGGTGCTGCTCTAGGTTATTGTGGGAAGGAAGGAGAGAGTCGGAGGTCCCCACATGACCCCTCCTTTGTCTTGGGCAGAATGGACCCCAGGGTTCTTGCATGCTCAGCAGCACCCAGTGAAGTCTGTTTTAATTTTGAAGAAGAGCATTTAAAACACCTCTTGAATAAAATTCAGAGATTGAAAAATTCAGTTTCAGATATTACTTTAATTCTTATTCTTTCCTTCACCAAGTGGGTCCAAAGGCTCTGAAAACACGTGGAGTCATCTTTGGGGCCAGCTGTCCCTGTCATTTCAGGAGGCTCAGCGGCTCTGCTGCTCCCTGACTCATAGGGGAGTGTGTGGGCGTGTCCACTGGTGTAAACTGAGTTCTGTTAGGAATGGGAACCAGGGTATGTCCGGCTCAGAACCATCCCAAAGGTGTCTGTAGGTGGTTTGCCGTAAGTGACTGCTGACTGAGGGGAGAGAATGAAATCTGAGTGGTGCTTCTCTCTCAAGTTGTTTGCCATGGGGCTGTGTCTCCTCCAAGGGGGCATCTTTTTCTCATTTGCACAAAGGCTGGGTTGGACTGAGTCTGCTCGTGCATCTTTCCAGGTTCTTGGAGTGAGATGGGCTATATAGATGAGGGGCTAAGGGCTAATGATTCCCAGGGAATCCCTGCCTTCCAGGAATGCCTCCTGTCCTGGAGCCTGGCTGTTCGTACTTGTTTCTCCTGCCGTGCCTGCTGCCCACCTCATGTGGCACCATTCCTCCTGCTCACAGGATGTCTACAGTGGGTCTCCAGGCCTTTTGTCCTGGCATCCCTCTTCGTTGCCTCTACCCAGCATTTTGCCAAACCTTTTCTCGTTCCTTCTTTGCTTTCCACACACAAAATAGTATCTTAAATTCGAAACTCAATTTGAGGGGCTCCTGATAAGCTTCCTTGATTAAATACATAGAAGATCAGTTTGCCCTGCGGAGTGGGGATGCTTCTGCACCACATGTCCCTGGGCCTTCAAAACAGATCACACCCACAAGAATTGTTCCTCCTGGCCACCAGGCCCCAGAACAGCTGGGATGCTTTCAGTTCTTTTCTTCGTGAGGAAATTTTTATTTATCCCCAAACACATATTTAGGGATTTAAAATAGAATTTTAGCAATTGAGTTGGGAAGGGCTCAGGAGGACGTAAGGAACCACAGCCCATTTCTCCTTGCCAGGTTCCAGCCTCCAGTGTTAGAGCAAGCCAGCTTCTTCAGAGAGCTCAGCCACTTGCAGGCCCGGCCAGTCAGTAGGGCCTCGGCATAGCCAACCGACCGTCAGAAGTGTCAGGTGCACCGCTGGGGCCAGCGTGCCGCAGACTGGAGCAGCTGGCTCCTGAGGTCCCCGGCCTGTGGCCCTCGAGCCTCCAGCTTCATCCCTGGCGGTTCCCAGCAAGCTAGACAAAGCCTCTTCTTCGCTCCTGATCTCCACTCCCTGGTTCCAGGCTCCGTCCTAGACATTGTTTAGGGCCCAGCTCAAGTGTCAGCCCCTCCAACCCTGACCCCCTCTGCCCCCAGGTGAGGTAGTTACTCGCTGCTGAGCGATTTCCCACAGGGGGCACACCGGCCATCATGCCAAACAGGTGTTTGCCTTCGGGAGATGCACTGTGCCTTATTCATCACTGTCATCCTGGGCGTGTTACATACATGAAAACAGGCATCTTCCCGGCTCTGTTTTGTCTCAAGGGAAATCTGAGCATGAACAGGTGCCTGCTGAGCCGGATCCCCTTCCCTTGCCCCCATTGCCACCCACCCCTGACTTCTGCAAAGCTGAGGGGGAGAGTGTGGAGGGCCTAGTCATCTCGGCCCCGGTACTTGTTGCTTTATCACCTCACAGACTCATTAGGCTCTGGTCATGTGCTAGCCCAGGGCCTACCCCCCCCCCCCCAGGGAGCACCCAGGTCAGCAGGGGAGCATACATGTGAGGGCTCTGTGAGGACACCTATCCCCTCTTTGGCCTCTGTGCCCGTTCACCCCTCATTCTTCTTGAGCAGGTTCCCTTTGGTTTCCCTTCCTTGGAAGGCCCTTCTTCACCTACCCAGTGGGCAGCCACCCGGTGTCTAAGTTCGGCAGGTGCTCTGTAGGTGGGGGCACAGGAGGGTGAAATGGTGGGAGGACCCTTGAGACGATGCCTCTGGGGATGCAGAGGGGCTGACTGGCCAACAACACAGGATTCTCCTTATCACTCTTGTCTTCTCCACATGTATACTGATGGTCTCCACCTCTGGGCTCACCAAGGTCATTCTGACACCTTGCAGCCTGCAGGAAAGGAGCGCTGAGAGGTTTTAGTTTTGTTTCCACTGTTTCTGTGGAAAAAAACAGGTTTTTTTTTCTTGCCAAATATCACATTTTTCCCAATTGAAGGAAAATCAATTTTATTTTGTAATGTGTCTGACTTGCGAAGTTCCATTGCTGACCCATGCTTGGCGGCTTCTCAGAGCTAGTCCTTGATCTCTTTCTTCTGTGCTGAGCAGTAGCCAGTCCTTTCCTGAGCTGAATCGGGGCCATTTGTTTTCATCTCTAAATAAGTAGTGAGTTTGCTTTTAATAATGAAACACAGAAAAGACGGAAGATGACGCATTAATCTTGGATTCTCCTTATTTTATCACCAAGAAAACTGCTGCAGATGGAAAAAGACAGGAGGTCATCGTCTTGGACCCCAAGAGGAGCAATGCCATTAATATTGGTCTGACAGTGCTGCCCCCTCCAAGAACAATTAAGATAGCCATTTTGAATTTTGATGAATATGCCTTAAACAAAGAAGGAATTGAGGTAAGAGAAGTTCTATCAAGCATTATTCGTGTTCTGTTAACGTGTCCCATATGTAAAACATTACTGTGTCCAATATGACTTTCTCCACAGGGTGGCTTGCCATTTTTCTGTTTCAGCCAGACTCTGAACAACATTAAAAATTCTCACATTTTATTTTGTTTTTTAAAGTTCTGGGTCGTGGGGGGAAGCCCCACTTGGCCTGTGAAGTTCAGTGAGCCTCACTCTCTGGTTCGTTTACTGCCTGCCTTCTGACCACGCTTCCACATCAGCTGTGGCAGAAGAGAGGACAACTTTCTGCGGGGGCTGGTGGGGGCTTCTTTCACGTCATTTCCAACCGTATGTGCTGAACGAACAGTTTCACAAATAGGGCTTTCGACGTGTGCTCACATCCTAGTGAATGACTTTGGTTCTCTCTTGGTGTTCATTGGAATATGTAAAGCTAGTTTGTGGGTTGATTAGCTGGAGAAGCCACGCCACCTGCGCCATTAGCTGTTGCTGGAGAGAGAGGGTCACTGGCTGGGACCACATGGCCTGCCAGGCTCGGTGCTCTTCTGCCACACCCCATTCTGTGTCCACCGTGGGCTGCATGTGGCAAGTTAAATCTCCTCTTCTAAAAACGAAGAGTGAGTGGGGCAAGTGGCCCATCACATAGGCTCCTCCGGATGGGCAGTATAGCTTGGGGCTCACTGGGTTGTCGTGGGGATGTGAGGACACTGCTTTGTGATGTTGGGTGACACCCACTCCATCCTTCCTGTTGGCAAGGAGGCCGGGATCCATTTAAAGCCTTCCCATAGTTGGGTTTCATTCATGTGCAGGGTTCTCTGAGGGACTGGAGAATGGGAAGGACCAGTGAAGACTGGCTGCAGAGGGAGAGCAAGCCCCTCAGAGAGGAAGGGCCCAGGACCATGGCGCAAGGCTCGTCCATGGCCCCAAGTGTGGGAAGGAGCATGGGGCCCATGGGACCAAGTGGGTCTGAACCCAGCAGATCAGGCATGCCTCTGTACTTTGGAAAGAAGAGGCCCCCTCAGGAAAAACTATGTTCCCAAAGGCTTATCCCAGGTTAGTAGTGTCCCTTCAAAATCCATGTCCTCCCACAAGCTCAGAATGTGACCTTATTTGGAAATAGGGTCTTGGCAGAGGCAATCAAGATAATGTCACATTCAATTAGGGTTGGTCCTACTGCAGGGACTGATGTCCATATAAGAAGAGGGAAGTTTGGGCAGAGAAACAGAGAGGGGAATGCCATCTTGTGAAGACCAGAACACAGGGACACACTTAGAACAGACTGCCATGCGATGACTGAGTTAGAGATGGGAGTTGATGTGTTTAGAAGCCAAGGGACACCAAGGATCGCCTGCAACTCCAGAAGCTAGGAAGAGATGAGGGGAGCCTTTGGAGAGAACGCTCCCCTGTGGACACCCTGATGTCAGACATGTAGTCTCTCAAACTGAAAGGATTCTGTTGTTTTAACCAAACAGCTTTGTAGTCCTCTGGCAACACTAGAAAACCACTGCGAGGCCTGAACTGCTCAACTCTGAGAAACACACACACACATACACACACCCTGTTCCAGGAGCTGGGCACAAGGAGGAGCATACATCTGCTTTCTGCTTGGAGAGGAAATGG
This sequence comes from Meles meles, assembly GCF_922984935.1. Classification (NCBI taxonomy): domain Eukaryota; kingdom Metazoa; phylum Chordata; class Mammalia; order Carnivora; family Mustelidae; genus Meles; species Meles meles. The sequence continues at coordinate 59,930,745 of NC_060077.1, forward strand.
AGCCCCGAGCCCTGGAGTTCATCCAGGCAGCCAAGCAGGGGAATCTGCCTAGGTGGGCAGCCAAGGAGTGTGAACATGCAGCCGACTGAGGCAGGAGAGAGCCGGTGACAGCAGGCAGGTACAGAGAGGAACACTAAGGCAGCTGCTGGACAGTGAGAAGGCGGCAGGCCAGGCCTCAGTGTGAGGCAGTCCCTCTTTGGGGCCCCCACAGAAGTGAGGAAAGAGAAGAGCATTGGCTGGCCCCTTGGCAGGTGGGAGCCGCCAGCCCGGAAGAACCCAGCGCAGCATGTCTTTCATCAGGATGAGCTACGTGGTAGGGCCAAGCACACGTGCCAGCCGTCCTGTTGACTTAGCAGTGTCCTTTGGAGGCTGCAAAAGCTTCAGATTCATACAAAGAGAGGCTTCAAATGCAGCCAGAGCCAGCCTGATGGAAGGGAAAAATGACCTCTTCCCGTTACAAATATTTCCCCTTCTTGTCATGAGAACTTGAAAGTCTGTCAGGAAAGACTGATTCCTTTGGGTTTTGCCTTTGTTCTTTCCTGAAATATAGCTCTGTGGGTAGGGAAAGTTTCAGATAATAAGTTACTTCGATTTTAGAAGAACGCAAATTACTTTTTTTCCTGAGTGGTTTCCAGTGAGGACCTTTTCGATCCAGGAAGGAGCAATGATAATAACAGTAGTGCCGCTGAGGGCTACGGGAACAACAATGCGGCACTATATGTGACTTCTGTGACTTTCTTCCTGTGGGCCAGGTGCAGGCCAGGTGCTCTACACAGATGCTCATGAGGTACAACTATTAGGTTCTCCATCTTGAAGATGTGGAGAGAGAGTCCCAGTTTCAGTCAGGGCCCAGGCTCATGTGACAAAAAGAACAAGAGGGAATCTGAAAGGTTAGGGAGAAGACTCCCAAGGCCAGCCGTCGGCCTCACAGCGCCACCTACAGGGCTCCCCTGGAGGTAGCCGATGTGCGTAATGGTTACAGCAGGAGGACGCAGCCATAGAACCACTGCTGAACCCTTCTGGGCATTAGTTGTGTCCTGAGTGCTCAGTCAGTGCACCCTACGCACAACACCAGAGGGGGGCGGCACATTTTTTTTTTTTTTTTTTAATCACAGTGTTTATCTAAACGGGGTTCTCAATTGTGTCACTATTGACATTCTGGATTAGATGGTTGTTGTCCCCTATGTCGTAGGATGGTTAGTCCCTGGCCTCCACCCAAAGAGGCCAGTGGTACCTCCCCAGTGGTGACAACCAAATATATTTCCAGCTTTGTCAGAAGTGCCCTGGGGACAAAAATCCCTGTGAGAATATCCAATCTGAAGGCTGCCCATGTGAATCCAGGGGCCATGTCTATTTTTCTTTCTTTCTTTCCTTCTTTCTTTTAGATTTTATGTATTTATTTGAAAGACAGCGAGAACACAAGCAGGAAGGAAGGGGGGAGGGATAGAGGGAGAAGCAGACTCCCTGCTGAGTAGGGAGTCTGGCCAATCAGGGCTCAATCCTAGGACCCTGAGACCATGACCTGAGCCAAAGGCAGTTGCTTAACCGACTGAGCCACCCAGGTGACCCAGGGACCATGTATATTTTTCAGTTCTGGTCTGTCATGCTGAAGAGTCCAGTGGAAACTGGACACACTCATCGGTCACCTGCCACCTCTGGTCATTGAGCTCCCAGACCTGAGTGGGCATAACTGGTCTAGATCCATGTCCTGAGCCACTACCCAGAACTTACTCTCTAGGCTTGTTGTTCAAGAGCTAAGTCAGGACTGAGAAGAGATGGAAGTCATATACTTACAGATCTTTCTTAATAAGATTTCCAGCTAATGCCTGAAGGGCCTTTTGCCAAACAAGCTGTCTGCTTCTTGGATGCAGGCACTGTAGCATGGTACCATGGCTTAATGGGGCCATTTGAAACCTCTGTGTACCAAATGTGATTACGATGGATTAAATTACATCCTGTGGCTTTGCTTAGCAACCCAGTGATATGTATCTGGCTTTGTCACGAAAACCTGAGAGAGTGCTTAACTAACTTCATTAAGGAAGTAATCTTTCGTAAAAGCATTAAACTTTAGAGCACATTTCGGGTCCATCTCTAAGTAGTATTCATGGTATTTTTCCAAATAAAGCATGCTGTCAGCTTATCATAAATGAAGTATTAAGGGTTTTCCTCTTTTTCTCTTGCTTTCCTAACTTCTGTCATAGGTATCTACAGAGGGTAGTACAATTGGTTGGCCCCAAATGATACTCACCTCGACTCACTTTGGTTGCCAGGGCTGCCAGCTTCCTAGGAACCGAAAGTCCCTTTGGTCACATACACAAAACCAGAGCACATTTTCAGGCCGTGTGTGCTGTGTCGCCCCCATTCGAGTGGGCGCTGGACACACGGATGAGCCCAGGCCTAGGAGCCGTGGTCACTCAGCGAGGCCGGGGAACTAGAATGTCCCTGCGGCTGGGTGCCTTAGCCACGCTGGTGGTTCTGCCTTTCTGGCTGAATGGCCACAGGTCATGAAAATGGTGCTGGGAAAGTAGAAGAAGCCCCCTTGGTGGCTCTCCAGCTCTGCCTCAGCTGATCGAGTTGACCTTCAGGCAAAGCACTTGACCTGCGAATTTGATGCGACCATTTCCTCCCCGAATGCCTCACTGAGGAGTCACAAAAATGAAGGAAAAGATAATCAAGATACTTTGAGAAGAAAGGGAAGAAATCCCTGCATGAGAATAAGTGCATGAATAGAGAACCATGGACTCATGAGGTTACGTGGGTTGTGCACAGCCAACCCCAGCTCTAGGACCCCAGCTTTCTGCTGTTGTCTCCAAAATCTCCGGGCTAGATTCTCATCCAGAGCTCTAGCCAGGTCCTGCTCGAAACTCATGGGGCAGAACAGTTCCTCATGATAGTCTTATCTGCAGGTGAATGACATGGCCAACCCCAAAAGCCTTTGGGTTCATAAAAGATGAGACCGCTCTATTTCTCTCTGGACTCAGTTTTGAGATAACCAAGCAAGGTAACTTAGAGCAATGCTGGTGGGACACCGTCTGGGAGAAAGCAAAAGAGGAAAACAAACACGGAGATTATTACATAGTGGTTTTGTTTGATGTCTTTTTCCCTGTGAAACCAAATGGTGATCATAAAGTCATCAGTAAATTCACAGACATGGTAGAAGAACGAATTAAAGGTAACTCTTCCCACTCAGCCCTAGTCAACCTCTCCTTGAAAGGGCCATCGGCTCACCGAAGGTGGCTTCAACCCACCATTTCCCCATCTTACAGCTATTTTTATTGCCAGGGATGTGTTAAAAAAAAATAAAGTGAAATAAACTGACAGATGGCAACCTCATAAATCTTCAGTGGTGAACAAATGGTTTAAATTAGTCAGAGAAGTAAAAAACAAAAGTAAGAGTGTGTGATTACTTTCCCAAAGGAAAGAAACAGCTAAAATCATTGCAGGAAAATGCCTTCTGAGGAAGGGGGGGAAAGGTGTTGACAATTTTCTGTTTTGGAATTCTCGTACATTCTTCAAGCAATTTAAGCAGTAAGAAAATTAAAATACAGATTCAGCTCTTGCTTTGAAGGCTGGTTCAGTTCAGATCCTGGATGTTTTTTAAGGGGTGACATCTGCTCAGATTGTTTTGGTTATTTTTTAACACCATCTGTGTGGACAGGTGGGAGCGAGAGCATTGTTGCCGACTGTGTGCCCGGATGCTCAGATTCCGCCCACACTGTGTTAAGGCCACAGTGAAGGGAATGGTGGCTCCCTTCTGCAGCATCACCGTGACCAAAGCATGGAACACGTGTCTTCAGTGCAGTCTGGCATCACTGGCTTCTAAGAAACTATAGAGATGACCAGCCCTGGGGACTCTCGGCAGACCCAGGATGCCAGACACCCCACCCAGACAGATCCCAAATCAGTCACATGAATGTTTGCATGGATTAGGCTGTCTTGTTCAGTTTTTTAATTTTATTTTGAATTTTTGCATTAACATAAAGGCAAATTGAGTTGTTTTGGTTCTAGGACTTTTAAAGTCTATAAAATCACGTAGTGACCACTATAGTCAGGATTCAGATCCATCCTGTGTCCCAGAATAGGTCTTATGCTAGCTCTTTCTAGTCATACCCATTCACCCACCTGTAGCCTCTGGTGACCATTGATCTCTTCCTTGCCTATGGTTTTGTCTTTTCGAGAATGTCACATAAATGGAACCATGCAGTGTAACCTTTTGAGAGCGGCTGCTTTCACTTAGCATAATGGATGATTTGAGATTCATCCAAGTTGTTCTGTGTAGCTAGAGTTGGTCCTTTTTGTATCGCTGAGCACCTCTGCATTACAAGGATGTACCATGGTTAGTCTGTTCATCTGTCCAAGGATCATGTAGCTTGACCTGGTTTTTGGCACTTGTGAATAAAGCTGCTACAGACACATACAGGTTTTTATGTGAACATTAGTTTTCATTGTTGTGGGGTCAACAGCTACAAATGGAATTGCTGGGTCATATGGTAAATCTGTGCTTAACGGGTTTGAGGAACTATAGTTTAGTCTCTGTTCTCTTCACAGTGTCTTTCACAGAGGAAAAGGTTTTTTATCTTGGTTGAAGTTCAATTTCTAAACCTATTCATTTTTGCCATCGTGTCTAAGAGTTCATTGCCTTAACATGGGTCACAAAAATTTCCTTCTGTGTTTCCTTTTAAAAGTTTTGTAGTGTGACCTTTGACTTTAAGATCTGTGATCCCTTTTTAGTTAATTTATGTGTAATGTTTAAGGTTTAAGATTCAATTTTTTTTCTTTTTTTTACATATAGATTCCAGTTCCAACACCACTTGTTAAAAATACTATCCTTTCTCTAGTGAACTGTCTTTGTACACTGGGCTGTATTTGTGTCTTCTCTTTCCAGACTCCCTGTATTGACCCACTGATCCGTGTGTGTTTCCCATGCCTGTATCACACTGTCTTGTTCCTGTAGCTGTTTAGTAGACCTTACCCATTTCCAAATGTTTTTGGTTCATCCGTTTTGCCGTATAACTTTTTATTTTAATAAGAAATGTGAATCTTTTTTTTTTAATTTAAAGACTTTATTTCTTTGACAGATAGAGAACATAAGTAGGCAGAGAGACAGGCGGGGGGGCGGGGAAGCAGGCTCCCCGCTGAGCAGAGAACCTGACGTGGGGCTCGATCCCAGGATCCTGAGATCATGACCCGAGCCGAAGACAGAGGCTTTAACCCATGGAGCCACCCAGGTGCCCTGCCATATAACTTTTTAGAACCAGCTTGTCTATATCCATGAAAAATCCATGATGGTGTTTCTATTGGAATTTAGTTAGATTTATAGATCAGTTTAGGGAAAATTAATCTTGAATATATTGAACCTTTCAATCTGGGAGCACCGTATACATCCAATTTATTTAGGTTGTCTCTGATCGCTTTCACAAGCATTTTTACTTTCCAGCATACAGATCCTGCATATGATTGGTTAGATTTATTCTTAAATATTTTATTATAAGTAGTACTTTTTTTAAAATTTCAGTTTGTAACTGTTTACTATCAATATAGAAATAAAATGGTTTTAATGTATTAACGTTAAATCATATGATATTGTTAAACTCAGTTTTACAAATTTTTTGTAGATTCCTCAAAATTTTTTACATAGACAATTATTCTGTCTATAATAGACATAGTTTTGCTTTTTCCTTTCTGATTTATAAGTCTTTTTTAAGTTTTATAAACCCTGTCCTGTTCCTGCTTCCCTCTCACTCTCTCTGCCTACTTTAAAGAAATTTACTTTAAGGAAAGAGATAAAGAGAGCATTTTAAAGTAAATGAATATGAATTTAGAGTCTACCTGATAACCTTTTTTTTCTACAGTATTTGGTTTATACTGATGACAGAGTCTCTTTACTACCTGTTTGGAAAATCACAGTATGATTTCGGCAACATCAGAGGGCTGGGACAGGGTCCATCACTAAGAATATACTACATTGTCCCATCTTTCCAGAAAATTCTAACTATGATTCCCACCGAGGAAGAGAAGCAGAAGATCCAGGAAGCGCAGCTGGCCAACCCTGACGTGCCACTGGGCAGTGCGGAGCAGTTCCTCCTCACGCTCTCCTCCATCAATGAGCTCTCAGCTCGGCTCCACCTCTGGGCATTCAAAATGGATTACGAAACAACAGAAAAGGTACACACTTAAGAAGGGAGTTAGCCAACCCTCACCCGCAGTGTTGAGAAAGTCAGTTTTTTATTGGTGACGGTAGTGAAGTATCATTCTTGAGTGAGGGTTTGAAGGGCAAGTTGAAGATAATGAGGTTGTAGCTACACTAAGTGATTGGTCATGGCAGTGAGATCTTTTTCTCCAGGGGCTGCCTGGCCCCTTCTGGCACCCTTGCTTGAGAGTCCCAGATGACTGGTTAAGAAAAAATTAAATTTTCTGACTGTTTAACTCATTGTAATAATTTGGAAAATGTAGAAATGCACTAAATAGAAAGGGACTTCTAGTCCTTCCACCTGATGACAGTCACCTACAGTGCCATTGACTGTGGCAACTGGCCTGGCAGAGTCACGTTGAGAGAGTATCTCTGTAGGAAGTTGAGGGCAAACCACTCTAAGAGGTTGAGAGGGGACTAGAAGGAAAGGGACCTTAACAGTGACGGCATGGGAAGACTCATCTGAGTGAGCAGTGTGGAAGGAGCTGTGTCTTCTAGACTGGGGAAATGGGAGTATTTTTACAGGCTGAGCAGAAGGAAGCAGTAGAGAGGAAAGAGTTGGAAGGTGAGCTGGAATGAGCTTAATTGAGAGGAAGTGCCCAAAGGGGACAGATCAAAAGCATAAGAGAGCCTATGGGATCTCCAGCCTCTGGCAAAGGAGGCGGCAGGGTTTATCCTAAGGACCAGATAGGTGGCAGTGGGTGTAGGTGTAGGGGCATCAAGAGAGAACCATGGTGTTTGAATTCATTCAGAAATCAAGTGAGGAGGAAGAGATATAGGACTGCTGAGGTGACTTGATGTGATGTGGTCTCAATACCATTGTGGAAGTCTGAGAGAGTGGGAGTTATGAAGGCAGTAGCAGAAATGAGGTTGGCAGTCTTCTAGAAAGTAACCAGGGCTAAGAGGTGGCCAGCCACAGAGTGCCCACAGGGGAGGTTGGGAAACCTGACGGGTCCAGGGACAGTGAGGGACAGTTCCTGGTGACATCTGCCTAGAAGAGGAAAGTGAAGAGGAAGACTGGTCCAAATGCTGAAGGTACATGTGAAGGAAGTAGAGAAGCGGGGAGAGTGGTCTAAGGGTCCTGCCTGAGCTTGGCAGATGGGCAGGAACAGGGGAAGACTTGTCACCCCAGCACAGGTGGCCATATGTTCCCATTTGGTCTCCACTCAGGAGACTTTGAGACCTAGACTGCCCTGCTGCCTCTTGGCACTTTTCCATACCTACGAGAATGGGCCCGCCACATGGGACTGCCTTACACCAAGGAGAACTCCACTGTGGTTACCCTGTACAAAAGTTAAAAAGGATAAAGTAAAGCCAAAATGTGCATTCTTTATCATCACCTTGTAACTTTTTGTGATTGAAAGGAAGTGGCAGAACCACTTTTGGATCTGAAGGAAGGAATAGACCAACTGGAGAACAATAAAACCTTGGGCTTTATCCTGTCTACTCTCTTAGCCATTGGGAACTTTCTAAACGGAACTAATGTAAGTGTCTTATATCCCTTATTGTCCTACCTCCCTTGTCATAAAATCCCTGCCCTTCATTTGCTGAGGGAGGTTGTACCTCTGGTCCTCCAAAGCACAAATGAAGCAACTTTTGTATTTTCTTTCTGGAAAATCTAGAAGGAATTTTGTCCTTAACTTATCGTGGCCTATTTATTTGAGTCTGTGTCTTGAAACTAAATAAGAAAATTTAGAAAAGTAAGCACCCTGTTCCTTATGAAGCTTGGCTACTCTCAGAACTGACATTGGAAAGAATTTCTTCCACCTCCCTCCCCCATTTTTTCCTAAACTTATCACTCAAGTATTTGTACTTAGGCACATTATAAACCAACTTTAAAAAAAAAAATGGCCTGTCTTTGGTCAAGAAGTAGAAAAGTAGAGGACAGAGAGAGAAAGAAGTTGTAGATACCCAGATGGGGAGACCCAGCCCCACAGCTCCCTGACTTAGGGGTAGAGGCCTGGGACAGCTCGTGGCTGATGGCTGTGGTGGGAAAGGGCTGGAGGCTTATTTCACACTCAGTTGTGGCTTGTCTATACGTGATCTGAGCATGTGGCCTGAGAAGTTCTGGTCACAGAGGAACTAAATATTAGGGCACCCCCAACAGGGCATTGATTCTAGCCATTTGCGCCTTTCTGTATAAAACTTATTCTTGTCCTTTATCTAATGTTTACCACACAGGCCAAAGCGTTTGAGTTAAGCTACCTCGAGAAGGTTCCAGAAGTCAAAGACACCGTGCACAAGCAGTCACTTCTCCACCACGTGTGCACCATGGTGGTGGAAAACTTCCCAGACAGCTCTGATCTGTATTCCGAGATCGGAGCCGTCACCAGGTCAGCCAAGGTACGTCCGTGGGCAGAGAGGAGCGGGCCGTGCCTTTCCCTCAGCTGTTGGATCTTTGTCAGTCGTCTCTGAGGAGCACAGACTCTATTAAGCAAAAACGTCCAAGGGCAGCCGCTGCTCTAGGGTTTGTGGCTATGACTTGTCTGATGTCGTTCCCAGTGGACTTTTAAGATCCTTTTGCCATCTCCGGGTGTCTGTCAGATTCTTTTTATTTTTTTATTTTTTTTATTTTTATTTTTTTAAAGATTTTATTTAGTCATTTGACAGAAAGAGATCACAAGTAGACAGAGAAGCAGGCAGAGAGAGAGAGAGAGGGAAGCAGGCTCCCCGCTGAGCAGAGAGCCTATGCGGGACTCGATCCCAGGACCCTGAGATCATGACCTGAGCCGAAGGCAGAGGCTTTAACCCACTGAGCCACCCAGGCGCCCCTGTCTGTCAGATTCTTTCCTGAGGTATGTGAGGCAGGTCTGCCGTCCCGGTCCCAGGTCCTGCACCCGCTCTGGAGCAGTGTTCCTCTCCAGGCCTGGATTCTCCCGAGCATGGAAACTTCTCCACTGGCGTTTGGTGGGCACAAATGTCACAACAATGCAGTTTGGCTCCTCCTCAGAATTCCATAGGACCCTGCGGTGAGGCATGGAGTCAGCAAACGGAGGGCACCTGGCCTTTTCTGCGCACCCATAGATTGGCTGGCTCTTCCTATGATCTTACACAGAGGGACCAGTTGACAGGGCTGTAAACTGTATGCAGTTCTGGCCCCCGGCTGCAGACTCTTACACTGAGTGCACAGTTAAAATCTTCCTGAACTTGTGGTTTATTAGAACAGAGACAGTGGCACTAGCAGGACACCCAGCTTCCCCACTTGCAGGAGCATCACTGAGGCTGAACTACCCTCGGGGAGTCCCCAGCACAGCAGGGCTGGACGATGAGAGGGTCTCAGGAGCAGCAGGAGACGCTGGGGGAAGAGCTGAATAGGGCAACAGGGGTCAAGTCAGTGTGAGGGAAACTCCTGGAAGCCCAGCCTGGGCAGGTCGAGGAGCTTAAAGCAGATGACCTTTAGCTCTGGGACACTCTGGACCCTTGTAGAAGAACAGGAAAGAGAGTAGTGGGCAGTGGGGAAGGGGCCTTGTCGGAGTCTCCTTCATGGAACTCAATCTTGCCACTTTCTCCCACAGAACTGGCTTGTGGGGCCACAGGGGCTGGGACCCTTCTTTACCGCCCTTGGGAGCAACAGGCAGGCAGCTGCCAGTTGCAGCAAGCAGGGGGCCCTGGGCCAGCCTGACAGTGGGCCTGCCTTGTGGCAGAAGGAGGCATGGCCGGCCGGCAATCCCCCAGCTGTAAGAGCTGACCACAGGCTTCTGAGAACACGGACTCCTTTACTTCCCAGCACCCTTCCTGTGTTTACTCTGTGCCAGGCACTGTTCTGAAGTCTTTTCAAACAGCACGTCAGGATCCTAACCAAGACGAGAGGCCCCTCTGCGTGTCACAGCTGGGGGACCTCCAATGGCTGCTCTGACACCCACTGTGAGCACCTTCCCAGAAGGCAGTTTGTTAGGAATACCTCCCTCTGAGACAGGGTCTGCTGCGAGGCTAGAGTCATCATTGTCCTGTTTCCCGACCCACACTGAACAAGTCCGTTCCTTAGTCGTCTGTGGTCCTTTGTTCTTCCCCGGGGCCGCCTTCTAGGTGGAGGCCGCCTAGGACTAAAGTAGCCTGACCGAGGAGTCTGGCCCCCAGGCTGGCCCCCAGTGACAGCACCCACCCCCACCCGACCCCTAGGATCAGACCTTTCCCAAAGGGTGTTCAGTTTTTAGTTAAGTAATAATGAAACAACGTAGCCTTATGCCAAGATTGGCTACACAAGCCACAAGTGTGGGTCAATTTTCTCGACTAACTGTGGCAGTTGTTAAAGATGACTATTGACTCAGCTCCTTGTGACTTGCAAGAGGGCATCTACGGCTTCTCAACCTTTCCTCCCAAAGCTTTTTGGGGTATTGAGGGGTCCTTCTGTGTAGATGGGCACCAGATAAGCCTCAGGAAGCCCTGACCCTCTGTGCCTTCACTCCATCCCCTGGTATGTCACTTGTGGGGCTTAGCACTGCCGCCGCCAAGAGCCAGGTTGCTCTGGCGTGGGTGGGATAACCGCGTCCCTGAGCTGTCCCACAGTGTCCCAGTCTGACTTGATAAGGTAGGACCTTGCTTCAGAGCACAGCTCGTGGTTCTTCCCACACACAAAAGCGGCCCCTGTGGATCTGTTCTCAGGCAAGTACTTCCTTCTCTAAGATGGCGGCCAGGCCAACTCTGTTCCTGGGGTGGGATTTTTTAGGGGCAAATCAAGGCTCACAGTGTGCTGGTTGAGAGCTTGGACTTGAGCCAGAGAGATTTGGGTTCAGATCCCAGTTCCACTGCTTAGAGCTGTGTGGTCTCTCACAAGAGACTTCACCGCTCTGTGCATCCGTTTGTCTCCTCCCAAGTGGAACCAGGAAGAGAACCCGAGGTCAGGGACTAATTGTGAAGACTCAGGTCGCCTGTGCCCATGGCCTCCGGCCAGGCAGCAGCTGGGGGAGGCCGCCTTCCAACCCCCGTCCAGAGAAGCTACATGAAGCTCCGCCCTCAAAGTGCTCTTCACCAGAAGCCTCCCCACCTGGCTTCTGCTGGCAGTGGGTCAGTTTCTTCTGCCCCAACCTTAAGGGCTCATGGTAGACAATCCTCCCCAGAAAACCATCTCTTGGGGCGCCTGGGTGGCTCAGTGGGTTAAGCTGCTGCCTTCAGCTCAGGTCATGATCTCAGGGTCCTGGGATCAAGTCCCACATCAGGCTCTCCGCTCAGCAGGGAGCCTGCTTCCCTCTCTCTCTCTCTGCCTGCCTCTCTATCTGCTTGTGATCTCTTTCTGTCAAATAAATAAATAAAATCTTAAAAAAAAAAAAAAAGAAAAAGAAAAACCATCTCTTACTGGGCGTCTGAGGCTGCTCTGTGCCCACTGCCTCGCTGGCCGAACGTCACCTGGTTAGGTGGGGTGCTGCTTCTCGGTGCCTGTCTGAGCGGAACTGAGCTTTTTTTATGGTGTCTCAGGGAGCTGCCAGGTGCAAATGAGGACAGAGCCAAAGAGTTAGGATTAGACGTCTTACAATTGGCTTAAAATCTCCTAGACGTTACTTGTTAGTCCCAGGTCATCTGGTCTTTTCTAGACTGAACTATTGAGTTCTTTTCTGAATCTCCATTTTTTCCCCCTCTTGGCTGAACACTTAATCTTTTTTTTTCTCAGCTCTACTACATCTTAGGAAAGTGAAGCTTTTTCTACTCTGGACCCAGAATTCCTCTGGTCTCAGGAAAATCATTTTTCTCGGAGTCACACGAACCCCCTGCTTACCTGAATCCTGGGGCTCTGCCTAAACTTGCATTCTGTTTCTGGCTCTTCAGCACCTAAGAAACCCAGGACTTGTGATGTCTTGCCTGGCCCTCAGGGCATCCCTTGTGCTCAGCTTGGCTTCATCCCCTCTGGTGATAGATCCTTCTACCTTCCTTGACTTGATCCCCTCCATTGTCTCGTGGAGGGCAGGACCACTCAGATCCAGGCTCACTTTTTTTTTTTTAATTTCTTTTCAGTGTACAGAATTCATTGTTTATGCACCACATCCAGTGCTCCATGCAATACGTGCCCTCCTTAATACTCACCACCAGGCTCACCCAAGTTCCCACCCCCACCCCTTCAAAACCCTCAGGTTGTTTTTCAGAGTCCATAGTCTCTCATGGTTCATTTTCCCCTCCAATTTCCCTCAACTCCTTTCTCCTCTCCATCTCCTCATGTCCTCCGTGTTATTTCTTATGCTCCACAAATAAGTGAAACCATATGATAATTGACTCTCTCTCTGCTTGATTTATTTCACTCAGCATAATCTCTTCCAGTCCCATCCACGTTGATTCAAAAGTTGGGTATTCATCCTTTCTGATGGAGACATAATACTCCGTAGTGTATATGGACCATATCTTCCTTATCGATTCATCCATTGAAGGGCATCTTGGTTCTTTCCACAGTTTGGCGAATATGGCCATTGCTGCTAGGAACACTGGGGTGCATATGACCCTTCTTTTCACTACATCTGTATCTTTGGGGTAAATACCCAGTAGTGCAATTACAGGGTCATAGGGAAGCTCTATTTTTAATTTCTTAAGGAATCTCCACACTGTTCTCCAAATTGGCTACACCAACTTGCATTCCCATCAACATGTAAGAGGGTTCCCCTTTCTCCACATCCTCCAACACACATTATTTCCTGTCTGGTTAATTTTGGCCATTCTAACTGGTGTAAGGTGGTATCTCAGTGTGGTTTTGATTTGAATCTCCCTGATGGCTAGTGATGAAAGGCAAAGGAAACAAAAGCAAAAATGAATTTTTGAGACATCATCAAGATCAAAAGCTCCTGCACAGCAAAGGAAACAGTTAACAAAACAAAGAGGCAACCCACGGAATGGGAGAAGATATTTGCAAATGACAGTATAGAAAGAAGACTGATATCCAGGATCTATAAAGAACTTCTCAAGCTCAGCACACACAAAACAGATAATCATGTCAAGAAATGGGCAGAAGACATGAACAGACACTTCTCCAAAGAAGACATACAAATGGCTATCCAGGCTTACTCTTAACCTCTGTCGTCTAAGCAATGGCAGCTCATCTCCATGCATCTGCTTTCTCCTTCTGACCTTGATTTGCCCAGCATTCCTCTTCTCCCACCATGTCCCACTGTGCTTCGACTTCTCTGTCCTCAGTCTCCTCCCTAAAGCTCACCATTTTATGTGTTTCTGCCTCCTCTCCTTGCCTTCTCAGTTTCTTTCCCCGGTCCCACAGCTGTCTGTATTAAATGTTCTCGAGTGCATTTTTTTCTATGACAAACTCTTTGATTCACATAATTTCTAGTCTAGAAATTCAGTAAAAGCCTTACTTTAGAAAGCCTCAGCTCGGGCTACCTCAGTTAATCCAGACGTCCTCACTTCCCTGAAGAGCACAGCAGGGGCCGCGTCACATCTGTTCTTTGCACACACGGCTTGCATCTGCCAGCAAGACCTCTCTCTCTCTCTCTTTCTCATGCACATGCACACGCATGCCTGCATGCCCGCTGGGTTCTGTACCTCCTCAGTGTTTGGTCTGTACACCTGTCTGTACAGCGAGTCTCCTTGTGTGAGATCAGCTTAGTCTCATTCAACATCCATCTCTGCATTCTCAGCACCTGGCATAGGAACCGACACACACTGGTTTCTCCACGGGCGTGGGTCGAATAAATGAATGGGGGGGGGAAATAAAATTTGTCACACAGTGTAAAAGAGATCACTGTGAAGAGACGCTGTCTGCCCCTGAACAGACCGTCTCCCCATATCAGAACTGCCCTGTATGACTGGTATGTTCCTATAACCCTCAGTGAAAAAAATCATCTCTTAAGAACAGGAGTGCTCTGAGAAATTTTATGAGACATATGCTCAGTTCATCTTGTACCAGAGTTCCTTGATACCATGTTTTAATTTATAGTTCCCAAAGACTTTCCTAAGATTTCTTTCCAAATATTAGGGTGGGGGGATGGAGAAAAGAGTGATATTTGCACTGGGTTCATTTGGAGAATAGTTTTATCACTAGATAATTTGATGTCAAGATAATGACAGATACACATGTGGGTAATTTTTAAGCCCTCAACATGTTTGCATTGCAAGATGTAAATTTGGTTTTGATGTTTATTTCTCCCTAGAGGCAGTTGAGTTTCCTGGTTCAGGTTGGTGTCCAGCGGTTTGAGCCCGTTTGCCATTGTTCTTCCTCTGATTTTCAGGTTGACTTTGATCAACTTCAGGATAATTTGTGTCAGATGGAGAGAAGATGCAAAGCTTCATGGGATCACCTCAAGGCAATTGCAAAACATGAAATGAAACCAGTTTTAAAACAGCGAATGTCAGAGTTCCTAAAAGACTGTGCAGAGCGGATTATAATTTTAAAGATTGTCCACCGAAGAATAATTAACAGGTGAGTGGGTGAAGGAACCAGTGGTAATACCTGTATACAGTGGCATGTTAAAAATGGTCTACAAACCACATCTGAAGGTTACGTTTACAAAAGTTGTACTGTAAATTCACAGAAAATACACCTTCGCACAGGTTTGTTTCAGGGGTATTTTTCTTACAAACACCCCCCAATAATAGAATGTCATTGGATTTTGAGGTTGCAAGCAATCTCAGAGTTAGTGTGATCCAAAAATCCCGTTTAATCTGGAATCGCCTCTCTCAGATCTTTTTTTTTTTTTAAGATTTCATTTATTTATTTGACAAAGACACAGCGAGAGAGGGAACACAAGCAGGGGGAGCGGGAGAGGGAGAAGGTGGCCTCCCGTAGAGCAGGGAGCCCGATGCGGGGCTTGATCCCAGGACCCTGGGATCATGACCTGAGCCGAAGGCCTGAGCCACCCAGGCACCCCGCCTCTCTGAGACCTGACCAGTAGAGCCTGTATGTCTACATCTGTTTGAACAGGTCTGCGTGCACACAGCCTGTGTCCTTGCAGAGCCGTTTGACTTGTTGTCAGTAAAACTCCTTTATGATCTGCAGTGTTCCCTCCAAGACCTCCCGCCTGCTGTGGCCTGCCTGGGTGAGGCCTGGGCCCACCACCTGTGTCACCCTCTGGGCAACCGCCCTTAGAGTCACGGGACCCAAGAGGCCCCTGGGAGATGCGCAGGGCTGTAGGAGGCCTTGCCTGCCTGCAAGGAGGCTGGCTGGGGTCCAGGCCTTCTCCACGGCTGTCCAGGGCTGGCTCACCTGTAAGCAGGAGCAGCACCCAGACCCAATCCTGGGTCTTCTGACTTCCTGGGCAGGCTGGTTCTGACCACACACCACCACTCTCTTCTGGGTGATATCAGAGTATGGTTGTAGGATCCTCGGCCTGGTCCTCGGGGTCCATCTGCTCTGTCCTGGGCCTTACTAAGTAGATGGGTCTGTCCCCAGACCTTCAGGCTGTGGTCCACCCAGAGAAGGTGCTCTGGTGACAGGCCTTCGGAGACAGGCCTCTTCGTGGTTCTGTGAAGGGAGCCCACCCCTTCGGCCCTTTCCAGGAGACCTGCTGCCCCTTGAGTGCATTCCTAGGCCCATGTCCGAGCACTTGATTATTTTTTTAAACAGATGGGCAGTATTTTCTTTTATCCTTATCAGTGTTGTGTTTTTTAAAAATAACTTTTTATCTCTTCCCTTCCCTCCCACCCTCCCACCCTCCTTTAACCTTCTTTTTTCATTCCTTCCTTCACCCTCTTTGAACCCATCGGCACTTTAACAACGTAATTGTCTTGTCTGCCTGAGAGCTCTTACCCACCTTCACTGCTTCGGTAACTGTACACCTCCTGGGTTTTGATCCAGACTATTGCAGGGCGGAGAAGGTAGTGGCAGTCTTTAGATGTTAGCCAGAGCAAGAGTAGGGAGGAGAATCTTCCCTCCAGGTCGACCACAGTCCACTACTCAGTACTTCAGGAATTCAGTTGTAAACCCCTTTCACTGCACTCCACCTTGACCTTACAGGGCCCCCTGGGGTGGAGGGACTGATCAGAGACTTCTCAGTGAAGTCAAAGTACACTGTGCTTTTAACTAGTTTAAAAAGTGGAGTCTGGGAATGTGAGCGGCTCTGGCCCTCCATGCTTAGTAGGACATGAGCAATTTCCAACTTAAAACTGCTCGAATAAACAAATAGTTTCCACTTGGAATGTTATGAAACTGGAGCAATTTTCTGAAGGCCTTGTAAAACTGTTAGGCCTGATCACATTAGCCATTTTATCCCAGACAGGTAAAAACCCATCTTGGTGATGCAGTTGTTCCTTAAGCTATAGGCATCTGTGTGTGTTTTCATGTGTGTCTCGTGTGTGTGTGTGTGTGTGTGTGTGTGTGTGTGTGTGTGTATAAAATGCACATAATGATTGCTCTGATTGTCCCATTCTCCCTGGTAAGCTGGTCACCCAAATGACGGTTGCTCTTGCATGACCTAGGTCCCTTTCTCCTCACTGGTGCCCGTCCCACTGGGGATGGGCAGCACGAACTGGGAATCATGCGTGTAAAAGAGGCATGGGTCCAGGTAGTCGCCAAGCCAAGACACCAAACCATAGCACCCTGGCTTCAGATGAAGTTGTTAGCAGGAACACCATACGCAGAAGCGATGAAAGTAGGATTATTTTGTTGAAATGGCCATGGAGGCCCGAGAGCCCGGGAGGCTGTCCTTCCTCTCTCCCTCCCCAACGACCAGCATTTCCAAGGAGCATTGCCTGTGACTGCTGTGGTCTAACATGTTCCCTTTACACGCTGGACAGCTGAGACCCAGAGAGGAGTAAAACCCTAGTCGAGGTGGGTACAGGTAGAATCCTTTGCGGTGTGCAGATGAGCCTAAACAGAGGACTTCAGAGCAGGAAGTTGGAAGCCGCTAGGCCTTTATCTTTTTTCCTCACCTGCAAGTGTGAGAGTTATTTTGTTATCTGTGTAATTAGGAATTCATGCAACAGGGCACTTTTTGAAAGATGCTGATGTTTCACAGACACGGCTCAGAGGTTCTCAGTGTGTGAAGGTTATCTGGCTCCTGGGGGTGAGCTCAGACCTTCACAGGCAGCAGAACTGCGGATCTGTTCTCATGACACTCAGATATGCAGAGAAAATAACTTTGGCTTCCCTCACCGTCCAGTCCGGCTCCTTAATGACCCACTGCCTGACAGGTCTGCCGACCCAGCCAGCAGTGTAAACAGCTAAACTTTTCGTCTCCTGAATGTTTGGTATTCAGGAGTTCAACTCGTCCCTGCTACCCCTCTCAAAGTTGGCCTTGGGGAAGAACAGAGATTTCTAGTGCTCAGTGGGGAAGAAGGGGAGATAGGTTCCCAGATGGAGCCATCTGGAACCTCACGGGCCTCGCGTGAGGACAGGATAGGCCCACTTCTGCTGGCACGCCCTGCTGTGATTGACAGCTGAAGGGACAAGTCGTTGGGTCTCCCCTCTCTCTGCTCCACTCATCCCCTCACACCCTTCAGGCTCTCTGCTCACACCCTCTGTGTTCCCTAGGGTCTGCTGTACACCACACGGGATCCCATGAGGGCTGTGGAGTCTGGCCAGACCCTCCTGTTTCCTCACCTTACCACGCTGCTGTTTGCACTCTGCCAGGCGTGTTCTGTTTGGGTCTGGAACTCTCTGTCTTGCACAGGGACCTCCTGATAGGACAGAAATCCCTCTTGGCCTCAGCGCACCGTAGCCTGTCAACAGACCTCTCTCTGCTCCAGGTTCTCCTTGGAGAGCAATGAGAACCCATATCTAGCCACCCACCTTCCCTGCTCCCCTTGGTCGTGGAGTGAAAGCAGCTGGCGCTCCCACCTCCCCTTCCTGTCTGGCCCTCCCTTAGTTATTCCACTGGGTCTCCTCTTGGTAAAGTGGCAGATAAAGGAACTTAGACAATCAGCTTTCAAAAACCATTGCATGGCTAAGAAGATCTCATTCTGCAAGGCTGAATGTGCATATTCCCCTTTCTTCTCACGCTGCCCCGTCTGCAGCAGCCTCGCATGCCCGTAGACTCACTCGTTGGGCTGAGTTACACACACGATGACGGGCACTGGAGGCCGGGGGCCCCTGGACGAGGCCTTCGGAGAACTCAGCAAGGGGCTGGCACTGCAGGGGGAGAGATGGGGAGACAAGTGACACCCACACTGGCTGGTACCTCCGAATCCGCCCCTCCCCTTCCTGGGCCAGACCCCATAATCATTGGCACACTTGAGGAAAAGAGTGGACGGCAGAACAGAGCAAAGAGACTGAGGGATCATCCCCTTGGTTTTTCTTGCATGCGCTATCCTATGCTAATGCATCATAGATCCTGTCTGCCCTCTCTGGTGTCAGGTAGGAGTAAGAGCCAGGAAGAACGATTAAGAGTGTCATCAACACAGGGAGTGACAAAGTGCTGTTTTATAAAACAGATCAGGCTTCTCTGTGGAGGGGATGGTTGGGCAGAATCTTGTAGGATGAGAGACAGGAAACAGCTGGGACTAGACACCTTTCAGAGCCTGTGGTCCTGCCGATGGAACGGCCTCCCTGCCCCTCCTACTGCAGGCTTTCAGCCATCTCAGTGTCTCTGTAGGATCCCCACACACCAGCCCTAGGGCCTGAGGCTTCTTAAGGAATCTTGAGTCCATTGCGGCTGGGTTTGGTCGAGAGGAGAGAGGAAGTAGGGCCACTTGTGCGGTACCTTGTACGGATGGACCACGTTTCATTAACCCGTTCACTTGTTGGACATTTGGATCATCTTTACTTTTTGGCTGTTATGATTATTGCTGTAGGAACATTTCTATAGAGGTTTTGTGTGGTCATGCATCTTCTTTTCTTTGGGGTATATACGTAGGAGCAAAATTGCTAGGTCATAGGGTAACCCTGTGTTTAACTTTTTAAGAACTGCCAGATTTTTCCATAGCAGCTGAACCATTTTATGTCTCTGCCTGCTGCATTATGAGGGCTCCAGTCTCTCTGAGTCCTCACCCACTCTTGTTACTGTCTGTAGTTTTGATTTTCATTCTCCTAGTGATATGAAACAACTTTTCATGCACTTACTGGCTATTCGTGTATCTTTTTTGGAGACATGTCTGTTCACATCCTTTGTCCATATTTCTTTTTTGTCTTTTCAATGTTGGTTGTAATATTTCTATATATTTTCTGGATATAAATCTCTTACCAGATACATGATTTGCAAGTTCTCTCCCATTCTGTGGGTTGTTTTTCACTCATTATGGTCTTTTGAGACACCAAAGTGTTTAATTTTGATGAAGTCAGGTTTATCTATTTTTTATTTGGTTGCTGATAGTTTTGGTGGCCATATAAGAACAAAATCATTGGGTAATCCAAAGTCATGAAAACTTACAGTCTTTGTTCCTCTAAGAGCCTTATAGTTCTAGCTAAATTTTATGACTTTAAACAGCATTTTTGGGGGCACCTGGGTGGCTCAGTGGGTTAAAGCCTCTGCCTTTGGCTCAGGTCATGATCCGAGGGTCCTGGAATCGAGCCCCGCATCAGGTTTTCTGCTCTACGGGGAGCCTGCTCCCTCCTCTCTCTCTCTCTGCCTGCCTCTCTGCCTACTTGTGATCTCTGTCTGTCAAATAAATAAATAAAATCTTTAAAAAAAATTTAAAAAAATAAACAGCATTTTTTCAGCCCCTTTAATTACAAGTTGTCTGTTTTACTTTATTATTCTTCACATAAAGAATAAGCCCATTTCCCTCACTTCAAAACAAAACCCCTATTCATACTGTACAAATTAGAATGATCAAAAACAAAAGTAGTTGTCCACAACTAATGGTATCATTTATATAAGACTGTTTGGTCTACATACTAATGTCCCTCTGTCTCCTAGTATCTTCTTTCTCATTTCCTGATAACTAAAGATGGTGTACATGTTTACTTATTTAATTTCTTTTACAAAGCGTTTGTCAAAAAAAATCCAATAGTTTTTTAATTTATAAAGTTAAATAGCTCAAATTTATTTTGGGCTGCTTATGTGGTGTTTTTTAATGAAATTAAGATTGTATGTGGGGTGCCTGAGTGGCTCAGTCAGTTAAGCATCAGACTCTTGATTTCAGCTCAGGTCATATCCCAGGGTCATGAGACCCAGCCCTATGTTGAGCTCCACAGCCGGCATGGAGCCTGCTTAGCATTTTCTCTCTCTCTCCCTTTCTCTCTGTCCTGCACCCTCCCCCACTCATTTGTGCACACTCTCAAAAAAAGAAAAGAAAAAAAGAAAAGGGATTGTATGTAATACCATGAGAAAATATTTCAGAGTATTTACTCACAGAAAACTTAATCAGCATTTTTACAAACCATCCATTAACAGCTCATGTGATTGGGTTTATTCCGATAATCATTACAGCAGATTCTCAAGGAATTGCTAAGCTGTATTTCCTTATTCCGTATTCAGCTCTTACATAATCTAGAAACTTGTGCAGTGTTTTCTTTAAAATATTACAAAAGTTTTGCACATACATTTTAGAAAAACAGTAAACCACCGAGAAGCAAACAAAACAGTAACTAAATCCTGAAATCCCATCACCTAGACATCCTCCATCAGTGAGAAAGTGAGTTGAACTTAACTTCCGGTTGAACTGGCGGCTCCAGAAGACTCAGCCCCAGAGTCCCAGGAATGAAGAGCACTGCCTGCCTGACTGGTTTCCTGCTGGGAGTTTTTAGACCATTGGTTTTTTATTCCTTAGAACTGGCGTCATCACCGCTATTGGCTTTTCCATTGCAGGTTCCATTCCTTTTTGCTGTTCATGGGGCACCCGCCTTATGCGATTCGGGAAGTCAACATAAACAAGTTCTGCAGGATCCTCAGTGAATTCGCGCTGGAGTATCGCACCACCAGGGAAAGGGTTTTGCAGCAGAAACAGAAACGGGCCAACCACAGAGAGAGAAATAAGACCAGAGGGAAGATGATCACGGACGTAAGTTCTGTGAAACCCGTCTCTTTGTGTCATTTGTTGCGAAAGCCCCACAGTGTGGGGCTGACCTTTTTTTTCTTTTTTTGTGGAAAAAAATGCCATCTTTTAAAAAGTGCTCTTAAACTCTTCCTCTCCTATTACCATGAAAATCTGCTATTATGACAGACATGGGATAAGTCCATGTGAATTAAGGCTATGTGGCTAGTGGAGGAACTTTAACCCATGTCAGGGTGTTGTAGGCTGTGGTGTCATGAAAAGCTTGATGCTGTTTTCAACCTCTGGAATGTGGGTAAAAGTGGAAGAAAAGAAAAAATATAAAAGTGCCACATGTCCTAGGAAGACAGATATACTGATTTGGGAATTGAGTCGGGATTTTAATCGTTCTAACAATGCTATACAACCAGTCAGTTGACACATGGACCACCCATTCAAAGGCACTGGATTGAGAAAAAATGGATGTGGTTGCTCAAAGACATAATCTGAGGGTCCCTTGGGTCAGAGAACATTCAGATGGGAAGAGATCCGCAGAACAGTGAATCCAACAGGAGTTCCCCACAGCCCCTTGGGGAGTAGGCACCTGCACACTTGTATACTTCCCCTGTTCCTGGGCTCCCCTTCCCCCCCAGCCCAGAACCCTGCAGACCACAGGTGCTGTGGGCATTCAGATGCAAGACACTCTGTAAGTGGAAGGGAAAGGGATGTGTGAAGGTGCCAGAGACAAAGACCCACCATGCAGGTGCCTCTTTCTGGTGGGTCTGTAGGAAACTTAACTCATCTGTTTATGGATCTGCGAAGCACATTGGCACTCAGTGATATGGAGAATGGGATGGGTAAAAGTCCAAGCAGTAGAGTGCCATCATTCTAAGGGTTGCAAGTCTCCACTGAGCTCAAATTAGGCAGATTTCTTTGGGGAGGAATCAAATCAGTTCTGCCCACTGTCTCCAGGTAGGTGTGCATGTTGTAGGAGAAACAGAGGCACGTGATTACTGGCCACATTCTTGAGGGATATGGAGACAGGATCCTTCAGCTCAGAAATCTTGTTGTAATCTTAAGACATTTCTAAGAACAACCAGGGACTCATCCCCTCACCCAGACTCCTTGTTCACCTGGAATTTTCTCAACCCTTACATCACTTCTCTGCAGAGGGGCCCTTTGTGTAGCCTGTTGCAATTCCGAATGGCCGTGCCACCAGCTGAAATCTGGGTTCGGTAGGACGTGTAGTCTCCCAGAGGACAGCAACGGGAAGCAAACTGAATCCATCTGGGCAAACTGTGCCCACTTCTCATTCCAAGGTGTTATTTTTAGAAGTTTTAAAAGGGGCTTCCTTGTTTCTGAGGAAGTGAGACACATTGGCGGGTGAAAACTACAAGCCCAATAGGCTTAATAGTTACGAAAACACAAAAATTTCTTGCCAAATTCTTGAGATTTTTTTTTACAGATCCCACTAATTTTCGAATTCTGCCCTTCTCTGAAAACATTCAGCTTGCCTATTTATAAACAAGGGTAAATGTTTCTAGAGTTTGACTCAAAAATATTTAAATTGCCATTCAGATGTGGACAGAGCTGGCTTCAGGGTTCATCCTCCTCTCCTCCTTGGGGTCCAATTTTCAGTGGTCAAAGTGGCATCATTCACGTAGAGAGACTGCCATCTGCTGGAAGATTAGGATATTGTTGCTCAAGACGAAGTGTAGAGCTGCTTTCCCGGATTCTCAATTAGGTTCCCCTGGTGTGCCCACATGTGCGACTGCAGTAGAAGACAAACTTATACCCCAAGGATGTCCTCATGATTAGAAAACCACATGTACACAACTTAAACCACTAAAAACAAAATCTGGCAATAGATGGAGTTCCTGAACGTTAGAGCTGGAAATGATTTTTAGAGAAAATCATTTTTAATATAGATGCTGGGTAAAATGAATGCGGAAGTGATAGCAATTAGAGATGATTTTAGGAAAACAATTATTGTTTAAGACACAGTGAAATCTGGGTAAAATCTAAAGACCCTGCGCTTGGAGTCTACCCTATATCTGCCCTTGTGTGCCTGGTACTCCTCTTCTTTCTCTGCTTCTGAAGTGCAGGCTGCTTTTCTCAAAATCCAGAAGCCCTCCCAGGTAGAAGTCAGTGAGAAACAAGGGATTCCTCATCCTTGTGCCCTGAGCTAGTTCTAGACAAAATAGTGACATAGACAAGGCAAGCAGCATAAGATGCCGTGGCCCTGTCTGCTGTCATCATACTCAAGATGGGCTGCAAGACCTCAGGCCATCAGTCCCAGGACCTCCCCATCAGGGCGCAGTGGGGAGCAGTGTTGACCTTGAAAATGAACCAGCTGTTATTTTAGCAGCAAAATGAGTTTATTCAGGAATGGCAGAGGAACTGCAGTTTGGGACATGCAGGCTATGACCAAAGCATAGGCAGGTCCAAAGAACAAAGGAGAGAGAAACGTTAATTTATTGAGCAAAGGGGGCATTGGGAGGGGCTGCTTCCAGTGAAAGTACCTTGGAAGAAAGTAAGCATTCAGGGTGGCAGTGGTTTCTCATTGGCTGAGTTGTAGCAGTTTCTTATTGGCTGGGCTGTTGCCAGGTGAGGAAAGAATCATCATCCCTTTTGGGTTGTAAGTTAGGCTGCTTCTTGTTGGCAGCTGCAACTGAGGACAGTAGTGAGGCGTGAGGGCACACCTTCTGCTGTCCTATTTTAAATATTTCCTTTAGTTTTGCAGGCATGTCATCTCAGCTTTGTCTTCTAGAAAAAGGGAATGCTAGTTCCTTTGGGGGACGGTGAGAAGGCTAGAGATTTTGTATATGTAGTGCCTTGCACTTGGGCTGATGGCTGAGAAAATACCAACCATCCTGGTTAAATAAATAAGCTCCAAGGTAGACACAGAAATAGAGAGGACGGTCGTCTCTGGGTATAGTGCCACTTGCCTGAGGGTGGTGGGAAACATGACGAACCGGAAGCATTTTGTCATTTTAGCTCCTGAAAGTTGAGTTGGTTCTTAAAAACCTCGTGTCCAATCTGCAGGCCTGGCTTTGTAACCTCTGTGGAAATGCAGGTTACGTTGAGGGTGTTTTTCATCTAAAACCAAGAGATGGACATGACGTTAACCCTCAGCTTATTTTTGGGAGAAGGATATTTTTTTAAAAGGTGCTTCAAGAAGTTTATCTGGTGATAATTAAAAGTTGGGCGTGTCCTCTCAGAAAGCCTCCATGAGGGACGGGTAAGATTTTTAAAAGGACTGAAGTTCATGTTTCTGAGGAGAGAGTAATGGGACCCATTCTGCTTGGGCAACTGTTGTGCTTGTTCTGTCTGGTGTGTGTGTGGCAGGATTCATGGAGGCCTAGACCTGGCAGCCTGGGCAGGGAGGCTCAAGCACTCGGGGTGAGAGGGGGATAGCAGCTGGCAGGGAGCACCAGACACGTGGAGGCTGGTTCACACATAGAGGCCCTGATGACTGGCAGGTTGTGGTGGGTTCCACAGGACGTGGCCAGCTGAGGAGCAGGGCACAGAGCTGGGAGTGAGGTCTCCAGTAGTCAGGACACCAGGTACGCTGGCTATGCACCCTTGGATGACCTCAGGAGGTTGGTCTGGAGCCCCACAAATGCCTCCTGACATTACTCAGAACTGGCCTTGGGGCTCAGAGAGGGAGTGCCTGGCCACAGGCAGGAGGGCTATGCAGTTGGGGTCTGGCAGTTCCTGAATCAGGAGGGCAGACCCTGGCTGTGGCGGCCAGTTTTTTTATTTGGAATATGGTGTGACATTGAGATGATCTCATCTTTGCTAACCCTTGTACCTTCTAAGAATCCCTTCTGTCTTTTCCATCCTGTCCTGTCCACTCGGGTAGACTGATGAAGAGGATGACATGGAGGTAGGACTGTTTCTGAACATGAAGAAGGCCACAGTTGACCTTCCCAAGTGTGCTGTAGAGTCTAACCTAACCTAAGCAGCATGAGGCGTCAGCACCAGCCAGTGCTCTAAACCATGCATGATCGTTTTCTGGTTGCTTTCCGTGTGATCACTAACCTCCTTACACGGGTTCTCATCATGATGGGGATGCCAAGAATCAAAAGGTTAACTGCATTTCCCAAGTCTCCCTCAGTCCTAGGCCCTGTCAAGAATGACAAGTTCAGCTGGTCTAATATTGGAGATATTTTCCCAATATTAGAGAAGTAGACAGGGAATTCTCCCTCCAGCCCCTTGACTGAGCCTTTGGGCAACCCCAGTATGAAAACTGGATTCTAGAATAACCATGAAAAGAGCCCTAAAACCAAAGATAAATTGGGACAGCGGCCACAGATGTGGTCATCTCTCAGGGGCAGCCATTGACTTGTGCCCCTTTTCCCAGCCGGCATCCATCGGACTCACTGGAAGTCATGCTTGCAGGGGTGGGATGGCAGGGGCTCCTCCTCCTGGCCCTGGTGCAGATGGGAGAACCAGAGATGATGTCAGGGCTGATTGGCTCCAGAAGATGAGGGGGCAAGCAGATGGTACCAGCAGATGTGTCCTGGGCTCTGTTGCCATGGCTGAGACACTCAATGAAAAGAAGGCAGGAATCCGTGGGACTGCTCTTTGCAAACATTAATCTGACTTTCTCCTTCTCGTCGGCTGTTTGGCCTTGTGTACATATGGCCCGGTGTTCCAGCATACCTCTTATAAAAAATATATGCCCTGATTCTTTGCTCAGCTGCAGTTAGAGGATATGATCGTGTATGTGTGATGCGTGTTCAAGCAACCCCATGTCTGCCACAGCCAGAAGCAATGAGTGCGGCCAAACTCCGTTTCAGCATGAGTGTCTGTGTCACATGCTGGCCAGGGGCCTGAAATTGATTCCCTTGGGGCCTTTGGCAAGTCACTGAATCTTGGAGGGTTTCAGTTTCCTTCTCTGTCAAGTGGGATGGGAGTAGCTCTGGAAAGATTCTTACCAGTGCTTTTACCATAGTAGGATTCTGTGACTGAATCCCACTTTTTAAATGCTAACATCATAAGTGATCTATAAGAAAATTTTAACTGCTCTCTGGTGCTAAATTAAAAAAAAACAACTCAATACGTTTGATTGACTGGGCATATTTAAACTCTCATATCAGGGCTTTGGTATTAGAAACAGGTGGGGTTTCTGAGTTCTTCCCAGGGTTGATGTCCTTGGTCCTTAGCACCCCCTGAGGGCAGCTGTGGGGGAGGGAAGGGTATGGGCCTTTTGGGACCAGAGCTCTTCTTTCTGATAAGAGAACTTCCTGTCTGTCTGGATGTTTGTCATTGGCACAAGGAAAATGTTAGGGACAGTGGTGGAGAATGTGGAATGCACACAAACAAGGAGGTTGTTTTCCTCAGTGGAAGTTGGTTTTCTGGGGAGTCACCTCACGCCCTTTCTCCTACTTTGTTCTTGCAGTCAGGCAAGTTCTCCAGCAGCTCTCCGGCACCCCTGAGCCCACTGCAGGGCCTGAGCTACGCAGAGGACGCCACGGAGCATGAGAACATGAAGGCTGTGTTGAAGACCTCATCGCCGGCGCTGGAAGATGCCACCCCGGTCCTGGGCGTCCGCACCCGCAGCAGAGCAAGCCGAGGTGACTCCTGGCAAGGGGGCGATTTGGGGGAGGGGTCCCCATCATGGTGGTGCAGGTGACAATGCCCAGGAAGTATCGGCTGAGGCCTGCCTGTGCTGACCTAGACCCATGCCTTCACTCACATCTCTGGGACTCACTCTAGTACTTCATCTCCAAATGGCAGGGCCCTCCAGCAAGTGTAACTTCATTCACATGGGAGGAGTTTTGGTTATGAATGGACCCTTATGGGTTAAAGCAGGGATCAGCCAGCCATGGCCCCAGGCCCAATTCAGCCAGCCACCTGTTTTATACCTGTAGTTTTCCCTAGAACGCAGCCAGGCAGATGGGTGTGGGTGCTGCCCATGGTGCGTGAACGCGGCGGTGGCAGAGTTGGCTGGTTGGGGCAGAGACAAGTGGGACCCGTAGAGCCCCAGATTTTCACTGGCTGGCCCTGTGTAAGGAAGTTTGCTAGATTCAAGCACAGCCCTTTTTGCCTTTTTAAATCTTTACAGGCAAGGAAGAAATGAAAACTGAAGGTTGTAAAGACAGATAAGAGTTTCTAGGTTTGTTTCATAACTTAGTGGGGGCTATTTTATCCCACCAATAAAATTATTTAGTAACTTTACTCAATTATAATTTAATTGAGAATAAGGTGCCTTTTTCACTTGAGAATGTTTGGTGGTGGTCCTCTACTTTGACCTGAGAATGTTTGGTGGTGGTGGTCCTCTACTTTGACCTGAGAATGTTTGGTGGTAGTCCTCGATCCAGCCCGACAGCACAGGACCCCTCCTCAGTCTCCGTACTGCCTGCAACATGGGCCCACGCTGCTGGTGCTGTCGCTTGGGGCCCCTGCGGTCGGGTCCCAGCCTGTCTCCCCACTCCGCACTCACTCTCCCCCACATGTGGGCACCACCCTTCTCTGCACCCTGTTGCTCTGAGCGCCCCCTGCTGGTGGTGCTGTCTCCTTTCCTCTGCCAGTCCAGGCCCCATTCACCTCCAGAATCCATCTCTGCCTCCATACTCCTCAACTCAGAGGGCTTCTCCTTCCTCCCATGGACTCCTGAGCCCCCAGTTCAGGCTGCCTCAAGATTACAGACTTTATCACTAAAGAGAACAAACTCCTGGAGGACAGGCTTTCTCCTCTCGGTGTTTGCTTGACACATGCTAGGTGCACCTCTAGAGGAAAGCATTATCACTTATTGTCTAAGCTGTCGTGCTCTGGCATGTGACAGTGGTTCTGGTAGTCATTATACTGGGTGACAACAGAGAAGAGACCAGGTCAACTGGGTTGTGGGTTAGCTTACCTATCACAAAACCTCGGTAAAGCAGTGAGCACATGCAGTGCCCATCAGGCATTGTCCCAGGCTTAGGAGAACATTGGGACTCACGAGATGGCAGCTGGAACGTCGAGCTGCAACCTGGAGAAAAGGCCCCTCAGTGACTCCTAACTGCCTTTGCAAACTGACTGGTACTTTGGGAATTTTGCTGTTGTCAACTCTCTTCCATATAACCAAAGGATAATAATAATAGCTGTAGTAATACAGTGATAATAACTTCCACATAAAAAATAATTGTAGTTTCCAGTTTTCTTTAGAAGAGAGTGGGTTACAGGGCACATACAGGTCCTTGGAGCTTCAAGGACCACAAGCTGCCATCGACAGGAGTTTTGAAAGGGCTTCCAGGCAGTGTGCCAGATCCCTCAGGTTTATGTGGAATTCCCTAGTGGAACTGCACTGCAGGCTTTTTTATGAAATTGCCAGGTGTTTGTTTTTTTTTTTTTTTAACTTCATGTGAGTTCAATACATCACTCTAGTTCCTTTCTCTGCTTCTTAATGTTGGACTTCAGTCTTTACCTTTTAGCAGGGTTTTTACTTTGATAGGCAGTTAAGATGACAGGAGAAGGGCTGCCTCCAGCCACCTTTGCCCCAGTGTTATCCTGAGACACAGACTGCAAAGTAGGAATGTCCTGTCTTCTACTACAGCCTTGATGCCCAAACTATACCCCGAATACTTGCAAATGTTATTTTTATATCGAAGAACCAAAGATTGGGTTCTCTGAGGTTTGGTTTTTCCAAACTCCCTGACTTCTAGGTAGTCTTGGATGTGGAGTTAGGAGAAGAAAATACAGAAATATTCTGCTTTATCAATGAAAGGGCAGGCTTTTGGTGACCAACAGCAGACAGATAAAGCTGTGAAGAACCACAGTCCTGAACACTCTACGTGGTACATTCCAATTGTCTCATTTTCTTTTTGTTTTTCATTTTATTTATTTGAGAGAGAGTGCATGCACATGGAGGTTGGGGGGTGACAGAAGGAGAGGGAGAGAGAATCTCAAGCAGACTCCCTGCTAAGCTAGGAGCCCAACACAGGGCTTGACCTCACAACCCTGAGATCATGACCTGAGCTGAAATCAAGAGTTGGATGCTTAACTGACTGAGCCACCCAGGCACCCCTGATTATCTGATTTTCTATAAGGAAGGAGAGGTGTCCTCTTCTTGGCCAGTGCTATCTATAAAAGGCCTCCACTTCTCAGAAAAGCCAAGTAGTGATAAGTAGAGAAAGGATGTGTGAGCAAGAAAGAATATAAAAGGAGAGAAAAAAGCGGGAAAGGTCAAATGGTAAAGAAAATAGTACCCTTAAATGCTTAGCAGTTAAGATTATTATTCTACATGCAGCATAAAACAGGGATAAGAATAAAAGAAAAAACACAGCTTGGCTGTGTTTTGGAGTGTGTGATGGGAATCAAGTGATGGGAATCACTTGTAACTCGGTACTCAAAAAGACCTAGGACATTCCATGGGTGAGTCTAGACTCTCTGGGCCCCAGCAGCTCTTGTAGGCTTTCTGTCCTGGCCACCAAGAAGATGAAGGGGAACAAGGCCATCAAGAAGATAAAGGGGAAGGAAGCCTGCGTGGCTCAGTGGTTTAAAGCCTCTGCCTTCCGCTCAGATCATGATCCCAGGACCCTGGGACCAAGCCCCACATCGGGCTCTCTGCTCAGCAGGGAGCCTGCTTCCTTCCTCTCTCTGCTTCTCTGCCTACTTGTGATCTCTGTCAAATAAATAAATAAAATCTTTTTAAAAAGAAGAAGAAGATGAAGGGGAGCATTAATGTCTGCACTGAGTTGACCACAACCATCAGGAACCTTGAGGTCCTATACCTGGGTGGATTCAAGTGTAGCTCCATGGAAGCCATCTGGGGAGATGGAACCTATTTTGCCTAATGGAACATACAGAATATATTAATTTTAAAAGAGAATATATTAATTTTAGAAAGGAAGGTTGTTCAGTTTCTCTGTATTTTCAGGGACTTCTGCTTCTAAATGGAACATAGCAAGGCAGGCAGGCCACCACTCCTTCTAAAACAACTAGAATTTTTTTTTTTTTAAATAATGGCAGGAGCTTTCTTTTTAAAGGTATCAGCAACCTGTGAAGGGAAAGAGAACTAGACAAACTAGAATTGTAGATAAGCTGAGCATGCCACTCCAGGGCCATTTGCCAAGTCTGGGCATAGGCTGAGAATTGGACCAGCTATGGGCAGAAAGACTCGAATAGGAAAGAGAAGCCAGCAGAATGTCTAATAGTCACATGATGTGGCATAAGGGATTGGAAATAGAGGATCTCCAAACTCCTAGAACGTTTTCTCCATGAGACATTTGCTAAGTGCCAGGACAGCATGGGAAAGGGGAGTGGAGCCAGAAAGGTTGGAAGAAATCTGTAGCCTTGAAGGTCTGAGAAAACAAAGCTAGAGTAAGCACTTTCAACAAATACAGATATTTAGAAAGAGATGTGGACAGATTCTTCACTAGTACTTCAACGTGTCTGGTCCCAACCCCACTCAGTATTTCACCATGTCTGCTTCACAGAAAAGAGTGAAGCCTGGGGGAAATGACTCTGGCCCCAGTCTCTGCGTCTTTCTGTACACAGAGTGCAGTGCATGGTCCAAATTATAAGCCAAGAGGAGAAATGAAAATGTGGCCATCAAGGAAAAGGAGGCAGTCGCAGCAGATCCACAGGTGGTCCAGATGTTGAAATCTGCAGCAAAATTTTAACCATTGCAAATGTTAGAGAATGTTAAGGAACGTTTAAGCAAATTTATTAAAAAGTGGATCATTTCAACCACAAATTGGAACTTATTCTTAAAAATAATCAAATGGATGTTCGAGAACTGCGAAAGAAATATCTGCATTAAGGAAGTCATTGGATGGGTTTAAGAGCAGACTCTCCCCAGCAAAGGAAAGGGTTAGTGCATTCAAAGACAAGTTATTAGAAAATGTACAAAGTGAAGGATAGCGAGGATAAAGCGGACAGAACAGAATAAAATGTAATCAAGTGGTCTTTCCTGTGTGTAAGTGGAGAAGCAACAGAAGGACAAGAAGCATTAACTCAAGATCTAATGTCTACGAATCTCCCAATGCTGATGATAGGTATCAATCTACATATTTAAGAAACTAAACAAATCCAAGGAGAATAAATAAAAAGAAAACTGTGCCTAGGTATAATGTAGGCAGACTGCTAAAACCCAACAATGAAGATAACATCTTTTAAAAAATCAGATGGAAACGATAAATTACCTTCTAAGTTATAACCATCAGAATGCGGACTCCGTGTTATCAGAAGCTGTGGAAGTCAGAAAGTGAAATGACATCTTCAAACTGCCAAGAGGAAAAGCTCTAAACCTAGGAGTCTGTATCCAGGGAAATTCTTTTGGAAACACAGGTGAAATTGTATTACATTAAAATATAATCTCTTTTTTGATATAATTATTTCCCATTTAAACTGTTACTTTAGGGTTAGATTTTTTTTTTAAGATTTTATTTATTCATTTGACAGAGAGAGATCACAAGTAGGCAGAGAGGCAGGCAGAGAGAGGAAGGGAAGCAGGCTCCCGCCGAACAGAGAGCCCGACACGGGACTCGATCCCAGGACCCTGAGATCATGACCTGAGCCGAAGGCAGCGGCTTAACCCACTGAGCCACCCAGGCGCCCCTTTAGGGTTAGATTTTTAAGGGGAAAATTAAATTACAGTGTTTTCTTTCCAACTGCATTTACATTTTTTTAAATTGAAGTATATTTGGCACACAATGTTATATTAGGTGCAGGTGTGTAACATTGTGATTCAATGAGTGTACGTTGTCAGTTTACATATTTTTAAAAATGAAGTAAAAAATAAAGTGATATGGTGCTATCATAATCTATAATGCCTCATTCCTTCTACCACATCCCAGTACATATAAATGTCTTGCGGGCCACCTGGGTGGCTCAGTTGGTTAGGCGCCTGACTCTTGATTTTGACTCAGGTCATGATCTCAGGGTCATGAGATCGAGCCACATGTCAGGCTCCACACTCAGCAGGGGAGCTGCTTGAGATTCTGTCCCTTTGCCGACCCCCCCCCCACACACACACATGTGCCCACATGTGCGCTCTCTCTTTCTCTAAAATAAAGTTCAAAAAAATCTTGCTAACATTTGAGAGACTGTAGTGAGCCAATGGCCTCTTGGGGTCTGTAAAAAGTGTGGGTAGTGTTTCCCTGATGTTCTGTGTGGGTGCAGGGTTCCAGGGGAAAAAGCTTATACATGGCCAGAAAGAAAGCATATAAACGGTTACCAGGCAGGAAAGTAACCAAGGGGGGAGGGGATAAAAAAGCAGAATCAGAACTGAGGTCATAAAAGAATGACATCATCACAAAACCAAATCTGGCAATCCTGTGCATATGGCAACACGTCCCTTTGAAGCATCTCCTGACATATTACAGTGAAAGCAGATCCCTAGGGACAGCTAAGATGGGAAGAATTGGGACTTCTTAGTAGGAAGATTAGAGGATGCCTTCATTTTTGGCCCAGTGCTCTGAAAATGTATTATGAGCAAATATAGATGATTGAAAATTGTGTGTTTTTGGAAGGATAGCCTGGCATTTTAAAATGAGACACAGAATTATAAATCAGTAGGTAAAAGGGAAAACTTGAAATTGCTGGGCAAAACGCAATCGCACTATTGATTGCTCTGTCTGCTCTGAGAAAGATCATTACTCAGAAGCGCTGAAGGGTCCAGTGTCAGAGCTGTTTCAGTGTGTGAGGACTCTTGCCTCCAGTTAGACCAGCTGAACCATCCTGAGAAGGCAGAAAAATTTAGCCATTTCAAAAATTCTTTTCTGAGAAGAGCCTATTCTTAAAGGGTTTTATTTTGCTGGAAAATCTAATCTGATGGAAGCAAATAGATCAAGTGAGCTTGGGCATAAGCAGAAAAGATACAATTACTGGTTTTATATATACCAGTGCTGTGGCTGTGCTCCCATTCATACGACAAATGTTTAAAATAACAACAATAACAACAAAACTTTGTCGTTGGAATACACGTAGACCTATAGCCACAGGTCTCAGACACATGCATGTGGCGGAACCCCAGGAATCCTGCTACTCCTTTTGCAAAGTGTGAACTACTTATGTATGCAATTCAGCAATGTGCATTTTACTGGCAGAAATTACGAGTGAATCATAGCATATTACGTATTTACTGCAAAATTTCAACCACAAACATGTGTCCATAAAAATTACAATCTACTAAGCCATCTATGAAAAACCCACCGCAAATATCATTCTCAATGGAGAGAAACTGAAAGCTTTTCCACTAAGGTCAGGAACACGGCAGGGATGTCCATTATCACCACTGCTATTCAACATAGTACTAGAAGTCCTAGCCTCAGCAATCAGACAACAAAAAGAAATTAAAGGCATCCAAATTGGTAAAGAAGAAGTCAAACTATCACTCTTCGCAGATGATATGATACTATATGTGGAAAACCCAAAAGACTCCACTCCAAAACTGCTAGAACTTGTACAGGAATTCAGTAAAGTGTCAGGATATAAAATCAATGCACAGAAATCAGTTGCATTTCTGTACACCAACAACAAGACAGAAGAAAGAGAAATTAAGGAGTCAATCCCATTTACAATTGTACCCAAAACTATAAGATACCTAGGAATAAACCTAACCAAAGAGGCTAAGAATCTATACGCAGAAAATTATAAAGTACTCATGAAAGAAATTGAGGAAGACACAAAGAAATGGAAAAATGTTCCATGCTCCTGGATTGGAAGAATAAATATTGTGAAAATGTCCATGCTACCTAAAGCAATCTACACATTTAATGCAATCCCTATCAAAATACCATCCATTTTTTTCAAAGAAATGGAACAAATAATCCTCAAATTTATATGGAACCAGAAAAGACCTCGAATAGCCAAAAGAATATTGAAAAAGAAAGGCAAAGTTGGTGGCATCACAATTCCTGACTTCAAGCTCTATTACAAAGCTGTCATCATCAAGACAGCATGGTACTGGCACAAAAACAGACACATAGATCAGTGGAACAGAATAGAGAGCCCAGAAATCAACCCTCAACTCTATGGTCAACTAATCTTCGACAAAGCAGGAAAGGATGTCCAATGGAAAAAAGACAGCCTCTTCAATAAATGGTGCTGGGAAAATTGGACAGCCACATGCAGAAAAATGAAATTGGACCACTTCCTTACACCACACACGAAAATAGACTCCAAATGGATGAAGGACCTCAATGTGAGAAAGGAATCCATCAAAATCCTTGAGGAGAATGCAGGCAGCAACCTCTTCGACCTCAGCCGTAGCAACATCTTCCTAGGAACAACGGCAAAGGCAAGGGAAGCAAGGGCAAAAATGAACTATTGGGATTTCATCAAGATCAAAAGCTTTTGCACAGCAAAGGAAACAGTTAACAAAACCAAAAGACAACTGACAGAATAGGAGAAGATATTTGCAAACGACATATCAGATAAAGGGCTAGTATCCAAAATCTATAAGGAACTTCGCAAACTCAACACCCAAAGAACAAACAGTCCAATCAAGAAATGGGCAGAGGACATGAACAGACATTTCTGCAAAGAAGACATCCAGATGGCCAACAGACACATGAAAAAGTGCTCCACGTCACTTGGCATCAGGGAAATACAAATCAAAACCAAAATGAGATATCACCTCACACCAGTCAGAATGGCTAAAATTAACAAGTCAGGAAATGACAGATGCTGGCGAGGATGTGGAGAAAGGGGAACCCTCCTCCACTGTTGGTGGGAATGCAAGCTGGTGCAACCACTCTGGAAAACAGCATGGAGGTTCCTCAAAATGTTGAAAATAGAACTACCGTATGACCCAGCAATTGCACTACTGGGTATTTACCCTAAAGATACAAACATAGTGATCCGAAGGGGCACGTGTACCCGAATGTTTATAGCAGCAATGTCTACAATAGCCAAACTATGGAAAGAACCTAGATGTCCATCAACAGATGAATGGATAAAGAAGATGTGGTATATATACACAATGGAATACTATGCAGCCATCAAAAGAAATGAAATCTTGCCATTTGCGACGACGTGGATGGAACTAGAGCGTATCATGCTTAGTGAAATAAGTCAATCAGAGAAAGACAACTATCATATGATCTCCCTGATATGAGGACATGGAGAAGCAACATGGGGGGTTAGGGGGATAGGAGAAGAATAAATGAAACAAGATGGGATTGGGAGGGAGACAAACCATAAATGACTCTTAATCTCACAAAACAAACTGGGGGTTGCTGGGGGGAGGTGGATTGGGAGAGGGGGAGGGGGCTATGGACATTGGGGAGGGTATGTGCTATCGTGAGTGCTGTGAAGTGTGTAAACCTGGCGATTCACAGACCTGTACCCCTGGGGATAAAAATACATTATATGTTTATTTAAAAAAAAAAATTTTGGAAGGGGAGGCGAACCATAAGAGACTATGAACTCTGGAAAACAACCTGAGGGTTTTGAAGGGTCAGGGGTGGGAGGTTGGGGGAACAGGTGGTGGGTAATGGGGAGGGCACGTTTTGCATGGAGCACTGGGTGTTGTGCAAAAACAATGAATACTGTTACGCTGAAAAAATAAATAAAATGGGAAAAAAATTACAATCTACTGAACAGTGATCAGCTATTCTTAACTATTGCCATCAATATCCAAATGCCAAAAACCTTTAAAAATAGTATGAGAGAAGTGCCTGGGTGGCTCAGTTGGTTAAGCATCTACCTTCAGCACAGGTCATGATCCCAGGGTCCTGGGATCAAGCCCTGCCATAGGCTCCCTGCTTGGCAGGAAGCCCTGCTTCTCCCTCTGCCACTTCCCCTGCTTGTGTTCCTTCTCTCACTGTGTGTCTCTCAGTCAAATAAATAAATAAAATATTTTTTAAAAATTAGCATGGGAATAGAACTCAAGAATGTAAGGTATATATTAACTAACATTTCTGCCTGTGGTTTGGAAAGAGCTGAGTGTTCGTCAGCTGGACCTTAGGTTCCAAATACCTGTGTTCCGTGGGCACAGAGTCTGAGAACACCCACGTACAGGCTTCTGAAGTTCTGTATTTATTAAGAAAGGCTTGTATGTGGAGGAAATTCACCATTTTGAGCACACTGCACATCTTTCTTCTTACAGAAGTTGATTTTCCTTCTTATAGGAGAGATTTCACAGGGAAGTTGATCTATCACAAAGGCACAGTTCTTAATACATTAAAATAGCATTAATTTCTAACTGTTGAACATGACTTGGGAGCTCATGTTTTCGTGGTGTTTTCCTCTTGTCTGTAGGTAGATGCTTTTATACCAGACTTAGAACTGCTCTGTCTTAACACATAATTATTTGTAAATGTATTTTTCTAGTTAAGAAGCAGAGAAAAATACGTCAGTTCCTCCTTTGCTAGTTGAAGAAGGTAATCCTGTTATGATTTTTTAGGTATTTAATTTTGTGATTTGACAAAGAGAGAGAGAGCAGTAGACTCCCGGCTGAGCAGGGGGCGGGATGGAGGGCTCAATCCCAGGACCCTGGGATGATGACCAGATCTGAAGGCAGACGCTTAATAGACTGAGCCACACAGGTGCCTCTCCTGTTACGATTTTTTAAAGGTTAGGTAATCCAGGGTGCCTCAGTCAGTTAAGCAGCTGACTCTTGATTTCGGCTCAGGTCATGATCTCAGGATCATGAGATCAAGCCCTGTGTTGGACCTCGCACTCAGCGGGCAGTCTGCTTGAGATTCTCTCTCTGAATCTCTCTCTCTCTCTGCCCCCCCTACACGGTGCGGTCACTTGTGCTAGCTCTCTGTCTCTAAAAATAAACCTTAAAAAAGTAAAATGAAGTTCCTTGCCAAAAAAAAAAAAAAAAAAAAAAAAATTAAGCAGCCCAAAGGTAAACCATTATAAAATCATGGTTTCTATTTAACTAGAAGAGAAGTTAGGGTTAGTTGATATTCTCTAGTCATAGACAGCTGTGGATAGAGAGCTGCATGAACCCATCTCTCCGGACATTACTGGGTGGACATCGCGGAGTATCTGTGATGTGTTCTGTGCTGTGATGTGTGCGCCCCCAGGATCATGGGGCCGGTCGGGTGGAGGCCTTCGGCAGCCGTGTTCAGGGGAGCAGGTAAGTGCTCCAGGTGCGCATGCGTGAGGGTGAGTCCTCGCGGGTCTGGCGGGCTCCCCGCTGTCGCTCTGGCCGAGGCTGTGGCCGGTCATTGACAGCGCTCTGTGCCGGGAAGAATGGGTTGGCGTTTTCTCTAGTGTGTTCCTTCTCTCTGGCTCAGGATCCGCGAGTTCCTGGACTATAGGAACTGATGACTCCCCAAACGTCACGGACGACGCAGCCGATGAGATCATGGATCGCATCGTCAAGTCGGCCACCCAGGTGCCCAGTCAGCGGGTGGTGCCCCGGGAGAGGAAGCGCTCCCGGGCCAACCGGAAGTCTCGTAAGTGCCTTGGAGTGGGGGTGAGGGACTTGCCCTAGGGGGGCCTGTCCTCCTGACCTATATGCC
This sequence comes from Meles meles, assembly GCF_922984935.1. NCBI lineage: Eukaryota > Metazoa > Chordata > Mammalia > Carnivora > Mustelidae > Meles > Meles meles. Next base: position 59,968,119 of record NC_060077.1, read on the forward strand.
CAGAGAGGAGCAGACCCTCAGCGGCCGGCTCCAGTCATCAGTCAGTGACACCTGGAGGGTCCACCCAAACGCACCAACGGAAGGTCTCCTTGCTGGTGTGGAGGAGGGGGCTGCAGCCACACCCCGTCCAGTATATTTGCCACTTCTGGTCAGGCCTCCCTCAGTTCTTGCCTGTTCCTAAGAGCGTCTGAAAGACCCTTAAAAGTATTTGGCATGTAAGGGTAGGTGCAGGGGGGCCATTTGCCAAGCACTGCCCCCAGATTCTTTGCTGAAGCTGTGTTTCTGCATCAGGGGCCACTTTGTAGCTGAAGATGGTTCCCCTAGGGATTCACTGCTGCTCACAAACATGTCAAAGGTGAAAACCAATGATTTTATGGTCATTAGAGTGCTTAGAATACTTAATGCTAATCTAGATTGAGCAGTTTGATTTGTTTCTTTCGGTACCCAATGGAGAATTCCACTAAATCAAAGGGATTGATTTTTCCCCTTTGTCTGAACCCTCTGTCTGCTCCCACCCATGGGATGATGGGTGTGGGGCTGCCCCTGTGGGCACCATGCTAGCTCTCCGAGGGGCTGCTCTCCGGGTTCCTCTGTATCATTTGACCTATGTCTGCATTAGCCATGACCTTCGCATGTTTTAGGAAAGAGCTCAGCCCCCAACCTCTGATCTCGATGGTGTGCCACTCGGCTCAGGAGACCAGCTTGAGTCTCTATCGGCTCGGCCTCCAAGAATCAGGGATGGTGAGGGAAACAGGGATTTTGACTGTCACGGAAAGGAAGCCTGTTTACCTCTGCCTGTAATGGCTCCAAAAAGTGAAAGGAGATTGACTCCAGGTAGGCGTGGGTTCAGTAAGAACTCAGACTCAGTTTGGTGCCACCTTTGAGATTATACACGAGGCGGGGGTGGGGGGAGGGTGAGGATCAGGGTTTGAGCCGCAGAGCCCAAGGGAGAGGGCTGAGAAAGGATGCCAGGCGGAGGGGGCGCCCTCATGGAAGGTGGGCAATGTGGGCCCAGAGCTCTCAGAGAAGGAGACTGCAGGAGGCAGTGACCATTCCCTGGAGGCCTAGGCTATGTGCTCCTCCCCCAGGTTAGATGCCTGTGTTGGCGAAGAGTGTAGACCCTGCCCTCTGGTCTAGTCTAGAGGGAACCAGATTCTTAGAGAGATACATAATGTCACTGGGAACAATAACACAGTCATAATTAATTTTCCTCTTCAATCTGGCCAGGGAGATATTTTGCCTGTTTTTGTGGTTGACATAAACTAATTTCCTGTGGTATCATTTCCATTCCAATCTTATGCAAAACAGCCGTATATTCTTTTTGTTTAGCCAAACACATTTTATTCTGCGATGCAGTTACTACAACAAATACAGCCCTACATGTGTGTAAGTGTTTATCTGTAACAGGTTTAATTTATTAGTAATGGCACCATCAGTAGAAATTTAAGATGGGGGAAAGTTACTTTGATTTCTTTTTAAGGGGGATGATAAACTCCAGCTTTCTCGCAAGAGGTTAAAAGAATAAGAAAAAAACCAATTTGCAAAATCTATGTGAAGTTCCGTGGTATGGGTCTCCCTCTCAAACAATGGTGTATTTGATTTGATTGTTTAATGGCCGTGATGAGGCAAGGGGGTAATGAATAACCAATGTATTGGGGCAATCACTCATTTGGCTGAAGACAGTAATAGTCCGGCTATTGCAGGAAACCAAACAGAATCCATCCCATAACCTAGAAATTTACGACCTCCAAGCCACTTGAGAATCTTCCAAGATAATTAAATGTCTGCGTTCATGTTTGATGCTGGTGACTGGTACCGCACATGCCAAACGTCCTCCTAAAGCTTGAAATATGCAGCTGGTGGGGACACAGGGAAGGCGTCTTAATCAGTTCGCAGGTTCCATGGCTGAGCTCTGCTTTTCCAGCTGATGACGGTCTCATTAAGTAATGACCCTCATTAAGGGTCTCATTAAGTAAAGTGTTTTGACTTGTCCAGTTGATTTTTAGCCTGTGAAATGGTTGATCCAATGTTCTTTCATGTCCCTGCCCCTGATTCTAGCAAAGGTTCTACGATTGGCTGGTAGATCAGACTGAGGGAGAACATTCTGGAAGGGTCTTGGTTTTTTTCTTATATAGGTTTTTCGCTTCATCATATTGGGGCAACTATTTTGTCCCAGATCGGTTTGTTCTCTTAGACATCCTGGATGTTGGCCTTCTCTAGAAATCCTAAAGTCGAATGGCATTTGAAGTATCCTTACCACTGTGATTCTGCAGAATGGGCCCTGGTAGCTGGTAAGGAGGGGGAGCTGCTCCCCCACGTTCTTTTCTCTTGGACCTATCTTTGGAGGAACATCTCTGCCCAGCTGGCTGGCTACATATGGCCAACAGCCCAGACTATCAAAGAACAGAACAGGGCTTAGGGACTCAAACTCTCTGTTCTCTTTTCCCGGGGAGCCAGATCTTGTCACAGTAGAGAGGCTAGGTACCATTTTCATATTTGAGCTTCCCTCTAAGGTGGGGGTCTGGGCCCCACCTGTGCATGACTACGAAGTTTGGCTACAGAGCTATATTTCTATAAAGATGTGATTACTTTGATGTGACTTACAAATAAACTGGCCAATTTCTTAGCTAATTAAGATCTTAAGGCTGATCACCCTTAGAAGAACAGTTTCTCAGTGGAAAGAGTCAGAAGTCTAGTTCCAGGGACTACTGGGAAAAGAGCACAGAAACTTGATTTGATTTGACCCTCTGACCCCCAGCAGCCCAATCCCCCACCATGACTGCCTCCTTTCATGTCCTGAAGCTTCAGCATCTCTCTCAGGGAGCATGTGACATAGCTCACATTGATTTGATGTAACTAAAATTTATTTCTTGTACAGAATTTTGAGGGGTATAACCATGCTGTCTGTTAAGTAGAATTTCATGGAGAAGGAAAACCATCAAATCTGAAAAATTACTGAACTTGTTTTAGGGAAAGCAGGAACTATGCCTCACAAAATATTAGATCTGGCCCTGGATCTGATCAGTACACAACTTTGTTTACTTGTCCCTATGTCTCCAAGGTGGTTAATTAATTTTCCCATTACTCTCATTAAGGAAAACTTCCCTGTGTTTTGTTTAAATAGTTTTTGTTTACTGATTATGAATCACTTTTATATTCTTTTATAGGGCAAGCTAACAATGGCAATAAAACAGAGGTTTTAAAACTCATGTTCTTGCAATATAGTAAAATAAGATGTTAGCGGAAAGGATAAGAAAGGCTCAAACTTTTGTCTTCTCCCCAACAACCTCATTCCTATTTACTCAGCCCCTAATTTTGTTATAGAAGGACTGACCTTCCTCTGAAGATAGCTAGCTGAGGTACCCATGGGACAGGAGGAGAGAAAGAAGAAGTCCAAGTGAGGACTGACAGTCTGTTCCCTGAACCATGTGGGGAGTTGCTGCCTTGTGCAGGACCAGCTGGAGGGTGTGTGTCTCATGGGAGGAGCGGTGCCACCCATGTTTTCTCCAGGCTACGGAAGAGGGTGGCCAGAACAAGCTGGAGCTGACCGTGGCTCTCTGATTTCTTGCGGCCTCCTTTAAGCCCCTGGTGATTTTAAGATTTTCTCTCTAGAAAAGTGAGAGCAGGAAGTGAGGAAGGCATTTGCAGCCTTTGCTCTGCATTGGGAGGGTCTTGGATGTGGGGGTGGACAGTCCCCACCTGTCCTGCAGGAAAGAGACTCGAAGGGCTATGGGGGTGGGGGTGATGGAGGACGTCATCAGAGTCTGGGAACTTGGAAGAACAGTCAGGCCCAAACAAGAGGAGGTGCTGTCCGAATGGCCAACAGACCCCACGTCACCCAGACCCTGAAGGCGGGCCCAACAGTAGGGTGTATAGGTCTCACACCAAGCCTGGAGGCCCAGCCAGAGATCAGGACTCTGATGCAGCAAGAAGCTCAGCTAGAAGCTTTGGGTCAAAAAGGCAGATGCAGGAGGAGTTTGGAAATATTTTACTGTGTTGGGTGGCCCTCTGGTTTCACGTTCAGACAGCCCATCCTCCCAAACTGGGAATTACCACTGTCCTGAAAAAGGAGAGGCTGGCTTCTCTGTCTTCCCCCATGTCTGGGCGCGAGGTGCCCATTGGACTCAGTTGGAGATTCAAGAGGAGGGAGGATCAGTGAAAGGAGGAACCTGGGAGTCAGTCTGTCCTGCCTGTGAGAACTGCTCCGAAAGCAAAGCAGAGAGGGTTCCTGTAATGGGCTTTGGAAAGTGCCAGGCACCCTCCTGACATGAAGATAGTGTATTTCATTGCCTTTGCTGCTTTGCAGTTCCCATGGAATCTGTTTCCCTGTGTGGAACGTACCCATTCATACAAAAGAGCTGGAGACGGGGTCCCTCTTCACTCACTCAGCCGGACTGAGCCTTAGTCTGCTGTCCAGTGAGGCCAGCAGGGCCCGTCCCAGGCGGTTGTGAGCACTGAGTGAGGTTCTCTGCATCTGACAGGTTCCCACCATCCTCCCTCCCCAGCTTCTACCCAAGGGACCCCAGCCAGGGGGGAATATGAGGCCGAAGTCACACAAGAGCCCAGACACAGGAAGCACACCTACCTAGCTGTCACTCTGCTACCAGCACCCACCTGACTCGGCCTGTGGAGATTAGACCAGACCCGTCTTCACCTCTCCTGTCCCCCAGGGTGCAGTTTGAGTGGGCTTGTCGCTGTGCACCCAAGGCTGGGTTGTCACCAGCATTTCCATGAATGTCTTCTTTCTGTCCCACTACCCTACCCACGCTGTTCCATTGCACTGAGACAGCATGCCTCCTCCGATGTGTGGAGGACATTTTAAGAGCTTGACACTTTTGAAAAGTATTGGTCAGTTCCCTTGTAAAATGCCTGTCAATTTAGGAAACCTCTGCTTCTAATAGACAGATTGCGGAGAAAAGACAAGATGGAGGATGGAAACAAGAAAAAGGGCTCAGATGGTTAGATAATCAACGTTAACAGAACAAAACGAGCCAACACACAGAAAGTCTAATATAGAATCAATAAACATGATAGAGCTTAAAACAGTTCTCTGTATTTAAGTCCAAGAGGCATGAATGAAGCCACCATTTCGGCTCCACTCAGGGACGGGTTCCTCGAGGAACAAGGCATGAATAAATAGCAACAGGCTTGTTACTTCCCAGCAACCAGGCACATACAGTTAAGACCTCTTGATGTTCTGATATTAGTCCCCGTAGTCCTAGACACGGTACTCTCTGTTTTGGTAGGAAATTTTTAGTAGAATCTTAGGGATCATAAAAAAGCTAACTTACTTCCAAATTGTTTGGCATTCTGTGCGAAAGAGAGAAAAACTATCAGTGATCTGAAGGTGAAAGAGGGCTAATAGATTTCTGTCATATGGGAGTAAAACTCGGTGGATGTCCCACGGGTATGAATGGTGGTCCCAGGGACCCACCCGTTTCCAGGGTGGGCTGGTTCTCACATGTCCTGCCTTAAATCCGTCTGTGGACCACTGACTGTGTGCCCTTGGGCCAGGGACTTGATCTCTCTGTGCTGTTCGCTCACTTGCTAGAGAAATAATAACAGGATTCTTCTCATAGGGTTTCCACAGAATTAGATTCCACGGATTCCACATGGAATCATCTGGGTTAACCCTCAGTAAGGCCACCGTCGCTGTTATTCTCAGATTCAGCTCATTCTTTTTTTTTTTTTTAAAGATTTTATTTATTTATTTGACAGAGATCACAAGTAGGCAGAGAGGCAGGCAAAGAGACAGGTGGAAGCAGACTCCCTGCTGAGCAGAGAGCCCGATGTGAGACTCGATCCCAGGACTCTGGAACCATGACCTGAGCCGAAGGCAGAGGCTTAACCCACTGAGCCACCCAGGCGCCCCAGATTCAGCTCATTCTTAGCGAAGAGCTGCCTGAGAGCACTTTGTGGGATCAAACTATTTTTCAATTCTGGGGGCAGTGAGAGAAAAAAAACTTTCGGTTTTTCCCTGAGTCCCAGACACCCCGTGGGGCACGTTGACAGCAGAGGCTCTCGTGTGTCTGATGCCGCTGCTGTCACCACCACCTTGTGAGAGCTGTCACAAGAGCCAGGGGAGGCGAGTGGCTGCTGGGGCCAGCAAAGTGACCCATGCCATCTGTGGAAGAGCTGCAGGGCATGCAGGGATCAACATTTGCAGGGTCTGGTCTCTGTTAGGCGGCTGCAGGCAGGGGAGGCAGGCAGGTATGACAGGCCGGGGAGCAGCTACGCTGCAGGCAGAGTGTTGGCGCGGGAAGCGGGAGTTGGGAGCAGAGGGGGGGCCCAGGCATCATCCTGTCAGACGCCCGCCAGCACCTGCCTCCCGGGACTGGAGGAATCCCCTCTCTGATGACTTGTTTTTTCTTCCTTCCTTTCTTTTTTTAAAATTTTATTGTGTTGGGGCACCTGGGTGGCTCAGTGGGTTAAGCCTCTGCCTTCGGCTCAGGTCATGATCTCAGGGTCTGGGATCGAGCCCCACGTCGGGCTCTCTGCTCGGCAGGGAGCCTGCTTCCCTTCCTCTCTCTGCCTGCCTCTCTGCCTACTTTGTGATCTTTGTCTATCAAATGAATAAATTTTTAAAAAAATCTTTAAAAAAAATGTTATTGTGTTAGTCAGCACCCAGTACATCATTCATTTTTGGTGTCTTGCCTGCCCACTTGCTGGTCCCCTTTCTTTTTTTTTTTTTTTAAAGATTTTATTTATTTACTTGACAGACAGAGATCACAAGTAGGCAGAGAGGCAGTCAGAGAGAGAGGAGGAAGCAGGCTCCCCACTGAGCAGAGAGCCTGATGAGGGCTCAATCCCAGGACCCTGGGATCATGACCTGAGCCGAAGGCAGAGGCTTAACCCACTGAGCCACTCAGGCGCCCCAAGGTCCCCTTTTTCTTATGTCCCAGTCCTTTTTCACTTTCCAGAAACTGAGTGAGAGCCAACACTCTCTCCAGCCAGGGTCTGCTACCCTGAGCGCGTCTCCTCATACTGCATCCCTGTCAGTCCCCTGCCTCCCTGACTGCAGCACTTGGCTCAGGGTAGAGGCACAAGTAACATTTGCTGAGTGAATGAACGAATGAATGAATTGAAGAGCAGGCAGATGGAGAAATGGACACCCAAAGAGACCCTTTCTATGCATAATTGGAATGGAGCACAAAGATGAATTTTAACTGGTCATCTTCATTTCACACGTCTTTTCAAGTGATAATGTGACTTTTTAACAAAGGAAGAGCTCAGATTCTTAAGGTCTTCAGGGGTTACTATATGAGGTAGTTGTATTTAATATGAGAGAATTTATCTCAGTTGTCACGAAGACCTGCGGGTCTTACTGCGGTAAGTTGGATTCCATTAATGGGGTGCATTTTTCTGTGGATTCCTTTCTGGGGACGCACCTGGGGAGCAAAGAGACGTGGCCCATGCTGGCTTTTTCCTCCGCAGCAGAGAACACCTGGGCCCAGGCAGAAGGGGCAAGGGAGGTCCCCCCCAGGATGGCCCCTCAAAACTAAGAAGAGGCTACAAAGCTGAGGGCACAGACTCTGTGTGGCCGGGCAGTGGGGCCAAAGCAGCGCCATTACACTTGGTTCTGGTCTCTGCGCCTGTCCCAGAGAGGCTGGCCCAGTGCCCTTGTCGGTGAGATTCTTGCACATCCTACAAGGTGCCAGGGTCCCCACTCAAGTATTCCCGTGAGCTGAGCTGAACTCTACAGTTAGGGGACTAAAGCAAGTGCATGAACAGGTGTTAAGGAAGCATCTCTAAATGCCCTCCTGTGAGATGCCCATCAGCTCAGGAAGTCTCCTGTAGTCATCTGGCCACCACGTATCCCCGGAGGCTCAGCAATTATGCTTCATAGACTCTTGGCCAGGCCACCTCTGGGCCTAGCGAAATTCAGGATGCCCTTCGTGTGCAGTACGGTCCTCAAGCCGAATTTTGTGTCTTGGAAGGGAGGTCTTGGCAGTCCTTGTCAAGAATGAGAAACATTTTATCTTATTTTCTGCCATTAAAATTATCTTTAACAAACACTTGAAGGAGTGTTTAAAAAACATAAAAGGTTATTACAAACTAGTATTTTTATTGCTGCCCCATAGAACAAATTCCATTACTCAGTTAAATGCAATCTGCCTCCAGCTGAGGCTCTGGAGCCAAACATTTTGTCTGGACGACTTAGACAGTCTGCAGCCCAGGGGCCTGGGGTAGGGGGAGGGCGAGCCAGGGCAGGAACCGCTGCAGACGGATGGTCGGGGAGCCCAGAGATTGTGTGCGGGGACATGATTGGAGGGTAACCCTCAGCACAGATCTTTGTGTCTCTGTCTGTGTCAGATCCATGCTTGGTGTCTGTGAGCCTCCCAGCAGTGCTTCGATTCTTTACATCCCGAGCACACAATAGATCCTGCATAAAGTACTTGTTGATTGACCGACTGATGGGTTAGGTGCTGGCCCCTCTTCAAAGTGCTGATTCCCGGGAGAGAAGAAACCATTTATTTATAGATATTTAGACCCTGTACATTCTATGAGATCTCTTCAGATCCTTTATCCACAGGCTGAGTGGGCTTTTGCTTAGGGGAGGACAGAAAAGCATGGAATATAGGGTGTTGCTTGCAGGCATAGGAGCTGGGATCCTGGTGCGTGTATTATCTGGGGTCTCTCCCTGAGGAGGAGGACACAGGCCCCGGGGTCACAGGGGTTGCAGGGAGCTAGGTCTGGCATGGGAAGGTTGAGTTTTACTTTCTCCACATTCTGATCAAGGACCTGCCCTGCTCATCTCAGTTCCTCTGGCTGATTTAGGATTTAGGGTGGAAGGTATATCCATAACACCTCTCTTCTGAAAATGAAGAAAATACCCCAAACTTCCTATGACCATATATAGAAAGGAGGCCAAATACAACTTATAAATGAAGGGAAATGTAATTAGGCAACCTTTCAAATGCAAGGACTTACCTTGGAAGGGACAGCTGCCTCCTCATTCACCCTTATCTGGACTTTATTTTGATGTCAGAATTGGTCAGCACTAGACAGCGGGGATACCCACAATGCCAAGCTAAACACAAGCCAGTTCTTTGTCACATGTGAGCGTGCCTCCACCGGCCAGCTGTAAGCCTCAGAGGAGAGTGTGTGTTTCACAGAAAACATCTACCAAGTCTAGTTGGAAGTTTGGCAGTTTGCTCCTTGGCCTCCAGTCCATAAGGACTCACTAGTTGTTGCCTCCAGAGGCCCTTTGATCAGTTGAGACTAAAACCCATCATGCTCGTAGAGATTCCTCCTGACTGCCGCCGCTTGCCGAGTTCTGTCCCCAGCATCATCATCCCTCCTGCAGATTTGTGGGGTGATCTTACCTAGATTCAGGAAACCTGCATTTCCCTATGTTCTGTAAGGACTGTTCCAGCTCTGATCCTTTCCTTAGGCTGGCCAGAGGCTGAGCTCTCCACATGTCGTCTGTCCTTTACTCTCACACCCAGAAATCTTATAAGGGTGGGGCTTGCTTTGTCCCCTCTTACAAGGTCAGTCCCTCCACTTGGCTCTTCAGGTCAGCCTCTTGAAGCCCCAGAATTTGTCCTGCCCTGGCAGATGGCCAGGAATTTCGGCAGGAGTGAGATGGGGCTGAGCATCTCTGAGCCCTGTGACTACTCTGGGGAGGTCTTTGGGGGGCAGGGGGCGGGGGTGATGGGTTATCACGTGTCGGCTGCTAACCCCTCCCTGTCTTCTCACCCCTCTGTGATCTGTGGGCGCTGCTGCAGTGCGAAGGACCCTCAAGAATGGCCTGACTGCCGAAGAAGCCCGAGCCCTGGGCCTGGTTGGCACCCCGGAGTTGCAGCTGTGACATCTGTGGGTGCCCTAAGAGGTGCGCCCGAGAGTGCAAACTCCTGCTGGATGGAATCCCTGCAGCGGGGGGTGAAGACCCTGGACACTAAGCACCGAAGCTTCCGAAGGGGAGAGTCCATCTCTGGGTGTCTGCGTGCGGCGTGCTGGGCATTGACGGGGCTCTCGCAGAGTCTCCCTCACACGCTTCCTTCCTTGTGTCAGCTGTGTTTCTCTTGTTTCCTTGACACCTGGCTTAGTAGTTCCCAGTTGTGACACTTTTTCTGTGCGAGGAGCAGCCCTTTTAAGGAGCAGATGACTCGGTCACAGTTACCGCGGTCGTATGAGGCAGTTTGAGTAGGCCCATAGACTGGGTCTCTCCACAACACCAACATACCCAGATGGAAACTCCAAAATTGTACACAAAAAGAAAGCACAGATTGTTTACCAGTTGTGGATTTTAGCTGTACTAAATGTTTATACAAATTCATAAATGTACACCATGTTTCAAATACTAAATAAATAGAGTTTAATGCCAGAACTGGACACTTCTCTTCTCTTGGTTGGAAGGCCTTCAACAGCTCCAAAGGCTTACCTCCTTCTGAATCAGGGAAACCTTCCCTCAGGTTCATCCGAAGGCCTCTGGCTTGGAATGGCCTCCAGGCCGTTTGGCTTTCTTGTTGGTGTTTGTTTTGTGTTAATAGTGTGGGAAGTGCCTGTCTGCCAATGTGCTCTTCGTAACTACTTATTAATTAGGCATCAGAGTTTGTTGCAAGACTTGCTAGCAATGACTTCACATAGATCACCTGACCCACGGGCTTTGTTTTGCTCCATTGTAATGTTGACGCAAACATTAGAGTAGCATTTAAAACCTGTTCTGCAACTCTCTCACTAGCATCTTATATAAAAATTCATTTTCTCAAAAAATTTACTGAGTCCCCAGAACAAAATGGAAATTTAAAATTTTGTCTAGAGAGAACCTCCGAGTGATAAACGTAGTCCTTGGCCTTCGAGTACTGCTCAGCAGAAGGTAAGGTGTCTGGTGGGGAAGGCGCTGCCAGGTGCCACAGGGGGTGGCTGGTGCCCAGGTGGTGGTCGAGCCTCCACAGAAAGCCCTCTGCCCGGAGTTTCACGGTTCCTGGTATAGAACCTCTGTCTCTGGGGAAAGGGAGAGGTGAACCACCGCATGGGTAGATCGTCAAGCCATTAATTCCGTGTTTGCGTCCCTTTTAAAAACTCTGTGTTCCTGAACCTGGTGTATGTGATCTATAGACAAGAAGCAGTCGTGTTGTCTGAAGAGCCAAAGATCGGATGTTCACCCCACAGGCCTCCGTGACTGTGTCCCCCCGCGTCTGCATCCCCACTCTACTGAGAGCCGGAAGCTCTTTCCAGCAGGTTATTGGTCAAATAGTATGTAATGAATGTGAGCAGCCCAGAAATCCTGGAATCTGCCGAGAGTAGGTCTGTATATTACAGACAATGGAGTTTAATCACTTTATCGAAAAAGATACATGAGTTATTAATGTTTATTTTATTATGGTTCTAAATAACATGTAATATTCTGATATGATTAGCTGTTAGAGCATTTGCCTGTTCCCTCAGCACTGAATCCAGACATAGAATATATGTGCAAACAAAAGGAAGATGCATTTTTGTTGCCCTGTTTAGCAAACAGATACTTTGATGACCTTCTAGAGGGCCTTGGCTTTCTGCTGAGAGACACTGCTTTGGAATAAAAGGTCACGTTCAAAAGGAAGTGACAGATTAAATCTGAAGTTTATTTTAGGGATTAAAAAATTCTCAGAGGAAGCAAGCAAGGCCAACTAATTTCTTGGTTACAGCTAGGTAGTCTTTTTATAGAGAACTCTGTTTAGTAGTTTTTGGTGAAATGGAAGGATTATTCCTCTTGCTTGTTTCTTCCTTGTTGCCCCTTCCTCTGGCTCCCTCCATTAGTGCTTTTGTTCTGTTTTGTTTTGTTTTGAAGTCAGTGACCTTACCCTTGGGAGACGCTTTGCTACTCTTGCTGGTCATCACCATGGATATTCTCATGCCTGTTTCTAAATCTAGTTGGAAATTACAGAACTGCCAGTAAAGAAGGCAAACTCTTCTGTAAAAGATGCCTGGGTTTTGGTGTCTTTGGAATCTTAAAGGTTGTTTTTGTTTTTTTTTTTTTTTCTGTTTAAAAAATAACTTACTGCGGGATTTGAGGATGGAAGGGAGGATGCACAGGCCCCACGAGTGTTGAAGACCCTGTTTTGTCTTCTCCCAAGCCTGTCACTGGACACAGTACAGGAAGCAAGAGCAGGATCAGAGTCAGGAGACCTGGTTTCTGAGCTCCTAACCTGTGGGTGGCTGCCTCATTCTCCACCGCTCCTAAATCCACCATTTCTTTGCTCATGGCCCTGAGAGAGTGTATCGCCAAATACCACAAGTGGAGGCTAAAGCGTGGCCACCCAAAGAGAGCAGGTCCTAATCACAGGAACCTGTAAATGTTATAAAGAAGGGTCTTTGCAAGGGGCACCTGGGTGGCTCAGTCGGTTAATCTTCTGCCTTTGGCTCAGGTCATGATCCCTGGGGTCCTGGGGCTGAGTCCCATATTGGGCTCCTTGCTCAGGGGGGAGCCTGCTTCTTCCTCTCCCCCTGCCAACCACTCCCCCCTGCTTGTGCTCTCTGACAAATAAAATCTTTAGAAAGAAAAAAGGGAGAGTGTCTTCAGTTTTGAATAAGGATCCAGACATGGAAAGATAATCCTGGATTATCTAGGTGTGCCCTAAACCTAATCATAAATGTCCTTTTAAGACAGAGGTAGAGAGAGGTTTTATATGCACAAAAGAGGAGAGGGTCTTATGAAGACTGAGAGGCAGAGATTGAAGCAATGCGGCCACACACACTAAGAATGCCGGCAGCCACCAGAAATTGAAAGAGGCCAGGAACAAATTTTCCTCTTGAGCCTCTGGAGAGAGAGCATGGCCCTGTTGGCACCTTGATTTTGGCTCAGAAAAACTAATGTTGAACTTCTGGACTTTAGAACTGTAAGAGAATAAATTCCTATTGTTTTAAGCCACCAATTGTGTGGTAATTTGTTATGGCAGCTCTAGAAAATTAATAACAACCATCAGCCACAAATATGCAGCAAGGGCCTAATTTATAGAGGTGACCCTGGCCCAGGAGCTGCGGATTCAGCTGGGAAAAGGAGAGTCATGATCCCTCCCCTTAGGGCCATGGGAGGTAGTCATCCACTAAAATTAAATTTTAGTTTAATCTGCAGCTATTTATACATTTTGCCAGAGAAGTGAGTAAAAACAAAAATACCCGATTGTCTAGAAGAGATAAAATGTCTTCGCAAATGCAGTTGAGGTATAGGATATTAAAAGGCCCCATCAATGTTTGTCACAAAAGGCAGTTTCTGTGGTAGAAAAATCATGTTGCTAGGCAATTCTGGGGGATGAATTTTCTCAACGATTTTTAAAAGAGCTGAAGTATTGACGGCATCTCTGTGCGGTCACTTGTTGTGGATGACTTTATATAAGCCATATGGCCATTCTGCCTTTTCGTTTTACCTTGGAAGTAAGGAAGAGAGGGATTGAATGACTTGTCCCAGGGGCAAAAGATAGGAAGTGATATGTGCCGGCTTGTCATGCTGGTCCTGGTTTTGTTCTTTTAGAACCCTTAAGAAGGCCTGTTAATCAGCAGTACCCCTGCTTCCACATGTTCTCTTCTCAGCACCTGGCCCAGACTGACCCAGGGCTGGGCCTGGAGGCTGGAGAGCCAGTCAGCCCCACACTGACCAAGCCCAAACCCTGGAAGCCTGGTGGCAGGCCATGCGGCAGCACCGTCTAAACTGTCTATGAGGGCTCCTAACCACGCGGTTTTTACATCAATGATTAACTGGCAGTGACCTGTGTCACCCAGCCATCCATGTACACCTAAGTAGGGAAGGTCCAGAAGTATCTTTTGTGACTTTGTGATGATTCCTACTCCAACTGGTGAGAGGATATGGCAAGAGTTTAGTCAGATTGCTGGTACTCGACTAAGGGAGGGCCAAGCCATTTATATTCTTTTTTTTTTTTTTTAATATTTTATTTATTTGACAGAGAGAAATCACAACTAGGCAGAGAGGCAGGCAGAGAGAGAGGAGGAAGCAGGCTCCCTGCGGAGCAGAGACCCCAATGCGGGGCTCGATCCCAGGACCCTGGGATCATGACCTGAGCCGAAGGCAGAGGCTTTAACCCACTGAGCCACCCAGGTGCCCCCCATTTATATTCTTAATGAGTCCTATTTAATTCATGCGTTTAAAAAGTGTATTTGTTTAAGATGATCCACCTGAGGAAGTACAAATTTATGATTTTGTAGTTCAAACACCATTTCAGTTGTTGATTTAGTGGAAATTGTTCCTAACTCCTGAATTAGCAACAATTATTTGCTTCCAAAATGTTTTGTAATTTAGAAGTGGAGCATTACATGTACAGGAAAATTAAATCAGCTGGATAATTAGAACAACTGAGAATGAAAAATAGTACATCTAAGTGTGTGCTTCCAAGTCACCCAAGTGGCCATCACTGGGGAGTGATGGACACCCAGCTCCGCAGATGCTTTAGGGTCAGCGTGTGCTGGGCCGTTGCACGTCTGGGGCTGAATGCAGCAGGTTCCTTGCTCATGGCTGGTGGGGCTGGAAGAGGTTTGCATGGACCAGTCACTGTGTCTGTGGAGACTCGGGTGTGCTCACCTCCTCATCTCCTGTTAGAGGGGCTAGACAGCTGGAGTCTATTTAACACATTTCCCTCTGTTCATTTTGATATAATCTAGAAGTTAACTGACTTAGGTGGAAACAGGAAGAAATGGGTTTTGGTCAAATGGAAAAGATACTCCTAGAGGCCCTGCACCGCAAGGTAAGTAGGGTGCTTTCTGTGATTGTGTCAGCAGCTGGTTTTCCTGTACTGGTAGGAGGGGTTATTGCAGTACTCGGGACTCTTCGCTGGACCCAGTCAAGAGGGGGTCTTGTCTCTTGCACTTCCAGAAAATAAACTAGAAAGCTCAATTTCCTTCTGAATCACTGCCCCTTAATAGCCTCTGCCTAGAAATGCTTTTAAACCTGTACTGCTGTCTGGAAGGGGGTTCCAGGGGTGGACAGCGACATGCTTCTGCGCAGGGAAGTGGGCTAGGAAATGGAGACAGTTGCCCAGTCCTAAAAACACTTGAATTGTGGACCCAATGGAATACTTATACTTTTGCAAACTTCAACTTTCAAATACTAAAAAATGTGGTAGCTGTGCAGGAAGAGCTGTGTGCTGGGGAAAGCTTTTACAGCTGCTTTATTTGGTCTCTGAAAAAAATGTCCTAGATGATACACTGATTTGAACAAGGTCATCTTTACTAGAACTCAGTACATAGCAGCTGGTGGTAGAGCTGGACACAGGATTAGAGCAATTCAGTCAACATCAGAGCCCTTCTTGACTCAGAAGGTTAAGGCATAAGATTGGAAATGACAAGGGAAAAGAGTTGATTCCTACCTTAACCCAACCTTGGAAATGCAGTCTCAATTAAAAGAAATGGGTTCTAATCCAGCTTCCCCTCTCAGCAGGTGGTATGAAAAAAATTAATTTGAATCTCATTGGAGGAAAAACTGTCTTGAAATTGTAAAGGTTGTGGAATTTGACAACTTCTTCAACCAACATATGTATATAGAAGTTCACCCTTGGGTTAAACTCTCTAAGGGTGTATTTATGGAAAAATGATATAAGATGAATTTTTGAATATGCTTGTGCTTGACTGAATTCTTCCTGTTTTTAATGGATAATATTGAAGGTGATTTCCCATTTTTTAAAAAATGGTCTAAAACATGATTTGTAGAGTTAGTAGTAATTAAAGCCACAGTAGTCCATTTTAGAATCACATTTTTTAAAGGAAAAAGGTTTTTTTTAATTGAAGTTACTTAATAAGCCTATGTTCTGGAACCCTAATACTGTGTTTCAGAACCTGTGTGTGGCCATAGTCTAGAGCCACCCGTGGGAGATGAGCCTCAGGAGCCTCGACACATGTAAATGCACCCTCAAGAGAAATCTGCCTTCACCTGTCCCCCAAGGGATGACCTTATTTACAAATAAAGCTTAAAAGTGGGCAGTTGGGAACTGGAGCCGTGGTAAAGGTAAGCAGTTTTAACCTTAACCTTTAAAGCAGAGGTTTAATCTTGCCCTTAAAAGTTAGTCTTTATTTGCAGCCTTTGCTTGAAGAACAAGGTCTTTCCCTTAGTTGGACTTGAACCATTCTGAGGGCTGTGTGTCCCTGCTCTGGTTGGTCTCCAAGGTATTCTTTGTCAGTCTTGATGCTGTGGGAAAAGGTAACCGATCTCCAGAGGAATGGTAGATACTTTGAGAACTCTTCTTCTTTCTGAGCGCAGGAGGGTGTTCTCAAAGCCAGGCTCGCCTGTTCCTTTAAGGACAGAGGAGAGAAGGTGCTCAAAGAGGCAGAAACTTGTTCTTTTCTTTCTGTCCGCTTTCCACGCTGGACACGGCAGAGGCCAACAGGCCGAGCTGCCTCATAGCCTTTGACTGCCACATGGGGCAAAGCTCAGAACCTGCACAGCCCGCTGGGCCTTTCTGCAGTTCAGGGACATGCTGCCTCATCCCTGACTTTCCCTGTGAGTCAAGAGGTATAAAAAGAACATATAAAGTAGGATATGATGCTGTCTTTTTTTTTTTTTTTAAAGGTATTATTTATTTATTTGACAGACAGAGATCACAAGTAGGCAGAGAGGCAGTCAGAGAGAGAGGAGAAAGCAGGCTCCCTGCCAAGCAGAGAGCTCAATGTGGGGCTCAATCCCAGGACCCTGGGATCATGACCTGAGCCGAAGGCAGAGGCTTTAACCCGCTGAGCCACCCAGGTGCCCCAGGATGCAGTGTCTTACTGAGAAAAAGACTGTCTTCAGGTGATTTCTTGAGTACCGTAGGAGTATAAAAGGGCTTCGCAGCAGAATTACTCTGAGCATTGTAAGGCGAAGACAAGTCCCGTGCGGTCTGGGTCAGGGCTGCCCTGTAGAACTCTCCGTGGTGACAGAAATATTCTATATATGCACCATTCTGTAGGGTAGTCCCTAAACTTACGTGGTCACCAAACACTTGACATGCTGCCAGAGAGACTGAGGAATAGAGTTTTAGATTTTAAGTTCAGATGGCTACAGTGGTCAGTCGCTGGAGTACTGGATAGCACAGGTATGAGAGAATACACCTTTGTATATACTCTGTTACTGTTTTATTCATTTTACATACTTTTTGTATGTAAACTGCTTTGGCCTACGTTTACTCCAAGAAATGAACACCTTGTCTACAAAACTATGTCCAACGAAGGCTGGAGTCACATTATAAAGGAAGAAGGGAAAAAGAAGGGACTATTCTGATTGCTCACCTATGAGCTGATTTAATCCTCACAACAGCTCCATAACGGAGGCTGTTTACTAACCAGGGCATGCTCAGCTAGAAAAACAATCTAGTCTGGGTTAGCTTAAACCAAAGAAGAAAACTCATCGCAAGACCCCAAGGGTTAAAGTGTAGTCAGTATAAACTGGTACCTACCTACTGCCCGTGACCTGCAATCAGGGGGCCAGAGTTCTACTACACAAGTATGGCTACTTAGGGATGCTGTGTCTGAGTGGGTACTGCATTGAATAGAAAACAGTATATTATATATATATATTGCAATCCTTAGAGCAACTGTTAAAAATGTAATGCAAAGAACTGTAACTTAAAAGCCAACAGGTGAATTAAAATGGAGTTATTTAAAAAATTAAAATTGGAAGGAAGAGCAAAGACCAGATATATAGAAATGCTTGGTCACAAGAATTGCTGAAACTGGGTGATGCATACATGGGTTCGTTATTCTACCTATCTTTGTAAATATTTTAAATTCTCCATAATAAAAGGTTTAAAAAATACATGTGTTCACACAGGGCCCCTTGGTTCTTCTGATCCAATCATTGTCCATGCTTTTCTAGATGAAAAACAGCTTTTGAGCTCTTGTCAATGCAGTGCAAGCACAACCCCTCAGACCCGTTAGGTGGAAAGCTTCGGGCTCGGTCAGCATTCTTGTCACAAGAGCAGTTGATGAAGAGTCCTGGTATTTCCTTGCAGTTTTGACTGAGTGGGTCTGGAGTGGGACAGGAGTATCTGATTTTCTACACACAAGTCCAGTGACACGGATGCATGTTCAGGTTTGGGGAGGCGCGGTGTCAAGGGAGAGATTCTATGGATTATTTTGAGCAGGTAGCCGCCGCCCCCCCCCCCCCCAAGTCCCATCCTTTGCTGGGGCACTTCCCGGCTGTAGGACTCACGCAGCACGAGGATGTGGCACTTCACGCACAATCTTAACTACGCCAGTGCATCGTGAGGCATCCCGCCACTGGTTCTCATTTTGTGATTCCAGCATAGTCTCTCTTTCTGGGCAGCTGATTTACGGTAGAGCCTCCTGCCATGTCAGTTGCTTTGGTTTGGAGACACAACTCTCACGGGTGAGTTTTCTCCCCAGCTAGCACACCGAGCTTACGGGTTTGTCTGCACCTTTCCCCAGGAGAGCTCCCTTCTTCCTTCACGGGGGCGGCTTCATAGGCACGTGATGGGCATCATCACAGGGTGCCCCACAGCCACTGGGCCTCATGTGGTTGAATGCTCTCCTGTCACTGTCTGGAGTTCTTAATCTTCTCTTTGAACGTGTGTTTTTAAGTGAAGTCTGATGAGATAAAGCCACATACACAGGAGCAGAGGCGATCCCTGCAGGGTGACCACTGCTCCCCACCACCCCATTCACTTGGAGCCTTTGTGATGCCGGTGTGCACAGAATTCCAGCAGACCCACCACGTGCAGGTTGAGAAGAGATTCAATATAACCAAGTTATTCCTACAACTGAGTAAGTGGGGGCACTGAGAGTCCCAAGAGGCCGTGCTTTCCATTGGAATCAGACTTGATTTGAATGCAAAGGGAAGGTAATGGCATTCTAAGGAGTGTGAATGACCCTGGAACCCTGTCATATCCTTTTTCTACTCTTGTTACTTTTATTTTACTCCTGTCATTTTCCTTCGTTAGCCATCCACATCTGCTGAAAATGATGACTTAGGAGAAAAAGAAAACAGGGCAGCTCCTAGTTTTTCTTTTAGTCCTTCCTTACTGATCAGTAAGGTGAAAGACTGTTGATAGAATGTGTACGTATCAAGGAGGGAAATAATAGTTGAGCGAGGCTTTTCTGCGGTGTTTCCAGTGTTCTAGTGAGGACAAAATATGCATATCATACAAAATGTATACATAAGCTATGAAATACAAATTGTCTAATTTTGGTGATTCTGCATGAGTTCACTGCTCTTCTAGTTGCATTTAAAACTGGAATTGTGTACTATAAAGATGAATAAAATTAATGCTGATAATTTAGAATTTAAATTTTTTCATTACTTAGGACAGCATTAAGTAGCAAGTAAAAACCCCGCATAACAAGACGTGAGAAAGACCATGGAAGAAAGAACATTTCAGTACTTTTAATGGTACTATTTTCCTAATTTTTGGACATGAGGCCCCACATCTTTGTTTCGCTCTGGGTCCTGTACCTCAGGTAGCCAACCTGGCTCTTCACTGCTCTCCTTTCCTTCGCGGAGCCCCCTTCCTTCTCTCTTCTATAGCCTCCTGAGGACTCCCACTGATGTGAAGGGCACCACTGCTCTCCTAGTTCCTCTGCTGCTGCACCTGTGAGAACTAGAAAAGGGCCAGGGCTGAGTTCAAAGTAACTCAAGGGACCCACCAGCACTAGAGGCTGGCTGGCTGTAGGACAGAAGGACATGACTGCTCTATGCTCTTCTAACTCTGACTTGTCCTGGAGCAGCTGCCACATGCTGGAATCACTGATCTTGTGTGGTTGGCTCTCCCTTTGATTTGATCCATTCTGGCAAAACAATTCTTCTAATAGACTAAACTTCAGCTATTATCCTTGACAGCTTGGTCCTTCTTTGTCCCTTTCTGCCACTCCATGAATTGATGAAAGCTGGGGGTAGTAGACAGGACGGGTGGACAACTCTTGTCAATAGTGATTTCATAAAAACGCTTTATGAGGAGTCGTGGAAAACAATGCTTGGGAGTTTTTGTTTTTATATTAAGGTTAAGCAGAGAATTACTCCTCTTAAAAAAAGAAAAAAGAATTTTGGCAATGTATAAACACACTGCAAAACTGGAAACAACAAACTTTTATAGGAAGCTGAAAAAGGACCAGAGAGAATTAGGAAAAATAAAAAGAATATATACAACTGTATCTTCAAGAATTTTCATGGAACATTATGAGCCATCAAATCAAGATATCCAGATTTTCTAACAAAAATGAACTGATCTGAGTAAGGCAGCATGAAAATATTCTAATACAGTGCTGCTCAACAGAACTTTCTGTGGTGATGGAAATGTTCCATTATCTCTGTGGACTACAGAAGCTACTGGCCACACGGATGCACACAATGTGGCTAATGCAACTGAGGAACTGAATTTTTAATGTAGTGTAAACAGCCACTGTGACTAGTGATTACCACCTGAACAGCACAGTTCTAATGCCTCATGGGTCAAAATCAGTGGTTTCTTCATGGGATTTCTCATCACCGCTGACAGGTGTAGAGGGTTGGGGGTGGAAAGAGAGGAAGCTCTTAACAGCTCTATTTAACACTTACGTTCTGAAACTCTAAGAGGCAAGAGGGGAGGCAAGGACTCTGGGGGAGACCTGAGAATGCCCTTGAACTCCTGGCTAATGCCAATGGAAGCAGAAGGCCTAGGATTTGGCTCACTGTGATGGGAAGAGGGCTATGGTACAACTCATAGAATCTGAGGCTTGGGCCCTCTGTGCATGGAAATCATGCTGAGGGGCTCATGGGAAGGTGGGGTGCTCATTTCCGGACAGGGTTTCCAGGGCTAGAAGAGGATTTAGAGGTGGAGGGAGGACCTGGCGGCCCTTTCTGGCCACCTGCAGGCTGGACTGGCCCTTTCTTTTTGGGGATTAAGGTCTTGTTCTTGCTCTTGAACACTTTGCTGGGATCCAGCTTGTTCACGAAGGAGTTGGTCTCTTCTGCAAGTAGGTCTGTGTTGTAGGTGATGGGTTTATACATGTTGAACCACTGCTGTAAGGGAGAATTGGGAGAGGTCAAAATTCGAAGGAGAAAGGCGACTGTTTATGTTCTTTAGTGGGGAACCAGAGGTAGAGAGGTGGGGAAATAAGGCAAAGAGAACAAACATTTTTATGAAAAAAGCCTTGAAAATCTGTTAGGACTTCCTTTAGGTGAAAGTGGTGGCACACATATTGCTTTATTAAGTCTCGTAACCTTTAAACTAAATCCAGCACAAGGACTGAGAATGCGAGTAAACTTCCTTCCTTCTGATCTAGTGAGCCCTGAGCATGGGGATGTGGGTCCCGGAGCATCAGTGTCCTTCTAATTGTCCTGTCCTCACACCAGCTACCGCCCGTCAGGTGGATATGGCAGCACTTCGCCACAGGGAAGGTGCATGACAGAGGCCAGTGGCAGGCCCTGGCTGTGGGAAGCTGTGTGTGCTGGTGCTCTCTTTCCCTTCTGAGCAAAGAGCATCACATTTATTGACCTCACAATGGTAGGTGACATTTGGGCAAAGTAAGGCCCAGCAGATGAATACATGCCTGGCGCTGAGTCCCTGAGTCACTGCCACCCAGCCCACGTTCTTCCAGGCACACCTGGTCTCAAACTAGGCGGTAAATGAGCATTCCAGGAGACTGTGTTTGAAATGTCGCCCGGATCTATTACACAAACAAGGCGCATCCATACAACGCATATTCTGTATTACTAAAAACGACAGTTCTGTAGGTACTAGTAGGGAATGAACCCCAAGACGGGCTGTTAAGTGAAAAGAAGGTGCACAATGACGTGAGAAGTATAGTGCACTTGTGATTTAGAAAAAAGGAACCGAAAACCATATGCCTGTATGCCTTCTAGGCAAAAGTACTGTGTGAAAAGCACAAGAAAAACGGAAACAACGGCTGCCTCTGGGGGAGGCTGGGAGGCTGGAGACCCTGGGAATAAGACTGACTTTGCACCCTTCCTGCGTACATGTCCTATCTATCTAAAGCCAACACTCAGACCTAAGCCCCCACTAAAATTTAATTAGAAAGAAAACTCCCAGGTGATTATGAGGATCAGCCAAGTTTGGGAACCACTTAGTTCAGTACTAAGTCAGTCCATCCACCTTCACTGGCACCATCTGCCTTGCTTAATGAAAATGCAGGTTCCTGGGCTCCATCCTAGGTCTTCTGAATCAGACAGGGAAGCTGGGAATCTGTATTTAAGCATTTCCTCAGAGATTCTGATACGGTCCACAGATAGGAGATAGCTCATGTCTCTCCCTTACCTTGGCCTGCGGGCTAATGCCATAGCTGGTGAAGGCGTACTGCCACTGCGGCAGGCCCAGGTGCGTGATGAGCAGGCGATAGTAAGCGGTGAAGGTGTCTGTGAGAAAATGCCAGTATAATGCTCGGTCCAGGAACCAGATCTCAGTGTCTTGTGCTAACGCTGAAATAGCAAACAAAAGAAAGAAATGAACAGATGGCGTAAGACTTTTCTCTTTTTATCTGTAAAGCCAATATACTCTCATGGTTTAAAAAAAAAATTCCAGTAGTGGAAGGATGAAAAATACAAGTGAAGAGTTCCTCAGGCCCATTCTCCCGTGGCCACTGTTAGGGGTTTTATTGGTCTTCTTGTACAAATACCTGATCAGTCAGCTGACTGACTTATGTGCTGGGCATTGGCCATCTGTACATTCAGGCTGACCATTCAGCAGTCCCCCACCCCACTGGGCAGACTGGGGGTCTCAGTTTTCCTGATGGAGACAGACTCAGAAAGCCTAATTTCTTTTCTTTTCTTTCTTTTTTTTTTTTAAGATTTTATTCATTTATTTGAGAGACAGACCATGAGCTAAAGAGCACAAGCAGGGGGAGTGGGAGAAGCAGACTCCCCACTGAGCAGGGAGCCCAATGTAGGGCTCCATCCCAGGACACTGGGATCATGACCGGAGCCAAAGGCAGCCACTTAAGCAACCGAGGCATCAGGCACCCCAAGGCTCTGGTTTTCTGAAGAGGTCTCTGTCAGGAAGCTGAAGGGCCGTGAGCAGCCACTGTGCAGGAGCCCAAACCCGCTCCTGCCCTGGGTCCTGCCTGTGCTGTTGCGGGAGGTCTGGACTCAGCGGAAACAGGCACGGTCCCAGCAGTGCCAGCCTCGCACTCACTTCTGACCTTCCATTCTTCCTCCTGCAGGCCCCTAGTTCATCTCTTGTCTAATGGCTATGATGGCTTCCTCAGTGGTCCCCACCCTCCAGTCTCTTCTTCTAAGACTTCCCATGCAAATGTACATTTCCATCTTAATTTGGCTGTTCCTTGACTGCACTTCCCAGTGTCATGTTCAAACTCCTTCCAAGCTGTGCATGAAGGGGAACAACTGTCCTTCTGGCTCCATCTCCTTATCCACAAGATGAACCAGGCAGCCCTGTGATTTGAAATTATCATTCCTTCCAAATCAGCTGTACTTTCCCATGGCAGAGCTTTACCTAGTCTCTTTGCCTACATGCTTCCCTTACCCCACAATCTCTCCTGCCCCACCCTTCTCCACAATCCAAGATGTGGATGAAAGGCTACTTTGCAAAGTTGGTTCCTCCTTTCTCTAGGGGTAAAATCCTGGCGTCTGTATCTTCTCACCCGTACAGGCTGAGAGCTACCTGGAGAGGGGTGGGCCTTGTCCATAGTCCTAGCGCAGGGCCTGAACTGTTGCTGGGCCTGAACAGCTCATAGCTGTTGCTCAGGGGCCAGAGCCTTTTCCTCTTGAATTCTCATCTGAGGTCTCAGACTGATGTCTACTCATTCAGGTTTTTAGTGTTGTTAACTTGCCTACGTAGAGAAGTGTGTAAGAAAGATAATGCTTTTCTGGGATGCTTTTCTGATGTGTGAACCCGTTGGAGGAATGTTTATAGAGGAATGTTCTATAGAGCCTGTTTATAGAAACAGAATGACTATTTCTTTTAGTTTTTACTCACTTATTTTCCTTTTCCCATTCTTTCTGCAGTAACTCACAAATGATGACAGCTTAAAAAAGGAGTCTAGTGATTGGCCTAGAAGGGAATGCTCAGGGAGGACCAAAGGGGCTTACTGGGTCTTTACATCTCCAAGAGACCTGGCTGCATCTCATGGGTCCAGAGAGGAGTGTGCCTTTTGTGTCATGACTGGAGAGCAGGATCATCCTGCCACACCCAGCTGCAGGGCCACGCCTGTCAATGATTCCTACCTGGTTTCCCTCTTTTGTAGACAAGGCAAACCTTCCCATTCCCATTGCAAGGATCCAGCTCAAATATCACGCTGCGAGAATCAAAGTGAGGCTTCTCTGGCTGGTTCTCACTGGCTGCAAACCCAGAAGGTAACAGTTACGTTCACATACTCAACTCAAACACATACTTATCCAGCACTGCTAGGGTTGGGGGGTGGGGGAGAAAAACAGAAAAAAGCCTTATCTCGGACATATTCTTAACTACTATCTCCAATGTGGGCCAAATGAAATTTTTTTTGAAGATTTACTTCAGGGGCACCTGGGTGGCTCAGTTGTTAAGCGTTTGCCTTCAACTCAGGTCATGATCTCAGGGTCCTGAGATGGAGCCCCGCATTGGACTCCCTGCTCAGCAGGAAGCCTACTTCTCCCTCTCTCACTCGCCCTGCTTGTGTTCCTTCTCTCGCTGTGTCTCTGTCAAATAAAAAAAAAATAATCTAAAAAAAGTTAAGATTTCAGGAAGACAAAGAGCAAGTGGGAGGAGAGGGGGAGGAAGAGAATCTTCAAGTAGACTCCCCACTGAGCGTGGGACCCCGAGATCTTGACACGACCTGAGCTAAAGCCAAGAGTCAGGCACTTAACTGAATGAGCCCCCCAGGCACCTCGCAATGAATTCTATATTCTGTATGCCCAGGATCTTACCCACGTCTAAGCCTTTTGTCTGGCCTTCTCTATCACAGACAGACAGTGTCAAAGAATCTAGGGGACAGTGACACAGGAAAACAAACTGAACTTCCTGAGAGTGGGAATATATAAAGGCAAAATAATCTGGCCTGACGTTGCAATCTCTTTTTCCCAGATAACTGCTTTCCCCTTATTTATAGCACTTTATGATATTTTGATTAGAATCTCTTTTCCTTGGCCTAAAATATATTTATAATATTTAATATTAATTACATTATAATTAATGATAAGCCTGGCTCAATCAGAAATACCTACCTAGTAATCACAAATAATGGAGTACCAGAAAAGAAAGCCATTTTTAGAAATGCAAGCATCAGAAACCTTTTCTGCTTCTTTTGTTACAGCTATTATGTAATAAAGATTAATATTAGTGAGTAAGGGTTAGAATTTACAAACCTAGGAGAGACTGGATAAAACAAAGCCTATAAGAAGGCTACTTTTTTACTTGTACATATAGTCATACATATAATTTTAGGCAAATGCGGAGATATTTACATTTCTAACTAAAAAATGTTTTAAACATGGCTTTTCCTTCCCCTGGAGGTTACACTTTAACGCTCTTCTTCTTCTTTTTTTTTTTTTTAAAGACTTTATTTTTTTGACAGACGGAGATCACAAGTAGGCAGACAAGCAGGCAGAGAAAGAAGAGGAAGCAGGCTCCCTGCTGAGCAGAGAGCCCGATGCAGGGCTCCATCCCAGGACCCTGAGATCATGACCTGAGCCGAAGGCAGAGGCCCCAACCCACTGAGCCACCCAGGCGCCCTTAATACTCTTCTTGATCTTATGTGGTCTTCGATTCATGGAGTGCAACAGGTTCCACCTGGCTTCCTGGGTCTAGGCTGTGGACTGGAAAACTCTCTCAAGTCATAAGCTGAGGTTTCCCTTCTTTATTTACATCTCTCAGGCTCATGGTCCTTCACTGCCTTGTGAAATCCATTTTTATGTATCTTCTCTGTTGTTGTTGTTCCAAGAGGGCAGATAAATCAGGTCTGTGACTCCCGTTTTCAGTGAAATCCAAAGTCCAGACTGTAGGGTCTCAGCTCCAGCAGTCCTGCCCTAATTGATGCTGACGAGGCCTGCCCACAGAGGAAAGATTATAAAATAGGACACTCACTCAGTGTGGCTCCCTTCTCCCATTTGTAGATGCCACTCCAGTTTCTGCTCATTTTTGGTTATTCTCCAATCTTTTTTAGGTTATTGCCTGAAGTTTTCCCAGAGTTTATAGTAGTCTTTGACTTGGTAAAAGGTACTCTGCCATTAGCAGAAGAGGAAGAGGAAGTCAATATTTGAATTTTTTTTTTTTAACCAAATATGCAATGTCTTAGTTTCTCACTGAAATTTTAGTTTGGGTTTAATCCCCATGTATGCATTAGCATTACTGTGCCTAATAATTCACTCTCAGGAATACCCGTGAATCTCTTTCTTGTTACCTGTTATTTGTGCTGGTTCTTGTTCATGGTGGTGTGTTTTTCATGTGCCTAGTTTTTTTTTTTTTTTAAAGGAAGTATTTTTTTGAAAAATTATTTATAAAAACAATTTGAGGTCTAAGATACCATTATCATCCTTCAGGGTGGAATTTTCTTTTTAAATAAGAGCTTTACTGAGATATAATTCACCTACCATACCATTTACTCATTTGAAGAATACAATTTAATGGTTTTTATAATATTTACAGTTATATAACCATTAAGACAATCAATTTTAGAACATTTCTCTAGAGTGAATTTGTTTCTGCTATGCCCCTGAGGAGATCAGTAACCTCAAATCATTTTAGTCCAATTTCCAGATTTAACATTTTCTGGGCCACACAGAGGACTTACACTTGGGTTTCAGTCCAGGAGAAAAATGGTTACTTTTGGTTTATTCTGTCTTCTGGGTACTGCTCTTGATGGTGCCAACCCAAAAAGTAGCAAGTTTTTATGGGTGTCATCTTTGGTAAGGCCTGGGCTCTGTTTTATTCCCCTGGTCTCAAAAGGGGCAAATCCACAGCGTTCCAGCATCCTCATAGCCTGTTGTGAAGAGGGTAATCAATGTAATACAGGTGCTTAAATCTCTTCCCCGCTGGATTTCTGTCTCCTGGATGTTAATCTGATATTACCTCATCACCTTGTTAGCTCTCTGATGTTTTTAGGGAAGTGGCTTTTATATTTCGCTTTGACTTCTCAGTTGTCCTCAGGAGGAAGGCTTCTCTGAGTTACCTGTCTGCCATTTCCAGAAGAGGAAATCTCATCAGTTTAAGTATGCTCCTAAAAATAACATACAGATGAACTTTGCTTTTTGTATCAATCTAACAGTCTTTATTTTTCAAAAGGGAAATTTAGGGGCGCCTGGGTGGCTCAGTGGGTTGGGCCTCTACCTTCAGCTCAGGTCATGATCTCAAAGTCCTGGGATCGAGCCCCACATCGGGCTCTCTGCTCAGCGGGGAGCCTGCTTCTCCCTCTC
Organism: Meles meles; assembly: GCF_922984935.1. NCBI lineage: Eukaryota > Metazoa > Chordata > Mammalia > Carnivora > Mustelidae > Meles > Meles meles. The sequence continues at coordinate 59,995,372 of NC_060077.1, forward strand.
TCTCTGCCTGCCTCTCTGCCTACTTGTGATTTCTCTCTCTCTGTGTCAAATAAATAAATAAAAAACCTTTAAAAAAAGGGGGGGGGGGCGCCTGGGTGGCTCAGTGGGTTAAAGCCTCTGCCTTTCGCTCAGGTCATGATCCCAGGGTCCTGGGATCGAGCCCCGCATCAGGCTCTCTGCTTGGCAGGGAGCCTGCTTCCTCCTCTCTCTCTCTCTGCCTGCCTCTCTCCCTACTTGTGATCTCTATCTGTCAAATAAATAAATAAAATCTTAAAAAAAAAGGGGGGGGTAATTTAATCCCAGCACATTTAATATCAAGATTGATCAGTCTTGTTTTATTTCTCCTAATGTTTTGTTTCCTAATTCTTATTTTTCCTCCTGTGATTCAATATTCCCTTATTAAGTTAAAAAATTTAATGTAGATTTTTATTCATTTAGTGGTTATCTTCCTCCTCCCCTACACTCCCCCTTTGCATGATTAGATCAATAGGACTTTATCGTATTTGAAAACAACAGACCATTATTTCTCCTAAACAGTGTGGCATGCAGAATTCTAAGGCCCTCAAGATTTCTGCTCCTGACATCTATATCTTGCAGGACCTCCTGCCCTTGAGTACAGTCAGGACCTGAGAATATGATGTAGCAGCCACTCCCTTGATTAGCTTACATGATAGGAGACTGTTAAAGCAGATTGCAGAGGCCATTTCCCTGCTGGCTGAGAAGTAAACTTGCCATGTTGTGAGAGGGTCACATGGCTAGAATCTAAGGGTATTTTAAAGATGCTGAGAGTGAGCCCTGGCAAATGGCCAGCAAGAAATAGGGAGTCCCAGAACAGCAAGAAACTGAGGAAGGCCATCCACTAGTGAGCTTGGAAGAGGCCTCTGGGCCTCAGATGAGATTGCAGTATCAGGGGATACCTTCATTTTAATCAAGACATTACTTATTTCTGGCTGAATTCTTGACTCATGAAACTGTTATATAATAAATTTGTGGTATTTTAAAACATTAAGTTTGTGGTAATCTATTACGCAAAAATAGAAAGCTCAAACACCAGGGTAATTTTGTTTCCCCCAACAAAGTGTACTATTTCTTCCCTATAATAGGAGGAGACCTTCCACTTTCTGCTGCTCTTCCTCCTTTGTCTTATATTTTCTACTATTAAGGACCTCAGGAACACTCTATATATTACTTACTAGGGCTGCTGTAACCAAGTACCAAAACTGAGCAGCTTGAACAACAGAAATCTGTAGTCTCACAATTCTAGAGGCTACAAATCCAGGATCAAAGTGTTGGCTGAGTTGGTTCCTTTGAGGGCTGTGGGGAAACAAATCTGTTCAATGCTTCTCCCCTAACTTCCGGAGTTTCCTAGCAAATTATGGCTGTCCTTAATATGTAGAAGTCCCACCCATCTCTGCCTTCATCTTCAAATGGCATTCTTCCTGTGTCTCCAAATGTCTTCAAGGATGTCAGTCATATTGCATTGGGATCCACCCTACTCCAGTATGACCTCATCTTAACCACTTACATCTGGAATAACCCAATTTCTAAATAAGGTCATATTTATTATGAACTGGGGGTTAGGACTTCATTATGTGAATTGGGAGGGGGTGGGCATTAATTTAACCCATAATACTTTTATATCTCCCTTTTTCCTTTCTTTTAGGTTTAGCTGAGACAGTATACAGTTGACCCTTGAACAACACACAAACTGAACTGCATGGCTCACGTATGGATTTTTTTACAGTGCTGTCAACGTATTTTCCTTTCCTTACTATTTCCATAACATTTACTTTTCTCTTAATTTATTGTAGGAATACAGTGTATACTACACATAACATACAAAATATGTGTTGACTGTTATTGGTAAGACTTCCAGTCAACAGTAGGTTATTAGTAATTAAGTTTTGGGGGAATCAAAAGTTCTACTGGGACTTTCGACTTCATGGAGGGTCAGTGTCTTCAACCTCCGCATTGCTCAAGTATTAACTACAGTAGGTTTTACAATATTCCTTGCACTGTGTCCCCGTTTCCAAGAGTTTTTTTTTTCTCTTTTTTCAAAGATTTTAGAGAGAGAGCACAGGCATGCGGGGGAAGAGATAAAATGGGGGCAAAGGGTGAGGGAGGGAAGCAGATGCCTGCTGAGCATAAAGCCCAATATGGGGCTCAATCTCATGACCTGAGCCACCCAGGTGCCCCTGTGTTGTGTAACTATTACATAAGAATTCTTAGGGGGCACCTGGGTGCTCAGTCAATTGAATGTCTAATGCTTGATTTCGGCTCAGATCATGATCTCAGGGGATTGAGCCCCACGTCTGGCTCTGCACTCATCAGGGAATCTACTTCCTCTTCCTGTGTCTGCATCCCCACCGAGCTTGTACTCTCTCTCAAATAAATAAAAGCTTAAAAAAAAATTATACAACACATTCCTATCTAGGAAGATTCCTATCTATTAAGATTAAATGCACCCATAACTCTTTCATGGGAGGTTCACTGATCCCTTGTTTCCTTTCCTCCCACATCTTGGGACCTCCATTCAGTCGCATTTGTCTTCTGGTTGGAGTACTAATATTCTTGAAGTTTTACATATCCTTCCATATTTTTTAAAATAAACTGAGAGGTATATATGGTCTGTATACATAGGATTCTATTTTTACTCCTTGTTCCTCAGTAACGTGTACATGCTTTTTATCTCTAGTTTCCACTGCCACAAGCGAGAAGTCTGGTATCAGTCTGATTATTTCATCACAAGTAATTTATTTTTGCCTAGAAACCTACAATTCTTTCCCACATTATACAATACCTAGGTGTGTCTTTTCTCAGCAGTTCAATCTGGGTCTCAGAGAGCCCTTTCAATTTGCAGAGAAATTTTCTTTTATTAGTGTTTCTTGCCTTTCTATCTAGTCTTTTTCTTATGAACACCAGTAATGACAATGAAAGGACTCTGGATGTATTTTCTATTTTTCTTTTATTTTTTTACGATTTTATTTACTTGACAGAGACAGAGAGATAGTGAGAGAGCGAACACAAGCAGGAGGAGTGGGAGAAGCAGGCTTTTCACTGAGCAGGGAGCCTGATGTGGGGCTCGATTCCAGCACCCTGGGATCATGACCTGAGCTTAAGGCAGACACTTGACAACTGAGCCACCCAGGTACCCTATTTTCTACTTTTCTTACCCTTCCACCTTTCCCCTCATAATTTCCCCCTTTTAAATTTATCTGTGCTTTTAAATATGTTTTGCACTTGGTTTATCAGGCTACTAACTTAAATCTTATTTATATTCTTCAGTTTATCAATTGCTTGAGAAATTTTACTTTTCTTCTATAGGAAGCCTTTATGCTGTCTTAAATGTCTCTAACAGATCTGATTCTTGTTTTACTTAGGTTTTCATGTGTTCTTTAGCAGTTTTATTTGCCTGGTTGTATATCCTGATATTTTTTCCTGATTGTCCACTATTTGAGTACCCTGAGAAAAGTATTTTTCCAATTAGATTTAATAAGACTTAGGGTCTAACTACTGGACTGTTCTAAAAAGTGTGAACTCAGCAGGTGCCAGAAGGCCAAGTGGTTTCTATCTCTATGGGTATGTAGGACAATGTCGTCTCTATTCCTAGCTATGTTGTCCTTTGCTGAGGGCCCTTGAAATCCTCTCTAGTACCCAGTCCACCTCTATTTTCCAACTTTGTCAAAGGGAGGGAAGACTAGTTCTACTTATTTAACAACTTGTTTGCCTTTGGGTATTCAAAAGCCCCAGCACACACATGAAGCATATATGACCTTTTCCCTTCTTGAGGACTCCACACATCTCTGAGTGGTGGGTCTTCCCAAGGCCTCTCTCCAGGCTTTGCTCCTGGATCCCTCTAGTACAGGCATAGCTTGTTTTATTGTGCTTCACAGATAGTGGGGGTTTTTTTGCTTTTTTTTTTTTTTTTTTTTTTTTAAACACATTGAAGGTTTGTGCCAACCTTATGTTGGTGTTTTGGCACCATTTTTCCAACAGCATTTGCTTACTTTGTGTCTGTGTTACATTTTGGTAATTCTTGCAATATATCAACCTTTTGCATTGTTTGTTATGATGATCTTTGATCAGTGACCTTTTAAAGTTTGAATCCATTCTTTACTCCCTTCCCCCCATATTTTAGGTACATAGTGTCATACTTCACATAGTTTTATTTTGTGAATCCCTTGATTGATTTTTACAGATATTTTTATTGCTCTTATTTTTTATATTCTTAATTACTGTCTTTCCTTTCCACTCTCAGAATCCCCTTTAATATTTCTTGCAGGGCTGGTTTAGTGGTCATGGACTCCTTTAGTTTTTGTTTATCTGAGGAACTCTTTATCCTTTCAGTACTTTGACTATACCATGCTACTCTCTTCTGGCCTGCAAAGTTTCTGTTGAAAAATCTGCTGATAGCCTTATGGAGTTTCCCTTGTATGTGATGGTCTTCTTTTGTCTTGCTGCTTTTAAAGTTTTTCTTTATCACTACTTTTTGCCATTTTAATTACTATGTGTCTTGGTGTGGACCTCCTTAGGTTGATTTTTGGGGTGGGGGGAATCTCTGTGCTTTCTAGATCTAGATATCTGTTTTCTACTCCAAATAAGGGAAGTTTTCAGATATTATTTCTTCAAATAAATTTTCTGTCCCCCCTCTTCTCTCTTCTGGGATCGCTATAATGTTGATGGAGTCACTGAGTTTCCTAAGTCTATTTTCACTTTGCATGATTCTTTTTTCCCTCACTTGTTCAGTCTGATTACTGTCCATTACTCTGTCTTCCAGGTCATTAATTCGTTCCTCTGCTTCCTCTAGCCTGCTATTTATTCCACCATGTGCATTTTAAATTTCATTTATTGTGTTCATCTCCGTTTTAAGGGTCTCACTGATGTTCTCCACTCTTTTCTCAAATCCAGTGATTCTCTTTATGACCATTACTTTAAATTCTCCATCAGGCATATTTTATGTTTCACTCAGGTCTCCTGCTGTGGTTTTGTCCTGTTCTTTCATTTGGGACATTCTTCTGTCTCATTTTGTCTAACTCTGCATCTATTTCTGTGTTAGGAAGGTCAGCCATATCTCTTGCTCTTAAAAGTAATGGCCTTGGGGCCCCTGGGTGGCTCAGTGGTTTAGGTCTCTGCCTTCGGCTCGGGTCATGATCTCAGGGTCCTGGGATCGAGCCCCGCATCGGGCTCTCTGCTCAGTGGGGAGCCTGTTTCTCCCTCTCTCTCTGCCTGCCTCTCTGCCTACTTGTGACCTCTCTCTCTGTCAAATAAATAAATAAAATATTAAAAAAAAAGAAAAGAAAAGTAATGGCCTTATGAAGAAGCAGTTCTACAGCTCCCTACAGCACAGTGTCCCCTGTTCACCGGGACCTGGAGCTTCAGAGGTGTCTCCTATATGTGTTGTGTGTGCCCTCCTCTGTCCTGGTCTCTTTTTCCTTCAGTGCAGTCATTTGCCTACTGTGGGCAGTGTTTAGTCCCCAGCCAGGGTAGGGGTATGTTTTAACAAGGTATGCACCAGTTTGCTCGAGAAATGAGACCTACTACCACTGCTGCCAGGAGAGGTCAGCCCCAACGGATCTGTGAAGTATGCATGGTTGGGGACTCAACCTTAACAAGGCACGATTCAGCCTTCCACAGGGCCTGCTGTAGCTGTTGTCATAGTCACTGTTGCAGAGACCAAGGGCCTGCAAAATGTGGGGATTGAGAGATGTGGTAGTGGTGAGGTTTGTGCCTTTTTTTTTTTTTAAAGATTTTTTTTTTTTTAAATTTATTTGACAGACAGAGATCACAAGTAGGCAGAGAGAGAGGGAAGCAGGCTCCCCGCTGAGCAGAGAGCCCGATGTGGGGCTCGATCCCAGGACCCTGAGATCATGACCTAAGCCGAAGGCAGAGGCTTAACCCTCTGAGCCACCCAGGTGCCCCTGTGCCTGTCTTCTTGACCAAAGTCCTTTAATACTACTATAACCATTCTGAGGTGCCATAAAACACACCTGCAGAAGGCAGCAAACCTGATAAATGTATGTGTTCTGAATGTATCACTGACTGGCCCTTCCATCTCTCTTCTCCCCTCAGGCTTCTCTATTCCCTCTGATACAATAATGAAATCAGGCCAATCAATAACCCTACAAAGGCCTTAGAAGGTTCAAGGGAAAAGAAGAATTGCATGTCTCTCACAAATCAAAAGCTTTGTGAGGAAGGCATGTTGAAAGCTGAGATAGGCTGAATGCTAGGTTTCTTGTTCCAAACAACCAACTTGTAAATGCAAAGGAAATATTCTTGGAGGAAATTAGAAGTGCTACTCCACTGAACACATGAATGGTAAGGCAGTAAAATAGACTTATAGTTGATATGGAGAAAGTTTTAGTGATCTGGATAGAAGATCAAATGAGCCACAACATTCCTTTAAACCAAAGCCTATTCCAGAGCACGGCTAGCTTCAATTCTAAGGCTGACAGAGAGGAGGAAGCTGCAGAAGAAAAGTCTGAAGCTAGCAGAGATTGGTTAATGAGGTTTGAGGAAAAGCTGTCTCTATAACATAAAAGTCCAAGGCAAACCAGGAAGTTATCTGGAAGATCTGGCTAAGATAATTAACGAAGGTGGCTACACTAAATAGCAGATTCTCAGTGTAGACAAAACATCTTTCTGTTAGAAGATGCCACCTAGGATTTTGAAAGCTAAAGAAGTCAATGCCTGACCTCAAAGAATGGGCTGACTCTTTGTAGGGACTGTTGCAGCTGGTGACTTTGTTGAAGCCAATGATCATGGACCATTCTGAAAATCCTAGGACCTTGAAGAATTATGCTAAATCAACTCTGCCTGTACTCTATAAATGAAACAAGAAAGCCCCAATGATAGCACATCTGCTATCAACATGGTTACTCAATATTTTAAGCCAATTGTTGAGACCAACTGTTCAGCAAAAAAGTTCAAAATATTACAGCTTATTGACAATGCACCTGGGTCACCCAAGAACTCTGACAGAGATGTACAAGGAGATGAATGTTGTTCTTATGCCTGGTAACAAAACGTCCATACTGCAACCCATGGATCAAGGAGTCATTTGAACTTTTATGTCTAAATATTTAAGACATATGTTTCATAAGGCTATAGGAGCTATAACCAGTGATTCCTCTGATAGATCCAGGGAAAGTAAACTGAAAACTTTCTGGGAAGGATTCACCATTCTAGGTAATAGTAAGAACAGTCATGGTTCATGGGTAGATGTCCAACTATCAACATTAACAGGACTCTAGAAGTTGATTCCGACCCTTAGGGATGACTTTGAGGGATTCAAGACTTCAGTGGAAGAGGTTAACTGGATGTGGTAGAAACAGCAAGAGAACTAGAATTAGAAGGAGAGCCTGAAGGTGTGACTGAATTGTTGGCAATCCCCTGATAAAACTTGAATGGATGAGGACTTGCTTCTTATGGATGAGTAAAGTAGTTTCTTGAGATAGCTTCTACTCCTGGTGAAGAGGCTATGAAGACTATTGAAATCAGCACAAAGGATTTAGACTATAACATAAACTTAGATGATTAAACAGTGGCAGGATTTGAGAAGAAAGACACCAATTTTGAAAAAAGTTTTACTGTGGGTAAAATGCTATCAAACAGCATGGCACGGTACAAAGAAATCATTCATGGAAGGAAGTGTCAATCAATGAAGGAAACTTCATTGTTTTAAGAAATTGCCAAGCCACCCCAGCCTTCAGCAACCCACCTCTCCGATCATTAAGCAGCCATCAACATGGAGGCAAGACCCTCCATCAGCAAAAAGATTACAACTTGCTGAGAGCTGATGATGGTTGACATATTAGCAATGAAGTACTTCTTGATTAAGTACTTCTTGATTAACAATGAAGTACATTTTTTTTTTTTTTTAGAAATCACACTTTAAAGGCCATAACATAGTATAAGCCTAATTTGTATATGCACTAGGAAACCAATAAATTCATTTGCACTTGCTTTATTCGGGTGGTCTGCAACTGAACCTGCATAACTCCAACGGATGCCTTGCCTGAACTAGTGTGCACCTGCTTGTGCAGTTGATGGAGAAGCCTTGCATCGGTTCTCTCTGCCAGACCTTCAGTGCAGCCAAGGCCTTAGTATTGGAGACACTAGTTGCTTAGTCAATATTCATTCTCCCTTTCTTTCTTAAACCCCAATTCTGTTTGAGGGGAAAACACTGGCACAGCTAACCATACTTCCTCAGATTCCCCCTGCAGCTATGGGTAAACTTTTTGGTTTTTTTTTTTTTAATATTTTATTTATTTGATAGGGAGAGATATCACAAGTAGGCAGAGAGGCAGGCAGAGAGAGAGGGAAGAAGCAGGCTCCCTGCTGAGCAGAGAGCCCAATGCGGGGCTCAATCCCAGGACCCTGAGATCATGACCTGAGCCGAAGGCAGAGGCTTTAACCTACTGAGCTATCCAGGCGCCCCTATGGGTAAACTTTTGACTCTGTTCTGGCCAATGGCTTTTGGGAGGAGCTTCTGAGAAAACTATTGTTTTCCTGATAAAAGAAGAGATTCTGCCAAAAGACAGTTTTTGTTGTTATTTTGCCTTTCACTCTTCTTTTTCCTCCATGGTACATAGACTGGAAGCTTGGAGGTACAGCCCACATTCTTCAATGATGAAGATGAAGGCCATATCCAAAGACTGGTGCAGGAGAAAGCCAGAGGGAGACTTTATTATTGACGTTCTCAAACAGCTGCATCAGCCTAGTTCCAGATTTCTTGTTATGAGAAAAATAAACTCCTATTTAGTTTAGATGTTGTAACTGGGTCTCTGACACACGCACCCAAACAAAATTCTAATCGACAAAGTCCTCACTTATGTGCAGTTGCTTATAGCTTTTCGCAGCCATTTGAATCAGAGATGGCAAAGAGCCTGGAGGGAGGAAGGGAGCTGCATTTAGAGTCCATGCTCCCCAAAAGCTCTTGATACTGAAATGCTGAGTCAAGTGATCTGTAACATTCATTCATTTACTAAGCATTCATTAAGTACCGACTATGTGCCAGGCCTGAAGTGGGTACTGGAAACAAAACAAAAATCTCAATCCTGGTATTTCTTCATGACAATTTCCTTTATGGATACAGGCTGTTTTTGTACGTTATTCCCATGGTCCTAAGAAGCCACAGCAAGGAAGGTTTTGGCTTGGGGAAAGGTACTACAATGCCACAGCATCTTCTTATGGCTTTCAGCATTATAAAAGGGAAACAAACAGGCTAATTTCTAACTCAGAGCACAAGTTCCTTGAGGTTACCTTCAAGTGCATCATCCTCCAGGTCTGCCAGAGTTGGTGCATTCGGGAGTGAATATACGGAAGACTGGTTGAGTTGAGTCAGTTTTGAGATGCTGTTAATGGCCATACTGCCCAATGGAATGGTGTGCTCTATGGAAACAGTAGCAGAGAGAAACAGCCTTATTACCATGATCATCATAAGGACTTCTGCCGGAGTAACTTAAGCCCAGCTATTGTTTGATCCCAGGGCTAAGGAATCTAATGGAAAGTGGAAGGAAGAGGATCAATGCACCATATGCCCCGGAGCACCAACCTTTTTTAGCAAGAGTCATGCGTGAAGAGACCCCACTGTATGCATTAGGATAGAGTACTGAAGAAAATTTAAAAAGGGGATGCTCAAAAAGAACCCAGAAATCAAGGCTAGGGACCCTGTTTGAAGAGCAAAGGATGAAAAAATGTTTTTGCTCCCCCTTTCCCTTGCATGAAGGGTTATAATTCCCATAGAAGTAACAACTTTGGTTATATAACCAAATTATATAACCCATTTTTCTCTTGTAAGCTTTCCATGATGGAAGATTGCTCCCCTTCTATTTGTCATTTTTTCTTACCCATTGCAGAGAACCTGACAGAAGACTAGGAATCAGCCTTACCTGATTACCTTACTAGGTAAGGTAATTGGTTTCTAGCCAATTACCTTACTAGGTAATCAGATAAGGCTGATTCCTCGTCTTCAGTGATTAGGGTATAAATAAGAAACAGGTAACTCTATATCTTCTTTATTATATAGAATCCTTGTCATATAGGATGGTGGCCACCGGATGGTATACAAAGACTTAGAAATCTGACAGCTGAAAAAAACCCAAAGACAGTAAAACAGCTGGTACACAGACTATGGGAAGTCCAAGCAGAACAGACCATTATGGAGGGAAACACCAGAAGCTGCCTTTGCTGTTGACTTTAGCTATCTAGGAAATGACAGAAAGGGGGATGGAAATGGGGACAGCATAAGAAGGCTAGGACTGGGAGGATTAAATGAGAGAAGGTATTAGAATAATGAGCAGGGACTCATTCATGAAAACTTTGTGACCCATTTCTACTCTGTGAGCCACTTGTGAAGGGGCTTGCCTATCTTCATGATGTGGGTAAGGGAAAACCTGACCATCGGTCTAGTCTGTCCATTTTCTCTCTCACTCCAGACTCCAAAGGCCATAGTCATGCTTCAAAGAAGGACTCTTGTGACAGAATGATCGTGGTAAGAATGGTTTCTAGGCCAATGGAGGAAATAATTCCAAGCTAAAATTTAATGGTAAATGCTCAGTAATAAGCTATAAAAAGTGACTCTAGAGCACCTGGGTGGCTCAGTGGTTTAAGCCTCTGCCTTCGGCTCAGGTCATGATCCCAGGGTCCTGGGATCAAGTCCCACATTGGGCTCTCTACTTGTCAGGGAGCCTTTCTCCTCTCTCTCTCTGCCTGCCTATCTGCCTACTTGTGATTTCTCTCTTGTCAAATAAATAAAATCTTTTTAAAATAAAAAATAAAAAGTGCCTCTAGCCAGCTGTGAGAGAGACAGAAAGGCTTTGGGAATCATCAAAAAAAGGGAACTCTAAATTGATTTTCTAGGTAAGTACCAGCTAGACTCTGGCATAGTGGATGGTGGCTGAAGCAAAGATGGTATTTGTTGGCTTTGGGGGGAAAATCATAGCTTTTGGACACTGCACTTTAGGAGAACTCATGACAACCATCCAGATACCCAAACTCTCAGCCAGAGAAATGTTCCCCTACAGCAAGAAGGTTGACTCACCATCCAGCTTCACACTCCATGTCATGTGGAAGCCATTGGTCATCAGGTAAAAATTCTTCACATCCTCAGGTAGCACACAGTTATTTTTCTAGAAATCACAAAGCAGCTGAGTGTTAGGTCAGGACTGAGAAAGGGCACAGGGCTATGCCCCAAAGCAAATGGAGATAATATTTATGTTTTAGATCCCCAATATGGGAAGATTCTGGTAATCACCTACAAACTCCATTATAGAGTTCTAATTCAAGATGGCAATACAGAAAGTCCCTGAACTCACCTCCTCCCATACACACACCAAATCCACAGTTACACATGGAATAATTCCCTCTGAAAGAAATCCAGAAGCTGGCTTAGCAACTCCTACACACTGGGTGAATGAGAAAAAAAATGCACATCGAAGTGGGTTGAAGAGGCTGAGACACAACTCACCATAAACCCCACCACTGTCACAGCAATACACAATCAGGAGAGAATTCACAAACTTGATCTCTCTAAGGAGTAAAGGCTGTGAACCCTATATCAGGGCACGCCACCTTTTAAGATCTGCATCTGAGAGATGAGCTCCCCAGACACGTAGCTTTGAAAGCCAAAGCGGTTGGCTCACAAGATCCACAAGGCTATAAAGCAAATTGAGAAACAGTTCTCAAAGGGCTTGTGCATGCAGATTTCCCATCCCAGGGCCTTTTGTAGAGGCAGCCAACTGAAAGTACCCACACTTTCTGTGAAAGCAGATTACTTGTTTATCTCACAGCATCCGCCTGAGTGACAGTTACCTAATTTCACACACATCTAGGGGCCACAGAAATACTGCCCAGGGAACAGGGAGGCCGGAGGGCATCATCTCCACCCTCTCTGCCTTGCTCCAGGCCAGCAGTATCTCCCAGAGAAGAGCCTGTGCACCTACCTGATACACTGGCCTTTGTATCTACTGACTAAGGGACACCCCTTGATTACTTGGTTCTGGTGGCCAGGGGGCTTCCATTTCTAGGTCCCACAGGACTATAACAAAGAAATAGTTCTAAATCGGCTATCCCACTGATAAAGGATAGCTGGAAGAGAGGCAGGCCTCCTCTCCACCTCCACCCCCCCTAAAAGGAAACCATACTTTAAAGGATTTTACACCACCCTGGAAGGAGCCCTTCACCCTTTCCCCTGTGACAGAAAGAGGACAAAAACGTGATTGCAAGACAGGTGCATGGAAGGTTCATCAGATTCAAAGAGCCCATCACAAAGCCCATAAAACCCCCTAGACTTAGAAACTCCAGTGGCAACCCTCTCAATTCCCCTCCTTCTTTAGGAGCTTTGTACTATCACTCAATAAACCTTGCTTTGCTGCCTAACCACTCCATCTGGTCTCTTCATTTTTCAAAGCAGGGTGACCACAGACTGCGGGAAGTAAAAGAAATCCTGAACCACCACCATGGCGCAGTACAGGGGCAGTGGACAGGAAGACAGTCTTTCCATGAAAGAGGCCTATTAGTAGATCTTTTTTTTTTTTTTAAAGATTTTATTTATTTATTTGACAGATAGAGATCACAAGTAGGGAGAGAGGCAGGCAGAGAGAGAGAGAGAGGAGGAAGCAGGCTCCCCGCCAAGCAGAGAGCCCGACGCGGGACTCGATCCCAGGACCCCGAGATCATGACCTGAGCTGAAGACAGCAGCTTAAACCACTGAGCCACCCAGGCGCCCCCCTATTAGTAGATCTTTAAAAGCTGTGGCCCAAGGGTCTGTCCTCTGCCCAGAACCAGGAGGCCTGTGGGCATCATGTTCGCACTATCCCTCTGCCACACTCTGGGTCACCAGCATCTCTGTGAAAGGACCTATGTAAATGTATGGCGCTCCGTCTTTTTTTTTTTTTTGGCTGCCACCTAGAGGGCACAGCTCTCAATAGCCGGGCTCCAGTGGCCAGCAGGGCTTGTGTTTATCAGTTCAATGGGACAGGAAGCAAAGAGAGCTCATGACTGGCTATCTACCAGTGTAGAGGGACCAGAGAAAAACATTCATTTACTAGTCTTCCCTGAAAGGTGTATACAGTTGACCCTTAAACAGCACAGGTTTGAAATGTGCAGGTCCACCTCTATGGACTTTTTTTTCCCCAATAAATACAGTAAAGTATTGTACATGTATTTTCTCTTACAATTTCTTAACTAACATTCTCTTTACTCTAGCTTTATTGTAAAAATCCAGTGTATGATACATAAAACATACAAAGTACATGTTGACGGTTTATGTTATCAGTAAGGCTTCCAGTCAACAAGTTTTGGGGAGTCGACTTATAGGTAGATTTTCCACGGTCCATAAGGACTGTTGTTCTTAATCCCCTCATTGTTCAAGGGCCAACTATATTTACATACTTAAAAAGCTGCTGCCTGAGGGCGCAGCTTCCAATTAGCCTTATCTAGGTGCTGAAAGAGATCCTCCCCTTTGGAACAGGACAGGTCTCTGCAAGCCTTCATCCAGGGAGAGTCATTAAGGACAAAGAAGCTTGCCTGGACAATCACAAAGGTTTGAGAGACAACAAAGAGTAAGGGCAAGGTTGAACAAGGTTCACCTCCAGCATGAGACCATGCCTTCAAGACTGGAAGAAGTGGCTATTTTACCTAATGCACAGAAACCAAGGTAGAGAAAAAAAAAAAAAAACAGAGTAATACATCCCAAACAAAAGAACATGATAAAACTTCAGAAAGATCTTAATGAAATGGAGATAAGTGATTTACCTAAGAGTTCAAAATAGCAGTCACAAATATGCTCATGTTGAGCTCAACAGAGAAATGAATGAACAAAGTGAGAATTTCAACAAAGAGATACACAATATAAAAAAGTAACACACAGATCCCAGAGCTGAGGGATACAATGATTGAACTGAAAAATACAATGGTGGGGTTCCAGAGCAGACTAGATGAAGTGGTAGAGGGGTCGGTGAACGCAAAGACAGGGTAGTGGAACTCATTTAATCAGAGCAGCAAAAAGAAAAAAATTAAAAGAGTGACGATACCTTAAAGGATTTATGAAAGAACAAAAGGCAGATGAACATTAGCATAAAGGGGTCCTGGGAGGAGAGAAAGGGAGAATGGGACACAAAACTTATTTGAAGAAATAATGGCTGAAAACTTCCTCAACCTGGAGAAGGAAAGAGACATCCCACATCTGGGAAGTGCAGAGTTCCAAATAAGTAGAACCCAGAGCCCCACACCAGAACACAGAATTGTCTAAGGAAAAGGAGACTCTTAAAAGCAGCAAGAAAAAAATTTTTTACAAGGGAAACCCACAAAAGACTAGGAGAATATTTTTTCAGCAAAAACTTTGCAAGCCAGAATGGAATGGCACAATATATTCAAAGTATGGAAAGAAAGGAACTGCCAACCAAGAATACTCTACCCAGCAAAATTATCCTTCAGTATTTAAGTAGAGATAAAGTTTTCCAGACAAGCAAAAGCTAAAGGAGTTCATAACCACTACAATGGCCTTACAAGAAATGTTAAAGGAACTTCTTTAAATAGAAAAGAGAAGCCACAGCGTATGAAAATTAAGAAGAAAATTTCACTGGTATAAGCAACCATATCCTGATGGTAGTACATCAACTACTTATAAAGCTAATATGAATGTTAAAAGGCAATGGTAGTAAAATCAACTATATCTACAATAATCAGTTAAGGGATAAACAAAATAATACAAATTGTGACATAAATACAAAAAAATGGGGAGAGGCATAAAAATGCAGTGCTTGTAAAATGTGTTTAAACCTAAGCAACCATCTACTTAAAATAGATCGCTACATACAAAGGGTGTTATACATGAACCTCAGGATAATCACAAACTAAAAATGTTTGGTACACAAAAAACAAAGAGAGGGAAATGAAGTCATCAAATCATAAGACAACAAGAGAAGAAAGGAACATGAAAGAATTACAGGACAGCCAGAAAACAATTGTGGCAGTAAGTAAATATTTATCAATAATTACTTTAAAGGAGCTTGGGAAGAGGGTGTAGTAGAAGGACCCTGAGTTCATCCCTCCCATGTTTACAACTAGGTATCATCCACATCCAAGTCAATAAACGAGAGAGTGATCAAAGGCTGGCAGAACAAACTCCACAGCAAAACATAGAGAAGAAGCTACATCTGAAAGGTTAGGAAGGTGAGAAAGGTGGAGGGAGGTTTAACCCCCTTAGGAGGTAGGTAGCTGCATGCAGGGAGACGGCACAGAAATGGACCCTCATATCAGGGAGCTCATGCGGGGAGGACTAATCCCCATAAAGTCTGGCTCTGAAAATCAGAGTTGCTTAACTGTGTAAGTTTGTATAACCAGTGGGTCTTAGAGCCAGCAGCTTTAAAAATCAGCTGACTCAGCACTGGGAGAACTGGGACAAGCCAAGCAGAGCCAGTCCAGCCAGGAGGGCAAGGGACAGCAGCCTGCATGGACAGATAATATGAAGACAGCAGTTTACACAATACCAGGAACAAATGGGAGACAGATCTCTTCATACAGATTTCAGAGCATGTTGGGGGACTTCTCTGAAAATGAGAGAGCTGGGAGGTGGCATTTTCCTCCCCCTGCTCCCCAGCATAAACACAGGACCATCTGTGGGAGGCAGAGCTGCACAGATACTTGGTACCTAGCTAGCAGTGTGCCATACTCACGAGTTCTCCTGAGGACTTGCCTACTCTAAGCCTAGTAGGTTTGGCCCTGGGCTCAGGACAAAGTTTGTTAAACTTATACATTCCCACCCAGCAGCCACTGGGTCCACAGCTGCCACCAGGCATCCCATCTAGTTGCCACATGCCCCCAGCTACTGTCACTTGCCAGCCTCAGGTGCACCCAGCCATCCCTGGGCATTGTAGCTGAGATTTCATGCAGTCCCCAGGTGTTACAGTGCTTCTACAAATCTGGCATAGAACTAGTGGCCCGGTGCAAATTTTGCTAATGCCACTGCCCTGCCACCAAATTCCCTTGCAGGCATATACCTCAGAGCTGGACTGCCCAAGTCCCACTAACACCACAGTGAGCAAGGAGAGCCCAGAGCAGGCAGAGTCAGTGCATACAACTACACTGAAAATAAAAGTGACTCAGACACAACAGCAGGATATAAGCAACACACACAGGATATTCTCCTGAAGTGCCAGCTTCAGAAGAACAGGAGAGACTGCACTGCAACACACACCAGGACCTCTTCTTCATGAAGTCACTACTTTCTTTAAGATTTTATTTGAGAGAGCATATGCACATGAGTGAGGGGCAGAGGTAGAGGGTGAAGCAGGTTTCCCACTGAGCAGGGAACCCCATATGAGACTCAATCCTAGGACCCTGGAATCATGACCTGAGCTGAAGGCAATGCTTAACTGATTGAGCCTCCCAGGTACCCATAAAGTCACTATTTTCAAGAGCAAAAGATATAGGTGACCTTCCTAACACAGAAATAGATACAGAGAGGCAGACAAAATGAGGAAAAAGAAAAATTTAAACCAAATGAAAGAACAAGACAAGGCCATGGCCAGAGATCTAAGTGAAACCAATATAAGTAGCATGTCTAATAGATAATTTAAAGCAATGACCATAAGGTTACTCACTGGACTTGAGAAAAGAGTGCAGAATATCAGTGAGACCCTTAACACAGAGATAAGGAACATAGTAGAGATCAAGGGCTCAATAAATCAAATGAGAAATACACTTGATGGTGAACGGCAGGTTGGAAGAAGCAGAGGAACAAACTAATGACCTAGAAAACAGAGAAATGGAAAGTAATCAAACTGGAAAAAAAAATCATGCAAAACAAGAATAGACTTAGGAAACTCAGTGACTACATCAAAAGTAATAGCATGAATATTTTAGGAGTCCTTAAAGAAGACAGAGAAAAGGGAGGAGAGAATTTATTTGACAAAACAATAGCTAAAAACTTCCCTAATCTGGGAAAGGAAACACATAACCAGATCCAGAAAGCAGAGAAAACTCCCATCAAAATCAATGAAAGCATTCCCCACCAAGGCATATTATCAATAAATTAGCAAAATGGGGTGATTTAAAAAAAGCAGGAGGACAAAAGAAGACAGTCACATACAAGAGAAAACATAGAAGGGTAGGAGGGAATTTTTCAGCAGAAACTTTCCAAGAAAAAAGGAAATGGCATTCAACGTGCTGAATGGGAAAAATCTGCAGCCAAGAATAGACTATCCAGTGAGGCTATCATGCAGAATAGAAGCAGAGAGAGTTGCCCAAACAGAAAACTAATAGAGTTCATAATCACTAAACTAGCTCTGCAAGAAATATTAAAGAGGACTCTCTGGGTGAAAAGGAGAGACCAGTGACAGTATAGAGGCAGAAAGCACAAAAGCAGTGAAAATGAATATTGCTGTAAAAAAATGAGTCAAGGAATTCACAAGATAAAAGGATGTAAAATAGGACAACATATACCCAATACATGGAGAGGAAGAGAGTAAAGAATGGGTTCAAATGTAAACAACAATCAACTTAATATACACTGCTATATGCAAAAGAGATTATATATAAATCTAATGGTAACCATATATACCAAAAGCCACCAGTAAATATGCAAAGTACAAAGAGAAAGAAATCCAAATTATAACTAAAGAAAAGGAGCAAAACATGAAAAGCAAGGATCAGAGAAAATCTTCAGAAATAACCACAAAACAAATAATAAAATGACAATAAATACATATTTTTCAATAATTACTTTAAATATAAATGGACTAAATGCCACAATCAAAAGACACAGTGGGGGCGGGGCGTGCCTGGGTGGCTCAGTGGGTTAAGCCTCTGTCTTCAGCTCAGTTCATGATCTCAGGGTCCTGGAATCAAGCCCCGCATCGGGCTCTCTGCTTGGTGGGGAGCCTGCTTCCCCCCACCCCGTCTGCTGCTCTGCCTATTTGTCGTCTCTCTCTCTCTGTCAAATAAATAAATATTTAAAAAAAAAAAAAAAAAAAGACACGGGGGGCAAAGCGGTGGAAAACCAAGACCCATCAAAATGCTGTCTATAAGAAACTCATTTTAGCCCTAAAAACACTGGCAGATTGAAAATGAGGGGATGGAGAAACATCTATCATGCAAATGGATATCAAAAGAAAGCTGGAGTAGCAACACTTATATCAGACAAAATTAATTTTAAAATAAAGACTAACAAGAAGGGGAGGAGCAAGAGGTGGAGAAGTAGGATACCTAAATCTCATCTGGCCCCAAGAATTCACTTAGATAGTTACCAAACCATTCTGAACACCTACAAACTCAACAGGAGATCGAAGAAAAGAATAGCAGCAATCCTATGAACAAAAAAGCGACCACATTCTGGAAGGTAGGACACGTGGAGAAGTGAATGTGAGACGATATTTACGAAGATAGACCGTGGAAGGAGGGAGCCTCTGTCAGCCAGCTACTGGCAAGTGATAGAGCAGTGAAGCACAAAATGAGAACTTTTAGAAGTTTGCTCCACTGAGGGACATCACTCCAGTGGCTAAGCTGGGGGTGGAACACTTCCTGGGACAGTGTGGTCTCAGGACCTTCAGGATCACAGAAAGACCAGAGGTACCTGATTGTGGCAGAGCTCCCAAGTATCAAAATGGGGAACCTGACTGCAAAGATGAAGCAGAGGAGTGGACTCTCAGTTTGGTGTTCCATAAACCATGATCCGTGGCATAGCTGGGCCAATACTCTTTGTGCAGTGACCCAACAAGTAGCAGATCTGGGGAGACACTCCTTCCCTCCCCGGGGAGGAGTGGCATGGGTGTGTACTGCAGGAATCTGCTGAGTTTGAAAACTCCAAATGGGGTCATGTGCCAGACAGAAATGCTCAGTCACAGGCTGGGTGAACACAGAGTGCAGCCAGAAACCAGGGAGACAGAACTGACTGACCGCTTTTTTTCTCAGGGCCCACTGAGGAGTGGGCCCCAAGTTCTCTGCTCCTCAGAGACCAGAGATTGGGAGGCCACTGTTTTCATTCTCATCCTCCAAAGCTGTATGGAAAGCTTTCAGGGAACAAAAGCTACAGAGCAAAGCTGAGCAGATTACTTAGCCCTGCCCCTGACAAGGGCAGTGCAATTCCACCTCCAGCAAAGACATTTGAGAATCACTGCAAGAGGCCCCTCCCACAGAAGATCAGCAAGAACATCCAGCCAAGACCAAGTTTACCAATCAATAAGAACTACAAAACTTCAGCACTTGGGGAATACAGTGCATAGAATTCATGGCTTTTTCCTCATGATTCTTTAGTCTTTCAAAGTTAATTTTTAAAATTTTCTTTACTTTTTTCTATTTTTTTTGGAATTTTTCATCTTTCCTTTTTCAACCAACATCTTATCAATTCGTTTTTTAAAATCTTTTTAAATTTTCAGTTTTACAGTCAAATTCTACCCTTTCATTGTATTTAACCTTATTTTTGTAAGTCTATATATACATAAGATTTCTTTTTTTAAAATTTTGGGATACAGTTTCCTCTAGCAGATCCAAATATAACCTAAATAGAGTATATGGCTTTGTTCTAGTCTCTTGCCTGACGACATTCTCTTTGTTTTTTTTCCTTTCTTTTTTCAACCAACTTTTAAAAAATCTTTTTAAATTTTCATCTTTACAGTCATATTCCTTCATCTTATTTGCCCTTGTTTTTGTATATATTTACATGTTTTTCCTTAAAAATTTGGGGGACAGTTTCTTCTAACAGACCAAAATACACCCAAAATTTAATATGTGGTTCTGTTCTACTCACCAGCCTGATCATACTCTTTTTTTTTTCTTTTTCTTTTCCGCCTGGTTTTGGGTGTTTTCCAATTTGTTTACTGTATATTTTTCTGGGAGTCGTTCTTATCCTTTTAGCATTCTGTTCTCTCATTCATCTATTCTTCTCTGAACAAAATGATAAAAAGGAAAAAAACACCTCAAAAATAAAAAAAGAACAAGAGGCAGTACCAATTGCCAGGGACCTAATCAATACAGACATTAGTAAGATGCCAGAACTAGAGTTCAGAATGATGATTATGAAGATATTAGCTGGGCTTGAAAAAAAAGTAGAGGATACTAGAGAATCCCTTTCTGGAGAAATAAAAGAATTAAAATCTAACCAAGTTGAAATCAAAAAGGTTATTAATGAGGTACAATTTAAAAAAATGGCGGCTCTAACTGCTAGGATAAATGAGGCAGAAGAGAGAATTAGTGATAAAGAAGACCAAATGATGGAAAATAAGGATGCTGAGAACAAGAAGGATAAACAAATACTGGACCACGAGGGGAGAATTGGGATTCCGGAAGAAGAGAAAGAGGGGCAGAAGGTATATTGGAGCAAATTATAGCAGAGAATT
Source organism: Meles meles (assembly GCF_922984935.1). Taxonomy (NCBI): domain Eukaryota; kingdom Metazoa; phylum Chordata; class Mammalia; order Carnivora; family Mustelidae; genus Meles; species Meles meles. The sequence goes on from NC_060077.1 coordinate 60,015,708, forward strand.
TTCCTTAATTTGGGGAAGGGAGCAAGCATCAAAATCCAGGGGGCACAGAGAACCCTTCTCAAAATCAATAAAACATAGGTCAACACCCCTACAGCTAATAGTAAAACTTACAGGTCTCAAGAGACAAAGATAAAATCCTGCAAGCAGCAAGAGGTCTGTAACATACAACAGTAGAAATATTAGATTGAGAGCAGACTTATCCACAGAGACATGGCAGGCCAGAAAGAACTGGCATGATATATTCAGAGCACTAAGTGAGAAAAATATGCAGCCAAGAATACCATATCCAGCTAGGCTGTAATTGAAAATAAAATGAGAGATAGAAAGCTTCCATGATGAACAAAACCTAAAAGAATTTGTGAACATCAAACTAGTCCTACAGGACATATTGAAAGGGGTCCTCTAAGCAAAGAGGGAGCCTAAAAGTAAGATAGACCAGAAAGGAACAGAGACAATATACAGTAACAGTCACTTTACAGGCAATACAATGGAACTAAATTCTTTTTTTTTTTAATATTTTATTTATTTGACAGAGAGAAATCACAACTAGGCAGAGAGGCAGGCAGAGAGAGAGGAGGAAGCAGGCTCCCCGCGGAGCAGAGAGTCCGATGTGGGGCTCGATCCCAGGACCTGGGATCATGACCTGAGCCGAAGGCAGAGGCTTTATCCCACTGAGCCACCCAGGCGTCCCCTGGAACTAAATTCTTATCTTTCAATAGTTACCCTGAATGTAAATGGGCCAAATACCCCATCAAAAGACACAGGGTATCAGATTGGATTAAACAAGGCTCATCAATATGCTGTCTGCTAGAGACTCATTTTAGACTCAAAGACACCTCCAGATTGAAAGTGAGGGGGTGGGAAACAATTTACCATGGTAATGGACATCAAAAGAAAGCTTGGGTGGCAATCCTTATATCAGACAAATTAGATTTTAAACCAAAGACTATAAGAGAGAGGAAAGACAGTATATCATAATTAAAGGCTCTATCCAGCATGATGATCTAACAATTTTAAATATCTATGCCCCTAACACGGGAGCAGACAATTATATAAGCCAATTAATAACAAAATCAAAGAAACACATCGACAATAATACAATAATAATAGGGGACTTTAACATTCCCCTTACTGAAATGAAGATCAACATGGAAATAAAAGTCTTTAAATGACACATTGGATCAGATGAATTTCACAGATATATTCAGAACATTCCACCCCAAAGCAACAGAATACACATTCTTCTCTAATGCATGTGGAACATTCTCCAGAATAGATCACATCCTGGGTCACAAATCAGGTCTCAACTGGTAAGAAAAGTTGGGATTATTCCCGGCATATTTTTGGACCACAATGCTTTGAAACTAGAACACAGTCACAAGAGGGAAGTTGGAAAGAACTCAAATACATGGAGGCTAAAGAGCATCCTACTAAAGAATGAATGGGTCAACCAGAAAATTAAAGACGAATTTTAAAAATTCAGGGAAACAAATGAAAATGGTATCACAGCTGTTCAAAATCTTTGGGATGCAGCAAAGGTGGTCCTGAGAGGAAAGTATATAGCAATACAAGCCTTCCTCAAGGAACAGGAAAAGTCTCGGGGTGCCTGGGTGGCTCAGTGGGTTAAAGACTCTGCCTTCGGCTCAGGTCATGATTCCAGCGTCCTGGGATCAAGCCCCGCATCGGGCTCTCTGCTCAGCAGGGAGCCTGCTTCCTCCTTCCTCTCTGCCTCCTTGTGATCTCTCTCTCTCTCTCTGTCAAATAAGTAAATAAAATCTTAAAAAAAAAAAAAAAGAAAAAGAAACAGGAAAAGTCTCAAAACACAAGCTAACCCTACACCTAAAGGAGCTGGAGAAAGAACAGCAAAAAAACCCTCAACCCAGCAACAGAAAAGAAATAGTAAAGATCATAGCAGAAATCAATGAAATAGAAACCAAAAGAACAGTAGAGCAGATCAATGAAACTTGGAACTGGTTCTCTGAAAGAATTAATAAAACTGATAAACCCCTGGCCAGACTTATCAAAAAGAAAAGAGAAAGGACCCAAATTAATAAAATCATGAATGAAAGAGGAGAGATCACAACCAACACCGAAGAAATACAAACAATTATAAGAAAATATGATGAGCAACTACATGCCAGCAAATCAGACAATCTAGAAGTGGATGCATTCCTGGAGACATATAAACTACCAAAACTAAACCAGGAAGAAACAGAAAATCTGAACAGACCCATAACCAGTAAGGAGGTTGAAGCAGTCATCAAAAATCTCCCAAAAAACAAGAGCCCAGGAGCAGATGGCTTCCTAGGGGAATTCTACCAAACATTTAAAGAAGAATTAACACCTATTCTCCTGAAACTGTTCCAAAAAATAGAAATGGAAGGAAAACTTCCAAACTCATTTTATGAGGCCAACATTACCTTGATCCCCAAACCAGACAAAGACCCCATCAAAAAGGAGAATTACAGACCAATATCCCTGATGAACATGGATGCAAAAATTCTCACCAAAATACTAGCCAATAGGATCCAACAGTACATTAAAAGTATTATTCACTATGAGCAAGTGGGATTTATTCCTGGGCTATAAGGTTGGTTCAATATCTATAAATCAATCAATGTGATATAATATATTAATAAAAGAAAAAATAAGAACCATATGATATCTCAATAGATACAGTAAAAGCATTTGACAAAGTACAGCATCTTTTCTTGACTAAAACTCTTCACAGTGTAGAGATAGAGGGTATATACCTCAATATCATAAAAGTCATTAAAGAAAAACCCATAGTGAACATCATTTCTCAATGGAGAAAAACAGACTTTTTCCCTAAGGTCAGGAACATGGCAGGGATGTCAACTATCACCACTGCTATTCAACACAGTACTAGAAGTCCTAGCCTCAGCAATCAGACAACAAAAAGCAATAAAAGGCATCCAAATCAGCAAAGAAGAAGTCAAATTCTCAGTCTTTGTAGATAATATGATACTTTATGTGGAAAACCTAAAGGACTCCACCCCAAAATTGCTAGAACTAATATAGGAATTCAGTAAAGTGGCAGGATATAAAATCAATGCACAGAAATAGTTCCACGTCTACACACCAAAAACAAGACAGAAAAAAAAAAACGAAATTAAGGAGTCAATCCCATTTACAATTGCACCCACAACCATAAGATACCTAGGAATAAATCTAATCAAAGAGGTAAAGAATCTGTATTCAGAGAACTACAGAATACTCATGAAAGAAATTGAGAAGACATAAAGAAATGGAAAAACGTTCCATGCTCATGGTTTGGAAGAACAAATATTGTGAAAATGTCTATGCTACCTAGCACAATTTACATATTTAATGAAATCCCTATCAAAATACCATCAACTTTTTCAAAGAAATAGAACAAACAATCCTAAAATTTGTATGGAATCAGAAAAGAACGCCAACAGCCAGAGGAATGTTGAAAAAGAAAACCCATCAAAGCTAGTGGAATCACAATTCCAGACTTCAAACTATATAATAAAGCTATAATCATCAAGACAGTATGGTACTGGAACAAAAAAAGACACAGAGATCAAAGGAACAGAATAGAGAGCCCAGAAATGGACGCTCAAGTCTATGGCCCACTAATCTTCAACAAATGGTTTTGGGAAAACTGGACAGCCACAAGCAGAAGAATGAAATTGGGCCATTTCCTTACACCACACACAAAAATAGACTCAAAATGGATGAAGGACCTAAATTCGAGACAGGAATCCATCAAAATCCTTGAGAAGAACACAGGCAGCAACCTCTTCTATGTCAGGCACAGTAACTTCTTCCTAGACACATTGCCAAAGGCAAGGGAAGCAAGGGCAAAATGAACTATTGGGACTTCTCAAGATCAAAGCTTTTGCACAGCAAAGGAAACAGTAAACAAAACCAAAAGACAACCAACAGAATGGGAGAAGATATCTGCAAATAACATATCAGATAAAGGGCTGGTATCCAAAATCTATAAAGAACTCAACACCCAAAGAAGAAATAATCCAATCAAGAAATGGGCAGAAGACATGAACAGACATTTCTGCAAAGAAGATATACAAATGACCAAAATACCCATGAAAAATTGCTCAATATCACTTGGTATCAGGGAAATACAAATCAAATCCTCAATGAGATACCACCTCACACCAGTCAGATGGCTAAAATCAACAAGTCAGGAAATGACAGATGCTGGCAAGGATGTAGAGAATGGTGAACCCTCCTACACTATTGGTGGGAATGCAAGCTGGTGTGGCCACTCTGCAAAGCAGTACGGAGGTTCCTCAAGAAGTTGAAAACAGGGGTGCCTGGGTGGCTCAGTGGGTTAAAGCCCCTGCCTTCGGCTCAGGTCATGGTCCCAGGGTCCTGGGATCGAGCCCTGCATCAGACTCTCTGCTCGGTAGGAAGCCTGTTTCCTCCACTCTCTCTGCCTGCCTCTCTGCCTACTTGTGATCTCTGTCTGTCAAATAAATAAATAAATAAAATCTTAAAAAAAAAAAGTTGAAAACATTAAAGGGGATTCCTGACGCCAACTCTGGAGGCTGCGGCTAGACATTTTGCACTGTTTTTATACTTGTATTCGTATCCTCTTATCACCTCAGATCAGACACAAGGCCTTTTAAATGGAGATTTAAAAATTTAACTGCCATTTATGTAAAATAATGTACTGTGACCAGGTTGCTTACATGGAAAATAAAGTGCTTCTTTAAAGAAAAAAAAAATACACTACTAGGTATTTATCCTAAAGATACAAATGTAGTGATCCAAAGGGGCATATGCACCTCAATGTTTATAGCAGCAATATCCACAACAGCTGAACTATGGAAATTCTGAACTATGGAAAGAGCCTAGATGTCCATCAACAGATGAATAGTTAAAGAAGATGTGATATATGCGCACGCGTGCACACACACACACAAACATACACACACACAGGAATATTATGCAGCCATCAAAAAAGAAATCTTGCCAGTTGCAATGACATGGATTGAACTAGAGAGTATTTTGCTAAGCGAAATAAGTTAATCAGAGAAAGACAATTATCACATGATCTCACTGATATGAGGAATTTGAGAAACAAGGCAGAGGATCATAGAAGTAGGGACAGAAAAATGAAACAAGAGAAAACCAGAAAGGGAGAAAAACCATAAGAGACTCTTGATCTCAGGAAACAAACTGAGGGTTGCTGGAGTGGAGGTGGGTGGGAGGGATGGGGTGGCTGGTGATGAACACTGGGAAGGGTATGTGCTATGGTGAGTGCTGTGAACAGTGTGAGACTGATGAATAACAGACCTGTACCCCTGGGGCAAATAATACATTATATGTTAATAAAATAAAAAAGACTATAGGGGCGTCTGGGTGGCTCAGTCATTACTGTCTGCCTTTGGGTCAGGTCATGATCCCAGCATTTTGGGATCAAGCCCCATATCAGGCTTCCTGCTCAGCGGGGAGCCTGTTTCTCCCTGTCCAGCTCCCCTGTGCTTGTGTTCCCTCTCTCACTATCTCTCTGTCATAATTTTTCTTTTAAATGTTAAAAAAAAAGACTGTAACAAGAAACAAAGAAGGATACTATATAGTAATAAAGGGACAATCCAACAAAAAGATGAAACAATTTTAAATACTTATGCACTCAGTATAGGAACACTCAAATACATAATACAGTTAATAACAAACATAAAGGAAATAATCATTAATACAGTAACAATAGATTTTAACATTCCACTTACGTCAATAGATAGATCATCTCAAGTTAACAACGACTTTGAATGACACACTGGAACAGATGGATTTAACTCATATATTCAGAACATTCCATCCTAAAACAGCAGAATACACATTCTTTTCAAGTGTATACAGAACATTCTCCAGAACAGATCACGTATCAGCCCACAAAACAAACCTCAACTAATTCAAGATCGAAATCATACCATGCATATTTTCCAAGGACAACACTATGAAACCAGAAGTCAACGACAAGAAAAAATCTGGAAAGACCACAGATATGTGGAGGTTAAAAAGCATGCTACCAAATAATAAATAGGTCAACCAGGAAATCAAAGAAGAAATTAAAAAGTACATGGAAACAAATGAAAATGAAAACACAATGGTCCACACAAATTTTAGGATTGTTCTTTTTTGGTGAAAATGATGACTGTATTTTGATAGGAATTGTACAAAGTATCTAGATTGCTTTGGACAGTATAGACATTTTAATATTTGTTCTTCTAATCCATGAGCATGGAATGTTTTTCCATTTCTTTGTTGTCTTCATCAATTTCTTTTGTAAGTGTTCTGTAGTTTTCAGAATACAGATACTTTACCTCTTTGGTTAGGTTTATTCTTAGGTATCTTATGGTTTTTGGCACAATTGTAAATGGGATCAATTCCTTGATTTCACTTTCTTCTGCCTCATTGTCAGTGTATAGAAATGCACATGATTTCTGTGCACTGATTTGCTATGCTTTGACTTTGCTGAATTCTTGCATCAGCTCTAGCAATTTTGGGTTTTCTTCATAGAGTATTATATTGTCTGTAAAGAGTGAAAGTTTAACTTTTTCTTTGCTGATCTACATGCCTTTTTTTTCTTTTTTCGGTCTGATTGCTGAGGCTAGGACTTCCAGTACTATGCTAAACAACAGTGGTGAGAGTGGGCATCCCTGTCTTGTTCCTGACCTTAGGGAAAAAGCTGTCAGTTTTTCCCCCACTGAGGATGATATTTTCCACGGGTTTTTTTGTACATGGCCTTTATGCTATTGAGATATGTTCCCTCTACACTACACTGTAGAGTTTTTAATCAAGAAAGGATGTTGTATTTTGTCAAATGCTTTTTCTGCATCTATTGAGAAGATCATATGGGTCTTGTCCTTTCTTTTATTGATGTGGTAGAACCAGAAAAGATGCTGAATAGCCAAAATAATGTTGAAAAAAGAAAACTAAAGCTGGATGCATCACAATTCCAGACTTCAGGCTGTATAAGAAAAGCTGTAATCATCAAGGCATATAGCACTGGCACCAATAAAAGACACACGGATCAATAGGACAGAACAGAAATCCCAGGAATAAACCCACAACCATATGGTGAATAAGTCTTTGGCAAAGCAGTAAAGAATAAACAATGTAAAAAAGAGTCTTTTTAACAAATGGTGCTGGGAGAACTGGACAGTGATGTAAGAAAGAAAATAACTGGACCATTTTCCTACATCATACATAAAAACCAATTAAAAATGCATTAAGGACCTAAATGTGATACTTGAAACCATAAAAATCCTAGAAGAAAACAGGCAGTAACCTCTCTGACATAGGCTGTTAGCAACATTTTTTTAGGTATATCTCCTGAGACAAGGGGATAAAACCAAAATTAACTATTGGGCTACATCAAAATAAAAAGCTTCTGTACAGCAAAGGAAACAATAAGCAAAATTAAGAGGCAACCTACAGAATGAGCGAAAATATTTGCAAATCACATATCCAATAAAGGGTTGGCATCCCAAATACAGAACTTTTCAAACTCAATATCCCAAAAACAAACAATCCAATTTAAAAATGGGCAGAAGACATGAAGAAACATTTCTCCAAAGACATACAGTTGGATAAAAGACACATGAAAAGATGCTCAACATCAATATCAGGGAAATGTAAATCAAAACTACAAGGAGATATCATCTCCCACCTATCAAAATATCTAAAATTAACACCACAAGAACTAAGAGGTGTTGGTGAGGATGTGGAAAAAAATGGAGCCCTTGTGTACTGGTAGTAGGAATCCAAACTGGTACAGCCACTGTGGAAAACAGTATGGAGGTTCCCCAAAAAGTTAAAAATGGAACTAGCCTACAATCCAGCAATCACACTACTGGATATTTACCCAAAGAATAAAAAAAAAAAAAAAACACTAATTCAAAGGGATACATGCACCCCCCACATTTATATAGCAGCATTATTTACAATAGCCATGATATGACAGCAGCCTAAGTGTCCATCGATTGATGAATGGATAAAGATGCAGGGTGTGTGTGTGTGTATACATGAAAAAAGAAATATATATATATGAATATATATAGACACTGTTCAGTCATAAAAAAAGAATGAAATCTTTCTATTTGCAGTGACATGGATGGAGCTAGAACATATCATAATAAAACAAAATAAGTGAGAAGAGAAAGACAAATACCATGTGATTTCACTCATATGTGGAATTTAAGAAACAAAACAGATGATCCAGGGAGAAAAAAAAGAGAAAGAGACAAATCAAGAAAAAGATTCTTAATTATAAAGAACTGAGGGTTACCAGAGGGGAGGGGGATGGGAGGATGGTTGAAATAGATGATGATTAAGAAGTGCACTTGTGATGAGCATTGAGTGATGCATATAAGCGCTGAATCACTATATTGTACACCTGAAACTAATAAAACAGTGTATGTTCAGTAAATGGAATTAAAATAAAAACTTAAAAAATTACTTTAAATGTAAATCAACTAAATGTTCCAATCAAAAGACATATAGTAGCTGGATAGTTTAAAAAACAACAACAAGAAGACTCATGTATATGCTGCCTATAGGAAACTCATTTCAGACGTAAGGACACACAAAGACTGAAAGTGAAGGGATGGAGAAAGATATTCCACATGAACGGAAATGAAAATAAAAGCTGGGGTAGCAATACTTGAATCAGAGAAAATAGACTTTAAAACAGAGACTGCAAAAAGAGACAAAGAAGATTACATAATGATAAAAATCCAAAAAGGTACAACTGCAAATATCCAAGTGCCTAACATGGGAGAACCTAACCAGGTAAAGGAAATATTAACAGACCTAAAGGGAGAAATGGACAATAATACAATAATATTAGGGATTTTAACACCCTCACACGCATCAGTGGATGCATCAGCCAGAAGGAAAATCAAAGAACAGTGGCCTTAAATGACACATTAGACAGATGGACTTAATAGATACATACAGAACATTCCATCTAAAAACAGAGAATACATGTGCTTTTTAAGTGAACATGAAACATTCTTCAGGACAAATCACATGTTAGGCCACAAAACCAATCTCAAAAATTTGGGAAGACTAAAGTCATATCAAGCATCCTTTTAAACAACTATGGTATAAAACTAGAAATCAATAATAAGGAAAAAAACACAAACACATGGGAGGCTAAACACCACTGTAGTACACAACCAACAAAGAACTCAAAGAGGAAATCAAAAAATACTTTGTAACTAATAAAAATGAAAACACAACATTCCAAAATACATGAGATGGAGCAAAAACTGTTGTCAGAAGGAAGCTTATAGCGATGGAGACCTAACTCAAGAAACAAGAAAAAATCTCAAATAAACAGTCTAACTTTACACCTAAAGGAAGTGGAAAAAGAACAAATGAAGGTCAAATATAGTAGAAGGAAGAAAGTAATAAAGATTGGAGCTAAAATTAATGAAATAGTTTAAAAAAGAAAAAATTTAAAAAGATAACAAACCTATACCTGATTTGTTGAAAGGATAAACAAAATTGATACACCTTTAGTGAGAATCATCAAAGGAAAATAGAGGGACCAAATAAAAACAAAATAAAAGAGAAATTACAGCTGAAACCACAGAAATACAAAGGATTACAAAATACTACTATAAACAATTACATGCCAGCATATTGGACAATCTAGAAGAAATGGATATATTCCGAGAAACATACAAACTTCCAAAAGTAAATCAGGAAGAGAGAGAAAATCTCAACAATTACCAGTAATAAAATTGAATCAGAAATAAAAAGCCTCGGACGCCTGGGTGGCTCAGTGGGTTAAAGCCTCTGCCTTCGGCTCAGGTCATGATCCCAGCGTCCTGGGATGGAGTCCCGCATCAGGCTCTCTGCTCAGCAGGGAGCCTGCTTCCTCCTCTCTCTCTCTGCCTGCCTCTCCGCCTACTTGTAATTTCTGTCTTTCAAATAAATAAATAAAATCTTAAAAAAAAAAAAAAGAAATAAAGAAATAAAAAGCCTCACTGCAAACAAAACTCCAGAACCAGATGGCAGGTGAATGCTACCAAACACTTAAAGAAGAGTCAATACCCAATACCTATACTTCTCAAACTATTTCCAAAAAATTGAAGAGGAAAGAACACTTCCTAATTCATTGTATAAGACCCTGACACCCAAACCAGATAAATTTTCTAATGAACACAGACACAAAAATCCTTAACAAAATACGGCAAACTGAATTCAGTGATACATTTAAAGGATCATATGCCATGATCATGTGTGATTTATTCCAGGGATGAAAGGGTAGTTTGGTATCCATAAATCAACCAATGTGTTATACCACGTTAACAAAACGAAGGATAAAACTCACATGATCATCTCAAAAGATGCAGAAGAAGAGCCTGACACAATTCAACATTCATTTATGATAAAAACTCTCAAGAAAGTGGGTATAGAGGGAACACACCTCAACATAATTATGGTCATGTATAACAAACCCACAGCAAACATCACACTAGTGGTAAAATGCCAAAAGCTTTTCCTCTAAGCTCAGGAATGAGTCAAGAATGCCTGCTCTTACCACTTTTGTTCAACATAGTACTTGAAATCCAACAACAAAAGAAATAAAAAGCATCTAAAGTTGGTAAGAAATACGTAAAACTGAACTATTTGCAGATGACATGATACTGTCTACACAAAACTTTAAAGATTGCCCCAAAAGCCCATTAGACACGGTAAATAAATTCAGTAAAGTTGCAAGATACAAAATTAACATAAAGAAATTTCTATACATTGCCACCAATCAGGAAGAGAAATTAAAAACAAAAATTCCATCTGCAATTTCATCAAAAAGAATACCTAAAAATAAACAAAGGAGGTGAATGACCCATATTCTGAAAACTATCTAACACTGATTAAAATAACTGAAGATGACAGAAATAAATGGAAAGATACCATGCTAATGGATCAGAAAATTAGTATTGCTAAAATGTCCAAATGATGCAAAGAAATCTACAGATTTGATACAATCCCGATAAAAATACCAATGGGATTTTTCACAGAACTAAAACAAATAATCCTAAAATTTGTATGGAAACCATAAAAGACCCCAAATAACCAAAGCAATCTTGAGAAATAACAAAGCTGGAGGTATCACACTCCCGGAGTGCCAACTACACTACAAAGCTATAGTAATCCAAACCATAGGATACTGGCACAAAAGCAGACACATAGACCAATAGAATGAGAATAGAAAGCCCAGAAATAGACCCATACCTGTATGGCTAATTAATCTACAACAAAGGTGGAAAGAATATACAACGGGGAGAAAAGAGTCTCTTCAACAAATGCTGCTGGGAAAACTGGACAGCCACGTGCAAAACAATGGAACTGAACCACTTTCTCACACCATACACAGAATTTACCTCAAAATGGATTAAAGACTTAAGTGTAAGACCCGAAACTGTAAGAGTCTTAGAAGAAAACACAATGGAAACTCTTGGACATTGTTCTCAGCCAAAATTTTTTGGATCTGTTTCCTCAGACAAGAGCAATAAAATAAAAATAAACAAAATAGGGACTACATCAAACTAAAAAAAAAAAAAAAAGAACAGCAAAGGAAAACATCAACAAAAAGAAAAGGGAGATAATATTTGCAAATGATATATCCAGTAAGGGGTTAATATCCAAAATCCATAAATTTTGGCTATTACATACATACAACTGAGCCCCAAAAAGCCCCAAATAATTCAATTAAAAATGAACACAGCAGAATATTATTCAGCCATAGGAAAGAATGAAATCTTACCATTTGCAACAAAATAGATAGACCTAAAGGGAAATTATACTAAGCAAAATAATTCAGAGAAAAACAAATATCATGTGACTTAATTTATATATGGAATCTAAAAAATAAAAGAAAATGAACAAAACAAAATAGAAACAGACTCATAAATGCAGAGAACAAACTGGTAATTGCCAGAGAGGAGGGGAGTAAGGAATGGACAAAATAGGTAAAAGGGATTAAGAGGTACAACATACAGGTCTAACAAGTAAATCATAAGGATATACAATACATTAGGGAATACAGTCAATAATACTGTAGCAACTTTGTATAACGACAGATGGTAAAGAGAACTTATCGTGGTGATCATCTCATAATGTATATAAATTTCATATCATTACATTATACACCTAAAACTAATACAATACTGTATGTCAACTATTAAAGAAAAAAAAAAAGACATAGTGGCTAACTGGGTTTAAAAACAAGCCCAACTATATGCTGCCTACATGAGACTAAATTCAGCTTTAAGGACACGCAGAGATTCAAAGTGAAGGGATGGAAACAAACATTCCATGCAAACAGAAATCACAAAAACAGAGGTAGCTTTACCTGTTATCAGCAAAAAATACACTTTAAGACAAAGACTGTACTAGGAAACAAACAAGAGGATATTTATGCACCAAATATCTTAAATATATATATTTACATATATATTAAATATATAGTAATAATAGTAATAGCACTTAATATATGTAATACTAATAGCACTTAAATATATAAATCAAAGTATTAGTAGGCCTAAAGGGAGAAATAGACAGCAATACCATAATAATAGGAGTCTTCAATACCCACTTTCATCAATGAATAGATTACCCAGATAGCAAATCAATAGACACTGGACTTAAATGAACATTAGACCAGATGAACTTAATAGACACAGAACATTACATCCACAAGCAGAATACACATTTTTCTCAAGTGCACATGAAACATTCTTCAGGACAGATCATACGTTAGGCCCCAAAACAAGTCTTAATAAATTTAAAAAGACTGAAACCCTATCAAGTATCTTTCTAATCACAATGGTATGAAGCTAAAAATCAATTAGATAAAAACTGGAAAGTTCACAAATATGTAGAAGTTAAACAACTTGCTCAGAACAATCAATGGCTCAAAAAAGAAAAAGAGAAATAAAAAATATCTTGTGACAAATGAAAATGGAAATACAACATTCCTAAACGTAGGAATTTAGCAAAAGTAGGTCTATGCAGGAAGTTATAATGAGAAATGCCTATATAAGAAAAAAAAACCTATAATAAGTAATCTAACTTTACGTCTCAAGAACCGGAAAAAGATGAATTAAGCCAAAATTAAGAAAAAGAAGGAAATAGCAGATTAGAGCAAAAATAAATGAAATAAAGAATAAGAAGATGACAGAAAGTATCAGTGAAACTAAGAGCTTCTTAAAAAAATAAATAAATAAAATAGATAAACCTTTAGCTAGAATTCCCAAGACAAAAAGAGGACTCAAATCAGAAATGAAAAAGAAGACATTATAAGACATACCACAGAAATACAAAGGATGAGAAAAACTAATGCAAGTAATTATACACCAACAAACTGGAAAACCTAGAATGGACAAATTCCTAGAAACATTCAATCTACTAAGACTGAACCATGAAGAAACAGAAAATCTAAAAGGGCAAATTACTATTAAGGAGATTGAATCTGTAACCAAAACCTCCAAACAAAAGTCTGGGACCAGATGTCTTCATAACTGAATTCTACCAAACATTTAAATTATTAACACAAATCCTTCTCAAACAATTCCAAACTCATTTTATGAGGATGGCATTACCTTACAACCAAAACTAGACACAGGCACTATAAGAAAAGAAAATTACAATTACAGGCCAATAATCCTGCTGAACATAGATGCAAAACTCCTCAACCAAGTATTAGCAAACCAAAACCAACAATACATAAAAGGATCACACACTATGATCAAGCAGGGTTATTCCAGACATGAAAGAATCATTCAATGTTGAAAAATTAATGTGATATACCACATTAACAAAATTAAGTATAAAAATCATATGATCAACTCAGTAGTTTCAGAAAAGGCATTTGACAAAATTCAATATATATTCATAAAAAAACTTTCAACAAAGTGGGTAGGGAGAGAACATACCTCAACATAATGAAGGCTGTATATTAAAAAAAAAAAAAAAAGGCTGTATATGACAAACCCACATCAAACATCATACTCAAAGAAGCTGAAAGTTTTTCCTTTAAGGTCAGAAACAACGCAATGATGCCCACTCTAGATATAGTACTGGAAGCCAGAGCCAGAAAAATTAGGCAAGAAAAAGCAATAAAAGGCATATAAATCAAAAAGGAAGAAAGAAAACAATCTTTATCTATAAATGACCTATTATTTAGAGAAAACTCTAAAGACCCCACCAAAAAAAATCTATTAGAATAACCAAATTCAGTAAAATTGCAGGATACAAAAGCAATATACAAAAATCAACTGCATTTCTATACACTAGTAACAAACTATCAAAAAGAGAAATTAAGAAAATAACCTCATTTACAACTATATTAAAAAGAATAATATACCTAGGAATAAATTTAATGAAGGAAGTGAAAGACCTATACACTGAAATTCCTATGACACTAATAAAAGAAATAGAAGAGAATTAAAAAAAAATGAAAAGATATCGTGTTCATGGACTGGAAGAAGAGGGATACAATCCCTATTCAAATTCCAATGATGTTTTTCACAGAAACAGAAAAAAACAGTCCTAAAGTCTGTGTGGAATCACAGAAGACCCAAAGAGCCAAAGCAATCTTGAGAAAAAAGAACAAAGCTAAAGGCATTACAGTTTTTTATTTCAAACTATGTTACAAGGCTATTATATTCAAAATTGAGTAGTACTGGCATAAAAACAAACACACAGATCAAGAGAGCCCAGAAATAAACCCGCCCATACATGGTCAACTAATTTCTGATAAAGGAACCAAGAAAATACAATGCAGAAAGGATAGCTTCTTCAAAAAATAGTGTTGGGAAAACTGGAGAGCCACATGCAAAAGAACTAATTCAGCCACTATCTCACCGTACACCATATACAATAATCAACTCAAAATGGATTAAAGAGTTGAATATAAGACCTAAAACCATAAAACTCCTAGAACAAAGCACACAGGGTAAACTCCTTGACACTGGTGTTGGCAATGTTTTTTTCTATCTGGCACCAGAAGCTAAGACAACAGAAGCTAAAATAAGCAAGTGGGATATTTCACTTGTTATGTACAGCATAGGAAACCATCAACATAATGAAAAGGTAACCTAGTGAATGGGAGAAAATATTTGCAACTCATTTACCTGATAAGGGGTCAGTATCTAAAATATATAAAGAACTCCTACAACTCAGGAGGAAAAAAAAATCCAATTTACAAACGGATTGAGGAACTAAATAGACATCGAAATAAGACATACGGATGGACAATAAGTATATGAAAAGGTGCTCAACGTCACTAATCATCAGGGAAATGCAAACTGAAATCATAGCGAGGTGTCATCTCACACCTGTTCGAATGACTATTATCAAAAACACAAGTGTTCGCGAGGATGTGGAGAAAAGGGGATGCTTGTGCACTGCGGGTGGGAAATATAAACTGGTGTGGTCACTATGGAAAACAGTATGGAGGTTCTTCAAAAAATTAGTAATAGGAACCACCATATGATGCAGCAATTCCACTTCTGGGTATTTATGTAAAGAAAACAAAAACGCAAATTCAAAAAGATCTATGCATCCCTGTTTCTGTGTAGCACCATATGTAACAGCCGAGACATGGAAAAAAACCCAAGTGTCCACCAATGGCTGAATAAAGAAAGTACGGTATACATACACAGAGAACACACACACACACACACACACTGGAATATAATTCAGCCATAAAAAGAATGAAATCTTGCCATTTGTGTCAACATGGCTGCATCTCAAGGGCATTATGCTAAGTGAAAAAATCAGACAAATACTGCATGATTTCACTCATGTGTGGAATCTAAACAAACAAGCAAACTCCTAGCTTGGTGAGGAGTAGGCAAAAATGGGTCAAAAAGGACAAATTTCCTGTTACAAAAAAGTCGGGGGATATAAAAAACAGCAAGGGGATTGCAGTTGACAATATTGTACTGTATATTTGAAAAGTTGCTAGGAGTGTTAATCTTAAGAATTCTCATTATAAGAAAAGTAAAACTTAGAAGTATGTGTGGTGATGCAAGTTATGGTATGATTATGGTAATCATTATGTATGTGGGTATATATATCAATTATTACATATATCTCTCTCTCAAACTATTACCTTCTACCTCTAAAACTAACACAATAATGTATGTCAATTATATCTCACTAACATTTAAAACAAAAACAACTATTAGAGAGGGATAGTCTACAGGACAGTCACCAGTTGGATCTCTGTTTTGCCTCATCAGATAAGACAGTGTAGGTACCTCCTCTGTCCAGACAATGCCTCCAGGCAGAGACGTCAGCTGGAGAAAAGCCTAAAGGAGCAGCTGAAGAGGAAGATTAGAAGGAACAACTTTTGAGAGGAAAATCTAGGCAAAGTTCTGATGATATTGAAGGAAAACGATCACTGCCATAAATTCCAGACCCATGCTCCTAAATTACCTTCCGAAAAAAAAATTATTGGGTAAATGAGAACATCTTCAAAGAGTACAGACTTCTAGAACATTTAATGAAATGAACCTAAGAGTTCTGAAAGTTCTTAGAAAGTAAAAATGTACAACAGGGGGCGCCTGGGTGGCTCAGTGGGTTAAAGCCTCTGCCTTCGGCTTAGGTCATGATCCCAGGGTCCTGGGATCGAGCCCCGCATCGGGCTCTCTGCTCAGCAGGGAGCCTGCTTCCTCCTCTCTCTCTCTCTGCCTGCCTCTCTGCCTACTTGTGATTTCTGTCAAATAAATAAATAAAATCTTTAAAAAAAATGTACAACAGGACACGAACAACTGTCTCATATGGATAGCAAATCATCCAATCTGGTAACGGAAAAGAATAAAGAAATAGCTTAGTATCCTTTCAAGAGGTCCCAGGAGCACACTCTAAGTTCCAAGTAACTCACATCTGTGCACATACCTGATCATCTTCTCTAGTCAATGAAGCCCCTGGAGTGGACAGAAGGACAAGTTCTTCACTTCCTTTCCTGGACCCTTCGGGCTGGCTTATCATGGTTATATAGACAGAAGGGGAACATATCAGTAACTCCACCCAAAACTTTTGGCTTATTGGACCCCCTGTGAGATGAGATACTGAACACTACTCTAGATCAAATTGCTGGTCAGTTCTAGGCAGGCAATGCATACAAGTTAGAACCCAGCAGGACAATCTGAGTTTACTTTCCAATTCTGCCACTAGCTGAGTGACTGTGAGGCCACCCAAACTCTCTGAATCCAGGTTCAAGAATAATCTCTAAGACAGTCTAAAGAACCACCGGAGGCAGGACGGGGTGTGAGCTTGGCAGGTAATTAAGATTTTAGAACAGCATGTTCAAGAAACGTAAGTGAGAAGAAAACTTCAACCTTGCACGTGATTTTAAGCAGCATTTAAAAATTATTATATTCACAATAGCTGTCATTTTAATGAAATGGGTTTGTCATTTTAATGAAATGGGTTTTTCATTTTCCTGATCTATGAATGAAAATAAACATTGTGATCAATTTTGTTTGATCTTTTGCCATCTAGTTCCCAATTTCACAGATGTGCAACCTAAAGCATTCTCAGACTTCTCAGGTAGCTTATTTATTTTCCTTCCTAGTAAGTTGCCTGGACTTGCTCCTACTGCCTCCTGAATGGCATATCCTATGTGCTCTCAGAGAGAGAAAGTGTGTATACAGAGTGACTTTCTCCCATCCACAGAACCCTAGCACAGGAAGCCTACAACTTTCAGTTCTCTGACAAAATCCTTGTTCCTTCTGTCGCCAGCTAAGTCTAGCATCTACTCTGAGATTTTTGGTCCCTAGTGCCACCTAGTGGTGGAGATGTGAAAACAACGGTCTATCAGCCTTTCTAAGCTGGATTCCATGAAATCCTAGTTGAGAGGAGCTAAGGTGGCATTGGTCATTTTGTAAGTTAAGCTGAAGAATTCCAGCAGAAATGATTGTAACATAAATTATGGTATTTATTTTACTCAAAGAAGAGATTCTGGTATTATTTTATGGCATCACAGAAAAAATTATTCAGGATTCATAAACACAGAACAAAAATCAGTGAAATCAAATTTTCATACATTGAAATACATACATATAATACATAAATATAATCATACAAAATGTCAAGTAGACCAAGTTCATAAAAATCTTAAGCCTGCACTGTCATTCTTATAAAAATTACTGTGGGCCCTGGCTCTGTTGCTTCCCGACTGCAGACCTCAGCACAGGGCACCCCAGATTGTGGCTGGTCCTGCAGGGTTTCAGTCCCGTCCTTTGGAGTGGGGCTCTCAGGGTACACTTTTAGGTGGCTCTTCTACCCTGGCAAGCGACTCGGAGCTACTGACAACTTAATTTCTCTCCTGCCCAATCAGAAAGAGAGTGCTCTTCTGTAGGTAAGAATCTGCCAACTTCAGAGGGCTTCTCCCCACCAGGTTCACGCTGTCTTTATTTTGTGGGGCATGGGGAAGATAAGCAGAAAGTGAATGAAAGAGGGGTTATCAGGCTTGGAAGGAGGATTTGGGGAGAAAGTCAAGAAGGGAGAGTCTCACTGCTGACCAGTGTCTGAAATAATAAGGTGGCATCAACACGATACAGCAATCTCTGTAGCCCAATGCTGATTCTGTCACAGAGATCCCAATTTTTTTTTTCTTTTCTTCTCCTAAAGCAGCTAACTACAATAGCTTCCTTAAGCTACACTAGACAGAGGCCACCACAAGCTGTGACTACTGCATACATTCTGATATTCTGGGAGCTATCAGCTTCATTTCCAGAAAACCTTCCTCAGCACTGACTGAGCCTGGAGGGAATGGCTAAGAGCTGCCCACTTTCCCCTGCTTCCCCCACTGCTCCCTCCTTTTCAGAGGGCACTGTACTGGGGAAGCAGGCTGGGCAGAAGATGTAGGATTAGGCAGGCAAAGGGGCTACGGCACAGAGATTCATGTTTCTGAAAGTGCTTGTCCATGCTGGGCAGGCTCTCCATATGCCCCATTTGCAACCACAGCAGAGGAAGAACTGCCCAGGAAGCCCATTGCACTAAAATCAAACTGGAAACTGAGGTGGTGAGGACAACTCCCTCTACCAAAACTCTTCTCAGGGAGGATGTCCCATGTAGTAAAAAGAAAACATGGATGGGCTGTGAAGGCCTAGTGAGAGACCTCCAAGAGAATTCTCAAATATATCTCAAACTCCCACCTAAAAAGGGGTGGGAGGCTAGTTAACTGGAACCTTTGTCTTGGTGGTGGCCTATGAAAGTCTGGGTCTGAGTTGCTTAGGACCCAGAGGAGAGGCAACATACTCCCCCCCAAATCCTTTCTGTATATAACCATCAAGTCTTCATCTAAACATGCATGATGAAAAAATATGTAAGTATTGGCCTGGGGCACCACATGTCTTGGTGAAACTCTATATATGACAGACATCAGCCAAGACAGCCTTCCAACAGCAATGCCCCTGGATTAACTAGTCAAAAGGTTTCTACATCTGGGGGAATTTGTGGGAGAAGCCCTGGCCCCTGCGGCCTCCTTGATTCTGAGACATTGGCTGTGCAGCCGGATTCTTGGGGCCGAAATTAAAGAATGCTTATGGAAACGAAGGTGGGTCACCTCAGGAAAGTTTTATATTCTTTCTGACCTTTGTATTTTATCTATTTCACTCATTTAGTAAAGATAAAATTTTTTTTTAAGTGTTAGGAATAAATGGGCACTAAGAACCGAAAGGAATGGGGCTAGGTACAGAGAAGGCTGTGGCGTAAATTACTGACTTAAATCCATCTTCCTCCTTGACAGAACCCTAATTTTGTCTGAGATGGCAATGTGCCCAGTTCAATACTTGTTTTTAGGCCCTCCTCTACAAGTGCAGGACATCAAAATGTAAATCCAAGTCCAATGAGTGGGGGGGCTCTAGAAAAACTTTTGTTCCCCTGTTAAAAGGTGACAGATACAGCTGGCAACTTCCCTTACTTCTTCCTGCCCTGAGCTTGCAGGTGACATGTGGGGCTATAGCAGTCATTTTGGCCCCCTTAAAAGACAAGGCTGAGGGGCACCTGGGTGGCTCAGTCATTAAGCATCTGCCTTTGGCTCAGGTCATGATCCCAGGGTCATAGGATGGAGCTCCGAATCAGGTTCCCTGCCTGATGCCTGCTTCTCCCTCTCCCACCCCCCTCCTGCTTATGCTTCCTCTTTTGCTGCCCCTCTCTCTGTCAAATAAATAAATAAAATAAAATACAATTGAAAATTGAAAAAAAAAAGACAAGGCTGAGAGAATTAGTGACAATGGCTTAACAGGTTAGGGCTGATGAAGCTACTGCAACTGCCCACCTCAGGTCTTATTATGCAAGAAATATTCATTCCTATTTGTTTAAGCTATTCTTAGTTTAATATTATATTTCCTTTTTTTTTTTTTTAAAGATTTATTTATTTGACAGATAGAGATTACAAGTAGGCAGAGAGGCAGGCAGAGAGAGAGGAGGAAGCAGGCTCCCAGCTAAGCAGAGAGCCCGATGCGGGGCTCGATCCCAGCACCCCGGGATCATGACCTGAGCTGAAGGCAGAGGCTTTAACCCGCTGAGCCACCCAGGCGCCCCTTAATATTATATTTCCTTCAGCCAAACACATTTCTAATTTCTACAGAGACAAATATGTAACATGTAAGTGTGGAGATAACGGGGTAGAGGGTGGTGCCACAGGCTCCAAGAAGAGAGCAGGGCAGAGAAGGGAGTGGTGGACGGAAATGCAGGAGATGCCACGTGAGACAAAGATGGATTCAGCAGTGAAGTGGTCCCTGGTGATTTGTGACAGTGGTGTCCTCAGAATGGTAGTAGAGAAAGAGAGGCTGAGGAAGGATGAAGACTAACTGGGAGGGGAAGGAAGAGGCTAATAACTTAGACCAGGGGTTAGCAAATCATGGCCCCCTGAATATCTCTACCCTGCCACCTGTTTTTGCAAAAGTTTTCTGGGGACCCTGTCACGCCCATGCATTTCAGCACTGCCCGTGGCTGCTTTCAGTGCTACCATGGCAGAGATGACTGGCTGAGGGAGAATACAGCCCCAGAACCCAAAATATTACTCTCTAATCAAAAAAAAAAAAAAAAAAAAAGTGCACTGGCGCCTGATTTAGACCATTTTTCCACATGCTTGGCTGTGCCAACAAAGGCACAAATGGCCAAGTAGCTAGAGGAAAACCCAAGGTTATAGGTTTTGTTTTTAATTTTAAAGAGATGGGGAGACCTTCTAGAATGGATGCCAGTGTAGCAGCAAGAAGCAAAGCCCTGGAGAGGGAGGGACTAAGCTGTGGGAGAACACAGAAGGGCTCCTGGAGCAGAGCAGGAGCACGAGGTGAAGGGCTCCCTGGTGACAAAGTGTCACAGACCGCTCCCTCCCACCGGGAAGGCTTACAGTAGATTCATAGCAGGGCATGTGAGGGACAGATCTGCAAGAAGGTTCAGAACCTACTCTCTGTAGACTGTAGGAAAAGTGAGCCTACAAAGAGAGGAGATATTCTGCCAAATCATTTGGTCTCTGTAGGCCATAGTTTCACCACCAGTAAACTGAATTTTTATCTGGGGATTGGAAAGTCTAACCAATAAAGAATTGTAAAGCTCTCTGCAACTATGAAATGCCACTGAAATACTTAATATTAGAACTCTCCTGACACCAGGATGCTGTGAGTGTGAGGAGGCAGATGCTGTCATCGTGCCTGAAAGATGAAAAGCTCCATACAGACGTTGGGCCTTACGACTACCATCATCACAAGAGGCAGGTAGCAGGCACGCTGTACATGACTCAGACGACTACACCAACCAGACAGACTGGAAGTGCTTTATAAGGAACAGAAACGGGGGAAATACATGAACATGGAAAGAAGTGGTTCTCTTATTCCTCTAACCTGAGGAGACTGCAGCAGGTATATGGTCATTTAAGTTTTAGTTTTCAGCCTTTTCTTCCCGTGTTTTCCCCAAAGAATCACAAAATATTAGAACTGGATGAATCCCTTCAGTAATACCGATTTCAAACCGCTTCTTTCATGGATGATGAACAGGAGACCCAGAGAAGGTGTATCATCTAGCGATGGGCCTAGAGCTGCCCTAAGACTGCTTCCTACTCCATCCAGACTGTTCTCCTCGCATTGGTGCCGGCCCAGCCTTACTCCCCTATCTTATCTCAGTGGGCTTCCCCAGGGGCCGCATCTGTCCCGAGGGGCAGGGCAGCAGTAGCGGCCTCTTCTGGGAGGACATCTATCATCACCCTGGAGTGCTGAGCAGCTGTGGACAGCAGGTGTCCCACATGGCAACCGGGCCCTGGCTGGGGTGTCTCCAAGCAGAAAAGTCTTTAAGGCCAGTTTTCTAGAGAAGTGGGAATCATCAGCCCCTAGAGATCTTCCTGCTTCTCTGGGATAGGCAATTCCTGGGGCAGGCACAAGTCAGGGAGCCCTACCAAGCCTGCTCCTATGCAATCACACTCTTCGGGAACCACCTGGGTAATTAACTGGGGTAAGGGAGTTTCAGATGGGCTCAAAGCTTCTGCCCTCCACTGCTTAAATGACAAAAGTAGGTACCAACAAATAACACATAAAGTTCTACCTGTATTTTGAATGAAAAACTTACTCTATTTCTAGATATGTCTCCTCAGGCAAGGGAAACAAAAGCAAAAATAAAGTGTTGAGATTATGCCAACATAAAAAGGTTTTGCACAGCAAAGGAAACCATCAACCAGATGAAAGGCAGCCTACTGAATGGGAGAACATATTCACAAATGGTGTATGAAATAAGGGACTAATATCCGAAATGTATATAATACTTTTACGATTTAACACCAAAAACTCCCAAATAATCCAAATTAAAAATGGGCAAAGAACCCGAATTTTTCCGAAGACATACAGATGGCTAGGAGACACACAAAAAGATGTTCAATATCACTTATCATCAGAGGAATGCAAATCAAACCGTGATGATAGATATCCACTGTACAGCCATCAGAATGGCTCGAATCAAAAAGATAAGAAACAAATATTGGTGAGGATATGGAGAAAAAGGAAACCTCTGAGCACTGTTGGTAGGAATGTAAATTGGTGAAGCCATTGAGGGAAACAGTATGGAGACTTCTCAACAAATTAAAAATAGAACTACCTTATGATCTAGTAATTCCAGAACTGGGTA
Source organism: Meles meles (assembly GCF_922984935.1). NCBI lineage: Eukaryota > Metazoa > Chordata > Mammalia > Carnivora > Mustelidae > Meles > Meles meles. Next base: position 60,038,871 of record NC_060077.1, read on the forward strand.
TCCCCCACCCCCCACCAAAATGAAAACACTATTTCAAAAATACACAGGTATCTCTACATTTCTTGCAACATTATTTGCAACAGCCAAGATATAGAAACAAGATGAATGAACAAAATGTACTATATATGTACAATGGAATTCTATTTGGCCATAAAAAAGAATGAAAAAAAAATGCAATCTTGCCATTTGCAACAACATGCACAGACCTACAGGGTATTATACTAAATGAAATAAGTCAGAAAGATGAAGATAAATACCACATCTTTACACTTAAATGGGGAATCTAAAAAAACAAGTGAAGAAAAAGTAGAAACAGACCCATAAGTGAGAAGAACTGATGGTTGCTGGGGGCAGAGGATGGGCAAAAGTAGTTAAGGGGAAGGGGAAAGTACAGGCTGAAATGAAATGAATAAGTCACGGGGATAAAAGGCACAGCTTAGGGAATACCGTCAACGGTACTGTTATAGCCCTGTATGGTGACGGATGGTAGCTACACGTGAGGTGAGCAAAGCATAATGTGTAAACTTGTCAAATCACTATGTTGAATACCTGAAACCAAAGTACATCGAGTCAACTATGCTTCAGTAAAAAAAAAAAAAAAAGAAAGAAAAAATTATTACAAAAACCTGTTCTTAAAGGTTATGAGTCCCTTTCAAAATTGGAAGAAATAACTCTGCAGTAAAAGGTACGTATTAGTAAATTTGACATACATTTCAGGAAGTCCGTGGACCACTTCGCATTTATGGACTCTTCAGGGGTCCCAACAGCACACTACTCATTGGTTACCCACCATCTACCCACACAACTAAAAGTGTACTAACAGCAATTGTCTTTAAGTGGTGAAGTCCTAGAGGACTTTTCATTTTTTAATTTTTTTTCTGTTTTCCACATTTTCTGTAGTGACCATGTTTTATCTAGTATAATCAGAAAAAAAGTGTTAAAAACTGAATCTTAAACCAAAGTACACAGTCCAAACTCCTTCTATTGTCTTTGTCCATACATTAGCTTTCTCGTATCCCACAAGACTCCAAAAAGCTCAACCAAGGAACCACTCAAGTGAATTTCTGTTACTGATCCTAATACTATCTGTGCTTTAACTAAGTGTGGGATATCGCCAGTAAAGGACACAATGGGAAATTCCAAATCAATGTATCTTATTTTTCTGGGTGCTTTCACAGAAATTTCTGCAACTGCATATGCCTGAAGAAAATGTTGCATTGATGGTTTCAGTAAACTAAAAATCTCTTTCTCTCACACTTACCCTTTACTTCTTTCAGATCTCCAACGGCGATTTAACAAGTGCTATAAACCACCTCCCCCTAAACGTCAGTCTCAGCTGAAGACAGCCTGATAAAGATGCATCTCAAGAAGGAAGATTAGATCTGTATGAGATCACAGGCACATTCCAGCCCTAAAAACCAGGCATGGGAGGGAGGCTCCAAATGAATAAACTACAAGTTCAACAAGGACAAATGAATAAAGTCATCTTAGAGAGTTCTGGGGGAATATCTGGTGTAAGACACATGGAAGACTATGCCTCAGAAATTACTTCATTAAATAAGATACATGATATGATACACCCTTAATGGTGTTCCACCCAGGATAAGGCATTCCTACCCTCTCATCCTCCCACCCAGGTCTATGAACTCGGCTTTCCAAGCCAGAAATCTCCCCTTCTTAGGCAGACAGGAAAATACCACGATCTCGCTCTCACAAAAGCAGCTCTCCCTAAAGGATCAGAGGACCGTAACAAAGCCAGTAAGGCCAGGCTGGCATAGCTGCACCAGAAGCAGGCTCTGTCCAATCAGCGAGTAAGAAGTTAAGAGAAATACACTGTTCTAAAATCCTCTTTTCTATTATGAACTGTGAATGGAAATGAGGGTGTGAGCTAAGAGAGCCCATGAGAAGCTGTAGTGGTGGCTGAGCTGAGGCCCAGGAGATAAACCTGAACTACCAATTACTGAGCTGCCCGAGAAGGTGCTGCTGGTTCCACCCAGGGAGGGTGAGCCCTGCTGGCAGGCACTGAACCTGCACACATACTGTGCTGTGACCAGAAGGAGGCTGCCACAGGGCTGGCCTCCATTACGGGGACAGTCTAGCAGAGCAGACATGGCATGTGCTTAGAGGCAGGTCTCTGAGTTTGAATTCAGGCTCCACCACTTGGTAGCTATGTGAACCAGGACAAATTCTTTCACCTTCCTGGGGCTCAGTTTCTTCGTCTGTAACATGGAGGTATCAATATCTACCTTGCAGGGTTATTATAAGGATTAACTAAAATAAATTAAATGACACATGTTAACAGGCACTCATTAAACGGCAGGGTAATTTTTTGCCCTGTAGTCAAATCCATTTGCTACTCCTCGACACAGTGATTTTTCCAAAGCAGAAATCTGACCTTCCTAGTTCCCTACTTAAAACATTTCAATGGTTCTCCTTTGCTCTCATAATAAAGAACAAACTCCTCCTCTGAGTACAAAGGAGAGACCAAAGTGGCAGTATGAAGGTAGGAAACACAAAAGGAATAAAAATGGATTTTTCTGTAAAAAAATCAGTCAAAGAACTCACAAAAAGGATATAAAATAACATATATCAAAAATGTGGGGAAGAGAGGAGAAAAGAATGGGTTTGAACTGAAATGATCATCAACTTCAGACATAATGCTATATGCAGGAGAGGTTATATGCAAACCTAATGGCAATCACATATAAAAAACCACTGATAAATATGTAAAATATAAAGACAAAGAAATCCAAATATATCATTAAGGAAAATCAGCAAAATATCAAAGACAGACAAGAAAGGATCTGAGAAAATCTTCAGAAACAAAGACAAGTAATAAATTAGCAATAAATACGTATCTATCAATAATTACTTTGAGTGTAAATGGACTAAATATGCTCCCATCAAAAGATAAAGGGTGACAGAGTGGATAAAAAACACAAGACCCATCTATATGCTACCCACAAGAGACTCATTTTATTTTCTTTAAGATTTTATTTATTCTTGTGAGACAGAGAGAAAGAATTTGCAGTGGGAAGGGGCAGAGTGAGAAGCAGACTCCCTGCCAAGCAGGGAGTCCAATGCAGGACTTAGTCCCAGGACCCTGGGATCATAACCTGAGCAAAAGGCAAACACTAAACCTACTGAGCCACCCAGGCGCTCCACGTAAGAAACTCACTTTAGACACCTGCAGATTGAGAGTTCTATCACAGAACTGCATGTCAAAAAAAAAAAAAAAAAAAAAAAAAAAAAAAAAAAAAAAAAGCAAGCAGGAGTAGAAATACTTATATTGGACAAAAATGACTTTAAAACAAAAGACAATCTTGTAACAAAAGATAAAAAAAGGACACTATACCATAATAAAGGTAACATTCCAACAAGAAATAACAGTTACAAATATTTAGGCACCCAACATAGGAACACCCAAATACATAAAACAGTTAATAACAAACATATAATAATGTTACTAGGGGACTTTAACACCTCACTTACATCAATAGATAGATCATGTAAACAGAAAATCAACAAGAAAACAGTGGGTTTGAATGACACTCCAACAGATAGATTTAACAAATATATTCAGAACATTCCATTCTAAAACACCAAAATACACATTCTTCTCAAGTGCACACAGAACATTCTCCAAAACAGGTCACCTATTAGCCCACAAACAAACCTCAACGAATGCAAGAAGATGGAAATCAGGGGCACCCGTGTGGCTCAGTGGGTTAAGCATCTGCCTGTAGCTTCGGTCATGATCTCATGTCCTGGTATTAAGCCCTGTGTGGTGGGCTCCCTGCTCAGCCCAGAGTCTGCTTCTCCCTCTCCTCTGACCCTCCCCACCCCTGCTTGTGCTCACTTTCTCTCTCTCCTCTCTCAAATAAATAAAATTTTAAAAACAGAAATCGAAATCATACCATGCATATCTTCCTACCACAATGCTGTGAAACGAGAAGTCAACCACAAGAAAAAATCTGGAAGGACCACACACACACACACGGAAGTTAAATAATATGCTATTAAACAATGAATAGGTCAAGCAGGAAATCAAACAAGAAATAAAGAAGTACATGGAAACAAAGGAAAATGAAAATACAATGGTCCGAAACCTCTGGGATACAGCAAAAGTGGTTCTAAGATGGAAGTTTATAGCAAAACAGGCCTACCTCAAGAAGAAAAATCTCAAACAACCTAACCTGACACCAAAATGAGACAGGAAAAAAATAACAAACAAAGCCTAAGAGCAGCAGAAGAAAATAAACCCTAGAGCAGAAATAAATGATATAGACACCAAAAAAAAACCCAAACAAACAAACAATAAAAGCAGATCAATAAAACCAGGAGCTGGTTCTTTGGGGGAAAAAAAAAATCAATAAAATTGACAAGCCTCTGGCCAGATTTATCAGGCAAAAAAGAAAAAGAATTCAAATAAATAAAAAAATGAGAGAAAAGAAATAACACCACAGAAATACAAACAATCCTAAGAGATTATGAAAAATTATATGCCAACAAATTGGACAACCTAGAAGAAAATGGATAAATTCCTAGACCATATAAACTCTTAAAACGGAAACAGGAAGAAATAGAAAGTCTGAACAGACCAATAATGAGGAAAGAAATTGAATGCTAAAAACACTCCCCAGAAGTCCAGAGCCAGAGGGTTTCATAGGTGAATTCTATGAAACACTTAAAGAGTTAATACTTATTCTTCTCAAACAGAAAGAGAAAGGAAACTTCCAAATTCATTCCTTAAGGCCAGCAGTACCCTGATACCGAAACCAGATAAAGACATCACTAAAAAAGAGACATACAGGCCAATGTCCTGGATGAACATAGATGCAAAAGTCCTCAGCAAAATACTAGCAAACCAAATCCAACAATACATTAAAAAAAAAAAAACAAACCCCAAAACAATCCTGTTTCCAATTGCACTAAAACCAATAAAATACCTAGGAATAAACCTAGCCAACAAGGTGAAAGGTACTCAGAAAACTAAAACACTGATGAAAGAGCGGTGCCTGGGTGGCTCAGTCGGTTCAGCGTCTGACTCTTGATTTCAGCCCCAGTCATGATTTCAGGGTCCTGGGATTAAGCACCGGGCAGGACTCTGTGCCCAGCAGGGACTTGGCTTGAGGATTCTCCCTCTCCCTCTGCCCCTGCCCCAGCTGGCAGGCTCTCTCTCTCTCTTTTTTTTTTTTTTTTAAAGATTTTATTTATTTATTTGACAGACAGAGATCACAAGTAGGCAGAGAGGTAGGCAGAGTCTCTCTCTCTTTAAAAACAAAAACAAAAACACTGATGAAAGAAGTTGAAGACAATGCATATGGAAAAACATTCCATTCTCGTGGACTGGAGGAACAAATATTGTTAAAAATGTCTATGCTACCCAAAGCAAACCACACATTTAATATAATCCCGACCAAAATATGAACAGCATTTTTCACAGAACTGTGAACAAACAATTTGTGCCATACCACAAAAGACCCCAAATAGCCAAAGCAGGTTTGAAAAAGAAAAGTAAAGCTGGAGGCATCATAATTCTGGACTTCAAGTTATATTATCAAGCTGTAGTAATCAAAACAGTATGTGCTGGCACGAAAAAAGACAGATCAATAGAAACAGAATAGGAAACCCAAAAATAAACCCACAACTATATGGTCCCTCTTTGACAAAGCAGGAAATATTACATCCAATGCGAAAAAGACAGTCTCTTCAACAAATGGCGTTAGGAAAACTGGACAGTGACGTGCAAAAGAAAAAAATGGGACCAATTTCTTACACTGTACACAAAAATAAATTCGAAATGGACTAAGGACCTAAATGTGAAACCTGAAGCTATAAACATCCTAGAAAAGAACAAAGGCAGTAACTTCTTTGACATCAGCCCAAGCAACTTTTTTCTAGATATGTCTCCTGAGGCAAGGGAAATAAAAGCAAAAATAAACTTTTGGGTTGGCTCTATATAAAAATAAAAAACTTCTGCACAGCAAAGAAAACAACAAAACTAAAAGATAAGCTACAGAATGGGAGAAAGTATTTGCAAATAACATATCCGATAAGGGGTTAGTATCCCAAATATAGAAAGCATTTATCAAACTCAACATCCAAAAATCAAATAATACAATTATAAAATGAGTAAAAGATATTTTTCCAAAGAAAACATACAGGTGGCCAACAGACACATGAAAAGATCCTCATCATCACTTGCCATCAGGGAAATGTAAATCAAAACTACAATGAGATATCATCTCACATCTGTCAGAATGGCTAAAATCAACAACACAGAAACAACAGGTGGTGTTGTCTGGCAAGGATATGGAGAAAAAGGAACCCCTTTGCCCTGTTGGTGGGAATGCAAAACAGTGCAGCCACTGTGGAAGACTGTTCGGAGGTTCCTCAAAAAGATAAAAATAGAACTAGCCTACAAACCAGCAATCACACTATTGGGTATTTACCCAAAGAATACAGAAACAGTAATTCAAAGGGATACACACACCCCCACGTTTATATAACAGCATTATTTATAATAGCCAAGATAAGGAAGCAGCCCAAGTTTCCATCTATAGATGAAAGGATAAACAAGATGTGGCATATACATACAATGGAATACTAGCCATAAAAAAGAATGAAATCTTCCCATTTGCAAGGACATGGATGGAGTTAGAGTGTATTATGCTTAAGTGAAATAAGTCAGAGAAAGACAAATATTGTACAATTTCATTCATATGTGGAATTTAAGAAACAAAACAAATGATCAAAGGGAGAAGAAAAGAGAGACAAATCAAGAAACAGATTCTTAATTATAGAGAAAAAACTGATGATTACTAGAGGGGAAGGGGTGGGTTAAATAGGTGATGGGGATTAAGGAGTGCACTTGTGATGAGCACAGGGTAATGTATGAAAGTGTTAAGTTACTATATTGTACACCTGAAACTAATATAGCACTGTACGTTAACTAAAAGCTTAGGGGCACCTGGGTGGCTCAGTTGATTAAGTGTCCAACTCTTGATCTCAGCTCAAGTCATGAATTCAGGGTTGTGAGATTGAGCGCCATGTACTTAAGATTCTCTCTTCCTCTGCTCCCCTCTACCCCACCTCCTCCCACCCCCAAAAAAGAGCAGTGCTGGTCCTTGTCAACCTCTCTCCCTTGTTCTCCTGTGCACCAGCCACAGGGATCTGCTTTATGCTCTTGGAAAATTTAATCCTTATCATTTCAAAGCCTTTACACAGGTTGAAAGCCCACTTCCCAGATCCCATGTATCTGGATAACAACTTCTCCTAATCTCTTTGGGAAAAATCTTTAACCTCCAGACTAGGTCAAGCTTCCTGACAATGCTGTTTGCCTCTCTCCCTCACAGAGCTAATCTGCTTGTGAATTATACTCATAAAGATCTACACTATGTCTTAGACAGTAACATTAAGAGATAAGGAACTGGTTTTTGATTATCACTGAATCCCCAGGAATCAACACCACTCACAATGCCTGGTTCCATTTTAGGAACTTATAACTTGTACTGAATAAATAAACACAAATTCAGAGGAGGTGTTGGGGAAGCAGTAGCTATTAATCTGGTTAGTACTTCTCAGTAACACCCACATTCTGCCCAGCATGCTTATTAATATTAAATTTTTCCTTTCTTGCTGGATTTTTAGCTCTGTTGCATACAACTTTGAAGTTCGACTGCCTCCAAATGATAGTGGGGCTCCGGGAGATAGAGGAGATGTTCCAGGCTGGGGAGATGGTATGGAATTGAAGGGAATGCCCGAACAGAGAGAGAGAGAGGGTGAACTCTACCCTAAAGGAAGCTGTGGCCTGAGGTAAGAACAGGTTTCCTGCCCTAATTTTTCCTTCTTAGGGCCGTTGGGAGTTGAGCTCTCTTTGTGGGGATGTGAGAATTCAAAAGGGCAACACTTACTTGCTCCCATGAAGAAATCATATGACGTTCAGCAGGTGGTTTCTCTATGATAGTCACCTCTGTCACACCTGGGGAAGATTCTGGAAGAGGAAAAGAAAGTCTGTAGAGTTGCAATGGAAGTGCTCTCACATATTTCAATACTAGAGGCTGATTGTTGAAGAGTACCTAGGAATATCAGATTCCTCTGAGTAGCATTTATTACCCCTGTGATAAAAAACAGGAAGAACTGTCAGTCCTTCAAAGGCACTCAGTCCCACAACCTAGGACCATGCAATCAACATAGTAGAAAGAACATCAGAATGCCTACTACACTCAGTCATTGCTCAGTACTTCAGCTGTTGGACAAAAATCAGAGATTCTACATTCCTAGTGATTTTGTACCTCAACTTCTCACTTACAACATGGTCAGAAGGAATAAAGAATAGCACCTTAATAAACTTTTACAAGATACAAAACTTGTTTGCTAGTTCTTCTTCTAAATAAAACCCATCTGTACTCTATGGGATCCCAGATGTATAGTATAGGCTAACACTATGAAAACTGGATTCCATCCAGAAATATAGTGAAAACAAAATAAATAATTTCTCTTAAGTCTTGAAAGCAGAAAAAGGTCTCCTAATAACCTCTTTGTGGAGCTATACTCTAGCATTCATTCTGAGGTAAGAAGAAGCCACCTGACTTAGAACTCAACGGACTTTAATACCTCCTCCTACATTCTCCAGTTGTCTGTTTACCCATACTCAGGATTTTAAAACCCTTAACCTAAGACATAAACTCTGCTATGGGTTGAACTGTGTCCCTCACAAAAAATATACGCTGACGTCCTAACTGCCGTTCCTCAGAATATGACTTGATTTGGAACGAAGGTCATTGAACATAGAATTCATAAGATGAGGTCACAGTGGAACATGGTGGGCCCAAATCCAGTATGACCGGTGTCCTTATGAGAAGAATGCTTTGTGGAGAGACAGAGGGAAGAGAGCCACATGAAGATGGAGAACTGGAGTAACAGATCTGTGATACAAGGAATGTTAAAGACTGGTGGCAAACCACTAGAAGTTAGAAAAGAGGCAAGGCAGGTTCTTCTCTTCCAGGTTTCAGAATAAGAGTGACACGGCCAACCCTTTGGTCTGAGGCTTTTGACCTCTAGGACTGTGAGAATAAGTCTACTGTTCTAAGGCACCTGGTTTGTGGTAGCTTATCTACCTTTCTCCCTGCGATACCGCAGAGATTATTCCCATTGTCACCACTGTTTTAGGCCATGGTCACTGCAAGTGTAGGTGCAATCGAAGCCAGGAACTCTCTGTGCTCTGATCCATCCTCAGCCATACCCGCATAGGACTTTCTTCAGACCCAGGCTTGCTTCCTGTCTGATCTAGTGGGTTTTCCTTGTGGTCTGGAGGATAAGGCCCTTCTCTATCTGGTCTTAACTTCTTCCACCCTGTAGTCCAAACCCTGTTCCAGGTGTGTCAGTTTCCTCATTGTCTCCACCTCTGGGCCCTCCCTCCAGAATGAAATCTGTACTTACCTTTGACTATGCTGTATCCCTTTCCCATTATACACACCCAAACGTGTCCACCTACCCAAGCCCTACCCATACTTCAAGGCTATGCTTCATGAAACCATTTCAGATGACTCTAATTCACCATGATCTCTGCTTCTCCCGATATCTGAACCCATCACATGCAAGCCTGGGGCCACATATGTTTATGCTTTTTTTTTTAAAGATTATATTTGAGAGTGAGAGAGAGAGAGAGAGGGACCACACGCACAAGCAGGGGGAAGGGCAGAGGGAGAAGCAGACTCCTCACTGAAGAGGGAGCCTGATGTGGGACTCCATCCCAGGACCTGTCCCAGGACCCTGGGATCATGACCTGAGCCAAAGGCAGATGGTTAACTGACTGAGCCACCAAGGAGGCTTTTTAAAAATATTTTATTTATTTAAGAGAAAGACAGAGTGAGTGAGAGAACGCACATATGTTTATACTTAATTACATTCTATTTTGAACCATATTTTGGTTATTTATGATAATACTGTAAACAGGGAATGTATTGAAAAGAATTTTATAAAACCTCTAAGGATAAGGCAGACACTTCTCATCCAGTTTAATGTATAAAATGGTTCCTGGACCCAACCCCTCCAATATTTTTGTGGGAAGGCTTCCCCATGGCAACAAGCAGTTCTCAGATATCCTGGTGTCTTACAAAGAAACAGCATCAGATACCACAGGGTATGGGTTCAGTCTAGAAGACTGCTACCCTCCCCACTTCAGACACCAGGGATGAGTCCAGTTTTACACCTGTGCTTCCTCACCGATCTGCTACAGACTGGGGCTCCTCAAGACCCCCTCTCTCCTTGTACTTCAGACACCAGTCAACAGCCCAGGCAGTCACCTATACTTCTCACTGACTGGCTGTAAGTCAGGAGGTTCCTAAGACCCCCTCCTCGGGTTACATTAATTTGCCAGAGGGGCTCACAGAATTCAGAGAAACATTTTACTTACTAGATTACTGGTTTATTATGAAAGAATATAACCTAGGAACAGCCAGATGGAAGAGATGCTTAGGACAAGGTATGTGGGAAAGGGCACGGAGCTTACTTTCCCTCTCTAGGCAGGCTACTTTCCCCACATCTCCATGTGTTTACCAACCTGGAAGTTTCTGGGTTTTTATGAAGGCTACATTATATAGGCACAATCGATTAAATCATCAGCCAGTGATTCAACCTTCAGACCCTCTTCCTTTCCCAAAGGTCAGGGAATGGGACTAAAAATACCAACCCTCTCATCGCATGGTTGGATCTTGGGGCAATCAGCCCTCATCCTTAAGTGCTGTCCGAAACTCACCTCATTAACGTAATGAAAGATCTTTACCACTCTCAAAACTTGGGAAATTCCGGGGTTTTGGGAGCTGTAAGCCAGGAACTGCAGACTAAAACAAAATACACATTTTTTTGACCTGAACATCCATGCCCTGAACAACATGGGTTTGAACTGCATGGGTCCACTTGAACACCTATTTTTCTCGATAAATGTACTGTTAAATGTATTTTTTTCTTATGATTTTTTAAATGACATTTTCTTATAGAAAACATAAAACATACAAAATAATGTGTTAATGACCTTGGTTATTGGTAAGATTTCCAGTCGACGGTAAGCTATTAGTTAATATACAGATTCGCTACTGCAATGTTGGTGTGGGGATGGGGAGAGCAATCAGCAGCTTAACCAAGCTTTGTCAAGGGTCAGCTGTCATCTGAGTGAGCAAATACATATTTCTTATAAATCAGAATATCACAGTGTGGTTCACTGATTCTGTAATCATGTTAGTGTCCTTTCTATGCATCATAAATTTCCTCCAAGTTGTCACAAAGTTCAGATCCTGAGACACAGCAACATCCCAATACAGGAGGCTAAGAATTCTGAACTCCACATACTCTACTCTTGCTTTAGGCATTCACTAGTTGTGTGACTGTTAGATGAGTCTTCACCTTTCCTACCATTCAGAGAGACAATAATTGTAATATTTGCCTTGAAAAGTGAAACAGGCAGGGTCGGGCCTGGTTAGTACTTGGATGGGAAAAGTGAAACAGAAGCAGCAAAGGTAAATGTGCTCTAGAAGAGCAAAAAGTACCATATACATAATTTTTTTTCCCTGCCTTCTGCTCAATGTCCTTTTAAAGATATTGGGAACCATGGTAACTATGACCATGAGCTTCAAGCCGTTAGACCTGGGGTAAGACCTTGCTATGCCCTTGACTAGTTAGGACGGGAGATGCTGTCCATCCCTTCAGAGGTAGTGACATTTGGCAATGCTCCACCAAAGATAAGACAGTGAATAGTAAATGTTATTATTCACATTTTATAGCAAGGACATTGAGGCTGAGAGACTAGGCCACTCTAAGGGACAAGGCTTACTCCAAGTATGGGTCTAGTTAAGAGTTTATGTGCAATAGTCTTTGTGTGCCTCTCAGCAAAGCCCCTTAGCAATTACCCCATGGAAATGCAGAGCCTAGCTTCAATCAGTCTTAGCAGCCTACTATTCCAACTTTTGTAGGACAGAGTAATACAGAATTCTTTGTTAACAACCCAGCTGGTTGCATAATGATGTCATCTGACTACACCCACAGGGTAGTCGAGTGTCTAGGGTTGTTACACACTTAATATAAGTACCTGACATGAAACTTTTGATTGCCAACCCTTCCATTTCAAATACATCCATCTTAAATAAATTACCAGCTGTATGACATGACTACTAGCTAAACAACTAGGAACCAGGCACCCCACCCGGTGAAGTTTCTTCCTCTTTTCTTTTCTTTCTTTCTTCCTTCCTTTCATTCATTCATTCATTCATCTGACACAGAAAGATAGCGAGAGAGGGAACACAAGCAAGGAAAGAGGGAGAGGGAGAAGCAGGCTTTCCGCAGAGCAGGGAGCCTGACTTGGGGCTTGACCCCAGGGTCCTGGATCATAACCCGAGCTGAAGGCAGACGCTTAACAACTAAGCCACCCAGGCACCCCATGAAGTTCCCACTTTTAAAAGCCTTTGGTAACCCAGGGAACTGATGGCTTGACTCACCATGCTTTTCCCTCCCGCATCTGAATTCCCACTTTAAGTTTTAGAGATTTTATTTATTTGTCAGAGAGAGAGAGAGAGAGAGAGAGAGAGCACGTGTGTGCACACAAACAGGGGGAGTGGTAGGCAGAGGGAAAACCAGATTCCCTGCTGAGCAAGGAGCCCAATGTAAGACTGGATCCCAGCACCCTGGGATCATGACCTGAGTCAAAGACAGATGCCTTATAAAACTCTATACTCCAAAACCCAAATAATCCAATTATAAAATGGGCAGAAGACTTGAAGAGACATTTCTCCAAAGAAGACATACAGATAGCTAACAGACACATGAAAAGATGCTCATCATCACTTATCATCAGGGAAATGCAAATCAAAATTACTGATATCAATGAGATATCAGTTCAGTCCTGTCACAATGGCTAAAATAAAAAATACAAGAAAAAACAAGTGTTGGTGAAGATGTGAAGAAAAAGGAACCCTCCTGCTCTGCTGGTAGGAATGCAAACCAGTGCGGACATTATGGAAAACTTTACAGAGGTTCCTCAAAAAATTAAAAATAGAACTACCCTACAACCCAGTAATCACACTACTGGGTATTTACCCAAAGAATACAAAAACACTAATTCAAATGCATACATGCACTCCTATGTTTACTGCAGCATTATTTACAACAGTTAAACTATGGAAGCAGCCCAAGCATCCACTGACTGATAAATGGATAAAGTTGTGGTGTACAAATACAATGGAATATTATTCAACCATTAAAAATGAAATGTGGCCATTGTCAACAACATGGACAGGGCTAGAGAGTATCATGATAAGTGAAATCAGTCAAAGAAAGACAAATACCATATGATCTCATTCATATGTGGAATTTAAGAACAAAAGAGTGAAGGAAAGAAAAAAAGACAAACCTAGAAACAGACTCTTAACTACAGAGAACTGATGGGGAGGCAGGTGGGGCAATGGGGGAAATAGAGGATAAGGATCAAAGAATACACTTACCCTGATGAAAAAATTGACTTAAAAAAAAGAATTACATTTTTAAAAAAAGGAGAGAAGTCTAAGATGGAGAAAGATATTATACAGTTGAACCTTGAATAATGCAAGGGTTGAAAATGAAGTTGAAAATCCATGTATAACTTTTGACTCTCCAAAAACCTACTGGGAAACCTTACTGATAACATAAACAATTGATTAACACATATTTTGTATATTGTATGCATTATATACTGTGTTCTTACAATAAACTAGAAAAAAGAAAATGTTAAGAAAATCATAAGAGAAAATACATACAGTACAGTGGTATAAATATACCACTGTACTGTAAAAAAATCCATGTCTAAATGAACCCACACAGTTCAAACCTGTGTTGTTCAAAGGTTAACTAAAATTGATCTTGTTGCATCTCAGGTAGATCTTACACACTATATTTAATCATCTGTTATCAAAATGTAACATTTCCTTACTCTTTGTTCCACTGAGGAGGAAACACTTCATTATCATAAAAATTTTTTTCTTCAGTTGATTGTTCAGCATTTCATTTTCTGATTTTAGCATTAGCTGTCTATAGGTTCTACTTTGCTCTTGTTCATCTTCTAAAATCGTGGTGTTTAATAAGATCTCTACTTTAATGACACCCTTTCCAGTCAGTTGAGGCAAAGTCCAGATATTTTAGCAGGTTTTTTGTGTAGGGGAGAGAGATGTGAGCTTTCCTTTTTCTTTGCCCTTTTATCATCAATGTTAAAGGACTCTTCCTTCTTTTTTGCACATTTTCTCCTCTGGAATGTATGTCCCTTTAAATTGCATGGCCAACCCTTTAAACAGTACCCACTTTGAAGTCACTTTCCTGCAGCCCCGCTCTGATCTACCCAGTGTTTGGTACTGTTGTACTTTCAGACTGGAGTGGTTTTAAACTTTCTGCTGCTTCAATCAGCCTTTTTGCTGGCATCATTTCTGGTTCTGCCGTTGCTTGCCACAGAGCCTTCTAGCAGTGAAGGAGTGGAGCAGGCACAGTGCTGGGATTTGTAGTTTTTTCTCTTGTTACTCATAGTTATTTTGCACTTCTGGCATTCTCTGTATTTTAAGTAGTGTTCGGCTTGGTTTTCGATAGAATTGTCATAGTTATGGAGTAATTTCACGCATCACTTACAGAGGAGATTTTGGTGTAGTAGTTTGCTTACCACACACCCACCACTGACTTCAGCCACCTTATTTTTAAAAATCCTCTATGTAAATTTTCAAAACAGAAATCAAATGTGAAAAAATAAAAATATAACTGATTTTTGACTTACGATTATTAACTTGAAATTATGAGGCTTTGATTAAATTTATAAATAGTATTAGAATGTTTATAGGAGGCCAGCTTCACTACAAATTTAATTACCAGAGTTGTTTAATTCCCCAGGTAGGTTTTGCCTTGTGTTACCAGTTTGCCAGACTTCTGAAATGCTTAATATTAGAATATATTAAATGTTTAAAGGAAATTTAAAATGTTTAGTTATTTATATAGGTTTTTAAATTGATTTGACAGCTTAAGGGAAATTTGCTTGGCCAGTCTTAAGTAGATTACACATTAATCAAAAGAAATATATTTTTTATTTTTTTTAAATAAGGAAATACATTTTTTAATGAGGAGATAGGATATGGTTGATCTGGATGATTAGATCTCTCCTTGCCCAACTCTGTAATTTCATTTCTAAAGCTCATCATTTCTCCCAAACATATAATGGTGTTTCGTGCTCATTTACAGCAGCATTTACTATAGACACTGGGGAATACCAAGGGAGAACAAGACAAAGTTCCTAAACTCATGGACTTCTAGTACAGAAGAGACGGGTAAATTTTAAAAAGCAACGAAATAAGTAATTCCAAGGAGTGATAAAGCCATAAGCTTTGAAAAAAATATAAAGACTAGGAAGATAATAATAGAGAAAGTTGTTATTAGAAGTATAGTCTAAGGCTTCTCTGAGGTAATAATATTTAATCAGAGATTTGAAGGAAGTGAGGGAAAGAGAACTCCAGATTTTTTTCCCCTAGCCTAGTAAAGGCCTTGAACCAGGCACAAGCTTTTTGAGCTTATGGTACAAGGAGGCCACTGTGGACAAAAAAAAAAAGGGGGGGGGTAAAAATAAGTCAGAAAGATAGATGAGGGCAGATCATAACGAACTTAAGGATCACAGTACAGAATTTGGATTTTATTATAAATGTGACAGGAAGGCATCAAAGCATGCCACCCAGCCTACTTGGCTACTTTTTTCTCCCCGGTTATCTGGTTAACTTCAATTTGTCTTTCAAAATCTAGCATCCTCTCCTGTAGGGCGTATAGCGTAACTCTGATTCCCAAAGAAGGTCAATCACTTCCTCCTGTGTGCTATTTTAGAGCCATAATAGAGGACTACTGGTCACCTTTCACACCTCTGGGGGGACCTAGGCTGTGGGTTTTTTTCACAGAACTGTGTTTTGGTTCCCCACCCCATCTCTGTAGTCCCCGAGTGTGACAGAGCAGCGAGTGCTAATTAATGGTTCGGTAAAGGAAAAACTAACCCACTCAGTGGCTCAAACCTCAACTCCTTCCGGCCACTTGGGGTGCGGTACCCCGGAGGCGCGTGGGAATTGTTGCCCTGGGAGGCTACGTGCAGCGTTCCCCCGCTCTCTGCTACCAGAAAAGGTTTGCGTTTCAAGGATACTCCACTGGCCAAGAATGCCTCTCGGGAAACCTAACGTCCCCACTGTCAGGTGCCTGCTTTCTCCCCTTTGCCCATCTTTGCTCGTCCTTTCTGGGACCTGGGGTGGGACTGGGTTGGTGGGGGGCGGAGGGGACCTCTGAGCTTCCCAGCTCCGCGCCCGAGCACTCCCCGCAAACGCTCCTATGGCCTAGTCACGCACCCGGCTGCCCTCTCCTCCTTAACATCGGAAGTCACCGCAGCAAAGCCCACTGGCACACAGCGGCCGCGTCGCCCCTCCGTGCGTCTAGTGTACATCCCCTCATTCCGCCGTCTCTTTCCACGGCTCCCCGCCCCGCTCACCTAATATGCGGGTGATCCCCAGGGTCAGCTTTTCCAGGTGCGGCTTGCTGCAGCCCGGAGGCGGTGTCTCCTCCATGGCTCGCGTCCCCGCTCCGCGCGCGACGGGCGCAGCGACGGGGACCCGGCGGGAGAGCGGGGCGGGCTGGAGGGCGGGACGCCGCCCCAGAGGCTCGGCCATCAATTTCACGGCATGCCGGGAATTGTAGTGCTTGGCGCCTGAGAGCGCTTCGGGGCGGAGATGGGAGGCCCGGGCTGCTCTGGGAGTAGTAGTTCCGCGGCACACTTGTTCCCTCTGCCCGGGCGGTCGCTCCACACCACGCCACCGAGACACAGCGACTCGTCCGCTGGGACCCTACCGCCCCGCCGGGGGAGACCTCGCAAGCGGGGGCGGGCCTCTACGCGGTGCGGCCAATGGGGACTGGGCCTAAAGGCCGGGGCGGGGCGGCCCCGGCGCGACGCCCGGAGTGGCGGTTGTTTCAAGATGGCGGACATGGCGGGCCCCTCCCGCCGGGGCGCGACGGCGTTCTGGAGTCGGGACTGTATCCTTTGCCCGCCTGGCAGGGGGCGCCGGCGCCCTCCCGGGTGCGGCGAGCAGCGGGCGGTCGCGTGAGACTCTGAGTCGGGGGGCGAAGCTCGAAGCTGTCCCCGGGGGCGGGGCCGTCCTTTCCGGCCGCGGTGTAGGTGCCGGGCTTTT
This sequence comes from Meles meles, assembly GCF_922984935.1. NCBI lineage: Eukaryota > Metazoa > Chordata > Mammalia > Carnivora > Mustelidae > Meles > Meles meles. Next base: position 60,056,084 of record NC_060077.1, read on the forward strand.
CCCTGGCTGGGGTGTTAGGTAGCAGAAGAGAGCCTGATTCAGTTTCTAGGCTGGAGTACTAGGTTTGGGGACTCAGCACTGATGTTTCCCGGCCCTCCTTGGCGGTGAGCTTTGGAAAGATGGCCTAGAATCGTGGCCCTGCGGGGGGCTGGGAGGGCCCCTCTGACCGTGGTGACCTCAGGCCGGCCAAGTCTCTGCGGAGCGAAGGGTGTTGACTGGACAGGGAGCCTTTTTGTCTCGGTTTAGGACTGTCCTTGGTCTGCGTTGTTAGGAGCGAGTCAGGACCTTTTCGGACTTCGAAGGCCTGTCTGTGATTTACTTTCATGCTGGGATTTTCGGAGAGGTGTGGGGCTGATCGTGGTCCGGTGATGCTGGTTACGGAATAAAAAGCGTTATAAATCCTTGCTGCTGGAAGTAGTGTTGATTTACAGGTGGACTGTGGGTCACCACTGGCAGGATTGAAGTTCTGGAATTGTTTTGGGGGGTGGAGAAGCTGTGGAGCTTTTTATCGTTGTGGTGGTGTTCCCAGTTCAGTAACTGTGCTGAGATGTGTGACAGAACTGGTTCGTTCTCTGGTCCAGGTTGACTGTCCCAGCCTGCTCTTTTCCTGGTAAGTTACATCACTTTCGTTAGAGGAGTGTTACGTGAAGGAGGGCAATCCGTGTACTCCGTGCGTGCAGAGCAAGTCTCGTCTGTTTGCTAGGATTGATGATAGCATTATTTGAGGCATTGCTGTTAACTTTGGCAGAATCATTCTCTGCACACACTACTTAGCTCCTAGGGAAACTTACAAAATTGTATTCTCCGTTTTCCTTATTGAGTTACAGTACTAGGATTACAGTGTCGTGTGGAGGGAGGGATATTTTTGCATTCCTTGCTCTTCAATGTTTAGTATTAGGCACTTTCTAAACATAATTACCATTTGTCTCTGATAGGTGGGTGATGGTCAAGTAAAAATCATGTACATAGACTGGATGAAAACACTAGTGCACTGTGCACATTAAATATCTTTTTCCTTATATATCAGGAAGGACGCAAAGAGAGTATAGTATGTGCCTTGGGAATTGGGGGCTGAATTAGGAAGTTAGGAAATTGGGATGAGTCTTCTCATGAAATCCTGTGCTTGCAATGATAGAATTTTATGTTAGGAAATATTTGAAGGTTATCAGCTTATAAAGTGCTTTTGTAGTGTAATCATTTTCATAACCACCACCTATGTGGTTTGGTTATTACTCCTTAACTTTATCTATGACCAGTGGAATTGTTCTGATAGGTATAAATGGGGAGGAGGCAGTGTATTACTGTGGCATAGATTAAGTTAATAGGTAAATAAACTGAACCTGTGCACTTGGTCGAAGCAGCCCTGTATGCTCACTTATTCATATGGTCATGTTATTTCTCATTTTGCATAGAAGTTCTACATCCTCCCTTTTCTCTTACATTCTCCCTTACTTTGAAAATTAATGTGAAATACTCATCTTCCCATTGAAAGTGAGGAGTTGAAATTATATGGGGAAAATGGTGGTGATTACATTGATAGAAATTCCGATTTGAAATAAATTGCAAGGTTACTAGTATTACCTATTTCCCCACCTACTCCACATAATGACCAATTATCATCCAGCCTCAGGTATTTTCATTTGAAATGTCCGTAGGACACAAAAGCAAGGTCAAATGTAAATTTGCTATTGGATCTTTTCTAAAAAAGCATAAGGATAGTTATGAATCATTGGGTTTAATCATGTGTCTCTGGATCTGGATCTCTTTTTCTGTTACATGGATGACTTCCTAGACCACCCCATAGCCTTTATATAGAACTTTCAATAGTAAAAGACCAGAAAGTATGTGCGTAGAATCAGGTATTCCTTTCACACTATTGAAAGACAGATTTTCAGTGCTTTGCCTAAGCAATTCGAGAAATGTGATAGCGTTATTTCCCAGTCCTAGATGTTTCTGTCATGTGAGGACAGATCATCTGTGACTAAACATCATCTTTTATACTGTTGTCTTAATGAGTTATGCATTGCCTGCACAGTATGATTCAGCAGTGCTTTTTTGCACAAGGTATATTTTTATACCTTATATGTAAACAAATGAGTATGCCATGTTGTCATTTTATGGTTAAATCTTCAAGTAAAATATGCCCCTTCAGCCATAAACTGCTTTCTTACTTCATTGTAGCTCCTGGTAATATGAAAAGAAATTAGTGTTTCTGCAGTATCTGTATTTGATTGGGTAAATACACCCCAGCTAATTAACATTAACAGTATTTTTAAATTGATATTAACAAATATGAATTATAAGGGACTTGGTCAAAACATCATACAGCTATAATCCATGCCATTGAATATTCAATTAAAAATAGAATCTTTATGTTGATGTTAAAATAGTATACTAGCCAGGAAGGTTACTCAGGTCAGTAATGATTACATATACATGTGTTGCTGGTAAGTGATTGAAACTCAGAAGGTTAGAGTGTGCAGTGTTAAGTTTTTTATTTTCTTCAGCTCTTCATGATATGGAGTAGATATGATTCTTCCTCTCTATTGCTTCTACTTTGGGTTTCTAATTACTGCTTTAATTCTGGGGATTTGGAGATTGGTACCAGCAGCAAGGATGTTTATAATTTGCTTGTACTTGTCTTAGTGAAGAACTTCCAAAAATACCAAAGTAGAACTGAGGGGGCACCAAGAACCCAATGAGAGGTCCAATATACATTTGGTATATATTATGTCTCTTTGACTTTGCCGTAAAATATGTTTGTATATTTTTTAAACTTTGTATTTGAAGAAAGTAAATATTTGGGTTTTTCAGGTAGTGAGATGAAGATAGATTACAAATGATTAGAAAGGATGGGTTGGATGGAGGCAATTTGAATATTTTTAGACTTATCTTTTAAAACTCTTGTTAAGGTCATTTATTTAGCATTTTTATATTTGAAAAGATTCTTAGCATGAATGTAGCTCATGAGTTTTGCCCTCGTGTATTGAAATGTTCCTCTACCCTTTAAGGAACTTCTGACTGGTCTAAGAATTAAAATGACATGAGACAGATTAAGAGGAGAAAAATCAAACTTAAGTAGGTACATATGGGGAATCCACATATATGTGAGAGATTCCAAAGAGAAGCAAAATGAGTTATGCTTGTCATTCTGAACTAAGGAGACGGGAGTAGGGGTCTGGGACTTTTCAAGGAGAGGAAAGCCAATTCATAGGAAGATGAAAAGGAATAAATGTTTGGTAAACAAATGTTTTCTTGGCCATGTGGAAACAATGGGACATAGAGACAAATTTTAACAAATAGACTTTGCTAAATTCCTCCCTACCACCTCTTGTTTCTATTATACTGTAGTTAGTTATGGTGATATCTCCCTTCTTGGGAGCAGGCCCTCTATCCAAATTCTAGTAGGCAATTCGTGGGGAGGTCAGAGTTACTTCTTGAGTCTTTTGGGCCTTGATTGTTTTCAGCTCAAAACAATCCACATTCCAAAGTGGCTCATCTTGGGGTATTGGGTTGTGAACCCCAGAAAGATAAAGAGAGACAACACCAAAGAGTTGCTGGACAGTACCTCATAAAATTAAATATCACTTTCATTCTTTCAAAGATGGTCGACTATGAGCCTGTCATTTTTTGACGTTAGTCGATAACAAACATTGAACAAAACCGGTGGAAAATCCTCACCCACCTGGTGCTTACATTTTAGTGAGATGAGATGAGGCTGTGAATAAGTAAAATGTGTTGTGTGTCCAGTGATTATTGGTGATATGAAGAAAAAGCAGGAAAATGGTAGCCATCATGGGGATCTTTGTGTTTTCTTTTATGCCAGTACCATATGGTTAGAAATTAGGAAGTGTGATGCTTTACCTTATTCTTAAGATTGCCTTGGCTATTTGGGTTCTTTTGTGGTTCCGTACAAATTTTAGCAGTGTTCTATTTCTGTGAAAGATTGCTTTGGGGGGCACCTGGGTGGCTCAGTGGGTTAAGCTTCTGCCTTTGGCTCAGGTCCTGATCTCAGGGTCCTGGGATCGAGCCCCACATCAGGCTCAGCAGGGAGCCTGCTTCCCCAACCCCCACCTCTCTCTGCCTGCCTCTTCTCTGCCTACTTGTGATATCTCTCTTTCTCTCTCTCTGTCAAATAAGTAAATAAAATCTTTATTTAAAAAAAAAATTGCTTTGGAATTTTGATAGAGGTTGCACTGAATCTGTAGATTGCTTTGGGCAGTATAGACATTTTAACAATATTAATTATTCCAGTTTATAAGCATGGGATATCTTTCTATTTGTGTCTTCAGTTTCTTTCATCAGTGTCTTAAAGTTTTCAATGTATAGGTCTTTCACCTTCGTGGTTAAATTTATTTCTAGGTATTCTTTTTTGATGCAGTTGTAAATGGGATTGTTTTCTTAATTTCCCATTCTGTTATTCATGTATGGAAACACAACAGATTTTTGTATATTGATTTTGTATCTTGCAGTTTGGCTGAATTCGTTTATTCCAGTGGTTTTTTGGTAAAGTCTTTAGCATTTTCTATATGTGATACTATGTCATCTGCAAATAAAGCTTAAGAAAGATCTCTACAGTTTTTTTCTCTTAGATAAGTGGCAAAGTAGTATCAGGTTTGAGAGCAGAAAGTATAAAATACTTGATGAGTTTCTTGGGGCACCTGGGTGGTGTAGTCAGTTAAGCATCTGACTCTTGATTTCAGCTCAGGTTGTTTTCTCAGGGTCCTAAAATGGAGTCCCACGTAGGGCTCTGTACTCAATGTGGAGTCAGCTTGGACTGTCTCTCCCTTTACCCCTGTACCTCATCCCTGCTCCCCCATCCCTCTCTCTCTCAAATAAAAAATAAATCTTTTAAAAAATAAAATACTTGATGAGCTTCCAAATCTAGGTGCTAAAGCTGAGTTGGGTTCTCAGTGGCTGGTCTGTTCCAGCTGTTCCAGCTGTGAGCAGTCTTCTTTTTGACTATTCTAGGCAAGTGTACTATGTTTCCCAGGATTCAGTTATGTTAGTCTTTCCATAAGTCAACTTTGGAGAATATTCTGCAAATTCATCACTGCTGTATCCTCTAATCGAGGACGCTGCCAAATGGAGATTTTCCTGAATCATCTTGAATTTTTTTTCCCTTGGGTAACTTTTCCCATGTCTATATCTCCAACAGTAAATATTTAAATATTTATTGAGCACCTACTATATTTGCTAGTCCCAAGGGATATAAAAAATAGCTTGATGTTTGCTGTTAAAGAGCCTGCACAATTTCATTTTGTATGTTTTTTTTTTTTTTAGATTGCATGCCAGTGAATTTATAAATTCTCTCTGCTCCAGTGTTACCCACTATCATTTTCCTTGGACTAGTGGGGTCTAATTTTTGTTTGTTTGTTTGTTTGTCTTTTGTGCCCCTTAAAACTTTCTAAACTCCATGCCTGATGTCTGAGGGTATTTAAAGTTTAGGAGTACTACTTAACAGCCAAAATCCTGAATCTGTGATAGTATGTGTACTGCTGCAGAGGGCTATTCGAAATCACCTGGTGACCCAGACAGTAACACCATTTTTGTATTCCTAAATTCTTAGATGGATTCTAGGTGTTTATAATCAGCATTCTTTGTAAAGATTCCATAGCTATGGTTGGTCCTGAACTGAAATATATTGACTTTTGGAACATGTTATTAAATCTGTTTTTACTCTAGCCTTTACCTGGAAGGGAATTTTTAATAAATTTGTCTAGAAAATTTGGAAAAGAAAGCGTTTTATAAAAGAACAGAAAACTGGAATTTTCTAAGTCATTTGGAAAAATTTGTTTAGACACTTACTTCCTCGAAATGTAGTAGAATGTTATCAAATTGTGGACGTATCTGGATTTAGATAGAGTTCTGAATAAAATTTTTTTTCTGAAAGGAAAACTTTCTTATATTGGTTCTTCTATAGCAGGGGTATGATCTTAGCGTTTCTAAATTTCTCTTATTGAAATTCAAAATAGCTCTTTTTGTCTTATATTTCTTCTACCTGTTGGGGGGCTTGAGTGGATCTGCCCGTTAAGCCTCCTACTCTTAATTTCATCTCAGATCATAACCTCAGGGTTGTGAGATCAAGTCACACTTTGGGCTCCACGATGGACAGGGAGCTTGCTTCAGATTCTCTCTCTCTCCCTCTTCCCTCTTTAAAAAAAAAAATTATATTTCTTCCACTTGTTAAATAGTAGGGCTTCTTGGGATATTTCATGAATGCACTGCAGAAGAATAAAATCTTTGTGTTTGCCTGATTGACTTGCCCTCAAAGAGGATTTGTTCTTCAAAGCTAAAGCTCATTTTGAAATTATTCATGGCTAAAATAACTCACCAGTTCTCCAATAATAAACAAACTGGAGCATTTAACTCCCTGTTTACAAAAGGAGAGGAAATGAAAGGAACTTAACAGAATTTATATCTAATTTGGGAATAGGCATGGATGAAAGTTTTATGGAACAGGACTTTCAAAAATTTTGTAAAACATAGTTATGATTATATAAAGATGAATTTTAAAAGATTACTAATTTTGTTTCATTTATTTCACTTGCATTCCTTTCTAGTTTTGTTTTTAAAGCTTGTTATAAATTCCCAGGTCAAAAGAAATTAGGAAAGTACAGAATAGAGGCAGCGTTTGGATGATCTTTTCTAGTATTTTCCTTCATGTCCTTCTTCATAGTTTCTGATGAAGAACAATCAGTAGTATATGTTCCAGGTATGATTTTCTGTATTAACTTGGTAAGCTTCCTTTGCTTCTTAAGTGTTAGGAGAAAATAAAACAGTAGGACCACTTTGTAGATATAACTGTATACAGAACAATCCATTGGAAACTAAATTTTTTTTTTTAATATGTGGTTAGACGTTACTAAGGTTTGAAATACTGCCTTATTTTAGGATTTTAGGGGCTGGTTGGGCAAGTGAGCTTTTGATTAATTTGTAGAACACTTTATCTATTAAAGAGCAAGAGATCCTATTTTTTATATTACAAATAATAGCCTAAATTCAAAGAAAAATGTGAGAACTTCTTGATACAAGGTTTATGTGATAGACTCTTTTAAATCTTACTGATTGTTACTAAACCAATAGTAAAACTGAGCCATTGAAGGTACCCTAATTATGTGAGAAATCAGATTTTTAATTTCCCCTATATTAAGGTATATATTATATGTTGTAATTTATCAGTTTTAATGTGACTTATGAATTTTCATTATCATTTTAAAAATATTTCAATTGAATCTTAAATGTATTCAGAACATAATCTTTTCATGATTCATTATTTACTAAGAGTTTTAAAATGAGTTTTATAAAGTGAGAGTTTTCCCTGTCAGGTCCCATAAAGAGGTATATCAGAGAAGAGCTTCATGGGGGATGAGTTTAAGAGAATAAAGTATCATTTTGATATTTTGTTTGATGAAAATCCTTAGGAATTTCTGCAGAAGGAAACACCAGATCAAGACACAAGTTAAGTCCAAAAGCTGATGTTAAACTTACAACTTCCAGGGTTACTGCTGCTTCAATCTCCATGGAGTCTTTAAAAGGTGCAGGAGATTCAGTAGACGAGCAGGTCAGTAATTTCCCTTTTTTTCTTTGATCTCCAGTCTTTATAAATGCAGACCAATAAGTGATTTTTCTAGCTGTCCAGTTACTGGTAGAAAAGGGTAGAAGAGGTCAGTAATTTCCCTTTTTTTCTTTGATCTCCAGTCTTTATAAATGCAGACCAATAAGTGATTTTTCTAGCTGTCCAGTTACTGGTAGAAAAGGGTAGAAGAGGCACTTGTAGATAATCTACAAGTGATCTTAAAAGGTACAGAGAATTCTGGGATACTTTACATGGTATGAATATAAAATATGTAGATTACTCAGAGGTTTTGCTCTAAAATGTCTAGGGTTGCCTTAAGCCTTAGTTAAGAAAAATTTATTACCTTAGTTTGTCCCAAAAGACCCACATCGTGATCTCTGTCAAGTTAGTAAATCAAATTGACCACCGTTTCTTCTTTTATTAAGTGCGCTTTATGATTTTTGTTCTTGTGGATTTGTTAGATGATGATGGATAAACCTCTCTATATAAGAAAGAAACTTTGTTAAAATTCCCCTGCATTATTATTATTTCCTTCACTTCAGAAATTTTATAAAGACCCTTTATAGCCCAGTCATTGATTTCTCCTTCATCTTTGCCTTTGTATTAGTATCTATACATTCCTTTGCTACATGTCCTTATCTGATAGGTTGATTTTACTTTACTTTTTGTTAAGGTTAAGTTAGGGTTTGACAATCTATGATCTATAGGCCCAGTTTCTTTGTTGCCTATTTTTTTTTTCCCATTTTATTTATTTTTCAGCGTAACAGTATTCATTCTTTTTGCACAACACCCAGTGCTCCATGCAAAACGTGCCCTCCCCATTACCCACCACCTGTTCCCCCAACCTCCCACCCCTGACCCTTCAAAACCCTCAGGTTGTTTTTCAGAGTCCATAGTCTCTTATGGTTCGCCTCCCCTTCCAAATTTTTTTTTTTTTTAATAAACATATAATGTATTTTTATCCCCAGGGGTACAAGTCTGTGAATCGCCAGGTTTACACACTTCACAGCACTCACGATAGCACTTACCCTCCCCAATGTCCATAGCCCCCTCCCCCTCTCCCAATCCCACCTCCCCCCAGCAACCCCCAGTTTGTTTTGTGAGATTAAGAGTCATTTATGGTTTGTCTCCCTCCCAATGCCATCTTGTTTCATTTATTCTTCTCCTATCCCCCTACCCCCCCATTTTGCTTCTCCATGTCCTCATATCAGGGAGATCATATGATAGTTGTCTTTCTCCGATTGACTTATTTCACTAAGCATGATACGCTCTAGTTCCATCCACGAAAAAAGTTTTATTGCAACATAGTCTTGCCTATTCTTTTAATATTATTGGTGCTTTTCTGTTCTAATGGTAGAGTTGTTACCATAGTGCTGTTGGTCCACAAAGCCAAAGTATTTACTATTTAACACTGTAGAGAATGTTTTTCCTTATGTTCTTGAGGACATTTCCAATATCTAGTTTGTTACTGATTGTTATTTTTAGTAGTCTATGGGATTTAACTGTGATTTACCCGGAAGGCCTGCTTTGTTACTTGGATTTCCATTGTACCCACTTACATCCCCTTGGGGATGTAAATAGTAGTTGAATTTGCAAGATCTTATCAAAATTGCAAGTGTTTTTTCATAAAATGATTTGTGCATTTTATATTGAACAATATAATATATATGGCCTTTTTTGGATTAAGTCCATATTTTTTTATGATTCTATTGGGTCATTAACTATAATTCTTTGTTGGGCTATTTTCACTGGCATTGAGAATTATAGTATACATCTTTAACTTATCACAGTCTATTTTAACTTATATTTTCCACTTTAACTGTGATTTTGAGGACCTTTCAGCAGTTTGTGTCTTGACTTTTGTGATATTGTCATACGTTTTACTTCTATAAGTAAATTCCCAATACATTATTACTTTTGCTTCAACACTTTTTTTTCAGATTTACTTATAATTCGTATATCAAAAAACTTACCCTTTTAAAATGTATATTCATTTTTTTTGTATATTCACAGAATTGTGGATCCATCACCACAATCTAATTCCAGAACATTTTCATGACTCTAGAAAGAAACTCCATATGCATTAGCAGTCACTTGACATTTTCTATTCATCTCAGCCCCTAGCAACCGCTAATCTACTTTTTAGTCTCTATAGATTGTTCTATTCTGGGCATTTCATGAAATTGGAATCCTGTAATATGTGGCCTTTTGTGGCTTGCTTCTTTCATTTAGCATAATGATTTTAAGGTTTATGTGATATCATGTATTATTACATCACTACTTTTTATGACTGAGTATATATTTATCCATTTACCAGTTGAAGGACTCTGGGTTATTAGGCTTTTTGGCTACATGAATAATGTTGCTATGAACTTTCACATACAAGTTTTTGTGTGGATATATGTTTTCAGTTCTGTTGGGTATTTGCCTAGAAGTAGAATTGCTGGGTCATGTAGTAATTCTGTTTAACCTTTTGATGAACTGCCAAAATGGCTATACCAATTTACATATTACCAACAGTATTATGAATGAGGATTCCAGTTTCTCCACATTCTTGCCTACACTTTATAGCCACTCTTTTCATTATAACCATCCTAGTCAGTATGAAATGGTATCTCACTGTGGTTTTGATTTATATTTCCCTAATGACTAATAATAATCATTTCTTTATGTGCTTCTTGGGCATTTATATTTGTTCTTTAGAGAAACATCAATTCAGATGCTTTTCAGTTGAGTGATTTGTTTTCTTACTGATAAAGTTAAAAGTTCTTTACACATTTCATCTTCAGGTCCCTTATATATGATTTGCAGAGTTTCTCTCATTCAGTGCATTGTCTTTCACTTTCTTATTAGTGTCCTTAGAAGCATGAGAGTTTTAATTTCAAAGTCCAGTTTATCAGTTTTTTTCAGTTGTTACCTGTGCTGTGCTGTCATATTTAAAAAATCATTGCCTAATTCAAGTTCTTAAAGATTTACACTAATATTTTCTTCTAAGAGTTGTATAGTTTTAGGTATTACATTTAGTCTTTGATCCATTTTGATTTAATTTTTGTTATGTGGTGACTCAAATTCATACAGTAATATTTTCTTCCAACAGTTTTATAGTTTTAGGTATTACATTTAGTCTTTGATCCATTTTGATTTAATTTTTGTTATGTGGTGACTCATATTCATTCTGTCACCTGTGGATATCCACTTGTCCCACCATCATTTGTTAAGATTATTCCTTTCCCTTTGATTGTTCTTCCTTTGTTAAAAATCCCTTAACCATGTACATGTAAATGTTTATTTGTGGACTCTCAATTCTGTTCCATTGATTAAAATTTCTATTTTTATGCCAATCCCAAGTTCATTACCATTTGGAATTATTTTTTGGAACCAAGAAATGTAAGTCCTCCAAGTTTGATTTTCTTTTTTAAGATTTTGACTATTCTGCATCCCTTGAATTTCCATAGAGAATCACCTTGGCAATTTCTGCACTTGGGTCAACCTGAATTTTGATAGCAATTGTAGTAAATCTTCAAATAAATTTGGAGAGTACTTTAATAATATCAATTCTTCCAGCCCTTGAATATGGTATATGAGATAGCTTTTCATTTACATAGATCTTCTTTAATTTCTTTCAGTAATGTTTTGTAGTTTGAGGTGTATATATCCTGTACTCTTTTTGTTAATTTGTTTCTAAAGATTAGGTATTTTATACTTATTAATGCTATTATTAATGGAATTGTTTTCTTCATTTTATTTCTGTGTGATTTATTGCTAGTGTATGGAAATACAGTTGATTTTGTCTATTGGTTTTGTATCCTGGAACCTTTCTAAGTTCACTTACTAATTTGAATCTAATAGTTTTTGGCGATTTTCTTTCTTTCTTTTTAAAAATATTTTATTTATTTATTTGAGAGAGAGTGAGAGGGAGCATGAGCAGGAATGAGGAAGAGAAGCAGACTCCCCACTGAGCAGGGAGCCCAATGCAGGGCTTGATCTCAGGAGCCTGGGATCATGACCTGAGCGGAAGGTAGACACTTAACCAGCTGAGCCACCCAGGTGCTCCAGGGAATTTCTTTTCTTTTCTTTCTTTTTTTTTTAATTTTATTTTTGGATGCACTCTTTGGCACATTTTATTTTTTTAAAGATTTTATTTATTTGGCAGAGAGTAAGCAGAGAGGCAGGCAGAGAGAGAGAGAGGAGGAAACAGGCTCCCTGCTGAGCAGAGAGTCCGATGCGGGGCTCGATCCCAGGACCCTGAGATCATGACCTGAGCCAAAGGCAGAGGCTTTAACCCACTGAGCCACCCAGGTGCCCCGCCCTGCTGAATTTCTTATAATTTTTTATACATATATGATTATGCCATCTGTGAATATAGTTTTATATCTTCCTTTTTAATTTGGATTCCATTTATTTCAGTTGTGTTTTAAAGAGGTTCAAATAATTAAAATGATTTTTTTTTTTTAAGATTTATTTATTTTAGAGAGAGGGAGCATGAGTGGGAGAAGGAGAAAGAATCTCAAGCAGACTCTGTGCTGAGCGCAAAGCCTGATGTGGGATGTGATACCATGACTCTTGAGATCACGAGCTGAGCTGAAACCAAGAGTCAGAGCATAGGTGCTCTTCAACAAAAGGCGTTTAAATTTACCCGTGTAGTTACCATTTTTGTTGTTTTCCATTTAATATCATTGGTATGCTCCATCTGCTTAAAGTACTTCCTTTAACGTTATGATAGTTCAGGTACACTAGGAATGGATATTTTGACTTTTGTATGCCTGAAGAAGTCTTTGTTTCACTTTTGTTTTTGTTTTTACTGGTTATAGAATTTTGAGTTGATAGTTTTTTTTTTTCCTTTAGTGCTTTAATGATGTCATTGCGCTGTTGCCTGGTTTCACTGTTTTTGAGAAATCTGCTGTCATTCTTACTTTTATTCTTTTATATTTACTATGTGAGTTTAAACTGCTTTTAGGATTTTCCTTTCATTCCTAGTTTCAAGCAATTTGATTATAGTATGCCTTGAACTAATTCTAAGTGTGTCTTTTGATTGGAGTTTGTTGAATCTTTTGGATTTGAGAGTTTATAGTTTCCATAAAATTGGGAAACTTTTTGGCCATTATATGTTGAGATATTTTTTGAGGCCTCCAGTTAGGCCACTTGAGGTTACTCTGTAGCTTTTTGCTCATTTTTTATTCAATTTTTTGTTTTTATTTTCTGTGTTTATGTATAGATGGTTTATATTGCTTTGTTTCAAATTTATTAGTCGTCTTCTGCCACTAATCTCATCCAGTGTATTTTTTATATAAGAAAATGTTTTTATCTCTACCTGTTCAATTTGGGTCTTTTGTTTTATTTATATATTTCATGTCTCTACTTAACATGCTGGGTCTTCTACTTTCTTGAACATATGGAATGTAAATGACTATTTTAATGTTCTTGTTTATAATCCCATCATCTGAGTTATTTATGGAGAGATTTCAATTGAGTAATTTTTCTATTTATATATTGTATTTATCTGCTTCTTTACCTGCCTGGTTGTTTTTTATTGGATGTCCCCAGACAGTATGAATCATACATTTTTTTTTTTTTTGAGTTCTGGATATATTGTGTTTTTTATAATTGATCTTGAGGGTTTTTTTTCCTGGGACTAAGAGGAGTTATTTGAGAGTAGTTTGATCTTTTTGAAGTTTGGGTGTAAGCTTTTTTTTTTTTTTTAAGGATTTTTATTTATTTATTTGAGAGAGAGAGCATGAGACGGGAGAGACTCAGAGGGAGAAGCAGACTCCGTACTGATCAGGAAGCCCCATGATGGACTCAATCCTGGGACTCTGGAATCATGACCTGAGCCAAAGGCAGTCTCTTCGAGACTGAGACCAACTGAGCCACTCAGACATCAGGTTTAAGCTGTTAAAGGTGACACTAGAACAGCTTTTAATATAGGGCTAATTTTGCCCAGTATAGGCAGTGACCTGTGGAGTACTCTTCCTGATGCCCCTTGAATTATGAAATTTTCCTCTCTGGCTGGTGGGAATGTGGACTATTGCTGGCATTGTATTAGCGACAGAGATTATTCTCACATTCTCATTTGTTCTTTCTTTGGCTTTTGGTAGGCTTCCTCATAGACAAATACTAATCAGTACTCAATGGCTGATGTGCAGGGAACCCTCTACAGATCCCTGGAGCTCTCTTTTTGTGCAATTCTATCCTCTCCATGACTCCCAACTTTATCTTCTCAACTTGGCGAGATTGCTGGGCTCCATCTGGGTTTCCCCACATTGTACCCTGAAAACTCTAGAGGCAGTTTAACTGGAATAATTGCATGGCTCACCTTATTTGGTTCGCCTCTTTCAGGGATCACTCTCCGTGCTGCCTGTTGTCCGGTGTTCAAGAACTGCTTTTTCGTATACTTTGTTAGGTTTTTGGTTGTTGTAGGCATCAGGGTAAGCATGGTTCCTATTTGCCCAGAAGTGGAATGTAGGGGCTATGTATGTGTGTATTTATTTTGTTGCATAACTAGAAATGGTATGTGTAGGGTGTGTGTGTGTGTGTGTGTGTGTGTGTGTGTGTATGCATTTTTTTCTCAAAACTAGACAGATGTTGTGTGTGTTTTTCTTCAGAGAAATAAGTCTTGTAGTTTTTCTATATGTGATTTTTATAGCTATTGATGTTCAGTAGCTAGGTTCTTAATTCATTAAGGTTTTCAAAGTGGTAATTATGCCAGCTCAAGTCTTCTGTAAAGTAGGTACTAAGATGAAAGTTAAAATGGAAGAGATTTAGTGGGGGAAGAGCTGACGTGGGATAGAAAATAAAGTGAACAGGAAGAGACAAGGAGAGCCTTAGATTTTATTGCAGGTCTGGCATCTGTGAGAGAACAAAGAAAGAAGAAAAATTCACTAGGAAAATCCTCACACCTCATACTGCCTTGCAATTAGGGCTAGTGTCTATCAGCCTAGTGGGGAACCCCAGCGCAAATACTGTTCCTTAAGGATGCCCTGTCAAACAGAAATGGCTCAGTTCCAGTACCTCTGCGGTTTCCAGTCACTGGCGCTGTTGTGAACACCGCAGTGGATCTGAAGGAATGGCAGTAGTTAGGTGAGGCTGTTAGCCAACTATACTCTTTGCAACAGGTTCTCTCTCTCGTAGAAGCCACGTTGTTTTATTTCTCACAGTGAAAGCCATTATTCATCAGGAATTAGCATGGGTATGGTGTTAAGTTAGTTCAGTTAGTTTTTCCATATGGACAGTCTATTGGTCTGCACTGTTCATTGAGAAGACCATTCTTCTCCCCATTGAATTGCAATGATGCCGTTGTAAGCCAAGTGAAGGAAGGGTGTAACCTTCCTTTATTCTGTCATCTGCTTTCCTAATACCTATCCTCAATTTTGTGTTTATCATTCTTTTCTGTGTGTTTTTTTTTTTTTATGTCAGGGTAGGCAAACTTTCTGTAAAGGGCCAGGTAATAAATATTTAACCTTTCTGAGCCATGTGGCCTCTGTCTCAGTTACTCAATTCTGACACTGTAGTATGAAGAACTATATGTATATGTATATATACACATATATATGTATATATGTGTCAGTGTGTACATGAATGTACATGGCTGTGTTTTAATAAACCCTTATTTACAAAAATAGCCAGTGAGCCAGATTTGGCTTGCAGCTACAGTTTACCAACCCTTTCCCTGTATAGTCTAAATACATAATTGTTTTTTTTTTTTTGTTTGTTTGTTTGTTTTTTTTAAAGATTTTATTTATTTATTTGACAGAGAGAGAGAGGTCACAAGTAGGCAGAGAGGCAGGCAGAGAGAGAGGAGGAAGCAGGCTCCCTGCAGAGCAGAGAGCCCGATGCGGGGCTCCATCCCAGGACCCTGAGATCATGACCTGAGCTGAAGGCAGCGGCTTAATCCACTGAGCCACCCAGGCGCCCCACATAATTGTTTTTTAAACAATGTTCAGTGTTCAGTGTTATGTATATTTGAACCTTTACATAAATAAGCTCATACTATGTGTATTGCATCATTTGCTTTTTTTGCTCAATGTTATGTTCATGAGATTTACTTATGTTGTATATAGCTATATATCATTCCTTTTTTTAAAGATTTATTTATTCATTTGAAAGAGAGAGAGTTGGGGGAGGAACGAAGGGAGAGAATCTTCAAGCAGACTCCCTGCTGAGCATGGAGCCTAACATGGAGCCATCTCATGACCCATGAGATCATGACCTGAGCCCAAACCAAGAGTCAGGCACTTAACTGACTGAGCTACTAGATACCCCATTATACATTATTTCTTTTCACTTATATTTCAGCCAGAGTCTAGTCACTTTTTTTTCACTGAGAGTATTTCATATAAAGACTTGCTAAAATGGTGCTGGAGAACTGAGAAGGTAAACAGAACACCAACATATCATGTAGGTAGTAACTGCAAGAAATAATTCCCATCTCTAGAGCTTAGAAAACAGCCAGAGCAAGTTGGATTTATTAAAACTTAGAAGCTTGGGGGAGGGCCCCGTTAGAGCTGGAACATGAACTTCTGATGATGGGGACCCAGCCTAACTGATATTGCTGTCCGGGAGAAGACATGCTAAAGGCTGGTTCTGCCAGGGCTGGGAAAATGGCAAACTGAAATCTGCTGTCTTTGCCAGGACATACTCTGGCAGAGGTGACACTAGTGGGAATGAGATGTAAATAGGAAGGACTGTGTCTTTTCTACTTTTTCCAGCAACCTCTGTTCTCCCTCTAGTTCTTCCTATTGACGGGTTTTAACAGAAAGCCATCTGGCAAAGGAGATATGGGGTTTCTAGAGTCTGAGGCGCAGCACCACAAAGGAGGTCTCAGAAGGGTGGGTTTGAAGATGAAAGTCAATAAGTAGTTTAACAACCAGTACCTACAGAATTCCATTGTCTAAATATGCTACAGTTTATTCTCTAATTGACAAACGTGTATTTTCAATACAAATTGTATTGAAATTTGGCTGTTCTGTTAAACACAATGCTGCTGATATCCTTGCCCATGTGTAAGGGTTTCTCTTTTTTGTTCTTTTACTCACGGCATCACTAAGATGCCTTCTCATGTGTTTTCAGCAACTTTTCCCATTGCCAGATATTGTGGCTTCTTTCCACATTCTGTGTAACTTTTTTGATCATTAGCATCGTTAACCCCATACTCTTTTCTGAGAACCTTCTGGTTCTCTTTCATCCTTTATTATCTTGGATTCATAGATGATTTTTAAAAACTGATATTTTTTAATGTTAAGGAAAAAAACTAAAACATAGAGAAGTATAAAGAAAATAATAAAAATCTAAATATCATCCATAATACCATAAGCCCTACGGTATTATGGATTATATCTATGTTTTTCTCTGACTTAAGAGCCAGACCCACATTTCCAACTTCCTGCCTAACATTTCCATATGACTTTCATCCTAGCATCTTAAGTTGACCATATCCACAGCCAAACTCATTTTCTTACCCTCTCCTTTTTCATATCGCCCTTTTTCTCCCCTATCTTTCCCATCTATGGCTATCAGTATTTTCAGGACTTTTAGAAGTCTTGGATTGTTCTTGGCAACGTGAAGAAATTGGACTAACCTACTTGTACAAATGCCTAGGGTTCCTTCTGTTTACATGTTACCTCTAGTTTCCCTGTGACTCACTTAGTTTCAGTGCTTTAAAGATCCTCTTAATGAAGTTCAAGTACTGGGAGAACTTTTTAGAGCACAAGAAATAGTTCAGTGGTTGAGAGCACATAGTCTGGATGTGTGCTCAGGTGTTGGTTCTGCTGCTTTAAATGTTATCCAAGGCAAGGTGTCCCCTCACCATAAATAGAAATAATACCTAATTCATAGCACTGTTGTGCAAATGAGCTGGATTAGTAAATGTAAAGTACTTATAATGTTCCTCTCATGCAGTAAACATGAGATATGTGTTAGCTATTGTTATTACTCTTTGGTCTAGTACCCGTTGGAATGAACTTTAGGATATATTGAGAACTTAGAAACTGGTGACTTTGCTGTCAACCTTAGTGTACTTTTAAGCAGCGTGTGGACTGTAGTGTAGGAAAAGTTCTCAGTATCTTCCATTAAGTGTTTGTTTTGTGACATTCACCAGGGGAAATTTGTTTCCTTAAAAATCCCTAATATTTAAGCCTTTTGTGATCTTCTCTATATAAATTTCTCTGTGTAAATTTTATAATGTTCCCTTCTGGACAAGAGAGTTCCTTAGCCTGTTTTGAATTCATAATAGGTTTGAATGAAATGTAAAGCGTGTACCAGGACGCATGGGTTGTTCAGTCAGTTAAGCATCTATGTTTGGCTCAGGTCATGATCCCAGGGTCCTGCAGTCGAGCCCTGTATCAGGCTCCCTGCTCAACAGGAGTCTGCTTTTCCCTGTCCTCCCCGCTTGTGCTCTATCTCGCTATCATTGTCTCTCGTTCTCAAATAAATAAATAAAATCTTTAAAAAAAAAAAAAAAAAAGACCACCAGAGAAAAGATACTGAGAAATTTTACCTCCTGTGCTAATTTTAAGAGATTTTTCAAAAAGTCTTAAAAATTGCTTTTAGCAAAAGTTAACCAAAAGGTTTTTTTGTTTTGTATTAGAATTTCTGCAGGGGAGGACTAAAGAGTGCGTCATTGAAGGATTTGTGTCTTGAAGACAAAAGACGCATTGCAAATTTAATTAAAGAATTGGCCAGGTAAGATAAAATCTTGTATGAAATGTATTATTGTATAAAAGAGACAACTCTTTTTGAAAATAGAAATTACTGTGTTTTGATGTCATGTATCATTGATCTTATGGAAGCAGAGATACTTAGAAAAATTTATTCTGTGGCCCCAAAAAAAGAAAGTGGAAAAAAAGTAAGAAAGACCAGAACAGACCACTTCCCAATTTACATTTTCTTGTTTATTTAATTTCCCAAATTATTAGGTGCATGTATTTGCAGCCGCCCTCTATCAAAAGGGAAAATACAGAAACTTAACTCTGCTGTCGATGGAGGTTGAGATGTTGTAATGAGTGTCATAGCAATTACTTTTGGTTTTGTTGTAGATCCGAATAGAAGTGAGCATTCATTTTACTGTCACAAGAATATGTCACAAGAATAGCTATTGTCGTTTTGCTAGCTACCAATGCTTTCAGGATTCAAAATAAGGGATTTGGAATTTTGAGAATAATAGTTCATAGCTGTTTGGTTGTACTATGCCAGTTTATTAATGATGTGTATGAAGCATATCTCTTGGAGTATTTTTTTTTGGCAATATACACATCTAGTTTGGTGGTCTTAAATTACTTAATAAATGAAGATGTCTACAGTAGAATATATTAATATAAATTATAAAACTCAAATTTAAGGAACAGTCATACCTAAAAGTTGATTAAAATGGTACTGGTTTTTGTCATTAAATTCCATGTTTGGAAATAGTAGGTATTTTCCTTCTTTCTTTATTTTTAATTAAAAATAGCTATGTGAAGTGTTTCAAATTGTATTTCATGTCCAGGCCTTAAAATAATGTTTGTAGAGGCTTTTATAAAAAGACTGAGGTTAAAAAAATTGCCTTACTAAATCATAGAATTACATATAGAAATGACAACAATGATATTTTGGGGGCTAGGATACAGGGTATGACTATTTCCAAGTGCATGCCTTAATCTGAATTTGATATGCCACCTGAGAGAAGCAGTAATTTCAATTTCACTAGAATTCTTTGGCTGTTCTAATCTCTGAAGTAGAGTTTTCATTCCCTTCAAATACTGTTTTTTGTACTGGGAGAACATTTGTTACTCCCCATACTTGCAGATGATCTTCTCACAAGGCTTTTTACCACATAGATGGTATGGATATCCTTACGTATGCTTGATGGCTTTGAAAAGCTATTACCATTAGTTTGAATTCATCTATTAATGGTCCTGAGTTGCCATTATTGTCCTAAGTGATCCGTTTTATTTCAGTTGCAAGGCTTGGAGAACACCTGAAATATTAGAGCATGTTGTTTTGGCTTCAGCAGCCTTCTGCTTTCTAGCAAGAGATTCAGGGTGTTATTACAAGGTTAGCATTAATATAGATTTGCTCAAATTGCTAGAAACTCCATTATTATATTTACTATTAATATACAGGTATGTGGGAATAATGTGTTCTTCTTTCCTTGAGTTTGCTGGGTTTCTTCTGTTGGATATTTCAGTCTACTTTTTTCTGCTGGTACTTGCCAAAGCATTTTCTTCACTTTTTTTTTTTTTTCCCTTTACAAAATTCGTTTTTATTGAAGTGGGGAAATGTAGAACAAAATTCCATATGGCTCAGACACTGGCAACTAAGCACATGTAGCCTTTATGTTCTTTTACCTCTGGATTTTCACCCTGGTTTCAAATAACTGGTTTCCAGTTGACATTAAATATAGTCATTTCTCTTTCATCTTGAGAAATACTCCTCAGACCACATATTTCCTTCCAGCGACTACCTTCTCTGTACACTACAACATAACCTCATTCCTAGAAAGAATCTATAGTTTTATTTTCTACTCTGCTGCGATTCATTCCCTCCTCAAGCTTATTTGTTTATTTGAAAATATATGGAGGTGCAATTTGCATACAATAACATGTATGCATTTTTAAAAAATATGTGTGTAGTTTAAGTGTATATTTCAGTGAGTTTTGGCAAATGTAAGGTCACTTTAAAAAGTTCTTTTGAGATCTTTTACAGTCAGTTCCTTCTTCTCTTCTCCACCCCAGATAGCCATTCATGTGATTTCTGTCATTATTGCTTAGTTTTACATGTTCTGACATGCTATGTAAATGGCCATATAGTATATATCCTCTTCTATCTGACATTTTTCCCTCAGCAAAATGATTTTGTGTGTGTGGTAAAATATACATAACATAAAACTTATCATCTTAACCATTTTTAAGTGTACGGTTCAGTGGTATTAAATACATTCATACTGTTGTGCAATCATCTCCACAGTCCATTTCCAGAACTTCTTCATCATTGAAACTCTGTGTCCATTAAAAATATACTCCTCACTCTTCACTCCCTCAGAGTCTTTGGTAACCACTATTCTCTGAATCTTTGTGAATTTGACTGTTCTAGATCCTTCACGTAAGTGGAATCATAGTATATATGTCTTTTCATATCTGGCTTATTTCAGGGAGTAATGTTTTTGAGAGGTTTTTTTTTTTTCAATTTGTTGCATGTAGGTGTAGTTCATTGTTTATTGTTGATTAGTATTCTTTTGTTTGCATGTACTTTAGTTTGTTTATTCATCTGTAAAACGGACCTTTGGGTTGTTCAAGTTTTTGCCTTTTATGAATAAAGCTTCTATAATATTCATGTGCAAGTGTTTGTGTGGATTTGATGTCTTAATTTTTTTTAAAGATTTTATTTATTAAAAAAAATAAAGATTTTATTTATTTGACAGAGATCACAAGTAGGCAGAGAGGCAGGGGGGCGGGGGGGCAGGGGGAGTGGGGTGCAGGCTCCCCAATGCGGGACTCAATCCCAGGACCCTGAGATCACGACCCAAGTCAAAGGCAGAGGCTTAACCCACTGAGCCACTCAGGCGCCCCTTAATTTTTCTTCTGCAAATACTTTAGGTATAGAATTACTCTTTTCTGTGATAAATGTATATTTAACTTTATAAGAAACTGCCAAACTGTCTCCTAATGTGGTTGTGTTATTTCCCACTTCCCCTAGCAGCTGATGAGAATGCCATCATTCAGCATAGACACTAACTCTTGGTATTGTCATTTCTTTAAATTTTAGCCATTCTAATGAGTATAGTGATATCTCCTTATGGAATGAATTTGTGTTTTCCTAAGATTAGTGGAATGATTGGCCATTCTTCTTTTAAGTATCTGTTAAAATTTTTTGCCAGTTTCTTTTTTTTTTTTTTTTGACCCATCCCTTGCTCTTCTTGATACTGAGGTTTTCTTTATATACTTTGGATGATGCAAGTTGTCATATATATGGTTTTTCCCCCAAACCTTGCTTTCTAATTTTTTTTTAAAGATTTTATTTATTTATTTGACACACAGAGAGAGATCACAAGTAGGCAGAGAGAGAGAGGAGGAAGTAGGCTTCCTGCCGAGGAGAGAGCCCGATGTGGGGCTCGATCCCAGGACCCTGAGATCATGACCTGAGCCGAAGGCAGTGGCTTAACCCACTGAGCCACCCAGGCGCCCCGCTTTCTAATTATCTTAATGTTTTCTTTTTCTTTTTAAAATATTTATTTTTAAGTAATTTCTACACCCAACGAAGGGCTTGAATTCACAGCCCCCCCCCCCCCAAATATGGAACACTTCACGAATTTGCTTGTCATCCTTATACAGGGGCCATACTAATCTTCTCTGTATTGTTCCAATTTTAGTATATGGTGCGGCTGAAGTGAGCACTGTCTTAATGTTTTCTTTTGTAAAGCAAAATTCGTTATTTTGATGAACTTCAGTTCATCAGTTTTTTCTTTTGTGGTTCATGTCCTTAGTGTTCTATCCAAAAAATATTGCCTGTCCCACGCCAACAAAGATTTTTTCCTTTTATAGAAAAGACTATCCTTCCTGCAGAATTACCTCCACCTCCTTGTCAAAAGCATACCTGGTCTTTCCCTGAGCTTTTCATTCCATTGCATTGATCTTTGTGTTGTCCTTAGGCCAATACCAAACTGACTTGATTACTGTAATTTTATAGTAATTCTTGAAATCAGATAAATCTTACAGATTTGCTCTTTGTGAAAACTGTTTTGACTTTTTGAGGTCCTTTGCATTTCCCTGTAAATTTTAGAATTAGCTTGTTAATTTTTAAAGGATAGTTGCCTCTGAGAATTTTGTTTGGGATGTATTGACTTTGTAGATCATCTTGAGGAAAATTGACATCTTTGCATTATTGAGTCTTTCGGTTGGTATATGTCGTATTTCTCCATTTATTTAGATTATCTTAAATTTTTTTTCTGTAGTGAATTGTAGTTTTCATAGTACAGGTTATAGAATATGCACATATGTTATCCTCAAGTATTTTATGTTTTTGATACTATTGTAAATGGCATAATTTAAAATTTTTATTATACATTTATAAATTTTATTTCATTTCTCATATGATATAATGGATTTTTTTAATATTAGCTTGATCTCAAACTTTCTAAATTTACTTGTTATAATAGTTTTTTTGGCAGAACACTATGGATTTTCAATATACAGTAACGATCATGTAATCTACAAATAAAAACAATTATATTTTCCTTTCCAATTTTTGTCTTATGTATTGATGCTATAGTTACTAGTTATGCTCAATGTACTCATCTTCCTGTTTTTTTTTAATTTTTTTAAGATTTTATTTATTCTAGAAAAAGAGTGAGTGAGCTTGGGGTTATGACCAGAAGGAGGGATAGAAGCAGACTCCCCACTGAGCGGGGAGCCCACAGTGCTCAATCCCAGAACCCTGAGGTCATGACCTAAGCCGAAGGCAGATGCTCATCCAACTGAGTCACCTAGGCACCCCTCATTTTCTTGTTTAAATCAACCTGTGGTCACCCTGGGGATTTGTAATATGCATTCTTGACTAATCACAGTCTAATATTAATTGATACCTTTAGCTCTATTTTAAACATTTCAAGAACTTTAGAACTCAGTAACTTTAACTTCATTTTCCTCTCTTGATTATATGCCACAGTGTGTCATAATTTGTATTTATTAATATGTATTGTTTTTATATATTTAATTTATTTAAATTTTAATTCAGTGTAAATGATCATTACTTTTTTGTATTATTTTGAAATAATTTTAGGCTTACAGAAAAGTTGCTGAAATAGTACAGTATTGGAGGAATGAGAAATGGACAGTGACTGCTAGTGAATACAAGGTTTCTTTTGGGAAGGATGAAAGTGTTCTAATTTTAGATTTTAGTGATAGTTGCAGAACTCTGAAAATATACGAAAAGTCATTGAATTGTACACTGTAAGTGAGTTAATCTCATTATATGATGATTTATATTCAATAAAACTCTTTATCAGAACTCATCATAGCTTTTTTTTAACTTTCATCCAGCTTGCTATAGTTAACATCTTGAATAATGCATTGTGATAGTCAAAAATTAATATTGGTACAAGAGTATTAATTAGCTATGGTTTATTCAGATTTCCTCAGCTTTCCTACTATTTTTTTTCTGTTCCAATATCACATTTTATATTCATTTTTATGTTTCCTTAGTCTCCTCCCATTTGTGGCAGTATGTTAGTTTTTCTTTGCTTTCCATGACCTGTCACTTTTGAAGAATACTGGTCAGATATTTTGTAGTATTTCTTTCATATTTTTTTTCATGTTTTCTCATAATTATATTGCATTATGATATTATATCAGGGAAAGTATAAGGTTGATGTGTTTTTTTTTTTTTCCATTTTATTTATTTTTTTAGCGTAACAGTATTCATTCTTTTTGCACAACACCCAGTGCTCCATGCAAAACGTGCCCTCCCCATTACCCACCACCTGTTCCCCCAGGTTGATGTGTTGTTACTGGTGGTTTTAACTATGATAACGTAGTTGACATAGAGTGTACTAGTTTCTCTCCTGAAAAGTTGCGGTGTTCTCTGTAGTTAATAAATTGGTAGAGATCCATGAGGATTATTGAAATCCACCGGTTTTTTTTCTGAAACCTTTACCCACTGTTATAAGCACTTATCAGAGACTTCACTGCAACAACTATTAGTGTGATGTTCTAATAGTTACTTTATGTTTTCCCAGTTTGTTTGCATTTATTAATCAGAATTCTTATTTAAAGATGAGCTCTCCCTCCTGCTGTATGTATATTTGTATTTATTTATTTCAGTATTCATTTTGTTATTTATTTTTATCAATAATAGTAGTAATAATAATAATAATGTACTCATGGACATTTATTTTATTCTAGTTCAGGACTCACCAAAACAAAAATAAAATAGCAAGATGATTCTTTTTTTTTTTTCTTTAAGATTTTATTTATTAGAGAGAGAGCATGAGAGAGAGCATGAACAGGGGGGAAGAGGCAGAGGGAGAGGGAGAAGCAGACTCCCCACTGAGCAAGGAGCTCGAAATGGGACTTGGTCCCAGGACCCTGGGATCATGACCCAAGCCAAAGGCAGACAGTTAACCAACTGAGCCACTCAGGTACCCAAGATGATGCTTTTTCTTTTCTTTTCGTTTTTTTTTTTTAAGTTTTATCATTTTAGAGAGTGAGAGAGAGAGCATGTGTGCATGAGAGCAGGGAGGGAGGAGCAAAGGAGAGAGAGAGAGAGAGAGAAATCCTTAAGCAGACTCCTTGCTGAGCATGATGCCTGACTTGGGCTCTATCCTGGGACTCTGAAATCATGATCTGAGCCAAAATCAAGAGGTGCCTGCTCAACGGACTGAGCCATCCAGGTGCCCCAAGGTGATACTTTTTTTTGAACTTTTCATTTTGAGGTAATTCTGGATTTACCTAAGAAATAATACAGAGAGAGCTCAAGTGCCCTCTCCCCAGTTTTCACCAATGGTAGTATTTTGATTAACTATGATACAATATTTCAACTCGGAAATTGACATTGATAGGACCCATCAACCTTGTATAGATTTTACATGTACTCACGTGTGTGTGTGTGTGTGTGTGTGTGTATAGTTCTATGCAGTTTTATCACATGTAGATTTGTGTACCATCACCAGAGTAAAGATACAAAACGGTTTTGTTAAAAAAATCACTCATGTTGTCTCTTTATAGACATAGCTGACTTTCCTTCCTACTCCCTTCCCTAATCCTTAGCAACCATTAACCCACCTTCCATCTCTATAATTTTGTCATTTTAAGAATGCTTTGTAAATGGAATCATACAGAATGCTATCTTTTGAGGTTGGCTTTTTTCCTCACTCGCCATAATTCCTTTTAGATCCATTCAGATTGTTGCATGAATCAAAGTTTGTTCCTTTTATTGCTAAGTAATATTCCATGGGTGGATGTACCATAGTTTAACCATTCACCTATTGAAAGATGTGTGGCTTCTTTCTGTTATTCATTTTTTTTTTAAGATTTTTATTCTTTTAAGTAATCTCTACACCAATGTGAGGCTTGAATATTAATCCCAAGATCAGGAGTCTCATGTTCTATCCACAGAGCCAGCCAGGTGCCCCTTTCTAGTTTTTGATTGCTACAAATGAAGTTATGAACATTCATATATAGGCTTTAGTATGAGCATAACATTTCATTTCTTTGGGATATTGTGTCATAAATGCATATTTAGTTTTGTAAGAAGTGGCTGAACTGTTTTCAAAATGTTTACCATTTTACATTCCCACCAGCAATGCAAGAGAGACCTAGATCCTTGCATTCTTACCAACATTTGTTATAATTATTCTTTATTTTAGCCATTCTTGGAGGTACTTAGTGTTATCTCATTGTGGTTTTAATTTGTATTACTCTGATGACCATTTATGACCTGTTGTTTTGGACATTGTTTCATAATGCTTATTTGCCATTTATACCTTCTTCAGTGATATATCTGTTCATCCTTTTTGTTCATTTTTTGTTGGAATTTTTTTGTTGTTCTTGTTGAGTTTTAACAGTTCTTTATACGTTCTATAGACAAGTCCTTTGTTGCATATGTAATTTGCAGATGCTTCCCTGATCTGTAGCATGCCTTCTCTCAAGGTCTTTCATAGAGCAAAAAATTTTAACTAGGTCCAGTGTATCAATTTTTTCTCTTATGGATGATCTTAGGTGATCTCCTATTTTTTTTTAAGTTTTTTATTTTTATATTCTGTATTAAGCCAATAATGCATTTTGAGTTAATTTGCATAATATATGAAGTTTACGTTGAGCTGCTGCTGCTGTTTTTTTGTTTTTGTTTTTGTTTTTGTTTTTGCCTATTGATGTTCAAGTGCTCCAGCACCATTTGTTGAAATTTTTACACCTTTGGGAAAAATCAGTTGGACATATTTACATGTGTCTCTTTTGGAGTTCTCTTATCTAATCCATCCTTGTGTTTTTTCTTCTGCCAGCTGTCTTGATTATTACAGCTATGTTGTAAGCCTTAATATTGGATAGAGTGACTTCTCACACATTATTCTTTTAATTATTTTAACACTTTAGTGTTAAAAATGTTTAAAGTGTTTAAAGAGTTAAAAACACTTTAATTATTTTAACACTTCTAGTCCTGTGCCTTTCCATAATAATTTTAGAAGATTGTCAATGTTTATAAAAAAATAAACAAACAAACAACTTGCTGGTATTACATTAAAACTATAGATCAGTTTGGGGAAGAAGTGATATCTTTACTTTGTTGTATCTTCCAGTCCATGAATATGGTATGTCTCTTCATTTATTTAGGTCTTTTGATTTCTATCATCAGAATTTTGTAATTTTCAAGATACAGATCTTATATGTATTTTCTTGCACTTATATCTAAGTATTCAATTTTCTTTGGAGCAATTGTAAATGGTACTGTGTTTTTAATTTTGGTTTTCACGTTTGTTTGTGGTTGAAATGTAATTGAAGTTTGTGTGTTTGTCTGAATTCCTGTAATCTTGCTGAACTTGCTTATTAGTTCTCAGAGTTTTCCTATTGATTCCTTAGGACAATTACAGTCATATAATTTGCAAGTAGTTACAGTTTTATTACTTTCTTTCCAATATGTATGTTTTTTATTTCTTTTTTCTGTGTCATGGTGCTGGCTAGGGCTTGCAGTGCTATGTAAATAAGTGTGGTGAGAGAGGACATCCTTATTGTGTTCCTAATTTTATGTGGAAAGCATTCAGTCTATCATTAAGTATAATATTAGGTGTAGAATTTTTGTAGATGCTCTTTATAAAGTTGAGGAAGTTCCCCTCTATTCCTCACTTTATAAAAGGGTTTTTGTTATGATTGCATGCTAAATTTTTGTCTAACATTTTTTCTGCTTCAGCTGGTATGATCATATGAGTTTTCCTGAAGTTTTAGCTATTGAGATGGCGGATCTTATTAATTGATATTTGAATATGAAGCTGCTTTGCATACTTGTAATAAATCTTACTTACTATGTTTGATTTTCTGTTATTTTGTTTGGAATTTTTATATCAAAGTTCATGAAGGGCATTGGACTGTAGTTTTCTTTCCTTTTTTTTAACTGGCTTAGTCTTGTACTACTAGCCTTATAAAATGAGTTAAGAGGTATTCTCTCCAGGTGCCTGGATGGCTCAGTTGGTTAGCATCTGTCTTTGGCTCAGGTCCTGATTCCCAGGGTCCTGGGATCGAGTCCTGCCTTGGACTCCCTGCTCAGTGGGGAGTCTGCTTCTCCCTCTGCTTCTCTCTGGTCCCCTCCCTCCCTACTGCTTGTGCTCTATCATGGGCATACACACATGCATGCTTTCTCTCTCAAATAAATAAAATCTTTAAAAAAGTATTCTCTCCTTTTCTGTTTTCCAGGAAAAAACTATAAAATTGGTGTTAATTCTTCTTTAAACATTCAATAGAATTCTCCACTGAAATCCTCTGGGCCTGAAGGTATAGTTTAAAAGAACTTTTCAGTTACAGGTTTAATGTCTTCAGTGGTTACAAGATTATTCAAATTGTCTATTTTGTCTTGGTTGAGTTTTAGGAGTTATGGTTTTTGAGAATTGTTTCATTTCTTCTGAGTTGCCAAATTTATGAATATAAAGCTGTTCATAGTATTCTCTTATTATCCTTTTAATTACTGCAGGATCTATAGTGCTTTACTTGTGATATTGCTGATTTGTACCTTCTCATTTAGTCAGTCTTTCCTGGTTTATCAGTTTTATTGACTTTTGTTCAGAGACCAGCTTTTTATTTCATTGATTTTATCTGTTTTTCCTATTTTCAATTTATTGACTTTTGCTCTTATTTCCTTCCTTCATATTGCTTTGGGTTTTTTTGGTTCTTTTTCTAGTTTCTTAAAATAGGAGGAACTTAAAGACCAATCCTTTTACTGTCAGCATGTAGTGCTATAATCTTCCTTCTCGTTATGCCTTTCAGTGCATTGTATGCATTTTAATTTGTTTTATTTTCATTTGCATTCAATATGTATATATATTTAAAATTTCATTGAGACTTCCTTTTTGACTCATGCTTATTTAGAACTATGTTTTATAATTTCCAAGTGTTTGGAGATTTTTCTCTTGTCTTTGTAATATTGATTTCTAGTGTGTTTTATTCTGTCCAGAAAACATTAAATTTTTTTTTCAAACTTTTTATTTTTTTAAATTTTTTTGTAATATTTAATTTATTTATTTGACAGAGAGAGAGAGAGAAAGAGATCACAAGTAGGCAGAGAGGCAGGCAGAGACAGAGAGGGAAGCAGTCTCCCTGCTGAGCAGAGAGCCTGATTCGAGGTTTGATCCCAGTACCCTGAGATCATGACCTAAGCTGAAGGCAGAGGCTTAACCCACTGAGCCACGCAGGCACCCTCCCCCAATTTTCAATTTTTTTTTTTAGGTTTATTTCATGGCCCAAGGTATGGGTGTTATTCATAAATATTTGTGAGTGCCTGATAAATTATTATAACTCTCCTGGTTGACATACAGAAATCTGGTTTATGTTATTTTTAATATGTTTACTTTTTTGGTCAGTCACTTGTGTGTAACTAATCATCCCTCTCTGCTGCTTCTCCTTCTATTGCACAGAAGCCTTCTTTATAACTGCTTGAGATCTGACTCCCCATTCTAGTTCAGTCCCCCTCCCATGGACACCCTCTTCTCCCTGCTTATATTTCAGCACACCAGTCTAGGCCATACTCTGCTTGAATGCCCTCCTCACTCTACTCTTCGGACCCTTTATGTTGGGCTGCCCCCACTACTTGAATATCATGTTTGATCTGCTTAGGCTTTGACACCCACACCAGGCTCTCCCTTTGGAGTTATGGTTTCCTTATCCTTCTCTGGCTCTGACCTCCACATTGGTCCTCTCCCTTGTATTGATACCTTCCTCACTCACCCTCAAGCTCTGACATTTTACCAGCCAGAGCTTTCTTGAGAATAATCTTTCTCATTCTGCCTGAGCTCTGACACCATGAGTCTGTGTCTTCCGCATCTTCCTTTGGCCGTGATAAACTGCTGGAGGTTAGCCATTGTGTGTGTTCTCATCAGTCTTCATAGGCTCTTCTGTACAGGCACCTACTCCCAACCACTGCAGAAACCCTGCTTCACCCTCACCATACTTGGGCTCTGAATCTCCATGCTGGGTCACTCCTACCCCCTTACAAGGATACCCACCTCAAATGCTTAGGCTCTTATACCCATGCTAGGCAATTCTTCCACATGGATGCTCTTCTCATTTCACTGAGGCTGTGACACCCATGCTGGACTACCTGCCATGTGTCGATGTCCTTCTCAACCTGCCGGGCCATTGACATCCTACTGGGAAGACCTTGTACATTTGCCCTCCTGATCTCAGTCTGATTCTGATTCTGCCCCACTTTCAAGGTTTTAAGACTTAATTGTTCAGGAAGAAGAAGGAAAGTGGAAAATGAAGAAACGGAGAAGATGAAAGCTCAACTTTCATATCAGAAGAGAAAAAAGTTTTCTCTTTGAATAAAAGAGAGTTAGATATATTTGCTTGTTCATAAGTAAACACACTGTTTTAAATTTATATACTTTGCTTTTCAAATCATGTCTATAAAACAGGAGAGATACTGTTTGCTTTGTGTTCTGCCTACCTTGCCTGGTACATGGCTTTTTAAACTAATAGACTTGAATAAATAGAGAATAAGTTTAAAAGTATAATTTTAAAAGTAGAGAGGAAAAGGTATTAAGAGGGGATTATTAGGAAGCTGAAGTTTTAAAAGTTATTTTCATTTAAGGCTCTCCAGTAAAAATAAGGTATAAAGATTGAAAATTGTTTCAGTTGTGATAAAGGTCAAGTCAATGCAGAAGGTGTTAGAAGATTTGGAAAACCTTATGTAGTCCTATGACCTATTTAAATATAGTATACTTAAAGAATTTCAGATATCATGCAGATCTATTAACATTATATTAGGGGAGAAGTCACTGAGAGTGCTTAGCACCTCATACTGATCATTAGCAAGCATATTTCAAAATCATGGTCAGTAGCTCTCAACAGAATATACAAAATAAATAACATGTTTTTCAGTTACAAGGTGACAAGTAATATAAAGGTAAAGTGGTAACTAGCTTCTTTTAAATGTGCCTTTGAGGTGAAAAGCACCTTTAAAAAAGCATACTTTTTTTTTTTTTTTTTTTTTTTTTTTTTTTGGTAAAAGCATGGCCTTCACTTTCAAAATGTTAGTGGGAAAATCCTATGTATCTAAATTCCAAGACTGGTGTATCTGTACCTTGGAGGGGTCCATTAAGAATCTGGTTGTGAGGGGCGCCTGGGTGGCTCAGTGGATTAAGCCGCTGCCTTCGGCTCAGGTCATGATCTCAGGGTCCTGGGATCGAGCCCCGCATCGGGCTCTCTGCTCCGCGGGGAGCCTGCTTCCTCCTCTCTCTCTGCCTGCCTCTCTGCCTACTTGTGATCTCTCTCTCTGTCAAATAAATAAATAAAAATCTTAAAAAAAAAAAAAAAAGAAAAACACATTTAAAAAAAAAAAAAGAATCTGGTTGTGAGGTCCTTTGTAGTCAATATCTTTTTTGGTGTTAGGATGAAAAAGATCTATTTATCCAAAAGATGCCTATACGATTTTTTTGTATTTGTAAACAAGAATAAATGTTAATGAAAGAAACAAATAAAATTCAGGGTTGGCATAATAGTTTGGAAAATGGATTCATTCAAACAGGACAAAAGATGGTAGTTACAAGTACAGGTTATTATATGCCTGAGGATAAAAATAAATTAGAAATTCATTTAAGAGAAAGACTTACCAGTTAGGCCCAGTACATAAAGAATGTATGGTTCATAGTTAAATTTAACCTGAACATGCACAAGCAATATTGTGCCATTTGGGAAGAGAGCAAATAGAGTTAAACAAAAACAAACCTGGTGTGAGTTTTTAATAAACTTTAGATGCCTCCTTAATAATCTGTATATGCCCAGGAAACTTTTTCACGTGTGTTATGTACATTGACAATAGAATACGAATACAAATACAAATCAAAATTTACAAGCTAATGGAGAATAGATACCACAAAGATAAATTGGGAGTATTATGAATTATTTAGCTTGTGGAAGAGAATGTAAGACATGACTTGATATATGTGTTTCAAGTAAATGAAGGGGTTTCCCTGAGGTGTCCAGCATTGATTTACATTTGCAGAAGGATAAGTGGGATATTGATTGATCTTTCTAGAAGGTCTTAGGATAGAGAGAATTTTTTTGGTTCAAGATTGCTGAATTAAGTGACCTCAAAAAGTCTTTTACAGTAAAATTAATGAATTGTTTGCATAGATGGGAAAAGGAGTGTCATTTATGGGGACTTGAAAAATGAATGGCTTTGCAAAATATTGTAGTTTGTGCTGAAAGATGGTGACAGTTCTTTATATATGGATTTGCATTTTTTACTGAGACTTTTTAAGATGGGGAGGCATACCATAAACTAATGTACAAACTGTACTATAGCTTAGTCTTTAAAGGAAAAAAAGTTTAAAAATAATCTTGGCCACAGTTGCAGTTTTTGATGTATATGAGCCATGTTCCAAGAAGCCTAAAAAACCCCCACTATTTCATGTCCTGTGCCTACAGTGTCAAATAATGCATGGTTCCCCAGTGAATACTTGTGCACTAACTCATTTGAGGACAGGGTTCTTTTTTAGGCTCAGATACTTTGATTTTTCCCAGAGGACAGTTTGCTATTTCTACTTGCCATTTCTTAGAAGAAAAATAGAAAGTGTAACACCATTAGTTTCCCATTGTAAAATGAGTAGATCATTATTATTTTATATTTATTCTGGTCTTTTATTTTTTAAACTAATCATAACTTTTTTGTTATAATTAAATGTACATTGCAGTACAATAAGGAAGTTAGACTTTAATTTTTCAGTGACTTTTTGCTTTCCTATTTGAAGCCTTAGTGAATTTTTTTTGCATTAATTGTATTTATGATGGATTATATAATAAATTTCAAGAAAACATAAGGAATTTTCAACTTGACTTAGGTAAAAAGGCATTCTTTGAACTTTAGTGTATCTTGACACTATAGAACACTTAGTATGCCAAAATTCATTTTCAGATTGTCTATTCTGAGCTTGTACAATTCAAAGAATATTTTTTAATTGATTAGCATGTACTTGACAATCCTTTTTTTTTTTTTTTTTTTTGGTTCTGGCCAGATACTACTTCCTATAAGCAGTTAATTTTCCTATAGCATTTTTTTTCCTCTTATGGATGGCATAATGTAATATGCCTCGGTTTATCTTTTCACATTAATAAATATTATGGTTCTGTGGATTATAACCCAATACTATTGTCATTTATTTTGTTGATAAAATTGTTCCAACTTTGAAAATTGGGAGGGCATATTAGGAAAATAAGAGTGTTAAAAAATAAACTGAGACATACTACATTTTTAAGACTCAATATGAGCAAAAAAATCCATTCAAATCAGGCAGCCCAGCACTGACAGTGTTTAGGAGCCCTCCACCAACAGGAGCTAGGGAAGAGACTTTTATGGGAGAAAAGATGGAAGCAAAACAATGAAAGTATTTGCCTGGGCTGTAACATAAGCCATTGCCTTATTTGGGAATGGCTAGGTGGCTGTTGGTGATGGATTGGGTTTTAATTTCTTAACCTTAAGGCATTATGGGTGTAAGATTTGGTTTGCTACCTTAGGCTGCTAAGGCAGTAAAGCCACCTCAATCTAATTGTCTCCTTGTGGAGTTAATTAATTAATTAAGCTTTTATTTATTTATTT
The DNA here is from genome assembly GCF_922984935.1 of Meles meles. Taxonomy (NCBI): domain Eukaryota; kingdom Metazoa; phylum Chordata; class Mammalia; order Carnivora; family Mustelidae; genus Meles; species Meles meles. The sequence continues at coordinate 60,089,427 of NC_060077.1, forward strand.
GAGAGAGAGCCTGCGCTCCAAAGGAGGGGCAGAGGCGGAGGGAGAGGGACAGACTCTGGGCTGAGCACAAAGTCTGGTGCTGGCTGTATCCCATGACTGCTCAGACCATGACCCCAGCTAAAATCAAGAGTCAGTCAGTCATTTAACTGACTGAACCACCCAGGCACCCCTGAATTATTTTAATAAGAGCAGAAACAACTAAATACGTAAGTATGTTTTAAATAATTATAGGTAAGTCTAAGTGGCTGCAGAGGATGTTGCTCCCAACCTTATAATTAAAAAGAAAAAAGGGAAAGAAGGAAGGAAGAAAGGGAAAGAGGGTAGGAGGGAGGCGGGAAGGGAGGGGAGAGGGAGGGAGGTGAAACAAACTGCAAGCTCAGGACATTCCTTGAAACAATCAGAGAGCTCAATTCACAAAGCAACCATAACTTGAAATGTCAGGAGAGACATGTGCCTGCAAGGAAAGATGAAGGGTGAGCACTAGCTTGCTTGGGGTAGACACAACTGGCAATAGGAAGGGACATTTCAGCTGCAGTAGATAACAAATTGGTGGAGGCCAACTGTGGGCAAGAGAGAATGGGGAACCCTCTGGAGCTTGAGCTGTCTTGCAGGGTGGATCTTGAACTGTCTTGCAAGCTTTTTCTCCATAAGCTCCACTTGATGAGAGCCCCGATAAAGCATTTTTTCTTGCTATAAGCCTGGGGAAGGGAACAATGGTTGCAATGGAAAGGACACAAATATGTCCTGGAGACCTCTTCTGTGTCTCTCCTATGTAACAAAAACCGTAAGTTCAGGAAAGAGGGGCCCTTAAAGCACTGTTGAAAACATTGAAGCTGGGAGAGGAGGGGACAGAAAATAACCTCAGAGGAATGCAGTATTACATCCCAGAAACTGCAGTTCCAGAACTGCAGTAAGAGAGAGGAGCGCTTTGAAACCCAGGCATGGGGATTCTGATTAGCCTAGGTCTACTTAGAATAGTGGCGAGCAGCACCCTAACCCAGACTCCCCACCAGCAAACTAACCAGTGTCTAGTAGAATTAACAACTGAATACTGGTGAGAAACTCATAAGAGACAAACCCTCTAGGTTGGGAGACAGCTGAGGGTACAGCAGACTTAGGAAAGCATGTGGTCCCACATGAAGAGAAGTTATGCTTTAGAGGAATTTGAAGCCTTTGGTGCACTGAGGATAACATAGCAACAGCAAACAACAAACCTGCCTAACTTCTGTTAGATAAATACAATTCCTGCACTAAAAACCTAACCAAAGGAAAGGTCTGCCCGTTACCAAGCATAGAAATTATTTGCCTCAGATTTTACTGTCTTACTCAAGATATCCTGATATCACTAAAATTATGAGCATTTGAAAAGACAAGGGAAATCGTGCAAAAGAGACAAAGCAACAGAAGCACATACAGTTGAAATTGTCTGATGAGGAATTTAAAATAACTAATATGTTAAAATATGTATTATCTATGGCTACCTAACATCACAGAATTTTAACTATATAAAATACTAGAGGCCCCCCTCTTTTTAAAAAAAACAAAAAACAAAAAACTGGAGGCCTTACTGTTTAACTGAGAGGATTGGTGAGGCCCATCATTCAACTCTTCACAGTGCCTTTTGTATGACTATATTGTGGCATCAACTTTGATCTTTCTAAGGTCTTAATAGTTAACTTTTGGCTTTATCTCTAGAGCTTGTTTTTCCTGGTAGTGTCCTGGATTTGAAATTTATTCTGAAGACTTTTCTTACTTTTGGCATGTTTGTTATGTGGAGAGGCTGAGAATCTTTGGAAATATGAAAGTCTGACTCATTTTGGTTTAATAGGCTTGCCTTGAATTTATCTTTTCTTCCAATTCACAGTAAGGCCCAGGAAGAAACCAGGCAGCACCTTCAACACTTTACTTGAAAATCACCTTAGATTCAGTGGTTATCCACCTCATTAGGCACATTTCTTACTTCCCACATTACTAACGATGGTATGATATGGGTAAACTTTCTGCTACCACATACAGTGCTTCCCCTTTCTTCAATTTCCAGTGATGTCTTTCTAAGACTTTTTTTTTTTTTTTCCAGTTCTTTGCTGGCTGTTGGCTGCCTCCCTCCATTCCTTGTTTCAAGTGCCTCTCCATATGGCAGCTTATAACTTGGCAACTGGCTCCCATCAGAGTGAGCAAGAATAATCCAGACAGAAGTCACTACCATTTGTAACCTAGTCTCTTAGAAGTGATATCCAGTCAATTTTGAGAGTCACTAGGTCCATTCAAGGGGAAGGAATTAAACAAGGACATGAATATGAGGAGACAGGGATCACTGGGACCCATTTTAGAGGCTGGGTACCATAATAACACTGTGATTTTCTTAAATTTACCTTATTTAATATATTTTCTGTAGTTTCCTTCTGTTTTCTACATTCACAATCATATTATCTGCACGTAAAATTCTACTTCTTTCTTTCTAATCTGTATGCATTTTACTTTGATTTCTTATATTATTGGACTGACTAGGAACTCCAATCAGTATTGAATGGGAGTAGTAATAGCTGACATTCTTGTTTTGTGTTTTAAGTACAAGGTTAAGGAGAGTTTTCTTTCCCATCCTTGTAATAACTCTAGGTTTTTACAGATTAGATGCTCCTTATTAGTTTGGGGAAGTTCCTTCAGTCCCTAGATTGTAGAGGTTTTATCATGAGTTGGTTGAATTTTGACAAATGCCTTTTCTGTATTTATAGATGATCATAGAACATTTCTCCTTTATTCTATTAATATGGTAAATTACATCATGTTTCAACTCTTACATAAGTCTTGCTTTCCTGGGATAAACTCATCTTGGATGTATTATCTTTTCATATCTTTGGATTTGGATTTGCCTTGGCTCTATTGTTTTTGTTTTTTTTTCTTTTTGGATTTTTTCCAGCTATATTTATTAGATAGATTGGATCATAATTTTTGTTTTCTATAATGTCCTTATCAGATTTTAGTAGTTAGATTATGAAATGAAGTGAGAATGTATTTGAACTAAAAGAAGTAATCAGTGAGTATGAGAATGTGAACTTTTTTGGGGTGCGCATTTAACCATGAATGTAATTGATCATATAACTCACCTCTAAAAATATTATATGTCATACTATCTTATGCTTTGTTCCTTGGAAAATGTGTTTTATTCTTAGTTTTAAAAACAATATGCGTTTCTGTCACTTGATACACTCATCAGCTAATAGACATTTGCATTGGTTCCAGTTTTTGGCTATTATGAATAATATAACTATAAACATTTGTCCACAAGTTTTTTGTAAACATAAATTTTCATTACTCTTGGGTGTATTAGGAGTAGAATTGCTGGGTTGTATGTCAACTCTATGTTTAACTTTTTGAAGAACTGCCAGACTGTTTTCCAAAGTTGCTGTACCATTTTGCATTCTTACCTGCAATCTGTGAGGGTTCCAGTTGCTCCATACCTTTGCCAATATTTGATTTTATCTGTCTTTTTTATTATACCTTCCTAGTGGATTTGAAGTGATATCTAATTGTTTGAATTTGCATTTGCTTAGTGGCTAATGATATTGAACGACTTTTCATGTGCTTCTTGGTTATTTGTATATCTTCTTTGAAGAAGTATCTATTTTGATGCTTTAAATTAGGTTGTCTTTTTAGTGTTGAGTTTTCAGAGTTCTTATATATTCCATTCAAGTCCCTTATGAGATATATTATTTGTAAGAATTTTATCCATTCTGTGCATTGTTTTTACTTTTTTGGTGGGGTCATTTGAAACACAAAAGTTTTGGGGATGCCTAGGTAGTTCAGTGGGTTAAGTGTCTACCTTTGGCTCAGGTCATGATCCCAGAGTCCTGGGATTGAGTCCTGCATCTGCTCCTTGCTCAACAGCGAGCCTATTTATGCCTCTCCCTGGCATTCTCCCTGCTTATGTGCCTGCGCACTCTCTCTCTCTCTCTGACAAACAAATAAATAAAATCTTTAAAATAAACACACAAAAGTTTTTCATTTTGATGAAGACTAATTTATCTATTTTTCTTTTATAGATTGTTTTTTGATGTTATACATACCTGAGAAACCATTGCCTAATCCAAGAAAACAAAGATATATGCTTCTGTTTTCTTCCAGGAGTTTATAGTTTAGCCCTTACATTTTGGTCTTGGATTCAATTAATGTCAATTTTTTTAGTGGTGTGAGGTAGGGGTCCAACTTTAATCTTTTGTATGTGGATAGCAAGTTGTTCCAGCACTATTTATTGAAAAGACTATTCTTTCACTTTGATTTTCTTGATACCCTAGTTGAAAAATCAGTGTACCATAAATGTGAATATTTATTTATGTTCCATTGTTCCCTGTGTCTGTCTTCGTGCAAGTACAACATTGTCATGATTACTATAGTTTTGTATTAAGTTTTAAAATTGGAAAGTGTGAGTCCTCCATCTTCTCCTTTTTCAAGAACATTTTAGATATTTTGGGTCCCTTTCTTTTTGTATTACTTTTAGAATTGGGTCAGCTTGTCAGTTTCTTCAAATAAACCAGCTGAGATTTTGATAGAGATTGAGTTAAATCTGAAGGTTAATCCTAACAATGTTAAGTCTTCCAATCATGAACATGGAATGCCTTCCATTTATTTGGGTTGTTAATTTCTCTTGACAGTGTTTTTTTAGCTCTCAGTGTACAAGCCTTGCTTCTCCTGTTGAATTTACTCCTTTGTAATTTATTTTTCTTGATGCAAGTATAAATAGAATTGTTTCCTTGATTTCCTCTTGGGGTTACTTACTGCTAGCATATAAATAGACAATTGACTTTTATACACTGATCTTGTATCCCATAACCACACTGAATTCCTTCATTAGTTTTAATAATTGTTTTAGTGGATTTCTTAGATTTTCTGTATACAAAAGCATGTCATGTGCAGTAGAGATAGTTTAACTTCTTTTAGAATCCAGGTGTTTTTTATTTCTTTTTTCCTACTTGATTGCCCTTGTTGTAGTCTCCAGTACAATATGAATTGAAATGGCAAGAGCAGGCATCCGTATCTTATTAGTGATCAAAGGGGAAAAGCATTAGATATGCTATATTAGATGTGGGTTTTTCATAAATAGCCTATTTTTAGATTGAGGAAGTTCCCTTGTCTTTCTGTGTTTTTGAGGTTTTTTTTTTTTCCTTTTTTTAATCATGAATCATTGTTGGATTTTTTTCACTTTTCCAAATCTACTTAGATGATCATGTGGTTTTTGTTCTTTGTTTTATTGATATGGTGTGTTACATTAATTGATTTTTGAATGTTAAACCAACTTTTCATTCCTGGGATAAATCCTAATTGGTCATGATTTAGAATCCTTTTGTTATGTTTCTGGATAACAGAACATGGTTTTTTTTGAGGATTTTTGGATCTATGCTCATTTGATACTACTGTGTAGTTCTTAGAGCCCTTTTGACATAGATTGTTATGTCTCTGATTTCTTAAAGCACCTGCATTCCTTTAGATGATGTTTTTAAAGTAATAGCCAAATGTTACAATTTGTAAAGAGGTCATTAAGGTGATTGCACCAAAATATTTTTTAATGTTGATAGCTCTTTTATTTTTCATCATGTATTTACTATTGCTTGAAAACAGTATGTCTCTTTCTCTTTGCCAAATTCCTATGAAATCTATTTCCTTCTCTAAATCTTACCTACTACTAAATTGCTGTTCAGAATTTATAAAGCATATCCAGCTTCCAAACACAAGACATTAAATAGGGCAAGAACTTTATCTGGTTAACCATAGAGTGAGGTACAGTTCTCATTAGAATAGAGGCTTGCTGCCTTGATCTTGTCTTTCATATTACTGTAAAAGTACTCCTTCCTGGAGTATCTGGAACATCAGGGTTATGCAAAGCCATAAAATAAATCTTTTTCTAGAATGCTAGTTTTACTAGAAAATTAAGAGTAGGTAAGTGTGGGAAAATGTTTTATATTAAAACAGGAAAGATTGTTTATGTAGAAAAATGCAAAATGTGCAGAGATGTTTAAGGAAAAAAATAAGACTTCAAAGAAATTAAGTATTTTTGGCACAATATTCAGCCTGACCATTCAACTCCAAGGATATAAATTCTCTCTTCTTGATAGATAAGAGTACATTTTTTGGAAGTTTTTTAAGGAAACCGTTTTAACAGTCCAATTTTGTGTTTTTTAAAAGATTTTATTTATTTATTTGACAGAGAGATCACAAGTAGGCAGGCAGAGAGAGAGAAGGGGAAGCAGGCTCCCTGCTGAGCAGGCAGTCCGATGTGAGGCTCAATCCCAGGACCCTGAGATCATGACCTGAGCCTAAGGCAGAGCTTAATCCACTGAGCCACCCAGATGCCCCAACAGACCAGTTTTAAGTAGATGCATCTTTTTTCAAGTTTTTATTTAGATTCTAGTTAGTTAACATGTAGTGTAATACTGGTTTTAGGAGTAGAATTCAGTGATTCATCACTTACATATAACACCTAGTGCTCATCACAAGTGCCATTCTTAATACCCATTGCCCATTTAGCCCATCCCCCACCCATTTCCCCTCCATCAACCATCAGTTTGTTCTCTGTAGTTGAGAGTATCTCATGGTTTGCTTCCCTCTCTCCTTTATTGTTCATCTGTTTTGTTTCTTAAATTACACATATGAGTGAAATCATATAGTATTGTTTTTCTCCGACTGACTTATTTTGCTTAGCATAATACACTCTAGCTCCATCCACATTATTGCAAATGGCAAGATTTCGCTCCTTTTGATGGCTGGGTAATATTCCATTGTATATACATACCACATCTTTTTTCTTTTAAGATTTTATTAATTATTTGAGAGAGAGAGAGAGTGAGAGAAAGAGAGAGCATGAGAAGGGGGAGGGTCAGAGGGAGAAGCAGACTCCCTGCCAAGCAGGGAGCCCGATGCAGGAGTCAATCCCGGGAGTCCAGTATCACGACCTGAGTCTAAGTCAGTTGGTTAACCAACTGAGCCACTCAGGAACCCCATACCACATCTTTCTTTATCCATTCATCAGTCTATGAACATTTGGGGCTCTTTCCATAGTTTGGCTATTGTTGATAATGCTGTTATAAACATTGGGATGCGTGTGCCCCTTCAAATCAGTACTTTTGTATCCTTTGGGTAAATACCTAGTAGTACCATTGCTGGATTGTAGTTGTAGTTCCATTTTTCACTTTCTAAAGAACCTCCATACTATTTTCCAGAGTCGCCACGCCAATTTGCATTCCGTCCAGTAGTGTAAGAGGGTTACCCATTCTCTGCATCCTCGCCAATATCTGTTAATTTTAGCCATTCTAACAGGTACAAGGTGGTATCTTGTGGTTTTGACTTCTTTTCCTGATGATGAGTGATGCTGAGCATCTTTTATGTGTCTGTTGGCCATCTGGATGTCTTCTTTGGAAAAATGTCTATTCATGTCTTTTGCCCATTTGTTAACCAGGTTATTCGTTTTGGGGTGTTGAATTTGGTAAGTTCTTTATAGATTTTGGATACTAACTCTTTATCAGATATGTCATTTGCAAATATCTTCTCCCATTCCGTGGACTACCTTTTAAGTTTTTTTGATTGTTTCCTTTGCTGTAGAGAAACCTTTTATCTTGATGAATTCCCAGCAGTTCATTTTTGCTTTTGTTTCCCTTGCCTCTGGAGATGTGTCTAGTAAGAATCTGGTATGGCCAAGATCAGAGAGGTTGCTGCCTATATTCTCCTCTAGGATTTTGTTGGTTTCCTATGTTACATTTAGGTCTTTCAACCATTTGAATTTATTTTTGTGTGTGGTGTAAGAAAGTGGTCCAGTTTCATTCTTCTGAATGTTGCTGTCCAGTTTTTCCAACACCATTTGTTGAAGAGACCGTCTTTTTTCCATTAGATATTCTTTCCTGCTTTGTTGAAGATTAGCTAACCATATAATTGTGGCTCCATTTCTGGGTTTTCTGTTCTGTTCCATTGATCTGTTTTTCTGTTTTTGTGCCAATACCGTACTGTTTTGATGACTATAGCTTCCACAATCAGACAACAAAAAGAAATAAAAGGCATCCAAATTGGCAAGAAAGAAGTAAAATTGTCACTATTTGCAGATGACATGATACTCTACGTAGAAAACCCAAGACTCCACCAAAAATTTGCTAGAACTGATACACAAATTCAGCAAAGTTGTAGGAAATCAATGTACAGAAATCGGTTGCATTTCTGTACACTAAAAATGAAGAAGCAGAAAGAAAAATCACGGAATCAATATCATTTACAATTGCACCAAAAACCATAACATGCCTAGGAATAAACCTAACCAAAGAGGTAAAAGATCTACACTCTGAAAACCATAGAACACTTAGGAAGGAAATTGAGGATGACTCAAAGAAATGGAAAAACGTTCCATACTCATAGACTGGAAGAGCAAATATTGTTATAATGTCTATACTACCCCAAGAAATCTACATTTAATTCAATCCCTATCAAAATACCACCAGCATTTTTCACAGAGCTAGAACAAACAATCCTAAAATTTGTATGGAACCACTGAAGACCCTGAATAGCCAAAGCACTCTTGAAAAACAAAGTGGGAGCATCACAATTCTGAACTTCAAGTTATATTACAAAGTTGTTGTCCCTTTTAACTTTTTAATCCTATTGGTCAAATATTTTCCTTCCCTGTATTTAGATTCTCATTTTCTTAATTAACTAATTTCTGTTCTCCACATGAGATAGAGGATTAAGTCTTCTTATATTACTTTGTGGTCTGAGAATGCTTTGATGAAAAATGTAGATCATGATACCAGATATTTTCTTGTTCATATACCTCCAGGGAAATATTATCGAACATAAATTTAAAAAGACAGATTTCAGAGTAGATATCAAATCTGGAGGCTATTTTATGGGCAAGTCCTCTGCGTTTAAAGGTTATATTAATATATGTGCTCGTATTAAGTAGGCTAATAGGCCACAAAGAAGCCATACATATCTTTAGATAGGCCTGCAGAAGAAGTGTTACCCTTTGTGCTTAAGTTTATAGGTTTCCAGAGTATAATAATTGCTAAAGAGTAGTCTAATCATAGCAGCATAACAGAAGAGATTAAAACAAAGGAGCCCTGTATAAACAGTGCAGTAACAAATTTCTCAAACATACTCCAGCATTAAATTTAGAAGAGTGATTTTTCTAGATAGAGTAGCTTAAGTTTTAGGAAAAGCTCATTGTAGACTCTGGCATTGTGAGATTATATCTATAAGCATTTCTGCCCTCAGTGATCTTTAGTTTTCGTGAATCTCCTTCAGGCCCAACAAAGGGAGTAAGTGAATATTGATGAATACCTACGTATTTTGACCTGGCAAGCTCTAGAGATAATCTCTGTGTTTAGTTTAATGTTAAAGTAAACTTGGCATTCTACTTTTCTCTTTTCTTTTCTTTTCTTTTCTTTTTTTACTGTTTTTCTGACCCTGGAGCAATTCTTGTTGACAAAACACATCTTTGGTCCATTCCTTGTATTTATAGGGGCCTTTATGAGTAGTCTTGAAATGATGGGGAGCCATTTTTATATTCCTTTTGGATACCCTGTAACTGACTAAAGTTACTTTGTTTTGTTTTGTTTTTTAAAGATTTTATTTATTTACTTGACAGACAGAAATCACAAATAGGCAGAGAGGCAGGCAGAGAGAGAGGAGGAACCATGCTCCCTGCTGAGCAGAGAGCCGGATGTGGGACTCGATCCCAGGACCCTGAGATCATGACCTGAGCCGAAGGCAGAGGCTTAACCCACTGAGCCACCCAGGCGCCCCTGGTTTTTTTTTTTTTATAGTAGTCATTCAGTAAATATTTTTTTTAACAGATTTCATTTATTTGAGGGAGTGTGTATGCGGACACCAGCTAACACCAGCAGGGTTAGGGGCAGAGGCAGAGGGAGAAGGGGAAGCCGACTCCCCACTGAGCAGAGCCTGACAGGGCCTAGATCCCAGGACTCTGGGATCATGACCTGAGCTGAAGGCAGATGCTTAACTGAGCCACCCAGGCGCCCCTTCAGTAACTATTTTTTAATAATTAAATGAAAATCTTTTCTTGTCTACTTAGGAATTTTACTCTCTAGTCATATCTTTAAGATTTTATCAGTCTAAACAGAGATTTTGCTGCATATTTTCTCACCTTGACAGTGCTTTTTTTCTCCTTACAATATATAGCATCACTGGGGCACCTGGATGGCTCAGACACTAAGCGTCTGCCTTCCGCTCAGGTCATGATGCCAGGGTCCTGGGATCCAGCCCTGCATCAGGCTTCCTGCTCAGCAGGAGGCCTACTTCTCTTTCTCCCACTTCCCTGCTTGTGTTCCCTCTTCTCTATCTCTCTGTGTCAAATAAATAAAATCTTTAATCTTATCTATCTTCTATCTATATATTTTACATAGATATATTAGATATATCTATTATATATGTATAATAGATGTATTATCACTTATTTTTAAATTTATTCATTGTTTTTAGTAACTTCTTCTTGGGTTACTTTCATAACCCAAGGTGGGGCTCAAACTCTAGTCCTGAGATCAAGAATTGCTTGCTCTTCTGACTTAGCTAGTCAGGTGCCCCTCATCTTTATTTTGTACCTAATTCTACATATTTGTCACTTTTTATGATATGCCAAATTTTACATCTTTATGCTTTTTAGTATTTCTCTTAACTACTTTTTCTCTCATCCTATGGCTATAGGTTTTGCATAGATTATAGTATTGTATGCCTTGCATCTTGACCAAATGTTTGAGAACTTCTTTCTTATTCCTTTATGAATGCTCTCCATATTTTTAAAGGATGTATGTACAGTATTAGGATATTTATAGTAGTGAATTTAGCTGGAGAGAATTTAAAAATTGTCTAGTCTAGCTTTATTCTTCATGAGTGAGAATAATGATGCTTAGAGAAGTAAGCACAGTCTTTCTCATGTCCCCATGAGTACATCATTTTCCACTTTGCCTTTGGGGGTTTACTTGATTTGGACAGTATCTTGGCAAAGATGTTTCAGAAGTGTTTCAGAAGGCTGACAGATTTAGATGGTAGAAATTTAGATGGTAGAAGAATTTAGAAATTTAGATGGTAGATGATTTAGATGGTAGAAAATAATCCAATGTTTGACAATTCTAGGAAGACTGAGAGGCAGCAGGAATTATTTCAAAAGGTAGGGCAAATATGCTTGAGAGTAATAGCAATAAAGGAGAAGACCTTGGAAAGGGATGGCAACAATGGAGGTAGGAGAACCTGAGACCAGGGGATAAATTGTCCTCATGTGTCTATTTGTTTAACTGTCTGGATTCCTTGTACTTGTTTTCTGTTTCAGGTAACCCTCTTAGAAGGAAGGGCCTGAGTCCCATTCATGGGCCTAATAGTATGCTAGACATAAATAATAGGGGCTGGGGGAAATGATTTTATTGTGATGATGAGCAAGAAAACATAAACCTCTTTTTTGAACACTATTGTGTGCCATGCTCTTTCATGTAAATTATTTCAAAGACAAGATGTAATCAACTCAAACATTCAAAATCCAATTTCATTCTGTTAACTCATTGATTTCAAGTATCTCCACCAGAAGGCTAGCAACAAAGGAAAGGCTACAGAGTTCATGTTTTTCAGAAATTGCTGTAGTAGAGCAGGGGTCTGGAAGGAAGTAAATTATGGAGCTCAAAGGAGTCCCCGTGGATTTCCTTTACACATATTGCTGTGTGATCTTGTAAGATAAATATTGTACTCTCTTTGGAGGCATAAGCAAGAGTCACAGAAAAATTCAGGGCAAACATCTCTATGCACAGAGTAACATGAGAAATAGAGTTGTCGTTTTAAGATAAGTTTTAATGTTGTTCTTGTTTAATTGGGGTTTTTAAATTTCCCTCCTGTGCTCTTGTCAGAAGTCACCTCTTTTTGATAATATTGAGTTGGAATACTTCTCAGAGTCAAACATTAAAGATACAGATTTTTTTGGTCAGTGTTTTTTTAACACTTGTAATTCTTTTTGGACTAAGAATAGTTGTTTTTTTTTTTATATTAATGCCATCTTTTTATTCTAGTCTGGTTATTTACATGCTATTGAGGAATACAGGATATCAGTACCAAGGAAGAGAATAAAATTAATTACCGATGTGTATATAATGAAATATTTAAGAGATATATAGATTGTTTATTTCATTGACATGATTTAAATAAAAATATGAATAAGATTCAAATCAAAATAAATTAATTGTGCCTGTTTTGATGAGAAATGAAACTGTGTTTTAAAAGTCGGATATTTTTCTGTCCTGGATTGCAATTGGAAACTTATATTCTATGTTGGACTTTCCATATTTAAGATACTTCTGATGATGGGAACATTTTTGGTATAAAATCGTGTTCATATTTTATCACAAAGGTATGCAAGATTGCCTTATGAGAGGTTAATTTAAAAAAAAAAGCCAAATATAGATTATCCTTGAAGAAAAGAGCACACCTCTGGAAGCAATCTGGTTTTGGTAGACGACAGCTCTAGGCACATATTTTCTTATTCTCATAGGCATTTTTTTTTTCATTTTTGTATTTCAGAGTAAGCGAGGAAAAGGAAGTGACAGAAGAACGATTCCGAGCCGAGCAGGAATCATTTGAGAAGAAGATCAGGCATTTGGAAGAACAGAATGATCTGATCATCAAAGAAAGGGAAGATATCCTTTTTGAAAGTCCTTTTTTTTAATGTGCAGGAAGTTTGACTCTTTCATGAAGAAAATGTAAGCTCCAGAGAAATAATTGTTCTAATTTATAACAGGGAATAAATCTGCATGGGCTGCCATTTTTAGGCAATCAAAACGACACTTAACAGCATGTGCTGTTGCTTCCTTTGTGCTTGATACGGCCACCCAGCTGTTCTGCTGCTGCTGTTATGCTGCAGAGCACATATTTGTCAACTAAAAAAGACAATAAGAAATTTGGGCATTAAAATGTAGTGTTGGAACTTTACTGAATTCTGTTCCACTACTCTGAGCCTGAAACCTCTTTGTATTTGGCATTCTTTCTAGCTAAAGCTTTGACAGCCCTAAGGAATTCTACTCTGAAATCGTAAAAATTTTAAAAAAAATCCATTGTAATTTGTAGATGTCATAATTGGTAAGTGTTTACATTACAGCATAATACATGAAAATTCTCATGGAGGAGGAGACTATTGGGTTTAGAACTAGAGAGAGAGGTGTATGTGTGAGTGTGTATTTAAAATATATTGCATTATTTGTAAGAAAGTAAAATAAAAACTGGTATTTTAACTTAAGAATTGTATGTTAAGGTATATGCAAGTTAAAATAAGCATATATTTCTGAAGTTTCTTTTGGCTGGACTACTTATCTTTGGATGTTTTTGCAGTGGTATTGATATAAAAGAGAAGTGACTATCCTTAAAGTTAGGATGATAGATTGGCCAGCTAAACTAGTATATGAATACTTGAAGGAACCAGTGCCCATATTGGCAATATCATTATTAACTTCATTGCTAATAATTATTTCAAAAGCTCTTCAAGTGTTAAAATGACCATACATGGACAATAACTCTACCTTTGTGAACACCAGGGAAATAGAAATGTAAAGGTACAAATAATTCACTTGGGAAAAAACATTTAAAAACTGTAAATGTAGGGGCACCTGGGTGGCTCAGTGGGTTAAGGCCTCTGCCTTCAGCTCAGGTGGGATCTAGCCCGCATTGGGCTCTCTGCTCAGCAGGGAGCCTGCTTCCTCCTCTCTGCCAGCCTCTCCATCTACTTGTAATCTCTCTCTGTCAAATAAATAAATAAAATCTTTTTTAAAAAAATGTAAATGTAAAAAATGAGTTCTGATTGTTTTATCAAAAAGTGGGAATACACCATTGGAAATTAATATAATCAGAATTTTTGGATTTGATTCGCTGAGCAGGACATTTATAAAGTTTATTTGCCTACAATTCTAAAGGTGTACTTTCTCAATTATTTCTTTTCTATAACTTTTAGCATTTGAATAATTATCTTGGATTTTCTCTTTTCTTTGCCTTCATTGACTTTATTGTACTAGGCTGTCAGATCTCAGGTTAGACCCCCTTTTGTGATTTTCTTCCTGCTACTTTTCTCTCTCTGGGTTACAGTAGTGCTGTGTAGTCGGAACTCACAACAAACTGCTCAGCCACTTCGGTCCCTCACTTGTCACAAGGATAGTGACTTGGACTTCCAAGAAAAGATAGATTAGGAATATTTTTATTTGTAACAAAAATTCTCATTTTACAGGATCTTTTTTTTTTAAAGATTTTGTTTATTTATTTGACAGAGAGCGCATGAGAGCACAAGCAGGGGGTGCAATAGAGGGAGAGGGAGAAGGAGGCTCCCAATCAAGCAGGGAGCCCAATGTGGGGCTGGATCCCAGGACCCTGGGATCATGACCTGAGCCGAAGGCAGACACAACTATCTGAGCCACCCGGGTGCCCCCCACGTAACAACTCTGGAGATAAGTGGCCTCTGGTATTGCTTCAGTGGCTTAAAGTTGTCAGCACTGGATCTCCATAGTTCCACTAGCTTGTTCTAAGGTTGCAGAATGGTTGCTCTAATTCCAGATACCATCTTTGCCCTAAGGTAGAGAGAAGGCAGAGGAAGGAGTTCTGGCAGTTGTGACTCAGTCTCCTTCTAAAAAAAAAATGTGAAATTTTTCTCAGGGCAGTCCCCACCGTGCCCCTCCCACCCCCCACCCTGCCCACCACAACCCCCCCCCGACCCCGCCTCCAACCTCCAGCAGTCTTTCATGAGATATTTATTATCTAGAACTTTATTACATGGCCATGCTACGCTGCAAGAAGGGCTGATAAAGTGGGCATTTTCCTTTCTAGTCTGGTAGCAGAAGTAGGGGAAATAGAAGCCTCTTTCTATAAAAGAGGGAGGAGGTGATGATGCCTTGGCCTTCCTGAGACAAAAAAAAAAAAAAAAAAAAAAATTAGTATTATGTCCACTGGAATTGGCATGAAGTGGGGAAATACGGTGAGAAATGGAGATAGTAGACAAGTTTGAAAGCCTGGCCAAAATTAAGGCCTTATTTATTTGGTAGTGTGCTTAACCAAGATGTGTAGCTATTTTAGCACTCTAGTCAAGAGTCATGGATTTAGTGCTGAAGTGTAAATTCAGCATGGCTATGAATGGTTTCCTCTGTTAGTCTAAGTAGTAAGATACCCCAGGTGATTGTAGTAGCCCAATTATTCCCATTTCTCCAATCACTTAGCTCCAATCACATCAGCAAGCTACTGCCAGGGGCCAAATCCAGTAGGATGCCCGCTAAGTCTAGCCACACCCATTCATTCAGCTGCTGCTTTTGCTTTGTGGCTGCTGGCTGAGTAGTTGCAACAAAGACCCCAGTGGCCTGCCCTGCCTAAAGTTGCAACAAAGACCCCGTGACCTGCCCTGCCTAAAGTACCTACTTCTGGCTCTACAGAAGTTTACTGACCCCTGATCTGTCTTATATGCTAAAAACGAAAGGAAAAGACATGTCAGTAAAGTCAAAGACTTAGATATATGTCACAGTTGGAAGTATTTTACATATGATATGAAAGGATTTGACTTAAACATTTATTATCATTGTGAATGAAGATTGGTATGAGACCATTATCAAAAATTGAAATTGAAAAATTGAAGGTTTTTTGGAATCACCAAATGATACGTGGTATTTGTGGAACTGTGGAAGAAGGGAGAGAGGAAGATATGATTTAAAAACAGTGATACCCATGGTTTTTATTCCAAGTAGATTGCTCAGGTACAAATCTCCTTTACTAGCATAAACCTGTCAAAGGTTAATATAGACGATTTTACAGTACATAAAACCCTATAAAACTTAGAAACATGAAACAAGGTTTAATTTAAAACAATATAATTTTAACTACAGATACATTTACCTATCATACATGAATGATTCCAGACTCTTTCATATACATGAAATCAGATAATATTAGGTCATTTTACAGTCTGTTTCTGTGTGAGGAAGTGTATGAATTCAGATTTTTGGAATTTTAAAGACGTGTTACACTAAATTTAAGGTTTTTTTGTTTTAAAAGTTCTAATAACTTGGTTTATGGCACCATATGAACACAGACCAGTCCCTTGGTGAAAAAGAGAAAAGATATTTTATGTGTTTGCATTTGGACCAGGCTTTTGAAGATTTGTTCTTAACAGTGAATAGAGAATTTATTACTAAAACATAAAAATTCTTGTAATTTTCAGTCTTTGAACAAAGCTTATTTCCTGAGAACTTAACTCTGTGAATAAATATGCCATTCAGTCAAGCAGTCTGATGAGCCAGGTAGATTTTTGCCTACCTAAATGAGTATGAAAGGAGAGATAAATCTGAAACTTAGAGAGAAATATGTCCAATTGAAATCGTTCTGAAGCATATTGGCAGGTAATAGTTTAAGACACAGAAAATGGAGTCATTAGAAAAGTTGATTAATATTTGAGCTAATTGTATTTTCAGAGCATATGTCTCAGGTCGGGATGATACCAAAGCTTAGAGAAGGAAAGTAAAGTCTGATGTTTGCTATTTTAACTGGCAGAACAAGGGAAGTGATAGAGAAGTACAGTGGCTTTAGAGACAAAATCCTGTTTTAGTGCTGGTAAGCTATCTAACCTTGAAAAGCTAGTGTCTAACCTTGAAAAATTAATGAACTTAGTTCTGAGTCTCTGTTTTCTTCTACGATATGTGGATAACTAATAATGCCTTCTCATTTCTTTGTCTTTCTTTACTGGGGCTCTGATGGCTTTCATCGGGTTATACAAGTACCTAGGCAGTTTCGAGACCTACTGGGAGAGTGAAAGTGATCTGCTCTATGCTTTATCTTCTAATTTCTGTGCGAGACGTAACTTCTCTTTACTGCTTATACCTGTTGGGTCGTCACTGAGAGGAAACCAGGTCTGACTTTCCTCTCCCAGAAACTGGACTGACAGAGATTGTAAGCTGACAGGGGACTTCTTAGGAAAACTATTAAAAACCACAAAAGAACTGAAAAGGCAAGCAGTCTAGAATTCTGCCCACCTAGATATATCTCAAGGCCTTCATATGATAAATGCAGTGCAGTAGCTAACATTCATAGTGATAATTCTGAGGCTTTGAAATAATGTCAGATTTTATCCCCTGTTACTTCTTAGTATTTCTAGTACTTCTTTTATTTTAGTAAGACATCTTATATTTGTATATTAGTTTTCTATTTACAGAGCACTTTCACGTGTACTTTTTACTTTTTATTTTACTACTGTCTTTAAAGATTTTATTTGTTTGAGGCGGGGAAAGGGGAGGGAGAGGGACAAGGAGACTGTGTTCCATGTAGAGCCCAAGATCACCACTCTGAGATCATGACCTGAGGGAAGTCAAGAGTTGGATGCTCAACCCACTGAGCTAGCCAGACGCCCCTCACATGTACTTCCTAATCTTCACAATAACACACTGAAGTGAGGCAGATACTCTTATTCTCATTTTACAGGTAAAGATACAGATCTGGAGAGGTGACTGAAACAACCCATTGTATTTCAGAATGAAAGCTTTTGACACCAAGTGGCTTTCCATTATACCTAATTATCTCTGCAGCAGTGAATGTTACAGATATCGAGAAGCCTTGCTTTTGCAACTTGCTTTATAGTTAAAGCACAATCTAATGAAAATTGCTTATATTAATATAGTGCTTTTTAGAAAGTTTTTTTGGTACTTAACCTAAGTTATCCAGAAATCTACACATGTAGAATGTTCCTGAGATTTTCTTTTTGGCTTTTTCATTCAGCCACCGAGCCTTTATCATTTCCCTCTGAAATCCTCAGCCCATTGTTTTTTGCTGTTTCCTTGGACATGTCTATGCATTCCGCCATTACACTTGTGGTATCCTTTTGTCACTGTCTCCTTCTCCACTGTCCTTAACCCACTTCTTTTCATCACTGCTGTCAGGTTAATTTTTCTTAAGGACGATTTTTGTTACATCACTTGGCTTTTTAATCCCTTTCTGTAGCTTCTTACGGCCCAAAGTATCAAATGGATATTCTTAATTTTGATGTTTAAACGCTCAGTTACTGATATCACATATGTGACCTTAATTTTTATGCCTCCCTGGTGTGGTCCCTACATATGAGGTACAAAAGATTCATTAGTTTTCCTGCTTATTACAGTTTATTTCTATTTCTTTGTCATTGCTCCTTTTATTAATTTTCTAATTTTCTTCTTTAGTACCTCTTTAAGACATGTTCTCTGATAATTTTTTTTATAGTACTTGGCTTTTAGAATTCTTCAAGAATTTATACCTATATTAACTGCCCTAACTTGTGTTTCTAGTGGTTCTTGGAGCAACTGCGGTGTTCTTGCAAGAGTATTGGATTTTTAATAAGTAAGCTTATATCAGAGTCTTGGATCAGCTACTCTATACCATTGTGGCTTTATACAAGTCATTGAATGTAGGAGCATTTCACTGGTATTTTAGGGGAATAAACCAGTTTGCAATGGCGTTGAGTCTAAGACTCAAGTCTGAATATGGGTGAGAAAGTAAAAGCTGTGAAGAAAAGGAGATGCTGTCTAGCCAAAGAGGTATCAATATTTGAAGGAATGTTTTTTAGTTTGTTTTAAGGCTGGAAGAGAGTTTTGAACATACTTATATGTTAAAACAGATGTGCCATCCAATGATTAAGATTTGCTTTCTGTCTTACAGTACCTTTTCTGATTTTCAGTTATTCTGTGAAAATGAAACAAGTCTTAAATACCGATAGATTTATCCAACTACTAAATTTACATGCTTTGGAGTATTGAGATATGCAGTTGTGCTTTTCAATCTCTTTGCCCTCTACTCTGGGTTTAGCAAGATTCATTTGTTTGTTTACATATGCATTTGTTATTTTAGTATTTGTGGTAGACTGACTTGGGTCCCTCCAATATTACTATTTTTAAAGTCCCCTCAATGTGACTGTGTCTGGAGAGAGTTCTTTAGGAGGTACTTAAGGTTAAATGAGGTCATAAGGGTCAGGTCCTAATCCAGTAGGACTGTGGCCTTGTCAGAAGAGGAGATGAGATCTCTCTCTCTCCATCCTTCTTTGCCTTCCCCTCCCAGCCTTGCACCTTAGGAGGACACATCGAGGTGGCCAGGAAGAGAGCTCTCACTGGAAACCAAACCCTGCAGGACTTTGTTGTTGAACTTGCCAGACTCTAGAACTGTGAGAAAATGAAGTTCTGTTGTTAAACCCCTTAGTCTGTGGTACTTTGTCATGGCAGCCTGAGCAGAATTAGACAGTATTTAACATGTACTTAGTTCTTTGGTACTTTTATTCTTTATTCTAAGTATAAGGTGAAAAGGCATTGCAGTGTACCTATATAAGGGTGGTGTTTCTAAACATTATTATTTTTTCAGATATTAATTCTAATCATTTTCCTTTATTTTTAATTCTATTTGGGCATTAATGCACTTTGAAGAATTATTTTTAAAATATGATTTTGTATTATTTTATGAGATTTGCTTTTAGGGATTTCTTCACCTTAATGTCTCAGATCCACCTTCTTAATGTGTGAGATCCTTTTAATATCTGTGGTTTGTACCCCTTTTATATTAAAACAAACAGCTTTACTTCCCCAGTATGATCTTTTTTTTTTTTAATTTTATTTATTTGACAGAGAGAGATCACAAGTAGACAGAGAGGCAGGCAGAGAGAGAGAGGGAAGCAGGCCCCCGCTGAGCAGAGAGCCCGATGCGGGACTCGATCCCAGGATCCCGAGATCATGACCTGAGCCGAAGGCAGCGGCTTAACCCACTGAGCCACCCAGGCGCCCCCCCCCAGTATGATCTTGATAGTGTTTTTATTTCTTTGGCTTGTTGAAGGCTCCAGATATGGAGGCTTAGCACCCCCAGAGTGTTGCTTTATATTGAGTAACACTGGGATTAAAAAAAAATTTGTTTTAATTTTATACAACTCTTTAATTAAAAAAGTTTTTTTCAGTGATAGTTCTGCATTGACCAAACAGTACTAAATCTGCTTAACATCAGTGTAAAACATCATTTTAACACTTTAAAATTACTTTGAAAAGTTTCAGTAGTTCTTGCATGAAGAATTAGACCTTTAGTAAGTCAGTCTTATAATAATTATTGTTCAGGAGAGTTCATTATTTTGATTAGTCTTTTACATTACTGATCTTTAAAGGGCTATTTTGACATACTCTCTTCAGCTAAATCCATTTGCCATACCACAGCTTGTAATTGCCTTAGATTTGAAGAATGTAGTTGATGACTTTATTTTTAAGCAGTAGCAAATTTGTCTTAGTGTTCTTAACTTTAGTATGGCCTAGTCATTTAAACATTTGTGAATGTCTAAATGATTCAGGTGGTAATATCCTCACTTCAGTTAGAGACTTATACAATAACATTTCCTTTTTTATTTTCATAGTTATACCCAAGATTCTGCATTTCCAAGCTCTACATTTTCAGAAGGAGTAATTATTGTATAGTTATATAATGATCAGAAGTTAACTGAATATCTGAAATAGTTTTCGCTATTGATAGATGGTGAGGATTGATGCTTTTATTAATACAGAAATCCCAATCAATTGAGCTGCTGTCTTAAATCCTGGAGAAAGTCCTTTGTGTCAGTACCATCTTAAGCAGCCCTTGAATTTCTAAATAAATGTAGCCTAGAAAAATCCAAATATCTAAAGATAATATTTGTTGTGTTCCTGTTGGTCAGTTTTCAACTAGTTGTTAGGATGTGTGTGTTTTTATTTTGGGGCCATACTTAGAAGACCTTTTCCACACAAAAACTGATAAACACAGGAGAAACGGCAAGAGGCAAAAGAATAAATAGGAGACGAAACCAACAGAAAAGAAGGTTAGGAATACTAATTGCCCTAGTGAGAAATTTGCACTAGACAAAGTTCGACAATAGAGAAGAGAGGCTATATGCTATGGTGACAAAATAGCTACTAGTCTAATGCAGGAAAAAGTTGCCACATGTCTCTGTCTCAAGATGATACCCCCAAGGCATCAGTGTTAAAAGCACAAGGATGAGTTAAGCAGTCTAGAGGCTAAGGAAATGAGGGGAAGTTTTTAGTTTGATGGTGAGTGTAATCATTGAGCGGTGTCATTGCGTTTATATCTTCTTATAGTATTATGTAGTAATTTGAAACAGCAGAGAAGTGCTTTATGCTGCTAAGGCAGCTTTTTGATCCTTAAAAATTATATGAAAAGTCCTTTTTGTAAACTTTCAGTTAATCAGAGACCAGAAGTCTCAAATATGGACTTATCTCAATGTGTATATCAAGAACACTCTAGCACCAGAATCATAAAACTTGAAATCTTGACTTAATTTTGCATTAAACTAGGTGTTTGACCTTGGATAAACCTCGGCGAGTCTTAATTTCAACATGTTAATAATATCTGAACTAGTCACCACATAAGGTGATCAAATGAACTAAAATATGCAGATTTTTCAAAACTGTAAATGTTCTATAAAAATTTAAGATCTACAAAAATATTTCCTTGCCCTGAAAAAGTTTACAACATACAAAATAGACATAAAGCCATAGTTGATAAATCTTGCAGATATTTTATTTCAGATGCTATAGTTGAAGATTTTTTTTTCCTTTTAGAGTCCACATGTAGAGTTCCGTTGCCCAGAGAATAACTAGATTCCTAATTTTAAAAGAAACTATATATGTTTTTGAAGCAAAATGTTTTTGTGTACATGAGGGAACATTCTTTAAAAATTTTAAAGCATTTTTAAGAAAGCTAATTGCCAAGAGAAATCAGTCAGGAATTGCTAAGGAATCTCCACAGCAGAGAAGAGATCTCAAGGAAAATAATGCAGAAACAAAGCTGAAAAGGCTAAGAGTGGGTGGAGCATACTTAAAGATGTTTTATGAATCTGTGTCAGGATTAAACTTTTTTTGCGTATAACAAGAAATGCCAAAGTAACAGTAATCAAAACAAGATACATACTTATTTTCCATGTAAAAGAACATCTGAGTTTTGGCAGTTTTAGGCAGGTACACTGACTCCATAGGTTTTAGGGAGCCACACTTTTTTAACTTGGCATTCCGAGCTCAGCACTCGTGCTCATTTTAGTCAGCAGGAGGGAGTGTGCTAATTTTGAAAAGTTGGTTCAATTTAGTTTTAATTTCAGTTTGTAATTGCTGGATTTAGAAATATAATTGATTTTTGTGTATTGGTTCTATCTTTTGACCTTGCTAAATTGTCAGTTGTTAATTTTAATTGTTTTACAGATTCCTTAGGATTTTATAATCAATTATGGCATCTGCAAATAAAAACATTTTTAGTTCTTTCTCATCTTTATGCCTTTTATTTCTTTTTCTTGCTTTATTGCAGTACCTCCAGTTAGGTATTGAATAGAAGTGATGACTGAGAACATCCTTGCCTTGTTTTATATCTTAGGGGGAACTATGTATTTCATCGTTAAGATTAATATTAGCCATAGATTTTTAATAGGTGCCTTTTATCACACTGAGGAATTTTTGTTTTCTTTCTAGTTTGCTAAGAGGTTTTTTGGTTTTTTTTCTTTTCTTTTTTTAAGTTGTAAATGGGTGTTGATTATTCATAGCACTTGGCAGTCTATTATCTATTTATTTATCGTCCGTTTCCCTCCTGGGACATCTTTTCTGTCTTGTGCACTGTTACATACAGAGAACCTAGTGTAGTGCCTAGTACTCAGTATGTACTCAAAAAATAATGGTTACATGAATGAATTGTAATGCCCAAGTCATCCTGCCAGACTCCTGGGGGGGAAACTTACACTTCATTACTGGGGTTGCAAGATCATAGCAGTCTACCACCACCTGCTGATACTATAGCTAAATTGTAGTAAAAGCTTCTTGGGAGATGAATAAACATATGAGAGCTAAAACTGCAAATGTTTGGACTGCTATGACTGTTAGACTTTTGAAATAAACATGTACTCTTGAAATATAACAAGTCTGTGTCTGAGATTTAGCAAATGTTTTCACATTTAGTAGGTACTGAGGTGTTTTGTGTTTTTCTGAATGCTAGAAAACAGTGAAGGATCACTTTAATTACATATGTTAAACAGAATAAATTGTGAAAGTTGACACAAGTAGAGTGAGAGCAAAGGCATTTCTATGTTTGCATTCCTGCCCTGTCAGCATTTCCTACTCCTAGGTGTTAGCTAAACTTGAATTTTTAACTACAAGACTTTTCTAGCTTCCTAATTTCTTGTGCTAAATATTTAATGTATCACAGGGAAGTCCATCTTGTGGCCAAAAAGGAAATTTTAGGTTTGTTCTTAAAAGTCCTATACCTTATTTCCACAGAATTCACTGAGACATGAATGTAGAACTGAACGTAGGCCTCATTTATCTGTTAGATCAGGGAGCATCTTTGAATGAAACCATTTATCTTCTGTACTGGTATAACTGCCTCTGTGTATTTTCATTTCTTCACCTCCCTTTAAAAAAAAAGGGGCCAGGTGCCAAAATTCAAATATTAAACATTTCTTATTGATGTTAAATGGTCAATCTTGTAAAATATTGATATTTTTACATAAAGGTTAGCCCTTTTTATGATCAAAATACCCTGGGGTAATGATATTGGGAGTACTGTTTCAGTAATAAAGATTATAGTGTGAATAAGTTCCCTACAAGGCCCCATGATGGTAATACCCCTAGATTTTGTCTTTAAAGAAAACTGCTGAGAGGCAATAATTTTTTTTGTATGTGTCCCATTTTCATTAATGCATGGTAATTGATGGAGTTGCAGTGACTTGTAGCAGTAATGAGTTCTAAACATAATAATGCACTCTTTTCTAATAAGTGAGCACTGCTGGGGTTTAAAAGCATACTAAATCAGTTGCTTTAGTATGAATTTATTAGTTTTTTTCAGCATTAGCTTTAATAGTAGTTATTTACATAAGCGTACATCCCATTAACCGCCATCAGGGCTGGAAAACATGCTGAACTGTTCATATTTTCATATAATTATTGAACATAATGGTTTCATTTGCATTTCTAAACAGTGATGTTTCTGTCAGCCTTGGAAATAGTGTCTTTACGCAGTCCCTATTTCACATCCACTTATTTGACATCGTTAAATTTTATGCTAATGTGCTTCCCTAGAATCTCATCAGTAGGACAGATGCTTGTGCTTTAATATACAAATCAGGGATGCTTTTCCATCCCCCAAATGGCGAAGGAAATTTAAAAAAAAAAATCTGCACTTTTAGATAAAGAGTCTGTCTCCATTTAAATAGGTTTATGAAATAAAACTTTCAGGATTAAATGTTATAATCTGGTTTTCTCTTCAAAATGCTTCGTTCATTACGAATAGCTGTCTACCTGACTAGGGTTAGTTTTGTTGTCTTGACTGAGGAGGTGAGTCTTGGTAAAGTTCTTGTTCGTTATGAATATTTAGAATTCTGCTTCCGCAGGGTTGATCTTGAGATGCACATTTTTCAGTGCCTTTGAATATATCAGACCACAGTGTTAGTTCTGAAAGTACTCCCTACAATTTTGTTCCTTTTGTTTCTTACACTGAATTGTAATACCTCATGGTGGAAACTTAGGTTAATGCTCTCAGGCATCTAAGCTCTTTGTATGCATTTAGGAGATGTTCAATGTGAAAAAAAAATGAGTCATTTGGTAGGGGAAGGGTGCAGGATGGGAGACCAAGAGCATGTTAGTGAGGTAACAGAACTAATATGGCAGGACAGGTTTTATGGAAAAACTCCTTGCCTTTTGGACTGCATGTACGATCAGCTTTTGTTTTTGCGCCATTTGTGGATGCTTTTGTGGATGTTGTCAATTGGATGGCTGGAAAATTTTAAATCAGAGCAATACACTGAAGGATTGTCTTGAGAGTAGATTCAGGTCTTTTTGGTTCCCATTCTGAAGGTATTGCCACTTCTTGATCTTTTGAAGCCCCTTCTTTTCTTATGTTCTGACAGCACATGGCAGCATTTCGCTGTTGACTCTTAGTGGACCTGCTATACCAGAGCTGACTTTGCAAAGTTCAAAACGCAAGGTTGGCAGTCTGGAAAGATAGGGTAAACAAGCAGCTCTAAGAGGATTCTTGCCCCAGATTACTTGCTAAAAATATATTAGAACTGATACAGCATAAAACTGATATAGCATAAAAAGATTATTTGCATAGAAATGTTGTTTGGCCTAACAGGTCAAGAGGCAAGTGAAATTTTTGCAAGGACTTCTGTTCTTTAGGGAATTGTCAGTGAAGAAATGTGGTAAGGATTGTGAAGAAACTACAATAGAGGTGAAGTTTCATAACTATTGGTTTTACCCCAACTTTTCATAAATTTTCCATATTATCTTTTACATAGTCTGCAATTAGGACTTCTCACAGTGATAGAATCTTCAACTATCATATTGAAAACATTAGTCATGGGACCCGTGGATGGCACAGTTGGTTAAGCGTTTAATGTGACTTTATCTGACTCTTGATTTCAGCTGAGATCATGATCTTGGGGTGGTGAGATCAAGCCTAACATTGGGCTCTGAGCTCAGCAAGGAGTCTGCTAAAATTTCTCTCTTCCTCTTCCTCTGCTCCCTTTCTCTCTCTCTCTCAAATAAATCTTTGAAAAGAAAACATAGGTCATACCCTTCTATCAAGGACAAATGTAGTCTACATTGTTGATAGACATAGGTGCATTTTTTTTTTTATTCTGAAAATCTAGCCTCACTTCCCAGCAAGGCAATATTTTCAGCCATTTGTAAAACTATTTGTGATTACATTCTTCAGCGACAAAGTTTTTTGGTTGGGTGCAGTTTGCCACAAAACTAGAAATACACTCCCTGTTGCTAAAACATACCGTTTTGCTTTTCTTCCTCATCCATATTTGTACCTTTTCTGGGAAGAGGCTTAATGTTGAAATGAAAGTTTCAGGGCGCCTGGGTGGCTCAGTAAGCCTCTGCTTTCGGCTCAGGTCATGATCTCAGGGTCCTGGGATCGAGCCCCGCATCGGGCTCTCTGCTCAGCGGGGAGCCTGCTTCCTCCTTTCTCTCTGCCTGCTTGTGATCTCTCTGTCAAATAAATAAATTAAAAAAAAAATTAAAGTTTCATCTGCCTGTTCAGTTTTAAAGTGTCATGATACTTAATTTGACAAGTAGTAGAACTTTTACTATCCTTAAGACAGGAAAAGAAGTGTGTGTTAAGTGCCATGTGACTGGTTTCCAAGCCCTGACTTAGGATAAAATAATTCTAAATTTTGTTTTGGGGCAGTTTCTTTGCAGATTTCTTGTAAAGTTAAAAATTCAAAAAAAAAAAAAAAATCAGATATTTCCCATAAAATGCCAAGTGGATGGGAGGACATTACATGTTTGTTTATACTTATTTTCTTTTTTTTTTTTTTTCCCCTTTTTATTTATTTTTTCAGCGTAACAGTATTCATTCTTTTTGCACAACACCCAGTGCTCCATGCAAAACGTGCCCTCCCCATCACCCACCACCTGTTCCCCCAACCTCCCACCCCTGACCCTTCAAAACCCTCAGGTTGTTTTTCAGAGTCCATAGTCTCTTATGGTTCGCCTCCCCTCCCCAATGTCCATAGCCCGCTCCCCCTCTCCCAATCCCACCTCCCCCCAGGAACCCCCAGTTTGTTTTGTGAGATTAAGAGTCATTTATGGTTTGTCTCCCTCCCAATCCCATCTTGTTTCATTTATTCTTCTCCTATCCCCCTACCCCCCCATGTTGCTTCTCCATGTCCTCATATCAGGGAGATCATATGATAGTTGTCTTTCTCCGATTGACTTATTTCACTAAGCATGATACGCTCTAGTTCCATCCACGTCGTCGCAAATGGCAAGATTTCATTTCTTTTGATGGCTGCATAGTATTCCATTGTGTATATATACCACATCTTCTTGATCCATTCATCTGTTGATGGACATCTAGGTTCTTTCCATAGTCTGGCTATTGTAGACATTGCTGCTATAAACATTCGGGTACACGTGCCCCTTCGGATCACAATGTTTGTATCTTTAGGGTAAATACCCAGTAGTGCAATTGCTGGGTCATAGGGTAGTTCTATTTTCAACATTTTGAGGAACCTCCATGCTGTTTTCCAGAGTGGTTGGACCAGCTTGCATTCCCACCAACAGTGGAGGAGGGTTCCCCTTTCTCCACATCCTCTCCAGCATCTGTCATTTCCTGACTTGTTAATTTTAGCCATTCTGACTGGTGTGAGGTGATATCTCATTGTGGTTTTGATTTGTATTTCCCTGATGCCGAGTGACGTGGAGCACTTTTTCATGTGTCTGTTGGCCATCTGGATGTCTTCTTTGCAGAAATGTCTGTTCATGTCCTCTGCCCATTTCTTGATTGGATTGTTTGTTCTTTGGGTGTTGAGTTTGCTAAGTTCCTTATAGATTTTGGATACTAGCCCTTTATCTGATATGTCGTTTGCAAATATCTTCTCCCATTCTGTCAGCTGTCTTTTGGTTTTGTTAACTGTTTCCTTTGCTGTGCAAAAGCTTTTGATCTTGATGAAATCCCAATAGTTCATTTTCGCCCTTGCTTCCCTTGCCTTTGCCGTTGTTCCTAGGAAGATGTTGCTGCGGCTGAGGTCGAAGAGGTTGCTGCCTGCGTTCTCCTCAAGGATTTTGATGGATTCCTTTCTCACATTGAGGTCCTTCATCCATTTGGAGTCTATTTTCGTGTGTGGTGTAAGGAAGTGGTCCAATTTCATTTTTCTGCATGTGGCTGTCCAATTTTCCCAGCACCATTTATTGAAGAGGCTGTCTTTTTTCCATTGGACATCCTTTCCTGCTTTGTCGAAGATTAGTTGACCATAGAGTTGAGGGTCGATTTCTGGGCTCTCTATTCTGTTCCACTGATCTATGTGTCTGTTTTTGTGCCAGTACCATGCTGTCTTGATGATGACAGCTTTGTAATAGAGCTTGAAGTCCGGAATTGTGATGCCACCAACTTTGGCTTTCTTTTTCAATATTTCTTTGGCTATTCGAGGTCTTTTCTGGTTCCATATAAATTTTAGGATTATTTGTTCCATTTCTTTAAAAAAAATAGATGGTATTTTGATAGGGATTGCATTAAATGTGTAGATTGCTTTAGGTAGCATAGACATTTTCACAATATTTATTCTTCCAATCCAGGAGCATGGAACATTTTTCCATTTCTTTGTGTCTTCCTCAATTTCTTTCATGAGTACTTTATAGTTTTCTGCGTATAGATTCTTAGCCTCTTTGGTTAGGTTTATTCCTAGGTATCTTATAGTTTTGTGTGCAATTGTAAATGGGATTGACTCCTTAATTTCTCTTTCTTCTGTCTTGTTGTTGGTGTAGAGAAATGCAACTGATTTCTGTGCATTGATTTTATATCCTGACACATTACTGAATTCCTGTACAAGTTCTAGGAGTTTTGGAGTGGAGTCTTTTGGGTTTTCCACATATAGTATCATATCGTCTGTGATGAGTGATAGTTTGACTTCTTCTTTGCCAATTTGGATGCCTTTAATTTCCTTTTGTTGTCTGATTGCTGAGCTAGGACTTCTAGTACTATGTGGAATAGCAGTGGTGATAATGGACATCCCTGCCGTGTTCCTGACCTTAGCGGAAAAGCTTTCAGTTTTTTTCCATTGAGAATGATATTTGCAGTAATAGTGTCTTTTTAATTATGGAAAAATCCATTGTTAAGAATTTTTTTTCTTTCATGGTTCATGCTGTTGATGCATCTAGAAATTTATCATCAAATTCATGGATATGCATATTTTCTCCTATGTTTTCTTTGAAAAGTTTTGTCACTGTGCTTTACAGGTAGGTTTGTAATCCCTTTTGAATTAACTTTTAAGGCTTAAAGTCTATCTTGGTTCAGTTTTGGATTTTGTCTTTTTTTTTTTTGCTTATGGATGTTCACTTGTTTTGGTACCGTTTTTTGAGAAAGCTGTCGTTTTACTACTGAGTTATCTTTGCCCCTTTGTTAAAAATTTATTGACTCTGTATCAGTCTGTTTTTAGGCTCTCTTTCTGTCCTTTTGATTTATGGGTCTCTTCTTTCCCAATTCACACTGTTTTGATTACTCTAGCTTTACAATAAGCATTAAAATCTTATAACATGAGTCCTTCAACTTCGTTCTTTTTCAGAATTATTTTGGTCATTCTAGTTCCCTTTTTTCCTTATCAGTTTAGGATCACCTTGTTGATACATACCAAAAAGCTTACTGGGATTTTGATGGGATTGTGTTGAATGTATATATCAGACCGGAAAGAATATGCACCTTAACAATATCGAATCTTCCCACTTATGAATATGGTACATCTCTCAATTCGTTTAGATCTTTTTTTTTTTTAATATTTTTTATTTATTTGACAGAGAGAAATCACAACTAGGCAGAGAGGCAGGCAGAGAGAGAGGAAGAAGCAGGCTCCCTGCAGAGCAGAGAGCCTGATGTGAGGCTCGATCCCAGGACTCTGGGATCATGACCTGAGCCGAAGGCAGAGGCTTTAACCCACTGAGCCACCCAGGCGCCCCTAGATCTTTTTTTAATGAGTGTTGTGTAGTTTTCACCTATAGATCTTGTGCATGTTTTGTTAGATTTTACCTAAGTAATTTTTTTGGTACTAATGCATATTAGCTTTTTTTTAAAATAGATTTTATTTATTTTTTTGACAGAGAGAGCACAAGTAGGGGGCACAGCAGAGGGAGGGGGAGAAACAGGCTCTCTGCTGAGCAGGGAGCCCGATGTGGGGCTCAATCCCCGGACCCTGGGATCATGACCCAAGCCAAAGGCAGATGCTTAACAGACTGAGCCACCTAGTGCCCCGACTGAGCCACCCAGCTGCCTCTAATTTGTATTAACTTTTAAAATATTTTCAGATTTTAATTTTTCATTGCTAGTATAAAGGAATGCATTCAACTTCAGTATGTTGATCTTGTGTCCTTTGACTACTAAACTTACTACTTTTAGGAGGGTTTTTTGTAGATTCTTTGGAATTTTTTTTAAAGATTGTATTTATTTACTTGAGAAAGAGAAAGAAAGGGAGAGAGCATGAGCGAGGGGGAGGGGCAGAGGGAGAGGGAGAAGCCGACTCCCCACTGAGCAGGGAGCCTGATGCGGAACTGGATCCTTAGGACCCTGGAATCATGACCTGAGCTGAAGGCAAGTACTTAAACCAACTGAGCCACCCAGGTGCCCCGAATTAGTTTTCTGAATTATGTACATTTTAACTAATTTGAAATAAAATCAGCAAACTTCTTTCCTCCTCTTTGGAATATACTTAAAAAGGAATGTGTAAAACATGGTTCTTCCCTCCTTATGGAGAAATTGCTGTTTGTCATTTTTTGAGCTTGATAGTTTGATAGCTCACTTAAGAAAGACAGTTGTTCTTAAGACAGCAAAGTATTTTCATTTATTTTATCAATTTGCAGAAAATTTGTCTGGAATCCATAAAGTTGCTTTTTTTTTATAACTAATTCTGACCATATGTTTGCAGACTTAGGAGACTGTGTTAAGTGTTAATATATTTACATGGGATCACAAGACAGAATTTTCAGCTATATGAATCCAGAATGTGCATTAATTATTTATATATTTAAAAAATGGCCAATTATTTATAATAATTTACCACATGTAAATGGAGCAGCTTTCCCCTTTTTCATTTTTTTTCTTTCTCTTTCCTTTTTTTTTTTTTTCTTTTTTTGAAGTAGAATCCATGCCTAGGGTGGAGCTGAACATAGGGTTTGAATGCACAACCTTGAGATGAAGATCTGAGCTGAAATTAAGAGTGAGACACTTAACTGACTGAGCCACCCAGGCATCCCCTCCCCCTTTTTACAATACACAATACTATGAAATGAACTTTATTCCCAGGGCAAGTTCAAGAAAGTATCCCTATTTCTAAGACCAAATTGAAGTACGCTTTATTATCTACCTAGGTTTACTTAGTAGAATTGATCCAGAGTTTGTTTGTGTGGTAGATTTAGCCCCAGTTCTATACCCATTCCTAAATTCACTTTCCATGTCACTTTGTAGCTACATATGTTTCCTTTCCTATTGACTTGGGCTATAATCATATTATTTTGATCAAACAGAATGAGGCAGAATTTAAAGATATATGCCATTTTAAACCCAGTCATTGAAGAAAAAGGCCTTGAGTGTTTCCTCTTGTCTTACTCATTGCGGTTGTTGTTAGAGAAACATGCTCAGGAGGATGAAAAGTCTTTGGAACCAGTCCATGCTTTATTGCCCAGAGTGAATATGTCACATCATCAGCACCCCAGAAGCTTCCCCTTCTGGCTCCTTCCAATTACTACCACCCCCCAACAAGTGGTGGCTTTTGTGAACCATGGGTTACTTTTTACCCTCTTGCCTTGCACATCCCCAGTTGTTTGGCAGAAATCCTGACGGAAAATCAGCAATGTGATTGAAGTTCCCCAAATCTACCAAAAGCTCTTTTGGTTTTGTACTCTTATATTCAAAAAACACTTCATGTAACAGTTTAGTTTTAAAAAACAATTTCTAGAATCAATTTACAGTGTAATTCCTAAGATCTTGGCATTTTTTAGCCTGTTATTCTACCTCCTTCATGACCATATTATAATTAGGAATTAGAATTGTGGCTGTGAATCCTTGTTAGCCATTAGGTAGTTACGACATTCTTCTTTCAGAATGCTTAGCTTACCAAGGCAGGAGAGGATACTTGGACTTTCTATTAAAAGTGGTAGTGTGTTTAAACCAAAAATGGCTTTGGTCATTTATCAATTGGAATTCCCATTTTCTCTTTAACTCTCTATTACTTCATTGTGACCTTGTACAAAGGCATTACATATATTTTATCTACTTTTAAAAATTGCTTTATTTTCTTGGAAAGCAAGCCATATGCAGTTAAAGCATCTCAACAAGAAACACAGACCCAAAGAAAGAAATTCCACACAGCTGTATAGTATAGTGGTTGAAAAAAAATAAGACCTATTTGGATTTAGTACAAGGATATGTTCCATTTAAGCTGCATGAATTTGGGCAAATTATTTTTTAAGCCTCGTACTCCCCCTATGTAATATGTGTGTGTATATGTATAACAGATTCTATCTCATGATTATTGAGAAGGTGGTATATGATGAAAAGACATACATAACCTTAACATAGTGCTTGGTGCATAGTAAACACAAAGAGCTCCTCTATGGTGTTATTGTTATTGGTAATTACTACTACTGTTCTTTGGTATTTCACTGGAAATAGGAAGATCTAAGGAATTTTTCAAGGCCTTATTAAAAACATTCTTCTTCCTATGCTTTAGGCATTGTAGGCTTTAATATCCTATAGATTACTAGTAAGACCTTGAGACACTTTTTCCCTCCAAATCTTTTCATCTTTTAGTTAAATGTATCTGTTTATATGAATTTTTCAAAATAGTCATATTCATTTTCTGTAGCTGCTGTAACAGATTATCATGGACTTAGTGATGTAGCACAACACAGATTTATTATCTTAGAGTTCTGGAGGTCAGGTCAAAAATCAGTCTCAGTGCTGATTACAGTGTCAACAGTGCTGCAATTCTTCCAGCCGCTCTAGGAGAGAATCTTTTCTCCCCTCCTTTCTCAGCCTCTAGAGTTTACCAGTATTCCTTAGCTTCTGGACCTGTGATAATCCAACCTTTTTTCTGTCACCCTAACTCATTATCTGACTCTGACTCCTTTTCCTCCTTATGAGGACCCCTGTGATTATATTGGGCATTCCCAGATAATCTAGGATAATCTTCCTATCTCAAGATCCTTAATTTAATCACATATGTAAAGTGACTTTGTCTAGGTAATGTGACGTGTATTTACAGGAATTTGGGATGAGGACATGGAAATCTTTGGGCGTGTCAGTATTCTGCCTGCCGCAGTCCATCCTCTGGCCCCCAGAGATTATTGTCTGTCCCACATGTAAAATACATTCACCTCATCCCAACATTCTTAAACTCTCAGCCCATTACAGTTTCCAACTGAAAGTTTAAAAATCTCTTCAAAATCCTATCAGCTCAGAAGTTCAAATCTCATTATCTAAACATCTAAATTAGGCATAGGTGAGGTTCTGGGTACAATTTATCTTAAAGCACAAATCCTATCCATCTGTGAAGTTGAATAAACAAGTTATCTGCTCCAAAAGACAGTGGTGGGACAGGCATAAGATAGAAGTTGTAAATATTCTCATCAGAAAGGCAGTAAGTGAAAGGAAAATGGAGTTACTGGTTCCCAGCAATTTTGAAATCCAGCCTTGGAAAATTCATTAGGTTTGAATACCTGGGAAAAATCCTCTTTGATTTGAGGTTCTCCTCTTGTGGACCCATGGCTCTGTCCTTTGAATCATCTTTGCTTTTTGATGAAGGGTAGTACATGTTTGCAGCTGAGTAGTTTCATCAGCCTGATTCCAGCTTATGGTATTTGGGGAGTCCAAGAACCTTCTTTTATTTTGTCCTCTCTGCCCCTAGGTAAGACAGAGCTAACAGGGCTTTTGGTTTTTTAACATTCTCGAGAACTTGTGGATTTTCCATGTATGTCTTGGGGATTCCTTCTATTATCAGTGGGCTCCTCTGTATGTATTTCCTGAATGATCCCATCTCTATATCTGGATTCTGCCTCAATGGCTGAAGGTATCTGTGAGTCACATGCCTAATCTGTTCTAAGATCCTTCCGTGTGTTTGAGTAATATGACTTTTTGATCTTCCCAAGGCAATATCCAGAGGTTCTAGCATATTTTTTTTATTTATTTGACAGAGAGAGAGGTCACGAGTAGGCAGAGAGGCAGGCAGAGAGAGAGGGAGAAACAGGCTCGCCACTGAGCAGAGAGCCCGATGCGGGGCTCGATCCCAGGACCCTGAGATCATGACCTGAGCCGAAGGCAGAGGCTTAAACCGCTGAGCCACCCAGGCGCCCCAGTTCTAGCATATTTTTGGGCAAAGTCCCCTTTGCTATTTAATGTAACATAGTCACAGGAGGGGGCAGGGGAAAGGGTAGAAGGAGAGGTAGAGAGACTCTTAAGCAGGCTCCACACTCAGTACAGAGGCACAGGCGGGGCTGGATCTCACAACCCTGAGATCATGACCTGAGCTGAAATCAAGAGTTGGATGCTTAACTGGCAGAGCCACCCAGGGACCTCAAGAGTTTACTCTTTTAATTCCAGGTACATCTCTAGTAATACACTCCTCCTCCACACACTTATTACGTATATATGCATTTGTGACCAAATAGTGTTACAGTAACTGTTATTCATTAGGGCAATACATGTATTTTGGTTATACCATCTTGGGTCTCTGATCCACTGTAATTTGTTTTTGACACAGTAGAAATGACTTCCTATCTAGCCATTTGTACTTCTAATCTAACTTAAATGGTATATTTCTCATTTCCTCTGGTGTTTGTGTGTGAATTTGCATTATCTGATTTTAAAATATTTTTATAAATTTCATAAGGTACCTGTGATTTATTTAAGTACATTTTAGGCTTTTCAGTTTAAAATGGCATTTTAACATGGCTCAATTTAACTTTCTTTTTGTTTTATCTGGTACTGTGCTCTGTAGAATAAATTCTCATTGATAAACTCACACTTCTATGTTTTGTTTCATATCTGTTTTGATTTATCTAATCTTCATCTAATGTTACTTTCCAAAAGTCTTACTAGGTAACACAAAAATATTGTCAGTGTTCTGAAGCTTCCCATTGGTCTCTTCAAATCAGTCTTATTTTGTATATATCTGACAGGATTTTTTTTTCCTTTTGTATTTTTGTGCTTAAGCATTGGCTATTCTAGGAACTTTGTAAATATTTTTTGAAGTTGTGTTCATTGTTGATGAAATACATTTTTAGCACTCAATTACCTCTTCAGCATCTAATACATTTTCAATCTTTAATGTTATTTTGCAGTTTTAAGTTATTGTTTAGTAGTGAATATTCACTGCAGTGCTTTAGGGAGAGTTGTGGCAATTTTTAAGGAGCACAGTAAAGTTGTATATCATCGATTGTTTTTAAATTATTTTTTAGAAATGTATGTTAATGCTACAAACTTTAAGAACAGCTTCTTAGTTTCATATGCACTGAGTTGAGAAACTGTTTGTCATTTTTACCATTGTAAACACTTTTTACATCTTTTAATGTTCACCCCCTCAAGAATGATATGTTTTTTAAGATTTTATTTTTTGTCAGAGCCGCCTGCGCACACAAGCAGAGGGAGCAATAGGGAGCAGGCAGAGGGAGAAACAGGCCCACCGAGCAAGGAACCAGATATGGGGCTCAATCCCAGGTCCCTGGGATCATGACCCGAGCCAAAGGCAGACACCCAACTGATGGAACCACCCAGGTATCCCATCCCAAGAGTGATAATATCTGATATATTTCATTATCTCTATGATGTGATTTTGAGAAAAAAAGAAAGTATAATAAGGCTCTCTTAATAGGCAGGTATCAAGGTAACCTGTAGTGATAAGAATAAATAATGGCAGGGTAGAAAATAATGGTGATTTTTATTCATGTTTACAGCTCAGAAAACTGAAATTCACAGAGGTTGTATAACTGGGGCAATCAATTATTAAGTAGTCTTGGAATTTGGATACAGCTCTTGCTATGCTTGAAGTCCTAACTCTTTTTAATTACCAGTGACACTTTTATGCTAGACTAGCAATTGGTTTTGAGATGAAAACTGAAATAGGTTACATATTTTATGTATTATATTGAGATAGGGTATCCTAATTGATTGTAAATACAAACAGTTTGGGCACTTGGGTGGCTCAGTTGGTTGGGCAGCTGCCTTCAGCTCAGGTCATGATCCTGGAGTCCTGGGATCGAGTCCCGCATCGGGCTCCCTGCTCAGCAAGGGTCTGCTTCTCCCTCTGACCCTCTCCCCTCTCATGCTCTCTCCCTTTCTCTCTCTCTCTCAAGTAAGTAAATAAAATCTTAAAAAAAAAAAAATACATACTGTTTTCCACACCTCAAATAATTTGCTTATATGCTTAAGTTTCCTCTAATTTCCAGTATTATTACAGAGATTAAGGTTTAAGTGGCAGTCTTTGCCATATTGACAGCAACATATATAATCTTGCCATTTTATACAAATAGTCACTTCATACAATTAAGCGTTTAAAAGTCAGTTGACACCATTTCAAATATTTTATTGGCTTATTTTTATTTACGCCCAGCCTGGCCATTTGTGTTTGCATTAGTCAACTCCATGTTATACAGCTGTCTTGTCCTAAAACAAGTCTTCTCTTTAGTTCAATCATTTCCCTTCCTTTTGTTTATTCATGTTGTTGTCTATTTTCCGTGCTACAACAGTGTCTGTTCTCTATCAAGCTAAGTCTCTCCCTTGTTAGCTAAGGAAATTAATCTTTTGTAACTCACCCTATTGGGAGATGTTCTGCCCTTATTTTAAAATTCTTTATTAATTACTTATAAATATTTATACTACATAGTGTGTACTTTTAAATAGTTTTCTCTGAGAAAAGTTTTCTACTTTGTTTTTAAGTGTGTGTATAACATATTTTTTACTTGTTACCCGGTAAATTTTCATATATATAATTAACTTACCAAAAGTCTAAGTTAATATTTTTATTCTTCGCTCATTGGACACATTAATTCTATTAACTGTACTCCGGTTTGTATGTTGTCATTGTTACATATTTGAGTTAAAGGTTTTTTTTTTATTTTTTAATTAATTAATTAATTTTTTTTAAGATTTTATTTATTTATTTGACAGTGAGAGAGAGAGATCACAATTAGGCAGAGAAGCAGGCAGAGAAAGAGAGAGGGAAGCAGGCTCCCTGCCGAGCAGAGAGCCCGATGTGGGACTCGATCCTAGGACCCTGAGATCATGACCTGAGCTGAAGGCAGCGGCTTAACCCACTGAGCCACCCAGGCGCCCAAAGGTTTTTTTTTTAAAAAAAGCTTTGAGTTACAGCTTAAAAAAAGAAAACACCACAAATTAGTTCTTGCATCTCAGACCTTCTAGCTGGCATCAGATACCTTCTGTTTCAAGTATATTCTTTTTTTTTTTTTTAAAGATTTTATTTATTTATTTGACAGAGCAAGATCACAAATAGACAGAGAGGCAGGCAGAGAGAGCGAGAAGGAAGCAGGCTCCCGCTGAGCAAAGAGCCCGATGTGGGACTCGATCTCAGGACCCTGAGATCATGACCTGAGCCGAAGGCAGCGGCTTAACCCACTGAGCCACCCAGGCGCCCTCAAGTATATTCTTTAGCGCTTTTCTTGTGTGTGTGAGGATTTCTTGGTGTTGATCTAAACTTTTGTTTGCCTTAAAGTGTTCTTGTTTCAACTTCATTCTTAAAATACTAAGTTGATGGTTACATTTTGCCAGCTCATTGAAGATTTCGTTCTCCTATCATCTGGCTTCCATTTTTGTTCCCTCTAGCCATCTGTTTGCATAATTCTCAGTCTCTTCTCTGTATGTGTTTTGTTCTATCGTTTCATTGTGACGAATCTAGGTACAAATTTCTTTCTATTTTCCGTGCTTAGGGGTCATCTGTTATCTTGAATCTGTCAATTTTATTTCATTTCTAGCAAAACATTTTTAGTTTTTATTCCTATATATTGCTGTTGCCCCTTTCATTCTTTGCCTTCAGGCAACTTTGAGTAGATACATTTTTGATCACTTTATTTTATCCTTTATATCTTGTCATCTCCATATTATCTTTGTTTCTCTAAGCAATATTCTAGCTAACTTTTTCAAATCTCTTTTAAAACCTGTTTCTCTTCTCTTTTCTGTCTAAGCTTCTGTGTTAAGTCCTTCCATTGAAATTTTAAATGTCAGCCATGTTTTTATTTAGCCAAAAAGTTATATATGGGTCTCCAGGTCTGTTTGGTCATTCTTTATTGTTTTCTGTCCTCTGTTCATGTTTTCATCTTTCTGTTTTCTTTAATTAGGCATATTAAATATAATTATATGAGGCCTTTTAAGTCTGTTCCTGCTTTCATTATGCTGATTCTCACTTTTGGTGTTTTATTGCTGTGTAGTTAATGATTATTTTTTTTCCTGTGAATTGCGTATTTGCAGTTTTATCTTTGGGAATTCTTTGAGGTTTAAAAATAAAAGTAGGTTTTTCTGAAGTAGATTCAGGTTTTTTTCCCAAAGTGCTGTCATATAGGGTTCTCTGTATTCTAGATTATCATTTTGCACCACCTGGGTAGTATAAATTTTAACTGAAAATATACATGAAGGCAGTTTCATGGTAGCAGATTCTTAGGATGATTTGTGTAGTCATGTAAGTTTTTCATTTTCGTACCATAGCATCTTTATAATACAAATGTAGGAAAGGGATTTAAGAAACAAAGGTTGCTCAGTTGACTCTATTTCATGTGTATGTGTGTGTGTGTGCACATGCGCCAAAGCACATAAACACGTGCTCTACAACGGACTACCCTTTGATGAGACAGCAAAAATACTGGAGATAGTGGTGGAAGAGAAGATTAGACATTAGCTTTAAGCTCTCATACTTTGATTATCTTCATAAAAATCCAAAGGAATCTTTAAAAAAAACAAAACAAAACAAATAACTCCTAGAACTATTAAATGAGTTTAAAGTATTATGGGATAAAAGATCAGCATACCAAAAAAAAAAAAAAAATCAATGTACAAATATCTATCACAATGAAGAACTGGAAACTGAAATTTTAAAAATTGCCATTTACAACATATCCCCCATAAATGAAACAATTTGATGTTAAATACATACAAAACTGAAAGCTAAAAGCTACAAAGTATTGACAAAAGAAATTAGAGAAAACCTAAGTACATGGACAGACCACCTGTGTTCAGGGAGTGAAAGATTCAGCAAAGTGAAGATATTAATTATCCTAGAATTGAAGATCCCTATCAAAGTCCAGCAAGATTCTTTGAAGATATTATCAAGGCAATTCAATTCTAAAATTTATATGGAAAGATAAGGAAGTTGGAATATTTAAAATAGAAATAAAAAGTTGAAAGACTCCCACTATGCAGTTTAGCTGGAGTAATCCGATGTAGTACTGGCAAAAAAATAAACCTATAGATTCATGGAATAGAATAGAGACTCCAGAACTGGAGCAACACAAGTTTGGCTACTGATTTTGACAAAGGTGTAATAGTGACTTTGGTTAGGGAA
The DNA here is from genome assembly GCF_922984935.1 of Meles meles. NCBI lineage: Eukaryota > Metazoa > Chordata > Mammalia > Carnivora > Mustelidae > Meles > Meles meles. The sequence goes on from NC_060077.1 coordinate 60,128,488, forward strand.
AAAATTCTTTGATAGGACACTGAAATCATGATCCATTAAAGAAAAATGATTAGCCTTTATCAGCATAAAAGTTATGTCTGTGCAAGACACTGTAAAAGAGAATGAAAAAAAAAGACTGGGAATAAACATTTGCAAATCACATATCCAACAAAGGAGGTAAACTCAGAGTATATAAAGAAGCTTCAAAATAAAAGAACACCCTAATTTTAAAAAGGAAAAATATTAGAACTAAAATGTAGGAGAGGAAAAATTTCTTCTTCTACCCTTTTGAATTCTCAGCTGGGACCCCTGTAGCAAAGGCTAGATTTACAGCAGAGAAGCATATAAATTTATTTAATATGAGTTTTAAGTAATGCAGGCATCTTTATTAAAAATGAAGACCTGGGATGCCTGGGTGGCTCAGTGAGTTAAACATCTGCTTTCAGCTCAGGTCATGATCCCAGAGTCCTGGCATCAAACCCACATCAGGCTCTCTGTGCAGTGAGGAGCCTGCTTCTCCTTCTCCTGCTCCCCCTGCTTGTGCTCTTTCTGTTAAATAAATAAATAAAATCTTAAAGAAAGGCAAATCTGAAGAAATGGTTAAGCCTGAGCATTTATGCTATGTTTGATGAAGAGTACAAGTCATGGAACACTGTGGTAGGACAAGCATGAACAAAGTGTAGTAAAATGTGGGAAATTTATATCAAAGCCTGTTTTTTCAAATCCACTGTACCTTCATCTTTGGTGGTAAAGATGTTCTTTTCCTCTGGGTATAGGAAAGGCACCTCTCATATAAGAATGTTACAGTCTGCTTCAAGGGAATGTTCAGAAAGTCCTTTCTGCACATTCCGTATTTCAGATTCTTTCAGCTTGAAATACGCAGTATGTCAAGGTGCCATCCAGCCATATTTGGGGGTTAGTGTGTTCTGAACCCTAACACACAAATGGCAAATGTCACCAAAGATAGCATACAAATGGCAAGTAAACACATGAAAAGATGCTCAACAATTTTACTCATTAGGAAATGCAAATTAAAGCCACAATGAAATACCATTTCATATGTATGATGGGTAGAATCTTTAAAAATACAATAGCGTTACTCTGGTCTCTCTTCAGATTGTATAAATCTTTCGCCTTTTACTAAAAATACAGTAGTGTTGTCAGTGATACAGAAGAACTGGATTTCTCTTATTTCTGATGCTATGCAAATGGCATAGCCATGTTAGAAAAGATTTGGCAGTTTCTTATAAACGTAAATTTATTGTATGACTCAGTAGTCCCAGCTCTAGGCATCTATGAGAAGTGAAATGAGAGACATGAAAACTTATCACACAAAATCCTGAATGTAAATGAATTTTAGCCGCCCTACAGTACATCGCCAAAAATCAGAAACAACCCAAATATCTCAGTGAGTGAATGAACATACAAACTGGTAAATCGATTTGATATAATACTACTCTGCAGTAAAAAGGATCAAACCATTGTTATACACAATAACATGGATAAGTCTCAAATGCAGAGTTAATCATATTTTCATGTTCCAAAGTTCAAGGACCCGGAGTTTTACATAACAAATAACATTAATGTACTGAATGAAGTTTTTCCCTGTCCTAGGTAAGTTGTTAGCTTAGATAAATCTTCAGATGAGTATGTAATTACTCAATCCTTTCACTGTAGCAAAGGCAAAAAAAAAAAAAAAAAAAAACCCCAAATGACTCTAATTAGGTATCTCTGGACTTTATATATGAAATGCTTGAATATATAAATATATATGCTCTATGGATATAGTTTATAATAATTATATTAGGCAACTTAAGGCATCGCATTACTATTACTAGTTCTTAATTTTCATGGACCATTTTGAGAATTTACATTTTTAGTAGTATCTTGAATATAGGATTCAAATTAATCTTTAAACATTTTTATGAATTAGGCAGCCATATGTGAACAAGGAATTATGGATTTTAAATTTTACTTAGTCGTCTTATGTAGTCAGGCTGCATCCTTTGGTTTGTTTCAGTTGGGAATCTTAATGTGTCCTCCTTTTATTTTGTGGACCCTGTGAGATAAGGATCAGGCATAGTTTCTACTGATAAAGAACCTAGGATCTGTATAAAGAAATGTTTACTCACCTTTGGTCACAGAAATATTCTCCTATGTTTTCCCCTAAAAGTTTTAAAGCTTTGGCTTCTATGTTTAGAGTTTTTTTGTTTTTTACCTTGAGTTAAAATTATGTATGCTGTGAGGTATGGGTTGAAATAGTTTTTTTCCATATAGCTAGCTATTCATTTGTTTCAACACCATTTGTTGACAGACTTTCCTTTACCCATTGTTGCTATGTCATCTTTGTTAATAATAAACATTTATTCCTAGACTCTGTGACTGACTTCTCACTTTTTATGCCAATACAATCTTGATTACTGTGGCTTTATTGTAAATGTCTAATTGTTCATAATTTGTCCAGATTGTTTTGGCTATTCTAGTTCTTGGCATTTTTATACAAATTTCAGAAATAGGGTGTCAGTTTCTATTTAAAAAAAAAAACTTTCTGGGCGCCTGGGTGGCTCAGTGGGTTAAAGCGTCTGCCTTCGGCTCAGGTCATGATCCCAGGGTTCTGGGATCGAGCCCCGCATCAGGCTCTCTGCTCTGTGGACAGCCTGCTTCCTCCTCTCTCTCTGCTTCCTCCTCTCTCTCTCTGCCTGCCTCTCTGCCTACTTGTGATCTCTGTCTGTCAAATAAATAAATAAAATCTTTAAAAAAAAACAAAAAACTTTCTGGGATTATCATTAGGAGGCTGTTGAACCCATAAATTAGTCAGCAGAAAATGGACATCTTAATAATATTGTGTCTTCCAGTCTCTGAAAATGTTACATCTCTTCATTTAGTTACTTATTTAATTTTTCTCTCCAGTGTTTTAAAGTTTTCAATGTAGAAGTTTTGTGTACTTTTTGTTAAATACATTCCTAAGTACTTCGTTCTTTGACATTATTTTACAGGGAGGTTGTTTAAAATTTCATTTTCCAGTTTGCTGCTAGCATTTACTAACATAATATTTGTCCACTGATCTTGTACACTGAAACATTCCTCAGCTCATTTATCAGTAAGCACAGATTTATTATTGTTCTTATTGATTCCTTGGTGTTTTTCTACTTAAATAATCATGTAATTTGCAAATAGAAACAATTCTTCCTTACCCATCTGTATACCTTTAATTTTTCTCATAATTTATTTTCCTGGCAAGACCTTCAGTACAATGTTGAACATAGCAGACATCCTTGCCTTTTTTTGATCTTGAGGAAAGCATTGAGTCTATCATATTGTATATATCAGCTTTAAGCTTTTCATAGATTTACTTACCAAGTTAAGTTTCCTTCTAGTTTAGTTTTCTGAATATTTTCATTGGGAATGGATGTTGAAACATGTCCAGAGCTTCTTTTGCATCTATTTGAAAGTATCGGACAGTTTTCCTTATTTAGTTAAAATGGTAGGTTTCATCGACTGACTTTTCAAATACTAACCTCTTATTCCTGGGAAATAATTCCTTATCTCATTGTGATGTATTATCTTTTTATATATTGCTGGATTCAATTTACCTAGGCTTTTTATTGCTATTTATAAGATATATTGTTCTACAATTTTCCTTTCTTGAAGTATCTTTTTCAAGTCTTGATATTAGGGTTATGGAGGTCCAGTAAAATGTGTAGGGAAAGTTACTTCATCCTATTTCCCCAAAAAGTTTGTGTAAGATTATCCCATTTATTCCATCACTGACAGAATTCACCAGTGAAGCTTTCTAGCCTGAAGTTGCCTTTGTTAAACTTAATAGCAAATTTGTATTTTCTAATTCATCATTTCAGTTTTTGCCCATTGTGTTTTTCAAGGCATTTCCTTTTTGTCTGTGTTGAATTTTGGGGCGTCATTAGTTCATAATAGTCCATTATTCTTTTGTTTCAGTACTTTGAGGATGTTATTCTACTTTTTTCTGACCTACATTGTTTCTAGTAAGTAAATTATGATTAGTATAATTTTTACTTGCATGTAATAAGTTGTTTTTCTTTCCCTTTTCCAAGTAATTTTATTACAATGTATCTAGGTGTGATTTTCTTTCCAGCATAGGGTTCACTAAGGTTTTTGAATATTTACATTTATATTTTTCAGCTATATGGGAAAATTTCAGCCATCATTTTTTCAAATATGTTTCCTGAATTTTTATTTCACTTTCCTAACCTGAGATTTCATGTATATCATACCTCCTAATATTGTCCCAAAGTTCATTCAATCTGTTTGATTTTAAAATCTTTTTTTCTTTCTGTTTCTTAGATTAGATGATACATACTCAGCCATCTTGAAACTCACCGACTCATCTTTCTGATACTTCCAATTTGCTTTTCAAAGTTCATTTAGTGAAACTTTCATTTCACATTCTGAATTTTTTAATTCTAAAATATCCATTTTGTAATTCTTATAGTTACTCTTTCTCCATGTAGGTTTTCTTAATCTGTTTCTCTATTATAAGTATAGTCTTAATAGATATTTTAAATCTGTGTTGGTTAACTCCAGCATCTGAGTCATTTTAGGGTCAGTCTTCATAGCTTGGCTTTATGGGTCATTGATTGACTTTTGGGGTTACCTTCTTCATATCATGAATGACATATTATAGATAATTTGTATTTTGTTGTCTCCCTTTTTTTTTTTTTAAAGATTTTATTTATTTGTTTGTCAGAGAGAGAGAGAGAGAGAGAGAGAGAGCAAGCACAGGCAGACAGAATGGCAAGCAGAGGCAGAGGGAGAAGCAGGCTCCCTGCCAAGCAAGGAGCCCAATGTGGGACTCGATCCCAGGATGCTGGGATCATGACCTGAGCTGAAGGCAGCCGCTTAACCAACTGAGCCACCCGGGCGTCCCTGTTGTCTCCCTTTTTAAGAGTTTTGAATTTTGTTTTGGTTTGTTTTCCCTGGATTCAAATACCATACTGTCTTTTCCAAGATGGGGCGGTAGCTGAAGTCTTTGCTCAGTTCATTTGGTCCTAGCTGGAGGCTGTGTATGTGTAATTCAAGTGTCAACCCAGAGATTTAAACACAGTTTAATACATAGAATTTTTATACTTCCTTTATCCTTGCTTGAATATTTCTCTTCAGTTTCCCCCAGCCATTATCATCCTTTATTCCCTTCTCTGATGTAACAATAGATAAGACTTTCTCCAAAATGTAGCCATTCTGCTCAGTATTTACTGGAAACTGCACTTTGGTAAAAAGCCATTAAGAACAAGAAGCTCATACCGTGTTCCCTTTTTCCAGTTGGCAACTCGCTTCCCAGTCTTCCTGTTCCTGGTTAACCTCTTGTACTTTGAGTTAGTTTGGTTTTTTTATATCTGGAGTTTTTGTGCTAGAGCTTTATACTGTTATCTGTGAGAGGTTTGGTTCAAAATAAGTTACAAGAAGTGGGATTCCCTTTATTCTCCTTTTGATTTGTGTAACATGTGTATGATATTTTCTCTTATTTTTATATTGGCAATTAGTGTTTTTTCCCTTTTCTGTTAGTTTTGAAAAAGATCCTGTCAATTTTATTAATCCTCAAAAAGTCAGCTTTTGGGATTCCAAATTTTTTTTCATGTCTGTTTTATATTTTCTTCATTTCTGCTTTTATAATGTATTCTTTCCTTCCACTTACTTTGGGCTTAATTTGCTAATCATTTTCTGTCATCTTAAGAAAACTGAGATCATTGTTTTAAGCCTGTCTTCATTTTTAACATAGCATTTAAAGATGTAAATATCCATTTAAGCTCTGATTCAGATTCATTCCACAAATTGTGAAATACTGTATTTGCGTTGTCATTCAGTTTAAAATATTTTTGAATTTTTTGAAATTTCTTTTTTGACACATGAGCTATTTAAAAGTATATAGCTATTGATTTCTAATTTAATTCCTTTATGCTGAAAGAACATACTCTGTATAATTTTACCCTTTGAAATTTAATAATAGTTGTATTACAACCCAGTATGTGGTATATCTTGATGAACATTCTATGTACACTTGAAAAAATTTTTACAATTTTGAGGGTAATATTTTCTAAATTTAAATATTAATTGGATCAAGGTGCTTGATGCTATCATTTAAAATAGTGTTACTAAGTATATTTGCCTTTATTGTTATATATATGTGGATAATGTGTTTACCCTTTTATTATTATGAAGTTTTCCTCCATATCTGTGATAATACTTCTTCTCTCAAAGTCTATTTTATTTTATGTTAATATGGTCACAAGAACTCTCCGATGTTTACTGTTTCTGTGATATGTCTCATTCTATTCTTTATATTTACAACCTGTTACTTTTATTTCCAGTGCATCTCTTATATATAGCATATAGTTGGGTATTTTTTTAATTCAATCTGACACTATCTGTGTTTTAATCATGAGTGCTTTAGTCTTTTATATTTATTTAATTATTGATATGGTTTAATTTAGGTCTTCCATTGTGCTCTTTGTTTACTGTTTGTCATATTTGTCTTTTATCTCTGAGACTCATTTCCTGCCTTATTTTGTCTTAGTTGAATATTCAGTGTATTATATTGATTCCTCTACTGGAATTTTAGCTCTACCACTTTACTGTTTGGTTGTTGCTGTAGGAATTACCATATGCACTTTAAATTACCAAAGTCTACTTAGAGTTAATATTGTATTCCTTCTTGTTAAAAGAACCTTGTAGAAGTGGAATAGCATTCACCCGGTACTCTGTGAACCTTAATTTGTTTACCTTTTGTAGATTATAAGAAGTTTTGGTCTTTGTTCAGACATGATGAGTTATTTGGAACCAACTTGCATCTTTTGAATCTTGCTTTTAAATTTAGTAGAATGTGTCCGTATCAACTTTTATTCTAGTAAGTTAGCCCCATTATTAAGATGTGTTATATAGTGTCTCTACTCTGATAGGAATGCTATTTTCATCCATGTGCAAGCTCTGCCTTCTATTGGCCAGTGGTTCTTTCACTGACTTCGTGGTGTAGCAGATTGGTACTCAGACAAAGACTGCTTCCCTCAGTAGATGCCCAGAACATTCACTCTTTGCAGCACTTTCCTGTGTGGTACTGGCTTTGAAAAGACTAGCATCCATGGCATATCCAGTGGCATATATATATATATATATATATATATATATATATATAGTCAGTCTATATCTGCGTAACTCAGCAAGCCTACCAGGTTCTGCTTGGATTGCTTCTCACTGTGCTATAGCCTAGCAACTTCCTTGACCAGTAAGCTGCATTGATTGTATGGCTTACCTAACTTTTTGTTATCTTTTCTCTGATAGCATAATGTTTTGTCCTTATCCTGCATCTGAACACAGTCGTTTCATATGTTTTGTCCATTTTTCTAATGATGAATGATAGGAGGGCAATTTTTGTCCTAATTCATCCCTTATGGTGGAAGAGCAGAAGCTTTTGAAAAGACAAGTTTTTATGATCATGATTAAAAGAGGGTTTTTTGGTGGTTCCGGTTGACTAAAATTCTAGGCATAGTTTTACCTTAGATCATCTGTGTTCTTAAGTTTAACAGATATCCAACTTACAAGTTTAGTATGACTTAACCCGGTCCATTCTTATCAGTATCAGAATCTTCCAAGATTCGTATAAATTACTGGATTTCGACAAGCTCCTACTTATGGCTGCATTATTATTCTAGGAACCCACTCCTAGTACTCATTTCCCTTATTCACATTTTTGTCAAAGTTCTTGTTACTTCACAAGTGGTTTGGAAATTTTTGAAAATATTTTTTTTTTACAATGACAACTTCTATCTTTTAGTCGTAGCACTTTTTTTTTAAGATTACATAGATATCACCAAAATAGGGATAACATTTAACACCATTATGAGGTTTTTCTGAGTATTAACACCATTGTCTTTGTTTGCTATGTCTTGAATATTTTAAGAAATAGAATAGTACTACCTAAGAGCAGTACTTAGAAGTTTTTAAGACTGAATATCACATAGAAAAGAAGAAAAGTTTCAGGTTGATAACCTCAGCTTTCACCTTGAGAAAGTAGAAAAAGAAAAAACCAATGAAACTTGGTGTTCAGGACAAAGAGTATAGTAAAGATCAGGGAGGAAATCAGTGAAACAGAAAACAGAAAACAAAAGAGAGAAATTCACAAAGCCAATATGGTTCTTTGAAAAGATAATAAAATTGATAAAACTCTAGTCACACTGATGATCAGGCAAAAAAAAAGGGAAGACAAATTACCAAGTCAGGAATGAGGTCTTATTTCTACAGATTCTGTAGATGTTAGAAGAAAAATAAAACAACGTTATGCATTATAAATTTGACAACTTAAATGAAAGGGAGAGAGTTCTTGAAGGACAGACCACCAAAGCTCACTCAGGAAGAAATAGATACTTGAATAGCCCTATATATATATTTTTTTAAATTGAATTTGTAGTTAAAAGGTGTTATACAACATCCTACCAGAAGTCCTATTAATGCAGTAAGACAAAAATAATAAAATAAAAGAGAAAATTGAAGGTATATATCAGGAGAGAAGAAATTAAGCTATCTTTGTTCACAGCTGACATGGCTGTCTCTGTAGAAAATCCTAAAGAATAACCAAAAAAACTCCTGGAACCTAGTAAGTAGTTCTGTCAAGGTTGCAGGATACCAGGTTAATACACAAAAGTCAGTTGCTTTCCTGTATACTAGCAATGAGTAATTGATTTGAAATTAAAGACAGCATCATTTACATTCCCAGAAAGAGAGGGAGAGAAAAGGTGGGAGAGAAGAGGGGGAGATACAGAACTAGGTGTAAGTCTGACAAAATATGTACAAGATCTATATGAGGAAAACTACAAAACTCATAGGAATGAAATCAAAGAAGACCTAAATAAAAGGAGAAAGAGTCTGTGTTTATGGATATGAAGACTTAATATTTTGAATTTCTCAGTTCTCAATTCGATCTGTTGATTCAATGCAATCCCAGTCAGAACCCCAACAAGTTACTTTGTGATTATTGGTAAACTGATTCTAAACTAAGGTTTATATGAAAAGGCAAAAGAACCAGAATAGCCAACACACTATTGAAGAAGAAGAACAAAGTAGGAGGAATGATGCTGCCCAACTTCAAGACTTACTATAAAGTTATGGTAATGAAGACAGTGTGGTATTGGCAAAAAGATAAATAGATCAATAAAACTTAATTAGAAAGCCCAGAAACAGGCCTACACAATTATAGTGCACTGACCTTCGAGAAAGGAACAAATATAATTTAATGGAGAAAGGATAGTCTTTTCAACAAATGGTGCTGGAATAACTGGACAGCCACATGTAAAGAAATGAATCTAGACACAGACCTTACACCTTTCATAAAAATTAATTGCAGATGGATCATAGGCCTAAATATAAGAGGCAAAACTATAAAACTTCTGCAAGATAGGAGGAATTCTAGGTGACCTTTTGTTTGGTAGTAAGTTTTGAGATAGAACACCAAAAGCACAATCCATGAAAGAAAAACTATTAAGTAGGATTTTATTAAAATTGAAAACTTCTCTATGAAAAACAGTTAAGAGAGTGAAGAGAGAACCATAGACTGGGAGGAAATCTTTGGAAAATGCATTCTCTGGTAAGGGACTTATATCCAGAATATACAAAGAACTCTTAAAACTCAATAATAAGAAAAGTAACAACCCAGTGTTGTTGTTGTTTTTTTTTTTTAATAAGCAAAAGATATGACAGACACCTCACCAAAGAAGAAAGTACTGATGACAAATAAGCATATGAAAAGGCACTCAGTATAAAATGTCACTAGGGAACCGCAGGTTGAAACAGCAATGAGATACTACTATATACCTAATAGAGTGACTAAAATCAAAACACTGCCAAACCCCCTGTGCATATGGGGATGCAGAGCAGCAAGAACTCTTTTGCTGGTAGGAATGCAAAATGGCGCGACCACTTTGGAAGACGGTTTAGCAGTTTCTTACAAAGCTACACCGTCCTAAAATATGATTCAACAGTCCTACCCCCTGCTGTTTATCCAAATCAATTGAAAACATATCTACACAAAAGCCTGCACACAACACAAATGTTTATAACATCTTTATTCGTCATTGCCACGACTTGAGAGCAATGAAGATTCCTTCAATAGGTGTGCGGATAAACAAATTGTCATGCATCCAGACTATTTATTTATTTATTTATTTACTATTTACTGAGCTATCAGGCCTCAGGAAGACATTGAGGAACTGTAAATAAATATTTCTAAGTGAGAAAGCCACTCTGAAAAGGCTGTACGTGTATGATTCCAAGTATATGAGTTCTGGGACAGATAAAACAATAGAGACAGCAAAAAGCCAGAGACTTGGAGTGAGGGAAGGAGTGGAGGGTGAATAGGGCTGTACAGGGAATCTTAGGGCAGGGCATCAGTTCTGTATGTTATTATATTGGTGGGTACATGGCAGTACGCATTTGTCAAATTCCATGGAACTGAACAACGCACAGAGTGAACCCTAATATAAACCATCAGCCTTAGTAATAATGTATCCAGATTCATTCGTTAGTTGTAAAAAATGTACCACACTAATCCATGCTATTAATAATGGGGAAAGTGTTGGGGGGCAGTGCTATACAGGAGCTCTCTGTGCTTTTTGCTCAAATTTTCTATAAACCTAAAATTGCTCTCAAAAATAGAGTCTGTCAATTAAGAGGCAAACAAAAGACTTTCCACAGAAAATTTCAAGCCCAGATGGCTCCACTGGTAAATGATGCCAAGTATTTAAGTAAAAAATACTACTAGACTCCACTGATGGGCCCCAGTGTCACACTGAGTGGGGGCTCCCCAGGACCACCTCCAGGGATAGTGACTTACTAGGAAGATCCTCAGGACTCTGAAATCATTTTATTGATAGCTACATTTTTTAAAAACAGCAAAAAGGTACACAACAAAATCAACAAAGGAAAAGGTTCATTAGGCAAAGTATGGAAAAAACAGGTACAAACTCCCAAAAGTCGTCACCCAGTGGTATCCCACAGGGTATACTTAATTCTGCCCACAGTGAATTACACCAATATATATAAGTATTGTTTAACAGAGAAACTTTCTTGAGCCTAATAATGTAGTGTTTTCACTGGGGATCAGTCACAATGCCTGCATGACCAACTATAGTTACCCAACAGCAGGTATTCACCATAAATCACCTTATTTGCACAAACTATCTAGACACAAAGACAAATTGGTAAGTGTGGTTCAAATGAGCAAAACAATTTTTATCAGAACATTCTAAGCATTCAGTTCTCAAGAGCCAGTTCTCAAGGGCCAGTTACAAAAGCAGGCCCTTCTAGAAATTTGGGAGATGTAAGTCAATCAGATCTCTTTTGCACACAGTCCTACACAAACTATTTCCAAAAACTGAAAAAGAGCAGATAACTCATTACCTGCATTATCCTGATAGGAAAACCTGACAAAGATTATACAAGAAAAATAAATTACAATTCAGTATCCCTTGTTAAACATAAATGCAGTAATTCTCAACATAATATTTGCAAAGCAAGTCCAACAATATAAAAATCATCATATAATCATGACCAAAATTTTTCTAAAATGCGAGATTTGTTTAACGTTTCAAAAAATCAGTGTAATTTCACCATATTAACTAAAACTAAAAAACTAAAAAACTATATGATTTTCTCAACAGATAGAGGGAAAAAATGAGAAAGTCTAGTATCTCTCGTATAATTTTCTCTGCCAACTAGAAATAGAATTTCATCAACCTGTCTTAGGGCATTTACAAAAAATTTATCCTCATGCTTAAATGGGAAGATTATACTTTTCCATTTAAGTTTGAGGCAAGACTGGAAGTTGGAAGTAGAAGTCCAAATTATTTTAAGCTGATTTATGATTCTTTCCTTTCACATATGTATAGAACTTTAATAATAGTTCAGTGCAACAAATACTTTTTTGTGTATGTGTGGGGGAGTCTTTTATTACCGGTATGTTTTTTTTTCTTTTGTCATTTATCTTATTTAATTTCGAAACTATAAAATGGCCATTGCAAAAATTGTTAGGTTGTTTAGTTTGATTTAAGAGGAAAGGTAGTGCGTGATTAAAATTGTGATAGGTGATGTTAGTTTTGAATAAAAGTGAACCCTATGTAACATCTATTGTACTTGGTTTCAAAATGCTTAAAACCTTTTTTTTCCTTGTAGGTGTTGGTCCCCTGAAGAGGCAGGGACTCAGGACAAGGCTCAGGTAGTTTCTTGGATAAGTTAAATAAGATTTTTCATTTTGACTTGCATATAGGTCTTTCAGAATATGAAAAGTGAAAAGTCACAGTTGTATGAATGTTATTGGCAGAAGTTGAGGAATAATATTAATTGATAATATCTCTCTTGTTTATTTTGTAGACACATATTTTCAAACATTTTTGGGTTCCAGCTATAGACCAGGCATTGTCTTATACACTGTATGGGGGAAACAAACTAGGTATTTGTAATGAAGAATGCTAAGTCTGTGACAGAGAAACTTTCAGGGTAAGATTTCAGAGCACAGCGGAGAGGCTAACTCTAGTGATCAAGAAGGACTTCCCAGGGAAGTTTCTCTAGCTCTAAATCTTAAACCACAAAAGAATTAATCAAGTAGAGAAGGCAAACGAGGGAATGCCAGACAGAAAGAAAAGCATATGAAAAAAACATGAAGATATACATAAGTATGGCATTGTTCAGAGAACCATCTAGATAGATACTTCCAGGGGAGTACCCCTCACAGAGTTTTGTGGTTGTCTGTTCTAATAAGTAATAAATTCCTTATAACAAAATTGTGATTTACTCTCTGTGAATCAGTGGCTTGCACAACATTTAATATACAACAGGGACTTAGTTTTGAAAGAATGACCACAGGATGATAAAGGATACTGTGTGTGTGTGTGTGTAAGCTCTTGTGGGAGTTGATGGGGGCAAAGACTTTAAACAGTGATTGAGTTCAGACTTAAAAGATGAACAAAAAATTACCATGCCAGTGAGTAAGGGGTTAAAAAAAAAAAAAAAGGAACATTCTGGGGAGGGGGACATATCCACATATCCCAAGATATAAAGAGCATAGAGCTGCACTGTTTAATATGGTAACAACTAGCTACACCTGACAATTTAAATCTAAATTAACTAGAATTTAAAAAAAACTTTAGTACCCTAGTCACACTGCCATATTTTAAGTTCCCAATTACCCACCTATGACTGGTACTATATAGAATGGACATAGAACATTTACATCATCACAGAAGGTTCTGCTGGACAACACTGTCATAATGTGGTTAGGAAATTTCAGGAATTTGATTTACTGGAAGTGTAGGTTGCAATGGCATGATGGAAGTTACAAAGGCAAGGTGGAAGGAAATGAGGCAACAAGAGTAAGCTTAATCCAAATCACAGAGTGTTTTGAATGGCAAAATGGGTTGGACTCACCCTGTGAGGTCTCAGCTGGGTGGGGGTGAGGAGTATTTGGTTTTAATTAGTGAAGATAGGGGCTGGTGAATTGATCTAAATGGTGTTTTTGAAGATCAGTAGTCCAGATGAGAAAGATGCTGAAGACTGAACTAAATCAGAGGTAGTAAGGATAGAAAGGAGGCCAACTTGATAGCTATTTAGCGATAGAATAGGCCTGAGGATTTGTTGTGGGAGCTAACAGCATCTGGATGACTCTCATTTCTGGATTGGTCATATAAATAGATGGTGTAGGACATAAATGGGGGAAAGCAGGTTTTAAGAAGAGAAAAAGGTTATGACTGATTTTGGCCACATTATCTTTAAAGATAAGTTCAATTTAAGAGTCTGGAGTTGAGAATAAAATTCAGGACCAGATATGTGCTTCTGGAAATCACCAGGGTGTAATTGGCTTGTGAAGCTTGGAAGTTTGGATGAGGTTGCCAAGGAAAAACAGGGAGCATGAAGAAAGGACAGCCACAGACAGACCCTAACACTTATTAAATTTGGAAAGATAGGGCCTTAGCAGGAAAAGGAGAAGGACTAGCTAGATGAAAAGGAATAGTATTCATAAAGAGTTGTGCCCAAAAAACTGAAGGGAGATAGTACTTCAAGAGAGTTACTGATCCTGAGAAGTCATGTAAGAAAACCGAAAAGTATATATTGGATTTGTTGAATAGGAAGTCATTGGGAACCTTTAGGAACTGCAGTTTGCTGAACTACCAAGTGAATTCAACCTTCATTTGTGGTGAATTTGTAAAGGGTCCTCGGGCGTCCCAGAACTGATATGGCCTTCAGTCATGTAAGTTACCTTGCTCTATTTGTAAAGTGATAGCACACATAGTGTTTCTTATTATAAAGATCAAGTGAGAGAATAAGAGAAAAGTGTTTTTTTAATTTTAAAATTTTTCTTCAAATTTACAGATTTATGATTACTTTTAGGTGAAATCTAAATTTAAGTTAAGCAAATCGGATGGAGTATTTTAGGTAAAGACAGAAGACACAAAGCTGTGCCTTGGTGTAGAATATTGGGATTCTGGAGGACACATTGGATTTGTATGAGTAGTGGAGGGATGAGCCAAGAAAGGGAGGGGCGGGGCTGGCTGAGTGAGGAAAAGATACAGCAATACCATGTTTTACAGGGCACTGGTTGAATACGTTCTTCCTGGGCAGATCTGGAATACATTAAATAAATTTGGAGCCTTTTGTGTACTGCACAAATAGATCACTATTCCTTAGATGTGTTCAAGCTAATGAGGTGAGCTACTCACTCAAGGGGTTCAATTTCATGGGAGCTGATTGGATGAGGAAGAGGTTATCTGGGAAAAGAGAAATTTTTTATAACCTAACCCAGAATAATTGGAAAGTCTTTTAACCTATCTGGTTATCATGCCTTCCATGGCCTTTAGAGATGTAATTTCTTTTTTTTTTTTTTTTTTAAAGATTTTATTTATTTATTTGACAGAGAGAGATCACAAGTAGTCAGAGAGGCAGGCAGAGAGGGAGAAGCAGGCTCCCTGCTGAGTAGAGAGCCAGATGTGGGGCTCGATCCCAGGACCCTGAGGCTGAGACCATGACCTGGGCTGAAGGCAGAGGCTTAACCCACTGAGCCACCCAGGCACCCCTAGAGATGTAATTTCTAATGGCAGATGGCAGCACCAGACATTTTTGTGTTACTAATAGGGAGAGAGAACACTAATTTCACCCATTTTGTTTTCTTCCTTCCATCCTACTCATTCTCCACCTCAGAGAGAAGAAGAGAGGGAAGAAGGAAAGGAGGTAGGGAGTGCGAGAGAAAGAGACACTTCTGTTGCACATGTGAAGACCAGTTCCTATCCCACTTTCCTCCATTCACGGCATACCTTGCGTGAACTTTTCCTCTTTCCTAAGCTTAATTTTACACAGATCCATTGGAAACCATTGTTTATGATTTAAATTTCTTTCTTTTCACTAGAGTCTGCCTTTGTTTGTCGGTAGAGTCTTGTTTGTTGGTTTTGTGATAGTGAAATCTCATCAAAAAAACATTTACTTTACATGACCTTTTTATTATGCCCACCTCATTTGAAACAATAGCTTCAATATAAAGTAGTCAAATTGGGGAAGAGAGACAACTCTTTCTCATAGAAGAATTTCAAATAATAAACATAGTCATCTTTTCAGAAGATGGAGTCTAACTCTCAACCTGCTCCTGAGAGTGGGCTAATGTAGTGACTTAGAGTCACTAAAGGGGAGAGTCTGGAAAGGGGAAAAACAATAACTTCACAGTGCAGAAACCTGGCAAACACCACCTTCACCCAAGTGATCAGGGTCCACATCACCAGGGTCTCATGGCTATCACGTGCCCCTGTCATGATGAGATGACAGCGGCACCTCATTGTATTCTCTTCAAAAACCCGTAACCCCGTTCCAGCCCTGAGGAAAACACCAGGCAAGCTTAAATGCAGAAACATTCTACAAAAATACCGGACAGTATTCCTCAAAATTGACTAAAGTCATGAAAAACAAGGAAAGACTGAGAAACTGCCACAGGCCAAAGAAGACTGGCATGTCAGCTTAATGTGCTGCCAACTGGATTATGGAAGAGAAAAAGGACAGTAAAGGAAAACTGGTGAAATCTGAACCAAGTCTGGAGTTTAGTTAGTAGCAATACAACAATGTTGGCTTCTTGGGTGTGACAAACGGACCGCGGTGATGTAAAGTATTAACAATAGGGAAAGCCGGGTGAGAGGGATATGGGAACTCTCTGCTGTATCTTTGCAACTTTTCTGTAAATCTAAAGTTATTCTAAAGTAAAAAACTTATTAGGAATAAATTAATTAATCATAACACTGACAAAACTGTTGCCTAGAGAGTGCCTGCTGTGAGCAGAGACCATTTAGAAATAGTAATAGCTTTTTCTGTGATGTGATTATGTTCACCGTGCTTTAAAGGAAAGAAGGGAGAGAAGTGGTTCTCAATGGGAGTGTCCTTGTAAGAACAAGGAAGTGTAATTCAACACAAAATATATTCACATAATACAGTTAAAGTCTAGATGTTTTGATGCTTTGAAGTGTTTATCTAATTTGGAAAGAAGTGTAAAAACTATGCTAACATTCACTGTCAACCCCAGTAGTCATCGAGGAAGTTTCTGTCCCTCCTTAAATCAGTGTACTTTCTCTTTAGGAGCACAGACTGGGCTAGGGTGTGTATGGTGGTGGTGGCGGCACGTTGTTTATTATTGTTTGTGGTACCCTAATGGGGTGGAAATGAAGGTCTTGACCAAAAGGTGGGGTATAGTGATTAAGAGTATGGATGCTGGTGCCACACTACTGGGATTTGAACCGTTGCTCCATAGATTCTGTGTGACCCTAAGCAATACACTTAACCTCTTTGTATCTCAGCTTCTTCATCCATAAAGTAAAATGTTAATTGTACTTCCTAGGGTTTTTGTGACACTTAGAACAGTGACTGACATGGGAAAAAAGTGCTCAGTATGTGTTACTTATGCCTGTTTTTATTTGTTATTATCAAGTGACACATGTGGAATGGTGACTATTGTGATATGCTATTGTTTCAGTACTGTGAGCAGTGTTTTTGTTTTTTTTCCTTCTACAGGATTTTCTCTTTGGCTTTGGTTTTCAGCAGTTTAACTATGGTATGTCTTGGGGCGTGTGTGTGTGTGTGTGTGTGTGTGTGTGTGTGTGTGTCCTGCTTGGAGTTCTTTGAACCTCTTTGGCCTGTGGTTTGTGTGTTTCATTAATTTGCAAAGTTCTTGACCATTCATTTTCTTTTTTTTTTTTTTTAATTTTTTTATTTGTTTATTTACAGCATAACAGTGTTCACTGTTTTGGCATCACACCCAGTGCTCCATGCAGTACGTGCCCTCGCCACTACCCACCACCTGGTTCCCCAACCTCCCACCCCGCCCCCCCCCCCCCCCCCCGCCGCCCCTTCAGAACCCTCTGGTTGTTTCTCAGAGTCCATAGTCTCTCATGGTTCATCTCCCCTTCCAGTTTCCCTCAACTCCCTCTCCTCTCCATCCCCCCATGTCCTCCGTGTTATTTGTTATGCTCCACAAATAAGTGAAACCATATGATACTTGACTCTCTCTGCTTGACTTATTTCGCTCAGCATAATCTCTTCCAGTCCCGTCCATGTTGCTACAAAAGTTGGGTATTCATCCTTTCTGATGGAGGCATAATACTCCATCGTGTATATGGACCACATCTTCCTTATCCATTCATCCGTTGATGGGCATCTTGGTTCTTTCCACAGTTTGGCGACCGTAGCCATTGCTGCAATAAACATTGGGGTACAGATGGCCCTTCTTTTCACTACATCTGTATCTTTGGGGTAAATACCCAGCAGTGCAATTGCAGGGTCATAGGGAAGCTCTATTCTTAATTTCTTCAGGAGTCTCCACACTGTTCTCCAAAGTGGCTGCACTAACTTACATTCCCACCAACAGTGTAAGAGGGTTCCCCTTTCTCCACATCCTCTCCAACACACGTTGTTTCCTGTCTTGCTAATTTTGGCCATTCTAACTGGTGTCAGGTGGTATCTCAATGTGGTTTTAATTTGAATCTCCCTGATGGCTAGTGAGATTTTATTTATTTATTTGACAGACAGAGATCACAAGTAGGCAGAGAGGCAGGCAGAGAGAGAGGAGGAAGCAGGCTCCCTGCTGAGCAGAGAGCCTGATGTGGGGCTTGATCCCAGGACCCTGGGATCATGACCTGAGCTGAAGGCAGAGGCTTTAACCCACTGAGCCACCCAGGCGCCCCTTGCCCATTCATTTTCTCTCCAGATATTGCTTCTTCCTCCCTTCTCTTCTCTCTCTCTACGATTCTGATTATACATGTTTGATATGATACCACAGATCTGGGATGCTCTGTTCTTTTTATCTTCTTTGTGTTTCATTTTGGATCATTTCTGCTCCCTTATTTTCAAGTTGATTGTTTCCTATGCTGTATCCAGTCTGCTGATAAGGCCATCAAAAGGAATTCTTTATTTTACTTCCTATTTAATAGCTGACATTTTGTGTTGAAGAACAGTAGAGGCAGAGGCAAATAGTATTTATACTCTGAAATGGGGATCTGTGTGTCAGGCAGGCGGTTAATGTGCACTTTGAGTCATTCTAGTCAGTAGTTGAGTTGGATGTGGGTTTTATTGTTACTGTAGTTATCTTCACTGTACCAGACTCTTAACAGTCTCTTGTGGTGGGCTTCTCCTACCTTCTACTTAGTGTGGGTTCTAGAGAACTGGCAGGTTTTTCTCAGTGTCCCTACTCCAGGAATGTTTTCTGACCTCCTTTCTCATAGAAGCTTCTAGCTTTTACTTTTCATGACAGAAAGTTCCAAGAAGTGAGCAGCTTTTACCACTTAAGCCCCTGTTAAAGATCTAGTAAGTGAGTGTGTACCCTTCTTACGTCTGGTGCTCCCAAGAATTTGTAAACTGTCACACTAGCCCACACACAGCCTTTGATAATGTGTTAACATTTTCTGGTGTTTTCTTCTTCTCTGACTTTTATGATGACCATTGCTTCCTTTGGGTTATGTGTCCTTTGTATCCTTAGAGAGGCTTGTCACCTTTTGGAATTCAGTTCACCTGATTGTCTTGTGACCTGCACTCTGATGGGCCCAAAACAGTTATATCCTACAGATTGTCTGGCTCTTTCGTTAGTGTGGAAGCAGCATTCTGTAGAGACTTTCTACAATCTAAGCTGGGTGGACCTCCCTTTTAATCATGATATATCTTTTACACATAAGCTAAATAGGTCTAAGACAAAAATAATTCACCTCTAGAACTGCCTTTTTAAATTTTGAATCTAGCAGTATTAGTTTAAAAATAACTTAGGGTGCTTGGGTGGCTCAGTTGGTTAAGTGTCTGCCTTTGGCTCAGGTCATGATCCCGGGTCCTGGGGCTGAGTCCCTCATCAGGCTCCCGGCTCAGCGGGGAGTCTGCTTCACCCCCTACCCCACCCCCCACCTATGCTCGCTCTTTCTCTCTCTCTCTCTTCCAAAAATAAATAACTAAAAAATAATTTAAAGTAATAGTAGTTTTAAAAATAATGTAAACTAGTAGTTTTAAAAATAATTTAAAAATAATAGTAGAAGTGCTGAAATGAGTGGATAAGAGTATATTTTTTAATTAGTGTTTGCATACCACAGAGATATGGTACAAAGTGTGCTGTGTAATGGAGTTAGTTGTGCATCAAGATGCTTTGATTCTGTAGTGTTAGAAAAATGGGCCTCCTGCCATGCTCTGTACTTAGTTATAGACTGTACTTTATAATTAGTGTTCTACTTTTGGATTAAATCAGATCAAAGCAATGGCGACTCATTTTTGCCTTAATTCTTTTTCTATTTTAAATACAGGATGATAACATGCTACTCAAAATGAATCTGAATATTATGGTATAGCTATAACAGTTGCACATAATTCCATAGCAACTCACAATAATTATGTTAAAGTAGAAAAAGCAATGTCCAGGCATAGGGCCCTACACTTTGCCACAGTTACCAATGTTTGTGACATAATAATGTCTTTATCTTTATGCCATTTAGTATATTTCTCCACTGGTTGCCTATATCCCCAAATTAGGGCAATCACTGAGACTGGTGCCATGGACTTCTCTTCCAATAATTAGAATCAATTTGTGGTTTAGCAAACCCCATATAAGTCCAGTGAAAAAGCAAAAGAAGAAAAAGCAAATGGGCAAAATCTCTGAACAGTATAGAAGTCTTTGGGTAGGACTTGGATTTACAAAGACAGTTCAAGCCATCCTGACCTTTTTCTTTCCAAATAGTGAGAGGATTTCTGGTTCTAGTGGCCTCACTCTTGAGGTCACTTTGCCCTATCACATATTTGAAGATTTGTTCTTCTCTTTTAGAATTGTGAAATATACTAATTTATTTTCCAGATTTTATTTTAAACCAGAAACAGAGTCAGTAATTTGCTATTTTGTGATGTTTTTGCTGTTCTTTGCTATAGGGAATATGTGCTGCAATGTAAATTTTTAAAAATTACCAAGATAACTTAGCTATTTTATTTTCTTAGATGTTCCTTTGTTTTAACATCTAACATTTTATTTATGCTTTCATATATTCTCCATAAGAATGTTTTTTGCCCCGTAGAATTCCACCTTGCATATTATATTACACAGAAAGTATGATGTATAATTTAACAAAATCAGTTATAAAAGATTTAAACCATATGCACTTAAATATAATGGCCTTTTTCTTACTTTCCATCTGTGATCCAACCTCCTCTTATCAGTTTATTTTACATCTTCAAGGGAGCATAAAGGAAAAATGTATAATATGAACAAAGGAAGTAAGTTTTTATTGAAAGTAAGCTTGTGATGATGCTCTTATTTTTATGACACAGACCACCTCAGTGACCATGAACATTTGCAATGATCAATCCTTTGATTTGCATTAGAAGTTTGATATTTTGTTTAAGTTTTTCTATAACTGACATTTACTATAATTACCTAAAGCCCTAAAAGAGAGATAAAATTCAGCAGTAGATGGGGGCAAGTCGCTCCATAGCACATTCTAAGGTAAGAAACAAACAACTGAGATTCTCCAAATTATGTGCTTTTTGCTTGCAGAATCAGAAGATGAAACCTTGCTGTGAGATTGGAACTGGTTTCAAATTCCACTTTTTAATCAGCATATAAAAATTATGAATGTGGAGCACCTGAGTAGCTCAGTCAAGCGTCTGACTCTTGATTTCTGCTCAGGTCATGATCTCAGTCATGAGATTGAGCCCCACATTGGGCTCAGTGATGGGCATGGAGCCTCTTAGAGATTCTTTCTCCCTCTACCTTTGTCCCTCCCCTCTCCCCATCTCTTAAAAAAAAAAAAAGGTGAATGTATATTCACACTTGAATTCTCAGCACCTGGTATATATATTTATGTCTGCACTAGGTGTTTTTAATGCCTTTTTTAAATAGATCTTCTTACCTGCAGAAGGACAGCCTTCTAAACTTCAATAGTAGAGCATCAGGAACTCAAGTCAACAATTGAGGGCACAAGAATAAGAAAGAAAAAGTGGGATGTCTTTAGTTTGGCCTATTTTGTTATTTTCTGGAGTGGAGCTGAGGTGAAAGGATAAATTCCGTCTTTTTTCCTTTTTTCCAACTTCTGCAAGATTTTAAAATTTCTGTTTCAGTCATATTGGTTTACTATAGCTTTTGATTAGAGTCCCATCATTACCACTCTGTGCCACTGATAGTCCTGTTTCTGCTCACAAATAAAGGATCGTTTTATTGCCATGATGATTAATGATATTGAACACCATTTCACATATCTGTTGGCCATTAGTATGTCTTTTTTGGAAAAAGATGGTCCTTTGCACATTTTTTAAAAATTGGATTGTTTGTAGGTTTTTTTTGTTTGGTTTGGTTTTTTTGTTTTTGCTATTGAGTTGTGTGAGTTTGTTGTATATTTTGGATATTGACCCTTGATGGGACATGTAGTTTGCAAATATTTTTAGTTTTTTATTTCTCTTAATGATAATTTCATGTTGGTGTTTAGAAACATGACTGATTTTCATTTAAAAATTTATTTATTTATTTATTTTTTCAGCGTAACAGTATTCATTGTTTTTGCACAACACCCAGTGCTCCATGCAATACGTGCCTTCCCTATTACCCACCACCTGGTTCCCCCAACCTCCCACCCCCCACCCCTTCAAAAACCTCAGGTTGTTTTTCAGAGTCCATAGTCTCTTATGGTTCTCCTCCCCTTCCAATTTCCCTCAACTTCCTTCTCCTCTCCATCTCCCAATGGAAACATGACTGATTTTAATATATTTCCATTTTTATTCTTTAAACTTCACCAAGCTTATTTTAATAGCATTACAGTGGAATCTTTAGGCCTTTTTATATGTATAATATCATGTCATCTGTAAATAGAGATAGTTTTACTTCTTCCTTTCTTATTCGGATGCCTTTTATTTCTTTTTCTTTTTTTTTTTTTAAAGATTTTATTTATTTATTTGACGGAGAGAGAGATCACAAGCAGGCAGAGAGGCAGGCAGAGAGAGAGGAGGAAGCAGGCTCCCTGTGGAGCAGAGAGCCTGATGCGGGGCTCGATCCCAGGACCCTGAGATCATGACCTGAGCCGAAGGCAGCGGCTTAATCCACTGAGCCACCCAGGCGCCCCTTATTTCTTTTTCTTGCCTAAATGTTCTGGGTAGCACTTCCAGTGGAGAATTGTTTCTTTATTAGAATCACTGAAAGTAATAAGAATGCAACTTAGGAAAAGGAAAATTATATGTCAGTGCAATATAATGAAATAAGTCTGTAATAAATATAAGCTTTTATTTAAAAATTAGCCCAAGTAGTTTTCAATGAGCTAATCATTCTTAACACCAGTCACAGTGATCTTAGAGACCACCTTCTTGCTGAAGGTCAAGTAATTCTTACTCATAGTTCTTCAAATCTGTTTTTTGTAAACTTCAGGGAAGGTACAGCCATAGTCTTTCTAGTTCTCAGCTAGAATATAGCAGAGGTTGCAGACTACAGCCTACTAATCCAGGTACTGCCCATTTTTGTAAATAAAGTTTTATTGGAACACAGTCATGTTTATTTGGTTATGTATTATCTATGGCTCTTTTGCACAGAGTTTAGTTGCAGGAGACCATATGAGCTACAAAACCTAAATACTGTCTGGCGAACAGGAAAAGTTTGCCAAAATTTGGGTGGAAATCATCCTCCCAAAATGAGATCTCTATCAAACAGGTCTCCCTTCTCTATCTTTATCTCTAATTTTGTGCTTTTATTACCCAACACAGTTGTTTGTTTTCCTATTCTGATCTTTAATACTTGTGTTCAGAATTCCAACATTTCACTTCAAGATTTTGTATTTTTATCTCTCTCAGTAAAGCAAAATCAGAGAAGTAAGAAGAAATTTATTTTTGCATTTTTGTTTCTAACTTTTTTAGTGAGTCTGTTTATCTGAGCATACATATTTTCTTCCTTGCTGTATTTTCCTTTACTCTCCTGTTTTCTTTTTCCCTTTCCCTATTTACCCAGACTCAAGTCATTTAATAAAACAACAAATTTGGAGCTCTTTTGATAAGACTTTTCAGTTTATATCTTAAGGAAAAGGGCACTTTCCCCTGTCATGAAAAGCTGCCCAGATAATGCCATCTTTGCCATCTCAGATAGCATATGGCCCTCTGACACCTGATGGTATCTAGAACCATGTGGTTGGTTAGTGGGGATTTGGGGTTTGGTTTAGTTTGGGTAGGATTGATGTTAGCCTTTATTTCATTGCTTTGGTTGTTATTATTGTATATGGGGACTCTTTGTGGGGGGCTGGTGATCCTTTCTAAAGATTCTATAGCATGCACAGGATGGACTTGTAAGAAACAGACTAAAGAGATAGGAAAACTTAGAACTAGTAGATAAGTGAATCCTGGAAATCTCATGCACAGTGAGTGTAGACAACAGTATGATATTATAATCTCCAGCCTTGTTAAGAGACTAGATCTTAATTATTCCCACCACAAAATAGAAATAATAGTTATGTGGTGTGATAGAGGTGCTATGGCCAGAATGATGATCATGTTACAGTATATAAATGTATCAAGTTAACATGTTGTACACCTTAAATTGACACAGCATAAGATGTCAAATATACTTCAGTAAAAAAATTTACAAAGTGTTATATGTCAAATATATTTTAATTCTAAAAAGCACACCCACAGAAAAGAGAGTGGAGGGTGTAACCTTCAGCACTTTGCAGCTCCTTGTCCTAATAAAGCAGCCAGGCTAGTCTGTTAAGTATATATACTCTGCGTGTGCATGGTAAGAGGTCAGGGAAGATAGCCTGTGAGAATATAGGGGTAATTTTACTAGAAAATTCCTGGGTGCGTGGCATTTAAAATTTTATGACAATATGCATGTTCTAATGAGATGTATAATGGTTTTCAGTAAAACTCTGTGACAGTCCTGTCATATCAAATCTTATAAAGCTATCATTAAGCCTTTTCTTATGTAGTTTTTAATCATTATAATCAGGATACTCAGGTGTTTTTATATCCAAGTGAAGAAGAAAACATTAACTCTCTCCACATTTTTAAAATGTTTATCTAATTAATGAAATATGTCCCGGGCTTGTCACATAAGCATGAATTGCTAAGCTTTCTATTGCACGAATGTTGGCTGTTTTGCATGTATATGTAAAAAAATATATTTTATACATACTTATGTATGAAACTCTGCCTTTTTAGGAATCAGTATTTAGTCATACTTAATCAGTTTTATCCCAGATATCTTTTGCAACCCATTTTATCTGTCCTTATTTATTGTGATCCAAACAGACTGTGTTCTAACAAGGTTAAAAGACTAACAAAATAGTTGCAAATTAAAACAAATAAACAAACAAAAAAAACCCTCTAGTTAATTCCCTATAAAAAAGCTATGACTTTGTGGCAGAGGATAGCTGCTTTTCTTAACTCTGTAGAAGTGCAAAATGGGCAGATATGGAGCGGGGAACTACATCATAGTACTTTAGATTGGTGGTCCTCAGATTTTAATATGTACACTCATCATCTGGGCAGCTTAATAAAATGTAGACTCTGATCCATATTTGGAAAGGGACCCAGGATTTTGCATTTATTGCACAGTCCCAGGTGATACTGATGCTACTGTCCATGAACAACACAATTTGACTTTCTGCCTAAGGGCAAGTTTTTCTCTATCTACAACAGATCAATAAGTTAAATCCAGAGTAGACAAACTGCTGACGTTGAGGTATACCTGTGATAAGGGTGGTGTGCACTTGCTTAAGCTTGCTGTGATTGTGAAATATCAGTTGTAAACAAGAGTGATAACTAAATGAAGGATTAAGAATTCCTGAAGGTTTTATCCTGGCTTCCCTTTTATCTAAATGTAGTACTGGTATTTTTCAGAAAAATGGAAAGCCTATAAGAAAACTACATTTATCTTTGGTGAGAACATCTTTTGGGCTGTTTAGGTTCCCTTGAACCCTGGTCTCCTTAACAGAGTGCTTATTTTTCTTATACAACTTTTTGGCTGATTCAAGTTTTGACTGACATCTAAATACAAAACAAGGTGTTTTTTTGAGTCAGTTGGACTTTTTCTCACCTCAGACTTCTGGAAAGCATTTGGTTATCAAGTTAGAGCAGCGGCACAAATTATCTGGTATGATTCATAGCTTGAATGGGGTAAGTGGCAATGTGTGTGTGTATAAATTTTCTTCCCTCCTGAATTTTTATAAAGGTCTATAACTGAGGATGAACCCTTTCTAAAAGAGATTCAATAATATTTCCAAAAATATTATTTTGTAAGTTAAAAAAACACACTTTTTTAACTTACAAAATTTAAATAATTATTTATAATTACTCTTGCCCTAGACACAAATGTAGTAGAGAACTTAAATTTTACTATTTATAATATAGTTATTTTGCTATAAGGAGCCATAGCCATTTTAAAAGTTATCAAACTATGCCCCCCAAACCCCACAGGACTTACAGTAAAAATTAGTTTAAGGGCACAACAGCACTTAAAAACATCATCAGTGAAACATTTTTTATAAAAGGGAACCTAATAAAAATGATAGCATAGTTTTATATATATTAAGAAATGAAAATATGCATAAAAACTACAATGAATACAGTACTTACCTTGAAAACACATTTAAAATGCTGTGGAAGTAGACACAGAAAGGGTTGCACCTTGCAGATTACTGTAAAATGTAGAAGGGTTGAGGAGATTGCATGGGAAGTTTTTAACAGTAGCTGTGCAGGGGGTGTGGCTCCTAACATAGGAGGTGGGATCCTGGCTGATACATGTTTGAGGTGTGAGGCTCACAGGCCTGTGTTTGTGATCGCTCTGGTTTGGATCAGCTGGGTGCTGTTTTTCTGCTGCGTCTAGTATTTCTCATGGGTGATATTTGCAATTTTCTCATATTATTTCCAAATACATCAAACACACTTAAAGTTTTTTATGTTTTCAAAACAAGTGTTAGAGCAGAACTGATTTGTGAAATTTCCCAATTGGAGAAATGAAACTTTTTATTTTATTGCAATTCAGTTGCATAGGCACCAGGGGGAGTAGTAGGTTCACATTTCACAAGAGCACTGACCAGTGCTTTTCTTCGTTTTGTAGCTGCACATATGGTAGATTATTATCATTTTATGGTTACAGTTATAAGCAATTTGGTAGAAAACGACAGCTAAATTATGCAGTGTTACTTTTATTTGTTTTAATTTTGTAATCTAAATATATTTTTTAAATGGGAAAACAAAAGGCAAAATAATTTTTAGTAGTAAGTAACTCTTCCTGTGGCTTAGTCTTGTGCCACCCAGTGGAGCTTGCATTTCATTTTTAATCGATCTCTTGTGTATGATAGAAATTGGAGCATATAGCTGGGAGTTTATGTCTATTCTGGGGAGTGAATATTTTCAGCCACATTATCATGACTCCGACTACTGTTTTAAAGGGAGATTTCACTGGCATTTGAATTGAAAAATACATAATTTAAAAATCCTCCACCATTCCATAGAGACAAAACATTCCCAAATTTTATTCCAGGAAGCATCCCTAGAAATGCTTCCAAAACAAATTTACTTCCTTAAGCCTATCAGGATTTGGTACAGTGCTGTACAGATTGCTGACTGGGTGTAGGCATCGTGGCCCATTGGCATCTTTACATGAAACCCTTTTTTGAGTTGAAGGAGCTAATAATGTGCCAGGGGGAAAATGTGCAGAATACCTACCTTGTTTGTTTGGGACTGGGACTATTGAAAGAGAGTGTCAGATAATTGGTATCTAACACATGTATGAAAGTCATCATAATTCAACTTTGAATACATATCTATTATAAGAGAATATATTTGCCTTGAGTAAAGGGACTAAAAATTTTTTTGCAGTATTTATTTAATTAATTATGTAACTACTTGCATTATTAAACCTTTCTTAGATATTTTTCTTGACTTGTTCAGCGTTAATACCTGTTAGTGCCTGGATGGTGATCTGCATGTCTTCAAACACAGTCTATCATTTATACATGGTCTGTATATTTCACAGCCATTACCTGAACTAGGGGAAAGATAAATCTACATATAGATATTGCTTGATCATCGATAATACTAAATCTAGTAATGTAATGTAGTGCTTATCACCTTTATTCTGTTAATATGAGCATGTCATGTCAGTGATTTTACTAGTGGGGGAGGTTATTTAGCATTTTCATTGCTTTAAGTTTTTTTAATTTTTTAAACATTTTATTTATTTACCTGAGAGAGTGTGTACAAGTGGAGGGAGGGACAAAGGCAGAGAATCTCAAGCAGACCCCTCTCTGAGCACAGAGCCTAATGCGGAGCTCGATCTCACCACCCAGCAATCACGACAGTGAGATCACAACCTGAGTCGAAACTAAGAGTCAGATGCTTAATCAACTCTGCCATCCAGACACCCTGCTTTTAATTTTTTTAAACAGTTACACAGTGAGACAGATGGAACTAGAAAACAATGTATTTGTTTGTTAGAAAATTAAATGTTACTATAATCTTTTTGATCCCAGTTAGAAAAAAAGAAGAAATTTTATTTTGATGAATATAATACAGTCCTTAATTTATTCAGTGTGATTTCTTTTTTATTGTATGTGGGCAACCCTAACTTAATTCATTTGTATTATATCATATGTCATTCTGGATTCACTTCCAAGGGTAATCAAGTCAAGAACTAATTGTCAAATGTTATTCTGTGTTAAAGTAAATTTTACATTTCCTTCAAATGAAAGTGGTATGTATTAGCACTTTCTTTATATTAAAGTGACATTATTCAACAATATTTGATGATGCTCTAAAAAGTAGTAGGATGTTAAAACTTTTTTTGAGCTGTAAGCTTTTGTTATTTAAATATAAAAATCCAACAATATGATTTGAAGGTACTAAGAACAACAATATGATTGAAGATACTAAGAACTAAGAGAAATTGGAGCTTTAACAATTATCTTACTTAACATTTTATGAACCATGTAAGTGATGAATACATGCATATACTCTTCTGGGTAATAATCATGTTTGTAACATGGGACTGCTGTAGAAACTCACATTACACTGCTTTTCTTGACTATAAGGTCATGGGAAGAGAGTAAAAACAGTAAGTTTTAGGACATTATCTTAGGAAATATCTGTATAATGGTGGGTAGAAGAATGGGAAAGTCAGTGAAAGAGAGTAATAAAGGAGCAGTCAGTAAAGGGAAAGCAGATTGGGCCAGTAACTCACAAACCGGGGGAGGAGATCCTTTGAAGAGGGATAAAGTGCCCAGCAAAGAGGATAAAACCCCAAATCAGGTGGTTATATTTAGCAATTCATAGAGGATATTTGTCATGAATAGAACGTAAAAATGTCACAGGACAGGGGGCCCTGGGTGGCTTTGTTGGTTAAGTGTCTGCCTTCAGCTCAGGTCATGATCCTGGAATCCTGGGATGGAGCCCCGAATTGGGCTCACCCTGGCTGAGAAGGGCGGGAGCTTCCCAAATGGTCTGCTTTCGCCCTCCACTCCTTACCGCATTCGTGTGATCTCTCTCTCTCAAATAAATAAATAAAATCTTTAAAATTAAAGATTAAATTGGAATTTAAATTAAATTGGAAGGAGGAAGTTGAGTCAGTAAGTACAGATTAATCTTTTAGAGTTTTGATAATAATGGGGATGAGAGAGAGATATTGGCAGCTTAAGAAGAAAGTATTTTTGAGGAGAGCTTTTCTTAGGATGCACTTAGTTGAAAACTTAGGGGAAGGAACCAAAAGCTGTTGAGATCATGAGAAAGATAAAAATAATTTATAGAACAGTATCCATATAACATGGAAGAGAGTGAGGTCAGAAACACAGATGGAAAAGTTTGTCTTAGAAAGCATCCATTAGGGGCACCTGCGTGGCTCAGTGGGTTAAAGCCTCTGCCTTTGGCTCAGGTAATGACCCCAGGGTTCTGGGATCAAGCCCCACATCAGGCCCTCTGCTCAGCAGGGAGCCTGCTCCCCGCCCCCCACCACCTGCCTGCCTCTCTGCCTACTTGTGATCTCTGTCAAATAAATAAATAAAATCTTCAAAAAAAAAAATCCATTCATTCATTTCTTTCCCTCATTCATTCAACATTTATCAAATGCTGTGGCCTGAGGGAATGATATATTGAGATGGGAGTTGTGAAGAAATTGGGGACATTCAAAAAGGTCCTGTTGGTTATCTGCCTTTTCAGTGAAATATTTATGAAATACTTGTTTTAGAGAAATACTTTCAGGTTGTACTTAAAAATGAGCAAAAATTTTACTTCCAAATGCAGTTACTTAAGCTATTACTCCTTAGTTTTTCCACTTAAGTTTCTTCATTATCCCCATCAGACAATATTATAATTTCTGTTTCAACTGTCAAACATAATTTTGTAAATTTAAGAGGGGAAGGAAAGCCTATTTGGCCATAGTTGTACTCTTTCTGTTCTTCCTTCCTGATGATCCAAAATTCTATCCTTTGTAGAGAACGTTTTGTCATTCTTTTAGAATAGATCTAAATTCTATTAGATGTCCTTCCTTTGAGAATTTCTTGATTTCTTCTGCACTTTTGAAGGACATTTTTGCTGGACATAGAATTCTGGGTTGACTGTTCTTTTTAGCACTTGAGAAATGGGCCATTTCCTTTTGGCCTCCATGTTTTGTGATGAAAATACACTATCATTTGATTTCCCCCCCTTTAAATAAATGCTGCTTCTCTCTTGCTTTCAAGGTTTTTCATCTTTGGTTTTCGGAAGTTTGGTTATGATTGTCTTGAAATGGGTTTCTTTGGGTTTATCCTGTTTGGGGCTTGCTCAACTTCTTGACTCTTGCCAAATTTGGAAATTTTCCAGACATTAGTTCTGAATATATTTTTTCAACCCTACCTTCTTCTGCTCTCTTTCTAGAACTCCAGTAAAATGAATGTTCTGTCTTTTATTATAGTCCCACACATCCCTGAGGCTCTGTTCATTTTTTTTTTCAGTTTATTTTTTCTCTTTGTTCTGATTGGATAATGTGTATTGGTCTCTCTTCAACTTCACCAGTTCTTTGCTATGTCCTCTCCATTCTGTTGTTGAGTACATCCAATAAGTTTTTATGCTGGTTATTGTGTTTTTCAGCTCTAAAATTCCCATTTGATCATTCTTTATATTTTCTGTTTCATTGCTAAGGTTGTTTTCATTTGATTCAAGCATGTCTATAATTGTTTATTGAAGCATTTCATGATGGCTGCTGTAAAATCCTTGTCAGATAATTCCAACATCTGTGTCATTTCAGTATTGGCATCTGTTGATTGCCTTTTTTATTCAAGTTGAGATTATCCTGGCTCTTGGTATGGCAAGTGATTTTTAATTGCATTCTAGGCATTTTGGGTGTTATGATATAGTCTTATGTAAGTCATCCCCTTTAGCACATCTTTTCTGACATCATACCAAAGGCGAAAGAAGAGGCTTCCCCTCTTTAATTTTAGGTGGGGATAAAAGCTCGGCTCTTCCCTCAACCTCCACTGATACTACCTTAGACCTCCACTGACTGAGAAGGGCGGGAGCTTCCCAAATGGCCTCCACTATTACTGCTGGTAATGTCGTGAAAGTCTTGGCTTTCCACTCAGCTTCCTCTCACACCACCCCAACAGGGAGGGACACCTCATTAAAACTAGATGGAATTTGAAATCCAGGCTCTCTGTGAGGCCTTACTAATAATCACGAGGCAGAACAAGGTGGAGGAGGGAGGCATTACTGTCAGATAGGGATTCAAATCCTGGCTCCTCAGTCTTCTCAATAACACCCCAGGAGAGAAGGGGGTGTAGGGTAGAGGAAAACCTAGAAGTCCAGGCTTCTCGCTTAGCCTGGACGTAGGGATAAGCTTGCAGTGTTTTGTGTGTAACTTTGCTAGAGTAAGGCAGTTCTTGTCTAAAAGTTTGCCATTTTGCTAAGCATCCTCCCCCCCCCTTTTTTTTTTGTCTAATGGAACAGGCTTGTCATAGATATTTTGAGTACATCTGTATCTGTTGGCATTTCTGGGTTGTTGACTTCTTCAATGCCCAGTCTAAGATATTTGAAGCAAAAACAAAAGTAATCAACACACCACAGTATTATTCTTCAGGTTCTGAGGCCCCTAGCCTCTCCATCTTCTCTCCATCTTTCAGTACTCTTATGTTCATTTTATATATGATGTCCAAGGTTTTAACTGTACTCAGTGAGAGGAATAGCAAAAATTATGTTTATTCCATCTTACGTGGAACCAGGGATCCCACTGTACTAATCTTACTTTTTTCTTTAATTGCCCCCACAGGGGACCTGGGTGACTTAATCTGCTAAGCATCCATCTGACTCTTGATTTCAGCTCAAGTCTTGATCTCAGGGTCATGAATTTGAGTCTTGCATTGGGCTCCATGCTGGGCATGGAGCCTACTTTAATATATATATATATATGTGTATATATATATATATACACACACACACACACACACACTCACTCACACACACACACACACACACAGATTTTTTAAAATATATTTGCTACTGACATTGACTCAGTTTTCTAAACACATCCTATTAGATATTTTAATTTAGTCCAAAAGAGGATATTTTCCCTCCTCCCAGTGCAGACATGGGTGAATTGTTTTAGTAGGCAGGGACTAACTATTTTTAGTATATGTGCTGCCGAAGCGAGCACGGCAGGGACTAACTATAGAAAGTTTCTGCTTCCTTGTAGAACTGCTTAAAACAATCAAAAAATATAGTAGAATTCATTGGCTTTAGCTATTCTGTTAATTATTTTTGAATTTTGTGATCTATTTTGAATTTTGTGATCTATTGTTAAACATATATAGATTTTAAAAAAACTTAGGTCTCAGGGATTGTTCTTTTACGTGTGTCCTCTTGGATTAATTTATTTAATAGTCAAGAGTGTTAAAATAGTTTAGCCAAAACCTAACTTATGATTTTAATGACATTGTAAAACTTTTCTCCATGGATGTTTTGAGCTATTTTTCTGTAGTA
This sequence comes from Meles meles, assembly GCF_922984935.1. Lineage (NCBI taxonomy): Eukaryota > Metazoa > Chordata > Mammalia > Carnivora > Mustelidae > Meles > Meles meles. The sequence goes on from NC_060077.1 coordinate 60,160,939, forward strand.
TTTCTTGAGTGGAGGGTCAAGCAAATAATCTGGTTCTTTACCAGTTTTTAAAATATCATTCTGCTAAACAGTCCACATAAGCTCAATTATATTAGGAACCAGTGAAGTGAAGTTGTTCATAAAATGCTTTATTACCTTCAGTCTTTGCAGCATTTGCTGAGTTTAGATAATAAACCTGCACATAGAAGTTACTTAATTTTTCTCTGAGCAATAATTTACATTCGTGAGCAGTAGACTCTGTCATTTTCAAAGAGGCAAGAAATGAGATATTACTACTCTTTTTCTAGTTTAACCTTAAAATGTTAGGTGTGGTTCCATTCTATAAGAAATCTCCTTTTTCACTCTAGTTATGAATACTGTTTTATGGATATCGTTTGATTTTTACTTAGAATTATTATACTGGGTCATATTTTCATGAAAAAGTGCATGCAACTCCAGCAAGAGTGCTGTCCCCCAAGGCCATAGCTAATGGTCTGGCAATGTTAGACTGAATTCAGAAATCGTACTGCAACCATATTCATAATTGTGTGCTTAGGCAAAGTGGAGGCTGGATATTTGAAAGTAGAAGAGAAAACTGTGTCCGCTTACATTTCCCATGGACTTTTCCCCCAGTATAAATTCTCAAATCCTATAGGTGATGTTTGCTAATTGTTATTATTTCAGCAGCCAGTCACAATAGAAATGTTATAGTGCTCCGAAAATCCAGAATATTGCTTCCTTCTAAAGAAGAAAATGGGTTATTTCGTATATCCTATTTTATTTCTTATATGCTTCTTTCCAAAACAAAAGCAGTTGATGAAAAGAGAGAAAAAAGCCCATCATAATCTAAAGATGGGTTAAAAGGGAAGAAGCAAAGGAGTTGGATAGTGTGTTATCTCCTTCCTATAAAGTAGGAGAACTGGAGAAAGAAGGAGGGTACTGAGAAAGACATGCATGCTCAGAGTGTGGTCCCCAGAACACCCACTAGGATCACACAGAAGGAAGCTTGTTAAAAATGTGAATCTTGGGGGCGCCTGGGTGGCTCAGTGGGTTAAGCCTCTGCCTTCGGCTCAGGTCATGATCTCAGGGTCCTAGGATTGAGCCCCACATCAGGCCCTCTGCTCAGAAGGGAGCCTGCTTCCCCCTCTCTCTCTCTGCCTGCCTCTCTGCCTACTTGTGATCTCTCTCTGTGTCAAATAAATAAATAAATAAATAAATAAATAAAATCTTTAAAAAACAAAAAATGTGAATCTTGGGCCCTACCTCAGATCTACTGAATCAGTATCTGCTTTCTAACAAGATTCACAGGTGATTCCTGTGTACATTACCGTCTAGAAAACACTGAACTAATAACATGGAGGACATGGGGAGATGGAGAGGAGAAGGGAGTTGAGGGAAATTGGAAGGGGAGATGAACCATGAGAGACTATGGACTCTGGAAAACAACCTGAGGGTTTTGAAGGGGCGGGGGGTGGGAGGGGGAACCAGGTGGTGGGTAATAGGGAAGGCACGTATTGCATGGAGCACTGGGTGTGGTGCAAAAACAATACTGTTATGCTGAAAAGAAATTAAAAAAAAAAAAAATATATATATATATAAGGAAACACTGAACTAGTGGTTCTAGAACTTTACTCCAAGTCTTAGCTCACCGACAGAGTAACATTAGGTAAATTGTTAACCATTCTGTGTAGCAAAATTATTTGTAAAATGAGACTAATAATAGTACTTAATCATTTTTTTCCTTTTGATGAGAAGTAATACAATGGCTTTAGAACATGTCCCCTGAGTAAAGCCATCCACAGATACCTATTCCTGGTAGTAAGTATTTAATTTTGTATCTTTTTTTTTTCTTTTTTTTTTTTTATTCGTTTATTTGTTTATTTACAGCATAACAGTGTTCATTGTTTTGGCATCACACCCAGTGCTCCATGCAAAACGTGCCCTCCCCATTACCCACCACCTGTTCCCCCAACCTCCCACCCCTGACCCTTCAAAACCCTCAGGTTGCCCCAACCTCCCACCCCTGACCCTTCAAAACCCTCAGGTTGTTTTTCAGAGTCCATAGTCTCTTATTCGTTTATTTGTTTATTTACAGCATAACAGTGTTCATTGTTTTGGCATCACACCCAGTGCTCCATGCAAAACGTGCCCTCCCCATTACCCACCACCTGTTCCCCCAACCTCCCACCCCTGACCCTTCAAAACCCTCAGGTTGCCCCAACCTCCCACCCCTGACCCTTCAAAACCCTCAGGTTGTTTTTCAGAGTCCATAGTCTCATGGTTCGCCTCCCCTCCCCAATGTCCATAGCCCGCTCCCCCTCTCCCAATCCCACCTCCCTCCAGCAACCCCCAGTTTGTTTTGTGAGATTAAGAGTCATTTATGGTTTGTCTCCCTCCCAATCCCATCTTGTTCCATTTATTCTTCTCCTATCCCCCTACCCCCCCATGTTGCTTCTCCATGTCCTCATATCAGGGAGATCATATGATAGTTGTCTTTCTCCGATTGACTTATTTCACTAAGCATGATACGCTCTAGTTCCATCCACGTTGTCGCAAATGGCAAGATTTCATTTCTTTTGATGGCTGCATAGTATTCCATTATGTATATATACCACATCTTCTTTATCCATTCATCTGTGGATGGACATCTAGGTTCTTTCCATAGTTTGGCTATTGTAGACATTGCTACTATAAACATTCGGGTACACGTGCCCCTTCGGATCACTATGTTTGTATCTTTAGGGTAAATACCCAGTAGTGCAATTGCTGGGTCATAGGGTAGTTCTATTTTCAACATTTTGAGGAACCTCCATGCTGTTTTCCAGAGTGGTTGGACCAGCTTGCATTCCCACCAACAGTGGAGGAGGGTTCCCCTTTCTCCACATCCTCTCCAGCATCTGTCATTTCCTGACTTGTTAATTTTAGCCATTCTGACTGGTGTGAGGTGATATCTCATTGTGGTTTTGATTTGTATTTCCCTGATGCCGAGTGACGTGGAGCACTTTTTCATGTGTCTGTTGGCCATCTGGATGTCTTCTTTGCAGAAATGTCTGTTCATGTCCTCTGCCCATTTCTTGATTGGATTGTTTGTTCTTTGGGTGTTGAGTTTGCTAAGTTCCTTATAGATTTTGGATACTAGCCCTTTATCTGATATGTCGTTTGCAAATATCTTCTCCCATTCTGTCAGTTGTCTTTTGGTTTTGTTAACTGTTTCCTTTGCTGTGCAAAAGCTTTTGATCTTGATGAAATCCCAATTTTGTATCTCTTTTTTTTTAATTTAATTTTATTTTTTCAGTGTTCCAAGATTCATTGTTAATGCACCACACCCAGTGCTCCATGCAATACATGCCGTCCTTAATACCCACCACCAGGTTCACCCATCCCCCTAAGCCCCCCCTCCAAAACCCTCAGTTTGTTTCTCAGAGTCCACAGTCTCTCAAGTTTCGTCTCCCCCTCCAATTTATCCCAATTCACCTTTCCGTCTCCTAAAAATCCATGTTATTCCTTATATTCCACAAGTAAGTGAAACCATATAATTGACTTTCTCTGCTTGACTTATTTCACTCAGCATAATCTCCTTCAGTCCCATCCATGTTGATACAAAAGTTGGGTATTCATTCTTTCTGATGGCTGTGTAATATTCCATTGTACATATGGACCATATCTCTTATAAGATAACTCTACTGAGGAGTCTGAAGAAGCAAGAGATGACAAACACAAAAATTATAAGAGCTGGAAGATGAACTGTACGAGGAAAATATAATACCACTGGATTACTTAGTTTGAAAAAGAAGAACAAGGGGTCTCTTAAACTCAGTTTACATTTCCACTTGGAAATGAATGGTTTTACATAGTAGCATAAATAGTTCAAGTAGGCAAATAAAGTAATGTGAGAAAGGGAAGTATTATGTATATTGATATTGGTAGTTCGTGGAGGTTTTAAATTTAATGACAAGAATGAAACTCTCCTGCTTGAAGATAGGACGTAGAATGAGATGAGTCCTTTGTAAGGAACTTTTATCCTGTCCTTCATGGCTATTAGGAGGCCCCACCAGCTTGGTATGTTTAGATCTGCTTCACAAAGCATTATACACAGGACTTCACTTACTGGCCTTTTAGAGTCTAGAAAACTTGGTGTGTAGACAGTTTTCAGTGGTCTGTATTGTCCAAAATATACCCTGTCTGAAACTGGAAATTTCTTATTTAATATTTTGTTTATTTGAGAGAGAGAGCAAGCAAGAAAAAGCACAAGCCAGGGGAGAGGCAGAGGGAAAAGCAATCGTCCCACTGAACAGGGAGCCCAATGCGGGGCTCCATCCCAGGGCCCGGGGATCATGACCTGAGCCCAAGGCTGACAGTTAACTGACTGAGCCACCCAGGTGCCCCAAAACTGGAAATATTCAGGTGTAAGTCATTGTTACCACAGTTTACCTTAATAATGATTGGGAGAGGGGTGAGATAACAGACTTCTTTTTCTACAATTCTAGACTAGTTCCTGTAACTCAAGAACGTCTGAATGATTTGGAGCAGACTTCCAAATGGAGAAAATACTTCTCCTTTGGGTCTAGCTGAAACATGGAACATTTAAACAAAAGATAAATTTTTAAGCAAGTTAGAAGCAAGAGAAACACATGACTTTCAATAGAACTGCTTTTGCAGCCTTGTCTTTAATGTCTACCATTGAGTGCTTGTGTTTGTGTGTTTAATATTAGAGTGTGAGGTGAAAAGGAAACTCGAAAGAAATAAAAATTCTGGTCACTCTGGCACATTAATTGCCTGCTTTTTAGGATATCGCCATATGAACGTTTAAATGTAAGTAAGTGTCCTTCCCTTTAAACCTCCAGTCTCATTGTGTGGTTGGTTTCCTGAAACCTCATGGTCTGCTGATCTGAGCAAAGACAAACTGTCTAGTATCTCGGTCCTAAGTGTGTTGCAGCCTTATCCTGTTTTGCAAATCTGAAGAAAGTAAGGTAGAAACTATGATGCTTAGACAACTAAAAAAACTAGTTTATTACTCTAGTTAGATATCTTTCTGTGGCTCCTGTTTTTGTTGCTGTTTCCAGAAGAAAATGGGTGAGGCATTTGTCTTCTTTTGTAAATGTCCGGAATACTGAGTTTTCCCCTGTTTGTTTCGGAGATTTGTTCCCCTCCCCAACTGATTACTATCATCAGGAAATTGAAAAACACTGTGGCCTTGCACTGAATTTGCCATAAATTTAATTACAGGGAAAATTTCAGACTTGTATCCGTAGATTGTACTGTCGCACAGAACACAACTTAATAAAAGGGTATAAACATTGATGTGATGCTCTTGTCTAGCTCTGCTAATCAATTCATCTTGGTATCACTTTTTCTTTTACCAATAATCCATTTTTAATTGCATATATCGTCATTGAATACCAAATTAGTTATAGAATGAGGATCTCTGTTTATCTCAGACAATGTATACTTTTTTTGTGAAAGGGGGGAAGAGGAAATGATTGTGAGGTGAGAAATATGACATGGTCAGAAACCATATTTGCTTTAAGATGGGAAAATCTTTTTTTTTAAGATTTTATTTATTTGACAGAGAGAGATCACAAGTAGGCAGAGAGGCGGGCAGAGAGAGAGAGAGAGGGAGAAGCCGGCTCCCCACCGAGCAGAGACCCCGATGTGGGGCTCGATCCCAGGACCCTGAGATCATGACCTGAGCCGAAGGCAGAGGCTTAACCCACTGAGCCACCCAAGCGCCCAAGATGGGAAAATCTTATGAGATTAGGACAACTTAAAATTTTTAATGAATCTGTATTTTTTTTTAGCCATCCTCTTGTCTAGTTTAAAGAATATATGGCCTATCTATGGTTTGTTTCAATTCCCAGCCTCAAATGAGCATGAAATTCAATATACACCCCTTTACTTTGCATTTTTTTGAAGTGCTTGCTGTATACTAGAGAGATACCAAACTTACTACACTATGAATCCCAGGAACACACAGGCCACTTTAGGTGATAGAAATACCAAATAATTTTAGCTGTATGCTATTTACCATACTAAAAGTGTTTGACTTTGCCTGGGGGTTCAGAGATGGAGGGAGAGATGGCATAAGGGTAAATTTGAAAGGATAAGCAGGAATTTTACATGTAGAAGGATCAGCAAAACATTCTAAGTAGAATACAGTGAACGTTCTATCTTTGTGTGTTATGTCGTGTGTAGGTGTTCAGAGTGAAGGGAATACCCACTGTAGTGAAAATCTTCATATTCCCTGGGACTCTTGTGTCTAATGGATTACATTAGAATTGGACCCTCATGGTCCCCTGTTTTTGTCTCAACGTGACCCTAAGTAAAACATATCTTTTTGTCCAGAAGCTTCTCTCTTTGATGTGAAAAATAGCATAATTGCTGTCTACCCAAACAGTGGGGGAGATGGTGAATAACTAAGTAATGTCAGACTTGTGTCCTGGGAAGGGTTACCAGTAGCCTCCTCAGCTCTGCGTCTTTAACGGGCATGGCCTCTGCTGCTCTGGACATAGTTGGCAACATCTTTTTTATTGATTCCTTTTCCTTGGCCTGCCCTTTATATGTATTGTTATATTGGCCTCCTTTTCTTCTCACAGTGAGAAGACTTCTTTCTCCAGGTGGCTTTCCCTGGTTCCTCAGTCACTTATTTCCTTGGGGAGTGCTAGCATAATAGCACGACATGACGTTCTTACCATTATTTCCATCATTCGTTATTGTAAATACGTGTTTGATTACCTGCCTTTCTCCTGGATGATAAGCTCCCTGCAGGAGACAGTGTTGCTGGTGTTTATCACTATATGTCTAGAATCTGGCACAGTCTCAAATGTTAATGTACTCAGTAAATGTGTTTGTTCAGTAAATATTTATTGAGTACGTATTATGTAGGCTAAGGAATTTGGCAATAAACAAAACATGAATATTCCTGCTCTGTGGAGCTTACTCGTTGAATGAAAAAAACGAATGATCAGATGAATGAATGAAACCACACATTCCCTGGACAGTGTTACACACTCATGTGTTCAGCCACCATATAAAAAGTGATTGACTCTCAAATTCTCTATTTCTACTGAGCCCTCTTCTTTGAATTTCAGGCTCAGGATTCCAAGGGTCCTTCATTAGCCATCTCGAGTGAATGCGCCCCAAGCCTCTCCAACTCAATGTGTCTAAAACTTACTCCCCCATCACCTAAACCTTTTCTTTATTGTTCATTTTCTGACTTGATAAAGGGAACTGTACATCTAATCACACATCTTGTCAGCCAGTTTGTAGCTGATAGTGTCTTAAATTTCCCTTTGAAACCCCAGCCCCGCCTAATTTCTGTCACTGTTCAATTCAGGTCCCTTGCATCTCTTGCTTAGACTGTTGTAGCAAGTTTCTAACTGGTTGCTTTAATTCTGGCCTTAAGTTTTCCAGTCCACCCTTCAAAGGCCTACCAAAGATATCTTTATAAAACGCAAATTGGTTGTAAGACATCACTGAGTTATATAGAAATAAAATTCGATAACTTAATATTAACATTCCAGATCTGGCCCCTATTTGCCTCTGCAGCCTCTTCACACATTCTGCTTACTTGTGACCGGTTAACCCTCCATGCCGTGCTGCTGGCAGTCCCCTTCGTGTGCATGTCAATTTCATTTCTCCGTGCCTTTGCTGCTGATCTTTCAGCTGAGGGTCCGCCCCTATCCTGCCTATTCAGTGCACCAGTATACTCCTTTTCCAGAATTCATTTTTGGGCTCATATCTGCTCAGCTCTGGAGTCTTTCCTTACTGCCCCCCTGCAATATTGTCAAAGTAACCACATACCCCCACTAAAAAAAAAAAATCTCTATTGTATCCTGTGGTTAAATGCCTCTCCTAGAACTTGTTATTCTTATTTGTTTAAATCTCTTTCTCTCAGCCCCTTGATATAATTTTTTCACCTTTATTGAGACATATTTGACATACAACATTGTGTAAGTTTAAAGTGTACAACGTAATTATTTCGTATATGTATATATTGCAGAATGATAACCATAATAAGGTTAGTTTGCACATGTTACCTCCCTTATTTGTGTGTGTGTGTATGTGTGTGTGTGTGCGCGCTGAGAACACTTAAGATCTACTCTTTTACCAACTTTCAAGGATACCATACAGTACCTCTTGTTAACTATAGTTTCTCTACTGTACATTAGATTCCCCAGAACTTACTCATACTGTAAGTTTGTATCCTTTGACCACTGTCACTCATTTCCCCCAACTCCCAGCCATTAGGAGCCACCAATCTACCTTCTGTTTTTATGAGTTCAGCCTTTTAGATTCCACATTATAAATTACTTCACTTCGCATAATGTCCTCAAGTTTCATCTATATTATTGCAAATAGGAAGACTTCTTTCTTTTTTAAAGCTGAATAATATTCCTTTATGTGTCTGTGTGTTTCACATTTTTAACTCCATCTTTTGACGGACATTTAGGTTGCTTCCATGTCTTGGCTATTGTCAAGTAATACTGTAATAGAGTAATTACTGTGGATGTAGATATCTCTTTAAGATCGTGACTTCATTTCCTTCAGATACGTACCCAGAAATAAGATTGCTAAATCATATATAGTACTTCTATTTTTAATTTTTTTTTTTTAGATTTTATTTATTTATTTATTTGATAGACAGAGATTGCAACTAGTCAGAGAGGCAGGCAGGGAGAGAGAGGAAGCAGGCTCCCTGCTGAGCAGAGAGCCCGATGTGGGGCTCGATCCCAGGACCCTGGGATCATGACCTGAGCTGAAGGCAGAGGCTTTAACCCACTGAGCCACCCAGGCGCCCCCTATTTTTAATTTTGATGGGAACTTCCATACTGTTTTTCATAGTGACTATACCAATTTACATTCCCACCAACAGTGCACCAGGATTCCCTTTTCTCTTTACCCTTGCCAATACTTTTTATCTCTTGTGCCCTTGATCTGTTTTCAGAAAATCTCTTGAACGTATGCTCTGTGCTCTGCACTATGCCACGTGCTTTTCATTTATTAGCTCATTTATATTCATAGTTACCCTGTAAGGTGAGGTAGGTATTATCTCCAGATGAGGATGTCAGAGAAGTGACTTATCCAAAGTTAAATTACTACTGAACGCCAGAAAGTAAGATTTGAGCCAAGAATGTTAGGTGACACCAAAGCCTGTGCTCTAGTCACTCTACATTACTGCCTTTGTTAAGTGACTGGAAGAAAACTTGACAAGGTTTTTCTAAAATACTCTTTTGCTACCCTGGATATGCCTATCTTTGGCTTAAAGGATAGGTTTCTGTTGTTATATCATCAGAGCATACTAACAGCTTGTCACCTGATTTAATGACCATGGATCCAAGGAGTTGTAGAGAGCTCTCAGCAGTCTGATCTGATGCTTCCGATTTTGCTTATCCCCACAGAACTTGTGGTGGAAGTAAAAAGACAAGAAGAGACTGAACAATAGTAGAACAAAGAAAACAAACAAAAAAATACAACCAAAACAAAGTTTTTCTGCAACTAGTTATTATTATATATTCAAATATATAGAAGAGTTGACAGAATAGTGCAGTGAGCCACCATATGTATGCTATCTCGATTTCACAGTTGTTGACATTTTGCTCTATTTGCTTCATGTCCTCTTATATATTTGCTTTTATTTTTATTACAAATTTACATAAATATATATCTATATAAACATATAGATATGAATAAATGTATTTACTTAAATATATAAAAATTTATTTGCTAATTTTCTGAGCCAAGTGTCATATGTCACCCTAAATACTTCACGTTCATCTCCTAAGAATAAGAATATTTCTCTTTATGAACCACATTATGATACTTAACAAAATTAGCAGTAATTCCATTATATCAACTGTTGAGTCAATATTCCATTTTCCCTCATTGTCCCAAGAATATCTTTTATAGCTGTTTTCCCCTGAGTTAGGGTCCAGTCATGGTCCATGGGTTGCATTTGGTTGTGTCTTCAATCTCTAACCTCCAACCTCCATGACATGGACTTATGTAGAGCTCAAAGAGCTTGAAGAGTACTTTGTGAAATCTCCCAAATTCTGGATTTGTCTGATTGGTTTTTTGTACTATAATTTGTTCCTTTGTCCTCATTTCTTTGAAATGGGAGTTAGGTTTACAGATTTGATTAAATTCAAATAAAACATTTAGCAAGAATATTTCATAGGCAATATTGCCTACTTTATATATTAGGAGGTACATGATTTTTTTTTTTTTTCACTTTTAGTGATCTTAAATTAATTCTCTTTGGGTAATGACTACCACATTTCACTCTGGTAATTGTATGAGTCACTGCTTATATTGTCCCAAATTTGACTAATGAGAGTCTCTTCAGGGTTGCTTCTATTTCATTATAGCCCCTATCTATTTCTCTTCACATACTATTTTTGCAATATAGCATAGCAACATGTTTCAAGCTTGCTTTGTACTCTCCACACCCCAGGATGGGAATTAGCCATTTTTCCAAGGAGTTGTGGTTCCAGAAAAGGAGAATTGTTGTGCTTTTTATTTGTTTTGTTTTTGTTTTTTAGTTTAATGATTCTCCCTTTTTTTCCTGCCATACAGACCTTCCTTCATTGAGTTCTGTATTAAATCAGGATTACTGGGGCGCCTGGGTGGCTCAGTGGGTTAAAGCCTCTGTCTTCGGCTCAGTCATGATCCCAGGGTCCTGGGATCGAGCCCCACATCGGGCTCTCTGCTCCGCAGGGAGCCTGCTTCCTCCTCTCTCTCTGCCTGCCTCTCTGCCTAGTTGTGATTTCTCTCTGTCAAATAAATAAAATATTTAAAAAAAAAAAGAACTAAATCAGGATTACTATCAGATCCCGTATCCAAGGCAAGGGTGGGATGGGGTAAAGGAGTGGTCTTTGGTATGCCAGAGGAACTCTTCTAGCTTAAAGCAATCACTTCCTACTTTGGCAGCCTACTAGTGAAATATCCTGTCTCTGGTCCTTCTCCCTCTACTTCTGATTTTTCTTTCTTTTTTCTCCCTATCTCCCTATTTATTCTACATTGACCTTTACTTGTATTTACCTATATAAAGGATTTTGGAGTTAAGGGTTTAAGCTTTGCGAAATCACCATTTCCGGCAGCCATTTCAGCTAATTAATTTGATGTTTAGGTTTTGATATGATCTTGCTTAATATTAATTTATACTTACTTATCTTAAGAAGGTTTCTTTCGTTGATGAGGCTGTGATGACTGCTGCTTCTTTCAGTTCTTGAATGGTGGTTGGCCAGATTACCTGTATGTTATATGTGTTTTTTAAGATTTTATTTATTTGTCAGAGAGAGCACACAAGCTGTGAGAGCGGCAGGCAGAGGGTGAAGCAGAGGGCGAAATAGTCTCCCCACTGAGTAAGGAGCCCAAGGCAGGACTCAATACCAGGACCCTGGGATCATGACCTGAGCGGAAGGCAGACCTCTAACTGACTGAGACACCAGGCATCCCTATATGTTAGATTCTTGTCAATCATGGTTTGGGTGCACACCTTCCCTTAGATTGGATTTTCTACATCTGTTGCATTCTTTTCTGTCATTTGGCCAGGATTGAGTTAAATAGGTATTTTTTTTCTCACTGTACCCCTGCCCCCAAATCAGTGAAGACAATATTTTACCCACATTTTCCTTACATAAATCTCTCTCTCCAGATTGGGGTGGGCAGTGAAATCTCATTGTATTAGGGACGAAGGAAAGTTACTGGATTGTGTGGACATACATTTTAGATTTTCCAGGAAAAGTGGAGCATTTCAAAATTGGTGAATCAAGACAGATATAAAAAACTGATTAAGGATAGGACTGCCTGTTTTTTATACTCTGCCACATAGCATGTGTTTAAATGAATTTGCCTATAATTTGTCTTCAAATGCTGACATTTAATTCTTAGGCTGTACAATTGTGCTGGATTTTTCCAGAGTAAAATTCTATTCTGTATCCAAGCTAATATGTTAATCTACTATAAACATTACTGCCTATGGTAACAGCCAGGCTAAAAAATTCTTTATATATGTATCATAGCTGGCAGGAACTCTTAGGACCATCACACACCGTTCTTGTCTTTTGAAGCTTACTGACAAAAAGCATGGTGATATAAAACCAGCCTGGTCTGACATAGATTGACTTTGAAATCATATTAGCTTATACAGAACACTGTTCATTCTATTGTTATTGTTTATAAGATACTGAGTATTCAACAAGCTTTTCTAATTAATGTATTCTTTAAACTTGGTAACCTACCCTTTTATTAGAGCCGCTCCTCTTCTATAAGCCGTCTCTGGCTCCTTTTTTTGTTAAAGGTTAATAATGAGAATAATGAAGCAATTGGTTATTTATGCAGTCGTGATTGGCAAAAGTTATTAGAACAGGAACCTGCCCAGAGGCAATGATTAGGTTATGAAAATGTTAAGGAATACTGAAACCAGTCACCATTTTTGACATTTATGAAATACTGTTCCCACCCTTAATCATGATGGCCTGTTATAAAAGAATTTATACAGAATAATCTCATTGGACAGTAATTTCTATACCACCAGCATACATAATTTAGTGTAAAGGGGGAGATTTGGAAATGATCTGAGAGAAAATTGGGCCTGGGGAGGAAATTACCACAGTAAGAAGAAACAGAACTCTCTCTTGGGTGGAACTGTCTCCCACACACCTGATCTACAAAGTTAGGTGACCTTTCCGATTAGCATCTTCATCTTGAGCACTATGCAAATTTGAGTAGCTATAGAGGAGAATATCCCTAGTTAGGCTGCTGTATTCTTCATATTAGACTATGAAAAATGTAGAGAGATATATGGGCAGAAAATTTCCTGATGATGGTTTTATTAATGAAACACTGACTTAATTGATATTATAGAAAAACAAAATAAGACAAAAACCTAATTATATTTCCTTTATGTTTATTATGGTTAAAACTTTCTTTGTAGATTAGGCACTAATTTTTACCACAGCACTATTATCACTTCTACTCTGCATTTTTTTGTAGCAGTTTTATTAATATAGAATACATACAATAAGATTTGCCTTTTTGAAGTGTGCAATTGAATCTGTGACCATACCACCCTGAACGCGCCCAGTCTGGTCTGAAGTGTGTAATTCATTGGTTTTGAGAATATTCCCAAAGCTGTGTGAACACAACCGTCTAATTCCAAAACATATTCATTACCTACCCCCCAGAACCAGTACTCATCAGCAGTTGCTCCCTATTCTCCCTCCCCCACCCCAGCTGCTAGGAAACACTAATGTACTCTCTGTCTATGTGGATTTGCCTATTCTGGACATTTTTTCCCTTCAGCTTTTCTCATGTAATATGTACTTCAGAAAATTGGAGAAAAGGACAGAAAGTGAACATGGATGAATTAAAAAATTAAATGTGATCTTGTATACTTAAAACTGATTATTCTTTCCCCTAGTTCATTAGAATAGGTATTTAAAACAACAACAACAAAACCCCCACATCTTTATATACATAAAATCATACAATATGTGGCCTTTCATGTCTGTCTTCGTTAGCATAATGTACTCAAAGTTCATCCATATTGTAGCATATAGCAATACTTTGTTTCCTTTTATGGCTGAAGAGTATTCTATTGTATAGATATACCATATTTAGTTTATCTATTAACACTTGATGACATTTGAGTTGTTTTCACTTCTTCACTATTATGAAGAATGCAGCCCTGAATATTCATGTACAGGTTTTTGTATGGACTTCTGTCTTTTATTCTCTCGTGTTTATACCTAAATGTGCAATTGCTGAGTCATATGTAATCAATGCCTAACTTTTGAGGGGACTGCTAAATTATTTTCCAAAACAGCAGTGCCATGTTACATTCCCATTAGCAATATAAGAAGGTTGTAATTTTTCTACATCCTTTCAAAGCTTTTTATTGTCAGTCTTTTTGATGACAACCATCCTAGTAGATGCAAAGTGGTATCTCAAATTATGGTCTTGATTTGCATTTTCCTAATGTTTAATGATATTGGGCATATTTTCTTGTGCTGCTTGGACATTTGTGTATCTTGGGAAATGTCTATTCAAGTTCATTGCCCATTTTTAATTACGTTAAGTAGTTCCTTACTGCTGAACCATACAAGGTCCTTACATATTCTGAATACCAGTCTCTATGATTGGCAAATATTTTCTCTCATTCTGGAGATTGTTTTTTTAATTTCTTAATAGTGTCCTTTGAACCAAAAGTAGGTTTTTTGTTTTATTTTTAAAATGTTGAAGTCCAATTTCTATATTTATTCTTTGGTGTCTGTGTTTTCAGGTGACCATTGCCTAATCCAAGGTTATAAAGATTTACTTTTATGAGTTTTACAGTTTTAGCTCTTATGTTTAGGTCACTGATCCATTTTCAGTTAGTTTTAGTGTATGGTGTGAGATAGGAGTCTAAATTCATTCTTTTGCATGTTTGTTTTTATTCATTTACATGTGAAGATTTCAGAGAGAAATTTCTGTTCAAATGAGATGGCCATTGTTACTCTCTTTGTGAATTATTGTTTTCATGATTTTTTTTTTTGTGGTTATATGTACTGTGTTCATCTACTTGTGCTCTCACCAAATATGGTTGCATTTTTGTCTCTCCTTTATTTACTGGAATCTGAAAAGCAACACTGATAGATACAGTTTGAATCAGCTTATTCATTTTTTCCCTTAATTTGCAATCTCACCTCTTCAGCTACAGTATAGAGAATGCCAAGAACTTCTAAGTCTCTATCAGAAATATCTATCAGAGCAGCAAGAGAAGCTCACCATGTCTCTCTCAGAACTTGGTGCTGCTAGAATGCAGGAACAACAGGTAAGCATCTTTATTCTTACCTTTTCTTGACTTTAATGGATCAGCAAGATGTCAGAAGAAGCATTTGCCTTTACTTTGAGTCACAGAATATAACATTGTCTTAAAGCATGTATGTCATGTGATTGAATTGTGTCATTTACTTCTTTTTTTTTTTTTTTTCCATCTCCTGTTCCTGGGGCCCAAAGGTCAGGAATGATTACTTAAAGCAGGCTGTGGGTCAGTGAGAAAGCTCCTAGTTGTCTGAAACCACAGCAGGAATGGTAAAGAAAATTCACTGCTCTGTTGCTTAATGAAGAAGATCACGTGGACTGTTTGCTACCCATTGTCCTTATGGAAAACACTAATGAGCCTTTCCTAACTCACGTTTACATTTTTAGAACAATAAAGTGACTTGGTGCCTTATAAAATCTTTAATTGGAGAAAATTGGAATATTTTGCATGATTTTATGTTTGTATGTATATATTAATCACATAAGTATATATGAGAGTCTTCATATATAACATTTACATATATATCATTAAATGGTATATATTGTATGATTAAATGAAGGTTCAGAACCCTGCCAGTTGTAATGTGAAACAAGCTCTAAAAACTTACTTCTTGCCCTCTAGCAAGGATACTTTGTATCTTTTTCATCCAAATGAGTTTACATCTTCAAATGGATGAGAATAGTAAGTGTTATATACTAAAACATTGTAAGAAAAAACTGTGCAGTAGGGCCTAAGCCATTCATATTAAGTATTAAAGCCTGGCTAATGTGCTAACATGTTATCTCCCCCTTGTGAATAATATCAGGTCCTGTGAATGGTTTTTTGCAACCCTTATAAAGAACATCATTGCTGTTTAGCCTAGAGACCACTACCTCAGATAGGTTAAGAGTTTGGGCCAAGAAAACTTCAGTTTTGAACTTGAAGTTTAGACTCATAGAAAGGTTAAGATAATAAATAATAGTTTTGCTGGAATGTTATGTAGCTCAGACTTATAACATATACTTGTTTTGAAGTCACAACGTTGATAAGAAATGGCCTCACCTGGCTGGCTTGGTCAGTAGAGACTGCAGCTCTTGATCTCGGGATGGTGAGTTCAAGCAAAAAATGGCCAAAGTGTGAATGGTTTGTTTGTATCCTAACTTGAAATAGTTTCTTTTGTTCTGTTTTCTGAAAAACCTAGATGAGGCAGAGGATGGTGACAGCTAATCTTGATGGTTTGGCTGGATTTTCCCTGCCACTTTGAAAGCAGGGCAGGCAGTTTTTAAGGTGGTCCTTCTGTCTTGTTCTCAAGTAGGTTGGAGAAAATTGTACCACAAAGATCAGATTTCTGACCTTTACTCTTGTATTGCCACTCCTTCCCTCTGTATGACAAAGGTGTGTTGGGGGCACAAAAATGAAGGGCAACCCATTTTTCAAGAATATTGGAGGGGAGGGAGAGGGTTTTTCAGTTGCCAGTGTAGAGCCTTAGGACCTTAAAGATAGAGACTGAGAGTCAAGGAATAATCATAAGACGGCTCTGAAGACATCCAGAGGCCTCGAAAGACTTCTAGATAAGTAAGCCTCACTCTTTTTTTTTTTTTTTTTTTAATCTACTTCTGTAATTGGGGGGGAAATAAAACTTTCTTGGGTATTAATGTTTTATGTTTAAAGTTAGTGATTTTTAGAGGTTTCACTGAGACCCATCATAATTAACACTGTCTAACCTTAACTTTGAAGAACAAAACTAAAAAATATCACTAAGGATAGAATGAAGATGTTGGCCAAATACATAGAGAGAGCACCCTCAAAAACAAAAAAAAAGATACTTTTGAATTTTCATTTTGAGATAGTCATAAGAAAATTTTAAAGCCGTGTTTTCAGGAAGTGCCTGATAGTCAAGTCATTATGTCTTATGTACAATGAAAATGAAATTCAAGTCACTTATAGGCTCTGCCATTTGAATTTAGAGAGGGAATATAAGTTTCTTTTTGAATGCCAACTGGAGATTGTCATCTTGCCTCCTATGTTAATCTGTTTTGTTGTGACTTCTTTTACCTGAACAAAGGTAAACACCTTCTCATTTCCTTTCATGGGAATTGGGTAAGTTTGGTCAACAAGTTTGTTTTATGTCAGAAAGGGCATCACTGTAATAACTCTGATCCTGAATGAGGATGTAAGGTAAATATTAAATTTTATTTGTTCTCAAAATAAGATATTTTTTTAAATTTAACTGATGTCCAGATTTTGTGATGGAGATGGCAGCAGTTCATTTTTCATGAGGCATTTATTTGACTTTAAGAGACTTTATATTTCTTCTTTGCATTGTTGGCATCTGGCTCAAATTGCATATAAATTTTGTTTATAGTTTAATTAAATCCACAGTGCTCCAGAAGAATGCCCTACCATATGATTTTCTTCTTTGACTTCTGCCATTTCCTTGAAACTACTCCATTTACAAGGTGAATGCTTTCCTTGTTTCTCCCTCATCCTCTTTCTTGCTATGCCTCAAAGGTGAATTTTCTCATTTATTTAGCCTGGATTCATTGTGGATTTTAGAAATATTTTTCACTTGTTCTATTTAGATTAAAATATTTCATTGATGTGTTTCATTTCTTCATTTCCCTATCTTAAAAAGTAATTCTTACCCATAGTATAACCATGGTCTTGGATGTGGGAGGATCTAGTAACTATAGTTTTGTCCAATGTACATTTTAGAGTATAGCTTTTCTTATCATAGTTGAGTGTTATTTCTCTTTTGTGGATCTGAACTTAATGTTACCTCAAACTATGATGCTTATAACTTCTACTTTAGTCTTGATAGGCTCTACCACTTTAGAAATATTACAGTATTTCTCAAGTATTCTTTATATGTAGAGAAAGCCTAGGTAGCATTTTGAGTAGCTTCTCCCACAGTTACTCAAAAATGTTGGTATGTAAGCCTACCTAATTGTTTTTCTTACCTCTTCATTTTTTTTTTTTTTTGTCAAGAAAATATAAAAAGGAAGATTTGGAACCTTTTTGAGATTTCCCCTTTTCTATAAATTGAACAAAATCATTATTACTTTTCAGCCATGGGCAGTAGATATTAATGAATCTCTGCTGTTCTGACCTGGTAAAAGGCCTTTTATAGAAACTTTTCCATCTTGTTCATAATTACTTGTTCCATGTTTCTTAATTTGGGTCTGGGTCATGGATTGAACAGAATTTGAAAAATACTAAAGATAAATCATTGCTGAGTGTATGTTTAATGTTTCTCAGTGGTTTCTACTACCATTGTCTCCGTAGTTTTGTAAAAAGAGTTTTTGTTGTGCTTAGGGCCACAGTACCTTAGGACTACTTCCTATTATGTGATTACTTTCATCTATTTTTTTTGGCTAAATTTTTCTTGTTGTTGTTTAACTACTATATGTAGTCATGTGGCAGTTGAGTCCTTACCATTTTAATTCTAATTTTATTCATTTTAATGAGTATTTAATGTGTAATATTTATTTTATTTCCATCTAGTACTAAGCTACCTTTAAATTTGTTATAAGAAGACCAAATTTTATTGGCAGTCCTGAAGTTTCACCATACTTCTGACAAACCAAATCAAAGAAAAAGTCATGCTTTTTGGATATCTATAACAGAATGTCTGGCTCAAATATACTAAGCTCCTCACAGAATAAAAGATCTATAGAGATAACAAGAATATGATTAACAGCTGACTTCTCATCAGAAACAATGGAGGAAAGAGGCAGTAGGATGGCATAGACAGATAAAGAGCTAAAGGGGGTGGGGTGAGGGGTGCTGGGGAACAACCTAGCAGTCAAGGAAAGCTATCCTTCAGAAGTGAAGATGAGATAAAGACAGTCCTAAATAAAAAGAGACAGAGAGCTGGTTGCTAGCTTACCTGCCTTACAATATATACTAATAGAAGTTTGTTCATATGAACAGAAATGACATAAGATGTGATTCAAATTCACTGAGAAATAGAGCACTGGTGAAAGTAATTATGTATCCTCCTTTTCTTAAATAGCTTAAAAGATACCTGAATAAAACAATAATTATAAAACTGTATTGTTGAGTTTATAAGATACAAAGATGATATGTGTGTGTATTTGCACAAAGGGAGGAGAGTAGAGGAGAGCTATATTGGAGAAAGTTTTCTGTTACTGGGATAAAACTCTTCATAAATAATATGATCTTGTATGTAGAAAATCTTACAGAATCAGAAAAAAACCTGATAGAGCTAATGAATGAGTTCACCAAGGTTGCAGAATACAAGATCAATAGGCAAAAATGAATTTTATTTCTCTTTACTACCAATGACCAACTTAAAAAATGGATATGTACACGTAATAAAAGCAGTGTAAGACTTATACACTGAAAACAACAAAACATTGCTGAGAGAAATTTAGGATCTAAATAAATGGTATTCCATGTTTACGGATTGCAAGACTGAAGGCTGTTTAAGTGTCAGTTCTTTCCAAGTTCATCTATAGATTCATTGCAGTTTCTATCAGCTTTCCAGCAGATTTTGATAATTTGGTTTTTGCAGAAATTGATAAGGTGATAAAATTTATATGGAATTATGAAGGAATAAGAATAGCTGAAAATAATTTGAGAAAGAAGAGCAAATTTGTAGATTAATCTTTCCAATTTCAAAATTTACTCTAAAACTACAGTATAATAAAAATTTAACCTAACTCACATGACATTTCCCCCTTGCCAGAATCACACAACCACAAGGAATGTATTCTGTCAACAACCTGAAAGAGTTGGAAGCAGGTTGTTCTCAGATATTCCAGATTAGAGCCCAGTCCAGCTGACATCTTCCGGTCTTAGGAGAAACCAAGCAGAGAACCTAACCAAGCCTGCCTGGACTTCTGACTTACAGAACTATGAATTAATGAATTTGTGTTATTTTAAACCACTGCATTTGTGGCAATTAGTTATGCAGAAATAGAAAACAAGACATACAGTATTCACGATAGTATGGTTCATGCCATCTATATGATGGGCATTTAGATCAATGCAACAGAACTATGAATTCAGAAATACACTCTAGCAGTTATGGTAAAGATGCTCATGCAGTTCATGATTCAACAAAGATGCTCATGCAGTTCATTGGGAAAAAAATAACCTTTTCAGCAGGCATTGACAGGACAACTGGACACTTACAGAAAAGATAAATTTAGACCCTTCATACCATCCACAAAATTTTTTTTAACCATCCACAAAGATTAACTTCAACATTATTCCAACATTAATGACACCGTTTTTTGAAACCTAACTTCAGATACTAATTTTTTTTCCAGTACCAGTTTTGTTTTCTTTAAGTGCAGTGCTCTTTTATGTATATTACAGTAACCTTCTGAACTTAAACACTGATCACAGTATGTCATTGAGTCTTATATAATTAATAGTAACCACAAGTACTGTCTTTAAATAAGGATAAAAGTATTATTTTATGGTACATAAAATTCTTAATAAGAAAGAAAAAATCTAGTGGATGTTCTGAGATTTCAGTAACTGCAAAAAAAAGAGATTCCAGAACAGTCCCTGGAGCTTTGCTTTTCAGAACCATGTTAAGACCATTTCAAAATGCCTGGGTGTCTTGCTGGTAAATTCAGTGTGTTTATAGGTTTGTTTCCCAAATCCACTCTAAAAGCTGAACCTTGGGGCACCTGGGTGGCTCAATGGGTTAAAGCCTCTGCTCTGGGATCCAGCCAGTCATTGGGCTCTCTGCTCAGCAGGGAGCCTACTCTCCCCCCATGCCCCTCCTGCCTCTCTGCCTACTTGTGATCTCTGTCTGTCAAAAAAATAAACTAAATCTTTAAAAAAAAAATAAAAGTAAAAGCCTTAAAATTAAAAAATTAAAAATTAAAATTAAATTTTAAATTAATTTTTAAAAAGCCTTTTATTTAAAAAAAAATAAAAGACTTAAGTCAAGAAATAATGCTAATCAATAAAATATATACTTTTAATAGCCAAGGAAAAAGAGTAAGAAATGCTACCCTTGACAGGTCGGTGAACTTAATAAATCTGTTACTGAATCAGGCATGTGGCAAAGATTCTCTCTTCAAGGGGAATTAATATTAAAGTGTGGTCTATTTGTATGAATCATAATGATAATGAAGGTCCTCAAGTCCCAGCAAACTTTGTTGACCTGTGGCATACTGTGCATGAATTTTGAATCATAAGATGACTGTGCCTATTAAATTTCTCTGCCACCATGAATTGTGAGGATTGGGCTAAGGCAAACAATTAGAAGGGTAGTTATTTATCTCCCACCACCACCACCTAATCAAATAAATACATTTTTAACCCCAGTCCATCGAATTTTGGCTTGTCTACTCTTCTGATGTCCTTTACCCAAAAAGTAAAGTTAAAATGTGGCAGAATTTAAAATATTATTGGTTACAAATTCAAAATTAAATCTGAAAAATATTTAAACCAATAATACAGTATCAACAACATTGAACTTTGTATGTTCTCTACATTAGATATGATTGGTATACGTAGACAAAATATGTTGAACAACTTAGGTTATGGTCACTTTTTGTGGAGTCAATGTTGTTTGCCCTTGTATCTGACTATTTTGATACTTTTTTCTCAGCCCTACATCTCAGAACGCTATTTTGTTTATTTCAAGTGACTCTAAGAGTGTGCCAGCTGTCATAGGTCATCATGTAATAGGAAAGGGAATCTAATACTAAACAGATTGTCTATTGCATGATTCCATGTAATAGAAATGAGGTATCTAAAATAGTGAAATTCTTGTAAACAAAGTAGAATGGTGGATGTGCTGGGGGAGAGGAGGAAAAGGTAGTTAGTTTTCAATGGATATAGAGTTTTACTTCTGCAAGATGAAAAAGTTTTAGAGTTCTGTTATATAACAATGTGTATGACTAAAACTAGTGTATTTTATCTTTAGAAGTGGTTAAGATGGTTTGGTTTTTTTCTGTGATTTTGACCACAATTAAAAATAAATAGATTGTGTCAGTCCAGGAATGAATGAATTTTTTTACTCATGAAACAGGAAGTCTTGATCTGGAACCAGGTCTATTGACTGCAATATATAAGCAGCCACAATAGTCATACTTGATTTTATAGAGGTAGCAACAACCTGCTCATATAAGAAGTCTAAGTGCAGAAGAGAGAATTGGCCCACTTTTTATTATTATATTGATATGAGACTACCATCCATCTGCACTCTTTCTAAGCTGGGCTTTTTATCAAAGGACTAAGATACCAGCTGGAAGAATTCCTAAACATCCTTTTCCCCCATTTTGGATGGGATTATTGACATTCATA
This sequence comes from Meles meles, assembly GCF_922984935.1. Taxonomy (NCBI): domain Eukaryota; kingdom Metazoa; phylum Chordata; class Mammalia; order Carnivora; family Mustelidae; genus Meles; species Meles meles. The sequence goes on from NC_060077.1 coordinate 60,182,996, forward strand.
TATCAAGTATCACTGACAAAGTTATATCACAGCACCCTCCAAGTAAACATAGTATCTCAGAAAATATAATATCTCTCTTATTTACGGAGTCAGACTTTCTCATAACTCTTCCTTCAAGTGCCTAACTAAGATAAACTTCAAATACTCTTGTTACCCGATTTTTAGTCTTTTTTTACTCAATGAACATTAAATTATTTCTTCCCTTGTTAACTTTTTATTTGAACCCTTGCTAGCCTGTTTGTTGCTGCTTTCAAATTAGTATGGTTTTGAGCCTTAGCATTTTATTTGATTGGTTAATCCTGTCATTATAATAATAACAGTCATTATCTGATTGAAATTTTAAAGTTCATGTCAATGTGTAAAGATTAATTTTCTCATATGGGAGGAAGAAAAGTAGAACAAATAGGTTAAGATGGAATTATTTATTTGGTAAATGTCTATTGAGCACCTACTATGTGCTCACTGTTTTGAGTGTTCTGGATACAGATCCTGCCTTCATGGGCCATATAATCTCAAAAGACAATTTAACAAGGAAAAAAGAAATTTCAGCTAATAACAAGGCTATGTGATAGAGAGAGACTGGGTAGGGCATACATGGATGAGCCCTTTGAGAATACTGCAATATAAAAAGAAAAATAGAGGTACAAGATAGGCGTTAAAGGAAGAAGAAAACTCGGTAAGAGGAAAGGCATATAAATAGGTCATGAGACCAGTTTATGAGACCAGTTTGATGTCACCAAATACATAACTGCAGGAGATTAGAAAATGTGTCAGCTGCCCATCACAAAAGCTGGAGGAATAGAGAAGGGTTTGTGCAGAAGTCAGAGGTGACGGAAAAGTGGTGCTAAGATTTGCCCAGTTCATTAGCCTCTTTTATGAAGCCATACCTATGTGGCTTTCAGCTCATTTTGATAATTGCTGTGTTTATTACCTTACTTTGTATTAGTATCATTTTTCTCTGGTCCATTGCTAAACCTTTTCTGTCATTGCTCATTATTTACACTTGTTTCTTTCTTTTTTCCCTTTGTTCTTTGGCTTCTCCTTATTTCCCTCCAAGTCTTTAGATGTTTCTCAAGTTCTGATCAGTCTTTCTCTGGCTTTTCTTTCCACCCTACCATCAGTTGTCCTACTCATTCAGAGAAGCTTATGTTGTGCACAATCACTTGCAGATGGAAGACTTATTAAAATTAAATAAAGGTCTTCACCTGTGACTATATGCCAAAATTACTTCATTATCTGTCTCATTACTTCCACTGCCAGTACTCAATGCCACACAATCTTGTGGCTACTCTCCCTGCCATTTTTTTATTTCTTGATTTTTCTTTGGTTAAAAGTCATTTGCCATATTCACTTTTGTAATCATAGAATTTAAGGATTACTTTGGTGCAATTCAGAGATGTCAGTAAACAGCCAACTGTACATGCTGCTATTACCTGCTACACAGAAGTGACCTCATTATCTTTATCATAGTCTTAATAGCCCTCGTTAGTCAGTCTGAATAAGCACAAAACCTGTTTTCATTCCTAGTTTAAAGAGGGTTACAGAAGGGAAGGGGTAAGAGGATGGAGTAACCAGGTGGTGGGTATTAAGGAAGGCATGTGTTGTGATGAGCACTGGGTGTTACATGCAACTAATGAATTGTTGATCACAAACTAATGATATACTATATGTTGGCTAACTGAACATAATCAAAACAAAACAAAACAAATTCACAATAAAGATTTTCCTGTACTTCCACTTCCAAACAGGATAGAATAACTGCAACTAAATATAGGCACTAAAACAGATGGGAAACTGGACAATGGTTTTCAAAATATTGGACATTAGACACCGAAGAATGTGATCCCTGAAAGAGGAGAAATAATCTAGATGAGCCATACAATTGCTGAAGAATGCTACCCAGAGGGAGATTCCAACTAGCAACGCAGAGAGGGGAAACCCAAGCAGGGACTGGTGGTTTCCAGACTATGAGAAAATGGAGCTGGGAGCTTGAGGAGGCCAAAATAATGTGAAATTGCAAGGCAGAACACCAGTAAAGGGAAAGCTGCAATGAGAGATTTCTCCAGAAATTGGCTGAAGGCCTCTCTCGAGTTTTAAACTAAGCAATGATGAATGCATAAGTATGAAAAAAACCTAATGAGTCTGGAGAAAGAACCACCAAAAGAGGAAAAAGCCTTGGAACTTACAGCAGACTGAGTATAGATACGGCTCCTACCAGCCAGACTGGGATCAGCTACAGTACGCAGAAGGGTAATTTGTTCAGTAGAGGGATAGAAGCAACCCTAGACTAAAAGATGCTGTGGGGGCGCCTGGGTGGCTCAGTGGATTAAGCCACTGCCTTTGGCTCAGGTCATGATCTCAGGGTCCTGGGATCGAGCCCCGCATCGGGCTCTCTGCTCCGCGGGGAGCCTGCTTCCTCCTCTCTCTGCCTGCCTGCCTCTCTGCCTACTTGTGATCTCTCTCTCTGTCAAACAAATAAATAAAAATTTAAAAAGATATTTTAAAAAAGATGCTGTGGCTCTCCCTAAAAAAGCTGAAAAGCAATACTTGATAGGATATATTTCTAAGTAATTAACTGCATTATACTTATAGCCAAAAATAAATATGAAAATATCCAGCAACCAGAAAGTAAAATTCACAGTGCTTGACATCCACTCAAAAATTACTAGCCCTGAAAAAAAAAATTACTAGCCCCATAAAGGAGGAAAAATATGACCCCAAATGAGACAAAATCCAAAACCAACCCAAAATGACATAGATTATAGAATACACAAAGACACTGAAGTTATTTTAACCTATTGCATTACATATTTTCAAGAAGTTAGAGGAAAGATGAACCTGTTAACCCGAAACATACATATTTTTAAAGTCTCAAATTAGACTTCTAAGGGCTAACTGCAATGAAAAGTAAACTGGAAGGAATTAATACCAATTTTAACATTGCAGAGGAAAAGATTAGTAAAATGAAGACATAGCAGTGGGAACTGCTAAAAATTAAACAGAGACAAAAAAGGACTGAAAGAAAAGGAACAGAGCCTAACAGCTGTAGAACAGAGCACAACAACTTCAGGTAACCTAATATATGTGTAATTGGAGTTCTGTGACAGGTTTGGGGGAGGGAGTTTGGGGAAGAAGAGTAAAAAAGAAATATTTGAAGAAAAAATGGCCTCCAATTTTTCCAGTATTATGAAAACTATAAGCCCATGGATCTAAGGATCAGTATATCAAAAGCACAAAAAAGATGGCAAAAACTCTATGAAGTGGGGCACCTGGGTGGCTCAGTGGGTCAAAGCCTCTGCCTTCAGCTCAGGTCATGATCTCAGGGTGCTGGGATCGAGCCCCGCATCAGTTTCTCTGGTCAGTGGAGAGCCTGCTTCCCCCACTCTCTCTCTGCTTGCCTCTCTGCCTACTTGTGATCTCTGTCAAGTAAATAAATAAAAAATCTTAAAAAAAAAAAACAAAACTCTATGAAGTCAAATTACTTAAAAGCAAACCAGTGATAAAGAAAAATTCTTAAAAACAGCCAGAATAAAAACCATGGCCCATAAAGAGAAATGAAGATGCAAGCAAAAAAAAAATTTTTTTTGGTCAAATAATGCAAGTGAGAAGACAGTGGAATGATATCTTTAAGTTACTGAAAGAAAAAAAATTCCAAGTTAGAATTCTATACTTGAACAAAAAATACCTTACAAAAGTAAAGGTGAACTAAAGACTTTTTTGGATTATAAAAGCTCAAAAAAAATCTTCACCTACAAACCTGCATTTCAAGAAATATTAAAGGAAGTCTTTCAAACCAAAAGAAATGATAGATAGAAATATGGATTTACACAAAATAATGACTACTAGAAATTCTAATTATGTGAGTAAATATAAAATATGCTTTATATTATTAAAGTCTGTTTAAGAGTAAAAGATAATTTTTAAGAAAGGTAATATAATGTGGGGTTTATAATATGTACAAGCAAAATGTATAACAGTAGTACAAAGACTAGATGAGGATAATTAACATACTGTGTTGTAAGGTTTCTTATATATCTGTAGTGGCATTATATCTCCTGAAAATACATAATAATAAGTCAATATATAGTCTATAAACTCTAAATCAGTCCCAAAAGTAATATGACAAGAGTAATAGCTATTAAGTTAACCATGTAGACTGACTGTAATTATAAAAGAGATAATCCAGAAGAAGAAATAAGAAGAGAAAAAAGGGAACAAAAACCAGAAGGGACAACTTGAAAATCAGTAGCAAAATTAAAAGTAAAAGGTTGGGGGGGAAGTGTACATATTAACATTAATAAAAAGAAAGTTGGACTAGCTAAGTTAATATCAGATGATGTATATTTCAGAGCAAAGAATATTTCAGAAAAAGGTCATTTCATAATGATAAAGCGTTCAGTTCATCAAGACAATATAATAAATACTAAATGTTCCTGCACTTAATAACAGTCTCAAAATATGTGATGCAAAAAATGATAAAACTTCAAGGAGAAATGGATATATTGATAATTTTAGTCAGATATTGTAATATCCTTTCAATAATTGGTAGAACAGTTAAGCAGAAAACTATTAAAGGATGGAAAAAAATGAATTACATTAGCCAATTTGATGTGACTTCTAAGGAAAACACTTTAAAGAAAACAGTAGTGTAATTTTTTTGCAGTGAACAAGAATATTTGATAAGACAGTTTATATTCTGCAGCTTAAAACAAGTCACAATAAGTTTAAAATAATCCAATTTATTCAGAGTACTTCTTTCACCACAGTGAGATTGAATTAGAAATCCACAACAGAAAGTTGTCTCTGAAATCACCCATTTATTTGTAAACTAAATGATAAATGCCTAAACAACCCATGTGTCATAGGAGAAATCAAAGAGGAATTATAGTGTAAACTGAATCAAATGAAGATGAAAACACAAATATCAAAATTAGTGATGCAGATTAAGCAGAACTTCGAAGCATATAAGACTGTCTATATCAGAAAAGAAAGGTTTCAAATAAATGACTTCAGCTTTTGCTTTAAGAAAGTACAAATAGAAAAAAAGAAAGTACAAATAGAGAAATTTAAATCCAAAGTAAGCAAAAAGTAAGAAAAAACTGGAGCAGAAACCAGTGAAATAGAAAACTAAGAGACAGAGAAATCGTTAACCAAAACATGGTTCTTTGAGAAGATCCATAAAGCTGATAAACCTCGAGGCAGACTAATCATGAAAAAAAGAAACAAGTCACCAATTATCAATACCATGAATGGGATATATAACATTATTACAGTTTCTACAGATGTTAAAAGGGAAACAAGGATTTTAATGAACCTGTTTATGTTGATAACTTTGACAACGTACATAAAGACAAATTCCTTGAAAAATACAAACTACCAAAGCTTACTTAAGAAGAAATAGATACCCTGAATAGCCCCATAATAATAATTGAATTTGTAGCTAAAAGTCTTCCCACACATAAATAGGCTCAGATGGCTTCACTTGTAAATGCTTCCAAATGTTATTATTTATTTAAGAAATAAATAGTACTAAAAAGAAAACCAAAGACCAATATCCAGGATGAACACAGATGCAAAACTCAACAACTTATTAGCAAACAATTAAAAAATATGTTAAAATGATCATTCATTATGATAAGTAGGATTTATTCCGGGAATGCAAGGGTAGTTCAGATTTGCAAATCAATTGATGTGATACATCACATTAACAAGATGACAGGTTAAAACCACATAATCATCTCAGCAGATTCAGAGAAAGCATTTGACACAATATGATATCCATTCACGTTAAAAATCAACAAAGTGGGGGGGCGCCTGGGTGGCTCAGTGGGTTAAGCCTCTGCCTTCGGCTCAGGTCATGATCTCAGGGTCCTGGGATCAAGCCCCGCATCAGGCTCTCTGCTCAGCAGGGAGCCTGCTTCCTCCTCTCTCTGCCTGCCTATCTGTCTGCTTGTGATCTCTGTCAAATGAATAAATAAAATCTTAAAAAAAAAAAATCAACAAAGTGGGTTTAGAGGGAGCATACCTCAATATAATAAAGGCCATGTCTTTTAAAAACCCATAGCTAAAATCATAGTCAATGACAAAAAATTGAAAGCTTTTCCTCTAAGATAGGAACAATACAAGAATGTCTACTCTCATCACTTTAATTCAACATAATACTGGAAGCCCTCGCTGTAGCAATCAGATGAGAAAAAGAAAAGTCATTCAAATTGGTAAGGAAGAAGCAAAACTGTCACTATTTCCAGATGACATGATAATATATATAGAAAACCCTGAAGACTTAAACACCCATACTCTAGAAACTGTAAGACTGATGAAAGAAATTGAAGATGGCACAAACAAATGGAAAGATAGACCATGCTCATGGATTGGAAGAATTAATATTGTTAAAATGTCTGTACTACCAAAAGCAACCTACAGATTCAATGTTGTTCCTATGAAAATTTCAACAGCATTTTTTACACTACTAAAATTTGCATGAAATGAAAACACTAATTCAAAAAGATATCTGTGCCCCTATGTTTATTGAAGCATCATTTACAATAGTCAAGATATGGAAGCAACCCAAATGTCCTTAGGTAGACAAATCGGCAAAGAAGATGTGGTACATGTACATGCGCGCGCGCGCACACACACACACACACACACACACACACACACACTGGAATATTACTCAGCCATAAAAAAGAATGAGCTCTTGCCATTTGCACCAACATGGATGGACTTATAGGCTATTATGCTAAGTGAAATAAGTCAGAGAAAGACAGATACCATATGATTTCTCTAAATGGAGAATCTAAACAATAAAAATAACCAATAACAACAAAAGCATACACTTTTTTGGAAAGATTTATTTTAAGAAAGAGCAAGTGATCAAGAGAGAGCAGGAGGAGGGGTAGAGAGAGCAGGAGGAGGGGTAGAGAGAGAGGGAGAAGCAGACTCCCTGCTGAGCAGGGAGCCCAATAGGGGCCTTGATCCCAGGACCCTGGGATCATGACCTGAGCTGAAAGCAGACACTTAACTGACTGAGCCTACACAGGTGCCCCCCAAAAATATACTCTTAAATACAAAGAATAAACTGGTGGTTGCCTGAGAAGTGGAGGGTGCGAGGAATGAGCTTAATAGGTAGTAGGGGATTAAGATTTTAAACTTCCAATTATAAGTCATGGAAATAAAAAATACAGCATACAAAATATAGTTAATATTGTAATAATGTTGTATGTTGACAGATGGTGCCTACATTTATTATGGTGAGCACTGAATAATGTAAAGAATTGTAAAATCATTGTTGTTTAACTGAGACTAACATAACATTGTATGTCAACTATACTTCAGTAATATATAGAAAGACAGAAATAGTACAAATTCTACACACATTTCCCAGAAAATTTGAGAATACTTCTAAACTCATTATATGGAGCCAATATTGCTCTGATACAAAACCAAAGACATTACCAGAAAAGAACACTGTAGACAAATATTTCTCATAAATTAATGCAAAAATGAACACAATTTTAATAACTTCAATCCAACAATATAAAAGTAAAACATAACTAAGTTGTTTTTCTCAAAAATGTGAGGTTGGTTTAATATTTGAAAATCAATTAGTATAACTCCCATATTAGCAATCAGAATATGAAAAGTACACTCATCTCCATAGATGTAAAAAATAAAAAAATTGAGAAAATTCACTTCCATTCATGATATAACTCCAAAAACTAAGAATAGAAGAGAATTTCTTTAACCTAATAAGAGCATCTCCTAAAAACTTATAGATAGCATTGTACTTTTTTTTTTAATATTTTATTTATTTATTTGACAGAGAGAGAGGTCACAACTAGGCAAAGAGGCAGGCAGAGAGAGAGGAGGAAGCAGGCTCCCCGCGGAGCAGAGAGCCCGATGCGGGGCTCTATGCGGGGCTCGATCCCAGGACCCTGAGACCATGACCTGAGCCGAAGGCAGAGGCCTAAACCACTGAGCCATCCAGGTGCCCCTGTACTTTTAATAGTGAAAGATCAAGAAAAGGAAAGTAATTTTCTCCCACTTCTTAATATTGTATGGGAAGTTCTGGCCAATGCAAAAAGAAATAAAAGACATACAGATTGGAAAAGCACTAAAACTACCTTTATGTGAAGATAACATGATCAAAACGTAAATCTACATAAAGTTTAAGTGTACACGTGGACTTTTTACAAATTATCAAAAAAGCAACTAGAAGTTATACAAGATTAGGACTATTGCAAGTTACAAGATCGATTTACAAAAATTACTTGTGTAACACTTGTGTGAGGTACTTAGAGTAGTCAGAGTCCTAGAGACAGAAAATAAAATTGTTGTCAGTAGCTGCAGGGTGGAGAATGTGGCTATTATTAAATGGGTATAGAGTTTCAGTTTTACAAAATGAAAAGTTACAAAGTTGGGTGGTGGTGATGGTTGCACAACATTACTATTTATTTGATACCACTGAACTACATACTTAAAAATGGTTAAAATGGTAAATTTTATGTATTTTACCACACTAAAAATGTTTATGTTCCAATGTGTACCTATATATTAGCAACAAAGTGGCACATTGAAACTTTAAAACATTTTAAATTGCTAATTTTTTAAAATGCCGTTTTGTAAGAGCATCAAAATATATGAAGTACTTAGAGATAAAATGTGACCTATACTCTACAACCACTCTGCAAAAGAATTTAAAGAACACCTAATACATGGAAAGACATACCATGTTTATAGATGAGAAAACTAATATTTTTAATATGTCAGTTCTCCGCAAATCTATATTCAACAAAATACCAGCTGAAATTCCAGCAGGCTTCTTTTGTAGAAATTGATTCTTAAGTTTATGTTGAAATGTGAAGGATCTTATTTTTAAAGTATAGTAATGAAGACTTTGTAGTAATTAAAGATAAACATATAGATCAATAGAACAGATCGCAGCATCTAGGATTGATATATAATCACTTGTACCTAAACTTAAATATAAAACATAAAGCTATAAAACTGCTAGAAGAACCCCTTTAAAAAGGAAAAAAAAACTTTTCACCTTGAGTTAAGGAAAAATTTCTTAGAATCAATACTACAAGCATGATTCATAAAAGGAAAATTGATAAATTGTACTTCAAAATTAAGAATTTGGTTTTTAAAGACACTGATATGAGAATAAAAATTCAAATCATAAACTCTGAGAAAATCTTCATAAATTGCATATCTGATAAAATTGTATATAAAGTATATGAAGAACTCTCAAAACTCCATGAAGTAGAGAAACAGCGTAGTGCCTTACTTCTAGACTTTTGTTGTTGGTTTCAAAGACTAGGGTAGAGAGAACTGGGAAGACAATGCAAGCGTATTTTTCCCATATTTACTCTCTTTATACACTCAGTATTATTTGAAATTTTATCCCTCATGTTCAGTGAGGCAATAAGTTCTCTCTGGTTTTTCTGGGTCTCACAACTTACATTTCAGAGTCTGTTTTAGGGACCTCTTAACATTAACTTAAAGCTTTTAATGCGAATCTAGACTCTACTCACAGAAATCTGTTAACTCACTTTACTTTTAAAGTGTTCATAAAGTGCCCTGACTTGCCCAGGTCCATTGAATAAGCCACTTGTAGTGAAAATTCAAACCCAGAATTTGTGATCTCAGGGTTTGTGCTCTTGCTACTATACCTCAGCTGCTTGGTTGAAAATGAGTTCAGGGTTCTAATTTTTGCTCTTTCCGTATAATTCAGTTGTGTGTGCTTGGATAAATCATTTAACTACTTTGATCTTTCATTTTCTTTGATAGAAGATGAGAAAGTAGAGGGAAAACGGAAAACCTCTAAAGTCCTCTCCATTCTAGCTTCAATATATTATTTTTTTTAGTCCTCATTTCTCCTTCACTTTCTCTGCCCCCTGTATAACCTTCCCCTCCACTTTTTTTTCTTTTTACCACCAAATGTGTCAGGGTCTGCTGTGTAAAAGTTGTCTCTACTGAATGGCATATGCACCTCACAAACTCTCAGAAGACCAGGGAGCTTTCCTTGCTGACTGCAGCTGTTTTCCTGTCCTCCAGCCAGAGGGATGGTCTGATTCTACTTTTTCTGTCTTTAAAGCACAGCATACTCTGAAACTGAAATTTCTATGAGTGTCATCTCAAATATACCTGGCTGGATATTTTACTTCTAAACTTTCACCAGCAGAAACAAGTCTTTTACTTCATGAGATTTCTCCTTTTCAAGGGTAGTTATTTAATGACAAGTCTGCCCTTTCTTGCAGCTCTGAATTAACTGTTGGGAAAAAAAAAATCACATTTCTTTAGAACCTTTGAGCAATGATGGTATTGAATAGTAGAAGGGAAGATACAAGACAATACTCCATAGTTCTTAGTTTTGTTGAGGGAAAAAATTTACTGTGGAGTTGCTGCACTACTATGACTCATCTTTACATTGAACTGTAGTCCTGATTTTATTCATACTCAATGCTGCCACTTCTGCCATTCTTTTACATGTATTTTAGCCCCATCATAATTTCTCAGGAATTTTCTTGCACAGAAGCTTACTTCATTAACCATATGTGGTCCCTTAAAGAGAAGCCAGTTTTCAAAACATAAAATAGGACATTTCCATTTGTGGCTAACAGCTATAGCTGGAAAGCCTGTGGTTGCTCTCATTCCTTTCTTTTCATGAGTCTGATGTTCATGTGAGAACACTTCCATCCAGCCTTCTTCATTCCCCCACCACTTCTCTGCCTGTCCCTACTCTCTGGTCATCAGGGACCAGGACTTAACATTTCCAGCCATTTTGGTATTATGTTAATAACCCAGTCATCACTTCATTTTTAAATAATATCACCTAATATAGGAACTATATTACGTAGTAAGAGCTTAAATAAATAACTTAGAATAGAAATGAATTGTACACTGTTGGAGAAAATAAACATTCATAAGTCTGTATCAGTAATACATACATACATGGATGGAGGAAGAAGGAGGGGGTTTCATTTATAGTATAGTGCTGAAGGCTGACTGATAAATGTGGAAGAAATGCTAACGTTGAATATTTATTATTTTGAAACCATCATGAAAAAAATTGAATCAAGCAACAGTCATCAATGGCTGCTCAGTTAAGGAGAAAATGGAAGGAAGATGAGGATATTTGCATGGTCTTTAAGTATCTCCCCTTACACTGCTTATTAATTGTAAAGAAGAAAAAAGCAGTATTATACAATATGGAAAAGTTGTCCAGGTAATCAAAATTAACATCCCCAAGGAAGACTGGTGGACTCTAAAAGTCTCCACATATTAAGCCATGAGAACACATCATCTATTCAGTATTCCCATTGAGCCTCAATCTAAATTTCAAGGAAACATCAAACACAAAATTACGAGCCTTCCACTAAATGAGGGAGGGGGCTATACACTTCAAAAATGGAAATACTGGGGCACCTGGGTGGCTCAGTGGGTTAAAGCCTCTGCCTTTGGCTCAGGTCATGATCTCAGGGTCCTGGGATCGAGCCCCACATCAGGCTCTCTGCTCCGTGGGGAGCCTGCTTCCTCCTCTCTCTCTGCCTACCTCTCTGTCTAGTTGTGATTTCTCCCTGTCAAATAAAAAAAAAAAAGGGAAATGATCCCTTCTTAAAAAAAAAAAATGGAAATACCATAAGAGACAAAAGAAGTGGAAATATTCTGGATTTAAAAAGGATTAAGAGATACAACGATTAAATGCAGTGTCTGACTCTAGACTGTATCATGTATTGTTGGCAGGAATATACTGTAGAGGACATCACTAGGCCAGCTGATAAAATCACAATGTTGATGGTAGATTACATAAAATTTATTGGATTTATAACTGTAATGTGGTTATATAAGAGAATATTCCTATTCATAAGAAATGGTCACTGAAGTATTTGGGGATAAAGGGTCATGATGTGTGTGAGTTACTCTCAGGCATCTCAAAAATATTACATATAGGGGCACCTGGGTGGCTCAGTGGGTTAAAGCCTCTGACTTCGGCTCAGGTCATGATCCCGAGGTCCTGGGATCAAGCCCAGCATCTGCTCAGCAGGGAGCCTGCTTCCTCCTCTCTCTCTCTGCCTGCCTCTCTGCCTACTTCTGATCTCTGTTAAATTAATAAATAAAATCTTTAAAAAATATATTACATATATATGTGCACAAATATCTATGCAAATGGTGAAGAAAATGGGGTATAATGTAATAATATATGTCTTCATAAAGCATGTATGAGTTTCGATGTACTTTGTTTTTACAAAGTTTTTATTGTTTGATACTTTTTTCTTCTCATTTTTTCACTTATTTATATTCCTCTTTTTCTAGCATTATTGAGATATAATTGACATATAACATTTAAGTTTAAAATGTACAACATAATGATTTGATCTATGTGTATGTATTACAAAATGATTACCACATGAAGTTATTGTGCATCATCTCACATAGTTAAAATTTTTTTTCTTTGGGATGAGAACTTTTAGGATCTACTCCCTTAGCCACTTTTAAACATATAATATAGTCATCATGTTGTACATTTTATCTTCAGAACTTAATTTTCTTATAACTGAAAGTTGTACCTTTTGACCATCTTTACCTAGTTGGTATTGTTCCTAAATAGCTCTTCAAATAAAAAAAAATTTAAAAAAAGAAAAGTTAAAGCTTTTATTCCCTTTCAATTAGAATTAATGGCCAAACCTGTATCTTTTAGAGAAATAATAATTTTAAAGTCCTACCACATGGTTGCTTTAAAAACTCTATTGTTTGTTTTTTACATGTATGATTTTATATGTGTCTTAGATATATGCTTACTGATTGTCATGATAGCCTCTGGATGAGGTACACTGGAAATACAAGCAAAACAAGGAAAAACATAGAGAAATCAATTGTGAATCCAAGTATGCTGTTAGCAGAACATCTCCTAGAGCCGTGCTATCCAGTAGAACTATCTGTGATTATCTGAAACGTTCTGTGTATGCATTGTCCAGTATGGTAACACTTGAACACTTGAAATGTGGCTAATGAGACTGAATTTTTAATTTTAATTAATTTTAAGGTTAATAGCCACACATGCCTACTGACTACCTGCAGTGGTGACTAATTCCTAGATATGCGAGGTTTGTAAGTTCCCATAATCAGTAAGTTTGTTACATAAAGATATGAACTAGTCACAGCTGGGCTTGTTAGCTTGAGTGAGATCTGTCCTTTTTAGAAAGAATGTGTGGTATATTTCCTATGTTTTAACCTTTTTACTGGTAGCACATTTTATTGTTGAATAATAGTGAGTCAAACTCAATGCAAATTCGAATGTCACAAATATAAGCATTGCTGGACTGATTTTTACAGGTTACAACATTAGCTACCAAAAACCTGAATTAGATGCAGGACTTCTCTTTTAATGATTTATTCTGATTAAAGAGACAGAATGGATATAAAGACAGGAGAAGTAGGAAAGAAGGGAAGGAAGTGTGAATAGTTGGATAGATGGATAGAAATAAAACAGTACAAGATATTCTTTTTTTTTTAAGATTTTATTTCTTTTATTTGACAGAGAGAGCATAAGCAGGGGAAGAGGCAGGGAGAGGGAAAAGCAGGCTCCCTGCGGAGCAAGGAGCCTGATGCGGGACTCGAACCCATGATCCTGGGATCATGATCTGAGCCAAAGGCAGGTGCTTTAACTGACTGAGCCACCCAGGCATCCCAAAATATTCTATTTTAAATGCCATAGGAGGAGAACATTTAGGCTCTTTTGTCAAACACTGGAATAGACTGATGTTACCTAAGACTCCTTCCAGCTATAAATCTTGTGATGCTGAATCTTAAGAATACTGAACTATACTGAACTAGAGGAAATCCGCAAGAGTGAAGCAGTCAGGGAAATTTGGGAATTGGAGTTCAACATTTGACTTGTGTTGCTATATGATCTTAATCTTCTAGGCATAGGAGTGATTTCTGACTTGCTATGTCAATTTATTTAATTTCAAATAGAATATTGATTAAGGGGCGCCTGGGTGGCTCAATGGGTTAAGACCTCTGCCGTCGGCTCAGGTCATGATCCCAGAGTCTTGGGATCGAGCCCCGCATCGGGCTCTCTGCTCAATGGGGAGCCTGCTTCCCTCTCTCTCTCTCTGCCTGCTTCTCTGATTCCTTGTGATCTCTGTCTGTCAAACAAATAAATAAAATATTAAAAAAAAAAAAAGAATATTGATTAAAAGGAAGCCCTGATAAACAGTCCCTGGAGTGTTGTATCTTCCTGCTTACTTATTAGTATTTTTAAGAGTAAGAATCAGCTTTGTAATCAGTCAGATATATAGTACTTATGAAGGCAACAGGTCAAGAGAATAGGCTAGAAGGAAGAATAAACATGTGTGTCTCCCCAAATACAGCACCAGTTAGCACTGAGGCCTCAGTCCAGTGTTTCTCCATCTTCACTGTGTATTAGTAAAGCCTTTCATTGGCATTAGGAGGTAAGACTGTTCTTGTTGATTAGCTACCCATGTTGGTAACTTCAGTTCTTCTTCCAGATTGAGTCAAGGCACTAACTTTTTCAGTTTAATACTCCATTGATTCATAAATCTATGGCTTTGTTTGGCTTATACCTTTGTGCAGTGTTCAGAGTTCTCAAAAAGACATTTAGGCTTAAGCATTTTGCTCTGCTTTGGGCATGAAATAAGTGCTTGATAAAAGTCTGCATGCTTGGGGTGCCTGGGTGGCTCAGTGGGTTAGCCTCTGCCTTTCGCTCAGGTCATGATCCCAGAGTCCTAGTGATCGAGCCCCGCATAGGGCTCTCTGCTTGGCAGGGAGCCTATTTCCTCCTCTCTCTCTCTCTCTGCCTGCCTCTCTCCCTACTTGTGATCTCTATCTGTCAAATAAATAAAATCTTAAAAAAAAAAAAAAAGTCTGCATGCTTGACAGGTTGAGTGCCTCCTGTTTTTTTCTACTACCCTCACTCTGCTACTTAAAAGAATCTTGTTTGCTTGGTGCTCTTCTTTCAGAGTTTTGCCTGAGTACTGAGAGCATGGTCTCATAGAGGAGAACACTCAGCTGGAACCAAGTGCCTCTTGCACTTTCTTTTTAAGCAAGGGACCATATTAATTTGTTAAACCTAGAAACTGGGGGTATCAGGGTTTCCATGACCACCCCACTAGGGAATGGTTTGGTGATTTACTGGGCGGACCCATGAGACTTAAGTCATATTCATAGCTGATTTTTACGTAAAAGGATATAATGCAAAATCAACAAAGAGAAAAGGTACATGGGATGAAGTGTGGAGGAAATCAAGTACAATCTTGTAAGAATGTTGTCGAAGTGGAGTCATACAACATGCACTTCTCCAGCATCTAACTATATGAGGTGCTGTCTACGAGGGAAGCTCATTAGAGGCTCATTGGTGAGGTTTTTATTGAGGGCTGGTCATGTAGATACCCTTTGCCTAACATCTACTAATTTCCAGGCTTGTAGAAAGAAAGTAGATGTTCAGCCTAAACTGTATTGTTTCTACAAACCATTTGAGCCTAGTAAAATACCACTATCCATTAGGGAATGGTGAGAATCCACCCAAAATCCAGTTCCCACACTGGCAACCAAGGGCCAGCCTTGCAAACAGGGTTTTCTAAGGATAGCAGTCTCAGGCCTGCTATGTTAACTCCTTTCTGCATCTGTATATATACCTCAATCAACATTCAGACTTGGAACTTTTAACTATTTTTAATTTTCCTTTTGTCTAGTCTCTTTACTAGCTTTTTGTTGAACATTAGTGTTTAGAGATTAATAGAAACATAGTGTGCTACACACCTACTCTTTTGCCTAATGGGGCTATTTCAACCTCTTTTTTTTTTTTTCAAGATTTTGTGTACTTATTTGAGAGAGCATGAGAGAATGAGCACAAGGGTGGGGGAGAGGAGCAGAAGGAGAGGGAGAAGCAGACTCCCCGCTGAGCAGGGAACCTGATGTAGGGCTCCATCCCAGGACCCAGGGGATCACGGCCTGAGCTGAAGGCAGACGGTTGAAGTGACTGAGCCACCCAGATATGCCTATTTCAACTTCTTGTAGACTACAGCAACAAATCTTTCCTTTTCATCCTTGCCACTGCTGTTTTGTTTCTTTTATCAAGTGACCAGCAACAAGTATTCTCTTCATTACAGGTCAGTCTTGAACCTTTCCTCTGTTTTTTATTTTGGGATTTACTTTCCTCAGTTCTCTAAGAGTATGATATCATAACTGCATCTGACTCTTTAACCAGAGACTTCTTTCTTCCTCAGCCAGAGTAGTATTACCTTGAAAGAAGATAGCATGAATGCTTATCAGTATGCTTCCGAAGACTCAGAAACCTTAGGGGTGAAGTATAGCACCTTAGAGAACTCTTCTGTCTATCACAGATATAAAGTGTAGGCATGTAGAAGCAGATTGAGAAGTAAATTAGACCTTTAATTCAATTCTAAATCAGTGTCAACTCGCATTTACAACTGATTTAAGAATTTAAGAATATAGAAACTAGAATCACAGTTAAAAGCATTTGGGTAAAGGATCGCCTGGGTGGTTCAGTCAGTTGAGCATCTGCTTTCAGCTCAGGTCATGATCTGAGGTACCCGGGATCAAGTCCCATGTCAGGCTCCTCGCTCAGTGAGGAGCCTGCTTCTCCTTCTGCCTACCGCTCCCCCTGCTTGTGTTCTCTCTCACACACTCTCTGACAAATAAAATCTTAAAAAAAGAAAAAAAAAAGCATTTGGGCAAAGATAATAGGAAAGAAATATGGAAGTAATTGTGGGAGTCTACAGAACAGGAATAGATGATGCTACCCTAAAAACCAAATAAAGATTGCCATGGAAATAAGATAGTAATAGGGACTCCTGAATATATAATATTGGGTATATGCTTGAAGACCTCTTGTTGTAAATTTGGAATATGTAATAATGTTTGGCCTAAATGATGATAAAGAGGTAGTAAGAAGTACTATTATTTTGGAGTTAATTCTGACTAATGAGAAAAACCTAATTGGTAAGGAGCAATGATGGAAACTTTTCAAAGAAATTGACTGTTTCATGTCAGAATTAATACAAGTAAAATAATAACTGGGAATAGTGCCTGCTTGTTTCAACCCAAGGGATAAAATTAATAATTCATGGGCATTAGGTAGAGTGTTCCAGTTAGATCTTCACTTTTGGATCATAGACAGAAATGTAAAACCGAAAACTCTAAAACTTGCAGGGGAAAATCTTTGCAACCTTGGGTTAGTCATAGACTCATTACCTACAACACCAGAAGCACAATCCATAAAAGTATCAATTGAGAAATTGGGTTTTATCAAAATTAAAAACTTCTGTTTTTCAAAAAGCTCTGTTAAAAAAATGAAAAGACAAGCCATGGATTGAGAGAAAACAGTTGGAATACAAATATCTGATAAAGGGTTCCTCCAGAATATAAAAAGAACTTTAAAAACTCTGGAACAAGGAAACAAACCACTGAATTAAAACAATAGGCAATTGTTCCTAGGAAGATGTTGCTGCGGCTGAGGTCGAAGAGGTTGCTGCCTGCGTTCTCCTCAAGGATTTTGATGGATTCCTTTCTCACATTGAGGTCCTTCATCCATTTGGAGTCTATTTTCGTGTGTGGTGTAAGGAAGTGGTCCAATTTCATTTTTCTGCATGTGGCTGTCCAATTTTCCCAGCACCATTTATTGAAGAGGCTGTCTTTTTTCCATTGGACATTCTTTCCTGCTTTGTCGAAGATTAGTTGACCATAGAGTTGAGGGTCGATTTCTGGGCTCTCTATTCTGTTCCACTGGTCTATGTGTCTGTTTTTGTGCCAGTACCATGCTGTCTTGATGATGACAGCTTTGTAATAGAGCTTGAAGTCCGGAATTGTGATGCCACCAACTTTGACTTTGTTCTTCAATATTCCTTTGGCTATTCGAGGTCTTTTCTGGTTCCATATAAATTTTAGGATTATTTGTTCCATTTCTTTGAAAAAAATGGATGGTATTTTGATAGGGATTGCATTAAATGTGTAGATTGCTTTAGGTAGCATAGACATTTTCACAATATTTATTCTTCCAATCCAGGAGCATGGAACATTTTTCCATTTTTTTGTGTCTTCCTCAATTTCTTTCATGAGTGCTGGCGAGGATGTGGAGAAAGGGGAACCCTCCTCCACTGTTGGTGGGAATGCAAGCTGGTCCAACCACTCTGGAAAACAGCATGGAGGTTCCTCAAAATGTTGAAAATAGAACTACCCTATGACCCAGCAATTGCACTACTGGGTATTTACCCTAAAGATACAAACATAGTGATCCGAAGGGGCGCGTGTACCCGAATGTTTATAGCAGCAATGTCTACAATAGCCAGACTATGGAAAGAACCTAGATGTCCATCAACAGATGAATGGATCAAGAAGATGTGGTATATATACACAATGGAATACTATGCAGCCATCAAAAGAAATGAAATCTTGCCATTTGCGACGACGTGGATGGAACTAGAGCGTATCATGCTTAGTGAAATAAGTCAATCGGAGAAAGACAACTATCATATGATCTCCCTGATATGAGGACATGGAGAAGCAACATGGGGGGGTAGGGGGATAGGAGAAGAATAAATGAAACAAGATGGGATTGGGAGGGAGACAAACCATAAATGACTCTTAATCTCACAAAACAAACTGGGGGTTGCTGGGGGGAGGTGGGATTGGGAGAGGGGGAGCGGGCTATGGACATTGGGGAGGGGAGGCGAACCATAAGAGACTATGGACTCTGAAAAACAACCTGAGGGTTTTGAAGGGTCAGGGGTGGGAGGTTGGGGGAACAGGTGGTGGGTGATGGGGAGGGCACGTTTTGCATGGAGCACTGGGTGTTGTGCAAAAAGAATGAATACTGTTACGCTGAAAAAAATAAATAAATAAAAAGGGAAAAAAAAAACAATAGGCAAAAGATTAGGACAGACGCTTCACAAGAGAAGATGTATAGATGGCAAATAAGCACATGAAAAGATGTTCAGTATCATTAACAATGAGGGAAATGAACATAAGAATCACAGTAATGTACCACTATACAGTTATAAGTAATTTGGCTATTGCCCACAAGTTTAAAAACTTACCCTGTCAAAGATGTGGAGGAAGTGGAACTCTCATGCACTGCTAATAAGAATGTAAAATTGGGGTGCCTGGGTGGCTCAGTGGTTTAAGCCACTGCCTTCGGCTCAGGTCATGATCTCAGGTTCCTGGGATCGAGTCCTGCATCAGGTTCTCTGCTTGGAAGGGAGCCTGCTTCCCTCTCACTCTCTCTGCCTGCCTCTCTGCCTACTTGTGATCTCTCTCTGACAAATAAATAAATAAAATCTTTAAAAAAAAATGTAAAATTGTACAACAACTTTGCAAAAGTCTGTTTAAGTGCAAAACATATGTCTACTATATGACCCATCCATTTTACTAGGCATTTACCCAAGAGAAATAAAAGCATACATCCACTGCTGTTGTTCATAGCAGCTTTATTTTTTATGGCCCAAACTTGAAACAACCCACATGTTATTAGCAGGTGTACTGATAAACAAATTGTGGTATATCCAAATAACAGAATACTACTCAGCAATAAAAAGGAACTGCTAATACATGCAAAAACGTGGATAAAGGTCAAAATAATTAAGCTGAGTTAAAGAATCCAGACTTAAAATATTATAAACTGTATAATTCTGTCAATATAAAACTCTAGAAAAACCCAAATAATCCTTAATGACTGTAGATTAGTGATGGCCTAGTTCTTCAGGAGCAGGAGTGAGTGAGTGAGTACAAGAGGTTACCAGGGGACACAGAGAGACTTTTGAAGATGATGGAATTTGTTATCTCTTTCATGGTAATGGTTCCTGGGTATATACAGATGCCAACACTGATCAACTTTAACAATTTAAATGTTTTGTTTGTTGCATGTTGGTTATACCTTGGTAAAGCTATTAAAAAAAAAAAAAAACTGCATGATTTTCCTTTGAAGTTTTAGTTGACTGGCCTTATTGTGACCCAAGTAAGTTCTCCAGCCCTGGTTCATCTTTATCTTTTCCTCTGTAATATATTTTACAGTACATGATATATTTAATACTCATAAAAGAAACTTGTAAACAGTTAACTACAGTCATTAGCCTAACAAACTATATTCCTGACAAGTAGAAATATTCCTATTTTAATTTCTGTTTTTTAAATGTCAATCTTTGTATTTTCAAACCTGCAGCAACTTGAAGTTTACATATAAGAGCAATCCACTCTGAGGGCAAGTTTCTGAAAATAAATTTTATATGAACCTTTTCTCCAGAGAACTTAACTTTAAATGCTTTTAACTATGACATCTTTACATAAGTGAATATAGTTTGAAGAAATAAGTGTAAGACCTGAAAGTTCCATTTTTTCATTCTTTTTTTGCCATGCCTGTTAACAGGATATAGCTAGATGTTGTGCACACTTCATCCGTTTACTCTGTGTGGAGGCCGAGAAAATTAAGGCCATCCTACCTCAACTTTAGCTGATGTGGAAAACAGAGGCAGAAGAAAATCATTAAAATTCCTCACGTATTGACAAGCCCTGGAAACCGAGAGAGTGGCTCTCCCCTGGGGACTTAACTGCCCTCACCTTGAGATTTTGCTAAAGGACAATCCTAGCCTGACCAACCCCCTACCCCAACAGGTCCGACCAGGATCCTGTAAGTCTACTTTAACAATTCCTTTATCTCTAAACCTCCAAGATAGTGTTGAGAATCATTCCCAAGTATATGGCCCACTGATATACATCTAAAGGGTCTCACGAGAAGATTGGTAATAAATAACCTTTCTCCCAACAATAGCTAGCCCCTCAAAGTCCTGGAGACCTTGCTTCTAAAATTCCTTAGAGACTTAACACCATCCCTAATCCCCTTTGTCCTCACTCACCGCCAAGTCCACCCCTACTCTGCCTTTAAAACTCTGACTGTTATCTGGTTCGGGGTCTAAGTCCCTACTCTGCCACACTGGGTATACTTGGACCCAAGCTTAAGCATGTTACCTTGGGGTCCAAGTCCCTACTCGACTGTGTCGGGTATACTTGGGCCCAAGCTTAAGCTTGTCAAATAAACCCTCGTATGATTGTATCGGTGCTTGGCTCCTTGGTGGTCTCTGGGACACGAAAACCCGGGCATAACACTCTGCAACACATTACTATTCTGACCAGGAAATAGACAGCCATCACTGTAAGCTAGAAGTGTTAGGCATTAGGCTATCTCCTAGAATATAATTCATGGTTTTTAAATATTGTGTGTGTGAAATATAAGTGACCATTTGACAAGCTACAGCATTCTGCTTCCTCAAGCTATGTTTGGGGGGGATACTGATTTATATTTATAGTCTTGCTCTAGGCCCTGCTGTTTGGTAGACAAAATGTTTTCTGCTCATTCCTCAAGGATTCCTTCTGGAAGCCAGCTAAGAGCATGAACTTCGGAATCAGAGTGTTTAGGCTTTTATACAGTAAGCTCTAACATTTACTGTGACATTGGGGAAGTTACTTAACATCAGCAAGCTTCAGTTTCCTCTTCTGCAAAATGCAGAAAATGTAGAGAATAGACTTACAGGATTTCTGCCAGGATCGAATGAATTAATAAATGTAAAACAAATACATTTTTACCTTGTATGCAATGCATGCTATACATCTCTTCCCAGTTGTTATCATTGTTATTATTAGAATAGATTTTTTGTTTGTATGAGATTGTGAAGTAGATTCTGGTGAAAACCAAAAATAGCATTTGTTTGGGAATGTCCCTATGTTTAGTTATTCAACTTTTGTGCTTATAACATTCAGCCTGAATTATTATGTAGTTTAAGGACTGATTATCACACCTGATTTTCATTTCTCTCAGTCCTGAGGTACTCTATTCACCAGCACTGAATACTCCGAGAATGAAATTGAGACTGGTCAATAAAGGGTTTTTCATCTTCTAAGAATAAAATTTTTGTAACCCCCAGTGTTCATTTGGTTTAAAGCACAGGAAAAGGGGCCCTTTATAAAATGGATTGCTATGTCCACCTGTTATTTGGGTTTGTCAGAATTGCTGCCTAAGCACTGATCTGTGCTCCATCCAGACTAGCATTTGCCTTTGGATAGGGCACCAAGGAGAGAACGTGGGTAAATCTAGAGGGACTGACAGAAGCCCCCACTCAGTTTTTTCCCCAGTTTTTTCCTGCTTTTATTCCCATCAAAACATGGCTCTTTGATTTCTTTAAATCATTGAGAGGTTCAGCCCCAGGAACTCCAGAAAAAGCTAAGGAATTAGAAACTGAACAGAAACCAGGAAAGACAGTCTCTTTTAAGATAGTTTATTGTTTGTTGTTGTTGTTATGCTAACACATTTTGGTCTTAGAATATTCAGGCAATTCAAAAATACATTATATGTTATATAGTCCTCTGTATTCTTCTCAGAAATAACTACTGTTAACTTTAAAGTATAAACTCCGTTTTTTTCCTCTGCAGATCTAATAATGTAATTTTAGAAAAGTAGGTTAATTCTATATATGTAATTCTTATAATTTTATTTTCTTAATAATGTATATATTTTCCAGTGGAGTACATACATGTATTCATGGCATCCTTTTTAAAGTCCATCCTATATTTTGGTGTATAGATGTATCATAGTTTATTTAATCAATCTTATTGATATATGATTCTTTCTAATTTGCTCCTATTACAAAGAATACTGCAGTGAACATTCTTGTTCATACAGTTTTAAATACGTTTGCAAGTGTTTCTATTGGGTAAATTCCCTGAAGTGGAAATATGTGTTCGAAGAATATTAAATTGTTTTGAAATGGTAGATACTGACAAATTATAGGTGCTTATTGGGTGAAAAAAGTAACATATTAGTAGTGGATACTGCTGATGTGAATGGCACCCTTTGCTTTGCCCTCAATTGAGACAGCTCTTTGTGTTAACAGTTAATAGTGATTTCTGGATCTTCAAAATAATTAATAACTCCCTGGGGCACCTAGGTGGCTCAGTTGTTAAGTGTCTGCCTTCGGCTTAGGTCATGATCCTAGGGTCCTAAAATTGAGCCTCACGTTGGGCTCCCTGCTCAGTGGGAAGCCTGCTTCTCCCTTTCCCACTCCCCCTGCTTGTGTTCCCTTTCTCAGTGTCTCTCTCTGTCAAATAAATAAAATCTTTTTTTAAAAAAATTCTTTAACAAAAATTAGTAGCTCCCCTTATTCTTATCTGTTCTAGCCATTCATTCACTGGTCCTTAATTTATTTAAAAAATATGTATTTTATTTATTTTTTTTTAAAGATTTTATTTATTTGACAGAGAGAGATCACAAGTAGGCAGAGAGGCAGGCAGAGAGAGTGAGAGGGAAGCAGGCTGTAATTTAACTATATTATATAATAAAATTGGAAAACAAGTTGAGAAAAAATTCATAATCCTTGTGGTTTTTGTCTGTGTATTTGCAAAGTATTACTCTAATCATTGTGTACTAACAATTTTGGATTCTGCATTTGTCATTTAACATTATATTTTGGTGTTTTCCCTAATGGCTTCAGAGTGTTCTGTTTTGTGTAACATGGCTTAATCATTCCATTTTAATAGGTAGTTAAGATTTAGAATCTTTTATTATTTGAATTTTGACAATTTTTCTTCCATATTAATTCCTCTCTGTGCCAAAAGGCATCTAATAAATATCTGGAAATTTAGTTAACTAACCACAAATGCTTAATAGTATACGCAGTTTAAAAAAAAAGTCTTAAGATTTTACTGAATGGATGGCTCAGTTGGTTACACATCTACCTTCTACCTTCAGCTCAGGTCTTGATCCTGGGGTCCTGGGATCGAGCCCATGTCCAGCTTCCTGCTCAATGGGGAATCTGCTTCTCCCTCTGCCTTCTGCTCCCCCTACTCGTGCACTCGCTCTCTCTCTCTCGTAAATGAATAAAATCTTTTAAAAAATTACTGAATGTATTTTTTTCCCTCAGTATATTTGACAGCTTTTTTTACCTTCCAGGTTTTTGGAAGACAAAAAGAGTAAAATAATTTTTGGTTTCAGTTATCTATTACTGCTTAACAAACTACCCCCAAACTTACACAACTAACATTCTTTACTTTGCTGGGTTCAGCTTCGCGCTTGTTCTGCTGATCTTGCCTGTGGTCACCCATGAGTCTCATGCAACAGTCTGTTAGCTAGACACTGGCATGGCTGGGCCTTTCTTTCCCTCCCCAGGTAGCCTCTCCCTGTAGTTATTTCATCTAGCAAAGTAGCTAGACTTCTTACCTGCGGGTTCAAGGCCTGCTGCAAGATTGGAAGCTGCCAAATCTTTTTCCGGATTTGGTCCACAACCAGCCAAGTGTCTCTTGGTTAAAGTGAGTAACTGCGCCAGACTAGAGTCAGCAGGAAGAGACTATTGGGAGATAGTGGTTTTCCTGGGGCCGCTAGTTTAACAGGCTACCACAAAGGGCATCTCATAGTTATTTTCATTTGTATTTCTCAGACTTCTTGGGGAGTTGAGCACCTTTCTATATGTATATTGTCCTTTTCCTTTTCTGTGAAATGCCTTGTCAGGTTTTGTCCGCTTTTCTTTTGGATAGTTTGTCTTTTTATAGTGATTTGTAAAAATTCTTCACAGAATCTGGGTGTTTTCCTTTGTTCGTTATATGTGTTACAAACATCTTAGGCCAGATTATGGCTTATCCTTCACTGTCTTTATGGTGTTTTTGATAAATAGAAGCTCTTAATTTTAAAATAGTTGGATTTATCATCTTTTATGATTTTTTGCTTTTGGGGTCCTTCTCTCCTCCAAGGTGTAAAATACTCTTGTACATCATCTTCTAAATGTTTTGTAGTTCTGTCTTTGATATGCAGGTTTATAATTCACCTGGAATTGATTTGGGAGATTGGTGTGAGGCAAGGGTCCAATTGCATTTTTTTTTCCACATGTGCCCTTTCCTTACACTTTACGTTTGGGTTAGTTTCAGTGTTTCTTAAATGCTGTATGTTCATCTTTTCTGGATCCCTTTTTTATTGTGCTGGAGCACAGCCATGCAGCAGTTCTGGAAAGAAGCTACGTACAAGCAAATCAGTATTTAGTCGAACATTTCTACAAATAATGATTAAACAGCTGCAGTCCTTTGGTGAGGAGTATCACTTGAGCTGAGCCCTCAGATATTAAAAGCCAGCATATGAAGAGCCTAGGAAGACTGTTCTGAGCCGAGGGAACAGCAAGTATTCTTCCCAACTGGGAGAAAGATGTACTTAGAAATGTAGTAAAAGTGAAAAGCTGTACAAGAAAGTCATGGTTCAGAATAACATAAACCAAAATGAGATGTAATTCTGAGGAGTTAAATGTTAGAAAGCGATGCCATTGACCTCTACATTTAGAATACTCCCTTTCAAGTATCTGGTTTAGTGTCCATATGCTGATATCTTGCTTTCTATTAATCTAATCACATGTCCTGTGTCTGCTGTAAGGAGTATTTATCTATTTTATGTGTTTGTAAACTTTCTGTTTTCATAATAAGTCTGTACACAAAGCACAGAAGATCCAATCATTATTTCTGAGAAGAATGCAGATCTTAAAGCCTTGATAATGTGAAAGACATGGCATAGTGTTAAAAGTTAGAATATGATGGGGAGGCATTGAGGTGGAAGGAAGTGTAGATACTGACTTTCTCATTTTACAGAACAGGGAGTCGGAAGATACAGTCTAAAGTAATGGGTCAAGTAGAACTCATAATTATTATTCCAACTTAGAAAGGTAATGTAGAGAACTGAAGATAAGAGACATTGCTAAGAAAAATTTTAAACGATGTAGTGGTATAAGTGAGCTAAATCCTACATCTTTCATAATGAGGAAAATGCTGGATCTCCTTAATAAATATATAACTATAATTGAAGAAATAGAAGTCTACACATGGTAAAGTTGTGGAGGTAACCCAGGAATAACTCACGTCAGAAATGGAGGAGAGGGTCTATCTCTGTCAGTGGGATTGGGAGTAGGGGACAGAGATGCTTTTGCTTTTCATTTTACTTCCTCCAGATACTTGTATTTTTACTTCTGTGTTCATTTATTACTTCTCAAATTATACAAAAAGGAGAAGAAAAAAGCTAAGGCTGTGACAAAAAAAACAATTGTGGGAAACAGCAGCATCAAAATCAGTTAGCTGGACATCTAGGATAGACTTACAAATATTAGTTATATAGTTTATGAATCCATTTATAAATTCTCCATATCAGGAAACTGTGAATCCTATCATAGTTTATTGGAAATGAACATATTTAATTGGAGTTATAAAATTAACCTCATGACAGCACTACCATGGATGCATTCATTGATTTGACAAACACGTTCATTAGTGGAGTAAATTCATATTGTTACTCTTCTATGCCTGTCCCCGGTGTGCTTCAGGATGGTTTAAAGGAAAGCTCACAATGGGTTTCTGTTGAGTGAACTTAATTATATTTATGTTTCTTCATTATTTGAAGTACAAAGCATGTTGAAATTAGAAATGGGTTTTTGAGATCACTTTCTTCAGTGATGGGGAGCTTTTTCTATAAGACACATAACCAGGAATCATAATTTCAGTCGATGGGACTCCAGACATGAATTTTGAGAAGCTATTCTGTCCTCAGGTGATACTCTTGTGAACCCTGAGTGAGAACCACTCATCTCATCCACTCCTTCATTTACAGAAGTGGAAACTTGGGCACTGTAGGTCACATAGCTAATTAGTGGCACAGAAGAGATTGACTCCTAGTATCATGTGATTTTTTAATGCTCTACTTTTATAAATTTTTCATCTCTTTTTACTTCTGCTGCATGTGGTTCACATCGTCTAGAGTGCTTTCTTGACTCTCACTGCTTATTTTAGTTTAGATACCTTTTTCTTTTAAAAACTAATCTTCTAAAACCTGTTGTCTTCTTAAAGAGACTTCCAGGGTGCTTGGGTGGCTCAGTGTGTTGAGCCTCTGCCTTTGGCTGGGATCATAATCCCAGGGTCCTGGGATTGAGCCCCGCATCAAGCTCTCTGCTTAGTGGTGGGCTTGCTTCCCCCTCTCTCTTTGCCTACTTGTGATCTCTCTCTGTCAAGTAAATAAATAAAATCTTTTAAAAAATAAAAATAAAAACCAATCTCCTTCTAAAACCTTTTGTCTTCTTAAAGAGACTTCCAGGGGCACCTGGGTGGCTCAGTGGGTTAAGCCTCTGCCTCTGACTCAGGTCATGATCTCAGGGTCTTGGGGTCGAGCCCTGCCATCAGCCCTGCACCAGCCCCACATCAGGCTCTATGCTCAGCAGGGAGCCTGCTTCCCCCACTCTCTCTGCCTACTTGTGATTTCTCTCTCTGTCAAGTAAATAAAATCTTTAAGATAAGAGAGAGAGAGACTTCCAATCAACACTCCTATTTTCGGCCTCACTTCTACCCTCATTTTTAGTAATCCCTAGTGCTTCCCATTCCTTAGCTTATACCAATCAGCCTACTTCGAATTAGGATTCTGCTCTGTTCAGGCTAATTCAGTTACCGATTTTTCCATCTACTATCCAACATCTAAAGTTTTGTTGGTGTATTTTCTAATTTTTTTTACCCCTGTGTGTCTGTACCTCTTTATATTCTTTTCCTGTCATTCCTTTTCTGTTCAATCCACCAACTTTAATCAGAGCTCTGATTTTATATTTACAGGTCTCAAATAAAAAACCATTTTAGCACAGAAAAATCACTGACGTGTTAATAAAACAACAAGGTGAAATGATTGCTTTTAAAATGAACAGTACATACATGATGAAACTGCCTTGTTAATGTGTTCTTACTTAGACCTCTAACAAGACAACCACTCCTTGTACTTTTGTCAGAGGATTGGATTTGGCAAACTGTTAGATAAATGTACCTTTCACCTATTTCTCCTTTCCTGGAATATAGGAAAGTTCTCCTTTGGCTCATGGTTTGTAGTGAAATTAAATTTGCATTTTTCTAGTTCCCCTCAAGGAACTCGAAGTAAAAAAGCACACTCCAGAGGGCAGAATTCCTTATTGTTTGGAAAGAAGCTAGGTGATGGTGATGATAATAATCACTGTTATTTATTATTTATTGATCACTTTTCTGTGTGTAATTTGTTTTATAAACACTATCTTTTATTAATTCTCAGAATGCCATAGGAGGTATTTCTGTCTCCTTTTCACAAATGATGAAATAGCTTTTATAAGGCTAAGGAACTTGTCCAAGGTTACATGGTTAGTGTCAGGCATGCCACCAAACCTTCTGTCTGACTCTAAAACCTATTCTTTTTTTTTTTAATTTAATTTAATTTAATTTTTTCAGTGTTCTGAGATTCATTGTTTATGCACTACACCCAGTGCTCCATGCAATACGTGCCCTCCTTAATACCTACCACCAGGTTCACCCATCCCCTCTCTCCCCTCCCTTCCAAAACCCTCAGTTTGTTTCTCAGAGTCCACAGTCTCTTATGGTTCGCCTCCCCCTCCAATTTCCCCCAATTCACTTTTCCTTTCTTTCTCCTAATGTCCTCCATGTTATTCCTTATGTTCCACAAGTAATTGAAACCATATGATAATTGACTTTCTCTGCTTGACTTATTTCACTCAGCATAATCTCCTCCAGACCTGTCCATGTTGATACAAAAGTTGGGTATTCATCCTTTCTGTTGGTGGCATAATATTCCAGTGTATATATGGACCATATCCTCTTTATCCATTCATCTGTTGAAGGGCGTCTTGGCTTTTTCCACAGTTTGGTGGTTGTGGCCATTGCTGCTATGAACATTGAGGTGCCTATGGCCTTTCTTTTCACTACATCTGTATCTTTGGGGTAAATACCCAGTAGTGCAATTGCAGGGTCATAGGGTAGCTCTAGTTTTAATTTTTTTTAAAAAGATTTTATTTATTTATTTGACAGATAGAGATCACAAGTAGGGAGAGAAGCAAGCAGAGAGAGAGAGAGGAGGAAGCAGGTTCCCCGCCAAGCAGAGAGCCCGATGCGGGGCTCGATCCCAGGACCCTGGGATCATGACCTGAGCGAAAGGCAGAGGCTTTAACCCACTGAGCCACCCAGGCGCCCCTCTAGTTTTAATTTTTTAAGGAATCTCCACACTGTCTAAAACCTATTCTTTTCCCACATTTCTACCTTGTTAGACTCTTACCTATTTTAATAGTAACAACAGCAACAATGATAGATGATATTTACATGGCACTTACTCTGTACCAGATACTAGTTTAAACTCTTCATATATATTGACATATTTAAGTTCTACCCCTTAACCTTCTGAGGCACCACTGTTACCCTCTTTGATGGTGGTCAGGGAGATTAGGTAAGTTCCTCAAAATCAATTATTTATGGCCAGAATGAGAAGAGCCAGGATCCTAACACAGTTGTTTGGTTGTTATTGGAGTAGATGAGAATGTTTCTGTGTTCTCATTGATTACTGAGCCTATTAAAAGGGTGCTAAACTTTACAAACAGAAAGCAAATACGTAAACGGGAAACTATCAGTAGGTAATATGAGGGGTGCCTGGGTGGCTCAGTTGGTTAAGTGGCTGCCTTTGGCTCAGGTCATTATCTCAGGGTCCTGGAATGGAGCCCCACATCAGGCTCTCTGTTCAGCAGGGAGCCTGCTTCTCCCTCTGCTCGCTGCTGCCCCTGCTTGTGCTTTCTCTCGCTGTCAAATAAATAAAATCTTTAAAAAAAAAAAAAGGTAATATGAAAAATAATCATCTTAGCACCCTTAGTATACCAATCCTTACCGAGAAGTGACTACATGCGAGGAAGGGGACAGGCAGAAGGAGGAGTGCTTTGCGTTTTTGTATTGGAGTTCTGATGTTAGCATTCACAGATTGAGAAAAGCTAAAGAATTTTCTCTTTATTTTGCTGTACTCTTTAATGTTTCTAATTCCAAGAGAGATCGTAATATGTATTTCTTCTCGCCTTCACTGTATCAGGAGGTTGAGGATCAGATGCACTATCTTGGCAAGGTTTTAGGAGAAAATTTGTTATATGTAGAGGTAGACATTTGGATCTGTCAGAACACTGCCTGTGTCTCACTTGGACATACACATTGGCTTTGCTTTCCTGTCTGTGTCTGTGACACTGCAAGATGTTCAAATGGAAGGAAATCACCCTGAGGCGTCTGGTTGTTGCTTTGACTTTCCAGTATCAAACTCCTGGCTTCTTATCTTTGTCCCCTTCTCCCTTCACTCCTCACCCAAAATGTTACTTTTAAAAAAGAACAATAGAAAATTCTTCAGGAATTATTTTGGTCTTTTCTCTATAACCAGCATGACCAATTGGTAGACTGACTTCATTGGTTCAGACACTTGGCTATGAAAAATTCCTTTTTCATTTTGATGATTGTTTTATATTAAAATGTATAATTTAGGAAGAAATATATTTTCTTCTTTATTTTTTGTTTTTTGCTTATTAAGATTTTGTGGTTTGGTTTGCGCAGCTAGTTTCTATGATTTCCATTGAAGTTTATAGTTCCATGACTTGAAAGTTTATACTCCTGCTATCATGGGGTAAACCCTTACAGCTTACCTTTTCTGCTGATTAGAGCTAAAAACTCTGGATAAAATGCAAAAGCAAGCTATGTAAGTAAACAAAATCAGATAGATAGGGGTGAGAAGTCAAAATTTGGAGAGCCAGTTTCAGGGTAAGTTTCCTACTCTTTGGTTTTTAGTTTGTTTACTTTCTCTCATGGCTTGGTACTGGCAACTAAAACTCTGATAGAAACTTCATTTTTTTTGGCCAGAGGAATCAAGGAGATGGGTCCAAGAGTCTAAGGAAATGCCTTGTTTTTTCTCCCTGTCTCCCTTTTCTCCCAGCTTTGCCCCAAACACAGACCAGTTGCCCAGCTGCAGCTGCCCTGCCTTTGTCACTAGAGGAACTAGGAAAAGAGGCCCCTCTGAGCCAAAGAGCATGAGGAAAACCTCAGAAAAGAGAGATCAGGGTAAAAGTGTCCCTTCATTTTGTATATGACCAGCCTAAGAACTATGCTGTGCAGCGTGAGACAGATCCACAGCAGCATCTTAAAGGCTCCGAGAACTGAACTTAAATTAGAAGCACTGCTCAAAGAAAGTCTGAGAGAACTTGCCATCTGAGCCTCACTGATTTGCCTACTTGATTGCCTACTAAAATTCTCTAGCAGATTATATCAGGCCACAGGATTCAGAGTCAACACAATATAACATTTAAAATTCACATGATCTAGCTCAAAATAATGCTACCTACAAATAAAAGAAGAAGAAGAAGAAAATTATAACCATTTCTCAAGGGAGAAGACAGTCAACAGATGTCAGCCCCAAGATTACTCAGACACTGGAATTACCAGGTGAAGACTTTAATGCAGCTATTATTCCAATTCTCCATAGCATAAAGGTAAACATGATTAAAATGAATGGATAGGAGGTCTCAGTGAAGAAATAGAAACTATTAAAGAGAAACAAATAGAAAATTTAGATCCGAAAAGTACAGTATCTAAAAAAATTTGCTGGGTGGGCGCATCAGCATAATGGAATAACAGAAGTCAGTAAACTTGAAGATAGATCAATAGAAACTATTCAGTCTTGAGAAAGAAAAAACAGATTGGGGAAAAAAAATGAACAGAGACTTAACGACCTAACTTACATGATTAGAGTACTAGAAGGAAGAAAAAGAAATTACATACAAAGAACCAGGAAAGAGTAACCAAATCATAAGGGGGAAAACAGCCTCTACCAAAAAGAGTCTTTCATAAGACACAAATTAGGGTAAAGTTTCTTTTTAAAACCTTGAGCGCCTTTGCAAGGGTATACTCAAGAATATTAGTTTAAAGAGCAAGTCTTGGGATGCCTGAGTGGCTCAGTCAGTTAAGCGTTTCCCTTCAGCTTAGGGTCATGAGCCCAAGGTCCTAAGATTGAACCCCACATCAGGCTCCCTGCTCAGTGGGGAGCATGCTTCTTCCTCTCCCTCTCTCTGTGTGTGCATGCTCGCTCTCTCTCAAATAAATAAAATTTTTTTTAAAGATTTTATTTATTTATTTGACAGACAGAGATCATAGGTAGGTAGAGAGGCAGCCAGAGAGAGAGGAGGGGAAGCAGGCTCCCCGCTGAGCAGAGAGCCCGATGCGGGGCTCGATCCCAGGACCCTGAGATCATGACCTGAGCCGAAGGCAGAGGCTTTAACCCACTGAGCCACCCAGGCGCCCCTCAAATAAATAAATCTTAAAAAAAAAAAAAAGGAGCACGTCTTAAGGGACCCCTGTTTGGCTCAGTTTGTAGAGCATGGGACTCTTGATCTTGGGGTCGTGAATGCGAGCCCCACATTGGGTGTGGAGATTACTTAAAAATAAAATCTTTTTTAAAAAAGCAGGTTTTAGTCATTGAAAAGAATAAGGAAAATCTTATGTTATATCTGGGCAAAGAGGCATTTAAAGAAAATATAGTTGGTATGTAGAGGAGTATAAAATCTGGCAAACAGCGGAATTGCTGGACTACTCTCATACATTGGCATATTGTTGAAAGACTAAAGATATCTTAAAGAAAGTTGAAAACATTTTGTGGGTTTCCTTAATGAGGCACTTTTCAGACACTTCTATAATGTATTTCATTCTGGCACCAGAATTTGGTCACATTAATTTCTGCTAGCTCTGCAGTTACCTTAGGTCACATAGGGGTTTAACTGCTTTCGTCTCCATTGCCTGGGGTTGCACATTCACTAAAGAGAAAGTGATGGAGGTAAGCAAATGTATAGACTGCGGAAGAATAAGAGGTGATGTTGGCTGAGCTCTTTGGGATCCTTTTCTGGTTATGGGGCAATATCAAAGCTAATGCATTATGTCCAGCCTTCGGACTCATTTAAAATGATGCTGTCATTAGAGATTATGCCACACAAAGAGCTCAGAATCTAAAACTGTTTGTTCTGACCTAAAAGGGTAGAGGCATAGCAGTAATTGACAGAAACAAAAAGAGGAAAATTCAACATAAAAAATTTCCTAACCATGAAATTGCCTCATGTTCTCACAGAAGTAGTATTTCTTTGCTATATACATGCTGATTCTAGCTGTCACGGAGCAATGCTGTATTCATCTAAATTATGGGGGCCCTGCAAGGAGCCTTTTGTGGACTATAAGAGGCTTAGTGCACCTGTACATTTGCACCTGTGACATCCTGATTCTCATCCCAGCATTTTGGGGGTGAAAAACACCCCTCAAACTTCTAATCCATTCCCTTAAGACTATAGGAAATCATATATTAGTAAGAGATACAGATTCTGCCTTAAAGGTTTTCAGTCTAATGAAGCTAACAGTAAACATATACTTGATCTGTCCGCTAACATCTCAAATTTAGCATGACTAAAATTGTACTCTCAATTTCTAAATTGTAACTTCCTTATCTATCTAGCTCTGTAAATGGCACTCCTTTCTGTTTGTCTGGAATACATCTTTGGAGTCATAATTCACATCTCTCTCTCTCCAATTCATCCCCAGATCCAATGCATCACCAAATCCAGCTCATTCTTATTTCTCAGTATATCCCAACTCTTACCATTTCTTACCACCTTCACTGCTTTCACCTTGGGCCAAATTCATATATCACCTGGATTGCCTTCTAGATTTTTACCCAAGGAAAATGTAAGTCTGTATTCACATGGAAGCCTATATGGGAATGCTGGCAATGGCTTTATTCATATTCACTAAAAATCAGAAACAATCCAAATAAGGTTACTTGGCAAAAAAAAAAAAAAAAAAAAGGAACCGACTGTTGATGTACACAGTATCTACATGAATCTCAAGTGCACTATGCTAAGCAAGGAAAGCCAGACTCAAAAGACTACATACTATATGAGTCCATTTCTATGACATTCTAGGAAAGGAAAGCTAGAGATAGAAATAAATCAGAGTCTGAGGTAGGAGGGAGAGATAGAAATAAATCAGAGTCTGAGGTAGGAGGGAGAGTTTGACCAAATCATGGGGAATTTTGTGGTATGATAGAACTATCTTAATTATTATGATGATTACCCAACTGCATTCATTTCTCAAAACTTGAAGAGCTGTATACTTAAGAAGGGTGATTCTTATGGTTTATAAACTGTAATAATTTTTTAAAAAGAGAAGTGAAATTGACTCTTGAACAATATGGGGATTAGAGGTGCCAGCATCTTGCACTGTTGGAAATCTGCATATAACTTTTGACTCCCTCCAAACAACTGCTTAACAGCTTACTGTTGGCCAGAAGCCTTACTGATAACATAAACAATTAACACATACTTTGTAGATGTATTACATATTATATAGTAAAGGAAACTAGACAAAAGAAATTGTTACCAAAAAATCATAAAGAAGAGAAAATATATTTATAATACTATACTGTATTTATTGAAAAAAATCCATGTGTAAGTGGACCCACATAGTTCAAACCCATGTTGTTCCAGGATCAGCTGTAATAACAAAAAACTGTCCATCAGGGTTGGGAACAGAAACCACTCTAGGTATTTTAAGCATTAAGAAATGTAATACTAGGAATAAAAGCTTTGAAAGGGCTGAAGAGGCAGGTTTTATGTTGGACTTCCAGCAGTGTCTTCAGAACAGTACAGAGTTAAAATACTTGGGCTCTGAGACCGTTGATGGAGCTATGCTTTAGAGGTCTGTGGACACCAAGGAAACTATAGAATAGACCCCCATCAGTGAGATCTAGGGGTTAGGAAGCCAGATCAACAAGTCATTGGTGCTTTTACTCCTGTCACAACTGCTGCTTCTTACCCAGAAAACTAAAAATTATTCCCTGAGATGCTATTGCTGGAGAGAGTTCTCATGTCCTCACCATTGTCCTTGGCAGCAAAGACAAACAAAAGGAGACCTCCAAAATCATGTGAAGTAGGCTGAACCTAACAGACATCCAGAGCTCTGGCTGCAAGGGAGTCTGGAATGTGATTTGTAGCTTCCCAAATCTTACACTTAAATGGAGGGTGGAAGAGCCATGTCTTGTTAATCAACCCAGTACCCAAATTTCCATCAATAAGAGACTGCTGAATAAACTAGGGTTTGTTATGGAGTAGTAGGTGAAGGGTTTACCCAGGTAGTGTTTATTTGGTAAACTGGGATATAATTGTACTCTTGAGTGTTGGTTAATAAATTCAGCTTATTTAAATGTTGAACTCGTAAATCTAGTTTATACCAAAGCTAATATCTATATCATGGTTTCCATAATACTGATTTTAAACTTATGCTACAAACATAACTATTTCTTGAAAATAGTTACATGCTTTTTTTTTTTTTTTTCAAAATTAGCCTGAAAGATTACAGCACTACACTTCCCCATATCCAAAATGGTATACATAAATTTAGAAAAGAATTTTTCTAAATGGTGAATAATATAAAAGATACCTTTTATAGCTTTCTGTGTCAGGGAAACTAGCTACAGATAAACAAGCAAGTTTATATAGAACCCATGGCAAATATATAGTGGAACATAACCTTACCTCTTGGCTATGAAGTCGAAACATTGCCTTCCAAATGGTATTTGGATCACCTTTCTAAAAGGGATGACCTTATGGCATCCTTTCACATATCATCTGCTGGAAATAGTTCCTTTATTTCCAGCTCCTATGTATATATACTCACATAGGAATGGCTTTGAGTCAAACTGAAGCTACCAGAAGTAGGGTAGTTTGTGAACACAAGTCTTGTGTTAAGTTCTGTCCTCTCTCACCCCCACCAAATAAAGTTCAACTTTAAAGTATTTTTAAATAAAAACTAAACTATTTTAAAGTGTACAAACAATGAGATTAGAGCATATTGCCTGAGCAGCTAAATGGCCAGACTTCCTCTACCAGATTTTAATTATTTTTATAGTTTTTCCCAAATGAAGACTCACAATAGCCATTTTAAGTAACTACAGCAGCTCTTCCATCTTCATTTCAAGCTTCAGACCCTAAACAAAGCATGAAGCTGAGCAGTGCACTGTTTAATTTTCAAATTGGATTTTTCATTATGTTTTATGATAACTTTTTATTCTTATCAAGTTGCATCTCAGCCTTCTGTTTAGAATCAAGAAGATTTATGGCAAATGATCTGGGTGCTTATTTGGACAAACAAATGCAATAAATCAGTTTACTGTTTCAATAAAATGTTATTAATAGAACACATTATTCTGTTCAATATTATGTTATCTTTAAAATTAAGCAGAACATTAGTGGCAGTGAAACTAGTTTCAATCAATACATTCCTGTAATGAAACCTATTGTATAAAAACTTTTCTTTTTAAGGAGGAAAAAATGTCTTTAGCACAACTACCAACTTGTGACTCTTGAGATGTCATTTCACAGCCCCCAAAATTTATTAGTAGGATTGCTTGGTGTTTGTTTGGGTGTTAAGAAGATAGTTTTTTGGGGGCGCCTGGGTGGCTCAGTGGGTTAAAGCCTCTGCCTTCGGCTCAGGTCATGATCCCAGGGTCCTGGGATCGAGCCCCACATCAGGCTCTCTGCTCCGCTGAGAGCCTGCTTCCTCCTCTCTCTCTGCCTGCCTCTCTGCCTAGTTGTGATTTCTCTCTGTCAAATAAATAAAAAATATTAAAAAAAAAAAAAGATAGTTTTTTGAAAGTTACCTTGTGGCAGTTAGATCATGGATGTTCCTTAAATGATTTTTTTTTTAAATGAAGAATTTAGTTGGCACTTGACCTGGCAGAGACCCAAGCATGTGCCCCAGTGTAATTGAGGTCAGAGAGGATTTTAAGAAAGGCAGAGCTGCTGGTGACAACCAGCAGTATTACAATTGCCAATTTCTCTTCTGATGGTATAGAATTCCTACTCCTATAGAATGAAAAATGTGTAATGCATGAAAAAAATGAGTAATATTCAGATAAGAAGGATGTAGATTTTAATGTTTCAAAACTCATGTAATAATGAGAATTTTCTGGGATTAGAATCCTGATGTAGATCCTCAGTTACCCACTATACATCCAAATGATATTTTAGGATGGTGGTTTTAAAATTAAAGGTGCCTGAAGTCCCAGGATGATAATTGCAGCCTGAGAGACCTACACTGAACAGGCAGGCAGGTTGTTTGAGTTGCTGTTTTAGATAGTGGTGTGCCTTTAGAGAAGGCTGCTATTTAATAATACAATGTGGAAATTAAAGACTTTAGGATGTTAAATTGCATATATGCTGCAGTGAAAAACTCTTTAAAGTACTTTAGGGATACTTTTGCTTGGTACGCTGTATTATCACATGGCAGTTTAGGGAATCTGGAGACTTGTCAGAGTCCCAAATTTACTCCTTTATTTCTGCCATTTCTTATTTTTAATCGGAATGTAAGAAATAGAGATGTTATCTTACTGTGGTTTTGTTCTCATTAAATTGTTAAGAAATCATTGCTTTAGGGGCGCCTGGGTGGCTCAGTCGGTTCAATCCTCTGCTTTCCGCTCAGGTCATGATCCTGGGGTCCTGGGATCAAGCCTGGGATCTCTGCTTAGCAGAGAGCCTGATCCGTTTCCTCTCTCTCTCTGCCTGCCTCTCTGCCTACTTGTAATCTCTGTCTGTCAAATAAATAAATAAAATCTTAAAAAAAAAAAGAAATCATTGCTTTGGCAGAGAGGGTCAATTATATGGTTTCACTTACTTGTGGAGCATAAGAAATAACACAGAAGACATTGGGAGTTGGAGAGAAGTGAATTGGGGGAAATCGGAGGGGGAGATGAACATTAAGAGACTGTGGACTCGAGAAACAAACTGAGGGTTTTGGAGGGGAGGGCGGTGGGGTGTTGGGTGAGCCTGGTCGTGGGTATTAAGGAGGGCACATATTGCATGGAGCACTGGGTGTGGTGCATAAACAATGAATCTTGGAACACTGAAAGAAACTAAATTAAAAAAAAGAAATCATTGATTTGGGAGATGAGAGTTACATTAAGATGAACATGCATTTATGAAAAGCTAAGCCATCATATATATTCTATTGACTTAGGATAAGTTTCCATAGCCCATCAGGCAAATAATTTGAATATATTGTTGTGCAACTCTAATAGAAGTAAGTGACCTCTGCATCCACTGACTGCTACAGCTAAACTTTATAGTCACACTCTCCTCTTTGATATTTTTTTCATACCAATAGGAAACTGCTTAAAATCTGCTTTGGAGTGAAGCTAAGAGAGCAGAAGACTGGATTCAGGTTTTTATTTCTCTCTCTCTCTTTTTTTTAATGTTACATTCTAAAGAAAGATTCATTTTCGTGTTATGTCTATGAACACCTATGAAGCATTGTGTGTAATTGGTCTACAGTTGAACAGTTGCTGCCATTGCTACTTTGGCAGTGGATAGCAAGGAGCAACTGACCATTTTGTTATCACTGCAGTGTTTTTTTCTTCTTTTTCATTTTTCCCCAATATCTTAACATTATCCATGTTTATAAAGAATATTTATATGTAGTTTTCTTTTCTAGTAATAGTCTTGTCTGGTCTTGGTATTAGAGTAATTCTGACTTCATTAAATGAATTGAAAGTTGTTTCTTTTCTTTTTTCTATCCTACATTATGGGTGTTGCTTAGTGACTCAAAGAATTTGCCACTGATGTCATCAGGGATGGAGTTTTCTTTGTGGTGATGTTTTCAATTTACTTCAATTTCTTTCATTGACATGGAGGTATTAAGATTTTCTCTTTTGCCTTCAGTGAGTTTTGGTAATTTCTGTATTTTGAGAAATGTGTCCATTTCATTTAAGTTGTCATACATTTATGGCATAAGGTTTTTCATAATATGGCTTGATTAACTGCTAATGTCTGTGGCCTCTGGATCTCTGTGCTCCTATTTCATTTTATATTTTGATGATTGTATCTTAATTATCAATCTTACTGATTTCTTTAACAAAGCAACTTTTACCGGGTTTTCTTTATTTTTTGTTTTCTGTATTATTTTTTCTGGCCTTATGTTTAGTTTTCCTTCCTTCTATTTTAGTTTTAATTTGCATTTTTTCCTAACTTTCTAAGATAGGTATTTATCTCATTGGTTTGGAATTTTATTCTTTTCTAATATAACCATTTAAAGTTATAAATTTCCCTCTGAGAACCCATTTATCTGCATCCCATACATGTTTATGTTGGTTTTGCTTTCATTCATTTCAAAGTATCTTCTAATTTGTGATTTCCTCTATGAATAGTTTACAAACATTTATTAGATTCTTTCTTAATTTCAAATGTTTATAGACTTCTCAGGTCGCTTTTTGTCTCTTGTTTCTAATTTAATTCCCTGTATTAGAAGATGAACTCTCAGGTAGCCTGGGTGACTCAGTCAGTTAAGCATCAAACTCTTCATTTTGGCTCAGATCATGAACTCGGGGTCATGAGATTGAGCCCAGCTTTAGACTCCACTGAGCATAGAGCCTGCTAAAGATTCTCTCTCTCCCCACTCCACTCACTTTCTCCCTTTCTCTCTCTCCCTCAAAATGAGAAAAAGAAAATGTACTCTCCACAGTTTTAACACCTTATAATTATTGAGACTTGTTTTATATCCTATGATATAGTCTATGTTGGTAAATACTTCATCTACCTCTAATAATAATGTAATCTGCAGTTACTGAACAAGTTTTCCACATACATCAATACTGTCAGCTTGTTTAAAGTTTTGTCTTCTACATAGCTGTTGATTTTTTTGGTCTACTTTCTCCATCATTTACTAAGAGAGGACTTTAAAAACTCCCCATATGGGGGCACCTGGATGGCTCAGTCAGCTGGGTGTGGGACTCTTGGTTTCCACTCAGGTCGTGATCTCATGGGTAGTAGTATCAAGCCTTTTGTTGAGGTCCATGCTTGGGGGAGTCTCTTTGGGGATTCTCTCCCTCTACCCCATCCGTCCTATTCTCTCTTTCTTTCTCTCAAATAAATGGGTAAAAAAAAAAAAAAAGTTTAAAAAAGCTCCAAATACGTTTGTGGGTTTGTTTTTCCCTTCATTTCTGTCCATCTTTCCTTCATGTATTTTGAATTTCAGTTATTAGATGTCTTTACTTTGAGATTGTTCTTGGTGTATTAACTTCTTTCATTTTGAAGTATGCCTCTTTATCCCTGTTATTATTACTTGTTCTGAAGTATACATCATATGATACTAATATGGCTACTCCAGCTTTCTTATAATTTGTATTTTTTTTAATTTTTTTTTATTTATTTATCAGACAGAGATCACAAATAGGCAGAGAGGCAGGCAGAGAGAGAGAGGGGGAAGCAGGCTCCCTGCCAAGCAGAGAGCCCGATGTGGGGC
The DNA here is from genome assembly GCF_922984935.1 of Meles meles. Classification (NCBI taxonomy): domain Eukaryota; kingdom Metazoa; phylum Chordata; class Mammalia; order Carnivora; family Mustelidae; genus Meles; species Meles meles. The sequence continues at coordinate 60,223,190 of NC_060077.1, forward strand.
TCAATCCCAGGACTCTGGGATCATGACCTGAGCCGAAGGCAGAGGCTTTAACCCACTGAGCCACCCAGGTGCCCCATAATTTGTATTTTTAAAGTATATCCTATTTTCATCCTTCTACTTTTACGCTATCTTTGTCTTTATAATTTCAGTATACTTCTCAAAACTAGCATATATTTGGGTTTATAATCCTGTCTGACAATCTCTGACTTTTTATTGGCCTGTTTGGATCCTTTATACTTAGTGCAGTTATCAACATAGTTGGGTTTAACCTGCCATCTTATCATTTTTTTTCTGCTTTTCGACCAGTTTTTCAGTTTTTCCTGACTTTTGATTAAATAGTTTTAGTGTTTATTCTCTTTTTTGGACTCTTTGTCTTTGTTTTATTTTTTTATTAGTTTCTCTAGGGTTTGTAGTATGCATCTTTACAAGTGTGTTTTCAAATGATAATTTACCATGTATAATATACAGTATATAACCTTAAACAGAATACTTCCATTTACCCCCTTCCTTCCTCTCTGCTACTGCTGTCATACATTTACATATGTTAGAAACTCCACATTTTTTATTATTGCACTAAATGGTTTACTATCTTTTAAGTAAATTTTAAATAAGAAAGAAATATTACTTATATTTCTGTTTCTAGAAGTGTACATTTGTATAAATCCAGGTTTCCATCTAGTATCATTTTATTTATCCCCCAAAATTGTTTGTTTATGGTCATGCAGGTTTTCTGGCAATAAATTATTTTTTGTTTGCCTGAAAATACCTATCACATATTTAATTTTTAAATTGAAATTTTGTTTTAGTTGTATTATTTAAAAATTCCATTGGTTTTCTGAATAGCTCTTTCTTCTCTGAAACTCTCTCCTATAACTTCTGGCTACGTCAGTCTCCCCGGACTCTGATTTCTGTCTCTCTAAATCACCAAGACCTTTGTGTTCTGTTTAGGATGACTTTTTCTGCACCATAGTCTGGAACGTTTCTCCAGATGGGATCTAGGGCTCATTTGTTTGCCTTTTTCATTTACCTGTACCACCTGTTATCCAGTCTCTGAAAATGGTGGTTTATTATATTTGTCCAGTTTTCGAGTCTACTGTAGGCAGGTAAGTGTATTCCCTGTTACTTCAGAATACCCCCAAATGGAAATTCTTATTGAAACTATATTTTAAATACAGTTGTTAGGTTTTAGCATACAAATTTAGTGATATTCTTAGGAAAACAAAGAGGCTTTATGGAGGGATAAAGTGTATTATGAGCATAATAAATGCACAATAACAAAAACCTGTGGGAGATACAGTATTGAATGTTTTTCTGCTCTTCTAAAGAAGGCAAAATATAACCTCATGGGCTGGAAAAATACTTAAATGAGAACATTTAAGGGAAGAGAATCTGCTTTTTTGTCAGATTTATTGTAAATTGTAATTAAAGAAAGCCCAAATTGATGATAAAGAGCACTTATTTTGAGGGCCCAACGTAATAAAAGGGAAATAAAGATTTAAGTAAGAACTGCAGAAATAGAGATATTTCCTTTAGTCTTGGCTTCTAGGTTGAGAAGCAAACTCCATGTTTTTGTTGGTTGAGCGTCTGCCCTCTGCTCAGGTCCTGGTCTCACAGCCCGGGGTCAGGGTCTCGACTCAGCTGGGGTAGGGGGTTCTGCTTCTTCTTCTCCCTCTTCTCCCCCACTCATTCTCTCGCTCTTTCTCAAATAAAATCCTTAGCAGGGAGGGGGGTGGGGGGGAGGCCAAGTCTTTGACCAAGTCTCTTAGGTTCATTCACATTTCCTTATATGAATTAGATTTAACTCTTAATAAAAATAGACCTTTACTTCATCCAATAAAAAAGATGCTTTCCTCAGAGCATCTTCTTTCTTTATGATGCAGTGCTTTGTGAAAATCTGTTAGTACCCTGAAAAGAGAAATGAAAAGTAGTTACTCATAGGTTAATAATCCTCAACATCCCAAAGGTTTTCATGTACTGTTGTGAAAAATATATTTGGTTTTAAAATAAAAGCAAATTCACATGAACTAGGAAGCAGAAAATTTAATCAACATTGTTGAACAAAATTGCTGAATGAGGTACATCTGGTATTGTGCAGGACTAAAAGATCCTTTGAAAAGGAATAGATATAAAATGTGAATAGAGGAGAAAGCAAAAAAGTAAAAAGGACTCCACATGTAGTCTTTTTTTATTACTTACATATAGACCCACCGTCAGAGAACTTAAAGGAGATGATAACTGATGGACAAGATGAACACTGCCCAAAGCCGGATAGAATCCATCTGTGAAGTCAGGAGGCATTTGCTGATGCACTGGTTCAAAAAATGTGTTTCCCAGATAAGCAGCAGCAGCATCACCTGGGCACTTTCTACAAAATACACATCCTCTGGCCTGACCCACACCTACGGGATTACAACCTCCAGCATCAGGGCCCAGAAATCGGTATTTTAACAAGTCCAGGTGATTCCTATGAACACTAAAGTTAGGGAACCTTTGTGCTAGAGTCATGGAAATAAATGTCATCTGTTAAACTGCTGGTAAGCCCTATCACATGCAGAGTTTTATGAATACATTTCCCCCAATTATCTTCTTGGTAAAAATGGGTTAGAGATATTTACTATATGAAGAAATGATCAGTGTGCTCAGTCACACAAGTGCTAGAAAACAAATCTCTGAGATTAAAAAAAAAGAACAAAATCCATCCTCAGGTTTACCAGTCTCTTTCTTTGTCATCAGTTTCATCCATTATTATGTGATATGCTTTTCTGCAATTTTCCTGTGTTGATAAAGGGATTTAAATTAATTTTGGCTTAGAGATAAATATGCTATTTTTAGCACAAAGAATGAGTCCTTTAAGCTTAAACTGGTTTTTAAAAACCAATTTGAAATGTATGAAGCGATTTTTTTGCAGTATAGCTTTTCCTGGTTGAAGCGCTGCTCTTCCTTTCGTCCTTCCTCTGCTCCTCCCACTCCCCTGTGTTCCTCCCTGCTTCTCCACGACCTCAACTCTCTCCCATGTCTTTTCTCAGAGTGTGCCTTCAGAGAAGACAGATTCTGTGTTTAGGGTCAGATTTGGGCTTATGAATGTTAGGAAGGTCTTATGTTAACGGCTGCTTCTGTTTTCCCAATAATGCCAACAAATCTTGTGACCCTGCCTTGTAAGCATCTGATGGCAGATGTGCTTGGTGCTGCCCATTTACTTTCCTCAGAAAGCTGCTCTGTGAAGGAAAGCATACTTGGTCAGAGGGACTTCTGGAGAGCGCTAAAAGATAACGTTGTTTGTGACCATTAGGTAAAATGCCTTTCTTGTGCACTGAAGTAAGCTGATTTAGCAGACTTTCATAGCCAAGCCAGTAAGCATATATAATTATATTTCCAAGAAATGTAGTAAATCTCTGATGAATTTGCAACCATAGTGCACACTGGACACTCTCTACCAACCTGAAAAAGTATTAACTGGGAGAGAAATTCTACACTGATTATAGGATTACTACTGTATCAGTGAGGCGAGATTTCCAGCATTTCTTGGGAAGAAGCATATTGCCCTGTCCTCCCTATAAGAGAAAGTTTTTGTTCACAGATTAATCACAAGCATGCTGACTGTGGTGTCATTTAAATCACTAGATGATTAGGATTTAGCTAATAAGCCTGACAGAGCCTGGATGCTATCTATGGCTATTGAAGTTGTGCCCATCTTTCTAGGTGAGACTTAATTGGTGAAAGTCTTTCACATACAATTCATTTGGACACATCGACCGTGTTGAACAGATGCTGACATCTTGGCATGCACAGATATTCCATACAATTTGAGTTGATTAGTTCTTGTTGAAACATGCAGAAACATGACGACTGTTGCCAATATGCCAGTCCATGCTCACAGGCACCTGCTCTTTCTGTTTGGAATCATTGCCTGGGCTGGTCTCCAGTTTCAGTGCCTGAGTCCACCCTCCTTCCCACATGAAAAATGCCATCACAATTCAGATTTATGCTGTTGTTTCCACACGTACCTCTTCGAAGGGCCTTTTTCCCACAGTGGCATTTAGGGTAGTCTTTTGTGAGCAGGGCTTCTCCTAGTTTCTAGATTTAGCCTGGATTAAAGAGTTAATTTATTTTTGTGAGCTCTTTAGGCCATTTCAAGTAATAAAAAGCTTAAATAATCTTAATCATGACCTCAGCTAAAACATGTCCAAAATTATACAGTATATAATACCTCATAATGATTTTCAGACCCTAGTGAAACCATATAGAATAAATATTATTGCAATAATTTTTCATTTCAATTTTCATCATGATGCCCTCTTAGTGAAGAAAGCAACAATTTATGGCCCACTATTTGAAATGCTGGTATTTTCTGTTGTTGTAGTTACCTTTATCCCTTTCCACCTGTTTCCTACCAACTGTATTTTTCACTCTCTGTATATTATCATAAGTATATAGGTTTTGTGCAGTAAATCTCTCCCCAAATCAAATTACTTTTCAGCCAATAGGCTCTAAAGGCCCATCTGAAACAAGATAAAATTGAAGTGTTAAAAACGAATAGCCTACGTAGCAGAAATCTTGAGGAAAATAACAGAATAGAAGGGATTCCTTTAGTGTGTATCATTCATCCCAATTATTACTCAACAAATAACCCTATTTTTGTTGTCTTTATTTTGCTTTTACAAATATCCTTATAATTTATTTGCTTACTTGTTTGCTTCTTTCTATTAGAATATAGGTTTTCATTAGCGCAGACATTTTTAAATTTTTATTTTTTATTGTTTAAATTTCAGTGTTATTAGTCATATTAGTTTCAGTTGTACTATATAGTTATTCAATAATTATGTGCATTACTCAGTGCTCATCTTGAAAGCATACTCTTAATCTGTTTCACCTATTTCATTGCTGGTAACCACCAGTTTTGTTCTTTATAACTGAGTCTGATTTTTCGTTTGTCTTATTTTTCCTTGTTCATTTGTTTTGTTTAAGTTCCATATATGAGTGAAATCATATGGTAATTCTCTTTCCCTGACTGACTTTCTTTCACTTTGCATCATTCCTTTCAGTTCCATCCACGATGTTGCAATGGTAAGATTTCATTCCTTTTTGTGGCTAAATAATATTCCAATGTGTGTGCCTCTGTGTGTGTGTGTGTGTGTGTGTGTGTGTACACATACCACTTCTCCTTTATGCATTCATCTATTATTGATGGATACTTGAGTTCTTTCCATAATTTGGCTATTGTAAATAATGCTGCAGTAAGCATAGGGGTGCATATATCTTTTCAAATTAGTGTGTTTGTGTTCTTTGGAGTAAATACCCAGTAGTGGAATTACTGGATCATAGGGTAATTCTATTTTTAATATTTTGAGGAATCTCCATACTGTTTTCCACAGTGGCTGCACTAGTTTGCATTCCCATCAACAGTGAATGAAGGTTCCTTTACTCCTAATCCTTGCCATTCAGTATGTCATCTTTTTGTTTTGTTGATTGTTTCCTTTGCTGTGCAGAAGCTTCTGATTTTGATATAGTCTGAAGAGTTGGTTTTTGCTTTTGCTTCCCTTGCCTCAGAAGACTAGAAAAATGTTGCTATCACCAATGTCAGAGAAATTACTGCCTATGCTCTCTTCTGGGATTATTATGGTTTCAGGTCTCACATTTAGGTCTTTAATCCATTTTGAGTTTATTTTTCTGTAAAATATGTGGTAAAATATGGTGTAAAAGAGTGGTCCAGTTTTATGCTTTTGCATGTTGTTTTTTGGTTTTCCCAACATCATGTGTTGAAGAGACTATTTTTTTCCCATTGGACATTGTTTCCTACTTTGTCAAAGACTAGCTGACCATATGGTTATGGGTTCATTTCTGGGTTTTGTCCTCGGTTCTTTTTATCTGTGTGTCTATTTTTGTGCCAGTATCGTACTGTCTTGATCGTTACAGCTTTGTAATAGGAGTTAAAGTCCAGAATTGCAGGGCCTCCAGCTTTGCTTTGTTTTGCTTTTTCAAGGTTGCTTTGACTATTCTGGGTCTTTCGTGTTTCCATAAAAATTTTAGGGTTGTTTTTTCTAGCTTTGTGAAAAATGCTGTTGATATTTTGATAGGGATTGTATTAAATTTGTAGATTGCTTTGGGTAGTATGGACGTTTTAATAATACTTGTTCTCCTGACCCATGAGCATGGAATATCTTTCCATTTGTTTGTATCGTCTTCAGTTTCTTTCATCAGTGTGTTTTATGGTTTTTAGAGTACATGTATTTTCACCTCTTTGGTTAAGTTTATTCCTAGATATTTTATTATTTTTGGTGCAATTATATATGGAATTGTTTTCAATAAGAGAAAGGATAAGAATGATCATATGGTTTTTATCCTTTCTCTTGTTGATGTTGATATGTGAATATTGAACCATACTTGGATCCCAGAAATGTATCTCACTTGATCGTGGTGAATGATTTTTTAATGTATTCTTGGATTCAGTTTGCTAGTATTTTGTTGAGGATTTTTGCATCATGTTCATCAGAGATAGCCTGTAGTTCTCGTTCTTCCTCTCTCTCTCTCTCTCTCTCTCGATTTATTTATTTATTGTGTGTCTGTGTGGTATGTTTATCTAGTTTTGGTATCAGGGTAATGCTGGCCTCACAGAGTGAATTTGGAAACTTTCCTTCCTCTTCTATTTTTTGTATTACTTTGAGGAGAATAGGTATTAATTCCTCTTCAAATGTTTGGTAGAATTCACCTGTGACACCTTCTAGTCCTGGATTTTTGTTCATTGGGGGTTTTTTGATTTCTGATTCAACTTCATTACGGGTAATCAGTCTATAAAAATTTTCTATTTCTTCCTGGTTCTATTTTGAGATACTCTATGTTCCTAGGAATTTATGCGTTTCTTCTAGGTTGTCTTAATTTATTGACATGTAATTTTTATAATATTCTCTTACAGTCTTTTGTATTTCTGGGATGTTGCTTGTTATTTTTCCACTTTCATTTCTGGTTTTGTTTATTTGAGTCTGTACTTTTTTTGTTTCCCCCTTTATCAATTTTGTTGATCTTTTCAAAGATCCAAGTCCTGGTTTCATTGATCTGTTCTTTTTTTTTTTTTTTTACGTTTCTATTTCATTTATTTCTACTCTGATCTTTATTATTTCCTCCTACTGGTTTTGGATTTCATATGCTCTTCTAGCTCCTTTAGGTGTAAGGTTAGTGTGCTCATTTGAGATTTTTCTTGCTTTTTGAGATAGGCCTCTATTGCTGTAAACCTCCGTCTCAGAAGAGCTCTTACTACATCCCAAAGATTTTGGACCATTGTGTTTTCATTTGTCTCCATGTATTTTTTTGATTTCTTGTTTGATTTGTTGGTTGGCCCATTAATTGTTTAATAGCATACAATTTAGCCTCTCTGTGTTTGTGTTCTTTCCAGATTTTTTCTTATAGTTGATTTCTAGTTTCATAGTCTTGTGGCCAAAAAAGATGCATAATGTATCTTCTATCTTTTTCCATTTGTTGAGGCTTGTTTTGTGGCCTAGTGTGTAATTTATTCTGGAGAATGTTCTATGTGCACTTGAAAAGAATGTATTCCACTAGTTTTGGATGGAATGTTCTAATTTATCTGTTATGTCTAGCTGGTCCAATATGTCTTTCAAAGCTACTGTTTCCATGTTAATTTTCTGTATGGATGATGTATCCATTGATACAAGTGGGATGTTAAAGTACCCTACCCTTATTGTATTACTGTCTGTTACTTTATGTTTCTTAATTGCTCCTTTATGTATTTGAGTGCTTCCATGTTGGGTGCATAAATATTTACAATTGTTGTGTCTTGTTGGATTGTTCCCTTTATGGTTAGGTAATGTTTTTCTCTTGTTATAGTCTTTGTTTTAAAGTTATTTTGTTCCATATAGTATTGCTACCCTGGCTTTCTTTAACTGTCATTTGCATGATAAATGATTTTCCATCCCTTCACTTTCAGTCTGCATATGTCTTTAGGTCTGAAATGAGGCTTTTACAGAAAGCATATAGATAGGTCTTGACTTTTATCCATTCTGTCACCTGTGTCTTTTGATTGAAGCATTTTTTTCCACTTACACTCAAAGTAATTATTGATAGATATGTACATATTGCCATTTTGTTACTTGTTTTATAGTTCTTCTCTGTTCCTTTCTTATCTTGCCTCTCTCATGGTTTGCTGGCTTTCTTTAGTAATGTGCTTAGATTCTCTTCTCTATTTTTTTTGCCTATTACTGGGTTGTTTTTTTTTTTCAAGTTTTAAAGAATATTTGGGGGGATTTTTTCCTTCAATTTTTATTTTATTTTATTGATTTTCAGTGTTCCAAAATTCATTGTTTATGAACCACACCCAGTGCTCCTGCAGTATGTGCCCTCCACAATACCCACCACCAGTCTTACCCTACCCCCCCCACCTGCTACCCCCCGCAAAACCCTCAATTTGTCTCTCAGAGTCCACAGTCTCTCATGGTTTGTCTCCCCCTCTGATTTCCCCCATCTCACTTCTCTCCATCTCCCAATGTCCTCAGTGTGGATTGTATTACTTGTTTTTGATCTCTTATTACCATTAGGTTTATGTATAATATCTTAGGTATATAGCAGTCTGTATTAAGTTGGTTGCTTAAGTTTGAACCCATTGTAGAAGCACAAAATTTTTACTCCTCTCCTCCCCCCATTTTAGGTAAATGGTGTCATACTTTACATCCTTTTACTTTGTGAATCCCTTGACCAATTTTTGTAAACATACTTGATTTTACTGCTTTTGTGTTTCCTATCTTTTTTATTCTTGCTTATGGTCTTTCCTTTCCACACGAAGAATCCCCTTTAACATTTCATGTAGGGCTGTCTCAGTGGTCATGAATTCCTTTAACTTTTGTTTCTGTGGGGAACTGTTTATCTCTCCTATTCTGAATGATAGCCAACCTGGATAGAGTATTATCGGTTGCAGGTGTTTGTTTTTTTCAGGTTTTTGTTTTGTTTTCTTCAGTACTTTGAATATATTATGCCACTCACTCTTGGACTGCAAAGTTTCTATTGAAAAATCAGCTGAAAGCCTTGTACATAACTATTTTCTTTTCTCTTTTTAAAATTTTCTCTTTATCACTACTATTTTGTCATTTTAATTAGTATGTGCCTTTGGGGGCTCTCTGTGCCTTTTTTTTTTTTTAATTTTTATTTATTTATTTGACAGAGATTACAAGTAGACAGAGAGGCAGGCAGAGAGAGAGGAAGGGAAGCAGTCTCCCTGCTGAGCAGAGAGCCCAATGTGGGGCTTGATCCCAGGACCCCGGGATCATGACCTGAGCTGAAGGCAGAGGCTTTAACCCACTGAGCCACCCAGGTGCCCCTCTCTGTGCTTCTTTGATCTGGATTTCTGCTTCCTTCGCTAGATTCAGGAATTTTCAACTATACTTTCTTCAAATATTATCTTCTACCCCTTTTCTCTCTGTTCTGCTTTTAGGATCCTTATAATGTAAATGTTCCTATAGTGCCCTGCTATGCAATGTCCCTTGTTTACCAGAACCTGGTACTTTAGGAGCACCTCCTAAGTGTGTTATGTGCACCATGCTGTTGTGGCTGAACTGCATTTGCCTTCAGTCTGGTCCTCTGCAGTGGCTTTCTTTGTCTATTGTGGGCAGGGATTGGTCCCTGTGTTGTTAAGGGGCCAGTCTTGGGCTGCTTTGGGCATGGGTTGGTTCAGACCAGGAGTTTGCCAGAACTGTGCTCACACCAAACTTCAGGATACAGGTGGGCCTGCAGTCAGACCAGTTGTCTCCTCCCCAACCCTCTGTTAGGGCTGCAGTTAAACTGGTATGTGTATTTATCTTTACCTCTCCCTGGGGTAGAAGTCACATTGGGGTGGTGGGTGGGTCTGGTTCCTTCTGGGGCTGCTTAAATACTGCCATGCTTCTGGTACTGCCTGAGTAGACTACTGCTGAGGTTGTGTTGGATGAAGTGGATATGCAGGTGTGGGGTGCCCAGGATTAGCAGGGAGAGCATACTCTATATTCACTGACAATTCCATTGTAACTAGAACGATACTTTATACAATACTTTATAATCTGCTTACTGTCTCTCTGGATTTGCCTGTTGTGGACACTTTGTATAAATGGGATCACATAATAAATAGTCATTTGTATTTTTGGTTTTGTTTTTTTTTTTCTTTAGCATCATGTTGTTTTGAGGTCTTTGTTTTGTTTTGTTTTGTTCTAGAGATAGAGAGAAAGCATGTGAGCAGGGAGGAAAGGGGCAGAGAGAGAATCTTAAGCAGTCTCCACACGTGGTAGAGAGCCCAAAATGGGGCTTGATCTCACAACTCTGAGATCATTATCTGAGCCAAAGTCAGGAGTCAAAAGCTTAACCAACCGAGCTATCTAAGCGTCCCTTAGTGTCATTATTTTGAGGTCCATCCATATTGTAGCATGATCAATAGTTTGTTCCTTTTGATGGCTGAATAGTATTCCATTTTATAGATATACCACTTTTTATTTCACAGTTCACCAGTTAATAGATACTTAGATGGTTTCTAGTTTGGGGTATTAGGAATAATGATGCTGTAAACATTTTCATATAATTGTTTGTGTGGAGATATATTTTCATTTCTCTTGGATAGATACCTAGGAAAGAAATTGCTGGGTATTATGGTAATTTCATGTTTAATTTTTGAAGAAGTTGCTGAACATTTTCCAAAATGACCATACCATTTTACATTTTCAACAGTAGTACATGGGAATTCTAGTTTCTCCAAATTCTCATTGTCTCTGTTTTTTATTATTGCCGTTTTAAGAGGTGTGAAGTGCTTTCTCCTTTTAATTTTAAATGCTAATCACTTTAAGTTTCCTAATGATTAATGATGCTGAGTAGCTTTTCATGCGGTTATCATCAATTTATATTCTTCATTCATGAAATGTCTGTATCCTTTGCCCACTTATTGACCCATTTTTAAATTGGGTTCTTTTTCTTCTTATTATTGAATTATAAGAGTTCTTTGTATAATCTGGATACAGCTTCCTGAATCATAAAAATGATTTGCGTATATTTTCTGCCAATCTGTAACTTATTTTTTATTTTTTAAAAGTATCTTTTGAAGTGTGGAAGATATTAACTTAGATGAACTGAAATTCATCAGTATTTTTTATCGATTGTACTTTTCATATTATATCTGAAAAATCTTTATGCAACCCAAAAATCACAAAACCTTTCTTCTTGTTTTCCTCTAGATGTTTTATAGAATTTTAGTGATTTTAGTTTTTACATTTAGTCTTTGATTTATCTTTTGTGTGATATAAATAAGGGTCTTAATTCCTTTTATTCCCCCCTTTGGCATGTGGATATCTAATAATCCTAGCACCTTTTTTTTGCTGCAAGAACTATCATTACCCCCATTGAATAGTCCTGGCACTTAGTCAAATACCAGATGATTATAAATGTCTGACTATATCTTTTTAAGTTTCTAAATCAAAAACTGTAAGTTCTCCAACTTTGTAGTTGTTTCTCAGAATTGTTTTGGTTATTTTGGGTCCCTTGAACTTCTATATAAAGTTTAGATTTGTCTTGTCACTTTCTCCAAAAAAAGCCTGCTCAGATTTTGAGAGGGATTGCATTGAATCTTAGTCTAATGGGGGAGAATTGCCATCAATGAAACTGAATTCTTCAAATCGTTATCACGAAATGTCCCCTTTCATTTCTAGTAATATATTTGGCTCAAAGTATGTTAGTATAACTACTTCAGTTCTCTTATGTTTATTATTTGTATGGTATATCTTTTTCCTCCTTTTTACTTTCAAGCTATTGAAGTATGGATCTAAAGTATGGCTGTATGGACAGCATTGTTATTTTATCTAGTTTGATAATCTTTGCCTTTTGGTTGGGAAGGTTAATCCAGGGATGCCTTGGGTGGCTCAGTCGGTTAAATGTATGCCTTCAGCTCAAGTCATGATCCCAGGGTCCTGGGATTGAGTTCCACATTGGGCTCCTTGCTCAGCAGGGAGCCTTCTTTTTCCTCTGCCTGCTGCTTCACCTGCTTTTGCTTGCTCTTTCTCAACAAATAAATAAAATATTTTTTTTAAAAAAGGATTAATCCATGTGCATTAAATATAATTGTGATATTGGATTTATGTTCCATTTTGCCCTTTAATTTTCTGTATGTCTCTTATTGAACTTACAGTAAGTGAGGAAGTAAATTCTGCCAACTATGTAAGAGATGACCCCAAGTGTCATTTCATGGTGGCCAACACTTGGATTTCAGCCTTGTAAAATCCTGAGCAAAGGACCCAGTTACGGAAACCTGAGATATTAAATTCATGTTGTTTTAAGTTTCTAAGTTTGTGATACATTGTTGGATAGCTTTAGAAAACTAATATGTTACTTTTGTCAAGAGGCTATTGATCACTTAAGTATATGAGTCCATTTCTACACTCTATCCTTTTCCATTTATCTCTTCCTCTAACTCTAATTCAGGGAAATAATATCTTCGTTATACAGCTTTATAATATTCTGAAATTAGACAATGTTAAGTCCTTTAACTGTACTTTGCCTTCAAAATTATTTTTGCTATTCTACTTCCATTGAATCTTCATATAGATTTCAGATTAAGCTTGTCAACTTCTACAAAAGAACATAATGGGATTTCATTGAAACTATAAATCAATTTGGTGGAAACTGACATCTTAGCCATATTGAGTCCTTTGATCCATGGTCACAGTATCTCTCCATATATTCAGGTCTTCTTCAATTTCTTTCAGTAGTACTTTTTAATTTTCATTGTACAGTTATGCACATGTTTTGCTGAATTTATCTCAGTATTTCATGTTTGGGGATTCTATTATAAATAGGATTTTTATTTCAATTTCTAATTTTTCTTTACTGATATAAAAATATACAGATCGTCTGGAACTTGTGATGGGATTTGTCTCAATAAACCCATCATAAATTGAGAATACCGTAAGTCAAAAATGCATTTGATACACCTAACCTATCAAACATCATATCTTAGCCAAGCCAATGTGCTCAGAACACTTACATTAGCCTACAGGTAGGCAAATTTATCTAACACAAAACCTATTTTATAATCAAATGTTGAATATCTCATGTAGTTGATTGAATACTGTACTGAAAGTGACAAACACAATCGCTGTATGGGTACAGAATGATTGTAAGTATATCGGTTGTTTTCCCTCATTGTCATGTGGTTGGCTAAGAGTTGTGGCTTGCTGCCGCTGCCCAGCATTATAAGAAAATATTATACTGCATATCCCTAGCCCAGGAAAGGATTGAAATTCAAAATTTGAAGTACAGTTTCGACTGAATGTATTTTACTTTTCCACCATCCTGAGTCAAAGAATCATAGATTGAACTATCATAAATTAGGAGTTGTCTGTATTGTCCTTATATCCTGTGACATTGCTAAACTTAATAAGTAGTTTTGATATTCTGAGGTCCTTATTTCCTTATTCCTACATATATGATCATGTTGTCGTGTATAGAGTGGCAGTTTTATATCTCAGTTTCCAAATTTTGTGCCATTTATTTATTTATTTTCCTTATTGTACTGGCTAGGACCTCCAATATAATGCTGAAGAGATTTGCTGAGAGTGGACATAATTGTCTTTTTCCCAATTTCATATGGGATGCATTGAACCTTTCACCATTAAATCTGATGTTCAGGGATGCCTAGGTGGTTCAGTCGGTTAAGCGGCTGCTTTCAGCTCAGGTCATGATCCCAGGGTCCTGGGATCGAGTCCTACATTGGGCTCCTTGCTCAGCAGGGAGCCTGCTTCTCCCTCTGCCTCTGTCTGCCTGTGCTCGCTCGCTCTCTTGACAAATAAATAAGTAAAATCTTTAAAAATAAATAAATAAATAAATAAATCTGATCATTGCAGGTTTTGCATAAACACCCTTTATTCACTTGAGAAATCTTCCAATTTATAATTTGCTGACTGGTTGTTGAGTTTTTGCCAAATGCTTATTTTGCTTCTATCAATGTGACCATATAATTATATTTTATTCTGGTAAGACAGTGCATTACACAGATTGATATTCAATTGTTAGAAAAACTTACCTTTTCTGGGATAAACCCCATTTGGTCATTTTATACTTTTATAAATTTTTATTAAAATTGTTACTTATTGCTGTTTAACTTGCTATACTATTTTATTAAGAATTTTTGCCCCCATGTTTTTGAAGGATATTGATTTGTAGTTTTCTTAGAATATCTTTGGTTTTTATATCAGGGTAAGGCTAGCATTTTATTACACATAAAATAAGTTGCAGGTATTCCTCTTTCATGAAAAAAATCTCTGTAGTTGGTACTATTTTTACTTAAGTGTTTTAGAGAATTCATCAGTGAAGCCATTTGAGCCTTAAGTTATCTTCATGGGAAATTTTTAATTAAAAATTCAATTTGCTTAATTGATATGGAGCTATTAATGTGTTCTCTTTTGTCTTGATCCATTTGATAATTTGCATTTTTCAAGCAATTTATCTAGATTATTAAATTTATTAACATAAAGTATTTATAATATTTTTATTATCTTTCTAATGACTAGGATATGTAATGGAGTCTCTTTTATTCTTGATGTTGACATTTTTTCTCCCTTAATTGAACTAAAGTTTAATCTTTTCTAAGAATGTTTTTGTTTTCATTATTTCTCTATTTGTCTATGTTATACTTTATTCATTTCTGCCTTAATCTTTATTATTTCTGTTATGATTTCTTTGGTTTGGTATGCTTTCTTTTCTTATTTTTTTTTTTAAGATTATTTATTTATTTATTTGACAGACAGAGATCACAAGTAGGCAGAGAGGCAGGCAGAGAGAGAGGAAGGGAAGCAGGCTCCCTGCTGAGCAGAAAGCCCGATGCAGAGCTGGATCCCAGGACCCTGAGATCATGACCTGAGCGGAAGGCAGAGGCTTTAACCCACTGAGCCACCCAGGTGCCCCTCTTTTGGTGTTTTAGTATGGAAGCTTACATTGTTGATTGAGATCTTTCTTCTTTTCTAACATAAGTATTTAAGCCTATAAATTTCCCTTAATAAAACTGCTTTAACTGCATCCCCTAATTTTTGATATGTTATGTGTTCATTTTCATTCAGTTCAAAATATTTTCTAATTTCCCTTGCAATTCCTTTTTTGACCATAGGATATTTGGATATGTTCCTGAATTTTAAAATAACTGGTGATTTTCTAGATAGCTTTCTGTTATTGATTTTTTATTTAATTTCTTTGCCTTAATATCAGTTTTTAGTTTGAAGCTTGTTTTATAACTGCAAATGATTTATATTGGTGGTTGTTTCGTGCGCACTTAAAATGAATGTGAATTAGGTCAAATTTGTTGATAATGTTGTTTTAGGTTTTTCATAAGACGTTATTTTCTGTTTACTTCTTCTAACACTTACCAAGAGAAGAGTGTTGAAATTTCTGACTTTCATTGTTAGTAATTCTTTCATTTTCCTTCTGTCATTTTTGCTTCATATATTTTTAAGCTCAACTATTAAGTATTCATTCATTAAGACTGTTTTAATACTTTGATGAATTGAACCCTTTATCATTATGAAATGTTTTTATTTTTTCCCGGCAATTTTATTGTTCTAAAATCTACTTTGTCTAGGGGTGTCTGGGTGGCTCAGTCTGGGGCAACTGGGTTAAACCTCTGACTCTTGATTTTAGCTCAAGTCATGATCTCAGGGTCATGAGATTGAGCCCCACATTAGGCTCTGCTCTGAGCATGGAATCTGCTTAAGATTCTCTCACTTCCTCTCCCTCTGCCCCTCCCTGCTCTGTATGTACCCACACTCTTTCTGTCTCCAAAAAAAGAAAATGATAATAAATAAAATCTACTTTGTCTAAAATGACCATAGCCATTCCACCTTTTTTTTTTTTTTTTTTGGCTTCATGGTTTGAATGATACATGCTTTTCTTTTCTTTTTTTTTTTTAAGATTTTATTTATTTATTTGACAGAGAGAGATCACAAGTAGACAGAGAGGCAGACAGAGAGAGTGAGAGGGAAGCAGGCTCCCCGCCGAGCAGAGAGCCCGATGTGGGACTCGATCCCAGAACCCTGAGATCATGACCTGAGCCGAAGGCAGCAGCTTAAACCACTGAGCCACCCAGGCGCCCCGATACATGCTTTTCTATTCAGTTTATTTCTAATCTGTTTTTGTCTTTACATTGTATGTGAGTTTCCTTGGAAGCATGGAATTGAGTCTTGCTTTTTGTCCAACCTGAGAGTCTTAGCTTTAATTTGCTGTGTTTATTTACATTTATTATAATTATTGATATATTTTATTTCAGTCTACCATGTTGCTATTTAATTTCTCTCTGTTCATCTGTACTTCTTTCTGTCCTCTTAGGTTAATTGATTATATTTTAGTATTTCTTTATTTTCATTTTTGAGTTATTAGCTATGTCTGTTTTGTTTTTAGTAGTTCTAAGTTTTATAATGTTAACCTTTAACTTATCCCAATCTACCTTCAAATACTACTATTCCATGTTACATTGAATATGTGAACCTTCTATCAGTATACTTCTGTCCTTTGTGCTATTATTCTCAAGCATTTTACTTCCACATACATTTAAAATACTTTTTATTACTGCATTAAACATTGAGTTAATCTTTCAGAAAGATTAATTAATGATTAAAAATCTTTTATGTTTACCTACTTTGTTATCATTTATAATTGTTACCATTTGTAATATTTTAATTTTCTTTCAATATGTCCAGGTTCCCATCTGTTGTCATTTCCTTGTTCCTGAAAAACTTGTTTCAACTTTCTTATAGTGCACATTTGCTGTTAGTGAATTACCTTAGCTTTTGTTTTTCTGGGAAAAAAATAATTTCGTTTTCATTTCTGAAGTCTATTTTTTTTTTAATATAGAATTTGATATAGAATTCTAGGTTGATTGTCCTTTAAGCTCTTAGAAAATGTCATATTATCATCATTTGGCTTGCATAGTTTCTGATAAGAAGTCTGCCATAGTTCTTTGTTTTATGCCTGTAATGTTTTCCTTTTCTTTTTTTTTTTTTAAAGATTTTATTTATTTATTTGACAGACAGAGATCACATGCAGGCAGAGAGGCAGGCAGAGAGAGCTAGAGGAGGAAGCAGGCTCCCTGCTGAGCAGAGAGCCTGATGCGGGGCTCAATCCCAGGACCCTGAGATCATGACCTGAGCCAAGGGCAGAGGCTTTAACCCACTGAGCCACCCAGACATACCAATGTTTTCCTTTTCTCTGATTACTTTTGAAATTGTTTATCACCAGTTTTTGGCTATTTTATTATGATGTGCATTGGGTTCTTGTGCTTTTCTCACATGGACTTTATTGAGCTTCTTCAACAAATTTGAAAAAATTTAGACCATTCTTTCAAATATTTTTTCTATTGTTTCCCCACCCACATTGTTTTTTTTCTGGCATCCCGTGTGTTTATTTGTGTGTGTGTGTGTGTACACATACATGTATGTATACATATATGTATATAGCTATAGATACACAAATACATAAATATATTAAATTGTTTGGTGTTTTACAAGGATTACCAGTATTGTTTTTCTCTTTATCTCTGTTTTCTTTTTTTTTTTCATTTTATTTTATTTTATTTCTTTTCAGTGTTCCAACATTCATTGTTTATGCACCACACCCAGTGCTCCATGCAATACGTGCCCTCCATTAACACCCACCACCAGGCTCACCCAACCCCCCATACCCCTCCTCCAAAACCCTCAGTTTATTTCTCAGAGTCCATAGTCTCTCATGGTTTGTCTCCCCCTCCGATTTCCCCCATCTCACTTCTCTTCTCCATCTCCCAATGTCCTCCTTGTTATTCCTTATGCTCCACAGGTAAGTGAAACCATATGATACTTGACTCTCTCTGCTGACTTATTTCACTCGGCATAATCTCTTCCAGTCCCTTCCATATTAATATAAAAGTTGAGTATTCATCCTTTCTGATGGAGGCATAATACTCCATTGTATATATGGACCACATCTTCTTTATCCATTCGTCTATTGAAGGGCATCTTGGTTCTTTCCACAGTTTGGCAACTGTGGCCATTGCTGCTATGAACATTGGGAAAGAGGTGGCCCTTCATTTCACTACATCTGTATCTTTGGGGTAAATACCCAGTAGTGCAATTGCAGGGTCATAGGGAAGCTCAGCAGGGAGTCTGCTTCTCCCTGCTCCTCTGCTTCTCCACCCCCACTTGTGCTCTCTCTCATGCTCTTAAATAAATAAATAAAATCTTTAAAAAAAATCTTTTTTTTTAAAGATTTTATTTCTTTATTTGAGAGAGAGTGAGTCCATGCACATGAGCAGGAGGAGGAACAGAGCGGGAAAGAAATGAAGGGGCAAAGAATCTCGAGCGGGAAAGAAATGAAGGGGCAAAGAATCTCAAGCAGACTCCCCGCAGAGTGGGGAGCTCGATTTCACAACCCTGAGATTATGACCTCAATTGAAACCAAGAATTAGGCACTTAACTGACTAAGCCACCCAGACTCCCCTCAAGGTCTATTTCTAAACTGTTTTAGAGTGATTCTAGTTTAGCCTTTACTCTAGGGGTAATTTCTCCACGTGCCTAAGGTGTGACCCTTTTGTGATCTATCTTGAATGTTCTTCGTATTCAGTGAAACCTCTCTTCTGTGGCTTGTGTGACCTCTTCTGTGGCTTGTGTGACCTCCCTGTCTTTTTTTTTTTTTTAAGATTTTATTTATTTATTTGACAGACAGAAATTACAAGTAGGCAGAGAGGCAGGCAGAGAGAGAGAGGAGGAAGCAGGCTCCCTGCTGAGCAGAGAGCCCGATGCAGGGCTCGATCCCAGGACCCTGGGATCATGACCTGAGCCGAAGGCAGAGGCTTTAACCCACTGAGCCACCCAGGCGCCCCGTGACCTCCCTGTCTTAAACTTTCTGAGTTGTTCTTTTTGGAGCTTTCCTGTAATTCTTCCTACCCTGGAGTTCCTCATAAGTTTTCATCCTTATTTGTATTCATCCTTATATCCATATATGTACAGCCAAAGAACCAAGGAGACCCTTTTGCTGTCTTCCCTTGGATACTTAGTCCTTCAGATTATACCCATTTCAGCCTCCTTCAACTCCAGTCTCGGACTTCTTAACTCAGTTGAGAATGTTGGACTCTATTTGTGTTCTTCCTCCTCTGTGCTACCATTCAGAAGTTACTTTCACACAGAAAGCTTATGTTATTGTAGGATTTACTGGATTTTCTTCTTTTCTTTCAGATGTCACAATCTCTGCTACCTCTTTCCTACCTTCTGAAATAGGCTTTTCCTACATTTTGTCAGTTTTTCTTTAAGATTGGGACTTAATTTTTGATCCTCTTACTCTCTCAGGACTGGAAGCAAAATCTGTCACTTTTTTTGTCAGATTCATTTTTAATATTTTCAGTAGGCAACTCAATTGAAAGTCTTATTATTCTCTCTTTGAAAGTAAGATGCTTGTTTTTTTTGTTGAGCATGTTGGATTTTGGCTGTTGGCTGTTGAGCATGTTTTGTCCTGTTTTCAGCAGTCATACCATTATGTGCTCTAGGTGTGGTTTTCTTTATATTTAGTCTCCTTTGGATTCATATTACTTCTTAAATTTGTGCCTTGATAACAGTTTTGAACATTTTTTTTATCTCTTCAGATATTACTTCTTTCTTGTTCCCTCTTTTCCCTTCTTCTAGTATAGTATTTATTTTAGGCTTTTGTCTCATGTTGCACACATTCTTTTATACATTTCCATCCTTTTGTATCCATGTCTTCAAGTTGGTCTAGATATTTTCTTCTTTATTCCAGTTCACTAATTGTCCCCTCAGATATATCTAACCTGATACTAATTTTTAAGTTTTTAACTATACGTATTATATTTTCAGTCCTAAAATTTCCATTTGATTTTTCTTCTAGTTTATAGTTCTCTGCAGTATTCTCCATGGTATTTAATTTCTTAGTTTTAAATAATAGTTACTTTAAAGTCCATATTTGATAATGCCAACATGTAAATCTCTTGTGGTTCTATTTCTTTTGTCTTTTTTTCTCTTGTAAATTTGTTATTTTTATCTTTTTGTATCCTTCCTTATTTTTTATTGAATGTCAGACAGCATCTCTGAAAATCTTATTTATAATATACATCTCTAGTGTTATCCTTCTCCAGTGAGAATTTGCTTTTTCTTCTTGTAGGCGGTTAGCTTTGATTCAAATTACCTTAACCCAATCTGGGACTGAGTAGATTTTGAAGTTCAACTTCAGTATGTGCATGGGCTTTTCTATTTCTGTTTTATTTTTACTACTAGCTTTTCAGAGTCTCAATGGAAAGCCAGGTTTTTTGACAGGACCTCTTTCTTGGCAGGTTCTGAAATCCAAATTTTGTTTCCAGTCCTGTGAGACTGCTTACAGCTCTTCTCAGCTTCTCAGCTAGCATCCTAATTTAGAATGTCTTGAACCGAAAAGTGACAACTAATGTCAAACTATCTTTTCTTGTTTACCTTCAATCTGGGATCCTGGCCTCTTCATGTCCTCACTACCTTAGTAACACATCAGTGCTTTCAAACAGATTTTTTAAAACAGTTTGTCCTCATAGTTATTCATGAAGGGAGGTTGACTGAAATAAACTAATCCACAATGGATTTGCTCAACCTTTTTGAGAATTTGAAGGTATTAGACCCTGAAGAAATGCTATAGAGTATTTAATCAATAAATTGTAGGAAGTTTGTTGGTGCCTTCCTTCTACTGTAGTTCCTTTTTATGCCTTGGCTAGGCATCCATCCTCTACCTAGTCCCATACTTTCCAAAGATCATTCAATATAATGTATAGATCTGAACACTTTAGTTTTAATTATATTATTTCAATTCAATTTTTTAGGTGTTTTCGTCTGTGACAGGCCTTCCTTCTTCCTTTGTCTTTTTCTGTCTCCCCATATAAACTTCATGTCTTGATTTCTTCTGGTACTGAGTAGATTATCTTGCATTTTATTATTTTATTTCCTTCCAACTACCCACCATTTGGCTCATTGATCATCTCCTGTATTAGGTGGGTATAGAAAACTTAAAGTGGAACTTCTTTAACGTGACATTGACACCATTTATACTCTGTCATCTACCGATATTTTGGCTTCATCTACTCCCCATTCCCCTGTCCACCATGCTCTGGACTATTTAGACTTTCATACATACTCATCTTCATAATCCTTGTTTTTCTGCTGATATTTTCCCCTCTGCCTGAAATGTCTTATCCTACCACACTACACACCCTCTCACATACCTTTATCATTAATAAACTCCATTCTGTCTTCCAAAATGTAGTTGAAATATCTTCTCTACTATGAAAACTTCCCAACTTCTCTTTCCCCCACTACAGGCAAATCTAATCTCATTAATGCTCTGCTCCTCAACTCTTTGCATATAAGAGCCGTTGTTTTTTTTTTTTTTTTTTTTTTTTTTAAAGAGAGAGAGCACAAGGTTGAAGAGGGTGAGGAGGGGCAGAGGGAGATAAAGACTCTTAAGCAGGCTCCACACCCAGCATGGAGCCTGATGTCAGGCTCAATCTCATGATTCTGAGATCATGACCTAAGCCAAAATTAGGAGTCAGACACTCAACCAACTGAGCTACCCAGGCGCCCCTGCACATCACTCTTTATAGATCTTATAAAATAAAATGTTTTTTCCCTTAGCCAAAATTTGAGGGTCATAAAGGTTTTCATTTTCTTTATTGAGCTTTGTATTCCTGTCACCTAGCACAATAACTGCCAGATCCCTATGCTACTTGCTCACCCCATGGTGGGAGCCTGTACTTTGGGTAAATTGCAGAACAGGAGGAGGATAATAATACAGAATTTGCTTATCCATGGTATTTTATTTATATTTATGCTTCCGTTACATGTCTAGACAGTTATCCAAGACTTGGCTTTTAGCTGCACAAGTTTTACCTGTTCCTATGTATTTTACATTTCATGACTTTATTTAAAAATTAATAATTCCTCCCCAAACACCTAGCATCCTAACCCTTTCTTTGTACATTTAGCACCTGAGTAACACCCAAAAGCAGGGAACAGAAGAGAAGCTTATTTTAAGTATTTTTTTAAGATTTTATTTATTTATTTGACAGACAGAGATCACAAGTAGGCAGAGAGGCAGGCAGAGAGAGAGAGGAGGAAGCAGGCTCCCTGCTGAGCAGAGAGCCCCATGCGGGGCTCAATCCCAGGACCCTGGGATCATGACCTGAGCCGAAGGCAGAGGCTTTAATCCACTGAGCCACCCAGGTGCCCCTATTTTAAGTATTTTTAAAAATAATTTTAGGATTGCATTTGGGAGTATCTTTTACACGTTGGATGACACCATTAACTGAAAAGGGATTTGGGGGAAAACACAATTAACTTTACATTTTGAAAACCCTGTTTATCCAAAATTTCTATAATTTTTTTATTCTGAACTTAATGTTGTCTGTCTCAAAATATGCCAGCCTTGTTTATGATACGAAAGTCAATTATGTTAACACTGATTTTTTTAAAATAACTCAAAGTAGGAATCCTGACACCGTTGCCTTTTATTTCAGGTATTACATCTCATAACCTATTTGCCTATTCATAATCTAGGTTGATATAGTACACATGTTTTTTAGTCCCTTGGTGTAGTTTCTTATTTTAAAACCTTTACGTGGAGTATTCTAGAAAATAATATAATGATCTGCTTTAAGTTTAAATTCTCATCTCAGAAGCATACAGTGCTCTTATCATTTATTGTTTCACAGATCCAAACTAAACAGGCATTGAGACCCCTGAAAGATGTAAGTTGGAATTTTCTCTGAATTTGTGGAATTTTATATTAAGCTTTAAACACTCTGAGAAAAGGTACTTGTAAAAAAAAAAAAAAAAAAGTGGCTCCTGAAAAAAAAACCACATTTTGCCATAAATTACCATCAAGTTTCTTAGTATACATGTTAAGCCGTTTAGCTTAACTTAATACTCTTGCTTCCTGTTTATTGGTTCTTTCAACGAATGTTCATTACTTTAAGTATCTTTTATTTATAAAGACCAGTGTCATTGAAATATGAAATTGAAAGTAACATTGCCCCTCTTCTGAAGTTCTGCACAGTATGCACTGGAGTAGGGCCAAACTATATGCAAAAAAACCCGTTATTTATTAAGCACCTACTATCTCTTACAGGGGTACAACAATAAAGAAAAGTAATAGTATCTTTTGAGATCTCCACCCTCACAGAGTTTGTAGTTTTCATAGGAAAACGGGGAAACTTAGAGATGTGAAAACAGCTAACAGTTAACTAGTATGGAGCAGGACGAAATAAATACAATAAGGGAATGAGCAGAGTACTGCGGTGCCTCCTGGGGAAGGCACAACCAAGCTGGAAACCACAGTGGAAGGAGGTGTTGCTAAATCAGCCTTGAAGCAGGAGTCGCATTTTAAAGGCTAGCAAACGAAGCAGGGCATTTGCGCACGGAGAAATTGTATAAAATTTATTAATTTCTAAATGGAGTTTCTTCTCAATTTTTTACAGTACACTAAACTAGCTAATAAACAATGTCCTGAATTTTTTTTAAGACTTTATTTATTAGAGAGAGAGAGAACTTGAGTGGGAGGGACAGAGGGAGAGGGAGAGAGAATCTCCAACAGACAAACACACTCAGTGTGGAGCCCAACTCAGGGCTCAATCTCACGATCCTGACATCATCACCTGAGCCGAAACCAAGTCTAAGGCTTAACTGACTGCAGGCACCCTGCAGTGTCCTAAATTTTGAAAAGTCAGGACTTGGCTCTATACGTGTAAAGGACTAAGATTTCTAAAAGCTCTTGGAGTCCTCAAGAAAGGGCTAATCCTTACGGGTGACCATCTTAAATCTCTTTGGTTTGGTAGTTATTTGTGCTTTCAGAAATGCTTCTCATTAGTTTTGTTCGATATCCCTCTTCAGCAACCACCTATATAGGGGGGAAAGGGCGTAGAAGACTCTAATCTTTAGTAGAAGGACTGTGATTCATTTCTGGAAATCATGATATAATAAATAACAGTCTGGTTTTCCCTCCCTCCTATTTAAGTGCTCTTCTTCAGGAGAGTTTTTTTATTTTTATTTTTTTGTTTTTACTATCTAGTTTAAAAAATACAACACAGGTACTTTTTCCACCTCAGCCAACAACATGAATGCATTCCATGACCTCCCCTTCAGGGACAGTTGGTTATGTTCAAATGGTGTTAACTTTATGTTTTCTAGAAAACATACTAAGAATTCTTTGTTAAGATTTACCTTCATTCAACACAAACTAATCTTGTTTGCTTCCTTTAAAAAGAACTACATTGAAATATCTGCCAATGCTCACTTCTTGTGTTTTTGAGGCTGAAGGTCACTGGAGTTAGAGAGGAGAGGGCAGTGAACAGATAAGGGGAGCTCTGTTCCGAGCCCTGGGATATACCTGTAACCACAGGATACACTCTACAAACGTAAAGCCAAGAAGAGTGTGTAGGCATATTGGTGTAAACTCTTAAGAATCATTTTCTTGTACTGCCTCTCTAACTGATTCTAAGTACAGTTAACTTTATTACCCAATGTTTTATTTTCATTTTTATGCCTATGAAGCTTGTCCTCACCACTTCTAATTTGTCTTTGTTTCATTTTCTCTATAAGATTATTTCACCTTCTTTCTAATCTTCATTAAATTAAAACTAGCCCTGTACATCTGTTCCTTTTGGTAGCTGTAGAAAACTTTTGTATAAAGCTGCTTTTTTTTTTCTTTTAGCAATGACAATCACATATGTAAAAGCAATTTGAATCAGTACCACTGTTGTGTATTTCTGTGATGTATGGGTGTACCATCCTATCAAAATATTTAAATCCCATCAAAGTATTGGGATTATCCTCACCACTATACATTTGCCTTATTCAGTCTTCATTTATTTCTCTTTCAGATTTAATGATCAGTTTAGTTAAGATACTGATTTAAGTTTTTTAGTGTGTGAATCACGTAAGAAAATTATGTTTAAAAAAAAACCCAGAATTTGCTGGGGGAAATAGAACCAAAGAGCATTCAGTAATTTTGCAGTAACTCTCTTAGTTGATAGCTTAACATTTATTGAGTTGTGTGATTTTTCATCTAACCCCTTTTTTTTTTTTCATTCATCTCTTTGGGGGTATAACAAGCCAATCACTGAGTTTTTTAGCTTTTAAAGATAGCGTAAGCTATAGAGATCACCAAACCCAACCCCTATTTTACAAATGTCTAAACTGCCTAAGAGATGTAAAGTAACTTGCCAAAGGAAAAAAAAAAAGAGAGAGAGAGAGAGAGAAAGAGAACTCCTAAGTGGCAGAACTAGAATTCTAATCAAGGTCTTTTGACCTCAACTCAAGTATACTGTCAATTATTCCACACACTGATTCATTCTTACAGCAAATTAACACATTCCAACTTTCAAGAAATGTAGTAATGATTAAAGATTATGAGGTTTAGCCTTTTCTGAGTCTGGTAGTTACTATTAGAAATGTTGGTGCACTTATGGTATACATATCCTAAAAGGTGGTATGGCATTTGGTATCTGTTGCAGTGTTCCGTCATCTGTACATTATCATGTGTCTGTATTCTTTTAAATCTCATAATTATTGACTTTAATGTCTTTTTAGATTCAATAATCCTAGGTTGTGCCACAATCCCTATGGGAACTAGAATAAGTTATTAGAGCCTTGCAAATGCATTTGACTGCTGCATTCTGTTATTTTTCTCTTCCATTGATAGCCTACAGCTTCAGCTGCTGAGCAGCAGAGAGGCTTAAACCTCTAGGGCCCATTAGATTTAACTTGTTTACTGCATTGATATCTATATGTTAAATGACAAGAGAGTTCAGGTTATTGAATAATTTAAAATTCAGCTCTAATTGGTGTCATATGACCTGAAAAAGGCCATGGATGATGCCAAGAGCATGCTGTGAATTTCCTATAAATAATTCATAAATTAGATGATTCATTTGCCTGGATGTCTTCCTAAATGCAAAAGTTTGTAAGTTATAACTGATGATATAACACCTGTAAGTATTTAGTTCATAACGCTGGAAGGTAATCTACCTTGATGATCTTCTTGCAAAATCTGCCAGTATAGGAGAGTTAATTGCACTGGGGAGAATGAACATTTATTTGGGATGAGATTTTGGCAAACCATACAGTGCAGCTGTTGCATTACATAGCTTCTGTCAGCTTGACAACTGGCCCATGTAAGTCTGACTTTAAAAATGCAGCATATCATTCTATGCCTTATTTCACATTAATTCCAAATGTTCTGGGTAATGCAATGACCTGTCCCACACACAGTAATTTAGGTTTAGAAATAATTAATATAGGTTTTGAATTTCTGACTTCTCAATGAAGGGCACAGGGGGAAATTTTGAAGTTATAAAATTGAGATTTCATTCTTAAGGGCTATCTGTAGAAATGTGAGGATTATTAATAGGGTGCTTTTCAAGATAGTACATTAGTAAAAAAAAAAGATAGTACATTAGTGTTTGCCATCAGAGACATGAATATCATCAATAGATCAGTAGTATTTATTAGTATTGTTAAGCATAATTCTGCAGCTAACAATTCATAAGTGCATTATAAATAATCACTTCCTAATCGTGAAGAGTAAATAACTACCTGTTGCAAGAAAGAATTACCAGTTTAATTCAACTCTTTTCTTATGGATTCAGAGCAGAGACATTGGCTAGGCCTGTAAAAATGATTTGCAAAAACTTAAAAAAATCACTATTTACTTTTTGATTGTACTTCACAAGCAATACTGCAGGTGTTATTGTGTTTTTTAACATGTGAGAACACAGGAAAGCCTTGTATCACCTTAGGAATAGTATGTGATTGTGCGTGTTCATGTATATGCTTGCACACACGTGTGTGCATGTGTACATATATACAAGAGCATATCATACTGTGTTTTGAGACATCTGCGTTTCCTATGAAGTCTTTTCTAAAATGTTACATTAAAAAATAAATAAAACAAAATGTCATATTTTAAGAAGGTATCTTAAAGATTCAGAAAATCCTCTTCCAACTCAGAAATTTACTAATATCCACTCTCAGAAAATTCTTCACTGTGGCCAAGCTAAGTCTCTCACATTTTTTTAAAACCTATACTTTTCTCACATCTTGTTTGTCTCATGTTCCATATATTATTTTTATGTTGTCATTAGCGTGTATCTACCTAAGTTAGACAACATTGTACTGCAAATATGTCATAAGCCAAAAATGCCTGCAGTTTCTCCTCTTCTTTCTTTTGTGCTGTGGATCCCATAGGTATCACATCAAAGACTTTACTGGCTTTTTTGGTGACACTTCTAGAATCTCAACATGTAGTCACAGTTTGTGGTTCCTTTTATATAATACAAACCCTAACATGCTACCATTTGAACTCAGCTTTTTTATTTGTTGTGATCTAAGATCATTTTCCTGTCTAAACTTATTTTTTCCATTTTTTTTTCCTGCCTCGGTGTGTTCTTCTGTATACTTTTCTGCTGAATATCATTTTTTTCATCTCTGATTAAGCACTCCATTCAACTTGTTTCCATTACACAGTGATAGCCCACACTTTTGTAGGGATTAGGTTGGGTTTGGTGATCTCTATAGCTTACGCTATCTTTAAAGAGCTAAAAAACTCGGTGATTGGCTTATTATACCCCCAAGGAGACGAATGAAAAAAAAAAGGGTTAGATGAAAAATCACACAACTCAATAAATGTTAAGCTATCAACTAAGAGAGTTACTGCAAAATTACTGAATGCTCTTTGGTTCTATTTCCCCCAGCAAATTCTGTTTTTTTAACATAACTTTCTTACGTGTTTCACACACTTAAAAACTTAAATAGGTATCTTAACTAATCTGATCATTAAATCTGAAAGAGATACAAATGAAGATTGAATAAGGCAAATGTATAGTGGTGAGGATAATCCCAATACTTTGATGGGATTTAAATATTTTGATAGGATGGTACACCCATACATCACAGAAATACACAACAGTGGTACTGATTCAAATTGCTTTTACATATGTGATTGTCATTGCTAAAAGAAAAAAAAAGCAGCTTTATACAAAAGTCTGTGATAGCCCATCACAAGTCATATTGTTCAGTGTGCTTATTGGGTTTTAAACATATCTAAGCATATTCATAGAGTCCTTTATTTGGAGGAGCACTTAGTGCAATCATCAGGTTTAATTGGCAAACTATAGCAGGCCAAATCCAGTCTCATGAGTTAAGAATAGTTTTTAACTTTTTTAATGGTTGGGGAGAAAAGAATATTTTATGAAATGGGAAAATTACCTTGAAATTCAAATTTCAGTGTCCATAATTAAGTTATACTGGACCAGTCATTCATTTATGTACTATCTCTTGCTTTTACACCACAAAAGTGGAACTGAGTAGCTATGACAAAAACCATACAGCCTGCAAAGTCTAAAATGTTTGTTATCTATCCCTTCACAGAAGAAGTTAGCTAACGTTTGCTGTAGAGCTATAAAAATGAACAAGTTACAGCCACATGCCATATTGTGTATAAAGAAGTCAGACACAGAATAATATTTTTCATATTAGTCTATTTATATTTTTAAAATAAACAGGTATGGACTTGCAAGCACGGAAGTATTCAGCAGAGAATTTATTCCCATAAAAGTCATAAGATAGTCATTCCCTTGGACAGGAGAGATAGAGAGCAGTGATTGTGCTATGCCGTCAAGGGCCTTCTGCATATAGGCAACGTTCTGCCACTCAGTTGTTGGTTACATGGATAGACATTGTCTTGTGATTATTCACTGAGGTGGTTATATTGGTTTAGTGCACTTTTCTGTGTTTATTGTATTTTATATTAAAGAACTTTTTTAAAAAGCTACATCATGGAGGGGTGCCTGGGTGGCTCAGTTGGTTGGGTGGCTGACTTTTGGTTTCTACTCCAGTCATGATCTTGGTGTCATGGGATCGAGCCCCTAGGTGTGGCTCCATGCTAAGCAGGGTGTCTGTCCCTCTCCCTCCTCCTCTGCGTCTTACACTCTTGACAATCCCCTGCACGCTCTAGCTCTCTCTCTCATATAAATAAATAAAATCGTGTTAAAAAAAAAAAAGCTACATCGTGGAGTAATGGAAGACTAAAGATCTGGAGCAAGATGTCTTCCCACTTATCACATATAGTATTGACGTGATCTTGGGAAAGTTTTATCAATTCATTGAACTTTGTCTTTTCATCTGCAAATTGGCAATGATAATAACTATCATGCAGAGTTGTTAAGAATTACAGGTTGAATATGTAAAATGTTTAGCATAGTACACAGTAAAATCTGAGTTAAGAATGGCCAAAATGACAGGGTTTTCTGAGAGCATGTTATCCATTCAGTGGTCAGTGGAGATGAACATTTGGAGCCAAGTTTTCTCATCAGAAAGAATTTGCATAAAGTTGTCTTCCCTAACCTTCATTTTTCATTTTGCATCTCAGTTCTTTAAAGATTATTTTGAATTATAGGGGCACCTGGATGGCTCAGTTGGTTAAGCTTCTGCCTTTGGCCCAGGTCATGATCTCAGGGTTCTAAGATCAAGCCCCACATCAGGCTCCCTGCTCGGTTGGGAGTCTGCTTCTCCCTCTTCCTCAGCCTCCTACCCCTGTTCATGCTCTGTCTCTCGCTCTCTCTTTCTCTCTCAAATAAGTAAGTAAAATCTTTTTAAAAATTTAAAAATTAAAAAATAAAAATTATTTTGAATAATTAAAAGGTATTGGTTTCACCAAGCACTTAATAAAACAAGATATCTTAATGGGTAATAAGCACATGTTTAATACTATCATTACATATCAGGAAATTGCAAAATAAAATCATAGTGAGATTTCACTACACACCAGATTGGCTTAAAGTAAAAACATACTATCAATGTGGGCAGCTCTTTCTGCCCACAGGTCCTATCCCTGTGCTTTAATAAAACCACTTTTTTTGGACCTAAAAAAAAATAAGTGTTAGTGTGAATATGAAACAACTGGGATTCTTTAGTATGCTGATGCAGCTGTAAAATAGAATGACCACTCTGGAAGACTTATTGGCTATTTCTAATAAAGTCAACCACATGCCACACCCTATGCCCAAGAGAAATAAATACGTGTTTCTAGAAAAAAGACTTATATAAAGGGGCACCTGGGTGACTCAGTTTGTTAAGCATATGACTCCTGATTTTGGCTCAGATCATGATCTCACAGTCATGAGATACAGCACTGCATTGGGTTCCGTGCTGGGCATGCAGCCTGCTTAGGATTCTCTCTCTTCCTCTCCCTCTGCCCCTCTCCCCTTAAAAAAAAAAGACTTGTATAAGAGATTGCTAGCAACTTTATTCATAGTAGCCCTAAACTAGGAGCAACCTAATCCAGTAAGAGAATGAATAAACAAATTTTGCTATATTCATACAATGAAATACTATGTAGAAATAAAAAAGAATTATATATTAATACAGGCAACAACATGAAGGAAGCTCAACATTATGTTGAGCTTAAGAAGCCAGCCACAGGGGTGCCTGGGGGCTTAGTCAGTTGGGTGTCTGACTCTTGATTTCAGCTTGGGTCATGATCTCATGGTTGGTGAGACTGAGTCCCTCATTGGGCTCTGCACTCAGCTCAGAGTCTGCCTAGGATTCTCTCTCTCCTCTTCCTCTGCCCTCCCCACACTCTGCCACTCACTCACGCTCACTCTCATAAATAAAGTCTTGAAAAAAAATAAGTTAGCCACAAAAGAGTAGCATACTTTATTATTCCATTTATATGAGGCTAAGCATAGGCAAAACAGATCTGTGGTCATAGAACTGAGAATAATGATTATCTCCGGGAATGTAAAGATGTTGATATGAAGGAAAGGAAAAGTGAATTGGAGGAAATCGGAGGGAAAGATGAACCATGAGAGACTGTGGACTTTGAGAAACAAACTGAGTGTTTTAGAGGTAAGGGGGGTGGGGGAAGGGTGAGTCTGGTGGTGGGTATTAAGGAGGGCATGTATTACATGGAGCACTGGGTGTTGTACTTAAACAATGAATTTTGGAACACTGAAAAAAAAGATGTTGGTTTAACTAGAAAGGGTACAAGGAACTTTTTGGGGTAATAATGATTACTTGGGTATATGCAAATGTAAAAATTTATCAAGCTGTACACACAAGACGTGCATTTTAGCATATGTAAATTACGCCTCCATTAAAAAAAATCTATTGGTTCCTAAATTAGTGTTATATATCTGAAAAATTCATATCAAACCCATATGCCAGAGACAGCAGTTTGGGATTTGTTAGTTTAAGCCTTAGTTACAAGAAGTTACATTTGTAAACATCTCATAGAAAGCATAGAGCAGCAACTCCAGAAAGAAAAACACATCTGTTTCATTCAGGCCCATTGTGACTTCCATGTGTCCCAGAGGCAATATTTGTCTCTAATAAAATAACTTAATTTCTTATATTCAAATTCTAACAGGCAGTTTTCTCTTTCTTCTCTCTTCCTCTTCCTTAGTAACACATAATACAGCCTAATCATGGATTCTGGTTTTCATTTCTAATTTTCTGTGACCCATAACCCAACTTGACTTTATCTACTTGATCTGATACAGCTAGCCCCAGTGTTTGCCCCAGTGCTATATGTCCCAAGGTGTAAATATAGCCCCTGACCTCAAGAATTGTTGAGGCAGAGAAGTCCATGATAACAACAGTAGTAATAATTATAATAGGAAACATGGTTTGAATACTGACTTTAGGTTAGGCAGTATCCAAAGCGCTTTACATGAATTACCTCATCTAGTATCACAACAACCCTAAGAGGCAGTGCAAGATGTCAGGGTAAGACTGACATCTTTTGTATGAGGACAGAGATGAAGAACCTCTCTTTTATCTCAAGCATTTCAACTCCGGCCCAACCTGCAATCCTCACTGCAGCAAAATAAAGCTGGATAATGGAACTCATTGTTTTTAGAGGTAATCTGCTGTACCTGCACCTGTCTCTTGGAGATCTTACCTGACCCCCCAACCACCACACACACACCCAATAATGTTCTCCTTGAAAAAAGTTAGGGTAAATATAAGAGGGTTTTTTTTTTCCTTTTTGTAAAATAGTACCCTTATAATTGGCACCTTTAATCACTGCTTGTCCGACCACCATGTTCAGTTTTGAGGTAGATGCTGTCTTTAATCCCTGTTTTACTGATGAGAAAACTGAGGGTCAGGCCAGTTGAATAATGTGCTTTGTTTGATTTGAATTGCTGTGTAACAAATTACTACGAGTTTACTGGTTTACTACACACGCATATTTATTATCTCACAGTTTCTGTGGGTCATGAGTCAGGCACAGGTTAGTTGGGGCCTCTGCTCAGGGTCATAGAAAGCTGCAGTCAAGGTGACAGTTGGGCTGTGTTCTAATTTGGAGCTCTAGGTCCTCTTCCAGACTAACGTGGCTGTTGGCGGAATTTCGTTCTTGCATCTGTATGACAGACGCACCATTTGTGCATCTTTTGGCTAGCCGCCTTCTGCTCCAGAAGTCGTTGCCACATGACCCCCTTCATTGGTCCTCCCACAACATGTTAGCTTATTTCTTCAAGGCCACTCTCTGACATTAGGGTGGGCACCAGACCCTTTTTTAAAGGACTCCTTAATTAGGTCTGGCCCATATAAGGTAATCTCCTTTTTGTTAATTCAAAATCAGCTGATGAGGAGGAGCCTTAGTTAAATCTGTAACATCCCTTTGGCCATTTACTGTAGCATAATAATGGGATTCATATCTCATCATGTTCACAAAGTCTACCCACACTCAAGGGGAGGAGATAATACAAGGTGGGTAAATCAAGAGGTCAGGAATCTTGGGGACCATCTTAGAATCCTGTCTACCAACAAGCACAGTCACCTATCAGGTAATTGGCAAAGCAGTATTCTCTTTAAGTAGAGTATGCATCAAAATCATTATGTTGCACTGCCTCAAAAACAGAAAAAGTTAACTACCAAAAAATTTTTTAATATTACAAATACCTGATACTTATGAATAATTTAATAATTAGTACCATTAACGGAAGTATCAGCTATGTCAATACCTAAAAATGCACATACGTAAGGAACAAAAATAAGACGATAAAATAATACATATGTGCCATTGTTATGTTGCTAATACATGAATTAGGAAATATATGATAATGTTAAATAGCTGATTTAAGTTTCCAGACCTTTAAAAAATTTACCTGTCATTTTTAAAATATAATGATTCTCTAAAAAGATAGCTTACCATACAAAATAGCAGATGATAAATGTTAAATATTTGTTTTGACAGTAAGTGCTACAGAAGCTCAGAGTAGGGGAGATTAATGTAGACTAGAATTTCCCTTTAGTTGTAAAATAAGGTTAATTTTTTTCTGAGGTAGTTTATCATAAATTTTGCCCTAGGACTAGTTTCTTTTCTGGAGCTTGCAACCTATTCAGTGTCATCTGCTCAGTGTACAGGATTACGTGGCCCAGAAGTGGTGGCTCATTCTCAGTTGAATAGAACTCCTTTAGTATTGCTGTAGAAACTCAAAATCTTCCAAATCATTGTAATATCAGAAGATAGGAAACATGGTATTCCTGTGTATCTGTCGACACTTTTTTTTTTAAAGATTTTATTTATTTATTTGACAGAGATCACAACTGGGCAGAGAGGCAGGCAGAGAGAAAAAGGGGGAAACAGGCTACGCGCTGAGCAGAGAGCCCGATGTGGGGCTCTATCCCTGGGACCATGACTGAGCCGAACACAGAGGCTTTAACCCACAGAACCACCCAGATGCCCCTGTTGATGCTTTTTACCAGTCAGTTCCTCATTTTCAACTATTGCAAAGTTAATTGGCAGAATTTTTTCTACCTTCTGCTAGGGATCGCAATTATTCATTTATTCCATGTCTCCAGAATAAGATAAGCATCTCAACTATTTATGAGTTCTAATTTTAAAAAGAGGTTGTGGTAGACTGAATAATGCCCCCCCCAAATATACCCATGTCCTAATTCCTGGAACCCATGAATGTCTCTTTATATGACACAAGGGATTTTATATGACAAGAGACTTTATAGATGTGATTAAGTTAATGATTTTGAGATTAGGAAAGTATCCAGGATTACCTGGGTGAGCCCCATGTTATCAAAACAGTCCTATAAGAGGGACAAAGGAGGAATCAGATGCCCCATGATACAGATCAGTGGTTCTCAAATTATGATCCCAGCATCAGTATCACCTGGCAACTGGCTAAAAACGCAGCTTCTCCAGCTCTGCTCCAGACTTCCTGAATGCGAAACTCTGGGGATGAAGCCCAGCAGTTCACATTTAACAGTTTCTCCAGATGATTCTGATACATGCTAAAGTTTGAAAATCACTGGTATAAACTAAGTTTTGCTCTCCCTGGATAGAACAGGCCTGAGGCTAAAATACTGGGAAAACTCACTCTATTGGCCTGCCAAAGGTAATTTGCAACTACTTCCTTCCTGCATGAGTTGTATCAGGCTATAATCACTTGAACAGCTTAATTGAAAAATCACTTATGTTTATAGCTGAAATTAAATATGTTTTGTATTTAAATAACTGCTTTTGATTAGAATCATATTTTGGGGGAAGTGCTTCATTTTATTTGTGTGCTGTAAATATATTCATAAAATCTCGTCAAATTTCTAGCGGTAACTAACATCCTATTCAGTAGAAGATGAAATGTTTTACATCAAATTTCACTGTGTGTAATGGACAGAGGGCATTAGAAGGGGTATTTAAGGTGGCTGAGTAGATTTCTTGGCTTAGTATTTGAAAGTAAACATTTAAGACATTAACATTTAACATGTTTTTGCCTCTTCTCAAAGTTGATTTTATGTAACCCTCATCATTTGCAACTCCCCTTGTCTTGCTTAAGCAGCAAATAGCAACACTTTATTTTTCTCATCCTTATGGATTTACTGAAATAGATTGTTTGAAAATGGTTTTAGCTTTGTGGCGCATGTCTGTTCAGCTGTGTGAATATGATCATTTATTATTTAAGAAGACAAAACAACAACTCTGTTTTGGTAAACATATATCATTGATTTCTGAAAAGCCAAAAGAACTCATTTCACTGTGCTCTTATCTGACAAATGATCTTTCGGTTCCTTTTAGGCATCCAATAGGAAAAGCACTCTTCGGTCTTCAGCTATGGAACTAGATGGTTCCTACTTGAGTGTAGCCAAATCACAAACCTGCTATCAAACCAAGCAGAGGCCTAAGTCTACAAACCAGGACTCAGCTTCAGAAGCCCTTCTGGAGTTTAGGAATAATTCTTTGAAACCAGCAGACTTTCATTATCCCAAAACAGACCTAGACAGGGTGCCGTCAGAGACCAGAACATGTGATTATGGATCCCCAGGAAGAAAACTAGCAGATGCAGTCCCTACAGAGAAGGTTCCACCAGCGGAATTGAAGATGAAAGAATGCCAAACCCTGAAGCCTATTCCATCCAGTCAGTGTTGTGGTCATAGACTTTCTGAAAATGCAGATCCTATTCCTGAAAGCCATCCTACACACATGGCCCCTCAATATTCCAGAACACATCTGGAATCATGCAGTTATTGTGGGCTTTCCTGGACATCCCGGATGCATGGTCAAGGGACACAGCAGTCTAGTGAAACTGATGTCAAAAAGCAACTCTCAGAAAATAGAAGGCACCAACTTATGCTTCAGAAAATGGAGCTGGAAATTGAAAAAGAGCGCCTTCAGCATCTGCTGACCCAGCAGGAGACAAAGCTTCTCCTAAAACAGCAGCAGCTTCATCAGTCTCGACTGGATTATAATTGGTAAGTCTTGCTTATTCTTTCAGCAATGTCTATAGCTTGGAAAACATGGTATAAAGTTACTATTGTGCTACTGTAACACTTGCAAAGGAACAGAGGTTTCTCAGGGGCTTGGCTTGCTCAAGATGCATATTTACTAGGACAACTAAATAAATTCCACTGTCTGCTTTGGAAGACTTGGAAGATTACTTTGTCTTCCAGAATGTTAGCTTAGAATATCTACTTATTAGTGGTCCATTGTCACTTTTACCGGATGCTAAAGAGAATATATTTTTTTAAAGATATGATTGTATAAAAATCCTTTGCTGTTTGTGGTCATTATAGAGAATATTGGGCATTAAGTAAAAAATTGAGACTTCAGGATATGGAACCAAATTGTGAAGCAGAGTGATTAACTATCACCATTCCATATTTATGTCTATCCACCATAATATAAAATATAACAAATAATAGGAACCTTTTCAGTTCAGCCTTTTCTCATCATGAAGCATAACCTATTTAATAACCAATTCTTATAACTTTACCCACATTTAAACTCTTCCTCCCTTAACGATTCTTCCCTAGGAACAATGTTTCAAAAACTAAATTGGTATTTTGGAATTACATAGCTCAGCGTAGTTTTCCATGCAGCATCATAAAGTTTGCCATCTTAATTTATTCAAGCAAAATTATTAATAAACAGTTATATTTTAAACATAATGCTTTATTATGTTACTTAACACATTTGACATATTCCACCAGTGAAGTTAAAGATGAAAAAATGTTAAAATAACATATTTTAAACATAATATGTCATTTATGTCTTTAAAAAATAAATTACAAGTCATAAGGAAGGGCTTGTATATGTGTGTATATATGTATGTATATGGAGATATATATAGATATATAGATATGTAGATATATATATCCCTGTCATTTCCCTCTTGATCAAACTATTTCCCCATTTGTATACACTCATACATCCTATATAGACACACTTATTATGAATGTCATTTTCTTTTACTTCTTAATTTTCGCTCACTTAAAAATTATGCCTAATATTTTTTAGATTCTAATTTCTTTGAGAGCTCATCTTGACATTTTTCCGTTGGTGTAATACTTTCTTGGAACCAGAAATGCTCTTCCTCTTTCTCTTCATTCGTGATCAGACAGTTCTTTTTTTCATTGTCAAAAGCTGGAGGCTTTTAATGTAACTGAAAATGCAGGCTCTTATAACAAGATTGTCACCAAACGCCTAAGGTTGCTTCAGTTTTATGACCCCAGTCCCTAATCCTCCAGTTAATGTGTAATCTCTCCTAAGAATGTTATTTAACAAACATTATGGAATGTCTGTGATATGTGAGAAATGGTTCTAGGCACTTAGGATAGAAAATGAATCAAATGTGGTCTTTAAAGAGGGCACACAGTCCAGCAAGGGAGAATGGATAATTTTAGAATAGAACAGCACTGTTTATTGAAATAATGCTACATGATGATGGTAAATAGACACTGTGTTCATCTGAACAGCACTATTTATTAAAATAATGCTGCATAATGACAATAAAGTCTTTATTGTTCTCTTTATCATCCTAGCTTAGATGAGAGAGCTGTGAAACAATTTTTGAGCATGTTTTATTTACGTATAAATTGCAAAAGTTTACACATATTTATAGACCTCTTACAAACTTTATTTTGAAATAATTAGGGATTGACAGGAAGTTGTGAAAATAGTAGAGGTTCCCCTCCAGTTTCTCCCAATGGCTATGTCTTACATAATTATAGTGCAATGTCAAAATGAGTAAATTAACATTGGTACAATGTGTGTGTCTAGCTCTGTTCCATTTTATCACATGTGTAGACTTGCATAACCACCACAGCAGTTAAAATATAGAATTATTTAATCGCTATCAAGATTTCCTTTTTACTACTCTATTTGAGTTGCCCACCCTTTTCTGCCCCCACTAACCCTTGGAACCCACTAATCTGTTGTTTTTATCTATAATTTAGGCATTTTGAGAATGATATATAAATGAAATCAGACAGTGTGTGAACTTTTGATATTGGCCTTTTTCACTCAGTTTGATTTTCTTTAGATCCTTCTAGGTTGTTACATATACTGTACCTTTTGATTGCAGAGTCATAGTCCATAGTATAGTTATACCATGATCTGTTTAACCATTTATATATTGAAGGACAACTTGGTTTTTTGACCTATTACAAATAAAGCAGCTATGTACATTTTTATACAAGTTTCCATGTGGACTAAGAGTCTCACTTTTACAAATTAAAGCTAGCACTGTGACTGCTAGATCATATGATAAGTGTATATTTGGTTTAAAAAAACTAAATCTACGTTTAGCTTATACACTTATTATATCATACTTCTTCACCAGCAATTGTATCAGGGACTTTTTCCTTACATCCTTACCAGCATTTGGAATGGTCACAAATTTTTTATTTTGCCTGTTCTAACCTGTATATAATGATATTTTGTTGTGGTCTTAATTTGCATTTCTCAAATGATAATGATACTGCAAATCTTTTCATTTGCTTGTTTGCCCTTCCATCTTTTTGGGTAAATTGTCTCTTTAATGTCTTTTGTCTTCATTCTTATTGGATTGCTTGAGGTTTTGTTTTTTTTTTTACTGTTGAATTTTAAGAGCTTTTTATATATTCTAGATATGTCCTTTTTCAGACATGTGGATTGCAAATATTTCCTCCTATTCTGTAGCTTATTCTTTTAATCTATTAACAAGATCTTTCACATAACAAAAGGTATTAATTTTGATGAAGTTTAACTTACTAGTTTTTGTTATAGATTATATAAAGTTTTTATCATGAATGTTTGAATTTTCTCAAATCTTGTTTATGCATCAATTAATGTAATCATGTGATTTTTTTTTTAATTTAGCCTGCTAATATGGCAGATTACATTTATTGATTTTTAAATATTGCCCTAGTATTGTATCCCTGGAAAATAAACTCCATTTGATTACAGTATAAAATACTCTTTATATATTATCAAATTCCATTTACTAGTACTTTGTTAAGGGCATTTGCATCAATATTGGTGAGAGATTTTGATCTGTTTTTTTGGTATTGTCTTTGTCTGATTTTGTTATCAAGGTAATACTGGTCTCATTTATTTCATTCATTTCTCTTTTTATTTTCTTCCTTATGCTTGCTTTGGATTTATCTTGCTCTCCTATTTTTAAATTTCTTAAGGTGGGAGCTTAGATTACTGATTAGAGACTTCTTTTCTGGTGGAAGCCTTTACTGCTATACATTTCTGTCTCAGCACTGTTTGAAGTACGTCTCACAAGTTTTGGTATGTTCGTGTGTTCACTTAGTATAATGTTCTTCTTGGTTCATCTATTGTGTTGCAACTGTCTGGATATTCTTCTTTCTCATGACTGAATTTTACAAATGTGTGTATATATGTTATATTAATATTTATTTATTACATTTATAACATATTATAGATAGATTTTTTTATCCATTTGTTGACAGACACTTAGGTTGTTTTCATTACAAGTAACACTGCAATGAACAGGGGAGTACAGCTATCTCTTCAAGATACTAACTTCATTTCCTTTAAATAGATATCCAAAAGTAAGATTGCTGGATCTTACAGTTGTTCTCTTTCTTGTTTTCTTAAGAAAGCTTCACACTGCTTTTTAAATAGTGGCTCTACTAACTAACATTCCCACTAACAGTGTGTAGGGATTCCTTTTCTCCATATCCCGCCAAACATTTATCTTTTTTTTTTTTCCATTTTATTTATTTTTTCAGCGTAACAGTATTCATTCTTTTTGCACAACACCCAGTGCTCCATGCAAAACGTGCCCTCCCCATTACCCACCACCTGTTCCCCCAACCTCCCACCCCTGACCCTTCAAAACCCTCAGGTTGTTTTTCAGAGTCCATAGTCTCTTATGGTTTGCCTCCCCTCCCCAATGTCCATAGCCCGCTCCCCCTCTCCCAATCCCACCTCCCCCCAGCAACCCCCAGTTTGTTTTGTGAGATTAAGAGTCATTTATGGTTTGTCTCCCTCCCAATCCCATCTTGTTTCATTTATTCTTCTCCTATCCCCCTACCCCCCCATGTTGCTTCTCCATGTCCTCATATCAGGGAGATCATATGATAGTTGTCTTTCTCCGATTGACTTATTTCACTAAGCATGATACGCTCTAGTTCCATCCACATCGTCGCAAATGGCAAGATTTCATTTCTTTTGATGGCTGCATAGTATTCCATTATGTATATATACCACATCTTCTTGATCCATTCATCTGTTGATGGACATCTAGGTTCTTTCCATAGTCTGGCTATTGTAGACATTGCTGCTATAAACATTCGGGTACAC
Organism: Meles meles; assembly: GCF_922984935.1. Taxonomy (NCBI): domain Eukaryota; kingdom Metazoa; phylum Chordata; class Mammalia; order Carnivora; family Mustelidae; genus Meles; species Meles meles. Next base: position 60,263,288 of record NC_060077.1, read on the forward strand.
GTGCCCCTTCGGATCACTATGTTTGTATCTTTAGGGTAAATACCCAGTAGTGCAATTGCTGGGTCATAGGGTAGTTCTATTTTCAACATTTTGAGGAACCTCCATGCTGTTTTCCAGAGTGGTTGCACCAGCTTGCATTCCCACCAACAGTGGAGGAGGGTTCCCCTTTCTCCACATCCTCTCCAGCATCTGTCATTTCCTGACTTGTTAATTTTAGCCATTCTGACTGGTGTGAGGTGATATCTCATTGTGGTTTTGATTTGTATTTCCCTGATGCCGAGTGACGTGGAGCACTTTTTCATGTGTCTGTTGGCCATCTGGATGTCTTCTTTGCAGAAATGTCTGTTCATGACTCCAAATGGATGAAGGACCTCAATGTGAGAAAGGAATCCATCAAAATCCTTGAGGAGAATGCAGGCAGCAACCTCTTCGACCTCAGCCGCAGCAACATCTTCCTAGGAACAACGGCAAAGGCAAGGGAAGCAAGGGCAAAAATGAACTATTGGGATTTCATCAAGATCAAAAGCTTTTGCACAGCAAAGGAAACAGTTAACAAAACCAAAAGACAGCTGACAGAATGGGAGAAGATATTTGCAAACGACATATCAGATAAAGGGCTAGTATCCAAAATCTATAAGGAACTTAGCAAACTCAACACCCAAAGAACAAACAATCCTATCTTTTTTTCCTTTTGATCAAAGCCAGCCTAACAGGCGTGAGGCAGTATCTCATTGTAGTTTTGATTTGTATTTACCTAACAGTTAGTGATGTTGAGCATCTTTTCATGTACCTGTTAGTCACTTGTTTGTCTTCTTTGGAAAAATGTCTTTTCAGTGCCTCTTCCCATTTTTCAATTGGGTTGTTTGGTTTTTTGCTGATGAGTTGTGTAAGTTCCTTTTATATTTTGAGTATTAACCCCTAATCACCCTTATGATATATGTAATTAACCCCATATCATATATATAATTTCCAAATATTTTCTCTCATTCCACAGGTTGCCTTTTCATTTTTATTATTTATTTTGCTGTGCAGAAGTCTTTTATCTTGATGTAGTCCCACTTATTTTTGCTATTGTTGCCTGGGCTTTTGGTGTCAAATCCAAAAAATCATTGCCAAGACCAATGTCAAGGAGCTTATTTCCTGTTTTCTTCCAGTAGTTTTAAAGTTTCAGGTCTTAGATTTAAGTCTTTAATCCAGTTAAGGTTAATTTCTTATTCTAAGTGTTTTGTTATTTTTGATTCATTTGTAAATGGGATTGATTTCTTCATTTCTTTTTTAGATAGTTCATTGTGAGTGTATAGAAATGCAACTGATTTTTGTATGTTGATTTTGTATCCTGCAGATTTAGTGAATTCATTCATTAGTTCTAACAGTTCTTTGGTGGCATCTTCATTGTTCTTTTTATATAAGATTGTGTCACCTGCAAACAGGTGATTTTACTTTTCTTTCTTATTGGGATATCTTTTATTTCTTTTTCTTGCCTAATTACTCTGGTGGGTACTTCCAATATTATGTTGAATAAAAGTGGGAAGAATAGATATCCTTGTCTTGTTCCTGATCTTATAGAAAAGTTTTCAACCTTTCACCATTGAATATGGTATTAGTAGTGAGCTTGTGATATATGGCCCTTGATTATGTTGAGGTATGTTCTTCCTAAGTTCTTGAGAGCTTTATCATGAAAGGATGTTAAATTGTGCTAAATGCTTTTCCTGCATTTATTGAGATGATCCATGATTTTTAATCCTTTATTCTATTAATGTGGTAAAATCCACTTGATAGTATTTTATTGAGAATTTATTTAATCTATTTTCATTAGAGATATTGACTATTTTTTTTTCTTTGTAGTGTCCTTAACTAGCTTTGGTATTAGGCTAATGCTGCCTTATAGAATGAGTTTGGGAGTGTTCCTTCCTACTAAATTTTTTGGAAGAATTTTATTTTATTTTTAAAGATTGATTTATTTTACTTTAGAGAGAGATAAAATGGGTATGGGGGACTGAGGGAGAGGGGGAGAGAAAGAGAATCCTTAAGCAGACTCTGGTACACTCAGAGCCCCACATAGGACTCTGTCTCACAAACCTGAAGTCATTACCTGAGCCGAAACCAAGAATCAGACACTTAACTGACTGCACCACCCAGGTGCCCCTGGAAGAATTTTAGAAGGATTTGCATTAATTCTTCTTAAAATGCTTAGTAGAATTCACCAATTAAACTCTTCAGCCCTGGATTTTTCTTTGTTGGAAGGTTTTCAGTCACTTATTTAATCTCCTTAGTCATTTTTGGTATGTTAAGATTTTCTGTCTCATTATTTAGTCTTGGTAGGTTGTATATTCCTATGAATTTATCCCTTCTTCTAGGCTCTGCAATATTTTGGCATACAACTGTTTATTTATTTCTTATTTTTTTATAAACATATAATGTATTTTTATTCACAAAACAAACTGAGGGTTGCTGGGGGGGGTTGGGAGAGGGGGAGGGGGGTTATGGACATTGGGGAGGGTATGTGCTATGGTGAATGGCATACAACTGTTTATAGCAGACTCATGATCCTTTGTAATTCTGTGCTATCAGTTATAATTTCTTCTCTTTCATTTCTGATTTAAATATTTGAGTCTTCTCTCTTTTTCTTCTTAGTTTATCTAAAAGTTTGTTAATTTTATTATTCTCTCAGAAAACAAGCTTTTAGTTTCAGTAACCCTTTCTGTTACTTTTCTGGTCTCTATTTCTGCTCCGGTCATTATAATTATCTTCCTTCAGCTAACTTTGGCCTTAGTTTGTTTTTCTTCTTACGGTTCCTTGAGGTGTAACTGTAGGTTATTTATTGGAGATCTTTCTTTTTTCTTAATGTAGACATTAACATTATAAACTTCCTTTTTAGAACGTTTTTGCTGTATTCCATAAGTTTTAGTACATTGTATTTCTATTTCCATTTGTTTCAAGATGTTTTTTAGTTTCCCTGCTGATTTCTTCTTTCACTCATCGATTGTTCAGGAGTATATTGTTTAATTTCCACTTACATGTGAATTTTCCAACTTTCCTCCTGTTACTTACTGACTTCTAGTTTTATTCCATCATGTTTGGAAAAGGTATTATTTCAGTCTTTTTAAATTTGTTAAGAGTTGTTTTGTGACCTAACATGATCTATCCTGGAAAATGTTGTATTTATACCTGAAAAGAATACATATTCTGCTGCTGTTGGATGGAATGTTCTGTATCTGTCCAGTAGGTCTTTTTCATATAAAGTATATTCAAGTGTAGTGTTTCTTTGATGTTTGGATGATCTATCCATTGTTGAAAGTGGGGTTTTGAAGTCCTCTATTGTTATCATATTGTTGTTTATTTCTCCCTTCAGATATGTTAGTATTTGCTTAATAAATTTAGGTGCCACAATGTGAGGTACATATATATATTTACAATTGGTAATATACTCTTGATGACTCAACCTTTTATTATTATATAGTGATTTTGTCTCTTTTTACAATTTTTGATTTGTCAATTTTTTCTGGTATAAGTAGAGCTATCCCTCCTCTCTGAACTTGTCTACTACCTAACTATATGTCACGACCAAATATTATTATTAAATTTTAAGTTCCCAGAGGATAGTTAATCTACACATTTTTCTTTATATATTACTGTGCATAGTTAGTTGCAGTTATAAGAGTGTCTTTGATAATGATGGAAATGATACTGTTTTAATAATAGTTTTCCCTCTTCGTGGTTTTATTTCATAGTTAAAGAATATACTTTTACAGATTTCATTTCTAAAACTGAACCAGAGAAGATTTCTAAAAAATTTAGAAAGATGGGTAGAAAAGGTCACATATTATGTGCCAGTAATTAATTGCCACTCAGACTTCTGGTAGAACATGCTAAATTTCTTTATTTGCCTTCCCTCCTCAGTACATTAAAGATGGGGCTAAGTTAGCATTGTTGGACAGAATTTCTTCCAGTTTTGGCAGGGCAGGGACATTTTTCTGTGATCCTGAGAAAGCACATTGGTCAGTGAGACATAGGCCCAACTTTTTGAACTGTCAATATGGGAAGTAGTTGCTTCCTGTGGATATATTGGGCAGGGTCAATGATATTTGACATTACTAGAACTCCCATGAAGACTCTTGTGATCAAAATACACTTGCTTAGGAGTGAATAGAGAGAAGCTTAAAATTTCTAGAGAAGAAACTTAAAGTACTCCTAAAGCATCTATAATGTTGACATTTTGAATGTTATTCTGACCAACTCAGTCTTCCCTAACTCCTCTATAAATAAAGAACATTTAAGTTCCTATAAAATGAATTTGTGTTTATTTTATTTTATTTATATCATGTGTGTATTTAGGAAGTACCCATTTATTTTGACAGATTGAGTTTTAGTTTGAAAATAATCTCTGGAGGTCTAGCTGACAGAATATGGTCTTCCACGGGTTACCATTCAGTTTGTTAGGTTCCACAGGATTAGAAATTCTCTAAATTTACTTTTTCAGGTTAAGAACTCAAGCTGTATTTAAGTCAAGAGAACTCCTTGCTGCTAAAGAGTTTACCAAACCCCGAGAGTTCAATCTGGATATGAATGGGGATGACTCTGGACCAAGGTAAACCTGACTGATGGGTGAAAGCAAGAACATGTAGGACACAGATATTAAGACACAGATATTAAAGATATGTTTGGTATCTATTTATAGCTTTCTACAGGTCCAGGTTTCTGATAGTAAGAATAAATACATTCTTACTATAAAATTTTTAAAAATATAGGAGAGTGTAAAGAAGAAAATAAAAATCATTTATGATCCTACCATTCAGAGATAATCCTTTGAACCTTCTCCCCCTTTCTGTCTTTCTTTTATAATAATATATCCTATACTGAGTAATGGGGGTTATGCTTATGAAGAATTTTAATTATGCTTTTTTTCACTGAATCAGTATTTTCTGATACCATAATTTATTTTATGAAAAGTTGATGCTAATTTATTCAACAAATATTTATTATCTGACATATTTTTCTATGTTGCCCTAGTATTGTATAATCCAGGCTTTTACTATTATGAATGTGCCTTGAAGAATATTTCTATGAATAAGTTTTTTACTTTGTCTCTACCTATGTCTTTGATATAGATTCTATAACTGAAACTACTAACTCAAAGTATATATGAATCCTTTTAAAATCCTTGATTCACATTACCCAGTTGCTTTCCATAAAAGTTAAATCAAGTTTTCACTACCAAAGCTGTGTTTGAGAATTCTCTTTTCATGAAATTTGAAGAATTTTTGGCCATTTTTTTTTTCCAAAAATTTTTTTGCCTATTCTCTTTCTTCTTTCCTTTTTGGATTTCATTTACAGGTATATTAGGCCTTTAAGGAAGTCCCTTACCCTTCTAATTTTTTTTCTTTATTCTTCATAGTGGATAATTTCACTTGATCTGTTCTCAAGTTCATCAACTCTTCTGTTATTTCCAATCTGCTTTTAAGCCTGTAGAATGATTTCTTTTTATTTAGATAATGGATTTTTTTAGTTTTAGGCTTTCCATTTGGATCTTTGTTTAAAATTTCTATTTCTCTGATGAACTTTCCTTTTTTATTCATTACAAATATATTTTTCCTTTAAAATGCTTTTCTCCAATTCTAACACCTGGATCATCTTGGGATTTGTCTCATTGATCATCTTTTCTCTTGAGTATTGGTCATTTGTACATTTGTACATTCCTTTGTACATTTAGCAAATTTTTTGATTGGTTTCCTAGTATTGTGAATGACTGAAATTCAATTATAATCCCTCTAAACAATGTTAATTTTTATATGGTAGCAAGCAGTTTACTTAACTGAATTCAAATTCCAAGCTCTGCTTCCCTTGAGCAACAGTGAAAATCACTGCTGAGCTCTTTTAATTGGGCTAGATGTTTGAGTCTGCCTTATTTGCAGGTAGTTCAGGGGTCAGCCACAACTGGCAGGGCTGTTACACAGAATTTGAGGCTTTCAGTCTTTCTCTCTTACCTCTCCAGGATTTTTCCCTTTTCAGGTGCTTTGGTCAGCTCAGACTCTGTCCTCTGGTCCTTCAAGACTGACCTTCAGCTGAAAGCCATTAAAAAAAAGAAAAAAAAAAATTAAGAACTCTCCCAGCCAGCCAGTCTGTTTTCAAGTGCTGATCCTCTTCCAGTTTCTGCTTGTTTTCAGTGACTCTTCAGTGCTTCAGGTTTGGTTTTCCTCCCCAGGGTTTTAATTGTTAACTATGGGAGTTTGGTCCTATAGAAACTACTCATCCAGTGTAAAAAAACCCTAAGAATTCTCATTTCAGACAATTCTGCCATCTTTTAATTTTGGTAAAATACACATAATATAAAATTTACCATCTCAACCATTTTTTAGTGTACAGTTCAGTAGTACTAAGTATATTCACATTTTTATGTAACCAATCTCCAGAACTTTTTTGTCTTGCAAAATTGAATCTCTATACCCATCAAACTGCTCCACATTTCCTCTCCCTACCAGCACCTGGCAACCACCTTTCTACTGTCCATTTCTATAAGTTTGATTACTCTATTACCTCATATAAGTGGAATCATATAGTATTTGTCTTCTTATGACTTGCTATAATTTATTTTTTATTTAATTTTTCTATTGATATCAAGCACATGGATAGTTTAAAAACTCCACTAGTTCAACAGGGCTTGTGCAAAATACTAGCCTCCTCTACACTGGAGAAGCAGGACTCCCAATTTTCACTCTTCAGAGAGAAGAAATTTTGACTGTTTTAGATGTTTTTTCCTTTATCTGTTTCTTCTAGCATTATATCCATATTTCTGAACAATAGACTTCTGTAGGCATTGAGTATTAGCTTTCTCCTATGAAAGATGGTGACTTAGCTCTCACAGATAACCATCTGTTGGCTTTCTCCCTTTCTTCTCGCTTTTCCTCACATTTGTTCCTTCTCCCCTCCTTTCCTTTTCCACTTCCCCCCTAATATACATACCCACACACATGGGTGTGAAAATAATATTTCCCTTTTCCCTTCATTCTGTCCTCACAATATAACTATATCATAAGATGGTTACAATTACAATAAGTTTGTATCTATTTTATACACAGCTGGTCCATGTACTATATGATTACTAAATTTAATTTCCAGATAATTGTTTTCTTTAGAGTTTGGAAATACCTTACTTAATTTTCTGTGTACTCATTGATTTGTTAATTCATTCAAATATTTATAAAGTTTCCTGCCAGATGTTAGACACATTCTAAACTTCGGGTGATATAGCCATGCACAAAAGAAAAATTTCTGACCTTGCACAATTTACATTCTTACATCCCAAACTCACCCAAAAAGTTTAATTCTCTGAATATATTTAAACACATTAGTTATTCTATCATGTCTTCATTACATTCTTTTGCTGCTTTATTCCCTTCTTTCTTCTTTCTTTTTTGTTTTTTTAAGATATCCCTCCTGGAGCCCTCTGTATTCCTGCTTATATATTTACTTGCTTCCTTGTGGTACAAAAAATATATATATAAAATGCTGATAAGCTGGAAGAAGAAATCAACACATACCTATAATATCATCATCTAAAGGAAATTTTAGTATGGAACTTCTAGATCTTATTTCTTTATGGTATATGATATGTATTATATTACATAGTTTGTTTCGTATCCCACTTTTTAAAATTCAAGTGTAATTAGCATACAGTGTCATATTTGTTTCAGGTATACAAATAATGATTCAACAATTTTGTACATCACTCAGTGCTCATCAGTGTAAGCATACCCTTGATCACTTCGATCTACTTCACCCGTCCCCCTACCCCCCTTCCCTCTGGTAACCATCAGTTTGTTCTGTATATTTAAGAGTCTGGTTTTTGTTTGTCTCTTTTTTCTTTGTTTGGTTGGTTTACTCCTTAAATTTCACATCTGAGTGAAATCATATGGTATTTGTCTTTCTCTGACTTATTTCACTTAGCATTATAGAATACCCTCTAGTTCATCTGTATTGTCATGAATGGCAAGATATCATATTGACTGAGGCAAGTGGGTTGCTCAAGTGAGTTAAAGCTTCTGCCTTCAGCTTGGGTCATGATCCCAGGGTCCTGGGATGGAGCCCAACATCAGCCTGTCTACTGAGCAGAGAGTCCGCTTCCCTTTCTCTCTCTGCCTGCCTCTCTGCCTACTTGTGATCTCTGTCTGTCAAATACATTAAAAAAAAAAAGGTATCATTTTGACTGTCTGATATTCCAGGGTGTGTGTGTGCGTGTGTGTGTGTGTGTGTGTGTGTGTGTGTATGCGTGCAGGCATGTGCCACATCTTTTTTTTTTTTTTTTTAATTCCAATATAGTCAACAGACAGTGTTAGTTTCAGGTATACGTTATAATGATTCAGCAATTCTATACATTACTCAGTGCTTGTCAAGATAACTGTACTCTTTCCCTTTACCTATTTTTACCCATTCCCCCACCCTTCTGTTCTATAGTTAAGAGTCTGGTTTTGGGTTTCTCTCTTTATTTTTCCTTTTCATTTGTTTTGTTTCTTAAATTCCACATATGAGTGAAATCGTGTGGTGTTTCTCTTCTCTGATGGACTTAGTTCACTTGTCATAATACTTTCTAGATCCATCCATGTTGTTGTAAATGGCAAGATTTCATTATTTTTTATGGCTATGTAACACTCCATTGTACATATATACCACATCTTTTTCCATTCATTTATAGATGGACACTTGGGTTGCTTCCACATCTTGACTATTGTGAATAATGCTGCAATAAACATAGAAGTGTATGTGTCTTTTTGAATAGGTGTTTTTGTTTTCTTGAGGTAGATGCCCAATACTGCTGCAATAAACATAGAAGTGTATGTGTCTTTTTGAATAGGTGTTTTTGTTTTCTTGAGGTAGATGCCCAATACTGACTGGATCATATGGTAATTCTATTTTTAATATTTTGAAGAAATTCCAGACTGTTTTCTACAGTGGCTGTACCAATTTGCATTCCCACCAATGGTGGATGAGGGCCTTATTCTCTGCTTATTAGCCTATACGTGTTATTTCCTATATATATTTGTTTTTATTTTAGCCATTCTGACAGATGTATGGTGATATCTCATTGTGATTTTGATTTCCATTTCCCTGATGATTAGTGTTGAGGATCTTTTCAGGTGTCTGTTGGGCATATGTATGTCTTCTTTGGAAAAATGTCTATTCGGGTTCTCTATCCAGTTTTTAAGTGGATTATTCAATTTTGGGAGTATCAAATTCCATAAGTTCTTTATATATTTTGGATAGTAACCCCTTTAATAAGATGATTATATGGTCTTTATTCTTTCTTTTATTAATGTGATATATCACACTGATTAATTTGTGAATATTGAATTACTCTTGCATCCCTAGAATAAATCTTACTTTATAGAGGTGAATGATTTTTTTAATGTAATGTTGGATTTGGTTTGCTAATATTTTTCTGAGGATTTTTACATCTATGTTTATCAGAGATACTGACCTATAGTTTTTTTGGTTTTGGTGTTTGTTTTTGGGAGGGGTGGGTTGTTTTGGTCTTTTTTTGTTTCTTATAGTATCTTTACCTAGTTTTGGTATCCGGTAATCGTGACCTCAAAGAATGAATTTGGAAGCTCTCCTTCTTCTATTTTTTGGAATAGTTTGAGAAGAATAGGTATTAACTCTTCTTTAAGTGTTTGGTAGAATTAATCTGTGAAGCCATCTGTCCTGGACTTCGGTTTCTTTTTTCTTCTTTAATTTTCTTTTTTAATTTCTTTTCAGTGTTCCAGAATTCACTGTTTATGCACCACACCCAGTGCTCCATGCAATACGTGCCCTACATAATACCCACCACCAGGCTCACCCAACCCTCCACCCCCCCTCCCCTCCAAAACCCTTAGTTTGTTTCTCAGAGTCCACAGTCTCTCATGGTTCGTCTCTCCCTCCAATTTCCCCCAACTCACTTCTCTTCTCCATCTCTCTTGGGAGTTTTTTTTATTTCTGATTGAATCTCATTGGCTAGTAATGGGTCTGCTCAACTTTTCTATTTCTGATTCAGTTTTGGATGTTTACATGTTTCTAGGAATTTATCTGTTTCTTCTAGATTGTCCAGTTTGTTGGCATATAACTTCTGTAATTCTTTGTATTTCTGTAGTGCTGGTTGTTATATCTCCTTCATTTCTGATTTTACTTATGTGAGTCTTTCTTTTTTTCTTAGTGCGTCTGGCTAAAGGTTTATCAATTTTGTTTAACTTTTCAAAGAACCATCTCCTGGTTTCATTCGTCTGTTCTTTTGTTTCTTTAGTCTCTGTTGCATTTATTTCTGTTCTAATCTTTACCATTTCCTTCCTTCTACTGGCTTTGGGTTTTGTTTGGTCATATTTTTCTAGCTCCTTTAGGTGTAAAGTTAGATTGTTTATGTGAGATTTTTCTTGTTTCTTGAGATTGGCCAGTATTATAATCTTCCCTCTTAGAACAACTTTAGCTGTATCCCAAAGATTTTGGAATGCTGTGTTTTCATTTTCATTTGTCTCTCTCTATATTTTTATTTCCTCTTTGATTTACTGGTTGACCCATTCGTTGTTTAGTAGCATGTTATTTTTCCTCCATATATTTGTGTTCTTTCCTGATTTTTTTCTTTTGACTGATTTCTGGTTTCATATTGTTGTGTTCAGAAAAGATAAACAATATGATTTCAGGGTTTTGGGTTGTTGTGGTTTTTTTTAAGATTTTATTTATTTATTTATTTATTTGCCAGAGAGAGAGCACAAGTAGAGCAGCAGGCACAGGTAAAGGGAGAAGCGGGCGCCCCACTGAGCAGAGAGCCAGGTGTGGGACTCGATTCCATAACCTTGAGATCACGACCCAAGCCGAAGGCAGACATTTAACTGACTGGGCCACCCAGGTGCCCCGATTTCAGGTTTTTTTTTTGTTTTTTTTTTGGTGTAATGCAATCTGTTCTGGAGAATGTTCCTGTGCATACTTGAAAAGAATGTATATTCTACTGTTTGGGGATAGAATGTTCTTTTTTAAAAAAAGATTTTATATATTTATTTGAGAAAGACAGGGAACACAAGCAGGGGAGGTGGTAGAGGGAGAGGAAGAAGCATGCTCCCCACCAAACAGGGAGCCAAATGCTGGGCTCAAACTGAGGACACTGAGATCATGATCTGAGACAAAAGCAGACACATAACCGACTGAGCCACCCAGGCACCCCAGGATAGAATGTTCTGAATATATATGTTACATCCATGTGGTCCAGTGTGTAATATTCCAATTTACTTTTAGTTATACTTTGATAACTATAGATATACTTTGATATATTTTGGATGTTTGGATTATCCTGGATTATCTGGGTGGGCCCAGTCTAATTACAAGCCCCAAAAAGTGGGTCTGTGCTGGGTCCAAGAGATGAAAGGAGAAGGAAAGATTCCAAGCATGAGAGTGACTTAACCTGTCATTGCTGGCTTTGAAAATGGAGGGAGGAGGTCACAAGCCAAGGAATGCAAGTAGCTTCTAGACACTTGGGACAGTCCTCAGCTGACAGCCATGAAGGAAATGGGGACCTCAGTCCTCTAACTGCCAGGAACTGAATTCTGCCAACAACCCAAATGAGCAAGGAAACATCCTCTCTTAGAACTCCAGAAAGGAACATAACCCTACACCTCGCAGTGAGACCTGTGTCAGACTTCTGACCTACAGAACTGTAGAATAATACATTTGTGTTGTCAAAGCCACTTTAGTGATAATTCATTATAGCAGCAATAGAAATCTAATACAGATACTAACTTGTTTTTTATAAAAGCATATTAGTCTATGGTTTCTTTATATACTGTAACTTATCCAGCACTTCTATTTTTGGGCATTCAGGTTGCTTTAAGCTCTTTGACACTATGCACAAGACTAAAACAAGCATAACTGTACTTATAGTCTTAAGTTCAGGTACTTATTTTTTTTTAGAATAAATTCCCCAACACGAATAAGTCAGAGGCTATTTTTACATAAAGATATTTTGATATAAGTTAGAGTTATAAATTATAAAAGTTCATGCCAATTTTCTTTTCCAAAAGATTGTAGCAGTGCATACTCTTGCTTGCAATTCATGAAAGTTTTCATCACTGCTGTTCGGGTAAGTGTAGTGAATGCTTTACAAACTAGCACTAGTCTAAGAGATGGACATGTTTTAAAAGTTTAAGTGCACCTGGGCATGCATGTCCTATATACCAATTATGATAAAAATGAGGTAAGACTATACACTGCTTCCAAAAAAATATTTCCTAATATGCCTTTTATCACATCATAGACCTTTTAAAATATTAATCTACATTGTAAGAGTTTGGATAAACTCTGGCAACTGCTTCCAAAGTCTGACAGTCTTTGGAAATCCAAGAATTCTTACTCAACAGCACTTAAATTATTTAATGTAATGTGAGATTCAAAGAAGTAAAGGCAATGAATTCATCCATCTCCTTGATTCATTTGGCTATGAAAATGATATTGTCTTCACTAACCAGAAAGAGGTAGAGATGGATCAAGGGAGAGAATACATACAGCTTGAGAAGCCTTTGCAGAATGATTTAAATAAAAAATGTCTGTTGATTTTAGAAAATATAATATAAAATTGTTATGGGAAATGACCTTCTTTCTACCTCGCAGGCTCTTTGATTTTGCCAGTGGAATTCCCTAGATAAAATTTAATTTTAAGTTAAATTTTGTTTATTTGGAAATTTAAATTACCTTAGTATTAAAAATGTGTATTTAAAATATTAAACTTACTCAAGTGAGGCATTAAGAATTTGGAACTAAAATAAATGAGATAATGAGGAAGTGAAAAACATATTTTTTATAATTAACAGCTCATTTTGAGTTAATTATATACAATTACCAAAATCTAATTGCAATTTATTTTCTATTATCTGTGGGAAGAATCACAGGCAAGGGAGCTTACATTGCTGCCTTCCTGCATAAATGCTATAGAATGAAAATAAATAATATGTGAGGCCTTAATGACAAATAAGAGCAAATAGTAGGGCACAGCTGAGCCAAACCACTGGAAGATAATTACCACATGAAAGATGATAATGACCTAAAGAGTCACAAGAACTCTGATTGCTTATAGGTTTTCTGGTTTGTTTTTTAGTTACTTTGGTGTCTTTTTGTTGGCTATGCAAAGATGACCCTTACAAGTTAACATTAATTCTGTAATTCTGCAGATTTCTAAAAATCTGACCATTTTGTATTTTTATATAATACTGAGCAACAAAATTTTTATTAGACATCTATTATTATTATTTTAAAAACTGGCTTGCTAAGTATTACAGGAAATACACAGAATCCCCTACCATCAAAAAAAACTTTTACTAAGTACTACAGGAAATATATAGAATCCCCTACCATCAAGTACTCTAATAGTAGAGTAAGGCAAATATCCCAATATTTATCACCTATTAGACAGTATAGGGGCTATAAATGAAACACAAATTAAGAAAAGGTTTTTGAAGATGTACTATTTGAAACAAGCCCTAAAAGATAGGATAAAATTTTGATGGGTTAGGGGCACCTTTGGATGTGTATGTGTGTTTCATGTGGGTGAAGACATGCAGAGAGTCTGAGTAAAGGAAGATAATCACATGGTATGTGAAGGGCATAGCAGGAAGTATGCTTTAGTTTTACCAGAAGTGTAAGGGAAAATGAAATTAAGATTAAAATCATAACTTGGGTTAGATTATGAATAGGTTTAAATATCAGAACAAAGGTTTTGGACTCATGTGACTGGAAGAGTAAAGAAGTCAGGAAAAGGAATTGATTTTGTGATAATGATGATTAATTTTTTTAGTTTTTTTTAAATTTTTTATTAATTTTTTATTTTTTTTATAAACATATAATGTATTTTTATCCCCAGGGGTACAGATCTGTGAATCGCCAGGTATACACACTTCACAGCACTCACCATAGCACATACCCTCCCCAGTGTCCATAACCCCACTCCCCCTCTCCCAACCCCCCCTCCCCCCAGCAACCCTCAGTTTGTTTTGTGAGATTAAGAGTCACTTATGGGCGAACCATAAGAGACTATGGACTCTGAAAAACAACCTGAGGGTTTTGAAGGGTCAGGGGTGGGAGGTTGGGGCAACCTGAGGGTTTTGAAGGGTCAGGGGTGGGAGGTTGGGGGAACAGGTGGTGGGTAATGGGGAGGGCACGTTTTGCATGGAGCACTGGGTGTTGTGCAAAAAGAATGAATACTGTTACGCTGAAAAAATAAATAAAATGAGAAAAAAAAAAAAAAAAAAAAAAAAAAAAAAAAAGAGTCACTTATGGTTTGTCTCCCTCCCAATCCCATCTTGTTTCATTTATTCTTCTCCTACCCCCCTTAATTTTATTTTATTTATTTTTTTTTTTTTTACTGTTCAAAAAATTTTATTGAGTTGTAACTGACATATAAGATTGTATTTAAGCTTTAGGTGTACAACACTTACTACATGTTGGGAAATGATCAGCACAATAAGTTTAGTTAACATCCATCACGTCACATAGTTAACAATTTTTTTCTTGTGATGAGAACTTTTAAGATCTACTGTCCTAGCAGCTTACAAATGTACAACACAGTATTATTAACTACAGTCACCATTCTGTACATTTTATCCCGTGACTTATTTATCCTATAACTGGAACTCAAATTTTAAACTCAAATAAAAACTGCAAGTTTGTATCACATAGAATGAAAAAAGTGAAATATCTCAAGGCCCATTTCTTCATCCCTACAATCACTGCCCTCTCTTGGTTTATTCTGAATCTGCTGGGGTTTTAAAAATTTTTTTTTTCCCTTTTTATTAATTTTTTCAGCGTAACAGTATTCATTCTTTTTGCACAACACCCAGTGCTCCATACAAAACGTGCCCTCCCCATCACCCACCACCTGTTCCCCCAACCTCCCACCCCTGACCCTTCAAAACCCTCAGGTTGTTTTTCAGAGTCCATAGTCTCTTATGGTTCGCCTCCCCTCCCCAATCTCACAAAACAAACTGGGGGTTGCTGGGGGGAGGTTGGATTGGGAGAGGGGGAGCGGGCTATGGACATTGGGGAGGGGAGGCGAACCTTAATTTTATTTTAAAGACCATTGGAGTGAGAGTCAAGAATACCAGGTTTTAGTCCTTCCAGAAATTAGCCAGTGACTTTAAAGATAATGCTATGCTCTTCTGTTTCCTTGTCTATAAACAGAAACTTCAACCAGATTTTCACAGTTTCTTCCATCTCTAACCTGATTATTTAATAATTAAACAGATTGGATTTCCAACCCAAGGAAATTGATTACATTATTGATATACATTGTTGTGTGTGTGTGTGTGTGTATATATATATATACATATATATATAGTATATAAGTAGAAATTTGAATCTAAATCGAAATCTCCTAAGAGAAATATAAGTTAGAGGTTTAGATTTGGGAGTCATCTAGATTGGTGTTGCCCCTGTGGGAATGAGTATTAATTTCTGAGAAAAAGTTCAGAGAAATGTAAACAGAACCTTTGAAAATGCCTAGATGTAAGAGTCCAGAAAAACAAGAGTGGCAATCTGAAAAGCTGTCAAAGAAACAGGCTAGGGCCGTGTCATGGAAGCAAAAGAGGAAAAGCAGAAATTTGGTTGAAAGAGTATGATTTTGGAGAGAGGAATGATTTGAAATGTTGATGATCCTGAGAAGTAACTGGTGAAAGAAAAGATTGCAAGATGAGTAATTGATGGAGCCCAGTCCTAAAAAGGGTAGGATGATTAATTTCTATTACTGGTCAACCTTTCACTTATTTGTTATAGGCTTCTCTTTCTCCGCTTGTACCCACAACCACCCCTTCTTCCCTTTATTCTATACATTCTACTGTTGTGACTTTATCTAGGCCCTTGGCTTCAAATATCATCTATATGTTGGTGGCTCCCAAATTTGTTTCTACAGGCCTGACCTTTCCCCCTAATCATTAAACCCATGGATCTTGTCTGTTCAAGACTTCCACTAAACTGTCTGTAGGTATCTTACAGATAACAAAGCTAAAACAGAAATCTTTTTTTTTTTTTTCTCATTTTATTTATTTTTTCAGCGTAACAGTATTCATTCTTTTTGCACAACACCCACTGCTCCATGCAAAACGTGCCCTCCCCATTACCCACCACCTGTTCCCCCAACCTCCCACCCCTGACCCTTCAAAACCCTCAGGTTGCCCCAACCTCCCACCCCTGACCCTTCAAAACCCTCAGGTTGTTTTTCAGAGTCCATAGTCTCTTATGGTTCGCTTCCCCTCCCCAATGTCCATAGCCCGCTCCCCCTCCCCCAATCCCACCTCCCCGCAGCAACCCCCAGTTTGTTTTGTGAGATTAAGAGTCATTTATGGTTTGTCTCCCTCTAAAACAGAAATCTTATTTCCCTTTTCTACCCCCAACTCCATGTTCACCCCATCCAAAGCTTCATTTCAATAAATAATAGCCACTCAAGTCAAAAATGTCCTTTACTTCTCTCCTTTCTTCTCTTTCCCCTCACAAGCAATCCATAAGATATTGTTTTATTTCTATTCTACCTCCAAAATGTATGTATTCCTCCCAACCATAGTTCAGACCTGAGCTTCTATATTCTATAGAGAGTTCTGTTCTTACCCCCACACAATTCACTTTCCACAGCAGATGGAAAGATCATTTAAAAATAACAGTCTGATGGACATTGGGGAGGGGAAGCGAACCATAAGAGACTATGGACTCTGAAAAACAACCTGAGGGTTTTGAAGGGTCAGGGGTGGGAGGTTGGGGCAACCTGAGGGTTTTGAAGGGTCAGGGGTGGGAGGTTGGGGGAACAGGTGGTGGGTAATGGAGAGGGCACGTTTTGCATGGAGCACTGGGTGTTGTGCAAAAAGAATGAATACTGTTACGCTGAAAAAATAAATAAAATGATAAAAATAACAGTCTGCCCCGGCCTAAAATTCTTCAGATTCCTCAACCATGTAGAATGAAATCTAAAATCTTTGCCTGTCTTAGAATATTCTACATGATCAGCTTCTGCTTACCTCATTTTATAGAACTCTCCTTAAATGTTTACTGACCCTTACTTAAAATTTGAACTTCTTACCATGGCCTTTAGGGTCCTTTATGTTTTTTCTTCCTTGAATCCTATGTTCCAACTTCATTAGTCTTGGTCTTCTTTCAGTTTCTAGTATATGCTGCAGCATACCTATAGCTGTCTTTGGCACTCATAACCCTGTTCTTTCTTGTGTTAACTTTTTTTAGACGAGAGCTTAAATATGATCTCCTAAGAGGGTACTTTCCTGATCACCTACGTATCACATGTGTCTCTCATTGTTCCCTGTTTCAGTATTCTGAATTCCCATGTACCACCACCCAACTTTAAGATTCATGAGGGCAAGGGGGCGCCTGAGTGGCTCAGTGGGTTAAGCCGCTGCCTTCGGCTCAGGTCATGATCTCAGGGTCCTGGGATCAAGCCCCGCATCGGGCTCTCTGCTCAGCAGGGAGCCTGCTTCCCTCTCTCTCTCTCTCTGCCTGCCTCTCTATCTACTTGTGATCTCTCTCTCTCTGTCAAATAAATAAATAAAATATTAAAAAAAAAAAAAGATTCATGAGGGCAAGGATCACAACTGTCACCTTTAACTGTAACCATCTTGTTATATATGATACATTATAACATATCTTCTATAGTTATGAAGATTAAATATTCAGCATATAGGTTCATAAAATGTTGGTGCAATGGATTTTTAAAAATCTTAATCTTCTCAGTAGAGAATGAAGTGAGATCATCTACTAAGAAAGGTGGCGGTTAAGGACAGTATCTGGGAGGAGGAAAGAGATACCTGGAATAATCTCAGGGGAAGGTATAATAAGAAGTCATTAAAGGGATGATTAAGAAGTGTTGCATCCATATTATAAAAATTCCTTTGAATAAATAAGGCAAACTACCCTAAGAGACAACTCTCAGAAGAATAAACCCGAAGAGCCAACACATATATAAAGTCTTCTGACAACTAATCTTGGGAAAATAAAAATTAAAAGCAATGGAAACAGATGAAAAACCTAAATGTGAGACAGGAATCCATCAAAATCCTGAAAGAGAACACAGGCAGCTACCTCTTTGACCTCAGAGACAGCAACTTCCAACTAGACATATCTCCAAAGACAAGGGAAACAAAGGCAAAAATGAGCTATTGGGACCTTATCAAGATAAAAAGCTTTTACACAGCAAAAGAAACTGTTGACAAAACCAAAACATGACCTACAGAATGGGAGGAGATATTTGCAAATAACCTACAGATAGAGGGCTAGTATCCAAAATCTATAAAGAACTTATCAAACTCCACACCCAAACAACAAATAATCCAATCAAGAAATGGGCAGAAGATACAGACATTTCTCCAAGGAAGACATAAAAATGGCCAGTGGACACATGAAAAAATAGTCAACATCACTTGGCGTCAGGGAAATACAAATCAAAACCACAGTGAGATGCCAGCTCACACCAGTCAGAATGGATAAATTAACATGTCAGGAAAAAACAGATGTTGGTGAGGATGTGGAGAAAGTGCTGGTGGAAATGCAAGCTGAAACAGCCACTCTGGAAAGCAGTATGGAGGTTCCTCGAGAAGTTAAAAATAGAGCTACCCTACAACCCAGCAATTGCACTAGTAGGTATTTACCCCAAAGATACAAATGTAGTGATCTGAAGGGGCATCTGCACCCCAGTGTTTATAGCAGTGTCTGCCTTCAGCTCAGTTCATGATCCTAGGGTCCTGGGATGGAGCCCCACATTTGGCTCCTTGCTCAGTGGGGAGGCTGTTTCTCCCTCTTCCTCTACTGTGCTCTCTCTCTCTCTCTCTCTCTGAAAAATAAATAAAGTCTTTTTAAAAAGAATTGTTCATGTAAAAAGATTACGTTTCTCCAGTATTTCAGAGTTCTTTAACAACCTGACTGATTAACATGGGTAGGATGTCATTGGTAAAATTGAACTCAAAGACATCCCACTATAAACCATAACTAAAATGAGTAAAAAATGTTTGCTATTAATTGAATGTCATATAGCTTCAATAACAGAGAAATTTTCAGTGATTGTATAGTGATCTTCCTATCATCTCTCAAATCTCTCAAGTAATTTTGAGCCATAATAAAAAGAAAACAACCTAGTACTTTCTTCTAGACCCATATTCCACTCTTTAAATCACTTGCCTTTCTGATAAATATAAAAATCATCACTTAAACATAAAATTACCATATAATCCAGCAATTCCCCTCCTAGATAACATTCATCTACACAAAGACTTCTCTGTGAAGTCTCACAGTAGTATTATCCGTAACAGCCAAAAAGTGGATATAACCCAAAAGTCTAGCAACTGATGAATGGATATACAAAATGTTGCATATCTATACGGGGGAATATTTGACAATAAAAAGGAGCAAATTACTAATACATGCTACAATGTGGATAAACCTTGAAAACAAGCTAACTGAAAGAAGGTCTCACAAAAGATTGTGAATTATGTCTTCTGTCTATATGAAATGTCCAGAAATGGTAAATCTGTAGATAAAGGATGTCAGTTAGTGATCACCTAGTACAGGGAGTGGAAAATAGGAGCAACTGCAAATGAGGATGAGGTTTCTTCTGGGGGTGTTAGAATTACATTTTATATTATATTTTGGTGATGGTTGCACAACTCTAAACTTACTAAGAATTACTGAAAATTGGTGAATTTATGGTATATAAATGTATCTCATACTTAAAATTTCTTTCCACTATTTTTAAGATTTTTTTTTTTTATTTGACAGACAGAGATCACAAGTAGGCAGAGAAGCAGGCAGAGAGAGAGGAAGAAGCATGCTCCCCACTGAGCAGAGAGCCCAATGCGGGGCTCAATCCCAGGACCCTGAGATCATGACCTGGTCTGAAGGCAGAGGCTTTAACCCACTGAGCCACCCAGGCGCCCCTCCACTATTTTTAATATTGCTCAGTATTCAAAATAGATAAGAACAAAAGAAATGTTACAAAGTTTTGCATACTCTTAGGCCATATCAGCCTTCTTCCTCAAGATTTTTCTGCCTACATACCCCTTCCTCTAGTTCGTAATTACTTTTTAAAACTTAATTCTTCCAGATGACCACCTACTCTGCATTCAAAAATAGATACAATGCTAAGACAAGTAGTAGCAAATACTCAAATTCTATTTATGAGACTTATGTCCTGGTGAATGATAACTTGATAAATCAAGAATTGGACACTCAACTGAGCCACCTAGGTGCCCCACAAGCACAGTTTTAAAATGATGACTAATAGACTGAAACATAAGACTACCCGAGGTTCTCCCCAGCTATTGTCTACACATGCTTTGTTACTTGGCATATTAATGGCACTCAAATAGGAAAGGACAAACCCACTGTCCCCTTGTACATGGTATAGCATATCCTTAGAATTACCTTCTTCATGTGTAAAATCTACATGTTCTTGATACTGGATAATTTTTTAATTATATCTGTCCTCTTAGTATACAGTGGGTTTGTGAGATAAATATTTTCTAAGATGGCAATTCATGAATTTGCAGGATATTCAATTATTTAGCTGCATATCATTTTCCTAGGGTCTGATTTATATGTATATGGGGCAGGGGGTAGAGAGCATCATCTACAGAAATTAGAGTAATTTCCTGAAGAATATTGCTGCTACCACTGGTTAAATACAAGGAGCTGGATAATAAATTGTGTAATCATTTACATTTAATATGCTCCACACAAATGGATAGAGTCGTGGTGGTTTTTATCCTTCACTTTAACAAACATATACGAATCTTTGTAGAAGTAATTTTCTTCCCAGACAACATTAGTGGGATTGGGGAATTGGAAGTTTCATTGCCACTAGAGTCGGCTTTACTTTGATAACCTCATTCCCGGTTTTATTTGGAATAAGAGCAGTTTGATTTCTGTTTATATAGTAACTGCCTATCCTGTTTCCAATCTGAAACATAAGGATTCTTGTCCTGATTTGGAACAAGGGTAGCATCTTGCATAGTGAACATTATTTCCCAGGAGATACAGAAAAACAATAGTCTCGGAGGTTCAGCTGGTTAAAAAAGTGTGATTTCTTTGTTACCATCTTTTTTGCAAGCCCCAATTAATAGAGATTAGGCTAAAGCCTACAGCTGCAGATTTTGGTATCATATCAAATGGTGGGTAGAACCCAAAGGACTGTTTCTGGATCTAGTTGATATGTCCAAGTCTTGATTCCTTTTTTCTTTCTACAAGTACGTAAGATTTTTATTTGAAAGGGAACAGTAAACATTGCTGTGTTTCATTTATACAACTGAAGTATTTGCACATAAGGTATTTTGCAGTGGCAAGAAGTAGTCAGGCAGAATGGATGGAAGGCAAAGACATTTTACCAAAACGTTATACTGGCATATAAGATATTTATATGCCTTTAAAAGGATGGAGGCAACAAGGTAAAGACGTGATTATTAAGTCAGTTTTTTAATTCTTGTTTTCAGAAGTCCCAAGAGTTCTCTCTGAGAGGATATACAATTTTTCCTTGCCATAAACAGTTATTTTTAATTAGCAATAGCTTCAAATGGCTTTTCTAAATGCCTGGATATAGTTAAAAAAATGATTTTTGGATTCAAGACAATGGAATACACAAAGGATAATCACATACAAACACAAAGGTTAAAAAACAAGTGCATTCTTTTATTTGTAGAAGGATGTATGTAGGGACTTCCTGGGTAGGTAGAGTAACTGGAGTTTTCTTTGAAGATAAGATGAAAAGAAACAATGACTGTGTTTCTGAGCATACATTTTGATCATAAAGTGTCTGAGGATATGGTTGTGATCTTGATTAGCCCATGATTTGTTATAGGTAGATGCCTGTCTCAGAAGGACTGGCTATTACATATGAAACAGTGCTAATTTTTTATAATCCTACAGAGAAAATTTCATATTGAACTCAACTCATTTGTTTTTCACATTGCTCCTGTGGTGAAGAGGATTGATTTCTGTGTTGCTTTTGCTATTTGGCATTTTCTCCTTTGGTAAACAGTGTCTGCAAGCTTTAATCCTTTAACCTTGAATCTGAGCCCTGGGCTATTTGTTGGAAAGAGAATCTTTCTTTGTTCTATCATGTGACATGGTGAAGGACTGCATTAGTCAGGGTCAACCAGAGAATAGAAGCAGTAGGAGACATGTATTATGAGATGTATTGCAAGGAATAGGCTTATGCTAAGCAAGTCTGAAGTCATAAGGCAGGCAGGCTGTCAGGAAGATCAGGCTGGAACTCTTAGGTACAGGCTGAAACTGCCGTCCACAGGAAGGGTTTCTTCTTTTTCAGGGTAGCCTCAGCTGTGCGTTTAAGACTTTTCCAGAAATTTAATCAGGCCCTTGAAAATTCCCTAAGATACTATGGATTTTTTTTTTTTTTTTACATATAATGTATTATTTGTTTCAGGGGTTTAGGTCTGTGATTCATCAGTCTTAGACAATTCACAGCACTCACCATAGCACATACCCTCTCCAGTGTCCATCCCCAGCCACCCTATCCCTATCACCCTGCTCCACTCCAGCAACACTGTTTGTTTCTGAAGAATAAGAGTGTCTTACGGGTTGTCTCCCTCCCTGGTTTCATCTTGTTTCATTTGCCCCTCCCTTCCCTATATCATCTGTCTTGTATATCAAATTCCTCATATCAGTGAGATCATATGATAATTGCCTTTCTCTGATTGACTTCTTTTGCTTCGCATAATACCCTCTAGTTCCATCCACATTGTTGCAAATGGCAAGATTTCATTTTTTGATTGCTGCATAATATTCTATTATATATATACACCACATCCTCTTTATCCATTCATCTGTTGACAGACATCTGATTCTTTCCATAGTTTGGCTGTTGTGAACATTGCTGCTATAAACACTAGTGTGTATTGTACCCCTTTGGATCACTACATTTGTATCTTTGGGTAAATACCCAGTAGGGAAATTGCTGGGTTGTAGGGTAGCTCTATTTTCAACTTTTTGAGGAACCTCCATAGTGTTTTCCAGAGTGGATGCACCAGCTTGCATTCCCACCAAAAGTGTAGAAAGGTTCCCCTTTCTCTGCATCCTCACCAACATCCGTCATTTCCTGACTTGTAACTTTAGCCATTCTGACTGCTGTGAGGTGGTATCTCACTGTGGTTTAGATTTGTATTTCCATGATCCTGAGTGATGTTGAGTACTTTTTCATGTGTCTGTTGGCCATTTGGATATCTTCTTTGCAGAAATGTTTTCTGCCTATTTCTTGATTGGAATATTTGTTCTTTGAGTGTTGAGTTTAGTAAGTTCTTTATAGATTTGGGGTATTAGCCCTTTATCTAATAGGTCATTTGCAAATATCTTCTCCCATTCTGTCGGTTGTCTTTTGGGTTTCTTGACTGTTTCTTTTGCTGTGTAAAAGATTTTGATCTTAATGAAGTCCCAATAGTTCATTTTTGCCCTTGCTTCCCTTGCCCTTGGCAATGTTTCTAGGAAGAATTTGCTGCGGCTGAGGTTGAAAAGGTTGCTGCCTGTGTTCTCCTCAAGAATTTTGATAGATTCTCACATTGAAGTCTTTAATCCATTTTGAATCTATTTGTGTATGTGATATAAGGAAATTGTTCAGTTTCATTGTTCTGCATGTGGCTGTCCAATTTTCCCAACACCATTTATTGACAAGTCTGTCTTTTTTACCATTGGGCATTCTTTCCTGCTTTGTTGAAGATTAGTTGACCATAGAGTTGAGGGTCTATTTCTTGGGCTCTCTATTCTGTTCCATTAATCTATGTGTCTGTTTGTGCCAGTACCATATTGTATTGATGATTATAGCTTTGTAATAAAGCTTAAAGTCTGGATTTGTGATGTCACCAGCTTTGGCTTTCTTTTTCAACATTCCTCTCGCTATTCAGGGTCTTTTCTGGTTCCATACAAATTTTAGGATTATTTGTTCCTTTTCTTTGGAAAAAGTTGATGGTATTTTGATAAGGATTGCATTAAATGTATAGA
Source organism: Meles meles (assembly GCF_922984935.1). Classification (NCBI taxonomy): domain Eukaryota; kingdom Metazoa; phylum Chordata; class Mammalia; order Carnivora; family Mustelidae; genus Meles; species Meles meles. The sequence continues at coordinate 60,287,285 of NC_060077.1, forward strand.
TTGCTCTAGGTAGCATAGACATTTTCACAATATTTGTTCTTCCAATCCATGAGCATGGAATGTGTTTCCATTTCTTTGTGTCTTCCTCAATTTCTTTCATGAGTACTTTATAGTTTTCTGAGTGCAGATTCTTTGCCTCTTTTGTTAGATTTATTCCTAGGTATCTTATCGTTTTGGATTCATTTGTAAATGGAATCAACTCCTTAATTTCTCTTTCTTCTGTCTTGTTGTTTGTGTGTAGAAATGCAACTGATTTCTGTGCATTGATTTTATATCCTGACACGTTACTGAATTCCTATATGAGTTCTTGCAGTTTTGAGGTGGAGTCTTTTGGGTTTTCCACATAAAGTATCAGATCATCTGCAAAGAGTGAGAGTTCGACTTCTTTGCTGATTCGGATGCCTTTTATTTCTTTTTGTTGTCTGATTGCTGAACTAGGACTTCTAGTACTATGTTGAATAGTAGTGGTGATAGTGGAAAGCCCTGCTGTGTTCCTGACCTTAGAAGAAAAGCTTTGAGTTTTTCCCCACTGAGAATGATATTCACTGTGGGTTTTTCATAGATGGCTTTGATAGTATTGAGGTATGTACCTTCTATCCCTACACTTTGAAGAGTTTTGATCAAGAAAGGATGCTGTACTTTGTCAAATGCTTTTTCAGCATCTATTGAGAATACCATATGGTTCTTGTTCTTTCTTTCATTAATGTATTATATCACATTGATTGATGTGGATATTGAACCATCCTTGAAGCTCAGGAGTAAATTCCACTTGGTCCTGGTGAATAATACTTTTAATGTACTATTGGATCTTACTGACTAGTATTTTGGTGAGAATTTTTGCATCCATGCTCATCAAGGATATTGGTCTGTAATTCTCCTTTTTGATGGGGTCTTTGTCTGGTTTTGGGATCAAGGTAATACTGGCTTCATAAAATGAGTTTGGAAGTTTTCCTTCCATTTCTATTTTGTGGAACAGTTTCAGGTGAATAGGTGTTTGGTAGAATTCCCCTGGGAAGCCATTTGGCCCTGGGCTCTTGCTTTTGGGAGATTTTTGATGACTACTTCAATCTCCTTACTGGTTATGGGTCTGCTCAGGTGTTCTATTTCTTCCTATTCCATTTTGGTAGTTTATATGTCTCTAGGAATGCATCCATTTCTTCCAGATTGTCAAATTTGCTGGTGTATAGTTTCTCATAATATGTTCTTACAATTGTTTGTATTTCTTCAGTGTTGGTTCTGATCTCTCCTCTTTCATTCATAATTTTATTTATTTGGGTCCTTTCTCTTTTCTTTTTGATAAGTCTGGCCAAGGGGTTATCAATCTTAATAATTCTTTCAAAGAACAAGCTCCTAGTTTGTTGATCTGTTCTACTGTCTTTTGGTTTCTACTTCATTGATTTCTACTCTGATCTTTATTATTTCTCTTCTCCTACTGGGTTTAAGCTTTCATTGCTGTTCTTTATTCAGCTGCTTTAGGTGTAGTGTTAGGTTGTGTACTTGAGGCCTTTTTTTTTCTTGAGAAAGGCTTGTTTTGCTATATACTTTCCTCTCAGCACTGCCTTTGGTGTGTCCCACGGATTTTTGAACAGTTGTGTTTTCATTTTCATTTGTTTCCATGAATTTTTTCAATTCTTCTTTAATTTCCTGGTTAACCCATTCATTCTTTATTATGATGCTCTTTAGCCTCCATGTATTTGAGTTCTTTCGAACTTTCCTCTTGTGATTGAGTTGTAGTTTCAGAGCATTGTGGTCTGAAAATATGCAGGGAATGATCCCAATCTTCTGGTACCAGTTGAGACCTGATTTGTGACGCCAGATTTGATCTATTCTGGAGAATGTTCCATGTACACTAGAGAAGAATGTGTATTCTGTTCCTTTGGGATGGAATATTCTGAATATATCTGTGATGTCCACCTGGCCCAGTATGTCATTTAAAGCCTTTATTGCCTTATTAATCTTTTGCTTAGATGACCTGTCCATTTCAGTGTGGGGTTTGTTAAAGTCCCCTATTATTGTATTATTGTCGACATGTTCCTTTGATTTTGTTATTAATTGGTTCATATAATTGGCGGCTCCCATGTCAGGGGCATAGATATTTAGAATTCTTAGATCTTCTTGTTGGACAGACCCTTTAAGTATGATATAGTGTCCTTCCTCATCTCTTATTATAGTCTTTGGCTTAAAATCTAATTTATCTAATATAAGGATTGCCACCCCCAGCTTTCTTTTGATGTCCATTAGCATGGTAATTTGTTTTCCACCCCTCTCACTTTAAATCTGGAGGTGTCTTTGGGTCTAAGATGAGTTTCTTGTAGACAACGTATCGAAGGGTCTTGTTTTTTTATCCATTCTGATACCCTGTGTCTTTTGATTGGGGCATTTAGCCTATTTACATTCAGGGTAACTATTGAAAGATATGAATTTAGTGCCCTTGTATTGCATGTAAGGTGGCTGTTACTGCATATTGTCTCTGTTCCTTTCCGTATGCTACTTTTAGGCTCTCTGTCTGCTTAGAGGACCCCTTTTGATGTTTCCTATAGGACTGGTTTAGTGTTCACAAATTCTTTTAGTTTTTATATGTCCTGAAAGCTTTTTATTTCTCATTCTATTTTCAATGACAGCCTAGCTGGATATAGTATTCTTGGCTGCATGTTTTTCCTCATTTAGTGCTGTGAAGTCCGTCCTTTCTGGCCTGCCATGTCTCTGCATATAGGTCTCCTGCCAGTCTAGCCTTTCTGCTGTTGTAGGTTGCAGACTTCTTGTCTGGAGCTACTTGAAGGATTTTGTCTTTGTCTCTGAAACTTGTAAGTTTTACTACTAGATGTTAGGGTGTTGACCTATTTTTATTGATTTTGAGGGGGATTCTCTGTGCCTCCTGGATTTTGATGCCCCCTGCCTCCCAAACTTTTAAAGAAAGAAAAGCTTATATATATATATATATATAGAGAGAGAGAGAGAGAGAGAGAGAGAGTCATATTCTATCCCTTCATCATACTTACCCTTATTATATATTTATATGTGTATATATATATACATACCCTTATTACTTACCCTTATTATACTTACCCTTATTATATATTTATATGTGTATATATATATGTAATAAGGGTAAGTATGATGAAGGGATAGAATATGACTGTAAAGATGAAAATTTTAAAAAAGATTTTAGAAAAGGAATTGATAAGAAGTTGGTTGAAAAAAGAAAGAAAAATAAAGGAGAGAATGTGATAAGGCGGGAGACTAGAAAAAAGCCATACACTAGATTTAGGGTATATTTTGATCTGTTAGAAGAAACTGTATCCCAAAATTTTAAAGAAAGAAAGACATATATATACAAAAATAAAGGTTAAATACAGTGAAGTGATAGAATATGACTTCCAGAAAGTGGTCACCTTTCTATTCATAGAATTTGCTTCTTTTCTTTTCTTCTGTTGAGTTCGTAGCTGTTCAGGATGGTTTGATAACTATCTAGCTGAATTCCTGGGACCAGATGAAATTTAAGTTTCCTACTCCTCTGCCATCTTGCTACCAATCCAATATTATGGATTTTAATCATATCTGCGAAATATCTTCACAGCAATCCCTAGATGAGTGTTTAACTAATTAACTGAGTAATGTAGCCTAGCAAAGTTGACACATATAGACCATCATAGCACACCTGGTGTCAGCTCGACACCCGTGTACATCTCCTTAAACCATACTTAACCAATAAAGATACTAAAAAAGGTATACTTCCACCTAATGTGATATAGTTATCCCACATACAGCTGAAAAACCCAGTCCCCACAGGAGGCTATGAAGTCTTAGGTTGATGGTTATTGTCTTGCTAGCCTGTAATTTTAATGCTGTAATGTGATGTAAATTACTATTAATGAATCTTTTGTTTGATAATAAAGGGATGAGAGGAAAGAAACAAAAAATTTAGTTAATATGCATATACCAACATACTCAAAGTAAGGAAGAAATATTAGTCTTTATCTCTGAAACTGGCCACATGGCTGTAGTTTATATTGATAACTACTTTTTTTCAGTTATCCATTCCATTATTCCCTTTGCCGTTGGCAAACGCTACAGCTGGTTATGGATCTTTGTCCAATAAGGTGACCCAAGCCTTCAATCCTGAAGGGGTGGGCCATTAGCGTCATGTCTGAATTGGATTTTTTTGTAGCCTCCCATTGAGTTTAATCAGAGGACATAGTACTAAGAGACACCCCAAGGGATTTCTTATATTCCTGACATCCTCTTCCTTATCTCTGTTGTGTAGTAGCAACCCATTTCCCTCTCAGCTCAATCATCCCAGCCAAATAGTAACCATCTTCTTAGGCTATTAAGTTAGAGTCATGAAGAGCCAAAGTGGAAACATGCCATGTCAACTTCAGTTCAGTGGAATCAGTGTCACATCTCCTGGTGGGGGTATTCCTCCTTTACAACTCTGGACCAACAGATCCTAAGGTCATGAAGAACCGAAGCAAAAATTTTGCTAATAGATCACTCAGGGAAATAGTGAGTAGAACCACTCCCATTTCCAACCTTTCTTTTTTGGACTTATGAGTCCTAGTTATGCTATAGCAGAAATAGTACATATATTGGCACTGACTTAGAGGATATTTAGAATATCCTATAGGACTTTTTCCCAGCCATGCAAGGTATTCCTTCCTAGCTGGCACTGTTGCTAAGCCTTTAGATGCCATTTCAATATTCTATCAAGATAGCTGCTTTAGGATAATTGGGGATATGGTGAGACCAATGAATTCCACTAGTATGGTCCCACTGCAGTACTTCATAGCAAATGTAAGTTCCTTGATCAGAGACAATGCTGTATAAAATACCATGGTGGTGGGTAAGACATTCTGTAGGTCCATGGGTAGAAGCATTGTATACACAGAAGGAAAATCCATATCCAGAGTAAATTCCTATTCTAGTAAGATATATGACAGCTACTAATACCATGAAAGCTGCTAATACTGGACACCTACAGTCTGTCAATTGAAAAAATAATATATGGCTAGAATGAATGCTGTGGTACTGGATTAGAATTGGAGACATTAGTATATTTTCACATTTTTGTGTTGTCTTAATCTTCTCTGGCTGTCATAACCATATACCAAAAACTAAGTGGCTTAAGCAATGAAATTTATTTCTCACAGTTCTGAAGCCTGGAAGTGTGAAATCAGAATGCCAGCATGTTCAGGTTATGTTGAGGGCTCTCTTGGCTTGTAGATGGCCACCTTCTAACTGTGCCCTTACATGGTAGAAACAGAGAACCAGTGAGCTTTCTGGTGTCTCTTCTTCTAAGTATACTGTTCCCATCATCAGGGCCTCACTCTCATGACTCATGTAAACCTCATTATCTCCCAAAGGCTCCATCTACAAATATAAAAACCATCACATTGGGAGTTAGGGCTTTAACATATGACTGGGGGGCATAATTCCACCCATGGTGTGTTTGCATATGTGTACACACTAATGAATATATACAAAAATAAAATTAGATACAGGTTAGTATGCATAATATATATTCTATAGCTATGTCTGCTGAGAGGGCCTAGGAACAGTGATTCCCCAGTGGCAATAAGCATCCAGCATCCAGATCTTGGTTTCTAAATACCATTCTCCAATAAAAGAAACCAGGACTCTTGAGAGAAGTGGCTAATTTTATGGATGGTGCAAAGAAAAAGAGAGGTGAGCCTAGATCCAGAAAGCAAGGAAGTGCTCAGAAATCAAAAGAATGAAGGCATGTCAGAGGGACAAAGACTTCAACCTAAATGGCCAAAGCCACAATTTGAGCAACAAAACAAATGGTGTACTCTATTACAACCCAAAGTATAAAATAAGTACAAATGACCATACAGATATGAATAAATGATTGAATGAATAAACAAATAGAAGAAAATAGAAAAATCTTCCTTAGAAGAATTCCAAGTAAATATTTCTCCCTCCAGGAAGTAGAACTTAGTACTAACTCCACTTGAGCATGAGCTAGGCTTAGTGAGTCACACCCAAGGAATAGGATATGGAAAGGAAAAAGCATACTTTATGGTGGAGAAATATGGTGAGCACTACCTTAATCAAATGGCCAGTGATTAGTCATGTTGATATCATGTAACCCTTGGTATGATGTGATAAGGTGGGAGCTTCACTGCCACCGTATTCTTCCCAAATATTTATAATCATGGGGAAAACAACAGACAAATCCAAACTGAGGAACATTGTACAAAATACCTAACCAGTCCTCAAAACTGGTCAGGTATAGTCATTAAAGACAAAGACTGAGCAATTGTCACAGACATGAGGAAACTAAGAAGACACAATGACTAAATACGGTGTGATACCCTGGAATAGATCCTGGGACAACAACAACAAAGGCATAAGTGTAAAAACAGATGAAATCCTAATAGTCTAGAGTTTAATTAATAGTATGTACCAATGTTGTTTTCTTAGTTTTGGCAAATAAATCGTGCCATTGTAAAATGTTAACTTTAAGAGGTAGCTTGGTGAAAGGTATGGGGAAGGTCTCTGTAATATCTTTGCAATTTTCCTGGAAATCTAAAATTATTCCAAAATAAAAATTTTAATTTCAAAAACAGGAAAGCATAAAGATAGGATATTATGCAAATGAATCAGAGAAAGGATAGTTTTTTTAAAAAATAACACGTGATTTTACAATGTACTAATTATTCAATATCTACTAGTGTGATCTAATGGTATCTGCACTACTCTAGCAATAAGATGGGACTATAAACAGAATGTAGTTGCACCGAATCCCAGGGACACTTACTAAGATGTCCTCCACAAGAATAGTAATGTCAGATGTTTTAGCTTTTATTTGTTTATTTCCTTATAAAATGATACACAGGTTTGTTAGTAGGTTGTTGAAGGTGTTCCCACACAGTACTCTCAATTCTCCCTGTGAAGCAAGAGGTTAGGTGATCTTCTTGTGGTCGAAGTGGTGAGGAACATACAGGGCTGAATGAGGGTGGAATTGAAGGTTTGAAGAGTTAAAGAGCTTGAAATTACTGCTATGAAGAGCTTCAGAGAAGGAAAAACAGCTGACCAGGAAAACACGAAAGAGATCTGGTGGCACTGCATGCATGTTCAACTGACTTTAGAAATATAGAATTCAACATGGGATTTTTTTGACTTTACTATGGTGTGAAAGCCATGTGAATTAAGTAGAAAATTTACTTTGAATTTTGAATTTGGATCTTTTTCCAGACTAGTGATATACCCTACAATCTTCCCTCATGATGCTGGGCTAGTGCAGCAAGTCGCAGCTCCCAGTCTGCCTTGCAATCATGAGGTTAAATAACTGATACACTTACAACCATTCTGGGCCCGGACAACCATTCTGTTTTTCACTTTCGGTATAGTAATCAATACATTTATGAGAGATTCAAGACTTTACTAAAAAATAGGATTTGTGTTAGATAATTTGGCCCTACTATAGGCTAATGTAAGCATTCTGAGCATGTTAAGATAGGCTAGGCTGAGCTGTGATATTCTGTAGGTAAAGTGTATTAAATGTATTTTTGACTTATCATATTTTCAACTCATGATAGGTTTATCAAGATATAACCCCATCATAAGTTGAGGAAGATCTGTATTGAATTTATACTGCCTTTTTGAGAAGTAAGTCTCTTAGGACATTGAAGTGGTGATAGAGGTAAAGAAAATATGCACAGGTATGGAATTTCATAATCTGGAATCATTATAAGGCAGTATAGTACAATGATTTAATATCTCTAGCTCTGCCACTTACTAGTTGTATGAACTTGAGCAAATTATTTAACCTTGCAAAGCTTTGGTTTCCTCAGCCTTTCTTAAGAAAACAGGGGATAGTTTTCAGATTTAAGAGAGAAAGCATTCTCACATGTTTTTACTATACTGTAGAGCATTTGGATAAAATCAGAGAGAAGGGAAACTGGAAGTCTTATTCCACTCTCAAGAATTCTTGACTGCCTGTTGTTAGCACTTCATATCCTAAAAGGAGGTGAAGGCAATCAGTAGAGTTGTCATGTTCAGCCCAGTTCATGACAAATGAAAAATCTGTTGTAATTAAATGCATAACCAAAACTTAAGAAAGTGAGAGAAGAAGTGTGATTTTCTTATCTGAGACCCAAGAGGGTAGGAGTCCAAAGAGCTAGGAAACTATCAAAAGTGTAATTCTGACCATGTGAACATAAATTAATTGAGGAATTAAGAAAAGATTTTTTTAAACTGTGGCTACAAAAATAGGAAGATACATCTCAGGGTAAATATAAGAGAACTTCAGTGAGCAGTCTGTCAAATACACTAAGTTCCAAATAAGTTTAGAATTTTATTTTTTTAAGATTTTATTTATTTATTTGACACAGAGAGATCACAAGTAGGAAGAGAGGCAGGCAGAGAGAAAGGGGGAAGCAGGCTCCCCGCTGAGCAGAGAGCCCAATGTGGGACTCGATCCCAGGACCCTGAGATCACGACCTGAGCAGAAGGCAGAGGCTTAACCCACTGAGCCACCCAGGTGCCCAAGTTTAGAATTTTAAAACATGCCATGCATAGGGGCACCTGGGTGGCTCAGTGGGTTAAAGCCTCTGCCTTTGGCTCAGGTCATGATCCCAGGGTTCTGGGATCAAGCCCCGCATCAGGCTCTCTGCTCGGCGGGGAGCCTGCTTCCTCCTCTCTCTCTCTCTGCCTGCCTCTCTGCCTACTTGTGATCTCTGTCAAATAAATAAATCCTTAAAAAAAATATGCCATGCATAACTAAAATATGTTGTTTGATTTTGCTTAAAGGATTAAGGGCAAACCAAGGGTGGGTTTATTGTTTAGAACCTGTGATGTTTCAACACATGGCAAAGATAATAAAACACAATCCAATTATTTTTCCTCTCAAAGATGAATGATCTTTGCTCTAGAAAGAGTGGAACAACCATTGGTACAAGAAAGCTGAAGTAAAAAAATAGGTGGGAGTTTATTTAAAATATACAAATATATGCATGTATGGACATATATACATAGATAGAGATAAATAAATTCAGTTTTTCCAGTTTAGTTTATTTATATCTCAGGGCAGTAAAATTTCATATAGATAATCCTGCTTAACATTTATTGATAATATTGAAGTTTTGTGGAAAACTGTGGAAGTACAAGGAAGCTAAAGATGGATAAATTGCATTTAAAATTTAAATTAAAAAAAAAAAAAGAATTTGTGGTGCCTGGGTAGTGCAGTCACATTAGCATCTGACTCCTGGTTTCGGTTCAGGGCATGATCTCAGGGTCATGAGATCAAACCCTCGACCAGCTCCACGCTCAGGGTGGACAAAATCTGCGTAAGATTCTCTCTCCCTCTGCCCCCCTATTCCCTGTGCATGTGTTCTCTCTCTCTCTCTCTCTCTCTCAAATAAATAAATCTTTTTAAAAAAATCATCATATTATATGCCAATGAACTAGACATTAATTCTGGAAATGATTTTTTTTCTTAAGATTTTATTTATTTATTTGACAGGCAGGGAAGGAGAGAGAGAGAGAGCAAGAGAGAGTACAAGCAGGGGGAGCAGCAGGCAGAGGGAAAAGGAAAAGCAAGTTCCCTGCTGAGCAAAGAGCTGGATGCAGGGCTCGATCCCAGGATTCTGGGATGGATCATGACCTGAGCCCAAGGCAGATGCTTAACCAACTGAGCCATCCGGGTGCCCCTCTAGAAATGATTCTTAAGTATAAGATGATTTACAATCTAGGAAAACAGAATGAATGTGTGATTACCACTGTTCCTATGGAATACCACTAACCTGTCACAAGAAGATGTTTGGAAACCCCAACCTTGTTCCTTTCTTTTTTACCCATTTCAAATGTATGTGTGCCTTGTGACTCAAGTCAAAAACTATATAAACCACCTTGACTTATTTCCTTCCTTCCCTCTCCCTGCATATCCAGTTCATTATTAACTCCTATTGATCCTATTCATAAAAGAATGCACTTTCTGTCATCTTCCCTCGGTGTCTGTTGCTTCCACCTAATCCATACCATCACCATCCACCTAGATTGTTGCAGATACCTATTTCTACTTCTAACTCCTGCAGCCTATCTTTGACCCAGCTGTCAGAGTAGTCATTTTAAATCATGTGTCTGAATCATGTTTGTCCTCTGCTTAAAAATCCTCTGATGGGTTTAAATCCTACCTGAAACACAAATCTCCACTCTACCTCAGTTTACTAGACCCTATGAACTGTAGGGGAAATTATGGAAGAAACCTAGAACATATAACTTCTACCTGTTGAATCACCATTTCTGTGGATGAGACCCAGAAATCTGTATTTTCAGAAAGCTCCCAGGTGATTCTGATAATGTCTGATTTGGGGACCAACTAGACAAGATCCCATCTGTGCTCAGGTTGTGTATGTTGTCAATTAATTTACAATTCTTACATGTTCTACTATAATCAACTGATGTTTGGTAAATATTTTATTATAATGCCGTTGTCATTATCTTTAGCAAATAGTTTTTGCCTATTTTTATGGTCACTAGAGATTCATAGTACCAAAATTGACATTACTTTCTAGAGCAGATATGTGCCAAAGGTAACTAAGGAGTGCTATCCAAAGTCAGTCTTCTGAGCCATGGTTTCTGATCCCTTGCTTCGATGTTTGCAGAACCTTTGAGTAATGTAAAAGGAGCTTGCCTGTCTAAATGAATGAACTAATAGCCATAATGTGCTGTCATGATCTGTTTTTCATGGCCAAGTGGTTATTATGTACTTGGTAACTCTCTGCTCCTACCTTTCACTTTTCTCCAAGAAGCAATCCAGCATGACACCTAATAGTGAGGTTTTTGATGAAACACACATACTGCACAGAAGCCTTTTTACAAAACAGCACAACTCAACAGAGACCAGTTTTTAATTGCAGAATTTTAAAACTATGGTTCATTTGGTAGCTATACAGTAATGTCAATAGCAACAAATGTTATGTGAAAAAACATGCAAAAGACTGTCTTTGTGTAAATTATAAAGAACTATTAACATTAAGGTAGCATGATTGATTTCCTCTAAATTACTCACACTGGGGTAATTAAAGCTTTCATTTTATCCTTATACTCTGGGGCTTTTCATACTGTTGGAGGGTTCTGGGTCAAATGGGTGCCAGGGCAAGGCCCTTACAAACTGTAAGAAATCCACAGTTTTATAGCTCAAAGCTGGCTGCTTTAATTATGGGTCCTTTTAAGTGTTTTTCTTTGAATCCAATCTAAAATGTTGCATTTTCTTTTGCCCAGCTTTCTATTACATTCTCATTTACTTCAGCAGATGATGGTTTTATGAATAGGACCTATTGGAAGAAAAAAAAAAGGATTTCAAAATTGCTCTTCATTTCCCCAAAGCTGCCTGCTCTCAATGCGTCTGAGCCAGTTCTAAGGCCCCTGTGGTGGAGAATGGCGTATATATTCTTATGGTCATATTGAGTATTTGAAAACATGAAAGATCTTATAGCATGCGGGTGTGCTCAGAATTTTTATAGCAGGTTCACTGACTCTAAGTCTCATGTTACCAGCTTGGTTGTCCCCTATATAATAATCAAAGCCCTAAAGGGAGATTCTTTATTCTGTTTGGCTCAAGGACACAAGGCCTTCTTGATGGCCTCTTTTAATTTTTTTTAGGTTTTTATTTAAATTCCAATTAGTTAATACAGTGTAATTGTAGTTTCAGGTGTACAGTATAGTGATTCAAGACTTCCATTCAACACTCAGCGCTCATCATAGCAAGTGCACTCCTTAATCCCCATCACCCATCTTCCTACCCACCTCCCATCAGTTTGTTCTCTATAATTAAGAGTCTGTTTCTTGGTTTGCCTCTCTCTTTTTTTCCCCTTTGCTCATTTGTTTTATTTCTTAAATTCCACATATGAATGAAATTATATGGTATCTGTCTTTCTCTGACTGACTTGTTTCACTTAGCATAATACTCTCTAGCTCCATCCATAACATTGCAAATGGCAAGATTTCATTCTTTTTGATGACTTAGTGATATTCAATTGTATATATAGACCACATCTTCTTTATCCATTCATCTATAGATAGACATGGGCTATCTATAATTTGGCTATTGTAGATAATCCTGCTATAATTTTTTTTTTCCCTTTAGAGAGAGCGAGCCAACGAGCAACATGAGTAGGGTGGGGGAAGGGTAGAGCGAGAGAATCTTAGGCAGACCCCATGCTGAGTGTGGAGTCTGACATGGGGCTCAACCTCACAACCCCAAGATCATGGACTGAGCCAAAATTAAGAGTCAGATGCCTGACTGAGCCACTCAGGCATTCTGATAATGCTGCTATAAATGTAAGCATCAGGGTGCATGTATCACTTTGAATTAGTATTTTCATATTCTTAGGGTAGACACCTAGTAGGGTAATTGCTAGGTCATAGGACATAGGGTAGTTCTATTTTTAACTTTTTGAGGAACCTTCACACTGTTTTCTAGGTTGGCTGTACCACTTTGCTTTCCCACCCAGCAGTGCACAAATGTTCCCCTGTTCCACATCCATACTAACATCTGTGTTTCTTGTGGTGTTGTTTTTACTCATTGCAGTTTTGATTGTATTTTCCTGATGATCAGTGATGTTGAACATCTTTGCATGTGTCTGTTGGTCACTTATATGTCTTCTTTGGGAAAATGTCTATTCATGTTTTCTGCCTATTCTTTAATTAGATTATTTGGTTGAGTTTTATAAGTACTTTATATATTTTGGATACTAAACCTTTATCAGCTTTGTCATTTACAAATATCTTCTCATATTCTTTACATTGCTTTTTTAGTTCTGTTGCTTGTTTTCTTTGCTGTGCAGAAGCTTTTTATTTTGATGTAGCCCCAATAGTTTATTTGTGCTTTTATTTCCCTTGCCTCCAGAGACATATGCAGAAAGTAGTTGCTGTGGCCTATGTCAAAGAGGTTACTGTCTGTGTTCTCCTCTAGGATTTTTCCAGTTTCAGTTCTCACATTTAGGTCTTTAATACATTTTGAATTTATTTTTGTGTTTGGCATAAGGAAGTGGTCCAGTTTCATTCTTTTGCATGTTGCTGTCCAATTTTCCCAACACCACTTATTGAAGAGACTGCATTTTTTCCATTGGATATTCTTTCCTGCTTAACCATATAATTGTGGGTTCATTTTTTGGTTTTCTATTCTGTTCTCTTGATCTATGTGTCTGTTTTTGTGCCAGTACCATACTGTTTTGATTACTACAGTTTTGTAATATAACTTGCAGTCCAGAATTGTGATGCCTCTAGCTCTGCTTTTCTTTTTCAAGATTCCTTTTGCTATTTGAGGTCTTTTGTGTTCCTTACAAATTTTAGGGTTGTTTGTTCTAGCTCTGTGAAAAACGTTGTTGGTTCAACAAGTGGTGTTGAGAAAATTGGACAGCCACATGCAGAAGAATGAAACTGGACTATTTCCTTACACCATAATATAAATAGACTCAAAATGGATGAAAGACCTTAATATGAGACAGAAATCCATCAAAATCATAAAAGAGAACACAGGTAGCAACCTCTTCAGCCTCGCCACAGCAACTTCTTGCTAGACATGTCTCCAAAGACAAGGGAAACAAAGGCAAAAATGAGCTATTAGGACTTCATACAAGATAAAAAAACTTTTGCACAGCAAAGGAAACAGTTGACAAAACCAAACAAGGACCTACAGAATGGGAGAAGATATTTGCAAGTGACATATCAGATAAGGGCTAGTATCCAAAGAACTTACGAAACTCCACACCAAACAACAAATAATCCAGTCAAGAAATAGAAGACATGAACAGACATTTCTGCAAAGAAGACATCCAAATGGTCAACAGACACAAGAAAAAATATTCAGCATCACTTGGCATCCAGGAAATAAAAATCAAAACCACAGTGAGATACCACCTCACACCAGTCAGGATGGCTAAAATTAACAAGTCAGAAGACAACAGTTGTTGGCAAGGATGCAGAGAAAGGGGAACCCTCCTACACTTTTGGTGGGAATGCAAGCTGGTGCAACTACTCTGGAAAACACTATGGAGGTTCCTCAAAATGCTGAAAATAGAGCTACCCTACGACCCAGCAATTGCCCTACTGAGTATTTACCCAAAGATACAAATGTAATGATCCGAAGGGGCACGTGCACCCAATGTTTCTAGCAGCAATGAACACAATAGCCAATCTACGGAAAGAATGCAGATATCCATCAGATGAATATGTATAAAAAAGATGTAATATAGATATACGATGGAATAATGCATAGCCATCAGAAAATGAAATCTTGCCATTTGCGATGATGTGGATGGAACTAGAGGGTATTATGCTAAGCAAAATAAGTCAATCAAGAAAGACAGTCATCATATGATCTCACCGATATGTGGTATTTAAGAAACAAGACAGAGGATCATAGGGGAAGAGAGGAAAAAAATGAAACAAGGTGAAACAGAGAGAGAGACAAACCATAAGAGAATCTTTTTTTATTTTAAATCTTTTTTTTTTAAAGATTTTATTTATTTATTTGACAGAGAGAGAGATCACAAGTAGGCAGAGAGGCAGGCAGAGAGAGAGAGAGAGGAGGAAGCAGGCTCTCTGCGGAGCAGAGAGCCCGATGCGGGGCTCGATCCCAGGACCCTGAGATCATGACCTGAGCCGAAGGCAGCGGCTTAATCCACTGAGCCACCCAGGTGCCCCACCATAAGAGAATCTTAATCATAGGAAACAAACTGTGGATTACTCCAGGGGAGGTGGGTGGAGGGACAGGGTAACTGGATGATGGACACTGGGAAGGGTATGTGTTGTAATGAGCACTGAGTATTATATAAGGCTGATGAATCTCAGACCTATATCCCTGAAACAAATAATATATTATATGTTAATTAGTTGAGTTTAAATTTTAAAAAGGTAAAAATACAAAAAAAATGCTGTTGGTATTTTGACAGGGATTATATTAAGTACATAGATTCCTTTGGGTAGAATCAACATCTTTTTTTTTTTTTTTAAGATTTTATTTATTTATTTGACAGAGAGAAATCACAAGTAGGCAGAGAGGCAGGCAGAGAGAGAGAGGAGGAAGCAGGCTCCCGCCGAGCAGAGATGGAATGTCTTTCTATTTCTTTGTGTCATCTTCAATTTCTTTCATCAGTGTTTTATATAGTTTTGTGAATACAGGTCTTTCACCTCTTTGGTTTATTCATAGATATTTTATTGGTTTTGGTATAATTGTAAATAGGATTGTTTTCTTAATTTCTCTATCTGGTGCTTTATTATCAGTGTATAGAAAGCAACAGATTTCTGGACACTGATTTTATATCCTACAACTTTACTGATTTCATTTATCAGTTTTAGCTATTTTGTGTTGTGTGTGTGTGTGCGTGTGTGTGTGTAGTCTTTTTAAGGTTTTCCATATTAGAGTATCACGTCATCTGCAAAAGTGAAAGTATCACTTCTTCCTTGCCAGTTTGGGTACCTTTTATTTCTTTTTGTTGTCTGATTGCTGTGGCTGGGACTTCCAGTACTATGTTAAATAATAGTGGTAGGAGTGGACAGCCCTGTCTTGTTCCTGGCTGTAGAGGAAAACCTCTCGGTTCTTAACTATTGACTGTGTGATTTTTGTGTATGGCCTTTATTATGTTGAGGTATGTTCCCTCTAACCTGCTTTGTTGAGAGCTTTTATCATGGATGGATGTTTCACTTTATCAAATGCTTTTTTACATCTACTGAAATGATCATATGGTTCTTATCTTTTCTTTTATTAGTACAGTATCACATTGATTGGTTCATGAATATTGAACCACCCTTGCAATTGATTGCCTCTTGCTAGTTGTTTTACTCAGCAATCAGATCCTAAAACATTCTGTGAATGCCAGAAAATAGATTATTTCTTTGATACTTATTGATCCCATGAGGTTATTGTGAGTCTTAGATGGACATGAGGAGAAAGGTAAATTAGAATTGTAACTCCTTAAAAATTCTCATGAGTTTATTTAAAGGTTAGTTGACTTTTCTTCAATAAATAGGAAAAAAACATTCCCTTAATGTATATGATGTAGTCTGATTTGAGGATCTTTGGATGACATTTTTAAAGTTTGTCATGAAACTTTTGTTGAGAACAGAGGAACAAGACTCCTTTTGATACTTGCTATTATCAGTGCTAAGAGCCAGAAGAAGACTTCCAACTTTATGCTCTTAGAAAATTTAGGAGTTTCCTTTGTTTACATGAAGGTTCACAGTAACTTCATTTGCAATAGTCAAAACCTGGAAACCACACAAATGTCCTTCAGTGAGTGAATGGATAAATAAACTGTGAGAAGTCCATACAAGGAATACTATTCAGTAATTAAAAGGAATGAAGTATTGATACATGCTACAACTTACATTACTCTCAAAGACATTGTGCTAAAAGAAGCCAATCTCAAGGAAAGAGAGAAAAGGAAGGAAGGAAGGAAGGAAAGAAGGAAGGAAGGGAGGGAATCCTGTTTGATTCCATTTACACAGCATTCTGGAAAAGAACTGTAGTGATGGAGAACATCAATGGTTGCCACAGGTTAGGTATGGGAAGAGGGTGTGACTACACAAGAAGAGTAGAGTAGAGGGAGTTTTTTGGGTGATGGAACTATTTTGTGTCTTGATTGTGGTATGGTTAAAATAATCTATAGATGTATTAAAATTCATAAAACTATATACCATCCCCCCAAAATTAAATTTTACTATAATCTGTTTTTAATTAAAATCTTTTCATGGGAGCACCCTGGGTGGCTCAGTCAGTTAAGTGTCCAACTCTTGATTTTGGCTCCAGTCATGCTTTCAGGGTCCTGGGGTCCAGCCCACTGTGGAGCTCCATGCTCAGTGGGGAGTCTTCTTGAGGATTTTTCTCCCCCCTTCCCTCCTCCCATTCGTATACTGTTTCTCTTTCTGTCTCTCTCTCTAAAATAAATAAATCCTTTAAAAAATTAAGTATTTAAATGAAAGTTTTCTTCTACCATTGATTCTCTTGGAAGCTTCCATTTTGATGCCACATTAAATTTCCCAAAGAACATGTTGGTAGTTATTTCCATAGACTCATCATTTATCATGCTGTATAAAACAGCAGTTCTCAAGCATTCTTATGGAATGCTTAAGGACCCCTTTACACTCTTAAATTTTATTGAGGACCCCAAAGAACTTCTATATACATTATATCTTTTTAACGTAGGTTATATCTATTATGTATATTAGGAATTAAAACAAATATTCATTCATCTAAAAATAATACTAAATCCATTACATATTAAAACAAATAATTTATCTTTATGAAAACTATATTTTCCAAAACAAAAAAAAATTAGTAAGAAGAACATCATTGTTTTATGTTTTTGCAAATCTCTTTTGTGTCTGGCTCAATAGAAGACAGCTATTTTCTCACATCTGCTCTGCATTCAATCTGTTGTGATGTCACATGTCATATACCTTCTGGAAAATTTCACTGTACACTTATGAGAGAATGAAAGTGAAAAAGACAAGTAACATCTTAGTGTTATGAATTTTTTTTTTTACCATCCTTAGACTATTACACTTGAGGACCACTGTTATTGAGATAGCAGCAACATGGGCAGTCCTCACCTTATATATTCAGTGAAGACTGTGTGTTAATTTACCATCAGACCTTGAGTTTCTTTAGGAAGATTTTCAACCATAGTCCTTAACTGACTACTATGTGGGTTTTTTTTTTAATTTCAATGAATTTATAGGTCTTTGTTACCTTGTATTGGATTAGCCTTAGTTCTAAAATTTTGTTTTGTATTCACAGTTCAGTTGCAAGGTGTTTTTTGGCATATAAACATAACCTCATAATGTCTTTCTCATCTTAATGCCAGATTTTTGAAGTTTCAGAAATACATGCTTCAATGAAATTAAAATATGGATTATAGATCTAGGAATGCCTCTAAATGGTACCACTATGTAAGGAAGAGGTAACAGTTAACTAACTCAGATTTCGGTGTTTTAATTCCACAAATGCCTCCTGAATTTTCATGATTTCTTCAGTAGATGTATGTTGGGCCTCTTCTCAGTGTACATCCCCATGGAAGGCAATTCTGGGGATTCAGAAAGGAACAGCGAAAAAACCCAACCAACCTACTGAATGGGAGGTGTTTGCAAGTGATATGTCCAATAAGAGGATAACATCCAAAATACAAGAACTTTATAACCCAACAACAAGAAAACACAAATAATCTGATTAAAAATGGGCAGAGAACCTGAATAGACATTTTCCAAAGAAGACATCCCGATGACCAATAGACATATGAAAAGATGCCTGATATTACAAGCATCAAGGAAATGCAAAACAAAGCCATGGGAGATAGCACCTCACACCTGTCAGGATGGCTAAAATCAAAGACAAGAAATAACAAGTGTTAGCAAGGATGTGGAGAAAAGGGAATCCTCATGCACTGTTGGTGGTAATGTAAACTAGTACAGCCACTATGGAAAACAGTAGGAAGGTTTCTCAAAAAATTAAAAATAGAACTCCCACATAATCCATTAATTCCACTACTAGGTCTTAACTGTCAAGGAAGAAGAATTTTCTCTGCCTTTCAACATCCTCCTAGTTGGACTAAGAATCAAATGGACATGAAACAGATTAACAGGAGAAAATAAAATTTAATACTGTATATAACAGGGATTCTACCCATACATGGAAATTCCAAAGATAGGCAGCATGATACTTATAGGAGCTGAGGAGAGGGTAGAGTCGAAGGAAACAAAGGGAGAAAGACCATTAACAAGAGGTGAAAGGAGATGTTTAAAAAGAAAAGTTGCCTTATTACGCAAATATGTTTCTTAGAGAAAGATGAATCTATGTTAATAGCTTTCTTCTTGGTACAGGCCTGCTTTTGAGGGGAAGGTAAAGAGATTTAACTGAATCTTCTGGGTTTTTATCGTTTTTAACTGAAAACTGTCTTCGTGCCATAGTGGCCCATCTTGGGGCAGTCTGCCCTTGGCCTCTATTTATCCATAGAAAGCCAAAACATGAATTCAAAAAGATACATGCACTCCTATATTTATTGCAGTGTTATTTACAATAGCCAAGATACAGAAGCCAAGATGAATGAATAAAGACATGAGATAGGTAGATTTAGATATATCTAGATATGTAGCTTGTTTAAGAAATCACATCTGTGGGTGCCTGGGTGGCTCAGTGGGTTAAAGCCTCTGCATTTGGCTCAGGTCATGATCTCAGGATCCTGGGATGGAGCCCCGCATCGCATTGGGCTCTCTGCTCCGTGGGGAGCCTGCTTCCTCCTCTCTCTGCCTACTTGTGATCTCTGTCTGTCAAATAAACAAGTCTTTAAAAAAAGAAAGAAAGAAAGAAAGAAATCACATCTATGAGAACTTATAGACAGAGCCCAGTTCTATCTGACACTAAAGCTAATATTCTAAACTACTAGGCTGCCCCAGCTACCTACCCCTCAGGGTTAGACTCCTCTCTTTCTTATGCTGTGCGCATCTAAATTATGTATTTTCTGCTTTGAAGTACCTATTGTCTTCCAGAGACCATAGTTCTACCTAGCACACTTAAGGGGTTTAGCACACTCCCATATGTAAATTCTTAACTGGGATGGCCACATCTTTTGGAGCCAGGGTCCTTTGCATAGTATATGCTAGTAAATTACCATTCCTTTTTACTGACCTTCCTTACCTCATCCCCTTCATGATCCTCCATTCCCTTCTTATAAGCTTCCTGTTACATTTATCAGCTCTCTACAGCACTTTGCATATACTGTCATCATAACACCAGCCATATTATGTATTCATAATTGGGCTGGCTATTTCCTCTGGTTTACCTGTAAATATTCAAAGATAGTCACTTACTCTTCTGTGTACCCTTATTACCAAACACAGAACTGACACATAGTAGGTTCTCAGATCATCTTTAATGGGATATATGGAAATAAAATTTGTGTTGATGATTTTGGAGTGGGAAAATAGAGATCTAATGGCATATGGAATATTATCATTTTTGAAATTTTACTCTCTAAACTTTTTCTTAGAATAATTTGTTTATTAACAGGTCCATCTCAGAGGACTATAAAGATCTAGTTGGGACATTGAGGAAAATTTTTTTTTTTTTGAGGAAAATTATTTTTAAGCATTCTAAGCAGAAGAGTTATGTGCCATCTGGCTTTACATTTATTGGTAGCCAACTCTCACAAGAAACCATGAATCCTTTCTTTACAAATACCAGGTGGAAAATAAATACTAGCTCACTGGACCTCCTTTTGCTACTTGAATTACTTAGCAGCACATGAGTGGATCCATAATATTCCATTTATAGACCAAGCAGACCATTTTTGCTAGATTGATTCATTGAGATGAACAGCTAAAACAAGTCAAAATCCATCATCATATCCCTGCATTAATCTCAAAATGAATTTATTTGGTGTTAAATGGACATTTGTTTTTATTATCTCCAAGATTGGGCTTTTCCTCCAGTAAAGCAGAATAATGTATCTATATGGTATTCTAACTTGAACAGTACATAAAGATTAGTAAATAAGGCCCCATTAAAAATACTTATAATGTAAGTAACATGAGTCCCAGTAGCATTTCTAATGTCCATTAATGCTTATTCTGAGGATCAGAGCTCATTTTACTGAGCCATTTAGTCAAACCGTGTGATTATTTAGAAAGTTAATTCATGCATACTAAAATCTAGCTTAAGTAATGCAGAGGGTAGGAGGTAAAACTCTATGGAGACGGTAGTCCTTTTTGTTATTTAATGATCAGCCATAATTAACTTGCAAATTTGAAATAATTAGAACAAATTAAAGGTATTTAACTTTGCCTCCCTAAAGAAAAATTCAAATTGCACCAAATGCAGCTTTAAATTATTCAAATCTCAGAGGTCTGGGCTAGATTTTTTTTTTTTAATGCCTTTTCTATGATGAGAATACCAATCTGCTTTTTGTCAAAAGGCATCCTATCAAGTAATTGTTCTTTGTGTTTAATAAATGACAGCTATTCTTCTTTGTAAAAGTATTCCAGTCTCCCAAGACTACATCAGCATTTCCGTGGCATTTTAATTCAATAAAACAAAAGGTTAATGTTTTTCTACTTTTTAAGGAATGCAAATACAAGTGGTATTCAGTTGGTCCTGCGTGACATTTAATATTTGCCATTCAAGCTCAGACAGACTATCGCGATACGAGATTTGGGCAAAATAGCGAGGGAGTTTTGGATTATTCGAATTTTATTGAACTTGAAGAACTGAAAATGTTTTTCATTTCAGTATCCTAAGTCAGGGCTACTCAGTTTCCCATTTACTATGTTATAATATTAAAATATGGATAAAATGTTAGTGACTTTAGAGTGACTAACACAGTGCAAGCAGTCCTAAACGCCATGAGTTTAACTCTTTTCTGCTACTCTCTTGAATTTAATCATTTTGCCATCACTTTAACAGCTCCAACAGATGCTAAACACGAATAACAGACAACTACTGGTAATAATTTCATCATTATCAATGAATGAAGTTGTCCTATATTAGTCAGAGCCCCTCAGTGAATTTTGTACACATTTCATCTGAACTGTATGTAGTGATAAACACTGATCATCTGACGATTAGGTTTTGACTTTATGATGCCTCACACAGTTAATAAGATAGAAAATACATGGTCGGTGAATCTTTTCTTTTAGTAGTCAGGTTTCTATAGTTTGGGAAACAAGATATAGTTATTAAAAAAGATACAGTTATTTTTGTATATCACAGTGTATCTTTAAGTTTATTTGGTAAAATTTCCCCTGCTGTTTCTTTTAACTTTATTTTTAAATCAACTTTATTGAATATAATTTACACTTAGTAAAATGCACACATCAAATTTAGAGTGTTTTAACAAAGAGATACACTTGTGTAACTAACATCCGAATTAATATAGGAAGTATCCATCATCCAGAAAGTACTTTGTGCCACTTTGCAGTCCCTGGACAAACCCCTGGCCCAGGCAACCAGTGATCTGATTTCTGTCACTCAAGATAGTTTTGCATGTTTTAAATCTTCATATAAATGAAATCATACTGGATGCATATATCTGGCATTTTTGCTTACTGTATTTTTTAGATATATTTGTATGTTGCTGCATATTACATTAGTCCATTATTTTTTTATTCCTGAGTAATAGTTCATTGTATAAATCTACCACAACTTGTTTATCAATTCATTAATTGATGGACATTTAGATTGTTTCCAGATTTAACAGGGAGGGAGAAAAAAACTGAGCTGTTATAAACATTTGTGTAGAAGTCTCTTAACAGGCATGTTTCTTTCTCTTAAGTAAATATCTTAGAACTGAATTGCTATATCATATTGAGCACATGCAAGTGGTGGGGAAGGAGCAGAAGGAGAGGGAGTGAGAGAATCTCAAGCAGGTTCCATGTCCAGCAGGACAACACAGGGCTTGATATCACAACCCTGAATCATGATCTGAGCCAAAATCAGGAGTCAGCTGCTTAACTGACTGAGCCATCCAAGCACTCTATGTTTATTTTTTTTTAAAGATTTTATTTATTTATTTGACAGTCAGAAATCACAAGTAGGCAGAGAGACAGGCAGAGAGAGAGGAGGAAGCAGGCTCCCCACCAAGCAGAGAGCCCGATGCGGGTCTCCATCCCAGGACCCTGAGATCATGACCCAAGCAGAAAGGCAGAGGCTTTAACCCACTGAGCCACCCAGGCACCCCTCTATGTTTATTTTTAACTATATGTGAAACTGCTAAATTATTTTCCAAAATGATAGAACTTCACAGTCCTACCAGAAAAATACCTGAGTTCTGTTTGCTCCTCATCATTGCCAAGGCTTAGTATAATCAGACTTTTCCATTTTAACCATTTTAGTAGATGTGAAATGGTATCTCATTGTGATTTTTGTGTCCTGATGACTCTAATGATAATGTGTATCTCTTAATGTTGTTTATTGGCCATTCATTCAAATATATCTGTTCAAATCTTTTGACCATTTTTAATTGGGTAAACAACCCAAGTATGAACATATAATTGTTTGTATATTTGTATATATATCCTTTGTCAACATATATTGTGATTATTTTCTCCTTGTGTATGACTTGCCTTTTTACTTCCTTAATGGTGTTTTTGAAGAATAAGACTTTTTACTGATGAAGGTTTCCTTATGTTTCCTTATGAGAGTTGTACAGTTTTAACTTTTACATTTAAGTCTGATTTATTTCAGATACACTCTCACGTGTAGTGTGATGTAGGGCTCAACGTTCATTTTTTTTTAAAGATTTTATTTATTTATTTGACAGATAGAGATCACAAGTAGGGAGAGAGGCAGGCATAGAGAGAGAAAGAGAGAGGAGGAAGCAGGCCCCCTGCCAAGCAGAGAACCCGATGTGGGGCTCGATCCCAGGACCCTGGGATCATGACCCGAGCGAAAGGCACAGGCTTTAACCCACTGAGCCACCCAGGCGCCCCTCAATGTTCATATTTTTTATACAGATACTCAGTTTTTCTGGCACCATTTGTTAAAAAAAAACCAAACAGCTATTTTTTCTTCACTGAATTGTCTGATGCCTTTTCAAAAGTCAATTAGATATGTATACACACACACACACACACACACACCCCCATTCATGGGTTTCTATTCCATTGATCTATCATCCCATTGATAAGAATGTCCATTCTTATGTCAGTGTCATACTGTACTACTTTAGCTTTATAGTAAATTAATGAATCTTGAAGTCAGATAGTATATGTCTTCAGCTTCACATTTCTTGTTTAAAATCCTTTTGGCTATTCTAGGTTCTTTTGTTTACATTTTAGATTGCGTTTACCAGTTTCTATTAAGGAGCTAGAAATATGATTAGATCATTTTGGAACAGAATTGACATCCTAAAAACATTGACTTTTCTAATCCATGAACATGGTGTACCTCTTCATTTATTTGGGTCTTTTTAAATTTAACTCAGTAATACTAGGTAGTTTTCAGTGTAACAGTCCTGCATACTTTTCACTGAACTTATTGGTGGTATGTAAAAAGAATATTGATTTTTTAAAAAAATATTTACCATTATACTACAGTCTTGATAAATGCATATATTCCAGCACAGTTTTTGTTTTGGTTTGGTTTGGTGGCTTTTTGTTTTGTTTTGTTTTAGGGATTTGGGGGGTTTTTTGGTAGATTCCTTGGGATTTTCAAGGTCACAGTACATTGTCTGAATAATAGCAGCCTTTCCAAGCTTTATGCCTTTTGTTTCTTATTCTTGCCTGATTGTATTGGCTAGAACTTCCAATAAAATATTGAATAGAAGTGGTTAAAGAAGACATCCTTGCTTTGTTCTCAAGGACAGGAAATTCAGTAATTCTCCAATAAATATTATGTTAAATATCGGTTTTTGACAGATGCTCTTTATCAGACTGAAGTGAGTTCCCTTTGCTTCCTAGTTTGCTAAACATGTTTATCCGGATTTTACCAAATGCTTTTTCTGCATTTATTGATATAACTCTATGCTTTTACTGCTTTATTCTTTTAATGGGATGATTTACATGGATTTATTTTTGAATGTTAAGCCATCATTGCATTTTGGAAAAATACTCATTTGGCCATGATGTAGTACCTTTTTATATATTGCTGGATTTGATTTGCTAATATTTAGTTGAAGATTCTTAAGTCTATATTCATGAGGGAATCTAGTTTGTAATATTCCTTTATTTTAATTATTTAATCAGTTTTGGTATCACACAGTAACATAAAATGAGCTGAAAAGTGTTCCTTCCTATTTACTGAAAGCTTGTGTAAGACTTAATATTTCCATTAAATATGATAAAATTTATAAGTGAAGCTATCTGGTCAGTTTTCTTTGTGGGAATGTTTGGTTATGAATTCCATTTCTTTAATAAATATAGTGCTCTTCATATTTTTTATTTCTTCTTGAGTCAGTTTTAATAAATTATATTTTTCAAGAAATGTCTGCATTTAGGGCAGAAGACTTGGATGGACATTTTCCCAAAGAAGATACCCAGATGGCTAACAGACACATAAAAAGATATTCAACATTGGGGCGCCTGGGTGGCTCAGTGGGTTAAAGCCTCTGCTTTCAGCTCAGGTCGAGATCCTAGGGTCCTGGGATTGAGCCCCGCATCGAGCTCTCTGCTCAGCGGGGGGCCTGCTTCCTCCTCTCTCTCTGCCTGCCTCTCCACCTACTTGTGATCTCTGTCAAATAAATAAATAAAATCTTAAAAAAAAAAGATGCTCAACATCACTAATCTTCAGGGAAATACAAATCACACCTGTCAGAATGGCTAAAATTAACAGTATGGAGGCTCCTCAAAAAGTTAAAAATAAAGCTATCTTACAACGGAGAAATCACACTACTAGCTACTACTACCAAAGGATACAAAGATTCAAAGGGATACATGCACCCTGATGTTTATAGCAGCATTATCAACAATAGCCAAACTATGGAAAGAGCCCAAGTGTCCATCAACTGATAAATGGATAAAGATGTAGTATGTGTACACATGTACACACACACACTGAAATATTACTCAGCCATCAAAAAGAATGAAATCTTGCCATTTGCAACAACTTGGAGCTAGACTGTATTATGCTAAGAGAAATAAGTCAGTCTGTCAGAGAAAGACAAATACCATATGATTGCACTCATATGTGGATTTTAGGAAACAAAAGAGATGAACATATGAGAAGGGGAAAAAAGAGAGAGAGAGGGAAGCAAGCCACAAGCGACTCTTAATGATAGCAAATAGACTGAGGGTTGATGGAGGGAGGTGGGTGGGGATGGGCTAAATGGGTGATGTGCATTAAGGAGGGCACTTGTGGTAAGCTCTGGATGTTGTATGTAAATGATGAATCTCTAAATTCTACTCCTGAAACCATTATTACACTAGATTGTTACACTCCTATAAACAGTACACTATATACACTATATATATAAATAGTATTAATATAAAATAATATTTTATATATTATATATTATACTATATATTAACTAACTAGAATTTAAATAAAAATTTGGAGGGAAAATGTACATTTTATCACATTTCAATTATTGAAGATAATGGCATTGTTACTCATGACTATCCTTAATATTCTTATACTATCATTAGAATCTATAATGATATCTCCTTTCTGATTTTTAACATTCATAAATTGAGTTTTTTTCTTTTTCATAGTTTGTCTTGGTAGAGAGTTAGCAGTTTTATTAATATTTACAAAGGGCCCACCTGTGTTTCTTCTATTTGTCTATTTCATGATCTTCTACTCTTGTTTCCTTTCTCCTACTTACATTTAGTTTGCTCTTCTTTTTCTAGCTTTATAAAATGTCTTATTATATCAATGATCTTAAACTTTTCCTATTTAATATAGGCATTTAAGTTATTTTCCCTCTATTATCTTCTGTATCCCTCAAGTCTTGATAAGTTATATTTTCATTACCATTCATTTCAAAATATTTACTAATTTCACTTGTAATTTTCTTAACCTATGGATTGTTTAGAAGCATGTTACATAACTTTCAGATTCTTGAGATTTTTTCTAGATGGCTCGGTTTTTATTTTTAACTCCATTGTGGTCAGATTACATACTCTATAAGCTTTCATTGTTTTGAAATATATTGAACTTTATTTTATGGTTCAACATACTTAGCTTGATCAATAGTCCATGTGTATTTTCTTAAAATGTATGTTCTGTGGGTGCCTGAGTGGCTTAGTCGGTTAAGCATCCAATTCTTGATATCAGCTCAGGTCTTGATCTTGGGGTCATGACTTCAGGCCCTGCGTTGGGCATGGAGCCTACTTAAAAAAGAAAATGTATAATCTGCTGTGGAGTATAATATTCTGTACATGTCAGTTAAGTCAAATTGGTTCATAATGTTCAATTCTTCTTTAGCCTACTGAATTTTTATCTTTTTTTCCATCAATTGATAATAAAAGGACATTAAATGTCTCCCAATGTGATTATGATTTTCTCTTCTTTTTCCTTTATCTTACCAAATTTACTATATGTATTCTGAAACTCTATTTTAGATGCATATGTAGTTAGGATTGTTTTGTGTGTCTGATGATTTTCCACTTTAATCACAATGGCATATTTATCTTTATCTTTTATTGACTATTTTGTTTGATATTATATAACTATTCCAATTTTACACGTGTGCTATTTACATGGCACATCTCCTTCCATCCATCCTTTTATGTCAGTTTATTTATTCTTTCATATTTAAATTGTGACTCTTGTAAAGTACATATGGTTTAGGTTCTCCATTTTTCTCTCTAGTCTAATAATCTCTTCTATTTCCTTGAGTATTTAATTTGTTTGAATTTAATTTAATAACACTGTCATATTTAGACCTAGCATTTTGCTTTTTATTCTTCCTTTCTATTCATTCCATTTGTTCTTTGTTCCTCTCTTCTTTTCTGTTTTGGTTTTTTTTTTTTTTTTTTTTGAGGTAATTAGGGGGAAAATGAATTTTTTTCCATTTGCCTTTTTAATTCCTCTATTATTTCTTTGTTATCCCTTTTTTAATTTTCTTTAGTGAATTCTATAGGGACTATAGTATCTTTCCTTAATTTATTGAAGTCTACGTGGCACTAATATTGTGCCATTTTATGTGGAATGTAAGAACTTTTCTATTGCATAGCTTATTTACTTTCTTATTCTTTGCAATATTATTGTCAAAAACATTACAGCTTAGTGCACTATAAATCCCATAAAACAGTGTTATCTTTTTGCTTTAAACATTTATATATCTTTTAATGACATTGAGAGAAACATAAGAATATATAGACTAGACTTCTAGGGCCGCCTGGGTAGCTGAGTGGGTTAAGCATCTGACTCCTAGTTTCAGCTCAGGTCACGATCTTGTGGTTGTGAGATGGAGCCCCACATAAGGCTCTGCACTCAGTTTGGAGTCTCCTCCAAATTCTCTCCCTCTCCCCCTCCATCATGCTGTCTCTCTAAATAAAAACAAAATCTTTTTAGAAAAAGAATCCTTTTATATTTATTCATCTATATGATATTTCCAATGCTTGTCATTTCTTTCTATAGATCCAGGTTTCCATCTTGTGTCATTTCTCTCCAGCTTGAAAAGCATTTTAATATTTCTTGTACTGCCAGTCTACTGACAACAGATTTTCTCTTTTTTGTTTATCTGAAAATGTTATTTCTCCTTCATTTTGCTTATTATTTTTTTTTTTAGTTTATTTATTTTTGAGAGAAAGAGTGTGTGAAAAGTGGGGGAGGGACAGAGGGAGAGGAGAGAGAGAATCCCAAGCAGGCTCCATGCTCAGTTCAGGGCAGAGCCCAATGCGGGCAGGGCAGGGGCAGAGCTCAATCTCATGACAGTGAGATCATGATCTGAGCCAAAATCAAGAGTCGGAGGCTCAACCAACTGAGCCACCCAGGCACCCCTATTTCTCCTTCATTTTTGAAGGATATTTTCATGAGATGCAGAACTATGGGATGACAGGGTTTGTTTGTTTGTTTTCCAGTACTTCAAAGATACTCTTCTACTTCCTCTTGCCTGCCTTGTTCTGATAAGAAGTTACTGTCAGTATCACTATTCTTCTTTATGTAATAGACATGTTTATCTAGTTGCCTTAAAGATTTTCTTTATCTTTGGGTTTCAACAGTTTGACTGTAATCTGTAGGTCAACATTTTTCATCAAATTTGGGAAATATTCTGTCCATTATTTCTTTAAAATATAATTTTTCAAATTTTTAAAAATTTCATTCTCAGTCTCTTTTTCTGCAACCTCACTTATGTTTGTTAGACAGCTTAATACTGTCTATAAGATCCTTGAGACTCTGATCATCTTTCTTCAACCATTTTTTTTCCCTCTGTGTTCTTCAAAGTGGGTCATTTCTATTGATTCTTGGATCTTTCATCTCCTTTTTTCTAGTTTTTATTATAATTATAATTTTTAGCTCTATATTTTTCATCTGGTTCTTTTCTAGATGCTCTCTCTTTCTCTCTGCTATTACTGCCTATCTCTTCACTCATTGAGACCATGTTTTCCTTTATATCCATCAACATTTTATTATATTTTATTTTATTTTATATTTTCAGTGTTCCAAGACTCATTGTTTATACAACACACCCAGTGCTCCATGCAATACATGCCCTCCTTAATACCCACCACCAGGTTCATCCAACCCCTAACCCCCTTCCCTTCCAAAACCTTCAGTTTGTTTCTCAGAGTCCAAAGTCTCTCATCGTTCATCTCCCCATCCAATTTCCCCCAATTCACTTTTCCTTTCCTTCTCCTAATGTCCTCCATGTTATTCCTTATGCTCCACAAGTAAGTGAAACCATATGATAATTGACTTTCTCTGCTTGACTTATTTCACTCAGCATAATCTCCTCCAGTCCCGTCCATGTTGATACAAAAGATGGGTATTCATCCTTTCTGATGGAGGCATAATATTCCATTTTATATATGGACCGTATCTTCTTTATCCATACGTCTGTTGAAGGGCATTTTGGCTCCTTCCATAGTTTGGTGATTGTGGCCATTGCTGCTATGAACATTGGGGTAATTAAGGCCACATCAAAAAATGGGCAGAAGACATCAACATATTTATAATAGCTGATTTAAATGAAGTTTTTGTCTGCCCAAATCCAACATCTGGGCCATCTTTTGGTGAATTTTAAGTGATTGATTTTTTTTCCCCTTAACTGTGGGTCACACTTTCTATCTTTTTTGTATTTGGCAGTTTGAATTATATCCTATATATTATGGATGATGCATTTAGAGAAGTGGATTTTATTATCATTCTCTGAAGGTTGTTGATTTTTTTTGTTCTCAGCAACTTAATTACTTGGTAGTCACCCTGAACTAAGATAGGTTTGGATATATGCTTTGTGAGGGCATATCCCTGGAAAGTCCCATGTGTTTTCCAAGTCCCTCTAAATTGGTAAGACTCAATTGTCTTTCCTCCCTATGTATTTGGTCTTTCCTCCCTATGTATTTTGTCATAGCTTGGTTTTAAGCTTTGTTAGAGGTTCATAATAAACATTTGTCTAGGTTGTAAACCTTTTGGTGTCTCAGCTAAAGTCCAGGACATTAACATACCTCTTCGTTCTTTGCCAGAACTCCTAATTTCTCCCAGCATTTTCCAATTTGCAGTACTTCCATATTTCTATTCTGCTTTCAATTTTCTAGTGTCCACTCTTCGATAAGTCTTGCAGTGGAAAAGAAAACAAACAATAGAGAAAATCTACAAGCTAAAAGTTGATGCTTTGAAAATATATGTAAAATTTGTAAGCCTTTTCAAGATGATCAACCTATTATAGAAAGAGAAAAAAATTCCAGTATCAGGAATAAAAAAGAATCTATGTCACCAGAGAGTCTAACAATATTTTTTAAAGTAATTAAGGGATATTATGAACAATCTCTTAGAAGTACATTTGACACCCTAAATGATATGAAGTCCTTGGAATTTACAGTATACCAAAATTGTTAGCCAAAAAATTAGGAAGTCTGAATAGCCTTATACCTGTTGAGGGAATTTAATTTTTAATTAAGAAATTTCCTACAAATAAAACTAGACTTGTGAATTTTACCCAACATCTAAAGAAGAAATAATATCAATCTTACACAGATTCTTTCAGAGGCTAGTGTAGGGTTTCTCAGCCTTGGCACTATTGACATTTCAAATCACACAATAATATTTTGTTGGGGAGTTCTGTGTATTACAGGTTGTTTAACAGCATCCCTGTCTTCACCCATTAGTTGCCAATAGCATTCCACCCCAACTTTGTGACAATCAAAAACCTCTGCAGATATTGCTAAATATCCTCTGTGTAACAAAATGTCCTCTAGAGAACTATTGGACTAGAGGAACAAAGAACTTACCCAACTCCTTTTGTGAGACCTAAACCAGGTAAAAGCATTAGAAGAAAAGAAAATGGCAAAGTGATCTCCCTCATGAACATAAATGCAAAACAAAAAAGTTTCTTAACAAAATATTAGCAAATTAAGTCCAGAAATATATGAAAAGGATAATCCTGTTTAATCAAGTACAATTTATAACAGGAAAGCAAAGTTGTTTTAACATTTGAAAATCAATGTGATCTGCCATATTAACATAATAAAAGAAATCCAGTGTCTCAAATAGATGCAGAAAAAGCATTTAACATAGCTCTTCCATTGCTCATACATTATAAGGAGAAAAAAATGGCCTGTCATTGAACTAGAAAGCTGATAGAGGATATGGACAAAGATCATCTCTTTAGTGATGAACACTTTTAGGAATAAGGAAAGAATGTCCATACTTAGTACTTATATTTACATTGTACTGGAGGTCCTAGCTAGTATGATCAGGCATAAAAAAATATTAGAAAGAAAAAAGTAAAACTGTCTTTATTCTCAAATAACATGACTGTACACGTGGAAATATCCTAAAGAACCTACAGAAACAAGTACTAGAATTATTAAGTGGATTTAACATACTCACAGGATTCGAGTTAAAGTTCAACATACAAAAATCAATTTTATTTCTATATAATGCAATTAGCTGTCATATAGCAATAGATAGAAAACAACAATTAGAATAGAAAATTTACAGCAACATAAGAAGTCATCAAATACCTGGAAATAACAAGAAATGTACAAAACCTCTACATTGATCACTATAAAATACTGCTGAGATAAATTCAAGAAAACTTAATAAATGGACAGAAAGATATACCATGTTCTTAAATTGGAAAACTCAATATTGTGAAGATACAAATTTTTTTCTGAATTGAAGATTAGATTCAATGCAATTTTAGTCAAAATACCAGCTACTATTATAGAAATTGGCAAACATTCTAAAATTTGTATGGAAATATGAAGGGCCTAGAATAGCAAAAACAGTCTTTGCTATTTTAGAAGAGTGAATTGAAAAACTTGTGAACCTAAGTTTTGGTATGTTAACTAAAGATATATAATCAAGACAGGTTGTTATTCACATTAACATAGATAAACAGGTCAGTGGAACAGAATAGAGTCTAGAAATAGACCCAAACAGTCATATGTTCAATTGCTTTTTGACAAAGGTATCAAGCAAGTCTATGGAAAAAGTATCAAGCAAGTCTTCCAAAAAAATAATACTGGATATACTAGATATAGATATGGGGAAAAAATGAACCTTGAGTCCTACTTCACATCATACCCCAAAACTAATGAAGCCTGAGCCACAGAAGAGGGCAACTTGGCACAGAATATGAGAGCTTGTGTGGGGTGGGGAGGACTTTCCTCCTGGGGACCCTATTGGTGTTGGAGTTTGAACCTTGACCAGTATACTGCACCCTCCCAATAAAATCCTAACCCAGGATCAAGCTCACGGGCTGCTTTCTCTAGTTTTACATCTGTAACACCTGAGTCTTGACACAAATTTATGATTTCTAATCATTAGACTTTAAACATTACGGGATAGTTTTTTCCCTGTTCTTGGTCATTTTTATCTTGAATTCCCTCAATACAAATTCCAGATCTTCACTTCTCTCAATACCCATTTCTTTCACTCACGAGAATGAATTTACCTTCTGCTTCACTGAGAACACTGAAAGTGAAGTATGTACTTGCTCAACTCTGTCTCAACCCAGCACTGTTAAGTCAGCCAGCCAAGTACCAAAACACTATAGAATTATTGATCCAAATGCTTTCTTGAAATATCTTCCCAAATGTTTTATAAGTAACTCAGCCTACATTTAATTTCTCCCACATTCCCAATCTTTCCTCTCTGTATTGCTTATGCCCCCATAATTCTGCCAGTCATTCTCACTACCTTTTCCCTTCATTTTTCACATTCGAACACTCATCAAGTCCTACTGTTTTTAAATCCTAAATATGGTTTTGGAACCATCTCTCTTGTTTTCATATGACCGCTTCTCCATCCCAACCCTCTATCATAGTATTTTTTATTGATTCTTCTATTGAATATTTGCATCCAGTTTTCCCCTGTTACAAATAATCCTGCAATAACTGTCCTTGAACAAATATCCTCATGTTGTTGTTAATGTAATTCCATATGATAACTTCTTAAAAGCAGAATTATTAAGAGGTAGGTACATAAAATGCTATACCAATTTGCAGTTCCTCCGATAATGTATTACAGTGCTCTTGTCCCTGCACCCTCACTGACACTGAGTATTATACTCCTCCCTGAAGGGAGGAGTTAGCGGTTTTAGGTTTAGGTCTTGATTTTTAATGGAAAGTCTGATCGTGTTTGTAATCCTAGGAAAGAATCCAGTTGAGAGGAGGAGTTTATAAATTATAAGAAAAGGAGATAACTGATAGACTCTAGTCACAGAGGGTATAGGTCAGTGATATCAAGAATACGAATAAAAGGTGTGATTTTCTTCTGAGACACTAACAGAGGGATAGTAGATAGGTAAAGATGGAAATAAATGCAAAGGAAATAAGAAAATTTTTGTAGTCATCTTTATTTTAAAGAAATTAGAAGCCAGGTCCCCTGTTGAGATAGAGGATCCGGTTTATTTGAGAGAGCACAAGCACTCTCTCTTTTAAATACATAAAGTCTTTAAAAAAAGGAAAAGAACAAGCAGAGATGGGGGCACCTGGGTAGCTCAGTCAATTAAGTGTCTGACTCTTGATATGTACTCAGGTTGTGATCTCAGGGTTGTGGGATCGATGGAGCCCCACTGCAGGATCCACACTTGGTGGGGAGTCTGCTTGGGATTCTTTCTTTCCCTAACGGTTCTCCCTCCTTCTGCCCCTCCCCAGCCCCCCCAACTCATGCATGCTGTCTCGAAAGAAAGAGAGAAAGAAGGAAAGAAAGAGAGGTAGAGGAAGGAAGAAAAGAAAAAAAAGAAAAGGTAGAGATGTAGTCCTTGGATTTGCCTACATCTGGAGCTTCTAGGTTAAAGTAAAATTATCTTATATTCACAGTGAGGTAGTTTTATTCTCTTCCTTTTCCTTTCCCATGAATAGAAGTTATATGAGCTAAGATATACATCCACTGGTTAGTCCACATGGGAAAGTGATCCCTGAGTTCTGGTATTAAAAAAAAATTTTTTTAAGAGTATAAATTTAATATATTGCATTATGCCCATATAAAGCCATACCACGAATAGTTACTGTTTCTTTATATCATTCCAAACATAAAGCCATTTAGTGTCTTGATTTTTATTAGTAAATTATGATATGAGCAAACATTATTAAAAATTCTGATCAACGTAAACTAGAAGCCAAATGACTTGGATGGGTTTACATGATTTGAATCCTGGTCAAGAGCCCTGAGATTAGCAATGGATCCAGTAATACTCTGTCAACTTATTCAACTTATATACTTATATTCTTATAAGTATGGAGTTCAAATACCTTAATATTTAGACTTTACTTTTTGATTAAATGTCTTCTCTTTTTTTTTTTTTTTTTTTCACTTTAACTCTTACATTGTTTTTGGGCATGGGGAGGACAAGACCAAAGTGTCATGAGTCTGTGGTGAATTTAAATGTAAAGGAAGAGGCTGGTAGAATAGTAAGAAATACACATCATTGGGACACTTCTCCCTAAAAATAAAATGTTACAAGAGGAAATGTGTTAATGGTGGGAACACAGTTTATTAGCAAGAAAAACATATGCACACGTGTTTATTTTCATTAAAATTCCTTTTACTCCATACTTGCCTTGTTGACTTTGTAATGAACTTATGTGAGGGCAGAGACCAGCTATTCCACATGAACCATTGTACTGCTCTGCACATACTCTGAGCACATAATAAATACTGTAACAATTGAACATGAGAAAAACAAATGCATTTTGAAGCAAATTGGTGATATTTTAATCCCTACTGTTCAATTTTAGTACTTGGAAACATTTTAGTTATACAAGTCTTGTTTTAGCGTACTTTTTATTTCTACAGATATTCTGGTTCTTAGTCATACTCTTTGGCTTTATTAGCAGTTTTATGGGTCTGAGTCTCATTTCTCCAACTCCAAATATAAGCTTTTTGAGGATAAAGACCATTTCTTCTCTAAAATTATTGTGGCAAGATACAAAATAGACCCTCGGTAAATTATTCAAATTATACTTCAATAAAAAATAAGAAAAAGAAGTTCTTGCTGCCATGAATTGCATTTCAACTCATGCTGAATTTATATGCCTTTATATGATCATGTGCCCCCCCATCTGTGCTCTCTACAGCTCATTCATGTTTATTCTTTTCAGTTTATTGAAGTCAAAATGTGATGGCTGGCTGTTGGGAGCATCATCGTCCATCAAAAAATACCAAGAGTCCCCTAACAGCGGTGAGAATAGAAGAGAGAAGAAGACAGTTGGGTTTCAATCACATACAGAAGATGATACCCTATGGACATGTCAAAAGAAAGATACATATCGACCCCAAAGAGGTAAGTTTAGCATCTATATGTAGCAAAAGGAGAAGCTGTTCTGGGGCCAGTTCTTGCTGGTGGGTGCTAGCCACAAACTCCAGATGATTTTTATCACCCTGAACAAGAGTTAAGTCTATTACCAATTGAAATGTGTCTGCAAGGCCACAGGTGGCACATCTGCTACATCACTGAATCACATCAGCCTTTCTCTTAGAATACTCTTAAAAGCAACTGTCCGATTTGTCCCTCTTTGCAAGCAGCAAACTGTAAGGCTGATTTAACAGTAAATATGGTTATAGGCATAAAATAATGTTCAAAGTGAGTAAAGAGGACCGGAAATTGAATGTAAATTTCTGCTGGGAGCGTAAATTCTAACAACTATAGTTAATCCTCGATTAACTAGAAATATGGGAAGGGTGAAGGAGAGGTCATAGACAATTCTACATTGTGGCTGAAACGAAACTTCTTCAGTCTGAAACATGTATTGCCTAGCAGTCTTTTAAGTGCCAGTAATTCTTCCTACTTTAGATGTCGCAGATTTTGTTTTTAAGATTTTGTTTTTAAGTAAACTCTATACCTAACATGGGGCTCGAACTCACCACCTCAAGATCGAGTCACACACTCCACCAGTTGAGCCAGCTAGACACCCAGATGTCACAGATATTTTAAAAGAAATCAATTATAAAATAACTGAAATGTTGAGCGAAGTGGTCAAAATTTAATTGTGTTTACTCATTGTATCTGGAATGGCTTATGGCTTCATCTCTCCTGAACTTACCAAGAGAAGCACTTCCCAGCAGAAGCAGCCAGTCCAAGCTTCCTTGTGCAGAGATGTACAGGAAAGAGAGGGCCACAACAAGTCTGGGAGCCCCCTCTGCTCACACCTTTTCCCCAAATATCTCTCTTACCTGCTCACAACCATTAACCCTGGCTTCCTTCTTTTTTTTTTTTTTTTAATTTATATTTTAGGTAATTAATGCGCAGTGCAGTACGATTCATCAGCTCCATACGACATCTGGCGCTCATCACAAGTGCCGTCCTTTCATCTCCATCAACCATCCAGCCCATCCCTCTGCCCACCTCCCCCAGTCAACCCCATTTGTTCTCTCTCCTTAGGAGTCACTTATAGCTTGTTTACTCTCTTCTTCACCCCCCATATGTTTGTCTGTTTTCTTTCTTAAATTCCACACATGAGTGAAATCATGTGGTATTTATCTTACTCTGACTGACTTACTTCACTTTGCATAACACCCTCTAGTTCCATCCACATATCTGCCTCTTTTTTTTACTGGACTGGCACCTGCCCCACTCTGGTACTAAGCAACCAACTTTCCATAATCTCTCTGGCCACTCTTACATTCATTTGTTTGAAAAATGGGCAGCAGTTTAATAGAAGACCTTGTATACCACACTCTCATCACCCACCGCCTTTGTCATGATTTTTAGTTTTAACTATGATTAATCTAGAAGGTGTTTAATCTTCTTCCAGATAACTGAGAGATGATAATTAGTCCAAGATTCAGAAAGGGAACTATCCACATCTTGAAAAGCAAGTACATTTTTTTTGACATAAGGCAGAAGTTCTGCAGACCTCCATTGTATTAGAACAACTTTTGTCTTTGTAGATTCTGCTAGCAGAAACAAAAATGAGATTGAAGAGACTTCATCTCTGAGATAGAATCTTCTTTATTTTCTCTGTGAGTCCTTGAGTGATGGGAAACTCGTATTCTCTTCTTAGTCATTGCACTTTGGAGAATAGAGAACCAATCAAAACTGGTGTATGTGGTGGTTACCCTGCAAGTCTTAACATAGTTTTCTGTTAACTTGTCAACAAATTTGTGTTGTGTGCCAGCACGAAAATAAAATGGCAAAATGAGAAAAATGGAGTGTAATAGCAAAGGGACAAATGACTTGTGTTATTGGTTAAGACCACAGCCGCATTAGAAGGCTGCAGTTGAAAAGGCACTTTGAGAAAGGTACCATCAGGCCAGCCCTTACAGTGGTGGAGGTTAATCTCTCCCGGGCCCAGCTACGGAAGCTATAAGCCTGGAAAGGGCTCGTGTCCAAAAAAAATCAATTTCTAATTTGAAACAAAATCATTTTTGACTAACAGGGGTTCAGAACCCATTACTTTTTGCTGTATAGTCTGCTGACATTTCAGCACTTTCTGTTGTGCACAATGAATCCTAATAGTCATTTTATAATGTTGCTATACCAATCAATTTAACCAAGACAAAGCTGTTACAATTCTGCAAAGTTTTCAGGAACAGTTTTCACTCACGGTTTTATTTTTTTGTTAGCTTTTTTCCTTTTGTGTGTGTGTGTGTGTATGTGGGGGAAGGGGGAAGTTTGTTTTGTTGCAGTGGAAAAAAAAAATAAACTTTCTCATTGTTTTAAGAGAGTTTTGTTTTAAGGTATTCACAGGAATTAACTTTTTTTTTCTACTTATAAGATTATCATGTAAGGAGTGTCTGAGTGGCTCAGTCAGTTAAGTGTCCAACTCTCCAAGACAGCTCAGGTCATGATTTCAGGGTCATGAGATCAAGCCCCGAGTCAAGCCCTGCACTGAGCATGGAGCCTGCTTAAGATTCTCTCTCTGCTTCTCCCTCTCTCCTGTGCCCCTCCCTGCCCCATTCATGCACATGCACTCCATCTCTCTCTCTCTTAAAAAAAAAAAAAAAAAAAAAGAGGATCATCATGTATTTTTCTCTTATTTTATTCTGATATGGAGCCATTGCCAAATTACAGTATGGGTGATCACTGAGGAGCTGTAGCTGCCCGTCTGAGTCCTTCTGCTCATGAGAGCCGGTACGCGCAGATCACACAACAGGGCAGTTAAGGCAGAGGCCTTTCCAGTGGCACACAGCCAGATGGGAGACGGGCTTTACAGGTGTGCTGCAAGGGGTTTGGACACCCTGTGTAACATAAGACCGGTAACCTAGCACTAATTGGGGAGGGTATGTGCTGTGGTGAGTGCTGTGAATTGTGTAAGACTGATGATACACAGACCCATACTCCCGAAGCAGATAATACATTATGTATTATTAATAATTATTATTTAAATAATTATTAATTAAAAAAAGAAAGAAAGAAACAACCTTGAGATCACAACAACATGTACAGTTTTGTGAGAATCATACTTAAAATATAATTTGTTTTTCAATCATCAGTGCTTGGTATATTCTATTTTATATGCCTTTATTGAGCTATGTGGAAACCAGGAGACGTTACTTAGGAAAATCTAAACTTGAGTCAAGAACTTTTAAGCCAAAGACACAAATCTGGAAACACAGCACTGTTCATTCCTTTTTTCCTCCCTACTCAGTGGTGGTTGTTTTTTTGTTTTTATTTCCCTCTCCCAGCTTGCCTCCAACTGCCCTTTTCTTATCAATCACCGATTCCCTTTCATAAGAGCCCTCCAAGCTGAGGGCATTTTTTTTCTCTGTGATGCTGACAGGCTAGCAGAGGCTGTGAGGCCACTGAGCAGACATGTTCCAGAATCGAAATGTTAGACCTCAGGGCTTGGCATTGCCCATTTCTAAGTGAGGCTGCAAAGCCATCCCAAAGGCCTCTGCTACAGTTAGAGCTATGCCTGTTTGTTCCTTCTCCATGGATCCCTGAGTCTTCTTAAAACTTCAAGAGAGGCTAAACCTAAAGTAATTTGGATTTAACTGATGGCATTGACCATGCCCCCCATTTTGTCTTTGGCCTTTTTTCGGCTATATGATATACAGCAGCGATCACTGGTTGACGGCCCCTGAGGGGCTCCGAAACACATTTTCTTTTACTAGAAGAGGATTATTAGACTCATCTGAAATGAGAAATAATCTTGAAACTCCTAGTTGTTCCTCTAAATAAGCCTGTGCTTGCAATGATACGAATGTTCTTTGTGGATGATGGATTGTGAATGATGGATTAATATAGGTGACGATGTTAAAGAAATAAACAAGTTGGAGTATCCAAAGTTTAGAAGGCAGTTCCACTTTGCCTCTAAAGAACGCTTATTTGTTTCTTTTGTTATTAATATCATAATCATTGTTGTATGTTTAATCATTAGAAAATGTACCACAAGATATTACTTCTGATTCTGAGAACTCTGAGCTAAAAGATTTATTTTAAAGTTGATGACTTTATCAACAGAACACAGAAGAAAGGAATAGTATAGTGCTATGCATAAAGCTAGACATGTAGATTAAATTGTCCTGCTCAGTCCCCCCCCCTTTTTTTTTAAGATTTTATTTATTTATTTGACAGAGAGAGATCACAAATAGGCGGAGAGGCAGGAAGAGAGAGGGGGGAAGCAGGCTCCCCACCCAGCAGAGAGCCTGATGCGGGGCTCATCCCAGGACCCCGGGACCATGACCTGAGCTGAAGGCAGAGGATCAACCCATTGAGCCACCCAGGTGCCCCTGCTCAGTCCCTTTTAAAAAGGAATTCAAGGGACGCCTGGGTGGCTCAGTCAGTTAAGCCACTGCCTTCAGCTCAGGTCCTGAGCCCAGGGTGCTGGGATCAAGTCCTGCATCAGGCTCCTTGTTCAGCAGGGGGCCTGCTTCTCTCTCTGCCTCTGCCAGCAGCTCTGCCTGCTTGTGCGTGCACGCTTGCGTTCTCTCTCTCTCTCTCTCTGACAAATAAATAAATAAAATCTTTTTTTAAAAAAAAGGAATTCAAATGCAAGAGACCAGCATTAAGAGTAGAAGTTGCTGTATATGAAATATTTTCCCTTAAACCAGAACCTCTACATTTCCCAATCTCTATAATAGAAGTATCTCAAATACTTTATAATTCACTAATTTTTTATATTTTGTATCTTCTCCCACTAGAATATGAAAACTCTGTGGTTTACTGTTGCATCCCATAACAACATTGCTTAACATGTAGTAGGTACTCATTATATATTTCTTTTTTTTTTTTAAAGATTTTATTTATTTATTTGACAGAGAGAGATCACAAGTAGGCAGAGAGGCAAGCAGAGAGAGTGAGAGGGAAGCAGGCTCCCTGCCGAGCAGAGAGCCCGATGCGGGACTCGATCCCAGGACCCTGAGATCATGACCTGAGCCGAAGGCAGTGGCCTAAACCACTGAGCCACCCAGGCGCCCTCATTATATATTTCTTGAATGAATTGGTATAACATAATAGATAAACAGACAGATTTCTCTTTCTGTGACTTTGCACCATTTCCCAGCCATAAAGATCTGATCAGTTAGACCTTTGGACCTCAGTACCTACATTAATTAAGAAGTGTACATGCTTGTCCCTTCAGAGTCTTTATGCTGATTGATTACAGTGTCAAAAAGCTCAGTAGAGTGCGGTCTTGAAAACAGCACAGCCTTGAGAATCAAGAAAACTGTACGGTTTTTAAATTTTTATTTTATTCTGATTGAGATTTAATTTACATACAGTAAAACTGCATAGGTCTCAAATGTACAGTTTGATAAACTTTGACAGTTGTATACACCCATACAATTAAGATCGAGTACTTTTCTGTTGTTCATGAAAGCTCACTCATGTTCCTCTCTAGTCATTCCCGCCCAAGGCCTCTCTCCTGTGTTTGCACATGGCTGCCTTCTGTATCCTCACATGGCCTTTTCTCTATGAGAATACATCCCTGGTGTGTCTCTCTCCCTGCCCCCCCTTTTTTTTTTAAGATTTTATTTATTTGAGAGAAAGAGCATGAGCTGGATAGAGGAGAAAGAGAGAATCTAAAGCAGACTCTGCACTGAGCTCCAAGCCCAATGTGGAGCTCAATCCCACAACCCAGACATCCTGACCAAAGCCGAAAACCAAGAGTCCACTGCTTAAGGGACTGAGCCACCTAGGCACCCCCTGTCTCTCTCTCCTTTAGAGACAAAGGATCAGATTAAAAGCCATCTGTATGACCTCATTTAGCCTTGATTACATCTTTAAATGTCCTGTCTCCAAATACAGTCACATTCTGAGGTACAGTGAAAGTTAGGACTTCAACATATGAATTTGGGCAGGGTCGGGGAGCACAATTCAGTCCATAACAACTACTTTTTTCCCAGTCTTTTTGCTTTTTATATCTTTTTCTTATCTCATTATGCTGCCTAGAACTTTTATTACAATGTAGAATAAAATGGTAAAAGTGAACTTCCATAAGGAAGCCTTGATCTCATAGGGAAACAGTTCCCACCATTTAGTATGATTTTAGCTGTAAGTTTTTTGTAAGTGCTCTTTATCAGGTTAAGAAAGTTCCCTCCTCGTTTGCTGAGCGTCTTTATCATAATGAGTGTTGAATTTCATCAGGTCTTTTTTGTGTACCTATTGAGATGACCATGCATTTTCTTTTTTTTATTCTGTTAATTTGATGAATTACACTGATTGGGAGATATTGGTGTATAGTATCTCTTTGGTAATGACCTTGTCAGGGTTTGGTAACAGAGTTATGCTGTGTCATAAATAAGTCAGGATGTCAGCAAAAATGGCAGAGTAGGGACTTCCAGAAGCGCTCCCCCTACCACCTTCAACTCCCAGAAATACTGAAAATACTGGCAAAACTGCCAGAATCAGCCTTATCAGAACTCTGAAAGATAGTGAAAGATTAATAAAAATGAAGCAAATGCTTAGCCAGCAAAAAGGCCACTGAAACATAGAAGGAGAACTTTGTGGAATTTTAAGTTGGGCTTGTCCCATCCCCAACCCTTTCATGGCAGCATTCTTTTTTTTTTTTTTTTTTTTTAAAGATTTTATTTATTTATTTGACAGACAGAGACCCCAAATAGGCAGAGAGAGAGGCAGAGAGAGAGAGGCAGAGAGAGAGAGGAAGGGAAGCAGGCTCTCTGCCGAGCAGAGAGCCCAATGTGGAGCTCGATCCCAGGACCCTGGGATCACGACCCGAGCCGAAGTCAGAGGCTTTAACCCACTGAGCCACCCAGGCGCCCCTCATGGAAGCATTCTTGAAGACGGCATCCTGAGTTCCAAGTATGAGCATCTGGTCCCAGAGAAAGCAGAACAGATCTTGTTCTCAAGGAATTGTGTTTGTCTCTTTTCACCTGTCTATTCCCTAAATGATTCACACAGGGTTTTTCCTAAGCCTGACCTCTCTCAGGACAGAGAAGCAACTACACGTAGGACATTGCTTGTAAACATTAAAAACCAAATGAACACACCACTGCTGCCTGATGTAAAAAAGTAATAGTTGAGCCAAACAGTAGACACATCAAAAGCCGACAAATTAGGCAACCATAGATGAAATGGACGAATTCCTAAAAAACACACTAACTACCAAAACTGACTCAAGAAAGATAGGAAATCTGAATAGACCCAAACAAGTGAAGTGATTAAGTCATCAATCAAAAACCCCTCAAAAAAGACAAGCCCAGTACTTGAAGCAGATGGCTTCACTGGTGAATTCTACCAAATATTTAAAGAATTAACCTGAATCCTTCTGGAACTCTTCCCCAAAAACACTTCTTCACTTATTCCAGGCCTCACTCTGATGCCAAAGCCAGACAAAGACATTATAAGAAAAGAAAACTGCACATCAATATCACTTGTGAATATAGATGAAAATGTCCTCAATAAAGTACTAATAAAACTGGATGCAGCAGCGTATTAACAGAATAACATACCAAGTGGGATTTAGCTCAAGAATGCAAAGGTAGTTCAACACACAAAAACCAACTGGTGCAAAAATCACACATCAGTAGAATGAAGGGGAAGCACGTCTGGCTGGCAGTCCACAGAGCATGCAACTCTTGATCTCAGGGTCATAAGTTCAAGCCC
Organism: Meles meles; assembly: GCF_922984935.1. Lineage (NCBI taxonomy): Eukaryota > Metazoa > Chordata > Mammalia > Carnivora > Mustelidae > Meles > Meles meles. The sequence goes on from NC_060077.1 coordinate 60,330,358, forward strand.
TGCATTAGATTCCATTGCTGGGCATGGAGCCTACTTAAAATTGAAAAAGAAAAGAAAAAATTATGATAATTGAGAGAAGCAAGACACAGAAGGCCATATGTTGCATGATTTTACTGATATGAAATATCAAAAACAGGCAAAGCAGATTTATGGTCCCCAGGGACTTAGGAGAAGAAAATGGAGAATGACTGCTTCATTGTTACAGGGTTTTTGTCTGAAGTGATTAAAACGTCCGGAGCTAGGTCGTGTGATGGTTGCACAACATTGTGAATGGACCTAATACCAACATACTATACACATTAAAATGGTTAAAATGGCAAAGTGTATTTTACCACAATTTAAGAAAAATAAATGAGTATTTTCTCTCTCCTCTGTATTCTGAAAGAGGTTGTGTAAGCTTGGTATTGTTTCTTCCTTACATGTTTTATGGAATCCACCACTGAAACATCTGGCTTGGAGTTGTTGCTTTTGTTGTTAGCATTGATGGTGATGGTATGTGTGTGTATGGGTTTTCTTACTTTGGATTTTATTTTTCTTTAACAGATATTGGACTACTCAGATTTGTCATTTCTTTTTGTGTTCAATTTTGCTAAATTTTGCTTTTCATAGGATTTGCTCATTTCATCTAAGTTGTTGATTTTATTGGCTTAAAATTGTTCACAACATACCTTTTCTTTAATGCACTTAACATCTGTAGTGATATACCTCTTTCGTTCCTCATATTGGTAATTTTTAATTTTCTCTCTTGATCAGCTTTGCTAGGGGGTAATCAATTTTACTGGCTTTTTAAAGGAAAAAAAAAACCTTTGTTTTTAGTTGATTTTTGTCTATTATGTGCTTGTTTTCTATTCCATTGATTCTTGTTCGTATTTTTATTATTTACTTTATACTAATTTGGGTTTAATTAGCTCTTTTTTCCCTTGCTTCTTAAATTGAAAACTGAGATCAATGATTTTAAATCTTTCTTCTTTTCTTATATAAGTATGTAAAACTATAAATTTCTCTCTAAGCATTGTTTTAAGCTGCCTCCCACAAATTATGATAAGTTGCATTTTCATTATCATTCTTGTGTTAGCAAGACTAAAGCACCAGGAATGCTTGTCTGCTGATCAGAGTGTAAATTTATACAACCACTTTGGAAAACAGTTTTGCATTATTTATTGAAGATAAAGAACAAATACCCCATATCCAAGAGATTCCATTTCTAAATGTATATACTAGAGAGAATCTCATACACACAATAATTAACTTACAAATATGTTCATAGCAGCTATATTTAGTTGGCTAGGCTAAAATACGGTAACAAATAGAAAAAATATCAACAGCTTAAGAAACGAAAAGTTTCTTCCAAGATCACCTTGAGTATAGAGGTTAGCAAACTTTGTTCATGGCCAAATCTTGTCCACTGCTTATTTTTGTAAATAAAGCTTTATTAGAATACAGCGATTTCCATTTTTTATGTATTGTCTGTGGATGCTTTCATACTACAATAACAGAATTGAATAGTCATAACAGAAGCTCAGTGGCCCACAAAGCTAGTATATTTATTAAGTGGCCCTGCGACAACAGGTCAGCAAGAAGTAGGAAGGTATAGAGTACACATGGAAGGTTTTTATAGGATAGGCCTTGAAACGGCACATAAAGCATCTCCTAGTTTTCCAGCCACTGAGCATATAACATCTACTTGTTTTCCAGCGGCTGATGTGGGGCTCGATCCCACAACCCTGAGATCATTAGCTGAGCTGAAACCAAGAGTCAGACACTAAACCAACTGAGCCACCCAGGCGCCATGTGCACTTCTATTTTTAAAATGCATATGTTGTGTGTGTGTGTGTGTGTGTGTGTGTGTGTGTAAACAGGTATGTAGTTTTATGAATATGCATAACTGTATGTAATTGTTGGTATACTTAATATGAAATCAAATTTTGTAGAAGAAATGAGTATAATTAAAAGATGATATGTAACTTCCCAGAAACTTAATAAGGAATAGCACTTAAAAGGAATAAGCTTGTCCTATGTCTTAGACCAATCATTCTCAACTTTTGGGGGGTCTCATGCCTTTTTAGAATGTGATGAAAGCTATGGCCCCTTTCCTTAAAGAGTAATGGGCACACATACACACATCATTGTGCCTGCAATTATGAGGGAGTCACACATTCATGAAGTATATCCATGGATTCCATAGGAGTCCCTGGGCCCTCTGTTACAATTCCTTCTTTAAGTTGTCCTCATCAAATGTCAGTTATTCCAACTAAACTTCTGATAGAAGGATCAAAACAGAATAAATAAGACTAATGTTCAAGTCTTCTATAATAGTGATTGCAGAGATAATTATATTCTTTCACCAGGCATATCTTCTTCCCTCACCTTACCCACAAGTCCCTCTCAGTTGTTTCTACTCCTGTTTACACATTTTAATTTCTCCTCACTGCACCCAGGACTCTACCTAGACAGTTGTAATAGTAATGAGCTGCTTTACCTGCCTCGGTTCTCTCTGTCCCACTCTATTCCAAGGTCTGCCACAGAAGTAATCTCTCCAAAGACCATCTTGGTTTTTTAAATTGTGTTTGTTGCTGCTCTGTTTTATTTTTGAGGCCAACTAGCACAGTGTTTAAGATGAGTTTGCAATACAAAGTCAAAACCCAGCCTCGTTCTTACTAGCTGTGTGATACTGGACATGCTGCTTGACCTTTCAGTTTCTACTTCCTTATCTATAAAATGAGGGCAATAATATAATTTAAGGACTGTTGGAAGGAATAATGAGATAATGCATGTAAAGTGATTTAAAGTGATTAGCAAGGTACAAGGACGTAATGATGCTCAATAAATATTTCCTGAATATATTAAATATTTAGCCTCAGGGTTTTTAATTGAATACTTTTGCTAATTCCATGCTCCTTATTCCTTCCTATCAAAATACCACCTCCTGCATCAAATCTTCTTTAATCCTACAGCCATACATGATCTCTCTCACTTCTTAATTTCTCAGACTTGTTGTGCCGTTTATTACGGGGGAATAGCCTAAAAGTAGAACTCTCGGATCAGATTATCTGGACATGAATATTGTCTCCATCACTTAACTAGCTCTGTGACCTTGGGCAGGTCATGTAAGTCCCCTATAGCTTATTTTACCTATCTGTAAATTAGATGTAAAAATAGTATCTATTGCAAAGGAGTTTTATGAGAATAAATATAACTAATTTCTAGAAATAGCAAAACTAGAGAGAGAGAACTAGAGGAAGGATAGGAACAAAACAGGAACTTTGGGGAGTGAGGAAATATTCTAAAATCAGATTGTAAAAAGAAATGTCAATCCCATGAAAATTTTTTAAAATTATTAATTTGAGAGGGAGAGCATGCACATGGAGCAGGAGCAGAGGGAGGGATGAGGGAAAGGATCTCAAGCAGACTGGGTTGTGGTCATGCTTTCATAAGTTATATGAATTTACTACTGTTTATCAAGCTGGTAAGTGTAAGATGATTAAATTTTATGGTATTCAAATTATAATGAAGCTGTTTTAAAAAAAAAGATAAATGGTATATGGCAGAGGCCTAGAACAGTACCAGGCACCTACTAAGCATACCATATCTGTTAGCCATTGTCACCTTATACTGCCTTGGCTGATTTGTGATTCTTTACCAGGTTGTTCAGAGTATCTCATGTTCTTACTCTCCCGTCTTCTTTACCATCCCCTAAACTAATTCTGAGCTTAATCCTGACACCAGCCCTTGCCGATCATTAGGTACTTGGTAAATATTTACTGATTGGTGCACTGCATGTACTGATGGAGTTTGTGTCTAGTATGAAAATATACTGGTTTGGGTTCAGGGTCCCACGGGTTTGTGTATACAAAGAAGACTGAATTGTGCATTTAGGTGGCTAGTCTTTTACATCTATACATAATAGAGAACAGCCAGTATTGAGTATAGCTTTTGAATACCAAGGATTATGGTCACTGTTTTGATGCTAATCTCTGCACATAGAAGACTCTTGCTTTCTCTGGGCCTGATTTTTCTCTGGTAACGCTGAGAAAGGGTACCATTCCCAGAATATAGAATGCTATATTCTTGGCATTTGAGGGTCTGGTATTTGCAACACATCAAAGCTGTCTTCATGTTACTTTCCTCGAAGAAAGAGTAAATCTTCCCAAATAATTTCTTTAAGCAGCCTGGGCTGTAGTTTTCCAGGAACCAGAAGAAAATTATGGGTGAGATTCTTACAGTCTTGTAAGAAAAAGACAGGGATGTTTTGTATTGTTTGGGAAATAATATTGGGAAGGAAGAGGAGAAGGAGAAAATTATTGTTATTAGAAATAATAATTAGAAAACAAACAAAAACAAAAAAATCCTTCTGCCCATTCCATCTTATTTAGCAATCCAGAGGAGAAAAATAATTATTAACTGAACATTGCCTGTTAGAAAGGAACAGAGACCAAATCAGCCCTGGAATGGTTAGGTGAACATCTTTTCCAGTCAGACACTTGTTTTAGCCCAGTGTACAGGTCTTTGAAAGAAGCATTCAAGATTTATATCTGCCTTGAAAGTTTTAGGGGTAAGAGCGGTTTAACTTGGGGGGGTTGGAGGTACGAAGTGCTGGACTCAGAGAGACGAAAGATGTTTTCTTAGAATGGTTAAAGGGAACAAAATAAAGCAATCTACCTCCTTGGTCATTTTCACAGTAAACTCAAACCAGCAGGAAGATGACAGACCATCAGGTTTAAAAACAAAATCAGTAGTCAGTCTGTTATTGCACAGAGGTACTTTTTTAAAACAAGTTACTGTGGATCTCTGATTTTACAAAATCAAAACAACCCACTGAGTTTCCCATCTGCCATTGTTTCATTTCAGAGGGGGAAAATAGCTTACTTTTAAAGCTTAGGGATTTTGGAATGTCTAATATATTGCTCAGAATGGACTTTTCCATTTCCTTTTATTGAATGCCCAAATTAATGCCTTTTATTGTTCATACAGGAACAGTGGCAGGAGTTAGAAAAGATGCATCCACATCTCCGATGAGAATAGGAAGCCAAAGGGAGCTTGGAATCACAAGCTCATCAGCACTGCAGCACGACACTTCTCGGTAAGCCTCAGGGACTCTTTGGTTTAACATTCTCTAGGTAAGAGCCTTTTGGGGGGTAGGGAGTCATTTAATAAGGAGTGGAAAAGTCTTGACAATTCTTAAGAGCTGTTACTCAAGAGAGAGGCCTTATTTGGAAGCATCTAGATTTGGCCAGGTTGATCGCATGGAGCTCTTTCCTTTACACATGCCTCACCTTAATTGAAACTGGTAATTGGCAAGGATTTCCAGAAAAACACAAAGCTAATCCTATCTTTCATCAGAAAATGTGCTTCACAGCAGGTCTTTCCCAGTTTGTCGCAGAATGGTTATACACTTGGACTTTAAGTTTAACTAATTGAATTCATTGATTCTGAAAATTATGGTGGGTTTCGTATTACAATTTTAAAGAACTGTCAATGTTTACGGATACCAGAGACATTTAAAGAGTTAAGAATTTTCTCAGCCTTTTCTGGAGTTAGGAAAAGAAATACATTATTAAAATTTTTTCACATCCAATAAGCCACCTACCTATTATGCATTGAAGGCTGATTATATAAACAGCAACACCAAATGGGCTTAGTTTCAGCTTCCTTGGGAATGTGCTTGCTTGAGCACTTAAATTCCCAGCATCTTATCAGATGAATGTAGCTTTCAAGACTTAATTTTAATTATAAAGAACTTTTGGGAAATAACCCTAACACAGAGGACAGTAATGACTGCCATCTGTTAGATACCTACTGTGTGTCCACCCTTGTATGGACTGTCTGATTTAATCTTCATCAGAGCCTTAGGAAGTGGTACTACTATCATTCTCATTTCCAAAATTAGGCAACTAAGAGATTGAGTGACTGGCCTAAGGTCGCATAGCTAATAAGATGTAGAACTAGCTTTTCAGACTACAAAGCCCATTATCTTAAATACTGTAATAGTTGACAATGACAACCTCCTTATTTTGAAGGTGACCAACAAGCAAAAAAAAAAAAAAAAAAAATTATCTGGTTTACCACGTTCTTTGTCCATTACCCCTTTCTTTCATTTTTAATGCTGCCCTTATTAGTATTTCCCAAGTACCCACATTAAGCTGTCAGTTCTGAAATGTTGAGGGTGGGAGGTCCCTCCTTGGACCACTCGGCCTTGTGGCTGAATGCTTGTGCTCCAAGAGGATCCATCCCAGTCACCTTGAGGGCTTCCTCTGGAGAAGTTACAGGAAAAGAGGAGAAATGATCTGGATTTTCACTCTTAGTGAATTTTCCTATTGAAGATTAAAGCGAGCTCTTTAACGCTACTTTAATGTGTTTTTGATGATTGCATTTCAGTTTAGAGAGAAGCATGAAAAAGAATAAAATGTTTCCCCAGTAAGAGTTTTGTAGAACATTCTCAGCACACATTTTCTGAATGGACCATATCAACTTCGTACAGTTTTACAAGCCCATGTTAGAATTACTGTGAAGACTCATATTTATGGACCTTGGAAAAGAGATTCTGTATCAGTTAGTTCTTAATACTGCAAATCAGCTAAATATAGATTCGCAGAGGTTTCATAAATAATGAGTACTTGGCTAAATAAAACAATGTGTAACACACTGGATTTCATCCTTAGAAGTGCATGATGGCGTATTATAGGTTTATTATACAAAGTGCAGAGTTGAAAAAAAAAAGATTCAGTACTATGAAAATCAGTTACCAGGAGGGCACAGTGGTTGCTTTCCAGATTTCAGAATCAGGATTATTTGAATTATTTTTATTTCAAAGTATAGAAAAGGCATTTTTTATAGACTACTTTTCAGTTACATGCAAACTCTGAATGCAAGACAAAACTCTGTTTATTTTTCATCCCAACAAACCTTTAAACGTACTGAGAAGAGTAAAAGCCTTTCCACCTTTGATTCCCAGAATTTTCCAAACTTGGAAAACAGGATGGGGGTGGGACAGATGGTAGTGGGAAATAGGTTTTCCTTTGTTCTCTGAAAAACGTTAACAACTTAAAGAGTCCCATATTGTCCCACATGCAGGTGATAAAACCAGGCGTGGCAAAGTCATCTTTCTCATTCACAATGTGGGCTGTTAATTGTTCTCTCTGCTGCCTGTCAATATAATGTGAAATTTTCATTCCCCATTCAAGATGGGAAAAGTTGTGGCTGAAAATGTTAACATTTGCATTTTTATTTGTTGATTTATTTAAAGGACAGCCTCTCCCGCAGCAATCCATCACTTGGTGACACCCCAAATATGAATAATGTATTGTAGACTTGCGGTTACAATGTGTAATAAGTGCTAGAGACAGTAAAGGAATGTTAACTATGTTGCAAATGTAATATTTATTGACTCATAAAGTTTATTGCTTTGGAGTTTCAATAATACTGACCATAGGCCATTAATATCACTTATCCTGATTTTAGCTGGGCACCTTTATATGTAGAAATATTCATCTATCTCATGCTAACAAAATAAATAGGTAATTTACAGCACAAGCAAAGAGGGCTTTATAGTTTTCAGTGCTGAGAGCTGCAGTGCTTCTTTCTCTTCATTCAATTCTGGCCTCCAGCATTGATCACACACCCCTGAGCTGTCCAAGAGAGAAACCACAATGGTCGCATTGGCACAAGAGGATGGAGCTGTTGAACCAAACAGGGCCATGCATTTCTGCTTGCCTGAAACAGGCAATGCCTCCCAAATCCCCATCACCTGGGGCTTTTCTCCCTGTCATTCTGAACACCTGGTGAGGAGGTGCACCTTTTTTTTTTTTTTTTTAAAGATTTTATTTTATTTATTTGACAGAGAGGTCACAAGTAGGCAGAGAGGCAGGCAGAGAGAGAGGAGGAAGCAGGCTCCCCGCGGAGCAGAGAGCCCGATGCGGGGCCCGATCCCAGGACCCTGAGATCATGACCCGAGCCGAAGGCAGCAGCTTAATCCACTGAGCCACCCAGGCGCCCCAGGAGGTGCACCTTTGAGCGGAAAGTTCAACAAATACTTCTCCTGCCAGGATGCTGGGTCAGAGTTTACAGATCCTACTGGATCCTCTAGTCTCCAAGGTGAAACCAGAACTGGTCAGGTTACCAGTTAATTTGTAATGAACACAACTGTTACTGATAATTAACCCTTTTGTACCTTCCGGAATTAGGTATGTCCATTGCCAGCAATAAAGATCATACAGGAAATATCTGACACCAAAGCAAAAGAAGTAATGTTAATTAGCAACTATCAGCTGTAATTGTCATTCCCATTAAGATGCAGAATTATGTATTTCTTCGTTATAAATAACCTTTCTAATTGTACTTGATGTATGCCAATTTAATCAAAAAGTATACTTGCAACAGACCGATATTTGCATTGATGTAGCGTTGGATCTTCAAATCTTTTATTTCAAATTTGGGGAGAAAAAGCATAGTAGAGCTGTATATCCTTTATATGGGGGGATCTTTTTCTATCTGGGTTTGGAGATCTAAAACATTTTATATTAAAATGAAGACAGTATCTTCTGAGGTTGTTCACTGAAACAGAAATCTTGTCACTTCTTAAAATACCAGTAAAGTTTCTATCTTCCAGTCATATGACAGCTCAGTGGTAATTGTTCCAATCTGATAAACAGAGGCAAATACCAGGCCTGCGGCACCAGGATTATGTTCTGAGTCCCTAAAGTAAAATGCTACTGAGGCTTCTTCTCTCTGTTGTCCCTTGATGTATGAGAGTTAATGCTGGTACTCTTGCCCTCGTGTGTGTGTGTGTGTGTGTGTGTGTGTGCGCGCGCGCCGCGCGTGCGTGCACGCACAAGCGCGCACGTGTGATGTGAAGAGAGAAAAGCAGATCTCACCAAAGCATACCAAATTCCTGAATTTGGGGAACTGAAGATATAGTTGGCCTGTCTCTGGGTAGTACTGCTCACCTCTCTACTCTAGCTTTTTTCAAAAAGGTTTTTCACCATAACGCAGAGTTGGCAATTTTGCTTTCTCAGAGAGGGCATGTGCTCACGTGCATGTGGGGAGGGGCAGAGGGAGAGAATCCCAAGCAGAATCCTCCCACCCCTTCCCCAAGCACAGAGCCTGACACAGGGCTTGATCGCATGACCCATGAGATCAAGATGCAACCAGAAGCCAAGAGTCAGACACTTAACCACCTGAGCCACCCAAGCACCCCCAGAGTTGAAAATTTTTGTTTTCTTTCATTTTGTTGGTTTTTTAGACATGTTGGAGAGGGTTGATTTTGTGGAGCTTGCTTTTTGTTGAGGGAGGTAAGAAAATATTTAAGTATGTATTTTCAAAGATTTGATAGCTTATTTGGGGGCTTTTTAAAAAATAGCCTAAAAAGTAACTTAATTTGATCTTTTTTTAAAGACTGTGGTCCTTTGCTGTCAAACTATATGCTTAATTGTCCTGAAAACTTTGCTGTAAGTTTATAATTTGAGGAGCTCTCCATAGTGCATATGCTTGTGCCATCATGCTCACAGACAACTATTTGTGCATGGTGGATCTGAAGCTTCTAGAGACTTGCTGTCCATTGAGGTTGAGACTGAGGGACCCACGCTCAGAATACTGGAAAACTAGGACCACATTACACTAATCCAGGCTGGAGGAATCCAAGTACCCTGCAGTCTAGAACTTAAACTTCTGTCTTGAAAACTGTATTTTTCTGTGTCTTTGGAAGAATGTCTGTCTCTTTAGATCCTCTGCCTCTTTTTTATTCAGACTGGTTTTTTGGTTTTGACTTGCTATTGAGTTGTAAGAGTTCCTTATATATTTTGAGTATTAACCTCTTACTAAATATGTAGTTTATAAATATTTTTTTCAGTTTGTGATCATTTCCTTTACAGTTTGATGCAGTCCCATTTGTTTTTACTTTTGCTTTTGTTCCTTGAGCTTTCAGTATCTTATCCAAAAAATCATTTCAAAGACCGGGGTCAAGGAGCTTTTTTTTTTCTGTTTTCTCCTAGGAATTTTACAATTCCAGATTTTATAATTAAGTATTTAATCCATTCTCAGGGGTTTTTTTTAATATCATGAAAGATGAGAGTCCAGTCTCCTTCTTTTCCATCTGAATATCCAGTTTTCCCAGAACCATTTATTGATGAGACTGTCCTTTCCCAATTGTATATTCGTGGTGCCCTTGTTGAAAATTCATTGATCATTTATGCTTTGTTTTTTTTCTGGGTTCTTGATTATGTTTTATTGGTTTGTGTCTGTTTTTATGGCCAGTACCATACTGTTTAGATTACTATAGCTTTGTAATATAATTTGAAGTCCAGAAGTGTGATGCCTCCAACCTTGTTCTTTTTTCTCAAGGTTTCAGCTATTTAGAGTCTCTTGTGGTTCCTTATGAATTTTGCAATTGTTTTTTCTATTTCTGTGGAAAATGCCAATGGAATTTTGGTAAAGATTGCATTGAATCCATACATCACTTTGGGTAGTACGGTTATTTTCACAATATTAATTCTTTCCATGGAGATGGAATATCTTTCCATTTATTTGTGTCTTCTTCAATTATTTTCATCCATGTTTTATAGTTTTCAGTGTACAAATCTTTTACTGCCTTGATTAAATTTATTCCCAAGTATTTTATTCTTTTTGATGCTATTATAAATGGAATTTTTTCTTGATTTACTTTTTGGTTAGATCATTATTGGTATAAATAGATTCAACTGATTTTTGTATATTATTTTGTATCCTGGAACTTTACAGAATTTGTTAGTTCTAACCGGGTTGTTGTTGTTGTTGTTGTTGCTTTGTGTGTGGAGTGTGTAGGGTTGTCTCCATATAGAATCATATCATTTGCAGAGATAATTTTACTTCTTCCTTAACTATTTGGATGGCTTTTATTTCTTTTTCTTTACTTATTGCTGTTGCTTGCACCTCTAGTACTTTGTGTAATAGAAGTGACAGGAGCAAGCCCTGTACCAGACCACAGAGGAACCAAGCCTTCAATTTTTTGCTATTATGATGCTATCTGGGGCTTTTTATAAATGGCTCTTATTGTGCTGAGGAGATTTTCTTCTATATTTTATTAAGAGTTTTTTTCATGAGTGGATATTGAACTTTTCAAGGAAGACGTATAAATTGCCAACAGGTATATGAAAAGATGCTCAACATCAGTAATCATTGGGAAAATGCACATGAAAACCACAATGAGATAGTCCCTCACACCTGTTAGGATGGCTGTTTCAAAACGATGGAGGATAACAAGTACATAATGGTGAGGATGTGGAGAAAAGGGAACCTTGTGCACTGTTGGTAGGAATGTAAATTGATACAACTATTGTGGAAAACAGTATGGAGGTTCCTCAAAAAATTAAAAATTGAACTACTGTATGATCCAGCAATCTTCCGGGTATATACTCAAAGGAAATACAGTCAGTACCACAAAGAGATATCTGTGCTCCTATGTTCACTGCAACATTATTCACAGTAGCCAAGATATGGAAACAACCTAAATATCCTATCACTGGATGAATGGACTTTGGAATAATATTCAGCCTTTAAAAAGGAGATCTGCCATTTGTGACAGATGACATGGATTAAGCTGGAGGACATTATGCTAAATGAAATAAGCCAGACACAAAAATACTTCATGATCTCACTTATTTGTGGAACCTAAAAAGTTCAAAGCATAAAAACAGAAAGGAGAATGGTGGTGACCAGGAGCAGGACAGTAGAGGAAATGAGGAGATAGTGGTCAAAGGGAACAAAGTTGCCGTACTGTAGGATCAATACATCTAGAAATCTAATGTACAACATGATGCCTATAGTTAATAATACTGTATTAAATATTGGAAATTTGCCAAAAGAATAGATTGCCAGTGTTCTCACCACCCTTTTAACTATATAATTTAAACTATATGAAGAAATGATATATTAGTTTGATTGTAGTAATCATTTTACTTTATATGTATATCATTAATAATTTCCTAATATTGAACAACTCTTCCAAAAAATCATGTTGTATATTTTAAATATATACAATTTTAATTTTTTAAGTGGGTTTTTTAAATCTCTATTTTCATCTTAAGTAACTTGACATAGAAATCCAGTTGCTTCTAGCACCAGATATGATGATATAACCCTTAAAGACCTTGAACAACGGTCATGTTGGTCATTTGTTGTGCTGTACAGTTCTTCATTTGTCCCTGTTCATTCTTTGTGTGTCATCAACCAAGGCCTTAGCGTCTGGGCAGTTCAAGCATTATTTTAGTTTCTAATCTCAATTTCCCAGTAACCATTTAGATTATGTAGAAGGAAAAATCATGTAAATATGCTATTCCTGATTGTAAAAAATTATCTGTTTTATCCCTGGCAAAAAAGTTCTGGATTGGCAACATAAGTATCAAAACCTATGTTAAGCAATATATATCTATCATACTATTAACAAAAATATAATGCTGAAAATAATAATTACCTGTTCACAATCCTTAGCATAGTACCTCAGGGTTGACAGGATGCTTCTAACCTGCATTTTCTTATTTAAATTGCACCCAAACCCTGAAATAAGTAGTAGTAGTAATAGTACCTCATTTTACAGTGAGGAAATGGGAACTGGAACTGCCCATGGTCACAGAAAAGAGGCCCTGAACATAGTTCTTCTGATCCCAGATTTTAGTGTTTTTTCATTCTTCACCATTGCCTAAAACTTGAATTTCAGGTCAGGGTGTAGGCACTAAGCTGATAAAATTCTGGTGTAGAGTAGGAATGAGACAAACTTGCCTTAAGAGTTACAGTTTATTTTTATAACTTAATAGGAAGAAGCAGTCATTCAAGAGAAAGAGAAATGCTGTGTTTCCGTTATGCACAACAACCAGATTGCAACATTTTCTTGCACTTGTGCCTAGAATCCTCACTGTACCAATATTTTTTTCTCATCTGTAGGTTCACACAAATGGTTTGTGTAGTCAACTAGATTCCCTCCTGTGCCTAGCACACAACAGTGTGTCATTCTCCCAGGGTAGAGAGAGGGGAGCTACACTAAAATTCCAAACCCCAAACTACTTGAGTTTATGTGGTAGTTGGAATAGCGGACCTCACTGCCTCTATATACTTGAGTATGTGACTGACGGCCATAAGTGACAGTACAGCCCACTCTTCATTGAATGTCTGCTGTATATCAGGTAATTGGTTGGGCATCTACAGATATGTCCATTTAAAATTATATGTTCATATAAATTACATGGCATTGTAAAGCTCTCTTTAATGACTACTAAAACTCTATTGCAAAATATTAGATAAAATTTCTTTTTAGGTTTTTCAAAATGACTTCCTAAAATGTGGGCTTCAAGGCTAAGCGCTGTCATTTTAGCTTTATGTGCCCTCGGAGTAAGTTTGCCCACCACACAATCAGAGTAGCATTTACTGTAACTTTTCCATTTTGAGCCTATTGTAAATAAAATAAAAACAAAACCTAATGAAATGACGCACACAAAAAATGATGACAATAAAAAGGAATAGTCTGAAAACTTAGAAAAGAATGTGTTGAATATGTAAAAGAAAACATGAAGTATAATGTGCCTCTCTGTCTTTCATCTTTAATCAGAAGGATGAAAAGCCCAGCCATTCAAAAGGGGTTTTGCTTAAGTTGAGTTGATACTTTGAAATTCCCTGCCAGCAGGGGCATTACTCCCAAGAACAGTTGAACACATGGAAATTCTTATGTGTTTGATGAAAAGATGTAGCTTTTAATTAAACCAGGATATTGTGTTGTTACTGTAATTCCCACTGTTAAAAGCCATTAATATAATCATCCATTCCTCTGACACACACTGTTATACTGTGTATAAGTTTAAAAAACAGAAACAAACAGGCTATGTAGAAATAATAGAGATAACATAATTTCAAGAAATGAATTCAGCTTGAGGAAACTTGTCAAGACATTCTTACAATAGAAAAAAAAAGTACTGCACAGAAAAAATATACATTCAAACAGCTGATATTTACTAGTCATTTAGATTTGGGTCCCTTGGTTTCAGGAATTCTAAGTTCTGGTTGAAGGAGTTGTAAAAGCTCCTTCAGTGTTCACAGTTTTCTATATTTTCCAGATATTCTACAGTGATGTATTACTTACGTAATTTTTAAAACAATATTTAAAAAGAAAACAAAGGGCACATATTAATAGGAGGTAAACCCATTTCAAAATTTTTTACTCTATAGTTTCAAGTATTTCCAAATACCCTAAGGTTGAATGCTGAAAAATGGTATGATTAGTGACATCTGTTCAGCATTGCCAGTTCCCATTATCATTTCACAGTGTTTATCCTCATGAACTGCTGTTTTAGAGTCGTTCCTTTGCTCCAAGGTCACCAAATTCCCTGAACTTCAATGTTAAGAAACATTTGTTGAGTGTCACTTAGTGTTCTAGGCAGTTCAATGCTTTTCTAAAATTCTTTTATATATGTCACCTGACATAATCCTCAGAATCATGAGAAAATAAAGCTCACCGAGGCAATTATAGAACAGTCTAGAGCTCAGGTGTAATAATTATAACACCTGGGTTTATAGACCTAGGTTTAAATGGCTTTGAACAAATCATTTAATTTAATCTATAAGATGGGGATAATACTATCTCCTCATAGGCCTGTCGTGATGATTAAGCAAAACAGTTTACATAGAGTACTTAGCACACTCCCTGTGTATCACTAAATAGTAGTTGTCACTGTAGAACTTCCCAAGATCACACAAGCAATAAGGAGCTAGGATTTGGACCTTGCTATTGTAATTCCAAACTCTATGTGTGTTCCCTGACAAAAGGCTGGGAATAGGATTAGAAGTTGGCAACATCTAAGAAGTTGGCAACAGGGTTGTATTTTTTCATTTTCACTATGCAGACATGTTTGCGAACATGCCTTTTATTTTACCTCTCTAAGCATGACTTCTCAGATGAAAAGAAGAATTTTAATAATTACCTTGAAAATTTGCTCAGAGTATTAACTTTAGGTATGCAAAGTTAGTTTGGTTAGATAAGCACCCTAATTTGGTGCTGGGCCACAGTGTACACTCAGTCAGTGTTCACTCCTTTCTCTGTGGGAGAAGGAGAGATGCCAACTCCCCGCTGAGTAGGGAGCCATGGGGGGGCTTGAACTCACAACCCTGAAACTACGACCTAAGCCAGAATCAAGAATCAAACGCTCAGTGGACCAAGCCACCCAGACACTCCAGTGCAAGGATTTCATTTATTATATTCATTGCTCTATCCTTGTCCTAGGAGAAGGCCTGGCACATAACAGATATTCATTCAATAAGAATGAATGAATGAATGATCACAAAGTAATCGTTTCCTTTTCAGTTTTCCAGTTCGTGGCATTCCTGTAGACAATTATTTTCCATTAGGTCTTCTTCACATCTGCAAAAGAACCATGGGTTGGTGCCCTGCTCATACATTTAATCGTGCTTCTTTTACTTCCCGAACTTCCTTGCATTTTCATTGACTTTAAGGTGTTCCTGTTTTGTAAGGACTGAAAGATGTCTAGTTTTTTAGGAGGTTTTCAAGGAGCAGATTCTCCATGGTGAGTGGTTTCAACATGTTCTTTGCATTGGGATTTGATTGCTTGGCCAGTGTCCCATGGGTCTCTTCACTTAGCTATTCCTTTGCTTGTGTTCAGCCATAGCATACAACTTCTAAGCCTCTGCTTTGGACTGTGGCTACTTTGCTGTTCTGGTTTCATCAAGTTAAAATCCTTTCATGCAGACAGGCAGCATGACTGAGAGGAAGGGGCATAGGTATTAAAGGCCAAAGATCTGGATTCATCCAGCCTCCACAACTAACTAGCAGCAAAACCTTGACAGAGTCCCTTAACCTTCCATCTCAGACTGAGCCTTACCCTTTGTTTAGACACAAAATCAAAATGAGATCATATGCATCTTCCACTTGATTTCAGAGTAGTTAATACATTTTGAGAATAAAATGAGAAATAAACATTTTCAAAAACAAATAAGTGATTTCAGTATAATATGTTTTAAATATCCCTTCAAAACCTTTGGGTTTTGTGCTAGCCAGTAGTTTGGAAACATTAAGTAGATAAATGTGATACCCATCATTCACAGCATGGTGCAAAGCAATTATATGGGTATCTCTGACCTTCCTAGTTGAAGGGGACTGGATGCAATTTACATTTCTGGAGATTATGCTATGTGAACATGTGTTTACTGAGGGTTTTTCCTTTTTAATGTTTAAATGAAACCATGTCTGGAAAACATCAGATCTTACTTTCAGGAGGATGCCCAGAGAAAAACAAGAAAAAAGTTAACAACCTCAAAGTCCAAATTGAGGTCATTAGCCACCTGGAAAGAGGTGACCATATCTTAGTGTAAGCTACCTGCTCTGCCTTAGGGAAAGAATGGTCAGGATTGTGCGTGAGAGTTCCAAAATCACCACTGAGTAAATCAAAGACCTTAAACTTATAGCGGAGAAGACAGAGAATAGTGTAGTTAATGGTCACTGGCTAATGTATCTTAGCTCAGTTGGATCTCTTTATATACTGTTTATATATTTAAATATATATACACACACCACTTTAAATATGTTTAACACTTTTTTGAGTATAGTTGTATAGTTGATACACAGTGTTTCAGGTGTACAACATAATCAACTTCTCTGTATATTATGCTATCCTCATCACATGTGTAGCTACCATCTGTCACTATAGATCACTATCACAATACCATGTATATTTCTTATAGTGAACCTTTTATTCCTGTGACTTACTCAGTTCACACCTGGAAACCTGTATCTCCTACTCTCTTTCACCCATTTTGTCCATCCTTCCTCCACCGCTCCCCCTCCCCGACAACCATCAGTGTGTTCTCTGTATTTATAGGTCGGATTCTGCTTTTTTGTTTATTCATTTGTTTTTTATTTATTTTTTTTTAAGATTTTATTTATTTATTTGACAGAGAGATCGCAAGTAGGCAGAGAGGCAGACAGAGAGAGAGAGAGAGAGAGAGGAGGAAGCAGGCTCCCTGCCGAGCAGAGAGCCCCATGCGGGACTCGATCCCAGGACCCTGAGATCATGACCTGAGCCGAAGGCAGCGGCTTAACCCACTGAGCCACCCAGGTGCCCCTCATTTGTTTTTTAGATGCACATATGAGTCATACGGTATTTAATTTAGTCTGACTTATATCACTTAACATAATACCCAGTAGGTCCTTTATTGCTGCAAGTGGCAAGTCTCTGACCCCTTTTGTGGCTGCAGAATATTCTTCTGTGTGTGTGTGTGTGTGTGTGTGTGTGTGTGTGTGTGTACCCACCACATCTTTCATAAGGGGTACATGTATCTTTTCAAATTGGTGTTTTCATTTCTTTGAGTAAATAGCCAGTGGCGAAATTATTGAATCATAATGGCATTTATATTTGTAATTTTTTGGAGGACCCTCCATGCTATTTTCCACATTGGCTGCATGAATTTGCATTCCCACGAACAGTACACAAGCATTCCTTTTCTCCACATCCTTCCAATACTTGTTATTTCTTATCTTTTGTATTTTAGCCTTTCTAACAGGTGTAAAGTGATCCTTCATTGTGGTTTTGATATTTAACACCTTTCATATTTTCCCCATAAACTATTTGCTTCTCATATTAATGGAATATTATACCCCCAGCCTACTTTTCTTTATTTCTTTTTTTTTTATAATTTCTTTAAAGATTTTATTTATTTATTTGACGGACAGAGACCACAAGTAGTCAGAAAGGCAGGCAGAAAGAGAGGAGGAAGCAGGTTCCCCGTTGAGCAGAGAGTCCAATGCAGGACTCAATCCAAGGACCCTGAGATCATGACCCGAGCCGAAGGCAAAGGCTTAACCCACTGAGCCACCCAGGCGCCCCATACTTTTCTTTACTTCTTATGGAGAAATTTATTTTAACATTTTGTATTTTCTGCAATTTTTTTGAGTTTAACCACAAAAATTAAGAGATGGATATATATGAAAATTCTTTGGAAAGAGTAAAGGGAAGCACATGAATATTGTTATTTTCATTAGTCTTAAGAGTTCTGGATACATCATCACACCAAGCATCCTTCCTAATTTACCTTTAGAGAATTTCAGTAAGCCATTTGGTGTATAAATCCTAATATTATCCAAAGAAGGAAGATTCCAAGTTGATCTTGAAGCTCTAGAGTAATTGCCCGGTGCATTACGTATTTACTTACCAAGACTTTCATTGATTTTTTTTCTTTCATGGGTGCATACTAAAGAAGACTCTTACTGAGAGTGAGAATCCATCTTGGTTGAAATGTAAGTCTCTTGGCAGGCAAGGGCACAGTGATTATTGTTTTACATATGAGAAGCTGTTTCTTTCTTGGGGAGAGCTGGGGTATTCTGAGATGGGTTGTAGTTTGTGTTAGAATAGGGACCCTGCTTAACACCCTGTCACAGGACATGGGCCATGGAAATCCAGAGCCCATTGTTAGAGCCTAGAAGAAAGGCCCCAACCTAATAAGAGGACAGCAAGCTAGAAAGCTAACAAACCTTATATACCATTACACATCTCGTAAAAGTCTTTTTTTTTTTTTTTAATTTATTTATTTGACAGAGAGAGATCACAAGTAGACAGAGAGGCAGGCAGAGAGAGAGAGAGGGAAGCAGGCTCGCCGCTGAGCAGAGAGCCCGATGCGGGACTCGATCCCAGGACCCTGAGATCATGACCTGAGCCGAAGGCAGCGGCTTAACCCACTGAGCCACCCAGGCGCCCCTCGTAAAAGTCTTATATCCACTTGTGTTTCTTAACATACATGAAGAATTTGTCCTTTCTAAATCTCAACAGTTTAAAAATATTCTGGACAAATGTTTATGTTTAATAATAGTAATGTATAAGGAAAGTACAATAAAACACATGCCTAGCCAGTGGGATTATTTTATAAATGTTATGCATTAGATAAATTAAAAGATGCAAACAAGTTGTCCCTGGGGATTTTTCTTCTTTCTAGGGCTCTGAATAACCCTGAGCAGGCACTTTGAAGAGTCAAGGTTGAAAGCTAGAGCTGGAACACCATGCCAGCCCATGCTGAGGGGAAGGATATTAAACTTATTTCTTGTTGAAGGCAGTCTCTTCCCTATTCCCTGGAAGAATTCTGCCCATCACAAGTCCCCACGACCATATACTTAGCTCTTGGTGTGACCTGATGAAACCTAGAAGTATCTTACCTTGGGACATCTACCCTACCAGATGCAGATTGGACTATTTACCACAAATGGCATTCTGTGTGGACTTCCATTAGGACACTTCTGAATGTTCTCCATGAATGAAGTGGTTCCCTCCTGCTTGGGTAACGGGAAGTACTGTGCCAGCTAGCTCAGAGGAGAATCCTCAGTTAGTGACTTCTCAGCCCCAGGTCTGCTGCCTTCACAGTCTCAGCTCAGGTCTGGAAATATGCTGCTCCTAAAATAAAGCTTGCGTGTAGACCAGTTGATACAGCCCACTGCCTGTAGACTCCTGTCTTCTAGGTTTGGGGAAGAAGTGGACTGGTAGTAGAAGAACCAGATTCTGGTAAAAGCTGAGGTGCGGCATCATCTTAGGGGCGGATCCTAACTGTAACATAAACCACTGATTTACACAGGAACAAGCTTAAGTAGTGGCAGAACCAAGACTGGCCCTGGCCCTGAAACTTCCAGAATCCCAGCCACTCTGGACCACAGGAGTTAGGAGCCCGCAAGATTGCTGTGCCGATCGCCATGAGCCACCCTCTGCCAGGATTGCATGTTCCCTCCGCTCTCCTTCAGTTGCTGCTAGAGCTGAGCAGCTTTTCTGGAACTGTCCCCTTCCAGAAGTTTATGCTTCATCACAGCTTGCCCCAGTTCTTTTATCTTCTCCCTTTGGATATACATATTTTTGTGAGCAGCAAAATGTTTCTACTGAGGTGCACATGTAGGTCACATGGCAATGACTTTTAGTCAGACCAGAAGGTCTTATGCTAAGATTGTAGCATTGTATCATTAGTTCAAGTGGAGGTTATTGTATCAGTGGGAAAATTTTAATTTCATGCCCTACAGACTTCACAGTCTTGTGTGCTCTCTCTGGTCCTATTGTTGCACAAAGGGCAAATCCCTGTGTCACGTTCGTTTCACATTGAAAAAAAAAGTAAAGTTGATCCATCTGAGATCTTCACACAAAGACAGATAAAAATCTGTTGTCAGAAAGTTATTATATGAGGAGGGAGCTAGAGGGAAGAAAAATTCTTTACAGCTAATATGGCTTTCCATATGAGTGAGTATGGCCTCAGGGCACAAAAAGGGGGGGGACCTCTGTTAACACTGGCTACTGATACAAGATATCCTCAAATGTTTGGGTATAAAAACCAATCAGACTGGGCCCAAATCTTTTTTTTTTTTTTTTAAAGATTTTATTTTATTTATTTGACAGAGAGAGATCACAAGTAGGCAGAGAGGCAGGCAGAGAGAGAGGAGGAAGCAGGCTCCCTGCGGAGCAGAGAGCCCGACGCGGGGCTCGATCTCAGGACCCTGAGATCATGACCTGAGCCGAAGGCAGCGGCTTAATCCACTGAGCCACCCAGGCGCCCCGGGCCCAAATCTTTTTTAATCAGTTATTGCTGTCATAAAAAAATAAAATAAAAATTTCTCCTTCACACAACTGTTTTTTTAGAAGAGAGAAGGAAACATCGTAGTAGAGAAAATGGTCAACGTAAAATCTGGAATAAGTTAAAGTAAACATGGTGGAAACAAATCAGAGCTTAATATTTAAATTGGATATTTGACTAAAATTATTTTTTAACTATGTAAAAGGGTTATATGGAGAAGTTGTTGTATCAGAGGTTTAAGATTAAAAGTACCACAGATTAGAATTATACTTAATATCATAACCTGTTTAACATTAACCTCTAAGAAATCTATCCATTTAGCCTTTACAAAAATTGTGAAATACTGTGGGGCCTATAATGAACTATTCAAATTTCCTTTCTTGCCACCACCTTTAGCCTTTGATCCTAAAGTCAGGTTTAGACTGCTGAATAAGATCATTTGGCTACCACATAGGCAACTACCTTTTTTTCTTTTTTAAGATTTTATTTATTTATCTGACAGAGAGAGATCACAAGTAGGCAGAGAGGCAGGCAGAGAGAAAGGAAGGGAAGCAGGCTCCCTGCCGAGCAGAGAGGCGGATGCGGAGCTCCATGCAGAGCTCCATCCCAAGACCCTGGGATCATGACCAGAGCCGAAGGCAGAGGCTTTAACCCACTGAGCCACCAAGGCGCCCCCAGCTTTTGCTCCTTGATAATATCAACTGTAATCCTTCTTAGAGGGCTGTGTGTAGGACTCAGCAGAGTTAGCAAGGATCCATTCAAGAATCTGTTTGCTAATAAGTTTTTATAGAAACTGACACCAGTGATTTGACAGCCATCACTTTAGCACTTATGCTTATTTGGGTCAATAGCAGTTGTGATGTAGTGTTTTTTTTTTTAAAGATTTTATTTATTTATTTGACAGACAGAGATCACAAGTGGGCAGAGAGGCAGGCAGAGAGAGAGAGAGGAGGAAGCAGGCTCCCTGCTAGGCAGAGAGTCTGATGTGGGGCTCGATCCCAGGACTCTGGGATCATGACCTGAGCTGAAGGCAGAGTCTTTAACCCACTGAGCCACCCAGGCGCCCCATGATGTAGATTTTTTTAAAGTACCATTTACATCACCTGCAATCCTACCATCCATTGTAGGTGCTGTAAACACTGTGTATAACACCGTTAATATTTTGGTAGTTAGTGTATTTCCTTCCAACCTTTTCTTTTTGTTTTATTTATACTCTTCTCTTTCTTTAGACTGAGTTTTTCTAAATTGTGAAATACCTGAAAGTTAAAAAAGCAAGACATTTTGTGTGTGTGTGTGTGTGTGTGTGTGTGTGTGTGTGTTAATCATTCCATGCATAAATAAGAAAGACATAGGTAGGAATTAGCAATGCTAAATAAAACTGCCTAGATTGGCCTATTAGCAAGGTTGATTGTTGGAGTGAAGATGTCCATGTTTCTCTTCTAAGTTACCTTAGGGATGCTGCAATGTGATTGTGTTTCCAATAAAACTTCTTGTCTTTTTTCTTCTTTATTGGATCTATACACAGATTTAATCTGTAGTATAAATCACTCCTATAAAGTGTATGGTATATTTTAAATGTGACTCATACAACTGTCTTCAAGGTGAGAAAAATATGTATTAAAGTTAAGTCATGCAATTAGAATGTATTTCTTTGTAGAGGGAAAAAAATGTAGAGGAAAAATTCCATTAAATGGAATCTTCCTGGTTAGGAATAATGCAAGACAAAGGCATTTATAGGTCAATGCCACTCAAGTTTGCTGGTTGCCCTTCTTCTTTGTCAATTTCCAGAAACAGAGGTGGCTTTAACGAGCCATATTGCTTCACCTTTTAGGCAGTTGCAATCTGTGCTAAGAAATAATATTATTCTCTTGCTCTCAGCCTCTCATAAGACAGCAAAATAGTGTTGTGTTTTCACCTTAGCATACTCCATTTATTTGTCTTACCTCCTTCCTTCCACTTATCATTGATCTTGACCCAAACAAGGGACATCAGATTTAATTATTATGCTGGCCCAGTGCCAACAGCAGTGAGCCAGAAGGAGATCCTGGCCTTCCTGTCAATTTTCATCAGATTCAATCTTATTGACACCTCTTGTATCCAGTATCAAATTCACTGGGCTTTTCTTTGTCATCCAATTTTATAAATTCTTCCAAACTGGGATAGATAGTTGATCTGGAGGGTCTTTTTACTGCCAGCACACTGGGAGAAACCTCCATGGGTTCCCCAGTCTTGGTAATGCTCTGTTAAAAGTCTGGTTTCTTTCCCATCAATTTCTGCTTTTTCCATTCCGTTTATTTATGATTGAACTATTTTCACCCTATTTGGCTACACTTGTTTTCTCTATTGACTCTCCTTCCTGTCCTACCTTTCTACCAAATTGTTCTAATTTTCCTAGCATCAGTAAAGACTATTAAAGGAAGTTGGAACAGTAAGTCAGATACAGTTTCTTGCACTATTTCTTACCCTCCTACCCCCACCCCGGAACAAAGTAACATGAGAAGAACGTTAGGTGCACTCTAATCACATCTTTTAATGTGGTCTAGGTCGGAGGTGTATTTGTTGGGAGAACATCCTGGTTACCATAATGGCAACCAAACATGACTTGCATTGACAGCTCATCAATTGCTTCACCCGTGGTGTTCCATTTTGCATTTAATAGGGGAGTTCAGCAATTGCCTTTTCGAGGTACTGTGTATGGTTTATGGTTGTGCTTATCTATCCCAAAAGGTTGGATATTACCCCATCTCTAATTTTCATCCACAGTGTCATAGATAATGGCCAGTTGGAGGGCCTATATTAACCCAAACATGCCTCCCCATGCAGCCATATCCAGAACTAGGGAAACAGTCCTTCAGTTTACAATCCCAACAAACAGGATAAAGTAATGACTCTTCTGGAGCTGTCTACACCTGTCAACGAAGTGGGTGACCTCTTTAACCAAATATTCACTGGTTTCTGTTTTTTCATAATTTCACCCCCAGCCAACCTGTAGCATCTTTGTGGCCAGAGGGTGGAGGAGTATAATCTGCTATCTGAAACTGGAAGAATCTCAGGTCTCCTCCTTACAACAAATTCCTCTTTCAGCTTGCTCGTGGTTCTAGTCTCCCAGCTTCAGCTGTGGCCCTGAAAGCAAGCTGAACACCTAGCTCCCCAGTTCATTCCGTCCCTGCTAAAGCAGCCCTGAACACACGTTTGTTCTTAAGCTAAAGAGAACAGCCTGTGGCATGCACACAGAGAAATTGTGTGTGTGTGTGTGTGTGTGTGTGTGTGTGTGTTTGTGTGTAGGAGGAGGAGAGAGTTAATTCTTTTCTGCTGGGTTGTTGTCCCCAATAGGTTTATATACAGGTTATAAAGTCCATCAATTGATATTGTCTTTCTCTTTGAAAGTACACATGGTCATAGAACACTATCATTTAGTTCTGTAATCTTAAACTTCAAACAAGGCACTGATGAATTATTTATATTACAGAATGTGCTTTCAGTAATGTGTAGCAGAAAATGGAATGAATGCATATCCATATGTGTCCTGAACTTTCTAAAGTGCATGCTAATAAACAGGGTAACCTAGCATCACTTTGGTCTGGTAGAATTTATAAGGCAAGCACTTCTCTTGCTCTGGGTTTCTACATTATGTTCTCTGACAATCAGCTTACAGTTTTTCCTCCTGGAGCCTAGAAGGTAACATTTTTCTATTGCAAACTAACAATGCCTTTGTCTCAAGATAATGAAGGTTGAGGTCTATAAATTTCACTTGTCATTCTAGCTTCCAGCCATACTAAATTAGGCTTTAATTCATAATTAGTAGGAAGTTACAAATCCATAGAAAAGAGAATATTTTATATTAAGTGGACATTATCTAATCTCATGATTTCATAAAATAATTAAGATACTAGAAATAATTAAGATTTTTTTTAAGTTTTTCATTACTATTTATTTATTTTAGAGAGAGAGAGAGCAAGAGAGGAGAAAGCACAAGCCAAAGGAGGGAGGACCAGAGGGAGAGGGAGAATCAAGAAGCAGACTCCCCACTGAGCAGGGAGCCCAATGCAGAATAGATCCCAGGACCCTGGGATCATGACCTGAGCTGAAGGCAGACGCTTAACCAACTGAGCCACCCAGGTGCCCCAAGTTTTTTCATTACTTAAAAGTATAGGTATGGGGGCGCCTGGGTGGCTCAGTGGGTTAAGCCGCTGCCTTCGGCTCAGGTCATGGTCTCAGGGTCCTGGGATCGAGTCCCACATCGGGCT
This sequence comes from Meles meles, assembly GCF_922984935.1. NCBI lineage: Eukaryota > Metazoa > Chordata > Mammalia > Carnivora > Mustelidae > Meles > Meles meles. The sequence continues at coordinate 60,355,167 of NC_060077.1, forward strand.
CTCTGCTCGGCAGGGAGCCTGCTTCCCTCTCTCTCTCTCTCTCTCTCTCTGCCTACCTCTCTGCCTACTTGTGATCTCTCTCTGCAAAAAAAAAAAAAAAAAAAAAAAGTATAGGTATGGATATCAGGGTTGGTAATTTTTTTTAATCTGTATATAGTTCCTTCAACAATGACAGAAAGAAAAGAAATTCTGCTTAAATTATTTTTACAATTGCACAAATTGTCAGATTTTCCCAAATATGCTTTCCATATCAAAATCTGAGTTCAACTGCATCGCTTGCATAGTGATAGTCTTTTCCCAAAACTCCCAGAGAACAAAAACAAAAAGCTAGCAGTAGGCATCTTGAGAACCTTGAATGGTAGGCATTGTTGAAGAAGAATGAGAAACTTTCAGGAGGCTGTTGCTGTTCATGATATCTTTGTGTGAAGACACAACTCAGGATTGCCAGACAGGAGAGAAATGAGCCAGGTCCCCAGTCCCTCATATGCAACTCTTGGAGCCAAATGTATTTCGGAATTCACAATTGTTTAAGGTAACGTAGTGTATATACCCTGTGAGGTGCAGCAAAATGTTGGATTATTCACATTAAATGGGATAAATGACAAGTATAAATAGCTTCATATTAGCTCAAGTCAGATTTTGCAACCCAGTAAGTTTGGTGTAGGTCAGATGTTGCTATCAAAAAGGTTATGAAAAAACTTGCAGTTTTCAGTACTCTTAAGATTTCAAAATTACAGATAAGGTTTGTGAGCCACCACTCTTGGACATCTTATTTATTCCCAATCCAGGAATCTCCATAAAAGGCAATGTCTTCTGCCTTCCTCTTAATCATTTCTTTATTCTGTTCTCCATAAAATGCGAGGCTACACAGATTACAGGAGAAACCCATTAAGGTATCTCAGATCCAGATGGGTCAAATAGTCACTTGTCAGAGACAGAGAACCAAACTAAATTGTTTTTATAATTATTGTCTTATTCAAGAAGTACAAATTCATAAGGATATTGTTTGAATAAGGCTTTCTCACACCCCAGGCTCCCAGCCAGCCAACTGCTGTCCTGTGTTTGATGTAACCACCACCAGTTAGTTTCCTGTGTGTTCTTTTAGGGATAATTATACATGTGCAGTTTTGACTGTATACAAATGTGTGTACCGTAGAACCACCTTATTCTTTTAAATCTACACAGTGTCCCATTATATGGATGTACCATAATGCATTTAACCAGCCCTCTGGTGAATGGATATCTGGGTTATTTGCAGTCTTTAGTGATTGCAAACAAGGATGCTGTGAATATTCTTTTTTTTTTTTTTCAGCATAACAGTATTTATTGTTCTTGTACAACACCCAGTGCTCCATGCAATACATGCCCTCCCTATTACCCACCACCTGGTTCCCCAACCTCCCACCCCCCGCCCCTTCAAAACCCTCAGGTTCTTTTTCAGAGTCCATAGTCTCTCATGGTTCACCTCCCCTTCCAATTTCCCTCAACTTCCTTCTCCTCTCCCAATATCCTCCATGTCGTTTGTTATGCTCCACAAATAAGTGAAACCATATGATACTTGACTCTCTCTGCTTGACTTATTTTACTCAGCATAATCTCTTCCAGTCCCGTCCATGTTGCTCAAAATGGATAAAAGACCTCAATGTGAGACAGGAATCCATCAGAATCCTAGAGGAGAACATAGGCAGTAACCTCTTCGATATGCTGTGAATATTCTAATACATGTCATTTATGCACGTGGAAGGCTATCTATAGGATAAAGTCCTAGAAATGTAATTATTGGTCTCACATAAGTTCATGATGAATTTTGAAAGATACCACTAAATTGCTTCAATAGAGATTGTACAACTTATGTTCCCACTGGCAATATATGAAAGTGCCTATTTTATTACATCTTCAAGAGCATAAAAAAGGTTCAATTCTTTGCCAGACTGAGACATGAACATGGTCACTAGTATTGTAACTAGCATTTCTGTTGTTTTGAGTGAAGCTTTATATTTGAAAGATAGGTAGATGGTTGATATTCAAGTATTTAAATTGTTATTCTTAACTATACATAAATACTACATACTCTCTTCTGTTTTCAAAAGTAAAAAGGGAAGATAGAAAAGGAGAGAGATTGAGAGGAGAAAAACACTCTAACACATGCAACAGTAAATAGGAAGGTCTTGATGCAGGAAAAACTTGTCCATTCCATAAATAGAAAGAAGACCACTGTACACTGGAACATAACAAATGAAACAGTCATGTGAAATGAGATTGGAGAAGAAGGCCAGGACATAACATTCAGGGTCCTGTTGCCTACATTAGTCAGGGTTCTCCACAGAAACAGAACCAATGGGAGATACATAGATGAGAGGGCCGAGGAGGGGAAGAGAGGGTGGGAGAGATGGTATGTTAAGCAGTTGGCTCCTAAGTTGTGGGGCCTGGCAAGAATTCGTAGTAAAAAGTCAGCAGGCTGGGAATTTGGGGTAAACGTTGATGTTTACAGTCCATAGAGCAAGCCAGCAGTCTAGAAACTCGGGCAGAACATCTGTTGCAGTCTTAGGGCAGAATTCCTTCTCCTTTAGGAAACCTTAGTCCTTGCTTCTAAGGCCATCAACTAATGGGATGAGGCCCACCTACATTCTGGAAGGTAATGTACCTTACCTAAAGTCAAATGATTGTAAATGTTAATCATATCTAAAAATGTTTTCACAACATTTCACAGACTAGTTGGTTGACCAAACAACTGGGCACCTATCCTAGCCAAGATGACACATAAAATTAACTGTCACACTGCCCATGTGAGCTGTTTTGTACTTTAAGTGCAAGGGGATGACCCTGAAGGGGATTGACAGGATATGTTTCAAATTTGTAAAAACATTCCCTGCTTACTATATGGAGGGGAACAGGAATAAAATGGGAAACCATTGAGTCTGCTGCAGTAGTACAGATGAGAGATGATAATAACTAGGACCCAGGGGTTAAAATGGAATAGAAATAATCAAAACCATAACATATTTAGGAAGTAGCACCAACAGGACCTTATAGGGAAGAGGGCAGTAAGGTGTCAAGGATGACTCAAGATTTTTGGCTTTGGGAATAGAAAGGATGAAAGAGCTTTTACTGCAATGAGAAAACTGGGAAAGGAGGGAGCAGATTTACCATGGGAGAAAGGATAGATATAGAACAAAGATGAAGACTCCAGTTTTAAGTTTGAGATGCTTCAAAATATACAAGTGAGGAAATCCAAGTAGATGATTAGAATCTGGAGCTTGGACTAAAGATAATAGATTTGAGAATTGACACAGAGAGGTCACAAAATACTGAGATCACCTCAAGAGAAAGAGAAAAGTACGAGGAAAAAAGCTGAAAAGAGAAAAGAATACTGACCTAAGCACTGAGGAGTGCCAATGTTTTGAAGTTGGATAGAAAAAATTTTTAAAAAATTAGAAATGATACTGAGGAGTGATCCAAAAAGCTAGAAGAAATTGAGAAGATTATAATGTCTTCCATGAAACCAGGAGACCCAGAGGGAGAAGTGTTGACAGACAAGGTTAGTTCTGTAGAATAAGTCTGAGAGGTCAAAATAATTGAAATTCTACTGAATTTGCCAAAATAGAAGGGGTTTGATAACCTTAAGAATGGTTTCAGAGAGGGGTACCTGGGTGGCTCAGTGGGTTAAAGCTTCTGCATTCAGCTCAGGTCATGATCCCGGGGTCCTGGGATTGAGCAGGGAGCCTGTTTCCCTTCCTCTCTCTCTACCTGCCTCTCTGCCTGCTTGTGATCTCTGTCTGTCAAATAAATAAATAAATAAAAACTTTAAAAAAAAAGAATAATTTCAGAGATTATGCTGAGTGAAATAAGTCAAGCAGAGAGTCAATTATCATATGGTTTCACTTATTTGTGGAGTATAAGGAATAACACAGAGGACATGGGGAGATGGAGAGGAGAAAGGAGTTGGGGAAAATTGGAGGGGGAGATGAACCATGAGAGACTGTGGACTCTGAAAAACAATCTGATGGTGGTGTAGCCACTTTGGAGAACAGTGTGGAGATTCCTTAAGAAATTAAAAATAGAGCTTCCCTATGACCCTGCAATTGCACTACTGGGTGTTTACCCCAAAGATACAGATGTGTGAAAAGAAGGGCCATCTGTACCCCAATGTTTATAGCAGCAATGGCCACGGGCACCAAACTGTGGAAAGAACCAAGATGCCCTTCAACGGACAAATGGATAAGGAAGATATGGTCCATATACACTATGGAGTATTATGCCTCCATCAGAAAGGATGAATTCCCAACTTTTGTAGCAACATGGACGGGACTGGAAGAGATTATGCTGAGTGAAATAAGTCAAGCAGAGAGAGTCAAGTATCATATGGTTTCACTTATTTGTGGAGCATAACAAATAACGCGGAGGACATGGGGGGATGGAGAGGAGAGGGAGTTGAGGGAAACTGGAAGGGGAGATGAACCATGAGAGACTATGGACTCTGAGAAACAACCAGAGGGTTCTGAAGGGGTGGGGGCTGGGAGGTTGGGGGAGCCAGGTGGTGGGTATTATGGAGGGCACGCATTGCATGGAGCACTGGGTGTGGTGCAAAAACAATGAATTCTGGAACACTGAAAAGAAATTTTAAAAATAAATAAAAATTAAAAAAAGAAGAATAGTTTCAGGAAAGTGGTCAGGTGAGTTGGAGTGATTGCAGACCAAATGAGATATGAGGAAGTAGAGGCAGAAAACATGCTACTGTTTCAAAAAGCTTGTTATAAAGATGAGCAAAAGGGGTTGTGGGCTAAGGGAGGATTTCTGTTTAATTTTATACTATGGGAGTTCTTAAATACACACAAAAGTAGAATGTAATGGACTGATGTGGTTTACTGAGTTTCAGAAACCCTTCAGTGTTCTCTGTTCTTTCTGAATCCCAGGCATCATGTCATTTTACCAATAAATACTTTAGTATGTATTTCTAAAGATAGTAATTTTTTAAAACATAACCACAATACCATTATACACATTATACACAAAATAACGAATTTTTAATATCATCCGAAGCTCTTTGCATGCTCAGTTTTCCTGCTTTGTTTCAAACATACATATTTATCATTGACTTTTTAGATCACTATATAATTGAAGTCTGCATACTCCATTTGGTTGATTGATCTCTTAAATATTTTATCTATAACAGGTTTCCATTCTTTTGTTATATCATTTATTTGTTGAAGTAACTAAGTCATTTGTCTTATAGAATTTCATACATTCCGGGACACGGATGTTATATCCTGATGATGTCATTTACTATTCTTCCATACTTTGTATTTCATGTGAATTGGCAATTAGATCTAGAGGTTTGATTAGGCTTAAAATTTAATTGTTCTGTAGTAAGAATACTTCATAGGTGATGCTGTGTACTTTCTACTGTAATAGATAAGGTAGAAAATAATTACTGGTTGTCCTACTTTCATGAATATAAAATGGATAAGTGGGCTTAGATTTCATCCTGATCCATCCATTATAAAGGTCCCTATCAACCTTTCTTCACTTAAGGTTTTTCTTTTTTTAACATTTTATTTATTTATTTGACAGACAGAGATCACAAGTAGGCAGAGAGGCAGGCAGAGAGGAAGGGAAGCAGGCTCCCTGCTGAGCAGAGAGCCCAATGCGGGGCTCAATCCCAGGACCCTGGGATCGGGGCTCAATCCCAGGACCCTGGGATCATGACCCAAGTGGAAGGCAGAGGCTTTAACCCACTGAGCCACGCAGGCACCCCATTCACTTAAGGCTTTAGCAGCCATTGATGATTGCTGACTAGGCATTGCAAAATAGTTAATTTTCTGTTGTTACTTCTTCATTTATTTGTTGTGATTTTTCTGAAAAAAAGAACTTTAAGGATTTTTTTTAAATATTGGAAGATACTAGAACCTGTTTGAATGCTGATGATAGTGATTTGGTTAAGAGAGAAAAAGTAATTTTGAAGAGAGAGGAGATGATCAAACCATGAAGGTCCCCAAGAAGGTGACAGGGGTTGGAATTCAGAGCAGATAAAGAACAATCAGCTTTTGTTAGGAGACATCCACTCCTTTCTTTGTAATGGAGGGAAGAAGTTGAATGCAGATGCAGGGAGGTTGGTAATTTGGCACTTGGAAGAGTAAAACAGTTCCCTATGGCTTTTACTTTTTAATGAACCATACAGGAAGGTCACTGGCAAGGAGGTTGGGGAAATTGGGGGAAGAAGGTAGAGGAGCATAGGTTTTAATTCTGCTTTTATGTTTAATGAGAGCTTTAAAAAAATAACTCTACAGAAATTCCTGCAATACCAATGGCTTTGTTAGAGCCTCTAAAACTAAATTTTTTTTCTTAGAAATCTTATCTTTTCAAAGAGATTCCCCAGAGCTGTCTAATCCCTTTGATGGAAAGATAAATCAATAATTTGTTCCACTTTATTTTACTGTGTTTCTCTCTTTCTTCCTGAGATCTAAATTTGGTTCTCAACAAAGAAGGGTTCTCTTTCCAACTTGGCATGTTAGATAACCATGCCCTTTTTGCTCTGCTCTTCCTCTTTGTGGGTGGGAGGGGCAGAGGAGGAGAGAGAGAATCTTAAGCAGGCTCCATGCCCAGTGCAGAGCCAATGTGGGCCTTAGTCTCACAACCCTGAGATCATGACAAGTCGAAATCAAGAGTCCGATGCTTAACTGACTGAGCCACCCAGATGCCCTGCTCTGTTCTTCTTAAAGATTTTATTTACTTCTTTGTTTTAAAGATTTTATGTATTTATTTGACAGAGAAAGTGAGAGAGCATAAGCAGGGGGAGAAGCAAGCTTCCTGAGCAGGGAACCCGACACAGGGCTCTGTCCCGGAAGCTGGGATCATGACCTGAGCCCAAGGCAGATGCTTAACTGAGCCACCCAGGCACCCCCCTTCTTACCTTTCATTTGTATGCCTACTATGGAGATCTCTCTTAAGGAGACAATATAAATCAAACATGAAGGTAGATTTTGGTCTGCAATTTGTATTTATTTTTCTGACATGTAAGGACACAATAGGATTACTCGTACTTCAAATCTTAGGACTGTGTCTTCTGCAGTTGATATCTCTGTTACCTTCATGTTAGTTAATCCTTGATGTAGATTTGAATCACATTGATATACATTTTTTTAAATTTTATCGTTTGCTCTAAAAGGAAGGCTAAAATATATGAGATGTAGGATTGGAAAATGGTAAATAAAACTGTCCCTATTCACAGGTGCGATGGTATCTACATAAAAGATTGCATGGACTCTGCAGAAAGTTCTAAAAACTAAATGAATTGATAAGGGCTGAAGGATAAAAGGCAACACACAAAATTCAATACTACTTCTGAACACAATGAACAATTAGAGACTGCAATTAATAAAAGTGCCATTTACAGTAGTTCTAAATAACTGGAACAGTCTACCTTTAAGTAATATTAATGCACTTCCTATATGGTGTAAGACCCGTACAACAGTATACTTCCACTTCCCCTGGGTGCTGTTGTTAGTATACATTTAACTCATATGTATGTTCTCCACTTTGTGTCTATCCAGATTTCCATCTGGTATCATTTTGAGACTTATTTATATATTCTGGGTAGAAGTCCTTTGTTAGAAATGTGATTTTTAAAAATATTTTCTCCTAGTATAGAACTTGCCCTTTCATTCTCTTAAAGTATCTTCCACAGATAAATGTTTTAAATTTTGAAGAAGTCTAATTTGTAACTTTTCTCTTGTGTTCACTATGCTCTTCATGGCATATCTAAAAATTCTTTGCCAAAACTCCAGGGCACAGATGGTTTTTTCCTATATTTTCTTCTAAAATTTTTGTAATTTATGTTTCATACTTAGTCTGTGATCCATTTAATCCATTCTTTTAAATATTTAATTTTTTAAAGCAGTTTTAGGTTCACAGCAAAATTAAGAGGAAGATACAGAAATTTCTCATATGCCCCTACCCTCACACCTGTCCAGTCTTCCTCATTATCAACACATCCTGCCAGAGAGGTACATTTTATAACAATTAATGAATATACACTGACACATCATAATCAGCTAAAATCCATAGTTTACATGGTACACGTATGGTGTACATTCTGTGAGTTTTGACAAATTTATAATGACATGTATCCACCATTTATAGAATCATGCAGTATCATACGGTGTTTGCACTGCCCCCCCCCCACCTTACCAGCCTCTGGCAACCAAAGATCTTTTTTTGTCTCCATAGTTTTGCCTTTTCCAGAATGTCATATAGTTGGAATCATATAGTATGAAATATTTCCAAATTGGCCTTTTTACCTTAGTGTAATATACATGTAAGGTTCTTCTGTGCCTTTTTATGGTTTGATAGTTGTTGTTGGTTTTAGTGCTGAATCATATTCCATTGTCTTTATGTACCATAATTCATTTATCCATTCACCTACTGAAAGACACCGTAGTTGTTTTCAAGTTTTGGCTATTATGAATAAAGCAGCATAAGCATCCATGTGAAGGCTTGTGTATAGAACGTTTTTAACTCTTTTGGGTAAATATCAAGGAGCATAATTACTGGATCATGTGGTAAGAATATACTTAGTCTTTTAAGAAACTGCCAAACTGTTTTCCAAAGTGTCTGTACTGTTTTGTATTCCTACCGGCAATATAGGAGAGTTCTTATGTTCCATATCTCACCAACATTTAGTGTTATCAGTGTTCCAGATTTTGGCCATTCTAATAAGTGTGTTGTAGTATCTCATTGTTGTTTTAATTTGCATTTTTGTGATGACACAGATGTGGAGCATCTTTTCATCTGCTTATTTGCTGTCTATATTTCTTCACTGATAAGTATATATTAAGGTCCCTAGTCCATTTTTTTTTTTACCTTTTTTTAAATTTATTTTTTTTTTCAGCATAACAGTATTCATTGTTTTTGCACAACACCCAGTGCTCCATGCAGTACGTGCCCTCCCTATTACCCACCACCTGGTTCCCCCAACCTCCCACCCCCACCCCTTCAAAACCCTCAGGTTGTTTTTCAGCGTCCATAGTCTCTTATGGTTCACCTCCCCTTCCAATTTCCCTCAACTTCCTTCTCCTCTCCATCTCCCAATGTCCTCCATGTCATTTGTCATGCTCCACAAATAAGTGAAACCATATGATACTTGACTCTCTCTGCTTTCTAGTCCATTTTTTTAATTGGGTTGTTTGCTCTCTTATTGCTGGGTTTTAACTGTTCTTTATATATTTTGGATAGTAGTCCTTTATCAGATGTGTCCTTTGCAAATATTTTCTCCTAGTCTGTGGGTTGCCTTCTCATTCTCTTGACATTTTCTTTTGTAAAGTTGAAGTTTAAAATTTTTTTAAATTTTTTATGTGAATTCAGTTTAGTTCACACATAGTATATCATTCATTTCATGGGTAGAATTTGTGCTTCATCAGTTGCATATAACACCTAGTGCTCATGACATTAAGTGCCCTCCTTAATGCCCATCACTGACTTATCCCATCCCCAACCCACCACCCCTCCAACAACCCTCAGTTTGTTTCCTAGAGTTCAATGTCTCTTATGGTTTGCCTCCCTCTCTGTTTTTATCTTATTTTCTTTTTTCTTCCCTTTTCCTGTGTTTAACTGTTTTGTTTCTTACATTCCCCATAAGAATGAAGTCATGGTATTTGTCTTTCTCTGACTGACTTACTCATTTAGCATAATACCCTCTAGTTCCACCACATCATTACAAATGACAAGATTTCATTCTTTTGATGGCTGAGTAATATTCCATTGTGTGTGTGGTATTAGTAAAATTAGTAAAATTATACACACACACACACACACACACACACACACACACACCACTTCTTCTTTATCCATTTGTCTATTGATGGAAATCTGGGCTTTTTCCATATTTTGGCCATTGTGGACATTGTTGCTATAAACATTGGGGTGCATGTGCCCCTTTGATTCACTATGTTTGTAGCCTTTGGATAAATACCTAGTAATATAATTGCTAGGTCGTTGGGTAGTTCTGTTTTTAACTATCTGAGTAATCTCATGCTCTCTTCCAGCGTGGCTGTTCCAGTTTGCATTCCCACCAATAGTGTAAAAGGGTTCCCATTTCTTTGCATCCTCACCAACATCTGTTGTTTCCTGACTTGTTAATTTTAGCCATTCTGACAGGTGTGAGGCAGGAGCTCATGTGGTTTTGATTTGTATTTCCCAGATGCTGAGTGATTTTGAACATTTTTTCAGTTATCTGTTGGCCATCTGTATGTCTTCCTGGGAGAAATGTCTGTTCATGTCTTCTGCCCATTTCTTGAATGGATTTTTTTGTTTTAGGGTGTTGTTTGATTAAGTTCTTTATAGATTTTTGGATAGTAGTCCTTTATCTGATAAGACATTTACAACTATCTTCTCCCTTTCTGTAAGTTGCCTTTTAGTTTTGTTGACTATTTCCTTTGCTGTGCACAAACTTTTTATCTTGATGAAGTCCCAATAGTTCATTTTTGCTTTTGTTTTCCTTGCCTTTGGAGATGTGTCAAGCAAGAAATTGCTGCAAAGTTTTTAATTTTAATGAAGTCCCATATTCCTTTTATGGCTGCTGCCTTTGGTGTTGTACCATAGTAATCACCATACCCAAGGTCATCTAGCTTTTCTTCTATCTTCTGGGATTTTCTAGTTTTGCATCTTACATTTAGGTCTGTGGCCCATTTTTAGTTAATTTGTATGAAAGGTGAAATGTCTGTGTTCAGATTTATTATCTTATATATGGATGTCCATTTGTCCCAGCCTATCTTTGAATATTTGTTGAAAAGGCTGTCTTTGCTCCAGCATATTGCCTTTGTTCTTTTGTCAAAATGTCAGTTGATTAAACTTAAGTGAGTCTATTTCTGGGCTCTCTGTTGTATTCCATTGATCTATTTGGCTGTTATTTTATCAATACCACACTGTCTTATTTACTGTAGCTTTATTACTAAGTCTTGAAGTTAGGTAGTGTCAGTTCTCCAACTTCGTTCTTCAATATTGTGTTGGTTATTCTTCATCTTTTTTCTCTCTGTATAAACTTTAGTATCAGTCTGTTAATATCCACAAAACAGCCTGCTGGGATTTTTCTTGTGCAATTTTTGGCACATTGTGCCTTTCAGGGAATTCGTTCATTTCATCTGTGTCATCACATTTGTAGGCATAGAATTGTTCATAGTATTCTTTGATTATTCTTTTAATGTTCATGGGCCCCATAGCAATATCTCTTCTTGTATTTCTAGTATTAGTAATATCTGTCATCCCTTTTTTTTTCTTAGTTAGCCTGGCTAAAGGCTGATCAATTTTATCAATCTTTTTAAAGAACTAGCTTTTGATTTCCTTGATTCTCTATTGATTTCTTGTTTTCAATTACATTGATTTCTGCTCTCCTTATTGTTTATTTTCTTCTGCTTCCTTCAGATTTAATTTGCTTTTCTTCTTCTAGTTTCATAAGGTAGATGGTCAGGTGATTGGTTTTAGATTTCTTTTTCCTTTTTCTCTAATATATACATTTATTGCTATAAATTTCCCTTTAAGCACTGTTTTTGCTGTATCTCACAAATTTGGTTAAGTTGTGTTTTCATTTTTATTCAGTTCAAAATATATTTTAGTTTATTTTGAGATTTATTCTTTGATTTACATTTTATTTAGAAGTGTATTATTTAATCTCCATATACTTTCGGATTTTTCAATTATCTTTCCATTTTTAATTTCCACTTTAACTCCCCTGTAATCTGAGAATAGATATTTTATGATTTTTTTTCTTTTCAATTTTTTAAGGTGTCTCTTGCAGCCCAGAATGTGGTCTGTCTTGGTGAGTGTAAAGTTAATTTTTGTATAACGCGGGAGGTTTATGCTGAAATGATTCTTCTTCTTCCTCCTCTTCTTCTTCTCTTCCTCCTCCTTCTCCTCCCTCCCTCCTCCCTCTTACCCCCTCCTCCTACATCCTCCTCCCTCCTTCCTCCTCCTCCTTCATCTTCTTCTTTGTGTATATGTATGTCCAATTGTCGCAACATTATTTGTTGAAAAGTTTATCTTTCTCCACTGTATTAACTTCACATCTGTAAAAACTTCAGTTGATCATATTTGTTTTGGTATATTTCTGGACTCTTATTTTTTCTATTGATCTTTCTATCCTTTACTAGTACCACATTGTCTTGATTAATGTAGCTTTACAGTAAGTCTTAAAACCTTGTTATATAAGCCTTCCAACTTTGTTTTCTTCTTCATAATTGTAGCTTCTCTAGTTCTGTATAAGAAACGAAGTCTTAGATGGAAAGGTAAAGATTACAGAAAAATATTTTATAATAAAATAAGTAAGAGATTTTACTCTGTTAGCTGCGCCGCCTTTTAATATGTTATATTAAAATTGTTCTTGAGGGGTACGTGGGTAGTTCAGTCAGTTAAGTGCCCAACTTCGCCTCTGGTCATGATCTCAGGATCCTGGGATTGGAGCCCCGAATTGGGCTCGCAACTCAGCAGGAAGTCTGCTTGTCCCTCTCTCTTTGCCCCTCCCTCTGCTCGTATACTCCTGCACATTCTCACTCTGTTTCTCTCTCTCTCTCTCAAATAAATAAAATATTTTTAAAAATTGTTCTTGATTGGGGAATCTTCCATATACTCATTGACTTTCTGATAAATTCTTTAGCCTCCTTTCAAGGTGAACTGACTTTACATAGTATTCATTCTGTGGCTTATAAGCACTTCAGGAAGAAATATGTTAAATTAGAGTTAGCAAAGTCCTGTTGTAATAGCACCTGTGTTGAATATTAAAAAAAGAGACAGAAAGGTAAGGTTCTGAGTAGTACCCTCAATCCTATGTCTGCACACACTTGATTTTCTCTTGATCTATATGAGTAGTTCTCCTATGGGGTCTGCAGTTTCATAGGCAGGTTCACAACCACCCCATTATTCTTACTAGCCTTTTTATTGATGCTTGACAAGTGATTGTGAAGCACTTATAAAATATGCTGTATCTTCTGTAAGTGCTTCAGAAACCTGAATAGCAGCCTAGGTTTGCTTTAGCAATTAGAGAACTTTTGAGAAGAACTATTTTAGGACTCCTGAGAAGACCTATGTGAGGACTCCTGGCCCACTGTGGTAATTGGTGATCCTTCTACTTTCTTTATAAAGCCATTCTTTCTTGAATTGATACCATTCCTGTTTCCCACCCAGGTAAGGATAATATATAAGGAAAAAAGAACCATAAAGAATACTATAAACAAGGGCACCTGGGTGGCTCAGTGGGTTGGGCCGCTGCCTTCGGCTCAGGTCATGATCTCAGGGTTCTGGGATCGAGTCCCGCATCGGGCTCTCTGCTCAGCGGGGAGCCTGCTTTCTCCTCTCTCTCTGCCTGCCTCTCTGCCTACTTGTGATCTCTTTCTGTCAAATAAATAAAATATTTTTAAAAATACTATAAACAAATATTCCCTATAAATGCAGCATTTTAAACCCCTAAATAATTGTAAGGAATCTAATTTAATAGTATGTGTAAAGAATAATACTACATAACCAAGGAGAATATATTCTAGGATCTTGAATATGGTTCCTATTTCAGAAGCCAAAAACAGAATATTCCTTAGCAATATATCAAAGAAGAAAAAGCATATTATCATCTCCATATATACTGAAAAGTTACTTGATAACATTAATTTTTCATTCTTGATTTTAGTAAACCAAAAGAGGAAATACTTAACATAATAAAGAAGATCTGGATGGCAAATACTTAAGAGTTAAACAATAGATAATTCCTTTTAAATCAGCTTGGGTGGCTCAGTTGGTTGAGGGTCTGCCTTTGGATCAGGTCATGATCCCGGGGTCCTGGAATTGAGCTCCATATCACCACATCGGGTTCCCTGCTCAGCCGGGGAGTCTGCTTCTTCTTCTCCCTCTGTCCCTATTCGTGTGCTTGCTGTCTCTCTCTCTGTCTCGCTCACTCTCTCTCTCAAATAAATAAAATCTTTAAAAAAAATTATAATTAAAAAAAACTATAGTTTTAGCATTTCCCTGGAAGTGTTAGGTAATACAATAATATAAGAAAAAATAATGCAAATAATAGAAAACACATAAACCCTATCACTATTTATATTCAGTGTAATTGCTCACCCATAAAACCTATAAGAATCAATTGAAAAAATAATCTAAAGAAATTAAGAGAGTTCAATATTGTATAAAACTTAATTACTCTAAATCTCTGTACCAGCATTAGATATTTGAAAGATACAGTGGGGAAGGGGGATTCATTCATATGAGCAATGAAAAAATTAGGGAATCCCTCCTAATAATAAACCTAAAAGAAAATTTTTTTAAGAAGTAAATTTTTGAATAAGTAAATAAACAAGCAAACCTAAAAGAAATTTGTTTAACCTCTCTGAAAATACATTCCCTAGCTAAGATAATTGAGAACTTATACTTATCTATTTCCTAAAATACCAATATGATGACAGTAAGTGAGTGCTTTTAAAGGAGTAAGTTCACAAGAATAAGTACATCAGAAGACTCATCAATATACCAGAGATTTATATACATTTTTGGAAAATGGAAAATGAATGGAAGATTAGTAACTTACTAAATAAAACAGAGGAAGCTACCACATAGAAAGCACTGAGAAAGGTATTCACACAAAAAAAGATGGATGTCACAGAACTTTGGGAAGGTTTGGGAATTAGAAGCAACATGAACAACGGAAAGTAGTGATGTGAAGTGGAACTAAAAATTTTATGGAATGCACATGTGAAGTGAGAATTGAGAAAACACAGTGCCACTGCCACAGTGCCATATATGGAGTATTAGTCCCAAGCAGAAGACTGGAGACTAACTCTATCTAGAAAATTCAACAGAGAAGAGACATTATGGAATGTTATACTTTGGAAGGTGAGATTAATCAGATTGGGCTGAAAATAGGATAAATTCAAAGTCTACAAATGGAAAGGCTGGCTTCTTTTCCTGGCCCAGAAGTACACCACATCTCGTTACCATGTAGAATATTGAAAGATTCTTCTCTGAAGAAGCTTAACAGTCTCAGAAAAAAGACCTCCCCATACTGGTATGGAATGGTGCATCCAGCTTGGGAAATAGTCTGGCAATTCCTTAAAAGGTTAAACATAGAGTTTGTAACCCCACTCCTATTTATCTACCCAAGAGAAATGAAAACATATGTCCACGCCAAAATTTATACATAGCTGTTTATTGAGGCACTGTTCACACTAACCAAGGGTGGAAACAGCCCAATGTCCGTCATGTGATGTATGGATAAACAAAATGTGGTCTATCCAAACTGGAGTATTATTTGGCAACAAAGAGGAGTGAAGTAATGATACATGGTATAACATGGTCGAACCTTGAAAACATTTGCTAAATGAAAAGGCCAGTCACCAAAGTCTATATATTGTATGGTTTTATTTATATGAAATATCCAGACAAATTTATGGAGATAGATAGTGGTTGTTTAGGTCTGGGAGAGGGGGTGGGAATAGAGAGTGACTGCTAATAGGTAACAAGGTTTCTTTACGGGCCAGGGGGAGATGAAAATATTCTCAAATTAAATTGTGAGATAGTTGCCTAATTCTTTTTTTTTTTTTTTAAGATTTTATTTGACAGAGATCACAAGTAGGCAGAGAGGCAGGCAGAGAGAGAGAGGAGGAAGCAGGTTCCCTGCTGAGCAGAGAGCCGGATGTGGGGCTCAATCCCAGGACCCTGAGATCATAACCTAAGCCAAAGGCAGAGCCTCTAACCCACTGAGCCACCCAAGTGCCCCTAGTTGCCTAATTTTTAATAAACTAGAAACCACTGAACTATGTACTTTAAATAGGTGCATTTCAGTGTTTTTTTATTTCAATAAAACAGTTTGAAGTTTATAAAGAAGCAGTCAGCCACACTGAATGCTGCAGAGACATTATGTAAAATAAGTGCTACAAAAAGATCTATTTTATTTGACAACATGGAGGTCATTGGTGAATTTGGTGATTTCAATTTTAGTGGTGTGGTAGAGGATGAAAGTCAGATTGTAATAAATTGAGAAATGGTTTGGTTATGAAAGGGGAGGTCTTCTTAAGTGCTCTTGATTAACCAGTAAGCAGGGAAAGATTGAAGATTCTAGAGTGGATAGTAAATACAAAAATGTCCCTAAGAAACATAAATGGAGTGGTTAGTCTTGTCTGAAAGAAGGATCACTTCCTTCAGTGTGAAAGGAGGAAATGATGAGTGCTGAAAGACTTATAAACTTGATAGAGTAAAGACAATTTCTCTTTAATGACCTCTGTTTTTCTCTGAAGTGGGAAGCAAGGCCATCTGTTTAAGAAAGTAGTGAGAAGGGGAAATGAGGAGAACAAAACAGCTAATTAGAGAAATACAGTAGCTTTGTCAGAATATATGTAGCACCCACTTAAGGTTAGTGGCAATGAATTTATATTGGATCTGCTCTTTGTTTGCTTGTTTCTTTGAACATTGTTTTATTTACACTAAGTTGCCCAACTATAACCCACAGAAAAGATAGACATTTAGATTCATGCAGTATTATGCTTTTGCCAGATTTAGGGGCGAGGACAGAAAGACTGTGGACACATTATTAAGAGCATTGTTAAATGAGTGATTGGAATGCCAGACCATGGAATTCAAGATGAATAAGGGATAAAGGGAAGAAAGTATGATATTAATGATATTAATGGTCCCACCAGGACAGAGATTTTAGCAAATTTGTTCACCACTTTATTCTTAGTTCTTAGAACAATGATTGTTTGAATTAATGTTCTAATGAGACCAATAGACAGAGATAGTGGAAATAGTTGAAAAAACAAGTTTGAAGGTAGCATGTGGGCATCAGGAAGTAGTAGAACATTTGAATTACTGAATTCAAAAAAGATGCCATTTTAATTGATAACACATTCCAGGATATGAAGAGAAAGTCTTGCTGAGAAAGTCTTTGACCTGAGATGTCAGGAACTAAGAAGTCAGAGTGTTGGTCCAGTGTCATTCACGTGATGTTAACATTAGCAAGGATGATGGCAAAAGTTAAATTGAAGGTGAAGACTGAATCAAGTGTTAACATCTTCAGTGAGTGAAAGCAAGTGGGTAAATAGATGATACAGATGAAGAGAGGTTAAGAGTGGTAGAGCAGGAGACAGGATACTCAGACTAATAAAAATTGAATGTGGTACTGGGGGAATAGTCATCAAAAAGCAATAATAGAAGCAGTGATGATTCCAATACTACCTCTGGCCATGAAACACATTGGTTATGTTGAGTATAAACAGTGCCTACAGAGAATAATGTAGGGAAAGCACTGACCTCAGCAAAGAGCCAGGTTTCAGGAAAATAGGAGATTAAGGAAGAACTCTAAGAGGGATACAAAATATAGCCAAGTATGGCATGAAGCAAAGCTCCAGAAGTGTTGGAGGGTATGGGAAGGGATGGGAATAAAGAAGGAGGAAGTACAGAATATAACAGAGATAGCAGTATTTTGCTAATCTGTGATGGATTGTAGTGGGGAATTCCTTCAGGCATTGACCTGTTGAGGGAAGGAATAAGAGACATAGTTGATTTCATCTCAAAGGACCTTGGATCTAACTTAAGTGCTCTTCATTAAAAACGATATTGTAAAAAAATTGGTAAGGTAAAAATAGTCCCAGTATATAAAATGAAAAGGTAGTTTATACAAACCATATGTGTAGTATCCTTTTTTGTAAAATAAGAACAACAAGAATATGTGGATGGGTAGTACTTTTCAGAATGTGTGAAATATATTGTAATTTTTTTTTTGGTAGAGGTATCATTTGAAGATTTATTTACTTATTTTAGAGAAAGAGTGGGGAGAGGGGCAGAGGGAGAGAGAGAATCTCAGGCAGACTCCCCACCCAGTACAGACCCTGACATGGAGCTATATCCCAGGACCCTGAGATCACGACCTGAGCTGGCCACTTAACCAACTGAGCAACCCAGATGCCCCGTATTGTGATTTTTTAAAAGACTAGCTGTCCAAAAATTTTTAAAAGCTGCTTATGAAGGAAGGTACTAAAATCTAAGCCATTGGACCATTCGTTTTTTTCAGCAAATATTTAACACCTGCTTTGTGTCAGATACCATTCTTGGCACTGGAGAGAGTATCAATTAACACAATAACGACCCTGTCCTCATGGAGCCTATTACTATTGAAAGAGATAGGCAATAAATAATGTATTTTAGGTAGTATTGAGTGATATAAAGAAAATAAAACACCATAAGATAAAGTGGCTGTGGCATGATGGCTATTTCAGATAGAGCATTTAGGGAGCATTTGAGGAGGTGGCATTAACGAACAGAGGGAGCAAGCAAGGTCTGACAGCAGAGCACCCTAAGAGAAGATCCAGCACGTGTTCAGGCCTAGAGATAGCTGGATTGATGGAGACGAGCAGCATTTCAAGGGGGAGAAAAATGAGTTCTGTTTAGGATAATTATAAATGCCTATTACACATCCAAGTGGAGAGATCAGGCAGCAGGTTGGGGATGAGTCTGGAACTTGGAAACAAGCTTTACATCGGAGCTATATGTTTAGGACATACTGATATTATTAAAAGTCATGTGAACGAATGGAATTGCCTAAGATATGAGAGCTGAGGATTGAGCCCTGGGACATGCCATCATTTAAAAGGCAAGAGAAGAGAAGGGTATTCAGGAGAGATCTGAAATCCCAAAAGATGATAAAAGGGAATGTGAGGGGAAAGCTCCAGAGACCACATCCTCCCCTGGGTTTTGTCTCAATGTCTTGCTAGGTCAGAGGCAACCAAAATTGGAGTTTTGCTTCAAAATTGGAGCAAGAGCTCTAGGAGAACAGAATTAATGCCAGTACAGCCTACTCCAGATTGCTTCCTGGATGGCAGAATAAAGCAAATAACCCTCTGCTTATTGCCTCTCCATAAAGAAGCTTGTAAGTCAGCCTGTGTGCCCAGGTAACTTGGGAGTACTGGCTCTGTGAGGTACAGATGCAAGATAGGCCAATGCCTATGGCTCAAGTAGAGTACATACCATAGGGATGGTATTTGGTAGATTGTGAAGAAGTTGCCTATCCCTTTAAATTGTTTAAATACCAAACTCCCATCAGTCAGGCCAAGTTAATCAACTTTTATAACTAACCTCCTGAACACATATCACCTCAGCAAACTAAGACACACTGCTCACAGAACACAATTTGATAAACACTGCTCTTTGCTGGCATTTAGTATAAAATGCCATAGGAATTCACTTTTTAGTTTGCTTTATTGCATATATAATTCTGGTGTAAAATTGGGTGATTTCTCAAGCTCTGGTTTTTAAAGCAATCTTGGCTATTTTCTTGCTTTTTAATCTGCTAAATTGTTTGGTCTTTCCTAATAGCAAAAGTACTGTTAAAACACTTGTTGAATGAAATTAGCCATAAGGGGGGACACTGAAATCTGAGATCCTTGTCTACCACAGACTTTCTGGTTCTTCTGCCAAAGTATAGTCCATGACAGGAGATGGCTTCTAGAGAAAGAGAATTTTTGTGGTAACAGCAGAACCATGCAGATAAGCATTTGTACTTTAGGGTAAATGAAATCATTGGCAAAAAGATAGCCCAGTTGATTAAGAATGTGGGTATATTCATGCTGAGTTACTACTGGTCATACTATACTTTTTAAAATAAAATGTAGGGGCACCTGGGTAGCTCAGGGGGTTAAGTGTCTGACTCTTGATTTTGGTCAGATCATGATCTCAGGGTCAAGGGATCGAGACCCAAGTCGGGCTCTGGACCTGCTTAAGATTCTTTCTCTCCCTCTCCCTCCATCCCTCCCCCTACCCACTTGTGCATGCACGCACTCTCTCTTTAAAAAAATAAAATAAAATGCAATTGGAAACAGCAGCCATTTTCTTCTTTTACTTTTCCTTTAGTTACACATCTGATTTATCTTGGTAGAAAGACTGAAGATACCCAAGTCCAGGAAGTCACAGTGCCTAGAGTAAAACCACTTGGCTCTACCCCCTGACTTGCTATTTGACACTAATCAGTTCACTTATAGCTCTCTGGACCTCGGGTTCCTCATCAGTAAAATAAGAGAATTATTTCAAATTCTGTCTAAGACCCGGTCCTCCGTGACTAAGCATTACTAAGTGTTTGCCAATATCCAGTTCTCCTCCCTTTCTGGAGCTACGTGACTAGTTCTGGCCGCTCAGATAGAAGGAGAAGTAGTGTGTCGCTTCCAGGCTGGAAACCTATGCACAATTCTTCAGTTTCCCTGCCCTGCCAAAACAATAGAGAAGCTTACGTGTTCCACATGATGTAGCCAGAAGAGAGTGGAGCCACTCTGCCTGGAACTATTTTGAGCCTATAAAATAAGCATGACATATATTTGAGTTCTATGAAGCCATTGGAGTTTGACGTTAATTTTTCTGCCACATAACCTAACTTATCCTAATACATCAGATCTAACTCTCTGTGGTTTTGTGGGTCACTCCTTCCGTATTGTAAGGATCTTTTCTACTATATTGTATGTAAGAGTACTATGAAAGAATTTGAACCCCACAACTTTTTTTTCAAATGATCAAATAAGTTGGTACCTACTAAATCAGTCTTTAAACACAAATCCCTATCATTACTCTCTATTTTAGCTTTTAGCTTATGTCTCTGAAAGATTGATTTCTGGCATACTTTTTTTTTTTTTTAAGATTTATTTATTTATTTATTTGACAGAGAGTTATCACAAGTAGGCAGAGAGGCAGGCAGAGAGAGTGAGAGGGAAGCAGGCTCCCTGCCGAGCAGAGAGCCCGATGCGGGGCTCGATCCTAGGACCCCGATATCATGACCTGAGCCAAAGGCAGCGGCTTAAACCACTGAGCCACCCAGGCGCCCCTGGCATACTTTTTGATCCCCATTATTTGGGCTCTATTTTTTTTAACAGAGGAAACAGCTCATTTATTTCCTTATTCAGAGTATCTCTCCCTAGCTGTTTGAAGCACGAAATTGTAATAGAAAAATACACCTTTCCATTGTTTCTTAACTTTTAAAAAAGTTTTGACAGTCTGTATAAAGAGATGAATATTACCACAAGATTGCCACATGTTTCCAAGGAATACTCAAACAAAGCCTGTTCCTTGAGCATGAAGTAGGTCTGTCTTTCTGATAAAGAAACTTTCTTGGAAACAGTACCCAACTCTTGGTTTACATCTTAAATGAAGATGTTTTGGTTGAACACAGAAACCATTGTTTTGAATGGCAGAGATAATTGTATTGAAATAGTGCCTTAATGCTGTGAGAATAAAACCTGCCCAAAAAATTCTACTCAAAAGAATTTCAATTTACAATTTTTCATACCATAGAAAATATGACATTTCCATGCCTGAGATGTTAGTCTGATCTTGCCTGGGACTTGAGGGCAGGCTAGCTAAATAATTTAAGAGACCAGTGTAAAATGAAAATGTGGAACCCCTTGTTCAAAAAGGATAAAAAAAAAAGTAGGAAGAAAATGTGCAGTTAAAGGTAATAAAATACAAAACTTTTTCCTCTATAAATTTATATAGTGTGACCAATAATGGTGATACATGAGTAATAGCATAAACCTATAGATAGCTAAAAATTTCTATTTTTGAGGTCATAATTTTATATAATAAATAATACCTTATTAATGTGATAATGACTGATCATAAGATTTTTCTGGCTCACTTTTCTTTAAATTCATTTATTAGATCATCAAATTTGATACATTTAGCAACTTTATTTTAAATGATACAATTAAAAGCAAATCAGTTACTCTTGGCAAATGAAAGATCACACATAATATTTGGTAATTTTTAATTTTGAGAAGAATCTTTCTGCTGATACAACTGACACGAGCTGTTGGGAATATTTGATAGGCTTGGCAACACTAGGATAGACTTCTGATAAATGATTTCAAAATATAAATTCTAGTATCTCTTGAGCTGATGACACAGAACAATTTTTCTAAAAAGGTACAACTCTTTATGCACATTAGTTTTATGTATGTCAGAAAATCTAATTTTAAATGTTTGTTCAGTGTTGTTTTTCTCTGGTATGTTTCATAACTTGTAGAGGTTCTATAAGAAACCAGAAGTTGGGGCGCCTGGGTGGCTCAGCGGGTTAAAGCCTCTGCCTTCAGCTCAGGTCATGATCCCAGGGTCCTGGGATCGAGCCCCGCATCGGGCTCTCTGTTTGGCTGGGAGCCTGCTTACTCCTCTCTCTCTCTCTGCCTGCCTCTCTGCCTACTTGTAATCTCTATCTGTCAAAAAAATAAATCTTTAAAAAAAAAAACAAAAAACCAGAAGTTACTTGTATATGATTCAGAACACCTACCTACGCTTTCTATAACCATATCTTCCATGACAAAGAAAAACTAATTTTAAAATTGTCATCCTCATTCATTGGTTCATTTGAAGCTGCATGTGAAAATAACGTTTTTATCCATCAGATGCAACAATTTTTACATTTAATTTCTAAACCCTTGGGTATTTACTTAGCAGTGGAGCAGCTGGTTTTTGAGGGGAGAGGAGTTCTGGGTTTGTTTTGTTTTGTTTTGTTTTAGAGCAAGAGCACATGTGTGAGTGGGGGGGAAGGGGCAGGGGGCAGTGGGCAGAGAGAGAGAGAGAGAGAATCCTAAGCAGGCTCCATGCCCAGCGCAGAGCCTGACTCAGGGGCTCGATCACAGGACCCTGAGATCATAACCCAAGCTGAAATCAAGAGTATGACACTTAACCAAGTGAGCCACCCGGGCACCCCAGTGCAGCAGGTTTTAAAACCTGATTCTAAACTCTTTGAAGAATTCTTATATCTCTTTGATATGCTTTATTGCAACATCCATGTGTATGCTTTTATTTTATAATATTTTACTGATGCATATTGCCAAAACGCTACCATTCTCCTCCCTGTACTCAGGCCAAGGGCTAATATCTGCTGCTTCTCCTGCTGCCACCATTGCCGTCTCCATCACCAGAATAGGCTCAGGTCCCAACCCCAGCCCCACCCTCAGAGCCCTGCAGCGCCCCAGGCGGCTTTGGGCAGGAATGTGCACACCAGGCAGGCAGGCAGAACAACTGTTTGGCAAACACACTGCCTATTGCCCACTGTGCCTGTAGGCCTGAACCGGCATATGCATACCTCGCTTATCTCCTCTGTTCACGTACCTGCTCCCGAGTCCCATCAGACTTCATTTGTAAAACACAAGGTCAAAGATAAAATCAAGAGTTTCAAGACCACAACAGATCATTAAGCCAAGTCCGGGGTCATGTGTGACTGCTCAAGGCTTCATGATCTATCTGTAGAAATTACCTGGCCCTTTGTATGAATGAGTATGGAGGCAGATACATTTATGCCTTTGGCTTTCTCTAGTGGGAATACATGCAAATGGGCTATGGATGAGGGTGTTACTGACCACTATTAGTTTCTCTGTCTCTCTGCTGCTCTAAGCCTACCCCCTTTTTTTGAAACTTTTATAACAATTTTTTATTAACATACAATGTATTATTTGTTTGTAACATAATTATTATTATACATTAATATAATGTATATAATACACATTATATTTGTATAATATAATGTATTATGATCAGTCTTAAACAATTCATAGCACTCACCATAGCACATACCCTCCCCAGTGTCCATAACCCAGCCACCCTATTCCTACCCCCTCCAGCAACCTTTAGTTAGTTTCCTGAGATTAAGAGTCTCTTGTGGTTTGTCTCTGCCGCCCCCAGTCCCATCTTGTTTCATTTTTCCCTTCCTTCCCCCCACAACCCAACTCCCTGCCTCTCAAATTCCTCATATCAGAGAAATCATATGGTAATTGTCTTTCTCTGATTGACTTATTTCGCTTTGCATAATAACCTCTAGTTCATCCACGTGGTTGCAAATGACAGGATTTGGGGGGGGGGGGGTTTGATGGCAGCATAGTATTCCACTGTATATATATACACACCCCACATCTTCTTTATACCTTCATCTGTTGATGGACATCTAGGCTCTTTCTGTAGTTTGGCTATTGCGGACATTGCTGCTCTAAACATTTGGGTGCATGTGCCCCTTGGGATCGCTACATTTGTATCTTTAGGGTAAATACCCAGTAGTGTGATTGCTGGGTCATAGGGTAGCTCTATTTTCCACTTTTTGAGGAACATCCATAGTGTTTTCCAGAGTGGCTACACCAGCTTGCATTCCCACCAACAGTGTAGGAGAGTTCCCCTTTCTCCACATCCTCACCAACACCTGTTGTTTCCTGACTGGTTAATTTTAGCCATTCTGACTGGTGTGAGGTGGTATCTCACTGTGGTTTAGATTTGTATTTCCCTGATCCTGACTGATGTTGAGTACTTTTTCATGTGTCTGTTGGCCATATGGGTATCTTCTTTGCAGAAATGTCTGTTCATATCTTTTTCCCATTTCTTGATTGGATTATTTGTTCCTTGGGTTCGATAATTTATTTATAGATTTTAGATACTAGCCCTTTATCTGATAGGTCATTTGCAAATATCTTCTCTCATTCAGTTGGTTGTCTTTTGATTTTGTTGACTGTTTCCTTTGCTGTGTAAAAGCTTTGATCTTGATGAAGTCCCAATAGTTCATTTTTACCCTTGCTTCCCATGTCTTTGATGATGTTTATAGGAAGAAGTTGCTGAGCTGAAGTTGAAGAGGATGCTGCCAGTGTTCTCCTCAAGGATTTTGATGGGTTCCTGTCTCACTTTTAGGTCTTTCATCCATTTTGAGTCTATTTGTGTGTGTGATATTAGGAAATGGCCCAGTTTCATTCTTCTACATGTGGCTATCCAATTTTCCCAACACCATTTGTTGAAGAGTCTGTCTTTTTTCCAGTGGACATTCTTTCCTGCTTTGTCGAAGATTAGTTGACCATAGAGTTGAGGGTCCATTTCTGGGGTCTCTATTTTTTTTTTTAATATTTTTTTATTTTTATTTATTTGACAGAGAGAGATCACAAGTAGATAGAGAGGCAGGCAGAGAGAGAGAGAGAGGGAAGCAGGCTCCCTGCTGAGCAGAGAGCCCGATGCGGGACTCGATCCCAGGACCCTGAGATCATGACCCGAGCCGAAGGCAGCAGCTTAACCCACTGAGCCACCCAGGCGCCCCTGGGGTCTCTATTCTATTCCATTGATCTATGTGTTTGTTTTGGTGCCAGTACCATACTGTCTTGATGATTTTAGCTTTTAAATAGAGCTTCTGGTATTGTGATGCTGCCAACTTTGGTTTTCTTTTTCAATATTCCTCTGACTATTTGGGTCTTTTCTGGTTGCCTATAAATTTTACGATTATTTGTTCCTTTCTTTGAAAAAAGTTGATGGAATTTTGATAAGGATTGCGTTAAATGTGTAGATTGCTCTAGGTAGCACAGACATTTTCACGATATTTGTTCTTCTATTCCATGAGCATGGAATGTTTTTCCATTTCTTTGTGTCTTCCTCAATTTCTTTCAAGAGTACTTTATAGTTTTCTGAATGCAGATTCTTTGCCTCTTTGGTTAGGTTTATTCCTAGGTATCTTATGGTTTTGGGTGCAATTGTAAATAGGATCAACTCCTTAATTTCTCTTTCTTTCTCTTATTGTTGGTAGCCTACCCTTTTTGATGAAAATGCTGGACACCAAGGCAGTCTTTCTTTGGAGGGAGCTCTTCATAGATTCAGATGAGAGTTTCTTTTCCCCAGATTCTAGAGAGAATGGGAGTAAGACAGCAGGATGGAACTAATATTTATTGAGTATTTACTGTGTTAATATATGCCAACCTATTCATTTAATCCTAACAGGAGTTCTGTTAGCCCCTTATGCATGAGAAGCTGAACTGAGAGGTTGAAGAACTTTCCCAGGATCACACAGCCTGCAAATGGTAGAGCAGAGATTTGAACCAGGCAGCTTTAATGTCCTGAATGAGAACACTGGAAACAAACTACCTGGATCCAAATCCTGGCTGTGCCATATAATGGCTTCATATTGGATGAATTCCTTCCCTGAGTCTCAGTTTCCTCACGTACACACTAGAGATCAGACTTAGTAAAGTACCTGCTTCATAGGGTTGTTCAGATGGAAGGTTGAATACATGTCAAGCATTAAGAATAGTGCGGGATTGGGAGGGAGACAAACCATAAATGACTCTTAATCTCACAAAACAAACTGGGGGTTGCTGGGGGGAGGTGGGATTGGGAGAGGGGGAGCGGGCTATGGACATTGGGGAGGGGAGGCGAACCATAAGAGACTATGGACTCTGAAAAACAACCTGAGGGTTTTGAAGGGTCAGGGGTGGGAGGTTGGGGGAACAGGTGGTGGGTGATGGGGAGGGCACGTTTTGCATGGAGCACTGGGTGTTGTGCAAAAAGAATGAATACTGTTACGCTGAAAAAAAATAAATAAATAAAAAGGGAAAAAAAAAAAAAAGAATAGTGCGGGACACTTAATAAGCCTACAGTAAATGCTACTACTGCCGTCGTTACTATTATCACCATTCCTTTGCCTACTCCACAGTCTCTCTTCATAGCTGAGAAAAGAATGTTGGTAATGAGCAGAAGAGAACAGCTTACAGGCAGACAGTGGGGGCCATCTGCTGTTTACTCTCCATGAAGTTCTTCTTGTAGGCCCTCTTACATGTGATGTGATCAGTGATTGGATTCTTGCTCCTGGCAGCGCATCTCTGTAGGCTTCTTGGATTCTGATGTTCCACTGGTCTGATCATTTTCTGTCTGGGTTGTGTGTGTTGCAGGTATGAGACCTCTCTGCTGGATTTGGTTCAATCTCTGAGTCCAAAATCTGCTCCCAAACCTCAACCCCATCCCTCCAGAGAAGCTGGGGCCTGGATTCACAGTAATCGCCGACTCAGTCCTCGAAAATCAACCTGGAACAAGATGGGGACAGACAAGACCCCTGAAGACCTGGAGGAGAATCAAATTCTGGAAGATATCTTTTTCATTTGACGTTGAAACACACACTACAAAATATCCATCTGAAATGTGTGGGCTTCTTTATATCCTGATCTAGGATTTTAAATTATTTGATTGCAAACTAACCGTGTCTCTCCTTTCACAGGGGCCTCTCTTACTAACATCCTGTTATGTGTTGAACCATAGAAATCATGTTACAAACCCAGAGTGGTTTTGATCAGACCCATCAGTAGGTAACACATTAAGGGCAGAGCGGGGGAGGGCATATCTTTTCTGTCCCAAGCAGAGATTAGAAAATTAACATAGGACCCTTTCTACATGCAAAGGCCTTTACATATTCAGCCTCATTCCCATAGTGTTTCCTTCTCCATACTTAGTGGGAAAAGGTTGGTTCTCTTTCGTACACAAGGAAGACGTTTTCACAGAAAAATCCCTCTGATTTAAAAGTAGCCCCTTTGCAACATAAGCAGTTTCAGAAAGACACTCTTTACCTCTCCACCTCACCTTTACCTCTGTTCCCTCATTGCCTACCTCTATATACGTGTAGTCATTTAATTCCGAAGTTGGAGTTGGTGCCCCAACCATCGCAAGCAACCCTGATGACCAATTGCAAGTCAGTTCCAGAAACATCAGCCATAACCAAAGGGCACAGTGGGCTGGAGGGAGGGCCCCAACCAATCCTTGGAAACCAGCATTAAGTCAATATCATAGAGTGACTGCCCTTAGGAAATAAAATGGAGACACAGGTCTGACATGCTTTTCCTGCCATCCACCCATTTCCCAGGATAAATAAAAGCAATAGCTCAGTACTTTTTACTGACCTAAGTGTCTGTATTTGTGAGCTGCCCATGGCTGTCTCTGGGGAAGATGCCACTAGAGAGAGGAGCATCAGCTGCTACAGGCTGAGAGGCCTTCCCTGGTCCTCCCTCTTACCTCATGAGGATCAAAGGCCCTATGTTGATCGGGCTTTTGTTGTGCTCTGCTCAGGCTATTGTCCCATGACCTCAAAGAAACATCTCTACTTGCCAGATTCTCCTCCTCTACTCCCAAGCAGAATCTCCCTATCTTTCCTACTGGGCCTCCATTTGACCCAGAGAAGGTCTGTGGTAGAAAAAGTACACTTGCAATCTCATTCTCTCTCTTCTCCTATTTGGCAGAGCTCTTAAGATGGGTCCTTCAGCTTACAGTGGGCTCCAGTGGGCTCTCATGCCCCTGGGCAGCATGAGGAACCTGGTAGAGTCAGTAAGTTGATGACTTCCAGTCACTGGAAGCAAGGAAGGTGTGTCCCCAGATGTGTCTACTTGGTGACCTTATTTGATTTGTTCTGTTTCTCTTTCCTTTCACCCAACCGCCAGGCTTGAAGTGGGACCAAGAGTCTTTGTCAGTCAGCATTGGTAGCCAAGGTCAGACCACCCAGAGCCTACAGGGCTTCCCTGAAGTCTTTATCAAAACTAGATTAGCCCAGCCTACAAAAGCCTTGTTAAACAGATTCTTTATGTGGATGGATTGAAATCTCATTGTCTCTTCTGCCTGAGGTGCTCCCCCCTCTACTCCGCCTTCCTCCACTTAGGTCTTTTTGCTCTTTGAAGAGAAGAATGGGATCTACCAACACCAGTCCTTCATCTGAGGTCAGGATTGACGAGTTTTAGGCATCCAGTTGAAAAGTTGAAAAAACACTGCAGATTAAAGTATCCTTTTAAAGTTCATCCTGTGACAGGAACTGAGTCAATTTCATCCCATCCGGAAAGCATTTGGAAAATTTTGTTTCCTTTGGTGTGGCAAACTGGGGAGAAAAAGACTGAGAGTCCTCAGCCATTTTCTCAAATTTAGGTTTCTAGAACTATCTTTTACTTGCCCCAGGTGTCAAGAGCACCTTAAGTAGATCCAGTTCCCTTGGATCAGCCATAAGCGCACACCCATTTGTCACCAGTGTCTTTACAGATCTCTAGAATAAGAGGGTGCCAGAAGGACTAAGAAAAGGATTATGCTTTCTTTAAGAAGCTTGTTTGCCTTCAGAAGAATGCTAAATGAGACATAAACTAAGGGATTTTGGCAGGGGGCGGTGGTGGTCACATGCCACAGATTGGAGTTTAATTGCTTCTATACCTCCCCCTGCATGAGCACTTTGGAAGAGCAAAGATGGATTTTCAGCAGAGTATCAAACATATTTTTCATATGCTCCATCCCCACACCAGTTGCCTTTCTCTATCCTATAGGCATTTCCTGTGTGGCAGGGCAATAGGATGTGAATTTGTGTCTAATCCAATGTCTTCCTTATGAACTGAATGGTGTATGTTAATATCTTCATTTGTCAGACTTTGAGGTACATATGTATATATAT
Source organism: Meles meles (assembly GCF_922984935.1). Taxonomy (NCBI): domain Eukaryota; kingdom Metazoa; phylum Chordata; class Mammalia; order Carnivora; family Mustelidae; genus Meles; species Meles meles. The sequence goes on from NC_060077.1 coordinate 60,384,376, forward strand.
GAAAGGGTGGTTGTAGAGCCTTGAGGCTGTTGTGGAGCCCAGAAGCTTGACCTAATTGCAGATATCCTACAGAGAGAGGGTCTGACACAGAGAAGTCAGCCTTTCTTCCTGGTAAAGTGCCCGCAACAATGACCGGTTGCCTCCACTGCTTTCTAGACTAAGACTAGACACATATTAGGGGTGCTGCAGATAATGCCGCCACACTGCCCAGGCTGCTGCCTACCACTCTGTGGGAGAAAAACCCATCAATGTTTGCAAAATGGGCCAGGCCAAAGTAGGTCCGTTGAAACTCCTACAGGGGCCCAAAGTGCTTGATTTAGGAAACTAAGGTCAATCAAGGAAAAGCTTTGCTGACAGTCATCCTTCCCATAGGTACACTTGTGTCATCCAAACCTGACCAGCATGGTGAGGACTTAACTAGAAAACCCCAAATGTCGTGGGGAAAGGAGGTAGTCTCTCCTCCCTCAGAGCCACTCTTTTCACTTGGCCCTGCTCCCAGCACCATGGCCAGAGACTCTAAGAAGGGACAGGCCGAAAGGAGAGAAGCTGGAGGAAGTTGGTGGTCATTAGTGAGGTGGATGGAGGCTCTGGCAGACCCCTCCCAGCACATGCCTTATCCTCACCTCGGAGAATATCGTTTTTAATGTGGGTAACTGTTTATATACATATGAGATTTTAAGTTAATAAATTATCTCCATGGATATTTTCCCCACGTGGTTTTCGTATCAAATTGTCCCTTCAACACCCTTCATCAGATCCATGGGGCAGAGCTTGAAAGCAAGAGCAGAGCCCCTGGTTATCAACATGTTATTCTCTTCAATATGTGTTAAAACAGCAGGAGCTTGGGTTAACAGAAAACGATTTGCCAAGTCCCAATAGGTTTTCCTGGTTGACTCTGGCTCACTCCCATGACATGGACACCAACCCTCCTCTAGTTCTGTGGTTGCTGGAATGGAAGTTTCGATCTGCGTGCACCTCTGAGACAGGAAAAGTGGTCCTGTCTAGTGGGCTTTAGGTGCTAAGAGATATTAGGCAAGGGCTTGTGTGCCTGAAATGCCCAGTTTTGAGATCATACTGGTAGATTCAGTCAACAGCCCAAGACCTTCTGTCCTTGTTTCCCTGGTCAACCTGACGCCTCCACCAGCCCAAGGAGACTGCAGGTGCCCCTCCGATGCAGAGGTGGTGGGAACACAGTCATCACTCAACCAACTCCAAGCCCTGTGCGCCATCTTATTCAATGCTAATGAAGAGTCATACTTTAAAAAAAAAAAAAGTCCATTTACATGGAAGAGAGAGAGTATGAGGGGGGAGGCAGAAGTAGATTCCCTGCTAAGCAGGGAGCCCCACACGGGGCTTGATCCCAGGACACTGGGAACATGACCTGAGCCAAAGGTAGACCCTAACCAACCAAGCTACCCAGGCACCCCAAGAATAATACTTTAAAGAAATTATTTGGATATGTGTTTCTTATCAGCATCAGTCACCTCAAGTCCTTTATGGAATGAGGACAGGGATACATCTATGGACACCTAAGTTTTCAAGGTTATCTTATGCACCAATAATGAAAATGAGGCATAACAAAACCTAACTAAGTTCATCAGCTAGTAAAGAATAGAATTGCAACTCGGAATCTGGGGGGAGAGGATCATTATTCCCTTCCCCCCCTCCTCCTTCTAGTCAAACTCTCAAGTAGTATCAAGTCCACCTCCCGTCTCTCAACCCACCCCTTCGCTCTATCTCTGCTGGTGCTTCTCTAGCACAACAGTCTCTGCATTGGTCTTCCTGCTAGATGGCCGGATTCATCCTTGAACAAGTTTGACTTTACCCTTCTTTGCCTCACTCTTATCTTTTAATGGGGATCATAGCAGAACCTTCCTCCAGGGGTTATTGTGGAATGCAGTGAACTAATGTATGTCAAGCGCTCAGCACAGATAAATAAGCATTCATAAGGATACTTGTTACTATTCTCCAGGAAGCTACCAGGGTCATCTTGCCAGGTTGTACCCTGGCTTAAAAATGTTGGATAGTACTTAGTTTCTTATTGTGCTTAAGAAGGAACTTGGCGTTATGAGCATAATGCACGAGGATCTTCATGGTTTGGCCCACTGTAGACCTCCAGCCCCTTCATTTCCCCACTGTTTCTGTTGACTTCTGTGCTCAACCACTGTGAACTGCCATAGTTCCTGAAGGCACTGTGATAGCCTCCTGACCTTGTGACATCCTTCATCACCACACTTACTGTGCTAGAAATGCCTGTTTATCTGATCCCTCCTTTAGACGGCAGGCCCCATGGTGGCCAGAATAAGATGTTGGTCTTAGCCGTCGCTCACTTCCAAGAACTTGGCACGGTTCCCGACACGCTGTAGGCTCTCATCATTATCAGTTAGATGGATAGGTAAGTGCATCGGTGAAAGAGAGGGAGAGCAGGAAGGAAGGAAGCCATCAAACAGATCTGTGCCTCCAAAGTCCACTACTTTGTACTATGCCAGGCTGCTTGCCCCTTTCTCACAGAGAAAGTGAAGGCTGTACTAAGAGGCTTGGGAACACCTCCATTGCTCCCTCCTCATTCCCACACTGACTCGCATTTTCTTTCCAGAACAACCCTAAGATGTGTAACTTTCTTGCTTAAAAATCCAAAGGACTCCACAAGGCTTACAGGGCAAGGAGCATACCCTTTAGAGCGACATAGCAGGACTCGGCATCTGACCCCGTGTCCCTTTTCCCACCTCATTGCCCTCCTTTCTCTGCTCCATTCACCTGCGCAACTCACAGCTGTTGGCCACTTCCCAAAGACATACTGCTCTTTCCTATCTGTGTGACTTGTCCACATCTCTGTCTCATGGATGAATCTTTCCAGACCCAGCTCAGATGTCACTACTTCCACATTTTCCTGATTCCCCCCCGGCACCCTTCAGATTCTTTACTCCTGGCTCCAAATATGCTCCAAGAGCCTTCCGTCCTATCCCACCTCAAACTGGGCTGTATTGTTTGTCCCCTGTTAGAATGGGAAGTGTCCAAAGATGACAAATATTGACCTTAGAAACAACTCGGCCTTACCACTTGTGAGTTGTACACATTTAGACAGATTATACTTTATAAATTCAAACTGTATTATAAAGCTAAGCTTTACAAATTATACTCTCTAAGCCTCACATAGAATAATTTATAAAATTATTTGTGTAAAGGGGGTGGTCATTCCTACCTTACAAGTTGGTTCCTGGGACGCTGATCTAGCCCACAGGAAAGACAGAATGATAAGACAAAACTGTCCATGCAAGGAGGCCTAGGCAGGATGTCCAGGAGAGCCAGAGAGGGGTCCATGGGGTGTGGAGGGACCGGAAGACCCAGGAGTTAAGAGCATCGTTGAGGTTTGTGAGAGAAGAAGAGGTGCTTGGCTGGAAGGCCAGGGCCCAGACAGGGTGGGCGCTGGCCACTCCCTCCCCTTCCTCTGCACTCCCCAGCTGGCAGCCTGGCTGGTCCCTCCCTCACACCACCACACAGACAATACCCTGACCCCCTGACCAGGATGTCCAAGGTCCAGGGTCCCTCACCTGCGCTGCTGTTCCCTATACACCGTGCTGTTCCCTGCTCTTGGTCCTGTTCCCCAGTGCTGAGATGAGGAGCTGGAGGAAGGGAAACCCAGCTGTCCTGCTTCTTGCCACTGCCACCGGAGACCCTATGAACTCCACAGCTCCGGTTTTCAGCCTTCTCCCAGCTGGAGGTGATTTAAGCTTGTTGGATTTATATAACATTGGGAAACGGTAAACTGTGTAAATTTGCTATGTTTTCCAGGGACAGTTATTTATGGAGAGGCATTTTTAACTCAAGTGCAGAAGTGTTAAATCATTATAATAAATTCATGCTATTCAGACTTTCTTACATTGTAATAAATTTTTTCTAAGCATGAATGAGGAGATCCATGATTCCTCTAATATACCATTATGTATTTCTTCTCAAAATGACACAACTTACTATATCAACTTGGGGAGTGATAGAAGGAGATTTACTGTGTTGGGGAAAAAAGTCAAGTAGCAAGGAGTGTCAGAAGGGTCTCAGGAGCAGCTACCCACAGCGGGGGAGGGCCCGGCAAAGGGGGCAACCCCCACATCTCCCAACTGAGCTTCGGAAAAGAGCAGGGAAATGCCTGAGGGACCCAGGTACTTCTGTCCCCCACAGTGGGAGGGGGAGTGTTGGAATGGGCTATCTCAGAAAGGAAAAGTCCCCTGGTCTTCCAAAACCGTCAGTCTGGGTAGAGAGCTGCCCTCTCATCACCCATCTCCCACCTCACTCCTCACCTGGACGCGCACCAGACCAGAGGATTCATAGCTTTCTCAGATTCTAAAAGTTCAGGACACACGGTCTTCAGTAAACTCGGACGCACTTTTTGATCGCCCTCTCTGCCCTAGGCAAAGTCCAGTGACATCGTTCCTGACCCCCAGCAGCTCCCAGGCGCTATGTTGAGCTGCAGCCACAGCTCCTACCGGCCAGTCATCACAGAGGCCTGACAGGGGCTCCTGCAAGGGGGGCTTCGATCAGAATCTTCCCCGAAGATGGGACATTTTGGCTGGGCAAAGGCAGGCAGGACCATGAACCGAGGGCAGAGAGAATGTGAATGGTCGAAATCTAGAATGACAGAAGAATCTGTGTCCTTAAGCTATCTTAAGGGCCCCCAGTGAGACATTTCCGAAAGGCTTAGCATGCCACCAGCTCCCCAGGTAATGAGGAGACCGGACCACCAGGCTTTCTTCTACTCCTCATGCAGACCTGGGGCAAGGGGTAGCCAAGGGGCCTTGCTGAGAGTGTGCTGGGTAGGGGGCCCATGGGAGTCATGCCCCGCGCCACCCCTCTTCTCATCCATTCAGCAAACATTGTGGAGGCCCTATGTGCCAGCGCAAAATACACTCAAGTAGTTCTTGATTAAAGGGGATCCCTTGAAGCCAGAGGTCTCCTAAGTTTGCCCAGCACTCAGGCAAGACAGCAAGTGTCAAGATTCGCTTCAAATTCCACCTGGACTTGAGAGCAGAATCAAGTGGTGGGAACACACGGCTGCGTCTCTCACTCAGGTGGCTCTTGTCTCAAGAGCTAGCCTGAGGGCATTCGTGGTCTCCCTCCTCTGCCCTCTCTCTTCTCCGTGGCCCTTCCCAGCACTTAGCAGAGAGCTGGGCCAAATCCTTGAGAGCCAGGCACCTGCTCTCTTTGCAAAGGAGAAAACTGGCAGGGGCAGGGGTCTAAGCCTTTCCAGGACAGTCTTCCGTCCTGAGGTTCGATTGTATTGTCTTTGGGTGAGGCACGGGAATACAGTCAGTGAAGAGTGGTCATGCTGTGGCCTCGACAAGGTGATCTCTTCCAAAGTAACAGAGTGATGACAAACACAGATTCTTCCAGCAGGGGACCTGGGCTCACACCCCAGTTCTGCCCTACCGTGTGACTTTGAGCACCCTGCTCAAAACAATGGGGCCCAGCGTTGTTGGGAAGATGACTGGGGTGGGATCGGTGAAGTAGGCAGGACAGTGTGTGGGTCAGCAGTAAGTGGACTGTTCTGAAACAAGGCCCGGTCCTTCCCAGCATATTCCCCTCCTACCTAGACACCCTGGCCGTTCTTCCGAAGGCTGGGGTCCTTTCTTCCTCCATGGCCCCCACCTTTGGGGTCTATGGAACCCTTGCTCACCTTCTAACACTCAGCCCCAGCGTCTCCCTCTAGGCCAGGCTACCAGCCTTCCCTCCTCGGGGCTCCCCGGGCCCCTGCACCACGCTGTCCCGCAGCTGTCTTGGCTTGTCAGGAAGCCTCCTAGGGCAGAATGAGAGCCGCTGATTTGGAATCTGGGCTCCATTGCTATGTTGCAGTGTGATTTGGGGCAAGTTACTTACCTTTCCCAAGCCTCTGATTGTTGGTCGGTAAAGTAAGGTGAAGGCACCCTGCAGATAACTTCCAGGGTTAGAGAGAATACCCGTAACACACTTGCCATTGTCCTAGAACGTGGCTGTGACCATTACGTCTCCCTGAATCCTTAGCACAGTGCTGGGACTTGGGGAAAAGATGCACTCCCCATTCCAAGATGACTTTCTTCAAAGAGTAGGATGAATGGAGGCCCAAGCCTCACCCAAGGAGAAGGCCCAGCAGCGGGACCTGAGACCCTCAGCGGCACTGGCATGTAGCACAGAAGGTAGAATGGGTCCACCTGGCGGCGCTCACGTTGGTTCCCGTGGCGTCCCTGCCCCGCCCATGCAGAGTGAATACGAACCGCAACTGCCTGGCCTCTGAAGGCCCTCTTTGGACCCCAGGAGGAAGAGGAGTTGGGACACAAAGTTGGCAGCACCTGCGTCCACGGATTTCCTGCCACCCCGGTGCCCACAGTCCTGGTGTTGGGCCCCAGGAAGAGAAAAGGAGAGAGGGCAAATGGCAAAGAGGATTCACGTGGAGACTCTGGAGACGAGAGGAATCCTCCTACCTCAATTAGTGGAGTACAGCGCTCTCAGAAATGGTTAAATTTTCCCCTTGCTTTTTGAGTGATGGAGAATCAGTTTGCGTTGATCCTAAGAATTTGCTTCTAGTTTTCTAAGAGTTCAGTGCACTGGGGAAAACAGAGCTGACACAAGCTCAAAAGGTTTTGAACCCCAGGTGGCTGCATAAACTGCTAATAAATAATCCATTGATTTCCACTGAACTTCCTCTCCTTGCGAAGAATAAAAGCCAACTGGGTCTTCGGGCTTTTCTCTTTCCCTCCACGCTCCCCCTCGGTCCCCACAGCCAGCAAGGGCTACTAGGCAGGGAGAATTCTGGACTCCTTAGCAGCACACTTAGTACGTGTCACCCACTCATGTCTAAGAACCCCAGCCCCAGCCCAGCTGGCGGAGAGGAGAAAAGGACCTTTCCTGGCACCAGAACCACAAACATCTATGTGGATAGATGTTTCCCAAACGAGAAACTGGATCGTTGAGAAACCCATGAGAAGAAGTGGGGAGCAAGGAGGCAGGACCCCGCATTGGAAGAAGCTGCTGTGCAGGGGTTCACAGTCCCGGGGGGTGGGATGGGAGGAGAAGAACTCCCACCACTCTGTAGATGCCGTGGGCCCTGACTCTGCGTTGTCTGGGCAAGAGACAGCACTTCTCAGAGACTGTTTCCTCATTCATAAGACGGGGAAGAAAACACCCACCTCAGACAATTAGGTGAGATTATAATTAGGCGCCCCACATGGGATCCGGCTCAGAGCAAGCACCCCTAATGGTAGCTACACCCGTGGCTCCAAGAGAATGATAGAGCGTGAGCAGAAGGGCCCTGAGTCCTCTACCCAAACGGCGGGGGCCTGAGCTCCCACAGGCCTGGCCCGGGACTCCCACAGGCCAGCTCCCGTCACTGCCAGGCTCTGGGTCTCCCCACTGAGTTCTTTACGCCAAGGTGACCCACATGTACACATTTAAATGGCGTAATAGAAAAAACTGATAACACTGGCCAGAAAGGGTGGACTTTTCCCCGGACACTTCTTCATACTTTTATGAATTTTCAAATATGTGAATATGTTACCTTAAAAAAAAAGTAACATTTTTAAAATGCAAAGACCAAATTAATATGCAGCCTGAGGCCACATGACCCCAGAGGAGAACTGGCTGTAGACAGTAACAGCCACACTGGCGCCGGGGACGCTCTCGGGAGAAAGGGCAGAGAGAGGAAGGGGCACGGGAGCAGCAGCTAATTGGGGTCCCTGGGAAAGAGCGTGAGCAACCAGAGACAGAGGTGTGTGCACCTCCGCATGACAGGAATTCTCCGGGAGTGTCGCGGGGCTGACTGCACTGTGAGAAGATGGCTTGCAGTGGTCTGATGTCAAATTCAAGCTTACTTCAGTTGGGACATGAACTGTCAATGGGATGGAACTAAGGAAAGGGAAGAAGGGGACTGAAGCCTGAAGTGTTCGTTGTACCTGTACTATACCGTCAGAGAATTCCTAGCTCAAAATCTTTGGGGTGGGATGAAGCTGTGCTTGGTGGCGTCTCATGAACTCCTGACAACTCTCGGGGTGGTGGTATTATTACCCCCCTTTGAAAGAGGAGACTGGGGCTCAGAGAGGTTAGATAACCTTTCCAAAGTGACACCGAAGATATTTGAAAGAACTGGGGTTTGCATCCAGTCAGACGTCAAAGCCAATGCTTTCTTCACTCTGATACACTAGTCTCGGAGCCCCCTCCTGGTCTGGGCAAATCCTGGTGAGAACCCTACAAAGGGTGCAAGCCCAGAGTGGGATGTTTGGAGCTCCCTAAGGGATGAGGAGTTAGGTTAGCATGAGGGAAGTGGAGTTGGGGTGATAGGAGGGGCCTAGGGTGCTGGGGCAGGCCTGAAGACCAGATACACTGAGTAGGCGGGGGAGAGGGCTGGAAAGCAAAGGAAGGACTCACCATGGGAAGGGAGGGCAACTTAGAAAAGCCAACGGAGGGGCAGAGGAGGGAACTCTCAAGCAAAAACCCTATACTTGCAAATACTCATCTGAGGGGAAAGGGAGTGTCAGCTACACACTTATTCCAAATGCGCTATTACTTAAAAAGCATTTTCGGAACACCCTCCACGTTGGAACATGTCCTCAGCTGTCTGCGGTTGGTTCTGTCCTTCCTTCCTTCCCTCATTCATTCCTGCTGGCAGTGAAGCCACAGTGATCGAAAGGCCAAGTGCCAGGAATGAAGAGTCTACCAAAGGGGGTGTATGAGCCATAGCCAAGGCTTTTCATTTGAGGGTGGATTCCATTCTGCAAGATAGACAAATGGTCTTCCCTGCCAAGGCTGATATGTCACCTTGGGCAGGGCTGGGTCCTGGAGCTCGCCACCCAGCTCGGGGTGGGGGCGGGGGATGAGGATGCTCTCTTGGGTTCAACCTGGTGTAATTGCAACGCTGGCCCAGCAGACCCCATGCCAGAGGGAGCTGTCACTGTGCCCAGCCCACTGGCAGCAGAGCTTGGGAGGCAGGCAGCCACGGGGCCTGGAAGCACCCACGTGCGTACAGAGGCTCTGGGGCGTCTGCGTCTCCCTGTACCCTGTGCACGCGTGCGTGGGATCCAGCTCAGAACAGGACAAATGTCAGATCTTTATAAAAACCTAGAAGCAGAAGGGAGCTATTCGCTCAAAGTTCTCACTAAATGTCTCCTTTTCATATTAGCATCACACAGAAAGAAAGGGAGAAGGGAGAGAAAAGTGAGTACAAAGAGTGAATAGAGAGCCAAAGGCCTTTGAAAGTCGCTGGGAGCAGGGGCTGGAAGGAGCCCTGGGGTCTAACCAGGGACCAGCACTGGCACGTGGGTGCGGCTGGGGGAGGCCACCAGTTCCCCCCACCAGCAACATGAGTGCAGCTAGCTGCGCCCCACCCCAAGGCCACAGCCAGCCTCTACACTTCAGCGCTGCATCAAAAATGTTGCAGGCAAACTGAGATACCTATCAGTAAAATGACTTGATAGCGAGGATTTTCTTCAAAATAATTCACGGGTTGAAACTAGGTGGGGAGGGGGTGGATTCTTCGGGGGCTCAGTTGGTGAAGCGCCTGACTCTGGGTTTAGGCTCATGTCACGATCTCAGGGTGCTGAGACTGAGCCTGCGGCTGGCTTGGCTGATCTCAGCAGCGAGTCTGCCCGAAGACCTCTCCCGCTGCCCCTCCCCACTTCAGGCTTGTGCACGCGCGCGTGCTCTCTAAAATAAATAAATCTTCAAAGGAAAAAAAAAAAGCTAGGTGGTACATGGAGGTTCGTCATGCAAGTATCTCTACTTTTCATCATGCTTGAAATTAAAAAAATGTATGATAAAAAGGGAAAAGTCTTTTAAATGGAGGAGCTAGGCAGAAATCAAAAACTGCAGGTAAAATGCTAGCAGAGGAATCTAAGCCATAGAACATAGGCAGAAATTAATGAGAAGTGGGTCTTGGGTTTTCTTAAATAACACTGCAGATCAGGAGTTCCAAGCCCCGGGGATGATGGAGGAGCTGCGGTCTCGGAGCCCCCGTGCGAAGTGACCTCATAGTTTTCAAAGAATCTGTGACTTTCCCCCAGAGGTTAATAATTGTATTCTCTCTTAAATATGCTATGCATTCATTAGTCACTGCGTGTGTGGCTTTTAATTAAAGGGGTTATTTTCTAGAATTGGCACATTCACATCTGGACCCCCATCAGCCATACCTGGAACAGGACATGGGTTAACCCGCTTCATGGCCCAGCTCCCTGGGGGGCGGCTCCCCGGGGCCGCAGGGACCCTGAGCTTAAGCAGTGGAATGTCTGGGAGAACCGTGGCAGAGAAGGATACCCAGTGGGGAGGGGAGGCCAGTGAGGCCCCTGGGGTCTGAGAATGGAAGGGGGAGGTGGTGTGGAGGCTGCCATCCTCTGACTTTTGGCTGCGAATGTCCAACAGAACCATGGTTTTGAATAGTCTGAGGTACAAGGCCCAGGGTATTCTTAGAAATCACCTACCCGTTCCTCACAGGGGAGTGAAACACCCGATGTGACATCATGCCCCTTGCAGTGACTTCTGTCAAGAAAGCCAGTGCCCCACAGGCTCCCCAGAACGGGCAGAGAGCTCTCTTGCCTGGGCTTACAACCTGGTGGGCAGGGGAAGTTGGGTTCGTTTAGGGGACCGTGAGGGTCTCATCGTGGAATTATCTCCACAGTTAAGGCTTCAAGTTTTGCCCCATTTCCTAAAGCATTAGGGCTAACACTTCACAGGCTAGTGCGAGAAACAAGAACTTGGCCCTTGGCCTTGGGAACAGAGAGGGGAAGAGAGCACGGAACCCAGGGTCCAGGTACTACTCAGGAGCTGGGGCTCTGACCTCAGCTCTCTATGACCCTGCTTCAGGGGACACATCCGAGAGCTGAAGTCACTCCCACTCTCCCACGGGAGGGCACAGATAGGCTAGAGAAGGTCTGTCCCAGGGCAGGGGCTGATGAAAGATTGAGGCTGACTTGCCTCTGTCTGGGCTCTCAAAAGGACCTGTGCCCTTCCTGCCACTTCACCTCCAAGTCCGGTTCCATCCTTCCTCCTTTGGAACTCCCTCAACACCCAACACATTTTCCTTCTCAACCCCTCCCCCTGGCTTTCTGGCTTTGGAAGTCTGTGTCCTGACCAAGAGGCGGGAACACTCCAGGAAGCTCCTCCCTCTGCGCCCCCTCCCCCTCCCTGAAACCCAGAGTCTGACGGCACCCTCCACAACTGGTTTCTCCAGCCATGTCAACGGCCAATGCAGTGCAAGGTGCAGGACCAAGAGAAAATCCTTGGTGGCAAGTTTTGGGTTGTGTCCTTATCCTTCCTTGATTGTGGTCTCTGCCTCCTCCCCGAATGCCTCACAGTGGTTCATGCCCCTACCCCAACTCAGGACAGGTGGCCTCAGTCCCCTCTTGTCGGGGAGGAAAGGGGGAATTTCTGTTGCATCTGGAGACTACGGCCAACCCCGCCCAGGAACCAAAAGAATGGTTTGCAATGGAGATTTTCAGAGACACACCACAAGGTGTTTCACAGTGTGGCAGGGGACCTCCTTTCACTGCCCCCATCATCTCCCCAAAAGCACTCCCTATGGCTTGAGTTCCAACCGAGGACCCGGGTAGCACACAGACTCCCACAGAGAGAAGGACCAAGCTATCGCCAGTGAGCCAGCGAGGCACAGCTGGCCAGATTCCGAGAAGCACAGACCACTGAAGAAGTCTTGGTTTTTTGTTTTTGTTTTTGTTTTTTTTAAACTGTGCTTTATTTAGGGCTAAGCTGGAGAAAGCGTCATCCAATAGTTACAGAAGGTTACAAGGAGTTTTAGGGAGTTGAGTGTGAAAAGAGCAGTTGTACTGAACTGCGGCTGTTTTTTTTTTTTTTTTTTTTACAACATCTGGACATCCTAAAAGGAGGAGCCAAGAGAAAGAAAAAGAAAATTTTTAAAAATAATAATTAACCAACAAAATAGACAGAAAGAAAGGAAAGGCAGGAGGCCAAAGAGGAACCAGTTGTTCGTCTAAAGCAAAAAAAAGGGGGGGGGGATGGTAGGTCCGAGAGCCCCCTGGCCTCCAAATGACCTGGACATCAATGAGAGGAGGGTATCAAGGCAGAATGCCAAAGCAAGTCTTCCCAACGGTGCAAATAAATTATAATAAATATGTTATACTTTAAAATATATGTGTTCTTAAATAATTCAGTGTTTTTTTCTGATTCTGAGTTTTTTTAAGCAATGTCTTTTTAACTGCTCTAAAGTCATTTACCAAAGATAAATATCGTGCTTTCATTAAATAGTTTTCCTTGTTTTTTTCTCTATCATTACAATTAAAAGTCCTACAAAATATGCAAATTTATTTACAGAAAAACAGAGCCGGCATCATTTAAACATCCCTGTTTTTCAAAATTCCTTGTAAACAGTTTCAGAAATTCTTCAAAGATTGTTTATTTTTCTCTCTCTTGTTTAAGGTTTTTGTGTGTGTGTGTGTTGTTTAGTTGTTTTACGATGAATTTCCCAGGTCTCCCTTGCCCGGAAAGTCTCTGGAGCAAGCATGGAAGGCGAGTGAAGCGGCAGGTGTCGAGGGCTTGCGGAGAGCGGGCGAGCGCGCGCAGCTCCGGAGCGAAGCAGGCGAGGGCGGGCGGCGGGCCTTCCAGCGACGGCGTGGCCCCCACCAGCGCGGTGAGCGGCCGGGAGCCCCCAGGTCTGGGCGAGTCCAGCCAGGCCCTCGGGGTGCACGGCGTCCGACAGCACTCGCGGGGAGAAGGGATCGATGCTCAGTCTAAACTCTACAAAAGTACAGTCCTACAACATCTGGGATTTTAGCAGTAACGCTAACTTCTATAGGTTTTTTTTTTTTCCTTTTTTTAAATTTTTTTGCTTTCCTCTAATTTTTCTTCTATTATATAGGTATTTTAAACTTCTCCTTTTTTAAAATTCTGTACAACTATTATGATTTTAAGAGGGGGAAGAGTTAGAAGCATTTACAGACTTTTCACAACAATTATCTTGCCTTGTAAGTCCCTTTTTTCCCCTCCTTGTTTTCTCACACTTCACGGTTAATGAGTTTTAATATTTTTGTTGCTTTCCCCAAATATCCACCAATTTGTTCATCTTAACAGCTCCATCCAGACATATAATACAGAAAACCATAGGAAAGTGTCATAGACTTGAATGAGGGTAATCAAAGCGCCTCTCAAAGTATCAAAGAACTATTATCTTGCTGTTTTAAAAGCATTGAAGCATTATTTTACCTTTTTTTTTGTTTTTGCTTTTTTTGTTTTTTTTTTTTTAATTTTTTTTATTACATTTTTTCATAGAATCGCTCTAAGCTGTTTCAAGAACAGCCACGAGGCAGGAAGGAGGTTCTCCTCCACCCCCCTCTATTTGACATAGAGCTACACAGCTGCAATAAAAAGTTTGGTCCTTTGGTCCCTAAATAGCTAAAGGAATGACAGATAGAGATGCTCAGCAGCGGCCTCCCAGCCGCCCCCTGGGGACCAGGCCCCGCCACACCGCTTGCCCCAGCCTGCCTCAGGCGCCCACGGGCTGGAAAAGCCCCGGGGATCGGTAAGCAGCGTCTCTTCCCACTTCCCAGCCCTTCAGCCTCCCCATCTGATCTCAAGTTATTTTGTTTTAAAGTTGCCTTTTTTGTGTTTTTTTTTTTCTCATTTTTCTTCATCTTCTTGGGTCATATATATTTTCCCCGAAACACGTGCCCTCTGAACTCCACAGACGCTATACTTTCCTTGAAGAAATGTTACAGTCACAGAAAGTGTCTGGAGTCTTCAGCTTGATTGATATTGGCTGATATGTCAAAGGTGTCATCCAACAGTTCTCATTTATAAATATATATAGAGAGAGGTTTGTTTTTTAATGTAGCCCGTTCAGCATCCTGCCCTAAAATGAAGAAAATCAGGGCTGATTAAGCCAAGAGAGGAAACACAAAATGCATCCAAACACCAAAAGGACCCTGCCTCGGGGGTTAGGGTGGGAGCTCTGGGGGATGGTGGGAGGGAGGGGAGAGACCAGTATGAGAATTAGTCATGATCATGATACATAAAAAAGAAATTAACTCTTCTGTTCAGAGTAGGAAACCACTGGAGGTCTAGTGGTGATGGCTGTAGCTGAGGTTTGGTTGTTGGGAGAGGGGTCTCGATTTGGGTTCCTTTAGAGTTCTGGAATGGGGGGGTAGCTGGATCTAAGGGAAGAATTTGGGACTGTGGGATATGAATTCACAATTAAACCGATGTCTGAGGGATCTAGCCCAGATACAATATGTATACAGAAGCCTAGCAAACAAGACAGCAAAAATCTAGCAGTCTAGCCCCCTCCTCCCCAGCTTGAGGAAAAGAAGCAAGACATCTGTGACATGAATTTTGCTGAACCCTTGCCCAGTTTCCAGCTAACCGCTTCTTTCTCAAGGTTAGTAACTATTTGCGAGGCTATGTATATATATGTATATCTGGATATATGTGTAGAATATATTCACCTGCACATATGTGGATATACATGGATATGTGTGTATGTATATGCATAGATACACACATACACACACACACACATAATATTTTTCTCATACATGCCAGGGAATTTAGAGGAAATTCGGAACTTCAAGGGAGCGGATGGGAGAACCTAAAAAAAGTCAGAACGGATTTCATCATCAAGCTCAGATAAATTAACTCAGTTCTCGATTTTGTTTTCAATGGTGACTTTTTGTTTGTTTTGTTTAGCTTTTAAGGAAAAAAAATCATGATCTGACTAGAATCAGAAGGAGAATGCTTAATCATCGTGAATTAACAAATGAGACTCATCTCCATTATAGCAAGCAGCTTCCACTTATACATGGGGGTGACTGGTTACATTGAGAAAGTTAGAACTGCAAAGCCCCCAGTTGAGGGGACAACGTCATGCGTATATCAATCCATGCTGGCAGGTTTTTCACACTGTTGATTCAACAAACAGCAAACCGTACACAGCAGTCTAAACAATTACAACACCAAAGAAAATAATAATAAAATTAAAAAACACTTGTCAAGGACCCTTTTTCAGTTGTAAACAAAAAGGTGCATTTTGCTTTTGTCAGTACTGTTTTTTCCAAACCAACCAAAAAGTGCCCCCCCCACCCCCAGACCCCCGCCTCCCCGCCCCACATTTAATTTAGCAGAGGTGGCTACAATACAAACCTTACAATTGTTACCAGGCTCTCTCTCAGAGGCCTCTGGCTTTGTACTCTAGTTTTTGGTTTTTTTGGTTTTTTTTTTTTGGTTTAGAATTTTTTTTTTTTAATCATTCTGTTACAGTAGAGATTTTGTTTTTGGTTTTTGTTTTCGTTTTTCCTTTTGAAGTGAGATTTAAAAATAGCCTAACTGGAAAAAGACCAGACCTAGGAAAAGTGTCAATTGAAAAAGGCCCCCAAATTTCTAGAAAAAAATAAAATCACAATATTTTCAAGTGCAAGGAAATCAACCACGCATAGATATTTTTTAAGATGTTTTCCTTATTTTTAAGAAAAAAAATAATGGTTTGCACAGTTAAGTGATCCCATGTTCGATCATTCAGGAATTCATCTTTATTTTTACTTTTTTTTTTTTTTTTGGTTCTTTTGTTTTGTTTTTTTCTCTATGTGACATCTAGAGAAGCATCAAAAACGCTGAACAAGAAAAACCAAACAACAGAAAGTAAAACCACTGCAAGCACCAAGAACAAAACAAAAATGAGCACAGCAAAAAAGATTGTGGCAGCACAAAAGTCAAGAGAATGCACGTGTGATCATGACGGGCCAATCATCAACTGATACAACATCCAAGAAAAACGCTCCAATCACAGCACCTCCACGAAACTTGACGGCAATTGTCATGCAACCGATTCTTAGCCTTGTTACATGACGCCATCATGTCACACTGTGAACTTTGAGTTGATTTGAACTTACGGATGGGGGACTGTTTTCTCCACTCTCATGTGATTACGTGAACTTTATTCCTAGCTCAGCGCGAGACTGTGGTGGATTTGACTGGCCCTGGTTGGGTTGTTGGAATTTGATTGAATGACAAAAGAAGAAAAGATTTTTATATATATTTATATATGTAGAGAGAGAGAGAGAGAGAAAGAAAGAGAGGACAAGAGAGTGTGGGCAAGGGGGAGGGAAGAGGCAGGGGCAGGTCGGGTGGGGTCGGGGACTGTGGGAGGGCAGGGACGGTTGGGAGGAGGGTGAAGAAGGGCAAGGAAAAGTTAAAACAAAATCAAAAGGAAAAATATTTATACAGCACCAGACCACAGCATCAATCTAAAGGCTCTGATGAGAGAACAGCAGTCAAATCATAAGAGAACCAAAAAGAACTCAAAGGATGGAGGAAGCCGGCAGACAAACGACATGGGCACATCAACACACACACACGCACACACATACGCACACACGGTTGTATATGCAGACACATGGTACACTGTGAACAGTAGCAGAACCTCACGCAGGGCCACTAAGGGCATCCATCATGCGTCGGGGACAGGAGGAGGGGCGCGGGCAGTTTGGCGAGAGGGCTAGAAGAAACTAAAACAGCCCCTCAAACCACCGCGGCCAGCAAGCAGATCAAGCAGCACTCTCTCTGCTTTGTATCGCCCTCGGTTCTCTCTCCCCTGGCAGGGGGCCACGCTCTCCACACCCCCCACCCCAGCCTCCTGTGGCCTCAGCCTGTGGACCAGCACGGGGAGCCTGTCAGGGTCACCCTGAAGGCAGGGCAGATCCAAGCCTGGCTACAGCGACTTGCATCTGGGGAGCCCAGCCAGGGGCCCAAGGAGAGTCCACACCGCCAGCCACTCAGTCCTCCCGCCCCAGTGGTCCCACCTTGCTCCCCACCCCCTCCCAGAGAAGGGCCTCGCCACTGCAAGAGCACCCACTGTGTGAGGTTACGGTCCTCTCCTCTTCTCCTATGCTCAATCCTCATGTCTTAGAACCTTCAGAAAATGAACACATTCAGCGTGGAGGTGGAGAGTGAATCATATCCGTGTTACTGGAATTCTATGGATACCCCTTGGCATTGCTGATTTCATTTCACGGTCAGCTCATACCCTTCCCTTTGCTCCCAAGGTGGCCAACGTGGCCAAAGTAACGCTGCTCCCAGGCACGTGAAGCCTTTAGAAGGCTCCACGGTGCTGACCATGGAAGGGCTGGAAGGAAGCCTATCGGGCACCCCGCAGGATGGGTAATGTGAGAAAGTATAGTCCATCAGGGAGGGGAGTGCTATGGCCCTGGTCTCCAGGCTCTGTGGCTGTCACTTCCGGTCTGCTGCCCTCCCCTCCTTACCTCCTCCTCCTCCGTTCCCTACACCCCTGCCTGTACATCTTTCTAGACTGCCCCATCTTGCAGGCCTTTACCTGCCTTCTTTACTGGGGGAGCCCAAGGTGACTGGGGCTGAGTCCCCTTCTCATCACATTTTTCCACCTTGAATTATCTTCTGCCCCTCCTCACCACTTCACGGCCCTCTGCCCCAACCCTGGAATTTGGGGGTACCCAGCCCTACCCCTGCTCATGATTCCTGCTGAGCTTGCTCCCCAGCCCCCAACCCCTGAAGCCTCTGTGCCCGGCTCATCTGTCCACCATGCTGCTACACAGAGCAGACTTCCTCTCTCAGCTCTGTGTCTTTCTTCAGGGAGTGTGGAAGGGGTGTCTGGGATCTGAAATGTCACTGTGGATAAGCTACCAAGTCGCTGAGGGGTGACTCTATTTTAAGGACATACCCAGCCTCCAGCTTTGCCTTCACAGAAGAGCTCTTCCTCCACAGACCCCTGCCCGCCTGCCCATGCGAGCAGGGCTCTTGCTCTTCCAGTAGCAGGTCTCCTGCACTCAGACCAGGGCCCGCTGCGTGCCCGACAGGTCCTGACATGCCGCCCTCCCCTGCCTTTCCAGCCCTTCCCAAATGGAAACCCTTACACCAACCCAGGAGAGCCAATGGGCTGGTCCCTTTGGGTGGGGGAAGAGACCTAAGTAAGAACTGAGGAGGGCAGGGCCACCAGGTGTCAGCTATGGCAACTGCAACTAAGCGGCCCACTGGGGACCCCACTCCTTTCCCCACCCCCCACTCCTGAGCATGTCTTGGGTGCCCATTCCTCCCCATTGGACTAGCTTCTGTGCCCTCCCTCAGCCTGCCTCTAGCCGCCCTTTGGTGCCTGTGCTGTTCTGGGTCCTGACGATCCAAGCTGATCATCACACCCACCTCCTCAAAGCCCCACGTGGGGAACTTTTCATACACACTCTTGCCCCTCACACACACACATGCTTGGCCCAACACACAAACACACTGTCACACTCACTCAAGTCCTCGGGAGCCTCCCCAAGGCTCTGCACGTGCACAGCTGACTAGCTGACTACTCTCTTTATTAAGGGACAGCTAGACCCCAGCCTGCAGGGGCGACCCCTTCTTGGCCACCCTCTCAAAGATCCTCACAAAGCACAGTCCCAAGAGGTGGCAGCAGGGTCACTGACCAGCAAGGGGGGCTTGAATCAGGCCTGGGAAGCGCCAACTCACCACCTGGGAGAGGAAATTATTGTCAGCTGAGCCAATTCAGATGCCAGGTTCTAAACACAGCTGGGCTCCAGCCAGAGACGGCCCAGCCCCAAAGTCACCGCCCAGCCCCATGCAGGTCAGGCCCAAAGCACCCATACCTACACAGCTCAGAGCAGACACTGTGCAAAGTACAGCTCAGAGCAGACACCGTGCAAAACACACTCAGAGCCACAACCCAGGACCCAGAAGAGAGAGGACTCCCATTGAAGTCAGACACGCTGCTCAGTGTCCTCCAACCACAGAACCACAGTGCTGGGAGTCTGTGACCCTGCTCTCAACTTGGGGGCCCAGCACGTGCTACTGATCTTTGTGGCAGGACAAGGGACTTGGGTATTCTGCTCACCGGCTATGGCCCTGGCCACAGTGTTGCCCAGTCTTCCCACCTTTGCTTCTTCCCTCTTTGTTTTCTGGTGAAGATTTCTTGGAGAAACCCCCACCTTAGTACAAGGTAATGAGCCCAAGCAGCCAGAGGAGCAGGGGCATCAGTGGAACCAGGAGTGGGTGGGGCATCACACCGTCCGGAGACATCAGGATTTGGGGACCCAACCTGGCACTACCCAGGCCGCACATTATGGAACCAACACCCAACCGCGCTCCCCATGGCTGCTCTGCTGGGGCCCCCTCCCCCCAGACCTGCCACACTTTTGTCCTGACCTGGCTCTGGCCACCATGGTGACTTTGCCTTCACCACTGCAGGTGGCCAGCCAGGCCCTGAGATCCCTCCACCCCACCACCCCTTAGCTCTTGGCTATGGTTTGTCCCTCCACAGGCCCTGCTCAAGCTAGCCCTGCCCTTCTGAGCCTCTAGGACTCATCCTTTACCAGGCTGTAAAATTGTGGGTTTTTTAAGCTGCTTTTGCACGCTGTTTCCTCCACTTCTTGCTGCAGTCCCCAAGCCTGCGCCTTGTCTCAGCACCTCCTTCTGTTACAGACTCTAACAGTCTTAAGCTGGAAAGCCTGAAATCACCTTTTGTTAAAATGCTGTCTAAATGGATTAAAGGTCAACTTTATTTGTAGGAGTTCTGTTATGTCCTAGTTTTCTAGAAGACTGCTTAAGAAGAGAGGGGCCCAGAGAAGTGAGATGTCATGACATGCCCCCCCAGATACTCAGGACAAGACTGTGGAGTGGGAGGGTTGCGGTGAGGATAATGGGGTGGGGGGTTGGAGATCATTCTCCTTACGTAAAGGCACTTAGGAGCCCAGCATCTGGAATGAAGCTCCAGCTTCAAATCATGGCTCTACCACTCAGTAGCTGATAGGCAAGTAACTTAATCTTTTGTGCTCCATCTTTAAAACGGGAATAAAGACAGAGCAGCCACAGTGATACAGCTGCACTATGGACTTGTAACCTGTAAGAACTGTGCCTCGTGTGTTCTTAAGCACACATGAAGTCTGGGTTCCCAGCTGTCTGGTCTTGGTTTTCCCTGGGGGAAGAACCCCTCTGTTTTCTAAACCACGCCACTCAGGCCCTCACTCCAACGACCAGTGTCGGCTGCTTCTACCTCATGGGCCACTTCTTATCTTCTGTTCCAGACAGCAAATCTGCCTTACTTACCCCTTCCTCTGGGAATTTCTCTGATCTACAGGTCTGATCTATCCTTGCTTGGGTTTTACTTGCATGTAGGTCTAGGGGGCTAAGACAAGCTGCTTTCACGGGAGGCACAAAACACACCCGCAGAGGGCCCCTCAGAATCTCAGGGCGTGGCCCTGGAACAGGCCTCCTCCTAAAAAATCCTCTGATGACTCCAGCACCTTGGTTTCATTAATGTAGAAATGGAAGCCCAAGAGGTTGTGACTTCGTGGCAGAGCTAAGTTTATCTATGAAAAAAGGCTCTCTGTCCAGAAAGGGCTGCTCTTACTGACCGGCCCCCAACTCCTACGGAAGTGCACCCCCTTGCAGACTGCGTCCTATGGTCTGTGTTTGCCGAGCCCAGAAGCTCATGCGCATAGGATGGTGACCCCCTCATCTCTGCAGGCCAGCACCAAGCCCAGTGCCAGTCCGGGAAGGTGCCCCACTCTCAGTGAACGCGGGTGTATGCATCTTCACAGGAGCCAGAGATGGGCAGGGCTGGGAGCTCAGGGGGCAGGAGAGGTGGCTTTTGCTTTTTCAGCCTTGCAGAGAGCAGAGGCTCAGCACCCTGCTGCTGCTCCTGGGCAGCTGGAGGGTGTTCTGCTGGTAGCAGTGGGATTTGAGAGGAGACTGGAGCTCTCCCTCCCAAACTCCAGACTCTGAACCTCGACTTGAGCGGCTAACTCTCATGTGCAGGGCCCATTCTTTGCCCCAACCCCTCCTCCTCTCGAGTCACGGTAACTCTGTTCTTCCAGTCTCTGGGAGCAAAAGCTGGGGGTCCTGCTTTTGGCATCCTGGCTCTGCCTTCCAAAAACATCGAGAACACAACTCCCTCATACCACATTGGCTGCTGCTGTCCCGGACTGAGTGGTCCACGCACTAGACTTCTGCTGGGGCTCCCGTCAACACAGCAACCAGGGATCGCGCTGACTTGCAATGGGTTCGCCACTCTTCTACTCAGAGCTCTCCAACGGCTCCCCAGCGCCCACTCCCTTAGCCTATACAATAGCTGCCAGGTCCCGCCTGAGGTGGTCCTCCTCACCTCTGGGATCCCCTCTCCCGCCACACCGCCATGCTTGCTCCCCTCCAACCACCTTGTTCTGCTGTTCTCCACCGCACCGCACCACCCTCTCTTTGGAGCCTTTGCACTGGCTGTCCCTTCAGATGAAAGACTCGCTCCTCCAGATGCTGGCATGGCTCCCTGCCTCACCTGCTCCAAGTCTTTCCTTGAATGTCACCTACTCAACAAGGCCCACCGTAACTACCTGATTTAACTGTAACCAACAATTCTGACACACTGTATAATTTACTCTCTGGTCATATGTGTTTGTTTATTGTCTGTCCCTCCATCTAAGGATGAGGGTTCTTGTCAGTGTTATTCGGTGCTGAGTCCCAAGTACCTAACAGTACCTGGTGCACGGTACTGCTGATGGAAGCGGAGGGGTAGAGGGCTGGGAGACCTGCCTCTGGCCTGTGGGTGAGCTGGGCCTACAGGACTGCCCAGCAGTGTGGGATATCAGGCTGAAGGAGGGCTGGGCACATCTCCCCACCCCACCCTCTTTCCCAGGAAGCTGCTTCACCCAGGGGAACAAGTGGCCCGGAAGAGAAGTAGCCTAGTGTGTCTCCAGCCACAGGGCAAGACCCAGACTGAGCAGGAAGGGGTGACAACTGCCCACTCATCAGAGCCTGCGGTAAAGCAGACAGGGTAAGTGGCCCCAGAGCTAGGCCATCACCCTCCTCAGCTTCTGTCCCAGCCTGACTGAGCTATGGAGAATTGGAGGGGTGAGGAGGTCAAGGGTCTAAAGGCCACCAGCCCTCAAGGCAGGAGACATAGGAAGGGGAGAGCCAGGGAGTCTAGGAGAAGGCCCCAGGAGACGTGGACAGCTCCCCCTCCCAAACTCTCCCAGTACTAAGCTTGCCACAGGCTCGTCACAGGCTCACCCCAGGGTCTTCTGGCAAATAGGATTGCCAGTGTAGACCTCCTGGATGCACGGCCCAGGGCTCGCCCCGCCTTCTCAGAACGGTTCCCTCACACCTGCTTCTCTTGGCTCTGCAACAGGGGGATGGCCACGCCCATTTCTGCGGGATGACCACAGCTCTAGGCCCGCCCCCAGGCATGGGGTGAGGAGCAGGTCGAGCTGGGCGCAGCGGGTCCAAGGCAAGCGAGGGTCCAGTTCAGGAAGGCCAGAGGAGGCGGCGGGTCCGATCGGTGCCCCTTCCCCAACCCCCCGTCCCCGCGCCCCGGCCGCCCCCGGTTACCTGTGCGAGTCCTGGTCTCCCCCGGGGGACGCTCCCGCCGGCGCTCAGTATGGGCGATTGGCGTCTTTGGGCCGCTTCAGCTGCACCTTGAGCCTCTTCATGCCGATCTGGAAGCCGTTCATGGCCTGGATGGCGGTCTGCGCGCTGGCCGGGTTGTCGAAGCTCACGAAGCCTGGCGAGACACGAGGGACGAGGGCCTGGGTTTCCACGGGGCCGCCCCGGCGGGGAGGGGTCGGTGGGGAGAAGGGCGGGGCCCGAGGTCCGTGGGGAGAAGGGCTCCCGCCGCACCTCGGGCAGGAGGGGGGCCTCGAGGCTCCTCCCCCCGGGGCCCCGCCCCGCCCCGCCCCGGCCTCACGCCCCCCACAGCCCGCGAGCGCGCAGCCCCTCCCGGGGTGGGCGTGTCCGGGGCTCCAGGCCTCGCCGACCCGCGCCTCCAGGCCGGGCCTCCCCAGCTCCACCGCGGCTTTGGGCGGCGCCACTCTCCTGGACGCCCTCGCCCCCCACCCCGGCCGGCCCCGGCACCTCAGCCCTCTACTTCGGTGGGAGGGCGGACACACCTGCGGGTGGAGGAGTTTATTGGACACTGTCCTCCCTGACAGGAGGGGGCCTGGCAGCGGGAGGGCACAGGGTGCCGGCCTGGGGAGAGAGAGGAGTGCGAGGGGGAGGGAGGGGGGCACCCCGGAGAAAACCTCTCCACCGCCGTTTCCAGCCGCCCCCCCCACCTCGCGAGGGCCGCCTGGACTTGGGGGAGGGCAGGGGCTGACAGTCCTCGCGGCCCTCCGCCCCCCTCCCGGTCCTTGGCGAGGCTGCCCCGAGCCAGGCTCCCGGCGGACACTTGCCTAAATCCAGTCCGACTGGCAGGAACCCACCACTTCGCGTCCAGGGGCGGTCGGCACCTCCCTTTTATTTAAAATTCCAAGCCCTGGGAGCAGATGCTCTTGCCCTGGATTCTAAGCGCGCACCAACTGACGCATCCCCTATGAACCCCTCATGGTATCTATAATAACAGTAGTAGGGCGAATTAACTCTATTAGTAAAAGTTAGTTGAGAGCCTTCTCTGTGGTCTAGGCACTGCAGAAGTGCTTTTTACAAAATCACTCGGTCACTCTTCCCAACATCCCAGAAAGAGATATGGAACCATCTATGGCTCCCAGTCACCTTCTGAAACAAGTAGTTCCCAGCTGGGAATGGATAGGAATCTGAAAGTTAGTTTAAAAGTCACTCTTTGGGAACTTTGAATGCATCTTCTTATAGAGACTACATTTTTACGTCAGCATCTCCTAAACTGGCCTTAACCGGTGCTCCTGAGAAAGGGCCTTCAGTGGTCAAGTAGGCTTACCACCGTGCCCCTCCCGGGCAGTTTAAGACACATGAATTAAAAAAAGCCCACCTCCCACCCCAAGTTCTCCAGTAAATAAACACTTATAGCTTGGTTTGCCTGGTGTTTCCTGGAATTTATTTGACTTGAGAGGCCCTTTCTCCTGTAAAATGGACTTAGATCCTGCGAACTTTATGAAACTAAGTTTGGCGAGGTTCCCAGGCCATCCTGCAAACGTGTCTCATTTAGGGTGCTTGTCCCCAGATGGCCTCTGGATATATAACTAACAGGCGTACAGACCCCCACGGCAGCAGTAGCTGTTTTCTTGGCTAGTTGTCCATGGTACACTGGGCCTGTCCCAGACCTCTCCCTCGCCCTCCCCACATGGTGACTGTCTTTTTACCTCTGCCCTAGGCCCTGCCTCCTCTGGTCTCTTTCCTCTTTCTCTTGACTCCTTCCTGCTTTTGCTCACATTTGTCACGCTCACTTTTGCAGCCATGAGCCATCAAAGATGGTGTGTGTGTGTGTGTGTGTGTGTGTGTGTACACAGTCAGTGTACTCAAGAATGGGTGCGTGTGAGCTCAGATGGAATCAGTGAGTCAGGCCCAGAGAAACATGACCGATCTCTGTACAAGTCCATTTGCCAAAACAGGAGAGACTTTGGATGGCCCTTAGCCAGAGAGCTGCAGGAGACATCCTTCCACTTCCTCCTCTCATCCCCTTGGCCAGTCCACCACCCCACGGACCTCTCTGCCTGATGACCACAGTCAGGTCTTCACAGAGCAGAGCAGTTTTCACATGTGTGAACTGCAGGTCTGTTACACAGCTCTCCCCCAGAATCAGGGGGGTGGGTGGTTGAACCAGAGCCTCTCTCTGCTGGGAGAGAGAGCCTCACTGGGTGACACCCCTCTCTCCTCTGTTGGCCGGCCGGCACAGCCCTATGAGCTCAGACTCTATCTCCCCACCTGCTCCCGGGCCTCTGTGGCTCTTCTTGCAGGAAACAATGTGAGCAAAGCAGGGAGGAGTTGGGAGGAAGACAAAGGGGGCTGGGGGTACTATCTAGGGCAGAGGGGTAAAGGGAAGGAAAATCGCCCAATGAGGAGAGTGGGGGACCAGAGGTCCCCTAGTTCTTCCCTGGAGGGAAGAAGCCCAACCTTCATAGGGAGTTTAAAGTCTCTGAGGGCTCAGGGGTTGGTAAGTGCTCCAGGCTCAAGGGAACGTTTCTCTCTCAGCTAGTTTTGCTAACTGGTGAGGAGTCAGGGCCGCTGAACAGGGCTCTAGATGCCGTCTCCCATTTTTATGGTTCCCAGGGCTGGGTTCCTTCCCCCAGAGCCTCCTCCCCCATCCCTCCCAGCACTGAGAAGGCTCCTGCCTCCCAGGCTGTGGGAAGCCATGTGGGGAGGAGGCCCTCCTGGTGTGCCCCCAGCCCTTCTCCGACACAGCAACCATTTGTGCTGCATGTCAGCTCACAAAGGCTGCATGATTCTGTTGCTATGTTCTATGCTTATAAAGAGCAGATGGGCACTTTGGGGGGCTCGCTTTAACACAGGACCACATCTACTCAAAGACAACCCCTCCTTTTGGGTACAAAGGGGGCTCTGGCATCTCCTGAGGGTCTGCTCTGGTGAAGCCCCTCACACACACCACCTCCTGTAACCCTCACACGGCACCTGAGAAATGACCGCCAACATCCTCATTTCCCAAATGAGGACACTGAGGCTCAGAGGTAGATGCCTGCCTGGGAAGGAGCGCGGAGCTCCTTCTCACACTGAAGGCCTCTGGGAGAGTTGCCAAAGCGCAGCTGCCAAAGCAAACAAGAAAGAACCCAGGGGGCTTAAGGAGGAAGCACTGGGCCCGCCGGCGTGGCAGGAGCCCATCCTTATCTAAGGTCAGTGGACGTTTAGCCCTAGAAGTCTTTTCAGGAATTGAGGAAAGAGCCAGAGTAGAGGGATACAGAGGATGATTTCCAGCGGAGGGGAAAAAACCTTGGTCCTGGAGAATTTAAATAGGCAAATGGTGGGGCAGACTCCAAGGAAATGCCTTTGAAAAGGTGGGCTGCACAAAAACAAAACAAAACAAAACAAAACAAAAAGATGGGACAGCACAAAGGCTTCAGGGCCCTGGGCAGAGCACAAGCCTGCTGGCCCCGGGGCCCAGTGCTAGGGGGGCTGCTAGCAACCTCTTCTGCAACATCTGAGCCCTAACATACATAATGGTGATTTGCCAGCACAAACATCCGGCCAAAAAGGGGAGGGGTGCAACCCTATCTTCTTCTTTGGCTTTATTTTCTTACACTCAAAGGGAAAGAAACTGCTGGGAAAACTCTATGCCCTCCAAGTACCACATGTTTCCTGTGGCAGCTGCCAGAGGGGAAGGGACTCGGGTGCAAAGACCTTGACTGCTCTAGGGATCATGCTTTTAAACCTCACGCCGTTCACAGGTTTGCAAAGTGGGTCTCCTAACAGCAATCTCCTTGCCCTGCACTTGCTGATACTTCTACACACTTGAGCGGCCTCCCCTTCACCATTCCAAGCTGTGACCGGGGTTCCCCAGGCAACCCAGGCCCCTACTCTGTCCTCACAGGCTCAGAAGCTGGGGTTCACCCTGGAGATCTAAGCTTCTGGCAAACTCAGTTCTGGTTCCATTTGTGGCTCTCTGGGGACTGGACCCCTCACTCCTCGGGGACTCACGAGTGGATCTTGCCCCGTGGGAAGGGCTGACAGGAGATGAAAGAGGAAGCAGAGGAGGGGGCTACGGGGGAGTGGAGGGGAGAAATGTGGGAATGAGGTGGGATTCCAGGAGGTCCAAAGCAAATCCAAACACAGGATGCCCAGTGGAATTCAAATTTCAAATAAATAATATTTTTTTACTATAAGCATCTCCCCAGTATTGTATGGAACATATCGCATACGATATTTGGGACATACTTACACACGCACAAAATGCATCCATTGTTTATCAGAAATTCCAGTTTAACTGGGCACCCTGTATTTTATCTGACAACCAGACCCTTAGATCCTCCCAAGTCCCCTGTCCCATCTCACACCCTGCCACCATGCACATTTCCTAAAAGCTGTATTTTCATTCCGTTATTCTCAGGTCAAGGACCTGCCAGCATCTCCCACTGCCTCCATCCCAGAAGGATCCTCATCGGAATAGTCAGCCCTCCCCAGCACAGCCCCTCCCTCACGGCTGGCGCCCCCTGACCCCTTCTCCCCAAAGCCTCCTGCAGCGTCCTCAGCCACTGTCCTTCCCCTCTTCTCCTCCCGATCCCGGCCCGTTCTCTGGTCCCTCTGGGGCACTCCCTCCCCTTCTGCACGGCTGTGTACATCCACCTGCCTTTCTCTCTGCTCCATTACTTGGTGCCTTGCAGACTTCAGTGCTGCGCAGTAGGCATGATTGTCATCTAAGCTCAGACCTGAGGCTTCCTGAGGGCAGGACCAGTTTGCTCTTCCTGACTCCTCAGCAATGTGGCTCTGGTGGCCTGAGGGAGTGGTGGGGGAAGGAGGGTTCAGTGGATGGTAGGAGGGGGTCGAAGAGCGGGGTAGACAGAGAAGGGTGGCAGGGGCAGGACAGAGAGGTGGACAGAGAAGATCAAGGGGCAGGCAGGATGGGAGGGGGGGTCTCAGCAGGGCAGACCCCTCCCCCCCAAGGATCATGCTCCACATCCATCCACCAGGGCCTCTAGGATGGCCAGAGGAGGGGATGCTGGGAGAATGGGCTCGGCTCGATGCCCCCACCACCCTGGCCCAAAGTGACTCCTTCCCCTTCTCCGTGGGTGGAAACTGGGCCTTGTGGAGGGCGGGGGTACCTGTCTCTTGGACTGGGATGGGGGCGATGGAGAGCGGGTTGGGGGCAGGGGTGGGCAGGGAAAGCCAAGAAGCGGAAAGAAAAGCAGCAGAGAGAAAAGAGATGGAGCTGGAGACTGGGGGCTGGGCCTTGGGGAGCACCTGGGGAGGTGGGGGCGATGTGAAGGAGGAGGTTAAAAGCAGTCGGACACCGGTAAATTGGTGCGAGCACCGCCCTGTCCTGGGTGAAGCTAGTTGGTTTGTTATCTTTACCCACCAAAGCATTTACTTTGGTTAGTCGCCCGATCCACAAACACTTTCGAGGAGATGACATTACCGAAAGGGAGGAACATCTGCATCAGCTCAGCGTCCCCAAACTCCTGGGGCAGATGGTAGATGAACAGGTTACAGCCCTCGGGCCCTGCGGGGGGGGGGGGGGGGGGGCGGGAGGAGGGATGGCGGGGTGGGGGAAAGAGAGAGACAGAGGAGAGGTGAGCGAATTAGGCAGCGGCAGCAGGGAGGGGGACAAGGTTGGGGGGGGTCTCATCCAAGATCCAAGGACAGCCACAGAGGAGTGGGGACTGCTGAGCCCCAGTCCGAGCTCTGGTCCCCGCCCTGCCCCTGGGCAAGTCACTGAACCTCTCTGTGCCTCAGTCACCTTTGCTGCGAAATGCATCTGTAACAGGGGGCCTGGCAACTCGCTCCAGGGGCGGAGCTGAAGAGTGAAGGGGGTCAGCGTGCCAAGGTCCTACCAGCCAGGGAGAGGAGGCGCTAAGGAGAGGCTCAGGGGAGGAAGACCTGAGAGGGTCTGCCTGCTGCCCAGCCAGCCCAGCCCCTGCTCTGGAATCACCCTGGGGCAGCCATGCCAGTGGCCCCGTGAGAGGCTTCACCTCACCTCCAGCTCTGACTTTGGGGCCACCTTCCTCCACAACCCGCAGCCATCTGGTGCCCCATGGTCCCACCTTCCCCTGCCCCAAACCTCACACTCAGCCCCCATCCCCAGTGCAGAAATCAAGACTTATCTTGTCTCTTCCAGCAGGCTAGGTGCACAGTGGGGACTTCACGGCATGGCCCAGTATTCAGCCAGGGCTCCCACATGGAGATCCCCATTCCATGACAAGGAGAACAACCCCACCACTTCTGCACAAACTACTGGCCAGGCTCCTCTAAGCACTTGAGCTGTATGTTAAGGCACTTAATCTTCCTGCAGCCCTTGGAGGCAAGTGCTATTGTCACTCCCACTCCACAGATGAGGAAACGGAGGCCCAGAGAGGTTAGGTCACCTGCCAAACATCACACAGCTGGGGGTGGGTGGAGCCGGACCTCATCTGGCTAGTCTGGGCTTTCCTCTCTCTGCCTATCATAGATCTCCACGCCCCAGAAACACTGAACACTGATGAGGCCTTTGGGTTTCTGAAATTTCTAGGCTGCTAAAGTTTTACATTTTTCTTTTTAAGTAACCAACATGCCCAGTTTTCATTTTGAAACAGAACTCTCTCCAAGACGATTCGTCTATTTCGTGCCATTTTAAACAGAGTATGCTGCTTATTTTTAACCCTTTAAGACTGGTTGTTCCAATGACTGTTCCCAGCCAGCATGCAAAGGAGTCAGCTGCGTTTGTCAGAGGTGTCTCAGAACCAAGGTTCTGACCAGAGGCTGGTAGGAACTGAGCGTGAGCTTGGAAAGTGAAGGTGGTAAGGCCCCGACGTGGACAGCGATGTGATGTTCATGGCCAGAACTGTGTGCGGCTTCTCTGGGACACGTGAGGCTGCAGGTAACCCAGTTCGGAGCAAGTCTCTGGACCCTCACTCTCTCCTTGGTCCCTACAAAGACTCCTCTGACCACAAAAGCTACCCTTTGAGCATCTGACCTCCTGAGTCCTAGGTCCCTGCCCTGCACCGTCTGCCCACCCCTTCCTGCCCTCAGCCTCTCCTCCCCCACCCCATGGTCTCCCAGGCAACTACCAGCTGACGGCGCATTCAGAACCAGAATCGGCGCAAGTGCAAGTGTCCTGGGGCCCCTGCTCCTGAATCCCCCAAGCGTTGGTGGCCCGCCCCTTACCCCATCTCCAGCCATGCCAGGTTCTCACTGGTTCACACTCTGTGGATGGATCGCTGGATGGTCCCTGGCTCAGTGTGAGTCCCCTTAGAGTAGGAATCAGCTCAAAGGCCTGATCTAAGCCACACCTTTTCCAGGACTCCCCCCTAGATTGTCTCTATTTGCTCTCTCTCTTCCGGTGTTCCCTAAGTCTACAATTTGTGGTCTGAGTCTCTTTCTTCTTTAGGTCTGGAAGCTTTTCCTTCCAGCCAAATTGGAAGATTTAGGGACAGGGACATTAGCCTTCTCCTGTCCTTCTGTACCTCCCCTAGCTCTGCCTTCTTTCTTCCTTCCATTCCTTTCTTCAGGTCTTCCCTCAATGCTCCCTACCCCATGCAGCCACCTGCTTTGAACTTGGGACTTCATACAGGGGGAGGTAACCGTGATAGAAAGGACCAACCACTGGCACGGCTGGAAAAACACAGCTTTCCTTCTCACCTATGCCTCAGGGAACGCTGTCGACATGGTTTTGGGCTGCCTCCAGCCCACGCCAGGCTATCTGCCCACCCTGTCTCATCCCCAAGGCCAAGCTCACCTCCTCCTTTGCAACACCCATGCTTTTACTTCTGGTCTCCCTACCTTGAATGTT
Organism: Meles meles; assembly: GCF_922984935.1. Taxonomy (NCBI): domain Eukaryota; kingdom Metazoa; phylum Chordata; class Mammalia; order Carnivora; family Mustelidae; genus Meles; species Meles meles. The sequence goes on from NC_060077.1 coordinate 60,414,488, forward strand.
TGTCTCCCCAACTCTATGTGCTAAAGACTTCACTCATCCTCCGAGGCCCCCGAAGCCTCCTCTGATGACCCTGTCCCAGCACCCTGAGCCCACCCTGTGTGAAGCTTGGTTCTGTACCATCTGGGTCCACGATTCTCCCCACCCCCATGCCCTGCTCTCCCATGGTGCCTCACCCAGGGCATCAGTCAGAACGTGGACAGCAGTAGGAGATCCCGCAGCTGAGACCAGGCTGGGAGGGGACTGGTCTGGGGAGCAGGGCACAGGGCAGCGGGTGGGTGGGGCAACTGAAGGCACTCAGAGACGGAAGGAAGGTCGGAGAAGTTCAGAGCAAGGTGCCTGCGGCGGAGCAGACGGAGGGGCTCACTCTGTGTACGGCTCGGGGCTAGTCTGTGTGGTGGTCAGAGCAGCACTGACCTACATCTGTGTGCGTGCAGCAGGGCTTAGAGACCCCTGGGGCCATGGGCCAGAGTGACGCAGGGCGCTGACGGCAGGCTGAGGGTGCGGCAGCCTAAGGCCAGTGAGGTGACAAAGCTACTAGTGCCTGTGGGCACAGCGCTCTGTCCTGGGCCTGGGCCCCACGAGGACTCCTGCCCCCACCATGGCCCCCACCCTGCATGCATCTGATCGGACTGACATGCACTGAAGAGCTGGACCAAGGCCGGGAGAGGGAGGGCAAACAGGCTGGAGGGCCACAGCCCAAGAGGGGAGCCTCCGGTGGAGACCAGGTGGAGACGAAGCTGCTGGACCACCTCCCCACCTCACCTGACCAGTAAGGGGCCCAGACCCTATGGGTCCCTGTAGAGTGGCTCTCCCGGGCACCAAGAGATGACAACACAGATCTCAGGAGCTGCCTGATGTTTGTAAACTGGGGTGATGGGCGTCATGGGCAACTTTAGAGGGATGACAGTTTGGTGAAGGAAGGGCTGTGCGCATTGTGAGAAATCCAGAAGAAACTGCTAGAGTTCCGGTCAGACGTGGGCTCCTCTGAGCTCCCTGCTATCCTCATTTTACAGGTGAGAATGTCAGGGGTCAGAGAGGAGGAGGTGGCCAAGCTGGGAGTCAGACACAGATGGATTTGTTTCAAAGCCCAGGCTCTCAGCCATCTGCAGTCCGTGTGGGGCCTGTATGACCAATGGGTTTGGGCTAGCAAACCCACAGGGTCCTTTCCGGAATGGATCTACACCCCCGGCTCTGGGACAGCCTGCTGCAGGGATTATGACCTGGTGATCCGGAGACACTGCACTCCCCTGGCCAAGTGGGCTCCTGGGGCAGACAGAGGAGCCTCACTGCGGGGTGAGCTTTCCTGTGGGGTGGGCAAGGGAAGACCTTGTTGGTTTCCTGCCCCTCACACTGATATCTCTGTGAGCAGGCCCGTGGAATCCCCGAGTGTGGGCTTATTTCTCCAGCCTCCTGTGGGGTTTCTAGGCTCTGGAATGGGAGGGCACTGAAGGTCTCTATTAGATCCCAGCCCCCCAAACCCCACTGGCCTTGCCTGGCCTGCCCTGGGCCCTGGGCATACCAGAGCCTCTGGATGAGACTTTCTACGAGGCTCTTCTCCCACTAGGCTGCACTGAGTCTCCCCCACTCCATCAGCTGCCCGTGGAGTCCCTGGGAGCTCCAGCTGTCTCTCTCGGTCACCCAGAGGATACAAGTTCTCCTGTCCGTGATGAACAGGTCTCCCTACTCCTGCTCCATTTCGGACATTCCTACGTCCTCCCTTCCTCTCCACTGGCCAAACCCTGCCCAGTAGGGGAAGGGAATTCTTCCACCCCACCTCCTCCAGGTTCTCCCTTCCCAACCCCCATCACTTCGGTTTATAGAACTGCCCTCGAGAAGCCCACCTCCGCACTTGGACTGGAGAATGCCACGTTCTGCAATCCTGCTGTCTTCCCTCGCCCTCCTCAACACACACAAACACGGTCACATTTCGAAAGACACGCCCCAGCCAAAGGCCCAAGTGAGAAGCCTCTTTGGGGACAGCAGGGGGTGGGGAGGAAGCCCCAGCTCAAAGACTCACCTTCTCTCTGTTGCTGGGGGATCATTGGAGGTGGCTGAGGAAAGGCCTGGCTTATCTGACCATAGGCAGCAGGGTAGGCGGCTGCTGGAGGGCCAAAGAGAAGAGGCAAGAGGGAGAAACGGCGACAGTGACATGGAGAGACAGAGTGAGAGGCGTGAAGAAAGAGAGAAACTTCAGTGTTGAGCAGTAAAAGCAGACCAGCCAAAAAGGGCATTTTAGCTTAGCAACCTAAAATAAAGCCAGCTGAGGGGGTGTGTGTGTGTGTGTGTGAGTGAGTGTGAGTGTGAGTGGGTGTGCACGCGCACACATGCGCTCCCAGGGTTGGGGAAGGCAAGTTTATTCTGAAACAATGGACAACCCACAGGCATAGGTAATCCACAGTAATGGATCATCAGAAACACTGGCCTGCCTGGACCAGATCACCCCACCAGCTGGGATGCCCATTCTCCGAGCCGCAGCTGACTCGGGCACGCAGGGTCCACCCACTCTGATGGCACCCGTGTGGGAGGGTTAGGTGCCACCTGAGGTATGAGCTTGGCCTCTGGGGTCCTGCCAGGGGCTGGTCCCCAGGGATAGAGCACTGAGTTGGACAAACCTAGTGCTTTCTGCCTTCAACTGGGAAGGGTCAGAGGCAGGACAGGAATGGCCAGAGCCTTCCTCCACCTGGCCTGGCCCCCACAGGTGCGTGGATCCGAGGTCAGAGATCAGGGGTCCCAGCAGGTGAGACAGAACTTCCTCTGACCTCCAGATGTGAGAGGCCAGCTTCACCAGAACCCCCACGTTGCCCTCAGGGGAGATCTTTCTGTCTCTTTCTGACCTGGCCAGGCAGCAGGAGACTGGCAGCAGGAATGATTGTGGTGCGTGTGAGAGAGACAGAGAATCATGACTTCCTACAGTGGCTCACCGCCTTCCCACTCAGTGACCTAAGGCTATTTACTTGCCGCAAGGCTATCTCTCTCAGTTCTCCTTTTTTCTACCTCTGGTTGCCGTTGCCTGTATGTGACCGTGGGGTGGGGGGGTGTCGCTCCTTCCCTCACTCCCAGGCATCTACCCTTCCCAGTCCAGTGATGTGAACTCCAGCTGCACCCCCAGAGCTGCCTTGTGATTTGAGGCCGGGGACACACCGGCCTCGGCAGCACCACAGCGGGAGGAAAATCTGGCCTCCGAGATGCATAGCTCCCCAGCAAGGTCAGGACTCCGACCTGGCTCCCCTTCTCTGAGGGTACCCACCCTCACAGGTAAACCCTGCCTGAACACAAGGGGGAGCCGTCGAGAGGGAAGGGGTCTTCTCCCAGGAAAGCCCTCCCTCCTCCTCCCCCTCTCCCCCCAGCTGGGCCCAGGCAAGGGAAGGGGACCCTGGTGCGCGGGCATGAGGACTGGGGCCGAGAGGGTACTAACGACCTGCGTACTGCTGCACTCCAGCGTAGGCCTGCTGCAGGGGATCCGCGGCGGTGGGGCTCTGCGCTGCAGGGGAGCCAAGGTAGCAGAAGTCAGCCATGCCCGCCGGACCAGCCTCTCCCCCACCATGCCCACAAGATGAGGCTGTGGCCGCAAGGCTCTTCCCAGCCACTGTGGCGTGGCTCCCACCCTGATTGGGGACTGGGGAACGCAGGGGGTGGACAGCTCACTCAGAAGACTGACCGGATCCTAGAGAAGGGCTGAGGGACAGTGAGTGAGGGGGCTAGAGGCTATAGGAGGGTGGGCTCCTCCGCACTTGTCCCCAGCACAAATCGGGGACAGATTCCCACCTGGGTAAAATAAAGGGCATGTGAGGCTTCATCCCGCCACTCCATCCTCCTGGGCCACCCATTCCTGCTCAAACCCAGGCACCTCTCCATTAGGCTCCTGGAGTTCATGGAGGGCTTGCACTCTGAGGTTGCTCCTGGGACACCCTCTGCAGGGAGTAACCACAAAAATAAGGTCTCCCCCGTGGGCTGGGAAAGGGGTGGTGCCCACCGAAGCTAAAATACCAGGGGACCAAGGACCTTCCTCCCACGTGACGTCATGAGTCTGGGATGTCTACTACCCAGTGTGAGAAGAGGAGCCTTAGGCTGATAATCTGGCAAATAACTTGGAGAAGCCGGGCTGGGGAGAAGGCTTGGCTTGTTTCTGTTGCCTCTGTTGTGCCTACAGTTGCCGTGGGGGAAAGCTAGTGTGGGCACAACCCTTGGTGACTAAGGGCCCTGATGACTGATGAGGTAGGGGGCTGGCCCTGGAGGCCCAGGGAGGCAAGTGGGGACACATCCAGCCTCAGTCTGTTCGAGGCAGACTAGATAACAGAGTGAGGCAGGAAGAAAATCATCTGGGCTTCTCTGTCTGGCAACTCAGACCAGCCAAGCTAACTAGTTAATGCTAGGCTTTGGGGCCCACAGAGCAGGAAGAATTCCCAAACTTCCATTCTGAGCCCTTGTCCGAAAACCTCTCAGGGACATTCCAGTAGAACAATAGCTCCCGAGCTTCAGGGGAACCCAGGGAAGACCCTGGGGTGATAGTCCTTGGACACAGCATGGAAGCTGGGCCCAGGGGGGCACTGCGCAGAGTGGGGAGCTGAAGATGGGGAAGGACGCAGGTCCCTTCCTGCCTGGGGTTGTCTCAGGACAAAACCCTCACAGCAGAGACTGGAGCCAGGAGCTCCCAGTTGTGACAGTGACAGTACTGGTGTGGGGCCAGTGCTTGCTGGGGCTGGCCTTCTCTTCCCTCCTGCTCCCTCTGCCTGACCCCTCTACCAGCCCCAGCTCTCTAGACAGCCATGTCTAGGTTTGTCCCCTCAGTCTTCCCAGCTGCTCAAACACAACGTGTCTTTATGCAAATGAGAAAAAGGTGTCCCTTCCTCTGGCCAGTTTGGTGACCAAGGCAAAATCTAACCTGCACCACTTCCATGGCCATTGCTCCCAGAAGAGTGCTGGGACCATAGCAAGTGCTCGGCAAGTATGGTGACCTAAGGAGTGAGCCGGCCTCAGTAGTTGTGAGAGCCGCCCTTCAGGGCTGTTACATGGCAGGAGAGGCCACACTGTGGGCGCCGAATATGCTCTCCATGAGCGAGAGAAGAGAACAGAGAAGCTACCCGGGGCTAGGAAGCGGAGAAAAGCATTTCAGAGACCCCTCTCCACTTCTTTGCTTAATGACCTCATTAGTAACTGCCAAAGAGTGAACACTTTGAAGGATCTCGCTCATTACAGTGGCTCCAAACTCTGCATTTAAAGATGGTAAATTAATTTTTTTAATGTACTACTTCTCTCCTTTCCTTCCCTCCATCCCTCCCTCCTGTTCTGGCAGGGAATTGTTTATGGGATGTGGCAGATTGTTACAAATGGGGGAGAGGAACATTTCCAAATTCCATGAGGGAAACAGCTCACAGATGCTGGAGGGGGTGGGGAAGAAACAGGTTTGTCAAAATCCAGATGGGCTTGCAGGCAGGGAGGAGGGAGGGTGGGAGGAATGAAACCACCCAGATGTGCTGGGGAATGGATCTCCCAGCTCATGAGCCTGAGTGGGGAGGAGCCCAAGAACCTGAGATTGGTGGGGTCTTTCCTGCCTCTGGCTTCCCATGCCCCTCCCCGCCTCCCTGGCCGGCCTGGAGTCTTCATCCTCCAACAACACCTCAGATACTTCGGTCCTGCCACTTCACTCTGGGCTTCTCTGGCCTCTTGTCTAGGCAACGGGGGTCAGATCAGATCTAACCCTCAGATCTGAGGGATCTGAGCACTGAGATCAGATCAGAGACAACTCCAAGGCCAAAGTCAGGAAATTCGCCTCTATTTCTGGCTAGCATAGTGACCTTGCACTCGGCTGCTGGTGGAACTTTCATCGTCTATGCATGTCTGGGCCTCACTCCAGACACTGAAATCAGAATCTCTGGGCTTCTTTGATTTCACAAAGTCACCCAGAAGTTACTGATGAGCTACCAAGGGAGAAAGCACTACTTTGCCCCCCAAAACTGACTTCCTCTGTCCTGGTTTGGCCAACCTCCTTGCCAGCCCCTCCCCCGGCCAGGCAGGCCCTTTGGTCTCTGCACCTCCAGGGCAGCCCCTTCCACAGAAGTGTGTTCCTTGTTCATCCTCACCTCTCTAATGCCTACGCATCTGTTAAAGTAGATCTGGGCCTCCTCCTTGAGAATCTCTCTCAGGCTTCTTCAGCCTACAGAACTCTCCCTTCATTTGAATCCTTTACCATCTCAAGGCAGAGAACTTTTACTCTTGACACTCTGTTCTGCCTTATTGTCTCATTATGCTCTCCACGTATGCTGTATTCCTGGCTGACTTTGACCTCTAGGGGATAGGCCCCTGTCCTGTTCTCCTTCTGGGGCCCCCTTTCCTCTGGCACAGATGACTGGGCACTTATAAGTCCTGATGGGGACTGTAACCTGACCATCTGCCCTCCGGGAAGGAGGACAGCATCTTCATGTCTCATATTGCCCCTTGCCAGTCTACTCTAGGGCTGTAGGCCCAGCTTTCCTGCTCTCCTGTCAGCCCACCTTCAAAACTAGACAGCTGCTTCAAATCAGCTGGGCACTCTCACCACAACAGAAATGCTAAGTTTGAGAGGAGCAAAGTCAATCAGGAGCAGGTCTTGTGGATCTTGTGCGCTATAATTTATGCCGGAAGCACTGGGGTGCTAGCCAAGGTTCTGATTCCCTGTCCAGCGTGCTGACCATGGTTGTGTACAGATCCAGGGACCCAAGGGGTACGTAGAGGCCAAATGGCGTTTATATGTCTTTGCTAACTTCTTATTAGAACTTTTTCTTCCTTAACACTAAAAATATTAGCATCTATCTCCTCACTTCCTATGGGTCAAATTCACTCTCAGTTAATTTGCAGTTACTAGCCTCTCAACCTGGTTGTACAACTGTATCTATTCTCTTCTCTGTCCTGACAGAGTTCCAATGAGATTCTTTCTCACCCAGACTGGCACCTCTCCAAGAAGGAGAATTTGTTCTCTTCTTCCCAGTCAGGGGCTCCCTGAAGGAGGGCAGGAGGCTAGCTCTCTCTGATCACATTTGGGGTTCAACCAAGGAAGAGACAAAAGGTAGGAGCCACGTATTCCCTGTTACACCACCAAGGGCAGAGATGGAATGGAAAAGGAATGTGCTGCATGGGAAAGGAAGGGATATGCTTACCTGGGTAGGGGTGGATGCCGTTAGCAAACACAGCTTCCGCAGCAGGTTGCCCGTTGGCCTGTGGGGGGAGGCCGGTGAAGCCATTCACCCCAATGGGGGACGGGATGCTAGGCACAGCTGGTGCAGTGATGCCCGGAGGGGTGCTGCCACCTGGTTCCAGAGGTGGAGAGGGGTGGAGGAGGAGGGGAGGCAAGCGGAACCAAGGTGAGGAAGGCCAACCCATGGAGCTCCACCTGTTGGCTCCAAGGGCCTGGGAATAGACCTAGACTTTACCTACCAACTCAGACCTATCTGTGAATCATGCCTTGGGTTATTTCCCTGCATGGTAATACCACTCATCCCAACTGTATCCATCCTTCAAGGCAGAGTCCAACTCCAGCCTAGCCCATAAAGACTTCTGTGACCAGTGACTACAACATGATCTTGGACGTGCAGCACATAAACTATTCTCAGTGTCCTTGAATTTGGTCACACTTAATTTTCCTTTCATCTTTTTCAGTGGTTGTTGCTCACCTCCAGTTAAGTCAGGATGGGTTGGTCATTGTATAGCCAGTAAGGGACTTCTAAGTTGATGGCTCTGCTCTCTTGTCTGCATTATAAAAGGGGCTGATCTACCTCCCCACCAAGGAGTTTTACTACTCTGGTGGATGAGGTCTTAATTCTGATGCTCCAGGTTGAGAATCACTGAATGGAATACTAACCAAGATCCAGCTAAGACACCGCCTTGTGGGGCGCCTGGGTGGCTCAGGTGGTAAACCTCTGTCTTTGGCTCAAATGTCATTATCCCGGGGTCCTGGGATCAAGCCCCACATTGGGCTCCCTTCTCAGTGAGAAGCCTTCTTGTCCCTCTCCCTTTACCCCTCCCCCAAGCTCAGGCTCTTTCTGACTTGCTCCCTGTCTCTCAAAAAATAAAATCTTTAAGAAATTTTTTTTAATAAACAAATTTTAAAAAAAGAACAAGACTTTCCAAGCCCCCTGTCCTTTAATAACTTCTGAGGTCCCCTCTTGCTTATTGTGCAGTTGCCCTGAGAAAAGCCAATGAGTCTAAGTTGGGTTAAAGAAAAATGAAAAAATGGGGCTCTTTCTGTGGTTAGGCCTGGAACCTCGCAAGGTCACAGAATGGGCAGGACTCTTTACCCCTCAGAACTCCAAGGGAGGTGTTTTCATGTGAATTTCTTTCTAGAGATCTATAAAAGAGACCAAGATGTACTGCTTCCTGACATGGCTCCATCGCAGGAGTGAAACTGTCACTACCCTAAAATCATGTCGGACAGCATGCGGCCCACATCCCATCTTCCCCTAGATGCCCAGGGATTAGAACATCCCCAAGAAAAAGTTCCAGAGGATGAGGCCTGCTCAGGCCCCTGCATGTGTGCTCTTGCCATAGAAAGCTCCCCTGGTTGGCAAATCTGGCCGATCAGTAGGTCCCACCCTGAGCCCAGCTGCCTCCCAGCCCGGCCAGGCACTGGGTCCATCCCCACCCGCTCACCTGAGGTTGGGGTCATGGGTGCGGCCGCCAGGCCATTCATGTTGAGGGCCGCCATCTGCTGCATCTGGGCGGCGGCGAAGGCAGCCATGGGGTTCAGGTAGCCGCCCTGCGCGACTGACGCCATTAGTGCTGCCTGCTGCTGCATCAGCTGGGGCAGAGGAAGTGGAAAAAATATCATGCGCTTCCAGGGGGGGCAGCCCTCCCCACCAGGCGGGCTCAGTGCCCTGGGGATCAGCCTCCAGGGGGGCTCTGAACCCCAGGGAGCTCCGCTCTATCTCCCCACCCCACCCTGCCTGAGAGAACCATATTCATAAGTCATGGCAGGGCCTCAGGGACTTGAAAGTTGTAGGGGGGAGTAGACTGGTTCCACGGGTGCTGCTCAGGCCTGTCAAAGGGCTGTCATCTGTGGAGACGTGACGGCCAAAGTTCTAGAGATATGGTAGATGAGTCTGTGGAACTAACTTGGCGTGGATTTGTTGAAAATGGTCCTCACCTGGAGTCTGCGGCCGAAGCAACAGGAGGATCATGACCAGAACTCTAGGTACTCCCAGTGTTCTCAGAAAGGTGAGTGGGGACTGGGTAGTCTGTGGACATGGCCAAGTTTGGACACTGCTGAGGAAGTGAAGTGAGCTGACCTCTTTAGAACAGGAAACCTGGCCTACCTCCGTGCCACTCATGTGGGGCTGTGGTTACAAGTTTGGGGAGGGGGGCGTCGGGGGCAGCTCGGGGGAGATGAGGACAGAGGTGGCTCCAGTGTGGAAGGAAGAAGTGGATGGCCAGCAGCATGAGGCAGGGTCCGGGGGGACCTCAGGGGAAGTGCAGCTGTGGAACACACCTGCCCAGAGGCCTGAGGAGCCCCTTCGGTGAGTGAGGGCAGGAGTAGAGGGGTGACAAGCAAACACCTGAGCCTCCTTCACTGCTTCAGAGAGATGCCTCCTAGGGTCAGAGTTCATGAGTGCTGAGGTAACCCCCCTTGCTGCCGGAGGTCTTCTCTCTAGCTGCTCCCCTGCAGAGCCGGACAGCAACCCCCTCCTCCTGGCAGCCACCCAGCGTCAGCCTAGCCTTGTCTTAGCCTCCTCTGGCCTCTGCTCTGGGTTCATTCCTCAGCACTCCTCTTTGCCCCAGGACAGCAGAATATTCTGGGCCAGGAGCAGGGCTCCCCTCAATGCTGTTAGCTGTCCTTGCTCTTTGGGGCTCTGAGCAAAGCGAGCTAGAGAACAGCTGCCTCCCACCCCCGCCCCACTGCGCCCCCACTTACTGCCTGTGCGTAGGCGCCGTAGGCCCCGAATGGGATGGCCATGGGGTTGAACATGCCCATCTGGCCAGCCATCTGCTGCATCCGCCGCATTGTGCGCTCCTTGTCCGTGTCGGCAAACTTGACCACCAGACTGGACGAGGCTCCCTGCAGCCATTAATGTGCGTGAGGCCCCCTTGCCCCAGCTGCCTCCTCTCCCAACTGTCCTTGCCCTCAGCCTGGACCCACCCGATCGTCTCCAGGGGGCATGGGGGGAGAGGGTAACGGAAGGCTCGCTCCTGAGCTTGCACTGGCCTCCCCCGCCCCCGTTTGGGATCTTAACCCCACCGCGGGCGGTTTTTATCTAGGGGCGGTCCAGTTCCTTAACATCTCTGGGCCTCGGAGTCGTTGTCTGAGAAATGGGTATACTGATAATGCCTTCCTGCCTCTTGGGAAGGCTGTGAGCGCCTCACGGTTGGCACGGTTTGGCACGATGTGCGGGGACAGTGGGTGGGGGGCAAAGGTAGGCGGGGCTCTGTGGGACTCTGGGCCCCTCTGAGCCGGTGCTGCCTCCTTCCCAGCCCTGGGGGTGGGGGAGGGGTGACCACTCACCGGCATCGTCTGGCTGCCGTGCAGGGCGTTGATTGCGGCTTGCGCCTCGGCGTGGGAGGAGTACTTCACAAAGGCGCACCCTGGGGGGACGCGAGAGGCTGAGCCAGGGCGCGAGGGCCCCCTGAGGGCTGAGAGGCGGGGCACCGGAGGGGCGGAGGGAAGAGGGAGCATCCCAGGTGAAGGCAGAATGGGTGACCCACAGAGACTGAGAAGAGAGACACCGAGAAACAAAGAGACACAGAAAGACCTGGAAGGGCCGGAGAGTTAAAAGACCTCGGAAGTCTCCCTGCCCCTGTCTGGACTCGGCTAGCGTCCTTCCCTTCCCCGGGCCGACTGCCTCGCCCCTTCCAAGCACGCTTCCCTGGCTCGCTGTTCGCTGGTCCGTCCGTCGCCACCAGCTGGGGGCGGCCCAGGACAAGGCTGGCGGTCGGGGAGGTGCAAAGCCCGAGGCCTCGCCCGCCCGCTCCCCCGCCCCGCCCCCACGCACCCTTGCTGTTGCCATCCGGCCCGCGCAGGATGGTACACTCCTCGATGTTCCCGAAGGCCTCGAAGAGGCGGCGCACGTCGTCCTCGGACTGCTGCTTGTTGAGCATGCCCACGAAGAGTTTTCTATCTTCTGGAACAAAATTAGGAGATGCTTACCCGGGCCGGGGGAGCCGGGCTGCACCGGAGCGGGCCCGGGGGTAAGACGGCGCGACCGAAGAGGAAGGGGGAGGAGGATAGGGTAGAGCTGGGCAGGGGAGAGGGCTCATTGCTGGAGGCGAGGGGGGCGGCTGGGGCCTAGCTAGAGCAGGATGGGCCACAGGGTGAGGGGGTTGGGGGAGAGGGAGAGCATAGCCAGAGGAGGAGGTGAGGAAGGAGGAGTTGGGTCAAGGATGCTGGATGGCAGCGACTGTGCCCCCTCCCGTCCAGAGGGAGCAAGGCCACTGGTGTGGCTGCTCACCTATGGCACACGGGTGGCCCAGGAGTGGCACATGGGTCGTTTGGGCAACCCTGCATTCCCTTCCTCCATCCTCTTAGACACACACTACCTTCTTGAGCCACCTTCACCCCCAGATGCCAAAATTAACTCACAATAGGCAAATCTGCCACAGGGCCCTTGCATAGGCTGTTCCCTCTGCCCAAAGTGCCTCCCACATCACAAGGCTGAATTCTCTTCTTTTAGGTCTCAGTTTAAATATTGCTTCCTCATCAAGGTCCCTCCTTCCTGCTGTCTTTTATTCTCTATCTCAGCTCCTCCCTCTCATGGCCCAGGTTTCAAAGGACAATCATTTACTTCCTTGCCTATGTCGCTGGTTTCTGTCTAGCTCCCAGCCCCCACTGCATGTCCTCTCCTTGGGGGAAGAGACCAGGCATTGGCTGGAACAGCCGTACCTGGCACAGAGAGGGCCCTCCGCGCAGAGTTATGGAGTAGATGAATGAGTGCCGTGTGCCATTCCCAGGGTCACCCCTTCTTCCTATCTCACATTGTTTTGACCTCCATCTGGTGTCCCTTCTTTGGTCTGGCCCTTCCTAGTTCATGTTGCAAAATTTAGCCCTGGGCACTTTGGGGGGCGCTGCTCCTAAAGGCTGGGCTCCCTCACCAGCCCCTCCCCCCTTGTGTTGATTTCTAGGTGGTTTGTTGACACCACCTGTACTGGCTGAGGGCTTAGGGCAGCAGGGACCACACTGGGCTATGGGCATCTGCTGCAGGGTGTAGCTACCAGATTTCCCATCCCACGAGTTTACTGCAGTGTGCCCTCAACTTCTCCCACTGAGGTGGGGGCTGTGCTCCCTCCTCTGGAATCTGGGCGGGGCTGTGACTGCTCTAACCAATAGGGAATGCCTAGGTGAGGCCTGCTGATTTCCAGGCTAGGTCATAAAAGGGATTCACTTCTATGTGGCTGTCTTGAGGATGCTTTCTCTATGGACGCCAGCCACCCTGCCATGAAGGGCTTACAACTAACGTGCAGTGTGTCCCCATGGAAAGGAACCCAGGGCCCCAGCTGACAGCCCACATCGACCACCAGACATGGGATGAGTGAGTCTGCAGATGACTCCAGACCCCAGCCTGAGTCTTCCAGCTGACGCCCACACATCCCAGAGAAGAGATAAGCCTTCCACACTGTGCTTGCAGGATCCCTGAGCAGAACAAATGGTTGTTTTACTCAGTCTGGGGCAAAATTGTTTTGCAGCCACAGTACTCCCCATGGCCAGGGGAGTTCACAGAGCCCAGGGGGCTGTCCTGGGGTCTGGAGCAGAGCATAGGAAACCAACAGGCCCCTGCACCGCTGCACAGACCACCCCAGAGTCCTCCTCTTCAGGAAGACCTGACCTCTGCTCTGCCAGTACCCTTTAGCCCAGAGCACCCAGCACTGGGCACCTTCTCAATGACAGGGTGGCCCTGGGTCCCAGTGCCCTCCATGCCCAGCAGGGCATCATTGCCAGCTCCTGCGACCAGTCCTGAACTGGGCATATCACATTGCCCTTCACTGGTAGTGGGCTTCAGCCAAAGCTCTGGGGCCTGGAGCCCCAGCCATGCCACTTGCCACCTGCTTGACCCGGCTTCCGGGGCCATCCCAGGGCCCATCCCCGGCCCCATCTTCAGGGCTCTGGGACTCCAAACTCTGGGCTGGGAAACCAAGAGGAAGGAAGAAGAGAGAGAGAGAGAGAGAGCGGAGCAGTGAAGAGAAGCTGAGGAGGGCTGGGGGAGACAGGGTTAGGGGCAGAGGGAGAAGGAACATGGCAAAAATGGAGAGAAAAGAATCAGAAACAGACAAAAAGGGGCACCTGGGTGGCTCAGTAGGTTAAGCAGCTGCCTTCGGCTCAGATCATGATCTCGGGGTCCTGGGATCAAGCCCTACATCATGCTCCCTGCTCAAGGGAGGATCTTCTCTCTCTCCCTCTGCCCCCTGCCCCACTCATGCTCTATCTCTCAAATAAATAAAATCTTTAAAGAGAGAGAGAGAGAGAGAAGAAACAGTGAGCAGAGATGGGCAGAGGAGAGGGCAGAGAAAGGAGAGCCGAGTCAGGGGCTCTGTTGAGCTCCCAGAAGCAGCAGCGGCATTCTGCAGGAAGTGGACAGAGCTTTTCTTTTCTTTCTTTTTTTTTTTTAAGATTTTATTTTATTTACTTGACAGAGAGAGATCACAAGTAGGCAGAGCAGAGAGGCAGGCAGAGAGAGAGAGAGAGGAGGAAGCAGGCTCCCTGCCAAGCAGAGAGTCCGATGCTGGGCTGGATCCCAGGACCCTGGGATCATGACCTGAGCGAAAGGCAGAGGCTTTAACCCACTGAGCCACCCAGGCGCCCCTGGACAGAGCTTTTCAAACCTTCGTTGGAGTCCTGAGATGTTGCAACTGTGGACTCCAGGCCAGCCTAGGGCTCCCCCTAGCCCCCAGCACCTTTTAAAGACTCCCATTAAATGGGATTTCCAGAAAGACAATGAAGTGAAACCCCCTGCCTCCAGCTAATCCCTGGCCCTCCTGCTTAGAAATTCCTTCTCCTCCCTGGGCAAGGAAAGGGGGAGGGAAGAGCAGGCCCCTCCTCCACCTGAGCCTAATTTAAATGCTGGGACTGCAGCCCCTCGCCTTCTCCTCTCTCCTGACGTCGGAATGTATTCCTTTATTATCATTATGACAGCCTTTTGATTGCATTAAAATTCATCCACACGTGCCTTTCTATGCAGCCACTTTCCTTTTGCCAGTTTTTTTTCCCCCTAATTTTTTCTTCCTCTCCCCTGAAATCTTGCCTTCCTTACAGTTCTTCAGTCTAGACCAGGGCCCGTCCTTCTGGAGGCCCTTCCTTCCAAACGTGTAGGGGGCCAGGCTCCTCCTCTCCCTGACCACCCAGATTTCTCCAGGGAAACTGCAGGTAGCCTTGCCTTTCTGGAAGACTGAAAGAAGCCAGAGAAACCTGCTCCACCCTTACTCCTCCAGGGATCCTCCTGTGACCCCACCCCTGCCCAAATGGTGGTTATTTCCAGGATCCGCAAATGTACCCCGTTTGCCCCATTTGCCCCCTTTTCATTTCCGCTGGGCTGTGGTGTGATCCTAATGATTCTCTTTCAGACCAGGGGCTGGAAGGATTCTGAGTCCAAGGGTGGATCTCCTTCGGGCCCAGGCCCTCGGGCTAAACCCCAGCCCCCCTCCTTGCAGCTGTATAACTGCTTCCCACCAGGGTCTTTAGGTCTACAAAACGGGAATCATCAGTCCTGCCTTGGGTGGTAGATGCTAGGTTTGCAAGAGATGCTACAGGGACAGGACCTGTTCAGGACAGTGAGGGCCATTCATTACTCGGGGTTCTCTATCTAGGAGGAAGAGGAAATGGAGTGCCACCCCCTCCTTCATTTGCCCTACCCTGGCTTGTTCCTGCAGCAGGAAGGAGAGAGGCAGAGCTGACGTCCCTCAGCCAGCGCACCTGCAATAGGCCGGCTTCCGAACAAGGCAAAGGCCACTGGGGCTGCCGCACAAGGGCCCCAGAACTAGTGTGCCATCCCCCAAGGGAACAAGGCAGAGCGGGACCAGGCCCTGGAGAACATGAGAGGTCCTGCCTCTTTGCAGATGAGGAATTGGGAGCACAGAGGTTGCTCCAAAACACACAGCGGCTGCCTCCCGGGGTCTCTTGACTTCCTGATCCTATAACCCCTTGCTCCTGCCTCCCTGCTCTTTCCAAATGTGAGTGCCTGTGTCTGTGGGGGTGGGAAGCACCTGGCGTTCGAAAGGAGCAGGACTGTGACACCCCAGAAGGGCTGGGCAACAGAAGGTAGGCACTAGGCCTCGGCCCTGCCTGAACCCAGAGAGGGCAACTCAGCGCTCTGTGCCCTTGTCCTCCCACCAGTGCCAGGGACTGCGCGGTCTACAGCACCCGCAGATAATGCATGGGTAAAGTATGCAGTTCTGGGTCCAGAGAAGGTGTTCATGGCTATCTTAGAGCAGGGCCTGGACCAGAGTCCCTGGCGTCCATCCTGGTTCCACCCTCCGGTGGCTCTTTCGGCAAGCACTTACTGAGCACCTACTGTGAGAGGGACAACCAGGAAATAGCCCTGGACGGGGCACTAGCGGGACCAACAGTGGAGGTGGGGAGTGTTTAGATGCTGAAGGCTTCCAGGAGGAAAGCGGGGCTGGAGCTATGCCGTCCAGAGACAGGCGGGGGGGGTTCCAGGCCCACAACAGAATTTGAACAAAGTCTGAGAGTTGGGAGGGATCCCTAAGGCTGCTCTTGTCATCCACCCCTAGGGGTCCCTGCGTGCCACAGGGCTTGCAATGGGGGGACCTGCTCAAGTTCGATTTTGCCTTTCCAGCAGCCTCGTGCCTCCCCCTCCACCAGCACACGCCTCTCCCATTCCTCTGGCCTCAGGAGTCTAATTTATTCTCCCAGAACCTCAGTCTAATTGAACACCAGTTTCCCAACCTCTAAAAAGCACTGGATACCAGCCCCCAGGAGCCATACAGAGGTGGACAGGTGCTTTTGAAAAGGCAGTGGCACCTGGTTGCCAGAATCTTGGGCTTTTCCCAATCCCTGAGAGAGAGACTCCTGCACTCCTTCACTCCGGACCTCAGGGCAGAATGGGGCCAGGGCTGGAAGGATTTGCATCTTCAAAGGAGTGCCCAGAAAACACTCAAGCCCTATAACCCCAAGGCAGGTTCAGGACCTGCCCCTACACAGGCTGTCTCAGGGTGATGCCTGGAGGGTGGGGGCAAGGGCAGACGTGCAGGAAGTTTCTCGAGGGCCCTGCAGGGGGAGTGGGGCCCTGAGTGGGGTGAAGGTGGGTGGCGGCAAGGCCCCTTGGCTTGCCAAATGGCAGCGCCCTAGCGCTAATGCTCAAATTCCGGTTTAATTTCCAAAATTCGATTCACTCATTACCATGGGCATTAAACAATATTTCCTGCTTAAGGAGAGACGGCACTGTGGGCGAGTGTTCAGATGGTTAATGCCTTTTATTGCCACAGTAGACTTTTACTGTTCTCTTTCCTCCGGCTGCTGACGGAGGATTTGTGGGAGGACTGACGGGAGCTGGGGAGAACCCCAGGGCCAGGGGCCAGTGTGGGGAATAAGTGATGTTGAGGTCTGTGGCTGGGGGCGGGGGGGGCGGGCAGAGGAATTGGTGGGGATCCTGGATGCTGGTGGGGATACAGGGCCAGGCCGGCAAGAGACACTTTACTTTGGGTCCCGGGAGACTCAAAGACAGCGGTTTGGGGAGTGAGGAAAAAATGCCAGACATTCACAGTCACTGAATCAGAGTCTTCCCTCCTGCTCTGCAGGCTTTGGACCTCAAGGTGCTCCAGTGGACCAGAGCCAAGAGCCTGGGGTGTCCCACGTTCCTGCCTCAGCTGCTGGCAGAACCTGGAGCCCCAAGGCCGGTCCCATGTTGGGACCTCAGGCATCTCCCAGGCTGTTTGTTTTGGGACCAGGGGACTTCCCCAGGTGCCTCCTGGATTCCAGAACCATCTGCTCTCCCTGGAGATGATTTCAGGGCTCCAGGGCCCACAGACAGTGAGTCTGAGGGGAAAAGGCTTATACCTGACCCCTAACTTCACTGCGGATCAGGAGGACCTTCAGTCAAAGGGACAGGAGAGGCACACCGACTGGATGGGTGGGGTAGGGGGGTGGGAAGACATCTTTCAGGCAGTCACTGAGGCTGTCTGTCAAACCAACCTCAGGCAGGTCACATACCCACCTGGTAGAAGTTAAATGAGCTGAGCGCACAGGGTTTTAGCACAGTGGCTGCACACAGTGACAGCACAGTGGCCGCACACAGTGACAGCTCCGTAAGTGCACCCACTGTGCCACTTCCAGCTCTTACCATGCTCATCCCCCGGGCGGGGCACTCCCATCCTCATCCCCAGGGGTGTGGAGAGGACTCCCCCCCCCCCACCCGTACTTTGAGATGAACAAAGTCATGCTTGCCCAGCCCGGGCCGAGAAGCCAGGCTGCCCTTTGCACTACCCTGGCCAAATGGCAGTGTTTGGGGGACCAACAATAGACCCCCCCCCCAGCTTCCTCCAGGAGGGCTACCTGGATTGATCCAATTTTAGTATATGTGCTTCCGAAGCGAGCACAGCCCAGATTGGTCCAAAATGAGGCCTTTCTCCCAAAGTTACACTGAGCCCCACCATGTGCCATTTCCACTAGGCCGGCTGGTCCAGACCCACCAAGCCCCTCTGGCTCCTAAGGGACCAGCAGGCCTCAAACCAATCCTACGGATCTAAATCTGTGCTAAATCTAAATTTTCAAGATTGATTATGCTCCAACCCAGGGCCAAAGACCTCCAGGCCTCTTATTTGTCAGCCCTAGTAGAGGTCCCCCCACCCCAGGAAAGCAGCATGCAGACTCAAATCCGCCTTCCAAGGAGGGGTGGTCAACAGGGCGGTGGGGGGGTTCTCCTCTCATCATAGGGATCCCCACAATTGCCCCTCCTCAGGTTTGTGGGGGCTGTTTCCAGCATCCCTCCCCCATCCTGGGTTAGGGGCCTAGGTTCAAACCCTCTGCAGCCCTGTGATGGGGTCAGCCACCCTCCAGAGGCCCAGTCCCTTTACCTGGGACATGGCCTGGGACACGGGGTCACAAGCCCAGCGGACGCGGGTTCTCAGCAGACAGTGAAAAATGAGAAAAGTTTTGCCCTCCTAGGTCCCCACAGCACACACGGAGTCAGAGCCAGAGCCAGACCAAGGGAGGCAGCTGGGCGGGGGCTGTCTCCCCCTCCAAGGATAAAAGCCTTCCTGCCTGGGAAGAAGGCTGAGGAAGACATCAAACCAGATCAAAGGCTGCTGGAGCTGGGCTGGGGCTCCCTCTCCACCAGGGATGCAAATGAGGACCCTCAGTCAGCTCTGGCCCCCAGGGGAGGCAGCGCCAGGCCTTGATCTCCCAGCTCCCTCCTGACAGGCACCGTTTGATGTGGGGGGTGGGACGAGGCAGGAGCCGCAGAACTGCATCCAGTCCCCTCACTCGCATTCCTTCAGCCAGCCTGCCTCCCCGCACATCAGGGTCTGCCCTGAGCCCTGTGGGTCACCCCTCACTGTCTCCTGACATCCACCCAGGCCCGTGCTATCTGCTCTCCACACAACAGTTCAAATCCCAGGCAGAGACCATCTATCTGTGGCTCCAACCTCACACGGGCTCCCATCTCACTGGGAACAAGCCCAGTCTTCTGGAGGTCGGTAGGGAACGACACTCCATTTGTCCCGGGTCCCTCCTTCCCTCTGCTCCACACACCTAGGCCTCCAGGCTGTCTCACGAACACTCCTGTGCTTCCCTGCCCCGGGCCTTTACATGTCCTGTTGTTCCTCTTGTCTCAGAGATCATGTTCTAGACATCGTCGGAGCCCTCACTGCCTGAGAGCCTTCCTTCCCGTGTCGCCGCGCGTGGAACTTTCCTGACCATGCTATTTCAAATCACAGCCTTCAATCCCTGCCTTCTTCCCTGTATTTTTTTCACATCATGAATCACCTTATTTTACTCACTGATTTATCTCCAGCCTCCCTTCCGTAGAGGCCACGATGTGAGTCCATTTCACTCACTGCTGAAGGCCCAACGCCTGGAGAACTTGGCAGGTCGTAGATGCTCCTAAATATTCATTGACATGAATAAAGGAACCCGTTTGCTCAGTGAGCCTCAGGCTCAGGGCTCGGATGAAGCTGGCACGGGGGCAGGGGCCTGGGGCGAGGCACTGATCTCCAGGAATCCTCAGTAGGAAAGGGGGGCCTGGAGATGAGCGCAGGCGCAGAGCCTGGAGCGGTGAGCTGTGTGGCCAGGGCGTGGCCAGGGGTCTCTGAGGCTTGGGCTGGGCCCTAAGGGATTCACGGGCCGGGTCTGCCAGGTAGAAATCGGGAGCCACAGACATCCCAGGTCTGGGAGCAGCACATGCAAATGTTCTCCACACACCTGCAGTCTGAACACCTCCCTCAAGGCCTGGCCTGTCACCTCTGACCCCTGCACACTTGGCCTGGGACTCACAG
Source organism: Meles meles (assembly GCF_922984935.1). Taxonomy (NCBI): domain Eukaryota; kingdom Metazoa; phylum Chordata; class Mammalia; order Carnivora; family Mustelidae; genus Meles; species Meles meles. The sequence continues at coordinate 60,433,889 of NC_060077.1, forward strand.
TCTCCGTCTAGGCTCCTTGCCTTTGTCCGTTCTCACTGCCAACCGTGTGCTCCCCAGGCTGGGCCTAGCTCCCCAATTCACAGCAGCAGCCTTCCCAGCCCCCGTGTCACCCTTTTATGACCAGAACGTCACAGAACGTCCACTGCCCGAGGGCTGCACTGATCAGATCAACTCCCTCCCCGGACTGACTTGCTTACGGCAGGAAGTGGTTAAAACAGCAACAATAGTACAAATCATCATGGGTCTCCTGTACCGAACACTCACTTTAACACAGGCCGTGAGAGAAGCTCTTCACAGGTATTGTGGCTATTTCATTATTTCTACTGTGTAGATGGAGACCCAGGGGCCCAGAAGAGCTGAGTATCTTTCCCAGGATTGCACACTTAGTCATCGGTGAAGCCAAGCCCACACTCAGTGGTCTGAGCTGAACTCTCCAGTCACCCTCCCTCCAGGGGAGGACAGTGTTACCTGGACATCTCACTCCCTCTCCTTTCTCGCCATCCCTCCACCTGCACACAGAAAGCAGCAAGGGCCAGAGGGCCCATTGCTTCTCCACATCCAGGGCTTTGCTTCAGAGCCCAGAAGGGGACCCAGGCAGGGCACCCATAACCTGCTGCTCAGCAACGAGACAGCAGCAGGCTCCCCTTCTGAAGGCCCAGGGACCTCTCTTCAGGCCTCACAGGCCCTCCCCAGGCTCACTCACCCCTCTGCCAAAGCCCAGCTGTCTTAAACTTCTCCAGGTGACAAGGAAGTAAGCTCTTTCCAGATGAGTCCTCAGGCCTTCCCCTTACCCTGTCTAGGCTGCAGGGTCCTGTCCCATCCCCACACAGGACAGGGGACCTGTTGGCAGAATCCACTCTCAGGGCGGTCAGTGCCCCTCCAGCCCCCTGGTGGCTGCCCGGAGCACGGCTGTGGCTCTGGGCCCACAAGGGCTTGCAACAGGTTTCAGGAGACAGGACCAGAGTGTGGGGACTGGCACCACCCTGGGGGCATAAACGCGCCCCCCCCCCCCCCCCGCACACTGGTCCCTTATACTCCTAGAGGCTTTGGGCAGGGATGGGGCCCTGAATTGTGCAGGAACTGAGCCCTGGAGGTTCAGTACAGGTGAGGGGCCCGGAGGCCCCCACTGCACCCCTTGTTCCCTCCCTCTCTGACTCTCTGACCCTCAACCCACCCAGAGTCTGCACCGGGCCTCCCAGGGGGAGCCTGGGTCACAGGGTGGCTCTATGGAGAAGTCACCTTTCTCGGGGGCAGCGGCGCGCAACCCTCTCTCCAGGTAAGTGATGATACATTGGATCTGCTACAGTATCCTTACCAGGCGTGCGGCGCACGGCAGACGGCCTGGGGTTCTGCTGGGACTTCTTGGCAGCCGAACCCTATTGTCTAATGGGGTTTCCACCAGCGTCTGGTGCTCTCTGCAGCATTTCTCCCATCACAGGATAATTTATAGCATAATGGGGACTTTTTCCCTTTATATCATGTGGGAGCATAAATTATGGCCAGTTTGTCCTCGGCGCTCAAGGAGACAGACAAAGCCAGTTTTTATTCCCGCAAAAAGAGGTGGCTTCCGCAGGGGACAGGTGGGCTAGCGTGGCTAGAGGATGCTGGGGCACAGGAGAAGGAGAGACCCAGGAATGCCGTTAAGAACATCTCATTGGCAGGACTGAGAAGCTAGTCAAGACAGCCACAGCTACTGGGGCAGAAGCGAAAAGACCTGCTTGGGGCCACTGGTCTCTATTCACTTCTGCTCAGGGCTTGTCCGGTGCACGGTAGAGCTGCGCGGCTGTGGCTCGAGGGATACGGTCTGCCCTCAGAACCCCAAACCCCAGCCACAGCTCACCCTCATCCCCCCCCCCGTGGTGGCCGAACTTCCTACAGCCTTACGGAATGAGGGGCTGGTCCTGGGTCCACCCCCCTTCTCCCCTGTCTGCACAGCAGGGGAATGGGGCAAACCCTCTGCTTGTCTGACCCATGGCCTAGTTTTCACATTGAGGGTGGGGCTTCTTGTGGGACAAGGAGGAGAGCAGTGTCCTGACTTGGCACAGCCTGCTGCCCGTCTTCCCGGGGGAGGGGCAAGCACCTTGGGGTCAACCTTGCTAGTCTAATACAGCAGTGGTCATCCTTGAACCCAGAGGCCACACCTACTAAGCCCAGTCCCCAGCCTGGACACTGTGAGGAAGACTTTCAGTAAGCCTGGATGGGATCATCAGAGGCCTCTCGACCCACCCTCCTCCGGCACCACCCAGTGTAGGGGTGACACTTCCTGAACACCTAGAAGGAGTCTCAAGGCAACCCAGAAGACAGGTGTCTCACACGCCCCACCAAAGAGCCCAATCCTGCCCAAAGCCCAAACTTTTCCCTAGAAAAACAAAGCTTGCTCCTCCTTCCTTGGTACACCCTTTCCAGAATAACAGCAGGAGTCTTGGATCTTGTAAGATGCTGGTTCTTGGCTCTGACTGCTAGGAAAATCACCTGGAGGCTTTCAAAAATATGATGCCTAGGGCCAGCTTCTGAGATAGGGACTAGTCTGGAGCCCAGGCATCAACAGTATTGGCTTTGGTTTTTCATTTCTTTGAAGGCCACTCAGGTAATACCAACATGCAGCCAGGGCTGGGAAGAGCTGTGATGGGTCTCCAGCCTGCTCCTGGCCATCTCCCCCTCAGGAACCACCTCTCCAGCCCTAGGCCTGCCTGCAGGAGCTCAGCCTTCCAGACGGCGGGATTCTGTGCCTGCTGGTGCTGCGGGGGAAGGTGGCACCCACTTTCCCTGCCCCAACCCCTAAAGCTGGGCCAGCCCTGCTCTGAGAGGAGGGTCCTGGCCTCTTCCATCAACCCTCAGGTTTCCTTCCTGTCCATCTTTGGTCCAGCCACCTTAGCCTTCCTGGAGTCCCCGTTGTCCCCCAACCCCCTTCTCCAAGTACACACTGAATTAACTCATGACTGATAATGGACTTCAGAGAGACACAGAGATGGATGGATGGCAGACATGATTAATAGATGCTAGATACCCAGATTAAATGTTGGATGATAGATAGATACACAGACGAGAGAAAAATGATTGCTGAAAGCAGATAGATTTATGATCAATGGGAGTTAAATAGCAATGGGTAAATGTGGGTGGATGGATGGCCACAATGTTCCTGAGGGCTTCCGATAATGGGGTCTAAATGCCAAAGGTCAGAAAACTAGTGGTGGCCACCCACACCTGTGGGGGTGACAGCTCTCAGAACAAGAAGGAACCCGGCTCTGCTCAAGACCCGTCTCGAAACAACTTTCTCTTTCAACTCAGCCTCCTGAGCCTCCACATTCTCTGATGGGCTTGTTGTTTACGTAGGTTGCCAGGGGGCTCATTTCTTGCAGATGCCTGAAGCTTCTCTGTGATGTTTCCTTGAGCCCGCAGGCAGGCTGGGGGCACTTCCTAAGCCCCCACTGTAGCTCATAAGGACCTCCCTTCCTGGGGGCAGGCCTGCCCATCTCTCCTATAGGTGCAAGGACCCCAGAGGTCAAGACCACGCTCTCCCACCCCGCAGAGCAGGTTGGTTTTTGGAGTGTGGCCGGCCGGTCAAGCCCCTGGAGTTTGATGGCAGGTGTTGGCCCATATGGCACCGCAGAGATTCATGCATTCCCTCCTTCTCTGGGGGACCATTCCCTCAGAGAGGACAGTGAGAGCTGACTCGTGCCAAGGGCCGAGCACTGCTTAGGAGCACTCTAATTTCGTGAGGTGGGTTCCACTGTTATCCCAATTTACAGATGAGGAGATTGAGGCACAGAGCGGTTTGGCAACTTGCTGATGGTCCCAGAGCTCATCGACAGCGCGGTCAGGATTTGAACCCATGTGGTCTGGCTCCCCATCTCTCATCTACCCGGCCCTATCACTCCCTGCCCTGCTCACCAGACTGGATGGTTGTGAGGCTCAGGGAAGCTGAGAACATGGGGCTCTGGGAACTGGAAATGCTGAGAATTTGCCAGACATTTTTTCTAATGACTGATGAGATGGTGAAGGGAGTATCTGTTTCGTCCGGAAAACAAACTATTCTGAAGGGCGGCAGCATGGGAGCTGTCGAGTGTGGCCGCCCCTGCTGATGACAGAGTCACCTACTCTCGTCACCCGGGGGGGCCTCCCGAGGCCTTCGGGCTGGCTGTGCCAGGTAAGTCACAGAGCGGCAGAAAGGGGACACTCCGTGTTTCAGAAACCAGCTTGCCTGCTCCGGACCCCTTCTTGTATCAGACCTACAGATGGTCCACAAACTCTGTTCAAGGGACAGTGTCAGGAGGTAGGGGAGCCGACCTGAGCCTCGGGTCGAAGTGCTTCTGGACGTGGGCCTGAATGACCCTGCTGCGGAAGGGCAGCGCCGGACATCAGAGGCCGGGCCACCCCACCCAACTTCTCTGGGGAGAGTGAGGCAGGGAGGGTGGACAAGGAAGGAAACCTGCCATGGGCACACAGAGGATAGAGCGTAGAGTTCTGGGCGGCACAAGTGCCCGTCTGCAAGGAGCACTGTTTCGAAAAGCAAGACACAGCCTGGCACCCACAGGTCTTGCTGGGGGCAGCTGGCGGTGACAAGCATGTGAGGCCCACTCTGCATGGAGCAGCATGTCCAGGAGGGAAGGAGGAGGGTGAGCCCCCGGCTCCCCTACCAGTCCTCCCTGCTCCGCCACCGTCAGACTCTCGCGCGGGTGATGGCGCTAGCTGCCCTTCTGTGCCAACTGGACATTTGCAGACATCTGCCCCCTTCTCACTACCATGCTTCAAGATAACACAGTTATATCCCCATCTGACCGATCAGCAAACTGAGGCTCCCAGAGGCCAGGTGACGGGCTGAGGCTCACCCCTGCAGTAAGTGGCGTATGTCTCCGACAGCTGTGCTGAGCCTCCTTTGGAGCGCAAAATAGAATCTAACTCACGTGTGCCTGCCCCAGGGCTTGGAATTCCATCCTTTGGGTTCTAGTCCTTTGGGCTCAGCACTGTCCTCTTCCAGGAGCCTTTGAAATGTGGGGGCTCCTGTCACCGCAACCTGACTCATTTCACCAGGAAATGTCCTGTCTGATCAGAGGGACCAGAAAGGCATGGAGGCCCCAGCGCCTGAGAATGGAGAAGGAGAAGGAGAAGAGGAGGGGGGTGGCTGCAGAAGGCAGCTGGCACCTGGGAGGAGGGCTGCTTGGTGCTGGGCTAGAGGCTGGTCTGTAATCGTAGTAGGATGAACGGTGGGGCCAGGTGTGTGGACGATAGGGAGTGTGGGCTACAGCAGGAGTCCCCTACCCCCGGGTGTGGAGTGAGGAAGAGGAGGCTGAAGAAGCAGGAGGAGCCAGAGAAACAGGAGGAGGAGAAGAGGGGATAACAACAGCTCTCAGCCTGCGTCCCCCATTGGTGGCCACAGGGAGTCCCCCACCAGTGGCCCCTCTCTCTCCTCCCAGCGCACAGCGGCCAGATAGCCAAGGGCAGGGGTGCATTCCGACCTTGGGGTCACAGCACTTCGAGGTTTTTCTGCCGACTGCATTAGAAACACCTCACTCCCAGGTAGATGTGACTATTTTTCAAATGCACGTAGATGCTGTTGCGATGTTAAAAGTACCAATTCATTTAAAAGCGCTGCTGAACTCAAGGTAGCTTATTGCCGTTTTGCATTCTCTCAAACAATGGATACTCAAAGTAAAACATCTGTCAAGGGGATGCTGATGAATTTTTGATGTTAAAAATGGCTCTTAACCTTGAAAAGTCTGGGCGTGCTGATCCAAGGAAGACAGTGGGAGCTCGAGGAGCAGAATGCGCCCTGCGGTAGCCCAACCCTAGCCCCGGTGCCATGTCACCTGTGAGACCAGCGTCACCCACCCAGAGGGGACGATCGTGATGGGGACAGCAGGCTGCGCCCCAGACCTGCAGTTAGGAAGCTCGAGTTTAGCACTGAGTCCCCTGAAACTGTGACCTGGGCCCAGCCTCTCAGCAGATGCAGGCCATGGAGTTTCTGTGCTCTGCTGTCGGGGGTGCCTAGCGTGGTGCCTGTCCCATAGCGCATGCTCAAGAAATGCTGTTTGAACAAACAGTATCAGTAACCCACACATCAATGAGTAGGTTTAGTCTGAGAACATTGAGAGTTGGGAGGGGAACCTGGCCCCACCCCCTGGTGTGACCCGAGTTGACCTTTAACAAAGATAGAATGGGACCCTCCTTGGCCTTTTTGGCTAGGGGCCTGGGTTTGGTTCCCATCAGCTGTGAATGGGGCAGGGGGCTCAGCCTGGCCTCCCTGCCTTAGCCGGGCAACGGGATAATTAGGCCTCCAGCACTGGGCTGACCACGGGACCCAGTGGGGGAGGCCATGAGGATTTAGACTCCCTTTGAATAATGAGCAGCTCCTGGCATGTTGACCACTATTCATTCGCCTCCCCCGACCCTAGCACACCGAAGATGTCCCTCCTAGGCCCAGGGTCCAGAGGTGTCCCTGAGAACAACCTATTTTGGCCAACTCTATTTAGACAGAACCCATATTTGACATAGCCTTCCTTCTAACCTTTGTAAAAACTGCCCAGCCCCTTGTCTGTGACCAGCACAGCAAGGCCCTATGTCTCCTCGAATACTTTGCCAGTTCTAGGGAACTAATAATGGTGGGCACTGAGCTAACAAGGTTTTCCTTCCCGGTGAGGGCATTTTTTTTAAAAGATTTTATTTATTTATTTGACAGATAGAGATCACAGGTAGGCAGAGAGGCAGGCAGAGAGAGATGGGGAAGCAGGCTCCCCGCTGAGCAGATAGCCCAATGCGGGGCTCAATCCCAGGACCCTGAGATCATAACCCAAGCCGAAGGCAGAGGCCCCAACCCACTGAGCCACCCAGGCACCCCCTTGGTGAGGGCATTTTAACAAGGCACTCCGAAGCCTTAGTCCAAAGGAAGGAATGGAAGGAATGGAGGTTCATGGTGACCAGTCCAGCCCTCTGGACAACAGGGGAAGATGTATGGTGGCTTGAAAACCTTCTAAGACTCTTAAGCCACTCTATAGAAGTCCCCACCCACTCTGTCTTGGGCAGGGCTATGCTTGGAAAAGGTTTCCAGAATGGCTTGCTGTCTGCTTTTTCTCCTTCCCTTCTGCCCAGAAGTGACCCACATAGTCCAAGTACTTAGCACATTCTCTGAAATGGAAGAAAGTTGCCTGGTTATTAGTGGTGCCTAATGATATTTGCATAGATTAACAGACTTTAATACAATCATGAATGCCACAATCCCAAGAAAATAATGAAGAAATCCATTACAAAGTCATAAAGTAACTAAGTCAATACAGTAATAATTTGATCCCATATTAGTAATAATTTCATCTCCTGCTGCAAGGTGATTTTTACAAGGTGCACCATTTCTGGACACTTTTATAAATTTCACATTTGTTTGAGATAATTAATTAACAAAATAAAAAAATATACTGCTGGTATTCTATACAATAAATTAGTCATTAGTCTTAACTAGCAAGCTGGGGTAAAACTTATGGAGACAGATGTGCTGGGATTTCTAACTTCTTTTCAAATGGCCTATAACCCTCGCCTCCGCACAACCCAGAGGCTGCCTGGTGCCAGTGGCTCAGGGGGACCGTCAGGGCCAGCAGAAGCCCACGGAGTGTGTGGTGAGGGGAGGGCCGAGGCCCAGCCACAGGCCTCCTGGGCATCCTTCTCTGCTATTCCCCTCAGGCAGTGCCTTCCCTTCCTAGGGTCCCAGCAACAGGAAACTGGAACTGGGTAGTGCAAAGCAACAGAAATCTGAGGCCTCACAGTTCTAGAGACTGGAAGTCAGAAGCTGAGGTGTGGGTTGGGCTGTGGTTTCTCTCCAGGCTCTAGGGTAGGATTCTTCCTTGCTTCTTCCTAGCTTCTGGAGTTTGCCAGCAGCCCATGGCCTTCCTTAGCTTTCGCCACATCATGACGGTCTCTGCCCCCATGGTCGCATGGCATTCTCCCTGTACGTTCTGTCTCTGGGTTCCAGTTTCTTCTTTCTTCTCAGGGCCCTAGTCTTATGGATGGAAGACCCACTCTAATCCAGTATGATGACCTCATCTTCATTTGACCCCCTCTGCAAAGACCCTATTTCCAAATAAGGTCCCATTCACGGGTTCTGGGCGGACAGGAAACTGGGAGGGACATTATTTAACCCACTACAGGCACCAAGGGCTTTGGAATGACCACTGGCCCTCCTCCCCCAGGAAGTAAGGAGGTGCCAGGGTCTGCCAGATCCGCTGCCTGGCAGGGGCTGATGGTTGGAAATCCATGGTTTCCTGAAAAGTCATCCGACAAGCTAGAGGGGAACTGTGGACCCCTTGAGATGGTCCACACCAGTACATTTCTGTATTTCTCCTAAGGAAAGAGTTCATAGCTTCTGGCAGATTCTCAAAGGAGTCCAGGACCCCCAGAGGATTCTTGTCTTGTCACCATGTAAAACCTTTGGACATCAGGGAGGGAACCAATCAGCCAACCAAGCAACCAATCAACAAAGAACTCCCAGATACACAATTTTACAAAGTTTCCAGAATGTTCCAATACTCTGTAACCCAAAAGGGGTGTGGGTTCTGCGGTTTCAGAAAGGAAGCTGTTGGAATCTCTGGCAAGGTGAGAGCAGGCACAGGGGCTCCCATGATCCTGCATCTGGAATGAGAACTTCAGGGGGAGAGGTCTTTGGATTCTGAGTGTATTATCCAGCAGCTCATCCCCCAGACCAGCTATGGGTCATGAGTTCATTTAAAAGTCAGCTTTTATGATGTACCCCTCGTCACCCAGTCCTTGATAAAAATGTTCAACAAGAAGCCACAAAGAAGGACGCCTGGGTGGCTCAGTCGTTTAAGCATTTGCCTTCAGCTTGGGTCATGATCCCGGGGTCCTGAGATGGACCCCTGCGTCGGGCTCCCTGCCCAGGGAGTCTGTTTCTCCCTCTGACCCTTCCCCGGCTCGTGCCTTTTCTCTCTTTTAAATAAATAAATAAAATCTTAAAAAAAAAAAAAAAAAAAAAGAGGAAGAAGCCACAAAGATAAAAGCCATAGATGTCACCAAAACCTCCCTTCGTGCCCACTCAGCTGTGAGTTAACCCCCATAGTGACATGACACCATGTTAGGCCCTGCGTTGCCGACCGTCAGAATGGCCCCCCAGGCCCTGACCCGGCTCACTCTGCTGAACCACAGTGGTTCCCAAGTCATCATCACTTTCCTTCAAGGGCTCTCGAGCCACCAGTTTGATGATTTATTCTAGAAGTTTGCCAAGGGTAGTCTTTAAGATTGACAAACTGCCAATATTTGGAATCCAGTACCCTGACCTTTTAAAAACTTGCACCTTCATTCATTTCTAGGCTTTCCGATGCCTCAGAGATGACCCCTAGCAGCTCCAGGAGCCCATCTGCCTGTTCCCTGAGTCCTCCCAGGGCCAAGGCTCACAGTGTGGAGATTTAATCTAACTGTGGGGCTAGGTCGGCTCTCTTGGCCTCATTTGGATGCGAATTCTCTTTTACAGTGTTTCTCTACATTGCCCGTCCTGAAGGCCAGTCTCACTGCTGGAGGAGACAGGTAACATGCAGAAGTTAAGTTCTGTTTCCTCTTAGACAGCAGCTTACAGTTTGCTTCCCACACAGGCATAACCGGTGAGTCTCAGGCAGGAAGGCTTCTGCCCCAGCCCCATGGCTGTCTGTCTTTCTGACCCATGGGGGTGAACACTGATCATCTTTCTGTCTCTGGGGCTCTGGTTCAAAGCCAGGGGAGGCAATTCCTCATGCTGTGCTAGGAGCCATGCTGCGAAAACCCCTGCCCCTGGGGTCTCTCCAGGATGATGCCTCAGCCCATCCCAACCTTGGCGCGGGAGGCACTGACGGAGGAGGGCGGCAAAGGACCTGCTTTTTTCCCACCATTGTCCTCAAGGAGGTCTTCCTTAGGCTGGTGCCTAAGGCATGTCTCATGCCTAAGAAGCCCTGACTTGCACCTTTTTAAGAAGGAGCTTGAATCTGATTTGGGATGCAGTGGTTAAGAAGTTGAACAAGCCATGCTTTGGGGAGAAGGTAAAAGGTACTCCCTGATTTCAGTGCCAGCAGACCCAGGCAGGGCTGTGATGAAGCTACACGTGTTGGCATGGGCCAGCCACTATTCCATGTAGAGAGGACCCGGAAAATGCTCGGGGCGGAGATGCTCTCCTAGAAGCACCAGGAAAGGACTGTGTCTCCCTTTGGAGTTTCTGCAACGTAGCAGTCATCAGAAATGGTATTTTTATGCTTGTGCTGCAGATGAGGAAACTGAGGCACATAAAGACACATTGAGAAGCTCCCCGCAGATACAGAGTTAGTAAGGGGTGGAATCTGACCTCTATAGAGTCTGGACCTCACCTCTACCGGCTGTCCCAGGGTGGGCCCAGGGCGTGCTCAACCTCCAGCAGCAGAAGTGGTACCCGCAGCTGTCACTCTCTTCCCGGGGCTGCCCCCTGCTAATGTTGGGGTCTGGGGGAGGAGCCGGGCTAGGGGGCAGGGCCCATGTTCCAGCCTGGCTCATTACCAAGGAGCTGCACGGCCTGTGCCCACTGTGTCACTCCTGGGGTGTCTGCCTTCTCTGGGAAATGCAGGAGTGTGGCATCGCCCTGTCCCGCTTGCTTGGGGAGGAACCCTTGCGGAGCTCTGAAGCCCTCTTCTGGATGTTCAGGGTGGCCACCAGGCCCTGTCACTTTCCTCCCTGCTGCTTCCTTTCCTTTTCCCTATCTCCTACAAGACCCCTCACTGCGGCCACTTGGCATATCCTCGGGCATACCTATCTCTTGGCTTTGTCATTTAATCATCTTTCTTGTTTGTTTTGAGTGTGTTGGGTATCATATAATTTATTGTCCAAAGTGGGACCCTTGGGAGGTTGAAAGGGAGCACTACTAATAATGCATCCTGGCAACTCAGGACCTGTCCTGGCCTACTGGAATTTATGGGCAACCTAGTTTCATGCTGCCTCCCTCCCCGCTGCTGACCTTCATGTGCCCTCCCTGTGTAACACCCCTCCCTTGAAGCCCTCCCTGACTGCCCTAGCTTATACCGATGTCCCACCCAGGCAGCAGCCCATGGGTCTGGCCCCACCCACTGCTGTCCTGCATCCACACCACAGGCAAACGAGGACCAAATCTGGGAGCAGAGTCCCCCCTCCATTTTTTTCCTGTGCACCCGCAGGCAGGATAAGAAGCACACAAGACTGAAACCAGACTCTCTAAAGGCTCTGACCTGAACCGGAAGTCAGCTAGGGCAGTACCAACACCCAAGATGACATAAGGAAGCAGGGGAAATCAAAGGCCAGGTTGGGGGGGGGGGGTCACTGGAGACGCAGCTGGAAAGGGGACATGATCATAAATGACCCCCCACCCCCTGGCCCATTGTGTTCTCTGTGAGGTGTGACATGGGGATGAGGGGACTGGGAGGCCCCTACCCACTGCCTGCCAAGGGGTTTTCCATCCCACCATTCGAGTCTTCTCTTTGAGGTAAACACTGCTGTCCTCAGAATTCACTTTTAAAATGCAGCAAAATCACTTTATCCCCAGAGTCAGCATCTAACACCTCAACACCAATTCCTTTATCAGATCACATTCCTCCTGCCTGCCGCTGCCTCCAAGCACCTGACAAGGGGTGGGGGGACCAGTCTCCCCAGGAGCCTGAGCATCCTCTTAGGCAGCTGACCCCTCCTAGCTCTGTCCGGGACACCCCATCCTTCTCAGGCCCACTTTACAGAAAGATTAAAGTTATCAGTAGTGAAATGTATACATCTCGGGTGTATATTTTAGTAAGTTTCGATGAATACAAACACCCACGTACCCCACCCCCCTACCAAGATACAGAACACTTCCACCTCCCCAGAAGGTTCCCTCGTGCCCATTTCCGGGAAGCATCCCAACCACTTCGAAGGAATCCAGCGTTCTGACTCTTTTTCACCACAGTCGGTTTTGCCTGTTCTAGAACTTTGTACAGGACGGACTCATTTCCGTCTGGCTTCTTGGACTCAGCACGATGTCTGCGAGATGCATCAGTGTTGCCTGGGACCCCCGAGGGCCCCCTGGCCCAACAGTTCACCAGCCGCCATCTTCAGGCGCCAGCAGGGCTGGCTGGAGGTCGGGCAGAGACGCTGCCACTAGTGTGGTGTGGTTCTATGCCCACTGCCCTTTTCTGGGAGCTGGGAGGGGAGCCTGGCCTACACTGGGCTCACAAGCGATCTGCTCGCCTCAGCTCCACAGATGAGTTAAAGACCAGAGGTGTCCTCTGGAGTGGGCGAGGCTCAGAGCGGGGGGTGGGGGGGGTGGGGGGGGGGTCTGAACCATGGGAGCTCAGAAGGACTACTGCTGAGCCTCCGGGTCCAAGAGCACCTTGAGCAAGTGCAGAAAATGGCCCAAGGATGTGCTAACACTCCCTCTCCCGAGAACCACAGCTTTCAGTGCCATGACGCTCAGTACCCGGGTCTCAGGCATGTCTATCTCTCCTTTGTCACTGCAATGACCGCCTAACTGTCCCTTGCCTTTCCCCTACAGTCTGTCTCCACCCAGCAGTCAGGGCAAGCCCAGCATGTCCCTCTACTCCTCAAAGCCCCCAGCAGCTTCCTCTTCCCTCCGCATAAAACCCAAAGCCTTTAAAAGGGTCTACAAGATCCTCCATGGGGTCTGCCCTCCCCCCAACGCTCCCCTCTCCTGACCGCTTCCCTCATCCATTTCTGGCCACACTGGGTCCTGTCCTGCCCTTGAACATTGGCTGACAACCTAGAGCCTTTGACTGGGCTTCTCGCACACTACCTCCCTTCTCCCCTAGTCTGTAGGTCCTGGGAGGACAGAGATGGCCCAGGACTTAGACAGGGCCTGGCTATGCTCACGAATATTCTGCGGAACCCCTGAGTGATGAAAAGCTTCCCTCAGTTGCCCAAGGGGGTCTCTGACCCAGGAAGGTTAAGCAGCTCTAAGCAGGACCACAGCAGGCGAGTGGGTGCCAGGCCAGCTAGAGCAGGTCTGAGATGAGCCCCCTCCAGAGCCCCCCTCCACACACAGAGTCCCAGAGCCAGGGCGAGCCCTGAGCCAAGGGCGGGGGGCCTTGACCAGGCCAACCAGAGGAGGTGCAGTGGAGAAGGGGTCCTGAAGCAGCAAGCTGGGTCAAGCTTTCCTTCAGCAACCCCTGAGCCTCCACAAGCACCTGTTGAAAGACTCCCTTGATTTCTGTCCTGCTTCGCTGTGCCCTTGGGCGTGAGGCAGTGAGGGAAAGTGAGCCAGGCCAGGCCTGGCGCTCTGGGCTGGGAAGCTCACCAGCGTGAGGGCACCAGGGGCCTGGCCCTGAGACCGAAAGGGAATCTTGGGTACCACTTGGAACCCTCCCACCCTGAGGGTCAGGCCCAGGGGGACAAGGAGGAGAAGGAGAGGCGAAAGGTGGAGGGTCCAGGGCAGAGACCCCAGAGCAAGCAGTGACCTGAGGCCAGAACCGGAAGGGGCCTCCTGCTCCTGGCTCCTCACTCCGGGTTAAGTATTTACAGATCTGTTCCCATGGCAACCGAGCCTTCAAAGTTACTCTCACAATTCTGTTTTCTCAAATGTGTTTCTCTGGTTGATTGCACAGAGTTTTCTGGAAGCCGGCCAGGCCCAGTGAGTCGCATTTGCAGCCCTGTGCTTCCCTGCCTCTGACCCTCCCCTTCCAGATTCCATGTGGGCCTGCGAGGTTCTCCCACCTCTCCTAAGCGTGGCCTACTGTGGCCCAGCCTTCCCCAGCTGCTGCCAGGCCATGCCAGGGCCTGGGACTCAGAGCCCGCTCCCCTCCACCACCTGGAGCCTCCAGTTTTTGGGATCCTTTGCAAGCTCCCTGGTCACTAGGAATCCCTCCTCAGCTTCCTGGGCCCATGGGGAAGACCTGAGCCCTGGGCTCCCTCTGGCCCAGGGCCTGGCCTCCCTGACCCCTGCTCTTGTTGGCATGCACGGACTGCGCCCTGCATCCCACCACTGTCCCTGCAGGGCCCTGTCCTGTGCATTCCACATTCATTTCCCAAGGCCCTACTCTGGGTCAGGCCATAGCAAAGAGAGTCCCTGCCAGCAGGGGGCTCACCTTTCAGTTGGGGTAGGGAGAGGAAGATGAATAAGAAAAGATCAGGTAGGGGTCTATGCCCTGAATACAATAAAACAAGGTGTCAGGTGGGGAACCTGGGCCATGTAGCCAGCACAGCGGGGGGCCTGGGTGGGAGGGATGCAGGCGCTGAGACCTGAGGAGCAGCGCATATGGGGAGAAGCTCGCTGGCCAAGGGAACAGCGTCTGTAGCGGCAGCAGGGTGTTTGCGGGAGGGACTGGCGGAGAGGGCAGCCGCAGGTGGAGTCCCAAGAGCAGCAGGAGCAGGGAAGGACAGGGACTTGGACGGAACATGCCTCTGAGAGAGAAGACGGGCAGACTCTGGGGCGTCTGTAGTGGAAAGAGCAGCTCCAATGGGGTCCCCGTGTGGAGCAGGAATGGCAGGGACACAGATGGAGATGGAGAGACGGAAAGTAGGGGGCAGTAGGTCCTCAGAGAGAGAGAAGGAGGCTCAGAAGGGGCCAGGGCCAGGCCAGGTTGAGGGGCCACTGCAGGAGCTCCCACAGCTCCCTGTGTCCCCCCACACTTGCATCCCTGCCTGATTCCGTGTCTCTCCTCCACCAGACCTGCGGGCAAGGAATGGGGATGGGTGCCTTCCCCTGCCGCTGTAGAAGCTCACTGATTACTGGGGTATTCGGCCCCGCACCCCAGCACCAGGTCGCACAGCATTTCCAGAGGGCAGAGAGGGCAGCTGCCCACAGCCCCCAGGACTGGCTCCAGTCCCAGCAGTAAAGCATGCAGGGGGAGCGCTCCTGGAGACACAAGTGGGGAGGACAATGGTTCTCTCTCTGTCCCACTGCACCCAGGGCTCCTGCCAGGCCGCAGTTTCTCCCAACTCCGCCTTGCCTGAGCTGCACCTCCCCAGGTGGGGCTCTCCTGCTTTGTGCAGGATTTGTGCTGCCCCTTCTCCCATTCCGTGAGCCCCCTGGGAGCCCCTCTGGGGAGGTTCTGGGAACCTAGCCCAGGCTGAGCCATCACTCTCAGTCAGGCCCTGCTAGGAGAGAGAACGCGCTGACTCTGCTAATGGTTCACTGAGTGGCTGTATCTCTATTATAAATGATTTAAGTCACCGACATTTAATTGATGTTATAAATATGATATTTATGACACGGTATGGAAAACGATGCAATCTGCCATTACTATACATCACGGAGCATGTATGTCTCTCGGCACGGTACCCTTCCACCCTCCACCTTCTCCCTGCCCTGCTGTCCTTGCCACAGCTGTCCAGACTGCCCTCCTGCCCTGGGCCTGCCCGGGCTGCAGAGAAAGTGGGATTTTGATGGGGGGAAGAGGCCTGCCCTGATTCCCCCACCTGGGTCTGGCTCTGGGGAGGGTCTGCAGGAAGATGTGGGGCTGGGGCTCCTCTCCGATCTTCTCGGGGAACTTGTGACCTTTCTGAAGAGCAAACACACACACACACACACACACACACACACACACAGGATTGTGCAGAGGGTAGGAGAGGTCAAGGACAGCCAGTGAAAGCAAGAGGGCCTTTCTAGGGGAGGGAGGCTTTGAGCTGGGTTTGCGGCTGGTCAGGATTTGGAGAACAAACGAAGAGAGACGGGCTGAAGTGTGAGACTTCAGAGTCATGCCCATCTGGATTGCAAATCAATTGTTATTATTTTTGTGTGATCACGGGCAAATAATTTAGTCTCTTTGAAACTCAAGTGCCTCAGTTTGTAAAATGGGGGTGTGTTCTTATCAGTACATGCAGAACCAACACCTCCTTCATTCTAGACAGCATACTTCCCTTAAGATGATCACAAGGTGAATCACATTAGACCTCTGCATGCTGGCTGTTCCTGAATAGTTCCATGTCTACCCTATACTCATGATGAAGCAGATGGACAGCTGGGGCGGGACTGAGGAAACCTCTTAAAAGTCAGTCGGAGAGAACAGGAAATAGGGAATGATTCTAGATTCTTCAGTTTGGGGAGCAAAGTTATCAATGCCAGTCTGGTTTGAGGAATGCCAATCTGGTGGAGGTATGTGAGGAGGTGGGAGGCAGAGGGGCCAGGCCAGGATGGTGGCTGGTGTCCTGTCCTACCCCAGGCTGCTGTTTGCTCTTTCCCTGTGGCTCCTTGCTCTCTGTAGGAACCTTGTCTCTTCACACTGGTCTCCTGCCCCTCTGACCGCATCCATCCTTCTCAGGACCCTGTCATGCAGCAAATGTTCCAAGAACCAGATTTGACTCAAAATCCCCACAAGCCTATTCTTCTGAACCCTGGGAACCTCATTGCCTCTCCTTGCACATGCCCTGAGCTCCTTTGTATGAGATCAAGATGCTGTCATGCCTTAAGCCTCCATCAAGGACTTCTCAGCATTGCGGGATTCTAGTTTCCATGGCCCAGGGCAGGGATCATTCAAAACTTTGGACAATCTAAAAACTCAGGTGATCCAAAGAATTGGACAATACCTACGTCATTTTCGTTTTGCTTTGGAATATATGTTGACTTTCATAATAAACAAGTCTGATGCTATGGGAATTTGGGCCATTTAAAGAAAAGTCCCAAGAATACACTGGAGGAACTGTCTGATGGCCACTGGCTACTCCTTCCTGGTAGAGATGGGTGGAGTGGCCCTCTTAAGTCTCCCGGCACATTGGGGCCTCTTCCGCCCCTTGCTCTGCCCTCTTCTGCTGCTGGAAGTGGCTACAACCCCACTGGATGGGGGAGGGGAGCTCCTGTCCGTTGAGGGACTTGAGTCCCTCAACCCCCACCATGGAAGGTGCCAGAAGGTTTTGCACTGCTTCTATCCTCTCTGACTGTGGCAGGCAGGCCACCTAGGTGAGCACTCCCATCAGTAGTCTGGGACAAGCTCATGGCCGCTAGAAGCCCCCTTCTGACAGGGAGACAAGCGGTACAAAGGGCAGACAGCCGCAAGATCTGGGCGGACAGATCTTGAAGGAGGACACTGGACAGCGACAGTGTTGGAAGGTGTTGAGCAGTATGCCCCCAGCCCAGCTTTCCAGGAGGAGATGAGGGGGAGGGAGGGGCATGACGAGTGAGGACATAAGCACAGGGACATTCCAGGTGGGAGGCACCAAGGTGTCCTAGGAGCTGTGGGGGTGGAGAACTGGTGAGACATTGCAGTGTGTGGCAGGTGGGACCTGCCTGCATGAGCCTCAGGAGGGGGACGCATTCCCTTGCTATCTTCGCTTCCCATCCATTTCCCTTCGAGATAACCGATGTCACTGAGTGGTCAGAGCAGCAAGGGGCCCAGGCTGCCCGTGAGACAGGGTGACCCAGCCAGGTTAGAGCTAACAGGCAGGAAAGGGAGGTGTGGGAGAGCAGAGTGGGGAGGGGTCTGCATCCTGCAGAAGCTGAGGGGGGAGGAGGACAGGAGGGCACTCGGCAGGCAGAGGACTGAACATTGCATGACATGGGTCATCAGCCAGGAGAACAAGGAGAAGCAGGGCCAAGAGGTGAGCAGTTGCCCAGTGCTCTCAGAGTCTCCTCTGGCTCTTACCAGAGCAGCCTGGCTGGAGTGAGAGCTTGCAGGGGCTGGAGGCGCCGGCGAGGTGGGGCCAGAGCCCTAGCCATCCCCCCACCCCACCCCATGCTGAGGCTTTGAGGAAGGGCAGGAGTGCTCTGGTCAAGCCTCGCTGTCCCACCACCCTGGCCCCGTGTAAGATGTGGCCTGAGCCAGCTCTGTTTCTCTGTCGGGGAAGGCGGGATTAGCATTTGAAATCCATTGGGAGGGCTCCTTCCTCCACTCCCTACTCCTCTCTCCCCCCAAAATGAAAACAGTTGTTGAAATTGAAAAATGGTGCTCAGTGAAGGGTTTAAAGACATTTTGAATTTAAAATATATTTTAAAGGTCATTTTTAGCAGTAATTATGTTATAATGGTGGGGCTCTTAGCAAGGCAGAGTCCCACAGTAATAGTACGGCCAAACGGGAAATGGTGTGAGCCTCCATGTCTTAGAAACCTTAGAGGGGAGATGGTGGGGGGAAGAGGCACAGCACATCCTCCCTTCAGAGCCAGTGTCAGGATTACTGCTGGGTCCCCAGGAACAGGGGACGACACAGTTTAATTTGGCCCTGGCACAGAAGGGTCCTCCAAGACTGGAGTACCACATCCGGGCATTTTCAGGTTCACAAGGACCCTCCCCTGAGGCAGAGATTGGCGGGTCTGTCCTCCTGCCTGGTGGGACATCCTACCTTCCTGCTTCCCACCCCTGCCCCTTAGCCCCTTACAAAGTTGCATACTTTCCTTCCGCTTCCAAACACTCACTCTGGGGTCCTCCTAGTGGCAGGCTCCCCAGCCCCTGCTGGGATCAGCTTCCTTGGGGGAGGCTCAGGAGAAGGTTCCCCTGGCCCAGAACCCCTTCAGGTGACTGCAGGCTGCCTGCCAGGTCTGGACCCACTGCTTCCTGAGCTGGAAGCTGAACTTGCCAGGAGCTAGCCTCTTAGTACTTCTTGACCATGACTGTGGTCTACATTTTTGAGGAACAGATTGAGTACTTATTTAAACCTCAGTGTTTTCCATCCTATATCCCCAGTGAACAAACCCACCCACCCCTTGACCCACTTTTCTCCCTTTCTGCAAGTGCACCCATTCTTTGCAGGAAGTGTCACCCACACAGATGAACCAGCTTGTTGAAGTAACGCACAGTGTGAGCGCCTACTGTTAATCATTCTAGAAGGGCTGGCTGTGGGTTAGAAGCTGGCTACGCCCCAGGGGGTTCCAACAGAAGGCAGACTAACAGGCTGTGGAGAGAAAAAATAGGACAGAAGATAGTGGGGAAAAGGTGTGTCTGGGCACATAGAAAGAGCCAGATCTGGGGACTGGAGGTAATCTGGGAGGGCTTCAAGCAGGTGGTGTGTGAGCATGAGCACAAACCAACAAAAGAATGAGGAACCAGGAACAGGTGAATAAAGGAATAAACTGAGGCCTGGGTCTCTCCCAGGCTGGGAGCACTGCCAGCCCAATCGGGAAGAGTGAGTTTGTTCTCCAGGCTTCGGATGGGTCCCCACAGGCAGCAGAGCTCTGGCCATGGGATCACAGGTGCAGAAACAGGGTCCCTGGACAGTGTCCTCTGTGCATTGCCCTGACTTCAGTCTCTCTGTCCCTGTGGGTTTCCTTTGGGGGAGGCTGGGGGTGGAGCTGGGAGAGGAAAGGGTCAAAGAGCCTAGCCCTGGTCCCCTCTTTTCCAGGCCTCGACATGGACAGCAGGATGGGTGGGCACCCGTGTATACTTAGAAGGGTGGACACAGTTGGTTTGAACCCTGGTGGGGTGCAAGTGGGGCAGGTGGTCTCCAGTTCCTGGGTGCAACCCAGTGCAGAGCGGGGAGGGGTTGGCAGGGTTGTAGCCAGGGACTGGAGCCCTGGAGGTGGCCAAAGGATGCAGGGAAGAAGGAGGCGGGGAAGAGGCAAAATATAAAAAAGCCGAGAGAAGCACAGCACGGGGCTACAGTGTTATTGAACTAAAGCATCTTATAAAACTCAAGCCATTAATAATAGGCTGCTCCCACGTCGGGGTAATTTATTCAAATTGCGGGTCCGGGATGGAAGAGCAGATGTTTCAGAGCTGCTGGTGTCACAGAATGAGTTCCAAGGGGGAGGCGGCGCCATGTTCTTGGAGGGGCGGGGAGAGGACCTTCGCAGAGCTTAGCTAAAGTCTCTGCACTCCAGAAGGAGGTGGAAACCTCACCCCAGGCTGCCCCAAGGGAGGAGGAGCGTGGGCACGGTGGAGAACAGCTGATTTAGTTCAACAAGTGCCAGGATGGAAAACCAGAAGGTGAGGACAGACGGGCAGGGCCCCCCTTCTAGAACGTCACTGCTCCCATGCTATCCGGTTGAAAGGCCCCTTCCTCTCAAAGTCTTCCGTGGTTTTTCCAGACCCACAGCGTGGTGCTTGGAATCAGAAGGGCCTGAGTTCCTTTCCAAAATGCACCACTACCCATCAGCTGGTGACCTCAGCAAGTTCAGCTCTGGGTCTCAGCGCCTCATCTATACAATGGAGTAATAATACCTAAGTCATGGAGCAGGGAGAAGAAGAAACCAGTAACCCAGGACCCAGGCCTGGCTTGGGCAAGGGTCAGTGGAGGCCACCTGGTTTCCTGTACCTCCTTCTGGCCTGCACTTGTGTTGAACTTGGTGCTTTGATTCAAGGTCTTTTCCTGCCTCCTAATGGCTCCATTGGTTTCACTCAGTCCCAGCCAGACTGTGTGCCACCTATGGCCGAAGATCGTGCTGGCGTACCCGTGGCATAGGGGGTGTGGCGTGCACACAAGGCATGCTCAGCTTAGGATGCCTGTGGCTTTCTTTCTGCTGGGGAAGGGCCAGCAAAGCTTACACAAGCCTCCCTTCGGATTCCTGATACCTCAGCACGGTCCTCTGGGTCTTGGCCAAACCTGGGTTGGGTCCTAGAGGGGTGTCGGGACCTTGAAATCTGGCCACTGTTTCTGGTACAAAGACCAGGAAAGTTAGTTGGCCCCTGGGATCCTACCAAGATCTCAGGAAGTGGAACCTCTACAGATGAGAATTGGCCTTCCCGCCCGATTTTACCTTTTTGGCAAAGCAAACATTTCCCCCGTGGAGCTGCTTCTGGTTTTAATTCACTCCCCTCCTGGGGGTGTCTAATGCTGGGGAGGAGGCGTACTGCTCAGCCGATGTCTTCATGCTGTGAATCCGAAGCCCCAGTGGGGCAGGAAACATGGAGGGGCCCTATAAATTCTGGGTGTCCTGACTCACTATTTAAGACGGATGAAAAGATGTTTTCTCCTCCTTTCTCTGTGTTGCAGATGTGGTTGCCAGTTTACGGAGGGGGCGTGAAGTGAGGCTCAGCCCAGTGGAGAGATGTTCCCGAATGGCCCCTAATTGTCCAGCCATTCCCAAATGGCCCCTTGGGTGTCCATGCCCATCGCCGACAGAAGGCCTTCTGTGGCCCCGGATGGCAGGTTGGAGTGAGCAGCGGGCGTGATATAAGGGTGACACTTGGGAAATGTCCCAGCTGGAGGCAGGCAAGTCTCTTCTCACAGGCCCAGCCCTGATGGCGCCACCATAAGGTGATGAGAGGAGAACGAGGAGGCCCTTTTGTCCCCCACACAGCCCTGACCTGAAATGGCACTCCTGGAATGATATTCTATTAGGGAAAGGCTGCTGAAGAAAATCTACCCTGGCAGGCCAGCACTACCCAGGGCTCGGGGACCAGGCAGAGGGGGCCACCTGGGCCGTCTCTGTCACCTGGCCTGGCGACCGCCCCAGATGTGGTGGGGGGGATTGGCTGTCAGAAGCATGGGGGCGAGGCCCCCAGTACCCCCACCCAGGAGAGGCGAGGGTAAGTGGAAGGGCTAGGGTTGCAGGAGAGGTCTGGCTCCCCCCACTCCCCGCCAAACTGCTCCCTACCCACCTGGCTGGGAGGTCAGGGTAGCTGTTGGCCCCATGCCTTTGCCCCCTACAAATGAGACCTGCTCATAGCTCAAGGTTCATTTCAAATGAAGGAGAAAGCGCAGCCCCACACTCGCGGGGCAATCAGCGCACTCCGTGATGAATGGAGCCTGTGTCACTCAGTGAAAATGAATATTTCTTTGCGATAATGGCCAGATGGTAGCAACTCTCCGATCCAAATTAAAACATGCATGATAAATGCCAGGAAAACAGAGGAAGACAAAACCCCAACCTGGAGTGAATTCTCTCTATAAATCTTCCCCCTACGCCCCCCTCCCCCACCACCACAGCGGCCCTGCTAATAGCCATTAAATTATTAAGATGCGCTGCAAGGAGAATGTCAATGTCAGTGGTACTCGCCCCACTGCCCACCTCCGCCCCCTGCCTGTGGGCCTGACTCTGGAGGGGCTGGGGCTGGCGAGACCCAAGAGGGGGCCGCTTTCAGGCCAGCAGAAAGGCAGGGTGGTGGAGAAGGTTCCTCTTAGAGACAGGAGCGCGAGGCCGGCTGTGTGGTGCCAGCACCCAGGGCTGCCTGCTGGGGCCCAGCCAGGCTCTGTGGCAGGCCAGACACACCTGCCCCCAAGGAGGACACCCTTTCCATGGAGCAACGGGAAACTAACACCCACTGCCCGGACCGTATGGCTGAGGCAGAGTCCAGGAAAAGGGGTTCTGAGCCGGGAAGACCAGGAGGGAACAGTGGCAGGAAGCATGCCAGCGGGGTGGACCAAGATGGGGGCTGTGACCACACGGAACTGGGAGCTGAGAAGGGTCAGAGAGGATCACCCAAGGGCAGGCTTGTGCCTGAAAGTGGACATGTACTTGGAGGTATAAGGGTATCAGGTATTGGGCGGAGGGGCGGGGGTGGGGGTGGGTGGGTGTGTGCCGATTGTGGGCTTGTATTTCACGGTGACAACAAGGCTCTTGAACTTACACTCTGAGTCCCATTGCTCCCTGCCCCTCCCCTCACCACTAGCACAAGTATCCATCTCCCCCTGGTCTCCCTGACACCCTGCCCAGTCTTCCCTGTGGGCAGCCAGCCTTCCCAGGTCCAGCTTCCATCAATCGCTAACCTCTCCCATAGTCTCCAGGATTCCCCATCATCTTCCAGAAAACCCCCAATTGTTTACCTGGCGCTTTCCTGGGAACCCTCTCCTCTGGCCAGCTGGTTTTTCTTGGACAGGTATTATGCCATGGAGCCTGCATTCTTTTTGTCTCACTAGCTTTTCAGCCTAATCCCATCCAACAGGAAGCCTCCTCCAGAAAGCCTTCTCTGACTGCTCTCCCCTCTGCCAGCTAAGACTTGCTGTCTCCACTGCTCATCTGGTGCCGGTGAAGCCACAAACAGATCTCCCTGTCTGTGTGGTCTGGGGCAAGACGCCCACTTCTCCTCTCTGAGCCCTCATTTCCCCCTCCACAAAGTGGGGGTGCTGCTCAGCTGACCTTGTGGGGCTGTGGCAGGGCTCAATGTACTCTCACTGGAGGCTCTAGCTGACAGGCTCTATCTCCCTTCCAGAGCCTTAGCATGGTTTTCCCTGCAGCTGCTGCAGACATGGCCTGGTTCCCACATGTGTTATGCTGGGCTGGGTGTGGAGGGAGCAGAACGTGTTTGATCTGGAAAACTGGGCAGATGCACCACACTAGAGAAACACCCTGGAACAGGCCTGGTGAACTTGGACCGCAGGGTGACAAGAGACAGGATCCGACTCAGACACCGTGCAGCAGCGTAGGAGTGCACGCCCTGAAATGGGAGAGGCAGTGAGACCCACAGTGCGCCAAGTCCGAGTCTTCCAGAAAGTGGACCCTTTTCTCCAGCCAAACCAGCTCTTCTACCTTATTTGTAAGCTCTGTTTTTATTTTATTTTATTTTATTTTTTAAAGTAATCTCTACACTGGGGCACCTGGGTGGCTCGGTGGGTTGAAGCCTCTGCCTTCGGCTCGGGTGGTGGTCCCGGGGTCCTGGGATTGGGCCCTGCATCGGGCTCTCCACTCGGCAGGGAGCCTACTCCCCCCTCTCTCTCTGCCTGCCTCTCTGCCTACTTGTGATCTCTGTCACATAAATAAATAAAATCTTAAAAAAAAAGAAAAGTAATCTCTACACCAACATGGGGCTTGAACTCAAGATCTGGAGGTCAAGAGTTGCATGCTCTGCTGTCTGAGCCAGCCAGAACCCCCTAGTTGTTCTATATTATTTTTCAAAGATCTCAGATGCCATATATTTGCCTTGCTTGTCTCTGTTTTCATGTCTTTGCTTGTGACACTTTAGCCCAGAAGCTACTACCTCTTGGTAAACCTGTTATTCCAATAATCGCCTCCTCCAGGAAGTCTTCCTTGTTCTGCCCTTGTCGTATAATTCCCATGCCCAATGCAGGTCAGGCCCTAGGCAGTATGATTTTTATTTGCACTTTGCTGATCACGCCTGTCAGAGGTCCTTACCCCTATCACCTCCTGTCATGTCCCGTGGACCGGACTCTAAGATGAAAATAACTTCTGAATAACAACAGAAGTTGGCATCATGGAAGAGTTTGCCAACCGTGTCTCACCTATGGCAGCTCCAAGGGGATCTCATTGTCCCCTCTGCAATAGGAGGTGGCGAGGCACCCCTGTGGGAAGGGCAGGGAATGTGGAGTCAGGGTCCCTGGGTGTGGTGTCCAGGACTGTCCTGCTGGTCCCCCCCTCCACTGGCTGGTGGCCCCCAGCTGTCTGAGCACCCGTACAGGACATCACTCCCTGCTCCTGAGCTGTAGATGGCTTCTCTGGGCCTAACTGCCTCCATTTAAATCTCCTTGAAATCCCTGCTCCCATATCTTGCCCTCCCCTCTTTCTGGTCTCTTGGGATCTTCCGAACTTGCCTTGGCTCAGATTATTGCTCCCCCTGGAAGATCTGCCCTTCCTTGCTCAAATCCCCTCGCAGCTGAGGACCAGGCAGGTGTTACAGGTTTTGATCTCCCGGCGCCCAGCCCTCAGGCTCCCCACGCCCCAGGTTGTTATCAGGCTGAGTGTGAGTGCCGGGGGCTGCGAAGGCCCTGGGTCTGTCTCTCTGAGCCGGGGCTCATTCAGTGCCATGCCGAGGACCATCAGGCCAGGAAAGACGGAGTGTGACATTCTCTCTCTCTCTCTCCCTCTCATCTTGCCTGATCTTCTTCCTGAACGCCCACGCAGTGCCTGCAACAGGAAGCCATGGGAGTGGCCGCGGGGGTGGGAGACAGAGGTCCCCTAGTCCATGGCCTCTTCCTGTCAACCCGATTTCTATCATCAGCCCCTTCAGCCTGGGCACACACGCGGCAGCTTTTAAATATCATCCCGGAGCCCATTTGCAATGATTAATACCCCATTTCCTCTGAAACAATCCTTTGCTAAATTAGCCGGGGCCAGAGGGAATTTGGCGAGGAGCCGTGAGTGAGTCTCAACTTAACTTGCCGAATGGTAAAAAAAAAAACCCTCAAACAAAATGCAGATCAATCAACACCCCTTCCCCCAGCTGAAAACCTAAAGTCCATTTAAACTCAGCAGGTTTGCAGTTAATTATAATTTCACACCCATGGCAGGCGTATTTATAATGTGTGCCTGTCCCACCGGAGCCTCCGTGGGGCCCTCTCGAGGGACCCTTCCCACCAGCCACCTCCTTCCCCAACCACGGAGACCTGTCTTCACCAAGCTGCTGTTTCGGTTCATTTGTGTGAACTAGAGAGGCTTCCCGGATTTTTAAAAAATGTCTTCTTTTTAAAGGGTCTTTGGGGAAAATAGGAGACCCAGATTTTTAAGGGACAGGGATTATGGAGCATAAAACCCCGGGGCAGGGGGGCCTTGGAGCATCATCTAGGGAACCTAACAGTTGGAAACACTTAAGCAAAAGTAGAAGGGATTGTGGTCAGACACACGGCAGAACTTCCTGCCCATCAAAGAAGCCATGCCCTGGGCAGGCCACTTGGCCTGGAGTGGACATGTCTCAACCTTAGGCCAACCCAAAGGCAAATCACAGGGTCCAGCAACGTGACAGTGACCCCTACCCCAGGCTGCTCCCTGAGCACTGCGACTGTCTGAGACCTGCTGTCTTATGTCAGACTCCAACTTCCTGAGCTAAAAGCCATAACGCCTTTTCTTCGATATCAGTCCAAAATAAATCAAGGATTCATGTACATGAACGATCAGCCAGGAAGGACACTGGCTTTGGGGCTGCTGTTCAAGAGAAAACATTGCAATCAATGGCCTGGGAAATTCTGGTGGGGCTAGGACAGGATAGGCTGACAAAACAGGATTTCCAAGCTCTGAAGGAGGCCGAGATGGAGGCCAAGTTGCTTTTCTTCTTGATAGTTTTAGAGGGGCGGGATGAGAGGCTGACTCATGGGGGAGGGTGGGCGGATGGCTGGGGATGGGGGTGGGGGGGTCTCTCCAGGCTTCGGAGTTCCATGTCTTGGCCAACAAGGCAGTTAGCCCTCCTCCAGCCGAAGGTTCACCATGACCCCGTGCCCATCCCTGGGCCCAGACATGGCTGTGGGAATGTCTAGGTCCCCAGGAGCTACAGATACTGGGGTTTGCAGAGTCTGCTGAGGGGGATGGATAAGGAAGTGTGCTCCCTCAACACATACACACTCACACATAGACACAATGAAGTACACATGCTGCCCAGCTTCTGGGGGCTTCTATGGGGACACAGAGAGTGTAGGGGCTGGTGAGGGCAGATAATTTTCTGTTCTGTGGTCCAGCTTTGGGGTCTCAGTCACTGGACCCC
The DNA here is from genome assembly GCF_922984935.1 of Meles meles. Taxonomy (NCBI): domain Eukaryota; kingdom Metazoa; phylum Chordata; class Mammalia; order Carnivora; family Mustelidae; genus Meles; species Meles meles. Next base: position 60,460,069 of record NC_060077.1, read on the forward strand.
TTCTCAGCCCAGGAGCTCATCCTCTGGGCTGGGCTGGGGTTAGCTTTGCTCCTTCTTGGGTCTCTCAGGCAGGGCACAAACCAGGACCCCCAAAGTTGAGGCAGGATGTGCTGGCCCCAGGGGGAAGCTCCTGATGTCCCAAAGGGGAGAGATGGGGACAGAAGGGGAGGGGCTGGGGCTGTAGGACACAACCGCACCAGTGAGGCTGTTCTTTGGACTGGGTCTCTGCCCCCCCCCAGAGGAGCGTCACCCAGGAGGTCCCAGCAGGGAGTACACACTGGTCTACCCTTTCTCACCCTTCCCCCACCCCACCCCCCCACCCCCCCCCCCCCCCCCCCCCCCGCTGCACTGCCTCTTTGCGGGGGTAGGGGGAGTGAGGAGGGGGGGCGCTGTCCAGAGTGATAGATTTCCTTTTTTAAACTTTGTTTCCCTTGGTCTTGGTATAATTTCAGATTAATCTTCAATTCGCTGTGCACCAACACCCCCAGCTTCACTTTCCTGTGTACCCCGCCCCACCTGGGCCAAGGGTTCCTAATAGAATCCGGAGGGATTTCTGTTCACCCAGAAGCTTTTGTCAGTGAGACATTTGTTGCCATCTAAGAAAGTGGAAACTCCTCTTGAATTTTCCTACGGCGGGACCAGCCAGCCCATCTCTTTCCTCTACACGCTCGCTAATTGCCAACTTAGAGTATGGGACTAAATAGCTAGAAAAGTCTGAAAGGGGCGCACCCAACCCGGGGAGGTCAACAGAGTGGCCACGGGTCTCCTGGGGCCCCAGGACCTGGCTGCAGCAGGGAGCTGCCCACGCCCCTCCGCTGGGCGGCCCGGGCATCTCCTAGCACGTTCGCTGCCTATGTCTGTTTAGAGAGAAAATAATGCTTGGAGGAGAAATGAGGAACTTAATAGGATTTTAAAAGCCGCAGGAACCGATGGGGCTACAGATGGTGGAGGGGCTGGGAGGACGGAATCAGCCACGGTTTTATGGTGGGGAATGTGGCCTCGGGGAGGGCCTCAGAGCCGCGGTCACATGCACTGTGTCCAACCTCATTAGCCAGCCCGGCGGGACTCCACGGCCACATGAGTGTGGGCCACGGTGGCAGGGAACAGCAGCCCTGACGATGCCCGTAAATGAACGCAGGAGCCGCGAAGGGCCGGAGGATGGCCGCCTGGCAAACCGACCTGCCCGTGCCTGCCTCAGGGACCCAGTGCACAGGCAGTGACTCTCAGGCTGTCACACCTGCCGCCAGCCTACCATGCCTTCCTCCGCAAACCTGCTCCCGGCCCCCATCCCCCAGCAGACTGACTGAGACAGGAGGGAGAGATGGAGCTGGGGGAGAGAGGCAGACAGGGGCTCCCAGTTGTGGAGAAGGAGGACAGGAATGGAAACTGCTGTGGGGTCCTTCAACCCAGGTGATTCTGAAGGACTTGGTGGGCGCAGGGAGACATAGAAGAAGCTCCTTCACCCTCTAGAAGTTTCCCTAGGGGGTAGCTTACTGCAACGACCCCGCCAGGGTCCCCTTCATGGCTGGAGCTCAAGGCCACCTCCCCCCATATGTGTCCAAGCCTCCCCCAGGCCCTTAGCCAGTAGCGGAACAACAGGACTTTGTAACAGGGAGCTTGGCCCTCCTGCCGGTGTCCACCCTCCCCCATCACCTGGCTTCTGGCTGACTCCTGCCTTGGCTTCAGTGATAGCTGCTCCTTCGGCCCCTCTCCTCTGGGCCTCCTCAGACCTCCCTGAATGGTCTAGGGACTCAGTGGTCCCTCTCCCAGGCGAGGCCTCACATACTCCAGCTAAGCCGGAGTCCTCTGGAGCGTGTGTGTGTGGTGGGGGTGGGGGGGGGCTTCCCTGCAGCCATGGCACCCAGTTCAGATGCTGACCATGAACCATCTCATGGGGCGGGACACACCTGCCTAGTGCAGGTGAAGGAACACAGTGCCTCCCCTATAGGGAGGGTCCCTGCCTCTGAGATGGCCGGAACAGGTGGGGTGCCCTCCCCAGGCTCCTTTCTGTCCCCAGTCTGCCTCATCCTTCTGTTTAATGAATTGGTTTGCTCATCTGACGGTGGCTCAGTTTAAATTTAACTTGCTCCAGTGAGCTCTGTGGGGTGAACTGACTCTCCTTGCGGAGAGAGGGCGCCTTCCCTGCCTGACTGGAGCTCTGCTCTCCGGGGGCAGCTGCAGGGGCCTGCTCCTCTCTGCTAGCGCAGGGACATCACAGCCGTGATGTCCTCTCTCTGCCTGGTCCCCCCACCAGGATCCGCGGCTCCTGCTCCTGAGGGAGACAAGCCCAACCCCTCGGCCTTGGGTTCAGGGCCCCATTTTCACTTTGTGTCCTCCCTGTGTCCAGCCAAGTCTACACCTCTTGGCCCAGTTCCCTCCAGGAACCCCTCCCCACCTGCTCCAGGCCACAGCGAGCTCTCTTCTTTGACCACCCCCCGCCAGCCGTGGGGTCTCCTGTCTGATGGGCTGGTCCGGATTCGGCCTCGCCCTGCCCCCCTCACCTGAGACCCTGCCCCTCTCCTCTTGGCCGCCTTCTGCACCCTTCTCTGTTCCCATTTCTTTCACCTTTTTTCATGTTCACCTCTTTCCCATCCTCTTCCCACCAGAAGAAGTATGTAATGGATATTACATTATTTTAAACTGACTTTCGGGGCACCTGGGTGGCTCAGTGGGTTAAGCCGCTGCCTTCGGCTCAGGTCATGATCTCGGGGTCCTGGGATGGAGTCCCGCTCAGGTCATGATCTCGGGGTCCTGGAATGGAGTCCCGTATCGGGTTCTCTGCTCAGCAGGGAGCCTGCTTCCCTCTCTTTCTCTGCCTGCCTCTCTATCTACTTGTGATCTCTCTCTCTCTCTGTCAAATAGATAAATAAAATCTTTAAAAAAAAATAAAAAAAATAAACTGACTTTTTTTCTTTCTTTTTTTTTTTAAATAGCTCGGTGATAGCGCTGACTCAGGATCATCTCACTGTTTAATATTGAATATGCAATTAATAGATAGATGTTTAGGTTTGGCTCTTTTTCCCCCCTTTCCACTGCAGGAAGAGTAAAAGAGCTGATTAATCTGGTTTGGGGCAAGTGTCAGTGGCAGGAGATATATGGGAGAAAGGAGATGAGGTTAGCAACTTGGAGTCAGAAAGCTATTGCCTCCAAGGCAAGTGAAGGAGAAGAGGGTTTGCATTTGAGCTCATTGTGGCCTCGCTGGGCACGGTGTTTCCGACACCCACCCCGGGCCCGGCCCGGAGAAAACCAGCTGAACTCTGAGCTATGGGCTCTGTACCCGAGGGGCCCCCTGTTCCCCCACAGAGTGCCCCCCATGGGGCCTTTTTCATGCCACCCTGACTTCTTTTCCAGGTGTGGAAACTCCCCTCCTTCAAGGCCAGCTCAGGCACCAAGGTATCTGGCTGCCCCCATTTCATGGGCCCCTTCGCTGGGACTGCAGGTGCGGCTTACTGTCCGGGCTCCCTCCTGTGCACCAGAGATACACTCCCCCTGCCAGGGACACGGGCTCTTCACTGCATCCTGACTCTGCTACCTGAACAGCAGGTGAGTCACTGCATGATGGGGTGACCCTGGGGCCTAGGGCCTGCTGGGCCTGCCTTCCAGAGACAGTCTCTAGGAGAGGGCCCTGGCTCCCTGGGGCCACTGAGGAGAAGTCCTGCATGAGGTGGGACAGTACGCCCCACCAGGGCAGGGATGCCTAGAGCTGGGTACTTGACAAGTCTCTGGGTGTACAGCAAACCGAAGTCACTGGACAGCCAGGAACCAGGAAGGAGCAAACGGCATGAACCAGTGGGTATTGCCTGCCTGGGCTCTATTCACTTGAGCCATTTTTGCCTCTCAACTGACCCACCTCCGCCCACAGGGTCCTCAAGATGGGAAGCTCTGAGAAGGCCAGAGGGAGGTGTGTCAGTACCCCCAGGGTCATGGGGCCCCTTTGGGCAGCACCCAGATTCCAGCTGGACTCGGGGAGTGGGGTGTGAGATTTGAAGCCCAAGCCAGGAAGGTCCTAGACATAAAGGCCCTGTGCCCAGGTCAGGGTCTTGCTAGGACCCAGAGGGCAGCAGCCTGAGCTGGAAGAATCCCAGGTCTCAGGGGCAGGCAGGCCACCTGTGGCTACACTACAGTTTTCTCTGGGCAAGGACCTTGACTCTGAATTTCCAAGTAGCTTTTGCCAATTTTACTTTGGGCTCTTAATTTCCTGGAACGGTTTTTGTAGGGAGGGCGGAGAGGGGAGAGGGAAATTGCTCAGTGCCTGTCTAAGCAGAGAGGGGAGTGACCAGTCCAGACCAGAGCCCGGGGTAGTGGTGCTTGGTGAAGGGAGCCAGGAGCCCGAGCCAGTGCAGCCTCTGTGTGCCGGGGTGGCAGGGCCGTCGCTGGTGGAGGGCCCAGAGCTTCCTCGGGGAGTGGGGCTCTGAGCTTGTGGGGTGTGGCTGTCCCTCCCACTATGTCCCCTTCCAGACATCTCCCTGTCTGCCTGAATCTGTCTCCAAGATCTTGACCTCATCGGTCCCAAGCCCCCACCGTAGCCCGTCTCAGATTTGCCGATTCTGGCCTGAACCTTCCCAGGTCCCACCCCCTCTCCCCCAGCCTAGCACCCTTTCAACTGCTCATGCTCCATCAGAAGGGGGTTTCTTTGGCGACATGGAGGTGGGCACAGCCTTTTGGGGTTCCTAAAGGAGGTATTAGAGTACTCCATGACATGATAGTTGTTCATTTACAGAAAGGAAGGAACCCCAGCATCTGACAGACCCCAATCACCTCCTTGCTTCCCTTTGCTCTCCCCCAACACCGGTCACCCAGAGCTCCAAAGTCCTGTCCCAGCACCCAGCTATGAGTTCCCAGGGTGGGAGGCGAGGTCAGGGAGTCGCTGCATCGGCGCATCAGGGATGGGGGGAGGGTTGGGTCCAGGGAGGGGGGCAGAGACAAGTGAGCCCTCACGTGAAGGGGGCTGGCGCAGGCAGCTACTACCTCCTCGGCTCTCGCTGTCCGCTGGCTTCACCTGGATTGGCCGGTTCATCTGCAACAGAGCACAGGGGATGTTGTCAGAGCGGGCCTGGAAGGAGGGGGCAGACACCCACACCCAAAGGCACACAGGTGTTCACAGGGACCGAGGCACATGGACGGCACCTGCCCACCCACACACTCATGCAACAGCAGGCCCGTGCAGGGGCACCAACTCCCATCCCCTCCCCTCACCTATGCAGTCCCCAGGGCCCCCAGGAGGGCCTCTCTGGATCGTGGACTCTAAGGTGTCCCCCACCCCGCCTTGGAGCCGCTCTCATTAGCCTGCGATGTTAGCATCTGAGGTGTCCCCACAGAGCATCTCTGGCCAGCCCGGGTTCACCGGAGACAGCTGGCTTTGCCAAAAAGAGCCGGTCTCTAGACACCCCATGCCATCTGGCAGATGTGAGCTGTGGGTCCCAGGGTGCCCTCATGAGGCTCTGGGCACCCCCAGCTCCTCGTTGGACTGGGCTCAGGGCTGTGGCTCCTGACCACAGCTAGCTCTGTCCTCTTGGGGGTGTGTGCGATGGGCACAGCTCCTTGTCTCCCATGGTATCTAGGGGACAGGAGGACACCAGGACACCGCCTGACCCCTGACGCATCCGGGAGGCCCGTCTCTCTTTCTCTCCCTCCGGGACCCATGTCAGTGCCTCGATAAGGCCACTAGGGGTCTCTGAACTCCAAGCATCGCGGCCCCGTTCAGCGCTGGTCGGATTCCTCCTTGCTGCGGAAGGCAGCGGGGTGGGCTCGCCAGCCCTGAGGCCCCAAGATATTCCAGACAATAAAAACGGAAGGAATCATGCAAATGGAACCCTACGTTATGTCTTTTCCAGTGCTTTCGTCTGTCCAGGACCTCCTTAGCCCTCACTGCATTTTCATTTCTCACACAAACACACCCTGACAGGCAGACCGGGCAGGGACTGGCACCCCCATTTCAGAGATGGAGACGCTGAGGCAGAGCCACGCTGCGGCCAGATGAGCTCAGGACGCCGAGTCAGCCAGGGCTGTTTCTAGCCTCCCGGGCCGCACCAGGTGACTCTGTCGCCTGTTCCCCTCGTGTGTGGAGGCTGGACCAGCCAGTGACAAGCGTCCTCGGGCCTTCTGGTCTAGGATTCCAAGTGAGTTGTGGCTGCGTCAAGACAAGTGGGTGGGGGAGTGTGGGTGCCCGTGACTCAGCAAGGTGAGGACAAGGCCAGGGGAAGGGCAGAGCCACCACGAGGAAGGACAGAGAGGCAGGAGGCAGGGCACAGAGCAGAGGACATGAAACACAGGTGGCCTGTGCAGGGGCAAGACAGGACTCTGGGGGCCAGCCCACCGAGATGGGGTCAGACCATCACCATTTGCCACGGGACTTGGCACGCCTTACGGAGTTGAGGGGGAGAAAGCTACTTTGTATGTAAGCTCCGCCAGAGAGGAGACTGTGGTGTTACAGAAAAGCTCCAATCACAGGGAGCAGGAAGAGGGACGTAATGAAGTTCCTGGCTTCGTTTAGGGGGTCCTGGACTCCCTGCTCCATACACAGCCTCCTCTGCAGCTGTTGAGCAAAGGGCGCAGAAGGCCGAGCAGGCTTCTGGCTCTGGGGGAAGGGCTCCAGGAGGGAGCCAGGGCCCTCCTGATTCCCCATCCAGTGACTTTTGGGACTCAGTATCCAACCCTTTTCTAGAATGTCCCTTCTTTCTGGAACATCCCAAAATTAAACAAGGTAAATTAAACAGGGCCAGTGGACTCTGCCTGGGCATGGAGGCTTCTACCTCAGGGGCACCCCATTCCCAGACAGCCAGCCTGTCCCACTATGTGGGCACTCGAGAATACTCTGCCCCAGGCTCATGGACGTAGGGCGAATTTCCAGCCCTTCCAGCCCTCAGCCCCACCCCAGCCCTCCCTGACCTCCTCCATGACTCAGTGGTAGGCTCTGATTTCTGGGCTTCCTGGCAACAGCCCCTTCCTGGTCCAGGGGCTTATCTGGCTTCCCGTCCTCCCCCCCCCCCCCCCCGCCATGGGCTAGGCACCCAAGGGGTGTTCCACACAGACAGGTGGACTAGAGCTGAGCTGGTTCCCAGGGACCTGTGGCTTCTGGGGTCATTTTTCATGTTTTATTATGATCTAGGGATGGTCAGCAACCAGACAGCCTTCGTGGGGCTGTCGAAGAGGTGCCAGTCTTGATGGAGAGATAAAATACGGCCCGGTGCTTTCTTAATTCTCAGCAGAAATAAAGTGTCAGGCTCCGCTGGGAAGATTTCTCAGCTGGAGCAAGTTCTGTACAGATGCCTGGGGTCTGGAGGGAGATCTCCCTTGGACAGTGTCTCCTGTCCCTGTTCCAGACTCCAGCCCTGTCCAGCCTCACCAAGGCCTGGTTCTGCCCTAAGGAGGGGGAGTGCACAGTGTGAGCCTGTCCTGGGGAGAGGAGGCTGTGCCGGGCGGGCGGCAGAGATGGCGGTGAGGAAGGGAACAGCGAGAGGTGATGGGTAGGATGGGGGAGGGGCACTGCCACCTTGTCCTTCTTCTACCTTTGCCCCCTCAGACCCTGGCCTCTAGGAGCCGCTGGCCACCCAGCCCCAGGCTGTCCCTTACAAGTGAATAGCATGCTTCAAGGACACTGGAGCCTGCTCCTTGGGGCCTTTTCTGTCCCATGTCTGTTGCTTTTCTCTCCAGGCATCCTCCTCCGTCTTTGTATTATCTTTCCAGGAGGGCCTGGGGCTGGGAGCTGGTGGGACCAGGGCTGGTGTGCAGGCGCCCCCCCTTGCTGAATCTCTTTCTGAGGTGTCGTCTGCGTCCCTCTGTGACCTTCCACCTGGGTTGTGCCTTTGCACACCTGCAGCAGGGAGTGGGAGGGCAGGGAGGGGGTGGCAACTCAGGGCTGCCCCCCTGGGTCAGGAACAGCTCCCTGAAGGCACCCTGAAGTCTTCTGGGGTCAGTCCTTCAGGGACATCACCAACTCTCTTACTGTGTTTCTGCTTCCAGCTCGGGGTCCTATCACAGGGAGTGAGTGGTTGTGGCCCAGGTTTTGGGGTCCTCCCTGTCGCTATTGCAGCAGAGGGCTGGTGGTGGCTTGTTCTGCCGGTTCTGCCTCCCCTCCCCCTCCCCATCTCTGCCACTTTTTGCATCAACACATATCCATGCATTAAACAAGACATTCCATTAATTTCTTCATCATCATAACTTAAGCTGGGACATACCCTTTAAATATTCATTCAGCTATGAAAACTGGGCATTAAAATTTTAATAATGTCAAGCTCATTTGAACCAGGCTCCTTGGGGACGATTACGATACAATTAGAATAAATACAATGATTGAGCCGGTCCAAAGGCTTCACCTGTCTGTCCAACGTGGCTTCTTGCAGAGAGAGAGTTCTGTGGCCAGTGAGCAGGCAGACAGATTGACAGACAGGCCAGCCTGGCTCTTTCTTGACTCCCCCTCCCCTTCCCATATGCCCTCCTCTGCATGTGGGTTCTCCTGTGTCAGCTCTACCATCCCACAGGTGTCTGCAGCTCTCTGCCACTCCCTGAGGGCCAGGGAATGGAAGCATCCCTCCCCCAAGTGGGAAGACGGCCCTGAGTAACCCCCAGTTCCAGATACCCGCCTTTTCTTGTCCTCCCAGGTGCAAACTGGACTGGACTCCTGGGCTGGTTCCCGTATGAAGGCCATTTTCCCGACCGTGTGTCTTCTCTTCCCTGCCCCACAAGGGGCTCCCTGAGGCTGGAATGAGCAACCTACCAGAGCAGGGCCAACCTGCAGAGGGGGCCACAGGTCCCTTAGTGCCCAGATGTGTTCTGCCACCAAACTAGAAAGGGATTGACTTCACCCAGCTCCCCACACCCCGCAACTGTCTTCCTGAGAGCTGACATGGAGGTTGGGGACAGGAGCTGAGCCCCTTGGCCCCTCACTCCTTAAGCCAATCCTAGCAAGAGCCCTGAGGACATCCACTCATGAACTTGCTCTGGCTTCCCTTGGGACAGCCCTCACACCAGCAGGATCCTTAAGGCCCTTCACCTGCCTTCTCGGGCACCTGAGCCCTCTGCTTCACACCAGGCCCCCAGGCAGGTGACCCAGAGCTGTTTCAGAAATAAAAAGACCTGGAAAGTTCTCTGTCACTCCTCACTGGCCATCCTCAACAACCCTCCTCTATCAGGAAGATGTCGCTGGTTATCTCTTGGCTCCCTTGTTCACACATGACCTTGTACTACTTTGTGCGCTCTCTCTCCTCTCGTAGCATGTGTGTGCATGAGTGTGTGTACGTGTGTATGTGTGTGTGACAAACTGAAATAGGCACTTATTCCTCAAGCAAGAGCAGGGACCCTGTTTCCTACCCACAGACCCCCTAAACACTAACTCAGGACTAGGCTCCCCTGGAGAGAGAGAGAGAGAGTGTGTGTGTGTGTGTGTTCGCGAGTGCGCGCGTGGGCATACATGTTTGAGTAGAACTTGGAGGACATTACAGACATCTTCAAAGAATTCATTTCAGCAGGAGACTGGGAATAAACAAAATAAAGGAGGAAACTAGCGTAGTTCCTTCTGTTTTGCAGCCTCTCCATAAACCTCATCCTCCATGCTGCTTTCCAGTCTGTGACCCAGAAATGCCTTGGAAGATCTGGACTGAAGCCCTGCACAGGGCCAGGGTGGGCAGAGGATGGTTGGGGTGGCAGGGAGGACTGTGGTGGCCTAGAGGGATGGCCAGGGTGCTCTCCTCCCAGCCCCTGTGTCCCCAAATGTAACTCCAGGGTGGGTGTTCAAACCTCAGTGCTGAGTGAGGGTCCTTTCAGGCTCCACTGGGACGTGTGAGTGCCTGCTGGCACCCAGCTCCCATGCTCACTGGAGGGGCTCACTTCTCCCCAGGCCATGGTGTAGTGTGGCAATGTCTATTCTTCTCTTGCTTTGTTCACTGAAGGTATCTCTTATCTCTCTCCCTTCCCACCACCTCCCTGACTCCTGTTCCTCATTAGTCCCCACTGTTTGCTCTCATCCCCTCAAAGAATCAACTTTTATATTGTCTGCCCCCCAACCCAGCACATATTAGGGTCATGGAAACAGGGAAGCAGTGGACCCTGAAGGCTGGAGCCCACTGGGACATCTACACCCCCAAGCCAGCAGCATCATCGCTCTGGGAAGAGAGATACAATCAGCAGGGCTCCTTCTTGTTCAAAAAGCAAGGGGGAAAGCGTCATGAAAGCACAAATTATAAAATTTCTCCCTTTTTCCCTCAGTCTCTCTCTTTCTCGGCTTGTAATGGTCTTTTTTATTTGCTGTTTGACGTCGTTTTAAGTAAAAAGAAATATAAATTTTAAATTATTAGCCTAGATCCTACCATTCATCTTTATTTTGTGTGATGCCAGTTTTAAATGCAAATATCAGGACATTTCCTATGCAGAATCACCAAAATTATAGTTTGTTTTCTGTGGCTTGTGCCTGGAGGCTGCCTTGAGCTCGCCAGAAGAGACAAATGCAAGCCAGATTCAGGAAGGCTGAGGAGGAAGACAGAGTCCTCTGAGGCATGGAGATCCTTACAGGAACTCAGAACCCCACCCTGCAACAGTGTGGGGGAGCATCTTGGGCCTGAGGACTGCCGGGCTCTCCTTTCCACTGACCCTCTGCCATGTTGCTACCTAGCCTAGCCTAGTATGACCCCTTGGAAGTCAAACTAGGCTTCACCTCCACCCAGGGGCCACCCACTGCCTCAACCCACAATGGATGGTCAACCCTAAAGGTATTGCAAATGTTCTACCAAGATGTGCTAGACAGGGGCAGAAGGCTGGCCCTTGCTAAAACACGGCCTCTGGTGGCCAACCAGACATGCCACAGCGCTGCCAGCCTGGGATGTCACTGGGGGAGTAGGCTTGACCCAAGCCTCCCCTAACCTGCACCCAGGCCACTGCTGGCCAGCCTAGAGGGCTGAGGGCTGGCTTGTGGGGCCCAGGATGTGCCCGGATTGGGCAGACAGTGGGGGGGAAACTTCGCATATGCAAAAGGCGGCAAGCCCCCTACACATTCCTTCATCCCACAGATTTTATTGACTTGAGACATAAGTACAAAGAGAAAATTTCAAGAGTTTCAAGATGGCAACTACAGAGCACTAAACCCCACACATGTGACCCTTCTGAGCAAGGGGCCTCCGTGTCTGCACGGGCTGTGTGCCCACGGAGCTACCCCACAGACGATGCCTTCCCGGGTCCCCACCACCCTGGAGTTCTCTCCATCTACCAATGCCAGGCACCAGGCATTCCCTTGACCAGCAGGAGTTTTCAACATTGCTCCTGCGACAGAAAGGTCCTGACTCGAAGATTTATCTTTTGAAGATGAACCTTGGGCAACTTTGGGAGAATAGATTGAGAATTCTCAGTCTTTGGTATAAAAGGCTGGGAGTGAGGAAGCCACCACCCGATATGGACAGAGAAGAAAATTCAAGCGTGAGATCACAGGGACCTAGGTGGCTGGCTCCCCAGCGATTCTGCCCTCTGCCCGGACCTGGCCTTTGTGGCATTTAGCCAATAGTAATTCACAATTAATGAATGGAGAAATTGTTTGTTTAAAGCCCCAAGAAGGCAGATTCTGAACCCCATGCCCTGGTGGATTCCCAAGACTGTGCCTAGTAGGTGTTCAGGAACCACAAAATATAAAGAATGAGCCCCTGTCCCATGGCTTCCACTGTCCCCCAGTGAGAAGGGATTGCAGGGGAACGGCAGAAGCAGTGCACATGATTTGTAGCTTCTTGTAAATATACTAATATTTTAATTATCTCCTTAATAAATCACATATGGTTCCTTACATAGAGAGGGGTTAGAAACTCCAGGAATCCCTTCTGTTGTCACCATAATGTTCAGACTTAAGGACACCCCAACAGTTAGTGTAGAGGGCAATTTGCCTTCACTGGAGACCTCTGACCTCAGTCCAGTCTCTGAGGTGCACCTGGCCAGACCAGCTGGTCATCACCCTCCATCCCAGGTCGTGGGGGGGTCCTATCCCCAGGCTGCCCTGTGGTTGTCTACAGACAGCTCTAGCTGCCCTTTCTCCTGGCTACTTCTCACTCCTCCCTCAGGCCTCAGCTTCCCCCTGGACCTTGCAATCTAATGAAGTGTTCCTTCAAGCTTCCCATTCTTTCTTCCAATTGCCTTACCACAGCATTATTATCCCAAACTGGTCGACTTATTTGTTCAATGTCTGTCTTCTTTTTGTGAGGGAAGAACCACACCCATTTTGTCTTCCTGCGCACGCCCCATCACCAGCCTTATTCCCTCTTGCCTCAGCCATTCCGCTGGGACAGGAGTGTCCAGAGGCCAGAGGTGGTCACCTGCTGGACAGCTCTGTTTCTGACCCAAAGGCCCTCCCCTCCAGCAAGGTGGGGTTGTGGTACCTTGGGGTGAGTGAGGGTTTGTTGAAGCTCCGATCCTCGATCCTCATTTAGAGAGACAGTGAGCGCAGACCAGACAGAAGAACCCAGGGTTATTGTTAAAATATGCAAATCCACAGCCCATTGAAATGCAAACCCTCCAGATAAGATTTTTTAATAAATCTGGTTCTGTTCCCACTCCCCGCTCCGAGGAGGCCATCTGATGCTTGTTGGGTCAGGACACAAACTGGCATGTAGGTCCTGCCAGCTCTTCACCCCTCTTCTCATTTAGATCGCTCGGCTAGGGGCAGCCTGGGTGGGGCTGTCTGCCAGCCCAGGCCCTCGGCCCATCCCTCGGCAAAGTATTTGAGGTCACCGCCAAGTCACCCACAGAGCTGCCTCACCCTGTCTCTGTGCTGGTTACAAGCCCCCTCTTCCTTATTGTCACTCTCACCTCCTCTCATGCCTGTCTAAGGAGTAGAGTCCTAAGCCCTGGTGACCCCCCTCAGGGAGACTTCGGTGACTGGGTCCACACAGCCTCTCTTGTCACTTTTCAAGCCATTGCCTCTGGACTCACTTTGCTGCTGTCACAAGTGGCCCTTAAGGGGACGAAGGGCAGGCAGATGAGAAACAGCACAGACACCTGACAACCTTGAGGACTCGGCTGTGACCCAGCCCAGGCCTGGGCCTATTGGCTCTGGGTCAGGACATGAGAGTATGCAGACCTGTGTGGGCTACTGCCACGTGCCTGGATGGGGACTGGGAGGCATGGGTGGTGGTGGCAGGTGACACTCGTCCTGTCCTTCCCAAGCTCCAGACCTCACGCCAATCACATGAGGTGGCTCATGTCCTCTAGGCTTCCAGAAGCCAAGCGAGCCGGATGAGCAAAGTCACGGGGAGCCAGGGTATGGACGAGGGCTGGGCATTCAAGGGCAGAAAGCCTGGGTGAGCAGAGGAGACAGGGTGCCAGGGAGTGGGAGGAAAGTCTGGGGCGTGAGTGCACGGGCAGTCAGGCAAAATGAGGGGGACCCCGGGAGGGGCTGAGCTGGTGCTGTGGGCCTTGGGGTCCCCAATCAGTCTCCAGCAGGGACAACAGAGACCACCAGCCGCGTTCAAAAAGAATAAGCTTGCAGCAGCGTGCTCTGGGGAGTGGAGTCTGGTCAGGAACGCTGAGAAGTGCCAGGTGAATGTTTAGATCAGAACCGGCCTGCGCCGTCTGGGTCCCCTCCCCATGTGTGGGAAGACAGAAGCAGCCCAGGGCTTATGCACAGGACGTACTTGATGGATGGAAGTAAAACTTCCCCAGCCTGGTTTTAGTGCTGGGATCCAGACGGTCCCTTAGCCCCAGCCCCGCCTCGTGAGCGTTCCACTGGGGAGGGGGCGTGGGGGCGAAGACGGCTGGCTCTCAGCCCGAGACGTGGTGGGGGGCAGCGCACACCCTCTCCGGGAGGGCGGCCGGAGGCGGCTGGCTGCAGCTCCAGGCATCCAGGGGTGGGGAGCGCCGAGCGCTCGGTGAGGAGGCGGGTGGGGCGCCGAGCCTCGGTCCCAGCAGCCCCCTGGGCGGCCGCGCAGCCTCCGTGGTCCCGCCCCCCCTCAACAGGCGCTGGGCAGTTGCTATGCAACAGGCTGTTCTGCTCTCCGGCGCCCAGCGAACGGCGAACAGCGGCCAGAGGACTGATAGAGCTTATTGGTGGGGCTGCTTCGGGCTGCCCCCTCCCCTTCCCTTGGCTTTCTTCCCTCTCTCCAATCCCTCTACGAGCCTCCACCCTCTCCTTGCTCTCCGCAATCTAAGTTTACAGAAAGCTTTCCCCTCACATGCACAAGCAGGGCGGGGGCGGCGGGGGCGGCGGCGGGGGGTGGGGGGGAGTTGGCACAAACAAAGGAGGTGCCGCCCCCAGCCCCCGCCGCCGGGGGCCATCAGAGGTCTCTTCTGCGGGTTTCCAGGAGGGGGAGACTCCCTCACCGCCCCTCCACTGCAGTGGGGTGGGGGGTGGGGCCATGTGTGTGGGTAGATGCTTCTCGGGCTGTGGCAGGTAAGGCGGACAGGACGGATGCAGTGAGAAATCAGGGAGAAATCGCGCAGATAGGCTAACATATCCCCTGCCCACCCGGCAGGGCTCCCTCAGGTCCACACAGCCAAGGGCCGCCGGTCTCTTTGTTTCTGAGCCCCGTGTCCATCTCACCTGCTCTCACCAACACGCCAGGGGTGCTTGGCAAGGGTGGGAGGACCCTTGCAGTCCTAATTAAGATCTGCTGCTGTGGAAACCGAGCTTATTGCCTGCGTGGCCAGGCTGGGTCGCTAACCCTCTTCAGAGTTGGGGAGGGGATGAGCCTTTTTTTTTTTTTTTTTTTTTTTTTTTTTAATGGCAGTGGATAGATAATTCTGGAGGAAACAACTCCTGATTTAGTTGGGAGGCCTGGCTCTCAGTCCTAGCCATCTACTTGCTCATATGAGATGGGGCAGTCACTTGACTCCTAGAGGCCTAGCCCCTTTGATAGGGCGGCAGGATTAATGCGATAGCTCAGGCGAAGCTCTCAGCAGAGTGCCTGGTATTTAGTCAGTGCTCAATAAATGAACAACAGCTATCTTCTCTCTCCTTTTCCCTTCCTCTCCCAGCTCCTCCCCTTCTCCTCCTCTCATAGTGGGTATTTCCAACATTTTAAGGGAATACCTAACATTTAATATCTTTTCCTTCCCATCTCCCATGCCCTGGGCTCTCTTTCGGACTCTACTGAACAGAAAAGATTGGACAGCCTTGGGGGAAGAGCTCGTGGGGAAGGGTGGGAGACCATGCTCTCCTGAGGCTTCAACACTCTGAGCTCACTTGTGGCCCCCCTTACCCTCTCAAAGTCTCTCCCCTACCTGCCCCAGGTCTGTCCTCTCTACCTGGCCTACCAGTACTTGAGCCTATCTTGAGCTTTATCTATTTTTATTTATTTAAAAAAAAATTAGTGATCTTCACACCCAATGTGGGGCTTGAACTCACAACCCCAAGATCAAGAGTCATATGCTCTTCCAACTGAGCCAGCCAGGTGCCCCTGAAGCCTATTGCTTTGACAGACCATTAAGTTTGTTCTTCCATCCATCCTTCCTTCCATCCATCCATCCATCCATCCGTCCATCCATCCAGTGCTTAGTGAACATCTCTGTAGGCAGCTCCGTTCTCTGGCACAAGGATGGCAAAGCAAACCTCACCGACATGGCCCTTCCCTCCAGAAGCTCACACCTGGTCTGCAAAAGGGCCTTACCGAAATGGTGTTTAAGCCCCTCCCTTTCCTGTCTCCCAGCAATGCACCACACCTTCTGCCCTCAGTGCCGCACTGTAGCATAACTGAGTCCCAAAATGCCCAGCCATGTGGCCCCATAGTTGGCCGGCACCAGCCACCCATTCACGTGGAATTCCCTTCCTCAGCTCTTCAGTAGCTGTTCCCACACTGCCCTGGTGGGGGTGGGGGCTCCCTTCTGCAAGGGGTGTCCTAAATCCAAGCTAGTCAGCTCTAGTGATTACAGAGGACACATCTCCAGCCCTAACCGGCCTCCCTTTGTTTCCCCTCATCTGCTCTGATACCAGAGCTCCACCAGGCAAGTCAAGGCCCTGTTCCAAGGCTTCCCTCAGCTGTGCAGAGCTCAGAACTGGTTTCTTCTGCCAAAACATGCTTACAGCCCTCCCTTCACATCAGCTCACTGGTCCTTCCCCTGAGAGCTCACACCTCTCTAGGGCCCTTAGCCCTTGAGTTCGGGGCCTCAAAGGGATCTCTCTGGCTGGATCTAATGTCTCCCAGACTGCAGGGGAACCGCTGCCTTTCTGATTTAGACTCTGAGCCTCTTACGCTGATTTGGCAGGACTGGGAAGGGGAGTGAGCACGCTGGCCCTGGAGGCTGGACAGAGCCCCTCACCTGTGTTATCCAAGGCCCACCTTCTTGTCTGCATTTCCCTTTGGCCTGCCCCTGAGCCAGGTACGAGTCCTCCCTCCCCACCCATCCTGCTCTAGGAGGTTGCTCTGGGACTGTGGACAGTGTTGCCAGGCTGAGTCCCCTCCATGACCAGGAAAGGAGTTCTGCCTTCCCCACCACCCTCTCCTGACCTGGGCCCCCTCCTCCCCATCTCCCCAGACTCAGTGGGAGGCCTGGAGAGTCAGTCCCCAGGCGAGTTAAAGAAGAAAACAAAGCCTACACCAAGTAAATGACAAATCTAGAGGAAATTGCTCTTAATCCCCACACCACAGCCTGATGATGCCGGCCAAGCACAAGCCTGAGTCATCCTAGAAATGGCACCGACATTTGCTTTTTGGAATTTGTTTTGTCTCTGAGCTTTAGATTTAATCATTCTCTCTCTCTCTCTCTCTCTCTCTCTCTCTTTCTCCCCCTCCCTTCCTCTGGCCCTTGCTCTCCGTTTCCTAATATGAGACTGCACCACCAGCTCATCCAAGTCTGTTTTCCTGGCATTAATTAACACAGCTCTCCAGCCTCCAACAGGCTAAATGATGAATCAGGTTAAATTCCAGACAACAGCCTCACACCGCCATCAATTAGCCATCTCTGGGGCAGCTTCATTAATAAGCATCGATCATGGCCCTCCTCCCCGAACACGCCAGGGTCTCTGGGTCATAGAAACTGCCCATGAGTGTGTCAGGCTTAGGTATGAGTGTGATGGTGTGTGTGTAAGGGCTGGAGAGTGTGAAGGGGTGGACAAGTGAATGGGTGTGCAAGAATGTGGATGTGTGAGGCAGGGGGTGACTGGGAGTGAGTGGTACAGGTGTGAGGGGACTTGTATGTGAGTGTGTACAAGTAAGTGTACGCAGTGTGAGGGGCTGACTGTGGTGTGTACATAAGGTGTGTGGTGTGTGTGTTATGTGAGATGAGGTATATGTGGAGTCAGGTGTGTGTAGGGTGAAGGTATGTGAGGTGGGGTCCTGAAGTGCATGTTTGTTCTCCATGCGGTGCCAGACCCCCCCACCACCGCCCCGCCCCCAACCTGTCTCCACTGCGCCTTCTTCTGCTTCTCTTCCGAATTCAACACCTCTGTGGGTTCTCCCACATGCGGCTGGCCCCTTCCCCTCTCCGCTCTCTCCCATCCGAGACTTTCCCGTCCCGTTCTCTTCAACTCGCACACCCCAAATCTCCCACCACATCCCTACCCTCTTTCCCTGTCACATTCTGGATCCTCTTGTTCATTCTCCCTTGGCTGTCCCACAGGCACACGAGATCTCCAGCCCAAAGCCTGAGTCCCTCGGTGGGTTGTCTGGCTTTATGAATGTCATTGCCACCACCAATGGCCAGGCTCACACCCTCCAGTACCCTCGGATCCCTCAGGTTGGAATCTGACCCTATTCCAGGCACTACCTGGATTGTCCTGGATTTCCCCCTCATCCTGCCTGGTTCCATATTTTTTGCAGGAAGCAGGACACTTCATGAACCATGAACCGCCCAGGACCGTTTTGGGACTCCCCCTGTCCACAGGCTAATAAAGCCTCCACGGGGTCGAGGTCCCCCTCAGTCTCATGGCCACCCACGCCCACGCCTCCCTTGCAGCCACGTCACCCCCTTTGGTCCCCGGAGGCCTTGCTCCGTGCGGGGCTCCCTGCCGGACTGCGCCCCCTAACGGCTGCGTTTGTGGCTATGACTGACGACCGCTGCGTTTTTCCTTTCCTCTCCGTTCTCCCCAACGGGTTAGAGCGCTGCCCGCCCCTCCCTCCCTCTCCCGCCCCGGGGGTCCCAGTCGGCCACACCTCGTTGGGAATGAGTGCACGGGGCATTTTCGAAAGCCTGCTTGGGTGGGGGGGTGCTGGAGTCACGCTCAGACGCTTGCGTGGGACGGTGTCCCCAGGGAGCCCGCGGGCCCTGGCGCGTGCACGCCCCTGGGGATGCACGTGGCCTCCCCAGGCAGCTACCAGCCGACCATCTCCTTAAAGGTTAATTAAGAATCTGAAGCTGGACGGCGTGGTGCGGCCGGTGACGGCGGATGCGGCGTCTCTCCAGACCATTAAACACTAATTAGGTTTGGAAAGTCTATCGAGCTCCCGAGATCTCCTCAAGGCAGGCGCTGGCCCCCGGGTGCCCTTCGAAATGCCAGAGCTGTCACCCCCGACGGCCGGGCCGCCCCGCCTGCCGGCCCCGCGACCCCAGGCTTCATTTCTCTCCATCTCATTGTCTCCCCCGTACCCCAGCCCCCCCCTCCGCCCCCCCCCGTCCCGCTCTGCAGCTGGCTGGCCCGGGGTGTCGCGCGACGGCCAGCAGATGCCCTCTCTCCTGCGTCCCTTTCCACGCGCACCGAGTCTCGCCTCCGTCGCGGCCTCCGTGGCCGCGCCCCTGCTGGGGCTTCTGTCCCCTTCCTCGCCCGGCTGGAGGTCTTTCCTGAGTCATCCTGGCCTCAGAGCTTCCCCGGGCTGAGCTCTGCCTCACCCTGACAAAGCGCCTGCTCCAGCAGCCTCTGGTCCCCAGCCACCTGCCTCTCTTTCCAGGCCGCTCTTCACGGGGCTCTAACTTCATTCCTTGCTGCCCAGTTCCACACGTGCAGCCGGGAGATCTTCTCTCCACAGCGTTCATTCGTCCCCTCATTCATTCTTTCACTCCCCCCTTGACTGAAACCCTGCCTCTTCCTCAGAGGACCCAAGGGGGAAATGCTTCCGTCTGGGGGCGCTGGCCTGCCCTGCCTGCTGCTTCCCCCAGCCCCCAGGCCAGGGCGAGAACGCAGGTGGGGGGTCATTTTCCATCATCCCCACCCCCATCTTTAGCACAAGCAGCTCCTCACAGGGCGAAGGGATTTCCACTCAGTGAGAGAACCATGCTCTTGTCTGAAGCTAAGCAGGAAGAAAGACAGATTGCTCCACCCGCTCTCAGTCTCCCAGGCCACGGTGTGGAATTTTTGGTTCAGTTCTAGAAAGTTGTGAAGTGGAAATAAGTTTCTCTCCAATAGACCCTGCAAGGGCTGTCTGTTATTCTACCTGACCCCTCCCCCCCCACCATGTTAATGCCAAGCCCAGCCGAGAGACCATCTCTGTGACCATCACCATCATCACCACCACCATGTCGTACAAACTGAATAGGTTATGGCTTCACTCAAAGGGATATCACTAGTGGTGGAATTCTGGGTGCCAGATGGGTGAGGCCGTAGGGGGAAGGTTGTGGGTGAGGTGGAAACTTCTCCCGGCTGCTCACACCACAGGCAGTGGGCAGCCCCCTACGGCCCTTCTACACCAGGCCACGTGATGGCACGGAAGAGGAGAGCTGGCTCTGCCATAACGAGCTGTGTGACCTTAACTCAGACCCTTCACCTCTCTGTGCCCCAGTTTCATGGACTTGAAAGTGCAGGAGAGAATGATCTATCTTTACAGGGCAGGGCTGTGAGCAGGATAAGCCATGCGGGCAATAGTGCCCAAGACCTGCCTTGACATGGGTTAATTTGCTTCCTTCCATCTTCCTCTTTGGACAGTGCCCGGCACATCTACTCCTTCGAGGAAGGCTGGGAAAGGAGATGAGCAGTGTCCTATTGTTTGGGCCCATCCACTCACCCTGGCCCCAGCCCCCCCAGTCCCCAACATCCTCTGACAGGCAGGGCTGAAGTGGGCCTGTGGGCACAGAAGCCTCAGCCCAATTGTACAAGCACAGAGTATTATGATTGCATTGATTTCCATCATAAATCATATTTCCTATCTTCTGCCTCTCTCTCCCACGTGCCCCAAGTTAAGCCTTGGTATTTTCTTTAGCTGCTGCCACTGTCGAGCCTGGAGATGATATTAGGATAATGATGATAAATTTTACCCTGCCGCCAAGCCACTACCTCCGTGTGGGGAGGGGGAGTGTTTGCCCCTAAATGGATCCCTTTACTATGTCTGTTGGGCATGGGGAGAGTGCTCATCTGGGCTGGGCTGGGAGGATCCTTGCAACTGGACACATGGACAAGCGTGTGCCTGTGCGTACAGTCATGTGTGTGCAAGGGCCTGGAAGACTTCCCAGCATGTATTCTGTGCGGACACACGGCTATGCTCATGCCAGTGAATGAACACATGGCAACAAGCAAGGAGCTGAGAAGGCTGTGGGAGAGGGAGGGAGGTGGCGGGTCAGAGGGAGGTCTGTGCTGAGCTTCCCAAGACACAGCCACTCCTGGCCCTGGTGCACATTTCCTACCAAACCCCAGGCTCAGGAGACACAGTCTGCACCCAGGCTGGGGCACCCATTCTTTTTTTTTTTTTTTTTTTTTTTTTTTTTTTAAAGATTTTATTTGTTTTTATTTGACAGAGAGAGATCATAAGTAGGCAGAGAGGCAGGCAGAGAGAGAGAGAGAGGGAAGCAGGCTCCCTGCCGAGCAGAGAGCCCGATGCGGGACTCGATCCCAGGAACCTGAGATCATGACCTGAGCCGAAGGCAGCAGCTTAACCCACTGAGCCACCCAGGCGTGGGGCACCCATTCTGACCTCACAAACGCCACATCTGCTTAGAGGATGAAGCCGGTTTACAGCTGTCTGAGCTCTCGGGCTTATACCCCTGCCAGTGGCAGGGGTGGGGGGGAGGTGGCTCAGCACTGGCTGAACAAGTGACAGAGATAGTGGGGCCCCAGGTGCAGCACGATAGCGTTTCTCGTGGGGCTCTGGGCTGTGCTCCATGGGGTGAGAGGTCCCAGAGGAGCATCGAGGGCCAGGCTTAGAGCACGAAGCAGATTCAGCAGGGAGTGGCCTTGTGGCTGATCAATCATTCATTCACTGGCTCACTCATTCATGCATTCGTTCAACAAGTATTCCTGAGCTGAGTTTTCTCTCCTGTCCCCCAGTCCCACACGCCTGAGAATGACCTCCAGTGGGAAGTGTCCCTCATCTTTTACACCAGGGCCTGCCAGATAAAGAGATCCTTGGGCAGAGGTCTGTCAGGGTTTCTCAGGCACAGGATAATATCCATTTGGACTCACATTTTAGGGCGGTGTCTGGAAGCTACTCTACGAGAGGTTAGAACAGGGGTGGGGACATCACACTGTCTCCAAAGGGCTGGAAAGCAGTGGGTTGAGAGTATGTGGATTTCACCCTGCTCCAGGAGTCAGCATGTAGCAGGAGCATCTCCTGTCCAAAAAAGGCCCAGGCCACCTGTCCCCTGGGGTGTGAGCTCCTGCAGATCCCGGAGCCGCCATCTGTGTGCACAACCATTTAGGCTGCTTCTACCTAGGATTGTGTGTTGATGACAGAAAGTGCTCCAAAGATCCAGAAAGACTAAGGTTTCCACCACGGCTCTGCCTCCTAATGACTGTGTGACCTTAAACAGGTTGCTGGATTTTGCTGAGCCTCAGTTTCCTCATCCACAGAAAGAGAAGTGATAACCCTTGCAGTCAGAGTTGTTCTGGGTGTTATATTATTCACCTGAAGCTGCCAACAATACTCGCTTACCGGCAGGCACCTGTTTCCTTGTTTCTCTAATGGATGCCCGAGGCTAATGGGATCAAGAATTCCTCCGGCAGGAAGTCTGCCCTGATTAATCCCTCGCCTTTCTGACTGATCTGGGACTCTCTGCCAGGATACACACATTCCCTTTGTTTGTGGTCTACCCATAAATGTGTGTCTGCAGACTGCATGGTCTGTGGCGCTCAGCGTGTGTGTGTCCGTCCCAGACTCTGAGGACAAAGGGACATTTCTCCTCTTCCAGCTCCCTCTGCCCAGCTGTCTAGAGCCACCCCTCCTTATTCTGTCCTAAGAAGGCTGTGGCCATTTTTCACCCATATAGGAATTTGGGCAGTGCACACACACACACACACACACACACACACACCCAGACCCAGACACAGGGGCACATGATAACCTCTCTCCCTCCTTTCAAGTCCTTGTGCTCCCTGCCAGCACTCCTTGGGGCCCCTCAAAGACGGCAACCTTTTCTGAGTTGTCTTAGCTTGGAGAGCACAAGAGCTGGCCCCCTGACTGGCTCCAGGGTCAGTCTTCACCTTTTATAGAATAACCAACCTTTTGCTTTCTCTGGCAAGAGAGTGTTTCCTTTGACCAATTTTCCCCATTCTTATTAGGAAGTCTGTTGGATTGTAATATGGTGGTTTATAGTATGGGCCCCAGCGTCCTCCCCCTGTGTGGTGCCCAGGGCAAATGTGTGTCAGCGTGAACATGCACACCAGCGGGGCTTGCCTGTGGAGCCAGCCCGGTTCTCACAAGGAGGGGGTCCTGAAATCACGTCAGCAGCACCTAGCCGGGCGAGCCTGAAACGGCACAGGATGACCACAGGAGAGGATGAACGGTGTGCTCAAAACAGACCAAGAGCAGGCAGAGACACAGAGGAGATGTGCACTGTTATGCCTGGGCGGGCCTACAAACGGTGCTCTCCACCCTTATTTCCGAAACCGTAATTGGTGAGAAGAGGTACAAAGGAATATGAATGGGAATGGCTGTGTTTGTGTCCACATGTAACTGCTGGAGTTTTGCTGTGAGGCCCTGTGCGCATCTGGGTTGGGGTCATTGTGTCACAACCAGCACAATCGATGATTCTGGGTGTAAGAACCTGGGATGTCACTTCTGACATCCCTAAGGCTCCAAGAAGCCTGAAACCTCAGAGGGCGCAGTGCTCCAGACAACCACCAGATGGCGTCCGGGTGCAGTCTAAGGATCTGAGCTGTGGGTTTTCTGGCTGGCTTTGTGTTCAGCCTCTAGGCCTGCCCCGGCCCACGGTGAGTAGGGAGCCTGCGTGTATACAGGGGTGGTCAGGAAGGAACCGCCTGCCTGCTGGGCACCTGTACATGTACACAGGGTGGCTGGTCTGTGCACATGGCATCTTCTTTCCTGCCATGACCCCCTGGGGCTGGCCCACACTGCATACCCCGCAAGCCCTGGCTTTCCAGGGTTATGTATGAGGACAGGGGACTGGGTGGCTGTGTTGAAGCAGATCCCATCCAGCATCCCCACTCCCCAGACCCTCACCTTTCCCTCCTGCCAGGCTGTTTCCTCTGCTGAGAACGGTCCCTCTCCAGCCAAGCTCCTACCCATTCTTCAAAGACTTCAGTCTGAGACCTTCCTTCTCCGGGAAGCCCATCAGATCGCCCCAGAATCTGCCCATTTCCCTCACCACCCCCTTTGTGCTCCTTCTCTGACCACCCATGGCCCAGGACTGTGTGGTGGGCCCACGCTGTTTAGCCACTCCCTATGGTTCATTCCTGAATCTTCCCGAGAGTCTGAGTCCTGTAAAGGCAGGGTGGTGCCCAGGATGGGACGGGCACTCTAGTAAAAGGCAGATCACTGGGCAGCATGTTTCTGCCCTTGTCTGCCCCCCCCCCCCCCAGTGCCAGGACAGGCTGTGTAGGACTACACCCTGCAAACAGCTCTTGGGGCAGAGGACAAAGGACTTCCTGGAGACCTGACCGGCTGTAGCTGAGCCCTGGGGTAAGGGGACAAAGAGGTAGCAGGGACCACAGTGACTTCTGGGGGGCAGTTGTCAGACCCACGGGGGCTGCGCAGGCTCCAGGCGGATATGGAAAGGCAGTGCTAGTGTAGCTGCCGCAGGAGGAACTACAGCCGGACTTGGGACAAAGCCGTGCTTGTGGGGACGGAGATGAAGAGGGCCTCTGGTGTGAGGCATGAGGGCCCTCTCCCTCAGAGTTAACAGGAGCCGTGATCCCCGTGTGCAACCTCACGGCTTTCTGGAGTCTCCACTGTGTCCTGCTCTCCCTGCACTAACCCCGTGTTATCTGCCGGCGCAGGGCTCTCCGAGGCGTGAGCTGCTCGTGAACCTGAAGACGGGAGCTGTCACCATCCCCGCTTGACAGATGAGGGACACATGGCTGAGGTGGGGGACTCACCCCAGAGTCCCTGCAAGGGGCCCTGAGGCCACCTGGATTTCATCCTTAGGGATGCACACAGGAGTTGTGTGCCCCTTTCTGAAGCCACTGAGAAGGGAGTGTGCCCTCCCTGATTCCATCCGTGCTCACAGTCCACTTGAAACCCTTCTTGTTTGTCTGGAGTCCATACAAGCCCCTGTGGGCAGGATGTAGGACCCAGAGAAGGGGGAATTCCAGCAAGAGGGGGAAGGGGAGCCATGAATCACCAGCCCCTCGGGAGACCCTAGGTGTCTCTCTCTCTGGTGGGTTTTGGAGTCCCACGACTGGAGGCACCCCTTTCCCAAATGGAAACTGCAAGAAAACAAGGAGGTTGGTTTTTGCTTATTTTGATTGTTCTGCAAAAGATCCGACAGGGAAGATAAATTTGGGGGACAAGAGAGGGATAAAGTCAAGAGAGAGAAGGATAGGACGGAGGAAGCAAGAGGGAGAGTGAGATGCCAGGGAGCCAAGGCCAGAGCAAAGGGTGAAACCTGAGAGAAAGGGTTTGACCTGGAGGGACTGCTGCAGCCAGCCTCTCTGGGCACCCAGCGTGGGGGCGGTAAAGCAGGGGAGTGGGGCACGGGCTCTCCTGGGGACTGGCACAGCAGCCAGTGCCTGGCAGAGGCTCCACAGATGTTTACATTAACCCAGTGCTTGGGTCTGGGGGATGAGGGGCTGTTTGCTCCGTGGAGGGTGGCCTGGGGGATCTCTGAGAGGACTCCCTTGGGAACAGCTGGCTCTTGGGAAGCTGAAGGGGAGGAAACTGCATGGTGCCCCCCAACACCCCCTTTCCCTACATCCTGCTGCTCCAGGCTGAAGGATAGATGGGAAGAGGCCCTAAGGAGGCTGGGAAGCCCTGAGACAGAAATGCAAGTAGCCCATCCTGAGAAGCCCGGCCCCTCATGGGCACGAGGGGACCCACGTTCACCCCCAATCACCCAGCTACCTTCCTAAGTGCCAAGGCGGTCAAGACGGGCTCTGCCCCTCCCAGCACGTGCCTGACCGCTGCACCCCCAGGAGTTCTGTCCCAGTTCCTGCAGTGGCAGCTGGGCAGGTTACACACATTTAATTACTAGTAATTAAAAAACTGATTACTCCAAGTGGTGCCTTCCTGGGGAGAGACATGCTGTGCCCGTCCTCCCGGCCTACCCCTAAGGCCACCTCTGGGATGTGGAGTGGGGATGTCCCGCAGTCATCTCCTAGGGAAGGTGGGGGACGAGGGGCTCCCCTCCAGGCCAGAACAGCGCCCACTTCTCTGGCTGGCCCACCCAGTGCCTTGATGCCTCACTGTGACCACATCTCCCTGCTGGGTGAGTCACAGACCCCCGTTTTCAGGTTCCCTTCCGAGTGCACATCCCTTGGGAAGGTGACACACTCTGAACGTGGTAAGTCAGAAGGAAAGCCCCTGTGTAGGGAGGCCCAGGGAAGACAGCGCTCTGGGCCCTAGGGAGGAGGCAGAGGAACCCAGAGTGAAGAACAGGTGTGCCTGCAGCCAGTTTCACACGTGGCATCCCGGGATTGACGAGCTGGTGGGACTGAGTGTCAGTGAGCACCCACGCCGTGCCAGGTACGATGGGCCCTTGTCCTGACGGACTATCCAGCCCGGGATGGCGGGTGGGGGGTCACGGATCCAAGCAAACTGTGTAGCAATGAGGACAGGCCATGAAGGGCTTGCAGAGGCAGGGACGGGGAAACGGTGTGTGCGTGGGTTGCCCAGTTAAGTCAGGGCAGTGGGAGAAGGCCTCTCTGAGGACGTGACCCTGAGGGTATGCTCAGGGAGCCAAGGGGCAAGGGAAGGTGGGGAGGGCCCTTGATGCAATGGAGCTGCTTGTGCAAAGTCGTGAGGTAGGGCGGAGGGGCAGGGGTGAAGAGTTTCAGGAGGGCTGGGGTGGCTGTGGGGGGCAGAGCAGGCTGGGGCTGGGCTAGGGAAGGGTCCCGGGATGCCACCCCAGGGAGTCCTTATGACAGCAGCCCTGGGGAGTCACAGATGGACTTGAAGAAGCAGCACCTGGCCTGAGCTGGGAGGACCCAGGAGACGGCAGGAGGGGAGAGGGTGCAGGGGGATGGGAGTGGTGTGGGCCTGTAAGAGGGAGGGGTTCCATGAGGTGGGGCAAAGCCTGAGGATGAGGTCGTGAGGCTCTGAAGGCGATCTCAGGGGCTCTCTGGGCCTCCCGCCAGATGCCGGATGCCTGGGGCTGCACAGAAAGCTACAGGCTCTGAGGCATCTCAGGGAAGAGAAGGGGGAGCCCCAAACACTGGTGTGCACCAGACTCTCCAAAGTCTCTCTGCGACCCCACCCTTCCGACCCAAGTGGACTGGTGACAGCGGCCACGCGGAGAAGATTGATCCCTGGCCTCGCACGCAAGATGCTGATGCACGGCCGTGCTCATCCATCAGGAGCCGCGAGGCCAATTAGTCATTTATTAATAAGGGGCTTGTGAGAGCCTCCCTTCCCTGCGCCAGCCTTGCTGTGCCTGACTATCCACTTTTATCCTGGAAAGAGTCCTGGCATGCATCTCCCTGCCCCCTCCCCCTCACAGAGGTCCCCTTCATCCACAGAAAGGCCTGAGGCAGCTGCCTGCCCTGTGTGAGAGGTTCCTCCCTGGCCCTGCCCACCTCACGCTCACCTGTGGACCATCTGGGCGGTAGCCTCGAGCCCCACACCTGTCCTCTACTAGCTGGGGGTCGCCCTGGCTGGAAGGGCCAAGAGGGAAGTGTGAGGAGCCAACAGACCGCCGTCACTGAGGATCTGGGGGTGTGTGAGGGCAGGGTCCGGCCCTGGGCTGGGGTGGTGGGTGGAGGAGCCAGCAGGGTCTGGGAGCAGACCGGAGGGCTTCCTGGAGGGGGAAGGAGGGCAGGGAGCAGAGTTTGGTCTGTTGGCTAGGGCCTTTGGCCTGCAGGGCAGCAGCAGGAGTTGGTTCTGGGTCCTCAGATCGGGGCTCAGGTCAGGAGGGGGCCTCCCCAAGGGCTCCCCTTGTCCCTTCTTCCAGCTGATTCTAGTGCCGTGACTCAGGCAGGGGCCAGTCGGTGGCTCGGGGTGCCCGGGAGAGAGACTGACTTCTGGGCATGGTGGGGCAAGGGTGCCCAAGGTTGGCCATGGTACTTCTACCCCAGCCTGGCCTCCAGACCTCCCGCCCATCCCTGCCCACTTCCCCTGTGCCCTGGGTCCCCAGGTCCTTTCTCCGCCTCCATCTACCTCTCCCTTTGGCTCCCCTTTCTCTCCTTCTCTGAATAGTTGTGCGGGGAGAGTATGGAAGTCGGTTGCCATCTGCCCCCTCTTAGGCTGTTTCCTCATCTGCTAACCAGGGCCGAGCCACCTTCACCTGGGCAAGGAAGGACTCAGATGAGACCACACGTGACCAGCCCCCGAAAATCATCAAAAATTGTCTCTTGCCAGATCCCTGCCATCTCACCCTGGCTTCTCTATATCCCGCCTTCTTTCCCCACACGGACTTCCTGCTCGGGCTCACTAGGGGTGCCCCCCAGGCGTGAGGGCCGTGGCAGGCCCATCTCTGTCATCGCCCCTGTGCTCACCACTCCGGCCTTGGGGTCACAGGGCCCAGGCAGGCCACACCTTCCCTTTCCCACCTGCCTGTGCGCGCAGCTCACAGGAAGGACCGAAAGGCTTCACAGGAAGACTTCGGAAGTCCTGGGCAAAATTCCCCAAAATTCCTGCTCCTCGCCTTGGCCTTTGGGAACTCTCTCAGCAGACAAAACAATGTGCGGTCATTCCTCATCTCCCTCTTTCTTCATTTCTCTCTCCCCCTCCCTTTGCTTTTCTTCTTCAAGGAAGCTTTACCCTCATACCCCTACTGAGGTAAGGCCCAGCCCCTCCCTCTGCCAGGGGAAGAGGGGAGGGTGGTCACCCAGGGCTGCCTGGCTGCGGAAGGAAGCATCCCATCCGTGTAACTGTCCCAGCGGAGAACAGGGCGGGCCTGAGCCTGGGGGGTGGGGTGTGCACTGAGGGAAAACAGCCCCGGCCAGGCTCACCTTGCGGACCAGCGCACCTCTCCCACGGCCCGCATGGCAGGGAAGTAACACGTCGTGAAGTGAGTCTAGGGCATGTGAAGAGAGCCTGGAGAAGAGCCCGGCACCGTTGTGGGGTTTATGAGAAGCAGGACAGAGAAACTAGGCAGGGGCAGAAGGTAACACGCTTCATGGAAACCAAGTCAGAAAACTCGAGACCACGAGCCGCGTCTGTACCGCTTAATT
The DNA here is from genome assembly GCF_922984935.1 of Meles meles. NCBI lineage: Eukaryota > Metazoa > Chordata > Mammalia > Carnivora > Mustelidae > Meles > Meles meles. The sequence goes on from NC_060077.1 coordinate 60,488,396, forward strand.
TCCTGAGACGAGCCCGGCCCTCTGTTCCTGAACCTGAGTCAAGGAGAGGGACTGTCCTGTCCCTTCTCTGGGGGGGGTGGGAAGGGGGGGTGGGGAGGTGAGTGTCTGTGTAGGATCTAACAGGAGCAGGATCAAGGTGGTGGAGCAACCAGGTCAAGGTCAGAGGGCCCAGGTGGCCTGTCCGCACAGAGATGCGGCTGCCTATGGGGGTGGGTCCTTTCTATGGCAGGTTTACCGAGGAAGGAGGCAAGCTGCAGAGGACCTGCGGCTTAGGTTGAAGCAGGAGAAATGACAGTAGAGGCCCAAGGAGGACGTCCTCTTTTATCCAAAGACATACCCATTCACCCCACAAGCACATTTCGACCATGAACGTTGGCCAGCCTCTGTGTAAACTCCAAGCACGCACCTGGAATAAGACGGGCCCTGCCTGTAAATGAGTAATGCAGGCAGGAACGCTGAGGCCAAGGCCAAGGCTTGGGCCCGCCCCAGCCCATTAGGGCCACAAAGCAGCAAGTGACCGAGGACCTGCTTGAGGATGGCTGGGACAGGTGATTCCTGCCAGGAGCGCAGGGCTGGGAAGGGCATTTGGGCAGAGGGACAGCTGGTGTGGAGGCTCAGAGACAGGAGGAAACCCTGTGTGTGTGGAGTGGAGGGTGGGAGCCTGCATGGAGGAGGGGGTTTGCTGCCCAGAGATCACATCGCAAGAGCGCAGGAGGGAGGAAGGGGGGTGTGGGGGTGGAGACCAGGTGGACGTAGTGGTGGGTGTGGAGTCCAGGTGAGAGGACCCGTCGCTGTGAGTGGACTTGTTTTTCCCAGGACCACTCTGGCAGTCTCCAGGAGGCAAGGAGCTGCCTGGCAAGGTGGTCCAGAGAGGTCCCGATGTCGGGTGGTGCAGGTAGTGGGATTTAGAGGAGGGATATGCCAGAGGCTGATAGGAGCAAGAACAGATAGAATTCAGTGTCCATTTCAGTGGATGAGGGCCACTGGAAACATGGTCAGGCGCAGGCCGTGGTGGAGGGGGGTTGCCCGTCCACTGTCCGACCCCGACACTCCAGATGAGGACATGCAGACGAGCCTCCTGCAGCCACACTGCCTGGCAGATAAGACTGTCCACATGACCATGACTTGACCATTCCAGGAAATTCTCAGAAAGACAAAATTGCAAGTAACCATCTTGTCTGTTAGAGGCACTTCCCGAACATCCATGTTTCTGAACAAGAAAGCGCTTGAGCTTGCCTCCTGGGGGCCTCAGGTCACTCACCCGCGCAGACCTGCTTGCCTGGAAGTGGCCGTTCCTTCACCTTCCCCTGCTCAAAATGCTCACCTTGCTGTGTCCACCAGTTCCAGGCCATCCCACATGGACCCTAACCAGGACTGGCGCCTTGACTACACGTTAGCCGGCCTTGGTGTCTATCCTTGCTGGGCCTCATTGCCCAGTTTTTGCAAAAATATTGTCAACTCAGTTTACGGCGAATCCTTCACCTTGATACCTGATCACCCTGGCCTGCCTGAACCAAGTCTCCTGTTGGGTCTGTTTGGCCAGAATGTCCCCTGACCCCTGAAGTCTCCTCTTAGGAATTTTCCATCCACTGCCCCTAGCCACGCTCCCTGGCTGTAAATCCTCACTTGCCCGTGCTGTATTTGGAACTGAGCCCAGCTCTATACTAAGGTTTCTCTTCTCCCATTGCAACAGTCTCTAAATAAATTCTGGTTTAACCACTTTAACTACTTACTGTCCAGCTTTGGTTTTATTTCGACAACCCTGCCCAATCCCAGTCAGGTCCCCACATTGCAAGACCCACCTTCAACCAGACCCTAATCCTCTAAATACCTCCCCATTCTGAGACAGCACCGAGCCCTCCAAGATGGCGGTCACTCACTCTTACTGAGAGAGACAATGGACTTAGCTTTGTTTGAGCAGTGGATTATTTTGCTGGTCTTTTCAGGGAGACAGGCTGAAATCAGATGGCCTTTCAAGTGTTGTTTTATCTCTCAAGAGTCTAGAAGTTTCGAAATATCTGGTTCGGGCTTGTCAACTTCTCCGTCACCCAAGATCATAGAAGCCCAGTCCCAAGGTTCACAGTGTGTCTGACCTGAGTTCTGAGGGTCGCCAACAGGAGGAAAGGATGAATCAGGACTCCCCTCGCCCTCGCTCCCTCTCAGGGCAGCAGCCTCTGATGTCCTTACCATCTCCTCCAGGGAGCCCCCTCCCAGAGGGCTTCTCCATACTGCCTTGAAGGTGACCCATGCCTCCCTGCAGTCACAGCCTTATCCCTTTTCCCCCTTCTTCTTTCAAGATTTTATTTTTGGCCAGGTAATTAGCCTAGCTCTTCTCATTAATATTATATTTAAAAAAGAAAAGGTGAGGGTGGGGGAGAGAGGGGGCTTCGAGGGAGGAGCTTGCATATGCCAGTAATTGTCTTGACAGCCAGAGATCCTGGTGCAATGACAGTCTACTTTAAGTGGCCCAATTAGCATAAGAAACGGCTCGCCAAAAGTTCTGAAGGCATCGTGTTGATTAATGCAATTTATCTTGCAAACCAGCGGCAGACAGCTGAATCGCTGCTAATGATTATTATATACATTTATACACATTATGTACATGCAGCCTCCTCTCCAAGGAACCGGGCTTCTCCCCTCTCCACCTGCCTGCGCCCCTGCCCAGTGCATCCCTGCAGGGCTCCACCTGCCCCAAACCCATCCAGGTTGCCAGCTGGTGGCCTGAGTCCCCAACGGTGGGCGATGGGTTGCCAAAATGGGTTGTCTTTGGTATGAAGGGGCTGGTTTTACCCTGAGGTCAGGCTGGTGTCCAGAAAAAAATGCTTTCAAGAATAATTTTCACGGCTCCGGTGAAGCTCCAGGTGGCCACAGGAGCGGCCGGCAGATAAAGTCAGGACAGTAAGGACTGTGTGGACGTACAAGGTTCTAGAAGCTCAGCCATTGCCCTAGTTTAGCAAAAAGGGGGAGGCGATGCAGGTCAGGGTGCCTGGCTGGCTCAGTTGGTAGAACGTGAGACTCTTGATCTCGGGGTCATGAGTCTGAGCCCCACATTGGCCAAAAAGAAATAAAAATTGAAAATAAAAAGTAAAAACTAAATAAGTAAGAGGTAGGTGCAGCATCCTTTTCTACGCTGACTCAGCCTCTAAGCCGTGTGGGTGCACCAGACACCACAGTCCTGGCACCTGCAAGGGCAGGCCGGGCCAGGCAAGAACTCCTAAACAAGCCACCAAGCAGGGTGACCATGACGGCCACCAATTCTGCACATTCACCTCCCGCCAGCACCGTCCTCAGAGCTTACACACACTGCCTCACCTGCCCTCCACGTCACCTCCTCCCTTGTCTATAGAAAAAAAAAATGCATCTGTCCGGGAGCCAAGGTGGCCTGGCCCCAGAGCCGGTGTGCCCTGAGTCGCCCGTCTTAGCAGCCAAATTCAAGTCAGACTCAGGAAGTCAGATCTGCGGTGGGGACAGGCAGGGCGCAGGCTCGAGGTGGCTGAAAAACTGCCACTTTGGGGATGGGGTTGGGTGGAAAGGCTCCCTGAGGGGGATGCAGGACCAGAGCTGAGGGGAGGTACCCGGGGCTTCCGGGCAAAAGAGACGCAGGCCCAAAGGTGGGACCAGGCAGAACCACATCACGCGTGCAGGGCTATGCCAGGCGCTGAGGGGGCACGAATATGTCAGGACAACCCTTTATTGAGAGGCCGAGGGACTGGGGTAAGCTTGACCAGGCATCTGGTTGTGCAGGGAGAGTAAAAGTCTCCCAAGAGGCCCAGATCCAGCAATCCCAGGGCCAGCGGGGAGAAGGATCTGAGATGTGGGGAAGGGCGTGAGTGCGGCCTGGGGGTGGGGGGTGGGGAGGAGAACCAGCCAGATTCGCTCTCCCTGGAGAGAAGGTATCTATTCTCCCAGCAAACCCGTGGTGGCCCTGTTCTAAAACGGGAGGCTTCGGGAATGAGATGGTGTCGTGTTCATTTCTGTTCCTCTAACTTTTTAACTGTCACCTGCGAGCGGCTTGTGGTGATGGATACTTTGTGAGGTGAGCTAGGGTCCTGCCTGGGGGGTCTAGGAGAGAAAGGACCCTCACAAGCCTTCCCACCACACCTTCTCTCCATCCTCCAGCAGACTCTGAGGAACCTATGCGCAAAGGCTATAAATGCCAACCCTGTGGTTCAGAGCGCTTTGGTGCTTGTGTTGTGTTGTGTTGTGCTGTGGAACCAGGAAGATAGTGTGTGAGGCCACAGGGAGGCCTCTGCCCCCGGGGAACCAGGTTTCCATCAGGAAGCCTGTTGGTTCTCAGCAGCTCTCTCTCTGCAGACATGGAGGTCAGGGCTCCTAAGTTTTGTGTCGGGAGGGTGTTCGGGGCAGGAAACCTGCTCCCGCAAAGGCCTGGGTAGGGCGTGCAGGGGCACCTGGGGACCTACAGGTTACTGTCAGGCATGGGGAGCGTGTGTATGCACGCGTGTGTGTGCACGTGCGTGCACATATATGTGGACATGCCTGGAAAGGTTTGACTTGTCACATACACACTCAGCATGGCTGGGTGTGTATGTGACTCTCTCTGGGAAGATGACAATGTGAGCCGGCTTGGGGATGTGAGGTGTGAGTGTATCCGTGAGTGTGTGCCTGGCTGTTGGTGTCTATAGACCTGTGAGTGTGTACACACAGCTGAATACCAAGAGGGCGAGTGTCTGTGGATAACGTGATTGTATCCCAGAGCGCATGTGGCATTTCTGAGTGTGTATTGGTGTGTACGTGTGCGGTAGTATACGGCCGTGTTCGGAGGCTGAATGTGTGTGAGTGCCTGTGTGTGCTGTAACGCGATCAGTTGTAAAGTTTAAACTGAAAACAGAGACAGAGTGCTATGGTCAAAGTGGGTGACATCAGTCCAGGCAGGCTCCCCGGTGGAGGTGGTTTCTGAACCCTGCACTCACCACCCCCCCGCTGCCCCAGCGCCCCAGATGGGACCAAAAAGGACCCAAAGGCCAGCTCCCTGTGTTTGTGCCACTGCCCTTTGGGGTTAATCCAGCCACGGGCCAGGACTCAGCAGAACCTTGAAGGCCGCCTCTGCTCTGCTACAGTGAGAAGGAACGGGGTGGGGGGGAAGTTCTCTGAATGGCCCATAGCCTCCACTCAGGGCCTTGGCTGCAGCCGCATCTCCACCAGCCAGCAGGTCTGGGGTCTGGTCCCCAGAGCACCTCTGGAAATGTTGCTATGGGTGTGCTGAGACCCCCTTATTTTCCGGTTCAGGTGGCATCCCTGTGGCCTAATAGAACACCCCCACCTTCTATTTTCTATCAAGGAGCACTGACCAATGGACAAAAACACCTAGGGGCCATCCTAGCGACTCCGTTTGGTTTTTGCTTTTTAATAGGAAAATATAGTGTGACACTCATCCACTTTAAAAATGAAAAACAGGGACCATAAAACTTGATTTAATAAAGACACCAAATAATAAAATATTCTTCTGTTCTGTGCTATGGTAATTGAAAGGAGAGTGACAATGGGTAGGGAGGCCACAAGGAGGAGGAGAACCGGAGGGGAGTTAGTGTGGAAAAGGAGAGAGGCTGAGAGAGGCTCAAACAAGAGAGAAGGCGGTTCTAGGAAAGTCAGGGGTACAGAGAGAAAAGAGAGAGGCAGAGACAAAGCCAGGACCCGAGGGTCCTAAGGGACCCACACCAGGGGAGGGCCCCTGTGGTCAGCAGCGGCTGTGCATTTCACGCCTGTTCTCACCAAACCTCTGAGTAGTCCAGACAGGTCTTATTATAGAAGAGAAACATGCAGGGCAGGGGGGCTTCCGCAACTCACCCAAGTTCCCAGCCAAGCCTCCTTCCGACCTTGGTCTCACTGACCCTGACCCAGACCTCTCCACCGGTGGCCCCACCTGGCCCCGTCTATGGCTTGGCTCTCCCTGCCCTGTACCTCTGCTCTGTGCCCCCCACGGCCTCTACCTGAGCTCAGCCGTCCTCCAGCACAGCTCCATGGCTGACCACAGCAGCGCCCCCATGGGCCTTCCTGCTGCTACACTTACCCTCTTGCTGCTCGTATCCTGCAGGACCCTAGGCCCAAGCTGCCTGCAGCCCATCTCCCACCCACTGTGGCCCTTACTCTGGGCTCTGGCCGCTTGTCTCACTAGATCATGCCGTGTGCTTCTGTGGCCCGATGTCTTTTCAGCCTGAGCTGGAGCCCTGCCAAGGGCTGGGTAGTAGCCCTCCTGGGGCCTGGAGCTGAGTAACTGCTGGTCGGTTGTTGCCTTGGAGGCTGATATGGCCTGCTCCGCCTGTCCCACACTGAGTGCTCAGTGACCGTCCCCAGTCCCCAGCCACTGCCACTGGGCCCTCACCACCTGACCCTTGGATGGAGCCTCAGGGGGTTCCCGGCTCGAGCCATTCCCCACTGCTGGGCCAGGACCCTCTCCCCGATACTGGTGTCGACTAGCTGCACAGTCAATAGCCTGCACTGAGCAGAGAGGCGGGCAAGCACGGAAGCCCCGGCGTGGCTGCATGTGGCTACCGTGGCGGGTGACAGCTCGCCCTGTGCCAAGCCTGCTTGAAGCACAGCACATAACACAATAAAGAAGAAAAGAAGAAAAAAAAGCAGAGCAGGGCTATGGGTAGTATCATCCCCACTGAACAGATGAGAACACTGAGGCCCAGACAGGCGCAAGCACTTGCCCGAAGGACTGTGGCTGGTCAAGGTGCAGCCGGTCTGGAAGCAGTCAGCCTAGCTCCAGCAGCACTCCGCGATGCCCTTCCAGAGGAGGGAAGGTTCCCTGTTGTTTTGACATCTGGGTTCTGGACAGGCATCTGCAGGTCTGTGGGTAAGTGTCGCAGGAGCACGAGGGGATGGAGTGGGAACTGCCTGGGCTCTGAAGCCCCTCGGGCCTGGCATGGAGCCTCGTGATTATGAGAAACCGCCCACCCCAGCTCAGTCTCCGTCTCAGAGGGGCAGGATGAGAACGGTAGCGTCTCCCTGGAGGGGCCGAAGCCCGCCGAGGACACACACTGGGACACACAGGGCCTGGCACAGGCATGACCCATCGTAGGTGCTCATTAAATTCCAGTTATTATTAGCAGGTCCCCACAGGGTCCCCAGCAATGTTGGGCACACATTAAGCCTTGAAATATTCAGCTTGCAAAGGCTGTTAATACAGAGCAGTGACTTGTCATTTGTACAGGTACACCTGCGTTTCCACAAGGGTGTTGATCTTTCCAAGTGTCACATTCTTGCCCTGGATCTGGCTCAGCACACGCTATCTACCGAAGGGGCCGAGTTCGACCAAAAAAATTAAACTTGGGCATAGAGGCTTAAGGATGTACGGGCCTGAAATCGCTGGATGGGGTTTCTTAGTTGTGGCCCCAGGACCTTGCTCCGGCTCCCTACCACCTGGGGCTCATTCAGCCAAGCAGGCAGAGCTGGTGTGGTGGGGGCGGGGGCTGGCAGGTCTGGGGAAATGCCCTGGGAGAAAAGATTTAGACTCTTGTGTTAATGACTTCCCAGGACAACACTCCTGGATATGCAAATCAAACTGTGGGGGCTAAAGAAATTAGGCTGCTTCACTTACAATCACACCCTACTTGCCTGGAGCTGTGGCTCCCCAGTGGTGTCTGGGCCCCACGGGCAGGTGGACACAAGCGCGATGTGGGGAAAGGCGGGCTGGCCCCACCGCCCCCTCTGCTCCACGCCCTATCCCAGCCTTTTTCTCTCCTGAGGGGTCACTCAGCTCATCAAGGACATTTTAAGTGGCTTTTAAAGCCTTTGCTCAGTCTCAATGGAGGCTCCCCTCAGAGATGCCCAGTCGGGGAGCAGCCTGGCCCATTAGAGCCGCAGCAGCCTCAGCCCCTGCTGCGGAGGGCAGGGCGGGGCTGGGAGGGCACTGAAGAGGGCCTAGGGGACTCCCGCCTGCCGCAGAAGATGGAGAGCTGGAGGGGAAGCCAAGGGCAGCTTCAGAGAGCGGACCGCGTGCACCCCAACGTCCAGGGGGCGCAGGCACTAGTCACGGCCACAATGCTGCCGGAGCAGGAAGCCAGAGGATCAGAGAAGCCCTGCGGTCACACCAGCACCCCCACACCCCGGCCTTGTGTTCTGACAAAGGACCCCAAAGTCCCCTGTGTGCATCACGTGTGCCCCCTGATGGCTGTTGTCTCTTGGTCTGGGTGAAATAAGGAAAGGGCTTGAGGCACAGCGGGACCCGGAGGAGGGGCAGACGACCCCCGGACCTGCAGGGACCGGAGAGGACCTTTAATTCAGTGTCCGCTACACAGGCTCCCGGGCTAGACTCCCCACTCCCGCTCCGCCGGGGGGGGGGGGGGGGGGTGTGGAGATTTGTTTGTTCCAGGCCCGCCGCAGCTCCTCCTCCTCGTACCAAATGGCATTTAAATGTTAATCAAGTCAAGGTTGCCGGTGCTCCACTCCTGGGAGGCAGCCGAAGGTCAAGGCCAAGCCTGAGAGGCAGCCCTACCTGATCCCGGACTGGCAGTTCTGCAGGTCCTATCAGCCTGGGGCCTGGGGCCCGTGGGACTTTCTGTTCGCGGGAAGGGGCCTGGCCTGCTGAAGGCCGAGAGTCTGGGACACGGGGCTGGGTGTGGTCGGGGAGCCCAGGGCCCACTGCCCTGCAGGACATGGGAGAACCACAGGGCGGCCACAGCACTCTGGGGTGGATTTTGCCTGGATAGATCTGAGGTGCCCGGGGGTCAGAATAAGCCCCTGGGACCCTGCTTCCCTTGTTGGCCCTTCCTGAATTGAATTCTCTGAGTCTCTCTCCTGGTCCTGTGATCCCCACAGCCCCTCCCTCCAGCTCCTGTGACGCCTGCTCTTGGGCCCTCCTCCTCTCTCATTCTGACACATCTCTCTGCACCTGTACCTGCTGGCTCAGGGTTCGAGAGCATGGCTCAGGCAGCATCCCTCTCTGGACGGTGGATGGCGTTTGCTCACAACCCTTGGGGCGGGGGGCGGGGGTAGATTATAGGAGGTGAAACTCAGCAGAGAGACTGGCACACAGTAGGCCTTCTCTAGACTCCTCCAGTTTCTTCCTCTGTGTTGTCCTCGGATTCTCTCTGCAACTCATTTCTCTCCATGTCTGGCCTTGACACACACATCCCTCCCGCAGCCGGAATGGACTCCCCCTCCCCCCAGCCGCTGGAGGGAGAGCTAAAGAGCAGGGATGTCCAATGGGCACAGATGCCACCGGGCCTTTAGAGAGGGTCCCGGATGCGTGGTTGGGGACGGGGAGCGGATGGCAGGCTGGCTGAGACTGGGAGATTTTAGAAAAAATAACTAGTGGCCTGGCAACAAAAGAAGAGAACTTCCCACCCAAGCGATGTTTTCATGTACAGAAATTTATCATCTCCCAAGACACAGACAAGAGATAGGAAAGGAGGAGACATGTTTCCAGGTATCCAAAATCCACATAAAGAAAATCGGTACAGGTTTAAGAAGAAAAAGGAAAACAAGTACAAGCATTTTTTCATACCATAGACTTTCCTCCGGCTCTCTCATAGAGCCTCATCCCTCTAACTTTTGGCAGAAGCATACTGTATCTATGATCTGGGTTCCTCGCATACAGGCGCGTGAAATTGAGCTGGTGTCACTAGACAGTTGCCTGATAGACGAGGACACTCGGGGGCCAACCACCACACAGGGAGGAGAACAGAAAGGACGGTCGTATTTTGGTGCTAAAAGGGTGTGGGTTACCAGCGATCTAGACGAACTTTGATAATGCAAAGTACATTCCTTACCAGGGCTTCTAGAAAGCTGAAGTTCAGGCACTAAGGTTATCCCTGCAACCGTCCCCTGCCTGGCTGGGACAGCCTCTCACCATTAGGCACTTCTCCTCTAATTAGGATCCTCCCCCCCCCCGCCCCCTTATGTCCAGCATCCTCCCCCATTCTCTGCCCCACTGCACTTGGTCTTCGGTGTTGTCTGTCTGTCTGTCTGCTTCAAGGACTGACAGGGTGGGAACCACAACCCGCAGTGTGTCTCTGGGAACACATTGTATGGCTGGGTGAGGAGACTCTGAGGAAAAGGGGATCCAGGGAACAGCCTCTTTGTCTGCTGGAGGTTTCTTTGTTCTATGAAGTTCTTCATTCTCGGATTCCTCTCAGTACATGTTTTCCCGGGGGTTGGGACTGTCAGATCTGCAGAGCTGCCCCTCACACTGTCTGACACTCGGGCCCCGTTGGGGAGGACAGCAGGGAACATGGGGGCCTGAGGAAGTAACTGGAGGCTCCAGCTTTGGGGTGGGGGCACTTATAACTCTGAGGCCACCCAGGGTTTCTTTTGGGGGACCCTCTCTCTCTCTCAGGCCGGCCCTCAGCAGCACACACTGTCGCCCAGCCCAGAGTGTCTGCTCGGTCCATGGAGAGGATGTGCCTGAAACCCTAGTGCATCATCCTATCTGACGGGACCTGATGAACCCCGAATTCGGAAGAAGCATAAGCCAGGCAAAGCAGAACATGTGTCAGAGGCTCCCATAAAGTATTCCAAAGTAATATAGAGATTTCTCCGTAGTTCCCCTGGGGGGTGCAGGGAGACAAGACAAAGAGAAGGCAGGTCTCTGCCCTCTGCAGACCTGGGGGGGAGGTGCGGTGAGGAGTGCGGGGTGGAGGGAACCGTAGGAGTGACTGAGAGGCAGGAGGGTCAGACCTCTGGTGCTGGAGGAGATGACAGAGGGGGAAGGCCCATGAGACTGGGGTGATCACTCTGGGATCCCCAGTGGTGAGAATCCCATGGGGTCTTAAAGGAGGAGGAGAACTGGGGAGAAGGAAGGCAGTAACGAGGGAGATTTGTGGGGTGGGGTGGGGTGGGACGGAGCGGGGGAGCAGGGGAGAACCAGGTTGAAGAATGGGGTAGGTGCTGGGCACCAGGGGCTTAGTGGGAGCGGAAGAGCTAGAATACCAAGGGCCCCAGAAGTTCAACACTAAAGGCGATAGGCAGCCTCTGCAGGTTCTTGAGCAGGGCGGTAGCTCAAGGAAGGGAGGAGGAGGTCTCCAGCATCCCTAAGTTGGGAGGAGGGGGGGTTGGTGGAACCCTTCTTGACCACCCCTCTCCTACCCCTGCCATGGGGCAGGCACCCTCATTAGAAGGGGGGAGCATGTCCCCCAGCACCTATGACTGAGGCTGGGAGCCAAGGGCTGGGGAGGGGTCTGAATGGAGCTGGGGTCTGGATGGAGAGAGGATTCTTAGTCCCTGAAGGGGGTTCGGCCAATTTAAAACAAAGTCAACAGCTGAACATTAGATTAACTCTTGAAAAATGACACTTCACAGGGGTAACAGCAAAATCCCGCCCAGGAAGCAGGTGATCAGCTGGGTGATCAGGAACAAGGGTGCCCTCTTGACAATGATTTGTGTGACCATGACATGGGGGTTTGGGCCAGTATTCAGAGGGAGGGAGGCTTTAGCTCAGCCTAAGGAAAAACTTTCTAATCCTAAACGTCTCTGACCATGGAACAGATCTTGAGAAGGCCACGTGCTCTCTGTCACTGGAAATGTTTGAGAAGGAGAGGCCTCGGGTGGGGCAGCATGTATTACCATGTTCTCTGGTTCTTAGCCCTGTGAGGACCCTGCCGGGGAGGATGGTCTTTGTGCTCCCCAAAACAGACCCTGAGGTCCCCAATAGAATAGGGTTTGGGCTGGAACAGCGGCGGGGCAGACCTGCAAAGCTGCTTAGAGCACAGAGCACAAGCCTGGCCAGGTCTTGAGTCTCACCATGGTCATGAATGACCTCCACAGCGATGCCCAAGAGGTCACCTCGGCCGTGTCCCAGGCTCTCTGCTCTTGACTTTCACCCGCAGCTCAAAATCCCACATAAGTCTTGCAGGATCAGTCCGGCTCCCGATCTCACAAGGGAAGAACTGAGGCTCGGAGGGGTACAGCTCACTTGGGGCTGGAAGCAGAGGGGGTCCCACCACCCAAGCTTCTGCTCCCCCCATTACCATGGAGCCTCCCTGCCTTAAGGGATCTGTGCCCCCCCCCCAGGCCTCCCTCTCTCTTCTCCCTGCCTCCACCCATCACCCCATCCCCACAGAGCTCTTCTGGGTGCCTCCTTTCTGATTTCCCATTTAAGAGATATTTCCTGAAACCCCTAGTGAAAATGTTAAGCTCTGCATGATCCAGGAGTAGAGGAGCTGGGAGCCTGGCATCTCAGAAGCCTTTAGAGAAAGATTTGGAGGAGGAAGCCTGGGAGGCTCTAGGGGTGGGTGTCACACTTGAGTGGCGGGGGGTGTCACAGGGTGTACTGCTGGGGTGTTTGCAGGGGGAAGTGAGGGAGATGAGGCTTAGGAAGCCAGGAGACTTCCTGGAGGAGGTGTGACCTGAGAGCTAGAACAGATGGGCAGGAAGGAAGCAGCATAGTCAAAGGTGGGGGGTGGTGGTGGTGAGAAGGATGGGGAGACAAATATGGGGAGGGGAGAGAGGGAGCAGGAAGGAGCTGAGGGCAGGGCCTGGCAGCCTCCAGAAGGTAATTATCCTAGCCTCGAGGTGCTGCAAAACCTTCCTGAGCTGGGGTATCTTGGAGGAGGGAGGGAAAGGATATTCTGGGCTTATCTTCCTTGTCCTGCATGAGACACTTGGGACACACAGGACAGGGGAGCCACACCTGTGCATCTCTTCTGTAAGGAGCTGTGGCGCTGGGTGCCCACGGGGCACAAGGCACCAGACTGTTTCCAGCCTCCCTGCTCTAGCAACAGGGAAGCCGAGGAAGGAAAAATGTAAATCCAATCGGGGAGACCGTATTTTTTTTTTCTTAAGCGAGAGAAAGAGAAGGAGAGCACAAGTGACATTTGGAGCCATAATACCTTAAAGTCAATATCATTACCTCTGATATTTACTGTCAGCTCCATGGCTCCGGTGAAGTGGGAAAGTTCATCCATCTCCCCTACGCCAAGTGCAGCGTCTCCCAGAGCTTCCCCTCCCTCCCCTTTGTGCAATTCCAGTTAATTGTTTGGCTGTGATATCACCCCCCACATCCAGCCAGCCTTCTGCAGGGTCAGGGGGAGTGTGGTCTCCTGGTGGGGGGGCTGGGCCCAGGGAGGAGGGGGCAGGGTCAGGGGGAATGTGGGCTCCTGCAGGGGTGGGGGGGGGCGCTGGGGTCAGGGAGGAGATGCAAGATGCCGAGGATGTGGGAGGGGAGCACTGGGCTTCTCAGAATGGGGTTCCAGCCCCCAGCCCTTAACACAGGGACACCACTGGTGACGCAGGTGTGGCAACGCTAGATACGTCCCAGGATATAGGTATCATTCATTTATTCAATCCATTAGGACAGACCTCAACCTTCCCCCGTCCCCGGTGAGGTTGGGTTTTTCCCCACGCAGTACAGATAAGCCCACCACGTGACCCCATCCCCCTATCCTCATGAGGCCTCGTCCTGGCTAGTTTCCCTCCTCTGGACCTTACGTCCTTGGACTCATGCTTGCAAAAATGTGTCTTTCAGTCCTCATGGCCTGCCTGGCCCTGGGGTCTTGATCCTTCCCCCAACAGTGAAATAGCGGGCCTGGCTCCCTGGGGAGGCGAGAGGAGGGCACTATCTCCCCCACTGGGCTCCTGGCCTCTCGTCCCTCTGCCCATCCTGACAACTGCCCTCTCTGACCGGCCCTCTTCCCAGGGGCCTGGTTTGATTTCAAATCCAATTTTCTGCCATAAAACTTCCTCTTTCTCTGTGTTGGCAGCCAGCCTCTGTCACTTTCAGCCAGAAAAGTCATTTTTTCAGCCTGACCCCAGGGTCTGGGGCCACCTTGGCATGGAGGGAGCAGACAGCTGGGCCTCCCCCACCCCATAGGCGCGCACCCTGGGCCTGGCCGTCTCCTGCATCCTTGTGGGGCGGCCACGTGTCTGGACAGGTGAGCCGCCCGTGCACACTTGCGTAGTCGGTGCCTTGTGCCAGGCAGGTGGGCGCGCACTGTCTGCGTGCGAGAATGAGCAGGTGCCCGTGGAAACGGGGTGAACACCCGGGCACCCCGTGTGGGTGGGTGGGCCGGTTCCTGCTCGGCACCCGCGTGCCTGCGCAAGCCCACAGGCGCTGCAAATCTCAGCGGCATCTGCTTTCCGGTGCGCGTGTGGCCAGCACTCGGAGCTTCCAGAATGCAGAGGAGAGACGGGGGTAGGCTGGGGCGAGGTTCCTTTAGAGAGGCTTCTGCAGGGAGATGCAGGCCTCCCGCCCCAGTCCCTTAGGCCCACTGAGCCTCTCCTCCGGTCCACGGCCCCTACCATGGGGCTCCCAGCACCGGAACGGAACTCTCTGCAGAGCACTGCAGGGCAAGAGGGGGCAGAGGGAGGCCGGGCAGTGTCCCAGAGTCCGAGGGAACCCAAACGCTTCTCCAGTCATTGGCCAAGAGCCATGCCTACCCCCAGAATCCCTCCTCACCCCAGTTTAGCATGGTTGCCGCATCTCCTGGAGGACTGGCCCTTTGGGCCTTCTGAAAAATTCACAAGGGCCTTTGGGGACTGTGTATGGGCGAGGGATGTAGGGCTGGCCTCATCTCCTGACAGCCTGAGGTGTGTTTACTTTGGGAGTTCTGAAGTCTCCAGGCAGCTCCCTGACCACTCCCCTTCCTCCCGGTGCTTGAGGGCCAGGCACTGTTGAAAGAACGTGCCCTTTAACACTCTGGAGCTGCCCCTTCCTCTCCGGTCTCACCACTGCCGCCCCAGTTCCACTGCTTATTGCCCCACACCTATGCCTGATTCTATCTCTACTGCTCAAAGACATGCTATGGCTCCCTAGTGCCGACAGATTAGCTCTAAATCCTCTGGTCTGGCATTCACAGTCCCCTGTGGTGTGTTGCCAATGACTCCCCCAGAATCACTGCCCTCCCTAACCCCTTTCACACCTTCCACTTCCCAGCCAGGCCCAGCCATGGACTTGCATTCTCTGGGGACTCAGGCGTCATAGCCTATGCTGAGAGACACTGCCCAGGGAATACACCAGGACACTGTGCCCCTGGCACGAGACCCCTGCCTGTCTCCTTTGTACCCTGGGGCGTTGCCCTGTGCTCACCGCAGGAAGCCTCAACTCCCCTCCTCACCTCCCCAGGGTGAGATTATGCAAAGCCTTTGCTCTCTCTTCCAGAGCCTCACCAGATCACCAGGTTGGCCTTAGTCAAATGTTCCCTCAAAGTAGAGGTGCCTGCCTGAAACCGGAGGGAGAAGGACGGAGAGAGCCAGCGAATGAGGCCCCCAGGTCCAAACTCCCAAAGCCTACAAGCTGAGGGCCCACTAAGGTTCTCGGCCCCCATCCAATAGGCACTGTCCTGGAAAGCTTCTCTGGGTATAGAGCCCTTTCGCTCCTCCCTCTGGGGGACCAACCACCCTGCTTTCCGAGCTCAAGGAGAAGCAGGAGAGGATGGCCGCCTTTCTCTGTGGGGCCATCTCCCCAGGGTTAGATTACTAATGGGTTCACTCTGCTGTTCTGAAGTAGGTCAGGGGGCTCCACACTGCCCACCGGCTCCATGCACCCTGGTCATGGACATTACTGGAACAATAACTCTAGGAAGTATATGGGAGGGCAGAAGTGGCCTGGGATCTCTCCACCCGCAGCAGGAACTGCAGGACCCAGATACACTTGCAAAGGAACTTTGAGCCATCTGGCCTCTCCTTGTCCCCACCATAAACCCCCATGAAATAAGGCCCTCTCTGAGATGTCCTGTTTCTCTCCGTACAGTAACTTAACCCCACTACAGTGACCATGCATCTCTTGCCAGCAATGAAAGTTAGCATGTTTTTTAGGGTTGACCTGAAATCTGACTTCTAGTACTTTCCTGGGTGTCCCTAATTTCATGCTTTGGAGCCACAGGAAACAAGCCTTTTCCTTGGGACTGCCTGTGAACGACCGTTTTCCCAGCAGGTCCTCCCTCAGTGCTGGTTCCTGAAGTCATATCATGTGTCAAGCACGGAGAGTGGCCTGTCCCTCCGCATGCCTCTGAACACAGCGTTTCCCAGGCTCTCACTGGTTCCCAGAACTGGGGCAACAGCCCAGAGCGGAGACGATCAGCACTTCCTCCTTCTCCATACTGCCTTTGTCTTAATGCAGCCTAAGGTGCAGTTAGGCTCTAGGGAAGCCGGTTGTACTGAAGGCTTCTACTGAGCGGTCGACCCTGCCTGCAGCCGCACCTTCCCTCTCTGGCCATCTGCAGCGAGAATTTCAGCCCCAAGGGGAAGGCCCCAACTTCCTCCCCACTGAACTTCGTCTTCATCTTCTAGGTTGGATCCTACTCATCACTTTCATCTGCTGAGACATTTTTGTGTTCTTAGTCTGTCATCTAAGGAATGATCTTTCCTCTCAGTTTTAAGCCATCTGAAAATTCAGTCTGAACGACAAATCTGCCGCCAGGTCATTGATGACAATGACCATTAGGGCAGGACCAAGGCCAGAGGCAGCTTCTTGATCCCGGAGACACCCCCGGTTGGTAACCCTCCTAATGGCCACTGTGCCTTCGGAGCCCATCTTCAACCAATTACAGACCTATTTGATTATTCTGTCATCCAGACTCTTCTTCCTTGGTTGTCCACAAGCCCTCATGAGAAAACTTGCTGAGGGTCACCCGAGTCAAAGGACCTGTCGGTGAGGAAATAAATTGTCTCGCCTGACTTCTTGGTAAACCCTGAGCTCTAAGCACTCACATGCCCTCTATTCTAGAATCTTGGTGAGGGCGGACATGTACTCCCCAGTTTCTTGAAACCACCTTTCTCTACGGTGGAAGTCAGACTTCTCTGTGCCTCTCTTGGCCTCATGGCCTCATTCCCATTTGCCACGATTCCTCAAAGATCTTTGACCAAGAATTCAGTCCACAAACATGCTAGAAATAGCAGTTAAAGATGAAAAATTTGTGGTACCAGTCTTGGAGCTGTTAAAGGTGCCACGGTTTGGGGGGTGTTCTGTGGTTCCTGGGGACCTGATTACTCACCAGAAGCCCTGGGACCCTAGCTTCTGAGGAGGGACAGGGACCTTCCTGGGGTGAGGCCTCTGTGGACATCTCATCCAGCACCCCATTTTCTCTAGGACTGTGGCCACAGCTCTCCTGTGGAAAGATCCACATGGGTCCTCACACTGAACATCTACAGGTTTCTCATGGCCTCCATGCAGAAAAGTCCCCTTGAGCAATGCAGGATCCTAGAGTGGGTTTCCTTGGTTCGTTGCTGGATTGAAAGGAAGGAAGAGAAGAGGCATCATCTCACTACCAGGACCTGGGGGCACACAAGGTGGGAGAGAGCAGTCAAGGCACTCTGCTGCCCCCAGTGAGTGTGACCAAAAGGCTGCTGGAGGAGAGAATAGAAGCAGAGACTGAGAGGGTTTGGGGCCGTCCTCCAGCCCTCCCAGACCCTAGGGGTAGCAATGAGGGTGACTGAGACATCCACCTGATTTCAGGGTCCTGAGGAAGAACAAGGTTCTGGGGCCAGAGAGGTCCCAGGACTGGCCTGGGGATGGACACAGTTCAGACACTCATAAGTGCACGTTTCTTTTCTTTTTCTTTTTCAGTGTGTCATTGGAGCTTGGTAAAACCAGGGCAGATAACAGAGCCTTGGCAAGAGTGGCATTGTCTCTGTGGGCAGGGCCTTCCTGAGCCAGTGACTGGTGTGGGCTGTGCTGGGGGGGGGGGGTGTGCCGGGAGACCCGTGAGGACTCCAGTTACCCGAAGGTTCCAAGCAAGGAGACTCGACCCACCCCAGCCACTGCTTCCGTCCCCTTTCCCCGCTTACTCTTTCAGGTGTGTTTACAGCCCCCGTCTCCTCTATGCTCACAAGAGTCGAGGAAGCTACGTCGGGAGAAGATGATTCCTATTTTACAAGTGGGGATGCCAAGGCCACCTAGAAGAGCAACAGCCGCGTGGGAGCCCACTCGGGAGGTGGCGGCAGAGCCGTGTGGGGGGTGACACCCCACTCACCCACCGACCACAGACGGCATCATCCCGGACCCCTCCCAAGACTCGGGGGGGCCACGTGGGGGGGTAAAACACGCGCAAGACAGAGCCTCTTGCTCTCCGAGGAGCTTCGTTGGAACGAGGAACACTGTAATAATAACAGTGGCACTCAGCGTGTCCCGCGACCAAAACAGGAAGAAACTGAGGTACAGAGTGGCTCAAGAGGGAGCCCAGGGTCCCCAAGAGCCCAGAGCTGGCTGTGTCCCAGCCCCTCCCCGCCCCGCGTGAAGACGGTGCTCAGTCTCGAGGGAAGTGGGCATCAGTGGGGGGAGCTGAGGTGCCAGAACGGGTGGGAACGGGCGAGCCAAAAGGAGCCCCACAGGGCGTCCCCGGGGCCATCTCACCAGGCACCTGCCCCGAGGGGGCAGGCGGGGGCGCCCTGGGTATGCAGGCCTCAGCCGGCGGCTGGTGGACAGGAGAGGCCCAGGTGGGCAACCGAAGGAGCCCCTCCCACCCCCGCAGCCTCAGGCCAGTGCCCGGGCTCACAGGCCGCTGGGTGATGTACAGCCGAGGGTTAGAGACCTGCGGTAATCGAACCATAACACTGGGGAGTGAGGCCCCACCATGCATCAGCTCTCTCCAAATGAAGAATTCGAGAAGATCACGCGGGAGGTGAGCAATGGACTGGGAGTGTGCACTTCACCCAAATCTACAGCAGGTTACATGCCAGAGAGACAGCTGTTCCCACCGCCGAGCCCAGGAGCTCCCAACCACAGCCGGGCCGGGGAGCTCCCCGTGGGCTCCCACCTCACATCCCCGAGGCCCGACGCCCAGCCCCACGGGGGCTCAAACACACTCATTTTCTTTGTTCTTCTTTCTTCTGTTATTACTATCGTTTTAAGTTCCCCAATGGCAAGATTTCATTTTATTTTCAAAAATTTTAAGTTGTAGGGAAATACACATAATCTACCATCTTAACCATTTTTGAAGGGTACAGGTCAGTGAACTGATTTTTCAAGGCAGGTGGTTGGGGTGGGAGCCCCCTGCCCAGCTGGGCACCTGGGCCGCAGGCCCGGCCCTCACCGTCCCACCCTCACACCTTGGCTATACTTTCATGGGTAGTTTCCGCCTCCTGAGGCTGGTGGCTGGACCCACCTTCCTTACTCTGCCGGAAGCCTCCTGATTCTTCCAGTCCACCTGGTCTCCACCTTCTTGGGCCACCCTGGAGCTCCCTGCCTGGAGTGGTGACTGCTGAGGTCTAACTGCTGACCATGGCATGTTAGTTTCCCCCGGGTCGTGCCCCCCTCCCTCCATGGGCTATACATGAGGTGGGTCTCTCTCCCACCCAGTGCTCCCAAAGTCTCCAGGGCTGGGCTTGTTCTGAATCAATCCTGACATTAAAGCCCTAGGAAGGCCACCATATCCCGTTTTGCCCGGTGTCCTCTCTTGCAGAGGGTAACCCCTCATGGGAGGGGGGCCCAGAGCAGAGAAGCGCTGTTCTTGCCCAGCCTTGACCTCACGCCTTCCCTCCGCTGCTCACCGGCTATGCAGTCCTGGCTCCTGCCTTGTCTTTCCAAGCTGGGGCCTCTCCTCTCCTCCTCTCCCGAGATGGGGGGAGCTATTGTCTGGTTGGACGCTGGTGGCACAGGGCCCAGCCCAGCAGGATGACAGGGCGCATGCGGGCGTGTCCGTGGTGCGTGGCTGTCCAGACTTAGGTGCGTGTTTTCAGGGTGCATGTGTGCACGAGTGACCGCCACTCATCCATGAACTGCAGCTGTCCTAGGCAGGGGGATGGGCCTGGCTGTGTCCAGGGCAGTGGTGGTGGGGGGACACAAGGTGTGTGTGTATGTGTGTCCTCCAAAACCTCCTTGCTGCAGAGTATAAATATTTATACAGACACCTGCCATAAATCTGCCCGCCTGGCAAGCAAATGAATTGCAAAGGTAACTTTGGGGGGTTTTACAAAAATGCTCAGTGATGGAGTGGAAGAAGGAAGGAAAGGATTACGGACAGGACAAAGCTGGGCAGGACAGCCCTCAGGGTCCTCTCCCAGGACAGGCAGCAGTGTGCCCTGAGTAGGGAGCAGGGACACACCCTGGGGATACCCACAGACTGAGCTGTGTCCTGGCATGGGATGGGGACACAGTCACCCAGACAGAGCCAGCGCTCCCTGCCCTCCAATAGCTTCCTCCCTCTGCCTGGTAAGTAGAGAGGAAACCGAGGCACAGAGAGGAAAATGGCTCTCCTAGACGGTGGGGCCAAGACGCGGACTCGAGTCTTTGGGAGGCTAGACCCAGCTCTGAAGAGCACCCGGTCATGCCATCCACCCACCGCCAGGCAGGGAACTGGAGGCTGGTGTGCGGGGATGGAGCTGGGGCCAGAGCCGAGGTCCCCTTCTCTTTCACCCCTGAACTTCTGCTTCTGATGACCCTCTCCATCTCCCAGACCCCATGCTCCGCCAGGAGGATCCTGCCCCGTCCCAGCCCCTCGGGCTCGGGCTGGAAGAGGGCTCTTTAACTGGGTCCACGAGAACTTTATTACCTGGCAGCTAGTTCCTTTGCTTTTCCTGTAACAAATTACCCTAACGATGTGACCCGGGACCAGATGTTAATTGCAATGGAAAGTAATCAATTTCCTTTACTGAGCCCAGACTTGGAGGCAGGTTGGTTGGGAGCGGAGACGGGGTTCTTAATGAGGAGGGCCCCTGAAACGGCCGGAGGGCTGTGGCAGCACACCCATGGCGGCCTTGCCTCCTCTTCCCACCTCACAGCTCTCACCCCTTCCCACAAGCACAGCCCTCTCCTGACCTGGCAGCCTCCCACTTCTCTAGATCCTCTCCCTTTTGGGGCCACCCATGTCTCAGGAGCTCTTGATGCTCCCTGACCCCTACGGAATCCACTCAGTCCTCCTTCCCTTGTAATCCGCCCCCACTCGCTTCCTGATCTGATGACCCTTCTCTCCCCAGCTGCGTGCCCATCACCACCCCCAGCCCAGCCTGTGCACCTCTGTAAACTCTGCATCCCTCCCTCCTCTTGCTGTGTCCTGCAATGCTGCCCTGCCCTAGGTGTGCTCCCTGCTTCTCTCATCCTCCTGGCCAGAGCTCAGCCTTTCTTGGGCTGTCACGGCTTCCGTGGGTACAGTGCCGGGTGCTGGGGAATTCCAGGAAGGCCTCAAAGAAAACTGGGCTGCAACAGGTCCCCTCTCCACTTCTCTTCTGCCAAGATGCATCATGCCCAGGGACTTGGGACTCTGAGCTGGAGAACAACAGTCTTGTCTGGCTTTGCCTTGTTTGAAATGTCCCCTGGGGCCCCTGCCAGCAGGTGGCAGTGCTGGTTGGATACCTCCCCGGACACAGGGGGTGGGCAGGCTCCGCTTTCCTCTGGCCTGGTAAGAAATGGGGTCATTTCTTGGACTTCAATTCAGGATGGTGGACCGGGAAATTTGAAAGCAGAGCGGACAGTCCTTCCCTACCTCTCGGGGGCCCTCCCCTGCAGTGCTTCAGCTGGGTGCCCAGTGGGGAGGCTCACGGGGAGGGGGAGCGTGGACAGTAGGCTACCCGAGGGACGGGATGACAGAGAGGTCCTGGTGGAGGACCTGGTGGAGGTTCCCTGGAGGAACAGGGCGGGGAGGGCAGGGGACAAGTGTCTGCTGCCCTGTGGGTGGGCATGGGCCCTCTGATGGCCCCTTGACCCACAAAAGACAAACCTCTGACCACCTGGATCCACCAGGAGCCACCACCCGCTGTAAGGCCCTGAGGTCCACACAGCCCAAAGGACTGGGTCAGTAGGCTCCAGCTCAGCTGCGCTGGGCACCGCCCGGGGAACTTCAGAAAAAAGAGAGGAAAACAGAAGCGGGGGAGAAAGGGGGATACTACCCATCCTCGGGGAACTCCACCCAGATCCGTATGTGGTACCCCGGCCCAGGAAATTTGTGCAGCTCCTGGGTGAGTCTAATGTGAGAGCACCAGAGGCAGGGTGGGGTCGGGCAGGGGCCAGCTGAGGGGTCATTTCCGAAGGCTCTAGAAATGCAGGGAGGCACCGAGAAACTCGCCAGGAAGGAAGATGCAGAAGACAAATGAATGTGCACAAAGGGTCTTATCACCCAATTCTTGGGGCTGGGCTGTCAGGAAAGACAGGTGCCTTCATGGGGGAGGGGGTATGAGTTACTCAAGTTCAATGGCCCTGGTGTGTCTGGGACTCAGGCTGCCTGGCTAGTAAGGGAGGCTCATCCCCCTCGCCGGGGCAGGGCTGGGGGACCAAAGAATGGGCGGAAAGGGACAATAGGTAGGATGCCCAGGAGATGGAGGCGAGGAGCAGGAAGATGAGGTGGGAGCTCAAAGAACAGGGCGACAAGGGGAGGGATCAGAGAGCAGTTGGGCACCCTGCAGAGCCAAGGGAGGGGTGGGGACAGCAGAGGTCCTGAGAGGGAGCAGGGCTCCTCCCCTGCACACCTGTGTGGAGGGACTGGATTTCCCAGAACCTTGCCCTGTACAGAGGACCACGGTCACTCCTCATTCCTGTCCTCAAAAAACTCAAAAGCCCAGCGCCATTCCCCCTACCCGCTTAGCCAGGCAGAGCCGGCTCTGGACTTGCCCCCATCCTGCCTGCTCTCCTGCCGGTACTGGAGCCCTCCTCTGAAATCCAGTCAATGGCTACAAGAGCAGAGAGGTGTGGAAGGGCCCCCATGGTTGGCCACCCCTTGCTTGGGTGGCAGGACACGGGGCCTGGCCTCCCAGGGGCTCTGGCGGCTGGGGCAGGAGAAGCAGGGAGCCCGGGAGGGAGACGGGTTCTGGCAGGCTGTAGGGGTGGCCAAGGACAAAGTCCCCGGACTTTACAATTTCCCTGTGAGTCTACAATTCTATTAAATAGGATAATGGATTTTAAAATGCCCCGAAAAGCAGAGAGTGCTGTAAGATGGGCGGCATTATTGTTATTAACAACCACATCCTTCTCGGAGCGTCGAGAGGAAATAAATCAGACAACGCTCGCTCACAACAAGCAAGTCCCTTGGAAGCATTCATTGCCACAAAATAAACACATTTATATTATAAACCCCAAATTAAAGGGAAATAGCACTTGGGGGTAAGCCATGCTTTTATTTTCTAGGGTCTTCTGAAAACCCACACATGTTGGGGAAGTCAGTCTTTGAGGAGTGGATGATGGGCAACCGGGGTAGGGCAAGATCCTGCCTGACCGGGAAGGAACTTCTGGGGATGCACTGCTCTCCCTGCCCCATGTCAACATGGGGCCACCATGGTAGGGTGGTCCAGGGAGGCCAGGACACCCTGGGCAACCAGCACCTCTGAGCTCCTAATTGCGGGGTATGGACTCATCTTTTGTTCTCAAGGCTGACCTAGCTCCTTCTCCAGAAAGCCACTCCCCTTGTTCCCACCGTAACTAACCTCCCTCCCTCCCTTCTCAAGGTCCTCGGTCTTCCTTGCATTGGACCGTGCCACGTGGCTGTCCGTCAGCGGGTAGCCGGTCCTGCCCACCTGCCGGGCTTTCCCAGCTGTAGCTACCGAGGAAGAGCATGGCGGTAAAGGCCTGGTGACCACCCTAGAAGGGATGCTACATATTATTTTTTTCTCTCATACCTCATTAAACTTAGCTTTCAATTGCGTGTTAATGACGCCGGCTGCCTTTCCACAAAAGGCTGGAGTTTATTGCAGTGTCTTTAAATTTAATCACCTCCGTAATGGCCGGCTCTGGCATCACAAATAAGAGGCCATGACGGAAAAAAAAAAAGACAGTCCTTTGCTCCTGAAGAAGCCAAGAAGACCTGGGGCCCTCTTGAGGCCAGAAAAAGTCCTTCTGTGTCTCCTGACCCTAGAGAAATCACAGGAAATGGTGAGAACTGTCTCCTGGCGCTTCCAACTGGACTCCCTCTGCTTCTTTATTTACAACTGCAACCAGGGATAGAGGTCAGACTCAGGGAGGGACTTCCTGCCTGTTCTGGGACCTGAACAAAGCTGGAAAGGGTTCACCTGGTTGACACCATGGCCCGGTGCCAGCCCTGCCCTGCCCTCCTTCTCTCTACTTGGGGGGGCGTGGTGCAGGCTGTCAGGCAGGGGTAGTGGACTCCGTGTCTGGCTCAAGGAGGCCGGCTGGGAGCCTGAGCTGCTTCCTGGCCCTGGGGTCCTTCACCCATAGACCCACTCCCCACTTCCCAGTCAAAGATGGATGAATCCCGGGGGTCTGTGGAGCCAGGACCGGGCTTCAGCCCTGGTTTGCCACTGAGCCCCAGCCAGCCTGTGAATGAGGTCGTTCCTTGCAGCTGGGGGCTGTTGTCTAGTCCTGTATTTGATTCAAGCCCAAGGGTGTGTCACTGGGAACAGGCAGGCCCTCTCCAAATTGCTGGGACTTTGAGATGCAGAGAGAAGCTCCCCTGCCCTTATCTCCCTCTTGGACCAGCTGCTGTCCCTTCTGCATCCTGCCGAACACTGCTCCCCCACTCCCCACTTTATCTGCCACGATCCCCTGGGCCCAGGTGGTACTGAGACCTCTTCTCTTGGGCCTCAGTTTGACAGTCTGTGTGCCACCTCCCTTTCCCCATTTTCCCAAGCTGATCCCCACAGCGTCCTTGCCAGGCCCCACAGTCTTGTTCTCCTCTCCACCCTGGCCTCTGCTGTTCCTGACACTCTCCTACCAGAATTCATTCCATCCATCCATCCATCCATCCATCCATCCATCCATCCATCCAGGACCCATCCTTATACCCGTCCACCTGCCTAGCATCTATGCATGTATGTATCCATCCATTCATCCATCCAGCCACCACTCCTCCATCCACTCATCCATTCATTCATCCACTCACCCTCCAACCATTCCTTTGTCCACTATCCATATATCTAACAGCATTGAGAGCCTACTTGATGCCAGGTCCTGCACTGATGCTGGGCTAAGGACTGGTCCTGGTCTTCAAGGAGTCACATGGAGTAAAGAATGCAGATAAGATAATCTCCCCACCGATTGTGATATAATCAGGGAAGGCTTCCTGGAGGGGAGTGCTAAAGGACAATGGCATGGCATGAAGTCTTTATTTTCCATCTAGGTTCAGCTTACGCCTTCTGGCTCTGGGCTCCACGCTAGAAGAATGCTCAAGACTGTATCACACCATATGGAGACTCCAGAAGACAGGGGCACCTTAGGGTAGGGACCGAGCACCCCGTCGCACAAGCACCCCTTTTGAAAGGGAGGCGGGGAGTGTTTTGTTTCTGCCATTTGAGTGGAGTTGCTCCAACGGCGTTGTGGTGCCCTGTATCCCTCCTCCTCCTTCCTGCTGCCTGGACCGGGCTTGGATGCCAGAGCTTTAAAACTCAGCTCCAAGGATCTCTGATGGCTGATTTGCTGACAGGGGAGACCCTTGGGCCCCCAGCTGCCCTGGGGTAGAAGGCTCAGATACCTGTTGGCCCCCAGCCTTCCTTTCTGCTTGGCCCACGAGTTTGGCATCACAGCAAGACGTGGGGAGGGGGGGGCGTCTCAGACTAAGCTTTTTATCGCTCATCAACACTGACTGAATATTTACTGTGGGCCCAGGGGACAGGGAGATGAGAGGGGAGGAAATTCAGAGCTTGTAAAGAAGGCCTCCGCCTGTTTTAAGCTCTGGGAGCAGGAGCCTCAGGCTTGGGAGTGATCCAGAGGCGATCACTAGCACTTGAAGGACCACTCTTTACATTAAATCTTGAGGTCCTCCTGATAAGAAAGTTAAAACAAAAATAAAAATAGCAAATATTTACTTAGAGCTTATTATATGCTGACATTATTTTAGTTGCTTGGTCTGTTAACAGAGAATATCCTCACAAAGACACGACGGGGCTATTACTATTCCATTTTATAGATGGGAAAGCTGAGGCACGGAGAGGCTGGACAGCCTTCCCAGGCGCACAGAACTGGTTTCCGCAGTAAAGCCGGAGCAGCCTGCCTCTTGAGCACTTAACCACTCTCCTTCTCCATTGCTCTTGGCAGCAGCCCCTTGCAGAAAGTGGAAAGCACAGATCCAGGGAGTGATCAGCATCTCTCCCATCCCCCAGCATGCACACAGCTGGTCCATGACCCAGCCAGGGTCCCTCCCATGCACGGCAACTGCAGACTCAGGGCTTCTCCCTCTCCCTCTCGCACCCCAGGCACTGAGGGAGAAGGGGGCACTTGCCTCCCTGCTGCTTCTAGAGGTTCTCTTTCTTCTTTCCAACCAGGCAGAGGTCGGGGAACACACACACATGCACACACACAGAGGTGCATGGGCGCATACACACCTGTGCACACACGCACACGTGTAATGTCTTTTCCATCAACGATGCAGCTAGTAAACAAGCTTTCTCACTCCTCAGAGCACAAGAGAACCAGCAAGCAGGTCATAAAGGCCCCTAAGGTTTATTAATCCCTTCATTGATTTGACAAATGTAAAATATTTATGGTCCATGCATTAAAACGCTTGTGCGCTTTGCTCATAGAAAACCCACTTGAGGAATAGTTTACAAACAACGTCGACAAGCTACTCCTCCACTCCCCTCTGCAGAAACATGAGCACCATGATCTGGTCACTACTTTTTACCATGCCTGGACCAGAGTCTGGCCCACGCCTGCTTCTGGACAGCTGGGTGAAGCTGAGGGATTCTGGTTTCTGTTCCCAGAGCTGATGGGCCACAGATTTCATCACAAGAGGTCGCGCAGAGCCACCAGCACTGGGACAGGCGGGAACCAGGGGAACCCGGTAGTGGGCTATCAGTGTTCCTGCCCACCCCTCCCCCGGGCATTCTTGGCAACACCACCCACCGCCCTGCCGCAGACAAACCCCGGCTGGGAGGGAAACTTCCTGTGATGTTTTACACTGAATAAGAAAACAGGGCACTTAGAATACATTTTAGAAAGATGTTGCCTCCAAGTCGTTAGAATGACAGTGTAAAAGTTTTGATGCTTGAAGGAGGCAATCCTCAGCCAGCTGAAAACTCTATTATACATAATCCTTAATTTCCAGATGGTTCATGTATAATACAGAAGTCTGTAATATACAGCCCCAGGATTTTTTCCTCCCATGCCAAATGCCATGTGGCATCTGTAAAGCCCTCCTTTCTTTTCAAAGCACGTCCGCATTCGTTATCCTGTTTGATTCCTGTGATAATCCTGAGAGTCTCGAGTCAGGTAATAACCCTATGATTTTACGGAAAAGGGAGCACAGGCACCAAGAGGTGCTAGGTCTTGTGTGAGTTAGGGTGGAGACCTGCACAGAGCCAGGCTCCTGACTCTGGTCCAGGTTCTAGCTCTTTCCAGATGCCCTCTCCTTGCTGGCCAGGAAGGCAGGGACCTTCAGAATCTCTGGGAAGAATAAAGTCTCCTTCAGCCCACCACTCCTGTCCTGTCTGGAGGCCCAGAGGGTCCCTCCTCCCTTGGTAGCCCTTCCAGACAGCGGGACCACCCCGCTCCCTGCTGCTCTGCACAGCCCTCCCACGGCTCCGAGCTTGTCATGCCTCTTCCATGGCTAATTGTGAAACTGGGCAGAGGAGCTCAGTGCCAGGCACAGGGCTGGGCTGGGCAGGATGCGACAGAGAGAGAGAGAGAGATTGATTGATGGGAGAAAGTCGTGCTGGTTGCGTGATGGGAGCGGGACAAGTCTGGTTTCCTTAGTCTTGTTATCTCGCTTATGGGGGTGGGGGAAGGGAGGCTCTCTGTCCTTCCTGAGCTGCTAAATGCTGTCACAAAAACATTTATTAATATGCAAATTCTAAGTGGCAATCTGGACCCAGTCGGGTTGTGCTAATTTGCACATTAATATCTGTCTTCAGCCCGGCCTCAGCTCTGGAGAGGGAGGAGGTGGGGCTGGGAATGGGGACCAGGGAGGGAGGGTGCAGGTGGGGCAGGGTAGCCCCCCCCTGCAGGGCTCGTGGCCAGTCCTGACAAAAGCAACAAAGGAGGGTGAGCAGGGCTGGGAACCAGCCTGCAAGGGAGGAACCAGCAAGTGCTGGGCAGGTTCAGGCCCCAGGCGCTGGCCTCTGGCCCCTACTGGTGCCCGGAAGGCCGGGGGCCATGATGGAAGTCATGCAAGAAAAGAGATGTGGCAGAAGCCTTAGCCCAGACAGGCGGTGGGTGCTGAGAACAGAAGGAAGGTGGCAGGAGAAATAAGCCCGAATGTCATCGGCCACTTTGCCTATACAGAGTGACTGCTGTGCCCTCCCCCATGGTAATGGAACTTTTGGGATAAAGGAATGTCTAAGGACCTCCTTCAGATTGACTTGCCCCTTCCTGGCACCTGGCCCATTCTCCACAGCCATTGAGGGAGTCTCTCTCTGCCTGTCACAGAACCACCCACCTCCTCAAGTGGTCTCCTGTCCCCCATTCCTGTCACCACAGATCCATATGTCTCAGAGCAGCTGGGTCAGCCCCCCCCCCCCCCCCCCCGTTGCAAACCTCCTCCCTCTTTGTCCCCTTACATTTACATTTGTCAGACCTTTTGTGAAGAAGATGGGATCACCTCTAATGGGTCACCCATGGTACTAATGGCAGTGATGAGACACCAAGAGAGAGTGGTTGCTGAGTGAGTAGCCTCCCCTAACTTAGCTCAGTTAATCAGAAAGGCCAGCAGCCATTGGAGCCAATGTGTCCCCTCTCCTTCAACCCACCAACCCCCAACACCCTTCTGCTGCTTGGCTATGTTCTAACTTGATTCATTCTTCAAACCCTGCCCTATGCATTGAGAACCTCTGAGTCCTTCTCATCCTGTCCAGAATGCTCCTCTGTGGCACTCACTAGCAGTTTTCTTGTTCGTTTGTTTTGTTTTTTGAGACAGCATGAGTGGTCCTTAAGAGGGGGAGGGGTGGGGGCAGAGGGAGGGAGAAAGAGAATTTTGAGCAGACTCTGCCCTCAGCTCAGAGCCCAGTGGGGGCTCCATCTCATGACCCTGAGATCAAGACCTGAGCTGAAATCAAGAGTCACTTGCTCAGTTTTGAATGTTTCTCAGATTGTTCCATGTGTGAATCTTGTTTCTCTGGGTGCATGGGTAGCTCCGTCTTTCACAGCATCCTCAGGGATGAGATAATGTAGCCTGTGTTCAACACATACTTAGCAATTTTCCAAAGTACATTCATCAGTTAACACCTTTTACCTTCATGCAAGCCTGTGAAATGGGCAGGCTGTTATTTTCAGATACTAAACTCATACTGCTCAAGTGTGACTTTTGTTATTTCGAAAGTTTAGAATTTTGGATTCACTTAATCGAAATAAACTAAACTTGCAATTCTGAAGATGGCCACCAGGTGGTGATATGGACCTTGGTATGTCCCTTTGGCTTGGGACATCTTTTCCAAAGGCAGGAATTAATGCATTTATCTTTCTTACTTTCCTATTATTTTAATTTACCTGCTCTTATGTTCCCAGCATATCCTGGAACACTCCCCCCACCACCACCACCGCAAAGAGTGTCTGCTCTGGTTGAACTGACAGATGTACAAAGAGGATGACAGTATCATGTGATACGTGTTGAAATAAGCCAAGTGTTCTGGAAGGTTAAGAGAAAGGAGTAATTAGCTTAAAGAAGGGGAAGCCTTTACAGAAGAGGTAACATCAGAATGAGGCGAGTAAGGAGAACACAAGAGTTTGCCAGGAATTTGTTCACAGGAAGGGAGATGCACAGACTCAAGTCAGAATGTGCCAGGGAAGAGAGCTGAAGCCAGAGAGGGACAAGAAGGGATACGGCTGATCAAAGTTCCCAGAAGAAGAGCAGGAGCCTGGGTAATTCAGCAGCGTCTGGGCCAGACCCTAAGGAGGCTGGAACACTTTCCCTCCACCTGCAGGAAGTGTGGAGCACGTCAAGAAGCGGCGGAGTGTTTTATGTCTAGAGGAGCAGTTCTTGGGAGCATGGGTGAAGGCGAGCTTGTGGGTGGCAGGGAGCTGGGTGAGAGCATAGCAGGGTCCTGGGGAGAGATGGAGGAAGGTGACAGGTGACGAAGGCAAGCCTGGACAAGGCAGGAAGGACCGGCGGGCCAGAGAAGGGATGACGGGTAGGGTGAATGGGCACCCATGACACTGAGCTGGTCTGGTTTGGAGACAGTACAGATGACAATACCATTCACTAAGTGAGAACACACGCTTTCCCACTAATTAGCCTTAGAAAAAGTTAGAACTTTTGATGGAATTAAATTAACTTGAACATGGCGCCATTAAACAGGAGATTGCAAAGTTTTCTAAAACAAGTCTATAAAGAAAAAAGCACCTAGGTACAATTCAGTCTCTCTCTCAATAATCTTTACTGTTATGGTCTTAAATAGTTTCTCTTTTCCAAAATAGTTTCCCCTCCGGGGTTTCAAACAAGAAACCCTTGACTGCCCGCTCACCTCCTCCCTTTGCTCTCACACCTCAGGGTGTGCAGTGTTGGGTGGTGTGAATTCCCTTCGCATTAACAATGTTCTATGGCCTCCTATAGGACAAGCCTGCGTTTTCTCCTGTTGACCTGAAGAAGAAAACCACCAGCAGAAAGAAGAAAAGAAGAAGAAGAAGAAGAAGAAGAAGAAGAAGAAGAAGAAGAAGAAGAAGAAGAAGAAGAAGAAGAAGAAGAAGGAGAAGGAGAAAAAGAAGAAAAATGGGGGCGCCTGGGTGGCTCAGTGGGTTAAAACCTCTGCCTTCAGCTCAGGTCATGATCCCAGGGTCCTAGAATGGAGCCCCGCATCGGGCTCTGTGCTTGGCAGGGAGCCTGCCCCCCCCCCCCGCCCCGCCTGCCTCTCTGCTTACTTGTGATCTCTGTCTGTCAAACAACTAAATAAAATCTTAAAAAAAAAAAAAGAAGAAGAAGAAAAATGTGCTTCTCATCGAGTCCCAGGACTTTCTTGGCTCTAAGTGGTAGCATTCGAGAAAGGCGGTGTGCAGGGCTGCACTTGCTGCCTCCGGGGCTCCAACCTCCGCTGGAGTCAATTGGGAGGTGTAAGTATTGCTCTGACCTGCACCCAAAGCACAGAGGGTTCCAGAAGGTGGATCTAGGCCAGCGGAGCTCCCACAGCAAAACCGATCCCATACCCTGGACCAGGCCCTGTTCCCCCACCAATAGCAGGCAGGCGCCCTCAGAACCTGCCTCCGGGGCCCTGGCCAACCTCTGCCTCTATGGTCTGAGCCCTGGGGACCTGGATCCACAACCAGCCAATTGCTTCCTTAAGCTCCAAGTCCCCTCTTGTCACCTGGAGGCTCACGTTCAATCCTGCCATCCAGAATCCTGGAGCCCCCTAACGCCGCGTCTAAGGCTGAGCCAGTCTCCACCCACCTGGGACTAGATTCAGTCACTCCTTCCGAATCATGGTGGACAAACCCAGAGACTTGCTAGGAACCAGAGGACGCTGGTCTGGGGCCTTTTCTGGCCTCAGCAGGCGGCTGGGTGCCAGGCTCACTGAAGCTCTGGGTTCCTCTTGTACCACTTTTGCAACGTCCTGAACATTCTGCTTTCTGTCCCAACCCTTTGCTCCTTCCAGCTCTAATCTCAGTAGGCCCACACCCCAACCCCCTGAGCCTAGGCCTGACAGGCAGGGGCACTATAACTCCCAGGCAAGAGGAGCCAGGGCTGGGTGTCAGCCACTGTCCCCCTGGTACCCACGCAGACCCTCCTCCCTTCTCATCAGCTGATGCTTTACATCAGTTATCCCCTGCACCCTCCTTGTCCCCATTTTAATGCAACAGCCCCCTGGTGTGGGGACAGCAGGGCTGGTTAGAGAAGTCCTTTCCTTTGGGGCAGATGTTATGAAGGTGGGAATGAGGGGGTCAATACCAACCTTGGCACATTTGTCAGACTAGATCCTAAAGGGGTACAAAGAGATGGGGTGGGGAATATTGTCCCCCTCCCTGACAGACCCCCTACTGCCTGCCCCACCCCAAAGCTGCTCTGGCTCTTCCTTTTCCTCTTCTGTTCTCCCCTCCTCCTTCCCCCCTCCGCCACCCTCCCCTTCTTCTCTGTCTTCCTTCTCCCCACCCAGGCTTCCCCACCGCCCCCACCATTCCCCTCAACCCCCCCCCCCCCCAAGGTTTGAGCCTGCAGGGTCCCTCTCCAATTTCCCGTTGCATGGGCCACTCTCCCCAGTTATTACTGGGCTCAAGAGAGCAACAGTAATTCCTTCGGGTAATGGGACATGCACCAAGCAGTCACTACCATGGTCAGAGGGAAGAAGAGCCAATCCTCCCTATATGAGGGTGGGGGACCATTCCACGGCCTCCACGGGACACCTGAGGGCCCCTTCCATCTGGTTACCCTTCTTTTCTATCCCCTCTGGCCACCCCCCCACCTCTGCTTCTGCCTGGACACCTCAACGCCCTCCATCCTGACACCTCTCCTCCAGGGCACCCTCCTCAGTGTGGACCACGCTTCATTCTGCCAGTGGACAGCTTCCTAGGTGCGGGCTGGGCACCTTCCTGAAGCGCCTGCTGGGGAGGGAGTGTGGGGGTGTGGGGGTGTGTGGGGTGGATGGGGAGCGGGGGGGGGCAGAATCCGCACGTTCGGAACTGGCTTGGAAATACTGTGCTAGTGAAACAGCGTAGAGGCTAGCACTGCAAAGTTCCTGATGGAAAGTTTAAGGTGAGAAGCATGGAGGGGGTGACCAGCAAGACTGAGCGTTGGGGACACACCGGAACCACGGGGCTGGAGGAGCCGCGGGGCTCCAGCCAGATGCAGCGCTCAGGCTGAGGCTGTCTTGCTCAGGTGGGACGGCTGCGCTGGGGGGGCTGGCTTCAATCTCCCCCAGTCGGCCCAGCCCTTCCCCCAGACCCGAAAGGAACCCACAGCCACAAGGTGACAAGTCTGTCTGCTGAGCACGGCGGGCCACAGGAACTCACAGCTCCTAAAATTTATGGCGAGACTTTATGACAATGGAAATATTTTTTTAATTGAGGTTTGCACCACCATTACACTGCTAATTTAATTACTCCCTGTATTTCATCCGTCACCATCTGATCCTCAGGAAGCAAATAGCTTGTCTTCTTGACAAGAAAGCACCAAATTGATTAAAAGTGTTTGTGGGAGAGGGGCTGGGCTGTGATCGGTCCACGCCGGCTGGACCTCTGGGTGCCCAGGGAGGAGGGACGCAGAGGGCAGCGGTGTCCCCTCTTGCTCAGACACACACCGTACCGAGTGCCATCACCTCCCAGACACCCAGGAGCCTGCACCCTGTGGCCATGCCGTCCCACTCAAGCATCACTCGCACCTCCATATCCACACTCACTTACACATGTGCACGCTGTCACATACACACACACTCAGAAACATGTGCAGAGAGGGCCTCAAGCATGCCGGCAAATCACCGTGTTCCATCCACACCTAGGACGTGAGGTTCCCACAATGAATCCACACTGGTCTCCCACACCAAGCCACACCGCACAGAGTCACACGTGGCTGGGTCACAGAGGACGCAGTCAGGACACCAGTCGGGTCCCTCACTTTCACTCATGTCTACTGTTCCTTCGGGTGGGCCCATGGCCGGTGTTGGGGACGAGCGTGCCCTCCTCTGCACAGTGCCCCGTCCCACCCAGGACAGGGGATGCAGCCGCTGCTCCCCAGCCAGGCCCCTCCTCAGCTGCCAGGCCGGGGGCAGCCTCCGCCCATCCCCTCACGTGGGTGGCATCGTGTGTCTGTGCCGGGCACCCCGTGGAAACCGTGGTGTGGCTCCACGGAGGTGCCCGAAGCAGTGTGGCCGCCTTAGTTTTCCCCCCGACTCTCTCCATCATTCCCTGACACCCCTATTGGCTCCTGGCGTCTGGGATGGGAGCTGGGAAACATCTGTGGCACCCCCCACCTAGCATCCGCCCCCCCCACTCCTCCTGAGCCTGTCGCTCAAGCCCGCTCTTGGCCATACCGGGTTTGGCTTGATTTTCTAAGGGTCCTGTGCAGCTGGGTCTAATCACTCCACCTACAAGGCGACTCTTTAAAGGGTCACCGCTGGGTGTTCTCTCTTCCTCTGTGCTGGACACACAGGACCTGGCTAAGTGAAGGCTGGCTGGCCTGACCAGGACAGTCCCACTGCCCTGGGAGCAAGGGCCTGGTGGGCTGGGTGGATGGGCCTGGGACAGTGGCTGGTGGGCCCGGTTGGCTGGGGATGGGGGATGGGGCAGGAGTGCCCAGGGAGGGAAGGAAGGCAGAGTAGGAACAGGAGCCACAAGAGGGAGGGAGCTGGGTGTGGGCTCCCGGGAGCAGCTAGATGGAGGTGGGGGCTGGCGGAGGGGTGGGTGCCAGGGGTGGGTGCCACGGGCAGGCGTACTGCCATCAGTCATCCTGAAAGCTCCAGGTGCCTGGTGCGCTCCTCCCGGCAGACCCCTGACCCAGCCTGATCAATCCTAATGGAATGGAGCAGAGGGGCAGTCGCCGGAGGGAGCAGGCCACCCGTCCTCCCTGACGCCCGTCCTTGTAACTTTGTCAGCTGTCATAGCAGCCAGAATGCAGAGGCTGCCCGCCTCCGTCATGTCTGGTCTTGCCTGGCCATCTAGCTGCCACCAGACAGGGACACGGGGAGGAGAGGACAGGGGACAGACGACCAGGGGAGGAGACCCCAAATCCTAGGCTGTAGGTGGCCAGAAACAAAAGTGTAAGGAGCAGGCAGGAAGAAGCTTCTGGGGAAAAGACTCCTATACGTTGATTCCCGTTTGTTTCCTGAGAGGGGCAAGGGGTGGCGGGACCCCAAACCTTCTCTTAACCATCCTCCAGCAAGTGTGCCCCTGTTCAAGCTGCAGCACCCTGGCCTCGGGGCCCAAATTCAGCCTGCAGGCCCTCCCCCAGCACAACAGCTCTCTCCTCTCCGAAGCACCCCCCCACACCCCAGCAGCAGCTGCCTGTCCTGCTTGCTTGGAACTCAGGGGCCTTCCTGACTCCACGTGGTGCCTGACCAGGTCCCCTGTGCCAGAGTGGTCCCGTCTTCCAGGCTGGAGGCTGTGTCACTGCTGTGATCTGCTCCCGTGTCTGTGTCCCCGACCACATCATGGCTTCCTCTGTTGTTCTGATGCCCTCCCTCCTCGCCCAGTGACCAGATCCCCAAGGATGCTCAGTCAGCACTGGAGCGAGTCCCCTCCTGCACAGGGCCAGCACCCAGTCAGGGCCAGAGAGGGACTGTTTGCTGGGCATCAGATGAGGTGCCGAGGGCGGGGCACCCAGGGCATGGGACTCGGGGAGGGGAGGGAAGGAAGAAGAGGGTAGGAAGGGGACTAGGGTTCGGGGCGGGCGTGCTGAGCGCAGACAGGAGGCGGGCAGTTGAAGGGGGTATTTTCCCCTGCATCGTTCCACCTGCTGGAATGCACCCCAAGAGCTCCGATCCAGGGCCCCGTCGGTCCCAGGGTGGCTTTTAGTGCATGGAGCTGAGAGTGGGGAGGGGTAAAGGGGGTTGCCTGCACCTGGGTCACAGGAACTGAATTCAGGGGCACCTGGGGGGCCGTGAGCCCCTGCTCCCCTTCAACCAGGAGTACTTCTGTGAAGGTGATTCAGCCTCACGTGCTCACAACTGCTCGTCAGGGGGGTCAGGGGCCGGGGTGGAGGAGGAGCAGGAGAAAAATATGTTTTCCCTGAAGAATAGGCTGGAAGCTGCGGCCCCGTGGCACCTCCATCACCAAGGACAGGACCTTGCTAAGCATTGCCTGCACGGCCCCCCTGGGGGGACCCCCGTGGAGGTATCTCACCATGCCGCTCTCAGTTGGCCTTGTTTTATCTGCTGGGTTTGTACTTGGCCATGTGTTTGGCACAAGGGACAACCCCTGCCACGCCAGGGAAATGCTCCTGGAGTGTTTGTGTGTGCACAGCCCCCACACTGAAGCCTCCTTGCTCTGTGCTCGTCATATGGAATCTGACTGCCGAGATCCCTCTGAGCTGTGAGCACCGAGGCGGGAGGCCGCCCCGGGCGGGAGTCTGCCTTTCTTTAAAACCAACAGGCTGGTTCCCCGAGCTTCGAGCTTCGGCACCTCCTCTGTGCTCACGGGCAGGTGATGTGTTGCCCAGTGCGGCCCCGCAGCCTTCCCTCCTGAGCCAGGAATTCCTGGTCCCCAAAGTGCTGGTCATGAGTGCCCCAAAACCCATTCTGTGAGTCACCAAGTCAGACACAGTGTGTCTGATACGGTGATGGGCACGCGTGTGCACGCGCGCGGGATCTGCTGTCCGAGAGCCACCTCTCTCTAAAGGCATACCTGAGAACATTTCCTGAAGAAGGTGAATTTGAAAGGGCAGGTTCTGAGAGGTGGGGGTGAGGGAGCCCCCAGGAGAGAAGCGGCACGTTTGGCAGGTTCTCAGACCAGCGACACCTCAGAGGGTCTCCAGGAAGCCGAGGCCTTGAGAGGCCACTCCGCCTCTAGCAGCCCTTTCCCTTTCCGCCCCATCCCTGCTTCATTCTTCGTGGTGGTGTTTGGAGGGGAGGGCTTAGGAGAGGTCAGGAGAGAGGGCCCCTCATGGTGGGATCAGTGTCCCGATAGGAAGACACCCCAGAGTTTGCTCCTCATTCTCCCCACCATGTTAGAACACAGGAAGAAGGGGTTCATCTGGAACCTAGGAAGAGAGCCCTTCCCAGGGAACCAGCCGTGCCGGCATCTTGATCTGGGACTTCTGGTCTCCAGAACTGTGAGAAATAAATTTCTGTTGTTGGAGCCGCTCAGTCCGGGGTATTCTGTCATGGCCCAGAGCAGAGGCCTGAGGAGAGGCTCAGTTCCTCTCAGTAAGAGCCTGGTCGCTTCCCACTACCTCCTGGTCAAGGGCTGACCAGCTTAACCCAGCACCTGGCAGGGAAAGCCTGCCCCAGACCACAGACCTCCCTGATGGGCAGACCTGGGACTTGCTCAAAGCCACTTCGAACCTTGGAATCTGAGAGGGTAGAAAGGCTACACAAAGGGAACATTCTTTGCTTCCCAGGGATTATGGTTTGCCACGAATTCACCAAAGATCCCTTTGGAGAGGCAGCTCTCTCCTCTTGCCTTTCATGGGAATCTGACACAAAAATGGTCTTTGGGGCCCCAGCTTTCCCCATCAGGAGGGGCTGCCCAGAGGGATGGAGAGTGTGGCCGGGATCTCTAGGAATCTGCCCTCTGGACACTCAGGCCCAGGCCAGTGTGGGCATGACTGGACTGGAGCCGCCAGGTGTCTTGGGGAACCACATTCACCGGGGTGGGTGGGGGCCTTTGCCAGCAGCCTGAAGCCCCACATCCCTGAAGAAGCTCATAAGAGGGGCCTACCCTGCAAGGGCACTGTGGGGATGGGGTGGGAGGGGTGTGTGTGTGTGTGTATGTCCATTGCCAGGGGTTGGTTTTAGAGTTGGACCTTGGTGTCCCGATCCGGAAGCCTGAGTCTGTCTTGGTGATGGGGTGCCCTTCTAGCAGATTCCTTCACCTCCTCACCAACACCCTCTACCCTTAACCTTGGCCATCCCTGGAGGGGAGGAGAGGATTGGGGAGCCACAAACGCTAAGAGCAAATGAAATTAAATAAGTGATATTTTTGCTGCCTTTTTCCCTTTAATTTTAAACAACACTAACAATTCCAACTGCAAAGGCTAAGGGAAGAGAGAAAAAAAACGGCAAAAACACCCCACCTCCTCCAAGCTTGGTGCCAGCGGCCAGCTCTGGGATTTGCATGACAAAAGCACTCGACAAACAACAACAAATTGCCAGCTTGTCGGGGGCCGCGGGGCGCCAGCGACAACTGGCGCGCTCCTCCGGGCGGGCGGCGGCGGCGACGGGCTCCCGGACCCGCAGGAGGGGCCGGCCGCAGATGCTGGGGGCTGGGCAGTGGGGACACCGCGGGGGAGCGGGGAGGGGGGTGAGGGGCTGCCTCGGTACCAACGGAGCGGGGACCCTGGCGGGAGAGCTCAGGAAGTCAGGACTGGGCGTGCAGGGCGGGTCGAGGGCATGAGCTGAGTGGCAAGCTAGAGGGGGGATGGGGGTGGGAGCACGGATGGGGGACAGACTTGGACGGCCACCCCCATCACCACCCCAGTCCCATGCCACCACCTGCCACTAGACCTGGCCTTTGCCCTCAGGGAACAACACTGGGAGGGAGTTGAGGGGGTGGGGGACACCACAGGCATCCACCCAGGCTTGCAGGATGCCCCCCCACCAACCATTTCGCGATACACCGGACCTCAGGCTGCTCGTTGTTCAGCGTCCCTGCCTGGTGGGCAGCTGGGGTCCCTTCCTGACCATGCTCCTGCCAGAAGCCTGGGCTGGGAGGGGAGAGCAAGCGGCCCCTCCTTGCCTTGATCTGGCTCCCCGCAATGTGAGGCCCAGGCAGATGGCTGGCCAGAGCTAAATTGATTCATAATGACTTGTGTCTCTCCCCTGCCCAGCAACGAGTAACTTTTCATTAGAGACACAGATGTCTTAATAATGCTATGCCGGGGTCCTCCTGCAGCAGCCCCAGCATCTGAAGAAGGAGGGTGCAGAGGGGCCAAGGCAGGGAGGACAGACGAGTCCCCCAGGGGATGCCAGTCCAGAAGGGTTTGCTATCTCCAGGCCCCAAGTGTCTGCGGCCCATTTCCCAACAGTGGACCTCCTGACCGGCCCGTGCTACGGCCACTGGGGGTTCCCTTTCTAGCATCTGGGCCATGTGGGGGCCCCCAGCATTACCTCCCCACAGCCTGTCTGGTGGGCCCTCCCTCCTCAGTCTCTTTGCCATTCCCAGGGCATGTCCCAGGGCCTCCAAACCTGCTCCCAGATAACTCTCAAACTCCAGTCCCCCAACGCCCCCAGATGAGTATTCTTCTATCAGGGAAAACGGTCCTCCAGCCCCATGGCGAGGGAGGGACGTTAGCACATCTGCCTGGCCTTGCATACTTTCTTATCAGGTCTCCTCCCCTACAGAGTGTCTGCTCTCTGGCCAGCAGGCCCACTGGCAGGGGGAGGAGGGTGTCACTCCCTCCTCTGTCCCAGCCTCCTGCAGTCCTGTTGCACATGGCCTGCAGCAGGGACAGCCCATGGCCGGAGTTGGAACTGTGTGGTGTGCGCCTCCCATGGCTGCCCCCACCCCCCTGCACTCTTGCACTCAGTGGAGCACTGCCCAGCCCTGAGCAGGATGGGCTGCCCGTGAAGGAGCAGACAGGGTCCAGCCTGCGCTTACAGGTTCTTGCAAGCAAGCGGGAACTGTCTTCAGTCCTCTTCATCCTTCTGGTAACGTTACCCTGTGCTTTAAGCACAATAGTTAGCCTTTTGTTTGATTTTGCTCTTTTTTTTTAAAGATTTTATTTATTTATGTGACAGAGAAAGATACAGCAAGAGAGGGAACACAAGCAGAGGGAGTGGAAGAGGGAGAAGCAGGCTTCCCGCTGGGCAGGGAACCTGACGTGGGGCTCCATCCCCGGACCCTGAGATCATGACCTGAGCCGAAGGCTTAATGACTGAGTCACCCAGCCGCCCCCGATTTTGCTTTTGTTGAGAGAGTGACAGATAGTGTTTGGTTTCAATCACAAGCAATTCATCATTTGGGGACTAGAAACCTCTTTCTGGGCTCCCCTTGTAAAATATCATGTGCCCTGAGAGGTGGGTCAGCAAAGGGTCCCCATCTCCAAGTGTGGCTGTGCTGCCGGGAGGTCTCCAGCCTGGGGGCAGGCCTCCTTCAGCTGGTGGGGGAGCTGAAGGCCAATCCAACTGACCTCTGCGTTGGCGGGGGTCAGCTCTACCTGCTCAGGCTCGAGGGCTTCCAACAGCAGACACCGGTACCAGACTGAGTTCTGCTGCCCCTGCACGGGGTAGCAATGCTCCCACCAGAAGAGAAAGGAGACCAGCATCGAGACGCTCGCTGTGCCTACGGAACTCTCCACAGCCCAAAGTGCCCAGTGCGAGCTCCCAGCCTGGGATGCAAATTACCCCTAGCTCCAACCCACGTAGTGCTCCCCTCTTGCCTCACTCTCTTCAGACACCCCAGCAATTTCCTCTCACACGTCTTCGACATATCTGCCTGTCATGGTTCCTCCTTCTGATACCTCTCCTGGTTCTTGTCTATGCAGGTGAATCCAGCCCACAGTTCCAGATTATGGGTGCTTCTTGTTTGTGAAGGCGTTATTTCTCTCCATGTGGCCCACAAGGAAGGACAAAGTCTCTGACCCCTTCCGTTCCCTCAGGACCAGGCCAAGTGGGGCTGGACTCTCCCCTTCATCTCCTCTCCATCTCACACCACTACCCCCAACCCTGCCCCCATGACGCCTGGCCTCAGTTCCCCTGTGCAGCCCCCTGGGTGCAGCCTGCCAGCCCCATGCCCATACAGCATGGCTACCAGGATCCGCAAAGCTATGCTTACAAGAGAAGAACCCAAATTCTTGTCCTAGCCGAATTGCCCTTTCCTCACCTGTAAATTTTGGCCCTTAAGAACAGGCTTCAGGAGGGTGGATGTGAATGGACTTTGAAAATAATTACGAGCAGACCAAAGAGAACGGCTGTAAGAGCAGGAGTCGCTTCTAAAAGGACGGAGCCAGAGCTGCGAGCACGTATGGCTTGCTGCTGTGTCCCAGGCACTGACTCGGGCTTAGTAGGTGCTCAGCAAACAGTGGCTGAATGAGTGCAGCAGTCCAGTCCTGCCGTGACCCTTGTGTGAGAGCCTGGGTGACAGAGGCAGCTGGATGACACAGCTGGGCTCCCTTTGAGGCCTTGGTGGGGGTCAGGCTGAGATGGAAGATTGGGGCTCTTTGCCTTACAGGTGGGGTGTGAACCTGTGGCCTCAGTCTCACTGGCGACACCGCCAAACCATCAAGTGTTCCTTGCAGACAGCCCTCCTGGAGAAAGCCAAGAACCCATCCCTTCCACCTCCCTGGGCAGCTCCCAGGCAGGCTCGCCCTGCTCTGCTCATGTCTTTTGTTTTTCTTAATTAAAGTCGCAAGAGCCAGGATTCCGTCTCAGAAGGTGCAGCCTCGAGGCTGGATGTCTTCATTTTGGCCATGCCACTGGTGTGCCTGCCTGCTCTGGCAGCTGGACGCTGGGCCTCACAGGACCCAGTGGGAGGTAAGTGTGGGGGCCCCTGCTGATGGGAGTTCGGGGCACCACGCCTTGCTACTGCCCCGGTCCACTCTCGCTGCCCACAAGCTCTCACCCCTTCCACACGGTGCCAGCCTGCAGCTCACTCCTCTGCTGAAGCAGCTCAGGGTTCGAGGCTCAGCAGTGGCCCTCGGCTCTCTGTAGGGATGGCCCCCTCCGCATGTTGCTCTCCATCAGAGAGCCCAGGGTGCGTTCATGCTCAGGGAGTCTTGGCAGCCCCTCTATTTGCTCAGGGAGATTTGCTGGGCTCTGTGATGTGTCTGGGGCTGGTCTGGTCAAGGCTCGGTCCCTGTACTTCAGGACTGTCCAGTCTAAAGGGGGCAAGGAAGGGGCGCCTGGGTGGCTAAGTGGGTTAGCCAGACTCCCTGCCTTCGGCTCAGGTCATGATCTCAGGGTCCTGGGATTGAGTCCCGCGTTGGGCTCTGCTCGGTGAGGAGTCTTCTTCCCCCCCCCCCCCCCGCCTGCTTGTGATCTCTGTCAATAAATAAATAAATAATCTTTAAAAAAAAAATAAAGGGGGCAAAGAGGGACTACAGCGGAGCTGGGGCGGGAGCGGCAGGTGGCTCTGGGGCGGGGTCAGGGCCGCCTGCCCTCTCTAGGCTTTGGTTTTCTCGTCTGCAGATTGAGGGCACGGGCTGGGATCTGCAAATGGTACTGAGGAGTCGCGGGCAGTCTGAGCACAGGGGTCCGGGCACCTCTGGCCACTTCCTCCTGAGCTGCATGGGTCAGGCTGCCCTGAAACCAGACCCAGGGTGGGTAATCGCCGCTTGATCCAGGAACGTGTCCTGGATTATGGTGCTCTCTGTGTTTGTAAATCATGACTGTGCAAGAATCAGGAGGCGGGTATTGCTGGCTTTTTTTTTTTTTAAATCAGGGAAAAGGTCCAGTCTTGGCTGGGGTGAAGCCAAGCTAGGACCGGAAGCCAGGTCTGCCTCTGAGCCCTGACCCCAGGGGCTCCTTGGCTATGCTTCCTTCTGACACAAGGTTGGCTCTGCCCTTTGAAGCAGGGGCTCCTCCCTGCCCTCTGTCCTGATTATGGGCTGCGTCCTCCGTCTGGTCCCTCCCTGCCCAGGCCTGGGCCCGGCAGTAGGCCTGTAAAGGGGCCCTGGGCTTATGCCGAGTGTGAAGGGCAGGTGTGTCGGGGGGAGCGTGTGGGGTGAGGGACAGAGCAGCCGGCCCTCACTGCTGGGAGGCAGGGACAGCTTTTATGGCTACCGAGCCTGCCTTCCCTTCCCTTTTAATAACAGTCTGGCCAAATTGCTTCCTCATCTGAAGTTTGGAGGTGAGGAGGGCGTGGAGGCTGGGAAATGGGACGATGGTGAAAATCCTGCTCTGGGAGGATGGGCCAGTGCACCGCAGAGCTCTAACTCAGAGAACAACTTCTGGTGAGAAGGAATCCTCCTAGCACAGCCTCCGCCTCTTCTCCATGGTCCAGCTCTGGGCTCTGAGGGCCATGGGGAACAGACTTGCTGTTCGCCTCCAAGAAGAAGCCGGCCCAGGATTAGTGGGAGGAGGCTTCTTGCTGTGGTCCCGGCAGCGTGGGGCAGCTGCCCCCGCCCCAGAGGGCCTCCTGCCGACAGGGCCTCCCTTTCCCCATCCTCCCTGGCCTGCAGGGGTCCTCCCAAGGGCACAGGGTGGTGAAGAGGAGCCATGGGTACTGTGTGGAGTGAGGACTCACACGAGAGGTGGGCTTGGGGGGCAGAGCACTGTGCTTATGGTCACCCGAGCAGCTACCAGGAGTCTGGTCATCTTGGACGGATCCCTCTTCTGGCCAAGTTCCCTACCCTTCAACAATATCCCCTCGGGGGCTAAGACCTGGCAGCCGGCCCACACATGGTGCCTGCGTGCCTCGCGGCTGTAGGATTCTCCCACCTGCGGGAAGGCCTGCTCCTCCCTACACTGCAGACGCCTCTTTCAGTTCCACACCGATGGGGCCCTGATCCTAGCCACACTGTGCCCGGCGGCAGGGCACCCGAGCTGACGGAAGCACAGGACAGTAATTCACCCTCAGAAGTACCTGATCACCAGCAGATGCCAGGCATTCGGCGGAGGTATTTGCGAACAGCTGGACAACAGTCGGTCTAGAAGGTCCCAGACCACCAAAACCCCAGGTGCCCGAGACCCATCCATCAGTGTCCACTCTCCCAGGGCTGGTGTGTAACAGACCGGCACGCCCATGGAGCACTTGCTGCTTCCGGTGCTTTCCTTTCCTTTCCTTTTATTTATTTATTTAAGAGAGGGAGAAATAGAGAGGTGGGGGGAGGGGCAAAAGGCAAGGGAGAGAATCTCAAGCAGACGCCTGCTGAGCACAGAGCCTGATGTGGGGCCCGATCTTAGGACGGTCACCTGAGATCGTGACCTGAGCCGAAATCGAGAGCCACACCCTTACCTGATGGAGCCACCCAGGTGCCCCTTCCCATGCTTTTCTAGGCAAGTGACCTTATCCAGGACCCAGAGGCAGGGAGAGATGCTCTGTCCAGTTGGGGATACACATCCTGAGCCTTGCCCCTGAACACGCCCCCTCACCCCCAATCTAACCAGCTGCGTGACCTTGGGCAAACCAGTTTAGCACTCTGGGCTTCATTTTTCCCAACCACATGCTCCCCAGGGCCCCGCAACCCCAGGCTCAAGCGTTCCCTGATGCTTTGCTTTCCCGCCCTGCAGGGGAACCTCGCTGGTTTAGGTCTGCTGGGGGCGGGAGATGCCGAGGAAACGCAAGAGGCAAACCTGGTGAGATGGTTCGTGTTTTGTGTCAGCTTGGTCCAGCGAGGACACCCAGTTAACCAACCAAACACTAGGACGGAAGTTTGAAGCTGGGGGTAACATCTACATAAACTGACTTTAAGTAAAAGAGATTATGTGGGTGGGCCTCATCCAATCAGGGGAAAGGCCTTCAAAGCAAAAGGAGGTTTCTCTGAAGAAGAAGAAATTCCACCTCAAGACCGAAGCATCGGCTTCTGCATGAGAGTTTCTAGTCTGCCTGTCGGATTTCAGAATTATTAGGGCCAATTCCTTGGAAAAAAATCTTTGAATACCTGTCATATATGTATGATAGGTGTGTGTGTATCTATATGCTTACGTGTTAATGTCTATCGGATATGAATGTGCATAGATACACTTTTCAGAGAAGGCTGTTTGTGGCTTTCAGCAAAAACTACTTAGAAACAGATCAGACGGCCAACTTCAGCAGCGGGGCCTCGTGGGTAGTTAGGCGAACCCATTGGTCTTACATACACGCTCCTGCTTCCTGGCCACGTGGTGCTCTCAGTTTACCCTGCCCACCCAGACTCGCAAAGGCAACCTGGATTTCGTGATCCTAGACTCTGAGTGGAGGAGGCTTAGTGGGCTATATATTTTTTAAAAATTTGACTGGTGTCTATTTTACTGTTCTGAGCAGATGATGTGCTTTGTTTATGAGAGAAATTAGGCCAAATCCAACTTTTCCACAGATGGAGAAGCCTGAATTATTTATCAGAGGCTCATGAATTTGGTTCTGGCAAATGGCAGGGCCGAGGGCGGCTGATTTGTGTTTCGTAGCCGGAATAGCTTCATCGCAGCGGGTCCTGGGCCATCTCTGTACAGTGCTGGGTCTGCCTGGGGGTCCTGGGCTGGCTCCAGGCAGGGGCTGGTGGTAGGAACCCTTCCCTGACCACTTCTGCTGGGTTCCACTGGTTTGCAGAGGCTAGGAGGCGGGGGCCCTGGCAGGGGCTTTGACTGGCTGCTGGGACGCTCGGGCTTTGCTGGGACCCCTGCTAGGCCCTAGGACCTAGGTGTGTCTTCTTCACTTGGCGAAGAAACCGATGGCAGTGAGGAAGAGTTCACTGAAACTTCCCTTCCCCCACCGGGCCTTTCTTTCCTTTCAAGTTGAACCACAAAGCCAGATGGCGGACGTTTTTTGCATGGTTGGCTGTCTGGCAGCTCAGCAAGCGGCTACTGTGTGAGGGCCTCATTCTGGGCTCCCATCGATCAAAACCGTATCGTGGGAAGGTGAGGGCCCAGCGTGTGTTGGAGAATGCCTCAGGACAAAGACTTTCAGAGGGACCTGGGCCATCTTAGGTACGAACACTAATTCCTGTTGGCCGAGTGCTGATCACAGGTCAAGTGTGGTCCAGGCATTCACTCACTGAGTCCTCAGAACAGTCCTGGGAGCTCAATCCCTACACAGCAT
Organism: Meles meles; assembly: GCF_922984935.1. NCBI lineage: Eukaryota > Metazoa > Chordata > Mammalia > Carnivora > Mustelidae > Meles > Meles meles. Next base: position 60,533,349 of record NC_060077.1, read on the forward strand.
GGTCAGGGAGTGTTCAAGTCTTTTCCAAGACCCTTTAGCCAGTGAGCCTCTGGACCCCGTGTGACATGGATCCAGGTTCCCTGGCACCAGTCATGGGCCAGAAAGCCCTTTAAGGTGCTTGTAGATGAACAAGGAGATAGAGGAGGAAACGACTCAGCATCTTTACAGCCAGCCACACTCACACCAGGCTGCTAGTCACCTCTCCGGGCTCCGTAGGTGGTTACCCAGCTCAGTACTGAGATGGGAACGTTGCACTTCGAGCCTCCAGTTGGCTTGACCAGAGGCCTGCGGTGCTCCTTCAGGAAGCCGAGCCAGCTCCCAGGCCTTCCTCTCTATCCAGGTGTGCCACCCCTAGCCATGTCCTGCTGTCTCCTTGAGGCTGTCTGGCCTTAAAACCTAACTATAAGTTTGCCACCAGTTGGCTGGTGGCCTGGGATAAGTCGCTGTACCTCTCTGGGTCTCAGTCTCCCCCATTCAGTCTTGGGCCTCTGAATTCCTGGTCTCTGGGCTTTCTTTTTGGTCTCCAGGGCCACCTGGAGGAAACCAGCCCTCTCTGGTGCCAAGGCCATGGAACAAAGGGACTCCCTGCTGGGAAGGGGCAAGGAGATCGGGGAGGCGAGTGTCTCAGTGTTTGTTTGAACCATTCAATTTGCATTCAAGTTTAATTACCATCATCTCTAAGGTTGCTACAGGGGAGAACAAGCACCTGGGCCCCAGGATGCTTGCTCCAGCTTCTGGACACTCCTTCCCCTGGACTTACCTGGGATGTGCACCTGGCTCCCCACATCCCATGACCTTCCCTCTCTGGCCCACAGAGCTGGCACTTCTCTGACCCCTGCTGCCCTGGCCTCCCCAGGATCATCTATCCTTCTCTCCCGAGTTTTTAGCAGGAGCCCCTGTCCCCAGTCCTCCCAGATCAGAGGTGGCAGATGGAATGTGGGTGTGGGACCAGGTGGGGGTAGAAGCTCTCTGTCATTCTTTATTTCAGCAAAGAGCAAGGGTCTGGGTAGAGAGAAGGGGAGGAGGAAAGACAATAAATAAGTAAAAAAAAGATCAAAATCCACATCCAAGGGAACTTCTAAAATTCAAAATGGCCTTCGTTCCCTGGAATGGAACTCCCTCATCATCCCCAGCACTCCGTTTATTTTGCGCTGGGCCTGGGAACGGGGGAGGCCACTCTTTCTCCTCAGGGCAGCCCAGGGCCCTTCTACCACCTACCAAGTTCAAGGTCTCTGTGGGCTCTTTCAAGTGCATCTCCTCCATGAAGCCTTCTCTGGCTTGTCCTCCCCTCCAGCCTCATCCTCACCTCCCACCCTCCCGTGCAATCAGGCTCCCACACCCACACCCTGGCTCTGTGGGGATGGCCCCTCCGCAGGCAGGGGGACTGGGAGAAGGGTACCCAGGATGGGAGGGCGGAGGGTGGAGAAAGATGCTGGGGCTGAGACAGCCAGGGGAGGGAGAGGGAGAGAGGGAGAGGAGGGAGACAGAGGCAGAAATGGGGGAGGCAGAGAGGAAGAAGAGGAAGGTAAGGGAGGAGGGTGGGCGAGCCAGCCAGCCGCGCTTATTGGACTAAATACAGTCCCGGGACAGCAAGTAATTTGGGCCTGAGTCAGCACGTTTCACCCGTAATTTCTTAAGCATCTGTCAGGCCACTGGCTCCCCGCCCCCCGCCGCGAGAGGAGCTGAGCGAAAGCCTCATTTAGCAAATGAGGGGAAGGTTTAAAAATAACGCGAGGAGTCACCCTCTATGAAGGCGAGGCCACCCCCTCTCCTGCTGCTCTCCACACCCCTCCCCCAGTCCAGCAAGATCCACAAGAAGGGCTGGGGACAAATGGCTGGAGTGGAGGGCTGGACAGTGTCTGCCTGTGGCGCCGTGGGACACTGTGGGACATGGTGTACGTGGGGACGGTGGCAGTGGTGTGCTGTACGGGTGTGTGAGTCTGCAGAGGGATACGGCCTGTCCCCCACCTGTGCATGCCTGCGTGTGCAGCCCTCTAGATGCAGGGCTGGGAAATGGAGCTTGTGACGGGGTGTGACTGCGCCAGTGGGGGGACCTGTGATAGCGGATGCTCTCTGGTGTGTTCTCTCATGGCAGAGGGGCGGCGCGGGGCAGAAGTGTGAGTGACACGTGTCAGCATTTCCATACGTGCCTGTTCGCATCCTGTGTGCTGGGGCGTGCGTGTGAGACAGACAGACAGACAGACACTACAGCAGGGACAGAAGCATATGGATCTTCTAAGCCAGGGCTGCTCTTAAGAAACAGGCCATCATCGCCTCTTCTGAGATGGTCTCAGTTACATAGATTCCCCCAGATTTGGCCTCAATCCTCATTTCCTGTTCTCAGAGACCCTCTCCCCCACCTCAGCACTAGGTGCCAATGGCTGGCCTCGCCCCCGTGGTGAGGCCATCTGTCCAGGAGGCAGAACCCTCGCCAGGCAGCCAGGGTGGTTCAGAGCCAGCATCCTCCACCTGAACTGGGACCTGGACCACCGTCCACTCAGTCTTTATTCCCTCCCAGAGCCTAATCAGGCCTCCACGTGCCTCCTCTCACTTCCTCCCTCAACAGCCCGTGAGCAGGTGTAATCAATGGCCTTCACAGAAGGGACAGCTCCGGGAGAAGTCAAGGCGTGTGCCTGTGGGCGACACGTGGTCCCTCACCGCTGGCCCAGCTTGGGGCCAGCTCACTGCCCGAGGAGAAGCAGAGGGTCTCAGCCGCGGGAGACTCCTTTACTCTCTGGACCTCCCCACCACAGAGACGGAGGCCTCCCTTTCCCAAAGAAATCACCCGGGGCTCCTTTGAGTGGAACAGCTCAGGAGTTATTTAAGATTTTGTTTGCGGACAATGAGCGGGCTTACAAAGCAGCTGGATGGAGTCTGCGGGGGTGGGGGTGGGGGGAGGCAGGGAAGGCTACTTGGACAGTGGGCCTTGCCCGGTGGGACTTGTGCACACCTAGATGCCCAGAACCCTCCTGGAGCCTTGGGCGCTCTCCCACCTGGGTAGCGCTTGTCCCAGACACCGCTCAGCCCCTTCCCTGTACAGACAAGCGCTGGTTCTTGGGGAGTTCAGCTCACGGAGGCCTCGGAGGTGTCCGAGGAGACTCAGAGAAACAGGATGGAGGTTGCATAGCTTACAGCCAAGGCCAGTGAGGAGCCGTGGTGCTTTAACGGTGCAATCTGAGGCGTCTGGAAAGCACTTGCCCTTCTAGTATCTTCCCTATGAGTCTGCCTTGGAGGCTGACGCAGCACATTAGTACGTAATTGTGGGGTAGGCTTTGCCTGTCCCTTGCACCAAGCTTCCTTCTGCATTTTTATCCATTCTGCTCCACCCTCTAAAATGTCTTTTCTATCTGTGCCATCAAAAACCCTCCTTATAAGGCCTATCCAGGCCCCCAGCCCTTCGGCCCATGGGGATTGCTCTCTGCTCTGCACGGGGCGGGGGGGGGGGGGGGGGGGCCGGGGGCCAGTGTCTGAAGGCCGGCCTCACACCTCCCCGGCATCCTTTTCTTTACCTCCTCATTCCTCAGCTACTCCTCAAAGAGCCTGTTTTCTGGACAGTTCCTCCCTGCGTCCTCCTCAACCCCCTCGTGTCTTTTTCACTCACAGTTGAAGGTAGTCATCATATAGGGTTGTCTGGGGAGGGGGAGTCCAAGGGATTGGGCTTCCCTATGGGGGAGGAATTTCCTCAGGTGGGGGCGTGTTCATGAAGATCATCCATCTCACCCTCCCACCCCGCCCCACTGGTGCAGATCTCAGCACACAGGTATCCTGCCTCAGGGCCAGGTCGGTAACCCACCCCACCAGCTCTGCCATTCTGAGACAGGCCCCAGTCCTTGCCGCGGGACAGGCATACCTGTTCCTGCCTTGACCCCAGGAAAGGGGTTCTGCCCTGGGGCATGAAGACCCAGAGGCCTCTGATTAGGGGGATGGGGGTGTGCATATCGTACCACGGAGACCAATGAGTCTCATCTCAGTGTTTCAAAATGCAGAGTGAGCCTTTCTCTTTATAACCATCGTTTACTTCATCTGGGAAACCCAGTTGAGAGCTGAACAGTGGACTTGGTGGGGCTGGGAGGCCAGGGCGGTTGAGGGTGGTGTGTGGTCCTAAGGTTGCTTCCGGCTTTAAGAGCCTGCGGCTGTGTCCTTCCCTATAAAAGGAGGCACGAGTCCCTCTCTACCTGTTGAGGGAAGAGGACTGTGGGCTGCTGCTGGGCCCTGGGGTGGGAGCTTGCTTGAGGAGAGCGCGCTCCTGCCATATACCAGCCGCCTCCTGCCTTTCCGGAGCCCCATCCCTCATTGCCCTTCCCCTTCCCACGTCATCCCCATCACTGTAGGCCAGGCATCGGTTGCGGGGGGAGCTGCTGTGGCCCTCCTCCAGCTGCGAGTTGGAAAAATCCATCACGCACCTAACATATATTTTAAAATAACTTACACGAATAACACCCCCCACCCCGCTCCCATTTCTGCGTCTCAGATCTGATTATGTGCGGCTCTCTCTCTCTCTCTCTTTTTTAATAAAAAATTGCTATAAATCTTTTTGTCACAGAAGATATAAGACGCAGGTTTGCTAGAGAAACTGCCTTGCTGAGTTGTTTTGTAGGTGGTTTGGTGCCCTGCTCTGGTTTTTTTTTAAACTCCCCTACAGCTCGAGTTGAATATCAAAGATGAGAGTTAGGGAGAGCTGTCCCTGATTGGCATTAAAGGAAGGAAAGAAGTTAGCAGGCCGGACAATGCCCATCTCACCCCATGCCTGTCTCCACTGCGCCCCAGGCCAGGTTTGGTCAGAGGGACCAAGGGGAGGGAGATGTCCCAGCTGAAACCCACACGATGGCCCCCTTGGAATCACCTGTTCTTAATAAAAAGAATCGTGTGCCTCCCACATGTGCCCCTATTCTTCTAGCCTAGGCTGGCCCTCCTGTGCAATGGGCCTACTGGGAATGGGATGGCAAGGAGAGGGAGATGGACGGGATGCTGGACATCGGGGAGCCCAGTCTGTGAGACCACCGATGACCTGCATGTTAACAGACAGACAACTTGGAAGGTGGCTGTTCGCTGAGAAATGGTCTCAACACACTTGAGCCATTTGTCACCAGGGACACAAAGCATGCTGAACGGGGAAAATATGCCCTCAGATGCTCCCTTGGGAGTCGGGGTTGAAGAGCAGGAAAACCCAGTCTTGGCTCACATGGCACCTGTGAGCACAGGACCCTCCAGGCTCGGCATCCAGCAGGTGCTCAGCCTGTGGATCTCGGGGAGCACCGGCCGGGGAAGGGCGGGATGGGGTGTGTCTTGGGAAGAGAGGCCAGGAAAGGGGTCATGGAGCAGGGAGGGAGGAGATGGGGTGATCCGGGCAGGGGAGGTGGGCATGGCTGGGAGGTGGTGAAAAAGAACAGTCTGAACAAAATGGAAATTTGGGAGAGCCGCCACTGGCCTGCTTATCAGTTCATCATCCGTGCAAAGTGCAATGGCAGACCTCGTGTTGATATACTTGAAGGAGAGCGTGCGATCTAGGGGAAGGCTCAGGAATCTTGGAGGGGGAGAGAGTTGCTAGCCGGGCACACGGACACTCTCGGCAGTCGTCCCCGACCCCAACCTCCCTCCAGAGAGGGTGTCATAGAGCGTTTGTTTGGGTCCTGCCAGGCAGGCCCTCTTTGCAACCCGGCAGGTTTTGCCAGCACAGCATTAAGCAAGCAGGACACAGCGTCGCCCGACCATCCACGACCTCACGTTCCCATGGGGTGCGGCCGGTGGGGACATATTTTATTTGTACCTAATAAAGCCGGGGAGTGTGACAGTCCGTGACACATGGTGGAGTGCACAAGTGTGGATACCAGGTCCACGTGTGTGCCTGTGTGCGTCTGTCTACACATGCACGCACACCTTTGCAGGGATTTTCAGCTCCACTCCCGTTATGAATCTGCTTCAGAGCCCGCAGCCCGGTTTAATATCTGAAGTGAAATGGCAAGTCTTTATCCGCCTCTCCCTCCTCCTGCCCCTTACCTTCTGTCTGCTCTCCAGGACAACACCGTGCATATGCTATATTAGATTCCATTCGGGTCCTGTTCTGATAAGCAGGAGATTAAATAATGAATGAGATTCCCATTAGCTCAATTTTTGGGGGGCATATTTCAGGCAACCTTTTCCCTTTTTAATCAAATCTGCTCTGTACCGCAGAATATTTTTACACTGATTTGAAAGAAAAGGATTTTTTTAAAGGCCTGCTTACACCGACATCCCCGCGTGTACCGAAACTCGGCCTGCAGAGTCTGGGGAGAGGAAGGCACGGGTGCAGCTGGTGGGCAGGAAGTGGAATTTGGGAATGACCCTGATCTCTGGCACACTAGCTCCATCCACCTTCCCTCGTCCCCATCTCACTCCTGTTCTCCTTCCCCGCTTCCAGGACCTTCTGCTCTTCGACTAACGGCCTCAGGAAGAATCGCAGCTCCTTTGTTTTTATTAATAAGCAGGCCCATGCACTGAAGTGTCATCCCAGGCATGGTAAGAGTTATGGGTAAGGTGCCTATCCTCCGGGAAGCCTCTTTTATTGAGCTGAAGCCACTGCCTTTGTCTCAGGAAGACCCCAAGCCGCATGTCAACCCTTCCGGGGGGACATTCAAGGGACGTACGCAGCGGCCAGCTCTCCTAGGAAGGCAGGCACAGAAGAATCTCGCACCTCACTTTGCCCTCCCTGCGCTGGCCGCTTCTCATCTGTGCTAAGCACATGTTTCTAATGGAAAGACGAAGAGGTGATTCTCCCAAGGGGGCTCGATGTGAGAGGAGGACGCTTGGAGACTCCATCTAGGTTTGCCAGATCAGAAGGCATCAACACACTTTAGGACTCTTCTTGTTTTCTGGACATGAAGGCAGAGTTTGGAAGACCCAAGCTCTAGGCTCATCTCCCTTGACCCTTCCCAGAATTCCTGGGCCTCCCCTTTATTGAGTCCCAACTACGTATGAGCGGTGTGATGGGTGATATGGTGCTGGCAGTCCCAGTGACAGTTCAAGCAGGTGTCATCAGTACACGCACAAAGGGACCAGCACACGCAGGCCACTTGTCCACGGGCCGCAGCTGGATTCAGGCCCAGGCTGAGCCCCGTACATACTCCTCTCCCAGCGCTGGCCTTGCTGGAGGTATCCCATAGTCCAGTTTTCCTACTGCCAGATCCCCATTGTCTCCTGCTGTCTGGTCTGTGTGGCTGTCTTTGCCCCTGCTGCGCCTACGCCAGCCCCCGCACAGCACTGGGCCCCGCCGGGCTCAGTAGAGGCCTTCATCTCTCTTGGGTAGAGTAACTGATTATGGGTGTCAGGGGATCTGTTTGGAAGCCACAGTAGCCATATCCTAGTCCTGCCCGGGCCCCTCTGATCAGTAGGGAGGAGAGCTCTGTCTTCACCGGGGGACCCCTGCACCCAGGGCTCAGTCTGCTTACAGCTGATGGACTGTAAGTGAAGGCTCGCGGTGGGGGGGTGGCTAGTGGGGGCCTGGGCTGCTGACTCTCCCTCAGATATCTGAGGGGCGGTCATGCAGAAGGAGCCTGGAGCCTGACCTACATATCTTATGTACTAGGGAATGTGACTCTCTCTAGAGATGTAGTTTCCCACGTGAACAAACACTTTGCCACCAGCTTGTAGAGAGGATTGGACCAAGCGTGCCTCTCGCCCTCTGGCTGAGTGGTCCCGGAAGCTAGGGTTGGTGCCAGGTAGTAGCAGTGGGGCGGGTGGGGGGGGGGGTGGCGTCCCCTCCAGATGGGATGCACTGATCCCCACTGAGGGCAAGTGGGATCCTGGAGAGAATTCAGAGTGTTAGAGTTAAAGTTGGTTGGAATCTTGGGGCATTATGGTCCCCTTGGGATGCTTCGGGGGTGCGGCCCTGGTCCCCACCCAGGAGACTGCCTGCACTGTGGGACACCCAAGCTGTAAGCAGAGTGTTCGTGCCGAGCTGTATCTGCCTGCTGAGCCCTCCTACGCTGGGACCCCGCTCAAAGATATCCTAAAGACCAAGGCAGGCCTAGCCCCGGCCCTGCCACTGAGGTTCAGAAAGCCTGGGGTGGGGGCTATCTCCCAGAAGGACCAGATGTGGAGGGTAGGGGTTGACTGCTCGGGCGGCAATGCCCTCGCAACCTTCTGACCGCCAGCCTCCGGCACAGCTCACAGCCAGGGACGGAGGGAAGAGAGTGTGGAGCTGACAGGTTCTGATGGGAGGGACCAGGAGTCACAGACCCTAGAGCTCTTCATCTGAGACCTACCAGAAGGAACATGACTCTATTTACAGACAGGTGTCCGGCTTCATCCTGTGCAGGCCTAACCTCTGGGCAACCAAGATAAAACCTGCTTTGCCAAGTGACCCTTCAGGGCCACACAAGCCACTGGGCAAAGTGAGCTCCTCAGGCCTGGCCTGAAAGTCATTGTAGGATTTTGGTTGGCTGCTAGTACGGGGGCAAGAGTGGTGGAGACAGGGGCCGACACACGGCCATTTCCAGGCTTTGACTGAACGGAGAGGCCGCCCTCCCTGTGAAGACATGCATGAGGTCCTTGGGAGCGCGTGACAAGTAAAGGACAGAAGGAGATAAGAGGTGCCCCCGCCCCTGCTTCCCTGGCAGCCCGGGCTTACACAATCCCTGCCTCCCGTTCCAGGACCAATTAATCTCCTCTCTCCCCTGTCTCCTTCCTTCTCCTACTCCTGAAGACAAGGAAAGGAGAGTGTGCCCTTTTGGCTGATGCCTTGGCTGAATTATTTGAGAGACGAGACTTTAAAAGCATGTTTAAAGGGCCAGAGGCCTGAGACTCCACGCCTAGGAGGGAGAAGGTCTTGCCTGCAGGCAGGTGCCTAGCCCTCCCTGTACCACCAGGACCTCAGGCTGGAGGCCCAAGGCTGGGGGCTGACGTCACCGGTGTGCTCGCATGCGCCAGCCTGTGTCTGCACGTGTGTGCGCTGGTGGGCACAGGGTCTGCACGCCAGCCCATGCACCATTTTGGCATGTATGTACACGCTGTGGAGGGAGGGACGTGGTGTGGGAAGGCTCTGTCTAGGCTCAGCAGTTGCTTGGTGTGTGCTCATGTGTAGGCAGGACTTTGTGAAACAGGGTGTGTGTGAGCTAGCGGGTGTGCTCCCTCGCACAGGCAGAGACGAGAGCAGCAGGCAGGCGGGACAAGAGGCATGTGCTTGGCCCCAACCCCAAGCAGTTGGCCTCATGGTCCGGTAGGAGGTGACCTATTCCCCTGTTTTTGGAATTCTGCTTCTGTGAGCCCTGGAGACAGGAGGGGCTGCTCTCCCAGAGGCAGAAACCAAACTGCCTGAATTTTAATGAAAACATCCTGAAATTTGTTCTGAGTTCAGAATTCTAGAGGGGAGGGAAAGACTACCCCCCCCCCAATCTGGGAGCTTTGTGCTTGTTTATGGGTGGGTGTGAGTGTGTGTGTGAGACTGAGTTTGGTAGAACCTGAGCCACATTAGCCAACGGTTCCTAATTGTGTGTGTGTGTGTGTGTGTGGAAAAGGAGGAGAATGGAGAGCCAGTTTCAGTCAAACCATCTGGAGGAGACAAGGCTATGGCCTCACTTGTCCATGAGGCTCCTTCAGAAGGCACAGCTGCTCCTTCCTTCTTGCCTTAACACCGCTGCCCTCACCGCTGCACCCCGTTGTGGAGTGAGTGGCATTAAGGGCATGTAAGATACCCACGTTCCTACAGTACCCACCCAGCCCAATCGAACAGAAGGTCTCTGAAACGCAGGAGAAAAACTACTCCTGGGATCAGAGGAAAGTACCAGACGGGGGGCTTATCGAGAGAGGCAGCCAGAGTGGGGCAGAGGTGAGGCTGGGGCTGGCTGGGAGCGGCATAGCTGCCCATGTGCCTAGGTCACGGCCCTCAGGAGCTAGTCCGGCCTGTAGTGACTGTGCCTCATTCTAGCCAAGAGCTCTGCCCATGGCTTCCCCTCTCAGCCACGGTCTCTCCACGTTCCAGCAGCCAGGCGTGAGGAGAGAATGCTTCCTCCTTGTCCACCTGCTCCGGGAAGCGAGTCCTGCCCACTCAGCACCCCTTTCTTTGCTGTGTGCTAGTTTTGTTTTTTTTTTAATTCACTCACTCACTCGCTCCCTCCCTCCCTCCCTCATTCATTCCTGTGTTACTGAGTCACCATCTGCACGGCCGTCAGCCAGGTGCTGGGGGAAGAAAAAGGGCAAAACCACATAGAGCCTCTGAGTCTGCCTTCTTCTAAACTTTAACTCTGTTCCATACAAGTGTACCAGACATCCACTGAGCACCTCCTAGGGGTTAGGTGCTGAGGGTCCATTGCTGGATAATCAAATAGGAGGCCTTCTATCACAGAACTTCTGTCCCAGTGGGAGAGATCACTCATGGTCTGGTTATAACCCAGAACATTAGGTGCTGTCTGGGGAGTCCACAGGGGATGGCTAGAACATACGGGAAGTCCACAGGCTGGAGCTCTCTGAGACACACATCCTATCCTAATCAAAGTAGAAATTTCTATGGAGCAAGGACAGCAACTTTCTTCTTGTCATCACCTCCGTAGCCCTTCGTTCAGGTCTGTTTGGGTTTTTATAGAATACGGAAAGATGGATGGCATGCGTAGGTTGACACAAGGGTGCATGGACACAGGCATGGGAGGACGCCTGGATGGACAAATGGATGCATTCATGGATGGTGGCTGTCACTTCTTCTGTCACACTCTGATCTCTTAGCTTTGGACACATGGGTTGGTCAGGCTGGTCAGATCTCACTGCTGAGTAGTAGCAGGAACACTAAGCGCCTGTCCCTGACTCCTACTGGGCCATGGGGGCTGGGCGAAGGAGGCTCCCCTCCCAGCCCAGGCTGTGCACACACATCATTGGCTTGCTCCTCAATCATGCCTTTTCCAGCTAGCTGCTCCTGTCACAGCACATCTTGTTAGCCCTGGAGGCTCAATGAAATGGAAATTCATGTTTAAATTTAAAAACAACATATTGACCCTGGGAGCCGGTGATGTCTACATTTTTAATAACTTATTCAGAATGAAGGCTTGGATGAGTGTGTGTTTCTTCATGTCTATGTGTCATGCATGTGTGGACATGTGTGTTTTATGGGGTGCATTTCCACATTTGTTTATGTGGGTGTCTGAAACCGTTTTCACGTGTGTCAGTGAACAGCTGGGGGTGGGGTAGGGGTGTCTGCGTTGGCTCTGGAGCGCAGTGGGTTTCACTTTGTGGTGAAGGCTATGTCAGGGTATACTGGGGGATGTCCTGGAAGGTTTATTTGATCACTGCGTGTTCATGTAGAGGGACTGGCGATAGGTGGACACAATGGGGGAAAGAAGGCAACCCTTGCTTCTACTCTTTCATGTCCTTCCACCCAGGGATCCCCTGTTCTTCAAGCCCTCTTTACTCTGGGCCCCCAATCCGGATGAACCCATAGGCCAGTTCTAGGAACAATCCCAATCAACTGAGGCTGGCCAGGTCCTTGGAGAACTCTTCACCTCCTTCCATATCTTGGCAGAGTCAGCACCAGCCCCTTGGGACAAGTACTTCCTTCCCACTCAAGTCTCACAGACTTCCAGAGCCCCATTCCTCCTCTCTGAGGGGCTCGTTATCTCTCCCTTAGATAGTTCCCCATATGAAGGAAGAACATCAGTCCAGTGGTCTGGAGTCCTAGGATCTGGTCTTGTAAACCAGTCAAGCTAAGTGTCTAAGCCCTCTCTATTCCAGGTCTCCTTTGTAGGAGTTTGGGCCATAGTAAAAGTAAGGCCTCCAGAAGGCCCATCCAAATGTTCTGTCAGCTGTCATGTTATGATTTCCATTCTCCAGCCTAATCTGATCACTATAATCCTGTCTCAAGTACACTCAGTGTCTAGTCATTGACACTTCCTCTTCTGCTTTCCAACCCAAGGCAGCAGAGATAAATAACAAGACTAGGTACATGGCAGGGACTCAGCAAACACTTGTCCATTGACGGAAAACAGTATGCTGCCAGTTTCAAGTTTCTTATTCTCCTATCCATCCACCCACCCATCTATCCATTATCCACCCATCTGCCTATTCATCTGCCCACCCATCCCCTACCCACACATCCAACCCATCCATCCATCCATCCATCCATCCATCCATCCACCCACCCACCTACCAATGGACTCATTCCACAAACATTTTGTTTTCTCTTACCGTACTCGAAGGTACAGAAGACAGCTTCTATTCTTGAGATGCTTAAGCCTACTTGGGAAGATGGTGTGAGTGAAGAGCAGTGTAAGAAAGGGCCAGAATGTTCCGAGGGAGGGCTTGAAGGAAGAGAGAACATGTTTGAGATGGAGGATCAAGAAAGGCTTCATGAAAAAAAAAAAAAAAAGAAAAAGCTTCATGACAGAGGTAGAAGTGGTAGCTGAACTGAGCCCAGAGGGCTGGAGGGATCAGATGGAGAAAGAAGGCGATAAGGAGGGGTACTCCCGGTGGTGGGCACATGGAAGGCAGGCTTGGAGAAGAGTGAACCACCTGACCTGTCTGGCAAGCAGCAAACAAGTAGGGGACAGTGGAGAAAATCCATCCCATCTGTCAGGGGCCTAGAGCACTTTCCCATCACCTTGCAATTCTCTCATTATCCCTAGGACCAAAGCAGAGCGGCATTATCACATCTTCAGACATGGGGAAACCTGGTCCAGGATGGTTGAGTGTCTGGTCCAAAGTCACAAAGCAAGTATGTGGCACAGTAGAGACCACGACCTGAATCTCGGAACTCCTTGGCTTGGAATCTTCTTCCCTAAAATGGGAAGAGTCCATCCCCAAAATTTTAAGTCTTATTTCTTTTTTTTTTTTTTTTTAATATTTTACCTATTTGACAGAGAGAAATCACAACTAGGCAGAGAGGCAGGCAGAGAGAGAGGAGGAAGCAGGCTCCCTGCGGAGCAGAGAGCCGGATGTGGGGCTCGATCCCAGGACCCCGGGAACATGACCTGAGCCGAAGGCAGAGGCTTTAACCCACCGAGCCACCCAGGCGCCCCAAGTCTTATTTCTTAACTTCAAGAGAAGTGGGAAAGTGTCTGCAAGCACTTTGTTTCTATTTCCTATTGAAATTTGACATAATGCCTTGGCAGTTCCCCCTTAATATTCTGCTGTATATGGAGCCTGACGATTTCCACCATTGAATGTGACAGGTTGGGAAGATTAAAAAGAGGAGCTAAACTAGCAGCAGTTGGAGATGAGGAAAAGTAGCACATTTATGAATAATTTCAGCTGAATCCTCACAACACGACACTCCCTGGACAGAACACATTCATTATCTTATTCACCACGACTACTGCAATATTAGTGATTTGTTACCGAATCAATTATTAATTCATACAGGAGAACGAGGCTCTGTCACTTAACTCTTCTCTGAACGTTGGGCCCAGGGTGGGGCAGGGAGGGGGAAGGAGCCAGATTTAGCCTTCATTCCCTTGTTTGGTCTCTTGTGGAACGTGGAAGGATAGCTAAGGGTGGTAGCAAGTGGGTGAGTGAGAGGTCTTGTGAGGCGGAGTGTGTCATGTCCCTCAGAGCCTTGGCTTGAAGCCAGATACTTAATACAGCACAGCAACGCAGAGCCCAGTGGTCTGTCGGGGTCAACTGATGCCTGCCATATCTCCACCCACCCACCCATCCATCCACCCACCCATCCATCCATCCATCCATCCCTCCATCCCTCCATCCATCCATCCATCCATCCATCCATCCATCCATCCATCCAATTTATTGCTTGCCATTTGAAGTAACTGACTCAAATAATTTGCTCTTGCCTGCAGCCTTCCCTCCTCTGATCATCCGTGCAAATCCTCCCAACTGTCAGAGCCCAGCTCAAGTGATCCACCTTCAGGCCTCCTGCTCCTTCTCTAGCCCTCCAGCTTCTCCCCTAGAATTCCCTAGCCCTGGCTGGAGGTCGAGCCACACTTGACTGGACACAGTTCTCATGAGAGTGTCTTGTCTCCTGAGCCTAGGGTTCCTCCAAGTGTCTTGATACCTGCTTCATAGCACCTGGTCTGCTCTTCAAAGAGGAAGATGCTGGAGCAACAGAGCAGACACACTGAAGCATTACCCTGGGGCTGGGGCCTTGGAATAAGCCTTGTAAAAGAGAAAGAGGGGCCCCTTGGGTGCTCAGCTGAGTCAGCCTGGGGGGCTCCTCTGTCTTCTCATGCATTAAGCTCAGAGCTGGGCCTTTAGGCAGCTGGGGGGCTATGAGACTCCAGTGTGTCCAGGCCATGTTAACAGGCTGTGACCTTCCTCACCCTCCTCCTCCTCACTCCGCACACTCCCTTTTGCATCTGATTTGCCTTAAGGTGCAAAAGCAAAGCTCTGAAGTCAGGCTGGTTCAGAAACAAGGCAGGTGGAAATGCTAGGTATGGCAATGTCCTCCCTGGGAACCAAGAGAGGAGGAGGAAGGGAAGGAACGAGAAGGAGACATAGGGAGGAGGATAGGAAGGACGAGAAGGGATGGAAAAAGAATGGAAGTGGGAAGAAAGGAAAGGAGGAAGCAAGGGGAAAGAAAGAGTGAAAAGTGAGGGAGGAAGGAAGGAAGGAAGAAAGGAAGGAAGGAAAAATACAAAGAAAGGAAGAACTAGAAAACAAAGAAGAAACCTCTTCCTGTCACATGAGCCTGCCCATAAACCCTGGTGAACCCACGCGGCTGCAGCTTTCTCCAAGGGGTTGTTGGACCAAGAGTGTGCCCCCCTGCCCTGGGGCAGTGGGTGAGGCAGGCCAGGGTGATGTCTGGTTGAGGTTCACAGGGATGGCTCAGGCTGAGTGCCGAGGAGGGCAAAATACTGCATGTCCCTCACATCCCCACGTTTCCACTCCTCCTATTTCTCTGACTTGACCTGTTGGTAAATCTCCTTTTCCCCAGGATCAGGGTCCCTTCCCACATCTTTCCAAGGCCCTGCCTAGCAAGACACAGCAGGCCTGTGTCAGGTGTTGCCAACTCCTTTCGGAAGCCTGGGAGCGGGGGGGTGGGGGGGTGGGGGGGTGAGGCGTCCCACAGTTATCTATCAAGACACTTCTTTTTCATTTTTTTAAGGTTTTTAAAAATTTATTTGAGAGAGCGGGAGAGAGAACGAGAGAGAGCACATAAGAGGTGGGGAGGAGCAGAGGGAGAGGGACAAGCAGACCGCTGGCTCAGCAGGGAGCCTGATGCAGGGTTCCATCCTAGGCCTCCGAGATCATGACCTGAGCCGAAGGCAAACGCTGAATGGACAGAGCCACCCAGGCACCCCGTCAAGGCACGTCTTGCAGCATCTGAGTAGTCAGATCCCCTGGTTTGAGCCCAGCAGCACAGACAGGAGAGAGAGCCAGCAGGACCGGGATAGAGGCGCCATCCTCACGGGGACCACAGAGCCCAGTCGGACTCTGTGTAACCTTGGCCACTTCCTAACCCTGTCGGCCCCCCTGACTGCATCCGGTCACACCCTCTGGGCCTCCCAGTCTTCCTCAAAGACCAAAGAGTCAAGACGTAGCGAGGGGTGGGGTAAGGGATGTCATCTGCTCATAGAGAGGTCTGTGGTTGATAGTTTACTAGCAGGATGATCTGAAGGATGTTGTGGGGGCTCATTTGGTCTCCAAGTTTCTGAACACTTACTCTTACTCCTCAGTTCAACGATTGGCACCTGCCTACACCCTCAGGGTGTCTAATCTCCTGGAAGTGCCGCCAGTCTGGGACATCATGGGAATTCACTTGTCCTTCAAGGCAAAAGTGATCTGACCAAAGCCTCCAACGGTGTCCCCTCCAGCCTTTCTTTCTGTCCCCTCCCCATTGAATGGGAATGCGGAAGGGCAACCCTTCTGTGTGGCTGGGAAAGGCCAGCGGCCCCGGTGCCCAGCTCTGATGGTGGTCGTTGCAGGTGGACCCGTAAATGGAAGGGGGAACATCACCAAGAAACCTAATTACCATGTGGCACAGAGGTTTCAACCCTGGTCGAGTGTGGGCAGGTCTGATTTACGCAGCATCATAAGCCCTGAGCGGCCGTCCTGACCACTGACTCTGCGGGGCTCTGCTCTCTCTTCCTCAGGACTGTACCCCCCCTTCCCTGGACACCCGAGCCCCCACCCACAGTTTCAGCTTTTCCAGACTTGGACTTTCTATACATTCCCTGCCCCCATCTCTTTGAGTCCTAGAATTTGTCAAGTAAAGGAAATTTGGGAGACCATCTAACCCAACACTGGAAAGAACAGCAAAGAAGGAACCAGAAAGTCTGGCTTTGGCTCCATTCCTCCCACTGCGTGACCCAAGTTTAACCTCCTTGGCCTCTCTAGTGAACATTTTCTTCATCTGCAAAATTTAACGTGGGATAATAATGTACAGTGTGCTTGTCTCCTAGGGTTGCCGTGAGGACAATCAGAAAATATCAAAAAGCACTCTTTAAACAGGAAGACCAGTGAATAGTCCTTTTAGAGGAGAAATTAATGCCCAGAGAGATTCAGTAACTTGCCAAAGGCACATGGTTTCTGAAATCATTCAGTGGACCCCCACGGGCAGGGAGTGTGTGGATACCTTGATAACCAGGCTTTCTGAACACAGGGTAGGTGCACTCGGCACTTGCTTCTGGAAGACCTGGCTGACTGTTCGTTCCCCCAGGCCCTAGCGTGGAGCTGGTACCTGGAGTGCAGGCAAGATGGAAAGGGTGTGATGCAGCCGCTGCTTACCCGTCCCGCAGCAAGCTCTGGGATGCAGGGCCCTACTGCCCGCAAGAACAGGCTCTACTCGATTTCTGTGTCCTCAGCCCCTAGTGCAGGGCCTGGTTCTCAGGAGGGGTTCCATCAATGTGATGGAACATACAGGCTAATTGCTAATCAATATTGGTTTTACTTTTCCCTGTTTGATTACATGGGTTTACAAATGAATTGCACTTTTAAGTGATGAAATGGCATTTCTTTAAAATGATTCCAGAAGCATCTTCATGGTTACAACTGAGAAAGATGTACTGGGGAGGCGGCGGGTCCTTCTGGAACATTCCATGCAGGGAACTACAAGCAGTCTGTGAATCAGAAGAGTCGGGGGAGAAGAGACCGGGATTCAGGTCTGGGCCAAGGGTGACCCTTAGAGAAACCTCTCTCTCTGGGGGAGGGGGGTCTGCTTGAGGGTTTAATTGGAGCTGGAATGGGTAGGATTCCTAGAAACTGGCTGGATCCTCCCCCCATCCCGTCCTTCCTGGAGAAGCAGTAAGGGAGACAGAAAGCTTGGAGCCCCCACTGGGGAGAGGCCCAGGGAGCTGCCTCAGGGCGTGGTCAGGGTGGGGAAAGGAGGGAGGGGGCCCTAGTCTTGGAATGCTTAGGTTCTACTCACTTCAGTCAGGAAGTCAGCTTGGCTGCCCTCTCCTGAGCAGTGTAGAGAGGCCTAAGGGAAAACAATAAAACCCTCAGGAAAACCTTCTGGTACCAACAGAGGACCCAGGGAAAGACAGGGACCTACTCTACATAAGGATGGTCCCTACAGGATTTTTTAAGGACAAAGAGAGCAACAGTCCTGTGGAAAACCTGACCCATCTCCTTCCTCCTCCAGAGCCCCTTGGACCCAGGCAGGGCCAGGTGATAGCTGGGATCCCGGGGAGGAACCAGCCCTGGAGTGGCACTGGGCCTGGGGAGTGGTGTCCTCTGCGAGGGACTCACACAATGGCCAGGCCTCTCTGGGCTTCTGTCGCTCTCACAGGAGTCCCTGCTCTTCTGATCCAGGAGCGAATCCAGAGGCCAGCTTTAGGCATGTTGCTGGGAGGCGTGGGGTAGGAGGTGGCTGGGAGAGGTACAAGCCCTACCCTTGCGTGAGGCAGGCCTGCCAGGCAGTGAGGGGACAGGGGCCCTCAGAACAGAAGGGGCTGTAGGGTCTGACTCACGGCCAGCTCGGGACTGCGGGCGGCAGCTGTGAGAGGTGGCATGGCCTCACGGGGAGGTGAGGGTGCAGCCCCAGACCAATGGGGGCCGAGATCTGACCTCCCCCCTCGCTAGCCATGTGACTCTGGCCAGCTACTTCACTTCTTGGCGCCTTGGTTTCCTTATCTGGTAAAAGGGCTGACAGCTCTTACCTC
Source organism: Meles meles (assembly GCF_922984935.1). Taxonomy (NCBI): domain Eukaryota; kingdom Metazoa; phylum Chordata; class Mammalia; order Carnivora; family Mustelidae; genus Meles; species Meles meles. The sequence continues at coordinate 60,551,363 of NC_060077.1, forward strand.
ACAGGGCTGTTCTGGGAGTGAATGGAATAGTGAGAGCGATGTGCTGAGAATGGCAAGTGCCGGGGGAAGGCTGGCTGTGAACGGGAATCCTCAGGGAAGGCTTTGTGTGGGAGGTGGGACTCAAACCAGCGGCGAGACAAGGAAGTGCAGGACACTGTGTGAACGAAGGGCACATGTGGGGCGCGCTCTGGGAACACTGGGGAGTGCTCTGGGTCCCCCTCCTTTCCCTGAAGATGCTTTCAGGGCAGGCCAGGGGAAGGGGAGTGGTAGGGGACCTTGCTTGCTCCCTGAGCATGGGGGCTGAGGCCTGCCTCGTGGCAGAGCAGAGGCTTTGGGAACCCCAGCAAGAGAACCTTCTGAGCACAAGCTGCAAGCCAGGGCCATCCACCAAGGACCTGGGAAAGGATGGTTTCAGTGTCCCCCCAATAGGTCGGAGGCTCCCACCTCCTGGGGCCCTGCCTCCTGGGAACCTCAACCATCTGGAAGCCTGCGAGGGACAAATAACCTTGCCTCTCCCTGCTAAGAGCCCGATGGCATGTCTTAATTGCCCTGTTCTGGCGCAACTTGAGTGAAGATGGGCTTGAACCTGGGACACTCAAAGTCTCCTTAGCCAAGGCTCCCCCTCCCCTGATTCACTACACCTGATCCAAGGATAGGTAGGATCTGGGGGAATCTTCGGTCCTGACCTTCCCTCCTCAGACCGTGTTCCCTCCCTCCCTCCTAGCCCTCTCAGGGGGCAGGCCCACCCACACTCTGCCAAGAGACTCGCAGCCCATGATTAGGGTGGCGAGGATCTACCTGCACCCCCAGTTTGTTGCTGTGGAAGCGAAGGGTCGGACGATTGAACAGGAAGCGTTGCGAGCAGGGTTACAACCAGAAGGCAGGTCTCTTGGCTCCCAGACCAAAGTTCCCCTGCTTAGCCCGCCTTCTCCACCTCCCTAGGCTCTGGCTGGCCCAGCTACAGGGGCCATGGGGTCTCCACCACCTTCTTAAATACAGGGGGCTCCTCACCAGCTCCCTGAACCCCACAAAGCTTTCTTCTTTAACTGCATGCATTTCTGCAGGTGGAGGAGGAAGAAACAGCCCTTGGAGTCGGTCCCAACCCTCCTGCTCTGATTAACGGCCGCCCCCTGCTCTCGATTGTGTCATGTGTGTGAGTCATGTCTCCCCAGCCAGACAGTGACCTGGCCGCCTGCCGCCATGGCCACGTGCTCCCTCCTCCAGAGTCCCCGTGGCCTGAGCGCACAGTGGGGACTCAGCGAGTGATAAATGGATTGGAGACTCGGGCATGAGAGTGATTGAGCTTGACCTTTGCTCTCTCCACAGAGAACAGGCTCGTGGAGCAAATGAACAGTCCAACAATCCCAGGATGGTCACACGCAGCCTATAAAATGCGAGCTGTAAAACATCTGACGTGAATGCGAGCCCTCCTCAGTCAGCGTGGATTAGCATGGCCTGATTCTTTCCACGGCAGGCAATCCTCACACCTCCCTCCGGTCACCCACGCCAATGTCTTTTTAGAAAGTGGCAGAGTGTGAGCAAACAAGGAGAAAAGATATTCCTGGATTCTTGCCCTCGAGAACTCTCATTTTCAAAAAGCCCTTTCCTCGTTTCTAACTTAAACCCTTCGTGCTGTAAGAGAGGCCACTCGGCTGCCGTGCCCTGGGCAGCAAATCATTACCCCCATGAGCTGGGTGGGGAAACTAGGTCTGGGGGACAGGTGATTTCCCCAAGATGACAGGAAGAGTCAGGGCTCAGGCAGGGACCCGACAGTGGCCCCTGTGGGCACCTCCAGCATCTGACCTCCATCCCCAAGTCGGGAGCAGGTGTGGGGCAGGGAGTGGCGGAAGCCTGCCTCATTGCTGGGAGGGCTGATTCAGAGAAAGAGCTGTCTTTCCCCTCCTCAAACCTCCTCCTTCTGGCTAGAGGAGGTCTGAACTCCCCATCTGTGCTCCGGAGGCCAGAGCACCACGCTCCAAACACTCCTCTCTTGCTCCCCGACCCTGCCTCTGGCTCTCACCCCTGCACCCTCTCCAGGAGTATGTGCTGACCGTCCCCAACGCAAGCTCTTACTTCCGACCCTCCTGTCTCTTACAGGCTGTGCCCCTCTGTGGACCTTCGCTCTCCTCCTATCTCATCAGGGCACCCAGCCGTCAGGTATGAATGTGGGACTCGCAAGGAGACATTCCCACTGTCGGGATTTTCCGTCCTGTCAGGCTGGGACTGGGACCCTGCAAGCGCTAGTCCATGGCCACCTGCCCCACATGTGGGCTCCTCAAGTGTGTGAAGCCCCTCAGCTTCCCCTGGAAAAGCTGTATTCGTGTCCAAGAACATCTGTGCTTCGAAGCAAAGACAAGGCCCTTCCAGGATTCTAACCTGCTCCCGGCGTCCCAGCCGGGATGGTCAAGGGGGGTCTCCAAGGGCAGCTGCTTTGAGAAGCCCTCCCACCTCCCAGCTTGCTGCCTGACGTCACGGTATGGCCGCCTGGCTCCGTTGACCCATCTGAGATGAGAACACCCGGGACCTAGAAAATTCAGAAGCACCTGACTTCTTTAAAAAAAAAAAAAATTAAAGAAAGAAGAAGAAAAAAAAATGCGCATTGCCTTTCCACCAAGTCGTTCATTATCATCTAACAAGAGCAAGCACGGTGCCCTTGTGGGTGGGGAAGAAACCTCATGGAAAGTCAAGAAAGGAAAGAGTGGGTTCCCTGGGAGAGTTCTGGGGGCAGAAATCAGCCCCCCCACCAGCACTGGCTAGAACATCTGTATCTGCAGATGTTACAGTGGCTGGGCAATAGCCCTGGGGCCACTGCCCTTCCCGGCGGAAACACCTTGGAAGGTGAGCCTGTCCCGGCCTAGGTGTCTGCTTTTCCTGGCCTCAGCTCTGGTCGAAGATTGGAGCCCGGGCAGGCCCAGGGGCTGGAGAGGGGCAGGCCGTCCTGGGACTGAACCCTAAAGAAGGGCTCAGGGGCACATAAGGCCTAACTGGTGCCCACCGGGGGCTGAGCTAAGGGAGAGCCACTGGAGGAAACCACAAATGGCCTACAGAGCGGATAATAAACCTGCAGAAAACTGAGAGATGGTTGTCTCTCCTGAGTGGACCAAGCAAGAGAGGACTTGACGATTTCTAGGACACCCATCTCCTTCCTCCATGAGAAAAGCCACTGGATCTCTCAGCTCTGACAGCTGAAGAAGGAGGTTCAAGGCTGTGGAGGGCTGGGGGCGCGGCGGCCTGATGGGGGGTCCTGTTGCCTTAGAAGTCTCACTGGGACACACGGAAAACAATCTGCCAGGCCACGTTGCTTCACCGCGACGTGCGGTTTGCTGCACATTAAATTCATTATGTTAACAGGTCAGTGCCTCTGACAGATACTCATTTGTGGGAGATGAGCACGGCTGCTTCTTTAATCCCCGCGGATTACTCGGCTCTCCCGAAAAGCGATACCAGCAACTTGCAGAGACTTTAATCCCAATCACTCCAGACTGTTTACAAGGAGAAAAACAAACCTGCCTGTGTGAAGCCGAGGGCCCGCCTCTCAGCCCTCTCCGGTCCTGACTGCTCCGTGGGGCCGAGGCTGGCCCTTGGCAGGGGTTGGCAGCGGCGGAACAGGGGCCCGGAAGCTGGGACCCTCCCATAGCGCCAGCAGCCCAGAGCACAGGGCTGGCAGAGGTCTGGGGAAGCTCCTTGTTCCGCTGACCTACGGGACACTGCTCTCACCTGCTCCAACCCGATCTGGCCGGGGAGCATCCCTGCCTGCGAGGGAGGTGGGGTGCTGGGGTGGCATTCTGAATGCACCACTGTTCTTCTTTAAAGGTCTCGGGATGGGATGCCTGGGTGGATCAGTCGGTTAAGCGACCGACTCTTGATTTCGACTCAGGTCATGATCTCAGCGTCACGGGATAGAGCCCCGAGTCAGGTTCTGCGCTCAGCTGGGAGTCTGCCTGAGATCCTCTCTCTCCCTCTGCCCTCTCTCTCTCTCTCCCTCTCTAAATAAATGAATAAACAAACAAATAAGTTAATGAATAAATAAAGGTCTCAGTAGCCCAGGAAATAGCACAGGGGGCCCTGCTTGTGAGACACAGGGACATCCTTTCTGAGGGGCTCCCATGGAAAATACCCAGCTCCCCAAAGCCAGCTCTACCCCCTTGGGTTGCCCGGGCATCTGCTCTGTGGGCACAAGACCCCGATGGATCTGGGATGTCCCTAGCTGGGTACCTCACATCGTCAGCTTCCTTACCGAAGGAAGTCAACCTGGGCCTGACCCTGGACACCCTCTCTGTGGCCTCTGGGACTGTTACAGTCCCAGTCTCCTCTGTTACAGTCTCCTCTGCTGAAGCCCCTCTTCTGACCTTGAGTTTCCTCTTGCGGGTGGCTCGCGCCCTGCATAGACGTCATTCCCTTCCAGGGCCTCCCTCCCTTCTCAAGGTCCTGAGTCACTAGCTCCAGCTGCCCTCCCTGGGAACTTCGTGAGCCTTGGGCCCTACTGGGATCGGCCCTCAGACCTCTCAGGGTTACTGCTCCCTGGGCACTCATGGGAGTGCAAAGAGGAGAGGTTCCAGTCCTGCAGAGTCCTTGGGATGACAGTGACAGGGGCTGGCAAGGTACCCACACCTGTTAGGGATGCTTTGCTTTCCTCCTGGTCCCCCAACCTATGTACAGATACTATTCTGGCCCTGACTTCTACAGCAGAATGTGCCCAGGGTATGTGCGTGTGCGTGTGCGTGTACACGTGTGCTCATGCACACCCACGTCTACGGTGTCTGTTGTATGTGCAGCTTCACCTTCCTATGAGTATGTCCATCCATGTTCTGGGGGCAATGGCTACCTGTCCAGTGAATAAGTAATTAATTGGTGGGTGATAAAGCAATTAGCCCTAGAGCTTTCGAAAATAATGAATAAGGGTCCAGCAGATGTCAATATTTGAAAATACTAATTTAAAGCCTATTAGCTGAAACAAATTTTAATTAAACAGGGAATAATCAGGGTGATGAGAGGGAAATAAAGCTTTGGCCAGTGGCTGAGTCCTCTCGAATGCAGAGTGAGGGGAAGGAGAGGGACAGTTGGCATCTGGAACCTGGGTCTGGCCAGTTGTCACCTGGGTGATGAGTGAAGGGTAGGCAGGGGATAGGTAAAGAAGGCCATGTCACATTCCTGCTCTGGGTCTCAGTGTCCTCATCTGTAAAATGACAGGGGGGTCCCAGGATTGTTCTCCAGCAGATTTCCGACCATCAGGGAGGAGGCTCTGGGGGAAGCAGCTAGGCAGAGAGGTTTTTCTCTGAGCGGATCCACCGGGGTGTGTCTGTTTCCAAGGACAATTAGGAGGCGTCACCCCACAGTGGCTGGGGCAGTGCTCACACACCCTCTGGTGCAGTTGAGGGGACACGTGAGCCTTTGGAAGAACTCATTTCTTTAGTTTTCCCACACGAGAGCATCTAATTCCCTAAAATCTCAGCTTCATATAGATTTAAGTCGGCACCCATAGGTGTGCAGTGAGCTACGTGGGACAAGAGGCTCCTAAAGAAGGTTCCACTTGTGTTTCCGGCAGTGGCCGCGTTGCAGGAAGAAGTCTGCCTGATCCTGCCAGCGCAGCCCTTAGCCCTGGGGCTCCATGATGGCCGAGACCATACCTCACTTATTTCTGTCCGCTCACATCATGTTTGACACACAGAGGGTACGCGGAGGCTCACTAAGCTCAGCGGGGCCCTTTGGGGGTGTGGACGGCCTTATTCCCCTGGGCTCCAGGGCCCAGAGTGGTGGCTCCCAGCAAATGTGTCGTAGGAGGCATGGACACCCATGTGACGGGGTGAGGCACCAGCCATCAGAAACCAGATTTGGCGACCGTCACGGTAAGGAGCGTCCGTGTCACACCTGCGCGTGCTCACTTCGTAACAGGGGCTGGGGCTGTCTGTGGCTATGTGGGTGGCGCTCCTCTGAGTATATGCTGGAAAGGTTACTATCTCACCCTGGGACACATCAGTCTCCTGACAATATGCCCTTCAGGAAAAACACATTTATTCACATTTTCCACCCCCCACCCTCCAAGAGACCTTCTCTTGGAAGAAAGACCTCCCCCCACGGGTGTGGCCAGCTGCAGACAGCAGTGGGAGGGCCTGGAAGGTGTGTGTGTGCCTTTGAGTGCCCTCTAGGTCTGTGTGCATTAGTGTGACCCTCTTTGTGTGTGGCTGTATGTGTGCTTGTGTGCAGGTCTGGGCACACGCGTGCCCATGTGTCTGTATCTGCGTGCGTATTTGTGTCTGTGCCAGGGTCCTGGATTTTCCCAGTAGGCAGTGCCACCCTTTGCTCCGAGCAGGGCTGCCCTCTTGCCAGGGCCCCAGCTCTAGCGGGCAGAGGCATGACCTTCAGCTCCCACTACAGCCTTTTTGGTTATGTATTTAGAACCCACCACGTTTCACAAGTGATTGGAGGTAGAGGTCCTGTTAGCCTGGGGCTCCCCTCTGGCATTGCGTGGCAGGGGCTGGCTTCTCCTCTGTGGCTTACCTCGGGAACCCAGAACAACCTCATCCTCTTTGGACTGCTCTTTGTCGAAGTCATCACACATGGCTTCATGCAACTCTCCCTCTGCGACCTGTGACAAGCACCCACAGCCGTTCCTGCTCCCCACTTTGCTTCCAGCATCCCTGCTAATAAGCCTGCTCACTCTCCAGACTCTGGACTCAAACGTCCAGGCTGGTTGGCTCCTGCCACAAGCGCTGGCTTTGTTTCAGCCTCTTTCCCTTCTGCATCACTCCCCAAGGACTGTGCGCCCCTCCCCTCCCAACCACCCCTCACAGGAGGTGGGCTTGGGCTCTGCACCCAGATCCCAGCCTCCCAGGCCTCAGCTTGCACTTGCTTCGTGTGTTTGTGTGTGTGGGGGAATTACAGGGCCTCCTGCCAGGTCCCCTGCCCCCCCACCTTTGCCACTGAGGAGGGGCTAGGGGCCCCATCCACTCAGTCAATGCTGCTGGAATTGAACGTTGCATAATAACCTGGGGCCCCTTGGAAACTTTGCATCTCAACACAGAGCCTGATTAAATAGCAACAAAAATAAATTATGTATACACAGGGTTGTAAAAGCACCCAGAGACCGGAGACTTGGGGTCTGTGCCTCATATAAATGCAAATACTGTAATAGCATTGCAGCCGGTCCCCTGCCCCTACCCCACACAGACCTGGGGCGGGAGGGTCGCAGGCAGGGAGGATGGCGTGTAGCGCAGCTGACAACAACCTCCAGCCCACTGGGGTTTTAAAGAAAACCTAAAGCCAGGCAGGAAACCCAACCCAGCACAGAAGGAACTGACCTGGGACTAGGGTTGAGGGCCTAGTTTGCAAACAAAAGGCTATAGAAGAAGTTCCTGCATCTTGGGTCCCTGGGCAGGTGCGTGGGGAGGGGGCGGGGGTGATGCACTGAGCAGGGAGTCAGGAGGCCTGTTTCACTGAGTTGCTACAAGACATTGCCTCCCGGCCTCAGCCCCTCCTGGTAGACAAGGGGGTGGTGTGTTCAGGATGTTCCCCTCCCAGGGCTGGGCTGGAATGCACTCCCTCCAAATGCCAACCCTCAGGGGGATGTGCTTATCTTCTCCTCACCCTCTGGGGCACAGGGTGCTGGCATTAGCAGCTCACCCTAGGACCACAGGTGGGCTTTTTATAGCTGCAGGTGTCTCTGGGTAGGTGGTCTCCCCAACACTCCCTCCTTTGCCAGCTTCCTCCCTCCACCATGGCTCTGGGGTACCACTCTGGGCCAGGCCGCTAGGTTCAGGGATGGAGAAAAGGAGGAAAGGACTTCAGGTCCCATGTCGCTTGCCATCTGGGTGAGTTGTGTGCCAGCAGTGTGAATGGGCCACGGGGCTGCTCCACTCTCCCCTGTCCTGGGACAGTGCTGTCCCCTGGCCGTGCCTCCGCCATCACGGGCTCCCCACGTGCTCCCCTCACACTCAGCAGGTGAATAGCTGCTGAATAGCCCAGCTGATTGGTTACAGTCATACCCTGAGGATGAACGCTTCTTTCCCCGGTATGTTCTGGTTCTATGATGCCACTGTCCTCTCCCCCTTAAGTTCTTCGAAACCTCAGTCAACCAGTCACCACAATAAGATTAAAGTATTAGACTTCCCTGGCAGGTGAGCTCACAGCACGTTGTACTTTTGAAAGTGCCATCTTAATACTTCTCTCATTTCATCCTCCTAACACATGTGCAAGGCTGTCTGGGTGGGTGCCATCCAGCCCAATCTACAGATGGGAAAACTGAGGTCCCAGGAGGCAGCCTGTCCATGTTCACATGATTAGGCCTCCAGAGGCCTCCTAATCTGTGCAAAAGCTTTAAAAGCACGAAATAGGTCTTCCTGCCTCAAACACTTAATTTTCCACTGACTTCAATAAACAAGGGGGCATGAGGGATGCCTGTCTGTTGCTGTCTCTGGCCGGGCCTCTGTGCAGCTGGTCTCAGGTGCGGGTCACCTGCCAGCGTGGAGACGCAGGGTCCAGAGCTCACCTTGACCCACCCTGTCCCAGGAGAATCCCTCAGTCCCCTGCACACCTGACCTGGGCCCAGAACACAGCGCTGGGAAGTGGGGCGGGAAGGAGGGCATTTGTTGTCCTGGCACTTATTTGAAAAGACCGAATTAGAGAATAAAGAGAACAAATAGGAAGAATCATGGCAAGGCTATCCTGTCCTCCAGCTCGATAAAAGAGGTGCAAACAAGGGCCATAGAAGGCTGTGCGTGAGGGGACGAGGCAAAGCAAACCCCAGAGACCGGGATCAGGAAGACACATTTGCCGCTACGTGAGCAGGTGTGCAACCAAGAACACCAGCACAATACATTCAACATAGTCTCACTCATGGGGTTTGGTAAAAATGTGAATACAAAGTATGTTGTCACCAAGTGTCAAACCTGAGAACGAGGGGACACGTACTGTTTCAGGGTTAGCGGCGTTATTCAAGGCAGGCACCCAGACATGCCCCGTACCGTCCCCAAGAACAGCCACCAGAATGCAGGAGAGACTGCCTCCACCCCACAGATGTGGCCGGCATCGCCCCTTCCAGCTGGACACCCTCTTCAACGTTCCGCTCTTGTAGGAAGAGACCTCCCACCTCTGATGAGTTTCTTACTATGGCCTCTCAGCACCTTTACACTCCTTATATTCTATGCTCTTTCAGTTCATCCCTGTTAGGAGTGAGCCTGAAGCTAACTACTGTTACGTTTCTTTCGAAGGCCGGTCTCCTGTCCCAATCCATGGAGGGTACAACACGGGAATTCTGCTGCCACCCACGTGTCCCTCCAACGTGGTAAACCCAATTAACAGGCTGAGTGAACCGGCCGCCCTGCCTGTGGTCCGAGTGATAGAGTGTGTTTGGGATGAGCCCAGTGGGGGGCCGCGCCTCTTAACTTTCCATGTTCGGTGCCTCCTGTGCTGATGGCTCTTTAAGAAGTGCATGTGCTCCCAGGAACTCAAGAGCCAGAAGGGGTTGGGGAGATCCTCGGGGCCCACCCTTTCTTTCTGCAGGTGGAGACGTGAAGGGCCTGCCTGAGGAAGGAGCTGTTCCAAGCCCCCCAGCCATGAGAGGTGGCACGGGACCAGACGAGGTGGCCTGCAGCCCCACACAATGGAGCAACTGATTGAGGGACATCGTTTCCTGTCGTCTGGCCCCCAGGAAGACTGAGCGCTGCAGGAGGCAAGGATCACAGCTTCCACTGCCTGCGCCCCTGTCCTGCCCGACAGAGCCCTGAGCACACAGTAGGCCCCCAGCACCACAGACATCAAAACCATTTCTGGGCAAACCTTTGCTTTTGGAAACTATCTCAAAACACCGTGTCGTGGCCACAACTATCTTTGTCTTGGACCATTTCATAAGCCCTGGCCACCGACATACCGGGCCTCCTGGCAAGTGAGGAGATCCCTGCTGAAAGGTGCGGGCCTACAAAGACCAGGCGGCCGACTGTGAGAAATGCCGGGGAGAGACTCCTAGAGCGGGTAAGAGGACGGAGCACCCGGTCCCTACGTGTCTTCCTCTCTCTGAGGTTTCAGGATTCTGTCTCTTTGAGGGTGAAAGGAGAGAGAAGTAGACTGGGCTGCCCATGTCTGGAGCCATGGCAGCTGGCTTGGTTTGCTGAACCAGTCTTTGAGACTGGCCCGCTCCCCCAGGACTTGAAATGCTGGTGAGAGGCAGAGTCTGGAAGGTTTTCAGTGGGGAAATCCTTGTCGAGCCTTCACAGCACGGAAGGCACTATTTAGCATGCTCGGTCCCGGGATAAGACAGAGAAGAAAGGCTTGGTGTCTGACTTCACCGAGCTTATACTTTCGTTGCGCAGAAGGGAAGCTGCACATAAACTCTAAAACATAAACCATAAAAAGTGAATTAATAATAGAAGAGTTAACTAATAGTTTCGAATAAAAAGAGAAGCGATGTTTCAAGGGCATACACGATTAGCTGCCCAATGACGGGCATAGACAACAAGGCCTTGGGTTACTCTGAGGAGGAGGGAGCACCCACTTCCGGCGCAGTGTTCAAGGAAAGTTCTGGAAGCTGGTCTCTGGCATCGGTAGTCTATTAACTGCAGTTGTGACCACTGGGATTTGACTTCCAAAGACCATCCAGTAGAACCCCTCAATGGTTGGAAGCCCAGGGTCACTCCTGCTACTCCCTGGGAGAGGGGGCCCTGTTACCCATCATCTGCTTTGCGGGACCTTCCGTGGCTCCTGTCCCCAAGGGCAAAGCCAACAAAACAGAGGGCTTTGCTCTCCCTGTCCTTCCCACCTCTGGAAGTGGCGCAAACTGCCTCATGACCCCTGCAAGGTGTGCCGCGCAGAGTGGACCTGGGCGTGTGCTGGTGCCTCTCCTATCCGGCGGGGGAACGAGCAGTCCCCAAAGCTAGGGCCTCTGAGGCCCACATTGCGTTTGGACATGCAGCAGCTGTTCTGCTGATGGCAAGAGACCATAGTGGCAATCAACAAACCCCACCCCACCGTTTGTCTCAGCAGAGGGAGTGCGGGGAGACTCTGGTCCCTGTACTGTATACCCCAAGCCTCCCAATGCCCGGGTGGGGATGCAGCCACCAAGGCCACCCTGGGACACTCCCCCCACACCCCCAGCCCCGGCCCTCAGTTCTCTTCCCAGCTGAAGACCTGAGCTGGGAAAGCAGGTGCCGTGTTCCTTTGTGACCTCTCGTCTTCCCTGGGGGAGGATGGCAGTTTGGTGGCGGTGCCAGTGGAGCCCCAGATCTTTGGATCACCTCCTCACAACCCCGGGGTGGGAGGAGTGACAAAGGCACGGGAGGTGACAAGGTTACCTGCCATCTCTCCTATCTCTCTCGCCACTGCCAGGGCTCGTCTAGGTCCCCCTTTGGGGGATGGGAGGGTGGTGCTCTCACCACGCCCCATATTTTAGGACTTGGACCCTCAGTATCCTGGCCGCCTGTGAACGAAACCCTTTGTTAGCTGAGCTGAGCTAAGGGGGACATTTTCCAGCTGCACTTTCCCCAAGAGAAGGACAGGAGCATCTAGAAGCCACAGGGATGGCATAGCTTACAGGAGGCCCGGGACAACCCGCCGGCCTGTTCGCCGGGGTGAGGATGGTGTGTGTGTGTGTGTGTGTGTCTGTGTGTGTCTGTGTGTCTGTGTTGGGGGTGGAGGGCGGGTGCTTCTGGCTTACAAAATGCGGCGGCCGCGTCCCGGCCTCACGCATGTGCTTCTGGCCTGGGTCTGAGTGAGGACCCCACGCCTCCCCCCTTCAGAGCCAGTGGCAGCTCCCCTGTCTCCTGTTGGATTTCAGGTTCCTTGGTCACTAAGTTTCTCTGTCTTTCCTTAGGAAGGTCTCCAATCCTCGCTTTTCTTTGCAGAGCTGACTGAGACAACTGACGGTTTTGAACCTAACAAATGATCAAGCTCTTCTCAGCTCGGGATCTCAGCAACACCCACTCGCCTGGGTTCTTGGCGATGATTCATCCCTCAGGTGCCTCCCACTACCGCCACCTCATCACCACTCCCCGCCCCCCCAGCTCCACGCCCAGCTCCGGGGCAGCTCCCAACAGGGGAGGCCATGCCGTTGGGTTCAGCCTCAACTGACGCCCTGGTCCCTGGGTGTCGAGCCCATCCTGGTGTCTTCCACAGGGGCAGAACCCAGGAGGACCCCCATGTCTCAGGCAGAGCCCCACCTCAACTCCAAGTCTACAGGGAGGGGAGGAGGAGAGCCGGGGGTATGTTCCAGGAGGGACAGGGAGCCGGGTCTCGCCAGGGTCACAGAACGGAGGGGCCGTGGGTGGGTCAGGGGTGCTCCGAGACCCCTGGCCTACAGCCCCCACCCCCCCGCCTCTCCCTCACCGCTCCCCTGGGTTGGGGAGGGCAGGCGGGGTGAGCTGGAGGAAGCACGAGTGACTTCACATCTTTGTTGCTGTAGCTGCTGAGCTGAAAATAGTCCTCTCTCTTGGGCAGGCTGGCTCAGGGTGTGAAAAGCTGCGCTCCCAGGGAGTGGCAGGAAACAGCCAGGGCGGGAAAAAAATAACCGCAGGCCCGGGGCTTGCTGGCTTCGCTGAAGAACGCCAGCGCTAGCTCTCCAAGCCTGCTCACGGAGGAGCTAAGTGTGCGTAAGCCGGGGTAACCGCAGACTCACCCCGCACGGCTCCCACTTCAGACTCCCATCTGCGCCTCCTGCTTCCTGAGGGCTTCCTCCCCCGGGGGGCACGGAGCACTGAGTGGGGAGCTGCAGGCTTTGCAGCTGCTGGCCCTCCAGTGGGCCTGGATCAGATGGCGGCCCCCTCCTGTCACAGATGTGGAAACTGAGGCCCAGAGAAGCTCATTAAGCTGCCTAAGGTCACGGAGCAATGAGGCCGCAGAGGTGGGGTGGCGTGCCTGTTGGAGCTGGCCGGCCCCAGCCTTCCGGGGAGCGTCCTGTGGGCCCCTTGGGATTGGCGGGGACTCCGTGGCCTGGCACACCCACAGCAAGGACTTTGGGTGGTCAAGGGTCTCTGATTCCTAGCTCCTCACCCCCAGGCGACCACCTGCTTCAGGCTCAGGACAGTGATGTGAGAATCTTGGAGGGCCAGTCGGAAATGCACGCCCCCTCCTGGAGGACTTGCGGGGGAGGGAGTGTCAGGGGTAGACAGAAGTGGGGGCGCTTCCCTACTCTGTGGGCATCCAAGCTCCTGCATCAGTGTGATCAAGGATAACTTGGTCTGTTCCCAGCACGGTCCCCAACCTTCCTTTCCACTCGAAAGTACACCAGATAATTAAGTCTCTCTCAGGTCTCCTCAGTATAATGCAGATTAATTTATTATTTAAATCTGAATAGAATATTAGCTCATTGTCTTAATAGTTCTGATAAATGCTTGTGGGGGCACGGGATGGAAATCTTCCTGTTCACCCCCTCTCCAGCCAGAATGTTAAGACCCCACCGCCTGCAAGCCGCTGGTGGGTGGGGGCGAGATGGGGCTGGGGGCAGCGGGGAGACCCCCGGGGCCTCCAGGCTTTGACCACAGGCGGGCCCTGCTCCAGCATCCCTCTCACCACAGGCCCTGCCTCCCACTCAAGAAAACAGAAGGAGAAGGGGGCTGGGAAGCAGGAGGGAGAGCAATTTCCCAAACTGGAGGCTTTCAGGGCCTGAGCACTGGGGCTGGTTCCTGAGCAGCCACCAACCAGCAGTCTGAGAGCTGGGAAGCTTTTCAGCACCTTAGTCTGCCCCCACAGAAATGGTTCTGGGGTAGAACCATCTTCACCAGGTCATCTGGAGGGCACTGTTAGTAGGCGTGGCTGTGGGGCAGGCCCCAGGGAAAGGAGGGGCAAGGGTGCAAACTGTCTAGGCCGCCTCCCCACCCCAGCCCCGTCCTTTGTCCCAGGGAGGCCTAGGTCCTTCCCCCATAAACAGTCTTGGAGGAAGACCCCTCAGGCTGTCTCTGGGCCCATTGCTACTTCCCTCTCCCCCAGAGAGAGCTTCCTAGTCTCCAGAGTCAGAGGCAGAAATAATCCGGAGTAGCAGACTGGCCCAGGAAGACGTGGGCCTTCCAGCTAAGCGCCTCTGCCGTGACTGCAGGTTGTGTCCCCCCAAATTCACACGTTGAAGCCCTAACCCCCCGTGTGATGGTATTTGAAGGTGGGGCCTCTGGGCGGTGGTCAGGTTTAGAGTGTGCTCCATGATGGGATTAGTGCCCTTATGAGAAGAGGAAGAACCCAGAGCTCCCCCTCTCCACCATGTGAGGCCACAGGGAGAAGGCGGCCCTCCGGAAGCCAGGGAGGGGGCTCTCACCAGGACCTTAATCTGCCAGCACCTCGACCTTGGACTGTCCAGTCTCCAGAACCATGAGAAAGCAATGTCTTTTGTTTAAGCCATCCGGTCAACAGTATTTCATGATGGCAGCCCTCGCTAAGAAGCCTCACTCTACAGGTATGGAGACTGAGGCCAGGGGGAGCAGGGTGGGTGGGGACAGAAGAAACGATGTGACCCGTGCTCCAGGGGCCGGTGTTATCTGCCGACGTACGGACAGAAGGTCCATTGTAAGGGCGCTTGGCATGGCGGGGAGGCACACAGAGAAGGCTGCCGTGTGGTCCTGGGCCCAGGGCATGACGGACCAGGAGGCATCTCTTCACCAAGACATTAGACAGCTCGAGAAGCTACCCTGAGGAAATGGAGGCCCAGGGGGTCAGGGCTGGGGAGGGGAGGAGGCTGCCCTATTTCCCCAGGCCCTATGCCCCCCACATGTCTGATGCTTCCCTTGCTGCCTGCTAACTCGGGGACAGTTGGCTAAGGGTCATGTGCACCTGGCTGGCTCCCCAAGTCTGGAGTTGAGTGGGAGCCCTTGGCACGGAAGGTACTGAATTCCCACCAGGAAAAATATATGGGACACATCGTGTGGCTGTGGTTCCTTCACACCATCCCGTCATACAGCTGGCAATTAATTTCCCCTATAAATGAAACACCTTTCATATCACTTTATCTGGAGAGCTTGAATTGACAGCAGCGGGTGTAATTTATACATACTTTTTACCCATCTGTTAGCATTCAGGCTTCAGGCTGCTAGCGTTTTTTTTCTTCAATTCTCTCCCAAATTGAAAGGATTAGGTTAGGATTAGGTGAGTGTTTTAACCAGATATTCACAAAGGTGGATGGCGGTGTTTCCAGACGGCCAATGCCCAGGGGAGGCCCTCGTACAACGGTGGCCAGGTGGGGATCAGTGATCTGGGAAATTGCCTCCACCTGAGAGCCCAGCAGCCCCTGCGGTCCAGATGCTAGAGCTGCAGAGGGCCGCAGGGACTCTCCAGGCCCGCCCTTCGTTTTACAGATGAGAACACTGAGGCTCAGGGAAGCAGAGGGGTTCGTGCAAGGTTGAGAGTGGCAGGAGGCAGTGCCAGAGTGGGACGTGGGTCTGGCTGCAGGAACCCGGAGGGAGGGGAGCTCCATTCCACCCTGAGAGGGGCAAAGGAGTGTAGACGGGACCTGCAAGTACCTGGCTGGCCAGGTGACAGTCCCTCTTGCCCCTCAGTGTCCACGGAAGTGCATTTCCATAAACTGAAAGCGGGACCAATTAGGGCAATTTCAGGAGGCCTTTTTGTGATTGTGCGGGCATCTGTGTGCACACATGTGCCATGCATACAAAAACTGGGAGCCCGTGAGGGCTATGCCACTCCTCTTTGAACATCCAGAGTCCTGTTAGGCTGGCCCATTGGCCTTATTTTCTCTGGAGTCCTGTGCCCTGCTCTTCCAAGGAGTCTTTTCTTCCTGACTATCCCAAGGACCCTGGGGGCTAGAGCCACACTGAACTCCTTGGGGACCTCTGTGCCTGGCCTGACCCATCTTCATAGGCTTCTCCAGGAAGCTCTCCCCTACCTGTCTCTCCTCCCTCAGATTTCTGGAGTTCCTACATGGAGTACAAATGAAGATTTTTAGGCTGGTCTGGGTTCCTTTTAGCCAAGCAGAATCATATCATCTCTGGTCCAGGCTGGGGAGCTGGGAGGTGGGGTGGGGAGAAGGTGTATCTTTGCATGTCATCTGAAAAATATTTGTCCAAGACCTCTGAATCTTGAGCACATGGGCCCCTCTCATTCATACCTTCACCCAGCCATGTGTATTAAATACCTGCGGTGGGTAAAACCCTGCCTTAGGCTCCGGGGACACAGGGATGAACGCTACAGGGCCTTTCCTTTGGAGGTCACATGTAGACCTCTGGCCCCATGACTGGCCCACCTCTGCCTCTCAAGGCCATCGCAAGGTATGGGAGGCTACTGCTTCCTTCAGCGCTTCCTTTTTGCCTAGACTCAGCCCTGAAGCCATTAGCAGTGTGACTCTGTCTGGTGAGAACCAGTAAGGTAGTTCTGTATTAGTGCGGAGGCCTGAGGAGATTTGGCCATTAAATGTTACATCAGACCCAAGGTGTCCTGTACACGCTCCCGGTGGAGTTTTTCAGGCAGCCTTGTCTGGGGGGCCTTGGTGAGGGGGAACGTGCTCAAACTAACAACCAGGTGGAAAGGAGGGCTGCTGGGCTGCACGCTCCCCCTGGAGCTCTGAGGACATCCTAGAGAATCGCGGACGAAGGGCAGGCATGTCCTTGCCTCTCGTTCAGCCCCAGCAGGCCCTGCTGGCCGTGGCTGGGTGCCCAGCTCGTCCCCGGCCCAGCGGGGCAGCAAGCAAGCTCCCCTCGACGTCCCGGGGCAGCCCTGATTCACTTGTCCTACCGTCTGAGGAGCACTTCATCTTTGTTGGGCCAGATGTCTGGCATTTTAGCTCCAAAAATGTAGGCACGGGAGGGGTGGGAGAGACAGAGGAGAAGCCGTTTCCCCTTCCATGGGGGAGGTGAGACCCGCAGGGAATAATTAGTGAATAGCACTGATTCAACTGAAAATACGACTAACTGCATCCTGTGGGTCAGGTGCTTACTCCTCTGAGCAGGCAGGACGGGACAGATGGCTATTGGCCCATGACACCTCATCTTGCCATCAAACTAACTATCCACCTCCCTCCCCACCTCCCTCGGACCATCTAAAAGCCCATCTACCTAACTCCCCGCCCACCCAGCTAGCCACCCACCTGCTTGTCCTCCAAGGACCTTGGGCAAACTGTGCAGACCCTTGGAGCCTTGATTTCCCTGTTGCAAGTGGAGATAAGCATTGGAAGGATCTGATGGTCCCGGAGATGGTTTGAGTGGGGTGAGGACTACGAATCGCAGATGGCAGGTATCCTTACACCACACTGCTGACCCGGAGGCTTCCTGACTTGAAATGTTTTCCGACTCTCCCCTCCCTTGGACCGGTGACTCTGCACATCCACTGAAGGAGGGAAAGCTTGGGATTTGTTTTTCACCATCTCCTCCCGGCCCTGAAGGGCGGGGCAGATCCTGGAGGAAGCTCCAGCCACCCAGCCCCCTCCCTGCTCTCCTGAAGGTCTCAGACTCTGAGCACTGAGCTAGCTCCTCCCTGCAGCCCTGCAGGGTAAGGAACAAACCTGGGCAGGGGACAGGGGAGTAGGCATGCGGGGACTCTAAAAGCATTAGTGGCTGGGCTGACTGCAGGG
Source organism: Meles meles (assembly GCF_922984935.1). Taxonomy (NCBI): domain Eukaryota; kingdom Metazoa; phylum Chordata; class Mammalia; order Carnivora; family Mustelidae; genus Meles; species Meles meles. Next base: position 60,568,851 of record NC_060077.1, read on the forward strand.
AGATTGCGGACAGATGCCGGATGTTTGTTTTCTCCAACATTGGGGTCTCAGAACCAGAGAGAACAAACTGGAAGAGAGGAGATGGCTAATTGTTTGGAAGGGAAGATATTATTTACAGTAATGGGGCCATTAGGAAGGAGAGGGTAGAGTGAGCCTGGGTGGTTTGGCTGGGGCAGCCCAGTCCACGCTGGTCTGGGTGATGGGGCAGGCAGGGGGCCATTATCTTGAGGCAGGCCATCTGCCTCGTGGTCAACCTCTATCTCACGAGGTCACCCTCTGGTGGGGAAGGTGTACATGAAACAGAAGGTAACATCTATCTACCCAGAATGGCAGCCGGATCATCTCCCATCCACCATGTGGCCAGGGAGTCTTCTATTCTTTAAGGCTCAATTCAGTCCTCCTCCCTCAGGAAGCCCTCCTGACTTGCAATTCACAGGAATCCACCCTCTTCTAAACCTCCCTGGATCCCCAGGTCTGAACTACAGAGACCCTTGCCTGCACAATGCCCTCTTTTGGAGCTTCTCCTTCACAAGGCTCCCCACTGGTGCCTGGAGCAGGGCCAGACTTGGGAAGGGAGAATGAATTACACAGGGCCTTTGGGAAAGTGAATGGAGGAGGAGGTGGGAGGGATAAAAAGCAGCAGCAGCAGTTCAGCTGAAGGAACAAATTTTAAAAATGAGTAACATGGGCTCTGTGGAGCCCCACGCCTGAGGTCCCTCCTCCATTGGCTGGCTCGCTGGCTCCTGCCATAAGGAAATGAAGGTGGCGGTTGAGAATCCCACACTCAACGTGCACCAAACTCTTAGATCTCAGATTGATTCTGGCTAGTCGTTTGAGAATACTTGAAAACTGCAGATCTCAGAGAAAAAAATCATCTTCCTTTGAAGCAGAAAATGGTCCATTTGCACATTAATGGCTGGGTGGGCCAAGTGCCCCTCTAGGAAGGGAGAAGGGATGGCAGTGTCCTGTCTGGGGAGGGGTGGAAGCCGCGAGGCTAGGGCGATGGTCATCACCACGCCAGGAGAGTGCCGAGAGGAGCTTGACCCAAGCTGCACGGGTGAGCTGAGGCACGGAAAGGCCCCATGGCGACTCTGGGGAGAAGGAAACCAGACACAGGCTGCTTTCTGGAGACAGGGCGCGCTTCCAAATACCAGGAAACAGATCATGCTGTGCTCCTCCTCTGGACATTTGTTAAGAAGCGGCTGGGCAGCCAGTGGCACAGACTGCTGGAGGGTGGTGGCAGGGCCGTGTGCAGCCATGGAGGCAACCTGGAACCTTAGACTTCTCCCAGGAGCAGCAGGCAGGGCTCCGTATCTACCCAAGCCCTCCCCATCTCCCTACAGTGCCTGCTGCCAGCGGGGCTGCCCTCTGTCCCCTGATGCGCCAGGCTAGCTCACGCCCCCCAGCCCCGTCTTGCCTATGCTCCAAAACGCTCCACGACCCCCTCTGACTTCCACACACAGTGCTCTCACCCTCTCACGCACTTGGGTTCCTGGCCAGCAGCTCCTGTCTGCCGAAACGTGAGCTCCTAGATGGGGAGGACCCTGGTTCTCTCTGACAGCCCGCGCCCTGTGTGCCGGCCTGGTGGACTTGCAAGTCCCTCTCTCCTGTGGATTACGCTGTAGGGCCTTGCAGGGGTCCAGGCCCGGCCTGTCTCTGCCCAGTGGCCTCCTGGGATTGCTTTCCTCTCCTTCCTTTGCTTACGAAAGTGGAGGAAGAAAAGACTGGGGCCATCCTTCTACTTGCTGGAAAGGAGATGCATGAGGCAGCCTCTGGGTTAACAAAGGAGGTTAGAGAGGGTCTCCCAACTGCACCCCTGCCCTGCACCTCCCGCCCCCACTCACCTCTGCACCTTGTGACATCACTGGGTAGGTGGGGAGCAGACTGGATGGGGAGGGAACTAGGCATCAGTTCTTGGATGGCTGGAGAGAGGCGGTCAGGCTCTCATCCCTGGGCCCTCTGTCCCATACTCCCCTGCCCCTGTATTCATGAGTGTTGGGGAGTGGGGAGCAGAACCCCAAGTTCTGCCATGGGATCCCCAACATGGCGTCCTGAGTCTCCCACCGCACTCATAAGCTCAGCCCCCTCTGGGTCCAACCCATCCGTCCTCCAAACAGCAGACACTGCCCATCACAGAATGCCCGGCAACATGTCAATTCAACAAATATTCAGAGTGCATATTCCAAGTGCGGAGTCCTAAAATAGATGCTAAAATTTAGAGATTTATGTAACTGAATATAGGCCCAACGACACACAGTCACATGCATCTGTGAGACTCTCCTCACGATCTGTAAGGCCTGGCCTTGAACCCCAGAGCCGCTGAGCTCTGCTGTGCGGCTTGGAAACAGGTAGTCATTGTCTCCTCTCCTCAGTGTTCTCATCTGCAGAATGGATGGTTGTGCCAATTAAACAAGTTCACACAGGTGAAGCACTCAGCCCAGAACCTACTGTACTGTTATTTCCTGAGTTTCTGCACGGGAACCTATGGCCCTTGACCCCGTGGTGTCTACCCTGCACTGTATACCTCCCCCTGCCCCGCACACCCACACAGACCCCGTGCTGGGCAGAAGAGCCTCAGGCACAGAGGCATCCAGAGCTGAGGGCAGGTCAGGGGGGCACTGTGGGCAGGTGCTCGGGAGATGCTGCTTGAGGCTTCGATGGGCTCTCTGAGGGAGACGACTATGGGAGGAGGCGAGGGCATTGCCTGCGAGCCCTTCGAGGGTGTTGGAGTCCATTTCTGCAGAGGTCACTTATGAATATGAAATTCTTTGCTCCAGGCTCCAAAGAGTCCCACTGCCCTGCTCTACCCACAAGCCAAGGTTAGAGCCGTAATAAACAGAGCTGCCCTTCTCCAGAAGAAACGCGTTCTCTCCCCTTCCACCACGTGCAGGTGCGCGCGCGCGCGCGCACACACACACACACACACACACACACACACCCCACACACAGATGCACGCAGCATTGGAGAAAGGGGGGAGTGGGGAAGTGCAGCGGATGCACAGACAGGAGCCTTTTCCACACTCCTGCTTGGAGATGGGGTGCTTCTTTGTACCAACCATGTCCACAAGCCCAGCCCCCAGGCCGGCAGGCTCAGGACCTCCAGATGACGCCCCCCCCCCACTTGGCCTCCTCTTACTTCTCTCCCCACCAAGGTTCTCAGGGACACCAGGTAACTAGAGTTTGACACTCCACAAAATAAAAGGAACTTTCCAGGAGAGGGTGCTGTTGGAACATCCTGTGAGTGGGCTGCAGGCTCCTGGGTGTGCTGGTGTGGGGGGGCCAGCCGCCTGCCCGTGCTTCAAGGTGCAGGGGCACACTGGGAAGGGGGAGGGGACGGCGAAATTCTAGCTTTGGGGCACTTGCCAAAATGCAGGAGGCCTGAGGGTGGGACGGGAGACACCCCAGCGCCTTCCCTGCCGGCTGATTGAGAGGGCCGGCCGAGGAAGGGTGGCTGAGACCCTGGGATGACGTAGCCACAGACACTGAGACCAAGGCCCCCCGAGGGGCCTGTCTGAGCCCTAGCTCGCTGTTCCACTCCAGCGAGCACCACTGGGGCACTTGCTTTCTCTGTCCCCACCCTGGGAACAGAACTAGAACCAGGAAAGGTTTGTCAGTGCTGTGGGAGCTGAGTCCCTGCGCAGGTGTTTGGAGCCTGCTAAGGAGGGCCTGGGGTCTGGCAGTGCCAGTGTTGACATCCAAGTGTGCCTGTAACTCGGGGTTGTCACCTTATGGGGTGGTGCCACCGTGTCTGGCTGAGTTACAAGGACACAGCAGATCAAATGATTAAGCCGAGGAGGGAGCTGTGGGCAGGGAGAGAGGCCCACGCCCACAGACCTGCAGATGGGGTGACAGACCCAGAGAGACAGAGACAGAGCGGGGGTGGAGGGACTCAGAGACAGGGAAGGGGACAGACACTTGGACAAGATCTTAGAAAGCGGGGAACTGGGGAGAAAAAGAGACGGCTGATTCATTTCGTGTCTCCCTCAGTTTCCCCCTAAGAGGCTGCAAGAGAAGAGGCAGACCAGGTGGCAGAGCAGACGCGAGCAGGGATGCCTGGGAGCCCTCCGTGTCCGCGGGCCGCCAGCTCTCTCCACCTCCATCACTGCCCTCTCCCTCCTCGTTCTTAAGATCCACACTCTGAGCGTCTCCACTGTGCCGGACGCCACAAGCCTGTCAGCTCCTACTCTCATAACAACCCTCCAAGGCTAGTCTTTCCATCTCCGCTTTACAGACACAGCAAGGGAGGCTGGGGATGGACAGAACCAGGATTCTGACCTAGGGCTTCCCAGCACCATCTACCTTTCACACCTGCCACTTCCCCTCCCACCTCCACTGCTTCTGAACATGGAGGTTTGCATCAGCGGGAAGAGACCAAACTGGGTTGTAAAGTTCTGTCCGGGTGGGACTGGGAATGGGGTGTGTGTGTGTGTGTGTGTGTGTGTGTGTGTGTGTGTGTGTAGGGGGCTGGGGACTGTACAAACACTACAGCCAGCCATCACTTCTGCACCCTCACTGCGCACATCCAGGCACTGATCTGGAGAGCAGGGACCTGCTTCTGGAGGGACGGACCGGGCCTGGGTGACTCGTGCAGCCCTCCAGGGTCCTAACCCCAGGGATGCTTCTCCGGGAGGCCACCGCCAAAGAGCCGGGTAGAACTGAGAACAGTTCTCAGTTGCTCCCAAATGCACTCCTAGGCTCCCTTGCCTAAGTGAGAGCAGGAAAGCCTGGGCTGCTAATCCCACAAGAGTAGACTCGAGTCCCAGCTGGGCCACCTGGGAGCTGTGTACCCTGGGTGGAAGTCCCTGACCTCTTTGTGACAGCTTCAGCACCCATAAAATGGCCCTGGCCTCTGGCGTGGGCAGTCAAATGGGAATCCATGTAAAGGCACCCAGCCCACTTCTTGGCACACAGCAAATGCTCGATAAATATTCACTGATGTGTCTTTAATCATTAGTGCAATTACTTATTCTCCTTTGGCTGCTCACCCTATTTCCCTCCCCACATCTCCCCTGCTCTTTACTCCCACCCCCTTTCCCCAACCTGTCAACCCTGTTTTCAAAGGGTCTACCGAGTGTCGCACGGCTGCTAGGCTGACAGCCGCTCACAGGAGGGCCACAATGTTGCTGGGGGAGAAAATTAAGTCAGTTCAGCACTATAGGGCATTTTCTCAGTGTACAACCCCTGTGATTAGCACCAGACATGCCAGCCTTTCTTTTCCCCTCAAAGACCTTCTGGCAAAGAGGAGAACTATGGCAACTACCCAAGTGACTTCACTCACTCACTCGTTTGTTCACATTTAAGAACACTACACCCATTATCCGGCAATGTGACCAATTGCAGAACTGCAAATCCTGCCGAGACACTAGAAGTGAAGGAAGAAAGGATTCCATCTCCTGCAGGTAGGGTCCCATCATCGTAAGGCTGATGAGATGACACGGGGAGCTGCTAGGGGCAGGGGCAGGGGCAAGACGCCCTGGAGCCCAGGAGCTAATCACCAGACTCAGGGACTCTGAGATCACAAGACCCTGAGTGTGATGGAAAGGTCTCACTCTCACGGTTGAGGCTTCGGGAACGGTCTTAGGGGTGTTTTTCTCACTGCATCCTCTCGACAGCCCTGGGAGGTAGCCAGGTTGGGGCAGAGCGTCCCTGAGGGTCACTACAGACATTACACAGGCAAGACAGTGACTTGCCCAGAGTCCCCTGGCACTGATCTTCAGGACTGGGACCAGAATCCTAACCTTGCTTGCACCTGGGATTCTTCTAGCAGCTGGGCGACTGCTTTTGTTTTTCTCTCCGCACGGACTCATCCCCCAGCTCCAGGAGCTCCTGAGCCGCCCTGGGCCACCCAGCGTGTTCTTGGTGCCCAGAAGGCACAGAGAGCTCTTCTTGGCTCAGTGGCTGAGGCGGGCTGCCCCTGGGGTGTCATCTGCACCCTCTAGGCTCTGCACTTTGACCTTCTCTTCTAATTCGCACCTGGACCAATATTCAGATTGGGGTTGAGTTTGTACTGATTATATGTCATTTAGGGGGACATTCACCATGTATGCAGCCCCTTGTTCTATCACGGTCTGAGCACTCTACACTAAACCCCGAAGGTCAGCACCCCTGGGAGTGAGTCCCCCTCATCTCCATGCACCAGCACCTCCACAACCCATCAGGGGCTCTCTGGGGCTCCCTAGCGCCCCATGTCCATTCTGCTGACTGGAACGTGTCTCCTCTCAGAGCCACCTCGGTGAAGCCTGAGTCTTAGCACATGCTGGTATTCGGGGCTGCCCCCAGTAAATTGCGCCAGGACTGCGAGGGGTAGAAAGACCGATGGGCTATAACGCTCTATGGTCAGCACAGGTAGCTTCAGAATTTCTATGGTACCACCATGCATCTGCTTCCCGTCTGAATCCAAGGGAGTGAGTCTCCTGTCCCCAGAGACCCCAAGGCCCACCGTGGCAATGGGTGGTCTCGGGCTCGAGGGCTGTTTCTCCTCTGGGAGGTCACGGGATGGCGTGAAGCTCCAACCCATCTCCCCACATGAAGCCCCTCCAACCCCACAGCCCCCAGCCACAGCAGAACATCGGGGCTAGCCTGCCTCCCACGCACGGCCTGGCCTCATCCCCCCAGAGCCGAGTGGGCCTCCTTCTCTCCCCAGCTCTGCCCTCAGCGCCCGAGCAGGCACATGTCCAATGACGAGGCATCTGTTGACTGGCTGGGGATGGGGAACGGCAGCCACCGCCACCCCCTCTTCTCTCCTGCGTGGGCCCTAGGAGCAGGCACTGGCCCCCAACCGTTCTCTGACATCTGGGAGGCTGGCGGGAACTGCCGTGAGCCGCTCTGACCGCCTTCAAGGGCACTGCCAGGAATAGATGCGGCCACCCCGCCGCCTGCGTGGGTCTGGCAGCCTCAGAGTGCCCTTTCTCCAGACTCTGCGCATGTCCCAGGGAGCACTCATCCCCGACTGCCTGCTTCCTTAGGAGTGAAATCTCAGCGGGGTGCCTGCTCTTGGCTCTTCAGAACGCATTGAGCCACTTGCCCACGACTCGGCAGATGCTACCCTACCCACCTCTCGGCCAGCACGCTGCAGCCGCTGGCCAGCCAGCCAGATGGGAGCCAACGGACTGCCTCATGTCAGCAGGTGCAGCCTCCAAGCCCCCGCGGAGGGTCTGTCCAGACAGGAGCCCTCAGTGACAGACTTGCCTGCCTTTGATTGGTAGCCAGGAAACAATGTCAGGAAGATAAGGTGACTCGCTCAGAGTCACAGCTAGCCAGTAGCAGAACCAGGCCACCAACCCACAGCGCCTGACCACAGCCAGGAGCCGTGGTGGCCACTGGAGAGATTCGGCTGTGGATGTGGAGGGGGGGGGCTTGCCAAAGGGGGTACCTGAACCTTTTGGGCAGGTGGCATTCAAATCCTGGGACAAGAGGAAGGATGTTATCCCAAGACGTGGGGAAGGATGGGTTACCTCTGAGTGCCAATGAGTGGACTAGTGTGGCCTGGAGAGTGGGTTTGAGGCAGAGAAAGGGAGAGGGCAGGATGTGACTGTGTGGAACCCAGGGGAAAGGCCATTAAGGCACTAGGAAATCAATCAACTCTGCTATGAGGCTGGCTACATGACTCCAGGTAGGTGGGAGAAACTCTGTCCCCCATTCCTGTATTCTTACAGGATTCACCGTGTGGCCCCTTCGTGCTGCGTGATAGGTCCTATTCTAGGATCTAGAGATGGAGCAACAAACAAGATCACTGCCCTCATGAAGCACACAGTTCAGATGGAGGGAGACCATCAATAAAAACATGCAAGCCAAGATGTGATAGGTTGGGTGGTGATAGAAACAATGAAGGAGACTAATGGGGAGAGGATCTTGACCCTGGGGTCAGGGGACAGCTATTTTATATAGAATGGCTAGGGAAAGCCTCTCTGAGAAGGTGACATTTGAGAAGAATCCCAGAGGAAATGAGGAAAAGCACCAAGTGAGCAGGTGCAAGAAGAGATTTCCAGGTAGACAGATAGCAAGTGCAAAGGCCCTGAGGCAGATGTGTGCTGAGCCATCTACAACCTGTGGAACAAAGTATGCCACGAGAGTTTCTCAGCTCACCTCCCAAGTTTTGAAACCAAGCTGCTCAAAAGGCCCATTCTGCATGTGTGGCCCCATTCCTGTGTCTCAAGTAGACCAAGTGAAGTTCCTTCCTTCAGTGAGGCAAGACAGCTGACATACCTTTGCTGCAAGGTGACACAAAGATGGAATTTGGAATCTGTGGCCTAGCCAGGAGAGAACAGCCTGGGCGCTGATTTCCTAACCTCAAGGTGCCCTAATTTAATGTGTGGCTCTTTTCTTGGCCTACTACACGCTGCCCTCCCTTCCTCCTTTCACCCGCAGGCCCTCAGCGGGACCTGCTCCAGGTGGTGAGAACTGGGGTGCAGGGAGCTGAAGTCGCTGCCTGGGAGGGGAATCCTGGGGGGCACCAGGGCTTCCTGGAGGAAGAAAGAGAGCCTTAGCAGAACCTAAGGAGTGTAAGCTCTTGGTGTGGCCAGCGCATGGCAAGAGAGAAGCGAAGGCTCAGAGGCTGGTGTGAGCTTGTGCGTGCACTTGCACGTGTGTGTTCACATGTGTGCGTGTGCGCATGCATACGTGTGTGTCGGTGTGCGTGTGTGTCCGAGAGGCCCCACTGTGGTGGGAAAAGAGAAGTGTGGTGAGGTTCCAGCCTGCGTCTGCTAGGCCCTCGCTGTTAGCACTTGAGATTGCTCTCTTTGTGTCTGTGTGTTTTTCTGCCTGAGTCTGTCAGTCTCGGGGTGTCTGTGTCTCTGTGTGGCTCTCAGTTTCCCCCTGTGTGGCTCTCTCTGTTCGGCTCTGGCGCTTCTGTCTCCCTCCCCCTCTCCTCCCTGCCCCCTCTCCGCTTTCTCTCTGCACAGGAAGAGGCCTGCAAAGGACCGCCATTCTCGCCCCCCCCCACCGCCTCCCCACCCCATTCCCTCCCCAGGTTTTTTCTCTCCTCCTTATTCAAGGCAGATAAAGTGCGCACAGCTGCTCCCAGCTGAAACGGGCCTTAATTGCACCCCCGTTGCCATGGCGATCCCTGATGATCTCCGTGGCTGGAATGTTGCCCTCCCGGATCTCCCTGCTGGGGCCTCTGGGCTGCAGGGCCTTGCTGGCCCCAGAGCTGACCCCATGCAGCACCCTGGCTGGGCAGTGGGGGCACAGGCAGCGGCCTCACCTGGAACCCCCATGGCTCTCCCCTCCCCCACCCCGGGCTATTTCAGGGTACAGTGCCATCACGCACACCCTCCCAAGCAGGGGTGAAGCATTTTCCTCACACCAGCCTGGGCCCTGATTTCAGGGTGTCTGGCCTCTATTTCCTCACCAGTGGACTGGCCACAGCGGCACCTGCCAGGCTGTGGGAGTCCTTTCAATGCAGAGCAGCCCACTTGGTGCTGTTTCTATGGAGCCCTGAGCACAGGGCTGTAGGCACTGTAGACAGAAGGGGTGCCCCCAGTTCCCCTCAAGGGTACCAAGGTCCTGAAGGGGGGCGGGCAGTGGGACAGGGCTGCCCCCTCCCCTGCAGAAGACAGCAGAGACAGGAGGCACAGAGGGTGGCAACCTGATAGACACGTCGGGAGGAGAGAGACATGAAGGAAACTGGGGGAGGACCCAGGCAGGGCAGCGTGATGTCCAGGGATGTGAGCCCGATGCCCAGAGGTGGAGGGCTGTGTACGGGTATGCCCCGAAGGATGCTGGGGTATCTGGCCCTCAACCCTGCCTTACACTCGCCCTTCCCAGGACCCTCCCCGGGAAGCCACATGTGAGTGTGTGTTCGTTCACAGCTCAGGTGCTCCTGACAGGGGTCCCGGGGGGTGGGGAGAGGGGAGGCAGCTGTACTTAGTGCCCCAGTCAGCACACTCTGAGGGGCCATCCTGCAAGAAGTGGGACGCCTCTGACCAGTCCAAGACTGCTGGCTCTGTCCCCCGCCACCCCTGCTCCTCTCTCTGAGCTTCCCAACCCCAGGCCCTCTATCTCCTGCGGCCCAGATGGAGTAATACCAGCACTGGGAGGACTAGCGGCTCCTGCTCACCACGAAGCCTGTCAGGCCCATCGCACAGCCCCCGCACGACCCTGGAGGTCGGAACCCTAAACTCCACACAGACAGGGAAACGGTCGTCCCCTGCCCAACCAAGGCCACTCCCCCTTGGTGGCCACCACGTGGGACCCTGAAGTGGATGCCCTATGCCTGCCTGGCTGGGGCCCTGGGGAATAGGTGCCACCCAGGACCTCCTGCCTGTGGGGCTAAACGTCACCGCTGGCATTATACAGGGAGGATTTCCGCATGAGGGTCCCTATCAGTGGTGTCCCTGCCTTTGAAATACCCATGCCACTATTTATCCCAAGTCCATGGGGTACTGCTCAGGGAACCATCTCTCTCTCTCTCTCTCTCAGAACTGACATTAGTAGCTTTTCCATGAATATTTGCTACATACATAAAGGAGCAAAAGAATAGCATTCCTTGCCTTGACATAAAGCTCACCCTGATCTCTCCCTTTCCATAACCCCGAAAGGGCTACAAATTCACCTCCTCCGCTTCTGCACAGCTGAGACCCCAGCGAAGCCCCAGCCCAGCACCTGCTGCCTCCTGTCCCTCCCCAGCGCCGGTAGCCAGCACGAGTCCAAAAACAGGGCGGGCATGTCTCCCCTCTGTGCCCGTCTCCAGCAGCCTGCAGAATCGCGTTGCCTTCCAGGCCCTCCAGAGGAGGCCTGACCCCCAGCCTCTCCTCTGACACCCCAACCTGTTTCCTGAACACAGTCCCTACACCTGGCGCTTGACCAGGGCCTTCCTCTACCTGGACTGCCCATCTTCCTCTTCTCTGCCTACGGGAGTATTTCAGGGTCCGACTTATTTGCCGCTCCTTCCTACTGCACGCGTTTTACTAAACTGACCACGTTATGCCCTGTGCCGCCGCTGTTGGCAGACGGAACAGATGAACACCAAAAGACAGTTCAGAGAAAATAGGCTGCTTGTCTGGGATGCTCCCTGACCCCTCAGCGCAATGCCGAGATTCCTTGACATTCTCTAACCACGATGGGGGCCACTGGGAAGGGGTTCCCAGGGGAGATGGTGTCTCCACTGATGACCAACTGTGGGACATTCTCTGGAGAACTGGTCCCTTCCAGGACCCTTCACCCGGGCTGGAGGGTGCTGTCCAGACTCTAAGGGCTACGGGAGTTCAGACAAGGAGCTGACGCTTGAACTGGGAAAGGCTGGGGGGGGGGGGGAGTTCATTTTGGGTGGACAGGCTCTCCGGTCAGTGGCTCAGTGCAGTGGGAGACAACAGCGAGCAGGCTGGCGGGCCAGGGCATCAGGCTGAGGGGAGGTCACGGATGGGACACGGAGAGGCTGCAAGCTGTGGTCACTGGAGGGATGGCAGCCTGGGAACAGGAGCCTCTAGCTACCTTTTCTCCTGGTGATAAATACAGTAAAATAGAGGAGCTTATTTCCCTAGAAGGAATCATGAACTCCTCAGGATTCTGTCCCCGTGTTTATCCCTCTTCCATCCCCGCCTTCCACCCCTGTGCCATCGTCTAATCCAAGTCCTGTCACTGAGCTTGACCTTGGGTCTTGCCTGAAGTTAGTTGACGAGCCCTCAGAAGGCAATTTCCTCTAGCTCTTATCATGCCATGCCCATGCTTCCTCTCCATTCATGTGTTTCTAGCCAAAAACCTATTGCCTTACTGCCAGGCAGTCCTAATCACGTGAAGAAAGGGGAAGGTGTAATTCAAGCCCCCAAACTTTCCCCTCCGAAACTGGAAACATCTTTGAGGAAGAATTTGTCCACTGGGAAGCAGAAACGCAGATCTCACCCCTTTGCATTCTATCGGGTGAGAAGTGTCTTCTCACTGCCCCCCAAGGTGCCAGAAGGCATCAGGGGTCTTCCCCCCTGAACTGGGCGCCAGGAGGGAGGTCAGGAACTCTGTTCTACAGAGGAGCCCTGGGGACCCAGGGGGCTCACCCATTCAAATGGTGCCCATGAGATCACCAGACACTGCAGGAGCCCCATGGCTGCCTGGAGGGGGAGCAGCAGCCCTTGGCTGGCCTCCTTCCTACATCCTTGCCACCTGCCTCGCACCCCCTGGCCCCTCACGTGCTCTCCCTGCTTCCCCCTGGTTCTTCCTGCTTTCTGACCTTGTATCACATAAGCTCCCTGAAGGCAGGAATGTGGCTTAATCTTCCCTTATTTCACCCACAGCTCTGCTCCGGCCCCAGGAAAATGCAAGGCATTCATTGAAACCACATCGATCCAAGTCACGGCTGCATTGTGGACACCAGTCAGTGTGGAAATGCCCATCAGGTATCAGGAAAAAGAAATAAAGTCAGCCTGCAAAGGGGACTTGGCTCTTAACATCATGCTTTGTTTAATTAACTGTCTCCATTGGGGACTATTAACACACTAAAAGATATATTTTTTTAAATCACATGATTAACCTTGGGAATGAAAGAGTCTATTAAACACATTTGTTCCCCCTTACCATGTTCTGGAAACAGGATGTCCTAAGGCCTCTCTTGAAGAGAGTGGCGGTCAGTTAATGAAAAGCCATCGATCCCGTTTGCCGTGGCCACACTAGGAGGACACAGTCACCCATCCCTGGAGTTGGCCCCCGTGTAGCCAGGGTCCCATCCCATTCCCCCTGGTGAGAGTGGTTACCAGGGCTGCCCGAGATTTGCATAGCTAAGTGGTCCTTTGTGGGGGGGAATCTATATTCTACATAGTCTCTCCCTCTCCATTCGAAATCTTTGGGCATTTTAAAATGAGAGCCTTTTATTTCTGTAAAATTGCCACTGCTTTCATTTAGTTTGATGGATTTAGCGTGTTTAGAGGCGGGAGGCAGGGATGGGAGGGCAATGGATTTCTCAGCCCTACCCGCTCCCACCTTCCGAAGCCTGAAGCCGACTTGCTACGGAGCATCTCCTGTCTCGGCAAGAACTAATCCTCCCTTCCTTTGTCTTAATACTTAGGATTTAATTTGTTCCGAGGGCGCTTGTGAGTGAGACCCCCCCTCTTTTAAAATTGCTCTACCTGTTTTTCTCCCTCCCCTCCTCCTCTTTCATGTCCTCCTCTCCAGCTGGAACACACATCCCCTTGCCCTGCACTCCCAGTGTCTGCTCATCCCAGGCAGCTTGGCCTCGAGGAGTCCCGACCCCCACCACCCCAGGGCAGGAAAGAATTCACCTGGGGCTCCCCCAAGGGCCAAGAACCCCTCCCTTTAGCAGTACCTGGGGAACCAGAGCAGGCAGTCTGAGTGTGCTTCTGCCCCATCCCCGGGAAGCGGGCTTTGGGACTGCTTTGGGACCGTGTTAGTATTTGCAGTATTTGCTGCTGGAGGCTCGAAGCCCTCCTCCAGGGACAGACTCCAGGGACAGGAGCTCTCACATCACAGACAGGCTCCCAGCGGGGGGTCTTTTTCAGAGCCAGGCTGCTCACGAATGCAGAGCCAGGCAAGGCCTCCTCCCTCCCCTGGGGCTTGGAAGCTTCTCCACCTTAGGCTCTCAACGGCTTCCTTATTTTTGGTCTGTTTCTCCTGCCAGACTGGAAGCTCCCTGAGCGCTGGTTCACTCTCATATCTCTAGTGCTGTGAATCAGGACAAGCAAGTCCCTGTGGCTGATCCTGGGCCCCCAGGCCTCTGTTCTTCTTCTGAAGGCCTCTATGTGTCTCTGACCGCCTCTGGGCACCTGTGGGGGTGGGGGTCGCCCCAGAGCCTTCCTCTGCTTCTGTGCCGACACCTTCCTCTCTGGCTGCCAGACTGCTCTGGGCTTCTCCCCCTCCTCCTCCCTACAGCTACCCAGCCTTTCCCTCCCCCGCTCTGGCCTCATCTCCATCTCTGCATACCTGCATACGGGAACCCACCCTCCATCACAGAGCTTGGTAAGGACTCAGGCAGTGCCTGGGTGAGAATGGGCCCCGCGATGCTAGTTTGTTGAAGGGACAGGCCTGGGGTTCTGACCACCCTGGATGGACTGAGGAGGGGGATGAGGCTCTGTCGCTTTCTGTGCAGGTGCTGGCTAGTGGCCTGCCTTGTCCTGCCCCGCCCTGCCCACACTCTGACAGCATGGGGTCCCTATGGGACCCTCTCAAAGGGCTCCGAGCCAGCTCCTTGATGAACTTGACTCCCTTACCTACAAGGCTGGGATCTCGCCCAAGAGGTGGGGTTCTCTTGGGTAAAAGACAAGCTGGGTCTTCTCAGCCTCTAGTTATAGCTGGGGACACTGAGTCCTGGGAGATCAAGTGACCCATATCCATGAACAGCAGAACCAGGACTGTGTCCTCCTGTGGATTCTCAGTGCAGGGCTCCTTCCTGATGAACCGCAGCCGTGCCCACAGGAGGCAGGGAGCACAGGCGTTCTCTTGGCAGCGAGTCCGGCAGTTACTTCCACAGGTGAGGGGCATGGCCTGAGACTGAGTCTTGGGAAGGACTCCGTGCTTGGGGCTTCATCCCACTTCTCAGTCCCCTTCCTCACACCTGGATGCAACAGTATCCCACCCTCAGAAGCCTGCAGCACGAGCCTGGCCCTCCCCCAGAGCATCCGTCCCTGGGGTGGCATCTCTCCTGAGGAACTTTTGAGATCTGCCCCCTCCTCGAGGCGCAGTGGGAATGGGAGGGGCTGGTTCCATTGCTGAGGGCTTGCAGAAGCCAGGCTGCTTCCTGGGAAATAAGAGCGTTTCTGAGGGTCTTTGCTTCTCTTTGCCGGCTAAGGAGCTGGTTCTACGTAACTTTTGTCACGTCCATAGTCTACTTGGTTCTGCCTCTGTGGCTGACAGTGGTCCCTCAGTGCACCCTGGGCCATCGCTGAAGGTACCAGGCCTTTCTCCTCTGAGGGGGTCTCCCCTTCGGACAGCGTTCTCCGGGACACTCAGGTCAGCTCTCTCTGGGACTCCGAGACCCTGAAACTCAGGGCTGAGTATTCCGTAGGCCTTGGGGAGTGTGCGGAGCTTAGACAGGAGAGGGAGAGGAGGCTTCCATCAGCTCACCTCCCAGGCAGCTGCTAAGCAAATCCAGGGAGTTAATAGGAGCTACACAAAGCCCTTGATTTGCTCCAGAGATCAAGGGTCAGCTTGAATAACTCATTAATTAACCAAGCAAGGCTTCCTGCTATTGACAAGGTCTGGGAGCTCAGCCTGGGAGCAGACCTCACATCCTGCAGCCAGAAGACCATCCCCAGCTCCCACTACCCCTCCTCTCTCCTGCTCAGTGCCCACTGACCTGAGAGATGCCTGCAAGGCTGTTCCTTCTTCCGATCCCAGCTTTCCCAGAAGCCTCTGGCCTGTGCACCTTGACCCTTCCGCTTTCAAGCCTGACCTACAAGTTGCCTCCTTGCTTCCGTCCCTGCCCACTCCTGCCCCAGCCTTCACTGGCATAATATCTGATGCTCTCAGGATCCAGGCGTGAGTCGGCTCCCACACACCTTCAGACACTGCTCCTGGATGTCTATCACCAGGGAGAGGACATGAAGAGCTGATTCACACCGAGGTGGCAGGCTGAGGGTGTTGGGAGAGTGGGTGGGTGGGTGGTGATTTCATCTTAACAAGGGTCAGGCTTTGACTCAAAGGGTGTAAGCTCTAATGGTGGGATTTCAGGCATCAGAGACAGGTTAGGCGGCAGGATTATTTTGGTGGAGAGTCCTTCCCAGTGATGGGTGAGGTCACCGAGGGGGGGTTGCTGAGGCCGCTCTGCCCTAGGCGTCTTTGCTTCCATTAGGATCCAGCTTCATCCCCGTGAGTATGAATGTCTAAGTGCCTGTTTTGGCTACGGCCACACACGCCCCGGGCACCACCTCCCACAGGAACTCAAAGGGCCCACCAGAACTCCTGCCCCTGGGGAGTTTTCTTTGCCCTAAACAGAATGTACCACTAGAGGAGACTTCACGGAGGAGGCTCGCCATCCCATCCAGGTGTTGCTGAGGAAGAGAACTTGTCATCACCTGTGGGCCTACATGGAAGGAGTGCTCACGATGAGGTATGGACAGAGGTCTTTGGGCAAGGACAGAGCTTTCTGCAGCCTCATATTTTTGGAGACCAGACATCAGAGATCTTGATGCAGTCTGCAGCACCTCTGTTATTACTTCTAGCACTCATCCCTGCCCATTGACATTTGCAGAGCTTAGTGTTGTCTGCAGAGTCAGCTGTTTCCAGAAGGGCTCGTCACTGGCTTTAGAGCCTGTTGCTGTTCATAGAGTTCATTGTTCACAGAACTGGGCATTGCACACAGAGCTCATCACTCTCTGCAAAGCTGGCTGCCACGTGTCAAGTTTCTTGGGGTTTGCTGAGCCTGGTATTTCTTGCAAATTCATCAAAGTTTGCAGAACCCATAGCAGTTTGTGGAGCCTCTTGTTTGCAGAGCCCACCCTTGCTTGCAGAGTCCTTCACTGGCTTTAGATCCAGGTACTATTTGCAGAATCTATCCTCTTCAGCAGATGCTAGTTTTGTAGGCTGCACTCATCAGCATCCACAAAGCTTACTGCTGTCTGTAGAGCTCGGCTCTGCTTGCAGAACCTTCACTGTTTGCAAAGCTCCTCTTGCTTGCAAAACCTGGGGCTATTTGCAAGTCTGATCTTGCCTGCAGGGTTCATCACCGATGTTAGGTCCCTGGGGTATTTTCTGATTCTACTTCTCATCCCTGGATTATCTGCCTTCTCGTGAATTTTTAAGGATGTGTGCCCATACCACAGGGTTTTGAAGTGTTTTCTTGAACTTACAGATTTGGGAATCTCTCCAAGGTGGCTGCTGAATTCAGGCTCCGCATGAATCCCTCTGGTCCCCATGAGTCCCCATGACACTGACTCAATGATTAGACTGTTTTGTCTCTAAACCCAAGATCCTCTGAGTCTTTCCTTCCCGGCACCAACAGCCTAAATAACCACCTCCCCGACTGTCATTGCTCAGGGTCCTGGAACTTCTAGTCAGTTATCTGGGTTCTCTTTACCTTTGGCTCAGTGAGATCTTATGTCTTTCAGTCTACTCCTCTCCTTAGCATGGAGACCTAACATTTCCATAGCCACAGATATTTACAGAATTCATGAATAGGATGTCCTGGCAGGAATGAGAACTAGAGATGAGGAGTGGGGCATTTGTGTGACATGTGAGCCCTCCTCTGTGCCCAGGCAGCGGGGTGGGGCATGTGACCTTGGCCTCAGAGTCTTGAAAGACCCATGAATATTTTCATCAGGTCTACCTTGTGGGGCTCTGTGCCCCAGGACTGGTGAGGGTCTTGGCATCAATTGTGCTGTCCTTAGTTAATTTGGCACACCGAATTAGCCCGGTCACCATTGGACACATTTGGTCTTTAATATCACACCAACTCAGGAACCCTGTGCTGGGCTGAATGGGGTTTTTTTTTGTTTTGTTTTGTGGAGACACAGTCTTCTAAATATACATATGTTTGGATATGTATATTTACATATTTAAATGTCATGACTCCAGGTACTTCTTACCCAAAACTAGCTGTTCAAATTTTAAATGGACATGCAGTATTGGCCGAGAGGGATGGAGTAGAAGAAATCAACCCAGAAGTCATGGACATTTCTTCAGGAATTCTCCTATCACTACCACCCAGGGCTTGCCATCTTGGAACATGACTGGGTCCATGTAGAGATCTTAACACTGAGAGTTTCTGCACTCCGGAAGTCTGTGATATGAAAAGTCAAGTCAGGAGGTGATCACTCACTTCCTGCAGCTCTCCGGACACATTTAAAATGGAACAGGCTACCCTCCACCGCCCGACTAGGAATCCAGCTCTCATGCTGAGTGAAGGACTCCTGAACTGCCTTTGTTTCTTTCCCAGGAACCCCTGGGGAGGTCCCAGCTGAGGACCCGGTCTGGGCCAGTGACTAACCGTGATGAAGTCTGGACCTTCTGACTTTCACTGCTGTAGTTGGGATGGCCTGAGGTTCTGCTTACAGAGCGAATCATGAAGCCGTCTTGAGGCAAACTCTTCCCCTTCCTAAGACCATTTTCCATCCTTTGTTCTTAGAAGAAATTGAGCTCTAGATATGTCTCACTGTTGGATTTGTCCACAGGGCCCGAGGCAAGCGTTGCTGCTCAGGAGATAGTTCAGAGAGCTAATGGCATACAGATGCATGCTAATTCATGTGCACATGCACGAATTAAGCCGCAATTATCACAGAAACTATTTGCTAATGCTGGTTACCATTTGAACCATTACTCAGCATTGGTTACCAGAGACATCTGGTCAATACGGCTCAGCATGAGGCGGGCCTCTCAGCCAGCCTTGGAAAGTAATGGAACCTTGAGTCAACATCAACACTTGGGTGTGCTGCTTCAACGTGGGAGGCGGGTCTCCCAAGGTTGGCTGCGGGAATGGAACAGGCCTGCTGGAAAAGGACACTCAGATCCCATCAGGGGGAGGAAAAGCCAGCAACAGATGCCACGTAACACCACTCCTTCTCCGCCTGGAAGACCAAGAATGTAAAACACAAGGTATGTGCATTCTGTTCACCAGCTCCCCGGGGGCTGTCTGCTGTGTGCCGGGAGTGTGAGACTCAGGGGAGGAGAGGTAGGCTGATAAGTGGCTTGTAAGACAAGAGCCACCCCACAGAAGCAGCGAGTTAACTCCCAGGCATGGAGGCTGATTCATGGTTGTGTCTTGTAGGAGTTCGTGCACGGAGGCCCCTGGAGGAAGCAGGCTTGCTGTCTGTCCCTTGTCGCAGACAAGGACGGGTCTGGGTGAGAGGAAGAGTGCACCTCAGCAGCCAGAACCGCTCCACCAAGTCATGTGGTGACCCGTCGGGGTAGCCACGAGGTGACAGGAGTGGCCCCTCCTCAGGACAGCGTCCCGACAGCCTCACCCAGGAAGGCTTTACTGTGTGTCTTTTGCAAGAAAGGAGGAAGAGGCAGGCCCACGGCGGTTCAGAGACGAGCTCAGAGGCCACATGGTGGGTCTGGCTGGACGGGAATTAGAACCTGGCTATGTCTGACTGTGGGTGAGGACAGTCAGGACAAGGCAGGATTGGGGGCAATGGAGAAGGGCAGTCATGATGGTACTGCTGAAAGGGCTTCTGGGAGGACCAAATTCCTTCCACTGGAGAGGAAAGTGGGGCCAGGGCCAGGAAGCGATGCCCGTCTGGTCCCCAGCGAGCAGCCACGGAGCAGGACAAGTGATGTGCTGTGCGCCCCCCACAAGCACCTGATTCCTTGAAGCACCCGCCCCAGAGTCCAGCGGAGGTGGGAAGCGAGCTCTGCAATGCTCCTCCATGCCAAAGCATTTTCTCCGCTATCGTCTGGAGGTCTCAGGTGAGGGAGAAATAAGAAGACTGTGTGGGTTGGTGACCTCCTGGGGGTGTCCAATGGCCTTCCAGAAGGTGGTTTGTCCACTGTCCCCCAGGGGAAAAGCTAGGGTTCCCACTGCTGGCCCCAGGTGCCACATCGCCCCACCCCACCCTCCTCTGTGCTCCCGGGAGGGCTTCCTGTCTGGCTGGCCATTCTATGGCCCTACAGGCATCATCTGACTTCCCTGCTAATCCCTCTCCTGTGAACTTGCCCCGAGGTTTCCAAGCTGCCAGCCACATGGGCTCCTGGCCACCAGAGATTGTAGTCGATGGCCAGGCTGTCAGCGTCCATGCCCAACGCTGTGGCAGGTGCTGACATCCAACAGCTTCGATGTTGAGGTAGGAAGTGGGGCTCCCACGTTCGCTGCGAGGCAGGAGAGGATCGCTGGGAGGTGCTCCCCGGGCCATTGAGGAAAAGGGGAAAAGGCAGTTTTCGTGTATAGACGGCCCAACGTGACTTCCCCCCAACAGCCTGGGTGCGCCGTGCGTCAGAACCCAGTCCGAGGCGGGAGTTCTTGGCGGAGCATGTCATGGAGCCTACAACATGAGAAGACCTAGCACCTTTCCTCAGGGAGTTCCTTTTCCGGGAGGCTCCATACACAGAGTACACAGAAGTCCCCAGAGAACATCCTTGATGAGTACAGGGTCTCTGTGAGACTCGGTGGTTTTGACAGGACCGTACACGTAATTGGCAGGTGCTAATTGAAAATGCAAAGCCCCTTGTTCAAAAATGAAGACTTCCAAGGTGGAGATAGCAGAGCATTCAGCCAAGTGCTGGGGCCTTCCAAACTTGGGGCTTTGCGTGACTGAGCAGGTGCAGACCCATGAAGCCAACTTGGCTCTCCAGCAGGTCAGGAAGGGAGCTGCCCCTCCTCAGAGCCCTGCCTGCTCTTTCCCTCCTTGACCCTCAGACAGTAGTCCTCCAGGACCAAAGTGGGATCACTCATTGGGGCTTGAGATCTTTCCTAGGAGAGAACTTCTCGGGACAATGACCTCTCATTTCCCAGGCCCCGCTTCCAGACTCAGCTTCCTCAGGGCCCACCTAGAAATGTGGGTGGGTCCCTGCCCCTGCCCTGCCCCTGCCCCACACAGTGTCTGAGCGCTCCTGGCAACCTCGCACGTTTTTACCTTTGTGGGCAGTTTTCCACTCTGCCCACACCCCAACGGAGTGTGACATTTTACAGTCAGATTCCTCCCTCCCTCCCACAGGGCCTTCCAGGGGCGCTAATGAGGCCTCCCCTGGTTTATGGTAATGGCACCTCCTGTCCTCTCCCTCACATGGAGTGGAGTGCGTCACACCTGGCCACCCCCAGATCCCCAGACCCCTCCTCTTGAACCCGAACTCAGGTTACCCTCCCCGCTAGGCCCCCAGCCCCATGGCATATTTACAGAAATGCCACTCAGCAGAACAACCCAAATCAAATGAACGTTAACGGGAAAGCTGCTAGCTTCCAAATTAGCGGTGCATAATTAGTTTCATGCATAAACCTCTCGAAAGCACCGGGAGCAGGCTGGTGAGAGAGACAATTAGTTTTTGCGAGGATGAAGAGGAAGAGCAGGGAAGGAGGAGGGGAGAGTGGGGCGGGGGCGGTGGGGAGCCCTGAGTGAAACGCAGGTTGCATCTATCCAGCAAACCCCACGACCTACCCGAGTGCAAAGCCCTTCTGGGGCTTCCAGGCCTCCAAGCCTGTGGCTCGTACAGCCCCCGACCCAGGCCCAGTCCAGCCTTCCCAAAGCTGATCTGGCTACAGGATACACTCAGAAAGATCTTTCCAGGTCCCTGGCTGGGCTCAGGGAGAGACACTGCCCCTTGGGGGAGAGATGCCGGCGCTTTGCCCACGTCTGCCCCACAACTCAGGACTCTGGCTGGCCCGCTGTTCTGGGGGCGGATGTGCGGAGCCTGGCCAGGCTAAGAATCACAGCCCATTGTAAACTGCAGAGGTCCTGGCTCTTTGTGATCGCAGCAGCTCCTGGAGGGGAGGCATCTCACAGACAGGGTGTACCAGGCCCCCTCTGGCGGGGCCCTGGCTGAGTAACCATCTCCAGACTTGGAAACCCAGCCCGCTCGGCCCATTCCACACAGTGACCTGCCCAGAGGGGGACCCTGACTTGACGTCTTTGGATACACTTCCGGCATAACTGCCTACTTGGCACACACTCCCAGTGGGTACGAAGGTCCCCAAGGACTCTCCTTGGGTCCTCCCAAGTCCCTCAGGATACAGGCGCGCCCTGCCCCCCACCCCCACCCACCCGACCTCCGGGCTTCTCCAGCCACGCGGTCTAGGCCCCTCTGTGCACTCCTCCATCTCTGACCCTACTCAGTGCAGTGCACTTCCCTCAGTGGATCCGAGGCCATTCCCTGCCCTCAGCCCTGGCTGGTCCTTGACCTTCTCCTTCCGCCTTTCCCACCGCTGCCTCCCCAGGCACCCTGAGAAGCTGGCGATGGGTGGGAATCTCTCACTGACGCATCGCTGAGGCAGGAGGACGGACCCGGACCGGGGTGGCTCCGGCATGATGCTGAGCGGGGAGGAGTGGGCTTGGAGGTGGGCTGTGGGGTGTTCCTCTCTTCCCTCACCCTCTGACTTTCACCTTCGGAGGACAGTAGCCCCAACCTCGTGTTGTGGAAGATTGTCCACCTCCCGCCCCCACCCTGACCAGTCTATAAACGACCAAGGGGCACAGGGCAGGACAAAGCGGTTCGAGGCTCGGCTTGCCTTTCCCTGCGGTCCTGGGCCGGTGTTCCGCCTCCGCGGGCCTCACCTAGTTTCCTCATCGATCAGTTAGACTTACTAAGACCTGCCCTCCCTTCCTCCAGGTTCTGTGAGGATCCGTGGCAGCAGGAAGTGGAAGGTTTTCTGTCAGCGCTGGCATGCTTCCCACTCGGGTGTTATGACTGAGAACGCGAAAACTCACGTGGGTAATGACCCAGCCAAGAGCTTGGGACGGCCCGTGTTTCTCAGCACGGGGTTCTGCTGGGTCTCTAGGCCCAGCTGCAGGGAGAGGCTGATGCTTGCCTGAGGAAAGCGCCTTACATGGAAGCATGCAGTCTTTATTGCTTATTATATATTATTTATTTAGTCTTAATTTATAATTGCATGATTGCCAGAGGATCTTAGTGCCATCGGGACAGAAATGTGCTGCCCAGTCCTCAATAAAGAATGCTTTTCCTGCCATAAATAAACAGAATATCCAATCAAGTACCCATCAAACCGCCTGGCCCTGGCACAAACAGAACGCCACTAATGAGACACAACATGCATTAGCTTAATGCTCTACCAGGGAAAACGAGCAGGCCTCTGAGTGCCAGGCTGGGCCACAGTCAGGGACCGGAATGGGAGGGCCTCCGTGTGGGCCCCGGGGGAGGGCTCCGACTGCAGGCGCCCCCGAGGAACCGGTGCCCATCTCAGTGGGGTCACTGCTGCTGATCTCCTTCGCTTCAAGACAGCAGGGATTGACTGTGAACCCCTATGTGCCCAGTCCTGGGCTGGGCGCCGCAAACAACTGCCAGGGAGCCTCATGTCTGTTTTGGGAGATGCGACCCATGAGTACAAGGTGGGTTAGATCCCTCAGGGAAATAATGTCGCCCTTTTGGCAAGGGCCATGGGAGGTTGTTAGAGTGGGTGGGGTAGGCAGAGAAAGCTGCTTGGAGAGGAAAGGAGTGAGTTCCTCCTTTGAGGACATGCAACAAATGGGGGACAGCATTCAGATGGGAGCCACAAAATGGGCAGGGACATGGAAGGAAGGACGAGAACAGTATGCTGCAGCAGAGATGGGCACCCAGAGGCTGGGGAAGACGCAGATGCTGGGAAGGGTGGAAGGACACCGAACATCCAGGGCTGGAGTAGGAATCCGGACATTGTTTGGTGGCGCCAGAGCACCACGAAGGTCCCAGAATTCTGGAAAGATCAGTGTGCCAGAGTGGAAACCACTGTAGACCAAGTTACACCAGTCTCCCTCCCCAGGCGTCTCTCCGCTGTCCCCCCCTTCCCAGTCTGGCTGGGAGTAGGTTCCAGGAGGGGCCGTCACAGCTCGCTCTTGCTCTCTGCGCTATCACTGTTGCTGCTTAGAGCCAAGCCTGAGACGGCTGCCCTCCCCAGCGGAGCTGAGCTCCCCCAAGATAAGATGAATGTCTGCAGGCTGCAGAGCTGAGATGTTCTGGAGGAAGTGGAAGAGGAGGAAGAAGGAATAAACACCCGTCACATTAATAAGAGTTTGGAAGAAGCGAGGGGCTGAAGCCAGGAGTCTCCAGATGGTGTTTAGTGAGATGACAGTTTGATGCTTAAGAGGAAAAATGGAACCATGGTATGCTGGGAGCATCGATCTTCATGGGGAGGGGTCGGGGAAAGGAGAGTGAGCACATGGAGCCTGGTGTGAGGCCTGACCAGAGCCCATTCTGGATCCCAGCAATAAGGGTGAAATCTTCCCAGATGTCCACAGAGGGAGGCACCAAGTGCCTCTGGTCCTAAGGGTTCAAGGACATGGCCACTCACTTCCAGTGTTATCACATGCCCTTGAGAACTTAGCAGACCAATCCTGGTGCCAGCACTGGGCCCCCAGGGATGGGTAGGACCCAGCTCCTGCCCTCTAAGAACACACTGTCCTGGGAAGGACTGGCCAAGAGATCACGTTCAAACTTTGATAATGGAGGTAGGCACGGGAACTTCTGAGAATACGGGAGGGAGCCTCTTACCAGCCTCATCCAGACTGGCTTCCTGGGGCTTCCTGGGGAAGGTGATGTCTAGGTAGAATTTGGAATGCTGACCAAGGACGTGCTCGGCAAAGAGGCTGGGGTCCAGGAGAAGGCCAGACAAAGGCAAGCGACAAAGTAAATCATGCAGTGTGAAGTTGCAAGGGGAGGGGAGAGATCTTGGAAGGAGGGTGGCAGGGCGGGGGGGTGGGGGGTGGTCCTGGATCCGGGTGTCAGACTGAGTGGCAGAAAGGAGCTGGGCTGGGCTGAGGCTGGGAAGGGTGGAGGAGGGCTTGGGTGCTTGGATGTCACCTGGCAGTGGTGGAGAGTGAGAGGACAGCCCACCAGGAGTGTGGATGCATGAGCCATCCCCTCCCCCCATGCCTGTGTCCACAGTCGGTGTCACCAACGGTGGTCGGAAAGCTTCTCCTAGGCTCGCCTGTGGCTGTGCCTGAAATTCTGCCCTCAGAGCCCTCTTCATTTGGGTTAACTAGAGCACGATTTTAGCCCAGGCACATTCTCTGCTCTCCCTGGGGGGCAGCAGGAGCAACAAGGCCCCGCTGGTGGTGAGATGCCATATCCCAGTCCAGAGAAGTTCCACTGGGTGAACTTTGGGCAGAGCCAGACGTGCAGCAGCTCTGCTGGTTGGCACTGGGGAGACACGTCTCCGGGACCCTCGGTCTGGCAGAGTCCTGGCCCCTGTGGGAGCTGGGGGGACAGAAGGGCTGATGCTGGGTGGGGGCCCTGGAGGGCAGGCAAGGGAGGGGAGCAGGGAGATGGGACAGGGAGAGGGTGAGGCAAGGAGAGTCAAGGAGGAGTTCCAGGCTTCTAAATCCATTCTGGTTCGATTTCCCCCAAGTCACACAGCTGCCAGGGTTCAGACAGATGCTGTGATTAGCATTTTAATGCATTTCAGAGGACCTTGTCCAAACTGCTCTGAAAATCAGAAATCAAGAGTTTATCTTCAGCTGTCCCTGTAGAGCTACATTCTCTTTCAGTGCCAGAAGAGCCCAAGGAAAAGCGTGCGTGCACGTGTACATCTGTGTGCCTACGCGTGGGCATGTGCCTGAATGCCCGTGCGTGCACGAACCCAGTGTGTGTGCTTGTATCCACATCCGTGTGCACACGTACATTTCGCACATGTGTGCTTCAACTACACTGCCTTTGCAAGTGCGACTTCATTCGGGATCACTCACGTGGAAGAGGGGGCGCTGGATGCTGGCTGAAAACAGGTCAGGACTGAGTGACTCGGGCTGTCAGGGCGTCTGGGCCTCAGGTAATGGGAAATGCATTTCAAATGCGGCTGGGGCTGCTTGGCCTGATCCCAAAGCCATGTTTTCAAACAACACAGGCTAGCAGCATTTTGATGCAATGTGGAACTCCTGCCGTTGCAATCCCGCTCCTCTTGGACAGTACTAGTATCCCCGGCCCAGCCTTGAGAGGTTTCTGGACCCCCAGATGGGGTTGGAGCAGCTCCTACTGGGTCAGCAGAGGGACTGGGAAGCCCGAAGCCCCTCATGACACATCCTGTGTGTGGTGGGCCTCCCTCACCTCTTCTTCCTGCTTCCCAAGGTTCTCCTCCTGCCGCCCCCAATCTGGCTTCACTTCCTATCTGTCAGGGCTGTCCTGCATCTGGCTGGATGTCACCAGCCTTTCAACTAACTTCAGGGTGAAGGCACTCTTTGTCCTTCCCTTGTCATCCTTCCTGGATACAACTCCCCTTGATGTGTATCTCTCAGCCCGAAACACAGATTTCTAGGACCATCTTCCCAGCCCAGGGGAAGGCACCTGTTCTCCTCCCAAGACTGTGTCAGCTTTTAGGGACCTAGTGACATCCCTGGTTCCTCTGGAGTCAGCTGAAACTCCAGGTCTTTAATTCCGGCCAGATCAGCTCCCCGCCTGTGTCACGGGGCAGGGGTGTCCACTTTTAGTCTCCAAGGGCCCCTCGGGGTTGCTCTGAACTCAACCTGGATGGCACAGACCGTAATGGGAGTGGGGGGAATACCTGCCTTGGGAGGGGGGCAGGGAAGCAGCAGACAGTTCCTTGTGAATTTGTTTAATGTAAATACATCCTCTATTTATCTTTAGCTGTTAATAAATTCATGCATTATTAGAAAATCCCTCATACCAGCAGACCCGCTGCGTTAGATCAGCTCGTTTTAAGAGATTTCCTGTTGGCAGGATTCAAAGCCCACACCTGCAGCCGGCCCAGGCACAAGGATTTAACTGAACGCCACAGATAATTAGATCAGTTAACCTCACAAATTAAAACAAGCACATCGTATTAGCTCAGTTTATCCTAAAAGAAAATATTAAGTTCCCCCAGATAGATCGTTTAATAAGAATAGAGGAAGATGGCACATGCTGTCTCCCTAGAACCCGTGGGCATGAGCCCGGGAAGGCACCAGTGGCCGCCAGAGGATCGGTTTGCCTCCATCGCCTGGTGTGTGACAGGCCGGGCTCTTGCCCCACAGTCTCACGGGCTTCGAGCAACCTCAGGCAGGGTGGGAACGGGAGCACACGAAATAACGCCAAGCTCCGTGGGGTCTGAGAGGCGTGAGGGGCATCCGTGGGACCTACCCTACCCTGTCACCTCGTAATGCAGCACCATCCCCAGTGAGACCCTGGGGGGTGCTGTTAGAGAATGGGGGTCCACTCCACCCAGGGAGGCTTTCAGGAAGGGCTGAGACCTCACCCCAAGTTCCTTCCATCTTTGGGACGTGCACTACTTAAGGAGATGGTTGCCCTCTGAAAATTCTGAACTCTCCAAGTCAGGTGAGAAAGAGAAGTCAGTTCTTGCAAAATCTGTGGGGCCAAAAATGTTGATCAGCAAATAAATAGTGCAGAATTGTTGTCTGCAGGGATATGTCATCTACCTCAGAGAGCGACAGTGTTTGCAAGCGGCTTACTGGTGCTCGCTGTCACACCATCACTGTGCTAATCACACATGCTTTGAATCTGTTCATTAAAGCAGGCTTGGCAGGACATTCACTTGGAAGCACTGTTGGACTGTCTACTGAAAAGTAATCAAACCGCACTGAGCACACCCCATAATATGATGCTAATGTTAACGGGTGTCCTCCCCAGCTCTTCTGAAGGCGGGCGGACTTACCAGATTTCTCCGCCACGGGGCTCTTGGAGATGAAGGCTTGGATCCCAGGGAGAAAGGGCGCAGACGTGGCATCTCGGCAGTGTGCCCCGTGTCCACGGACCCTCACAGGATATGCACTGTCTCTGGGCTTCTGAGTCCCCTTTGTAGAATGGGGGCACGGAGCAGGGGACGCTAAGGCACCACTTTATTTCTGAGCTTCTCTGGCCCTCAGGAGGAAAACAGGATAGCATGGACAGAACTCCACTAGCCCGAGAACAGGGACGGGTTTCCGGACAGTGCCAGACACAGAGCGGGGGTGCCCAGGGCTCCAGGGCTGGGAGAAGCACTGAAATCACCCAGGGAGCATTTGCAACATATGGATTCCCAGGCTGCTCCCTGACTTCAGCCCACACATGCGCATGCATGTATGTGTGCACGCGTGTGTGCCCATGCACATGTGTGTTTATGTAAGGTGCTGAACCTCTTCCTTGGCACCTGTTATAAACCTGACTATCTCAGAACCTTCAAGGTGCAGTTAGGTGGTTTAGGAACCTCTCCAGAACTCTCCTCCAGGTGAGACCTGTCCTCTAAGCAGTGGTGGGGGTGGGGGCAAAGTGCCAAGGTCCCTTCGCCAGCTTCCGTGTCCTAGAGGGAGCCACGTTTCCCCGATGGCCCCCTCCAGCAGGCTTTCCAACACCGAGTGAGTGGCCTCCTGCCAGCTCGTGCTCCAAGTGTGCTGGCCTGGCCCACTGAGGCTGCTCGGCAAAGGGAGACTCTGGAAGGCTCTCTACTCTCTTGGGCTCTATTCCTGATGCCATTCTCCCACTTCTGGCCTCTCGCTGGACAGGCCTTCCCCCTCCAGACCATGCTGCCTGTCATGGAGAAGCCGTCACTCTCCTACTCAGGAAGCTTTAATGGCTCCCAGGCACTGAAAGAAAAGAGAGCAAGTTGCTCAGCGGGACATTCCAGGCCTTCCCCATTGGGGCGGAGCTGCCTCTGCCTTTCCGCGTCCCTTCTCTCAGGGCATCCTGCGCTCCCACAGGACAGTGCTGGCACAGCCTCACGCCCTCCCTTCCTGTGTTGTGCGTGCTCTCGCCCCAACGGAATGCTGTCTCCAGCCCTCTCCAGGGGCCCCGATCCTGCCCACGGTCCCAAGGCAGTGCCCTCAGCACCCAGTGTGGGCTCATGGAAGGCGCTGGGTAAATAAGCCCCGGGGGCTTGCAGGCCTCCCGGACTACTCAGAGCACTAAATCTCAGTCCAAACTCACAATCCATCGTCCTCTAATTGCTTGGCATGTACATCTTTTCTCCTGTGCAGGAGGGAAAGCCCCAAGGGGAAGCAGGGTTCTCGGCCTCTCCTCGCTTCCACCTGCCAAGCAGCACCTAGCACAGGGCCGCGCTCCTGGTGGGTGCTCAGGAATCACTTACGAACTGAATTAAAAACCTTCTCTCAGGCCGTGAGCAGTCCCAGCTGTCGGATGCCAGCTGTCAGGGCTGCTGGGAGAGGCCAAATGCATATTCATTTCGGATCCCTGGGTCGCCCTGCCTGGAAAGGCCTTCTGGACCATGCGAAACTATGCGGCTGCCAGGGCACAATTCTGCTTCTGCTCTTACTGGTTTGGGTGTTAAGTCTTCTGGGCTCCCGCTGCCCAGCTGCCAGGGGGGCTGCCCTTGTTCGGAGTGGGGCTCCGTGAACGGGGAGTGGTAAGGGAAGTACGGAGCTCTCCCGTGCGGAGTGTGGGAACCGTGAGGACAGACGTCGTCCACACCTCTCCCAGGGGCACGGAGTAGTGATCCCGAGTCTCTCTCTTCCAGCACAGCCAGGTCTTGGCAGGGAGAGGAGCAGCAAGCCAGGGATCTTCCTGCCACTCTCGCACTTGGCTCCCGTGCACTGGGGTTTGTCGGTCTCCCCATGTGGCGAGCCCGGTGCTAAGCTATGCAGCCGGGGTTCTTGTGACTACGCATCATGGGTCAGTGGTCCACCAGGTCACAGCAGACAGGAGTGGGGACAGATCAGAAGGAGCCAAGCAGGGACACTTGCCCCTCTGGAGGGTCGAGTGGTCACAAGGATAGCCACAGCCACGCAGAGACCATCACACATCTCCCACGTGGATGCAGCGTGCTAGGGGCTTTGCAGGCTGGACCTCACACTATGCAGAAACAGCCCCAGGCACTATTGGCATCCCAGGGTTGAGATGAAGCACGGAGAAGTGAAATGAATTGCCCAAGGTCACACAGTTCAGAGTGGAGGGGCTGGGTTGGCTGAAACCGGGGAGCAAGCCTGCCCAGCGGCACGGTGGGCTCTATATCCCGAGGGCCTTCAGAGAAGGGAGAGTTTGGGAGGGCAGAGCCTTTGGGAGGACATGCTCCTGGATTGAGGCTGGGACACGCACGTGGGACAGCGGGGCTTGGCCAGGGCTTCAGACGGGGACAGGAGCTGTGGGGCCTTGTATGATAGAGAAACAAGTAAAACAGGGAGACGATCATGGGATCTTGGCTGGCCTAGGAGTGATTTGATCCGACGTGGGAACTGCCTGCATTGCCTTCCTCCACCCCCAGGCCACTCAGGTTCGGCTTGAACAATTCTGTGGCCAGAGGCTCACTATCTTTTGGGACAGTTCCTGCCACTGGGGGTTGGGGAGGGCTTGGTGGGTCTTCCTCAAACTGCTGGCAGAGGCCACAGGGGAAGCACAGGGCAGCCCTGGGGCCATCGCTGACCTTTTCCTCCCCTGCTCAGTCCGCTGGAGCTGAAGCTAACCACAAGTGTTTGAGTTCTCATTTCTCAGACAGGATTTACACTGAGCCCACAGCCTCACTCCACACCCCCTACAACAGGCCAGAGGTGTGCGCTTCAGGTTTTGAAAAACAAAGATGTCACTGTTGTTGCTGGCCCTGAGACGCCACTGGGCCACTTTCAGGAGGTATGCATGCAGCGTGACAGCAGACAAAGGGGTGCGGGGTAGGGGGGCACAGTCGTGGCATGCTGTGATGGGGGACAGCTGTCTGTAGGCACAGTGGCCTTTGATTCTTTAATATTTAAGCCAAATCCAGAGGCACAGAAAGATACAAGTTCAAGGAAGACACAGATGGTAAAAATAAGGGGCTGAAATCTTCCTCCCTCGCTGCGAATCCCATGGAATCGGAAACCTTGTCAGTGGTTGAATAAACGTGCTGAGTTAGCAGTGCCATGTTGAAGAAACATCTCTCGAACACACTGCGAAACTCCTCTTTCTGACTCAGCCTCCTCATACAAGCAAACCCTGCATGTGTGTGGGGTACAGCTGCTACTCTGGCCCAGCTTGCTTTTCTGTACCCCACACCCATCTCTAGACGGGTGGTGTGGCAGACTCTGCTGGCTCCTACCTGGTATCCATCCCCTCTTCTCCTTCGTGAACCAGAGTACAGGGTTTTATTCATAGCAGATATGAAATCCCCTTTCCCTGCCTGCCTTGCAGCTAAGGTGACCACAGGACACAGTTCTGGCCAGTGAGACATACACTGAAGTCTACTGGAAAGGGGCCTCGGGGAAACCTTTTGCATTTTGGATAAAAGGGACAGACGTAGCTGGATTTACTCTGCTTGATTGTGGATGTGATGCGTGGAGCTGCGGCAGCCATTTTATAACCATGAGGGAAGAGCCGCTGACATTGTTATGCTGCCAAACCTCAGAATCTATGATACGCAAAAAACCCAAGCTCCATTTGTTGAAGCCACTGAAGTCAAATGTATTTCTAATTGACAGGATAGTGATTGCAACTGAGGTTCAAAGAGATTAAGTGGTTTTCTAAGGGCATACTGTAAGGATCCAGGCAGAGCTAAAGCTGGAATCTGATACTGCTTTCCACATAAAAGCAATGCTTGCCAATCTAAAGGCAGATCTCCTCTGCGGTGACACGTATAGGGCCCTGCCCTGCCTCATGTGGACCCCGGGGGTTATAGCACTGAGGCCAGAATCTCCTGTGGGAACGGCTTGGTCTTGGCCTTAGGTGACAGGGACTGAGGAAGAAATACTATTCCTGCCCATTGTGAAGCTCTGGTTTTCTGCACAGCTGGTACCACGGGATTCAGTGGAGGGTGCACGGGCCTTGGAGTCAGATCTCTCCCTGGCCACATGACCCCAAGGAAGCCCGTTCACCTCAGAGTCCTCTACTATAAGACAGTGCTAGCAATCCTTACTGGAGAGCCCCAGTGCGATGCTACCTGGGCCCATAAGCGGGATCATCCTTCTGATGTGTCTGGCACATGGTGAGCACCCATTGAATGGCTGTTGTCATCATGGCTGGAGAGACAGGCCTCTGTCATCTTCCCTCCTATTCGAGAGTATGGAGTCAGGAGCCAGAGCAGATCTGCAGCAAATGCAGGCAGTGCCCTGCCCATAGCCCCTTGCTGTCCTCACCGTCATGACCGTGGCCTCCCTTCTAGCTGCCAGCATCTGCACCTGCTGTCTGAGGGCTTTCTTGGACCAAGGCGCCCACTCTGTCCACCCATGCGGCCAGCCATAAGAGCTGTGGAATTCCTGGTCCCTGCAAACATTCTCAACCAAAGACTAGTGGGAATTGGGTGGGTGACCCTGGGTTGGTGACCCTGGGAAGTGTGACCCACATTGGGGATAGAGGCCCCAGTGGGACTCTTCCACTCACGGTGGAAGCTAGTCTGCCTGAGGACACACACTTATCGATCTCTTTCCCTCCTGTCATACTTCCTCACTTTCTATTCATGTTTCCTGGAGTCACTATCCAAAAAACCACTTGTACTCAAATGCTTGTCTAAGAGTCTGCTACTGGGAGCATTCAAAACAAGGCATTACCTTTCAGAGCCTGAAGTTAGGCCAGTGGCCATCAAATTTTTGTGCACATGAATCTTCTAGAGCTCTTGTTAAAATGCAGTGGGGTACAGTCTCAGTGACAGCACTCAGTCCAGGGTGGGGCCCAAGACTGCATTTCTGTTCTTTTATTTTCTTTTTTGGACAACAGAGATCACAAGTAGGCAGAGAGGCAGGCAGAGAGAGAGAGGAGGAAGCTGGCACCCTGCCGAGCAAAGAGCCCGACTCAGGGCTCAATCCCAGGAACCCGGGATCATGACCAGAGCGGAAGGCAGAGACCCCAACCCACTGAGCCACCCAGGTGCCCCCAAGACTACATTTCTAAAAAGCACACTGACATTGCTGAGGCACAGGTCCCACAAACACACTTTGGCCAGGGTTTGGACTCCAGCGCTGCTGACCCTGCTCAGACACAGGGGAGACCTGTGTGGCTTAGAGCAACCTGGGAGAGCTTGCTAGAGGAAGTGAGGGAGTGGTGCTTGATGCTAAGTCTTGAAGCCCTGGGAGGACTGTGGGGGTGAGAAGCAGAAGTTGGGCTTTACCAGGGAGGAGGGAAACAGGGGATTGGTGGGCCTGAAGCCATGCCCAGAGTGAGCAGAATGTCAGTGTGACTCATCTGCCTGTGACTGGGGCCTGCAGGCTGTCCGGGCGGGAGGTTCTGCAGAGCAGCGGTGCAAGGAAGGCCTTCTCATCCCTAACTTGAGAAAATCCAGACTCCTGGCTCCCCAAAGTCTTCCCTCCCTACTACCTTTCTGATTCCCCTCCCTTGCACACACTTGAATTCTATCTCCCCTCCATGAAGACCTTTCTGGTCATTCCAGGTCATAGTCATCTTGTTTTTTTTTTAAAGATTTTATTTATTTATTTGAGAGAGAGAGAGAAAGAGAAGGAGAGACGAGCAGGAGGAGGGGAAGAGGGAGAGGGAGAAGCACGCTCCTCACTGAGCAGGGAGCCCCATGAGGGCCTCCTCCTGTTCTCAGCTAAAGGCAGACACCTAACTGACTGAGCCACCCAGGTGTCCCATCTTGCTCTTCTGAAATGTAACAGGACATATGGTCTAAACGACACATTTGATCATTTAATATTTTAATTGTCCTGTGGCTATTTAACATATGAATTAGGAGTCACCAGATTTTACTGTAACAATGAACCCTGTGGCCATTCACACTGACATTGCTGTTTCAGCATTCATAATAATATGTGGATTATTTATAGCAATCCACAGCATATAAAGGTCTTATACACACGATTTTCATTATAGAATTAAGAGAGAGGCCCAGAAAGGTCAGGTGGCTTGTCCTAAGTCATCCAGCCAGTGGGGTACAGGCTGACAAGTGCTATAAGTGGGTGGCACAGAGCGTTTGGCATCACGTGGCCTCTTCTGCGCTGAACACAAGAGTTGGGCGCACCAGGCTCCCTTGCTTTGTGCCCCCCCAGCCACAGGGGAGGAAGCCACTTGCCTGGTGCCCCCTGGTGGTCTAGTTGAGAACACTGCCAATGCCTTTGATCAAAACATATTTGAACCATAATAAATGGGGATGCCGACAGACCACATCCCCTGAATTTCAGCCCTTTTCTCTTTACAACAAGTATTTTCACGAATAACTGAAGAATGAGGAGCCACACTGCTTTCTGCCAGCATCACCTCGGGTTGCCCGTCTTTGTGGGGACATGGCAAATGATAATGGTAATGACTCCATACTGGAGTTAAGAGTCACTTGCCAAAAACATGGGGACATGTTCCCACCTAGGCCAGCGTGGGCAGTGCAGGGGAGGCAAAGGCCTGGGTGGGAGGACTTTGAGATGTCTCTGTGCGCAGGGGAGTGAAGAGTCTGCATAGAAGCGAGGGAGGTGGACTGGGGCCAAGGCCTGGGGTGGGGGAGGAGAGGCAGGAACAGAGGGTGCCTATCTCGTGCTTGCTGTCTGAATTTCAGGCATTTCTGACTTCCCTCCGGGAACTCTGGTGTTCCCTTCTGCTTGATGTACTCTCAGCCCCAGCCCTCCTATCTGTGGCGCGGTCTGAGAGGCTGCCAGATCTGCTTCCTGGCGCGATGGGGATCCTGCAGAGGGAGGAGCTGGAGAAACCCCACACGTGGGTGGGCTGCGGATGCCTGGTTTCTGGTCCCCGGTCTGCTTCAAGGAAACCTGCAACTCCTTCCTCTCAGATCATGGGTTCCCGCTTTCGGAGACGTTTCCTCCCTGCCATGGAAGAGCCATGCGGTTGTCCATTTCTCTGGGTTAGAGGTTGAACTGTGTTCCTCCCAAAAGATGTTGAAGTCCTAACTGCCACCCAGTACTCATGAATGTGACCTTATTTGAAATAGGGTCTTTGCAGAATTCATCGAGTTTAAGATGAGGACATGTGACTGGTGTGTCCTTATCAAAGGGGAAGGTTGGACACAGGCACGCATACAGGGAAGGTGATGGGACACCATGGAAGAACATTATCTACAAGCCAGGGAACACTGAAGGCTCCCAGAAATGAGGAGAGAGGCCTGGAACAGACTCTCCTTCATAGCCCTCAGTAGGAATCAACCTTGCCAACAACTTGATCTTGGACTTCTAGCCCCAGAACTGTAAGACAATAAATTTCTGTTATGTAAGCTCCCCAGTGTGGTACTTTGTTTCAACAATCCCCAAGCTAAGACACTCAGGAGGGAGAAGGACAGCAGGACTGGCAAGCTGGAGGTGGGCAGGGATCTGGCTTGAGACCCCAGCGCGGAAAGCAGAGACTCACAAAGGTGGCAGGGGCTGGGGGAGAAGACGCACGTACTGACGCGACCCGGGCTCACTGCATAGAGACAGACGCCAATACCCGGCCCAGAGGACAGACAAATGGAAATACGCCATATCTCTAAAATGAAACTCTTTGCGCCAATCACTAGACGTTGTAAAACTACCCTGAAGAATTAACAGCCTTCGTACATGCTAACTACATCCATCATAAATTCGTCTTTAGTTTCTGTTATCATATCACTGTCTCTGGGGACCCCTGGCTTGTCATCATTTGCCCTTTATAATTTATTCATCTTGTTCTTGCCTGCATCCTTTCTACTTATCATTCATCTTTACAGTTGTACATAAAATTGGATGGATCCTTCCATAGCACGGTTGTCAGGAGGGAGATGGGCCTCATCAGGAAGCCCCAGGAAAGCTGGAGCAGGTCCCGCTAGAGTCTTGGAGGTGTCAAGGTGGAGACAGGGTGCACAGAGGGAGAAAGAGGAAGAGCCAGAGGGAGGGAGGCGGAGAGGGGAGAGCCAGAAGAGGCAAAGTGAGAATGATAAGTGAAGACAGGGTAGAAAACGAAAGGGGAAAAAGAGGAAGAGAAAAATGACCAGGAGGGAGAGAAAGGAGGAGGAACCAGGCATAGAGAAAAGGGAGAAAGAGAAAGAATGGAAGACAAGATGGGACCCAGGCTAAGGAAAGACGGGCAAAGACAGAGGAGGCATCCGGAGCCTGCGGGGACCAGCGGGGAGTGGGGGGGGGGGGAGTGCAGCTAGAAATCCAATTAGGGTTGTTTTGTTTTTTAATTTTCCATTTTAACATCTTTCCTAGTATACTCAAAGAAGGTCACACTGAATTTCCATAGGAATGACTGATCCTGAGTTGCGGGGACCTGCGTCTGGAGGTGTGATGGCAGTGATGTTACATGTCTAGTGGGCTGAACCCAAGGCTGGGAGTGGGAGACAGACAGAGAGCAGTGTGTCGGTTTGCTTTGTATTCTTGGGTTGCCAGAGTGAGGACACAAAAGCCAATCTTTAACTAGTGAATTGGAATTTTAATGTTTACCAAGCAGATACAGCTCCCACTCTCCTCACGCCCTCCTCCCCTTGCCAGGTCCCTCTCGTCTTCTCTTCCCTGTCTGCTCCTTCCTCTTGCTGTTTCCACAGGCCTCCTGCTAATTGAACCTAGCTCTTCCCCCTTAGCAGCCCTGGTGAAGAGCCCTTTTTGCTGTCAGAGGAGCAAAGTGCTAGCCACTACTGGCCATGTTGCCTGGTTTTCCTTATCAAGTCTCTCCCCAGAGGCCCTACATTTCTAACTTTGGAAACAGATGGGGTCTTCCTGGAAGACAATTGCCTGCAAAGTCCCAAAGGCATGGGGCCTGAGACTAAGTAGCAGGGGCCTATTTTAAGGAGCAGAATTCTTCCAAGAGGTCTCCTGTGCACACTCAGGCCCCAGGGAACTCTCTGAGTGGACCCCTATGGCCCAGCTCACAGCTCCTGACCTGTCATTCATGCCTTGTGTTCAGGCTGATTCTCAGACCAGAGCGCTCATCTCAAACACCTGTCCTCCTCCTGACTCTCTATTACCAGCCTGCCCATATCCTGAACAAAACCTTGAGCTACTCCTATACCCCACAGTCATCTGGATCCCCCCGAAAGCAACTGGTAGTGCTAAAAAAAAGAGGTGGGTGCCCTGATGCTGGTCCTGGCTTGGCCATTTGTTAATTATGTGACTTTGGACAAATTGCTTAATCTAAGCCTGGGTTTCTACATGTGTGGGGGGTAATCCTGATAATTTCCTCTTAGGGTAGTTGTGAAGATAAAATGAGGTAATAGAGGTAACATGCTTGCTTCCTGTCCATCGGATAGTAATGCTTAAATTAATAAATATTAGTTGTTATTATCGAGCAACTGTCCACACTACCCATTTTATAATAACCTGCTGCCTTGTAGTGTTGATATTTTTGTGCACGTGTGTGGCTCCTGTTTCTAACTTAATGGAAACCTCCGAGAGGGATAGGGATGAGTTTTTCTAAACATGTATTTGCCAGGATGCCTAGCACAGTGCCCAGGACACACTCAGGAAATGCATGTTGATGGATAGAAAAACTGTCCCATGTTGGTTGTACCCTACAAGTAGGGGAACAAATGTTGGATATGGAAGAGGATGAGCTGAAGAGGGTTAGGGGGCCAGGAAGGAGTGATCAAGAGTGTGAGGAAGACATAGAGATGGAGAATTTAGAAGAGTGGAATCACTCTGCCTAGATCCTGGCAGAAGGACCCTGATGAGCTTTTGTGGTTTAATAATCTCATTTTAACCAAGTCATGCTGAACTCAAAAATAATAATCCTTTTGTGACACTGGCCCAGGAATGGTTCCATCAGCCATCCCAGGAACTTTGGTTAGGGCGGTACCTGGGGACACTGACCTCTGATTTGTAAGAATAGCCATTGTGGAATGGTTTCTGAGCTTCCACTCACCCCAAGAGAAATGTCAGCTCCCTTCTCAGTCCCTAAATGAAGACCCATATTGAGGGGCATCTCTAGTTTTACCTCTGTTGTTTTGTTGGTGGTGGTGGTGATGGTGATGTGTGTGTGTGTGTGTGTGTGTGTGTGTGGCGCGCGCGCGCGCGCGCGCACATCAACAATGGTACTGTTCTCCTTGCTGCCTACAGGCAAGCCCTGGAACTTGCTGGGACGCAGAATGGGTTGCCTGCACTATTTTCTCCCCTCTTTTTCTTTTCAGTGAAAAAGTGGAGGGCTGGTTTTAATGGACTGATTTTAATGGATTTTGAAGTCTGGAAAGGTGCCTAAATTGCTGAGGTTACCAGTTTTCTAGGTGCTTTTTTCAATTGCTTTCTTCTTAGTCTGACACAGTGTGCTCACTGGGGCACCTAATGTGGTCACGCCAAACAAGAAGAGGTCTCTCTCTGCGCCCCCCCAACCAAACAGGTGGCCAAGAATACAGTCTCAGCTGGTGGAAATACCCCTTATTTGGTTAGGGTGACAGCATTTTGCTTGGTCCTGTCCCTGCATTTGCTAGCATCACACTTTCTCTGATCTCAAAGGAGAGAACCACAATAATAATACCAGTTCTGCTTTCTGGAATCCACTTTAAAGCTTAATTTTATTTGGTCATTTTGTTTTCATTTGTTTCCATGTGAATGTGTGTGGAGACAATAGGCCCTGGGAAGTTTGAGCTTCAATCTTGTCTTTTCTCTATGTCCCTCCACACCGTTCCCTGCCCCCCACCCCAAGGCTGTGCCTTGCCTGAGAATTGTGATGAGGTCTTTGAGGCCACGAGTCTCCCTGTGAAGCCTTTGAAGAAAGAACAAGCATTCCAGGCACTGCAAGGGGACTCCAGGCTATGTTTTAGCCCCACCATTGGCTTCTCCTCACCCCTCCCATCTCCCAACATACATTCACGTTTCTTTTTGTCCTTTCTCCCAGACTTGCCCAACTTGTCTTTGTGATTTCAGAAAAATGCCACTGGATCTCCCAGTATGAAGGATTAGCGCAGATTATGGGGAACAGTGTTAATTATCGGCGGAAGGGGGGCTGGCGCGTCGCTCCAATGTGCTCCTGATTTCCCCTGGGCCTTTCTGCCTGGTAATAAGCCTGCTTTAATCTGGCAGGCCCCTTGGTGAAATCAGCACCACGGACAGTGGTATTGATTGCTTCTGAGAAACCATCACAGCTGCTCAACCAAATTACCTTTGATATGTGACCTTTAATGTAATTACTGCAACATCAAAGTATTTCTATAAATTATTAAAGAACTAATACACTCCATCATTTAGCTATTCTATTATATGTAAAATAAACAACCACAAGTTAATGTTAGATCCTGAACAATCCACACTTGCTACTGAAATTCTCCCAGTCCCCCTTCTCTCCCCCTTCAAAATCCTGAGTCTCTCCCTCCCACCTTCTCTTTCTGTTTCCCCATCTAATTCCCAGCTTTTAGCCATCACAAAACTCCCCGGAAATCTCTCTCAGGCTGATGGAGGACCTCCCAAAACAATACGGTATTTTCTTCCATTTGGGTGGTTCTAAAATATCTATCACAATCTTCCCCAAAACAAAGTACCATAAACACTTTATTAATCAGCACAAACCTTTCTCAGAAGGCTTTGATTATCTTACAATATGGCTTTATGCTTCACACATAACATGGGGCGATGTGGAGCATATTTCTGCCATCTTACAGAGGGCACCAAGAAAGTAATTACTATAATATATGTGCGTGTAGCCGCGCCACTAAAAAACCAACTGGGGAATGGCCACCGTGCCAGAGCTGGGCTCCACACAAAAACCTGTGCGGTGCACGATTTCCATACATTTGCATCCGCGGGTATGTTATTAAGATGACTCAGCCCCGTGCTTTGCAATCACAAGTACCAAAATACAATACAAAGGCTGTCTTAATGGAAGGAAGGCCCTCCCCTCCCCTAAATGGGTAAAGAAGGATCTGTGATGCAAAGGAAGGCTGCCCCGACCCAGGGTTGCATTTTCTGCCTACCTGGTTAACCTTTCCCGCTGTGGGGCAGAAATGGAAACGTGTGTTTGCATACGGGTTTGCTCGGTAAGAATGTAAACATGCATGTGTAAACACCGGTGAGCACACACACAGAATACACGTGCTCCCCTGCAGTGTCCATTGTATAAGCTTAACCACGGTATATTTGCAAATTCTTTAAATAATGCCCACAAACACTCACATCTTTCCATTTATCTTTAGATACTCTGTGAGCCGTATATCTACCCCCGCCCCATCTCTCTGAACCCACAGGAGAGACCGCGCAGACCCTTGACCCGAGGAACACTTCTTATTTTATGGTGATGAACTAGCCGCGATAATAGCCATGGCTGATATCACACCCAGTTAGGGGGGCCATAAATAATTCTCTTCTCCCCCGCACAGAAGCTATAAACCAGGGCTGAGGCGCGATAGTTTATCAAAGACGAGGGCTGGCTCCTTAAATAAACCGCGGTGATCTCACTTGCGGCGCCGAGCCTGGGCGAGGAGGCGCCCCCTCCCGCCGCGGCCCCCACCCCCGCCCCAGGAACAGTCCGTGTACGACGTCGATCCGCTGGCGCTCTGGCGGCCCCGCCAGTGGGGGCCCCGTGGGGCCGGCGGAGCCTGCTCCGGGCTCCGGGGACCCAGGGCACCCTGCGTCCCCGCCCCGGCTGCCCGCGAGGGAAGTGCGCGGAGCAGGGACAGGATCGGAGGCGACGGGAGGGCCAGGGGAGGAGCCGCGCCCCAGCTCCGTGGCCGTGGCCGAGTTCGCCCCCAGCCCGGGATTCCGTCGGGCCTGGACGGCGGGGTGAGGACGCCGCGGGGCGAGCTCGGAGCCCGGCGCCCACGCTCCCTCGTCCCGGCCCCGCGCCTCCCGGCTTCTGGGGGCGCCGGGGGCGGCGCGCCAGCTCCGGAGCGGAGGCAGGCGCGCGCCCGGGGCCCGCGATCCCCCCCGCCGGCCGCGACGCAGCCCGGCCTCCCGAAGTCGCCCCCTGTCGGCGCGTCGGTCGCTCGCGCCTCGGCGGGCGCCACTTACCCCGGGCAGAGTCTTCTGCTCGTGCAGCGCGCTCTGGGCCTTCAGCGCTGACTCACGCTCGCAGTAGGTGAGGAAAGCGCAGCCTAGGGAGGGAAGCAAGCGCCGAGAAGGGTCAGTGGGGAGCCCCCGGGCCGCCGACGCGCCCTCTCGCCCGCCCTCCAGTCTCGGCCCCTCCCCGCTCTGGGTCCCTCTCCCCACCTCTCTCTCTCCTGTGCACTCCACGGGAGCTTTCTTGCCTCTCCGTTTTCCTGTCTGTCTGCTTTTTGTCCCTCGCGTTGCTTTTCCGTTTTGCTCACTCGCCGAAGTCTCCCCACCCTGCATCTCTCCCCCCCCACCACGCCCCCGCCCCCTCTCCCCGCGGGTCCCTTCCTGTCCCTGTGCCCTGTGCCTCGCCCTCTCCCTCCCTCCTTCCCTCCCTTCCTCACCCCCCTCCCCCGCAGTTTTGTCTTGCTCCACACCCAGTACCTCCCGGAAGGGACAGCTCCGAGCCCTCACTCCCCACCTCTAGTCACATAGCACCATGAACTTGTTCTAGCCCCTTCCGGAGTGCTGCTGGCTGCTCCATCAGGGATGCTGGAAAGACCCTCGAGACTTGCCCCTGCCAAATAAAGTCTCCATCTGTAGGGAGGACCCTAGGCCTGTCTGTACTAATAAAGTGAGTGGGGCTGTCCATGTGTCCCCTGCCACCCCATGTGCAGTGACATCTCCACACCCCTCCAGTTAGAGGGCTTCTTGAGCACATCCAGCCCAGCAACGCTCAACACGTGCTGAGGCCCACTCTTGCTCTGCCTCTAATTCCCTGGGAGACCCTGGCAAATTCTGTCTCCTGTGCGGTCTCAGTATCCTCGTGTGTGCATTGAGAGGGCTGACCCAGTGGGCTCCACAGTCACTCCAGTACAGTTTTCTCCTTAAGTGACTGACCGTGCCTCGCCAGGGAATCTGTATTTTACAGAACAATGTACCTAACTCAAGGGGTGACTCTTTCTGCTGGCCCTTCAGGCATGGTGACCAAGCGAAGAGCATGCTTGCTCGTAGGAGAGACTTTCTGGCAGTTCCCGCAAACTGCCGGATGTCAGGGGCCTCTTCCTCTGCCTGTAGACGTGGCCGAGCATGGCTTCCGAGGCCTGTAAGACCTAGGCCATAGGGGAAGTCAAAAAGCCACCTTTGGCCAACAGAAGGTTTTAGTCTTCTGGGGACCGTCACCTCAAGCTTTCTGAAGTCACCCTGCAGCCTGGCCACTTCCCTTGTTTCCCAGGTTTCTTCCCCTCCACTGCCCCTCTTCCTTTGTTCTCACGATCTTCTCACCTGGTATGCCTTCTTGCCCCATCTCCCGTCTTCCAATCCCACCCTTCTTTCAAGACTCCGATCAAGTTCCCCTGATTCTGAGCAGCCCTTCTTGACCGCTCTGGTCCATCCCAAGCCAACCTCACGTCCATCCCAAGCCAACCATTCTCTGGCCATTTGTTAACTACTTCCCAGGTGCCTGCTGTGTGCCAGGCTCTGTGGCCTAGGCCCTCTTCCGGTGAGGTCTGCAGGCTGGTGGAGCCTACACCAACCCCTGCTACCAGGCTTTCTCTGGCTTCTCGCTCCGGGGGGAACAGAGTGCTCCCAGCATCCTCTGCGTTCTTTTCTCCTCCACCACCTACTGCTGAGGGGGTGTGGGGGAACACAGCCCTTCCTTCTCTTCCAGTATAGAAATTGGTCCTGGGGTGCCTGGATGGCTCAGTCCTTAAGCATCTGCCTTCAGCTCAGGTCATGATCCCAGGGTCCTGGGATCGAGCCCCGCATTGGGCTCCCTACTCGTCGGGAAGCCTGCTTCTCCCTCTCCCACTCCCCCTGCTTGTGTTCCCTCTCTTTCTGTGTCTTTCTCTGTCAAATAAATAAATAAAATCTTAAAAACAAAACAAAACAAAAAATTGGTCTGCCTCCTTTCCCCTTCGGAGAGGAGATGGAAGGGAATGTATGATCGAAGGGGACAGAAAGGAGGAAGGAGCAGGGAGAGATACCGGGGAGGCAGAAACTCTCAGCAAACTGTGGGCTCTGTGCCTTCCCCACCTCCAACTCTTGCCCCCGGCTGGGAGGACCCTTGAGTGCCAGGAAGTCTCTCCTCCACCCCATCCCATCCCTCCCCATCCAGACCCCAGATCACCCTGCCTTCTCCCTGCTCCTCACTCCTCCCTCCTGGTCCTGGCAGGTGGTTATTGATGGAGACACCAGGGGACTGAAATGAATAGCAGTCAGAGGCCCCCATGACGTCCTCCCTCGTGCTGCTGCCTGCCTCTCTGGGGGCCTCTTTCCTCCCGTCCCTTTCCTGGCCTTGTCCTCTGCCTGTGACTGTCTGCAACTGGGAGGCAGCCACTGTCTTGCTGCAGGCAGGCAAGCCAGCTAGGGACAAGGTCAGGGGCAGGTGTGGAGAGGGAGGGGAAGGAGGAATGGGAAGAAGAAGAAGGTGGCAGGAGGAGGAGGGAACAGGGAGAAGAAAGGAGAAGTAGGAGGAGGTTAGAGGAAGGCCAGGAAGGGGGAGTAGGAGGAAGAAAGGGAGAAAATGGCCACACTATTGTGGCCCCGGATGACGGATAATGATCCCAGGAAAGAGAAAGAATCTGTTGCTTTTTTCCAGCTTCCAGGAATTTCTGCCAGTGTCTCTGAGACCTCACAGCCACTGCGAACCAGAATCTTTGAGGGAACCCCCAGGCCCCATGGGACGGTCCCTGACATCTCCTCCCCTTGACCTCCCCTCCTTCAGTTCTTCCTCTTGCTACCCCCTTGCCTCCTTCCTATTTCTCGGCTCTGCTAGACACACTCTGCCTTAGGACTTCTGCACTGATTCACCCTGCTCTCTGCAGGCTTGCTCCTTCACTCCCCCCAGGTTTCTGCTTGAATGTGACCTAGTGATGCCCTTTCTGACCTCCTTTCACACAGCACCCCTCCCCCAACACACACTTCGTCTCCGACCTCTGGTCCGGTTTTCTCTTCAACTTGGCACCCCACTGAGCTATGAGCCTTACACGTTGGTTCCTTGATTGGCAGTTGCCCTGCCCTCCGAGAGAGGTCAGGGACTTGCTTCTGTTCCTTTCTAGCTTGGTTCTCCATGCCCCCAACAAGGGCAGGAGGCGGGATCTCAATACATATTTGTCAAGAGCCCGGAATCCTGCCCAGCAACTTGTGCGGGGCCAATGGGGGGGAGGGGGGCAGTGCCCTCATCTATAAAAGGGGAGAGCCATCCCCCTCAGAGGTTGGTGGGGAGACCTACTAGCCAGCGGGTACCAACAACCTCTGCAGAGCATGGCCTAAACAGAAGCTCGCTCTCCTGGGCATGAGATCAGCAGGAGGAGTCCGTGCCTGCATGTCTGCCAGGCGGACTAGCCTTACAGAGGTGCCGGCTGGGGGAGACCCCCGGGCCCTGCTCAAGTGTCCTCTTCAGCCAGTCCGGTGCCATGGCTCAGCTCAATATGTCTCACTAGGGTTCTTAAAAAAATAAAAATTAAAAAAAAAAAAAAAGGCAGATATAGCTAAGCAGCTATTAACTGCTGACCACATCGTGTGCAAAAGACTGTATTTGCTCCCTCGTGGAGGGTAGAGCCCTGGAGGACCAGCAGCCTGGCTGGGAGGCAGTGGCTTCAGAAGGAGAGTTTGCTATCGCAGGGTCTTGCCCAGCAGGGTGGACCTGAGGTGGGGGCTCAGGTGGCACTCAGGGTGGCCAGGCCTCACTTGCTGGCACGTGCTGCCCTCTCACGTGTAGGACAGGGGCTTGGGGGCATACAGAAGCCCACTGGGAAACGCTAGTCTTGACTTCCTGGTGTTCACTACTGCTCCTCACGGGAGTTGTGGAGTTGGGGAGGGGGCTTCCAGCTGCAAGGGTGTGGAAGGGACCCTCAGCTCAAGGCTCACCAAAGCTGCTCTGCTCGCCCTCTGGGATGTGCTAAGCTGACCTGTCCCCGGAGACACAGCTGTGAGACCTCTTGGGAATTCACAGTCTATTCAGGAAATGG
This sequence comes from Meles meles, assembly GCF_922984935.1. Classification (NCBI taxonomy): domain Eukaryota; kingdom Metazoa; phylum Chordata; class Mammalia; order Carnivora; family Mustelidae; genus Meles; species Meles meles. Next base: position 60,613,036 of record NC_060077.1, read on the forward strand.
GATTGTCCCCCGGAGCATCTGCCTACTGAGCCAACAGGGCCGGGGAGAGGAGGCTAGGCCAGGCTCTGCACCTTGGGAAGGCCTGAGAAGGGATCCCCTCTCTCCGTGGACGGGGCTGGTGGCCCAGCATACCCTCCCCGGCCTGGCCCTACAAGTGGACCCTTACCCTGTGCTCACAGAAAGAAGAGGAGTCCACTGTGGCCTTTGGGAGAAGCAGAACAATTGAAAGGCATAGAGAGGTCTCTCAGTGCAGAGATGGTTTTATGTTTCAACTGTGGAATACTCTATAGCAGTTAAAATGCTACAGTGGTCCTCGATGTACCAGCATGGGAAGCCACAGTCAGAGGCGAAAAGCAGAGTCATGAAACAGCATACACTGCGTACACGCAATGACGACACAGTCCATTAGTTCCACGTGCGCCCACATCTGTGTTTACACCATGACACAAAGTCTAGAAGGTGTCACACCAAGCTGGAAACAGGGAGTCTGTGGGAAGGTGGGGCATATCCCCAATAACATTAACTTTTTTCGGTTTGATCGACGCAGTTAGACACCATGTATCACAGTTAGACTCATGTATCACTTGCACAATTAATTTTAAAGAAAAAAAAAAGCTATGCCGAAGAAGATAGGATGATAGGGGAGGCAGTGCGAGTGGGTGAGCCAGGCTCACAATCCCTTTTGAGGGGACAGTCAAATATCACTGGACATCAGCTTCCTGGCAAATTCTTCATGAGGGAAATTATCACATGAGGGTCCGCCTGTGTCCTGGTCTCAAAGCTTCCAGGAACTGACGTAGATTCCCTCCACCTAGCAAGCGATGCTGAGGCGGGATCTGAGGTGGGGAGTGCAGAAATGACTCTCCGTGGGGCTAGGATCTCACAGCTCGGCTCCCCTTTTTCCTGTCCCACCGTCCTGGAGGGAGGGTCCCCCAGCACCAGCCCCTCCCACAAGTCTCCCATCCCTCTGGAATCACGGACCTGAGCAGAACAGAACTGCAGCCCAGCAGAGCAGGGATGGACTTTAGAAATCATGGGGGGGGGGGGTGGGGAGGGTGCAGAGAGATGTCACACGTTCACACGTTGAGACACGTGCCATGACAATCCTACCGGCAGCAGCTGCAGCCGGGGTTCCCTGCACCAGGCAGCCTCCACCCTCCTGCCTCTCTTCTGAGGCTCTCACTTCTACCATGTGCCCTGAACACTGGCCTGGACCTGCACTCACTGGTCCTCATGCTGACGGTTAACCTCTTCCCACTCATCCTTTGTATTTACTTGTCCTTCCCATCTGTTCCTTGGCTTGTGTCTCTGAAGTCTGAGACTGTCCACTGTGTGAGGGCTAAGGGCTTCGAAATGGAGGACTGAGCTTCTAGCTCAGGCACCTGAGGGCTGGGAGACCTAGAGAGCCATGACGGTGGGAGAAAGGGAGCCACCTGGCCTGCAGAGAGATTGGGAAGGCCTCTGGCAGGGAAGGAGGGGGAGGGGGTAGAAAGGTGTGGCCAGGAGTGGTTGATCAGGAGCTCAGGAGCCTTGGGGAGGCTGGCGGAGCTGGGAGGGCGGTGCTGTGCTGAGGTGCAGGGGGAAGACGGCAGACACCCCCCCCCCCCCGCCAGCTGGGCGAGGGGGCACCACTGGTTCCCGAGAAGGTGGGTGGGTGCCCTCTCCCACGTGGGGGTAAAACACAGCCCAGCAGAATTAATTGCGAGAGATGGCAGTAATTTACAAAGCCCCCGTGTGCGGGGATAAAAGGCCCTTGTCATTGTGAAGTGAAGGAAGTACAATTTCCTGCCCAGCTCCAAGCAGGGCCCAAGTCTGGGGTGTAATCATCATCACGGAAGGGAAGGCTCCTGATGCGCTCCCACCTCCCACCCAGCCAGGCCTTAGCTTCCCACTAATTGAATTACTGAATTAGCTGGAGGAAGGTGGCCCTAGGATAGGGAGATCTGGACTTTAATAAAACATCAGATCCTTTAGGGCCTGCACTTGGCTGGCCTGGAGGAAGTGAGAGGAAGCTAGGGCCTGGGAACGGGGTGGGGAAGGAGAGCAAGCCGGAAACGCACCAAACAGCCAGACCAATGGGTCAAGCCGGGCGCTCCCTGTTCAGTTCGGTCCTCTTAGGCTGTCCAGGAAGACCCCCTTCCCACCCCAAATCTCCACCCGTAGACCTGCCTAGTTCCTGAAATCCCATCCTCAGAGCACCACCCCTCAGTGGTTCTCACTGAGTCTGCACCTGAAAATCACCTGGAGAATCTTAAAAAACAGACACAGGCCCCGCCGCAGAGAAATTAAGGCAGAATCTCTGGGGGCGGATGGAGAGAGGGAGGGAGGGATGGAGGGAACATCCGCCAGCCTCCCAGAAAAGAGGGTCACAGGTGTTCTGAGGCCAAATCCGCCCCCTTCTCCCTGCCCCAATCCAGTTCCCCTCCCCCATGGTCTGGGTGGGCAAGGGTTACCTCTCTGGTGCTTTCTGGAGCAAAACGCCCCTTCCTCCCTTCTTCTGCACGTGGGAGACAGAGCTGCAGAGCTGTTCCTCACCTACACATTCTCCCTCTGGGAATATCTTCCCACCTGGGTGCTCTTCCCGGGTCTGCACCTCCTTTGAGACCCACCACTTTGGGTGTCTGGATCTGTGACGCCAAGGCGCCTCCCTGGACCCCCACAGTCTCATCTCACCTTCCTCTGATTCCTGCCCCAAGGGTGAGCCTTGTCTGCTCACTTGAGAATGGGCCCTTGGGGCTCAGCAGAGCCTGGTGACTGGCAGGAGAAAGAAACCAGGAGACTGTGAACAGTCTCTGCCTCTCTTTCCCAGCCCAGCCCCCAGCGGATCCTCCTGCCATCTTGCCAGGACCTGTCCTGGCTGTTCTGGTGCCCCTGGTTCTTTCTACCTGGACCTTCGTCCTTTCTCCCCCTTCCCCAGGGGCCTCCTCCGTGCTGGTCTTGCAACAGCTCCTGCGGCTCTCTTCTTTCCACAGCAGAGGGACAGTGGACCCACCCATGGACATGACTCTGACTTCCTCTTGCATCGCCATCTCCATGGGGTAAAGCCAAGCCTGAGCATCCCTTCCCCTTCAGCCTCTGCCTTGCCTCTCTCCTCCGGAGCCCACATGTCCTTCTAGGAGTGATGGAGCCTCCCCTCTCCCACCAAGATTTCCCCGACTGCACCAAGCCCAGCATCTCTACAAGCCCTTATGGATGGCCCCTCTCAGTTGGCAGTTAGGACACACATATTCGTCTACCTTGCATTTATGAGTGTTTTGCCCACATTGAAATCTGCTACTGTAGGAACCATCAACTCCAGGGGCCTCTCCTCTTCCCAGTGACAGACATCATTGAATGCAGTGGTGGTTAAACTCCGCTCTGCCCCTGCCTGGGTGATGGTGATCTGAAACGCTGGGGAGAGATGGTTGGCTGCAGGGAGAACAGGGTGTGTGGAGAGGGTCTGGGATGCCTGCCTTTCAGCTCAGGCCCCTGATGGCGGCAGGAGCCATCCATCTTCCTGGGAGGAGGCCTGGAAGGTGGAGTGACAGGGCCGCCGGCAGGCTGGGGAGATGGATGGTGCCCTCAGCCAGCGCATTAGGGCTGCGGGCCTTCCCCCTGTTCAGGGCCCTCCAGGGTTGAAGCTCTACCCTTGGTCCTCATCCTGCTCTGGGGCGCAGCACTGTCTTCCTGCACCCACTGTCCTTAAACAGGAAACTCCAGGGGAGAGCATGGCGGCCTGTTCAAGCGCTTCTCAGAGATAGCGGTTGCACGACGTGGGGAAGTTGATTTGGCTCACTGTGACCCTAAGTGTGTCTCCTACTTCTTCCAGGTCTCCTGTCCTTTGTGGCCACAAGACAGAGATGGACACAGAGCTGGGAGAAAGGGATGTCCCCAGACTTACACTAGGAGCCCCCGGGGAATGGGACCAGCCTTCTCTTTCTCTGCCTGCGGGACACAGGGCAGGGTCCAGGGAGCTCAGACCTGGCTCTGGACCTCAGGGGATGAAAGGAGTGGTGATCAGGCCTTTGCCAGGTGTCTCTCCTGCCAGTTGCCCTTGTTTACACCCTTAGCACTGGAGAATGACATGTCTGGTGTCAGCTGCAACATCTTTATGGCACTGTGAAAAGGGACAAAAACTGGGCATGACATATTGATGGCCTCTCTCTCTCTCAGCAAAGAGCTCTTGGTGGTGGGACCTGGCCCAGGGAAGGTGTCAGCCTTTCTGAGGCTCAGCCCAGGGACGAAGGACCCCTCCCCCCTTGCTCCGCTGACCCGTGTGCTGGCTTTGTTCCCATGGCCAAGGGGCTGCCTGTGCCCCGTCTCTAGGCCAAAATTTCCTGCTCGTCCCCATGAAAGCACTCAGCGCTCCCTTTCATTCCCGTCTTTATGGGGCTGCTTCACTGGACACGGTGCTGTTGCTCCCATGAGCTCAGCCTTCTTGTACCTCGGAGCAGGCCACAGCATGTTATCGTGGCTTGCAGAGACCTGAGGCCCCCTGATGGCTGTTTGGGGCTCAGTTCCTGTTGTCCCCTCCAGCAGCCCTGGGCAGTATCTGGGCCCAGGGTGGCCTCATGGGAGATGTCTTTTCTCCACACCCCCACCCCATAGCTTGCACTTGGAAGGAAAGGCTCCGGGGTGACCTTATTCTCTTCCTGCAAGGACCCAAGTGGAGTGAGCTGGGCTCTCAGGGGCTTCCCTGGGCCACAACTACCTGAGCTCCCTCTACCCCTAGAGCCTCCTTCAATGTCAAAGTCAGGTCATGGGCTCCTCCACAGAGGGCTCTATTTGAGCGTCCAGGTTGGATCTGAAATGTACATGGGGGCACTTGTTACTCACACAGATGCCAGGATAAGCGCTAAGGCACAGACAGTGAACCGTGGTCCCTTCTAATTAACCTGGTTGGGGAGTTTAGATCTTCCTGTTTTGAATTTTCTCAGAACAGGGAGCACCTGCAGAGAAGCCGGGTGTGACTCAGTGGGAAGGGACTGTGAGCTTTCTGAGTGCCACAGTGGAAGGGGATCTCAGGGGCCCTTGGCCTGACCCAGACCCTCACTGAACTGTGGGAGCGGGGCCACAGGTAGGGCCTCTAAGAAAGCGGGGCCATCTCAACTGCTCTGGGAGGGAAACCATATTCCCGCCTCAGAGCACTGCTGCCCTCAGTGTTCCCATCTCCACTGCCGTCCTGCAGCTGCCTCTGCCTCTTCTCCTGTCTTGCTGCAACAGCAGTGCTGGGCTGGCTGACCTCAGCCATGCTGCTGCCCCCGCCCTGGTGCGCTGAACCCTCAGTGTGTGGGAAGGACATGGTGCAGGACCCGAGCCCCTCGGTGGCCCCCAGTGCTTGCCAGGTCGTGTGTCTCAGGCCCGCAGAGGAGGCTCAGCCATGCTTGTGGACTTGCACAGAATTCCCATTGTTGGAGCATCACGTGGTGATTGGACCTGCTAAACTAAGGTGGGGGTCATTTTCCCCAATAGAATCCCCTTCCCCATGGAAGTGGAAATGTTGGGGAATCCCTCCTTGGTATGCTCCTGAAGCCCCAGGCCACCTCTCTGAAACTCTCCCCGGCATATCCGCAGACACAGCTCTCTACCCCATGATGTCCTTACACCACAGGGGACTGGCCTCTCTTGACTCCTTTCTCCGGTGAAAGGAGAGATCACACCCTCAAGGCAGGGGACTGTGGAGTCTCTCTGTCCCTCTTCTCCATCGCACTGAACCACACTTCTCCCCAACACATAGCCAGTCACATCTGGGCCTTTGCTCTGGCTCCTCTCCCACCTGAGCTGCCCTCCTGGCTTGCAGGGGCGGGGGGCGGGGGTCCTCTACCAGCTCCTACCACCTCTGCAGCCCTCCCCAGCTTCCCAGCACTCCCGGATTCTCCTTCCAATGAGTTCTTCTACGCCCAAGTGTCTAAAACATAACCATGAGGGTTTGGCTGAACAGAGTTTTCTACTGTTCTCATCTGCGGAAACTGTGTCTCCCTGCTAGACCACAGCTCACAGGGCTGGGCCTGTCCTGTCCATTCTCGAACCAGCCCCAGGATGGGAGCTTCACAGAGCGACTGAGCTGCAGAGAATCAGAAGGGAGGGCACGCCAGCTCCACTTTGATTGTGCTCTGGCATGCAGGACCTGCCAGATGAGGTGAATTAATCTCGCCTCCCTCTCCTGGCTCCTTCCTAACAGCCCCTAATTCACTTAAAGGACAAAAAAAAAAAAAAAAAAAAAAAAAAAAAAAGGAGAAGAAGAGGAAGAGGAAGAAGAAGATGCACACCAACCAAGAAATTCCAACCTCAGCATCCAAGACAGGCTATTTTGAAAAGACCAATAGCCAGGAGTCCCATATTATAAGATCAATGTTTGGAAAATATGATTTTCTTTTTAAAAGCAGAAAAACAATCTCACAGAATCCTGGCAGGCCATGGTCCAGCTCTCGGCAGAGGGTGTCTTTCTCTCATGATCTCAGCCACTTAAGCCACACTTCTGGCTGGGCATTGGGCTTCACCCAACATCAATAAGATAAGTTCAATCACAGGCAGTTAGCAACATTTAACCTGAGGGCTGCGGCAAAGGAGTAGTTAGCAAATGTGGTGGGGGTGCTGGCCTCCGTGAGTTAATCCCTCAAGCTCCCTGAGCCCTGGCAGACATAGCCATCACACTGTAGGAGGGACGGAGGCTTGAGCCAGTCCGCTGGCCCGAGTCCTGGGAAGGGATGGAGCCACTCACCCTTCATTCATCAATGACCTTGGGAGTGCCCAAGCTGGGTGAGAGGCAATTGGCAAGGGGGAGGGTGACCTCTGGGAGGGAAGGACAGAGCATGGCATTCTGCTTGATTTCCTCTGTTTCTGGAGACTTACCCACATCCCAAAGAGCCCACCAAGAAAGAGGACCGAGCTATGTAATGCGCTGACTGGTACATCAGACTTAAACCACGTGATCCGGATGGTACTATCATCTGCGGTGGGAGGGAAAGATGACTCATTCATTCACCGGTTCCGCAACTATTTATTGAGGGCCCATCATTTGCTAGATGGTAAAAGGCATAAAGGAGCCCCTAGGTGAACAAACTTGCAAGGCCAGGAGCTATGTGTGCCGGGAGCACAGGGGCCAAGCCAAGGGTTGTGAGGGGCTCATGCTGACAGCAAACACTGGTGATGGGTTATCTGCCGGGCATGGGTCTAAGTGCTTCACATGCATCAAATCGTTTAATACAATAACTCTTTGCAATAGTACAGATCATCCCCATTTTACAGGTAAGGAAACAGAGGCTCTCGAAGACAAAAGACTGCCCTGGGCCTTTGGCCAAGTTCCTGGTAGAATGGGCTGCCAGATGGGACAGGCCCCCTGCTGAGTCTGTGACCTTAACCCTGGGTTCTGCCACTTCCTGGAGGAGGACGCTGGGCTCTGCTCAGGGCAGGGACAAATCAGGGCAGGGACTCTCTCCCCCTTCCCGCCCCCACCCCACCTCCTTCCTTCGTTTCTTCTTCTGTCTCGTGGCTGGAATCCCATATTCTCTCTTGTCTTTCAATTTCATTCCCATTCTTGACTACTCCAGGATACGCCATTTTTTTCACCCCTAAACAAGGTAACACTGGACCTTGTGGTTTCTGTCACCTGCCAGCCGCCACCTCTAGGACATCCATTTAACCCCCACGACCTGGTTGTTTCCATCAGCAGGACCCCTGGGAAAGGGCTCCATCTCCAAGGGAGGTGGGCCTGGCTTCAATGGCAGTCTCTGCCTTGTTCTGGAAGCCCCTGGCAGTTTGGGTCGTTCACGTCATCCCACTGCAACCCCTGGGCCTCAGGTTCCTTAGCCAGTGACCTGCCAGGGTCATGGGCATCCAGCTGTGTGCCTGGCAGATCGCTAGCAGGGATTACTCCAGCCACCCTCACCGGGAGCAGCAGCAGTGACACGACGCTAAAGACACCGCTTGGCATCTACACCATCCGGTTTGTCCGGGGCTGTCTACTTCTCTTGCGGGGTACCTGCACGCTCCATCGTAACCTCCCCACCCCAGTGCATACTCCCCGGAGAGGGAGCTCATCTGGGTTTCCTGCTCCTGAGCTGGCCAGATCCTGGGGGCTCGCAGCGCCTGAAGGTGTGCACAGGGAGTCTAGGATGTGAGTGTGTTTTGTTTACCTCATGTATCTAATATGCTAATGACAGGAGGCAGTAAGGAGCTGGCAGGGACCTGAGTGACAAAGAGCTGACTTCCTGCTTCTCTAAAGACGCACCTTAGTGTCAATTGTTTCTTTTGTGAGAGGAATTGTTAAGGCCTGGAAATGTGGGCTGCAGAGGAGGGCTGAGAAGAGGAAAGGGGGGGAGGTCTCAGGCAAGAGCAGTGCAGGTCGGTGGGAGCTGGGAGCCCCCTGGAATGGACAGCCCGGAAGGGTGGGTGTGGAATCCTATGCCCCCCTGGCGAGGCAAAGGATGTGATTCAAACAGGTCTGTGTTAGTCACTTACTGACTCTGGAGAGGCCCCGTAAGAGCCCAGGTGGCAGCGCTGGCCCCATCTGCTCTGGGTCCTTGTGGCCCTGCTTCCTGGCCCAGGGCATGGTCACAGGAAGCACAGGGTGAGGGATGGACGCTGGTCTGGAGTGAGAAGGCCTACTGAAGGCGATTTCTTGATGGGTAAAACAGCCTCCAGCCAGTCACCAGATCTCTCTGGAGATCTTCTTTTTGTGAAATGGGTTCGATACCCCTGCCCATGAGTCTGGGTCCCCCGCATCCAGTGGAGTCCTGGCACAAAGTGGGTCCTAGAGTTCATTCATCAGAATGGGTGAGTGGAACAGGAGGGAGGGAAGAAGTGTTCTCTGCTCTTTTTTTTTTTTTTAAGATTTTTATTTATTTGACAGAGAGAGATCACAAGTAGGTAGGGAGAGAGAGAGAGAGGAGGAGGAGGAAGCAGGCTCCCTGCTGAGCAGAGAGCCCGATGCGGGACTTGATCCGAGAAGTCTGAGATCATGACCTGAGCCGAAGGCAGAGGCTTAACCCACTGAGCCACCCAGGTGCCCCGTGTTCTCTGCTCTTTAACAGAGAAGGAAATAGATGTGTCTGTAGATCAAGGTGAAGTGATCATCCTCAGAGCACACAGCTGGCCAGTGGAGGAACTGGATCCCCCATTCCTGCCCAGCCTCCTGGGTTGAGGGAAGAAAGCAGGTCTCTGAGAGGGCTGGCGGGCCCAAGGCAGCCCTGAGGAGGAGGAGAACAAGCAGATGCTGGGTGGTCAGCACAGAAAGCCCTAGAAGAAATGTGTAGGAAGCAGAGTAAATTAGCAGATGGAGGTGTGTGTCTAAGGCTTTGCACCAAATGGAGGGAACTGGAACAGATTAGTGTGAGCACGTGGGGCTCAGTCCATCCGGGATCTCTGCCCCTGCCTGGAAGGATGGTGAGCAGTGACCAAGCCTAAGGGGACGGGGGCAGAGGTTGAAGAGCTCATGTGTCCTAGATGTGTGTGTGTTTCTAATCTCTGTTCTCACTGCTTTCAAGGGGGTCTGAGGGTGGAAAGGAGTGGGAGATCCAGGGAACTTGGTGAAATGTGCCAGGGAGAGCCAACCTGAGGCCTGACATTACCACTTCCATGATGGGTCTGACTCCCACAGCTGGTCAAGGCTCCGTCTTGGCAGCCCCAGGTTTTATCCTTTCTTTCAGCTTCCTAGAAATTTCCATTAGACCTCTGCTTTGTCTTGGCTGTACAGACTGCACCCCATGGCCAAGAAGGCCAGCTGGGGGTGCTGAGGCCTAGAAGGGGAGAGCCCGGGCAGTGGGGGTAATAGAAGGGGTGGCTACTGGCCCTCCTCCCTAGCGTTTCTACTCCCAGGCAGTGGTGGTCCTCATCTGCGTCTTGAGTACAGAGGCTTGACACACCCTGTGAATTGGGGGGGGGGGCACCAGCAATGTGGGTTGTGGCTGAGAGGCTGGGTTAGTTGAGACCAGAGAATCTGGGACTGGACTGAGGTTGGTAGGAGTGGCCGCAATGTAGATGGTAAGAGACCCTTGGCACAAAGGCCCCCTCAATGCAAAAGTGGGAAAAGATACTGGGCTGGAAATTGCCATTTGGATCAGAGGCCAGGACAGTATGCTTCTGGCAAGCCCCTGGCCTTCTGGGGCCCTTGGCTTCCTTGTCTGCAGAATCCCGACCTGAGCAAAAGTTTGGCTCTGGCAAAATTCTGGGACATGAAAATGGGAAGGAAGATTCAGAGTTCTGGATTTTAATCCTGATTCTACTTGTTTTTGAAGGTGTAGGTGGGACAAGGTGGGACAGTCCCCCCACCTGCCTCACCCCTGCCACCATAGCCCATGGCAGACCTCGGAGGCCTCCTGCCCTCAATTCTTTCACTAGATGTCCATGGGCACCTGCTCCTTCCCAGTTCTGGCCTGGGGAGGGAGGGAAAGATAGGAAAGGAAGATGGGCAGCCACACGCCAGTGGTACCCAGCCTGGGGAAGGACTAGGGATGGAGGGACATGGAGGAGGCCTCCCCAAGTGATATGTGCTCCCAGAGACCACACTCCTGACTGTGGAGGCCTGGGGAAGCCTGGGACAGAATGAGTGATGAGGGGGCCCCTTATGGAGGCGGGGAGTGCCCCCAGGAGCCTTGACAGAGGTAGAGAGGAGGAAGCGGGAGCCTATTCCCAGAGGTCGGAGTGAGCCGGCTACATGTGGGGACCAAGTCAGGGCAGAGACATTCACAATCAGATGGTGTGCTCTTTAGAAATGCACCCCAGCGTCACCAGCAAGGGGCTAGCCCACCCTCCGCCCCTCTCTCCCCCCTCCCTCCTTCCCCATCTCCTGCAGAGCATGGGTTCCAGGCAGGCAGGGTTGGAAGGGGAGGTGCGGGGCTCAGTGGGCAGCAGCAGCCCTCAGCGAGGGCTCCCACCCTGGTTTCAGAGTGGCTCAGGCTGCCTCTACCTCCCATGACGGGTCCCTCTGTGAACCCCGTGCCACCTCACTGCCTGCTTTCGTCTGTGGGTCTATATATAGTGATCTCGAGGCACACTCTGGAATTGGATTTGATGTAGCCCTCTGGACTCGAGCTAACTTTTGGGGAGTAGTTTTCTTGGGAGCCTGCCAGTCCAATTCCTCCCCCATGAACACTAATTACTGCACAGACCTTCTCCATGAAATCAGCGCTGAAGCCATTCCCATCCAGGCGGCTCTCCAAGACGAAATTTTTCTACTGGGAACCGACAGCCGCAAATAAACCTACCATCTACTTAGCAACAGAGAGCAAGAGCAGGCGGGAGGTGGGGAGGGAGGGGGGACGCGGGGAGAGTGGGAGGGAGGGAGGGGGAGGAGAAGAGGGCTTGCTTCTTCCCTTCCTTCTGTTCTTTATTTCACAGAAAGGGTGTAATCAGCGCTCTCTGGAAAGGTGGTACAGCGTGTCTCCTAAGACAATGCAGTGGCCCAGGAGGAGGGCCGGGCCAGTACCTGTTCTTGGCTGCTTGAGCTTGGCCAGAGCCCCCACTGCCCCGCTGGACCCCGCTGGGTGCCTGCGGCAGCCCCCTGGCCTCTCCAGGTTTTATTCCGTGCTTTTGCCCTCTAACCTCCCCACCACCCCACAGGCCCGACCCATGCCTGGGCACTCGGTCCTCTTGTCCTACTGAGGATGGCCTCCTCCCACCTCTCTGCCTGGCCAGCTCCCACTCATCTGCCACGGCCCAGACAACAGCCCACCTCTGCCATGCAGTGCCTCCAGACCCCTCCAGTGCCTCCATTCTGAATTCTCAAAGGCCTGAGCCAGGCACCCGGCAATGGGGTCTGCTCTGCCTCTGCCCGCTCGGAGCCTGCATATCAGCTACCAAGGAAGGAGGGAGCACTGGACTGAACAGGAGCTTCATAGCACCGGGTCCTGTCGGGCGCACGGGCCTGCGAGGTAGAGGCCCTCTCCCCGCCTCGCCCCAGGACGAGCCTGAAGCTCAGATTGCTCAGGCAGGACGCTCATGGCTGTTCACAGCCTCAGAAGAAGCAAGGTGGGATTGAAATCCCTGGGTCCGTGTCCAAAGGCCAGACCCTGGGATAGTTCTGGGAGTTGTGCCTGCTTCTGCCCACCCTGGGCCTCAAAGGTCAGCCGGGGGGTTAGCACTCAATTTCTGTTCCAGGAGTGTTTGAAGCCAAAGGACAGAAGAGTTTCCCCTGGAGGCGTCTCAAGGCCCAGGGCAGGCCTGTGAGCTGTGATGACCATGGGCTCCTTGCCAGGTGCAGGCGCTCCAGCCAACAAAGCCGGAGAGGCTCTAGGAGCTGCTGGGGTCATGACACTCTACCAACCTTGCCCAGTTGGTAGAAGAGCTGTGCCCTCCCTTGGCAGAGCCCCCCACCCCCGGCCCTGGGTTGTGTCTGGCTGTGTGTGCCTAGCCACTGCAGCCAGGACCCCTGCCAATAAGCTGCCTCTCCCAGATCCTGTCATTTCTATCTAGTGCCACTTCTGCCACCAAGGCTTGGGGAAGCCTTCCCCCTCTCTGGGCCTCGGTGTCTCCACTCATCAAATGGCTGTGATGATTCCCGTCCCAGCTTCCCTGCCGGGGGACACCAGGCAGCAGGAAGGCCTGAGTGCTGCTCTGGTCAGTTGTCTCGCTGACAACTGTGGGCTTTTGGGGACTAAATGAGGGTGACTGTCCCACGGTTCCTGCCTCATGCCCATTTGGGACTCTCCTGGCCTGGCCTGCCCCCATGCAGGGTGGATGAGTGAGGCCAGAGCTCAGCTTTCTAGTCCAGTGAGAAGCATCCAGACTCAGAGAGAACCCAGTGGGTCTAGGAGAGTGGATTTCCTGGGCAAGGAGAGGAGAAGATCTCCAGAAGAGCTCTTTCTTAAAAGAGAAATCAAGAAAATGGGTTATGCCCAGGGACAAGCCACCTTCGTTTTGGGGCTGCCTGCAGCCTTAGTTGTAAGGAGGGGAGGGGGCCTGGGTGAGCTGATCTGTGCGGCCTCTCCCATCTCAAGGCGGGAGGTGGGTGGAGTGGGGTGGGGTAGGGGGTGGGGGGGGCAGTGCCTCGGAACAGGGCCAGCACATTGCATGGGTCTCTTACCTTTGAGCTGCGGGGTTTGGGGCAGGTTTCTCAGCCCCTTTGTCCTGTAATTCAGGGGCTTTTTTTGTTTTGGGTGTGTTTTGAAATGTGGCGAGCCCCAGGAGGGGAGACCAGAGTGCTGCCTGGACCAGTAGATGGCATGCGTGTCTGCAGAGTAAGTCCTGGCTCCAGCCACTGGCGGGTACAAGAGGCGTCCTCCAGGGGACTGGCTGGGCCAAGTGGAGCTGGTCATGGCAGGCTGGGGCCCACTATCTCCGGGCAGCTGAGGGCCCCACCCGGGCTCAGGCTGGGGAGACAGGGCCTTGGGGGTCCCTGGTCAGGGCGGGGAGGGAGCAACTGCTTCAGCTCAGCGGAGGGCAGGACCCGTCCCCAGCTTCCATGTGAGTGGTTTCGGGGACTCGGACACTTGGGCCAGGTGCCCCGGCCAGCTGGCCCTCAGCATCAGGAAAACAGTCTGGAATCTGCACACCCTTCTACTCGGTGGCTCTCACATTCGCTAGTTTTGCTTCCCCGCCTAGGTTCCTCCTTATTTTTCCTTAGAAAAACTTTATCCTCCCTTCAGCAGAGCTCAGCTGAAGCACACACACCCGTCGTGAGGGCTGCCTTGTGGGGAACAGGGCAGTGGGTACCCCTGCTCTGGCTGGAGCTAGACACCGTGGGCTTTTGGGGACTAAATGGGGGTGACTGTGGTAACCAGGCCCCTCCTGAGTAAGTAAGTACCCTCCTCCTAGGGAAGCACCCAAGAAGCAACCTTGGGAACAAAGAGGGCCCTGGTAGCAGGCGGAGAGCAGGGCCGTTAGGGAGGCAGGCTTTGGCCTCAGAAAGACCTAGGTTCCTATCTCCCTACCACTTCCTGGCTGCGTGATCTCAGGTGAGCTCCTGAACCTCTCTGAGCCGCACTTTCCAAACTGTACAAGAGAACTGATACAAGCCTGTGGTGACCTGGGTGAACTCCCAGGGCAGCGCCAGCCTCCACATGTGTCCCTTCTGTGAGGTTCTTAAGCAAAGTGTCTTGTGTCTGAAACCTCTCCTCTGCGGGGGATGTCAGGGCAGTGGCCTTGGCCCCATCAGCCGGTGTTCCCTCCCAGGCTATGGGCAGGCTATGCTTCTCAAAGCCTCAGCCCCCCTGTGTCTCCCCCTCCCCTCCTCTCTCCACCCTCCCTGTTCTTGCGGTGTTCTCTGTTCCTTCTCTCAGGCGGGGGATGAGCAGAAAAACAAATCAAAGTTGCCTGCTTGTCCTGGAGCCTGCGACGCTCCCACGGAAGGATCCCTTGCTTCCCATTACCCACCCCAATAACTCTTGTATATGGAGTGTGAAATAATTAGCAGCAGCAAAAATAATTTAGGAAACAAGAAGAAACTAATTGTATAAGCTTGTTTGGGGAAAACACAACAGACCAAAAAACCCACTGTGTAGAAAGGTTTAGACAGATAGACCTTGGAGGTCAAGGCCACACCTGGATCACCAGGCAGGGTCCCTTGAAAGGCCCTCTCTCAGGACCAGCTTCCTCCACCCGGGCCTCCAGGAGCATCCACTGCTGCCAGAGCCATGGGCCCCGTCATGGGCCCAGGAGTCACTTGCCAAAACACATCTATACCCTCATCTCAGGCCATCTCAAGGAGACAGGTGAGCGGGGCGGGGCCGGGGGTGGTAAGTGGGGAAGGAGGTCCAGACACCTGGAATAGTGTGAGGCCCCAGAATGTGACCTTCCTGAGCTTGACCTGGGTCTGGGTAGCAAGCCCTGTACCCTGCAGGCCAGGAAGTTTCTTCTGTTACCTACTGCTTGCCTTTGCCACTCAGACTCCCTGGCCCCAGCAGACACCCACTACCCATCAGAGAGCAGCAGCACGTTGAGAACATGGCGCTTCCCCAGGAGGTGGGGAAAACATCCGGGGCCTGGTGCTTTACGGCCCTTCTAACTCTGACAAGTCTGCTGCCTCCTTGAGCACTTTTGCGACTCCTAAGCTCTCTCCTCTCCTCCACCTCACTGCTCCTCACTTCCTGGGATGTAGGAGGGTCAGGTGCCCTTGTTCCCATGGGACAGATGCGGAGAAACGAGGAAAGCTCCACATTCCTAAATGGAAGTTTTCGAAATAATGAATGAGGGACCGGGAAGGGCTCAGGGTTTGATTTGGGGATGAGGTTTCTCCCCTTCCTTACCCTGCTGGACAGCTGGCCTGGTTGCTCAAGGGACCTAGGTGGATCCCAGCCTAGCATGACTCCTCAGTGACCTGGGATGCTGCCCAAGGTCCTTGACACCCTTCACTCTTATCTGAATGAGAGCTGGGCCGCTGGGAGGCCTCCTCTTCCTGCCCCCTCCCCTGAGATGAGGGACATTTGCATTTGCTTAGAATTGTACTTTAACATTATTCTTAAGGACAGGAGTCTCACCTCTCTCCCCAGGAGCTCCTGTCTGCTATCTCCCTACTACAAGGCATCTTCCCTTGTCCAGGCCATCTCGATAACTCCTAATTCGTCCCTTGGCCTCCAGTGCCTCAGTCTCAGGCCAGCTTCTGATCTGTCACTCCCTTGCTTGGAAACCGTCTGTGACTTCCTGTTTCCTCCAAAATCAGCACACACTTCTCAGCCTCGCCTCCATTGTGACATTGGTCTCTGTCATCCCCCTCAGTCAGGTCTCCGTGTTGGAGGAATTACTTCAAAGTTCAACTCTTTGGTGAGAAGTCAACTCATTGAGAGCAGACATAGGTTCATACACCGTTGTCCCCTGCCCCTCCCCGCCCCTGTCACTGTTTTCACCCGAATCACAGTGGCTCCCGTGCGGCCCTCAAGCCATGGTGGCCTGGTGTGTCTGTCTCCCAGACATACCATTCCCTGCTGACCATCGAGGCCTGGAGGGCTCATGGTGCCTTACATTCAGCCTGAGCAAAACGGTACCCATTGTTTTGTCCATACCCACCCCGTGTCCTGGATTCCCCCATACGGGTGATTGGTACTCCCGAGGCAGAAACTTGGGAGTTCTATAACCTCCTCCTTCAACTCACCCACCCTGCAGACATCTACAAAGTGGGTTTCTCCTCTCCACCCTGCCCCCGCCAGGTACAACGTCATCATCACTTTCCTTCCTGTGGCTCCCAAGAGCAGCCCCTGCCTCCCCAGGGCTCCTGGGCAGGCCTCGTCTGGGCTTCTCCCTCTCCCACTTTGTGTCCCTGATTGGGCTGAAATCTGGTCCCCAGTTGCCCCAGCAGATGAGAAAGGGCAAGCGCAATCGGGGGACCTCAAGGGCCAGCCTGAGACATCAGAGGCAGTGGAACTGATGGATGATCTGGTGGGAAGCGCCCGGGGAGGGAGCAGCGTGCGAGCACCGTCATTCTGGAATCAGCACATGGCATGAGCCAGGGGAAAGCATTTGGAGGCAGGAGAGTGGCTCCCTACAGGCAGGCCCCTCTGGGTCCATTTGCTGCGCTAATTGCCTGACAGAATTACAGGGCAGGTGTCCAGGTCCTGGGCTGTGGTCTCACCGTGCACTCAGCAGCTGAGGTCTTTGGAGGGGTGGGGGTCGGGATTAGTGCTGGGGAGGTAAGTGTGGAGTGCTGCCCCCCCACCTCCTGCTGGGCTGATGGATGGCACTAAGTATGCATAGGCAGGGCACGCCTGTGCTCCAGGCTGACGAATGCCACAGGTGCAGCCGCAGGGGACACAAGCCAGCTGCTCCCATCACATCTGCGAGTGCTGTTCAAGGTCACGCTGTGAGCTCAAGTGGTCTGGTGGTCTGGGGGCCTGAAGCCCCTCGCTGTCTTTGGCCATCCTCTTAGCTAGCCCCCTCTTCTTGGCTGGGGAAGGCGAAGTGGGAGGCGGGGAGGGTCCTCTCCCTCGGAGACTAGCCATGTCACTCTGCGTATGCCGGCATAAACTGAAGATGCGTCCCCAGGCTTGGCAAGAGAACAGACGTCTCTGCAGCCTGCAGCTCACCTGCTCCTAGAATCACCTCTCCTGCTGCCTCAACCGTCCTTCTGCCTCTGGGGCCTTCTGTTCGCACTGCTCTGGCCCCCGTGCAGTCTGCCCAACCCAGAGCCCCGTCTCAACAATTCCGACGGAACACCCGTCTCCCTCCCACTGGCACGACTTCGTGTTCAGCCCCTCAAAGCACTTCAGCTTGTTTTTTCCCCAGCTCACGTATACAAAAATGAATGCAATAGGAGAAGGCCATCAATTTGATGTCCTCCTCTCCAATTAAAAAAATATTAGCACCTGCAACTGCCAGTCTATAGTAGAATCTAAAGGATCCTGAGTTCACGTGGAATTAAATACTTGGACATTTCGAGTTCCGCAACGAGTACCATGAAGCTGGGATATCCAGGCGTGGGTGCCCCAGTCATGTGGGAGAGCCATGTGTGGTGTGCTGGAAAAATGCAGGAAAGGGCATCTGAATTTCTGGCACCTCTTGGTTGGCCCAAGACCTCATCGATCTGTCCCTCAGAGTAGTCATCCATAAAATGGGGGTAGACACAGGGTAGCTCCTAGAATCAGGTGCAGAAGTATGCACTCGGTAAGTGTAGACTTAATCTGAATCAAGTTGGAGACTTTGAAACAGACAAGTCAGCTTGGAGCTTAACAACAACAACAAAATAAATAAGAAGACATCTGTCATATTATCTAGCAACTACACACAGCTATGTACCCAAAAGTATAAAAGACAGACATTCACATAGACACTTGTACAAGGAGATTCACAGCCACACCATGCACGATAGCCCCAAGGTAGAAACGATCCAAGCTACATCAGCTGAGGAATGAACAACATGGATCTAGCCATTCAATGGAGCATTACTCAGCTGTGAAAAGGAAGGAAATTCTGACCCATGCTGCAACGTGTGTGAATCTTGAAAACAGGCTGAGGGCAAGAAGTCAGGCACAGAAGGCCCATGTTGTATGATTCCATTCATGTGAATCATCTAGAACATGTAATCCATAATCCACTGAAACAGAAAGGAGACTAGCGATGGCCAGGGGCTTCGAGGAGGCAGGAATGGATTAATTAACATGCTCTGTTTAATGCATCTGGGGTTTCCTCTGGGGCTGAGACACGCGTCTTGGAACTTCATAGAGTTGGCTGTTTCACAACACAGTGGTGGTACTAAACGCCGATGAATTGCACATTTCACAATGGTTGATGGAAAAAGAAGGGGAAAGAGAAGAAAGAGTCGGGGGGAAATTAATACATTAAAGCTCACAGCTTTGCCCTCTGTCCCCCACCTGGGAGCAGATTTTCAGGGTGCACCAGGCCACCTTTGCCCCAACCCAGCAGAACATGACTCAGGCCCAGCGGGTGAAGCACTGGCCTTCTTCCCATGAGCTGGCCTAGGTCTTCCATATAGGGATGGCATCTGGGCGCTCAGGGTTCCTCAGTTCTGGGGTTCTCAGCCTCCTCCAGGCTTCCTTAGTGACTGCAGCCACCTCCCTCAGCCCTAGAGCAAGCTCAGGACCTGAGGCCCAGACTCCCTCATGCCATACCTGCTCTCCTCCAACTCGGCCCGTGACATTCTTGGCCTCACACACCCATCTGACACACCTCCGGACCCTGTCCACTGCCTCTGACCGCCCAGGTGTGGGTCTGTCTCCCCAGACTGCAAACACCCAGGGACCAGGAGCCCGGCTCTGTTCATCTCCACAGGCACAGAACACTCATCACCATCTCCGGCTGGTAAAAATGGAGAGTGGGTCGTGAGAGAAGTTGCTGGATTCCTGTTTCCCTCATGGCTCTCTGCCTTTTTTCTTTCTTTCTTTTTTTAACCTGGAGGGGATACAACTTCAGCATTTCCACCCACTTTATAAGTACTTTGACAAATGGTTTCTCTCCTGCCATGCTTACCCCAAGCAGGGGCATCTGTCATTTTGGAAAGCAACTGTTTCCAGCCCTTCTGACCTTTCCTGCAGCGTCAGCGTCAGCGGCTGGGGGCAGGGGTGGGGAGTGGAGGAGGGGGCAGCCAGGCCTAAGGCAGTTCAGCAGGCCCAGAATTTAAAAACAGGAAGGAAGAAAGAAAGAAGGAAAGGCAGAAAAACCCTACACAACTCTCAGAGTAATTGCTGTCTCCTTGGCAACGAGGCAGCAGTCTGGGGACCTGTGCTCTCCATCCTTCCCTGGGCTGGGAAGGCAAGGACAGCCTGGGGGAAGGCGTTTTCCACCCTCCGGTGGCATTCTGAAGAAGGATCTGTTTTCAAGTCACTCCTCAGCCCCATTATCATCTCCCCCTGTCACTCAGCTGCAGTTCACACTTTGCACACCAGGGTCCCAGGCGCTGGGAAGAGCCGGGCATCTAGGTGGTAAGTGGGCACTGAAGTGCCAGTCATAGGACCCGTGGCCTAGGATGGTTCCCCGTGGAGCCAGGGCACCCCATGAAAGCCCTCCCAAAGGAGCTTCCTTCGAGGAGCTTAAACTTCTCCTCTTCCTCCTCCTCCCCTCTCTCCTTCTCCTCCTTCTCCCCCTCCTCCCTGCCCTGGTCTTAGGAAACCCCCTTTTCCCTGCAGAAGGACTCGGTGGCCTTTGGGGGCCATGGGTGTGCACTGACGGGAGCAGGATCCGGAGGAATAAGAGCTCTGAGTTGTGTGGGGGTCACAGAGGCTGGGATCTCAATGGCACAGGGACCCAGGCAAACGTGGAGGAAGTTCCTTCCCCAGAGGCTTGGTAAGAGAGGAGAAAACTTCTCCCTGACCCACCGCCTCCCACCCACCTGCACGGCCTGCTCCTGATCCCACTGTGGAGAGGGCAATGTAACACAGACCCTTCTTTCCATGGATCCCTTCATCCTCCAAGGGGGTGCTTTGGTCTCCACCTCCTCCAAGAAGCCTTCCCTGACTGCGCCCATTGTAAAGGCCCATCCTTCTCTGGTGCCTGCTAGGTTCTCTCTTTCAGGGCTTGTCTGTCATCTGGGAGGTGGGGTGACCGCCCCTGTCCCAGCCAGGTGGCAGCTGCTCAAGAGTGGGAGCCATACTCGTCCTTATGGGCTTCTCTGTGGTCCTGGCAGTATGCAGCGAGTGGGTGTCGGTGGAAGGGCACCAGTGCGGGCTCTAGTAGAGTCAGAGCTCTACTCCTGGGAGAGAGAGCCTCTGAGAACCAGTGGACAGAGGCATGGGCTCTTGTTACCGAGCGGGTTGGATGGTCTCCACTTTTACATTCTCTTCGGGCCCTGCTTAGCCTGGACCAACCTGCTGTCTCTGGTTACATCTGTTTGGCTCCGCCGAACAGCAGCACTCCGTGTCCTGTTCCTCAGGCATACCTGCTTGTTCCCCACGACCATGCCTGTGCTCACACTGCCCCCGGCCTCCAGAACGAATACTCTGCCCAGGCCTGATGCTTCTCCTGATTCAACCCGTGCTCTCAGGCCAAGTTCAAATGTCCCCTCCTCTACGGAGGGGCCTAACGTGTATCATGAACCTTTCCATCTGTCATCTTGCTACAGCAGTTAGAGTCCTAACTACCTCTCCTGTGTGTCCTCTGATTTGTTCATGGGGACCTAAGTTTATGCCTTTCACGTGGATGGTGTGCGTGGGTGCGCCTGCACCTTCTGGTATGTGTGGACTGGGCCTCTCTGAGGCTGTGGTTCTGCTGAGCCCAGCAATCAGGAGAGATGCTTAGGGCAGATCCCTGGAAAGATGGTGATGTCCATGTGTCTAGTTTACAGCTCCTCTTGGTACTTCTTTCTGCATTTCCCCTATCTGACCCATCCAAAACAACCACAGCCCCTATGCTCTCTGCCCCTGGCGTTCAAGTTCTGCTCTTTGCCCCTCTTCTGTCCTCTGAAGGGGTCCTTGATTCAGCTCTGAGACGATGCCTCCCTCTCTCCTCCCTCAGGAAGAGGGTGTTATAATAGGAACCCAACCTGCCTGTGAAGGTTTTCCGGCCTCCCCTTGGTCAGTGGGTTAGGGCTTCTCCACAGCGTGACCAATCATGGACAAACATTTATTGAGCACCTACTGTATGCACAGGACTGTGCTGGGTTTTAGAGAGAGAAGGGAGATTTCTTCCTGGGGCATGGTATTGATCTCAAGGATCTCAGAGTTGAGCTTAAAGAGGGAGGTAGATGCAGAAACAGACAAACCACATGAAGAATCAGGCAGAGGTGAAACTGCCTGGACCAGGCATCTGAAACTGACCCATTGAGCCCTTGGTCCCAAGCCCAAGGAGCCCCCTGCGGTAAACAAACAGTTTAAGGAAAGCACAGGGAATTAGAATTTTAAAAACCTTCCAGTGGTAATAAAATCTGGGGTGTAAAATGGGTTAGGAAATTTATTTTTTCAATATATGATTTTTCCCCCCTTTCCTCTGAAAATCCACATATCTATTCCCCTTCAGGTTGGGGCTCCTTTAAACAGTTTTATTAAAAAAATCATTTACTGTGGGCTTTTCAGTTCAACTTTAACTGGACCGGGTGGAAATTAAAAAAAGGATATTTTAAAAATAAATTATATAAATTACAGCCCTAATTATAAAGGAACTTTTAAAAATGTATCCAAGCATTAAAAGAAAATCTTTTTTTTTTTTTTTAAAAATGCCCCATTTCCCTGTTCCATTGCAGGAGCATAATTTAGATACTTTTAACAAATCCTCATCCTTTGGAAGAAGCGGGCTCTCCAGGCCCATTTGCCTGTGTCTCTTTCTGCGTGCTATTATTATTTGATAACTTTGGGCTTAAATCTGCATGAGAGCCAATTATCTCTCTTTGTCATCAAGCAGGCTTGCTGTTCAGCAGTGGTTTTTATAGTACAGTAAAAGCCTTCCAGAGCCTGGAGGAGGTGAGTTTGTGATTCTCCCAGTGACTTCCGTTATTCCTTTTTTTTTTCTGTTTTTGTTTTTCATCATTTTCCAATGCAACAAGCTTTCCTCTCCCAGCGACGTGCCTCTCTCTGCTCCCACTGCCAGGCTATTCCCTGCCCTGATCTCCTTCCTTGAGGGGCTCGTCCTCTTGAGGTCTTTCTTTCTTGACCAAGGTCTTCCTGCACAGAAGTGTTGGGAATTGGCATTTCTTGGCCCACTCATCAAAGGGAGCCTAAAGCACGAGTCACGCTCTCTTTCCTTCTGAGCTAGTGGAGGTGGCATGGTGAGCACGGCGCTGGAGGGAAGCAGGGACACCCCATTCACGGAGTTGACTGAGTTGACGTAGGGAAGGCTGGCACCGGGTCAGTCCCTCAGCCCTCAACCAAGGATGTTAGAGATGGTGGAGCCGCCCTCCTGCCTGGGGCCTAGAGAGTTCTGGCGCCGTGGGCCTGGCACACTGCTGCCCTTATTCCCCCACCGAGAGAAGGGAAGACACAATGATCAGAAAGAAGAGACAGAGTTTCCTAAAGGAGCGAGGGACCTCAGCCCGATCCTGAAAAGACAGGATTGGAGAAAAGGAAAGGCGGTCCCGGGCAGTGGAACAGCCTGATCAGAGGCAGGAGGCAGACTGGATGAAGAGTACTTCATTCCATGGGAAAGCTGTGATCTGGTCCGCCGTCACCACCACTGTGTCCCTGCCGCCTGGACTGAGCTGGGTCCCCGGAGGCACTTGGTGCACGTCAGCTGAATGAATGCATGGTGAGGGGATGAAGGGAATGGATAGAGAGGCTTAGATGAGGACGGTTTAGGGTGTCAGACTTTTTTGGTTCCAGATAGCAAACTGCCTCTTCTGGCAAAAAAATCATTTCCTGACTTGGTGCCCTCCTTAGCACAGAGCCCCTGCCCCTGCCCGCCCTGTGCACAGGGTCTTCCCTTCTGCCCCCTTCCAGACCTGCATGCCCACTGTTCCCTCTGCCAGAGGGCTCTGCCCAACCCGCGTAGACAATCTTCCATCACTTTTAGGCGTCCTTTCCTCCTGGAATTCCTTCTTGACTCCCCAAGTCCAAGTCAGGCCCCCTGAGGGCCTCAGTCAGCACTCACTCTTGTTGCCACACTGACTCTAACCTGGTTTGTGGCCAGTACGGATCCCCAACCCTGGCCGCACACCGACCTTACGTCCCTTTGGACATTTCACACTGAGTGTACATTACTGTCAGCAGCCGCGAGGATGAAGTACACGTGGACCAGTCAGCATTTTATCTAAGTTCCGGCATCATTCTTTAAACCGCGTCTAGGAGGCGGTGAGTGACCTGCTCAAAGCTAAAGCCCGGGGTCAGGGGAGAAGGCCCATTTACCCCCCAGGCAGGTCTGGCTCCAAAGCCTTAGCCATTTCCATTGCTCTACTGGCCACGAGGGGCTTGGGCTCAGACAGGGGGGTCAGACCACAGCTGGCACGGCATGGTGCCTGGCTTTTGCCGCCACACTCCTTCACTGAGGGCTCAGCACCCAGGGTATGTCACTGAGATCCTCCTCCCTGGCTCTCCCCTTGACCAAACTTCCCTCTCCCAAGAGCAGCATCAGGACACTAATGTGGCCTCTGTTGTCCCCTTGTGAGACTGTAGAGGCCTGAGAGGCTGTGGGGACAGCACCACCTACTTCTGGTATCACATTTGTGCACACACCCCGTCGCGGCATGGGGACTGGTGGGGGCTGCTGGCTCTAGGGCCCTTGGCCTCCCACCTAGCCCCTGAGAACCCGCAGAACTGTGGGGGTGAGTCACTCCCTCTCATCGTCCTGGCTGGAAGGCTGGCATGGGCAGCTGAGTGCCCTGCCCCTCTCCCTCCCGGCCCCCTGAGAGTACCCAGAGCTCTGGGCCTCCCGGCCACCAGCCAGCTGTCTGCATTTGGAATTGGGGTACAGCTGTGTTCCTCCTGGAGGGCAATCATTTTATTTCTCAAATGAGGGCTTCCTGGAAGCTGATGGGAAACTCCCTGGTTTTTGCAGTAGGTATTTAGGGGGAAATGATATTTCCAGATTGGCTGCTGGGCAGGGGTGAGTGGGCCCTCCTGGGAGGTGCCTGACAGAGGAGGGCTCCGCCCACCTTCCCCACTACTCAGCCCACTGTGGGGATGGGCCCTCAGTGCCAGTCTCCTGTTGCAGTTTAGCAAGAGGGTTGTGTGTCTGGGAAACCTCTCTGTCCCAGGCAAACCAGGACATTGGTCCACCACCTCGTCTAACACATTCTCTAACTGTCGCCAGGGAGCAGAGCCTCAGGTTGGCCGTGGCACCCTGCTCCCCACCATCTCCTGCCTCCCTGACTGTGGGGTCTAGGAAATGGCTTGTGGGAGCTGCCCGATAGAGCACACAGCTGGGTGATTGAGAGCTCCGACTCTGGCTCGGGCATATGCCATGTGGTGACGCCCGCTCTGTAGGACCTCCCGGCCCTGCCAGCCCTGGGAAGGTGCCTTCAATCCCAGGTGTGTGTCCCTCTCTCTTACATAGGATTCCCTACAGCCGATCATCTGAGTTCTTCTAGAAGCTGGAGGGTATCGGGGTAGGGAGGAAGAAATTTCCTGGGTGAGGGGAGCTGTAACTGGGGAGAGTTTATAATGGTGTAAAAGATGATGTTGGGACTTGGGGGAGGCGTCTCCCGGCCTCCAGGTGTGTGGCGACTGTGTGTGTCTGACTGGGTGGGAGCTGCCCCTACCACTCTCCCTCCCCTGGTCACCCTGGCCTTGATTCAGTGCTAGACACTCTTGGGATCTCTGTGGCCCCCCGGGGAAAGCCCGTTTGGGGGCTGCTCCCTGGCCTCCCACTGCTGGTTGGCAGGCAGGCAGGTGGGCGGGCAGGCAGAATATTACCCCTAAGATAAATGAAGAAGACTTTCAGCCCTTATTGGATTATAGTTTTTATTGAACTTTATAAATTCCAATTAGCAAAGCCCTGGGCCATAAGCGACACACAGCCTGTGGCTCACTTTATGGCGTGATTATGACCCGTTTATTCTCCCCTGAACGAGAAGTATTAATGGAGGAAACGAAGGAAAGGGGACCCAAGAATACATAAAAACAGATATTGGTGACACAGAGATAGACAGGGTCAGAGAGAGAAAACGACAACCTCTGGGCAGGCGACGGGGCACAAAGGACCAGAGATTTTGAGAAAGCCACATGCTCGGAGCCACAGCCCGCTTGGATACCCTTCTGGCTTCCCTTGGAACACAGAGAGCCCGCTTGACCCCCAATGGCTGCCTGGTCCCGGAGAACACCTCCTACCCCGTCCCCCACAAGCAATCTTGCTCTGGCTGGAGTTTCATTTACAAAGTCGGGGTCCTGGTTTGCGCACTTGCGTGGACTGGCAGCCATGGCCTCACGAGACCCTGACTCTAGCCCGGCAACTGGAGGGTCAGTGGTGTTTCCTTCATGCTCCAGAGGAGTTCCTTGCCCTTTGAGAATCTGACGGACACTAAAGGCATTCTCCCTAGAAAAATGTCCCCAGGACACACACGGGCATGAATAGACCCACTCACGGATGCCTAGACGCATACACACATGCCGTCTTCATACAACTTAAGGGGATCATTAGATCTCTGAAAACGGATCGTACCATCCCCCCACTCCCTCGTCCCCCACAGCTACGAGACTGAGAGCATCAGATTAAGAATCCTTGAGCTTGGGGTGCCTGGGTGGCTCCGTCGGGAAAGCGTCTGACTATTGATTTCATCTCAGGTCATGATCTCAGGGTGGTGAGATCGAGCCTCTTGTCGGGCTCTGTGCTCAGTGTGGAGCCTGCTTGGGATTCTCACACCCTCTCCCTTGCCCTCTGCCTCTCCTCCCATGCTCTAAGTAAATAAAATCTTATATATACATACATACATATATCTATATCTATTCCTTGAGTTTAATGGAAACAAGACCCTTCTCCTGTTACTTTCCCTTGGAGCTGCTAAGAGCCCACAGGGAGGTCGGCAGCCCGCAAGCCTGGCCACAGCAGGGATGCCCCCTGACCCCACCTGGGTCTCCCGTCTCCCTGAAGGCTCAGGTTTGTCCCCACTCACTGCACTTTAAATAAACCTTTACTAGCTGGGCGTCAGAACAGCGGCTGGTGAGAAGAGAGGTCTGAGGTGAGCCTGCGGGTTTCTGAGCCAGCAGGGTCAGAGATGGCCACGCTCTCCCACACCCACACCCCCACATGCCTTGCTGCATTTCCTGGGGAAAAAAGCATGCTCAAGGACGGTGTACTATCCTCATTGTGTCTGACTTTGTTTGTACCTGCCTCCCGGTTCTGTGGGTCATCTTTCTCCCAGCGTTCAGGGGAAGATTAAAAAAAGAAAAAAAAAATTCCTCGTATCAGCATTTTGCCGTTGTACAGAATCACTAACACCCATGTACCGGGGAAGCTTTTGTAGTTTGAACAGGATGAAAAATGCTTCAGGTGTTCGACGTCTACAGTGGTTTGTAAGTAAGATGCCGAGATCTGCGTGCCACCCAGAGCGTGTCTATCTGGCTGGGTCCATTAGGGTCTGTGGGTCCCCCCAGTGGCCTGGGCCTTGCCTGCCCTCTATGCCTCTGTGATTTATGGAGCCCTGACGGGCATGGTCTTACTTCAGATAAGAAGCGCCGGAGGTGTACCAGCTCCACGGTCATGAACTACCCCAGGTTCCTGAACTACCCCAGCCGGGACTTGCCCGCTTCTTCAGGAGGGGGAGTGAGTAAGCCAGGGAACCTGAGCAGGGACTGGAGACTGGACCAAGGGGACCGATTCCTGGGCTGGAAGCCTGCAGGGAGACCCCGGTGTTCTGTTGAGGCCTGGTGAGGGGGTCGCTGTGGACATTCATGCACCAAGATATTGCTGCTTCCACGCCCTCAGTAAAGTAAGAGCTTCCAGAGATCTCCAGGCTCTGGAAGAGGGAGGAGAGGCCTGCAGCCAAGGGATGTGTCCCTCATGTTCCCTAGTCTGGACTTTCTCCCCGCAAGCCCGAGGCACCCGAACTGGCTGAGCCTAACTCCAGAAGAATGGGTTGCTCCCCTTCCCTTCCCCGCCCAAGTTCCCAGGAACTGCCCCTTCCTCCTGCCCACACCCAGGGCCGGCAGTACTCCGCTCCAGAGCAGAGCTGCAGAAACCACCCCCGAGGGCTGGGTGTGTTTGGTGCCTTTCAGAGGACATGCCCAGCGATGTGTGAGTTACATCTTTTCATTCTCATTTTATGGTATAGGAATGAGGGCTCAGAGAAGGACCATTTGGAAAGCCGCTGTCATATCGCTGAGCAGTTCAGGGAATAGATTTTGGAGCTGGTTTCTCTGGTCCAGAAGGGCTTTGAGTTATCTGTTGACCCAATTGACCGAGTGCTATAGACTTTGGGTGGTTGTATGGAGAATAAAGTGGGTTTCCCCCCTGCATTGTTGAAGGCTGTGGGGGGCTGGGTGAGTAGGGGGGATAACAGGACTTGAGAGCAGAGCTGGGAGTCCAGGGGCCATTGGTGCTCTCTGGAAACCCCATCTATGCCCGTGGGAGATGTTCCGTCCATGACTTAAGTGAGTAGAGTGTCAGAGCCAAAGCCTTTCGTGTCTGAACATGGGTGGGCTGAGCATGGGGGTTTCAAAGTTCTCCTGGCCCCTTTGCCATCACCAGGAAAGCCCCTCTGCACATTGCCAAGGCCCTCCAGGCCCCTCATCATGGGGAGGAGTCCTTCGAAGGACCAGGGGATCCCCGGGATCTTTTGAAACAGATGAAGATGCCATCTGCCCAGGCAGCATCCCGTAAACCAGGGTGGGAGGGTGGGGGAAGGATGGGGTGCGTCAGGGAGCCTCGGGCGGAGTGAGTGGAGAGCCCTCACGAAGCCCCGGGCTCCAGGCTCCCCTCTGCCACCAAGTAACTATGGCCCTGTCACTCCCCTTGCTTGGCCTTCCTCTCCTCACAGCAAAGAGACCGCGTGGGCAGGGCCGATCTCTGAGCCAAGTCTGAAATCTGCCAGATCCCCTCTCTGATGTTTCAGGCACGAACACGAATGAGCACGTATGGAGAACTGTGGCAAGTAATAATGGCCCCCCCAGCCCCCGCCCCGAGCACACACGCTCTTTTCTCTCTTCATGCCCCTGTAATAGATCATACAGGATGGATTACATTAATTTTCTATAAACTATATCAACTTGAGTGACATGTCCTTAAGGGTTGGCTGATTGATATCTACAATGCGGTCTTATAATCTAAAATCATATTAATATTAATATTAAAGATTTTCTGTCCTTTACGCGCACCATTAAATCTGGAGTATAAGGTGAAATTGACAACATACATTTTGACAGCTTATCTATAATAAATATGCAAATCTTGATGCCCACATGTCATCACAGATGCACCGCGGCTCTCTGAAGATCAGAGCGTGCCTGTCTCCCGCGTGACATTTCCAGCGGAGGATCAGAGCACACGTCTGGGCGGCAGGAGCAGCGCTGGGTGCGTCTTTGCCAGCAGTGACCCTGACCTCTCCTGTCTGCCTGTGAAAACCTGTCCTTCATCCTACCATGTAGGCGGGAGGGCCTCAGGAGCGACAGTCCTAGAGACCAGGGGACACCGTCGCACGTACCCTCTGGAACACAGGAAAATCAAGCTTCCCTCTTTATTCTTCAGAAGTCACGAAGGAACTGACTGTCTTCTGCAGCTTCCTGGGTGCTGCAGGTTCTGACCACTCAACGAGGTTAAGAGTTATGGCTCCTGCGTTGGCAGCCCTGGGGTCAAAGCCCCATCTCTGCCCCTAACCTCTGCTCTTAACCTCCTGCATCAGCATCAGTTTCCGCATCTGTGAGAGAAGAGGAAGGGTACCTGTCTCGTGGTAGAAACGTGAAGGCTGAGAGAGTTCCTACAAGCCAGATGCCCTGCATACACAGTGAGGCCTCAAGAAAGGGCAGCTCTTGTTTTCTAAATGGGTTCCCCTCCCCCTGACCCGTGCCACTCCTACCTGTTCCCATGCCCCTGCCCTTTCCATAATTCCGGAGACTACCGCTTAGCAATGACCATCTTGGCCTATTCCCTGCTGGCCTGTGCCAGACGTGAGCTCCAGATGACAGTAGTACGCATCTCCCTGCACCCCTAGCCCCACCAGGACGCAGGGAGAGCTGACGTGGCTGGGGGAGGAACAGATTGGGATCTACTTATCTGTCCACTGGGACTTTGCCAGGTCAGACTAGCTAGTGTGTGTGTGTGACACACGTGTGTTGGAGAGGGGCAGTGAATGGAGCCTGTAAAAGGCACCCTGCTTCTCACTCACATTAGCAGGGAGGGTGAGAGAGAGCTGGGGAGGGCGTAGAGAAATTTCCAACAGGTGCATGATTGTTTGTTTGAGAGAGCCCCAGGCCATCACAGAGGCCCCATCCTCACTTTATACCTGCTGACAAGGCAACAGGACCCGCCAGAGGCCCTGGGGCCATATCTCTGATCTCTGGCTTCTTTCCAGCCTCTCTGAGCTCAGTCTACAGGGCAACATGAGGTCTCCCTGGTCTCCCCATCGGTTTGATCCGCCTCTAGTTTCCGGCACTGCCTTCACCTCTTCCCTGTGTTCCTTCCTCCAGGAAACCATCCCACTCAGTCCAGCCACGCTGAGCACTTCTGTCTGAACCCTGCTGTGTGAAGATCCACAAGATGATGTTCATTGTGACATCCCCTTGCATTGTTCTGTAACTGGTTGGCAGTGCACAGGCTTGTTCTCTGCAACTAGACTGAGCATGTGGGGGGGTGGGGACAGCTTCGCTTCCCTCTGTTTCCCTGAGGGTTACCGTGTGGCTGGGCACAGGTGCACATGTTCTGGGTTTGGCCAGAACAAAGATCCGGGTCAGAGTAGGAACAGACACAGGGACTCCTGGATCTGGTGAAGCCTTAAGAGGTTCATTTGTTAGTTCACCTGGGTGGCTTAGTTGTTTAGCGTCCGTTTTCGGCTAGGGTCATGATCCCAGGGTCCTGGGATGGAGCCCCGCATGGGGCTGCTTCTCCCCCTCCTACTCCCCCTGCTTGGGCTCCCTCTCTCACTGTGTCTCTCTCTGTCAAATAAATAAATAAAAATCTTTAAAAAAAAAAAGAGGTTCATTTGTTGGGCATCTCTTGAAAGGTCAGAGTTGGCCTGGATCCACTCTCATGCTCTTTCAGGTCTCTTTTGGGGTCTGGAGCAGAGCTCGGGGGGGGGGGACCCTAGGTGTTCTTGTGGGATCCCAGGAAATGCATTCATACCCCCAACCTCCCCTGCAGGGGTCATCAGAGTCCTGGAGGAAGGCCCACTGTTTACCCCTTAGGTCTGCCATAAGTTCCCATCCCTGAGCTGTCTCCAGCTCTGGGATCCTGAGACACACAGCCACAGTTCCAGTTCTGACCAAGGGTGAGAAGTTTGGTGACCCAGCCTGGGGAGACAGGTTAGCTGGGGGAGTACCGCTAGCAGGCAGCTGCCTAGTGTGGTTCTGGGAAATTCAGGCACTTCATGGGATGCTCAGCAACAGACTCCTACCGCTTAGGCTTTGAGTGGTCCTGGGGAGAGGGAGAGATGCTCATGGTCTGCTGAGAGGACTCCCAGTTCGAGGGCCTTCTTGGCTCCCCTGCTCTTTGTCTCCCAAAATCTCCTGCCACCAACCCCTCCTGGTTCTTCATCCCAGTGTGAAACTGGAGTCTCTACACTGTCTTTAACAGAGCACGACGGGTCCATCATCTACAATTGAGAAGTCAACAAGAGGGGAAGAGAGGAGGCACGGAGGAGAGGAAAGAGTGGGTGACTTTGGGCGACTCACTCAGGCTTGCTGAGCAACCACGACGTCTGCGCTGCCCGGACCCTGCCATTCAGTCCTGCATTCATTCCCTCTTTCGATAGACCGCTGCTGTGAATGACTTACAGGAGCTCTGCCGGGCGCTGTGCCTTCAGGGGAGTAGACAGACCCTGCCGGGCACCCTTGAGCAGGTCTTCCAGGCTGTTGAGGAGGTTCAATGAGCTAATATTTGATTATCACCGGGCACAGTGCCTGGCATACAGCAGTACTCCCTAAATGTGAGTTCTCTCTGCCTTGAATGAGTCACATCAGGTTGGAGAGAAAAAGTCACTTAAAGTAGGACCAGAAAATATGATGGGGGAGGGAGAGGTAAGGAAATGGGTCAGGTTGCAGGGGTGCCTATGCTAGTGGTGTTGGTGGCTGCAGGGTGACAAGTTGGGTGGGAAGGAGGGAAGCGGCCAATTGCAGATGGCTTCAAATGCCAGCCACAGGAATAAGGATTCCACGGTCTTTAAAAAATCCCTTTCTGTCTCCCTCCTCATTCATCTCCTCCCAGCCCTGCCTCCTTGCCTCCTCCTCCCTCCTCACCTTGCTTCCTTCTCCTCCCCACAATTAACCCCAGGCTGTCCTGATTGCTCCCGGCTTAGACGAATGTCTTTCCCCATCCCCCCTCTTCTCTCTCTCTCTCTTTTTATTTGTGTTGACTTGACTTGACAAGCCCTAATCCCTGACTCAGCGCCCACTTCTTGTTAAACCAAAGGTAAATTCTCGGCTGGCGGGGCGGCCTGGAGCAGGAGGATCTAGACCGCGGA
This sequence comes from Meles meles, assembly GCF_922984935.1. Taxonomy (NCBI): domain Eukaryota; kingdom Metazoa; phylum Chordata; class Mammalia; order Carnivora; family Mustelidae; genus Meles; species Meles meles. Next base: position 60,644,363 of record NC_060077.1, read on the forward strand.
GCAGCCGCGGGAAATATTGATATTAGCCGACCTCTGGCGCCGGCCGCCCGCGGTGAAAATAGGACGCGGGGCCAATCAATTACCGAGCCATTAAGGGCAGGGAGAGGGGTGGAGAAGAAAAAGAGTGAGCTCTTCCACCCCCTCCCCCGCAAGGGCCATCGCTCCCCACCCCACCCCCGCCACTGCCCCGGGGGTGCCGAGCTGCGTCCTGCGCGCCGCTCCGGGTGCGCTTCGGCCGTGGCCCCTGGCGGTCAACGTCAGTGATCTCAGTGGGTGACTGGAGCCCCGCCGGGGGGCGCTCCAGTCTCCGCGGCTCGGGCCCATCCCGCTGCGGGCTTGCCGCTGTCTTTGTCTGCGCTTCCCTCCCTCTCCCCGGGGCTTCTGGATCTCCAGCCCTCCCTTCCTCATCCTCCCCTCCTCCTTTTTCTCTTTGTTACAACCTCTCCTCTTTCCTTAGTGCCTCCTGCTCCTCCGACCACCCCTCTGTTGTGTCTCTGACTCTGCCTCCCTCCTGAGCTGGCCACTGGGTGGCTCCTACTTCCCGTCCCCCGAGTGTGCTCTGAGACCTGTGGGGACTGCCCCCGTCGCCACCAACTGCCAGATTTCCCATTAACTCGTGTCCTCACCAGTAGGAACCAACATCAGTCCCTTCTGATTTGGGGTTAATGACTCCTGGGAATCCTTTCCATTTTTAATTTGCTCCTTCTAACTCAGACAATTGCCCTATATTAGGACCCCCACATCTAGATGGGGGGCCACTTGTGCTCATGGCAGACAGAGCCTCTCTGCAGGTGGGTTTCTGGGGTGCGTGGAGGGGAGTGGGAACAACCTTGCATGTTTGTGTGTGTGTGGGGGGGGTTCTGGTGTCTGTGACCAGCTTTGTGCAGCTGGAGGTTGAGCGTGGGGCCACACAGACTCTGGACTTGAACAAATTTTTAATGTTTCTCCTGAAAGCAGCCTGTAGAGCCGCACTTTCCATCCCAACAGAGGAGAGAATCTTCTGGTTTCTTGAGTTGACAGTTTCTAGGGGGTGGGGAGAGAGTAGGCTCATTTGTCAGGGTGTGAGCTCATTTCATGACTGGCTGATTGATCTGCAGTATCTCGTATAAATTCCGTGCATTCTTAGATAAGCAAAGGGGATTGAGGAAATCTTAAATTTTATTAAGATATGGTGTTGGAGGGAATAAACGGTACTTTTTCACTTTAAAAAAGGATCCTGCATATTACAAAATTTTAAATAATAATAAAAATCCCTTTGGCAAGTTCCCTTGTTCACCGTGCTCCAAGGGTGGCCCCAGACCTGGCAAGTATGGGCCTATGGGCTGGAGAGCATCGCTTAGAAATCCATTAGAAATGCAAAATCCTTGGGCCTCACCTATCTATTGACTCAGAAACTCTGGGGAGGGGCTGGCCTCCGGTGTTTAACCAGTCCTCTGGGGGCTCTGAGGAGCACTGAAGTTAGAGCACCCTTGACCTCAGTTATCCCCGCAGCCCTGGAAGGCAGGTGGCAGGGAAATGAGTCTACTTTTTACCTCTGGAGGAGCAGTGGCAGAGAAGCACGGCACGGCCAGATGGCAGCAGGGCCAGCTGGGATAGGACTATTCCTAGTTTTTGTGTGAGGCAGCCTTTAAGGGTGTTAGAGGGTGCGTTTTATTTCAACTCACAAGCTCCTCTCAAAGGAGGTAAATATGACACCGAGGGAGGTGACTGGCATTTGTCGGGTTGTGGGTCTGCTTGGGACCTGTAGGGTTATAGGATTCTTGAGTTCCTCTGGCCAGCGTTCAGTGCTTGGGAAGGGGGAGACTGGGGTACAGCCACGTGCATGAAAAGTAGCATGATTTTTTACGACTGATTTTTTAATTGGACCATTGAAAGCAGCCTATGGAGCGGCACCTTCCATCCCAACAGTTCACCTCAGGGTTTTGCCAGGCACCCTCCAAAATGTAGACTCCGAGATCCCCGTCCTGACAAAGGGATTCCAAAGCCCAGAGAGAAGGGACTGCTAAGGCCTTGGGAACCTTCTGGGAAAAGCTTTGGTGTCCCGTGGGTGCAGTCTGAACGCCAGCTCTGCCCTTGATGTGCAAGTCCTGTAACCTGGCCATCCCGAAAGAGCTCAATTTGTAGGGTGTGGTCACGGCCCCAGTTCTCTGAGAGCTGGGCGACAAGCCACTCTGCTTCTCGGAGCCTCAGTTTCCCCACCCTATACGGCGAAAAGTCAAACTAAAAGGCTCTCCAGCTGTAACACACCACGGTTCATACTATTAATGTATGTAAACCCCAAAGAGCGTAACATCAAGTAGGAGGCCCTCAACCCACAGCAACACTGTCCCCACTGTCCCCACCCCCGTTTCAGGAAGATGAGCGCCAAGTCCTTCGCAAATAAGCACAATTGTTAAGAAGAAAACACCAAGTACTGTGCTTTGTAGGGGACACCAGTAGCCCCAAACACACCCTGAGCTCCCTGACACTTTGTCACCATCACTCCGTCCTGCAACCTCTGGCTACAGGAAGCCTTGCTGGCAGAGGAGGCCCAGTGTGCTGACCCTGTTGGACCCACATCACCAGCTGGGGCCCACGGGAGCAGGTGAGGTGCTCCAGCCTCCTCCAAACACCCCTCCCTTTTTTTTTTACCCTCTATTTCCCAGAAACCAGAGTTCATTAAAATCCTCCATTTTCTGAGAACTTGGACTAATCGAGGTTTACATGTAGCATTTGTTTTTTTTCCAGAACAGTGAACTGAACCGACATTTCCACAAAGAGCCCAGTACTTAGTGAAACCGCTAGGGTAGAACCTGATCTTTGGAACTGGAACATCAGACGGTGCTGGGGGACAAACCGGATGTGCCCCCGAAAAAAACAGACCAGTGGTGGGGGAGGTGGGGGGGGTGCGGCTGGCTTTCTGGGCTTTGGGAGGGAGGGGGAAATGTTTCCTAGTGTCCTGTGTCATCTCCAACCCGCAATCTCAGTGCGTTTTCCTGCTCCTCCTGCACAAGTGCCGCCCCCTCCTCCCGGCGGCCCTGGCCACGGGCTCCTGACATCACTGTCCTCCACCCTCCACTAGCCTGTGGACTCAACCACGCAAATTTGCGCTCGATTTCAGACTGTCCCGGGTGGCTCCTTAAATCTGCTCAGGGTGTACTCTATTCCCCCACCAGATTTTAGATTCTGTTAGGCCAGGAGAACTCACGGGTCCCCGCAGAGTTTTAACACACCATAGGCCCTGGGTAGATACTTCAAATCACAGACAAGGAAGCGCTAACAGCGTCCTTACAGGTCGCCAAGTTCGACCTCTGGGTCGCAGGTGAGGGAACCGAGGCCCAGGATGGCAGAGTGACTTGGTCAAGCCCTCGTAGCTGGTGTCAGGGCAGGATGTGAAAACCGAGTCTTAGCAAAACTGGTTTTCTGGTTAGACACAATGTTAGTAAGGCGTTTGGGAGAATGGGGATTCAGGAGAAAAAAAAATGTAATGAGAGCTTCAATTGCTAGAATCTCTTTGGAAGCCAACATCCGTCAAAATGTAGAATGCTCAAATCTACTGAAATCATTTCACTTGGAGGAATTTATTCTACAGGTGGAATCGTACATGTGTATAGCGCACGTGCACGGAGATATCGATGGTGTGTGAATTGTAATGAAATAAAGCAAAACTAGAAAGAACCTGATTGTCTATCCGTGGGGCCCTGGTAACGATAAGGGAGTGTGTATCTGGGCAACTAAATACTCAGCAGCTACTGAACGGAGTAAGTTGATCCTTAGGCAGGAAAGATCCGGATCTGGAAAGATCCGAGACATACTGGAAAGTCAACCATCAAGGTGCACAGCAGCCTGGGGACCATATTCCAACCTCCACGACAGAAAGCGCCTGTGGGTGTGTTTGCATGTGCCTGCGTGTACTTGACATATATCTAGAAGAACACCTGGGAAACCACTCCTTCTGGTGAGTGGGACGGCGTCTCAAATGGAAGGGAGAAGCATGCTTCGTTGCATACCCCTTTGCACGTTTTACCATGTGCATGTGTTATTTTTATAATAATAATTTTAAAACCTCAACACTGTAGTCTCTTAGCTCAGCATTTTCCCCCACTGTACCAAGCCACCTCTCGTGCTGTTATTCTTCTGTAAATTGGTAACTTGGAGTCTAATTGACAAAGTTTCAAATAGCTAATAAACAACAAACATGCCATCTGCTCTTAGCGCTTCCCACAATTACTTTCCCTGGGAACTGAGGCTCTAGGGTAGGACTCCCACATGTGAAAGGAGGTACAGCGGGGGTTAAGAACCAGACTCTCAAGACTATGGTTGACCAGGCAAGTCTCTCGAGTGCTCTGTGCCTCAGTGTCCTCATCTGTAAAATGGGGATAGCGACAGTTCCAGTCTCCCAGTGTTTGTGGGAGAACGGATGTTATAATGCACCGATCTGGCTCTGGAAGTGCTTGGGTGGATGACGCTGACTTCTTCCTCTCATCCAGGGGGCCCGCTACTGGCCTGAGAGGCAAGCAGGACACAGAGTTCCCCATCTGTCCAGTGCTCCGTCCCAGATGGCATGGGTCAAGGTGCCCGTGAACCCGCAGACACTGTCTTTGACCTTGGGGAGCCCAGGCTTGGCTGGATGAAGTACAGCATGCTCATCGCATGAGGGAGATTTACTGGGAAGCATATAAACAAGGGAGGGTCCAAACAGCTTGGCACCAGCTCCCACATCAAGGAAATCAGAGAGGAATGGAGGCAGGGGAACTGGAATAGAGAGAAGGCATTCTAGGAGGTGAGACAGCCTGTTGCCAAGCCTTCCTACAGAAGCTTTTGGACTGACTCTGGAATCAGCTGGTGGATTTCTGGAAAAGCAAGGGCTGACCTTTTGAGGGAGACTGTGATGTGGTGCTGGTGACAGGACAGGGACCTTGATTCTATTCCTAGGGGACTGGCACCCAATTACCACACAGTAGCCACCCCCGCTTGGCTATAGACTTGACTTTCAGTGTCTTCACCTGAAAAACAAAGGTGCCTGGACCTCACCCCCAGGGACTGATTCAGTCAGTGAGGAGCGGGCTATGGAGGGCGGTGGAGACCCACAGCCTTGTCCCCAGGGGCTGCCGTGGACCGTTCTGTGGGTTTTTCATGCAGTCCACACACAGAGTGGATGACAGTCCCTGCGCAGAGTCAAGGTCTTTGGGTTACATCAGTGTTGACACATGGCCTCGTGGTTGTATTGTCTCTAAAGACCTTCCATCTTGCAGAGGACAGTGGGCCAGACTCTTTTCCTGAACTTTGGATGGAGGTGTCATAGTAATTACTTATTAATAATAAGACTAAAAACATGGACTCTTCAGACATATGATTTCCTGTAAGTCTCACTGTAACCCTGCCAGGTTCTTACGGTTATTGTGTCTGTTTATAGGGGAGGAAACTGAGGCAGAGAGAGGTCACGGAACTTGCCTGAGGTCTCTGGTGAGTCCTCCAGCTCGCCGGCACCTCTGCCAAGTGCCACTTCAGTAGTCCCTCAGTCCCAAATAGGCATCCCCCTATTGGACAGGACAGGGCTGTCCCCCTGTGCTACCCTAATTGTGGGTGATCTCATGCAAGGTCTCCAGTCTCTGTGGCCTCAGTGGAGATGAAACTGTCCCCACCCCCACCCCCAGTCTGCTCGGGGAGGTGCCTTGAGCACAGAGAAGGGCTTGGCAGGGGTGGGCAACAACCAGTGGACCAAATGCCCCTCACCCCCTCCCGGCTTCCCATCCCTGAGGGAGGGCTGGAAGCTGAGATAGGAGAATCTTCCTCAGCACCACATTTCCCTCCTGGGGCGGCCCTGCTTTGTTTCCCTTCCTTTGTTCCCCTTCCTCCTTCTGCTAGTGACGTGGTCACCTTCCCAGGAGATAATGCTTGTGCGGCTGTGTCCTGACAAGCCCTTTCGGCCCTATCTCTAATCTTCTCTGGGTTTAGGATTAATAGACTTTTTCCTCGTTTGGGATCAATAAGTACAGGGGCGGGGGAAGGGAAGGAAAAAAGTCAGCAGGATTAAAAAAAAAAAAAAGGACTGATAAGAATCTGGTCCAGGTCTTCAAACCCTGGTGTTGCTGGTTAGTATCTTTCAGCTGGGGGTGTGCAGGCAAGTGACAGGTGGGCCCCGGGAAGGTGTCTGGCCTGGGAGCTGGGTGGGGGCTGCCTGTGGGACAGCAGGAGCTGGATGAAGTCACAGGCTTGTTGAGGGGGCCTCGGGGACTCTCAGTCTCAGGCCAGATCAGGTTCCAGCCTGAATCTCTGCCCAGAAAGTCTCTCCGAGTCCTGAGCTGCCTGTCCCAATAACCTGCCATGGGCCAGAAGCCCCTTCTCTCCAGCAGCTGGTCCCCACCATGTGGGAGCAGGTATCCCAAACTGCCTCCTTCCAGGCCCCTAGCATTCCTCAAGGGTGTGGACCGCTGAGCTGAGTTTCCCAAACCGGAGTCCCAGAACCCAAGCTCTTTCCGGGTATTTTACGAAGTCGAGTGGAAATGACACATGTCCCCTTGATGAGGCTGCCGGGTAGCAGCGTGGGGGGGCGGTGTACACAAAAAGAGCACCTCGCTGCTTTTAGCAAGAATCCTATCCACTTGGCTTGGCTAACCCTGGTTGCTGCGTGCCGATCTGCAGCTCTGATTAGCCTTTGATTAATAAAAAATGGGGAAGGAAATCAATTATTTATTTAATAACAGCAGTTTATTTTAAAGGCAAAACCTTTAAGAAAGCGGAGAACTCGGGGATGGGCGGGAACCGGGGAGGGTCATCAGAGCGAGGAGCTGGGAAATGGAGGCTTTCCATCACGGGGCAGGTGCTGTCCTGTGCCCAGGCTGGAGGGCCCCTCCCGGCGGGGGTTTCTGGATTTGGGCTACACATACTCCGAGTGCGGGGAGCCCGTGCAGCTGCAGTCTCGAGGACAGGCCAGGGTGAGGACAGGAGGGCAGGGCACTGTTAGGTAGCTTGGGTATGCATGATCTAGGCCCGTCGCTAGCTCCCATCAGGACCTCTCTGTTACTTCTGGCCTTAATCTCTTGTGCGCCCACCCCAGGAACTCCCCTCCAGCAAGGGCCTGGGCATGTGGTCCCTGGCCACCAATGGCAGCTCGTATTCCTCGAGCACGTACGCTGGCTTCCTTCTGTCTGTCCACGCTGGGGCCTGCCTCCCGGCCCAGCCAGGCCCAGCTCCTCAGATGGCCTTCTCCTTGTGGAGGGCACTTCTGCTGATCTTTGCATTTCGAAACCATATCCATTCATCAAGGCAAAGATCCGAAGGACACCTCGCAGAGCAGCTCCCCAAGTCGTCCCCTTGGGAGACAGACTTTCTTCTTCGGAACCATCCTTGCACTTTGAATGTGCCTTTCTGTGGCAGTTTGGGAAAATACGGCTTTGTATCTTATTTCTTTGTAGGTATTTTGAGGGCAGGGCTGTGTCTCAGTCACCTTTGTGACCCCTGGCCAGGGTGTGTGGAGTAATGGATGGAGGGGTGGATACTACCTTTTGGGGAGACTGTTCCCCCATTTACATCTGAAATCACTTTCAGATCTTGAAGGGAAATGATGATAGCTTCTTTGAGGGGTTCAAAGGAAAAATATGCTTTCACACTTGAGATAAGCAGATTAGAGCATATAGGTCACGAATTTGACTTTTTATGTTCTGAAAGATAAGGAAGGAAAAGATGGTCAAGTGACCACTGTTAATTTCCTGACAAAACGAACCTAGCCTTTTGTCTATTGACATACCTGCTCTCCTCCCTTGACAGCGATATTCAAACTCCGTTTTCTCATCTGTCAACGGGGATAACAATTCCTAACCCACTGCCCTCAGAGGGCAGTTACAAACCTCAAAAGAGAAAGTGCTCTGTGTGTGGGTCAGGTATTATCTATTTAGGTAATTATTCATTATCTAAAGTTACTATCTTGGGGTGCCTGGGTGGCTCAGTGGGTTAAAGCCTCTGCCTTCAGCTCAGGTCATGATCCCAGGGTCCTGGGATTCGGGCTCTCTGCTCAGTGGGGAGCCTGCTTCCTCCTCTCTCTCTCTCTGCCTGCCTCTCTGCCTACTTGTGATCTCTGCCTGTCAAATAAATAAATAACATCTTTTAAAGTTACTGTCTTAGTGCATCTTCTAGAAAGACGGGCGCTGTACAATTAATCAGGGGCCAAAGTCTGTCTTTCTGTTTCCATTTTCTGGATATCTCTCATGGAAGTCGAACTTCCCAGAATTATCTGGGTTGTTGCCATGACTTTCTTCTGAGCTTACTGGTGTGGGTGGCCACTTCCAGCGTGGCGCCTTCCAGCAAGCTGCTCAGCCACACCAGATGCCACGCCCTTAGCTTATGTCTGGGCTGGGCGCCTGCAGGTTCAAGGCTTCTGCACAAATGTCTCCTTCACGTTGGTGGAGTGCTTCGAGTTTTCCAAAATCTCTGCTTTCGCAGACATTATTCCATGAGCTCATCCCCAATTCCCTGGATGAGAGTCGGGGAACCCCGGGGAGGGGCCACATTTGCTGAGCCACAGAGAGCCCGTTAGACCTTCTGCCGCCAGCACGGCAGATGAGAAGTCTGGGAATCGAGGGCTTCTGTCATGGAATTAGTGTTCCTTACCCTCAGACTCCTCAGGCTCTGTCCTACAGTGGGGGTGGGGTGACCTGAGAGGGGCGCTTTCTGATTCAGAGAATAAGTCACCTGGTGATTCGAGGGGTGCTTTAAGGAACATGGCTGGGTGGAATGCCCAAGCTCACAACCCAGACGAAGTAAAAGGCGACTCTTCACAGAGCAGAGGATTTTTTCCTTTCTAAAAGGACTCCTTATAAGGCTCTTCTGATGAGCAAACAGCACATCTCACCAGGATTCATTATAAAGAAAAAAAGAAAGAAGAAGACAAAACCGAAGGTAATAACAATTTGCCTCCTATTTCAGGAGCAGCTCTCATGAGAAGTGAGGCCCACCTGTTTCTCATCAAAGCGCCTGCAAGTCCCTCTCCTGGAGAAAGCGGGGAGCTGCAGAGACGGGGGAACACAGGGGGGCTGGGAAAGAAGCATCGCCCTGTGATCCCATCTGTCCCTCTCTGACAGAGAGGGACCCCTGCCATCCCCCTGTCAGGGGGCAGCCAGGAGGGGCGGTCCTGGAGGGAGAGGTAAGGATCGAGCAGTGTCCCGCTGTGAGCGGCCCATCCAGACCTGGCTCCGTGGGGAGGATGGCGGACTTACTCCAGAGGCAGATCTCTGACCCTACCAGAGCTGTGGACCTGGCCACTGGGTCCTGATGGAGGCCTCCTCTCTCATTCGTCCCTGATGGGCACGAGGGGGCTCCTGGCTCTGGCAATATTTGCTTTATGGCATCAGAGCAGCGTTTCCCGTATTCACATAGTTAAATTAGTTAGCTGGATAGGAACCTCGGAGATGATGTATCTAGTTGTCAGTCGTGACTTGGTGCTAATGGCACTACAATTTGGTTACAACCCTCACCGTCATTAATCATCGGCCCCCAGCCGGCTGCACGTGGGGGTGCTGGGGACGAGAGGGTGGGGCCGGCTTGGGCAGCAATGTGCCCAGCACCCAGGCCGGCTGTCTCTCTCTTCCTCTGGGCAGTGTTGATGCTCGGTCCCTGGGCAGGCTGCTGTCCCCTGGTTCCTGCCACCACCACCGGCACTAGCACCGCGCACCTCTATTTATTAGCATCATGCTACTTATGCTAATAGCAGGCCGTACACTATTTCTGAGCATTAACATCTGCTCCAAGCAGCCGACTTTCACTTACAGAAACTGATTTCAGCTCAGTCAAGCAGATAAACAGAGAAATCAAAGCAGGTGGCTGAAAGTGAAGGAGGAATTCTCAATTCCTGCATTCAACCGATGAACTTCACTAAAGCCATAATTAATATTCAGATAACTATATTCCGACACATAGAATAAACAAGATCATTTAAAGGATGCAAAATACATCCCCAGGGCCAGAGGGGAAGAAGAGGGAGGGGAAGAGAAGGAAGGGAAGGCAGAGGACTGAATATGAATGCAGACACTTCCGTGTGGGCCTATTGTCTGCGTGTTTGCAGTCTTGGAGGAGAGGAGCCAGGCTCGCGGAGCCCCTTCTGCAGGCAGGCAGGAGCCAGGACACTCACAGAAGAAACAAGGGGGCCTGAGGCGCAGCGTCCGGGAGGTAGAGCTGTCCACACTGCGGGCTGGTGGAAAGCTGCCCTCTGCACTCCTCTCCTTGGGAAGCTGTCAGAAGGAGGGCTGACCCTCGGCCCCCAGCGGCTGGGTCTGCCTCCCTGCACCCAGGCCTTTTCCTTCTATGGAATGCCCTGCTGGTAATCCTTCCTGCCTATGATTTGTGATTCTAGAATTAAAAATAACATCTCTGTATGATTCGGATGAGGCCGAATCCAACTCTTTATGTTCAAAGCTACGAGACACAGCACATACCTTATTGGGTTAATTTACGTCATTTTGTTGTCTTTCCTAGTCGGTCATTTCAGAAATGTTAAAATAAGACCCATGCCACCATCTGGAACAAATTCTGAAGCCAATTGTTCTTGTTCTCCAAAGACCAGCAGTCCCGTGGCTTTGAGGTTTAGACACCCACCCAGCGACCGTCCCCATACCACTTGCATGCACTTGGCAAGGTCCGCACCCCGACACATTTCGCCGTAGCAGATAACAGCAGTGGGAGTAATGGGAAAGGTGAACGGAAGCCATCACCTGGTGCGGTGCACACCCCATGTGCGTGTGTGTGTGCCTGTGTGGGCTGCAGACAGAGCATTCATGCAAGTGTATGATTTCAGGATGGATCTCTGTACCGTGAGCTTGAGGGGACCGTCAGTGACCAGGACCCGGTGTGTGGGATCCCAACCTGAGCCCCACTGGAAGGGGAGCAGCCACCAAGACAGGGAGACCCCAAGAGGTCCCTCAGGTGTGCCCCACTGTCACAGTGCTGGCTGAGCCGGTCCCCGTATGAACCCACACTGGCCATGGCGAGCGGAGAGCCGGGTTCGTCCCTCGCCAAGAGGCCCTTGCTAACTTTCGCTTTGCTCTTTTTTTTTTGGTTCCTCTAGCCACGAGGGCCTTGTGGCTAAACAACAGTGACAACAAAATGTTATTGATAACTTTAATTTCCACTTTGGGGAAACATTCCTCTCCTTCCCCACGTCTCTGCACATATGTCCTGTTTATGTCCCGTCCTCTGAGAATGGTGTTGACAATGCTGGGAGCCCTGAGTTGCGTCCTGGGTGCTGTCAAGGCTCCTGTGGAACCACTTGCTTTGTGGTTGAAATTTCCCCTGACGCCTGGAATCTTTTTTCTTTCTTTCTTTCTTTTCTTTTTTTTTTTTTTTTTGGTTTCCTTGGAAATGACTCTCTGAATCACAGTGTTTGCAGCAATGGGGGGGAGGTAAGAGGATATTCCCTGGAGGGATGTTGGGAGGGGTGGGGGACGAACAGGCTTCCCCAGGGAAAGCTGAGGGCCGCACAGGCCAGTGTGGCTGTGCGGTGTGGCTGGGGGTCTTCAGGAGCCCCCGGGAACAAGCTTTAGGGCCAAAAGTGGATTGGACCCTGGACAGCCGGGAATGGCCTCTTCCCTGGAGCCTGTCTGCCCAGCCCGTCTCTAAGGGAACTGGCCAAGCAACAGCCATCTTCCCAGCCTGAGCTCGCTGTCTCAGCTACAGGGCTCTACTGGGCCCCTGTGCGGTACTTGGGTCTCCCCTATCCGTCTTTGCCTAATTCGAGTGTCACCACAGCCACACAAGGTGAGTGAGGCAGGACTTGCCATCTGCGTTTGCAGAGGCTGACACAGAGCCAGAGAGGTTGGGACACCCCCCACCCCACCCCCAGACTGTGGTGTGAGTTAGTGGCAGCAGAGGCCTGCAGGTCCTCACCCCCAGCCTAGCAAGTCTGATGCCTCGGCCCTGCTCCCGTGCACCCCCACATGACCTGCAGATGTGCACAGGGGCCTCACGAAGTCCCAGGCTCACGCGGACTGCCGCTCACCGCGTGTCTCACACACCCGTGCACACACAGCTCCGTGGGCCTGGAGGAAGAGGAGGATGACACCTCCTGGCTGGCAGGAGCTGGGCGCTACCAGGGAAGGAGCCCCACCCTGCCGGGGCGCGCTGCCTGGCTGACTTCACAAGGTTCATACACGCAGAAGCAGGGACAGACATGCCCTGATGTGGCACCCTGTGGCTTAGTCGTCTTAGGCCACAGCGGGCCACAGCGGTGCAGCAGGTCGACCCTCCTCAGTCCTGACGTGTCCCTCTCTTCCTTCCTTGCATATCCTCCACTTCCTCCTCTCCTCCCGTCTCCTCTCCTGCTCTATCAGCATGACGGTCATCTGAGTCTCCAAATTGTCATCTCCCAAACCAGACATACGCTGGTTCTCAGGGCGAGGACAAAAACTGAATTCAGACCCACATCCTTTGGAGTCTGGGAAATTTCACCCAGGCTGGACAGAAGCAGGCCTGTGTACACTCCGAGGACCTGGGCTGCTCAGCCCGGAACGGGGCTTCTATTCAAGAGGAGTCCCTGGGTAGTCTGTGTGTGTATGGGGGGGGGGGGCGGGTCCTTCTGCAAAAGGGGCGATCCAAGTGCTGTGAGTGGCCTTTAACATTAAGGCAGGAAGGCTGGTTCCTGGTCAGGTCTATGTGAAAGGACATGGCTTTTCTGTCATGCGTCTGCAAAAGGACATGAAAATTGCCAGTGTCTGGGGCCCGTTCCAGGCTTCTCTCCCCACCGTGACTCCACACGTGTGGACTGACAGGAGTGCTTTCCATCCCATTGGTTGTCGGTGGGGGATTGAGGGATGAACCTCGGGGGTGGTGACAGACGGAGTCCCCTCCCTTTGACTTCTCCGAATGGAAATGACAGAAAGCACACCATTTTATGTCACTACCGGACTCAGGCCCATCGTGGGAGAAATCTCTTTCATTCAACCCCGTACCTCCTTTCTGCATGTGCCTGATTATGGGAGAGCCATGAGACTTCGCTTGTCCACCCAAGCATGCCCCTGTGAGCCCCACCTCCACGTGGCAGCTGCTCAGGTAGTTCTCCCATCTGGTGCCCCGTAATTGCCTCGCCCCATGCAGGTATGCGCCTGTGCATATGTCTCTGCCCTGTGCCCTGAGGGCCTGAGGCTCTGAATCCAGAACCGGGGGCGGCCAAGATGTGGCTGAAGCTGTGCAGTGCTCCTGGTGCCCTCTGCTGGCCACATCTGGAAACACAGGCAGCCTCTGGCCCGCGTCTGGGCGGGACCTTCCAGAGGTGGAGGTTTTCAGGACAGATAAGGCTGGCTTCCGGGGAAGTGGCTCTGGTCTCTCCCCGTGTGCACCTCCGAGCCTCCCCCCCACCCCACCATACACAGGGGAATAGCGTTCCTTTTCCTTATCTCTTCACCGTGGAGGGACCTCATACCTGATTCTGGTCTTTGCTGGCTGTGTGGTCCTGGGCAAGCTGCCCAGCCTCTCTGGGCTTCATTTAGTTCTGATCCCTCCTTCAGAGCCCACTTCGAGTACCGGTTCCTACTTGCCCACACAGGTCCCCACTCACTATGGAATGTCCCCCTCACCTTCTGCTGCCCGGGCCTGGGCCTCTTTTTCAGGCTCACCACCCCTTGAGGGCAGAGCCCTTTCATATCCTTTTTTTTCTTTTTGAATCACACCCAGCACCCACGGTGCTGTCTTAACACAGCACGGGCAGGACCAATACCTGTTGAAATGATTTGTTTTACAATGGCTGCCTTGGACTAGAAATTCCCTCTCGTGCCTCCAAGGCTTGGATCCTTTTTCATTCTAATTGTCGCTTGTGGGTTGGTCTCCTGTCCCAGGTGGGACTTTAGATCCTAGAGGGCAAGGTGCGGGGAATAACAGTGCTGCAGCTTTCCTGAATAGAGAAAGCAGTTCTGACTAGTAAAGTGGTTATGCGTGTCACTCCTTCTCCCCCCACCAGTACATTTGTAGGGCAGAACAGGAAGACGAAGGCTGTGAAGAACACGCCGGGGCCCAACTCCATCTCCATTTCTACCCCTCCTCCTGTGTGAACCCCCCCATCAGCACCCCATCTCTGCCCCACAGCATCTCTTGCCGTTGTGCCCTTCACCCGACTGGTGGGTTGGTGCCCGCAGCTTCGCAGCAGCTCATCCCAGCCCCTAAACTCCAGGCACGAGGATGAGGTGACCCTCGGGTCTTATCAGAGCTCTCAGCACACTCCCCTATGTGACTCCTCTCCAAGGCTGCCCCAGCACGGCAAACACTGCCTCCCGAAAGCAACAGTAACAGCTAACGGGTATTAATAGCTCAGAATGTGCCAGGAGCCACGCTGAGAGCTTTGCACGTATTATCTCACGGAATGCTCCTAACAACTCTCCGCTGAGGCTCTATAATTATCTTTATTTTATAAAGAGAAAGCTGAGGTACAGAGAAGCCAAGCCACTTGCCTAAGGTCACACAGCTAGACAGTGGGAGAGTCAACATTTGAACCTGAGCCCTTTGATTCCAGAGCCTGTGGTTCATAACACTCTCTTTCAGGCAGCGGGATGTCTGGGTGGTGGATGAGGGCTAGGCACCTATCAGACAGATAGACAGGCACACACACACACACACACACACACACACAGGCCAGGTGCTGTGCCTATGGGAACATGCCAGTGAAGCCCACACCCGCCCGTGTCATGTTTCCACACACACGCTTATGTTAGTCATCTGTGTGCACGATGCTCTTGGGGCCTGACTTGTCTGTGGTATTTTGGAGCAGCGCTATCTAATAGAACGTTCTGCAATGAAGCAAATGTCCTATGTCTGCACTAGCACTGTGGCCACTAGCTACTTGTGGCTAATGAACACTTGGGCATGGCGAGGAGACTGGGGAACCGAATTTTTAATCACATTGAAATAAAACTGATTTCAGTGTACACAGAAACAGCCACACATGGCTGTGGGCTGTCCAGCGGCTGCATCATGGGACGGTCGGGGGCATGAAGGGAGGCCAGGGGGCCAGGAGGGCACGTTAGAGCCCTCAGTAACACGGCGTTACTGTCCTTGCATGCTCAGTGATAGTGTGAATGCATTTCTGTGTGTCCTCTCTGCATCTCCATCTGTCCTGCCATCCAGCTGTCCGCCACTCTGCGGGGGCCTTTGGAAGCCCACACTCCCGACAGCGGCTCTGACCCAGGCATACCCACGATGATGTCAAGGAAGGAGGGGCTGGCTCTAGGTCTCCCAGGCGAGCAGTTAGGGTGTTGCAGGCCAGCATGGGGCCTTGGGGGCACCTCTGGCCCCCAGATTCCCTTGTCCCAGCCCAGCTTCCCAGAGCCTCCCTGGTGCTTGGGTGAATCATTTCAGCTGCAATTTGTAAGTAAAACATCAGCTTATTTTGTCGTATGTTGCTTTTATTAGTTTCTTTTACGTTAAAAGAGGGAGAAAAGGGCCAGCAGGCTGCCTCAGGCATTTGGTCATTGTTCTGGGGGCCACACAGAAGTCCCTGAGGAATGTGTCTCTCCTGGGGGTCCAGAGAACCCAGCGGGGCGGAGTCAGGCTGGCTGGGGCTGTGGGCAGGGGTGTGAGGCCACAAGGACAGGGGGATGGGGCAGGCAGGGCAGGAGGCCTCAGCCACCGCAGAGCAGGGAGGAGGGAGCTGGGCGACCTACATCTCCGCTGTGAATCTGGCTGACTCACCCCTGGACAGTTCCCGCTCTCCCTCCAGGGTGGAATGCAACCTCGGCATCCTGGGAAAGAGACGCTGCAAGAAAGGGCAGGGTAGTGGCCCAGGCGAAAGCCAGAGGGATGGAAACTGCAGCGTGAAGGATTTAGGTGGGAGCATGGGAAGGACAGACCTGAGCACGCTTTGCGGGTGGGGGCAGGGTTTTGGCACCAGAGGGCTCCCTGGATCCTGTCTCAGGTTTCATGCATGCCTGACCTCTTAGTGGGTCTGGCACGGTCTGTGACCTCACTGTTGTTCAGACCACACTGGGGAAGAACAGTAATCACATCTGTGAAGACTGTTTAACTTGTTCTAATATAAATGACTTTAAGTAACATGATACGTGGACGCCTCTCACATTTATACCTCCAGCCCAGGTCGTCACTCAGCTCCGGGATCACACAGCTACCTGCCTTCTTCATGCCTCTGCGTGCACCTTTAACTGGCATCCCACTCTCAGCACAGCCAAAACGGAATTTTGATCTCCCGTGCCTAACACAGGTTCCTTTCCACTAAATGGGACCACTTGCCACTGAGAGGTTGGAGGTTCTTAGGTTCTCTTTCTCTCACTCCACACCCAATCCATCAATGAGCCCGTATTTCCTGCATCTTCTCTGCCCACCCTGATCTACATGCCCATCATTCCCCCCTGGGCTGCCTACCTCCACCTTTGCTTTCCTATAGCAGCTGGCTCTACCCAGCAGCCAGAAAGATCTTTGTGAAATGTACATAACGGCATGTCGCTTTCAGTTTTGTGCTATACTTAGACTGAAGCTCAGACCCTCTCTTGACCTGCCAAGCCTGACACAACCAACACTCCCCACCTCCTCCCACCTCTCGCTCCCCATCACCCCACAATGCTTCCGTCACACTGGGCTTTCTCTTGTCCCTTGAACACACGAAGCCTCTTCCTGCCTCAGGACATTTGTACTTGCTGTTCCCTCTGCCCAAAGATCTCCCTCCCTCTATCTCTGTGGTTTGGATCTCAGCTCCACTGCTAGTTCCGGAGGGAGACCTCCCGTCACACAGCATAGAGCAGCCCCAGTCACTCGACGCCTTACCAGAACACTTGAACACTCAGTACAGCGCTTACTAGCACGGCTTTCGTTTTGATTTTAAGTTTATCATCCAACCTCTCCTCCGGAAAATGTAAGCCGACAATAGTCAGAAGTTTACCTGCCTTGGTCATTGTTGTGTCTCCAGCAGCTAGACTCGTGCCTGGCACAGAGCAGGTGATCGATAACTATTTGTGAATGAATGAATTATTTAATCCTGATGATGTTTGTCTGAGAAGCGTTTTTGCCTGGGGTGTTAGTGTGAGCTCATGAATGTGTTTCCTGGACTGGCTCTTGTGTACGAGTTGCAAGACTAATTAAACTCATACATATTTGTGGAAATGCAAATATAATTTTATTTACCAATGACTGTAATAAAGGTAAATGCTCCTTACTTAAACAAACAATTCACTTTGGGAATAGAGCTGTAAACAGAAGCAATAAATAAACACTCATTATTGAGTGCTTATTGGGTTGGGTATCCACTGAACTTCAGAAGACGGCTGCTCTCATCCGCCGTCACAGTGCTCACCCTCCGGAGACGTCCTCCTCTCCAGAGAGGGGACTCAGCCACGACCTGCACAGTACTCGACCAAGCACATGACTCTTGGGAGGCACAGCCTGGCGTCCTGGCTCTGCCACTTCCTCACTGTGTGACCTAGGACTTGACTTAAACTCTCTGTTTCCTTGTCTGCAGAGTAGAGAAAGGAACTGAGCCCCCTCCTGGAGAACTGGGAGTGTTAAATGAGATAGCACATTAGAATGCCTGGTACCGTGTTGAGCACATGGTAAACAATAAAGACATGTTAGGCATTCTTCTCTTGTTATTATGATTATTAGCATTATACAAGCCTATCCTAGGTGTTTCTACATGTTCTCATTTAATTGCTACAATAACCCACGGAGTTGGGGTTGTTATTCCTGATTTACAGGCTGAGAGCCCAGAGCTCCAGGACTAAGATGTCCGTGGTCATCATTGAGCTCTCAAGGATGAAACCTCAAGGCTTCGGACTCCAGACCCAGTGCTCTCTGCATGGCACTGCCCCTTCCTCCCCTCGTTCTTGGGGAGAACCTAGAGCTAATGAAAGTTAACTCTCACACCCCATTTCCCTTTTGACCCATGGCCCAGCTGCACTCACACACTCTTCAATCCCTGTGTGGTCTCACCATTTCCAGGTACCTCCAACTCCTACTGTGGTCTCTGAGCAAGCCCTCAAATCCTTCCATGCTCGCCTGCCACCCCCCGCGACTGTCCCTAATGCTTGTCCAGCACCGACGCTACATATCCAGCACTAACTTCCCATCATGTGGCGTTAGACCGTGAAATGGGAAGCATTCTTAGAGGTGTTTACTCTCATCACTCATCTGCATTCTCAGGTGAGAAAATGGAGAGCCCGAGGAGCCCAGTGACTCACTCCGGGGGGCTCCCGGGCTAGAACCCAGACTTCCACCTCCTTCTGAGTCCTGGCCACAGCCTGACCTACCACCCAGAGGCAGCATCTCCCCAGCCACCGTGGGAGCGGGTTAGGGCACACAAAGGGGTCCCAAGTTAGGCCACTGGTGGTGGGTGAGGGTAGGTTGTGCTTTAATTACGCTTTGGGCTGCAGTTTTCCCAGGGTTGGCCTTTCGAGCCTGGTGGCTTCCTCAGGCAGGGGCTGCGGGTCCTCCTTCCATGCTGCATGCACGGTGCAGCCCAGTCCTGGGTGAGCGAGCCATCGCTCAGATATGTGGCAGGGGGCTCCTGGGTGGACCTGTCAGCCTGGCCCAAAGCAGAGAACCATGACATTCACAGCGGTTCTCTTTGAGAGGTGGGAATGCAGGTGCCTTTCTCTTGCCACCTTCCCGTCCTGTTTATGTTTTCTATGGTGAGTATTGCTCACCGTGGAAAACATTTATAAGCCACTTCATTTTAAAAAAGCAACTGGTCTTTGCTGGGACCAGAGTGAGAGTCCCTCCAGGTGCGTGAAGGCGGCCACCCTAGTTCTAGGTCCAGGAGTGCCCAGCTGAAGTCTGCGGGGATGTCTGTGGGGCACACGATGTCACTGCCATGTCTTGCCTTGGGGACCTTGCAGTCTAAGGAGAAACCAGCCAGACGTGCCCGTGCAGCTTGGGTGGCACAGCGGCTCTGAGGCCCTGGGGTGGGCGATTCAGGCTCGAGGGGCCTCAGAGACGGAAGAAAGAGGCTGCAGCCATTACAGTCTTCCTGAAGGAGGCTCACTGTAGCCTCTGCAGAGGAGAAGACTTTGGTTTGGGGGAACGAGAAGGAAGTGGGGTGCATGGTGTGGGAGGGGCTGCCTGAGTAGAAAGGCCGGGCTGGGACTGATCTCGCAGGGAGGGAGGCACAAGAGCAGGGCTGGAGGTATCTGGGTCGGGAACCCTTTGACGTCTTTCCTTTTATACGTGTGATACATCTACAATCTCGGGCAGGCTCGCCATGGTGCAGGCAGACTGCTGGACACTCTACTCAATGACTGCATTTCATACTCAGGATAAACCTATTTAGGCAGTTTGTACATTCTCATTTGCCAGACAAAGAAACTGAGGCTGGCCCAGGAGGTAAAGTGACTCGCCCAAGGCCTCCCAGCTTCTCAGTGGAACAGCTGGGTTTCAACCTCAGCACTGCCCATCCCACAGCCCCTGTGCTACACGCCCCCCCCCCCCCCCCCGCCAGCCGAGTCCTCACCTCCCACTGAACGTGGTCTGGAAGGCCCAGACATCTGTGTGGGGTGCTGAGCAGGTGGGAACAGGGCCGCCTGAGCTGTGTCTGTATCCACGTGTGCCTGTGTGTGCACACGCGTGTATCTGTATGTGCTGTGTACGTGTGTGTGTGTGTGAGTGTGTGTCTGCATGGAGGGTCTGCGTGGCTCAGTGCTGAGGGTGAGAAGTAGGAGAGCAGGACCAGGCCCTCTCCCTATGGGTGGGGACATGTCATTCTGGCACTGATGACAACAGCCTGAGGAAGGAGTTTTCTGATGGGAACTTGTGGGCCTGGCCCTGTAGGAGATCATTTCTCCCAGGGAAGAAGGCCCTGGGGCCAGTGGTCATAAGGCGGGGCACAGAAGTTACAGGATGTTGGGAGGGAATTCCAAGGCTTGGGAAGGTGGCCGGGATCTTTACTTCCCACTGGAGTCCCCGGGGCGTTCTGACACAGTGCCCCTGGGAAGGGCTGGGGAGGCTCAGGGTCTGGCCTCAGCTGCAGTAAGACAAGGTAGGCTTCCCCTAAGGGCTCTGCCGACTGTGGAGGACCTTCTCGCCAACCACAGATGATACCCCTGAGTTCGAGCACAGGTTGGTGCACCTAGGGACCAGCATGGTGGGTCCCTTCGGTTGAGTGAAGGAGGGAACAGCTAAACCTGTGCCTGAGACCCTGGGACCCTTGGGATGCGGTAGGACTGGACCTCTTCCCACGCACTGCCTGGAGCAAAGCGAGTTTGCACACAGGCGAGGCTCAGGTTGGGCCTGCCCTTATGTCTGCACCCCAGGAGCTGGATCAGCCCCCCAGTGACCCAGGGATGAGACAAAGGTACAGGTCACCTGTAATGGATGTGTGGGCTGGGCTCAGGGACTCTGTGTCTGGACAGAAGGACAGAGTCAGCAGGGCAGAGATACGTTCAGCCAGAGAGCATTTCTTGGGAGCCCCACCCTGGCCCTCCTTTGCACTGTCCTTCCCTCAGGGCACACTGCTTCCAAGCGCTGCCTCTGGCCTTGCTGGTCAGGTTTAAGCACCATCTGCTCCCACCCAGATGGAGGCCGTGGGGAAGGCCGACTCTCTTTTCCCATAGCTGCTGGCTGCCTGCCCCCCCTCCACCCCAACTCCCTCTCTTTGTCTCTGTCTCTGCGTCCCACCCCCCCACCAGGGCTCTGCCCTTTTCTGTCTTCTAGGGCAGCTGGGTGCTCCGGGCTACCTTCTGGGGAGCCCAGAAACCCCAACCCCCTCTTCTTCCGGTCTCCCGGGGGAATCTGTGGGCAGAATGTGAGAAAATGCCACAGATGGCCCAGCCGTGCGTCCAGGAAAGCAGTGAGGTCTCTAGGGGACACAGTCTCACTTAGTGTCCCACTCAATTAGGCTGCCCACAACCACACGTGTGCAGAACACTTCCTCCCCCAGATCTTTCCCACCCTCCTCCACACCCAGGCCAGAACCCCTCGGAAAGACCCCCGTCTTCACACACATTGGCAGAGAGAGGCACGAGTGCCCACCCAGGGAGCCAGACCCATCTTTTCTGCTGTTTCTGACGTGCACTCGGTAGAAACTCTAGTCATAGATATACACACGATCTGTCACCTAAGAACTGGCCCACCAAGCCTGTCACAGCCCACACAGACCTGCATACGCTCAGCACGTATGAGCACATACATGCTCACGTGGCCTTGCCTGTGGCTCACCGGCTGGAACCGCAGTGTGCTCAGAGGAAGGTGGTGTGCATGCTTGTGTGTACACACGCACGTGTGCACACACACATGCGCACAGTGTTCTCACAGCAGCTGCAGTGGGGGCTGCAGATGATTCTGGAGCTCTGTTGAGACCCAGAGCTTTAGGAGGGGGCCCGGGGTCCTTCTCTCATGCGATAGCCCTGGTCTGAAGAAAGGGCAGGGCCCACCTGGAGAGCAAATGCCGTGCATGCGAGGGAGTTCGCAGCCTTGCTGGTGCGGTGAGAGCGTCCTACCTGCACCTTCCCTTCTCCTTCCAGAACCGGGGCAGAACACAGAGCTCTCCTACACCTGACTTGCTTATACGAACCACACGACACCAGTACACACACAGGCACACACGAAACTCAGAAGACACAGCCTAAATGCAAAATGTGAGGGGCCGACAGGTAACCACTCACACAGTGTGCCTCTAATGGACTTAGCATGTGCCAGGAGCGTAATCCACACCACGGTCACTCACAGCCCTCTCTCTGCCACAGTCCTCAGAGGGGCCCACAAAGCTTCACCCCTCACAGCCTGTCCATACGGCACGTACACGGGGTGGGAGAGGGCAGAACCCACGCGCCACCTCCAACGGCAACCCAGAGCCAACCCAGCACGCGCAGCTCAAGTCTGTGCATGGCAAAGCGGCCCTGCCCCTCGTTCTGGGAAGGCCTCCCCTTCCTAATGGTCCGCTCATCCTTCCAGTGGTGCAAGTTTAGTGAACCCATTCCCAGAACCTCCGGATTTTATTCTAAAGGAAAGAAAATCATAGGTTTCGCATTCTCCGACGAGCTCCCTGCCACTGCTAACCCTTTCCTGTGTGCCCGCATGTGCGTGCGTACGTGAGTTCTCCTGGAACAACTGCACAGGGCCACCTTCTCCGCTAAGCCTGAGCCAGGTGTAGTCCCAGAGATGACAGGAGCCCCGCAGGCTGGGAGCAGGCTTGGGCGGACACCAGAGGACTTGGTGAACAGACATCAGCCCTTGTTCCCAGCCTTGAAGGTGAGGCAGCTTGCACGCTCCAGGCCAGACCAGCTATGAACCTGCGACCCTCCTCCTGGTTCCCCTTCCCTTTCCCTGAGGCCCCTCTTCTGCTCATGGGCTTGGCTTTGCTGAGGTGGCACCTGGCCGTGACCGACGTGCGGGACTGGGTGGCCCTGGCAAGAACTGCCCCAAATTTCTCCAGAACCTGCCTTTGGTCTTGGTCAGATGAGCAGGAATTTGGCTGGGATCGTGTGGGCTGACGCAGAAGGAAGATTGCAGGCTGAGCGTTCTCAGCAAACGCCTTCTGTTTATTTGTTGATGTCTAGTGAGAATTTGGCCTTGGGCTTTATGGGGTTCCTAGGCCACACAGGTGTGAGTGAGAGGACTTTTTGGCCTCTGGCTTAGGACCCTATCCCTCCTTCCTCTAAACCAGCTGGTTTTCCTTCTCCTGCGAGGGTTTTGGGGCTAAATTGTGTCTTTGGTTAGCAAAGCCTCATTACGGAGTGGTGTGTGAGCATGCAGGTCTGTGAGACGTGTGTATGTCCACGCCTGTATCTCTGTGTGCATGTGTGTGTGTCAGTGTGTTTCTATGAGATGTGTCTGTGACAGCATGTATTGGCATTAGCTGTATTTTTGAGAGGGTGTGTACTTACGCATGCATTGCTCTGAATGTTCATATTTGGGTGTGTTCCTGTGTATTTAGTTGTGTGTCTTTCTGTATGTGTAGACGTGTATCTGTATGAAGGTGTGTCAGTTATCTCTGATGTCTACGTGTGTGCATGAGTGTGTGTGTGTGTGTGTGTGTGTTCGGAGCCACAGAAGACAGTGAGGAAATTCTAAGAAAACATTAGCCTATAATGTCACACGGCTTCACTCTCCCCATCTGTAAAAGGAAGGAGACGCACGAGATGATCTTTATTTACATCTGTAAAGGGAGCTGCAATCAGGGAAATGTGGTGGGCTTGAAAGCACAACGAATTTGGGAGCGA
The DNA here is from genome assembly GCF_922984935.1 of Meles meles. NCBI lineage: Eukaryota > Metazoa > Chordata > Mammalia > Carnivora > Mustelidae > Meles > Meles meles. Next base: position 60,667,477 of record NC_060077.1, read on the forward strand.
GTTCTGTCTTGGCGGTTCCCTGGTGTGGAACCAGGGTCGAGTTACGGCCCCTGGAGCTGCCGTTCCCTCAGCATTCAGAGGGGCACACTGACATCTCTGTCGCGGTTTTGTCACAGGGCTTTGGCGAGATAAAATAAGCGAGAGCCCTGTGTGTGTCATGTAGTAGGCGCGTGGTCCGTTCCCCCTCCCGTCCATCCTGGAGCCCTGATGTCATCCTGCCGTCCTATTTCCAAGACAGCAGGACTGTGGAGCTCCCTGCGGTCTAATAGGGGCGCTGGCACTTAACGCATGGCCATGACCCTCGAGATTTTAACTTCTTCACCACATTTTCCCTCATCTCAGCTCATTCCCTCCACATGACCCTAAGAGGTGGGAGGAACAGGTGCCCTTGCAGTGATTTAAGAGAGGAGGAAGCAGAGACTTGGAGGGAGGTGGCAGAGCGGGGCAGAGACGCAGGGGTCCGGCTCCTGGACGTGGTGCCACCTCTAGCCGGCAGCGTCCAGAGCACTAAATGCTGCTGCTTCCTGGGGCCTGAGCAAGGCACGAAGCCTCTCTTGAGCTATCAGGCCCGAATCGAAGGAGCCTGCCCACGACCCCCAGACGCACACAGGCCACCCTCTGAGTTGATACGTCGAATCAGCCCTTCGCACGGAAATTGCAGGTCTGACTCCGTGAAGAGTGGCTCGTCGTTCCTAGAGCCGGCTCTGAGCTGCCTGCAGGAAGCAGATTTCTCTCCCCACCACCCAAAATCGATGGAGTGGACACCCAAAGCCAGATTCCTCAGCCTTGTCTCCCAACAGACTTACGAGATTCGACTCTAAGGGATGTTTGCTGGTTTCTGAAATCAAGACCACCGTAGGCCGGTGTGGTCTGGGTCCCAGGAGAGTAGGGGAGAAGATTGTCTTGTGTTACCGAATGGGCCCAGCCTTTCAAGGTGATGTCTCAGAAGGGGGAACACTCCGTTTTCACATTTCACTTTAGAGAGGGGTGTGGGGGAAGGGTTCCAAACTAATCATTTCTTTTGGCCAGGGACTGCCCAGCAGGCCAGGCCTCGGGAACCTGTCTTGCTGGTCTGCAGCCAGGCCTCTGCCCCTCTGGTTTACCTCTGCTCCCTTCCCTGGCTGGCCAGCACTGAGTCTGAGCCTAAGCTGCTCTGCTGTATCCTGGCAGGATATGACCAGATTGTAATTTTCCCTCATGATCCCTTTTCCATTTTTCTTTATAAAAAAGGCATCAACTCTACCTGGTGGCAATAGGGATAAAAAGTGGTAATATAAAAGAAAGCACTTTACAGATTAAAATACTATATAAATGGAAGGCATACTCTAATAGAACTGAAAGATAAAATTTAGCATCTATGATACAGTATGTAATATGCATGGTTTGACTTAAATGCCCCAAACACCTTAGTGCCTAGGTTACTGAGGTACAGCGTAACCTACAACTTAATTTGGTCTTTGATGTGTTTTATAGTATGCACTGTGATCCATAAGATTACATAATATCTTACAACACATCATGTTCCTAGCACAGAGGAAAGTAGCATCAGAATCAGTTGACATTAGGCTATTTTGGCATTTGAAACACCAGCCCTAGATTTGTGATTTAAACCGCTGGAGCTGGGAGGGAGAAAATGAAACATAGGAAGGGGGAATAGGAATCTCCATGGGCCAGCAGTGGGGCCCACTGGATAGGAGGTTGGACCCTGAGAAGGCAGAAGCTCCAGGAACAGGTCCAGGGAAAGGGAGTAGCAGGGAGAGGGCCTTCTCAGGGGAAGGTGGGAGAGTCTGGCTTGGCGGTGACTGCTCCCACTATTTATGAAGCCAGATGAGGAGCTATAGAGCTTGTGGTGGCCCCCGTGTCTGCTGATTAACTAGAGATTATATTGATGATGTAATAAAAATTCACTTTGTCTATTAAGTTTCACCAGAACAATCAGGAGAGATTAGATAAAAATCAGAGGAAATGAATAACAGAAGGAGGACGAAAGCCAAGAGCCTCACTCCCTGCCATGGTCCCCGTCTGTCTCCCTTTCTCCTGCCTTCCGTGGGGCAGGAATGACGATATCTCCACGCCGGCACCCAGGCCAAGCTAGCTAGAAACGTCCCAGAACTGAGCTGCTCTCGGGGAGAACCTCACACTCAGACACGACACTGGTTTAAGTTTACGGACCATGTTTAATATTTGATTAGACCTTTGGCAAGGCAGCCTCCTGCTGGGGGATGAGCTGGGTACTGAGCCTTTCAGCCGTCTGGGTCCCCCTGGACCCGCAGCGCGGGAGGAAGAATCCTGCGTTCCGGGTGATGTAGCTTTAGGCCAGGCAGACCGGTGCCCTTATGAGTAGCCAGGGGCCGCCCAGCCTCACAGTGGCTGCCTCTAGCCTGGCCTGTGCCCAGATTCCCCCATTAGAGAGGTTTCTTACGGTTACAGCCCGGGCTCTAAAATGTCCCTGTATGAGGCACATGTCACCAGCGATGGTAACACATTAATGTCCATTAGCCGCCAGGGACATATCTGCCCAGTTTGATTTGTCAGATCAGCAGGGGGCAGGACTTTGAAAGGATAGGAAAAGGAGGTCACGCTGGGTTGGGGGCCATTGTCTCAGGAAGGCAGGGAGGCTTGGGAGCACTGGGGCTTGGGGTATGTGGCCTGGGAGAGTGGGGGAGGATCCCTTCCCCTGCCAGGAACGGGTCGTGCAGTTACTCCGGCTCCGGCTCTGTGACCGAGTCTGGTTCTGCTCACCCTCTGAGACCCCCCTGGGTCAGGGAGGTGCCAGTACTCAACGTCTGTGGAAGGCAGAAAGAGGAGAGTTTGCCTCTCCTAAAAAGACGGCTACAACACTCCTGTTCAGGGGCCCCAAAGGTCACCTCTTCATTCCTGCTCCTTTGGGCCGGCTTTCTCTCCTGGTGACGGCGAGGCCCCCTAATTGTCACCCTGCAGTAAATGGGCTGTCCGGGAGCCCTGGCACCCTTGCCCACACCGGGAGCAGTTCTTCCTGGAATTTAACAAGATGCCTGCAACTGCGAGGCCATTGTCACCCCGGGAAAGCACTGTTTCCTAGCTTCACCCCACAGCCTGTTTGCCCCCAGCCGTCCCTGAGCTGCGAGTGGGCACAGAGAAAGGGTGGAGGGCATGAGAGGATTTTAACCTCCAGAACCTCATAGTTTATCTCCGGGACATTCAGCTGAGTGAGGCTGTGGGGACAATCTGGATGCCTGCCTTGGTGACAGGGAACCTGGCCACAGGTTTAAAAATTCCATGAGTAATTTCTCAGCCCAAGTGGGCTGCAGTTGGGACAGCTGAAGGACACCGCAGCCCCGAGGCAGGGGAGGCTGGTCCTCGCCGGTCCTGTATGTGTCACTCACTTCCTGGGACAGAACTGGAGCCTCGTCATCTAGTTCCGATCCCCACAGCTTCTCCCTCAGCCAGACAGGTGGTGGTTCCCAATTTTATTCAAAGTGAGAAAGTCTTTTGTCCGCTAGCCTGAGAAGGAGACGTCACTGTGGCGGGACAGAACCAAAATGTAATGACGAGATGAAACAAGGCGGTGGGGCCCGTCAGCCCTCCAGCCTCCCTGCTCTGTCTCGTGCCCGTGTGCCAGCCTTGGCTTCCGCCACCTCTCCCTACTCGGGCGCCCAGGACCAAGCTCCCCTGGGCAGGAAGCCTGTACTCCTATCTGATTACTGCTTTTTGGGGGTTTCCTTCCTTTGTCATACAGGGCCTATGCACTTGGTACCTCTGTATTTGTGCGTTTGCTGCCCTCTGTCCTATCCAGTTATTTGGTGGTGGGGAGAATGGGTCCCCACGCTCCAAGGAGAGACTTCCAGAGCCTCTGTGTTGTGCAGGAATCTATGCCTCCTTGAAGGAGGCCTGTGTCTGCCTCATGGGACCCAGGGCTTCCCAGTGGGGGTTATGGCCTGTCTCCCCCTCCAGACTGAAATGCCTTATACGCTCTCCACTTTGCAGAAGCCTGCCTCTGCTCCATGGGGGGATGCCTGGGGGTGTCGCAGAGGTCAACTGCAGTTGGGGTAATGGTGCCCCTGCTCTTGCTCCACCTGGCTTCTCTTGCCTCCACTGGCCTCGGGGACCCTGCTCTCCCTGCTATGTGGCTGCTGCTGTGGGCCAGACTCTTAAGCATCGGCTGAACTGAGACAGTTCGGAACATTCAGAGTTAATGAATGTTTTGCAAAGAAACTTGAGAAACTAGAGAGGAACAAACTAGGGCCTTAGGGACAGTGTGAGGGGCAGATAGGGGTTTCACACCACAGGGACAGGAGTCTAGTTGCCCTCTGGCTCCAGCTCCTTGGGTGTGACCTGGGCCCTGCTCCTGCCTGCTCCCGTCCCCTCTCTGGTGTCTGTCATTGCAACCACATCTGCCAAGTGGCCATTTATTGAAGTCTAAGGGTGTGCTCTCCCCACACTGAGACACTGCCCTGTAATTCGTGCTCCCCTCCTCTCTCTAGGGACACACTCAGTTGCCCTGTCCCGGACCTCACCCTTTTCTCCTTAGTCCAGTGGATTTTCAAACTTGTTCAACACAATGGCAACAGAATTGACTCTGAAATAAACAGTTTAGGGGCACCTGGGTGGCTCGGTCAGTTAAGCATCAAACTCATGACTTCGGCTCGCGTCATGACCTCATGGGTCCTGAGATCGAGACCCACTTTGGGCGCTGTGCTTGGCGGGGAGTCTGGTTGGAGTTTCTCTCCCTCTGCCCCTCCCACCACTCTCTCTCTAACATAAATAAATCTTTAAAATATATCTAACAGTTTACTTATTGAAATAATTAAGATGACCATAGAGACAGCCTGTGTGCCATTGACCCCTAGGGGATCAGTCGTGCACCCAGATCTGTTTCATCAGGCACGGTGTTGAGTGTGTATGCCTGTGTGCCTATGTGTGTGTGTCCTGTGGGGGGCATTTGCAAACGTTGAGGGATACAGCAGTTTGGATTCAGACTCGTTACAGGTCCTAAGGGTGGAAAAGATTCTGGTGCCCAACATACAGAACTAAGAGGAAAATGCATGTTAAACTGTAAACTAATTATTCATTTTGGAATGGAACAAAACACACATTCCCATTGAAACGACAACACTTGCTGGATTTTCTGATTCTCCTTTCTTGTTTTATGTGGCTCTATTTTGCTGCTGCCCCAGCTGCTGCCCCAGCTCCGGCCCGGTGAAGGGTCTGGCCCAGGGTCCCGTGCCTCCCCCTGGAGCAGAGGGCTCCCCTGCACAAGAGGAGTGGCTCACCGTCACCCTGTGAGCTGTAAAGAGAGGGGCTAGAGAGAGCGGTCTGCTCTGCAGCTCCTCCAAGGCGAGCCTGACAGTGACAGGAGCGCCTTCCTTGTCAGGGGCCCCGCGCTTGAGAGCAGGAAGTTCTTCCTCTCACCGTCAGATGGCAGGCGACCGCTGGTGGAGAGGGGAGCATTTCTGCACACAGGCATAGTAGGTAGGGGAAGGGTCTAGAGGAGGGGCCTGGCTTCTGGGATCTTTGCTGTTCTCCAAGAGTTCCTTAGATCCGGGTCTTGGGTCCAGGAGGGGGATGGGGCACTGGGGATGGAGGACGACCTTGGCGCCCAGACCCATCCATGCTCCCCGCGGGGCCCTCTGTGGCTATACCTAGTCTGGGCTGGTTTGGGAGCAAGTCCGGACATCCTGGAGCTGTTCCAAGTGATCTGGGGTCTGCGCATCTGCTAGGAGGGCTGGGCCACTAGCACTAGGGAGGGAGCGCAGAGTCTGGACAAGGTGCTTTGTCAGAGGGCTGGGTATAAGCTCACGGGCAGAACTCTGAGTGTGTGTGCAGCTGGGGGAGGGGAGGCAGGTCAGAGGAGGATAGATGTGGCCTGTTGACTGAAGCCCAAATGTTCCCTATGGGAAGCGGTGCATCCAGCCCTCAGAACCTCCATTTCCCATTCCAGCCATGGGCATCACTCCTCACCCTCTACAATCGCAGCTCTCTCCCTTGCACATTCAAGGTCCATCTCCTATCATCAGTCACCAACCATGGGACCTGGCCTCTATGGCTGGCTCCCTTTCAGCTGCCTCCACAGGCTCTGGGAACAGACATGAGGAACGATCCAAAGGCTTAGTGGGTTTTCTCACCAGCCTATTCCCTTTCTTCCTCTCTGACGAGCCCCCAGCCACCGGGAGTCTCTCCTTCCCTCTTTCTCTTCCCTTCCAGATACTCAGGGCTGCCAAGGATGGTCAGGAACATCGTGAACTGGGACTCTGGCAGACAAGGGAAGAAGGGGTCAGGGGCAGGCCTGAAGGGAATTCCAAGGCCAAGGACACAGCGGCCTTCCCTTTCCTTCCTACTCACTGTGACAGGAGGTGAGCCTCCACGAGCAATGGCTTTCCAAAGTCCAGAATATTCCTGACCCTGCCAGACTCTGAGCCCCTATCTCTGCTGGTCCCAAGAACTCAATCATGGTGACTGATTTGATCAGGTGCCTTTCTTCCTGGGACCTCTAAGTAGAGGAGTACACACAGGCCTCTCCCAGGACCAGTATCCCACCCATAACTCGGGATGTTACTTCAGGCTCATGACAACCCTTGGAGATGGTACTCTTCACACAGCAGGTGCAAGGATGCTCTCTGCGCCTCATCTGGTGCGACAAAGCCAAGTATTGATTTGACAGAAAGATATGGATATGTTGGGAGGATAATGGTTAGGGGATCCTATTTCTTTCTTTTCCTGTTCAGAGAACACCTCTCCTCTGCCTCACCCCGCTGGAAAGCAGAGGCCGGATGAGGGAGAGTGTTCTCTCATCGGTCACCCGGGGACGCCTCCATTCCCCCGGGCTCCTTCCAGGAGTTTAAGACCACGAAGCCTCTGGAAATAAGGTCCCCTTCTCCCACCATGGCAAGGACTACCAACATCCTCGCCTCTCCGTATATTCTTAGAACCAGTCAATATGATTAATTTTACATGGGTATAATTTCCTGCTGCTGCCATGGAGCCCTCCCAGCCTCACCCATCAGCAGCGACATGATACAGTTTCTGGTTATCTTGGTCAACCAAGATATTGATATTATTAATAATGGATATCTATATGCTGACCTTTGTCCACACAACTGAATCACTCTGGGCTGGCTGTCACATTTCTTTAAGAGCTATTGATAAGCCCATTACTGGAAGGGCATGGACAATCTTAGGTATGTGCTTCTCACTCACCTTCAAGCATCTCCTGTGAGAATCTCCCCTTGTAGGTGAGCTGCTGTGCGTACGGCAGTGTGTGCAAGAAAAGTCTGCAAGCAGGTGCCCGTGTGGGGAGCGTACGTATGTGTGTGAGCACACATGTACGTGAGCATGCTCGCAAGTGCACATATGAATGTGTGTGTGTGTGTGTGTGAGTCTGTCTTGAGCACTGGCCCTTTTAGAGCTGATCAAATAGTCAATTAGAGCATTATAGGGAGGTAGCAGAATCAGAGAGTTCCTACAAATACACTGTGATTGTAGTGTTTGATCTTTGGATGCCTCTTGTCTCCTAGGACTTGCGCAGGAGGTTTGGCTTTATAAGGATATTATTAGGTTGATGCCTCGTTCTCTCCATGTACCTTTCAGGCAAGAGGCCCCACTCGCTGGCAGCAGGCTGGCCAGAACCTGCCACAGGGATGTGTGCTTCAGGCCGCGCTACAGGCTTGACTCTGGGCTCAAGCATCCTCCAGCCTCAGTCTCTCTCTCTGGCCAGTGGCAGCAACTGGCTCGGGCTCCACTTTCATAAGGGCGGAGAGAGGAGCTTGACTCGGCTTCTCCACCCTCTACATCCGAAACTCCTGATCAGAGGACTGCCTGGCATACTGGATTATTTATCGTGTGCCACGGGGGTGGGGGACAGTACTTCTGAGAAGGGATCCATGGTAGAATGCACACTTTGCATGCCCATGTGTGTCAGGATGGGCACCTGATCTCATCACCAATGAGATGTGGCGTCCAATCTCATCGCGGTGTCTCTGTGCGGCTGCTGTTCCTGCCACCTGCGTGGACAGGGGTGTCAGGGACAAGCGCCTCTATCAAGTCAGGCGACAGGGATCCGCTCCTGTTTGGTCCCAGACACGCTCACTTGTCAGGGGAGGCCCTCACTTGTCCCTGTAAAGGGAAGCCGGCTAGCTAGAGAAATCTTTTGGATCCTCAGACATAGTGTATGAATAAACCAGACATGGATTAATTAGGTGTGACTGCATCATTAAATTAGAATAATGAACAAACAGCCACGTATGGCATTCAAATTTGCCTAGAACGACTCTAAGGGTTGCTTTCAAGTAAGTCACCTGTCAGTTTGTGGGTTTTGGGGACTCTGGAGAGTGAGGTTCCTGTCCTATCTTGAGAAGTGAATTCTTTAGGCACCACCTACCCCAGGCAAGGATAATCCTTCAACAGGCGCCCGGACTCCACAACCGAATCCAAACAATGGCTTTGGTTCGATACAGCATCATCTATGCACGCTTCAGCTGCGAGCATTTCTCAGAGTGAAATATGACAGCAGCACAGGTGCTCAGGAGACAGGAGGGAGAAGTCAAGAGGTGTGAGCAGCGGATGTGAAACGCATCGATCCCATAATATTTATGTGGATGCGCACGCCGTCACTTGTGCACGTGCACACGCGTGCACGCACACACACCTTCTGCATTTCTGTGAATTCTCTTTTCCTCTGTTGACACTCCCTATTTCAGCCACAGAGACTTGAAGATGTACCTAGTCCTGGTTGTTTAATTTTAGAAATAACAGCCCCTCGCTTCTGCAGACAACACCCCTCAAAATTCCTGTCCTAGGACAGGGAGGCTGTGCAGCTGGAACCATTTATCTTTAACAAAGAGGAAGAAGCCAACAGCTAAGAGGGAAGAAAATGGGAAAAGAAACTCACTTGCCTCACTGGAGAGCCGGGGGATAGCCTAATGCACGGGGGGCTTTGTTAGTAAGATCTGTTAAGTATCTAGAAACCTTTGATCTGGAGCCGCTTTTAACAAAGGTGATAATTAATTAAAGCAGAGTGTATTGCAATAAAGTAACATTGCGGTCAGTTTATGCGCTGTCCAGAGCCGGCCTTCGGAAGTCTCTGTCAATTAAACTCTTGTTGGCGGCCAGCTCATTATCAATTTTTTTTCCTGAGCTTTGATCAATATTTTTGGCTGTTCTGTCCCCACAGAACCAGAACTACGTCTGTCTCCATGAGGGCACCCATTTATTTACATCTCGCAGATGGCCACGTAGGATTTGTTCCTGAGCTCAGCTGCTGGGAATCGCTCTGTTTCGGAGCATTGGTCAGCTCGTGCTGAAGAGGAGATGCAAGGGAGGATAAGAGAAACCAAATACGGAGCAAGTTGAAGGGGAGAAGGCCTGTGAGCATATGGTCCCCAAAACATCCCCTTCTATTTCCAAAGGGACTTGGAAAGGAGGACCATGACCCTGGGGCTGCCCACCTGGCTTCCTAGTTGGTTCCTGAGGGCAAGGCTGAGGTTGAGGCTTTACACCCATCCAGGGGCCACTGGGACCAGGATGTGTGGAGACAAGGAGCCCTCAGGACAAACACAACAATTCCTCTGTCATCATTTCTACCCTTATCATTATCTTTTTGTCCTGGCATTTCTAACCGCACCCTACGTTGCCAAGTGGAACGTGGATCTTTCTCTGTAGGCCCCACCTTGCGATTTTTGAGGGTGTCTTAAGGGCAAATAGGAGAAGGAAAAGGGGGAGATGAAGGCTGATGATAAAAGGGTTACAACTAATTTGGGGGCTCTGTTCCCTTGCCTTAAGCTGTTTGGCTAAGATTAGTGGCTTTTTGTGATTCTTGTGAATTTAAAAAGGCAAAGGTAGAGGGGATGAATGTGCTTCTCTTGTGGAAAGACCAAAAGGGGGGCATCCTGGTCCTGTAAAATGCAGCAATCTGCTTGGAGGGGCTAGCTTGAGTGACTTGGTCAAGTCCTGTGTGTGTGTGTGTGTGTGTGTGTGTGTGTGTGTGTGTGTGTGTAAACATCACAAGAGAAAAGTCAGGCTGGGATGCCAAGGGGCAATGGGTGGGTTAGGAAATGCAGTGGGTGGAGGGAATGATCTCTGCAGAGAGCCTGGTTCTGTGGCCGGCCACTCAGCTCCCAGATGGAAGGTCATTTCTAAAATGAGTCCATAGGTGAGCCGAAGCAGGCAAATATCTGAAGGGTGATGAGTGGGGGGAGATGAAACCTTTTTAAAACCTGGACCTTTGGGTGGAGATATCAGGCAGATACGCAAGAGAATACCTTCACACTGGAACTTAGATCATTGATAAAATCCAAGCTCTGAGTTCTAAGGTGGAACACGGACGTAATCACAAGGACAGCGTCATCCTTCCTACATTCTTTCCTTTTCTCCACCAACCATCTCCCTGGTTGTGCATACCGCCTCACAAGATGAAAACTACCCCTAACATCGTTTCTGTGCCATTTGCATTTATCGTCTCTTCCCTGGACACATGACCTCACATACAAACAGAAGTTCACACACACAGGCTCACACCAACACCCACACAGGCTACAGCATCTTCCCTCCCCCCATCCTCAAGGACCCGCAGACACACACAGATTTTCACACTCTCTAGCGCTTCTCTCTGCATGTCACATGGGATTTCCCTTCCAAGTTCAGAAACGCTGTGTTTCGGCTGCTGTCAACCAGCACTCCCAGCTTCCGGCTGGCATGTGGGCCCTACAACTTTCAGTTTTCCTTTTGTTCTGCCTATGATTCGGTGCCTCACTTTCTGTTCCATATCCTCTTCTATGGCCTGCCCACTCCAGGTCCCCTTCGAGGAGATCTTTCCTGGGTCAGTTCGGAAACAGGCCACCTTCAGACGACATGTGAGCTGTGTAGTGTTTCCCCCAAAACCATCTGAGGTGAGTGAGACCAGCTCTTTTCTCTGTGAAGGATGTGGCGTCTTGGGTATTTTCTCAGGAATCACTTAGAAGCCCCTCTCCCATCCTGGTCTCTGAATTATAACAATGAGGGTGACCATGTCAATAACAGCGAGAGTGATGGCTGTGCTCTGGTTCCTGGAGTGTGACATGGTCACTGGGTGTCAAAAGTGCCCCCTGGAAACCAGCTCTTTGAAAGTACTCTGACAACTTTACAATCTGCCTGCATTATGGGGCACATATCTATGACATACGTTTTTTTGTAACTGTTCCTTTGTTGTTGTTGTTTTTTTTTTCCCAAGCTGCGACTTTACTTAAGAAAAGCCTTTCTTTTTGTTTTATTTTGTTTGCGTTTGAGAAGCCACAAACATCCAGCCAACTGGAGCAGGTGGAGAGAATGAAAGTATGCCAAGGGGGTTCTTTCAACCCAATCTAGAATTCCCATTAAAGCTGAAGGGGAAAGGAGTGTTAACATCTCCCTATTGAATTGCAGTGAAATCTAGGCCAGCCCTGGTTTCCATATGTGTGGGATGCGCTCAGTCATGCTTGCACATGGATGCGTTGACGGCACATGTGCAGATTAATTTATCTGTGTGTTGATTCTGAGGGAGTCTTTTTAAAAGATAAACGAAATTACGTACAAGCAGCAAATAACCACCAGTCTCTTCAATAAATCAATTATTCCCAATATTGTTCTTTCTTTGCTCCTAATAGAATACTTACAAACATCTGGGGTTTGAAAGTCTTCTATGGGAGCTGTGGCTTTGCTTTACATTAGTTTTCTAATGATCATTAGTGCTTTTTTTTTTCCACTGAAATTTGTATTGTTTTTAATGTTATTTTCCCCACATTTTTCGTATTTTTTTTTCTCACACGGCAAATCTTTCTTTTTAAAAACTGCAGGTGTTCTGCCCAACCATTCTACCAGTGTCTTTCCCTGGAAAGCCTGAAATTTTATTTTTCAAAGTAAATTTTTTTTTAAAGTTCACCTTAATTGAGCTGATGCCCATGTTGACCCTTCCAGATTCACCGTCTCTTAGACTCATTTGAAAACAGAAATCAGATAGAGCCTCACTGGCTTTAATTCACCTATCTAAGGAAAAAAAAACCAAGGAGCCCTCTCGGCTAGAGTCAAGCGATAGAAACTCGATGGTCTGAGAATTGCTCTACCTTAAATGAAAATACAAGGCACAATTTTATGATACTGGTCAAGAATCAACAAAACAATCATAACACTTGCCATTTCTCTTTCTCCCAACTACACACCAAATCCAGGGGCTTCATGCATATTTTACTCAGCTACCATTGAAATGAGAGGTTGTGTATCTGGTGATGAGTCTATTTTCAAATGATATACTCTCCAGAGTTCAACCCACAGAAGGTTCCATTACTCTGTCTGCACCCTCCCTCTGGTTGTAGTGTGGAAGTATAAGGGGCTGAAGTCCCTGCAGCTGTGGCTCCTGAGTTGGGAGCACTCGATTTTCCTCTATGCAGTGGGGGAAGATATCAATGCAGAGTGGTTACCCAGGCACAGATCTGTTCTGACTGGTTAAGAAGAGGGACTGTGATACGGGCTTGGCTATTTAGATTAAAATGCATCGCAGGCTCCCGGAACAAGCACACATCAGTAGTAAAGGCTGTTTAAACCTTTGGGGACAGCCCTATGTTTAGATTACATTAATTCATAAATATTATACTAAATACCACTTAAATTGGACTTAAATGACTTCAAAGATAATGCATTATAATATGGCTATCCAGAGAGCACTAGTCTTTATGTCTCCCAGTAACTCAGTCTTTGCTGCCTCCTATCCTGCTAGACAAGACCAAAGTTATGAATGGATTGCTGGTTTGCTCATGTGTGATCCACCGACTGGGGGTGTGTGTGTGTGTGTGTGTGTGTGTGTGTGTGTGTGTGTGTGTGTGTTAGCAAGCATGGGTATGCATATGTATGCATTTTCAGACACTGCTTCTGTTTGTTCTCCAGGATATAAAAAGAAGAAAAGAGAAATAAATGTAAAGGGAGAGAGGAAAGAATTCGACTAGTGGGTGACCTCTTCCTTTCCCCAAGGGAGAAAAATTCTATAGGAAGGGGCAAAACTGGTCCTCAGCTCACTTCTGCTGCTACCCAGGGAGTTTGCCTCTCTCCTCTTTAATCAATAGTACAATGTCTTTCTCTTTGGAGCCTGGAAAAAAACAATCTTTCTCAAAGTGCTTCTAATGGGGGGAGAAAAGAAGACTCCAGAGTTAGCCGGGAGAGTCTGCATTAAACTGGGTTTTCTTCGTTGGGCGTTATTTCTTTGAATTGTAATTCTGGGCTTTTTTTCTTCCTTTCTCTCTCTGCCTAACACCCAGATCTCCCCCACCCCCGCCAAGTGCTTTCTGGTCTCCAGGGGGTGAATTTACCTTTACAGTAATTACCCCAGTCCACAACTGCTATTTGCTGCCTCTCCAACCCAACAGCCTTTCTCTGCTACGGCTGGGTTTGCTCCACAACACCCACCCACTCCCTCCTCCACAGACTCCCAATTTGACTGGAGTAATTGCCTTTTAAGGTTCACTCTACGCATGGCAGGTATTCCATTAACCCTTAGAACTCCTTCCTCCTTTAGTTACCTGAAATGGCAGGTGGCCAACAAATGGATAGTCACCTGAAATCTCATGCATTTTATTTAATTTTTACTTATTTTTTCTTCTTTCCTCTTCTTCTCTTTCTATTTTTTTCTTTCTTTCTTTTTCTTTTTTCTTTTCTTTCTTTCTTTTTCTTTTGTCAATAACATGCAGATGCTATCCACACTGGAGGCCAGTATCTTGTCATGTCTCTCAATTTTATTCCAGTAAGATTCATTAGAAGTTATAAATTCAAGAAAGGAAAGAAGGAGCCACAAACATGCCCTGAAACAAGGCTCAACAAAGGCATGTTTCTATCCCTAGCTTCATGTTGTCAATTTAGAGTTGGGGAAAATCTAAACGCCAAATGCAAACCTCATTCTTCAAGCCTCATCATGCTTTTTGACTTAACAGTAATTAATCACCAATGGCAAGCGAGTAATTTTTTAAGGTGGCCGGAGGCTTATTTTATCAGGATTAGCTAATAAATCAAGCTGTATCTCTGAAAGAGGAGTTCAAACTCTTCTAGGACTGAATAAACCAGACCTTAGAGACTGTCTCATTTATTCAGCTCTCCTGGAGCTTCCAGGCACCGTTAGAGACATTGTGGCCCAACCTTGCCTATAAAAATCTGAGGGTTACAAAGGCAGGAAGTTTCATAGGGAAAAATATATATGCTCAGGCTCTGAAGGGTGAGCTGCGACAACGAAACACCCAGCACGCTGGAGCCAACAGGCCTGCCTGCCACTGACTGAGCCAGTTTAGGGGAAGAATTATTTAGAAAATGAAGTTTTGCTTGTTTTAGGAATCCTGGCCAGATATGTGTATATATATATATGAAACATATGAAATAACTATAACATGTCCTTCTCTAGCTTCCTGATGCAAATCATGATAATTCTACTTCTTTGCTATAATGCAAAGGAGTCCAAAGAGCAACAAAACCAGTGATGATACCAGCAAGGGATTGTGAAAGAAACAAGGAATACTGTTAAACTTTATCTTCATTTGAAATAAAGAAGTGAATAAAGTGCTCCAAACCCGGGTCTCTTAAGAAGCTCAGTTCTTCACTCAGTTCTTTTGCCTCTGGTGGGTTCTGATTTTTTTTTTTAACTTTAAAATCTTAAATCACCACAAGAACTGATGATTAAGATGGGCAAAGGATTTCCTTATTTATGCTCTTTAAATTTTCACTATTACTATTTTTAAATCTAGGGACATATTAGAATGACAAAGCTTTGATACAAACCTTGATTAGCTTCTAGGGAGCTTAATTGGAAAGGGAAAAACTACAAAGATATGGTTGACTTGAGAGGGAGGGCGAAAAATGGAAACAAATGTTATTTCAAAGACTGCCTCCCCAATTCACCTTTCCAGTCTCTCTTCTGATCAGACATTTTCTCCATATTGGAGAAAGGTTGGTTTGTCTCTCCATTACACCCCCCACCTTCACCCCACCCCAACAAACCCAGTATATTTCCATTCTGCTGTGTTTCTGTGCTACTCAACATGCCATTAACTTTAAGATTTACTCCTCAGCAGGCAAGCTGGAAGATGCTAAAGCCAATAAAAACTGCTCTCTGGGACTCCAACTATGAAGAGTTTGGAGCTCTGCTTAGTATTCGGATGAAGGGAGGGCTGGAGGAGGGAGGGAGGTTGTGATAGTGAAAACCACTGCTGCTTAGAGAGCCAGACAGCTCTGCGCTCTGCACCTAATGTGCTGGAGGATGAGCTCTGTTCATAGCCCATTTGTGGCCAAGGATGAGGCTGCTCTCTCTGTGTGGGTGGGTGTGCATGTGCGTGTGTGTGTTTTCATCTTTAAAACCACCAGCTCTAACACAGCATCTTC
This sequence comes from Meles meles, assembly GCF_922984935.1. Lineage (NCBI taxonomy): Eukaryota > Metazoa > Chordata > Mammalia > Carnivora > Mustelidae > Meles > Meles meles. Next base: position 60,682,816 of record NC_060077.1, read on the forward strand.
AGTGGCTCTCCACACTACTGTTTATTAAAAACGGAACGTCCATACACATCCCTTACAACTTCCTTAGCCCGGTGCTCCTTCCCAGCCTGACGATCAATCTCTCTCAGAAAGCATTTAACTTGCCCACACAGCTCCAGCCTGGATTAATCCCCACTGCACATCCTATACATTACTGTTAGGGAGCGGAGCACTGGGCTAATTTCGTCACCCACCAGCCACCCACACACGTTCTACAACTGAACACGTTTGGGGATCTGCCTTAAAGATAATAAAACAAGGAGAAAACAGGCAGGCTGCAGACAATTCTCATGACCACTTTCCTAAAAAGTTGCTGGGTTTTAATTCTTTGATTATTCTGTGTCCCCCTCCCCCAAGCACTCACTAGCAATGATTGCTTCAAGGGAGAGCAATAATGTACTATAAACCTCTCTGCATGGTGAGTTTGGGATAATTTAGGCTACACCCTTCAAAAGGCATATCTTGCACACACAGATTTTTTCCCCCAAAGCTCCGCTTTCCTGAGAAGGGGATCATCATTCAGGCTTCCCCGACCCCCCACTCCACCCAGGGGATGGCTGGTTCCTTGCTAAATCTTGCCTTAGGTTTTGTCCCTCCTTCCTTCAAACATCAAACACCCCCTCCCCCACCACTCACACCACAACCGGATTATTGAGGCACATAGCTCGACAGGGAGAGTTTACTGTTAAATTGATAGCAAAATAAAAATATCTCTCTGAATTTGTCACCTCTCTTCTTTTTAGACGGCTGCGCTCCTGCTACTCTGGCCCCGAGCGGAGAAGGAGGAGATCATCTCCTCTTGATATTTTCAGCACCACGGCGATGGACAGCACCCTCGGTCCCTGGCCCGCTGAGCGCCCGCCAGTCTGCTCAGCGTCCCGGGCTTGGTCGGTGCAGCGGTCCCCGTCCCAATCTTTCAAGTCGCTGCGCCCAAAAATCCAAGCCCCGTTTCCCCTCGATCCTCTCTCTCTTTCTCTCCATATTCTGCTTCCGCTGCTCTCCCCACCGCACCGCTTCTATCAGCTCCTCGCCCAAAACGAGCTTTGCCCCAGCGAACAGCTCCCCACGCACCCCAGTCCTGGTCTCTGCTGCCCGAGCGCCTCCCTCCTCGGCGTCCGCCCGAGGCTCCCTCTCGCGCCGTCTCCCGCTCGTCCGTCGCCGGCCGGGTGGCCGGCCCGCCCGCTCCTTCTCCCCGGCAAAGTTGGGAGGGAAAGGTGCACTCACCTTTGTGCATGCCTGTGAACCTGTCCTTCAGAACCGTAAGCTCGTAGATCTTGCCGAACTCCTCGAAGAGGGGCTTGAGGTCCTTCTCATCCAGGTTGCGGGGGATCTGCCCAATGAACAGCTTGATGGCATCGTGGTCCTTCATGGGAATGGTCGACGGGTTCCCCGGGCTGTGGCTTAATCCGTTCATGTGCCCGGCGCTGCCCGGGCTGCTGCCGAGCCCGTTGGTACTGAGGCTCGCGTTGTCAGCCTGTCCGTTTGCTAACGTGGCCATCTTTATATACATAGAGAAAATCTTCTTTCCTTTTATTCTTTCTCGCTCGCACTCTCTCGCTCTTCTCCCTCGCAAGCTCGCTCGCGCTCACACACGCACACGCATACACACACTCGGGTTCTCTCCCCCTCGGTTTCTCTACACCTCGCTCTCCTCTCGCTCTCTGCTCTCTCTCTTTCTCCTCTCTTCTCTCGCTCGCTCGCGCTCGCGCTCTCTCTCTCCTCTCCCCGCTCTCTCTCTCCCTCCCTCTCTCCTCTCTCTCTCCCTCTCTCTTTCTCTCTCTCTCTTTTTCGGCCTGATCTGATTTTTTTCCCCCCCCCCCTTTCCTTTTTTTCTTTTTTTTTTCCTTTTCTTTCTTTTCTTTTCCCCCCTTTTTTCTTTCTTTTCTCTTTTCTTTTCTTTTCTTTCTTTCTTTCTTTCTTTTTTTTTTTTTTTTTTAATATATTGAACAGACAGGATCTCTGTCCTTTCCGTTTAAACAGGCTGGACCGGTTCAAGTTCCCAGTCAGACCAGGGGTGGGGGAGGCGAGTGAGCGCGCGCGGAGGAGGGGGGCACCGGGCCCGGAGAGGGCGAGACGGAGGGGGGGGGCTCCCGCGCGGCGGCGGGCGGCGGCCGGGAGCAGGACGGCGTGGGGCGGCGCCGGCCCCGCCGCGCCTCCCCCGTCGGCGGCCCCGGCGAGCGGTGGTGGTACAGTCCGAGACAGCCCCCGGCTATAAATAGCGCCAGGCGCATGGCTCTTCGGGAGGCGCTGAGATTCCGGGCCCGGCGGCCGCGGAGAGCGGGTGCCCGTTAGGAACGGGGCTGCTGGCCTCTTCTTTGCCTTTTGGGGGTTCCTTTTGTAATAGCAGCAGGTGCAACTTTTTGTATTTTTAAAACATTGATTTTCATTTTCGTGTGGATATGTCGGGGTGGGGGGAGCGTTATCCACCGAGCTGCGCTCTGTTAGGGCGCCAGGCGGGCGAAGCAAAGGCAGGGATGGCGGGCGGGGCGGCGGCGAAGGCGGCGGCGGAGGTGGAATGGGCGCTTTTTTCTCCCATCTGGTTCCCTTTATTTATTTATTTAGACTAGAAAAAGCGAGTCGGCTTGGAGGGAGTCCGCCCAGCGATCCGAGTGCGCATTGATCAGTGTCGAGAGAAAAAAAGCTACATAAATATATATTATGTGGATAAATCTATGGACAAGAGCTCTCTCGCGCGCGCTCTTTCTCTCCGTGTCTCTCTGCTTTTTTCCTCCTCGAGTCCCCAACCTGCCAGAGCAGTCCCAAATCTTCGCCTTCCCGCACGGCATCTACCGCCTCCCGAGCCACCTGGGAGGTCCGGGCTGGGGAGCAGTTGGGCCTCGCTGGGGGGACGGGGCGTAGAGATTCGGGGCCCGACCCTCGTCCCAGCCCGCCTGGAAGGCTGGAGGTGGGTGTTTCCGTCCCGGACGGCCTCCCCCGGACCCGAAGCGCGGCGGCTGGTCCGGCAGGCGGCTGGCGGGAGGAAGGTAGGAGCCGGGCGCCTCGGCCCGCTTGCCCGCCGTGGAAGGAGACAGGCTCTGGGTGCCGTGCCGGGTCCGTGAGCCAGAGCGAGGGACCGGCTTAATTTTGCCCTCGTCTTCCTTACTGGTTCAAATTGAAATTTTTTTCTTAATCCACTATCAAAGAAATACCCCCCCCCCCCCCCCCCGAATCGCTATCCGGGCTGCGACCGGACCCAGACTCGCGCGGCGTGCGCTGCCCCCGCGGGTTTCGTGAGCAGCGCCTCCCTCTCCAGAAGTGCGAGGCTGGGAGTCGCGTCTGCGGGCTGGAGCCGAGGGTCCGGTCTCCCAGCCCGACTTTGCTGGGTTCCCCACCGGGCCCGCCGGGGCCAAAACCTCGGCTGCGCGGGAGAGGGAGTGGCCGGCGCCGGAGCCGGGTCCAAGCAGCCCCGCCTCTGGGGGCGAATGCTGGTGGTGAACTTGGGTTGGGAGAGCAGATTTTCATTTTAATGATATTTACCTGCCCCTCATCCTCTCCCACATTTGCTTTTCCAGGGCAGCCTCTTCTCCACGGCTTCAGAAGCCGGGCAAATTAAAATAACGCTCCCGCTCCCCCGCGAGTTGCGGGGGCAGAGCTGTTGGCCTGACTCTGTCGGGACCCCCTCCGGCCGCCTTCCGGTGTTCTGGGTCTCTCTTTTCTTGCCCTCGGATTACATGACGTTATTAGACAGTACGTTTAAAATTTTATTTAAAGAAATGAGACCCCATCCGCCTGAAAACCGAGACCAAGCCCGTTTGGTACAACCACAACGCGGAGCTCTCCAGCGCCAGGAGGAGGCCTGAGGAGGGCCCGAGGTTCGCAGCCCCAGGCCCCGAGCCCACCTGGGACACCTCTCCCTGAGGATCCAGGGCGAGTGACCAAACAGCAAGTACAATTCTGAGAACTGTGGAACTTCATCCTTTCATTTTAAGATTCTCCTGTCTTTTCTTGTTGGAATCGTGTGTAAGTATAGTTGATTCATAACTCGGTTCTGGACTTACATTATCCAGTGTTATATGATGGCCCAAGAATCGCACACGTTGATGGAATCGAACAGAAACTCACACATAGAGCCTCTCCGCAGTGTAACAGTGCGCTCTGTGTGCCTGTGAAGTGCTGTACTAGAGAGGCAGGCATGGCCCTGGTAGGCACACGGAGGGCTTGAGCTGGGGGTTTGGAGGTGTGTGCCTGTGTCTCCTCAGGACTGTGGGTCCTTGTGGGATGTGGTGAGGATGTGTACATAGACCCGGTTTGTATCCACACTCTGCCTGTGTGTGTGTGTGTGTGTGTGTGTGTGTACCAGGCTGAGACCTCCTCCTCCCCTTTCCCTCAGGGCACATCAGCAGGCGCCAATATCTTTGTCCAAAATATCTCCTCTAACATCATCTTGTGGTGCTGGCGCTTACCTCCTAGGTTCTCACAATGGAGTGGAATCTATTTTCTGCCCTAACAGGAGTGGAGGAGACTAATTCCTACTTGAGGTCTCTCTCCCCCTGCCTCCCAAGTCTTAAAGCCCCAGCTAGGTCTGGGGGAAGAGGAGGGAGTGAGCTGGGGTCCAGGGCTGGGAAAGGGGGAGCCTGCACAGGGGAGGGCAGCTACTTCTTCCTGCCCCCACCCCAGCCCCGCCCCGGTCCCAGTAAATTATTCACAGGTGTTTCATTATTCATATTATTATTAATAATAATAGCCAATACATAAATAAAAGCAGTCCCTGGGCAGGAGTGAATGGGAGAGTGGAGTTGTTAATGGAAGGGGGCATCTGGTTATTCTAGATGCCTGGACTCAGCTCCCTCCAAGACAGCACTTCTGCCCCTGGGCAGGACACTGCAGCCTTCTCCCAGTGTCTCCCCACATGTGACCCCAAAGCTGTGGAGAGCTCCTTCTTCCCTAGGGAGGGTACCTCACCCTCCCCTCTCTCCCACCTGAGGATGGCTTATTTTGGATTTGGACTGTCTCTCCTTAGGGGGATAATATGGGCCTCAAGCCTCGGCTTTCTGACCCCTATGTACTGAAATGCCCCACCAGTCCCCACAATGCTGGGGCCAGGCAACCAGGACACCAGGCCCCATATAACTGAGCTACCCTGTGTAAACAGCGGCAGAAGCAGCTCGGCCAAGGCATTGATCTCTTAAAGGCGCAGAGCTTGAATCTCTTAGGCTCCTACTGCTTTGGCACAGCAGAGTATTGGGGATAAAACAGCACAGACAGGTGTCTCCAACTAATGTAATAAAGGAACAGGACCCTAGAGACAACAGTAAGGAACGTGGTTAGGTTTCCTCATTGGTATCCTTGCCCTGATATTCTAGAAAGACTTAAGCTAATTTTTTTTTTTTTAACCTTAGATCATCAAAGAAAAATGTAACTAGGGAAAGATGGGGGCAAAGCATTACTCACTGTGACATTTAAACAGATTTCAAACTTTCTCTTCAAGTGCCACTTCACGGCCACAATGATTCCCTCCACTGAAAGGGAGAAGGCTGGCAAATGGAAGTGGGAGCTGGGAACAATCGCTTCTCATTTGCTCTCTGTGTTTGGGGTTTACATTTTTGTTGCTGATTCATCTCTGGGGATGTCAGGAAGCCCTGTGTGGTGGGGCTCTTCGCTCAGATGGTGTAGTTTTCCAGGCCTTACCATTGCCTCCTGCTCCTGGCTTCTCTCTGCTCCTCCCCCTCAAGGGAGGAGGAAGCCCTTCTTGTGTTCAGCTTCCCTTCCCTGGAGCCACCATCACTCTCCTCCCCTCTGGCACCCACTGAACCACATTTTGCAGCCCTGGCCATGGCCCCATGCACCGAGGCCTGCTGTGGCTGTCCTGCCTGTGAATCTTCTCTCTCCATCTAGATTGTGAACTGCTGGAGGGTGGAGGGCAGGAACCTGGTATCTGGCCCCTCCTCCCTCCCTCCAGGCAATCTTGGTAGACATGAGCACACAGTAGGTGCTCAGGATGGAGTTTCTAGACACCTATGGCTAATCTGACTTTGGGGTAGGGGGCGATGCTGTATTCACTCATCTGGGTCCTAAAGATGGGGAGCTGCAGGGACCCAGGCAGACACCCAGGAGTTCAGAGCCCAAGATGAGAACACCCACACAGCAGTGTGGCTCCCAAGGCCACACAGCTGGGCTCGAGGCATCAGCACCCAGTGATTTTTGCATTCAGCCAGCCCTTCCAGTCTCCCACTGGGAGCAGCAGAGAAAGGGCAGGCCTGCGAAGAACCCACTCTCTAGTTAGAGAGACCAAAGTCTTACCAACCGAGGATTCCCAGAACAGCAACAGATGGTTAGTCTTCCAAGGCTTGAGGAGTTCCACACGTGAGAAAACAGAACGAACCAATTTGTGTGGGATAATCTGCGGTGGGGGGCAGCTGCCTTGAGGAAGGAGGGTCTCTTGTGAAGGCTGGGGCAGAAGGTGTTGGCCGGAGAGCTGGGTGATGGCCTGGCCTGAGGGCTAGGAGGGCAAGAAGCAGCTGGTTCTCCAAGCCTATGTTCAGAACAAGCTGAAAACAGAGGTGTGTTCTGTTGGCCTGCGGTTCTCTAAACGGAGACAGGAGAGTGGAGCACCAGTCAAGGGACACTGTGGAGGGACTGCTCTGCCCAGACCTGCAGAAGGCAATGAGGGGAGGCTGTAGACAGAGAACCCCATTTGCCCTCTGCGGAGAGCTGCTGCCTGGTTTGGGCAAAGAGGTTGACTCAGGAAGGAGCAACCACACAAGTGTGTAAGCCCACTGAGGAGCAGAGCGGGAGGTGCTGGTGATGTGTGTCATGGGACCCCGGAGAAGCTGAGCTTGTGTGGGCAGCGGCACCCTGGGAAGGCTCTGTGGTGGACAGAACTCTGATCTGGCCCTGCAGGAAGAGGAGGTCTGCTTAGGGAGGGAGGAGGGAGGTTGAGACAGCAGGTGGAGTTGCCAGGTCTGGTATGTGCCGTGGGCCCTGAGTGATGGTGAAAAGATAGAAGCTTCTAGAGGGGACTCCTATGTGGAAGTAGGTGGGGTGGGGAAGATGTGGCTTTGAAAGCAGCCTCAGAAGTCTGTTTCTCGTCTTCTCCACAGGTTTAGGACTTCTGTGTCCTTGAATAATTTGGGAATGTTTAGTGATACAAGAAGCACTAATTGAGGTGGGAAGGAAGAGGAAAACCGTCCCTACTTTCTCTCAGTTAACGTTAGCAGCCTCCTGCCAGCAAGAGAAGACAATTGAAAGGCTCCCTTGTCCTGTCCCTGGCCAACAACAGACCTGGCCAGGGAAACAAGCCCATGGAAGGGGAAGAGAGTGGAATTAGGACGCCATGTGTTTTGGGAAACCCAGAGACTCCCCAGAAGGGCGTGGGCTGCCTCCTCCAGCTCAGAAAATGCCAGGGCTGTCAAGAGAGGGGCCTCTGGGCTCCCTCCCTTGCTGGTTGAGTCCCAGCGACATGTGGTGGTGGTCTTATGGGGGCTCCTGGGCTCTGGGCAAGAGTGGGTGAGAGTCGTTTTTGGGAGTCTCTAGGCCTTCGGTCTGTATGGACGTGCACTGTTCTTCACATGGGAACATGCTCCTGTTCTAGGCTTCTGTGCCAACTGGGGCTTTGACTCACTTTTGCTGAGGGCAGGTGGGAAATGGAAAGGCAGCCCAAGAAGCAGGATAAAGGGATCTGGAGTCCTGTAGCTCAGACATCCTGCATGTGGGTGGTAGGACAGGAGGGACCCTAGTCATTGCTTTCCTAGGCTCAGCTTTCTCCTCCATAAAATTGAGACCCCGGTCCTCTCTTCCGCCCACCTTTCTTTCCTCACATCACATCCAAGAAGGTGAGACAGCGCCGTGTCTGTGAGGCTGACTCACGGTCTCATGTAAAAAATTCAGGGGAGAGCAGGCACTGAGGGTCAAAACGGGCCATACCAAAGTGTAGATACAATTAACTTGTTTCCCTGAAGGATTAGGACTTTCCCAAAGAATTCACATGTTTTCCCAAGGAGCCCTGGCCAGGCAGCCCTCAGTCGGACGGAGCAGGTGCTTACCGCTGCATTTAGGGAAAGCTGGCAGAGCCAGATTCCTTGGCTTCACATCCTGCCTCTCCCGAGTCCAAGCTCTGTGACCTTGGGCAGGTAATTTAATCTCTTTGTGGCTCAGTTTCCTCATTTGTAAAAGAGGAAGAGGAATAGAACCTACTTCACAGAGTTGTCGTGGGGATTAAATCCTGCTTGTACTAGGTAAGGTGCTTGGATTAATGTCAGCCCAGCCAGGACCTTGGGACATCACTCGCAGAGGCCCTCTTTGAGTCTGAGCGGCTGCTGAGGCTCCTCCCACAGCAGACGGAGGAGGCAGGGCGGCCCCTCCCGCTGGGGCCCGCTTCAACCCTTCGTGGGTGTCCGCACTGGCCACAGGGCAGTTTCTCCCCGTGCTCCTGGGGAGGGAAAGCCTTCCCCGAGGGCGAGGCCCCCATCACGGCCTCTTCTTCGGGCCTCCCCTAAGTGCTGGCTGCGGGCGCTCCGCAGCCTCTTCTTACCTGAGAGGTATTGCCGCAGCAAGTCCTTTTAATTGTGATGTTTTACTAATTAGTTTTTAATTATGTTAATTTATTGTACATGAGCCCTGAGGTTTTCAGACACTGGGCTCACTTTAGAAACTGGAATAGTAAGTTGTATTTATCACACACACAATGCTGTGGATAAATGTCACTTTCTCGTGGCCATGATTTCTCTGATAATGTGGCTGAAAACAGGGCTTCTATTCAGGCTTTTAAATATTAATCTTCCCCCTGCAGCCGGCCACACCCCCCCACCCCGCCAAGTCCTTCAGATAAGTTAAGACTTAAGTTAAGACTCAGCCTCCACAGGCTGTGCAGGGGACATGATGGAGTGAGGTGGCTTGGTGGTACAGGAGGACCCCGGCTGGGTAGGGGTTCTGCAAGGGGAGCCTGCAGGACAGTTAGATCCGGCGGATATTCTCAGGGTTGTTATGGTGGAGGGGGCTCAGACTCACCCACCTGGGTGGACCCCCTCTGACCCCTACCCAGCAGCAGGGTACTGACAAGAGCATGGTGAGGTGTCTGCATCTAGGTCCGCCAGGGAGAGGGAAGGAGAAGCTGTTGATGAGGATGGAGAGGGCACGTGGGCAGTCAGAGTGGGCCCTGAAGGCCACAGAAGGAAGGAGGTTGGCTTTTGTTCCAGGACTGGCAGGTAGCGGAGGGGGTGGGGGAGGCTTACAGCAGGGCCGGCTCACAGGGAAGGCCCAGGGCGGGGGCTCACTGTCCATAGGTTGACCAGTTGCTGAGGTTAACAGGGGAGAGTGTAATCAGGGGCACAAGCCTGGGACAAAAAAGTCACCTGGGTATTTATGGAGGATGGCTGAGAAGGGAGAAATCACCCCCAACACACACACACACACACACACATGTGCCAGACTGGAGGAGCACTGTATTGGGCTCATTTTCAAAAGATCATTTCTACATTCAAAGGATGAAGGTTTGCTGCCATTAGTAACATTTAAAGAAGATGCCACTGTTTTTTAAGAACCACTCCTCTCCCCAAATAATTTCCAGATGGTCGCCTTCTTTTAATAAGTTTGAAGTGTTTATGCAAAGTTGTGTATATATGTCTATATATACATAGACATATATATAAATTCTGGTCTCTTACTAAATGACAAATTAATATACGTTTTGCTTGAAGAGTAAAATTTAAAGAAATACAGTCTGGGCATTTAATGCTTTAAAATATGTATATGAGACTTAAGTTGCTGTACTGTTTGTACATAGGTGCACAGCTGCTTGCAACGTTGATAGGAAGAGTTTGAGCTTTAAACCAGTCAGATCTGTACTTACCAGCAATGTAAGTCATGATTTCCAAGGCTCCGTTTCCTCATCTGAGACACAGGCATAATAACAGTGCATATGACTGTCATGGAGAGATAATAAATTATTGAAAGAGGTAATACTTAGTGCCTGCCACATAATAGGTGCCCAGTAAATGTTGGCTATGATTATTAAGAGTGTGTTCATTCCCAAGTAAACTAAGTATCTCCTTTCCAGGTGTAAAGATAAGCTGTGGCAGAAAATAGCATTTAAAATATGTGTAACAGGACATGGAGAATTTTCTTTCTTTCTTTCTTTCTTTAAAGATTTTATTTATTTATTTGACAGAGAGAGACACAGCGAGAGAGAGAACACAAGCAGTGGGGAGTGGGAGAGGGAGAGGGAGAAGCAGGTTTCCTGACTCGGGGCTTAATCCCAGGACCCTGGGGTCATGACCTGAGCCAAAGGCAGAGGCTTAATCCACTGAGCCACCCAGGTGCCCCAACATGGAGGATTTTCTAAGGAAGAGGGCAGTTTAGGTTTCTCCTCAGTGGTCCTCCCACTGTGTTGAGGGGAGAGGAATCTAAGTCTCTCTTTGTGGGTGCCATGCTGTGTGAAAGCATTTTGGGGAGAGAGCCCATGTCAGGGAGGGGCCCCAAGACTTTCTCTCAACATGGACACTCAGTGGTGCTCACCTGCATTCAGATTTAGAAAGTGGCCCTCCCGGTAGCAAGGACCTAGTACCTTCCCCACATTGTCGGGGAGCCTGTACTCATACACCTGCCTGCCCAGACACATGGGAGGCTCCCATGTAGGTCTGCGTGACCCCCCCTCCACACCCCCTTCCTGGGAAGGGGAAGGGTGGGCAAACTCTGACTCATTCCCTGGCTCTGTGCCCTTGCGCTGAGTCACAATGTAATTGATCCCTCCCTGCGCCAGGTTTCTCTCTCATGTGACCCAGAGCAGGGTCATTTCCAGACCAGGGCCGGGGAGGCCTGGCTGGGGAGAGGCAGTCCCGGCAGGGAGGGGCAGACTGTCAGAAACTGAGGATGGTCCTGAGCCCCGTGCCTGACTCTTCTTGTTGTCCACCGAGGTGTTGTGTTTGTAAGAGTCAGGGGTCGGTCTACCAGTCACCCACCATAAGTATTCCGTCATTGGCCTCTGTCGCTGTCCCCATTAGGCGAGGGCTGTCTCTATAAAATCATGCCAGTGGGAGATCATGGAGGTTTCTGGGCACCTCCTTGAAGATGCCAATGGGATTCGTGCTTCTGGGGTGAGGGTGGTCATTCTTATTTCTAAAATGAGTCGTGGGCTTAGAGAAGCTGAGAAGCAGGAGGAAGGAGGACGGAGATGCGTGATCCCTGTTGGAGGGCGGTATCACCCCTTGGGGCTCAGTTTCATGCCATCCTTTGTCCAGAAAGAGAGGAACCACCTCTCTTCCTGGTGAAATGGGAAACTCTGGCTGGCAGGGATCGAATCGCAAACACTGGCCTGGAGGCAGAAGGCAGACTAGGGGTTAGCTGGGCAAGGTCTTCTCTAATAGACAGATCTGGGCTGTGGTGGACAGGCCCCCTCCAGCACCATCACACAGTCCTTGCTATCGACAGCATCACTGTCCCACCTTGGGCATGTCATGTAACCCCTCTTGGTATCCTCAATAGGCATCACATTCTTTTTTGAAGCCAGAGAGGCCCCCAATGAATGTATAAGGCTCTAAGAAACAGGCAACCAATCCTGTTGTGAAAAACTTGCCTCCCCCTCACCTCCCTGTCCCTGGCCCTTGTCCTGACCTGTGAGCTGGCATCCACGCTATGAGATCTATGCCCACTTCAGGTCTCTGTGACCGGGTCCAGTCCCAGTTCTGAGATGATTCCTGCTCGACTTCTGTGAGCAGGGTCAGGGTGACAGGGCTTCATGTCAGGTGGCACTTCTGTGGCCGTCAAGCGACAGAGGGCCCTCATCCAGGCTCTGATGGGACTCAGGCAAGACTTGTGTGCCCCTGAGTCACCTGCGTCCCCTCTCTGGACCTCATTCTCTGATTTATGAGATGGGGATGGTAATCCGAGCTCTGTACACCTTTTGGGGAGTGGGGGGGGGGATCAGAGGCAGGGGTGGCATGGCTTCCCGGAGGGCAGTGTGTTAATGCTGTCGATGTGCTCCTTTTCCCACCGCCCTTTTCCTGCCTCTGCACAGTCCCGGCCTCAGAGTAGCCCCGAGAACAGAAAGAACCGCCTAGTTCTCACATCCATCCTCCTCCTCCTGATTATTTCTCCCAATCACACTTAATAGCCGCCTGGCTTTTGGCTGCAGCCCGGTATATAATAACCTGCAATTATTGTCCACTTAAGCTGTCCCCAGGGCCTTGTCTGCTGCGCTGCCCAGGCCCGCACCGCCAGCCTGCTGATTTCCCTGTCAGAGTCATGGCCAATGGGAAGGAAGCCCCTGAAGGGCCAGACTGACAACCTGTTTGGCAGGGCTGCCGCCTCTCCAGCTACATCTTCTTCAGAGATGGGGCCTCGGAGGCAGCCCACTCCCGCCACAGCCTCACCCAGCCTGGGTGCCCTGCTTTCCTGGGACCCGGCTCTCTCTGCTGCCTGCAACCCTCCTCTGCCTCCTCTGCCCCCATGCAAGCACTGTCTCATGTCAGCATCTGTGACCTTGTCTACCCTTACCAGACACTCCTGGCTGCTTCCTACAGCCCAACCCCTTTACAGACTCAGTTCCTTCTCCTGCACCATTATAATGGAGGCCTTGGTTTTTACATGCCAGGCTACCGAAGATCAGAGAGGTTAGGTATCTTTCCTGGGATCACACAGCCAGGCAGGGACAGAACAAAATTCCAAATCAGGTTGGCTGATGGCACAGCTCACTGAGTCCTCATGCGGTGCCGTGGTCAGCTCTCTGTTCCTCACAAGCCCAACCCTGCAGCGGTGGCTCTGCTTAGTGCCTGCTCCTCCGGAAAGCAGTCTCCACCGAGGCGGTAGCACCGGTCCCCAGCACTTAGAACGTGTGCCGCCCTAGAGTTGCAGCAGGTACCCTCCATCTCGGGAGGGCTCATCACGAGTTGCCCAGCCTGCCCCTCCTCTGCCACATGGATTCAAAGCACTGCCGTGGGCAGGTTGGACACAGCCGAGTCTCCCCTTCCCCACCTGGCCTCGTACTCTCCCGAGCCTCCCTCCTAGAGCTCCTGACAAGGTCCTCACCCATCTGTACAGTAAACATTTGCATTATCTCTCTGGCTCCAGCTCGCCCCGGTCGAGGTGACTGCAATGCTGACGGTGGTGACAAATGTCGATCCCTAGGCCACGAAGGACCTGCAGGGCCCTCACTGCCATTGGGAGATGGCAGAGTCTGAACACGTTCGTATTTGCACTCGGTTCTGAATCTATTAATTAAATGACCAGAGGGACAAAAGAAGGTGTCCAGACCCTAAGTGAGGGCCTTTATCTTGAGTGCCGGCCATCCTGATGTGTGTCTGTGGGTCGGTCGGTGAGCGTGTGCGCGTGTGTGCAGGCGTCTGTAGGCTCAAGAGCGCAGTGGTGGGCTGTGTGGCCTGGAGGGGCCTGGGGCGAGTAGACTCAGGACTCTCCTGACTCCCAGGCTGGAGGGACCCAGGGCCTGAGAGCTGAAAGTGTTTGATGGCCCTTGTGTCCAGAGGGCCTGCTTGGCTGCTATGCCCCTGGCAGGTACACTGGGCTCTGGCTGTCAGTGGAGGAGGACAGGAAGGCCTGTGGCTCAGTCTTTGTCGAGTCCACCCATCTGCCTAGGCCCTGGGCTGAATCTTCCTCCTCAGACTTGCTCAGGGACACCTCCATCCCCTGTCCAGGCTCCCCTACCCTTTGCCTGACTGTTCCTCACACCTGCTTGCATATTTCAATGCTTTGTCTGGGAAACAGATTCTCAACAAGAAGAACGGTTGGGAGGCAGTTTTTGGGTAGCCCGAGGCCTTCTGTGGTCCCCCAGATCTCACAGGTTAAGTCTGAGGCTGGCCTGCCGGTGAACTGCCATGAGGGCTGTGTGGCGCCTCAGGAAGGAGCCAGGCTTCTTCTGTGCCACCGTAGAGTCATTGGTTCAGAGGGATGCAGCAGGCCTTCTGTCTTGACCTTCATCCAGCCACACTGGTGCAGGGATCCTTCCCCCATCCCCATGCCCACAGCTGTGCTGCCTCTCCGTGGTCGCTCCCAGCCCTGCCCTGACGCACAGGCTGGAAATGCCCCGGCCAGCTGGTTGTCAGTCCCTGGCTGAGACCTCTCAGGAGCAGCTGCGAAGGGATGCTCAGGCAGGGATGGGGCAGGTGAGGAGGGCGGCCAGAACCAGCCATGCCAGCTGCCACCTGCTGTGGTATTGGGTGACTTAACACTGAGAGGGGCAAGCATACCATGGTCTTAATTTTCTCTGCCATTTTACTCTCCTGCCCCCAGGCCCTGTCTCTCCTGTGCCAAGGGGACAGAAAGATTTCAAGCATGCTTAGTGAAGGCCACTCAGTCTCTTTTCAGGGTAATGCAGTCTTGTGTGGGCAAATCCTCCATCGTTGGGGGGGCTTTTCTCCCCATCTCACCTCCAGTTGAGGTGAGGAGAGCTTGTACCCCTTGTGGGGAGAAGGGGGCCTGGGGTTGTCCTTATGCTGTCATCTAGGGCTTTAATGGACTCCCTGGGGTCAGTCTACCTTGATCTCCACCCTGGGAAGCCCAGAGTGGGAGTCGGCAGGCTTCCCTGCCCTTGAGGCCCCAGCCGACATCATGGTCACAGGGAGTCTGAATCTCAGGTCCTCCTAAAAAACCCACCTGCCTCCTTCTACTTCTGTGTTTCTCACCCCAGATGTCAACCAAAGAGCTTCTGGAATTCTCCCCTATCTCAGATGGGTAGAATGGACAGGAAAAGAATTGATGAAATTCATGTAAATTTATCTTTCTGCCTGAGCCCACTCTCCTTTTACCCCTCTGGGTAGTAGCCCCAGGCTACCCGGGGGCATTGGGGGATGGTCCTACAGCTCCAGTCGGTCACTCTGTGAGCCCAGCCCAGAGACCCAGTGCCGCTGTTTATTGGCAGAGCAGCAAGACAGCCAGGGCCCTCAGAACCTACAGTGAAGTCAGGTTCCACCGAGCTGGCTTAAAACATTTCTAATACAAAAAACCCAAATACCTCCCTCCGGGGTTGCTTTTAAAACCAGTTTTGATCATTGGGAGAGTAAATCCTGAGCTACTTAGGAAGCTTGACAATCGAAAATGATTCATTTGTCAAATATTCAGGTTAGTAGAGATTTAGCCTTTCCTGGTAGGTAGGAGAGGTGTGACCGCAAACCGGTCCGACAAGTTCTGTATGAAATGTTCCCACGCCTGGAGCCACCCTCCCTGCGGACGGGCACCCCCGAGCACCCACCCTCCTGTGGCGCGCACACATGTGTGTCAGCGTGTGCGTGCACGTGTTTGTTGGTGACACACGTGTGAATGCGTCTTCCTCGTTGGGGTTTATTATATTCTCTTTGTGCTGCTAATGCTTTTGGCCTCTGGGGGTGCTATATTTATATATATACAGATGCAGAATTTCGAGAAACACAGGATTTTCAGCCTGAAAGGAACCTTAAGCACCTTCTGATCCACTTTTCTCATTTTACACAATTAACGTCCAAAGAGGCAAAGTGACTTGCTTAAGGGGCACATACAGAATCCCGGTCTCTGTCTCTCTCTCCTGGGTATATGCCCACTCATCTTGTAGTAAGAGATGGCTATTTCCTCACTGTTCAGCACTCTTTGTCCCCCTACCCCCGTCCCTTTGACCATCTGTCTGTCTTTTCCCTCTCCCCTCCCTGCTCTGTGTTCCTGGGCTAGAAGCTGAGGCTGTCACGGGCAGCGAGCAGAGAGGCTGGCTCCCAGGATGGATGCCTCAGCAGCTGGCCAGGCCAGGGCCCACCCCATTCTGGGGGAAGTGGAGTCTCGGCGTGTTCCCCTCTTCTGTGTCAGCCGGGAGCCTGGGGGAGCAATGCCTTAGTCCTTGGGGAAGGTGCTGAGGAAGGAGGGTGGGTTGGCCCCACTGTTATGCAATCTGTTTTCAGCCTGATCCTTTTTTCCTGGCTCCCTCCTGGGAGGAGGGGGGATGACATTATGCTGGGGAGGGAATGGGTTACCTCCCTCCCTTTCTTCCCTCCTGAGTCCTTTTCTCTAGCCTGAGCCACGTGGTCTCCAGTTCAGATACCCCATTTGGGAAAATGTATGCACTCCTAGCCTCCAAGAGACACAGGAAAGAGATCACTTTCTACTGCTGACATCCTGGTGCCAAAGCCTGGCTCCCAATCCTTAGCAGACTCTGTGGAAATGACTGTTTTGAAGTCTCATTCCCCAGAGAGGCACGAATCTCAGATTTGGAATAGAGCTTAGGGGTCACTCCCTCACTCCCTTACACCCATTGCAGGACTCTGTCCTCAAGCATCCTGACAGCTCTCAGGTGTGCCTAACCACTTCCAGTGACAGGCCAGTTCCTTATATTTATTTATTTATTATTTTAAAAAAGATTTATTTGTTTGAGAGGGAGAGAGTTGGGGTGGGGACAGGGGCAGAGGGAGAGAAATGAAATCCTCCTAGAGCCCACTGAGCAGGGAGTCTGCTGCTGGAACCTGAGATCATGACCTGAGTCAGACACTCAACCAGCTGAGCCCCGCAGGGGCCCCAGGCCGGTTCCTTTAAGAAGTCCTGTGCCTGCTTCCGCTCCGGTGGGTGGTGATCCCAGGGTCCTGGGATCAAGCCCCTGGCTCCCTGCTCAGCTGGGAGTCTGTTTTCCCCCACTTCTCGCTCTGACCCTCCCCCTGCACCTGCTCACGCGGGCACTCTCTCTCTCTCCCTCCCCACCCCCTCAAATGAATAAATAACGTCTTTAAAAAAAGAGAGAGAGAGAAGTTCGGCCCTCATGCAGGATGCAGTCTCCCTTCCTTCTTGTCCTCACCAAAGGTCTTGAAATAGGTGGTAGTTACCCCGGCTTTCATCGCTTCTTTGTTTCTCACTAGTTCTGTAACGCTCTTAGATCTGATGTTGCCTCTCCCACTTTACTAAAAGCGCTCTCACTAAAGTCATCGGTAGCTTCCTTGGCCAACACCAGTGGCTATTTCTTTAGTGTTCATCTTACATTATTAACTAATTCTTTGTGAGATTGTCTTTCTCTTTCGAGAAACACATTGTGTCTCTTTTTTTATTTTTAAAGATTTCACTTATTTATTTGAGAGAGAGAGAGAGAGAGAGCATGGGCTGGGGGGAGGACATAGAGGGAGAAAAGAAGAAGACCTCCCTGCCAAGCAGAAAGCCCGACCCGAGGCTCAATCCAAGGACCCTGAGATCAAGAGCCCGGTGGAAGGCAGATGCCCAGTCGATGGAACCACCCAGGTGCCCCACATCCTGTCTTTTTGATCACCCTCTACTTCCCACTAGTCTCCTCAATTGTCCAGTCCTTAAATGTTGGGGCTACCCTGGTCATGTCCTCTATTTTTTCTTTTTTTTATGCTTTGCTGTCTCTCTCTCTCTCTTTTTTTTTTTAATCCTTTACTGTCTCTTAGGGCGACCACATTCTTGCACAGTTTAGTAATCCCATCACTCACTGATGGTCCCATGAACATGTCTGGTTCTCTCTGCCTTACTGAGCTTCAACCCCTTATTTACAACATCTAGAGGTTTCTGTCAGAAGACCCTCAGACTCAGGGATTTTTCTCTTCTCGTGAGGAAAAAAATCTCTCCCACCTGAAGTCCCTATTTTGGTTAGTGCTACGTCAACTACCCAGTCATCTCAGCCAGGATGTGAATCATTCCTGACCATATCCTCTCCCTCGTCCTGCAGATGCCTTTGGTCACCAAGTCTTGCCAGCTCTACTGCATCTTTGCCTCCTCCCCACCAGATCCTCATTTTGTCCTGCTTGCACTATTGCCACAGTCTTCTAATTGGTCTCCTCTCATTGGCCTTGCCTTCTCTGACACACATGTACTTCCCTCAGCACACAGAATAAGCTTTCTGAAACATAGATCTGGTCAGGCCAAGTCCCTTCTTAAAAACATTCAATGGCTGGGGCATCTGGGTCGCTCAACGGGTTAGAGCCTCTGCCTTCGGCTCAGGTTGTGATCCCGGGGTCCTGGGATCGAGCCCCACATTGGGCTCTCTGCTTGGCAGGGAGCCGGCTCCCCCAACCCCCGCCTCCCCCTGCCTGCCTCTCTGCCTACTTGTGATCTCTGTCTGTCAAATAAATAAATAAAATCTTAAAAAAAAAACAACCTTCAATGCCTCTGCCCCCCCACCCTGCATCGCCAGGATAGAGCCCAATCTCATTGGCTTGGTATTCCAAGAGCCTCATAACTCACCCTGTCTTCTCTGCTTCCCCTTCTAGGCCTGTCTTCTGTCACCTCCCCCTTCACCCTTGTCCTGGGTCCCTAGCCCAGGTCATACCAATCTCATTCTCACTCTTTGTGTTCCTGTCAAGCTCTCCAGATGCCCGAGGTCTCTCTTGCTTGGGGCCTATATCACACTGCTCCTTGTCCTGGGAACACCAGTCCCTTTCTTCATGTGGCTAACTGAGGCCCAGTTTTCACATCTTCCCTTGAACACCATTGCTTCAGGGTGGTCTTACTTGCCTGACCCCACAGACTAAGGTAACCTATTGTGTACTTATACGATACTTTGTGTTTGCAGCCATCTGCAGGATTGTCACTATTTTTTTTTATAAGATTTTATTTACTTGTCTGTGTGAGAGAGAGAGAGAGAACACAAGCAGGGGGAGCAGCAGAGGGAGAGGGAGAAGCTCCCTCCTTACTCAGCAGGGAGCCCAATGCAGGACTTGATTCTAGGACCCTGGAACCATGACTTGAGCTGAAGGCAGACACTTAACTGACTGAGCCACCCAGGTGTCTCAATTGTCACTAGTTAACTAATTACTGCTTGATACTTCCTCTCTCCCCTAGCCCCAGGAGACGCTAAACTCCTTGAGGGTGTGACTGTGCCTTTCTTGTCCAGTTCCCCACCCCAAAGCCTGGTATCCTGTGCATATAGTTGTCTGACCGGACGATGGGAGGGCTTCGGATATGTCCGTCTGAGTGAGATCTTGATCCTGCAAGTGGGCAATAGGGATAGAAGATTGTCCCCACTAGAATGGTGGTTGGTGAGGTTTTGAGTTTCAGGAAGGTTAGCTGGGGAGCTGCATGCAGGGTGGGGTGGAGGCAGATGGTTTCAGGGACCAGGGGGGCTGGCAACAGTCATGAGGGGCAGTTCTAAAATGAGTGACTTTCCCTCTCCCATCCCATATGCTTCTGATGGAGAGTCCAAGAGACAGAGTCAATTTGTGCATAATTGAAAATGAACAGAATCCAGGAATGGGCTTATAATAAGCTCAGCACACAACTGTGAAATGACCTTACCTTCTTGTGGGAAGGTTTTCTCCCACTTTCTTTTCTTTCCAAATATGTTCTCATTTCATTCTTTGGCCCCCATCGCCTCCTCTTCCAAGGGTGGAATCCAGAAGAGGATGTTCTCTGTTTAGAATAGCGTTCCTACCGGATTGGCTGTTGATTTGTTAATATTATTGTTATCCTCCACAATACATATGCAACTTTCAGATATCACATCTGGAGGCTTCTACCCTAGAGAAGAATAAAATTGCTGCTGAAAGTGTCCAAAAAGTGTCTGAGTTTCTGAGTTTCAGACCAGCTAAACTGGCAGCTTTTCCCGGCTCTGATTTCTGTGATGGGAACAAGGAGCACCCTCTCATGGCTCTCTGTCCCCTGGCCCATGCTCTCCAGCCCAGGGATAAGTTAGGAGGCTGCTTTCTGCTCTTTGTTATCCTGGGTTCTGCCCCATCTCTCTAAAGCAATCTTATAAATCATTGATGAGAATACTTCTATTTTTGTCTTAAATATCCTAGCCAAGAAAGCCTATGAATACTTTCCAAATCAAGGGCTGGCATTGCGCGATGCTTCCTCATTGATGGCAGCCCCATTTCATTGTTTTTTCACTTCTTGGCTCTTTATCCGTGTCAGCAATGCCAACTCTCAGCTTGGGGGTGGGGCCTGACCCTGGTGCGGCAACCTCTGTGGCCTCCCTTTTTGGGGCAGAATCTCCTTTTTTCCCCTTGTTCTCCATAACCAATCCCCCCCGCCCCCTGCCCCAAGGCCTCCATCTTAAACCTTTAAACCTCAAAATGCTATAAATTATGACTGGTATTTATTCTCAATAAGGATTCCTCCTTATGTCCATCCTGCCTCTGGAAGCACTGCCCTTCCATCCTGATCGTCATTTACTCTGTATATACGAATTCATTTCGCTTGAATATCAACCTACATTTGAAGGCATGAATTTCCAGTATGAAAAAGACCCTCTCCTGTAGGGCCTTCCAAACTCCATCAGTCTGTAAGAACCATGTTTCCCTCATTCACCCTCATTCACTATATTCCGGGCCTGACACAAGATAAGTACTCAACAAATATTTGTTGAATAATGAATAGGGGAATTAAGGAATAAATGAAAGACCTAAAGGATTAGATTCCCGATACACTGGAGCTCCTCCATCCCTTAAAACCATCTGGACCAGACATTCTAAGATGGTTAATACAGGGTTTACTGAGGCTCATTATTAGTCTCTACTGATCAAGTTGCATGGCTCAAATGCATCTTTCATGATTACCCTCAATTTGTTTAGGTTTCTCTTTTACTTTGATTTTTCCTTAGCATTCATGTCAATAATTTATATTAGCTGTCCCTTACCTACGCATTGCTTAGTTGGGTTCCTTCATCTGAGTAAGTCTTGTATTCCTGACCAGAGCAGGAACACCTGGAGGGAGGAACTATTATCCAGCTTCATAGCCCAACTGCAGGACTCGATACAGTGGGGGGTTAGTGAATGGTTTCCAACTAGCTGGTAGAATGAATGGGTCCTAAGCCTGACATCCACTTTTATTTTTAATGTTAGAAGTTAGAGGCTAAACCCAAGAGGGAATGCATACTATATTCTCAATCCACTTTATCACGACTTGCATAGCATCTCTGATAGCACAAAGTATTATGGATTCACAAGGTTGGTTTAATTGTGTGTGTACATAATAGGAAAAATGTTAGGTAAATCAAAATTAGCCAGTAAATCACTGAGTGATTTCCATTATGTCTTTGCAATACTGAGATCCTTTAGAGAAGCCATTCTTTGACATTTTGATGATTTCTTCAATAACATACCTTCTTTGTGTGACTTCCATGCCAATGGGAAGTGATGATGCAGAAACTCTGGAAATGTCTATCAGTCCAATATAGATTGAACTGAAGCTCACCAGAATCAACAATGGAACTTCTTGTCATCAGCGCCATACTTCCTGCCCCCAAGGAGCTTATGGGGCCGGGGGAGGCAGATATACACCTGGAGCTCAAAACCAAATGTTGTAAATATTTGAGCACATAGAGTACGATGAAGTTACTTCTCATTGGGAGAATGATGAACACCTTGTGCTGAAGTCAGCATTTACACCAAGTTTTGGAAGAGAAGTCTAGTCTTACAAGCCAGGACTGTGCCTAATTTCTAGTAGGTGCTCCTCAAATGTGTGTGGGCAGACTGAGAGAAGACAGTGGTGTTCTAGGAGGACAGAAAGAGTGAGAAACAGCAGAACAAGGAGATCAAGGCTCATCTGGGGATGCAGTGAGTCATGTTCTGGGCCCACAGCTGAAGCCTGGGTTGTCTGAGCCAGTAAATGGCATGGCTCAGGTTGGTTGCTTGGAGGCTGAGTGTGGAAGTCCTCGAGTTGAGCTGAGGATTTTAAACTTCAGTCAGAAGGCAATGGGAGTCCCTGAATGTGTTGGAACAGGTCTGGGTTGGGCTTCAGTGAGGTTAGGCTGCATTGGTGAGAGGGCTGTGTTGGCACAGAAGAGGCTGGGAACAGGGGAATCCTTATGAGGCAATTACAGATGACTGGGGGTGGGGGGCGTAAGCAGTGTCATGAACCCAACCGTGGCTGTGGCAAAGGGGCTTTGTGAAGGCAGAATCTGCAGGACCGGGAGCTGCCTTCATGGGCGGCTCATCCTGACAGCCTCTCCTCTCCTCTCCTGTTGTGCTTCCTCCTGTCCCTTAGCACCACTTCCTTCAGGAGTCCGACACCTATACTATCTCTCACCCCACAGAGAGGCTCTTGCTTAAGGGAAGAGTTGACTTTAGACATGTATGTGTGGATGTTAATTTATTAAGACTCCTTTTGATTTATAATTAGTTATTTAATGCTTTCCTATGGTCCAAAAGGATTTGAGGAAGATTGAGTGGATGTATATAAACAAGTTTTCCAGCCAAATGGGGCCTGCAGATTACGCCTGATTTCTTGTTTGACAGCACAGTTGAGAGTAAGAGCTTTGGGGAAGGTAGATGAGCGGGTTTAACTCCTGCCTCTTGCAGTGGCCAGCTGCATGACTGCCAGCAAGTTACTTGTCTGCTCTGAGTCTCAGGGTCCTTATCTGCAGAGATAAAGATATGCCCAGGATGAACGTAACCCACCTCCCAGTTTTGTTGTATGGATTAAGTGAGATCAGATGTGTCCAGTGTTCAGTGTAGCCCTGGACCACAGAAGGCCCTCAAAAGGGCAGTCAATATCAGAAGACTCTACCTCACTGTAATTATTATTACTCTTTAAGGCATCACTGGTCAGGTTGGGAGGATGTCTCTGTGTCAGTGTTCTACCTTTCCTAAGCCATTGCCAGTTTATCTTCTCTCTGGCCACCTACCTTATTGATAAGATAAAGAAACACATAGTTCCCCCAAGGCATGGCTTTCTGTCTGATTCCTGATAGTCTCCTGCATCAAATCCTGCCTTTTTTGACAGACCTGCACAGGAGAAATATCAGCAGGTGGCAAAAGTTCTAGAAGTTCCATTTAGGACTCATCCATTAGGTATACCCTATAAAGACCTGGAATACAAAATAAGTCCTGACCTCTGTTCTCAGAGACTTTGCATGGGGGGAGGAAGGCACGGACATCTATATAGAAAATCACAGATCAATGAAGCTGCTGATAAAGAGGGATGGATACAGTGCTGTGGGAACAGCCCAGGCTATGTTTGAGCTGAGTCAGGATGCAGGAGTCCACTCGGCACACAACGTAGGGAGGTATTCTGGCCAGAAGGAGGATGGGTGATCTGGGGAGTGTGGTATGTTGGGGAAACCCCACGTATCTCAGTAAAATCAGACCGTAGAGTTTCTCATCAAGAAGACAGGGGAGAACAAGTATTGGCGAGGATGTGGAAAAAAGTGAACCCTGTACACCGTTGGCTGGGCATGTAGATTGACTTAGACGCTATGGAAAACAATATGGAAGTTCCTCAAAAAATTAGACATAGAACTGCCCTATGATCCAGCAGTTCCACTCTCCGTATATGCCCACAGGAAATAAAAAAACAGGATTTTGAAGAGATATCTGCATTCCATGTTTATTGCAGCATTATTCACAATAGCCAAGATATGGAAACAACCTAAGTGCCTATCAAGAGATGAGTGGACAAAGTATGGCAGACAATATACAATAGAATATTGTATATTGTATACAATGTATAATAGAATATTATTCAGCCACGAAAAAGAAGGAAATCCTGTCATTTTTGACAATATGGCTAGAACGTGAGGACATTAGCCTAAGTAAGAAAACTCAGAGAGACAGATACTATGGGATATCACATACATGTGGACTCTAAAAAAGGCCAGAATAATAAAAAACAGAGAGTAAATTTGTAGTTGCTAGGGAGCAGAGAGTGGGAGAATAGGGAAGATGTTTCAGGGTATAAATTGCAACTAGCTGATAAATTAATCCTGGAAATGTAACGCACAGTATGGTGAAGATAAACAACAATATTATAATAATCAAACTTGCTAAGAAACTAGATACTAATTATTCCCACCACAAAAAAGAAGTAAGTACGTGGTATGATAGAGGTGCTAACTAATGCCCAGTCGCAATCATATTATGGTATAGAAATGCAGCAAATCAAGGTGTTCTAAGTCTTGAATTTATACAATGTTATAGGTCAAATACATTTCAATGAAAAATAAAAGAAACTATACTAATCCTAAAAAAAAGATTGTGGAGTTTCTAATGGGGCATGTGTGTGTCAGTAAAAGTGTAATAATGGGAAAAAGGGAAAACGACACCGGGGCAAGTACACTGGGGAAGCTTTTAATGTGTTATCCAGGTGCTCCTCAAATCACTCCCAGAGCATTACCACCTTCTCCTACAATGAGTCTTTAATATCAAGCTATGTATTATATTTCCTTTTATGAAGCTAAAATGAAAAATTAATACCTTTTTTTATTTTACCCGATCTATATTCAATGTTTTTATTTTCTTTTATCCATTTTTTACTCTGGAGAGGAACATTTAGCATCAAACAGTTTCTGGCATCATCAGCCCAGGGCATCACCTACAGTCCCATCTCCTATCCTTAGAAGAGGTTTAACAGATGGGCTGTAAACAACTGTCCCAAATGAGCCTGGGCAGCCTGTCCCCACAGCTACCCGAGGGGCTCAGATGGTCCAGGTCCTCCTAATAAGTGCTCCCAGCACTACTGCGGGGGGATGGTGGGAGGTGACTCCAGCAAGGCCGTCTGAGAAGTGCTCGCAGAGTGTATGCGGGGAGGCATGTGCCGGCATCCACACACTGCTGGCTTCCAGAACTGCCCTAGTGACTGTGGGACAGGCTGGCCCTGTCCTGGGACCGTTTGCAAGTGTGCTGAGTCCAACACTAGGTCTTGGTACTATCTGGGTCTAGGGGTAGATCATTGTTCTGTTTCTTTGATTTCTCATCTTGCATATATTCCTTTCCATTTCTTCTAAATGCCACAGGACTAAGGTGGGAATCTTGGATGTTGTTTCCCCCGACAAGTGAATAACAGTTAGGCTTTTTTCTTCATGGTGTTCGAGGGACCCCGCGATGGGAACTGCTGACCCTCTAGTAACATTTCTCTCTCTTTCCCAATTCAACCCCTTTTTTGTCCTGGTCAGGCAGTGTCTGAGGTCTCATTTCCAACCGCACTCCTTCGAGACTATGGGTCTTGCCTCTGTCTCTGATGGCCCCCTTCACCTCATCACGTGCACCACCGCAGGCTGCTTTCTTTGGGCGCAGGCCCAGGCTCAGACCTCCTGTGAAAGCCTTCTTGGCTTTTTGTGCCCTCAGATCTTTTCAGAGATCTGAACTGGGCTGCCCAAGAACATTTAAGGGTCTGAGAACTCAGATGGGAACCTCACTGTTAACTTACGCCCAGGAAAATATCGACTTCCCAAGCTGCTCTATCAGATTCTGAATGGCAGGAAGGTAGTATTTCTTGTCTTCTTAGAGACAACCGTATAGGACTGGCTGTGGGAATGGTAGTCAGCTAGAATGGCTTAACCGTGGGCTGATTCTGTTGTTGTTGTTCTGTTCTGTTAAAAAAAATTTTTTTTGGTCTTATTCAAAATAAGCA
The DNA here is from genome assembly GCF_922984935.1 of Meles meles. Lineage (NCBI taxonomy): Eukaryota > Metazoa > Chordata > Mammalia > Carnivora > Mustelidae > Meles > Meles meles. The sequence continues at coordinate 60,708,028 of NC_060077.1, forward strand.
TTTGGATACAGAGAATCAAATATGAAATCCCAGCCTTTGAGCTCAAGGAGAACTGGACAGGCATTTGCTAAATTCTGAACTCCAGGCAGGGGTGTGTTCATCCCTCCAGGTAATTCCCCACCCTTCCCTTCCTGGCAGCTTTCCTCAGCTGCCCTGACTCTGAAATTGTATTTGGCAGAACTGGAGAGGCTTTTCTGTATGTCTGACCTCGACCTCTATCCCAGAGCGCCCAGTGTGCAGTCTGCTCTGAGCCAGGTTCCGGCTTGGGGTAGGGACGGGGGAAGGGGTAGATGGGAGAAACAGAAGACTTGGACCCTACCTTTGGAATCTTGCAGTGTAGCTTCCAACCCCAGAACAGTGCTGGGGGGAGATCTGGAGCGGCAGGGAAGTCGGGAGTGCCATTCCAGATGTGGGAGAAGAGACTTTCCTTTTGCCTCTAGCACAAATCCTCTGTCATCTCTTCTTTCTGGATCTGTGTTTACTCCTGTCAAATGGGCATAACCAACTGCTCACTGGCGCAGAGGATTGCAGGCCGGTGACTTGAGGCGATGTGAGGGGAGAAGTGCTCCTGGATATAAGGCCGGCATCTGCATAGGCCCCCTTCTCAGCCTATGCGTGAGTCAGTGCTTGCTTCATCTAATTTAAACTTCACTTATCACCAGCCGTACTATTCCTGTTTTCATCGATTGTGTGATGAGTGGGTTGTATTTTTTTTTTTTTTAATTTTTAAAAGATTTTATTCATTTATTTGACAGAGAGAGAGAGAGAGCCAGCACCAACAGGGGGAGCAGCAGGCAGAGAGCAAGACAGGCTCCCGCTGAGCAGGGAGCCAGATGTGACTGCATCCCAGGTCATGACCTGATCTATGGACAGACATTTAACGGACTCAGCCACCCAAGTGTCCCTGTTCTTAAGGCTTCTGAAAAAAAAAAATCATGGGTAGTTGTATGGTTAGGATATTGTTACGACACAGAAATATACCAATTCATCTGGCAAGTCCCCTTCCCAGAGCGCGTGCTTGCGTGCGTGTGCATGTGTGCCGGGGGAGTCACGTGTCAGGGTCTTCTGGCTTGAAGAGGAATCTAGGAATGATCGAGAATCATGAGTTAAAGGGCTGGTGGCCTTGGGTCCATCACTTTGAAAACCAGCTGTGAATCAGGCAGGACTTAGAGGGAGGTGCCCGGAGAACCTGGAAGTCTAAACCCCGGCCAGGTGTAACCTGGGAAGTTCGTGTTTGTTCTTAAGTGTTGCTTTGTGCAGAGGGAGAGATGCTTTCCCCAGCTGTTCTTCCGCCGGGTGGGCAGGATGTAGATCCTGTGAGAGGGCTTGCGTCTACCGTGCGGTCCTTTTGGAATCAGATCAAGAATGTCTTTGGATAATGGAATTGGAGGCGCAGGCCAGGTCTTTCCTGTTTCCCTGGGCTTCTTAAGATCCTTGTATGAACTTTGGAAACGACTGTTTGCGCTTGCTTGCTTAATTAATTAATTCATTAAGTGCTCTGGCCTGCAGACAGACTTATAATTTTAATTAGTTGCCAAGATTTAGAAAGAGACTTCGGAAGGTCCGGGCGCCCTGGGCGTTTATTCCTAGGGCTGAGCACACTCTGGGTGTGTGTGCTCTGCAGGTAACCTCACTGCCCACCTGCCTGGGTGTCTGTCCACTTGAATTCGCAGGCCTGAGGCGGTCCGCATTGGCATGTATCTGTGGGTGCTCCTACGTTGACGCGATACTGGTCGTGTGTGTACCTCAAAGCTTAGTTAATCATAACCAGCTTTCTGAACCTGAAGCAGCCACTTTCCACCCACTGCAAGCTCCTGCGGTTTCTCCACTGTGTTTCCAGGTATGGGTGTTATGGGCCGAATTTTGTACCCCCCTGCCCCAAACACATATATTGTAATCCTCACTCCCAGTGTGCTAGTGTTAGGGGGGAGGGGCCTTTGGGAGGAGATTAGGTCAGAGGGGTAAGCCCTCACCAAAGAGATTAATGGCCTTAGGGAAGAGACCTCAGAGAGATGCGTTGCCCTTTCTCCCTGTGAATGAGAAGATGGCTGTCTATGAGCCAGGAGATAGGGACTCACCAGACTTGGAATCTGCTGGGGTTTTGATCTTTGCCTCCCAGTCTCCAAGACTGTGCGAAATGAATGTTTGCTGTTTAAGCACCCAGTCCGTGGTATTTTTGTTATAGCTGCCTGAACAGAGGTAAGACTCCGGGTACGATCCTATAGCCAGTGGGCTTGAGCAGGGGAGAGAGCAGGGCTGTACTTGGCTGGATCATGGAAGCAGTAAGCAGTGTAAGCTTTAAAAGGAAGTTTGCGTGGTGGAATTGGGGGCTGGATATACAGATCGGTCCTGGGCTGGAAGTCTATAGGCAGATATGGAGAGCTTACAAGAATGTGCTATATTTGAAATGCTGCTTGGCTCTTCAGATATAAATTCTGTAGAAATTTTGCCCCTTTAGGGAAAAATAATCCCCCCTTGTTCTGGCATCAGAAACTTGGGAGAAATAAAAATACATGTAATCCTATTTTTATTTTATATTTTCGGCAATATTGTCACTTAAAAATGTATGAGTGTAAACACTTATTAATTATAAATTGTTGATAATGTATGCATAGAGATATGAAAACATAGAACAGAGTCATATGCTTTCAGTGGAAAATGAGGAGTTCTTTATTTAAAAAGTTATATCATTTCTAGAACATAGTACATCCATTTTGGATACTCAGGGAAACAGATCAGGGGATCTCCTAAGACCCAGCAGCTCTGAAGCTCTATGAAAATGTATCTCCTTATTTTCCATCTAGGAAGATGGCTAAACAGTGTCTGAAACTCTGTCTGTTCATTGGTTATGCTGTCTCTAGCTGTGCTCTAACTAACATCGTACTAAGAATTGCATTTTTCTCTCTCTTGACTTAGATTTAAATCTTGCAATCACCGCTGGGAAGTGAGCTGTATCATCTTGAGAAATCAGACCACAGAGCTGGGCCTGCAGCTGGTAAGGCTGGGTCATCTTTTAATCGCTTAACCCTTCATATCAAAGGATGGGTCGTAGCAGCAGATTCCTTCTCAAGAATTTGCCATGGCAGATTTTCTCAAGGAAAACCTGGGAGTTAAAATGAAGCAGAATGTCTACAGCAAAAACCTTGCCTTGTAAGTTGACTTTTATGCCTATGCACATGACTGGTTTTATGTGTACGCCCATGGAACTCTCTCTTATAGGCCTGTGTCCGTGTCTGGCCCATGTGTGGCTGTGATGTATAGGTACGCTTATTTAACACGAGACTGTGCAGGGTGCATGTGTGCCTGTGAAGGTGTGAGAGTGTGTGTGTGTGTGTGTGTGTATGTTGTGTGTCTGAGGAAAATTCTTTCCTGTCTTACGGAGTAAGATCCAGGCTGTTTAAGGTTGTTTGAAAACATGGCCATGATAATTCCCTTTATACCCTGGGGGGGGTGCTCTTTTAAACAGACCCTGGATTTGGCCATGTGCTTCTGTTTTAGTCAGTGGAACATTGCCATATGTGACACAGAGATCTGTAAGGCAGTTGTACGTTGAAGCTGTCTTCTGCTGCTGCTCTTGGGAACCCTTAACCAACACAGTGTCAAGGACCTGGGGCAAGCCTGTTGGAGACATGTGGCCCAGTGACACCTGCCATCCTAGCCGACAGCCACCACCAACTGCCATATAGTGAATAAAACCATCGTGGACCAAGCAGCCCACACCCCACACACCTCCTGGGAGCTCAGGACAGCCATGGGAGTGAGCCCAGAGGTGGCTGGCGGGAGAACAGCCCATCTGAGCCTGGCCCTCGTGGTCCACCCATGTAATCCCGAGTTCACACTGAATGGTGCTTGTTTAAGGTCACTACATTTGGGGTGGTTTGTTACACAAAATGACCTTATTAACTGATCTGGTTGGAAAGAGAGGGAAAAGCCTCGCCGCTGGAGGAAGTGGTGTTTGGTGAGAACCTGTAGGCGTGAATCACAAGAAGAGATGTAATTCCGTGTAAACATTCTTTATAATCCTATTCTTACTTTATGAGTTTAGAAACATAAAAATTAGCTCTTAGTGGAGGACCTACTATTAATTCTCACACAGGAATGCACATTAACAAGTCAGGCATGGACTGTGCTGGCATGCTCCAGTAATGCTTTACTGGGGCCTGGGGAAGAAAGCCAAAGAGAAGCCAACCCAGGGACGATGCGGAGAATGCTGCATGACGGAATCTGCCGCGAGGCGGTGACTTGCTCTTCGGAAGCGAAAGGATTCGTCTCATGCCCGCTCTCAGTCCGACTCCATGGGGTGGGCAGCGCTCCGCATCCATTACCCGGGAGCTCACCCCAGGCGTCTCGACTCCTTGAAGAACAGCGCCTATAAAATGAGGCTCTGAGAGAAACAAGATTCTCTTCCCTGCCTGAGGCCTGCCTTTCAGGACCTGCCACTTCTTTGGATAATTGCCTCTGGGGATGATTGTCCCTCTCAAGGGAGACCATGTGCTCTTCCAGGGACAAGACCTTTACCCTGCAGACCACAACAGGGTATCAGGTTGTAATGATCGGCTTATTCTAGATGGCTCTGCTTATCTGTAGAAGCAGAGGTGTGTGTGAAAATTCTGTGTGTGTGCGCGCACGCATATGCACACACGCTGGCCCATGGCTCGGAAGTCAGGGCACATGACTTTTGCACTTCTAACTCCAGTCCCACCTTACAATAAATCCCCACTCGGTGGGACCTGAGGGAGTTGAGGGTAGGCTCTAATCTGCTATTAATACCAGTACTTTGGGTCTAAAAGACATTTTAGATCTAAAAGTCCTGTCTTAAAACAAAGGAATACACACAAACACTTTTGTTATTGGTTAACACCTAAATGGAAAATAGTGATTCAGACGGCATAGACATTTTGGAGCTCTTAGGGAACTCTGATGCCCGTGTGGATACCAACACTTATTACATTTTGTACTTTACATTTTTTCTAGGCCTGGACCTGCCTAGCATTCTTGCAAATGAATACATGTCACATACTGCCGAAAAGCATGTGCTATGTCAGTCAGGTCAAAGGCTCAAAATGACTTCTACTTCTTTTTCTTTTTGTTTTTATTTGATAGATTTAGGGACGGTATGTATAGGGGACAAATGATTGGATTAATTATATTATTATTAACACAAAAGAAACTGGCTTTGTTAGGTGTTAGCTATTGTCAAGCCCTATATGAAGTCCTTTATATATTATTATTTACCTAGTAATCTGGTTATAGTATTACTATTCCAGCTTTCCAGATAAGGAAACTGAGATTCTTTTTTTTTCTTTTTTTTTTTTTAAGATTTTACTTATTTATTTGACAGAGACCACAAGTAGGCAGAGAGGCACGCAGAGAGAGGAAGGTAAGCAGGCTCCCTGCCAAACAGAGAGTCCGATGCGGGGCTCGATCCCAGATCATGACCTGAGCCAAAGGCAGAGGCTTTAACCTACTGAGCCACCCAGGCATCCCAAGGAAACTGAGATTCTTAATTAGAAAGTTGAAATATCTCATGCGTGGTTGCTGTTCACTGTTGAAAGTAAAACCTGAATACAGCAGGCCTGTCTTATGACAAAGCACTGCCTTTATTTTTTTAATATTCTTTAAGGATCTTATTTATTTATTTGAGAGAGTGAGGAAGAGTGAGCATGAGTTAGGGAGAGGGAACACAAGGAAAGGAGAAGTAGGCTCCCTGATGGAGCTCAGTCCCAGGACCCTGGGATCATGACCTGATCTGAAGGCAGACACTTAACTGACCGAGCCATCCAAGTGCCCTAGCACTGCCTTTATTTTTATTTAAATTTATTGTGAACTATTTGAACCACACAGAAAACTTTAGAGAAAACTAAAACAAACGTTCATGTGCCTATCACCCAATTTTATTAGCTCCTAATATTCTATCATAGTCACTTTATATTTCATGGTATTTTTTAAGGTGCGATATTTGTTTATTTTAATTTACGTGTAGAAATTCTTTATGGAGTCTGGATATTGATTCTGTGGATTGCAGCTATCTTTATTTATGGTGATATCTAACAAGCAGAAATTTTCATTTATTTAAATGTAGTCAGATGTTTATGGTTGAGCTTTTTAGTCCTTTTAGGAGTTTTTTTGTGGTTAGTGATTTGTGGGGCCTATTTTTGAAATATTTTTCTTTGCTACCACCAAGGTAGTCTCCTTTTTCAGTTGTTAGAGAGTTTCCGCCCACATCTATCTGGAATTTACTGTTTGTGAATGCAATGAGGTAGAGATCTACTTTCATCGTTCCAAGATGGAGAATGACTCACCCCAGGACACTTCACTCAGAAGTCCCATCTTGACCCTCATTCTACCTCTGTGCCATATGAAAACCGTCTCTTAGCTCTGTGTTCTGTCTCATCGTTCTGTTGTCTGTTGCTGAGCCAGCACCACACTATTGCTTCCTCAGAGAACTTGATATGGGCAGGGCAACATCTCTTCACGTCAGTCTTCCATTTGTCCCTTAGGTAATTTTGGCTTCTTATGCATTTTAAAATCAGTTGTGAAGCTCCGTAAAAAGCCCTGTCAGAATTTGGGTCGTAATTGTATTCAATTAATATATTAACTTTGGAGTGGAATTGAACCTTTATACAGTCTTTCCAAGTATACAAATGTTGTCTCTTTCCATTTGTTTAAGTTGCTTTTATGGTTCTTGCTAACATTTTGGAAATTTTCTCTTCAAAGTTCTTACATAGATTGTTTTAGTTTTATTCTTGAGAAGTTCATCATTTTTCTTGCTATTGCAAGTGAGATATTTTTTCCCATTGTTTCTTCACATCAGCGTATAGGAGTGTTATCAGAGTTTTAAAGTTTATCTTTTGTACACAAAGATTGCTTAATTTTCTTATTTTTTCTAATATTTGGTAGATGCCTTCAGATTTTCTATATATACAAATACATTACCACAAGTAAGGCTATTTTTTCTAAGATTTTGTTTATTTATTACAGAGAGAGAGAACACAAATGGGAGCAGGGAGGTGCAGAGGGAGAAGCAGAATCCCCGCTGAGCAGAGAGCCCGATGTGGGGCTCAGTCCCCGGACTCTTGAGATCATGACTGGAGCTGAAGGCAGCTGCCCAACTAACTGAGCCACCCAGGCGTCCCCAGGGCTAGTTTTTAATCTTTCCATTTCTTATATCTCATTCTTTAATCTTGATTTTATTACTTTCCTAGAATATCTAGTATAAATGCTTTTGGTGTGCCTATTGAAAAAGTTATGTGATATGTCTCCTTTGTATTAGAGCATCCTTACATTTCTTTGATAAAAGTATTTTTGAAATATTGTAATAGTTTATGAGATTTATTTGCTTGTATTTTATTTAGGATTTTTATACCTGTGTTAGTAAGAATGGTTTATAATTTGATTACTTGTACCGCCTTTGTCACATTGTGATATCAGTAGACGAGATGGGTAACTTTCTCTTATTTTTCCTTTCTCTGAAATATTTTGTCCAAGATACGAATTGTCTGCTCCTTTATAGATTTGCTAAGTTACCTTTAAAAGTGTCTACCTCTGGTGTGTTTGGGAGAAGGAGATTTCGATAACTGATGCTGATTCTCCAGCAATCATTGGTTTATTCAAGCTTTCTATTTCTTCTTGAGTCAGCTTTGATCATTTATATTTTTCTAGAAAACTTCCCTTTCGTATACATTTTGCGGTTACCTCCAGCTGTATGCAAGCATTGAGGTATTTTGCATCTGGTCACAGAAACTTTGGTTGTCTAGCTTCACTTCCTGGCCACAGGTCTGTGACGTTTCCCCCTCTAATTTCACGAATATCTTCACAAGCCTGTTGTCCCTGGCAGCAGGCTACCCTTTTCCCCTGGCCTCCTTTTGCCAGTCCTGGCTTCATGCAGGGATCCTAGTGGGGTTTCTTTCTAACTTAGGAATCTCTGTTTGTTAACTGGCAGAAGCCAAGGTCTAAGATACCACTCCTGCTTCCAGCTCAGGCTGCAGCAGACCCATGGGTCTGTTCAGTCCCTTGATTTTCTGTTCTTTTTCTGGTCCACAGCAATTGTTACCTTATTTTTGAGCTTGGCTATAGTTTTACTGGTTTCTCCTTTAAAATTTTAACTGTTTGTAGCAGAGAGGGTTGTTGAAGATGGAAGTCATTAAGTTGTCTTGAATGGATGTTTCCCAGCATCTGTTTTTGACCACTGGCCTATAGTGCTTCTTCAGTTCATCATTCCTTTAGACAATGTCCAATCGTCTACCCAGGAAATCAGTGACTTGTGCACAGCTTCCTGCTCCCTGGATTGAAGCAGGTAAAGCCTCTTTTGCTGAACGTACCCTTCTTCTGGACTAGCACATGAATAGAAGCAGAAGTCATGAACTCAGTCTATGAGGGTCTTTAGATGTTCTGAGTCCTCTTGCCCCTCCTCCTTGCCCCTCACACCCTCCACTTGAGAGGAGGAAATAGAAGTTCAGAGAGCTAAAATTATTAGAGCAAAGCTCTCTAGGTAATGGGAGACAGCACGGAATTCAAAAATCAGGCAGCCTGATTTCAAATCCGACATTGCCCCCACAAGATTAGTGGTTCTCAGGTTTGGTGGCACATTAGTGACACTGGAGATCACTCAGACATCCTGAAATCTAGCCCGAATGGACTGAAAATTTTAGAGGTTGGGGTCCAGACCTCTGTATTTTTCCTAAGCTTGCCAGGTGCTTTCTGAGGTGTAGTGAGACTGAGGAACCCCATACTGTCTGATGCCCCCTCTCTTGTTTACTCCAGCCTCCCTTTACCTTCTTCGCCCCTTCCCCCAAGGGCAGCCCTCACCCTACAAGAAACTGACCCTTCACCTTACAAGCTGGGCCATTATTGCTCTCTCCATCTTACCCTATTTTCTAGTTTCTTCCCCCCTCCCCTCTGTTTTTTTTTTTTTTTTTTTAAGTTTTATATATTTATTTGACAGAGATCACAAGCAGGCAGAGAGGCAGGCAGAGAGAGGAAGGGAAGCAGGCTTCCCGCGGAGCAGAGAGCCGGATGCGGAGCTTGATTCCAGGACCCCGGGATCATGACCCGAGCCGGAAGCAGAGGCTTTAACCCACTGAGCCACCCAGGTGCCCCTCCCCTCTGTTTTTTATGATTAAAATTTTCAGCAGAAGATGTCTGTGTTGTTGCTTCTTTTTTTTTTTTTTTTTTTTTATTTATGACAGAGAGAGATCACAAGTAGGCAGAGAGGCAGGCAGAGAGAGTGAGAGGGAAGCAGGCTCCCTGCCGAGCAGAGAGCCCGATGCGGGACTCGATCCCAGGACCCTGAGATCATGACCTGAGCCGAAGGCAGCAGCTTAAACCACTGAGCCACCCAGGCGCCCCTGTGTTGTTGCTTCTTGATCATCGTCATAACAATAACATACTACTCTTAATTGTTCATTTAAAAGCAACACATTATTTTCCTTGGTGAGTGTGTAGGTGAAATATATGTGTACATACACCCAGACAAACATATACACACAAGGACATATCAGAGGGGCCTGAACACTAAATAGTCACATAGTATGTTCAGTGCTTACAATTGGGTTAATCTTTGGCCTAGGAGGAACATATGTGCCACAGTAACTAGACACTGGCATAAGTGTGTGGCTTTTCTAGTTCACGGCTTGCTTCCCCCAATGTGAGCTAGTCACTTTTCTGAATCTTGTGCTTGTCATCCCCTTTAAAACACAGTTTTATTACATATGTACATTTCTAAGATTATGTTGCTTGGTTGGTTATTTTTAATTTTTTAGAAAAGAAATCATGTTGCCTGTAGTCTCCTGGAAGCAACTTTTTTTCCTAAAAATATTGTATTGCCAAGAGTCAACCATATTGTTGTGTGTAGCTACAGTTCATTAGTTTTGAGTGCCTCACAATATTTCATTGTGGAGTACTCTAGAATTTACTTATCCAGTTGGAATGCTTCCAGATTTTTGCTTCCAAGAATAGTACTACTATGAATACTTTTGTACATCCTTCCTGGTGCACATATGTACAAGTGTCTCTTGAGTATAGACCTAGAAGTGGAATTTGGGGGTTGTAGGGTATATGACATAGGGCTACTTAACTTGAGATAATGCCAAATTTTTTCCAAAAAGGTTTTACCGATTTACTCTCCCCCTGGCAATCCTGTGTATCCATATAATTTCTAACACTTGATAATGGCATCTTTCTTCATTCTTCCAATCAAATGGGTATCAATGGCATCTCATTATGCATTTCCTTGATATTTCCTCAAAAGTTTATTGGCCATATAGGTATGCGTGTGTGTGTGTGTGTGTGTGTGTGTGTGTGTATTCATTCTTCTGTGAGATGGTTATTTGTGTCTTCTGTCTCTTTCTGTCATTTTTTGGTCCCTTTCTTATGGATTTATAATAGTTTTTTGTATATTTTCCACATTAATCCTTGTTGATGGTATGCGTGGCAAATATGTTTTTCCAATTTGTAATTTATCTTTTCCTATGTTGCATGTGTGAGATCACATTTTGGGCATCTTCTTTCTCTTTTTTGATGCCTCCCTCCATTTAACAGCATCCACTGTCCTCCCCCTCACCCCCAAAGACCCAACACTTGACATAGTCATTTGATATATTCTGTAATGTGTTAAATTTTGCTTTCCACGATTTCCGGTAACTACCTGTTAAACACGTGTTAGGGTCCCAGTGGTGGATGAATATCACAAAGTACTTATTTGCACTTTAACAGCGGGGTTCTGAGGCTTAAGATTGTGGCTGGGAAGAAATATTTCCAGGCAGAGGGGCCACCATCCCTCACCCCCCAAACCTGTCTACACCGACTACTCCATGGGCAGCTGAAATATGTTGGGGACTCACATCTTATAGAACTCTTCTGAAATACAATTCCCCAGGAAGCTTTCATTTTTCTCCAAGTAGTAAAACTCCCACTTCCTGATAGTTACAAAGATAGGTTTTGTTGTCATAATGCTTTCTCTGTGTGCTGCTTTGCAATCAGAGTTTTCACCACTCAATGGATCCATCACTGAGCAGCACATTACAGCAAATGCATATCCGTTTGCCTCTATTATTGTCATAATCAAAAGGCGGGGCTACATTGAAATATTTGCTTCGTGCATGCATATCTGTTATCCGAAGGGCCCTTTAACCTAAATGGTGTGCTTTCTGTAATGTCTTCGGTTAATGAATGGGTCTGTGAGGGCCTCAGAGCAGTGCAATGTGGGAAGAACGCTATAATTTCTTTTTAACATGCAGGAATTCTGAATACGAGAAAATGCATGCCAAATTTTATTGCTTCTAAATCTGAATAATTGTATTTCTGGGCTGTGCATCTGGGTAGATAATAAAGCCACAAAACAATTTAATGAAACATATAAAAAATAAAATGACATTACTAAATATTATAATATGAAGAAACTATTTTTTGCATATTGTCACCTAATCTTTCAACCATATAGCAACAAATAATGCAACCATAATTGAAAGTTTTATTATCCATCTGAGTAAATTGAGCTCAAATTTACCTTGTTCTCGTTAGTTGGTGGGCAAGCCTGTTGGGGCTACTGACAGGATTTCATTTTCGTGGTGGATTTTTTTTTTTTTTTTTTGCCCTTTCTATGGAATCTAAAGTGGTCAATAAATAGCCCTGCTGCTTAATCGATTCTGAACTCAGCTCTTCAGAAAGCCACTCCTCGGCCCTGTGACCCATGCTGGCAGCCAGCCCTGCATTTGCCGAGAGTTTCAGAAACTGGCTCCCGCCTTCCTGGTCCTAAAGCCCCACACACATGCTGAGGAGCCCAGGGTCTTCACTCCTGGTTTGCTGCAGGCCATATTTCCTGACTCCACTCAGACACCTCCCAAGGGGATGTTGCGTTTGCTATGGGAGGAATTGGCATGGGCTCTTGAGGGGAGAGTGGGAAGATGCCGACTGCTGCTGGCCTGATGAAAAGGTCTCTCGTTCTGCTTTGCTGAAGGTCCTCAAGCTGCCTCTGTGGCAGAGGGTGGGGTGGAGGCTGCCGCAGGAAGAACCCCCCTGGCATTTCTGATCTAGGGCCCCACGTGCTAGTCCACACTGCGGGGACTCCGGGCCACTTGTTCTCAGGGCAGACCGTGGACTGGGGGTGTTGCCAGGCCTCGGGAAAAGACAGCACATCTTTCAGAGGCATCCGAAGGGTTGTGGGAGAAAGTATCAATTTCCACAGTAATTTTTAGTTAGGCTTGTTGTAAGATGTTTGGCCCTTCGGGTCATGATCCCAGGGTCCTGGGATCGAGCCCCACATCGGGCTCTCTGCTCCGCAGGGAGCCTGCTTCCTCCTCTCTCTCTGCCTGCCTCTCTGCCTAGTTGTGATTTCTCTCTGTCAAATAAATAAAATATTTAAAAAAAAAAAAAAAAAAAAAAAGATGTTTGGCCTTTTCCTGGAGCTTTGGTTTGAAGAATCAGCCCACCTGGCTGTTTCCCTGCTTTCAAGTTCACTGCGGTGAGCCTTTTGAGATTGCAAATGGTGGGCTGCCCAGATGTGAGAGGATGCTTCTTCATCAGGCAGACCCTGGCGCACCGCACGGAGCTGGGGCTCTGGCATTACCCTCTCTTCCATCCCCCGTGTCTTCATCGGTGGGAGTTAGCAGGAGGAACTAGCATTAGACAAATGATCTTTCCAGAACTGCTTTCCCCTTCAGAGCCCTAAAATAGAGTCTGGGTCTTATTCTGTCAGACAAGCCCCCTGCCCCAATTTTTTCCAGGGCTCTTGCTCCTGTTTCCTGCCATTTGGCCTCATCAGGCCGACTCTGCTCCATCTGGTGTGTTTCATGAACTTCATGCTTCAAAGAAAGGGCTTGGGGATTCGAGCTCTTTCTTCCCAAAGCTCTGGTGTGTTTATACAGATGTGTCCAGACCCTTACCCTTAACCTCCAGCTGCAAATACAGAAGGGGGAGGGCCAGGAGGAGACCCAGCACCTGGCTTCATTCCTGATCTGTCACTGGAGGCCCTGACGGCTGGAAAGTTTCCTTCACACACATCCCCTCTCCCGGACCAGGGCAAATCTGGGGGGCCCTTTGGTTGTGCTCCCTGTCCGCATACAGTCCTCTAGCTTCAAAGATGGTGACATCCCTTCCTAACAGATGTTCCATTAGGATTAAGAAAAACCTCACCACCGACAAACCCCACCCCCACTGACAGTAAGGTTATAGTGATATTTTGAAGAAACTATTTTCAGACGAGGCTTCTACGAAATGTGCTGCTTGCTATGTGCCAAGACTCATTTCCAGATCCTGTGGAGGGAAACGGGAGTAGTCAGGACGGGGTGACGAGGAAGCCTCTTTACTTTCTCTTATTCTTTGGGTAATTCAGTATAAAACTTTGAAAATGTTGGCTTAAGCCAAACGTTAATTTGCCTTGTAGCTCTTTGGGATGGAAGACACATTCCCCACTCCCCACCTGGAGGGACATCTACCTTCCTCAAATGTCCCCAGTCCCACTTCTGTGGGTTGGGGGGTGGAGATGGGAAGCGGGGGAGGCAGTGGTGGAAGATGATGCTGAGTTCAGGCCTTGCCTTCCCTCTGTCACAGGCAGCTTCTCTACGGGATTCCGCCTGCCTTGCCCTCTACCATGCAGTGCAGAGCAGGGCAAGCCAGAGGTGGTTCGGCTCTGGTGCTCTGATTTAGGGGTGAAGGACGAGCAGCCCCTTTGACTACAGAGCTGAAGCTGTGCTCTTCTGTCCGCTCTTAGCTGCAGTGGAGCTGATCTTCTGTTCTCCTTTTGTTGGATTCCCATGTCTATCCCTTAGTTGGCTCTCAGGGGACAGGGAGGAAAGGCTGTTACCGATGTGCCTAATATTGTGATAGAGAAGGTGATCCCAAGTTGAATCTTGGAAGCAAACCTGAAAACAGTATAATTCTTTTAGAAATTTTTTTTCTCAGTTGCATTAATTTTTTTAAAAACTGAGGTACAGTACACAGAGCATAAAATCTACTATCTTAGCCATTAAAAAAAAAGATTTTGTTTATTTATTTATTTGACAGAGAGAGAGAGATCACAAGTAGGCAGAGAGGCAGGCAGAGAGAGGGGGGGAAGCAGGCTCCCCGCGGAGCAGAGAGCCCCATGTAGGGCTTTATCCCAGGACCCTGGGATCTTGACTGAGCCGAAGGCAGAGGCTTTAGCCCACTGAGCCACCCAGGCACCCCTATCTTAGCCATTTTTAAGTGTAAAGTTTAGTAATGTTAGGTGCATTCCCACTGTTAGCTTACCAATCTCCAGAACTCATTTTCATTTTGCAAAACTGAAACTCTGTATCCAACCAGACAACTCCCATTTCCTTCTCCCAGTTAGCTGGTAAATACCCTTTTACTTTCTATCTCTATGAATCTTGACTTCTCTAGGTACCTCATGGAAGTGGATCGTACAATATTTGTCTTGTGTCTAGCATATTTTGCTTACTGTAATAGTCTCAGGGTTTGTCCATGTTGTTGCGTGTATTAGAATTCCCTTCCTTTTTCAGGCTAAATAACATTCCCTTGTTTATCCATTCATCCGTCAAAGGACACTTGGGTTGTCTTTGCCTTTTGGCTATTGTAGATAATGCTGCCATTAACATGAATGTGTACATATTTCTTCAAGACCTTACTTTCAATTCTTTGAGTATGCATGCAGAAGTGGAATTGCTGGATCATATGGCAATCCTATATTTAACTTTTTGGGAACTGCTATACTGTTTTCCATAGCAGCTGTACCATTTTTGCATTCCCAACAGCAGGTCACGAGGGTACCAATTTCTTCACATCCTTGCTAACACTTGCTTTTTATGTTTTGTTTTTTTTTTTTTGATAGTGACCATTCTTATGGGTGTGAGGATGATTTTGTTTTTCTTTAAATAGAGAGACTACAAGTCATGGAGGCATGGTGGTGGGAAGACGCAGAGGGAGAATCCTAAGCAGGCTCCACACTCAGTGCAGAGGCCGACGTGGGGCTTGATCCCATGACCCTGAGATCACAACCTGAGCCAAAGTCAAGACGCTTAACCGACTGAGCCACCCAGTCGCCCCTGTGAGGTAATACTTCATTATGGTTTTGATTTGCCTTTCCTTAATGATTAGGGGTAATTGAGCAGATTTTCATGTGCAGATTAGTCATTTGTATAAATCTTCCTTGGAGAAATGTCTGTTCAAACCCTTTCATTTTTATTTTTATTTTTTTTGAGTTGTATGAGTTCTTTATATATTATAGATATTAGCTCCTTATCAGATACATGATTTGCAATTTTTTTTCTGTTCTGTGAGTTGCCTTTATACTTTGATTGTGTCCTTTCATGCATTTTGATAAAGTCCATTTTATTTCTGCTTTTGTTGCTCCTGCTTTTGGTGTCAGATCCAAGAAATCATTGCCAAATTCAATGTCATGTAGTTTTTTTCCTTAGGTTTTCTTCTACTAGTTTTAGTTTTAGCTCTTATGTTTAGGTCTTTGATCCATTTTGAATTAAGTTTTGTGTGTGGTGTAAGATAAGGGTCCAAATTCCTTATTTTGCACATGGATATCCAGCTTTCTGAGCACTGTTTTTTGAAGACTCTTCTCTCCCCATTCCATGTTCTTGACATTCTTGTCAAAATCATTTGACCATGTATGTGAGGGTTTATTTATGACTTCTGTATTCTATTCCATTGGCCTATATGTCTTTATGCCAATACTGCACTGTTTTGATTACTGTAGCTTTGTAGTAAGTTTTAAACAGGGAAGTGTGAGACCTTAAATTTTGTTCTTTTTAAGATTGTATTAGCTGTTTGGGGTCCCTTGAGATTGTGAGAGAATTTTAGGATGGATTTGACTATTTCTGAAAAAAACATCATTGTGATTTTGATAGGGATTATATTAAATCTGTAGATTGCTTTGGATAGTATGGACATCTTAACAACATTGTCTTCCAATCCGTGAATACATCCAGTCCAGGATGTCTTTCCATTTATTTGTGCCTACTCTAATTCTTTTAATAAGCTTGTTGTAGTTTTCAATGTATAAGTCTTTTGCCTTCCTCGTTTAGTTTATTCCTAAATATTTTATACTTTCTGCTGTTTTTATAAACGGAATTGTTTTCTTACTTTCTTTTTTGAATTGTTCATTGTTAGTGTAAAGGAACACAGTGGATTTTTGTGTGTCAGTTTTATATCCTATAACTTTACCAAATTTGTTTAGTAGTTTACTGTGTGTGTGTGAGAGAGAGAGAGAGAGAGAGATATTTAGGGTTTCTACTTAAATGGTTATTCTTAGAAACATTGTAACACATATTTTCTATATGAATCCTCTATAATTCTTCAAGTGATTTTCTTATCTCTCACCCCCTTAACTTTCTTCCTGGTATCCACTTCTGCCCTTATTGGAGCCTTCTTTGTATCTAGTCATTCTACTTCCCTGTTTAATCCAGTTGACTCTGATATCTTTCTGGTAACAACAGGTTAATGTCCCACTTCCTTAGGGGAACTTAGAAGGACTTCAGATCTGGCCCTGGTTCTAGAGACCCTGGACTATTCTAGGTCTTTGAACATGTTCTGCTTGCCTCAGGACCTTTGCACTGTTCCTTCTGCCTAAATACCCACCATTTCCTCAACCCTATCTCTGGCTTATTCCATGTGTTAGAAACCTTTTTTGATGTGATGTAGCTGGGTTAGGAGACCATGGTATATAGCCCCATGAGGCCTTGCGCTTTGTCCCATTTTATGTCCATATATTGTTTTGTCTGTTTTTTTATGTCTCCCCAAGTAGACTGTGGTGTTTGCATACAGGGACTGCGGTTTGCTCCTTAATGTATCTTTAGTGCTCAGCATAATTATAGGCACAGAGAAGGTACTCAGGAAGGACACATGAGGCACAGCTTTGGAGAGGAAATGTTCCATTCCCTGAGGGAAAGGAGGTAGTATGGGCTAGAAGTCAAGGGAATTTGGTAATGGCAGATCTCCCTTTCTATTAAAATGGAGGTAATTGTAACTGCTTTATAGCATCCACACAACCAAAACAAATTCCATGAAAAGAATGTTTATTGTGCATCTACTGCATTCCTCTTCCTGAGGGAACTCCGCCAAAATGGAAGTGGAATGAAGTGAGAAGCAACATTCACCTGCAAATTGATTAGGATAAAACATCCCCAGGAAGGATGCAAAGTGCTGAAAATATATATAGTATACAGTATAAAAAGCACGCAATGCATAGTAAGGAGAGGAGATGAAAAGAACAAGCAAAGGTAGAAGTAGTTTGACAGTGTTGAGAGCAAGACTGGAACCCAGTGTTGTGGTGTCCGTGCCTCCAGTGAAAGCTGCAGAATTCATGGGGTTGGGCACACATCACAGGAGACAGGAGTCCTGTGTGCGCTCCAGGGTTTTCTTTAGGAGGGGACCTATTGGGGAAAATAGACAACTGTCTTCACTGGCCCAGACTTTCAGTCTCTCAGTCATCACATGGACCAGAGTCATCAGCATGGAGTTAGGACCAGAACTTCAAGAGGGGGAGAGGATGGGACTGCTTCGGTTAAGTGTCCACCGCTTGGTTTCGGCTCAGATTATGATCTCAGGATTGTGAGACTGAGCCCTGTGTTGGGCTCCGTGTTCAGCTCTCAGAGTCTGCTTGAGATTCTTTCTTCCTCTGCTCCTCTGCCTGCACACAAGCTCTCTCTCAAATAAACAAACAAACAAATAAATAGAATCTTAAAAAGGGGAAAGGTTGTAATACTGTGTTCTATTAGGCTGCTGGTGTGTGTGAGGCATGGAGCTGGCCCTTGGAATGGCTGTCTCATTGCTTCCTCCCAGTAACCAGAAGATGCCAGCCCCACCTGAGGAATGAGTAACTGGAGGCTTGGAGGCTGGAGACTGGACTCCTCCACAGCAAGAGTCATTCTTTGAGAAGGTTCCATTGACCATATAAAACATTAGATGGAATCTTAGGGACTTAATAACCAGTTTGGGGCCGGAGGCAATTTTTTAAAAAAAGTATTTTTTTTGAAACTAGATAAAACTGTTAAAATTATAATTTCAAAGACTTCTTTCTCCTTATCATTAATATTTTAAAGTCAGGCGAGAAGTAGCTTCTGTCCTGCTGCGTAGCAGTGCTTGGTTCAGCACTTCGAGAGCAGGAAGAGAAGAAGGGGGAGTGGTTTAGCTTTACAGGCCTATATGGGGGACTTATTTTCCCACAAGGTTTTAAGGTTTGAAATGACTGGGGCTTTTGTTTCATTCTCAACTGGTATCCCTGGAGCCAAAGAGATTGCTTAGTACATAGTAGATGCTCAATAACTATTTGTTGAATGAATCAATAGCAAGTTCAGACACAAGTGACAGAATCTGTGCGAGATGATGTGTAATCCAGCTCCAGACATTTAGGTGCCAAGGGCCATCCAAAAAGAAAATGATCACAGCTGCTGTTCTTGGAGAAGATACGGGGCCACCATTTGCTTGGGTGCTGAAAGACAGACAAATGGCTAGGAGTAGGAAGGACACGTCCAGATGTGAGAGAGGCCTGAGCCAAGCACAGGGCGTGGAGAGGATGCTGAGTACAGACGAGCAGCTGAAGGTTCAAGAGGGGAAAGAGCTACCCAGGATGTGCTGCTTGGGAATGAGTGGATTTAAACCCAGGTGGTCTGGCTCAGTCCACAGTTCCTTGATGAATCTGGATGATGGATGGGAGTAGGAAGTTTGCAAGGAGCGTTCTAATAGCTAGGAGGACCTGTATGTTGGGTGGGTGTCCTCTGATTTACACATATGTTCTGTCCAGGGAGGTCTTCTTACTGCTTCCCTTTTACCATTCAGGCAGTGGGGACAGTATTTACCTGGCCATTTCGAAGTAGGCAAGTATTAATGAGAGAGTCACTTAGGAATTCCTAGGTGGAAAAGTAGTGTACAAAGACAGAACATTTCTGTACCAGCGATGGTGAAAAATAAAGGGCATTTCAAAGAATATTATCATACAACTTGATTTTTGCATGGAGAATTCAGACAGACTGCTTTTGCAGACTTAAATAATCCCAGGATGAAAGGTACTATATAAATGCAAAGTATTATTATTATTATCCCGTGGTAGAAAAGAAGGGCATTTCAAAGAATGTTTCAGTACAACACAATTTTATTTTGCACAGAGAGTTCAAGGGAAAAAGCTTTATTTTATAGACTTAAATAATATCGTTATGGAGCTACAGTAAAATAAATAATACAGATATGGTGTTAAAATAAATAATACAGTTAGGAGGCTTAAATAAATAATGGAGGAAAGAGAAGAGAAATTAAGAGTCCTGAGAGAAGGTGGGGGAAGACGCAATTTTGAATTATAAGTGGTAGAGAACTGAAGTCCAGAAAGTCTTAAAATATTCAGGATGTATCTACACTGACCAAAAATATAGCATCAGACAGGTCACCATCAGGGAATTGATCTGACAGTGTTTTAATTTTTTTTACATTTTTAATATTTTTTTAGTGATAGACTTTTCCCATTGTTTCAATGGTTCTGAATGCAATACCAAAACTTTTGGCTGAAAGTAAAAAATAATTAAATTCACCACATTATGGTATTTATACAAAATGGTATCTGATAATATCCCTCCTCCCCTAATCCTTGCTCCTTAATCTGTTCCTCTCTTCCTTTGTTCCATTACAGAAGAAACTACCTTATTTCCTACAGATTTCAGAGCTTCCCATTTTGAAAAGCCTCTCCAGTCCTACCCCCCCTAGGATGGCCCTCTAACCGTCATCTTCATCTGTAGGTGTGGGATCTGTCTACATTTTGTGGGTCTGGTGTCTCTTTGAGAGTCTGTATTCTCTTCTTTTTATGGAGACGAGGTTGATGTATTGTAGGCAGAACAAGACCTCTTCTTTAGCCATAAACTTGAGCTGGGAGGTTTTTTAGACTTGAGATCCCGAGAAGGAGCCTGAGCCGAGTGCTCTTGGGAAGGAACTGCCATTAGAACCATGGCTGGTTCTGAGCTTGGGACAAGGACCACCAGAATTAGGCTCCTGTGGGTGGGAACCAGAAGGGGATCACAGAGCCAGAGAACGCAAGGCCGTGGGGAAGTTCAAGGTTCAGTGTTCATGCTGCCAAGGAGGGCTTGGGATTCTGAATTCTCCAGGCTGTGGGAGAAGGGAATAGACTGTGAGATGGAAAGGCCAGGAAAGTTGCAGAGCACCCCAGGAGGACAGAGACATTCCCCAGAGGCCATCCCCAGGAGAGCCTCATGCTGTTGACCCCAGCCGAAGGGCTGGCAAACCCTATCCTCCCTGTGCTTGAGGCTTTTTTAAGGTCTTGGGACAACGGAGAGAAAATTCTTGTCCAGAAGCATTAGTTCTCTGCCCGGGCCTCCATTCTCGTTCTCCATCTGGCTGTGCTTAAGTGCAGAGGTGGCACCGTGTTTGCAAAGAACAGTGTGAGGGACCCCCCCCACCCCCAAACCAGTGGCTCTGCCCTCCCTGCTTTAGCTCTCAGCCTCCTTCACCCCGACCTCCGTCCCTCCAGCCCAGCTCTGGTGATCTGGTTCGGTTAAAGTGCTCACCTTGTCACTTCCAGTGTATTTTCTTCTCTTGTGATTAGGCTGTCTCACTGGATGGGTCTTCCTCAGGAAGCGGAGAGTAAACTTCTGTTTTCTCTTGTCTCGACCAGCTCATCCCGCTCGGGCCTAGGCATGGGGTAGGTAGGTAGGTAGTTGTTCAGTGGGAAATTGTGGATTTGAAGAGAAGCAGGAAGCTGTGCCTAGCAGTGGACTTGGGGAGAATTAGTGGGGACTGAGGGAGCCCCAGCCCCGCGCCTCCTGTCTCCAGATGCTACAGTGGCCTTTAGAGCGTCCTTCGTGGTTGGATGTCTACTTGGACAGCCCCACAGTGAGCGAGTCAGGAAGAGCCTTGGGGGCATTGTTTCCCCAGGAGTAAGGAGATGATGAGTTGCGTGTGATGTTATGTAACTTTGAGGGGAAAGAAAAAACAAACAAAACAGAAAGGCAGGGAAAATATAAATAAGAAAGAGTGCAAAGTTTTATTGTCAACTGCTGCTGTCACCTCCTGGAACTACGGTCGTATCTAAGAAATATGTGACATACTAATAGGAAGTAATTTACCCAAGGATGTTTTTGTGCCTTGAATTGCCTTCCTTGCTCAGCTGTGGGAAGTTTGCGAGTGTCTATGCATGAGAGCCGGCGCGGAGCTGCAGAGACTTCCCAATTTGTGCACAATGTGACTTTTATAAGGCCATTAAACTCATCTCGGAAAAAAGCGCTCTGGAAAACAGTGATACATGGGATCTCAAGGAGCCCGTGAAGGCAGACAGAAATTGCAAAATGATGACCAAACTCTCTTGGCTAAAGTGACTTTGAGGTGGCTGCTGCTCCTCTGCTCATCCTCCTGCCCACCCGTGATTTCTTCCTTTGTCTCTGCTTTGAGTTTGCTGATGGCTGGGCAGGCCTTCGTCTGCACCATCTTTGACCCAGAGAGCATTGCCCTTTTTTCTTGCCGTCGTGGGGTGGACGCTTTGTGACCTCAGGTTGGGGCCTGGGTGCATGACGCTTTAGCTCTTAGCCCAGAAACAGCCTAAGAGCCATTGTGACCTCAGGGCACTGGTGTTGAAGGTCCGCGGGGGCTCTGAGGAGGACCCTGCTGGGGCCACACCCGCAGAGAGGGAAATGTGGGCATCCAGCCAGTCTGCTGAGGAGACCCTGGGGAGGAAGGGCCAGAAAGACATAAGGACATAGGATAGGGAGAGAGAGCTTGGCGAAAGAGGGATAAGGAAAGAAGGAGACGGGAGAAAAGCAGGAAGTTGTTGTGGAGATGGCAAGAGAGTGGAAAGGGGGGGAATAAATGAGAGAAACGTGTGGTGGAGGGTAGCCTGGAGGACACGGAGGAGAAGGAAGAGGAGCAGTGTCAGGAGACTGTCCTGCTGATGTTTTTCTTCTCAAGGGCCTTCATATGCTTGTTCTGTAAACATAGGCAGGGCCATGACCAGAATACAGAAACCATGAGGTAATTAATAGCACGGAGAACAGGAGAGCTGCCTGCCGGGATGGGCATGGCTTGCAGGAACACAGGTGGCCATTTTGAGGGCTCCCTGCACTCTCTACTCTGGCGTCCCCCCCCCCCCCAAATACCTCCCTGCTACTCCAGTCCCAGGTCCCACCACCATTCCAGGTTCCGTCTTGGAAACGCAGCCCACCTCAGAGAGGGCCCTGCGTGGAGTGCGGCATGCTGGAGGAACTGATGAGGCATTCTCCCTGCTGAGCAGGGCAGCCAGAGGCCTTGAGCTTCTAGTGTGGCTGCGGGGGAAGCTGAGATAAGAAGCCAGGGGATGGGTGGTGGGCTTGGCTCAGGAGCCGGTGGGAGCCTTCCTCTCTAGCCTCATTGCTCGGCCAGGGTGTAGACTCTGGGTGCTGAGACACCAGGGAGGGGACGGGAGGGTGTTCATCGGCCGCAGATGATTGGGTAGGGATCAGGGGAGCTAGGGAATCAAGGCGCCTTTAATTTGTACTCTGGCCTGTATATCTCTCCCTGTGTCCTAGCTTGGGAAAAAAGAAATGAGCCCTTTATCAATTTTTAATAAATTGAAATGACAAATAATCCATTTAATAAATTATTAACTGAGAAAATTACTGAAAACTGAAATATCAAACAATCGTGAGCAAATGCTCGAAGCAGCGTGTTTATTAATAACGAGCCCTGCTGTGGGAGTGCGCTGATGCTGTGGTTCTGACATGGCCTCTGACCCGCACGCCCATAGTGGCCCAGCGTGGTGGAGGACCCAGGCCTGGGGCATCTGCAGGGCAGAGGCGTGCATGCTGCGGGTCTGAGGACAGAGGCGAATGGAGCAGTTGTTTTAGGCCTGGGAGCCTGCAGCTTCATGGCCCACAGACAGCTCTTGGGTGCGTGGTACCGACATGTGGCCCTTCGATGGGCACCAGGGTGACATCCCATGATGCCCCCTTCACGGTCCTGGAGGGGGCCAGAAATAATCTCAGCTTCAGGCTTTAGGTCTTTAAATCAAGAATGATGTGTTGAGAAAAGAAATCGTGTGTGTGTATGTGTGTGTGCACGTGCATGACATTTTGTATATATAAAGGGTGACGTCACCCCCCAGGCTGTCTGCTGTGATGATCAGCTGAGCTGGCTGTCCCGCAGCAGGCCTTGCCGGTGACAGTCAGAGGCCTGACGTGCTTTGTGACAGGGGAAGCCCGGCGTGGGGGCCCTTGCTGGGGAGCAGTGAGCACCACGTGTGTTGTGGGGGGGCCCCTCAGGCATCAGTTTCAGGAGTCCTGCACAGAGTGCCCCGGGTCAGACTCCTGAAAAGCTGCGGGAGATCATGGAATCCAGGCATCATTCCTGCTGTGAAACGGTGGTTCACTGGGAGGAGGCACCTCCTGCAGAGTCAGGGCTCAGGTTTCTAGTCAAATGCCCCTTCACCGTGGCTCCGGGTCTGCAGGCTGGCCCTAGGCTGCTGCTTCTCCGAGAAGCCTCTCTCTGGACAGCTGTGCTCTCAGGGAGTCACACAGATGTCTCTGCTCTGGACACCTCTCGCCATGCGGCTGGTTATGCCTTCCCCATGTTGGCCCTGGCCTGTGCTGAGAGACAGTGGGCTCATCTCCCACTAGTGCTTGCTTTCTCTAGAAGCGTAAGCAAGCCAGCCTGCCCGCCTCTGCTCTCCCAAGGCTGCATTCCCCGGGAAGCACATCTTCTCCATTATAGCCCTGCTGTGGGCTGGGGGCCGGTCAGGTGACCTCCCTGTGACCTAGTTCCTTTATCTGTAAAATGGGGATAATAATAAACGGTAATTTGATGACTAGGATTGAAACAGTCCCATTATAAAAATACAATGCAGCAGTTCGGGATGACAGGCTGTAGGCTCGAAGATGGTGCTGCAATGGGTATTTTTAGGAAGGAGGAAAGGGGGGAGGGATGAGTGGTTTATAAATGTTTGTTGCATTAAAAAATGTGCTAGTTTGAATTGTGCAGAACAGAGTATCATTTGTTTCTAGAAAAATTCACTGCTGTGGAAAC
Source organism: Meles meles (assembly GCF_922984935.1). Taxonomy (NCBI): domain Eukaryota; kingdom Metazoa; phylum Chordata; class Mammalia; order Carnivora; family Mustelidae; genus Meles; species Meles meles. The sequence continues at coordinate 60,732,001 of NC_060077.1, forward strand.
GAATTAGTTTATATTGAATATGTGATGGTTCAGAGAAAGGGATATTAACCCAATTTGCATTTCTTTGAACTGAAATAAATTATTGCCGTGTTTGCATTAGTTGGGTCAACTGGGTGTCTTTGGGCAGACCTGCAGTGGGAAGGGCTGGCCCTGGGCTCAGAAGGTTATAATAGGGTCAGTATGTGCAGGTCAGCAAGCACCCTCCAAATCAGGGCTTATTAACCTTTTGTGAGGACTATGGACCCCTTTTGGGGGTCTCATAAAAGCATACCTATTCCATACCATTGTGTATGGATCTCAGTAGATGCTGAGTCGTCCGGCCCACCATGGTCCAGGGGTGAAGGATGTTGGCCCCAAAAAAGGCACAGTGTCCATTGTCTTGGTGTCTCATGCCCACATCATGGCACAGATTGACTGGAACTCAGTTTCTGAGGCCTCTCTCAACTGTGAAAACAAAACATGACTTTGGTTCGAAAGAGAGACAGCCAAAGACAAGCTCATGTATGTGCTAGGAGCTGGGAGCTGTGGACATTTCAGACAAAACACAGCCCCAGCTGTGAGGAGGAGCTGGCTGTCCTGCCTTTGCCTGGTCACAGAATTAGGTTGGTGGGCCTAATTGGCAAGCCATGACCCCTTCTTTCCTCACTTCTTTGTGTCCCTTCCTGCTGAAATCACACTTTAAGTCAAATTAAGAGTACTCCGCATAGGCAGAAGGTGCCTGCGTCTGCATTCCTCCAAACCTGGCCCCTGCCTGGCCTCCAGGAGTTTCGTGTCACAGTGAGAGGAGCTCAGAGCCAGCCAGCGGGCCAGCATTCTGGGCAAACTCTTGAACCTGACGAAGGGGCGTTCGTCAGCGGTGTGGAGAGGAAGAACTGTGATAGTGTATGTGGACAGAAGGTGACTGCCGTGGATGGACACCAAAGATGAAGGTAAATCCAGAAGAGATGGAAGCTACCAGCATTCAGAGACATGAACCTGGAATTTGCTGTTAACTCTTGGACCAAAATAGCTTCAGGTTCCCAAATGTCTGATTAAAGTGGTAGAGAGCCCAGGGTAGAGGAAGATGGGGAGTATGAAGGGTGGCAAGACTTCTAGTAGTGAGCAACCAGTGACCAGAGAGCCTTATTTAATGAGCCCCCCAGCCCCCGTCTGAACTCACTTTTACTGGAAAGAGACAACTACGGGACAGAAAGATAATAATCAGGGAGTTAATTAAAAAAAAAAAAAAACTTCAGGGGGAAAGGCCTTGTCATATCACTTCTCTGCTTAAAACCCATCAACAGTGCTCTAGTGATTTCAGGAGAAAGCCCCAATCCCTTACTCAGTCTACAACCTGCCCACCCTACTTGACCGCCAGTGCTGGATTTCCTGAATGTCATGCTCTCTCTGGCTTCCAAACCTTTATCTCTGCTGCTCTGTCCGCTTGGGCCACACTGTCCTCCTCCTCATGGGTGTCACAGCCTCCTTGAGGTTTTCTCTGGCCCCTAGACTAGGTTTGAACCTCAATGGTGATGCTGCAGCCGGGAAGGCTGAGAGGGACCAGCCAGCCAGCGGGGTCCTCAGTGCAGAGCCACACCTGGCTCACCGCTGTGTCCCTGTGGCCAGCCAGCGGCACAGGAGGAGCTTGGCAAATTCGTCTTGAATGTGTTCATCCATGAAATCAGGACTAAATGAAGCAAATGACTTCAGTCACGTTGTCCTGAGTTGCGCCCAATCCACTGATTACTTCCACAGCAGAAAACAAGACCTGTATTTACTAAGACTTGCTGATCTGTAAAATGGGGATAATAGTCTACTCATTGGTTTAGGTGAGGAAAAGCAAGTTAATACACACAAATGCTGTGCCTGGTACCCAGTAAGTGCTCAATGAATGTTAGTTATTACTGCTGTCGCTGACCAAGATGGGAGAGACAAACCCCAGTTACTGTCCTAGAAGTAAGAAACGTCATTTCCCTTAGTGGGTAGAGCCACCATTAATGACTCGTGAGTACAAATGCTTCTGGAAAGCCCCTTCCAGAAGAAAGTCAGGTGTAGACCTAGAACCAGGAATCACACTTTGGGGGACCATAAGAACCACGCAGGCTGCCAGTGTTGCCAGATATTAGGGTTGGATTTAGAGAATGGTGGCCAAGAAGGGACGGAGGAAATGCCTGTGCCGATCTCTGGCTAGGCTTTACTTAAGTCAGGGGAAGGAATTCATGCTGGGTAAATGAGGTAATGAATGTGCAAGTGCTTTGCAAACTGCAAAGTGCTTTACAAATGTGAAGCATTATTGCTCTCATCTATTTCTCTTCTTTGTGCTCCCGGGGTTTCCTAATAAGAGTTCCTTTGGAAAATCCTAGCCTGGCTTTAGGTTAGCTAGAGGGAAAGGTGTGTGCAGTGTGGTAGGTAGGGGGGTCTGTGTACCCTGAGCATAGCAGAAGTCCTGGCTAGGAAAGGGGGGACTGGCTGACAAGAGGAATGAGGACAGAAAAAGGCTGCACATTGCAGAGTCATTAATCCCTCCCAACCCGGACTATTTCCCAGGTCCAGGGGCCATCCTAGACCTGTGCAAACCTCTGCAGAAAGACAGAATGGCCCATGCTGAGAAGGGTGAGGGTAAAACCCAGGGCTCTTGTGGCTGTGATTAAGTGTGGGGTATTATGGGAAATGTTTATGATCCCTGAGTCTGGGTTTGCCACTCAGTCACCCAGGCTGGCCCAGGCCAGTGCAAAGCATTTCCAATTGCTTTGTGCAAGGGACACAGACTGGCCTGGGAGAAGGAAGAATTCTGACCCCCAGTAACCTTGATTATATGGCAGCATGGCTTGCTTGTACCTGTGTCCAGCATGTTCGTGGCCCCCTCCCTCGCTCCACAGCCACGGCATCTGGGCAAACACGTGGACTTGTGGAGATCGACAGCAGGGTCTAGCCAGCTTGGGCAGAGGAGCCAAGGCACCAGCTCTATTTTTCGAGGCAAATTTCCCTGAGTTTATGGTTCAACTCTTACTTATGTGTGCATATTGTCAGGAGCAGAGTAGCTCCCCCTGGAGGGAGTCACGTGAAATCTCAGCCTCTTCCACCACCTCCCGCCCCCCCCACCCCCCCAGGGGTGTGAGAATGAAACCTTGGATGACTGCATGAGGGATAATCATGAGGGTAATGGGTGTGATTCTTTATGAGTTGCGTCTCCTTAAACTCTTGGGGGCTGTCTACACCACCGGCTTCCTGAAGCGCTAAGCTGGAAACTGCAGGTTGTTTTTATGCAGTGAAGCTTAAGCATGCAGCAAGCATTGTGTGTCACAATGTTCACTAGGATGGGCTCAGATGTGTGTGTTCACAGAGTGAACACATGTATGAATGTGGCTGGACCATCGCAAGACACATTTCAAAGGTCTCAGCAAGACAGTGTTGAGTTGGGTCCTTTGCCGGAACGTCAGCTGATTTTCACATGATTAGCCATATCCCATCATCGCCCCTAATACATGGGTGTGATTTCGAGAGGCTGTTGAGGATGCGGAGAGTAGTGTAAGTGGTTGAAGAGCTCCATAAACCGAGGACAGGCTGGGAGCGAGCCTGGCATGCTTAGCCGACAGTGAAAACTAGAAGGGCCAGAGGTCAAACCTGCACATTTCTTTTGGTCCGAGACTTTCTGAGTTTTTAGAAAACTACATTTATTCTGTACCGTCCCCTTCCCCCAATCCCCAAGGGCACTTAAAACCCACATTCAGGTTTGAACTGGGGAAGGGGGCAAGCCGGTTTCTGGTTGGTCCCAGTGTTCTTGATCATCAGAGCACACCACGATCATCTGTGGGCCTTCTGGAACTGTAGCTCTCAGGGCTCTGTCAGGATGTCAGGGATGTAAGCTGTCCAAGCTGCACCGGTGGGTTTGGTGCCCTGAGAATGACTGGCAGAGTCCTACGTTTCCCCCAGCCCCCTGAGTGCTTCTGCAACGTGCAAAGCATTACTTACTCATCCGCCACTTCTGAGTTTCTGGGGTCCCTAAGGTATGCCTCCCACGTCCCACATGTCCTCTGACCAGGATAGAGAGCAGAGGGACCCTTAGGTCCTCCACAAAGAGCTGCATGACCACTTACCTTTGCTGGTTTTAGATTATATTGCTGAGAACATGGGCTCAGCACGGGCATGTTTTGACGGAGGTGGCAGGAAAGGAGGAGTAGAGCTTTGGCCGAAGGAGCTGCCCAGAGCAGGACACGTGTGGCAGTTCTCCGAAAGTGTCGGATTCAGTGTGTTCCAGGCCTCATTTATTCATTCACTCGTGGGTCTTTCCTTCATTCATTGGTGGCTTACTGAGTGCCTACCATGTGTTAGTCTCTGCAGACACCACAGTGTACAGTCTCTGCCCCATGGAGCGGATAGTCCACAGTGGGGTTGGGGGACCAGAGAAAGAGATAATAAGTCAACAAATAAATAACAATTATACAGACTTTAGTAGATTGATAATCAACAGAGAAAGCTTCAAACGACTTGTCACACTATTTTGACCGCCCCCAATACAGAATCAGTGGAAGCGGCTTCTGTGTTCCAGATGCACTGGCCGGTTATGTCTCATTCCTTCGCAGGAAGCCCCTGCCGTGAGCTCGCCATCCTCCTCGGTCTCTCTCACTGGCTCTGTGTAATTTACATTTTAACACTTGGCAATGCCAAACACTTTTCAGATGAGGCAGCTGAGGTCTCGAAGAGCCAGACTGACCTGCGCATGACCAGTGAGTGGGGGGGGATGGGATTACCTACAGGCTCCGAAGCCCTCCGTGACCTTGTCCCCTGAGGCTCTACCTACTGTGGCCTCTCTTCAGCCTCCAGAGCAGGTTGCCTCAGTTTCCATTCTTTCTTTTTAATTTTCTTTAGCCGAGTCAAAACTTCGGCTAACTTTTCTCTGTAGAACGACCGTATTAGGCAAAAGTTTGTGTGGGATCCAATAAAACATCAGATGATATTGAGCACACGTCAGGCAAAGCCTGCAGCCCAGTAAGTTATTATGTGTAAATGTTACAACTTTATTTTGAGGAGAATACATGTGTACTATCAAGCTGTTTTATGGATACGCAGCGTGATTGATTACAGCATGCGGATCTGTTGCAACAAGATAAACTCAGATAGAATAATCTGTGGATATTTAGGCCTCAGCAATTTGTTATCCAAAGACGACTCCAGAAATGATAATTCTTCTCATTCCAGCGATTTCTCTACTCTGCTTCCCGATAAAAACCCATTTCCAGAGAGCTCACTTCTGATGCCAGGGGTCCTCTTCTTGCTTGTGTCCCCTCCCAGTTGCTCAATGGTGAACAATGGCAAGTTGTGTTTGCCATTAAAGCCACAACCACAGTGAGACCTGGCCCAGAGTGAACAGGTGTCAGGAGGTTGTTGCCAGGGTAGTTGCCCCAGAAGAGCCTCTGCTCCTAAGCTAACAAAGAAGTAAACGTGAAAAAATAACCATGATTTTTTACTGCATAGAACAGTTTGGGTAAAAGTGGATTACATCAAGTAGCAGAATATTTTGTAGATCAGCCCCAAGCCACTTGTTGCTACAAAATAACTGTGGAATTCATTAGCTACTTTCTGAATAACCATTTGTTTGTGACACAGAGTTGCTTGAATGAGTTAAATCAAACTCAAGGCTCCCACCTCTTCCTTGAGGACATCGCTGACTACCTGGGGGCACCGTGATCTTCTTTAGGATCCTTTAGAGGGTTGGACCACTCTTTTTTTTTTTTTTTTTTTAAGATTTTATTTATTTATTTGACAGAGAGAGATCACAAGTAGGCAGAGAAGCAGGCAGAGAGAGAGAGAAGGGGGAAGCAGGCTCCCTGCTGAGCAGAGAGCCTGATGCGGGACTTGATCCCAGGATCCCAAGATCATGAGCTGAGCCCAGGGCAGAGGCTTAACTGAGCCACCCAGGCACCCTGGACCACTCTTTTGAGAATGAGTTACTGGTGTGCATTCCCTTGAATTCCTATCCTGAGTTATGATTTCTGTTTAACAGTTACACAACTTTCCATGTATATAAAGGAGACATGGCCCAGTAAAAGGGAATTTTAGATCTGGAGGGCAAAGCCTTGTGTTGGCTTCTTGGCTCTGCCTCCCTACTGGTTCCATTGGGCAGGGCACTTCCCTTGAGCCACAGTTCTGTCACCTGAAAAGCAGAGACAATGACACTTGTCCTACCCACTTTGTAGGGTTGCTGTAAGAAGCAAATAAGCAGATAAAATATTGGGAAACAATTTTTAAGGTGTGCGATTCTATTCAAGAAATACTTATGAAACCACAAGGGCCATTTCACTGGCTTTGGGTGTTAAGTTCGGTCGCTTCCTGTTTACTTTCCTAATCAGTTACTTAAGACTTCAACTGCTCAGGTTGCCTGGGTGGCTCGGTGGGTTAAAGCCTCTTCCTTTGGCTCAGGTCATGATCCCAGGGTCCTGGGATTGAGCCCCACATCCAGCTCTCTGCTCAGCGGGGAGCCTGCTCCCCCACCTCCCCGCCTGCCTCTCTGCCTATTTGTGATCTCTGTCAAATAAATAAATAAAATCTTAAAAAAAAAAAAAAGACTTCAACTGCTCTTATTATCCGGAAATGCAGTTCTTGATTGCGTACCACCCGCCGTGCACATTCTTCCCACAAGCAGGGAGAGAGGCAGTTGAAAACTCGTGTGCCCATGGCAGCACCGCTACTTGAGGAGAGGGGTAGTGTCTTACTGCATTCTGGTCTACAGGGCCTGTTTTGTCTGTGGGCCCCCGGCTGGGACCCTACCGATGCCCTTGTGGGTCCAGATCCCTGAACCCTGAGCCATTTCTGGACTTTCCTATACTTGGGTCCCTACTCTCACAGGCTGAGCTACTGTTTTCCCAAACTGTGACTGGCTCCTGAGGCCTTTCCAGTGTCCACCACGTCCTATGCCAGAATCACCCTGTCCCCATGACAGCCCATAGGTTGTAGGACTGATCTTAGGTCACCATTCACATCCCTCCCCCTTTCCCTTTTGGGAGGTCCCAGTCCTTCTTCCTTGCCAGAGGACTTGGCAGATAGCATCCTGAATAAGAGCAAGGACTATGAAGGGCAGTCTGCCTCGCATCAAGTTCCAGCTTCACGACTTCCCAGTGGCGTGACTTTGGGGAGAACTACTTAGCATCTCTGTACCTCAGTTTTCTCATCTGTGAAATGGCAAAAATGGAAAATAAAATCTCATAGGCTTGTCTTGAAAATTAAAAAGAGAAAATAGGTGTGAAGCCCTTAGAAGTGAGCACTAAAGAAATACTGTTAAGCTGTTGTCTTTATGACCGGTCATGGTCACAGTGATTCATATATACCAGTTTCCCTAACCTGAAGCTTGTGCTGTCGGGATAAGATACGGGCTGTGTCTCCCTCAGAAAGCTCCCAGACTCCTAAGATAACTAATACAACTTAGTCCATGCCCTTTCCCTCCATGACACTTGCCAAGAGGTAGACCTGCTACGTTAAACCAAAAGAGGCAGAAGGAAAGTTGTGTCAGGTAGCTTCTGCTGCATAACAAATTACCACACATATGCTGTGGTTTGAAATGACAAGCATTTCTTTCATTTATGGTTTGTGTTTTCTGGGCTGGTTCAGCTGATCTCTGCTGGATTTTCTCAGATATCTCTGGTTACCTGATGGTGTGGCTGGTGGCCTGATGAGCTGGGGATGGCTTCACTTACACGGCTAGAAGTTGGCAGGTTATTGGCCAAGTATTGGCTGCCTGTTGGCTGGGGTGCCTTGGTTCTTCTCTGTGGGGGCTCTCACCATCCAGCAGCCTAGCTTGGACTTATTCACAGGGCTGTCTCAGAGTTCCAGAGATGGCAAGAAAAGAAACTAAGACCTTTTGAGGTCTGGGGTTGGAAGACACATTGCATTGGTCAAATCTACCTGTTGACGGAAATGCTTCATTGCTAAGAATTTGTGATTATTTGCTGTTAATTACAGCAGTAAATCCTTGCTTAGGGTAGTGGGCTCTTTCTTAGTTTCCATTTATATTCAGAGAGGGTTGTGATTTCACCTTTACTAAGATGTTTCTCTTTCTCTTTTGAATTTTAGTTTATTGTATACCCACTCTGTGCCAGGCACCCTGTGGTCACCGACTACTTAGGGAGAAGAGGAATACAAGTTGGAAGTGCCGTGCTGATATCTGGTAGTGGCTTTAGGTTGGCCCGGGGAAAATAGGAAGACTTCTTTGAGAAAACCGAGTTAAGGCTGAGTCTTAAAGGATCTCAGGAGATAGCCATTTTGGGGGGATGAAAGGAAGGAGAATGTAAGGATAAAATGGAAATTACAGAAAAAAGTCATCTGATCCTGCTCCCTTAGCTACAAATGAGAGCAGTGGGACCTGGAGACTCTCCCAGTTATACCCACATTTAGTGGAAGAGCAGGAATACAGGCCTCCTGACTTCCTTGTCTTGATTTGTACGCAGAATTAGGTCCCCAGATAGATACATCTCAGTTAAGGCCACCTTGAGAAGTCGACTCACACACTTAATCACATTGCCTTTTCAGGTCCCTGATTTTTACCCTCCTTTACGAGGAGCTCCAGATCCCTTGCCACCCCGACTCCCATATGCCTGGTGTCTCTGAAAGTAAGACCTGCTCTGGGATTGGCTGGTGAGTAACCCAAACAGATGTCTCTGCTCAGGGATGGCTGTATGGCCCAGAGACCCTTGTGGCCAATGAGGTACCTCCATGCAGTGGGCCACGCTGTGAAACCACCTCCAGCATTCATGTTGCAGGCAACGTGTCCGGAGATTGAATGGTACCCAAAGTGTCACGGGTTTTACTGCATTTTGTATTTTGTTGCAGAAAGCTGCAAGAGGCTACAAATTGATTGTTAAACTTGTGGAACACTTGGCCCTGGGATCCTGCCTTAATTAGGAAGGTATTTTGCTGCAGAGTATCAGCTCTCCTTCTAGCTGTAATGCCTACCTGAGAAGCTGGCTGTGCCCGGCCAGACAGAAGTCAGCCATGAGCTCCACGCTGGCCATGGCACAGTCTGTGTTTCCCAGCCTCCGAAGCATTTTCATATTTATCATCTCATGGAATTCTCATAAAACTATCGGAGAGGCAGATAGAGAAGCCCTCACTTAGTGGATGAAGAAGCAGAGGCTCAGAGAGTTAAGAAACTTGCCTGAAGCCTCAGATTAGTGAACGGTCGATCCAGTGCAGATGGCCAGCGCTTAGGCCTCTGAGAGCAGAACTCTGGAGAAATTCAGAGCCAACAGCCTCTGGCATAGCATCAGATGCCCCCTCAGGGGTCCCTTGTGCCCTGGTACCGGTGTTGCCCAAACCCAACGGCCCAGGTGTCGGCTCCTTCTTGAGCCCTTCTCTCTGATTTGACTTCCCTGCCCAAGGCCCGGTGCCTGACCATGATACGCATGTGATGCTTCCTGCCCCACGTGCTCAGTACCACGGTGCTCAGGCAATGGGCAGCGGAGAATGAAAGGCTGTTTGCACATGTCGTGGATACTCTGCACCTTCTGCTCTACCAAAGGCCATTCTCTGGTGGGCAGGCAAGGAGTCCTGAGGCCGTACCTGTTGAACTGAATCAGTGCCCACAGATTGCCTGGCGGTTAGACATGGGGGACGGACCACGGGAACTCTATGGGAGAGAGGCCTGGCTTAGACTATTTGACAAGAGGATGGTGACGAGACTCTCTTTGTGTTGTTGGAGCAGAACTAGGGCAAACTGCAGAGAGTGTCAGGAAGCACATTTGATGCTCCGCGAGGAAGAACTTTCTACCCCTTTAGAGCTGTCCAGAAGGAGAAGATTTTGTCTTAAGTGATCGCTTATCTGTCATTCATGGGAGTTGCCAGTCCCATTGCTGAAGAGCAAGAGCTGACAGAAGAGGCTTTTTCAGTCAAACTAAAGCCCATCAATTCTTTATTAGGCCCAACCATTGGTCCTAATTTTAGATTCTGGGGCGGCATCAGATAAAGCTCATCACTCTTGCACATTTTACAAGAGGGGCTTGTAAATTGTTTCTAATTGGTGGAATTTCAGGCATGATTATAAAGTGAAATGAAGAATTTCAGGCCAGTAGGGAGATATTTTGGGGCAGTGTGGTTTTTTCAGAGCCTTTAAATCATTGCCACAAAGCTGACCAGCTACCACCCTGGGTTGGATGAATGTATGAGAAATTCATTCAACATTCGGTTGCTGATGATACTTTCGGTGGGAACCAAGTGGCATCAGTAGGACTCGAGAAGTTTTCTCGGAGTGTTTGGTCAATGGCCTTTGCCCTTTAGACTCAGATTATGAAGGTGAGGCCTCTGATTGAGGAAAGGGCTGTCCTGGATGGGGCAGGGGCAGGCGCAGGCCGGAGGGGTTGGTGCTGCAAATGAGCCCTGGGTCTTGTCGCCCACTCTTGTGGAGATCTCTGGAAAGAATATGAACTGTTAGTGTCAGCGGTACTGACCGCACAGCGAGCTGGGCCTGGGAAGAGGTCCACCAGCTCGTCATGCCCCTAGTATTGGACATGGTGTGTCTCCGCGGGAGGGTGCGCTGGCTTCTTCCCTGGTGGTCACAGGTAACCGAGCAACATTCAGTGGCACACCAGAGGCGTCTGAGCTTCCGCTGGAAGTCGCAAGTGGAGACAGGGGCCACTGCCAGCAAGCTGTGCCTTCAGCTTCTCTGCCTCTCTTTTCCATATCACTTCCTCCTTTCTGCCCTCATCTTGTGTGAACGTTGTTTTGGACCATCTTGGGTCCCGAGTATCGTGGAAATAATAATGTGGGATTTTACCTCCCACTGAGGGTCTAGGGGCTCACTCTGCAGTGCCTGTGCCTAGCCCAGGAAGGATGGTACCGTCAATTTCCCGGATATTTCCTGCTCGCTCAGTCCTCTTTGTTTATTGAACCAGTGAGTGTCCCTCTCTCTCTTAGGTGGTAACAAGAGAGCACAGCCCTGCCCTCTACATACACTTCGGTGCAGGCATGTGGTTGTTGGACACACACTTCCTGGGCTCTGACGTAGAGTCAGACACTGTGCTGAGCATCAGGGACATGCTTAGGGTAAAATGAAGTCCTTGCATGACAAGCTGGGAGATGGGCCTGCAAATGCACGCATCTGGTACACTGAGACAGTCACTGCAGTGGTGTTTTGCACAGAGGGCAGAAGGACTCAGGACAGGCCTGTTTCCCCAGGGGGAGTCCAGGAAGGTGTGAAAGAAACCTTGATGATTGTGTCCGCATTTCCCACACAGACGAGTGGTCAAGGAAAGCTGGGTGCAGCGTCCTGAGCTAAGAGACAGCATGCCGTGTTCCAAGAGGGCAGGGACTGCATTTGCTTTTGTTCCCCATTGTGGATCTGCTCATGGTGAACTCTTGTTCCCTCTAGAATATACAGCTGTGTGGGCACCTGGGTGGCTCAGTCGGTGAAATGTCTGCCTTTGGCTCAGGTCATGATCCCAGGGTCCTGGGATTGAGCCCCACTCAGATTCCTTGCTCAGAGGGAAGCCTTCTTCTCTCTCTGCCTACTGCTCCCCTTGCTTGTGCTCTCTCTGTCTCTCTGTCAAATAAATAAATAAAATCTTTTAAAAATTTAGAATATACAGCTATGCATATGCCATTAAGTTTACATACCTGCATTAAATTTTTACTGCTAAACTAGTAAGTGTACATGATTACAAAATTCAAATTTATGACAAGACTTGCAAAAAACCTGGTAGTTCCTTGGCCTACCTTTCTGCGCTTCTGAATCTTACTCCCTAGAAACACCTTTTCAACTTTTCGAGCTCTTGTTGCTAGCATTTACCTTCCTATTTCTAAATATTTATTTGAGAGAGAGAGAGAGAATGAGAGAGAGAGAGGTCAGTGGGAGGAACAGACTCCCTGACGAGCAGAAAGCCCGATGTGGGACTTGATCCTGGACTCCAGGCCTGAAGCTGAAGGCAGTCGCTTAACCAACTGAGCCACCCAGGTGCCTTTTTTTTTTTTTTTTAAAGATTTTATTTATTTATTTGAGAGAGAGAGAGATTGAGAGAGAGAGAGAGAGAGGCCTATTTCTAAATAATATTGTTATACTGCTATATCTGAAGGCAGCCGCTTAACCAACTGAGCCACCCAGGTGCCTTTTTTTTTTTTTTTAAAGATTTTATTTATTTATGAGAGAGAGAGAGAGAGATTGAGAGAGAGAGAGAGAGGCCTATTTCTAAATAATATTATTATACTGCTATATCTGAAGGCAGCCGCTTAACCAACTGAGCCACCCAGGTGCCTTTTTTTTTTTTAAAGATTTTATTTATTTATTTGAGAGAGAGAGAGAATGAGAGAGAGGCCTATTTCTAAATAATATTTTTATACTGCTATATCTCCAGGACAATATTTTTTTGTCTTCTATCTACAGAAGGGTGGGTTTCCTCTTTCTGAGCTAACACATCACTCCTCTTTTCTTCTATCCTTCCAACATAGCTGTAATGCAATTTTCTATGAAGTTTATTTTTAGGATTTTCATATTTATATCTATGAAAATATTCATAAAAGAATGCAGATAGGAAAATTTCCTTTTATACACAACTTTTTGTTTTTCCAAGAGCTAAAAATTGTCAAATTTAATAGTGTGCCTAGTTTTCTATGTACCTACCATTGATTCTTCCCCAAACTCTCTGACAGATCTCCCAAGATCCCCTAAACACAGTCACTGGGTGACTAAATGGTGCTGCTTTTTTTCTTTGAACCCTCCCCTCCTGGAACCCCCAAACTCCCACTCTATTTGATTTGGACTCCTCCCCCTAGGCTGGCCATACCCCCCCGTCTCACTTTCCTCTACACTGGTCTCCTTTGGTGACCTCCTTTCTCCTTGATCTTTTGCCTTTGTTTTACTCTCTTACTTTGGTGAAGATATTCTTTCAGAAACTTCTCATGAAAACCCACAAGAGCAGTTGCATATCTGAATATGTCTTTATTCTCTCTTTCCATTTGACCAGATACAGAATTCTCGGATGGAAATACATTGCTCCAGTGTATTCTAGGTTCTGGTGTCAGTATTGAGAAATCTGATGTTTTGCAATTTCTTCCTGTGTGTGTGATACCTTTTTTACCCTTCTCTGAAAGTGTTTATCTCCACTCTTTATCCTTGGTGTTTTGAAATTTCAGGGTGATATATCTAGGTCTGCATCTTTTTTTTTCATTCAGTATGTTTGACCTCTTGATAAGTCCATTACATCTGGGATTTCTACATTCTTGTTCTGGAAATCCTTGTGGGCTTTGTTATCTGTAATTGTCCCCCATGTTCACTCTGAGCTTTCTTATTGAAATTTCTCTAAGAAATTATTGGGAAACACTTTAATTTTCCTATTGTTTCTTTTCTTTATTTCATCTCACTGTCTTCTGTCTACTTCCTAAGAGATTTCTTGTATTTATTTTCTAGAAGTCTATTTATTATAGTTATTGCATATTTAATATCTATTTAGTCTTTTTTACTTTCTGACTTTTCTTTTACAGTAGCCTTCTGTTCTTGTTATATGGCTACCTATCTTATTTTTTTCTGAAGATGTTAACAGCAGTTTTTATTAAAGAATTCTTTAGCTTTCTGCTTTATTTTTATTTCTTATGAGTTCATTATTTCCAATTTTTGTTTTGTTTTGACTTTTGTTAGAGTTCCTAAATGTCTGCTGATCTTTAGCTATCCGTTCATATTCCAGAGTGAGGAACTGTACTGGTAACTGGAATTCTGTGGTTATGGGTTGGCTTTGTTGACTGATGGGCATCAGTGTGATGTGACTGGATGCTGGAAAGTTTGTTAGCCAACTCATTTTTGTTAGACAAATGTCAGACTCTTTAGAGACAAACCTGCTAGCTTTCTGTCTTGTCAGTCTTCTGGGAGTCCACTGGGTTAGGGAAGGATAGTGTTTGACCATTCAGTCTTTAGACTTCACTTCATGTAGGAGTTCTGAAGAGACAGGCCTGAGGCCTGACCCTTAGACCACCCACATTTAGGGAAGAGGAGGAAGGTGAAGTCAATGAAGGGGGCAGAAGACTGGTAACTGTGTCAGGAAGAAGACCAAGGAAGGGGGAGATGATCAACAGCATTGACTGTATAGCCCATATATCAAACCAGTTGACTTCAGGCAACAATTGGAGGTCTTCACTGCTACTGTGGAGGTGGAATCCAGCTGATGGGGAAAAGGGAGAACATGAAGGAAGAGAAGCTAACTAGAGACTGAACTCTCTGTCTCTCTTGGACCTTGTCCCTTTGCGGCCACTGCTGGCTCCAGTTCCTCTTCCTTCCGTAGGTTCTGAGTATATTCTGGAGAAATAGGGGATGCGTGCACATCAGCCATCAGAAATGACTGACAGAAGATGAGAGGGAGTCTTAAATGTATGAAAGTAAAACAAACACTTTATTTAAGGAAAAGGCAACTTGGAAAAAAAAAAGCCTAATAAATAACTCCGTACAGCTGGCTTAAGCACTTTAAAGCCAGTGTCTGTGATAAGCAATGAAAACATTAATATAAAATGCTTCACCATAAATGAGTACAATTCAGGCTGATGTATTGCAGCTGAGCCGGCTGTCGGATGGCATGCTTTTAAAGTGATGTTTACAATCAGTATTTTTTCCTTTGGTAACTAGAAGAAGGCAGAAATGGCTGGAAGCCCTGCCAGGGTGCGGCTCTGAGCCTCAGGAGGATGGGAGACCTGCCAGGCGGCCGGCCTTCCTCCCCATCCCCGTTCCCAGCCAGCTAGAGACAAGGGAGTTAGGAAAGCAGTGTGACGCAGGGCTGAGTGCAGAGCTCAGAGCCTGGGTTCACTTGGTGGGCAGCTGTGCGTTCTGGAGACAATGGGTCAGGGTTTCTGGGCTCTCCCCCTCCCCCCCCAGCTGGTTCTGGAGGTCACAGAGGTGTCTCCCAAGTTCTCTGAGACCAGGACCCACATGTGCCTGCTGATTCTTCTTCCTCTTCTTCTCTGGAGCCCCTTGGCTGTGTTGCCCATCGAGCTGCTCACCCCCAAAGTCCACTCAAAACAAGCATGTGTTTCATTTTAACATTTTACCGAATGGAGGGGAAAATGTCCCCTGTCCTACCATGTCAGTGTGCTTATGGAAGGATCAGATAAAATCATCGTACGAAAGAACACAGGAGTGTTAAACCTTCTTTTTAACATATGGACTCTCTGATAATCATCCTCCAGAGAACATTCTGTCACAGGCAATAATAGTAATAACAAGCAGCTCACATGCGTCGAGAGCCAGCCTCATGCCAGGCCCGAGTGGTCTCTCCTGGGGATGCACCCACCAGCTCTTGGCTCCGTGCCTGTGTGGACAACCTTCTTGTGGCCTTCAAAAGCCCTTTCTTTCTTCCTGTCTCCGTTCCATCAAGGATTCTACTTCTCCCTTGCAGCCAATACCTGTTTCTCTATCTGAGGTTTCTGGCAGCCCTACTGACTGAGAAACGGGAGCTGTTTTGTTTTGTTTTGTTTTATCATTGTTGTCCATGAAACACATTACAAGGCCCTTTTCTTGAAGTGTTTTACTGTCAATCACTGTGGGGGAAAATAAACAAAACAACATAGATGGTTAAGAGATACAAAGAGAACCTTGGTGACTGTCACGGGCTAGTGGCTTCTGAATTCGTAAACAGTGACTCCCAAGTGTCCCAAAAAGGAACCAAGAGCTTCTCTAGCTGTGTCTGCGGTCTCACTGACAGCCTTTGATGACTTAGGAGCGAAGCCAGCCTGCTCAGACTCTCACCTATGAACCTGGCTGGCTGTGCCATGCAGGGTAGGAGGCCACTTTCCCCCCAGCCCCTCATCAGGAGTAGTTGGAGTACTTCCTGGACCCCGCAGACTTTCTCCCTGGACCTAGACAATTCTGTTTCGGTTCCTCTGCATTTCCTGTGGCTTCCATCACAAGTACACAAAAAGTTGTGGTTTTAAATGACATAAATTTATCGTTTTACAATTCTGGACATCAGAAATCCAGTCTCATTGGGCTAAAATCAGGGTTTTGGCTGGACTGCATTCATTCTGTAATCCTTGAGGTGAATCTATCTTCTTATTTGCCTGTTCCAGTTTCTTGAGCCTGCCCACATTCCTTGACTCATGGCCCCTTTTCACCTTCAAAGCCAACAGTGGGTGGTTGCATCCTCATTTCCCCTCACTCTGATGCCCACCCTCTTGCCTCTTCCATCTTTTAAGGACCCCTGTGATGCCATTGGGCCCACTTGAATAATCCAGGATGATCTCCCTATTTAAGGCCAGCTGATTAGCAACCTTACTTCATCAGAAACCTTAATTCTCTCTTGCCGTGTAAGGGAACATATTCATAGGTTCTGGGGATTAAGACAGGACATCTTTGGGGAAATGCATCCCCTATCTATCACAATTGTCTACACTTGACTTCTGCTTTTTGAAATACTCCCCCTCTTCTTCACATAAGGTCGGCGGTAAAGACTGCTTCTACTTTAAGGTAAAGCTTGTCTTATTATGGGGGTCCCTAAATGGACAGACTCACTCTAGTTTCTCGTGAGGCTCCAGTGGTAGGCAGGTGACGGCCTCCCAGGAGACTCCTTTGCCAGCAATGAGAAGCCTCTTCTGGGGCTTCAAAGACCCTCTTCCCCTATTGGACTTCACTCTCAACTCATACTCTCAACTCACAAGGGAGTCTTGTTCATAGCACAGTGGTGTGGCCAAGAGGCCATGTGCCCTGAGCACTACAAAGGGTCCTGCTGTCACTACACTCACCTGCAGGAATTTTTTAAAATTTAATTTAATTTTCTTTAAATTCAATAAATTAAAATATACTGTATTATTACTTCCAGAGGTAGAGTTCAGTGATTGATCAGTTGTATATAACACCCAGTACTCATTATATCATGTGCCCGCCTTAATGCCCATTACCCAGTTACCCCATCCACCCATTCACCTCCCCTCTAGCAACTCTCAGTTTGTTTCCTATGATTAAGAGGCTCATGGGGCACCTGGGTGGCTCAGTCAGTTAAGCGCCTGACCCTTGATTTTGGCTCGTCATCTTAGGGTTGTGGGATCAAGCTCTACATTGGGCTCTGTGCTGAGAGCAGAGTCTGCTTGTCCCTCTCCCTGAACTTCTCCCCTGGCTCCTGTGCATGCTGTCTCTCCCTATCTCTGTCTCTAAAATAAATAAATGAATTCTATAAAAAAAAAAGATTTTCTTATGGTTTGTCTCACTCTGTGATTTTGTCTTAGTTTATTTTTCCCTCCCTTCCTTTATGATCTTCTGTTTTGTTTCTTAAATTCCACATATGAGTGAACTCATATAATTGTCTCTCTCTGATTGACTTATTTCGCTTAGCATAATACCTTCTAGTTCTATCCATGTCATTGCAAATGGTAAGATTTCATTTTTGATGGCTGAGTAATATTCCATTTATATATTTATACCACATCTTCTTTATCCATTCATCTATATGGATGGACATCTGGGCTCTTTCCATAGTTTGGGTATTGTGGGCATTGCTGCTATAAACATTGGGGACATGTAAGAATTTTATATTGGTACACTCCAGTATTCAAGACTTGGAAATGACCAAGAATGATCATTTATCATCTAAAATACTTTGAACAGTCAGAAACAAGGAATGCTCATACAGTTCTTCCTCAACTTATGATGGGGTTACATCCTGACAAACTCATCATAAACTGAAACTATTCTAAGTCAGAAATTCATTTAATACGCCTAACCTACTGAATAGCATAGCCATATATATATATATATATATATATATATATATATATATGGCCTACCAATGGTGCTCAGAATGCTTGCATTAGCCTACGTTTGGACAAAAATCACCCAACACAAAGCCTATTTTATAATAGTATTGATTATCTCATGTAATTTACTGGACACTGTACTGAATGTGAAAAACAGAATGGCTGTGTAGTACAGAATGGTTTTAAGTGTGTAGGTTATTTGCCCTCATGATCATGTGGCTGACTGATGCCCAGCATCATGAGAGAGGATCATAGGGTATATCATTAGGCCAGGAAAAGAGCCAAATTCAAACTTTCAAGTATGGTTTCTACTAAATGCATATTGTTTTCCCATTGTCATAACATTGAAAAAATCGTAAGTCAAACCATCATAAGTCATGGACTGTCTGTATATAATTCCTAAGCTGGAAGGAGAAGGTTAGTTTTGCCAAACCCCTATTATAAGGAAGGCCATCTGCTCCTCCAGACACCATCACTCTGCCATTACCATCCAGTACACAGTCATGTAGCTCTAGGACTGTGGTCTGGATCATCTTGGGCAAGCTACTTCATCTCTGAACTTTGGTTTTCTTTTTCCTCAAATGGGAAGGCTTAGTGTGAAGAATGAGACAAAATGTACCAGATGCATACTTCTCTACTCCTTTCTTCTACCACTTGCCCCGCCTTCAACTTCAGTTATCCACACTTATCTTTCATTGTTCGCACCATGCTTCATTTATTTCTAAAGGGTCTAGGAATGACATGCTGCTATTTTGAGGCCCTGTTTCTCCCATCCCTGACATGCTTGTGTATGTGTCCGTGAGCATGAACACACAGACACAGACACACATAGACACACAGACACAGACACACAGACACACAGACACACACACACACACACACACACACACACACACACACACTGGATAGAGATGTGGAGATGGTATGGAGATGCCTTGGATTTTCTGCATCAAGCCTGCCTCTCAAATGGAGGTGCTAACCCCACAGGAGGAAAGGTCTGAGGACACAGTGGGGAAGGCTTAGGCAGAGGGAACTTTGGGTGGAAGACGGTCTAGAATCATCTAAATTAATGGCCTACACAGCTTTCGATTTGAGAGCCCATTCCCTAGGCCCAGTGCTGCTGTTCCCCAAACTTTCTTTTCTTCCATGGGGAATGGTGAACAGCATCATAGGGTGAGGGTTGGGATGAGGGACTTTTCATGGGCTGGACCAGCATGGTTTCTAGACTGAAATCAGCCTAAACCACTCCCCTCTGTACCAGAAAGAGCTACATACAAAGGGCCAATCAAACTCAGCTCTTCAGCGCTCCCCAATCGCCAGTGTGCTTTTTTCCAGACTGCAATTATAAATTAGAACTGAACAGATGTATTATATGGAAATGCTTTAAAACATTATTAGGAACAGCTTTTACATTAGTGGTAATAAATCCATACCTGTAGTCATTTCTCATTTCTGTCTAACTCTTTGATAACTTGAAAAATGTAAATTCTGTTCCAGGATAAATTTGGGTAAGTGGATTGGTGCCTGCATTCCTTCACTGTTCTGCTCTTCTCCCTTCTAGTCCACTTGTCCCACTCCCCCAGGCCTGTCCACAGCACCATTCAGAATGGAGAGGGGAGAGCTCAAACCTCTCAGCTTTGACTCTGACCTCAAATCCACTGCATGATCTTGAAGGTCTTAGGTACACTGGGTGCCCCTGGCGGTAGGCTGCTCCTCAGATGGCTCTCAACCATCCCTGCCTCCTGGTATTTATGCCCTCTGCACGGGCTGGACCTAGTGACTTGCTTCTGATGATTAGAATACCATGAAACTGATGGGAATGTCACTCTGAAGGTTAGATTATGAAAATTTCTGATGTTCATCTTGCTGGCCCTCTTTCTCTTGCCTTCTTGGCTTGCTGGCTTTGATGAAGCAGGCTGTCATGGTGGAAAGACCCACATCACAAGGATCTGAGGGTAGCCTCTGGTTAACAGCCACTGAGGAGCTGAGATCCTCAGTCTGATGGCCCATGAAGAACTGAATCCTGCCAGCACCGCTGTGTGAGCTTGGAAGTGGGTCCTGCTTCATGGGAACCTTGAGATGACTGTAGCTCCAGCTGCCACCTGGCCTGCAGCCTATGAGAGACCCTGAAGCCACCCCAGCTAAGCCGTGGCTGGGCTCCTGGTCCACAGAAAATGGAAAATACAGAGATAATAATAAAGAATAAATGTGTATTGTTTGAAGCCATAAGTTTTGGGGTAATTTGTTACACACCAGTAGATAACTAATGCACATTTAATGTCACCCATCTGTAAAATGGAAACTTTCCCTGAGTTCTCCTAAGTATAGCAGGAAGAATAATGTTTCAAGACACATTTCAATAGTGAAACCTTACTCTGGTTGCACCAATAGTCATCAGCCATTGATTTATTCCAGAAATATCTACCGAGCACCAATTATGGTCAGATGCTGTGCTGCAAACATAGACTACAGAAATGAATATGACATCCTCGTTTCCTTCAATTAAGTCATGGTCTTTGTGAGGGAAGTGATATACAGTTTAGAAGTAGAGTGAAATACCGTATATTAATTGTTCCAAAATATCCTCAAAATGATTTGGAAGCCCAGTTGCCAAATACAACCTCATATAACAAAATTGCTCACCAAAGTAGCAAGAATTCTTGGATATCCTTAGGGATTTCCTGTTCATCTTTTCCACTGAGGTTACCAACCAGAAAAATATGAGTTTAAATAAGACAGAAGGCATAGAATTGGATAAGACCCTTGGGTGCAGTCTTAAAGTGTGTTCATGATGCACTCTGGTCCTCAGACATGTTTTCAAGAGGCACCCCCTTCAACGTTACTTTCCAGGCACTTGGCACTAGCTCCGTGATATACTCCGTCTGTAGCAACCCCTGTCCTTAACACTATTCCTAATCCTTCCACTGTTTTCTGTGACTTATCCCTCTCGCCTGACCTCCAAGAACCCCTGGAATCTGAACTAACATATTCTAGCACCGGACTCTCTTTTGTTTCACAAATATTATTTGTTCACTTATTCACTCCTTCTTTCAGTAAAAAGGAAGAGGGTCCAACCTCACCCAGAAGGATAGAGCAAGTGCTGGACTTCAGAAAGAGAAGCCTAAAATGAGTATCTGTTGAAAGTATGTTTTAAAGTTCTTAGTTCTCCAGAGTCCCTCCAGTACCCAGCTTCACACCATGACAGGAGAAGGGAAATTTAGTCTTTGTATAAATTGAACCCCAGAGGCCCTAACTGTATCACTGGTCACAGCAGGGGTGGGTGGTGGTGGTTCCTTAGGGAGAACAGTGATTCAGTGAAGAACGTGCATAGCCTACATCATAGCTTCGTTGTTTCCTTGTGATGAGACTTGAATTGGTTATCTGCATCTCTGACCATATATATATATATGGTCATATATATATATATATATATATATGGTCACATATATATATGGACCATATATATATATATATATGGAGATATATATATATATCTCCAGCATTTACTGGTCTGTACTTGGAAATTCTAGCTTTACTGCAGTCATGACTATGCCAACACACAAATTCCCTCAGCATCATTTCGTCCCCAGACATCCAAGCATAATGTGTATCAGGGCCTTTGCACTGGCTGTTCTCTCTGCCAGCAATACTCTATCTGTGTATTGGCATGGCCTACTCACTCTTCACTTTCAATCTTTGCTCAGATTTCACCTTCATAATGAGTCTCCCTTTGAACTTCCTTGTTTTCAAATCCCCTCCCCCAATCTTGAACAGCACTTCGCATATAATTGCCTCTAAGTACATGTTTTTAGAATGAGGTGGAGTGCTTAAACAGAAGCTGGAAACCCAAATATTTTTTTGTGTGTGGGGTAATGTATTTATATATTAACAATATACATATATACTTGTATATTAATAATATATATAAATGAAATAAAGGTTGCCAGTAAGTACATTCACAATGTTGTTTAACCATCACTGCAACATTTCTAGACACTTTTTCCAACATCTCAAAATGAAACTCTGGACCCATTAAATAGTAAGATATTTGCAAATGGGATATCTGATAAAGGACTAATATCTAAAATACATAAAGAACTCATACAACTCAACACCAAAAAAACCAAATAATCCAATTAAAAATGGGCAGAGGACCTGAATAGACATTTTTCAAAGAAGACATATGGATACCAAATAGAAACAGGAAAAGATGTTCAATATCACTAATCATCAGAGAAGTGCAAATCAAACCACAATGAAATAATCACTTCGTACCACTTAGAATGGCTAATATCAAAGATAAGAAATAACAAATGTTGGTGAGCATATGGAGAAAAAGGAAACTTTGTGCACTAGTTAAAAGGAAGGGAAATTGGTGCAGCCAGTATGGAAAACAGTATGGAAGACCCTCAAAAAATTAAAAAAATAGGAATATCATATATTTCCAGTAACTCTGCTGGGTATTTATGCAAAGAAAACAAAAACTAATTCAAGAAGTTACATGCACCCCTATTTTTATTGTAGTATCATTTACAGTGGCCAAGATATGGAAGCAACCAAGGTATCATCAATAGATGAATGGATAAAAAGGATGTCGTATGTACATACAATGAATATTACCCAGCCATAAAAAAGAATAAAATCTTGCCATTTGCAAGGACATGGATGGTCCTGGAGGGTATACTGCTAAGTGAAATAAATCAGACAGAGAAAGACAAATACCATATGATTTCACTTTCATATGAAATCTTAAAAACAAAACAAATGAACAAACAAAAAATAAAAACAGACTCACAAATAGAGAACAAATTGGTGTTTTCCAGAAGGAAGATGTGAGAAGATGGGTGAAACAGGTGAAGGGGGTTAAGTCATGGGGATGAAAAGCATAATATAAAGAATATACTCAACAATAACATAATAACTTTGTATGGTGTTGGATGGTGACCACATTTATTGTGGTGAGCAATGCATAATGTATACCGTTGTCAAATAGTGTGCTGTACGCCTGAAACTATTATAATATTGTATGTAAACTATACTTCACTTAAAAAAAGAGAAGAAACAATAACTCCCTATTTCCCTCTTCCCCTCAGCTCCTGGAAATCACCATTCTACTTTCCTGTATCTATGAATTTAACTACTCTAGTGACCTCATGAAAGGGGAATCATTTGCATCTGGCTTATTTCACTTAGCATAATGTTGTAGCAGAATTTCCTTTCTTCCTTTTTAGAGTTGAGTGTCAGAATTTCCTTCCTTTTTAGAGGTGAATGGTACTCTATTGTGTGTATATCACATTTTATTTATCCATTATCTATTGATGGTGGAAGACTCTGTTTTTTTAGAGATCATGCCTTGAGGACTATAGTGTGGGATGCCAGGTAGGCCTGGTCACCCCTGTGTTCCTCTTTTTTTTTGTTTTAATTATTTTTATTTTTTTTAAAGGTTTTTATTTATTTATTTGACAGACAGAGATCACAAGTAGACAGAGAGGCAGGCAGAGAGAGAGGGGGAAAAGCAGGCTCCCCACTGAGCGGAGAGCCCTACGTGGGGCTCGTTCCCAGGACCCTGAGATCATGACCTGAGATGAAGGCAGAGGCTTAACCCACTGAGCCACCCATGCACCCCCCTTGTGTTCCTCTTGATGGGTAAGAGGTACCGAGTTGTTTCTCCAGTGGATTTGCAGTGATGACTCACTAAGGGAGAGGGATTTCTTGACAATTAGAGGAAGCCCTCAAATTTGGGGTATGAAGTTGCTTTTCTTTCTCTGGCACTACGGGGGAAGCTGGAGATAGAAAGAATTTAATGAAAGCTGTGAGGATGAGTTATTTACTTTATGGTTCATAAATAATGAATAAATGGACTCTTTGTCTCCAAACATTATTTATATCAGTTCTCCATTGAATAGGTGACTTCAGCTGAAATGCTAAAACCAAAAAAACCAAACCTGAAACTGAAAGCAACGATAGCCAAGAAAAACTGAGAAATCACCTTGCTAGAGATCCCAAAGGAGCTTACACTGGGTTTCTGGGGTGTGGCGCCCAAGCTGCTGTGGGAGCTGGGCTAGCTGGGAACTGTCTGATGCCCCGAGAGGACACTCCTGTTCACTCAGGTGTGGTATCCCTTGGTCTTCTCTCATCCCATCTTCTTTTCTGTCGTTTGTTGTGTTTTCACCTAATAATGCATTTGGGGATGATTGTAATTTTAAAGAAATATATATCAGTTTTTCTTCTGTATTGACCTTGAACCCCCATGTATTCTTGGATGTATTTGATGTAGTTTTGGGAACTAAAGGTGCTTCTTAAGACAATGAAGTGAGTCCTAAACACCCTCCTGCCTACTTCCTTGGGGCCTCTCTCTTTCTTTCAATGAGCTACCAAGGCCTGACAGAGCATATAAAGGTAGCCACCTGCCTGCCTCCCACATAAGGCCTTTCCCCATTGCTCTCCCTCCCTGAAGGCAGGACAATCTGGGTGAGAGTCTGGTTCCCTGCTTTGCACGAATGTGTTATGAGAAAAACATCCTTTGAATGTTAATGGGCAAGATGTGGAAGAAAAGGAGAAAAGTGGTAAATTCTTTCAGAGAAGGTGTTTGGAACTTGGGATTCCAGACCTGTCTCTATGAGAAGTTGGGGAGATCCTGTAAACACCCACACAGTCATAGAATTTGGAGGGGAGAAGGGGCTCCCAGTTAGACTCTAGATGTGCTCTCCCACGGAAACACTTTGGGGTCTAGGGTCCTATTAGGACAGGGTTATACTCCTGTCCTACATGGGGCTTCAACAGGCTTCTGTGGGCTGCCTGGAACTCTAACCACCACGCACAACATGGTTTCTATGGGAAAATGCATTTTGGGTACCAGAAAACTGACATACACTCAAAGTTTTGGAACAGAGCCCGCTCTTAAGTTAGAGACTGCTTGAATGCCACATTCACAGCTAAATTATATATGTAGGCCTATTTTTAAGACATATGCCTATTTCAGCTTATGTAACAATAGGGATTAGAAGAAAGAATTGATAAAAGTAGAAATCGTGTTCTTGGTGGGAAAGGGGGAAGATGTGAACATTCACTATGTAGAACACATTCAGTTCTGCATGAAAGGAGAGAGAAAACACAGAGGGAATGCCTAAAATATTCTCTAGGTTTGTGTGGTTCACCCATGTGGGCTTTCTTTGAAGCAGCTCCACACACATAGAGTTCTTAATTTTGAAACCAGTGCTTGAATTCTATAGTAACAAAGAAGATTGAATTAAATTAAGGGGTCAAGGTATGACCACAGCCTGCATTTTATAGGCTATGCTCAGTCCATGAAGGGCCATTAGTCTCCTCTCTCCCCTTGGTCTGTGGGCTTCCAGGATGGTGGATAATGAACTCTCTGGTGCCAAACCTATAGTCCCTTGTCCCAGATGGGACTAACCTGTAGGAGGCAGCCATACTTTGCACAGAGCCATGCCTTGGTGTCCATTTTCCGGAGCTCTCAGTAACTGAAGGTCAACACCCATGTCTGTTGGTCACCAACCCAGTGTTTAAAACTCTGGGTACTCTGGCTCTACAAATAACTAACTTAAATTCATTTCATTTTACTTTACTTCAAATAATTGAGCGCAATAATTCATGAAGTTAAAGTAATTCATTTCAATTTAACTACTGTAAATCAACAACTCAAATCAGCTCAGGTGAGAACTGAATTCAATACCCCAACCCAAACATTGATTAAACCACTCCAGGTGGCCGGTACTATGTTCTTAACTCCGGAAAACCGTGAAGGTGGTTCACTTGGTCTTCGGGTTGGGAGAGAGCCGTAGGATGAATAGTCTCCTCTTCTCAAAATGTGTGTGTTTTATTCATAGACTGCCCTTGTATTCTAGACAAAAATAACTAATATAAATGCTGTGAATTTAAGAAACAGATTTAGTTGCGATTCATACCTAGAGTTTGGAATAGAGGAGTTGGTGTCTCATAACAAAAAAGAAAGAAATGGAGGAAAAGAGGGCAGGACTGGTATCAGAATTCTTGGGGAAAGCTGGCTCTTCTCCACAGTGTGCTCACTGTGTCACCCACACCCATTGCCTGTGCTCAATGAGGAGGTGGCTGCCACGCCCAAGAAGGAAGGACTCTGGCAGTGCATAGCTCCTCCTTGCCTGGCCTTTTCATTAGCACAGGCCTGTTTCCCACGGGAGCAGCTACCCAAATCAAGAAGGAAGGATCTGTGTGCTGACCATAAGGGCAGTGAGGAAAGGAGGGAGTTAGGTATGGATGCTTTCTTGCATCCTGATCATCGCAGGGGTGAAGGAACTCGAGCAGAATGGCAAGAACGCTGGTCTCTGGGTTAGGAGGCCTCAGTTCTGCTTCCTGTTCTGTTGAAAACCAGCTGGGTAATCTCATGCAAATCACTTGCCTTTTGTGGCAAGCGGATTGGTCATGTGTCTTTTAACTCTATAATCAGAACCAGTGGTGGTAACTGTGGGAGGAGAGAGAAGCTGCCTGTGTTCCTGGGTGGAGCTTCTGCTGGCTCCAGCAGTGGACAGCTGGAGCCGGTACAGCCATGAGCCTGTAGCCCTTCAGTTTCTCTATCAATCCCGACTCAGCAGGTTAGCTTTTAGGCACTTGGCCCCATGAGCCAGTTGAATCTGAAATTGATGGTGTGGCTGTGCCCCTAGATTTCATTGTTAAATTTTTTTCTTCAGTACCAGCAGGCCTGTCTCTGCCAGTCAGAGAGCCATCATCATGATATGAGTACGTGCCAGGCTCTATTTAATCGTTTGCCGTTCATTACCCTGTTTAGTCTTCAGAACCATTCCGTAGGGAGGTACTCTCCCTATTTTCCACATGAAGAACGGGCTGGATTCCAGCTGATCCACCTGATTCTGAAACTCTTTTCTTTAAGCCCTAATGATATAACCCTCAAGACAGGTTTTCTGCTGCTGTTTTCTACCTTGTCATCTAGTTCTTTGGGTGGAACACAATGCTTTCTTGAAGCCCAGGCCACCTGGGTTTGCCTTTGATTCTCTGGCAACTTTTCTGCTAGACTCTGTGAACCTGGACCCTGTTCCTTGATTCCCGAGATAGTGAGAACCAGTTTCTGGCTCTCCATGAGCTACACCCTCTTGCCAGGGTGCTTCCTCCATCTGAATTGAATACACCTGCCATTTGGCTCATTCTGCTGGCCCTCCCTGTCCTCCGAACTGTAGTCCTGGGGATATCAAGCTCGCTGGAGCTAAGGGTGACTTCTTCACAACTCTCTGGGGCTCTTCATCACTGATTTGAGGTTGGCCCTATAGTTCTCAAAGTGTTCTTAGCTCTCTCCTGGGCATCCTTGCTTTTGCCACTACCCACTGCTGAGAGCTCAGCACAGATCCACCAGAGTTTACTTGACTTAGGACATCTGGGACCTGAGGGAAAGAACTTAGGGAAATGTGGTATTCCAGGCCCAGACTGGAAGGTGACCCCAGGGGTCAAGCCAGCAGTAGGCAGTAGTTGCACAACAGAGCTTCATAAATATACCTTTTGTTTTATTCACACCTTACTTTCTACTCTCACTTACTTCTTTGCTTGTGGAGAGCTCTTGAGCACAGAGCCACAGGCAAGAGAGGCCTTTCCACGGAGGCGGCCCCATCTTATTCTGCCTGTGCTCCTTGCAGGATTTGGTTGTTTTCCATCTTAATTATGCTCCTTGCATCAGTGGCTGGCGGGCACACAACCTTTAAAGGAGTTTATCTTAAAAACCCACTCTCTCCTGAGAGAAACAGTTCTATTTGGAACTGTGAGACTTTTCAGTGATTGTGTGTGTGTGAGTGTGTGAGTGTGTGTGTGTGTGTGCGCGCGCGTGCATAGGCTATGGTGTGGGTGGTGGTAGCTGCTTTCTTGCTTACTGTTACTTTGGG
Organism: Meles meles; assembly: GCF_922984935.1. Lineage (NCBI taxonomy): Eukaryota > Metazoa > Chordata > Mammalia > Carnivora > Mustelidae > Meles > Meles meles. The sequence goes on from NC_060077.1 coordinate 60,759,570, forward strand.
TAAGTCAGAGCTGAGGTCTCTGGGGATACTTAGATGCCCCCTAACCTTGAGTCTCGTCAAACACACAAGCTTCTGCTTGCGAACTACTGTTGAATTAGCTAGGAACAGTAATATTATGAAGGGGAACCAAGGCTTGTGGGTTAAATGAGAGACACTGCCACTAGTGTAGGTTACATTTGCCTAACTTAGTGACTAATTGTAACATATTTCTTCGGATTAAGATTTTGAAGACCTCTGACTGAATAGAGATATCATTCTGCAGACATAATGGTTTATAATGATCAGTCATTCACATTTTACTATAAACCAATACACAACTCAATTACTTAGTGCAAGGTCTTTCCATATCTAGGAGAACTGTTAGATAATCCATTCATTTACATTGTGATTTACTCACTTGATAACTATTTTTTTTTTTTTAAAGCTCAGTATATTTTGTCCTATCCAGGGACACCAAGCCAAGAAAAAGACCTGGTCCCTTGAGGAAGTAGTTGGGTTCCTAGAATCCCTCACAGGAAACAACAGAGCATGACAAAGATAAATTATAGTTAGGAGTTGGGCCAAGGGTTGCAGATGTAGCTGCACATTGATTTTGAATGAAGCAGCTTTCAGTGGGGGTGAGATTAGCTTTGAGGAGGAGCTAAGATCTACACTGAAGTTTACTCTTAGAATTACCCAGAGGAGATTGATAGGATTAAAGTCAGGATTAATAGTATAGGGTAAACATTGCAAATGGAGAAAATGGGTGGACCACAGGAACAGGAGAAGGCAGAAGTCTTGTGTTCCCTGTAAGGACATGATGGTGCTTTCCCAGCCTAACTGCCCAATTCATTCTTTCTTTAGCAATGTCCATCTCTAATTTGAATTTTCTGCCCCCCCCTTCCCCCACCAACTTGGTGGGCAGGTATGATGCTCTGCTTTCACATAGTAGGTGCTTAATTAATGATTGAATCAATGAAAAAAGAATCATAAATCATCTTGAACATACCTGCTGAACTACTATGATTCTTCTGGACTAAAGTTGGCTCATCCCAAATCTGAAACTGGAAAGAAGGGTTGATCTAACAACAAATGTCACATTTTGACCCCTGGTCATGTTTCTATTCTCTCTCCATTTCTCATGAGCATTCATAGGGCCTTATTTAGAATCGTTCAGACACAGCTTCTTTTGCCATTCATGTGCTTAGGTGCTATGGAACAACCAGGCCAAGAAGATGCCACCCTTGCTCCTAAGGACCTAAAACTGGTTGTTAATTTTACATGAGGAGCAGTGAGTAATTTCCTTGGGAAAAAAGATCTACTCTGTAATAAAATTTCATCCAAAATGTATATTCTGATTTCCTTACTAAATATCAATGATCTGACCCCTCATTAGATTATATCCTTGAGAAGGTGAACCATCTAAGACAGATTAGATATTCCTGACCCATGTGAGCCATGGGTCCCTTCACCCCGCTGAGGATGGGTTCCCCAATACAGCACAGGCACCAGGATCTCCTGGAGGAATGCAGTGACTCAGTGTCCATTGGAATTCCACAGGCCTCAATTTGTCCCCAACTCCTAAAACTCCTGGATGTGACTGTACGTGCAGTCCTATAGCTTCTACAGTGCTAAGATGCATTCATAATCTGTTATTCTCTCTTCTTGTTTCTCCCTAACCAGGAAGGCAGAATATTTAGATTTCTGTCAAACTCCAAGAAGCTGACTTTCAAATCTGCACTATCATTACTCAGGTCTTTTCCTGCCCACCCAATGGCCATGCCAGGGGGCTGGACTGGCCATCACCATGGTGCCTGGGGGGGGGGGGATGACTGCTTCTGGGATGCCATGATGCTGACAACTGTGCCAGTCCTCCAGTCATTCCAGCTGGTGACTATAAGGAGGAGAAAGCAGATAGCACTGAACATGTGATGACTTTATAATTCAGTATATGTCGAGTGGAACAGAATCAGAACCCTTTAAGCTCATGTTGGAGAAACAGTAGACAAAACCAGACCCAGCCCAGGAGGTGAGGTCACACTAGTGTTGGACAGAAGATGCCCAGGTTGAGTGGGACAACTTCTGGGAACAGAAGTGCATGGAACCCAAACTGGGAAAGTAAGGGGGAAAGAGGGCAGCTGGATGTAATTGTCATGGATGAAATCTTGACAGGGAGCCCTTCCCAGCCATGCTGCAGGGCTGATAAAATGCAGGGACACTTTATGGAGTCCTATTTTGGGGGAAAGTTGGCTTTCTTCTGGCATAGACCCCAACTTCCCTTTCCTTAGAGAGAGCAGTGGTTGAGCCAGGATTAGCATGCAGGGAGGGCTTAGGACCAGGACTGGGTGTGCTTCCCGTCCTGGGTTAGGCCCCATCCTTCCTTCTCACAGCAAACCCCATGCACCTGCTGCAACCCTCACCTCTGCTTCTGCCTAGTCCTCTCTACATCCCCCACTCCTTCCCGGCCAACCCCCAGCCCAAATCTGGGGCTTAGGTTAATTGTCGGTTATTCCATAGGTGACTGTGATTTCTTCATTAGGCTAGTATTTGTTTCCTTTTGTATTTTTTGAGATGGAGATCAAGGCTGTCCACAGTAGGGTCATTTGTTATGTTTGTTGATAGCTGGTTGGTATTTCTTCCTATTTCTTCCTCTTCTCACACCAATCATACACCTCTCCCCAGCCCACTAACTTCTCTGTGCACTTAGGGGTGGGATGAGGCTAAATTTACCTTTCCTGTTCCATTAAAAGTCTGCTCAGGTGTTGATTTTCCAAGTTGCTTGTTTTTGGCTGGACTGAACTGACTCTAATGTATCAAAAATGCCAATAGTACCTTGACCCTCCTGGGTATAGAATTGGTTTTATCTGTGTACCATGTTTGTAATTTCTGTTGGATCATTTTTCTCTTAGTAACATATTTGAAGACCTAGCCAGGCACTGGCTGGGAACATTGAGATGAGGAAGACCTAGTGCGAATAAGATCCAAAGCTGCCCATGGAGAGAATAACAGAGGCCTGGAGGGACTGACTTACCCCGTGGAGAGTTCCAGAAAGAGATTCAGGTCTGTGAGTAAAGTGCAGTGCACCACTGGTACAATAATCACAGGACACATTTCAATTATCTGGGCTGAATCAGCAATGGGGTGCTGGGACAGGTAGCACTTAGGACTACAGTTGGAAAGTGTGTCTCAAGACACAGGAATTGCTGAAAGCTTGGAACACCCGCCTTTGGTATCTAGAAAGGGAATTTCAAGTTCCAAGAAACATGCCATCCTAGGAGGGACTGGGCTGGCTTTCTTCCTTCCCTCCCTCCTCCTCTACTTCCTTCATCAAATAACATCAAATGACACTCAGTAACTCTGCTGGGTCCTGGGGTAATCTGGTGAACAAACAGACAAGACCCTTGGAGCTCAGAGGGGAGCAGACCAAAACTAACAAACAAATGCATGAAAGAACTACATATTGTAAAAATATCTACCAAGGAAACAAATAATGCTAAGAGAACAAATGGTGGTGGTGGGAGGTGATTGGAGAACCACCTACCACATGGAGAACAAAGTTCAGTGTGGGTGATCAAGAAAGCCAAGACTCAAAGGATGAGATAGGGCTGACCAGGGTCAGAACATAGAAGAGAGAACTCAAGGGGTGCCGGTGTGGCATAGGCGTAGTTGGTTAAGCAGCCAACTCTTGGCTTCAGCTCAGGTTGTGGTCTCAGGGTCTAGAGATCGAGCCCCATGTTGGGCTCTGTGTTCAGTGTGGAGTCTGCTGGGGATTCACTCTCCCTCTTCCTCTGCCTCTCCTACTCTCTATCCCTCTAAAATGAATAAATAAATCTTTAAAGAAAAGAGAAGAAGAGAGAACTCCAAAGTAGTGGAAACAGCCTATGAACAAGTCCTAATTTAGAAAAGTCTTAAAAGAACTTGTTGAGGGGCACCTGGGTGGCTCAGTGGGTTAAGCCGCTGCCTTCGGCTCAGGTCATGGTCTCAGGGTCCTGGGATTGAGTCCCACATCGGGCTCTCTGCTCAGCAAGGAGCCTGCTTCCCTTCCTCTCTCTGCCTGCCTCTCTGCCTACTTGTGATCTCTCTCTCTCTGTCAAATAAATAAATAAAATCTTAAAAAAAAAGAACTTGTTGAAACTTGTTGAAAGAAATAAAAGGGGATCAGGATGGTTAGAGAATGGTCAAGGGGGACAGAAACAGCTTACTGATATAGGCAGAGCCATGGAACTCTATCAGTTAACTTTCGCAAACCAGCAGTCCTAACATTGAGTGGCTTAAAACAATAAAGACATTATTTCTTGTGATTCTGTGGAGTTCTTCTGGTCTGGGCATGTGGTTGGTGCTGGAAGGTCTAAAATGGCCTTACTTGCACGTCTAGGGTCTCAGCTGGGATGGCAGGGATAGTGGTGGTTGGACTTCCCCTCCAAGGGGTCTCTCATCTTTCCATAGGAAGCCCAGGCTTCTTCATGTGATGGTTGTAGAATTCCTAGAAGCAAGAGAGGGTAAGCTCCATGGAGCAAGACTTTTCTAAGCCTCTGCTTGGGTCACAGTTGCTAATGCTCCATTGGCCAAAGCAATTCACACAGTCAAGTCCTGATGAGAGGCCAGAAAAATTCACCTCTAGATGGCAGGAACTGAGCAAGATGGCCATTAGTCAATATAGTTTCAGAAATTAAAGTAGAAGTTTTGTTTGTTAATTGAATGCCTGGGCTGGGCTCCATTCAATGATTCCTTCCTTCCTTCCCTCATTTCTCCCTTCTTTAAAAAAATTATCTGCTGTGTGTTAGGTACTGTCTTAGATTTGCTGCTGAGTAGATGTGGACCTCATGGTCAGACAGTTCCTATTACAGTGGAGAGACACATGAACAGGCACTGGTAGTTCAGGGTGGCCAGCGCTGTGGCAGAGGTGTGCCCCAGTATAATGATGTGAGGGAGAAGAGGACACTCACCCTAACCAGGGGGTGAAGGAAGGAAGGTTTCCAAGCCTGAGCTGAGTCATAAAGAATAAGAAAGTGAGGACAGGCACTCAGGGAGCAAGAAGGGAGCAGGGCAGACATCTGAGGCCAGCAATGGTTAGAGGCTGAGCCTTGAAACATGGGACTCGAGCTTTGTTAATGCTTCCTGTTGCAGGCCACTCCTGGTCCTGAGCACCAGGGTCAGGGCTGGGCTTGAATACACAGTAGTGGTGACAGGAATCAAGGGACCCTAACACTGGGGAAGGGAAGGGGTGGGGCTGAGTCTGGCATAGACCACAGACTGTCCTGGTGTCATTCTGCACCCTATGCCCAAGGCCCTCTGAAGCTTGTGCCAGGGATCTCCCATCAGACCGCAGACCCCTAAGTCATATAGTCAATGCTGGCAGACTGCCTTAGCAAAGCCCCAGCACCTCCTTGCTAGAAATAGTTTCCCGAAGCCCCCATACAGATTGTATCCTAAAGGGACAATACGGTATGAGTGTATTATTCACTGCATTTTCCATATACAAGGGGGTGAGGATGGGGAGAGAAACAGAAGGAATCTTAGGAAATGTGTATATTTATCCTGGCCTCGCCTTAAGAAAACCCAGCCACCAATCCATCAAAAATGAATTTGAGTTTGGATAACATTAGCGTTTAAGGCAATGCTCTTCTCTTGTATTGATTCTCTGTGGGTTGAAATAGAAACAATTTTAGAAATGTAGTCTTAGGTTTCCTTAATCTGCGTGGCTCAGGGAGGAAAAGGCTGTTGTCACTTGTGCTAATAACCACAAGGAACATGGTTCTAAAGTGCTTAGCTGGAAAATGAATTCCAGAAGCCAGCCCTGGCCATGCCTCCAGGGAAGTTGTTTCCTAAAAAATCCACCTTTTTTCTTTCCTTAAAGGGAGTTGCCTTAGGTGCAGAGCCACTTGGGAAATAAAAACATGCAGAATTAAGGATTCCCAGGAAGGGAGGAGTCAATATGGGGTGGGCTCCTCATTATCATTGATGGGTTAAGGGAATGTGTTCCTTGTACAGTTGACTTTGGAAGCCCAGAAGAGGTGTCTGCTTGCCACCATCCAAAATAAATATCAGTTCGGAGTTCCATTATGATACAGTTATTCTTTATTTTTATTGTATTTTATTTTATTATGATACAGTTCTTTAGATTAAGGCTTTCAAAGTACCTGTTCAAATGTGTATGATGTTTGAATGCCTTAGCAGAAAATACGTGTCACAGTAACATGGAGATCAGAGAAGGGAGAAAGGTTTGTAATATAGGGCATTGCACTGGGAAGAGAAAACACTGTGGAACATGCAAGGCTCAGAGAGAGGTCATGGAGTGTCTAGGTTTGGAATCTAAATGCAGTGAGCCTGGCAACCCCCACAAGGAAGTTCTGGTCCTACTAAAGAAAGTCATGTCTGTAGTTTGTGCTGAGCTTTCTAAAGACCCGATATTTGAAGCCTAACGTCCCAACCCTTTGAATGTAGAAGAAGAAGGTAGGGACGTCAAAATTGAAATGAGAATGGAAGTCAACAACTTTTTCCCTCAGAGCTTGCCCTGTTGCCTCTTGTAACTAGTAGAGCCCTTGTGGGTGTTCACCACATAAAGATGGTCTCTATTTGCATAAAGTGTTGGCACAGTTTGCGGTGTACCTCGGAGGAGCTATCTGTTCTGTGGCCTTTTCTCTGTCACCTGAATTTTATCACTTCACACCTTTCCTCCTTCTCACCACCCACTTATCCTGACCCAGATCTGGGGCCCCCGAGCGTGGGAGGAGTTTGGAAGGTGACGACTGGTGGACCTGTCTTCCTGACCACAAGCAGGGTCCACGGCCTGCTCCTTCAGAGACTGGACTTCCTTTTCCTTTCTCAGGCCTCTAACAGCCTTCTCTGGCAACCATGTGTCTCCAGAATAACACCTTCCTTTTAGGTTTAAGTAATTTGCTTCTAACAATTATAATCCACCTCTCCATCAGCAGCCTGCATTTGGGGATAACTTGTGCACATGGCTGACTCAGCCCAATCGTGATGTTTCAAAGGGATAGACCTGGAGACATAGACAGGGGTGGCTTCCCTGAAACCTTGCCAGGAGGCCAGAGCTCTGGGCAGTGACCTCCTGCCACATTGTCTGGGCTCATTAAGGTGAGATGATCAGTTTACATCAAGAATTGGGGCTTATAGCAGGTGAGGTCACAACAGGCATACCTGGAACATTCCAGGACAGGAATGCAGGAGAACAGCATCATGCTGAGACTGTGGTAGAGTAAGTCGTGGAGGCTCTCAGGTTCTAGGCTAGTTCCAGTGCTGGATTATCTTTGGCTTATAGAAACTCATTGTCTCCCGTTCCTTCCATTAATGACCAACCACCTTCCCTACTACTCTGTCTGGTTTAAGAGTTTCTGTTTTCTTGTGGCTTCTGCTTATTGAGTCAAACTGAAGACTTAAGGCCTTTGCAGACTAGTTACTTTTGGCGTGATTTCCATGGTCCCATTATCAAATGGCTCACCTTCTCCCCATAAAGAAATTTCCAGAAGAGAAAGTATGATGTATCCAGCTGATCACCACTATGCTTATTTGTCTGCTGTTTGTGTGCCCACTCCTTCCAAGGCTGCTGGCCAATATAGAGATTGATTTTTCCTGATCCCAGATATGATCTAGCCAGCTGTAGCAGTGGGCGGGTGGGGAAGGGTGTTGTCATGCAACTTTAGACACCCATGTGGGAAGATCTCTTGGAAGGAGTGGAGAGCGTGGTAGCATTCCAAAGCTTGACCTGACTCCTGTGCCTGGCTGTCTAAGGTGATGGCAACTCTGATAGCAGCCAGCTTCGGTAGTCATCTATGCACTTGTTATGCTGAGGAAATCTTAGATGGTTCCCTGCATCTAATACTAGTTTTCTGTTGGCTTGTTCATTTGTCCTACTGGCTGAGGGCTTCTGATGTCTAGTATAATGGCCACCACACCCTCAATACCCAGTACTGATTTGTGGAATATATAGGTGTTTGCTGCCTAGTTTATCAAAGAAGTATCTCCTTTCTGTCCACCTAGATTATAAGCATATTTAGCATATTTATTTAATCTATAGTGCCTAAGGACCAGGTACACAACTGGTGATTATTTAATACTTACAATGCTTGTTAAATAAACAAGCATAAGAGAGATTGTAGGGTATGGTCTACAGCCCTTCTAATGGGGACTCTAGAGGACTTTAGGTCAGCTTGTCCTATTGTAAATAATTAGACCATTGACTGAAGAAATTGAGCAGGTGGGATAAGGTGCTGAAGAAATAAAACAAGGTCTTAATCCAGGGTCCTCATGGGCAGAGCCCAGACTCACTTGACTATAAGGAGAAAAACGACCTTCTTAAATCTCATTAGCTCAAACTCCACTAATTTAGAGTAAGCAATCACTCAGACCCACGGAACTAAAGTTTGCTTTTGCACTTTGAAAAATGCATCTGCAAAGTCAGTGAGCAGTGTCAGAAGGGAAATGGGAGGGTGGGGTGGATGGGAGTGAGAGGGTGGGTGAGGGATTGGGCTGACTAATGACTACAAAGCATAGGCCCAGTATTAAAGCTCAGGAGGCCCTCCCTGAATTCTTGTTCTGTAGAGGCTAAGGGCCCTTCTGTGCATGCCATCTTCCATCATAGCCCTTAGCACACTGCTGGGAACAGACTGGGAACAATCTGGGAACCCCTTGAGGACAATGCCTCCAGTCCATTTTCTTTGTATCTTTAGCTCAGAGCCTGCCTAAATAAATGTTTCCAGTGAATAAATAAAGCAAAGTTTCTACAGAACAGTCTTCATAAATATGATACTGTGTTTATTCCAAACAAGTATTATTCTAGGACTAAAGTTTTATAGTTTTTAGTCTTTTAGTGAAGTCCTGGACAACTTGGTCTTTCAGACCTACTATTACCACTAGATAGTCCATGTTTCAAAGGCAATTTGATGATTAAGATTAAAGCCAGTAGATTTTGAATAATTAACCTATTGGTAATTAGATGTTTAATATTACATTACAATTTGTTACAAAGGCACTCACCTCCTCTTCTCCCTCTGGGATCTCAGGTCATGAAGAAGAAAATATGTAAAAGAGTGAGTAAGTGAATGAATGAATGTTGTACAGTCTCTCTCACTGTAGTTCAGGTCCTTCACCTCATGTGGCAGGTTGCCTGCTGGTGGGCTTGGGTGCATAGAAGGAAACTATGATGGGATTTCATGGCCAGGCCAGGCCTGGCTGGCGCTAGAGTACAGTTGGGTGAAAGAACAGCTCTGGATGGGCAAACCTAAGGGCAAGTGTGGGCAGAAGCCCAGTTTTGCAGGCGCTTTATGGTGAAGGCTGTGGAGGATGGCAAAAAGTTAGCTTGAAGGAAGTCATAAAAAGGGCAGACAGGAGTTCAGATGTCACCAAGGACCTGGCCAGCAGGTGGCATCCCAGGAGCATTGGCAGGCCCCAGAATCCTGCCTCCCACCCATAGGGATGCCATACTTTAAAGTCTAGGAAGCTGCTGAAAAGGGGAGAGGTGCAGCTCTAGGCCTGGAGGGGATAGAGAACAGAGCTTGTTTTTAGTTGCCAAGAAAAGGACAGAAATGAGTTTATCATAATCGAGTATCATAATTGAGATATTATTTGGTCACAAGAATAAGACAGTTGTCCTACTAGCAGTGGGACATGGAGCCACTAGCAGTGGGACATGAAGGCAAGGCCAGACTGGAGTAACTTGAAGCTGAGTCCTTCGGTAACAATCTGCAAGTTTTTCAATCCCCTTTGCTAGTTAGCATGTCTTTAGAGAAGGGGTGACTCCGGGTAGAGGTCTTTCTGGAATTGGAAGGCAGTATAGAATTCCTAGTGTCAGATGTAGGGCAGTGCCAGATTGGTGGATTAATTTAGACAAACCCTTCAGCTGAGGACTAGAAAAGGCCAACAACAACAACTGGGAATAGTCTGAAAGCACTGGAATGCTAACAGAGTAGTATGGAGTTTTGCAGTAGAAGATTAAAATCCAGAGATGTGGCACTGGTAAATCACCCTCAATTTAGGTTGGGACTTTGAAAGACTATACCTGAGAATACGGGTGAATAAGAAGTAAAAGAACTCTCTAGTGCTCGCTTCGGCAGCACATATACTAAAGTTGGAACAATACAGAGAAGAACTCTCTAAAGACTCCAGCCTGACTTGAGTTACTAGATCAGCCAGAAATTCTTAATACCTGAAATGGAATTAAGATGATCCAAATTTTTTATCATTCTCAAATGTTTGGCAAAAGCAAGTGAAAATCACCTCAGGGAAAGATATTATTTCTATAAATTATTTCTATAAATAATTCTTTCAGTACATTGTCTGGAATGCATTGAAAGACCTATAAGGAGATAAAACCAATACAAACAAGAACTTGACCAAAGAAAAATTTAAGGAGTATCCGCATGTTGAAAATAACAGGTATAGGCTTCACAATAATTATATTTATTATTTTTAAATAATTAAACCAAGATGGAAATTCCAGCAGAGCATAAGAAACTCTAAAATTGACATAACAGATTTAAAAGTTGGTTATATAGAAGTATATAGAAAATTGGTTATATAGAAGTATGTAGAAATAAAGGGCAATACTGTAAGTCATGAACTGGTTTACCTGAAGATTAGATGTAACTGAAGAGAGAATTAGTTAACTGGAACATAGGTCAGAAGAAATATCTGGAATGAAGTCTAGTTATATGAAAGGTAGTGGTGGGGGAAACGAAGAGGAGAGCAAGGGAGACAAAAGAAATGGTGATATGTTCTACTACATGTTTAATTGAAGTCCCAGAAATAGGAAAAAGAGAATGGAACAGAAAAAAATATTTGAAGAAATAATATCTGTGACATTTCCAACAATGTTGAAAGAGACTAAGACAAAACTTAGAAACTTTATGAACCTCAAGTAAAAAATTAAAATCTCACATGGACCATCATTTTAAAATTGCAGAAAACCAAAGACAAAAGAAACTTTTAAAAGCAGTCATAGGTGACAGATAGATTACTTCAAAGTGCATTAATTGACTGATGGGCAACTGTAATAGGGAAAAAAAAAAAAAACAACCCAAAGACAATAGAATGATATTGTAAATATGCTAAGAGAAAATAACTGCCAATATAGAATTTTATCTTATTTTATATCATTCAAGAATGAAGGTAAAATGGGACACCAGGGTGGCTCAGTTGGTTAAGCATCTGCCTTTGGCTTGGGTCATGATCCCAGAGTCCTGGGATCAAGCCCTGCCTTGGGCTCCCTGCTCAGCAGAGACCCTGCTTCTCCCTCTTCCTCTGCCTACTACTGGGTCTACTTGTGTTCACTGTCTATCTCTTTGTCAAATAAATAAATAAATTCTTAAAAAAATAAATAAAATAAATGAAAATGTGATGTGTAAATTAGGAGGATAATTAAAATAAAAATGCTCTGAAGTCTTTTTCCTGTCTGGGAGAGGGTAAAGGTTCCAATTAACATTAGACTTTGAGAAGTTAAAGATGTAATTCATAGTTTCTAATTTAACCACTAAGAGAGACATAAATGTATAACTACCAAGCTAATATTAAAAAAAAAAAGGAAAGAAAGAAAAAAAATCAAATAATAAGAAAGGAGAAAAACAAAATAGATTAAGAAAGACAAGCATAAACCAAAAAATGATTATTTTATTTCACACAGATTAATAATTACATTAAATATAAAAGGGCTACAACAAAAGAACAAAGATTATCAGACTCAGTTCAAAAAATTTCAGTTGTATATGGCTTTAGAGATATAGAACTAAAACATGAGGGTAATAAAAAATTAAAAGAGTGGGAAAAGAGATACCACATTAAAATCAGAAAAGTTAGGCTTAAAGGTAAAGATATTTCTAGAGATAGAGAACTTCTTTTTCTTTTAAAATTCAATTTAATTAACATATGGTGTATTATTAGTTTCAGAGGTACAATTTCGTGATTCATTGGTTGCATTTAACACCCAGTGCTTATTCCATCTAGTGCCCTCCTTAATGTCCATTACCCAGTTACCCTATCCCCCCACCCACCTCTCCTCTAGCAACCCTTGGTTTGTTTCCTATAGTTAAGAGTCTTATGGTTTGTCTCTATCTCTGTTTTTGTCTTATTTGGCCTTCCCTTCCCTATGTTCATCTGTTTTGTTTCTTAAATTCCACCTTTGAGTGAAATCATATGATATTTGTCTTTTCTCTGACTTATTTGCTTAGCATAATACCTTCTAGGTCCATCCATGTCATTGCAAATGGCAAGATTTTATTCTTTTTGATGGCTGAGTAATATTCTCTTGTATTTAGACACCACATCTTCTTTATCCATTCATCTGTTGATGGACATTTGGGCTCTTTCCATAGTTTGGCTATTGTGGACATCGTTTCTATAAGCATGTGCTGCTTCAAATCACTATGTTTGTATCCTTTGGATAAATACCTAATTGTGCAACTGCTGGGTTGTAGAGTAGCTCTATTTTTAATTTCTTGAGGAACCTCCACACCGTCTTCCAAAGCTGCTGTCCCAGTTTGCATTCCCACCAACAGTGTAAGAGGGTTCCCCTTTGAGTTAGAGAGGCTCTCTTAATGATTAAATGTTCAATTTACTAGGAGGCAGTAATACTTTAAAATTCACATGCACCTAAAAAATATGACCTTGAGAATATGTAGAGTAAAAGTTGACAAACCTAAAAAGAAAAACAAATCTACAACTACAAAATATATTTTAACATACATCTCTTAACTAGCTGAAAGAACAAACAGGAAAGAAAAAAAAGACCATGGATATAAAAAAGAACATTTTAAAAAATGATGAACAAATCTGACTATATATATACATATATATATATATATATGTATATATATATGACTCATTGTACTTAACAAGTACAGAGTATATGTTTTCAAGCACCCAGAAAAACTGATAAAATTTGGTCATGTCGTGGGCCATAAATCAAGTCTGACATTTTCAAAGAATTGAAACCATACAGAATGTGTTATTTGATTGCAACATAAATGAGCTAAATACAAATGATCATTAGAAAAACTTCAGGGCACCTGAGTGGCACAGTCAGCTAAGCATCTGACTTTTGGCTTCACTCAGATCATGATCTCAGGGTCATGAGATTGAGCCCCATTTCGGGCTCCACACTCAGCTCGGAGTTTGCTTAAGACACTCTCTCCCTCTCCCTCTGACCTTCCCCACGTCAAATGAAAATAAACCTTAAAAAAAAATCCTCATTTGTTTGGACATATGACTTTTGGACATATGTACTTCTAAATAACCTGCTGATGAGAGAAGTCACAAAATAAAATAGAAACTATTTGGATTGGACTATAATAAACCAAATACATCACAAGTTGTGAAATATGGCATAAGAAATATTCAGAGGAAAACTATATGCTTATAAATGTACATACTAGAAAAAAAAGCTGAAAATTAACAATATGAGCATCTATTTTAAATGTTAGAGACAAAATTTCAAAATAAACACAAAAAAATAATGAAATAAAACAAAATATAAAAGTAAAAAAGTAACATAGAAAATAGAGGATCAATAAAACTAAGAGGCAGTCTTTGAAAAGAATAAAATAATTGATAAACTCTGGGTGGGAATAATCATGAAAAAAGAAAAGAGCCCAAATAATAAAAAAAGGAAATTTTGTTTTATTATTTTTTAAATTCAATTAGCCAAGGTATAGTACATCATTAGTTTTTGATATAATGTTCAATGATTCATTAATTTAATATAACACCCATATTTTATTTATTTGAGGGAGAGAGAGAAAATGAGAGTGTGTGTGTGGGGGTGGGGTGGGGTGGGGGATGAGGGAAAAAGAAACTGCCTCAGTGTGGACCCTGACATTGGGCTCCATCCCATGACCCTGAGATCATGACCTGAGCCAAAACCAAGAACTGGAGGCTCAACTGACTGAGCCACCCAGGAGGCTCAAAGAGAGTATTTTCTAACTTGTTTATGAGGCCAGCACCAACTTATTACTTTAAAACTTGTGAAAAAAGAAAGGAAAATTATACTTCAATGCTATCCTGAAGATTTAGACAAGAATCCTAAACAAATCTAGTAATATATGGGAAAACTAATTTGTAACTTTTCAGTTGGGCTGATTTTGTGACTACAGATTTTGTTTAAGATAAAACTAAAACTCTAGCAAACTTGGGATAGAAATAAACTTCCCTGTAACAAAGGATAATCTCTCTGACAAAGGATATCTATATGTGGTGCCTGGGTGGCTCAGTCATTAAGTGTCTGCCTTAGGCTCAGGTCATGATCCTAGGGTCCTGGGATTGAGCCCCGCATTGGGCTCCTTGCTCCATGGGGGGGCCTGTTCTCCTCCCACTCCCCCAGCTTGTGTTCCCTCTCTCGCTGTGTCTCTCTCTGTCAAAGAAATAAATAAAATCTAAAAAAAAAATGATATCTATAAAAACTCTACCTCGTATAATACCTTATTATATGTAGTGTCATGTGTTCCATGTCTTTGCAAATGGTGTATGTCTTTGTACATGGTACATCTATGTCTTTGCAAATGTTGGGATCTCTTTTATTTTAATGGCTGAATAAAATGTAATTTAATTAATAATATGTAATTTAATATTTAATTTAAATTTAATAATATTTAATTAATTGTATTTAGTGTGTGTATCTATGTAGTTGTAGCTATATCTAATCTATAACCATATGTCACATTTTCTTCATTTATTTTTCCATTGATGGAATTCAGGTTGCTTCTATATCTTGGCTACTGTAAATAATGTTGCAGTGAACATGGGAGTGCAGGTATCTCCTCGAGATTCTGATTTTAATTCCTTTGGATAAATACCCAGCAGTGAGATTGATAGATTATATGCTAGTTGTATTTTTTAATTATTTGAGGAAACTCCATATTATTTTTCATAGTGACTACACCAATTTACATTTCCACCAATAATGCACAAGGGTTCCAATTTCTCTACATCCTTGCCAAAGCTTGTTATGCTTGTTAACTTTTTTCTTTTTAAATAATAACCATCCCGACAGGTGTGAGGTGGTATCTCATGTGGTTCTGATTTGCGTTTCTCTGATAATTAATGATAATTAACGGAGTATCCTTTCATATACCAATTGGACATTTATATATCTTGCTTGGGAGAAATGTCTATTTCCCTTCCCCATTTTTCATTTAAGTTGAAACAAACCAAAAACAAAAGATAAAAACTACCTGATACCACTTATATGAGAGATCTAAAATAGTCAAACTCCTGGAAGCGGAGAGCAGAGTGGTTGTTGCTGAGACAGGAGGAAGGGGAAGATGGGAAAGAAGGTGTCAGTTTTGTGTCCTGGAAATCTGCGCAGCATAATTAACAATACTGTATTGTATAATTAACAATACTGTATTGTATTACAGATTTACTGAAAGGGTAGATCTTATGTTAAACATTCATTACTAATACTAATAGTATAACTACGAATAGTGAGTTAAGAAGGCAGGAGGAAACTTTTGGAGGTGACAGATATGTTTATGGATTGTGGTCATAGTTTGATGGGTATCTACTTATCTCTAAACTCATCCAGTCGTATACTTTAAATATGAACAGCTTTTCATATGTCAGTCATACCTCCATAAAGTATTTTTTTTAATAATAATAACCATTATTGGGTTGCCTGGGTAGCTCAGATAGTTAAGTGTCTGACTTTTGGTTTCAGCTCAGGTCATGATCTCCTCATTGTAGGATCAAGCCCCATGTTGGGCTCTGTGCTCAGTGCAGAGTCTGCTTCAGATTCTCCCTCTCCCTCTCATCCACTTTCTCTCTTTCTCTCTCTCTCAAATAAACAAATCTTTAAAAAATAAAAACCATTATTAATTATATACAAAAAAGACAAAAAATAATCCTTTATGTATATATACTGACAGATTTCCTCTCGATATCATGGCCAAGGACTAGGTGCCCACTCTCATTATTTCTATTCAACATTATATTGGGTACCCTAGCCAATACAGCAAGAAAAATTGAAAAACAAATGTTATTTGATTTGCAAAACAAGAAATAAAATAGTGTTTGATCATAGATTATATTATTATATATGTAAAAAAGATCTAAACTAATCTACAGATAAATTATTAGAATTTACAAGTGAGTCTACCAAAGATTTTGTAGGCAAGTCACCATTCAGAAATTAATTGATTTTGAAATACCAGCTAAACAATGAGAAAATTACAATTTAAAATATAAATATGCCATTTATAGTAGGATCAGAAATAAAAAGTGAAATCCTAAGAATAAATCTAAAAAAGATGTGCAAGATGTAAGTCAGCTAAGAATAACCAAGACACTCTTGAAGACGAATGAGTGAGAAGATTTTTTTCTGTTGAAGGTTAAAATTTCATTTAAAGCTGCAATAATTAAGACAGTGCATTATTGTTGAAAAAATAGGCTAATAGACCAATGAGACAGAACAAATTTCCTAGAAACAGACCCATGTACATATGGGCACTTGATTAATGACAAATATCATGCTATATCACAGTGGGCAAAGAATAGTTTTTTTCAATAAATGTTTGTGGAAAAAATAGATCTCCATATGGTTAAAAAAAAAGAAGATTCTGACCCTTACCTAACACCATTAAAAAAAAATCAGTTATAGATGAGTTGTGTTATATAAATGTTAAAAGCAAAATGATAAATCTTGTGGAAGACAAGATGGAGATATCTTCATAACCTCAAAAAAAGGAAAGATTTTTAAATAGGAAAAAACTTTTTATAGAGAAAAGACTGATTATTTCTATTCAAATTTAGAACTTTTGTCCATTAAAAGAAACAATCAAGAAAATGAAAATGCAATCCCAGGAATGAAAAAAGATGTGTTCAACGCATAAAACCAACAAAGTCTAGTTACCAAAATAAAGAACTCCAAAAAAAAAAAAAAAAAAAAAGACAGCTTAATAGGAAAATGGGCAAGAAACTTGAACAAGGATTCCACAACAAGATAAAATACTCACATGACAATGTGTCATAATAATAGGACAAATTTAATTAAAGCTCTGATAATGCTACATAAGTATAGATTGGCTAATTTAAAAACTTGTTAGCACAAGTTTTTGTAAGAATGTGGAACAACCAGACCTCTTTTTACACACTATGGTGAGTGTGTAAACTGACACAACCATGATGTAAAATGGTTTGGCTATGCTTCCTAAAGCTGAAGATACCCACATCCTATGACCTAATAATTTCACTCGCCAGAAATTCATGCACACATATGTCAAAACTAAGTCACAATAGCGCAGTGCTGGAAACAACCCAAATGCCCATCAGCAGTAGAATGGGTAAATAAAATTTAGTATATTCATATAGTAATACTATTCAGCAAATGAAAGTGAGCAACTTTCATTTTGCTATATGCAAAACATGGATGAGTTTCACAAGCCTAATGCTAAATAAATCCAAACACAAAAGAATACATGTGTGATTCTTTTTATATAAGGCTTTAAACAGCTAAACTTAAACTATAGTGTTTAGGAATGCAAATTAGGTTATAAGATTATAAAGCAAAGCAAACAAGTGATTACCATAAAGATCATGATAGTAGTTACCTTTGGCTGGTGAGGGAGAAAGAGGCAGTTGGAGGGCTTCTGGGATGCTGGAAATGTTTTTATCTTGACCTGGAGTCATGGTTATACAAGTGCTCATTTTGTAATTATTTAATAAAATGCACGTTTATATTTTAGGTACTTTTCCATATGTGTGGTATAATTTTGCTAGACAAAAGAGATGGGGCAGAGTTGACAGACAGCCAATAACTTGCCTTCTACCTCCTTCACTTCCTCCTCCTCCTTTTCTTCTTCTTTTTCTGAACATCACCCAGCTCTATGAGTCCTGGAACTATTTTATGTAAAAACAAAATAAATATCTTTTCCTAAAGATTTTTTTTTTCTTTTTACAATTTTATTCTCCAAAGGATACTATTCGGGAAGACAAGTGTTATGATAAAAGAACTGACTGGAATCATTAGTCACCTCAGGGCTTGTCTGTTGTACTTTCCACATTCCATTAGTCTTTGCAATTGTTGGGGCAGGAGGACTCCTACTGTTTGGGGCTTGGAGCTCTGAAAGCAGTGAGTAAACTGGCTGAGATTTTAAAATACTCCTTGTTCATGTGATATTGATGCTTTGAATTCTTCTTGGATTAAGAAATATATTACTTTCCCACTTGTAGATGTAGGCAGATCTGGTCAATGTTGAGAATGCCTAGAAGGCATTTCTGACCCCTGGAAATGAAGACAGCATACTCTTCACTTCCATGTCAGAGTACCTGAAATCTCTACCCATGCCCACAGACCCTTAGGGATTTAGTACTTTGTCTTATAATTTTTCTCTCCAGACTCTCCTATAGGCAGTTGTCCCTGGGAGGAAGATACTGGGGACATATTCAGTGTCTGGCACCTCTGTGAGAATGAGTTCCTTGACATTATCTTCCCTTCCTATTCTCTGAGCACATGGAGGTGAAGTAGGGGAATGTCTCTGTGGAAGAAAAAAGGGAGGGAACCAGGGAAGGTTAAGAATAGCCACTCGTCCTTTTGCTATTGAGTTGGAAGTGTTACCTATATATTTCGGATATTTAACCTCTTATCAGATACTTGGTTAGCAAATATTGTCTCCCGTTATGTGGGTTGTCTTTCTACTCTGATTATTTTGTTGTTGTTGTACAGAGCCTTTTTGGTTTGATGTAGTCCCATTTGTCTATTTTTGCTTTTGTTGTCTGTACTTCTGATGTCATATCTAAGAAATCATTGCCAAGACCAATGTCATAAAGATTTCTCCCTATGTTTTTTTCCTAGGAGTTATTTATTTGTTTACTTACTTATTTTAAGTAGCTGGGTGGGTATGGAGCCAAACTCAGGGCTTAAACTCACAAACTTGAGATTGAGACCTGAGCTGAGATCAGGAGTCGGATGCTTAACCGACTGAGTCACCCAGGCACTCTCTCTTAGGAATTTTATAGTTTCAGTTCTTTGGTTAAGTCTTTAATCCATATTGAGTTGATTTTTGTGTTTTTTTGTAAGATAAAGTATCTAGTTTCATTCTTTTGCACATGGATATTCAGTTTTTCTAACACCCTTTGTTGAAGAAACTATCCTTTCCCCATTGTGCATCCTTGGCACTCTTGTTAAAGATCAGTTAACAGCATGGGCAAAGGACTTGAATAGACGTTTCTCCCCAAAAGACAAATGACCTACAGGTACATGAAAAGGTCCTCAACATCACTTGTCATCAGCAAAATGCAAATCACACCACAATGAGATATCGCCTCACACCTATTAGGATGGCATTTATAAATACAACAATAACAAAAATAACAAATGTTGGTGAGAATGCAGAGAAATTGGAACCCTTCTGCACTGTTGGTGGGAATATAAAACAGTACAGACATTATGGAAAACAGCATGGAATTTCCTCAAAAACTTAAAAATAGAACTACCCTATGATCTATCAATCCTACTTCTGGGTATTTATCCAAAGGAATTAAAATCAGGATCTCAAATAGATTTTTGCAATCTCATGTTCTTTGCAGCAATATTTATAATAGCCAAGATGTAAAAGCCACTGACGAATGAATAAAGAAAATGTGGTGTATCATACAATGGAATGTAATTCAGCCTTAAAAAAAGAAGGGGATCCTATCATACGAGATATGGGAATGAACCTTGAGGACATGATGCTGATTAAAATAAACCAATCACAGAAGGACAAATAGTGCATGATTCTCCTTGCTGAAGGTATCTAAAATAGTCAAACTCATAGAAACAGATGGTAGAAAGGTGATGGGGCCTGGGAAAGGGGGTAGGGGGAGTTGGTATTTAATGGGTATAAAGTTTCAGTTAAGCAAGTTGCAAAGTTTCTAGAGATCTGCTGTATGACATTGTGTTTACAGTTAACAGTTCTCTACTACACCCTTAAGAATTTGTCAAGAAGGTGGATGTTATGTATGTGTTCTTACCACACACACATACAATAATCAGACCACCATCTAAGCTTGATTCTGAAAGAGATGGGGAGAAGATTGGGTAAAACTGTCCTAATTAGTTTGAGGAAGGTTCTGCAGAACTGCAGGGAGCCCTTAAGCCAAAGTTGGTGGATAAAAATATTAGAAGCTAGAGCCTTTAGTCATTCATGCTCCCTGAAAGTCCTGGGGAAACAGTCTGATGACTGCAATAGCGAGGAAGGAAAAGGAAGTTGGGATTCTGAGGATAGTTTCCAGTGTCTCCCCAAGGTGGGGAACTTTGAATGTTGGCTGACTTTCTCTTTGCCCTTTTAATCATCACTTTGGGGCACAAAATTAATCCAGTGACTAAAACTAAAACCCAATGGTCTCAGCTGCCCATATCCTTCCAGCCTCTGTGAGGCTCTCCTGAGATTCCTGTTCTCGGGAGCACCCTATGGCATCCCAGAAGTTAGACCTTGGAGCAGGGAGAGAGGCTTGCAAAGTCAGTGTGGAAGGCCTGTGCTGAGCACTCTTTCTTTCTGACAATGTAGCTGTTGAAAGGAGGCACCATAGTCAGGTAAGAACACCCTAGAATTCTGCCCTTGGGAAGACTACACCTAGTCTTTTTGGAAGGCTCTATTTTGGAAGAGAAGGGAGAGGAAGTCCAGGTTCTGATAATTGGTTCTGGTATTTTTTTCCTCAGCTCTCTGAGCCAGCCCTACTGGATGTGACTTACCCCCCTTTGGATGTCAGCATTTCTCACCCTGCCTTCCCTCTGGTTGACATCTGATGCTTGGGAGCAGGGATCTTGCCTTCATCTTCTCTTTCCTCCTCTAGGGCCAGGCCACAGGGCATCCCCCTACACTTCCTCCCAAAATAGCCCTCCTTGACCCCAAGGCGCACTTGAATCCTCTTCCAGGAAGCGTTTGTGGCTTACTCCAACTGAAGCTCATTATCCCCCGGGGACTTTCAGTGTGAACTG
This sequence comes from Meles meles, assembly GCF_922984935.1. Classification (NCBI taxonomy): domain Eukaryota; kingdom Metazoa; phylum Chordata; class Mammalia; order Carnivora; family Mustelidae; genus Meles; species Meles meles. Next base: position 60,780,472 of record NC_060077.1, read on the forward strand.
ATGACGTGGGTTCTGCCCTGTTGTCCAATTGTTTTTCTGTGTCTCTTGCCTTAGTAGTAGTCACTAGCTTTCCTAGGAATCTGTTCCTTTGTCAGATCATTCAGCACGTAATAGGGGCCCTTTTACATAGAAGGAACTTCAAATGAACAGTCAACAGGACTCCAAGGTCAGGATCAATGCTGATGATTACTTTAGGAATCTAACTGGGAGACTTATTACATTGCCTCTGGAAGAAAAACCTCTAGAAGCAAAGCTAGTTTTAGGGGAAGATGGTAGCATTTTCACCATGAGTAGCATCAGAAGCATATGGAACATTGTGGTGGAGAGTCCTGTAAGCGAAGTGGGAACTGGAGCGGCAGGTGTGGGAAGCATCGTTATAGGGAGGAGATTTTTACTTTTGTCAACACATGCTGACTTAGCTTCGAACCACTCTCAAAACAGTTGGGAGCATGTATCAGACATAAAAGCTCTTCTCAGAGACCAACTAATCTCTATAGAGACGAAACACTGATGTGCTGAACAATAACCTAAGGTTATTTAAATGAAAGTCCAAGATAACAGAAGTGATCTGCAGCCCAGTGGTAACTAGTTGACAAATGAGAGATACAGCCAGTAAGCCCTGTTTGTTCCAAAGGCTAAAATCCAAGGTACAAACTTAGGCTGACTCTTAAAAATGGGAGAGAAAAGGAGACAGTCCCTTGGTGAGTGCAATTCATTAGCAAGATGGGAGGGTGGGAGTGTGCAAGTCGACTTTGGACATACTCAGAAATGCCCAGGAGATTCCATTATAAGGAGATTCTAAGAAAAGCATGGAGTTACACCAGGGAGCCTTTCCTGTCTGATGTTAACATACCTTTGCAAGAAATAGTGTGACATAAGGCAGAGGTGCCTGGGTTAGAAGTCATGGCCATGAGCACTAACCCTGCTTCACCATTTACTGGTGGTATGATCTTGAAGACAGTTAATCTTCCCAACTCACTGTTTCTCATCTGTAAAAGCAAGCCCTGTCTATGTTAAAGGACTTTTGTGAAGAGCCAAAGAGAACACATTTGTGAAAGTCCTACACATGCAACAGTTAGTGGATGTTGGTCATTATTATTTTATCTGACCTCTTTAATATACACAGTGCCTTCTCCATTCTTTGAATTCTTTAAGATGCTTACATCATTAATTGTGACCTGTCTATACCACCCATTATTATGTTTTAATTGCTTCATCTGTTTGTAGGAGCTTCTTAGATAAAAAACTGACTGTGGGCAAGGCCTTTTCTTAGACATTCACTAAATGCTCAGAATACTGTGGGTACATGCAAGGTGCTCAAAATATTGTTGCAGTGATTGATTTCTATATCCATGAGGACCTAAATAATCCCCAAAACATTTCCAGGGGAAGTAGATGTTGGGGTTGACATTGATGGATGGACCAGTATCAATAGGTACTATTCAAGTCACAAGATACCTGGTGAGGGGAAAGATGTGAACATAGTGGCAGATTTTTAAAAATATTTTATTTATTTATTTATTTATTTGACAGAGAGAGAGACACAACAAGAGAGGGAACACAAGCAGGGGGAGTAGGAGAGGGAGAAGCAGGCTTCCCACCAAGTAGGTCGCCCGATGCAGGGCTCGATCCCAGGACCCTGGGATCATGACCTGAGCCCAAGGCAGACACTTAATGACTGAGCCACCCAGGCGCCACCTTGGTGGCAGATTTTTATAAAAAAAATTTTCTGGGTGTCTAATTCCTCTAGAACATTCTTCCAGGTTTTGAAGTCATTTATCACTCTGATGCTTTGTGAGAAAACCAAATGAAACAAAACTGAAAGAGAAAATATCCATCCAGCAGCTGGACAACTAAGTTATTTTTAGGGAAAGGAGGAGAAGCCAGGGTTTGGGACTCAGCAAAACATCCCACCCTGTTTGGGGTTGACCAGTCCCTGGAAATGCATGAGTCTAAGCATTTTCTCAGCTGTAACTCTCCAGCACATGTGTATTTGAAGGGAAACTTAATCCATCTGTTTCTAATTCATTTACATTGAACTCATCAAAAAAAGCTGTTGACACGTCCTTTGCCTGGCCAAGTTCTCCATGGGTTTTCAGGAAATCCCAATATATTATTGAGTTCTTTTTGGCATCTTAGGGTTATTGGGTTTTATCTTTACTGGCAACCCAGGGAGAGTGGAGAATGCTCTGAACTGGAGTCATTCCAAACCTGCAAAGCTCTGTTCTTTCCTCAGAGTCTCAGTGGCTCCCAGAATCTGATCAGCTTGGAAAAAGAACAAAGTAAATGGCACCCCAAGATTTCATATCTCTCCTAGCTCTTAGCAGAGCCTGAAGGATGACCCAGGAGAGGGATAAGAGTGTTTTAGAGGCAATTTGGCCAGTAGACAAATTACATATTGGATGAAGAGAATTTTAATTCTAGATACTTTGTGACCTTGAGTAAAAGAAGTTCTTTTTCTGTTCTTCGATTCTCTAAAATATAGTAGGAGAATGATGTTGCATTTTTGGATATATGTCCTAGAGATGGCTTGTGTGGTTGGTATGTGGTTTGTGACTTTGGAAACAAATATATCGTAGTATGAAATTATTTTCCTGATGACAGTGCTGACCCCTTTGAATAGAGTGTGTTCTGGGTATCCCATTTCTAGCAATGGGATGGACAATGACTAATTGTTCATGCTCATTCTTTCTTAGGCTTGGTGAGGGGTCTAGCTTGGGTGTGTAGCCCAAGTCCTGAGGGATGCTGACTGATCCACAAAGGGGTTAGGTTGCTGATAGCTGAATCCACCAGCCTTTCCACTTAATACACACACTTGGGCAGACACACCAGGAGTTTTGTGTCCCTGCCAGCAGAGATACAGCTAATACCCCACAGGAGGAGATAAACATGTACATTCTCCAGAGAACTGAAAACTAAAGAGGAACTTGGGAGCTCACAACTCTCCTCTTTATTTTAAATATGAGGGAAATTGGGGTTCCAAGAGGCAAGATACTGTGCCCGACAGAAGACTTTGATTTTATGACAGTCTTCTGCTGAGTGTGATCGTATTTAATAGCACTGGATGGAAGATATTTTTAATCCCATTTTGCAGATGAAACATCTGGGATGCAAAAGAGGCTGATAACTGGCCAAAGTCAGTCAGCGAGCAAGTTATGAACTAAAACTTGAATTTAGCTCTGCTAACTTCAAAAGTGAGTTGACACAGAGCTAGCTAGTGAGGAATCAGAACACAGAGTCCTGGCTTCTAGCCAAAGAATGTTCTGATGTGTAAAAGTTGGGTCGTACCTCCAATGTTCATGCCCTCCTGTCTGTAACATGTCCCACTGTCTGGGACCTACCAAGGGGGTGGCTGCCCAGGGAGAAGAGGCCATTGGCAGAGGTAGAGAATGATAGAGGGTAAAGCAGGTAGAGGGGAAGCTGAATCTCTCACTTGTTCAGAGCCAGGTCCTGTGAGTGGCCTCCAAAGATTCCCGTATAGCCACAATGACAGAGCAAGGTTTACAAGCCAGCAGATAACTGACCAGTCAATTCAAAAAGGGCCAACATAGCACCATACTAGTAAGATACTTGCCACTTTCCATCTTTTCTCTCTACCCTTTTTTGCCCTGATACACCAAGGGTTGAGGGGATAATAGGACATGTCCTAAGAGTAGACCAGGCTCCCCTCTTGTCTTCTGTTCCTTTAGTCTAGAGCCTGGCCAGTAACAGAAGAAGGGAGGAAATGATGCCTTATTGGATATTTGGTGGAGTTCTGAGCAGGGCTCAGCTTATTTGTGCTTTTTTAACATTTGGAAGTGATTAGCCAGCAAAGAGATATGCCTGGGTTGTCATTAAAAATGGGTAAAGGGATTCGTCAGGGCTGGTTTGAAACCGGTATTGAAGAAAAAGCAAATCATTTCATGTCTGTGCCCCATGAGTTCTAACTGTTCAATGGGCTGATTATCTTCTCTTTTCCCTACCATCTATCAGTGGAAGGAATATGAAAATGAAATGAATCTTAGATAAGATTCCTTTTTTCTTCCTCTCCCCCTGGGCATATTTTGCTTGTGTCTTCACTCCCTGGTTTTGGCCAGAAAAAAAGGACCCAGATACTGCCAGGTTGGCTGTTCTTCCCGGAGGAGCCACTCGGCACCATAATGTCCAGACGTGTAGAGAGATAGAGATGGAGTGTGTGAGTGACAGACAAGATGTCAGGAAGGGAGAAGGACCGGTGTATGGGATAGTGGGAAATACAGCAAAGGGGAGATTAAAAAGGTAGAAGGAGTAGGAAGAGGGGAAGGGAGTGGGGGAGGCAGGGAGAAGAGCAGAATGAAAGGGCGAGAGAGGGGTCAGGGGAGAGGCATGGGTTTTGGGGTCAGAATTGGAGCAGCTTCCTACCAGGCCCACTGCCCAGCCGGCTGCTGGAACATCTGCCTCTTGGCGGGGGTGTTTCCAAATGAAGCTACCTCTTCCTTGGACTTCTTCCCCATGTGTTTGAGTGCCTGCCCAGTTATGCCCCTCCCAAAGCACTTGCTTTTCCACTTACTAATCAACCATTCGTGCCCAAACCGCTAAATCAGCTCTGAACATGGGCGATCGGTGAGCAGTTGAGGCAACCCTGGGGTCAGTCAGGGGAAGAAGTATTTGATCTTGGACTTCACCACCCCTGGAAGGGAGGGTCTGGGAACAGAGTCACTGCATGGCCTTGGTGAGCATCTTCTTAAGTGTCCATTCCATTATTTGTAAAACAAGGAACTGAAGTCTCTCCCTGGTGATTTTGGGGAAAAAAAGATGCTGTTTATTTTGACATTCTTATTTTGACATTCTTTGCTAGCTGGTTCCTGAGTTTCAGTAGAGAGCTCAGATGAGTGTTGAGAGCTGTTATTTTCTCCTCAGTGTCTTTCATCTCTCTGCGGCCTCTCAGGCCTGTGGTGGGGTCCTACCACAAGGGTCCCTGCAGTGGTGCCCATTCTCAGGGGTGCCCGATGGTTTCAGGGGTTGGGGCTGCCCTGCAAACCATGAAGGAGGAAAGCTTGTTCCCTAGGAATCCCTGACTTTTGTGGTGTCTCTTTGAGGGTCTCCATCCCTGGGTGTCACTCCTGGGCAAGCTTCCCCACTCTGCCTTTCAGCTAACAGATAATTACTCTCCGCAAAGCTGCCACAGACTTGGAAGTTTCCAACAGCTAATTCTATGAAAAGAGGTTCTTGTTTAGCTCTTCTCTGGGAAATCTCACTTTTAAAGGCCACCCTGCTCTTTCCCCAGATGGCTGTTCTCCTGGCCCTTCCTTTTCCTCCTCTACGTCTCCTTCTTTTCCCTGATTCCCACAGCCCCTGAGAAAGATGTCCCAGGCCACGGGGCCAGGCTGGGCCCCCTTCCATGTCTTCATTCCTGTGGCAGTGGGAGGGGATCTTGGGACCCACTCATCCCTGCTCTGGGCTAGTGCAGTTCTGGAGCTCACTCTGTGCCATTTGCCAGTTCATTTCTCCTGAAAACAGCACTGCTAGGCAAGCACTATCATGCCCCTTTTCGAGGTGAGGACATTAGGGCTCAGAAAGATTATGAAAATAGCCTAAAAATTATACCACAGCTACTGGCAGAGCTGGGATTTTAAGAGGAACGTGGCAAATTTGGATGTTAACTGTCTTGGGGAAGTGTGGCAAGGGGGGGAGGCACTTGAGCGCTGCCTGTTGTCTGCTCCCAGTGGGTCTCCCACTACTCCCAAGTCAAAGTCTTGTCACTTTTCAAAGGCAGCTCCAGATTCAGCCCTGATGGGATGCCCCCCCAGTCTTCCTCTTCACATTCTTTCTCTCCACCCACCATCTCGAGCTGGGCACGGGGTGCCCAGGAAGAACCAAGTAAGTTCATTCTCCATGTGGGTCTCCTTCCTCTGTCGGGACTGGTAGCCCTGGGCTGGCCCGGATGTGGCTTTCATGGTCTCACTCGCTGGCCACTCTTGGCTAGGGTCCATGCTGTTGAAGAAACTGAGTGACTAGTATAGAAAAGCCTCAGGAACTTCTGGGGTCCCCTATGCCTGGCTTTGACCTGAGCTATCTTTGTCTAGAGCTGGGGCAAGGAAGATCCCTCCGCCTGGAGGTGCTTACCTGGGTTCCTACTGAGGACAACAGAGGGCAGGGGAATGACTGCTTGCCCACCTGGGCTCACTCGGCCACAGACAGGCCTGCCGCTAGTCCAACATCCCTGTCCTCGACATCAGCAACCTTGCTGGCGTTACTTCCCTTACCCTCACCTATGTATCCCAAGCTCCTTAGGACACGATGCCGGTGGGTAATGGAATCACATTCACTAAAGCCGCCTGCTGACGCTCCCGAACATCCTTCTCCTAAGACACTTAGCTTCCCGGATGGAATTTCACATGTCCTTCCCTGTAAATCTTGTTGGTGGCCTCATTGGGCACTGCCGTCAGCACTCTGGGGAACTCCTGCTTCCCTACCCTCTCTGCTCTGAGCGCCAGGCCCGACTTCAGTCCTCCTGTCCCAGGCACCGCTGCCATCTCCTGCTGGGCAGCGCTGCGGCTGTGGCCACCCCCTCGGCAAGACAGGTGACACCAGAGTCAGGAGATGTGGAGAGTCAGTATGCTACAGGATGCCTCCTGACCCCTCTGTGGGGCCTGCTTGTGGTGCATCACAGGCAGAAGCCTGTCTGTGATTCCTGGTAGCATTCTTGGTGAAGTAGCTTTCTCTGAATTTTTCTCATAGTCACTTTCCCCCTTAGACCTGAGACATGGCTGGATGGGGAGGTAGGTGTATGTGGGGGACAAGAATCATGCTGCCCTCAGATGACCTTCCTTTACCAACCGCTACTGCTGTGTTCCTGGGCCAACCATGGCTTTCTGACTCCTGTTTATCTCAAGAGCGTTTTCTGTCAGGAAGATGCTTAGCCCCTCATGAAACAGATGCCCATTGGTTTTACCTGGTTTTAGACCTGCCTTGATCCCACTAGGAGCCTGCTGCCCTGACCCCATGTGCCTCCTTGTCATCTCTGTGCTCCTTCTGCCTGTGCTTTCCCTGTACCCTTTCTCCTGCCTGGAGTGAATGGAGATGTGTTTCTGTATTGTCATGTCTTCTGGCACCTTTCCTCCACTCTAAGCAGCTACACCTCACTTCTCCTTCAAGACTCGCCCGAGCCCCCACTGCCTCGGGACTGTCCCCTTGATTACTGAGTACTGTGCCATAGCTCCTTCTGCTCAGCTCCTCCAGCCTTCCTTGGAACCACCCATACAATTAGATGACCATTTTACCCGTGCTAGAGATAGAATGTTTGTGTCCTCTCAAAGTTCCTGTGTTGAAACCCAACCCTCGCTGTGGTGTTTGGAGGTGGGGCCTCTTAGAGCTGATTAGCTAATGGTGGTGGAGCTGTCATGAATGGGATTAGCACCCTTATAAGCGAGACCCAGAGTAGGCTCTTGCTGTATGAGGTTATAGCAAGACGATGGCTATCAGTGAACCGGGAAGTGGGCTCTCACCAGACACAAGTCTGCCAGCACCTTGGTCTCAGACTTCTAGCCTCTGGACCATGGGCAATAAATTTCTGTTGTTTCTAAGCCACCCAGTTAATGGTAATTGGTTATAGCAGCCTGAATGGACTAAGACATCCTGCAAGTTGTTCTGTACCTGATGCCATCTCTTCCTGTCTAGACTGGGTGCCCCTTGAGGTATTGGAGTATTTCACTTGCTTCTCTTGCTTCTTGCAAAGCACTCCTTGCTGGTGCTCAGCAAACCTTTGATGCCTGAATGAGTAAAACCAAGGACATGGTTGATGTGGAGTGGGGAGGTCCTGGTAGCCCAGCTCCGTCTAGTGATTAACCCCTTTCTTTGTGATGGCTTAAAATCCTGACATGGGTAATTAAAATGCACTAAGACGTCTGGGAACTGGCATCTTCCGTTTTGCAAACCATACTTTATTCAGTTCTGCCCTCATCCCCCCAGCCCCCAACTTGGCAGCCCTGAAAGTGAAAGTGCCTGCAGGTCCCTTCCAGGTGTTGCCTCTCCACCTCTAAGGAGGAAGATTTAGTTGTATGGATTTTGGCAAAGGTTTAAATCCAGCCATAAATAACAGAAAATTCAGCATACCATTCTGCATATTTTATAACTCAGTCTAATAAAGAAATAATCCAAGATGGCACCTGCTAAGAAAACTGAGTTTATTGAAATATGACTGTAATATAGAAAGGATGGCTAATGCACTAGGCTGCAAGATATTAATGCTCTACACTTCAGCTGGTGTTTTTAAAAGAAGTCTCTCATGTATTTTATTTTATTTTATTAGGAGCGATATCATTAGCTTTTAAAGACGTTGTGAGTGAGAGAGAGAGAAGAAAAGAGATTTGAACTATTTAAAAAAAAACAAACCCTCAGCAACTCGACTAGCCTTTCTCTATAGACGAAACAAACAAACCAAAAAAAAAAAAGAAGTTTTTTTTCATAAACATTTTTTTTTCCAGCTGGGATATTAGGACAGTATATTAAATTCCCCCAAAAGGAGGCCCTAGAACTATTTACATAATAATGTCTCCACTGTGGTTGTGACAGATGGGCTTCACTGACGCAGACATACTGTTAGGGGCTTAGCAATAGATTAAAAAAAACCACCACAATACTGTGTAACATAATAAAAGTGTATTGTAATGTACATCATAACTTGTGGCCAAGGTTAAATTTGCAGTCGGAGTATGAAAGTCGTATTCCATTATACAAAATAGATGTTACACGGAAAGACATTAAAGATGAGTTGACTCAACCATTTATTTTTAGTTTATATTTTATTCCATTTGCCTTGGCCCTACTTATGCAATATTTTTTTAATCATATGAAATGACATCGTTATGTGCCCCCTGCCCCTACCTCAGAGTGGGGGGCAGCCTGAAATCTGTAGACTTCCTTTGCTTTGTGGATTCATGTTTCGGGGGGTTCTGAGATTTCACTTTCCTGGAAAATGTCTGTTTATAGGTTTCTTTCTTTGCTTCATTCAAACCTTTTTGCTGGAGCTGAGACCAGCGATGGCTTCTGAGGGTGGCCTCCTTTGGTTTATGTGGGCTTTTTGAAGACAAGCTATCATTCCAGGGACTTCCCACCCTATCACTCTCTTGTCTAGGACCTGACCACTGACTTCGACTTGATGGTTCTAGCCCATCGGCTCGCCCTCTGTCCACCAGCACGTGCTCCAGGCATTGGGTGAACAGGGTGCTGTCTTTGCCTTGTGAGGGAATATTTGTAGGGTGGGAGAGCTGCTGGAGACCTTTATTCTAATCTGTCTTCTTAAGTCTCCAGGTGCCTTTCAGAGAAAGGAAGATACTTTCTAGAATCACAGAATTTTGGAGCTAGAACAGGACATTTGTGCAGATAATCCTCCATGTGCCTCATTTCTTTATCTGTACTATGGGAATCATTTGACTCCTGTTTCTTGGGGGTGGTTAGGAGGTTTTAATGAAATAATATAAAGTGCCTAGCATGTAGTCAGTACTCCATAAATGTTAGATATTTTATATTACTATTATAAATATTATTGCACTTAGAGCTGATCGTCTGGAAACTAAAAAGGGTGATGGAAGAACTGTGTGTTTCCCCCTTTCTGACTTCTTTCTCTCTTTCCCTCCCTGGGTCTCTTTTCAGGCCAGGGATTAGCCCTTCCTTTCCTTCTTTATATACATTTTTTTTTTGACTCAATTTTGTTCTGTTCATCCTTTTGCTTTCTGAATTTTTCAAGTCTTACTGAAATTTCTTCTTCTCCCTGAACTAGCTGTTCACTTCTCCAACTTGACAAGCTCCGGCCTTCCCTGAAACCCAGAGCAACTTGTATCTGTTCATTCACTTGGTGTCAATTTGTGGATGGAAATTGGAGAGAGTGAAATGTCAGCTCCTAAGAGCTCTGAAGCAACTGAGCTTTTGCAAGGCGGGAGCTCCATGTTACTGAAAGACACTGAGATGGTGGCCGTGCACCTTTGTGGGGATGCTAGAGGGTAGATTACAGCATCCTAGGAGGCCGGGGTTGCAAGTCCTCTTGAAAGAGCAAGTAGTCCATGCCTCAACTTTAAAATATGAGGGTCGAGGAAAGAGAGGCCCAGGAGGACAGGAGGCTGCTCTACCAGGGGCCCCACGGTTCAGTGATGGTAGAGTGGGCCCTGAGCCTTAGCTTTTCGGTCCCCTCCCACCATGCCTCAGAGGCTTCATCAGATACAGAAATTAACTGGAAGGGTTCTAAAGTCCAAGATAAAAAGCTGTCCGTTTTTGTCTTGAATTTTAGTTTTTCAGTTTTGATTTAATTTTGCTATTGATAATTTTCTAACCTCTACATATTCCAAGAAGGCGGGATTAGATTAATTGCTTCTGCATACACAGCCCATGTAGTACACAGTAGGACACATTTTACTATCAGGTGGTCGGTTACTATTTGTTGATCCAATTTAATTGACCCTAACTAGTCTGAGTTAGTATTTAAATTTAGACCTTATAAGAAGCAGATGGAAAGACCCTGCAGAAGGTGCCAAAGGGAGGGAAGAATGAGAGAAGGAGCCAGAGAGCCTCTGCGTAGGGAGAGAGCACTGGATATGCGGTAACTGGGGTTACTGTTCGCAGGGAGGTTGGTGATGCTATCCAGCCGGCAGCACTTGCTGTTGTTGGGCCAGTAGTGTCCATGCGAGAGTGGCTCATGGAGAAGAGTGAGGCTCCAGACGGGGGCCAGAACTCTGGAGACAGGCCCCAGGTGCATCTGAGGAGTTTTACATCTCTCTGTTTAGATCTCTCTGGGTCTTTTGGGAGGTGCTCCCAGGAGTGGGAATACAAGGTTCTGGGTGGAGAAGGGGAACAATAGTGTCCATCTAATGGAGGCAGGCTGAGGAACTAGAAGAAAGCCCCTTTACGGAAGGCTATGTACCTCCTAATTTTATGGTCCTCTCATCTCCCTCCTCTTATCCTTCTGTTTTTAATAAAGTCTTGTTGGTGACCTAGTCTTGTGTCAGGATGTCGTGGGTGGTCAGCATGTGGTCCTTTCTGTCCTAAGCATATAAGGCAGAGTATAAAAGGGAAGTGATGTCATGTTTAGGTCATCATGCTGGTAAGAATCTACACTCCTTGGGAAAAGATGAACTTCGGAGGCATCCTTAAGACCCTAGGTAGAAGTCCCTTGTCAGAAATAGATTCTTCTCCCAGCACAGCTCAGGAAGTTTGGTTATATATTATTTAAGGGAGGAGGCTTTTCCCTTCAAGAACCCATCCAAGACAGGCCCCAGATTCCACTCTCATCAAATATATTAACCTTGCTTTATTTATTTTTTTAATTTAAATTCAATTAGTCAACATAGAGTACATCATTAGTTTCAGATGTAGTGTTCAGTAATTCATCAGTTGCGTATAACACCTAATGCTCATCACATCACATGCCCTCCTTAATGCCCATCACCTAATTACCCCATCCCCCACCAACCTCCCCCCTAGCAGCCCTCAGTTTATTTCCTATGGTCAAGAGTCTCTCATGGTTTTTCTCCCTCTCTGATGACTTCCCATTCAGTTTCCTTCCCTTCCCCCATGATCCTCTGTGCTATTTCTTATATTCCACATATGACTGAAACCATATGATAATTGTCTTTCTCTGACTAATTTCACTCAGCATAATACCTTCCAGTTCCATCCATGTCAATGTAAATAGTAAGTATTCATTTTTTGATGGCTGAGTAGTATTCCATTTGTGTGTGTGTGTGTGTACATACATACATACATACATATACATACATACATACATATATATATATATATATATATATATATATATATATATATATATTGTTTATCTCCTTTATCCATTCATCTGTTGATGGACATCTCAGCTCTTTCCATAGTTTGGCTATTGTGGGCATTGCTGCTATAAACATTGGGGTGCAGGTGCCCCTTCGAATCACTACATTTATGTCTTTGGAATAAATACGTAGTAGTGCAGTTGCTGGGTCATAGGGTAGCTCTATTTTTAACTTCTAGAGGAATTGCTGTACTGTTTTCCAGGGCGGCTGTACCAGCTTGCATTCCCACCAATAAGAAGGGTTCCCCTTTCTCCATATCCTTGCTAACATCTGTTGTTTCCTGTCTTGTTAATTTTAGCCATTCTGAATGGTGTGAGGTGGTATCTCACTGTGGTTTTCATTTGTATTTCCCTGATGCCAAGGGATGTGGAGCATTTTTTCATGTGTCTATTGGCTATATTTGTATGTTTCCTTTGGAGAAATACCTGTTCTTATCTTCTGCTCATTTCTTGACTGGATTCTTTGGGCTTTTTTGGCTGTTGAGTTTGATAAGTTCTTTATAGATCTTGGATACTAGCTCTTTATCTGATATATCATTTGCAAATATCTTCTCCCATTCATAGGTTGTCTTTAGTTTTATTGACTGTTTTCTTTGTCGTGCAGAAGCTTTTTATCTTGATGAAGTCCCAGTAGTTCATTTTTGCTTAATTTCCCTTGCCTTTGGAGATGTGTCTAGTAAGAAGTTGCTACAGCTGAGGTCTAAGAGGTTGCTGCCTGTGTTGTCCTCTAGGATTTTGAAGGATTCCTATCTCACAGTTAGGTCTTTCATCCATTTGAGTCTGTTTTTATGTATGGTGTGAGTGAATGGTCCAGTTTCATTCTTCTGCCTGTGGCTGTCCAATTTTCCCAGCACCATTTATTGAAGAGACTGTCCTTTTTCCACTGGGTATTCTTTTCTGCTTTGTCAAAGATTAGTTGACCATAGAGTTGAGGGTCCATATCTGGGCACTCTGTTCTGTTCCATTGATCTATGTGTCTGTTTTTATGCCAGTACCAAGGTGTCTTGATGACTGCAGTTTTGTGAGATAGCTTGAAGTCTGGCATTATGATGCCACCAGCTTTGGTTTTCTATTAACTTTGCTATAAACAGTTCTTAATTCTGATATCTTTGATATCTTTTCTTTGGTTAAAGCCAGCAACCTCTTAGAAGACATCAGAGATCAGTAATGAGCATAGCCATTCCCCAAAGCACCTTGGGGAACACTAAGGCATAACTTTAACTAGAGGTCTTCTTTCACGGGCCATGCCAGGATATCAGGAAGAGAGAGGGTTAGAGGATGCCCAGCCCAGACCATGAGCCTGGCTCAGGGAATTTAGTCTGGGCTTGCACAGCTGGGCTCCTGAGTGCCCTTGGAGGTTGGAGAAGCTGACTGCTGGGGACACCTCTGGGGAAGGAATTTCTAGAAGGACTGCTCTGAATTCTTACTGCTTCAGATAATGGGACCTCTAGCACAATCTGAGTTTACGGTTACCTTCATGGAGTTACTGAAAAGTACTGGAAAAGTACTTTTATCCATGTCAGCACTGTCCAATAGAAATATAATGTGAGATATAAATGCAAGCCACATATGTAATATAGAATTTACAACTAGCCATATTTTAAAAAGTAGAAAGAAGCAGGTGAAATCAATTTCACTCATTTAAAAAATTTAATCCAATCTAAAATATTTAAATTTTAACATCATTATTATAAAAAATTGAGATATTTTACATTCTTTTCTTCATGCGAAGTCTTTAAAATGCCATATTTATTTACAATGAAAGCAAATCTCAATTGGGATTAACCACTTCTCAAGTGCTCAGTAGACCTACGTGGCTGGTGGCCCCCATACTGGATAGCGTAGGTCTCAGTCATGTCTTTCTCCTGAAATTCTGCCATTTGGACTGGGGAGGCAAGTGGATTAAGGGATTGTTACCTGCTCTAACTCACATTTCCTTTTAAGTGTTCATATTTGAATTCCTTATCAAGTTATCGACCTTTAACAACAGTGATCAAAATTCTCAACTCTTTTCAGTATTTCTAGGGTAGAAATAGGACCAAGGATTTAGTACTGTGGTGGGGGTTTTGGATATGAAGTCTAGTTAGAACACAGCCGGAGGGCCATCCCCAGAAGGTATGGAGCTCTGAGGAGAACAAACAGTTGGGATGAGGCTGGGAATGGCCTTAAGGAAGCGAAAGAATGGCCCCCTGCAGGAGAGGAGTGAGGGGAGGGGCTGGCCGGATTCCTGCCCCTGCCTGCATGACTTCAATCTAGATCATGACTCTCTCTGAACCTCTCCTTCCTTATCTGTAACGCGGGGATAATGAGCCCTTTCCTGCTTTCCTCAAAGGTATCATGAGGCTCCAGTTATGTGATTCACGGGAAGCAGCTTCGTGGAAACACTGAAGTCCTTTGCTCGCGTACATTGCCTGCCATCCAATCCGCATCTTCCCGCAGCGCTGCTGTGGCTCATTCAATGGAAGCAGGTTTTACGAAGGGCCTGGGTGGAAGCCAAGGAATATAAGGGGGGAGGAGGTGTCAAAGGGCCAGTACATCTGCAGTAATCTCCTGCCTCAGTTGGGAAGATGAAACTCAGATGCGAACAGAAGACGGAATATATTCCCCTGAAGTGGGTCGCATGGACAGTCTGAGGGGAGGCAGTGGAGCGGGGGTGCAGGAAGGGTCCGTGGTGGGGTGCAGAGGCTCCCAGGCAGGTTGCAGAGGGTCTGAAGAGGCAGATCAAGAGGAGAGAGTGCTCCTGGGGGAAGGCACAGCACAGACGAAGGCCAGGAGTGGGAATGAAAAGTCACAGCCTGAGGGTGATGAGAAACCTCCTGATTAGGATGGAAGTGAGGAGCGGAGAGGACAGCCCCCGGGTCCCTTCCCTGTCAGCACCTTTCCCAGAGCATTAGATGTCAGGCAGAGACCACACTTGAGATGCCCAAGTCTTCTGTCTTGCCTGAAAGTGGGTCACCCGCTGCAGAGGAGACCAGCCCACTCAAGACAAATAAGAAATCCTACCACAGCCATGGTAGGGACACTCTGATCATCACAGGATGCTCTGGGCAGCTCAGTGGAAGGGGACTCTGCTCTCAGACCATCTCTCTACAGCACACGCTAGTTCCAGGAATAAAACCAGATAGAGGTCCCGCAAAAAAAAAAACCACAAACACACACAAAATTGTCAGGCATTTCCAAATTTTCCAGGGACTTCTGGCTTTTGAGTCAGTTTTTTATTTGATATGAGTTTAATATTTACTATCAGTTTTTTAGTGTTAGGCTGTTTTCCATCATGAACCCATACAGTTTTACACACACATGCAAGTCAGACCGCACGCGCATACACTGTGGGCGCCCCTTCCTTGCCTTAGCTAGCAAGCACGATGTTCTCGCCCAGCACATACAGGTGCACACACATGCACACGCTGCACAACACAAGCCATGGGCACACGGAGGACAGAACTGCTCTAATTTGAGAGTAATGAATGGATGAAGACTCTGGGCTGAGCTGATGTATGAGACCGTTCATCAGACACCCAACAGGTAGCAGTAGGAGTGACAGCAGGGGCACACTTGTCCCCTCTTCTTTCCTCTCCTGTCAGTTCTCTATCCGCTTCAATATCCTTTAAGCTTTGGTTTCCTTGTTTGCCTGTCACTTGTCTCTCTGTCCTTAGGTCTACCTTTTCCTAGGGTTTTGCTGGGTCTAGGAATGTGGAATTTGGAAAAAAGCCGGATTACCTTTGTGATTTTTTTTTTTTTAAAATCAGTTTGTGTGGAGGTAGAGAGTTTCAAAAAGTGTCCTCTGCCCCAGCAGCCCTCTGCCCTGACCATCCTACATTTCCACATTTCCCCTTTTCTTCTCCCGAAGAGGGTCTGATAAAGTCCTCTCACACTGAAGTGGGACAGCTCCGTCCATAGGATTTGCATCTCAAGGGAGGTCAGCAGTTTGAAAGGGAAATACCTCCAGTGCTGGGACCTCAGGCATCTAAGTGAGGGTGAGGGGACACACGGGAGTGATGTGGAGAGACCCTAAGGACTTGAAAAGCTGCCCTGTGTTTTGAGCCTGAGCATAAGGCGGCTTCCATGTTCTATCCTTTCTCTGCCAGCCCACTTCCCTCTGCCCTTCCCTGTCTGGCTCCTCTGCTTTCTTGCTTTCTTTTCAGGACCCTGAGTTGCTAGGCAACTCTGGTCTGGAGCTGAGGTTCTCACTGTGGCGAGCAGCTTCCAAACAGCGCCAGGGAGTTTGATGGAGCCCGTGATTATAGGTGTCTGTATGGGAAGGAAGACAAGAGCAGTGACCTCCTCTCTCCCGCCTCATGGCCTTCTACACACAGACAGCTGGGAGGGAAAACGGAGCTTTGCCAAGGCTGGTTGCCATCTCTCCTTCCTGTTCTCCTCCCTTTTCCCACCAACGGACTTCCTTCCATGCAGCCCCAGATGCTCCTGGTGCTCTTTGCCTCCTCCTTCCCCACTCAGCCACGCAGTGACCTGGACCTCCCAGGATTCGAACACCTTGCCTAGAGCTGCCTTCAGCTGTTTCTCTGTCCAGCATTACCCTCATGTCGGCAGACCTCTATGGCTTATCTGGGCAAAGGTAACTAGGCCTTGGTGGGGATAGGGGAGTGCAGGGCCCCCCTCTATCTGGATCCCCCAGAGGTGAGAGCTGTGTATGTGTCTGTTGTGCTCAGGTGACCCAGGGGAAGGGATGTGACCATTCACGGTTGTCCTTGGGGCCCAGAGGGGCCGTAGCTGTGCCAGACTGAGTCAGGACGAAACTCAGAGGACAGCCTAGGAGCTACTCCACACTTCAGTGGTATAAGTGGAAATGCTGGCTGTGTCCATACCTTGGCCAGGTATCCCGTGTTCTTCATCCTGGGAATTCTGCAAGCACGGGACCCTTCCTCTCTGACCTCACAGGGCATTATTTGTAGCAAAGAAGAAAGGCGGCAAACAATAGATAATGAAGCAAATAAGGCTACTTCCGATAGTGTTTTTGAGGGTTCCTCCCGAGGAACTGTCCTGCTCAGAACTGAGATGGCCCTGGGTTTCCTTCCAGCAGTTTGCTCCCTGGTACCACGCGCAAGACCTCGGAGCTTCTGGAGCCTGCCCGTAACTGGCATTTCTGGGAATAGCATCAGACAGTCATGGTGGCAGAAGTATTCCTAATTGGGAGTGCTGGCCTCTAAGGACCCCCCACCGTGTGGCGGGGACCTGATGACATTGCAGAGGCTGAACTAGCCTCTAGAATCAGGGCGGTCTATTCAATGTGGCACTGGGGATCTAGTGATCTAGACCCGGCCAGTCAGAACTTAACGATTGGTTAAGGAGGGGGCATGTGATCTGAGGTTAGCCAATGAGAGCCCATCCCTCACTTGGTAGGAGGGGCTGTCTTTCTGCAGGCTGTCCAAGCCGGACCTTGTGAGCTTGGAGCTGTGGTGGACAGTCTTTGGTCTCCTTGAGGGGAATGCAGCCAACCCAGAGGAAAATTGAGCGTGGCAGAGGAGCAAGCCAGCTGGGTCTGAGGCCAGTGCACTTTAGGACCTTTGGGTTTCATAAGCCAATATATTCCATTTTATTATTTCCTTTTATTTTATTTTATTAATGCTGAAGCCAGTTTGGGTTTTTACTACTTGGCCCAGTAGGGTTTCTCTATCCATATAACTTCATCACTTCACTTCTCTCCTCCCTTGGATCTCTTTACTGCCCAAGTGTCCAGGGCTGGCCTCCAGACTAAGGAGGATTTCCTTTGTTGAGGCTCCAAGTTTCAGGTGAGGGGCCGCCCATCCCCTCTGCTTCCTGTCAAAACTTGCTTGTCCTTCATTCCATCGCTTTAGAGCCCTGCCCTTTACTAAGGTCATTTGCTGAAGTTACACGAGGCTGTTGTTGGCTAAAGATTGCTCTATTAATAATCCTGTGCCAGTTTTACACTTGGACTGCAGTCTCCTGTGTCATAATCCGTGGAACTGGGTACCTGATGGTGGGAGTTCAGGCACAGTGGCAGCCTGCTGAAGAGGATCTCATAGAACGCTCGTCCTAGTGACTCAGGTTCATTGGCTGAATGTTTCGTTCCTCTGCCTGTGGCTGTGGCCAAGGGCCAACTCTCCTGGCTCATGGTGAAGTGCCTCGGCCTCTACCACTGTGAAGAGGTCATGTCCTTCTTATAAAAGGAGGGAGTAAGGTTCTGAATGAAAAGCTTATGGAAACAGGCGTTCAGTTTGCCTCTGGGTCCTGGAGAAGCCTGTGCTAGTCCATGAGCACACGGGGCATTGCTCTTCTCGTTTATAAAATGCAGATGTTTTGAAAGCTGACTCCCTAGCCCTCTTCTTTCCCAACACTGATGTCTTGGGTGGGGTGTCTGTGACTCCGAGTGGCCTGTGGGCCTTCTGTGTTTTAGAGTGGAAGTGTCCCCAGTAGTCGCACGAGGCAGATTTAAGTGGATACTTCTCATGTCATGTTTCACAATCCATTCATAGTTTTTTTGCTCCCTTCCACTGGTTTCAGGCTTGTTTTGTGATTTACTCATATTTATTCTGCACAGGGCTGCACGTGGGAAGTGTGAGGAATCTAGCTCCAGTGGTTAGGACATCTGGGGGTCCAGTCCCAAAGTGGCTGCTTTCCAGCTAGCCAAGACCTTGAAAGAGATACCCACTACTCCGAGTCCCGTTTCTCATTGTAAAATGGGAGTAAGATCGTTTGGCTTTGCTCACAGTTAGTTGTGGCTTACATGACACTTTAGATGAGAACGCAATGAAAGGTAGAGGCTGTGTAAAAATATCAGGGGAGCTCTCAGCTTTTGGCTCGAGGAGGTCAACTTGCAACTTTCTTTAGTTATCCTGCATCCGGGTTCATCCCATGCCAGCTGCGCCTGCCATGCCACCCACGTTTGACCTCAAGGAGATTAAAGTAGTGAACCTGGGGTGCACTGTGGGAAAGTCAGTGCCAAGTCTGTCCTCAGTCCCCTGGGCTTGTCTCCAAAAAAGGCTGATGATGACATCGCCGAGGCAGCAGGTGACTGGTCAGGTCTGAGGATGACAGGGGCCTGACCATTCTGAATAGACTGGCCCGGATTGACGTGGCACCTCCTGCCTCTGCCTGATCATCAAAGTCCTTGAGGAACTACCCCAGAGACAGAAAGAAGCAGAAGAGCATAAAGCTCTGCGGAAATACCACTTTTGATGCCACTGTCAGCATTGCCTGACAGATGCAGCACTGATCTTTAGCCAGAGAACTCTCTGGAACCATTGAAGGGATCCTGAGAACTGTACAGTCTGTGGGGTGCCATGTCGATGGCCATTGCCTTCTTGACATCGTAGATGACATCAATAGTGTGACGTGGTGGAATGCCCAGCTAGTTAGGAACTACAAAGGAAATTATTTATTCACTTATTTTTGAAAATGTCTTAATAAAAGATCATTTGAAAACCAGAAAAAACAAATGCCAAAGGAAAGTGTTTAATTTCTGTAATGCACGTTGGGAAACAGGGCTAGTCTCCTGCCATACCCAGAGAAGCAGTGATAATGCAGAGCTCCTTCTCTGACAGTGGGAGATGAGATAGGGACTCAGAGAGGGGAGGATATCAGCTGAATCTCACACAGCAAGTCTTGGGACTGTGGTATGGTCTATGGGCAGAGAAGGAGGCCCTCCTCCTGGTGTCTTGTTGGCTTGGTCTCCCCATTTTCAGGTTAGAGATTTGAATCAGATACAAAGCAAATGCTTAGGCAAGGAAAAAAATGTTTTGCCAGCTTGCTCCACAGGGAAAGAGAGTCCGTGATATGATATGAAGCCGAAAATAGAGTGCCCTAGGAAAGAAGTATCAGCTGCGGACTCTCTTGTGGTGGGTGTGGGGGCCTCCTCCACGAAGATGGGCATTGAAATGAGAACTCAATGTCGGTCGCTGCCTGGTCGTACTGCTGAGTGCAGACGCTCTGGGCTGGGATTTGGAATCCGTGTCACTAGAAAGGGGTCCCGCTGGAAAGGCTCATTTAGCAACGCTTTCCTGCTGGGGTCTGTGGAACATCCTGACACAGTCCAGGGCTTGAACAAGGGCCAAGGATTTATCCAGAAACAGCAAGCCCTGTACAAAGATGATCCTGGATTTAGAACAGATGAAAGGTACTTTGAGGGAGTTCAAAGAACGGGCACATGCTCCCTGATGGCTGCTTGCTGGATATTTTGAGAGGCGACTGGGGCATGCTTTTCCTCCCAGCTTCTCCCAGGGGTCTTTTCCAACACGGTTTCTCTCCATTAGTATATTCCAGAGCTCGCAGGCTTGGAAGTCTTAATATGGAAATTCCTGCGGCGATGGGAACAGGCCTTTCCCAGTTGGGGTTTGCTAAGGCCATTATTCTGATGATGTTAATGGTAATGATTAATTGGCACTAATGATGGAGATGGTGACGGTAATGAGGCCAACCTGGTTGGGAGACAGGAACGATGGAGAATGTGGGCACGTGGTGATGAAGGTGATAATGGTGCTGATGACAATGGTAGGGAGCTCCGTTTTAGAAATTTGCTGAGAAATCTAGGGGACAAAACTTGAACTTAATTTTTTATCTGGCAAATAGATTGTTGGTAGGAAAAAAGTTCAACCTCTGGGAAAAGGGGGAAAAAAATCCCTTTTATGTATGGTCAGTTCTGTTAAACCAGATACTTGGTATCAAGTAGATCCAATCTACTGCACCTCAGTGCTGGCTTGGGTGGATTACCTAATGAGCCCCAAGCAGCGTATCAGGAGCCACAAACAAGCTTGAGTAGTAATTCAAGCTGGTATTAGTAGTCACAAGCAAAGAAACCTCTCAAATATTGGCTTAGTACAATACAAAGGAGCCAACCATTCTCCTGTTCTTGCCCTGAACACTGTCTAGAGAGAAGGGATGAGAAAAGTCAATCATCAAATTCTTCTTCAGGATCTGAGACAATCCTACTGCCTTCAAAGAGCATTTCATGTAACGCTGTGGTTGCAAGAAGTCCTTCCACTTCCCTATTTCCACCCTTAAATCATGACATCCTTACCTTCCCCGGTTACTAGGCCCACCTGGTGAGATGACAGCATTGAAGCAAAGAAACTTTGAGGTCTAGCTGACTCCTGCTTATGGCATTGATGGCACTCCCCCAACTGCAGGGCGCAAGTTAAGACTCTCTGAAGCCCAGTAAACAAGGGGTGTGACACTAGTCCTGCGTAATCCTAATTTCACTTACTATCAAAAACCTTAAAAATAGATGACAAATCAAATGTGATCAGTTCCCATTAGGTAGAGAGAAGCCCTGGCAGCATCAACCAGTTTTGGTGAGATTATGAAATGTGAGAAGCTTGATTTCAAAGCTCCTAGACATCCCTTCTTTTGATTTTTTCCTTCTCTCTGAATGTTCTTGTTCACAAACCCGTGCCTCATTTGTGCACAGTTGCCCCTCCAGTTCAGGGACAAATCTCTGGAAACACATTCACTAGGAGATGTTAGGGCAAAATAGCAAGAGGGCCACTGCTGGTTCTGCCACATTGCGAATGCGTTCTCCCTTCCCAGGGAATTTCTCTGTAATGAAAGAGCCTGGAGGGCAAAATGCTTACCCCGTGAGGGCATCTAAGATGGTGGATTAGCTCAGAGAAGACTCTTTGCCCTTCAATCCACACCACATAGGTGGCACCATGTGCCAGGGCTTTGGCAATGATGACCTAATGGGACTGAGGGGTCTGTCTGCCCTTTGGGGCCGTAGTTCTGTGGCTGGCCTTCTATTGACTGAGGGTAGGAGGATAACAGTAGCCTTGTAACATACTGATTGCTAAAGAGGGCCCATCTTTCCCAGAAAGTGGCTTCTCCTGAGAAAAGGGCAAGTTCGAGCCATCAGTTTTTTCATGGGTCTTCTTGTTACATTACCTCTTCTTTTATAGTGAATAAGCCTTTTCTGCATGCTGAATAGTTGGAGGTCTACCTGAAAGGAAGCATGTAGAAGGAAGCAAAGTTCAGAATATGCTGGTTCTCTTAGGTTCAAGTTCTTAAGAAGACTCATTAGCATGCATAAGTTTGGAACTAAGGAATGCAGTGATGTTTAGGACTTTTCTGCATTCATTCATCCATTCATTCATTTATATAACAAATATGCATGGATTAATTTTTATAAGGCCAACAGATTTAGGATTTAAAGTGTTCCAGAAAGGAGATTAGTAAGGCAGCAAAGAAAAAAAGGGAAGTGTGAGTAAGCGGTTATCAATTGCTGTGTGACAACTCACCCCAAAATTTAATGACTTAAAATATGACAATCATTTTATTTTTGTTTTTTAAGAAGGTTTTTGTTTATTTATTTTAGAGATTGAAAGAGGAAGAGAGAGAGAACAAGAAGTGGGAGGGAGAGGGATGAGCAGACTCCATGCTGAGCCTGATGCCACATGGCTAGATTCCATGATCCTGAGATCCAGACCCAAGCTGAAATCAAGAGTCGGACCTTTAACCGACAGGGCCACTCAGGCGCCCCAGCAATCATTCTGTTGTTATAATCTCTCAAAGTTCAGGGACTGATGGGACTAAGCTACGCAGTTCCTTATCAGAGTCTCTCCTGTATTTGCAGGCAGATGATGCATGGGATCAGTCATCACAGAGGCCTTCTCATTTGCATATTGGTGGCTGTTGACTGGAACTTCAGCTAGGGTTTTTAGCCTGATGAACACCTACACATGGCTTTCCATGTGGCCTGGGCTTCCTCATTGAATGGCAGCTGCGTTCTAAAAAAGCACCTCTTGAGAGAACTGGGTAGCAGACTATTGTCTTTTATGTCCTGGCCTCAGAAGTCACATGGCCTTGTTTCTGCTGTAGTCACAGCCTTGCTCAAATTCAGAAGCAGAGAACACAGATGTGCTTTTTCGTAGGAGGATTGTCAATGGCAAGGTAAGAAGAGTGTGTAGGATGGGAGGAATTGTTGCAGCCATCTTGGGAAAGACAATCTGCTGTGGGAAAGGTAGATCCAGCAATGAGTGGTTCTTGAATGAGCTCCTGCTGAAGAACTAATACTGTCAAACCTTGGATAATTAGATCGCAATACGAGGAAGCACATGATCAAATGCATGATTGGAGAGCATGGATAATAATGGCTAAAAGAGTGTGAACAATGAGTAGTTGAGTGAGGTCCAGAGGAGTCAGAGCAGACTTCGTGGAAGACGTAGGACTTCGAGCTAACTTTGAAGCCTGGGGAGGATGCATTTGGCTGTGTTTCATTTATAATCATTTTTGCTCCCACACAGAAAAGAAATGATAAAATTATGATTCTTGGTAATTCTCCCTTACTGAGATAACGGCTTAGCTTTTCCATGATATCTCCCCAGTTTTTCCTCTGGGAATATACTACACATTTGGAGTCCTACCGAACTTTTTAACTTAAAATATGTTGTGGCTATGTTTCTATTAAATATTCTTCTAAACTGTAATCTGGAGTGGCTCCACAGCAGCCAATCATGTGTTATGCTCTCACTTCCTTTCAACATCTTCCTGTTGGAAATGTAAGCTGTTCCATTTTTTTTCCATCGCAGAAAACACTGTGGTAAAAAACTTTATACAGAAATCTTCGTGCTCACCTATCATTGTTCTTTTGGGAGGAATTCCTAACAGTAGAATTACTGGTCAAAAGTTATTCACATTTTAAAACCTTTGGTGCATCTTACCACAGTGGTGTCCAAGGCAGGTTGTGCTCAGTGGCCATCCCATCAGTGTCTGAGTCCCTGTTTATTTGCAGGTCTGCCAATTCTGGTTGCTACTGGAGGCAAAGGGCAGTTTCCTTTTTGGGATATTCAAGTGGAACTTTGGGCTTTACTCTGATTTTATCTGATTATTATAAGAATACCGTGCTCTTTTATATTTCTTTATCTTCTGCATTCCTTTTTCTGTGATTTTCTACTTTAAGTACATTGCCTATTTTTCCATTGGCATTTTCCTCCTATTGATTGGTAGCAGCTTTCTATAAATTATTAATCTTTTGTTTAGCATATATGGTGCGATCATTTTTTTTTTCTCATTTGATTTTTCACTTTCCAGTATTGTTTGTGGTGTGTTTTTAGATGTAAGGACACACACACACACACACACACACACACACACACACACACATATTTAGCTTTTTTCATAGTCAAATCTAGTCATTTTTTTATTTTTGTATTTTTCTTTTGCTCTTATATATGAGATGCTGTAGCCACAATAATAACAGATTAATTTTATCTTGTTTTTCCTTTGTGTTCACATACACACTCACACCCACACCAGTACACCCACACACATATACAAAACATTGAATTCTTGAATCAATCTGGACTATATCTTTTTTTTTAAAGATTTATTTATTTGGCAGACAGAGATCACAAGTAGGCAGAGAGAGAGAGGAGGAAGCAGGCTCCCCATGGAGCAGAGAGCCCAATTTGGGGCTTGATTCCAGAACCCTGGGATCATGACCTGAGCCGAAGGCAGAGGCTTTAACCCACTGAGCCACCCAGGTGCCCCCAATCTGGACTATATCTTAAAATATGTTCTGAGTAGGGGGCTCCTAAAGATTGTTCCCAAATATTTACCCAGTGGTTGGATGACAGAATTTAGATCAGTTCCAGCTCTCTGAAAGGGTGAAATGGTGTTATCCTGGCTGAAGCAGAGGGTGACTGGTAGGGGTTGTAGAGGGTAGAGCACTTACATTCTGGAGAACTGGGGGTGCCAAGCAAGGGGAAGTACCTTGTAAGCATCAGGAATCGCAGATTTAAGAGGGAAATTACTTTTTCTATTTCTTAATATATCTTGAAGACTTGCAAGGAACCTGGTATTGTGGGAAACATACATAAAACTTCATTTAATGTTTACCACTGCCTGGGAGGCAGGTACTATTATTACCATCATTTTACAGATGAGGTATTTTAGGCTTAATATGTGGTGGGGCTGGAACAGAGTCTAATCTGACTCTTTTGAAAGTTCTGTGTTTAACCACTCTGCTTATTCATTTCTCCGTATAATTAAAGTAAGAATTTCAGAAAGTTAATTCAGAAGCATTGTACAGGTTAGAAAAGAGGGGGAGTGATTGCGGTCAGGAGCTTCTGAAATACTGGAGGACACGATGATGAGGTCTCTGCCCCAGTGGCATCAGGAAGTGGATGACACTGACGACAAGGTGGGGAGAAGCCAGGAGCCAGCAGTCCAAGGGATTGGAAGGGAGCTGGCTGGATTTAGTATGCCTTCATTTTTGGCTCGAATTCTAAATCTCTCCCTCAGGGCTTGCCCATGGTCTTCATCAACTGATCTCAGCAGTTATCATCACCTTCCTGAGACTTGAACAGACGTTTCCAAGAACCAGACATTCTTGTGTAGAGATTGAGAAGGGTGCTACAATTCTTTTTGTCCATCTGCCCAGATCTTTGAAGGAAGCCATGTAACTAAGAGATTTTTTTCCCTCAAGGGTTAAAACTATATCTTTGTCCCTTCACTAAACAGTAAGGAAGCATACAGAGGGCACCGTGCATCTGCCCCGGGCGACCCGAAGACACGTGGCCGCAAGGAGGTGAAAGCCAAATGGAAGTAGTCACTTGCACACACATAAGCATCAGAGAAGATGGGGAATGCCGAATCCCTCAAAAAAAGGCATAGTTCATGGATTATGGGAGGTCTGAGAAGAGAGAATAATTCCTGTCGGGAGGGCCAGGAGCAGATAGAATCATGAACTAATAACTAGTTTCTAAGTTGGGGTCGTGCTGGGCTTGCTAGAAGGAACAGATAAGAATCTCATGTAATGAGAACTTTCATTCTTTGTTTGCAAGCCCTGCGACCTGCCCTCCTACAGGACCGGGTGACTCCCTTGGCATTTGTCCCTCCTCTCCCAGGCCCCTGAGGTGCTTTACTCTTCTATCACTGTGGTGTCATGATGTAATTACAGTAATAGAAGCCGCTCAGTTGTTTTCTTTCTTTATGCATCTAAGACGTTCTAAGGAAGAGGATAGATGCAGAGGAATAAGAAACAAACTGCAGCTCAGTTCACAGGACATGCATCTTTATCAAAAGAATTACGGAACGGATGTTGCTTTTATTCTCCGCCCAGACACAAACCGAAGTCCCAGCTCTATCGCAGTCTTCCCTAACAACTCAAACTACGTAGATCACCCACAACACTTACATTTATTTATTTATTTAATTTTATTTATTTTTTAAAAAGATTTTATTTATTTATTTGACAGACAGAGATCCCAAGTAGGCAGAGAGGCAGGCAGAGACAGAGGAGGAAGCAGGCTCCCCACTGAGCAGAGAGCCCGATGCGGGGCTCAATCCCAGGACCCTGGGATCATGACCTGAGCCAAAGGCAGAGGCTTAATCCATTGAGCCACCCAGGCGTCCTACAACACTTATATTTATAACCCCAATTTGGACGTGTGGTTCTTGGTAACTGAGCAATTGTAATTAGGCTTGGGTGTGAGCACCCTACAAAACGACGGCCGAGGCCCCTTTGCCCCACCAGTCAGGCCTCCTGACAAAGAGAGAAGGATCTGAGGTGGCTGACTGGTCCTGGGTTGAATCCCAGCTCTGTGGCTCCTGGCCATCCATTGCAAGCTGTTGCTGAACTTCCAAACACCAGCTCAGTATTCCGTGGAAAGGGGATAAATAAGAGCACTCACTTCCCAGGGAAGTTATGAGGGTTATGTGAGGGTGTGGAGCAAGAATTCAGGACCTAGGAGGGTTAACGCAGAATGAGGACAGCCAGACGTCCCAGTGAATGCACTTCATTGTCTGCCCCCGCGTTCTAATAGGGCAGGACTGTTTATTTCCCTTTAGGCTGGAGGTCCTCATTCCACGGTTGCTTCATTTAAAGGCTTGGAATGGGTCTTCCCATCTTGTTACAGGGCGAGTGTATCCTGGTGAATATATTCCTTGCATGTTCACTTGAACCTCTTCCAAGGTCTTGGTAAGTGCCCCAGGTTTGGGACTGTGAGTTTGAAACTGCAAGCTGGTGAATATTCCCATCTCCTGTATGTTGATCAACAGTGTGTATGGCTCACTCGGCCCTATCTGCCCTATACTTGTTTGTTTCTCTAACTTGACCGTGAGCTCCAGAAGGGAGAGGCATCCATTTTATGTATCTTGGCATTCCCAGGATATACTGTAGAACTTGGCCCATGGCAGACATTCACTGAATCTTTATTGAATGGATGGTGTGATGCTGTATCCATGCCCAAGGGTTCCTGCCAAACATCTTTTTGGACTCCTTATTTTCTAAGTTATCTAAACTTCACCACAACCTCATGAACTAGGCGTTATCATTTCCTGTGTATTAACAGAGAAGCAGGAACTCAGAAAAGTTTACCAACTCACCCAAGGTCAAAGAATCACCTCCTTCTTTATCTGTTGTCTCTGCTCACCCTTAAATCCTCTGTTTTCCATTTGATGATGCTGCTTATTAATCATATGGCACCAGACGAGTCACAAATCCTATAAAGAATTGCATTTTCTTACAATGAGAACTGTTTCCCTGTCTTGGGACATTTTAATATTTTCTGGATATTCACAATCCTGAAAAATAAGTGACTCATCATCATATTGTTTTGATGAAGCCTGAAAATGGCTTGTCTATTTTTAACTTTGAGTGGCAGTGACTAATAATACTAGGCTCTCTTATCGTACTCTGCGAAGAGAGAGAAGCGAAAGGTTGTGGGGATTGCACTCCACACAGCACCCAGGACAGAAATTGTCCAGTAGCCTCAAGCACCTTGTCCTGACGCTGGCTGTCCCACGCCATATCAAGGTGTACGTTCTGGGAACATCTACAGTGGTTGTCACCAGCATGCTCCCACTGTTACTTTTTTAGTCTCCTTTGGACATATCTCTGTCCAGCTACATGCTTTGTGTGTTTTCTCCCCTTTTTGGTACATTTCTGTTTTATGTTACTCGGGTTCTAGCTCAGCATTTCCAGCCACTTACAAGTTAATGTGATAATCAGCTTTTACTTTATTTTTTTAAAAGTGTGAATGAATTAATGAATGAATAATTAGATACAATGGGAGAGGAATTCAGCATGTGTCCAAGTGTTGTGTGGCACAGAAGAATAGGGAAGGCAAGAAGGGAGCTGCTGATGTTGCCTACTGGTTAGTGCACAGGGTCTGGGACCTGAGGGAGACCCTGGCTTCACCGTTCACCGGTCATGAAATCTTGGGTGGGTTACTTACATTTTCTCAGTCTCATTGTCCTCGTCTAAAAGGAGAAATATGGGAATACCTCTATCATTTAACTATTACTGTGTAATAAACCACCCTAAAGCTTAGTGGCTTAAAAATAACAACCGTCTTTACTGCTCATGTGGCCAAGGGTCACTTAGGGCTGTCTGATCTAGTCTGAGTTTCACTTAGGTGGCTCTGTGTCTCTCATATTTCTCTCTAGTGGGCCAGCCTGGGCATGTTCTCATGGGGATAGCAGAAGTACAAGAAGACAAGAAGAGATATGCAAGGCCTTTTTTAGGGCTTGGATTAAGAACTTGATTAGCGGGCACCTGGGTGGCTCAGTGGGTTGGGCCGCTGCCTTCGGCTCAGGTCATGATCTCGGGGTCCTGGGATTGAGTCCCGCATCGGGCTCTCTGCTCAGTAGGGAGCCTGCTTCCCTCTCTCTCTCTCTCTCTCTGCCTGCCTCTCTGTCTACTTGTGATCTCTCTCTGTCAAATAAATAAATAAAATCTAAAAAAAAAAAAAAAGAACTTGATTAGCGCCCATATTAAGAACTTGATGCTATCATTTTTGCTAATATAATATTGGCCAAAGCCAGTCACATGACCACACTCCAAGTTAAAGAGAGAGGAAATACACTATGCTTTCAGAAGGGCTCCCCAGTGGTTTGGATACTGCAGGTGGAGGGGGGGGGCAGTGAAATATTGTGCCCAGTAATGCAGTTTATTATACTCTCTTCCTGAACTGTTGGAGAAATTTAAAAAGATGGTCCTTGTTAAGGTCCTTGCCTGGTATGCTGTGAGCATTTTACAGGTGGTTGTAGGTCATATATCTTGTAAGCAATGCATAAATTGCATCTACTATAGTTGTTATAACCATTATTTGTTAGAAATGCAGACACTTGTTATTCCAAAGAGCAAGACTCATAGGGAGCTTACCTGGAAGCAGTATGTGAAATAGGCTGTGTTTGGATGGTAAAAGGGAAGTTTACTCATTCAAGAAATATTTATTGAACACCTATGTGCCAGGCACTGCCCTAGGCACTTGGGGTAACTTTGAGAATGAAGCAGACAAAGATTCCTGTCCACGTGGAGTTTATATTTCAGTAGGGGAAGATGTATGCATAAGCAACATGAAGATAAGCAACTGATCTAGTATGTTGATACTATGAAGGCTATAGAGGAGAGTAAAGGGTTTGGGTGTGATGCTGTGGGGGCAGGTTTCAGGATTCAGTAGGGTGGCTGGGTGGACCTTCTTAAAAAAATGAGAACAAAGACTTGGAAGAAGATGATGGAATGGGTTAAGCAGAACTTGGGGGAAGAATATTCTAGGCATGGGAACTCCAGAGCAAAGGAACTTTGGTAGGGATGCAGAGTGTGTTTGAGTGGCAGCATGAAGGACAGTGTGACTGGAGACCATGCAAGAGGGAGGGGAAGAGTAATAAGGGTTGAGGTTGGAAAGGTCATCAGGAGGGCCTGGTAGTTCATTGTAAAGGCTTCAGTTTACTCTTAGTGAATTGTGTGTTAGGTGCTACTGGAAGGTTTTGAATAGACACATGACTTAATTCTGATATCAAATGCCACGAAACTTTTTTTTTTTTAATTTATTTGAGAGAGAAAGAGAGCAAGCAGTGGGGAGGAGCAGAGGGAGAGGGACAAGCAGAGTCTGTGCTTAGTGTGGAACACCACGTGGGACTTGATCTCACTACCCTGAGATCATGACCTGAGCCAAAATCCAGAGTTGGATGCTCAGCTTACTGAGCCACCCAGGTGCCCTGAGAGTTCTGTTTTAAAGCATGTGGCTGCTATGTTAAGAATTGCATCAATAATACAGGGAGGTTGTGAGAGCACTCAAGGAAGGAGGCAATAGTCAACTGGGCTGGGATGGTGACAGCAGAGGGGTGGACATCTTAAATTTGGATGTGTTTTAAAAGTAGAGCCAGTAGAATGTCCTGGCAAATTAGATAAGGGTGTGACAGAAAAAGACAAGTCAAGGTTGATTCCATGGTTTTTCACTTGAATAACCAAGCCAACACTGGGGAGTGAAAAGAATTAGGTGTTCAGTTTTGGATACATTGAGTTTGAGGAGCCTTGTAGACATTCAAGTGGAGATTTTCATGGAAGCAGTTGTAGACACATGTCTATAAATCAAGAGAAAATCTAGATTGGAGTGACAAATTTGGGAGTCATTGAGCTCACAACAGTATTTGAAATCATGGACCTGGTCATATCAGCAAGTGGGTGAGTTTTCGTGAAAAGAGCACTGAGGAGGTACTCCCAGGGGACTCAACATGTAGAGAGAGTGTGCGGTCCTGAGAGGTGGACAGTGTGGTCAAATGCTGCAGGTAGGGCAAGTGCAATGAAGATTGGGAATTGATGGGTGGATATAGAATGTGGAGGTCACTAGGGATCATGACAAGAGCAGTTTTGGTGGAGAGGTGTTTATAAAAGGTAGACCGGAGTGGGTTTAAGAGAGAAAGTGAGGAGAGGGATTTGAAAGAGAATAGATAATCCTTTGAGGAGGTCTGTTGCAGACAGGAACAAAGAAATGGGTCAATGGTTAGAGAAAGGTGGGGTCAAGAGAGTTTTAATGGCAGGCATAATGGCATGTTTATGAGCTGATGGTAATAATCCAGTAGAGAGTGAAAAACTGATAATGCAGAAGACAATAGGAGAAAGGTTAGTGATATGGAAACCACCAAAGGAACTGTTCAGGCTTTTCTGGCTTTTTACTCCTGGTGTTCCTTACCCCCACAGGGATGTTCATTATGTTATTAAGATTCTCTCCTGTCGGATTATTGCATCAAGTCCCATCGGTGGTTTCATTGCCACCATCAGCATTAGTGTTTCCTCTCTCGTTGTTTGTCATCCCTCTACTCAGGGCACAGCAGTACTGGGGCATTTTTCATTTTCTAAATACGGAACCCTGAACCATTTCCCAGCTTTTCCTTTGTGGCATGGACAGGACGGTAAGGAAGCAGAATTGGGCTCTCTGACCTCAGTCCATGAGGACATGTAGACAAACTCTGTTTGAAAACACCGAGGCTGTATTCAGACAAACTGGGAACAACCGTGAGAGAAAGAGATAAGGAGGCACAACGACTTTGGAGATTTTAATAAGTGGATCAGATCAGTGCTGTTCTATACAGAAGCAAGATAGAGGTAGTGTATTGGGAGGGGTGGTCTCTCTCCTTTGTCTGTGGCTTCCCACTAAAGGATCTTACTTTTTTCTTTAATTTTACTGAACTGACATCCAGATCCCACCCCACAGCATTCCCATGATCCCCTGGCCCTGTTTGAAATCATTCTCTATGTCCCAGGTGCTGTTTCTCCCCCAGACCCACATGAGTTGTGAACTTTCTGAAGCCAAGGTCTGTACTTCTCATATGCACCAGGGCACTAAGCTCCTTTCTGGAGCAGGATAGTGGATTGATAAATACTAGACAATTCTCAGATGGGGGATGGCAGGGATCAGCTAGGAGCAAAGCCTATGAACTGGAAGAGGTTTCAGCCCCATCTTTAAGTAAGCTGGCAGGAGGACAGAATGGATCTGATGAGGAGATTTCATTCCAACCTTCTATTCCAAATGTATAGTATGGAGGCTGGAATGTGATCTGCCTGATCTATTGATATACTAGGGGTCAGAGTTCTCTCTCCTGTCAGTCTATAGACAGTCTATATCTGGCACATGGTGGTCAGCCTCTCTGAAGGGTAGTTAGCTTTCCTTCTCCGGGGACAGTCTACTGGAGGATAGTGGTTACTGACTAGGGATAATATGGATGGGCCTCCTACATTGCTGTGGATGTTCCTTAAGGATGCTGTTGCCTTTCTGTGATGTGCCCAGCCCAGATGGGTGGGTGAGTGATAGCTCCTGCTGCTTCCCCCTACCCCATCCCTCGGTGCCACCTAGCCTTGAACCCTGGAATCCTAGAACTGCTGCTCACCTGTTCCTAGTCTGCAGCTGACTTCTACATTCCAGGCTGTGCACTCCTACGACCCCTGAGACCTGGGACACAGGGGACAGCTACAGGGAGTGGTGTCAGGAAGAAGACAGAAGCCATCTTTCCACCACTCCCAATGCACATGAGGGTAACTGTGCTCTGACCCCACTGATTCCAGGTGTCACGTGAGTGAGAGGCCACTAGCAGATGCTTGTGTCTGGGTCAGTGAGGTGGGTCTTCTTTTCTGTCTATTTCCCCTCTCAGTATCATCTCTAAATGCTGGTTGATACCTATATCCACACTCTGAGATCATAAGACTTTGAACATCATTAAAATGCACGTATCCCAGAAAGAAATTGATATTTTTGTCTTCTTTGACTTTTTTGACTCCTGAGTGTGCCTAAGTATATGTCAGTCTCCTGTTGAGGGGAATGTCCTGAAAGGTGTAGCATCTTGCTGTAGGAGAGAAGAAGCAAGGGGGAGGAGGAGAGCCCAGAAAGGAGTAGAGGGAGTACCCCCGAAAGAATGTTTTCCACTCCACATTCTGTGGCAGGCGAGCTGTATGCACCTGTTGCTCCCCCGGTCTCCACCCCTCCTCACACAGCAGCTCCCAAAAGGCCTTCAGTCTCCAAATGACACCCTCATCAATAAGCTTGCATTGCAAAACCACATTTTGACAACACATTTCCCAAATTTAGTCCCCTAATCCACTCCCAGAATATATTATGCTTTGCACCCAACAGATGGATTAAAAGCTTAAATCTTCTGCTTGTTCGGAAACTAACCAAAAACCAAAAATACAAACACTCACACCCCTGCAGGTGTGAGTGCAATGGTGGGGGGGAGGGGTGAAGCAGGGGTGTACATAAGGAGCAGGGAGGGTGCACTTTGGGGAGGAGACAACTGCAGCAGGCAGTACAGAGAGATCAGGGCATGCTCTGGGCTCTCAGCGGGCTTGCGAAGGGCATGCAGCTGCTTTTTCCAGATCCCTGTCAGCTCCTCTGATGAAGGGCTCTGTGTGCTAGGAGGGTGTGTACGGTAGTATGGGTCCAAGGCACGAGTCTGAATCCCTGAACGTGGGGGCTGTCAGGGGATCTCGGCCAAGCTCTCTTCTACATAAATGAGGAGATAGAGGCCTGAACTGGGGCACCAACCCCACAGCCTGCCCCCCCAACCCCCCAACACCAGATTCAGAACAAGATGCTGGACTCCAGCCCAGAGCTTGCTCTCCTCTGCCAGTTGCTTTTGAAGCATTGTGTGCTTTGAGGGTTTCCCTCTTTCTATTTTCTGGGGGGTCCCAAGTTACCATCGTATAGGAGACCACATCTCATCTTCCCTTTGTGCATAAAATCTTCTGAAATCTCTGAATAGAGATTATTTTGAAGGCGTCTGGGGGAAGGGGCTGCATGAGAACATGGGGTACTAGGGGGCACTGATGGGGAATGCAAGGGAACACGCCAGAACTGGGTCATTGGGGGAAGTAGAGAAGATCCCTGGGGTTCCATGAAAAATTTCAGAATCCCTTCCCCATTGTCTTATTTTCTCCTCATCATTGAAAAATGGCTCAGAATGCAATAAAAACAAGGTGTTCTAATTAAACAGATTTGTTTACATGTTGTGGCATGAAAAACTAATTCAATCTGATATACTGTACATTGCTGCTATACTTTTTCTCCTTTCCTTTATATAAAACTGCCCATTTTAAAATAGTATTGTACTTAAGCATCTCAAATAGTGTCCTTGATTAAAAGAAGATGAGCAATTTTCTAGTTCCCACAGCTTTCAAAGGATGTGTCGATGGGGTGGGAAAGAGAGCAGTTGGGGGCTCCATGATATTCCTCTTGACATTTCTCCTGACAGTTCTGGCCATTTTATGACCAGAAACATGTGTGATATTGCCAGACCAGAGCCTTAGGTGAGCTTTCTACTGTGACCGAAGCATGGAGGCCAAGGGGGCTGGGAGCAAGTGGTGGCCTGCTCTGGGGCCCCTGCACCTGGGAAGGAAGAGGGGCCATCAGCACAGGTTGGCAGTGGCCCCAGCACTCTCACACTGTCCCAAGTGTCCCGGGGAAAAGCCCACAGAGAGGAGTTGGTGTGGAGAAATAGAAGAATATTTGTTAACATTGATGATGGTGGTAACAAAAGCAACATTTTGTAGGAAAAAGTGGGAGGATTTTAGTTATTATAAAGTAAACTTTCTATCAATGAAGATCATCCAAGAGAGGACCCAGATGAACCTATGTCATCCCCCCTCTGGGGATGTCTGAGCAGAAGCCAGCCTACCAGCTTTCCAGGATTCTCTGGAAAGAGTCTTTTTTTGGCCTGGCTAGTTTCTTCCCACTCCTGGATTCTCAGAGCTGGTAACAACCTGGCAGCTTTTGGAGAACAGGGACTCTGTCTTTCTAATTTTCAGTCCTCTGCCTTAGGCAGTACTCTGTGTGTGTGTGTGTGTGTGTGTGTGTGTGTGTGTGTGTGTGTATTTGTAGATATGAATATGAATTGGGAGCATCTGTTCTGGGCATGTTCCTTGTTTGTTCTGACCTCCTTTTGCCTTCATCCAAGCTGTTCCCTTCACCTGAGAAACCTTCCTCCATCCACTTAATCTACTAAAAATGAAACCAATCCTTTGAGGCACTCAGACCCACACTCCCCTTCCCTATGTTTTCTGTGTGTTCATTTGTGAACATTTGTGCCCAGTTCCCAGCCATGTTACTCATGTTACATTCCATGGTTCTATTTGGTTAATGCCTTTTGACACAGTCTTGTCCCCCAACGGTATTGTGCCTTCTTTTCCTGTCTTTTCAACAGTACTGCGTGTTGTTCTGGAGAGTCATGAGTGGTCGTAAGGGTATCTTCACTCCTCCCTCCCTCCTCCCTTCCCTCCCTGCTTCCTTCCTTCCTTTCTACTCTGTTCATTCTATGAGTGTCCAATAGACATATCACCCGGAAGTTCCATGGCAACTCAAACATGAATGGGGTAGGATTTCCCTATGTTGTTACATGCTCCTGGAGAGTATCTGCCCTGAGTGTTAATTTGGGGCTTGGAGAGAGAAAAACCCTTGGATCTGAGGGGGAAGGCAACAGGCCTGCCAGAGCAACATACCTTCACCTTGTGGTCTAGCGATATTACCTCTTTGCTTGGCTCCCTCCTTGCTGTATTCTACCTTACTGCACCCTCCACCACCCAGACAGCCTCCCTCCATTAATAGAAATGTCTTGGATTAGTGTTCAAGATAAAAGTGGGGGAAAAGGCCTAGACTCTCTTTGAAGGTAGAATGGCTCCCCTGGACCTCACTAGGCTGTATCTGCTCAGTGGGACAGTGATTTGATAAATAAAGGCCAGGAAGGGGGAAAATGCTCCCCCAGTTTACCTATAAGAACTTCTCTTCACACGTAGGATCTAGAGAGGGCTTCAAGGCATCCCAGATTCTCATACCCAAGTATTTAATGGTTGTGCTGATTTATTTCTTCAAAACTTACTGAGATCTCACTGTGTGCTGGACACCGTGCTGGATGTTCTGATGTTCTGTCCCATAATTCAGGACATTTGGTCTAGCCTAAAATCCCACTCTTCTTCTAGCAAGCCCAGCTAAGATAGCATTCTCATTGTCCACTGCCTTCTACTGGTCTAACACCGGTATCCTGCCTGCAAACACTGGTTCCCTCAATGGGATGCTTTCTTCTCCTGACCTACTCAGACTCCATGTTCTGAAAACACTATTATCATGCTTGTATGTTTCTTGTCTCTCCCACTGATCATGAACTCCTTAGAAGAAGGCCTGGTTATTTCTTTTTTTCTCATATCTCCTAGAACTTCATAGAAAGTAGGTGCTCAAACACGTGCCTGTTTAGGGACAGATGAGTCATTACATTCGCAAGGTCAGCGTGCTGGGACCTGGGCTTAGAGTTAATTAAACTTCAAATTCAGAGAGAGGGTTCAAGCCTTTCTCTTTTCAGGGTGCTGTGCAACCTTGGCCAAGTCACTGCCCTTCCTAACTTGCTGGACAGAAATGATTGTACCAGTTCCTGTACTTCTCTAGATCTCTCTTTCATTCTAAAAAAAAAGTGGAATTATAGTAGTGATTTTGTGAGGATTCAGTAAAATCTCATATGACAAAGTGTCTCACTCTACTCATTTGAATTAAATCTGGAGATAAAATTAGGGGCCCAATACTGAAAACTTACACGCTGATTTAAAAATATGAAAACTATGTATATTTACTACCATGGCTAATAGATATCATTTGTTGAGTACTACATAGAAGAGTTTTATAGATATCTTATTGAATTTTATGTAGCAGGCACAAATAGCCCTATTTTACAGAGGAAGAGACTAGTCTTAAAGGTTAAAGAACTTGCAGGAAGTCAGAGTGAGAAAGTAGCAGAGTCCAAATTTATACTCAGGGCTCTGCTCCGAGATCAGAGCTCCTGATCCTGGCTGTGTGTCTTGCCTCAATGGAGCTTAGGAAGCCAAAGATGTCTCTAGGAATTCACCTGTCCCCTTTCACATGTGTGGTGGACCTGCTTGTCCCATACTATCTCCGAGAGGTAGGCTTCTACTCTGGAGCTTTCCTTCAGAGCTCTCAGGACTGGAAGGTGTGGACAGCTGAGAGGAGGAGGGAGTAGGATTTCTTCCCTTGGGTATAGCCTCAGCCTCCAACTGAACTCCCAGCTTTGTTCTAAGCTCTAGGAGGGAATCCTGATAAAATCCCAGGGATGTAGGCAGTCACCAGAAGTTCTGACCAGTGGTACATATACACAGGGGAAAGGACATGGTAGGATGTCCAGGGATTTTTGAAAAGAGATTCATCAAAGTAGCTAGCCCGAATGTAAGAATGGCAGGAATTTTATAACAGGAGCTTGACTTTATTAGTAACAGATTGACTCTGACAAAACACAAATTCCTTGGTGACAGGCTGAGGCAGTGTAACATTTTGAATATAACCTTGTGCATGGATCTCAATACCTGGTTGGTATTATTGGGGCCGGCAGACCCCAGAGCCAGAATAGACCATAAGACAAAGCTTGCTTTAGGCAAGGACTGATTTTTGTTGGAAGGTGGACTAGTATACACCAGAGGTACAGGGATTGTTCAGACTCTGGATGAATTCTTCTGAGTTCAAAGTGACACCTGCTTGGATCTCAAGCAAAATTAGGTACCAGCAGAACCCAGTGTCCTAACCTCTGTGAATCTGAAAGAGCAACAGGGCATTAGGGAGAGGAGATTGTGAAGCTAAAAGTAGAGACCAGGGTCTGGGACTCACAGTGGGGAGATGTTAAGTCTGAATAGAGCACCTGGGACAGACTCTCACAGCACCCATAGAGGGCACGAAATGAGTCCGAGGGACGGTACAAGTCACCCTCTCCCCTGTATTTAATGGATGCTGACCCACAGAAGCTGGACAGGATTATAGCTACTCTGAGTCATGCTCACAGACTGAATACCATTCTCAGAGAACAGGAATCAGAATGAAGGCACAAGCCTGTTTGAGGTTCTCTGACTTCGGGAAGGGGAAGGGATAAGGAGGACAGACTCATGCAGTCCTCACATAGTCGTCTGTATTCGCCACCTGCTAGTCTGGTGGTTAAGCTTGTAGCTCTGACTTTAGACCACCCTTTTCCAAAGGTCACCAGCTAGTTGTGCTTATCTACTATTACTTATGTGGTTATTAAGAAATAAACCATGAAGAAATAAAGCATGGGCTCAGCTGGGTGGTTCTTCGGTCTCTCGTGGTTGTTGACATATGGTGTCTGGCACTGCAGTCAGCTGAAGGCTCAACTTGGCTGCATGTCCAAGATGGAGGCTTTACTCGCTCACCTGGTACCTCATTGGGGATGGCTACTGTAGCTAAGGCCTGTCTGAGCATCATCCTTTTCTGACCTAGTTTCTCTATGTGGCTAGCTTGGTCTTCCTCACAGCATGCCAGTGTCAAGGTAGTTGGACTTCTCACTACTGGCTGGCCTCCCCGAAGGAAGTGTTCTAGGTGGCTTGGACAGACCCTGGAAGGCTTCTTGTGATCTAGCAGCCAGTGTCACACAGCAGCTCTTCTGCAGCATTCCTGCCCGTCAAAAGCAAGTCAGACCCAGCCCAGGTTCAAGAGGCTGCATCCACACAGTGGCGTGCACACCGATGGGGCCATTTTGAAGACTAGTTACCACATATTGTACCAGTTGTGTGAATAATAGACAGAATGTAGAACACTCAGAGCCTTGGATTCCTCAGCTGTGGAACGGGAAACTATAATGCCTAACTTCCCAGGGCTGCTTACATATTAACATATACATGCCACAGGATTCCCATAGTGACCGGCACCACGGAGGGGTTCAAACACAGTTGGTGCTTATGCACTGTCTTGGCTGAGCATTTTATTTTCTCTCTAGTATTTTATTACATCTGTGTCTTGTTGTCTGTCCCAGCCAGGCTGTGAGCTCTTTGAGGTCAAAGATTATCCTATAGCTTTCTTTTAAAATTTCTTTTAGTTACCCTCTATAAATACTGAAAGAAACTGAGAAGAAAAAAAGAGAGAAGAGAGCTGGGGACCCTGCAAACAAGCTTGGGCATCTTATAATTTTCTCTAGGCTCAGCATAGCACCCAAGCTCTTGGAGATCTGACCTTTGCCTTTTCTGGAAAAAAACTAATAAGTTATCCTAGATTGTAGAGGGGGCATTATTAATCTAGTTAATAGATTGCACTGTTTTTATGAGGACTTTAGCCCATTAATTGTTTCCATGCAAATGGAAGCCGTTAATTACAAATTAATCTTATCTTTTTGTTAAGGCAGGGCCATCAGTACCTCCACTTGGCAATGCTTGTTGGCACTTGATATGAATCAATGCTTATACTTGAAAGTAATAAAACTGCATTTTTTTTAAAGATAGTTAATAAATCAGATCTTCATTAATGCAGATAGGCCAGACCCCCTACTTGTCTAACTTAATGAGGTTCTAATTCATTACTGTGATTCATGTGTCCCCCTGGGGATGGTGGCCAGCAGGGCAGGGCACATAGTAGGCAGTTAATAAATTCTATATTTTCCAGAGTGGGAGGCTGTCCACTAGTCTTTCTCTGGATCATGGAGCATCATTTAGGTCTTCACCAGCCTCCGTGTCATTTTCCAGATGGTCCTATGGGACTCAAAGTGGAAACATGACCTTCTAGCAAGGGCCAGAGCTGGGAGCTCTGTCTTCCTTAATTAAGAAAATAAGGGTGGGGGGCATCAGAAGCACTGTTGGGTTAGTGTGATGGCGTATTTAACTGGTGTTTGGACTCTGTGGCTGAGGCAGTTGGATGGGGGACTGTCTGCCCTCTTTGTACCATCTACCTGAGCATTGTGTATACGCAAACGGGCAAGGGGACCCAGATTTTTCCCTGGGACCCATTAGAGATCCATTTCCCAGTGATGGCTCTAAACCTTTTCTCAGTCTGTTTCTTTTCATAGGCAGGATTTCCTTTGTAGGTGAACTGGTTATTTCTCATCCTATTTATTGCCAACCTAGGACTGGGCCTCCACCTACCTCCTTCCAGCTACTGGGATCTCAGGAGCCAAGCCCTGGCTTCCTTTGTTTAAGGAACAAGTGCAGGCCAGCAGGGGGCAGGGACCTGCCCATCCTTGCCCATCTTTGCCCATCCCTCCCCATCCCACCCACCAGCCTGGCACACCAGGGAGGGGTCCAGATGCACAACCAAAATATGGGGTGGGGTCTGCAAAAGTGGGTGGGAAAAGGGAGACATGGCTTCTGTTTTAGATCTGGGGAGCCGGCAGTGTGATGAAACGCTTCCCTCCGTGCCGCTGAATTCATTTCTTTAAAGTTCCACTGTGCACAGAACCATTTGTTTCCACATTGTTTTTATTAAACAAGAAAGGCGAGCTTTATTACTGCGCAAATGAAAGCAGCCGGCAAAGACAGATACTTCCCAGATTCTTATTAATCTCCAAGAGTTATGGGGCCTCTGAAGTCCCACAGAAATTAACATACTCCACAGAATTCTCTAAGCTAGTTGCCCGTTGCTGCTCCTCTCCCCTGCGGGCAGTGATCGCTGCCCTGCCCCAGCCAGCCCGCGGAGGCTCTCTGGGCCTGTCCGGGGCTCCCACCCTCCCACCCTCTCACATGACACCCACCATTTTTTGGGCTGCATGTGCTAACCTCATGCTTCAGTGCACAATCCTGGATTGATTTGTACACCTATTCTGGGCATTGTCTGGAAATGTGGATTTAGGTGTCGTTCAATTCACTTCCATACACAATTAAATATGTATGGATTATTTACTATTGTAGTATGGGAGAGTCTTGACATCTGTGAGATTATATCCTGAGGCCTTTGTGATCTCAAACGCATGAAAAACACAGTCATGTATAATTCTCTCTCTCTAGAAATGCAATATAGCGATCACTCATTCATTCTACAAATATTTACTCGGCACCGTCCATGAGTTGGCCAGAGTACTCTTTACCCTCAGATGGGGAGGCTGGGGAGTCATGGGAGAGTTTGAATGAAGGAATGACAGGATCTGTCTTATGATTTTAAGTACAGTAGCTACTGTGTTAAGAACAGACCCTAGGGGTCAAAGACTGGGAGTAAGCCAACTCGTTCAGAGGATGTTGCAACAGCCCAAAGGAGAAGGGGTGGAATAGGGTAGGCAGGTGGTGGCAAGCAGAGGAATTCAAGACATGTTAGGAAGATACAGATGACACACATAGGGACTGCTGTTGCTCCTTCAGATTCCTCGTTGGGGTGAAGGGTGCCTGTGAACGGCGGAGAACTGCTGTGATTGGGGGAGGGTGGATGCTGGACAGTCAGCTAGACTCCCTCACCAGGTGCACCACTAACCCAGCCTTACTGGCCCCTGAATGGAAATCAAATCCCAGCAAAGTGCTGGCTTCCTGTTATGTCCTAGGATGTTGGGGTCCTTTCAGGCTGTCAAAGATGGCGTAGTAGAATCTGTGAATGTGAGGGTCTGCTATACCTAAGATTTGGATAGCGTATATTAATTTTAGCATTTTCAAGTTGGTTTTCCATTAAAGAAGTAAAGTAGCTCAAGTGCTGGTTTATAGGTGAGAAGTAAAGGCTTAGAGAATTTAGGTGAATTTTTTCAAAGTTACAAGATAATTAGGTCCCAGGTTAAAGCCTGGCTCTCCTGCATCCAAGTGTAGCTTTTCCCATGGTTATGATGTGTGAACTTCTTTCTGTGACCCTGCCCTGCCCCGCGTGGGCATTGGTGAGAAGGAAAAAGCAATGCCATGGGAGATCTGGTCCTTGTCCTAGAGGAGCTATGAGTTTCTTTATAGGTAAGGCTCATACACACACAAGTCTTAAGAAGGAATGTGTTCTAGAATGGCACCATTTAGAGTTTAAAGCAGTATTTGATCAGATGCCAGGGTTGGGGTTATGACTATAGGTACCCCCAGCCCTTAAGTTCATCCCCATGGAATGTTCCATGACAGGGTGAGGCTTCCAAGGCAAGGTGTCTATAGGATTAGGTTGTTTCTATATATTTGCCAGCCAGTCAATGTAACAATTTTTGCTCTCTCATCTCATGTTCCATCCTTCGCATC
The DNA here is from genome assembly GCF_922984935.1 of Meles meles. Lineage (NCBI taxonomy): Eukaryota > Metazoa > Chordata > Mammalia > Carnivora > Mustelidae > Meles > Meles meles. Next base: position 60,821,898 of record NC_060077.1, read on the forward strand.
CAAACCCTTTGGCTCAAGGGAAGTCATTGGCCATAGATCATTCTCACAACAAGCTTGTTTCTGCTATCAGTACCTTTGATTTCCTTGGACCTGGTCCGCTTTGGAGGGAGGATCCATATGCTCACCTCTCTTCCCAGAGAAGCACCAGCTCCACTGTCCTAAAAAGTCACCCTTTGCTAGAGTGAGTTGGGGTATAAGAAAAAAGTCTGGAAAAGCTCAAGTTGGGAATGGGACAGGAGTGTGAGGGGAGGAATAATATGTTTCTTAAACACCTAGACTTGGGCACTTCTGGATGCTTGAAAGAGGCCACTGCAGGGTGAAACCACAAATCAATTTCTATCACGGAGGAGTGACTGGATGGCACTTGTTCTCTTAAGGCAGGAGATGGAAACCAATCCAGAGCATTGTGAGGACTCCCCAGAGGGGCTCTGAGTAATCCCACTTGTAAAGACATGGGAGGGTGCCAGGGCACAGGTGAATTAGAAAGAGCCAGTCTGGCTCCTTCCAGGTGGAGCCCAGGAACAGAAAGGGGGCTTCTCATCCTGCTCGGGGGTGGCTGCCTGGTGCTGTTGTTTCCTTTGAAATGGTCCCCCTTGCTGGAGAGCACATCAGACCCTGAGCTCTGTGCAGTATAAATTGGAGTGGGAGTCAGGAAGTTTAGGACCCCTCTGTCCCTGTCCCTGGCACTCCACATGAAGGTTGAGCCAATGCTAAGTTTCTAGTATCTCTCAGCTTCCCTCTGTCTGGGGGGGGCTGAAAAAAAATGAGGTGTATGACCTGCAGGCACTTTGACCCTGCAGTCTTAACCTTTGGCCCAACACATGGCTGTCCATCAACACATGTATTATCCAGGATGAACGTTTAGAGGCCCCTTTTGCAGGCATTGTCACAGTATGGAAATGAGATTATCAGTGTCTTTCCAGGGGAGCATCATGGAGGAGACTGGGGCCTGGCGTGAAGGGAGGTTCCTGGCACAGGGTTCTGTTGGTGAGTGCAAGTCTGGGTGGGATACATTGTGTGTGTGTGTGTGTGTGTGTGTGTGTGTGTGTGACATGGTGGCTGAAGCAGCATCTAGGATTCCTACGGGATCCCAAAACCAAGCTAGATTCTAGAGATCGTTTGAAAAGGGAGACCTCAGAGACCAGGTTCTCTCTTCCTACATTAAGTACTTCCCCAAGCCCTCCCAATCTTGGGGCATGATCAATCTGTAGGCTAGTTGATTGGCCAGGAAGGACTATCCGACAGCGACATTTACATATGGCGCCTGACATTTTCCTCCTCAGTGATTCAATTCTTTTTCTCTTCATTTTTGCTTATTGTGATAGTCCCTCCTGTGCATTTAGATCCATGAATACAGGCAACCCAGCTAGTCATGCTGGCATTTTCTCTCTCTCAGTGCTAGTTGTTTCCCCAAGGCCCCCTCTTCTCTTCTCTTTTCCTGTTCTCACACAAGGACACCACACCAGCGTGGTGCGGCCTGATTCAGCAGATGGATCTCCTGAGAAGGACTCCCCTCTACCTCAGCTATGCTCTGCTCCCCAGTGGTGAGAGAATATGCATATGGGGTTCCAGCCCTGTAGCAGGAAGGAGAGGGCACTCGGAAAAGACCAGAGTGATAGGGACTCATGCCCCATAAGAGAGACTGGAGAGAAATGTAGGCTCAACTGGCCCTCCGGAGCCCTGTCTCAGTGTTGGACCTACCTCTGTATCTTCTCCATGCACAGGACTGCTGAGAGGGAGACAGATGGGGATGGAGGTAGAGGTGGCCATAGCTAGAGAGGGGGAAGTAGGGAGGAGGAGGGGAAGGAGGAGGAGGAGAAGAAGATGGAGAAGGGCATGGAGAAGAAGGGGAAATGGAGGGGGAGGGAGAGGGGAGGGAAGAAGGCATCTGGAAAATGCTCTGAACCTAGAATCAGAACTTGTGGCTTGAAATCCAAATTCCATATGTACTAATTTTCAGAGAACTAAACAAATTGCTTCTCTCTCTAAGCTTGAATTCTTCCCTGTGGCATGAAGAATCATATCATATCCTGCCAATCCAGTAGATCAATTATGAAAATCAAATGAGATGATAAATGTGGCATAGTGTTAAAGTCTGCTAATGTAAATAAATGCATGTGTGTGTCCCCCTGCTCCTGATCAGCACGTCATTATAATTGTAGCACCATCCTCTGCAGGTGCCACATTGACTTCTGCACCTTTGCCCTCGTCAGTTCCATCCAGGATAATCTTGCCATTTCTAACCATTGCCATATGCATTGATCAGAACCATTTCTCCAGCATCTGCTAACTCCCCTGGCTGGGAGGAATTCCTTCATTGCCCATCTACCGCCCATACCTCCTTTGTCTGGACTGCGAGCCCCGTGATGGGAGAGAACTTCTCAGGAAGGATGGCTCCCCAGCCCTGCCCTGTCCTCCTGTCTAATCGTCCACTGGAATTGTGCAGTTTGAAATGTGAGCACGGGCAGGATGCTGTTATTGGCACATTTGCCATCTGTGGTATTTTTACATGGTGTGGGTGAGCACGTGTGCAAAGAGGGCAAAGACAGAGAGGTTTCTCGTTAGGCCAAGGTAATAATGGATGGCAGATGCAGGGCTGGGCAGTGCTTCCCACTTCTGTCCCAGCCTCCGATGGAGAGCGGGGTCTACAGGGCGGCTTCCTGCCTTTGCTCCAGAGACAACAGCGGCAGATTGGAAGCCCAAAGCTGTCGTAGGAAGTCAGGCTATTTTGAGAGGTGTTTCTTGACTGTTTAAGAAATAGTGGCTGAAAGAACAGAAGGAAACACCTTTCAGTCCCCTATTTACTGCCTTTCAGGGACCACAGGACATGGTGGAATGCCTCAGGTCCTGGGACAGTGACGTGGTGGTGGGGAACGTGTGGTGACACGTTTGCTTCAGCATTTTCCGTTCTGCACTCAAGCGAGGAGGGAGCTCACCCCGGGCTGAGCTCTGGGCCCGTCAGGAGCCCGACTACTCTGGACGAGTGGCTGCGCCCTCTGACCTAACCTCAAGCACACCCTGGAACTTTGTCTAGTTAGTCTCTCTCTGTGTGTCTTATATTCCCAAGCAGATTCTAACAGCCTTAAGTGTGGAGCCTATGAAATACTGTCCTGAAGCCTGTAGCCCTAGTGTATGTGAAGTCTTCTCTGGCTGCCCAGTGAACTGACACGCACATGCACATACTAGAAACATACAACACAAGTAGTTGGCCAGGTGCCAAGGATTTTACACACATCACTCCATTCAATTCCTGTAAGAGCGCCGTGTGGTTCATACCCTGATGAGCCCCAATTTACAAATGAGGACAGGAAGGCAAAGGGAGGTGGAGTAACTTCATGAGGGTCACAGAACTGAAGAGCGAGAAAGCCAGGTGTGAACCCAGGTAACCCGGCTTCAGCATCCCTGCTGTTAAGCACTGAACCGGGCTTTCCTCCTGAGGCGCGTTGGTGTGCACGTGTATGTGTGCAGGGGCCCGTGTGGGGTGGAGGGCCTGTATTAGTGTGGTGGTGGGAGAAGTTAGGAATGACAAGAAGGACAGAAGCCATATAAGGACGAAATCCTGGTGGGCTCTGAGGAAAAATCTTTTTTTCAAAGTGTGTATCCCTCTAACAACTTAGCCAATTCCCACAAATAGGAATATTCCTAAAATAGACCATTTCTTCATATGCTATGTTTGCATCAACCTTGTCCCAGTCTTATTTTTAGAACTTTAAGTAATCCTTACTTTCTAGTTGTTGTCTATGTTTTGAATTCTCTCAGAAAGTTCTTTCTGAGACTGCTCCTCTCTTGGGCCCACCGGAAGTGCCTAGGCACGCAGCCTGTGATGCTGAGGGCAGCAGGAAGGGACCCTGAATAACATGGCTGCTGTTAAGCCACTGTTAGCTTCCTTTCCATGCGATTTAACTGTGCGTACTCAGAGCTGTGAGAAATGTGGGAGCAGACCCTATTGTCTTTTCATCTCCCATACCTCCCTGCACAGGGGCTGATATATGGTAGATATTTAATCCCCATTGTTTATCAGTTATAAACCCACAACCAGAAGCAATGGCCTCTGCTTGGAGCCATCTCCAAATTGGATTTGGTTCATGGGCAAGGGTTAGGTTTGCTCAGGGACCAGCCTTCGTGGACTTCAGAGTTAACTTCTCAGCTTAAGCTTTCTGTGGACTCATCCTCATTGAGGATGATGCCATTTCCAGAAAACAAATGTTCTTTTGGCCTATTGCATTTGTTATCAGACACTCTATTGCTTGCAACACCAAGACGAGACATGTTTTCTCAGCTGGAGGGATGTTGTCTTAGGGGAGAAGTTTCATATAATAAAAGTTCAGGAAACCCAGGGATATGATTTAGAAGCTATTCACTAGGTCAGAGACACTGTTAAATCAGAAATGTGGCAAGGGGAGAGGAGAGAAATCTGGAACTGTTAGTTATTTTGTCTACAAATCAAGGCAGGGTAAACTTCCTCACTTTTAACTTCCATTGAAACAATGACCATAAACAATGTGCAATGCTAGAAACTAATTAAATGGCTACCCTAAATCAACAAAAAAGGGTAAATTGAATTTTAAGCTACATTTGCTCCTGTGAGATGTGTGTGGGGCAATGTGAGGAGAAGTGTGCTTCTCCTTGTTTGGGGCCTGTCCCAGTGCTGACAATTCTAGGTCAGGCTTGGCTGATAGTGAGTGGATAAGCCTGTCTCCATGATCTCAGCTGGCTTTAGATGGGACTGAGCAGCCCCCGGGTGTCCCATCATCATCATCATGCATTCCTGAAAGTCATTTGTCCAACTAAAAAGTTCTCTTTTTTTTCCTACTTAGCTAAATTCTACTCATCCTTATAATGCTGTCTGCTCTTTTCGTCCAGTTTGCCTGGTGATCCTTCAACATTCAGGGACAAATATTTCAATGACTGTACCACTTACTGAGCACTGGTTACACCCAGCTTCATGAAAGCTATTCATCCCAGTCTTACCATTCTTATCAGATTCCTTGTCTGCCCCTCCCCTGTCTACCCCCTGCACCCCATGCTAATCAGGAAGGGCTAGGCTATGCAGGAACAAGAGTCCCAAATGCTAGTGGCTCAGCGCTACAGAGTTTCACGCTCTTGTTCAAGGATCCAAGCCAAATGGGTCTCCTCCATCCAGTAATTGTGCTCCAGAACACAAAGCCTCCTTGGTCACCATCACAGGAGTAGACAGCGTTTTCCATGGACTCATCCTGGATGTGAAACTTATCATTCCTGCTCACATTTCATTGGCCAGTTAGTCACACAGCCACGCATCCACAAGGCAGTCAGAAAGCACAGTTTTCCCAGTGTCTGGAAGGGGAGAAGAACTGGATATTGGCGGGGGGGGGGGGGGGGCACTATGAGGCTGACCGCATCCCCAATTACACAATACCTTTGTAAGAGAAGATTGGATATCTTGTATTTCTTATCATCTCCCATGATGTTTTAGATCAAATAGGCTCTCAATAGGTGTTTGCCGAATAAGTGACGTCATCGGTTACCCTTAATGAAGCATTTGTGACAAGATTCAGGCTAGGCATGAGCAGAGTGGAGTAAAGACTTATAATTTAGATCTGGCTCATGGTAGGTCATTCATCTACCCTACAAATACCTATTGTGTGCCTAATCTGTTCCAGGCACTGTTCCAGGCATTTGTGGGCAGCATACCGAACTTCGTCCTTCCAGAACTTCCATTCTGGGGAAGGAAACAGATAACAGGCAGTAATATAACAAATCAGGAAACTAAATAGTATGATGGAATGTCATGTGCTGTGGGAATAGAAGAAAAGCAGAATTCAGTAAGAGATATAGAGATGGTGGGCGTTGGGAGGAAAGCAGGTTTCAGTAGTGGGGTCAGGGCAGACTTCATTGAAATGACATTGGAAAATAGGTGAGGCAGTGAGCCATAGCAAGTCTTTGGGGGGAAGCGTCCTGGAGGAGGGAACATCTTTACTAAAGCCTTCAAGATGTAGCATATTTAAAGAACAGCATGGGGGCACCTGAATGGCTCAGTGGGTTAAATCCTCTGCTTTCGGCTCAGGTCATGATCCCAGGGTACTGGGATCGAGCCCCGCATCGGGCTCTCTGCTCAGCGGGGACCCTGCTTCCCTTCCTCTCTGCCTGCCTCTGCCTACTTGTGATCTCTGTCTGTCAAATAAATAAAATCTTTAAAAATAAATAAATAAAGAACAGCATGGCTGGAGTGAGACTGTGATCCAGGGGAGATGGGGACCACCGCATGAGGGCTTATAGGCCATTGCAAGACTTCTTTCTGCCCTGAGTGAAATGGGAAGTCCCACTGAAGAGTTTTGGTGCTAATACATATATGTATAATACATATGGGTGATACATATACATATATTTGAACCCAAAGAGGAAAACTTAGATTATTGTCTCATTTGCATACAAAGATACATTTCTTGGCCCTTCTTATAATGCCTTGTGTTTGTCATTTCAGAGAACTTTCTAATGGACTGTATTGTAAAACAACAATTATAATATAGAAGGGGTTCCTACTACTCTCATTTCCCCTCTTGTATGTCCCCTTTATGGGGGACACTGGGGCAGAGTCTAGATGGAAATTGTGCCTAGAGTCCCATGGCCCAGCTTCCCAAGGGATGGGCCTTTGGGGGATTGGATTCTCTCTTTCTAGCCTCCCAAGCAGACATACCACCAGGTCTTAGAGAAAGAAACTTAATCAACAGAGTCAAATGGGTGGTGAGATGAGTTCCACATAATTCCCACTCTCATCGAATCTAAGCATCTCTTAATAAAACTCACAGTTGTTGTGGGGAAGGGATATGGGACTCCAGCGTCTCCAGCCCGCTGAGTCACCACCTGCTCCCGGCAGGCGCTGCACCGTTAATCCCCGGAGCATCATTGCTTCTTTCCCAGCCTTTCCCTTCCAGGAAGAAAACAACCACTGGGTTGTGAGCTGTAGCAGTCTGTCTCGCGGTGCTGTCAGAGCCTCTGTGGCCGCTGCCTGAGTCATGCCATCAGGGACCCTAGGGTGAGGACCAGTGCCCCCAGCATTCTTAGGGGCTTTTCTTTTTAACTGACTGACGCCACACTTGCTCGTTTTCATGGCCTCAGGCTTGCTGATATTAGGGCTGCTTCTCTTACCCAGGCCAGACTTTAGTTTTTAAAATTTCTATTACTGTCACGTGATGGTGATTTTTGGATACAAGACCAAGACTTATTAAGAGGGCTTCATAATCATCTCTTAGTTTGCTTTTGGACACAGGATCATGAAATCCCAGCTCTGCTCCTACTCTGCCAGGTGGGCTCTCCTTGGTCTTCCTAGTGTGTCCCCAACAACTATTAAACACTTAGTCAACAGCGATCATCTCCTCCCAGTTAGGTGTCCAGCCTTTTCTGAGAATATTAACTCTTTATCTGATGGATACGTTGACACATTCCCTTACTTAGCTTTTTCTCTTTGCTAATTGTGCAGATTACACTCCATGAGCTACCCTTACCCCATCCATTTCTGTCTTTACTGTCCTGCTAGCTGCCCTGGGATGTGAACAGCTGCAGACTGCCTCTCCCAGCCTCCCTTGCAGTCCTCGGAATGCCTTTCTGTGTGAATCATCAATGGGAGCCACTGGCAGGATGCTGGGGTGGTAGGGAGAGCGAGGTCAGGGTGTCTACTCTGTTCTCTCACTTTGGACAACATCTCTGGCTGTAGCTGTTTTTCCACACTACCTGTCAGGTGGGTCCTCTTCTGGGACAGTAACTCCTACTAGGCTCTTGGTAACATCATTTCCTCCATTTGCTGGCCCCTCAGGCCTCTGAAGTTCTAAACTTTGGGTGTCTTTTTTTCTAAATATTTATTTATTTATTTATTTATTTATTTTTTAAACTTTGGGTGTCTTGACATCTTTCCTTGGCTTCCTTAAATCTGCTCCTTGCCCCATCACTAAATTATTTTCAAAGCCCCAGCGTGGGTGCCTTCCATTTCCGGCTGGGCCCTCACAGATACACCAATAACAGTTCTCTCTGAAGGCCGAGACAGGATTTGGCTTCGGTACTGGGGCTTCCCACAGTCACATCTCCTAAGGTTTCTGCCCTCATCTCTTTTTGCTTGACAATTTGCATAAGTGACTTCAGGCACGGTCAGCCTCAGAGTTGGGGGTGAAGATCATCTACCAACTGAGGACCCTGCTGTGGTCCTCTGGCAGTGGTAGTTTCGGGTTGGAATGAGGAGGTGTGTTCACTGCCTCAGGGGAGTCCGTGGACCAACTGGGGATATAAGAAAGCAAATACCATCAAAACAATATCAGTGATGGGGCGCCTGAGTGGCTCAGTGGGATAAGCCTCTGCCTTCAGCTTAGGTCATGGTCTCAGGGTCCTGGGATCAAGCCCCGCATTGGGCTCTCTGCTCAGCAGAGAGCATGCCTCCCCCCCCTCTTTGCCTGCCTCTCTGCCTACTTGTGCTCTCTTTCTCTGTCAAATAAATAAATAAAAAATCTTAAAAAAAATCAGTGATGGTCATGAAAACATGGCAGCTGTTAATTATTGAGCACTTAATATATGTCAGACTCTGGGGCATGAGAGATTTCATTAAGGAGGCAAGATTTGATCTGCACCTTGAAGGAAAGAAATTAAGATACATAGAGGAAGAGGAAAAGGGAAATGAGAACACAAATGGCAATACTCTATTTAGAAGTAGTGACTCTTGTTCAGAAGTAGGAACTCAGGAAGAGGCTGCCCATTCCACGTGAGTCTCCCTAAGGCTTTGGGCTCCAGTGGGCTGGACTGCCCTGGGCTGGGATCTAGGCCATAGCTGTGGAGTTTAGCTTCCCTAGGGCACAGCTGCCTGAACTGAAAGCTCTCACAGCTCTTCATTAGCTCATGCTTGGATTTCCTGTTTAGAATGAGGGCCATGAGCTTCTGCTTTGCCTCCCTGCTCGTTTTGTGTTGGTCTGATGGGGACATGTGCCCTTGTGACCACACTCAAGAACATAAGTTCTGTCTAGCCACCCTTTGTCTATTCATCTACTTACTCTTTTTGGTCCATGCTCCTGTCTGCTTTATTCCTATCTGCCCCCAAGGTATAGCCGCACCAAACCATCCCACAAATCCTTAGCTGTGGGCTCAGTGGTGCACCTGTACTGAAGCTGGTGGACACGGCTGAAGAAAATGCCCGCACAGCTGTGCCCCGGGTGGAGCCACAACCTCACTAGGTTCTCAGCATCCCCCAGAACTGCTTTATATGTCCACAATATCCTCTCCTTCCTAATGATTGTCATTGCAGACCCTCCTCATTCTTCTTTAGAATGAATGAACAGCCTACTCCCACCTCTACCCTCTCACCTCCCCACACCCTCAGATATCCTCACTGCTTTCTCCATCTTTCTTGACTAGTTTCTTCCAGGCCCTGCTGCATCTCTTCCTTTGCCTCTCTTCCTTTACCTTGCCTGTACTCTGGGGATTGCCCTCTCATTGCTTCCCCATCTTCTACACTGCTGTGGTCTCCACATACCAATCCATGGAAATACACGTGGATTCTCCAATGGCCTCTAGATGACCAAACCTGAAGGATTTTTTTTGGCTCTTAGCTTGCTTTCTTCATCATCTGGCACTGATGTCGTTCTTCCTGTGGGATTTGGTAAGCATCTTTGTCATCTCCAGGCTCCCTTTCATCTGCTAACCACTGTCTTCAATCGCTTTCATTCCCTGTTCTTCCTTTTCTCCTTTCCTAGCTCAACTCCTAAATTCACCCTCCTCTTTCTCAGTCATGGAGTAACTGCCACAGTGGTTAGAAGTATGGACTCTAGACCCAGTTGCTGTGGGTTTGACTGTTTGAATCTTGGGCCCACTGTTTCCTAAATGGACAATTTCTCATGCTTTGCTGTGGCTCCACATTGGGATAGAGCCTATCACACAGTTAATGTTTAATAAATATCCATTATTATCCATCCAGTCGTCCCATGCACAAACCTAGAAGTCATTCCAGACTTCTCCTTCCTCATCTAAACCAACAGCAAGGATCTTGACCTTCTAGTTGCTTGTTGGAGCTGCTTGTTTTTTGTGTTCTTCAAGCTGCCTGAGCTCAGAGGCTCATGTGGGGTTTGATTCTTAACTGTCTTATTTGTTTACAGCTTTACTCTCCTTGATCCAATTTTACATTGCAGCCAGAATAATTTTGTAACAAACGATTATGACCTTACCTATGCTAAAATCCTACTGGAGTTTCCACTGTCTTCAGAACAGTGTCCAAATGCCTTGGCATGTAGGAAGGATCTGCTTTCTCCATCTTTCCAGTCATACTTCTTACCTCTTGCAAATTTCCCAAAATCAATTCCATGACCCAGTCATCTAATTTCTTGAAAATGCTCACTAGACATGGGTCCAGAACTTCTGGATGAGACTTACTGGCATTGGATGTTCTCAGACTCTGCATATTTGACAAGTGCCTACCACCCTGTAAGTGTCTGATGCACTTGAAAAACTGGAAATTGTTGCTTTGGAAAATAAAACAAAACAGTGCCCAGTCCTTACTCTTAATAAAGAGGTCAAAATGAAGTTAATCAGGGGTACCTGGGTGGCTTAGTTGGGTGAATTTCTGCTGCAGCTCAGGTCAGGATCCTAGGTTCCTGAGATCGAGCCTAGCATGGGACTCCTTGTCCAGTGGGGAGCCTGCTTCCCCCCTCTCCCTCTGCTGCTCCCCCTGCTTGTACTCTTGTTCTCTCTCTATCAAATAAATAAAATCTTAGCAAATAAATGAAGTTAATCAATGGCTAGTTGATATAATCCTGGCCAAGAATGCCACAGGAAGGAGGTTACATGAAGGTGCTTGTTTTTCATGTCTTTGCCTACTTTTTGCCCACTTTTTCTTCAGTGCATCACTCACCATGCTTATTCTTTCCTAGCTTATGGAGAGGAGTGTGCCTTTGCACATGCTTTTGTGAAATGTGGGAGGAAGGATTCACCCCATTCATTCTCCATGGACACGAAGAACTTTCTTCCTCACCATACCTGAACCAAGACCTGTGTCCTCACAAAGCAAACACATTTTATTTAAATCTTGGGTTTCTTTTGCATACATCTCAGCTGGATCAGGGTCTAAGCTGGAAGTGTCTAAGTCTAAGTGGAAGGAGACATAGGAACTCCATCTGAGTCCAAGGGGAAAATGAGGAGAAATAATGACTAGTGTTGGGATCAGAGTTCCTGGGATTTAACTTAAGCAAATCAATGCATTCTCCTGGCCAAGTTATAGATCCTTTGGGTATCACATTTGGCACCTTTAAAGTGGGTTGGGAAAAATGATTATCAAATTAGTAGCATTAGTGTACCTTCTTCATAGGATCAATAGGAGACTCCAGTAGATATGAGCTGTGACAACACCTTTAACTCTTAAAATACCGTGATGCAAAAATGGATTACTGAGGCTTGGAAATGTCATCTGACCCTCTTTTTGTTAGATTTTATAAATGATATTTTTCTTCCAAATGTGAGGTGGGTCTTGAGTGTGGCGGTGGGGTAGGGGTGGCTTAATATCTGAGGAAGGATCATGAAAGGTCCGCTTTTTGAAATGAACATTAAGAGCAGGAGGAGCCTTTTCCATGAACCGTCTTCTCAATATTCTTCCTTCATGAATGACCCACAACTCGTCCTTGCCAGATTTTTTCTCTTTTAGAGAAAACTGAACTTCTACAAATCTTATAATTAATTTTCTTTGAACACCACATTTAACATACTTGCTGAAAAATCTCCAGCAGGGATCTTTCCCACCTTTGTCCCCATGCACCTCTCGAACCTTGGTTCCCACTGGTTCCTAAAACCCATCTCCATTACAGCCCAACAGGTCTGATCGCTCTTGGACCCCTGGTGCATTGCTTATTGGGTTTTGTGCAGACCAGCATATGGTAGGGAATTCCAGGACACATTTCTTCAGAGGTAAAGTGTATCACTTCACTAGGGTCAAAGAATTCCTTTTGAGTAAATTCTTAGTACCACTTTGGAATGTTGAGCCCAGAGTGGCCAGTTAGATGCCTCTTGGGATGCAAGCAGAGCTCAGCTCCCAGTCAATAAAATCCAAACAAAGGCAGCCAGTTTTTAAGTGCATCTCTTGCTAACCCTCGGTTCTCTGTCTCCTCTTCTTCCTCCTCCTTTCTGGCCTCACACACCAAGCAGGGCCAGGTATTATTCCAGCAAACTTGGGTAACAATAGATATGATTGTCAGCCTCCCTGGGGCTGGCCAGGTTTTTATGAAATTAGACATATTTGTCTTGATGTTTAGGAGCGAGCATGAAATTCAAATCTGTGTGTTGGCATTCCGCAGGCCGGGCCTTTAATATTCAATGACATAACTTCATTGCGGTTTTGACAACACTATATAGAAGTTGTGCTTACCATTGAAAATTAAAGCCACTGAAAGCGTTGACAACAGCAAAATTGTGAATGCTTCCCAGCTCCTGAAGTGATTGCTATTCCAGTTTGTCTAGAAGTGCTTATTGTGTTTGTAATGCCGTCAGTTCCACTTAAAGACGACTTGAAGTCGATGCCATACAGGTAAGTACCAAAGAAATCTCCGTCTTCTCTCCTCTCTTCACTCCTCCATTGCCTCCCACACAATTTTTCCACCGAGGGTCTATTTGCATTTGGTTATAGAGCTCCGGAAACCCTCAACTTCTGAGCCAGTTGATTGCATTTCCCTTTCAAGTTCTCAGGTTAACCAGACTTTCATTTTTTCCTTTTGTTCATTTCCCTTTTCTTCTTTTTCTTTTTCTCCCACGTGAGTATCAAGGAAATTGAGTTTTAGCGACTTACTGAACAAATCCCCTGAGCGTGTGAATCACCTCCTCTTGTGTGTAAAGCAAATCTTGGGTCAGGGTGGGGGGGAGGTTGGTGAGGAGGCTTTGGTATCTGAGGCAGGATTATGAGCAACTATCCTTTGAAATCAATGCTAAGAGTAGGGAGAGGCTACTCTATTAACTGTGACTACAGGTTGGGTTCTTAGGATGTTGAAAGATGGTAAAAAGAAAAAATAATTTAGTAATGGTCAGCGTGGCTGTTGGTGGTGGTATTAAAGCTAATGAACTAGCAGAGAACTCTGACAGCTTTGGTCTTAGGTTGGTTGCTGGTTTGGTCTTTGAAGGAGATTTCCATCCTGTGCCACAGTCGATATAGGATGATTTTATCAGGAAAAATTCTTTATATTAGCCTTTCCTCCTCAAGCAGGGTGAGACCCTTGGATTGTGAAAGGAGAGTGGGTAGCACTGTCTGGGGGCACTGAGAGCAGTGATCCTTGAGGGGCCCTTATGGCAGGTGGAGGGGAAATAGTTGCAGGAAGGGCCCAGCATGAGAGAGAAGCTGTGTGGGTACCTCATCGGCAGATCTGGGGAGCCAGTGTGGGGACAACCCCCAGGCTCCAGTCTATTCCTCAGTACACTCCCGGTTATAATTGGTCCACTTTCCCAGGCTTTCAGACCCTATGGGACAGAGGGAGGTTTCCTACTGTGGACCACAAGAAGTCCTTTCTGTTTCCAAGCAGCCCCCTTGGAGTTCAGAAAATATGAACCCCATTGCCAAGGCATAGCTGCTGTGGAGTAATTTGGATGGCGAGGCCCCACGGCACAGACATCTGAACTCCATCATGGACGCGTTGTAATTCCTGAGAGCGGGCATAGTCTCTCCTGCTCCCTGAATTTCCCAGAGGACCTTGTCACTAAGGGGAGGTACCTCATCCTTAGGTAGCTTCTCAGGAGACCCTTCTTAGAGATACCATGTTTGTAACTCTTTAGCAGCCTTGACATTGAAGCATTGACAAGTTGTTGTCCTCAAAAGTCTTCAGTCAAGTTGGAGAACATGGCTGGATTTTGTAATTTTTAAGATGTATTTAAACCAGAGAATTTTGTTTGTTTGGCTTTTGTTAGGTTTCCTAGTCTCAACCCACATCTCCCAGGTGGCCCACTTGAATTTTGGCTTCATTTTCCATATGTGTCACCCTTCTGTGATTATCCATGCGACAAGTGTTATGGTCTCTTGAGTGGATTGGAGACTTGGGACCAGCACTGGTGACTATTCCCTGAGTGCTCACTATCAAATTCTTTCCTTGGTCCCTGACTTCTCTTATTTTCAAAAAAGTTGAGCTTTTGTCCAGAGCTGTGAAACATGGTATCATCTCATGGCACTTTGAATGTGACTGATTTAGATACCAAAATTTAATTTTATTTTTGTTTCCTGATATTGTTTTAAACTTTTTAAGTGGGAGCAGTTTTCCCTATGCTCGAGAACTGTGGCGTCTCTTATGGCTTTTCTACCTTTTTAAAGGTAACTAGATAGACCTATGACCATTATTACAGGTTACAAACACATAGACTCCATGAATGTATACCTAGTCTCATGTTATGGTCAGAACTCTGAACTGGACTTAGCATTACATATTCTTCCTTCCTTGGGTTGGACTGCTTTAGTGTGGAAGCCTGGTGTGGAAACAAGGCATAGTTCTTTGGCTTTCTCTTGTTCCTTGGCTCCCTGCTATTCTCCTCTTCCACTTGGTCAATAGCTGCTATACTGGATCTCACAAAGTTGGAGGCACAGGAGGGAGGAGAGGTGAGTGGATAAAATAGTATCTGCCTGGCGAGGGTCATCATGGTCTCTGGTATTGGCCAATGGATAGTATGGATTCTTTCTCTTGAGGGTCCTTTCTTGGGATTGTTAGAGGTTCCTTGCTTGATTCCTCTATCCTGAACATTCTGTGACCTCTGTGTGACCCCCCACCCCAGTTGAATACCGGGGTTGAATACTAATCCGATTGAATACTGGTGACATCTTTCATTGCCACAGGCATCCAGTGGTACACCTCAAGCCTGTTTCTGCTTAAGACCCTCTTTTCTCCAGACAACTCTACTGACTAGAGCCAAGAATACCCAAAGTAGCTTCTCTCACTGGCCTATATCTGGCCCATGGGAAACACTTGTGCATCTCTTACTTCATTCTAAGAGCGAAGGTCAGGCCTAGTGAAGCAGCCCTTAGCATTGGAGTAGTTGGTAACTCTGCCCTTACAGATTTCTGGTTAGGGATCAGACTCATGGCTGATCACCTTAGCCTGTGAGTCTGGTGGCAGTCCTCTGTGTCAGAATTCTAAGTGCAGGAATACATTTCAGATTCCTGCAAGAGGTCATGTTGGAGAACCTCTCATTAGGCCTGGGGAGAGAAGGTTGCATTCTTCTGTTCTCTCTAAATCCTTGACTGAGCTGAGGAGTCTGAAAGTTGTGAAACCATGTTTGACTTCTTTCCTTTATAAATTTTGCAAAAGGGGTCATGTTGAAAAATGAAGCAGGAAATACCCATTCTGTCTTGTTGTACATGCTTCCTCCTCAGAAGGACCTTACAGTCTAGATAAAGAGCCAAAACAAAATGAGGAAAAAAATGAAAAAGCAATGAAGGAGATGTGACAAGTCAAGGATCTGCAAGTCCCAATTGTGCAGTATGGACGGTTACAACTACAGTTCTGGTGGGGGTTGGGAGGGTGGTGGAAAGGGGGAAACAGGGTGGGCTCATAAATGTGTGTATTCAAAGCATTCAGTTTTAGCCTTGTTGCAGTCTTTCTCCTTTTCTACTTGTAATTCAAGATTCAAACACTCTGAGATGATGAGCCAAGCTTCAAGGATTCTTCTGGCTGGGAATGGCTGGCTGAGAAAATGCATCTAGGTCCAGGGAGCTCCTGCAGGGAGGCCCCGTGCATGATGAAACACATGACTTACATTAACCACCATATGCATTTAAGCCTTGTCCTATTAACCGACATGTGTTTTTGGCCGATTCCAGAGGCTTCCCAAGATGCTCAGTACATGCAGAAGAAATGAACTTGGATCAATAACATTTGCTTTGCAGAAGTATTTAGACATCCAGTTGTTCATTCAACATATAAATATATGTGCCATGCATCATATCACTCCATTCTAGGCATCGTGAAAGAAAGTGAAGTCTCTCAGGTAGCTTAAGACATGAGAGGCACATATTCAAGATGTATACTGACTACTGGGGACAGTGTAATAGCGCATGAGTGTGAGGACAGCGATTACTCGGTCAGTTTAGCAGGAGAGATGCTCCTTGCTGCCATCGTCTAGGAAAACGTCACCAGAAAATGGGAATCATTTATGTCTCACCCCAGATTTCATCAGCTCACCAAGCCCTGGCTTCCTGGCTAGGCTCAGTCATGGCTTCTGGGTTCCTTGAATTCTCAAGTATTAACTTTTTTTTTTTTTTTTAGATTTTTATTTATTTATTTGACAGAGAGAGATCACAAGTAGGCAGAGAGGCAGGCAGAGAGAGTGAGAGGGAAGCAGGCTCCCTGCCAAGCAGAGAGCCCGATGTGGGACTCGATCCCAGGACCCTGAGATCACGACCTGAGCCGAAGGCAGCAGCTTAAACCACTGAGCCACCCAGGTGCATACTCAGTTAATACTCAGGTATTAACTTTAGTCAATGCTGCCAAAGACTTTGACAGGGACTCCAAGTCACCGTTCCCAATACTTGAGAGGTCCAGCACTTCCAGAATCTTCTGCTGTGCTCAGTAAGTACCTAGTGCATTTCCTGGCCCAAAGTATGTCTTCCCTAAGTATTTTTGGGCTTATTGAATGAGAACCTGAGAAGGAGGGAACCTCTGGAGTCAAGCTGGTACAAGGTACCTCTGGCTTCGACCCTGACCTGGATGGGGCCCCAGAGACTGTGTTGGGAAAGACAAGGTCAAGCCTCCGGGGGTGGTCCCAGCAGGACAGAGATGCTCCTAAAGGACTTCTGTCCTCTGTCCTCTGGGCATTTTTCTCCACCTTCCTATTTTTTTTTTTTTAGAGAGAGAGAGAGAGGGACACCAAGCGTTCATGGGGAGAGGAGAAGGGAAGATGTGAAGGGAGAGAAAGAGAATCTTAAGCAGGATCCATGCCCAGGGCAGGGTCGGATATGGGGCCTGATCTCATGACCCTGAGATCGTGACCTGAGCTGAAACGAAGAGTCAGACACTTAGCTGACTGCCACCCAGGCGCCCCTGCACTTTCTTATTCTTTATGCAGGTTTTGGTTTGTTGTGTCTCTTAGGGGATTTGTTACCCAGCCTTTCTCCCTCTGGAGGGACATGACCTTGCTTGTTTTATTAAAACTCCCTCCAGACCGCCACTAGGGCTGCTTTGGATTGAGGTGGCCTTGGGGATAGAGTGACGGAGACCTCTAGGCTTCCCACAGCTTCTTGATCGCCGAAGTTCCACCCTATGTATATACCAACTGTCTCTACTTGCGACTGCAGACCATTTTCTCCATTTCTGCTTCAGCCGGGAAAGCTTCCCCCTGAACTTTTTTCTGACATGGCTTGCCTCCCTGAGGGCATGTTCTGGGGTGATCTAGGAAGTTCTTCCTCAGCATTGGGGGTTTTTCCCTCACTCTGACCTTCTTCACGAGGGCACTTATGTTCTCTCTCCCCTTCGAGTCACCCAGTGAAGTTCCTGAGTGGTGGAGGACACTTCCCACAGAGCATCTGCCTTCACTCCTGTTTGCAGAAGGAAGCAAACTGTTCTCATCAGAGGTTGGGGGGCCCCCTGTGAGCGGCTGGAGCGCCCTCAGGTCCCTGCAGTCACATCGTCGGGTGACTCCCCATGCACGCACACCCAAGAGCAGCAGAGACAGAAGCTCTGCACCAGGCCGACTTGGCTCCTCTCCTCCCTCCACCAGTCTGGAGGTTTCTGAGGTTACAGGCTGAATCCACTGTTTAATTTCTAACCTCCCATGGCTCTCAATTTAGGGCTCGCCTATGGGGTCCAAGCACTCAATTAGGGCAGGCATTAAAGGCCGGGCTGCTTTTACAGCAAGCGGGGAGGTGGCAGCCTGTCCCCAATCCAGGAGACTTTCATTGTCCGTGATAGCCTCCTTCAAGGTTTCTTTATCACATCGCAACTCGGTTCTTGGGGTAAAGGCATGGGAAAAGTGAGATAACATTCCTGAGAACAACACTGGGACATGGGCTGAGCCTTGAAGAAACAGGGCAGTCAGGGGAGAAGGGCCCAGGATGGAGGAAAGGGAGGCTAATAGTGGAATTGAAAACAACAAAGAAAGTCTTTCCTAGTTTTTGACATTTTGGCCAAAGTGTCCCCCGTAGTGCATCACTATTCCCTCTGCAGGGTTTTAAGCCACTTGCTCTCATTTTCTAAAAATATGAGTAGCTATGCTTTATGGAGCATCTACCTCTTGAGGCAGGGAATTTTTTATTCCTCCTTTAGAAATGAACAGAGAACAGGCAAAGTTAATAATTTTCCCAAGGTGGCACAGCCAGTGGGTGGCAGAGCTGGTGTTAAATCCTAGTGTGTGCTCCGAGCTGGGATTCTGTGCCACAGTCATTCTGTTGCCACTGAATGCTTCCTCCTTCTCTCTCTCTCTCTTTCTCTCTCTGGTCTGAACTTGGTGCTGACAAGAATTTTAAGCTAGTTTGAGAATGCTGCTTTGCCTGGACCATTCATTTGCTTCAGGCAGAAGTCAAGAGGGCAAAGCACAGAGAGGACAAGGATGTTGTCCGTGTGCATTCTATGAAAGACCCACAAGGACTGTAGACTCTCATCCTGTTCACTTTTTTCTCTCCCTCCTGTTCTTGGCAACTGTCCCTTAAGCCCGTCTGTTCTCTGCCTCTAATATATTATGCTGATATTTTATTACCAAACAATTACATCCACTAATTTGAAAAGGAAACGAGCAGGAAATTGCAATTATAAGAGTAAAAGCAATGCTCTTCTATTTCTCCCCTTTATGCATATGAAATATGGTTTGTCATTGCTGCAAAACAGACTTTCCTCTTCTTCCATGGCTCTTCACTGCCTTGTCTTTAATAATTGAGCAGAAACGGGAGTAATAATTAGATTCCTGATAACAGAGGCGATACCCATGGGGTTGGAGATGTGGAGGCTCAGCTTGGAGCCACGGGGCCGCCACCATGTCTCCGTGGGAGAAAGCATACTTCATGCTGTTTCACTTGCGTGCCTTCCAAAGCATTCTTCACATCCATGGTCTTCTGTGTAGATTAATTATTTGTTCACAATTATTGTTTCCTATCTGCCCTTGCTAAGTTTTCCCACCCCATTGACTTTGGGCGTGGTCAAAACTTGCTCTGGTTAATGGAATACGGATAGTTGTGATGTTCTCCTCATTTAATTGAGCAGAAACTTTCAGTGTGCTTGCATGATTTGGTCCTGCTTCCCTTGAGTGAGGCTCAGGATGCCGGCTGCTCCGTCGAGGTCCCTGAGTGATTATGGTGCACAGAAATGCCCTGCTGACTCCCGATGGGTGTACGGTGCGAGCAAGAAATAAACGCTTTCTGTTTGAAGCTGCTGAGATTTGGAGCTGTTTTTTAATCACAGCGTAGCCCAGCCCACCCTACCGATATATCTGTGATCTCATTTGGTTCTCATTATATCCATGGGATAGAGAAAAGGTTGATCACACTGGGTGGTGTGGGGGAAAGAGCGTGTGCTGTCGAATCAAAGGGATCTGCCTAAGAATGCATTTTCCATCACTGCTGGCTGGGCAGGCTTAGCAGGGCAACCCAGTGTCTCCGAAATCCTGTTTCTTTATCTGTAACAAAGGAGCAATTATTCTTACCTTGAAAGTTCCTGAGAATCATAGGCAGTGTATGCCAGAGGCCCTGGCAGAGTGTCCATCACGGAATAAACAGCTAATAGAACATAGTTGTTTTCAAAAATATTATTTAAAGATGTCCTCTTGACATTATCTCCATTGAGTGGATTAGAATGTTGAGGCCGAATGTGGTGCAGGGACCTGTCCACGTGCACTTCCGAAAAGCTAGAGTGTGAGCCTCAGCTTCCGGACTCCGGGTCCAGATCCCTCTCCCCGGATTAACATGCGTTCACCGAGTCCCACGCCTGGAGTGGGACAAACAGTCCGGAGTGGGGCAGGTGTCAAGAAGTGAAAACACTGCTCCTTCTGGGATTAGCCATCTACGCAGTGAGATGAGCTGGATAACGGAGCCACCAATCTCTCGGAAGCTCATTCTAAATTTCTGACTCTGCATGTGTAGCAGTCACCTGAGGAATTTCCTAAAATGCTGATTCCCTGGACCTATCCCTAGACCTTCTACTTTAATACTATCCTGCATGGTTCAAGGAGGAAGAGACAGTGGACTCTTTTGCATCAGGTTCTGTCCTCTGGGAATTAGTCAGATTAATCGCACGATCCTGGGCAAGTCACCCAACCTTTCTGTGTCTTAGTTTCTTCATCTGCAAGATGGGGCTAATATTAATAGTTATATATATTTCCTTGAGGTTCGAGTCAGGTAATAGATGTCGACCCTGCGGCACTTAGCAAGCACTCCGCGAGTGCTGCTCATCAGTATTCAGAGGCGAGGTGATGAGAACCACTGACCTGGAAGCTTCTCTGTGGAATGGCTTAGGGCATCCCCTTCTGCTGTCCTGGCTGGGTACTCTCTCGTGGGGATTGTTGCGACAGTGGACTCCAGCCTTATGGGATCTGTCAGGGGGATTTCCAATGAGGGGGAAGCTACAAGTGTGGGGGTGTATTTGGGTCAAGCCGTGCAACTCTTTGTGGCTCCTAAATTGCACGTGTGCCACCTTCCGTTCAGTCCTGTAGAGGCTGGCCTCTGGGAGAGACCCTCATTGGCCAGCTTTGCTTGGGAACCATCTCTGGCTGGTGGAGGGTGGCAGGGAGCAGCAGTGGGAGAAGTTCCCGGCCCTCGGTGTCCTGAGACTGGCATCGGGGCTGGATTTGTCCCCGTTGAACTGTTTCACTTCCTGCTCTAACACTGTGACACAGGCTTCATTTTGCTTCTTGCTCGTCATCAGGTAATAGAGGATATAAGGGTCACATTTACTACAAGAAAGGTTTTCTTCTTCTTCTTCTTCTTCTTTTTTTAAATGTTTATTTATTTATTTGATAGTAAGAGAGATCACAAGTAGGCAGAGAGGGAGGCAGAGAGAGAGGAGGAAGCAGGCTCTCTGCTGAGCAGAGAGCCCTATGCGGGGCTCGATCCCAGGACCCCGGGACCATGACCTGAGCCAAAGGAAGAGGCTTTAACCCACTGAGTCACCCAGGTGCCCCTCTTCTTCTTCTTCTTTAGCTTCCTTGAATAATACATGTTCAACTTAGAAGGACTGAATATGGTATGACCTCCCACGCCAGCAAGAGCCACAAGTGGAAATCTGGTGTGTCGGGGGAGGCAGAGGCCAGGCTGTGGGGAGTCCTCCCAGCCTCCTGCCTACCTGTGCTGCCATGAACAGTCTGGTGCAGATCCTGTGGGCTGTCCTTCCCTTTGGTCCCACTTGCCTATCCTGGCTCTCCAGTTTTACTCACTCTTCAAGGTCTGCCCTTCAGCACTTCATCCTCGGACATGGGGTGCCCAGGCCATGAGAAGACAGAGGGTGTCTTTTGGAGAGAATGGAGTCCTGAGCTGGGAAGGGCTGCCCATTCCATGGGCCCAGGAGGCTGTCGCCATAGATGTTCTGGCACGAAGCTAGAGGAAGCCATAGGGTACATCGAGGAGGGCTCCCCCAAGTAGACTTCTGGCCAGCCTTAGGATTCCAGCTCTGTGACTCCTTGGGGGTGATGACCGCAGACAATTCTTAATCCTCCTATTGCTTTCCCACAGGAAAGATGAGAACAGTGTGGTCCTAAGGATAAAAGTGAAAACAGAAAATAGAGGAATATACAAGCACAGGAAACATACCCAAAACCACTTTGAACAGGGTCTGGTGTTTGGTCATCTCTCAATTAACATTAGATGTTAGTATTATGTATCCCTTAGATTCAAATTTGAAGTTTATGATGAAGTATAGGTTTTATTGTATTTTATTTATTCAATTAAAAATTAATTTTAATTACATAAGGAATTCATGAATATATTTTCCTTGTAAAAAACCGAAACATTACACTGAAAACATTACACTGAAAATTCATTTTGACTGCCCCCGTTCCTGGTTCCTCCTCAGGATTTACTGGGTTTCAGTTTGGTCAACAGACTTCTGGGAATATTTGTTCAGATTTTATTTATTTATTTGGGGGAGGGGAGGAGCAGAGGGGGATGGAGAGGGAGTGAGACTCTTAAGCAGAATGCACAGAGTGCATACTCAGCACTGAGCCTAGAGCCCCATGCAGGGCTCTGCTAGGGGCTCAGCTAGGAGCGGGGTCTCCTCACCCTGAGATCATGACCTGAGCTGAAGCTAAGAGTGGGAGGCTTAACTGATTGAGCCACCCAGGCTCCCCAAACTTCTAGGATTTTTAAAAAGGCATCAATGTACATGTATGTACTTGTAGAAAATAATATAGCAAATGTAAGTATCTGTCTATCTGCTCTAGTCTAAATAGTATCAGACCTATATGTCCTTCTCATTCAACACTCCGTCCTAGAGAATATTTTATTTCGGAACGTAGAGGAGTACTCTATCTAAAAAGACCTTCAGACTGTTTCGTGTTATGGGGATATCACATTTAATTCAGTCATTGTTTAAAATTTCCCCTTACTAGCGTGCTGAGCCCATAAAATTTCCCCTTACTATAGCCAGTACCAGAATAACGTCCTTGTAGACGTCTCCATGTACATACACACCCTCGGACTTTCTCGGAGCTGTCATTCTGTTCTCCACCGTGGTCATGCATCAGTTGTGCAGAGATTACGTGCTTTCCTGCCTCCTCCTCATCCTTTTCTATTCCCTAGCTATGATTTTGTCAGTCAAGTCAGTGTAAAGGGAGATAGAATTGTATTGATGTTTTAATGAGAACCTTCCTTATTCCCAATGAATTTGAGCCACTTTTTATACTTGTGGGCCAATGACGTGTTCTGCTTTGTGGATTACCTGTTGTGCTCTGTTGACTGTCTGAGTTGCTTTTCTTTTTCTTAATCATTTTTTGCAGATCTTTTAAAAAACATTTTTGGATAGTCATCCTTTCTCTGTTACATTTCATGGCAATATTTTCTCCCATCTACTTTTTGCTTTTTGTCCTATACATGTGCTTAATTTTGACTCAATCTCTTTGTACCTCCCTGATCTTTAATGGCTTGCTGTTGTACCCTGTTTGTAAGCAGACTGCCTTCATCCTTAGATTATAAACACATTTGTCAATGCTGATTTTCTATTTTTCAAAACTATCAAGTCTTTCACCCATCTGGGCTTTATTTGTAAATGATGTAAAGTAAGATCTAATTACATACCGTAGACACTGAGCTAAGGGCTTTATATGCATGATCCCAGTCATTCAAACTACCTGGAAAGTTAGGCGTACTGACACCCATCTTGCTGAAGAAGAAAAAAAACTGAAGAGATATAGTGATTTGCCCAAGATCCCAAAGGCCAGTGCACAGGAGCCATCTGAAATTATGTCTATCTGTGGGATTATACAGATCTTTGCACGTCCAAATGCCTCTCCCAGAGCTCGCTGCAGGCTGAGCATTGGCTGATCACACTAACAGAAGGAATTTGGACCAGGTAAGGGAAGATCCTCTCTTGTGTCCAGAACTCAAATTACTAAGCGTCCCTAAAGGCGAGGAAGACGGGCACTAAACGGGCAGGAAGACTTCTGAAAGGGAGGAAGAATCCTAGAGTCTCAGTCACATTGCTTACATGAACCAGCTTTGGGCAGCGCTGCTCCCTAGGGTATGGGTGGGTGTCCAACCCAGGCAGGTCCTGCTCCTCACTGGTAGGACACAGGTCCAGATTTTGTTCCTCTCTCTTTGCAGCTGGGAGCGCAACCTTTCCTTCATTACCCACTCTACTGTACCCCTGACCAGAGAGGCTCAGAATGGGGTGGGGGTTTTAAGCAGGACGATGTAGGGAGGAGGGGAAAGGCTGTTTTGGGCATTACCCTGCAAATCTCACAGCGCTTCCCCCACCCACTCACCTGTATGGGCTGGAAGCCTGGCTCACCTGTTTCATCTCTCCCCAAAGAGCTGTGAACCACACACTTAGCAATGCAGAGAGATGGCTCCAGGCACCCTCGGCATTTATTATAAATCACTGACACAGGAAAGATATGAGTCCCCACCTGCAGAATCACTGAAGCAGCAACTGAGGGCATATCTTATCTGAAAACGATTTCTCTGCTTTCGCCACAGCACCTGGGGCTTTGGGGGCCAAACCCAGAGGTGCCATTCCCTGGGGCAGCATTCTCAAGTCTAGGGAATGTTTTCTTGATATCATTCTTACATCAAGACTCTCTCAAGGGCCGGCATTTTCCGTCTTCCCTTGAAAGTATCCTCTCCATGTCCCTCCTCGTGAATCATGGCATTCTCACACTCGGGCTTGCATTAGGATACGATTTTGTTGTCTTCTGCCTACTAATAGATTAACTTTGATCTCTTCACCAATTACTGCGCTTCCCCCACCACCAAGCAACTCTGTTCTGACACTGTCCACCTGGGGACAGCAACGGGCCCATAGGCTAAGGGCTCATCTCACAAGACTGCTCTCCCACCTTCAGACCCTATTCACAAGTCCAGGTTGTCACCTGTGCCTCTGACCTGGTGGTTGTCAGTCAGAGAGGCTCGCAGGACTCTCTTCCTTGAGTTCGGTTAATTTGCTAGCGTGGCTCACAGGATCAGGAAACCAGTTTACTCCCTGCATTAGTGCTTCATTACGAAAGGATATAACTTAGGAACAGGCAGATGAAGAGAGGCAGAGGGCGAGATTTGGGGAAAGGGCCAAAGCTCCTTTGCCCTCTCTGAAAGTTCCACTTTCCCCAAACTTCTATGTGTCCACCAACTTGGAAGCTCTACAGACCTTGTCCTTTGGGTGTTTATGGAGTCTTCTTTACATAGGCATAACTGATTAAATCCCTGATTGTTAGTGATGGGTTCAAATTTCCACCCCTTTCCCCTTGCTGGAAATCAGGGTGTGGGCCTAGAAGTTCCAGCCCTCTATTCCTGGTTGGTTCTCCTGGCAAGTAGCCCCCACCTTTCAGGCTTTTTCTTTTTTCTTTTAAAGATTTTATTTATTAGAGAAAGTGAGAGCACACAAGCAGGGGGAGTGGCAGGCAGAAGGGGAAGCAGGCTCCCCACTGAGCCATGAGCCTGATGCAGGGCTCGATCCTAGGACCCTAGAATCATGGCCCCCAGGACCCTGGAATAATGACCTGAGGCCCAAGGCAGAGGCTTAACAACTGAGCGACCCAGGCGTCCCCAGGCTTTTTCAAAAGTCCCCTCATTTGTGGCTGAAAGGGGCTAGTAATTATTAATAAGACACCCATTTCACCTTGATGGCTCTGGAACTATTTCAGGAACTGAGGACAAGGGACCAAATATTATGATGAAAGATGCTCCCATTGCTCTTATGCTCAGGAAATTCCAAGCCTTTGGGGAGTTGTGAGCCAGGAACTGTGAACTAGGACTGAATATATATATGAGAAATACATTTTGGTCATCTGATAACCAAATACATATTTCTTATAAGTCACATATCGCAGGCTCCTTAAGGGAAGGAATGGTTTTCTTTGTGGAAGATCAATAAAGAGTATTTAATTTATTTTTAAAAAGGCACAGGGAAAACAATTTAATCTTTTCTTTCCTAATGGAAAAAAAGCTGGTGATTTCTTCTCTTCCAAAACACAATGCCGTCATTCTCCACCCTAACCCTTTGTTCCTTTAGTTCTCACATCTGCGATGCCCTCTCTTCTGTGTCTGAGTGGATGTTTAAACTCTTCAGTTGTGTTGATCAAGCCTCTCTTGATGTGTGCATTTTAATCGGGTAGCACACGCTGTAACATGAAAGCAGAGGGGAGGAGTGGCCCTTCCTGTGGGGTTTGCCCCTGGCTTCCCTGCTGGCCTCGAAGCTGACCCTACGTGTCCCGCTGCGGGAGAGACTGTGCTGAGCCATTCACCAGGCAGTCCCGGCCTGTGGTCTGACCAGCCGGTGCTGCCCTTTGCTTTTCAGATCAGATTCCATCATCGTCAGGCAGGGACGCCCTCCAGATGGCCCCACACATGCACAGATGCTGCTGGGAAGGAGTGGGGGAGGCTCCGTGGGCCTGGCCCATTGCAAATCATCCTGAATCAGTTTCCCAGGCTAATGAGCACATCCGATTGGCTCTGTCACTTCTTGGAGGGCAGGTTCCTCCTCAGATCCCTCCACTTTTTCTCCCAAACCTGAAGTTGTAAGGTGGACCTTGTTCCCAGATGACTCAGACTTAATAGTTCTCTCTCTTGGTGGAACAGTGAGAGCACGAGCAATATCCTCTTTACTGAAAATTATTGAATTAAGAAGAGATGCTCATATGACATGCCCACCTGCCTCAATGAAGTTGTCTTTCTCTTAGATAAATGTTGGGCTTGTCGATTACTGTACAGACCTTCCTCAGCTTAGGATAGGGGTTATGTCCTAATAAACCCTCATAAATTGAAAATATCATAAGTCAAACATGCATGTAATACAGCTAACATACTGAACATCATAGCTGAGCCGAGCCTACCTCAGTGTGCCCAGAACACTTACATTAGTCTACAGCTGGGCAAAATCATCTAACACAAAGCCTATTTTATAATAAAGTGTTGAATATTTCATGCAATGTATTGAATACTATACTGAAAGTGAAAAATGGAATGGCTGTCTAGATACACAATAATTCTGAGTGTATCTGTTGTTTACCCTCTTGATTGCATAGCCGACTGGGAGCCATGGCTTGCTGCCCTCTGCCCAGCATCCCAAGAGAGGATCATACCACCTATCGCTAGCTCAGGAAAAGATCCAAATTCAAAATTTGAGTACAGTTTCTCCTAACTGCTTATCACATTTGCACCACTGTAAAGTCAAAAAATACAGGAACCATCTGTATTGTATATGGTGCTTCCTTGAGGTCCTATGGCCAGGGACACCTTTGCCGGCACTCTGATTTCCAGAGTTAACTGTGGAAAAGTGAATCCTCTGCAGAAAACCAGAACTTTGGTGGGAATCCAGTGGGCTGGGCCTCTCCAGTTTCACTCACTTGGCCGTGGTACGTGGAAAGGTCTCAGTGCACTTGGATTTGTCCCAGTGTGGAAGGAGTTACAGGTGCCCTCCTAATGCTGGCTGGGCTCTGTTGCTTCTCACTGTTGCCATCCTGGTTCGCCAGACTACCCAGGCACATGACCTCTCAGCTTATTTCCCCGAGTCTTGTTCTCCCAGCTGGGCAGCATGGAGCAGGACGTGTGTGCCTGGCCAGGCAGCAGGGGTAGGGGGTGATCATGGCGAGTCTCTCAGGACCAGCTGACTCAGCGGTGGGTGCTGGCATACAAGTCTCCCCGTGCCCTGTGGGAGACTCCAGCACTGTCAACCCCGGGGGATGGAGTTTGTGTGAAAGGAAGAAGGTGGCTTCCTTATCAGCTCCCTATAGAACTGCTTTAGGCAGGGTCTCACTTGCTACGATTGAGATTCCATATATTCCTGGATGGATGATTCCGTGGGAAGATGTGGCATAGAGTGAAGTTTTGGGCGGGGAGACATGAACTCTGCTGGGGAACTTAAGGGAATCTTCAGGTGTGTAATAGGTTTGATAACAAGTCAGAATTTGCTAAGGAGAGAACAGAACAAGCACTTGCCCTTTGGGGGCAGGGAGTTGGAGCTCCTTCATGCTGTCCCCAGAAGAGAGCTTAGCTGGGCCAGGAGGAGGAGGCAGGTTGGGGAGGGCTGCACTGTCTGGCGGGGGGGACAGATGGCAATTGAGAGAAATGAGGTGCCATCAGGCTTCAGTGGCACGCAAAGCCTTAAGTGTGACCTGGAATTTGGATTTCTGTCTGTTTGTAGAAGGGCGAACACTTCCGGAACCCTATAGGCTGGTTTGAGCCACATTGCGGAGGGCCTTTGGTGCAGCTGAATTACGGCATAAAGAGAAGTCCAGCCGCACAAAAATGACTTCTGCATTTGTCTTTGGTTCAGACTGAATCCCTTGCTGAGGGAGGGTCTATGGTGGCCAAGGGTCAAGTGCCACCACCCTTAGATTTCAGAGGTGGCCCCAATGAGGGGCCTCTGGGAAGTGATTCAAGCCAGGCCAGGAGGAACTTCCAGAATTCATCATGAATCCATACCCCCTCTTTCCTAGATGCCAGAGAAGGCAGTGGAGACTGTGTGTCTTCCCTGGGAACCAGTCCTCTGTGCAGGGGAAACAAATACCCAACACTCTGATCATCAGGGTGGCAGGGTATGGCTTCTCAGACTCACAGGCGGTGCAGTGGGAGAGCAAAAAACTGGGAGAAGGGTGGTCTGGCCTCTGGGTTGGGAGGAATGGGCTGGAAGCGGGATCAGTAAGATTTGGAGAGGCAGAGGGGACAAAATTCAGTTACCCTTCTAAAGAAAACCATCCAAATGGCTTTTGGAATTGCAATTAGCCAACAAGTGAGTGAGCATCTCCGTGTACAGAACCATCTAAGGAGTGCTGGAGGCAGGTCAAGATCAAAGTGAAGTAAATGGAGCCCTCACTCTCTTGATACCTACCTGCCACAGAAGACACATTCTTCCATTCACTGATTTAGTCATCCCCCAAGAGAGCTCCTTGCATGTGCCAGCTCTGTGATGGAACTGGAGATATGACCCTAATGGGGAAGGAGAGGCAGTGAGATAGCTAAGGAAAGGCTAGACCATTTAAAGCATGCCCATAAGGTTCTAGAGGGCTGGAGCGATGAGACTGGTTTGTGTTTGGCCAGAAAAAAAAGACCTCCTTGAGAAGAAGAGAGTTTGAAGGAAACAAGCAGTTGATATTTATTGAGCATGTATCCCTGGCCGCCTCTGTGCGTGGCTTGTAGGGTTGAGGCAGCCTGTAGGGGGAGCTAGCAAGTAAGCAGATACCCGTGATGCACCTGCGAGGTGCCTGTCAAGTGTGAGAGTGCCATCAAGAAAGGAGGAGGCAGGGGATGGGAGGGGGAGAGAACAAGGGAGGAAGGATCTAGGAGGCCAGCAGGAGGAGTTCGTGGTGTGTGTGTGTGTGTGTGTGTGTGTGTGTGTGTGTGTGTAAGTGTGTGTTTGGGAGGGGGTGGCCTCAGGCACCTGGAATGGACCCTGTGATTCTCTTGGTCTCAGTGATGCTGATCTTGATGCCGTGAAAACTCCAAGATCACAGAAATGAGGAGGAAGAGCTTCAGCTCTTATCCCTGTGAGCTACTGTGTGTCTCAGAAAAGGCATTAGGGGAGTGAGAAAATGGCTGCTGGTGCTGATGCTGCATAAACAGGCTTCCCGGGGGTAGGGGGACGCCTGGGTTTTCATGCGATGTTACGGGATGAAGAGGGGCGAGAGGAGGCTCTGAAGTCCCCAGTCCTCTGCTGCCTCCTGGACCACCCATCCTGCAGGAGACTCCGGTGGGGGTCCCACCTGACGCAGCCCCTGAAGACAGAGGGGAGACTGGAGGAGGGGAGGGGGGCTTTCTGAGGCCCAGGAAACCAGCTCTGTGAGGGACACCCAATATCTCTGCTTCTGATTTTCCATACAGTTTATGTAGCCTGCTCACAGGGCTATCTTAAATATCCTTGGAATTCCCACAGTCACCTGGTGGCAAGGCTCCCCATCATTCTGTGTGCTGTTTGAAAGTCTGCCTGAGGTTCTGCTCTCACTCAACCTCAACAGTCTATCATTTAGGTTAAACATCACTATCTGGGGATCTTCTTTGAGTCTAATTTACCCATTTTTTTTTCTGGGAGTCTCCTGGAGCTCCCCACACCCTGCCTAAGGGCCCGTGGGCTGCTTTATGAGGAACATGAGCACACTGGCCTGCGAGAACTTTGAAGGCTGGCAGGGACCCCTGGAAATCCTCAGTTTGTGCTGGCTGAAGGACCCCCTAAGTGCATTACAACACTTTTTATTCCCTGATAGGAAAGAAAAAAGATCATCGTGGATACCTGTGAACATGCTGGTTTCCTAAGAATTGGGGTGAGGGGGACAGTGATTGTCTTAGATCTCCCGTATCACAGTACCACAGGTTAGGGGGCTTATAACAATATCTGTTTATTGCTCACAGTTGTGGAGGCCGGAAAGTCCAAATCAAGTCACCATCAGTGTTGTGACCACTTCCTTGTTCATAGATGGCTTTTACCTGTAACTTTACAGGGTGAATGAGAATAGGGTATCTTTTACAAGAGCACTAATCCTACTCATGAGGGCTGTACTCTCGTGACCTGATCACCTCCCAAACGATCCCCTCCAGATACCATCACACTGGGGATTAGGTTTCAACATGAACTTTGGGGGAACACATTCTGTCCATAGTTGTGGTGGAATAAATCAGAGAAGAGGCAGGAATCGCCAATTTCACTAGTTTTCTAATTTCATCACATGATTCTGTTTCCCAGTTTAGGCACCATTAGCAGAATCTCTCATTGGCAGCAATGGCTTTAGACCTAAGAACTGGAGAACTAGCAAACGATTCTTCGCCGGTGTCCCTTCCTGGTAGATCCCTTTGCCCCACAGCCCAGAGAAAGTCATTCTTCAGTGAGATGCTGGATAGGTGACCCAATTCTTCCTGTCCCAGCTGACCCAGAGAACCCAGCCTTGAAAACTGCGGACCTCTGACTGGGACAGCAGGGAGTGGGTGCAGGTCTGCACAATCCTGACCACCAAACCAGTGTTCCTTGACAGGGGAAACTCTATGCCTTTGGAATAGTATATCTTCCAGGATAACTAAAACTTTACACCCCTGGAGAGCATATTATGAAGACTGTCCAAGACCAGACCAAATCAGTCTGTGCCAAGATGGAACCCAGTGCTGAACCTTCATCCGCTTTTTCCCTCATTATAATACTAAAAAGTGGCATACCTCGGTGGCTTAGTCAGTTAAGCATCTGCCTTTTGTTAGGTCATCATCCCAGGGTCCTGGGATGGAGCCCCGTGTTGGGCTCCCTGCTCAGCAGGGAGCCTGCTTCTCCCTCTCCCTCTGTCCTCTCTCTTGTTCTCTCTCTTACTCGCTCTCTCTTTCTCTTTCAAGTAAATAAATAAACTATTTAAAAAAATACTAAAAACCACTCCCAAGGATGGAGATTTAGCATATTAACTAGACATGTGATGCATGAAGCGGTCTGACTTTCAGTGTGCGGGTGCTAGCGAATCCTGCCTCTACATGCTTAGATACTCCCTTTTCCCACCTGAGCCTTTCCAAAGCTCTCCCTGACCTCTTCTCAGGGGGTCAGCCTAAGGATTCTTGCCTTTCTGCTATCTCCCTTGTGATGGAGCATAAGCCCCAGTAAAGCCTTGCCTGAAACTCCCATTTGGCGTCTTGTCAATTTCTATTTCTTGGCGAGCCCAAGGGCCCGGTTAGGTATCATTAACTTTGGGGAGAATCTAAATGTCTGCAGTGGTCCCATTTCAGGCGGAACTAAGGATTCTTTTTGCAATAAACTGCCATTGTGATTTTAGAGACATTCTATAAATGTATCAGACTCCAAGCTCCTTGAGAAGAAAAGACAATATAGGTTTTTCGTTGTATATTCCCAAATCCAATATAGTGCTTGGCACACAGTAAGTGTTCAGCAAATGATTTTTGGGTGCGATGTTTCATATCCAGTGCTGTGTAATCTATAGTATCCTTGAGGAGGCTGTGGCTAGGCCTTGGAAGGGAGTAGGCTCTGGAATTAGATCGGTCCAATTGCATGGGGTAGATACCAGGGGGAGTCATTCCAGTAGATAGAAAACTCGGTACTGGATGGGCATGGCTAGGCAGCAGGGGAGCATTCCTGTGGGCAAGCAGCCCGAGATGGGGAAGGCTATGGTCAGAGAGTGCTTCTGTGTGTTGGGCACTCTGTGTATGTACCTGCTTCCCTTCTCACACTCAACCTATGAGACCCATAATTGCTCTTCTTTTTACAGATGAAGAAGTTGAGTCAGAGTGAAGCAATGACATTCTCAGGGGACCTAGCTGGTAAATGGAACCAGGACACCATCTTAACTGCCTCTTTGGAGGCTATGTTCTCTTCACAACTGTCCTCTTCTGCTTCTCTGTAGAGCAGGGCCCCAAGGGTGGGCAGTGCAGACCTGAGAGCCCAGATGTCAGCTGATTGAGGCAGACTCGGCAAACTAGTGGGGGCTTCTTAGTAGCAGGACTGTTCCCACAGGGGAGGGGGGTCAGCTGGGGTCTAGACTAGCATGAACTACATCCTACAGCGACTGAATGTTGGGTTGATGGAGGCAGGAATTCACACACAGGAGCAAGGCAGGAGGCAGTGATCAGAATCAGGTAAAAAAGTTCCCTGGCTCAAGGGCTGGATGGTTCACACTAACTAAAGCTAACAGTGCTGAGTCCCAGGATATTGTGAAGGACCTCTGAAATGCTCCCCCTCCAGGCTTGGTGTGGGCCAAGTACTAGGGCAAGGCCAGAAGTCAGTCTTAAAATGTTTTTTTCAGAGTAGGAACTACCTGAACAAGGGAACGGAAGAAAGCAGAAACCATCCGGCCTTATCTAATGCACGACTCGCTCGATTTCTTTATGGCGGATACATTTCCTTTAGGCCCATCCTGTTTTTTCAGGCCATACAATTGGAGCTGATGTTTATTTCCAAGGTTGTGTTATATGATGGGGAAAAGTTCTCTGGAGAAAAATTCTGGGGCTCATTAAACAGTGGGTAGAAGAGGAGGAGAGAATGAGGGAGGGAAGTAAAGAGAAAATTATAGCAAGATAAGGTTTTCTTTTCCTGTAGGAAAGGACCTAAAATAATTGCATCTCCTGTTTGGAACACTTTTTGTTTTTCACACTTCATTCCTGTTTATGCAAAGCAGTGGGTTAGGAGAGTACATTCTTAGGGGAAATTCTCCTCAGGAAATACACCACTGTGCTCACAGGACTTTCCAAGTCATTGAGGGAATCGGTTAGAAACCAGAATTTACTTACAGTGGAAGATTGACAAGAAGTCTCTTCTTTCTCCTTTTGCTTTTAAAACACTTTGTACTTATGATTTTTATTTGTAGAAATCAATCGGCCTCCCTTTGAGTGTACTTGGAGAAACTTAGTTCCTGTCCAAGGTTGTTTAGTATAAGGCCAGGCTGGACAACTCTCCCTGTTTATTTGTTGGAGGGCTTTTTCTGGGATGAAAAAGACAATTGTGACCACTGCTTCTGAGCAGTCAGTCTTTGTAGGCAGCAGGCCTTCTACAAGTCGTTTTCTTATAGGTGGTAAGTGCCTTAATTCTCTCCCAACAACCATTAATCAACCTAGTTCACAGGATTCGACTTCATAACAAAGTAATCTTAAAAGTATATACAGCATATAATGCCTCTGCTTTCCTGACTCTTCGGCATAGACACTGTAACAGAGGCCTCAACTAACAACAAGAAATTCCTAGATGATTGCATTTCAGGCACTGCCCACAAGCTGGTAGGGCAGATTGTCTGGGGGCAGGTTGCCTTTCCTCCAGCTCTTTGAACAGCAACACCAGTCCATCTACATAAAACATACTTTCCCTTATAAGTGTCACATCTCCCTCCATGATTTTACTAAGAATGAGCCCAAGGGCATAGCTGCTTTGGGAGAACTTTGATCAAATCTGTCTTCA
Organism: Meles meles; assembly: GCF_922984935.1. Lineage (NCBI taxonomy): Eukaryota > Metazoa > Chordata > Mammalia > Carnivora > Mustelidae > Meles > Meles meles. The sequence continues at coordinate 60,855,350 of NC_060077.1, forward strand.
TTGATGGACTGGAGAGAAAAGTTAAGAGCATGATGGGGAACAGATCTGCAGAGTAGATTTGACTAATTTTTCACAGAGAAGAAAGTTTCCTAAGTTCTGTCTTGTGACATCAGTATGTAAGCCTGGAGGGAGAGGGAGGCTTTGAGAGTGTTTATGAACTGGTCTCTGGAGGAAATGGAGAAATGAGCTAGAAAAAAAAATTGAGAGAAGACAGAGGGATGTAGTGTTGAGAGGAGGCTTACACAACAAAAATTTATTTCCTCACCATTCTGGAGGCTAGAAGTCCAAGATCCAGGTGTCTGCAGGGCTGGTTTCTCCTGGGGCCTCTCTCCTTGACTTGCAGACCCTGTGCCTTCACATGGTCTTCCTTTTGTCTATGACCTAATATTTTCTTCTTGGAAGGACACTGGCATGTTGGATTAGGGCCCACCTTCATGACCTCTTTAAAGGCCCTATCTCCTTGTCACATTCTAAGGTACTGGAAGTTAGACTTCAAGATAATATATTTTGGAGGGGAGGTAATTCAGCTCAGAAAAAGGAGTGAATTTGGAGGGGCTTCTGCAACTACAAGTCACTTTGGTCCTTCATAGAGAGGGGTCCTGTTCTTAGCTACAGGGCTTAGGTACCAGAAATGCAGCATATAGTCATAAGAAATCAATCTAGAAGGGACCCTAAGGACTATGTATTGTCCATTGGTTCTCCAACTCAGCTGTCCATTAAAATCAGGAATTTCTCGGGGCACCTGGGTGGCTCAGTGGGTTAAAGCCTCTGCCTTTTGCTCAGGTCATGGTCCCGGGGTCCTGGGATCGAGCCCCTCATCGGGCTCTCTGCTTGGCAGGGAGCCTACTTCCTCCTTTCTCTCTCTCTCTCTGCCTGCCTCTCCCCCTACTTGTGATCTCTATCTGTTAAGTGAATAAATAAAATCTTTAAAAAAATAATAAAATCAGGAAGTTCTCAAAAACACTGATGCCTGACTGCCACCCTTTGAGATCCTGATTCAGTTGGTATAAGGGAGGGACCAGAGTTGGGTAATTTTTAAAAACTTACCAGGAGTTTAGTGTGTAGCTAGTAGTCATAACCACTGGTGTAACTCACATCCTGATGTTCCAGATAAAAAAAGGAATAGCTGGAAAGCAATTTTAATGACTGCCCAAGAACAGAAAATGTGTGTGGAGTAGCGCACAGGGCTTCTGGTTTGGGTCTCAAGACTTTGGCAAGTATGTGTCTTTCACTCCCCAAACATCAGTACTCGACTGGGGACTTCATGGCAGATACTGAAGTTCCACTGTTGGGAGTTGACCTACTCCTTCTTACAGCTGCTGGGAGTAGTGATGCCATGGGCCAGACCTCTTGCAGAGACTGGTGGAGGGTAGTGTATAAAGATGGGGTGCCTTTGAGGGTCCCTGTGAGCTCCAGAACTTCTGCAGTGACCGTACTGCAGTTGAACACCTTTCTCTGCCTCTGGCTCAGAGGTGTGGGTCCCAAGGACATCCCAATAAATCTCCCACCTGCCAGGCTTCATTTCAGAGTCTGCTTTCTGGGGAAGCCAATCTATGATGAGTCCTTCCTGTGTTCATAGTTCTTTCATTAGTGCTAACTGAGTACCTACCGTGTTGGTTTCCATGCTAAGTACCTGGAATATAAGGAGGGATAAGCCCCACTTCCTCAAGCTGCTTGCTATCGACCAGAGGTGCCAGTGGTCAATGGCTAACTCCAGAGACCTGTCTGGGCTACTGTAGCAATGGTGTGAAAAAGTGGGGTCAGAGCATCCCAGCAGGGAATGCTGATGCTCTGACCAGAGGAAGTCAGCCCAGGTCACTCTGATCTACACTTCCTGACACTTCTGAGCAGTCTGTCTAGGAGACAGGGCAGTGGGTGCTCTTCCTTGCCTCCACAACCCTGTCCCTTCTATATACTCTATTACACAGTGGATATGTAGTGGGGGAGGGGGGTTGTGAGTAGAGGAAAGAGAACAAGGAGGAAAGTGCCAGAACCAGGGCAGATAGAACACAACATGAAGGTTCAGTTTGGGTCTCCCGACCATTACCCAGTCTTCCTTCTCTGGAGGTCATTTTCCTAGCAGCTCACCAAGACTGGCCCCTAGAATGCTCAGCCCCTCCCTGAGAGAGGCACCAGAATCCAGCACTGACCTGTCAGAGGGAATGATGTCAGAGTCAGTGTGTCAGACTTGACCTCAATGTTTTATACCCAAGGATGAAAAAGAAAATGGTCATCACCCCGCAGGTGGGCAAGGTTTTAGGAGCATCCAAGGGGGGTTCTTGGTGTTTCTGAAACTGGGCCCGTGCAGACAGCTGGTTATGTAGGCCTGTGTCTTCAGACCTTGTTCGCACAACCAGGACTGGGTCCTTGTGATGACAGTCCCCCTGTGCACTGGCTGAAAAGAGGACTGGCTAGCGTACCAGTACTTAGGAAGAGGGGTTCCTCGGACACTCTCGTGCCTCCCACAGAGCATCTGCTGTGTGCCCAGCCCTGAACTGGGCCAGACAGAGCACCCTGTTGAAGTGGAAGGGAAGGCCCCAGCCTCTGAGCAACTTTTGCCTTAACTGGGTTGACAGGCACACCATCACCAGGTCTCTCACATCTGGTGGAAGATAGACAGTCTGTACCCTTAGGGAGCTCCAGGTCTCCTGGCCTAATTTGAGAGATGTGGTTTCTGTCACAGGCTAGTATTTAGGACACACATGCATATTTAAAAGGCCCAAGAACAGACACCAATAAGACATTAACATGTGCAAATGGTTACAGCTGACATTTTCAAGGGGACCTATCTGAGAGGCCTCTAGGAGCATCACTTGGGTAGTTTGTAAACACAGGTTCATGATTTGTGATTGTGTGTATGTGATGTGTGTATGTGTGTGTATACTGTGTGTGCATCTGCATGTGTGTTTGCACATACTTGTGGGGCTTCCTTTCTATTGGGGTGTGGTTGAAGATGCCGATACACAAATCAGCCAACCCATTCTCTCTCTTCTTCCAGGAAGATTTCTCTCTTAAGCAAGTGGCCCTTGCATACACTTGCCCTTTGAGGATGGTCCCTCTTCTGAGGAACTGAGACCTCAGGCCCAGCTGTAGATGCTTTCTTGTGTTTAGACCTGAAGATGAGAAGCATTTCACCAGTTGATGGATCTGAGGGGACACTGAAGATGAAGTGTGATTTGTCCAGGTTGGAACCCAGATTCTTTGGGTAGAATGACTATTTTGTACAAAATAAGCAGAATCTGGAGAAACTGGGTTTATTGGGCAAACTTCTGGAAGCAGATAAGGAGGAAGGTTGTAAAGACAAGCCACCTTTACTTACTGAGGGACTGGGAGATGACCTTAATTAAGAAGCCACCTTAAGTTGGGTCATAGAGAGGTCTATAGAAAGTAATCCTCTTCAGTTGGCTGAAGAAAGTAACACTAAAAGTAGAGCTAATTTCCCGAGTTCTTGGGTTGAAGTGGCCCCGTGGCCTCCCTCCATAATGTGGACACAGTTAAAGGAGGGGTTTAATGCGGGGCAGCTGGTCATCAGGGTCTGGGGCCATCGCTCTCAGTGGCCCTCTGTTGAGGGGGTTGTGGAGGGAAGGAGCAGAAGCCCTGAATCATCAGGCCTGACTCCTGGGTATTTAAGGTATCTGCAGCCCAGCTGAGGCAGTGGGTTGTGGGAGACTGGTGGCCCCTGCACGTGGGGAGTGGCTCTAATCACACACTACCCACCTCCCCCTCCTCCTGCTGTCACAGTCACCACTGATCCTCACTGTCCCCCTGCTGCTCCAGGTCCTTACTCACACTTCTACGTCCACCTGGAATGCCCTTAACTGCTCGGCACTGATCTAAGTTCGACCCAGTCTCCACCGCTTGACTTGATACCACCTACTCCAGGAAGCCTTTCATGATTATTTTAGCCCACAGTGCTCTGAGCTCTTCTAAGCTTCCACTGGCTTCAGTGCCCACATCTTGCCGGTCTTTGTTGGTTCTTCGAAACCACCCTAATGCAGGAATATAAAGAGTAGCATCCTAGGTCCTCTTTTCTTCTTTAATTACACTTTCCTCTTTTTAGGGAGATTTCTTCACCTTAATTACTAACCTTATGCTGATGACTCCAAAATTCAAATGTATACGTATGGCCTTTTCCATGATCTTGAGACTCACATATCCACTGGTCTTCTCTTCCTATCCACCTATCTTCTAGGAATCTCAGACCTCATAAGTACCCAAGAAGGAAGCTCTTGATTTCCTCCTTCGACTTCTCTTTCCCCAGGCTGGGGACATGGCACCACATTACATCTAAGTGCTTAAGTCAAGCTGAAGCCCAGTCATCGGCTTCCCTGATTATCTTTCATGGGTGAATCCTACTGACTTTGTTTATTATCATATTCTCCATCCTTCTGAACTTCTCTGTCTATCTAGGACTATCTAGACTGGGTCTTTACAACAAACCAGTCTTCAAAAGCCAAATGGCAGTTCCAGAACACAGACCAAATCACCTACTCCTCTGTGTGCAGTCCCCCCCATGTCTTCCCACCACACTGAGATGAACGTCCATACTTCTTCTCCTCACCCAGATCTCTGATGTCCTTACTCTGTTCTCCTTTTTGTACATTCCACTCTCCCTTCACTGGCCTTTCTGTTTCTCAGAAGACCCAACATTGTGCCTACCTCTTGTCCTTGGCACTGGTCGTTGCCTCTGCCTTGATGTTCTTCCTTGCATCTTCTCAAGGGGGTCTTCTTCCTGTCAGGAAGGACTTGGGTTAATGTCACCTCCTCTAAGAGGGCTTCCCTGATACTCACTTTAAAGCAGCTCCTCAGTTGCCTTCTCTCGTACTATCCTGTTTTATGTTCTTCAAAGCACTCATCACAATCTGATGCCATGCTGCTGTTAATTCAGTTTATTTCATATTGTCTAGCTCCCTCTGCTAGAACATAGGCTCTGTGAGAGCAGAAAGCCTTCCTGGATCCCTTCTCCACTATAACCCAGCTCCCAAAGCCATGCCTGGCACAGAGTAGGCACTTGGTGAGCCTTTAGTTAATGACTCAATAAATGAATGTGCCCCAAATAGATACTTTGATGTGGAATGCTTGGATTTCCTCGAGAAGGCATTCTAGCTCTGAGAATGGATTTCCTCGAGAAGGCATTCTAGCTCTGAGAATGGATTTTAGCTGACGGTATTTTTTATTTGAAAGCATCCAGTCTGTATTTTACCCAAACAGCACACATTGACCTTCCTATCCTTTCCCTAATATTTTGATAGGCTATTACTACTAGTCACTTACTATTGAAGAAATGGACCACATCTGGTGTCCGTGTTTATGGTGAAAGTTCTCAAGTGTTTGGAGACTTGTGTCCCCAAGCCTGTCAATCCTCACCAAACTGGTGAAGAGGCATTGCTGTGCAGGGAAGGAGCCCTGGGGCAGGCAGGACCCCGGGGGTGGGGGGCATCGAGCTGGCCTTGCCCCAGGCAAGTTTTAGCCCATTGGGGAAATTCACAGAAGCAAATCTTGTTTTCTAGCTTATAAAATGAGTGTAATCACTGCAGCCCTTCTGGCGTTATGAACCTATTGAAAGATGAAGGAGATAGTAAACATGTATATTTAAAGGGGAGGTGACTGTCACTCCTCATTTATTTTCCTGCTCATTCATCCATCAAGTATTTCAGAGCAAAGCACTAGCCTAGCAACTGTGTGATGAAAAGGATGTGGGATGTCCTGTCTGCCCCCTCCTGCGTCTGGTAGGGCTGATGCACCCCGATGGTGGTGGCTGGAAGGACAGGTTATGGCAGAGAGGTGTGGCAGCATGCTGTGGGATTCAGAGAAGGTGTCAGAGACTGGGAAGACAGCATTTTGCAGAAGCCGGATACTACAGAAACTACTCCTTCAGGCATCTGCCGAAGTGCCCACATAGGGGTCTCCACTGCTCCATCTGCCTGGGGATGGTGAAGTGACAGCTCCTGGCTAAGGCCATCCTTGATGACCCTTTTAGAGTCTCATCGGTGGTGAAGCACGAATCAGACTGACCAGCAGGTCCTGAGGCTCTGGAGCAAATAGTCTTCTGATAAAGACTGTGAAATTCACAGAGAGACAGGAGAAAGATACAGACATTTGCTGCCTTATAATTGCCTTTAGTTGATGCATTGTTATTATCAAAGCTTGATCTGGCTTGCCTTAGTGGGGAGTCAGTCTTGTCTTCCCTGGGGGAGCCAGGCTAGAATCAGGCTCAGAGTTTCCCTGGGTCCCTGGGGTCTGAGCTCTCCTGGAGCTACCGTTTCCAGTGGGCAAAATCTTTTGCTGTGGTTAGCACCGTTTCTGTCACCGCCCGGTTCCCTCTGCCCTTGTTTCTCTGAGTAAAGCTTCCTAGGCTTAGGGCAGGCAAGAGCCCTGAGCCTGGGACCCTTCTGGGATTTGCTGGGGGATGACCAGCAGGCTGGAGGTGACTGAGGGTGTTTCTGTGAGTGATTCAGTTCTCTCTTCCTGCAATGCCACAGAAAGGGAGGGCATCCCTGCATCCCCTCCATGGCAAGTGGGAAGTGCCTGAGACAAGGTCGGAAAGGGCCAGCAGGATAGGAGCAGCCCATTTCTGGAAGAAAAAGAAAAAGATATGTGGATAAGCTTGATTTTTATTTTGATTTTTTTTTTTTTCTAAAGAGAACTGCAAGTTCTGTTTATTTGACAAAAGGAATAGATGTCATCTGAAGAAACATACTGCGTTTTCTACTTTTTGACACAAGCAAATTCTCCGGACACAAGTAAGGGGCAGTCAGGAATACATGCCCCCTCCTCCAGCATTGCCATACTTAGGAAATAAAAATATAGGATGTCCATTTAAACTTGAATTTCAGATACGTACTCATTTTTGGTATAATGTTTGGGACATACTTAAACTACAAAATTATTCACCATTTAACCGCTGTTCACGTTTACTGTATCTTATCTGGTGACCTTTCCTTCCATAGACCTCAGTTTGCCTGTGAACTCCCCCAGAGCTCTGGTTCCAGGATCTTCTCTGCCTCAGTCCTCTGAAGAACCTGGTACTTGCTGGCCTTCCACATTCCTATTCCAGAGCAACCTGCCATGATCTTCTTGGGAGAAGATTGCTTTCTCTTAGTACTTGGGCCAAAGTCCCTGACTATTTAGGACACCTAGGGGAAGGTTACTGGTGAGACTTAGTTACACATGCAGGTGTGGTCTACCTTCCAGAAACCTGGAAAACAGTGTTTCTTTGCATTGGTTACACTTTGGATATATCTGGGGGAGCTTAAAAAAATACTAATACCTGGGTCTCATTCCCAGAGATTCTGAATTAATTGGTCTGGGGTATGGTCCACCAACTGGAATTTTAAAAATCTCCTTTCTAATGAGCTTTCCAGTTTGAGGATGAAGGCCTTAGAGTCCCCAGTGCAGAAAAGCGCAAATCTGGCGTGGGGTCTCAGGTGACGGGGATTTAAAGAGAGACACCCATTTATTGACTGTGTCTTAGATTCAAGAGGGCGGAAAACCCAAGTTTTTAATCAGTTGCACTGGTGTCTCCTGGCCATTTTTAATGGTTCTGGTCCTCAGGTGTGGGGATTTGAGGAAGTGAGATCCATGACCTCTGCTGTCCAGGTGTAGTGCCTCTGGGGAGAGCGGTTTTTTCCTCTGTTCCCATTGGCTCTGTAACATTACCTTATAGGGAGCCCAGGATTGGAGACATCAGCATCCTGAAGTGTGTGTGTGTGTGTGTGTGTACGTGTGCACACACAAAAGAGAGGTGAACATGTGTTACCATAGCGAAGAAGACTTTATACAGGAACACAATCGGGGTGGCTCTGATGACCCAGGCACTGGGACTGTCATTCCACTGGCGATTAGGAGAAGCGTCAATCTCCTTTTAATAGTTACACTGGTCTACAATTCCTTGTCTAAATCCTTGGGACCATTTGTTTAAAAACTCAAGTTTTTGTTTTTTCAGATTTTGAAAAAATAAAATGATATGTATTGTTTATAAGTAAAACTTCAGTAGCAATTGAGATAGTATCCTAGCCAAACACACTAAGAGTTTTGAAGCAAAACACATGAATATTGACACTGTGAGGTGAAGAAGCATTGTAAAAACCTCATGTCAGTCAGGTCAGGTTGTAAAAAATCTTTGGATTTCCAAATCTTTTTTTGAATCCTGTGAATAGGAGATTGTGGGTCCGAAACCTACCTATCTCATTTATGAAACATGAAGTATTTGATAGGAGCATGCTGAGTATTTTATATTACCCCATTGGAAACTCATGGCAGCCCTATTAGGTGGAAGCCATTGTTGCTGCCATTTTGCAGATCAGGAAATGGAGTCTTAGGAGGTTGGAAAACTTGAGTGGAGGTGATTAGAACAGGAATTGAAATTCCATTCCGTCTGACTTGTGGCCTGAACAGCACTGCCACAGGGGCTGTAGGTGGAGAAGCAGGGGAGGGGGAGTACAGAGTACCTGGGCAGACACAGGCATGCAAAGCATGTCACATGGCAGGCTTTCTGCAAAAGTATGCATGTGACTACAGCTGAGTGTGGATGTTCTGTGTGTTTGTATGATAATTTGCATGCTTATGTGTGTTTCTGTTGTGAGTAGAGTGAGGGTGGGAAGTCTCTGGTCATACGGCTCTGTGTCTCGGGACGTGTCTGTTTCCTCTAGTCTCTGTATCAGCAGTTCTTGAACTGAGAGAGTCACTGTTGTCATATCTCTGCTTTCATATAGTCTGAGCTCAGGAGGAGGGAGCCTTCCAAGGGGGAACTGGTGGTGAAGACTGTGTGTGTAGACCCCAAGTGGATATTAGTCAAGGTCAGCATACGATCATTCAGGGGGCCAGAGATCTCCTGAGAGCACCTTGGCAAGGTCAGTGAACTTCATCTTGGTTCATTTATTCTTGAGAGGACAGTTTTCTGGATAAATGAAAAAAATGCAGATTTTATAAAAGGTTCCTAAGAGGAATCACCTATTTCTTAGAAGACGAGGTGGGGATGGAAACCTCTGTGAGGCCTTGGTTATGTTTGGTTGGTCTGGGTATTGGCAGCCAGTGGCACTGCGTTCAGTAAGTGGAAAGGCTGGTTTTCTATTCTCCTGGGCTGCACTTCAGAGAATGAGCCTTGGGTGTGACTGAGACACCCCACACCTGGGCAAGCAAGGTCAAGCAAGTGATGATCCTGAGGACTGGGATTCACAGCTCGAGTCTCAAGGTAGCCATGAACAAAGGATGGCAACTCTCCACATCCCAACTTCGAAGGAAAGAAAACATCCAAATTGCTTGGGGTTCCTCTCTAGTCTATATATTCTATGAACTCTTGCTTGGCTGCTGCAGGAACAAGGCAAAAGGGAGGAAACTAGCATATAGTGACTGTCTAATGAGGCTGGTGCTTATTAGTTACTGTTTTACTCCCAAGCACTACCCTCTGAGGAAGGTATTTTCTCTCACCCTTTTTTAAAGTGTGGAGCCCAACACAGTCTTTATCACGACCTGAGATCTCACGACCCTGAGATCAAGACCTGAGCTGAGATCAAGAGTTGGACGCTTAACCGACTGAGCCACCCAGGCACTCTTTTTTCTTTTTCCCCCCTCCTTTCTAAGAGGCTCATGGAGGTCAGGCTACTTATTTCAGGTCATCCTGCTAGAAAATGGCATAGCTGGGATTGTAATCATGACTCTCAGACAACCATCCATACCTTTCCATTAGCACACACTGTGTCTGGGATTGCTCTCCTCTGTGAACACCCTCTCTGCTATAGTGTGAACCACACACCATGAACAACACGACTTTCACTGCTGTAAGTATTTGTGTTTCCTCTGTTGCAATTATGCAGATTCCTTGTAGAGAAGAGGTCCAATTCTATCGTTTAAGCTCACAGAAGGGAGGGAGGAGGGGGCAAGAGGGTGATGGGTATTAAGGACGACATGTGTTTGATGGGCACTGGCTGTTGTATGTAATTAATAATCATTGAACACTACATCACAAACTAATGATATACTATACAGAGGCTAACTGAACATGATAATAAACAAAATAAAGTTCACTAAGCTGGGATTCAGGAATATTGAATTCTAGACTTAGTTCTTTATCTCTTGGGGACTCAATTTCCTCACCTAGTGAACAAAGTGGTTGCAAAGATGTGGCCTAAAACTTGCTTTGTTAGGTTAGGCTCAGACTCTGAGGCAGAATTTGACTGATTTATCAGTTTCCTAGGAGTCTGAGGCATGGAGCTGGATACAGGCAGACATCTACAGATGCCCTAAGTCCTTAATATTGTTCATGTTGGGGTTGCCTGGTTGACTCAGTTGGTTGAGCATCTGACTCCTGATTTCAGCTTAGATCATGATCTCAGGGTTGTGAGATCAAGCCCTGCACTGGGCTCTGTGCTCAACAGGGAATCTGCCTGAGAGTGTCTCTCTCTCCCTCTCCACCCCTCCACCCCTGCCAAAATACTATTGTTAGTGTTGTTAATTCATAGTGATTTCTCATGCATAAATGAGAAAACACTAGTACACTAGGTGCAAATTTACAAATGGTTGTTAATATTCCCAGAGCTCTTATTAGGTTCAGGCTCTCTTTTATAAGAATGGGTCAGACCATGGGACAACAATGGAATGTGCACAGTGACTTACTAATTTAGCATCTGTGGTAAAAAGGGAGCCAATGGACCCTGCAACCCTTCTGAAAGTTGCCACAAACACATTGTAGTCAATATCAATTTTCCAATGTGTTATTGATTCCAAGAGCATTAATTTCAAAACAAACAATGGTTTTCTTTGGTGATTTCCATGTTGTGGATACAACTGTCATTTTTGCTGACCTGCCTGTTGTCAGATATTATTGACTGCCTATAGAATGAATGAGAATTATTGGATGTCTTTATTGAACTTTATTGGTGTCTTTATTGAACTGAACTGGGAAAATGGGGACAGGGAATTATAAATGAGAGAATTGTTAATGATGGTCCCCACCCCACATCCCTGTCGCTGTACCCAAATTCAATATAAAACTCCTGTACCTGTGGTCGTTGTTCTCCTCCAGTTATTAAAATGTTTTAAATTTCTCCCTTCATTTTGCCAACACACACACACACACACACACACACACACACACACACGTCAATTGCTTTCAACTGTGGTTTCTATTTCGTTTTCGTTTGACATTGCAAAAGCCTATCAATGCTGTTGTGACTTAGGATTTGTACATGAGACATTCATCCATTCATCAAGTATGTGCCAGGGACTTGGGTGAATGTGAAAAGTTGAGGTCAGGATCAAGCTGGCAAATTGGGGAAGGGACTGGCTCTGGGTTTGAGCCCCATCTCCCCTGGGTAAGATGGGCCAATTTAGAGCCCAGGAAGTCTACCCTGCCAGGCCCCTGGGATGGAAATTTGTTGCCCACCGCACAGGCTCCTCCTTTTCCTACCTCATCCATCTTCTTTTGATTTTGCTTTTTTTTTCCCTGGCAATCCCATCTCATCACGCTTCTAGTTACCATTACTGTACTGACAATTCCTGAGTATATGCTCCATCTTGGTTGTCCTTCTGAGTTTCAGCTGGGTGTCCTGACTTTCAGGCACCTCAAACTCAACTTCTCCAAACCAGCCCCTTCAATCCCCATCCCCTCAACCTCCCCCAAATCCTCTACTGTGTTCTCTGTGTCCTTGTGCACACCCACCCACTAATGCCTGAAAGGAACGTGGAGGTCACTCTATAGTCTCATTTCTCTCACCACCACATCTAACCAGTGAAGGGCTAAAAAAAAAATAATAAATTTTTGTAGTAATTAAATAATATTCTAAATTGGTAAATTTTTATTAAAATATACATGAAAAAGACTTTCCTAAGTGTAGCATGATGGTATTTTTATTTTTTAGAGTAATCTCTGTGATCAGCATGGGGCTCAAACTCACAAACACGAGGCTAAGTCACATACTCCACTGACTGAGCCACCCAGGTGCATTATGATGGGGCTTTTAGAAAAGTGACTGTGTCTCTGTAACTACCATCCAGATCAAAAACCAGAACTTCACCAGCAGAAATACCCTACCTGCCACCTGACTGTACTGCCCCCGAGGGTAAACATTCCCCTGGCTTTTAACGTCAGTGACTAGTCTTGTCTGATTTTGGACTTGATACAAATGGACTCGCATTGTATTTTTGTGTCTGGCTTCTTTCACTCAACATTATGCTTGTTGGATGTATATAGACTATTGGGAGTTCTTTTTGCTTTATTTCTCAGTGCCATTTACTATTCTTACTTTATAGCAAGGGAATTTTACTATAAAATTCCTATCTTCCTGAGGACATGAAGATCTCCTCAATAGCCAAGTCACGGCAAGCTTCCTCTCATAGCATATGTCTTTAAAAGCAGGACATACCTGTTGGTGATATTTCAAGTACACCAATAAGGAAGGTGAGTTCCCTGAAGAGGCCCAGACAGTCAAGGATATAGCAAAAGTAAAAGTGAAAACTTCTTCCACTTTCCAGAGTTTGTTCTCTCTGTTGTAGTTTTGAAAGAAAAGTCATGCTTCAATTAATAACAGACAACGAAGTCAATATGATGGGAGCCGAGACAATGATGTGATCAAATGCCAAGAAATGACTGACGGCTGAAAAAATACCATGTGAGCCAAAGCAATTTCTCTTGACTTCTAACTTTATTCATCCAACAAATAACATTTCATCACAGTTTTATCAATGGAATGCAATTCCACCCAGACCATTCTGTCAATGACAAGAAACAGCATCAAATCATTTTGTCCACACAAATAAATCAATCGCTGATTATTATTTTCTTGAATTTGGGACCCAAGTGGGAGGACCAGATATCTTGAGTAAAACAAAGGGGAAGAAGGAAAAAAAATGGTTTCTATCTTGACAAAACCAGTTGGGTAAATGCAGCTTATGCCTTTTTTTTTTTTTTTTGACACATTCTGATGTGAGGAGGGATAAACAGTTTTTAAATTTAGAGCAGAGACAAACTGTAATAATAAACACATGGAAAGAGAACGCCACCACTTCCTGCTCCTTGCAGAGACAAGAGCATTTCCAGCCCTTCACATTTGCTTATGTAGTTCTCCTTACTGGGATTTCTCCCCGGTCTTTAAATATATAGCCACGTTTTGGGAAAAATTAAATTGCTAGGGCTTATAAATCCGAATGAGGGAGACATCATCTTTAAATGACAAACTCATGTGGGCCATGCCCTGGTTAGGGATTGGGCTGCCCTTCTGGTCCTGCTCTTTCTTCTTGCTGTCACAACCTGTTGCTGCCACAAGCCCTTTCTCCAGACTCCTTACTTGGTGGTCCACTACTGGATGGGAGGAAATTCGTTTTTTTTACAAGTTTAAGTTCATATTCATGCTATACACGATGCAGTTATGTATCACGATTTTTCCCTTAATAGATTGCAATGGACTGAAGTTTGTAGCCTCCCAAATTCCCGTGTTGCGATCCTAACCACCTAACCACAGAGTGACAGTATTAGGAGGTGATGGCCATTGGGGAGGGCTTTCATCATGGGGGTAAAACCTTCATGAATGGGATTAGTGCCCTTTCAAAAGAGACTCCAGAGAGCTCTTTCACCCTTTTTCTGCCACATCAGGATGCAGTGAGGATACAGTGAGGGGCCGGTTGTCAGGAACGGTGTAGAAGGGTGTGTCCGGAAGAACGCCACCACGCTGAACGCTGATCCCAGGCTCCCAGACCCCGGCACCGTGAGCAATACATTTCCGTTGTTTATGAGCCACCTAGTCTATGGTATTTTGTTGCATCCTTCTAAGCTGACCAAGACATATATTATATCATGAGCATCTTTTTCAAATTTGCCCTGGAAGAGAGGGAGAACCTCATGACGTTCTTGTGTGGGGAACACTCCTTGGGGCTGGTCACATCAAGCTTGCTCCCCGCTGTCATTGTTCCCTCCATAGTTCTTGTACTTCCCTGACTTGTCCCATTCAAGACCGTCCCCCAAGGCTCTAGGTCTGTTGTCAGAAGGCGCCCTAGTGTCCCCAGGACTGATCTTTTTTCCCTCCCTGGGACCACCATGGGGGGAGGCACTTTCTTTTTGTCAGAAGCACAGAAGCAAATGGCCTCCTTACCACCCTTTCCCAGATGACATGCCCTTATGTCTGCTGAAAGGGAAAGAAGTCAGCTTTGTATCTCAGTTGTGATGTATCATTATAAGGAAGACTGAGGTATGTGTAGCCCAGAGAAAGAAAAATAAATAAACACAAGTTAAATTTTCAGTGGTGCATCAAGTCCCACTTATGGGGCCAAATCAACTTCTAATTTTTTGAAGTTGGTGAATTTATTATGTATCTTTGTCTCTTGTGCATACCACCTGCTTCAATGAAGAGGGGTTTAACACAGGTTTCTATGAGGATAAAGATGGTGATGATTATTTGTGTGTACAACGTTTATAGCATAAGAAGGGCGCCTGGGTGGCTCAGTGGTTTAAGCCTCTGCCTTCGGCTCAGGTCATGATCCCAGGGTCCTGGGATCGAGTCCCGCATTGGGCTCTCTGCTTGGCGGGGGGCCTGCTTCCTTCTCTCTCTCTCTCTCTGCCTACTTGTGATCTCTCTCTGTCAAATAAATAAATAAAATCTTTAAAAAAAAAAGGAAGATTTGATTCTAATCCAAATACTTCCACCTAAATAAGGATCCTGATCCAAACAATGATGATTTTCGAAACGGATTCTTTTTTATGGTATTGAAAGTGATGCTTATTCATTAAATGAGATAACAAATACCCAGGAAGATATAAGAAGAAAACAAAACCCATCTATAGTCCCACCTCTTAGCTGACATTTGGTGTATTTATTCTCTCTCCTGCACCCCTTTCTCATCTACTTTTGTTTTGTTTTACAAATTTATGTTCATATTTATGCTATATATGGTAAAGTCAATCATGAGACGTTTTCACTTAAAACATTATGTCATGGGGCGCCTGGGTGGCTCAGTGGGTTAAGCCACTGCCTTCGGCTCAGGTCATGATCTCAGGGTCATGGGATCGAGTCCCGCATCGGGCTCTCTACTCGGCAGGGAGCCTGCTTCCCTCTCACTCTCTCTGCCTGCCTCTCTGCCTACTTGTGATCTCTCTCTGTCAAATAAATAAATAAAATCTTTAAAAAAAAAAACAACAACATTATGTCATGAACACCTTTGCCAAATTCTTGGAAACATATTTTACCAAAGCCCTACTTGAAGGTATGAAGGTTGTTCTTTATTAATTTTTAAAATTGAAAAAATACAGCATTTGTGGGCATTTTTATACCCGTATCTTGGGGGCAAACCTCAACTTATTTCCCCAGAAAATATTGCTAAAAGTAGATTTTTTAACAAATGAAAATGTCTTGATACTTACTGCTATATTACCCTGTAGAAAATCTGAATCAATTTAGACTTTCATTAACAATATTTGGATGTACATATTTCCAGTGCAACCTTGTCAGCATTGAAAAATGTGATTTAGAAAAAAGGGAAAGGATTATTTTGACGAACAGGCAAAAATACAAATCATATTGTTGTTTTAATTTGCATGAAATACTAAATTCTTATTGTTGCTTATTTTTGTTTCCCTTTTGTGAACTGCCTTCTCAAATTCTTTGCTGATTTTCCATTGATCTTATTTCTTTGCAGAGCTCTGTTATATGATAAAAATATTTCCCCCAGATAGTTGCTCTTGTTTCAAAATTAAATAGTGATCTCCCACCCCAAATGTAAGTTTCTGATACTTAGATATTAAAATGTAGCTATCCTGTCCTTTAAGGATGTCTTTCTTCATTTTTAGGTATAGATCACATTTTAAAATAGCATACATTTTCTTCTGTTTTATCCTCCATCCCTCCCCGCCACCCTCCCTTCTTTCATTTTATAATTAATGGGTCAATGCCTTTGGGGTATGGTATAGGGCAGAAATCTAACATTTTCTTTTCAAATATGTAATCAGTTGTCTAAGAGCCATTATTAAATATTCTTTTCCTCCTTCCTGGAAAATGTGATCCTGGTCAAATGCTAAACTTTAATTTTATTAGAGTCTATTTCTGGAACTGCTTCTGTGCCATTGATTCATCTGACAATTCTTGCTCTGGCACCACATTGCTTTAATTACTGAGTTTTATACTATAAAACTTTTTACTATAGTAAGTGTTATTATCTGGCAGTGTTAGTCTCCTCTCATTACTTTCTTTTTAGGGGGCTTCTTTGTTTATTCTTCTAGAAGGATTTTTATATAACCTTTTCAAAGAATTTCAATGTTTTGATTTAAGTAAACTGAAACTTATGAATTATTTTAGGGAAAATAATACACTTACAATACTATCTTGAAAAAAATTTCTTCTTATTCAGGAATACTCTCTGTTTCTTAATTAATTCAAGATGTTTTATGCACCTCAGTAAAGTGTAATGGTTTTCTTCATCAAATGCTACCAGCTTCCTACATTTATTGCTAAATATTTCAGATATTTGCTAATTTTTTTTAATGGAAAACCACTGTGAGGGGTGTGTGTGTGTGTGCATGTGTGTGTACATATTTTGTATTTGTTCACAAATATTTTGGTTACTTCTCTTAAGTTTTCCTTTTGCATCCCTTATTTAAATATATAAACCTCATTTATTTTTCTTGTTTTGTTGCATTGGCTACATCTGCCAAAGTCGTATTTAAAGCAGGGACACCTGGTATCCTTTGTATTGCTTCTTACTCTGATGTGGGCTCCTTTGATGTTTTATCATTTATCCAATGTTCACTACTATTTTAAGAGAAATTTTTTTAAAGGAAGAAAGCTTTATTCTTTTATCCTTTAAAATTGATATGATATTGGTGGATTTCTGGTATCATCCCAATCTTTAAATTTCAGAAGTCCCATTTACCTGATCATGTAATTTTTGGTATGCTTATGATTTTAATTTGTGTTGCTATTTTATTTGGGATTTTTGCATTTGTATTTTCAGTAAGTAGGATCTATAGGTGTGTGTGTATGGTTCTGTGTGTATGTGTGTGGGGCATGTGGGTATATAAATGTGTGTTCTTTCTATCAAGTTTGGGGAACAGGGTTGTAGAGAACAAACTGGAAATGTCATAAAAATGAACACTGGAATATTTAATAGAGCATGGGCATTTTTCCTTGAGAGTTTTAAAGAACTCACATATTTTCACGTGCCATTTAGGAGGCAACAGATACTTACATCATGAGATTTTTTTCATCATGTTTCATAGTTCTATATTCTTTCCCTTCATGACTAATTTTGATTCACTTACATTTTAATAGAAAATTGCTCCTTTCATCATTGTTGTATCTTTTAAGTCTATGGATATATGTACTTTCTCATTTCTAATTTTTTCCTTTGTTTCTTCTTTAGTTTTACTTGAATATATTACTCAGTATTTAGTTATTTGGCTTTTCATTTTCAAAGCTCTATTTGTAGGATTTATTGATTTTATAATTTTTAATTCATAATTTTTTTTTAAATTCTGCTTTCCTTGAGATTAATCTTAATTTTCTTCCAATAACCAAGTTGGATGTGGTGTTCATTTATTTTCATATTTCATTTTCAATTTTGGAAGAATTTAATTTAATTGATTTTGTAAGCCTTCTATTTATCACTGAAAAAATTATGGCTACAACATAAAAGTTTTTATGTATAATTTTCTATTTGTTACAATTTTCTAAATAACTATTTAAGACATTTAGACTTGGTGTGATTTAGGAATACTTTTTCATTTTCCAAGTGGTTGTGTTTTGTTGTTTCTGCTCTTTGAAATATATTTGCAACATTTTCTCCTCTTTGCAATTTATTCAGATTTTACAGTGGTTAATATACATTTTCATAGTGTTTCATATACATTTGAAAAGGTACAGCATTATCTGTTGGTAGTATGTAGAGTTAAATACATGTCTCTATGAGATACCTAAGATGAAATTTAGTCCAAAGAGTTTTGAAAATATAATAGATAGAAAGTAAAATGCTGTCTGATACAACTGATAGGACCAGAGACCACACAGCTATTGGAGGGCATTATCCCATCTAAATACAACTGACCTTCCCATGGTCAGCCAGTGCCTGCAGCGAGAGTCGAGTGCAGCCTGGGGAGGTCCAGCCTGGGGAGGTCCAGCCTGGGGAGGCCGAACTTAGCCTGAGAAGATACACTGGAGTGCAGCTGCACAGGAAGGTGAAACCTCAGGGATGGAGCAAGAGTAGAGGAAGGAGGGCAACTGGAGGGACCCTGGAGACAGGCCTGGAACTGGCACCTTCAGAAGTGGGTACATCTGTTGGCAAGGATCATTTGTCCTCTCTTTTCCTCTTTGTAAACTCTTAGTAAATCCTTGCTAAAGACTATAGTCTGTTCTCAGCCATGGGACTTAAAAAAAAGGTTTCTTCTAGACTCGTGCAGAGAAGGAAAGAGAAGTGAAGCCTCTGCAAGTTGGGTGGGCAACCAAACTGACCCTCCCCAGGCCAAACTAGGGCAAAGATGGCGGCTGGGCAGCTGGAGGAGGCAGCCAGAGCAGAGGGATATAAGGGCTCGGTCGGTATTGGTGAGGTGGCTCTGGGGCTGAGGAGCCCTGAAGGACTGTAAGAACAAGGAAGCTCTTCGAGGGTGGTACTGCTTGCCTGGTCACATGGGGGCTTACAATGTATGCAACTGGAGCTGCCAAGTGAGTTTTATTTTAGGCCAGACTAGTGCAGTTAGAAGACATTTAAATTAGAAATACTTTAAATAAGCATTATTAATGATACTTGGAATTTGGAACCTTCCATTCTTTTCTGACAATATGATTGACCTAAACCTGGGAGAAATGTGTTCAGCTTTTCTGTGATTAACGTATGGCTCTCCGTTTTCCTGTTTGTCAGAGATTCTGCTTTACATTTCATGATGCTATAATATAATGTGAGATGAAGATATGCATTTATTGTATCCTAATTGTGGATTATACCCTTAATCAATTTAAAATGTCCCTCTTGGCCTATTTAATGCTTTGTTTGCAATTTCTATCCCTGTTTCCTTTTTTGGGTACATACATCTTGGCTAAGCATTTAACCTTTATTTCTGACCTTGTTTGAGTTGTATCTTGTGTATTTTGTATTTTGACCAAACATTTTAAAAAAGGCCTTTATTTATTAATGAGGGAGTTAATTAGATAGATAGTTATTTTCAAAACTGAAATAGTGGATATTGATGTCCCCTGTCTGGAATCTTTTCTCCTGCTTTGTCCTAATGGAGCCTACATATTTCCAGGAGATTTTCTTTGAACCTGAATCCACCCCAGTTCTAAGGTGGTCCTGATGGGTTCAAATGTGATTCCACTCTGTGCCAGTGACTGCTTCCGCAATGAACAGGTAACTCAATCTTGGTCAAGACATCGAGAGAGGAAATGGGTTTAGAGGCTTTTCTGGATAAATGTCTTCGCTCCTAAGAAAGCCATAGGAAAGGGCGGTCTCTCTTCCTCTGCTAGGCATCATTAGGTCTAGACATTGCACCTGGACCTGCCATAGACCATAGAGTGCCATCTTGCTGCCCGTGTGTGTCCGAAGTCCTCACAAGGACGGATGGCAGATTCATCAGAAAGGATGAATACCCAGCCTTTGTATCAACATGGACGGGACTGGAGGAGATTAGACTGAGTGAAATAAGTCAAGCAGAGAAAGTCAATTATCATATGGTTTCACTTACTTGTGGAGCATAAGGAATAACACGGAGGACAGTAGGAGAAGGAAAGGAAAAGTGAAGTGGGGTAAATCAGAGTGAGATGACGCATGAGAGGCTGTGAACTATGAGAAACAAACAGAGGGTTTTGAAGGGGAGGGGGTGGGGGGGTGGGATGAGCCCGATGGTGGGTATTAAGGAGGGCACGGATTGCATGGAGCACTGGATGTGGTGCATAAACAGTGAATCTTGGAATACTGAAAAAATAAAATAAGA
Organism: Meles meles; assembly: GCF_922984935.1. Taxonomy (NCBI): domain Eukaryota; kingdom Metazoa; phylum Chordata; class Mammalia; order Carnivora; family Mustelidae; genus Meles; species Meles meles. The sequence goes on from NC_060077.1 coordinate 60,875,253, forward strand.
TTAAAAAAAAAAAAAAAGAAGGGTAGATGGCAGAGTAAAGAGATGGGAAGAACCTGAGTTCCTGAAAATATCCCTAAGCTTCCAAATCAGTGGCCCTGTGGCTGTCCCACATGTTTCATTCCCGCCACATAAAACTAGGAAAGGTTTTAATTGTTCTTTGAGCCAGTATACATCTGGGTTTCTGCTAATTGTAGCCAAGGGCACTTAAGTGACACGATATGTTCATTTTTCATTTTTTACATTTATTTCATGCTTCTAATTTATTATTTCCCTTTTTTTGGTTTTGTGTTTATATATAGATTTTTATATATTATATATGTAACATATTATATATAATATATAATTATTAATATAGCATATATAAATTATTATATAATATATAACATATATTATTATAGCATACAATATATGTTATATATACTATACTATACTATATATGTTATACATTATATATTATATCTTATATATAGATTATAGAAATATAGATTTATATTTATATATAGAATATATAGAGAGAAATATATCTAGATTTATATAGGTATATATAGATCTATGATATAGATTCATATATAGATTATATTTTATTTATATATAGCTTTATATATAGATTATTTATATATAGATTATATTTTTTTAACACAATTTATTACTGGACTAATATTTTTTTGAGCAATTTTATTCAGAAGTTGTAATCACAGAGTGATCACTTGGTTGGTTGTAGAATTTCCCTAGAAATTCTGTGTATTTCTTTTATATGTTCTCATACTTACTGCTATGTCGAAGTTTGAGCCTGTTCTTTTTTCTCTTTGGAGTCTATCCAGTTCATTTCTATTCAGATACTGGTAGTGTGTGTGTTTACATAATTAATTTTCATTGCACAAGTAATTCCTGAAATAGTCTCCTTCCACATATTAAGAAGTTTCATTAAAAAAAAAAAATCCATTTGACCACCCTTCCCTCAACTCAGATTTTTACCTGAGGTAACTACCATGAATATTTTCTGTGAATCCTTCCAGAAAAGTTTCTATGAATTATGTACATATATCCATAAGTAGAGACAGCACTTCATTATTATTTCAGGGAAAGAGTACTTTGAGAATGTGTGTTGAAGGCACCAGTGAGAAGTTTGTAGTGGGATGGGGTGGACATACAGAGCAACGTGGTTACCTAGGAAAGGAGACTCCTCTTTATAACAGTGGGTGTGTGGCCCATTGTCTGCTGAGGTAGATTTAGGAGCTCTAATTCGATTTATTCCATAGGAACAAGCAAGGCCATCTTCTCAGGCCTGTGGGCTTGTTTTCCATATCAGGCTCACCTTATAAATTAATCTGCACCCCAGCTCCAGAGCTCATGTAACATGGAGAGTCTCCACTATGATTATGACTCATGACAACCTTACTATCACACCCATTTTATGGATGGAGATCCTGGCCATGGTGTACTTAGCACTGTTCAGTTTTCCCATATTCTCATGTGATTTCAATAGGATTTGGAAAAAGCCAAAAGACCTGAGCTTCACTACAAGAGGCCACTGTGGGAAGAATGCAGGCCAAATTGCTTAGAAAGGGCAGGTTGCCTGGAACTGTGGGAGAGAAGAATGTCAATTATAAGCTCTGTGCCAGTGCACCTCTAATCTTTTGATTAGAAGAGAGGGAGGCTTCTTTTCATGAGAAATCAACTTGTCCAAAGAGGGTAGTGCTTTGAACCTTGAGCTGAGGAGATCCAGCGAATGAGCTTGGGCTCTCCCTGGCCTGAGCTCTAAAGAAACAATTCCCAGGCTCTTTCCCAAAAAGTAAACCTATTGTACCCAGTTTCTTATGGATCCCATAAGATTTGTTTCTCAAGTGAACCAGTTTAGTAAAAATGTGTTTTCCTATTTTAATTACTCCCATAACTTCTGAAGAGCATATGACGCTCCAGATTACCACACCGAGCTGCTGGCATTGCCGCCAGTGGCAAAGGAGGCTCTGTCTGATAAGCCCAAGGAACTTGCTGTGGGTAGACAACCTGCGCCAGGCTTTTAGGAATTTGGAAGATCGAGCAATTTACTACTTTTATATGACTTACATTTTAGTGTCATTCATGTCCATAAAAAAGGAACAGCCAAACAGACTGGTAAATGCTGACTTGTGCATCTGTTGGGTCTGGCAGCTCCTAGCCTCGTTTTAGTAGTGAGTGCCTTCTGGAACCACTCAGTCTAGTGGACCTCTCCCCACCCACATCCCTCTCCATCTTGCCATCTGCTTCATTTCCTTATAACTCTTATCAAGATCTGAACTTATCTGGTGCATGCACTTGTTGCTCATGCATCTCCCCCTCCTGAATGTATGCTCCGTGAGGCAGGGGTCTTGTCTGCCTCGTCCACCGCATAGACACAGTTAAGATAAGTGCTTGATGGGGAGGAGGCATTCAATACACAGGCATTTAACTTGTCGAGTGAACTCATAGGTTAAAGTCCTAATGGTGGAAGTTTGGGCACTGGCGTCCCAAGTAGGGAAAGGAAACATGATGCAAGATGACCCAGCTACATGGAGGTACTGATTCCAGACTGTGTGGTCAAGACCTGAGGCTCATGGCCAAGGGAGGGTCTTTTCTTTTTTACTCATAATAGATGAGATTTGTATGTTGGAACCAAGAGCCAGAAGATAAACATGACTACTGACAAATTCTGAATTTGGATTCAAATTACAAGTTACACAAATATAAAATAGAGGAGATGTTTGCTTGACAATACTTTAAGGAAACAAACTGTGTTTCGGCGGTCTCATCTTTTGTAAATTAGCAGCATGAATAGCCCTTAAATATTTTACACAATTAATGGAATATCATGTCTAACAATACAAATAACATCAACATCATTGTAGCCATCACTCATTTTACACTAGCCACGTACCAGGAACTGTGATTCATGCGTTTTATACATGACTGTGACTCATGACAACCTTATTATCACACCCATTTTACGGATGGAGAGACCTAGGCTCTGAATACTTAAACCTATAGCAGGACACAGAGCTCAGACGTGGTGGAACCGAGTGTATCTATTGCAGAAAGCTGTTAGTAACCACTGGTTGTCTCACTGCTCTACGTGTGTTCAAACACATCTGGGGCATTGGCCTCAGCTTTAGTAGATGTGTTTTAAGACAAAAAATAAACAAGCAATGGCTTCACAGAGAGGTCATGGGCATGGTAAAGGGTCTGGAAACTACAGCCTATGGGGAACATTCAAAAAGAAGGAGGGTGTTCAATGCAGAGGAGAGACGATGGAAGGTGGGCTCAGGAATGAAAGGGTGTCAAAGGTCGTGCTTGGGTCTGAACAACAGAACTGGAATAGCAGAGGAAGTTCCAGTGAAGCAGGTTTCAGCTTGACAGGAGAACGAACTTTCTAAAGATTAAAGATGTGGGACGAAGCTTTTGAACCCAACCCCCCTTCACCCTCTAAGCATGCATAGCCATCTGTCAAAGATGTTGGATTTCAGGAAGGAGTCCCTTCCACCTCTCTGAGTCTGGGATTTTCTAGATAGGTTTAAATTTTATTTAAAAGAAAGGTAAAGATCATTTGAGCTGATTTAAGGGGAATCTTGTCTAGAAGCAGGGGGATTATATTGCTCTCTGAGTTCCCGTCAGCCTTTTCAGCATGTAACTCTTTCACTGGGGCCACACCTGGGGCACATCTGAAGTCAGGAAAGGGGACTTGTATTTGTTCTGAACCTAAATCCTCTTTAAAAATAATAATTCATTGGATGGTATTCTGGTATTCAGTTTTCCTCAAAGTGTCTTTCTCATGTATTTATTTTGTGTTCAGTCCCAGGTAGGTGCTAATATTTTAACCATGCTCCTCTGTACCTAAATTCCATTCTACCCCAAGACTATGGCCTGTCCTGCCTCTTGTGGCCCCTCCAACACCTTCTATCCTAGATAGATTCAGAAATTAGATGCAGGTAGAAATTAACTGTGCTTATAATTTATGAAACCCAAAGAGGAGTGGAGAGAAAAAGGAATCAATCTGACATGATTACAAGGACAAAGGCAGCTCTGGGTGCATTTCCACAAGCCAGGGTGGGTTACATTTTCTCTAGAGGCAGTGTGTTTATTTGTGGTTTCCCACCAGCCTCTTGGTGCAGAGAGCATCTACAAAGTGCTAGATGAAATGGGTTTGTGTGCGATTTAAAAGAAGTATTAGAATCTTGGGGTAAGATTTCAAGAGCCCCAGCCTCTGAAATTGCCCTTCTATAGGCCCAAAATTTTACAGTCAGAGCACTGGTGTTCTGAGCTAGACATTTCCTTTGGCATTCCTCTAAAGGCAATTCACCTGGGAAATGAAATGCCTTGGCTCCTGATGTCATCCTCAGGAGGAGAGTCCTGGAAGTGGTAGTAGGTTACTGATTACTTGCTTCATACTGGGCACTCTCCTAAGCCTGTGGCATATTTATCTAATTTAATATTCATGATCGCAGTGTAACTATACACTATTACTATCTGTGTGTTACATATGAAGGAACTGAAATTTAGAAAGTGAAATTTAGAAACTGTTTTGTCAAAATTCACAGAGATGGTGTATGGTTGGTATAGACTGAATGTTTGTGTTCCCCAGAGTTGATATGTTGAAATCTAATTCCCAATGTGATGGTGTTTGGAGGTGGGGCCTTTTGAATTTGATTAGGTTATGAGCGTGGAGCTCTCATCAGTGGGATTCGTGGCCTTTTAAAAGAGATCCCAGAGAGCCCCTAAACCCCTTCACCATGTGAGGACACTGTGAAAAGATGGCTATCTGTGAACCGGAAGCAGACCTCTACCAGACATCAAATCTGCCAGTGCCTTGATCTTGGATTTCCCAGCCTCCAAAACGATGAGAAATATATTTCTGTTGTTTATAAGCCACCCAGTCTGTACTATTTTTATTATAGCAGCTCAGGCTCAGACAATGGTAGAGATTGGATTTGACTTCAGAAACTATTGTCTTAGCAAATATATAATACTGTTGCCATTCTAAATAAAGTAATTATATGACTCTCAGAAATAGGAGAGAGCTCATCACAAAATACTATGTCTATCTGTGTGTGGGTGAGAGGGTGGTGGGGAGGTTTTTATTGTGAATTAACTTTCTAACCCTGAGTAAATTACTAATCTAGAATTTATCTGAGATGGTTAATGTAATTCTGACTTCTGTAAGGTCATTATTAGCATTTTATTATTTGTCTTAAAGTCAATTGAAGGTACATGTCAGGGAGTAATTACTTGCGGAGTAACCCAGGTATATTCTCCTCCCCTTCCTTTATTCCTTCCTTCGGTCTACCTTCTCCCTTCTTCTTTTCCTCTTCTTTCCTTCCTTTTCAGTAATTTAGTTATTTCTGAGTATTTGCTTTGTGCCTATCACTGTGCTATACAATGGAGGTAAAAAGATAAGTGAGTCTCAGTCTGTATTCTTAAGGACCTCACAGCCTGGAAAGGGAGTTAAAAATAATTACTATTCAACATGGCAATGGTTATAAAGGAGCAGATTTTCCAAACTAGTTTTTTAAAGAACACTCTTTGGCAGAATGTTAAGTAAGGGTATCATGAAAAAGAAGTATTTTAAGTTAAAACAAGTTTAGGAAATGCTGGGTTAAATAAAATTAAGCAAGATTTATCTTACAGGGAATTTTCAGGCCCTTTAAATTGCTAATGTGCTCTGTGAATTACCAAGAAGGGACGAGAACATATTTTGCAAGCCCGTTTGACCTCAGAACGCTTCTTTTTTCCTGGCACATGTAATAAAATGTTTATTCACTTTTCTTTCTCCCTTGGTCCATCATCCATCCATCCATCCATCCATCCATCCATCCATCCATCCAGTCTTCCTTCTGTTTATCCAGTATTTCTCACGTACCCACTATGTGCCAGACATGATACTGCATCCTTGGAATCCTTTAGTAAACGAATCAGCACAGTTAGTGTTTTTGGGGGGGGATAAACATCAAAGAAGCAAATACATATATAAGATTATCCCAGTGTGGCAAGATCCACATAGGAAATAACCAGAGTTTTAAGACGAGGAAAAAAAAAAAGCGAACAAAGCCAGAGTGATCTACTTACATAGGTGGTTGAGAAAGCCCTCTGTGTGCAAAAGACATTTAAAGCAAGTACCTGGAGAAAGAGAATGAGCCAGCTTTGCGAAGAGCAAGAGGAAGAGCCATCCAGGAAGAAGAAACAGCAAGTGCCAAAACCCTGGAATGCAGACGGGCTTGGCAAGCTCCAGGAACTGAGCTTCCTCCAGGAGTGCAGGTCTGCTTCAAGGCAGAAGGCTGAACTTGACACATTTTTAAGAATTAGAATCTCATCATCATGATATCACAGCGTTGGAGGAGACCCTGACACCATCTTATTCCAAGTTCTTATCCGAGAGGATCCCGTCTTCTAAGATATAGGGCTGCCTGCTCGGCTTGGCTCAGTTATAGGGTTTTCCCCTTTAGATGCGAGGTAAACTTCAGCCTCAACGTGGCTAGGGAAAGCATTGCTTGTGACATTTCTCTCCTTCATATGAAATGAGGACTAGGGAGGATTGTGTATAAGGAGAAAATTTCTTTCAGAGGTGCAAATCCCAATGCAAGGGATCATAGCTGGTAACCTTCACTCCAGCCTAAAAATAGGAAACAACAAGGCTGAAGGGGGAAATTGACAGAAATCCGAGCTAGGCTCAGTGGCCAAGGAGGGGAAGGAGGAAAGCTCTGATTCGTGCAGCCCGAGTGCCTCACTCCTAAAGCTTTTATCTTTCAATTCTTCCTGCAAGATTAAGCATCCCCAAACACCACTTTTATGGTCTCTGCCCTGGTTCAAGGAGTTACAATGGATCTTCTTTACTGTCAAGTCAAGTAAAAATCTACCTGCTAGACATTCAGGACTATCCATTATTATCATCATTTTCCTTTGGCTAACCCTCTGCCTTCTTCTTACCCTCTTCCCCAGCACGCGTAAGCACTTGCGTGTGCATGTGCACGCGCACACACACACACATGCACACTGAATTTGTTTCATTGTGCAATTAGCGCCACAAAGGAATAACAAAATATTTCTGATTTGGGGATTACACTCCTGGCTTTAAGCCTATCATTTCTTTTTTTTTTTTTTTTTGATTTTTTTTTTAATTTATTTTAACAGAGAGAGAGATCACAAGTAGGCAGAGAGGCAGGCAGAGAGAGAGGAGGAAGCAGGCTTCCTGTGGAGCAGAGAGCCCGATGCGGGGCTCGATCCCAGGACCCTGAGATCATGACCTGATCCGAAGGCAGTGGCTTAATCCACTGAGCCACCCAGGTGCCCCAAGCCTATCATTTCTTGACTGCTTGAATGTGTATCTCACAGACCTTCAACTTCCTTATCTGCACTGACAGATATTAATAATAATAATCATGCTTGTTGGGCCACTTGGGTTGCAGAGTTTGTTGAGCGTCTGACTCTTAGTTTCAGCTCAGGTCATGATTTCAGGGTCCTGAGATCAAGCCCCATGTTGGGCTTCATACTCAGTGGGGAGCCCGCTTGTGATTCTCTTCCTCTCCCTCTGCTCCTCACCCCACTCAAATAAATAAGTAATCTTTAAAAAACAATAATGGTTGTTAAGTAATAATAATATGTGTCACAGAGATGCTTTGGTGGCTTAGTCAGCTCAGGTCATGATCCCAAGGTCCTGTGATTGAGTCCTGCATTGGGCTCTCTGCTCAGCAAGGAGCCCACTTCTCTCTCTCCCTCTGCTGCTCCCCCTGCTTGTGTTCTCTCTCTCTCTCTCTGACAAATAAATAAATAAATCTTAAAAAAATAATACTTATCACATAAGGATGTTGTTTTTTTGAACTCAGCGGTCACAGTATCTTCCCTACTATGGAAACTTCCCTACCCTGGACACTCAGTTCTTCCACCTTACAAGCTATCTGCTGGGCCCCTGCCTCTTTGGTTCTCTCATCCTCCTTTAGACTTTATGATTCTTACTTAGTTGTTCACAGTTGGTCTTTGAAACCCAGACTCTGGTTCCCATTTAATGCATGTTTTACCATCAGAGGCAACCTGGCTTTCCTTCATTTCCAGTTCTTATTTCCAAGTAACTCAGCTTGGATAAGAGCTTTCAGCTCCTGCTTATTTGAGAGGAGGATTTGGAAAGTTATTTTCCGAGGCCTAACCTCAGTAAGTTGAGACAATTGAGGTCTAGTTCTTTCCTCTTGGCTGGTTTTTGCTCAGCTAAGAACTCCCCTTGGTTTTTTCCTGGCTGCAGAAGACACTCCCAGAGAGCCTTTTTGTTCTGTCTTTTAGCCTCATGGTCTTGTGATTCTCAACAGTCACTGATGCATGCTCTGTGGCTGGCCATGCTTTCTAAGCTCCGGCTTACTCTGACCTAAAACTAATTCAAATGAAGATGGAAGAGCTTTGTTTCAAAACCAGAATCCAGTATATTCTAGCTCTCACCATAGCCATCACCATCCCTAAAGAAATCTCGCAGATCACCTGGGCATCCTTTCTCCTTTCTGCCGTGAATGCCACAAGTTTGTAGGTAAGTGGAGATAAGGCATGGACTACTCAGATCCTTTTCCTAGTGTTGCTAGTGGTTGAAGAAGCAGTGGGGAAAAGGTGCTTCTTCTTCTGTTGCCCAGGACTTCTTGATGTCCTGGCCAAATAGATGACAATGTTTAATAACCTGGTTTAGCAGGGGAAGGTCAATGCTTGACCTGCATAGAGTAGGTCTGTTTTCTTGCCAGTAGCTGGAGAAGAATGCCCAGGAGAACACATTTAATCCTGAGACATGCCTGGGATGGTCTTTTCCATGAACTGATGACTTCAGGCCTCTTGTCCTTGCTGCAAGGAGAGAATTGTTTGGAACTTGGGAAATATCAGTAAAGGAGGAAGAAGTGTTTTATGTATCCCTCCAGCAGAATTTTGCAAATATTATTGGTCATAGTTTTATCATATGATCACCTCAAATAGCAAGGAAGACCAGGAAATGGCCTTGAAAACTGGGTGCATTGCCTCCCTGAATTGAATTGGGGTCGTTTGTAGGAAGGAAAAGTGATAACATTTAGTAGGCTACACTGTCTACCACTGCACAATACTTTTCAGCCTACCCTACCTCCCAGTTCTCTGGGATCTTCCTCTTGCAACCTTTCTTCCCATACTCGCCTCTCTTCTCTGTGCTCTTCAGTGTTACCAGCACCCAGATCAAGATTCTAATGGGAATGCAGGCTATCCCCCCAAACTGTAAGACACCTGCTGATGGTCTCAGGTCCCATATAAGGCGCATTCTCACCTTTTTGGGTACCAGAGACAATCTGATAGGGAAATAAGATAAGCTCCTCTCCCGGTCAGATGCTAGAAAACCATCTGGAGCCCTTTTAACTGACAGGGTTCAACCCAGTGGTGGTGTGACCCTGCCATTTCTGCATGCCCATCTACATCATCTCCCATGTCTTCCTTGTCCAGCTGATGCTGAGCCCCTGATGTTGTATGTTATAAGCTTCTTACGAGCAGAGCTATGACTTAGACACCCTCACAGGTAGAAAGAATAGGTGTGCATTATGTACTTTATGTATTGTTTAATTGGAATCCAGAGCAGAATGCTGGGTTGCAGAATTTTACCTCTCCAAGGAAGCTTTTACTGATTAAGGAAAAACAAGGGATGACTTCTCCCTCTCTGCCTTCTTTCCATCACTTAAGTTGATAATACTCCTGACTTTCTCCCCATTCAACCCCATTGCCTATTATACTTTCACTGTACAGGGCTATTGGGAAGGTCCTGCTAGGTGGGTTAGCTGAGTATACTGGCATATGGATCAACTGAGGCCACAGTCAGAGATTTTTCCTAATTAACCATTTTATTCATGACCTCTTGAGTGGTCACAGGCTCTAGATCAATTACTGTTGGGTCTTTTCAGTGGAGAAACCCATTTTTGCTACAGGCAAAAAGACTCTAACATGTGCCATATAGATGGGTCAGGAGCATTGTTTTAAATCAAGACATATTCTGTGTATGTGCTTCTTGAATTGTCTGAACCAGGACTAGGATTAGAAGACAGTGCTAATAAAGTAAACTGGCTGCATCATTCTGAGGGCCTGAATACCTTTTCTCTATTATGTAGCTATGGATTGACCCTGTATGCTTGCAACTCCAGTCATAAAACACCCTTTAAATTTAGATACAAAAGATCCCTTGATCTGGTTACTCTCTGACCCCCTTAACCCAGTGTTTTTCACTAAATCCTAGGCCATGGCCTCAGAGTTCTGGGATTGTTGGGCTTAGCTGGGACCTAGGCATTGGCATTTTTATCCTTCCCCCACCCCTTGGGTAACTCTAATATGCAGCCCAGAGTGTGAAATCACCTCCTAACCCTATCAGGAAAACCAATGTAGACTTCTTTAACCTCTGTCACAAACTAACTCTCCCAAATTAGGCAAAGCTAACCCTGACTCAACTACATACCAGCTTCTAAGTCTTAATCATTGAGCTGAAGTCATGCTAGATCCAACATACCATCTGCCCCACACCATTGCCACAGAGAATATTCATATCTGGCCATAGATCTGAATTTTAGCTCTGGAAATAGATAATTCCCTAATTGAGGGCATAGGCCATCTTCAACTCCAGAAACAATGACCTCCTTCTTTGGCTACAGATGGTTACTTCTTAGTCCCAGCTTCCTACTAAGCTGGCCACAGACTGGTTCCAAGCCCACACCCAAAGTTACCCTGTAATCATGATCATACACTTGCTACCTGTTCTGCCCACTCCTGGACTCTTTCATTGGTAATAAATTGTTCCATATCTGATAATCTAAAGTTTATAACCCTACACACAGATGGAAGCTAGGGCTCCAGCTTCAGCCCAACCTCAAACTCTGGCCATAAACTAATAACCCAGCCACAGAAAGACCTCTGCACTTGCCTAACTGCAAAAACATCATCATTTTTTAATGAAAAAAATATATATATACACAGACATAAAGAAACTAGTAAACTGAACCTTATGTATCTATCTCCCAGCTACAATAAGGTCAGTACATGACCATTCTTGTTTCATTCATATCTTTACCTACACTTATTTCCATCCTCTTCTGGGTTATTCTGAAGGAAATATGGGTATTATTATATCCTACCACCTGTATATATCTTGGTTTATATCGATAAAATATAGGGGTTCTTTAGAAAAAGATAAACAACCACAATACAATGATCACACCTAAAACTTAACAAACTTAAAAATTCTTTACGCACAAACATCTAGTTAGTTCCTATTTCTCTATTTCTTTTATAAATTTTTTTCCAGTTTGTTTCTTGATACAAATGAGGTCTGCACTTTGTTATTTGTTGATATGTCGCTTCTAGTCAGCAGTTTTCCTTTTTATCGCTTTTATTGCATTTTTATTTCTGTTGAAGGAAGTTCCAAGTATAAAGCCCTAAATGTGGGACCACGCTGACCTTTAGCCCTGGCCACTGATGCATCAGCACACACTGTCCCACGGAAGGAGGGCTCTGACCAAGAGGGATGCAAGCCAGGGAGTGGGTGGAGTGTGTCCCTCCGTACAACCACTAACTGTGTCACCAAGTAAAGCTTCTGCCCTCCAACCAGTGAAGAACATGTCACTCTCATATTAGGTGATGATCATGTCTTTTGTTTGTCATGGCTGCTTTGTCTTCTCACTGCTGTGTCCTGTGACAGGGGTCTTGACAGCAAAGATGCAGACAAACAACCTGTGTATATATGTTCAGAACCTACAATTACACGCACAGAAGTGGCTCCCGCTGTCCCTGCCCACCCTCAGTCTGGTTATGGCAATGACAGTCACACAGGGCGGGATTCTCAGTCCAGAGCTGGGGTCACCAAGAGGGGCTATTACGGTGACCAGTGTCATTGCTTCTGGGAGTGTAGAGAAGGAACGGGATTTGAATTGAGGAATCACTGGGAGGAAAGGAGAAGCATCCAGACAGCTTCCTATTGGAGATCCTAATCTCAAACTGGCCAGACTCTGGCCTTGAGGACTTGACCATTTCTTTGAGTAACGAGTTCACATTGGAGTGTTGGGATTTTTGAAGCATTTGGTCTGACTGGGGTTGAGTGAAATAGCAGAAAACAGCATCTTCAGCAACTCCATTTTGCCTTCAGAGGAAGGATGTTCAAGCTTCTTGGCTGACATTCAAATCTCTGCCCATCACTTCCAGCATATTTTGACAGTGGTAGCTCCCTCTTTTCTCCTACTGGAATCTTCTCCAGTCAGACTGAGCTCCTCGCTGCTTTCCAAACAGGCCATGTGCTTTTCTACTTCCTTGCATCTGTCAAGTTGTTCTCTACTCTTGGAATGCCCTTCCCACAGCCCTCCTGTGCACATGCTGTCCCGAAGTCAGGATGATAATACACAGGCCGCACAGGAACTCTTGACAAGTGGCAGAAGATGGAGTCAGCTTGAACGCAAAGCAAAAGAGACGCTTGACAAAATGACCTAGAGCCTGGTACTAGAAGGTGCCTGGATGCCTAAACAGCCAGTAGAGGAGTGTGAGCCAGGAAAGATGTCACTCCAGCCTGGTCCTCGCACTAAGGCTCAACTCATCCAAAAAGAAAGCTCGATGGAAACATGTTGAGCAAAATTATACATGCTCATTTCTTAACATAGCTTTCAGATTTAATCGTAGGGAACGTTTGTTTTGGTTTGAATTTCTCTCATTTTTAGATACCATTTTCTCTCCCAAACTAGGTCATTTGAATTATCTGCTGATAGTTCAAATCTGTAGATAATTTGCTTTTACTCACATTCCTAAGAACTAATTACCTGTACATATAAAATGATGAAATCTCATTATATTTTCTTTTAAAACTCTGACATGCATTTAATTACATTAGTCAATTATTACTGTACATGCTGAGGATTTGCTATTGACCAGCTCGTGCTGGAATATTTACTGCACAGATGTGTTACTTTAATTAAACAAATGTGATTACACACATATCAATTTTTATTTGGTTTCAAAGCCCAGAATCTAAAAGTGACGCAGTTGGCAAAGCTGTGAGGTGTGGTGCTGGTTCCCAGGAATGCAGTGAGAGGCTCTTTACTGAGGGAACACAGAGCGCCTGCAACTCTGCGTGGGAAACTTCAACCACAAGTGGGTTTTTGTTGGTGTGTAAGTGCCATTGAGCGAACCCAAGAAGGGAACAAACAAACCAGCCCTGAATCTTCCTAGAACATCTTCAGCTTTGTTCTCTTATAAATAGAGAGACAAGGACTGTACTTAGAGAACCTACAAGAAAACTAACCTGAAAGTCAATCCATCTGAGCCTGGGGATTACTTGGGATTGGACCTTGGTCAGGTAGACGATCTGGTATTTGTCTTTAAAATCAGGGTGAAGTAGAACAACATTAGGACATTGGCTAGGTCTCTTGGTCTCCTCCCTGCCATAATCTACTGCATACCCTCAAAGGATGAGGTTAGCATCAAGGATGACCTTCTCCCAGTGCCTAGTCCCAATCAAGTATTTTTGAGTAATAATATAAAGATGGAGACAGAAAATCAGAATGAGCTGTCCAAACTGGAGTCATGTAAAGTTCTCTATGACTTCTGGTACAATGACTGCACATATTGGGTGCTTGGTGAATAGTCCTGGGTATTAATAAAGGCAGTAAGTCAATCCATTAATCCACAAACACTTACCAAGCACCATATGAGCTGGTTGTTGGCGGGGCACAGACAGAAAGGCAGGAGATCTCTCCACACAAGTGAAGACTAGTTGTTTTCCTTAGTCTCACCCATGAGTGATCACTGTGTTTGTTCTCAGGGGTGTCTCTGTCTGGGCCTTGTGGTCATGGCTTAAGAAGAACCAATCCAGTGGGTTAAGTTAACTGAAAGTTCTCCTTCAACTGTGTGTCTCCAGGTCTCCTGGATGCAGACAGCATTTCCAAGGATGAGGTTGGGGAGCAAATGAGATGGGACATGCCTGCGTTCCCAGATATACTTTGTGCATGGAGAACACACTGAAATGCTGAAGAGTGTGTGCCGTCAACTCTAGATGCGGAGAAGTTTTGCCAAAGAAGAGAGAGCAATTTGTTGCCAAAAATAAAGAAGCTTCAGGATTTGGGACGAGACAGAGGGGGACACCCAGATCAGGCAGACCACTTGACCTTGTGGCTTTACCACCTTGTGACAGTTTCCTCACCTAGTGGTGACGATGAAACTCATCTCATAATGTTGTTCGGGAATTATAATCACCTCTGAGTGATGCCCAGGGCACAGCAGGTTTTTAGGAAATTGTTGGAGATTTTGTTAGTAAAAGAGTTAGTGTGGGCCAGCTGGGGAAGGTAGAATGTTAGAGGGGCTTGTTTTCAGTCACTTTGCCTACGCCATTCTTCCTTTTGGCATGTAGCATACCGTAGGCGCATTCCCACCTCAAGAGGAAAGCCTATGGTAAATACATGTACAGAGGTTTTTTGTTTGTTTGTTTTTGGTTTTTTTTAGATTTTATTTATTTGAGAGAGAAAGAGAGTGAACGGGGCGGGGGGCGGGAGGCAGAGAGAATGTGGAACAGAATCCACACTGAGCTCAGAGCCAGATGTGGGGCTTGATCCCACGAACATGAGATCATGACCCGCGCTGAAACCAAGAGTTGGATGCCCAGCCAACTGAGCCACTCAGGCGCCCCTGCATGTACAAAGTTTTAAGAGAAGGAAAGCTATGTGGTCAGTTCCCAAGAAGTGAGTTGCATAATGTCTTGCGGCTACTAAGTTTCTCCTATACTTGAGTTTTCCCACCTGTATGGCTAGAAATATTTATTATCTCGCCCAGTTGGGGATTGGGGCAGCTCTCCAGGCTCTAGGTCCCCTCTCCTTCATCCTGGGATACTGTACAAATGTTACAATTTTCCGTGTGTGCCATGAAATAAACAAGCTTGGGGAACGTTGGCCTAACTAGTCCAACTTGTTCAGAAGACAGTTTGGGTCTTGGCTTCACCTTTGCCTTTTTTTTTTTTTCCTTAAGATTTTATTTATTTACTTGACAGAGAGAGAGAGAGAGCACAAGCAGGGGGAGAGGCAGGCAGAGGGAAGAGGGAGAAGCAGCTTCTTGCTGCGTGGGGATCCTGATGCGGGGCTCCATCCCAGGACCCTGGGATCATGCCTGGAGCCCAAGGCAGAGGCTTAACAACTAAGCCACCCAGACACCCCGCAGGCTTCACCTTTGAATAGCGGACGAACCCCAGCATAGGGAATTATTTGAGCCTTAGTTTCCTCATGAGCAAAATGGATATAATTTTATCTTGTAGTTTTGCTGTAAGGGTTCAGTGAGACTGTCCTGTGTAGTGTCTGAAATATCATAAATACTAATAATGGTGAGTTGAATATACCGCTTTTCCAGTTTATAATTTTATTTGTTCGAGAGTACAACTTCTGGCTTCCAGTACTCACAGCTTGGTGGATGGAGTCAGGAGATAACTGAGCTGTTCAAGCTCTCAGCTTTGGCGGTGATCCCTCTCCATCTCAGGTTCCATTTGGTCTGCCAGTAGTGGTTCTGGTCTGCTGGGGTCACTGCTTAGAGCAGAGACCGGGGTGATGCCCTGCTGGCCCCAGCTCCCAGAGGGAACCTAGCTCAGGCTCAGCCCAGCACCCTTAACCCACCCAACTCCCTGGTTGCTGATCTCATCCTTTTGCCAGGGCTAATTATACTTAAACCAGATTGGTAGGAAGCAAGACGCGTGCACACACAGCCAAAGCCTGGAACTGCTTACCCGAAAACACGTTCCCTCCTCCTTCTGCTCCAGTTCTCAGTCTTACCAGAAGCAGGGGCGGGGATGGGCGAAGAAATGGAGTTTGCACCATGTGTGCTGAGGCAAGGCAATCCTGGAGTCACCCTCCACATCGCCCGCCCCAGACCAGCTCTGGCCTGCAGCCACAGATCACTGGAGTAGAGTGGAGCCCAGCGGGGCACTGGGCTTCTCCTCCCTGGGAGTGGGTCACTGTGGGTTGCACCCAGCTCTTCGGGGGGCGAGGGCTGGGCTGCTAGCCCACTGTACCTCATTATGTATTCCTTCATTGTTTCCTATGCAAATTAAGTTAATGAGAATTAGGAACATAATGGAGCCCATTCACCGTTCTAGTCGCTGGAAAATGGGTTTGACTACCAATTTTCCATTACAGCTGTTTTGTAATTACCGTGGAATACTCTGAATTCTAATGGAGACGCGGAGCTGCCTGACAGCCTCTCGACTACTTTTTTTTTTTTTTTAAAGAAAGGCTTAAAAAAAAAAAGGAAACCTAATCCTATAGCATAAAAGCCTTTCAATCTGAGTGCCCCAGTTTGGCTTCTGCCATGAAAATCTCCTCCACTGTTGCAGGAAGGACTCACTGCCATTGGTGGGGTTTCCTGACCTTTGTCCGGGTTAGATTCATTACCTTGGCAGGACCAAAGTTCTCCCTTGGCTTGGAAGCAAGCAAAACAGAGTTTGGGGCCACGTTCAGTTAGGAGCTGCCCTCTGAAGGGATCAGAGCAGCCTATGGCTAGTGTGGACTGCTTCCGGCTAGATCTGACTTCCCCATCCCTCCCTAGCCAGAGACCTACTCACCTGTTGCTAAATTCAGGACACTTACCATTACAGGAGTATTCTTTGACATAAAGACTCTTTCCTTTTCAGCACCAAAGATTCTAGGAGGAAGAACAAGTTAAAAGTTCAGTAGATCAAGATGACTGGGACATAGGATGCCAGGGGGTGAGGGTGAGGCTGAGCACAGTGAGCACTGGGCAAAGAGAATGTGGAGGCCATGGTGTCACGTGAGGCTAAGAAGTCAAGATTTTATTCTTAAGGCCTCTTAAGCAGGGGAATTACCTGATGAGAGTTTTAATTTAGAAGGATATTCTGGATACAATATGGAGAAGGGATCTGGATATATATATCCTGGGGTGGGGTTGTTTTGGTTACTGGACACATAAAACTCAGCTAAGGGGTGACGGCAGCTACATACTCCTTCTGATCGATGGCGGAATCATGAAGGCTTGAACTCAAGAGGTGATAATTGGGATGGAGAGAAGTGGATGGATTCTGAAGACGCTTACGAGGTAGAATCACGACAAGTCTGATGATGAATAGGATACGCTTGCATTACAGGTGCTAGGGGACTCAGGGCTTCGTCCTTGGCTTATGGGGTGATGCAATTCACCAAAACATAACAATACTGAGAACTAAAATTTTTGTGAAGAGTGTAACATGTGCCAGGCACTGTTTTGTTTTATACATATAGTCCATTTGATCTTGACCATAACCCACTGAGGTAAGAACTATTATTAACCTCAGATCATCAGAGAAAAGTTAAGACATAGGGAGGTAAACAAACAAAGAGACATGTCCAAGTTATCAGACTCAGGAAGTGGTAGAGTTGGGACTCAAAGCCAGGTGGTCTAGTTCCACAGACAAGACACATAACTCTTGGAAAGGGAGATTTGCTCTGGTGTGTGTTTGTGTGTGTGCACACATGAGAGAGACAGACAGACATACAGATGAGCAGACAGAGGGACAGAGCATTATCAGTTGTGGGTGTATGAACTGGAGGTGTCTTTACAATATTGTGGCATAGGTTTGCTGGGGGAGACTGCAGTCTAGGAAGGAGGACTGGGCTCAAAATACAAGGTTGTGGGGTGTCAGCCTCAAACTGACGTTTGAAGACATGGAAATGGTTCAGAATCTCCTAAGAGAGATAAGTGAGGGGCTCTGGAGAACCCCCAGTTTTTGCATGCTAGACTGAAGAAGAGGACCCTCTAGGGGGCGAGAGCGGTCCAGGAGCAATGCGAGTCTGAGGGAGGGCATGGCTAAGCTTCAGATCCCTGGAATTTAGGAAAGAGTAAGGGTGCATTTCAGGTTGTTACTCCAACAATTAGACCCTGAAACAAGTAGTTACCAGAGGTGATTCCGAAACTCTAGGAAGGGAGTGGCTTCATCCTCAAGCAAGATTTCACCTCTATGCCATGTTTTCCTGATGAGCTCGGAAGTCATTTCTCAGTTTCAGCATCTTTTGCCACCTGGAGAGGCTGAGAAATCTCAAAACCATCAAATCCTGATGCTTTTTTATTTCACAGTTCTTCCCTCATTTATCTCTCCCCCTCACATTGTACTGTAAGCAGCAGGAAGAAACCTGGCTTGCCTTCAACACTTTGTTTGGAAATCACCCAAGCTAGATAACCAGGTTCATCCCTTACAAGTTCTGCTTTCCCCTTACAGCAGATGAGAATTTTGCTAAACTTTCTGCTGTCACATAATAGGGGTCCCCCTTCCTCTAGTTTCCAGTAGCACATTTTTCACTCTGAGCCCTCACTGGCAGTGTTCTTGTTGTCTGTGTTTCTACTAACTGTCTGCTGAAAGCAGTTTAGGCTTTCTCTACCATGTTCCTCAAAAATCTTCTAGCTTCTTCCTCTTGTTGTGCCCAAACCGCTCTCACATTTTGAGACATTTGTTACAGTAACGTCCTGCTTCTGGTACTCAGTTTGGCATTAGTCAGGGTTCAACCAGAGAAGCAGAACGTAAGATAGATCGATCGATCGATAGATAGACTGATAGATAGATGGATCGATTTGTTACAGGCTTACACAATTGTGGGGGCTGGTGAAGCAGTCCTATAAGGGTGTAGTCTTCATATCTGTTGCTGGAGTTGAATTCTGAACACAGGTCATCAGGAAAGGAAGGTCACATATCAGGCTGTAAGCCAGAGCGCGAGGTGTGACCCGTAAGCGTGGTCTTAAGCATCTGTCCATGCCTGTTGTCTCTGACCTTGTGATGAGGCTGTCTTGCAGATGCTAGGAGACCTGGAGATGTAATAATATATATCACACATATATATTCTCTTTTGTCACAGATCCAACTGCATACCTGGCTCAGGGGCCACAGGAGTTGAAGGAGGACCTAGGAGCAGGGGCTAGAGTATTTCCCCTATGCTGGTTCATTGAGGTGAATCTGCAGATAAGCAACTATCTGTGTGAGGCACACAAGAGCTGCTACTTCGCTTCTGCTTCCGCAGATCTCCCAGGGACCTCCCTTGAGGCCACCCAAACGAGAAGCATACAAGAAAGGAAGTATCAGGAAATGTGGTTCAGCCTAGTGAGTCAGCACTTTACACAGGCCTGTGTTCCCCTTACCCCAACATCTTTGCGTAAATGCACCAGTTTCTGGGAATATCTTCCCTCTGCCTCCTACCTCTGTCCTAACCTGGACCTCAGCCCTAATGGCCCTTCCACTGTGACTATCCTAATAGGTCTTTATGATGCTTGATACCTTCATTATAGCACTAGTCACATGTATGGGTTTTATTTATTAATTTACGTCCACCCCCACCTCCAGTCTTAAAACTCCTTAAAGAGTCATATGCCACATTTTCCCTAATATCCTTAAAAGTTATTGCCTGGCATATAGTAAGTATTTAATATGTTTGAATGAATAAAAGAAGAATGAATGAGATAAAATAGCATTCCAGTTCATGAGGCCAATGTAAAGATAAGAAATACTAATATATGTGCAAGGGCCCAATTTATGGTAGGTTATTATGGAAGCTCCAGACTTTTCTTTGTGGGCCTAGCTCTGGCGTGTGTCAGATGGCCACTTGGGCTTCAACAGGCCCCTCTCCTTCTAACACCGTGGCCTGCCAAACTTGTCATCCTGGAATCACCCAGGTCAAGAAGATGGCAAAATCTTGAAGAACGTTATGTTTGCAAAGCTCTGGAAGGGGACGCATTGATAAAATTCCCTCTTTTGGGAAGAGGCATGTGACCTTTACTGAGGATTCCCCAGTTAGCTGGGGATAAAATGAGCTCAACCTTGGGGAAACCATGATCATAGGAATATGTAGTCTATCGACCTGAAGAGTTAGTGTGTCACTTCACCTAGACTCACCCAGGGTAATGAGAGGATGAGGTTCAAGTCTAGGTTAGCAAGGTGTCATCTATCTGCCTGTGTATTTGTTTACTCAACACACTCACACACACACGTGCACACACTTTATATATATCATATATGTGTGATATATAATATTACATGCATATATATGTATATATCATATATATGATTATAAGACATATAATTTTACAAATGCTGCATTAATATTGGAGTATAGAAGAGTTAATACATGTAAAATACCTAAAATAGTGCTCAGTGCCTATAATCTCAAATATTTGTTATTATTATTACTCTTAAAGTGATACGTATAGTTGTCCATTTTTGCTTCTCTTTGTAGACATGCAGGTCTTATCTGTTCTCTCTCTTTCTCTCTGTCTCTGTCTCTTTGAGTCCTTAGCTGGTTTCTATGATGTGTTGTTTAGACGGATTACCCGTCGGATTCTTGACTAACTGCTGTAATTTATTGAGCACTTAAGTGCCAGGAACCGTGCTACTTAATTTCACAAGACTTATGATTAGATTCAGTTGCATATAACATGGAAAGTCATCTGATTTCTGTCCGTCATGTAAAAGACGCCTGAGGTAACAACCAGGGCCTCGTAAGGTGGTTCCACCGTATCATTAAGAAACCAGGGCTTTCTCTATCTTTTTGCTTCACTAGTTGCAAGAGAAGTTGGGAAATGCAGGGTTTTAGCTGGGGGACATCATTGCCTTGAATGAGAATCAGACTCTATTACCAGAAAGAAGGGGAGAATGGATATTGAGTGGCGTCATGGCCTCTCAGACCTGAGCACCTGATTCTGTTCGATCAGAAATCAAAAGATGACCTCTCCTCTGCATTCTGGGTTCTCACAAGACCTGAGGAAAAGAACAGACACCCACAGGTCTTACAAAGGTAAAATTGTGGCTGGAGCGTGGCTGGTGGGAGAGGTTGGGTCATTCTCAGACCGGTGATAGAAAGGAGTCTGGCAAAATGGCATCGTGATCTAGGAATGAATTTTGAAGATTGACTCGTAGAAATTTCAAGGGTCCAAAGATGAGACATTGTCCAGACCTACTATTTCTGTTTACCCCTGCTCCAGCTACTGAGGGAGAAAATTTCTGCTCTGTGTCAAAAGGGAGACAGATGTCAGTTTGAAAAGGAAAGAAGCAGAGGGGTCAGTAGCCACCTCTCGCCAGGACCTAATTCACACTCAGGGAACATTTGATCCTCTGGGCTCTGAGGGAAGTTTAATTGAAATGCAAAAACCAAAGGTCAAAACCATGTAAAATTTAAAGGCCATTTTTACTATTTGACAAGGAACAAATTGTAACTTTATATTGCTTTTAGATGCAATTTTGTTCAGTGAAATTAGATTATGCTCAACTAAAGCACCTTCTTTAGAGCTTTTAGATTAAATATTAGAACTTATTAGAAGGACCTTGATTTCGTCAGTAAATACCAAGGAAAATATTTGGTGGGAAATGCAGCTGCCTAATTTGCATTAATACAAATGAGAACTATTAAGCTTAGTTGATTAGCATATTCATATGTACTGTAGTCCCCGTGTATTTAAAATAGATTCTGCTAGATTCTGATTACAAACTCAGTGTATGTATAACTCCCTGAACCAGAGCCTTGGCAATAGATTGTGCCATGGAGGGTGAGGGCGCCAGCGGGAGGGAAACAGAATGCTGGTCTCAAGGTTGCTTCCAGAACGAGTACCGTGCAGAGCTGGCCCCATCCGCAAGGCTCTGAGCAGATGAAACCCAGAGAGCTAGGAAGCCAGGATAGGAGCCAGGCAGCAAGATGTGTCGGAACAAATACGTGCGAGTACCCTCTTAACTTGTTCCTTCCTCCCTGGGCTCAGCCTGTGTTTATCAGGTGCCCGCTGCATTCCAGCAATGCGGGGGCTGCTGCTGGGGTGATTGCCCAGGACAAGACCCACCATGATAAACAGCATTCCTCTCTTCAAGGAGCTTGAGGAAACGAATCCTGGCTTGTCACAGAAGGAGCCGATCTTCTGACTCCCTGCCTGATTCTGTGCCTTGGCCCTTTTATAGCTGGGAGTGTTTCTGTCTCGAAGATGTCTCTCGATGTGGGGACCCTGGGGAGCAGGCCACAGAGGGCGGGCAAGAGCTACATGGCTGCTCCTGTTCCCGAGGAGCCTGTGAGTGATGCCCAAGCTACCGTGTGCCCCAGAGGGAAAGAGCCCTGCCTGAGCAGGGGCAGGATTCTAGAGACCCCCGCATTGGGCAATAGGGAGGAGCATGAGCACAGGCACCGGGCGGTGGGGGGTGTGGGGGTGGACGGAGAACATAAGCTTTGGGGCAGCTGCAGTATCGGTGCACTGAAGCAGGGGCTGCAAAATGGAAAATGAAGGGCAGACATCTGCCCCTGCCAGGGATTGGTCCATTTACCTTCCTGCCAGCTCTTTAATGCAAATCAGTTTGCTCCCTCTGCAAAAGTTCTGTGTAGACTGATTTTTTCCCTTTGCAGATAAATTGACAATCTCCCTTTAACTTGCAAATTAATTCTGAGATGATTTAATTTTATTTTTGATGATCTTTTAGGCTCTCTGTCTCCCTATAACCCCCCCCCAACATACCTACTAATATAATAAATGAGCTATAAACACCCAAGCACACTTGTGAATTCAATCAAAGGGATGCCAATGATCTGTTAAGGAACATGTTTTATAGAATAAATAATCTCCCCCATTCCCTGGCCTAGGATTTCTGTAACATTTCTCAAAGTAGAGAACCAGGGCAGCCTTTCCAGACACCTAGATCGCCATCATGGGGTTCATCTCTTTCTTCTCTCTTCCTGCCCTGGCCCATAGCCCATGACATATGGTACCCATGCAGTCAGGAACCCCATGTCCCCAGGAAGAGTGTTTTGGATTCCCTGCTTCCCTCAAATGCATTTTCTCTGTGTTTCTTCTTTTTAAGGCGACAACTCGAGGCTAATGCAGTGAGTGGCTAATACACTTGAATGGGTTGATGCATATTATTTATAGATAAGGTTGTTGCCCCTTACATTTTTACAGGTTAGGGCCCTCTGGAGAGGACAGCACACTAAAGGTCATTGGCATTTCCTTGTCCAAGTGTCTGTGCTGGTCCTAGTGTTTCCAGAGCAGGCACGGGTTGGGTAACGGGTGTCCACAGCAGGGATGCGAGAAGGCAGCAAAACACTTTCCTGATGATTCTGTTTATTTACTTTTTTCTTTTGTGCTTTTTCTCGGACCTAACATGTAGAACTTTGGTGCCAAAAATGATTTTAGACATTATCTTATTCTAAAAATAAAGTTGAGGCTCCGGAGAGTCCTGAGGCTTGCCTCGTGATGCAGTCCGAACCAGCAGCACATATTCTGAACCTCAGACCAGTGTGTGAGTTAACAATCCCTAACGTGTATTTGGTTCACATTGATCTGGCTGCCCTCTGTGTGCATTATAAATAGATGTAACAGGTTTTAAAGCAGACACAGTAAAAGAAAAGCTCCAGGTTTGGTGACTTTTCTGGAACCTAAACATCTACCCATCCATCCATTCATTCTTCTAACGAAGACCTAATGAGCACCTGCCATGTGCCAAGAGTGTTCCAGGTCCTGGAGGTGAAGCCAGGAGCAGAAAGACAAAGCCCTGGGCTTGGGAAGCTTGCCTTCCTGGAGTTGGGGGTGGGGGTGGGAGTAAGAATGGACTGGAGCTGCCAGGTGGGCATACCTGCCTCAAGGAAGGATGTGGCAGGGTATAGGGGTAGAGCGTGACCAGGCTGTTGTCCCATGAGGAGGCTGTCGTGGGTGGGGGGTATTCCTTGGAACAGGTAAGGTGACATTTGAGCAGCTGGAGGTATTGGGGAAGGAGACATAAGACTATCTGGGGAGAGAGAGTGTTCCAGATGGAGACAGAAGACATGGGGGAGAGACAGTGAGGCCCAAGGAAGGGAAGGGGGATGGAGGGCACAAAGGAGCAAGTCCAGATCAGGCAAGTTCACAGGGGCGGGTGGGGTGTCTACATCTAATTTATAGTCCAGTCGGCACCTTCCAAGAGTGAAAAACAGTGCTGCTTGTAATCAGTCCAAGACAGACATGAATGGTGGGGTCCAGGGCGGGCTGGGGTGCATGGCATCGCCGGGAGGGCGGGTGTGTGGTGCTGGCTCCTACTGTGCATGGGCGAGGAACCACAAATGTATGAGCAGAGGGCCTTGTGCTTCTGAGGACAAAGGCACAAGAAGGGAGACGCATCAGGGGGCAATTGCGACGATCCAGGTCGGGGCCGCGGGGCTGCGGGTGCATGAGGTCACGCAGCGGTGCGTTGTGGATGCACACTGACGTGCGACTGACAGGATTTACTGGTCAAGTGGAGGAGAGCAGGAAAGGAAAGGAGAGCTGGGGATGACTCCGTGGCCAGAGCAGCTGGAAGACAGAGTTGCCTCTACTGAGACGTCGGAAGACTATGGGGAAATCAGGTTTGAAGAGAAATGAAGTTTGGTCTCACCTATTACAAGGGACTGAATATTCGTGTCCCCCTCAAAATCCATACGTTAAAATTCTAACCCCCTCTGTGATAGTATTAGCAGGTGGGGCCTTTGGGGGGTGGTTAGGTCATGAGGCAGAGCCCTCAGGAGTGGATTTAGTGCTCTTATAAAAGAGACCCCAGAGAGCTTCCCATCCCCTTCACCGTGTGGGGAGAGGGCGGACAAAGCCATCTGCGAGCCAGGAAGTGTGCCCTCGCCCACCAAGCTGCTGGTATCTTGATCTGAGGCTCTAGAACGGCGAGCCATAAATTTCTGTTGTTTATGAATGAGCCAGTCTGTGGTATTGTGTTACAGCGGCCTGAACGGACGAGGCATCCACGGTACCTTTGATATAACATCAAAGCGAAGAGGTCGTATGTAGTAGAAACAGGAGTCATCAGGATATATATTTGGTATTGGAAGTCCCCAGGGCCAGATGACATCCCCGAGCAAGTGCGTGCAGACAGAGAAGAAAGCAAGACCTGGGCTGGCAAAGTTTACAGGTTAGCAGGACCAGGAAGCTCCTGGAAAAGAAGGCTGAGAAGGAAGAGACAGAGAGGTGGAGGAAAGCAAGGGGAGAGGTGTCCTAAAGTCAAGTGAGGAAAATATTGCCAAGCTCTCTTGTGACCTGTTCAGGATGTTCTCACCTCAACAAAGATCTGGTGGCGGGGGGCGGGGGGGGTGGGGCGCAGGGAGGGAAGCAGTGAGCCCTGAGCCCCGGGGACTGGTCCTGTGTAGACAGGGACTGCTATGTGATGAGCCGTGTATGCATGGGGCTGTGGGGGGAGGGGCGTCAGAACATGAGAAATGCCTTGAGCTGACTTCTCCTGGGGCAGGTGGAGCTGTGGGTATGGACTGTGCCATCTGGGCAGCCTGAGGCAAAGTCTCCTTCCTCTGTAGGCACTAGCATCCTTTGAGCAAACCCTAGCTGCGCTTATAAGGTGTGCTTGGTGGAAAGTGAGAGTTTGTGAGGAAGAGGCCAGCCAGACGTCAGGCAGTTGGAAGTGTTGGTGGCGTTGATACAGTCCAGAATGAAAGAGCAGAGAGGAAATGGTGCCAGGCCTGGGTGGGAAGAATTCCCAGACCAGCACTGGGAATTGTAGACAAAGCACAAAGATCAGGAACTTAGAGAGAGGAGAACCGGGGGCAGTTCTAGCTTTTGCCACATCCTAGTTTGGCCTCTCTGAGCCTTTGTCTCTTTGTCTCTAAAACTGGGTATAGCCCTGCCCCATCTGTGTTTCTGTAAAAGTTAAATGGGATGAATTATGCTATAATCAATTTATGTAGGCTCAATCCATTATAAAAATACAATGCATTCATTTTCCTTGTCTTTGTAATTTTTATTATCCCTTTCTGTTGAAATTGGGACAGATGTGGGGGCTTGTTTTCTAGAAGAGAACACCAAGGAACAGGGGAAGTAGTCTTTGGTTGGTGAGTGTGTAGGAACTCTTGGGGAAAAAGGAAGGTGACTACGACCCAGATCACTTCCTGCACAAGGATGAGAGTGATTATGACACAGCCTCATGCTGTCATGGGTCCCCACACATCGTCTCACTGAAGAGGACCAGCTCTAACCTGCCTTGCCAGAGCCCGCTGGTGGGAACAAGAGTGGGCTTCCTGAGGAGATACGTAGTTCATTCCCCCCATGTTCAAGAGGGTCCCCTGATGCCCCAGCCTGCCTCCTCTCGTGACACTGTCTGGGGCTGGCTGTGTGAGATGACAAGCTCTGGGAGCCTGAGGCATGCCCTCTGTCCTCATAGACACCCAAGTGGGGGCCACAGACTGTGAAGTGAGCCAGTTCTCAGTGCCACGGAGGGTGTGCCTGAACGCGGGGACATGGTGCTGTGACAGCTATCCCAAACGTCTGCTCCCTGTGGTCGGACCATGTCCGGATGGTGTGTGTTCAGTTAAAGGCCGGCATCGAGTTCTCTGTGGCCGCTGTCACTAGCCATCCTCAAAGCCCTGTAGCCTCTGCCTGACACCAGTAGGGACACCAGAGAATTGGATAACTGAGGTGAGGCTCTGACTCAGGAAGGTGTAAATGGGGGCTTTGGCCATGGGCCCAGCTTGGGGCTATGTGCCTAAGGGGCACCGGGTACAGGGCGGGGTGTGTCACTGTGTGGAGAGCCCACGAGCTTGGCTGTGGACTGAGGAGTGGTGCAGCCTGAAGCCTGAACAGGAAGGTCAGAAAGGTCAAGCCTGTGGCAACAGGGCTCTCAGGATGGAGGCTTCGCTCTGACCAGGGCTAGCCTTGCTCATGGCGGAGCCCTGAGGTTTAGATGTTCGGTCGGGTTTCCCCATGAGCACATAGCTCTCATTCAGCCTTTGGGTCCCTCTTCCTGCTGAAGCTGCATGACAGCTGGGAGTTTGCCGTGTGCTCCCTCAGGGCCGGCCTCTTTACCTGCTTCCGTGCAGAATTCTGAGCGGCTCCACCCACATGGCAATGATCTCATGGGTCAAACTCGGCTCTTCCAGCTCCAGAGGCGACAGGTGTGGCTCCCCGACCCATCCTTTACTGTGCGTGGCTCCCAGCAAAGCCTGGCTCCCGGCTCAGGAAGCATCGACGGACACGAAACCCATAAGCAGAGTGGCGATGCTCCACAGTGACAGTCCGAGCACCAGAGAGCAGGTAGCTGTGGTGGTGGGAGCAGTGAGCGTCAGAAGTGGCTTGCTGGGTCCTTCCCCTTTGGCCTGGCAGCTGTGCCTTTGCTCAGGGCCCCGCATAAAGCCCAACAGGGAAAGAGACGTTCACCTTCCCGGATGAGACCACCAGGGGGCAGTGGAGCACACTCGCAGGAGGCTGCAGCTGCAGGACCAAGAAGGTTGGCAGAAGCTTCTGAGGCCTGGAAAACAGGCTGGGAGACCCTAGGGTCAGAAACCATCCTCGGAGCACCCTCTACCCTTTCAGAGAATGGAAGAACTGTGCTTTGGCTTCAAATCAACCAGTTTTTATTTTTACACAGAAACTATCCAACCTTAATAACCTCATCATCATTTTGTTCTGGACCATCACCCCTCTTTCCCTGGCATGAGTAGCCCAGAGAGGTTGTGTAACCAAACTGAAGACACACAGCCATGAAGGTGGTCAAGCGCTTGATTTTTCACAGTGGGATTTTAACCCCAAAGACCTTCCTTAGTGCTCTACAATGATTAATCCAGTTCTCACCGGGGAAGTAAATGTCCAGACCTCACTTCATACCTTTCCCAGAATCTCTTGTGGGGAGGGTAAGGTCTTGCCCCCAATCTGCATTTCTAGCAAGCTCTCCAGGTGATTCTGACAGACTTGTTGAGCGGGAACCCTGACCTTGTGGGGGAGTTGTGACCTGAACCAAATCGTAAAGAAAGTGAATGTTTTCTTAAGTGTCCCCCTACCACCTCTCCTCTACTCATGCAGGATTCCAGCCACCCGCCCGCACCCTCCAGCTCATGATGTCAAGTGCTCACCTCTGAAATCTGCTTCTGCCAGGGACTTATCTCCATCACTCCTGGCTTCCCCTTCTCACACTCTGACAGGGACTGACACTGAGCCGCCCTTTACCACCAAACCTTCCAAAGTGACAACAAGTTAATCTGATTAAAAAATCAATTCTAGTGGGATTAAGATACAAAGTTGCTCCAACAACTGGCCAATCCCAGCTGTCGTGGGAATTTAAACCAGGGCTTTCTGGACATAACATCACAGTCTGGGTTTTTAAATCCAGAAGTGCTGGATTAAATGCAATAATACAATAAAGATGGGAATTTCAGGGAAGAGTAGAGAGATGCATTCTGAAAGATAGACATACTTGGCGCTGGGATCCAGGTTTAAAGGTTATTTTACCTGTACGGTGGAGATGACTGATGTCGGTCTCAGGGTTTTGTTTTGTTGAAAAGGGCAAGTATTGGTTTTTTCATTTCAGAAATAATATATATGCATGCAAAATATCCATTCAACATAGAAAATTATACATTTTCCTATAGTTCTATTACCCAGATAACACCTATCTAGATACCGCTCTGATTAGGACAATGATGAAATATTGCTACACTTTACTGAGCACCTGCTATGTGCCCGGCACAATGCTATGTGCTTCCCATGCATTCTGTCATCTAATTCTCACATGGTCCATGGACAGGAGGTGATAGTTTTTTTTGGAGGATAAAGAAACTGGAAACAGAGGAGTAATTTTTTTTTTATTTAATTTCTTTTCAGTGTAACAGAATTCATTGTTTATGCACCACACCCAGTGCTCCATGCCATACGTGCCCTCCATAATACCCACCACCTTGTTCCCCCAACCTCCCACCCCCCGCCCCTTCATAGCCCTCAGATTGTTTTTCAGAGTCCATAGTCTCTCATGGTTTACCTCCCCTTCCAATTTCCCTCAACTCCCTTCTCCTCTCCATCTCCCTATGTCCTCCATGTTATTTGTTATTGTCCACAAATAAGTGAAACCATATGATAATTGACTCTCTCTGCTTGACTTATTTCACTCAGCATAATCTCTTCTAGTCCTGTCCATGTTGCTACAAAAGTTGGGTATTCATCCTTTCTGATGGAGGCATAATACTCCATAGTGTATATGGACCACGTCTTCCTCATCAGAGAAATAATTTTTGCAGGATGAAGTGCTATGTGATGGGGCAGGAACCCAACTCTGACTGCTCTCACTCCAGGGCCCAGATTCTTCTACTGGCCTACCCTCTCCCCCCACAGATATACACACTGTACTCGCAAGCAGGCACACCACACATGTGCACATGGAACTCATATACCCCACAGACGCACCCACGGACACGCAGGCCCTACAGACACACACATGCCACGACTCACACAGAAGACCCACACACCCTACAGACACACAGAATTTACACCCTGAGATATACAGAACTCACACACATGCATGCACGGTAGACAATCACAGAAAATTCACACACACACACCACAGCTGTATACACAGAACTCACATACACATTGCAATATACACACCACAGACACAGCCCCCGCCCCCTGGTCACATATGTGCATAGAGGCATAGACTGACACATACATACATACACAGGCTCTTCTGAAATCTGTTTTTTTTTTTTTTTAGTTCCATATGTACAGAGAGCTTTTATTCTTTTAAAATACTGCATAGAATTCTACTGCAGAGACCAATCATAAAGTTACTAATCTAATCCAATTGGTAGCTTTCTAAGTTTCTGAAAAAATACAATCAAATAACAATAATGGAAAATTTGTGGGTTTTCATTAAGTACAGGATTACGTGCATTATATCATTGAATCTTCACAGCGACCCTGTGTGTAACCCCATTTTGCAGACGCAAAGACCGAGATTCAGATGGTTTTAGAGCTTCCAAGTGACAGAGCCAGGAAGCAGGGTTAGGAAGTATCTCCACACCCACCTCGGTATGAGCTGGCTGTTCATGAATATCCATGTCCATACATGTCTGTGTTGGAGAAGTTTCTGGAAGAGAAATTCCAAGTCTAGGGCTATGTACATTCTCCAGTTTATGCACCTTGCCAAGCTGGCGTTTGGAGAACTATGTGCAAATAAATGCCTTATTTCCCTTTGATTTTTCCAGGACTGGGTATTTTTATCTTTGTCTCTTTGTAAGGCGAAAAGTTATATTAAAGTATTAGATGAATCCTTTAAGGGAATCAGGTTTTACTGACACAGAAGGGGGTTTGTGGTTTAGGAAGATGGTGGCATTGAAGGATGAGTACCTTTTAGCAGAGGATGTGTTTTTCTTGGCAACAGGGATGGTGGAATCAGTTCTGGGGTTCCTGGTGGTCTCAGGGCTTCTAACCTGTTGGGTTGCATGTGGGAACTCTGGAAGCTTGCTTGTCGTAAAGACACTCTGACTTGAGGCTCAGCGTTTGGAAGAGGTGCCTCCTGTGGACACAGATACTGCGTAGTCTTAGGAGGCAGAGGGAAGCGTTGGAGGCCCAGCTCACCCTCCCTTGAGATCCTGTACCAGGACCACCTCCTGGGCACATGGAGAGTGACATAAGAGGCCACCTCAGAAGCATGTCGGTGGCAATTTGGGGCTCTGTGCGTGGACTCTTTATCCTTGGCTGCTTCCCAGGCTCCCCCTGCAAAGTAGGCACTTGCAGAGCAGCTGCATGGGCCAACAGCTTTGCCTTCCGGCCCGAGCTGGTTGCTGCTGGAGGAGTCAGCCTTGCTGTGTGCCTCAGCTCTGGATTTGACACAGGTAGCTGCTTGTTGCCTTACAAATGGTGGCTCTCTAGGTTCATGTTTTTATTGGATGGTGATAGAATGGTGCAGGCAGCTCTGGAGGTAAGACTGGGTCTATGTCATATCCCCAGCCTGCCCCTTGCCTCCCCTCAGAAGCCCCCCACAGTAGTCTTGTCCCGTCTCGTTCCCACCTGCCAACCTCTTTAGCTCAGCTCAGCAGCCCTAGGTCTGGGCGGCGCCGGGCCTCTCCCGGGACTCGCTCAGCCGTGGCAGATTTGACACACCGTCAAAACGGCAGCTGTTCCTTTCTCAATTCTACTCCCTGAGCTTTTCTTGCAGCTTTTTGTTGCCTGAAAGATTGGGTTTCCAGCTTCTGTTGTCAATTTTCTTCTAAGCGGGCTCCTTTGGTATGTATGGTGGAAGAGAGAGCAAGAGAGGAAAAAACAGTGCTATGGGAAACTGTCCCTTCCGTGGTGTCTGGAGTCTGAAGACTTCATTCCGAGAGAGGCTTTTTGTCCATGAGCTGGGGCCCCAGAAAAGAAGCTGAATGATAGCAAGGAGACTAAGTGTGGACTCTTTCTCCAAGTGTCCGAGGAAATATGACAAAGCTTTAAGAAAAGTAGGTAGCAGGAGTACGTGAAAATAGTTGGCTTTCCTTTCTCCCTGGACGTGCTTTATGAGGGGTTTTGTGGCCTTGATTGTGAAGGGTGATGGGGCTTTTGCCTTGTCTAGCCTGGGTACTGAGAGCAACCAGTGGATGGGAAGCCTGCCAGCTTTTTCTCCACGACTGTCACATTCTGGCCACCCAGTCATTCCATACATAAGGAGGGCCCACAAAGTACGGAGTTAAGTATTTTTGGTAAATACAGCAGACTCTTCATTCACATGGCTGTTATTCCCAATTTCACTTTTATATCCTTTGTATTATTTTTATCATGCATATTACTTTTATGAATACTATAAACACAATAAACTGCTACTATTTTTGCTTTAGACAGTTATCTTTCAGAGCTATTAAAATAGCAATAAAGAAAATTTTATTTTGCCTTTATTAATTCTATTTTTATACCCTCTTGATTTTATTTGGTGTAGATCCCAGTTTCTGTTTGGTGGTTTATTCTTTCTTTCTTGTTTTGGCATCTTATTCTTTAAAACTTTCTGTGATCTTTCTTTCTTTAAATATAGGTCTTCTGACATTGAGTTCTCTCTCTCTCTCTCTCTTTCTCTTTTTGAGAAAGTAGTTGTGTCTCATTCATTTTTGAAAGACTTTTTTTTCCGAGTATACTAAATTGACAGCTTTTTAAAAAATCATTTAAAATGCCATTTCATTTTCCTCAGGTTTGTGTAGTTTCTGATGAGAAGTCTATTTTAGCTCTTATCTTCATTTCTCCATAGATAAGATGCCTTTTTCCTCTGGCTGCCTTCAAGATATTTCTTTGTCTTTGGTTTCCATAGTTTTATTGTCATTTTATTTTTTCCCTTGATTGGTGACAGAACTATCATTAATTTTGGAAAATTCTCAGCTTTTGTTTTTCCAGGTATTTTTCCTGTCCCCTTTTCCGTGTCTTTTCACCTTCTGAGAGTCACATATAAATATGCTATGCTTTTTGATAGTGCCTTGGAGCTTCTGTATGCTTTTTTCTTTTACTATTGTTCTTATTATCATTATCATTATCATTATTACTACTACTTTTATTATATTGTTTTTCTTTTTCAGTTTGGATAATTTCTATTAACCTGTCTTCAAGTTCATTGATTCTTCCGTTAGCTGTGTTGAGTCCACTGATGAACTCATAAAAGTCTTTCTTTATGTCTGTTATTGTGTTTTCATTTCTAGAATTTCCCTTTTTCTTTCTCGGTTTCACTTCTCTGCTCAAATAGCCCATCTGATATTGCATGTTACCCATCTTTTCACTAAAGACTTTAATGTATCAATTTTTAAAATTCCATGTCTGGGAGTTCCAACATCTGTGTCATATGTGTATCTGGCTCTGTTGATTGCATTTTCTCTTGACAGTGTTTTTTCTTCCCCTCGCTTTCCCCTCGCTTCCCCTATGCTTTATAAGTTTTTGTTGAAAGACATGTCTTGTGTAGGGCCCTGGAAGCTGAGGTAAGCAGCCTATATGCTTGAGGATAGGCATGCCTTTCCTTCTGTTAAAATTTTAGCTTGGGGTTGTACATGAATGTGATTAAGAATTGAGTTAGATTTAAGATCTGTTGTTGTTATGGTTGCCTTCAGTGTACCACATGCTTCCAGTTCAATACTGCCTTGTCTTGAGGTTGAGTTTTGGTCTGCCAGAGAGTTTTTCTCAATGTTGAAGCCACTTTAGATCTTCCCTTTACATCATGCTTTGAGAGAATTTCTTTTCATGCTCTTGTCCCTCCACACAAGAGTTCTACTATTCCCGGTAACTTGATGGCTCTTCGCCTATAAAGGGGAATAGGTGTATACGCAGTCTAGCTCCCAGTAGTCTAAGACTAGAATTATGAAGAGGCAACAGGCAAGGAGAATCTGAATGTGATTTTATACCTTTCCTGTAGCAGCTGCTGTTCACTTTCTTCAGGTTTGAACTACAAGGGGACACTTCAGGATTCTCATCAGTGGTTTTGTGAGCACTGATTTGGGTGCGTATAGAAGAGCCTGTGAATTGTGCATTTTCCTTATATCTGCATCCTCAGGAGTTCTGTATTCTCTTGAAATTCCTCACTAGGTCTTAACAGTTCGGTAAGAATTTTAGCTACTTACCAATGTCCAGCAGCATCTACCCCAGGCAAGCAAGTGCTCATGTTCTAGCTCTTCTTGCATACAATTTCATTTACTTAGATTTCAGATAAGTTATTTGTCCTGGGAGCTCAGATTACTGACAAGTTCAAGTAATGTAATGAATTTGTGGATTGTGTAACATTTTTGTTGTAAGGGTGGGAGTTATGCTCTTACTAGCTTTCTACATCTTAAGGAGAAGCCAGCAGTAACACTATTCTTCATACTCCCAAAGTGGAAACTACAAAAATGCCCATTAACAGTCCAATGGATTGATATATTATGGTACATTTACCCAAAGGACTACTATATAGCAGTGAGAATGAATGCACTATAACTACATAAACAAAGTGGATATAACTCATAAATATAATGTTGAGCTAAGGAAGCCAGTCACAAAGGAGTACATACTGGATAATTCTATTTGTATAAAGTACAAAACTAATCCATGATCTTAAAAATCAGGGGAGCAATTGCCTTTAGAGGGCCAGAGGCTAGAATGGAGGACAAGAGGGCTTCTGAGATACCAGCAATGTTCTGTTTCTTGATATGCTTGTTACTATAGCTTTATATTTCTGAAAATATAATTTTATATACACATATACATATATATATATCTCTTTTCTGTATGTATATCATATTTTGTCAAAAATATTTAAAAATATATCCATTAGGATAATTAAAACCTGGATTTATAACATTCCAAATAGCTAGAAAAAATAAAAACTAAATCATAATCCAGCAAAAGACAGAAAATTAAGAAAATGCTAAGGAATCTTATAAAATAAAGTGCTAAAGCCTAAGGACATCAATTATGGCAATAAATACAAATGCTTATAAATGTTCCCCATTAAAAGATAATAAAATACAGTAAAGCTCATATATGTTTTTAATGATGTGCAAATGTGAAAGGACTATAGGTGAGCACTCTCCCACCCCCCGATTCCCTTCTTGTCTTCTTAAATTGTATTTGTGCTATCACCATGATCTTGAGACAGTGTTCCAAATTTATTAAATGATGGATGGGGCAAGGATATCTGAAGACAGGAAGGAACAGGTCAATGAGGGGACAATTTGGGACACATAAAAAAATATGTAACACCAGCAATTAATTGAGCTGTTCTGAGCTGGACCACCCTCACAATTTCTAAGGGAGATTGTTTTTGTTAATTTAGTATCCATCTCCAAATCTTTTTTTTTTTTTTTAATATTTTATTTATTTGACAGAGAGAGAGAAGTCACAAGTAGTCAGAGAGGCAGGCAGAGAGAGAGGGAGAAACAGGCTCCTCACTGAACTGAGAGCCCGATGCGGGGCTCGATCCCAGGACCCCGAGATCATGACCTGAGCCGAAGGCAGAGGCTTAAACCACTGAGCCACCCAGGCGCCCCCATCTCCAAATCTTTTGACTGACACCTGAATTCTGCATACCCCAGGATACCAACTCCATAACTCCCAGAGAATTCTAGCTCCCTGAGTGTGATGACCTCAGAGGATAATGCCACCTTTCTCAGACCCTGCCAAGGGAACACACCATAGTGTGACCACTGTGTAAAGGAACTTTAAGGGGAAAGTTGAAGACATTGAGTCTGGATTTGGCTGGAGGAGGATAGAAGTTTAAAGGGAATTAAATAGAAGAGTTTGGGTTCACCTAACTGAGGGAGTCCATAGATATAAACATAGCAATGATCCCTATCAGGAATTACTTTGTGAACATAGTGTGGGTGGGGGCATGTTTGTTTTCTCACAGTAGTTATTCAAAAACATTCAAGAAAATGGAGACCCATAGGCAAGGTTCTGAGTAATAAATGCATCTTACAATTTATTCCATTTTTAAAATAAGAAAAATTGATTTGGAGAAAATTTTTCTAGACTTATTAAAACATCTTATTTTTAAAAAATAGTTTATTGTAACCTAGAAAATTCTACAACCATTATCTAACTAAAGTTACATGAATTCCATGTTAAGGAATGTATAGAGTAATGGACATCTAAGATTTTTCATGATCAAATGATCTTATTGTTCCATAAATATATTTGAGATCCCAACTATGTGTTGTACACTAAAGAATAATCCTTAAAACAAGGCTTAATCTCTAACATCAAGAAGTTCAAGGGGCACCCGGGTGGCTCCGTTGATTAAGCATCCAACTCTTGATTTCAGCTCAGGTTGTGATCTTGGGGTCATGGAATTGAGCCCTATGTTGGGCTCAGCACTGGGCCTGGACCTGTTTGGGATTCTCTCTCCCTTTCACTGTTCACCTCCCTGCTCGCATGCAGTCTCTCTCTCTCTCTCTCTCAGAAAGAGAAAAAGAAGGAAAAAAAGTTCAAAATCTAGTGACAGAGATAGTTATGGGGATAACAAGAACTCATTGTTATAAATACTGTGATTGCAGAAGGTTTGGTGTGTTGCAAGACAGTTCTGCATGGCTCTCTCAGGTTTCTACACATTGTTTAAGTGGGTACCAACTGTTCCCTGTTTTGGACTATCTTTTCAAGGATATTAGTATAATGAACAATCTTGGAAGATAGAGAATCTCTTCATTTGGGACAAAGGTCAGGTGGGTTTACTGCCCATTTTAAAATACTTGCCTTCCATATGATCAGAGTTCTTTTCCTATAACATCACCCACTATTTTTGTAGATGCCTTTGTGCTCCCTTTGAGTTACCCTGTAGGAATTGGAAACTAGATCAAAAGATAATACTCTGGTTACTGCAGTGATTATTATGTCTTCTACCAGCATTCATTAACTGTAGCAAGCTAACTTGTTAGTTTGTAGGTAGGATAAAATTTCAGACCCTTCACAGGTCTTCACACATGCTATTGTGGGGATATTAAGGAGGTGTACTTATTTTAGCTAATACAATAGCAATGATATTCTAGAATATGAAGAATGTTAGGCAAATTGAATCTATAAGGATGTGGGTAAGGAAAGTGAAGTGCAGGGAAAGAAAAAGAGTCAAACCAGGTGAAGGAAATAGGATAAGTAAAGACCAGATTGTGGGGATAGAGATTTTGAAGGGTATTTTATTTTTTTCATGTTTTTATTTAAATTCTAGTTAGTTAACATATAGTGTAATATTGGTTTCAGGAGTAGCATTTAATGGTTCTTCACTTACATTAACATTCAGTGCTTATCAGAGGGCACTTGAATGTTAACCAAGAATGTGAATGTTTTCATGAGGCAATGCAATTAAGGGATATTAACTAAAGGATGATATCATCAGATTTAAGTTTTGGAAGTGTCATTTTGGTAATAGAATGATTTGGCAGGCCCAAGATGGGAGGCAGGGAGATCCATAGGCCAACTGGGAATCAGTAGGATAATCCAGATGAAGCATGATAAAAGCTTAATATAGGGAAAAGGGGTAAAGAGGAGGAAGACTTCACAAGATATTATGGAAGTAGAATCAACTGATTGTGTTGATAGAGGAGATTTTAGTGCTTCTTTAGGTTGAAGCTATCTTTGACACTTGAGGAAATAATGGTAATATCCACCATGATAGAAAGGATAGAAGAGTAAAGGGCCATAGCATTCACAGGGATACCTGAACTTAACATATGTATGTAGGTATTGGTTTTAGAAAGAATGACCATTGTAGGTGGGTAGGGTGTGTATTACTCTGATTTGACAACTAAGGAAATTGTGGTCCTGAGGATTGAATGGACTGCTGAGGGTTGTATGGTCAGTGAGTTAATAGTGGAAGTTGGAACTTGGATAAAATGAGTAATCTAGTGACCTTTTTATTCTTTTTCCTTGAATCAATCATCAGCAACATCACAAGTCTCTTTTCCATTCTCAAAGGATCTAGGCTTCATCTGGGAGATAAAGGAAGCAGAAGGGAAAGGAAACTAAGGAGTTATATATTTTTCTTTCATTTGACAGATATATTAGACCTGTTAGCTCGTTGCTGAAAGAAAGGGAATAGAGGATTCGTGTTTGACAACATGGGCCAAAGAGAGTCTGCCTTATTAATGAACTAGCTTCCCAAAGCATATTCTTAGGAGTGCTGACCTTGGATGACCTGAGAAGAAATATGTCCTACCAGAAGGCTGATCTCATCTTTGAATATCCAATCATTACACTATACTTGGTTACAACAGCACAAGGCTAGAGCGCTGAGTTTGTATCTATACAATTTTTAAATACCCATCAACTAATTCAGTGAAAACAGTGAAAGGCCATGTAAGTCATTTTTCTTGTTTGAGTTTTGCTATTATGAACAGAGGTTTTATTAGTGGCTACAGAACTAAGTTGTGGTATGATGTCAGAAAGTCAGTTATTCTGTCTGGTCCTCGGTTTCGTGCATAGTGTGCATAGAATTGTAAAGTGTTTTACCATCCTAACACTCTAAGCCTGACTGAGAATTTCAAGAAAGAGTATGCAAAGAGTAGAGATGAGGACCCAAGTCAGAATATTAAAGAAATCCACATGTAGGGACCAAGAAGACAAAGAGGAACTTAAAAACAAGAACTAGTGAAGTGGTCAGAAAAGGAACATTTAAAGAGTTTGTCTGCCTTTTTCTAAAGGAAAGTTCACCAGGTATCAATGAACTTTGTGAATTGCTGGGTGAGCCCCTGTTTTCCCCATCTGTAGAAGGACCTGTGAAAGAAAACAAAAACCTGGGAAATTTGAGTTGGGTATAAAAAGTTTCAATTTCTGTTTAATATGAGAATAGGAAGTCTTGCCTCCAGTTCTTTCCAAAATAGATCACTAAAAAGAAAATAATTTCCCATTCTCTATTATATTAACTCCCTTAGAATTTATTCAGGCCTGACTGTGTTAATCACTTAGTAGGTGTTTTGTCTTTCAATCGAGATGTCAATTTCTTAAGAGCAGAGTACCAGCATGTATTGCATGAGCAATACATGTGTTTTAACTTATTTGTTTAGAATCTTCTTAGTTTTCTGGCAGTAGTTAATCAAACTTGGAGTGGAAGACTCAAGAAGAGCAGAAATATTTAGAGTTCACTTGACTAAAGGCAAAGTGCTTTGAAGGTCCTCTGGGCTCTGAGAATGTGTGAAATATCTTAAGCAGACCTAGATGAGATTCTAGAGTCTCAGCTTGGTGCCTGTACTGCACATCACCCTCTTGCCCTCTTTGCATCAGTACCTCTGACAGAGGCAGCCTGCTTTTTCATCTTGTAGGAAACACAGTCTCAGAAAACAGCTGCACTGAACTATTGGACCATAATGGTACATATCACTCTTGGTCTTTGGCAGAAGATGTCCTTGGCTCCCAAAATAACCTTAACCACAGGGTTAAGATTTTCCCATAATTGAAGAGTACGGAGGGAAGGAATCAAATACATGAGGCCTGACAGACATTTAATCACACTGTACTCAACAATTTGGGCTTCCTTTATAGTCACATTGGTGATGGCAGCCAAGGCTTAACCTCTTGGGATCCAGGCTCCTACCATAGGGAGCAAAGGGGTTCTCAGAGAGCTGCCACTTTGAGAGAGGTCTCAGCTGGTGAAGGAGAGTAGTCACATGGCAGAATGGCTGAATAAAATCATTTAATTTGATTCATAAGCCATATCTGTAAATAGTGCTCTTATCCTTGGTTCATTCCAGCAAATCAACTCTCAGGGTTAATTGGAGCAAGACTTTCATGTCAATGAATGCCTTTAAGGTCTCCTTATTTTCCTGGTCCTAGATGTTTTTTGGGGCACATCCTTCTCTGTCTTTTGGGATACTTGGTAACTTATATTCTTCCCTACTTCAAAATCCCTTTCCCATTTTTACCTTAGGAACAGATGCCTAAAAAGCATCATATAACATGGCTCCATGTGTATATTTATATATATATATTTTTATTTTAAGATTTATTTATTTTTGGAGGGTGGGGCGGAGGGGGAGAGAGAGAGAAACCTAAGCAGACTCCACACTGAGTCCTGTGCAGGACTTGATCTCATGACCCTAAGCTAAAACCAAGAGTCATCCAGGAACCTCTATATTTATATTTTAATAAGAAGTAAAGCTTTGAACAAAACACACACATTAGCCTTTGGTGAAATAATTGTCATAAATAATTGTCATCAGACAGCTAGCCAGGACATTTTGAATAAGAGGACCCCTCAAGTGCATATTAACTTACTTCTTAGCCTTTTTTTTTTTTTTTTTTTTTTTTTGGTGGTGGTGGTGAGGGGAGTCTATTATTGTTCTATGGGTATCCTATGGACACAAACCACTTTCAGACTTCTGTGATTTTTCTGGAGCTGTTCCTTTGCTCTCACAAATGATAACTCCTACATTTTATCTTTCAAAAGCTAGTTCCTTTATCCAGTCTTAGCTCAAATACTACCATGAGTGGTTTTCACATTTCTGCACTTGGATTTCTTCATTTCTCTTTTAATTTCCACAATTTTGTGTTCCTCTCTTGCGGTTTGCATCACTTTCTACCTACTATTTAAATTGTTTGCATTGTCATTTTGTGGCACAATACTTCATATCTAACACAATAGTGTATAAAAGTGATTTCACTTCTTACATAAAATTATCATCGATAATGAGCCAGTCATAGTGTTATGTGATTTTGATCCCATTACCAAACAAGTCTTTGTTGATTTGGGTTGAATTTCTTTGTCCCATTCCTTATCAATAGGAACCCTCATGGTCTCTATGTGTTTGCATTTGTTTATATTCAATCTTAGTACTCATGCATTGTGTTGGTGGTTAAATACATATATAAGTTTGTCAAAACTCATCAAATTTTACATTCAGAATGGATACAGAATATTATAAATAAGTTATACCTTAATAAAGTGGCTTTTAAAAATAGGGATACGCTGGGGCCCATGGGTCGCTCAGTTGGTTAAGCGACTACCTTCGGCTCAGGTCATAATCCTGGAGTCCCTGGATCGAGTCCCACATCCAGTTCCCTGCTCAGCACGGGGTCTGCTTCTCCCTCTGCCCCTCCCCCATCTCGTACCCATTCTTATTGTCTCTCTCTCAAATAAATAAATAAAATCTTTAAAAAAAAAAATGGAGGTAAGGCTTGCCACTGTTGAGGCTGACTTGGACAATAAGATCATTTCCTCCTGACAGTTGGCTGTCCAGTCACCCAGGCAGGGAAGAGGTATGTCCTGACCTGGCCATGGGGTATAGAATTTTACAGAATAGAGCTCTGCCTGAGAAAACTTACTACCAGGCTAGCAGCAAAAAAACAAAAGCAAAACAAAACAAACCCCCCCAAAACCCCTCAGGTTCAAACATCTGAAATGTGCAATTGTTAACTAAATCATGTTTTTTTTTATTATAATAGGACTACTTTAGTTTATAGGGTGCATTCTATATAACAATTATAGTTACAACCACTTTATTTTATTGTAGTAAGGCAATTAAATATAAATCATCTGTTTTCCTAAGGATAATTAAAATTATCAAAATAATTTATTATTATAATATACGGGTCCCCCACATTCTAACTACCATATTATCATTTGAAACTCAGATTATATTTCCCTATAGAAACAAAGCCCCAGTCCTGAAGAAACTGAGTCTTACTGGAGCCCTGCTTAGAGGCACTCACTCTTCTTTCCATTCTCCCTGTAGTTGCCCTCCCACAGGCTACCTAGGAATAGTCTGGGACCAGTGCACCTGGGAATGTTTTATGCCCCTGTGAGACTCCCGTATGGCAGTGCCTGCTAGCTTGTCTCCCCTGGACTTGCTGGATGTTGTGGGCATTCACTTTTCTCAGTGTCCAACTTTCTGTCCCAAATCCCTCCTTCCTTATATAAGGTGAGCCCCAACCACCTGCCTCCTCTGACTTACTTTTCCATCTTCCATTTTCCAGTTCTCCTATCCAGATTATTCCCAAACTGCCAATAGCCCAATTGATCCCCAATTTAAAATAATGCATCTTTCTAATTCTATTGACTACACATATTTTCTTGGTAAAAAATGGAGAGGGAGTTGAGGGAAACTGGAAGGGGAGATGAACCATGAGAGACTATGGACTCTGAAAAACAACCAGAGGGTTTTGAAGGGGCGGGGGGGGGGGGTGGGAGGTTGAGGAACCAGGTGGTGGGTAATAGGGAGAGCACGTACTGCATGGAGCACTGGGTGTGATGCCAAAACAATGAACACTGTTATGCTGTAAATAAACAAATAAAAAAAATAAAATTAAAAAAAAAATGGTCCTAGCACTGTTGTTTCTCAGTCATGTAGATGTGGGCGAATTACCTAACCTCATTGGTGATGATTCAGTTAGCTCTCTCTCAAGCTTTATTGTGAAGACTAAATGGGTTGATCTTTGTAAAGCAGTTAGAACAGTGTGTGGCCCCTAGAAAGTGTTGTCCGAGTGCTGTTATTATAATTATTGTTGGACTCAGTATTAAAAACCACAAAACATACAGCTCACCCGTGGGGTGATTAATAAAAAATTGGCATTCATTGGATAATCTCTTGATGCCTGTCTGAGGTTGACCACCCGAAGGTTTTGGGAGTCCCGAGGAAACAAAAAGGAGGAGGTGACTTTGGAGGATGGGGCACTAGAGAAAGTGTGCAGACGGGGGTGATGCCACAGGAGAGGGGAGGGTATACACATTTTATGATTTTGTTTAAAGACTTAACTTCAATTATTTCTAATGTGTCAGTGAGACTGGTTTTTCTTGTCACCTTCAGCCTTTGGGCTGAAGGGTGGCTGATTCCAGATGCCTCCTTTGCTTTTATTAAAAGTTCCCCACACCAAATTCTGTCCTTGACCCTGAAGAGCAGGTGCCCAAACTGGGCCTAATCAACAACTATGTCGATAGTATAGATATATGACAAGAAGGAAATAAAACAGTTAGTGTTAGGTGATGTGAGCAGATTCATACATGATACATACAGCACAAAGCAACCCTGTGAAAAGCCATAGCACAAGATACTATGGGGAAGGGGAGGTCAGTGCCGGGGTGACCTGCTGGGCTGAGAGACACGGTCAGTTGGCCCAGCAGTGTTCATCCTATCCTTACAGGAGAATGCATGCCTGGGAGGGATTGGACTGCCTTCCTTGTGGGGACGTGAACCAAAGAGCTAGGGGTGTGACTCGTGCTGCTTCTCAGTTACTAACAGGGGAAAAAAATAAAGACAGGTTTCTGTTGGCAAAGATACTTGGGTGCAATCCAGTGATCTACTACTTACTATGGACCTATTACACTGAGGATCTGTAGAGAGAAGAAAAGCATGACTTCTGCCCTCCACCTGCTATCATTCTGTTGGGAACTCCAATGCCTAAGCAAGCATAACATGGCAGTAACCTGGTGGGGTCTGTGGCTTTTCAGGGAGGGAAACCAGCCTCACAGTAGCTTAAGAGGCTTGATGTACCGGCTTATGTAAATGGGAAAAACAAGGGAGGTTGCTCTTAGGGACTCCTGAGAGGCATACATCTGAGTATTGTTCTCTTTCTAGTCTGATCTCATGGGCTACCTTCATGCAGTAGGAGTGGCCGCTCCAGTCCTGGGTCTGTTTCATGCCGCTGTAGTGACATCAGCGGAAAGAGGAGTCTTTCTCTCGGAGTTGATACCTAAAATTCCAGACAATGACCCATATCGGAGTGGTTTGGTCCATGTGTTCATTTCTGGCCAGTAATTGTAGTCAGAGGGTTGAGCTGCTCTGATAGGACAGCCTGGGGCCTGTGAGCACTCTGCTGAACTAGAAGGTTGGGTCTTGCCCCACAAGAGCCCCATGGAGTGGGAGAAGGACAACTCTTTAAAATAAGAGAGCTGGGCTCTTTCCAGAGGAGAGGCTCTTACTGAGAGGTAGCAAAAGCAGGAAGGCTCCCAGTGAGAAGTGGAGCCTGAGAGGAAGGTATTTTTCGGAGGGGAAACTGCATGCCTCTTTTTTTGCAGGGAGAGCAGAGGAAAAGCAGGGAAGTAGACCCTGCTCCTCTCCCCCAGCGCCCTTTCAGCCAGCAAGTGGTGGTTATCTAATAGGGGCCCCTGATGAAGCCACTTAGCGGCACGCGTGCTAAGAGGTGGTGACCTCCAACCCCAGAGCCGGGGCGCTCTGGCAAAGGCAGCCTGTCACCACCCAGAGTGTAATTTGTCAGGGACATGGAGGTTAACATTTTTCTTCACAAAGAACATCTTTAATGACCATCAGCAATCAGGACCTCCGATTTCTGTCTCATTTGAAAGCTTTTAATGCTTTCAGAGGGATAGATGGGGTGACCTGTGAGGTCTTTTCCATCTCTGATTTTCTATGATTAATGAAGTTCAATTGTGCAGAATAAAATGGTAAGTTTCTCGGTATCAGTTCAGCTGTATTCCTTTTC
Organism: Meles meles; assembly: GCF_922984935.1. Taxonomy (NCBI): domain Eukaryota; kingdom Metazoa; phylum Chordata; class Mammalia; order Carnivora; family Mustelidae; genus Meles; species Meles meles. Next base: position 60,918,816 of record NC_060077.1, read on the forward strand.
TCCTCCCTCTTTTTTTCCCCATTTTTTTTTTTTAGACAGATGATAATCATGCACATTTTCTCTTAATGCTTCAGGGAAAAAAAAGGACTTTTCTTCTGAGCCAGGCTTTGAAAATGTCAAAGTGGGTGTATTTATTCGTGGTATAAATTGTTGCCGAATGCCATAAGCCACTCCTCATTTTCCCACCCCCAGGATAGATTGGGCACCTGCATTAAAGGCAAGATGAGCACTGTAAATGTGAAAATGTTTTATGTTTGTTAAGAGTTTATTAGACTTTTTTTTCCTACATACCTTCATAAAATACATTTGTTTAATGACAGGCCGACTTCTTGTGTTCTGGGCTAGATGTGACAGACTTCATTACCTTTTTTTTGTCTGAAGGGAAACTGAGGCCCAGAGTGGTTCTCGGACTTCGTCAGAGCTGCCCAGCTGGGTGTGGGGAAGGTTTCGGCCAGGACTTGTTCATTCCACTGTGCTGCATCTGGGGATTAGAAAGCATCTCTTGAAAATTCTAGAGGAATTTGGCCAGTCTTACTCTCCCCATCAGCCTGAAGATTTTACTAGTTTGAAAGTCCTCTGAATTATGAAGAAGCAGACCTGTGGAGAACAGTCTAGGAAACTGGAGGTTTTTCACCCTTGCACATTTTTGCATTTGTAAGAGAAAGGAATGGGATTTCCTTGGGTTTGTGTAGTTAGCCTCTTTTCTGGTTAAGAGCACAGACTGAGCTCCTCTGAATTCTAGGATCTGCTGCTCAGCATGGAGGGCGGTAAAGGGACCTCAGACAGAATTCCCTTCCAGGACGAGCCGTGGCTCACTGGCTTTACAGTTCTGCCTAGAAACCCTAAGACTGTCCCGCATGGGGACTGCCTCTTAATTTGTGAAAAAGATCTATCTAAACAATCAATCAAACTCCCCAAATGACTAAATTTAGACTACTTTCTTGTTTCTAAGATCCTGGAAGTACCCAAGGTAAAATTCAGAAAACAATAATTTCAGACATCCTCATCTGTAGATACACTCTGGTCCAAACTGTTGCAGATTCCAAGCACACGGAGTACATGAAGTGACTTTTAACTATAACTTCTTTAAACACACTATCTGAGCTAAATATGCCTTACAAGGGACCACTGTGGGGTTGGTCCTGCAGCAGGCCTATGGCCTGGGGATTGTTCCTCTCTCCCAGGATGAGGGTGAAAAGGCCTCTTTTGGGTCCATAATTGGAAAGGAGTCAGTTTGTCTGTACCAGAGCTCATTCTTTTGTGTGCTGGCTTTAGAGTCAATGTAAGCAATGTATTAGTGAAAATTCCTCTCTACAGCTCTGCCTCTTTGAGGCTCTGAGCCCTGCTGGGTTTAGAAATGAAGTAGGAATTGCTACTTGAAGCCGTGCAGTAGAGTGGGTCTCATTTTCAGTTGGAAACCAACCCAAAGGTGCTGCGGGGGGGTGGCCCTCTGGTTGGTGAGGTCCAGTGAATGAATCCCAGTGTCCATGGAGGGCTTCAGGGAACACTTTCTAACTGAGCGATTTAGGTATGAGGTAAAACAGGAAGGCCCGGTTCTAGGGAAATAGGTATGCTGGAAGGATTTTTTTAATCCACATTCCAAATCCAAATCCATAGTCTGTACTCATCATTTTACACTCCCACCAACAATGCATAAAGCTTCTAATATCTCTACATCTTTGCTAACACTTGTTATTTTCTGCTCTTTTGATAACAGCCATCCTAACCATATTAAGTAGCACCTCGTTGTGATTTCAATTTGCATTTCCCTAACCAATAGTGATGTTGGGCATCTTTTCCTGTGCTTATTGAGATGGACAGGAGTTTTGACAATGCATGCCAGCTCTCATGACAGTCTCTCAATGTTGGTTGCATGTTAGAATCTCCCTTGGAATTCTTTAAAAAGCAGTGATGTCCATGACCGACTAATTAAATCAGAATCTTGTGGAGGGAGGCCTAAGAATAAGCAGCTTTTTGAAAGTGAAATTGGGGAGCCTTGGGTCTCAAATCACAGGACCTGAGCGGAGTCCAGACCTATCAGCCCATATTTTGCTAGTTTGGGCAGACCCCCCCTTTTTTTTGTACTGTCTTTATCATAAAATGAGATTGAGTGTCCCTATGCTGCAGAATAAATCTGAGGTTTAAATGAGATAATATGATGATCTAACAATAAAGAATGTTACTCTTAGCAGATGCATATTGAGGGAGAAGAGGGAGGGAGTGTCTGTGCTGTTCTCTGCACTTTGATAATAACCATGAAAGACACGTTCGTTCTGGAAGAGAGAGCAGATGTGATGAGACTGACCAGGACCAGGAGCTATACTCCCGACTACACATTCAAATCACCTTGGGATTTTGGACTCCCCCGTGGAATTGCTCATCTACCTGCTTTGCACAGAGTTCTGGAGCTCTTGGTGTTGGTCCCTAGAATAGGTTGGTCACCACCTCCCAGGCCTGGTGAGGGATAGTTTGTGTTCTCTGTGGTCATAGGAAGTAAATCTCTTTGTAGAACCATGGGAGGTACAGAAAGTGCTTTAACTTCCAAGGGCTTCAACATCAGAAAGAGCCCCAAAATAAGAGGAAGAAAAACAGTGCTGAGTACTCTCTGTATCTTCTTGGCTTTCATGTGCATTAGTAATAAAGTTGGTAAGTAATTGATTTAAACACGTGATTTCTCACTTGATACAATGTCCCTTTAATTGCCAATTGCTGTCCTACAATGCTAGCTCGCATGTTTGGGATAATACCATTATTATCGTTCTCTAGTCTTTAAGTATGACAAAGAACCAAATGGCTTGTTTTAAATAAAAACTTGAGTTCAGGTTCCTATGGTCTATTGCATGCATCCAGGAAGGATTTTGTGATCTAATAGGGCAATTATTGGGTTTCAATTAGATGACAGGTGATTATGAGGATAATAATTTTTGGAGTTTTATAACTCAGTTTTATAAAGCTTAAAAATCTACAATGCTTTTTTTAGCAAACACTACATTTCATACCTAACCAATGGAGGGTCTCTTTCGAATATATATCTTTTGGACAGCTAATCAGCATTAATTAAGCAGAAGTGTGTTCTGAACTATCTTTTTCCTGTAGCCTTATTTGTCTTCTTTCTGTGTTCAGTTCCTTTTTAATTAAAAAGTGTCTATGCACATGGATTTGGATCAGAAAGATTCTGAGGATAGAAGCTTTGCCCAGGGACAACTCTTGGCAAAACTGGGAAACAGGCCTTGCTGGCCTCCATCAAACTCAACCAAAGTCAATCTCCGCGTTCTCCCTCATTCCTTGTTTCCCACTCACTTCAGACCCATAGAGCCCTAATTAGCGCTTTGCTGTTAATCTAGTTTCAAAAAAAAAACCCGTCCTAATTTATACCATTTGCTCTTCCCATTGTGTAATACGCCTTGCCGCCTTGTACCAGGGCTGGTTTCAAGCTCCCGACTTCACTGCGGGGCATGTTTGGCTCTTGAATCTGATGCTGTATCTGGGGGCTACCTCATACCATGAGCCCTAACGCTGGTAGTCTCTCCTGCCATCTGTGTCAAAACTCACTGCCCAACAGGATTATACATCAGTCTTTTACATCTTAGTGCCCCTTAGTTCCCTGTTTTAGAGAATGTGCCTTTCTCTGCTGGAAGAGAAGAGGTTTTTTCCCTGTCAATGAGCAGTGGAGAAGCTATTCTAAGGAAAATGAGAAGACTGCCTTCCAGAAGGCCATATCCATATTGGAAGGAGAAAAGAATACATTGAAGAGGCCACGAAGGCCAGGTCCTTGTCCCGAGTCTTTCACCCGTGTGACCTTGGCTAAGGCAGGCTTCTACTTTGGTCCCCGGGTTTCTCATGAGGGCGTGAGCCAGCTGACCTCCAAGGGCTCTCCCAGCTCTTAGTGGCCCCTCCGCATGGCATCCGATTCCACCATATGTAATCACAAAGCTAGCAGCAGAGAGGAATGGTAGCAAAAGAGACCGACTGGATTATTTCTTCGTATTTGTCTCATCGGCTGAGTATTTTTGAGATGAAGAAAGTGAAGAAATATGTGAGAGTAAAAGAGGAATTCTACAAACTTTGTAATATTTTTAGCTTATAACTGGCATTTGTTAACGCTCAGAGAGTTTTTAATCAAGCGGTGTGTATTTATCATACAATCATTACCTTATTTAGCTACAACAAATGCCTAGTTAAGTGTGCATACAGGCCGTTTCTGTTGCAATTTAATTACCAACACAGTTAATTAGGCAATATACTCCATCACCATTTTTATTCAAAGAGTTTCTCAACTTTATTAAAACACTTTTGAGGAAGAACTGGTGGACCCCAAACCCTTGGTTAGGAGAGGGAGAGAAAGCCGTGAACCACTGGCCCCATTTATTGAGTGCCTACTATGTGCCAGTACTTTATAGACACTGTCTCCAAGTCTCCACAAGATTCACTGAGGGGCCTTGGACGTGGAGAATGTGTGTTAGAGTACACTTGGCCAGAGGGCCAGTAACACTTGCATCTTTCTGTCACAGGCAGCAACTGTGCTGAGGAGGCTCAGAGAGAAGAGCCGGGCACTCTGCTCTGACCGGTACCCTCCCCTCGGAGCTGCTACCAGAGATCCCGTTCCGAATTTCTTTGGAGTCTGTCCCAATGCCAGATTCACCAAGGTGACATTTAAGGAAGCATGGAGGGAGCCCAAATGCACCAACATTTCTCATACAGCTGGAGAAAAACGAGTGGAAGTCCACCATTAAAAGGTTTGGCTCTAGCTTAAGCTTCTGAATAATGCCAAATGCATTTCCTCATAGGAGGCTTTGGATTTTCAGCTGTTATCAAGCCCTTGGACTACAGAGGAAATGAAGGACCTTAGGAAATAGCAATTGATTCATAGGCTAGGAGAATTAAGATGGTTGGGAGATTGGGTGGAGGTGGGCAAAAGGAGGGGAGCAGATAGATTGTAGACTTCAGTCTTGTGCTCAGAGACCATCCTGAAATCCCATGACGGACTAGCTCTGAAGAGAAAGGACATGTAGGGGCTGGAGAATCTGATGCCGGGTTGATTTGGGAGCCTAGAAGAAGGCATGGGGCTTGGACTCTGATCATCATGTATATGAATCTTTACCTGATAATTAAAATCGGAGGCACTGTTTTCTGATAGTTGGTTTCCTCCCTGTGAAATGGGGCTAGGAATACCTTCATCTTATACCAGTGGTGAGGGAGTTCAATGAATCAATGTATAATAGGTTGAAAGTGACTCATTTCTCCTCCCAATCCCAAAGTAGGTGCCCAGTACACATAGGAAAGATACCAGTGTCATGCTCGCTGATTTGTCATTTGATAAGGCATGTGGTTTGGTGCTGTGTAGTTGCTTGCAAGACCATTTAGGAAATACCAGGTGCCTTAAAAATTCTGAAGTATTTAGGAGTGTGTCCTTCATATATATCAGCCATTTATTAAATATATTTGAATGTGTTAATTAGCCTTAGGATTCATTTTAATCACTTCATAAAATATGATCCATTATGTAATACTTTTTTAAGAAGTATTTTATTTTCTTATCCATTGAATAGCAATTTATTGCTGAACTACCTATTTCCTTGTTCAGTTTTGTTGGGGGGGGCAGGTGGGTAAAAGGATAGGGGGCACGTGTAACTTGCCAGCTGTTGTGACTTAAGTTTGGAACACAATGTCTGACATGTAGTAGATACTCGATGAATATTTTTTGAATAAACACACCTTTTTCGCCCCTGGAGTGACAATTATGTAGAGGTCATGAGGTATGAAGCTACTCGGAGAGAGGATGTACATATTTAAACATTTAACCTGAAGCCAGACTGACAAGGTGATGTGCACTAAGGTACTAGACAGTGCTAATGTCCACCGTGTACCAGGTGAGCTCCAGGCCCTGGGGACATAGCCATGAACCACCCAGACAAAAATCCCACTCTCATGACACCAACATCCTAGGGGGAGAGAGATGGTAACACAAGATGATTATGTGCGATGAGGAAGAGAAGGCAAGCTGAGGACAAAACAGAGGCCAACACCCTGAAACCCCACCCCCACCATGGGATATGTGTGACATTCCTCAGGCACTCCTGGCTGCCCTAGAGGGAAAACAAATAGTAGAGATCACAATCCTGCAAGTCTCCCTCAGTTTACAAATGTCCTAGTGATTTACAAGGAAGAGGCTTTCTTATCAACAGCCTAACTTCCAGAGACCCATAATTCAGTTTCTTGAAGCCCTAACATCACCCTCCCCTCCATAAAATTGAGGGAGGCTGAGGCAGAAGGAGATGTAAATAAAATTGAATTTCTTTTAAACCTTCAGCCCATTGATAAGGACATGTGATAGGAGGAATGTAACATTTCTCCAGGAAGCTCCCAACTATGTTACTGTTAATGACTTACTAGAGGGAAAAACAACTTAACTTGTCAACAGCAAGGCCTCCGGTATCCTGTGAGTCTTCTCTAATACATGAAAGTTCTTTCAGAACCCTCCCTTTGGGGGTGCCTGTGTGGCTCAATTGGTTAAGCAACTGCCTTCAGCTTAGATCATGATCCCAGGGTCCTAGGATCGAGCCCTGCATCGGGCTCCTTGCTCCCCGGGGAGCCTGCAAAACAAAACAACACCTCTCTTTTTCCTTACCTCCCCCAACTCCAAAACTTCATCACGAAGAAAAGGATAGGGAGTGTTGAGAATGTGTGGGAGTAATGTTATAATTTTAGATAGGGTTCCTGGGAAGACATCACTGATAAAGGGACTTTCCAATGAATACCTGAAGGAAACAAAGGAGTGAGCCATGAGAATATCTAGGAAAAGAGCATTTCTATTGGAATAGAAAGTATAAAGACCCAGAGATAGGAACACGCCTGGGATACTGAGGAAAGAAGACACTAATAGGAAGGAAGTGAGTGAGGGTGATGGGGTTTTGGAAGATAGGTGAGGTTCGGAGGGGTAGAGTCGGAGCCGGCGACCAAGAAAGAATTCTTGAGATGTCTTTGGTGCAAAATGGTGGTTTATTAAAGCACAGGGACAGGACCCACAGGCAGAAAGAGCTGCTGCACCAGGGCTGTGACTGAAGACAGGGTATACAAAGTTCAAAGACAAGCTGCACATGGGAAAATGTGCACAACAGCTTTAATCAACAAAGGAATGGCAACCAGAATACAGAAAGAAACCTCCCTTTTTCCTTCCCGCCCCCAACCCCATAGTATATAATCAGCCACCCCTCACAACCCTGGGCTGCAGGTTATAAGGACATTTAATTGTATTTACCTTCCCTTCTGCAAGCTAGACCATTGATAGAAATGCTTTGTTTCTGTAAATTGCTAAGGCTTTTGTAACTGAGGGTGACTCAGGTCTTGTAGGATTGTGATCTCTATAAGTTAACTATTTGTTTTTCCTTTCCTTAGCTCTAGGGCAGCCAGGAGTGCCTGAGGAATGTCACATATATCCCTTTGGGCGGGTGATTGTGGGGTGTCAGCTTCTGCTTTGACCTCAGCTTGCCTTCTGTTCCCTCATCAAGGGCAAGGGTAACAGGAGACAGGATCACAGAGTAACACAAGCCGCTTAGGTCATTATAAGGACCTTGACCTTTATCTGAGGAAGGTGGGGGACACTGAGTTTGAGCAGCTAAGTCACATAAACTGACTTCCAATTTAACAGGACCACTTGAACTTCTGGAGTAAGACTAGATTAGAGGATGAAAAGGATAGAATCAGGTGGATGGGTTTAGAGATAGTAACTGAGATGAAAAATGATGGTAATTCTCACCAGGGTTGCAGCAGTGGAGATGGTAGGAAGTACAGTTGACCCTTGAACAATAGGAAGGTTAGGGGCACTAACCCCCCACATAGTTGAAAATCCACGTATAACTTTTAACTCTCCAAAAACTTAACTACCAGTAGCCTACTATTGACCAGAAGGCTTACCAATAACATAAACAGTCTATTAACACATGTTTTATATGTTACTTATATTAAATACTCTATTCTTACAGTAAGGTAAGCTAGAGAAAAGAAAGTTTTATTAAAATTTTAAGGAAAAGAAAATACATTTACAGTACCGTACTGTATTTATTTTTAAAAAATCCATGTGTAAGTGGATCCAGGCTGTTCAAACTACGTTGTTGAAGGGTCAATTGTATTGATATACTTTGAAGGTAAAATCAACCAGATTCTCTGATTATGCAGAAGTGAGTTAAAGATAACAAAGATGATCCCAAGATTTCTGGCTTGAACAATAAAAAGGTTGGTGTTGCCATTTACTGAGTTGGGGGGAAATTGTGGGAGAAGCACATTCTGGGGGATTGGGGAAATTTTAGGATTTCAGGTTTATCACATTAACTTTGAAATGCCTTTTATCAAAGTGAAGATGTCAGGTATAGAGTTGGAATTTGGTCAAGAAGTTTGAAGTAGGCATAGAATTAGAAAAGCACCCGCATTCAGACACCATTAGGCTGTGAGACTAGAGAAAGTCACTAACGGAATGGTAGGGAGTAGATAAAGAAAGCAGCCCAACAACTGAACCCTGGGGCATATGAGTATTTAGGAGAAACCAGGAAAAAAGACAGTAAAAAAAATCATAGTCTCTCATGGTTTATCTCCCCTTCCAGTTTCCCTCAACTCCCTTCTCCTCTCCATCTCCCCATGTCCACCGTGTTCTTTGTTATGCTCCACAAATAAGTGAGACCATGTGATACTTGACTCTCTCTGCTTTATTTATTTCGCTCAGCATAATCTCTTCCAGTCCCGTCCATGTTGCTACAAAAGTTGGGTATTCATCCTTTCTGATGGAGGCATAATACTCCATTGTGTATACGTACCACATCTTCCTTATCCATTCATCCATTGAAGGGCATCTTGGTTCTTTCATGAGAGACTATGGACTCTGAAAAACAACCAGAGGGTTTTGAAGGGGCGGGGGGGGGGGGGGAGGTTGAGGAACCAGGTGGTGGGTAATAGGGAGGGCACGTACTGCATGGAGCACTGGGTGTGGTGCAAAAAAAATGAACACGGTTATGCTGAAAATAAACAACAACAACAACAACAAAAAAAAAAAACAGAAAAAAAAAATCAGTAAGTGAGGTGGGAGGAAACCCACAAGCAAACAGTTGAAATAAAGTGCTTCAGGGAGAAGGGAGTGGTCAGCTGAGTCCTGTGCTGCTGAAGGGTCAGGCAGGATGAAGACCAAGAATTCACTGTTGTATTCATTGTAGTCGGTGAAGTGGAAGCCACCATTTGCGTTGTCGAGGGCATTTTCGCAGGAATAGGGTGAATAAAATCTTGGTTGGTGTGTGTTTAATAATTTGGAGAGAGAAGTTCAGGTTGGAAACTTTTCAAGAGGCATTGGTATTTTTATACCAAATTGGACGGCTGCAGTTGGTTTCCTATGTGGAAAATAAATTGGATCCCAAATTATTTCATGCCAAGAAGAAAGAAAAAAAGTCATATGGATCATAGACATAATGTGGGAAGCAAACTTTAGCACTTGTAGAAGAGAATATAGAAGTATATCATTATGATATGGGGTACGTAATAATTTCTTAAATGAGACAGATAAAAGAGACATCATAAAGCAATAGATCTTATTTTTTTCTCACATTCAATATTAAATCTTTTGTATGACTGAAGATAACATATACAAAGTTCAAAGACAAGCCACACATGGGAAGATGTATACAACAGTTTTAATCAACAAAGGAATGGCAACCAGAATATATAAAGCAGTTCTACAAATCAGTAAGAAAAACTAAACAGTTTAACAGGAAATAAAGCTAAGGAAATGATCTATCAATTTACACAAAAGAAATTCACATTCGAACAGGAGCTCAGACGTGTCAGTGATTAATGACAAGTATCTTTTTTTTTTTTAAGATTTTATTTATTTATTTGACACACAGAGAGAGATCATAAGTAGGCAGAGAGGCAGGCAGAAAGAGAGAGGAGGAAGCAGGCTTCCTGCTGAGCCGAGAGCCCGATGCGGGGCTCGATCCCAGGACCCTGAGATCATGACCTGAGCCGAAGGCAGCGGCTTAACCCACTGAGCCACCCAGGCACCCCTAATGACAAGTATCTTAAAACAAATTCTCATCACACATGTTAGTTAAAAGTTTTAATAATTCCAAGTCTTGGCAAAGATTTGGAGGACATGGATTTTTATACCTTGTTAATAGGAAATAAATAGGTAACAAAAATTTCGAAGACCAATTTAGCAATAAAGTTGAAAGTGCTAATGACCTCACAGTTCTCCTTGGTGTATACTCTAGAAAAACTCAGACCCAGATGTAGAAGGGGGTGTCTCTAAGGTGTCTTTTCCAGCATAATTTGGGGTAGCAAAAAATGGGAAACAATCTATATGTCCATCAACTAGAGAGTTGGTAAATTGTGTTATAAATTGTATATTCACCTGATACACATGTATTACAATGACTGGACTGGGTGGCGTGCATCCCTAGACGATCTGAAACTTCATTGCCATGTAAAGAATACAGTACCTGCAGATGAAACGTTTACAGATAACATATGTGCCTTTACAGCTATGCATATGTAGTAAAAGCAAAGTCCTAGGGAAAGAGTCATGTGGACATCTGGGTATACATTCAGGTGAATGAGGGCAGAGGGAGGTATAAAGAGAACTTTAACCTGCTCTGCAATGGCCTTCTTTTCAGGAAAAGAACCATCGGGGGCAAGTATGTCAAAATATTAATAGCTATTAAATCTGTATGGTGAGAATACAAATAAAAATTTTCTCAAAAATATATGACAATTTAGATAAAGATGTGGCAAGTGGATAAGTTACGGAGCTTTTAAAAAGAAAAAACAGTGAAGGGGCATTTAAATAAGCAGACAACCCAGTGCTTGTTGGTACTTTTTCACAAATGAATGAGCTTGCTGTCCCTGTGGGTTGCCAGGCAGGTTCTAAATGACCCTTTCTCACAGAAGCTAACGGAGGAATTCTTGCTTTGAGTGAGCTCGTTGTACATGACCTGGAAGTTTCCTTACACATTTAAAGCGGTAGTAGTTCTTTGGCCCCAAACTGTCTTTGGGCATTTCAGGTATGCAGGTGGTCGTGGCAGTGGGCAGGACTCTACAGGGCGCTGGGAGGGCAGCAGCTGGCCTGGATGGCTGTGTGTGTGTGGGGGGGGGGGGGTTCAGAGGGGGTCTGTCAGAATGAATGGGACCATCCAGAAGAAGAGGCTCTCCCTGGTCCCCTGCTCCCTTCCTGATCACCGAGCCTCGGCCCTCTGCGATTCCCTCCCCGGTGTCTTTTGCTGACCCAGATTTTGCACTCTACCCCAAGTCTGGTATATTCGGGCACTAGGTTGTGTAGACCTTCAAGTTTTTCCTCCATCAGGACTGCATGCCACCAGGTGAGGGGGTTAAAGACAGCTGAGTTGCTGAACTCAACTCAGGACTTGGTTGCAAATGACAGAAAACCACCGCAAACTAGCTTAAGTCAAAAATAAGATGTATGTATGGGGGTTCTGCCTCTTTTGTCTCACATCACCAAACCACAAGGAAAGCAGGCCTGGAATAGAGCCAGTCTTGGGGATGGCTGGACTCAGGGTCAGACCCCATCAGGGCTCTCCATCTCCTTTCTGCTGTTTGGGTGATAGCCAAACCAGCCTTCTCCTAAGGCAAGAATTATGACTGCAGGCAGATCCCAACTCATATCCTGCCAGCCTCACTACTGGAAAGGAAGAGAAAGATATGGACGAGCTCAAAGGGTGCCCCTGCGGCAGGCAGTGCAGCCTGTGCATCTTTCCTTTCCCGATCAAGTCTAGAAAAATAGGAAAGAACTCTGATCAGCCTGGCTTAGGGTACATGGGACACACTAGTTGTGAAATCATGAATTGGTTTACCCAATTTCTCTTTGCTTTAATTTCCTTTTTAAGGGAATAATAATGGGGAGATAATAACAGACTGTCCCTCATAAGGTTATTGGGATGATCCACATAGAGCATTTAACACTGCGCTAGGCTCAGCGTTAAAAATGTTTTAAAAATAACAACAAACAAGCCTTAGACTTATATGATTAGGCTGGTGAAGGGCTGTGATTAGTTGAGCCTGCTTAGAGATGACCCACCTTGTCTTCAGGATGCAGCCTGAAGGGTGCTGAACAGAGCCAAAGGATGGCCATACGTGCTCACTCAGGACGTCCCCCCTCCTCTGCTCTGCATGCTCCCTTGGTTCTCTTTCCTCTGATAGCTGTGTGTCTATCACTGGGTTTTGGCAGGCCAGCAGGGGGCCTGATTTACCATTATCCTAAACTCTTTTGATTTGAATGCATAGCTTGGTGGGTTCTAGCTCCCTGCTCATTCCCTTGGGCGGGGGTGCTGGGAAGGGGGAAAAGAGATGGCTTCAGATGGTCCCTGGATCCCACAATTATTAAGGCATCTCTGGTCATTAATTATCCTCTCCTAACCCTTAGCAGCAGCTTCGAAGCCTTGGCAGCTGAATGTTCTATGAACAGTACACCTCTGGGAAGATAAAGCAAGGGGCAGGAGAACATGACTTTGGGCAAGTAACTCTGGGTAGACAAGTATTCCCTCACTCAACCACACAAAGAGAGCATTCCTGTGTATGTGTGCTGAAGAGGACTATAAAAAGATACAGGAGGATAGTGGAGGCAGGAAGAAGAAAAAGAAGGAGACTGCATTTCCATATCACATTATTTGTGAAGGGTCCATGATGAAAGCATGTGTATTTCCATTTGCTTGTGGAGAAATTACAGGTCATAGAAGGTAAGTAATTTGCTCAAGGTCACACACTTTTTGGAGGACAGAGAGGAGAGGAAGACAAGGGTGAGAACTAGGAAGTATGGCGGTGTCTTTGACTTCAGTTAATTTTCAATTATTTATGCGGGGTTCACTGAACGCTAGCTACGTGCTCAACTCTGTGCTCGATCACATGAAATAGATGAAGGTTTTCCTTCTTTGGGGAACTGAGAGTCTACTGTGAAGATAGTTCATAAAATAAAAAGAGATGAGGTGGGTTTCAAAGTAACAGATAAAAGAGTGCCTGCCACGGGCAGGACCTTAGGAGGTCTGACAGAGGTCTCATGGGCTGGGCAGCTGTGAGGTAAAGTCCAAAGGGGAGAGATTAGCCCCTCCGCCCCCAGGGATCCCATCTGGTGACTGGCCTCTGTGCATCACCCAAAACATACAAGTGGACATTCACTGTATTGAACAGTTTGGCTTTGTGGAGGAAACCCCCTCGGTGCTTCCCTTAAATTGTGTCTCTGGATGCAGACCCCTGTCTTACAAAGCTAAGCCCATCTAGGCTCATGAATTCCAGCAATGAGGGAGGAGAAGGAGTAGACATTCCATTTTTCATTGAGATTCAAACTTCTGCTTTGCAAAAACAGAGGTCAACTTCCATGGACCAAGAACTATTATTTTGCTGAGAAAGCTGTTCTTGAGACTAAAAATGCTGACATTCAATGGGAAAAAAAGCCAAATTCATGCCCGGAAGCAAATTTGCAAAAAATATGTTTTTGTGTTGCCAAGGCAGAATTTTCTCTCATCTCTTCCCTCACTCATTTTTCCCCCATTTTCATCACCACGTTCTTTGCAGGAAAGATACATAACTAATCCCAGATCCGACTAATAAAAAAGAGAAAGTGATTTGTTGGGGGATATGTCTTTCCTGTCTTCTTAATTTAGCTATGTAATCATGCATGACCACGGTGGTAGCCAGGAGAACACACTCTGTATACTGCTAACAAGCCATTAATGGCGAGCAATCCCTTTCCTTTCCCCAGGCCCTTTGCCTCAGTTTCTCCATATGTAAGGTGACTCTCAGTGATTTTCAAACGAGGCTCTGCAGCACCTTCTCTGGAGCCCCCTGATGGACAGGGGCAGGATACAGAGGGCTAAGTGCAGGGGACTCCAGCCTCCTTCACCCCTAATCCCGACTCGAGGCACAGCAGATGTGCTTTTATCTCTTCGATAAATTTATGCTTCCTGGTAAAATTTCATTTGAAGAAATGGTTTTGCCCATCTGTCCCTTCCATTGTAACACCCCATGGCTTCAGGTCCTCGAACGGAGTGTCCCCAACACATTTGGATCTGCGGCAGCTCTGAAACAGATGCTGTTCCTTTCTCAACTGAATTCATCACCAAAGGCTAGAGGGGGGCTCCAGGACTGGGCTTCAAAAGAGGGAGGGAGGTTCAGAGTCAGAGCAGTCCTGGAAAGCCTGGTGTAAGAGGTGGAATGTGGCTGCAGGAAGTGATTTGATAACCCAAATGGCATTCCTGCCATGGCTTGCTTCATCATAAGCCTGCCTCTGGCAGCAGCACCCAGGGAGGGATCTCGGGCCATCCACACGGCGCCCCCCGGGAACGTGTTTCCTTGCCTGCCTGTATCTAATGATTGACATGCCACTCGTGAGAGTTGGGCTTGTACATTTAGGTTTTAATTCCGTCGAATGTGTTAATAGCCCTGTGGGGATTCCCTAGAGACTGAAGCAAACATGTGCTCTTTTGTAGTTACTGGATAACTGAGAACAGGGTTTTTCAGGCATACTTGAGCCAGTAGGATGTTATGGGGTTTGGAAAGAAAGGTGAAAAATGGACATTTCTGCAGGTTGCCGGTCCTTTCTCTGCAGCCACATTTCTGCAGAGAATCATGAATCCCTTAACAAAAAGGCTCCTTCCCTTGGGGCTTGTGCTCCAAACCCTAACCAGCACCGAGGACTGTCTTGACACGCGGTGACCCGGATTCTGCATGCACTCTTGGTGGAATGGAGCTTACCAGCTCATAAGACTCACCCACTTAGGGAGCATTCTCGCTAAGAGGAAAGTTCTTCCTTACAATGACTTAAAACTTTCAGCACTCCAGTAATTTTCATCCTTTATCCTGGCAGCTATGCAGGAATGATCTAGCACTCCTCCCCAAACAGTCTACCAAGGGGTTTAAAGAGAAATATCTATCATGTCCCCCTCTGCTATACTACTCCATCACATGCGGCTTTCCTATTCTAGTTAAACATCTAGTTAAACATTCCAGTTAAATATTTCTTCTATTTTCTCTTATGACCAGGCTTCAAAGTCTCTCACTTCCTTCACCTCACATCTGAATGAACTTATCTTGGGCTGTCAGGATCCCTGCTTCAGTCCCAAGCCCAGAACTGAGAGCAACATTGCTGAGTGCAAGGAACGCAGGAGTGTGCTTCTGGCCCGGGCAGACACACTAGTTATGCTTTGCTAGCCTGGGGCCACATTCACTTCTCTAGCATCTACATTTAACTGTTGATAGGCTTGTCCTTCATCAAAAGTTCTCAAGCTTTTCTTACGTGCATGGTTCTTAAATCTGTTTTCTCCAATTCTGTCCCCAAGGGAGTGATTTTTAAAAAACTTAGATGGAAGCCATGATGGTTAATTTTATGTGTCATCTTGACTGGGCCACAACGTGCCCAAATATTTGGTTAAAGATGGTTTCCGGGTGTGTCTGTGACAGCCTTTGACAGAGATGAGCATTTGAGTTGGTGTCGTAGGTAAAGTAGATCGCCCTCTTCGGTGTGGAGAGGCGTCGTCCAATCCGTTGAAGGCCTGAATAGAACGAGAAGTCAGAGGAAGGTTGACTTAACTCTGCGTGGTTGCTTGAGCTGGGGCATTCATTTTCTTCTGTCCTTGGCATTCCCGGTTCTCTGGTCTTCAGATTCAGGCTAGAATCTAAACCATTGGCTCTCGGGCCTTCAAAAGACACCACTGGTTTCCCTGGGTCTCCAGCTTCTAGTCAGCTGCTTGTGGGGCATGAGCCAATATCTTCCAATAAATCATCTCTCTCCTGTGATTTCTTTTTCTCTGGAGAACCCTAACATAATACACATTTCTTTATGTTTCCCCCTGCTGATCTTAGCATTGTTAATTGTCGGTCAGTGTCTTCAGTCTAGGGTTTTGTCTGTTAACCTGTTTACCACCTCTGTGGGCTCATGGCGGCAGATGCCTGAAGAGCTCACCTTCTGGGACTTCACTCTGGTTGCCACCCTTGGGCCCTTAGCACAGTGTTTGGTGTGGGACAGACCCTCAGTAAGCAATTGTTGGAGTCATGGGGAGATGAGTGATTGAATGATCAGGCCGGGAAGAGCCTTTTTGGCCCACCTCCAACAGGCTTGGGTACAGTCAGTGCCTGCAACCGTGAATCCACGTCCTGGGTCCCTGCATAATAGGGCAACCTGTATTTCCCTGTCTTACCTTCAAGAACATCTTGAGCTCTTTTGTGAAATCACTTACAAAAATTAAGGTATTTTTTTTTTTCAGATTTTTTTCTTTAATTTATTTAACAGAGAGCGAGAGAGAGAGAGAAAGAGAGAGACAGTGAGAGAGGGAACACAAGCAAGGGGAGTGGGAGAGGGAGAAGCAGGCTTCCTGCTGAGCAGGGAGCCAGATGCTGATCTCTATCCCAGGACTCTGGGATCATGACCTGAGCTGAAGGCAGACGCTTAATGACTGAGCCACCCAGGCATCCCCAAGGTATGTTTTATCTAAGAAGAAAAGGAGGCTGTTTTTGCATTGCTTTTAGTTAACGCCTATAGGATCTCTGTGATCACTTTCTTATATAAGACATTCCAGCTGCTTTCTCCACTCTAGGGTAGAGTTTCTGAGCCCAAAGATTTGAACTAATTTAAGAAGCCTACATATTAAAATTCTAATTAAATGCACACACATAGGCACACAGACACACAGAGAATGTGGAATGTTAGGGAAATATGACCGGCATTTAATAATGTTCTGCACTGAATGGTGGTTTGTGGATGGTTATCATTTATTCCCCTCTACCTTTCTCCTTATTTCCAGTTATTCTAGTCTATGTATGAACGACCCATCTTCTAATCAGACAAAGGGATTTTTAAGAGGTTGATATGTGCGTTACCACCATCCTTTTACTTATGCTGGGATTTAACTCCTTCTGAGCTACCTTATTCCACCTTTCAAGTTAAAGTTTATTAACATTGTCAGAGGAAACAGAGCAAAATAGAAAGTTAGGGAGTGAAATTTCTCACTACTATCTCTTAACCTGATATTATCTTCTCCAAGCAATAGAGTTATCTCCCCCTTACTGTCTTTAAAATCACACTTGCTGTTTTTGTGGAAATTTTAATATCTTCAGTCTCATTCAAGCTATAACTTTCCCAATAGCATTTAGATGGATTCATATGACCCATATATTACATGGGATTTATAGGCAATTTATTTACTTCTATGTATAGGAAAGTGGTCAGGGGAAATCGTTATGGAGTGTGTGGTCTGCTCGGCTCCAGGCTCACAGAAGATCTAGAAAATCTGTGGTCTCTAACCTCAGGAAGCATCCAGGCTGATTGGGGGGTTGACTTTCATAGAGGGACACACAGTGGGTCATCTAGGAGGAATAACCAGGTGTGAGGCTGCGTAAGGCACACTATGAATTTTCCTGAGAAAGCATGATAAAGGTCAATGGAAAAAAAAAAAAAAAATTAAACCCTAAGGCCATCATGAGCAAAGTTTGGAGAGACATGAAAATCTTTTTCTGATATCCTGGTGAGACATAAGAAATAGCTTAATTATTCTGATTCATTATATGAAGAAACTAAGTCACAGAGTCAAAACACTAGTTTGTCAAATATTACACATTGGCATGTGTGGAACTAGAATTCAGGATTCCTAGGGTAGGACTATTGCCACCTCTCTCTCTCTTTGTGTGTGTCACACACACACACACACACACACACACACACAGCCTATACCTCCACTTCCAATTCTCCTGCCTCTCCTTCAAGTCCTGTGTCCTCCTGCCAGATGTTGTCACCTGTCTTTTTTCAGAAGGCCTTGGTAAAGTTACACAGCTGAGCCTGGCAGGCGGCTGCCCCAGGCCAAACAAACAAACAGAAGAGAAATCTTTCAGGCTGGGCACCAGGGAAAAGTGATCTTGATGCCGTCCGTGGCATGAGCCGAGGCAATTGATGACTTGGCATTCTGTCCCCGAGTCATCAATCATACAGAATCAATCTCTGCTCCCTGAGGAGCTGGCCCCCGGCTCACATAATTCTCTCTCCCTGCCACCAACCTGAACAGTCTGATCCCAGTGGTGGGAACTGTTTTGTTCTGTGTTCAGCATTGATTCACTTGGCCTTCAGTAGTATTGTCTACATTCCCCAGAAATGTCACTTATTTATCCTCTCTAAGCTGGCTAAGTTGCCTGGGCCTCCTGGCATCAAATGGGGCAGGGGAGCAAAGAAACATGTCTGGCTTTTTGCATCAGAGGCATGGGCCTCGGGACTCTAGAACTGAATATCTCATGTTCCTGTCTTCTCCCCTGAGCATGGAGTGGAAGAGTCAAGCACAGAGGCCAGGACCTGGCCAGGACCTGGGGCCAGGACCTGGGGCTTTCATGTCCTTTTCATGCCCTTGTTTCTATGACTCTATCACTTCTAAGATTTGTGATGTTAGACACGTCACTAATCACTTGATGCTTCAGTCCTCATTTGGTAAATGATACTGACGATAATACCTACCACACAGAGTTATAGGACGGGACGAGAGCAGGAGCATACGTGCTTAGTGCAACGCGGGGCAGGTGTGATCGGTAAGGGTAGGTGATTAATATTGGGGTGATTAGTTATTAGGGCACGGTTTGGGTTTGTCTGGTCCTTTGGAAGTCAATTACATCACGAGGGTGGGGCCCACATGAGTGGGATTAGTGCCCTTATGAAAGACGGCAGAGAGCTTCCTAGTCTTTTCCACCATATGACGACGTGGCAAGAGATGACAGCAGGCCCTCAGCAGACACTAAATCTGCCAGAAACTTGGTCCTGGATTTCCTAGGCTCCAGAATTCTAAGAAATAAACTGTTGTTTGTAAGGCACCCAGTCAGTGATACTTTATAGAGCAGACTGAATGACCAAGACAGAGCCCTCTTCTTCCAAGCAGTTGGGAGTGGGTTGCACAGAAACTGGCTTAGCAGGGTGCATGGGGACTAGGGGGAGGTGGAGGAACTTATCCAGAAACTCTGAAGGCCACAAGTTTTCTGTAGGCCAGCTCAGAAGAGTGTGCACAGATGAAGGGGAGAGTCCTCCTTGCTTCCATGCAAAGGCCTTTCTCTCCCTCTTTGTAAGTGGAGAAGAGGAAGAAGGAGCCTTGCTGGCAGGTGATGTGGACTTCCTGGGACCATGTGGGGAGGACAGGAAAGACAGTTGGCACAGGGGTGGGTCAGGCTGCAAACCTCTGGGAGGTGGCACTGCCCTGGGAAGGGCTCGGGATCCTTCGCTCAGGCTAGATCTTGGTGTACAGCCGCATCTCTCTGTCCCTTTTCCCCGGCAACTGGAATCATCTTTTCCAAGAGATTTTGAGGGCTGCTTTATTTGTTAGGAGACAAGGAGGCACTAATAAATTCCTCTGTGTGAGGTATTTAATTACATAATAATGTGTACACTAATCAGGGTAAATGTGTTTGTGAAAACACCTTGATATGGGAACAGTTAATCACCCAAGGCATTGCTTCTTAACACACCTTGGAAGTTAACTTAATTAAATGAATTAGAACAATGAAAAAATTGAACTGTTTATTGGTCCACAATGGCCTGAAGAAATGCTCCCCCTCCAATGCAGGAACACCCCCCACACTGCAGCCTGTTTTCCCCCAAACCCTCAGCCCTTACAGCTCTGGCTACACTCCAGGGGCTTGTAGCCTGCCGAACTCCCCATTGTTTTACCTTGGTGTCATTTCCTGTTGGAGACAGAAGGCAGTCTGTATGCCTGCGTGCGTGCAGGTATACACACGCATGAGCGTGCCCCTCCCCCATACACATGTGCCTCCTGTGCACTTTACCAGAAGCTCAGGGAAAACAAGAAAGCTTTTACCCAGGATTCCTTAAGGGTACGTTTTGCAGTCAACCACTGAGCCGGCCAGCCTGTACTTCCTAAAGGGAGGAGAGGAAGAATGTTTTCTGAGGGATTATTATAATCACCATCATTGCCATTACCATCATCATTATCTGTTAATAATGATGGTGTTAATAATCTGAATTTGCATAGTGCTTAAAAAAACTCATATTTCTTAACCCCACCTCTCTGTATTTGGGTATTCTATAAGGTAATAGAAAATGCAGGCTGTCTGCTCCTGGGGAGCCTATAGGCTGTGGCATCGGGCCCTGACAGGAACTTAAAAGCCATTTTGACAACTGCACAAACATTGAATGGTGTTCACATTTAATTAATCAAGGAAGAGTAAACATGAAAGCTGAGGGCCACCTGGGGTGGGAGTCTTATTTCGGCGGAGGAGTGCTTGGAATGAAGAAGGTACTAAGACCCCCCCTTAGAGACTGTCCCCCAAATCCAGGAACAGGAGGCCTCAACCATCTGCTGAGTTGCATACACCATAGTCTGCTTCTTCCTTAAGGAGCCTCCTTAACCTTGACACTGCCACAGAAGGTCAGCCTGAACACCCTCCAGCGAAACCAGGTCCCTAACAGGCAGCAACCAAGCAGAAAGCTACCTCTATAGACCAAATTTACCACTATGAAAGTAAGGGACTTGATGATATCCGACCTGGGTTTACTTTTCACACATGTCCTCCCTTTCCCTATTTTTTTAAAAAATATTTTATTTATTTGACAGAGAGAAATCACAACTAGGCAGAGAGGCCGTCAGAGAGAGAGGAGGAAGCAGGCTCCCCACGGAACAGAGAGCCTGATGCGGGGCTCGATCCCAGGACGCTGGGATCATGACCTGAGCCGAAGGCAGAGGTTTTAACCCACTGAGCCACCCAGACGCCCCCCTTTCCCTATTTCAAAAAATTAGCAAGAAGTAGGTAAAACATCTCTCAAGGTTCAGCATAAACCTCCCTTTCTGAAATTCCTATTATCTCCAAGGTAAGAACATACCTACAGGAGAGGCCTCCTTCCACAACGTGCCGAGGGCAGAGCCTAGGAGTTTGCGTCCTCTGATATTCTCCTCTGTGCTCATCATAAACTTCTTGATGTGGTTTTTCACAATTTTACTTGTTTAGTCAAGATGGAGGCTTCAGACGCAGAGCAAATCTATAGAAGCTAGTCTCCAGCGAGCCCAAATATCCCAGCACTGCTTGGCGCCCCCTTCAAAGACCAGGCTGATCCTGGATCAGTGTAGAAATAGAAAAGTGACCATCCTTTTCCTCACTGAACGTTTCTTGGGTCCATGGGATTACGGCTGTATCCGTCAGGGTCCTTGCAGGAAGCAGAGATAGGATGCACCCAAATAAGGTGGGGACCTTGGTAGCGTTAGGGGAATCAACAAAAGGTGTTGAAGTTCTCAGGGCTGGCAAGAGCAGTGGGTGTGAGCAGCGTTAGCTGCTCAAAGCCTGAAGGAGCAAAGAAGTTGCTGGATCCAGAGAGACTGGGAGCTGGTTGCAGAGGGAGACTTCTGGTCCCTAACACAGCTACTGGCCACCCCCAGACCTGCAGGGAGGGAGCTGAATGAGTAACGCCTTGACTGCCCTCTCCTCTTCCCCCTCACCTCCTGTCGGGGCCTCGGAAGTCAAGAGTGCAAGGGAGCCTGGGTGATTCAGTCCCTGGAGGTCAGCCCGGGACCGAACAGTGTCAAGGAGGGTAGCCGGCCGCCAGAACTCAGACCGACTGATATGAGTGAAAGAAAAATTTCTGTTAAAGGGAAATAAGTTAAAAAATACATCGTGAATCTTATTCAGATGCTACCTTCTACATTGGGATCATAAAGTGTCTGTCCTATACTGTTATATAAGCTCTCCAGGTATCGAAACAGATATTTATGTTGAAGCTACCGTCAGACCGTAATTTCAGTTTTCACAACTGATCTCCAAATAATTATCTATCTGTGTGTGCTTGGGGTGCACAGTGAGGAGGAGATTGCGGACAGAGACTTCTGGTAAACCCAGACCCCAAACTACAGAAGACCCAGGAAAGGGAGAAACTGACCACATGGAAGAGGGTGCTGAGCAGCAAGGCACCATGGTGATAAGCATTTGACTCTCTTAAGGTTTCTAGCTTTCCAAGTTCAAGTGCATTTTAGTGCACTTAAATCAGATCTGCCAAGGGCAGTCAGACCTCCCCCTCCCTACCAGGTTGGCCAAATGTACCCCCTATCATTCATTAATAAGTTACTGAATCCAAGTAACCTGTACTAAATTTCTGGTCTCGGGAAGGTGCATATTAGGGAAATAATGCAGCTTAGAGTCTAGTAAGAAATTTAGGTCAGGTAAGTAAATAACCTTAGCATAAGGCAATACAGCATGCGTGCCTGGAAAGGTATGAAAGCAATGTGTTACCAGGGTTCAGAGGAAACAGAAGACACTACTAACTGGGGTAATAAAAAAATCTCCATGGGCAAAGGGGTATTTAAGGGGGATCCCCAAAAAGGGAAGTTGTTGAAAGAATTTGCTCAGCACCTCCCTTCATTTGCCGCACTCCAACCTGTGTGCCTCTGTTTAGTCTCTCATGATGCTAGGTTGTAGGTACCCCCTCCATATCTTCCTTTTAGTTTCCAGGGCCTGGATGATGTCCATCCTATTCCAGAAAACTTTTTGCTACTGCTCCATGCCCCCGTGACCGCCATGATTTGTGACCCCCAAAGTCTGAGCCTCGCTCTCTTCTATCTTGACCTCTTCATGGGTAAGATTTGTTTTTCCCAAACACACTATGAGCAGATGCCATGCTTTTTTCCTAAGTAGCTTCTGTGTTGCCCATCTGCATTCTGGTAGAGAGCCCTTTTGAAATGGGACCTGGGGGACAGATACTTCAGATTGCCATGTTTTGTCTCAGCGATCTGCCCCAGTACCTGGACGGGTGCATATACAGGCAAGCCGGGTCTTCTCACAGCAAAACTCATGGTTCTGGATAAACTCAGCCCAACTGTAGGGACTCCACACCCACTGAGTCGATGATCTAAATTTCTGAGCCATTTATCCCACTCCAAGTTAACGTTTTTCTCAAAGATGATTATGGAGGGAAGATGCGAACGTAAGCGGAAAAGGTCCTCCGTGCTTCATCAGCTCAATCCCCTTGTAATTACAGCCCCATCAGATGGGAAGGACAAACGTGTTCTTGGGACCTGATTCCTCAGCACTCCTCGTTCATCACCGGTGCTCTCCGCCCCTGGACTCCTGCCCTTGCCCTGAAGCCCCTCCTCCCCTTCTATGAATTTTGTTCTTGCTCCCTTCCTGCTTGTCCTTAGGACCTGAAGCCCCCAGCCCCTCTTGTGGGCAAGGTAGGAACCTTAGGGCTGCTCTGGATGTCCTCTCTGTGTTATTGCTGTCCCTTCGTTTGTGAATTCTTGATAGCTCTCCAATGCATTAGGCCCCTCAAGAAGCATTAAAAAAAAAAAAAAGGAGAAAAATCTTTCATTTCTTCTGCACAGTTGGATGCCTTTCCCCCTAAAGTTCATACACAAAACCCAGAACAGCATGTGTGCGGGAAGATAAGACATGCCCAGAGGGAGCTGCAGGCCAGCACAGGTGGGGGGGAGCTAACTCCTGTAACCCTAGATGGTTTATCTGATGGTCACACACCTTCACATGCCTTTCATGATTACAGTAATTGTTGGATGACTCAAATGTGTCTTTGTGACTCTGTAGCTCCAACTGAGCCAAAGCCAGTCTAAAAGTCCGAGTGGAAAACTTTCCATCTCTTTAGGTGAATTTGGTGCATTTCTGTTCATTTGTCCATCTTATAATTCAGTTCTGTTCATTCCATTTGATCACATTCAGTCCAAATGTATACTGAGGTCTAACTTTAAGAAGATGTCATGTTGTGGGGTGCCTGGGGAGCTCAGTCGGTGGAGGGTCTGGGTCTTGGTTTTGGCTCAGGCCCTTATCTCAGGGTCCTGAGATGGAGACCCATTCGGGCTCCACACTCAGTAGGAAGTCAGCTTGAGATTCTCTCTCCCCCTCTCCCTCTGCCTCTGCAACGTCCCCCTTCCCCATGTGTGCTCTCTCGCTCTCTCTAAAATAAATAAATCTTCAAAAAAGGAATATTTCGTGTTGTAAGGAAGTGATACTTCCTTGTGGTTTTGATTTGCATTGCCCTGATGATGAGTGAGGTTGAGCATCTTTTTCAAGTGTCTGTCGGCCATCTGTATCCATCTTCTTTTTTTTTTTTAAAGATTATTTATTTATTTATTTGACAGAGAGAGAGATCACAAGTAGATAGAGAGGCAGGCAGAGAGAGAGAGAGGGAAGCAGGCTCCCTGCTGAGCAGAGAGCCCAATGTGGGACTCGATCCCAGGACCCTGAGATCATGACCTGAGCCGAAGGCAGTGGCTTAACCCACTGAGCCACCCAGGCGCCCCATGTATCCATCTTCTTTAGAAAAGTGTCTGTTCTGGTCCTCTGCCCATTCTTTAATCAGATTTTTTTTTGTTGTTTTTGTGGTGTTGAATTGTGTAAGTTCTTTATATATTTTGGATATTGCCCCCTTATTAGACATATCATTTGCAAATGTCTTCTCCCATTCAGTAGGTTGCCTTTTTGTTTTGTCGATGGTTTTGTTTGTTGTGCAGAAGCTTTTTATTTTGATAGTCCCAATAGTTGATTTTTGCTTTTCCTTGCCTTGGGAGACATATCTAGAAAAATGTTGCTATGGCTGATGTCAAAGAAATGACTGCCTATGTTCTACTCATATGTGAAATCTAAAAAACAAATGAATAAACAAACAAAAAGCAGAATCAGACCTGCAAATTCAGAGAACAAACTGATGATTGCCACAGGGAAGAGGGGTGGGGGAAGGGCAAAATGGAACTGGGAAAGGGGAGTGGGAGATCCAGGCCTCCAGTTATGGAATGAATATATCATGGGATTAAAAGGTACAGCATAAAGAATTTAGTCAATAATATGTAATTGCATCATATGGTGACAGATGGTAGCTACACTTGTGACCATAGCATAATGTAGGGAAGTTGAATCACTGCATTGTACACCTGAAACTATTTTGTGTCAACTACAATCAAATTAAAAAGTTTGTTAAGAAATATTTCACATTTTAGGGTGCCTGGGGTGACTCAGTGGGTAAAACCTCTGCCCTCGGCTCAGGTCATAGTCTCAGGGTCCTGGGATCGAGCCCTGCATCGGGCTCTCTGCTCAGCAGGGAGTCTGCTTCCCCCTTTCTCTCTGCCTAGTTGTGATCTCTCTCTCTGTCAAATACATACAATCTTTAAAAAAAAAAAGGAATATTTCAGATTTTTTCACACACACAAGTTCCGTGTCCCAAGAAGTATGGCATAAATGAGTCCGCTTCTTGCCTTTTATCCTGGTCAGAGCTTGAATCCTGAGTTCCTTCCTTTCCTCGTAAGCTGGAGAAGTGGCTGAACAAACACAGGGGATCTGGTTCCCTTTCTCCTGACCTTTCTCCTTTAAGCCTGCACCCCCACCTGGCCCAGCATTCATCCATCCATCTCCAGTATCCATTAAAGATTTTCCATGGTTTCATGGATAATCAGCTCACTTTTATTATCGGCTGTCGTGCTAAGTGCTAGAAGGATAATGATGAATGTGAAAAGTTTTCCTTCGTGGAATTAGGACAAATCCATGAATTTCTCTTCTTTTAATCAACTCTTACTCTCTGCTTCTCAAAGGGACTTGCCAGTCAGTCCTAACCTTCTGCTCCTCCAGTTCCCCTGGCTTATAACTTCCTTATTCCTGTCTGAAGGACGAGGTCATGCTCAGGACTGTGGAATTTGCCTTTAAATGGAGAAGCAGGTGATAGCTTTCCCTCCCTTCACTGAGGATGCAGCATTTTCTATCTTTAAATTTTAGTTGATGGACAGCCGTTTAGAGTATCTTTCCCCTTTCATATACTATCTTCCCCTTTTTGGGCTTTGGATTCTTCCCAGATTTCATGGAAATCCGGCGAGATAGTGAGCCACTCTTTACTGAGTGTGTTAACACCGGATGCCATGAAATTTGTGGATAGATAGCACCCAGACTCTGCCTCCAAGAAACTTGGGATTTAGGTGGGGGAAATAACACATATGCTCTAAATCATTTTAAAGTGATTAGCAACATGAAGAATATAGCTGAAATTCTTTATTAGCTTAGGATAAACAGTGAGGCTTTTCAGGACTTTAGAGAGGTAACATTTTGCTCGGATCGTGAAAAATACTTAATATAAAGGAGAGAACCCCTCATCCTTCTACCCATCTTCCCACATCAGGCCTACCAGCTTCTGCCAGCCTCGTCTTTGCTCCCCTTTAGCTCCAACAAGGACGAAGGAATAGCTCACTTTCATTAACTGAGCCTGGCACCGTGACTGGGTTGCCTTTACCTGTGAGCAGGGCCCCTGAGTTAAAAGGCACAGACTTGCGTGCAGCTGTGTTTTCCTTAAGACAAAGCTGGAAGGGCTTACTGGGCAGGCCTGGCCCTGGTAACCATCCTGCCTTCCTTTCTTACCTCGGTCAGGGAACGCACCCAGGAGGACAGACTGTGTCTCTGTTTGCCCTGAAGACCCATCCCTCAGTTTTCTTCCCTTTCTCAAGTTTCTTCTACTGTGTTTCCATCCAGAGATGATGAGACCCCTATTTGCTTCACTGTAGCTTTATGGACACTTGGCATTGGGGTATTTATGTTATATACTGTCCTGTTTTTCAGACATCTGTGAATACCCTACTCCACTCTTAACCCAGCAATGTGGTCGGATTAATGTTTTCTTGGTTTTTTGCACCAGTACAGTATGGTATAGTTAGCTTAGCAAATGGGTCATTTTTTAATAAATGAAGGGAACATGCAAGCATGCCCGATCTATGGCTCTTGTTTCCCTTATATCCTGGATGCCCTCCCTCCCTACACACTCTTCTTGATCTCCGCAGATGGAAGCAGAATTGTAACCATTCACCATGTTTCTTTCCAGTCATCCAGGTCTGTGCCCTCAGGGCCACGGCTAACTAACCCTTCCTCTCTCTCTTCCTACAGTATTAGTCTTTAGGATCTGCCTAATCTCTCTTCCCATTTTCCCTTCAGCCAACCTAGGGAAAACCCTCATCATGGCACAGCTGCATGTTGGCAAAAGGCCCCAGTCAAGAACTCTGCCTCCAGGTCTCCATTCCAAGCAGACGCGTCCCGCTGATGGTTAGTCCTCCTGAAACAGCATGTTCCCCTGAGTGCTCCCGGGCTTCTCAGTTTCTGTAACATTCCCAGGTTCTAGTTTCTCCAGAATATGAATCTACTCTTCTTACCCAAGCTCATGTCTCAGCATTTCCCAATATAAATGGCCGGTTCTTACTGACATGGTCATGACATTCTGCCAAATTCAAAGTACCAGTTTCTCTGAAAAGTCTTCAGAAGGTTTCATACAAAACATGAATCTTTAGCAAAGACTTGATACCCTTTTTTTTTTTTTAAAAAAATAGTAATTATGAAATTGTTGCTACTAACCAAAGGACATAAAGCCCTTCAGCAGAAAATGATTAAAGCATAACTGGGATGGGCAGTGTGATGGGGTGAGAAATCAGTCCATGAAAAGAAGGAGTTCTGTGCGAAGTTTGATTGCAGAGCAATGTTCCTTCCACTGGCTGACGAGGGAGGAACTCAGCCAGCAATGCATTTGCTAACAACCTGGCCCCTTTTCCTTGTTCCCAACCCGCATAGCAGCAGTGTGACAGGATATATCATTACACAAACAAAACAAAAC
Organism: Meles meles; assembly: GCF_922984935.1. Classification (NCBI taxonomy): domain Eukaryota; kingdom Metazoa; phylum Chordata; class Mammalia; order Carnivora; family Mustelidae; genus Meles; species Meles meles. The sequence continues at coordinate 60,946,408 of NC_060077.1, forward strand.
GCAGCACGATACAGATTGTTTTGACCAGTTGTGTCCAGTCCTAGAAACCTCGAGGTGACGGCCAACCAGGAGTGAGAGTTACAAACACGAGGAGTTGGATGAGGCTTTTGGGCTTCCTGGGCCTCTTTGCTGATTGAATCTCTTCGCTAATTTAGGATCACTTGTTAGCGGTAGGTCCAGGTTGCCTCCCTGTGATTAATAGCCACGCTTTATTACTATCTGTCTCTGTGCGGCTTGATTTGTGGGTTTATTCTTATCCCCTCGGATATATTTCACCCATGGAAAGTTGAAAGACAAGGATCTATTTAACATGAAATTTAGACAAAGACTAAGGAGACCAGAAAATCTGTGGTGAATATTAGCTGTCATCGCATGGAAGAGATGAGAGACTGTGTCAGATACATATTTAAAAAGCTTTTTTCTTAAAAAAAAAAAAAAAAAAAACCCAAAAAACAAAACAAAACCCAAAAAACCCAAAACCCAGAACCCTTGGGTAAAGTTCTAAGCGCTTCTGGATGAACTTGTGCAGATCCTACCTACCTAAAAACATCTTGGGCTTTTACTAAAACAGTACATTCTCTGCCATGAATTGCGGAAGCTGAGCATCGATGCTGGCCCAGGAGGGCTAAAGGAGGGCCCAAGCATTCTGGTGGAGAGGCTGGAATTCTGGAGTCTCAAGTTGTTTAAGCTTTCAGTTTTCCAAGCCTCCTGAGTTTCCCATTCTGAGCATCTTAAATGTGTCTTCCTTGTCCTGTAGTTAGGCCTGATGCTGAAGTGGGCATAGAGTAATCGTTAAAAATTATTAGTGCTGGTAATAGGTATTCAGTAAGATTTCAGTTGAGTGAATGGACAGTACTATGTATAAATCAACAAAAATTTCAAAATAAGTAATCCTCCAGTAAAATTATGTGATTCATTCCAGAACCCAGAATTAATGATTTTGGGGTTATTCACTTTCCAGAATATGCTTCTTTTCTGGGTGTTATTTATCAAGAGAGTTGTACCTGCTGAGACGCTACTATGTGATTTTTATATGCGTCGATATTTGCGATGGCGTAAGATCCACTGAGCCCTCGTCACGATGCCCTGCTGCTGTCCGTCACATGTGGTAGGGTTTGCTTTTCAGCGGGGAATGGGGTACTAGGCCTCCTGACCCACAATTACATATGCTTTAGAAGGAAATAAACAATCACATTTGGAGAAATCAGGGGATAGATGGTGATGTCCCCAACATGGGACCCTTGAGTGCCCGCCTTTGTAGGGCTTTCCACTGACACTTGAGTGGGGTGCACCCAAAGCTGAGTTCCTTGGCCTTGAGGCTGGCCTTGAGGTTGTCAGCTTTTCTCCTGTGCTTCAAAGGCTCAGGGATCCATTTCATCCACTAGGGAAGGGGTGACCGTGACAACATTTATATTATGTAGTCTATCAGGATGAGAGGTAGCAAGAGGCAAAGAAGGCTCAGGGCTACCTTGGGACGGGACCCCATGCCTAGCTCGCTCTACGTGGGCAAGGTAATGAGTGTCCCCCTCAGTCTGGAGTCTAAAGCCATGATCCTATTTATAATAATACTCCACAATGTGCTGAAGACTAAGGAAATTGTTCTTTTGTTGGTCCCTGATGCCCTCAGGTTGTCCCTTGGCAAAATGCCTAATGCCCACCTTCTCCCTGCCTCTGCCTTCGGCACCTGCACCCCAGGTGAAATGCTAGGACCTCATGGGAATGTCTCTGATTGCCCTGTGGCACATAACTTCCTCTGCTGCCCCCAAAGCATTTGAGCATTTTGCTTGCTTCATTCTTTCATCCCTGTCTACGGGGGTCTGTCTTCTGAGAGTTTTCTGGCAGATGATTAATAAGCATTACCTCTTCCCTGGGCCACTGGTTAAATACAGAGAGGGTGTTACCTCTCCCCTGGCATTTGCTTTCAAATAAGTGTTCTCTTGGGAAACCAAGGAATCTGGAAGACATACTGGATTAAGGTTCATATGATAGGATATCCAGGAGAGGATTTCGTTCGTTCTTTCTTTTTTTTTAAATGAAAATTTGAACTTTAATATATAGCTTTAAAATGATTGCTGCCCCCTTGTTCCCAAACTAGAAAGCCTATTTGGCTATTTGGCCCTGACTCTTTCCATATCCCTCTGATTTATAACCCTTCTGGGCAGCACCCTGTTTTCTAGTGACTCTGCCGCACACCTTGGACTCAGCGTTAACTCCTCCTTTCTCCACGAACCAGCTATCTGAAAAGTATTTTCTGTTTCACTCCTTCAGTAACTGGCCCTTCCTTCCCATCCTGTGTGGAATCCCTCCCTCCAGTGTGTGCCCTCCCTCCAATGAGCCATAAAGTTGATGCTGCCCTTGTCTTCTGCAAGGCTGATGTGCTCGTGCCCTTTGCTGCCTAGCAATTTGCACCCCCCCCACCCCAATGCTGCAAAGTGAACCGCTTGCTCTGTGAATCATGCCCATATGGGGGCTTCTCAGGTCTGACTCCATGTTTCCAAGTTCATTTCCCATTTCTCTGCTGCACATACACAAATGCATTCACATTCCTACAAATACACACTTGCATATACACAACCATACATGTATGCACACATATATAAACACAAGTATATTCCCATACAGCTGTACACACATGTACCTAGACACACATAGACTACAGACACAAACTCACTCTCACACAGCTCTTCTTTGAACCATACACTTTGTACTTGCCAGCTTTCTCCTGAAATGCCTTTTATCCCCATCTCTGGTAGAACAGCCATGGAGGTCCAGTTACATGGAGGTCCAATGCATGTTACATATTTCATAAAGCCCCTACTAGTTCTCTTCCAATAAGATGCTACCCCATTTTCTAAACTCCAAGGGAGAGTTGGAGAGGGGTGAGTTACTGTTTATGGAGTACTTCTTGAAAACAGTGTATTTAACATACATCTAAAAGTTATTTTTTGCAATAGTCCAAGCCAAATACTACTGTCCTCATTTCAAACAGGAGCAAAGAGACTCTAAGCAATTGGGTCGATTTCTTTCTCTCCCTGTCTCTTAGACATCATTCAGCTTGTAAATGGCAGGGGTAGTGTTAGAATCTTGTGCATTTATTTATTTATTTATTTTTAACTCAGATCTCCACTTTTTCTCCTTTTCCATGGGGCCTTGCCAAAGCCCTTTGAAAGATTTGGAATGTAGTATTTCTGTCTCTCTAATTAAATATGTCCCCTTTCCCCTTTCCCTGTATCTTATCTCCTTTAGCTTTCCCAGTGTGTAAGGTCAATTACTCGCCCACAGCATAGACTTAGGAATCCATGCTCTTGAGAAGTAACTGAAGTTCATGCAGCACTTCATTGTGATTTTATGTTTAGCTCTATGCTAAGCTGAAATATGGGTCTTTCCAGCCTATTCCTAGGATCATTCTGGGGAGCACCTAAAATTTTCTGAGGTGGTAAACATGGAATCATTTTATAAACTGCAAAGTATGATACACATTGTCCAACAGACATTTATTAGGCATCTAATATTGTTAGAGACACAAAAGGAGACATGATCTCTGATGTCAAAGAGATCACATTCCAGGAAGAGTCAGAGACGTAAATAATCTCAGTTTCCTGGGAAGCCTGTGACCACTCAAGTATGACTTTGCGACAGAGGCTGGCCGATGGGTGGAGGATGGTCAGAGAAGGTGTGTCTGATGCGGAGGATGGACAACACTGACAGAACCTTGGAAGATAAGATGGGAAACAATTCCGGACAGTGGGGTCAAAAGAGGTGAGGGCAGGGATAATTCTTATTTATTGAAGGCATAAATAAATTAATGCCTGGAAGGACTCTGCCTCCATGCTAGGTGATGACTAAAGTGACCCACACAGAACCATTCTGATGATTTTCAAAGTCCAGCTAGGAACCCTCTTCTCCCAAACTTTCCCTTGACTTGGCTCCACCAAATCCTATTCCAACAGAATTTATACAGACCTGTTAACACTCACTGTACAACTGCTTTCATTTTCTTTAAACAAGTTAACATATGATAAATACATATGATTTGCTATGATTTATTTAAACAACTTTGCAAGGTGGATGTTATCATTTGCATTTTAGAGACTCGAACCACTGAGGCCCAGAATGATTAAATGACTATATGAAAGTCAGGCAGCCAAATAGTGTTACAGCCAGACCTACCCACCCAGCACAGAATATGCTCTCTGCCTTTTGAGCTGATGCATGGGACCAGGCAGGAGCTTCAGGGTCAAGAGGGAAAGTGGAGGGGTGGCTCAATTAGTCACTGTTTTATGATAATGACCTATGTGGTCAGTGGAAAGGTCAGACAGTTTTAAAGAGGACCAGCAAGTGTCACTTCTTTCTTTCCACGGTAATGGTTTCTGAAGTCAAAGAGGGGACTTTATTCCCCTTCAAACTTTTGAGTTCTCCCTACAAGCTTCAACACCCTTCTCCCACCTCTAATTATCACACAGTTTTCAAGACAGTGAAGCTTGACTTTTGGTTTAAGTATAAGGGAAAGGCATAGATTCATGTCTGATTCCTCTTAGACCTCTGTTGGGCCTGGCATAGTGTTACCATATACTAGAGGGCCAATTAAAATTTAGAGAGTAGATGGATGGGTGGGTGAGTACATGAATGATGTTTAGGTCTCCGTAGCACAGGTGATTTTCTGTATCCACAGTCACCTCCTCCTCACCCCAGAACGCACCCAGCATAACCATGCCTTTCAACTCCCTGATCAAAACTCACCACCTCCAGAAAAGCTTCCCTCATCAGCCTAGACTTTTTCTTACCTGTCCAGTCACATTTCTTACTGTCATTTGCTGGAGCTTTTCCTTTCTTCTCTACCTTCTTTCTGTTCCCTTTAAACATTCTGCTCCAGTCTTACTGAATTACTGCTGATCTTCCGTGAGCCGTTGGGGTGCTTCTTCTTTGGGCTGAAACAGCCTGCTCTCTTTCTCTCTCTCCTTTTCGCCAGGAGAATCCTTTCCTACTTTTTTTTTTTTTTTAAAGATTTTTTTTTTTTATTTATTTGACAGACAGAGATCACAGGTAGGCAGAGAGGCAGGCGGAGAGAGAGGAGGAAGCAGGCTCCCCGCTGAGCAGAGAGCCCGATGCGGGGCTCAATCCCAGGACCCTGAGATCATGACCTGAGCCGAAGGCAGCGGCTTAATCCACTGAGCCACCCAGGCGCCCCTCCTTTCCTACTTTTACATCTCAATCTAGAACCTTCCTTAGTGCTTTTGTCCCAAGTCTGAGTTACATGGTCCTTACCTGAACTGTCAGAACCCACAGACTTCTTTGTCCCTAATTGCCTATTTGCACTTCCATTTCCCCGTTAAAATGTAGGCACCTGCAGAGCAGGGAACTTATTTTATGGTTCCAGGAACCAGGGCAATGTCTGGCACATACTCAGTGCTCAACATATTCCTCCTGAAGTAATGGATGGATGGATGGATGGATGGATGGCTACAACTAAACTGTGTTTATGTGTGTGTGGGTGCCGCTCCATTTGGGTAATGCCTTCTCACAAAAATGCTGCTCTCAAGACATGAAAATGACTGAGTAAGAAGATATGAAAGATGTTTATGAGGCTTCTATGTAATTTTAATGGGCCTTTTATGTATCCTACTTCATTAATAAACGAAAGAATGGAGTACTCCAGCATCTTTTATCTCCCATCTGTATTCAAATTCAACAGAAATTTCACCCAATAAAATTTGAAAGTAAATGAATGATTTTCATTTTCTCAGAAAAATCCATTTTTCCCTGAATGGATAGACTGCTGACCCAACACATAAATGTGATTTCCTGCTTAATAACGGGCACTGGCTGATGTGATACACTGTAAAATGAGCTTTGGTCTTACGAATCTGTGGGCTTTGGGTTCAGTGGGTTTATCCTCTCTGTAGGGGCAGCTGTGAGGTCATGATGCAGTGCTCCTGCTCTGGGGTCAGTGCTCCTACGGCCCAGTCAGTTCTTGTTGGCTTGACATTCTCAGTCAGCCCATGGTGAGCGGGGGCTCAGCTTAACCTCAAGAGTGACTGTCCTCTTTGCTGTCTTTCAGCTCTGGGTAGCTTGGTCTGGCTACATAGGAGACTGGCCTTGAGGGCTTTCCAGTGTAGGTTTTTGTAAGCATTTGAATATCTGCGATAGCCAGTAGGTTTGACAAATGTGCTCTTCGAGGGCACAGAAAAAAGGTTGAAGTAGGTTGAGGGGCGGGTTGGTCACAGATCCCTGTGAGGAAAGGATAGGTTAGAAGGCCACCCAGGAATGCTGGGTACTCTGGAGAATAGACAGAAAGTGCTTTCTCCATGTTGGTTGCGAGAGCTTGTGAGAGGTCCACAGGGAAACGCAACAAAGCCCAGGGTTCTGGAGGCAGCCTGTGGCGAGGAGGGGAACCCTAGCAGAGGCAATGGAGAAGACCAGGAACTCTCCAGATGCTGCAGGGTCCTTATTCGACCCTGAGATTGGAGCTGCATTCAGTTAGGTGGGGTTCAGGCAGAGAGATGGGAACTATGCCCAGCAGGGCTGTACGAACCAAACCATCTGTGGGCAAAATTCCACTGTTGTTAACACTGAACAATTAGCAAGTGCTGGCTACAGGCCAGTTATATACAAGATCTAGCAGGAAAAAAGTGAAACTAGTTATAAGTTCTATTTATGGAAGAATAAGAGGACAGAGGGACACCATGCAGGACAGTGCAGTATTCTATGGGGGAAGTATAGTCAGGGACTTACCACCCTTGACCTGAAGGAGCAGAGGTGGGGAGCGATCACTAGACCCTGGAAAAAGAGAGTTGTGTGGAGGCGGCATTTTGACAGCTGCTGTGATGTTTGGTTGAAGGATACAGCCCAACCTGAGGTCACCGTGGAGGGAGGGAGCCAGGACAAAAAACACCCCTCAGATCTCTGTCCCATGCATGCCATTGGCTAGACCTGCTCAGAACCCAGAGGACAAGGGATCCCATTAATACAGTCAATGTAGGCCAGTCCCTTGGAGGTGCAGACAAAGCAAGATAGAGGGATGCAGTGTGGATTTGGAGGGGAAATGGGAAATAGTCTATATGCGTGTACTCTCTCATTTAATCCCCACAGTAATTCCACTAGGAGGGCAGCATTATGCCCATTTTACAAGGAAAGAAACTTGCATGGAGAGGTTAAATGACTTGTCCAAATATACACAATAAGTGGTAGAACCAGGCTTGGGACACAAGCAGACTTCCTCTGGGGCCTGACCAGTTATCACTACTTTAAGAAATCAGCCATTGAAAGTATTCCTTTTGGGGGGACAAAATATTTTCTTTTTCTTTTTCTTTTTTTTCCCTACATTTCCAAATAATATGCTTTGGAACATGTCAGATTCCTCTCTGTTGAGTTTGGGTTTACCTTTATCTGGGCCTGGGTCACCAGGGGCTGGGGGTAGCAGGTATGAGTGCAGGACAACCCTCTTGGTTTAGAATCCTGGTGGGATTCTGCACTGCTTGAGTTGAGGGCCATGGGAAGAAGGGAAATCACCAGTGAGAATCAAGTGGAGTGAAGAGAATTGACAATTAAGCCCTAGGTGTCCCTAACTTTGTAGTTCATGGATTGGTAGTAACCGGTTATAGTGGGTTCTGCTGTGCACTGTTATTCTCCCTTCTGGACAGGTAGACAGATTACTAAGATGACAGTGAAGATTCCCAGGCACTGGTATACACACATCTTCTCCCAAGTATAACCCCTTCTTGAAGGCAGACTGCACCTGATTGGCTAATAGAGTACCAAGTCTTGAGCGCCTTGCCTCCATTTAAGGGGCCACCCCAGCATTAGAGCTGCCTGTAGGATGGTCTGGAGTCACTGCTACATCACACTTCAACTTCTCTCCCCACCCAGTCTGGCTTTCCTCACTCTCTCACTGGTGGTTTTCCTGAGAGTAAGCCCCAGTAAGCTTTTGTATGCAAATCCCCATTGCAGATCCTTTCCGCATGGAAGCAGATTTAAGGCAATGCACTAGGTAAACGTGGAACGGTGGTGGAGAAGGAAGAGGAGTCTGGTCTAATAGGAGGCCAGCTGGGGAAACAGACTCCTACAAGGAGCAGTAAAATCACAGCTCCACATGGTAAAGGGCCAGCATCTGTAGCACAGACATAGAGGGACCGTGTATTTCAGTATCCTGGCCCAGACTCTGTATCTGTTACCTTGGTGGTTATAATTAATAGGTACCTGTTTGACTCTCAAAAGTGCAAATTATATGGTCGGTGTTTCCAGATTCTATGGGTTTCTGGGAATGCAGAGGCTAGAGGGGCCAGCTTGGGGAGAGGTGGGCTGAAGACAGAGACGTCTACATCAAGTGGCCTCTGAGCTGGACTTTGAGGGATGAGCAGGAATTTTGTTACTTGGGATTTGCCAGGTATCCCTGTGGATAGAAAAGGTAGGAAAGCATGGCCAGAGAAGGACAGCTAGGAACATGTATGCATGTGGAAGAAGTGGGGAGCCGCAGCCACGGCAGCAGGAGGAGGAGGCGGCTTTCATAGTTGGGATGACATAAGGAGCTTGTTAATGGGTGTCATTTTATGAATATATAAAACAAGGAAATTGGTGCACATTGGTCATAGAGGAGATGAGTGCCCACATACAGAATCAGGCGACATTTCCTCATATGTCTTGGGGAAAATCAAAAGGAGAAAGGGAACAGATGGCTCGCCTCCCACTGTCTGAGGCCAGACCATTTTGCTTATTTGGGCAGCACTATTCTTTTGTCTCTAACCCAGTTTGCTTATTTGTCCTGTGAAGATGCCTTTGTGGATCAATGATGAAAATCGCGATGTTGATGGTAATGACCATCCCTTGCTTCTGCAGCCCTTGAAATGCTTTCAGACTTGTTTCACACTCATTATTTCATTTCATGTGATCAAGATTCTCTTTTGTCTGCATCACTGTCCTATGTAAAAGGCAAGGCAGGTATTAGTTTTTCTGATTCTACCAAAGAGTTAAATTCATTGGTTGGCAAAATTCTCCAGGGTGAAGAGTTGTGGAGCTCAAAGGAGAGCATGGATATGGTGGCTCCTATAACAGTGGTCTTTCCCCCACATCATGAGGAGATGATGGTGGGTCTTTGCCCATGGGTGGCCTGAAAAACCCACCACTGCATTGATTGTTTCTTTGGCTTTGCTTCCTGGTTTTTGGGTGCCCATCAGGCCCTCCATTGAATGACATTCTCCACCCTGACAGATCCACACAACAGTGTTTACTGAAATTACCCTGGAAGATTTCTGTGGAGGTGCATGGAGGTTGTAGCTCTTCTGAGAAGATAGTATTATTTAATTTCAGCTTGGACAGGAATATTAAAAGAAGAATGGTTTTCACTTAGTGCCTGCTATACACTTTACCTCCGATCTTGACCACAGCCCTGCAAAGGAAGGAGTGGGAAAATTCTATGAAGAAACTGAAGTTAGAATATTGCAATCCCCTGCTGATGGTATTGGTCAAGGTAGGGATTGTACATGACTTTGCCTGTGTGCACATTCAGCACCTTTGATGAGCCACTTTGGCTGTCTGGACTCCAGTGGTTTCAAGGGGGAGTCAAGGTAAGAACCCCCTAGAGCTGAGACCCTTTTTACAGGCTTAGGGTCCTTGGAGAAAATGATACTTTGCATAGAGAACTTCTTCTTGGAAACATGCATATTTATCCAATATTTTGTATGAAATTTCAAGTGAGCAGTGGGATGCCAAAGTTTCTCTGTGGTCTGGCTTAGGAGCTCCTGCCCTAGAGGAGGATAAAATTCAGGAAAACAGGAGTGGAAGAGATTTAGTAGCTCACATGGCCACCCAGAGCTTCTCATTTTTAAGCTCATCTCTGCTAGGGCTTAAAGGGTTGGGTCTTTGTCTTAATAAAACAGGTTATTACCTCAAAGGCTATTAAAGCAGCAGGAAAGAAGGCTGAGCCAGCTGCTGGGCAGAGTGGCAATCCACTATTCTTTCCAGCAAACTCAAGCTCCAGAGAAGTCTCAGTCAGGGGCACTAAAGTTTTGTTATTTTGGAGTATGACAGTTTGGGCAATAATGAGACTTGGGCTTTTCCTATGACTCATGTACCCTCCCTCCCTCTTCCTCTCTAGATTGACTGTCTGAAAGCAGTCAATGCAGAGTCCAGTTTTCCTGGATCAGGCTTCTCTCCCAAGGCTGTGTCAAGATGATGAAATACATCAAATTGAAAAACAGTGGAAAGGGCTTTTTAGGACATCTTAAAACTGACTTGGATCAATTTTTAAGATGGCCAGGGAAAAAACTCTATCTGACTATGAAGAATCTACTCACATCCAATCACAGTTCCAAGATCAGATTTTAAAAGATTTAGATACATATTAAATATGTATTTAGATTAAATATTTAAATATTTCTATGGAGATTCCCCACTACCTCTTTTTCCAGCAGATGGCCATGTCTGGTATCATCTCAGCCTTCTTACCTCAGTGTACATCCCACTGCTTCTAGATGAGGATCCTTGGTCCCATTCTGGTGTGTTTTGTTACTCCGCTTCTGAAAATGAAAATGTCATCCCCCAACCATCTAAAGCTCCCCTGCCCATTCTGCCAACCAACTCCCCTCCGTCTGGCATGGTGAGACTGGAAAGGGCTGGGAAGATTTCCACCTCACTGAGGCTCACTTGCAATAGGAGATGGTATGTTGTATTATTGTATGTTATAAATTAAATAAGATAATACATGTAAAAGAGATGGCAGTTATACCTACTCTCAGCTTCTCCTTAAGGCAGAGCAAGTGCTGCCTCCTTCAGAAGGTCCTCCTGGAAGCTTAATCCAGAATTGTATTCCTTCCACGCTCTTGGTCTGCTTGAGCTGGCATCACAAAATGATGCAGGCTGGGTAGCCTATACAACAGAAATGTATTTTCTCACAGTTTTGGAGGCCAGAAGTCTCAGATCAAGGTGCAGCAGTGTTGATGTCCCCCTTCTCCACCTCCTCACCAACACGTGTTGTTTCTTATGTTGCTGTCTTTCTAATTTTTAACAATTTTTAAATCTTAAATTTAAATTCAATTAGCCAACATATAGTACAGCATTAATTTTTGATGTAGTGTTCAATGATTCATTAGTTGTGTATAATACACAGTGCTTGTCAGATCACATGCCCTACCTAATGTCCATCACCCAGTTACCCCATCTTCTCACCTCCCCTTCCTTCCATAACCCTCAGTTTGTTTCCCAGAGTCAAGAGTCTATCATGGTTTGTCTCCCTTAGTGATTCCTTTCCATTCAGTTTTCCCTCCCTTCCTGTATGGTCCTCCATGCTAGTCCTTATAGTCCACATGTAAGTGAAACCATATGATAATTATGTTTCTCTGATCAACTTATTTCACTTAGCATAATCCCCTCCAGTTCTATCCAGGTCAGTGCAAATGGTAGGTATTCAACCTTTGTGATGGCTGAGTAATATTCCATTATATATATGTGTTGTTGATTTTAGCCATTCTGATAGGTGTGATATAATATCTCATTGTGGTTTTCATTTGTATTTCCCTGATGGTCAGTGATGTTGAACATCTTTTCATGTGTCCATTGGTCATTTGGATATTTTCTTTGGAAAAATGTCTCTTCATATCTTCTGTCCATGTTTTAATTGGATTATTCATTGTTGGGGTGTTAAGTTTTAAAAGTTCTTTATGTATTTTGGATACTAACCCTTTATGTCATTTCCAAATATTTTTTCCCATTCTGTAGGTTGCCTTTTAGTTTTGTGAACTATTTCCTTGGCTATGAAGAAGCTTTTTATTTTGACGTAGTCCCAATAGTTTATTTTTGCTTTTGTTCCCCTTGCCTCAGGGAGCACATCTAGAAAGAAGTTGCTACAGCCAATGTCAAAGAAGTTACTGACTGTGTTCTCTTCTAGAATTTTAATGCTTTCCTATATCATATTTAGGTCTTTAATCCATTTTGGATTTGTTTTAGTATGTGGTGTAAGGAAGTGGTCCAGTTTCATTCTTTTGCATGTTGCTATCTGGTTTTCCCCAACATCATTTGTTGAAGAGACTGTCTTTTTCCCATTAGATATTCTTTCCTACTTTGTGGGAGATTAATTGACCATCTAGTTGTGGGCTCATTTCTGGCTTTCCTATTCTGTTATATTGATCTATGTGTCCATTTCTGTGCCAGTACCATACTGTTTTGATCACTCCAGCTTTGTACTATAACACAAAGTCCTGCATTGTGATGCCTCTAGCTTTGCTTTTCTTTTTTAGGTTGCTTTGGCTTTTTGGGTCTCCATATAAATTTTAGGATTGTTTGTTCTTGCTCTGTAAATACCCTCATGTTTTAGTATTTAAACATTTCCCATTGCCTGCCTGCATTAAATGTGATTTTCAGCTAAGGCAGCAAGCTTCTGAAGATAGAGGCTTCTTTATTTTTCTTTTTCTTTTCTTTCTTCCTTTCTTTCTTTCTCCCCCCCCCCCCCACCCATGTATGACTGTTATGTGACAAGGGCACTTCTTAAGTGCTAGTTAGTACTAGCTAACTAGCTTAAGTACTAGCTAATGAACTGGCTGGCTGCTTTGTTGGCATGAAGCCAACCAATTTGAGCTTTGTTTTATGAAACTGTGGTGATGTCATGAGTGGATGTATTCCTCAGGATTGGCTAGATTGTGCATTACATACAAATAATCCCCAAATCTCAGTGACTTGAAACACAAATATGTTCTTTTTATTCATGCTGTGTACCCACCATGGAACACTGAGTGAGGAGGACTCATTCACTCTAGCTGCCCAGGAGCCCAGGAAGACATCATCTTGAACACAGGCTATTGTGCTGGAGAGAAGAGAGAGCCTTACAGGGTCTGGCATCAGTAGTAAAATGCTCATTAATGTTCATTCATCAGAACTAGTTACAGAACTAGAACCCCATCCAACCCCAGGGGAGGGGCAGGAAGTACAGTCCTACCACAAGTCCAGATCATGGAGAGCTGGAAATTCCCGGCGAATGTCCCTAATGACCATCACAGTAGAGAAACAGATGTTCAGGTTTCTAGGAAGCAGAACAGTTGATGATTATTTCATAATATTTGTCTTTGATAATACTGGGAGACTGGCTGCAACTTTCTTCTCCTCCTTTTCCTTGTAGAATCAGCCAAGAAGTTTCACACCTTCTGTGAAGCCTGGATTGCTAGCTCAGAGTTGCCATTCGTTGAGATTAGAGGAAACCTTACTTTCCATCTAATCTGGGGAGTTACCCAATGACCCTGAGAGATCCTAGTGATTCCATAGGGATGTCTCTAGGGAGAACTGTAGGAAGGGCTCTGGTCAGAGGAGGAGAGACCCTGGACCCCAGATTTGCTTCTTCTCTGCCTGACTTAATATGTAGGGCTTCTTTGTTTTAGATATATCTTTGAAAACATAAATGGTGTTACAGAAAGAAATCAAAACCCACGAATGTAGTCCAAACCAACTTATTCAGGACCTAGATGATTCTATAATGTTGTTTCTAAAACCTCAAGCCAGGCTCTATGGACGGATATGAGACCTGCCTCTGTAAGGCCTGATGCCTCCCTATACTTCAGGGAGCTCCCTCCTCCTCCTGATGACTGCTTTTCAGCAGAGTTCAGGCTGCTCTCCTTGCCTGGAGAGCTGAGGGCCCACACATGGGGCGTCTCTGCTGGAGCTGTGAAGCAGCCCATTAGCATTGCAGAGGTACCTCCTCTCTGCTTGGAGTCCGGTCCTCAGCTTGTTTGGACCAATATATTATGCAAAGTAAACTAAGGGGGAATTAGAATATTTTTGTCTGCTGTGTCTCCAAAATCGCAGAGCCCCAAAATGCTTAAGATCCTTTTAAAGTTGTTTTCCTTTTGTTCCTTTAAAAACTCTCTTTCTGAGTAAGCCGAGGACTGATGAGCTGTCCCCAAACTGCAGCACTTACATGCAAATATGGGAGAGTGACAAAGACCTTGATTACAGCTTCATTTGCTTTATGCAAGATTTCAAAGCCAGTTAAAGCTACAGAAAACACAAGTAATGGACTTCAACAAGTGATGACGGAGCCAGCGGGGCTGCCTGGCAGGCCCTCTGAGCAGTCACGCTCCCCCTTCCACGGAGCAGCCCTGGCTCTAGGCTGGTAGGGGGCCCTCAGGGACTCCCAGCATACTGTCCTCACACAGAAAGCCTTCTCTTCCTGCTGCCTGGGGTCTGAAACACTAGCACTGGTATTTCATCCCTTAGGTTCTGAGTTGGTCCCTGTGGAATTGCCTCTCTCACCAGGAGGTCACCATCCCCGCGCTGTCATCAGGTGTGGTCTCCTCAGGCAGAAGGAGTGTGTGAGAACGAGTGCCCAGTGTGAGAAGGAGGAGTGAGTGAGGGCTCTGAGGGATGGATGACTGGAGGGTTGAGACACTCGCTTGGGAATGGGCGGGCTAGGCAAGACTGACTTCAAAGGTTGAAACTGGTCAAATCCTTTGATTTAGGGATCACTAGGCCCCATTGTTTTAATGGAAGAATAGCAAGTAAGTACCAGCTTTTTTCTCAAAATCGAGTTCCAGTAAACTCAGGACTCTTACTGCGTGAAGCCTGGGGGGCTGAAGAATAGAGTACATGCGCTTGGACTTATCGCCACCAAAGATGTCAACTCAGTAATTTAATTAAATACATGACCGAACGGCAGCCATACCACACGTACCTTCTCTAATGAAAGTATCCAAAACCCACAGCAAATTCTCTTGATTTATTCAATCAAATTATTCAACTCAGTCAGTAAGGATGAAAGCCCCTGAACAGAGAAGAGTACTTCTGCTTTAAGACTACACCAGTCCAGTTAGGGAAATGTAACAACTGGCTTATTAAGCTTAATGTCAGGAAAACAGGCAGCTAAGGGATGGTAACCAGGGACCTGGGGCCTGGGGCCAGACCAACAGCTCTCCAGCCCTTTGCCCCCTGCCTGGCCCACAGCCAGGTCTAGTGATGCTTTTCTGGGTGTGAGAGCACCCATTCATACAAATGAATGAACAAGACAGTGGCGGTAAGGGCAGCAGGGTAGCTCTCTAACCCCCAAACACTGCAGACGCCCCTTTTGTTCTTTACACTCAGACCTCACCATTAAGAGTCCTAACTCTACCAGAGGCCGAGTTTGAGAAAATAAACTGATTTGCCATTCTGTTGCCAGAAGAATGGGGCCTGAGTTGGCTGCATATGAGGGTATCTGTATGTGTTTGCAAAGAGGGAAGTTTGCTCGGTGCCATCCATTAAGACATTGTAGTGTCTCTTTGTCCATAACTTGTCATTGATGAACATGACCTTGTGGATTTGGAGCCCAGGTGTGTGTATTGATAAAGGACAGGGAGACAGGGAGAGTGGATCCAGTTCATAAAGAGATCTGGGTAAGGGGACAGAGGCCTGCCGGCATAGGGACAGCATGGGCCTCAAACAGAAGGGCATATGGGGATCATAAGCACTCTTTCCTGAGTGTTCCTCACAGGCTTTGCAGCCTGGAATTCAGTGATGGGCAAACAGACAGCTCACTCCTTCTCTGGTCCTCTCTTCCTCTGAACCCTGGGGACATCTGAAGTTTTGTATTAAACTTCAGTGGGAAGCTGACCTCCCTAACATGGTGTGACTATCTGCCATTCTGAGGGTCATGGGTGTTCATAAAACCCATGAACCATGGCGTAACTGAGGGGCTATGCCACCAGAGGCCTGGAGCAGCTTCCCTGACCTCCAACAGCCATGATGTAGATTAACAATGTAATTTATAATAATTTATAATAACCTTGAATTATAGCTCCAACTTACAAATACTCATACTAGCTCAAGATAAACATAAAATAATAATTCCTGTGATTGTCTTCTCCTTCATCTTCCTCCTCCTCCTATCTTTATTATTATTATTATTAGTGGTAGTAGCAATAGTAGTAGTTGATGTTGTATTTTAGTGCTGAGGCACTGAGTATTTTTGGAATCCTGCTTTCCAAGGCCTCTCATCTCTGCCCTCTTCCTCAAACATATTCCAGCCTTTTGTCCCTAAGCTTATATTCCTGCAATCTATGCTTTTGGAAGAAGCATTTACTGGGGGAGGTGAGTTGTTCTGGCAACTATTTCTATTACACAATTGATTATGCTCTTATGCCCACATCTTCCCAGTGACTACGGTTAGCCTCTTCTTTAGGGCTTATCTCTTACCACAGATAGCCTTATTGTATTCTTAACATGATAAGAATTGAAGGACATCTGTTTTCCTCACTCCCAAATCAGTGGCAGCACCAAGATTGGGCTTAGAAACCTATAGCCTTCCATTATCTCCATAAGCTATACCAAAAGTTACGGCAAATCAATAGAAATTATAAGTGAACACTGTATTCTTACAGAGCAATTGGACCTTCAAAACAGGACCCTCTAGTGACTTCTTCTAACTGGACTGCAATCCCCAACTCTTAGTACAGTTTCTGTTACCCTTTATTATGTTTCCTTATGGGTTTTTATGATACCTGAGATTCTTGGGGGATTTACTTTGTAATAAATGTCCTTCAAGAGATGTGTGTATTGTCACTGGGGTGAAACATTCTGTCTCATATTCACTGACACATAAACAGGGATTGATTTCCTTTATAAATAATTAGTGGGCATGCGGCATAGAGCAGGCTCTGGGGGGACCAGACGCAGGACATGCATAGATGATGGGGATGTGGAAGGGATGAGGCAAAAGGGACGGAGGAGGAGGAGAGGGGCATCTGCAGCAGGAGTCTGTGGGAGGGTTGTGGGAAGGTTTCACCGGGGATTATGACTGTCCACAGCAGGAGAGAGAGTGAGGTGGCCAAGATCAGTGGGCTTTGATGTCAGGGGGCTATGTTCTGTCAGGGTGTGTTCTGCTAGATGCTTCTAGGGATGCCCAGATAAGCAAGGCCAGGAGAAACATAGAATCGCCAAGTTTCAGAGCTCGGAGTTCATTTACTCTAATCTTTATCTAATGACTAAACTGTAACCACGACAACCAATATCCAGCAGCTGTTTCCGCACTTCCCAGGATGCAAAAAGGTTTCTGGGGAGAATTAACTGATTCTGTTTTTGAACAACTTCACAATGGTGGATTTGGCATCCTTGTGTTGAAACATAAAGTGACTCCATGTAATTTCCACCCAGAGGTCCTTGTTCTGCTTTTGGAATTGTACCCAATGTGCCTATGACCCTTCCTGCATGGCAGGTCTTCAGCTAATTTAGCAAAAGTTCTGATACCTCCAGAGTCTTCTTGCCAGCCTGAGCATTCTCCCTGAGCACCCTCCAGTGTTTCCTTGTCCTGCAGAATGCCGGTGATTTCCACCCAGCAGTTTCGTTGGGCTGTGTGTGTCTCTGCCGTTTTAGCACATTTATGCTTTAACAATTTAAACTGCATAAAGTCATAAACTTCCCATCTTATATTTGTATAGAACAATTTCTCTATTAGATATCACTTTTTGCTTATTGTTCAAATATGAAGAACTTCCTTTAGAAATGTGTTTATACCATTCATTCATTCATTCGTTCGTTCGTTCAACAAAGAGTAATATTTGAGCACAACTGTGTGCCAGGCACTCTTTTAGGGACTAGGTATGTACCAGTGAACAAAGCTAAGTGCTCTCCTTCTTGAAGCTCACATATAAGTTAGAGGAGGGAAACAATATATGAAGGGCAAGAAAATTAGGATGACTAGGATGGGCAAGGTTGCTTTTCATATAAGCCAGAAATGGGTCTTGCTGTTTCATAAACTGTATATCTCGGGGGTATAGCTCAGTGGTAGAGCATTTGACTGCATAAACTGTATATCTCAGCTTCTGTATTTGCTGCATGCTTATGTCATCTACACCCAAAGGGAGAGTTTTGCATTAGGCCACTTCTCATTCCACCAGTACCCTGTATTCATGTCCTCAACTACGTACAACAGGAGCTCTGCAAAAGATCATGGGCCCATGTGGCCAGTCTGGTTGGGTCTACAAGCACTTCCTAGCTGTGTAACTTGAGCAGGACTTTTTTTTTTTAACTTTGAGCCTCAGTTATTTGTAAGATGGGGATAAGAATAATACCTTTTAGGGCTGTAGTTTGGATGAGATCAAATTCTGCATGTAAAGCAAATTCTAGTTCATAGCAGTCAGGAGGTAGCCAGCAAACATTAGCTCCATTCCCTTTCCCCCTTTCCATGTCTCCAGCTTATATGCTGATAAAAATGTCCAATTAAGAAAGGCTGAGAATTGAACCACAGGAATTCTTTCACATATTGACCTTACTCAATAATTTAGGATCTTTGAACATGGTAGGCAGATTTGGAGTCAATCTAAGTGTGGTCCCAATTTCTCCCTGTTCATATCTTTTTCCATAATAAACACACCAACTCAGGAAGATTACTAAAATTATTGTTGTGTATGGGGTGGGCTACCTTGGTTAGCTATACAGTTTCAGGCTGTGTTGAATTGTGAAATATGGAATAAGATGGAACAAAATAGCTGTAATCAGCATAGGATATAGGATAGTTGGGGGAGAGATGGATGGGAATGGAATAGAGTGGGAGAGGGGACAATGAGTGGATGATCTGGCATGAACAGGACTGGAGGACAGAATTACATGGAAAGGAAATGGGTTGAGACCAGGTGAGCACGTATAGTAATCAAAGAGTAGAGGCATTTCTCTGACTTTATTCTTTTACATTCTTTTTCTGCAGAGACTCTGAATGTAACTACAGTGAGCATCTTGATTCTCCGTGTGTTTTGCACAAACTGATGCCAGTGTTGACAGAGACTTAGTGCTGCCATCAAGGGATTTACACTGCCTCTTTAATGTTCCCCTTCTGTGGGAGCTTTATGGCCCTGCTGTCCAACTTAATATCTGCAGCTTGCCATTTGGCACACGAGTCTCTCTTTGTCCCAAATGCATGAGGAATGGGAAGGGGAGTGAGGCCCTCTGTGCAACAGCTGTGTCTGTTTCTGGACTGGGTCTGGGCTGGGGTCCAGTGACCATTCTGCCCTTAGACTTTTAAATTTCCTGCCCCAGTGGGGTGGTTTTCCCAAGAGAATACTATGTGCAGCGTCTGGACAAGATAAAGGAACTGGGATGTCCATGGGTTACAGGCGTGCGCAACGTCCCTTGCAAGTGTCTGACTCTGAAAGTTGATATATAGAGAACATTCCTCTTAGTCCGGCAGGGGCTACATCATATCCAAGTGTCTCTTGATATGTGAGTGTTACGTGGCCCCTCCAGGAGCAGTTCTGGCTGACAGTGATTTATCCATCTTCATTTCCCTGCTCTGGCTTGTCTCAGCATCATCTGGGATTATGGTTAGTTAGCATGTGGTTGGGAGCTAAGATCCCTAGGCCAGTGTCTGCCTGGGAATTATTTCTCCCTATGGGCTCCTAAGGGGCTGATGTTATTGTTGAAAAGCTGGTGGCAGAGAATGTGTGCTGTAAGAGAAAGAGTATGGGTTTTAAGTCAGACAGCCTTGCGGGTAGGGCCAGGACAATCATGAAGGCACACACTCCCTCTTGGGATCCTATAGGGTCAGAACGTGAGACTGAGGGCTTCCTGAAATTTTACATCTTGGGTTTTTTACTTGCCTTACCTTGTTCCTGGCTCTACTTGTAGGGTTCAACTCCTGGTTCAGCCACTTCCTAGCTGGGACTTTTGGAAAATTATTTAACCTCATGGAGCTTCATTTTTCTTATCTGTAAAATAGGTAGCCTAATGCTTACCCCTCAGAATTACAACAGGGATGAAATGAGGTACTATAAGTAAGATGTCCATAGAGGAGATGCTTCTGAAACATTATATCTCTCCTCCAGCATATACTCCTCCTTGAAAATAACAGACAATTAAAAAACAAACAAACAAACACTGGGGCACCTGGGTGGCTCAGTCATTTAGCATCTCCCTTCAGCTCAGGTCATGATCCCAGGGTCCTGGGATACAGCCCCACATCAGTCTCCCTGCTCAGGGGGGAGCCTGCTTCTTTCTCTCTCTATACTGCTCCCCCTGCTTTTGCTCTCCTTCTCTGTCAAGTCAATAAATAAATAAAATCTTCTAAAAATTTTTAAAGAATAAAAAATAAACACCAAAGACCTGAGTGCCGTGGCTAAGGGCTATAGTTGATGTTCTCATGGATATTGTTTTTTATCTGAGTCCCAAGAGATCTCACAGACTTGAGCTGACTTGTCACACATAGTAGGAACCAATGAGCCACAAAGTGAGACTGGGACGTGGGATTAAGCTCACCAGGTCTCCCTGCCTTGCTATACTTCCAGAGCAAGCCCTCCACCTCTCTGCCTAGAACAGGCAAACAAGGGTGCTATCATGCAAAGCAGTGTGTGTCTGGGATGCTGCCAGCTTCAACTCAATGTCTTCATCCCCTTAGACACAACTGCTGTTGTCCCCAAAATGTACCTAAAAGCATCACATAGAATTATGTCTGATAAAGATCACTCACAGTGCTGGTCTTTCCTCATGACTCTGCCATGCCATCCCCATCCCACTCCTTCCAAATGCTACCTTCTCCTTCAAGTCCATCTTAGAGTCCTCCTTCTCATTGAGGTTTTCTTAGCCACTCCAGCTCACCTTTGTTCCTTTTCCTACTCTCCTTTGGGAGATAATCATCTCAAATCCTGCGGTTGGGATTAGGACAGAGTTGGTAACTAAGATATGGTGCTGGCTGTGGGTCAGGCACTGTACTGGGCTCTGGGCTCTGTTTCTTCTGACATCACCCAGGTGTTCTGACCTTCTCCAACTCCATTCTCCATTGAGATCATTCAATGGAAACACTGGGCATCAGACTCAGGGAAAATTGTTGGAAACATGTGATACCCAAGGTCACACAGTGTCTTAATGACAAAATCTAGACTAGATCCCAGATCTTCCTAATCTTTCCACAGTTATTCCATAATTATCACTTAAGTATGTACTCTTGCCTTATACATATCCACTGCAGGGCTGAATAACTGCAGACCTCCTCCAACTAACCAGATAGTGATGTACTTAAAGGAAGAGCCTGTGTTTGATCAATGTTGTATCCCCATGATGCCCAACACAACATCTGGTGCACAGGAGAAGCCCTTAAAAAGATCACAAACAAAACCCCAAGCCCCCAAATACTCATTGATTGGACCAGAGGCATTCACATTCTAAAAACAATTCCTGCATGGGTAAGAGTTATGTTATCTATTGGGATTGATTTCCAATGTTAGTCACTATTGAATTCCAGTTGGGTGTGATATGTTGGGGTCAGAGACACCTTTCCCATGCCTTTGATATCTCACAGCATAGACAGCTATCCAACCCCCAGTGTTGGAGTCTGCTGAAATCCAGGTGACTGAAAAGATCTAATTAATATGGTTTTAATTATGGCAGTAATAATACCTACCTCCCAGCATGAGAAAGTAGGATATTAAGTTAGTAATACTAAATTTCCCAAGGGTGCTAAGACCCTTTAAGATGAGTTAATTTGAAAGTTACTGATATGATTAGAGAACAGAAATAGGCATATTTGAAAGATTCCAAAGGAGCAAGCAAACGTCAATATATCAGTCAAACGTACAATCAATCAGCAATCCCAGACACAACATTAGGCTCTGGCTGTGAAAAAATAGATGCTACCCCTGCTTTTATACCGTACATAGTGAGGCAGGACAGGCAAAAATGTAGATCTCTGACCCCCTCCCCAGGTTAGTTCAGTGACGTCCTCTTCTTTCTGCTTCCCATTATTCACCCTGTACTAGTTGTTTCAACCTAGAATATGTTACCTTGCATTGTTCTTACTTAAGAATATGCCTTTCTCCTCAACTAGGTATGTAACCCCTTGAAGGCAAGAGTTTGTTTTGTATTGCTTTGTGTCCTCAACTCATAGCATAGTGTGGAATTTAGTAGGTACTTTGTAAGTATTTCTTACAGCTGGAGATTAATTACCACAAGGGTCATTAATGTTAGACTTACTTCTTTGGGAAACTTCCGTGAAGATGGAAAGACCCGACAAAGGATTTTTTTTTTTTTTTTTTTTTTTTTTTTTTTTTAGATTTTATATATCTATTTGACAGAAAGAAAGATACAGGTGAGAGAGGAAACACAGTGAGAGAGGGAACACAAGCAGGGGAAGTGGGAGAGGGAGAAGGAGGCTTCCTACTGAGCCAGATGCGAGGCGTGATCCCAGGACCTTGGGATTATCACCTGACCTGAAGGCAGATGCTTAATGACTGAGCCACATAGGCGCCCCGACAAAGGATGATTCTTGTAGGAGAGAAGTAAGAGCTAAGGATAAGTAGTAGAGTTGGCTCTTATAAGGGATTTACCAACAAGTTCAGGAATTTGGAGTTTACTGTTTAGGAAATGGGGAAGCATTGGTATGAGCGTATCAGTGGTGGGAATTCTGAGGTTTCTAAGCATATTGCTCTGAATGCTGTGTTAAAAATGCATAATAGGTTTTCCCAGAAGACCCTGTGTCAGCCACTCAAGTTGGGTCCGTACATTTACCTCACTGCCACTTTAGCTCTGCTCAGTTTTGCATGAAGTTTCAGAGTCAGGCTGGGAGTCCATTCAAAGCCTCACTGAGTTGTCTGTCTAGTGTGTTTTAGAATGAACTCACTCATCTAGACCTAGTATTGTGGCCCAAGTCTGATCTGTGTTGCTAACAGGCTATATGTTGTTATTAGTCATATTCTGGAGCCAATAGATCAGTGACAATCCCTTATTCCAATACTATTCTCAAGCTGCAAACCATTCCTAATTTTGTCTCCTATATCCTTCGCTTTTTAGTCCTACACTGAGCATTTCCTTAACTTCCATGTTGTGATAAAAGACCTGAAATGAACGTGCAGTATTAAACGCTGCCTTCACGTCCTTAAGCCTCATAGGGCCCAAAGGTCTACTCATGAGTTCCATTCCCCTCCCCTACCAATATGTCCTCGATTCAATGAAAAAAGACTTTCCAGCTGGCTAGGTCCCTTATCAGAAGGACCAGTACACCAGATTTTCAACTTGAAGGTCAGCCCATGAAATTATTCAAACAAGCCAGTTACATCCACTTTTAGAAACTGAGAGTCACTTCATCCTCACCACTACAGAGCTTGCCTCCTATAACCCCTACTTGTTCCCACTATTCCTGAGGGAAGCCCGTGCAGCCCTGCATGGCATTTGGTTAACCCCACCCCTGCAGTGTATGTGATTAATAAACAGAAGTTAATCTCTCTTGTCCTATGCAAGGTGTCATGTCTTTCATGACTTCATACTACTCAGGGGGAGGGATGCTTCCCTTCACCAACAGGGTCAATAGGAGGTGATCTGAACACATTCCTCTTCCTAGCCAGTTACTTTGCACATCAATTACTAACCCTCCTGATTTCCCCTAACTCAGTAACTGTGGAAAGGGTGGTGGGTTGCTATCTTGGTCTTGGCAGCCTCACCCGGCAGGGTTCTTGTCTTCTGAGAATTGACTGGTGCCTGAGTTTCCCAAGACTAGGGTTTGGTGCCCAGATCGAGAGAGAGTATAGCTTACTTTTTTATATTTATGTCATTTATTCAATCACCAGCTTTTATTGAGCATTTATGAAAACTGCATCCTGAACATACAAAGAAGTCTAAGACAGCGTGGCCTCAAGGCAACCACAGTCTGGTGAGGAGATAGACAATAACATCAATAATGTTGACAGAGACAGATATGTGCTATAATAATGAAATGCCTGTAGTATTATTGGAGTTCAGAGGGATAGCAAAGAGAGGAAATTCTGAATTTAACCAAGGATAACAGATTGGAGAATGCTTCCAAGAGATGAGGCTGTTTTTGAAGGTCAGGTGAGTCTGCCACCTGGCTGGATGGGGGAGAAAGTCATTCCAGACTAAGGAGACATGATGTGCTCAAGTTCAGACGCCTCTTGCCACCTTCACTGTTACAACCCTTGTTTGACCCACTGTCATCTCTTGCTTGGGTCCCTGCAAGAGGCTTCTGACTCCCTGCTTTTGCCCTTGCCCTCATCCCTGAACCCAGAGTGGTGCTTTTCAGATGTCAGTTACATCAGTAAGTCCTCAGTGGTCCCCACATTTCACTCAGAGTAAAGACGAAGCCCTCCCAAAGTCCAAGGCCTTCCATGACTTGGTCTCCTTAACCTTTCTAATCTTTGCTCTTATTTTCCCCTTTTGCTGACTCTGTTCCAATCCTCCTTGAGGATCTTTGGGGCCCTCTCCTCCCGTAAGGCTCTTGCTCTGTTTTTTACCCAGGACACTCTTCTTTCAGAGTCCACATGGCTCTCTCCCTCAGCTCCTTCGTTCTCCACTCAGATGTTGCCTTCTCATGAGGCTCGCCCTCAGCATGCTATTTAATTATAAACCATAAAAGCTCTCATGATTCCCCTTCACCCTATGTCATTTTCTGTTTTTTTACCCCTGTATTACTTATCCTCTTCTTTATATACAGGAAAGCCTATTATCATTTATTATTTTTTTATCATTTTAAAAAACATTTATTATTTGTTGTCTGCTGTCCTGCACTAGATTATAAGCTCAAATATAGAGAGATCTCTGCTGTTCTGTTCACTGGGATAGCCCAAGGTACCCAGAACCAAGCCTGGTACATAGAAGCCTGGCACACAAATAAATAATTATTTGTCACGGGAAAGCCTGGACAAATGACAGATTGTGGGGCCCTGGGATGCTGCAGGCAGACTGGTACATCTGAATGCTTTCAGCTGACACGGCTGAAGAAGTGTGGCCAGGTAGACAAGACCCAGGTCACGGAGGGCTTTGTAGACCCTGGAGAAAATTTTCCAACTTTATTCTGAGCGAATTAGAGGGCCCCTTAGGGATTTTGAACAAGGAAATAGAACAGCAAGATCAAATATCTATCCTGTTAACCAAGATAGGAAATCCAAGGAGAACATGTCCACCTAAGTGAGATCTTGATATTTTAACTTTCCAGTATCTAGGATAAACTGTGAGGAAGTCAGAAATCAGTATGTGAAATTTGACGGACGTGTCCCAGAGGCAATGGCACTTGGGCAGCGTTGGAAGACTGGGCTTGGAATCTGGCAGGCTGACTGGAATCCTGGCTCTGGACCACTCAGCAGGGCAAGTAGAAAGAGGGCCCAGAGCTATCACGAACTCCAGATTTTTCATCACATTGAAGAGCTGGTGAGGATTCAAGGAGATAAGTGTGAAGTGTCTGATTTCTATCTTCCTTGGAGTAGACAGTGATGGTTCCTGCTTTCTCACAAGTGTGGGATTATGCACGTGTGTGACATCTAGGAGATGCCTGTACATAGTTGGAAGTCACCGAGGAGGATGACAGAGCAGGAGCCGGCAGGGTGCGGCTTGGAGACACCAGCATTCTGTGTGGCCTGAGCGACGTGGGCAGAATGAGACCCAGCCAGGCAAGGCACGCCCAGGAGAATGCTCAGAGACAGGTGGACGCCAGTGTTTTAGGCTGGAGAGAAGTCAAGGAGGAAAAGCTCTGGCAAATGAAAATCCTGACAAATGAAAGGCTCTGACTGGAGAAAATCCCTAATGCCCAAACCAGGGACAGGCTTCTCCAGGAGAGGAATGTGCGGAGGGAGAAGGCAACGGCAGGGAGCATACACCGTGGTATGAAGAAGTCTGGTCATAAAGGGAAGACAGAGTGGATATTTGAACGAAGCTCATCATAAAACAATATCTTTGTTTTTTTTAATCTTTTGGTCTTTTTTAGACTTTCTTTTGTTGTTGGATATGGGCTCCTGGAGCAAATTTCCATTTCCATTTCCATTTGGGAGAAAGAAGCCAGTAGAAAGGAGATTCGGAATATGCCGGAAAAAGGCTTGGTGGCTAAGTGCTATTAGGGAGTCTGGGCTGAAATTGTGCTTTTGCTTCTTTGTAGCTGTGTAATGTTGAGCAAGTTACTCAAAATTCCTAAACTTCAAATAAAAATGAGGATGAAATGGTCACACCCTCTACTGCCGTGTTGGGGGCTTAGGTGAGAGATTTGGTGAAGCCCTTAGCAGTGTACTGGGGAAGGAGCAGAACCCTGAGGAAGGAGATGGTAGGAAGAGACATCCACTGGCTCCTGCAGGGCAGGGCAGGGCAGAGACTGCCTTTGGGTGAGCACTTGTGTTTTGATCTGCCAGAGAAGTAATGCAGGCGAGGGCAGAGGCAGGTTGGACAAGAGCAGAAGGAGTTGGGACGGTGGCTGACCTAACCTGTGAAGTGTGGGTCAGCCTGTCTGCAGCCAGGCTGGTTGGTGAGGCCAGGGGGACCCAGAGAGGGAGGTATGGGATAGGGATCCTGAGCTGTGAGGACAGCGGGGAAGAGCTGGGAAGGGGCAGCTTCAGGCCCCACCAGGGCCCAGTGTAGTCACACAGGACCTTGCAGTTGGGTTTTAATGCTCTGTAGCTTCCATCTTGAAATTTTAATTGTTTTATCTTTGAGATGTGTCCTTTAAGTGAGTTCCGTGAGAAAATAGGGCACGGACTGGGGACTGGGAGCCTGGCTCATGTGTGGTTCTACCTCCCAGGACGGATTCTCTGCTTCCTGTTCCCTTGTTCTCTCTCACCTGCCTAAGCCCAGGGAGGGGCATGGGGGGTGGTGGTGAAATGAGGCAGACACCCCTGCATGGAGATGTGAGGCAAGGTTCAGGCATCTGGGAAGGTCTGCACTCACCTGCCAGCAAGTAGCCTTGCACTGGAGGGAGCACAACATGAAATAGCAAATAAAAACATATGGAAGCAAGACGACTTTCCCTCTGCTCTTGGAACAAGGGGACCTGCATCTTCATTTTGTATGGGACCCCACAAATTACACAGCCGGCACTGAGGAGGAGAGGGATTTGGAGAAGCGATAGGGCTATAGAACAGAGGCACAGAGCAGCCGGACTTGGAGTTCAAGAGTCCCTGGTGGGCAAGCAGGACGGGATTCTCCAGCAGCTCCATGAGGCCAGACACAGGAGTGTAGGAAGTAGCAGGAATTGGTGAGGGATGGCAATGGCAGGTGAGAACCGTGGAGCTCTAAGGGACAAAGGGACTACTGGTGCTAGGGAAAGACAATTCAGATGATCCAAGGGTAGACGAGTGGAGAAGGAACCAAAACCGATGAGCAGATACACAACGAGGAACAGATTTGGAAGGACTCAGGTACAGAAGGACGTAGGCTCGTGGAAGATTTGGCCAGAATAGTGGATTTGAGAGTTCAGAATTTCTGAAGTAGAATATTTCCAGAACCAGTTCCATTACATCTCATTAGTAAAGTTTGTAATTTGTCCCCCCCCCCTTTTTTGCCCTGCATTTGCAAACAAAACATTGCTCTCAGATTCAAGATTTAGACTTCTGAATCATAGTACAACTCATTTTTTTTTTGTATAAGTAACATATGTTTGGTGTCTTTAAACACAATTACTTTTGTATAATAAAAGTGTTGATTTGATGATGCGACATTTTCTGCAAGTGTGTTTAAGAGAGTTTATGTTTTCATAAGTTGCAATGAAACTCAATTATGTATGTGTAATAAGGCTTCTGATTGTTACACTTAGACTTTTCTGTATAATGAAGCCAGCAATTAGAATTTGCTTGCTCTATGGCTTAGGAAAACACACTTGTTTTGGAGACAAAAGACTCTTAATGAGCCCCCTTTTTTGTTAATTTTTTTTGTTGTTGTTGTTAAAAACCAGTCTATAACTCAAACATATAATTAGATTTCTTAAAGGTTTGGATTTTTTTGTTGTTGGTATTTTTTTCCTTCTAAACACAAAACAAAGCAAAACGCAATAACTTTAAGGCACACATTGTTTCAAAGCTGCAAATCTGGCCGTGATCTGCGCTTTACCTTAGAGGCACCCTCAGTGCCCAGTGTCTCCCGCTCTGCTAAAGAGGCAGAGGCCTGGAATGGCAGCTCTCTGATTGAGTACAGAAAAGTTCTTTCCACGAGCTGCATGGGCATCAGCCTGGACCCTGCCTAGAGGTGAGCACTGGCGTTCAGCTAGAGTGTTAGCCTCAAGGTTAGCCTGGCTCAGGAACAGAGACCCCCCTCCCCTCCCTGAGGCTACTACTCACTTCAGAGGCCTGCTAGGGCTCCGCTGAAGAGCCAGTCTCTGTGCTGATGGTGTGCCGGTTGGCAGAGTCATCTCGGTGGCTAAAGGAACTTCCTTGCTCTCTTCTTTTCCACCTCCACCGGGGAAGCAGCAGCCCATGTCCCCTTCTCATATTGGCCCTTCATTTCACTGCTGGCCGCTTGTATCATTTTCTCAGAAGCCTACCTCCATCCTGGATTGTCCCAGCCTTGGGGGAAGGGCCCAGGGGTGCAAACTTCCTCCATTATGGATCAGTTGGAAGGAAGCCCTTCGGCCTCTCAAATGTTTTCTGTGAAGCTGACTGTTAGAAAGGGCCTGCTCTTAAGAGTGCTCAACTGTTTTGTCGTTATCGATCATTAAGAGTTTAATGAAAAGTCGCTTTTATAATTTATAATATACTGAGATGGTTTTCAGCAGTCTTGATCGGTCAGTGTCCAGTGAGCAAAACACAGAAAACTCAAGCTACGTCAAGCAGAAGAGGATTCAATATAGGCAGCTGGTTACGCATGTGCTTGAATGGTGGGAAGAGAAACGTGGTAGGGAGGTTTTACCCAGGACATAGAACCGTGTCCTGGTGCCCTGCTGTGGCTGGAGCCCCATGGGAGGCACACGCCGCTGCTCTTGGACGATGCCTTCTGTGGCCAGCAAGAACCAAGGAGCTCACACCCTGCTGGTCACACCACCAGTGAGATTACAAGAGCCTTCAGGTCCCCAGAAGTCGCCTGTTGTGGTCCAGGCCAGGAGGAGGTTGGCGTCCCCCTCCATCCTGCCTCCCAGTTCCCAGTGAACACCTCACAGCAGCAGCCTGTAGCTGACCTAGGATGCTGGGCCCTACAGCTTCCAGGCTTTCACCCCCATGATGGAGAGGAAGGCAAAGCAGGGTGGAATGGGTCTGAGGATAAACCTACCGTATTTGGCACATTGGGGGCATATGACAAGAGTGCTCTAGAAAATACAAACTTGTAATCGCCAGCGACATAGCCTAGCAAACGCCAACTACAGCTGTGGATTTCATGTTCAATCAACTCTCTGAGCAGTGGAGGAGGGAAAACATAGTGGGGCATTCTGTCGGGAATTATCACTATGAAGGAAAGCCAGGTCTAGTCTGATTGCCAGAATTAACAATCTCCAAAACCAAGAAGTACTCCATTCAGCCACTTCTCAGAGGCAGACTTTTAAATTTTAAACAAAGGATCCAATTAAATTTGATCCAATTTAAATCCATTCAGTTCAGAAACCTTTATTAAATATCTACGATGGATTGTGCCCTGGGCTAGATGGTAGAGGAGTTACAAATTTGTGGCTGGCAGGCAGGATCAGTGCTGCCGCCATAGATCTAAGTTAGACTAGACTCCTGGTCCCCCAAACTCTTGGTTTTGGTTTCCTCATTATTTAACTGCATAGACTGTATATCTCCTTGGGAGAGGCATTATCACCCCCCGTGTTTCATATAAAAGGTCACTTATACTGAGAATTTCTTATGTGCTCGTACTGTGCTTAAACTCTAGAAAAGCACCATCTTGTGAAATTCTACCAGGATCCTTGAATTCAGCTATAACCTTAAATTTTATTGTGCTTTTTATGTAGATGAAGAAACTCAAGCTCCAGGAAGTTAAAACGACCTGGCCCAGGGAGCCACCAGGTTGTTGGCAAACTGCTAGTCTTTAAGGCCCGTGATCACACTAAGATATGATGTTTCTCAGTTAAGGCTCCATGTCAGTGATCTCATCCAAGGAGTTGCGGTATTTTCCCTCTTAGCTGCACAGACCCCGAGGTCTGTGGATCCGATTTTTAGCCCACTTTCACATTCCTCAGCCACATTGCTATCTTTGGCCTCCATTTCTCCTATGTGGAATGAGAGCTTGAGTAAGAGACTTTCCACATGGGAGTGGGTCTTGGGTAGGTGCCTCTAGGAGCTTCCATTTTCCCTGTCCTGTTTACAGTCCTCCCATCACACCTGGTGCCTCATTGCCTGTTTCACACATCATTTTTGTTTCACGTACTCACCAAGCGATTATGTTCTTGTCCACACAGAACATGCTCCCTTTTCTTGCCATTTTCCCAGAGTGGATTCACCGTCCAGGCCCCTCTTCCCACAGAGATCCTCCAGCTTAACGTCCAGAATGCACAATGTTCTCGCCGTCTCCTGAGTTCATACTTAGCGTATATGAGACACAGGTTTTTGTCTGAATGGCCCACTTGAAACCTATAAGTGATGGGACATTTTTATTGGCTTTTCACATGGGCAACTCTGGTTTCCCCGGTGTTTGAACTTCGAGATGAGGGGCTATGCATGGGCCATATTTTCTTGTGTCCTCACAATGCCTAGTATGGACCTCAGCACATGGCAGATGTTAGCAGTTATCAGTGAGTGAAGGAGCTGGTGAACCATCCATCTACATGTTAGTGGGTCAAGGGATGGAGAGGTCAGTGTGGACTGTGAGCGTTAGGAAGGAGTCCCCTAAGAATGTGGGCTTGGAGTAGAGTTTTGAAGTTTTGAGAGAATTTGGAAAGGCAGAGACTATTGAGTGTGAAGAGTATCAATGGCATAGCACAAGTCAGGAGGACGTGGGCAAAGAACATGGTACTTGGGGAGAGCCTGCAGGGAGGACTGTTGGTTGAAACATGTGAACAGACTAGGCTGTGAGAAGACAGGCTCAGGATGTGGAGTCCGCAGGAAATAAACTGACCTCAGAGAACCAAGGTGGTGGTGAGTCTGGAGGGTTTCTCAGGACTTTCTGTGTGCTGGGGAGACAAAGTTGAGGAAGAGACCATCTCTTCTTGAAAATGCAGGAGTTTATAATCAAGGGAAGGGGATGGAGACAGGAGAACAGTGAGCTTCCACACTAGAAGGAACACTATCTGTCTGCAGGAGAAGTGCTCCCGGGGCTCAGAGCTGGGCTCCATAAACCCTGGAGCATGGTGGTCCTGGGTATGGGCCCTGAAGGCCGAGGGCTGGGCATAACTCTCAGCTCTGGAACTTACCACCTGCCTTATTGCGGGCAAATCTCTTGATGTCTCTGGGCCTCTGTTTCATGATCTGTAAACCTAGGGCAACAGTGGTGCCTAACCATAAGGGTTATGATGAGGATTCTCTAAGATCATGGCTATGAAATTAGCACAGTAGGGCCTGTGCATGCCCTCCATAATCACTACTGACTGCCAAATATGTATTTAAAAGGAAGAGAAGATGACCTGTGATTGAGAGAGACCGTTCTGGATTTCATGAAGGTGCCCTGTGAGGAAATGGTGGAACTTAGCAGGTGGAGACTCATACGTGGGCAATCCAGAGAGAGCAGACAGCCCAGGAGCCGTGAGCAGGGTGAGGGTGTGCTTGGTCCCTGTTTGGAAGAGTAGATTGCTCTGTGTTCTGGCAGCAACGACTGACAATTTGGAAAGACAGCTAAGGGCTCTACAGGGCCTCACGTCATGCCGGGTTGCTAAGCTTATTCTTAGCAGTGCAAACAGTGGAGTGACTGTGGCCTTGGTGCAGAAACCAGGGGACACCAGGCATGGCCCCGGAATGGGATCCAGAGTGATACAAAGGCCAGAGGGGCTCTGTCCCCCAGATCTGTCCTGGTTAACCTATTGAGGCAAATTCACTTTTTTCAAAGTCAGTCTCAGAGAGAGAAAGCCATGTGAATCCAAATATCCGGGCAGCAATCCCCAGAGGCACCAAAGGTAATGAAACATCGGTATCTGCCGCTCTTATCTGTTATTGCTGATATGCAGATAATGATGCCAATACCCAGCTCGGGAGGGAGGAGGGAATGCTGCTGGTGCGGTTTCTTCAGTTCATCTCTTGGACGGTGGAGAGGAAGGGCGAGGAGACAGAGAAGGCACCCTAGAAACAAGCTCTCTTCCTCATTCCGGTATAAAGTCAAGGCAAAATAAGTTACTCCCTACGGCACAGGACCATCTGAAAATGGTTGTTTCCCCACCCTTCTGGCTGGCTGTAGTGCTTGGCTTTGTGACTGTTGCACCTCATAGTTAAACAGTGTTTTATCATTGGCACAGTGGTTTTACCTCTAGTACCTCATTTAGCGTGCATCATGAGGGAAACTAGACTCGGGAGATGATAGGACTCAGGCAGGGAACTTGGCTGATGCCATTTTGCCACCTCTAGCTCAACTTGAAAGAATGGGATCAAAGTGGGGAGGGTGGAGAATGGGGATCCTTCCTTGGTGGTCTCTGACAGATCTGAGATCAGAGCTGGATGGCGAGACCTGCCCCATCCACACATACAGCAGACATTGATGACGGGTCACGACAGGCTTTCCTCCGAGCCCAGATGAAGCCTCAGGGTCTTTCCCAGGGCATTGCTGGGCAGCCACTACTAATTGATGGAAGCCGGCACCCAGGATGGAGTCTGTTTGCTCTCCTGCATTAAGGCATTGTCCAGAGCCTCTCCTTGTTAAAATGTCAATAGTGGAATGTTAACGTATTAAACCATTATCAGCCCTTGGCCCCTCCATGTGAATTCATTTGTCAGAGCTGCTGTGTGCAAGCCTCCGAGGAACTAATCTGGAATGGAAGAGCTTGTTTACAAAGGAATGCAAGGCCTGATGGGAGCGTGGGATGACTAGTGGCGACTGGTCTAGCAGATATGCAGATTGTTTGACAATCGCTTGAGAAGATGTATTGTCTATACACAGAAGTATGGTATGGGACCTTGGGCAAATCACTTAACCCTGCTAGGTTCCATTTCCTCACCTGAAAGATGGCCGTAAGGACATCTGGTCTGCCCACTGCAGAATAACTGTGAGGGCGAGAGCTTCTGAATGTGTGTTGTATTTTATAAAGATTTGTACCAATGCAAGGGATGATCATTTAGCTGCATTAGGAAGAGACAAGTTCCCATTCCTCAAGTCAAATGCACATGAAGGGTAAGGAAAAGAGAAAGAGAGAGGAATTAATATTTATTAAGTTCTCAGTTGCCATTCGTCTTAAATATATTAGCCCATTTAATTTCCATAACCACCCAGTGAGGTTGATACGGTTGAGCCCAGAGTCCTGTGGACCACACAGCCAGTATTTTTCAGAGACAAGAACCCAGGTGTATCTGAGTGCTCTTCATACATCATAATCCAGGGCCTTTGTGTGCATGTGTGCGCTCTTTCCTTTGCTGAAGGCTTCCTGCAGAACGAGTTAGGACCCCAGGTCAGAAGGAGATGGGTGGGGAACAGGCAGGTGCCCTGTGACCAGAACCCTCCAGACAGGCTAGGCTGGCTGGTGATTTGGAGTTCCTTGAGAAATGATTAGAAAGGCACAGTGGGAAGATCAGAAACTGTTCTCCAGCCCGTGGCAGAGTGAAGGGCAGCCACCTAGGGCAGAAGCATCCGGAAGACCTTTACACTCAGCGTAGTTAGTGCACAGTCCCCGTGGGGGCAAAGATCAGGTCATGGAAGGGCAAGGCTGGGTTTTAGGCAGAAGCAGCATGTAGGGCTGTCAGAGGTGTGAGTGTAAATCCCGACATGGGTCAGATTGTCCAAATTCTCTGAAAACATTTTAGCCATGGAATCATCTACTCAGGTTATTTGCATTGTATCAAGGTGGATAGGCAGGATGGGTACCTGTGACCCAGAAGATGTATGTTCATTGAAACGCTCCACAAGCACAGTGACACAAAGAAATTCCAGTTGCTCGAGGCACTTTGTTTGGTTTTCATGTGTTTGAGGAGCTGCATGGAATTTGGACCAGCATGATCAAGCAAACACACCCATTTGCTACAGAATTTGGCTGTGACTGTGTGGGGTTCGACGGTCTGGGGATAAGTGATGCTGGCCCCTGAGGGAGGTGGAGGCATAAAAGATCCTTTCAATGTGACAGCTGATTTTTTCATGCTCTTGTACTTAGTATCTCAAATCAAACTTCTTTAACATACTGGACTAGATAATAGGGAATGCTCTTTTTCTTTTTCATATGCTAGTTAAGCATAGTCAGTACCCAAAGCCAAAGGTAGCGTTAGGGGGGAAATGGAGTGCCCATGTTCCCTGCTCCATGGCTTTGCAGGAGACAGAGAGAAAGCCCAGGGTAATTACTCACAGAGGAGAGGCATTGGCTCCAATGAGCCCTTTTGTAGCTCGGAAGGAGGAATCTGTGCCAACCGCGTCTCTTCCGGCTCCTTTACTGATGTGCAGATCTGTACAGTCACGCTGCCAAAGAGCTAAGGGGGAAAAAACGTGCAGGACGTGGGATGAAAGGAGGAAAAACAGCAGTGCAAACATAACGGAGATGGAGCAGGCCGAATTAGTAGATCGTAGCTCACCCTCCAGGTTGAGGAGTGTTCTATTATACATGGGTATGGAGTTAAAGGAAAAGCCACAGCTTCTCCAGCACTTCAGAAGAGTCCCAAAATGACATTCGCAGCTCTCCCAAAGCCATGGCCCTGGTGGGGCTGTGCTGGGCTGGTCACAGGATCAGAAGATATTCTGGCTCTTTTATGGATGAGATCACTCATTATCAGGAAAAAGGATTCAGCTTGTTCTGTGAGGCCCCAAGGGACAGAAGCAGGTCCCAGCGATGGGCACTGTGGGAAGATGTGTTTTGGCTCATTATATGACAGATCATTCTAACTAAGCAGAGTGGTCCAAAGATGGGATAGTTTGCCTGAGGCTCTCTGATGCCTGTACCTGGAGGCACTGCTCCGGGTACAGACTCTGTTTGCTGAGGGGGTAGAAATGACTCATTCCTGCATCCTGGGCTTACCTGGGGAATTTCTTGAAAAAATACAGAGACCTGGCCTCCTGTTCTAGAGCCCGTGTTCCAGGAGGCAAGGGGAGAAGAACTGGGAACTTAAATTTTTAACAGATTCCCAAGTGATTCTTGTTTGTGGAACAGTATCTAGAATAAACTTTCGTGAACAATATTAAACCAGTGTTTGGCTAGTTGCACTCACTGTTCTCCAAAACTATTCCTCTAAACACAATTAGAGTTCTAGTCTTAAATCCACCCCAAATCTCTAGCTCTTCCACTCTGAGCAAGTCAAGTTCTATGGCTCCCTATTGCATTCAGTGCTCCTCTCTGAGCTCTGTCCATGGGCTCCACAGAGTTCTAGCTGCTCCCCAGGTCTCTGTGCAGCATGCCTCCTTCCTGAGGAAGAGCTGGGTCACATGCGACAGTAATTCTCAAGCTAGATTAATTCTATGAGAGTATTTATGCTTTTACATTAAAAATGCTAATAGTTT
Source organism: Meles meles (assembly GCF_922984935.1). Taxonomy (NCBI): domain Eukaryota; kingdom Metazoa; phylum Chordata; class Mammalia; order Carnivora; family Mustelidae; genus Meles; species Meles meles. The sequence continues at coordinate 60,981,583 of NC_060077.1, forward strand.
ATCTAGGAAGCAGCCACATAGAAATAAAGTAATAACCTCATTATTTTGATTAGTATTGATAATAATGATTATTTCTCAATAATTTTATGAAGGTAATATTTTGTTAATTCAAGAAAACGACTACCCACGGTCTAGGTCATTTTTCATCAATCAATCAATTATCCCCCTCTACCACCTAGATGTCATTTTCATCTTGCGTGTATTTGACGGGGAGAAAGTAACTGGAATCTTTTTACCATCTTCTGCATTTGGACACAAAATAAATAGCAGGAAGAGGAAATGGTCAACTCCCAATTCAGTCATGCAAGATTTTTCTATCCTTGGAACGACAAAAGTGACTCCTCAGAATGTGACTCTGGCACGTGATGTAGCATTGGACAACGCCTCCTGACCCTGGAGGCTTTCTGTGTGCTCCGAGCAGACAAGGCCTTTCTAAATGTCATGGCTTGGTTGGGGTCACCTGGCTGTACCACCTGGGGGTCAGACATGTACAGACATAACTGTGGTTGGTCTGTATTACGTGACAAAAGCCAATTACAGAGAGGAAGAACAGAGCCCCATGAGGGTGGGTCAGAGTGAGCAGTCTGGTATTGTAAGGCTGTATGTGAACTCATCCTGACCCCGGCTTCCTGGGGCACTGGTGCTCACTGGGAAGGGGACAGCACTGGGCTGCTATAGTGCGCCATAAGATCTTTTCTGGATCTCCTAATGTTATTCCTGTTACCTCACAGCACGGCATTCCTGTTACTGCGCATATCACTTTCCGATTTGCATTATAAATGCTATTTATTGAGGGAATGCCAGAGACCCACAGTTGATGTTGGTGCCTTGAGGAGAAGTAGGGCATTTGATTCATTTTTTGTACCTCCTCTCCCTCTCCCCACACTCTTCACACTGCTGTTCCTATATTGAACTACATGTGCTTTACGAGAACACCGTGCCAGGCACTAGGAATATAGTGAAGAGGAAGAGAGAGTTGCTGCTCTATTATCTGGTTAGGAATAAATAGAACCTTCTCCGAAACAGCCAATACTGTTAGAATTGATAGTAACAGATCCTATCAACTCCCTTCTGGTGTAACGTGCAAATAAAGTACAGGTTAGCTGGGAAAACAAAACTTAAACATATCAGACAGGGATACTTATTTATTTTTATTTTTAATTTTTTAAAAGATCTATTGATTTATTTTAGAGAGAGAGAGATTGAGAGAGAGATTGCATGCAGAGGGGCAGGGGGGAAAGGAGAGGGAGAGAGGCGGCCTCCCATAGAGCCTGACTCAGAGCTCCATCTCAGGACCCTGAGAGCATGACCTGAGCGGAAATCAAGAGTTGGACACTTAACTGACTGAGCCACCCAGGCGCCCCAGACAGGGATATTTAAGCAAGATGTCAGGGGAAGTAGAGTTCAGAGATCTCACGGGGAGGCAAAGAAAGAGCACACGGTCAGAAGGGTCCGCTATGTGAACAGATTTCAGTGGGGTCAATGCTTGCGAGGAATTCCATCCTTAGGCTCTGCAGGAGTTAAACACACGATCTCCAACACTCCGTTAAACACATAGTCTCAAATACTCCGTTGGAATTTTGACTCCATTGCTATTTTAGGGCATTGGTATCTTTCAATCGAGTCGTGTGACCTGGAGTAAGTGAGTTAATCTTCTAATTCTCAGTTTTTTCATCTGTATATGGGGGATAAAATTACCTGATCTTGTGAGGATTCAATTCAGTGATTTGTGAAAACACTCATCAAACAGCCAGATACTTTGGAAGCACTCAACACGGACCAGTTGGGCTTACTAGGAACAGCACTGTGTTACTCATAGTGCTTTTTCACGGGTGTGGTTGGACATTTAATCTCCCAGAGGTCAGGGCCCTGCCTCCTTTTCCTGCAGACTTGACAGCAACAACACACAATAGGTCTAGTAATTTCTTGTCGAATTGCCTCTTCTGGTTCTTCTTATGCATTCTACCAAGTTGCCTTGCGACCTGCTATGCTGTTCTGATACAGCGCCTTCATACCCTCCACGTTTTGTTGTAATAAAATGTAGCAATGAATGTAGTTGTGGCACTAATTACACACATGGTTCATGCAGCATCTGAAGTGAGTAAGTGAAGAAGGAGAATTTGATTACTCTGAGGCATCAGGGCCTTTCAACCAATAATAATTTACTGTCTCTACTAAGTACTTCTGGATGCTCTCTATAGAGGGGACATGTTGTTTTATATACAAGGGGCAGAACCCAGTCCTATGAGATCATGCGGTCAGAGAGTCAAATCACTGCTGCACTGAGTACAGAGAGTGCAACGGCTTCCTTTACCAAAAAAAGTCTAAGACAGGGCACAGAGGCCACAGTTCATAAGACAAGAGGACGTATTGGAGCAGAAAACCATGTACAGGGCTTGGAGACTAAGGCTAATTTTCTGAGATTCAGCATGTAAAGAAAGGTTGTCTGTGCATGTGTGTAGGTGGACATGCTTGCGAGCGAGGTGTATATGCATACACAAGGCTTATATGTACATGTGTGTGTATGTACAAGCGTATGTATATATGTGTGCATGTGAATGCTGTGTGTGTGTGTGTGTGTGTGTGTGTGTGTGTGTGTGTTCTGATTCTCTGTCCTTGGTCCTCTGCCCCTTTCTTTTCTTCTGGGTTTATCCATCTATCTTCCTACCTACTTATCTATTATCTATTTAGCTAACAGTAATCAATCATCTGTATATTTTTATTGAATGGCCATGCTCTATTGGCAGGCACTCAGTCAAGAGTATCTGCATAACACTCTGAAGGTGCTTTTGTAATAATGGTGACCTTGAGGAACCAAGACTTGGAAGGTCAAATAATTTGCCCGAGGTCAGCCACCTTGTGAGTGGCCCAGCAGGAACTCAAATTCAAGCCAACACAGCTAAATTTATAAAGTCTACTTTAAAGGTTCTGCCTTCTGGGGCGCCTGGGTGGCTCAGTGGATTAAGCCGCTGCCTTCGGCTCGGGTCATGATCTCAGGGTCCTGGGATCGAGCCCCGCATCGGGCTCTCTGCTCCGCGGGGAGCCTGCTTCCTCCTCTCTCTCTGCCTCTCTCTCTGCCTGCGTCTCTACCTACTTGTGATATCTCTCTGTCAAATAAATAAATAAAATCTTTAAAAAAAAAAAAAAAAAAAAAAAAAAGGTTCTGCCTTCTGGCCAATGTGTCTCGTTTTTCAAATTCCTTTTAAAGCATTACATCCAGAACCCCAGCCATGATCCTCCTGGAGTTGTCTGCCCAGTTGGTGTCCATTCCTCCAGTCAAGCCACCTTTCTTTGCCTAATGTAGTCCAAGGCAGGATTTTTAGCACCTGTTGCAGAGCAGTGGGGTTCTCCTTCCCTGACCTTATACAAAGATTACTGCTTTTCAGACTTGGCCTCCAGAGCCCATGGAGATTTCTGTGAGTAGTCTGTGAAGTATAAAGATCAGTCGCAGGTCAAGTAAGGTGGCCAGAGGGTAGCACTGACCAGCTGTTGAGAGAACAGGATGAGGTGAATAGGTTTAAAGGACACTCGTTCCCCTGAGTGCTTCAGGGTCGTCTTGGAACCAACGGCTGACCCAGCAGTTCTAGGGAGGATCCTTTGAGCACAGAGAACCATCCAGACCATCTCCTTGCAATCCCTGCAAAACCACACATGGGAAAGAACCTCTTGCTAGTACTGGAGGGAGTGGGAGACTTCCAGAATGCAGTTAGAACTTCATATGAAGGCTTCTGCCCACTCAGTCTGGTTCGAATGCCAAACAAATTTTCCCTGCCCACATGGTCTCTCTCAGTAAGCTGCCCTAGAGTGGAAAAATTCCCACTCTAAGATAAAATATTATCTAGGAGGGCTCATAGAGCAAATCATGGCTATATTTAGCAGCGTCTTAGGATGAATTCATTGATTGGACTAGCCTTTGAAGTAAGCTGTGACCTGAGAGGCTAAAACTAAAGACTGTCAAGTCTGTAAGGCCAAGCTGTCCAGTGTGGTAGCTGTTAGCCACATGGGGCTGTTGAGTACTTAAAATGTGGCTAGTTTGTGCTGGATTTTTAAAATGTGCTATGAAAAAATGAATGTAGCCTATCTCATTAATAACTGCTTTATATTGAGTGCATGTTGAAATAATTTTTGGATACATTGGGTTAAATAAAATGTATTAAAATTAATTTAGCCTGTTTCATATTACTTTTTAAAATGTGACTTGGGGTGCCTGGGTGGCTCAGTGGGTTAAAGCCTCTGCCTTTGGTTCTGATCATGATCCTAGGGTCCTGGGATCGAGCCCCGAGTTGGGCTCTCTGCTCAGCGGGGAGCCTGCTTCCCCCTCTTTCTCTGCCTGCCTCTCTGCCTACTTGTGATCTCTGTCTAACAAATAAATAAAATCTTGAAGAAGAAAAAAAAAAGAGAGAAAATTGTTTAAAAAAACAAAAAATAAAATGTGACTACTGGGGGCACCTCAGTGGCTCAGTCGGTTAAGCATCTGCCTTTTGCTCAGGTCATGATCCTGGGATCCTGGGATTGAGCCCCGCATTGGGCTCCTTGCTCAGTGGGGAGTCTGCTTCTCCCTCTCCCTCCAATCCCCCCACCCCCACTCATGCACACACACTCTCTTTCTCAAATAAATAAATAAAATCTTAAAAAAAAATTAAAGACTACTGGAAAATTTAAAATCACATATGCAGTTTGAATTTGTAGCTTTAAATTTCCATTGGATAGTGCTGCTTTAGAAGTATGGTCCAGTGAGGGTTTTTGAACTGCTGGGTCGGGGACTTGGGAAATGTGGGATTTCTGTGTGTAGCATTGATGGTGGATGCTACCTTATGCCTTACCTATGTTCTAGGTTCTCTTGGGTAGAAGCTGTCTGTACTAACTTATGAAAAATGGGGTCTCTTTTGGTGAAGAAAATATGTGTCATTCGTGTGCATGTCTTTACACTTTCTTCCCCTAATAATCAGATCAGCCATTTAGCTTTTACAACAAAATGGACTTTAGATCATCTTTCCAGAGGATTCATATTCTCTACCCAGTTTTCTTTAACAGGCTGGTCTCTTCCTCCTATGTGCCCATTCCATGTTTATATGGATGTCCTTTTTTTTTTTAAACTCATTATCTCACTTGTTTCTAAACATTAAGACCATTAAGCACCCTTCAAGTCTCAATGAAACCTTCCTTGAATGCATGGATCCCCATTAGTCTTTCTTCACTGATGTTCTTGGGTACTTAGTTCCCAAACTAGCTCTGATTACACACTGCCTGTCATTCTCCTCTTATGTCACACATGGAAGTCCTATTTGGTGGGTCATATTTTGTCCCCCACTGGGCCAACCAGAGTAGATGTGTCAATTAATCCTTGATTGCTGGCATCATTGCTTTGCTCTGCCTTGTTATGTCCTCCGATTAAATTGTACCCTTTGTGCAGAAGGTTGGTGATGGCAAGCAGCTTGAGGCCAAGTCCCAGGATTTCAGCATTTTTAAGCTTGATATTATTTACTCAAAATGTGTCCATTTGTTATAAGAAGGACTTGATGACTTTTGACCTACCAGTGCTTGGCTGGGCTAGCTGTCATAGATGTGTCCCTTGTGGGCCTGACACGGTGTCTGTAATTCCTCCAGCAGAGATGTTGCCCTTTATAACTTAGTCTTCTTTGAATATCTTTCCTATGAGAAAGAGTGTTTATTAATCCCCTCACCCAAGAAAAGAGTGAGGCTATTGGGAGATGCTAACTGGGTTGCTTATGAGAGCTCTGAGAGAGAGAAAACATTAAGGAAATGTGGGGTGGGGGTAATTAAAAATATTATTGGCCTTCTTCCCACGATTCCTGAGGGCAAGCCCTTTCCTGAGTCTAGAAAGAGTTCACATCCTAGCTCTTCCTTTCATTCCTGCAGAGCCAGGGCTGGAGGAATAAACCTCACGTCCGTAAATCAACAGAGCTGAGAGATCAGTCAGTCAGTCAATCTTAAGAGCATTCTTGGATTTGTGGATGCCTTGAGAAGGATGCTTAGAGAAACCGAGGATAGGGTAGTTATTAAAGGAGATTAAAGGGTATTAGCGAGTGCCTCAGCAAGTTATAATTAAAAAAAGGGAACAGAAAGAAAACAGGAGACTAATTTTTCCAGTCGCTGAAATTTCAAGGAGGAGTGAGCTGGCCTGTGAACCATTACTGCTTTATATTAATTCTCCTGTATGGTTAAATCTAACCCAAAGACAGGTCTTTCTCAGCTGGAAGTGTCCTAGTCAATTTCACTGTATAATACAGAAAGGAAGCAGCAGGGAGACCAGGCAGCCACATTACACTCAGACCGAATTCTTCTCCGAAGGATCTTAAATCCTGTTCTGTTCTGAAAATAAGTGTATTATTTCTAAGTCACACTCTTGACACCAGCAAGGGGTGTTGTTATGATGTCCACTTGGGGCATTTGAGGCCAGGAAAAGTAAAAAAACAGATTTTCCTAGAGCACCCAACAGTCATGTGTATCACTAAGCAGCCCCATTGTGACATGCATGACAATGATTTAGTCCCTATGCTCATTGTTAGGATGGCAGAAGGAAGATGGGAGGCCACATTCCTGATGAGGTGTAATACGATCTCTTTGGTTCTTCGCTGTCAAAACTCTCACCTATTTCAAAAGTCCTAGATTCCGCATTAGAACTTCTGTTGAATAACTTAAGACCTCTGTTAACATGCAAACTATCTGAGCAGCACCATGACATTCATCTACCTTTATAATAAGGATTCGAAGCCTGAGAACTGTTTTTGAAGAAAGGGTAGATCATGAAATTAGGGGGTAACTGATACAACAGAGGAATAGACCCCCAATATTTCCCCTTCACATTTCTACAGAAGCTGAGTTTTGATGTTATTATGTGCACTTTTATTATTTTAAAAGATAGGGCAGCAATGGATCTAAAGATCTTGGTGTTACTCTAAAGGAAGTATTTTTAGAAATTAGCCACACATCAAGACTTAAATGAGACAAATGTCTGGTTGTATGGAGACTTCCGGATTTCTGATGGACTTTTTTCCTCTTTAGTCCCTATATTCAGGGTTACATGAATTTAGTGGAGTCTCGCAGAGCTTTCCTAGTCCATAGATAAGAGGGAACACTGGCAAAAATGACAGAATCGAAAGCGGCAGCCGACAGTCTGAAAAAAGGAGAAAAAAAGAAAATTTAAAAAATATTCACAAGATTTTCAAAAGGCACAGCCATCTGAGATCAACTGCTAGAGGAGCGAACAGAGCCTTCTATGTTAAGACCTCCTCACATATACTTCGCGCCATTGCAACAACCACTGATTTTCACTAGGGGTGGCCACACGACATAAGAAAACACTGGAATTAAATTCAGTGTCTAACCAAGGTCTAGCTTAAGACTGATCTCCTCAAAGAGGTCTTCTTACCCCACATCCCATAACTTTCTTCTTTGTCTGATTTCCACAGCACTCGTGGCTACTCTGCTGAGGGATCAGGGATTCTTGCCTCTCCATCCACGGCTTTTATTATGCCTTATTCCGTAGAACCTCATGGTAGGCTTTGCCTCCCCCACCAAAGGCTTGCTTCTTTAGGTCAGAGACCTTGTCTTTTCTTTCTTCTTTTTGTTTCCTAATTCCCCACAAAACACTCCTTTATTCCTGGTAAATTCTTGATGTGTAGAATGTGAATCTACACAGTGAATCTAATTGGTGTCTTCTGGACCTGTGCTTTTTTGATTAGCTGGTGTCCATCTGTCTCCTGGTCTCTGAAGCACAAATCCGAAGCCTGGCCCAGGCACGCCAGAGATAGTTGTAAGAAGTCTTTCTCTATTCTCATTGCCTAGGCCCACGGCATGCCAGGTGGCCTTGCTGCCCAAACTGTACCCCAGCAGAGAGACATCTTCTTCTAAGGCTTGAAGTCCCTTTGGGCAGTAAATATGTTGAGCATTGCACTGATGAGTTGTTTCAATCCTAAAAATAAGACAGATCTAATGCAAATTTCTCTGCTCTATCCTAGTTGCCACTGTTCCTCATCCATCCTACCATATCCTTGGCTAGAGTAATTTCTCCACAGTTCCTTCTGTCCACTTGACTCCCTCCCTCACTCCCTCTTAGGTCATAGTGAGTGCCCCTGCCTGTATCTCCCTCCATCCCTAGGAGTCACTGTCCTTTGCTACCAGACCCTTGAATTCTGTGCTGGTAAGGTCACTTCATCAAACAAAGCTCATTAAAGGAAAAAGCAGAGAAACGACGCAGCATCCTGACCCCAGATATTGTAGCTGAAAAAGTCCTTTGCCTTTTATATTTCAACCTGAATAGGTGTATGACTCAGTTGTGGAAGGATTTGTAGCTGACACTCAATAGAAGCTGCTCTCGAATTTTGACAAATCCCATCTTGAGCCAAGAAGAGAAACAGATATTGATCCTAAGTGTACCTAATTCATCTCTGCACTTGTAATCCCAAAAGAAAATGCCTTCTATGACCAGAGGGCAGTCAATATTTTTTCCATCTTGTAAAATAAATAGCCGTTATTTTGGTGTGTCTTCATGTGTCTGGGGCACCAGAAGTAAACAAAGAGTTGTTTTTTCATCTTTCTATAGTTGAGTTATAATAACTACCGGTCTCTTGTTTGGGCTAATTAAAACCACATCAAATAATTTGGATTGATGAGTGACTAGAGGCAATCGTACCATACTCTGGCCACATTAACGAGGAAGCCTCATTCCCTAGGCTGGGGAGTGGCATATCTGCGGAGATTTAGCTGGAGACATACAATAAATTGCAAGAGAATTCATTTCAGGGGACTCTCTCTGACTCCAGCAGTGTTACAGTTTTAGCCACACAGGGGAGGTGTTCGTATCAGCCAGGGGTCCACTTACAAACATGGTTTTATTTATTGTCCTTCCTTTCCTTTACCTGTGAGAGTAGAGTTAGTTATGGGAGAACCTCCAGAAGGTGAGCAGGTCAGGCCAGATAGAGAACTGTTCTGTTTCCACAATCATTCTGTATATTCCCAACCCAGATGGAGGGTCACAAGTTGTTGGAAATTCTGAACAACTGATTTGTATCTATATTGATCCAAGCTCCACATCATTTCCCAACCACCCCAGGTCAATTCCAACCAAGGAACACAGAATCTCCTTGAAATGATGCATGTCAAACACCCTGCCTACATGTGGCCAAACCATCTGCTCAGTTTCAGTTTTGTCTACAATTAATAATTGTTTTGATTATTACACCTGACTAGTTCGATGCAGATAAACAAAACTACAAGCTTCTTGAAAACTAATAAAAATATTAGATGTCAAATTTGGATCATTTAAGGCTTTGAAGAGATACTCATTTCAAATTATAAATCCTTTGATTTTGGCATTCTAAGAGAACCGTCTATATTTTCCCCAAATTTTCTCTCAGTGCTCTGTCAGAATTCTTATTTGGATGGAATATGAGCCTTACCCAGAAAGGCAATTCTAATTTTCCAAATCCATTGGGTGGGTGCTGGACAAAGAGGTCTTCATGACATAACAATCAGATGTTTAGGAACTGTGTATACGTGTTTTACTCTCCAGCCAAAATAGCATACTCCTTGTCCCATAATGAGCTACCGACTCTCCCACTTAGGTTGCTGTTTGCTCCTGGATGGCCTCTGCCATCAGTTCAAATTAAGTTAATGCCCTGGCTGGTTTGCCCAAGCATCTGGAGTATAGGCCTACAGCTTCTATACCCCAGCATTGAGATGTTTTCTTTGAAGGCACAGAAGGTTCAGGTCCCAGGCTCATCCTGTCTGCCAGTGTGGAGATGAGCAAAAAATAATGCTGGGCAAAGCTAAACAAGATTGTTTCTGAAATTATTTCTACTTAACATGTGAGTTAATAACTAAATGTCAACAACTTCAGTAGAAATACAAAAGCCCTAAAACTCATTAATATAAATGGGTGACACATTTAAATGAAACAATATAATTGAAAGAGTTAAAAACCCTGAAAACTACCTTCAGCCTTGGCCCCAAGTACCTCTGTGTTCTTAGTTAAAAGTCATTTAATATTTCTGGGTTTCAACGTCCTCATTGTCAAATGAGTGGGTTAGGATTAGGTGGCCTCTAAGCCCCCCTGCCATATTCTATGATTTTATATCTCAAAGGCAAGTAAATAAGCCATTTGGGAAGATTTACATTGTTTTCTTTACAACTGTAATGCAGAAATAGAGATACTGGGCTTATCTCAGCGTGGTTAAAACTCAAGAAATATCAAGCTTAAGTTGTGAATCTCCTTAGTGGATCAAGGCATTTACTAAGGTTCTTCAACATTTTCATCTTCTAGGGTCCCAGGGATGAAAAAAGTGGTGTACACTAAAGAAACTAATACAGTGAAATTGTCTGTGGCATTGCATTTCATAACATAGCTAATGCACTGACATATATGTACACTGTTGAACGTATTCATGATCGGGGTACTTATGTTGAAGACATAAGAAATAAACAATAAAGAACCTGAGCAATGACCTCACGTGGTCCCTCCTTTCACATATGAGACTGTAAAGATCCAGAGAAGAGGAATTGCCTAAAGCCACCTAAGTAATTTTTAAAAATGTTCCTACTTTAGGGTAACCATTGGCAATGTCCATATAAATTTATATTTATGATGCCTTTTATATATTACATATTTTCTTTCATTCTGACGGTATTGTTATAATCAATAGGCATAATTTACATTTAAAAAAAATTGAGATCCGGGGGCGCCTGGGTGGCTCAGTGGATTAAAGCCTCTGCCTTCGGCTCAGGTCATGATCCCAGGGTCCTGGGATCGAGCCCCACATCGGGCTCTCTGCTCTGTGGGGAGCCTGCTTCCTCCTCTCTCTCTCTCTCTCTCTCTGCCTGCCTCTCTGCCTACTTGTGATCTCTTTGTCAAATAAATAAATAAAATCTTTAAAAAAAAAAATTGAGATCCGAATGGCTTAGCTGATACTTGTCTAATGCTTTTTTTCTTTGTTTCCTTCCACAGTTACACAGGATGTACCCATCAGAAGCATGTAAACATTTATATCATTAAGGCAACATGCAAACATGTCTTCAACAGTTACTTGTGTACCTATAATACACCCCTACCAGTTAACAATACGCTCTTACAACCGAGGCAGAATTATGAAAGATCATCCACAGACTTCAAATCTCCTCCCCAATCCCTCTAGGAGTCTGCTATAGCCAATATGTTCCCTGGCTTGTAATTTGTGCACAGTCACAGTAAACCTGGGCTAAATCTAGGCTTCTGCCTTGACTGGATACTTTCAGAGTTGAACGTGGAGCATGGGGCTCTTAGTTCTCAGTCTGTGTTCTCTTTCATATCGTATGTCTTCTCTCCTATCAAGCTGGCATTTATCCAACTTTCATCGCTATTTCAACATCTTACCCGTGTTTGCTTGAGTACTGCCGATAAATAGAGTCCACCACTGGCTGAAATAGCTAATTCCACCATAAGAATATTGTTCCTGATTTGGACCTTAAATTAGATTCCCTGTGACTCCCACTCATGTGTCCTAGTTTGTCCTTTGGTCCTTTATGTAGTGCCACCCACACTGTGACACCCCTTACATATTTGAAGGCAACCACAATGTTCCTGTCATGCCACCCTCCAGTCTTCCATTACTGGGCTCAGCTTTCCTGTTCTATTCTCCCTTTCATTCTTCACACCATGTTTCCCCTCCTTTGGGTATTTCTCATTGTCCTGTGGAAAAGATTGTGCCCCAAATAGAACACGATTCCCTAGGTGTTCTCTGATCAGTGTAGAGTGTAAGGAGCTGTTATTCACCGTGAACAGGATACCACCTTTCCATCAAGCATAGCGACTCATCAGTTTTCACTTATTGCTTTGTTAAGGGGTGATGAATTTGTTCAATCCTTTCCCTGGTTTCCTAGCAGAAGGCAGGCAGAGGAGCAATGGGCTTGATTTCAAGAATCTCTTTCCTGCTCGAACACTGAAGAGCTTGTCAATATCTTTTCTAGGTGCATTTTGTCAAACCGATATTCCAATAGACAGCCATTAGCACCTCACCCTATGCTTCAGAATCACATTTGGGGGAATTTACTTTGACTGATCATAGCTTGAAGGGATCATTTGGTTCTATGAATCCAATCTTACGTTTCAAAAGCCATTTCCTATCAGTGATGATGTGTATACCCCTTGCTTACACGGATTTGCAATGAGTAAGATAGAAATACATCCTTTAATTTTCTTTCTTGTCTAAAGGAAAGAACAATCTCTCTCCCTACCTTTCCCTCATCCCAGTAAGAACCAGTCACTGAAGATAAAGGATATCATACCTCCTAAAAAATCTGATGAAAGCAAATTGACCCTATTGACATATTGAGATGGCAAATCACACAGTGCATTTCCTAGGCCCCAGTAATATGGATGTTTTTCTTCCCACGAATGTATCTGATTAGGGAAGTTTATTGTCCTATAGAGTGTAATGTGGCGATCACTCAGATAGAACCATCAAAGGCAAGAGTAACTCTGATTCTTATGATAAGCTGTGGATATATTTTTATCAGGGCGCCAAAGAAAGATTAAATATCTAAGCAGAGGGGATTCAAGGATATTATTCTCTTCTATGGGAAGAGCAGCAGTATAAAGGGAAAATATGGTTTAATAGGCCAAAGGAAAAAAAAATCCAATTGGTGACAAGAACAATAGATTTTACAGGAAAATATGTGATAAGAAAGAAACATTGCATTGTTTGGGACACCTGTAGTTAATTATTGCAGCTAAAGACATTAAAATCAGTTTCTTTGCTCATATATCTTCATAGACTGTTTGGCAATATTAAATGACAAAAGCTTAATAATCAAAAGTACTGAGTTAGCAAATGTTTTCTAATTTTAATAACTTCTTGTTGTAATTACCAAGTCTTAGAGTGAAATGATTTAATTAGAAAGTAATCAAGAAGTGTCTACTGTTAATTGAAGGAATTATAAAAGATCTACATTTTTAATACATTTCTAGGGTAATAAAATTAGAATTTACCATAATTATTTTTAAACCACCCCAATGAGGAATGTTTGATGTGGGAACAAAGTATTCAATACTTCCATGAGTGGTACCCATCACTAAGAACATGGTGGGATTACAAGCTCTCATCCCTCTTCTCTGGGAAATAATAAAAAAATAACTGTCAGCTAATATTTATGGAGAACTTACTCTGTTAGAAAAAAGAGGTTCAGAGCAGGAACCATACTGTTTCATTCACCAATGTACCTTCTGGGCGCATATGAGGCTCCTGATAAAGAATTTGAAATCACATTAAATGAACCTGGTGCAGAGTCAGAAATAAACAAATGAGGTCTGCAAGCTCAGTTTTAATAGAGTTGGTCTGGCTACTCACTCTTATCATTAGAACTCCCCTGTTGACACATGCTCTCTTGGGATGAATAGACTTATTTATATTTTCCCTCAAATCCAAAGTATAATATACATTTCTGCACATATCTAGTTCAGTTGGAGCGGGAAGACCTTGCCACAGACCCTAGAAAACAAATTTTAGCTGTTTATCTGCTACTCATGGTTTATTCTCATAATGTATAAGAATTCAAGTACTGGGTATTAATGGGTATTTATGGAATGGAAGTAAGTGGCAAAGAAAAGAATGAAGAAAAATAAAGAAAAGTTAGTGTTTATTCCATTAAGTAGGAGTGATGGTATTGAATATTATTATGAAGGTAGAATCATGCAGCTTCATACCATTGATGTGGAGTTGAGAAGGTGAGATATGCCTTTAGATAGCTAACTGTGCAGAAGCAGTCATTTTCATGGACACTGGAAAATTCACATCTTCACTAAACCCACCCATCTCTGGCTGTCCGTCTCAGGCCCATCACTATGATATGCCTGCCTTGCCATCCAGTTTTTAGCCACTGTGAATTACCAGGGACTTAATAGTTATCTGGGGTTTAATGACTTTTCTCTGCATCTTGGACCATCAACTCCTCCTGAACTCTCATTAATCCCAGGGGCAATGGCTTAGACTGTGATCATTATTGCTTTAACAAATACTTCCAAGATATGATGAGAGTGACTTTCCATTTATCTTCCATGGAAATTCGTTCTGCAGGAATGACACTGTCAGCCTGAGAGACACAAGCTATTGTCTTGAAGTTCTTTAAAAAATGGTATTATTGCTTTCTGTATATATTCTATTGAAAGACAAAGGCTAATTAAATGTTATGTTTCCTGGTTCCTTAGAGACAGAGCAATTCTGGCCAACTTTCTTGAAGAAAGTTTTACTAATACCTTGAGGCCATTAGCCCTTCTACAGGTAAAAGCTAATGAGGGCGTAAAGTGGGAAGAATCAATACCTAGAAGATTCAGTATCTCAAAGAATGTAAACTCCAGAATTTAACTGACTAAACCAGAGAACAAATGAATTAAATAACCAATGTCTATCCATTGAAAAATTCCTGTGTTTGTCATTGATTTTTAATTTTAGATTTGTGGAGTCAACCTCCAAAAGCTGTTGATTCAGCTACTAGAAAACTAAAACAAAATGAAAAGCTAAGCTCACGGTTCAGGGGCGGCACCAGGTAGCAGAGCTTCCATCAGTCATATACGCGTGAATCGATTTGCCAAAGATCCAGATCTTACAACAAGAAACTTTCTAATCCAGTACATTATTATTAAAGAATATATTAAAACTGATTCATACAAATAGCACTAAGTGGAGAGTATACTCAAACATGCCCTTTGAGAGTATGATTTAAAGGAAGAGTAAGTCGAAGGTAGAATTACATACTTCTATCAACTCCTAGTATTCACTTCTTAGAAAGAAAATTCCAGCTCCATCATCTAGTTTCAAAATCCCAACCTTTGGTTTCAGGCCACTGTTAACTTTATGTGGAGCCAAAATATTTGTACACCCTGTCAGAGCCATTGGTTGTAAAGTTTACGGCCAGCGTATATGCTCTCATTTAGCAGTGTGGCCCAGTCTCTAGGTGTGAGGAAGAGTGTTCTCTGTCTCCCTGCTTGTGCTTTTCCTATGTGCATATTTTTCTTACTATTGTAGCTGCAGGAAGGAGAACATTTTAGGGAGCATCTCTGCATCCAGTCTTCTGTACTCTGGCCTCACATCATCTAATGTGTAATACGGGAAAACCACGGAACTTCTACGGTTGTCCCAGTCTTCAAGGAGAGGGCATTTTGAGGAGGCTCTTTTAGAGGATTGCTAAGGTCACTTCTGGTTTCAAAGGATACGATTCAAGAAGAGATACCATGATTTCACTCTGCCCTTTTTAGAAGACAATCTTTTCTCCAAATCCATTTTCTACTACATTAGATGGATGCTACCACACTTTCCTCTTGGCGTAGCATATTGCTTTGAGATCAGACACTCATCCATCCAGTTACCCCCCCCCCTTTTTAAGATTTTGTTTGTTTATTTGAGATACAATGAGCAGGAATGGGGCAGAGGGCAGAGAGAAAGGGAGAAGTAGGTTCTCCAGTGAGCGAGGAGCCTGACATGGGACTTGATCCCAGGATCCTGGGATCACAACCTGAGCCAAAGGCAGATGCTTAAGCAGGCACCCCCATCCAGTTAGCCTTTGATATTAAATTCTCCAAAAACCTTTCCAGAAAGAGTTTGCACTATCAAGACTGGATTAAGTGTTTTAGGGGAAGAGTATGTTTTTATAAGAAGTTCAGAGAAGCTTGTAAAACCTGGAATATGAATAGTCTTCACCGTGGTCCTCATCTCTAAGAAATTTCTCTTTACAACTTACCCCCATGAATTCCATGTATGGACAGTATTGTATACATTAATTGTTTGTTTTCTCTATTAATTTGTCATAAGCCTACCTGATTGCTATCAGAACTGGGATCAGAATGAATTAATCAAATTTAAACTTAGTGTTTTTATAATCCCAACCTAAAGGAGAAAACATTAGCCCAAATCATATCATGGTAAGTGTCTGTTTGCCATTTAGGCTTTAAGATATTGAAAATAGCTTTTCAGTTTCATTTCCACTTTAAATGTCCTGCGGACCTTTGTACCCAAGCTGGGCTGGATCATTCACCAGGTCAGGAAACCAAGGTAGATGACTCACCCAAGGTAACAAAATAACGTGTGGTAGTATCACATTCTCCTGTGTTCCTTATCTTTGGTCCTAGAAAACTGGGACATTATAAACTCTTTGTGATCCTGACTGCTGCCAAGACCTGTGTGATTTTCTCCTGGGTATGTCATCTCTTGTCTAAAACCTCCAAAACCATGGCCACAGCATTAGTTCAGTGTCTTCATTTTTCTTCCTGGACTGTTGGTTTTATTGGAAATCAGTCTTCAATAATTTCCTCCAATAACATGTCTGACCTCCTCTCAAGAATTAAGCAAGCCACCACTGTGCTCCCACAGCACACTTCCATAATAGCAATGTTTGGCCCTACATTAGTATAATTACCTATTTATGGGTCTGTTTTCTTTAATATACCTCAAACCTCATTGCATCAGGGAACACAGAATTTTCTGTTTTGACCCTATTTGGTACTTGTAATCTACAATGAATAATTGTATGTAGGTTGTGTATTCATAAAGAACCGAGATACGTAAGACTAAACATTTGGGAATTGGAAGAAGCATAGATTTCTTCACCATCTGTCCAAACATGATATTGAGGGAGTATTCTTTGTGTCTTCATGGAGGTAAGATAAACAAACAAGAAGTCCCACTTTCACTATTTGGATATATGATTGGGGGAGTCATTTATTCAAGAGGAAAAGTTGCCTAAATGATAGAGATAATCTTGGATTACTAAAGAAAAATTAGGGATTTGTGAGGAGGAGTAAATGTTTAGTTTAAAGAAATAATTTCAAGAATTGTTACTTCCATACACATCCTTTAAGACAATCTTTGGGATGCAATTTATGATAGGCTTCTAGATTGGAAGGACTTCTGGAACTAACCTATATAGCAGTGGAGATGATGTTTCTCACGTTTCTCCCTATATTTATATTTCAGCATATTGAATGTGAGACAACCCAAAGAATTTCTCTCAGACACCCTCTGCCCCCTTTTCAGTTAATGCCCCTTTTCATTCCCTCTACACCAAATGTGTTTCTGAATCCTCAGCCCCAGATATAAAAGCATATGCTTCCTTGTCTCCTAGAGATTTTTCCGATCTTTCAAGGCTCCACTGCCTGGTATAATTAGGTAAACTCTTTGTCAAACCTCTTTAAGTTTACAAAGGAAAGCTGTTGTGCAAAAACCATAATTTTGAAACTTTTTCTCAATGAAATTGCTGAGATTATCCCCCTTTTGAGTAAATCCAAAGTGATGTGACTGGTGTTTCAAAAGCAAAACATGTTCAGCTATCACCAGTGACGCAATGTAATCTTCCTGCTTTCAGAGAAATGTAGACTAGGAGACTCATTTGAGACACACGATGGCCATAATGGAGAACATTTCCCTACATCTGAATTTCCCCAGGAGAAAACATTTTGAACACATTTGGTATAATCCCACAACTGTTTGTGAAGAGGTTGGGCTTAAGCAACAACATTTCAATAATCTGAATGAATCTTCAAATGACCACATGCAAATATATTCATCTACATATTTTAACTGAAAAAATATGAAGGAACTAGGAAGAATGAACATAGTCATGTTTATCACATCCCAGGCGCCATTCAGTCCTGAAAGTGGTTGCACCGAGTCAGTTGTAAAGGTGTTGAGTCTAGCTCTGTGTCTGTCTGGAACGGATTGGTCAACTATCTGCAGCCACTTCCCTGCCTGCTGCTGGTAACAGTGGCCAAACTGAGAGGGTCATTTGGCATATGAATATGGTGACGAGTGTGAAGAGTGTCAGAATGACCAGATTTACCATGACAAAACCCAGTTTACTATGAAGAGGTACTTAGAAGCTGCCTCAGCACTGGCTGTGCAGAGAACAGACAAAGAGGCAGTAAGGATAAAATTAGAATTATCAAGTGTAGCATGTGTTTTCCATTCTCCTGCCCCACTCTCCTGCTCCTTCTGCCCCTCACCATCAGTGCCCTCATTCAACCCAAATCAGTGTGCACGATCATTTCGTGCTGCAAAATTCACAGGTCTGGAGGAACCTGAGCGGAAGTTTATTAAACTGAAGTTTCATACTGCTCTCTCTGGTTCTTCATGTATCTCGCTGGCCTCTGTTACAGAGTCTCCCACCTTCCTTCTGCCTTCCTTGCTTGTTGATGTGGCATTGCCCCTGGGTTCAGTTCTCAGAGGTTTCCCTTTGTCTGTGTTTATACTTGGTACAAGGCTTTAATTAATATCTAGATGCTGATATGCATCTCCTGTTCCAGCCTCTCCCCCAGATTCCAGATTCCTATATCCAGCTGCCTACCTGATTGTCTTCACTTGGAATGTCTTATTAGAAAACAGCCTCTTGATTTTTATCCACAAACCTGCATCTGCTGAGGTTTTCTCAACTGCAGTAGATGGCAACTCCATCTCCTCTAACCAACAACAGAATTCCTCCACCTGCTCCTCCTCTGCCCCCTGTGTCTCATTTTTCTCCTCTTCTAAGGTCATTCATGAGTCCTCCATTTGGAATCCATTGCTTCAGACACTTTTGTGGAACATTTCTCATTTCCTTTGAGAATTTGGCCAAATGTCATGGCCTCATAAGAAGCTTCCTTCAGGGGTGCCTGGGTGGCTCACTTGGCTAAGCATCTGCCTTCAGCTTGGGTGTGATCCCAGGGTCCTGGGATCAAGACCCAGGTTGGGCTCACTGCTCAGCAGGGAGTCTGCTTCTCCCACTCCCTTGCTCTTGCGCTTGCTCTCTCTCTCTCAAATAGGTAAAATCTTTTTTTTTTTTTTAAAGATTTTATTTATTTATTTGACAGAGAGAGACAGCAAGAGAGGGATCACAAGTGGGGGAGTGGGAGAGGGATAAGCAGGCTTCCCGCTGAGCAGGGATCCTGATGAAGGTCTCAATCCCAGGACCCTGGGATCATGAGCTAAGCTGAAGGCAGTCAGTTAAGGACTGAGCCATCCAGGTGCCCCTCAAATAGGTAAAATCTCTTGAAAGAAAAAGAAAGAAAGAAAGAAAGAAAGAAAGAAAGAAAGAAAGAAAGAAAGGAGAAAGGCTTCCTGCATGGGTCACCTGGGTGACTCAGTTGATTTAAGTGTGGGACTCTCAATTTTGGCTCAGGTCATGAGTTTAGGGTTGTGAGACTGAGCCCTGCATGGGGCTCCATGCTGAGCATGGAGCCTGCTTAGGGTCCTCTCTCTCCCTCTCCTTCTGCTCACATCCCACCCCCTGCCACCTCCAGCGTGTTAGCGTGCAATCATGCTCTCTCTCTCTCTCAAAAAAAGAGACTTCCTTCATGCCTCTTTATAAATGACCTCTTCCGCACAACACTCTATATCCCTCATCCTGCCATTTCTTGTCACAGCTCTTATCACATGTGAGGACAGGCTACCTATTTATTGTCTGTCTGTCCTCATAAGAAAAGGGGCTTGAGGAAAAGGGCTTTGTCTCTTCTGTGTCCTGCTGTATTCCAAGTCCTGGAATAGGAGCTGAAATATAGTAAATACCAAAAAAATTATTTGCTGAATGAATAAATTATGCTTTGGTTTTATAATCCTTCATAATTCTGTAGTTCTAGGTTTACAGCTATTTTCCCTCGGCTCCCCCTAATATATTATTCCATTATCTTCTGGCACCTACAGTTGCTAAAGGGAATTTTACTTGTTATCATACTAATTGTCATTTCTTTTCATTAAGAGTAATCTGCCCATTTTTCAAAGCTTTTAAAATTGTCATTTAATTCTTGGTTTTCTACAGTTTTACTTCTATGTGACTTGGAATGGATTTTTAGAGTTTAAATATAGATATATATATTTTATATATATAATCTATAATATGTAGTATATTTGTAATCTTTAGTACATATTTTCAGTAAATAAATACAAACACACATGAAGTTCTATAGTCTAACTTTCTTTTAAAAGTTTCTTTTAGGGGCACCTGGGTGGCTCAGTGGGTTAAAGCCTCTGCCTTTGGCCCAGGTCATGATCCCAGGGTCCTGGGCCAGAGCCCCACACGGGCTCTTTGCTCAGCAGGGAGCCTGCTTCCTCCTCTCTCTCTCTGCCTGCCTCTCTGCCTACTTGTGATCTCTCTCTGCCTGTCGAATAAATGAATAAAACTTAAAAAAAAAAAGTTTCTTTTGGAGATGGCTGGGTGGCTCAGTAGGTTAAGCATCTGCCTTGGGGCAGGTCATGATCCCAGAGTTCTGGGATTGAGTCTCACGTCCGGCCCCTTGCTCAGGGGGAACCTGCTTCTCCCTCTGCCCCTCTCCCCCATTTGTGCACTTGCTCTCTATCTCTCGACAAATAAATAATTTTTTTTTAAGTTTCTTAGTTTCTTTTAAACTTGAGAATAATTGTTTTCTTAAATTTTGGCTAGTTCTCAGGTATTATCTTGTTAAGAACTGTTTCTCCACCCTTCCCTCCAATTTTCCCCAGAATATTTTCATCCAGATTTTCCAGGCCCTCAATGACTTTTTTTTTTTAGGAGTTTATTTATTTATTTGAGAGAGATGGACAGAGCACAGCCTGGGGGCGGGGCAGAGGGAGAGGGAGAAGCAGACTCCCCACTGAGCCTGGAGCCCAGAGCAGGTCTCAATCCCAGGACCCTGAGATCACGACCAGAGACAAAGTCAGATGCTTAACTGACTGAGCCACCAAAGGCAGCCCTTAATGACTTTTTTTCATATTAACAGAATCCTTCTTTCTCTAAATTATCTTTAAATTCACCCAAGTCTGGAGTAGAGTTTTAAGCCCCCTTTAACTTTCAAAAATTACATATTTATTTTCAAGATTTCTGATAGTTTTAAAATCTCTGCTCTTGCTTCATTCTTATCTAAGTTTGTTTCATAATTTCATAGTTCTTTAGTGGGTATCATGCCTTTGTGTGTCTTTTAGGTATCATTAACACTGACTTAAAAGCCTTTGAAGATAGTTCTGTAAGACAAACTTCACCTGGTTCGCTTTCATGTTACAATTTCTGAAAACTACAAATGGCACATTTTATTAAGACTTTTGGAGGAGTCTGGGCTACTGGAGAGAATCCATAAGCAGAACTTCCGAGGTTTATTAAAGGCTGCAGACAACCTGAGCCAGGTTAAGGAACTGCCAGAAATTTAAATATTGGTGTCTTGTGTTGTTAAATGGGGAGATCTTTTGGTCATAGTTGAGGTTTAAATCTTCGAACTTGTTTTTGTTATCTCATTTTGCATTTTCTCTTTACTATGTTTTTCTTAATTTATGTTTTATCTGCTATTCTGGTTTCTAATGAATTAGATATGATTTCTTTGTATGTCCTTTCTTCTCAACTGAAATTGGAAAGTATCCATTATATTTCTACTCTTATTAACTGTATCTAAAATACACATTTACCTAAAAGTAAAGTTAATCAAAAAGTACAAAGACCTTATACCAGAAAGTACAAAGACCTTAGAATCTTTAAAATTCATATCTCCTCCACTTTCCATTATCCCAGATTTCCTGCCTTATTTTAAAACCCTAATTTATGTTTTTCATTATTTTCCATCAATACATTTTTAAATGAACAAACATGCTGACTATATGCTATTCCTTCCTTCTGTCAAGCTGTAGGAGATGTATAATGTTCAAAATATTCATTGCCTCTTCTGTCATACAATTATACTTCCCTCCCTCCTGGATGTGAGACATAGTTTGGCCAATATACTGTGAGCAGACATTACCTGTGTTGCTGCTCAAGAAGTTTTGAGAGACTTTGCTATGAGGGCAGCTGGATCCCAAAGTGAAGAAAGTATGAGGCAGAGCTCTAGCCACCCACAGCCAACTTGGGAGCTGTGCACCCCTGCGTGTCACTGCGGCATGGCCTGCACTCTCGCCAACATCTCTCGATACGCCGAAGTCTATTTTCTTAAGAATGCTCACTGAGAGTTTGCTTGTTAAATCTTGTAGTCTTTGTCAAAAAAGCAAAAACAAAAACAATTTTGCTCCCACTTTTTTTCTCTTTAAAGTTTTCAAATTTGCTTTCTCCAAATATAAAACCAGTTACAGTTCAATTCGACACAAGAGCTTGTGTGCAAAGTTACAAGGAACTGAGACATTCTATAAAAAGCTAGGTTAAAGATGGTTGTATGGTTTGTTCTGGGTGTGTTTTGTTTTGTTTCAAGGGTGTGGCTCTTCCTCAGGACCTGAACTCAGCCAAGAAATGGTTATCATAATGGAATAGCAACAGTTGATCCATGGACGAATTCTGAAAATTAAAAAAAAAAAAAAAAATCACATGCCATAGGTTGTAAATTCTTCCAGGAACTGTTTTACTGTCTGCTTTTCAGGAATTAAAATAATAATAAAAATAATAACAACAACAATAACAACAACAACAACAATAATTATCACCATCATCATCAACATCATCTTTTTGAAAAGCCACAAGTTTAAAAATCAAACTGCTGAGGAAAGAAGCAGCAATGGATTTTATTGTATTTATTTGTTTTTTTGTTGATTATGCTTCTTTTAAAATTTTTAACATCTGGTATATTTTTTTTTATCATTAATGAGCACAACACTGATACAATACTATTAACTAAAGTCCATAGTCTATTCAGATTTCTACAGTTTTTACCTAATGTCTATTGTCTGTTCCAAGAGTCCATCTAGGATAATACATTACGTTTAGTTATTATGTTACCTTAGGTTCTTCTTGACTGTGGCTGTTTCTCAGATGTCTCTTGTTTTTGATGACCTTGATAGCTTTGAGGAGCACTGATCAAATATTTGGTAGGCTGCCCCACTGCTAGAAATTTTCTGATGTTTTTCTCATGGAAGAACTGGAGATATGGGTTTGGGGAGGAAAACCATAGAGTTAAAGTGCCATTTTTATTACATCATATTAAAGTTATATACTAACAATATGATTTGTAACTACTGATGTTGACCTTGATTGTCTGGCTGAGGTAGTGTTTATCAAGTTTCTCCGCTGTAAAGTTCACCCTGTTTTTCCTCCTTTCAACACTTACTCTTTGGAAGGAAGCCACTACGTGCAGCCCACATGTCAAGAGTCGGGAGTTATATGCTCCACTTCCTTGAAGATAGGGTATCTACATAAATTACTTGGAATTCTTCTGCACCAGCAATGTCTCTTCTCTCCCATATATTAATTTTTTCAATAACATATCCAAATGGAACCATGAATATTTATTTTATACTTTGTGTTATAATCCCACACTATTTATATTGTTGCTTGCATTTTTCCAGCTTTGGTCATTAGGAGCTCTTTCAGTTGGCCCCTGTGGTTCCTTTGACATGTCCCCACCATTGTGGGGGTTTGTGATTTTTCCCTTTTCGGTACTACAAAGTGTTCAGTGGTTATCTTTATATTTCCTGTTCCAATCCTGGAATCAGCTATTTCTCCAAAAGTCTTACTCCTTTTATTAGAGAATGGTATTAAAGACTAAGATTTGGATGGTAGATTTATTTGTTGCCACTAGGGTATTGTTTCTTTTTGGCTGTCAACAAAGAATTATATGTAGTGTATACTAACCTGTGTATATTCACAAGTTGACAAATATTTCTGTATGTAACATCTCTCTCTAAATTAAATTAAGCTAAACATGAGTTTGTACTGATATTGCGTTTGCTATATGGATCATTCTAGTCTTCCTTGCTGATCTGTATTCCCACTCCAATAGTGAGAATTCTAACATTTTTTAAGATTCTTTTTCTCTGATAACTGATTTTTTTTAATCACGTTGGAACTAGGTATGCATATAATTTACTCTATTGAAAACTCAGTGTGCTCTTTCAAATGGAAGACATCTTTTTGTAAATTATCTATCTGATTCACATTACATCTTTCGGTATAATTACTCCCTATTCTCTAATTTCTCCTCCTGAAACCCTAAGGCGATACAGATGAAATTTTTTATTTTCTTTCTGTCTTTCATCTCTTTTACCTTATCTTTCATAATTTCCATCTCCTTATAGCTTTACATTACATTCAGATGAATTCTATTTGTGTCGTTTAACAATTTAACCCTGTTTCTTTCTTTACATTTTCTTTAAATGTACTGCCATATAAATTTCCAGGATCACAGAATGCTTCTTTATGTCCCTTTGAGTCAGTATTCCCCTAAAGAATCCTCCATACCATAGATTACTCTTTTTGAATTTCAAATGAATTAATTCCTGAGTTTATGCCATTTGTGTCTGGCTTTCTTTTTAACAGTTAATTTTGTTTAATTTGAGATAATTTTAGACTTATAGAATTGTTGCAAAAATAGTATAGAAAGTTCCCATAAACTTTTCACTCAGTTTCCCTTTCTGCCAACAGCTTATATAGCAATATGTTTTAGGTGAACATGAATACTCACTTAAATTAGGTATTTACCCATATGTCGAGTTGCTGGGTCATAAGGTTATGCATGTTTTTAGCTTAATAGATTCTGTTAAACTGTTTTCGAAAGTGGGCATAGCAATCTGCAGTTCAGCTCATCCATATATATAAGAATTTTAGTTTCTTCGCATCCTTGCCAACCCTTGCTACTGACAGCTTTCAGAATTTAAACATTCTGCTGGGTGGGTAATAGCATTTCATAGTGTTGAACATTTTTTCAAATACTCCTTGGCCATTTTGATGGCCTTTTACCTTTTTGGTAAAGTACCTGTTCCAGTCTTTTTCCTACTGTTTTATTTGATTGTCTTTCTCTCATTATTTGTAAGTATTCTGATACATGCTGGAAAGGACTTTTTTCTCACTTTATGCACTGCAGACACCTTCTACTCTATGAGTTACCTTTTGACTAATATGAAAATTAAAACAATGTTCCTAGAATAAAACATAGGAAAAATATATTCGTGAACTTAGAATAGGCAAAATTTGTTAAGTATGACACAGAAAGAACTAACATTAAGGAAAATATTAGTAAATTTGATTTATAAAGCCATTTTAATATACTTCTTTTAAAGTTTTTTAAGATTTTTAAGCAATCTTTCTTTTTTGTTGTTATTGCTATTATGTGGGTTCATTATCTCTCCTGGAGATTTGTTTCTTCAAATGGTTTGTAATTATTCCTCTCCTTCTCTTCCCCATCTCATCCCCTTACCTATCCCCCTTCCCCTTCTCCTCTCCTGTGGATCTCAATGATCATATCCATACCTCAGGATAATAATTCCAAGGTGTTTCCCTAGGTTTATGGATAGAATTCTTCAGCCTTCACTTAATGGATAGGAAAACGCTTGACAACTCAGATTTTATAGACAGCCCAGTTCCAGTTCTCACACAGCAGAGTTCTGTGACTATACTGATCCAGCATGAGTGGGAAGTAAGGAATTCTGAATTAATTCAATCTCCAGCTTTGACCAAAACGTGTTTAACTCTGTATTTCCTAAACACAGAAATTTTAGGGCTACATCTAGTAACATCTCTGAAAAATGTATTTTAATAAATGCTAAAAAAGACTAGAGGTCAGTGTCTTAGTCATCTCTGTTTCCTAGCATAGTACTATAGTTTACTGATTATGTAAATAAATTAAAATTAAATTTCAGCTCTAATGAAGACTGAAGTGTGAGGAAGATATAGTTGGAATCCATTTTACTGAAGACTGCCTTTACAATGAGTCTGTTCTTATTTGTGTAAGTTATGACCATTTGACAAGAGTCCATGAGAAAGAGAATATGATAACCCTCTTGTCAATACCAAGGATGTGTCGATAATAGAAAAACTCTGTGCAGCCTGTCCTGGGAACAACAAAGCAGACAATACCCATTATCCATGTGTCATTTCCTGGTTGAGGACATAAAAACAGATCAGGGCAAAACCCAGTGCGTCTTTAAATTAGTGGCACAGATCGATGCCCATATTTCTCAGTGTCATGTTTCATTATGTTGAACTATTTATGTCATCGTAACCCAAGGCATCTTAATGCAACCTGACATCCAGGTTATGTTGCATTAAAAAAATAAGAAGCTATTGCATTTTGTTAATGGGCTGGAAAACATTCCAAATCTCTCTCTTTTTTTTTTTTTTTTTTCTGCTTGGACTAGTGTTACCACGTTGTGTGTATGTGGGGGGTACAGTTCTGTATTAAAGTTTGAAAGGTCAGACACCTTCAACCTAAGTCTGTCAAAAATATTCCTTTTGCTTGGCCTCTCACTCCTATTTTATGCCAATAATAGAGGTTTCAAGATTAGTTTGGGGATGGTAAAATTGTTGTTCTTGATAGCATTTAGAGATGACCACTTAAATTGGGGCAACTCTCCTCTAATTTTCCAAATTGAAATGGCACTCATTTTTTAAGATTCTACTTGAATGCTATGTCTTCTAATAAACTTTCCTTCTAACCACTTAGTTTCCTTCTTTCTTTTCTGAACTTACATAACAAGTCATTCCTACTGATATGGCATATTTTTATATACTAATAATATTATAGATTTTTGAGTATATATCTTAGCTCTTTCAAATATCCTACATTTCTTCAGGATAGGGACTGGTTTTATTACTGTAGTTTAGTGATTCTCTAATCTTCAGTGTCCATAAAAATAATTTAGAGACTGTTTAGAAATTTAGATCCTTTGTCATATTACCAGAGACTTTGATATAGTAGGTCTGAAGTGGGAATCAGTAGTCTGCATTTGTACTAAAAAGCTGCAGGAGAGTAAATATCAAGAATACCAAACTTGGGTACTGATATCATTGTCAAATGGCTGAAAACAAAGACAATGATATGACAAGAACATATCAAAAGCACTAGGAAAAATCAACACATCATCCGTAGTGGAACAATAATATGAAAGATGGTTGATTTTCAGTCAGAAACAATGAAGGCCAGAAGACAATGGAATGGTCATCTTTAAAGTGCTGAAAGAAGGAAAACAAAAACAAAAACAAAAACCCTAGAATCCCCTAAAAGAAAAAGAAAAAAAAAAAACAAAAAACCTAGAAGGGGGAAAAAAAAAACCCACTAGAATCTATATGCAGTGAAATATCCTTTAAAAATGAGGGTGAAATAGACATTTGCAGATAAATGAAAGCTGAGAAAATTTGTTGCTGGCAGACCTGCACTATGAGAGATATGAAAGGAAATTCATCAAGCCAAAGGGAAATGATATGAGATAGAAATCTGGTTCCACAAGAAGAAATGAAAAGCACTAGTAATGGAAGGCATACAAATTAATACAGAAGACTCACTTTCAAATTTTCTTTTCTTAATTTCTTTAGAGGGCAAATAAACTCTTTAAAGCAAAAATGACATCATTGTAAGGTAAAGGTAAATAAAACATATGACAATAATACTACAAAAGGTGGTGGTGTAATAAGAATAAACTGATTTTATGTAATATTGTAAAGTGCTTGATTATCACCAACTTAAAAGAAATGCCAAAAATGGGGGGCGCCTGAGTGGCTCAGAGGGTTAAAGCCTCTGCCTTCGGCTCAGGTCATGATCCCAGAGTCCTGGGATCAAGGCCTGCATCGGGCTCTCTGCTTGGTGGGGAGCCTGCTTCCTCCTCTCTCTGCCTGCCTCTCTGCTTACTTGTGATCTCTCTCTGTCAAATAAATAAATAAAATCTTTTTTAAAAAATGCCAAAAATGGAATGTTTATTAAAAAAATAATAAACTGATTTGATGTTCTTACATTTGTAAATTGCAAGTGTGAAATGTGGAAGTGTGAGCTGGTAAAATGTTAGTTCTAAGGATACTTTTATAAATTAAAGATACATATTATAATTCTTAGCATGCCAAGGAAGAGTAATAATAAGTGTAGCAAAACAGCCAATAGAGGAAATAAAAAAGAATTCTAAAATGATTCAATTATCATTGAATCATGCTCTCAAAATGGCAAAAATAAAAACAAAACAGAGAAGTTAATAGAACATAAATAATATGATAGATTTAAACTCAAGCATATAAATAATTGTATTAAATGCAAATAAACTAAAAGTCAAGAGACAGAGATTGTCAGATTGGTTATAAAAGTAAAATATATACAGTCAGCAAGTCATAATCTAAGTGTAAACAGGTTGAATACAATCATAGATGAAGTGTTAATACCTTCTCGTAGTAGTTAATAGGATAAATAAGCAGAAATTCGTTTAGGATATACAGAATTGAAACAACATTAAAACCAACTTAACTTAACTGACATTAACAGATCACCACACCCAACAACTGCAGAATAATATTATTTTGAAATGCACATGGAGCATTCATCAAGCTAGATCATATATCGATCCATAAAATGCATCTCATAAATTTCAAGAAATTGAAATCTTATAAAATATATCTTCTGATCATGGTGGAATTAAATTAAAAATGCTTAACAATAAGAGGCATAGAAAAACCTCCAAATATTTGGAAATTGAAGAATACATTTCTAAATAACCCATATCAAAGAAGAAATTATAAGGAAATTAGGAAATGTTTTGAATTATGATATAGGTACTGAAAATCTTTAGATCTTGTGGACACAAAAAAGCACTAACCATAAAAAAACTAGGTTGACCTTGAACGTGTCAAATTAAAAAGCTTGACATTATCAAGTGAAGGTGTGGAACAACTGAAACTTTCACACGGTGATGGTGGGAATATTAAATGGTACAGATAGTCATTTGAGAAAACTGATTATTTTTCTTTTTAAGCTAGACACACACCTACCCCATGACCCAGTCCTGTCATGCCTAACTGTTTATCTAAGTGGAATAAAAACATTTGTCTATGAATGACATATAAGTATGTCACATGGCTTTAATCACAGCAGTCAGAAACTGGAAACGACTTAAACATCTATCAATAAGGGGCGCCTGGGTGGCTCAGTGGTTTAGGCCACTGCCTTCGGCTCAGGTCATGATCTCAGGGTCCTGGGATCGAGTCCCGCATCGGGCTCTCTGCTCGGCAGGGAGCCTGCTTCCCTCTCACTCTCTCTGCTTGCCTCTCTGCCTACTTGTGATCTCTCTCTGTCAAATAAATAAATAAAATCTTAAAAAAAAAAAAATCTATCAATAAGATTATGGATAAACAAATCATGGTATATTCATTTAATGGGGTACTTACTACTCAGCAATAAAAATGAACAAACTGCTGAGGCCCAGAGATTGATCTCACAGACTTTATGTTGAGAGGAAAAAGCCAGTATACAAAAGTATACCCTGTGTGACCCCATTTATATGAAGTACTGGAACAGACAAAATTAATCTATGGGGACTGGAAGTCAAGATCAGTGATTACCTGGACCAGTCTGGGATTGACTACTAAGGAGCCCAAGAAACCGGGGTGCAAGAAATGTTGTATATCTCCACTGGGATGAAGGCTACATGGGTGTACCTGTTTGTCAAAATTCATCAAAATAAGTATCTAAAATTTGTGCATTTTATCTCATGAAAACTATACTTCAATAAAGCATCTTAATCACTTGAAAAGCATTTGGGCATACAAATTCCTGGGCTCATTTTGCAAAGACTGATTCAGTGGGTCTGTGTGAGAACTAGTTAATCTGAATTTTTAGCAAGGGATCCTGGTCGATCCTCATGCCTGTGGTTCATCCGTTATACGTTTGAAGTTAGTAGTCAACACAATATTGGATGTCCAGAAGTGCTGATCACATTTTACAAAGGTAAATGAATTAATCGTAACTTACAGTGAATTGGTTGTCTCTGAATTCTCAGTTTCAAAGGAAATACATTAAACTTTTTTTCTTTTCTTTTTTTTACCCCCAAATCTCAAGCTTTATGAGTTTCCTCCAAACCAGATAAAGCAAACTCATCCTTCATTCATGCCACAATACTTCCAGCATTTGCTTTTGCTAATGGGCTTTTTCCCACCAGAAAAGCCTCTCCTGGCCTTTCTGTCGGCCTTGTTTCCTCTGCTTGGCAAGCCCCGTGACATGAAACCCTTCCCAACTAGGCCTGTTGCTAGAATCTAACTAATAATGATCTCCCCTTTTTAAAACTCGTAGTTCTTACTGCTTCATCTATTCAGTCTGGCACTTGCACACATACCAAACTGTCCGGTTCTCTCTTTCCCATGTGGTCTTTTCGATAATATTGTAACAAAGTATTAGTGAAAACAGTTCTACTTCTTGTCTTCTCCTAGCTAGTCTTCCCCTCCCACCATGCTAAGTAAAACTAAAATATTCGATAATTGTTTTCACGTAAAAAACACAGGATTTGAGATTCAACGGGAGTTAGAATTCCAATGCTGGCACCCACAAACTTTGTGATGCTGGGAAACGTACTTGTCTTCATCTATAAGAATGAGAACAGTAATTCTTTCTTCATAAAGTTATTGCAAGGATTAAATGGAATAAAGTACATAAGCCACTTAGCACACTGTCTCGTGTTTTATAACCGTTAAGCAAATGGTTGTTGACAAGATTGTTGTTGCTGATATGTCACTATTGTGTAGTTGTGATATTATTATTTGTGCTGTTAAAGACCATACAATATTAAGACTGTAGGGGAATTTAGAATTGTATAATCCAATTTGTTCTTGTAATTAGAAAACTGAGGTCAGAGAGGAAGAACCTATTGATTGGTTCTTTTGTCTTAAAAGAATAGTATTCAAATTTCAAAGTTTATGTTCTGATTTACATTATGTTGCAATTTGAAGCCTATTTGCTATGTACAGATAATATTTTTCCATTAAAAGAGGAAAATACTTCCATGTAAATCAAAGCAGTTTATACCTAGATGAGAAATAGAATTACCCAGTTGTTTTGTTTTGTTTTCTTATCTAGGTATAAACCGCTTTCTTTAAAATACAGACCCTGAAAGATATAGGAGGGAAAGCCTCTGCCCACCGTGCTCTGACTGCCTGTATGTCAGACATAGATTCTTACATATTCACAAAGATTCAGGTCAACCTCAGTCAAAGAATCAATAATTGACTTGGTTACTAACTGTTCACCTTGTAACTGTGATCACAACACTCACAGTACATCTGCCCTATTTTGGTCCTGTGCTCTTAGTTGGTTGCTTAATTCTTGACCAGAAAGTTAAATGTCTTGCCCTGAAAACGTCCTGCCTCCTGATTCAGAGCCCACCACAACTCCACTTAGTGAGCCTATTTCCTCGCCATCATTAAGGGTGCACAAATCGCCATGCTGAGAGGAAGTCTAATGGAAATTTGCAGATGGTGAGAGAAAGAGAGGAGAGAGGTGGGATCTGGTGCATGAAAGAAGTTTTAGATATTGAGGCTCTAAGAATGAATGAATTAGGGTCTGCGAAAGTGGATGCCCTGAGACCAGTGTGCATACAGTACGCACTGGCCAGTAGCTGTCTTGTTTTCACTATAGCACTCATCCTATTTTCCTCTGGAACATTGGGCAGATTTTTAAAAGTCAATGAACTCCCGGGTGGTGCTGCAGTCACCGCCTTGTTTCTTTTCCCTCGCCTTGGGGCTCCCTGGGTGTCTGTGGTTAAGTGCTCTAAGAGCCTCTGATTATTGTGATTTCCTTTAACCAGCTCAACACATTCTTTGCTTTTCAGTTGTTGATGTCAGTCCTAATGTGTTGGGCCAAACACATTGGAACTTGTTAAGATTCTCCAAATAGCTTCTTTGTGCTGGAGAAATCACACCACTGACAGGCCCTCCTCTCTCAGCTCCCTGGAGTTTTTTATGCATGTGCTATGCCCCCTACTGTCCCCATCACTCTGTCTCACAGAGGAACTGACATTTAGAGCCAGAGCTCAGATACCAAAAACACATTATTTTTTAAAACTTCATTTCTTTCTATATTTCCCCCTTAGTCCATTCAAATGCTGAACGTAATAAAGTTGCCAAAACTCTCCCTCCATTGGAGTGAAAACCATTCATTTGTCGTCTCAATTTAAGATTCCTGACTCCAAATAGAAGGATATTCTCTGTGGACGTAATGGGACATTTAGCAATTCATTCATTTTCTTCACATGCTACTTATTTAGGCGCTCAGCGGTTGGCGGCTTTGATGTAGAGTGGTGAAATTATAAAGACATTACATATCATAAAAATATAAATGAAAGAAAACACAGACCCTCTTTTATATCAGGCTAAATTGACTGCTGTCATATTAAGGGTATTTTGTTTTATAAATTATTCCCGTTTCAAGGTATTCCCTTGAGTGAGTCACTACTTTGTCTTTTATTTCCTTTTTCTTCCTTCCTTCCTTCCTTTTTTTTTTAAAACAAAATAGGCTTTTTCTTTCCAGTATATTGATGTAAAGAACTACAAAGGGTTCCAATATAGAAATTAATGTCTCTGATACCAAACTTCATTTGGCATCTGCCATATTGGGCCAGTAAGGCAGTCATGTCATGCATGACTTGTCAATTCTAACTAATACTGTTGTATGTTGAACATAACAAAAGAGCTTTGGAATAAAACCAAATTCATGAATAATATTCTTCAACATTTAGTTTCTTGAAAAAGTTCCCCAAGTATGACTACCTGCCTTAGTCAGTTTGGGCTGCTATGACAAAATACAACCAACTTGGTGGCTTATAAACAACAGATATTTCCTTCTCACAGTTCCAGAGGATGGAAGTCCAAGATCAGGGTGCCAGCCTGGTTGATTGAGGGCCCTCCTCGGAGTGGCAGACTTCTCCTTGTATCCTCACATGGCAACTCTGTCAGCCCTCTTTTTTAAGGACATGAATCCCATTCAGAAGAGCTCCACTCATGACCTAATCACCTCCCCAAGACCTCACTTCCTAGTAGCTTCTCTTTGGAGGTTAAGTTTCCAACACAGGAATTTTGAAGAGACACAAATATTTATACTATAGCACTACCTCTTTAATATTTGCTTTATGAAGCTAAGATTGCTTATACTAATAACTCCTTTGATAATCTATTCTGTGCCTGACCTTCATAATTGCACTTAATCCTATTTCCAGGTTTGCTCCCTGCTGGGCCAACATGGCCATCAAGGAGCTCCAAGATGGAAGGCAGAGCCACCTGAACCAGGGGTGTCACAGGGACCATGTGTGGGGTTGACCTGTACATAGGATCAGGTAAGGGACCTTTTTTTGTTCCTGCTGGAAAGACATGAAATTGACTTTGTCAAGCAGATGAAGGAGCTGGGAGAGAGTTGTGGGGTCACAGATGTCAAAGTACAGAAGAGAAGAATGAAGGTAAAGATTCAGTTGAGAGATGCTAGGTCAGAAGGAATGAGGGGAATAGGAGAAATTCTAAAGCCAGCATAAGGTACAAAAGCAAAGATGGGCTTTGTGGTGAATGGTCTGAGATAAAATTAAGTGCAAGATCTTTCTCATTGCTTATTATTTTTAAATGTTAGAAACTCTCTTATTATTGAAAGAAACTCTCTTATTATCATTTTTGTCTTGAGTTGGCTGTCATCACTAGCCAAGAATAATGCCATTCAGGAGTAAGTGTGTCCTGTGATTTTATGATTTGACTTAATATTATTTTGTTCAGGCTTCAAGAAAGACTTATTAGTATTACAGTATTCAATGAGAAATACAGGTTTCCCCTCTCCGTTCCTTCCCTTCCTTTTGAACGGATCACTACTTGTGTTGCATCCTCAAATAAAAGTCTACCCAACTCCTCGTTTATTGAGCTGAAATTATCTTGGTGTTCTTCAGCCTGTGCCTTGGGGTTCAGAGGTGGTTCATCATCGGGGATTTTCTCCTAGTGACAGGCTCCCAATGAGTACCCAGGCTCTTGACTCCCAGCCTGAACTCCTGTCCTTGGGCCATATGGCCCTTGGCTTAGAGGTAAAGGCAATGATGTCTTAGACACCCTCCCCCCTCCCCCCCTTCCTTGTTAGAGCATATCTGGTAAATTTGGCAATGATTTGCAAATTACAGCATAATAAGTTCTTAATCCAGTTTTATTTTAACATCTTCATTAATTATATGGAAGAAGGAGACAACCACCAGCTAATTACATTTTCAGATGTTGCTAAATTGGGAGGAGTTGTGAACCCAGCCGAGAGCCAAAATGCAACATAAACGAACCTGGAGAAGTTAAGGGGAAGTGCAGGTAGAGGATCAGAATGAGGTTAAAATTAGAAACAAAAACATGGAGGCTATCTCGAAAGAAGATGTGGCAGTTCCGTAAACTCAGGGGTGGGGAACAGCCTCGGGGAGCCAGGCAGATCATGGACTGTGATGGAGCAAAGGCAGAAGGCTCAGGGTGCCAGGGTGCCAGATTTCCATTTTCTCCTCCCAGAAAGGAGCCCTGCCTCCAGTCTGGTAGCTGTGTCTGATGGACTTCAGGTCCGATGCTTTTGGTCACCATGGCCTGTGAAAACAACAAGAGGGAGCATACCATCCACTCAGGGGTGTGTGAAGATTTGTTTCTTGCATTCCTCACAGTGCCTTGTCCCTGCCTGGGCACAGGGCAGATGCTAAAGATTGAATTAATTAATGTATGTGAAAATGGTTTAGAAAAAAATAAAAAGCACTATAGGAAGAGAAAAGATTATTGTTTTTCTTTACAGCAATGATAATTATTATCAATCTTTGTTAAGTTAAATTTAATTGAAGTTGATTAGGGGGAAAAGTGGCATATGTGGGCAAAGAGAGCAGAAAAGAAACAACAGCCAGAATGATTAGCATGGGTTTCTCCTCCTAACTGCACTTGCTTCGTTTCTAGGGACCTTACTTAGGTTGCTAGGAGGCTGAGGCCCTTTGGTGACAGTGACAGACCTCTGTCCCAAGAGAGGACACCAGAGGTGCTTTTATTAGCCCCTTGAGGAGAGGTTATGTGGAGAATTAGGTTAGGAAGAGTGGCCGCTGGGGCAGGCGGAACATTTGAGCACTGTAAAGATCGTCGCCCTCACATGAAGGAAACATTTTTGACTCCCTCACCCTACTCACGATGGCTTCCCAGCTTTAGTCACATTGACCTTTAGTCAAGTCCCCATCGTGGACACATAGTCTCACAGCAGCGTAACTGTATAATTCAAGCCATACACATTCATTCCTGGCCTCGGCCACCAAATATTACCACAGATGCTACTGTGACCCCTGATTAGTATCTCTTCAACTACATGCCATTGGTTACAAAGGATACTAAATGAATGAGTCTGTGAAAGGGATTCCCAGGGCATCCCATCCCCAGAGCTGGATAAAACCCTGAAAGATAGTCCTCGTCTTACTAAAAGGAAGAAGCAATTTCGTCATATGAAAAATAGCAGAATCATGGGGCGCCTGGGTGGCTCAGCGGGTTAAAGCCTCTGCCTTCAGCTCAGGTCATGATCCCAGGATCCTGGGATCGAGCCCCACATCAGGCTTTCTGCTCACCAGGGAGCCTGCTTCCTCCTCTCTCTCTGCCTGCCTCTCTGCCTACTTGTGATCTCTGTCTGTCAAATAAATAAAATCTTTTAAAAAAAAAAAAAAAGAAAAGAAAAAAGAAAAATAGTAGAATCATTAAGATTTTCTCTTCCTACAGTAGAGTTTTATTTTCTTCCCTATCCTAGACTCTGATAGGCCATGGAATATTGCTTCTCTTTTCCTCATATCTTGGGCAATGACTAACAGAGGGTAAACACAAAAAGGGAACTCAGTAACTGACGGGTGGCATTTTAGAAAATTACTGCTTCTCCCAAGTGCTTACTTACCCCCATTTGGTGGGGGGAGGACAAATATGTTACCTTTCACAACTCCCTATAAGTAACGAAAGGCTGTAGGTAAATAAGACACATCTTTTTAGTCCAATAAAAGAAAGGTAGATCTTCCACAGAAAGCATCAGGTAGATGGCTCTGCTGAGAAAGCATTGGCTTTTGTCACCTCCTGGCTCCTACCTGGTGAGTCAGGAAGTGGAAGAAATGGAAATAGCCAACTAATAAGTTTCGGATTATATGGAAAGAGGCTAATTGGTCTTTCACCTTACTTTCCCTGTCATTCCTTCAGGGATTAGGTTAAGCCTCTGTATATGTTTCATCAGGGAGCCATCGGGATTATACCTCGCCTCTCTGTCTATCATGCTGACAGCACCTGTAATGTTGACTAGATTTTGATAAGCCCTACCACTTGTCACGCAACATCTTTTAGTCAAAACAGGTATATAATTTATGGCGCCCAAAGCAGTTGTTAGTGTAAAAGAATTAACTAGGAAGGAGGCATGTGCACTAGGACAGTCACTGAATCCTTAAGTGGCTATTCCAGCCTACTTTGTGGGGATTGGGTTTTTTTCCTTTGAAGTTCCTGAGGAAGGGATAGACACATTTGTCATTCAATATGGTGTCATTTCCCACTTAGAAAAAAAAAAAAAAAACTTAAAAAAAAAAAGATTACCTTAAGTTAAAAAACAAAACAAAACCAAAAAAATAGTAAAGAGAGCTAGGGCTTGGCAGTGAGCCTGGGGAGTCAGCATCCAGGGAGATGCCTGTTGAGTGAAGGACAGGATGAGAGTG
This sequence comes from Meles meles, assembly GCF_922984935.1. Classification (NCBI taxonomy): domain Eukaryota; kingdom Metazoa; phylum Chordata; class Mammalia; order Carnivora; family Mustelidae; genus Meles; species Meles meles. The sequence goes on from NC_060077.1 coordinate 61,017,918, forward strand.
AGTTGCAGGGGTGGTGATAGATTTGGGGCATCAGGTGGAATGAGGCACAGCAGGAGTTGAGGCTGGCTAGGGTTGTCAGGATAACTACACTTAGGATAACTAGTGGGACACTTTCTCTCGAAGTTGCAGGCTAAGATGGAATAAGAAGCTTGAGTCAATCTCTGGGAGATATCAGGACAAGCATCTGTAGGGTTTTCTGTTTCCAAGGATGATCAAGCCTAGCCACTATTCAGGCTCTGAGGTTCTGCAGGGTGCGACAGCATCTCCCGACTGACCCAGGTATTTAAGCTTGAATTGTGCTTCCCCCCAAAAGATAGATGGAAGTCTTGATTCCTGGCACCTGAGAAGGTGACGTTATTTGGAGATAAGGTCTTTCACAGAAGTAATCAAGTTAAAACAAGGTTCTTAGGGTAAACCGTAAATCAATGCAACTGGTGTCTTTATTATATTATCCCTTATATTAAAAAGGGGGAATCTGGGCATAGAAACTTGCACATAAAAAACATCATGTAAAGATGAAGGTAGAGGTTAAGGTGATGTGACAACAAGCCAAGGGACACCAAAGATTATCAATGAACCTCTGGAAGGTAAGGGACAGGCATGAAATAGATTCTCCCTCAGAACCCCCAGAAAGAACCAATCCTGTGGCATCTTGATCTCAGACTTCTGGCTTCCAGAATTGTGAGAAAACAAATTTCTAATATTTAAACCACCAGGTTTGTGGCACTTTGGGAACCTCACACACCAGGAAAGGACAGCCACCCTCACCTGAATGAACCCATGCTCTCAGGAAGTCATACTGGCTCAGCAGTTGCAATTCTACAAGGGGGATATGATGTTCTTCACTCAAACAGAAATCTGTAGAGTCTGTGTGCAAGAAGAATCAGTGGTATTCAGACTTGTTCTTTAGTATTCGAGAGAGATTAAGTAATTCAGCCAAAGCCTACAGAGAATACATGGTGGTGGTAGAGCTAAGATCCAGCCCTCCTCTGTGAGGTAACTCTATTCTAAAAGTATTGCTCAATGATAACGTCAGGATGCACAGTAGGCTGTTAGGGGAGTTCTTCTAGGGATCGGTTTCCCACCTTTCAACCCTTACCCTTGAGATGTCTCTCACAACAGTCTACATGTCTTACATTCATCTCAGCTTTTTCAGGCTTTTTTGATCTCAATACAAGAGAATTCTTCTAACCACAAATCATTTGTCAAACTTCCTCAGGAATGAAGCTTCTCACATAAGCAAATGTTCTAGGTTCCTGATACTCATCCTTAAAGTTTCTGTATTAATCTTCAAAAAATGTAACAAGTGGGATTATTTCTCAAATAGATATGCATGCTTAGACAGATATTCTTATTTCCTTAAGCACCATTTAATTTATCACAATGGCTTAAGATCATTATTACTAATACCAATACACTCTGCTGTAAAACCAGAGAGGTTTTCTCTGTTTTTATGCCCCAAGCAATATCTAAACCACTGTACTCTGTGAGGTTTTCAGTGGGAGAGAGTGGGAAAATATTGTAGTTATCCACTGCTGCGTAATGAATGACCTCAAACTTAGTAGCTTAAAACCACAATTTATTATTTCTCTCAATCCTGTACATCAGGAATTCAGGCAGAGCTCAACTGGGCAATTACTTTACATCACATAATGATGAGCAGGATCACTCATGCTATTGCTTTTAGCTGAGAGCTTGGCTGTGGCTGGGACATCCAAGATGGCACATCATCCTCCGGAGCCTCTCGCTTTTTTGTACTTGTTAACAGCATGGTGGGTGGACTCCAAAAACTAAAGACACAAAGGCTGCCAGTCCTCTTAAGCTCTCTGGGGTCAAGCATTCCAGAATAATACTTCTGCCACATTCTGTTAGGCAAAACAATTCCCAATGCTGTCACAAGTTTAATGAGAAAGAGGGTGGTCTCTGATTTTTAGTGTGAGAAATGATATGCTTTATAAAAAAAAAAAATAGAGGATTTCTGGCAATCATATTTCAAGATGGCCACCATAGAGATTAAATGGCATTAGATAAAATCTACACCAGAAAATTCCCTCTAGGAACCCCTTCCTTTGCCAATGTGGAGATTAAAGTTACTGAGTACCACGTTTTAATAGCTGTGTTGCCAGGTCTGATAGATATCTTTGGATCCTGAAATTTAGGCTTGTGGCCCAAGTGAGATCTATCTTTCTCTTTTTTTAAAAAATGTAAATCATCATAGAAGGAAATTGAGGTGATAAAGACAAAATTCTTATTATCTAACTAGAAGTCTGGAATCCAAAACAAGAACAAACCCCCAAATTCTCCCTTGTTGCCAAGACCTGGAAGGGGATAGCACCTGTAGGGAGACAAAACATTTCCTTTCTAACTACTCTTATTTCTGCTTCACATATCCTTTGGAGGGAGTCATCACCTGTCAGTTTTTTGTGCAATGGTCATGTATGTTTTTAGTCAAATCTTCACATGCTTTTCATTTACGGTTTTGAATTTGCTGTGAGAAACTGGGAAATGACCTTATATAATGTGCCCAAATAAAAAGTGAAGTAAACTCTAGAAATGAGAAAAGATCACCTTCCATGAGAAGGGACATCATGACTAAACATTTTGAATTTTATTTTGGCTATTGGGGTTATTTTAGTTTCTTCCTAGATTCTCATATATGTTCTAGACTACTGTTCCCTTACATTGTGCTCATCTTTAGGATCACCGGGAGAGTTTTTGGAAAACACATATTTCTGGGTGCACATCAGTATCTTATTAGATTTCAGGGTTTGGGGGGATTGGGCCTAGCACTGAAGGGAAAGAGAAAAAAGCAAAGAAGCCAGAGGAAAGAGAGTGATTTTATTCTGAAGATATAGGAAGAGATCCATATTTTTTTTTCTATATTTCAGAAGTTGGAGAGTGAAATACAGTAGTTGGTCAAAGTTTTGATGGAACAGGTCCCCAACGATGTATCAGATGTAAGTTCACAGAGGCGGGAAAAGCCGGTGAAGGGGAAGTACTGATCTGCTGTAAGGCAGATATAGGTGGAACCATGATAGGATTGACTTGGGAGTGGTCAAGGGTAGTACCTAAAAGGAAAAGAAGAAAATGTTTGGCTTAAAGAATAGGGTAATTATAGAGAACTGTTGCTTATCAAAACACAAACAAACAAACAAAACAAAAACCAAGGTATGTGAACTGTGTTGGGGAGGCAGGCAACTTCCTTCCAGGTAAGCTGTTTCAGACCACAGGAACGACTGGAGTTGGCACCAATGGTACCGATTCCGTGTTGGTAATATAAAAATCAGGCTTAATCTCCCTCTAATGGCCTCTACTGCTGAAGTTGTTTATGTGGCAATTCTCAGGAGTGGTTTTATTCTCCCCCTTTTCAGCATTTCCTGATCATCTGAGCTTCAGAACACCAGTTGGATCATGGTGAGGACATAGAAGATCTCCAGACCTAAATTCTGATGCCTCTCGAAGTAGCAAGAATCATTTCTTTGGTTAATAATATTTAGCAGTCAGAGTAGAGTAGATGGCCTTTTTGGTGAGGCAGAGACTGAAAAGAAGGGAATGAGCACAGATGTGGAAGACTTGACATTGTTACCTGTTGATGTTGGTAACGGCCCATGAATTTAGAATGATAGAGAAAAAGGCATCTCAGAAATTACAGATGAAGAAACTGAAGGCAAGAGAGTAGTTACTTCTTGATTCTTCAGAGAGAATTCACAAAGGAATTAGAACAAGACCTCAGTACTCCTAGCTATGAGCCCAAGGCTTTTCCCTCTGCAATAGTCTCTTTAATCCTCCAGCCATCATCATGTGTTTATAAAAAGCAGTCAAAATATCATGTTGCGGCAAAGGAGATGGAGGGAGTGTTTAGAGTCCCTTTTCACTAACTCAGATAGTTTGATAGGGAGTCATCTTTGGCTTTATTTTAAGTTGTAAAATTGACCTAATTGCCTCTGTAGTTGTTTTCATAGATTTTAATCAACAATGGTGGTAGCATGTTAATGTGAGGAACATCCATCCTTCAACTGAAGATATTCAGTAAGTGTGGAAAATGAACTTCTCTGAAATTCTCTTCTTTCTTGGTTGAAGAAGAGCTCGAGATTATGGACAGGTATATTTGGCATGCAGAATGTTACAAGCAAAGAGTTATATATGAGGCTGCATATTTTGAGAGGTGGTTTAGATATAGTTCAACTTATGCACTGAGTTTCTAAACCTAATTTCTAAATTCTAAATTTCCAAGCTATCACTAAAGTTTGTGTGCTGATTGTAAGCTACGTGCACCATCTGTGTTGGCTTGAGATATTTGGGAGGGCCTCAGCAAGGAGGCAAGACTCAAATATCAAAGGTATAATAAAAAGAGTGAGGTATGTCCAGGGAGTTTTTGAAATAATGAGAGTGTTTTGTCTTTTTTGCTAGATGGAGGATATATAGATGTTTGTTTTATTATGCTTTATAATCTATAGATACTTTATTCTTTTGTATCTACTCAATATTTTATCGCCCTCTCAAAATAAAACAGAAGGAATTTTCAGTGGGAAGAATAAGGGAAGTGGTTTATATGGGTCTATGAGCCAGCTATTTGAATAAAAGGTGAGGACCCCGAAGTGGGGGAAAATGGGATTGAAGAGCGAAGTGAGAGACAAGACAGAGCAGGAACTAATAGGTGAGGAGCCGTACTAGGTGTCAAGTACAAAGCATCTGAAAATGCCTTGTATATTTTGAGCTCTGAGCTGAGATGGTGAAATTTAATTGCAGGATAATATGTTACGTCAAGAGCAGCAGATTTTTAGCAATGAGTCAATAGTAAATATTCTAGCCATTGCAGACCATACTGTTTCTGCTGTAACTATTCAACTCTGCCTTTGTAAAGTGTAAGCAGTCACACACAATATATAAGCAAAAGGTACATCTGTGCTCCAAAAAACTGTATTGATAAACACTAAAATTTGAATAATTTTTTTACACCATAAAATATTATTTTTAATTTTTTTCCAAATAGTTAAAATCACTTAGCTCACAGGAAGTACAAAAATAGGGTCAGATTTGGCCTACGGGTTGTAGTTTTTCTACCCCAAGTTAAGTGGCTATGATGCAATAAAGTAGTGAAACTGAGTGTTTAGTTTGAAATATTAATTTTATCTACATTAACTTCTTTTCACCATCTTTCTAATTCCTGGACTCTCCTTTAAGATTCAGCTTAATTTAGGTGCCTGGGTGGCTCAGTTGGTTGGGTGTCTGCCTTCAGCTTGGGTCATGATCCTGGGGTCCTAGGATCCAATCCGGTGCTGGGCTTCTTGCTCAAGAGGGAGCCTGCTTCTCCCTCTCCCTAAGCCCCTCTCCCCTGCTCATGGGAGAGTGCAGCATGGATGTGCTCTCTCTCAAATAAATAAATTAAAAATATATATATTTTAAAAAAGATTCAGCTTAATTTTTTTAAAAGATTTTATTTATTTATTTGACAGAGAAAGATCACAAGTAGGCAAAGAGGCAGGCAGAGAGAGAGGGAAGAAGGCTCTCTGCTGAGCAGAGAGCCTGATGCAGGACTCAATCCCAGGACCCCGAGATTATGACTTGAGCCGAAGGCAGCAGCTTAACCCACTAAGCCACCCAGCGGCCCTCAGCTTAATTTTTTGACTTGGTTCTTTTAGAGAAATTTTAGATTTTAGTCAAAATAGAGAAGGAGGTACAAAGATTTCCCTTATAACCTCTGCCCCTACATACGTATAGCCTTCCCCATTGTTAACCTCACTTACTGGAGTGGTACTTTTCTTTTTGTAATCACAGATGAAGCTACACTGACATATCATAATCACCCAAAGTCCATAGTTTGCCATCAGATTCACTCCTGTTATATACTCTGTGGATCTGGATAAATGTATAATGATATAAATCCATCAGTGTAATATCATAGAGAGTAGTTTTACTGCCCTAAAAATCCTCTGCGCTCTATTCATCTCTTTTATCTGCCACCCTTTGCAATCACTGATCTTTTTATTGTTTCCAAAGTTGTGCTTTTTTAAGAATCTCATATAGTTGAAATCATACAGTATGTAGCCTTTTCTGATAGGCTGCTTTCTCTTAATAATATGTATTTAAGGTTCCTCCATGTTTTCTCATGGCTTGATAGCTTATCCTTTTTTAATGCTGGATAATATTCCATTGTCTGAATGTCCCACAGTTTATTTATCCATTGACCTACTAAAGGACATCTTGGTTGCTTCCAAATTTGGGCAGTTGTGAATAAAGCTGCTGTAACCATCTGTGTGTATGTTTTTATGTGGACGTTATATTTTCAACTCCTTTGGGTAAATAAAAAGGATCACCATTGCTGGATCATATGGTAAGAGTTTGGTTTTGTAAGAAACCACCAAGCCAAACTGTTTTCCAAAATGGATGTAACATTTTACATTCCCACCAGCAATGAATGAGAGTTCCCTCCACATCCTCCCCAGAATTTGGTGTTCAGATTTTGGTCATTCTAATAGGTGTGAAGTGGTGTCCTATTGTTGTTTTAGTTTACATTTCCCTGATGGCCTAGGATGTAGAGAAACTTTTCATATGCTATTTGCCGTCTATATGTCTTTTGGGGTGAGGTGTCTGCTAAAGTATTGCTCATTTTTTGATTGGATTGTTTGTTTTCTTATTGTTAGGTTTTAAGAGTTCTTTACATATTTTGGAGAACAGTCCTTTATCTGATGTGTTTTTGCAAATATTTTCTCCAATTTGCAAATATTTTTGTCCAATGATATTGAGATTGCCTTTCAGAGAGCAGAAGTTTTTAATTTTAATGAGGCCCCTCTTATCAATTATATATTTTATGGATCATGTCTTTTGGTGTTCTATCTAGAAAAGCATCACTGTACACGTTCAAGATCATCTAGCTTTTCTCCTGGGTTAACTTCTAGTTTTATAGTTTTGCATTTTTATATAAGCCTAAGGCTTATGGTCCATTTTGAGTTAATTTTTGTGAAGGAGTAGGGTCTGTGTCTAGATTATTATTATTATTTTTTTTGTATGCATATCCAGTTTTTCAACAAGCACCACTTGCTGAAAAAACTATCTTTGCTCTGTTGTATTGGCTTTGCTTCTTTGTCAAGATCAGTTGACTATATTTATGGGGGTCTATTTCTGGGATCTTCATTCCATTCCATTGATCTATTTGTCTATTCATTTATCAACACCACACTGTCTTGATTACTGTAGCTTTATAGGAAGCCTTGAAGTTAGGTAGTGTCATCCTTCCAACTTTCTTCTCCTTCAAGATTGTGTAGACTATTCTTAGTTTTTTACCTCTCATATAAACTTTCAAATCAATTTGTTAATATATGTTGAATAACTTACTTGGATTTTAAGACTGCATTGAAACTATAGATCAAGTTGGGAAGAAATGACATCTTGACAACCTTGAGTCTGTGCATAAACATGAAATATCTCTCAATCTCTTTAGTTCTTTGATTTCATTCATCAGAATTTTATAGTTTTCCTCATATAGATCTTGCATATATTTTGTTAGATTTGTATCTAAATATTTCATTTTTGAGGATGTTAATATAAATGGCACTGTGTTTTTAATTTCAAATTCCAGTTGCTCTTTATTGGCATATAGGAAACCAATTGACTTTTGTATATTAACCTTGTATCCTACAAGGATAATTACTATTTGTTATAATTGCTTATTAGTTCCAGGAGAGGTTTTTTTTGTTGATTCTTTCAGATTTCTACATAGACCATCATGTTATCTGTGAATAAAGACAGTTTTATATCTTCCTTCTTCCATCCCAATCTGTATAGCATTTATTTTATTTTCTTGACTTACCACATTAGCAAGGACTTCCAGGACAATGTTGAAAAGGAGTGATGAGAGAGAACATCCTTGCTTTGTACCTGATCTTGGTTGGAAAGCTTCAAGTTTCTCACCATTAAGTATGATGGTAACTGTAGGTTTTTTGTAGATAGTCTTTAACAAGTTGAGAAAGTTCCCATCTATTCCTAATTTGCTGAGAGTTTTTTTTTGTTTTTTTAATTTTTTTTTAATATTTATTTTTATTTGTTTATTTACAGCATAACAGTGTTCATTGTTTTGGCATCACACCCAGTGCTCCATGCAGTACGTGCTGAGAGTTTTTATCATGAGTTTGGATCAGTTCAATGTTTACTTTTCTCCAACACACCATGATCTTTCCTTAGGAACAAATAACTCCCAACTAATTGTGTGTGTATGTGTCTGTCTGTTTTCATTAGATGCTTATAGCCTTGTGACATATCTTAGTATTGAGACCCAAACAAAGTGTTATCTTTTCTTATTTCCCTCAAAGTGCCTAGCACAGTGCTCAATACATAGCCTGTGGTCTATAACTATTTAACTTAATGCATGAAAGAATAAATAAAATTGGAATTCATCCTGAAGTCATCAAATTAATTCTTCCTTAATGGTTGAGTATAAAGTGTACCAGAATTATACTAAACTTATAAGTTAATCAATATAAATTACAGGAGTTCACACTTAATACAAAGTAACAGCATTTAGAATGTAGGTGAGTTCATTTCATAGTGATACTTGCAAATAAAACAGACCTATGTTCAAATTACAGTCTAATTAATCACATCCTATGTATCATTCAGTGTCCTGTCAGAAAAAATAACCAAGCCATTCTATATATTCCAAACAGAGAAAAACAGTGTAGAAATGTAGTTTGCAGGCTTTCTGCTTTGACAGTAGGGAAGAGAGTATATGAAAGCAAACGGGAACTGAGAGATAAGAGATACTCATGGCAGAGTTCACCCTGTGACTCCTCAGCATCCAGATACACCCCCTTCTGCTGTAGTCAAATTTTTGTATAATGGTAATAAAATCGTCTTGCTTCCACCTAAGAGACTAACTCTCATACTAATAAAGGTATGCATATCCTCTCCTAAAAAGCGGAGACACCATATCCTGTCTATGTCTATGTTTTGGTAACGTTAAACTAGCCAGAATTCCATCTGTATATTCTATAACCTGAATACTAAATTCCCACAATTAACCATCACCAACACTCCTTATATCAAACTACAGAGGAAAGAGAGAGTAGAAAACCGACTGACACATACAAATATGTGCATAAAAAAGAAAATAGGTACGCTCTTATTGATCTCAATTCTGAAAATGAACATGGGTCTGTAATTGATATTTGTAACTTCTTATCTTACAGTCCATTCATCCCTTTCCCTTTGCCCCCAGCCAGCATCTCAGTTTGTTACATTTCTTCCTCTGGTGGCAAACCCATATTTCATTTCCATAAGTCTTTATCTTTAGTAGTCCTGATTTTATTGGACTGCTTTTGTTTTCATTTATTATTGAACTTAGATGTAGTAAGAGATGCCTAATGCGTAGGAATACATTGTCAGTACTAGAATCCCTAGAATCACAACCCCCCACCCCATCTCCACTTGGCAGAGGGTAATCAACTCTGTGTTCCAGGGTCCCTCTCCCTCTGTTTTCCCCTGCTATCCCAACATGTGATAGGTTACTTTTCTTCCCTAATTAAACATTTTGAGCTGCGAGTCATTTGTAATGATTTATGGCAGCTGTGCTTTTGCCAATCTTACACAGTACTTTTCTTATTACTTAATTGTTTTAGCAGTGCTTCAGCCATTAGTTTCTGAGTTCTGAAAACAGGAAACAGAAGTCTTCTATTATAGACGCCTGCCTAATTAGCTCAGAGGCTGTCTAATGGGGGCTATTAAAAATGCAAATGAGGTGTGATCAAACAGTGAAAAGTTTGGTCCTGACAGAATATACTAATGCATTCCCCTCGCCCCCCCTGCAAAATATACCACAATTCTGAATGTAGATTTCTCCCTTCCTTCCTTACCATGTGAAATAGCTTTTTTTGTGGTGATTGGATTCTTTCTTCCTCACTGGGCAGGGCTACAGTTTAAGAAAAGTACTTAGGGAAATCATTTTTATTTCCCACCCCTCAGTCTAAGGCAGTGGTTCTCAAACTTTAGTATGCCTCAGAATAACCTGGAGGGCTTATTAAAACAGATTCCGGAGACGACTCCTTGATTTCCAATTTGGTAGGTCTGGCAAGGGATCTAGGAATTTGCATTTCTAACCAGTTGCTAGGGAATGCCAGAGTCATGTAGTATTTGTCCTTTTGTGACTTTGTGATGTCCTCAGCTTCATCCACATTGTCACATATTACAGGATTTCCTTCTTTCTTAAGGCTGCATCCTCCCATGATATTCCACTGGACTGTTATACCACATTTTCTTTATGTATTCTTCTGTTGATAGACATTTAAGGTTGTTTGCACTTCTCAGCTATTGTGAATAATGCTTCAAGCAATGAACATGGAAGTGCTAAGATCTCTTCAAGATCCTGATTTCAATTCTTTTGGATAGTCAGAAGCATGATTCCTGGGGTCATGTGGTAGTTCAGTTGTTAATTTTGAGGGGAGCCTCCATTCTGTTTTCCATAGTGACTCTACAATTTTGCATTCCCACCAACAGTGCACAAGTGTTCCAATTTCTGCATCTCCTTACCAACACTTATTGTCTTTTGTCTTTTTGATAATAACCATTCTAAGAGGTGTGAGGTGATATCTCATATATTAAGATGTCCATACTACCCGAAGTGCTCTGTAGATTCAATGCATTTGTTATCAAAATCCCAAAAGTATTTCCTACAGACATGGAAAAAAATAATTCTGTAGGGGTGCTTGGGTGGCTCAGTCGATGGAGTGTCTGCCTTCAGCTCAGGTCATGATTCCAGGGTCCCGGGATCAAGCCCCATGTGAGCCTCCCTGCTCAGGGGTAGCCTACTTCTCCCTTTCCTCACCAGTTGTGCTCTCTCTTGTATCAATACCTGTCTCTCTCTCTCAAATAAATAAATAAAAATAGAATCTTTAAAAAATAACTCTATAAAATTCATTCAGACAAAAGTCTGAATAGCCAAAACAATCTTGAAAAGGAAGAATAAACCTGGATTCATCACACTTCTTGATTTCAAAATATACCACAAAGCTATAGTAATTAAAAGAGTATGGTACTGACATAAAGACAGACATATATATCAATAGAATAGAATAGAGAGTCCAGAAATGCATACATATATGGTCAACTGATGTTCAACAATGGTTCCAAGAATACACGATGGGGAAAGGACAGTCTCTTCAACAAAAAATGGTGGGAAAACAGGTTATCCACATGTAAAAGAATGAGATTAGACCTGTTAATCAATAAAATGAAAAGACAATCCGAAGAACGGGAGAAAATACGCAAGAAGCGCCTATGACTCAACAGCAAAAAAAACTAATAACCTGATTTAGAAATGGGCTAAAGACTTTAGTAGACATTTCCCTAAAGAAGACACACAAGTGGCTAAAAGGTTATGAAAAGATGGCCAACATTGCTAATCACCAAAGAAATGTAACCCAAAGCCGCAATAAGATATCACGTCACATCTATTGGGATGGCTTTTTCTTAATTAGCAATGAGAATGGCGTAGTTAAACCAAGTGTTGACTCATTTGAACAGCTTTTCTGACCTGTCAATCCAAATTAGGGTCGTGTGCACATTCTCTAAAATTATATTATTGTCATATGACCTGGCACATGATGGTGGATCTAGGTTTTGTGGAATCTGAAGCTTATATAATTTGAGGAATCTTCTTTGTAAGAAAGAATTTTAGGAATTAGTATAAAATTGAGTGAAGATCCCTGAAGTTTCTCAGTTAATTTGCGCTTGCACCACCTTATCAGTTCTGGATATCTTCCTCACTAGATAGTGAGTTCTTTGTGGACTAGGGTTGAATCTTATTTGTCTCTGTGGTCCCATAACCTATGGTCCCCTGCCCTCATCTTGCTCCTGGCAGTGACCAAGGAGTTCCACTGCTTCTCTTTCTTTTTCCCTCTGTCTATTCACAGCTCAGGGCCTGATTATATTTGGACTCTTGAAAGAAAAGGATCTGAGCAGGGCACTCTGCCCTGGTTATCCTTCTACTACTCTCTATGGAAGCTGGTAGAAAGAGGAGGAAGAGGCCACGCTGGTGGTATTGTGCATGAAGGATGTACAGCCTGTGGGACTTAGTCCCAAGACCCTGAAGGAGGACATCAGCAATTAGTGTTCCACATGTTGGCCTCACAAAGCAGTGTTCTCCAGATTTGACAAGCTATAGTCAAGTGCTTTCTTTTCATCTCTTCATTGGTGTGTTAATGAAAAAGAAGCATCCTATTGATTGTAATTCTTAATACTGCTGTTCACGCCTCACCCAGTGGACTTGAATATTCTGAGAAGGGCTCCAGCTTGAAAGTGCCCTGGCTGCCAGCCACCACTCTCCATGTCTCCTCGCCTCTGGTTGCTCCTTTGTGGCTAGAATACAAAATGAGGGAGAGGCAGTGTGGGTCACAGTCTGCATGTAGTTGGGGTGCTCTCACAGAAAGCCTGGATACCTCAATGACTCCCAAGAAGTAATCTGCTTTCTTTACTTCTCCCCTCAGTCTCCAGCTCCAGAGTCTTAGCTCCTCCACTCTGACTCATGCTGAAGATCCTGCTTCCCTCGTCAAACTGGTAGCTGGCCGGGTAGAGATTTCTCTTCTCTCCTGCCAATCATATCTCACAGAGAACCTGAATTAAGCAGAGGATTCCAAATCTCTCTGTACTCACTGTTCCGTAACTATTCTGGAAAAATGGTTCATGGGCCGCCAAGCCTATCACAAAGGAAAAAGGAGCATGACAGATATTGAAGGCATTTCTGTCACCACCACAACCATGGTGCTTGTTCCAGAATAAAGGACCGCAGGTGCCCTTGCTCCTAGATCACTTTCCTTGCCTGCCATGTGTGGCCTCTTGTCACTGGCTGCTCATCTTGCCACTTCTTCAATTCAGATGACCCTGACAGAACATTATCCTTTAGTTAGACAATTAGCACATCTCCACCAAACAGGATTTGTCCTTGTTGGGTTGGGGAAAGAAACTGCACATTATGGGGAAAAGAGGAAACACCAAGGCAATGTGTGGGAAGCGCAAAGAAAACTGGTTTGGCCTTTGTCAAAGGTCAGTGGTGGCTAGGTCGGCAGCTTTCAGAGCTACCCTTCCCGGGCAGTGGCCGAGATCCAGTTCTTAACAGTTTGCAAACATACAGTGGTACTTGGGTTATTGAGGGAGGGACAGGGTGGACTCCTTCTTGGTGAGCTTGTACTTCTGCCCCTCCTTTCCTTCGCCTCTTCAGGCTTTATAACATTGGCCATCATTCACGCTAGATTTCTTCTGTACTCATCCCAACACGAAATCCTTTCCCCTCTGGACTGGTCCTGTATTGCTCAACTTCCCCCGCCCTTCTCGCTGGGCAGACACTGTCCTGAGCTGACAGCCCCAGAGGTGTCAGAATACAGCTCCAAGGCGAGGCATAATCATAGCATAGAGACCTCCCACCTGCCTGGCCCCATGGGCTTCAGGGATGCTGACAATTACAGACCCTCAAAGACCAGGGGAATATTCTTTCCGAAATGCTTCCAGGGTGAAAAAGACTAGTTTGGCACCTCTGTCTGGGGCTTTAAGAGTTATTTTTGTCCTTGAAGTCTAATAGCGGGTTATTGGTAATTATCGGGGAAAAAAATGGAGTGGAAATAAGGGGTTTTTGAGTTTGTTTGTTTTTTTCTGGTTCCAGTATTATTTTTTGAATTTCCTATTCAGTTAGATACAACTCCTGAGATCATGACCTCTATGATTATAGCAGAAAAAGGCCGCCATCATCCATGAGCCTATGATTTCTACTTTGTTTCTATCTCTCTAACTGGCATAATTTCTCTGGACACTGCAGAGAAAGGATGTTACCTAAATGCTTGTTTTGCAGGGTGTCATTTCCATGCATCAAGCTCACTTGCAGTTAAGGGTGCATGGGGGCCCAGAAGATCTCTCTTCATTGGTGCTTTATTCAGAGCACTCGGAATGTTTGTTCTGTCCAATGCTTTCAGTGGCTCCCTACTGCCAACAGACTGAAAGCTCCCTCCTTAGCTAGGCCTTCCACTGCTTCCGCAAGTGACTTGCACACCCTCTCTCAGTCACTCTGTCTCATTCATTCATTCATTTCTCCATTCATCCTAAATACAGATTCACTACCTCTTCTCATGTTGCAGAAGATGTCCTTGGCTCAGGGGCTATGAAGAAGAATAAACAATACCTTCTTCTGCTCTCAAAGGTCTAATAATGCCGAAGAAGACAAGAATGTAAGTCAAAACCACAAGAAGCACTGTCTGTGACAGTGAGGTAGATGTCTGTTCAGAGCTGAGCAGGAGCACAGAGAGGGAGGAGGAGCCCTGTCTCCCTCGGGAATAAGACCGGAGGAGAACCCAAAATGTTACACAGAGAAAGTGGCTTCACCTGTTATCACACACGTGTTGGGAAGCCATTTCAACTGGAAGCAGTGTCCTGAGGAAAGCCAGAGGAGTACCGACCAGAGTGTACTCAGGGAACTCTAAGCCAAAAAACAGGTGACCAGAAAAAGGCTGGAAGGGAGTGTGATGTCCTGAGTATATAGAGCAACATGCAGACTGTAGGAGACATTAACGGATGCTGTGTTGTGTATGCATATGTGCGTGTGTGCGTGTGTGTGTGTGTGTGTGTGTGTTAAAGCCTATACTTGGGTAACAGTGTCTTGGGTGCCTAAAGGAGCAGCAGAGTGATAAAGAATCCTTTAAACATGAAAAATATGAATAGCTTAGAAGACATACAGCTAACTGACTTAATCATGAACCGTGCAGTCCAAAACTTTCTGGCTCAATAGTCCCTTCCGTGTGTACAGTACAACCTCAGACGTCCCTGCAAAGGTCACTAGTTATTTCTGAGAGTCCCCGGGGAGTGATTCACGCACTAGCAGGACTGTCTCTCACCTTGGGGCACCGCATGACTCCTGCCCGTCTTCACCTTTCCTGCTCTGATGTCCTTGGATGTGTCCACGCCCACTGTCCTGCCAGTTGTGGAGACACCAGCTTCAAGCAGTCTGGAGCTACAGGCTTTGGTGAGGCCAATCCGAAAAGGACCTGTCTTGGAGGAAGGAAAGACCTGCCTCCAGGTCTGGGCTACACAAATCCTAAAGTATCCGAGCTGGAAACAGAGACTCACAGATCTTTTCACAGCTGAGAAGGTGCACCACCCTCTGCCCTTTCCTGGAGCCCAATAACCCGCCGCTGGGTTCACATCAGGGGCAGAAGCTCTTTCTCTCCTCCCTCTCTCTCTCTCTCTGCTTCCTCCCCACGCAATGCCTTGTGTTTTTCGTAGTTAAATACAAATGCTTCCAATTTGCTGCTTATTCTGACAGCAGTAAACACATATTGTTATAGACACCAAAGACCCATCTGTGCACTGGGAGCAAGGGATTTGAGCTCAGGAACTAACTGAAATCAGAAAATACTAGACGAAGGCACAGAAATTCAAGTTGTAAAAACCAGGATATAATTCTTGAAAAAAGAAGGAGAGATAATGTGGGAATGATAGAAATCAGCTCAAAATGTATTAATTGATATCAACTTTGATAATTAAAGAGATATGCAAATGCACATCTGGCAAGATATTAGAAATAAAGCCCATAATTTTTAATTATAAATAACTATAGAGGGGCGCCTGGGTGGCTCAGTGGGTTAAGCCTCTGCCTTCGGCTCAGGTCATGATCTCAGGGTCCTGGGATCAAGCCCCGCATCGGGCTCTCTGCTCAGCAGGGAGCCTGCTTCCTTCTCTCTCTCTCTGCCTGCCTCTCTGCCTACTTGTGATCTCTCTCTCTCTCTGTCAAATAAATAAAATCTTTAAAAAAATTATAAATAACTATAGAATGTATAAGCAAATAGATTGTACCTGAAGAGTCGAAGACAGAAAATCAGGACAGCAGTGAGAATGCCCAGACAAAAGGAAACTCACAAGAAGATGGAATGAGTAAGGCAAGGTGCATGTTATGCCAATAATTACAAGTGCCTTAACATCCAATATTAAAATTAATGACTTTCATGTTGGGATAATGAGAAACCTAAGAGAAAGAATCACCTAAATAAGATGACAAAGGAAGAAAAGTTAGCAATAAAAGGATGGGTAAAGAGAAGACAGGAAAATACGAAAAAGAAAATTAGTCCCAGAAATATTAATATCAGTTTATGTAAAATTATAGTAAAAAGCATTAAATAAAGGTCAAAAAGGGTCTATTGGTTATGAAAATAGTACTTTAAAAGGCATTAACATAGTGTGAGGAAACAGACAACTGCTATACTAGAATCTTCTCTTAAATTCAGCTTATCTCTGAAGGGGAGGAGAGAAATGGTACAGTAAATATTGAAGATATTTGTCAAGGGAAGGTTAAAATGTGTAGTTTATTGAATTATTTTCTTGAAAATCAGTTTTCATGTAGAACACTCATAAAATAAAGAAAAGTAGTACAGAAGAAATAACGTTTCCTATAATCTCAGAAGCCAAGGGCAACTGCTCCTTTAAGAGACATTTCCCTCTGGGAGAGCTGTGGTCTTGGGGAAGACTTGCCCCCTATAAGGCCTAGGGCTTATGCAGGTATAGGAAGGGAAAGTGTGAATATCCAAAAGGGAGAGGAGATGAGTGGTGAGCTGGGTCACTGTTCATCTCCTTTTCCCTTACCTAAATCCTCATATCTAGAAACACAAGGATTTTGCTGCCTACTTCCTTCTTTTGCCCTGGAGCGCCTAATATGACTGAGAAGGGCACAACAATTCTATGAGGAGAGGAGAATGGGAAAAAGTAAGCACTGTGGTGCACAGAAGTCTTATTTTATTTTTTAAATAACAATAACTTCTGATTAAAAAAAGCAGGGAACATACAAAGCTATCTGAGAAAAGAAGTCTGGGAAAGTAGCAAAGCCAAGGGAGAAGGAGAACAGGAAAAGGGAAAACCTGAGGCCACCCTAGTGACTTTCTGTCCCAGTCCTTAGAAAAAAAGGAGAAGAAGGAGAAGGGGACTGAGAAGGGAACAAAGAACGTAGATAAAGATGGGCTTCTCAGGGCAAAGAGGATGGAAGACATAAACGGAGGAAAGAACTCTAGACAAGGAGCTTGGCTATAAAAGAGGCAAGACCAGTTCCTGGGAGGAAGAAACAATTTGCTAAGTAGTTCACCTTGGCCAGGTGGGCGTGCAGCCCCAAAGGTAGCTTAAAAACAGTCTTGCTTGATTTTAGTGGCTTCCACATTTGGTTAGCACAGGTCAATTCCCAGACCAAGAGTACTTTACTCAGAGGTCTGGGTGGTCCCCAGAGACCAGAGAAAGGGAGAATTATGCTGAGTGGAAGGGAGATGTTGCATTCCACAAAGAATAAGGCAAATGTGAGTTTTTACGCCAATGCAAGCTCTCTCCAGCTAGTGATCAACAAATATGGAGGAAAGGGGGCTTTTGAATTTATAGATCTTATGCCAGCAATTGTCTTAGAATAACAAATCAGCACTGTTCCTTTATGAATCTGGGATTGAGAACAGCAAGTACAGAGGTAGGAAATGTGGTAGGTGGGAAATATGGCTTAAATGTGCTTTCGGCTGTGTCTTCCAGATAATTATAAGGGAGCCTGCTTCTCCCCCACCCATGCCTGTCATCCTCAGTATTAAATTATGATGATGATGATGATTACTGGTAATTACCCCTTTCATGTATTTGGCATTTTCTACTTTCTAAAGTACTTGCACATGGATCCCTTCACTGTGAGCCTAGGAGACAGGAAGGGCAAGCACTGTTCCACCTGTCTGAGATGAAGAGTGAGGCTGCCGTTCTCTTGCTCTAGGTTACACAGATTTTTAGGGACCCCAGGCATCTAATGGTCTCTAGCTCTCTCTCAACCACATATTTGGTTCACTAGAAGGCTAGTTATTTCTTTCCACTTTTGAGGACATAATGGATATGTATATGGGTACATATATTCCATACATCAAAAATTGAATTGTTATATTTTAAGTATATAGCTCTTAGGTTTAGAGTTTAGAGTGTATCTCTCTATAAGATATCTCTTATATCTATATCTATCTTATATCTAGAGTGTATCTCTCTATAACTGTATCTATCTCTGTCTTTGTGTCTGACTCTCTCCTACACACACACACACACACACACACACACACACACAGACTGAGATCCATATTCCGTTGTTCACTTATGGATTTCAAAGCATTTTCCAAATAACAAGACATTATCTCCTTTGTCAGTTATGATGCCTGGAAGTGTTGGCAGGCTTGTCTCAGCTCTCTGCTTCTTCTATGGATTACGGAGAGAAATCCAGGGATAGAACTGGTATCTGCATTACATTTAGGAAACCGGATATAGAAGTGTGTGCATGCAAGGTACCACCTGCCTCGCACCTTGGCCAACTGCTGCTTACTCTCCATGATCTGGAGCTAATCCCAAGGATTAAGTGAGCATCTGCTCCCTTTGCTGACAGCTGGGTGGGGCTGAGCCATAAACAGAGGGGGCGGATCAGGCTAAGGCAAACCAGCCAATGTGGAGCGGGCTGGGCTTCCCTGAGAGCCTTGGAGACTTGACCCTGGCCGCTCTTGACCCTGCCCTCCTGCACCAGGCTCCATTCTGCCCACCTCTCAGCCTGGAAGTTGTGCAGGGTGGTGAAGAGCCAGAGTCAGACTGTCAGAGTTGGTACCTGTTCTGTGGCTCTGTGTGCACAATGTGACCTTGGGCGGACAGCCAGCTGTGGATAAGAGCCTCAGTTCCCTTATCCATGGGAGGGGACCATGACAGTAATCCACTCCTGAGTCACAGTGCAGATGAGGTGAGATGTTCCCCTTACAAAGCCTTAGCTGTAGTCGCTGCTGGGATGCACAGCATCCTGCTGCTCCTTTCTTCCTCTCCTTTTTTTCCTTGCTCATCCTTTCAGCTCAAGTGCCACCTCCCAGTATTCTAGTACACATGGATGCTCCTTATCCTGGGCCACATCTTACCTGGACTAGTTCTTTGGCATTCACCTTGTTAGGGTCATGCATTTATTTTTCTCTATTTCATGGATCTGAGTCTGTGAGTTCCTCCTGGGGAGAGTCTGTTTCAGATCTTAGTTTTCTGTAGAAACACACACACACACACACACACACACACACCCCATACATACACACACAACCTGTGTGGCAGGGAAGGGAGGGGAAGGACGAAGGAGAAATGAATGAAGACACGGTCTTTGTTTTAATCATCTCCAGTGTTAGTTTCCTGCCCACACTTCCTCCTCCTTAGACAAGGCAGTCTTGGGGAGCTACACCTAACAGCACAAACTCAGCTAAAGTCACTCAAGAGTAGAAAAAGCTCAGTTTTATGATGAGACCAAATAATGGGGGCAAAGCCAAAACCCCTTGGTCCTTTGGAGGCAGGGGGATTCTCATCTCCCCTTCCAGGCATGGAAATGTAACACTGCATCTTGACCACTTGACCACTGCCTCTTCTCCCCATAGATTCTGCCTCTTCTTGAGATTCCTCCCAGAGATGGGAAACAGGCAGAGGACACTTTGAAAGGTTGGGTTTGTTAAAGGGATGACAATGTCTGGAGTTAGGGGAGGAGTGGAGAAGCACCACCAACTGGGTCCCAGGTACCAACAAGAGCACTGGCCTGGCCCCCAGACATTGGCTCTGGCTCAGGAGGCTACAGATCCCCCTGGACCATCCTGGGCAAGTGGCTTCCCCTCCGTGGTTTCAGCGCTTCATCTGGAAAAGGTATTCACCTAGGGTCCCCTCTAGCTCTGACGTTAGGTAGCTTGCCACAGCCCCTACAGACATCACTGCCTCCTCACAGCAGTTGGTATTTAAAATAATAGTGGTGAGTCATCTCAAAGCGATGACAAAAGAAGGTTGTTCTGATTTATTCCTCACAGTGCCTCCACATTCTGGAATCCTGAGAGCTAAGAGAGTCTGCAGAGCTGAACCTTCCAGATACCTGAACTTTATTGACTTTTCAACATTCAAATTGAACTTTGTTCTAAAGTTAAAAAAAATTAAACATATTTCCTTGGGTTTTTTTCATCCTATTTAATATTTTGTTCTACTTAGATTTTATCTTCAGGAAAGAGGAGGGGGAGAACACCTCGCACTTCTCTGGATGACCTTGCTCTTCATTCTGAGCATAAATGCTGTTAGTGAAGAGAAACCCTTGGGAGCTCCTGAGCTCTGCCATGGGATTGAAATTTTCTCCCACTGACCTTCTCCCAAGTCTTTCCTCATCCCTTCAGTCTCTGATGGGGTCACTGGGCAGAAACGAAAAGGGACATAGTTTTCATATGTGGAGTCTAAGGCCAGAGCAGGACAGAGATTTCCTCAAGGTTAAGGAGCTGGTCAGCGGCGCTGCTGGAGGAGAGCAAGCTCTTTTGCTTGTGAGCCAGTCTTAGAGGGCTCCAGATGCCAGCTTGCCTAATTTGCAATCCTGTATTTCCTTTTCAGAGGGTCTTAAGCCATCCAATTTAAGTTTCAAGGCTAACTCCTTATTGACTTGATTATTAGTGTTGCCAATGAAGATTACCCCATCATAGAACACACTGTATATCATATTTTCAAACTTCTCAGGCTAGAGAGATTCTTTGGTGGGGTAAATAAAAACAAAAACAAAACAAAAACACAATCACCTACTATAGCGTAGGTGTATATATGCTGTAGTATATATATATATATATATATATATATATATATATATATATATATATCTCCTGTGTGTGAGTGTATATATATACACTCACACACAGGATCTTGGTATATATATATATATACCAAGATCTTGCTCCTGCTTGTGTAACTGGAAGATACCTGGCCAGAATCATATATAAGCAGTTTCATCTTTCCTTTTTTTCCCACTCTCCTTCCCTCCATCCCTTCTCTTTATCTTTCTTCGTTTTTTCACTTCTTGCCTCCCTTCTTCTCTTCTTCCTCCTTTCTCTCTCCTTCCCACTCTTTTTCTTCTTTTCTTCCTTGTTGCAGAGAATGTAATAGTATGAAGTTTTTACCTAGTATATATTCAACGGTGATGCATCTCTTACGCTACTCTCTGTAGCGCAGAGACTACTTACTTCCTCATAGTCCTTTGTTGGCAGTATCAGTACTCACCATCCATGGTGGAGAGTGAGAACTTGGTTGCCACCATGTGGTCCAAGAGCCAGGCTCAGCCCAAAGTGCAACAGAGAGGTGGCCTCTCAAGATTGTAAAAGAAGCAAAATTTACATCCTGAAATGATGGTATCTTCCTTAGGAAAATAGGATCTTCTATGTACCATGTATCCCTTTTTATCCAACTTATGTGAAAAGAAAGTATATACTTGGAATATGTGATCATAGGTTGTGGTAGATTTATAGTGTTTCAATTTAGCTAGGTTGAATTCCATTTCCTGCATGTTTCTGGTTAGGGTGTGCCATAAGGAGATTCTTATGGGAGATGTGTTGGGCCAAAGGGAAAGAGAAGTCATTTAGTGTCTCGTACACTTGGTCATTCTCTGTTGATTCTCCTGTGGTTCTGAACAATCCCTGGACCTGCAAATGATCCACCTTCCCTGGAGTCCTGGGCCATCTATATACGTTCATCTTTGAGACAAAGTGTCCTGGCCTCTGTAGGATACTCTCAAGGTCAGAGCCAATAAGAACTTACACAAATTTCAGAACATCCTCCTAGGCTCCAGCACATGCTAGTGCATTCCAGCCTATTCCTGCTGTCAATCCCTACACCATCATATAGTCAGCAAGGACCTTGGTTGTCTTTCCTTTCCACAAGACACCATACCAGCCCATCACATGGTATTATTATGCTGATTGGATCTAGCAGTCAAGAAGTAGCAACTAGTCTATAGATTCTGGTAAGACACTTACATGCTAGGGGATGGGAAATAAATACTACAAAAATTCACGGGCCTCTTGCCATGATGAAATTTCTGTGTCCAGTGGTCTAGATATGTTAAAACAGATCTTCCACAGCAGAAGGGCAGATTGCTGCATCTGATCTCTGTACCACTGAGAAAGAGGTACAGTGCCTAGGAGAACTCTTCGGATTTTTGAGACAATATATACCTCATGTGGGTGTGTTTCTCCAACTCATTTTCCAAGTGACATGAAAATGCTAATTTTGGGTGGGGCTCAGATAAGAGACAGCTCTCCAACAGGTCCAGACTATCATACAAGCTGTTCTGATACTTGAAGTGTCAATGGCAGACAGATACAGTCTCTGGCAAACCCTTGCAGCTGAGTCACAGAATAGACTTAGATTCTGGAGTAAAACTACTTTATCTCTTCATACAAATATTATTCTGTGGAGAGACAGCTTTGGCTGCTACTGGACTTTAGTAAAGAAACACTGGACCATGGGTCGAGTTATTGTGTGACCTGAGCGGCCCATCACAAATTAGTGTTGTATGATCCACCAGTCCATGAAGCTGAGCATGGAGAGGTGCTCTCCATTATCAGATAGAAGTGATACAGATGATTGGGCTTAAGCAGGTCCTGAAAGCATGAGTGTGCTTCATGAGGTGATGGCCCAGATGCCAATGGCCCCTACTGTTGCCACACTGTTTTCTTTCTCTCAATCCATGGCCTCGTAGAGAGCTCCCTATGATTAGTTAGCTGAAGAAAATATTGGACTTACATTTTACAGACAGTTCTGTATAATGTGCACTCACCATTAAAAAGTGCATGGCTGCCGCATTATTGCCTCATTCCGCATGACCCTAAAGACGATAGTGAAGGGAAAATCTTACCAGGGGAAAGACATTGGACAGTGCCCAGTAAAGATGGCAAAGACTGCATATCTATACAAGCACGTAGACCATGAATGGTTTTGGTGACAGGTCAAGGACTTGGAAAGAATCAGAATGGAGAACTGGTGATAAGAGGGTTTGGGGAAGAGGCAGGTAGATAGATTAATTAAGAGGAATAGATAGGGTAAACATATCACCAAAGGATGATCCCAATAGAATAGGATTATAAAAAAATCATGTAGATAGCATAGTCCCTTTAGTGGATCCCAGTCAGCTTCCTTCTACAGCCACTCCTGTCATTTCCTAATATGTTTATCAGCAAAGTGGCCATGATGGCTGGGATGGAAGGTATATGTGGCCTCAGCAACATGTACTGCCACTCACCAAGGATGAACTGGTTACAGCCACTGCTGAGTGCCCAATCTGCCAGCAGCAAAAACCAAGGCTGACATGGCACCATTCCCCAGGGTGACCAGCCAGCTACCTGGAGGCAGGTTGATTACATTGGCTTGCTTCCATCATGAAAGGCATAGAATGTTATTCTTAGTGAAAAAGACACTTGCCTTCTATGTGGTTTTGCCCCCAAACAGTATATAGTTTAAAAATTAGGAATTCTAAACACCAACAATAAAACTCCTATATTTGATGTATTTGATGCATTTTTGCCTATAGTTGAGAGCCCACTGAAATGTTATTTATGGTAATTTGTTGTGCAATTAAAAAAAAAGGCTGGTTATCTTATATCCATGTCTATACCATATTAGAATGTTCAAATTAGAAAGCAGGGAAATAAATCTCCTAGAGTAGGCTGGGTTATGCTACACTAACATACAAACCCAAACTCCTGATGGCTAACACACACTTCTGTCTTTCTGCTGTTATCATTGGTTGGTTATATCATTGCTGTTATATATTGGTTGGCTTAGGTCTCTAATTCAGAACCCAGACTGACAAAGCAGCCACCTTCAGAATGCTGCCATTCATGACGGCAGAGAGAAAAACCTCACGGGGGTCTTATACTGGAGATGAAATTGACTGGCCCAGTCCACATGCCCCAACCTCGAAGGAACAGAAAGTTCTATGCCACCAGACCCAACACTTTTTGGTGATCAGAACTAATGAGTACTCTAGAGATGAGGAAAGCTATGACTTGTAGGGTCCCCACAATACCGAAGAGTCTCAGCTGTTTGTGAGGGAAGAGACAAAGGGAATACTAGAAGTCAGGATGCAAGATTGCAGCTACGTAGTTTAGAGGCAGATGGTTAGCTGACACAGGCCTGGGTTATGTGCTGCTCTCCAGTATAGTATAACAGATGATGCTCATTTCAGCTTCCACTCATCAAGGAAAAGTAAAATTGTGTTCTGGGCATTCTGTTAAGAGGGATTGAACGTTGATGGTACATTTTAGAATTATTTCTAAATAATTCAAAATCCCTCGTATATTGATATCGTATATGTAAAGGGACACCACGTCTATATTATTCTGCAAAGACACCTAACAGTGGCAACACAATGGAATTGTCACTGGTTTTGTTATTGTCATAGTCATTATACCAATACTGGGCTTTATTTCTAAGTGAATTAAGTCACAGGAAGCAAGGGGGAGGCCATAGCCTCATGAGAGCACATCCACTCATTTCAGTCTGTCAGTTGGCTGTTTTTAGCTGTATCAGTTGAGAACGTGTTGGGATGACACATAGCCCTGGATAAGATTGTTTTGAACAATATGAGAAATCAGTGGCATTCAGGCCAAATTAAATCTAATTTACTCTACAAATTGCCAAACTATCAGTCCTATTAAATCTGTTTATTAAAAGGCAGGAGAGTCGGCCTGGGTCGCAAGCTGTGGCTGGGATAATAAGACAAAGATGAAGCCCACTAATGTAGATAAATCATGTTTGATTTCCAGGCCAGAGGTAGCCAATGGGAGGGCTTTCACCTCGCCTTCCTTGTCATCCAGAGGTGTCTGTGAGCCAGTCGGAATGTCCCCAGAGTCAGGCCATACTGATTGATTTTCATGGCACTGGGAGGCCCATGTCATTGCCCCCAATCTGGGGTCATTAATAAAACCAACTCCATTTCTTCCTAGTTACCCATTCTACAAAACATAATTTAAGCTGGTTTTTATGAGTTAGAGGTGAGTGGGATAAGGAAGGTAGAGTCACAGATAATGGTGGTGGTAGTCGTGGCAGGGATAGGAGGTTGGAATTGTTATCTTCTGAAATCCTGAAGTATAGATAGGGCAAGTAATAGTAGACCTTTATTCTCAAATTACTTGGGGGTGATCCACAAAACTTTATATGGCTTTGGGTTGGATTTTACATCTTAAAAATGGCAGGTGTACGCATAAAATGAGGGGGGAAGGGCAATGCTAACTAAGGCCTTATTCTTTAAGAAAAATCAGGTTTTGCTTATGGTTCTCACTTGTTTGTAATGCTCCATGTCAGGGTATCCAGTTACTAAATTCTACTCATCCTTGGAGGTCTGTCTTAAGCCCCCTCTCATCTTAAGAAGTCCTCTTTTAATATCCCAGTCCTCGACTTTCCTTCTTTTGAACTCTTGTCCCAATGGATACTTTTTCCAATGAATATTAATAACATTTGATTTGACAATTATCATATCCCTCACCATACTGAACTTTGATAATTCTTTTTTATGAATTATTTCCTTGAAACTACAAAAGAAATATATAGAGAGATCCAGTAACTTGCCCAAGATCACACAATTTGTTGCTTGTACTGTCCTTAAGCACCCCCTCAATGTTTGATCGCATGGGGTAGTCTGATCTTGGGAGGGAAGCAAACTCTCCTAGTAGGTCTTGGGACCTTGGGACCTACTTAGGAGTGGTCTAGGGACAGGCGAGGGAATATAACGTGAACTGGATTCTTTTGGGGGCTAGAAAAGCAAGGCCCTCCAGCAGGTGGAGGCCTGCCACAGTGGGCCTTCAGCCAGTGTTTGCAGATGGGCTGGCCTGGAAGCTGAACGACTGGGTTCACTAATTCAGAAGATTATTCCCTTTCATTGACATTTGGCCTGCAAGCACCTTCCACAGATCCATACCCGTGCCTTCTGCTTTTTTCCAGGCAGTCTTCAGCTCAGACAGCATTTTATAGTGGGTACTTTCTGAAAGCTGGGAGTAAGGAGTATGACTAAGAATAGAGATAAAGCCTTGAGCATACAACCTCAAACCCCAGATCATAATTCCATGGAGTGAACTTGTGGGTTTCAGTTACCACTCATTCAGTACAATCCAGTGATAGGTTCAGGAAACTTCTGGAGGAAAGTTGAGGTGGGAGAAGGGAGGGATGAAAATTGCTCACAGTAATCCAAGGGCTTTATTAGTCTGTAATTAGGAGTGATGGGAGGAAGCCAAGTGAGGGAAAATTTAAGCTGAATTGCAGGAAAAAACGAGTCTCTAACAATGAAGAGTATTCAACTGTGGAGGAGGATGACAGAGACAGAGCAGCGGCAGTCACTCATAATTTCTTTATTGGTAATTTGGTCTCTATATTTTGGATGAAATACATATCTGGGAATCATGCCAAGTCATGCAAAGGATGCCCTTTAACCGGCATTCAGGGTGATAGCATTAATGGCTCTGGGAGAGGAAAATGAGATAATCTTGAGAAGCAGCTGAGAATGAGAAGTCCAGAGAACAAGGTGTTCTCTTCGGGTTGGGTCCTGGCACTGCACATCATCTGAGCCATTCAGAGTCGGGGGCCCTGCACCCCAGAGCAGAAACCATTGATCTCTCACCTTGCTTCTAGTATCTCTAGAGGGCGTCTCTGACTGCCTCCAGTCTTAGAGAAGTCTGAATTCTCAGAATATCTGTATTCTAGGAAATGACCATTAAAATGTAACCCTGCTCCATGTAATACATTTAAGTTAGAAGGGAAAGAAGAGCGAAGATGGGGTTTTAAAAAGGAATTAAAACATACATAAACAACTTTGCGTCACCTTTCAGACAAGACTTATGCAAACAAATCTTTGTTTGTGTCCTATCTAGAACACTCTACAAGTGTTTTAACCAGCAGCTCTTTCTTCCTTGAGTCTGTCATCCAGGTGGGTTTTTATGTGCTGCTAAATTAATGTCAGTTCTCTGTTCATGATCTTTCCAAGGACTTCTACAATGTGTCCTCAACTTACCCCGTGGCCAATATCCGCATTACTCAAATCCTCCAGTTTTCCAACGTGTTTAACATTTGCCCAACACACACACATACACACATGTGCACACACATGCCCAAACCTAAACACATGCTTACAGATGTGTGCATAAAAACAGTAAAAATCCCTCCCCTCTTTTTTTCATTTAACATTTTGAGAGTCTAGTGTTTCTGGGAATACAATTTGAGGAAATGCCTCTTTTGTTTTTAAATCCAGTCTACTCATTTTTCAAATCAGTTTCCCATTTTCCCATGTCTATAAAAAGACTCAGGTGGACGTAGTCACCACTCTTCATCC
The DNA here is from genome assembly GCF_922984935.1 of Meles meles. Classification (NCBI taxonomy): domain Eukaryota; kingdom Metazoa; phylum Chordata; class Mammalia; order Carnivora; family Mustelidae; genus Meles; species Meles meles. The sequence goes on from NC_060077.1 coordinate 61,045,066, forward strand.
ACCTGGAATGCTATCATTCCATTATACCCAACTCTGTGTATGACAAGTCTACTTGTCCTCTATGGCTCAAACCTAGCACTATTGTTATAGAATAGCAGGAGGGTGGGCACCTGGGTAGCTCAGTGGGTTAAGCCTCTGCCTTCAGCTCAGGTCATGATCTCAGAGTCCTTGGATCGAGCCCTGCAACGGGCTCCCTGCTTGGCGGGGAGGCTGCTTTCCCTCCTCTCTCTGCTTACTTGTGATCTCTCTCTCTCTGTCAAATAAATAAATTTAAAAATCGTAAAAAAAAAAAAAAGAATAGCAGGAGGGAATCCCACTTTTCTCTGAAATTCAGCAGCCTGGTGAATGATCCAACACACCTGCCTTCTACCATGGGTCTTTGCTTTCACGCTTTAACCCCCTTACTAGGATGTCCATTCTCAAAGTTGAGGACCATGTTTCACACAACTTCATACTTTACATACTACCTAGCAAGGTCCTTTAACCTAGTAGGTACTCAGAGAGCACCTTTTTTAGAGAATGAGTAAGTTAATAATCAGAAGACGAAGTTTTCATATCACTCCTCCATTTAGGACATGTTCTTTTTGATCATCCCTCCAAGGTCTTAGGAGGCTTGAGTTCCCCTAAAACCACATGTGAGGCAGGCCCATTAGATCACTGCTGACCATAAAGTCTCTTTCCTCTTCCTCCTGAGGTCCTTTGCACTGCAGAACCACTGACAGTCAATTCTCCACCTAGAATGGTGGCCTCTCTCAATTGGCACTTTGGGGCCAGCCAAGCCCTGACTTCTCTAGGAAACTTCTGGCCATTCCATTTTCCACGAACACCCAGGTTCCTTGAATTTTTATGTAATTATAATTAAACTGCATACCATAGCACTTAACCATTTTCTGTTCTAAGAATGTTGTTATTTCACTAACTAGATCATAAATTAGTTTAGAGACATATAGAAAAGTGGTAAAAGGCTTGAACTCCAGAGTCAGCAGCTTGGTTGGAATCTGACTCTGACACTTATTAGCTGTGGGATCTTGAGCAAGTACTTAACCCCTCCGTACCTTCTTTTCCATCATCTCAGGAGTATCCTTGATCCAGAGAACTGTGAACTAAACAGACTAAAATTTGCATATGCCTTCAGAATGCAGGCAATAGAGGCAGAAGCATATGCATAAAGAATAATAAATTATAGATAGTGGGCCAGACAGTAAGGACTCAAGGAAAAGAGCAAAGGGAGAAACCAGGATGTCCTGGTCTAAGAGGTCCTGAGTTGATTCTTGAGGAATTTTATCAAGGAAGAGAGCATGGTGTGGAGTGATTCTGAGCCCATGCATGATGTGTGGACAGAAGTGACAAGCAGAGGGGCCTGTTATGACTGGGAATGCATAGGTCTAGATATGGGTTTATGTTAGTGGTAAAATGAAATTTATTTCTTTGAGCACATTGCAGGCAGTTTCCCTTAAGTGCATTGGCCATATTTTCTCAGCCTATATATGTTATACCTGGTTTTATGAAGCCACAGGTTACAGGACATAGAGACCACCCTGGAAAACATGGCATGTGACTGCCATGCCCACAGATTTGCTGGAGGCAAGACAAAAGCTGACTAGATCATTTTTCAAAGCTGAGAAGAGAGTGGGGGTGAGTTCTATATGTGCAAAAATTATCTTCATCACAAGACAGAAAAAGAGACCTCTGAGGATGCTGTTAACCTCCAGAGGAGGCTGCATCCCTTCAGTGGGTAATCAAAGGTGCCAGAGAATCATTCAAAATGAGGAAGGTTGCATATGCATTGGGGCGGTCCATTAACCTCATTCCTTCCAATTCCATGATGTTAAATAGCAATTAGAACATCATGCATTTATTTATTTTTCTGCCCCGCCCCTTGGGCCCCTTGAAGACACTCCATATTTTAGTCTTAATGGGACATGATAATAGAGCCAAGAATTGCAAATCCACCAGATTGGGGAGCTTTTGGGGGAAAGTCGCACAAAGGGCACATGTTTACTGCAGTAACTAACGATTACCTTCAGAGGTTTCAAGAATTGCCTCATAAATGTAACATTCCAATCACATTCTTATCGTTTAATGAGGAGATAAGAAATTCAGGTGACAGCACTGTCACTTCCATGAAGGTATTCTCATCTGGAATAGGCACTGAAGACACTTTTAGGAGACAAAGCCCACATGAACACACTCACTGGACTCATGAGTCTGATCCTGACTCAGTGGACCTCTCATCAGCCCCGCACATGCCTGGGTCATGCCACAGCTGCTATTCTGCCTGCTTGGACCTAAGTCCCTGTGTTGGGAAGTCCTACTCACACCTCCAAGTCCAGAGTAGTTTGCCTTCCTCCAGGAACACATCCTTTGCTTCTCCAGTCTGCTCTCATCTCTTCTTATTCTAATGTCTGTGGCATTTTGAGCTTAAGCTTCATAATTAATTTCTAAATTATAGACCATTCTATTGATATTAATAATATGATTTTAACATAATGTGTTATGCACTATTACTTCAAGTACACAAATCTCATATCCCAACTAGAAACACATGATGAAAAGGGCCTGTTAAGAATAACTGCGGGGTGGACACTTCTGACATTGTATTGGGTCTTTAGGGGAGATACTTGGGCAAGGGTTCCCTTTGATAATGTTTAAGCAAGTCACATGTTTGCACTGGTTTGTGTGTGTGTCTACGAGCACTTATTTGAGTTAACCATCCCATTACTCTAGAAAAGCACTTTGGATTACATTTCATTCTAAAATATAAATTGAATGCATACTAAGGGTAAGATGTATGTGCCAAGTTTGTGGATGGAAAAGAGGTATGCAGGGAATGGAAGAAAAAAGAACCCTAAAAATGTATCAGAAGTTTCATTTGAGATTATGACTTATCTGCGCCTACTTGTGAATTGTTGACGGATAACTATACCCTAGTGGGTCCGGGGACTATGCATGTAGAGACCTGTCTCTAATGTGGGCATGAGCACAAATTGACTATAGCTCTTGGGTCAAGGCACAAACTCCTTTGCTTTTAGACGACATGCACTCAAAAACAGATACTGAACAATTATTTCCTGAGTGACATCCACAATTAGAGGTTGAATAAGACGATCCACTAAGGTGTAGGAAGAGAGTATCAGAACTTGTATTATTAGTAAAGGATTAAATTTCTAACATTTAATTTATAATTTGCTTGGAAGCCCTCTTCAGTCCTTAAGCCAGAGTCACATGTGGCCTTGAGGTGTCCAGAAAGGAGGGTAAGCATTCTGTAGCACAGGGAGTTTGATGGTGTGCCATCACTGCCTAATTCTTTTAGTTTACATATGCCCAGGTAAGGGGATTTGTGGATTTATTATCTTCTTTTAACGAAACTGCCCTCCATAGAATAGAGAAGTGACTTATAATAATCCTGTGAGAAAACTGTGGACTGAAGATAATACTAACCGCCCCTGAGAATCGCCTAGTTAGGACGGGGTATGCTCACACTTCTCTTCCTCACTCTGCTGTAGCCCCACTGCTAGATAAAAATAAGGGTGATCCCATCAGATGTAAGGAAAGGTCACTCAATGAGTGGGAAAGTAAACACGCTCTGACAACGGGTGTTTAGAAACAGTTCCATCTCTGTGTGATATTCTTGCCAAAAATGATGATTAAAGTTCTCATATGTGAGAGCACATTGAAAATGTCAGGAAAATTTTTCTAACCTGCTTGACTTTAGATAAGCTAGAAATTGACTAGCAAAATTCCAACAAATAGTTTTGCTCTTTGGGTACCTAGGATTGAAAAGTGAATTCATGACTACTCAGCAGAACCAATTGTGCCTTCAACCATGGGCATTGTGTGTCTTCCTGAGGTACCTTTAACAGTTAGAGCAGCCATGAAAACCAAGAATCAAAATAAACTGAAATCAGTGCCGGACCTTACAATTGTTCTATCACAATGTATTAAACCAAGACTTTCTGAAATATGAAGCATATTCAGGCTCAAGACTTTCTCTGAAAATATTACTATGAATAATGTTTTCCAATTTCAGCAAAAGATTAACATTAAATTGTGATTACATAAAATGAAAATGCAAATGTTGATTTTACTTCTCATTTTTAATTTATATTTTAATGTAAGTTTTATAAAAAATGCAACATATTAATGTATAGTATATATATGCACATATATGTATGTTTATCTATTTTATTTATGGGGGGCAGTAAGCTCAATTTTCTTTCCTGATAGGTATATATGGCCAGAAACTGTTGAAGACCACTGCATTTAAGCTATATAAGCTGCTTTTGAAAATATTCTGTATGACCATAATATTAGTGGTAGAGAATGCTATTTGCGAAGCAAAGTACAGGCTATTGGTCCCCATGACTGATGACCAGTGAGGGCAATTAATGGCAAGCAGGTGCCAACAAGAGATTTTATTAAAATGGGGATGGTTCGATTTTTCTAAAGGAATACATTTCAGATTCTTCTCTCTCTTCAGAGCCCACAGCACACCCCAACCCACTTCTTCTGCCTTACTACTCCGTGTCTGTCTGTGTCAGCCTTCCTCTCCAACCTGACTGGATGGCTCTTTGCCTCCCAGACAGAACTGGTGCTCCCTCCCTGCAGATGTTCCTTTCCTAGTCCAAGTCTGAAGTGTCCCGTCTTGTCCTACTGACCTTCTTGTTGTATCCAAATCTTGCTCATCCCTCCTGACCAAGGTCAACTCTCTTCTCTCCTTCAATCTTCTCAGACCACTTTAGCCCACAATTTTCTCTTTCTTTTCTAAACTAATAGCAGTTTCTATCTCTGCCACTCATTTGACAATCAACTATATAATGCATTGTGACAGCTCTGATATTACATTGTGCCATAGCATTATTTCCCTCTGCTGTTTTTAGTTGTTTTTTTTTTTTTATCTATTTCCTCTCACATTTTTCTTTATAACTGTAACTTCACTCAAACCTCCTTGTTGGTAGGATAGGGGTGGTATATCCCTCATCTGATACAGTCTTTTATTCATCTTTGCTCAGTGAAGGTGTTCAAATAAATATTAGTTGTTAAAATTAAGGATGGGCAGTTCTAAATGACGTTGCATTTCTTCACTTGAAATCAGAATAACAAAATACACTCATGGGGCTGATAGAAGGATTAAATGAACAATGTATGTAAAGTGCTAAGCAGTGGCACCTGAGTTGCTCAGGCTGCCTTCAGCTCAGGTCATAATCCCAGGGTTCTGGGATGGAGCCGGGCCCCACATCAGGCTCTCTGCTCCGCGGGGAGCCTGCTTCTCCTCTGCCTGCTGCTCCCCCTGCTTGTGCACTCTCTTTCTCTGTCAAATAAGTAAATAATAATAATAATAAAAGTACAAGGCAGAGTGCCTGCTGCTTAGTAAACCCTGGTAAATTTTATATTCCCCAGAATTAACTCATTAATGAAAACTTTTATGTCGCAAAACTACTTGGTTATTTTGAAGCAGCAGTTGGACGGGAATGAATGGTTGGAGGCCTGCTTCATTCATTTATGCACTTACATAAGTCACTAAACAGGAGGTTTTATTTTTTATTTTTTTTAAGAAGAGGTTTTAAATTTGTATTTCAGTATGCCTTTTCTTCTATTATCAGTTATTATTCTCTGAAGTTATCCTCCCATGATCGCGGAAAGATTATAATTTTCTTGACTCATTGATAATTGATCTTAATAGTGTGATGGTCTCTGACAATTCAGTACACTGACCACCATGAAAAAAAAAAAAAAAGAAAGAAAGACACGCAAACAGATACACACACCTGCAGTGCCCTTAATCAGACCTGAAGCTTCCCACTGACAGATATTTTTAACTCATTAATTCTGTTTGGCTGTTGGTCTGACACCATCACTATAATACAATATGAAGTGCTAATTATTATAAAATCCAATGATACAATTTACCGGGAAAGAAAAACCCTTTTTTCTTTCTTTATTGGAAGCTGCCTGCTCCTTCTCTTAAATTTGATCAGCATTTACTGTGATAGAAGAGGAAACCACAGTACCACATTTGCCTTGAGCCCTAACTAATGCAAAGGACAGTTCACTCTCAATCTATGTTATTTTTCAGATAATTCAGCACATCACTGGGTGCTTAAGAGTTTCTGTTGGTAATCTAAGAAGACAAAACAAATCTGAGATCCTGCATCCCCTCGCCCGGCTCCGGCGATGATAAGCAGTGGAGGCCAGTCCTTCCGTCCTGGGCTCTGAATCCATTTGTGTGTACGGGCACTGAAGAGCTGGCCATCCATTTCATCCTATTTCCTAAATTAAATGGGCGGTCAGTTTCAATATTCCTCTCAGGTCCAGATTTCTAAAAAATAAAGCCACCCTTGCCAGACTTCCTTAGAAGAGTGTGTTTTTGTGGCTCCTGAAGTCTGGAAACTGCCAGTTGCCACCTGGTCCGGGTTGCTGTCCCTAAGCACACACCTGGAGAGTGCTTGAGAGAATCCGCTGCCTTGCCCTGCCAATGGCCTCACTGCCTAGGGTTCTATTAGTAATGGAGTTCTCTTATTGACCCAGGTTAGGTCTGGTGACCCCAGAAAGACATCTTCTTCTTCTTCATTTTTTCAAAATATTTTATTTATTTGACAGAGAGAAATCACAACTGATCTGAGGTAGGCAAAGAGAGAGGAGGAAGGAGGCTCCCTGCATAGCAGAGAGCCTGATGAGGGGCTCGATCCCAGGATCCTGGGATCATGACCCAAGCCAAAGGCAGAGGCTTTAACCCACTGAGCCACCTAGGCGCCCCCAGAATGACATCTTCTTTTGCTGGAGTCAGTTAACAATCGAGAAGCCATTTTTGTACCTGGAGGCATCACTAACCTCACTCATTCATTTGCCAGGCCAACTAAACCCTGGATTGTCTTTCTGTTTCTTTCTCCACTTGCCCCTGACCTAGATGTGACCAAACCCCTGAGCCTATGGGTGGTGACTAGGGTGTCAGGAAGGGTGGAGCTGGTGTGGCAGAGGGAGCTGCTCCCTGGAGAAGAGGGTGGGAGCATGCGCAGAGGGCTGCACGAGGCTTCTGGAGTGAGCCCTCTGCCTGGCAGTCAAGCCATCGGTTTCCCCTCTTTCAATATAACTCCCTTCACTTAATTCCTTGGTCCCCGGAGCTCAAAGAATGCAGCAAGGGGGGAAGAAAGGCAAGGGAATTTTCCAGGGCACAAACCTCCCTAAAAAGTTCACTTTAACTATGTGCAATGAATGAAATATTGAACAGCCAGGATATTATTTTAAAAAGGGATATTAAACAACAGTGCGGGACTGTCTGGTTATATTACAATGTCTATCTTCTCATGTGTCAGCAACAAGTAACGCGGAAGGAGGCCTAATTAACATATTCACAGTGGTACAGGTAGTAAAACAGTTATGCTTTGCATTGCTCAGGATGTTCAGAGCTGAAATAGATAAACTATGTGGGAGACTAGTAATAGGTAATTATTCTCTACTTACATATTCAGCCTCATAATTCTAAATTAAGGTAAGTGGAAAAAGCTTATAAAATATTCAAAGCTCCTTTATCTTTCCTCCTCCCTCTTATTAGAAACTGTGCATGAATTTGCATAGAATAAACTGAGCTCATAAATCAAAGGAGAAACTGCAAGAATGCTCTTTGTAAGTTATAATTTAAGGTTAACTGTAGCACATTTTGCTTACTGTATTATTAATGACTTTCGTTCACTCATGACAAGATTACATATTAAAAATTGTTGGTAGACAAAACTCAGTTCATAATCAATTTGCTTCTTAATGTGAGCAATCTGCGTGCATCCCTACGGCGGAGGCAGGTTTAGCGGGGATAATGGAAGGAGCGCCTTGGGAAGGACGGTTCTCCCACAGCGCGGCTCCAGCAGGGGCGTGATTGACAGGCAGCTCCAGAGGGGGACTGAGTGACTGCCGAAGGGCAAACCTGGACGCCTGCATTCAGCGCCCAGGAGGCTCCCCAGGCCCGAGAGTTGGGTTCCGCCCTGTACCGTGCCGGGTACTTTCCAATCCTGGCCGGTGCTCAGTGTGTTTTCATCCTCCCATTCTTGTTTACGGAAATTTGTCACATCTCTTTGCTAGAAAATGTATTTCTTTCCTGGTATTCAGCAAACTCGATTTCCATATGCTTTCTCAAAAGGCTGCCCTTCTCGTTTCCCCTTTTTCTCCTTCCTCTATTTCACTGTCTGTTTAGATCTGCAGCCAGGTCCTCTCCTCGCTCTTCACTGCTGGGTCTCAGCATTTCCGCTCTACCTTGGAAACGCTCCTTCTTCTGCGCCAGAACAAAGGATTGCCAACCCTGTCCCTGCAGCCGCAGCTTCGCGCCTCCTCTGCCCACCCAAGGGTCAAGTCTTTCATTGGAGTCCGTTGAGATCCCCGCGGCCTTTTGATGCACTTGCCCTCACTCCTGGCTGGAGAAGCAGAGAGAAGGACAGGCCGTTTCTGGGTTATGCTGCTGGCAGTCAGCATGGGCGGGCTGGATATTATACTTGAATTTGTGCTTCAGCTCCGGCTCAGCCTCTGTAGATTTTTGGAGGGAGACAAGCTTGCGGGTCTTCTGAATGTATAGGGAGACATTCGGAAATCCTACAGTGAAATGTTCTATTGCTCTGTTTCATTAGCATCTTTAATCCTAGCATTATAGGTTCAGATGAATTGGCATCCATTCATCTACAGAATGTGTTCAAATGATGTCAAAAGCCTTAATCACACTGGAAACACTTGAAGTTTCAGCCCCTTGGGATGAGGAACCTTTGATGTAGACAGAGTACCACCTCTAACGCCCAGAAAGCCTTGGCTACAGATTCTAAAACATCACCAGGGATCAGGGTGGAAAACCGTATCTTATTTGACACCAATTTCTAAATAACAGGACTGACTTCCTGTCTCGTCTTCTCTAGACCCAGAGGTCCCCAACACCAGCACCTTGACATGAAAATACTCCAGAGAAACAGGAAATATTCAGAGGGGCTTCATACCAAGCCAGGGGCAGCACAAAGAGAAAGAATGTATGGTGTTGTCAGAAAAGAAAAGTATTGAGACTAAGAAACTAGTCAGTCATGAAGTAGCAGGGGCACTTGAAAGGGGAGGTGACTCAGATGTAAAGAAATCCAGGACATTAATTACATTTAAATTAAATAGGGGAGATGAAATGAAAAGTCAAAAGGGGCTATTTTTTTTTTTTGCCTGATTTTTAAAATTGAGTGTTCTTATGAGTTACATTGTTACTCTTCTTTTACTTGACTCACGTGTTGGATGACCTCACTACTGTTTGGGCTTCAGCTCTCTTAACCCATGACCCCCCCCATCCCTAAACTTGGCACAGCCTACTTGACGGAGCTCCAGGCTTATGGTTTCAATGTCCTGCCTTATGTCTTCTTGCAGTTCCCACATAGCACCTCAAAATTACCATTTTCCCCCCTTCTTCCCCATCTAAACAGCCCCTTGGACATTCTGTCCCCACACATGACCATCATCCATCTAGTCCCCAAGTCCCCACCTTATGAGTCTTCCTACCTGCATGGCAGTCTCCAGTCTCCAACCCTCACAAGTCTACCTGACATCTTCCAAATTACCCCTCATAGGCAACCCCTGGGCCTTAGCACAGGCTCTCATCTGGGGGTCACTGTAATCATCTCTTGGATCATTCTTTTGCTGAGGTTATTAACCACTGATCTAATATCTACGCTGCTACGGGATGGTTTTCTAAAACTAAGTTTTGATCATGTCACTGGTTCTTTGAGTGATAAATTCAGATATCTCAGTTCCAGATGCATAACCCTTATGATCTTCCTCATGCCTACCTTTCTATGATCCTTTACTTTTCATCTACGGGCTTCCCCACTTCAAACGGAACATTTCTCTCCTCTCCTGTCTCTGGGTCTCTGTCTCTCTTCTCTCTCTCCTGTAACACCTAAATTTTAGGCATTAACTCTTTTTATTTCACATTTAGCCAGAGGCAGAGCTTTTACTTCTGTAATGTTGCCAAAATGTTAATTTAATTCATTAAAAATGTATTGTGCATCTATTATGAAATTCTAGGAGTTGGGGGCGGTTGGGGAGTGAAGACAGTTAAGTAAAAGCAGAGAGAACAGGAAAACAGAGAAGACCCAGTGGACTTGGACAATGGCTATCAGCCCCTCTTCCTTTCTAAGAGCACACCAATCCAAGCCCCAGGGAATGGTCCTGCTGAGCAGGGGCCACTCTGTCCTGGGACCAGCTGCCATTCTGGATGGTCTGACCTTTCTCTGGGTGGAGACTGAGTGATGGATTCAAAGTGATTGGCGCCCAAGAGCTATTTTCCCAGTTTTTTAAATTCAGAGGCCCAATACCTAAAATTAACACTTGAAATGGGACTCTTGTTACTATGGCGTTTCTTTTTCACCCACTTCTCTAATTCTAGCTGAGCTGCTAGGTTAATTTGCCAAGTTCAGTTAGTTACAGGGTGGTGTTTGGTTCCTCTCTAGCCATGGGGTCCATCAGAGGGGAAGGCTTTCATCACGTTCATTAAAGTGCCACATTGCCTTGTACCCTGGGGGGGAAGTGTTCGAGCAAGCCCTGAGAGAGAAAGCTCCCCACTCCCCACCTACATGAGTGATTTGCATTCTCATTTTGAGTGGAGCATTCCCAGAGTGTGGGGGAATGGGACTTAAGAAAAAAGGGAACAAAGGTGGGGGGGCAGGTGGTGGGGAAATAATAGAATGAATGTCTCTATTTATGTTACTTGCTACAGACGGACTGAAAACCGTAAACATTACAATATTGAATTGCTTGGTAGCTCATTTGAAAGTTACCCCTCCAAAGTCACAAAATTATTCATAATTAATTGTCAATTGATTGATGCAGATGTATGCCACCGGAGTTCTGAGGGGGAGAGATCAGTGTGGACAGAGGCAGTCCAGAGGACCCCGAAAGAGGACCAGGACCGAAGTATGGAGTGGGAGGATTGCATGGCGGGGGAGGGAAAGCAATGCTGCCCCCTGGGTGACATGAACTCACACTTCCATGAAGCTGCACAGATGGTGGGCTGAAGCAGAAGACAGACTGCATTTGGGCAAACTGTCCTTGACACAGTGCACGTGGAGAAAAGGTTTCTTGAGAGTTGTGCTGAAGTCCCCTGGGTCTAGTCCTCCAGCTTGTATTCAGCTCTGGGTTCTGTATGGAAGCCTACAGAGAGCTTCTTCATTTCCCTCCTATCTAATTCCGTTCCTCTGGAGGGTGCTCACTGCTATCAACACTTTGTCGTGGATTTTTCCAGCTCTCTTTTTATGCATTTACATATGTAGAGACAGATACATATTCATGTATATATGCACATCCACAGAAATTCTAAACCTAAATGGGATCACTTCTATATATATACTTCTAATGAGTTGCTTAATTTATTGCTTACACATGTACCTTGATGATCCCTCCTTGTCAGCTGCATTTGGTCCTTTTAGTTCCACAGTGTTCTATAATATGGACGACTCAGTATTTATTTAAGTACAATGTTATTGATGGGCACGTAGGTCGTTTTTAATTTTTCCTTAAGGCAAAAAACATCTTGGTATCTACAATTTTGGACCCAATACATGTTTCTCTGTAGGACAGGTTCATAAAAGTAGAATTGCTAATTTTGATAAAAAGCCATTGGATTCCCACCAAAGTATATAATATGTGCCCATTTCCCCACATCAGTGTTATTTTTTTCCATTTTTAAAATTGATGTGAAAAATGGTATTTCATTATTGTTTCAAAACACATTTTCTTGGTTACTAGTTAGGTTTAGTATCTCTTCTCTGTGATTGGTTATTCTTCTTTTTCAGGTCTATTTTTATTGCTCCAAAGAAGCCATTTGTCTCATTTCTATTCCTCATTAATTAGAGTTAAATTGGTTTGACTTCCACTGAATTTTTCCTAACCATCAAATGCCTAAGCCAAGTAATGTGAAAGTGTTAAGTGAGTTAAATAATCAATTGATCAATATGTATTCACTAGGCAATTAATGCCTCTAGTCTGTGCTGGATATTGTTGGGGATATGGCTCTGGCTTTTAAGAAGCTTATATGATCTTTTAGGGTGATAAGACTCAAACTGTAATCAATGATGGTGCCGCTGTTTACTAGACCCCGAGGACTGTAGACAACCAGGGGAGAGAGGGGCTCTGCAGCTTGGAACAGCTGGGAGAGGCCTGCTGAAGGAGAGGTAGTTGTACTTAACCTTGGAAGCCGGATGTTGGAGGAAGATTAGTGCATTTTAGATGGGAGAAGAGTGTGAGCCAGGGTACTAAGTGGGTAAATTGTGGCTTTTAGAGGGTAGCAAGGAGCGCAGCCATCTTAAAGCACAGATTATGGTCACCCATGGGATTCCATGAATTCTTAAGCTTCCGTGAATACTCCCCTAGCCCTGTCATACATACACAGAGACACTGTTTCAATCAGTTCAGCTAGGTGGATTTGCCTCTGCTCATTCTTGTGGTAATTTGCCTTTATGAGGCTGTGTTCAGGGAGTTCAGCTTTTAGGTTCCTAGTTCAGGGGAGCAGATAAGGACAGGGCGAGGCTCCACCCTTCAGAACTCCATTGGATGTCCCAGGAAGCTGCTGGATCCGGGACCTGCCTGATTGCTGCCCCTAAAGCCTCATCATTTTGTCCAGAGGTGCCATTGCTGCAATTACAATCCAAACTCAGAGTCAATTACTCACTGTGTGAATCACCCCCAAAAGATTGCTTTTTCCTTTTCCATTAGTATTACACATAATTGTACTCTGTATGGTTCCTAAACTCTTATTCCTGACTTCAATGTCCATGAGGGTCCAGGGTGATTATAAAGTCCCTTCATCTCCTATCACTGACCTCACTGACACTTCCCATAAAGTTCTTTTACTATTTTCTTCATTAGCAACACACCCACCTCCTACCATTAATTTTTCAGCTCCTTGTGAGGAAAGAATCACTGTGTTTTCCCTTCTGTTTTTTCCATATGTTCATCCTTTCTTCTTTTTCTTTGTCTCCTTATTAATGGGAATGTTAACACTCGTGTACCCTAGAGTTAGTCGTCAAGATGGTTGATTTTAATGGATCCAGCTTTCTCTTTTATAGCCACTATCAACTGCAGACCCTGTGTTTCCCCATCTCTTGGCCCTCAAGATCACCACAAGGTGCCCCAGGGCATAACCTCTCTCAGGCTTTCTCTCTGACTCATTCCCAAGCCACAGCTCACCCCTGCTTTCCCTCTCCTCCTGCCCTTCAGGGTGGCTGTCCTGGGTATCACTCATTGTTGGCTTATGAAATGAGATCAACCAATCCATCATAAATAATTTAACATCTGTTAACTACCACGACATGAATTACCGAAGGTGAGTCATGGCAAGTCTTCCATAGCATGAGAGATGGAGAATGAGAAGAAGCAAGAAGGATGGTTGGGTAAGGTATCAATCTAGCTAGATGACGGAAGGGGACAGACAGTCCTCCAGCTGCTCTCCAAAGGGCTGTAGGGATTCCATTCCATATTTGCACCAGAACTCACATGCAAAAGGCCCAGTCTGGTAAAAAAAAAAAATCTTTTTCATTAGTAGGGAATTTGGGGCAGTGGCGATATTTCAAGAAAATCAAAATAGTAGTGGCTCTTAGAGACGTATCATGTGGAACCCACCTACCAGAAGAAGAGTAAAAGGGGGCTGGGGCATTCAAAGGGCAGTCAGAGCAGGAGCATGACACAACACAGAGTGTGAATAATCCAGACAAACAGGTGAACTTTCAGGTCAGGGCCAGGGCAATGAAGTTCTGGCAGCCCGAGCCAAGGGACAGTCCCTGAGATGGAGCAAGCAGAGCAGGGCATTGGAGCGGCCATACAGGGAGTGTAAGGTGTTCAGAGAGCTGAGCCAAGTCCAGTCACTTAGCAGTTTCATTAGTTTTTTTCCTCCACAACTGAAGTCTAGGCTAATTCAGGAGAGTTTGTTGTGTTCTGGTTTTGTTTTTTTGCAAATTGCCATCATCAAATCTTTTTACTTCAGTTTCCATGAAGGGAAAAAAGAAATAATTGTGTTTCTTTTGTGTTCATATTTTATCAGTTTACATATTATTTCATTAAAATGTGTCATTTTTATTTTAAAGCCCCAAATGCCAAACATATGTTGGGTCATCAACAGCACTTGACTCTTGGGGGTATGGAATTCACAGGTGGGAACAGAAGGATGTGGGCAAACCAGAGCCTCGCCTCCCCATGACACATGGTTAGTGTGCTCCGGGTGTAAGAGCAAACACCAGTTAATCCTAAGCATGAGGGAAGTGTCACCTACTATCCCCCACTCTACTGACTCTCAGCCAGAATAAGAGGTAAGGAGCATAAGGTCCTGAAGGATGAGGGATCAAGAGTTTAAGGAGGGAATGTGGCTGGAGGATTAAGGATGTTAAGAATGGTTTATAATCTCATATATACCTACAAGTGCGTATACAGATGTGTGTGCACATGTGCACATATGTATGGTGGATGTATTGCAAAGAAATCACTTCTGATGTTTGCGAACTCATCTGCAAGTGAAGTGGTGAAGTTAGAGACCAGATTATAAAGATCTAAGGCATATTTAAATGGCATGGCAGTAGAGCTAGGAGTGCAGATCATGCTTCTAAGGAATTAGGCGCCCAGGTAAAGGAGAATGATAGGGAGTTCAGTGGAGGAGCAAGGGGAGATCAAGACAGATTTTTTTTGATGTAAAAAAGTCAAGGTCATATTTATAGCTGAAAGTAGCATGCCGACTGAGAGGGATATTGGAAGATGAGGAGGAAACAGAATAAAGTGGGGTAGCAGACAAGATGTGCTACAAAAACAAAGGCAAAGAATTCAAATACCAGCACACTAGATGAGCAGGAGAAGCCCAAAGACAAAAGCAGGGAGGGATGTAAAAACCCCAGCACAGAATTCTGCAACCTCTCCAAGAAGAGAATGCAGATAGACAGATGATGGATGGATGGATGGATGGATTGATAGATGGATAGATAGGAACATTTCTCATGCAGTGAGGTTAGTGGGGATAATATGTGTACAGTGATAATAAAAAAGAGGGAATAACAACTGTTTAGGTGGGTCAAGAAAGGCTTATCAGATAAGGAAAATATTGAAATGTAGACTAAAATATGAAAAGGGATTAACCAGGCAAACTAATGGGAAGGAAATTCTGGCCAAGGAAATAACAAGTTCAGGCTCACAGAGGTGGAAAATGCAGAGTTTTGACTAGAGGTTTGGTGTGGCTTCTGAGCAGTGTACTTGGGGAAGGGGACAAAGCTGAAGCTGGACGAGTTGGCAGGGACAAGATCTTATTTTAAAATTTTTATTCTTACGTTAAGGAGACTGGATTTTACCCTATAGTTGGGGACCTCTATCTGGCATTGATTTTGGAAACTCTGATTCACGTCTATCATGGAGTTACAGACATGATGCAATGGGGAGACACTTGGTAACCATAACGTTCTTCTCATGGCATTAATTTCTGTCCCTTGTTTTGAAGAGGTCTTTCTGCAGCCTCTTAAAGAGACATTCAAGATTTGAAGCATAAAATGGAAAGTCCTTGTTCCATAATTTAGGCCTAATGAGAATCCTCAAAAGATGTATTTTTTTTCTGATCTAGAAAATAAGGTCAAAGTGATGTACAGGGTTAAAATGTACAGGCTATCTTTATGTACAATAAAGCATTTTTAATTTTCAGAAAGAAGAAAGAATAGGGAAAATAACAAGGAGGCTTCTGTCTGAGATCCCAAGGCAGACGTAAAAGGCTGGAAGAGAAGATAAATATGAGCTATCGGCAGAGAAGGAGAATTGCTCTCCTTAACCCAGGCAGGGGAGAATGCGTCCTAAGGAAAGAAGGGTTTAGTAAGTCTTTCTGAGGCTTTTGAGGCTCCTGTGAGTTTTCTTTCCTTTTTCTTTCTTTCTTTTTTTTTTTAAACATCGACCAGAAAGCTTTGTTGTCTAGGAAAGGGTAAAAGGATGTCTGGCTGAATTGGAATTGACAAAACTAGGCAACTCAGAGAGGGCAGTCTCAGGAGCAGCCTTTAACCACAGAAGAGAGATTGAAGGCGATGCAATCGATGGAGCCGGAGCGGGCACAGGAGGAAGATGATGAAACCCATCAAATTCGATCACTGGGC
This sequence comes from Meles meles, assembly GCF_922984935.1. Taxonomy (NCBI): domain Eukaryota; kingdom Metazoa; phylum Chordata; class Mammalia; order Carnivora; family Mustelidae; genus Meles; species Meles meles. Next base: position 61,061,178 of record NC_060077.1, read on the forward strand.
AGGAGTGGTCAGCGTCAGCTTCCTCAGCAAGGGTCACTCCATGTCAGCCTCCATTCAGGGGCTTTCACCTCCCCTGCTGATTACTTTCTTAGGATCATAAAGTTTGAGTGTCGAGAGGGAATAGCGCATGCTGCCTGCTCCGAAATTCTTTCTGGGACTGGAACATCTTTCACTCATTGTGGCTTACGTGAGTGGGTTTGCTGGTCTCACTGGTTACAGAGCTGCTGGTTCAGCTGCCTTGAGTGCTTGACTGGTATGACCTCTTTCCCTGAAGACACATTCATTCATTCGTTCATTCGTTCGTTCTTTTGTTCAGTCAAAATGTATTCCCATTCATGGTGCGTTTCAGGAAATCTGGCTACAGATCCTTTGCAGTTTCTTTCATCAAGAGGTGGGGTCTCTTTCCCCTGACTGAGCACTTGATTTGGCCTAACCTGAACAGGGACAGGGAGAGACATATGGAGAGACACCCCAGCTCCCAACCGTCCCTGTTGCTTCCACCATGTCTGAGGCCAGACACCTGGGCAAAGATAGCTGACTCCATGTGGAGAGAAGTGGACTCAGCTGAGCCCAAACCCAAAGGCTAATCCAGAGGGTCTTTAGCAAACAAAGGGGCTCAAGATAAGCATTTAAACCAATGCCTTTTTTTTTTTTTTTTTCTTTGACAGAGAGAAACCACAACCAGGCAGAGAGGCAGGCAGAGAGAGAGGAGGAAGCAGGCCCCCCGCCAAGCAGAGAGCCCGATGCGGGGCTCGACCCCAGGACCCTGGGACCATGACCCGAGCCGAAGGCAGAGGCTTTAACCCACTGAGCCACCCAGGCGCCCCTAAACCAATGCCTTTTGAGGTGGTTTATTATGCAACACCAGCTCTCTTGATATTCATAGATCATTTTTTTTAGGACAGTTTTAAGATAGCTATCTTCTCCTTAAACTTTTCTGGTGAGCCTCTGGCTTCCCTGAGAGACTCGGCAGAAGGGATTTCTCTATCCCTTCCACTTCGAGTCTTCCTAAGTGGATCCTTCCATACAAATCAGTTAGCTGGTGTTGCATAATAAACCACCTCAAAAGGCATTGGTTTATTATGCAACACCAGCTAACTGATTTGTATGGAAGGATCCACTTAGGAAGACTCGAAGTGGAAGGGATAGAGAAATCCCTTCTGCCGAGTCTCTCAGGGAAGCCAGAGGCTCACCAGAAAAGTTTAAGGAGAAGATAGCTATCTTAAAACTGTCCTAAAAAAAATGATCTATGAATATCAAGAATTCAATCATAGCATGCAGGCAGAACTTCAGATAAATGTTGATTGCACTTAGAAAACATCCATCCAAATGATTGCATTGTAACAAAGAAACAATGGTATGCATGGCACCTGTCAGAAGCTAGGGCAAGGTAGTGTTCTGTGTCCCTAGAACGAAGAGATGTGGAATGTGTTTTGGCATCTCTGGAGTGATAGGTACATGTCTGTAGCAGAGCAGGATACCTCTGGCTATGAACCTGGTTATATCTTGAGGTCACCCCCTTTCTCTCCTGCTGTTTCACTTTCATCAAACAATTCTAGGATTATGATTTGGCTTCCGGTATATACTTGTCCACAGGAGAGAACATGCTTCTCCATAAACACTGACATCCCATCTACTTAATAGTTATATTTCTCATTGTAAATTAATGAATTGGGCTTCTGTGTTTATAGACTGTCTCAGTAAGCTTGATTAATGCATTTGCTGTGCTACACATCTGATTTCAAGCCTGTAAGCCTAGGGTGCAGAGAATGGTAAATTCACGAAACACATGCTCACTTTTCTTGAATACCTGTAAAGCCCCTCTACCAGCAATACTTGACCTCATTTGCACCTTTTCTTCAAACTGTAGCAAGGCCCAGGTCTCCTAATACTCAGACCAATGCTCTTTTCACCTCTCTGTTTGGGTAGTTATAATGTTAGCTATTGTTTCTTGAGGGCTCACTATGTACTAAGCATTGCTCTTAGGGCTTTTCATGGATTACTTCATCCAAACCTCACAATGATTACAGGAGTAATGTATTCTAATTTTATAGATGAGGAAACTGCCACAGAGCTTAGTGACTTTCACATTGGTAGAAGGAACAGAGGAACAGAGCTGAGACTCAGACCTAGGAAGTATGATTCAGAATACTGACCCACGACCACCGATGCTACATCACTTATCCAACCAGGGATGAGGCTGTCTTTTTTTCATACCTCTTTTCTTTAAGAAGAAACCCAGAACATCTCCATTCATCAGATTAAGTCAAAAGTCCTCCATATGGCTTTAAAGGCATTCTCTAATCTGATCTAAATCTATTGATAGAACTTCAACTCCTATGTTTCATTTAACCTTAACAATTACTTGAAGTGCTTTAAATGCCAGACATCAAGCTCCATGTTGATAGAGAAAAAAAGATGAATAAAATAATTTATAACTGAAATAGGCAGATGAAACACAAACCTGTGAAAATATAACTAACAAAACAAGGCAGAATGTAAATGATACCATGAACACTTATAGCAAAAGAAACTCACTTCTGCATTGGGGATGCTGATGACTTAGAGAAGAGATAGGGTATAAGGTCACCTCAATGAAGATTGTACTAGACTGAGAGGAAGAAGAAAACAATTCTTTACAGATAAGAAGAACAGTATAAGCAAAGACAAGATCTTAAAAGAGCCATGGTCATTATGGGAACAAAAATGTACAAGTGTGATAAGAACAAGGGCTATGATTGCAATTAATGTGAAAAAAAAAATAGATCACATCTGGGTTGTGGACAGGTTAAGAGATTTAGACCTAAAGTGAAGATCTGATCTGAGAAGAGAAATTACATATTGTGATTTTTAGCACATTCACAATGAATTGATTGTTGAAACCTTGAAAATTGGGAGATCTTCACTGTAGACTTCCAAAGGGGATTGGTGGTTGAGAGGACTATCTTTGGCTCCCTGTTCCTACCTGATAATCTGGCAACTCTGAGGGAAAATAGTGAGATGTCATGCACACTAACTAAACTGGTTTCCTATGCTGCATTCTGGGTCTTAACATTCACTTGAAATGCTCCTTAGTTGATGATTTTCAGGGTCACAATATGTTTGTGACACACCTCGTATATATCCCTCTTAAATGTTTGTAAAGCTTAAGAAGATATTAAAGGCTCTGAAAATTTCTGCTTCACAAAAATGTATTTAGCTCTATTTAGTATATTTTTTTGTTATTGTTATGGAATTTCTCTTGATTCTTATAGCCACTATCACCATGACATGGGTTAGGGTTCCCTTCTGTTGAAGGTTGGGAAAGCTTCTGTTTAATTGATGTCCTTCATGAAATGAATTATACAATATTTCTTATTGCTTTTGGGGACAGAAGACAGAGCACACTACTAGCAATGTGGCAGCAGAGTCCTGTACCCTATGACTGGCCTGTAGTCTGACTTTGTATAAATAATGGAATTGGATCAACATTCCCTGACAGATGAAGGGGCTGATGATTTCTGATTCTTCTCCAATAAGCACCATAGGATTTAACTAAAATACTGATAATTTTGTATGTACAAGAATAGTTACTTGCTTTATAACTAAAGTTTTAGTCTGAATACTGAACCAAGTCAAGATTGTATTACTGTTATGAACAAATATCTCTGGACTCAAGTGACCAGAAAAAGCATGACTTCTGCCTTAGCCCCTACTCTTCAGTGACCTAAGAAAAGAAGAATGAACCTTAAGAATAAAAAGACAGGGGTGCCTGGGTGGCTCAGTGGGTTACAGCCTCTGCCTTCGGCTGAGGTCATGATCTCAGGGTCCTGGGATCGAGCCCCACATTGGGTTCTCTGCTCTGCGGGGAGCCTGATTCCTCCTTTCTCTCTGCCTGCCTCTCTGCCTACTTGTGATCTCTGTCTGTCAAATAAATAAATAAAATCTCTAAAAAAAAAAAAAAATCTCTAAAAAAAAAAAAAAAGAATAAAAAGACATATTCCTACCACTAGATGCCCTAAAAATGACTGGTTCAAAGGTCCTGGATTTGGCATCTGGGAAACACTGAGGGCTCAGGGATTAACTCTGTATTGACTGGGGCAAGTCAGTTCCCTTCCATTTGTTGCAGTTACATCACATTTGGAAAGTGGATTTTAGGCTAGATCAGGGTCACCACTCCTCTCTTGATCTAACTCTGTATGACTACAGTACACAAAAGCATTACTCTACTCTCATGGCCATGAAGAAGGGAACTTTTGGGAATGATGGAGAATTTGGAATCCTACTTCTTTCTCAAGAGACTTTGTTCCTTACCTTACCTCTTTCCTCATGTGTGTAAACTTTCACTATAGCAAAGAGTCCAAATTTAGCTTATGAGTATGAGACCAGAAACTTGGAGGTTTTTATGATTAATATCCTAGTAAGTCTCCAAAGCCCATCTCCCGTGATTTGAGCCCTGTTTGCCTTCCCTGGACCATTTATTCACTCTACTTTTGATACCAGTGTACCACCTTTGAATTCACCTCCTAACTACAGAGGATCTGCCATATTCGTTCCTGAGCTCCAGAATTCAGAGACCACCAAGCCTCGGCTGCTCTAAATCCCCAAAGAGACAACACCTACCCCAGAGCTCCAAATAAAGAAATGTAAAAACTGGTTTTTGCAGCTCAAATATAGTGACCTCAACTTGTCTTTCAATTTTTTTTTGTTTGTTTTCTTTAGGTAAATTACCAACAGACTAATGGTTGGGAAGGTTTGAAGAGGGTTAGAAAGGTGGAAATGTAACACGCAAAGGGAATGGCCCTGAACAGTCTTTAGGGGAGGGTGTGGTTAAAAAAAAATGCCAAGTTTAGGAAGTATAGCAAATTTTTTATTCTTTATTGTTGCTTCACTAGGACTGAGAAATATTCTCATGGAGTTGGCAGTGAGATAGTCAACCAACCCCAGGAATGCCAATATGTCAAAAGGAAACCTTTTCCCTTCAGCAAATAAAATATTAAGAGGGCTCAACGAAAGCCAGTGGGAAGTGGCCTGGAGAAGGAGATGAAAAATTAATTTTAATGCATGGGAGACTAAGTAATTCACTTATTTCACAACCTCAATCAATTTTAATATTTTAGTATTTAATGTGAATGTGGTGCCTCTCCAATAATATTTTAAAAGTTGTTTCTCCCTTTTTGGCTTTTGTTCTACTAGTGCTTTCTATTTTCTTAGCCATTTTTCTTCTGTCTTGATAGGGGGGTTCCAGTGGATTTCACATTACTCAAGGCAGGTATCTACCCTCACCTATTCTTACTAGTTTTAAAAGTTATAAAATTACCAAATAGGGAGCCATGGCAGTGGGGAAGACCCCAAATCAGCTTTTAGGCAGACTGATTTTTGGAGAGGCCACTGAACCCCAAGAGCCTCTTAAGTCTTCCGGGACAGGCCATTGTGTGAAGAGCAAAATGGAGTCATTTAGTCATTAGTTGCTCAGATATCAGCCCAAGAGGGGAAGCTGTCTGCCTTTCTCCACAATTTAGACACTTATCTTACAAATTCACCAAGCTCCGTGATTTCTGAACAATGTCAGCTGTTAGGGAGCCATTTCCCTGGCATTTTCCCCATAATTTGATTTGAAAGGAAAAGATTAAACTCAGTCCGACCCAGAACTGTCAGCCCAATGCCCTCAAAGAGTTTGACAGGAAAAGAAAAGAAAAGAAAAAAAAATAATAAAACAACCTTGCAGACTTTTAGATGAAGAAATCACCTGTATCTGTGCATTAAGGAGGACAGTAAAGCACAGTCCATAGGTCAGACAATGAACGTGGATAGGACCAACCATGGAGATTTCTCCTCCCAGAAAGATGGATTAAAGTGAAGGCTAGGGGTGGGGGCTGTATGGCTCAGTCATTCAGCGTCTACCTTAGGCTCAGGTCATGATCCCAGGGTACTGGGATCTAGCCCCACAAGGGGCTCTCCGCTAGGTGGGAAGCCTCCTTCTCCCTCTCCCACTTCTCCTGCTTGTGTTCCCTCTCTCTCTCTGTGTGTCTCTCTCCATCAAATAAATAAAATCTTAAAAAAAAAATAAATTGAAGACTAAATTCACTGTCCTTGACGTCTGCCTTTTGTGTAATGTTAATTTTAGGAAGAAAGTTTAGATTGCATTTAAATGGTGATCAGCTGGTACTAGTATGCTAGCTTTTAAAAAAATTTTTTTTTAATATTTTACTTATTTGACAGAGAGAAATCTCAACTAGGCAGAGAGGCAGGCAGAGAGAGAGGAGGAAGCAGGCTCCCTGCGGAGCAGAGAGCCCGATGTGGGGCTCGATCCCAGGACCCTGGGATCATGACCCGAGCCGAAGGCAGAGGCTTTAACCCACTGAGCCACCCAGGTACCCCGTATGCTAGCTTTTTAAAGGTAGTTATAACAACCACATTTTCTAGGTTGTGGTGATGCCTCTTCCAATTCAGTAATAAGCATTCTATTTATTTTTCCAGATTTGGTAAGTACAAGTGTCAGAATGTTTATACTTTGTTGAATACTTGTTTTACTTAATTTTCCTCTCACAAGAATGATTTAGATGATAATCTTACCTGTACTTCTCTGGTAAGATCATTGATTCCTAAAGAGGTTAACTTGTTTGAAGTGAAGTAGCTAATAAATGCTATAGCTGGGTTTGGGTCTAGCTTCAAATCCTGGAGACTTTGTCAAGGTATTATGCATTGTCGCTGTAAAAGACTGAAGAAACGTTATAAAAATTCTAATCCAATAGTATGGTTTTTCACTTATACTGTTGTTCATATTTTTTTAAAATATGCATGCTTTAAAATATCCTTTTTTTAAAAAAAAGATTTTATTTGACATAGAGATAGATCACAAGTAGGCAGAGAGACAGGCAGAGAGAGGGGGGAAGCAGGCTCCCTGCTGATCAGAGAGTCCGATGTGGGGCTGGATCCCAGGACCCTGGGATCATGACCTGAGTTGAAGGCAGAGCCTCAACCCACTGAGCACCCCCAGGTGACCCCTCCTTTCTACTCTTAAAAGCTACTGACAACCCCAACGCCTTTTGCTCCTGTGGGCTATGCTTGTCGGTATTTCCAGTATTAGATCCCAGGATGCTGAGATCATGATCTGAGCCAAAGGCAGAGGTTTAACCCACTGAGCCACCCAGGTGCCCCTAAAATATCCTTCTTCTTCTTCTTCTTTTTTTTAAAGATTTTATTTATTTACTTGACAGACAGAGGTCACAAGCAGGCAGAGAGGCAGGCAGAGAGAGAGAGGAGGAAGCAGGCTACCCGCGGAGCAGAGAGTCTGATGTGGGGCTCCATCCCAGGACCCTGGGATCACGACCTGAGCCGTAGGCAGAGGCTTTAACCCACTGAGCCACCCAGGCACCCCCTAAAATATCCTTCTTGAACTTGACTCCATTGCCTTTCTGCCCAGGGCTATCTCTCAGTTTATTAAAGGACACTTGGAGGATACCACCATTGCCTCTGTTAATACCACCTCTCAATGTAGGAGTAACTCAAATATTTCTAATTTCTTTTGATAAATAAGTCAGTGTTTAATATCAAGAAATGTATTATATATTCCATAACATAACACAACATAACATGTCTTCCAGTTTAAAAATCCAATTTGCCTTATTTCACAGGTGAAGAACTAGACCTAGACATGAACTTCCCAGCCACAGAGTTTATTGGTGGCTAAACTGGGGCTGGATCCAGGACTCATGTACCCCTGTCCCTTGACTGTCCCAGTGTTACATTCCAAAAGCATTAATACGTTCATTTTACATCACTTCCTAGAGTAATGAGACCCGTAGATGTAAATATATATGTTTATACATATGTATTTATGCATACAAATTTTACCATGTACATTAGCACTTTTATTTTTCCTCCCAACGTCACCCTTTTTTATGCAACATTTCATATATCTTCCATGTTTTCAACAATTAAGACTTAAAGTTTCCCTGTTCCTTCATTCACATCTGTGCATAGGACAGTTCTGACAAAACATTGTCTTCATTAATTATTTAATGATTGATTAATCCTCTTTGAGGTGAATTTGCAGGTATTTATAATTTTAAATTCCTCAGTATGTCATTTTTATTATTTCCTATCTATTTATTTTTTTATTGATAGACTTCCATCAAACTCTGAGGTCATCTTGTGCTGAGACACTGAAAGCCATATTCCAAAAGCAACTAGGGCACCATAGAATTTGGTTCTGTTAATAGCTCATTTGACATTGCTGAAAGTTACTCAATCTAAATTTCCATTCCCATATGCCAACATGTCTCCCAATGATCAAAAGTAATGAAACTGCAGTAAATAACAGAAACACTTGACTTAAAACCCAAGGGGGTGCCTCTGCCTTCATTTTGAGTCCTCCAAATTGGTGTGAGGGAGTGGAGACTTGGTGGGAAAGGAGACACCCACAGGAAGTGGTCAACTAAGAAAGTATTAAGGGGAGATGATATGAAAAAGAAGGATAGTAGAGAGACTCCAGATTTTAATAGGGGTTTCCATTTGCTTAGGTTCCTAAGTAATTTATTTATTAAGCAATGTGGAAAGATAGAATTTTGTCTTTCAGAATTCCCAGAGATTGAAGGGCAGGTCAACCACCCTATTACTACAAAGCACAAATCGTTCCACCTAAGGGTAAGTGCTTACATATGTGCGTGTGTGTGTGCGAGAGAGAGAGAGAGTGAGTCACATAAATAACATTCTTGATTCATTTAACTGCTTTGTACCTGAAAGGACATAGTATGTCTTATAGAGATTCACAGACTGTAACAACATAAGAGATTATGAATGGATAAGAACAAGAATAGAAAACAGAAGAAATTTAAAAGGAAGCATATATCAAGTGTGCATCATACAAAAAAGTACACATTTGATGTAGTCAGGGCATTAGAACTCTGGTGTCAAAGTGTTCTGACATATACCACCTCTGTGACTTTAGACAAATTTGTTTTCTCTTGTTTAGACAAGTTGGACATGATTTTGTATGTGCTGTGTTTTCAAACACTTACAAGATGTTGTCCCTGTCCTGTAGGATATGGCAGTCTAGATGGGAAAACAAGATTTGCTCAATGGAAACAATTAAAATTTACTCTTCTAAATATATCCTCACACATGTTTCATCTCACTCAAACCTCCATCTTTTCCTCTTTGCTTCTGGTTTAGCCAACCTGATGTCTGTACGCCTTTTTATACCATCTCGTGGAAGGTTACAGTAGTAACAATGCTGTTCTGATTCGTCACTCTTTACTTCAGATGAATAACAGGTTCTGAGTATTCCCATCATCATTGATCGGAGGGCATCTTCATCACCTTTGGCAGTAACCATCTGTTGTGGTGTTTTATGTTTCTGTTATTATTTTTCTTTTGACCAAAGTCTTACCCTGTCCCAGTTTTTTTTTCCCCTCCCAGATCCTCCCTATATCTATATTATCCAGTGCCCTAGGCATTGTGTCCCTATATGACAGTCTTTGTCATTTCTATCACTCCAAATGGCTGCATTTGCTCTCACCCCTTAGGGTTTTACTCTCATTTAACTTTGACACATATCTTCATTATCTCCCTGAGAGGAACTCCAGGGGCCTAGAATGAACTGCTGAAAGTGCCTCATACAGTTTCCCAGAGGTGGTAGCAATTGGGTGATGCAAATTTTAGAGGAGAGAATTGTTAGATGTTGAAGGAGCACAGCTGTGAGGCACTCTTGGTACTCACTATTGAGAAGGAAGCCAGTGCTGGGATGACCGGGCTGGGAGAAATTAAGTCTACCGTAGGGTTCCAAGTGGGAACAGAATGCTTCTTAAGGCCCACTGCTCGAAACTGAGTAATAATTCTATCTGACAAAATATGAAGTTTGTGTCCATGGTACTCTATCCAAGAGGACAAGGCTATAGAGATTTCCTGGAAGGAGTTGGGTTTCAGTTATTACACAAGTTATCGATGGCACAATGATGACTATGACACAGATCAGGTCTCATGGGGCACTCAGAGGGTCATGATGAGTCTCTACTTAAATAGCTATCTGCAAGAATCTTGTGGGTTTTTTTTGTTTGTTTGTTTTGTAATAGATTGGAATGAATCCACATAAGCATAGCTATGTTCTATTGCCAGGAAAGTTCCTATTTAAATATTTTAGATCATAAGTCCATAAATTTTTATACGTCTGTTTTACCTTTTTAAGAGGAGTTACTGAAAATAATTCTGATAAAAATCTAAATTTTTGAATTCAAAAATTGAATTGCCAACGTCATTATAACAAAATACGGCAAGTGCAAATGCAATTCTCCTTCTAGTCTTGGGAAAATAGATACAGTTGGGGAAGAACACCACTTTCTTGAATCTGAAAACAATGCTGATTGTGAATTTCACACATGCCAGTTGATCTGATACTATGGCTATGGTGCTTTTCCTGAGGCTCTGGAATTTTGTGCCTTTGTGCCATCCAACTTAGTAATTCCAAGAGCACTGATTGCCATTGAGGCATGGGATAAAAACATGTCTTGGTGTCTCAATCTCATGTTTGTTTTGGGATCAAACATTAAGAATTAGACATGTCCTAAGAGATAAATCATTGGAATAAAAAGAATGTTGACTGTTGTTTTGCTTATACTCAGACTGAGATGGGAATTAGAAGACCAGCACCACAAAGACGTCTGGAGTCAGCAGTGGAGCAGACAGATAGAAGTGGCAAGACTAGAACCAAAGAGTGATGCCAAGGATAAATACTGGCTCTCTGATAAGGGGATGCCAAGAACTCAGTGGAAAAGTGCCGCAATCGGCGTTAGGAACTAGGTGAAATCAGAAAGCTGGAGGGAATATGAGACTCAAGAAGTTAAGAGGAATCTATTACATAGGATTTCCTTGGAGCCTAACTAGTGGGCAATGATCTTAAACCGTCCCTTCTCCATTCATGCCATAGGCCCTCCTTGAAGCTGGTTCAAAAGAGTTCCACGTGGAATTTTTCAAACATCAGTAGATAGCAGCCTCTCCTGGAAGCCTTGTTAAACACATAAATGCCTCTTTCCAAAACATGATCTGGAGGTCAGAAAAGGTAAATCTCCTGGTTTAAAACATTTTTGTATAAAGGGCCAATAGTATTTCAGCCATATGGTCTTTGTCATAATTCCTCATCTTCTGCTGTTCTAGCATGAGAACAGCCATCTACAAAATGTAAATAAATGAATGTGGCTGTGTCCCAACACTTTTTTTTTTTTTAAACAAAACAGGTAGCATGACACATTTGGCCTGTGGAACCTGGTTTCCTGACCCCTCGTTTAGAGCAATGTCCTTCTTTCCCCCAACATAGTAGCCTAATGCATCTTGAAAAGAAAATTAGCAAAACACAGGCCTTCAAAATAGAAAGCCAGATGTTTTTCTTAATCACCTACAGTTTTGCAGATGTTATTGTTGGTGTTCAATATCTCTGTGTATCAAGGTTGCTGAGATATGGATGTACAAAATGGTGGCAGCAAATATAGTTTCTTTTGGAAGCTACAGGAAAGGGATCTCATTTCTCCAAGTAACTCACTCATTTGCCTGCTCTTGTCAGAAATTCTACCTTTAGTAGATCAATTCAATTCATAGCACTGATATGTTTCCTGATGCTATATGCAAATGAAAGAAGAGAATAATTGTTCATACCCTCAAGGGGTAGGAAAAGCAAATCTCCTTTTGACAACTTAAATACTCCTGAGAAGGTATAAGCAATACTTACCTACAGGAAAAATGGGTTGAAGACAGAGATATGGAGATTATTTTAAGTTAGCCTCAAGCATTAACAGCTAAGTGTAATTGTTTATAAAATTCTTTCTGTGTGCACATGTGTGTGTGCGTGTGTGTGTGTGTGTGTGTTATGTAAGATGTGGTTAGGAAGGCAGTTGTGGAATGTATTAAAGAAATGGGCAGCACTGAAATGACACATTTCCAAGGGCATTTTAGTCAAAACCCAGCTCCTCCATTAGCTCATCTTTCTTCTCCCAGTGGGGTGTAACCAGTTTCTTCATTAGCATTTGCAGTCAAAAGGATTGCAAGTTGCTTCTACGTGATTCTCAGGGACTCACCAGATCATCTCAGAAAGAGTCAGCTCTCTACAGCCACCTGCCCGTCTCTGTGGGCCCTGGTCTCCTGTGAATGTGCCACAGTCAAATGTAAGAAAGTGACAAAGCAGATGTTTGCTTTAGAGGACTCTTTTCTATGACTTCTCCTCTATGCCCCTCTTCAACTTTCTACAAGGTGCGGGGCCTTTTAGCCTAGACCTGCCCAGAATTCCCAGCCCTTTTCCAAGTCCCTCACTTTTCATGAAAACTTAAACCCAGTTTGCCTTTCATAAGAGTGTCTTAAGATGGGACACTCTTAAGACACATTGTGTCTTAAGATGGGACCTGCCTTCTGGGAATAGCTAATTTGATAACCCGATTGAAGATAATACCTTTTCAAGTTATTTGCATTTTTTTCAGTTAAGATATTTGCATTTTATTGGGGGTTTTATACTCTTCCCTCATAAGGATTTACTAATTGGAAATTTCATTAGGAGACCGTCTCAAACACCTCTGCTGGAAAGGTTCTGAATTAGAATGTTGTAGTTAACTGAATGCCAGGAGACCTGCATTTTTGTCATGTCTCAAATTACTAAATTAGTTATAAAACTGTGTTCCCATTATGCATCTCAGTTTTCTCATTCTCTAAAATTATAGTTTGGAATTATATGATTACTGCTTAAAACCCCAGGATAAGCTAATTTACACTACAGTATTAATGACTGACAGTAGTTTACTTAGTTATTCAGGTACAGCAGATATTTTGAAAGCACTTAGACCCCAAATATTCTGTCATCCTGTCATTTTAGACATCAAAAAAAAAAAATGTAGAGAGCTTTCTAGTTACCTTCAAATCATACCAGTAGACTGCAGCTGCAGTTGAGGCAGACAGAAAAATGGCCAGAAGTTGTGTTTTCTTAAGGTTAGATGCTTGCTATGATTTCTGGGAAGATTTGGAGTAGGAAAGGACCTTGAGCCAACATGGAATAATAAGGCATGTCTCTTTTTGAATTTTGCATATAGTATCAGAAGCACTGTAAATCTCCCATATTTAATAGGACTCTTCACTTAAATAGCTATTTATTTCCTCTGAGATGAAAGGTATAATTCTTAATGTGTTATTCAGATTCATTGCACTTCATGTCCTTGTGAAAATTAATAAAGAAAAGCTCATTTAAATGGAGATAAGAGGCCAGCAGAGGGAGCTCTCAAAGCCCTACCACTCTATCAATGATAGACCCCAACGGGAAGAGAGATACCTTGCACTAAAGTCTGCTTTACTACTCAAGTAGGAGGAACAAAGATTTTGTCTTTGTCAGCAACAGCCCAGCCAATGAAAGACTGTCCCAACTCAGCCAATGAAAAGCCACTATACTTCGAGCTCCCAGTTTACACCAAGAGACTTTATGTTTATGAAAACTGCTCCCAACTCTCCCCTTTCCTCTCTAAAGGAGCTTTCATCTTGTTTGTTCTCCTGACCTGCCTATGGTTTTATTGTAGCTTATGTGTCCTGAATTGCATTTCTCTGCTCTTCCCCCAAATAAACCCATTTTTCTGGCAAACTGACAGTTTTATTTTGAAGGTTAACATCTTCATTTAGCAGCTAGTAATGACCACATTGTTGCAGGCACTCTTCAAATACCTGGGCTAGTGAACAAAGTCCATAGAGTCCCAACCTCATGGCTTCTGCATTCTGAGTAGGACAGGAAGACAATTTACAACTAGAAACTTACATATGTCACTCATGGAAATGCATTACAGAGAAGAATGAAGAATGAAGCAGAAGAAAGGTCTAGAGAGCAATGGAAGATAGATGCTGTTCTAATGGGAGGTCAGAAAAAGCCACCCTGAGCAGGGGACATTTGATCAGATGTAAAGGAAATGACAGGGGCATCACATGAGATCTAGGCTAGAGGGTTCCTTGGCAGATATGATCTGTTCTCACATACCGTTCCTGACTTTTAATGATCTTCCCTATGCTGATTCTGCTCTTCCTCCCTGGACGGTCTCCTCTCATCACTCATTTTAAGCCATTCCTTCCTCTGTCCAAGGTTCCCTCCTGGTATTTATAGTTGATCCTCATTATTTGCAGGTTCCTTTTTTTGCCAGTTCACCTACTTGCTAAAATTATTTATAATTCCCAAATCAATACTCATGGCGTTTTTGTGCTCATTTGTGGACATATGCATGCACAAAGCAGCAAAAAACTTGAGTCACCCTGTGTATCCATTTGCTGCTGAGGTTGATCAAGGAGAAGCTCTGCTTTCTTGTTTTAGCTCTCATTCTGTAAATGAGTGTCCCTGTCATGTTCTATTTAGTGGGACATTTTAAATATTTGTGTGCTTTTGTTGTTGATTTATTTATTTAAAATGGCCCCTAAGCAGAGTACTGAGTTACTGTCTACTGTTCCTGAATGAAAGGCCTGGATGTGCCTCTTAGAGAAAATCCATATGCTAGGTGAACTTTATTCAGGCATGACTTATAGTGGTATTAGACATGAGTTCAGTGTTAATGAATTATCAACATATATATTAAAGAAGGTATTTTTATTTTTTAGTTTTTTAGAGGGGGTAGAGGCAGAGGGAGAGGGAAAGAGAAAACTTTTTGGAGCTTTACCCAGGGCTCAATCTCACAATCCTGAGATCATGACTTGAGCCAAAACCACGAGTTGGATGCCCAACCAACTGATCCATGAAGGCACCCCTAAATAAGGTGTTTTTAAGTAAAAACATACATAACACAAGGTTATCTATTCATTAGGTGATGAAAATGTTAAATCAGAGGCTCATAGGAACCTAACCTTGTTTTTACCCTAGGAGCAATGGTTCAGTATTTGTGAATTCAGGGTTCCTGGTGACTTTATAGAACATTATAATTATCACAGATATTAAGACTCAACTATAACTTCTAGATCTTGCCTCCAAAGATACTTTTTTTAGGGTACCTTATTTATTTTAGTGCCCAATTATATTCTAATTAGTGTTGCACTATATTTGCTTTTAAGCTCTTCTCCAATTGTTTTCTGCATTTTTTTTTTTCTGATCTATCACTTTGGCTAGCTCCCAATCATTGTGCATCTATTATGTGCCCAAAATGGTTGTGGGATTTTCATTGTAATGGCCCTGAAAAGTAAGCCTTAGGAGGTTCATTTGGCAAATTAAAACCCTGAGACTTGAGAGGTTCTGAGATTTGCCCAAAGTCACCATGCAAATAAGGTTGAGGAGTCTGGATCTGTTCCAAGGTTTGCCTGGCTCTGAAGCTTTTATGTCTTGCACAGTTCTGGGTCCTTGATAGAAACTCAGTGAGCTAAACAGAGTGTTACACAAAAAAGACAAAAGAGGGAGGGGAAGTCAAGGACAATTCATGCTTTGTGTTGGTTGGTAACAAAGCTATTTTTCTCTCTGGAAGAAAGAGATGAAAGTTCTGATATTCAAATGCTCACTCACCAGGCACCCTTCAGAATTCCCATCCATCAGCTGGCAAATGGACACATTTTAACAAGCACAATCGCAACCAAGCAAGTTCTGGCAACAAAATATGCCTCCACTAATGATATTCAATTGTTCTAAGAAGACAAAATGGTCTGAAGTGTAATGAGATGCCAAACACACAAACGCACAAAACAGGCTGCTCATATTTAAGTCCTTATGTTTCTTGAAGTGAAAACTCATTTTAAGAAGATTATGGTGCATATATTATAAAGTGGGATGATATTCCACATTCATGCCCCACTGGGGCCCTGACTGTATTAAAAAAAATGAAAACAAAACCAACAACAAACATTTTGTTCCCACACAAGTACTTCGCTAATAGGACAAGTGACGTGGTAGTCATTTGTTTGGGTTATTTTTATTGCAGGCTTTATGGATGAATTCACACTTTTGAAATACAATGCATTCAGGAAACTTTTCAATCAGGCTCTTGTGAGTGGGAATATCCTGCAAACAAGGGGCATCAGGTCAGGGCCACGGGAATAGAATGCTAATCGATGAGGTGGAGTGAGAGAGAGGAAAGAGAATAACCTTTCCAGCAATGTGTCCATCCCCCTCCCCCTTTCTGGCGAGAACAAAGTAACGTCTACCAAGGCAACAGCCAGATTTTTATCCTTGACCAAATTCTATTCAACATGTTTATCAGTGGCAAAGATCCATGGTTTCAAACATTTTATTATAAGTGAAAGCCTTTGTTTTGATGAAATCCCTCTGAGGAATGTAAATAAGTAAAACATATGAAACAGAAGTAATATGCTGAAGTGAGGGGGTTGTTTTCCAAACACTTTCTGTCCCCCTGTTTTTTTAGTAGCAGCTCTGAGGGGGCTCCTGGAAGTCCCTCAGACGCCAAGAAACTGTGAAAAGCACTGATTCAGATGAATTGAGGTATTTCAATGTCTAGGAGAGATGAATGGAATCGTTAAAGGAAGGATATGTCAGGCAGGGCAAAAGAAAACATTCTGTATGTTTCAAAGAGAGAGTAAATGGGGATGGCGAGCTAATTGTAATTGTGGAGATTCTTGAAATGAATAATTGTAGGAAGCACTCACCACTCCAGGATTGATGGAGGGAAAAGGAGGAAGTGGTGGTTGCTCAAGGGTACTAAGTAAAGGCTCCATGATCAGTTGATCAGTACTGGTATTAAGAGGGCCTCAGGGGTGGAACCAGGATGGCAGCCACTTCCTGAGATGCACCTAGAGGGAGCAAGGAAGAAATGCTGCTCCTTTCCTACCTCTGCGTGACCCCACCGATACCTCCTACTCATTAAACCTACCAGGAAGCCTGCTGGAAAAACAGACCCTTGGGCCTGGCATTCCTGAGCAGAGCTGAAAGGGCAGACATGAGATGAAGAGGTAGGTTGACAACTGGCTCAGTCCATTTAGTGGGCGATTCGCCGTCCACCTATTTATGCCCTTCTACTCGTATTTATGATTTCTGCACCACAGCAATGACAATGTCATGCTTCTGCCTCATAAAATCGAATCCTCCTAGGTACGTAGGAAGACCCACACAGTCTCTTCCAAAGGGATGACGCCAAGATTTATTGATCATTCCCTGTCTCTGTCCCTGGGTGATATTAGTTCCTATTCATTTCAAATGCAAAGCCCATCTGGATATTATGTAACACAAGGCAAAATTTAAAGTTTAACTACCATCCATGTTCTATATAAAATAATATGGTTCATTAGGTGTAACAATGAAAGGAGCAGTCCCATTTCAACCTCTTCATTTCCAAACTCGGGCATTTGGGCTATGGAAGAAATAGTACCACCTACTGGTTGTGAGTTCAGAGCACATATCACATTTTGTTAAAATTTTTTTTTTCTTTTTTACAGAGAGAGAGAGAGAGAGAGAGAGATTACAAGTAGGCAGAGCAGCAGCCAGAGAGGGGAGGAAGCAGGCTCCCTGCCAAGCAGAGAGCCCGATATGGGGCTCGATCCCAGGACCCTGAGATTATGACCTGAGCTGAAGGCAGAGGCTTAACCCACTGAGCCACCCAGGCGCCCCCACATATCACATTTTGAAAGTGAGTTTGCCATTTCATTTCATCATTTTATGTTGACTAAGTGCATCTAGGGGGCAGGAATATACAGCATAAAACCAGTGAATGCCATGGAGTTGGCCAACTGCTGCACTTTCTTGTCAAAATGAGTTGTTTGGTTGGAAGCGCTGTTGTGTGGGATATACTGTGATGGGGAATAAGACATCTCGTTAATTCATGGGTGGTGGTACTGGCAGAAAAATTTTGAGCAAAGAAGAAAATTTCTTATCAAAGTAACTTTGGTTTTTGAGAGCATACCACTGTTCCCGGTGTTTTAGAAAAGGGTAAAGTATAATCAGACTGCCATAAGGTGGCTGAGATGATCCCCTTGACAAATGATAACATAGGGCCTGTTAGAAGGTTTGGATACTCAGCAGTGATAGAAGCAGGATTTTTTCTAGTGAGGTGAGAGCTCATGCTGTTGACCCATATATAACTTTCTATTCCTGCTCCCATGGCTATTTGAGTATGAGTCCATTGGCTAAGCACAAGGGCGGCTGGGCAAGAGGTTGGCTAACACCCACAAGAGGGGTCACTTTGTCTTTGTAATATCGGAGGATTTCCTCTGCTTGGGGTACTCTTCAGTAATCAATAACATGGAACAAATATATACTCTCCTGCTATGCCTATCCTGGGCAAGTCATCCCATGTTTCTTCCCCTGAACTTCTTCCCAAAATACCATCTTGAATCTTTTTTCTTTCCAGTTATCTGATCCTTAAGCCAAACTGTTATCTGTTCCTTATGAATCATTGTGGATTCACAGGTCTGGCTATATATCTATCCAGACACAGTAAGTAAATTTATATACTTCTCAAAGTTTGGCCAATGAGAAGACTTGCTTCCACTGCTGTCTTTCAGGGGCATTCCTGATTAAGACTGAAGAGCAGTAACAATCACTTAGGACTGATGTCAGCATGTCATGTAGAAATATCTATGGAACTAAGCCTGAGTTAGTTCTTCCTCTATAAACTGGTCATTGAGATTTTTCCCATAAGGACACAGAAGTTGGTTAAAGGAATGATGACAGAAGGCACATTTTGTGAAAGTGCCAGAAGATTCTGAGCCACTTGTGCAATTTACTTGTGTCTTTTGGTGTCTCTAAGACCTCTTTCTATATGTAACACCTCCATCTGATAGTGGTGTGTTGTTCCTCATCTCTAAATTTGTGGTTTAATGGATGACAAACACTCAACTCATGACATAACTTGCTGGGTCAGTTTTTGTCCCATCATGAGTTATTAAATCTCCATAGAGCCCAATACCAACCTAAGAACCTTTTTTTTCCCCTATAAAGTTAACAGTATTTTCAGAAGGGAGCATTATTTTGCTCCCCAGTCTTAGGGGAACAGCGCTGTGATTTGTCTGTTGCTGAATCCCAATGACTCCATTCAGCGTTTCTGTTTGCCACAGTTGTTCTGGGCTTCATAGGAAAGTCTGGTCACTAAGGCAGCAGAGCAACATCCACAACCTGGATCACCTTCAGAACCCACACACAACTCAGTCTATCAGCTCATCATTAAATGGGTTGGAATGACCCCAGATTTTCTCAGTCTTGTTTAGAATATCTCCAAAATCCAAAGAAGCCCAACATGCATTGCTCCAGTTTCTTAGTGACAGACCATGTAAGGGGAAACTCCCCACTGGACTCCTAGAAATGTCACCATAGGGCCAGGTCTCCATATTTCTATGGGGTTTATCTCCTAACCTCTGGCTCTTTTGAATGTTATTAAGGCATCTACAGTAGTTGCTACTAACTATTCATCAAGGTCAGTCTGCATGATGTCATCAAGTTAGAGAATCAGAATGATGTTCTGTAGGGTATACTCAAATCCCCACATGTCTTCCCAGGGAAAATTCTCACAGCTGTGGAGCAAGTCAGTTGAAGAATATTGCTAACCTGTCAGGTGAAAACTTCCTGCTTCTCTGTATTTAGAAATTGGCGTATATAAGAAAAAAGCCCCAAACATTTGATATATAAATTGCTGCATGCTCAGTTCCAGGGACTTGTTTTATTTAAAGAAAGATAATATATCTAGAGTATCAGTTGCAATCTGAGCTACCACCTAATTTATTTTGTGGTAATCCATAGTTATTTTTCAAGATCTAGATATCTTCTGCATAGCCAAAAAGTTAGTGATTAAGTAATTAAATATTAAAAGGGTGATATGCTATTATAGAACTCACCACTTTCAAAAATGTTAAGTCTCTTGCTACTAAATATTATATCAATCAAGAGCCAATCAAGATCTTTGAGGAGACATTTACTTTTCCAAAGATGCTGCCAGAAGCAGAGAGAGGAGAAGAATTTCTTTTTCCCTCTTCCCAACTTCTGGTCTCTCACTAATGCCTCTTTTTAGGGAAACTAACAGGATACTGGTTGGCAAAGGAAACTGGAAAATTTAATTTAGAAACACAGAGCCTCAGCATTACAGAGCAGAGAAGTTTCAGTGTAGGGCTGTAAGATACCAGATAAATAACTGGTATAGTTACTTTTCACATAATAAATGAATATTTTGGCACAGACCTTATGATTTTATGTGACTTACAGGTATCTCTGCTTTTCCTTAGAGAAAAAGGACAGTACATGTAAGGAAATGTGCCTCAGAAGTCTATGATGCAATAGAAAATCTACAATGCAAGTCCTGGTAACTTTGTATTTTTCAATCAAACTCAGGAGGTTAGGACCATGTCAAGCTGAAACAAATTGGTGTTGATCTCATTGTAGTGACATGAGGTAATTAAGATGAGAAACATACCAGTATAAATGTGGGGACTCAGGGAGGGGCAGTGTGAGGAGTTATGCATTCACATCACTTCATTAAAAGATGTGGTGTTTGGGGCGGCTGGGTGGCTCAGTGGGTTAAAGTCTCTGCCTTCGGTTCAGGTCATGATCCCAGGGTCCTGGGATCAAGCCCCACATCTGGCTCTGCTCCTCGGAGAGCCTGCTTCCTCCTCTCTCTGTCCGCCTCCCTGCCTACCTGTGATCTGTCTCTCTCTCTGTCAAATAAATAAATAAAATCTTAAAAAAAAAAAAAAGATGCGGTGTTTTAGGTGATTGCCTACCCACTAGGAACCATCAGGATGCTGTGGCTTAAAACAGAGTTCATTCAAACAAAGATTGTATTTGTGAAGTGAAATTTGTATATCGTATAAGATATTTGGTTAGGAAAAGATGGGTTCACCTACATTTATCCACATATTTACTCTTTCTATTGCATTTCATTCCCACCATTTTTTTTGAGTGCCTCTTTAATAATTTTTCCCTCCAGAACTCTTTTTTTTTAAATTATTTATTTATTTGAGAGAGAGAGAGAGAGAGAGAGAGTGTGTGTGTGAGAGTGGAGAGGTCAGACTCCCCACCGAGCAGGGATCCTGAAGTGGGACTTGATCCCGGGACTCCAGGATCATGACCTGAGGCGAAGGCAGTTGCTTAACCAACTGAGCCACCCAGGCACTCCTCCAGAACTCTTTTTAATGCTTCCTTTAGTGCAGGTTTTCATTAATAATTCTCTCAGTTTTTCTTTTAAAGATTTTATTTATTTTTTATTTGTTTGTTTGTTTGAAAGAGAGCGAGCGAGCCCTCATGGGGCAAGGCGAGGAGCCTAGGGGGAGGGAGACAGAAGGGGAAAGAATCTCCAGCAGACTCAGAGCCATGAAGGCTTGACTTGGGGCTCAGTCTCATGACCCTGAGATCGTGACCTGAGCCAAAACCAACAGGCAGATTCTTAACTGAATGAGACATCCAGGAATCCCAGATTTTCTCAGTTTTGTTTCATCAGATAGCTCATTTATTTTGCTTTCACTTTTGGAGGACATTTTTATTTGGTTTAGAATTTTATGTTGACAGGTATTTTCTTTTGGAACTTTGAGGATATTATGTTATTATCTGGCTTCTGTATCCTCTGATGAGAAGTCAGGGTTCACTCACTGTTTCTCATTTGAAGGTAGTGTCTTTTTTTCTCTGGCTGCTTTTTAGGTTTTACTTTTTGGTGTTTGGTTTTCATAGGTTTCACTATAACATATGTATTAACACATATGACAAATACATATGACATATAAATACATATGACATAAATACACAGATATATTTTCTTTGTAATTTTCTTGCTTAAAGTTTTGTAGAGGTTTTGAATCTGTGGCTTCAATTTTTCTTTTCTTTTCTTTTTTTTAAGGATTTTATTTATTTGACAGAGAGAAATCACAAGTAGGCAGAGAGGCAAGCAGAGAGAGAGAGAGGAGGATGCAGGCTCCCCGCTGAGCAGAGAGCCCGATGTGGGACTCCATCCCAGGACCCTGAGATCATGACCTGAGCTGAAGGCAGAGGCTTAACCCACTGAGCCACCCAGGTGCCCCTGTGGCTTCAAATTTTCATAATTTTTGGAAAATCGTTGGGTATGACTTCGTTGTATTTCTTTTACCTCATTTTCTTTCATTTCTCTTTAGGGGTTGTAATTACACATACATTACAAATTCTCACTGTGACCCATTTCTTTCTAATACTTTCTCTCTCTCTAATGCTTTCCATTCAGTTCTCTCTCTGCTATAATCATTTTGCACTATTCTATCTTTCACTTCATTAATCCTCTCATCAGCTGTAATATAGTGGCTGTTAATGTCATCTATTGAGCTCTTAAATTTCAGATATTGTCATGTTTAATTCTAGAATGCCATTTGATTCTTTTTTATAGTTTCCAGTTCTATGGCAAAATGCTACATCTTGTCATCCATTTTTCTGAACATACTAATCACAATTATTTTATTATCTATGTTTGATAATTATAATACCTGGAATAACCGTGGGTCTGTTACTATTGTCTGTTTTTACTCTTGGTGTAATTTCTTGAAATACATGCTAAGTTTCAATTGAATGATGGACTCTTTTTAATTAAAAAAAAAATAGAGAGGTTCTGGGTAATGTTATCTTCTTCCAGAGAGGGTGACTTTTTTCCTTTGGTAGGTAGGTAATAGTGAGGGCACATTAGCTCAATTCAATCATGATTTGAGCTGACTCAAAGCTAGATTTTGTAATATACTGCTTATTCCATAGTTATTTTAAAGTGGAAACTGTCAATATCAAAATACTATTATATAACATGTATCACATTACATATACTATATCATATAAAATATGTATCTATTATACATATGTCATGTGTCATATATGTATTATGTGACCGTGTTTGTATGTGTGTATGTAATATAGTTTTCACTGTTATTTAAATTCTTTATCCCAAACTATTTTCCATATAGCCTTTGTGAGTAACAAACCTTCCTATGCCCAATAATATTTTTACAGCTCTAAATTTGAATGGTAGTTTGGGTGAATAGACCTTCTAGGTTTAAAATTATTTTATATTTGGAACTTTTGGCTTTTATGGCAGGAAGGGGTTGGCATACACAAATGTTAATGTGGAACAGATTATGAACTAAAATGTAAATGATGAAACTTCTTAAAGAAGACAGAGATTATTGTTAATTTAGGATAAACAAAGATTTATTAAGACACAAAAAGCATAAAACTGGAAAAGTTTAATTTAATAAAAATGGATTTCATCTATGTATCTATCATCTATCTATCTAAATTATGCTTTTGTAAAGACAACTTTAAGTCTATGAAGCTGCAAGCTGTTAACTAGGAGATTCATATTTCTTATATTAGAATGGTACTAGTACTCTGAATATATATAGAATTCAAATAATCCAAGAGATAAATAACCCAGTTAAATGTGTGCAGAGGATTTGAAAAGACACTTCAAAAAAGAAGATATAAATGGCCAATAAGTATATAAAATGATGCTCAACATCCTTAGTCATCTGCAAAATGAAAGTTTACACCATGAGACAGCACTACTAACACATCAGAATGGCTAATATTGAAAAAAAAATCTTCAAATTTTATTGAAGATGAGGAGCAGATAGGACTCTTATACACTGCTGGTGAGAAATGTCAAATGATATAACTATTCTTGAAAATAATTAAGCAGTTTCTTACAAAGGTATACATTTGCTATGTGACGCCACAGTTTTAGTCTTTGGTATTCTCCACGCGCCTCCCCACCCCCTCCGAAAATGAAAACACATTCTTATCCAAAGACTTGTATATGAATAATCTCATCAGCTTTACTAAAAAAAGCTCATTAAGAGGCAAATGGATAAATAAATTGTGGTGTATCTATTCAATACACATCTATTCTGTAGTAAAAGGAATAGACTCATAGTAAATAAAACAACGTGGATAAATCTCAAAAATACTATTCCAAATAAAAGAAACCAGACACAAAACAGTATTATTGTACTGTACGCTTTCCATTTATAAATATAAATAAAAACTTCGGTGATAGAAAATAGATTAGTGATTGCTTGGGCCCAGGAGTAGGGGATGAGAATGAACTGGCAAGGGGTTCAAGATAACTTTTAGAGTTATAAAAATGTTCTGTATCTTAATTGTCATGGTGGTTGTATGTTGCACACTTTTGTCAAAACTGTATATATTTACAAATGCTGCATTTTATATTACATAATTTTACCTAAATAAAGTTAATATAAATAAAAATCGTTTTGATATATCAATCTTATTTTCATATTTTTCCCAAAGAAAATAACTAGATAAGAACATAAAGATAAATATAAAATTTTCTGGGGCTCCTGGGTGGCTCAGTGGGTTAAGCCTCTGCCTTTGGCTCAGATCAGGATCTCAGGGTCCTGGGATCGAGCCCCGCGTCGGGCTCTCTGCTCAGCAGGGAGCCTGCTTCACCCTCTCTCTCTGTTTATTTGTGATCTCTGTCTGTCAAATAAATAAATAAAATCTTACAAAAAACTTTATCTCATTATTGCTGTGAGAGATAAACCTAGAAACGATGTACATGATTAACAATAATGAATTGTTTCAGTAAGTTTGGTATATCCATATAATGCAGTCATTAAAAATGATAATGTAGATTAGATGTATGCTCATTAATATGCAAACATACTCAGAACATTTTTACATTCATTATTTAATTTCAGCCTGGCAATGATAGCATGAATTTCCAAGTAAGTTATATGGGTTATAATTGAATGGAGGGAGTTCTTCGGATAGGTTATTTATTTATTTATTTATTTATTTTCCTTCTTTGCCATGCTGTCTTTCCAGTTACAGTCTTGTCATGATCTAATGTGATCTATATCCTTAAAGTGACAGAGAACAGTGCTGAAGACATCTTATTCTTGGTGGTTGCATGTGCTAGATTCTATTTAACACTGTAGGGTCATACTCTGCAATGGGAACTATCTAGGAAATAAGGATATCCACAGCTAACACTATGTATGAACGGTGCCATAATGGACATACATTAAGTCATAATTATGATTGAGACAAAATGTGCTTTCTTTCTCCAATCTGATGCCATTTTTCTTTAGGGAATTTAGAAGCCAATGACACTTTTTTTTTATTTTTTATTTTTATTTTTATTTTTTTTTAAGATTTTATTTATTTGGTATATATAGAGAGATCACAAGTAGATAGAGAGGCAAGTAGAGAGAGAGGGGGAAGCAGTCTCCCTGCTGAGCAGAGAGCCCCATGTGGGACTCGATCCCAGGACCCTGAGATCATGACCTGAGCCGAAGGCAGAGGCTTAACCCACTGAGCCACCCAGGTGCCCCCCCCCTTTTTTTTTTGAAAGACTAAGTTACATCTGATCTATGACAATATTTCATCAGAAGGCCAGTCTTTACTTCTCTATCCTCTCACTCCAACCCATTGCTGCTTTTTGTTTGTTTTTTATTTTCATATTCCCTTTACCCTTCCCTGTCAAATCTCACTAATCCAGTGCTGTTGTACTCCTTAGGGTTTTCCAGTCAAAGTGTGTATGTGTGTGCTCATGTTCACTTCAAGTTGGTCAGGGACTCTGTGCACGTGTTACTCATCAGGGGTGGCCAGGAAAGCTCCACTACAGCCTTTGAGTCTAACTGAATTTCTATAATGTGATACAGACTCACAATCTTTTATCTGAAAATCTTAGGGTCAGATATGAGCCTGAATTTTTGGATTTTAAGAAGATATCTTAAGAAGAAGATATATATATATATATATATATATATATATATATATATATATAGGTCTGGATCACGGCTCTATAAACACGTATATACTTCATGACTAGAGGCAGAGCTGCGGACATGGCAGGTTGCTGGCATGACAGGAGATAGGGATGCTACTGTTCTAAAATTATAGCAGTTTTTGTCCTCTTTCACTGTTTACGTGTGAAGTTTGTCACTTTATTTTCTTGCTTGGAACCATTTAACTTCTCTACATCTAATTTTTCTAAAAGGCTAAATAATAATAATTTAAAAAATAATAACAATAAATACCCATCTCATAAGATTGTTGTGAAGAGTAAATGCATTAACACGTGTAATATTCTTAGCATAGCAATGCTGGAGCCAAGTAATGTCTGAATAAAGGGTAGCCACTGTTACCTAGTATTATTTTTCAGTGTTGGGAGTATTTTAGTAAGCCTATTGATTATATGTAGATAAAAAAATCAGACAATCTCTTCCTCATCATGATATAAATCTGTGTCAATATGGATAAAGCTTTATGTTTACAAATTATTATATAGACCAAGGTGTGTTTATGAGACTGAGGTTGGGAAGAACCCCCTCACCCCCACCCTCCATATTCTGGACTCTGAAGTGTTGGGAAAGTCAGTACTTCAGCAAGTGGGACAATGTCAAAAGCATTCCTGTTGAGGGGATGACTATATGGGAGATACAACCTATCCAGTCTAGAAATTTTCCCATTTTGTAACCACTGTTAAAGGGCTTTTGTCTGTTATAGATCTCTTCTATTATCCTGATAGAAGATTTTTAAAAATTTAAACTCTTATAGCCTGGTCTTATCCATCTTGTACAGTAGGTTCCACTCATGTTTCAAGTGATGTAGTCAAGGCAGTGGTCACCTGTGAGATTCAGTTATAGTTTGGTGAAAAGTGATGGGAGAAAGCAGTGTTGTTCTCTGTAATAGCTGCTTTTCTGAGGTGACAGATGGTGGAACAGTACTAATCATTCCTTGGGAATTCTCATAATTCCTTGGGGATGAATATCCAGTGAAATACTGGACTTCACAGTGAACTCAAGTATGATGGGGACTCAGATAATTATTAAATGGGAATTAGTCAAATTTGCAGATATGGAAGCCATTAGAAGTTGGGGATAGGAGAAACTGTCATACTTCAAATGATTGCATTCAGAGGTAGTACTTACACTTCCCTCACTGGTTTCCTTGGACAAAAGTTCTCTCACATCCCAGCTACTCATGACTCAGGATAGAGACAACAGAGGTGGCTGTATATTGTCTAGTCCATGATGAAACAGTCTTCTCTGGTTCTGCAGAGGGCCCACCTCACAAGTAAACATGGGTGGTCACGGTGGTCATGTGTTATCAGTTGATTAAAATATAGTGGTGAAATGACCTGCTGTATCAACCATAAAACATCACTTATATTAGGTTTTTTTGGGATTTCCACAGTCCTATCTACTACACTACAGGTATCACCTAAAAAACCCACATTCAAATCTAGCAGGCCACTTCCTTCTGTCTACTCTTATGTAATTAAGGCACCCCAATATAGGGGCTGGACATTTCTGTGACTCATTGTATCATGTCAGGTGGACATGGAGATAGAAGATCACAGTCAGAGTTCCCCACAGACAGCCGGCATTTCTTCTCAATATCTTCCATCTTCTCTTTTGGCTGGAGACCCATATCTTCCACTTACCAAGTTCTGCCAAAGGCATTGTTTGGACCCCATCCAGACTCCCAATCTACTTGCCTATCTTTGTCTTAGAACTCCATATTTTGCTTTTCTGAGAGAGTTTTTACAGATCAGGACTTCAGGAACTTTTCCAGCACTGTGAGTGAAACTATTCAGATGCCATGGTGGCCAGCACAGCACCAGTGTTCTTTACTGTCAGGCAGGGTATTGGAGCACTACGCCTTGGATATAAAGGCTCCCTTTATTTCTGCTCCCCAAGTTTTGTCTTTCCTCATATTGAATCATTCCCCATCATCCACCAGGCTTTCTTGTGTGGTTCCAGGGTGCTTTGTGCCTCATCTGGCCTGAATAATGACATTTTAGGTACTTAGAATACTCAGCCTGGCTCTCTTTTGCATCTTATCTCCTTCTATATGGAGATATTCAGGAAAATTATACTCTTCAGGTATCTGGTGCTGAGATTGTTAAGAGTTCCCACAGAGCTCTCTGAGGGGAGTCTGCCCATTACCTGACAAAATAGAAGGAATGGTAACAGAGGAAGATGGGATAATGCTGCAGAGACTGAAGAGAGTGCTCATGATTACATGGAGAAGGAAGCTACCTTATGCTCTGCCATCAGGAGTCCTGGAAATATGCCCTTGGCTAATTCCTGAGATGGTACTGTCACAGCTTCATATCTTGTCGTTTGATTTCTAACCCTGCTCATTTTCATATATGTGTTACTTCGATCATCAGAGATTTATGAAGTATTTTTTAACATAATGGTCCACAGTAAATGCAAAAAAAATTTTTTTTAAAGACACACATTTTGTGGGGCACCTGGGTGGCTCAGTGGGTTAAAGCCTCTGCCTTCGGCTCAGGTCATGATCCCAGGGTCCTGGGATCGAGCCCCACATCTCTGCTCAGCAGGGAGCCTGCTTCCTCCTCTCTCTCCCTGCCTGCCTCTCTGACTAGTTGCGGTCTCTGTGTATCAAATAAATGAACAAAATCTTTTAAAAAAAAAAAGACACACATTTTGAGCTGGAGGACTTCATAGTTCAATGAGAAATAGGTCTTTTTATATTTATAAATACGAAATTACAATATAACATGGTATACATTTTCTCATCAGTTGCTTAAAAAGGCAACAGAAGAAAATTAAAGTTCTTAATTTAAAGAATTAAAGTTTTCTGCAAAATTTCTCTGCTTGAGGAAAACAAGAGAGGCCTCAAAGGAATGAGCCCTTCAGTTAAGATTTAAAGAATGGGTAGGAGGTTTCTAGGTGAACATGAATGGTGGCAGGATGTGGAGGGAAGCCATTCAGGGCAGAAGGAACAAACAGCATGTAGCAGGATGACAAGGCAAGAGACATCCGGCTGATTTAGAATGGCACATTGTCCATGGTGTTTTTGGTGACTAGCGCAAAAGCTCTGAAAGAGAACTGTGATGGTTAATTGTATATGTTAACTTAATTGGGCTGTACGGTGCCAGATATTTAGTTAACATTATTCTGGATATTTCTGTGAGGGCATTTCTGGATGAGATGAACACTTGAGTCAGTAGACTGAATGAAGATTACCCTCCCCCGCACGGGCAGCCTCATCCAATCCCACTGAATAGAATGAAAAGGCTGAGTAAAGGAGAATTCTCTCTCTTTCCTGACTGTCTTCAAGCTGGGCAATCAGTCTTTTCCTGCTTTCAGAATTGGACATTAATTTGCACTCCTGGTCTTCAGCTTGCTGACTACAGATCTTGGGACTTTTCAGTCTCTACAACCTCATGAGCTAGGTCTTTTTAATAAATCTCTTTATACAGACCTTTATCAACTTACAGTGGGGTTATATCCCAATAAACACATTATAAATTGAAAACATCATAAGTCAGAAATGCAGTTAACACACCTAACATGTACCTAACATCATAGCTGAGTCTAGCCTACCTTAACACTTACATTAGCCTACAGTTGGTCAATATCATCTAACACAAAGCCTATTTCATAACAAAGTGTTCAATATCTCATGTAGTTTATTGAATACTGCACTGAATGTAAAAAACAGAATGTACCTTGTAAGTGGTTGTAAGTGTATTAGTTGTTTACCCTTGTGATCACATGGCAGACTAAGAGCCATGGCTCACTGTCGCTGCCCAGCATCATGAGAGAGGATTGAATTTAAATTTAAATTCAAAATTTGAAGTTTGTTCTCCTCTAGGATTCTGATAGATTCCTGTCTCACGTTGAGGTCTTTTATCCATTTCGAGTTTATCTTTGTGTACGGTGTAAGAGAATGGTCGAGTTTCATTCTTCTACATATTGCTGTCCAGTTTTCCCAGCACCATTTATTGAAGAGACTGTCTTTTTTCCATTGAATATTTTTTCCTGTTTTGTTGAAGATTATTTGACCATAGAGTTGAGGGTCCATATCTGGGCTCTCCACTCTGTTCCACTGGTCTATGTGTCTGTTTTTATGCCAGTACCACGCTGTCTTGGTGATCACAGCTTTGTAGTAAAGCTTGAAATCGGGTAACGTGATGCGGCCAGTTTTGTTTTTGTTTTTCAACATTTCCTTAGCAATTCGGGGTCTCTTCTGACTCCATACAAATTTTAAGATTATTTGCTCTAGCTCTTTGAAAAATATCGGTGGAATTTTGATCGGAATGGCATTAAAAGTATAGATTGCTCTAGGCAGTATAGACATTTTAACAATGTTTATTCTTCCAATCCAAGAGCATGGAACAGTCTTCCATCTTTTTGTGTCTTCTTCAATTTCTTTCATGAGTGTTCTGTAGTTCAGTAACCTCTTCGATATCAGCCACAGCAACTTCTTTCAAGATATGTCTCCAAAGGCCAAGGAAACAAAAGCAAAAATGAACTTTTGGGACTTCATCAAGATCAAAAGCTTCTGCACAGCAAAGGAAACAGTCAACAAAACAAAGAGGCAACCCACGGAATGGGAGAAGATATTTGCAAATGACAGTACAGACAAAAGGTTGATATCCAGGATCTATAAAGAACTTCTCAAACTCAACACACACAAAACAGATAATCATATCAAAAAATGGGCAGGAGATATGAACAGACACTTCTCCAACGAAGACATACAAATGGCTATCAGACAGATGAAAAAATGTTCATCATCACTAGCCATCAGGGAGATTCAAATTAAAACAACATTGAGATACCACCTAACACCAGTTAGAATGGCCAAAATTAGCAAGACAGGAAACAACGTGTGCTGGAGAGGATGTGGAGAAAGGGGAACCCTCTTACACTGTTGGTGGGAATGCAAGTTAGTGCAGCCACTTTGGAGAACAGTGTGGAGATTCCTGAAGAAATTAAAAATAGAGCTTCCCTATGACCCTGCAACTGCACTGCTGGGTATTTACCCCAAAGATACAGATGTAGTGAAAAGAAGGGCCATTTGTACCCCAATGTTTATTGCAGCAATGGCTACGGTCACCAAACTGTGGAAAGAACCAAGATGCCCTTCAACGGATGAATGGATAAGGAAGATGTGGTACATATACACAATGGAGTATTATGCCTCCATCAGAAAGGACGAATACCCAACTTTTGTAGCAACATGGACGGGACTGGAAGAAATTATGCTGAGCGAAATAAGTCAAGCAGAGAGAGTCAAGTATTATATGGTCTCACTTATTTGTGGAGCATAACAAATAACATGGAGGACATGGGGAGATGGAGAGGAGAGGGAGTTGAGGGAAACTGGAAGGGGAGATGAACCATGAGAGACTATGGACTCTGAAAAACAACCAGAGGGTTATGAAGGGGCGGCGGGGGGTGGGGGGGGGTGGGAGGTTGAGGAACCAGGTGGTGGGTAATAGGGAGGGCACGTACTGCATGGAGCACTGGGTGTGATGCCAAAACACGTACTGCATGGAGCACTGGGTGTGATGCCAAAACAATGAACACTGTTATGCTGTAAATAAACAAATAAAAAAAAAAACCTGAGCAAAAGAAATCATTATTACTTTTCATCAACAGAAAAAATAAATGCTATATTACAATATAAAAAAAATTTGAAGTTTGATTTCTACTCAATGAATATCGATTTTGTACCATTGTAAAGTAAAAAAAAATTGTCAGAACCATCATTAGTCAGGGATCATCTGTTTATATAGATATCCCAATGGTTCTGTTTCTCTGGGAAACCTGAGTAATACAAGGGCACGAGTTGTCACGTATGCTTGGGCTGCTATAACAAAATACCACAGATTAGGGAGCTTTAACAACAGAAATATACTTTCTCACAGTTCTGGAGGCTAGAAAGGCCAAGATCAAGATGCTGACAAATTAAGTTTCTGGTGAGGATTCTCTTCTCTGGCTTGTCATTTTGTTCTTACAGAGGGTGGACATGGAGAGAGAAAGAGAGGGGAAAAAAAGAGAGTGTGTGAGAATGAGCAAGCCAGACAGAGCAAACTCTCTGGTGTCTCTTCTTCTAAAGACAATAATCCCATTGGATTGAGCCTCAAGACCTCATTTAGTGTTAATTCCTTAGAGTTTCCATCTCCATACACAGACATACCAGGGTTTAGGGCATTAGCATATGACATTTCAGGAGGACACAACTCACTCTGCAACATTGAATGATGGTGGTAGGAGAGAAGTCTGGACAGGTGAGCCCGGAACAGAATGTGAAACCTTTGAGTCCATGCTAAGGGATTTTCATATTTATCCTGTCAGTTATTGTGAGTTATTGAAGGGTTTTAACTGTTGAAAAGAAATGTTAAAACTTATATTAGAAAACTTATTCTGACTTTTGGTTAAAAGAACTTTGCCTAGCCATCTTGGAAACCAATTTTAAAAACAAAGAAGAAACAAACACCCTACTGGATGGTGTGGATAGATACATTTGTTTATAATTTCTGAAAACAAATGAACCCCTTTTCAACATCCTTGTCAAAATGGAGATCACTTAAATTTAGGATAGTGATTCTCAGAGTGCGATTCCTGGATGAACAGTATCTGCACCATCCAAGAACTTGTTAGAGACGTACCTTCTCAAGCTTAACCTCAACCTATTTGAATCAGAAACTGAAGGATTGGGGCCAAGCAGTTGGGGTTTTAGTCACCCCTACAGGTGATGCTGATTCAGCTCAAATTTGTGAATGGCTGGGTTGGGAGAATACCTGTATCCTTACTGTGAAGAGAGTTCCTGACCACTTAGATACGTATTCCTTATCTTCTGCTGCTCCAAAGACACACAAAGTCTAGAAATGTTTGTAGAGTGGTGGGGAATCATGTGCACCTCAAATTCCCTACCCTCAAATAAGAGAAAGGGGCATAGATACTCAGATAACTGATTTTCCCAAGGAAGAGCTTTCAAGAAATGTCAAGTGAAATAAATGAGTGTAAATAAAGTAGAAGAGAAACATCTTAAAGTGCAGGGTGACCTGTGTGTTTGGATTGCGAAGACTTTTCTACAGAACAGGCAAAGCTAACAAGAAGACTTAATTCTGGGAGAAAATAAGTTACCTTATAAAGAACAAACATAAACATCAGGAAAAAAAGAAGAGAGAGAGAGGCTCTAAGATTAGAAATCTTTGCAGATGGGTCAGATCTGGAGTTGAAATGAAAAATTAGATTTACATAGAAAGATGGACACCTCTTCCCCTGAGGCTGTTAGTAAGGGTGCAATGTTACATAAAAATTTGGAAACTTTAATGAGATTAAACATTTATAAATCACATAATGGGTTTCTTGGCACATGGTTTGTGCTCACTGAATACTAGCCCTTGTGCATTATCAAAGCCCCAAGCCCATGAACAGTGAACACCTTACTCACCCCTGGAAGGTGTTACCCTTTAGGGACTAGAGTTTAGGCCATTAACAAATGTTTACCCTGGAGAAAGAAGGCATGATCTGAGAACAGGTCCCAATAGTAAATGAAGAGGAAAGTTAAGGTCACAAAGGCCCTGGGGCATTTTGTGTGGATGAATATGTGTTTGGAAAATGGGGGCTGTGGAACAGGAAAGAAGGTAAAACAAAGAGACAAGGTTACTCAAGATGATTTTCTAATACTTCAAATGTATTCCAGGTGCAGGTCCTGTGTAGAAAAAGATATCCAAATCATATCAAGTGTGACGATGGGTATACATTCCTCCCCTCCACTTGCTTTCTTGGTGAGAGGAAAGCAATGAGGTGGACCTGGATTCTCAGGTCCACCCAGGCTGAGACTGAACAGATGAGAGGTCACACTGCCTTGCCAGTATCGCTGCTGTAATTTGATGAGGACTTGCCTTTCCCCCGCACAATGTGGTCAGTCTGTGAACAACAGAAACTTCTTTTAGGAAAGTGTTCCCTCCCCTTAAGGGTTACGAAATTTAGGCAGGGAGATATGCACACAGAAACATGTATGAGAAGTTAATAATCATTCAAAATCGAAGAACAAAATACGATTTAACAAGTGTGCTGTGTGAGATGTGAGGAGCTACAGGTTGAGCTAACATTGTGAAATGGAGACATCAGGAAGGCCTCTCAGAGAAGGGATACAAACTAGAATTACAGGAACTAGGTAGGTGGAAGGTAGAGTAGAGGCACTGAAGAAAGACAGAATAATATTAGGCTCAGAAACAAGGAACCACAAGATGGAATGAGTAAATGCTTTTGAAGGAATGGGCACTAAGTTTATGTTGGAGTACACAAGTGAAATAGTAAAATTTGGGGATTTGAAACTTACCCTATGGGTAATA
Source organism: Meles meles (assembly GCF_922984935.1). Taxonomy (NCBI): domain Eukaryota; kingdom Metazoa; phylum Chordata; class Mammalia; order Carnivora; family Mustelidae; genus Meles; species Meles meles. The sequence goes on from NC_060077.1 coordinate 61,095,179, forward strand.
GAAAGTTAAAGATGTCCTTTTCTATATGAATTGCCCAATTTGGAACAGCAATTTAACTCGTTCTTTATCAAATGGTAAATTCTCTTTGAGCATCCTATATTTGAATATCATACACTCAGCAAGACATGATTATATTCTTGCTGTTTCTGAAAGTTAAGCAATTACCTTGATATTTTTGTAGCATTAAATGTGAAAAAATATCCTTGTTTTCTCCCCTCTTCTCTTTTTTTGGGCTGCTTTTAGCAGTCTGAAAATCAGCTTTCATTTTGACTGCCGCTTAACAGAATTTGATTAAAAAAAGTCAACTAATTACAACGGAAATGCAGCCCTGCGAAGCTTTAAGAAAAACACATTATTTTGTTTTAGGGTTCAGTTACTATACATTCATTTATCATCTTTATAACCGATGTGAAGGCGATGATGAATAGGCCTTGGCTTTGAGTCAGGAAATGTAAATTATCCTCTTTCTTTCTTTCCTTTTTCTTTTTTTTTTTTTTAACAAATAATGAATACTAGTAAATTTGAAGCTAACTGATGTGCCAAGAACTCAATGATGATGCAATGCCATGAAAGCAATGCAAAGGCTGCCCATCTGAGAGTCTGAAGCAACGAGAACTAACTCCTGGTCCAGGGGATGTATAACCTGGCCAGGAAAGGGTTATGCCTGTGTCGAGCTAGCTGGCTTGGCGGGCTGCTGGTAAGTTGCAGGGTGTTTTCCTATTGCTGTGCATTTAAGTCTCCCTCATGCCAAGTAGCCCCTACCCTTGACAAAATACCAAGTGTGTTTTTTTGTTTTTTGTTTTTTTTTTGAGTGTTCAATTTACTTATTTTTTTTCAGCGTAACAGTATTCATTGTTTTTGCACAACACCCATTGCTCCATGCAATACATGCCCTCCCTATTACCCACCACCTGGTTCCCCCAACCTCCCACCCCCGATCCTTCAAAATCCTCAGGTTGTTTTTCAGAGTCCATACTCTCTTATGGTTCGCCTCCCCTTCCAATTTTTTTTTTTTTTTTATAAGCACATACTTAAACCTTCTCTCGTCTGGGCCTTATCTTTTAGCCATAGGGCTTGGTTTCCTCTTCCTCCCTCTCCAAACAAGAGCCGTCTTTAAAGGGCTGCTCAGGTGTCAGCTGCACTGGAAAGCCTTTCCTGATTAAGATTAAGATTACAACCAAATCTATGTAGAATACTGCCAATTTTTAATATGTTGTGAGAAATGGGTACATTTATTAGTAGGAAGCTCAGTTCCTCAGGATGGACATAATACATTTTAATGTGTGGGTAGAATTTGGGTAGGAAGAGCAAATGGGAAGTCACATTCCCAGTAAGAGAAAAGATGCTCAACTGTAGACCGTGGGTGAAGAGAGACTACTTCTGACTGGATGGCTGTTACTACGTATATGCAGTGGGGAGGATTTTAAGGAAGATAAAGCTCAGGATGCTCACCTCAGGATAAATCTCAAGTTTACATTACACTTACCATTTGATGTAGAAAAACAAACCTCAGTTGAAAGAAAACAGCAGTATAAATGTTGGCTTTACTGGCGCAGAAAGTTATGCATACTCATTTCTGTTTTCAGGGGTTTTGCAATATTTACATTAACTTGCATATAGAATGTTTAAGTTATTTGTGTGCGTTCTGCAAATTAATTTAAAATTGGCAATTTGCTTACATTTGGGTGACATTTATGGATAAAGACATTAGCCATAGACACTACTCACAGATGAAGTTATGTGTACATCATTGATTCTCACAGTCTTTATAAATGATGCCAATCTGATTTTTATACTGCAATTTTACACATGTACTGTTTTCCTTTTTAGAAATAAAATCTAAGTATTTCTACTCGCCATTGCACACAGAACATATTTGAGTCCTTCCTTTTTAATTTCATTAATTTTTGTTTCTTCTTACAGTCTTTCCTTTGCTTTTATTATACTTTCTCTCAGATTGCTGAGGCAACGATTAGGCACATTGGCCTTGGAAAAATAAATAAAGAGAAGGAAAATATGATGCTCTGTCACTTTAAAATGTAGTCCATTTCCACCAACATATTAAAAGTCTAAATATTTTATTGCCTAGGCACAATCTCATTTTTATTGCCCCAATCACAGCTCATTGGCTAGGATATGCTGGGCAGAGGAGTGAGCTGGTCAGCTAATGGCCTCCCTGCTGCTAAAATTAACTAATTGTTAAAGTAATAACCATGGACCCTCATGGCCTATTTTAATAGTCAGTGGCAATCTGGGAAATTATTTTGCTGCTTTCATTTCAGTGAGTCCTCCTGTTGGCCATTTGCACCCCTTTCTATCCTCTTAAATGCCCTCTTGATGAGAAATATTTCAATGAGAATCCACAGGGAGCTCTGCCCAGTCTCTCCAACTTGAAGTTGGGGCCCATTGTTTCTTCTGTAAATGTGGGAGGAACATCCTGTAAGTCCATTTTGGGATGCATGGGGGCAGCAATTTCTCTACTCAACAAACGTCTTTTCCAACCTCATTTGTACCATGTGACTCTCGCTTCAGTTTGTTTCACAATTCGCCATGTCCTACCCAAATACTAGCTATTATCTTGTCTCTCCTTTTGGTGGAAAAGTCTTCATCCATTCTCTTGATGATCACTCTTCTCCACATGGGAAGTCCAGGCAGGAGTTCAGTCACTCAGTATCTTAGGGCGATACTAATTTCAATATTGACCTTTCCTTGATACTCTGGTATATATCTGGCTATAATACATTTCATTATGCTTTTGAACTTCATATTCTCTTTTATCTGCTTATTTGTTACTTCATGTGTATAAATCCTTTATTCTGAGCTAAGCTTACATTTACCCAGAGAAGTTTCTGTACTTCCTCTTGCATCTCAGTAACTAGAACTGTGTTAAGCAGATGTTCAGTAAACACATGTGTTAAGTTTAATTAGATGTGGGGATTTCAAAGTTGTACCTGCTATACAAATGTCCTGTGGGGATGTTTTAAATCCCTTATGTCCAGAGGATGAGCTAAGCTCAACAGAATCCTGCACTGAGACTAAATCTTCAAGAGTTTTGTCATAAACATGTCCTTAATATGGACCTCATAGAATGGAAATTCCTTATGATATAATTTTAGAAGTCCTCAGATGAAGACACAGAAAATTCATACTGAAGGAATTAATCCTCAAAGAAGGTGGGTTTGAGACAGAGCAAACATGTTTGAAAATAGAGATGGAGGCTGTCTAGCCAATTCCAGATGTTCACCTACACATGTCTGCTACTTATTCACTGGAACAAACATGCAGGGCCTGCTGGAAACAGCTGTGGGTTTGCACACCTGCAAAGTATTTTTTAATAGGGCTTCATGTCTGTTTAACAGAGTCACTGATTTGGACTTTGAAAACCTTCATAGAGCTTTTCTTATCTGTATTATTGTAAGAAAATTTTATTTTATACCCGTCAAGACATGATTATTGAGATGTTTATGAATATTTACAAGAGTACTGTGTTACACTAACCAGATAAAGAAACTTAAAGCCAGTCTCTTGACTTGGAATTCCATGCCAGTTGTGGCACGGCCTGTGAAGGCATGAAAGGCTTCTTGGAGATTATACATTTTTATACTTTGGGTTAGTTATAATTAACCCATGGTCTAGCCATATTCTAGATTCATGACCAATTGCAGCCTAGGTTGGTACAACTGTGCTTAATTGTAGCCTAGGTTGGTACAACGGGATCCTTCAAAGCACGATGTTCTCACATTCCATGAAGACGTAGAGTTCAAACATTCAGTGTGAGCTTGAATTAGAGGAGTGTTTTTGCAATTCTAGCAAGCGATAACTTATGATCCCCTTTTTACAAGGACCCCTTTACAGTGCTGAAGATTAACTGAACATTTGAATTTTATTTTAAAGAATATTTTCCAAAAGCCCTCTCAAAAATCATGGTTAGGACGCAGATAAACAGATTGACATCCTGACCCCTCCATTGATTAGCCTTATTTTCTTGGGAATAGAACTATAGTATCCACCAAATTCATTTTCCTTACAGACTGAAGGGGGAGTAATTGCTCTTTGCCCTTTGGTAAGTGAAGGAACAGAAGATAAGTTTATTTGAAAAAGAAGAATCACCAGTCACTGGTAAAGACTTGAATGATTCTCCTACGAGTCAGAGTATGTCTCAGTGCATGGACGTTTTGATATCTATTTTGTTTGTTCACATATCTTTTTTCTTAGACCCAAGCTTTCACCTGGTTTTAAAGTAGTTTTGGTGGAAGAATAACAATTCTGTATACCTTCCATATTATCATCTCCTTTGTGTTCATATAGGAAGGCAGACACTAAGAGCAGAACGTTTTGAGGCAGTCAGAGTCACTTGCAAACCTTGCCACAGTCACCTACTATCTATATAATCTTGACATTCTTAGCAATGTCTCTAAGCCTGAGGTTATTCACATTAAACATGGGGACAATAGATATACCTACTTCGTAGGGCTGTTATAGGAACTGTATGAAGCAATGCTGTAATGCACTTAGCATAGATCATCTATTACACACAATAACAAGAGGTGCTTCATTAATATTAGCTATTATTTCCATATTATTACTAAGGACTGCTTAAACAAATGACACTTTGGCATCTAGCATGAGGCATTGCCACTCTCAAAGGACCTGATGAGTGATCCCTGCTGGATAGGGTGTCAGAAGAACAAGAAAAGCCACCAGGAAAGGGGCTGCCAGGGGCTGTGACAATGAGCAGTCTCCGAGAGCAATGACAACTTCCCTCCCTTTGGGAGACTTAGGGCCCTGTGAGAGCTTTATGAGAGTAGGTGAAGGAACCTTGGGGTGGGGGGGTCAGCTCAGGAGTTTAGGATCTCACCAGAGAAACAAAGCCTCACTGAGGGAAACAAGTTCTTTGTGTCCAGGAACGAGGTCCTGTTCCAAAGAAACCACAAATACAGAGTCAGGTCTGAGGTGTCTTCATTGTGAACTAAGTAAACTCCAAATCAAATTCCTCTCCAGCTTCTAGAACCTTGAGGGGTATCAAGTAGAAGTAAAAGAACACAGGTCAGCAATTCTAGGACAAATGAATCTTTTAGATTTGAACAAAAGATCACGTGTGTGGGTGGTCTGTGTGTGTAGGTGGGTAGCTTCATTACTCAAGGTTTGCTTGAGGCTGCTTCCCCAGGAGTTCTCAGTAGGTTATTTTTATGCTTGATCCACCAGTCTCGGCACCTGGATCGTCTACCGGCAACCTGACCTATCTCGAGTAGAACTTTTATTTTCAAATCCATATTCTTTCCTTACCTAAATGGTAAGTCCCCCTGAAGACATAGCCTGGTATCTTTTCTTCGTGTGTTTCCTCACTGTGGCCAGGCTCGATGCACCCAACATACCCAGCAAGGCGAAAGGCCCTTAGGATATGCCCAGTTCAGAATACAGAAAGAGTGCCTAAAACAAGAAAACAAACCTAAGAAGGAAATCTTGCAAAATATGTGCTAAACCGTTGATGGTGTTTTCTTCTTGAAGGTAAAACTAACTTTGGGATTTGCGGGGGAAGGTGGCCCATCTGGTTCTATGACATTTTTCTGGAAATACCATCAAAACGAAAGTGAGAAATGTGCTACAAACTGAACAGTCATGATCCCCCCACCGCCCCCCCCCCCCCCATCTGAAAGGAAGATTGCGAGAGTAATGAGCATAAATCAAGGCTGGGCTTGTCCTGCCTGCATTGAGGCGAAACAGGTTTTCCTTAAAAAAAAAAAAAAAAAAAAAATCTGCCATAAGGAGATTTAAATCGGGTACTCCTGTTTTTAGAAGATCTCTATTTCCTTACAGGATGTCGGCTTTGATCACTAATCCCTGGAAAATGTCTTTAAGAGCTACTCCAATTGGCAGAAGTACCGGAGAGTAGGCGTGGGCAGGTGTGGGGAAAGAAGTGGGGGGAAAAACCCTCTTTCTCACGCTGATGTGTTATTTTAAAATAAAAAGAAAACTCCCAGAGGCTCTTGGCTCTAATGATCCCCTCTGTGGTTTTTCCAACAGCACGGTCCGCGGACACCTTTAGAAAATGTGCCTTCTGTAGGTCAGCACTTTCCGTCCGCCCCTCTCCCTAGCCAATGGCATTAATGTGCGTTTGTCAAGACCGAATTTCATTTGACGCATAGCAGCTTAGAGAGGGCAGCGCATCATGTTGCATTTTCCTTGCCTCTCAAACTGGAGTTCCTGCTTCTCCCCAGCTTTGTGTTGTCAGCAAAACGTCGCGTTTACAATCGGTCTCTTGATCTGAGGTAATTACCTGCAGGAGAAATAGCGAGGGTAAGGACCTAACAAGAGAAGTCTTGTGTTGTCGCACGGTGGGCTGCTGTCCTGAAAGTGTATCAGACTTGTCAAATTGGTTCAAATTAAATTGACACGGTGCTCTTCCAGGCATCACCACTTATTATACATCGCGGAGCCCTTTTGGGCAGTAAATGCTTTCTGAGTTAAAAACGAATGTGCAAAGGAAACTCAGAGGAGCCAGCAACAAGGACAGCGAGGATCTCCAGGAGGACCCGTTAAAACTGGCTGTGAGAATGCGAAGGTTGTGTTATGACTGAGCTCAGTTTTGCTCTTCTCTCAGCAATTTCCAGTTCTGTGCCATTGTGACAGAGGTGTCCCCAGGCCTTAGTCATGAGGCCTTGGAACATTTTTTTTTTTTCTGCCTCCGGCTCCATTTATTTATTTATTGTAACATTTATGAGCTCTGTCCAGGGAAACTGCTGGGTCCAGCAGCATCAGCCCTGGCCTGAAGGGAGACAGGGGAATTCTAATCCTAGCCTTTCCCTGATGGGCCTGGTGACCTTGGCCAAGTCATTTAACCTCAACATGTTGGGGCCGCTGTTTTCAACAGAACAGGGGAATGAATGAGCCCTGGATCACCTCGAAAGGGTGTCAGGAGGGATAACTAATTAATGATTATGAAGCACTTAGCAAACAGAAAGTACTGTACAAAATGCTTAATATTAATAATAAAATGCATTCACTGCAAGCCTCTAGGCGTATGCTCAGAAATAACGGCAGCAATTAAAGTAACACGCTAACAAAACTCATTAACCCCCAAACCTCCTTCCCACCGCATGTGGCTGCTAGAGCTTGGGGCTTTCTTAAGACTGCCAGGTGGTGCAAAGAGGAAGGCTGCAATGCAGGCCGTGGCATCAGGCTCTCCCTCACTTTCTAGGCAAGTTAGCATGTCGCCTGTTAAGAGAGCCAACAGTCCTGAAGCCCCATCTCCATTCAGCCTGTCCTGGCAGGTCACTTCCCATGCAGATCACTCCTTCTAGCCAGGATCTGCCACCAACTGCCTATGCCATTGCCCTAGAGGGCGCTTCTCGCCTTTGTATGCTTCATTTCCTTCCCTGTGCCGGCAACGTAATGCCTGGACTTGTAAGCTGCTTGAGGGCAGGGTTTCTCTCGTATTATAACCTCTTAATTCCTGAAAGAAGACAGTGCAAAGGACATGCCCATAGATGGTCCATGGACTAAGGAATGGACGCTTTGTCCACCCCAGCTGACTGAACGGACAGAGGGGTAGGGCGTTATTTGAGCCAGGCTGTACCTACTGGTTATCATGCCTCTGGCAAGCTGGCCACTACTGCTAAGAAGCCCCTGAGGTCTGGCAGGAAGGAAAAGTGAGGACCTTGCCGGGATGGTGGAAGAGAGAAGACTTTTGACTGAGGTGTTCAGAAAATGTATAGCTTTGAACTGGGGGATAATGAAAGCCAAGATTGAGAAATTTACTTCGGGAAAAGAGAGAAGGAATTAAAACAATACCTTGAGTAAGCAGAAGGCAGAGCTAGGCCTGAGGTGGGTCATAGCCAATAAGGGATAGAGGGTAGGAATCACATGCATGCGCAGAGACCCCAGAGTGTTGAGGGAGGACACTGAGGGCTGTGTGTGGACAGGCTGGGGACCTTTAAAAAAGAATTTATGTTTCTATTTTCTTTTTGTAAGAATGAATGGCTAATTGGCAAAAATTTTCTCTCTCTTTACCTCCTTTCTCTTCCTCTTTAATAAGTTGCCATTTTGTTTTAAATTTCTTTTTAACTTTAAAATTTCATACCTGACCATGTCAGGAGTGTTAGCTTATGTAAGGATTTTTGTGTTGTAGTAGCATCTGGTGTAGAATATAAAAGTGGTACGTAAACCATATTCCGGAGGCTTTGTGAGTCAACATTTAATCTGATTCCATCTTGAGTATGGTATTGTAATATGGGATTGTGATTTAGACCACTAGATCAATAGCCCAAATAGTTTTTATAAAAATTTACCGCACACCATAAGAAATGCCTCTAAATTATAGATAAAAATAATGTAGTATCTACCAATGGAACATAAAGCAACTAAACAAACAAACAAAAAACCAATCAGTTTGATTGTTCGAAATAGATTCCCTGGAGAGGAGCTTCCTGGTCAGTAATGGAGGGCCTTGTGTCTTAGGAGAAATAGCCAAGGAGCTCCTGGGCAGGGAGAGGAGTCAGGGACTGAAGGTTGAGCTCTAGGGAGGAAGAATTTTTTGTGAAAAGCCTGGAGCCAGAGAGAGTATGGTGCCTCTTAGCACAAATGTCTGCTTCCAGGGGAGAGAGAGGGAGGGAGATGTTAGCAGGAGCGGGGAGGAGGAAGCTAAGTACACACAAATGCGACGCTGAATGACACTGCAGTGTGGAGAGAAAGATGTAAGAGAAATCCGAAGGAGGAGGCAAAGAGCGGCGAGAGTGGGGTCTGGAGATCTATCCTGGCAGAGGCCTGTTGTGAAGAATATTCTTGATTTTTGGCAGCCACTCCACACATGATTCCCTCCTGTGGAGAGCTGGAGTGATTGTGGACAAGCAGTTTGGGAGATTACAGGTCTGGAGATGACTTGGGGGAAAAAATCCTAAAATTACAAGAAAAAAAAAAAAAAGCCAGGAAATGATATTGAGGGAGCATGAGCCTCTATTTCACGGCCAAATCAAAAACTCCCTGACTAGGAAATTGATATTCTGCCTCAAAGTCTCTTTCCTGAAGGTTGGGCATGGCTTACAGGGTTGCTGGCAGAAGAGGGGGCATCAGTGTGCATTTTAGGATTCAGCTGTGCCACCAATTTGTGGTGTGTCCTTGAACAAGCTGTCAGCCTGGTTTTCATCCATAAAAAAAGACATTTGAGTTAGACAATCTGTAAAGCCCTTTCCACTTCTGATAGCCAACGAGCTCCATGATGTGGGGTCTCTAATGCGTGCCTTACACACTTACCCAGTGGGTAAGAAGCTGACTTAGGTGTCGTTTCCATTTCTACAAAGCTTCTATGAGTTTACTAGAGTGTGCGACTTGAGGGTTTCATTCTCATGGTGTACAGTGGTCATCAGCCAAAATCCACTCAACAACTTCTGTGTGTCCAGTCCTTTGATAACTACTAAAGGATGGCCTTGTCTCTGCTCTTAAGGTGCTTACAGTCCAGCTGGGGACTCACATAAATACAAGAAAAATGACAAAAGATAAGAGATGTCACTAGGCCCTTATGTTTCATTGACAAATTAGAGCTACAGACTGAGCGTGCTTGGAGTTCAGTAGAGCATGAGCTTTCTGCTGGGCTGAATGGCAAGGAGGAGGTGTGAGCTGGGTCTTGGAGAACAGATTCAGAGTCCCTTCCTGCATCCTGAGTCCTGCTGGGTGATCCAGAAACACACACTGAGGAGATCCAAAGCTCTGACAAAGCAGGGCACTTAATGAGCCTCTGTTGATTATGTTGAGACAATGGAGAAGAGAGATATGAGGGATTCAAATCCAGAAGCCAGCATTCTAGCAGGTTATAGCCTGAGAAATCTCACCTGAGACTGAGCACTCAGAAGGTGGTAGAGCAACCAGTAAACCCAGTAAACCTGGGTCCAAATCCTTTTTCTATCACTTACTAGAACTTGGAATTTGACAAAGTCTCTTATGCTATTTGAGTTTGGTGTTAGACCTGAGAATTTTCCACTATATTATAGTAGGTTGTGTGACAAATAGCAAAATTAGAGGGGGAGTAGACAAGTCAGGGACTAACATGAAGATCCTGGGTGCACAGGGGAAAATGGGCACAGGCCAAGGATAGATTTGGGGTGTTCAGCATAGATTCTTCGTTTACTACACAGTTTGGACTAATGTTTGCCTTTCTGAAATGTTTTTTCACCTTTGTGCACTCCATTTTTTTTAAGTAAAGATTTTATTTATTATTATTTTTTTTTTATTTGAGAGAGAGAGTGAGAGTGTGAGTGGGGAGAGAGGGCAGAGGGACAGATCTCAAGCAGACTCTGAGCTGAGCAGAGCCCAACTCAGGGCTCTGTCTCTCAATCCTGAGATCGTGACCTGAACTGAAATCAAGAGTTAGACACTCATTCAACTGAGCCACCCAAGAGCCCCTGTGCATACCATTTTTTTTAGCAAACACATTTCATGAGCAGACGAAATTACGCTGCACGTAAGTGCTAGGCATAACAATGACCATATAATTTATGGCCCTCACCAGGCAACTGCTGAAAGTAAAAAAAGGTGCTACTAATAATTATATAGATTAGCAGGTGAAAATCAAGCTTCTGTTGGGGAAGTTGGAGGTATGATAAACTTATCCATAAGAAACTACTCTTTCCCCTCAACAAAATATCAATTCTTCTTCTTTCCAAATTAGGAAGCTTCATCCAGGGACCCTCACTGGACAATAAGGATTTTGTTTAAATACACAAACGAGCAAGCAAACAAAAAAAGCTATCTTTTTAGGGAACATAAAGTCTACAGGAAACAAAAAATGGTAAAGAAGCTCAAAAAGTTATTTTGAAGAAAGGTGATGCAGGATGAGTGTGTGTACATACATGCAAGAAGGAGAATTTGTGTGCACACACATTCTCTTTCAATCTAAAATCTAAAATTACAGGGCACTAAATTATGTACACGTGCACACACACATGCATGTAAAAGTGTGAATCCCTATCAATCCCCCAAGAAATGATTCTTAGATGACCCAGAGAAAGGGACAGAAGAAAGCTCTAGAGAGGTGGGGTGAGGAGGAGAGTTGGGGATGCATGCGTAATTTAAAATTATAACCCAATGAATGCAAAACAGGAAGGGAACAGCATTTTAAAGAGGCTGGCAGATAACATCAGCTTATTAGTGGTTCCATTACAGTGTACATTGGTTTGCTTTCTCTCCTAGCACCAAAAAAAAAAAAAAAAAAGAAAGAAAAGAAAGAGAAAAAATGATGTATGTGCATGTGGGTATGGAGAAAGTAAATTAAATAAACATAGCTTAAGTTATTTTAGGGTGCTCTGAGCATTAACTCTTATCCTTGAAGCTGGTGGTGAGAATTATGATATGTTTCAGTCTTTGAAACTAGTCCCTGCACTTTGAATGTAACTGGATCCCCAAGACATTCCTTCTTGGGATGGGTGAGGGTTGGGGAAGGGTCGGAAGTAAAGGTAGTAGAGTTCTTTTCACCATTTGGATGGGATGACAGGGGAATCGACGATGCTGGTATATAGCACGGCTGTCAAAGATCGGAGAACTTTGTTTCCATTTGGAAATGATTAAGGTCTTATTGCTCCTGTCTTGGGTATGAAAGACTTGAAACACATCAGTTCGATGTAACTAACGTTGAATGACAACTCTATGCATGTAGTTAGCAAAGTTCATTGAGAAGGAGAGAACACTGAATTTCAGAAAAGTTGAACCATAAGAATTGAGTACCTTGATTGAATTTGATAGCTCTTAATGGGAAACTGTACTGAACTGGCAAAAAAAAAAAAAAAAAAAAGGCAATGAGATTTGGTGAAAAGGATCAAACTCAAATTTAGTTTTTTTAAAAATCTCAGAATTAATCTTGTTTTATTTTATTCAGTTAATAGTAGAAATTATTTTACATGAGGAAAGATGATGTCAGAAATAAAGGAGTGGAATTTTAGAGGTGGAATTAGAAGAGGGCAAAGGGGAAGCTAATTTGCTTTTCTGCTCCAAAATATTCCCAGCAATCATGTCTGGAGGTTTAGTTGATTCTTTTCATTAAAGGTGGATATGATTCCTTAGAGAGGATTCTTGAGGGAGGATTTTGGGATGGAGCTTGGGTTGTAACCACTGAACTGAGCAATCAGAAGGCCAAATGAGCCACGGATCTGTAAGTCAATGTGGATAGGCTGGCAGAGAGAAAGAAGGGCCCTGGACCCTGCCCACAGAGGCAAGCTGGGGCCACAGACCCTCAAAAGACTGGTAAGTCAGCCAAGGAGAAGAGAGTCATTGTATTAGGAACTTAGGACTACATGTGAATGTTGGTGACCTTGACTTACCCTTGATGAGGTACTGGGAGGACTTACCCTTGACGAGGGCACTGGGCATGGGGATGACAGCCTGAGTCCTACATCTCTACTGTGGGCACATATGTATGGCACAGGACGATGACAGCCAAAGCATAGCTCTCCAGCCCTTTGGTCTAGGTCTGTTTCCCCCCCTCCAAGCAGATGTAATTTTCTCTTTACACTTAATATATTTAAGTAGGGCATCCATTCCTCAGTTTGTAGCAGCTACCATCACCCCCTATTGTATGATATTGGACATGCTTCCCAGATGAACTATCCGATTCTTGATTTCTGTTTGGCCATGTGTGGTCCTTGGCTCTTTGGAATGCTCTGGAGAACTCTTCTCCCTATTTCATCTGTAATGATTTTCTGAGAAGCAAGAAGGGCAAAGGCCCAGAGTGATTCATTGAAGGTGCATATGGTATTCATTCTGCAGAGAACAAATATGGAACAGGAGAAAAAGTGACAGTCGCACCATTTGCATTTGATATGTAAATTCAAGATACATATTGATTTACATGTATAATTTAGTAACAAAAAAAAAAAAAGGAAAGAAAGAAAGAAAAGAAAAAAACCAGATAGCTAAGTAAACATGATACCCACCCCAAGCTAAAGGCTGAGCTCATGGCAGTGTTTGTAAATGGTGCTGTGCAGTAGCACATCTCGGCATGCAAATGTCTATAAACTTCAAACTGTTGCTAGGTTAAACAACACCTTTCCCAGGAAGCACACGGATTTAGCAGCTTGTACTTTATGCATTGGTCTCCAGAGCAGAAGGCCCTTCTCCTCACCTCACAGTAAGGGCAGGACACATGATCCGTTCCTGTATTTTCCTTGCTGAAGTCTGCCTTCAAGCGATATAGCCCAGTGTTTTTAAAATAAATTTTTCTTTTTGTTGTTTCATGCATGAAGAATCTGGACATGTATTTCCCTATAACCTTCAAGGACAGGTCTAAATGCTTTAACTGGCTCCATCTTTATCCAAATTTATTTCCTATCCTCACCAAGCTTCTCCTTACCCTCAGCTCCTGAAATAACCCTCCAGAGACAATTCTTTATTGTGCCGTGCACACATGACTATTCTCACCACCACGCTTTCACGAATCCAGTGGCATCCAAAAGAATGCTCTATCCGGCATCCATCAAAACCCAGTGATACCTCCAGCTCCTCTTGGACTGCACGGAACCTTCATGAAATTTGAAATGAAGCTAATTTTTCCTTTCCAGGACTAGTCACAGTGCGTGTGGTGTCAAGCTGTTTTCTCAATCTCGGTCACACACTGTTGTACGAGGTACTCTAATAATTTGCTAAGTGTTGCTCTTGGTTTCTCAGCCAGAGAGAATGTTTCCGAGGGAGCAGATTTCATCCTCTTTCGTACAACACATTCTCTTTGGCATAAAGATGGACATATTGACAATGTTAGCACATAGTGATGGACTAAATTGAAAAAAAAAAAAACTTCCCAAATTTCTACTCCTTGTTTATCATTACTCACAGTCTGCAATAGGAAACTGTCATCAGTGACCATCATTTTAAAATGGGTGGGTGAGCAGAGGGATGTAAGAGACACAAGAAGTGCATGAGGGGATGCATTCGGGACTTTCCTTTTGCTCCCACTCTGGTGCCATGTTTGTCATGAACAGTGACATGTGCATATGTTATAAAGTCCAGGTTCCTGAGCTTCAGTACTAAGATGACTTTGGGCAGCATAATTCTTTGTGATGTGGGAGTCTTTACTATGTATATAGAATGTTTAGAAGCATCCCTCATCTGTGCCCACTAGATGACAGTAGCTCCCTCAGACCCCATGCCTTCGCACCAGTTACGACAACCAAAAGTGTCTTCAGATATTGCCAATGTCCGTGATGGACAAAATATCCCTCTATCTACCGATGTGGAGATACACTGCTATAATCAATGATCTAAATTTTTTAAGATGTTTATCTCTCTTCAGTGGGTTAAATAACCCCTAAGGTACCTCAAAACTTTCCTTTCCTTAGGAAAAATTCTGCATTTTCCACATAACTTGTTTATTATTATTAGCAAATATTTATATAGCACTTTGTCCTTAGTTCTCAGGTTTTAAGTACTTTACAAAAATTAACCAATTCAATTCTTAAACGTATCCATAAGATAGGTGCTATAATTATTCCTGTTTTACAACTGGAGAACTGAGAGGCCCAGAGAGGTTAAGCCACACAGCTAATAAGTGGTAGAGCTGGGATGCAAATCTAGATGCTCTGGTTCTGAAGTCTGTGTTTTTAATCACTCTGCCTTTCACAAAGGCACACACATTAGTTTCCTCTGGAGTGATTGTCACAAATTCTGAACAGGGGTATTTTTGTAAATTTTCACCAGTTCAGGGGATGCCTAATTTGGGAATAAAACATAAACCCCATTAATTATTTTAAAAATCCAGAAAATTCCTTTCTCGTTAGTGACTTGCTCCTGAGTGAATTCTTGCTATGGCTGGGGCCTAGACATATACCTGTACTGGACACAGGGTTGTGGAAGAGTGTGCATCAGAGATCTTGGGTACACTTCAGAGGCCGTGGAAAATATTCAGTCTGTCATACCTGAATTAATCCCTCAGTTCTCTGTACCCATGAGGAAAAGTCCCAGACTGATCGCCTTTTTGTACTTTCAGCTGTTTTATATAGTCAGGCAGTTCTCCAGCTCAAAATTTCTAGTGAGTCTTTACTCCCAGCCACACTGAGTCTAAACTTTTTTGACAAGATGTCAAGACCTTTCATTATCTCACTATTCCCCACACAGCCCATCTGCTTGGTAGGGGTTAGCATCCTCACTTCCCCTTGTACCTACCACCTGTCCTCTTAAGGCAGAGCGCAAGTTCAACTCCTTCCGTGAAACCTCCCCTACCACTGACACTCTCATCTTACTCCTCCTGAACGCTTCAGCCTTTGTTTTTTGTGCCATCCAAATCCTCATGAAGATGAAAGTCTAGGTTCTGTGCTATTTTTCACGTTTAGGTTTAGCTTATCAACTAGATTGTATAGCCCTTGAAGGAAGGACTCCGTCTTTTTCTCTAAACCTGACCGTCCACATGAGGCATAGATAGGACAGGTACTCAGCCAAGATGTTGATCCATTGTTCATTCATCATCAACGTTCATGCTTCCTTTGTCATGAAAGGGACCGTGCATTTTTGCCCTCACTATCAGTGGATACTAAACCATAGCCATGTCCTCTAGGCCCTGACTTGTAACTCTATGGGTGGTCAGCTATAAGATATCAGTTGATAGTCTTCCAAGAAAATATAGTTTCTGCCAAGAAGGTGAAGTAAGGTGTCATGGCCAGTCAGTGGGATGCAACTGCTTAACCTCAAAGGAGGATAAAATCTACAAATATCCATGCCGCTTTACAGAAAAACACCACCAGTAAGAACCAATAAATGGCACAGCCTTGCTGGGTCCTGTATTGGCTAATTGTATCAGATACATGGGGGCACACGTCCTTAGGGTGAAATGGATTTCGGGATCTGCCAGGCTTCAACCACTAGAAATAACACGTATGAAGAGTAATATATCTCTTTTAAAACCTAGGTGTTTATTTTCTAAGGCAATGATCATGGTAGTATTTTCAGTGTTCATAGTATTTTGACAGTTCTCAGGGCAGTATCACTTTTGCGACACATAGGATATGCAGAGAACAGGACGTATGATTCCAGATCTTTAAAACTACTAGAGTCTCAAGATGTTAAAGATAATCTAAGTGAATATCAAGACCTTCTTGAATTATTTTAAGACTTCCTAGTGCCCTTTGAATCATTTTGGTTTTAGAATTTATACATAAGAGAAAACCCTGAATGCCAAAATTTGCTCAAGTTTATAATGTAGTAATGAATTATTCATGGAAGATTTGAATATGAAACTGGACTTTCCTTCATCCTGATATCAATTACTCAATTAAAAAGTAGTAAAAAATTATTTAATATCTTAGGTACTAGGCATGGTGAAGGGCATAGTTTCTTCCAAGGATTTTAGTAACTTCAATTTTATTTTAAAAAATCAACAAGTTTTGGTTTGAGGGATAATTATAAAGGAAAATACTGCAAACCACGGAATGGGAGAAGATATTCACCAATGACACTACAGACAACGCTCCAAACTCAACACTCAAAAAACAGATAATTGTGTCAAAAAATGGGCACAAGACATGAACAGACACTTCTCCAAAGAAGACACACAAATGGCTAATAGACATATGAAAAAATGTTCATCATCATTAGCCATCAGGGAGATTCAAATCAAAACCACATTCTAACACCAGTTAGAATGGCCAAAATTAATAAGACAGTAGACAACAAAAGTTGGAGAGGATGTGGAGAAAGGGGAACCCTCTTACACTGTTGGTGGGAATGAAAGTTGGTGCTGCCATTTTGGAAAACAGTGTGGAGATTTCTTAAGAAATTAAAAATAGAGCAACTCTATGACCCTGCAATTGCACTACTGGGTATTTACCCAAAGATACAGATGTAGTGAAAAGAAGGGCCATCTGTACCCCGATGTTTATAGCAGCAATGGCCACGGTTGCCAAACTGTGGAAAGAGCCAAGATGCCCTTCAACAGATGGATGGATAAAGAAGATATTGTCCATATATACAATAGAATATTATGCCTCCATAAGAAAGGATGAATACCCAACTTTTATATCAACATGGACTGGACTGGAAGAGATTATTACTGAGTGAAATATATCAAGCAGAGAGAGTCAATTATCATACGGTTTCACTTACTTGTGGAGCATAAGGAATAACATGGAGGACATGGGGAGAGGGAGAGGAGAAGTTAGTTGGGGGAAATCGGAGGGGGAGACGAACCATGAGAGACTGTGGACTCTGAGAAACAAACTGAATTTTGGAAGGGCGGGGGGTGAGGAGTGGGTGAGCCTGGTGGTGGGTATTAAGGAGGGCACATATTGCATGGAGCACTGGGTGTGATGCATAAACAATGAATCTTGGAACTCTGACAAAATAAAATAAAGTTAAAAAAAAAAGAAAAGAAAGATACTACAAAGCCAAATGAATATTGTTTCTGCACTCTCGTTTTTGGAACTTTTTTATATATTATGAGTGGATAACTCCATACTGCTCATGAGTGGTGGAGACCATGTATCTTCTGAATAGCCTGGTCCACTGGCTTTTCTAACTCCATATTGACATCTTTCTGGAAGATTCCAGCTTTCCTAGACTGGGCAGAAATTCTGACCCTATTTACTTACAACTCACCTGTTACTCCCCACATTCCACAGTGACATTTTTTATTAATACATAGTCTTTCTTAATGGGATTTGACCTATTTTTAGCATCAATGGATGCACCACTCACTAGTCATTCATGTTATTTTTTGTTAAACTCAACTTCCTGAGATTTTCTGAATTCCAAGTATTTTGCTTTTAGATAACTCCAGAGAAATGAGTTAGATTTGTCTTTTTTTTCTCTAGGGGGCCACCATTTGGTCCCATCCATCTTCCTGGGAAGTTGATGTTCCTGTAAAGCTATGGTGAAGTGTTTGAGCTAACAATAGAAGATGGGAGGATATCACTTACTTTTCTTTCCAAAAGAAGTTCATGTTACAAGAGCTGAGATCTATAATCGCCAAGGTAATCTTCCATACGTTGTTTAGGTGCATTTGAACAATTTCCTCTAAAAGAGATTCTTTGCAAGAAAAATCTACTTAAAACACAAAGCAAAGGAAGCATCTTTTGTGTATTTTCCCTGCTAGGAAGACATTTCCTCTCATAAAGGGCTCAGAATCCATTGGCCATCACCATAAATCTGGCACCACAGCTCTGGAGCAGTGAGTATATGTTGGCTCACATGTGAAAACACTCCTGCCTGATTCCAAGTTGCCTACTAGGGTCCTACCCCAGCATCAAGATCCCAGTAATTAAACTGGAGGCAATAAGCACATTGAAATATTCACTCATTAATCCAGAAATTCGTAAGAAATAATGTGAAAACATGATCTATGTGAAATAGAATATTGATAATGTTAAGTAAAAATTCCCAAGAAGTTTTCAAACTAACAAACTAAGTCAAATACTAGGATTCATGATTTTCTACAAAGAAAATTCTGAGGGTTCAGATTAAGGATTCTGGGGACAGGTCTGAATCAGGGTTCACTGTTAAACCAGAAAATCTTAGAGTTTGGAGAGGACCACAGATGACCATACTAATTATCTTATGATAATTAGTAACATTTATAACAGAATATGAAGAGGCCAACATCTGTTACCATGGGACCACAGCACACAATGGTTTATTTTATTTTTTGTTTTTAAAAGATTTTGTTAATTTATTTATTTGACAGAGAAAGAGAGAGAGGGAACACAAGCAGGGGCAGTGGGAGAGGGAGAAGCAGGCTTCCCTCTGAGCAGGGAGCCCAATGTGGGTCTCGATCCCAGGACCCTGGGATCATGACCTTAGCTGATGGCAGAAGCTTAACGACTGAGCCACCCAAGTGCTCCTATTTTTTTTTCTTTGATATGTAGTCTTTGTCTTTTCTGAGTTCTTTTTTTGAATATTGTTTTTTGAAATTGGGGGAAAATATGATCTAAAAAAGTCTTCCTTGAAGAAATGGCAGTTTGTATCTGGGGCTAAATGCGATGAGAAAGATACAGCTGATGTGCTTCAGAATATTAAAAGTCTGAGGGACCTCAGAGAGTAGCTGGGCTACATACATCCTTTCAAAAACATTTTCTTATTGTTCAGGTAAGCCCATCTCTATGTGCTCAGCTCTGTGCCAGGAACTACAGGGGCTCCTCTTTCATGGAAAGCCTCTAAAGAGGAGATAGACACATGGTGGAGATGGTACTACATCGCATGTTATCAGCAACTATCAACACTTATGCTGACGATTCTATGGGTGAGTGAAGTGCAGAGAAGCCAAAGCCATGGTTGCTGAACTCTGGTTGATAATCTTGTTCTAGGATAACTCACCACTGTTTACCAAATTTGGACTTAATTCCTTTATTCATTTATTTTTATTAAATTATGCATTGAGGGTCAACCAGGCACAATCTCCCAAAGCAAACGCAGTTCACTCATGAACATGATGGAAACGCGAACTACTCTTGCAGAGATCACAGTCAGCTCATGGCTCCCTCTGGCCAACACATCACTGCATTTTAATTGCCCCCAGTCTGAAAGACAATGCTCCAGAAAAGTCCTGAGAATGGTCAAATGATAATACTGTGACCTGGTAGCTTTTTTTCCCTCAGAACTAAGAACAAATTCTCTTTGCTATATTCTTTCCATGTTAGGGGGTTATGGAATCTACAGAAAATACAGGTCTTAGGGAATCTACAGAAAACAAAACAAGGGAAGACAATATATTAGAAGATTCACAAAGTCTTAGAAACAAACTCACGGACCTTTACAGCAATGGACCAGTGTGGAAGGTCTTCTTAACATCCTCGGCATCTATTATACCCATTTGTTTTCCTGACAAAGAAAGAAGTTCTCCGTGTTAGAGACAGGGAACTTCTCATACTAACAGAACCAAGGACTGGTTTTATGGGACAGAATCTTCCAAGGAAAGAAAAAATATTACTGCTTAAATTATATTCCATTTGACTCAACAGAGTTTACTAAGTCCCTTTTTTTTTAAAAAAAGATTTTATTTATTTATTTGACGGACAGAGATCACAAGTAGGCAGAGAGGCAGGCAGAGAGAGAGGGGGAAGCAGGCTTCCCCATGCACAGAGAGCCTGGTGTGGGGCTCGATCCCAGGATCCTGGGATCATGACCTGAGCTGAAGGCAGAGGCTTTAACCCACTGAGTCACGGAGGCGCCCCTACTAAGTCCCTTCTAAATGCAGTAGATGTGCAGAAGATCCAAAGATGAATGAATGCAACAGTCCCTCCTTTAAGGGACTTTAGGGACACATGGTACAAATAACCTTCAACTCCACGAAAACAGTGAATAGTATCTAAAACAATGTGTGACACATAGTCTGTGTTCTATAAACATTTTTGGAGCAAAAAGATATGCCAAATGTTGAAAACATGGTCTGAATAAGTCACTGATTATTCAGAGAACAAAGACATCATACTTGATTGGAAGAGGCAGTGGGAGTTTCACAAAGGGAGAGGCTTGTGACATACACAAGGATAGATGGAATTTAGGGAAGTGGAAAGGAGATGGAAGTATGCTTCAGAATAGGGCATGGCATGAACAATGACAAGGAGCCTGGGACATGAGTCAAAGACAAGAGGAGGTGCAGACCAAGGCTGGGCCATGCTATGGAGGGCCTCCTGTGCTAGCTGGGAAAGACATCCAGATTGTGGTGAAGATGACAGGTGATGACTTGCCTTTCCTCTGGCCTCCCTCTGTTGTACTTTAATATTGACAAGAAGATGAGAAAAAGATCAGAGAAGATCAGAAAAGTCATAGTTTTAGTGAATCAATTGGTGTTAGTACCAGAACCTTCCCCTTCTTTCTTGACTTCTAGACCAACCTTCATATATTTTTTTTCCAGTCTCTTGCTCACATCTCTTCTTTTATTTCTGTCATTTGACACCCTTCTGTAATTCTCTCTCCAGCTCTCCCTGTCTCCCCAAATTACAGCTTGGTGGAGTGTATAACAGTAAGGTGACATAGTCTGGGAAGGAGGCCATGCATCTCTGCTCATCATACTCCAATGGAAAGAAAGCTTAAAAGATTTTTGACCCACTCACAGTCAGGTTTTCCTTTTATGCTTTTGAGGAAGAATAGAGAATGTCATGCAAATGCTGCCTGAGTGAAAAACCAGTGCAAAGCCCCGTTCTGTGTTTCCTAGGAGCCGAGCTTCTCATTTTTATGCCCCATGAGAAATCTCAAAGTCTTGAATCTTCAGAATGAGTATTTAATTTTTACCAACCCACAAGGGGAGGGGAAAGGCAAATACCAGGCATTCTGCCACCACGGAGCCTTCCTATACCACTTATGGAAATGCAGGAAGGCACAAGCTGTCCTCTGGTCATGATTGTTTTTAAGGTCCTAGCTTTCTTCTTCTGTATTCCTCACACTCTGGTTCTTTCTCTGTTTCAGGTTTCCAGAACCAACGACTCTCAATCTCTAGTTCTGTTTCTCCTTAATAAAATCTGCTGTTGTGTTCTTTTGGCACTCTGAAGTGAACATGATCTGTGTCAATTTAGAGTAATACATCCTAGGGAAACATGGATCTTAACCAAAACCAAAACCTTAAATTAAAGAGAATCTCCTTGAATTATTTAAGACCACTCTCTCTAGGTGCCTCCTAATGCCCTGAGGGTTGAGAAGAATTATCTCTGAATTTGTTTTGACAAAATTATTTGTTTTTATTCCTTAGTTCTTTCTTTTGGAATTGTTAACAGTACATGACAGGAGAATATAAAAGCTGAAGTTGTAACTTTAGAATATCTATAGTAGAATAAGAAAGACCAACTTGTGGATATCGCATCAGACAAATGACTTGACCAGACACTTTGATTTTTGCTTTTTCCTAAAAGCTATTCTTCCTGGGTCTATAGAAAGTACAGCCATAAATTGGTATCCAGATGGGCTCTATTTCAAGAGATAACCAGGGGGAGGCCCAAGGACCCCAAAGCAACGGAATTACACCTTTTCTTGAACAGATGGCACAGCCAGAGACCTGGGATTTTCTAAAATGCAACCAAAAGGAACATTTTGTCTCAGTGCAAAATGTGTTAAATATCAACATTATTATAGAGAATGCTTTTCAAAATCTATCTTCAACATTGACATGTTGTGGGAGCAATTAGAACTTTTTGTAATGCCTAATGCTCAGGTGAAAAAGTGTACAAAGAGATCTTTAAGGGGGTAGAACCCAGCCTAGGACAGGTAAAAGAAATTTGAGAAAACCAACATAATCACACCCTGACCACTCCAGGATCATTGGTCACGGCTAAAATGCAAGCATTATGTCCTGAGCAAAATATTGGGTTTGTGTGGCTCATAAACCCTATCTTACTTCCTGCTGATGTTTGGGGGGGAATTACTGAGCAGAACAGTGGAAGGCCAGAAAAGGAAAGGTCTAGGTTAGGGTCAGGCAGCCCTCTGATTGGTTTGTGCAAGGTGTAACTGAAGCCTGCCTCTTAGGCAACCACTGAGATGGAACCCACCAATTTCAAAGAAGTGTTCACATACCCACTTCAATACCTTTTTTCATGCTGATTCTTCCCCTCCCACATAACCATCTATTCCATTGACTCTAACCCTCACTGTCCTTTAACATCTCCTCCAAGAGACCTTTAAAAAAGCACATGATGGGGTGCCTGGGTGGCTCAGTGGGTTAAAGCCTCTGCCTTCTGCTCAGGTCATGATCTCAGGGTCCTGGGATACAGCCCCTCTCTGCTCAACAGGGAGCCTGCTCCCAACACCCCTCCCCCCCCATTCTGCCTGCCTCTCTGCCTACTTGTGATCTCTGTCAAATAAATAAATAAAATATTTTAAAAAACCACACATATGAAACTCTATTATCAATTTTTGTTTCATTTACTATTCATCCCACTAACTGGGAACTTTTTCTTGGATTTTATTATTAGGTATGCTTTGTATGTATATTCTATCTGCAAAATCGATTTCTGGGCTCATAAGTTCAGATAAACTGACATATTTTTAGTCTTGGATCCTTCCTTTAATCACTTAGCACATAGATTAGCATGTAAGTATGTATGTGTATAATATAATATATACATGTAATATCTAAATCTATATAGATGCATAACATATTTCCTTCAATAACCAGTATATGTGCATTGCAGTCAATTATAACTCAGTATGAAGTATAAAGTATGAAACCTTGCAATTATAAAGTTTAATAATGAAATATCATTTTCTTTTCCAGGTTTTGGTGCACTCTGTTCATTCATCCATCATTAGACAGTGTTTCCCCAGAGATGATAAGATGTGACTGCCTGAAGCAAATGCATATTATCTCTTTCTGGGCAGACCTTTCCTTCTTTCCAAGGTGAGTTGTGCTGGGTATCAGGGAAAGAAACTTCAAAATTCCTTTTACTGCTCTATAAAGTCTAGTGCCTAGAAGAAGAGGTAAGTAGCCTGTTTCTTGTTTCATTTTCTCTGTCTTTTCCCACGACCCTTGACTCCTCTGAATCCTCTAGATACCAACCAAAAGGTGCATTTGGACTTGTACCAGGGCCTCTGAGCCTTATCATATCTAGGTGTGTTGTTTTACATTTGCTTATCTAGTCCCATTCCACACGGTAAAGAAAAGTTAATAAAATGCCCTCCTAAAAGACACCATTAGCTCTTATAAATAGTTTCTTTTTCTCAAGAAACTCCCCTTCTCTCCTTGGTTCTTATATGTCCACACACAGAAGAAAGGGCGAAGTTTGTCATGTGCCAATTCTTGCCAGGTTCTCCCAAATTTTTAGTAGTTATAAAGTCTGTTATTATTATTTTCACTGACTACCTATTAGAGTTCTAGGGAATCAGTAAGTTGAAGATTTTGAAGAGGAGTAGAACTTGTTTGGAATAAGGGGATTAATGCATTTATGATGTGTAATTATAGATTTCACTAGAAGTGTTCAAGCACAGGCTTATATGTTGTGTGTGTGTGTGTGTGTGTGTGTGTGTGTGTGTGTGGTCAAATTTGCTTGAAATTTACATCAGTATTTCCTATTGGGTAGATATATATATCTCATTTGACAGTGGGTTTAACTTAAATTCATGCTTCATGAGTCACCTATACTCACAAGTTTTGGCATAATTACAGAAAAACTTTCAAGTACATATAATTGCATTCATTTAGCTGGACATTTGGATATTTCAATCGATTGAACCATTCAATGGAAAGGTCCAGCAAATGCCCCTAATTTGACATTGTTAGTCGTGGGCTATTTTTTTTTTCTCCTGTATCAACCACTGTGGCTAATTAGGCAGCAGATTCGAATCTTCATGAATTTTTCAGGCTGATACGTGTTCCTTCCCAGGGCTAATTTGCTATTATCAGAGGAATGACTCTGGTATACATTGTTGGTGGTGTCTGACCTTATTCCCCTATTCAGATTGAAATTAGTTGAGGGACTGTGGCCAACGAGGTCATTTGGTAAATCATCTCGCAGAAAACAGGTCTGCTTTAGAAAATGTCCTTTTTTTGCTCCCTTTCATAGTCTATCCTAGCTTCCGCTGTTGCAGGGCTCTATCAAGAAGGAATAAGATTCAATAAAACTTTTACCCAGGATTTCAGAAACTTAAAAAATTCAGTAGAGAACCTAGTTATAAAAATGTGTAGAGGACTAGAATAATTCCATTCTATGAGCTTTCTGTGTTAACAATGAGGAGGATTTGGCATACAATAGTAAGGGGTAGAATTTTGTATAACTGAATGAGATTAAGGAAAACTGCTTTATTATGTGATTTGCCTTATTAGGAATATTGAAGAGTCCAGGTTTCCTGGGATGGCAATGCCAGGTCATCCTACCTAATCTTCTCCTCTGGACACAGAGGGGAAAGGCAGAATACTAACAGACCCCCCCACCCTCCCCCCCGTAAGTTGTTGTTTTCTAAATGCAACTGATTAGTGGTTGGGTTTATTAATAAGAATCACATAACCATTTATGTCTTTTGAAAGTCATCAGTACTAATTTCCACAAATTGGTTGCAATTTCCAATAAGAAAATACCAATTAATTCATTCACTAAGAATTGTAATGAGTTAGCCCAAAGGAGACTGACATGGTGGTAAGAGCAGAGAAGGAGCATTCAGGACTTGAAGGTTATAGATTACTTTTGGCAGTCCTCAGTACTTTGGATTTTCAACTTACCAGACTTAAAAAAAGAAAAAAAAAGACAATGTTCCTTATAAGACATGAAGAGAATATCTTAAATATGACTATTTCACCCCCCCTTTCTTTCCCCTTAGCAATTTTCTTTCCTAATTTTTCACTGGAAAGAGACAGTACGGTATTTAGCCCCTTTTCTCCCTCATGATTTATATATAATTAGGGACTCAGAAATGTTATCCTTCAGTTCTAAAAGAAGCTGCTGAATTGGAATACAAAGGGTCATTTTAGTTATGGGTATACATACTTTTTAATTAAAAATTATTTTATTGCTTTTGTTAAGTAATTAAAATTTACAAAGTGATTTCTCACAAATATTTATTAATATTAAGTTGTTTTTGGCATACACCAGTAAATTGCAAGCAATTGCTTTACTCTGCATGTGTAATTAAAATGACTAAGTAATTATATTTTTTCCTTGAGTATAGTTGACACTATCACATTTTTCTAAGTTTTGGTTCAATTTTATTTCCATTAGTGAATGCTTCATAGAAGCCAAGATAAGGAGTGTCAGTTAGCAAGGAGGAAAGCTGCTTCTCTTACTGAGCTTTTGAGAAATATAAACAGATATTGTGTGTCATGTTTATAGTCTCATGTGCTTTGTTTTCCTAAATGTCTTTCCTCTTTCTTTATCTACCTGCCTTGAGTGTTGCCATGATTATTTGGATGGTTATTTAAACATTTATAGAGTGCACATCTTAACTTAAAGATACTTAAGTTTATGTATTTAGACTTTT
Organism: Meles meles; assembly: GCF_922984935.1. Classification (NCBI taxonomy): domain Eukaryota; kingdom Metazoa; phylum Chordata; class Mammalia; order Carnivora; family Mustelidae; genus Meles; species Meles meles. Next base: position 61,121,036 of record NC_060077.1, read on the forward strand.
ATTCAAATTGGAACAAATAGGTGGTATGTCTATTCAATTATATCTTTTGCTCTGCTGAGTCCTTATCATTGTCCTTTCTCTTGTTCTTCCTCAGATACTATCGACTTCCTTGTGTTACCCTTTATCATCAGCAAATGCCCCTTAAAAGTCTCCAGTGCGCAGGCTCCATGTCAGTCCATGGACTTCTATGCATAGCAGCTTAGAATCCTTACCTCTTGGGGAGTTCGGCATCAGATGGAGGGAAGGCTGAATCAACATGATGGCTTCCTTCTAAAATAAGGGAGAATGAAAAGACAATGTAAAACAACACACCTAGAAACATCTGTTATTCTCAACCACAGTATTGGAGGATGGGCTGCCCATGCAGTGAAGGTTAGGTAGCAGTACAGGATCACGCTGAGAGAGGATCCATTGACCAATATCTCAGACAATTAAGGCAGAGCCCAGGACTCCATTCTAAGTGGTGCACTCAGATGAACAGAACGAACAGTTCTCTTCGAACAACAGAAATGGTGGGGAGCTTTCCTGGATTCTCTTTGGAATGACTCTTTCATACCAAGAAAGCGAGGGCTTAATGATGAATTACTGTAACCCAGGCTTCTCACTATGGCCAGATGGAGTGACAGGGACCAGATGTACACTTTCACCTGAAACAACCCACTGAAAAAAGGAAAAAATTTATAAAACAATGGTTTCCAAGAACCTGGACCTCAGACAACAGTGATCCATGAAAGATGGGAAACAAATGAAGTTAAGTCCTACCGTTTCCCACACTTACTGCCCTGAGAGAGTTTCAGGCTCTGGAGCAGGAAGGGGTAACTCAGAGCCCAGTGGACATCCTGAACTGAGGAAATGGGGTTGGGAATCTGAGGAAGTCTAGGTGGCTAGAGTTTGCCCGGAAAGAGCAGCCTGGACATCGGCAGAGGCTGACTATGAGGAAAAGGCAGAACACTGATCAGTGTGGGCTATGAGGAAACTGCTCCTGACTCAGGAAAGAACCACCCAGAAAGACTACAGGAGAGAGTACCTGGTGCTCTGACAGGGGCAGAAAAGCATCCATTTCCACCAGACCAGACACCTCAACATGTATGAGGTGTTGGTAGAGCACTCAGAGGAGTCTTGGCTGGTGGTGAGGGGTAAGAAACCCTAGAGTAAATGCTGCTGTGGGCTTGCCTAAAGATTGCTGAACATTAGTCTCAAAAGAAGCAAGCCATTTCAGGAAACACCATAACCGAAATTTGCGCTGAAGCTAGCTTTTGGTGAGGAGAGTGGGAGAGAAGTCTGCAGTGTGGAAGGCCCTACATGGCTTGCCTTGACTGCCAGTGAGAAATCATGGCTACAAATGGCTATGAGAACTCACATGCTTCAGCCCACCACCAGCCATGATGAGAATCCCTGCCAACTCCAGCCTGCCACCAGCAGCTGATCTGGAGAACTGTCACATTCAGAGATGAGTAATAAACAGAAAAGCACAGAAAATCTATCTTTGAAAGTAATCAAAGGCACAGGAAAACCAAAAACAGGATATTACTAGAGAAGGATACCTCAACAAGAACACATGTTCCAGAAGTTACCATAAATCAGATAGAAAATATGACTAAACAAATCACCAAGATTTTTTTTGGGGGGGGGGTAGAATACAAATGTGTTTGTCAAATAAAAATCCAAGGTAGAACAATGTGGAGGTGCCAGAGGCCCTGGAAGATAAAGCATGAGGATAGAACGAGATACAATCAGGACTGGAGGACCTTACAAAAGAAAAAGAGGAGAAAAATAAAACCATCATGGAAGGAAGGGCACACTTACAGAACCGGGGAGAATGGATGAAGAAAACAAGCATACTGATAAGCAAATCAATAAATGAACAATCACAGCCTTAAGAGATGTAGAGGTCGGTATCGAGAATAGTGAGCACAAAGAAATGGAATGAACACAATTAAAAACGACGCAAATGGTGAATATGAAAGAGAAGCAAGCAGAGTTGAGTAAGCACAAGTTGGCTCCATAGAAAAAAATAAATAAGATACTAGATAAGAAAACTGGATTTAAATATTAAGAAGACTTTTCACAAATAAAAGAAGATTTGAATCTTTTTCAGTAGTTCCTTTGCTTCTTTCAACACCCAACCCAAGACTGGTCTCCAGAAAGCCTTTTACACAACTGCACACTGAACTTACTCCATTCTGTCAGCACAAATTGGTAGATGTTCTAATGTTTCTTCCCTCCAGTTATTACGCTGGCTTTTGCTGATGTTTTTAGTTTGGGGGATTAGACACTTTTGTGAAGACTGGGGCTGCAGCTTTCTCCTTTTATGACCTCCTCTGTACTCTGTACAGACTATGTACAGAGTCGGTGCTGTGTAAACAAATGGAACAAATACATAAAACACAAATTTTCTCCATGCCTTAATGCAAGGGTCTCTGGGTACCGATCTGGCAGTTCAGTCCTGTTACTGAGAGGTTGCTAGTTAGCCCTCTGATACTGATTTTCTGTTATTCTCTTAAAGGTAAGTGATTAACTGAAGAAGGGCAAATATTTGATCAGGACATTGGAAGCCAAAATATGCATTTTTCCCCTCCTCTTCTCTATTGCCAAATATTCCGATTCAGTTAAAGGTGGAGGAACGGTCAAGAGTGCTGGACAGGAGTGAGGGCACTGGCGCTGTAATGTGGGTCACATTGCTGACCAGCCATGTGTCCTCACATTAGTCACTTGATCCCTGTTATGTTGTATCTCGGGACTAGAATTGTTCCTGCCTCATTATAGACACTTAATAATTATGCTTCCAATGAAAAAAAAAATCAGTCTCGGTTTCCTCCTCTGTAAAATAACAAGTGTGTACTAGCATGGTCTCTCAACACTCTTTTTACCATAAAAACCTAAAAACTATCCGCTTTCCTCTAGTTGGCAAGCATTTATGCTCTGTACTTTCAGTTGCAGTAATTCTGCAATGCCTGTTGTTTTCATGGAGGATGGTTTTGTACCTACACGTGCTGTTGACATGATCCATGTAGATTCCGTGTCCATCCTAACTTGCACAACTTTCGAGAACAGCCAAAAAGTCCAGAGGGCACACTGAAGGATTCTTACAGGAAGCTTATAGCCTGTCTCCTTTGGCTAATTTGCAAAAGCATTTTTTGATTTAAAACAGAAGGAGGGAGAATCCCTGGGAGAAAACTCACATCCACTAATGTTCCTTCTGGAGTGAGTTATGAAAGAAAGCCCCAGATGGATTAGAGATGAAGGTTAAACTTTGAGACACTAATTTATTGAAAAGGTAAAGATAAAAGAACAAAAGTGCCCTGAATGTTATGTCCATGTGTCCTTTTTGCCCCATGCCCCATGCATTCCAGTAATTTAAGGATCTCTAAAAGGAATATGTGTTTCTATAGAGATGATTTCATGGAGATTCCTAAAGATAATCTTTGGAAACAACTGAAATGATCATTCTAATTAGATTCTCCAATTAGACAAAAAATGGACAAACTTTAAAGAAGATATTTCAGTTTGAAAATAGCAAGCCTAGCAGAACTGTTTGGGGGCAATGGTATCAAAGCCTACAGTGGTATTCTGGGAAAATATTTTTGTATACAGTGAATTCAGTGATGTTTAAAACCATATTTCATCAATTTGAAGTTACCCATTATTTTTACATTTCTGAAATCATTTTATAACCAACAAAGTCTTACAATACTGCAGGTCAGGTGAGAGTTGGGGTCAGTTGTCACTGAATACCCACACACGGACCTGGTTATTATTCCTGGTGGTGCAGCCTGACAGCCATAACTTTGTAATATTTCAGTCAATACACCTTGTAAGGCCCATTTGAGAAAAGGATATGCATACTGATTCTTTTCTGAAAAGCTTCTGTTGACACCATCTGGTAAGATTGAAAAAAGCACCTTCATCTAAACTTGCAGAATTGGGGGCAGTTGGTTGGAAGAAAGTTCTGGGCACAATAATGGTGCACTTTTCACCAACATGCTTGAGGAAGGGGACATAGAGGATAAAAAATTTAAATCTTTATATATTTTCTAAATACCATTTTAATATCTATCTTTGATTTTCTTCTTCTCTCTCTAAATTCCAGGTAATAATCATGCATCCATACAGCTGTCATTTGGTAGTGTTGTCTGAATGGCTGATGAAGATGTAGTGTCCAAATGAACTTGGAGAGCACATTAAAAAGAAAATCTTTATGGGATTCTTCAAAAATTGTTTCTTTAAAAATGAGGTATAGTGGATGGATATATTAATGGCTCCACTTACAGTTTTCTGTATCCATACCCTTTGCAATGTGACTACATCAAGAATTGGGAACCCATGTTTCCATCACTGGAAGTTTGGTTGGCCTTGTGATTGATTTTGACCAAAGTAATAAGGTGGTGTGCCACTTCTGAGGCTAGGTCTGCAGAGGTCTTGCACACTTATGCCCTCTCTCAGAATAGGCAGGCCTGGGATAGCCTGATGGAGTATGACAGACCATGGGGAAAAGAGGCCAGTTGTCCTATCAGAGGCATCCCAGACTACCCCATAGCCAGCCAACTTTCAAGCATGTGAGACAACTCAGCTAAGACTAGCAGAGTTAGCTTACCTTACATATAGCTAGCTGAACACTTACGATTGAATGCATCCAAGAATTGAGTTGCCCAACTGACCTACAGACTCATAAGCCATTAAAAATGCTTATTGTTTTAAGTCACTGAGATATGGGGTGATTTGTTACACAGCAATAACTCACTGATACATGAGGGGCAACATATGTTTCTCACATAAAATCAGGTCACCGTGAAGTTCACATCAAGATGCTTTTTCTGAAGGTGTTTTGAAGCTTTTGAATCCCACATATCCATCTATTTCTGTATTTCCCAGGAGTAGAAGCACTGAAATTCTGTAAGACAGGCTGCTCTTGAGATATTTTCAACTTAGCTGGAATCAGGATTTGCCAGAAATGTCGTGAGACAGCTTGTTTAAGTGAGATTTCCTGCTTAGTTTCTTTTTTTAAAAGAGAGAGAGAGAAAAAGAAAGAAAAAATAATGATTTTTGGATGGAATTCATCTGTTCTGGACACATTTCGACATGTAGTGGAGGGGAACCAATATATAAGGATCTTTGAGTTCTTTAGAAACTTTGGCAAAATCCTAAACCACCTGGGAAGTCATAAGATTGAATGTTTGAAGTGTGATTTTAAATTAATAACACTGACATCACAAATTGCTTGCACAAATCAGTCCCTCACTACTCAAAAACGTTCTGTTTACAGATTGCTCTGTCTTACTATGGCTGTTTTTTATTTAGGCTGGATATGTTCTTTTACTATCTTGCTTGTAAATTACTGGAAGATTGTCTTCATTTCTTTTTAGGCTTCACACTGAAAGGTTAGTTTTAGATACCTTACTGTTTGGTTAATATTTTACATTTCAATTTTTCAGTTCAAACCAGGGAACCAGAGAAGGGTATGAATAAAACTTAAGCTATAGGTGAACATTTAGAAAAAAGAAAGAGCAAAGGATGAATATGTATGAAACTTATTTAAAATGCCATATTTATGAGGAGAGGAAAAATATTGGAGCCTTGCTTTCCTTTTACATATTTTCAAAACACCACATGGAATTGAGTGGGACCAAGTGAAAAGTATAAAATTTGTTGAGTGTGGCGGGTGTTTTAGTGTGGCAGTGCAGTAAAAAGTTGGCAGTGTGAATCATCTGGGGCTGTGGGTAGGAAGATACACTGAGGCCTTGGGATTAAGGAAAGACATGGGTTCTCTAGTGCCTGATTTTCAGTGTGATGCTCAGGAGGATGCTTGTCCTCTTTCTATGTCAATTTGTTTTACTCTAGAGGCCAAGAGTACAGAGGTCATGAGTTGCTTCTCCGTGGGCCAGAACATAGGCTTGCAGCATCCTTATTTCCTCTGAGCCTGCTCTGTACCTGTACCAAATCCAAGGGATGGTGATAATAAGGTCACCTTGTTGCAGCAGACCACGGAAGGGAAGAAAGGGTCAGAGGTAACAATTAACTCAAGGGATTTTAATCAGCTGGCAATTATTTCACCCATTCTGTGATCAGGTTAGGCCCTGAGTGGTTGAAACAAGCAAACAAGGGACCAGAGGCTGCATTCTCCCATTCAGTGGTTCCACATATTGTGGCCCAAACCATGAAAAATCACACAGGCATGGGAGACATGGACAGAGTTGTTAGTTTTCACAAAGAAGAGTCTGGTTAAATAAAGTATGGATAGCTGCTCTTTGACAATTCAGGCAGCAGTAAGTATGAATAATGTAGATCCACGTACTAACATAGAAAATACTCTAATACATATAATTGAGTTTAAAAAAAGCTACAAATTATGATTTACAATGTAATACCACTTGGTATCATTATAAACCACCTAAACAAAACTATATATCTCTACCTTATAAGGATAAAATTCAGACAAAAAGATTGGGGTGGTGGTGGGAGGTTGAGGAACCAGGTGGTGGGTAATAGGGAGGGCACGTACTGCATGGAGCACTGGGTGTGATGCCAAAACAATGAACACTGTTATGCTGTAAATAAACAAATAAAAAAAAAAAAAAAAAAAAAAGATTGGGGTGGCATGTACAAAATATTTACCTCCATGAAGGGATGGTGGCTGGTCAAGAAGTATTTTCCCATCTCATTACTGTAACACATTTATGTACTAACTGAATTAAATAAACAAATTAAAAATAATTGAAGTAAGTGAATTATGAGCATAAAAAAAAATTTCCCTCTTCTCACCATACACACAAAAACAAAGGCAGTCTCCTTCAGGTTACTTCTTTCCTGTTTGTAAAAATAACTCACAGGGTTTCTGGGTGGCTCAGTGGGTTAAAGACTCAGCCTTTGGCTTGGGTCATGATCCTAGGGTTCGGGGATCAAGCCCCGCATCGGGCTCTCTGCTCAGCGGGGAGCCTGCTTCCCTTCCTCTTTCTCTGCCTGCCTCTCTGCCTACTTGTGATCTCTGTCAAATAAATAAATAAAATCTTAAAAAAAAAAAAGACTCATAGATGTACTTCATGTTTCAATGAGATATACGCTTTTCTTCATTTCCATAAAAATTTTCTTTTGAGGTGTTCCCCTCCCCTTTCCTGATCTCTTTTCTTCATTTTTAATTCCAGTATTATGCATGTTCTCCAAGGTTTGTTCTTAGCCTCCCCTCCCTTTTTCTGGGAACTTTTACCCAGTTCCACAGAATCAAAGATAACCTCTAACAGAATGACTTTCTTAATCCCTGTTTCCACCTTTGCTTATCCTACTCTGTTAAGCATCCCCACTTTGCATTTTCTACCACCATTTTTTTCAACATTTTAAATATATATTATATAATAAAATTTTGTATGTATTTGGCTAAACACATTTTTAAAGTTTTTAATTTTAATTCCAGTTAGTTAACATACAGTGTTATATTAGTTTCAGGTATATAATATAGTAATTTAACATTTCCATACATCACCCTGTGCTAAAACCCACAGCTGATATCATCCTCATTGGGAAAAACAGAAAACTTTTCGTATCTGGGCAAGAACAAGACAGGGATGGCCACTCTCACCACTGTTATTTAGCATAGTACTGGAAGTTCCAGCCATAGCAATCACAGAACAAGAAGAAATAAAAGGCATCCAAGTTGGCAAAGAAGAAATAAAACTTTCACTATTTGCAGATGACATTGATACTCTATACAGAAAACTCAAAAAGATTTCCCACAAAACTGCTGGAACTGAAACATGAGTTCAGTGAAGTCGCAGGATACCAAATCAATGTACAGAAATCTACCGCCCTTTTTAGCTCAGTTTTCTCTAAACCTAACTTCATCTCTCTTCATATCCCCAGTGAATTTTTCATCCCACCATCCTAATTTCAACTAAGGACTTAGAAGCTTGGTTTACTCTGTAATTCCCCTTTCCCATCTTCCTCACCACTCACAATGTCCCAACCAGTCTTCCTTCCCAATGTCCTTTGTATCTATGGTTTCATCTCCATCTGTACACTTCCTTAATGGATTCTCTCAACCAAAGGCACAACCAAACACTAAGTGGAGAAACTTAAGCCACTTCTTTGAATAATTCATGGCCTCCAAATTTTTATTTATCTTCCTATTCAGTCCGATCAACAATGGTTATTTTGGTTTTAATTGCACAGTTACCACTTCTTCACTCTCAATCATGAATCAATCACTAAGAATCTACCAAGTACAAGTTTCACAATCAGCCATAGGAGATATTATAAACACAGAAGACATGGGCTCTTCTTTTGAGGAACTAATTGATAAAAGAAATCAATACATAAAAGGAGCAGCTTGAAACAAACACTGTTTCACTATTTCATATAAACACTATTTCATAGTGGTATAGGATATGTACAAAACTCAGTGGAAACAAAATCCATGAAGCTCCCCTCCCCTCTCTTCATTACTTCCACAAACATTAATTAAGTATCTACTATGTGCCAGACACTAATCCGGGACTACAGATATGGCATAAATAAGTCAGATAAGTCCTTGCCCTTGTGGGACTCTATTTAAGTGCAGGGAAATAGATACCTAACAGGTAAGCAGATAATTAAGGTGGTTTCCAAGAGTAACAAATGCTATTTATAAGAGAAAAAAAATAGGGTGAAATAAAATAATATAGGTGAAATTTAGCTAGAAAGGTCAGGGAAGCCCTCTCTGAAGAGCTGATATTTGAGTTGACACCTGACTGTGGAAAGGAGCCAATTATGGGGAAATCTAGATGTAGAAAATCAAAGGCTGGACTTACTCTACAAACAAATGTGCAAGATGACCATGAGGCTGGTGTGCTTGAGGAACTGCCAGATGAAAGAGGTGCTTAAGAATGATGAGAAATAAACTGGGTTGTACTGAATACCATAGTCCACAAATCCACTGACAGTTGGGAATTTAGGACAGAACCTCTTTGGAGGGAGTAAAGTATCCTTAGAGGGAAATTTCATAAGTGACCTCTCTGTGACCTGAGCAAGGCCCTTTTTGACCACATAGAATGTGAAAAGGCCCTTCGGTACCCTGCGTATTCTATGATGTAGCATTTAAGTCAGATGGATAAATAGGGAAAAGAAGAAGGAATTTGCCAGGGAAGGGAAAAGCTAAGTGAATCAACATTTTCCTAATCGGTTTCCAGAGGCATTTGTCTATGCGAGAATGAGATGTTTGATATTCTGGTTGAGTAAGTTCTTGATTCCAGGTCATCAATTATGATAATAGAACAAATCAAAAAGTTTCCAGCAAACAGAAATTCTTCATTTCCTGGCTCCTACTCAAGTTTATTGATTGGACTATTGGGTAAGACAATAAATTTCATGTAGAAATGTTAGAAAAGCTTTTGGCTGGGCCCTTTGCTCTTTGCAATCTCAAAAATGGTTTGAGGTGCCTATAACAATTTGGATTATTCATCCCTCTCTCCTTTGCCCATAGAGAGAGGCAGGTGCTTTATGGATAAACTATCTTCACTCTTGTCATGGGAGGAATAAGTGACCTTATACATTACATATCAAATTAAAGGTATCTACAACCTTCATTTTCTTCCAAAATATTCCTTCTACTTCTACTTCTATTCCTTTTACTTCTACTAAAATGCCAAAATTGCTAATCATTAAAGTTATAAAATAGGATTTTTTCTTAAATAAACATATGTTCCCAGGAGGAGGGGGGCATGGTTGTGTGATTTCTCTTTATAAATAGGTTCATATTAATATTCATATCTATACACATTGGGGGACTGTACAAAGTGCTGAAATTACATAATATTTGGAGTCCAAAGACCTAAGTTCAAGGTCCACCTTTTCCTCTCAATAGCTGTGTGACTTGGCAAATCACTTAATTTCTATAAACCATAGTTTCCTCCTCTGCTAAACTTAAACTTCATCTGATGTTTAAATGAGTATTGTTTGTCTATGTTAAAGCATCAAATAAATGTAAATGATTATAAATAATATTAATAGATTTGTTTTTAAGATTGATTTTATCATATTGGAAGGCACTGGAATTCTGAGTATTTTAAGCAGCAAAATCCTGTGGCCTTTAGATAAACTTGAAATATAATGAAAAGAATAATGTTTAGTGGTTACTTACTATCTGTTGGTAAAGATGCTGGTACCTTCCAACTATTCTATTTCGTCCTCACAACAACCCAGTGAGATAGTTACACCCAAAATACAATGAGAAATCAGTTACATACGTTAATTTCTTTCCTTAAGGACACATATTAATAATGAGTAGAGGTCTTCAGAGCTCAAGAGCTTAGGAATCCAGGGGCCCTGACTTGCCCTCACCACAGTGCACCAATACTGGGTTTTAGAAAGAAGCTAGGCTTGTAAAATTTGAGAAAATACAACTCAAGACAAGTATTAAAGGTGACAGGATGTAGAAAAAGAGTGCTGACTTGGAGAGAAAATTGGAAAATATGCTCATAGTCTTCCCAATTTAGCTTGCAGGTATCACTTTGTAAATACATACCTATTTTTTCCCCCAGTTATAATATCCTTCCTGTATTGTGTACTTGGTATTAAGATGAAATGATACCTCCAAATCTCCATTCTCTCCAACATAATTCCCTACTAGTCTCCATTACATGACTTGTACCCAACAGGAAGAGCATATTGATCTTTGTCACCTTTCCTATCCCTAACTCTCACATGATTACATGATTTTATCTCAAGCCACTTGCATTAAACTCCTACACTTTAAACTCCTACTTACAAAATAGTAAAATTACCCTAAGAGCAAGAACTATTCTTTTCTAAAATTTCATTTTAGGTACTAGAGCAAGACTCGGACAACAGTAACTAAGTGATAAATACTCATAGATCGATTCTGTTAAAGGGACTGGGACTGAGAGTAAGCATAGATTACACTCTCCTTTTACCAAGTATTTACTTTATTTGGCATATTGACTGAATTCTTTTCAACCATTCCACCTGAGGATTTTATGCTTTGCTAAATGGCATGGGGAAGCAAGGGAAGAACAGACTTCTCAGATACCCAAGATATGAATAGTCTGGAGACATGTTGAGTGGTGTATTCATGCTTCAATGACTGAGTGGAGACCAACTTGAGATAAAAGTTTCTTGAACAGGAACCCTCTTAAAAGTGCCTCCTCCTTGAACTCTAAGTGTTGATGTTCCTCCTAGAAATCCTTCTTTGATACCTTTAACTGACACAACTTTTCATTAACTGAAATTCATCTCAGCTTTGGCTGCGTCTCCTCCCTCTGAAATCTGAAAGTATGTCCCATCTTTCCCACTAATTAGACTACTTTCTTGTGGAGCCTGATTTACTAATTACAAGAATCCTACCATCTCAACTGTTTGGACTGTAAATAAAGATCATGTCTTCTTTGGGTCACCTCTCCAGAAAGGATTCCAAGTCCTGTATAATATGGCCGAAGTCCAGTTTCCTCTAGGAAGCCTGTTCTCAATACCCCTGCCCAAAGACATATACCTTCCTTATTTAAATCCCTCTTATATTTTTAACTAGTACTATTTGCTTCATGGTCCTAATTATTTAATGTGATTGTATTTTATATTTCAAATAATGATTCCAAATCCTTTAAGATAAAGGCCATAAATTTACTTTCTATGCATTTGTTGCAGTGCCTAGCCATGGTTTGGGGGGAAAGTGTTAATTTCTCAGTAAATTGTGATGAATGAATTGCATGAATACATGCATGAATGAATGAATTTCTCTTGTTGTGACTGCATAGTAGCAGGGCATTTATAATTTCTCCCCTGGCATTTTAGTTGGCTTAGTGAATTTTATTGGATAATTACTGTACAAATGATTTCCATATCTCTCAGCCACCATTTAAAAAAAAAATTAGAGAGCAGAATGACTGTCTGTTCGTAAAAACATCTTTCCTTTTCACAGGAAAACCCAGCCTCTTACCTTCTTCCACCTGTGCTTGAGAATCTGCCCTCTCTCACTAGTAAAAATGATTGAAAAGCATCTTGAAAATACAAAGTGCCATATAAATGCTAACTGAGGCAATAATAAAACAGTAATAATAACTGTTTGCTGATAAACGTCACTTTCAAACCCAGGGGAGACATTTCGCTGGGGGAAGCAGAATGGGTCCTGTGCTTGTCTCTGGGCCATGCCTTGCTCTGAATCACACAGTTCTCTCTCCGTTTGGACACCGTCATTTGCAATGGTCATGAAACAGTACCGGTATGTAAAATTATTGTCATCACCCACGTTATAGAATGCAATGTGTAGCCAAGTAATCCATTCCCTGACAATCGCCAGGGTTACCTCACTCAAGCAGATCATTTAGAAAATAAATGGGCTTGGGAGGGAATGTGCAAGGACTGCTCAGCTCTTTTTGGCCACAGATCAGCCCCGGAGGTAGCTGCGGCATCCCTTCCAGTTTTGCTCAGCCCTGAGCTGAGTTGTATCAAAGAACTGACTCGGTATAGATCCAAAGGAGTTATCAGCCAATATGGTGGGATTTGAGAGGATTTGGGGAAGTCTCTTGTCATGGACTTCCTCTGTGTGTCTGTACCTCTTTCTCTGATGAGAAATATGAAAGCAGGGACACAGAGGATGGGAGTCAAGGCAGAGTTTAAAGGGAAATAGGCATAAGAAAGGAAGCCAGAGCATCAAATGCAGACCTAGGACTGCATACCTCTGGGAGATGAAGAGGGTGTTCTAAGCAGTCCCCTCCAGGGCCCTGTAAGTGAGAGAGAGGTGCAGGGTCTTCTACACACTGGGCTTTAGCCATAGATGGACAGGAAGGATAGGTAAGGAAGGGCAGTCCAGGTATGACGAAGACAGTGTTGTCCATATTGATTGTAAGGATGATGACGTTCCTAGTAAATGTTTACAATCAGACAAATCATTGTCATTCCCCTGTGTGTGCCCCTCTTCCTCTACTAAGGTCCCATGGTACTCCTGGATTCTCTTCTCTTCTCTCTGCAGAGTCCAGTTGAATCTGTCCTTTCCTCTCTGTCTCCACGGGTACCACTACAATTCATCTGGGTGCCCCACATGCAGTTCACTCTATTTATCTGAAAGGACTTAATAGCTTCAACTTTTCAGAACTAGTTCCACTGCCTTCCTATAGTTTCTTGTATTACCAGTCCCTGTTACTTTATCAGAATCTAGTTGTCATTCTTAATTCCTTCCCCCTTTCCCTGCTTCCTATATCCTGTCAATGATCAAGACCTCTGTTCATCCCCTCCTCTCCATTCTCAGTATTACTCCCAGAGATGAACACATTGAGGTAAAAGAACACGAATGTTCTGAGCTGACTTTACCTCCAGGGTTATAGGATGGGGAGAGGGACTGCTGTGAAGCTGGAATCTTCTTCTTGCACAGAGAAGAGGTTTCAGAAAGAAGCTGAGTGTAAGCAAAGTATCTTTTAGAGAAAAAGGACAGAAAACAGGCTTTCACTTATTATCATATATACTTTTCAGATGCAAGACCAAAGACTTAAGGGTTTTTTAAATATATGATAACATTTAAGGTTTTCAGTTATTGATGGTTTTGATATCTCCCTATCTATTCCCCTGAAGTATTAGCAATATGGTCTTCATAAGGAAGGGATCTAACTTCAGGGGTAGTAAGGAAGTGAGCTACTGGTTGTAATGTGGAAAATACATGCCAGTCTTTGGGGCAGGAACCCTAAGGATGGAGTGATTTGTGGCAGCTACCAAGTATAGAGAAGACTGGAAGCAGCTTATATTTCTGCCTTTCCCACTCTCCTGTCCCCAGCAAGAAATACATAGAGGAGGGGCAAGACCCATGGGATTCCTATATACCAGGTACTTCATATATGCTATCTCTAGTGTGCATAAATTCTTCATTTAGACAGACTTATGTTCTTACTACAGACAAGGAAACTAAAGATCAGTGGTAGAGTGGACCTATTATTTTTTTTCTTTTTTTAAAGACTTTATTTATTTGACAGATCACAAGTAGGCAGAGAGGCAGGCAGAGAGAGAGAGGAAGGGAAGCAGGCTCCCCGCTGAGTGGAGAGCCTGATGCGGGGTTCGATCCCAGGACTCTGAGATCATGACCTGAGCCGAAGGCAGAGGCTTTAACACACTGAGCCACCCAGGCGCCTCTGGATCAATTATTTTTTCCATGGCCAATGCTCCTCCTCCCATCTCTATTCCTTCTCTATTCTTCATCTGATGAGGCTATCAATCACCTAGCTCTGCTGTTCCTATGCCAAGTCTAGACATATGATCCAGACTGGTCAATCAAAATGCTGGATTCCTCTGCTGAGGGGTCTGGAATGGTTCTGTGACCCAGAAGACCAAAGTTCTTTCTCAGGGATTGATGGAGATACTTTGAAAGAGAAGATTTCTCTCCTTCTAATAGATGAGTTGGTAGGGCCATGTAGGCCTGGAATCTTTACTGCCATGGGGGAATGAACCTGTTAAGATTAAAGCCAGGAAAAGAGGAGAGCCAAGAGATATGATGGAGTCTATGACAGAGATGAAGGAAGTTATGGAGTTCCTAACAGGCTTCCTTCAGGTTTTTACCTAAACATCACCTTCTCAGATCACCTGGTGAAAAAAATAGCCCTCCTCTCATGTCCAAGCTTATGAATTCTTCTCCATAGCACTTATCACCATCTGTCACGTTATGTGGTTTGTTCACTGCTGTGTTCTCAGCACCTCAGACAGCTCTTGACCCAAAGTAGGCCCTTAGCTAAAATTTTTGACATGAATAAATAAATGAGTCATTTGAACTAATGGATCTAGCTCTGACTAAACCATTCCCCAGCCCTTGTACTTCCCAGTCAGACAAGACAATATTGTCCCTTTTTGACATAAGCAAGCTTGACTTGAATTTTCATCACTTGGAAATAAGCGAACTCACTAATAAGAAGGTACAGTACTGCATCACAGTCCCATAGCCAGTACATGGTAGAATCAGAGGGGAACTTATTTCTCAAGACCCTGAACCACTGCTTTTCTAGATGCCAGTGTCCCGCTGAGAATGATCCATTTGCTCTCTGACATTTCAGCCTGAGGGACTTTGAGAGACAATTTTCTCCCAGCAGCTGACATGTTGGGCCCCTGGGGAGGGAAAGGCTCAAAAGGTGGAAGTAGGAGCCCGAAAATAACTGTACTTTGGAAAGGGTCAGGATGTGATGATTTCTTATGATTTCTCTTTGTTCAAATTGGTCTCATTAATTCACTCTTTCACCAGGACCAATTATCTTGATAAAGGAATTTGATGATATATTTAGATTTCTCTAAGCTTTAGCGGAGGCTATGTCTGGGGAAAACAAAAACAAAACCAAAAAAATCCAAAAAATCCACAGATCCCTGGGCCAGGCAGGTCTATGATGACCAAGAGAAAACTTTATAGAACTTTCGTGGGGGTGGGGTGGGGGATGCAGGCTTGGTCTACCCTTGCTGAGACTGGAGTTATATGGTAGTAGATAGATTATTCCATATACATTTGAAATAAAATATATGACTAAACTAAATTTTAGTTATGGATATTGATTTTATTGACCAAACCTCCTCCTTACAAACTCCCTGGTTTGTCTAACAGAAATGTTACCATTTGACCAGGGTAAACAGGAATGAGGCCTAGAGGTCCATGTACTGAATGAGCAAAGAAGGCTGCAGACTTTTCTCCTGAGAAGGGGTGTGCTGAATTAAGACATCATTAGAGTTTGTCTTTTGTGTCCCCAGGATTACTACCCATTCAGTTTCTCTTCCCTTAGGCTCCTTGTTCTCCTCTCAGCGCCTACTCTCAGATCTTTCATTTATAACAAGCTATAAATGACCAAAATCAGTCTAAACTACAGCTCTTCCAAGGGAGATTTACACTTTGATCACAAAGAAGAACTCCATTTAAGCTAAAACTATGCAGTTCAGTGGGAGAATCGCAGGCACAGTGACCAGCTGGGAAGTACTGGGAGTCCCTGGAGTGTTCATATTATCCTTGAAGCCTTCTTATGCAGGCAGATGTCGATCAACTCATTGTACCAGACATGGAAGTTTGGGGATTTCTCAGTTCAAGTGGGACTAGAGAGAAGACTTCAACCACTTTGATAGACATTAGAATTTAGGCTTCAGGATGCTTTTAGTGAAACATGGAGCTGTGCAAGGGCATTGTTAATGGGTGTGCCCTGAGGGGGGAAGGTGAGTCCAGCAAGCTGAGAAGGCAGGGCTTTCAGGAAGAGGCAAGCTGTGCTGGGATGTTGGATGTCAAGGGTAGGAGATCTGGACTTGATCCGCCACTGGGAGGATTAGTTTGCTTTCCTTTTGGAGAGCTTCCTCCAGCATATAGATGATTCAGGATACAATAAATCTCGTTTTGATTCTCCATCTCTAGTGGCTTTTCCCTTGATCCATTTTAGTGGACTCCCTCCAGAACCATACTCTCAATCATATCACATGCCAGACATATTCTCTAGCCAAAGTATCCCTCTACTGTAGGCACTCCTTCTGCTCCTCCTGCTTTGATTGGCTATACCATTTCCCCCTGAACTAGAAAACCCCTTTGATCTCCACATCTGTCTACATTCAGCCCATTGCTTTTTGACCTCTTCAATTTTAATCCTTTCACTTGGGGTGGTCATTTTATTATTTATTTAGATTTCTCTAAGCTTTAGTTGAGACTACATCTGGACAAAACAAAAACAAAAACTAAAAAGTACTAATAGGTAGAACCTATTATATTATAGAACCTATTTTGTGAGGATTGTGTGACTTAATATAAGTAGATGAGATGAGACTTCTGCAGAGCTTTGGCTTCATTTGGGGTGAGCAGTCAACAAGTTGTGGCTCCCAGTGGTAGGGATGGTGACTGCAATAGCAGTAGCAGGTGTCACACAGGGAAATTCTGCCCATCTTTCCACACTTGCTGTACACAGCCTTCCTAACTATCCTGTCATTGCCTAGTAGCTGAGATCCTACAGCATGCATGGTGTCAGGTTTTCTTAGAAACAGGTTAATGTACTAGGTTTAAAATTTCTTTCTGTTTTTTCACTTCTTATTCTTGGGAAATGTCTTGTCCCTTGAGGAAAGCAAGTCATGACTCTCCATTTCTCTTCCACCTTCTGTAAGTGAAGAGTTGAGTAGATAACTTAGGTCAGGTTTTTCTCTGTAAAGCTGCAAATTTGTTTTTCTTTCTCTGATTTTGCAAGGATACCTGAACCTACCTTTCCCCATCATTGGGACTGGGAAGAGGCACAAGAGGAGTTCCCACTGAATTCTATGACTAAAGCAGAATGCTTTCATCTATCTTTCATCAGACTTCTGTGAAGGGCTCAGGTGCTTTCTCTGCTCTTAATAAACGGATAACTTTACACATATTATGAAATTGTTCCTTGTATGTCTAGCTTCCCTGACAGCTCAATGGGAGGATGAACTTCATCCAAGGCATAATTCTGATTGGCTGTTTTTCTGTTATACCACCCAAACCAGATACTTAACCTCCCTTGTTCCTACTACATCCACTATTATCCCTTCTATCATTACTACTCCAGCCAAACCAGACCTTATTCTGCTCAAGGATATAAAGACCTTTATTTACATTTCAAATTGATCATTCTGGTGATAGTATGAAGTTAAGTAGGGAAGCAATAATCCAAATGATAAATGATGAAAATGTCAAGATTAAAAGGAGAAAACAGCATTAAGAGATAGCAGGGGATGGAATGGAGAGGACATGAGGAAGGGCTGCATGACAAAGTTCTAGGCACTGGGAATAGATGGTGGTAGTATTTGTCAAGCAGGAAATCCAAGATGAATCACATTTTGGAAAGAAGTTAACAAGCCATTTAAGACCACTAGATATATAATGTTTCTGCTTTGTATATCAAGTCTGGGTCAAAATATTAAAATAAGTACCTCTCTGCAACACCATAATGCCCTAGGCACTACATTATACCATCTTATCCATGTTAAATGTGACTATTTTGCAAGTGTACATTCTTTTGTTTGTTTGCATTAAAAAATCCCATACACCTAATCTAAATTATATGCCTAAAATTATAACATATCATTCCTAGTGATTATTATTTTGATAAACTAATTCACATTCACATGTTAGTAACCAATAGTAATGAGTAATGAGTATTAGTTTTCATCTGCCAGCAGTATTTTAGACATGTGGGTTTAATTCAGAAAATTAAATTCCACTGGTAGAATCTTCTGAGTATCTATTAAAGCAGTGGTGAACTTTTGAAATGTTCATCCCTAAATGTGTGTGTGTGCGTGTGTGTATGTGTGCATCTAGACATACAGTCTTTTTGTAATATCCCACCATTGCACCATGAAGGTGTCACCTACATTTTTAATTGTAGGGCAAGGGATGTTGTGCTTTCTCATATGCCTCTTTGCCTTTGTGCTTGCTAAGCTGGGAAGCAGACCTGCTTCTTTTTTCCTCTTTCCTTTATTTGCTTATTTATTTATTTATTTAGGATAGGTTCTGAGTAATTGTCACACTGATAATACTTCTAATTAAACATTCAGCATTCTTTACTTTCTGGGGAAATACCAACCTTCGGAAGTAGTTTAAATGTAATATATAATTTGATTAAATAAGTCTGATATATTTGTATTTTCTTTTAATTTATTAAGCGGCTATTGATTTCTTGGTTGGTCAATATCAGCATTTCTTAAGTTGAAGTTACTGTTCATCAGTCAACTACAACTTTCCAAATTAAGGCATTAAAAAAATATTAACTATAGATGTGTCCATACATTGAGTTTCATTTTATTAGCCATGTATTGAAGCTGAATTCATGTTTAGTCTCACAAACCAGAAACATTTATTCAACAGGTTCTCTAAACTCATAGTTTACCTTACTCAATATTAACTATTTCTGCTTGTAAAGAATAGCATGGCCCTAGCACACTTTGCTAAAGTTGTGTGTTGGAGACCTGTGCTTGGTTGTAGTCTCCTATGGATGTGTGACAGGCAGCCTCCTATTCCCTGTTGTTTGACAAATTTGTACAGACTTCTCTAGCCAAAAATATCTTCTTCTTGGCTGACAGTCATGTTGTCTGAAATTATCAGAGATTCATAGATGTGGGGAGTCCCTCATCATGGTTGATCCTTTTGGAGCTTCCATTCAGTGCTAAAATTTTTTCTACAGCATTCCCCCCTCCCCAATAGATCTTTACAAGAAAGTTCTTATGTGCATTGGACCTGGAGTTTGTTACCTATTCTTTGATACTTGTACCTTCTAGAACACACTCTTTCCTGACGTTTTAAACAATTATCTTACTGCTACATAATTCCATCACTGAAGTTCCATTTCTTGGAATTTCTTTCCCTTAGATTCTCTTGCAAAAAGCAAACAGATGTGTGAGACTCACTGCTTCATCTTTCCATGAAAAGTATAATGCCACAAGGAATTAAGAATAGTTTTCTGGAGAGAAATGTCTGTCCTAATTCTGAACAACAGTAGCACAGAAAGAATAGTGGTAGGAAGATATGACAATGTTCTTCCAGCCTGGTTATAAGAATTCAGGAACCACCACCATTTCCACATCCCAATAACAAAAGAGCAACAGCTGGGGAGTAGAGGTGTTATAACTACCTAAATTGTGATAGGACATGAAATACTGGCATCCATGAAGCAAGCTACAGAAAGGATGAAAAAAGTTACAGTTTTAATTATTTTTAATAGTGAAGTATTATAAATGTTCTATCAATATGAAAGCTAAAAACAAAGATGAGTGTTCTCTATAAATGGACATACCATTTTCATCTCAAACCATGCCTCACCAGTCAGTTTTTCTGCTTATTTTGGTTATGGTGGAGTGCTGTACCATGGGATGACATTGTTATGTGACCTGTCTCTACTCTTTGCTACTACTACATTGCTATACTGTAAAGGCGGTCTATGAATAATAATGAGAACAACAAGGCAAGTGCAGACAGTTCAGGGTAGGATGAGTCCTGTAATGGGAACTGACATTTCACTCTTGGTGGATGAGAATCAAAGAGAGCAATATTTCAACATCATCACCATCATCACAATAAAGTTTTCTTCCTTACCTCTGTCCAGCCCTCTTTCACAATATCCCTTCACTTTGCCTTCTGCTCTAGAGAAACTTTCCATCAATCTCTAATGTCATCAGATTTTATCTTTCCCTATTTCTGCCAAAATTTTATTCCTCTTTTATATCCAGATCAGAACTCATCCCCTCTTTGAACTTTTTCCCAATATAGTCTCAACACATAGGGTTCCCTTTCTCCCCTCAATTTTGATCATGTCATGTTTATGCCATGCCTAACATACTTCCAAGTATATTATATTCCATTTATTGTATTAATAACTTATTTCCTCCTTTGGAGAGTGAGTACGTCTGGAGACATTGCTGCTGGACAGGGCAATAGCTTAATAGGCACCGTAGTCTCTTTTGTGGGGTGTCATAGATTGAATTTAAGTGTGATTCAAGGAGGTTTAGGCATCTGCTTAAGTCTGGGAAATCTTGGGAGAGAAATCACCATCACCATGGAGTTAAAAGGAGTTAGGCACAGAAAAATAAACTCTGAAAAATATTTCTTCTGTGTGGATGTTGATGGGGCAGGGGCAGGAGTGGAACAGCAGGTATAGAATTAATTACAGCATGGTATTTATTCATGCTTAATGGTCAGCACATATGGAAATGGTGGAGGAGCTATGTCAGGGGAAGGTGCCCTATTGTGGTCTATAGCTTCTATAAGAGTGCATTGTAAAAAGAGCTAGCAGGAACTGAGAAGTTAGGCAATGTAACCAAGAGCACACAGTTCATAAGGACATGTGATTATGTCTTCATCTGAGGCCTAAGTCTCCTTCCATCCTCACCAATCTGTACTACTTTGGAGGCATTCAATTGAAGTTTGTTGAATGAATAAAAAATTGAAGATCAGGCTAAGGGTTTGAGGTAGGGGCATTAACTATGGATTATATGCATCTCTTTAGGATAGGAAACAACTTTGCAGTAATAACATTCATTTGATTTTCATGAGATTTTTGGTTTTATAAAGTCTGCAAACCCTATTGATGATGGACATATTTCATGAATAAAACAGCTTTTTAAATACAAATTTGATATTTTAAAATGGGAGTACGATCACTCTTATTTATTAACAAGATTAGACCAAGCACTCTGCTATTCCTCTCTCTTTGCAACAGGGAGGAAACTCATTCAAGGCCACATGATTCAGAATACATCACAGGGACAATATTCTTATTACTCAATATTTAAAAGCAATAATTTTAGGAGAATTAACCTCACTGATTTTCTAATACAGTAAAATTAAACAAAAAAACACCCTAAATGCAGCTTATATAACCCCTTCATGTGCAATTAGCAAATATTAAATAGAAACTTTAATATTAGCATTATTCTTTATGCCCCAGTGAGTGGGATATTATTTAAATTGATATGACATTAGAGGATATAAATAATTCCTAAGTGTAGATTTAAACTGGAATTTCAGTCAGAGTTTGAAATCAGTAAGTATTATCAATTCCCTATTTCCCAGTGTATCATTTATTACCAGCCTGAAGATTTTTTCAAAGAGATTAAATTAGCATTAGAGCAATAATAAACATTATAAATAAATACAAAAATTGTTATTCTGAAAATCCAGTTGAAAAGAAAAATGAATTGGTGTGGTATCAAATTCCATCTTCCCTAGAAGAGCCCAGGCACAGTTCTAAGCATAAGTAATTCTCTATAACTTCTTCTGCAATCAAAACTGAAATATATTAAAACCTGAAAGTATAATTTCATTATCCACTCTTCTAGATACACAAACTAAGTTTCAGAAATAGCTGTGGCATGAGGGGAATTCCGATTCACTTCACACCACTAGTTGGTCAAGTCAAGCAGGAGACAGCTCTAACTGAAATCTCAGACTTCTTTTCCCAGCCTGAGGGCTTCCTTTGGCTTGTCTGAGGGGGAAGAGCTAAAGGTGACAATGATGAACCTCCTCCATCTTCCCAGGTGTGTATGAACTTCTCAGCATACAGCCCAAGTTGTTAGGATGTACTAGCAACATTGGGCTTTTTCTAGTCTTAGAGTGGTTTCTGCAAAGGCAAATAGCCTATATATCTCCATACCCTCTTTATACTGAAGATATGGTGCAAAACAGTGACAAGGTGAGACTCCACTGAGTAATATACATATGGAAAATTAACACGTCTTGGGCTGTGCTGGAAGCCAAGATGATTTCATTCCTTTACATGCTGAAGAGCCACCCATACAGCATTATTTAAGGGTTTTCCAGAAAAAAACAATCTAAAATATCTATGAGGTGCCATCATGTCCAGTGTGTGCACTGCTAGTATATCACCCGTTCCATGTAGTTCAAGACCTGGGTCCTAGGGCTGAGTCTTGTCACCTAACTTGGCATTCAGAAGTCAATCACTGAGTTCCCCACTACTGTGTCTTCCTCAATAATCAAATCATATTCCTCAGCTTCTATCCTCTCCTGTCTTGGCTTGTTTCCTCTCTCCAACCAGTTGATTAATGGTGAGGCATCTATAATGCCACCAAATGAAATGCAATTGAGAAATTATAAACACCAGTCCAACATGTTACATCATTGTGCTTCCTTCCTCATTAAAATATAGATACTCCTGAGAAGATAAACATGCAATCACTTACATTTTCAGTATAGAGAAAATAATCTCATGATGTATGAGGCTGTGGACAACAAGTAACCAATGGACGACTGGCCTGAAAAAGATGGCAGGAGGTTCTACTGTTTTTAGTAATTTTACTGTTTTCACTGTGCTGCCTGATAACTCTGGAATTGTATTTCTTTTTTCTTCATTATTTTTTAAAATTTCCACCAGCACATATGGTAGAATCCTACTAGAGGCTCCAGGCCTCCCATTTAACCTCAAAAATGAAGAGAAAGCAATTCAGTAGGTGGTTAAGAATATGTCATAGGCACAAACTCAGCTTAAGGCATTATGAATTTTCTGTGGAGAAAATGCATTTATTCATTCTGCTCTAAGTCAAGATGGCTGAAACCCATTATCTCAAACTTTGAAAAAAATCCCCTTTGGGATGTGAATAGCCTATGAAATATTTCACTCAAAAATGAAATTTTTGGAGAGAGTGAGGGTCCAGTTGAAACTGATGGTGTAGAGTTTAGGCTTGCAATCATCAAAGCTTTCTCTGAGTTTTCTAGATGGAAAGGGGCATAGAGAGTTAATGGGTGATATTATCCTAATTATTATTGTATAGCATAAGAGGGCCAATCTATTTCTGTAGAATAATAGAGCTAGGATGAGATTCGACAGCATCTGTCACAATAAATGCAAATATATAGAGAATTGACAATGAGCCATGATCTCATAAGTGATTCTATTTTCCATCTGAATAATGACAATGCTGCATTTCAAGCTCACATGACAGATACCTTCAGAGACTCTCTGGGGTCAGCACTGGAGGTCTTTTCTAAATGCATTTGCAAGGGTGAATGTATTCTGACTTGGGAGTTTTTCTAAAGCTCTTTATGTCCCTAGAGAATTTTCTAGGCACACATTTTTAGCTTAGGTCTCAAAACTTTCCTTTTCATGGGCATTTATTAATTAGTTTTCATATGCTCACTTCTATGCTAACAGCTTAAGGAAATACAGAAGAAGTTGCGGTTTCTGCCCTAAAGGAGCTTACAACCCTATTGGAGGAGACATGAGTAAATCTGATCACACAATCCCAATGGAAGACAGGTATTAAGTGCTAACTTGTGCCCTCAGCAGTAAGTGCTGTCTACAGAAGATCATGGACTGATGAGCGTGGTAAAACACTCCCAGAAGAGGGGGACTTGAACCATGCCATATGGGAAAGAAATGGCTCCAATAGAGAGGTGAGAATAAAGCAGTGAGAGGGTTTGAATAAGAACCCACCCAGAAAATGCTGAGCAGTGCCAAGCCATGTGTGGATGGAGCCCATCATGGGTCACTGCTGAGCTGGCTAGGACACTTGAATCTGCCTATGTTGAATGTCCATCAGTTATGCAAGACCCTCATCCCTGTCCTCTTGGCTCCTCTATGATTTTTACAGAATGTGATCAGGGCCTTTGTTATAAACCAGCGGATTAAGCAGCAGCAGACTCTTCCCATAACATTGCGGGTTAACAAAAAGGAGAGGCAGAATAATGAATAGAAATAGCCACATGTCTTGTATTCTCTACTCCTGTTTCTAGAGGGGAGAGCATTTTGGGACAAAGGGACACTTGTATCCAATAACACAATGACATTATATGTTGGATTGACCACAGGTGTATATTTCTTTCCCAGGCCAGTGAAATGTTAATTAAATATTAATTAAACCCCTCCCTTCTTTGACACCTTTATTTGTCCAGCTTACTTCTTTTTTACTGATACTCTACTCTGTCTCTTCTGCTTAGGAACATTCAAGCAGATTTCTATAGCACCTCCCACGATCTAAAACAACCATTCCTTTCTATACCTAAATAAACACGTCTTTTTGTTTGTTTGGTTTGACAGTTATTTATAATAACAACAGTAATAGAAATAGCTCTAGTTTTGCAGATCTGCAACTTGCTAAGCACTAAGAAAAGCACATCTGCATTAGCTCATTTAATCCCGTACAAAACCTATGGGGGGATCTTGTTATACCTGGGCACAGAAGGTGAGTGTCTCGCTAAGGTGCAATAGCCAGAAAGTGGTAGATTGTGGACCCATGAAATTTAAATGGTTGCTCTTTCAATCACACTGCACTTTCACAGGGGAAACAAATATGGCAACATTGACTAAGTTAAAATAGTTCAAGGGACTACCCCAAATACTCAAAGCAGTTAGCCATTCCTTGTAATCAGTAAGTGGGGTAAAGTATATTTACTCAGTTTTGCTAAGCTTTGAAGAACCGCACACAGCCCAGAATGGGTTACCTCTGTGTGAAGTAGGGCAAGTGTAACTCTGACTTACTACCCAGTCAATTCTTATTCATTAGTGCTCCTTTGCCTTTCAATTCAGTTCAAGAAAGCCAGCCTCAGCTAAGATAACTGGCTGATGTGGGGTCTTGGGGTCTACAGTGGGAGTGTGAACTAAAATGTAAACCAATTACTCCAGTCAAAGTTGTTGGGGGCCAAGGGACGTGGAAGAGAGGTCCAGCTTGTGAAAGGCATGGTGAACTTGGGGCACGTCCTGAGGAGATGACAATAGAACCAAGAACTATCTACCTAGGAGACTAGATCAAGCCTTGGAGGATGTATATGTGGATTAGCTGCTGGTTCTCAAGTTTGCAGTCTGTTTATTTTCTCCCAGAACCTCTCTCTTTTTTCTCAGGGTGAACCCTGCAGTATTCTCTCTGCCTCTAGATTAGTCTCTTGAGTCCTACCCTTGGCCAATGCCCTGGTTAAGAAAGGCAATTTCATTCCTGGCTCATCGAAGTCATCTCTTGAACTCTGGGCTATCCAGGGGAGACCTCACATTGTAGCTTTTATTTCCCCAGGAATTACTGTTCATTCTGGCCCCAAATTCATTTCTCTCTTTCCTGACCCATTTCTTTCAGCCTGAAGCATATTCACTAGCTTTTTTTTTTTTTTAAAGACATATGGGAATCTTAAATCAGTGTTCCAAAATTACATACTTACTTCAGATCTTCCATGGTTTGTTAATAGATGTTACATAAGAAGGTTCTGTGAGTAAACATCTTTGGTAAATGCTAGATTAACCAAAGTTAAAACATGAACAGGGGAGTCAACAACAACTTCAATGCGGTCATTACACCTAAAGGGGGAGGAGGAAGAATAATTTGAAAATTCAGTTGCACCTGGTACAGCAACAAGAAAAAAAAGTTAATCTGTATTTAATCCGAGTGGTGGGTATATGGGTGTTTGTTATTATATGCATTTGAAACATTTCATAATTAAAAATAACTAAACCTGTATGAACTTTGTTTTTCTTTCCTGCAAGCCTTTCAATTATTATGTTATTTTGCATTTTGACTCTTTAAGAGGCTATGGCTAAGCACCTGGTATTTAGCAATTATTTGACCAAGAAAAATTTTAGGAAGGAGTACCCCTCAAGTCTCTTGTCTCTGGAACACACTTTGAAAAGTGTCATTTTAGAAGGCACCAGTCTTTCTCAACTATTATCCTGCTACCTATTCTTAGTGTCATTGTTGGCCCTAAGACCCCAAAGCTGAGAACTGTCATCTCAGAAGTCTCTGTACTACCCGTTAGTTAGGTTCCTATAAGGATTAGGACATGATATTCACTATCTCCTATTTCAAAGGGTTGTCTTTCTCTCTCCACTAAGAAGATGATTGCTTTCTGAGAATCCCTAGTTTTGGTTTATTTTCAGAGCTCAGATGATTTGCATGTCCAAAATTCAATGAATAATTTATCCCTCCCCAACTTCTTCCTTCTCTCCAGATACTCTGAATCTTTCCTTAGGTTGAAGACCTTCACACCCATTCCCCCTTCCTTCGAAGGAAGATGTTTTATAATTATAAAATATTTTAAGTATGTAGAATCTATAATAAACTTAATTTTTTAAAAATGGAAGTAGAGAATTACATTCTTACAGAGAAAATTCCCTTTTTGTTTCTTGCTCTATACTGAAATTATATTAGTCATCAGTAAATGAATTTGAAAGACATGGTTTGGCTTTCTCAAGGAAAAAAAAATGTGCTGATTAGGCAATGGAGATCAGTAAAGTGTTCTGATATATAAGTGCAGGAAATAAATTAACTGACTACCACACAAGGTTAAGATAACAAGCCAGTAAAGTGGAGAGAGGTACGAGATACTGGGAATACCATGAGTTTAGGAAGCAGGGGCTTGGAATGTAGACTAGACTCCGCCACTAACTTGCTGTGTGCTTTTGATAATTCACTTTATTTCTTTACGCTTGAATTTACTGTTTTAAAAAGAACTACCATGAAATCTACCCTATACACTTTATGCTATTGATCGAATGAGAGAAGATATTAAAAGACATTAAGGATCTGAAATGTTGTTGAACAAAAATGGGACAGATGTTACCTATTAAAATTTCTTAAGGTTATTAAGTTGGGTAGCTGTTGACCAAAGTCAGTGGACTGAATATTTCCATAATAAAAGGCAGGGTAATAAAGCTTTGGTAAAAGGCCTTTTGTTGGTCCACCCTTTATTCAAATTCTCAGCTGGGTAAGACATGGTTGAGAGACCAGTGACAGAGGGAATGTCAATGTATTGTTTATTAAAGAGCTTGTGAGGTCAGGTCTTGAACCATATGTGATATGCGGAGTCTGGGCAAAGACCTGTTCAAGTAAGTTACCAAGTTAATTAAATCCTGCTTTGTGTATCTCTAAGTACGTAGAATAGCCTGGCAAAAATGATCCTTCTCTCTACCATTGGGTCCTAACTGACCCGCCTGGTTAGGGATGAATGGAGTTAGCTTCTGTGTGGGAAGCTACAGAAGCCTGTTAGAGATGAGACAGGTGGCAGAAGGTAAAGAAGTTTCTCTACACCTCCCTTTCTCCATCGCATTTGATATCCTATATAGGTGAGCTATGGCTGCCAAATCAATAGTGGTATTCAATTTACAGGTAGAGAAAATAAGGACATTTGTATCTTGACAAAGAGTGCAAAAGAAGATATAAGAGGAATGAAGATAAAGGAGGGAAGAAAGGCCAAAAAAAATTATAGGAAAAAGAAAAATGGTGAATTTAATCCTAGAGGGATTCATGCTAAAGGTGAACTTTAGGAAGAATCGTAATAGACTAAGGGATCAAGAACAAACCGAGAAGGGAGTTGAGGGAAATTGGAAGGGGAGGTGAACCATGAGAGACTATGGACACTGAAAAACAACTTGAGGGTTTTGAAGGGGCGGGGGGTGGGAGGTTAGGGGAAACCAGGTGGTGGGTATTGGGGAGGGCACGTATTGCATGGAGCACTGGGTGTGGTGCAAAAGCAATGAATACTGTTATGCTGAAACAAAATTAAAATTAGGAAAAAAAAAAGAACAAACAGAGATGGGAGGGTGTGTGCATTGGCATAACTTCACAAAGAGTTAAGGAGTTCAGTTCAAGGCTCTTCCATGAGTCTGAAATTCCATTTTAGCATACTTGTCCCCATGGACATAACACAGTAACAAACTCAATGGGAGCCCTAGAACTTGCGCCATTGCCAACTTTGTAATTTCTCAAGTGTCAGGTTTCAATAACTATTTAATATTGTTTTGCCTTTCTTGAACTTTTTTTGTACTGTATGCCCACAACTACTAAGGGAGACTATTTTGACGAGGGCTATCTGTCCCATAATCTTGGCGGCTTGAACTGGCTTGGGGCTTATTTCAAATGGAACCATGTAGCTCCTTTATTTAATATGTAAGTTCTCTAACCCAGCACAGATTCAAGGTTTTCTTTCCCTGTCTCAATATCACCTCAATTTTGCCTTCCTCTTTCCCTTCCAGAAAATTTATGCCTTACACCGACTGTAACCCTCAGTGTGTCCTTTACACGGAACTAGTCCTTAGTAATTCATTAAACCAGCAACAGTGCTTTAATTTTGTTTGGGTTACTGCATCTATGTTTAAAGGTAATACAAATGTTTATTCTTGACAATCTTATAGTTCAAAGGCCTTTCTATACAAACTGCATTCCCTTAAATCATTCTGAATCAGTGAAATTTCACAGTATTGCCTTGAGTGCCTGTTCTGCCAGGATGCTCACCAATATTTAAATTCGATTTAGGAAGGCAATTCAGAATTTTTTGAGTGCGAGAAGTATAATAAAAATAAATAAATTCCATTCTTTCTATAGTTTACCTCATGGCCTAAATGTTAATCACCCCAGAATGTCCACAAGCATATAGAAAACAAGTACTTATTTAAAATCAAAGCTGCTTGAATTCCAGATGGTTCAAAGTATATCTTAATCTATCTTGAGCAAGTCCCCTAATTCTGTAAGAACAAATGGTGGAATGTTATTAAAATGTTAATTAGTTAAATTTAGTCCCCAAAGTATAAAGAAAACAAAATTGCACCTACATGATTTTATTTTTACTAATGGGGGAAAGAAATTCTGATATATAAAGAAATGAGGTTATTTTAGAGGAGGAAGAAATACATGATGTGAGTTTTAGATTAAAATATCCAGGGGTGTAAAACAAGTCTGAACAAAATTATTGGGGTATGTTTCCAACCTATTATATGAAGCTATTTTCAAAATAAGCTATTTTTATCTTGTATCATGAGTTCTTTCTTTATTCAAATGGAAATTGAAGAGATAGAGATGCCAGTCAATGACAGAGCTATTGGATTTGCCCGATTTGATTTTTTTCCCCTATTTTTTGAGCTATTGGAATTAGAAAGGGCTTCAGAATTTCCTGGAACCCTCAGATCATTCCTGAAGCCCTGCCTGTATCAGGAAAACATCTGTTTGATACTCTCCAAAGGAAAGGAAGAACAATCTCTCTAATTTAAGCATCTTGGGTATAAATCTTTAGATTTAGATTGTGTAACTTCAAAATAGTCAATAAAAAAAAGACAAATGTGAAGATTTAACAAAATGTATTATGTGAATCTTGAGGGTACATCAGTTTGTTGACATCTCAAATTTTCCTCCAGTCATTCTGTTGCTATAGAGTACACTGCATTTATATTTATGATTGGTTTAACTGCTTCATTTTAATCATTATGTTTGTACCTGGATTAGTTAAAAAAAGGTACTAAAACATTTCCTGGTTTCAATCGTACAGCTTTTAAAAAACTCTGGTAATGAAGAGTCAGCAAAGTTTTCTGAGCAGGTGTTTTGATGTAATTGGACATTAGGAATAGTAATATTGGTAATCTACCTAATGCATAGCATGCCTCTATTAACCAGCCCATAGTAGCCATGTCAATGGGGCTTTCAGAGTTACTGCTTTTGATTAAGGCCTAACTTCTAGAGCTACTCATGTTATACAATATTACATAGTGCCAACCATGTTTCCATATAAAATGATCCTCTCAGATATCTGAGTGCCCTCCTGATCCAATACTGAAGTTCAACTCATAAATGATGGGGAGAAAGAAAAAGCAATAACCAAAGGTAACGACCCCAAGCCAGTGGGTCTCATTGGCAGAGTTCATATTGCTTCTCTCTTAAAGTGACTGGTCACTGAAAGACTCAGCTGACTTGGGGGTGGCAACTGGTGAGACTTAAGTATGGTCTACCCATTATGATGGCTCTCAGAGTATAAGTGTATAAATACATTTTATTGTTATGAGTTTTATAAGCAGCAGAATGAAACACATTTGACTCTGTATCACTGGGCATTGAATAGGGAGAGATGGATGCAATGCAATGTTATTTTTAGCCCTTATATTATATTCAAAATTATTAAGCTGCACTTAGGACACATTTGAAAAATAATTCTGGGATTTGGACATCACATAGATAAGTCAGTCTCTGTTCCATAGGGTGCTGAGGTTTGGGAAGGAAAGAAGAAGAAGGAAGAGCCCACACACACATACACCCCCAATCTAACATAGGCAGAAAAAAAATTTTTGATTTTAGGTGATTGAATTATATCCCTGACTATTGTATGGAGCAGTGGTTTCTGGGATCCATGTACAGTAAAAAGATCTCTTTACTATCCACTGAACAATAGGCTGACTTGAATTATTTTTATTATTCATTTGGAGAGCCTAAGAAAAGGCTACCCTCACTGATGGAATAAGGAGACAGGTCTCTGCCTGCTAGGCTTGGTGGTGCTCAGTCAAAGATAGCCATGCAGAATGTGAGCTAACCAAGGAAAAAGAGATAACGGCTGGATTCATCAGAGAGACAGGAAATCTTGGAAAGGTGGACAGAAGAAGCAAATTCTGAGAAAGTATTTAAAGAAGGAAGACAGATTTGTCCCTATTTGTAGACAGACTAAGTGAAGCAGATGGTTGCTTCTAAAGTGTGAATTTAGGCAGGCCTCACTGCCCCAAATTATCTTTAATGCTGGCCAATCCTTGTATCAGACACTCTTATCAGCAGGAACTTCTAAGTGGAAACACTGATCACCATCGCTACATGCAAAGGTTAACTGGAATGTGAAATGCCTACACCTATTGTATAGCTCCTGTCCGTACATATGTAGGCCGTTCCCCTCTTTCCGCTGATAATACTTCAGTTTGGTTCAGGCACAAGGTGAATGTTATTGGATTTCTGGGCAGGTGGATCCATCCGCTCGTTTATGAGCATGCAGTTTACTCAGTTCTGACCAAAGAGATATAAAGAAGACTCTGGGGGCGCCTGGGTGGCTCAGTAGTTTAAGCCTCTGCCTTCGGCTCAGGTCATGATCTCAGGGTCCTGGGATCGAGCCCTGCATCAGGCTCTCTGCTCAGTGGGGAGCCTGTTTCTCCCTCTCTCTCTGCCTGACTCTCTGCCTACTTGTGACCTCTCTCTCTGTCAAATAAATAAATAAAATATTAAAAAAAAAAGAAGACTCTGCTGGAGGAAAATCTTAAGTAAGATTCTTCCTCTGATAAGGGGGAGACATCTAAAGCAACACAGAAACTTGCTCAGTTTCTGACTTCTATGAAGGTCTTGAGAAGAAATGATTCCTACCACTACTATATCCATCTTGTGACCATTAAAGGAAGGGTGTGGGACTAGCTGAGATCCTGCCTCAAAGCTTTGAAATCCATGTAGCCATCATCAACAGCTGGATCTTCTGCTAGGTGAGAAAATTAATATGCATTTGTTTAAATCACTGAGAGTTCGCTATTTGATTAGACATCTTAATTGACAACCCACTATCAAAATGACTTCTAATACCTTAACAATTACTACTCCTTGACTCTATCTCCAGCTAAGAACAGGAGTAAGTAAGTTCGAACAACTCCTCTCCCCATTGACAACTCTCACATTTGTGGTCTCCCTATTTGGCACTATCTTGATCACTCTTTATATTAATTATCTTTTATTATATATAAATAGTTAAGATGTAAATATACAATGCATGTTTAAGGATTTTTCCCAAATGGAAGTTCTTTGGACTTAGATAAATTTGGCGGACAGGTAGGCAGAGAGGTAGCTAGCTTACTGGTGGGAATATTCCCCTCAGAAAATGTTGCACAACATAGAGTTTAAAGATTTGGATCTTAATTAACCTTAGCTTTGCCATCATGAATGCTTAAAATACAGTCATCATCTCCAAACCCATAGGTCTGTGGTCTAAGCAAATCATGGAACCTCAGCATTTTCTACTTCAGCTTTTCACAACTCCTTTCTCTGGTGCTTCTTATATTTTCAGAAATATGAGGTCATAGCTCAAAATGGCTAAGAGGATGCCCAGTTTCCTAAGCAGCCCCAGATTATGTCATTCTTTGTGGCTCTGTTCTGGAGGACCAGTCCATCCACATCAGGATTCTACTTAGATGTACACTCACAGTCATACTGCTTGGTCTGCCTATATCCCTAGACACTGCATAGGATGGGAACCCAAAATTAGGGGATTTGGAACCCAGCCTGGTGTGTGGAAAGTTATCTTTCTCAGGTCTGGATTCTGGACACTATACCTCAGATCTCTGTTATAAAACTTGCTGTCATGCATGTGCACTGAACACTCCCATTGGATAACTACTTATTTCCCTGCTTGTCCCACCCTGGTGCCACCCACACCATTGCACTAGCCCGGCTTGAGCTTAATATTCCCTTTAACATTGTGCATTAAACAACCTATTGCCCTTGTTGTAGCCACCATCTGCTACTTGGAGATTTCCCTAATCCTACAGATTTCTCCCCAGGCTGCGTGTTATCAAAGTCCCCATAATCTTTTCTTGTATCCATCCCCATTATGAAAGAAGGTTGTCAACAATAAAATATGGAGTAGAATCTTTTTTATACCCCGCTTTACCCTGTTTATGGGTTAGCCTTTCTTAGGAAGATCTTTTTTTTAAAGAAATATCTTCCTAGCAGAGATCTTTTTGACTATATATCCAAGATTTAATTACCATTAAGAAAAAATTATAAGAGCGATGAAGCAACCCAGAATATAAAATGCAGAGACCACTGGTAGCACTTCATCTTTGCCATATTATTTTCAATTCCAAAAATAGAGTAATAGAAGAAAGTTTTAAATATCACAAGAAAACATCTTGAACCACTGATGAACATCCCCCCTTACTGAGGATTTACTTCAGCAAACTAAACACTTCATGTATTACATTTTGCTACAAATGGATTTACTGTAGAGCTACTGAAGGTGGACCTTTAGGGCCCCCAACCCGCACAAGAGACTTTCAAGTTTTCCAAATGAATCCACCTAAATTGTATTTGGACCTTTTCATTCTTTACAATTTAAAGCAATTTCATACACATTAGGCCCCACAAAATTTAATTCATTTCTGTATTTGTCATAGCAGGAGGATAAAAATATGACAGTCATAACCTTTTCTCTAAAAATCTAAAATACTTGTGAAGTGACAGGTGCATACTCAAATATGCACACATAAAAGGCAATCTGTTCATTGCTATGAGGAGGTCAAAGGAAGTGGCAAGTGTACACAGTGAGGCTACTTTCATTTAGGGTGCTGTCTTGACTTCAAGGAGGAAATGACTTTGGAGTTTGAAGAATGAAAATATTTTATTAGTCGGAGTAATCAACTTTGGAACATTGGACATCCCAGGCAAGGGAAATAGTAAACAATGTTCAAGGATAAGTGAGCAGTAGAATACGGAGTTGCATAGTAGCTTAGGGTACATCCATGGAATGTTTGTTTTGTCTTGTTTTGTTTTTATTTTTATTTGTATATCAGAGAATATTTTGAATACATAAAAGTAGAAAGAATAGTATCAGGCAGCTTCTCAATTGCCTCTTTTAACATCAACAGACACTTAGAAGGAAAAAGACTCAAATGCTGGTTTCACCTCTCTGAATAACTCTATTTTCCAATATTTGACCCATAAATTTCCACTTCATTATAACTATCTCATATCTTTAAGCAGAAAATTTTTTGTCCAGCTTTTCTAATTGCTCTACTCTAAGGGTTGCTTTGAATTACTAAAAGCAAAGTAGGGAGCCTTAATCTTTATATGAAAAAAAAAAAAATCAAACTCCGTGTACACTTTAACTGGGATCATACCTCAGAAAACAATCAAAGAAGATGGGACAGTATGGTAACTGATTCAGTAATTGGAAATGACATGGTTTTAATCCCATTACAAATTTTTAATAACTGTGAGTCCTTATGGAAATTACTTTATTTCTCCAAGTATGAAAATAAAATGATGAAAGCGACGTTTATTTTTACACATCATGATAACCT
Organism: Meles meles; assembly: GCF_922984935.1. NCBI lineage: Eukaryota > Metazoa > Chordata > Mammalia > Carnivora > Mustelidae > Meles > Meles meles. The sequence goes on from NC_060077.1 coordinate 61,155,247, forward strand.
GTTACTGGGAACTTACATGTTTTGAACATTCACTATAGGCCAGGTAACCATTAAACACTTTTCATGCATTATCTTATTTACTTTTTGCCAACTCTGAGATAAGTAATATTTTAAAGGTAATATTTCAGATGATGTATCTTGCAGAAAGATGCTTATATTAGTAAATTATTTTAATTTATAAATTAAAAAAATTAATAAAACCAGCAAAAGTAAGGCCAAATATTAAATCCAAGTTCACAAAGGTTCAGCTAGAACTCTTTACCTCTGTGCTAGACTGCCTTGCATTACCAGTTTTCATACATCATTATTTTCTTTCATTCCAAGTTATATCTTTATAGCTAGTTTGCTTTCTTTTGTTGTCCCATATGCTTTACATAGTAGTATACTGTGAATAAAATTATTATACTCTTCACTCAACCTTGATGATTAACCTCTAAACTTACTTTTTGACAATCCTTGTGGAATTGTCACATGATTTAATCAATCCCCCAAGAAATTTTTGAAAACCACAGAAATGGCCAACATACAGTATCTTAAAATTTTAAGTTGCTAACAGATAGATTTACAGTGCCTTCCCTAGCTCCCCCCCACCACGCCATTTTATCATTTTTTAGTCCTTTCTCATACCAACCCAAATATCCTTATAGTGAAACTCAGGACCTATGGGGTTTCCTTACTTTCTTAAAAATAAGCTAGTCCTTTTTTATTTTTTTATTTTTTAACCTTAAAACTGACATTAGCTGGGACTGACTCAGTTTTGTATTTTTACTGACAAATCCATATTAATAACAACATCAATACAGTATTAAACCTGAACTATGGGAATAATTTGTAATCACGCCAAAATTAATAACATTGTGTATCACCCTGAGAGCCTCTCAGGGAGGAGAGTGAAATGGTTATTAACTTGGGTTATTATTGCAGCATTATGGACATTTAAATAGGCTATAACTCTAGAAATTTAAAGGTCAGTTTGATTTATTCAATTTAGTTTGTCATATGTTTGGAAAACTAATTAAAATCACAAACAACATGGTTATAACATTTTTGATGGCAAGTCAGAAGCCTGTATTTTAAGACGCAATAAGTAATAATTTTGCTGGGTGTGCTAGGCTTTCTTTTTTAGTGAAAGGGACAGTTTCTTTCCTTTCCATGTTTGGGTCTAGGAAGGCAGGTTCTGTGGGAGCTTCTTTTTATGGATGCACAGTCTTCCTTCTTATGGATTTCTTGCCTCGAAACACTATACCTCAAATCCTATGATGACTGGGTGCTGCCTTTTGATCTGACTTAAACATCTGAAATAATCTCTTAGGCCAAAAGATTTCCCCTTTCATCTGTTTTAGAATATCACATTACTTCTCACTGGAAATATATTCTTTTGTCTTAAATAGTTCCAGTTTGTCGGAGACTGACATAGTGAATGCCCCTGGAAAGTTAACACAATATTTTGAGTTGTGTTTATTTTATAACAAAGTTTTATAGGAAAAGGAAATAGTGTGGGGCAATGAAGTCTGAAAAATATAGAGAATGAAAGATGGATACAAGACATTGGAAGTGGGAAGATGACAAAAAAATATAGTTAATGGCTCATGCTGGAGTAAATTAGGGATGAAAAAAGGGAATATTCTTTTTTTCCAACTAGGGACATTATATGGGGCTCTTTTTTCATGTAGTATCTACCTAGTTTTAGAGAGAACAATTCAGACATGGCTATTAGTATCAATAGTAAAAAGAAATATGGGAGTTGAAATACCAGTATAATTAAAGGGCAATACATAAAGAAAATGTGAACCAGGTCTTTGGAGCATCCTAATGGATATGACTGGAAGGAAATGAAATAATAGATTTGAGACCAACTTTCAAGGTACCCTCAACATTTAGCTGCCTTACACGACTGTAATTATCAAGCTATATCTTATAGCCAAATAGCTTCTAAGAAGTCCTTAAATTATTTGGATGACAACTTTACGATCCCCAAAGCAGAAACTTCAGCCACAGGAATATCTACTTTATGTTGACTGCCCAGTGACAAGAAAGGACTGATGGAGAGTGGGAAAGGCAAAGAAGGAGGAAGACAGAAAAGTAGTAGACCATTGGGTTACTAACCACTGGGTCAGATTGGTAACTATGATAACTGTAAACATGGTACCTCCAGAATTCATCCTGGCTGAAAACAGAACCATAACTCTTTCTTAGGAGTATTCTGCATCCCACTTGATGTGACCAAATAGTTTCCTTGGCATTTATGAAAGTTACCCTTTATCTCACCAATATATTTAAGCATGTAGTATGTAAATAGAAGGGGCAGTGTGAAAGAAGATGGTCAGACTCTTAAATTTAGAGCTCATAATCTAAGAGGAGAGAACAATAACTACACAGAAATATTAGGGAGTGGAATTAAGTATTTTTAAATAATATTTTGTTTTCCACATATTCAGAAGTGAAAATATGAGGTAAAAATCACATAGTTATGCAATTTATTCAATGTCAGTTGGAAACGAGGCAGAATGAGAGTTTACTCCTTTTCGAAACATCTTCTCAGATATGAACTAAAGAAGATCAAATTCATAATTGACAATGAAGTTCAGTTAGCTAAGATATAGTACATTATTGGTTTTTGATGTAGTGTAGTTCTACTGTAGGCTGGCTAACTGAACATAATAAAAAATTTGCAATTCACAAATCTGATAAGGGACTTTATCAAGATTATATAAAGAATGTCTATAACTCAAAAAGACAAAGCAAATTTTAAAATGAAAAAAAACCTGTCAATCAAGTGGTAGCTTCTAGAAAGGCTTAACCCATAAATTATATTGATGGTATTTAAAAATAAATGTAAATTTGTTGCATGAAAATATTTTGGGAAAAAATTACTTAATATCCAAGAAAACCTGAATTGTAGATGCTATCTACTATAAATAGAAAGGTAGGAGAGGCAAATAAGTATTTATCAGTGTTGTTTTTTTTTTTAAATCACACATTTGTGTGCTTGCAAGGTACACATTTTCATGTTAGGAGTAATATGGCTGCCCTTTAGAAGCTTATGATGAAAGGTGCACTAATATCAATTTGGTAGCAGTACAAAAAAAGAGGAATTTTATAAAGTTACCATATCAAATGAGTGAAACCAAAAGAAAAGTGGGCATCAGGAGGGCAAGATGAGTGCTATGCATTACGTTGTTGCCTCTTTGTAAGAGACGGCCAGACTGGTCAGTTTGATTTTTGATGCTTGGCAAAATAAAGCTTTGCTTGACCTTCGCTTTGCATCAGTCTCGTTCCTTTGATCACGGACCCTAACACTAATTTAGCCATGTTAGAACTTAGGCACATTAAAACTAGTGTTATAAATATGAGAAATACTCTATCATCAAAAATGGACCATCAGTATTGCAGATGTGAGATGGATAAGTGTGTTTTCAAGCTGTATTGGCAACATATTACCCTAAACATAGAGTAGTTTGATTTTGCAGGCTATGAAATGTTTTGTCTACTAAGTGGTCTGATTAGAAAAAATAAATACTATCACCTTTTCACTCTTGAATTTTGGGGTTACAACAGTTACCTTATTCAATCCAATCAGCACAGAACCTTATAAAAGTAGATGCCAAACAAATATGCATCTCATTTAAACCAATGTTTCTCCTCTAAATTGATGCATTCCCCCATAAGCATGAATTTAATACTTAAGCACATGAGTGAAGGAAATTGAGAAGGTGAACAGTTTAGGAGTTCTCCCTATGACACTTATTCTTATTTTCTAATTGAGGACTTTTTATTTTTATCAGGGTATTAGTAGATTTGCAAACATCTTTGTCTAAGCAGCAGATTGAAAATACACTGAAGAATATTTGTTAAATATAAATGACAGAAAAGACATAAATGAATAAATGCATATTTATCCATGGAGGAAAAGTAAGAAGGAAAGGCTCTCTATGGAGTGGACAGTACACACCAATGAAAGAGAGGCGTGAGGTAACATATTTGGAGGGAATGTAGAGCAAAGAACATGCAAAGGAAATTCTGCTGTAAAGGTGAAGAGTTGCTTATAAGTTGTTTCTGCCCAAAGGTGGTGACAGCTAAGAATAGGAAGGCAGATAGAGGGACTAGAAGGCAGATTGAGGATATCTCAGTGAAGCAAACCAGCTGGTCAAAGTCTGAGCATTTTCCTCTCTTGGGCGAGAAAGCCTCAAGACAGAACCAACAGGTACAGGACCTTGAGTGGAAGAGAAAACCCATTCTCTGAATGACTGGAGATGCCTGGGTGGAGTGGAAAGCATCCATGCTTGGAATACCCACTGGTAAGGGAGGGACCTTACTGATAAGGCACGACTACAATTGGTATACCACTGTGTCTAATGTTTGTTCACCATCCTATTTTCTCATATAGCAGTGTCAACAGCTATCAGCTTTTACCAAGCAGATTGCATGCTTCCATCCAGATCTATTTTATGCCTTTCTCTATCCTCCCCAATGTTCCTAGAAGCTGACCAAAATAGAATGCATCACTCAGGCTTCCTTGTCCTCTGGATTTTTGTTGAGTTAAGCCATTGGAAAAAATTAGCAAAGGAACAGAGGGCTGGAAGAGTAAGAAGTCTGGGAGTTTATTTCTCCTTACTGACTCCTACTTTGATAAGACTGTCAGGGGCTATACTTCTTTAAGGCTATATATACCTCGATGGATGGTGCCTTTTTATTTCACAAGCACCTAGTAACTCCAATTTCTCTTCTCAATTCTTCAGACCTAGATAACAGATTTCCACAGTCTCTGCTACTCAACTGTCTAATCATCATCTGGGGTTACTTAATGGTGTCCCCTCTTATGTAAACTATCCCTTTAAAATGTATCTTCTCTTTTCTAAAGGGACCCTAACTCATAGAATTACTGGTACTTAGAATATCATCCCCCTATACCTTAAAAACATGGAATTCTGGGGTGGAATTGTTCATATTTTTAAATAACAAATAGATAATCCCTGTGGAGACACTGATAATCCATGATTACAGTTATTAAAATTATCACTAGTAAAGATAGAGTGAATTATAGGTGGAGGACAAAGTAAAAGGAGATCAAGTGGTTGAGGTACTTAATTGCTATGGTGATAATGGTGATTACATTGGATGTGATGGGGGGAACTGCTTCTAACTGTACTAAAGAGCTTACAAAAGAATAATAAAAAAAAAAGAAGCTTAAGTATTTAACCTCTTAACTCAAGCCATGGACAAAGAATCAGAGCGCTTCTAAGGTGGCCTTAAGGGAAACCCTTCTTTTTTAGTTATAGAGAAGGCAAGGATGAAAATCAGACTTAAGGTCTGAATGTAAGTATTTCTGAACAAGCTCATATGCTGATCAGAAGTACTGGTTGGGGAAAAATATAATTTGGAATGTTGGATGAAGACACTGGGGAGACAAAAATGAATCTGAGAATTTTGAATCCTCATATTCCTCCAGAAACAGGTCTTCTCATAATCTGAGTGATCTAGCCTTCTTTTGAGAAAAAGGAAAAATTAAAAAAAAAAATGGTGACAGCACCTTAAACAGTTGACTTACACATGAGTGTCTTCTGACAGCTCTCTGGCACCGCTTTCTATTATTTGTATTACTCTAAGAAGGTAAATTTCAAACAAAGAAGTAGGAGAATGCTCTGGGAAGAGGTAATATATACACAAAAGAGTTTCAGGATCTTGCCCAATTAGATCCCAAAGGCATGGGTCATACCAAATATACACAGGTAGGGGGTATATCCTAAAGATTCAATATTTGCTATATCATCTCAAGTAACTGGGAGTGCTGTTAACTGCTGATAACTTGGTTACTTAAAGTCTGCATTCAATAGTATATATATGTAATAAACTCTAAATACTAATAAGAATTTAACAACACCAGCAATAATCAGCTAGAAATTATAAGTAAAAAGTAAAATGCAATTCACAATAGCAACAAAAACTATAATGTATGTAAGAATTAACTTAATAAAAAATAATAAGACCTCTTATAAGAAAAGTTTGGAATGTGAAGAAAGTACACAGAAGATAATTTGAACAAATGAAAAGTCCATGTTCTTGGATAGGATGATTAAATATTATTTGTATGTAAATTATCTCTCAATTTAGTCTATAATTACAATGTGATTCCACTAAAATACCCAGTTAGATTTATTGCTTAACTCAGTAAACTTAATATAAAATTTATATCAAAGAATAAAAGTCCAGGAAGAACTGAGTAAATTTATAAAAGAAAATTAAAGTTTGTGGGAGGGTATGCATAATCATAAGAGAAACTAAGATGTGATACAAAGCTGGAGTAAAATGATGAAAAAAAAAAAAAACCCCGTATGGTTTTCTTATAAGGTCTGGAAAGTAGATCAATGAAACATCATCAGTAACACAGACACTGACTAACATATTTGGAAGCATAATACATAATAAAGGCGGTAGTAGAAATCGATGGGAGAAAAACCACAAATTCTTACACAGTTTCAGAAAATGATTACTAAATGGAGAATAACAACACCGGAACACTACCTAACACCACATACAAAGATGGATTCCAGATTAAATTTCTACAAAATTAAAATTCTGTAAAAGTAAAAGTATGAAGGCAATAGAAATGTGTAAGAGTACAATGTCTCTGTGATGCATGGTTGATAGAGACTTCAAATATAAAAATGTAAAAGCAGAAACCATAAGGGATGGAGTGATATAGCAATATAGATTAAGGATAATGCATTTGACAAAGTGAAGTTTATTCTAGGAATATATGTTGGTTTAACATTCAAAAATCAAACAACATAATTCAACATCAATGGAACAAGAGATAAAACAATCTTTTTAATAGATACAGAAAAACATTTGACAAACTTTCAACAGATATTTACCTTAAAAACTCTCAGTAAACTAGGATTAGAAGGGACTTCTTCAATCTGATAAAAATCTATAGGTAACATATTCAATGGTGAAACTGAATGGTTCACTCCCTAAGCTTGGGAATAAAGCAAAGTTGTCTGCTCTCACCATTTGAATTTTCTATTGTATAGAAAGTGCTAATCAGCACAACAAGCATGCCAAAGATATAAAAGGCATGCAGATTAGAAAAGAGAAAGTAAAGCTGTCTTTATTTGCAAATGATATGACCATTTATGCAGAAAATCCTAGGGGATATACCAAAAGCCAATAAGAAAATTTAGCTAGGTTTCAGGATATAAACTCAATATAAAAACCAACTGGATTTCTATGTTTTTCCAATGAATAATTAGAAAATAAAATTAATAAATATGATTTACTATAGCATTAAAAATAACAAATAATTAAGGATAAATTTAGCAAAATATGTACAAAACCAGTATACTGAAAACTGTATAACATTGCAAAAAGATAATAAGGAAGACTGAAAAATGGAGAGAGATTCATGTTCTTAAATCAGAAGATTCAATACTGTTAAGAAGTGAATTTCCTCCAAATTTGTATATATATTCAACATAATTCTAATCAAAATCAGAGCAAGGTTTTTCTATAAACTGGCAAGCTGATTCTATAATTTCTGTGTACACACAAATGGCTTATAGTAGCCAAAACGGCATAAAAAAGGGAACACAATTGGAAGACTTATACTACTTGATTTCACATTTATTATAAAGCTACATTAATCAAGGGTTTGCTTTTTGCTTAAGGACTAACATATAGAGTCTGAAAAAAAAACTATGGGATAAATATTTCCAATGTTGAGAAGTGAGGCGGTTGAACAAATGGTCCTGGGAGCCTGGATATCTCTCTGGGGGTTGGGGGGGAGAACCTTGACCTTTACTTCACACTATTTATAAGAATTTGCTTGAGATATTTCATAATTTTAAATCTGAAGGCTAAAATTATAAAACTTCAAGAAGAAAACAGGAAAGTTTTTTGTGAAATTATAGCAGGGCATCAATTTCCTAGAACTATAAAAGAAAATGATAAATTTGACAGTAAAAATTTTAAAATCTGTTTTCAAAAGATAGCATTAAGATGTTCAAAGGCAAGACAGATTGGAAAACTGTATTTGAAAAACATTATCTACCAAAGAACTTCTGTGCAGATTATATGAAAAACTGTAACAACCCAATAGTAAAAAGACAAACAATCCAGCAAAAAAGGATCAAATAATTTGTATAAATATTGCACAACAGAAGGTATATAGTCATAAACACGTAAAAAGATGCTCAGAATCATTAGTCTTCAGGGTAATCAAAATTAAAATCACAGCAAGATGCTTATACATGCCTACCATATGTAATTAAATGTAAAAGTCCAATTGTACCAAGTCTTGGCAAGGATATAGGGAAATTCATACTCTATTTATTTGTAGCAGGAGTATAAAATGGTACAACCACATTAGAAAACATTTTGGTAGGTTTTTTTAAATAAAATTAAGCATATATTTTCCATATAATAAAAGGTATTTATTTTATTCATTTTTTTAAGATTTCATATATTTATTTGAGAAAGAGAGAAAGAGTAAGTCAGGGGAGGGTCAGAGGGACAAATAGACTCCCTGCTGAATGGGGAGCCCAATGTGGGGTTCAATCCCGGGACCCTAGATCATGACCTGAGCTGAAGTCAGATGCTTAACCAACTAAGCCACCTAGGTGCCCTATATTTATTAAAAGAGAAATGACAACTTTTTTTTTCCACATAAAAACTTGTACAAAAATGTTCAATGTCCTTTTAATAATGATAACTAGAACTGGAAATAAAATGATTAAAACATACATTATGGCATAATCATGAAAAAGAAACAAACCACTGATTATCAAAACAACCTGGTTGAACCTCTTAGGCTAAATGAAAGAAGTTTGACACTAAGGGGTACATAGTGTATGACTCTTTATATATGAACTCCTAGGAGAGGCAAAAAACATCTGAAGTGAGAACATAAACATGAGTAGGTCACCTGGAATTGGGAATGGTGAGGAGTGATCTCACATGGGCATGAGGGAACCTTCTGAGTTTACAGAAATAGTCTATATCTTGATTGCGGTGGTGGTTACACACATGTATATATTTTCAAAACTCATCGCATTCTACAACAGAATGGATGTATTTTATTGTTTAGAATATTCCTGAATAACTTAATTGAAAAATAAAAAAGTTATGAACAAACCATAAAAAAAGAAATGAATAATTTATTTAAATTAAAATTGTTTCCCCATTCAGTGAGGAACACCATCAACAAAAGTAGAGGGCAAGTAACAAATTATAGGAAGATAGTTCTAATATCTGAAATTGGCTATGGATTAGGATTGTGTATCTAGGATACACAAGTACGTCCTGCAAATCAATTAGAAAAAGTCAGGAACTCAGGAAAAAGACAAAGAATATGAACAGGCAATTTAGAGATGATGTAATCCAAAAAACTTAAATGTATATACAAAGATACTCAAATTCATTAGAAAACAGTGTACAATAAAACAGAGAATGACATGAGATTTCATTTTGCACCTACTAGAGCCAGCAGAAATTAGAAAAGCTGAGTAATCTTAAGTATTAAAGATGGGCTTGCAGAACTTTTCTGCCTATTTGGTGAGAAAGAAGTAGAAGAGTGTGCAACCATGCTGTTGAGTAAGTGCTGGCCAGTTACTCAACAGTTACTCTGCAGACCAGTGAGAGGTAAATTACAGTCTCCTGCTAAGAATGTTGTTTTCCCTGTATCCCTGAGTATATTACCAGTCATGTTCGCTCTATGCTATGCATGTGGAAATTAAAAACGATTAAAGTTTCTGTACATTTCACTCTATCATTCGGTAATTTAAAAAGTGCCATTTTTAAAGCTTTTTTTCTTTCTTTTTTTTTTTTGGCCTTGAATTCAAACCTGCCTAATATTAGGAACGTGATACCTGCTGGCTTTTTTCTTTGTATTAGTCTGGTTTGCCTTTGCTAATATTTTGTCATCGGTGTCAAGCCACTTTGCTGTAGGTGTTTCTCTTTCATTCAATACTGGTTTAGGTTGTATTCTATAATCCAAACCAATGGTTTCTAGCAATTGATCTATTTAACTCACTTAGTTGTTAACTTTTAATAAGGATGACCGTCTATTTGACCACTGATCTGTGATTGATCTTCTGAAATCTATTTCAACAGCTTTAATTTCATTTTCACTTATTTTTTGGTATGCGTTCCTTCACAGAAATGGCAACATTTTTCTAAGTGACACAGAAAAGTGACTTGAAAAGAAGGAAAGGCATTCTTGGATAAGACTTCTCATTCTTAACCATGGAAATTTTTTGTAAGTCAAACTAAAAATTAACATACTCCTAATAAAAAATAGAAGAATAAATGAAACAAGATGGGATTGGGAGGGAGACAAACCATAAATGACTCTTAATCTCACAAAACAAACTGGGGGTTGCTGGGGGGAGGTGGGATTGGGAGAGGGGGAGCGGGCTATGGACATTGGGGAGGGGAGGTGAACCATAAGAGACTATGGACTCTGAAAAACAACCTGAGGGTTTTGAAGGGTCAGGGGTGGGAGGTTGGGGGAACAGGTGGTGGGTAATGGGGAGGGCACGTTTTGCATGGAGCACTGGGTGTTGTGCAAAAAGAATGAATACTGTTACGCTGAAAAAATAAATAAAATGGAAAAAAAAATTATATGCTAAAAAAAAAAATAGAAGGCAATTCTTTAATAGAATAGAATTTTAGTTCATATGGAAACTGAAAAAAATAAATCCCAGGAATAGCTGAAAAATCTCCCTTTAAAGAAGAGTTACATTTGTAAATAATTTTGCCCTAGACCATCTTTCTCAATCTCTTCTACTCTCTAGAGGCAACAAATTAAAGGGTATTGTTGTGCTTGCGTTTTTGCGGTGTATAAAGTGGAAGCTAACAAGCTTCCAGTATCAAAGAACATTTACCTACTATTTTTGGTTTATTATTTTTAGCCATTATCAAGTAACTTCCTACTCTTACAGGTGTGAATTTAATTACCTTATACTACTTTCCTCTAGCCTTTCCATCCTCTAAGGAAAAGACAGTCATCTATGACCTGGGAAGTGGGCTCTGACCAGACTGAATCTTACAGTAACTTGATCTTGTACTTTCCACCCTCCAGAACTGTGAGAAACAACATTTCTGTTGCGTATAAGCACCTGTTCTATGGTATTTTGTTGTAGCAGTCTGAATAGACTGAGACACCTCTATATCAGTTATTCTATCAATTACCATTTTCCCCAATTGCCTTTGCATCTGAAGACCCTTGTCCTCTTGTTGTATTCTGGCCCAGGTTTTCTCTAGGGCTGCCTGCAAGGCTGTAAATCTAGGATATGTCTTGAAAGTTCTCTTGCTTGAGTCCACAATTTCCTGTTTTGTGCTCTCATTTCATTAGAGGAAGATTTTGCTTTAGGGTTCTTGTTATGTTAGACATAGCTCACATCCCAGTACTAGATGCTTTGTCTCTTGTACTGTTCGAATTCTCCGGATAATTTACTTCCAATTTTCCTTGAATGGGATCATACTGACTGTGAGAGTGAGAGTCCCCAATTGCCAGAATAAGAAAAGATTTTTTCTATGATTCCAATACCACCATTCTAAATATCTTCACCGATTCAGTCCATTTCTGTTAAGAACAATGTGCTATTGTTGTGCCTGGGGATAAATGTGGGGCTGCCTTTAACTCAGGGAAGAAGAACAGGTTAGAGTAGATGGGGACAGGGGTGGAAGTGTCATCTGGTTCAATTGCTTTATTCCCAGAACTTTAATCAGTCCCTTTGTTGTAATCCCATCTTTCATACCTGCTGTCTAGCATCTATGCCTCCACTGAACCCAAAGCCCTTCCATTCAGGATTCTGAAAGGCAGACCATGTTCCATGTAGGCCACAGCTCTGTGTGTATTCTGCCAGGTCACGTCAATTTCATCTTCCTCTGATACTACCTGCTAACATGTTCCTATCTACTTTCATCTTCCCCAAATCCCTGTAGTCTCTTATGTTTGGTGCTGCCCTTCCTCAACACTATTATTGGTTTATTCCTTGTCATACCTCAAAGCTTACATTTCAGCATTTCAGTGGAAATTTTAGAGAACATGAAGTGAGAACCTGCTGGGTATGCAATCTTGTACTGGAAATCTATAATGTTTTATTATATGGTGAGGTAATTCCCCCCAAAATACTCTTCTTTTTCTAATTTGTCTTGGCTATTATTTCCTATTATTCATCCACATGGAGTTTAGAATCATTTTGTCAAGTTCAAAGAAAAAAAATCCAATTGGAATTTTAATTGGAAATGTATTAAATTGATTAACTTGGGAATGATTGCTTTTTATTTTTAATTAAATTTCCAAGCACTGTTTTTTAGCTATGCTAATTATAAATTTCGAAATTTATTGCATTTTTTCTCATAACCTGGTCTCTGCAATTTCTCCTTTTCCAAAACAGTACAGTAGTAAATGTATTGTCCTGGCATCACCTGGCTTTGTGGTTCTTAACATACTGGACCGGCAGCATCAGCATTGACATAGAACCACTGGAAATGCAAATTAAAGGATGACAATCAGACCCACTGACTCAGAAAATCTGGGTATGGGGCTCAGCAAACCCACAAACCCAGTGGACTCTGGTGCATGCTGAAGTTTGAGAGCCACAGAGCTTAACATCTGACTCCTCATGCAACCTTGAGAGAAATACTTAACCTAAGTCGAAATACTTCATATGTAACATCAAGATATAACTGCATCAACTTTATAGCATTGTTACTAGGAATAAATGACTTATACATATGAAACATTTAACATATGTCCTGGAAAGTTGTGATTACAGAATGATAACAGTGATCACCAGTGACTTTCATATTATCATAATCATATTTCTGTCCAATACACATCTGAAATTTTGTCTGTCATGAACAGTTTTGGCAAATGTTCAATGTTAGTTGTAAAAGTGATTATATTTCCCTTTCTTTGTGTATGAAATCTTTGCTGTCTTCATGAAAACATGTATTACAATTTTTAGATCTTTAGTATACTTATTTCTATTTATTAATTATTTTCTTCATTGGGTCTGTACAAGATTATATCTTTGGTTAAACTTTCCCCAAACTGTTGCATTTCTATAAAATACTTCCTGCATTTGAAGATTTGGCTGATATATGTCCATGCCCTATGATACTGCCCATAAATGCCTCTTAGTTTATGTTCGTCATGAACTGCATTTTTATTATTATGAAATAATCCTTGCTTTTGGGTTCCACTTATTATTATCATCCTTGTGTTAACTATGTTTTAATTTACTTAATATATCTTTACCCATGCTTTTAATTTCAAGTATTTTCTTGTTTTTTTAACACTGAAATATATTTTAAAAGCATCATAAAGTTGTTTTATTAAAACATATATATATAAACATATATATGTTGGTCTCTTTATCAGGTGGCCAATCTATTATCATCATCTCTCCTTGTATTTTTTTTAACTTCTGCTATAGTCACTGTGTTTTCTTTTTTTATTCACACATGTTTTGGATGGTTTTGCTCATATTAATGGTTGCTTTTACATCTTTCAAAACTATTAGTTTTTCAATATTAAAAAAGAAATTAGTTTTATGACCTCCCATTTAAGGCTATGATAATTTGTTTTCAGTGTTCCCATGCAGTCACATTTAGTAAAATTTTTACACTGCTATTGGGTAAATTTTATACTCCCACAATTTGTATGTGAAGGCCTCCATGTGACTGTATTTGGAGATAAGGCATTTTGGAAATAATTAAGGTTAAATGAGGCCATAAGATAGAGTCCTAATCCAACAGGACTGGCGGCCTTATAAGAGGAAAAAAGAGAGAGTTCCCTCTCTCCACGTGCATGCACCAGAGGAAAGCTATGTGAGCACCCAGTGAGCATGCAGCCAGCTGCAATCCAGGAAGAAAGCTCTCACTAGAATGTGACAGTGCTAGCACCCTCATCTCAGACTTCCAGGTTGAAATCTGTGAGAAAACAAATATCTGTTGTGCAAGCCACCCAATCTATAGCATTTTGTTATGGCGGCCTGAGAAGACTAATACACACACCAATCATAGTTCATTATCTTTTGTGTATTGTCTTGTTTCTAGGGAAGTTAACTGATATTTGGACTCTGTTTTATAACTATTTACAATCCTTGACTTTTGCATTTAAATGGCTTTATCATTGGTATTAGTCAGGGTTCTGTAGAGGAATACAACCAACAGGACTAGAGATCCTATAGATACAGGTGTAGATACTGACATAGTTGCATAGACTATAAAAAGAGATTTAGTATGAAGGGCTGGCGCATGTGGTTATGGGGGCTGAGAAGTCCCATGATCTGCAGTCTACAAGCTACAGTCCCAAGAAAGCCAGTGTTGTACTTCCAATCAAACCAGAAGGCCTGGGGGGAATGAGCAGTACCAACATATAAGGGCAGGAAAGGACAAATGTCCCAGCTCAAGCAGAGAGCAAATCCATCCTCCTGCCTTTTTGTTCTATCCAGGCCCTCAGTGGAGCAGATGTGGTGCACTCACATGGATGAGGGGGACCTTCACTCAGTCTGCAGATTCAAATGTTAATCTCTCCTGGAAACGACCTCACAGACACATCCAGAAATCTTATCAGCTAGCTGGAGGTTCCTTAGCCTAGACAAGTTGACACACAAAATTAAACATCACAACATTATGGCCTCTTTTTCCCTTGCTTTTTGTTCAATTACCATTGTAGGTTGTATCGTATATGCAAGTTATTTTTCTCCTCCTTTAGGAGGGTATAATATATCTGAGAAGAGTCTCAAAATTGAAAGACAATTTAGACAAGTATAAAATTTTTGTTTTTCAAATTTTCTCATCAAAACTATCTTGCACGTTTGTACTTCCAACCCCCCAGCATTCTGCTTTGCAAATATGAGTTTGGATGGCAACATAATTTTTATGCCTTTGCATATTGCCTGTTTACTTTTCCAGTTTGATACTTAGTTTTGTAATTACAATAAAAATTGTCAGACATGGATCTAAATGTGGTTTTCTTTTCATTGATTTTGCCCTAAAACCTGTGGACCTTTCAATCTGTACATACTTTCTAGAGCTGAAGAAAGACTTACCTTCAGTACATCTCTGATGTTTTCCTCTGCTTGCATTGTTTTTTTCTCTTTTTGAGAAGCACTTTTTATCTGCATATTTCTCCATTTTGGAGTCTCTCTATGAGTTATAATCTATTTCAGGACTATGGTCTTTGACATCTATGATAATTTCTCAAGTTTGTCCTCCAAATCAAGGGCTGGATTTCTTGTCATTTAAAATCATTTTTTTTTATTTACATGCTCCACCAGGCTTTTGAATTTCACTATTTTCCATATGTACCTTAGTTATCTTATCAATTTTTCTTTCCTTTTATTTTGCAGAATTTATATCTTAGTCCTAGTGGGCTTCTCCTTATGAGCCTTTGGCCAAGAGGCTGTGCATTCTTACATCCTATTGAGAAAGCCAGTATCTTGATTCTGTAAGAGGTAATTTCCAGAGGTTTTGCATCTAGGTCCCTTTCCCTTTTTCTTTTTTTTTTTTCCTGTTTGCTCATCTTTGAACAGTTGGGGTGTAGCCACATATTTTAGAACTATCTATAAATATACAGTGTTTCGGATTTCTCTTGGCTTACTCTGAACAGTTCCTACCCCAGTTTCTACTTTCGATCAGACACTTTACTGCAGATTTCTGCTACAGAATCTGAATGTGCTCTCACCCATGTTGGCTTAGTGATATTCAAATTGAAAGACTGATTTTTAAAAATGGGATTGGAAATGTTCCCATTAATTCAGGTTCTTCTGACACTTCCCCTGCCTCAGTCCCCTGTGACATGTGATTTTTCTACTTGTGGAGAATGTTATTCTTTATGCTAAAATGTGCACACATAAATGCTTAAATGTGTTCTAAGAATTTCTGACTTCTAAATGGAAATAAAAAATTGAGGGGTGGGAGGCAGTGTCCTGAATGCCTGAAAAAACAGTGCTTGTGCTGGAAAGTAGCAATTACGTAGCTTTCTCTCTTCAGCAGAGTCTTGGCCCTATAAAGGCTGAGGGATGAGGTGACTTCCTGCCTTTATACAGGTGATTTTTCTTATACAATTTAAAGTTTGCCATGTCCTGCGATGAAGTCTGGGCAGGTTTTCCCTGATGTCAACATTTTAAAAGAGGAAAGTGGGGTCCAGAGAGGTCACCTAACATCATCAAGGTCACACAGCTAACAGTAGAATTGAGGGAGATAATCAAGTCTTTAGACTCAGCACACTCTTCCTTAGCAGAACACCATGCTGTCTTTCTTGGGACAAGTTTGTTCATTGATAAATCTAGGGAGATCTGATGATCAGAGGATTCTCCAACAGCACTGAACAGCATATCCTTTGCAAAAAAATAGTATCTAACATTCCCATCCTGAATCTTATATAAAATAGCAGCATGATTCAATTAATGCTTTCCCACATGTCATTTATCAACTGGAACTTTATTGCAATGGATTTTTACCTCCTCCTAATACCTTCCTCAATTGCACTAGTTCATGCAATTTTCTCCTGTTCTGACCTCTTTTTGTCCATATTGTTTTTACCTTCATTATACTCCACTGTGTACTTTGGGTCCTCTTTAGGACCTTATATCCCTAGATGGCACCCAACATTCTTTGCAGAGGCCATACTTTATCTAATTCTTTCCCCATGCCATTTGGCATAAAACTAGGCCCACAAGAAGTGTTTATTAGTAGCCTAGTCCAGGTACAGTGCTAAAATAGCAGATTTCTCAGGAGACCACTTACTGGAAAATTAAAATTTAATTAATTATCTAATAGTATCTGCATTTCTCTTAAGCAGGCACAAAATAGCTTTCATTTACCTTTCTTGTTTCCTCCCTTACATAGGCAGTTCTTCATGGATATTAAGACATCTTGCTCAGCAAACATTGCATGAGGGTTTCCTCTGTGCTGGGCACTATGCCACTCTGTTGGGAAAAATAAGTGAAGAAGATACAGTCTCTGTTGCAAACACTCGCTGTCTGATGAGCAAAACAGACATGTATGTAAATTATCTCAGTCAAATTTGGGAAATGCTCCAATAAAGTTATGCACTAGAGGAGAAGCAATCAACTAATTTACCTTGAGAGAGTGTCAAGCTCTCTAGCTCATTTTTTTTTTTTTTTCAGAATAAAATCCAGCAAGAAAGCCCAATTCCAAAGTACCAATAAAACCGTAGCTCTCTGGGGACTTGAATATATTGAACAAACCTCACCTAATCCTGTCAATGGTGCTATTTGGGATTCTAAGGGCACTGGGATTGCCAAAGGACACCAGTAGACCATGACCAACAGCATAAGAAATAATGAACATTTTTACAATGATGAAAAAATAAATCCCTTTCCTGTGTCCTTCTAAATTTACTTTGACTAGCTATTGAACAGGCATTTCATAGATTCAATACATCACAACATATTAAGTGCTGCTCAGCTCCCGCCACTCCTGCTGCCCTGCTGTGGACTGTCTCTTTCTGTTTGCATCTTGCCCATCCTCCGTGCATATAAACTAAGCATCTCCATTTCTGCTCTCAGAGTGTACCATGCCATACAATGGAGATTTCAAGAACAAATATCAACAGTGGCTAAGCCAAACATATCTTGTCAAGAGAGTGCCACTGCAGTGTAAAGATTGATTTGTCGAGGGAGGTCTTGCATATAAGTAGATGTGAAGGCAAGAACTGAGGTTAATAAGTTTCCACTGAGGGAGTTTATTTATAACAAAATAACAAAAGGACAGGTCTGCCTCTGCCAATTCCTTTCCATCTCTTCCCGTACCCATTGACACAGCAGTTTTAGTCATCACCAGAAATCAGCCTCTCCAGTGCAAATCCAGGTAGAACTCTGAACAAAAAGTTCACTCTCAGGACTTCTATATTCATGTAGATCAGGATCAATTCAAGCCAGTCAGCACTGCTGGGAGGTGCTCTCTGTGGCCAGCTCAGTACTTAGGGCACAGAAGGAGTAAAAGAAAAGGGGTAGACTGAACTTGACATGTGAGATGCTCACAGAGACCAGGCCCACAGACTTCACATAAAAGAAAGTGCATGATGGAGAGTTAGTTGCATAAATTCTGAACACTGAGTGTTGGAGGTCAGAGAAGGGATACATCATATTAGCCTAGAGCATTCCGGCCCAGCTCAGTAGAAAAGGTGGTGACTGAGTTGGGACTTGAGGAAGTGGTAGGTTGGGAACAGATTGTGGTCAGTTACATGGTTACACATGGATGGTAACTGTGTCATCATCTTCAATCTCAGCAGACTGATAGAATCAGGGCCAGGGCCAGATGGCTGGATCATAGAGAGAGTAGGCAGATACGGAAATGCTTTGATTTAGGTACCCACACACTTAACAAATATTTAATTTATAACCTAGGAGTTAGGATCCAATATTGTAAAAGACCTAGTTTCTTCCAAAAGAAGCTCACATCTTAGTGGAGCATGTAGATAGTGATAGGCACTGAGGCAGTTATAAGAGAGCAGGAAAATTACTGTAATGTCATGGGGCACACAGATTGGACTTGGACAGTAGGAAAGGATTTCCGCAGGAGTTGATATCTGAGCTGAGAAAATGTGGGGAACAGGAGGAAGGGCTACACTGACTCAGTATTTCTGGCTTCTAGAGGCCAAAAAATTCAATTCTGCAATTACACACTTTCTCTTGCAAACACTGTTCTCAGAAATCTCCTGTTCTAAAATTGTTCTCCCCAAAATGCCAGCAGGTCATGACCAGGTCTAGAACCAGTCAAAGGACAAATAGCAGCTGACCAATTGTATTCAAGAGCAGGATGCCATCGAGTTACACGATAATAGCCTTTCAAGTCCTTAGGGAAAAACACCTTCAGCCAGTTCATGGACAACTGATTAAGATTTTGAAAATCACTGCTTGGGTAGCACCATGGCTGGACACTTTTACACTGTTCCCCAGGAAAAAAAGAGGAGGTATGGATGTTCCTACCCTGGGAAAAGACTATCCCCTAAGCTTGGCCCCCAAAGATCTCCTGCACCTAAAGACTGATGTCAACCATGGTTAATTAACTCTCAAAAATGTAACCCTGGATATAAGGGGAAAGAGGTAAATATGTGGAGAGCATCTATTTTCCAGTCATAAATTTTAGATAGCCCAGTGGAAGAGAATAAGCTAAGGTATAAATTGTTGCAGAACACATGAATTTAAGGCATGCTCCCACCCTCCTCCTCATCTCCAGCTCCAAGGTACCTGTGTTGCCTTTTGAATTCTGCTTCCTCCAAAGAACTGACTCATGGCTCTCATCCTTCCTCCAACTCCAACTCATCTAGCTCTACTCTGCATGATTATATCTGACTTCTCCAGGGTAGGCCTTGTTTCTTCTACTGACTTACCTAAGCACCCAAAACTCCAGTCTCACCAAAGTTTTGCCCACCTGGAATCTTATGCTGTCAGCAATACCATCCTGCAATGTTTTCTTAATATCCGATAACTTCCTGTTTGGAATGATCACCATTAATGACTTGGAAAGGTGAAGAATTAGTCAGCGAAACAGCATATTTTAGAAGGTTTTTTCCCTTAAGTTTTTTAGTATTTACTGCCACCCAAAGAGTTTAAACTGGATGAGAGACAGCTCATGATGAAAAAAAGAATGGATCTATGGAAAGGATTCAAGTGAAATTGAGCCCAGAAAGTTAGAAAGGAGAATGATAATTAAAAAAAAAATGTATATATTATACAAATACATATTATAAATTATACATTAAGTTCTGTTGACCAGTTAGCATTGTGGAAATATCTACTATACATAAATAAATTTCCCCAAAATGTGTAGAAATGTGTTAAAAATACATACTTTACCAGATTATCAAAAACAGTTTAATGGTTTTGATGATTATGTTGCTAAAAAATGTTTTCTTTGATTTCCTAAATAGAATATACAAAATGTCTATCAAAACAATGATTATGTTCTACTTCATACAGTTTGCAACATGCTTGTAGAATTAATGACCCCAGAGCTGTGCCTTTTGATTTCTTGTGAAAATTTCTAAAATTTCCTCTTTTCTTACTCTGAGGCTATTGGCAGCAACTTCTGCTTTGGGTGTGATTTCACTGAGCTGCCTTTTCCTTTTAGTATGATGATTTTAATCTTCTTTGGGCTTGGAGAGTTAAATGTTGCCCTTTGTAAGATTTAGTCATAAAGTAAGTGTCAATCAGTCATGATGACCATGCTTAAGAGTTAAGATTTGACACATGATTCTAGCAATCACTGCTTAAAACAATAAGCCACCTTTCCATTTCATTCCAGGTTTTTATTTCTTTTTTACTTTCATTTTTTATTAACATATAATGTATTATTTGTTTCAGGGGTGCAGGTCTGTGATTCATCAGTCTTACACAATTCACAGCACTCACCATAGCAGATATCCTCCTCAGTGTCCATTGCCCAGCCACCCTATCCCTCCCCCATCCCACCCCCCACGCCAGCACCACTCAGTTTGTATCCTGAGATTAATAGTCTTTTAGAGTTTGTCTCCCTCTCTGGTTTTGTCTCATTTCATTTTTCTCTCTCTTCCCTTATGATCCTCTGCCTTTTTTCTCAAATTCCACAAATCAGTGAGATCATATGATAATTGGAATTCTCTGATTGACTTATTTCACTTAGCATAATACCCTCTAGTTCCATCCATGTTGTTGCAAATGGCAAGATTTCATTTTTTTTAAAGATTTTATTAATCCATTTGACAGACAGAGATCACAAGTAGGCAGAGAGGCAGGCAGAGTGAGAGAGATGGAAGCAGGCTCACTGTCAAGCAGAAAGCTTGATGTGAGGCTCAATCTCAGGACCCAGGGAGAATGACTTGAGCCGAAAGCACAGGTTTTAACCCACTGAGCCACACAGGTACCCCAGATTTCACTTTTTTAAAGATTATTTATTTATTTATTTGAGAGAGAGAGAGAGAGAGAGAGAGATCACAAGTAGGCAGAGGGACATGCAGACAGAGAAAGGGGAAAGCAGGCTCCTGAGCCTGATGTGGGGCTCGATCCCAGGACCCTGAGATCATGACCTGAGCCAAAGGCAGAGGCTTAACCCATGTAGCCACTCAGGCACCCCAAGATTTCATTTTTGACAGCTGCATAATATTCCAGTGTGTGTGTGAGTGTGTGTGTGCACGCACACTTTTGCACACATATATATACACATATATACCACATCTTTATCCATTCATCTGTTGATGGACATCTAGGCTCTTCCCATAGTTTGGCTACTGTAGACAGTGCTGCTATAAACACTAGGTACACATGCCCCTTCAGATCACTACATTTGTATCTTTGGGGTAAATACCCAGTAGTGCAAGTGCTGAGTTATAGGATAGCTCTATTTTCATCTTTTTGAGGAACCTCCATACTATTTTCCAGAATGGCTGCACCAGTTTGCATTCCCACAAACACTGTAGGAGGGTTCCCCTTTCTCCACATTCTTGTCCATATCTGTGTTTCCTGACTTGTTAATTTTAGCCATTCTGACTCGTGTGGTGGTATCTCATTGTAGTTTTGATTTGTATTTCCCTGATGCCAAGTGATAATGAGCACTTTATGTGTCTGTTGGCTATTTGGATGTCTCCTTTGCAGAAATGTCTGTTCACATTCTTCTGTCCATTTTTTTTAAAGGTTTTATTTATTTATTTGATAGACAGAGATTACAAGTAGGCAGAGAGGCAGGCAGAGAGAGAGGAGAAAGCAGGCTCCCCGCTGAGTAGAGAGCCCGATGCGGGGCTCGATCCCAGGACCCTGAGACCATGACCTGAGCCGAAAGCAGAGGCTTCAACCCACTGAGCCACCCAGGCACCCCTCTTCTGTCCATTTTTTGATTAGGTTATTTGTTCTTTGGATTTTGAGTTTCGTAAGTTCTTTATAGATTTTGGATACTAGCCCTTTATCTGATATGTCATTTGCAAATATCTTCTCCCATCTTCTGTTGGTTGTCTTTTGGTTTTGTTGGCTGTTTTCTTTGCTGTGCAAAAGCTTTTGATCTTGATGAAGTCCCAATAGTTAATTTTTGCCCTTGCTTCCCTTGCCTTTAGCAATGTTTCTAGGAAGTAGTTGCTGCGGCTGAAGTCAAAGAGGTTGCTGCCTGTATTCTCCTCAAGGATTTTGATGGATTCCTTTCTCACGTTGAAGTCTTTCATCCTATTTGAGTCTATTTTTGTGTGTGGTGTAAGGAAATGGTCCAGTTTCATTCTTCTGCATGTGGTTGTCCAATTTTCCCAATACCTTGAAGAGACTATTTTCCATTGGACATTCTTTCCTACTTTGTCAAAGATTAGTTGGCCACAGAGTTGAGGGTCCCTTTCTATGTTCTCTCTTTTGTTCCATTGATCTCTGTGTCTGTTTTTGTGTCAGTATCATACTGTCTTGATGATTACAGCTTTGTAGTAGAACTTAGTAGTAGAACTTGTAGTCTGGAATTGTGATGCCAGCAGCCTTGGTTTTCTTTTTCAACATTCCTTTGGCTATTCGGGGTCTTTTCTGGTTCCATACAAGTTTCAGGATTATTTATTCCATTTCTTTGAAAAAATGGCATTTTGATAGAGATTACATTAAATGTATAGATTGCTCAAGTACCATAGATATTTTTGCAGTATTTGTTCTTCCAGTCCATGAGCATGGAAGTTTTTCCATTTCTTTATGTCTTCCTCAATTTCTTTCATGAGTATTCTATAGTTTTCTGAGTAGAGATTTTTTGCCTCTTTGGTTAGATTTATTCCTAGGTATCTTATGTTGGGTGCAATTGTAAATGGGATTGACTCCTTAATTTCTCTTCTGTTTTGTTGTTGGTGTATAGAAATATAACTGATTTCTGTGCATTGATTTTATATCCTGCCACTTTACAAAACTCCTGCATGAGTTCTAGCAGTTTTGGGGTGGAGTATCACATGGTTCTTTTTCTTTTTAATTAATGTATTGTATCACATTGGTTGATTTGCAGATATTGAATCAACCTTGCAGCCCTGGAATAAATCCCATTTGGTTATGGTGAATAATCCTTTTAATGTACTGTTGGGTCCTATTGGTTAGTATTTTGGTGAGATTTTTTGCATCCATGTTCATCAGGAATATTAGTCTGTTATTCTCCTTTTTGATGGGGTCTTTGTTTTTGGGATCGAGGTAATGTTGGCCTCACAAAATGAGTTTGGAAGTTTTCCTTCCAATTCTATTTTTTGGAACACTTTCAGGAGAATAGGTATTAATTCCTCTTTAAATGTTTGGTAGAATTCTCCTGGGAAGCCGTCTGGCCCTGGGCTCTTGTTTGTTAGGAAATTTTTTGATGACTGCTTCAATTTCCTTGCTGGTTATGGGTCTGTTCAGGTTTTTAATTTTTTCTTGGCTCAGTTTTGGTAGTTTATACATCTCTAGGAATGCATCCATTTCTTCCAGATTGTCTAATTTGCTGGCATATAGTTGTTCATAATATGTTCTTATAATTGTTTTTATTTCTATGGTGTTGGTTGTTTTTATTTCTATGGTGTTGGTTGAATGAAATCATTCATGATTTTACTTATTTAGGTTCTCTCTCTCTCTGTGTGTGTCTCTCTCTTTTTAATGATTCTGGCCAGGGTTTTATCAATCTTATTAACTCTTTCAAAGAACCACCTCTTAGTTTCATTGATCTGTTCTCTTGTTCTTTTGGTTTCTATTTCATTGATTTCTGCTCTGATCTTTACTGTTTCTCTTCTCCAGCCGTATTTAGGCATTATTTGCTGTTCTTTCTCCAGCTCCTTTAGGTGTAGGGTTAGGTTGTGTATTTCAGACCTTTCTTTTTTCTTAAGAAAGGTGTGTATTGTTATATACTTTCCTCTTGGGACCACCTTTGCTGCATCCCAAATATTTTGAACAGTTTTTCATTTTGATTTGTTCCCATGCATTTTTTAAATTCTTTTTTAATTTCCTGGTTGACCCATTCATTTTTTAGTAGGATGCTCTTTAGCCTCCATGTATTTGAGTTCTTTTCAACTTTCCTCTTGTGATTGAGTTCTAGTTTCAAAGCATTGGGTTCAAAAATATGCAGGGAATGATCCCAATCTTTTGGCACCAGTTGAGACCTGATTTGTGACCCAGGATGTGATCTATTCTGGAGAATGTTCCATATGCACTAGAGAAGAATGTGTATTCTGCTGCTTTGGGATGGAATGTTTTGAATATATCTGTGAAATCCATCTGGATTTGAATTCTTTATTTCCTTGTTGATCTTTTGCTTAGAGGATCTGTCCATTTCAGTGAGGGGGTGTTTGTTAAAAAGTCCCCTACTATTATATTATTATCATTGTGTTTCTTTGATTTTGTTACTAATTGGCTTATATAACTGGCTGCTCCCATGTTAGGGGCATAAGTATTTAAAATTGTTAGATCTTCTTGTTGGATAGATCCTTTAAGTATGAGATGGTGTTCTTCCTCATCTATTGTCATAGTCTTTGGTTTAAAATCTAATTTGTCTGATATAAGGATTGCCACCCCAGCTTTCTTTTGATGTCCATTAGGATGGTAAATTATTTTCCACCCCCTCACTTTAAATCTGGAGGTGTCTTTGGGTTTAAAATGAGTCTTGTGCAGGCAGCATATTGATGGGTCTTGTTTTATTTGTTTGTTTGTTTGTTTGTTTTGTTTGTTTTTAATCCAATCTGATACCCTGTGTCTTTTGATTGGGCATTTAGCCCATCTACATTCAGGGTAACTATTGAAAGTTACGGATTTAATGCCATTGTATTGCCTGTAATACAATCTTTCCTTTCTGGTCTCCCTCTCTCTTTGCTTAGAGTACCCTTTTCCATATTCCCTATAGGGCTGGTTTGGTGTTTGCAAATTCTTTTAGTTTTCATTTGTCCTGGAAGCTTTTTATCTCTCCTTCAATTTTTCAATGACAGCCTATCTGGATATTGTATTCTTGGCTGCAGATTTTTCTCGTTCAGTGGTCTCAATATATCATGCCATTCCTTTCTGGCCTGCCGGGTCTCTGTGGATAGGTCTGCTGCCAATGTAAGGTTTCTACTATTATAGGTTACAGACTGCTTATCCTGAGTTGCTTTCATGATTTTCTCTTTGTTCCTGAGACTTGCAAGTTTTACTATTGGATATCAGATTATTTACAAATTTTTATTGATTTTGAGGGTATTTCTGTGCCTCCTGGATTTTGATGCCTGTTTCCTTCCCCAAATTAGGGAAGTTCTATAATTCGCTTCAATATACCTTCTGCCCTCTCTCTCTCTTTCTTCTTCTTCTGGGATCCCAATTATTTTAATATTGTTTCATTTTATGATATCACTTATCTTTTAAATTCTCCCCTTGTGATCCAGTAGTTGTTTATCTCTCTTTTTCTCAGATTCTTTCATTTGGTCTTCTATATCACTAATTCTTCCTTCTGCCTCATTTATCCTAGCAGTAAGAGTCTCCATTTTTTATTGCATCTCATTAATAGCCTTCTTTAATTTCAACTTGGTTAGATTTTAGTTCTTTCCTTTCTCCAGAAAGGGATTCTCTAGTATCTTCTATGCTTTTTTCAAGCCCATCTAGTATCTTTAAAATTGTCATTCTGAACTCCAGCTCCAACATCTTATTAATGTCTGTATTGATTAGGTCCCTGGCAGTCGGTACTGCCTTTGTTCTTTTTTCTGAGGTGAGTTTTTCCATTTTGTCATTTTGTCCAGAGGAGAACATATGAATGAGAGAACAAAAGGCTAAAAGAGTAACAACGATCCTAAAAAAATATACACTAAACAAATCAGAAGAGACCTGAAACCGGGGAGAAAAGAGGAAAAAAGACTATGATCAGGCTGGTGAGTAGAACAGAGCCACATACTAGATTTTGGGTGTATTTTGGTCTGTTAGAAGAAACTGCGTCCAAAAATTTTAAAGAAAGAAAAACTTATACATATACAAAAATAAAGGTGAATACAATAAAGGGATGTAATATGATTGTAAAAATGAAAATTAAAAAAAAGATTTTTAAATAGGAATTGATAAGAAGGTTGAAAAAGAAAGAAGAAAAATTTAAAAAAAAAAAGGAGAGAATGTGCTCAGGCAGGAGAATAGAACAAAGCCATACACTAGATTTACAGTATATTTTGGTTTGTTAGAAGAAACTGTATCCCAAAATTTTAAAGGAAGAAAAAACACATATAAATAAATATATATATAGTTATATATTGAATATATATTGTATATATAACTATATACACAGTTATACATTGAATAGCTATATATATATAAAAAAACACAAAAAATAATGTTAAATACAATGAGGGCATAGAATATGACTGTAAAATGAAAATTTAACAAAGATTTTTAAAAAGGAATTGAGAAGATGTTGGCTAAAATAAGAAAGAAGAAAAATTTTAAAAATAGAAAAATAAAAATTAAAAAAAGAAAATTTTAAAGATTCACTTTGAAAGACTAGGGAACCATGGGAAGAAGCCATGAATTCTATGGGCTGTATTCCTCTAGCGCTGGAGTTTTGCAGTTCTCATTGAGTAGTGAACTTTGTCTTAGCTGGATATTCTTGCTGATCTTCTTGGGGAGGAAATTGTTGCAGTGATTCTCAAATGTCTTTGCCTTAGGCAGAATTGCACGTCCCTTGCCAGAGTCCAGGCTAAGTAATCTGCTCAGGTTTGCTCTATGTGGCTTTTGTTCCCTGAAAGTTTTCTGTACAGCTTTGGAGGACAAGAATGAAAATGATGGCCTCCCAATCTCTGGCCTAGAGGAACCAATAACTTGGGGCCCCACTCCTCAGTGTGCCCTCAGAGAAAAGCAGTCAATTATTCCTGTCTTCCTGGTCTCCAGCTGCACTCTGGGCTCACTTGGCCTGTGAACAAGCATTTCTATCTGGCACACGACCCCATTTGGAGTTTCCAAACCCAGCAGATTCCTGCAGTGTGCCACCATGAGCTCCTCCCAGGGGAAGAAGGGATGTCTCCCCAGATCTGCCAGTGGTTGTGTCCCTGCATGAAGGGTAGTGGCCCAACTGTGCTGTGGATTACAGTTTATGGCAACTCTGAGCTGAGAGCTCACTCCTCAGCTCTGTCTTTGCAGCAGGCTTCCCTGTTCCAATACCTGGGAGTCCTGCCACACTCAGGCAACCCTGGTCTTTCTGCAACCCTGTGGGTCATGAGACCACACTGTCCCATAGAGGGTTCCACTCCCTCACCCCCAAACTGAGCCACTGGCGTGATGTCCCTCAGTGGAGCAGACTTCTAAAGGTTCTGATTTTGTGCTCTGCTACTCTATCACTTGCCGGGAGCCAGCTGACGGAGGCTCCCTTCCCCCATGGTCTATCTTCCCAACTTTTGCCTCAGATTCGCTTCTCCACATGTCCTACCTTCCAGAAAGTGGTCACTTTTCTTTCATAGAATTGCTGCTCTTCTTTTCTTTGATCTCTTGTTGAGTTCATAGGTGTTTGGAATGGTTTGATAACTATATAGCTGAATTCCTGGGACCAGATGAAATTTAGGTCTCCTCCTCCTCTGCCATCTTGCTCCTTTAGATTTTTATTTCTATTTTAAAATTTTAGGGTGCCAATAAGATTGACATCAGAACAATGGGTTATTACTATTTTCAATGCTATAACATGAACATGTATTGATTTACAAGAGACACAAAGTTGTAAATTCCGGAGCCAGAAGGGAACTAAATCTTAAAGGAGTCACCCATCTTCTTGGAGTTCAATTATTCCCAGAATATGAATTAAGATGAAACAGAAGCCAACAGGCAACTGACTGCAGTGATTTAGTGACAGGATTGTATGAAAGGTAGAGAGAATAAAGTTTTAAGTTGCTTTTTCAAATAACTATCTATTTTCCATTCTGAGCCTTGTGGACTGGTGATCAAATTTAGCTTTGACAATGGGGCCATTTGGGCTGTGTTTATCTTTTTCAAAGCTCTGAAAATGATTGTTCACACAGAAGCAATGCCAAACAAGAGAAGGTGATCTCAGTCTGTATTTGGTTGTACAGGCATCAGACTTGAGTTCATTTGAGCAAATCCAGAGCTAGTTTCATCTAAACCAAAGCAGGTACAGAAACATCACATTCTGCCATTAATGAATTTTTGGAATTCAGTGGATTTCTAGACCTGAGGTCACCAGTACACAGAGATTTTAGCCCAGGAGAAGAGCTCAGCTTTTGAGTTAGTAGTGATTCTGGGTAATATCTCATTTACTCCTGCCCAAAAGAACCACACTCCAAAAGTCATCACAAATTCCCGAAAAGAAAAGGAAGGGCAGGGGGAGAGAGGAAGACATGGGTTTTCATATTTGAAACCACATTCCCTTTGTTTCATATTAGACTAAGAATCTCTTCTTTCCTACTTACCTTCTATTTTTAAAAACCATCCAACAAACACAGAATACTGTTAGATTCTAAGAGTACTGTCCCAGACAAAAACACATCATCCTGCCCTCAAAGAGCTTACAACTGAATTTACTTCCTTCACATTCCACCACTGAAATTCTGCCTACAGCCTACTGGCACCTTGACAAGAAATTTTCACAGAAAATGCCACAATAGCAGGAAAGGAGAAATATAAATCAATTGTTGCCACTGAATTTGATACCTTTTATAACTTTTTTTTTTAAAACAATCTACTAATCATCTGCCTTAACTGACAAGCAACTTTTGGGGGAAAGGGTATAGGAACAGATGAATTCATATTATTTCTGCCAGAGAGTTCCAAATCTCATAAGGGAGAAGAGAGACTTCCACATGATAATAGATCATAAACTAAAGGCAGAGTTACCGTGTGACTTCATTATTAGGCCCCATATAACCTGATTAGACCCAGGTCTTTGCTTTTTCTTATTATTTCATGCAATCACTCAAAAACATGAATTAAACACCCACTAAGGATAAAGTACTTATATGCACAAAATGTTTTGAATGATAGGAACCAAGACAAAAAAAATGCTGAAGAGTTCCTATAGAAGTAAACTACCTCTAGTCTGAGCAAAGTTTATACAGATTTTTAAAAATAGTATTTTCACCCTAATACATCCTAATTTTTCAGTTCTATTTGGACACAAATAAATCAACAATCAAGCTTTATTTCAACTTTTCTACCATCTTGGGAAGACTGGAGAAATAACTACTACCCTTCTATTTTTCTTCTCCCTGACCCCCCCCCCCCCCCCGGAAAGACTTGCAACAAATTAGATTGGTCAGTCACATGCTTGCAAAGACTGGTTGACAGTAATTCACGTTTTCCCCTGATTTTGTCTGGTAACTGCCTATCTCTTAGATTGGTCATCAGGGCACGGAGCTTCCATCTTCTTCCTTCTCTCTTATAAAAATTCTTTTCCCTATACAGGGAAGATCCATCTTAAGCCTCCCCCTTTGTAATCAATAGATAATGAAGCCTATGCATTCTTCTCTACTATGTTGACCCCAATTAATGGTGAATGGAATACCAAGCTCCACTTTGGTCCTCAAACTCCTGTCATTTCTTTGAACACAGTTTACCAGAAGCTGTTGATTCATCACTGTTTCCAAATAACTAATAATGTTGATGTTTTCAGTCTTGTTTTGGCTAATGATGCTTGTGTCTATTCTCTGATAGATTCAAACTTGAGGAAGGGAGGATGGTGTAACTGTCACCTCTATGCTCTAACCCTCAGATATGGTCAAATCTGAACTAACCATTATCTTAACTTTATTTATTATTTTTTTTGTACTAGGTTTTTAAAGAAAACACAATGTATCTAAGAAAAATTGAAAGGGAGAAATTTTTAAAAGAAAAAAATCCAGAGTTTCTCGTTATTTAGTTTAATTTCTCATTCCTCTGAGCTTAAATCAAGGAGAAAAGGTAATAAAACAAAAGGAAGAAAATTCTTTATTCACCTTAAAAAATGGGAGAGTGAATTGACTACTGAAATGCAATAGGATCTCTCGGTAGTACTAAGGGCCCATTTGAAAGGCATTTTTATATTGAAAGTGAAACCAGTTGTTAAGAAGTTGATATGAGGGGCGCCTGGGTGGCTCAGTGGATTAAGCCGCTGCCTTCGGCTCAGGTCATGATCTCAGGGTCCTGGGATCGAGCCCCGCATCAGGCTCTCTGCTCCGCGGGGAGCCTGCTTCCTCCTCTCTCTCTGCCTGCCTCTCTGCCTACTTGTGATCTCTCTCTCTGTCAAATAAATAAATAAAATCTTTAAAAAAAAAAAAAGAAGTTGATATGAATCTTGCCAGTAATTGTAGCACACTTTCCTCCTTCCCCTTCCTCATTCTTAAAGTTATCACCAGTCCTCCGAATTCTGCCTCTATCATATACCTGTGGGGTGTATATGTGTTGTGTGTACATATGTTGGTACTACATACATCTGTAGCCCTAAACTAAATATTGCTTAATTTGCCTGGCTTTGAGCTTCAAAACATACTGAATGAGTTCTTCTATGACTTAATTTAGTTCTGTATTATATTTATTAGCTATACCCATGGTGTTGCTTAGAGATGTAATTCATTTATTTTCACTTACTGTATAGCTTTTGTTTTTGCTATTACAAAAATGCTGTATGGCCGTTCTCATGCATATCTCTTGGTGTATGTGTGTAATTTCTCTGAGTTACTCACCTAAGAAGGAAATTGTTTGCTCATAGAGTAGACACAAGTTTAAAGATAATGCCAAGTTGTTTCCTAAATTGGTAGTAGAAATTTATACTCCCTCCAGCAATGGTTTCTAGAACAATTTCAGTTGCTTAGATACAGGCACTAAAAAGGCAGAAGGATAGGTTTAACCAGATTGAGCATTTGCCCAATGAATATGATAACAGGGGCAAGGGAATTAAGATTTTATTAAAGGAGTGATCACAGTAAAGTTTCATAGAATTTAATCTGGAAAGAGTATAAAGTAAGGATCTGAGTGCAAGATGTGTAAGATAGGAATGATAAAGAATCCATGAATTAGAGGTCCCTTTAGCTGCACTTAGAGAGTTGAGTTCTACCCTTGGGCAGAGAGCCAGATAGAAATCCTAAAAGAGAAGCTTTAGACTTCAGACAAAGGGAGAACAGAGTATGTGGATAGCACTGGGGAGAGGGAGAAAAAGCTCCTTGGATCTGTTCAGATACATATTTTTGCTCTTTAGTCAAAAACAGCTTTTGAAGAAGTACAAAAACTGAAATCTAATGAGTCAAACTTTTGTATTCAAGTGCATTTGAATGGTTCTGACCACTGTGTGTGTGTGTGTGTGTGTGTGTGTGTGTGTGTGTGTGTATGTGTGTGTGTTGAGGGTGTCAGTGTGAGTATGAACCCATTAAGAATACTTAATTGCACATGAAACAAGAACAACATCAAGACAAAAACAAAAATTTAGAATGTTTAAGGAGATTAAGGAAAGTCAGTCCGCTCACAGGTTGAAAATCAAGATGCAAAACCAGGTTCATCAGCTCTACTACTAAGGGTGCTATAAGGTTGTATGTCTGGAGTGGTGATTCTTAAGCATTTTTGGATAGACTCTTTGGGGAGGTTTCAGAGTTTGTGTCCCTCTCTGGTCTGTCTCTGAAGAACAAGCACAGACTTCCATAAATGTTCTAATTTACATGTCATTTCAGGAAGTTCCAGAGCCTCTGAAGCTCCACCTTTGGATCTCCTCTGGGCTCGGGGCAGAAGCACCACACAGGAGCTGTGTAAGTTCTGTCCTGTAGGGAGGGACCCTGGCTGGGGAGCAAGGAGGGACAGAAACCTTGTTGACTCTCTCACTCCTCAAGCTGGGTGCTATTAAGCAACAGTATTCAAAGACAGAGAAAGGTGCCCAAAGAAGATATTTGTTTTGTATTCTCAAAAAGATGCCCTTGGGGCAAGCCCAGGTAAGATATCTTATTATAGATGATCTTAATAGTTAATGTAATCATTTCACATTAGCTTCCTTTTCAATAGGTTACTCATGAGAAAGTTAACAAATACAGGACCCTTTTGTCAGCTTTATGGCCCCCCTTGGCTGTGTTTGTTAGTGCCTGGAGGGCGTGAATGATGTTTCCATCTTCCCAGCACATTGCAGTGTTATACAGTAAGATAATCAATATTTGATGTTTCATTGATTACTGATGGGTAGATGCATTAAATCTAAAAAATTTTTAAAAATAAGTGATTTTTTAACAGAGTCTAGAGGTACCAATATTTTGTGTTTTATTCAAGCTTTTCCTCTGGAGGAGAAGTAGACACAGCCACAGTCTGAAAGGAAGGAAACAGCTACTATATTGTATCCCTTGGCCCCTTATTGGGGAGGGCTGCAGGGGTTGAAAAATGGGAACTTGGAAATTAAAGAGGGCTGTGACCAGCAAGTGAGACAGAGGGACTCATGCCATTGAAGAGAACCAGAAAGGCTTAATCCAGTTTCCTCCAGATGCCAAAATACACTCTAGAAGAGTTTTGTCAAGATTAAGAGTGATGGAAACGAAATCGGAGATATTCAGGGAGATAAATTAGTGGGAGAGATTTATTGATGAAGCATGTGTAGAACTAAATGTGGAAGTTAAAACAGCAGAAAATGAGGGCCAGGAGAGGAAATTGAGGGAAGAGGCAGCATGTATCGGGGAGGAGGAACACGTGGGATACTGAAAACTGAGGCAGAACTGCGGTAAGAGTCACAGTGTGGAAGTGAGTTAAAACTGGAGTGATTTGAAAAACCACTCCTCCAGGCATTGGAGACATACACCTGGGTCTTAACATCAGGAGTGAGATATGGATCTCATAAATAATCCTTGGGGGAATATACACCTATAAAAGCCTTTATCTCATTCTGTCAAGTAGAGTTTCTAATATCGTAGGTGCCCAATGCATGTCCAAATAAATGAGTAGTTACAAGAATGGTCTGTTTACAGGTCAAGGAAGTGGGATTCAGGGTAGAGAGCTAACTGTAAGACTTGCTGCATGCTTATTCTCAGAAACTTAATGCAGATCTTAGAGTATAACAAAAATGAGAAAGGGAGATCAATTATATTAGAATATACTATGTTCTTATTTCATTTTATAATTTAGTTTTAATTCAAAGTATTTTCAACTCCTTTGGATCAGTGGAACTGATACCCTAGTGAGAAGTGAGGCCTGGGGTCCCAGAGCAGAGACGAAAATGTGGACCAAATACTGTCAGGTGGGTGCACAACTGAGTCCTGTGGGATTTTTGTTTCAATTGTCTATTTCTGTATAGTAAGTCACTTTGAAACTCCATGGCATAAAAAGCATGGAGTCACTCGTGTGGTTTCAATTAGATGGCAGTTAGGATAGAAGGAAGGTCCCAGATGGGGGACCTTCTTTCCCAGAAAGAAGGTCCCTCGCTTACATTTGTAGGACCTTGGCACTAGGATTTTACATCAATGGGTCTCTTATCACTCAGCGATCCAGGTTTGCTCTCCTTACAAGATGGCAGGACCATTCCCAGAATGGAAGCTGAGTTCCAGATTCCAGAACTCATATAACCTCAATCCATCCAGTTTGATTGGACAAAGCAAGTTGGAAGCCAGCCCAGGATGATGGCCGGGTGAGTGGACTCTATATCTAACGGCAAGAGTTATAAAACATGGTCAAGATCTCCAGTCTACCACAATTGTCACCTGAAGACCTAAACTGTCTTACTTTTTATATTTTTAAAAGGCAAATATTGAATTTGATGATCTCTAATGTCTCTTCTATTTCCAAAATGCAAAAAAAAAATTAAAGTTTAATTCTTTATTTACATCTGAGGCAAAAGAATTTGAGGATGTAGAACTTACTCAGGACCGCATGGCAGGTGAATGGTCCACTGAGTTCAAGATATTACCATCCATACACTGGTGCTCTATACCATTTATGGCTTTGGCCCTGTTCTTTTCCAGCTTTATTGAGGTATATGATAAATAAAACTGTAGCATATTTAAAGTGTACAACATGATGATTTGATATACATTTATACTGTGACAGGATTCTACTGACTGAGTTAATGATCATATCCATCACCTCATGCAGTGGCTTTTTTTTTTTTTTTCCTATTAGAACTCTTAAGTTCTACTCACTTAGCACACTTCAATTGTTCAATACAGGATTATCAACTGTAGTCACCATGTTATACATTAGGCCCTCACACCCTATTCATCTTAAAACAAAAAATCTATACCCTTTTACCAACCTTTCTCTTTTTTCTCACCCACCCCCCCAGCCACCAGGCAACCCCCATTCTACTTTCTATAAGTTTGACATATATATATTTTTAATTTCACACATAAGGAAGTGATACTGTGCAATATTTGTATTTCTTTGTCTGGCTTATTTTTGCACCATCTGACATACCCAAGACAAATGCTTTTTTCTTCAGACCACTGGGATCCATTAGGATCCATGTTTCCTCTCAAACTCTCTCCAGACCAACTAAAAGAGAATCTTAATGGGTACAGACCAAACTCTGGCAAGGACCACAGCTGACTCAGATGGTCACTGATGTTTAAGAACTGTCACAATAATATTTCTTACTACAGACATAATAAGGAGTGACTTTAGAAAAGTGACTTGCTAACACTAAGTTTCAAATTTCTCATCTATAAAATTATTATAATAATCACCCGTTAGAGTTTTTGTGATACACATGTAAACAGATGCTTAAAAAACATAGACAACGTTCCATAAATCAAGCTAGTGTGGGTTTTTTGGCTATTGTTACTGTTATAGCTTTTATTAAAATGGTAACTATTTATGGAATAATAATGTGAATTTCATAAGAGTAGGGATTGTCTCTAATTTAACTGTATTTAGACATGTCTGGTATATAGTAGATGCTCAATAGTTATTTGTGGAGAGTATAATTGATTGAATCACTTTAAAAAGCACTTGACATGATATAAGTCAAGCAGAGACAGTCAATTATCATATGGTTTCACTTACTTGTGGAGCATAAGGAATAACACAGAGGACATTGGGAGTTGGAGAGGAGAAGTGAGTTGGGGGAAATCGGAGGGGGAGACAAAGCATGAGAGACTGTGGACTCTGAAAAACAAACTGAGGGTTTTGGAGGGGAGGGGGTGGCGGATGTGTGAGCCTGGTGGTGGGTATTAAGGAGGGCACATATTGCATGGAGCACTGGGTGTGGTGCCTAAACTGTGAATCTTGGAACACAAAAAAAATTAAATGAAAAAGATTTTTTAAAAAAAGCACTTGACATAGTCTATTATTTGGTAAGTGTTCAATACATGTTAATTACTAATTTTTTAATAGAAAATTCCATCCATGATATGTCTCAATATTCTCTTCATCCCTCTTACACATGCTGTTTTATACGACTCTTACAATTTGCCATACTTCTCATGTGCAGCACAAAACTGATGCATGATCCCTGCCCTCAGGGAGTGTAAGCTGCACAGAAGTGACAATAAATGTGTACCTAAAAGGATAAGAAGTGTTTACTCTTTGTATTGATTGTATTCCATAGACAGTTCTGCATATAACCCACAAGTAATGCAGTTTTGAATGACAACAAAGATTTCACAGAGGACATGGACTCTATGATGGCCTGGAAAGATTCAGAAGTGAAGCTAGGAAAATTGGAGGCAGCATGACTGAAGGTTTATCTGTGGGAATGAACATAGACTCTCGGGAGGATAATGAGGGGCTGTAAGGGGTAGAATCACTGAAGAAGCCCAAAAATAAGAGGCAAGATGGGAGAGACTAAGCCCTACTTGCGGGGGTTAGATACCAGAAGTTTCTCAAGGTTTTGAGGAAGACTGTCATCATGAAATGTGCTGGTTTTTGCAAGATCATTTTGAGTGTCTTCCCTGAAGGCAGGAGCCAAGCAGATTATTACACAACAGAATCCTGATTGCTCTGAGAAAACCGAGTCTAGCTTGGGAAAGTACTCCAGACACAAGACCATAAGAGGATAAATCAGTATCTCCTCTCTCACACCCCCTCCCTATTCACATATGCAGATCACAGCTAGAGCTTTGCCGTAGCCTCATTTCTGCCATGAAAAAGTCTTCAGTTTTTGAATCATACTCTGATATGCTTCTGATTGCAGTTCCCAATTAGGGCTAGAGTTATAGAACTAGGTGTGTTAGCTAGGTGTGAAATACTATGAACTTTGTAGTAATTAATGATTATTATGATAGCTATGAGTTATTAACGACTTTAGAAAGAACAAGATAATGTCATCATTACATCTTTGTAACAGCATGAGGGGGCATGAAAAAAATAGCAATTGCCACAATAATAGCTTCTGTAATAGGGAGATAGAAGGCATTTCTGATAACAGATCAGTGAAGAAAGAAAAACTGGAAAGTGTCTGAGAAGATGTATGAATGTGGGAAGTTGTTAGCTATCTGGGCAAGTAAAAGGGAAAATTAAAAAAAGTAGAGGGACGGCTCTACTCCACCATCGTACCCTCTGAAAATATCAGCCCTGGTCAGCAAAACTGCCAGGATTCCAAGGGAGAAGGGATAGGGTGTTTAGGCTTCCCTCTAAATCGGGATGGGGGTGGGGGCCATCAGAATTGCAGTGAACACTGCTCCCACACATCTCCACTCCAGGAGAAGGACTGTGTTTGAAATCGCCAATCAGGAGAACATAAAACTAAAGAAACTAAGGACTAAGTCTATTTAAAAAACTACAAAACACACATGACAATCATTATCAACCTTCACGGAAGAGCTTTTAAAAATCCAAAGAGTCATTTTGTGTTCTGGGATGTAAAGATACAGTATAGTATAAATATCTACTTTCCCAAATTAGTTTATGTATTTGATACTCCCAAACAAATCAACATTTAAAAAAAAAGATTTTATTTATTTATTTATTTTAAAAAGAGTTTTCTTTTCTTTTTTTTTATATTTTATTTATTTATTTGACAGAGAGAGAGATCACAAGTAGGCAGAGAGGAAGGTGGAGGGAGAGGGGGAAGCAGGCTCCCTGCTGAGCAGACAGCCTCATGCGGACTCAATCCCAGGACCCTGAGATCATGACCTGAGCTGAAGTCAGAGGCTTAACCCACTGAGCCACCCAGGCACCCTATTTATTTATTTTTTGAGAGAGAGAGAGAGAGCCCTCGTGTGAATGGGAGAGGGGCAAAGGAAGAGAGAGAGGGAGAGAATGTCTAGCAGAGTCCTTGTTGAACGTGGTGCTCAATGCAGGGCTCAATCCCAGGACCCTGAGTTCAAGACCCAAGCCAAAATCGAGACTGGGATGGTCAATAGATTGAGCCATCCAGGTGCCACCAAGCCAACATTTTAAAATGTTCTTTAATACTTTTAAATTCTCAAGTACATACAATAGAGAAAATGTGCAATTATATCTAACACATTTTCAAAACAGTGTAACATGAGGGATAAAGTGCTCTTCTGGATATTTAACATACTAAAAAGTTAGGACTAAATAAATTGATACTAATATAAGAGAGATGAAAGGAAGAAAAAAAAAACAAAGAAGTTTACCTGTAGGATTGTGGAAATGTATTTAGTTATAGCTAATATTTCAAATAAGTATAGAACTTAATACACTGTTGAAGGAATTGTTGGGGATGCTTGTTTATTGTTTTTATTTTTTGAAAGATTTTATTTACTTATTTAACAGAGCAAGAGAGTACAAGCAGGGGAAGTGGCAGAGGGAGAGGGGGAAGGAGAAGCAAGCTCCCGCTGAGCAGGGAGTCTGATATGGGACTCAGTCCCAGGACTCTGGGACCATGACCAGAGCCAAAGGCAGATGCTCGAGTGACTGAGCCACGTAGGCACTTCATTTTGGGGATATTTAGATATTCATTTGGGAAAAAAATAAAATGAGGCCCCATACTTACATTATTTATGCATGGCTTATAGATAATAACCAAAATGTAAAAAGTAAGTCTATTACCAAAACATTTAGAATTGTTTAATCATATGGTAGAAAATTGTTTTTATAACATTGAGGAGGGAAGCCTATCTTAAGCATGTAGAAACCCATATATCAAAATATATAAAAATAATTTGATGCATCAAAAATCTTGAAAGAACCAAAAACATAGTTAATGAAATTAAAAGACAAATGAGGAATGAAAAAAGTATTTGTATTCCCTATAAAACAACAACAATTTGTATTCTCTCAAAATATGTAAAGAAAAGAAAAAAGGAAAATTTGGAAAGCAAATAACAGGTGGTAATTATTTATATAACAAGTTCACAAAGAAAAAATGCAGATAAAAATATGCAAAATTCTTGATTTTACTTTGAATACAAAAGCCAAAATTAAAGAAAAAAATATATAAAATCATTGAGTAGGTAGCATTGCAAAGCATAATAATTTCATGAGTGAGAATTTTAGGAAAAAACAATTTATCTTTGGTAACAGTGGAAAATGGTAAAATATTTTTGTGAGAATTTTAATTACTTTTTAAAATTGACTCAGCAAAATTGACTTTTTTTTTCGACTATGCACTTCAGTGACTTTTAACACAAATAGATCTGTTTCATGCTATCACTGTATAGTATAGCATTATATAGATGTACAGATTGGATAATTCTCTCAGTCAAGGACATCTCTAATGATTTCCCCCTTTGTTTCCTAGTGTTGTCAATTTCTTTCTTCTCCCTTTACTCAGTCTTGCTAGAGGGTCATTAATTTTATTGATCTCTCCAAAGAACCAGCTTTTAGTTTCATTGATTTTCTGTATTGTTTTCTGTTTTCCAGGTAATTGTTTCCAATTCTACTGTTTATTATTTCTTTCCTTCTGCTCATTTTGGGTTTATTTTCCTCTCTTTTTGTCCCTCAATTTTATTTATTTATTTATTTATTTAATGTTTCAAGTTATTATTTAAGTTCTAGTTAGTTAGCATATAGTGTAATATTAGTTTCTGGAGTAGAAGTTATTGATTCATCTTTTACATATAACCTCCTACTGCTCATCAGAAGTGTCCTCCTTAATACCAATCATTGATTAAACCCATCCCTTCACCTTCCCCCACCTCCAGCAACCCTCAGTTTGCTCTCCATAATTAAGAGCCTCTCTTATGGTTTGCCTTCCTCTCTTTTTTTTCTTTCCCCTATGTTCATCTGCTTTGTTTCATAAATTCTGCATATGAGTGAACTCATATAGTATTTGTCTTTCTATGATTGACTTATTTCACTTAGCATAATACACTCTCAGTCCCCTCTTGTCAATGCAAATGGAAAGATTTCTTTCTTTTTGATGGCTGAGTAATATTCCATTACATATATGTCACATCTTTTTTATTCATTCATTGGTTGATGGGTATTTGGGCTCTTTACATAACTTGGCTATTGTTGATAATGCTGCTATAGATATCAGGGTTCATGTGTCTCTTATAATCAGTATTTTTATATCATTTGGGTAAATCCTGGTAGTGAAATTGCTGGGTCTAGGGTAGCTCTACTTTTAGCTTTTTGCAGAAATGCCATACTGTTTTCCAGAGTGGCTGTACCAGTTTGCATTCCCACCAACAGTACAAGACAGTTCTCCTTTCTCTGCATCCTAGCCAACATCTGGTTTTCTCCTGTGTTGTTAATTTTAGCCATCCTGATGGGTGTGAAGTGGTATTTCATTATAGTTTTGATTTGTATTTCCCTGATAATGACTGATGATGTATTTTGTGCTGTCTTTTTTTACTTTACATAGAAGCTTAGATTGTTGATTTGAGCATTTCTTCTTTTCTAATATAAGAATTTGATGTTATAAAATTTCTTCTAAGCCCTGCTTTAGCTGCATCACACTAACTTTGATAAGCTGTATTTTCATTTTTTATGAAAAGATTTTCTAGTTTTCTTTGATATGTGTATTATTTATAATTATGTTGTTTAATTTCCAATTCTTTGGAGACTTTCACGCTATCTTTCTGTCACTAACTTCTAACTTCATTCCATTGTAGTTGGAAAATACACTTCTGTATGATTTTAATTTGTTTAAATTGTTAAGATTTGTTTTATTACACAAAATATAGTCTATCATGATGAATGTTCCATTCCTACATCATTATTGTTTGGTGGAGTGCTCTAAACATGTCAATGAGATCCAATTGGTTGATGGTGGTGTTCAGTTATTCCATATCCTTGCTAAATTTTCTCTCCTGGCTCTATCTATTGCTGGAAGAGGAGTGATGACTTTAATTTTCTAATAACTAGTTAATATT
Source organism: Meles meles (assembly GCF_922984935.1). Taxonomy (NCBI): domain Eukaryota; kingdom Metazoa; phylum Chordata; class Mammalia; order Carnivora; family Mustelidae; genus Meles; species Meles meles. The sequence continues at coordinate 61,195,334 of NC_060077.1, forward strand.
AATTTTTGTTGTTCCTTTTTTTTTGCTATACAAATACTGCTGCTATGAATATTTGTGTTTGAACTTTTGTGTAGATATGCATTTTTGTTTCTCTTGGGTGTACACCTAGGAGTGAAATTGCTGGGTTATATATATAAAATATCCCTCTCTCTAAATTTATATATAAATTCTGTGTCTAGCATTTTAAGAAAATTTCACTTTTTCTAAAGTGACTGCAGCATTTTATATTCTCACAGTGTAAGATTTCCATTTCCCCCATATCTTTACCAATACTTGTTACTGCCTTTTAAAAAAAATGTTACTTATTTATTTTGTCTTTTTTTAAATAGCTGTATAGTGGTTATTAAATAGGACCTTTTTGTGGGTTTTGATATTTATTTCCCAATTGGCTAATGATTTTGAGATCTCTCCATGAGGTAGGTGCATATATAGTCAGGGTTGTTATGTATTCTTGAGGGATTAATCTTTCCATTATTAAGTAATGTCTGTTTTGTCTCTGATCATTTCTTTTGCTCTCACGTCTACTTTGCCTAATATTAAAAGTCACTTCAGTTTTGTGTATGAGTATGCAGTGTGTACATGGCCTTTATGTTTCTTTTTCCATCATTTTATTTATTTTTATTTTTTTTTATAATTTTTTTTAAAGATTTTATTTATTTATTTGAAAGACAGAAATTACAAGTAGGCAGAGAGGCAGGCAGAGAGAGAGAGGAGGAAGCAGGCTCCCTGCGGAGCAGAGAGCCCGATGCGGGGCTCGATCCCAGGACCCTGGGATCATGACCTGAGCCGAAGGCAGAGGCTTTAACCCACTGAGCCACCCAGGTGCCCCCCATCATTTTATTTTTAATGTGCCTGTGCTATTATATTTTAAGTGAGCTTCTTGCAATTTTCTTGGCATAGCATATGGCTGAATAGTGTAAGTGTGTGTATGTGTTCTAATCCACTCTGGTAGTTTCTGTCAAAAAAAATGTTTTGGTGTGTTGAGACTATTTGTATTTAATGTATTTATTGAAATGCTTGGATTTAGGTCTACCATTTTATTATTTATTTTGTTATTTTGTTTGTTACCTTTTTATTCTGTTTCTCTACAGCCATGACCCCCTGCTTTCTTTAGGATTATTTGAGCATTACTTAAAATTCCACTATAATTTATCTGTTGTGTCCCTCATATGTCTGGGCAGAGATTTTTAGTGAGTGCTGTAGATGTTACAGTATACATACTTAACTCTAACAACTCCAACATACTTAACTCTAATATTAACAGAGTTAATGTTTTACCAATTTATATGGAATATAGAAATCTCACTAATTCATACCAATATATAGGTCTTTACTCCCACTGTGTTAGAGCTGTCAGCTTGGAGTTGACTCAACCTCACGAATCTACAGTTTTATGTTTTTTGACAAATTTTGCAATGTTCAACCATAATTACTTTAAATATCTTTCACAGCATCATTTTATTTCTCCTCCTTTTCTGGAACTTCAATTACACAAATCTTAGACCTTAATTCTCTCTCTCTCTCTCTCTTTTTTTTTTTTTCTGAGAAAGTCTTCATTTTCCCTTGATATTTGAAAGAATTCTAGCTTGACAGTTTCAACACTTTGAACATATTGTTTCCTTGGGTTTTGTCTTGCTTAATTTATTATGTGAATTCTCTGATTACGTATTCTTTGCTCCTCTCTTTGTATATAATGTGTCTTCCTTTTTATTTATTTATTTTTTGCTTTGGTTGCTTTCATTTTTGTTACTCATTTTCAGAGACTTAATTATGATGTGTCTCAGTGTGGTATCCATTGTGTTTATCCTGATTAGGTTTTGAAAGGTTTTGATGAGGTTATTGGGTGAGTTTATAATTTTTATGTTGTAGAAATTTTTGAAAAAAAATGGCCATTATTTCTTCAAATAATTTCTATCTTCCCCATTCCCTCTCAAACTCCAATTGCTACTATAGTAGACCTATTAATGGTCAAAGACACTCTATGCATGTTTGTTTTTTCAATGATCTATATATTTCATTTTGAATAATTTTTATTGTTATGCCTCCAAGTTCATTGTTATTTCTTTTGCCTAGTGAAACTTTCATTTTACATTTCCTCACTCTTCCATCCTATTCCTTTTGTCTATATCTTCCATTTTTTTTTTCTCATTCTTACAGATTTTCTTTGACATGTCTGAACACAGCTATAATAGCTGTTTTCAAGTTCTCGGCTACTAATTTCACATTTTAAGAATTATTTCTGAAATTTTCTGCTTCTGTAGCTTTTTTCCTCCTGGTACTATGACACATATGTTTTTGGCACATCTACTAAATTTTGTTTGAATACTTCCATTATGATTTTTCGATTGTTAAAAATATTAGACTATGAAGTGTATGGAATTTGTTCTTTCTATAAATAACTTTGCTTTTTATTTCAGTAGACAGTTAAGGGACTAGTATTTCAGTTTTTTCTTTCTTTGTTTGAATCACGCTTTGTTAAGCTAAATCTAGAGTAGCCTTTCATTGAGTTCTATCCCACATACTAAAGTATGGCCCTCTACTAAATGCAACAAGTGATGGTTGTCTTTTCTGATTGCATAATTTGTGGCGGGATCTCAAACAATTCCTGGTCTCTGTGACATCCAGGAACTAGTTAGCTTACCTGACCTATTGCTCACAATGTGCAGCACATCCTATAACTCAGCAATAACTCATGAAAATAAATGCAGATTTCTGAAGTTATTTTTCTCCATAGTTTCTTCCTTTTGGGAATTCTGCCCTGCAACTTCTGGTGACCTCAGACTCCCTGAACTTCAGTTTTTGTTTCAACTCAGTGCCACAGCTGTGTTCTGCTTGGAAGTTATTTCCCATACCAGTATGGACTGTTCCTCCCAGAACAGTCAGAAATAAAAGCACAAATGGAGTTACATGTATCCTTTGTCAAAATATTTAAAAGTTATAAATCAAGCTAAAAATGTTAAATAAGATATATTCTGTCTACTTAGCAAAACTAGCTAAATAGAAATCTGAAAGGTCAATTTCTAACTTGGAATCCTTAGACTTCTTGAATTTACATTCTATCCTGCTATTTCTTTCTATCCACCCACATACTTTGAGCAACCTCTTGTGTAGGTCTAAGTAAGCTCTGCAAACAAGACTATGGTATGTCTTGTCTGCCCTCATGGATGGAACCGGACTGGTAGTAATGTGGTTATAAATAAAGTGAGCTTTCACATTTTTGTTTTCATTGTATGTTAAGAATGGTTTCAATATTTTTACAAAAAGAGTGTTTTTATTTATTTCTCATGAAATTATAGGTATATGTACACATATGGACATATATAATAAAGCTTCTCCACAAACGTTATTTTTATGAGAATTCTATTGAATCCATAACTGAAACTGCTTCATTTTTTCCCTTCAGCAGAAGCCCAATTAATAAACTTAGCAATCCAAATGAATGTTAACTGTTTGCATACATATAAGTGTGTATGTGTGTGTGCGTGTGTGTGTGTGCCGTGTGTGTGTGTGTGAGAGAGAGATATAGAGAAAACAAATGGCCCTTTGTGAAAATTCTGTAAAACGTAAGAAAAAATTGCTTGGTGGAAAAAAGTTAAATTTATATAGACCCCTTCTTGAGCCAAAATAAACAAATAAAAATATATAAATATCTATCCTTTGACTGCAATAGCTACTCATACATGTTAGGTTTCTATTTCTCCACCCTCTTGGTTTCTCAGAAATCATATATAGTAATGGTATTCTCCTAGAGCAATTTCTCAATCTTTGTAGTCTAGTTTGTTAGTGACTCAAAAGGAAGATATTTCAAGCCTATTAGGAATCGGGGATGATGACAAAGAAATCTAAACTTGGTAGTAGTTGGAGCCTCAAATCAAATTGTGTGTATAGACTTTTTTTCTTTTGTTCTGAGCTATTGTCATGCATAAGGATAAGTAGCATGAAAACCATATCATTAAATTCAGAGAATGAGGCCTTAATTGTTTAGCTTCCACTTGCCATCTATGGAAATAGGAATTGGGTGAAAATGAATGATATGATACAGTCTTTGAATTCCCATTCCACCTTCCTCCTGGTTGACCTGGCCTGATATTTTAACATATCCTAAGTCTTGGGATAAATTTAAAGGGATTATCTAGAGTGGTAACAAAACAGTGGTGTACATTTTTCTAAGAAACTCCCTACAGATGTCCCCCTTCCTGGTTTGGATTAACACTGGCCTTTTCCAAGGTACAAGATGAGCAACTTTGCTTTTTTTGCAGTTCTGTATGGCTTGATGACTCTCAATCTCTGACCCTCCACCCTCTCTGTGCTGATCAATGTCTGTGCTTCTTGAAGGTCAGGGCTTCTGCAGACTGCCTGGATTAAGGTCTCCATGTCAGAGCCTGTTATCTGCTGCAGAGCCCCTAATGCCATTAGCAAGAAAATGAAAGAAGCTTCCAAACAACCTTCAGATCGATGCTAACGTTGTAACTTCTAACAGCTGCTGCTCAGCTTCTTTATTTGTTAAGACCTCCTCCTGTGTGGAACTTTCTTGACTCAAGTTTAATTCTGTCAATTTGACAAAGATGTTTGGAGCAGATGTTTTGTATCCAGGCCTGGGCAGTCTTGGAAAAGTGAAACACACAGGATAGGGTAAGTCTTTTCCCTCAAGGAAATAAGCATCCCATTGTAAAGAGAAATTGCCAAGCATTGGGTATGGTCAAGGTAATTTGGATAATAAAACGTAAATTGGGAAGGTGGTCTGAAGAGGGATATTTCTGCTGGTACTGCTGAAAGAAAGGATTTAAGGAAGTAGAGAGGGGAGGAAGTGTCTTCTATGTTGAAGTAACAGCCTATGGAACACAGGATTATTATTATTCAGGCCTAGATACAAATTACAGCAGTTTTCATTGCATTGAATTTCCAGCTCCTTTCTATCAAGACTAAGCACAGGAACAACATAAAATCTCCCCCGGAGCAACTCTATTTCTACTTGAAGGTGCTTCAATTTCTTGTGGTAAAGGGAGGAAGGAAAAACCGGTAAAAAGAAATATCTAATGGTTGTTTCCTTTGTTTTAAGAAAAACAGAGTTATGGAAATATGCTCCTCTTCCACATGGCTCCTAATGTTCTAAAATGGAATCTCTCCTGCATTAATATGTAAAATCCATAGGCAGAGATCTTAGCAGTCTAGCAGCCCTTCTTCACACTGCCAGGAAAACAGTTCTGGAATCATGTCTGCCTAACCTCCTCTTGAGAGTCATGATTGATGCCTTCAAGGTCTGGGGACCATGAGAACACTTCTGGGAGAAAATCAAAGTGCTTTGTTGCTCATTCAAAACTCTCAACAATCTGGGCTATCCTCTTGTTTCTCCAATCTCGATTTCCTTCCCTGTTCTATTAGTGACATACACGTCATCAAAATATCTTTTGTACATACTTTATTTGCTCAACATTTCCCTACCTTGAAGGCTCTTTCTAAATGTCATTGTTTTATTTTATTTTTTTCTCTTTCTACCTACCCTTTGTATCATAGCCCAGTTCAATCTAACCTTGCTCTACCAAGACTTTGCTGGCAGCTCCCCTGCACAGTGAATTCTCATTTCTCTGAAATTCTGCATTCTGGGCTTTCTAAACCATTTATTTGGTACTTATCTAGTACCTTCTGGAATTTCTCATTTTGCAGCTTGACCTCAGATTTAATTGTCTGTGTATGAATATTCTTCTACTTGTGTTAACCTAGTTTCTCTTATTAGAACATAAATTTTTATGTATGGAGCATTTATTTTTATCCTATGTAACCATATTACTTTGTTCCATCAGTCTCTATTGAATTAATAATAGTCTAAGAACCTCACAGGCAAGCAAATCTTTTGCTAAGGTAAAGGATTCCTTGGTAAACAAAAATGAATTTTATATTTCCTGCTTCTTTTAGATAACCTAGACTACTATGGATGTGATTTTTCTGGAATCTATGCAAGTTTTTTTTAATGTCTTATAGGACTATGCTCACCTGGTTTGCTTCCTACTCTTCTGCTCCTGTGTTTCAAACTTCTGTTTTTTCCTCATTATCTCTATATCCTGGATCTCCACTATTCTCTACCTATACTAATTGCTAAGGTAATCTAAATGGGTCTCACGTCTTTAAGTACAATCCTTCCATGCTAATTTTCAGCTTCACATTTTGAAAACAGACTTCATCTGTGAACTTTTGGAACTATATATCTGCAAATGGCTATTGAGTAAACATGTACAATTTAAAACATTCAAAATTGATTCTAATTCGATATCACTCACATAACCTGCTTCTTTCACCCTTCCCAATCTCAGACTTATTCCTGTTGTTGATATCAAAAGCACTGAAGTCATTTTAAAAAATTAAATTTTTTATCATGAGAGATTTCAAACATACGGAAACAGAATAATATAATGAACCACCTTGCAATCATCACCCAGCTTCGATGACTATCAAGGTTTTGTCCTTATTTCATATATAACTTTCCCCATCCCCACCTGATTATCCTTATACTTTTATTTTTTAGGTAAAATTGATGTACATTGAAAAGCAAAAGTCATAAGTATATAATTTTCAATGAATAGAAATCTGTGTAAACAACACTCCAATCAAGATTAATAACATTTATCAATGCAGAAAGTTCCCTCATGTCCTTTCACAATCAATTCCTCTTTAAAAGAAGTTCCTCTTTTAATGAATGAATGTTTGGTAGAATTCTCCAGTGAAATGATGGAACTTGGATTTGTGTGTGTGTGTGTGTAAATATTTTGTTAAAAAATTCATTTTCTTTGATAAATAAAAGAAATTCAAATTTTCTACTTTATCTCATGTCAATTTTGGTGGGTTGTTTTTAATAGTTTTTTTTTAGTTTTTTAATATCATATAAACAATCATGTTTGTTGGCATAATAATATTCAAATATTTTGTTATTTTCATTGTGATGTCTCTAAGCTTTGTTAGTGATAACGCTTTTTTTTTTTAAAGATTTTATTTATTTATTTGATGGACAGAGATCACAAGTAGGCAGAGAGGCAGGCAGAGAGAGAGGAAGGGAAGCAGGCTCCCCGCGGAGCAGAGAGGCCAACATGGGGCTCCATCCCAGGAGCTGAGATCATGACATGAGCTGAAGGCAGAGGCTTTAACACACTGACCCACCCAGGTGCCTCAGTGATAACTCTTGATACTAGATACTTATCTTCTCTTTTTTTCTCCTCATCAGTTTTGCCAGGAATTTATTGATTTTATTGATCCTTTCAAAAAATTGCTTTAGTTTTGCTAATTTTATCTATTTTTGATATTTTTTGCCCTTAGATTCCTATTTTTATCTCATTATTTTCTTTCTTATATTTATACTTTTTTTTAAGATTTTATTTATTTACTTGACAGAAAGAGATCACAAGTAGGCAGAGAGGCAGGCAGAGAGAGAGAGAGAAGCAGGCCCCCTGTTGAGCAGAGAGCCCGATGCGGGACTCGATCCCAGGACCCTGAGATCATGACCTCAGCCGAAGGCAGAGGCTGTAACCCACTGAGCCACCCAGGTGCCCTCTTACATTTATACTTTAAAATTAAGCTGGTTTTTATTTACTTCCTTTTCATATACTCCCTTAGCTATAAGTTTGAAATTTAGGTAATTGATTTTAAGTCTTTCTCATTTCTCCAACAGGAAAAATAGTTGCATTCTATAAATGTTGATCCACTATATTTTTATTCATTTTGAAAAAAAAATTTCAATATTCCTTTTTATCTCTCTTCTTCTCTTTTTCTCAGCTTTCTTTTTTTTTAATATTTTATTTATTTGACAGAGAGAAATCACAAGCAGGCAGAGAGGCAGGCAGAGAGGCAGGCAGAGAGAGAGGAGGAAGCAGGCTCCCTGCGGAGCAGAGAGCCCGATGCGGGGCTCGATCCCAGGACCTTGAGATCATGACCTGAGCCGAAGGCAGAGGCTTTAACCCACTGAGCCACCCAGGCGCCCTTTTCCTCAGCTTTCTGATACTTACTGGAACTTGTTTTACTGCTCAATGTACGATGTATCTTGTTGAATATTTTGTATGACCTTGAAAAGAATGTTTACTCATTACTTGTCTGGCTTAGTGTTTTGTAAATATCAATTAGATTAATATCCATGATAGAGTTTAGATTCCATGTAACTTCACTAATATCTTGTCTAGTTCTATTATTTAATAAGAGATAAATGTTAAAACTTTCAGTTATAAGTACGGATTTTTAATTTCTCCCTATAATTTTAGGGGTTTTTTTGCCTTTTAAGCATACCATTTTGTGTTGAGTTTTAACTACCTCTTGGGATTACCCTATGGTGATTTTTTGACACTCTTTCTTTCTTACCTCAACATGTTTTCTTGACTTTTCATCAAATCCTGTTGATTGCATTTTCAAAATAAATCAAGTTTTTTTCTTCATCAAACCATCTCTACTGTAGCCACCTCAATTTATGTCATCATGCTCTTTCACCTTAGTTATTATAAGAATTCCCAAGGGTATTCATTTGTGTCCATTGTTACTCCAAACATGTGTCTCCATTCACAGCCAGATTTTTCTCAACTGAAGTGAGATCACATCACTTCTCTATCTTCCTCTGTGCTCAGCATAAAACCAAATGTCCTACCAGGACATACAAAGCCAGTGTGGTCTGCTCCAGTAACCCTTTTGTTGTTCATCTTTATTACTTCTTTCTTATTTAATATAAAGGGATCCTTGCTTCCTCTTTAACATATCAATTATGCTTCTATTTGTTATTTCCTCAGCATGGAACACACCATGATTCTTGTGGATACTTTGGTTCTTCAGATTTTTACTAAAATGTCATCTTCTCAGTGAGTTTTTCTCTGACAACCTTCTCTAAAATTGCCACTCCTCTTATTTAATTATCTCCCATCCTTCTTTCTGGCTTTAGTTTTCTCCTCAGCACTTAATTAACTATTTAACATGATACTTATTTTACTTACTTATTTATTATGGGCCTTATTCCCTTTCTCCACCCCTGCTAGATTGTAAGCTTCATGAGAGCAGAGGTTTTCGTTGATTTTGGGATTTTGGTTAATGATCTATCCTCAGTGCCTAGACTAATGTTTAATATTTTGCTAATGATACAACTTGAGGGCCAGATAATCTTCCCAGGCAAGGATACTTCTTTTGCACTTCTCAGTGGTCCCGATTTAATAATCTTTTAATCTTCCTTGATAAATGGTGAGCTAATCTTACCTTGAATACCTTTAAGTGAAGGTGATTTTGCTTCCTCCCAGGATACCTTGTTTCCAGAGCCCTAACTGTTCTAATAGTTATAAAGTTTTTCCTAATAATTAACCTAAATTCTCCCTCTGTTGAAACAGAAGCCCCATTAGCTCCTACTCTGTCCTTGTTGACTAATGAGAATAATTGGTCTCTGTCCTTTTTATAGACTCGCCCTTCTGTATTTGTGGATATCCGCTGTGCTTCCCCTCAGTCGTTGGTCAAGGAAGTGTGTCAGCAGGATGGCCACAGGGGGACCCGCCAGGCCCAAAGCAGGCATCAGCAGCTCATCCCCCCACAACAGAAATGAATGAAAATTGTTTTAAATAGACAGTGAGATTATGTGTTAAAGGGGTCTCCTAACGCTTGATTCAGGTCTTGTATTGACAAATAGTTTGAAAGACACTTAAGACTTCTGAACAACTACAGAGCTCACTTGAAGCTTCATTTTTATAGACAATTAAGATTATAACAAAGCCTTTCTTAGATGCCCTTCTCCTTTCTTCAAAAAGTTACTTTCTAGGTGTCAATCTTTATAGATGCTTTTGTAACATTTCACACTGTATCTAGTCTCCTTGCTATAAGTAGGTTTTCTAAAGTATCCTGTGTTTACCAGAATTTTGTGGAATGTTCTCTATTTGAAAGTTATATACGAAATAAGGACAAAATCTTGACATTTTGCATTTTCTTAAATTTACTATTTACTTTTTTTTTTTTTAAGATTTTATTTATTTATTTGACAGACAGAAATCACAAGTAGGCAGAGAGGCAGGCAGAGAGAGAAGAGAGAGGGGGAAGCAGGCTCCCGGCTGAGCAGAGAGCCCGATGCGGGGCTCGAGCCAAGGACCCTGGGATCATGACCTGAGCCGAAGGCAGAGTCTTTAACCCACTGAGCCACCCAGGTGCCCCGTACTATTTACTTTTTGAGTCCATGTAAGAATGTAATTTCTGGAGCACCTGGGTGGTTCAGTTGGTTAAGCGTCTGCCTTCAGCTCAGGTCATGATATCAGGGTCCTGGGATGGAGCCCCGCATCTGGCCCCCTACTCAGCAGCGAGTTTGCTTGTTTCTCTGCCTCTCCTCTGTCTCGTGTTCTCTCGCTCATTCTCTCTCTCAAATAAATAAATAAAATCTTTAAAAAAGAATATAATTTCTGAATCCAATTGCTTATAATTTTCACCAAATTGCATCCTCATTTTCACTATGAAGTCATATATTTATTTATAAGTATAGCCAAAGATAATACAAAGAAAGCAATTTCACTCAATTATTCAAATCATCATAAAAAGAACGGATAGTGTGCTGAATGGAAAGAACCCTGACTCATAGTTGGGAGATCTGAGTTAAAATTCCACCCTTTTCACTTAAAGCTATGTGGCCCTTGGGAAAATTTCTGTGAGTTACTGAGCTCTAGTTGCTTCATGTTTAAATAAGGTTTTAGGCCAGATTAACTCCAAGCTTCCTTTTGGTCCTTCTGTAAGGGAGAACAAGTCAAAAAATTTTATTACCATGTTTAAGTTTATTAGCCATGCATTTAATGTTAATTAACAAGATCATTGGACAGCTATTATGGACTAGAGCTCACAGTAGTGCAGATTAGAAAGTATCCCATCAAAAAAATGTGGCTATGGGCACCTGTGTGGCTCAGTTGGTTGAGTGCCAACTGCTGGTTTTGGCTCAGGTCATCATTTCACGGTTCATGAGATGGGGCCCCATGTCCGGCCCTGAGTTGAGCAGGGAGTCTGCATAAGAACTTTTGTCTCTGCCCCTCCCCCCCATGCATGTCAGCATGCTCTCTCTTTCTCGCTCTCAAAATAAATTAATAAATCTTAAAAACAAAACAAAACTCGAGGGTCCTGGGATCAAGCCCCACATCGGGCTCTCTGCCTGGCAGGGAACCTGCTTCCTCCTCTCTGTCTGCCTCTCTGCCTACTTGTGATCTCTCTCTGTCAAATAAATAAGTAAAATCTTAAAAAAAAAAAACAAAAACTGTGGGTAAAAACAAATTCATAGTAACCTCTGTCCCTTCCAAGATGACAACCAGATAATTTTTATTATGTGTTAATGGGATATGTATTGAGAAAATTTTGGTATTTCGTTGGTGTTCTATGTTGCAATGTTTTGTCTTAAAGTAGCCAGTGAACAAGTAGCTCGTGTTTTATCTCAGGTCAAGATTTCCAGTCCTGTCAAATACGTGATGGGGGAAACTTCAGAGTTACAGCTGCTTATCAGTCATGACTTGTCACCCAAGATTAACGCCATTGACTAAGATGAAGCTGGTGACATGTTATAAAAACTTATGATGGTGCCCACAGTAAATCAAAAGTCACAGCTGGTCCACCTGTTTGAGTCCTGTTTTCTGTTGCTTCAACACTTGTCTGTATCATTTTAGAAAAGGCCAAGCTGCCAGCCATGTCGTCTCACCACATGACACAGAGTGAGGAAGTTAGGGATTAGATGTGAAGATAGATGAAAGTCTTCACACTCCACAAGGTAAAAGGCTACCTGATAGCAACTGAGATGAAGGAGGATTTAGAAAGAGCAAGTGTGGGTAAGGAAGATGAAAAGTATAGTTCTGGACATTTTGAATTTGAGATGCCTTTTAGACATCCATGTGGAAACACCTGGAAGGCAGTTAAATATTTGAGATGGGAGTTTAGGAGGGAGATCTGTAAGAAAATATTTCCCAAGTGCTGTCTTCACCCAGGTCTAAAGTCCTGGCTAAAAATTCTCAAATCTGCTTTGTAGGCATTTCATTAAGCCTCCACCGCAACTACCTCCCTTATTAAGTTTTAATACTTCTGGGATATAACACATACTCTTCCAACCTCAGGAAGTCCCCAGACATGTAATACCCAGGGACTGTCCCCTTGTTCTTGGGCCTAGAGAATCATTCAAAATACCCAATCACTAGGAAGCTCAGGAAACCTAACTAATCCCATCATACTTGCTATAAATAAGCATCCTCTAGCCTCAGCTTGCTCTTACCTTGGCCCCAGTTGCAAGGTCTTGTGCGGTTCCACATGGCAACCTTTTCTCATTTGGATCTGTAAAAGACAAATGGTTATATATTTATCTATCCAAGGGTTTTTGTTTCATTTCCCACCATCAAAAGAATCTCAAAATCTTATAAAATAAGGTTGAAACTGGAAATATAAGTGTGGAAATATCTCATACCAAAACTGTATCTAGTACACTGTAGGAGATAATTGGAAAGCATTAACAGCTTCATCTTTAGTGTGGCAATGTTGCTGTGATTCAGCCCTGGATAGCAGAACGGTTGATATCACTTGAATCTTCCACTTAAGAGGAATATCCTGGCCTCATGAAATGCACACCAGCTTTTGGAGACCTCAGGGTGACTACCGACATCATTGCTGTTTCATCCCTGCTGGTTCTCCTGCCACAGGGGACATTGTGATGGGAAAATCATAGGATTTGCTAACATGACTGATAAGGATCAGAAGATCAAGCTGTAGATCTCAGTGTATTTAAAGAAATACCAACCAGGCTCTAGCAAAGGAAATCAATTCCAAAACATGTAGCAGATGGACCGATAACCACAGGTAGAGCCCCTTGGCAAAATATTAACTGACTTGACTTGGGTATATATAAAGATCTGGTGTCTTTGAACAGAGCGTGATCAAAAGGAAAGTTCTGGAAGCATCAAAGTTCCAGTAGCATATCCCACAAAAGGCTTAGACAAGGAGAAAAGAATTATGTTCCAGTGATCACCCCCTGCCACACACACACACACACACACACACACACAATCTTTACTCCCACATACATTATACTCTCACCAGTCCCATCTCCAGTTTTTACTTTCTTTCTCTAATTGAGAGAAACAGAATAACTTCCAAAAGTTAGCCCCAGCAGTGGGCTGTTGACAACTAAGCTCCATAGGGACTGCTATAAGGTGGCCTACTCATCTTCATTATAACCCCCAAAACTGAATATAGTGAAGCTTCTATTTAGATTAATATATGGATCTGCTATTGATTAATTTACCCACTGGTTTTTTTTTTTTCTTTTCTTTTATTTTTTATTTATTTTTTTTTCCATTTTATTTATTTTTTCAGCGTAACAGTATTCATTCTTTTTGCACAACACCCAGTGCTCCATGCAAAACATGCCCTCCCCATTACCCACCACCTGTTCCCCTAACCTCCCACCCCGACCCTTCAAAACCCTCAGGTTGCCCCAACCTCCCACCCCTGACCCTTCAAAACCCTCAGGTTGTTTTTCAGAGTCCATAGTCTCTTATGGTTCGCCTCCCCTCCCCAATGTCCATAGCCCGCTCCCCCTCTCCCAATCCCACCTCCCTCCAGCAACCCCCAGTTTGTTTTGTGAGATTAAGAGTCATTTGCAACGACGTGGATGGAACTAGAGCGTATCATGCTTAGTGAAATAAGTCAATCGGAGAAAGACAACTATCATATGATCTCCCTGATATGAGGACATGGAGAAGCAACATGGGGGGGGTAGGGGGATAGGAGAAGAATAAATGAAACAAGATGGGATTGGGAGGGAGACAAACCATAAATGACTCTTAATCCCACTGGTTTTTTTATTCACTTTTTTTTCTATGCTATTTCTGTAAGAATTCATACTATCAGCTAATTGATGGACATGTCATACCATTAGTAAATCTTCCTCTTTCCTCTATGTTTATTCATACATTGTCAGTCATGTGACTTCTTCCATACTTCTTCCACGGCACTTCTTTGTCTATACTGGGATGATCTGACATTTATCGACTGAACTTAAATAGCAGAGAGATATTTCCTAGCCTTATGCAAGGAGAGAACCTAAGGAAAAGGCAACATAATATAGTCTTTGCCCATAGGGCATTCGCAGGCTAGGTTGGAAGTTAAGAATAAGAACTAAAATGGATTATGAGAGTCTGGGTGACTTGACAGGACTCTTAGACAATATATATTTGGGTTTCATCATCTTCCAATTTTTAGAACTGATGCTGGCTTTCGAGAAGTGGCTGTGTCCTACCTTTGGTCAGCGTATGATAAAAGATGATCATGTGCTGTAATTTCATTTAGATATTGAACCTCAGTGGAATCTCATATCACAAAATAGCTTCCTTGGTAGGGAGTCTTCCCATATATGCTCCCCTATCTCTGGGGTCTCCTAGGATGAGAAGCCCATGCAGAATGACATTTCCATTCTTGCTCATGCTCTTCTGGGGCCTTCTATGTTTTCTCCTATTTCCCTGCTTTTTCTTCACTTTGCCTTTCTTTTCTCTTTGTCTCTTTTGCCTTTGTTCTCTTTCTCTGAGGACCCTTCTGCCTGACTCTGATTTCCTTTGACTTTCAGAGTTTAATTTTCATTTTCTGAAACTCATTTATTCCCTAATAATTCATATATGAATATTGGGGCTGGGGCAGAAAAAATCCCATCAAGACTTGTTAAATAAAGAGGCTGTGTTGCCTCTCAATGTCCCCAACTTGCCTTAGAAAGTTGCATCCTTTGGCAGACCTATGACTAGGGGGAGATAACATTCAAGAAGGAAAATGAGCCATTTCCCGTCAATACCACTCCTTCCCATCTGCACTGGGATGTGATTGGGATAAGGGGATTAAATAGATCCATTCGACATTTCAGATGTTGCTTCTCTAGATTCACAGCATTTGGACAGGGAAACCCAAAACACCTTATTTTAAATTCTGCCTCTACATTTCTCGTTTAATTTTTAGTCACAGTATCAGCTTAATCTCAGGATTTTAGGGATGCCATGATAAAACTCTCCTCAATGTATAACTGCATTCTCTATTTAATCATCTATGGCTAGAACTTTTTAGGATAGGACACACTTTAATTCCTCAATTACAGAAGAGATTTGAGCAACTATGCCTGGAGGAGCAAAGACACTGTCATGAATCTATAGTATAAAACCAATGTTTCATATTTATAATCCTTTCCAAGAAAACTTTGGAAGATTAGGGATAAGAATTTCTGAGGAAGGTAAAAAGAGGGAAAATGGATTTGGTGAAAAAAAGCTACAAATTTTGTAAAAGAAAGTCTTGTCCCACTTTAGAAATTTGCTAAACACAGATCTTGAAAACCACTGTGTTCTTACATATTATGAAATTGGGATATGATTTATAGAAAATTCAATCAAAAGTATTCTTGTATGCAATTACACACATATACATCCTCACATATATTTTTTCATACATACACAATTGTACAAAAGCATACACATACATATTCAGAAACATATGCACACACAGGAAAACAAACAGTCAGATTTAGGATGAACTGTCAGAGGACTGGGCAATTCTCATTAATCTTTGTTTGGTAGGATTAGTGACAGGACTGTATTTCATTATAAACAAGTCTTTTTTATTTTTTTGGAAAAAGAAATTATTATAAAACCTTCCAGTTCGTTAATCTCTTTCTTTATAACTTGCACCAATTATTTCTAGTTGACATTAAAAAAACCCAAAACTCTTGTTTTTTCCTCCCATTAGATGTTCCTATTTAATTTTTTGAAAGACAACCATCATGTTTCTCTGTTTGGTCTAATATATTTTGGTCTTCTAGCTTTAAATATTGATAGAAGATCTCTAGGATGAGGCAAAATTCACTGTATAGATGAAGAACAATATGATAAAGATTTTATTTGTAGTAAAAAGAAATTTTCTATTTTATGGCATATTCAATATGATCTAAGATTTTTTTTGTCCATTACTAATCTTTTTATATTTCTGCCTTCTGCTCAGAGTTTGATGAGGTTGTTGGGTATCTAGCTAAGACCCTTATCTCATTTTGTGCTTGATTTTACTACAACTTTCCATGTGATTCTCTTTACTGGGTGAACAGGTACATCTAATACCCACCACAATACTTATGTAATCCCTCCTCTGTAGTTCCTAGTACATACATTCTGACTTCTCTGGCTTTCCCTCATCAAGCCTGTGCAGAACTTAGCCAAAGTCTCACAATAAACCTACTGGAAATTAAAATATATTCCATCATTAAACAAATAAATATGAAGCAAATGAGTAAAGAATCCAACTCAAGAAGCTAAGAAGGGAAATAACAACAACAACAACAAAAAGATAAAAAAATCAGTTAAATGAAAAAAAATCATTCAAATGGAATACAAGAAGACAATAACACTATGCAAAACTAAAAATCCTGTCTTGACAAGCAATCAAATGAAAGAATGATGCTCAACATTGTATGTTATTGGGGAATTACAAATCAAGACAGTGAGATATGATTATACATCCACTATAATGGCTAAAATCCGTAACATTAACAACACCGAATGCTTGCTAGGAATTCTTATTCATTACTGGTGGGAATGCAAAATGATGTACCTACTTTGGAAGACAGTTTGGTGGTTTCTTACAAAGACAAACATAGTCTAACCATATGACCCAGCAGTTGCCCTATTTATTTACCTAAATGAACTGAAAACATGTCCACAGAAAAACCTGGACATGAATTTTTATAGCAGCTTTATTTATAATTGCCCTAAATTTAGAACAACTAAGTTAGAATAAAATCTTATTCAGTGGTTTTTTTTTTAAAAACCTATCAAGCTACAAAAAGACATGAAGAAACTTTAAATGCATATTGCTAAGTTTAAAAAGCCAGTTTGAAAATGCTACACACTGTACGATTCCAGCTATGTGACACTGAGGAAAAACAAATCTAAAGAGAAAGTAAAAAAGATCATTGATGCCAGGGATTTGAGGGTGGGAAGGGGGGATGCAGAGGGAGGGGAATTGGGGCAGGGAGTGGAATTTTTCTGTATAACACTCTAGTGATAGATATGACATTATAATTGTCATATGTATTGACATAATACATATTTGTCATATACACATTAAACATTGGTTAAAACCTATAAAGTTGTACAACAGAAGAGTGATTCTATGGACTTCAAGTAATAATAATATATAATATATCAATATTTGCCCTTAATTGTAATACTTAATAAATATTAATAATAGGGGAGATTATATGGAAGCACAGGGAGAGCATTTTATTTGGTCTGCTTAATTTTTCTGTCAACCTACAATTGCTATAAAATATAAAGTCTGTTAATTTTTAAAAATCCTGTTATAACTTATTTGTGGAGCATAACAAATGACATGGAGGACATTGGGAGATGGAGAGGAGAAGGAAGTTAAGGGAAATTGGAAAGGGAGGCAAACCATTAGAGACTATGGACTCTGAAAAACAACCTGAGGGTTTTGAAGGGGGGGGGGGTGGGAGGTTGGGGGAACCAGGTGGTAGGTAATAGGGAGGGCACGTATTGCATGGAGCACTGGGTGTTGTGCAAAAACAATGAATACTGTTACGCTGAAAAAATAAATAAATAAATGAAAAAAAAATACCATATTACTAAAAAAAAAACCAAAACAACAAACCATTGAAGCCAAAAAAAAAAAAAATCCTGTTATGGAAAAATTATAATAAAAAATCTCTGTTAAGACTAAGAAAAATCATGCAAAAGTCATGAATATAGTTTTAAATATTAAAATGAGACAACTGATGATATATACAAATGACCAATTTTTAATCATTTTGTGTAACAACTTAGATGAAATAAATGCTTCCCCCAAAATAAAAACAATTTAAGAAGGTATATAAAATTGAATAAAATATAAATGTTTAGAGATATTTGCATACAATCTAAATATTTTTTCTTCAAAAGACAAAAAGCTTAGATAATTTTAAAAGTAAATTTTATCAACCTTGAAGGAGCAAATAATTGCTGTCTACATACTCAACAGTTCAGAGATTTAAAATTAGGGAAATCCACATGACTTATTTTGAACTTTAATAATACTGTTATCAGAAATGGAAAGGTAAACAATCCAGTAAAACAAATAAAAAAATTTTACTTAATCAAAAGGCTCAGTAAAGTGGAAATGGAATAGATTAAAATCAGGTAAAATGTATTGCCCTGAAACAAAACAAAAGATTATAAATATTAAAGTTTTACCTAAGTGAGATTTTAAAAGTGTTCTTATTAAACCCAGGAACAAGGGAAGAAACGTTTGCATACAAAATCATACCTGAAGTCAACAAATTTGTACAAGCATTAGAAAAAACAAACAAAAATGTGTAAGATTGGAAAGAAAGTGTGGAAAATTATACAACTGCTAATTTATATGATTGCTTCATGAAAAGAAAATTGTCAGTCTAAAATTATCATTGAGTTTGGGTAGTGGTTTTTTGATGAATTACTAACTAAAATCTAATCTTTTCACAAGTTTTCAGTCCAAGGGCAAGAACTTTTGTAACTGTAAATTAAACAAATAAAACCTCAGGCTGAGAACATAAAGAGGTTCTGTTTTGGTAGAGTCTCCAGGTTTCTAACAAGTTAAAAAAAATGCAGAAACAAGCAAAATTGAATTTCTAGAAATAAAATTGCAAGTAAGTGTTGAGTGAAAAATCATAAAAGAATTCAACTGGGAGAACTTTAAGAGAAAGAAACTCTATGTGGAATGATGAAAAGGGAAGACCTAAACACAAGAAGGAATACTCTAAGACAAATATGATTAAACATGAAGCTAAAAATAGAAATTTTAACCCACACCATAAAAATGAGTTATTTCTAGAGAATTTGAAGTCTCTGGTGAATTGTGGGTAATCATAAGAACAGCTAACATCAACCCAGCCTACTTCCTATTTATATTAATACAACTAGGCCTAGCAGAAGAAAAGATGAGTTCATATCCAAGTATTAAAATTATTGTTCAGTACCCATTGTCCTATACAATAGGTCTACCTAGCAACAAAAAATTAGGAGACATAGAAAGAAACCTCTACAGTTTGACAAGACAAAGCAGTCACTAGAACAAGACTAAGAAATGACACAGATTTTGGAATTATCAGACAGGAAATTTAAAATAGTTAATATGTTAGTATGTTAAAGGCTCTGGTAGAAAAAATATACACTATAGCAATTCAGAGAGATAACTTCAGCAAAATAAATGGAAACTATAATAAGTAAATAAAAATGGTAAATCATTAAAGAAATAGTAAAAAGTGAAGTATACCACTGATGAGCTAATTGGCATATTAAATCAAGTTGAAAATGATTCAGTGAACTTGAAAATAGATCAACAGAAATTATAAAAATTCAGTTGTAGTAAAAATTAAAAATGATTTTTAGAAAGAACAGAACATTCAAGAACTATTGGACAAGATTAACCAATCTTAATTACATATCATTGGAATTCACTCAAAGAACAAAGAGAGCAGAAAAAAATATTTGAAGAAAAGATGGCTGAAATTTTTCCAAAATTAATGACAGACATAAAATTACAGATCCAGGAAGCTCAGAGGACAGCAAGCAGAATAAATACTAGAAAAGAAAAATACCCAAACTGCTAGGTGTATTATATTCAAACTGCTGGAAACTAAAAAGAGAAAATCTTGATGGCTCCTGAAAAACAAACAAATAGCAAACAACAAAATATATTACCTGAGAGAAACAAGGATAAAAAATAAGAGATTTCTTATCAGAAACCTTGCAAGTGAGAAGACAGGGACTGGCATATTTAAATGCTAAAAGAAAACAAATATGTTTTCTGTACTCCAAATTCTGTACCTAATGAAAATGTCCCTCAAAAGTGAAAAAGAAATAAATGTTCCTTGAAGAGAGGGCACTGAGTCAGTGGCCATTAGGCCTACACTATGAAAGATATTCACTGAATTTTCTCAGTCAGATGAAATGTGTCATGGGTCTCCTGGTTGGCACAGTCCGTTAATTGGGTGATTCTTGACTTCTGTTCAGGTCATGATCTCAGGGTTGCGAGATCCAGTCCTGTATAGGCTCCACGCCCAGCATGGAGTCTGCTTAAGACTCTCCCTCTCCCCTTCCTGCCCTCATGGTCTTACACTCTTACTCTCTAAAGTAAGTAAATATTAAAGGAAGAAGGAGAGGAAAAAGGAGGAGAAAGAGGGAAGAGGAAGAGGAGAATAAACATGTCATGTTTTAGAAACTTTTATCCAAATAAAAATATGAAGATGTCAACATGGCATCAAGGAAGATAGAGTAAGGCATTTCTGTTATTTATATTGTTTTTCCAAACTGAGCATGTAATAAAAAAAGATTAAGTTTATTGTGTGTTTACAGGATACTTTAAAATCATATGAATGACGTGAGTGTTGGGAAGGAGGAATTGGGATATAAGGTTAGAAGTTCTTTTATATAACATGTGAAGCAACTTGCTATTGATTCAAAGTAGACTCAGATAATTTTAAAATGTATATTTTAAACCCTACTATGACCACTAAAAATCTTTGAAATAAAATTTGTAACTAAAACACCAATAAAGGAGATAAAAGGAATAATTGTTTAAAGAATTTTAATTAAACCCGGAGGAAACACAATAACTATTAAGAATAACAAAAGCCAGAAAGCAGCAAAAATGGCAAATGTTAATTCAACCATTTAACACTTTCTATATATTTTAAACACACTTGTCACAAAACAGGATTTCAGACTAGATAAAAAAGAAAGATTCAACAGTATTTTGTCCATAAGATGTCAACGTTAAATAGAAATACATTTATAATGTAAAATATGGTGATAAGTATAAGTAAATTATGAAAACACTATTTTTTTATTGATTTCACACATAGTAAACTTCAGAACAGGGAATATGATCAGAGATCAAGTCTAATATTCTATAATAAGAATGAGGTGAATTTTCCAAAGACATATAATCATCCTATAATCAGCTTTGCTTCAAACTAAATGAAACAAACAAACAAAAAAGATAGATCTGAAAAAAGACATAAAGAAATTTACAATTTTCGTTTGAGGCTCTAAAACTTTCTTGGTAATTCATAGAACAGTAGGTAGAAAATCAGTAAGGACCAGAACAAAACGACATACCAAATTAATTTAACTGACATTTATAGAATACTCACAAAAGTAAAATACACATTCTTTTAGACTGCAAATAGAACACTGACCAGGAAAGACCATATTTTCTATAATAAAACAAACCTTAACAAATTTAGAAGAAAATAAATCAATCAAAATGAAAAAAATAGAAATAATTCAAAATCTGTTTCTTTATCCTAACATAATTAATAAAAATAAATAATGAATAAATGAATAAATTGCCAAATGTTTGGGAATAAACATCAGGTCTATAAATAATCTATGAGTCAAAGACTGAAGGGAATTTAAAAAAATACTTTGACTCAAATTAAAATAAAAATACAGCGTATCAAAATTTGTGGGTTGCAATAAAGTAGTTCCAAAAGGAATATTTATAATATTAAATGCTTGTATTAGAAAAGACTGAAGATCTCAAATCAGTAACCTAAGCTTCTACCTTAAGAAATTAAAGAAGAGCAAAACAAATTCAGACCAAGAAAATGGGAGAAAATAATAATGATTGGAGGGAAGATAAGTAAAATAGAGAAAAACAACAGAGAAAAGCAAAATGATCAAAACCCTTTTTAAGAGATTAGCAACATGTATTTTTTTTTAAGATTGATAACTAAGAAAAAAAAAGACACAAATTACTAGTATTAGGAATGAAAGAGGTGATCCCACAAACATTAAAATAAGAAAATATGAGTGACATTATAACACATGAATACATGAGTTCCTTGAGTGAATGAAAATCAGTAAGGACCAGAACAAAATGACATACCAAAAATTTAACTGACATTTATAGAATACTCACAAAAGTAAGATACACATTATTTTAGACTGCAAATAGAACACTGACCAGGAAAGACCATATTTTCTATCAGTACAAAAGAATTAGAAAACCAGAGTAGTTCTGTATTTATTAAAGAAATTGAATTTGTAGTTAAAACTTTGCAAAAAAAGATAACTCCAAGCCCAGATGATTTTAACAGTAAATTCTTCTAGATATATTTTTAAAAGATTTTATTTTTTAACCTGAGAGTGAGAGAGAGCAAGAGAACACAAGCAGGGTGAGCAGCAGAGAGAGAGGGAAAAGCAGTCTCCCACCCCCATCCCATGCAGGGGCTCCATTCCAGGACCCTGAGATCATGACCTGAGCTGAAGGCAGATGCTTAACCAACTGAGTCACCCAGGTGCCCCAATTCTTCTAGATATTTAAAGGAGTAATAAAACCTATTTGGCATATAATCTTCCAGATAATCCAAAGAGAACACTTCCCAATTTAAATTTTCAGGCTATTAATAGCCTACACTTAAAATTAGACCAAGAAATTACAAAAAGAGGAATACAGAGCATGTCCATCATAAACACTGACTCAAAATTGTCAATAAAATATTTGCAAATAAAATCTATCATAATATAATATGGATAAATATTATGATCCAGCAAGTTTCATCCCAGAAATGCATAATTCATTTAATATTTGAAAAACAGTTGGTTTGGTTTATCACACAAATAAATTAACTAAGAAAAAGATATGATTCCAGTAAGTGCAGAAAAAAATTTAATAAAATTCAGCATCCATTTATGATTTAAAACATAGCAAATTAGAAATAGACTGGAACATTTGCACCTTATAAAGGGAATCCACTAAAAGCCTTCAGCTAACATCATACTTAACAAAGACAGACTGCTTTCAGTCAAAGACCAAAACCGAAGGATAAGAAGTAAAAGATAAAAAACAACAACAAAAACCCCCCAAAAAACCAAAACCCAAACCACCACCACCATCACCACCACCACCACCATAAAGACTGGGAAGAAAGAAAAAAAAAAAAAAGTTTCATATTCATAGATTATATAGAAAATCTCAAAGGAGCTACATGATATAATAACAGGAACCACATCATGGCATAATTAAGTGATATTAGTAAGTTTGCCTAATACAAGGTCAATAACAAAAAGTCAATGATTTTCCTATATGGGAGTAAAGAATATTTGGAATTTGAAATTAAAATAATCGGAGTATGGTGCCATTTCCCTAAAAGAAGCATTTATATATAAATCTAACAAAGTATATGCATGCTAAATATGCTGAAAACTACAAAACTCTATTGAAAAAGTTCAGGAAGATGGAAAAATTTATCATGTTCATTGATTGGAAGATACTGGGAAGATGCTGGTTCTCTTAACTTTGTTCTAAATACCATCA
The DNA here is from genome assembly GCF_922984935.1 of Meles meles. Lineage (NCBI taxonomy): Eukaryota > Metazoa > Chordata > Mammalia > Carnivora > Mustelidae > Meles > Meles meles. Next base: position 61,218,662 of record NC_060077.1, read on the forward strand.
AGATTCTGTTTTGTATTTATGTGGAAAGGCAAAGAAATACCTAGAATAGTAAAAAATAATTCAGAGAAAGAAAAACAAAGTTAGAGGACCCACATTACATGATTTCAAGACACAATTATTAAGACATTCTGTTTTTGTTGAAAGGATAGACAAAAATCAATAGAATAGAATAGAAAACCATAAAACACCATTCTTTGACAAAGGTCCAAAGGTATTTTAATGGATAAAATATAATACTTTCAATAAATGATGTTGTTAGCAATTGAACATTCACAGAAAAGAGGAACGTATCTTACACATACCTGACACAAACACATGAAAAAATTCCAACAGATCAGAGACATAAATATAACTTGTATAACACTAATAATTTTAGATGAAAACAGAATTTATGTAACCTTGGGTTTAGTGATGACTTTATTCATATGACACCATGACATCTAAAGATGTTGCTTTAGAAAGACATTGTTAAAGGAATGAAAAAGCAAGTCAAAGATTGGCAGAATACACTTTTAAAGCCATATGTGCTTACATCAAGAACATATAAAGGACTTATATCAAGAACTTAAAAAGAACTGTTGAAAATAAAAAGTGAGAATATAAATAATCCAATAAAAAATTGGGCAAAAGATCTGACCAGACATTTCACCAAAGAAGATAAACATATGGCAAAGACATTTATTAAAAGATGCTCAACATCATTAGTCATCAAGGAAACATAATTTACAATCACAAGGAGATAATACTACACCTTTAGAGTAATTGTAATAATATAAAAGATACAGATACACCAAATGCTTGAGCAATAAAAAATCTCATTCAATTGCTGGTGACAGTTTGGTAGTTAAATGTACATTTATCATGTGACCCAATAATCACATTCCTAGATATTTACTGAAGTGAATTGAAAGCTTATGTTCATGCAAAACCCTGTATGTTAATGTGTATAACAACTTTATTCATAATTACCAAAACCTGGAAACAATCCAGATGTCCTTCAACAGATTAAGATTTAAACAAATGTTGTTACATCCATAAAATTGAATACAACTCAGCAATTAAACAGGACAAACTATTGATTTATGTAACAATGTAGATGAATCTTAACTGTTTTGTTAGGTAAAATAGGAATGCATAGAATCCATATTTCATGATTCAATTTAAATGACATTCTGGAAAAAATGTAAAACTTTGCGGTCAGAAATTAGCTAAGTTGTTCCTGGTGGCTGGTAGAGGGGAGACTTTTTTTTTTTTTAAAGGATTGTATATGACATTTTAAGGTGATGGACTGTTTTTTAAAAAATATTCCACCACTGTGGTGGCAGATATATGAGTCTGAACATTTGTCAAAATCCATAGAACTGTACATATCAAAGACTGAACTTCATAAACATTGAAAAAAATTATCTAGGTTATCCAGTGATCCTAGGATGAAATGTAGACTGTGACAAATGAATGTAGCTGTATTATAAATGTACAGCATAACATAATTGAAAGGGGTAGGTGGAGAACTGACCTAAGTAACTTTGAAAAACAGCGATTTGCTAAATACTGTAAGACTGAAAAGAAAAACTCTTTACAAATACTGTATTTTAGTTGGTAACTCTGTTTCTCACAGAAGTATGGGAGCATGACTTAGCAATTCTTAAACTACTTTCTATAGATACTATGGTTGAACAAATAACTAAAGTGTAGCTAATGAGGGCCAACTTTCTCACTGACAGAGTAAGAAGCTACAAATAGGCAAGGAAGAAGGCTAGAATGAGCTCTGATCCCCTGAATCACCTGGGAGATATTAGGGGTGTGTGTGTGTGTGTGTGTGTGTGTGTGTGTGTCTAAGTCTATGCATCACATACATGCATGCAAATATACACAGACCCAAATAGATACCTATATATACAGATACATTCCGAAATAAGCATTGATAAGTGTCTATACATTTGTGTGTGTATACATATATATACATATATGTATATGTATATATATATATATATATATATATTCCACCACCCCCAGGAAGCACTGCACACAGCAGCAGCAAGCACACTTAGCACTCCTTTTTATTTTTTTTAAGATTGTTTATTTATTCATTTGAGAGAGAGTGAGAGGGAGAGAGAGGTCAGAGGGAGAAACAGACTCCCTGCTGAGCAAGAAGCTTGATGAGGAACTCAATCCCGGGACTCCAGGATCATGACCCGAGCCAAAGGCAGTTGCTTGACCAACTGAGCCACCCAGGCACCCATTAGCACTCCTTTTTAACCAAAGTTCTCTGTAAAGGAATCCAGGATTCCTTGGAGAAATGGCTGACTCCACGTCTAGACTATGGAAAATACAGATGTGCCTGGAGTATTCTGTAATACCAGAAGGTAAGAAGGTAAGAGGGGAAGAAGGATGGAGGCATATCAGAAACCATTTGATCAACAGTAACAATAGAATTGTACATAACCTGAAGTATGAATTAAAGTATGAGTAGGGATGCCTGGGTGGTCAGTTGGTTAAGCATCTGCCTTTGGCTCAGGTCATGACCTCACGGTCCTGAGATGGAGCCCCACATTGGGCTTCTCACTCAGAGGGGAGCCTGCTTCTCTCCCTGCCTGTTGCTAACCCCCTGCTTGTGCTTTCTCTTACAAATGAATAAAACCTTAAATTAATAAATAAATAAAGTATGAGTAAATACTAACAAATATATAATATGTAATAATATATAACATGTATATATAAATACATTATTGTGTTTAAAAATTTAAATTTAAAACTTAATTTAAATTTAAATTAAAAAACAAAAAACAAACAAACAAAAAGAACACCCCAGGCTCAGATGGCTTCACCAATACATTCTACTAAACATTTATTTAAGAAAGAATAACACTAATCCTCTACAATACAGATATTAGGCCCACTTCTTAATCTAATTTATGGGGCCAGAAAAATCTTTTTTTTTTTTAAATTTTAAGAGTTTATTTATATATTTATTTGAGAGAGTGAGAGAGAGAGAGCACGAGCAAGTGAGAGGGGCGGAGACAGAGAGAGGCAGACTCCTTGCTCAGCAGGAAGCCCCATGCAGAGTTTTGAGCTCCATACCAGGACCTCTGAGATCATGACCTGAGTCGGAGGCAGACACCTCACTTTCTGAGCCACCCAGGTGCCCTGAGGGCCAGAAAATCCTGATAACAACTTACAAAGACATGACAGGAGGAAAGGAAATCATTGACTAGTCATTCATACAGCCATAGATGCAAAATTTCTACACAATTTTTCGAATTTAACTGCAAGAACGTATAGAAAGGTCAATTCACTTTAAGTGGGGTTATGCTAGGGAAGCAATGATAGTATCATATTTAAAAATCCAGGGGCACCTTGGTTGGTCATTTGGTTTGGTGTCTGCCTTCAGCTTGGGTCATGATCCCCGGTTCCTGGGATTGAGTCCCAAGTTGGGATCCTTACTCAGCAGGGAACCTGTTTCTCCCTCTGCCTACCACTCCCCATGCTTGTGATCACTCTGTGTCTGTCAAATAAATAAATAAAACTAAAAAAAAAAAAGAAAAAGAAAATCCATGACATTTACCTTTATAAGTTAAAAAATAAATGAACATTTAAGAGATGGGGGAAAAAAAGATAATTCAACATTTACTTATTTAAAAAAAACCTCTAAGCAAACAGGCATAGAAAAAATTTCCATAATACAATAAAATATATATACTATACCTTATAGAAAACATCATAATTCATGGTGAAATGACTTTTTCTTAAAATTAGGAATACAACAAGTTTTCTGTTATCGCAACATATTCAATATTGTATTGAATACTAGAATTGAATAGCTAGAGTGGGAAAACAAGTAAATGAAAATGAGTGAAACTTGAAAGTTAAAATAAAAGTTATCGTCAGCAAAAGAAAAAAAATACATTATTGTATTCATACATATAGGGAGTAGAATGGACAAGTCTTTCTTTTTTTTTTTTTTAAGATTTTATTTATTTATCTGTCAGAGAGAGAGAGAGCACATGTTGAGGGAGCAGCAGGCAGAGGGAGGAGCAAGCTCCCTGCTCAGCAGGGAGCCCAATGTGGCAACTCAATCCGAGGACCCTGAGATCATGACCTGAGCTGAAGGCAGACGCTTAACCAATTGAGCCACCCAGGCGTCCCTATAAAAATCATTCTTGGAGAACTCCTAAGAGGAGCAAGGGAAATAAAACATCACCATTTGAGTACCACAGTAACAACTGCTGCAGGGAAAATCCTTTGGTAAACTTAATGGGTGCAATTTTAAGGAAGAACAGGAGAATCGTGATTCTACAAAATATCTCCACAAACATATTTATTATTTTATGGGGTGGTTTTAACAAATGTCCACAGATTATTTGATACTCCTCCCTCTAGGAAGTGGAGTTTAATTATCTTTTGCTTTGTGTTGGCTAGACTAAGTGATGCATTTTAAATGAATGCTGTTTGGAAGGAGAAAAATTCTAACTTTCCAGTGGAGAATTTCACAGTGACAGTGACCTTAGCCAAGTGATCAAGTTTAACACCAGGAGTAATAATCATGCCCCTTTGATGTGATGGGAGGGCATTTCACCTCCATTGTATTCTTCCTTAATATCCATGACTTAGAAGGAACATCAGGCAAACTAAAAGTGAGAAAGTGAGAGATATTCCAGAAGTGTGAAGGTCATGAAAAGGAAAACAACAACAACAACAACAACAACAAAACACACACACACACAAAAAACAACTAAGAAATTGTCAAATAAGAGGTTATTAAAGTGATGATCACTACACACAATGTGGTATCCCGTATTGGATCATAAAATAGAAAAAGGGATATTAGTGTAAAAACTGGTGAAATGAATAATGTGATTTTATTAATACAACTTCACAAATGTTAAATTTCTTAGATTTAATAAATATACCATGGTTAGATACGATATTAACGTTTGTGAGAGCTAGGTAGAGGACATATAGGAATTTCCTGGACTATCTTTACAAATCTTTTATAAATCTAAAATTTTATCAAGACAAAAATATAAATTTGTATTCTTTCCCTGTGTCTCCCTACTCTGAAATAGTTTTTTGTTAGTAAACCATCTTAGTCTGATCTTTCTTCATAGGAAGATTTTTATATGCTGATTATTTTCAGTGGTTACAGGATAGTTGTTTCTTTTTACTTTTTTGTTTAGTCTGTTTTGATGTGATTTTTTTTCCTGAAAATGGGACCATCTTCAAGTTTATAAACAAAGAACTATTCATTATATTCTGTTATTCACCTTTTAATCCTACCAGTCACTTAAAAGATGGAATATTATTTATTATATTTATTACTTATAATAATATTATTACTGTTTGCTCTTTTTTCTTGATCAGTGCCATCAGACATTTCTGGTTTGTTGTCTTTTAAAACACACACACACACATACACAGAGGTATATAGTTTTTTGGGCCCTCCCTACTGCAGCATTGTTTTCCATTTAATTAACTTCTAAGATAAAAATGACATCTTTCTGGGCGCCTGGGTGGCTCAGTGGTTAAGCCGCTGCCTTCGGCTCAGGTCATGATCTCAGGGTCCTGGGATCGAGTCCCACATCGGGCTCTTTGCTCAGTGGGGAGCCTGCTTCCCTTCCTCTCTCTCTGCCTGCCTCTCTTGTGATTTCTCTCTGTCAAATAAATAAATAAAATTTTTAAAAAATGACATCTTTCTACTCTCTTTAGAGATTTTCCTTTTAACATGTATGCTTGTCTTACCATTTTAGCCTTTCTTCCTTTCAACATAAGCATTTAAGACTGCACATTTCCACATAAGCCCCAATTTGTATTAATAATTACATCCCACAATTTTAGGATATGGATAAGCTATAAACATTTTCCAGTCTCCATTATTATTCCATTTTTTTAAACTTGTGGGTTATTTTAAGTATGTTTCTTAATCTCTAAGTGTATGTCATTTTTCTGTTTTTTTTTTCTTGTTGTTGTTGTTGTTGTTATTGATTTCCACATCAATTGCATTTGGCAATGAATGCAATTTTTATTATATCAATCATTCTAAATTTATTGAAACTTGCTTTACAGCCAAGAATGTGGCTAATGTTTATAAACGTTCCATATATACTTGAGAAGTACATGTTTTCTGTGGTTGCTGGGTGTGCTGATCTATATATACCCATTAGATCAATCTTGCCAAACTGTAGTTCAAATACTCTGTATACTTTTTGACTTATCTATTAATTACTGAGAATGTCCTGTTAAATTTTCCTATCATTATGGAAGACTTTTTTCTACTAGTATGTTTTTACTCTTAGTTTCTACATTCATAAATGTTTATAATTTTTTCCTTCCCTCATGAATTGATGGTGTTTCCATTATGTATGAATCCTTTTACCTCTTTGCCTATACATGGATACTGTCAGATATTATAACTGATACACTGTATTTTCCTCCTTTAACTTTCTCTTTCCCCTTATAATTTGTGAGTGCCTGTTTTACATATAAATAGAATTTCATTTCATTTGAATAAATACAAATAGACTAAATGTTTTACAGTTTGAACTGAAATAAAAAATATACATTTACTTTTGTTTCCTGTTTATCTTATAATTTCTATATTATTCTCTCTTGTTAGTATGTATTTGTAAATACTGATTATTTTGCTCCAAATTTTCAGAAACTATGTGCTATGATTATATTCTTGATATATTTCTCATGGAAAATGAGAAGTTCTTTAGGTCAGAGTCTAAACTTACAAACATTAGCATCTTCTTTCTTAAAAATACAAGAACTTTAGCACATTGCCTCTCCTATCATTGTACTCTCAACACATACATGGTCTAAGTATTATGCTTAAATGTAACAAATTTTATTCTGTATAGCATTATAATTATTTTTGACTTGGCCAATATTTATTTATATTACCCATATATTTACACTTTTTATTTTATTCTTACACTGTTTTCTTTTGGTTGTTTAAAAACCCTGAAAAGATAATTGGCTATTTAAAGCAGACATAATAACAACATATTGTGCATTTATAAATTATGCAAATATAAAAGATATAACAGCACTACAATAAAGGCTACTGAAGAAATAGAAATATATTACTGTAAGGTTTGGACTCTGTATGTGAAATGTTATCATTATCCCTTGAAGGTAAATTTTAATAAGTTAAAATTGTAATCTATAGCTCCAAAAGCAAATATTAAAAGAACACATCAAAAAGTTATACTTAATAAATAAAGAAAAGAGGTAAGATGGAATCATAAATAATTCTTATGCAATTCAAAATAATGCATAAAAAGAAGAAATACTGAAAACAAGACCAATAAGGCAAACAGAAAACCAATAACAAGATTATAGATTTGAATTTAACTACATCATAATAATAATAATGTTCAATACAAATGGTCTAAACACCCTAATGAAAATATAGTTGACCACATGGTGTTAAAAACAAAACCTAAATATGCTGTTTGCAAGGAATCTATTTTATTTTTTAAAAAAAGATTTTATTTATTTATTTGAGAGAAAGCAAGTACTTGAGAGAGAGCATAAGCAGTGGGGAGGGGCACAGGGAGAGGGAAGAGCAGGGATTCCCACTCAGGGCTCAATCCCAGGACCCTGGGATGATGACCTGAAAGGAAGGCAGATTTTTAACCCACTGAGCCACCCAGGGGCTCTGCAAGGAACCTATTTCAATAAAAAACACAAAGAGATTACAAGTAAAAAGATGGTAAAGGATATACCTCATGCTAATGTGAATTTTTTTAACATGAAAGCTACTATCATAATAGTAGTAGATAAACTTATTTCAGGGTAAAAATATCACCAAGAACAAAGAGATTCATTTCACAATAATAAAATGGTCAGTTCAACAACAGAACACAACAATTATAAATGTTTATGAGCCTCAATATGAGGCTCAATATGAGGCTATGAGGAAAAGAGCCTCAAAATATGTGTAAAAAAACAGAACGGCAAGGACATAAACAAATTAGCAAATTCATAATTATCATAGAAATTTCAGCACCCATCTCTCAATAACTGAATGAACAATAGAAAACTAGTATTAATATGGAAGATCTGAATAGTATTATCAATTGCTTCAATATAACTGATATTTATAGAATATTCACTAACAATAGGAGAATAGATATCCTTTTCAAGCACACACAGAACATTTATCAAAATAGGTTATGTTTGGGGCACAAAAACTTTTTTGATAAAGTTAAAGATTGAGTAAATTAAAAATGACACAAATTGTACAAGTTATGTTGTATGAAAAAAATGGAATTAAATTTGAAGTTAACAAAAGAAATGTCTAGAAAATGTGTAAATATTTATAAAACAAGCATTCTAATATTATAAAGTATTTTAAACTGAGTGAAAACATCAACTGTTTAAATTCAGCTAAAGCAGTACTTAGAGGAAAATATATGTCACTAAATGCATTTATTAAAAAATAAATAAGTTCTTAAATCAATGACCTCAGCTTCTGTCTGAAGAAAATTGAAACAAAATAGTAAATTCAAGCTGAAAAAATATAAGAGGAAATAATAAAAATAATAAATATCAGAGCTTAAGTCAATGAAATGGAAAACAAAAGACAGAGGGAAAAATGTAATCAAAAGCTGGTTCTTTTTTTTTTTTTAAGATTTTATTTCTTTATTTGACAGACAGAGATCACAAGTAGGCAGAGGGGCAGGCAGAGAGAGAGGAGGAAGCAGGCTCCCTGCAGAGCAGAGAGCCCGATGCGGGGCTTGATCCTAGGACCCTGGGATCATGACCTGAGCCGAAGGCAGAGGCTTTAACCCACTGAGCCACCCAGGTGCCCCAAAAGCTGGTTCTTATAAATAAGATTAAAAATGACATATTTAGTCAAATTAATAACTAAAAAAGAAAAGGCAAATTAATATCAGAAATGAGAGAAAGAATACCAGAAATTTTATGTCAACAAATTCTACAATTTAGCATAAATGGACAAATTCCTTATAAAACATGAACCATAAAATGTTACTAAAGATGAAATATATTACAAGAATATATTTAGGCCGAAGTGGCTTTAGTGTGAATTATACCAAACTCTTAACTAACCTATAAAACAAATTCTACACAAATTCTTCCAAATGAGTATAAGGGAGTTTCCTCAACCTGATAGAATGCATCTATGAAAATTCTACAGCTAAATTCATACTTGATGAAAGACTGACTGCATTTCACTTAAGAAAAGCAACAAGGCAAGGTTGTCCACTTTTATCACTTTTATTCAGTGTAATACTTAAGATTTTAGCCAGCACAACTGGCAATTGAAATCCAAATTGAGAAAGAAGAAAACCTTAATATGCAAATGTCACAATCAACTGTTTAGAAAATTGTGTGGAATCTACAAGAACCCAGTAAGAAGTGAGTTTAAGAAATTAGTGGTACACAAGATCGCTACAAAAATCAACCATATTTCTGTATACTAGCAATGCACAATCAGAAATTAAATAAGAAGTACCATTTACAACAGGATTACATATGAAATAATCATAAATATGACAGAGAATTTCCTGAACCCAAACATTGAAAACTACAAGACATTTCTGAAGGAAACTTAAAAAGATCCACCTGATAGAGATAGAGCTTCCCTATGACCCTGCAATTGCACTACTGGGTATTTACCCCAAAGATACAGATGTAGTGAAAAGAAGGGCCATCAGTACCCCAATGTTTATAGCAGCAATGGCCATGGTCGCCAAACTGTGGAAAGAACCAAGATGCCCTTCAACGGCCGAATAGATAAGGAAGATGTGGTCCATATACACTATGGAGTATTATGCTTCCATCAGAAAGGATGAATACCCAACTTTCGTAGTAACATGGATGGGACTGGAAGAGATTATGCTGAGTGAAATAAGTCAAGCAGAGAGAGTTGATTATCATATGGTTTCACTTATTTGTGGAGCATAACAAATAACATGGAGGATATGAGGAGATGGAGAGGAGAAGGGAGTTGAGGGAAACTGGAAGGGGAGGTGAACCATGAGAGACTATGGACTCTGAAAAACAACCTGAGTCTTGAAGGAGCGACAGATGGGAGTTTGGGGGAACAAGGTGGTGGGTATTAATTAGGGAGGGCACGTATTGCATGGAGCACTGGGTGTGGTGCAAAAACAATGAATACTGTAACACTGAAAAAAAATTTAAAAAAAAATCCACCTGAATGGAAAGTTACACTCTTTTCTTGGGTCAGAGGACTCAACACTGAGATGTCAATTCTTCCCAAACTAACTATTCAATGAAATTTCAACTAAAGCCTCTTAATTTGGGTCTTCTGGCCGTGGAATGGGGGCAAAGCCATGTGAAATTCCCCCAAACAACAGGAGGGAGGGTGAAAAGAAGCAAATCTATAAGGAAACACACAGATGTGAGTCAGAAAAGTGTTGTAAAAGGCTTCTAGGTGTATATACAGGATTTATACTGCAAGAGGAAAACTTATCAAGTATTCTCAGGTACAAATATTGAAAAGCTTCCTAAAAGGTTAACCCCTTTTCTAGATGTCAAGATGTTCTTTTCAAGATTCAGCTCAAACGTAAATTGCCTATGAATGGGAAAAAGAGGAGCACAGTCTGACAGAAAACCTTCAAGCTTTTTTTTTTTTTGTCTCTTCAATGCTGCATATACATAAGTAGAAGCACTTAGAAGTCTCCGTAAAGCCATGCTTATATTACGCCCACTTCTGCCTTCAGCTGTGATTTACTCTGAATCCTGCCTCACTTGCTGTAAAATGCTCTGTCTGTCAGTAACACCTCAGTGAGATCTCCTTAAAGTAAAGCATTCTTGCACCTAGGCTGTTGCTCTGAAAGCTGCCATCTGGTCTAATTCAACTCTATTTTGAGCTCTTGAATCACATGACTTAAATCCACATAAGTGTTGATTGTACATGATTGCCTTTATTGATTCCTGCTTGGGCTAAAGTTATTCTCCATCCAACTTCATCAAGAATTTTCGAATTTCTTTGCTCATTCTCTTCCTCTTGGGTTTCATATTGAATCTTTTCCTCTTCTTCTCTAATTCTGTATCTACAAAGATATTGAGGAATGGTGTCACGTGATGATTACCCTGGAAACCTGGTTTCCTCAAACTCTAACATGTCAAAGAACATCTCTCATTGCCCCACCCCTTCTGAGATCACCCCTTCTGAGATTAACTACCTAACAACTCCCTCATTGCTATCCCATGTCTTAGGATTTCAATTAATGAAATTGGCTTTTTAAAAATTTCTGTCAGACATACAGCCTGTCCATTTTTCCTTCATGCTTTTCATGTTTGGCTTCCTCTTGCCATTCATTTTGCTGCCTTCTTCTCGGTACATGTTAGCTTCCTACTATAGTTGGATATTTCTATAGTCAGCCTTCTAACTAGACTCTGGAACAATCCTAATGACACTGATTAGAAACTCCTGGGTGAGCTCAAGGTATTTAATTTTATGAATAAGTCTTCAGTGATCATGAATTACAGCCGATAATACCATTATTCCTTTCTGGTATTTTAAAATGTTGAATAATTATTTCTTTTGCGATCTCCTTATTAAGGGAGAGAGATTCTGAGAGTGAAATTTCCTTATTCTTTTATTCTTTAGCACTTCACATACGGAAGATGTTCAAAAAGGTAGCCGAAACAGATCAAGATAATTTAGGGTCCCCTTACCTCAGCACAACTTCTCATGATGCCCCTGCCCCTTCAGCTTCCATCTATTGAATTGTTCATTCGAGGTCCCCTTCAGAGCCTACTTTCGCATTGTGTTTATCTCTTATTCACACTCTTTTTAGCCATGTCCCTGCATTGCACATCATCTATGCCAAGCATTCCAGAAACCAACTTAGAAAAATTCTTCATAAATTAGTCATTTTTTTCCAAACTAACTTGGAAGGGTTATAATGTTTTCTTCTTCAGTTTTTACAAAGGACTCTAAAATTAGCCTGAACATTCAAACAGTGCTTAATAAATATTTGTTTCTTTCTTTCTCAATGCATACGGCTAGGATTTGCATTTAATTCAATATAATGATCATTTTACTGAATACTAGATATATATGCAAAACATTGCTTCAGGTGTTGTGTTAGTATGAGCACGCCCTTTGAAATGTTTAGAGAGGATTCCAGTGCCAAAAAACAGATGATGTATAAATTAGCCCCTAAAGGGTTTTAATCATTAAGAAAATTGTGGTTACCACTGGGAGTTAATCTGTCTGTCTGCTGGAGAGTGTTGCCTTGTCCAACACTTATATCCAAATAAAGAACACTTGTGAGAACAAATGCTACTGTGCTCGAGTTTAGAGTGACAGTATATTATTCAGGTTGATTTCCATCTTCCCAGCTCAAAAGGAATCTCCTAACAAATCTTCTAACAAATCACTTATGATGGTCCTTGATCAATCATGGATGATTGATCCATGCTGCCCAAAGAGTTGACTATTATTTCAAGAACAATGGGATGCAACAAATTCTTTGAATAAGGGGCCCTTCTAAAACTTTTAGTAAGGTACTAGTATTAAAAAATATTGGGGCGCTGGGTGGCTCAGTTGGTTAAGTGTCTGCCTTAGGCTCAGGTCATGATCCCAGTGTCCTGGGATCAAATCCCACATCAGACTCAGAGGGGAATCTGCTTCCCCCATGCCACAACCCTTCCTGGAGCTAACAGTCTCTTGCTCTCTTTCTTTCTCTCTCAAATAAATAAATAAAATCTTAAAAAAAAAAGAAATATTGACACGAGACTGAGAAGAATAGGAACTTAGTCATGATTTTGCTACTCACTGTGTGACATTTCACTTATTGGCAGCGGTTTTCAGTTGCCTCATTTGAAATGGGGAGTGTGAAATATACGACCAGGTATAGATGATAGCACACTAGTCCGCCTTCTTATTCAGGTTATACCTCTCACTATACCTATGGACATGCCAGCCAGACTGGAGAAAATATATCTTTTAGCTATTTCCAGGAACCACTAAGAGTCTCCTCCTGGGGAGATTTTGGGGCCACAGGAGTAGTGACGAAAAGTCAGAGGTATTGGTGTCCATGGTTTCATGTTTATGGAGGAATTGGTAGCAAAATGACAATAGTAAAGGTTTCTTTCTTTCTTTTTTTAATCTTGCAAGTATTTATTGTGCAAAACAAGTAAACCCAACAGAGCCCAAGAGATATGATTTCATTTATATAAAGGTACAAAACGGGAAAATTTAAGCTACATGTTGGAGATTTGTCCGCTGTAGGGAGAGCTATCAGGAAAAGCCAGTAAACGGTGTCCTAAAACAAACAGTATCGGGCACACACTTGTGTAAAGCTACATAAGATGCAAATAGTGCTGAGTGTCATCCTTCTGGCCATGCAGGATCAGGATGGTATGTGTGTCTCTAGCCTTTCGGGAAGGTCTGGGGGGGAAAGGCTATTGCCATGAATGTTTGGATTCGCTGCTTTTATCTGAGCAGGACGAGGACCATGGAGCCAGTCTCAATTTCCCAAGAAAATGGGAATCATGATATCTGAAAATAGTAGTATGTAGGGACATTGTAAGGCTGAAAGAGGACAATAAAATGGCTCTGGCTTGTGCATGCTTTGAAAGTTCAGGTGTCCTTACAGCTTACTGATGGACAGGAAATGAATGATAATGATTAGATAAATAGATTTGCTAGAAAAGATAGTGCTGGTGTTTAAGAGTTTGGAAATGTGTCATTCAGTGATGTATGAGGTTTTCCTGTTATCTCACGTACTAGCTGTGTGCTCTTGCTGTCACTGCATATTTATGATTCTCAGTTTCCTATATTCTATAATGCCAGTACTTCTGTGAAATGGGAGTATAAATTGTAAAGCACTAAGCATTTAGAAATAAGGTTTAAAATATAAATACCACAAAGACAGCAGAAAATAAATTTCATATTAAAGTACAAAGTACCTATATTGCAATATATTTTCTAAAAACAGATTTTTATATACAAATATTACATTTTTACCTTAACCATATTAATAGCTCTGTGTGTGTGTGTGTGTGTGTGTGTGTGTGTGTGACATAGATGGTGGGGTATCAAACCATAACAATGTTAGGGAGAATCCCTCCCTAATCCCTATAACGTATCTGTAAAACTTGTTTCAAAGTATGTGTACATACACACATTCATATACAGGCATACTCACACACATCTGTCAGTCATTCTTTTTTTTTTTTTTTTTTAATCTGTCGGTCATTCTTATTTAAAATATGTTTAATGGGCAATATTTATGTAGTGAATTCCCATTTTCTTTTTAAATTCCATATGACAGCATGAGATTTATCTATGGTGATATTGTAGCTGTAGCTCATTCTTCGTCAGTGCTATACTATAGTATGTGTACAGGGTATGATACAGCATTGTGTTGTATGAAAATATTACACTTTTCTATTGATACACTTCTAAATTTTCCAAAACTTTGCTGTTATTAAAATTGCTGCTAAGAATTTCATTAGTACGTCTTTTGAGGCAATGAGTTTTTAAATCATATATCCAGGAAGTAGAATTGCAAGCCTTTAGTGTCAAGTCTTCTTAAACTAATAAAAATTTCTGGTAATTTTATAGAGTGATATTAGGAATGTGTAAAACCAACAGCAGTAGATAGGGTGTCCCAAAGTCCCTGCAGTTTTAAGCAGAACATTTTGCATCAGTTGTGACATATACTTACAAATGCTTGCTATTTTCAGACTTTAAAATTTTTTACCAATGTGATAGGTATGAAATGGTATCTCATGGTATTGATTTGCATTTAACTAGTAGCTAGTAAGATTGATTAACTTTACATATTTATTGTTTTTCTCTTTTAAAGATTTATTTTATTTATTGGACAGAGAGAGCATGCATGAGTATGTAAGCGAGTGGGGAGGGGCAGAAGAAGGAGAAGAGCAGGCTCCCTGCTGGGCACAGAACCCAACATGGGTCTGAATTAGGACTCTGAGATCATGACCTGAGTGGAAACCAAGAGTCTGATGCTTAACTGACTGAGCCACCCAGGCACCCCACTGTTTTACTTTTTTATATAGAGCTTGCTTTTTTCTAATTTTATGATTTGGTTTTTGTTTATAACTACTTTATTTGTCCTAGATCCTAAACTTTTTATAGTTTACATGTGTTATAAATTAATTCTTCCAATACTTGAATTGTTTTTTCATTGTCTTTAAGATATATTTTGGTTCATGGAAATTTTTGCTTATAATTGAATATATTAACATTTTCCCTTTTGGTTAATACTTTTGTGTTTTTCATGAGAAATCATGTCCTACTTTATGATGTGAAAGGCATTCTCTTATATTGCATTCTAATTCTTTTATAGTTTTTTATATCACTATTAGAACTCTATAGAAAATGGATTTTTGGAATTGGTGCTAGGAAGTTTCATTATTTTCTACAGGGTTAACTTATACTTTATTGGCTATTTCTTCTTTTCCTATTATTTTCAATCTCCACTTTTCTCAAATTTTTATTGAAATATTTGTCTATCTCTGCTACTGTTTGACAGTCTTAATTACCCAATCTCTGTCTTGATATTTATTTATTTACTTATTTTTTAAGTCTGTCTTGATATTTAGAAAAGCACATTTTCTACCTTCTATTCTTCCAGTAGATTTAGTTATTCTTTATCATTGCTTTTTTATGTAAACTTTAGAACCAGCATGTAAAACTCCATGCAAGATTCTTTTGGGACTTTGATTGGGATTACATTAACTCTATACATTTATACATTAATGGGGGTGAACTATTTGAAATACTAAGTCTTCCAATTCATGAATATGATATATCTGTCTTTTTGTTTCATTTAAAAAAAACACTGGAGAATTATCAGTCACTTGCGTGTTTTTGTCTGAGTATGTATTCCTTCTTTTTGTAGTGAATGCACTATTTTAAATTGATAGATTTTAGAAATTAGTTTTTCAGGTAAGAGTGACAACAATCGGGGCGCCTGGGTGGCTCAGCGGGTTAAAGCCTCTGCCTTCGGCTCAGGTCATGATCCCAGGGTCCTGGGATCGAGCCCCGCGTCGGGCTCTCTGCTTAGTGGGGAGCCTGCTTCCTCCTCTCTCTCTCTCTCTCTTTGCCTGTCTCTCTGCCTACTTGTGGTCTCTGTCAAATAAATAAATATTAAAAAAAAAAAGAGTGACAACAATCTTAATCCAGTTTCTCAGTTTTAGAATGCAAATTCATGTTCCATTCATGGGAAAAAATGTCTTCCTATTTAGTTTCTTTCTTTCAATAAGGCTAAAAAAATCTGTGAGTATTTTGCATATAGTCTTTTAAACTTTATTTATAACTTATTTATTAAATAACACGTTCAACAAATGATATTTTAATTATATTTTTTCTAGGTGTTCATTGCTGTCATGTACAAGGGCAACCAACCATAGAGTATTACTTCTGATTCTAGCAATTCTTATAAACTTTCTTACGAACTCAATAACTTATTGAAGACTTTTTTTTTTTAGTTTTCTATGTATTCAGTTATATTCCATTCATACAATTCTAGGTGTGTTTGCTCCTTTGAAAACTTCATACATTTTTTTCCTTGTATTTTTGTACTAGTTAGTCCTTCTAAGATAATATCAGCTAGACGTGGTTATAGCAGATATATTTTTTTCTTGATTTTAAAGGGAATGCTTTAATCAAGCCTTCATTTAGTACAACGTATATTTACATGTGTGTATGTGCAGGAGTCTGTGTTGTCACAGGTCTCTGAATGGCAACCTGTCTATGGGCCCCTACGCGATGTGATTTTTTTATTGTCAGGCCATATGATAATCCTTTTCTCTGTTACTATCGTGTACTCACCTCACTCTTAGACTTTACATTTACATATTTAACCAAAAGTTCTGCCTTTTTTCCTCAATTTATACTTCCCTGAATTACTAATATGCTTTATATTAAGTGGGAAGAAGGCAGTGGAAGGTAGAAATACTAAGGTTTAAGTGTACAAAGCCATGTGGCAGTGAACACCACGTCAATGTGATGTGACAGAAAATTGTGCCACTTCACAGGCTGCTGTCAGATAACCACACTGAAGTTTTGCCAAATGACGAGCATGATTTGCCCTCAAATGAAAAGTCAGAGTCTCAAATAAAATAAAACTAGTGACAAGTCAATCATTAATTAAAGTTCCAGAAGCTTGATTTTAACAAGCAGCTAAATGCTTGTTAAACTCACTAGGGTTCAGTCTACACAGGCCAAGTGATATGGGAAGGTGGCACAGCATAATTCAGTCAGTAAATTTGCATATCCTCGCATGGATTACATGGATTCCAGAAATGGTCATTAAGATGTGGAAAATACCACGGAGGTCATGCGGTCCAACCTTTCATCTCATAGAAGAAGCTATCTTTTGTAGTCACCACTCTCTTAATGATGTTTTTTTCTATTCTCTTCTAACTCGGTGGATGCAACCAGCTTATGGAAACTTCATTTTCAGTTGCAAGGGAAACAGACAATGTGTGGTTCTTCTACTTCAAGGAATTAGCTTCCAACTCTGTATGAGGAGTGTACCCAGAACAGGAAGCTCTAAAGAGACTAAAGAAACAGAAAGGAATGTAGAAAAAAGTAAAAGTGAGGATACAAGAGTTTGGATTGGTGGCTGGAGCCAAGAGGACAGCTACAGAGTATGCCTGGGGTGGGGGAGTTTATTATTCCCATATCAATGCCCAGTTTCCTCATTCTGAGTGATTACTGTGCTGTACATCAGGAAAGAGCATTACACAGAGCTGGGGGAATCATATATCCACGTAAGGTGACATGTGGATTGAACTCAAGCTAAAGACACCAGGTTATGAGAGATAGCCCCTATAAGAGAATACATAAAGAAGATGATTTCACGGACTTCTGAGCTCCAGTTTTTTCATCATTCACTTTCTCATAGGTATGTGTCGACAGTGGATAACCTGCGGGATGGTTTTCTTTATAGACTCCAGTTTTCATCACCATGAAAAATGTTAACTTTTCGACTTTTGGGGCTCTTTCTATGGTGTACTCTATGGTAAATCAATATCCAATATGTTAAAGTCACATTTTCATCCTAGAGAATTCTGTAAATATGGTAATAATTTATAGGTAGAATTAAAATGTGAAAAACTGCCAGATTGTTTCCAGAGTAGCTGTATCATTTTGTTGGGGACATGAAGGAATGTGGGGGGGGGGGGTGACTACAAAAGGTCAGCAGGAAGGACTTCTGCAGGGTATTGGAACTGTTCTGTATCCTGTTTGTGGTGGTAGTTAACAAGAATATGTTCACATGTTAAAACTCATAGAACTGTACATAAAGAAGTCAATACTGTTTACTATATGTAAACATCTATAAATTAATAAAAAGCATACTCATTTTCAGATAAAAAACCTGCCAACATTCTTGGGGAGAAAAAGATACTTACGAATTTTTCCAATATGTTAGGAATGTTCACTTTTGAGTGAAACAAAACAAATCACTGTCTGGGAAGCCATTGGCTTTATTTTCTTGCTCCCTATCTTTTGCACTCGTCTATTTTAAGTTTTTATTTTGAATTCTTTGGTACCCCCTTTTAATTGTACTTCTGCATTTAAATGCTGTATGCTTTTAAATTCCCATTTCTACCATTTCTGAAAGGTACAGAATTGTTCTACAATTGTGGGCAGTGTTCATTTGATCATTCAAAGATAGGTATGGCAGTTTTTCCATGGAATAGTTTCCATGTGCCGGCCATATCTGAATGTGAATGACGGTCATAGGTTATGGAAAGGGAACTCATTGAAAAAAACGTGTTTTAAATTTAAGTGGTTTGCATTAAGGTCCATAGAAGACAATGCATGTATACATTCAGGCCATTTTTATTGCAGCGATAATTGTTGCCACATTGTCCGTGTACTATAAAAGCAGCATGCCACATCTACCCTGTTCCTTTAGTAATGATTCTAATGCAGTGTGATAAAAACACATGCTGTGTCATATGTTATATGTGATGTATTCCTAATTGGACATTTGTAAGATGTTTAATAATGACTGAAGCTCCACTGTGTCTAATATATTATGGAATAAATGTGTCAAAAACCAGTGGTATGCTCTAAAACTTTATTTTAAAAGAGACAGATCATATAGCTCAGATGCTGCTGTTTGTGCCTGATTTGGGAAACAACAGAATTCAAGTAGCAGATGATGAAAATCATGCAACTGGGATATTTTCTCCCTTTAAAAAAAGAATAAAAAAAATGTTAATCTGATTTTCTGCCATTTTTGTAACTCATTCTGCCTAAACTGACTTCACATGGAGTTACACTGATCAAATAGGCTAGTGTTACCATTTGATGGCCAGAAAGCAGAAAGCAGATTTTCTTGAAAAATCTAATCTGTGACTAAAAATTGTTGCTACATAAAGAGAAGAGCCTGCCCTGTTGGTACCCACATGAATTCTTGGGCTGATACAGGATGGGCAGACCACCCCATAAGGAAGCCATGGGGGAACCTCATTAAGCCAAGGGATGGCATGTGTCACTGTCAGTAGCTTCATTAAATTCTTCTAAAGATGTAAAAACATAATGAACATTTTAGGAACAAAACTGTAATAAAAGATGAAATAAGATACACTTGGATGATAATATTTATATTCTGTCTGATTTCTAGACAAATGTATTTCTAGCTTCTGATTTGGAACAACTCTTTAAGTTTCATTATTTCATTCATTCACCAAATATGTATTCAGTGCCTTCTATGTCATAAGCATTATACTAGGCCCTGGAAAGACACCAGTGGTCTAGTTGTACTTTTAACCAAATTCTTCATTTCGGGAAAAAGTCTTAATTCCCAGAATTTGGCCATCAAGACTGTGACATTTCTTTTGTATGAATATATGAATCTATTGTGCTTTCATGTGTTCACAAATGCATTCAAAAATTATTTTCAGAATATGGTTAGTGAGCCTCTGCTTAAAGCAGAAGCTAATTTTTTTTTAATCAAGCCCTTCTAGAGCTAGATTGTATTCTAGTCTCTACATCCATTCCTTGATACTGACTCCGAAGTGATACTTCTGTTCTTTGTCCCCATTTGGGGTCGGGGGGGGCAGATATTTACATGCTTTCTTCTGGCTAACCCATTTCTGCCACTAATGTTATGAAAGTTCCTATTTGCCTACCTTTCTCCTGACATTCCTGGGTTCAAATCTTGCACATAGCCAATACTAAATCTTTAGGAAAACTTGACTCAACTTTTGGTTAAATCAAGCAACTCTACTGGGTAAATCAATGTTGCTCAGTTGCTGCAGTGATATCTATCTAGGAACTCAGGTTTCCAACTGAAATTATATTTCTCATCATCTTTTTTTTTCTCTGACTCTGAGGGAAAGTTCTGAGAAAAAATGATGTCAAATCATCACCTATTCACCTTCATCTCGTCCTTCCAATATACACAAATACAGTACTGGTCTTCAGATGTTTTCATTTAAACATACATGTAAAAATGTTTTCAGACATAATAGAATATATATTACCTAAAGAAATAAAACATATCTCTCAAAGTTTTATTCATTAAAGTTTTCATAAGACTTTACATTTAAAATTTTATAGTATTTTAAGTAATTTTCCACATTTTATTTTAAGAGTGTCATGGTTATTCTTTCCTATTTTTCTTAAAATTCAGCATTTTGATGAGAAATTTTTTGGGTGGACCTCATTTACTTCAAAATGAAATAAATCAATACTCTTACTTATTCACATCTTTATGTGTTAGTGCTAAGGATGTCTGTTAATTTTTTTTTTTTAAATTAAGGGACAACTGTTCTCTAGAGGCTGCTGCATCAAATACTCCTCTCTGTATGCTATTTCAGACTCAACGATAAGAAAGCAAAACAATGAGTGTTTAGGGTTTAATTTTTAATAAAAAAAGTTCCCCAAACTCAATTAAATTCTTACTGAGTGAAAATAGCAAATTTCATTTGAGGGAAAATGAAATATATTAAACCCCAGAAGCAGCCACAAATGTCTAATACATTGGATAACAAGGATTAGGACACTGGTTTGGGATTGTATGCCTTCATTTGGTTATTAGACGTTAAGAATGGGATTTTAGGAAGCTCTCCTAGATGCATTAGTCCCAGTAAAGTACTTACCAGATAATTCATTATGACTTTTTTTTTTTTAGAGGGGAGGGGTTGTAATTTAGAAGAATGCAATTAAAACGGAACTTTATAATTAATTCTGAACTTGTGAGAACTAGTTCCAGAGATTATGACTATAATGCTGTGTAGTCACTGATATAAATATTCATGAGGTTTCATTGTTTTATGGTTTTCTCAAGCACACAGCTTATCTGAAGAAGTAAAATTAAAGTACCATTATTTAACATTACAATGCAAATAAGAATCAATGAAGAAAGAACTGTTAATTCACTATGGAATGTGAATACATGTGAATGTGAATACATGTAGGCACACGTAGAGACTATGCCATGTATGTACAAATAAAATGTCATTTGAACATATGAAGTAGAAGATTGGGAAGAAAGAAAAGGAAAAGTGATATGGGTAAACAATTTTGGATCTTAATCTGGTCAACACTGGGTGAGATTCATTGAGATCGACTTAACCTACCACCAAAAATCAATCAACATATAAAACTAATTGCGTGCAGCAGAAGAGAAGAATGAGAAAATGGTCTTTCTCATTCTATTTCCATCCTTTACTGAGCCATAATGCCATCATATCTGACCTTGAAGCAGATTCATCTATAACATGAAATTTTCAAGTAATCTGATAGAATAAACAGGGTATGATGAATGGATGAATGGATGGAAACTACAAAGGGGGAAGTAGTCAGAAACCAGCCAGCTAGGAAGACTGAAATAGGTGGGAGGATGGGAGGTGGGAGAAGGGAGTGTGGTTTCCGGATCACAGTCATCAATGTGATTTAATTTTTAAAACTCAGCCTTAATGGGATTCTTATAATCGCTATTTGTTTATATCCTCAAACTTGATGAAGAAAGAATCAGCACAAACAGTATATTCACTGAAAACTTTATACAAATTTGAGGAAGATTTAAGCCTTCCATACTAGTATGCTCTCAGTTCATTTATTGTTAAGCACCACAAAGTCAAATTCAGTATTATGTGATTAAGCTGCATCTGTCTCCATGCAAGCACTCACCATATTTCTTTAAGTTCAGCAGGTGTTTTGCAAAGAATCTAAAGGATTTTGCACAAAATTAGTGCCTATAATAAAGCAATGCTGATGAAGAGACAGCTTTTTATATCACTGATATATTATAGTTTCTTTCTAATAAATGTCATTGCTAGATATTTCAAAACCTGAAACAGATTTGCTGACTGCACTGTTTTGAAGCATATTTGCTGTGCCTTATTGCTAAGATGTTCTTTTATACACATACAGTTTAGAAATTTTATTTGACACTGTTGACTGCTAAATTAGCAGCTTTTCAACTTTGCAAGACTTCTGTCACACAGTTGAGATAAAAGGTAGGATGCACCACTTTTGCGACAATCTTTTCTGGCACTGTCCTAAGGCAATTTGAGATGTATTAATTGAGGCCCTAATTTGAGAAATAAGTAAAAACAAGGTTTATTTGCTACTTTATTTTTTTCCCAGATTCTCTCTTCCCTGCCCTGTTTTTTCTCTTTTATATATACACACACACACAGACACACACAAAACTTATGAAGAGTCAAACTATAAATACATAGATATAAATACATAGATATTTTCATTTTTAATTACCTGAATTTGATGGCTTAAAGCTAAATGCATTCTTCAACTGGAAAGCTTATTGGAGAGCCCATTTGGTCTCCAACTGTTAGTGTGCTGCTGTGTTCTTTGGGTTGACACATTGGTGGTATTCTTGTGGTCTTTTTGGGAAGATTTACTCTCTTGGTTAGAGCTTTGGGTTAGTGAATTTTACATATCACAGGGTCAATGCCTCCGCTGATAATCTGAATTTGCTATTACATTTTCTATGGGCACCAAAAAAGACTCAGGTCTCAATTCCAACCACAGATCACAGTGCTAACACAGGTATCCTTACAATAAAGACAATAAGGCAATAAACAGACAAAAGGGGAATTCAGGCCAAGTTATGATGGTGCCCTAATCTGTGCCGTAAGGCACCAGCATGGAGAGAGACTGACCTCTTGCTCCTAACCATAGCCCAATTCTCTCACCCGGAACATGGGGCAGAATATAAATACCATAAATCCTATTCAGTCATCTTTAAACTCTAATTCTGTGAGAAAGCTTGATGGTAGTGAAAAGAGCTTTGTCCAAAAATCTACATCAATTCAAAACAGTTTCTAGTTATTAACTGTGCATCTACTCTTACTATAAGTGATCATGGGGAGGGCTATTAAAAGTATAAATGGTTTCTGTTACCAAAGAATATGTAGTCCACATCAGCATTAAAGTTACACATGAAAAAATAAAGCACACATGAAGGGGGTTAAGTGCTGACTGACAAATACTAAGTTTAGGTACCATTCAATTTCAGAGAAAGAAAAAGTCAAATATTCATGTATGCAGAGTCTATATACATGGAAAGGTAAGAAGAGATATGAGCAGAAACAATGTTGAGCCGAAACAATGTTAACATCATCTTCAAAAAACTGCTCTTTATTTTATGTATAGATTTTATAGTTACTGTCAGTGAGAAAAAGAAGAGTCGAATTTTCTAATTCGCCCTGACTCAGAAGTGGAACTCTAGAAAATATTTTTTTTTGGTTACAAGTCAAATCACAATGTATTAAAATGTGTTCAGTGTGGCTAAAATAGTGCTTACAGGATAATTTATACCAGTAAATGTTTATATTAAATGCAGTAGAGGTCTCAAGTCAATATTTTAAGCATTGACTCTAACAAAGAACAGATTAAACAAAAGTAAGCAGAGAAGGTAAATAATAATAAGAACTAAAATTAATACACACCAAAAAAAAAGAAGAAAAAGAAAATGGGTAAAACTAGAAATGAAACCAAAATCTGGTTTTTAAATAATCACTTAAATTGAAAAAATTACATAAAAAAATAACCAGGAAAAAAAAAGGAATGCACAGATAACCAATATCAGGAATATATGAAGAGTCATTAGAGATCTTAAAGATTTAAAAGGAAACATTATCAAATTTAAGCCAATACATTTAAACTTGTTTGAAATAGATTCCTTGAAATTACAAATTACTGAATTGCAATCAAGAAGAAATAAACTTTCCATTCCCATATCTATTTTAAAAATTGAACTTTTTAAATTACATATTATAAAATATATAATCACAAAGAAAAATCTAAGCTCATACAGACTTGCTTAGAAATTTTATAGAACATTTAATGAAAAGATAAAACCAATTCTACACAAATTCTTCCAGAAATATAAAAGGGGAAATTTCTCAATTCATTTTATGAGGTCTGCCTTCCTCTGATGCCTAATGATACCACAAGAAAAGGAAACTCATAAACATAACCCCCAAATCACTAACAAAACATTAGCAAGTAGAATCCAGTAATATATAAAAATAATAATTTATCATAATCAAGTGGTTTTTAAGATGGAAATGCAATGTTAGACTAAAATTAATCAATGCAATTTTCCATATCATCAATATAATAACAAGAAAACATAAAGTCATCTTAGAGGCAGAAAAAAAATTCCACAAATATAACATTTATGATAAAAGAGTATCAGCAAATATCAGGAATTATGGGGAATTTTCTCAAGGCATCTCCATAAACCTTGTTGCTTAGCCTTATACTTAATGTTGAAGAATTGATTCTTTCTTCTTAAGATAAGGAAAAAAGCAAAAAATGTCTATCCACATCATTCTAATTCAAAATGTGGAGGCTCTCGTCTGTGCAAAAAGGCAAGAAAAAGAAATAAAAGGCATATTGATTGGACAAAAATAAATAAAATGATCTTTATTTGCAGACATGATTATCTAAGTAGATAATTCTCCAATATCTCTCCCCAAAAACTACTAGATCTAATAAGCAGGTTTAGCAAGGTTATAGGCAAGAAGGATGTGTGTGTACAGATGTGTGTGTGAATATATACATTATATACGTAATATATTTTATATATATATATAAATTTTCTTCTTATACCGTCAAACAATTTTTGAAAAAAGTTAGTACTATTTTTAATAGCATCAAAAACATGACCTAGTTAAGGATGAATTTAGCAAAATATGTGCAGTATTTCTTTTTTTTTTTAAAATATTTTATTTATTTATTTGACAGAGAGAATGAGCACAAGCAGAGGGAAAGGCAGAGGGAGAGGGAGAAGCAGTCTCCCGCTGAGCAAGGAGCCAGATATGGGGCTCAGTCCTATGATCCTGGGATCATGACCTGAGGCAAAAGCAGATGATTAACTGGACTGAACCACCCAGGTGCCTTTGCATTTCTATAATGAAAACTATAGAACACTGATAAGAAAAATTAAGACGTAAATAAACATAGAGATAACTAAGCTTATGGTCTGCCAGGTTCAAATGGCAAATACGTCAGTTCTTCCAAAATTGATTTCTATGCTTAATGCAATCCCAAATGTAGTCTCGGCAAGCTTTGTGGAGAAATTCACAAATTTATATTAAAATTTTTATTAACAGCAAAGGAACTAGAATGGCTGAAATAAATTTAAAAATAAACTGCTATCGTTACTCAAAAACAAAACAAACTAAAATTTTTCTCTCCTGAAGTGCTGCCTCATATTTTGGCTGATCGGCCAAAAAAACAAAAACCAAAACCTTCAGAAACATTATTTTGGGTTACTGAATTATAATTCAAGTTGACTTCATATTCTTGTCAGATTTCCTACATGAAAGCTAAGAAATTGATTAGGAAAAAGTATAAATCTAACTACTGGAAGACGACTGTTTGAAAGGATTTATATGATTTTTATTATCAACCCCCAAACCCCACTGAGTTCCCATGGCTAGCAGAATCAGAATCAGTCCCTTCTGCCTTTTCTGATATAACAAGTCCTATAAATACATGGTCTTATTTAGTCACTTCTAATGGGGTTGCCAGCTCCTTTTAGAGCCCCCATCACCCTCCCAGCGAAGAAGACACATTACTAGGGACAGATCCCTACATGCCTACGCTGCCAACGATAAGGTCAAACTTGAGAGGAGACAGCTTAATCACAAAATTAATGCTAGTTTTGCTAATTTAGTTACTTAAGAAAGGTGTGGGGGGAAAATGTGCCAAGGGTAGTATACATCTAAGAAAGAAGGACATGGTCAGGACAAATTTACTGATGTGAGTACTCTTAGCAGAGATTCTGAGGAATATGTGAGCACAAACATGGCAAAATGTAACCCCCCTTTCCTTTTCTCAGTCAGTTTGTTTACAATTTGGTGGCCTCAGTAAATTAATATGGAACACATGTATTTCTTCATTTAATACAGAGGAAGAAACCTGAAGATTTGGGTAGACAGAATTTATAACGTATGACCATCCTCTTGATTACTTCTCCAAGAGAGCCCAGACTGTCTTCTCTTCACCATGGTATTGGAAAATACCTCAAAAAGCCTCAGCACCAGTGAAATGACTGGAGTAGTGTTGGAAGAGGTCACTGAGAGGATGTGACTGCTGGTTGAACCAAGAGCTGGAGCTGAGCAGTCAGAAGCTCCTCATCCTCTCTCCCTTGTCCTTGGAGTGTATGTCTGCCCACCGCTCCCATAGCAGGAGGAAGTGTTTTCACTTCTTGAGAGGGCAATGTGTTGGGACCGTCTGGACACAACATGTGACTGAACTCAGTGAAGCTCTCTTTATAAACTTTTAAGATTCTAGTGGGAGAGTGAGGATATCTACTCGTCTTGAAGCCACCCAAGACAGTCTTATACGTTAACTTGTTTATTAAACCTACCATCTGGCAATCTGCCTCTTTCCTTAGTTTCTCCTTGCCCTCCATGTATGGGGGCCAATTTCAGATTTTACCTGGGAAACTCCTCAGGTTGCAAATCAACAAGTACCTACTTGTAGACTGAAAGTGAATGTGAGAAATATGGCCACCGATCTGAGCTCAGTTACTTCAGTGACTCTGAGGGAACACTGGTCAGCTGAGACTAAGTGACAGTACCGGGTGGGCATGGTTAATAAAAAAGGTCACTGGTAGGAAGAGGTTATCAAAGCAGACTGATATTTTCACAATGGCTAACTCATGAAGTTCCCAAAGCAAAAAAGAAATGGGTATGCCACTTAATGCCTACTTGATTTGTGTTATAGATGGAATGTTTGTGTCTCCCCAAAATTTCTATCTTGAAACCCAACCCCCCGATGTGATGGTATTGGGAGGTGGGGCCCTTGGATGTGATTAGGATTAGATAGGGTCATGAAGATAGAGCCCTCATGATTAATGCCCTTATAAGAATCATAAGAAAGCTTGCTTCCACTCTCTGCTCTCTGCCACATGAGGACACAATGAGATCATAATCAGTGAATCAGGAAGCAGGCTCTCACCAGACACCACATCTGCTGGCACAGTGATAGGGGACTTCCGGCCTCCAGAATTGTGAGAAATAAATATCTGTTGTGTTAGCCACCTGGTTTGTGATATTTTGTTATAGCAGCCAGAACTAAGAAAATCTGCGTAAACAAAAACTTTTATGTCTAGTGAACAGAATCCTTTATTGAGCTCACATGGTAGAGAATATGGCTTCTTATCCAATATTCAGTCCTGAGTCAGTTCACAGACCCAAAGCTTCTTGAATTAAGATAAGACTAAGTTTCTTTGAGGAAGTGTCACACTTTAATCTTCCTAACTTTCCCCAAGATAACCTTTAACAAATAGACATTGATTGGAAGAAGGGAAACCCCCAGACCATTTGGGTATTTGGAGGCACTTGTTCTGAACTAACTATAGTCCCAAGGGACCTAATAAGCCACTGGAAATCCTTCTGTCAGACGTGATTGAGTGATGAATTAGATGTTGCCCTGAATTCACCTCGTAGGAGACATAGTCAGAAAAGCAATTCTGTGGTTATTTCACCGGTTCTTAAGACAATTTTTCCATAAAGACCGAGACAAACCAAACTCCAAAAAATCTGTTTGGATCAAGAAATTCAAGTACTAGCAAAGCTTCTCAGAAATACAGATATAGATATAGATAGATGGGTACATGTATACATATGCAGCTTAGTTTTCATCATGAAATATGGATGGAAATTGGAGGCAAAGTAGAACTTCCCCAATTCTATTTGATTTTGCTTTTTCTGTTAAAAAGAATTATCTTCTGAGTCATCTCACTGGAGGGGAGCAAAATTAGGGTTTTCAAGCATTAGATGTGTGATTGGCAGGAATGACCTTTGGGGTTCCTGCCAAATCTGAGATTTGATGACTTTATGACTACAAAATTATCATAAAACTTCACCTCCATTTTTTATTCATTCTGCCCTCTGTTCCCCTTGTCACTGTTTCCTTTCTATTTTGTTTTCAGCAAGCCTTCTGAGAAATCTGTTTCGATTCATTTATTCTAGACATTCAAATTTAAGATTTGACCTCTCAGACAGTGGTTACCAGCCTATAGTGGCACTAAATTATTTCATTTCTGATTTGATTTCATCTTGTATTTCCCAAGATATACACACAGAACTCTGTTTTCATTGACTCACTAACTTATTTAAAAATACATGTATTTATTATGTGTCTAGGGCGAACAAAGCATTATAAGAATAGAAGGGACTTGGAGAAATAATATCATGCCTCTTGCCCTCAAATCAGTTTGCCTATATCTCATTATCTAGAGGATAGGCTTCTGATTATTCCTGAATAGTATTGTGTAATTCCTCTAAATACCATTCTTAAATATAACTTATAATGCTTTATAAGTTCATTTAAATTTGAAACTGCAAATGATATTACATCTCATCTAATACAATTCTTTATTTTTTTTTCATTAAAAAATCGAAGTCCAAGTATATAAAATCTTCAGAGTCAATCTACCGGAACTCTTTTTTATTGTGTTCCATGAACACGAAGGCAGAGAATGGAATTGTCATGAAGGCAGAGAAGTGTCTTTTCATCCAGTTTCCTAGAATTGCTCTAGAAAATGTGGGCATAGAAGTGAGGGTACTGACATACAGCTTGCTGCTTATTTCTAGCTTCTGGAACAATCCTCTAAATCAATGGTTTCCAAAAGCCTGCCTGCTGATTAGTCTCAAGAGAATCATCTGCAAACTTAACAAAAGCTCAAGATTCATGGATATTTTTGCAAGAAGTCTGTTGCATAATGTCTGTGGTTAGACTTTGGGATCTCTATTTTCACCTTTTTTGCCCTTTTTTTCACCATCACTGTGAAAGAGATGTTCAACATTCATTTTACTTTTTCACACTTCTCTTACAATATTACTGTTTTGACAGTTTAGAATTCTTAGTTTCACAGTATTCTTGAGTCACTTCAGGAATCCTTACTTAAACTTCCTAATACAATTGTCTTTCATATTATCTATATTCACTGAGATTTATTATGCATTGCTCAGTGTTCATTCTTACATTGAGACTTTTGTTCTCCCTCAGACTTTTATTCTTGTTTTTTTTTTTTTTTTTTTTTGGTCACAGTTTTTCTTTTTTTTTTTTTCTTCATTCATGATACCATGTGGATAGTACTGTATCTGAGTCCAAAATACCTTTATTTTGTCCAGAATTCTGGAACGTGAATTTCTTCAAAGCCCCCCTATTGATTTTAATTTGCTGCTACATTTGGGAACCAGTTGTAAATCCTCTGACCCATAGCACAGTTACAAATCTCAGGTGCTAACACCCTACCTAAGAATAATTACCTACTCTACTCTCCTCTTTCCTTCTCATGTAAACTGCTATTGGTAGTCCATTAAAGGCTGAAAATTAAAGTCCAATGAACAACTATAC
The DNA here is from genome assembly GCF_922984935.1 of Meles meles. NCBI lineage: Eukaryota > Metazoa > Chordata > Mammalia > Carnivora > Mustelidae > Meles > Meles meles. The sequence continues at coordinate 61,248,510 of NC_060077.1, forward strand.
CTTTCTTAGGCATGTGTTTAATGTTTCTTGGATTGCAAATTATCTCTGACAATGTGTTAATCTTGTCACTATAACTGTATGGTGAAACTCTTGAGAACAGGGATTGTGCCCTCCCACTGTGGCTAGTATGGTGGCTTATTAAGAGTGCGGTGCCTCGGAATTTAGAAAATTTGTGTGGAAATGTATTGAGTAAATCTTCTTCGCTTTTCACACTGCTGTAGAACAAAAAGATATCTGCTATCTCCCAGAAAGTGGCCAGTTGGAGTGCTCCAGTTATTCTAGTCTCCTTCTTATTCTATTCTCCAAAGTAGTATTTGTACCAACGGGAAACAGGAGTCCCCATTTTCTTCATGATGACTGTATGCCTGTTCAATGATTATCCTTAGGGAGATCTTGAGAGGAAGCTCTTTCCGTGTTGAGGGTCAGGTTAAAAATCTTGCCAGTACCACCTTGGAGAGAGCAAAAGGGACCTGGACTGAGCTACTGAATGTATGATATTCGATGATGTCTGGAGTTCAAGAAGCTGGATCCACTCTTTGTTTTTCATATTCACATTTATGATTATGATGTTTTAAATAACTACTTTTGATGTTACAATTATATAAGCAATAACTAAAGAATATCATCCTGAAAAGATTCTAAACCTTATGGGGATGACTAAAGACCTCATTTCCAACAAGTTTGCCATCTCCCTTCAATATAACTGCTGTGACCAGTGGGTGTACTTCCTTCTGACCCCTAAGACTTTGGGCAGGTTACTTAGCTGCCCCAAGTTTAAGTTCCCACAGGTAAAATGTAGACACTGTGTTCTGTATCCATAAATGAGATAACTGACATATACAAGTGGTCTGAAAAGTTCATAAAAATGTAAATGTATTATAATATGGGTTAATATTAATAATAACTATAAATGAGATAAAGTTAAATATATGTACAGTGATTAAAATAATTATTAAATCATTAAAAATTCAAAAGATAAATTGGGACATTATAGCAAGAATTTTTGGAATCCAATGTCACAGAATATATATGACTGTTCAAAACATAGGTACTCAGTGATTAATCATCTTTTTTTTTTCTTCTTGGGGTGCAAAGGGAGAGGGAGAGAGAGAATCTTAAGCAGGCTTCATGCCCAGCATGGAGCCAGACATGGGGCTCAATCTCACAACCCTGAGATCATGACCTGAACCAAAATCCAGAGTCAGACACTTAACTGACTGAGCCACCCACGTGCCCCTAGTTATCTTTTTAATTTTCCTTTATAAAAAAAATCTTATTATTATTAATACATTTATGTAGTATCCAGTTTTTGATTTTTGGGAAAGGACTAGGACTGGACCTAAGACAAGAGCATAATTTTTGTATATATGTTTTGTATTAGTTTACTAGGGCTGTATATTAGTCTGCTCAGGCTGCCATTGTAACACACAATGGACTAGGTGGCTTAAACAACAGAAATTCATTTCTCATGTTTCTGTAGGCTGGGACATCCAAGATAAAGGTACTGGCAAGGTAGGTTAATTCTGAGGACTCTTCTCTTGGCTTGTATGTGGCAACCATCATGCTTTGTGCTAACATGATCTCTTTCTGTGTGCTCAGAGAGACAAAGCAAGAGAGAGCTCTTTGATGTCTCTTCTTATAAGGACATTAATACTGTCAGATAAGGACTCCATTGTTATGATCTCATTTAATCCTAACTGCTTCCTTAGAGGAACCATCACCAAATATAGCCACCTTGGGGATTAGGGCTGAAATATTTGAATTTTGAGGGGGCATAAACATTCAGTCCATAACAGGCTGCTATTACAAATTATCAGAGACTGGTGGCTTAAACAACATAAATAGGCTAGAGGTCTGGAAATCAAGTTATTAGTAGGGTTGGCTTTCAAGCTCTCTCTCTCTTTGGCTTGTAGATGGTTGTCTTCTCCCAGAATCTTCACACCGGGTCTTCTTTTTGGATGTGTCTGTGTTTAATTTTCTTTTCTTATAAAGATGCCATTTACATTGGATTAGTCATAGGGTTAGGGACAATAGTACTGACCTCATTTTAACTTAACTACCTCTTTAAAGACCATATTTCCAAATACAGTCACATTCTGAGATTCTGGGAGTTAGGACTTCAATGTGTTAATGGGGGTGGAGTACAATTAAGCCCATATAATGTAGGAAGAACCCAAGATTAAGAAAGTGCCTTTTTAAAACAGATTTATTTATTTATTTATTTATTTGAGAGAGAGAGAGTGAGAAAAAGAAAGAGAGAGAGAGTCTTAAGCAGACTCCTCACTGAGCACAGAGCCTGATGCAAGGCTAGATGCCAGTTAGATCTTGCGACCCTGATTGAGATCATGACCTGAGCGGAAACCTAGAGCTGGCCGCTTAACCTTACTCTGCCACAGAGGAGCCTCAAAAAGTGCTTTTAATGTCTAGAGAAGCTTATGATTTATGCCAATCAACAAATACTCAATTGATACATTCCCCAAAAATGACTATTATCTATTTATTCATAAACTAGGTCTCCAAAGGACAGCCATTTGATTAGTGAGCTCATGCTCCAATATTTACTTTACTGTAATAAAATACATTCTTTAAAAAATATCCATAGTAAATCTATGATCCTCCTTTATAAAAGAGCATGTCCTTTAGTACCTATCTAACCCTAGTGTGTACAGAGATTCTGGAATAAAGTTTTCAAAGGATTGTTCAATAATTTACACTAATCGCTAATTCACACGGCTGTCCCTCTTCTGTTAGTTTAAATAAGTGAAGATATTTTAAATTCCATCTTCCACTCCCAACAAAGAAGCTTTGCCTGCCCTTGTGTGCATTCATTCAGTCAGAGAGAAGTAAAACTGACTGGCAGCTTTCTAGCCTCTTTTTGTATGCAGAGCCGCCTGCATGAGGCCAGTATTATTAAGGTTGAGTTTTGACATTTCAAAGAAACATTGGAATATTTTGACCTCTTCTTCTGGAATTTGAAAGAGAAAGGTACTGATGAGTCTCTATTCACCTTATTAAGATTCTACTCCCCCCCCCCCCACTAACTAGAGAAAATTTTGGTTATGTGTCTTTTAAAACAAGATTTACTTCCTTTTCTAATTAACTGTCAAGAATAAACAAAAATAGTCTCTTCAATTTTTGCTCTCACAGGTAGGTTTTCTAGACGGAGGAGCGACTTCACAGGCAAGGTCTCTGCTACTCACCTCTCACCATCATCACCCACAATTAAGACTCATTAAGATTTTCCTCACTTCCATCTTCCAAGGACAAAACTAATGCCAGCTATTACCATTTGTCTTATTCCAATAAGGAAACCCGGTGGGGGGGTTTATGCTGAGAATTTCAGAATATTCCTTAAAATCATAGGGCTGAGAAATAATGAGCTCTTAACTTAATTTTCCTTATCTTTGTGTGTATGTGTATAATGCTCATTCTCCCAACATTTTATATCCTTTTAGGCAAAGTTCACTTACTTTCCAGTATGGGCTGGTATAGTTTTATTTTTCCACCAGTATTGGAGCAAATGTGTTGCTACTTCTCAGAAACCTCCAAATCGCCAGCCTTATGTGTAGGAATATCAGTGAGACTGTATGTTCAAGCACACATATATGTATAGTATTATGTGAGTTTGTATATTCACAAACCCTAAGTTCACTACAAACTAAATATCAGCCACCAGCTAAAATTAGTGAGAATAGGTACTTTAAGACATTGTGTCAGCTCTTGTGAGGATCTGACATCATAATTAACTCAATCTTATCTCATTTGAAAGGCAATAAAACTTTCCAAAGTTTTATCCTATTTATTTCCAGTGGATTGTACTGTTAACCTGGGAAGATGAAACTCCATGCAGAGTACCCCTTTTACAGCTCTTTTAAAATATAAAACACAAAGATATACCAACATGCAAACACCTATAGCCACACACACAAATTCCTGCCTACAAAAACTACATAGAATTCCTCCCTGCCTCCTATCAGGGATGTTCTATTAAGTAACTTTTTCAGTATTATTCTCCTACTCAAGAAACCGGAATAACTCTTCAATGCTTATAGACATCTTTGCAATGAAGAGCTAATTTTTATAGCTCTGAGTCACTGAAATATCTCCATGACTGTGGACAGGATTTCTGAAAATAATGTCTTACACATGCACCTATTATCCATACAGAGCCCACCACCTCAGAAATATGTGGTAAAATACAGAAACGTAATTAAGGGAAAGAAGAAGATGCATAATCTGGCATCCTTTAGGGATGAATCAAGATCATGCCTTGAAGTGTGTTGGTCTATTTTTGAGGAATTCCTAACTTGCAAGATTTTTAAGCATAACATTTACAGTCCTCCATAATTTAACGCTTCCATACATCTCCATGCTATTTACTCCCACTGCTCCCAATGCATACTCTATCACCCCATAACTCCAGGAGAGCAGGAACCCTCTTGTGTCGCCCACTAGTTTTTCCTGTACTGTTTTTTCATATGCTAAACTCTCTCACCTCTCTTCTCTTTCCCCTTAGTTCAATCCTTCTCAGTCTCTCAGTGGAACCAGGCTTCTTCAGAGGCAGCTTCATGTAGGATTGCTGGGAACAGGAAGAAGGATTTGTGAGGAGGAAGTGAAACCCTGGGCTCTGAGACCTTATCCTTTACTTCAACAAGAGATGATCTATGTAGGTTGGAAAATAGGAATGTAGTCTAAATAAAATTTGAAGAACCACTGCTATAAAACTCATTTCAAATGAGCCCACAAAGACATCTTCCTCCTGAAGGTCCTTATACCACTTTCTACAATTATGAGGCACTTACATTTTTATTTATATGGTTACATCTGCATATGTTTTCCTTTCCAAATTGAAATGCAGGTCTTTTTAAATGCCACTTGTATTATTTGATAATGGCACATTACAATGGATTTTTTTTTTGCATTTTATTTATTTTTTCAGTGTAACAGTATTCATTCTTTTTGCACAACACCCAGTGCTCCATGCAAAACGTGCCCTCCCCATTACCCACCACCTGTTCCCCCAACCTCCCACCCCTGACCCTACAATGGATTTTAAAGACCTGCCCACATTCAGTGCAACAGTTTGGATGTCTATAGCATTCAGGCTGCTTCAGTACCACACAAGAAATCTGTGCTTTCACACTTTCTGCTCTATCCTTGCCTTTGTTGTGAAGTCAATCAATCTGTTAGCAAGCCATTAGACTCACTTTAATTAATTACTGAACCTGTAAAATAGTCTTCTTGTTGGGAAAACTATATTTATGTGAGTGAAACAATTGAATAGCAGTGCAAGATCTCATTTACGAAAAATGGAAGAGAAGGTTAGGCAACAGCTTACAAAAAAGAAAGAACTAAATCATACATGTTTAGTGCTATAGCATTTGCAAAATGCTTTCATGCTATCGCATTAATCAACTCCACAACCATTTCAGTGAGACACTATTATCCCCACGTAAAGTTAAGAAAATTACTTATCGGAGAGGTGAAGACTCTTGTCCAAGGTCATACAACACTAAGGAATGATCTACACATAAATCATAATTTCAAAATCTCCAAATCCTCACTATAAATGTGCTGAGCAGTCAGAACAAAAACACCATAGTAGGGAATGGTTTCTGAGTTGGACCAGATGATAGACTATTAAAATAAATGAAACCAATTGAGGAAAATCTGAAAAGAATCCTTAATTCTAATATTCTGCAAGTTTATATGCAAGACCTTTTCTGTGGAGATGTTTACATACTGACCCCAACACATGCACACGTAGTTCTTTCTTTCATTAAGTTAGAATGCTATAAAACATGGACTTCTCCTTCAACATCTCTCTGCTTTCCACTCCTTTGCTATTCCCCTCTCGTTTTAGAAGAAGACGTGGCCCACTCATCATTTTTACTGACTCCCCTTTTTTTACATATATTCTTCATGTTATCTCGGTGTTTCACAGGAACTTCACTTCCTTAATTATTCCTTCCTCATACTTTTCTCTCCCCCACCCCTTCTTTCTTTAGGTTATGCAAAGCTTTATACAATAAAAAGCCTTAACCCTTTTTGCTTCTCAAAATACCATTTGATCTCTGTTTCTTTTTATAATCTAAATTCTAAAAATATTCTTCTTTTTCAGCATCCATTCCCTCATCGTAAACTACTCACTGGTTCCCTTGAAATCTAATGCTTGCTCTCCTCATTTCACAGAAATAACTAGCTGAGCATATACTTATGGTCAATAACAAATACATTTCTCAATATCCTTAGTGTATACAATCGATCTCATTTTGCACTCTGTTACTGGTTTTTCAGGTTTTGACTCAGGTTATAGCTCCCAACTGAGGGACATATAAAGTTCTAGAAATATAATAAAAAATGATTTCAGTATAATTATTTGAATATAACTTCAATGAAGATATTAACTCCATAGCAAATTGTGATAGTACCTAGTAAAATTAAGCATGTGCATAACATGTTAGGCAGTAATTTCATTTCTACCTTCTACCCTAGAGATATGCCATATATACACTGCCAGGGGTATGCATTAACAATCATCAAAGCACCAATCGTTAAAATCATTAAAAGCACCAATGTCTATCAATAGTAAAAAGGATATATAAATTATATACAAAATAGAATACACAACATGGAAGTAGAAAAGATGAAAATACTGCTATTACAATTAACAATTATTTAGTCCTAGCCATTCTGTAACTAATTGGTTTTATCTGTGGTTTCTTTTTTATTAAGCTTTATTGCGATGTAGTTCATATACCATAAAATCCACCCATTTAAAATACACAATTCAATGATTTTCAGTATGTTCAAAGAATTATGTAACTATCATAATTTTAGATTATTTTTATCACCTTCAAAAGATATGCTGTACCCTTTAGTAATCATGCCCCCTTCCAACCCAAGTTTCAACAGTCCTAGGTAACCATTAATCTACTTCCTATCTATATAAATTTGTTTATTCTGTACATTTTCATAAAGAGGGAATCATACAATAGGTAGTCTTTTGTGGCTGGCTTCTTTCACTTATCACAATGTTTTAAAGATTTATCCAAGTTGTAGCATGTACTGGTTATTCAAATAATATTCATTGTATTGATATACCATATTTTATTTATCAGCGCATAACTTGGTGAACATTTGAGTTATTTACAACTTTAGGTTGCTATAAATAATGCTTCTATAAATATTTGTGTACAAATTTTTATGTGGACATGTTTTCATTTCTATTTCATTTCTCATATACATCTAGGAATAACTGATGGGTCATAGTCATATGATAATTCTATATTTATTTTTTCAAGGAACTGTTGGACTCTTTTCCGAAGTGGCTGTACCATTTTACATTTCAACCTGAAGTATATGAGATTTTCAAATTTTCTGTGTCCATGATGATATTTGTTACCATCTTTTTGAGAGGAGAGAGAAATCGAGACTGGACTGGGGTGGGAGGGGATAGTCGGAGAAACTGAGAGAGGGTATTCTCAAGGATTTGAAATCTGAAGACTGGGAAAAGCTACCTTCAACATACCTTCCTTCTCCTCCATACTAACTGTGAACTTTCTCTTGGAAACTTTTGCAACTTGGGATTAAGTAACCTTGACTGTGTTCAGGTCCCAGCTGAGGGAACTGATGTAGGGTTATCTATACTTGGAGAACACATGGAACAGAGATCTAAAAGGAACAGATCCTGAGAAGAAATAGATCTCCAGAGATCTGTGGACCTTAGTGGATGGGCTTTCAACAGGAATCTCTCAGCATAAGGGGTCTGAGCATTTGAGGTAAGAAAACACAGAGAGATCTGACAGCAGAGGTGTCCTCCTGGTATCTTAACAGAAGATGGGCAGATTTCTGATTACACAGCCAACCTAAGGTGAAAACAATGCTTGTGCCTACCAGAATTTTCAGGATTCAAGAGAGTTACGGAACTAAAAATAGTAGATCTAAACCACAGTATACAAATCAAATAAAAAATCTTCATCTCGGGGCACCTGGGTGGCTCAGTGGGTTAAAGCCTCTGCCTTCGGCTCAGGTCATGATCCCAGGGTCCTGGGATCGAGCCCCACATCGGGCTCTCTGCTCCGCGGGGAGCCTGCTTCCTCCTCTCTCTCTGCCTGCCTCTCTGCCTAGTTGTGATTTCTCTCTGTCAAATAAATAAAATATTAAAAAAAAAATCTTCATCTCATCTCAGAGAGAATACAGGATATAGAAAGAGGAAGATAAGGCAGAAATTCAAATAAATACCAATGGAAATAAACTTATCATATGAGTCAAATAAAATGCAAATTAAAAAAATAAGGTTCATAAAAGTTCTAAGTGCTACACAAAAATATGTTTCCAGAGCTAAAATATGATTTTTCAGGGGCACCTGGGTGGTTCAGTTCATTAAGTGCCTGCCTTCAGCTCCAGTCATAATCTCAGGGTCCTAGGATCTAGCCCCATCAGACTCCCTGCTTAGCAGAGTTCCTGCTTCTCCCTCTCCCTCTGACCCCTGCCTCCCCGCTTGTGCTCTCCCTCTCTCTGTCTCAAATAAATAAATATAATTTTTAAAAAATTTAAAAAATATGATTTTTCAACTACATAATCTATTATGTGACTTGAAAGAAAGGATGGCCATTATTAAGACCTCGATTAATGACATATATGATGATAAGAAATACATCAAAACTCAGAGAAAAAGGAGACAACTATTATGAAAGAACAGATAAAGAAACATGAGATATATTGTTCAAATGGTAGTTTTAAAGAGAGAAACAGTGAGCTTTAGGAAAGTATTAATAATTGAAGAAATAATAGAAGAAAATTTTCCTGAGCTGAAGAATGTACTAAACATTGGGCAAGCTCAAAAAGTTTCAATCTAAAGTTATGAGAAAAAAGAAACAAACAAGAAATAAATAAAACACTCAGATATATCTTATAAAATTCTTCAACCATTCTAATAATAACAAGAAAAATCTTATAAACTCATAGGTAAAATAACATGTTATTTACAAAGGAAAAATAAATCAGAGTACCATTGGACTTCTCATCTGTAACACTGAGACATGGAACACAGTGCAATTATCATCTACAGATGAAATTAAAAACCCAGTAAATAGGTTTAAGTACAGATTAATAAATTGTGTTAAAACAGAATTTGTAAACTAAAAGTTGAAACCAAGGGAATTACTTAGAATGGAGCATAGAGAGATAAAGACATAAAGAACAACGCAGAAATTTTAAGGCAAAAAGAATTATGAACTTCATTACATAAGAATAAAAGAAATAACTTATCAGGAAACTTAAAAATAAGCTTCCAGTCACATAATGCAAAAATAGCAAAGATTGATAAAACTTTAAACATTGTCAAACCATAACCATACTGAGTTTAACATATACTTCCCAGAAATAAGAACAATTAGAAAAAATACAAATATATGAAATGATTAAATAAAATATGATTTTATGGATACCATAACCAAACAAAACTATTTCTCTTTCTCTATATCTAAGTATCTACATAATTGTCTACTCATCTATCTATCTACATATATACAAATACATGCACAACTCTCTATATATGTATTTATACATATATATTTGGTTTTATACCTGTATATGTATTTATATTTCAAGCATGTATGGAACATTTACAAAAATAGAAACAGACTTTCAACAAATGCCTAATGATCATTAACATACAAACTATATTTTCTGGAACATGATGAATTCAAATTGTGAGTGAACAAAACAAAGAGCTAAAAACTCCATTCATGAATTTAAGCCTCTCCCTAAATAAACCATAAATCAAAAATATCATACTGATAATTAGAAAATAACCTTAATGGAATGATTTTATATATATATATATATATATATATATATATAAAATATCTAAAAGAGATGCCAGAATAAATATTTGTAGCCATAAAAGATAAAAATGGAAAATTAATGGTAGATGCTTTGACTACAGAATTAGAAAAAAAATAGTAAATTCAAAGAAAGAAGAGAGTGAATAATGGAGATAAGAGTAGAAAGTAATAAAGTATAAAACAAAGATAAAATATAAAGGACCAACAAAACAACAGATTTATAAACAAAGAAATAAGCCTTATAGAGCTTAATAAATTAGGAAAAAACACTGCAATATTCACTCCAAAAAAAAGAGGAAAAATAAGGAATTTTATTTATTTTATTTATTTTAAGATTTTATTTACTTATTTGAGAGAGAAAGACCATGAGAGGAGAGAGGTCAGTTGGTGAAGCAGACTCCCTGCTGAGCAGGGAGCCCAATGTGGGACCCAATCCCGGAACTCCAGGATCATGACCTGAGCCAAAGGCAGTAGCTTAACCAACTGAGCCACCCAGGCACTCCAAAGAAGTAATTTTATGAACAAAAAGAACATGTATGTTGAGTTGCTACAGACGCCCCCCCACCCCGCCCAAATCAAAGTTGTACTTTTTTAACAATAAACTGAAAACTTAGATGAAATAGTCAGTTTTCCCAAAAGGGTATACATTGCCAAAGCTGACTCATAAAAACAGAAAACCTGAAATTTTCCTGGTGCGTTTTTACAATTCTTCAAAGAATACTCCATGTTTTATACACATTTTTTTCTCAGGTGATAGAAAGATATGGATCATTGCCACCTCCATTTCTGATCTGGGAAAACCTTGATAACACATCCAGAATAAATCACAATACAAAGAAAATTTTTAAAATAGTCTCAAATTCTTAATTAGTCATAAACTGTATCCAGAAATATAAGAACAATTCATTACCAGGTTGAGTTTGTTCTAGAAATGTTATGAAGGTTGAACATTAGAAATTCCCTTAAAATAACCCATAGCATTAACAAATTAAAAGTGAAAATATGCTCATATTAATTGATCTTGATAAATGGAGGAAAAGCATCAATAAAATTCAATACTCATAGCAAAACCTCTCAGCGAACTACGACTACAAGGAGACTTCTTAGCTGGGCAAGGGTCACTCTAAGAAACCACAGTAACTATCACCTTTAGTAATGAAATATCAAAAAAAATTCTCTTAAAAATTTGTAACATTGAAATATGTTTAATAGTGCTTTTCTCCCCTTACATTGTTCTGAAATTTCTACAAGATGTAATTAAATAAGAGATAGAACAATTCATAAGGAAGAAACAAATTATCATAGATCATATATAAAGAATGCAGTATTAATCTTTGGTATTATAGTTTTCTGCTATGCTGTGCTATTTTTAAGTATTAAGCAACAGGCAATTTTAGCATAATGTTAAATATTTCATGAAATTCAGGGTATGAATTCTTTACATATTGAAATATACTCAGTTATTCAGAAGATTGAAATTTTGAATCAAACAAAGAAATACTCAAGGCTCTGACCAAAAATAATCCTTTTTAAAAACAGTTTAAAGCTTTAAAAACATTTCATATATCATTGCTACACATGGTTATTCATCTGAACGGTCCCTCAGATCTGGCTGACTTCTGTCTTGAACCTTGTAAAGAAACCTTATAGAGGCCCCTGCTCTTTGGGTACCTTTGTTTGTCTCTAGCACATATGGGATAAGTGTACTTACTTGGCTCTCCCTGTTCTTGGGTTCCACAGACATCTTTCTTATCTCTGCCTTTCTCTGTCACTCACCCTACATTCTTTCCCTTGTTTCTTGCTGATACTATTTGTTTATGCCTTTAAAGCTCAAAAGGGTTAGGCACTGTGGATATACAACTTAGAAAGACTTCCAGTTTTCTATTCATGCATATTTCCTTTCTGAAGGAAAATGGCAGAACTGACAGATGGATTGAATCACTTGAATGGCAGGGGTGGATATAGATTAATAGTTCAAAAGACTGTCAAGGCATAGAAGACCTTTTTGTAGTCCATCAGAACCCGTGGTCTGCACAATTTCAAAGTATGGTGACCAACTTCCAATTGTTCCTCTGATATTTGTGTCTCTGAGTGAGGGCTACTCTGGAACCTACAAAAGTAATGATTTTTCTGCCTAAAGCCCAGAAAATGCTGGCAAATTAACTCCATCCCGATCTAGGAGCCTTCAGTGACTCTTGAGAGGTGGTAACAAATTGACTCCAAAACAAAAATTTCAACATTTCCCCAAAGGATTTAAATGAGACTAAGAGTCTCATAATGTAATATGCAAGATGTCCAGGACACAATTCAAAACCACTTGGCTTATGGAGAACTATGACAATCTTAATTCTTCTGGGAAAAGATGTCTAACAGAAGCCCATGTGAGAGTGATATCAGCAATATAGCAGAATAGGAGGTTCCAAACCTAGTCCCCCACAGAAACACTGATTTGACAATTATCTGTGGACAACCATACGTTCACAAGAGCTCTGGAATCCAGGTGAGAAATTACAGCATCTGGATGGAGCACTGTGTGTTCATAAGACATATAAGAGAAGGCATACTGAAAGGACAATTTCAATTTACCTATATTACCCTTCCCCCAGGACCATGAAGCGTGGTGCCTAGACTTATGCCCTTGGCCCAGGAATTCTTCTGTGGGGAAAGGGAGTAAGCTGAGAGCCCAAGTAAACTGAGTGTCCAAGTTCAAGTATCAGCCCCAGTAAATGTTGTTTCAGCCATTCTAGTGAACGTGGAGCAATGTCTCATCATCGGTTTAATTTGTATTTCTCTAAAGACTAATAATACTGAACACCTTTTATGTCTTTATTTTCCATTCATATAACTTTTTGGTGAATTGTCTTCTCACATTTTTAGCCCATTTATAATTGTGTTATTTGTTTTTTTATATAAGTTTGGGAGTTATTTATATACTCGATATAAATCCTCCATCAGATATGTGATTAGCAAATATTTTCTCACAGTTGGTAGCAAGTCTTTTTTTAACATCTTTATTGAGGTATCATTTACATACCATGAAATTTATCAATTTTAAGTTTATAATTTGATGATTTTTAAACAAATTTCCAGAGTTGGGCAACCATGGGTTGCTCATCCTTTTAAAATCTTATGCATGGACACTGGCAACCAGTTTTAGTCTTGATTCCTATGACTAAGCTTGTACTTTGAACTCTAATTTCAGCACCCAGGTTCCTGTTTTAACTACTCAGTGGCACAGTTCTTCCATGCTTGGTGTGATGGTCATACTTGCTAGGCACTGCTGTGACTGAACTTATAGCATCTGCATTATCTTCCTTGAGCCTTGCTTGAGTGACCAGAGGTTTTCCACCCACTATCAGGATATAAGCACCTTAGCCATGTGACTTGCTTGTCCAATTTCCTATAGTTTGGAATTTCCATGTCCTCTCCACAGTTCCTCTGTCTTTCTGGTCTAGAGAATTCCATTGCTCACTCAGCCTGGCAGGTCACAAAAGTCCTAATTTTGACCTTCCTCTCTGTCTTCCATAGCTCTTAGAAGACTAGATGTAAGGTAGTCCTAAATATAAAACTTGTTGTTGGGTATTATTTTTAAACTCTTGACATTCCTCCTCTCTTTCTCTTATGTCTTTAAAACACTTCAAAAAGACCTGCAAAATTCAGAGATCCCATCTTCTTCTTTAAGCAGTCCTGTGTTTCAGAGTCATTTCCAGGGTATATGAGTCCTAAAAACTAGAAGTATGAATGCCAAAGAATGCATGATGGAAAGATGTTTATGCAATCCAGGGTAAAGGCTTTGTAGTTCAAAATGATGTCTTCAAATCCCACTGGAAAACAACAACAACAACAACAAAAACAACACCAGTACTCTGACCCTGAAGCAACAATTTTCTCCCCAACATGAAGAGTTCTGTGACTAGAACTGTCCTGATTTGCTGCAAATACCTTTTTCAAAGGATTTTGGTGTGCCTCATATTTAAGCATTATTCATGTTAGCAGAAAAATTAAATTCCTCAAATCCTATTTAAGGCTGGAATGGGAGAGGGGAAAGGAGAGAAGGGGGATTTACCCACTGATGCTAAAGTAGAAAACAGAGAGCATGACTTGCAGCTGTTCAGCTCTGTCTTAAACAAGAAAACAAACCTAACCAGCCACCACCAAACACCTTTCACTTGGTTCCCATGGCAACACCTCTATCCTCTGGTGCCCACGAAGTCTCTAATGCCTCCGACTAGTTGGATTCACTGGCACCTGCTCCCCTTGCCAGCTCTTGTCAAAACTTATTAGAATGAGAATCTTTTCTGATAGCGCTAGTGGGAGAAGAAAGCAAACACATTTAGTTCACTGGAGATCTCTTTCAACTCCCAGTCAGGCTAGCATCTTCCTAAGGCTTCCTACGGAGGACAGTACTCGACTGGGCTCACTGTGTCCTGCCCGCAGACATGCGCACACTGAAGAAGTGACCTAACAGGGTGTGCCCTCTGAAAGGCTGTCCTTTCTCAAGGCCTTTGTTCTAGTCTATGATACCCATGTCTGATGTTTTGCAAGGGAAGGAAAGAGTTAGTCCAAGGAGCAGGTATTCTGATCCTTCAGGTAACATCAACCAATGGGAACAGTTGCTGGTGATGTAATGCTCTTAACTTCTCCAGCTTGAGGACTTAAGGGTGGGGATTTGTGGGGGTTTGAATTTTCTCTGGCCTATATTGAACTAGATTTTTCTCTCCAGCTATTTATGTCCTGTCACTTAAGTTCAGGTTTTCTTGAGAATGCAAGGATGCTGCTTTTAAGACAGGATTCAGAGCAAAGCCAGACAAGCCGGATAAAACAGCAAGTGTGACAGCAAACTTTTGCCTATAATCCCGTGTTGTGGTTTTGTGTAGCTTCCTGAGAGTGTTTCAAGTGATGCATTCCCTCCCTCAACCTAAGCTGACCTCAAAGTTGAAGCAGCATAGATTCCTTGACACTTCTTCATCCCTTCATCTCTTCAATTCAGTCCATGATTCCCTATTAAAAATCCCCAGGGTTAACGGGGAACCACGTGATCTTAGAGTTCTAGGGTGACCAAAATTCCCAGTTTGCTCTGGACTGATGGCTTTTCAGAAGACTTTCCAATACTTAAAACCAGGGAAGTTCCAGACAAACCAGTTTAATTAGTCACCCAAAGCAAAGCCTATGATAAATATTTGGGGAAGAGGGGGGTGAAGATATTAGAATAAACTTTACTCAACAGAAAAATTCAGTGCCAAACAGACACATGTAGTGTCACTTGAGTCTAATACTTTGATTCCTCTTAAAACTCATCATTTGAAATATATGTTCAATATTGATTCAGTGGAGATGGAAACAAACTCATCATATATACATACACACATGTGTGAGTGTGAGTGTGTGTGTGTGTGTGTATCTTTTCAAAGGTTTGTAGCTCTTGTGCTTACTATCTTCTTATCTTTTTATTTGTGCTCCACAAAGCAAATTTTGATTATCAAAAGAAAATTAATAAATGTGGGGGAATTCACTGACTACATCATTGGTGGCAGAGTAGTGGAAGGGGTTTACATTGCATTTTATTGAAAAATAAAATTACATGTTATTTTGTCTAAGTTTCTTCTCTTGTTCATGCAACAACTTTGTTTCCTGTACTCCTCTTTTCATATTTTTTCAGGACCAGTACCTTCATAAGATTACCACTCCAATTCTCCCTTATTTGGGTGAAACAGTCATCTTTTGCATTACTTATTTCTTCTAATTTATGTAACCCTACCCCCTAAGTATATTTAAGAATGTGGAAAACAGGGTGCCTGGGTGGCTCAGATGGTTAAGAGCCTTCGGCTCAGGTTATGATCCCAGGGTCCGTGGATCGAGTGGCGTCAGGCTCCTTATTCAGCGGGGAGCCTTCTTCTCCCTCTGCCTTTACCTCTTTCCCTGTGTCTATCATGAATAAATATATAATAAAAAATCTTAAAAAAACAATATGGAAAACATTATTTCTAGGATTTAGAATTTGTTTGTAATTAGCAAACAGGATCTGACTGTAGCTAGGACTCAACACTTATAGAAAAACACCAGGATTATAAGAAAAAAATTTTAAGTAAAGGATAAGAGTATTTTACTTGACTGAGTACTAGTAAAGACAATTTGTATTTTTATACTCATACAGTTTAACATAAAAACACACAGATCTGGGTAATGAAACCTGAGTTAACTAACAACATAGTTCAGATTTGCCCTGGTCATTATCTTTTTCTTGTTTCTTTCTGTTATCATATTATTTAAAAAATCTTTTTGTTAAGGTATAACTGGCACACATTGTATTACTTGATGCATAATTTGTTATTTTTATATATTGCAAAATATTCACCATAGTAAGTCTAGTTAACATCTGTCACCACACATATAGATTTTTTCTTATGATGAGAACTTTTAAGATTTCCTTTTTTAGTACCTTTCAAATATGCAATGCAGTATTATTAATTATAGTTGCCATGTTGTATGTTATACCCCCATGATTTATTTTATAACTGAAAGTTTGTACTTTCTGACCCCTTTCACTCATTTTGTCCCCCCTCTACCCTCTGTCTATGGCACCTGCCAATATGTTCTCTGTATCTATGAGTTTGGTTTGTTTGTTTGTTGTATTTTTTTTTTAAAGATTCCACATACAAGTGAGATGATACAGTATTCATCATTCTCTGTCTTGGTTCACTTAATATAATACCCTCAAGGTCCATTATGTTGTTGTAAATGGCAAGATTTCATTCTTTTTATGGCTTTATAATATATATATAATATATACATTATATATAATATATATAATGTATATATTATATATATAATATATAATATATATAATGTATATATAATGTATATGTAATGTATATTACATATAATATATATAATGTATAATGTATATAAATATATAATATTTATAATGTATACCATATTTATATATATGGATATATATCCATATATATATATTTTATACACCCCCCCATATTTTCTCTATTCATTATCTATCCGTGGACACTTAGGTTATTTCCATATCTTTGCTATTGTAAATAATTCTGCAATGAACATGCGGGTGTGTATCTTTTCTAGTTAGCATTTTTATTTTCTTCAGATGAATACCCAGAAGTGGAACTGCTGGATAATATGGTAGTTTTTTGTTTGTTTGTTTTGTTTTTAGGAACCTCCATATTGTTTTCCAAAATGGCTGGACCAACTTTCATTCCCATCAGCAGTGTAGAAGGAAGGAATTCCTTTTCTCTACACCTAGCCAACACATGTTATTTCTTTCTTTTTGATACTAGCTATTGTAACAGGTGTAGGTGATATCTCATTGTGGTTTGGATTTGAATTTCCCTGATTGTTAGTAACGATGACCCACTTTTCATGTGTCTGTTGGCTATCTGTATGTCTTTTTTGCTATTCAGAACCTCTGCCCAGTTTTTAATTGGATTATTTATTTTTCTGCTATTGAGCTACATGTTTTTTTATGTATTTTGGATAGTAATCCTTTATCAGATATATGAATTGCAAGTATTTTCTTCCATTCAGTAGATTGCCTTTTCATTTTAATATGATATAGTCCCACTTGTTTATTTTTGCTTTTGTTGCTTTTGTTCTTGGTGTCAAATCCAAAAAATCACCACCAAGACTGATGTCAATGAGCTTACTACTTATGTTTTCTTCTAGGACTTTTATGGTTTCAGGTCTTACATTCAAGTCCTTAATTCATTTTGAGTGAACTTTTGTCTAAGGTATAGGATAGTGGTCAGGTTTCATTCTTTTGCACATGTTGTCCAGTTTTCCCAACATCATTTTTTGAAGAGATTGTCCTTTACCCATTGTATATTTTTGGCTTTTTTGTTGCCAATTAATTGGCTGTATTTGTGTGAGTTTATTTCGCTATTCTGTTCCCCTAGTCTATGTGTCCTTTTTGTGTCAATATTATATTGTCTAGATTACTATAGCTTTGTAATATAGTTTGAAATCAGAGAGCATGATAGCTCTAGCTTTGTTCTTCTTTTTCAGGATTGCTTTGGTTATTTGGGATTGTCATTCCCTTCTGGGCTGCAAAGTTTCTGCTAAAACAAAACAAAACAAAAACAAAAAAGAACCCAAAACCAAAACAAAACAAAACAAAAACCCCTACCCCCAAAAAGCCTGCTGATAGTCTTATGAGGGTTCTCTAATTTATAACATGTTGTTTTCTCTTTCTGCTTTTAATATTCTTTCCTTGTCTTTAAATTTTGACATTTTGATTTTAATGTGTCTTGTTGTGGGTCTCCTTATTTAGAACTCTCTAGGCTTCTTGTATCTGGAGACTTATTTCTTTCTCCAGGTTAGGAAAATTCTTAGCCATTATCTCCTCAAATAAGTTTTCTGCCCCTTTTGCTCTTTCTCTTCTCTTTCTGGGACTCTTATAATGCAAATGTTAATCTGCTTCATGTTGTCCTATATGTCCCTTAAGCTATCTTCCCCTTTTAAAAATTCTTCTTTCCTTCCTTCCTTCCTTTCAAGATTTTATTTATTTATTTAACAGAGACACAGTGAGAAAGGGAACACAAGCAGAGGGGAGTGACAAAGGGAGCAGCAGGCTTCCTGTGGAGCAAGGAGTCCAATGCAGGGTTCGATTTCAGGACCCTGGGATAATGTCCTGAGCCAAAGGCAGATGCTTAACAACTGAATAATGAGGTGCCCTCTCTCTCTCTCTTTCTTTTTCTTTTTGCTGCTCTGATTGGGTGCTTTCCTCTGTCCTATCTTCAAGTTCACCAATTCTTTCTTCTGCTTCATCTAGTACGTTGTTGAAACCCTCTAGCCTACTTTTCCTTTGGGTTATTATTCTTTTGCCCTATGACTTCTGTTTGGAACTTTCTTATATATTCTATCTCTCTGTTGAAGTACTGTGGTGATCCATTCTTCTCCCAAATTCTATGAGCATCTCTATGACTGTAACTTTGAACTCTTTATCAAATAAATTACTTATCTTTATTTCATTAAGGCTTTTTTCTTGAGGTCTTATCTTGTTCTTTTTCTTGGAACATATTCTTCCGTTTCTTCATTTGCTTGGCTCTCTGTGTGAGCTTCTGCATGCTAGAGGAAAGAGTCTTCTTCCCAGTTTTGAAGGGCTGGCCTTGTGTAGGAGATTACCTTAATCATTCAACCTCTTCCTAGCGTTTTGCTATCTCTTAAACCTTTGTGATTATCCAAGCTATGTTTCTGTCAGTGTAGTGTCCTGGGGTGGTAGCCTTGTATGAACCGTCTCTCTAAATGTTACAATTTTATGGGACTTTATGGAATCTTACACAAGTCCCCTGACCACCAGAAGGAGGTGATCAAGAAATATCCTGTGGGCAGCAACTGCAAAAAACATGGCACAAGACACAGAAACTGGGGTATTAAATACATATAAGAGCTTCCTCCTGAGAGATGTGAGCGCTCTAAAGCACAGCAGAGGGAGAGCATGCAGACAGTGTCCCCTCTCTGAGGTTTCAGTACAGGTTTACAGCCAGCCTTTAGAAGTGTGTTTAATTAGAGGTCTGTTCTCAGGCTGCAGCTGTGACGATAAGCTAACAGGCATCTTTCCAGAAAGACTGTGCTCCTGGGTCTGCTGGTTTTTGCTGTGCCTTGGGGGTGGCAGCTGATTAAGAACTCTTTCTCCTTTGGTTACAGTCCTGTGAGACTCACAAGAGTAGCCCTGATGGCAACAAGAGACAGGCCATGCAGAGGTGTCCCCTCCAGTAGCTACAAAAATCAGGTCACCAGTAAAGGGTATTAGCTCCTTTCTGTAAGATAAACGTGAGCCAGAGTGAGACAGAGGATGAGCACAAAAAGTGTATTCAACAGCCTCTACTCCCTGAGTGTCCTTCGATAGGCCCCTGTAAATGTGCCAAATCAGAAGCCTGCCCTTCAGGCCAAGCTACTGGATAAGCAAAGAGGCCTCTTTCTCAGAAAAACTGAGGGTGTTTTTCAGTCTGCTTTCTGTGCAGTGCCCTGGGAGTGATATTTTGCCAAGAATTCTCTCTGACTGTTACAGTCCCATGGGACCCAGGGATGCAAGGCTCCCCTGGCTTCTAGATCCCAGTGATAAAGGGACATTTCCAGGGTGGCAGCTACAAAATCTGGGCTACCAGATATAAAATCAGGGTAACAGAAATGTGTAGAAGCTCCCCTCTGGTAGGTACTGATGATTTGGAGTGTGGCAGAGGTATAGCACAAAGATGACCCCCACCAGCTGGAGCATAAAGATGGTACCTATGGAAAAGGAAAGAAAGAAAGAAAAAAAAAAAAGATGGTGTTTGCCAGGTTTAGCAAGCAGGGAAAGCAGGAAGATGGTGCTTATCAGCCTCTATTCCTGGCAGCTATCATTTATAGGCCCTTACTCCTTAGACCTATGCTTTAAAATTAGGAAATAAGTCTCTTACACATAAAGTCTGGACACTTTTTAAAGGGCTGCTTCTTTTGATGAGCACTGGGGCAGGTGAGTCTATGTGCAGGTCCTTGTAAGAGATGTTTCTGCATTTACCGTAGCCATGTGGGTCTGGTTGGCATGAACCTTGTTGGTCTTGAAAGCCTGATGTTTTGGAGACACACCTTTTATGTGTTGGTCTTATAAGCTCTGATGTCTAGTGGGGGTGTGAACTTTTCACTTCTTGAGGAGAAGCTTTAGGTTTTGAGTTCCCTTCCTCCTGATTATGGGTCATCCTGCTGCGTATGGCATTTATGGTGAGATTGTGTCTCAGCCTTTCCTTGCTGCCTTCATGAGGTTTCCCTCTCATCCTCCTGATGTGAAGGGGTCATTCTGACAACTTTTAGGGTTTTTTTCAAAAGAAAAATTGATCCATATATAGCTATAGATTTGGTATGTCTGTGAGAGGCAAGTTCTGGATCTTCCTGTGCCATCATCTTGGACCAAAATCTCAGTCCCAGTCATTACTGAACGTATTGCATACGTGATCCAGGCAGTTGGCTGGCTGGCCCACTTCAATAACTGGTTCTCCTTGATACTATAACTTCAGAGGACTTAAAATTTTTTCTGGAAGTAACACACATATATATAGGGGTTGAAAGGTCATATAAGTCTGTCTGTGGACTTAAGGTGAGCAGTCGCAATAATGGTGCCCAACATAAATGGTGAGACCATGAGGGCTCTAGAGGAAAAAAGATTCATGGGCTTTGAAAACTGAGAAGGTATTGTTTCACTCCTTGAAAATTATTGTTATACACCAGTTATATATATATATATATATATATATATATATATATATATATTCACCTATGCTGTACTTTTATATTTAAGAAATATTGCAAGTATATGGTGAAAAAACTGTAAGATATACATATACTACAGTTTACCTACTACAATAAACAGCAGTCTCCTACTCCAGGCTATCCCACCAAGAATTTGTGTTTCTTCAGCTGTTTAACTATGTTTTAAAATAACAAATTTATATCCTTATATCATGATTTTTTAAAAATCCCTTCTTTGGACTTCTTACTCTGTCACAAAAAGTTTTGGCACTTATGCAACCACCATCACACGTGGTGTATGCACACACACAAACACACACATACACTTTTGTATTTTTTTGTATCATATTTTCCTCCTTAGATATACAATTGCAGTTTTTTTACTTTTTTTCTTTTATTTTCTCTTAATTATTAATCTCTCCCTGAGCTCTCTATCAGAAATGTAAAACATCTTTTTTTTTAATTTTTAAAGATTTTATTTATTTATTTGACAGAGAGAGATCACAAGTAGGCAGAGAGATGGGCAGAGAGAGGGAAGCAGGCTCTCTGCTGAGCAGAGCCCGATGCAGGACTCGATCCCAGGACCCTGAGATCGTGACTTGAGCCGAAGGCGGCTTAACCCACTGAGCCACCCAGGTGCTCGAGATGTAAAACATCTTTAATTTCAATCTCATCAAGATTAACTTGCCATAAAAAATAAAATAGTAGTGCAAGTTTCCTTGGACATTTCCATTCCTATGTTTAACTGCTACTATCTGAAATAACTCTTTTCTGAACCAGCTTCACAGCTGTCTTCCTAGAATCTCTAGCACTATTACCCTATGGATTTCCTCTATATTTCTTTTTGTTGCTAAGATCCCAGGTATTCTTTCTCTGATGACTGACACCATTTATAGAGGCATTTTCCTCTATTTTCATACATATTTTAGAGTCATCCTATAAATTTCTACAAAAAATTTCTACAGGAGTTTTGATTAGGATTTCATTAAATATATAGGTTATTTGGGAAGAAACTGACTTCTTGATAATGTCAAGTCTTCTAATTTCTAAACATAGTGTATCTCCATAATTATTCAGGTCGTAGATTTACCATCAATGTTTTAGTTGCCAGAACACAGATCTTTCACATATTTCATAATATCTATACATAATATTTTATAGCTTGCAATTTTTGGAGTTATAATAAATGGCATCATTCAATTAATTTTAATTTTCAACTGGTCATTGTTAATCTATAAAAATAAAATTAACTTTTGTATATTGGCTCTGTATCCTATGATCTCACTAAATTCATTGCTTAGTTCTATCAACTTTCTTGTGCATATTTTGGGATTGTCTAGATTTCTAAATAAAAATATTTTATTTTATCCCCTCCAACCTATATAATTATCATTCCTTTTTCTGCCTTATTACATTGGTTAGAATCTCAAGTATGATGTTGAGTAAGAGTATTAAGAGTAGTAAGAGCAAGGATTTTGTCTTCTTCTGATTGTAGATGGCAAGTGTTCAGTCTTTAAGTATGATGTCAAGTGTAGGTTTATTTATCTATTTATTTAGATTCCATTCATCACCTTATCTTTCAATTTGGGTAAATTATTTAAAATGGTTTCTTTAATTTTTCCTTTGCATTTTTCTATTTCTCATTTTAAAACCCAAACAGCTAAATATTGAACATCTAGTAATGATAATCTATTTTTCTCCTCTTTTTATCTCTCATTTTAATAGTTCATGATATGATTTAAAAACCATAGAAGTCACCCATTTTTTAAAAAATTTATTTATTTAGAGAAAGAGAGAGAAAGCAAGGGGAGGGGCAGAAGGAGGAGAATAAGAATCTCAAGGAGACTATCAGTCAAGAGCAGAGCCTGACATGGTGCTTGATTTCATGACTCTGAGTTCACAACCCAAGCTGAAACCAAGAGTTGGATGCACAATAAACAGCCACCCAGGTGCCGCACAGTTACCACTTTAAGTTCAATGGTACTTATTAGTACATTTATAGAATTTTTTACATTCAATTTTAGAACATTCCCATCACCCCAAAATAAATCTTTAGACTCCATGGTAGTAGATTCCTACCTCTAGACTCAGGCAACCATTAAGTGGATATCCAACTGCTCTAGCACAATTTATGAAGGAAAATAATCTTTTCTTTCACTGAATTTCCCTAGTACCTTTGCAAAAAAAAAAAAAATCACTTGAGCATACGTAAAATGATTTATTCATGTACTCTTAATTCTGTCCTTTCATCCATATGTTGTTTTTCTTATGCCAATTATCACACTGTCTTGATAATTATTGCTTTATATGTTTTAAGGTCAATACAGTCCTCTCATTTATCTTTTTGTCCAATAATTTTTGCATTTTCAAACATTTTATCAAATGCTTAAAGTTTGTCAACTTCCCCGAAAAAATATCAGCAGAGATTTTGATGGAGACTGTGTTGGAACTATAAATCTGCATTTACTTGCGTAATTGTTCCTTAATGGTTAATGCAACATTTCTCTCTGGCTGCTTTCAAGGTATTATTTTTATCTTTAATTTTCAGAAATCTTACTTATTTGTGTTTGGCATAATTTTTAAATTCTTATCATTACTATTATGGAGTTGCTGAGCTTCTTAGACTGTATGTTTAGGAGTTTCTCAAAATTTAGGAAGCTTTTAGATTATAATTTATTCAAATATTTTATCAGCTCCAAACTCTTTATCCTCTCCTGGGATTGCACTAACCTCTATGTTAGACTTTTTATTAATGTTACAGGTCTTTAGGTTTCTCTTCTTTCCTTTCTTGTCAAAGTTATTTTATCTCTGATGTTTAGATTAGAAAATTTCTATTTATCTACCTTCAGGTTCACTGATTCTTCCTTCTATCATTTCCATTTTTTTTTTTTTTTTAGAGATTTTATTTGACAGAGAGAGAGAGAGAGAGAGAGAGAGAGAGAGAATACAAACAGGGTGAGTGGGAGAGGGAGGCTTCCTGCTGAGCAGGGAGCCTGATGCAGGGCTCATCCCAGAACTCTGGGATGGAACCTGATGCAGGGCTCGATCCTAAGACCCTGGGATCATGACCCAAGCTGAAGGAAGACACTTAATGACTGAGCCACCCAGGGGCCCCTATCATTTCCAGTCTTATATGAACCAATTCAGAGAGTATTATCTTATTCTAAATTTCTCTGTTCTTTTTTATATCTCCTAATTCTTGGTTAAGATATTGGTTTCCATTTTTTCAAGCATGTTTGTAATCACATGGAATATTTTGATAGCTGCTTTGAAGTTTTTTTAAGTAATTCAAACATCTGTATCACCTCTATGTTGGGATCTGTTGATTGTCTTTCCTCAATTGAGAAAATTTTCCTGGTTTTGATATGGCAAGTAAACTTGGATTTATTCTGGATATTTTTAGTATTATGTATGAAAATGTAGTTTCTATTTTAATATTATATCTAACAGGGAATCAGCCTATTTAAGTCTAGGATGCATAATCCTGTCACACTTTTATAGAATGTGGTTCAACTGTTAACTGAGTTTTCAAAATCATATAGAGCTTCTGGTCTGATCATTTGTATGATATCCAGATGTAATTTGAGACTTGGGCAGTATTCCACACTGTAGGTCCACACTTGATGTATTGATTCTGGTTTATTTCATCATGGGATGCTCAGTTTTTGATTACAATTTTATATACAGGTTTAAAGAATCCTTTTCACTAGACCCTCTTCTCCATAATGCACTCATATACTCTGTTAATGATAGCAGGTTAAGGTCCTCACCTTAGTCTCTAAATTTTCCTTTATCTCACCCAAGAACAGAGAAACAAGCCATCAAAAGAAAAACTCGTGGATAAAAATTACATGAAAGCTATGCAACAGGCTTTCTTATATACTCCAAATTACAAGCCTGTAGAGGCAGATAAGTGACAGCTACATTATCTGCACAGTACTAGAGTCTATGATGAAAGATGTAAAAGGAATTGATGAAGTATCTGACCAACCTGAGAACAAATGAGCTCCCAAAGGTAAAAGACATTCACTGGAAAGACTGGCAGGCCAGGGGTACCTGGGTGGTCCCATCAGTTGAGTGTCTGACTCTTGGTTTTGGCTCAAGTCATGATCTCAGGGTCCTGGGATCAAGCCCCATAATGGGCTCTCTGCTCAGCAGGGAGTCTGCTTTAGGATTTTTCTCCTTCTCCCTCTACCCCTCTCCATGCTCTCTCTCTGTAAAATAAATAAGTTAAAAAAAAAAAAAAGATTGGCAGGCCACTTTGAGAACAGTAGCTAAAAATGTAAAGAGTTCTGGGAGTCAAGATGGCGTGGAGGAGTAGCAGGCTGAGATGACATGAGGTAGCAGGAGATTACCTAAATAGTTTATCAAACCATTCCAAACATCTACAAATCCAACAGGAGATTGAAGAGAAGAAGAGCAGCAATTCTAGAAACAGAGAATTGTCCACTTTCTGAAAGGTAGGATCTGCAGAGAAGTGAATCCAAAAAGATGGGACGATAGACCGCGGGGGGAGGGGCTGGCTCCCAGCAAGCGACAACAGAGCACAAAATCAGAACTTTTAAAAGTCTGCTCCACAGAGGGACATTGCTCCAGAGGCTAAGCGGGGGGTGGCGCCCACACGAGAACAGTGTGGTCTCAGGTCCCGCAGGGTCACAGAAGGATTGGGGGTGGCTGAGTAGCAGAGCTCACAGATATTAGAGCAGGGAAGCCAGCTACAGGGACGGAGCTGAGGAGTGAGCTCTCAGCTCAGGATTATCTTAAACTGTGATCCAAAGCACAGCCGGACCACTGTTCTTTGAGCAGGGACCCCACAAATGACAGATCTGAAGAGACTCCCCCCCCCCCCCCCCGGGGAAGAGTGGCAAGGATGTGCTGGGTTTGGAGACTCTAGGTGGGGCTGTGTGCCAGAGACAGAGACACTTGGTGACAGGCCAGGTGAGTTCAGAGCATGGCTGGAGGCCAGGAAGACAGGCGTGATTGAGTACTTTTCTCCAAGGGCGCACTGAAGAGTGGAGTCCTGAGCTCTCAGTTCCTCCAGGCCAGAGATTGGGAGGCTGCCATTATCATTCCTGTTCTCCAGAGCTCTATGGAACACATTCAGGGATCAAAAGATCCCAAAATTGAACTGGAGCAGATTAGTTAGCAGGGACCCTGGCAAGGGCAGTGCAATTCCACCTTAGGCAAAGACACTTGAGAATCACTACAGCAGGCCCCTTCCCCAGAAGATCAGCAAGAAATCCAGCCAAGACCAAGTTCACTTATCAAGGAGAACAGCGAATTCCAGAGGACAAGAAAGCAAAACATGGAATTCATGGCCTTCTCCTTATGATTATAGTCTTGCAAAGTTAATTAATTTTTTTAATTTTATTTTTTTTCTTATTCTAATTTTTTTAACTTTTACTCTTTCCTCTTTTAACATTTTTGAACTAGTTTATCTTAACAATACCTTTCATTTAAAAAAATCTTTTTGAACCTTTATTATTATAGTCATATTTTATCCTTCATTGTATCTAACTTTATTTTTGGTATACACAAAGTGTTTTTTCTTCTAAAAAAATTTGGGATACAACTTATTCTAATAGGTCAAAATATACTCTAAATCTAGCACAGCACTTTGTTCTAGTCTCCAGCCAGAGCAAATTCTCTCCACTTTCTTTTTCTTTCTTTTCCCAACCAACTTATCTTATCACTCCTTTTTTAGAATTTTCTTGAAATTTTCATCTTTATAGTCATATTCCATCCCTTCATTGTGTTTACTTTTTTTGTATATGGATGTTTTTTTCTTTAAAATTTTGGGTGGTAGTTTCTTCTAAAAGACAAAAAATTAAGTGGATTGCTCTGTTCTATTCACCAGTCCAATATATAGATATATTTTTCTTTTCTTTTCTTTTAAAATTCTTTTTACCCCCCACTTTTCCCTCCCCCCTATGATTTGGGGTCTCTTCTGATTTGGTTAATGCACATTTTTCTGGGGTCTTTGCCACTCTTTTTGTATTTTATTCTCTCTGGATAAAATGACAAGGCAGAAAAACTCATCACACACACACAAAAAGAACAAGAGGCAGTACTGAAAGATAGGGACCTAATCAATAGGGACATTGTTAATATGTCAGATCTAGAGTTCAGAATGACAATTCTCAAGGAGCTAGCCTGGCTTAAAAAAGGCATGGAAGATATTAGAGAAACATTGTCTGGAGAAATAAAAGCCCTTTCTAGAGAAATAAAAGAACTAAAATCTAACCAAGCTGAAACCAAAAAAGCTATTAATGAGGTGCAATAAAAAATGGAGGCTCTTACTGCTAGGATAAATGAGGCAGAAGAGAGAATTAGTGATATAGAAGATCTAACGACAGAGAATAAAGAAGCTGAGCAAAAGAGAGACAAACAAGTAATGGACCACAAGGGGAGAATTCGAGAGATAAGTGATACCATAAGATGAAACAACATTAGAATAATTGGGATTCCAGAAGAAGAAGAACAAAGAAAGAGGGGGGCATAAGGTATATTGGACCAAACTATTGTAGAGAATTTCCCTAATATGGCAAAGGGAATAAGCATCAAAACCCAGGAGGCACAGAGAACCCCTCCCCCCACTTCAAAATCAGGTCCAGATCCAGTCATCTAATAGTTAAACATATAAGTCTTATTGAAAAAGAGAAAATCCTGAAAGCAGCCCGGGACAAGAAGTTTATAACATACAATGGTAAAAATATTAGATTGGCAACAGACTTATCCACAGAGATCTGGCAAGCCAGAAAGAATTGGCATAATATATTCAGAACACTAAACAAGAAAAACATGCAGCCAAGAATACTATATCCAGCTAGGCTATCATTGAAAACAGAAGGAGAGATAAAAAACTTACAGGACAAACAAAAACTAAAAGAATTTGTAAACACCAAACCAGCTCTACCAGAAATATTGAAAGGGGTCCTCTAAGCAAAAAGAGAGTCTAAGAGTAGTAGACCAGAGAGGAACAGAGATGATATACAGTAACAGTCACCTTACAGGCAATACAATGGCACTAAATTCATATCTCTAAATAGTTACCCTGAATATAAATGGGCTAAATAGGCCCAATCAAAAGACACAGGGTATCAGAATGGATAAAAAAAACAAAACCCATCAATATGCTGTCTACAAGAAACTCATTTTAGAACCAAAGACACCTCCAGATTTAAAGTGAGGGGGTGGAAAAAAATTTACCATGCTAATGGACATCAAAAGAAAGCTGGTGTGGCAATCCTTATATCAGATCAATTAGACGTTAAGCCAAAGGCTATAATAAGAGATGAGGAAGGACACTATATCATACTTAAATGGTCTGTCCAACAAGAAGATCTATCAATTTTAAAAATGTATGCCCCTAACATGGGAGTAGCCATCTATATAAACCAGTTAATAACAAAATCAAAGAAACACATCAATAATA
Source organism: Meles meles (assembly GCF_922984935.1). Taxonomy (NCBI): domain Eukaryota; kingdom Metazoa; phylum Chordata; class Mammalia; order Carnivora; family Mustelidae; genus Meles; species Meles meles. Next base: position 61,277,043 of record NC_060077.1, read on the forward strand.
ATATTAGTGGGGACTTTAACACCCCCTCACTGAAACGGACATATCATCCAAGCAAAAGATCAACAAGGAAATAAAGGCCTTAAGTGACACACTGGGCCAGATGGACATCACAGATATATTCAGAACATTCCATCCCAAAGCAACAGAATACACATTCTTCTCTAGTGTACATGGAACATTCTCCAGAATAGATCATATTCTGGGTCACAAATTAGGTCTCAATGGTATCAAAAGATTGGGATCATTCCCTGCATATTTTCTGACCACAATGCTCTGAAGCTAGAACTCAATCACAAGAGGAAAGCTGGAAAGAACCCAAATACATGGAGACTAAACAGCATCCTTCTAAAGAATGAATGGGTCAACCAGGAAATTAAAGAAGAATTGAAAAAATTCATGGAAACAAATGATAATGGAAACACAACAGTTCAAAATCTGGGGGACACAGCAAAGGCGGTTCTGAGAGGAAAATATATAGCGGTAAAAGTCTTTCTCAAGAAACAAGAAAGGTCTCAAGTACACAACCTAACCCTACACCTAAAGGAGCTGGAGAAAGAACAGCAAAGAAAGCCCAAATCTAGCAGAAGAAGAGAAATAATAAGGATTAGAGCAGAAATCAATAAAATAGAAAGCAAAAAAACCAATAGAACAAATCAACGAAACTAGGAGCTGGTTTTTTGAAAGAATTAATAAGATTGATAAACTCCTGGCTAGACTTATCAAAAAGAAAAGAGAAAGGACCCAAATAAATAAAATCATGAATGAAAGAGGAGAGATCACAGCCAATATTAAAGAAATACAAACAATTATAAGAACATATTATGAACAACTATACACCAGCAAATTTGAAAATCTGGAAGAAATGGATGCATTCCTACAGACATATAAACTACCAAAAAAGAAAAAGAAAACCTGAACAGACCCATGACCAGTAAGGAAATTGAAGGAGTCATCAAAAATCTCCCGAAAACAAGAGCCCAGGGCCAGACAGCTTCCCAGGAGAATTCTACCAAACATTTAAAGAAGAATTAATTCCTATTCTCCTACAACTTTTCCAAAAAATAGAAATGGAAGGAAAATTTCCAAACTCATTTTATGAGGCCAGCATTACCTTGATCCCAAAACCAGACAAAAACACCATCAAAAAAGAGAATTACACACCAATATCCTTGATGAACACAGATGCGAAAATTCTCACCAAAATACTAGCCAATAGGATCCAACAGTACTTTAAAAGGATTATTCACTATGACCAAGTGAGATTTATTCCAGGGCTGTAAGGTTGGTTCAACATCCACAAATCAATCAATGTGACAAATACATTAATAAAAGAAAGAACAAGAACCATATGATACCCTCAATAGATGTTGAAAAAGCATTTGACAAAAGTACAGCATCCTTTCTTGATCAAACTCTTTGAAGTTTAAGGATAGAGGGTACTTACTTCAATATCATCAAAGCCATCTATGAAAACCCACCACAAATACCATTCTCAATGGAGAAAAAACGAGAGCTTTTCTGCTAAGGTCAGGAACACGACAGGGATGTCCATTATCACCATTGCTATTCAACACAGTACTAGAAGTCCTAGCCCCAGTAATCAGACAACAAAAAGAAATTAAAGACATCCAAATCGGCAAAGAAGAAGTCAAATGCTCACTCTTTGCAGATGATATGATACTTTATGTGGAAAACCCAAATGATTCTACTCCAAACCTGCTAGCACTTGTACAGGAATTCAGTAAAGTGTCAGGATATAAAATTAATGCACAGAAATCAGTTGCATTTCTATACACCAACAACAAGACAGAAGAAAGAGAAATTAAGGAGTTGATCCCATTTACAATTGCATCCAAAACCATAAGATACCTAGGAATAAGCCTAACCAAAGAGAGAAAGAATCTGTACTCATAATACTATAAAGTACTCATGAAAGAAATTGAGGAAGACACAAAGAAATGGAAAAGTGTTCCATGCTCATGGATTGGAAGAACAAATACTGTGAAAATGTCTATGCTACCTAAAGCAATCTACACATTTAATGCGATCCCTATCAAAATCCCATCAATTTTTTTCAAAGAAATGGAACAAGTAATCCTAAAACTTATATGGAACCAGAAAAGACATCAAATAGCCAGAGGAATATTGAAAAAGAAAGCCAAAGTTGGTGGCATCACAATTCTAGACTTCAAGCTCTATTGCAAAGCTGTCATCATTAAGACAGTATGGTACTGGTACAAAAATAGACACATAGATCAATGGAACAGAATAGAGAGCCCAGAAATAGACCCTCAACTCTATGGTCAACTAATCTTCGACAAAGCAGGAAAGAATGTCCAATGGAAAAAAGACAGTCTCTTCAACAAATGGTGTTGGGAAAATTGGACAGCCACATGCAGAAAATGAAACTGGACCATTTCCTTATACCATACATGAAAATAGACTCAAAATGGATGAAGGACCTCAATGTGAGAAAGGAATCCATCTAAATCCCTGAGGAAAACACAGGCAGCAACCTCTTTGACCTCAGCCGCAGCAGCTTCTTAATAGGAACATCAGCAAAGGCAAGGAAAGCAAGGGCAAAAATGAACTATTGGGACTTCATCACAATCAAGAGCTTTTGCTCAGCAAAGGAAACAGTTAACAAAACGAAAAGACAACTGAGAGAATGGATGAAGATATTTGCAAACAACATATCAGATAAAGGCCTAGTATCCAAAATCTATAAAGAACATATCAAACTCAACACCCAAAGAACAAAAAATCCAATCAAGGAATGGGCAGAAGACATGAACAGACATTTCTGCAAAGATGACATCCAGATGGCCAACAGACACATGAAAAAGTGCTCCACATCACTCGGCATCAGGGAAATACAAATCAAAACCACAATCACATCAGTCAGAATGGCTAAAATTAACAAGTCAGGAAATGACAGATGCTGGCAAGGATGCAGAGAAAGGGGAACCCTCCTACACTGTTGGTGGGAATGCAAGCTGGTGCAGCCACTCTGGAAAACAGCATGGAGGTTCCTCAAAAAGTTGAAAATAGAGCTACCCTATGACCCAGCAATTGCACTACTGGGTATTTACCCTAAAGATACAAATGTAGTGATCCAAAGGGGCATGTGCACCCAAATGTTTATAGGAGGAATGTCCACAATAGCCAAACTATGGAAAGAACCTATATGTCCATCAACAGATGAATGGATAAAGAAGATGTAATACACACACACACACACACACACACACACACACACACACACACACACACAGGAATACTATGCAGCCATCAAAAGAAATGAAATTTTGCCTTTTGTGATGACATGAATGGAACTAGAGGGTATTATGCTGAGTGAAATAAGTCAATCATAGAAAGACAATTATCATATGGTCTCCCTGATATGAGGAAGCTGAGAGGCAATGTGGGGGGTTTGGGGGTAGGAAAGGAATAAATGAAACAAGATGGGATCGGGAGGGAAACAAACCATAAGAGACTCTTAATCTCACAAAACAAACTGAGGGTTTCTGGGGAGAGGGGGTTAGGGAGAGTGGTTGGGTTATGGACATTGGGGAATGTATGTGCTATGGTGAATGCTGTCAAGTGTGTAAACCTGGTGATTCACAGACATGTATCCCTGGGGCTAATAATACATTATATGTTAATTAAAAAAGAAAAAAGAAAAGAAAAGGGTTCTGTATGATCCACTAGTAACTAAGTGCAAGGGTTCTGCGATAAGGCTGAAAGGGCTGAGATAACTCTGGTCCTTTTTTTGAAATAAGCAGCCAGGACTGTCTTCCAGACAGGACAGAAGACTAAGGAGAAGACTGCCAGAATAAAATAAAAATTGAGCATTATGGCGCTTGGGTGGCTCATTTAAGCAGCCAATTCTTGATTTGGGCTCAGGTCATGATCTCAGGATGCTGGGATTGAGACCAGGTTGGGCTCTGCACTCAGTGGGTAATCTGCTTGAGGATTCTCTCTCTGCCTCTCCCTCTGCCCCTCCCCTTGTTCACCCACACACTGTCTCTAAAATAAATTAATAAAATCTTTTAAAAAATTGAACGTGATAGGAAAAAGGATAAACAGGAGATATAAGGGACAGGGAAGCAGGGCCAAGATATCTTAGAAAGCAAGCCACCATATTTTTGCTAACAATACACTAAAACAACAGAGAATTTAACTTTTTAAAGTTAGTAAAGCGATCTGAATCAAGTCTCCATTTGCAAGTTCAGGAAATGTAATTTTATACATATATGAATGTGCAACAGGAAAACACTGATGCAAAATGCCACATAAATTTACTATAAAGGGATGCCTAGGTAGCTCAGTCAGTCATCTGCCTTCAGCTCAGTTCATGATCTCAGGATCTGGGGATAGAGCCCCTTGTCAGGCTCCCTGCTCAGCAGGATGTCTGCTTCTCCCTCTCCCTCTGCTGCTCTCCCTACTTGTGCTCTCTCTCTCCCTCTGTTGCTCTGTCAAACAAAGTTATTATGAAGAAAAAGAAATGGAGTATAGCATCTCCCCAATGAGTGAAACAATGCCAGAATGATATATCTAATACATAGATAAAAACTATAATGTGCTGTTTTATAATTATCTGAAATATACTTATAAAATTAAGTAAGACAAGAAAGAAGAATACAAGTCAGAATGAAAAAAAATCGGACTTTAGTGACAGAATTCAAGACTAAAAATAGAAACAAATGTTAGTTTAGAAATTAAGACTAAACTAGTAGGTTTACAAAAGCTCAGCTCAGGTCACGGTCTCAGGGTCCTGGGATCGAGCCCCGCATCTGGCTCTCTGCTCAGCAGGGAGCCTGCTTCCCCCCTCTCTCTCTCTCTCTCTCTGCCTACTTCTCTGCCTACTTGTGATCTCTCTCTGTCAAATAAACAAATAAAATCTTTTAAAAAAGAACTATTAAAAAAATAAAATAATTGAATGAAAAAAACTCAGTTAAGATTTAATAGACTAGTTGACTACATAATTAGTAAAATATAAAATATATTTAGTAAAAGATTTTGTAGAAAATTTTGTAAAAGAATAAACTAAAAAATATGGTCAGGAAGAATTATATAGATGCAACATAGAGACAGGACTAAAAAGATGAGAGGTTGAAAAACTGAGAATATAGAATAAAAAGCGAGAATAGAGAAAATGTAGCAAATCAATTTTGAAATTTACTTGAGATAATACTCTTCCAGATATGATAAAATACACCAGTTTGAGAAGACCTATATGAATAAAGATAAAAAGAAATCTACATCTGTTCAAATTATTCTAAAACTGCAGAATACAAAAGACATAAATAAGATCTTATAAAGTTTTTATTCAAAAAGCAACCATTAAAAGTTCAACTGATTTCTTAATAGTGACAAAAATAAACCAGAAAACAATGTATTAGTAACCTCAGACATTGATAAAGTAAAAATGCTTGTTTTAATTTTTAGAGCAACCACTATTAAAATAGAACAGGTAATTTTTTTACTGGTAGAGAGAAAAATGGAATAGGAAAGAATATTAGTTAATACAGAAGAAGAGAGCAGAGAAGATGTAAAGAAATAAAACATAGGAAGACAAATTAAAAAATAAGATGATATAAACATATTAGGTCAGAATTATATTAAAAATGTACATTAAAATTAAATAAGCCAATTAAAACATAAAATACGTTGACTTAAATAAAATAATAGGAAACCAGCTATATATATATATATATTTTAACGATTTTATTTTATTTATTTGACAGAGAGAGATCACAAGTTGGCAGAGAGGCAGGCAGAGAGAGAGGAGGAAGCAGGCTCCCCGCGGAGCAGAGAGCCCGACATGGGGCTCGATCCCAGGACCCTGAGATCATGACCTGAGCGAAGGCAGCGGCTTAATCCACTGAGCCACCCAGGCACCCCCCAGCAATATATTTTTGATAAGGAACAGATTTAAAAGGATGTAGAAAGTGAGGGAATTATGTATAATATAGCATATATAATATAAATATAACAAAAGCATAAATTAAATATATAAAAAAGGTAAAATATATTACATATAAAATATTATAATATCAAAGAAGTTTTAAGGAAAAATTACAAAAGGTGAGAATTATTTCCTAGTGTTATGATTTAATTAACCAGAAAAATGTGACAATGTTAAAAGTGTATATACCTAATAACACTTACTGAAAATACATAAAGCAACTTGATAGATGCACAAAGAGACACAGATATATCTAAAAATATATGGTAGATTTTAAAACTTCTCTTAGCAATTGTTAGACCTTGTGGGCAAAAAATCCTCAATGATAGGGGAAATCTGAAAACATTCTTAACAAATTTGACTTAATGAACAAACATGACTCAAAGGATCCCTTAACCTAATTATAGTAGAACACACATTATTTTCAAGCTTCCATGAAACTGTTAGTAAAATTTACCATATAGTGGGTCATTAATCAATTCTTAACAGATCTTAAAAGCAGAGCATATCCATTGACCATAATTAAAATTAAGCTATAATATCCAAAAAACTAATCCCAAAACTCGTTTTTGTTTGAGAATAAAAGAATGTATCTCCAAATAACCTATAGTTATAAGGAAGAAATTATAATGGAATACATAAATATGTTAAAAACAGAAAGATACAAAGTTTATACCAAATTCGTGACATATAACTAAAGTAATACCTTTGGTGTTGTATCTAAAAAATCATCATCACTGCCAAGGTCATCTAGATATACTCCTATATTATCTTCTATAAGTTTTATCAAATTATGTATTATATTTAGGTCTAGGATTCATTTTGTGGGTTTTTGTCTTTTGTTTGTTTTTGGTTTGGGTTTTTTTGAGGGATAGAAAGTGTGTGTTGAGTGGTGGGGGAGTGGTAGAGGGAGAGGGAGAGGGAGAGAAAAAATCTTAAATAGGCTCCATGCTCAGCCTGCGACCTGAGATCATGACTTGTGCCAAAACCAAGCGTTGGGCACTTAACTGATTGAGCCACCCAGGTGCCCCAGAAGTTTAGGATCCATTTTGAATAAATATTTTTGAAAGGTCTATGTCTAGATTCTTTCTTTTTCTCCTTTCCTTCCTCCCTCCCTTCCTTCTGTCCTTAGTTTTTTCCTTCCTTCCTTCATTTTTGTATGTGGATATTCACTTGTTCCAGTATCATGTGTTTGAAAAGACTATTCTTTGCCATCAAATTACTGTTCCTATTGTAGACATTGCTGCTATAAACATTCGGGTACACGTGCCCCTTCGGATCACTATGTTTGTATCTTTAGGGTAAATACCCAGTAGTGCAATTGCTGGGTCATAGGGTAGTTCTATTTTCAACATTTTGAGGAACCTCCATGCTGTTTTCCAGAGTGGTTGCACCAGCTTGCATTCCTACCAACAGTGGAGGAGGGTTCCCCTTTCTCCACATCCTCTCCAGCATCTGTCATTTCCTGACTTGTTAATTTTAGCCATTCTGACTGGTGTGAGGTGATATCTCATTGTGGTTTGGATTTGTATTTCCCTGATGCCGAGTGACGTGGAGCACTTTTTCATGTGTCTGTTGGCCATCTGGATGTCTTCTTTGCAGAAATGTCTGTTCATGTCCTCTGCCCATTTCTTGATTGGATTGTTTGTTCTTTGGGTGTTGAGTTTGCTAAGTTCCTTATAGATTTTGGATACTAGCCCTTTATCTGATATGTCGTTTGCAAATATCTTCTCCCATTCTGTCAGTTGTCTTTTGGTTTTGTTAACTGTTTCCTTTGCTGTGCAAAAGCCAAACTATGGAAAGAACCTAGATGTCCATCAACAGATGAATGGATAAAGAAGATGTGGTATATATACACAATGGAATACTATGCAGCCATCAAAAGAAATGAAATCATGCCATTTGCGACGACATGGATGGAACTAGAGCGTATCATGCTTAGTGAAATAAGTCAATCGGAGAAAGACAACTATCATATGATCTCCCTGATATGAGGACATGGAGAAGCAACATGGGGGGGTAGGGGGATAGGAGAAGAATAAATGAAACAAGATGGGATTGGGAGGGAGACAAACCATAAATGACTCTTAATCTCACAAAACAAACTGGGGGTTGCTGGGGGGAGGTGGGATTGGGAGAGGGGGAGGGGGCTATGGACATTGGGGAGGGTAAGTGCTATCGTGAGTGCTGTGAAGTGTGTAAACCTGGCGATTCACAGACCTGTACCCCTGGGGATAAAAATACATTATATGTTTATTAAAAAAAAAAATTTGGAAGGGGAGGCGAACCATAAGAGACTATGGACTCTGAAAAACAACCTGAGGGTTTTGAAGGGTCAGGGGTGCGATGTTGGGGGAACAGGTGGTGGGTAATGGGGAGGGCACGTTTTGCATGGAGCACTGGGTGTTGTGCAAAAAGAATGAATACTGTTACGCTGAAAAAATAAATAAAATGGAAGAAAAAAAATTACTGTTCCTTTCCCATCAAGTAACCTTTGTTCCTTTGTCAAAGATCAGCTGACTGTATTGGTGGGTATCTATTCCTGGGCTCTCTAATCTGTTTCACTGACCCATTTGTGTATTCTCTCAGCAGTATCACACTGCCTGATTATACCTTATGCAAGTTTTGACTTTGTGTAGTGTCAGTTCTCCTTTGTTCTTCTCTTTCAATATTATTGTGGCTTTTTTGGGTCTTTTGCCTTTTCATATGAACTTTAGAATTAGCTGTCAGTACTCACAAAATAACTTACAGGAAGTTGAGTTGGGAAAATACACATTTTCAAAGTCACAACATTCCCTTTAAGCATTAAGACTCCAAGCACTCTGGAGCTCAGAGTCAGTAAAATCCTTTCTCTTCAGTCATACCTACGCTGATGCATTCTCTCAAGGTGTGGGAAAAATCACATGTTCCACAAGATGTTCTAAAATTCTACCAGCAAAGCAGTATGAGAACTTTATTCACATAAAACAGAGAAGCACTATTAAGGCACCATTTGGGGGGAAAAAAACTGTTCTGCACAAATCAATATTTTAGACAGCTGAAGATTACTTTTAAGAGGTCCACAGATTTCAAAGAACTCGAGTCCCATACCAAAAAGGAAATCTTAGCTCGTCTCCATCTCTCTTTTTACTCCTCCTCCTCTCTAGGTTTCTTTGTGCAGAATTAATAAGACTCTTTACTCTAGAGTAGGAAAACAAAGATTGGATGTATGTTGCTGAGATAAAGAAGAACATCTAACCTAGAAGAAAGAAAAGTTAGAACATGTCCTGCAAGGGAATACAAAGAGTTCAAGAAAAGACAGAATTGTCAGAAAGAAAAAACCCTATAATTTCACAATACGCTGATATAGCTGAATAGGGATCTCACTGCCTGAGTGGAGATGAGGGAGAGGGTGGTTCAGAGAGAAGATGGTGAGGCTCAGTTGTGAAGTACCCAACTATGTCAGGGGAGGGTTACTTGGAGAATTAGGAGGTAAGGATTCGGCATTAGCCATTCTACCAGAAGTGCAGACTTGTTTCTATCAGTTGGGGTGGTGATATGAGAAATAACAAAAATAGCAGATCCTAACAGGTCCACTTTTCATACTGTTAAACAATTAGTGTGCTGGGAGAGTTTGTTATTGGGATGGTTTATAGAGTGGACAAATCCGGCAAGTTGGAAGACTTTCACACCAGCCACGTTGTTTTAAAACAACCAAATTCCTTTTTTTTTTAATGTTGGGAATAAATATTTTTCTAGAAAATAATTCTAAATTAGTTTGTACATTATTCAACTGCAATGCTTTTAGTAAAGAAGTTGCTCAATAATTTGCTGAATTGTTTTAAATATGTTATGAGGAGCATCAATTAAAATCTTCTTGGTGACCTGGGGTTATCATAACCAACATCCTTGTTGACTGGAGCTATAATACAGCTGTCTCCTCAGGCTCTCTGGTGAAGTATGAGGAGCTATTTGTTCTAGCACTAAGTAGATCACATTGGAGAACTTTGGGAGTTATTTTTGTTCTTTCCCATGTCTTGCTGGAAGTATTCACTTCTTTGCTTTCATTCTTATTTTTATCAATCTTGCTTAACTGTGCAACTGGCTGTTTTGGTTTCTGTATGTTGAGATTAATCATTAAAGTTATTAATTATTTTGAAATATAAATTCACAGAATGTTTAGTTTTTGAGATAGGGCTTTTCAGCTGTGGATCATGATCCATTAATGAGTTGGGAAATCAATTTAGTGGTCAGGATGGAATAGAAAAGATCACTGAAAATATTTTGTTCATCACATGTGGCAAGTGTAAATGTTTTGTGAAATCCAGTATTGGTATGATGGTAGAAAATGTAAATTATGAGCTTGTATTTCTTGCTATGAGTTAAGAAATAACTGAATAAATTTTAAGGCATTGGAGTTTTGACGTGTCCCCCCCCCAATTCCTTGTAACTTCTTGACGTGTCCCCCCCCCCCCCCCCCCGCTAATTCCTTGTAACTTCTTGATTTCATTGCAGGACACTGAAGGATAAGAATGTTATTTCCATGTAAATCTCCCCTCTTAACTTTAACTTCATTAGGGGAGGGACCTTTGAGACCTCTAATACCTATAATGGAGTCATTTTTTCAAGAGCAACCATTACTGAAAAGTTTGAGAATCATTACAAATCTGACATCTTCTTGAGGTGATGGTTATGACATACACCCACTCATCAACAGTCTCAGAAGTAACAGCAAATAGCAGAGAGAAAGAATGGGAAGCGTTCCATGCAGCATTTTGGGTTGAAATGTGGGTCTGGACATGCTTTCATTTTGGAAGACGGCTTTACTTTGCTAGGAGTGGCAAAAGAGTGGCAAAATAGTCTCAGAAAAATAGTGGAAGTTTCCTTGGGGAGGGCAGGTAGCACTTTCAAATAAAGGTATAACTAGAGTCTTTGAGATTGCTTTTGTGCCCACTTCAACTCACTATGGAGGGAAGTCTGATGGGGATCCTTGGCAGGGAGTCTAAACAGAAATAATTTGAGCATCTTACTGCATTTCTGTGAAACTTAAGTATGAGATAGCAGTCAGATAGGCAGGGCACAGGTTAAAAATAGGAACAGAAACTTCCAACTCAACTGACAGGCTAGATATTTAAATATTTATCAAACAAAAAAGATGCTGATAAGCTGATGATTAAGATTTTATTGGTTTTACTGCTTTCTAGAGGTCTGAGAGGAAGTATAGACACTTCTATACCTCCTGATATTTTCTTCACACCCCTTCACTTTTTTTTATCTCCATTTGCTTCCTTCTATTTCTTTCAACCTGATAAAGAAAGAAAGAAAGGCCATTATATGATTAGTTATTGATTGATTAATGTAATAACAAACTCTTGGTGCCAGTATTATAAGAGTCACTGGGATAGGTACTTTGAAGGATACAAGGCTATATAAAATCTGTTGCTCCAAAAATATATAATGCAAGGTGGTCAGGACATACAGAACACAGGAGGAGGGGGTTCAGCCCTCCATTTTCCTGTGGTCCAAATATATGCATAACACAATCCACAAATGTACTTTTTTTTTTTCAGAAGAAAAAACAGACCAGAATTTTTTCTTATTTTAGGTTCATCTGCTAGATCTCTATTTTTATACTATTAAACCTAGATAAACCTACTTGGTATAAAAAATATCTAGCTTGATTGCAAAAGGCCATATTGTGTCCATATTTTTTACACCAACAACTCACTGTGAGTTTACTTGGAATAAATCTAGGTGTTCAATAAATTGGGAGGCATGGTTCCTTCCATGAATAATACAAAACCTCAAGAAGATTTTCCAGAAACTCAGCCATCATTAGAATTATTCAAAGAATGAAAACTTCTCCTGAAAGGAATTCCCAATAGCTCATTTGCTATGTAAACAAATCGTGTGTCCTGAAGGTATGGTTGGAGTACATAAAATATTAAAATGTTGACACCTGATAGATTCTAGGAAGAAATTTAAATTTATAGGCAAGCATTTCCTGGAGCAGTGGGAGATCCTTATAGTTCAATGAGTCTTACATTAAAAATAAGACAAGGTAAGATAAATTAGCCCAGAGGATACTACAGGCATGAATTTTATGCCCAGTACCACCATGACTGTGGTTATGGGTACCCTTTTGCTCTTTTGGAATTGTAGGAAATGAAGACTACATTTACCAATTAATCCATGCAGATGCAGCTACTTTGTGTCACTGAATGGAAGGTAGAAAGAGGCAAGGAAGAGGATGAGTGGAAAATGGAAGTGAATGATGACAACACATGATTATTATAAAAGTTATAATTAACTGAATCCTTTCAGTATAATTACTGTGAAGCATGTTTTCATATGCCTTTTCTTATGTAATTGTTAAGGTAAACCCCCGATGTAGATTTTAGTTTTATTCCTAAAAAGCAACAACTATCAGGTGAGGCTAGGCTTGGTAAATGTCAATAATCAAAGTGGTTTGTTCTGTTTGGTAGTCATGGAGGCAGGCAACACTGGAGACTAAGCATACCCTCTGTTGGAATTCCAAGCAGCGAGTAGATTCAAGATGGGTCTTTGGCAGAAAATAAACTGTAAGCATTCTGTTCCCTATGTAAGCAAAGTGTCATGCAGGTGTCAGGGTCCCAACCAAGAGAGCCCCTATTCAGAGAGGGCTATCTACACAGACATCCAGAATAGTACAGGGAACACTGAGACAGGGGGCGTAACAGAAGAAAAACCTCATCATGACAAGGGTTAGGGGCTATCTGTAACTTCCCAGGCTCATGAGACTCAGGATATCAAAAGATTAATTCCAGATCTCATGATTATGCTGTGGCCTCTAATACCCTAAAATTATCTCACCCTAACTTCAATGCTTCACAACAAACCTATAAGAAAGGCATTAATTTTATAATCATCATCAAGATTATCACCATCACCATCATCATTTTTACCAAAAATGTAATTGTGGCTTAGAGCAGTTAGGTCACTCAGAAGAAGATAAAATCATGGTATGAACTCACGTTATCTGACTCTAAAGAGAGTTCTCTTAACAAACCACCAGCTTACGTAAGTGAAATTTCCAGGCTCACCCATTCATTCAGTAAACCAATATCTATAGGGCAGATCCTATGTGCCAGCCATGGTGATGGGGTATAGGTAGTAGATGATCAATGAATATTGTTTTGATGATTGAATGGATGGGTGAATGAATGAATGCATGAATATGCTTTTATATTTGTGAACATGTAGCTCAGAACACACCAATTTGAAACTATGACATTTTAAAAATGATTTTATTTATTTATTTGACACACACACAGAGAGAGAGAGATCACAAGTAGGAGAGAGGCAGGCAGAGAAAGAGGGGGAAGCAGGCTCCCCGCTGAGCAGAGAGCCCAATGTAGGGCTTGGTCCCAGGACTCTGAGATCATGACCTGAGCCAAAGGCAGAGGCTTAACCCACTGAGCCACCCCGGCACTCCTGAAGCTATGACATTTTGAATAAACTCTTCTCTGGAGGCCATACGGTAAGATCATTCCCTTGTACATGGGAGCAGTCTTCCTTAGATTGAAAGGCTATGTTCTTCCTGTCAATTACCCTGACATAAGGCCTATTTTAGATTTGGGAATGAGAGATGGTGAAGCAAGCATTAAACCAGAGGGAAAGCAAAAATTCCTTCTTTTCTTTTAGTCTCTTGGAAGTTTGGTCTGAACTCAGAGGCAGAGGTGCTCAGAGCACAGCTCTAAGCACTATATGCAGCTGTTTCTGACACATGGAGGGAGATCCTATGCATTGGCCTAAACCTATGGGCTCCATGATCCTTGGAATTTAGTTGTCATGCATAATCCATCTTTAGGTCTATACTTCAACATTCAGTAAACTCTTATCAAAGGTAACAGCCTAGCAGCCTTGGCTGTGTTGGAAGTGGGGCAATTTACAGTGAGGATCAGGGAAACTTGGGAAGCACCTTCTAGGCAAGAGTGGAGGTTGCAATATTTCCTTAATTCTCAGTAGGGTGGAGATCTCCTGGGGACGGCACAGAAGAGGGCTGTGTCATGACGATAGTGTGGATGCTTAAACGCAGAAGGAGATTGGGAATTGTTTTTAGACACATATGAAGAACAGCTGAAAGGACTCATAAATTTAACTGGCAGACATGTAGTCAGAAACAGGGAATTAGGGCATGGGAGAGTTGAGAGGAGTTGACTTCATAAGAATGTGGTTTACTTCTGGAGGTACTTTCTGATGTTTATTGGGCAAATACAATTCCATGCCCATAATAGCTGCTAACTGGATACCTGTGGTATAGTGAACAGAACAGAGCCCTGGTAGCCAGGAGACCCAGGATCATCCCAAAGAGTGGTTGGATTAGTTTCTTGGGTATCCATCACTTTCTTTGAAGCCAGGACCAATAATGTTCATGTGTATGACACATGCCCCCCTGAAAGCCAAAGCCGTATGTTCAGTACCCATTCCTAGCACCAGCTAAAGTTCAGTCCTTTCTTTCCCACTCAACAAAGCATATAGAAGCCTAAGGAAAATGTGAAGCTATTAAAGGGGTAATATTCATTCTTTCTAATTTATATGTAAAATAGATATTTGCAAACTATAAATAAATGTGAAGCACTCACAATGCCACTAAGAAAAACGATCTGTAAACCATCTCCCTGAACTATTAATCTATGCCTACACTACCTTCCAATCATTTGGTATGGACAATCTTCCACAAGGAGAAGCAGTAAGATGGGAGGACCAGAGAGCAGAAATTGGGCATGATGGTATGAACTCATTCTGATGATGGTGGGAGGGTGGAGAATGAAACAAGTAAAGATTGGGAAGTTGAGCTGGGTAGCACTGCACAGAGATGAATGTCACGGGAAGAATCCACTGGAAGAAGAGCTGCATCTCTTTTGCTCAAGCCACCACTGGCACATCTTGGAAATCCCCTCTGACAGGGAGGGCAGGACATAAGCATCTTCAAACTTCTGCCAAAATTCAGGGGCAGTCACAAAAGGGGTTAGTTGCCATTTCCCTTCCATGATATCATTCTCAGTGAGAAGTCAAGATAGAAAACCAAAACAAACAAGAGCAAAAAAAAAAAAAAAAAAAAAAATCATCGAAATCCACATTCTTAGTTTCCATTTAAACCAGGCTCCAGGCAGCCTCATTATCTTCAGCACAGGATTCTCCCTATAACCTGA
This sequence comes from Meles meles, assembly GCF_922984935.1. Classification (NCBI taxonomy): domain Eukaryota; kingdom Metazoa; phylum Chordata; class Mammalia; order Carnivora; family Mustelidae; genus Meles; species Meles meles. Next base: position 61,292,187 of record NC_060077.1, read on the forward strand.
TCCAAATACTCCACTAATGTTTCCTCTTCCTCAATCCCCCAGGAGGTCAGTAGCTCAGTGGTTACTCACCGAGGAAGAAAAGTCGAAGCATGCAGACTTACAGGGACCCACTACCAAAGAGACGGTGAACCACAGAATACAACAGAATTGTTATAGGGTTGACTAGCTCTATCTCATTTTCAGAGATGGCCCCCAGTAAAATTACATGTGAGGCTGTTTCACTTCTCTTAAGTTTATAACCCAAGGCAGAGTTCCTGGGGAGGGGCATCTCAAACTGAATTCATGCTTTCAGGTGGGGTCAGGAGATTTTCACTAGGTAAGTGTGACTTTCACTTCTGACAAGCAACGACATCCCTTGATCAGCATGTAATTCTTAGGAAAGAAACATTTGGCTGAGCTAAAAGGAAAAGCATCAGGCACAGACAGATTAGATTTTCCTTTAAATAAACATGGCCTTTCAGAAAGGCAAGAAAAACGTTTACAGCAAAACATGCTGGGCATGAGAATTTCAGATGAAATAGCTACCCACCCTGAGGAAGAACAAGAATCACATCACTATCCCCAAGTCAGAATCACTCCTTTGTTAAACCAAAGAGGATAATTTAAAAGTGTTTGTTCTTATAGGCAGAGGTGTATCTCTCCAACACCAAATTTTGCACTGCTCTGGTCTCACAGAGCATTCATGGTCGACGATTATTTCATTAGATCCCTAGTATTTGGGATACTTGAGGTTTTCCCTGCCTTCAACTTGATCCCAAAGATAACAAGGAAACCCCTCTTCCAGCAGGTTCTTCATATTAAATGGAATGGCTATGTTATAGTCCAATCACCGAATCATAATATAGTGCTGATCTGTTTGCTTTTTAAATTTCATAAAGCTCTTCACAAGGTTTTCTTACATGTCTCATTTTTTTCCATTATGTATTTCTGTTTCCATTACATGCCCTTCATTTTCTGTCCAAACCCCACTCTTTCCCTCTACTTTTTATCTCATTGACCCAAATTAAAAAGCCAGGAACGTTTCACGTTTCATTTGCATTGCCTATCACATTTAGTTAATCATCAAGTCCAAAGAATTTAAAAATTTTCACAAATGCATATGCCAATTCAATAAATACCTATTAAACAATTTGATATGTTTCAGCCACATGTCTGTACATTAAAGATATTGAGAGAAAAGGGTAATGCTCTTTTGGAACTCCCTTTTAGTGGGAGAGGCAAATGACGAGTAAACAAGATAATTCTATATACAGATACCTCATGAAGATGATAAAACGAGGCATTATGATTGAGAGTGACCTGCTTGTCCTCTCTAACGTAGTGACATTTAAACTGAGACCTAGATGATGTGATGAACCAGCTGCACAAACATCTGGAGGAAGAACAGTCCAAGCTCGGGGAACAGCAGGGGCAAAGGCCCCGTGTAATAAACAGTCTACTTATTTAACACAGGACAAAGTACCTTTGGCTAGAGGTGGGGTGGACTGTGGTTTCATAGACTAACATGAATGGTTGGAAAATAAGCAGAGGAAGGGGCCTAGGGGGCTGAAATGAAGAGTTTTGATCCATTCTAAATGCTATGAGAAGTCATTGAACGGTCTGGGAAAGATGGTAATATAAACCTAATTTCTATTTTAAAAGATATGAATATTGAACAATAGAGATGATGGCAGCTTGGGCTAGGTGATAGCTGTGGAGAGAAGTTACATATTCTCTGGATATTTGGGAAGTTGATGTAACTTGGTGATGGATTGGATACAGGATGTGAGAGAAATCAGGGGTGAGGGCCTGGGTTTCTGACCTGAATGACAGGTGGGCAGTGGTACCAATCACTCTCACTCACACATTATCATCTTTTACTTAGTACAATATCTTGTCCAATATCTTTAGTCCAGTATCTTGTCCACCAAACTGCAGGCCCTCTAAAATATGTCATCCACATCACTGCCAGGGTAATTCAGAAAGAAAACAATGCTCTCATTATTCCATTTCTCATAACCTTTCTTTTTAAAAGACTTTTTGTTTACTTGTTAGAGAGAGAGTGTGCACAAGCAAGAGGGGACAGCAGGCAGAGGGAGAAGCAGGCTCCTCGCTGAGCAAGGAGCTGGATGTGGGATCCTAAGACCCTGGAAATCATGACCTGAGCTGAAGGCAGATGCTTAATCAACTGAGCCTCCCAGGCATTCCTCTCATAATCTTTCAGTAACTTCCTGTTGCTTAGGAGAGGTAACAAGCTCCTTTATCTAATGTTCAATGACATGGTATGTAGAATTCTAAGATGGATCCCATACTTCTTTTTTTTTTTTTTTTAAAGATTTTTTATTTATTTATTTATTTATTTGACAGAGAGAGATCACAAGTAGGCAGAGAGGCAGGCAGAGAGAGAGGAGGAAGCAGGCTCCCCACGGAGCAGAGAGCCTGATGTGGGGCTCGATCCCAGGACCCTGAGATCATGACCTGAGCCGAAGGCAGCGGCTTAATCCACTGAGCCACCCAGGCGCCCCGGATCCCATACTTCTATGTCCTGGTATAGTTAGCCTGTTAAACCCCTCCCCTTGAATGTGATTGGAGCCTGTGAATATGACAGATGTCACTCCCATGATTAAGTTATGCTGGATGAGACTGTATTGGATGGGCCTGTCTTAATCAGGTAAAAGCCTTTAAAAGAGACTGCCTCTTCCTGATTAGAGACTCTACTTCTGGCCTCAAAGAAGCAAGCCATTATGAGCTTTACAACTGGTAGGAGGTGAATGTTTTCAACAACCACATATGCTTGGAAGAGTACCCTAAGCCCCAGATGGGACCCTAGCCCGAGCCATATCTTGACTGTAGCCTTGTAAGACCCTGAGTATGGGTATCGACTTAGCCATGCTTAGATTCTTGAGCCATAGAAACTATGAGAGAATATATGTGCATTGTTTTAAGCTTTAAGTTTATGGTGATATGTTATAGCAGCCAGAGGAAACTAATGCAAAGGCCTTTCATGCCTGACTTCTATTCATTCTCACTTTATCAGTCATCTTAACTGGTCTCAAACTTTATACTTCAATAGTACCCAGTGATATGCAGATACTGGCCTTGACCTAGCTGTCCTTCACCCCACACTCCTTGTGATAATGGGTCCTCTTTCTAGAATTTCCTCTGTCTCTTCATCATCTAATTTCTACTTGGAAATACTCTTTTAGGAAGACTCACTTCACAGTTCATCTTCATCTACTAATTTACTCTTTTAACACATATTTACTTCACACCAGTCAAGGGATATAGAGGGATAAACAGAAACTTCTGCCATTGTTTCCACTACATCCCAAGGGAAGAGAGAGATCTTCAAAACAAATACATAACCAAATACATGGGATAAAACCTGTGATGGATAGAAATCTTGGACAAGAGAATAACAATGGCTTCTTCATAAAGCTTTCCCAGTCCATCTTGACTTACCCTACCATTCTGCATCTGCTCTCCATAGATTATATGTATATTAAAGGTAGGGATGGTATTTTGCTCCTCTCTATATCCCTAGTATCTCGACCATGTGCTTATGCACAATAGTTTTGTTGAATAAATTTATATAAGACCTACCCATTCCTGTTGGCTTCTATGAAAGCCAGAGCAAAACATTACAAAACCAAAACCACAGATCCACTCTGTCCCTAAATCAAGAAGGGCCTGGCCTAGGGATTTAATATCCAATACAGTGGGACCTTAATTAGCTAGCTGCTTCTAGCATATTTCCCAACATCCCTGGACACTTGTTTTAACATAACCCAGCAGTCTCCTTGAACCCCAAAATGAGTCATCAACCTGTCTTACTTGACTTCTAATCATAGTCCCTGATGCCCTTCTCATTCCCTATTAGTTCATTTCAGTTCTCTGGGGTTTTCTTGTCAACTAGTTCCTTTCAATTTCATTCTCTTCTTGCCATTTCCCTTGTACAGATTACTAATACAACAGATATTTGTCAATTTTGAGGCCTCCCAGCAACTTTGAACACCCTTTTTAAGTTAAAGTAATTTATTTCTTATTTTTTTGACTCTTTTGGGAGCCTGTACTCAATTTCCCTGCCTCCTTTGAAGCTGGGGCACACTTATATGACCCATAGCCTCTTCATCAGATTCAATGACTGGATGGTGAATTAGAAAATTAATAATTTAAAGAAATAGGTCCCACATAGAACCCTTTTGGGAGATGGTATTGGGAGCTACATCCAGTTTCCATGGGCAGTGGTAGTTAAGGTTCCTGCAGAAGCATCCAGGGCTGACTTCCATTACATCTGTACCTGGCAGAAGTACCAGACTCTCTCCACTGAGGCCAGTTCTGTGGTATGGCTTTGGACATTGTTCTGGGCTGCATAGCTGGAGTCTGTGAGCTATCCAATATTCTTTAATATAGGCCTTACACTATTGAAGCTACTTTATATTCGTTGTAACTAAGAACCTTGCTTGTTACATCTCTGACTACCCTTCTCCCAAACAATTTGGAATTCACCTAAAAGAGCATTCCAAATGGTGTGCCTGGTTTCTTCTACCATTCCATTATCCACCTGGCCATTGTCCCTATTCCCTGCCATGCACACATACATACAGAGAGTAGAAGCCTGAGTGTGGGCAGAGTACTGGTGTTTAGCAAATTCCCTTGGGTTTGAGATGTTCCACTGATCTTGTCTACTCCTCAGCTTGTCTCTCTTAATCCCTGACCCAGTTACTCCTAATACCTTTTCTTTACCAATTAGGATCCTCCCCCAAAATGCTTAATGGAGAGCAGTATTATTCTACAAATCTGTAAAGAGGAGAGCTAAGGTGACAGATCTGGGCAACCACATCACTTGAGGAGCCATGTAAGACTTGTAAGACTTGAGGAGCCATGTAAGTCATTCCCACACATCTCCCCAGAAAGAAAACTCACTGTGGTTAGCCTCATTAGAAACTGCTATATGGATCTGCTGCCAAGGAAACTACATTTTTTTTTTTAAATTTCCAAAGCCAGAACTTAATAAAAAATGGAAACAGAAAGGAAGTTCTAAAACATAGAGTCCAATTTTTTCCTGTGCCATAATCTGAGCAGGCCCATTATATTGACAGGTCAGCTTATCACGGATTAATGCACACAATGACCAGGAGGGAGCAGGCAGGTCAGAATCAAGATGGGGTGCAGTTGGTTAAGGTGACAGATCACCATTTTCAAAAGAGAGGGGAGCTGACAGAGTGTCCATCAGAGGCGGAGGTCCGTGAAGGTCAGGAGGATGCGCTATGCACCCTGCAAAGGGCCAGGATGCAGTCCCCCAGACAGCCACACTGCTGTATTAAACAACCTTCTCAATGTTGCCATGTTTTTTGTTTTGCCTTTTTTTTTTTTTAATCACCTGCCTTTGAATTTGGCACCACAAAATGAAAATTAATTGAAGGCTCCAAGTATAATGATGGACCATGCTACTTAGCCTAGTTTACTTATGAAACTCATTTCTCTTGCTTGGTCTTCTACCAAAGTACTTTCCTGACCACGGGAAATGGTTGAATGTGAAAAGGGCCCAGGCATAGAGTGAAGCTAACCCAGTATTGCTTCTGTCACTTTCTGGCTCTGGGTCTTGAGAGGCAAGTCAGTCTCAAGCCTGAATACCTTTCTTGTAAAATATCAGTACACACTCCACGAGTGATGCGGAAGTGTACCTGGCACATAACACATTGGTCATGGGTTGTCAATCATATTTTCCAGAATCTCTGGCCAGCCCTATTCCCAAGCATAGAGTCCGATGAACCAACTGCAGGAGAAAGAGAAAGCATTAGGAATTTATTAGCTGGATGGCTCCCTGTCTCACCTCTCTCTTCAGCTATGGCAGGCAAGATACTGTCAGCAGCTGGGTCCCCACATAAACAGCTGTCTACATGAAACAAGGCAGGAGGCCCATATTAAATAATGAAGATAGAATACATTAATTATACCATGGTAAGTAACTATCATATAAAATATGACTATTATATGATTGTTATTACTTTTACTGCATTATTCATGCTGACATAAATATAACAGCCCACTAGTCATCAGTGTCATACTGTTTTTATAGAGAAAGAAAATGGAGCTCAAAGCATTTAATGACCTAATGGCCAAACCTCTAAAACACCAAAGTAATGGTTGGCAATGCATGAAAAGAGGCCTGCAGTTTTGCCAATAGGACAGCTTAATGACTGAGCTATGTTTTAATTTTGACTTCTCATTCCACTGATGCCTTCCTAGTCCATCAGCCTTATAACTGGGCAGAACAGGTTGAAACATATGGGAATACAAATAGAAGAACACAGGATAGGTTACCCTGGCCTGGAATATCAAACATGGTCTTCCAATTACACCATGGAAGCTTCATTGTTTGATTCTTAAAAATAATTATTTAGATCTACACCAGCTCCCCATATATGAGTGGTAACTCATATCATTTTAGAGTAATTGTAGCAATATCTCATATGAAGTGGGCAAAGCATATTAGGAAAATAAAACCCAGAGACAGTTTTCCAAGGACAAAATTGCTGGCATCAATATTAAGTTCAGTGAATTAAAATTCTTGTTCTTTTCAGCATGTTATACTACCTCTTATTATCTGTAAGTATCTGTAAGAAAATGGATCTGTAAGAAAATGAAAGGACGAAGAAGGGTAAACTGGTGGAAAGTGTGTAAGGCAAAACAAGTTTCCAGATTCACAGTTCTCAAAGACTTTCTTTCTAGACCTACCAAGCTTATTGCCTGTCCCACTTTCACCTTCTTCCTCATACAAGTCTGGCATGGGCAAGCCAAGATCAAAACACAAACAAACAAAAGAACCCATAACCTTTTTGAAATTATCAGAAAGAGATTAAAATTTACCTTTTGATAGGCATTTAGAAAATATAAAAAACTCATATGTGAAAATATCTAAATTGGACCAAATTTTAGACCCTGTAGATAGCTATTTTAATCATATGTGGACATGGAAATGTATCATTCACTCATTAAAGAATATTTATTGAGGGTCTTCTGTGTACAAAATAGAGGCTGGGATCATAATTTTCAGACTTTTGCTGATGTGTCTGGATCTTTACACCTCCCTCGACACCAATGACAATCACCATTATTTTATCATTACTATCTATCTCTGCTAAATTTTCAATGGTTATGAAAAATTCAGAAGTCAGAGTAAGATATTTAAGTCTCTACCAGAAGTGTCTCGCTAGATGCCAAGTGGGACAAATTTATGCTGGAGCTCAGCTACTCAGGATTCTTATGAAGATCACATGAAATTATGCATGTGAAATACTTTATAGCAAAGGGTTATATATATATATGCAAGGTATTGTTATCAGATTTACTTTTCTAAGTAAATAATTTAATGGGAAATGACTTGGGAGCTGATTCTAATAACACACTCACTTTTTTTCTTGGAAAAATTCATTGATATTTTATTTCACAGTAACTGTTACAAAAATTCACAGGTAACTTTATTATTTCCTATTTTATTTTATAATCACCATTTAAAGCAGTACTTGAATTGTTAATGATTCTTATTTAACTTATTATTATGTAAATTTTAAAAAAATATGTGAAAGTAGGGAGAACAGTATCATGAACCTCCATGTTCCCATGAACCAGTTTTCTAGCAATTTCTCTCCCACCCCCTTTCCCTCAATACATACAGTGGATTTTTTAAAAGCAAACATTAAACCTTGTGCCATTTCATCCTTAAATATTTCAATATATGTTTCCAAAATATAAGGACTCTTTTTCTGTGTTTATTTTTAACACAACCACAATAGATGACCACATTTAAAAGAAGCCTTCAGGAGACACTTCCCTATTAGGAAAGAATATTGTGCCATGTATCTTACTCAAGAATATTCTGTGACTCCCCAATGCCCTCAGGATGAAATCTCAACCCTAAGATCATGCTCTAATCAAAATCATCCCATTGTCCCTCCTATCATCTGGGCACATTTGTTCATACTATTTAATCCATCATAATGTAGGCCTCCTGCTGCCTTTCCATTTTGACCCTACCCATTTTGCAAGGACCTTTTAATTTCCACACATCACTGCAGCCTCTAGTGATTTTTTTTTTCTTTAAACCCTTATTGCATTTACTGTACCATTAGAAAGGAGTATTATAGGGATCAAAAGCATGTGCTCTGAAGTCTGACAAAGTTGGGTCTGGGAATTTCTCCATGACTTACTTATAAGCTAAATGCCCTTGGGAAGGTCCTCCCTAGTCCTCATATCCTTAGGTGCTAATAGGAACAATTTGCATTGTAGTTAAGGATCTAATTAAATTTATGTGTATTATATATGTAGATATTATATATATGTGTAAATCATGTACATACTCACATATACACACATATACATAACACACACTCACATACATGCTTACATTGTTTGGCAGAAAACAATCAAGGTAGTGTTATTCCTGCTGTTGTTACCATCTGTATTCATTACCGTATTCTGCCTTTTGATGTGGAGTTTACTGTTATGCTTCACTACTTGACTCTTGGACTGTTAGTTTCCTTTATTTGTATTTACTTATAGACATCAGCTTCTTGAGGTCAGAGCCAACTCTGACTCTCCCATAGCAGTTGGCTTCACAGAGGAGATTCTCAAAGATATTGCTGAAAGACAGCCAGCCAGTGTGCAGAGACATCAAGACACCCAGGGTTCTTTCTCTTCCCCAAACCCCCAGGATGTTGTGTTAAATAGGAGAACCTCTCCCTTCTTTTCAGGCTCCCTTCCAGACTTGCTGTGTTTGTGTGGTGCAGGGTACTTTAAAGTGAATCTGTAGATTTCTCCAAAAAGGAAAAACCTTTTATGCAGAAAAACAGGTGATGGGACAACTGGAAAAACAGCCGTTTCTAACCGAAGTGAGTTTCCTGACAGCTGATCCTATCAGAGGGCTGCTGTCTTATCCTGGAAATGCCATCCTTCTTTTAGTCTGTAAATATCATGCTATAGAGAACACCTCAGCACTGACTTGAGGAGGAGACAGAGTCAACGTTGTATGGCAGTTTACTGTCAACCAAAGGACAATGCTTCTTTCTTGGATTTAATAAAACAGGAGCTTGGGCAGGCTGCTCCAAAGAAAGGACACGCAATCCTGCCATCACATTGTAGTTTCTTTAATAAAATGATGAAAGAGCATCTTTGTCCTCCAAATGCCAGTCTAACTTGGGCACATTCACTTTTTTCACTTTCAAATGTGTGAATCCTTGGAATGTGGCTGTGGTCTACATTTTAAGCCTGTACCCTCAGCTCTGTCAAAGGCTCCGTAGGGCCCTTTTACCTTGCAGTATCTCCCCAGCCCAGACCAGATCCTCTGTTTCACCTTTTCATAGTCTAACATGTCACCAAGTGAAGATGTTGTTCAGTTAGTCCATGCTTTTTGGAAAATAAATTCCCACAGAAATGGAAAGATTATCTTTCTTGCTGAGAATATTCTTCGCTGTGAATTACATACTCAGATTTCTCTGCATTCATTACCCAGCAGAGAACAGAAAACGACAATTTCATTGTGAAGGGGGAAGTGATTTTTGGCATGTGGATCAATTCTAGTAAAGGCTGGTCTGAGAAGGGGGTCGATATGATAGAATTTGTGTAGCTGAAAGATAGTACTAAAGACTGTTGGTGAGTGTGGATGATGGAAGGCATTTGGGAGGGAATAAAAAAACACAGGAGATGATATCAGAGGAAGAAATGGAAAGTAAGGAGGATAACTTCTTGCATCTGGAAATTTTGCTGGTACTGCTCAGAAGCAGTAAGAATAGTGAAGACAGGGTCTGGAGCCAAGTGGCCTATGAACTAATCCTAGTTACCCTACTTACAAGCTCTGTGACTTTGGACAATTTACTTAGCTTCCCTAAGCTTGTATTTCCTTATCTGTAAAACGAGGATGGAAATGTGTGCACAGGTCATGGGGCTATGTTGAGGATTAAAGATACTGCACGTTAGACATTTGGCACAGTGTTTGGCACACATCATGTACCCAATAAATACCAAATTTCGTTTCATATATTTTTCTTAAAAGTAGAGAAAAAATGATTATTATCAGGACTTCTGATTTATAAACTGCCCATGATATGTGATCTTACTGTCTAAGGTTTTCTTTTAAGGGTGAGTGTTAAATAAGAAATATGCGCTCATCTGCTTTAAGTTCCCTGTGCTAGTACCCAATGGAACAAAAGTACTTTAATAAAATCTGTTCTAGGTCTTTACATAGATACACACACACACGAATATTACTGTCTAAGGTTTTCTTTTAAGGGTGAGTGTTAAATAAGAAATATGCGCTCATCTGCTTTAAGTTCCCTGTGCTAGTACCCAATGGAACAAAAGTACTTTAATAAAATCTGTTCTAGGTCTTTACATAGATACACACACACACGAATATTACACATTTTCACTTATTCGATTTTCATAGTAGCCCACTCTCCAGGTGAGGATACTGAGGCACAGAGAAATTAAGTAACGTATCTGTCATCCCTCAGCCATTCTTACACTACACCTAGTCACGGACCATGGGCGGTATTCCAGAGCCTATGCTTTTAACACTCTAAGGCCTGGAAAGATGTAAGAATGAGGAGCAGGATGGAGTCCAATCCAGGGTTCTTTATTTCTTCCCAAATAGGATTCTTTCCTTACTAGCTTACATCTTTCCTCCATGAAGGCTGCATAAATTAGTGGTGGAAGAAGGACAGGACTGAGTATTCAGAGGTCTGGGCTCCGACCAGGGCTGCCACTTACCACATTATGTGACTTAGGGGAGTGCTGAATTGGGATTTAGTACTTTAAGTTTTACTGTCATCATATGCCACTTCACGATGGCAACTGGTCCACAGAACAACATTCTGGGTTATTGCAAAGGTCAAATTAAATAGTTAGTGGTAAATTACTTTGAAAACTCAAAAATACTGAGATACTATTCTTATTATTACTAATTCCTTTTTTTGCATATAGATTCTGCCAAAAGTCTAAAGTCACAAACCTGATTGATAAAAATTATCTAAAGGTTTTTTTTTTTTATTTTTGTGTATTAAACTACCAAGCCCCAGACCTCACCTTCAAGCACCTGATCCAGTTGTTCTGGGATACATTATGGAATGTAATTTTTAAACCTCTCAGGTATTTCTGCTTAAACAGGTTTACAAAACTTTAGTCTATGCCACAAAGTGTCACCCTGACTGATAGACTATCTTAAGTATTTCCTATCCAGATTTTCTTGAGCCTGATATTTATCGTCTCTAAAACTGAGTTCCTTAACAAAAGTTATATATTCTTATTTTTTCTTGTAAAACTTGTGGAACTTAGATTAGGACTGTGTAGAATAGTTGATTGAGTTATATTTATTGACTTTATTGAAGCCCATTGTAAGTGGATCTCCTGCACACTTGCATATATGTAAGATACTTTTTAAGAGAAACAGTGAAAGTTGCACAGAGAACTCTTTATTGACAATGAAGAATTACCTTCTTGAATGGCACCCCCAAGGCATGGGTATAGATTAAGCAACCTTTTAAGGTAATGACCCTTTAGAAAGGTTAGTCTTGATTCAAAGGCCAAATCTAGACAAGCAAACCATTTTGGGGAAAATAAAAGTCTGAATCCAGCCAGAGAACTGAATATTTAGTTAAACACTCTTTAAATGAAGTAGTATTCTTAGGGATTCACTAGAGTTTAAAATGTGACCCAGTGGGGCGCCTGGGTGGCTTAGTGGGTTAAAGCCTCTGCCTTCGGCTCGGGTCATGATCCCGGGGTCCTGGGATCAAGCCCCACATGGGGCTTTCTGCTCTGCGGGGAGCCTGCCTCCTCCTCTCTTTCCGCCTGCCTCTCTGCCTAGTTGTGATTTCTCTCTGTCAAATAAATAAAATATTAAAAAAAAAAATGTGACCCAGTGTTTTCCTGAGGTGTGGTATCATGGAGCACAGAGTGTAACCAAGCCTAGGACTGAATTCCAGCGCAACAACTGAACACTGTGTAGAGTAGGCATGCTTCCTACTTTCTCAGAACCTGTGTTTTCTCATCTGTGTGACTGAGAGACTATAGAGTAAAACGAGGTAACACATGCAAAGCGCATGTGATGGCACGTGGTGACATGGGATAAATGGCAGCTACTATTCTTCTCAGACATAACTGACCTGCCCACAACTGTCTGTTTTACCCTGATGGTTGGAAGACGTTAACGCAGTTGCTGAAGCAGTGGAGGAGTACATAAAGCACAGGAAAAGGCAGACTTAATACATGTGGTTTAATTCCAGAATGTGTTTCTGAAAATCCCCGCACTTCTTTGTGAATATCCATTATCTCTCTGTTAAAACAAAACAAAACAACACCCCCCCACACAAACACAAGGAAGCAAGGTGCACGACCCTTCTTGTAGCATTTTGCCTGCTTGTTTTAGGAGACATTGATAAATTGGAGAGGATCCAAAAATGATAAGAAGGATTAGAGGATATGACCTACAGAGAAAGATTATGAAAAGAGCCTGGAGCCATGTCTGGAGCCATGAAAGCGGTGGGTGGGGGACATGATAACTGAACATAAATTCTGAGAATAGGTGAGAAGTATGGAAAAGAAGTATTTCAGGTGATTGGACCGTGGGCAAATGAGGATCGATGTCCTTACACCAGAAAAGAAAGCACTTGTGTGAAGTATTCTTCGAAGAAAAAAATTCAACAGAGAGGTCACTCAATTAAGACCTTGATTATTCCATTTGAGAGGTGATTCTCTGCAGCTCTTTAGATGGCACCACAAGCAGATTGTTCCGGAGGCAAACCTGATGGGTAAGAGAGGAAGGTGCGTCCTGGCTGCCTGTGGTGTTTGTGGTTGTTGTTGTTGCTGTTGTTGTTTTGGGGGTGGTGGCACTAAACCTTAAGGCAATGTACAAAACTCCAGTGGGGATGATCTATGTTCATTTCTTCTCCACTTTTTTCCTCCCTAGTGCGGTGGGTGGACTGTATGTACCCCTAAAATAATGTCTTCTTCCTGAAAACCAGGACCAATAAATGTGACCTTATTTGGAAAAAGCCCTTTGCTGAGGTAATTAGGTTAACAATCTTAAGATGAGGACACATCCTAAATCCAATAACATGTACACAGAAGAAGGCACTAAGACAGATGAAGAGAAGGAAGCACTCACGGAGACAGATTCAAGGGATGGAGCCAAGGAAACTAAGGGTAGTCTAGGGCAAACGGAAACTGGAAGAGACCAGAAAGGACTCTAGAACCTTCACAGCCTGTCAACACCTTGACTTCAGACTTTTGGCTTTCAGAACAGTGAGAGAATACATTTATGTTGTTTCAAGCCACCAAATTCATGGCAATTTGTTATGGAAGCCCTAGGAAACTAATAGAACCAGTATGAGGATTAATTTTTTAATATAGAATTCCCAGACCTTCTCAACATCAGCCACCAAATTAATGCAAGGAAGAAAGTCTTGTATGCTACCTGTGGCTCAAATATTGGGATGAGGTGAGGGATGCCTTTAAGTTACTAGCTCTATAGGGAAGATGGAGCTAGAAAAATGATGGTGGCAGGCAGAAGCCTAAGATACTGACCTAGTCAGGGGCTGGCCATGGAAGCCCACTGCAGCATTGACCACAATGCCCAGAATTAGGGCCGAAGCCCTATGGTTAAGAAAATTCTCAAAAAAAATTTTTTTTAAAGATTTATTTATTTATTTGAGAGAGGGAAGAAGTTGGAGTGAGAAAAAAAAAACAAACAAACGCACAGACGGGTAGAGGGAGAAGAAGAATTCCAAGCAGATTCTGTGCTGAGCACAGAACCTGATGCAGGGCCTAATCCCGTGACTCTGAGAACACGACCTGAGCTGAAACCAAGCATCACATGCCTAACCAACTGTGCCACCCAGGCTCCCCCTAAAAACACTCAAGTATTTTTTCAGAAAGAGGATATGAAATGAAGTTGACAGGATAGTCACTAAGTGTTGGACTCTGGGTTAAGCGCTTTATATATATTTTAACAGTAAAAGCTATCATTTATCAAACACTTAGATACATGCTACCCACTCTTCTACAAACTACGGTATTTAATTTGGCCCTATGGTATAATGAATGCAATTAGTATTATACCCATTTGCAGTTGAGGAAAATAAGTTTTAGGAGATACCTCATCTTCCCAAGTTTCCACAACAAATAAGTAAAAGATCTCAGATTTGGGCCAGATCTGTCAGATTTCACAATATATGCAATTCTTCTGAAGGTTACACAGGTTGAGTCAGGAAAGGTTTCACCCATATTCCTGCCATTTGCAAAGGCTGTATACTCCTTCCCTAGCAACTTCACTTCAAATGACAAACAGTGGTGAGAGAGAACAGAAACGCCAAGGTGGGTGATATAAGTGTATACACTCTCATCAAGACCAGGAGCTGCCCGGAGGAGGAGGAACAAGCTGTGCACCAGAGGCAGTAGCTACAGGCACAAGAACACCAAGGTGTGGAAAATGAAGAAAGACTACACGGAGGGATTTCTGAATGTAGAGGGGCAGAGTTAAGAGAAAATCTTTAGGTATCACAGAGTTCAGGGCCTTCGGGTCCCGGGTGCACTACTGTCTCCAACACACAGTGAGACTCTTCTGCTAACAGATGTCCACGTATTTAGACTTTGAGGATTACAGTCCTCATCATGTGTATTTTTTGTCATAGGATGCTGCTAGACCAGCACCTGCCATGCCACAGATGACCATGCAAAGTGTTTTTAGGATCAACAGAACGAAACACAACCAGCATGGTAAATCTACTGGCACTACAAAGAAAAGGCACAGAATTCACACCAACCAAATATTGGTCTGTGATTGTCTTTTCACTTTCGGGCATGGAGCCAGACAGTGGAAGTGTACATTGTAGACTTGCCCCTCAGGATAGAAATCGGAGTCTGTGTGACTACTCAATAAATGGTAGGCACTTGCTAAATGAGTGAATTCCTCTAGTCAGTGCTTTAGTGGCTGAAAGAAGGGCTGGTGTGGACCGTGAGATTAGATCACCAGGATTCAGTCTTGGTTCTGTCACCTCCAACCTGCTGTGTGACCTTAAGGGAGTTACTTAATTTTTCTGTTTCTAAAATTTCTCATCTGCTAAAGTGTAAACTGTAAGAAGTTATTGATTTAAAAAAGTGTGTTGCAAAGATTGAGATCTTTTGACTATTATCCTCCTTTCTAAATGTGCCATTTCTGGTAAAACATGCATACTAAAATTTTTTTGATATTTGAGTTTCACAGTTTCAGAATTTATTATTTGCTCATATTCTAGGAACACTGAACTATTTCTCATCTTGCCTTATTTGTACTCCATATATAGATCTCAACTGATAGTCCTACAAACTAAAAAAAAACAGAAATGATTTTGGTACACCCTCACAGTACTGGTTGTTTCCATTATTAGAGTCTAAGCCTCTTGAGTCAAATGATCAGATCAGATTCAGAAACATCACTGAAAATGTATCATGCATGTGTTAGGCACATTTATATATATTATCTTATATTCTCTTCACAATAAAAATGAAAAACAGCTTAGACACGTGCAATGTCTTATATCTCTGCGAGGAAGAGACAGAAGATCTACAATCTGAATGCATTCTTTCTGCTCTAACTACAGTGCCCTTTCTTAATTTATTTTTAACTTTAATTTTGAAATATTTCAAACAGAAAAGTGTGGAGAATAACGCAATACAAACTTGTGACCTAAAATACCAATTTTTTTCAGACTATTAATAGTCTGCCAAATTTGCTTTATCTGTGAAATATCTGGGACTATATTAACTTTAGAGGGGAAAACATACTGATACACTTACTTTCAATAATTGTTAATGATTTATCAAGACTTCCTACTTCTTTTTGAGTCATTCTGGCTCATTTTTTTTTTTCAGAAAATTATTCATTTTATTTAAGTTTCTAAACTCAGGTGCACAATGTTTTCATTCTATTCTCTTAATATTTAAATACATTCTATGTAATTATGCCCCATTTATTCATATCAATATTGTATATTTATACATTTGTTTTGCTTTTCTCCCACTTCATCATTCTTATTAAAGGTTTGCATATTTTAAAAAATATTTTCCGAAGGAAGAGCTTTAGAGTTTATTGACACGCTCTATTGTTTCTTAGACTGAAATTTAATTATTTCTTCTCTCTAGCTCACTTAGGTCTGCCCTCTTAGTATTCTCAGTTAAATGAGTTAAATGCTTAAGTGATTTATTTATACTCGTTCATTTTAGAAGATCTGTTGAACTTACATTGTCATTCATTTCCAAATATTTTGTAATTTTCACTTCCTTTTTTATTCCACAAAGTTATTTAGGAATTCATTTCTAAGTAGCAAAATACATGCTTTGGCCAAACTGCACTTTCTCCTTATTTATAATCAAGCTGTCTCTTGGACAAAGGCTGTAATTTGCATAATATTGATTCTTTGAAATATTTTGAGCCAGTTTTTAAGTTGAAGTGTAACTGATATACATTATATTAGTTTCAGGTGTAAAACATAGTGATACAATATTTATATACATTACAAAGTGATCACCATGAAAAATCTAGCCACTATCTGTCACCATATGAAGTTGTTACATATTTTTTTTTAAGATTTTATTTATTTGACAAAAAGAGACACAGCCAGAGAGGAAACATAAGCAGGGGGACTAGGAGAGGGAGAAGCAGGCTTTCCGTCAAGCAGTCTGAGGAGGGGCTTGATCCCAGGACGCTGGGATCATGACTTGAGCTGAAGGCAGATGCTTAGTGACTGAGCCACCCAGGGGCCTCAGTTGTTACATATTAACTGTAATCCCTGTGCTGTACATTGTATTCCCTTGTATTATTTATTTATAATTTGAAGTTTGTATCTTTGAATCCCCTTCCTCATATGAGCCATTTTTTTGTGACTGAACAGTTGGGTCAGTGGTTTCCAATGTTCTGTGCATACATTTTATCCATCATTTACAAATAAGTATACACATACATATCTAGTTAACTTTGCTGATATTTTAACTTCATTTTTCAAATTAACATACCATAAATTTGGTTATTTTTTGTTGTTCAACTGTATGACTTTAAGCAAAGTGGAGAGTCATGTAGCCACAGCCACTACCAGGATACAGAATAGTTACATCACTCCAAAAAAGTCTCTCTTGCTATCCCTTTGTTATCATGTCTTCTCCAAATCTGTAAAACCTGGTAGTCATTGCTCTGTTCCCTGTTTCTATAGTCTTTTCTATTTGAGAATGTCATATAAATGGAATTATATACTATGTAACCTTTTGAGATTGGATTATTTTATTCAACATGATGCCTTTGAGATGTGTCCAAACTATTAAATATATTAATAGTTTGTTCTTTTTTTAATGATGATACCACATTTGGCTTATCCATTAACTTACTGAAGGACATTTGAGTGGTTTGGTGATTATGAATAATGTTGCTATAAATGTTCATGCACTGTTTTTATTTCTCTAGGTTAAATACTCTGGAGAGGATAGCTGGATCATATGGTAAGTATATGCTTAATTTTTTAATCATAGGGATCATGACCTGAGCCAAAGGTAGATGCTTACCAACTGAGCCACCCAGGCATCCCGGATTTTTTATTTCTCCCCCCTCCACAGGAAAATACAATTAAAAAAAATAACATGTAATATATTATTAACCCCAGGGGTACATACTTCACAGCACTCACCATAGCACATACCCTCCCCAAAGTTCATAACTCCACCAGCCTAGATTTTTGATTTCTAATTCAACTTTCATTCTCACTATTGGTCTACATAGATTTCCTATTTCTTGGATTCAAGATTCATGATCCAATCTTGGTAACTTGTACATTTTAAGGAATTATCTGGGTTTTTTTTTCCCCCTAAGTTATCTGATTTGTTGGCATATAATTATTTATAGTAATCTGTTATCACATTATGTATTTCTGTGGTATCTGTTGTATTGTTTTCTCTTCCATTTCTCATTTTGGTTTTTGAGTTTCCCTCTTTTTCTTAGTTAACAGAGTTAAAGCAGTGCCAAATTTGTTTATTTATTTATTTAGAAAAACTGGTCATTACTTTCAATGTTATGTTACTGTTTATTCCAGTCTCTATTTTATTTATTTCTGATTTTTCGTTATCTCTTTCCTCTACTAGTTCAGCTCTTCAGCTAAGTTTCTTCTTTTTCTAGTTCATTGTGGTGTAATGTTCATTATTTGAACTTTTTCTTAATACAAGAATTTATAGCATAAATTTCACTCTAACTTCTGCTTTTGCGGCATCCCATTAAAAAATATAAATATAAATAAAAATAAATATAAATAAAATATAAATATAAATAAAATAAAATTATAAATATAAATTATAAATAAAATAAAAAAATAAAAAGTTTTAGGTTCCTAAGTTCAGGGTTCTTATTCTCTAATGCAAAACTTTGTGTGCAACCATCTAGGTCCATCCACATTGCCAAGTGGGACTTGGGCAAAACGGGAACTGATACTAATATGTAGATGTTTGTGGTACTTGTGTCAGAACAATAAAATTATTTATCTCTGAAAAATAAAGGCTACTAGTAAATTGTAATCTTATTATATATTGTGAATGTAATTTCTATAGTACATTACAGTTTTAAGCATTGTGAAAAAATATACATATATGTTTAATTTTAAATAAACTGCCAAATGGTTTTCCAGAGTCCTGCACTATTTTGGATTCTCCCCAGCAGTATGTAACAATTGCCAGTTTCTTTACATTCTTTCCAGCTCTTGCTATTATCAGTTTTTTTAATTGGCACCATCCTTGTGCAATGGTATCTCATTATGGCATTAATTTCATTTCTCTAACAGTCATTGATGTTAATACTTGCCTTTTTTCAAGTGATTTTGTTGTGGTTTTCATGTGGTTACTTGCCTATATACTCTTTGGTAAAGGGTCTGTTCAAACCCATTTTTCACTGGTGTTTTTGACAGCTCTTTGAATACAAGTCCTCTTTTGTACATGAAATTTTCAAATATTTTCTCTCAGTCTTTGTTTTGTCATTCTCTTATCTGTTATTTTATCAAAGCAAAAGTTTGAAATGTAATGAAACTCATTTTCCTTTTTTTTCTTTTATGGATTTTGCATTTGGTGTTGTGTGTGAGAACTTTGCTTATTCCCCACAAAGATTTTCTCCTAACTCCTCTTTCATATAATGTATCATAATATATTTTCTTATCCTGCATGCCATAAGGTGTCTCTGGTGCTATTTTCCAAACCATCAATTTTTTCTTCTACTATGTCTAGACTACAGTTATCATATCAGTTACATTTTTTATTTAAATGCTGCTATTTTTCATTTCCAAACTTATGAATTTGTTCTTCATCTGATGCCTTTGATCTTATTTTCTATCTTTGTACTTTCATAATTTTTTCAAATAAATGTTATATTGTCATTATCTTAAGTTTTTGCTAAATAGTCAAATTTAATCTGGAATGAATATTTTTGTAATATTAGTTGTGCTGGCTGGCATGCTTACTGTTTGAATTTTCAATGTTTTTGAAATTTTGATTTGCATATTCATTTGAGTGGAAGGTTTGGTTTGTTTCAGATCTATTTTGTATTGTACAATATTTCCCTGACAAGAAGTTTGTGGTTATTTGGGTGAATTTATGCCTTAAGTGATCTTACTTTAAATTATGTATTTCACAGGTATTTCAGGTGTTTTGCTCTGTAGGAGTGTTGGCTATATTCAAATCTACTCACAGAGCCAAAAATCAGTTCAATTCAGTTCAGCATCATGAAACTATTCCTTTCTCCCACCTTCCTAGTCCTATAGCTTTTAGTGAAAGAATAATTCCATGAAGCAGTTTGGGAATTGATTTTTTTAATCTTTCTGTAAGGAAGGAAATATCAACATAGCCCTAGCTTCCAGTGCTAAGAATGAATCCAGACACAAACCTGAGTGCAGCACTCCGGCCCCTCTTACCCAATGGCAGCTGAGCTCCTAGATATCACAGTTTATTTCTGTCATTAGAACTAGTAGGCCTGAAGGGACATTTGACTAAGAACTTTCCATTTTTTTTTTTCCCTCACAGATTCTCTCTTTTTGTAGGTTCATAAATTATTGCCTGTGTAAGGAGTTGAGGGCTGACAAAGAGTGGACTTCAGGAACCATCATGAATGGAAATACTTTTTATTTCCTCCACATATCCGAATAGGGTTCAGGATGAAAACCTCTTTTGAGGAAACGTTTTACTCATGACTGTTCACTGGGCCATCTAATTCAGACATTCCAGAACAAGGTCCTCTGACCGCCCACACAGAATACTGAACCATTTGGAGTATTGCTGGTATCAGTCCCTGCATCACTTCCTTTGTCCGAAAACAAAGCTTCTCGCTTTCCTTCCTCAGACCCCATGTTCCTGAATCACTCAAATATTTTAATTGTCTCACATTTGGAGAGAGCAACATTCTCATGCAACATTCCATTGCTGACAGAAAGGCTGACAAGGCAGCTGACACAGTGGCTATTACTTTGAGCAGTTTCTAAACAATATCATTTTGCTGCCCTTCCGCTTTCAGTGAAATTACAGGGTGCTTTCTTCTTTGTAGAACAATGGAGCTCAGCTCCCACACCAGGGGTCCTGAACTGATTCCATACCAACCTCCTGAGCCTCAGCATTAATGCAATTATCACTGAAGTTGTCAATTCAGGCACTCACAGCCTCACTATATTGGTTCATTTTGGCACGCCGGAAAAATTAGGAATGGAGTTACAAGCCCTTCTCTGGATATATAATGTATGTGTGTGTATAAAAAAACATATATATGTATATATATGTGCATAAAATATGTGTGTGTATAATCTCCTGCTAATTTGAAATGCATCCTGAGTAAATAAGAGCAGTATTTATAGAAATGCATGGTGACAGATCAGCCGTGAATCTGAACTGGGGGCTGATAAATTCTCATTACCTTCATCTACCTGACAAATGAAATGACCTGCTAAGCAGCTGCTGGAAATTCAACGAGATACCTGCAAATAGCAAGCATCCCATGTGAAAAATGGACAAGTTTGGTGAACATCTTGGACTGGAATCACACAGAATGGAGAATTAAGAAGTTCTCCCCATGCCCTGAATCTGCAGAGTTATTGGAAATGGTGGTTTTTTGGGTTGCTGTTACCACTTTAGCTTTCTTTCAATTCCCAGTCCACAAAGAAAGCCATCCCTGACTTTCCTTATCCTGAGATTTCCACTAAACTCTCTCTTAAGTCCTTAACGAATGCATGGACCTGAGGTATCTCTGTATATGGAATAGCAATCTCCAACACAGAATATGCACATCCAAGGTAGAATTAATGGGATGATCTACTGAGGATTGAGGGTAAACCTTGAAAACTGCCCTTACTATTTTTGCTTTATTCGTTTTAGACACTGTATTTGCAATTTTTTAGTGTTTATGACATAGTAGTGTCATTGTATACAATGTCCTTATAAATGATAGCTATTATATAAATTTTATATTATATATGATCACATATAATAATGGTAAATATATAATAAACAATAAATGTTATATTATTATATATAATATTATAAATAGTGTGAGTGCATGCTCATATTTTTAAATGATAGGACTGTGCAATTAAAAAAATTAAAGAACACTCTTCTAGAGAAAGTCTTCTGAAATGTTAATATGCATATAAGCCATCTGAGGATTTTGTAAGATGCATATTGAGATTCTGTAGGTCTGGGGTATGGTTAGAAAGTTTGCATTTCTAACCAACTCCCAGGTAATGCTGATGCTGCTAGTCCTTGCATTACACTTAGAATAGTAAAGCATAAGTATGATTTAATGTTCTCCTGAAAGTATCCCCTTCCCCAAATATTTTTCCTTCTAGGACAGCAGAAACACCTGGGAACTCCTCCTGTGTTGAAACTTCTATTTGCAGGACAAAGGTATTGCTTTCTGTTCGTTTTGTTTTGACTCAAGACTCCCTGGATAAGTAGATATATAGGTATGCTGAGGTTGGTATCCTCTAGAAACAAACTATGAGGCAAAGACTGGCATATATCAAATTTACTGGGAATTGCTCCCAGGAGATAGTTGTGGGGGAATGTACATCAACCCATCACTAGATATGTCTCTGAGGAGGAACTGTGCCTTTGCATGAGGTGGTTTTGTTCAGTGGAGGGAAATTCTCAGAGAGCAACTAAGGCGAAGGCTGTTGACAGCCTACCCTCCCAGAAGGTGGAGGAATGAGTGCCTCTATCTTAAAGGATAGGCATCTGCATAGCACAGCAGCTGCTGTAATTTCCCTCAATTAATCCCTTGTTACACTCAGATACACTTTGTATAATAAGATCCTCCAGGATTCTCACGGACCTCTATTCCTGTGCAATTACAAGATAAAGTTTAGTGGGATGAACCAGAGCTCCTGCTACTGTAGTCTTAAGACTACAACTGATATTCATCAAAATTGAGCCAAGTGACACCAAGAAGTTCCCAAGTGAATGACCTATATATCCAACATATTCTTCTCTGCCTACATAGTATAATAGTATCCTACCTCTTCCTGATGGTCAAGGTCCAGAACCCTTGCCTTGCCTTCCTGCTGGTCTCTTGGAACAAAGGAATTGAGGGTGATGGAGAGGAAGCTATAGCTTAAAGTTCAATGGTATTCATTTGTGTTCTCCTATTGGAAGATTTCGCTTTCTGAGAATCTGTAATCTTGCAGAGTACAAAATTTGGGATCTCACACAGTTCCCAAGTGAGTCACTGAAACTTGACAATAAGTGGTCCCTTCCTACTTCTACCTCTTGGATTCCAAACACACAATATTAGCTGTTGGGATCCTTTTTTTTTTTTTTTTTAAAGATTTTATTTATTTATTTGACAGATAGAGATCACAAGTAGGGAGAGAGGCAGGCAGAGAGAGAGAGAGGAGGAAGCAGGCTCCCTGCCAAGCAGAGAGCCCGATGCGGGGCTCGATCCCAGGACCCTGGGATCATGACCTGAGTGAAAGGCAGAGGCTTTAACCCACCGAGCCACCCAGGTGCCCCTAGCTGTTGGGATCCTTGATGTGTCCTGGAAGATGGCACTTCTTCCCTACAGGGCATAGTTATCAAGCTAGTGCCTCAGTTGCAACCTGGTCTGTTGGTGTGGAATCTTTTGGGTGGTATGGAATATGACAGAACAAGCAGATCCTACCCATGATCATGTGGATAGTGCCATACCTTCTCTGTTGTAAAGAGGCTCCATAGGTAAAATACAGTGTTATGCTGGATACAGTCCCTTGTTGTATGAAAACAATGTGGGAAGCAAGTTTTGAAATATATGTGATGAATCAAGTCTGCTGGGCAAGAAAAGCAAACACATATTTGAATACATTTTAATTCTAGTCTTTGAGGTACCACTTTTAAGAGAGATTAAAAGATGCGGAATTGCATACAGGGTAAAGTTAACTTTGATATATATACAACAAAGGCATTAGGACAATTCTATGAGAGCTCTTGATCTGGAAGAGCCTTTCAGAATTCTCCCATATGTGAACAAGGGAACCAGGGTTATATGCACTCTCATGGACAGGTTATTGGATGTGGGATGCTCTTGGGAAGGGATGGGACCTTGGCCAAGGTGATCCTCCTCAGGCCAAGGCAATTCCCGCTGAGTACTTAACCTGAGAGCTGTCAGCTACCAACACTCCCATGACCAGAAAGGAGTGCATTACCCCCAAAGGAGATGAGAGAATCTGAGCCATGTACCACAGTACTACAGCATCCGCTACAAGATATATGGATATTTCGCTCTCTGCTTCTTTTTTTTTCCTTTTAATGATTTATTTATTTTAGAGAGAGAGAGCAAGGGGAGAGGGAGAGAGAGAATCTTGAGCAGACTCCCTGCTAAGCATGGAACCTAATCAGGGCTCGACCTCAGGACCCCGAAATCATGACCTGAGCTGAAACCAAGAGTTGAATGCTCAACCAACCAAGCCACTCAGGTGCCCCTTTGCTCCATGTTCTTAAAAGTGAATTATGATCAGTTCCTTTTCAATGGGAAATGGTAAGTTACCAGAAAAAGTTGTCAGATATGTTGTCAATATTAAGCAAAACAGCTTAAGATCTCTGAAAGTAGAAAACTCTAGTAGATATGCAATTGAGAGAAGAAAATATGAAAGTACCAAAGGACTTCAGTAGATATTTCCCAATTTGACACCCAGCTACTATACCTCTTCCAAATCCCTGGAAGGTTCATGTTTCTGTATGGTTCTAGGCTGGCTGGTGTGCATCCATCAGTGGGCACAGAAAACTGTGAAATGCTGCAGAAGTATGGCAAGAGATGGTGACAAGGAGTCTTATACAATCTAATGTCTACGATCTAGTATTACAGATTGACCCCTGATAAATACAGAATTAATGAAAATGTGCCACCTCAGAGCAAAGGCTTTTGTACTATATGACAGTTAGGAACACTGCCTGCATTAGCACACAGTTCTCTGCCCAGTCTGGCCAATCTCCCGCTGGCTGTCAATTAATCCTTATTAAGATACTAATCACACCTTATGTTGTAATCCTTTCCTAGGAATTTCTGCAAAACTAAGATCTTTTCTACTAACCTTTCTATAGTTCTTTATTATACATTCACACATGACCTAGCAATTTCATGTAGTGGATATTATCCTTGTTTTTTCAGACACACAGAGCAAGGAGTTACATATACAGAAGTTACATTGTTTCTTCCTTGAACCCAATGTGTGACCTTGTTTATACAATTCAGCTTCTCAGAGTCTTAGGTTTTTTGCCCATAAAGTGGCAAAAAATAGGATTCAAGTGATAAAAATATTTAACAGTAAAAATGTCCATCTTATAATTTGTGTTTAATAATTTTCAACTATCATTTAAAATAATTTTTATCTTTAAGTTTTTTTAATGTACCAGGAGGCAAAATAGACAATACTGTATATGTCTGTCAACTAACAATAAAGGAATCAAGTGCATGAGCGTTTCAAAGCACATTTTATTTATAATTATTTTGGCTGTTTATAATATGTTTAACTTTTACTTTTCCTATATTCCAAGAAGCTAAAGTTTTTAGAAAGCTGAATGCCAGACCAGCGGGTCCTTTCCCTGAATAATTCTCAGCACTGTCACTGTGTAGAAGACATTTAACATTTCATGTTTCAATTTCTTTATCCACAAACCAGAGGCCATCATCCTGACCTGCATCATCAAAAAGCAATTTCTATTAGCAAATTAATGACTGTTGAGGCAGCTATCAATGCTGAGTATCATTCATATTAGATTGGGCTTCAATTGCCAAACAGAAAGTGAACCATTCCAGGAAGTCCCTTTGGGAACAAGAGTTTAAAGTTTTTTTCTTTCTCTGGCTGCTAAGGAAAAGTACTGGTCAAAGAGAAGAGGGAAAGGCGAGGGAGGGGAGCAGGGAGAAGGGCAGGGAGGAGAGGAGATAAAACAGTTCAAGGTTGTACTTCCCTGACTTCATTCCTGCAATGTCGGCCTCACCCTTTATGACAAGGTCTGGGGAAGATGTAGTTTATGATGTGCTTCAAGTGTGATAAAGAAGCTGAGAGGTGAGCCTGGGAAGGGTTAGGTGTCCTTGAGGACTGGATGGGCTTGAGTACTCTGTGAGGATGGATGTTATTAAATTGAATTATTATTATTAGCACTTAGACAACGTGGAGAGGAAAAGGAGGAGAAAGGAAAGAGCTAAATTAAAACTGCGTGTGGGACACACTGAGAGAATTCTGAGAGATGCTGCTGACCTGTAAATATGACACAGACAACTCAGGGAGGGGCTCATTATTGAGTAGACATTCTTAATCCCATGAAAAAATGAGTTTTACCAGGAGTTTTGTTCTGAAGGTTTGGAGGCAAGCCCATGCCTCTTCTGTGGCTTCACTGAGACACAAAGACATAATGAAATAGGATTTCTAAAGTCTGTTCTTTGAGTAATGTCTGTCCCAGTTAAAATGGACTCCTCTCTTCTGATCCCCCTGCATCTGCCCATGTTATTCCACTGCCCATAGTACCTTCATGCTTTTCTGCTCTGATTCCTATTCCCCACACCTTTCTCTAGCCAGTTTTGAAACTGGAGTCATCATTTTTATTGGTAGTAGTTGACATTTACGAAGCACTTACCATGTGCCAGGCACTGTGCTAAGCACTCTGCATTTATTATCTTGTTTTATCTTCAAATGTGTCCTGTGAAGTACATTTTGTTGACCCTATTTCACATTTGAAGATATTATCTTAGAGAGGTACCGTAGTTTAACCCCAGGGCTCACAATTAGTGTCAGAAATGGGATTTAATACTGATTCAGTCTGACTCCAAATCTTGTGATCCTAAGTGCTATGTTTTCCATGAAGTCTAAGCAGAAAACAAACCCATATTGACTTGTCAATCCTATCAGCCTTTCTTCATTTCTGTAAATATACCTAGCAGTACAAATCAAAGAAATGGGAGAAACTGGGAGGAATCATTCCTATCCTGAAGAGAATTACTATCCTTAGGATTATTTTGTATCTGACTTTTTTTGGGGGAGGGTGCAGAAATTTATTGGGTAATATCTGGGCTCAAAAGTAGAACAACAACAACAACAAAGGTGATTAATGAAACCACCAATGGAAGAGACCTTGAGTCAAGGAAAAAGGTATTTAGAATAGATGAGGATATGCTGAACAATTTTCCAATAAAAACAGAAGACAATCTATTCAGAACATCATTAATGTCCCATGAGACATGCACTGATGCTTACATTTCTGTTTTTGTGTTATTTAATTTATCTGCATCAATCAAATATTGAAAGGTGCCTCCTCTTTGAAAACCATTTCTTTCTTCAGCTTCCACAGTGGAGACAACATTGTCCTCCTACCCAAAATTTTCACTCACCTCATTAGTTTCTATCTCCCCAGGCTTCTGGGCCTCTTCTAGATATTGAAACCTTGGTGTGCTCCCAGATCTTTCCTTGGCACTCTCCTCATCTCTATTCACTCTCCTTTAGGTGACCTGGGTGACTGACTGTATCTAATCTCAAAAACATTACTTTGCATCTCTACAACAATCTTCAAAAACAACATCTCTGTCCTAGGCTTTTCATACACCCCCAACTAGATTATCCAACTGATACTTAAAAATTCTACATGAATGTCCAATAGTCATCTCAAACTTTACCTGGCCCAAACAAAAAAAAAGGCAACTTCTAATACTTCAGGAAAAAATTCTTCCCTGAAACAAGCCTTCCCGTCTTTAAAAAAAAAAAAAAAAATCTATTTCATTGTATTAGTTGAGAAACTAGAAATTATTCCTTGTTGCATCTCTTTTACTCTACCTACCATGTTTCCTCTAATGAGTCTTACCAATTGTTCCTTCAAACATTTCTTAAATTGGCTCCCTCCTTTAAATCTCCATTATATCCTAATACAAGACTTAATAGCCTCTTATCTCTCCCAAAATCGAAATCTACTCTTCTCCACATGTTTATGTTCCACTTATTCTCGAAAAGGCCAGCAAACAAACTTCATAGAAAAGTAAATCAGATCATGCCATTCATTTGCTCAAAGCAGTCTCAGGATGTGCCATCCCAACTAGGTAAACACTTAAACCCCTGATCCTGGTACAGAAAGCTCTCCATATGATAACCCTGAGTTAGAGATCAGCCACTCCTCCCCTTCCTATTAGCATTCAGTTATATTGGTTGCTTTTCTCTTTGTACAACCCAAGGTCATTCTTGCCTTATTCCTTTCTCATATTTATATTCTCTGCCTGCAATGCTCTCCATTATGATCTTCACAGGATCTTCTCTGGCCTACTACTTCATTCTCTCTCTCTCTCCCTCTCTCTCTTTCTCTCTTTTAATATTTAATTTATTTATTTGACA
Source organism: Meles meles (assembly GCF_922984935.1). Classification (NCBI taxonomy): domain Eukaryota; kingdom Metazoa; phylum Chordata; class Mammalia; order Carnivora; family Mustelidae; genus Meles; species Meles meles. The sequence goes on from NC_060077.1 coordinate 61,320,047, forward strand.
GAGAGAGACGCGGTGAGAGGGAACACAAACGGGGAGTAGGAGAGGGAGAAGCAGGCTTCCCCCGAGCAGGGAGCCCAATGTGGGGCTTGATCCCAAGACCCTGCGATCATGAACCAGGCCAAAGGCAGCCACTTAATGACTGAGCCATCCAGGTGCCCCAACATTCTCATCTTAAATATCTCCTCCCAAACAATCTGAAGTAGCTTCCACATCACTCTGATATCATCCTATTTTATTTACCCAAAAAGTATATATCTTCATGTACGCTCTTCATGTTTATTTTCTTTCTCTCTTTCCTTCTGACTAGGATGCTGATTTATGCAAGTAAGCTTTGTTCATTTTTACAGTACTAGTGATTAGACAATGCCTAGTAAAAAGCAGACACTCAGTAGATTTTGTTGAAAGAAGAGGAAGAAATGAACGGAAAAAAGGGAACAGGGAAATAATGATCATCTATATTGATGTGTTGAATTCTTATTATCCAAAGAATGAATTTGAAATTTGACATAAGGATGTACATGTAGTGATGAAAGTGTCACTGAAATTTCATGAGGCCCGGCAAATGATTAGATGATGACAAATGAAGATTGTGTCTTTTAAAAGAAAAAAGTAAAGGACATGAAAACACACACACACACACACAGATCACTGCAATCAAAGAAACTATTATATTCCTGAACAGAAATCCTCAAATTCATCTGATGTCGTAGAATGGAAAAATACTTTGGTGATTAAGCAAAAAAGAAAACCAGAGCAATATCATTGTGAGACAATGCTATATCAAAAATCACTAGACAAAATATATGGTTATCAGTTTTCTAATATAGACCACAAAAATGATATACAAGGAAGCTAAAGTGTAGAGTGAAAGGCAGATAGAGAACTTCTTAAATATTTTCATATTTTTTTCAACAAAAGATAACACAGTTTTTGTACTTGTTTGAGTAAAAAATCTAAGTATTATACCTGACAATTTCCTCAAATCAATTGCTTGGTGCTACCTCTAATCTGAATAAAACTGACTTGCTTAAACAGTCCAGTTGCAGTCCAGATTTTCATTAAAAAAGTCAGTCACTTCAAGACTTCAAGTTTTGTTCTCAAAACCACACAAAAAACGTGACAAAATATAAAAAATCTTAATGAATTATGCTTATCCTATGTGTGTGCCTATAAGGTGGGGGGGGGAGGAGATTTGCTGGAATGTGTGTGTGTAGGAGAGGGGAGAGAGGGAGAGGTGGTGCTTAACTCAATATTGTTCTTTCATCTGTCTCTAGATTTTCTCAACCTTTTTCTTTTCTTTTTCCCAATCCATGTTAACTATTCCCTGCCCAACACATTTTTTGTTTCTGTTCTTCTTTCTTCTACCAGTATCTCTGTAGTGTACTCAAAGTAAATACATTGAAGCAGTTCTAGGGTCTTCTCAGTTCTCCTTCTTACTCACATGCCAAGGACAGCTATTCTATCTCTACAGCAACACTACAGTCTAAATATAAATAGTTTCCATTGTTACCATCCTGCCTACATCATAGCATGGTATCTCCTCTGGCCTCTTGCAATTAATTGCTTCTTAATTGGTCTCTCCCACATATTTCTTTGCACAGTAACCTATGCAATTTCTTTTTTTTTTTTTACATGAATCCATTTAAGATACTTTCTTGCTTAAAACTCTTAAATACCTTCCAACTGAGATTAAATGCCAAATGCTTTCACACAGGCCAAAAAGCTTTATAGGATATGACACCTTCCTGATGTTTGAGCCCTTTCCTTCTTTTTTTTCCCCTTTGGTGATAAATTTTATTTCTTAAGACTTTTTAAATTTGAGTATAGCTGGAACACAAAGTTACAGTAGTTTCAGGTATACAACATAGTGATTCAACACATCTCCATATGTTACACTATTTTTAAGCCTTTTCTCATGCTTTGCTCTACAACTCACCCTTATTCTACAACTGCAGGAGACTTTCATCAATCCTGGAATATTCCACACTCCCTTCCTGCTTATGGACCTTCTCATCACTACTCTTTCTTATCATAGTGCTCTCCCTTACCTTCTCCCTGCCAACTCTATTCATCCATCAGCTGAGTCTCCTAAAATATCCCTCAGATAAGCTTAAATCCTCCTATCAAATGTAATCATAGAATAATTACTTTTTCCCCACAGCCCTTATCACAACTGCAATTCATCGCATAAGTCTTTAATTTTTATACTTCTTCTTAGACTACAACCTACATGAGGGCACTGATACTGTCGATCTAGTACACTGGAGAAATTAAGAGATGTACATCACTTGTTGGGTAACTGAAATAAAAAATAAATGCAGAAATTAAACTATTAGAGGTTTATACCTTCCAAAGCCAAGTATATGGCATTTTCCTGACTCTTCTTGCTAATACATTTGTCTTTCATAAGGATGAGGAAACAATAAAATTTTATAATTGATTATGATAAACAGGAAATCTTGTTCAGGAGGGTTAAAGTGACAGGGATTTGAGGGGAAAAGGACCACGTCATCTTGGAATTAATAACTCTGAGGAAGAAATATGGCCTCTTTAATGGTTAATCCAGTTCCCCTAATCTGTCTGGTGAGGGTACCAGCAAGCATGTCATATGGACACTATAGTTTCTGTGAAGACTTTGGTTCCTTCTCTATGTTTCCTATTCTTTATCAGGTGTTTTCAGAAATGTTCCTAGAGGTAGCAATGAAAATAATATTTACTTTTATGTTCCTCAGTTCCACACTGACCTCGATAGCAGTGGTCATACTGGCTAATTTGTACATATACTTTCCTGATGCTTGATATATGCATTCATCTCCTGGAAGGGGAAAGCATCAGTTTTATTACACATATTCTTACTTCCTCTCTGTATTTTCCATTTTTCCCTGCTGGGGCAGAGTAATGGAAATTATCTGATGAACTCATGTTTTGAAGGACATGAACCAAAGATAGAAAAAGGAACATGCAAACAAAGAGATATGAGAAAGAGGCCCTTGCATCTTTCAAATTCATATGGGAAGTCAAAAACCAGAAGGAGGTGAATAGCCAGAAAAAATACTGGATTCAGGAAAATGATGACTTTTGCTTTGTAAGGAGCAGGAAGAAGAACATGGTTTAGGGTAGATAAGGTACTGTTAAAAATGACAGCAAAGGCAGAAAGATCACTCATCTCTTATTTTACTTCATTTTAGCTATCAGGAAGAATGATCTTTAAATTGTAAAGCATAAAACAATGCATAAGGGGCAGATCATAGGGAAGATAGATGCTAGGATCTTCAGATGGCATCTGACTGCTTTAAATTAGCTTAATGCTTGGAGTGTTCACTGGATCCATACTGTCCTTCCCATCCGATACTTCCAACACTTGAGAATTCTACTTCAGCATCTTATACTGTTTCTGCAACTTTGACTTGAGATGGTGTGCACAAATGTCCAGTGGAGCATTTCAAGGAGCCAAAACCTAAGAGACTTTATCTCTGATCCAATGAATAATCCCCGGTTGCTCTTCTTGTTAATTTGAATGTTATACCATTTTTGTGCTCCATCCACTTGTGGAAATCCCCTTTACTTCAACTTGCACCATATCCATTACTTGTTTAAAGTGTGACTTGAGATGGGAGCAAAACTTTCTAGGACACTGTACTTAAGCCTGCTCCGTTGGAATACTACAATTAATCTACTCTCTTCCACAATTTAACATGTGCCCTGCCATGGCTTTTCCCCTGTTTGTAATAATTAAGTTGCTTTGTCTCAACAGCCAATCTATATATAGACATTAGATAGTGCTCATTCAAATGCCAAGTGCTAGGTCCAAGAACTATCACCTTTGTTACTACTTCTCAGTAACACAAACAGAAACTTAATTTTTCCTAGAGGGTTCTCAAGATTCAGGGGACTCTTGTTTTCTTGTTTTGTTTTGTTTTGTTGTGGTAACAAAGCCTGGGTCTACTTTGAGGCTTGTCAGTTTCATACAGACTTTAGAGACTTTGTGAGAACAACCATCTTGAATGCTGCCCTTAGGCACAGGCTTTCTTGATTTAAAAACAAAAACACACAACAACAACAACAACAACAACAAAACAAAAACAAAAACAAAGCAAAATGTCCTTGTCAAACAAGGTTGCCTCCCTCCATGATTCCCTTCTGAAACCTCAGTCCTCTCATGCTTTGCCTGGTCAAATGTGAGCATAAAGTCCAGCCTACCCGGAAGCCAGGAGAGTGTTTGCCAGCATGTGTCACTTGCAGAGAACAGAGAAAGAACTTCATCCTCCACAAAAGCATCAGCCATTCCAGTTTAACATATGTCATTTAAAAAATGTCATTAAAATCGTATGTTTTATTCATAAAAATTAATCTTAAAGCTATAAAAGATAACTATGATCTTGTTTTTAGAAAAGAAGTAACACATGGGGGGTTAGGGGGATAGGAGAAGAATAAATGAAACAAGATGGGATTGGGAGGGAGACAAACCATAAATGACTCTTAATCTCACAAAACAAACTGGGGGTTGCTGGGGGGAGGTGGGATTGGGAGAGGGGGAGGGGGTTATGGACATTGGGGAGGGTATGTGCTATCGTGAGTGCTGTGAAGTGTGTAAACCTGGCAATTCACAGACCTGTACCCCTGGGGATAAAAATACATTATATGTTTATAAAAAAAAAAAATTGGAGGGGGAGGCGAACCATAAGAGACTATGGACTCTGAAAAACAACCTGAGGGTTTTGAAGGGTCAGGGGTGGGAGGTTGGGGGAACAGGTGGTGGGTAATAGGGAGGGCACGTTTTGCATGGAGCACTGGGTGTTGTGCAAAAACAATGAATACTGTTACGCTGAAAAAATAAATAAATTAAAGTTCAAAAAAAAAAAAAGAAGTAACACATGCTTTTGTGGCAGAACGTAGATTAAAATCTCACTTTTATCATTCCCAACTGGGATTTAAAAAATATTTTTACTGTATCACAACAATATTTTCTCTGTGTACTATGGCATTATCTTTGTTTTTTTTTTTTTCTTTTTGAGAGAGAGAATGCATGTACCTACAAGCACAGGGAGAGCAGAGGGAGAGAGAGAGAGAATCCGCCCAGTGCGGAACCTGATGTGGAGTTCGATCTCATGACCCTGAGATCACGACCTGAGCTCAAATTAAGAGTGGGACACTAAACCCACTGAGCTACCTAGGTGCTCCAAGGCATTATCTTTTCAAAAAATACGTATGCTATGAGACATGGGCAACAGTATATTGTATATTTGAAAATGGAGTCCTATGTTCAAAACTTTTGGAAAAAAAGATAAAATAAAGTTATGTTGTTTTGTTAATGAAGGATTTTGCATAGATTTTAATATGCTTGTATGAATTGTGTATCTCTAAGAGTAAGATATATAGTATGCAATACTTCTCAAACTGACAGGAGAGGACAGAGCCCCTTTTTTTGGTCACAGGTCACTTCTTGTAGATCTCACTTTGGGAAAGGATGCCTACATTAAGACTATTCCATGAATTCATTCATACCTCCCAGTGCGACAGTTGTCAAAAAAAAAAAAAAAAAAAAAAAGCATGAGGAAGAAACATCTGAAAACTCAGCATTCTTTTCAGAGAGATAAGGACACGAGAAAGTTGGACCAGTCCAAGCAGAGAGGGTAAAGAGAAAGGCATCTGAAGACAAACTTGGCCTATATTCAGTAACTGTTTGGAATACTTTCTCAACTGTATATTGTAAGACACTTCAAGATTCAGTTTCAAACATCATTGTAAACTAAGCAGACAGAAATTTAAGTTGAAAATAATTAAGTTACACCTGTTTCAGGTTAACTGTCATTCCTCTTTTCCTTAGTAGCTTTTAAGATTTTCTACTTAGTCTGGGTCCCAGTTTTGAAATTTCACTATAATGTAAAATCCTTAGCACACAGCAAACTTTTGATTGGAGAGTTAACGACTTTTTTTAATCCTATAAAACTTTTAGCCCCTATCTACTCAAACATGCTCTTCTCCTAGTTACTTCACTTCATTTTCTAGAACTCCAAGTAAAGATACTCCAGAGTCTCTCAGTTCTGTTTCCTCTATCTTTCAACTGTTTTTTATTTTTTTTTTATTTATTTTTTCAGCGTAACAGTATTCATTCTTTTTGCACAACACCCAGTGCTCCATGCAAAACGTGCCCTCCCCATCACCCACCACCTGTTCCCCCAACCTCCCACCCCTGACCCTTCAAAACCCTCAGGTTGTTTTTCAGAGTCCATAGTCTCTTATGGTTCGCCTCCCCTCCCCAATGTCCATAGCCCGCTCCCCCTCTCCCAATCCCACCTCCCCCCAGCAACCCCCAGTTTGTTTTGTGAGATTAAGAGTCTCTTTCAACTGTTTTTTTCTGAAATAATTCCTCAGTACTATTTTCTATTAATATTCATTAATTCTATTATTCATTAATTCTATTAATATTCATTAATTCTTTCTTGGACTTTATTTAGTATAAAATTTATCTCATTATAAAATTTGATTTAATTTCTGCATTTTCTATTTATAAGATTTCTGAGCACTTAAAAAATCTACCTTTTTTTTTTCACTCATGCTTTGTTTCACAGTATCTTGTGAACATGTTTTAATGGACATAGTTCCTCCTGTTTTCTCTGAAAACTGCAATCATATTTATTTATAAAGTTTTGTCATACTATTATACAGCAGTTATTTTATCTGGAGTTTACTCTGTTGGTTTTTTGGGTTTTTGGCAGTCATAGGATTTGGTTCAATTTATATTTCTGTATTTCTATTGTAGATTTATTTAGGTGTTTTTTTTCTCTCTTTCCCACCCTTTTCAGTGATCCTTTTCATCGTAGAGGCTCTGCAGCTGCACCTAACCAGTCCTACGGCTCCATTTTAAGACCCAATACTGAGTCTTAAAATGGCAGTCTAGATCTCCTTTCCCATGGAGAAGTCAAAGTTACAATTGCTTGTGCAGACACGACTAACATATTTGTTCAATTCCTGGTCAGCAGGCTGAGCTACAAACTTTGAAATACTTGGCAAAACTTCTCTCAGTTTCTATTTCTTACGAAGGAGGGAGCCCACCCAACCTTCAGATCTAGGTTCATATACATGGACATTTTTCCTTCCCCTTCACCCACATGACTTGCCACTTCCTGAACTCATACTCAGAAATCAGCACTTTAGGCCCACTTATTGTAGCATTTTTTTTTATTACCTTTTGGTTCACAGAGATATTTATGTTGTTTTTAATTAAGTTGTATTTTTCTTTTTAAAAGTTATTTAATAGATTCCTGTCTCACATTGAGGTCTTTTATCCATTTCGAGTTTATCTTTGTGTACGGTGTAAGAGAATGGTTGAGTTTCATTCTTCTACATATCGCTGTCCAATTTTCCCAGCCCCATTTATTGAAGAGACTGTCTTTTTTCCATTGAATATTTTTTCCTGTTTTGTCGAAGATTATTTCACCATAGAGTTGAGGGTCCATATCTGGGCTCTCCACTCTGTTCCACTGGTCTATCTCAACGTGAGACAGGAATCTATCAGAATCCTAGAGGAGAACATAGGCAGTAACCTCTTCGATATCAGCCACAGCAACTTCTTTCAAGATATGTCTCCAAAGGCCAAGGAAACAAAAGCAAAAATGAACTTTTGGGACTTCATCAAGATCAAAAGCTTCTGCACAGCAAAGGAAACAGTCAACAAAACAAAAAGGCAACCCACGGAATGGGAGAAGATATTTGCAAATGACAGTACAGACAAAAGGTTGATATCCAGGATCTATAAAGAACTTCTCAAACTCAACACACACAAAACAGATAATCATATCAAAAAATGGGCAGAAGATATGAACAGACACTTCTCCAATGAAGACATACAAATGGCTATCAGACACATGAAAAAATGTTCATCATTACTAGCCATCAGGGAGATTCAAATTAAAACCACATTGAGATACCACCTGACACCAGTTAGAATGACCAAAATTAGCAAGACAGGAAACAACGTGTGTTGGAGAGGATGTGGAGAAAGGGGAACCCTCTTACACTGTTGGTGGGAATTCAAGTTAGTGCAGCCACTTTGGAGAACAGTGTGGAGATTCCTGAAGAAATTAAGACTAGAGCTTCCCTATGACCCTGCAATTGCACTGCTGGGTATTTACCCCAAAGATACAGATGGAGTGAAAAGAAGGGCCATCTGTACCCCAATGTTTATTGCAGCAATGGCTACGGTCGCCAAACTGTGGAAAGAACCAAGATGCCCTTCAACGGATGAATGGATAAGGAAGATGTGGTCCATATACACAATGGAGTATTATGCCTCCATCAGAAAGGATGAATACCCAACTTTTGTAGCAACATGGACGGGACTGGAAGAGATTATGCTGAGCGAAATAAATCAAGCAGAGAGAGTCAAGTATCATATGGTCTCACTTATTTGTGGAGCATAACAAATAACATGGAGGACGTGGGGAGATGGAGAGGAGAGGGAGTTGAGGGAAACTGGAAGGGGAGATGAACCATGAGAGACTATGGACTCTGAAAAACAACCAGAGGGTTTTGAAGGGGCGGGGGGGGTGGGAGGTTGAGGAACCAGGTGGTGGGTAATAGGGAGGGCACGTACTGCATGGAGCACTGGGTGTGATGCCAAAACAATGAACACTGTTATGTTGTAAATAAACAAATAAAAAAAATAAAAAATTTAAAAATTTAAAAAAAAAGTTATTTAATAGTCATTTCATACATTTGAGACAGAGGAAATGTACTGAAAGAAATTACACTGTCATATCTATTGGAAGACCTTAACTTTCAATTGTCACTCTTAGTATGCCTCATGCCTAAAAGTGGTTGGAAGCTGAAGGATCACCAAAATACACTAGAAGAATTCAAAGAAAGAAAGAAAAATTGCCTGATGGAGATAGATAATATAAGGGAACCACAGGAAAAAAAAAATAAAATAAACACCATCATCATTATCTTCAGACATACTAAGAACAAAATCCATTTTTAAAATAATTAAAGTTGAATATTTACTAGAACTAATAAGGAATTAATATCCAATATATATAAAGAACTCACACAACTCAGTTATTAAAAAAACAAATCCAACTAAAAAAATGGGCAGATGATCTGAACAGACATTTCTCCAAAGAAGACATACAGATGGCCATCAAATACATGAAAAGATGCTCAAATCACAAATCATCAGGGAAATGCAAATCATACCACAATGGAACACTGCTTCATATCTATCAAAATGGCTATTCTCAAAATGATAAGAAATAGTGTTGGTGAGGATGTGGAGAAAAGGGAACCTTCATACACTGTTGATGGGAATGCAAAATGGTGCAGCCACTATGGAAAAACAGTACGGAGAATCCTCAAAAAATTAAAAATAGAACTACCATACAATCCAGAAATTCTACTTCTGGGTATTTATCTGAAGAAAATGAAAACACTAATTCAGAAAGGTATATGCACACCTATGTTTACTGTAGCATTATTTACAACAGCCAAATATGGTAGCAACCTAAATGTCCATTGATAGATGAATGGATAAAGAACACATATATATCATAAAAAGAATGAAATCTTGCCATCTGTGACAAAATGGATAGAGCTAGAGGATATTATGCTAAATGAAATACATTAGACAGAGAAAGAAAAATACATTATATTTATATATAATATATGTATATCAACTGTACTTCAATTAAAATAGATAAATAAAACAAAATTTAAAATAATAACAAGTTTTTGCAAAAAGTAAAATGTTATTTTTTTAGAAACAAAGTGAAGTTGGAGGAAAAAAAATCAAAGTGAAGTTGGAGGAAGAAAAGTCAAATTTTCCATAAAGTGTAACACAGAAACAGTGGAAATGAAAACTATAAGAAAAAAGGCAAAAGATTTACATAATTGATCCAGAGCCTAAACAGCAGATTTGGTCCAGAGAATAGTGAAGTATAAGAATAAGAAATAGCTATATCAGAGAAGTAATAACAGGTAATTTTTTAAAAATTTAAGGGTATAGAACTCTGCATGGCAAGAGGAATGTCCATCTGGTGCTCAGCATAAAGAAAAATAATATAATCACCCTATGACAAATCATCGTGATGTTTCAGAACAGGGAGCATTGACAGAATTATTAGCTATATGTAAAGTAATAATTCATATGGATTATATTTTCAAAATAGCAAAAATGAATGCTAGAAATTAATATCTTCAGAAATCTGAATAAATATTATTTTCAACCAAGAATTCAGTAGCCAGACAAGTTATCAATTAAATATGAGGACAAAATAAAAACAAACAAGGTTCTGGAAAAAAATTTACCTACCAGTCACTATTATGTGAGAAGCAATATAAAGATGTGCTTTAGAAATACACAGTTAATCAACCAGGAAAAATTAAGACACCATATCCAGGAACAAATGTAATCATACCAGGAGCAAATTTAAGAGAATTCCTTGGATTATAAGGAAAAACATTCTAGAGATAGGGTGTAAGTCTAGATGGTAGTCAGAAGATAGAGAGGTCTGGTAGGGAAGTTTTCATGGAATAGAGAGATAACAGAATATCAGATATGGTAGAAGGTTTAGGAAAAAAATAGAATTTGTGTTTACTGGACAGAGCAAGAGAGTAAAGGAATGGCAAATAGAAAGCTGATGGAAAGTAAACTGCTATAAAGAAAGAGAGGGCAATAACAATATATTATTAGACTCTATAGTGAACACTATTAGCATAAATATCATCATGTTAATATAACTATTGTTTTAACTAACAGACTTACTATTTTTCATGTATGTGGGAGATGAGATGCAGATGTTGTATGAGGAATATGTCTAAAATCAATACAAGATATATAGCACAATATGCCTTATATTTTCAGACATGGAGGTAATTGCTAGAAGACACAGCAAGAGTGGTTGTAGAGGGAATGTACAGGGGCATGAGATTGCTATCAATAACTATCTGGTTTTTTAAACTATGTATATGCATTATGTAGATAAATGCAACGAACTCAGTTCTTCTCTCTTTCTTTTAGAAAGCCTTCCACGATCCAGTTCACCAAAAAACGAAGAAGATGATGGGCAACTATTTTCTATTTCTTCCAAGAATGGTACATAAGTAGCACCGTTTTAGATGCATGGGAGATTTAGCACATTCACTGGATACCTTAGGTGATCAGGATTGGATCTGTCTTGCTGAATAGGTGGAGAAAGTTGGCACTTGGGATTTGTTAACACTTAATTCATTGTTGCGATCATCTCTGTAGTGTCTCCCTTATATCCACTATATCTCTATCACTCTGCTCATACAAGCACTTTCTAATTCTTTGCTCCAAAGCCTTTTCTCTCTCCCCAGTTTTCCTCAAAGAGGAACTCTATCTTATTTACTACTGTATTTCTAGTGCCAAAACTTTGGTATTTATTTATTTATTTATTTATTTATTTTTAAAATTTTTTATTTCTTATTTTTTAATAAACATATAATGTATTTTTATCCCCAGGGGTACAGGTCTGTGAATCGCTAGGTTTACACACTTCACAGCACTCTCCATAGCACATACCCTCCCCAATGTCCATGACGCCCCTCCCCCTCTCCCAACCCCTCCTCCACCCAACAACCCTCAGTTTAACTTTGGTATTTAATATGCAACCAATAGACCTTGGTTTAAGAGTGTTAATTAATCCATGGATATGTATTTTGAAAGACTGAACTGTGTCCACCCACACGGTGAACAATTTAAAAAGCCAAGTCTCCAGCTTACCTATTCACCAGCTCGTTGCACTTGGAAAAGTTGTTTAAACTCTCTGAGGCTTGTGTTTTCACTTATTCAGTGGTGATAATGCTAGCTAAACATCTCATGGGACTGTCTTAATATCTGGAGGGAAGATGAAGGTGGTAATATGAAGTAATAATCTATACATGTGAAGGGATTGCATGAGTGATGTTATAACAATTATCCAGCACTTAGGAGGTGAAAGCTAAGGAAATCTTTCAGGTCTTATAGTCCTTCCTGAACATTGAGGCTGGTCTTTCAAATCTAGCAAAATGGTTAAGTTCGCAAAGATGGTCAGCGCCAACCACAACTCCCAGCATGGGAGGCTCAATAAAGTAAGGGGGGAAGGCAGAATAAATAAGGTAAGTCTGGCTACTGGAATGAGTTTAAATGATGTCACCTTATAAAGAAATTCGTAAGAGGGTTTTCTGTCCCTGGGCCCTGCATGTGCTGAATATACACTGCAGTCTTCAGATTTATTGACAAGATATCAGCAAAAGGTGAGCTGCCGACAGATCTAATAAAAGCTGGACAGCCCTGTGCACAAATGGCTCCCACTGCAGGCCAGCAAAATGAATACTATCTCCGTGAGTGTTCATGTGTGTGTGTTGTGTAAACAAACTTTACCCCAAATAATTCTCTAAAATCTGCTCATCTACTCACTCTCCCCCCTCGCCATCGGGAAATGAGAATTGAAAATATTTAAATACAGGCAGAGGGATGGGATCTGGGCGGCAAACCAATATTCTCCATTAAAGTCCGAGATTTAAAGATCCATTTATCAAAACCTTTGGTGTGTGCCCAAGTCTTCCTGAATTAATGCATGCATGCATATGAAAATCAATGTTTCCTGCCCATATAAACACTGCAGCTCTGAATCAATCTCTCAAAGCCGAAGAGGGTTAAATATTTAAACAAGCTATGTATTGAAATACATTTTTAATGCTGTGAAGTCATTCTGATGAAAGATTACTCAGGAGCCTTCATTACTGAGTGTAGAGAGTAATGTGGTATTATCAGAACAGATGGCCCAGCTGTCTGTGGGCTCTGGCCCCCCTCAGGGTAGATTCAAATACTACTCCTAGAGTCAGCTGTTGGTAGCCAGTGGCCTGAATGGATGGCTGCCTGCACGCCACACATCCCTACATGACAGCCATTCTGGCTGCTGTCTCCGAGAACATTTCCTTAAGGAGTCAAATGCTGCTTTGATTTGATTTGATTTGATTTGATTTGATTTGATTTCTTTGTAAGCACTTCATGTTTGTGCTGTTTGTTTCAAGCAGAAGCTGTTGTTCGAGAACCCAGAGCGGACAAGCTGACCATTCCACTGCTGGTCATCTGACTACTACTGGGTTACTCTTGAAAGTCTGCATGGGGTGTGACTTAAGGCTGCCCTATTTTCTTACTGGTTTCTGATCAGGCATTATAGTGAATAGAAAGCCCACCTCATTGCACTTAAATTCAAAAGTCCTGAGCTATGATGCTTTTTCTCCCCTGGTTTACTAGCTGCTGACTTTTTGGGAAACTGCTATGACCCCAGTTATTTTTATATGGGATCACAAATGTTCCTTTCCTTTATATATCCTTTATAGCTTTCTCTGACTAGATTTTAAGTCATAGAATTATAGAAAAGAATCATAGAGAAAATGTCGGTGATTGAAAGAGGACTGGACTCAGAGCCAGGTAGAGGGATCTGGTCTCCAAATGTCTTTTTAAATGTTGCATCTCTAAAATAATTTTGAAGGGTCAGGGGTGGGAGGTTGGGGGAACAGGTGGTGGGTGATGGGGAGGGCACGTTTTGCATGGAGCACTGGGTGTTGTGCAAAAAGAATGAATACTGTTACGCTGAAAAAATTAATAAAAAGGGAGGAAAAAAAATAAAAAAATTAAAAAAATAAAAAAAAAAATACCCAGAACCTACTCAAAAAAAAATAAAATAAAATAAAATAAAATAAGATGAACATTCCTCTTCTACTCACTTCTGTTGAAAATCTTGAGGAATCTGCTAAAATATTGAAAAACATACATTAGTTGTTAAAAATATATGTTTCCAATTGTGAGAACTAGAGACGGGGAAACAGGAGAGGTTCTGACAGTGAGGAGGAGGGGTTTGAGGTGTGGTCAGTAGAGTCGGTACATTTCAGAGCATGCAAGTAATTTATAACTGAAATTCTGTGCTGTCCCACCTAAGTCATATTAGTTAAGTGGCTGTTCATTCTTGCTCTCCAAGCCCTATATGTTGTGGAAGGGAGCCTGTCATGAAAAGCAACCATCTGAGGCAAAATTTATTTCAGTACCAATCAGGTCAAAGCTAGAAGCCACATGGGGTACAATGAGATAAATGATGAGCACACATTGTGATTTTGCATCTAGATGATGAACAAAATTTAAAGGTAAATGAGATCACTGGCAAAAATCATTATATTCTTCGGTTAAATACTGACCCTCTTAGACATTTTTGAAATTTTCTAATAGTAAGTTGATGCTGGTATTGGTAATAGGTATTCAGTAAAAATGACACTCTTTCCTGAGAGATAAAGTAAAAAACACAAACTATTCCAAGTAGCAACAATTTTCTGTGGAAAAGCATGAAAAAGAAAAGTTGGAGAGGATTTAAAAGGAACACTTGGCAGCTCTCACATATAGCCTCCTTGTTACAACCCCACTAATTTGACAAGGATCAAATCATCAACTATAAGAGGAATTGGAGCCAGACCTTTTGAGTCACAGACTGATAGCTGCCATTTTCATTAGGTAAAGCCTGTCATTCCCTCTGCTTGCTTATTAGCTGTGGAAGCTGATGGCTAGATATGTACAGCAGGGGCAGGCAGGTGCCAAGCCCCACAGCCCTGCACTAGTTTGGCATGTTCAGGGTCCCCAGTTTCATTATTTCTTTTTTCTACAGACTAAGTAGTTTCTACATCCTGCTTATTAATTTCACTTCTACCCATGAGGCATTACAGCTATACCACTGCATCCAACGATATGTCCCTACTCGCAATGTCACCAATTCATTCTGTCCCCCTGTGACTCAGATGGTTGAACCACTTGCTTCCTAATCAAGTCAATGATTCATTCTGAAGTTATATAAATCAAGGCTCATGCATGGATTTGATCAATGGAGCTCAAGCCATGGACCCAATACATGAATCCACTGGAATATTCTACAAAATTTCTTGCTTCTTATGCTTTTGTTTTCTTAATTCCTTCTACCTGGAATATCTCTAAGCCACTATTGATATGGAATTTCTATATGCCACTATGTGCTACCCAGAATTTTTCCCACCTTCTCTGTCCCTAAGTAAGCTTTGTGGCTTCCATGAAGCATTCCCTAACCAAGCAGCCTACTGAGTTATTTTACTCAACAGAACTATACTACCTCTGGACACCTGAGTGATGCCGTAGTTTGGATGTCCCACTCTTGGCTTCTGCTTGATCATGATCTCATGGGTCATGGTATGGAGCCCCCAGTGGAGTGGGGCTCTGTGTTCAGTGGGGAGTCTGCTTGGGATTCTTTCCCTCTTCTTCTGAACCTCCCCCAACTCAAACACATGCGTACACACCTGTGCTCTCTCTCTCTCAAAATAAATAAATAGATAAATCTAAAAAAAAAAAAAGAATTATACTACCTCATGATCTTTGAAATACTCCTTTGTCACATAAAATACATATCACACTAAAAGCTATGTATTGGAGATGCACCAGTGAATTATCCATAGTCCCTATCTTCTGCCACCTAACTAGTCTGTGTGACTTTGAGGAAATGATTAATCTCTCTCATCTATCATGGGAATAATGCCTCCTCCACAAATTATTGTGAGGACAAAATAAGACTGTGTGTAAAATTCCTTTGTAAATTTTAAGGAGCAACATAAATATAAGGCATTGTTTTTATTACGTCTACTTCCAATCATATCACCTCTCAATAATTTGTCTTGGTGTACAAAGATCAAGATATTTTTTGTTGGTTTTAGTAGAGTGATTTGCACATAAAGACTGAATTGATTGATTCATTTTTGCCTTCAGATTCATGATCTAAGGTCTAATAATATTTTAAAATCTTGGCAGCCCATGACTGAGGTTTTGACTTTCCTTTCTCCTTAGTCCTTGCAAGTTCAAATAAAGTTGGATGCCATCTATATGACATTGTGGTCACTCAAACAGGGAAGCTAAGGGCACTGGGGTGAGGGGTTGTGTTCTCCATATAATCTCATCATACTTTGCTCCCAACTTTCTAGTTTAGCAAAGGCACCTTGGCCTGCTGTTTCACCAAGTTTTTATTTGATTTGACTGATTTTAAAGTCTACTAGTCTTATTTCAGTGTTAGAACTTTTAGTGAAAATATCTTCAGACACAAGTAAGAGAGCAAAAACAGTAAGATTGAAGAGTACGTTTTGAATGTATAATTTTTAAAAAATTTTAATAAGTATATTCATGTAAATTATTCTATATAAACTTTTGAGCATGCCCACAAATCAAAACATTTTAAAACTCATTTTTATAGATGAGAAATCCAAGAATCCTGGCTCTAGAATTATCTTTTCTACATTTTTTTCTTCTTTATTACAACAATGTAAAATAAACCTAATGTATTTGAAGAAGCAATTACAAAGTCAATTTTGCATATAGTCTATACAAATGACCATACCCTGGGACAGAGGGCTGATTTAACTAGATATGTGTGAGGAAAAGTAGTGGAAAGGGTTCTCTCACCCAAAGTTACAAAGGGCACTGCCATCATATTTGTAGGCAAAATCAACACTGAGAGTGAGCTCAAGGCAGCTGCTGGAAGAAGAAGTCTGAATGAATTGCTAGTAGAAGACACCAAACATCATGTCATGTTGGAAGACATCTACTATGAGATGTAAGAAGAACAAATATTTTATGAATGAAAAAGAAACAAAAATTGTCAATTATACTCTGACACACTGTTTTCTTATTTTCAGTTTATTTGAAAACATTCTTTCAGACTTATTTAAACATAGATTTTTATGAAAATTTCTTTTCTCTAGAACAGAAAGCATAGGTAATATACACTGGTTTTGGAGGTTTCTGAGGCTATTCTAGGTCTGACTTTTCTCAATACTTCTCTATTAGGACATTAATGCTCATGCATTTGCAAACAATACTGTCCTCTGTGCCATGAAGAGAAGTGATGAGTCAGAATTACTTAAAGAGTGCTCTAGTGCTGCCTCCAAAAAAAAAAAAAAAAAAAAAATTTAACCGCTGTAACTCATTCTATAAGTTATGATGGGTATGCTCACCCCATGATGATGTTGCGACAGACATCTAATAGTAAGTACTGTTATTTTATGATCTCAGAGGTATAAAATGTGATGGGACAAATGTATTTTGTTTTCTATGAAAATATGGAAATAGGAAATGAATCTATAGAAAGGGATGGTGTATAACAGGTTGTAAGTGGTGTAAAACCAGGGGTTTAGTGGTCTACCAAGTTCTGCAGGTGATGTAATTCATTCCTAGGATAGGTGTGTGATTGGAAATGACTTTTCTGTGCCCTCTGGGTCTGATGCAATGGTGAGGATAAGAGATTAAGTTGAAAATGAATGGGTGCATTTAATAATCCAGAATTGGGATTGACCCATTATTTAGACACTGGACCTCCACAATTCCAATATGCCTACTCACAAAACTATGAATACTGTACTGTATGTTATTAAGAGATGAAAGCTCTAAATTAGGCATCAGGCATCCTGAGTGCCAGTCATGATCTGCCATTAATCTGTGAGACTTAACCTCAATGATCCTTATTTTTGTCATCTGAAAATGGAAAGAATCCCACTGGCCTCCCTTTCCTCACAGAGATGACTATTGGTTTCCACAGACAATCATGTAATGGTGACAACACACAAGGTATGCAGATAGGTCGACCTCACCTGTCTTTAACCATGATCCTTCAGCAGAGGGCCCTCATATTATACGTGAAGAATCTGAGACTGAGACAACAGCCCAGGTTGTTAGGTCAACAAAGCTCAACTCACTAGTAAACGTCAGAGATGTGATTAAAATCCAGACCTCCTGAATCAAGTTTAGTTTTCTTTTATTCTATCACATAATAATTGGGAAAGGTTTTAACAAAATGAAGGGCTATAGGGAAATAATGAGTTAATAATATAGTCACTTTATCTATGGATTAAAGTGGAAGACTTTCTATCTCTAATATTTATCTAAAGTCTGGCTTCTGGGCACCTTGGTGGCTCAGTTGGTTAAGCGCCTCTGCTTTCGGCTTAGGTCATGATTCCAGGGTCCTGGGACCGAGTCCCACGTGTGGCTCCCTGCTCAGTGGAGAATCTGCTTCTCTGCCCCTATCCTGGCTCATCTCTCTTTCTCTCAAATAAATAAATAGATAAATAAAATCTTCAAAAAAATAAAGTCTTGCTTCTTTTCCAGATGAAAAGTTACACAAATACTGCTTCACTGCAGAATCTTATTTGGTGTGCTTAGATGTTTTTCTTTGTCTCCCTCACCTCCACCATCACCACCACCATTGTCAAACTCAGATGCTGATTGTTTTTTGGGAAACTTGGACTAAATGGATAACCAGTCAGTCCCAATAATGCCATGTTTAATAACACCTACAAGACAAAGAATGCATACACAAATAATCCAGCATGTACAAATGAACATTCACAGAGCTTTTATCATGAACTTGGCGCTGTGTTCTGTGATTTTAAATTTGTTAGCTCACACAATGCTTGCCATCTTGCTGATGAGAAAACTGAAGCTTGGCAAGGTTACCCAATTTATCTAAATTCACATATATAGGTCTTTTAATCCACTGTTCATTCCATTCTTGCCATTTGATTCTTTACAAGAAGCATGGAAATGAAAGACAGTCAAATTTAAATTCCTATCCTAATACTATAAATTACTGTGTTCCCTTTGCCATGAGAGTTTCCTTAAAATGGAATGCATCAGAATTTCAAGATGGCAAATGGGGAAACAGGCTTTTTAAACTACTGACTACTTTACTTGTAACGAACACTAGCCTAGGTTTTCTGATCGTATGAGCATCTTCCCCAAGGAAAGAGTCTTATGAATACAACTTAAAACAAACAGGGCACCTGGGTGGCTCAGTGGATTAAAGCCTCTGCCTTCGGCTCAGGTCATGATCCCAGGGTCCTGGGATGGAGCCCCAAATCGGGCTCTCTGCTCAGCAGGAAGCCTGTCTCCCTCTCTGTCTCTGCTTGCCTCTCTGCCTACCTGTGATCTCTGTCTGTCAAATAAATAAATAAAATCTTTAAGAAAAAAATAAAAAAATAAAACAAACAATAACAACAAACATATCTTCAGAGACATGAACTCAGTTGTGAGGATTACAAGAGAAGTATCTGGAATACTGAAGCCAGTCTCCTCTGAAACTGTTCTTGGATGACAGCCTAGATAGTCTTAACCCTATTTATACAGATTCTCCTTTCCATTGTGTGTGGCTTCCGCAGTCCCAGAGAAAGCTGTGCATCACACCAAAGCTACCATGTGCAAACTAGCCTTTTTGAAAAGTTGCTGGTATCACTCATTAACTATCCCAGAGGATACATGGATGCTTGAGTGAAAAGCTAACATTCTGCCTAGTTTGTTAACAACTAACTAACTACATGCACAGCAGGGTACAACAAACGTGTGATCTTTGGGCTTAGATAATTGTGTATTTATACAGGGAGACTGGATAAGGCATTTGAAACCTAATGCAACACAAGGCTTGACTCCAGTGTGGCCTTGGAAGCTGAAAGGTAAGCCTTAAAGTTCAGCAAAGACAAAATGACTGTGAACAGAAAGAAAAAAAATAGGTTCTTGAACGAAGTGAGAATTGACTTCACTTTTTATCTTAGATTCTTATTTTCATTGTCATTTCCATTATAAAAATCACTGCAAGGAGAGACCTTGGAGCTAAATTACCAGTATTTGGTAACCTCCCTAATCATATTAGGAACCTCTGTCTTCTCTGAGTTTTCCACATTCTTCCCATTTTCCTTTCCTTCCTAATGTATTCTTTGTTTTCTTTTCCTTCCTTCCTCCCTCCCTCCCTCCCTCCCTCTCTTTCTTTCTTTCTTTCTCCATCCTTTAATCCCTGGCTTTTAATAGTTCTCCCATATTTCTCCTTATCTTCATGGCCTTTAACATATATCCCCCTATACCTTGTTCGTTTTTCTCATGATTTCTTTGTCTCCCTTTAGTCACATCTCTCTTTTCTGATCCTGTATTGTCAGTTGTAAACTAATGAATGCATCTATTGAGATTCCTGAATTCAGGGGGAAAAATTCTGGGAATCCAAGGAACAACAGGCAACAAAGATCTTCACATATCCAGTGCCCAAACGGTGTAAGGCGAACCTCCAATATAGAAGGGCATTATCTATAGAATTTAGGTATAAAAAGTGGAGGTCCTAGCACCAGGAGTAAATTGATAGCAGCTAATCCCAACTTTCACCTTGGGCTCATGCTTAGTTATTTCAAGGAAGGAAGAAAAGAATCCCCTTCATATTGATTACCTACTATGTGCCAAGACTTGTCCTGGGCACTTTCAAACATTTAATTCTCCCAAGAGCCATCAAGGTGGATATTAGTATCGCCCAATTATAGATGGGGAAACTGAAGCTCAAAGAGTTTAAGTCTATCACCCAAGGTCATGCAGCTGACAATAGCAGAGACTAGATTCTGCCTTTCTACCACTATTTCTAATGTCCTTTCTACCTCCTTTCCCACAAGGACCACTGCCACCAGACTATTGGGGAAGATCGCAATCCTAACAGTTGTCTCAGCCTTGTAGTAAAGCTTTGATGTCCTTTTGTTGTTTCAGGCAGGACCCTGGGTGCCATGCTGAGGAGAGGACAGCGACAGTTTCAGGCAGACCAGGAGGAGACAGGGCTGGGGGCTTGGTCACACAAGTGGGGGTTGGAAGGTACAGGAAGTTGGCAGGTCAGAGGCCACTTTCCAGGGAAGTCAGCTAGGCAGGTAGACATGAAAAGCCCAAACAGTCAGGGTCCAGAGACTCCGTGATCACAGAGGCAGCGACAATGGTTCTATTGAACGGGAAACATGAAGGCAAACAAAGATTCTAGGACAGGTACCTCCTTTTGTTGCCTGCTGAGTGTGAGCAGCTTTGGATCCTAGGTGTTAAAGAAAGTTAGAAGGATCTCAGATACCCGCAGGAAAACTGTGCCCCTTATGGAACATAAAACAGAGATGTAGAAATTGTTTTATTGAGGTTAGTGCAGCAAAACGACTAATTTTATATTGGATGATGCATCTGAGACTTGGAATTAAGATGTGAATAGATGCATCTTTTACATTACTCACATTTCATTGTGTCTCAGAAATCTCTAGAGACAAGGAAGTTTTTTGGCCTCCAGCTTCATTATTTTATACCCCTTCCTTCTACCTATGACCTGGTGTTAAGTATCACCTCTTTATTCTCGTACCTGTTCCAACCCTTGTCAAAACCTGCTCTCTGATTATACTTAGTGGAGAATAACTACAGCAGCAGAGTAGGGCACATTTCCTTCTTAGGGGAACTGATTTACTCAGATGGAAGCCAAGGGAAGTTCAGCTAGAAAGACTCTTTGAGCAAGGCAGGGCTCTCTGGATCCCCTCATCTCCCAAGAAGTGAGTGAGCAGGTGGCTATTCCACCTACACATAAGGTCAGTCCTGACAGCAGTCAGTTTTTTCATGTGTCCTGGAACCATTTTCTCAGAGTGACATTGACATATGTCCCCATAAATAAATTAGCAAACCCATCTCGGCTGACACGTTTGGCAGGAACAAGAAGTTCATGTGCCAGTGTGTGGGTTAATTCCTGTGCCCGTTCCACTGGGAGAGATCAAGTGTATCAATGTGTGTTCATATCACAAGCACCAGGATCGCAGAAAGCTTTTCTTTTCTCCTTTTTCGTGGTTTTCACAGAAATACATTTTGATTTTTCTATATAAAAGATGCATTTGAGAAGTTATTAAACTAACAGAGCAGTGGTAGAAAGACAGGAGGACAGATGAGGCAGAAATAGCACGTTACAATTTATAAAAATAGAAATAGGGACCTCACACTGCTTACCCCCTAATTCTCACTGTGCAAGGTAGATGTTTACGTTCTTTATCTTGAAAAGTGACTACTGCTAAACCTCCATAAGAAATGAACCTATGAAAACAGGTAAATGATGTCTAGTCCCTTCAACCATGTTACCTCTGAAAGAGCAGTGTCTGCTCAAATATGCCTTTGCCTGCCCATATAATTCAATTAAAGTTTAGAGAACCTCAGAGGTGCTAAATTCCTATAATAGGCATTCCATGGGATAAGAAAAAAATAAGCTGACAAAATTCCTGTTACAAGTGGTTAACTGGGAGAAGCAATTACAGAAACAAACATAGCAAGTTTGTTCAATAAATATTGACTGAGCACTTGAAATGCGCCAGGTCCATGCTAGACACAGCCTGATTCATGCCCATCCTGCAGGTGAGCAGCGGCTCTCATCCAGGTAACAGAATGTTTACCACAGACGTTAGTTCCCTTCACTGGGTCAAAATATTTAGAATAATACATGGAACATTTTATCCATTCATCTATTTACTAGTTCATTTATATGTTTGCTATTCACTTATTAGGTGTCATATACTGTTCTAGAGATGTAGGAGTGAACAAGAGATGAAGCTCCTGCCCTTATGGAATGTGCAGTCTACTGACCCTCAGTTTCCTATAGAGACAACACAATGTTCATTTGAAAGCAACTGCGGCTATTCCATGTAGGGAGAATCGTGCTTTTCTTCCTGGTAAGAACCAATATAAGGCCATGGTCAGGATCTTCCTGGACTAGGAATTAGGACATTTACCCCTTCCTTGAATATAGCTAATTCAAAATCTCTGTGTCCACGTTTCCATGTGCTAGATAACTGATAGATATTCAAGAAATGCATTGTACAACAGGAAAGTTACTAGCCTTATGCAGCTATTAAAATTAAATACTATAATTTAAAATTCAGCTTCCAAGTCACAGTAGCCCATTACATGTGCTCATAGCCATATGTGGCTGATGGTTATCATATTGGACAGTGCAGAACAGAACATTTTCTTCATCACAGAAAGTTTCCTTAGACAGCACTGCTCTAGAAAATAACTACTGGTATTAAGTTTGTCTTTTGGGTGTTTCAATGTAGAATTCAAGATATAGCTCCCTGCTTTGAAAATTTTACCTCACCTTCGCCATTCATCAATTAGATGTCATTATTATGCAAACTCATATAGATGTTTACATTTCCTTGTATATGCCTTTGTCCCGTACTAGACTGGAAGCAGTTGTGGGCAATAATCATGCCATACTCCTCTATATTCTAAATGCTTAGTGTTCTACAGATGGTAAGACCTCAATAAATGTCTGTGCTGTTGGTGAGGAGGATAATTTCTGATATTCAACTGCACCCTAACAGACTGTGAGCTGTGCCTCTAAGCAGCAGAGGGGACTTGTACTACAGAGAAGCCCTGAGGGACAGATCACGAGTTTGGACTTCACCACATTGAGTTTGATCCCAAAGGCTATTTCTGCACATCAAGCCATCTGGAGATAGCGTGGGTGCCAGGCATCATGCCTGTGCAGTGATGTATCTCATCCCTTGGTATTTAAATGCTGTCTTGGCATGGGACACTGGTGTCCACAGTCAGCCACAGGCATAGGAAAAAAGTTCTGACTCCAACTCGTGGGCTGCAAACTTCATTTCCTTGGTTGAACTTAGTTATCTCTGGGGCCAGCCACTCAGCCATTTCCACGGCTGTGCAGATTCTCACACTAGGTCTCTAAGAATATGATCACAAAAGCCTTATAATAATGAGAAGGGATTAGAGTTCTAGGGGATGGGTCATGTCCAAATTCAGTTCATAAAAAACTGAAAAATGATGTCTGCTCTGGAAGATCACATCCGTTCTGGAGGATGAATTATTTTAAATTAAGTAGCCTTCAGCATTAGTCAGTTGCATCAAGACCCAGTTGACAAGAGGAACAATATTGGAGCCACTTAAATGTTTCATATGATAAGATTGCCTTCCTGTCACTGCTCCCTCTCTTACTGAGGTCCATTTTCTCAGATCCCTTGTCTGCTTGTATTTGCATCAAAGAAAATGTATTCTTTTGCCCATAGTGTTGGCTTTAGAAATTTGAGAGAAAGTCTGAAGCAGTGGGTCATTATTTACATCTTCCTTCAGAAAAACGCAGTAAGGTAATTCTTATTAACCACTGGGAAATGAAAGCTCTGAAGACCAAGAGCTTAAGTGAATGGTGGAGGTCCCATAGTGAGATTATGGTAGAATCAGGATGAGAAACCAGTGTGGAACTTGAAACAGTGTCTTAACAGAAGATAAATAATAGTATCTTAACAGAAGATAAATTTTATGATAAGATTTCAGAAATGCTGAAATGGATGTCTGCCTTCCATATGTCCCTTTGTCTGTTACTAAATTGATTATCGTGACTATTGACTGTATGCTTAGAATGTATATGAATATATGGCCAAATATTGGGTTTGAACTCCTTTTAGAAGTTCACCTGCCTAGGGGTGCCTCAGTGGCTCATTCAGTTAATGTCTGACTCTTGGTTTCAGCTCAAGTCATGATCTCATGGTCATGAGATCAAGCTTTCCTTCAGGCTCTGCACTCAGCAGGCAGTCTATTTGAGATTCGTTTTCCCTCCTACTTCCTACACTGTTCCTTCCCCTGATCACATACTCTCTCTCACTAAAATAAATACATAAATAAAATACTCTTTTAAAGAAGTCCACCTGCCTAGAGGTGTTTACAATTCTGATTTAGAGTGGTTCTGAAGAATTAAAATACCAATGTAATATATGCAAAAATAAAAATTAATATACAGGTAACAAATGATAACTGATCTCAGAAGAGAATAAGAACCCTTCATGTCAGTGTGAATACAGATAAATTATTATTGTTTTATAGAAATGAAATGGAAAGTAGAAATTAGTCTGTCATTCCAAGAGAGGGGGAAAGTGTATACACCACATAGATATTGGGAAATTCAATACAGGTTTAGTCATAAAGGAACTACAGAAATGAAACAGGAAAGGTGGGATAGATCCATATTTTGAAGGTATCTGAATTCCTGGCTTGGAAATTTTGTCTTTATTCTGTGCAATTAAGAGGAGCTTGTCAAAGAATACTTAAGTTCCAATGTGCCCTTTGGGCCCTATAGTACCATGCTTATTTGCATTCCTGGTTTGGGTTTTATGATAGTCAGACCTTCCTTCTAACTCTTTCACTTTAGCTATTACTGGAATTTCAGGGCTCAATTCAAACTCCACCTTTTCCAGGAATGCTTTCTCAATTTATGCAGCCAACTATACATACATAAATCCCATAATTTGCCACTTACATGTTCAATGAGATATTTTTTTTTTTTTAGAGATTTTATTTACTTATTTGACAGACAGAGATCACAAGTAGGCAGAGAGGCAGGCAGAGAGAGAGGGGGAAGCAGGCTCCCCGCTGAGCAGACAGCCCGATGCGGGGCTCAATCCCAGAACCCTGGGATCATGACCTGAGCCAAAGGCAGAGGCTTTAACCCACTGAGCCAACCAGGCACCCCTCGATGAGATATGTTTCTATAATGTTATCTGTTCTGCCTGTGTAGATCACATAACTCTGTACATTATAAGCACTTTTAAAATGTAAACTCCTTAAGGTCAAAGAATTTAGTTTATATCTCTGTTCTTTCAAGGTACAGGCCAGAGCTCATGGTAGAGAGAATTATGTTGATTGAATTAAAGAAAGGCAGTTAGTAGGAAAGAAGTATTGTCTTTATACTGGTAAACTTACTGAAATATAACTCTAGTAATTCTAAAAATACAAACTCTTAAAATCACTGTATAATTGCCATCATTCAATTTCTGCTTTAGGACTGATGGAGGCAATAGAATGCATGATAGAATATAACATACTTTATCTCTAAAATTACCTTTCTAAAAAGAAAGCTGAAAATATTCTAAGACACTTCTTTTTTTTTTAAGATTTTATTTATTTGAGAGAGAGAGCACGAGTGCACAAGCTGGGGTGGGGGCAGAGGGAGAGAAACTCAAGTAGACGTCCTGCTGGATGCAGAGTCTGACACAGGGCTCAACCTCATGACCCTGAGATCATGACTGAAATCAAGAGTCTGACGCGCAGCCAACTGAGCCACCCAGGCTCCCATAGACATTTCAAAACCATTCTCTAAAGACACAGAATCTAGTTTTGTGAATTGAGAGAATATATGAAATAATTATCAGCTTGGCCAAAAGTGCCCAAATTAAAAAAAAAATGCTCCATATGTATTGAAATCTTACTAGATGGGAATCAGAAACACCATGAGAAGTGTGAATATGTACACAAAGACTCTAGAAAGTCCTTGAAACCTGAAGAGGTTATGTTCTTGTTCCAACTGTCCATTGTATATCACGCTTTTTAGCCAGTTATTGTTAAATTTCCTTAATGGAAAACTCCCCATTAAGACTACAGTCAGTATCTTTTTTGTCTCGTCTGGTATCTGGCACAGAAAAAGTTGGTAACCAAAGAATTTGTTGAGCTCAACTGTCATGAGCTGGGCATTTTACTTTGCCATTCCTTCAACTGATGACAGAAAAGATAATTCAAACCTCATGCCAAAGATGAATTCTACATCCTTCAAGACAAAGTCATTGCCTAAGACATTCATGCAGTTAAATGATAAAGATGGAAAGACCTAGAAATTAAAGAGCCAAGTATTCATACAACATCCTTCCTAAGCATTACAGACATAATTAGAGTTAACCAAGTTGAGATCTTGGAAATGAGGGTCTGAGACAACTTTTCTTATTAAAGAGGAAATGTCCTTTGGAACACCACTTTGTGAAAACAAGGAAACAGATATCCCCTTTTCTCTTTGTTGATCCCACATATCCGCTCATAGCACAATGTATAGATAGGAGTGTCTTAGTCATATTTTTACAGTGAGAAATCAAGCATCAGCCAATGTAGGGTCTAAACAAAGCGAGGGATGTTGGAACTCAAAGACCAACTGAAGTCAGACTATCCTGTCTATTTAATCTTTAGCAAACCTCTTCCTCAGCCCATCCAAGTAGGAACCACAGATTTTATTATCCCTCCATTCTCTGACATTTTTCTTGTTGCCTGTGATTTTACAAAGCATCTACTTTTCACAAGTGAAAACTGATTTTGTCCAAACAGATGCTTGTTTCTATATTTTACACTCTGGAAAAAAATATGGATATGATTTGGTTGGGGAGGGGGCTAGAGATAGATGGGGAATGAAATCGCTGGTGGGTGCACAGCTTGAGCTGAAATTAGAAGCCAAGTGAGAGCTGTAAGCAGGAGGAAGGAGGTCTCCAAAGAAAATTTGTTGTATAATAAAACGCTCATTGAAAATATTCTGACAAGGAGCCCTAACAAAATTCTTTCATATTATAGGCTAGAAGATAAAATGGTTTCTCTCCTACGTTTCTGTGAGAATTTGTGGTAAGCTAGATTTGAACAAGTTATTCCAAATGAGTCAAACAATCAAATCCTCAATCAATTCCTCAATCAGCAATCATCCCCTGAGCACTATTTTTCATCCTGATTGCTGTTAGGCTTGAATCAAGAGAATCAGGAGAAAAACAAACAAGGAAACAAAACAAACAAACAAACCGCTTCGATGATGACCAGGAGGAGCTCAGTATAGGTGGAAAACAGGAATAATAAACATGCAGAAGGGGAAAGGAGACAAGACAGAGAAAGTCTCGGCATTATTTCTCCAGGGCACAGCTGGCCAACTGTTCCCAGGCTCAGTCCACAACTGCGGCCCTCACTCTGAATTTCTTGACTGTGCTCTGGGCTGGGAAAGGGCGTGGTGCCTGATGCCTGACCTGCTGCTCTGCTGGCACCACATGCACTGAGGCACTGTCCATTCTCCTCAAGTGACTTTGCTGGCTCGTGTCTTGAGATGGGCTTCATTGTCACTTGGCTGCCTCCGTCCAGAGCCGACTGAGCCAGGTTGTGAGAACTGTTTGTAGCCCATGCTCAGCATCCTGAATTCCTGAAGGTAGATTTCATGTCCCCATCCAGGGTAGCTGATAGAAATTCATAAGCAGAAAAGCTCCTAGGGACCACTAAATCAAGTACTGCAGGTGGCCCCTGTGAATGGAGTAAGAGTGTCTCCTGGACAGCTTCTCATTTTATCTCACCCACCACTCCCCAAGCTAGCTCCCCAAGCTAGGAAGCTAAAAGGAATTCTAGCTTTCTGTCCAGACACAGGTATAAGTAAGTAGTACCATAAGTAGCCATGTGTCCCTCATTCTCCTGCAGCACCTGAGGGGAACATCCTTGCATGTAAAGAAGGCATTCCTTGCCTGTATACATTCCGCAGCTCTCAGATGTAATTGGAATGGCTCCCTTCTAATCTGGTTTGGGCCCTGATGGTAACTGTTTCCATTTATACAATCAGAGCTCACTGCTGAGTGACTTTGTGTTCTACATCAAAGGTAATTATTATTTTTATAGTTCAATTAGCAAACATTACATTTCTGTTTGCCTTGCTAAGATGGTACAACTGAATTTAACAATAACACACTTATTCCAAAGCTACCAAGGGAAAAGACACTATTATAATATCATAGTACTTCATAGTACTTTTTTTTCCTTGTTGTTTTCTCCCCCTTTTTCATTATGCAGACAGGTCATATTCAATTTGAAAATGAGAATGCTTCAAATTAAGAATGTTAGACCTAGAAAGGACTTGTAATCCTATAAAACTAACTTCTCATCTTAAAAATGAGGACACTGAGACCCAAGTTCAGTGGCTTCCCCCAGATCATACCAGTCTGTAAAAGAAGCAGCTTTCTAATCAATGTCTTTAGACTCCTGCTACAGTGCTCATTTTTTTCTTCTCTCTTTGAGCTCTGGATGCTGAAAAGAGAAGAGGTCAAGATTGAAGGAAGAAACAGTGATCTCTATGTGTGAAGCATCTCTTGCATGGAAGGCATACTGTAGAATTTAATGTCTTAAATTGCATATCTAGGCCCTACTCTCCATGCTGACATGAACTATTTGTGTGACCTTGTGGCCTCATTCTCCCTGAGCTTTGAGTTCCTAGAGTATTCCGGGAATTCTTTCTTGCACTATCATTCTGGAACAAGTCCCAGCCACACCTCATTTTAAGCATCTAAGTACCTTTTTAATATCCTTTCTATTTTGTTGCTCTAAATAAAGAGTAGGTCTTTTGGCTCTGTAGCAGGACTGCTACATGTTCCTGGATTTAACCACAATTAGAAGCCTTTAGAATAGGTTATTTTCCCCTCTTTATTCCTGAAACTGCTGGCACAGAGCCAGGAGGAGGCATATATACCATCCCAGACACTGAGCACAGTGTAGGGGTGGGTGGTCAGAGCTGGGTCCAGCACAAAGGAGGCAACTCTCTTCCTCTCCCACTGCCTGCTCTGTCTGTGTGGGCACAGGGCTCTCCAGCAATCTGACAACCTGTTTCCATATTATCACTGCTTTCCCCTCTCCAGCTTTATTAAGCATGTTAAGTAAAATGTTTTGCCATGTTCTTACAGAGTCTATTGCATTGATTATTCACAATGCCAACCCCCTCCTCCCATTCTGCTTGGTAGCCCCCCCTCCAGCCTTGATTTATTACTCACTATATTGTTCCCAGCACAGACCCTTTCATCATTGTCACATATATGAGCCTGCTGATGAGATATACTTGGTAGTGGCTGGGGAGGCAGAAGGGAGCTATAGGAACCAAGCAAAGAGGAAGTTTGCAACTGATTATATCTTTTTCTAAAACTCATCTCTATTTATATTTTGGAAGATCCCAAACATAATTCTCTTTGTCTCTGTATAATAATAATTTAATGGCCTATTTTGAAGAACAAAATTTAGACTTTATAAGCAAATCTTACCAGGAGTTCTGAAATAAGCAACAAAGGTAAAGGCAATCAATTACTGAACATTTAGTAAATGTGCCAATCACAATGTTAAGTGTTTTATGTGGATGATCTCATGTAATTCTATTTTGAAACAAAAAACCAAACAAAAACCAAAGCAGAAAAACCCCACCTTGTTACACGTATCCTGGTTTAATCCCACCATCCTTTTTCCTGTGAACAGACTGAAGCACAAAGGGGTCTAATCATATCATTACAAAGAAGGTAGGTCCAAGGTTGGAGTTCCAGCTCTCTGACATCAGAGGGACACTCCTAATGATTATACAAATACTCTCTTCAGATTCAGATACAATGACAGATTTTTTTTTTTAATTGTCTGAGTGGGTTTTCTATTTATGGCTTTTAGAAACTTAGGCAAAGAGGCAAAGAAAATATGGCATCTGTTATGGAAGACCAGTATGTTACCAAAAAAAAAAAAAAAAAAAAAAAGAGGCAGGCAAAAGTAGGGGAAGTAGCTCCAGAAAGAGATGAGAAACCATTGAAGGCTCTTGAGCAAGGAATGACATGTTATGAATTGTTATTTGTTTTTTAATCTGCTATGTTCAGATGATGTTGTAGAAGAGCAAGGGAAGAAGTAAAAAGAGCAGTTAGGAGACCAATTCCAATATTTCTCCTTCTATTCTCTCTCTGTACCCTATGACAGGTTTGAAACACAAAGATGAAAGAATTTCACATGTGTATGTCCATCACTCAGACTACATCACTAATATTTCACTACACTCCACCATGTATCTATTCATTCATTCCATTTCTTTGATGAGACTTAAACCAACATTCAGGCATAAGCCCTCTTTGCCCTGATAACCCAGCACATACCCAATCAACCAGAGTTTAACTCCTGCATATCATTTTTTGTTGTTGTTATTGTTCTTCACATACAGAGAAAAGCACAAATCTTAAATGAACGTTCATTGAATTTTGACAAAAGCGTACATCCATGTAACATAAACCCCTATCAAAATATAAAACATTGCAATCTTAGAAAGTTCTCTTATATCCCTTCCCAGGGAAAGTGTGTCCCTATCTTTCAGAGGTAATTATTATCCTGACTATTCCATCACTGGTAACTTGCACGGCTCTAGAGTTCATATATAGAGACACATAGTATGTATTATTTTTTGTTAGGTTTCTAACACTCAGTATGTTTTTGAAATTAATGTGTATGTATTATAATGTGTTCCTCTTTGTTGGAGGGATAAATATTAACTCTAAGTAATATTCCTTAAATGATTTTATCATTTTTTGTTTACTCATTCTTCTATTGATGGACATCTGGGCTATTTTCAGGGTTTTACTGTGAGTAAAGTTATTATGAACATTTTTTTGTTGTTGTTGTCTATTTACAGCATAACAGTGCTCATTGTTTTGGCATCACACCCACTGCTCCATGCAGTACGTGCCCTCCCTATTACCCACCACCTGGTTTCTCAACCTCCCATCCCCCGCTCCTTCAAAACCCTCTGGTTTGAACATTTTTATACAAGAATTTTTGTAAGCATTTGTTTCCATTTATTTTGTGTTAATACAAAAGGGTAAATCACTAAACTAGAGTAGAAAGATGAACACTTAGTTTTATGATAAGCTGCCAGAATATTCTCAACAATGTTTATGAGTTCTAGTTGCTCTACATCCTCACCAATATTTGGTATTTTAGTCATTTAAATATTTTTAGCTATTCTGATGAGTTTGTAAATGTATCTTGTGGTTAAATTCTGATGACTAATAATGTTAAGCACTTTTTCATTGGCCTAACAGATACTCCTACATCTTCTATTATAAAGTGTTTGCTTTTTCTTCCTTTTAATGGAGTTTAACTTTTTATTATTGTAATATTTGTATTTTTAATATTGTAATGTATTATAATTATTGTACAAGTATTCCTGAGTGTTACATTTGATAATAAAAATCCTCAGAATAGTAAAATAAAATAGTATACATGTAAGTCACCACTGAAACAATCTGCAACTGTTCTGCTATTTCATAGTGACCAGAGATTTTAATGTATTGAATTTTGTCTTTGTTACCTTAAATATACATTATTTTTTTTCCTAGAGTAAGCAGAAATAGAGTGTAAAAAACATTCAAGGAAAAATAAGTCAATAAAAATGTCAAGAAAACAGGAAAATGAAACATAGAAAGTTGAAAGTATTACAAAGAAAATAAATCCAAATATATCACTTATTACAATAAATGTAAATGAACTAAGCACTCAGGTTGAAGTCAAGGATTACCTGATTATATGAAAAATACAAGCATCCACTCTTTATGAGAGACTTATTTAGGATATAACACTGAGAAAAGACAAATATTAAAAAAGATTTATCAGGAAAATACTAACCAAAAGGCAGCTGGTTTGATAATACCAATATCATATAAAATATAAAATTATAAAGTGTGCTACTACATAAAGATTTCAGTTTGCCAGGGCAATACAATAGTTTTAAATTTGTATGCATCCAATTCTATAGCTTTAAAATATATGAAATAAAAATTTACAAAACTGTGAAGAAATATGAACAAATCTATCACCAAATTTTAAGAGTTAACATATCAGCAATCAGGACAAACAGGAAAAATAAGTGATAAGAATATAGTATATATGAGCTATATTGTTCAAAACTTTACTGAATAGACATGCAAACCACACTGGACTCAACAAGTGGAGAATACAGAGTTCTTTCTAGAAGATGACATAAGATTACATAAAAATATTTTAAAAAGCTTTTAAATAATGTGTATTTCCAAGTAGAAAGCAGAGTGGGGATTTAAATTCTTAGGGGAAAAAATGATAAAAAAAAAAAAACCCCACATACCAAAACTTGTAAGAGAGATAACTAGCAATTATAGGGGGAAAAGAAAAAGTCTTAAATGCTCAAATTACAAAAGATAGAGGGCTGACCAACAACAATACATTATATATAGTAGAAAAAAACTACAAAATATATATCCAAATGAAATTTTAAAAAGAAATTTTTTCAAAAAGAAAGCAGAAATTACTAACACAAGATAAAGACACAAATAAGAGAATTCTTATTTGCTACCAATGAATTCATTAATGAGACCTCCGCTGACAGTGATCAAGAAAATAAGGTAAAAGCAAAAATGAGTGCAAAGTTTGAAAGAAGAGCCATAAGAATTGCAGGAGAGATTAAAAAGTGAATAGAAGTGTTGTACAACTAAACCTAATATAGCAATGTATGTCAACTATGCTCAAATTAAACAAACAAACAAATAATAATAAACACAAAACCAAAAACCAAAAAGAAAAATAAATAAGCTCCTTTGAGTGGCCCACCCACCCCTGCCTTGGCAAAAAAAAAAAAAAAAAAAAAAATAGAAGAACATTGAGAGAAACTTTATTCTAATCCATTTAAAAACTTATATGAATTTGAAAAAAGTCAAAAAATATGAATAACCATCTAACGCTATTATAAATGTTATGTCATGTTAATATTTTGAAATGGTTAAGAATCCTTGCAAAGAGAAGCATATCTAGATATTTTACATTTTTAAAAAAGACTTATTTATTTTAGAGAGACAGAGAGTGAGCATGCAAGCAGGGGGAGGGGCAAAGGGAGAGGGAGAGAGAGAATCCTCAAGCAGACTCTCCACTGAGTGTGGAGTCTAATGAGGGACTGAATCCCATGACCCTGAAATCATGAACTAAGCTGAAATCAAGAGAACACTTAACCAAGTGAGTCACCCTGGTGCCCATACAAAATACATTTTAAGTATTTTGTCTTAGGATTCTTCAGAAGCTGACCTTGAGACAAGGGTTTGAGTGAAACAGTGTCTTTGGGAAATGATCTCAAGAATCATGAAAGGGAGTGAGAAAGGAAGGCAGAAAGGAGAAGGAATCAAATTGGTGAAGGGTTTTCATGTGGGCAACTGAGTCTGATCCTGGAAGAAATCTCTTAATGATATACAGTTAATGCCTTCAAATATTCCCTCCAGAAAAAAGGAAACTAGGGTATATATAAACTGACACTTGTCTACTATTAGTTGAGGGCTTCCCCCAAGGGCAGTTACTCTTTTTGCGCTGCTGCCCTGTCTTAGAAGTATACCTCCAAGGGGCACCCTCCAAGGTGACTCTGGGTGGCTCAGTCCATTAAGTGTTTGACTCTTGATCTCAGGTCAGATCTTGATCTCAGGATCACGAGTTCAAGCCTGGCATTGGGCCCCATGCTGGGTGTGTTATTTTTACTTAAAAATAAAAATAATATTTATACCTCCTTGCGTCCAGTAGGCAGATAAACTCCTCAGGCAAAGTTACTAGTGCTTGCGTTAAAAAACTTAACTATGGAGAGGGGTGGGGGTATGGGTGAAATAGGTGAAAGGATTAAGAGGTACAAATTCCCAGTTATAAAATAAATAAGTTATATGGATAAAAAGTAGAGCATAGGGAATATAGTCAATAATACTGCAATAATTTTGTATGGTGATGGATGATAACTACACATATCACGGTGTACATGCCATGTAATGTACAGAACTGTGCAATCATTAGGTTGTACACTTGAAATTAATATAACATTATATATCAACTATATTTCAATCAAAAAAGAAAAGAAAAGAAAACTATCATTGTGTCTGGGACTGGTGAGTCCTAAGGGCGTGGTATTGATACCATCTGCTATAACTTACTAATATTTAAGAAGATAATTCCAACTGCCCCAACATATCTGTAGTCCTATGATACTGATGTACCAGCTACAGAATGAGGGTTCCAATTTCTCCTTCCTTGTGTTTGATTAATTTGCTAAAGCAACTGACAGAACTCAGAGGAACATTTTATTTAGTAGATTATCAATTTATTATAAAAGGATATAATTCAGGAATAGCTAGATGGAAGAGATGCATAAGGCAAGATATGGGAAAAGGGTATAGAGCTTCCATTCCCTCTTCAAGCCTGCACTGTTCTCAAATCTCCACATGTTTCCCAACCTGGAAGTTCTCTAAAACCCCACCTTTTTTTATGGAGTCTTCATTACATACGCATGGTTGATGAATTCATCGACCACTGGTGATTGGACTTGATTTCTAGTTCTTCTCTCCAGAATGTCAGGTGGGTAGGACTGAAAGTTCCAACCCTTTAATCACATGGTTGGTTCTCCTGGCCACCAAACTCTATCCGTAGTTGTTACCCAAAAGTTATTCAATTAACATAACCTTTAAGACACCTGTATTGTTTTCATCATAGGAAATTCCAAGAGTTTTAGGAGCTCTGTGTCAGCAATGGTATAAAATTCAAATGGTATAAAATTCAAAAATTCAAATGGTCTAAAATTCAAATTTAGGAGCTCTGTGTCAGGAATGGTATAAAATTCAAATTCAAATAAAATTTCTTATTACAAATAAGAATATAAATTCTTATTTATAATAAGAAACATACATTTGAATTTTATACCAATGGTATAAAATTCAAATTCAAATAAAATTTCTTATTATAAATAAGAATATATTTCTTATTTATAATAAGAAACATACATTTGAATTTTATACCATTCCTGACACAGGAGTGGTATAAATGAATGAATATTTAAGGAACAATTTAATATTTATAATATTAAGGAATATTATAAAATGAATGAATTTTAACCTGATAAAAGAAACTCCTTAACCTGATAAAGAGAGGCAACAAGAGTGACAAAAACCAGGGACAATATGCTTTCACATGAATAAATATTTTAAAGCATTTTCTTTAAAATCAAGAAGAAGGCAATGAATCCCATTATCATCATTTGTAGACAATACCATGCTAGATATCCTAGGCCAGCAAAGTAAGATGAGAAAAGAGAAATTAAAGGCAGAAGAATCAGAAAGATATAAACAAAACAAATTCTTTTCAGATGTTATGGTTATTTACATAGAAAACAAAAAAGCATTTACAGAAAAATTATTAGTAATAATAAGAGAGTTCAGCAATATGGCTATGAGCTGTAAGATCAATATACACAATCAATGGCATTTCTATATACCAGCATAATTCAGAAAATATAATTAAAGAAAATATATTCCTTTACAATAGCATCCAAAAAATAAGGTTTCTGAGAATAAATATAACAAAAGATGTTCTAGACTTCAAGAGAAAATTATAAAAGAAGGCTAAGATGAAAAGAGAGATATATAATGTTTACTGATAGTCATTATAAAAATGTGACTATTCTCTTTATATTGATCTGTGCATCAATATAATTATAATCAAAACTCTAATTGAATTTTAGTGGAATTGACAAGCTGACTCCAAAATGTATGGAAAAGCAAATGAGAAAAATAGCAAGACTTTTCTAAAGAACAAGGTGAGACAATAATATTTTCTAGGTATCAAGACATAGTACACAACTGAACTAACTAGGGCAGTGTAGTACTGGACTAGAGGATAAATTAATGAATAAGCAGGGCTGTGTTGCAGACTGAATATTTGTCTCCCCTCCCAAATGAGTATATGAAGCCTTAACCCCAATAAGGTGATACTGGAGGGGGTGTCTCTGGAAGGTAATTAGGTTTAGATTAGGTCAGGAGACTGGGGCCCCCATGATGGTGTTAATTTCCTTATAGGAAGAAAGCGAGGTGACAAGAGCTCTCTTTCTCTCTTTATCATGTGGGGATACGGTGACAAAGTGGTTAACTGCAAACAGGAAAAGGCATCTCACCAGGAACTACATCTGCTGGCACCTTGAACCTGGACCGTAGCCTCTCAAACTA
Organism: Meles meles; assembly: GCF_922984935.1. Classification (NCBI taxonomy): domain Eukaryota; kingdom Metazoa; phylum Chordata; class Mammalia; order Carnivora; family Mustelidae; genus Meles; species Meles meles. Next base: position 61,356,482 of record NC_060077.1, read on the forward strand.
TGTGAAATAAATGTCTGTTGTTTAAATACCCAGTCTATGTATATTATTATAGAAGTCTGAGCTGACTACAGCAAACTGGAACAATTGTTCACATTAAAATGTGTATGTGTATAATAAATTATATGTAAAATAAACATAATATGCATTATAAGTGACATATACGATTATATACTTTATACAATATTATCTAATGAATCTCTTTATTATATATTTTACAAAATGAAATTCCAAGGAGAATAAATCCTTAAACATAAAAGGTGAAATTTAAATTATTCAGAAGAAGATATAAAACAGACTCTCTGAGGTAAGGTATGGGAAATTATAGTAAAGACAAAACCAAAGAATATTAATATAAAGGAAGTTATTGATGAATTTGAGTAAATTAAATTGAAAAGTGTCCATTCATTGAGAGAAACTGTATTAGTTTCTTGGGCTGCCACACAAGATACCACAGAGTGGGTGCTTAAAGAACATACATTTATTTTCTCACAGCTCTGGAGGCCACGGGTATCAGCCAGTTTCTGGTGAGACATCTCCCCTTCACTTGAAGATAGATCTTTCTTGTTATATTCTTATGTGGTCTTATTTCTGTCTGTGTGTGCAGGGAGAGAACTAATTCTCATGTCTCTTCCTCTTCCTATATGGACACCAATCCTACTGGATCCTCTTATCAACTTATCTAACCATAATTATCTCCTCAATGGCCCTATCTGAAAATAGTCACATTGGGAACTAGGGAATCAACATATAAATGCTGGTCAGACATAATTCAGTCCATAACAGAAACCACATTAATTTTTAAAAAAATGAACAGAAGATATAAAGTAGGAAAAGAGATTTGTAACACATTTAATAGACAAAGCAACACATAAATAACATAAATCATCACAGAGAGATAAGACAATAGGAATCAGGCAAGAGAATTAAAAAGATGTCCACAATTTATTAACATATGCTTGACCCCCTTAGACCCCAGAGACAGGTGAATTAAACTAGGAGGAGATATCATTTTATACCCGCATGATTTATAAAGATGATGAAGCTTGCTAGCACTACTGGCAAAGACGCGGCACAGCAGCAGTCAAAGCACTTCGGTAGGGGCGCCTGGGTGGCTCAGTGGGTTAAAGCCTCTGCCTTCAGCTCAGGTCATGATCCCAGAGTCCTGGGATTGAGTCCCGCATCGTGCTCTCTGCTCAGCAGGGAGCCTGCTTCCTTCTCTCATTGCCTGTCTCTCTGCCTACTTGTGATCTCTGTCTCTGTCAAAAAATGGGTGAATATTTATTCTTCTCCTATCCCCCTACCCCCCCATGTTGCTTCTCCATGTCCTCATATCAGGGAGATCATATGATAGTTGTCTTTCTCCGATTGACTTATTTCACTAAGCATGATACGCTCTAGTTCCATCCACGTCGTCGCAAATGGCAAGATTTCATTTCTTTTGATGGCTGCATAGTATTCCATTGTGTATATATACCACATCTTCTTTATCCATTCATCTGTTGATGGACATCTAGGTTCTTTCCATAGTCTGGCTATTGTAGACATTGCTGCTATAAACATTCGGGTACACGTGCCCCTTTGGATCACTATGTTTGTATCTTTAGGGTAAATACCCAGTAGTGCAATTGCTGGGTCATAGGGTAGTTCTATTTTCAACATTTTGAGGAACCTCCATGCTGTTTTCCAGAGCGGTTGCACCAGCTTGCATTCCCACCAACAGTGGAGGAGGGTTCCCCTTTCTCCACATCCTCGCCAGCATCTGTCATTTCCTGACTTGTTGATTTTAGCCATTCTGACTGGTGTGAGGTGATATCTCATTGTGGTTTTGATTTGTATTTCCCTGATGCCGAGTGACGTGGAGCACTTTTTCATGTGTCTGTTGGCCATCTGGATGTCTTCTTTGCAGAAATGTCTGTTCATGTCCTCTGCCCATTTCTTGATTGGATTGTTTGTTCTTTGGGTGTTGAGTTTGCTAAGTTCCTTATAGATTTTGGATACTAGCCCTTTATCTGATATGTCGTTTGCAAATATCTTCTCCCATTCTGTCAGTTGTCTTTTGGTTTTGTTAACTGTTTCCTTTGCTGTGCAAAAGCTTTTGATCTTGATGAAATCCCAATAGTTCATTTTTGCCCTTGCTTCCCTTGCCTTTGCCGTTGTTCCTAGGAAGATGTTGCTACGGCTGAGGTCGAAGAGGTTGCTGCCTGCATTCTCCTCAAGGATTTTGATGGATTCCTTTCTCACATTGAGGTCCTTCATCCATAAATGAAACAAGATGGGATTGGGAGGGAGACAAACCATAAATGACTCTTAATCTCACAAAACAAACTGGGGGTTGCTGGAGGGAGGTGGGATTGGGAGAGGGGGAGCGGGCTATGGACATTGGGGAGGGGAGGCGAACCATAAGAGACTATGGACTCTGAAAAACAACCTGAGGGCTTTGAAGGGTCAGGGGTGGGAGGTTGGGGGAACAGGTGGTGGGTAATGGGGAGGGCACGTTTTGCATGGAGCACTGGGTGTTGTGCAAAAAGAATGAATACTGTTACGCTGAAAAAATAAATAAAATGGAAAAAAAAATGGGTGAATAAAACCTTAAAAAAAAAAAAAAAAAAAGCACTTCGGTATACATTTGGGCATCATGCGGTACACATCCTTTGTCCTAGCAACTGTAGCGCTAGACGAAGGCCTAACAGGCAATATGTTATAGGAGGATCAGAAAAAAAAAATGTGTCCCAATATTTGTAACAAAATAAAAAAGGAAATGACTGAAATATTCATCAATATAAAAGAAGTTGCAGCATAATTTTACAAATGGATGATAGAGAGCAGTGAAAAAATGAGCTACATCTATGTCCAGCAACTTGGACAAACTGAAAAAATATCCTGTTGGAAATACAAAAGAGGTCAGATAAAATAATAATAGCACAATACTTATTTATAAAAAGTTTAAACAATAAATTAAACATTGCTTTAATGCTCTGTGTGTGTATGTGGTCTTATGTGTGTTTATATCTTAAAATAAGGAAGTACTTTAAGAATAACAGCGTATATTTACATATACGCTAAGATGCCCTTCAACAGACGAATGGATAAAGAAGATATGGTCCATATATACAATGGAGTATTACATCTCCATCAGAAAGGATGAATACCCAACTTTTGTATCAACATGGATGGGACTGGAGGAGATTATGCTGAGTGAAATAAGTCAAGCAGAGAAAGTCAATTATCATATGGTTTCACTTACTTGTGGAGCATAAGGAATAACATGGAGTACATTAGAAGAAGGAAAGGAAAACTGAATTGGGGGAAATCGGAGGGGGATATGAACTATGAGAGACTGTGGACTCTGAGAAAAAAACTGAGGGTTTTGGAAGGAGGGTGGGGGGAGGGGGATGGGTGACCCTGGTGGTAGTTATTAAGGAAGGTACGTATTACATGGAGCACTGGGTGTGGTGCATAAACAATGAATCTTGGAACGCTGAAAAAATTAAATTAAATTAAAAAAAGAATAACAGTGTATATCTAAAGGATACAATAATTTACTTGAAAGAGCACCCACTGGCCAAATATGGGACAATTTGAGTACATTAGTTTTCTATTTCTGTTCCCATAGATTTACAAACTTATAACAACACTCTTTGTTTTTTTTTTTTTTAAGGCAGAAGTCCAGGACTGATTGGGTCTTCAGCTTAAGATCCCACATTCAGGTATCGGTCAAACTGTTTTCATAACTCTAGGACCTATGTAAGAATCCACTTCCGTAATCATTCAGGTTGTTGGCCAAATCCAGCTCCTTGAACTGCAGTACTGAGGTCTCATCTCATTGCCAGCTCTTGGAAGGAGACTGCTGTCAGCTCCTGGAGGTACTCACATTTGCTTGTAATGTAGCCTTCTTCATGCTGAATGCCAACAAAGGAGAGTTTCTCACATCAAATTCCTCCCATGTTTTGAATGTTTCTTACCCTGTTCTTTTTAAGGTTAGTCTACTGAGGATAATCTTTTCTTAGAGAAATCTGCCATATAATATAACCTAATCATTAAAATGATATTCTATCATAGTGTCTCCACATTCAAGAAAAGGACATTATATAAGATTTGGGATAATTTTGGGATAATTTTGGGGTCATCTTAGAATTATGTCTACTATGTTGAGGGGCACGTGGGTGGCTCAGTTGGTTAAGCATCTCCCTTGGGCTTAGGTAGTGATCCCATGGTCCTGGGATCGAGACCTGAGTTGGGCTCCTTTGCCCCCGCTCATGTGCTCTCTCTCTTGCTTGCTCCCTCTATCTCTCAAATGGAGTAATAAAATCTTTTAGAAGAAAGAATTATGTCTACTGTGTTGGACATCACAATAAAAAATTATTATAAAAATAATTCATGGTGATATAATTAATAAGTACACAATGGAGGGGCTCCTGGATGGCTCAGTGGGTTAAGCCTCTGCCTTCGGCTCAGGTCATGATCTCAGGGTCCTGGGATCAAGTCCTGTATCAGGCTCTCTGCTCAGTCGAGAGCCTGCTTCCCCCTCTCTCTCTGCCTGCCTCTCTGCCTACTTGTGATTTCTCTCTCTGTGTGTCAAATAAATAAAATCTTTAAATACACAATGGAAAAGAAAAGGCTACTCTTTATTTTATTTTATTTATTTGACAGACAGAGATCACAAGTAGGCAGAGAGGCAGGCAGACAGTGAGAGGGGAAGCAGGCTCACTGCTGAGCAGGGAGCCTGATGAGGGGCTCGATCCCAGGACCCTGGGATCATGACCTGAGCTGAAGGCAGAGGCCTCAACCCACTGAGCCACCCAGGCGCCCCAAGGCTACGCTTTTAAGCAGAGCGCCAACAAATACATGTAGGAGAAAGCATGGAATCAGAAAATCATTATTAGTCAATCAGCATGGTGATACTGATTCAGGAAGAGTCATCAATGAATGACAATAAAAGTGAGACAACTTTTGTTGAACAATGAATTAGTCTCAAAGAGCCTCCACTGAGTTGCTTAGCATCAACAAAGAGGAAAAAAAAATGGTACTTTTACTGTAGAGAAACTCGGTATACATTCCTTTAACCAAGTGTAACACCAGTATGGGGCAAACCTACATGTGCTTACTACTATGATGTAGCATCACTTTTTTTGCACTCCTTTTTCAATAAATAACCTGAATCTAATCCAACCCTGAACAATCTTCAGAGCCCACTGCTTTTCTTTAATACAGGTTATTATCTCCTACCTTGACTATAAATGCTGTGACTTTCATTGGTTTTGTGACATTATCATAGATCTATCCTTTCTTAAAGATTCTTAGCTCCTTCTCACCTCAAAGGCATTTCTCTTTCACCCCAGAGTTTTCTCAGTTGCTGTTCCCTTGCCTGAAACACTTTTCTCTCATATCTTTATGGTGCTCATTTTTCATGACTGATCCTCCCACCTTTGTTCAAACATGTCCTCCAAGAGGATTTCCCTGGCCATACTAACTAAAGTTCCTTTCACTCTACCACAATCTATTCCTTTACTCTGCTTAAATGTTTATAGCAGTTATCACTACCTGAAGGTAAATGGTATCTTGGACTATTTACTTCTATTCCTTACAACCCCCTATCTCCAACACAAGATATGTTCCTACCATTACACTTTCATAATGCAGTGGAACATCTCTGATAGCATTTGCCATCCTTGAAATGTTTACATGTATTTATAACCATTAGATAACTGTTTAATCAAGAACATGCAAGCTCTTGGGAAAGAGTATCAGATTTTTTTTTTTCTTATAACTGTAGGAATAACATGTTGCAAAGTACATGGTAGATTCTCAGTAAATAGTCTTTGAGTTTATTCAACTATGAATGCATGGACATCATTCAAGTTCTTGCTTTTGCCCTCTCCTATAGAGCTCAGGTCTAAAGACAACCTTAAAGATGGGCCATGTTTACTCTTCCTTTTCCTGTCTCCTTTTAAACAATGGTAGAGCAAGACTGAATGAAATATGATTAAGTATATAAATTCCAGAGACCGGGATTTAGATGATTTGCTAAATGAAAATCAGGACAAACATATCAAGAAGTAACATGAAATGAGAAAACATAAAGAAGGTAATACATTTTGTAGCAAAACAAAAACAAAAACAAAAAAATCTATGAAGCTGTGGTCCCTAGTAAATGCAGCTAGGTTATTGCTATATGCACCATGTTCAAAGTGTTTGAGACTATCACATCTTACAAGTTTTTAGAGAGGTGTGATGGTTTGCCTCTGGCCTCAGGGCAGCCGCTTGGTGGCAGATATGCTATATGGCAGGGCATTAGGTGAGAACTGGGAATACATAGCTGAGGAGGTGTACATCAAAAGACAAGGCTCAGTGCTTGAGAGTTAGAGCTGCCTAATGCATAGACTCAAATGCTAGTCACCATCAACATTTGAAGATGAGGCAGGTATCTCAGTATCTTACAGAGAGGGAGAAGGTGGTATCTGAAAGGTGGATCCATAGAAGACAGAGTCCAAGAGTCCCAGGGTTATATCCACAGACTTTTGACAAAGAAACTAGAAGAGTAATCTGGGTATGGGAACAACTTCAGTAAGGAATAAAAATATATAGCTGGAACCAGGACTAAGGCAAAAATTTAATTATTTGATTCACGGTATCCATGGAACTCTTCATTGATATTTGAGTATCAGTTTCTCTCTATAAACAGAATGGAGCAAAGAAAGCAAAAAAAGGAAAGAGAAAGAAACTCATAGATACTGGGCTCTCATCATGTCCAGGTGTTTTCAGGAATTATCTCTCTTAATCTTCAGAGTAATTCTTCAAGATGAGTAAGCATATAGTGAAGAAGTGTTATATTGATATCACCTGGGGAACACTTTACCAACAAGAAATCTTTCCAGATGTTTTGATCACCATTTCTCTCCTACTCCTGAGAATCACTGGGATGCACTAATTCAGGAAAATATGACATAACCTCAGATGCTCATTTTACAAAAGAGAATGAAGTTCAGAATGAAAAAAAAAAAATCCAAAACTGGTATAGCTAGTGTGGTAGGCAGATTAATGCCCCCCCTCAATGTCTACTTCCTAATTCCTGGAACCTGGGAATATGCTATGACACATGGAAAAGGAGAATTAAGACAGAGAATGGAATTAAGGTTGTGAATCAGCTGACATTATAAAAGAGAGTATTGTGGATTACCCATAGGACAACCCTGGTTTCCCACGTAATCACATGTAATCATAAAGGTCTTTAAATGGAGTTGAGGGAGGCAGGAGAGTCACAGTCAGAATGATTCAATGTGACAAAGACTTGATTGGCTATTGCTGCCTTTGAAGATGGAAGTAAGCCATACATCAAGAAATGCTGACAGCCTCTAGCAGTTGGGAAAGGGTAAGAAAACATTTTCTCCTCTACAGTCTCCACGAAGGATCACAGCGCCACTGACATCTTGACGTGAGCACTTTGAGACCAGTTTTGAACTTTTGACCTCTGAAACTATAAGATAATAATTCCATGTTGTTTTAAGCCACAAAGTTTTTGATGATTTTCTACAGCAGCACTAGGAAATTAATATACCCAGTAAATTACAGAATCCCAGTCCAGGTCTCTGACTCCAAAGCCAATGCTTTTATTACTTTACATGCTGCCTCACTATCATCCTGTAGATGTAATTCAGGTCAACTACAAAAGTTTGGTAGCCAAATTTGTGAAGGGTCTAATCTGTAAGGATGGATACCTGGATCTCTATGATTGAGTTTGACCCCCACTAAGCAGGGAGCCCAATATGCGGCCCAGTCCCAGGACCCCAAGATCATGACTGGAGCCAAAGGCACTTAACCAACTAAATCACCCACCTCTATCTTTTCATCACCCTTTCACTTTAATGCTTCCTTCTTATATCAAAACATTTTTATTATCACTCAAAATCCAGAAATAATAGAAGAATATTGAAAAACATGACTATATACACAGAATATCAAAAATGTTAAATGTTAAGTGAAAACCTGTAATTTTAAGTTTGAATTAGAAATACTTATATAAATACATGTTTTTGTTTTGTTTTGTTTTGTTTTTTACAAAAATATGTTTTCTAGGGGCACCTGCGTAGCTCAGTTGGTTAAGCATCTGCCTCAGGTCATGATCCCAGCGTCCTGAGATCAGCCCTGCATCTGGTTCCTGCTCAGCAGGGAATTTTCTTCTCCTGCTCTCTCTCTGCCCCTCCCCCAACTTGTACACATGCTCTCTCTTCTAATAAATAAAATCTTAAAAAAAAATAAAACAGTATTTTCTACTTCTGTTTAAAAGTCTAGAAACAGGGAAACGGGTGGCTCGGTCAGTTAAGCATCTGACGTGGTTTCTGCTCAGGTCATGATCTCAGGGATGTGGAATGGAGCTCTGCATCAGCTCCTTGCTCAGCATAGGCAGTGTCTATTTGAGACTCCGTCCCCCGCCCCCAAACTTGCACTCACTCAAACTCTTCCTCTCTATAAAATAATAAATAAATAAACAAAATCTTTAAAATAAAATAACACGTCTAGCAACAGTAACAACACCATTAGCAATGAACACATGTAGAACTTGCATTATATTCTCAAAATAACGAATTCCATTAAAAGAAAATATGGTTCCTTGATTTCAGATCTTTAAACAGAAAATGTACCTAGCATGTATTTTCATACCAAAAGGCAACAAAGCTAACAAAGACTTCTGAAGTTTGGTCAAAAGAATCCAGAGACCAAATTTAAAAAGGACAACTTGAATAACAAAAATAACTGACTAAAATGAATTGGATATACAAATAGGATTAAATCCATGAGTTGGCAATAATACTAAAAAAATACTGATTACTTCTGGAAGATCCTAGTGAATCAGTTCATTACTTTGGAAACTAACAAATAAGGGAAAGAAAACTTTATATTGCCATGGCAGACTGAATTATTTTACACAATTCTTCACCAATTCTCCATTTTCCATGCAACTTTGCAATTCCTTCCAATTAAAAGCAGAGTATATACTTCTGCTTCCTCTGACTTTATCTTAAGCAATGTGATAAATGAATTTGGGGGAGATGGGGAGCTACAAAGTGCTAGTTTTGAACAGAAGTCTTAATAGATCCACATTTATACCTTGGCCTTTTGCACTTTTGCCATGCCTATGAGTAAAACATGTTCCAACTAGCTTGCTGGCCCAAAGAAGAATAAGTATACATGGAACATACCACCCACAGAGAAACGCTGCCCACAGCCAATCAAAATCAAAAGATCCCCCAGCCTATCAGCTTTTCACCCAGTGTTTTGGTAGCCATTGTTGACTATTACCTTAATACATTATTTCATTTGGGAATACAAAATGGTAAGCATTTAACATTCATTTTTTAAAAAATTTATTAGCTTGAATACTTTTACCAAGGAAAACATTCCCTAATCAACTAGTTACCATGGTGTGTACCATTTCATAAGAATCAGGTATATTCTCAGCTATTGTAACAAATAGCCACAAAATCTCAGGGATATTCAGTAATAAGTAACTATTTCTCACATGTTTGGGAATTCTATAATTAGTGGGTAAGGCTGAAAACATCTGAACCCCTTGTCAATTTTAACATCAAACTAAATTTTTTAAAAAAGGGAAACACAAAACTTTAATGTAGTAAATTTAACTAAGTTAATTTAGCTTATGTACCTCCTCAGAAATACACACAGCCTTTTTTTTTTTTTTTTTTTTTAAGAATTCTTGTCAAAGTAACCTACCTGAATTTGATAAAGGCTCTACCTCAACTACCAGTTTATGGAAATACAGGGCAAATGGGAACATGTTAATATCACAGGGATGCAATCCTCAAAATCCAGAATATGGTTACTCTGCAGGGCAAATACCCTACTTTTTTCAACAGGTAGATAGATTTTAAGGAAGAAGAAAAAAAGAGAAACACAGTCAAGGAATTTGATGGATCTATTTTGGATCCTGATTTAAATAAATCAAATGCAAAGAAGTACAAATAAAGAAAATTTAGCACTTGCTGGTATTTGGTAATGTTAAAGAATGAAGATTTAAGGTGCAATGATGATTTTGTGGTTGTTTTAAAAAATGATTTATATATATGCATATTTGTATAAATCTATATTGAACTATTTATGGAAGAAATTACATTGAAGTGATACAGGGCTAGAGAAAATGGTGGTGGGTATAAATAAAACAAAATTAGCCATGAGTTGATAATTGTGGAAGCTGGGTGATAGATCTTTGATTATGCATTATAACATCAACTCTCTTTTCATACATGTTGGAACATTTTCATGATACAAAGTCCTATGAATGAATAAATCAAATATGGGATATCCACAGAATGGACTATTGTTGGACAACAGAAATGAATGAAGTACTGTTACATGCTATAACACAGATGAAGCTTAAAAACTCTGTGCTTGGTGAGGGGTGTCTGTATGACTCAGTCAGTTGGGTGGCCAATGCTTGTTTTTTTGCTTAGGTCATGATCTTGCAAGATCAAGCCCTCCTGTTGGGCTCTGCACTGGGCATGGAGCCTGCTAAGATTCTCTCTCTCTTCTCCCTCTTCCTTATGCCCCTCCCCACCCTTCTCTCTCTCCCTCTCTCAAAATTTAAAAATGTCCAGAACAGGAAAACCTATAGAGAAAGAAAGCAGATTAGTGGTTGACTAAGGCTAGAGGATAAAATGATTATGGGTGAACGGCTAAAGGACATTAGGTTTTTTTTTTCCAGTGTGATGAAAGTATTCTATAATTGATTGCATTGATGGTTGCACAACTCTAAATATACTATAAACCACTGACTTATATAATAGAGATGGGTAAATTGTATGGTGTGCTAATAATATCTCAATAAAGCTGTTAAAAGCAAGTTTCAGTCCTGTTATTGGGTATGGACAACTGCTTTCTAGAGGGATTCCCATTTTCAGCCTGACCTCTCAATTGTAAAAGGAAACTGTTATGTGACAACAAGAATTTAGGTATAGTGGGGGGTGGTATTTTGATAATCTGTGGCCCCTTCTAAAATGAAATTATGTCGTGTAAGTTCAGTTGGACTCAGACTTTGACCAGTTCAGGCCCTGGGCAGAGGAGTCTCTAAGGAAGACAACTGTGCAGTTTGGTAACTCAGCATGAAGGCTCTGGAAGGGCTCTCCCATCCCTTATGACTGGGCTTCTGGTCTGCCCTGCAGCTTCAACCTCAGTACCGGTTTCCTGCCTTTGATCCTCTCTTGATCTGTTTACACTCTAACCAATAGCATATGTCTCTTCCCAGTCACTTGGGTTATCACTCTCATGATCATTGCTATGGGGCACCATCCAATACACTTGGCTGAATCTGCACAGGCTTTGGGGCTGCTATTTCTTGAATTCCCAACCATCAAAAAGGTGTTTCTCTCTGGGCATATTCTGCCTATTCTCACTCAACTCCTGATTAGTGATAATTATGATCTTGAGTAAGGAGTGGCTTAGGCGGTAAACTTTTTCACTTGTCACACTATATTATGCAGCATGTTAAAAACTAGATATTTACCTGCATATTATCTTATCTCCATAATTCCCAGCTACCTTAGGCCATTTTCTACAATTTCATGTTTCAGAAAATGGAATTCCTCAGCAAATCTAAAGGAAACATTTTTATTTTTCTGGCATAAACATCAGTTAGTTAGAAAGGCCACTTGAAGGTCAAATGCCTTGTTTTTGAGGAAAACCCCAAACTAGTTAACATATTCAGTGAGAATGTACAATGATGTGACAGCCAGTGTTGCCTACTATAGAATTGAGGATGAGTCCATTGACTTGAAAAAAGAGAGTATGATTAGAGAAAAAACAGGATGGTTAAACAGAGGAAATGTCTTTAATAATCAGATGATCTGGGGTACCTGGGTGGCTCAGTTGGTTAAGCGTCTGCTTAGCTCAGTTCATGATCCCAGGGTCCTAGGATAGAGTCCCACACTGGACTCCCCACTCAGTGGGGAGCCTGCTTCTCCCTCTCCCACTGCCTGCCACTCCCCTGTTTGTGTGTTCTCTCTCTCTCTCTCTCTCTCTCTCTCTCTCTCTCTCTCACTACCTGTCTCTCTTTCTGTCAAACAAATAAAATAAAATAAAAATCTTAAGAAAAAAATCAGGTGATCTTTCTTGAGGTCCAGGGTAAATGTACCTGACATGTTTTGGGATATGAGAGTATAGGGTACCTAGGATCTGCTTTCTAACAGGAATTCTGGGAGGCTGGAGCCACACTGTTGTCCTTATGCCACCATGATATTTATCTGTGGAGTCATTTGGGATGGAGAGGGCTTAAAACCATGTCTAAGTTTCCTGGTATCTGAGGACTCCTAAGGTATCCCAAAAGGGAATAAAGAAAGGAGTTCACCTTCCTCATGCCTAGAACACCATGCAAGGACACATGATGGAGGAAACCCACAGTAGAAGGTGCCATGGAAGTAGGTCCAGAAACCAGGTAAGAAGTGGAAGTCTCAAGGAATGCCTAGTTGAAAGGAGATGATACCTAAGACCCAGAGTGGTGACAGTTCATCCCAGTGAACACCAACATGACTTAATGTTGAGAAGTTTGGGTCAGATACATGCTCCCAAGGGTTAGGTGATACCCCAGGGGACTAAGTAGAAGAGAAGAAATCCCTAAACTGACTAAATTTAAACCTGGAAAGAGTACTTGGGGCATGAAGTGAATATGATTATATTCTGTGATCAAGTGAATAAGGAGGCTCAAAGCAGAGATTAAGTTGTGTCATAAAAAATAAATAAATAAAATTACAGTTCCTCTGCACCTGAGAGAGTGAGTGAGAAACTGCTAGTCATGCTTCAATTTATAGACTAGAAACTCTGGAAGTTTCTGACTTTCCATTGAGAAAATATGTGTAGGGGACACCTGTGTGGCTCAGTCAGTTAAGCGTCTGACTCTTGATCTCAGATCAGGTTTTGATCTCAGGGTTGTGAGTTCAAGCCCCACATTTGGGTTCCATGGTAGGTGTGGAGCGTACTTAAAAAATAATAATAAATAAAAATAAAAAAACAAATATATGTATGGTTATTTTCTTCTATGGCAAAGCAGGAGTGGTGCTGCAGACATTACACTGTCTTCTGTTTACTGTTTATTTTCTATTCTGTTTTTATTTGTTGTTATTTGCTAAATCAGATAATTCTTGGGAAGCACATTAAAGGTTTCAAAATTAGAGGAAGTAAATAATTTTCTCCATGTACACAGCAATATGCCATCCATCCTTCAGTTTTGGAAAGGGCTACTTTGCCCATATGCATTAAAAATACTCAGCACTATTTTGTTAACACGAGCATTGTTTTCAAATGTTATTTTAGTAGAAACTAAACTACACTAAATTTTTCTAAACTCCAAAGGAGTTAAATTTATAAACACTGAAATAGAAACCCCAAGTTATTGGCACTGTATTTCTAAATTAGCACAGTGATTTTTTAATTTTTTCTTTTTTGATGATTCTTACAGGCTCCTTCCTGGCAAGTGCCCGTAGACATGCTTCATGATCCATCCCTGCCACAAGTGGAAAATCTTGGCCAACTTCCATTTCTACTTCACACAGCTGGATTCAATAACCTCCTCACTCCTAGTGGATGAGAAACACTTTTCATCTCCTTCTATGGGAGACAGTAGGGCTATCAATCACAGTAGCCATCAGATTCTTAACATTGGCTGCATAGCTTGGCTTTCTGTCTTAGGCCCCAGGACATGTTCCATTGCATCCTTCAGGCTTTCTCTTTCCATGACAAGAGCCATGGGTACTCTTCTTTTCCCTACCTTTTCCCTCCTGATCCACTTCTACCATTGGCAACTAACCTACTGCCACCTGCTAATAGCCATTCATATTTAAACCCCATGAACATAAAGTTAGTGGAAAAGGAGAGAAAGTTTGGTTTACTGAGTTTCCTATCAGTTTTATTTTCTCATTACTACTCACTATATTGAAAGTACTGGACTAGACACCAAGGGTCCTGAAATTAATCCCAGTCCTGTTCTTTTCTAGTTTTATAAACTTGGGACTCTCAAAACCTTGTCTGCACAGCAGAATCATCTAGAAATATTTTAGACATTCCAATGTCCAGGAGACACCTCCCCCCCCCAGACCAATTAAATCATAAGTTCTGGGGGTGGAACACAGGCATCAATGTATTTTGACCCTCCCCGGGTGATTCCAATGTGCAGAGTTTGGGAACCACCACACTCATGTCTTTAAACCTTAGAATACCAGTCAATCTAATTTTGATAACCTCAATTCAGATCCTCACCTTGTAGGATTTAATTGATATTATATATGTCAAAGCCCTTTGTAAACTGTTAATAAGGTAGTTACTGATATTTTCATATGACACCATTTTCAAGAGTTGGGAGTAAAATAACTCTTTCGTTTGATAGGATTACATGAATAGGTAAAAACAAAGGTTGCGGAATCTTACTCTGACTGAGCCTCCTTTTTCCCTACGTAGGCTCTCCTTGACTTTAACCAAAAATGTGAAACAATACAAAGAATCCCAGAAACTAGTCTTAGGAATCCTCACCTACTTTGAGTAAGGAGTTTATATACTAGATGAATTTAGTATTTTGGAAAATCCTTTTTTTCCCTATACCATCTGTCCCACCCCAGTGCCCTTTACAGGATACCTGAAATGAAAGAAGGAGTTATTTTTAAATAAATTTTTATTTTATATATAAGAAAAAGGTTTTTTAAAAATATTTTTAAATTTTATTTTTAGTAGCTAATACTCATATGAACTAATTTATATATTCCTTCTGATATTAAAATAGAATACTTTGTGATAGAAAAGGCATTCACTTGGGGTGCCTGGGAGGCTCAGTAAGTTAAGCGTCTGCTTTCTGCTGAGGTCACAGTCCTAGGGTCTTAGAATCAAGCCTCACATTGACTGGGGTCCCTGCTCAATGGGGAGTATGCTTCTCTCTCTCCTTCTGCCCCTCTGCCTCTGCTGTCTTGCTTTAGCTCACTCTCTCCATCTCTCTCTCATATAAATAAATAAAATCTTTTTTTTTTTTTAAAAAAAGGCATTCACCTAATAGTAGTAGAATGAGGAAAAAGACTGAGGAATGAAGAGTAGGAGATGAGGGGTGGAGCTGTCCAGCGGAAAGCAGAATTTATAGTACTATAAGCTGTATTCATGGGCCCAGCCCTGGGCACAATAGGACTTGTGAGACAATACCAAAAGCTGATGTGAAAGGAAAGGACAGTAAGTGGTTTTAATCAGTAAAAAGACAAATCTTATCTCTCCTCTAAGGCACGGGAGATTACACACACACACACACACACACACACACACACACACACACACTTCCAGGTGAAACCTGAGAGATGGAGAACCTGGGTCTCATGTTCCTTAGTCCTGAGAGGCAGACCCCTTGGTCATTTGCCAGAATTGCTGTACTGACACACCTAGCAGGAACCCTGGACATTTCATTGCAGTGAGATCACACGGCTTCTACCTGACAAGCTACAAACCATTACAGAGATACAAGGTGAACCTTTTTGATCCTAGTCTTGGGTATTTTGCAATGGATGGGAAGATTATGCTTTATAAGAAAAGAACATATTAGTAATGTTCAAGTTACAACTCAAGTACAGGTACCCCTGAATTCACAACCTGTTTACCTAACAAATTACAAGTATTTCCAGCAAGAGTTCTGACACGCATTTTAACTTCGTGCTTACAAAACTGAACTTGTGATTCTACCCTATTAAAACTTTCACTTCCTCTCTTTTCCCCATAACCTAGTAAACAGCACCACCATTCACCCAGTTGTCCACTTTGGTCACCCAGGGACAGCTCTTTCCCTTTCCCATCTCTGACCAATTGGTTAGCAACTGGGTTAACAAGGCCTAAAATTTCTATTCCCTAAATATCAATAAAACATTTTCCTTATGTTCCATATCCTCTATAATAGTTACAGTTTACAGTTTTTTAGCTAACATTTTTCTAGTCCTTACTATTTTTTACTATTTTAATATTTACAACCACCTCCTGTGGTAGATATGATTCTTATCTTCATTTTACAGAGAAGCCAACAGAGGTATAGAGAAGCCCAAAGTCGTTCCATAAGCAAGTGACAGAGCCTCATTCTCACCCAGGTGTTGCTCTCCAACCTCATTTCCCAGCACTTACACCCTATATTTATTTGTCTATTTACTTACTATCTACTGAAAAGAATGGTAACAACAACAACAAAAATACAGCACACCTTTCTGCCATTTCCCAACCATTAAATTTTTCCATTCCACTCTACCATTTTCTTTCCATATGTACATAGTGTTCTTAATACTATTATTAATCATCATCACTTTTATTAAACTATTTGAGTGTAAGTTGTAAATATGATATCCTTCAACTCCAAATACTTCCGTATATATTTCCTAAGAACAGCGATCCAAATCAGGAATTTAAATTTGTTACAATACTATTATCTAATTTATTTATTTTTTTCCATTTTATTTATTTTTTCAGTGTAACAGTATTCATTGTTTTTGCACAACACCCAGTGCTCCATGCAAAACGTGCCCTCCCCATTACCCACCACCTGTTCCCCCAACCTCCCACCCCTGACCCTTCAAAACCCTCAGGTTGTTTTTCAGAGTCCATAGTCTCTTATGGTTCGCCTCCCCTTCCAAAAAAAAATTTTTTTTTTTAAATAAACATATAATGTATTTTTATCCCCAGGGGTACAGGTCTGTGAATCGCCAGGTTTACACACTTCACAGCACTCATGATAGCACATACCCTCCCCAATGTCCATAGCCCCCTCCTCCTCTCCCAATCCCACCTCCCCCCAGCAACCCCCAGTTTGTTTTGTGAGATTAAGAGTCATTTATGGTTTGTCTCCCTCCCAATCCCATCTTGTTTCATTTATTCTTCTCCTATCCCCCTACTATTATCTAATTTAAAGACATTCATACTTTGCCATTTGTTCCAATAATGTTGTTTATGGAAAAGCATTTAATTTAGCCTGAGATCCAATCAAGGATCACACATTGCATTTAGTTGTCACATCTCTCTCTCTCCCCCCCCCTTTTTTTTTTGATATGGAAAAGTTCATAACAGTTTTTAAGAGACTAGGCAAGCTATCTTAAAGAATGTTCTTCTATTTGGAGTTTTCTGACATTTCCTCATAATTAGATTTAGGTCATACAATTTTGGCAAGAACATACATACACACAAGATGTCATTGTCTTTCTCCATGCATCATAGCAGGAGACATGTGTCTTTTTCTTCTCATTCCTGGTGATGTTCAATCTGATCATGTGATCAAGGTGATATCCTCCAGGTTCATCTGCTTAAAACTATTTTGATACTTTAAGACTATGACATAGTACATAATTCAATTATGCCATCTGACTCACAGTTTCTTCCATGTACCAAACTTGAGCTTGGCAGAGTAGTTTTACAAATTTTCATTTTCATTAGAAGCCTATTTCTAGGTGGAAAGTAGTTGTTGTAGGGAAACAATATAAATCATATTGCAGTTATTAATTTAATATTTTTCAAACTTTTAAATTTTAAAATAATGCCAGACCCACAAAAATGTAAAATTCGTACATCTTCCACAACGAAGTTCAATTATCAACATTAGGAAATGGACATTGATTGACTCCATACTATTAACTAATCTATAGACCTTATTCAAATTTTACCAATTGTCTCACTAAATATTCTTTTTATGTTCCAGTTTTCAATCCAAGATGACACGTTGTATTTAGCTGTCATATTTCCTTATTATTGTTCAATCTGGTTCCTCAGTCTTTCTTAGACTTTCCCCAATTTTTTTTCAAAAATTCATAGTTATTTTACAGTTATTTTGTAGGAAGCCCCATTTCTGGATTTATCTGATGTTTCCTTATACTTAAAACCAGGGTCTGCATTTGTAGCATGAATACTACAGAGGGAATGCTGTGTCCTGCTCATCTATCACTTCTTCAGGCACTAAATTATGTCTGTCCGTCCCATTTTGGGTTATGCTGATTTTGATCCACAGAAAATGGCCAGGTTTTTCCAAAATAGTGTTAACTTTTCCCCCTGATAAGTGCCTTTTGGGGAGATACAGTAAAACCATGAAAATACAGTATTTCTCATTGTATTTTTGTTTACTGGTTTTTAGCATCAATCGCTACCAAAACATGGATGACTTGATGTTTGCCATATGGTGATTTTCTTCTACATTTATTAACTGCCATTATACTACAAGGAAGAGCTGTTTCTATGCCCTCATTTTTTAAAACATTCAGTTATTTATTTATATCACAATGGAGTCAAGAATATTTATTTTATTTTGAAGAATATAACCCATTACTATCATTATTTATTTTGGAGGGCTCACATTATCATATTTTTGGCCACTGAAAGTTCTTTTGAGTTGCTCCTGTGTCTTTAAAATATCCTCATCAAAAAAAAAATTTTTTTTTTAATATCTATCTCTTCATAATTTTCTGAGCACTTTTTTACTTTTTGGCATCTCAAGATATGTTACTCAACCTATACTTTCTTTGTCCCACCCCTTGAATTAGACAACCCTTGAAGGAACTCTGTTTTTTTAATGGAGAATTATATTTAGAAACCAAAATATTGACACTTGGTGTGTTCATTGTACTTTGTCATTAGTTCTAAGCTCTCTTAAAGAACAGAGCTCAGAGGGGTGCTTGGGTGGCTCAATTGGTTAAGCAGCTGCCTTCAGTTCAGGTCATGATCCCAGGATCTTGGGAATGAGTCCCACATTGGGCTCCCTGCTTAGCAGAGAGCCTGCTTCTTTCTCTCCCTCTGCCTGCTGCTCTGCCTACTTGTGTTCTCTATCTCTCTGACAAATAAATAAATAATCGTTAAAAAAAAGGAAGAGAGTTTGGAAATACATGTATCATACACACATACACACCTATGTTTTTATAGCTATCATTTGCATATGTGTTGAAAACCATTATTTCTTCCTTCACATATCCAATACCAGTCCAACACCAGAAGATTCATTCCAAATTCCAACAGTGAAAAATTAACTCTCTGGGGAGCTGAGGGGGCTCAGTTGGTTAAGCATCTGACTTAGGCTCAGATCATGATTTTAGCATCCTGGGATCAAACCCAACTAGCTTGGGCTCCCTGCTTAGCAGGGAGTCTGCTTCTTCCTTTTTCTCTCCCTCCACCTCTCTCCCTACTCCTGCTCTCTCATATATAAAATCTTCTTTTTCAAAAGATTTATTTATTTGAGAGAGAGCACAAAAGAGAGAAAGCACAAGTGGAGGTGGGGGGCAAAGGGAGAGGGAAAAGCAGACTCCCTGCTGAGTAGGGAGCCCAGGACTAGTTGGGTTTGATCCCAGGACTCTGAGATCAGGACTGGAGCCTAAGGCAGGGAGAGGCTTAACAGACTAGCCACCCAGGTGCCTTAAGTAAATAAAGTCTTAAAGAAAAAAAAACCAAAACCCTAGCTCTCCGTAGCCACATAGATATATTTATTTATTTTTCCAACCTTATAATGCATGTAAGTTACTTTCAAAAGTTTTAGCCAATACCACTATAAATCAAAACTAGTTTACTAACTAGAGAATAACGTTGTGTACAGTTCTTTTAGTCTTCAGATTACAGTATGTATCAAAATACTTTCCCCCCCAGATTCTTTAGGCTAGTTGTTTTTGTCCCCATCCCCTTCAGTATGGCCAAGTTATCTGGAATAAACTTAAACTTCTTTGTTACTGTTTGTGTTCCATTTTGAATTCCCCCAAACCCTGCTTGATCACTTAATTATTCTTTTAATTTTAATTATCCTCTGTGAAACATTAACATTGTTCTAAATGTCAAAATGACACAAAACATATACCCACCAGGAGTCACTAGCTTCTCACCTCTTCTACACTAATCCCGTTTATTCCTTAGGTCAAACCTGTTCTCCCACATACCGTAAAGGTAATCAACCTCTTTAATCTGGCTTATCTTTCTGATCTTTCATTTTTTGCATACGGGATCAGGTACATGTAGATTTTCATGCACGTATACAGAATATAGCAGGTCATAGGTACATCTTTCTTCCACTTTGGTTATATATAAAAATATAGTCTGGATTCACTCCAGATCAGTTTATATAAAGATCATCTTCATCTTTTTTATAGTTATATAATACTCTAGAGTATAGATGTCTCAGAAATCATCCGTCCAGGCTTATTTTCCTATGTGTCTGTGGGACTCATTCACTATGTAGATTCAGGTCTTCTTTATTTCAGGAAAATTTTCCTAGATTATATATTTCAATATTAGTACTGTTATAGTGTTTTGTTTTCTTTAGGGACTCTAAATGTGAACATTATCCTTCTTTGCCTGCATTTTAATTCTTACCACTTTTTCTCTGGACTTTTTAATTTCTTTTTTTTAATTTCAATTTTGTTCTCCGTGCGCCTCATCCACATGCCTTCACCTGCTGTGCCAACACTTAGTGCTCTCGAGTCTCCAAAAAATGTGGAGAGCTTCTTAGAAGCTGTGGAAAAATTGGGGTGCCTGAGGCTGACCTGTTCTTGCCCTCAGATCTCTTCCAGGGCACTGCCCAGGGGCTGTGCATGCGGGTGGGGAGCAGGGCCCCCTCAGCCCTCTGGACCCTCTGGGCTAGGTGGCTTGAACCTCTTCTACGTGGTCCTCATGCTTCTGCTCTCTATCTTCTACAGTCTCTGGCTCCTGGGTTACTAGGACCTGAAGTCAGACTTTACCCCTGCTCCCTTGCCCTATTTTTAAGACTCCTGTGCAACCCCCATCCCTACCAGTAGTGCCTTCAGTCTGTACCAAAGACACTAATGAATCCCCTCTCCTCACAAACATTGATTTCAGAGGCCCCACTCTGTTGTTCCGAGATCCTGGGGCTCCAGTCTCTGGCCACGCTCCTGTAGCTCCTTCCTATACCCTTCAACTCTCAGTGCTGATGGTGCCTTCATTCCCTCCAGACCCTGCCCTGCCTTCTGCTCTCTCAGAGGGTAGATCTCAACCTTCCTCCTTGTATTGGGAACCCACTAATATGGGGAGCTAAATTATCTATATTTTATAGAGAGAATTCTATATTTGTAGGGGATGAAGGGGCCCAGGCTGGGTCCCTGTCTGTGTATACATTGTATAGACTGTGAAAAAAAAAAATTACGTTCTTTTGGGTGTTTTCTTGGTTCTTCAGTGGTTCATTAAATAATCTTTTGGCTCTTAGTGCTTGGGAATCTTGTAAATTAGCCTTTATTTCTGAGTTAATTTTTTTTCTTCCATTTTTTTTTCAAAAAAAGAAGGAGTTCAAACAACCCTTCCTTCCTTCCTTCAGATTTTATTCACTTATTTGAGAGAGCGAGAGAGAAAGACAGAGCATTAGCATAAACAGGTGGAGGGACAGAGGGAGAGGAAGAAACAGGCTCCCCACTGAGCTCAGAGTCTGGAGTCTGAAGTGGGGTTAGAGCTCAGTACCCTGAGATCATGACCTAAGTCTATGTCAGATGCTTAACAAACTGAGACACTCAGGTGCCCCTCATTTTTTCTTCTCACTTTATGTTTTTTTTGCCAATTTCTGTTTTTCAATTTAGATTTCATATTTAAAGGAGTATTCCTATTATTTGTTTGAGTAATTTTACTTAAGTCTTGTCTTACAGTTTCTTCCGTCACATGTTTATTTGTTCATGGGGAATCTCATCACTTGAGGTATATGGAACTTCATTTTCTGATTTTTAATTTTTTTAATCTTTATTTTTAAAGATTTTATTTATTTATTAGACAGAGAGAGAGCGAGAGAGAGCATGATCAAGGGAGGGGCAAAAGGAGAGGGAAACCACAGACTCCCCACTGAGCAGGAAGCCTGATGCAGGGCTTGATCCCAGGACCCCAGGATCATGACCTGAGCCAAAGGCAGCTGCTTAGTTAATGAGCCACCCAGGCGCCCCTGATTTTTTTAAAAATAATAACTCTGTATAGCTCTATTAACTTTTTTCTGTTCACTTTTTGATCTAAAAGTAGCTTAGAGAAGTCTTTATTTGATGGTGCCCTCTTTTTTTCACTGTAGCAAAGTCCATATTCTTTAATGGATTTCTGCGCATGTGTATATGTGTGCGGGCCGGGAGATGATACGTGTATCCTCTGACTTTTTTGGCTCCCTTAGTCTTATGGGACCTTGAATTTCCCTTTTTTACATAATTTACCCTTCAGCACGTAATTTCAAAAGGGTTCCTCTCCCTTCCATTTTGTTTGGTTTTTAGTCCTCCAGAAATTAGGTATGTTGAAGACTGTTACTTAAAGTCATATACATTTTTAACTCACTTTCCTATAGACTGTTCAACTGTACTCTGATCTATCCAGACACTTTTTTAATGTTTAATACTTTTACACATAGCGTGGACTTAAGCTTTCTTGCACTGCTTTTATGTCCACGTTATTCCCATGAGTAACTCTCCTGTTCTCCGATTCCCACAGTTTTTCTTGGCCGGCACTCATTTGCCACAAAGCCTTGAAGAACGAAGTGAATTTAAGAGATTGCCTGCTGAGATTTGGTGCATTAAAAAACTTACAGCTATTTTGAAGTTAGGGTATTCCATATCTTCAAATTATTCTGAAGGTATAAGGGTTTTTCTGTTGTTTTTGTATATTATCTTCAGTGATCCAGAATGCACAAGCTATTAATTTGAAGGAAGTTTTGTCTTTGCACTCTCAAGGGTTGAGAAACAATGCATTCCTCTGAGGCAGACTTCTGTCTCTACTTCCTTTGTAAGAGTCCTGTCTCTCTGCAGTCCTCTAACTGCCCCTGTTGCCTTTCATGGGTGCCAGAGCAATCAATTTATTATAGAAGAGAGGCCTCTGTCCCTAGAGATTGTATATGTGGCTTGATCTGCTCTTCCCTTTCCCCATGGCTTGTTTAAAAAGGTTTCATTGAATTTCTTGCATGTTGTGCTGCTTGGGTGTACAAAATATTGGCAATGTTTTATAATAAGTAGCAAATCATTATTATGTGCTTTGGTGTTCATCGTATTACCATTAATCATCGTAAATTCACTGAGTGTATTCACACAAATAAGGTAGGTAATTCCAAAGACAGTTTTATTCATGAAACTTTCAATTTATTAATGTGTTTTCACCTTTAAAGATACATGCAAGGAGTTAAATCATATTTTTCAATATCATCACCATTAAAAGTACTTTATGGAGTCTCTGCCAGTACACATTTCTGCAAAGACTCATCTTGAGCAACTGTAAAGAATGGGAAATTCACCTTTGGCACTTTCTTACTCCCTTATTTTGGAATCACTGGTGTATCCCAATTCTCTGCTGAACCTCTCTTCTGGTTATCCAGATACACTGCCCATCCTTGCTAGAATTTATGTTTACATGTGTACCTTAAATTTCTCCTTCTCTTTTTATTAAACTCTAACCTCAAAGGTAAGGGGGAAAAAAGCCATTAATATACATAGACTCTTGGGGACACTGGCATGCTATTTTTTTTTCAATTTTATTCATTTCTTTGAGAAAAAGAGAGGGAAAGAGTATGAGTTGAGGGGAAAGACAAAGGGAGAGGGAGAAGCAGACTCCCTGAGCAGGGAGTCCAATGTAGGGCTCTATCCCAGGACACTGAGATCATGATCTGAGCGAAAGGCAGACAGCCAACTAAGCCACCAAGTGGCTCACCCAAATGCCCCACATTTGCACATTGCATGCTACTAAGAAATACTTTGTCTTTACCTAAAAAAAATTAAATCCTAACAGAAGAAATGTGGGAACCATAGTAAAACAATTGAGGTACATTTATAAGCATCCTTCAATTTTTGTTATCTGGAAAATTTTCTATTTTACTCTTTGTCTTTAGAAATAGGAAACCTTCAAATCCTGGCTCCACCATGTAATATCTGTCTTTGTCAAGGAAACTAACTTCTGAGCCTCATTCCCATGTCTATAAAATGGGAAAAATACTATCTTCTTCACAGATCATGTTGAGGTTAGGGCAAAAAGGATGCGACCATTTTTTTTTTCTGATCCTTATCTTTAAAATACAGATATGATAAACAATTATTTAATGATCAATGCAAATGTGTATGTAAAACATGTTAAATTACTTGGCACATTAATGCTACCCAGTAAATGTTCATTCTCCTTCCTGACTTACTGATGGCCCATTCAGCCAAATATTTTAAAACAAAGAAGGCAGTCTTAACTGGAAAGGCACAGACTTGATGATTCAGGTATATTTATCCTATGGACACACTGCCATATTAACTTTACTGGAAAGTGAAGGGAGAGACCAGGGCAGACAGTGGCAGCTCAAGGGAACCTATATGAGGTCTCAGAGAGGAGACAGAATGTTGGGAATAGAATACAGAGCACTACACTATACAATTTAGACAACACTGCAGAGCCTTGATGACATCTGTTACATGTGACAAAGAAGTAACGGGGATGGGATAAAACATGACTTGTGCCACCCTATCCAGACTTTCCTCTGTTGCTAAGGTGACTAGAAATCAATCTTCCTCCACCCTGTGGAGTCCTTCCACTGACATCTCACCAAGTAGATCATTCTTTCTTTCTTTTTTTTTTTTTTTAAAGCATCTCTTTATAGTTATGCTTAGTATTGTGCTAATGCCTGCTTGGCTTTCGAAGCCAAAATTTATCTACCTATCATGTGTATCCATCCATCCATCTATCAAATAGTATTGCTCAAATATCAAATGGTATTGCTCAAACATTTCAGAGCAGCCAGGCTGAAGCTCCAGTACTCCACATTCTACATCCTGGATTCGTCCATCTTTTTCTCACATCAAACAATTATGCCATTCCGTTTGTCCCTCTGCTTTGTCAGCTCCCATCCTGACTATACAATGGAGATGTCAGTTGAGTATCATGCTCCAGATATGCTCTGCCCAACAGAATCAGCAGTGAGTAGACTAATCCAGTCCATTAATTTTTAATCAGATGTAACCTGAGACTACTCCTGCTTTCTGGCATACAGAATAAGCATCAATCAAGGAAATCTGCAAAGCCTATTTCATGTAAATTGTAAAGTTTCCTCAAATCCATGTTTGCTGTCCAGACTGCCATTTTTACTTGATAAATATCATCTTCTTAATTTGCTCCTGTGTTTTCAATCTTCATTTCATCATCCATCAATCGACTATCTTTCTTAGCTTCATATTAAATCCAAACATTTTTAAAAGTGCCACTGATTCATTAAAAATATTTATTGAACCTATAGATATGATAGTTAATAAGATGTTCATAGATACCAGCTTCAAAAGGATTATATACTACTGGTGGATATATATAGGTTAATAAATTAGACTTCTAAACTCTCTTTAGTGCTCTACACCGGGGATTATATATTCGCTATTCAAGCAGGAAAGAAAGACATGAGGGAAGGGGCATTAAATGGTAGTCTTTTATAAATGTTATTTTCTTCATTAAGATGTTGGTAGTATAATTTGTAGGAAGGTATCTTTTATGGGAAATACACACTTAAGTATTCAGGAATAAAAACAAAAGTATTTAAGAATAATGGAGCATCGTATATGCAACATATTCTTACTTGGTTGAAAAATGACAACGGTGTATACATCTATGTACATATGAAGAAAATGATTTTTAAAAATTACCAACTGGGAAACAGGGTGAAGATTGCAACTTCTTTGTATGTTCTTTTAAGTTTGAAATTATTTCAAAATAGAGAGTTAAAAGAAAAAAAAAGACAGGTAAGTGTTGGTCTAAGGTGAAAAATGGGTTAATGATAACGTGCTGTGGCAGAGTGAATAGAGCCAAATGTCCACAATCCTGCGTCATTAGCCACCTTTTTCAATGGATATTAATTTATATCACATTTACATCACATTGTTCAAATATATGGAATCGTATGCTTATGGCAATATTGAAGGATTACTCTTTTGACTTTTTTTCAAGATAAAATGAGGAAGTGATATGCTAGTATTTGTGTAGCTACAGTGATTGGTAGAGATCTAAAGTTAGTATTTTGAAATTCAGCTTTGAGGAGGAAGGTAGTCTTTCCTTTTCTAACATTACACAAAAAGCCATCTCTTCTTCTTTCACCCTGAACTGGAAACCCATTCCTGATAGAAGCCACAGAACACTCAGTCATATCATTGGATAAACTGTTGTGTTTCATTGGATGAAATAATTTGCAGGACATTCTTACAAAACTGGAACCTTTAAAAGGTATTTTTGCTCTGAGTAGAGCTGTCTCTAGAGCCTCTTGTCCTTTGAGGTTCTGATCCATTCTAACAAAGAGACATCTGCAAAGAGAATACACTCAAGAAAAAGTAAAATGGCTGTAGCTCCTACTCCAACACCTATGACCCCATGAAGCTGCAATGAATTTGGAGTCAGGAGACACAGAACCTAGGACTGATGCCATAAATGACTATTTGGATGACTGTGTAAATTGTTTCTCCTCTCAAAAGCTTTAGTTTCCCATCTGTAAAAGGAGGGTGCTAGACTTGATTTTCCATCTCTAACATTCTATGGTTCCATGAGCATTTAGTGCTATTGAATCCTTTTTGTTATGACAGTAATTAGTGGTTCCTTTCCGAATTACTTGGAGCATTTCTGAAAGGTTTATAGCTTATTCCTGATGTAGATAAATGTTTTTAGAATATTTGGTTTTGCCTTTCATGAATAAAAAGGTGACTGAACAAAGCATGCATTCATCATTCCATTTATTGCCCCGAAACGACGAGTGTAATTTATAAACCAATAATACTTTAGGGAGTGTTATACACATGTATGAAAAGAATGCCTTAAATTAATGGGAGGCCAAGAAGACACTAATCCAGCATCCCCTGGAGGAAGAGGTAGGAACTCAACCAGAGAGGAAACTTAGATACATTTTATTAGATAATATAGGTGGTACTATATTACTTTTACCAGAACACTAATAAAGGAAGAGAAAAGATCAATGACTCTGGGTTGGCCTCTTCCCTGTTTTCAGATGTGGGAGAATGATCACAACAACCACAAGAGTTTCTAACTGGAACCAAAGCAAATGCTGGAATATATATTAAAGAACACATCTAAATATAAAAAAATCCACTCCTTATTAAAAAAAAAACTGTTCACAGAAACATGATTGAGTTTTTCTTTGTTATATTTAATAAAATTCCTAGTAAAGCTATAGGAATTAGTTAAAACCCTAGCAGGTCTACTTTAGAGTGACCATGACCCACATGAAAGGACATGCTTTTAGAATTAAGAGAATTAATGAGAATTACTTGGAAACTTTTGTTTGTGATTATTCAGTGGTTTGCTTTGCAAACTTGTTATTTAGTACATAGCACCATAAAAATGATTTCTTACAAAGAACGCCCTTCATTCTTGTATTACACAAGCAAATCTCCAACACATACTCAAGAATGATTTATACTCTAACTTCCTTGCATTCTTTGTCTCAGTCACATAATTTCCCATGTTTATAGACATAGTTAGAACTCTTTGAATATCTTACCTCTCTTACTCATTCAAAGTATAAGTAAAAATCTGGGAGACACAAAAATTAAGTTTCTGAGCAAATAAAATAAATAAATGGTAGTAAGTTCATGCACTGAAGTTTATATACATGGTAAAAAGACAGCCATGTATAATGCTCTGTGGAACCAATTTACTGTTAATTTACAAGCATACTAATAAGTTTATAAAGATTAAATGAGTTAATATATATAAGGCACTTAGAATTTGCCTGATACATAGTAAGCATTCAATAATAATCATTAACTGTTTATTTTCCATGTCAATAAAATACTAACAATAACAAATTGAAAGGGACAGAGGAACTGCTAAGAGTAGGTACACTCATAATAGAGATAGGTGACATTGTAAAGTAATGGAAAGAGCTAGCAAAGCGATCAAAATCAGACATAAGAACTCAAAACAAAGCTATCATTATTCATTTGGTACAGATCCAAGCACATCTAAGCAAAGTCAGAGGCATCACTGTGATAGTACATTCTAGCAGTAATAGCTGTTAATAACAGTAACTTTGAGTCATCAAGAACTGTTGAAATAATATTCAATATCCTCTGTCTAAGAAAGCATGCAAATCTGTAATAAAAATTTATAGACTCCCATCCAAACCGGTTATGACTTTAATGCTAATGTTTCACCCATAAACTCTCTGTAATCTAGAAAACCTATTTTCTAGACTCTTTGAATAATATATATCTAAAGAATAAAGTGTATGTCAATTATGTTCATTAATCTTAGTAATTTCTGGACATAGTTTGAGCTGCCCAAGTAGACACCATATTTCTCAAGGACAAAAAAATATCTCTGAACATATTATTCTCAAAGTGCATGACAAGAATGGGTATTTAATTGCTATTTCTCTCATATATAACAAAAAGGATAGAATCCTTTTTACATGTTCAGTGCTTGGATACTGTAAGATCATCGAGGCTAGGAAAGAAAAGTATGGTCAGCATTCAATTCCTTACTTTGGTTTTGCTTCAATAAATGCGTCTCCTAGTGTGAGTTCATAAGAAAAAAATGCCCAAGTGGGGATTCTATTGAAAGCCATTTATCGAGAATTGGGATCTAAGAAGAGGATTACAATGCAAAGGATAGATAAGAAGAAGATATTTAAGCAATAATGTTCCTTTCAATGGAGACTGGCTTCTGTCTCTACTCACATGGAACCCCAGAGGCTGACTGGCACCGCAGGGTTGGGCCATGAAAGCTGGTTTATTTTACCACTGTGTTAGTCAGTCATTACCTGCTGACTGCAGCCTGGCAAGGGTGAGAATGGGGGGGTAAATCCCAGATGATGCTCCCAGGTGAGCGGTGACTCCCTTCAGCAGAGGGGCAGTTATCAAGAAAAGGGGGAAGCTATGAACAGTTATCAGTAGATACTGCAGTTGCTGGGGGATGGACATCCTGGATGATGGGTGCACTGTCAGGTAAAGGCAATATTAGTGGGGTAAAAAGAGCAGACACTAAAGTCCATCTCTTGTACTGCTCATATCCACTCACTTCTCACATTAAGTTCACATTAACCAGACACAGCTAATCCAGGATTCTGACTGGTCACAATTTCTGGGACAGTCTCCAAAGTGGAAAGAATACTGCTGCAGTTGGTCCAAAATGCTCATCATGTTTCCTACCCATCTAGAATTGGTGTGACTTCTCACATCCTCAACCAGCATTTCTACTGGGCTAGATGGGTTGGCTGGGGGTGTGACCCAGAGCCTCAGGCTGGAGGGATGTGACTCCTTGATACCACGCCTTCCTCATGCTATAGTTATATATATCATCTACTTATAGTTATAGTTCTCAAGAGTATTAACACATGATCTAGTGGATCACCTGCATGCCGGGCATACTTCCCTTGCTCTCACTATCCTACCTTGCTTTCATGATGACTGGCATCAGAGATTCATTTTTGTTCTTGCTGATCTACTGTAAGGAGGAGACCAAAATAAACTTGAGACAACTACAGCTTTAAATTTAATGGCATTCTTAGTGCACTCTCTGGTGGAACCATCTTGCCTCTGTATGCCAGGACCAACAGTGGCAGGGATAGATGCCCAAATTCATAAAGTGGGTCAAGAAAGGTCATAATAAGCAGAGGCATCTTACTTTCACCCCTTGGATTCCAGACCAAATGACTCCACTATAAGGGACACTGCACTATATGTATGATGACCACTGCTTTACATGTATGTATTCTGGAGAATGGAAACCCACCCTCACAGGGTGTTATTTTCAGTTATACTCATGAGAGGTTATTCCAGTGCTTCATTAGGCTGGCAGCTTCTAGATGGTGTGGTATGCGCTAGGAGAGAGAGATTCAAAGATTTTGACTCATTGCTATACCTCTTTTGCCATAAAGTAGACCCTTGGTCTAAAGGATTAATATGCAGGATCTCATGTTCTTTAAGTCCTCAGTTAGAGGTGGTAGCTGAGACACCGGGGGCAAGAAATGCAAACCCATAAGCAACTGGCCAACTTAGCTTGAAATATTACCCTTTCCAAGCCTGGTTTTAAGGTTGGCTAGACTCCTTAAGTCGACCCAACTTAAGACTTAAGTTTTGATGATGCCCTATCAGAGGGGTCTATTTGAGCCTAATTTCAGATGTACCATTTCTATTTTTTATGGACTTCTGCTGAACCTACCTGAACTTATCAATTTTGGGGTCTGAGTGTAGCCAGCACATGGTGAACAACTCTAGTTGTGTGGTCACTTGATGTCCCACGTTTAAATCCTCAGTTTCTACGAGGGCCCAGAAGCATACTAAGACCTGACTTGCTAATAGTATATAGTTATCTGCTGCTGATGGCATGGCTTTGCTCCAGAATCTAAAGATTCCATCCTGTGGTTCTATTTTTGAAGCTTACCAGAGGCTTAACCAGGCATATATCTTGACTATGTATATATCTCTAGTCATTGGGGTTCTTTTGGCTTATGGGTCATATAACTCAAGTGACAAATATGCTTTGTAAACTCTGGATCTACTGCACTATTCTCTCTCAGTCTTTGCTCAAAACTGGCAATCTTCCATGCAGCTCAATAACAAGATCAGAGCAGGATTCCCACGTATGGAATGTGTTCTTCCAGCATTCAGAGAAGCCTGCCAAATATTGTGTGTATTTCTTGGTAGTAGAAGATATAAGCAAAAGTTGCTAGTACTTTGGAAGTGACACCACAATGTGTACAATATTACTGTAACCCTAAAAATGTCATTGACACATCAGGCCCCATGGTAAGGTTTATGTCTCACCATCTGAGGTAAATGTGTCTTTTCAAAAAACCTAGCACATTTCCTTCCTCATGGTTACCAAGTTTAATTGACATGGTGTCCTTGATACAATGGACTACTGCACTATTCTCTAGAATGTCCAGTCATGTCTCTTTAGATTGTAAAAGAGGGCAGGACAATTTATTTGACCCTGAGAAAGGACACTGCTGTTTGTCCCATCTGATTACAAATTGCTTCAGGTCCTTTCCTGATGAGTATTAAAAAGAACAAAGTCATTATATTCTCTTAACAATACTTCTAGATCACTATGGGCCAGGCTCCTTTGTGGTCATTCTACCCTCACTGTCCATCACAGTCATTTTGCCCACACTGCTTCTGCTGCTTTATGTTGCCACCTGGTCCCTGCTATTCTAGGCTCCCATGGTTTTATTGCTGCTATGGACGTCAGTACTGAAAGGTCAGTTCTGTACTGATTCCAGCCTGACAGAGGACAACAATCACTGAATTTCTCAGGAAATCTAGTGCCCCCTCATCAGTGCATTTCTCAACCACTTTGGTATACAAAGGGTGCTCTGGCCCTCTAGAGGGATCAACTTCTAGGTCTTCTGGTCTTACATACTAAAGCCATTTTAGCATGCCCACTTCTCTGAGAACTGGATTCTTCACTTAGGAGTTTGCCACGGCAGTTCATGCATCTCCTCTGTAATTGATAAACACCATCTCTTTTCCAAAATTCTCTCATGGTCCATGCAAAATGATGAATCCTGTGCAATGAGAGTGTATCCCATCTTCTCACACACCCTGAAGTGTTTTTTGTAGCCCTTCCCTCTTCTCCCTTAGGAGAATCCACATTTCCCAAGAATTATACTAACATTTGATATTACTTCTGTATTTGATGGCCAAGAATAAATGTGGAAATAAATCTTGAGTATGGCAAGCATTCCCCTGGAAGGCCTCCTTTATTTGAGGCTGCTGCAGACTTCTCAAGCTTGAAGAAAAAGGTGGTATATTTCAAAAAGGAGGACTGGTTTCAGACCTAAGTGTTCAGGACAATCAGTAGATTTAAGGGTTTTAAGTGTATGAGTCTCAGGATTCCATTTCTTCCCCATTAGAGCCTTGATTTTAGCATAGTAGATTTCCTTAAACTCAATATTCTCCCTTCTCAGAAGTTCTGCCACTTGTAAGTCCTTTGCCTCGTCTTCAGCTGTCTGCTCTTTGACTGCAGGACAAGAATGTTTCCATAAATGTTTTAAGTTGCTGATTATTCAGTCTGACTCTGTCATGTTTCTCTCATCAATGAATTAATAGCCATAAGTCACCCATCTAGTCCTTATAGTTACTCTTTTCCCATATCTACCAAATGCCAGAAACTTTATACCAGCTAGTGAATCTTCTTCTACTGGTATCTCTTTCTGGGTCATTGCAGATGAAAATCTTAGCTATCAGATTTCTTAAGAACCCAGTGACCATCAATACTCCATCTCCTACTCCCTCAGCCCTCTTATTGCCATCAGGCCATCAGGCTGATGAGTGATCAGTCTCCAAGAACCCATATTTAGTCCTATTCCTAACACCATTTTTTGTATTGACTGTCTTAGGTTGAGGTTCCTAGGAGCAGAACCTGAAATATGTGAAATTCTAGTGAAAGTAATTTATCAAGGGTATAGTCTTAGGAGAAGAGAAAATGAACTAAGCAAGGATGTGATTTTTGCTGGAGTCTAGTTTCAGTTTAATTACACTGAGAGCTCTGGAGTGTGAACTGTGCTGAGTGTGTCCTACACTGAGGTAAGGGTAGCCTTTTGCACCCTATTTAGTCAGTCATTGGCTTCTGGCTTCCCAGAGAGGAGTGGATTTAACCTCTGGGGCAAGGTGGCTCTTATTTAGACAAGGGCAATTTCTCAGAGGAGTAGCAGTGAGCTAATAAGAGGAGATCTGGCAAGGACACTAACAAGACCTATTAGAGGGTATAATACAAAAGTGGGAACTTGTGGTCTTCAATAGATTTTTGGAGGCATTTCTTCAAAGTTGAGTCAGAATGTGTTCAAAGAAAGATTAATATAAAAATAACATTAGAACCTGGTAAGCCTTATACTCAGTTTAGACTAACACATATAAATATGAACCAAGTAAAAATAATGTTTAAAGCATTTATTATTTGGATCAATTGGCATTACTAACTCATCTATATTCTAGTTTTCATAAATAGTTTTTATTTTTCATATATTAACAATGCAGTGGTGTCAACAAATTGTTCATTCAACAAAAGTTTATGGAGTACTTCCTATTTGCCTAGCACTAGTTAAAGAACTGAAACCTTTTTTTTTTTTTTTAAGATTTTATTTATTTGAGAGAGAGAGAGAGAGAGAGAGAGAACAAGTAGGGGAAGTGGCAAGGGAGAGGGAGAAACAGTCTCTCTGCTGAGCAGGGAGCTGGATGTTTCCATCCCAGGACCCTGGGATCATGACCTGAGCCAAAGACAGATCCTTAACTGATTGAGCCACCCAGGCATCCCAAAGAGGTGAATTATTAATCAATTTGCCCTGGGTCATTTAGGAAATACTATGGCACTTTTATCTATTTCTATGCATTATAAAAATTAGGTTATTTTAAAAATAATTAATATGTCATAATTTTCATATTTTACATTATTATGAATGATTTATCTTTTAATTTATGTTGACTGTTTTAGATGATCAGAGTAAGGGTATGTATCAATCCAGCAGGTATTAGAGTATAGCAAACTTAACTCTCTTAAAGTACTCTACACCGAGTTCACAAAATATGAATTAAGTGCTTACTATATGAAACTCATGTTTTCAGCATTTTGAGGGAAGAATATGAATAATGCAGTCTTTCCCTCAAATGGGAGTTATAATCTAGGGATCTTATAGGAATTTTACATAATCTATGCAAATGGGAATTAGAAAAAAATAAGCACCTTCTGGTAAAACTGCATAGGTGCATGCATGTAAAAATTCAAAACACACATTGCCATTAGTGTGTATCTGCATACCTTAGGCCATAAGAGATTTGTTGTTTAGGGATAGAGCATAGAGACATTTGACATAACATCAATTAGTTACTTAGAAGCCATAACTTTTATTTTTCTCTTTAATTGGGGCGGGGGGGGGGAGAAACCTCTCCCTTTGTTCTTTTTACCGGAAGTATGTGTGATGCTCTTCCATTTTTAAACAATGTACATAGGTTAGGCCACAGACAAAGCAGCCCTCACTTGAAAAAGAAGCTGAATAAAGAAGAAGCTATAAGTATACATGTTGAATAAAGCCAGGCCACAAAAATTACTGTGTTGTAAATATGTGTTTTAATTACATGAACCAAATACACTAAGAATAAACCAAACCCTGCATTTTTGGCATTAAGTATGTGGGGGACGAGGGTGTTCTGTGATGTTCTATAGTGTGAGGATGATGTGGGAGCACATCTGAGGAAAGCTGCTACAGAATGTCAAAGAAAAATGGGCTGTGAAGAAATAAAAGAGCCTTAATTAGGTATTAAGGTCTAAATGGCATCAATGCTGACAGAATCCTGTCAGAGAAAGGTTTCAATGGGCCTGACAATATGGTGAGAAATGACAGGCTTAAGCATTTTGGTCCTTGGTGAAACTGCTATTAGAATGGGATTTTATTATTTTATTGAGTGTTTGATCATTTCATTTCTATTATATATTTCTTCTTAACCAGATCATATATTTATCTATTCATGTATTATGCATGTTCTAATTCTTATGTTTAAATATATGTTAGAGAGGACAAATAGCCAGAATTTATATAGTCATATTTCATATATAAATAGTCCATCATTGATTTGTCTTTGCTGGAAAAAAATAAACCTCATCTTTGTAATTCTAGTTCTCCAAGTTCTAGACTACTCAGTACTATCTGCTAAGCCTCTGGTAATTAGTGGCAGAGAAATGTGCCACTGTGGCAGCAGAAATGCCAAGGAGTTGGTAACATCACTGGAATCACTACATAGACCTAGTATGACATCCCAAGCAGGGCCTGGGATGAGGTTTAGAAACAGAGTTTTGGAATTCAAAATCCAAAGGTAGATTCATCCAATGAGTGGCCACTGTCTAGAACAAGCAGATTCTATGGAATCCAGGCCACCATTGGAGGTCACAAAAATGCTGGGCTCCTGGGCAAGAGAGGGACAGATGAGAAAAGCTTTGCTCCCTCCATGTTCAGTTTGAGGGCTGGCCCAGCCACAGAATATGCTTCCCTGTAGAAGACTTTATCCTGGCTCTCACAGGTGCTTGACCCTTGGCACATTTTAGAATCCCCCACAACTGGTCTTGTCTGAGGTCATTTAAAAAAAGTAACACCCCACATTTTGTGTTCCCTAATTGAGTTAACTTTTTCATTAAGGGAAACACAGAAGCCTGTTTTTCTCCACATGTACAGATTTTCCATGAATATTATTTATAATGAGTAAAATCCTTTGTTCAGGCAAAGCCAGACTGCAGGGATTTTAGTTATAATAATACGATAAATCATGTATGATCTCAGGCCTGTGGACACAGACAGGAACATACACCATCGGTGTTCCCTGGCTCTCAGACCACTGAATAGGACTGAATCATAGCACCATTGACTTTCCTGGTTCTCCAACTCAGAGATGGCACATTTTCAGCATTTATAATTACGTGGCCAATTCCTTTACTAATGCCCTCTCTAGATAGACTGAGATCTCTCTCTCTCTCCATACATATGGAATATATATATGGAGTATATAAAATAAATGGTATATATATATATATATATAAAAATCATTTTTTCCCCTTTAAAGGGCCCTGACTAAAAATAAATAAATAAATAAAATAACAGAGTTAAACATACACTTATTCTATGTCCTGGCAATTTCTCTTCTAGGTGCTCATCCTTTAGAACTGAGTACACGTTTCCATAAAAACATTTACACATGATTGTTCACAGAACTGATATTTATAATATTCCTAAATGGGAACAACCCAAATATCCACAACCAGAGATTTGAATAAAAAATATGATATATCCTACAATGGAATAATATGCAGCAATAAAAAATGAATAAACTACTGATACATATAACCACATGGATGAATCTTTTTTTTAATTTAATTTAATTTGTTTAATTTGTTTATTTACAGCATAACAGTGTTCATTGTTTTGGCATCACACCCAGTGCTCCATGCAGTACGTGCCCTCCCTATTAACCACCACCTGGTTCCTCAACCCACATGGATGAATCTTAAAAATATTATGTTGAACATAAGCATCTAGACACAAAATATGACATACTGTAGGAATAATTATTTAATGTTTGAGAATAAGCAAAACCCTGTAGAGTGATGGAAAGTAGAACAGGAATGACCTGAGAGTAGATAAAGATGGGAATTAGGCATATAGGAAATTCCTAGGGAGAAGCAATGTTCTGTATCTTAATTTTGGTGGTGGTTCTGATTAATTATTTTGGCATTTCACCGTATGCAACAAATTATACCTTAATAAAAACAAATTCATGCCTGCCTCCTATGTCAGAGAAATCCATAAATCCTCAGTTCTTAATGACCTCTTCCACTTTTATAGAAATTACAGTAGGATTATTGGGTAAGAAGAGGTGGTATTTTAATACTGACAGAAATGTCTCTTAATGTCTTTCCCATCTTCTCTTTGCCACTTCATGGTAGACTTTCCATTTTCCTCAGAATGTCAGGATCCCTGTGAGGTTGTGCATCTCTGGGGAACCAATCCGTCCAGCTCAGGTTAAGGGTTATAGCTCCAAGGAACCCAAAGTAAGCACAGTATCATTGCCTAGTTCATTCAGGACAAGAAAGTGAGATAGGTATTTCTGAGACACACCTTCGTGAAAGGCCAAGAGTTACAATCACATCTAGCACAATGAAGTAAGGAGAAAACATATAAAAGCTGAACTGGAGTATATGGAAGATGGATAGGCATGGCTTTTAGTCATCAACAAACAAAGTCATCTTCAGAGATGATGATCAAAGCATACTTAGTTTGCCTTAATCTGTGTTTAGGCAGGATTCTCAGTTTGGCTGAAACATCCACCAGGGCAGGATCCAGTGTTTCAAATCATGGCTTCTAGCTGATGGATCCTCTGACACAGTCTAGTACAGGCATCCATAAGTCACATTTCTGCTTGTAGGTGAAATAGGAAGGGAGATGGCATTGTTTTCTTGCCCTCAACCAAGTTGGAAGGAGGGACAGCATTGCCTTCTTGCCCTTTTACTAGATTCTGTGAGGGAACCCTTTGCCCCAACTTCCACTACCTTCCAGGATATATTCTATACTCCAAAGACTAGAGAGCTTTTAGTTGATTGAAACTTAGGGTTTTCATTATTTATTTATTTATTTTGAAACTTAGTGTTTCTTAGATCTCCCTTTTCCTTAGAAACCTCACACAGGCTCCTGGGCACAGCAAGAGTTGAAGAAAATTTGTCTCACTCTAACTTGCTCTTGAATCTCTTCCTTTTAATTCTTTTTTTTTTTTTTTGCCTTTATTTATTTATTTTTATTATGTTATGTTAGTCACCATACAGTATGCCATTAGTTTTTGATGTAGGGTTCTATGATTCATTATTTGTATATAACACCCACTGCTCCATGCAATCCATGCCCACCCTAATACTTTTTATTTCTTCTAGTCAGTTTCCCTAATAAGAAATGTGTGGTTACTTCATTCTCTCCCTTGTCCTCTCATTATTTTAACAAACACATATTGAATGCCAACCACATGTAAGGAATTCTGTTGGGGATGTGGTAGGAACAAAACAGGCCATACCTGTCCTCATGGAGCTCTCAATAAAGTAGGGGTAGATAGATAATTATAAGCACACATGTGTCAGGAGGTGTTTAGGACTGTGAAAAAACTAAAGGGACAGCCAGCCAGGATCTAGTTTATTCTCCATGGAGCAGTCAGGGAAGGCCCTATGGACTGAGGGAATAAGCCATCCCAGCATGCAATGGTAAATATGGACTCCCAAGGAAAGCTGTTCCTCCCCCGTCTGAGGTCTGAGGTAACTGCACATCCTGAAGGTGGTATGTTCAGAGCCTCCTGCATCTTCCACAGTCCTGTTGCTGACGCTGCCATTCTGAGGCCTTCCCTGCATGGATGGCTTTCTTTTAAGTGAACTATAGCTTACCCACAGTAAATGTACAGCTGTTAAGTGTACAGCTAGAGGAATTTTCACTTAACATATGTAACTGTATAGACACCAGCCACATCAAGACACAGAGCATTTCAAATCCCCAGAAAATTCTCTTATTTCCCTTTCTAATCAAAGTCATCCTCCTGAGGTCACCACTACTTTGATTTTTTAAACAGTTTTGACTATTCTTGAATTTCTTATAATGATATTGTTCAGTATACACTAATTTGCCTCTGGCTTCTTTCCCTTAATATAACTTTTTTTTTTATTTAACCATGTGATGATGTGTATCAATAACATGTTCATTTTATAAAATTTATAAAAATTTTATAAAATTCACATTATATAACATGTTCATTTATAAAATTAAAAAAATTATAAAATTCATTTTATAAATACATAATTTGTTTCTCTAATGCATTATTGATAGATACATAGGTTGTTTATAGATTTTGGTTATCACAAATAGTCCTTTAATGAACATTCCTCCAAATATCCAATTTTTTTTTTTTACTTTCAGATGCATTATTCCACTCCTTTTATTATTTCTTTTCCTAACCTTCTGATGATCTCTACCCAACACAATCCACAATTGCCTTATTTACTTTGCTCTCATACTCATTAATCCATTCATACATTCCTTCATCTATTTTATAAATGTTTATGAACACTTCCATATGTCTAGAACTCTGCTGGGCAAAGAGGATTCAAAACAAACATGTTACTGCACATAGAGATCTCAAAAATCTAGCAGGAAAAACAACATGCAAATGCAGTTTGCAAGTATGTTACTGGAATAGTTACTAGGGAAATATCAGCACAGAAGAAGGTACAAAGGGGAAAGAAAGAGAATGAGCAGGGCCCAGGTCCTGGACAGGAGCTGGAGAAGACTTGATAGGGAAGGGTTGAAAGAAGCAGGGACATTCCATCCAGAGTTTCTACACTCAGGTGTGGTGACTGCTTAGCCAACAGCTTCCCAGGCCTCCCCCTTAGTGTTTTTCATTCTGTAGGTCAGAACCTACACTTTAAACAAAGAGATGCTGATGTAGGCCGTCTTAGTACATACCTTGAAGCCAGTGTATGTTTTTATTCTCCATATTAACAGCAGCGTTTAATATGCAAAATAAGGCATCCAATAAAATCTTACAAAATCCTGTTAAAATTCTTCCTTAAAATTTATTTTTAGCATAAGCTTGGATTTGTAAGCAAATCTCCAGAGTACATTTGGTGTTTGGCCCAAGTGTATGCGTTAGAGCCATGGCTCAGGGAATCACTGTAAGTTTCGTTACACAGAAATGTCCAATTAACCATACTCAGGGACACAAGAAGAAAGGGACTGTGTGATTTTCAATTTTCTCTCACGTGGCCAGAAAAAAAGCTCAAGAACGATGACTTTCAATTGAGAAAACAAAGCTTTATTCTATCTCTCTGATGTGAAAGAAAACAAAGTCTGCATGTATTTCTTTCTCTTCTTTTCCACATGTAGGGACAACAGTGAAGTTAAGACCAGGAAATAAAAGTAAAGTATTGTCTTTCCATTCCCCAAGACAGCCCCTTAATAATTTATCTTCACCTAATGGGATAAGGCATTGAATCGCAAAGCCAAGAATCCGAACCTTGTCTATATTTGAAAAGAGAAACTTGGGACTCTCTTTTCTGGGGCAGGCATTCTCAAAGAGTAATCCAGGTCAGCAATGCTGGCATTGTCCAGAATCATATCATCATTCTGGGTGGGCCCAGCAATCTGTGTTAAACTCTGTTGAAGTGTGCAATCCAGCAAATCCGAATGCTATTAGCACTCATGGTGTACGAATCCTTAGAGGAGGAAGTGGGGGTTATGAGCGTTTCAAACAAGGAAGCGTGGATGAAAATGAAAGACTGACTTTTGAAGACATGAAATGGGAAGCACAAATAAATAAATAAATATAACAGAAAACAAGATCAATAGAAAATTGTTATCTATATAGTTTTCTTCAAAGTTTGGTTTCAAAGGGCATCTAATGCAGTGAATGTTTATATTATGTTGCTGTTCTAATTAAAATAAAGTAAATTTGTATTAAAAATTCTAAAAAGTATGTCCTCTATCTCAAATACATGATAGAAGACTATGGGTGGTTTTGCTTTGTTTCGTTTGTAATCCCTCAGAGTTCCTTCTCTTCTTTTCTTATTTTCAAAACTGGGTTTATATGTACTTATCAAATTAGCATAATCAGAAATGAAACAGTCTCTATTGGTCTTGTTTAGGCAAGATGTACGGATTGGCATCTTTGCCCTTCTTCCCATCGATCCCCCACTCTTTTATCTCAAAATTAGCATGCACTGCCATTTCTGCCACAAACTGTTGTATGAAAAATTACTCTTTTTTACTTTAGTATCTTTTCTTCATAGTTATGAAGTTTGAATTTCACTATAGTTACTTAGATTTAAACCCATGATTACATGGCTTCAATGCTCACTGCTGATCTCCTCACGTGCAACTTCTTCAATATTTACCTGTTGTGACTAAAATTTGTTTATTCAGCTTTATTTTGCCTCATTAGGGTCCCTTCTGGAAACTTCCCACGATTCTCAGTTGTTAAAAAGTGTGCATGTGTGATATCCCTTCAGATACTTTCTATATCTGAGCATGCCTATTGCTCTCAAACCAAAATTAAAAATTTTACTGAGTTAGGTTTCTTCACTTTCTCTGTGTATGTATGTCTATATCTACCCACCTAGCATCTATCATCTCTCTATCCATGTGTAATATAATTTATAATTGTATACTAATCTGTGTCTTTGTTAAACTCTTTCTCTTTCCAAACTATGAAGGCCATGTTTTCACAGAATGTACCAGTTTTCACAGAAACTCTTTCAAAGATTTCATCAATAAAGAAGAGCAAAGACATTAACAGCAGGAAGGGGACATGTAGCTCAGGAAGATGGCAGATGTCACTTACGATTGTTCACCAATGAGAACAGAGCAAAAAATAAAAAGCTGTAAAAAGAAAACAAAGAGAAAGGAGATGCAGGGTTAAAGGGATAGTTTATAATAATAAAGTCCCTGAGTAGTCAAGAGGGTTGGACAAAAATAATGGGGGTATTTTCTGAGGTAGGAGAGCAGCCAGTTTAACTGGTGTATCAGAAGAGGCAGTGGGGCACTGAGACAGGTGAAGGCAGGATGGTAGAACTGCAGGTGGGGAGGTAAAATAGTTCTCTTCTGATTGCTCCTGTTTCATCAATAAAGGGTCAAGAGGCAATCAGCTCACTGATTCAGAGAAGACATACTGGAAATGAGTAATAAAAAGGTATGAAATCATCACTTTGGGACAAGAAGAATTAGCTGATGGGGGATGGATATAGCACAATTCTGGTAACCCTGAGGCCTCCTTGATGGGAGTCATCATTGTTTCATGTCCATCTGACTGGGGGTTGTCCTGCACCTTGTTGTCCACACCACTGCACTTTGGGAAGCATGGTAGAGACAGAGTTGCATTAGCCATGGTTGGGGCTGGGTCAAGAGATCATGGCAGAACAAGAGGAAATAAGGAAGCTGTGAATATACAAGGAGCGATTCTAACAATGTACCATGGAACTGAAGTTAAAGAGAATAGGAAGTGAATTTGAGAGAGGCCTGATAGAGCAAAAGTGGTTGGGGTAAGAGAAGGAAGGTATCATTGGCTTTGCATTATTGGTGGGAGGACCTCTGAAAGGGAGCTGAAGAAATACAAGATGGTGGTCAGAGGGGTATGCTAGAGACAGAAATTCTGAACAAAGTGCAAAGGCTTGAAAGTAAGGCTGCGCCTTACTGTGGGTGAAATGGAGAATACCACAGGGGAAGAGAAGAACTCAAGGAACTAAGAGGCTGCAGTCCATACTCAGCTTGATCTATTGTTCTGGAGCTTTAACCAATCTCCTCTGACTGAAACCTCTCTTTCACCATTTTGGACCTGACTATGAAGCCCACTCAGTATCGGGCTTTGGAAGCCATCCCCGGAACATTTCAGTGGCATGACCACTTTGCACCTTTTTTGGAAGCTTTCCAAATCCTCAGCTAACTCCAGAATCATCTTCCAGTGTTATTCAAGAACTTCTGAATTGTGTCCAAATACCCCTTGTAATCTGTCACTGCTCTAATTAATGTTAAATCATCCTTCTACATAAGCACCAGGCCATACAGAAGCCCCGAGACTAGCTGTGTTCCAGGTGACCTGCAGAGGAAGCCCATCTATTCTGGGCATTCTCCTCATCCTAGCAGTTTTCCAAAATTCTCCAGGACATGGGACTCTAGACCTACTTCTTGATATACTGAAGAAGGAGAAATGAATTTCAATAATCCTTTAGTTTTCCATAAAGCTTCACTTTCAGGACTATCTTTTACAAAAGTAGGTAAAAAAAAAAAAAAAAAGTCATCCTTGAAAGAAAGTTGATTTATGGGATTTCTTTGTCCTGCAGGCAACTTGACACCCATATTCTCCTAGTTCCATGAACTTTGAAGCTAAATCTTAGAGGTAAGAGATAAATAGAAATTAAGGAACAAATTAAAATCTATTGGAGTATATTAGCAAATACTATCCCTGTTTTATCAATATTGAGACATCTTGGCATATTGGAAAAAGAACTAATGTCAAAATACATGAGTGTTAGCTACATTCAGAAGGTGACTTTCTGTGTGACCTTGAGTAATTCACTTCATTTCTCCCAGGTGCAGGTTCCTCATCTGGAAAATGAGGGTGTTGGCCTAGCTGAACTCTAAGGGACCTTCCAGCTCCAGCAATCTAGACCCTTAAATAAGGCTCAAAGGCAAAGGCAATATCATGATCTATTGATAAGTCAGGTTTTAAAAATGTTTTCACTAATCTTGGCTTTTATGTTATTCAAGGTCATTGGACAAAGAATGCAGTGTGCATAATGATTGATATTTCAGTTGCCCCAAAGAAAAGAGACATATACATGTATCTAATGAGTACTACTGATTCTGAAATAATATAATCCAAAGTATCATAGACCTTCAAAAACATATGGCTAGGATTTTTCAAAGAAAGATTGAAAAACTGGCCTTTATTTATACCTCCTCAATAATCAACACTGATTTATATGACATAAAGAAATCCGAAGGAAAAAAAAGTAAAATGTTTAGAGACATCTTCTTTTAAGTATTATTCTTAATATTATTCCCATATGGTGCCAAACTAGAAACTAATGATTTATTGTTTTACTCTTTGCAAAACAATGAAATGAACTTCCCCCATGCATCTAATTTGTGCACGAATTCCTTTTATTGCATTAACAGAATTGTCAATTAAGGTATTTATCTGTATATCTGTATACTGTAGCACATGGGAAGTAACTTTCCACTGAGAAAAATGATACGGAAGAAACTGAGGAATTGAGGTACCACATCTAAGCACCCTCTGACCTCTGCCAAGAGGAACTGTGTATACTTAGGCAAGTCACTGTTAACTCTAGGCCTTGGTCTCCTCCTGTGAGATCAACAAAGAATTGACTAAAGTCCTTTCTCATAGTATTTTGTTGTAGCAGCCCTAGCAGACTAATTCAAGTGCCTAAAGCCTAGCTGTGTGCAATTGATATGTCATTTTAAAGATACCTATAGCTCTGTGTTCCCTTATTGTCTACTAGAACTGGTTCTGCATTTGAACATCAGGGAAAGGGAGATAATAAATTAAACTCAGCTAGAAAGAGAATACAACCCGGAAGGGGAAAAAAAAAAAAAAAGAGTTCACTCTTTACTTGACAAAGAACAACTGAGTTAAAAAACGAAAAATAATTGGAAGAGGGTGTGATCCCATATGAGCTCAATCTTCCTGTTTAGGAGCTTTGAGATAAAAAATGGGATATGTGTTATTCAGGTTGAGGGAAAACATCTAGAACACATGTTTTAACAAAGTCATTTTAGAAAATCTAGGAGGGGGCACCTGGGTGGCTCAGTCAGTTGAGTGTCTGCCTTCCATTCAGGTCATGATCTCAGGGTCCTGGGATAGAGTCCTGGGTCTGGCTCCCTGCTCCACGTGGAGTCTGATTCTCCCTCTGCCCGCCCCCTCCCCCCCGCATTTGTGCTCTCTCTCCCTCTCTCTGCCCCAATAAATAAATAAATAAATAATCTTTATTGTAAAAAAAAGAAAGAGAGAGAGAGAAAGAAAGATAGATATAGGGATATCCAGAGCACTTTTCTCCCCCAATTCTTTCTATATCCATTGATCTGCACCCATTGATCCCTGATAGTCCTATAATTAAAAAATTCCTTCTGAAATAAAACTATAATTATACTTATGTGAGATACTTAGAACAGTCAAATTCATAGAGACAGTAGATGATTTCTAGGAGCTAAGGAAAGGGGTGGGGATGAGGAGTTACAGTTTAGTGGATACCCAAAGCAATCTACAGACTCAGTGCAATCCATAACAAAATTTCAAA
Organism: Meles meles; assembly: GCF_922984935.1. Lineage (NCBI taxonomy): Eukaryota > Metazoa > Chordata > Mammalia > Carnivora > Mustelidae > Meles > Meles meles. The sequence continues at coordinate 61,400,765 of NC_060077.1, forward strand.
AGCATCTTTCAAGTAGAATAATTCTACAACTTGTATGGAACCACCAAAACCCCCGAATAGCCAAAGCAATTTTGAGAAATAAGAACAAAACTGGACGTACTGTAATCTCTGATTTCAAGTTATATTACAAGTCCATAGTAATTTAAATAGTACAGTATTGGCTTAAAAATAAACACATAGATCAATGGAATAGAACAGAAAGCCCCAAATAAATGCATACATATATAGTCAATTAATTTATGCCAAAGTATCCCAGACTATATAATAGGGAAAGGATAGTCTCTACAATAAATGTTGTTAGGAAAACTGGACAGCTATATGTAAAAGAATGAAACTTGACCACTGTCTTACAGCAAACACACAAAATAACCCAAAATGGATTAAAGATTTAAACATAAGACCTGCAAACATAAAACTTCTACAAGAACACAGGTGGTAAGCTCCTTAATGTAGGTATTGGAGATGATTGTTTTAAAGCTGACACCAAAAGTAAAGCAAGAAAAACAAAAATAAATAAATGGGAGACTACAACATAGTAAAAAGCTTCTGCTCAGTAAAGGAAACCACTGACAAAATGAAAAAGCAACCTACTAACTAGGAGAAAATATTTGTAAATCATGTATCTGTCAAGGGGTTAATCATATCTGATAAAATATATAAAGAACTCACACAACTCAGTAGCAAATAAACAAACAATCCAATTTAAAAATGGGAAGAATATCTCAATAGATTTTTTTCCAAAGACATATAGATGGCCAAAGGTGCATGAAAAGATGGTCAAAATCACTAATCACAGGGAAATGCAAATCAAAATCACAATGAGGTATCACCTTCTACCTGTCAGAACGGCTAATAAAAAGATAAGAAATAACAAGTGTTGGGGAGGATGAGGAGAAAAAGGAACCCTTGTGCACTGTTGGTGGGAACATATGTTACTCCGGCCACTCTGGAAAACAGTATGGAATTCTGACAAAATATTAAAAATAAAACTACCACATGATTCAGCAATTCCCCTTTTGGGTATTCATCTCAAGAAAATGAAAATACTAATTCAAAAAGATGTACATACCCCCATGTTCATTGCAGCATTACTTACAATAGCCAAGATACAGAAACAACCTAAGTGACCACTGAGGGATGAATGGATAAAGAAATTGTGAGATACACACACACATGCATGCATGCACACAAACACACAGAGGAGTATTATTCAGCCATAAAAAAGAATGAAATCTTGCCATTTGTGACAACATGGATGGATCTAGAGGGCATTAAGCTAAGTGAAATAAGTCAGACAAAGATAAATACTGTATTATCTCTATGGAGAATCTTTAAAAAAAAAGCTAAGCTCACCGATACAAAGAACAGATTGGTCATTGTCAGAGGCAGGGAGTGAGGAAAGGAAGAAATGCATAAAGGGGGTGTAAGTTCATTAAAGAGAAGAAGAAAAAAATTCCACAAACACCTGATTTTAGTGTGTTGTATATTCTCTGATACACTGACCCGTGGGATTTTAATATGGTCCAAAAAGTTCTAATTAAAATAAAAATACTATCTTAATATTATGAAAGTATTATAAAAGTAATACTTGATCATTACAAAAAGCAGAAAACAAAAAAATGAATAAAAGCAATACATTTAATCAATCATAAATTCTATACCCAGAGAGGACCTATGTTAATATTTTTAAAATAAATGTTTTATTTATTGAAGCATAATATCTATTAAAAAAGGGAAAAATGAATAATTATATCCATATTAAGAGACAGAATTTTCTTAACACATCCATGATCGAGAGATTAAAAAAAGCAGTTGACAGGGTTGGGGAATGGGAGAAATAGGAAGAGATTGGTAAAAGGGATAAAGTTTCAGCCATAAGATAAGAAAGGTCTGAAGGTCTAATGTAAAACATGGTGTCCATAATGGATAACACTACATTGCATAAATGACATTTGCTAAGAGAGTAGAACTTAAATGTTCTCACCTAGATAAATAACTAAAGAAATAAATAAATGGTGGACTGGTAGGATTGTGGGATATTTAGTGTGCATCCTGGTGATTGGTGTATGTATGCATTGAAAAGGGATATGAAAATTAACTAGATGGTAGCAATTCTTTCATAATGTATGTGTATTTGGTCACTGCAATGTACACTTTACATGTCTTATAGATTTGTCAATAAAAAAAGGCTTAAGACAGTAAGCTTCAGGGGCGCCTGGGTGGCTCAATGGGTTAAAGCCTCTGCCTTCGGCTCAGGTCATGATCCCAGGGTCCTGAGATCTCGCCCCACATCCGGCTCTCTGCTCAGCAGGGAGCCTGCTTCTACCTCTCTCTCTGCCTGCCTCTCTGCCTCCTTGTGATCTCTCTGTCAAATAAATAAATAAAATCTTAAAAAAAAAAAAGACAGTAAGCTTCATGTTATTCATATTTTACCACAATTAAACATAAAAAAAAATAATTTCTTCCTGCCTTTTCCCCTTGTTTTCTTGGGTGATATTTAAGTCTTATCAATCATTCACAGCCTACATGAATGAATCACTATAACCTTACATTAGGGCAGGGGAACCCAGAAAGTTTTTATTATATTTTCAGAGGCGATAGGGGAAAATGTAAGGGGAAAGATGAGAAGGAAGAGAAAGAAAATCAAAGAATGCCACAGAGAAGAGGGAGAGGACACAGGGCTGGGATGCTCACGGCTGCCCTGATTTTGTTACATTTATTCAGCACATCATTATTGAATATTTTACATGTGCTAGACACTCTTCTATGCTCTAGAAAAACATCAGTGAATAAAACAGACATACATTCTTGCCCCTGAGGAGCTTAGGTTCTACCAAGAGGAGACTGACAAGAAGTATACTATGCTAGTTAGTATCTTCAAGGTGGTAGGAGAAGAAAAACAGAAAGATAAGGAAGATCAGGTAGATAGGTAGGGTGATCAAGACAATCTTAAACGGAGCAGTCAGAGGAAACCCCCTGAGAAGTCAATATCTGAGGACAGCACTGAGAAGTTTTCTTATACTAGGTAAATTGTTAAAATCAGGAGAACTATCTGTGGGATGAGACTGGCTGTTTTGTGTCAGAGGCCAACTCTGGTATTCATTTAAAACAACAGCAATATTGCCACTAATCACTTGTCATGGGGGAAAAGGCAAGCTTTTCTACAAACTGGTGTGAATACGTCAGGTGTCCTTCCTCAGAACCCATGGGCAGGAGTGAGGCACTGGACTTCGAGGTCTGGCCCTCAGGAGATAAAAAACTAAATTAGTCAAAGGAAACAGAATGACCAGCCACACGGCTGCCTGCTTTGTGAGAGCCATTGTTGTCAGAATTAAAAAAATAAAAACAAAAAAAGGAAAAGCAAAGACAAATAATTGGGTGTCTGGCTAGCCTGGAGTGTTGACATGTTTCTCTTGGGCGGCGCTTTTCCCTCCAGACAGACACTACGTGCAATTCTGTCTCAGCAGACACGGCCACGTGAGCAGAGCAGGCTGTGAGCTGCTGGGCTCTGTGGCTCTCAGAGCCTCGGCAGACAAAGGGCAGAATTGGTTTCGAGGGTGGCAGCAGATGCAGGAAAGCTCTGGCTGCGGACACCAGAGCCCAGCACTGTCTGTAATCAGCCCCAGGTCTGGCAGTTGGAGGGGCAGGCACAGTACAGAGCAGGGGGGGCCCAGCTGTGGCAGCCAACTGAGGGTTGCCACCCCTGCCCAGCAGCTCACAGATGTGAACAGGTCCTCTCTCCACCCGTCTGTGCCCATTCTGCACTCCACATTAGTGGCCACTAACAAACAAGAAATCAATACCCACATCAGCTTCATGCCTTTGGAGTTCTGGAAAGCAATTTAGTTCCAGGAAATCTGAATGGTTTTGTTGTGCCTATGAATGCCAGTTACAGAGTCACCATAAAGAAAGACTGAGAGTGCAAGGAACAGGTCCTGGTAGAGTCAAGTCCAGAGGAATCAGAATGCCCACTGAAGCAAATGTCAGCTTTGTGCCAGCATGGAAATGTGAGCCAAAGGCTTGCCCACTGTTAGTAACCTGAGAAGGCTGTCCTGAGACAGTGACCTAGAGTGGGAGGTGAGTCTAAACCCTGCTCTGAAGTCTAAGCACTCAACAGTGAATTCAGAGGAGAGGGGAGGAGGGAGAGAACAGAAGGAGGGGAAAGAGCAGAAGAGGGAGGGGCAGGAGAGGGAGTTTTGTATTTCCAGACTTGGGGGAAAAAAAAAATCAGAAACGGCACTCCCAAAATTGTCAATAATAGTTCATTTGGGGGGGGGGAGAGATTAGATGGACTGAAGGAACGGTTTTCATTTGCTATTTTGTACAATTCAAAAAGTAGCAGGAATATGGGTAATTTCTGTTCAGTATTTTTCAAAGAAAGCAATATATACATATATACATAGACATACATACAAACACACATATACACATTCCTGTATCTTCCTAATCATTAAGTGGTATGTTAGTTACGTTTCTAAGTTTTAGGCCTATACTTGGAGCTCAAAGTTTGGTTTCCATTTTTAAATCAAGCTTAATTCCTCTCTCCAAATAAACACCAAACTAGGCATTTAACTGGAATAGTTAAATTGGAATAGTGACAGAGTCAGAGGAGCAGCCAGGATCCCATGAAGGCAGGGAGCAAGAGAAGCCAGCTGGGAGGACAGGCAGGGAAAGTGAAGAGGAGAAGGGAGTGGGCTGGGAAAACCCAAGACCAATACTGGTACTATCTCTTCCACTCCTTTGAAGGCTAGTCATACCTGCTGAAGATCCGTAACCAAACCTGCAGGCAGAACATGATGGCCTATCTGGTCCTAGAGACCCGTGTCTGTCACTTAGAATGACTTCATGTGAGGGACAGAAGGACAGCCTAATGGACATAGTTTCATCGCTGTATCTTTATGGAGCATCTAGTGTGTGCTTACTTCTGTACAAGACACTGCATGGAAGCAAGGATAATAAAGAAGGAAATTCCTGCCCTTACAGTTTATTTATAAAAAGGAGTACCCAATCAGGGGTGGGAGGTTGGGGGAACAGGTGGTGGGTAATGGGGAGGGCACGTTTTGCATGGAGCACTGGGTGTTGTGCAAAAAGAATGAATACTGTTACGCTGAAAAAATAAATAAAATGGAAAAAAAAAAAAAGAAAAAAAAAGGAGTACCCAAGTAATATTACTGATAATCATGTTAGTAACTTGAAATCGGCCCGAGTAGTAATGTTTACAACCACGGAAATTGGCTACTAATCAGAGCTTGAGCTGTTTTGTTGATTATTGAGACATTAGAAAGTTAAGGAGAAAGTGTTAATGATACAGTTAAAAGTATGGCATTTCTGTAGCCATCGCACTGTGAACAGCAGAACGAAACTGAGGCAACCTTCTAAAAACTTCTTCCAGTATTTGAAAATAATTATACAATTAAGCACAAAAGTCACCCATCTTATTGACAAACAAATGAAGTTCCAACAGACATCTCAGCAGATTCCCTATCGTCCAACTTAACTGTTACTGTAAAATGGGAGTGGCAAACAACAACCTCCAGGCCAAATCCAGACTGCATTGGGATTGTATGTATACAGCTTGAGAGCTAAGAAAGGTTGTTGTTTTTTCTGAAAATTAAGTTAAAAAAAAAAGAATATTTCATGACACACAGAATGATTAGAAATTTGAATTTCAGTATCCACACAGAAGGTTTTATTGGAGCACCACCCCGTTCGTTCATTGCGTATTGTCTAGGCTGCTTTCATGTTCCAGTGGCGGAGTTCCATAGTTGTGACAGAGAATGTGTGCCCTGAAAAGCCTAAAAGATTTACCGTCTGGCCCTTCACAGAAAAAGTTTGCCAACTACTGCTATAAAATGAAAATATCAATAAATATTCATGTCAGAACTACATTTAGAGAGCCAGTTGTTAAACATTTACCAGGATACCACTGGGCCAAATAGTCAATAATCTAAAGATGGTAAGACAGGTCTTCAGGGGAGCAGGGGGGAGAGAAGCATGCGTGTGGATTGCAGGAATATGGGCTTCTGCATCTATCTGGAACCAGCTGATGTCTCCATCTTTTCTCCCTCCCCTGTACAACCCCATTTACCTCATTCCCCAAGCAGCATGTGGAGTCTGCAAGGCTTGGAACCAAAGGGTTCACTCATTTGCTCAGCATCAGGGATAAAGAGGATCCAATCACGGGCACTAAGCTCTTCTACCATAACTGGTAGCACATTGGGATGGAAAGATTTGCTCCCATTTTAATTCCATATTCCAAACAAAGGTGCTTTTTAGCTAGCAGGGGGCTTAACATCCTGTTTCCCAATGTAACGATTTTCATAACTTATGCCTCTATTGTTCTTGGATTAATACTGACCACATTTGAACAGGCAAATGGGTAACCAATTAGCTTGAATTCTTTACAGTCAGGATTTGCTGTGTGTCTTGATACGCCTTTCTTAATCTTCCCTTTGAAACATGTTTTCTCATTTAGGCCAGAAGTAAATAGCACAAGTAACAGGGTGGTTTTCTCCCCCCTTCCTCTTTTCTCTCTCCTTGAAAAATAATGCTGAAGGAATTGTTTTGCAGTTGAAAATTAATGTAACCTATTATGTCCAGGAAATTTCTTCAATATATTACTTGCCAAGCCCCTCGGCCGTTGTGAAGAAAATAATTTTAATTTATCTCATTTTTCACCGCTGAGTCAATGATTGTTTAACCTAAAATGCCATTGTGACTAAGTGCTCAAACCCCATGGTCCTTGGCTATTTTGCGGGGACTCAGCTATTACATCCATGAGCCTGGGCCTTAGAAGCACCAAAATTGTCACATTAAAAGGGCCGCTGTCAACTTGCTTTTGTTTTTATTGTTTTTAATTTCTGCTTTTCCATTTTCCCTGCTATTTATAATGTTCTCTTTAAAAGTTCAAAAATAACATCTCTCTCCTTAGCCTCTTGGTTATTTTCTATTAGTGAGCATTTCTTTTCCAGGTTCCAGTGCCTTTCCTAGGGCACAGAGCAATGTCATCAGCTTGGGTTAATTTGGCTGCTGTGACTATGATTCCCCTTGTGATTCCTATGCAGTTTTACTCACTAAAATCAGACTAGCATCCCAAGGGAATACAGAACTATGGTGATCACAAAGAAAAGTCCTTGGAATCATCATAAATTTTGCCAGAAGGTTCCACATCAAAAAAAGTCCATTGAAGTTTTCAAATCCTCTTAAGGTGAGACTACCACCTACTTACTTTTACCATGTTTACCTTTCTAGAGAAAAGCAAATTTGCTATCACTTTACATATTCTATTAGAGACCTTTTCTTTGTGCTTGCCTACCCATGTTGTAGCAACAGGGTTATGTCTCAATCTAGGTTCCCCAGAGAGCAGAGGCTGAGACAAAGGCTTGTGTGCAATTATGCTACTTGAGGTATACAGACTCAGGGAAAAAAATAAGTAAAGGATCAGGAACAATAGAAGACAGATATGACAACAAAGAGTCAAATACAAGGATGGATTACCAGCTGGTCACTGATGCAGACAATGGCTTGCTCAGTTCTGTGAATGTGTATTTTAGGACCATCTCTGTGGGGTCAGAGAGGAGGAATTTTCTAACAGTCCTGGACCTATATGGTCATAGTTTACCCTGTGAGTTGTTACCCTAACTGCCCTACACTTCTGGCATATGCATGCCTAGACTCCAAGCTGAGTGGGTTTCTGTGGCTTCCCACATCTCGTCAACAGAGACATTCTGGGGCCGGAGGCACAGGCCTGAAACCAGGTGGTCAGGCTGTACCTGCAGGAAGCTTCTTGAAGATGGCAGAACTAGTCACCACAGTAGTGGCCAGAAAAAGAGACAGATGGGGCAGAGAGATTCTGAAATGGGGAACAAGAGGTATCTAAGTACTTAAAGTTAGGGAAGGTATCTTTGTCCATATTTTACAGAAAAAAAACCAGGGTTCCAGAGGACTGAAGCTGTTTTTGTGCAGGGATAATTACTGAGAGCTTCCTGGCTCCAGTCAGCTCACATTCTTTTAGGCCACAATGCAAATGTCAGCATCTGTGGTTGCTGGTGGCAGGTCACAAGCTTTTCCTTCCAGCCTACATAACATTTCCGAACCTGGAGGAAGATCTCCCTGTGTCATTCTGAAAGTCAAGAGGACGTTTGACTCTAAGTCACCCAAAGACTATATGTACTAGCCACAGCCTATACAGAAATACATTTATGTCTTTACTAGCCAAGATTCTTCCTAAGCAATAGGAGGTGAGGAAGTTCCCATATCTTGGAAAAGGTCATTTCTTATTCAAGCCACTGGGGGGACTACTGATAAATTGATACTTGATTTCTGTGCAATGTTTCTTTGTGGCTCAAGTCTGCTTCTAAGGTTTGAAGAGACCTATTTTATTTACTGGAAGTGGATATTCAATCAGCCAATATTTAGTTAAGCACACACTGTACTCAAGGTATTAAGATAGGTGCTCTGGAAAATAACATGGTACTAAACCGTAATCTTTCCCTCGGAGGGTTTTTAATCTAATGAAATAACAAGGAACATAAAGCATGACTGCTGTTGACTGTAGAATGCATTTTAGTTAGAGGTAGTAAGTGCTATGGGAACTTGAACAGAGTAATTGGCTCTGACTTGAGTACATAAGAAAGCTTAAGAAGAATGTGGCACATACATTTGGTCATGAAGGATGAGTGGTATTTCAAGGGTAAGGGGGCTGTGAGGGATTGATATCACCACACACGAGGACCTCTGTAATTGCATAAATGTAAGTAGACGAATTAGAGCATGGGGTGGGTGCAGGGGTAAAGACAAGACTGATATAGAGGTGGAGAAATAGCAAAATATGAGCAAGATGGAAATGTTTTTCTGGGGCTGGCCCAATAAAAGCTTGAAGGAGTGTTTCTTAAAACTTTTGGGGAGAAGGTGTTTGTTTTTTTAAGCCAACATTGGGATTTTATACCAATAAAAATTGGGGGGGGGAATTTTTCATGGCATTTTAGAGTTAGGGGGAGGGAAGTTAAGGATATTACCTAGATCCTTTTTGTCTGATGCCTTCTGATCAGAACAAGTGGCTAGAGGCAATATACCTGGGAATGCTCCTAACTACCTCCCCACCACATGGGAACATTCTACTCAGGCTCACTGTCCCTAAGCCAGCTCAGGTGCTCCAGTTCCAAGACGTCCAACAGGGATGTCCCCATGAGTCTCTCCTATGCAGTAAGAATTTAAGGAACAGCCTTTCTTTTTAGCAACTTATGGAAAGAACCAAATTCAAATGTAGATTTCCAGGACTACTACAGGTCTTTCCAGTCAACCCAAAGGAACTTTTGACCTTCTTCACCTCTGCCAGCCGCTGGGATCCTAAGGTTGAGCAACAAGGAAGCAAGTTGACCTTTCTCTGTAGGGAGAACTCTCCTTAAAAACACCAGAAAAAAAGTTTAGCAAAATTTTATCTAACTACTGAACAAATATTTCAATCTTTTAACTTCATGAAAATTCTTCAACCAGTACCAGTTTGCTCTCCAGAGAAATCAATCCAATTTCTCTGCATGTCACTAAGCTAGAGTTCAACTCCCTCCATATTATTGCCACTGCCATATTTCTTTGTGTCTTTCAACTTCTCTCTTCCCTTCACTTTCTTCATGCCCATTTCTTGAAATCTCCTTGCTTTGTAAGCAAACATTCCTCCATTTTCAGCCTCACCACAAAATGTTGTTTTCCTCTTATACTCTCTGGAATTACAATGGGATTGTCACAATCCCAAGTGTTCCTGGAGGTTCTGATTCATTGGTTTAGGGTTTGGAAAATGCATCTCTGGATTGGTCAAATCCCAAACACAGGCTGTTTATTTTCTCTTGCATCATAATCTCTGCAAGGGTCCCACTTTCTTGTCCTGGCCATTCTATTCTTATGAGAAAAAAATCCTCTTTTGAGACTCCATTTATATGACTATACAACCTTTTTGGTGTTCTCCGTAGAAGGCTGAGGTATTTATTCACATTTGGTGATGACTTGGCAACCTAGATCCAGTCTTCTTCAGTACCGTACCTTCTGTTATGGTGAATGACTAAAACACCCTTGCAGTAGATCTGATGGAGGCCTGTGCCTTTATAGCTCTTTTTATGTCATAAACTCCAGGGTCCGTCACCTCAGATACATGTCTTCCTAGTCTCTCCAAGATAAGCGAGTGTGGGCCATGGACTCTGAACAGTACTGAGAACATTAGTGAGTATCAGAGACTTAGGAAGAGATTGATCAAAAGGATTAATGATACATGTGGTTTTTAAGACCACAAACAATATGATTAAGTAACAAAGACTCTCCCCACCCTGAAAGTGACTATTAGACAAAACTATAAACTCCGGGTGAAAGAAGAGCAGGAAGGAAAGCAAAACTTTGAAGAATCTCTGGAGTTAATTAGTACAAGGACCTTGTTCCTGCAGCCTTGGGCTGGATGTGCCTGCCAATGTGAGAGGGAAGACTGATAGGACACTTCAGAAAAGCACTCCCACAGCTACACCTGGAACTTTTGTGTTGGCCTGCATGGCTCTGCCCCTGAGGTCTTACAGCTCTACACCCCAGGTCCTCATCACAAACCCCCAACTTTCCCTTTCATCACTTACTCTCACTTTAATAGTGCTTCACCTGAGTGAACCCAATAGTCTCTTACTCCTCCTATTTCCTCCTATACCTCATGGCTTCATTTTTCATTTCCTTGCCTGCTGAGCCCAGAAGAAATGAGGAGTAACTTTAACCAATTCATTGCCAGCCCTTCAATTCCTTTTCCTTCTGCAAAACCCAAACCTTGGGTCAGTTCAACCATCAGCCTACATAGGGACTATTGGAGAGCTACTGGAGGAAATTCTATTATTGTACAAAAATTATAACACTATAACAATGGTCATTTGGGAGGGGTGGGAGAAGACAATAAGCAAGTTAACTATAGGTTACATAAAGCATTTCCTATCTCAAGAATCCACGCTAGTCTCTCTGGGAATAAATACAGTGAAATCTAGAAGGCAAGAGGCAGGACCTGGAGAGTGGGAGGGAAGAGTTAAGAGTCAACAATCAACTACTCTGAGTCATAAAATCAGAAAGGCATTGAACATTTAGAAGGAGAACTGGCCCCATAAAGAAAACAATGCCTCTTAGTAAGCATATTATCTGCAACAAAGCAAAACAAATTTTCAAGCATCTTATTGAAACTGCTGGGGAGGGAAATCATGAAAAGTTTCTATTAAGCAAGGGATAGAGAATGGAAATTAATAACACAGTGCCCTTTATTACTAATTTAAGATGTATAGAATGCCACTGATATGACCTTTATTTATGGCAATGTTGTTTTTACTTTGTTTGAAGCAGTATAGCATAGTTGGGAAGCAAAAGAGCATGGTGGTTGAAAGCCTGGGCTTCACAGCTGCAGAGTCTGGGTTGCGCACTCAGCTCAGCAGTTCATTAACTGTTTAAGCCCTGGGACCTTCCTTACTCTCCCTAGACCTCAGTTTTCTCATTTAAGACTAGAACCTGTAGGCATTCATCTGTTGATGGACATCTAGGTTCTTTCCATAGTTTGGCTATTGTAGACATTGCTGCTATAAACATTCGGGTACTCGTGCCCCTTCGGATCACTATGTTTGTATCTTTAGGGTAAATACCCAATAGTGCAATTGCTGGGTCATAGGGTAGTTCTATTTTCAACATTTTGAGGAACCTCCATGCTGTTTTCCAGAGTGGTTGCACCAGCTTGCATTCCCACCAACAGTGTAGGAGGGTTCCCCTTTCTCTGCATCCTCGCCAGCATCTGTCATTTCCTGACTTGTTAATTTTAGCCATTCTGACTGGTGTGAGGTGATATCTCATTGTGGTTTTGATTTGTATTTCCCTGATGCCGAGTGACGTGGAGGGCATCTGGGTAGCTTGGTCAGTTAAATGTCTGCCTTCAGTTTAGGTCATGATCTGGGGATCTTGGGATGGAGCCCCAAGTCAGGCTCCCTGCTCAGCAGGGAGTCTGCTTCTTCCTCTCCCTCTGCCCTCTGTGTCTTGCTCCCTCTCTCTCTCAAGTAAATAAATAAAATCTAAAAAAAAAAAAAAAAAAAAAGACTAAGAACCTCTATTATGATTTCTCGGTATTTGTATTGAGTCTACTATGTGTCTTGTATGTTCTAAGGACTTCAAAAATTTGAACATATCTAATTCTCACAGCAGCCCTATTAGTTCTATTATTATAACAGCTCTACTATTTCACAGAGGAGCTGAGGCACAAGAGATCAAATAACTTGCACAAGGTCACATAGCTACAGAATGGCAGTGTCCCACTTATGTTTCAAATCCAGGTGGTGAGACTCCACTGCTCTTACCTGCTCTGCCTCCTGTAGAGGTCCACCTCCCTGCTCAAAGGGCTGTTGGAGAATGTGGTATTAAATGAGTTCACTACTCATCTCCTGTTATCCAACCATCACTGTAACTCTCCCTTATCTTCTTAACACCTTCAGGACGGGCAGTGACTCTGAGTAGAACTATCCTGTAATGCTCATCTGAAAAGTTTATTGGGAAAATGAATGAGTGCAGGGAGGCAGGTGTGGTGGAAGGTGTGGTATTAATTCATATGGGATAAATCATAAATGTAGTTTTAATTGAGAATAAAGAGCAAGTGGAGACAAAAAGGACTTAAAAACCAAGAGGCTGAGGGAGTAATTAATGGAGAAAGGTCCCAAAGGAAGCTGAAAATGTTGATTTAAGAATATACAAAAAAGTAGGTAGGGCTCAGCTTGAGGAGGTCTGAGAGCACCAAGGATGTGAAAAAATACAGATAAGTTTGAAGAAGAATGGAAGGTAAATTGAATTATTTCACTCCTATTGACCTTTCATTACACAGTAAATATTTGTTGAGCCAATGAATAACTTGTATTCTCCTGAAAGGAAAGACTATGCCTTTTAACTTCTCAAGTATCCTGAACATAGATTTGACACTTAATTAGTACCTTTGGATAAGACTGCTGCTGGTTCTATAAATTGTCTCAGCCTAAACAATTAATTCGGTTGATTCCTTTAAAAACCATACTGACCCACAATCTTTAAACACAAAATGATAGAGCCAGAAGGATCCTTGGAGACCCTCTAATAAGGTAGGCACAAATAAGTGATTGTGTCTGCAGACTGCTTTGTTTGTTCTGTAGCCTCTTGTGTTATAAGTTTTTGAAATAGTTTCCACATTTAAAAAATGAGCGCTTTCCTATGAAAATCTGTACTTCCTGCCTCTGTTGAGAAATTATATATATTTCCCCCCGCTGGCAAGACTGGCTTGCATTCTTGAATGGCAGCAATGACCTGAAGCTAAGGGAGAACTACCCTTCTATACAGAGTGATTTGCCAGTTTCCTGAATTTCTTCTAAATCCCACACTGTGGGATCCTATAGGCGAATCCTATAGGCATTCGAGTTTGTGGCATTCACAAGGAAACTGAGGCACAAGCAAGTGAAGAAATATAGCTCAAACTTGGGCTTTCCTATTCATTATTATTTTTTAAGATTTATTTATTTATTTGACAGAGAAGACACAGTGAGAGAGGGAACGCAAGCAGGAGGAGCAGGAGAGGGAGAAACAGGCTCCTGGCAGAGCAGGGAGCCCTGCGTGGGACTCGATCCCAGGACCCTGGGATCATGACCCGAGCCAAAGGCAGTTGCTTAATGACTGAGCCACCCAGGCACCCCCTATTCATTATTGACACTCTCCCATAGTTGATCCATTCCCTGATTTCTTTTGGGGATAATATTGTAGTGTGGTGATTCCATTAGTCCTGACTGACATGCACAAGCCAGGGAATGTAAAAGAATCATAATCTAAAAGGAAATCTTTGATTATACAATGCATTAGTCAGATCCACATTTAGATTACCATGATCAGTTCTGGTCATCACATTATAAAATAAAATATTGAAACACTTGACAATGCAAAGAGAAAGAGATGAGCTTGATCTTCTGCTGTGATTGTATTGTATTAATGACTTCCTATCATATTACTGTTTTTTGTACCCTATTAGAAAAAATAAAATGTGCTAATATAATGGGAAGGGAGCTAAGAGAGGAGCCATGTTACTTTTCTAAATATTGAAAGCTAATAAAGTGCTCCCCCCACCACCTTAAAGTAGGTACTGTTTTCCTAATCAGGGTGAAATGATTTATTAATCAATAAGATTGTAAGTTAGGGAATTATTTATTCGATAGACCAGACAAAATTATATCACTCAAAAATTAAGCTGAAGGCAAAAAAAAAAAAAAGTAATAAAGGAGCTAGTATACTTTTCCAACTGAACATTGTGCCCAGGATATAATTTCAGATAATAACATAGTATAGGGACTAACATAGTTACCAAAGACACTAATTCTCTTCACAAAGAAGGAAATTTTGAAGTATGACAAGGACTCTTGGTATCACCCAAAATTTGCTGCTTTTCCCAGCTCACTAACTGCTGATTGGGATGGTGAATTTAAAATGAGATTCGGATTTTTTAAATCTTAGGTCTTTTGGCACAAAATGACAAAATGAAGAGGTTTAAACACCAGCCATTGGGCAGATCTAGTATGATTTTGCCTTCTCTTCCTTTCTAAATAACATATTTAAGTTTAGGCATTTGCAGATGCCAATTATAGATACTATTAACCCCTCTTAAAGAAAGATGAATTCACTTACTTTTGTGTCTCAGTCCTGTGCTATCCCCTCCTTAGACGTAAGGATGTTGATAATTTCTAGTCTTTAGATTAGGTGTCAGGTTCAATGTTTCTATTTTATATTTAAAAACATACAAAAAACATATGAAAGTTGTATAAATATTTTTTCTATATAAATTATATATAATGAAACTTGGGGACTTCCAGGGTCTGCTCAGAGATATAAAGAATGGGAAAGAACATCACTCACACACAGAAAAAGAAAAGATGAACCACAAATGAATGACTTTTCCTAAACATACCAGAAAACAGTTCACAGGTCAAACAACTAACCAGGGGCGCCTGGGTGGCTCAGTGGGTTAAAGCCTCTGCCTTCAGCTCAGGTCATGATCTCAGGGTCGTGGGATCGAGCCCTGCATCGGGCTCTCTGCTCAACAGGGAGCCTGCTTCCCTTCCTCTCTCTCTGCCTGCCTCTCTGTCTACTTGTGATCTCTGTCAAATAAATAAGTAAAGTCTTTAAAAATAAATAAAATAAAATACCAAAAACAACAATAAAAACTAACCAAAATTATGAAGAGAGAAAGGAATTTTTAAGGAGAAATAGGACCCATCCTCAGTGGGAAAAAACTGAGAGCTATTTTTCTAAGATCAGAAACAAGATAGGGATATCCACTCACTACAATTTTTGACATAGTACTGCAAGTCCCAGCCACAGCAATCAGAAAACAAAAAGAAACAAAAGTATCCAAATGGGCAAGGAAGAAGTCAAACCTTCACTCTTTGCATATGACATGATATTCTCTATAGAAAACCTGAAAGATTCCACAAAAAAATTACTAGAACTGATAACATGAATACAGTAAAGTCTCAGGATGCAAAAACAACATGCAGAAATGGGTTGCATTTCTATACACTAGTAATGAAGCAGCAGGAAGAGAAGTCAAGGAATCAATCCTATTTACAATTGCACTCACAACTATAAGATACCCAGGAATAAACTTAACCAAAGAGGTAAAAGACCTGTACTCTGAAAACTATAAAACATTTATGAAATAGATTGAAGACAACACAAAGAAATGGAAAAACCTTCCATGCTCATGGATTGGAAAAACAAAAATATTGTTAAAACATGTATACTACCCAAAGCAATCTACACATTTAATGCAATCCTTATCATTTTTCACAGAGCTAGAACAAACAATCCTAGAATTTGCATGGATCCATAAAAGACTCTGAATAGTTAAAGCGATTGTGAAAAAGAAAGAAAAAATGAAAGATATCACAATTTTGGTTTTCAAGTTACATTACAAAGCTGTAATCATCAAGGCAATATGGTACTGGTGCAAAAACAGACATATAGATCAATGGAACAGAATAGAAAATCCAGAAATGGACCCACAACTCTATGGTCAACTAATCTCTGACAAAGCAGGAAAGAATATTCAAGGGAAAAAAAGACAGTTTCTTCAACAAATGGTGTTGGGAGAACTGGACAGCCACATGCAGAAGAATGAAAATGGACCCTTTATTACACCACACACAAAAATAGACTCAACATGGATGAAAGACCTAAATGTGAGACAGGAAACCATCAAAATCCTAGAGGAGAACACAGAAACATCTCTGACCTCAGCCATAGCATCTTCTTAATAGACACATTGCTGGAGGCAAGGGAAACAAATGCAAAAATGAACTATTGGGACTTCATCAAGATAAAAAGGTTTTGCTTTTTAGAAAAAAAAATAATAAAACTAAAAGGCAACCTTTGAACTGGAGAAGGTATTTACAAATGACATATCTGATAAAAGTTTAGTATCTAAAATCTGTAAGGAACTTATCAAATTCAACACTCAAAAACCAAATAATCCAGTTAAGAAATGGGGAGAAGACACAAATAGACATTGTTCCAAAGAAGACAGGCAGATGGCTAACAGACACATGAAAAGATGCTCAGCATCACCCATCAACAGGGAAATACAAAACAAACCTACAATGAGATACTGGTAGTACCTCACACCTGCCAGAATGGCTAAAATTAACAACATAGGAAATGACAGATGTTGGCAAGAATGCAGAGAAAGGGGAACTCTCTTACACTGTTGGTGGGAATGCAAACTGGAATAGCCGCTCTGAAAAACAGTATGGAGGTTCCTCAAAAAGCTAAAAATATAACTCCCCTATAACCCAGCAATTGCACTACTATTTACCCCAAAGACAAAAGTAGTGATCTGAAGGGGCACCTGTATTCCAATGTTTACAGCAGCACTATCGACAACAGCCAAAATATGGTAAGAGCCCAGATGTCCATTGACTGAGGAATGGATAAAAAAAGAAGTGGTATATATTATACCATTATTACCCAGCCATAAAAAAGAGTGAAATCTTGCCATTTGCAAGGACATGGATGGAACTAGAGTGTATTATGCTAAGTAAAATAAGTCAGTCAGACAAAGACAAATACCTATGATGTCACTTATACCTGGAATTTAAGAAACAGAAAGATAACATGGGGGAAAAAAAGAGGCAAACCATAAAACAAACTACTAAATATAGAGAACAACCTGAGGGTTGTTGGAGGTGAGGTGGGCAAGAGGATGAGCTAAATGGGTGATGAGTATGAAGGTACTTGTAGTGATGAGCACTGGATATGTAAGTGATGAATCACTAAATTCTATTCCTGAAACTAATATTACACTGTATGTTAACTAACTAGTATTTAAATAAAAACTTGAAACAAACAAACAAAAGAAACAGGACCCAAACATTTGCTTACCTAGAGTGTAAACCACCAAATGCCATATAAACTGTTAAAAAGATTCAACTAGAAATTTTAAGATTGCTAAAGGCTGAGTGTGGGTTAGCTAAGTGTGTAAAATTCCTGATGGATAAACACATCCGAAGGTTTGTTTGCCCTCAGCTCTTGGCTTTTCTTCCAGGAACCCCACCTTCCATTCATAGGTAGGATATGAAGAATCCAGAGATTCTTCATAATGCCATATGTTGCTGGATGGGAGAATGTCAAACACCACCTACACCCAACTACCCATGAGACATTTGATTCCCCAAATGTCTCAGTCTGTAGAGGAAGAGTCATAAAAAGTGTAGTCTACAATGGGCACTGGTAGAAACACAGCCTGTAGAGATATGAAAGGCAGCTACACTGAATTATGGGGAAAAAGCTTTAATCTGAAGACAAGTGGTGGGCAACAAAAACTGGAACCTGGAGAAACCTACAGTCACAGGAAAAGAAGAAAAGGGATAAGAAAAAATATATTCTGGGTAGAAGCAGAAATACTTGTTTGGCACAGCATTAGAATAGATGTGTAATGGAAAAACAAACAAAAATAAACGCACAAAAACTATCAACTTAGAATTCTCTACCTAGTGCAACAATACTTTGGAAGAAAAGGAAAAAATCAAGATTTCTCAAAAAAATAGGGAATTAATTGCCAAAAAAATTATTCTATGAGAAATATTAAATTAAGTTATAAAGGTGGGTCAGAAATTGGATCTGTGTGAAGAGATGAAAAGCATCAGAAATGGAACAAACATAAATTAGTTTTATTCCTATTTATACTCTAAAAAGTAATGGATAGTGTGAAGTAAAAAAAAAGTCTGTTGTATATTTATAGCACATATACAAGTAAAATTGTTGATAATAATAACATGAAGAAAATAATAACATGAGGCTGAAGGAAAAATTAGAAATAAGCAGTTTTAAAGTCTTTATACTATGAGTGAAGCTATATTATGATCTGAAAATAGATTCAGATTTTGTTAAGTCTATTTTGTAAGCCCATGGGCAACCACTAAAATTTTTTTCCTAAATAAAATTTAAATAATAAGTAAATAGAAATAAGTAGGATAAAAAAAAAAAGCAAAAAGCTCAATTAATCCTAGGAAAGAGAAAAGAGAAAAAGGGAACAAATTCAAACACCTAGAAAGATGGTATCCTATAATCTAATGATAATGATAATCACTTTAAATGATAAATCACTTTAAAGTGATTGTGATCATTTAAATGATCTTCAATACCAATTAAAATACAGATATTATCAGATTAAATTCTTTTTTAAAAAAGCAAGATCTAATTATATGCTTTCTATAAGAAACCCACTTAAAGACATATATAGAGTAAAAGATAAAAGATGGAAAAATACATACAATGCAAAGCACTACTGAAATGAGAAGCATCATATTGATAAAGGGTCAGTTTTCCAAGAGGAAAAAAACCCCATTAATATGTATAAATAAAATTATAGACCAAGAATATCCATGTACATATGAAAATCCTCAAAAAGTATTAACAGATCAAATCTAAGAATATATGAAAAGGATGATATATCATGATCAAATACAGCTCATCCCAATCATGCAAGGTTGGTTTAACATCGGAAAACCAATCTATGTGATTCAACATATTAACATACTAAAAGAGAAAAAAATATGCTATCATATCAGTTATTCAGAAAAGTATTTGACAATAATCAATTCTTGATAAATACTCTCAGAAAATGAGAAGTAAACAAATAATTCCTCTATTTGGCACAGCACTTCTATGAAAAACTGGTATCTAAAATTATACTTAATGGTGATAGACTGTTTTTCTCCCACGAAGAGGAAAAATGCAAGTATGTCTATCTTTTATGCACTTCTGTTCTGTTTCTATATGGCCAAGACAAATAAAACGTATGTAGACTGGAATAGAAGAAGTAAATCTATACTTATGAAATACATGATCATCTATGTCAAAAGTCCCCTTGAACTAAGGAAAAAAGCTACTAGGACTAATCTGAGGTTAGCACAGTGGCAGAATTGAAAGATAATATCTGAGTGCCTGGGTGGCTCAGTCGGTTGGGTGTCTAGCTTCCTTTCAGGTCATGATACCAGGGTCCTAAGACTGAGCCCAGTGGAGGGCTCCCTGTTCAGCGGTGAGTCTGCTTCTCCTTCTCCTGGTGCTCCTCCTCCCCTTGCTTAATCTCTCTCTCTCTATAAATAAATAAAATCTTTAAAAAAATTTAAAAAGAGGGGGCGCCTGGGTGGCTCAGTGGTTTAGGCCACTGCCTTCGGCTCAGGTCATGATCTCAGGGTCCTGGGATCGAGTCCCGCATCGGGCTCTCTGCTCGGCGGGGAGCCTGCTTCCCTCTCACTCTCTCTGCTTGCCTCTCTGCCTACTTGTGATCTCTCTCTGTCAAATAAATAAATAAAATCTTTAAAAAAATATTTAAAAAGAAAGATAATATTCAAAGATCAATTATGATTCTATATAGTAGCAATGAATAGTCAGAAATTGAAATAAAATACAATACCATAGCATCAAAACATACATAATACTTAGGGATAAATCTTATTAAAATATATGAGATCTATACATTTTTTAATATTGTTGAAATTTAAAACTTTAATGGAATTATATATCCTATTTATGGGTCAGAAAACTCAATAGTATTAAGATACCAATTCTCTCCAAATTGATCTTTTGATCAATGCAATCCCAGTAAAACTTTCAGTGGGCTTTTCTGAAGAAATTGGGAAACCGATTCTTAAATTCTTATAGAAATACAAGACCTAGACCGGCCAAAAATGTCTTTGAAAAGGAAGAATACTTGAAGATGAACTCTGTTTCACAACTTATCCAAAGCTCTAAGAATCAAGGAAGTATGGTATTGTTGCAATGATAGAAAAGTAGATCAATGGGACAGAAGAGAGAGTCCAGCAAGAGACCAACACACACACACACACAATTATTTTCAATAAAGGCACAAAGGAAATTCATAAAGAAGGAATGGCCTTTTTTTAAACAGATCAGTCTAGAACAACTAGATATCTATATGCAAAGAAAAATGAACTTTGATTCATACTTCCAACCAGATATAAAACTTCTTAGATCATTGATATCAACGTGGAGCTTACAATTATACAATCTCTAGAAGAAATTTAGGGCAAAATTTGTGACCATGAACAAGGCAAATATTTCTTTGATATAACACCTAAAGCAAGATCCATTTTTAAAAAAGATAAAATAGAATTTGTAAAAAAAAAACAACAAAACTTTTCAAACATGAAGAAAATGAAAGATAAGCTATAGACTGGAAGAAAATATTCCCAAACCTCATATATGAGAAACGATTTGTATCTTGAATATTTAAAGAAAACTAAAATCTATATATTTTCAAAGATTAAAACAGACATTTATGACATATGGATGTCAAATAAACTAATGAAAAGATGGTCAACATCATTGAAAATTTAACTAAAGGAAGATGTGGTCCATATACACTATTATTATTATGCCTCCATCGGAAAGGATGAATACCCAACTTTTGTAGCAACATGGATGGGACTGGAAGAGATTATGCTGAGTGAAATAAGTCAAGCAGAGAGAGTCAATTATCATATGGTTTCACTTATTTGTGGAGTATAACAAATAACATGGAGGATATGAAGAGATGAAGAAGGAGAGTTGAGGGAAATTGGAAGGGGAGGTGAACCATGAGAGACTATGGACTCTGAAAAAGAACCTGAGGGTTTTGAAGGGGCGGGGGGTGGGAGGTTGGGGGAGCCAGGTGGTGGGTATTAAGGAGGGCACGTATTACATGGAGCACTGGGTGTGGTGCAAAAACAATGAATACTGTTACGCTGAAAAGAAATAAAAGATAAATAAATAAAAAATAAAAATAAAATTTAACTACAATAAGATGCCGCTATATACATGTTAGAATGGCTAAACTGGAAAAGACTGAATATACCAAATGTTGTAAGGACCTGGAGATATTAGAATTCACATGCACCACTCCTGGGAATCTTAACTGGTACAATCACCTTGAAGGCAGTTTGACAATTTCTTAAAAGGTTAATCATACATGTATTATATGGTCCAGTCATTCTATTCTTAAGTTTTTATGAAAGAGAAATGATTACCATGACCACACAAAGACTTATACCAAGAGTTTTCAAAATGGCTTTTTTTTTTTCAATTTTTATTTAACTTTTTTAGTGTTCTAAGATTCATCATTTATGCACCACACCCAGGGCTCCACGCAATACATCCCCTCCTTAATACCCACCATCAGGCTCACCCAACCCTCCACTCCTCTCCCCTCCAAAATAGCTTTTTTTTGAAATAGCTTTAAATTGGAAACAACTCAAATATCCATTAATAGTTGAATGCAAAAATAAACTATAGTATGCCTATAAAACAGAATACTACTCAACAATAAAACAGGAGTGAGCTATTGATACATGCAACAAGACTGATTTTTTTCAAAATGATTATGCAAAAGTAAATGATTCAGACAAAAAAGAGAAAATACTGTATGATTCAATGGATTGACTGTATGATTCAATTTGTATAAATTACGTAAAATTTAATTTATCGATAGTAATAGAAAGAAGATCAATGGTTGCCTGTGGATGAAGGGGTAGAAGGGACAGATTATAAAGAGTACTTGAGAGAAGTCTTGATAGTGATGATAAGCTTCTTGATCATGGTGATGGTTTCATGAGTGTACATATACTTCAAAATATTAAATTCTATGCTATAAGTATGTACAGCTTACATATATTATACCTCACTAATACATTTTTAAAACTCAGTAATCTCCTGCCACCTCTATGGATGTCCTAGAAAATGGGAGAAAATATGAAATATATATCTTTATGAATATACATTTATAATGCATACATTACATATATATGAAAAATAAAGATGATGCACTCCCCTGTTGGTTCAGAGATATTTTTGAATATACTCAGTGAGTTGGAGAAGATGGTTATAAAGTTGATAAAGGTGGTTGATATAGAAGGATCATTTGAGATTTGTTATTTTTTTCTCTTTTCACCTGCTTCAGCCCTAGTGGACCATATAGGCCTTGCACTCATTGTCTTGAAAAAAATAGACCCAGATTTCCACATTGTAAAGGTCCTCTCAAATTGGATGATATTGGAGGCTCTACCAAATATAAGAACTACTTTGAACATGTCTGCTAACAATATTATTTTAAAGGATTACTTTCCTCAGGAATGCTGATGAAAATATGGTATAATAATTCCTACCAATATCACTGATCACCAATAATAATAAAGCTATTGAGGGTGCTGCTGGTAATATTAATTATGTCAGTAATGACAATAAGAGTTGCGACTTATTGGAAAGCCAGGGACTACTTATTCTTCTTCTTTTATTTATTTATTTATTTATTTATTTATTTATTTATTTATTTATTTGACAGAGAGAGAGAGATCACAAGTAGGCAGAGAGGCAAGCAGAGAGAGAGGAGGAAGCAGGCTCCCCGCGGAGCAGACAGACAGAGATCACAAGTAGGCAGAGAGGCAGGTGGTGGGGGTGGGGAGGAAGCAGGCTCCCTGCTGAGCAGAGAGCCCAATGCAGGGCTCCATCCCAGGACTGGAGCTGAAGGCAGAGGCTTTAACCCACTGAGCCACTCAGGCGCCCCCAGAGACTACTTCTAAGCATTTCAAATATGCCATCTGATTTTTATCTTCACAACGTGCTTCATTTGGAGATGAAGAAACCATGGTACCAAGAGATTAACATCTTGTCAAGGGGCACCCAGAGAGTTGTTTGTATCCTTGATGCCTGTTATATGGTAATTGTGTGTCAGTCAGGATATTGACAGGAAGGAGATAACATAGCCAATGTATTTAATTAAGAAGAAACTATTAATAGCATTGTGATCAGAGTTAATCAGCTAAGGATGGTATAACTTGTAGAGTCTAGAAAATATGGGAAATTATTAGCCATCATAAACCCTGATGAGGAATGTCTTTGCAAAGTATAGAAAAAGGTTGGTGCCTTAAAAGAGGAAACAACTAGTAGGCATTATAATCCTAGACAGCAGCTACAGCCAGAACCACAATGAAGCAAGGAGGGAGTCCAGGAAGGGGTGTTGGGATAAATATCCAGGTTTTTGCTGTCCTCTTATACTGTGCTCTCCTTTGTGTTCTTCCCTTGTCAAAACCACCTAGTGGCCAGAGGGTCAGGCAGCTCAGGTGAGGAGATCTTCACATATCACTGCCAGGCACCAAACAGAGAAGAGAAGAATGGATCTGGCAGTATCTTCTTCACTTGTAATAGGAAGCTTACCTCTTCAATACAGGTGAATCTCAGAATCCTATGAGCCACCATTTTGTCACTATTGTGTCAATAAAATCATTCTCACATATGAAACCTAAGCTGTAATGTGTACTTCCTAAATGACACATGAAATGGAGGAATTAATTGACTTCCAATAAAGCTGCTATAGCCACGATCCCATGTATGGTTTTAAGGCCAAGGATAATAATTACTTCCATTCCATGTCTTTTTTACTCTCAGCACCTCAGTTTCTTGATATTACTTACCTGATAGACTACCCAAAACTTTCCATATGATCCAAGTCCTTTGTGTTCCTGTGGTTATGGTCCTGTTAGCATTTCCTCTTGCCACTTGTCATAGAAATTACAAGGTTTTCTGGTGAATATCCTGGGCTCTGGAAATAGCTCTTCTTGTCCAAGTTGTGCAGTAGTAAAATGGTAAAGAGGATCAATCATGCTAATAAAATGAATTCATATCTGTCTATCCATTCCACAATATAAGAAGCCCAAGCATTGAGTAATGCATAGAATTGTTGAGTCACTATGTTGTACAGCTGAAACTAATATAGCATTGTATGTCAACTCTACTTCAACAAAAAACAAAGAAGCCCCAAATATCCAAAGGGTACTCTCAGATTCCAGTTTAACAGAAACATGAAGAGTTTCCATTTCCTGACAAAGAACTTTTTCCTTAGGCAAAAGACCCCCAAAGCCACAAGGCACACAAATTCACAGATAAAGGGCCAAATCTCCTTTAGTGAATTAATAGGTACAGTATGAGGGGAGCTATTTCCTCTCCACACCTCTAATTCCCAGAGATGTATGATATGGCAATGCAGGAAAATCCTACATGTTGCAATTTCATTGAAGTCATGTATCCTTTGGACAGTACTTGAGTCTCACAGTGTTGTTTCCCAAATGAGGCAATAAGTGAATCTTCAGAAGTTCATTTCATCATTCTATCAAGCCAGATAATTGTGGGAAATGGGCATTGTGGTAAGACAAACAGATTTCATGGACATGAGTCTATGTCCATATTCTCTTCCTCATGAAATTAGTTCCTTGGTCTGACATGATGCTATGTGGATACTATAATGAACAATAAGATATTCTATAAGTCCAAAAATAGTATTGCTGACATAAGCATTGCAAACAGGAAAGACAAAGCCATATCCAGAACATGAATCTATTCTCATGATGAAAATGATTAGGAGAATCATTCTGCCAGGGGCTGGCTCGTCCTTTTGTGGGAATGGTGCCATGTGAGGAACTCAGCTCCAGTCACTACTATTGACTCATTAACAGTCAGCAATGGTGGCATTCAAATCACCCATATAAAAGAAAATACGTATTTCGGGATCTAAGAATGAACTCCATCCCTATTATAATTAGTGCTCTGTACTTTGACCTACTGAATAAATGGCATGTTTATGGGGGAAACTGACTGACATGCTCAGGATGGATCCTTATATTCATGATTATCAAGAAATCCCTCTGTAATGGAAGCTCTCAGTGTAAATGGAAGATATTTACATAGATGTTAAGTATCATTTTTTCTTCCTAGTTTGATGCGTACATCCACTTATTTCTTCTCTGGACTTCCTGATCACTAATCTTTGAAGCTTGTTCTTTCTAATTCCCTGATAAACTGATCAACTTCTCAGTCTCTGTCCATGAATGAGTGTGGAGCTATACCTCTAATCATCCCTTTCATAAAAAGTGGAGAATCAGATGTATTGTTTGAAGAGCTGTCCAGAGGAAGAATTTTCCTCCATCGTTGTCTCTCAGAGCCATCCCTTGAGTGGACCTCTAACACAATAGCCACTCACCTGTCCTGGTGACATTATACCATGCAGATCCATCTGTTAACTAGACTTGTGTTTTTTCCTTCTTTGTTAACTGGTTATAAAGGCCACTGGTGCAGTTGAAGAGGAGGAAGTAAAGCAGGCAGTGCTGTTCTCTTCCGTTTTTCTTGGTAATAGCTCTGATCTTTTACCATAAAATGTTGTTTGGTTACTATAAGAGTGGGAACTCCTAGGAGACTGGAGAAGACATTTTAACATAAAAGGGGGCTTATCTGTGAAAGTCTTTATGAATGTTTCTTTATGCTTCATAAGGGAAATAAGAATTCCTTTGTTACTAAAATCCATATTAGCCTTTGAAGTCATTATATTATTTCAAAGATTTATAAAGGTTAGAAATAGACAGTGAACCTCAGAAACATAATAGAGATCACAGCCCTGAAAGTATCAATGCTCTATTTTTACTAATATATGAGAAGAGCTAGATATAGATATAGGTAATAGCACTGAGAGGACAGTGAGTCCAAGGAGGTAAACTTTTCCCCAATCAGGAGTTTGGAAACACAATATTCTGAAAAATGAGTTTGTACTTCTAGTGGATGCGTGGGCTAAGCAGACCTAATATTGATTGGATCTTCATTGTCATGGACTTCCAATGATTCTTTAGACATGCTCATGACTTCTACAGAGGCTCAACAAGGTCATTTTTATAACTGGTATTTAAAATTATTTATGATCCTGAATAAAGCATTTTAATAAAAATTTAAACAAGGTTATTTGAATATAGATTTAAAGAGTTGAACACAGAATCAAACTTATTCTGTGCATTGCAAAAAGTGGTGAGATAAAACAGCACATCACTGTATTGTCAGTGCATTTTCAAAAACCTTATTTAAATGTCCATATGGAAAATATCATGTCAAGAATACACTCCAACCTTCTTTACCGAGTGGAAATGTAGTGGTTAAAATTTCAATCATTATAAAAATCATATGACTCTTCATGAACATAACACTACATTATAATACTGTAGAAAATATTGATATTTTCACCTGCAGGATAATTTTAGTAAGCTACATATCCATTTGGCTCAAATGTCTGAATTTCATTTCTGGCAATATTTCTATCATTGGTTATGAGCTACCAGAGACCCAGGACCATGTTGGTTCTAAACTTGCACTCTACTTTTCTGGAAATAGACACCCAGCAACTATGATCACAGTGATGTTGTACTCAGTGACTTCATTTCACGAGTGAGATTAAACTGCTAATGAGACCAAGTTCAGACCACATCATCTTATCTGCCCTTTTTAGCTAAAAAGAACTCTTGATAGTAAGAAAGGCAATGTATGAGTATGTATGTATGTATGTACCATTCACCAATGAATTTGTCCAACAAGCATTTACCGAACATCTATTATTTTTGAGAAGAATTATAACATAGTATATTCACATTGGTGACTGTGGAATTTCATTTTGGAGGAAATTAGGGATAATAATATGGTGGAGACAGTGATGCATGTCTTTCTGTAAGTAAACTTTTTATGGGAACAATAGAAATTATCCTAAATCTCTAGCACAACAACTTCCTATTTATAATTTGCTGCACATCAGTTAAGATTAACTACACCAGATAGCATTGTCAGTAATGGGGTCCATATTGCAATAGAGCTCAAGTTTCCCTCTAAGCTCTGTTAACCCAATCATACATCCAAGAAATACAGTATATTGTATGTTTATAATCTAGTTTTATAAACATAAATTTATTCCTGTGTGGAAAGCTTCCCAGCATGTGAATTCAATTTCTAGTGCAATTTGGAGTTCAAAACTTTTCTTTATGAAAATTGTATTTGCAATTTTTCTATCTTTCTTGACTAAGTTATATTAAAAAAATTAACCATTTCTGGGTACCTCAATGTCATTGTCATTAATATTAGTTAGCTATGCTCTGAAAGGATAATGCTCCCAGTAATTACACGCTTCCCAAGGAAAAGCTCTGAATTACGGTTTTCCTGCCTCCATTGTCTTCTCCTATATCATTAGTTCAATTTTTTTTTCTTTTCTTTTTTTTCTTTTTAATATTGTGAATCTCCATCTGGCCATTCTGCCTGTAGCCTGTACCTCTTAAAACACTTAAAATTTCTGGTGAAGAAGCAAAAGCATGTGTTTTGGCATTGAGCAGAATAACCATTAAGAGTATGGCCTTGAGCAATGCGCTCAAATTCTTTGAACTTCACTTTCCTCACTTTTTTTAAAGTTTCTTAACCTTTTTCACAACCTGTTTATTCATCTCTTAAAGAGAATTATGAAACAAAACTTTATATCATGGGACATTTTGGGGGATAAAATGAGATAACAGATATTAATGCATCTTGAATATGCTTGTGACATGGTAAAAAGTAAACAGCAGCTGACATTGATATTATCATATTGAGACAACAGATTTAAACTCCTTGGTATGGAGTAAGTGCTCAATAACTATTAGTTTTCTCTCTTTTTTCTCAAAAAAGACTAAAAACAATTTACCTGAGAATGATTTCTCATTTGTGTATGTGGAATAAAGTACATGAGCTTTGTAATTCTCTTTTCCTTACTCCTTTGGAGCCATCTTTACTTATTTCTGGGTTCAAAGTTGTGCTTCTATAGTTTAGATGTCTGGACATCTTCCTGTAAGGCAATGGTGCTACTACATTTTATACCTAAGGAAACCAAAGAGTCTAATTATCTGCCTCACTTTCCACTGCAGGTCAAGATTTAGTTAATTGACTCCAGTTCATTTTGCCCAGGGCACCTCCTCTGAGACAGATACCATGGTCACTAGTATTAGCTGATAGGAACTGTGGTTCTGTAGAGAGAGAAGAGGGATGAGGCTCTCCCAGTCATAGAATTCCCAGTGACCACGAAACAGCCACTGGCTGGTAATAACTTCCTCTCCCCTCTGACTTGGAATGGATTGCAGGCACTGACCTAGAGGGGAAAGGCTTCATCTCCCAACATCAGCCAATCTCATCTCATTGCAAGGGAAAGGCCCCTCGAGACGTGCTCCTATCCATCATGTGGACAGCTTTGGCCAAAGTGCCCACTACATCACTGGCTTTAATAAAAAGTTGCTGGAGGCTGCAGTACTAGTGACAGATGTAAACTGCAGCATGGCCAGAGCCTACGAATTCTCCCAAGTTGGAAGTACACTCGAGGAGGAAGAGGAAGAAAAGGAAAGAGAAGACAAAAAGAGTTGTGAAAAATGGTAAGGTAACCACTTCCAAATATCCACTGAAAGTGAATTTAATAAATTGAACTAGACTCTAAAGGGGAAGGCTTTAGTCTAATATGAAAAAACCTGAGAAGAGAAATGACAAAAGTATACAAAAGACACAATAAAGAAAGTAAATCAAGAAATCATGAAAACTTTCAGTTAAATCCAAGAATGCCAGAATTAAGGGAGCAATTGGGTACCCTAAAATTTGAAAGCAATAAATGCAGAAAAAAACTTTGAAAAAGTAATAACTTTGAAATTTGACCAATATGTAAATTTAAATATTTCTTAATGCATTTATAGAACTTCACTGTTGTGCACATAGTAGCTTTTGAATAAAGTTTTGTTGAATTGATGACTTACCAATTAGTCAAATGTCCATTAAAATGACAGTTACTACTGTTTAAAGACTTGGCCAAGTCTCAAGAGGTCAGTTTAAAATGTTTCACACCTGAATATTTCTTCACATCTTCTAATTGATTTAATGTCACTATTTTCAGTAGCATAAATAACCCAGAAGTTTCTCCTGAGGTATGTAACCTTGAAAACTCTTAAGACACAACATGCATGTAGACTCAGATAACTATGATATATACAAACTAAATACAAGTATGCATTCATGTTATGATACATGGGTCAGATTGGAGTCCATGAGTGTGCAAAATCCTTTCTTTACTGGCACATCCTAGGATGGGAGTGGATCAGTATGGGAGTCACAGGAGACCTGGCAAACCTCATGTCTTGGAGGTCCTATGTAGAATGTTCTGATAGTGAAGGACATCCCCACATACTTATTACCTTGCATGAAACTGTACATGTGCAGTAGAGCAATAATCATTACCTTTGCTTCTTTTTGCAGATATTGAGTATTTGCCATATGCTAGGCAAAAAGGAATATAAATACGGAATTATTCACTGTTGGATCCTTGGCACTAGAATACTGCCTGGACCACCACAGGTGCTTTATAAATATTTATTAAATAAATGAATAAGACAATCCTTATCTTCAAAACTATAATATAATGTGGAATCTGATGTAATTATAGTTGTACAATGCAATAAAGATGCTAAAATGTGTTTTTAAAAAGTTTTCTCTAGCCTATATAAACTTCCTGCTAAAATTTTACCTCCAGATAGTCTAAACAATAAACTAAAACTTGTTAATTATCTCAGTCACTTCCAGCCTAATCAGTCTCTTTCAGATAAGGAATGTCAATGAGATAGTGGACTTCTTTCTGCATCCTAGAACAAAGAATGGTGCCTGTATGTTTTAGATTCTTGATACATGTTTCTTGAATGAATCAATGTGTCAGTGAATTAATCTGTAAATGAATATATGAAATTCAGCTTCTTTTGGAACTTTGCTCAGTTTTTATATAATTTTCTTTTTCTTTTCCCACTCCTCCCCTAGATGTCATCCAGGTATATAGGACAGGGACCCACAACCTTTGGAGTCTGTGACCCAAACCTAAGGTCCATTATTTCAGTTAAGTGAGGGCCTCATAATCTTATCTCACTACCTGTGTGCAATCTCAGCTCTATCTTAGCTGCAAAGTACTCCGACTCCCAGATTTAACTTCTATTCATAGCCTACCCTAACTACCTTACATGGAAGTCAATTTTTCTTCTTGACGTGTTTGCACCATGTATCCTTTTGTGTCAGGATCCTTCTGTGTCTCCTCTGAGATGTGCAGGAAACTGTAGATCCCTTCTATATCACATAGGAGCCAAAAGAGTTTCAGGACATTAAATACTTATTTCTCAGTCTAACCATATTCTGCTGCTAGTTTTTATTTGTTGGGATAGTTCTGTATTGGCAAGACCCCTTGCACCATGTTTTTCACCCTGAATTCCAAGTAAGGAATGGGGAAAAAACCCTCCCTCCTTGCACCTTTTAATGATGCAAGATAATTAACAAGAAAGAAAAATCATCCTTTAAAAGCTTGACCCAAGAAAACCAATTCATGAAAACATGAATTTGCCAAATACACCAAATGGAGAAACTGATTTTAACAAACTATTACACATATATTTTATCATCTTTAATGAAGCTTTGAATGGCACTTACTATTTCCTCAAGTGTTGGGGCGCCTGGGTGGCTCAGTGTATTAAGTCTCTGCCTTTGGCTCAGGTCATGATGTCAGGTCCTGGGATCGAAATCCGCATCTGGCTCTTTGCTCAGCGAGGAGTCTGCTTCCCCCTCTCTTTCTGCCTGCCTCTCTACCTACTTGTGATCTCTCTCTCTGTCACATAAATAAATAAAATCTATCTATCTATATATATATATATATCCTCAAGTATTAATTCTCAATGCTGTTACCATTCCCTAAAATTTTTAATAGAATTATGTTCAACTTTTAAATTTTTATTTGATTACATTGAAGTTGATTTAAACATTTGATTCAAATATTTTAATATCAACATTTAAATTCAAAATTATAAGAATCTGGTATTAAAACTGAATGAAATTTGGTGCACCTGGGTACCTCAGTTGGTTAAGCATCTGCCTTTGGCTCAGGTCATGATCTCAGGGTCCTGGGACTGAGCCCCGCATTGCATCAGGCTCCCTGCTCAGCAGGGAGTCTGCTTCCTCCCTCTCCTTCTGGCTCACTCTCTCTCTCTCAAATAAGTAAATAAAATCTTAAAAAAAAAAATAGAATCAAATTTAAAATGACTTTTCCTAATTTTAATAGTGGTTTAAATATATGTTTTTGCTATTAATGAATTTAATAGCAGAGGTATTAAAAATGATATAAACCCATACAAAAATGACATGAGAGGAGATGATAACAATGAGAGACATAAATATAAATTAGGAAGGTAGAGTATGGAGCTTGGGTTGGCAATCAGTTAAGAGGTGGGTTGGCAATCAGTGAAGAGGCTAAAAAATACAAGTATTAAGTGAAAAGCTATTTCTTGAATGATGAAATCTCACTGTAAACAAAGCAGCTTCAGGATTTATATGTTCAAAATTACAAAATACTGAAAAAAGAAAAAACCTAAATAAATGTAGAAAAATAAATAAACAAATAAATAGAATAAATAAATAGATAAATAGAAATAAATAAATAAAAATAATAAATAGAAATAAATAATAGAATAAATAAATAAATAGAAAGACTACTGTGTTCATGGACTGGAAGACTCAGCACAGTAAAGATACTGATTCTTCCCAAATTGATACAGAAGTTTAATTTAATTCCTACCAAAATTCCAGCAAAATTTTATAGATATAGGCAAGATATCTAAAATTTATATGGAAAGACAAAGGAAAAAGAATGCTAAATCAATTTGGAAAAAATTAAGACTAAAGTGGGAGGAGTTTATCAATCTTTTTTCAGTACTTACTATATAGCTACAGTAATCAAGACTTTGTGACTGAGAAACTGACACACTGATCAGTGGAACAGAAGAGAGAACCCAGGAAGAAAGTGACTAGCACAGATATACCTAACTGAATTTTGACAAGGTCCATAAGCAATTCAATGGAGGAAAGATAGCTTTTCAACAAATGGTACAGGAGCAAATGGAGATCCACAGGCAGAAAAATAAATGAACCTTGACATAAATGTCAATCATATACAAAAATTAATTAAAAATGGGTGACAGAAAACAGAAAACATAAAACAGTAAAATGTTTAGAAAATAATAGTTAGAATCTAGGGCAAGCAAAGAGTTCTTAAATTTGATGCCAAAGGAAATATTAATAAATTGTATTTAATTGAAATTAAAATATTTTGTTCTGTAAAGCATCCTAAGAGGATGAAAAAGAAAGCTACAAATTGGAAGAAAATATATGCAAACCATATGACTGAAAAAGGACTACTACAAAGACAGAGACTATTTTCTTGGTAGAAATATAAAATGTACAGCCACTCTGGAGAACAGTTTGGCAGTTTCTAAAACAAAACAAAACAAAGCCAAACAAAAAATTAAAAACCATACATTACCCAACAATTGCACTCTTATAAGATAAATGAAACTGTGTATTGACCAAGAGAGGGGGAAAGAAAGTATGTGAATATTTATAGTGGCTCTCTTTGCATAACTCAAAAACTAGAAATAACCCAGATATCCTTCAACAAGTGAATGGTTAAACAATCTATAACTGTTGTAGCATGGAAAACTACTTAGCAATAAAAGGGAATGACATCTTGATACACTCAACAACCTGACTGAGTCTCCAAATAATTATTCTGATTGGAAAAAGTCGATCCCCAAAGGAGAAATATTGTATGGTTTAATTTATGTAACATTCTTAAAATGACAGAACTTTAGAAATGAGAATAAATTAGTAGTTGCCAGGGATAAAGGTGGGAGGGTAAGTGGGTATGGCTATAAAAGGGCAACATGAGGGAAGTTGTGCTGATGGAAATGTTCTGTACCTTGAATGTAACCAATGTCAATGTCCTGGTTGTGATTCTGTACACAGTTTTGGAAAATGTTACCATTGAGGGAAACTGTGTAAGGATGCACATGATCTCTCTGCAATTTTTCTCAAAACTGCATATATATTTATAATCATCCCAAATTAAATTTTTTAATTGAAAAAAATGAACAGAACTACAGTGACTTGTGGAAAAATATCACAATCTAAATTATGTAATGAGAGTCCTAGCAAAGGAAGAGAGGAAAAACTGGCAGAAGTTAAAAAACAAAATATTTGAGATAAATGAACTGCCAGACCCAACAGATTTTTAATGCAAAACTTGCATGCCACTCCATTCCCCACACAAATGTGTGCACACTTGGGCACATCATAGTTAAACTGATTTATATCAAACATGAAAAGCTATCTTTAAAACTAACCAAAGAAAAATGACATATTACCTATAGATCACTAGTAATTATGATACTTTGCTTTTCATATAAAATAATGGAAAACACTAGACAATAGGATGACATCTTTAAAGTACCAAAAGGGAGGGGAAAAAATAACTACGGTCTAGAATCCTATCTGGAAAAAAACACAAATCTAAAAATAAATGAAAAATAAATTTTTTTATAGAAATAGTAATAGAGTATCCATTGCTGCAGACTTTTATTAACTAAATGATAAAAGAAAGTTGATCATAAAATTATAATAAAACAATATAGTCTGTTAATTAAAAAGAAAAACAGAAGATAGAGACCAAAAAAAGGGAGTGGGGAGAGAGAGGGAGAGAAAAAAAGAAAGAAAAGCAAAAGGGAGAGGTAAAAAAGAATAGCAAAAGACATAAACCAAATAATATTAAGTGTGAGTGGACAAATAATATTAAGTGTGAGATATTCCACTTAAAAGGCAAAGATCATCACACTGGATTAAAAAGCTGGGTTCAATTATGCAGTCTATAAGAGATGAAGATAGGTTGGAGATAAAATAATAAAAACATATAGACAATGCAAATAGTAAGCATAAGGAAGATGGAATGACTATATAAGACAAAATAACTGCTGGATGCATATTATAAACCATGAGACTCATAATGAGAGAGGAAGTTCACTAGGAAGACAACACAATTAATATATTTATAACAAAAACCAAAGCTTCAAAATGCACAAAGCAAAAAATAACGGGAGGAATAGACAAACACATGATTATCTATGGAGATATTAAAAAACATCTCTTGGGTTGCCTGGGTGGCTCAGTGGGTTAAAGCCTCTGCCTTCGGCTCAGGTCATGATCCCAGGGTCCTGGGATCGAGCCCTGCATTGGGCTCTCTGCTCAGCGAGGAGCCTGCTTCCTCCTCTCTTTCTGTCTGCCTACTTGTGATCTCTTTGTCAAATAAATAAATTAATTAAATCTTAAAAAAGAAATTGTGGTAACTGAAGAAAAGGTAAACAAGATATCAGTATAATAACACATGCAAAAACTACAAAATATGTATACTATGTAAGTATACATAGATGTTTCACAGAAGTAAACCATATGCTTGTCAGGAAATAAGTCTTAATAACTTAAAAAATATAAAAAATACTAACGGTATATTTTCTGAACCCAATGAATTTAATTAGAAACTAGTGACGATGTAAAGTATATATTTTAAAAAGTCCTAAAACCTTGATAATTGAATAATACTTTAAAATAAACTATAGGTCAAAGGACAATAGTAAGGACATTTTTAAAATATTTCAAACTCAATTACATAAACACAGCATAACAGTATGTGTGGTTTTTTAATAAAGCAATACTTAGAAGTAAATTTTTAGCATTAAATGAACACATGTAAATAAAAATGATTTTAAAATTAATAATTCTGGAACATTGAAAAGAAATAAAATAAAATAAAATGAAAAAAGTAAAACTAATAACTTTATTTTTAGCCGATGAACCTAAAAATGGTAAGCAAATTAAAATTAAGTAAAAGTAAGGATATAATGAAGATAAGAACTGAACAGAAACTAATGAAATAGCAATCAAACAATAGATGACATTAGCAAAACTGAATCAAAAGTTGAGTTTTTAAACAGATTACTAAGAATAAAGAGATCAAGAATATACAAATGACTGATTTCAAAAATTTAAAAAGAAAATATCATAACATCCATCTGAAACCAAATTGATAATAAAAAATATTATAAGCAATTTTATGCCATCGATAAAACAAATACTCTCCCTGAAAAAAAACAGTATTCCAAAAGTAACTCAGGTGGAAATAAGAAATTTGTTTGCATTAAATTTGTTATCAAACACTTCCCACAAAGAAAAGTACTGGCACAAATGGGTTCACTGGTGAATTCTACCGAACAAGAAAAATAGATATCCATATTACATAAGCCCTTTTACAAAAGAGATGGAAGAAATCCTTCACTTGTTTCCTGAGACAAATGCTGAGAATGATATTACTTAAAAGGAAATTAGAGACCATACTCCTCATGAACGTAGGTGTAAAAATCCTTAACAAAATATCAGCAATCTGAATCTAACAACAACAACAACAAACCATGGCCACAACATCCATCGCAGAAATTCTAGGTTTGTTCATTATTCAGAAAGTCATCAGTAGAGCTCACAACAGTAACAGAATAAATGAGAAACTACTTCCATCACAACCCTTCTCTCAAGTTCTGAATGGGAACTGTAAATATGATAGGATTGAGCCATACACTAGAGCAGTCCACTTTGAGAGAGAAAGAGGCAGATCAGGTTTTTGGAGAGCTGGCCTGCCAGTATCTGGCCAAAAGAAAGTCCTAGGAGCAAAAAATAACCTACCATGAATATTTAAAGGCTGGAAAACCCTGGAAGATCTTTCTTATTTTAATATGCATGTTATACAAGGTAGACTAAGTGTGCTGGTAGAAGAGTCGGGGTTACCCCCTTTTTTAGCTTTTCTTTCTATGACAGTGTAGCCTCTACACCAGCTGCCAGTTGAGGAGTCCGTGCCAGTGGAGAAGTTTCCTCTGGTGAAGATTAAATTCAGAAGAGCATGAAATGCCTGATCTCTAAACTGGGTTTACTTCATAGACCCTGAAGAACTGAAACCATATCATCAAATATAAGCAGTTAAACAAGCAATAGAAAATAGAAACAAATGAACAAACCGTAAAACTGGATATAAAGTTACAGTGCTTTGGGTTTTGCGAAGACCGGTTTACCTCATGGCTCATAACTCATTCATGGCTATTTACAGAGTTCTTACAACCAAGATCTCAGTGTGCTTCATTAATTGACATAAACCTCTTCTGCTTCAGAAAATTCAATAGTCCTTCACAGCCTTCTTCCAAGATCCAAGTCCTAACATTCAATATCTTTTTGTAAAAGAAAAAAAAATACCCTAAGCCCATGTTTCCATTATATATCAGATAATTTTTTTCATGGCTTACAAAACCAAATGCTTAAATGGAATAACCAGATAAAATAAGGGCAAACAGAGATAATTCAGCTTCTAGTCATAATAGAGTAACTGGGACCACACCAGCCCTCCTGCCATGAACAAACATAAAACTTGGCATAATATGTGTCAATGGTTTTCAGGAATTGGACCACAGCTGGTAAAACTCTGCTATCCCTGTGGGGAGGGAAACTTACTAGGTAAGTCCCATGATCACTCCAGCTTTCTACCTGGTGACAGTTTCCTGACAGTGATATAGGGACCAGCAGGATGGGATCACTGAACTGTAAAAGCAAAGATGAGAGTTTAGGACTGCTGCAGTGGCTGGACTTTGGGGGCCATGGCAAGAGAAAAAGGGAGATGCATGGGGAGGGCAGAAGTTTAAGTGGAGTCTCCCCCATAAATCTCTGACTGGAGGCTGGGCTACACCTGTGTGGGGTTAAGACTACAGAAGATGACTGCTGGGTGTTATACACAACTAATGAAATCATTGACCACTACATCAAAAACAAATGTACTATATGTTGGCTAACTGAATTTAAATAACAAGCAAACAAACAAACAAAAAGACTGCATGAGAAATACCAGAAAGAAGCTCTGGTTTTGACAATAGGCAAAGGTATCAGAAGCCAAGAAATGTTGTAAGAATTTGAATTTTGGCTTTTCCAGAGAAATATTTTAATATCCTAGGCATTTACCTGCAAATTGAAAATTCACACCTTAGGAGTAAATTCCATACACTAAAGTGGAGCCTATTCTAGAACGGTCCTAACATAGCTTAAAACCAAACATTAATATGATCCACACAAAGGACTGTTTGAAAGTAATGAGCCAGAAACTAAATCAGCTGATAGAAAAGAATAAACACTCTTTAGATAAAGAAAACAAAATCCAGAGTCTCCAAATTGTATAAGCCATGATATCCAGTATAAAATGAAAAATTATGAAATATGCAAGGAAACAGAAATATGTGAACCAGAATTGAGGGGGGAAAAAAAGGCTGTCAATGGATAGCAATCCCAAGCAGTCAGCTGTCTCAAATATTTTATTTTGTAGACCATTACTGTAAAGAGTTATTAGGATGATTATCTAGGACTTAAAGGCAAATCTGATCTTAATGAATGGACACACAGGAAATCTTAGAGAGAAGTGAAAGTATAAAAAGAACCATATGATAAAAGACAATACCTAAAATGAAGAATTCAGTTTATGGTATAATAGGTTGGAGATATCATAAGAATAGGACAGCAAACTTTAAGACAGATCAATAGAAATTATTCATTCTAAAGATGAAAGAAAAAAATTAAAGTCACCTGAGTTTCCCAAACAGGTAGTATAATACCAAACAAACTAACATGTGTAATTGAAGCTCCAAAAGGAAAAGAAGGAGACTGGAACTGAAAAAAAAATACATATAACAAAATTATAGCTAAATTTTTTTTTCTGAATTTGATGAAACATAATGACTTCTACATTCAAGGCATGAAGAGAAACCCAAGCAGGATAAATAAATAAAATCACACCTAGGCCCATCATGATCAAACTACTGGTGACCAGTAATAAAGAAAAAGTCTTGACAGCAGTATATGAAAGAAATGACTCATTACTCACAGGGGCATATAATATGAATTATGGTTCATTTATCTGAAACAGAAAGCCAGAACTGGATAAAATTTTATTTTTAAAGAGGCAAAAAAGGGGAAAAGATAACTGTTTTCTTAGAATTGCTTACCCAGGAAAAAATGGTCTTTAAAAGCAAGAGTGAGGGCGCCTGGGTGGCTCAGTTGGTTAAGCGAATGCCTTC
Source organism: Meles meles (assembly GCF_922984935.1). NCBI lineage: Eukaryota > Metazoa > Chordata > Mammalia > Carnivora > Mustelidae > Meles > Meles meles. The sequence continues at coordinate 61,439,182 of NC_060077.1, forward strand.
AACACAGCTCATGATCCTGGAGTTCAGCGATCGAGTCCTGCATTGGACTCCCTTCTCAGCATGGAGTGTGCTTCTCCCTCTGACCCATTCCCTTCTCATGTTCTCTCCCTCTCTCTCTCAAGTAAATAAATAAACTCTTTAAAAAAAGGTATTTGTTGTTAGCAGACATGTACTACAGAAAAGGTAATAAATGTTCTTTAGGCTGAATAAAAATGATACCAAATGAAAGTTTTCACCTATCTATAGGAAAGAGAGAAGAGCACCAAAAATATGAGGTATGAAAATAAATACAAATGCTTTTTATTTTATTTCTCACAATTTTCTAAAAATATGTAGAGCAAAAATAATGACACTATAAAGGTGGCGTTTATAGCTTATGCAGAAGTAAATAATATGACATCAAGAGCATTAACGGGTACTTGTTAAGGGGGGGGCAGGTAAATGGAAACTTACTGTAATAAGATTATTACATTCATGACATGAGATGTTGCAAATGGCACGTGGCAAGTGGAAAGTGTTAAGTATGAAGCGGTAGGCTATCGACTATGAATAGCCTTTATAAATTAATGATGCATATTTTGACCACTAGAATTTGGGCTGACAAACTACTACCCACAGTCCAAATATGGCTTGCTATCCATTTTAGTATGGTCCATGAGCAAAGAATGATATTTTAAAATTTTTTAAATGGTCAGAAAATAAACCAGCAAACAAATAAAACGAATGTACAACAGAGACCCATATGTAGTTCCAGAAAACTAAAATATTTACTACCTGGCCCTTTGAAGAAAAGGTTTGCCAACCTATGATCTAGAATTAAAAACCAGCTAAAGGGCGCCTGGGTGGCTCAGTGGATTAAGCCGCTGCCTTCAGCTCAGGTCATGATCTCGGGGTCCTGGGATCAAGTCCCGCATTGGGCTCTCTGCTCAGCAGGGAGCCTGCTTCCCTCTCTCTCTCTCTCTCTCTGCCTGCCTCTCTATTGTGATCTCTCTCTGTCAAATAAATAAATAAAATATTTTAAAAAATAATAATAAATAAATAAAAACCAGCTAAAAATTCAGCAGAAGAAAAAAACTAAATACTAATAGAAAAATCACTTAACCGTAAAGAATTAACCAAGAATTAATTAGCCAAAAAGAAATCAGTAAATGAGTAACAGATAATAACAACAACGACAACACACACACACACACACACACACACACACACACACACCCCCAGAAGGGACATATTGACATAAAATCAAATATATTAGTAAGCATATTAAATGTAAGTATACTAAACACTCTAATGAAAAGGCAGAGACAGATATACTGATAAAAACACAAGACCCAGTTACATGCTATCTATAAGAAATTTACTTTAAATGTAAAGACCTAAATGTATGTTAAAAGAGAAAAAAATGAAAAAAATATATACCATGAAAATAATGATCATAATAAAGTTGGTACAGTTAAATTAATAGAGTAAACTACAAAACAGACTCAGTAGAAATAAGAAGGGATATTTCATAATGATACATGGAACAATTCATCAGGAACTAGCGATCACAATGTATATGGAATACACAGGGATTTGGATTTGGATGCAAAGATATTTTGGATACAAAGCAAACCAAAGAAGCCACACTTGTGGGTCCAATTCAGGCCACTAGTGACTTCTGAGGTCTAGTTACACTGGGAACATTATCCTTTCACTTTAGTTTATAGATCTCAGAGTTAGTTGTTTTCTTTTTTTCTTTTGGAAAACAATCCCTTTGGACTACCTGAAGGACCACTCTCATTTAGCTGGTGCCAGTCAAAATTCTCAAGATTTATAAGGGAATAAGTGATTCAGTTATGTGGCTTCCCCTATCCCTGACATTTTTGGTAGAATATTTTCAAATAATATAGAAAAGTAGAAAGAATAGTACAATAGGCAGACATATCTACCCTCGAATTATATAGTTATTAATACTTGGCCTTATCTGTGTTTTTTCTCTCTCTTTATAAATAGTGTTAAAATACATTTCAGAAATCCTAATACTCTACTAACAAATATTTCAGCATGCCTCTACAAAAACCAAAGACATCCTCCTAGAAATCATAATGTCATAATCACTTAATAAAACTAATGATAATATCCTCATTATTATAGTCTAATAGTTCATCTTCAAATTTCCCCCTCCATCCCCCAAATATCTTTTTTTAAACAGCTGTCTCTCTCTTTTTCTGTTTGTCAAATCAGGACAAGTCAAGAGCTAGCTGATCAATCAGTTTTAAAAAATAAATTACAACTTGTATCTATTTAAACCACTTAATATTACTGTTACACATGATATATTACAATATAAAAGAGAATCAGGAGACTTGAAGCCAAGTGAAAGTAGGATGTGGGTAGATGCAAGGAGAGATGGGAAGTAACACTGACAATGAAATGTAAGCCCCTACAGGAAGAGGTGATACCAGAGTCCCAGCACCCATAACTGGAAATAATACAACTGCAAAACTGGTCTAAGAATAGAATCATTCACAAATACATATTCCATGAAAGTGGCACCAAGGTTACATGTGTAACTGTTTCTCACTTTATTGTCAAGCATCTGAATCTTTCTGAATGAGGACAGACATTTTTATAGCACTTTCTGTTTAGCATTGGACATCTGAAGTGGCACGTAATACAAAAAAGGAGACTTTTGGCTATAAATTGTGTTTTGCAAAGCAAAAGCTGCATAATAATGAATATCGAGGGTTTTTTTTTTTTTTCTTTCCTATTTTCATTTTTCTTCTTTGCTCAAGAAAAAAACAAATCATTCTGGGAATGCATTAGAAGTCAATGACAAAGTAATAGAAAATGCTGACATGTGGAAATCCCTTCACAGCAAATGAATCTAATTTCTCATATTCTTAGCCAGTTTTAACCTCAGGCTGAGTCTGGACAGGAGAGCTTCCAAGGGCCCATTCTACCTGCAAGCACCTTTGGAGTAGAGAAGGTATATAACTGTGAAAGAAGTCCCCATAACAATTATTTTACTCAGTTTCCTCACTTGGAAATCCTGTCTCAGAGAGGTAAAACAGCAAGGTCACCTCAGCACTTGGGGCAGAGTATCGCTAAGAAACTGCTGACTTATTACGCAGTGCAGTTTTTGGATTCCATTCCTGAAGGCTAGAATTGGGACTTCAGAGTTACGGAGAGTAGTTGTTAAGGTAAGTTCAAACCTAGAGCCCTTTACATAAAGGAACCTGTCAAAACAAACCAACATGCCAAAAGACCCAGAGTATGGACCTACATTTTGAAAACAGAATCACAGTGATGCCACCTTGGCACTCACAAGTACAGAAACACAAAACAGATCAAAGAGTTGGTTCTGGCCTTCTCTGTAACCTCAGAGACCCCAACACAAATGTCTCTTAGAGCCAAGGCCCCCCTAGGAGACAAATAGAATTGCTGAAGTACCTTGAAGCAGGCAAATGTCTTGATGAAGATGAAAATTAATATCCAGTCATATCTGATGGGGAATTGAGGACGTTCCCCTACTGAATTCAAAGGAGTTGGGAACTGAGGCACAGACTTTCTTGACCTGGAAGAGACAAGAAAAGGTGTTGAAAGTATCTAACAGATTAGAAAACCAAATCTTTCAGTCTGATGAATGTTTTCAAACCACCATGAACTATAATTCATTAAATACATTCATTAAATACATACCAAAAATCATTCATTTACTAAAATCCATTAATTTTACACACAAAAGGCCATTCATACCATGAAAATGTTTCACCTAAATTTCCATACCTAAGTTCCTATTTCCTACTGCATCACAAATCAAAACCAAGAAATTAAGATATAGGACAGTGCCTTAATACTGATAAAGAGTTATAAGTGAGAGCAGGCAGCATTATACATTTGAGTAACTCTTGTGGTCATCACAGTACTACAACATAATATATAATTTATATTCTTTATTTAAAAACAATTTTTATGGTGGTAAAATTTTTCTTACACTGCCAGACATGGAATACAAATGTAAATATCAATGAGTTGTGATAATTGTATAAATCCATGCAATCAGCACCACAATCAAGATAGGGTAATATTTGATGGGTAAACTTTGCCTTGATTCCTATCACCTCAGATTAGTTTAGCCTGTTCATGAACTTCATGAACTTCATATGAAAAAATCACATGTATCTATTCTGGTTCTTGTCTGGCTTTGTTTATCCAGCATCATTTGTTTGATGTTCATGCACACTGTTGTAGGTATCAGTAGCTCACTCTTTTCAATGTTGAGTAATACTCCATTGTGTGAAAATGCCAGGATATACTTATTACATCTCCTGCTTATGGGCATTTTAATTGTTTTTTGGGTTCTGGCTATGATGAGAAAAGCTTCGAATCCATTACTAAGAAAGAAGTGTTGTTAAGTAAATGAGCTAAGTGTCCATCTCAATAAATTAGAAAAAGAATAGCAACATAACCAAAATAAACTCGAGCAAACTAAATGATAAAATTAATAGCAGTTATATGAAATAGAGAGGCATCATAATAAAAAAGACTGAATTAGCAAAATAAAAGTTGGATGTGTGCAAAGACATAATTGACAAATACCAAGGGGAAAAAAGGAGGCATAAAAATAGATATCAGTACTGAGAAAATCACCACAGATGCTGCTGACTATTAAACAAAGGAGATATTATGGGGAAAAAAATCAAACATTTTTAGAAATCCAGTTAAAATGGACAAATTTCTAGAAAAATAAACTATAGTGGAACAAAGAGTAGTTCTATGAATAGTCCTATGACCATTAAAACAAATGACTCAGTAATTAAAAACATTCATCCAAAGAAAACTGTCTAGATGGTTTTACAAGTAGTTTCTAAAAAACATTTAAGAAAGGGTTCCAATCATACACATGTTCTTCAGAATATAGGAAAAGATGGAATACTTCTTAACCTATTATGTAAGTCTTACATGACCTTGATACCAAAATTACACAGGGAGACTATAAAGAAGGAAATTACAGGAAAATTATATGAATGAAAATTTATATGCAAAAATTTCAGGAGCATTTAGCAAGCTGAATGCAGCAAGACAAAACTTGATACATATCATCACCAATATGGGTTTAACAAGGAAGCTAAGTGTGGTTTAACATTAGATAAGCAATCATTTATATTAACAGGTTATGGGAGAAAAATAAAACATAACTCAATAGAAGAAGAAAATGTTCTAAATACAACTCAACATTCAGTCATGCAGTCATGCTTTAAATACACAAGACACTAAGAATAGAAGGGAAGAATGAGAATTAACATAGTCTGATAAAAACTACCTAAAAAAAGAGTCAACTCTAACTCTTTGTAAAACGTGGAAAGCTTTCCCCTTGAGCTTGAGGTTAAGAAAAATACGTCTACTATCACTTTTGTGTCTAGGGAGACCCTAACCAATACATATGGCAATACATTAATGGGTAGTGATAAATAGATGGATGATAGATAGACAGATAAACAGATATAGATAGACAGACAGACAAATGTTATAAAATTGGATTTCTGGGGGCGCCTGGGTGGCTCAGTTGTTAAACATCTGCCTTTGGCTCAGGTCATGGTCCCTGCTCAGTGGGGAGTCTGTTTCTCCCTCTCCCACTTCCCCTGCTTATATTCCCTCTCTCACTGTGTCTCTGTGTCAAATAAATAAATAAATAAAATATTTTTTTAAAAATTGGATTTTTGGGGAAGAGAAGATTGCCATTATTCACAAATGATATTCACAGATGATATAATGTCATATGTAGAAAATCCAAAAGAATCTATGGATAAACTATTGGAATTAATACAATAATGTGGCATGATTGCTGGATATAAACTCAAAATACAAAAGTCAACTTTATTTTTAAATATCAATGAAAATATTTAGAAAAATAAAATTAAGTAACTGTCTACCTAGCTATACATACATATATTATTTTTATAGATCAAAAATTCAGTTACCTAGGAATAAATCTAATGAAACATTTACGAGGCCATTAACAAGAATACCTAAAAATGGGGTGCCTGGGTGGCTCAGTGGTTGAAGTCTCTGCCTTTGGCTTGGGTCATGATCCCAGGACCTGGGATTGAGCCCCACATCCTGCTTTCTGCTCAGCAGGGAGCCTGCTTCCTCCTCTCTCTCTCTGCCTGCCTCTCTGCCTACCTGTGATCTCTGTCTGTCAAATAAATAAATAAAATCTTAAAAAAAAAAGAATACCTAAAAATGAGAGATATTAGCAAAAACATAGATAAATGGAGAAATATTATATGATCACAAATTGGAAGACTAATGCTATCTCTGTGCTAATTTTATTCAAATTCAGTGCAATCTTCAAAGTTCTGATGTAACTTTATTTTTGGCACATGAAAGACTAATTTTGAAATTTGCATGAAAACTGTAAAGAGCCAAAACACGGTAGGAGAATAATATGAAAATACTTGATGTATAGAAGTTAAGATAGTGTGTTATCATTGTACAGACAAATCATATAGCATGACTGGTAAAAAACCATGCATATATGAACTTTTGATTTTTGACAAAGTGAAATGGTAGAACAAGAAGAACAGCACTTTCAATAAATATTGCTAGGGAAATTAAATATTTATATATGAAAAAATAAAATTCAGAAACTCCATTTGTATTTCACATCAATAAAAAAAGCACTTTCTTGTAGATTATAGACCTAACCATGTAAACTAAAACAATGAAGCTTTTAGAGAAGAACATAAGAAGTCTTTTAGAAAATAATGTAAGAGATCCTTATGACTTCAGGATGGACAAATAGCTTTAAAAAGATACCCAAATCACTAAACATATTAAAAAATCAAGAAATTTGACTACATGAAAGTTAAGAACTTTAGCCTACCAAAAGACACCTTTAAGAGAGTAAATGTTAAACCACATAAAGTCAAGGAATATCTGTTTGTACATACAACTTGCAAAAGGCTCACCCCAAATCCAGAAAGAATGTGTACAAATCAGTAAGACGAAGATGAGCAGAACAGTAGAAAAATGGGCAAAAGATTTCAACAAGTGTTCAACAAAAGAAAAGATCTGAATGATCAATAAATATATGAAATGCTGTTCCAATTAAATAATAACAATGGAAGTGCAATTTAAATAACGATGAGATACCACTGTTCACTATCCAGGTTAGATAAAACGAAGAAATGTGAAAATACCAATGTTGACTGGAATATGTTACAATGGGAGGCTCATACACTGTTAGTAAGAGTGAAAATTGCTAAAATCTCTTTGAAAAACCATTTTTCATATCTAACCAGCAAATCAGCAATTTTACCCAAGAAATACATACTAGAATAACATATATGCATGCATATCAGGTACGTAAACGAAAATGTTTATTAAGAACAGTTTTTTAACAGACAGAACTTGGAAATAATCAAAATGTTCTCCGGTGGTATTATATACAAATTAATTGTTGATATATTCATATGATGGAGAACTATATAGCAATGAAAAGAATTAAGTACAATAATATACAACAATAAGAAAAATTAAAAAATCATGATGCAGACTAAAAGAAATTAGGCAGAAATAAATCCTTAATCTCTGAATACTTTTTTTTTAGAAGATTTTATGTTTTTATTTAAAAAAGAAAAAGTGAGAGACAGAGCATGAATGGAGGGGAAGGGGGTAAGGGAGAGGGAGAAGCAGACTCCCTGCTGATCAGAGAGTCCAATGCAGGGCTCAATCCCAGGACCCTGGGATCACAACCTGAGCCAAAGGCAGTCGCTCAACCAACTGAGCCACCCAGGATCCCCAACTCTGAATACTTTTATTAAATACTAAAGAAACTGACAAATAATAACAGGGTGTTGTTGTTTGTTTATTTGTTTGTTTGAAATGCATAACTGAGTGGTCAAAATAAAACAATAAGGAAGTGATTACTATACAAGTCAGAACAGAAATTCCTTTCAGGAGGTTTGCTGGCATGGCTCTAAGTCCTGAAGGGCAGGGAAAGAGGCTTGTTAGAAAAGACTATGTTTATGATATTTTATTGAACTATACATTCGTATTTTATGCATTCTATAAATGTTTTATTTCACAACAAAAGGGAATGACTAAAATACCGGAAATATATAGTATGCTATCGTATGAGATATTCTCATTCAAATAATTAACAGAGAAAGGCTGCTTCTTTTTTCCAGAGCCATTTATCTCATAGCATTATCTTCCTTAATGATAGGAGATAAATGAGGCTCCTCTTTGTTCCATTTTCAGATACACTATGTATTATTGTAGATGTTGTGGAAAGAGAAAGGTTTTCATTATTTCTTGGCTTTTATTTGAAAGTTAAGTTGCACATAAAGTAGCCAACAGACATTTGCAAACTGATCTCAAAAGGTAGGTCATGATTCAGACCCTTGCAGCCTTGATGGCATGTCTTTAATTAACAAAGCAGAGGCTCTAATGGAGAGGCCTCTGAGTGCCACTGCAGTTAATGGTCTGTTAGCATTTCATTTTAAAGGCCTGGGGATAGAGGGCTTAACCCTGGAAAGGGGCCTTGGAAAACAAATTAGAAAACAGCAAATGATTAGGCTCCTTAAAAATAGTTCCATGTAAACCAGCCCCCACAAAAAAAAAAAAAGAAAAAGAAAAAAAAAAAAAAGGCAAGAGAAGCTATAGGTCTTCATTTACTTGTTTTTCACCTAGAAGTATAGCATCATCTCTAATATCATGTTTCCCCCCCTAATATGGTCAGTTCTTCTTAAAAATAAAATCTCTAAAACAAATCAGTTTCTGGTAATATGTAGTCGTTTCAACACCTGATAATAATAAACTCCTCTATATGAATGATAGTTAATTCCTTTTGAAGATTCTTATCATCTTTTTGATCAAGTACAAAAAGGAAGGATAAACTGAAATACAAATTACATTTGTATTTCAGTTTACCCTTCCTTTTCAATTTTAGAGAATTGTTTTCGTGGGCACAAAAAAAACTAAAGGTCAGAAAGCCATGATTCCAAGTGTGGAATAGCCAACAGCTAAGGCACCTTTTCCAATGGAGTGTAATCAATCATCCAAGAAGAAAGCCTCACCAAAACAAAGATTATTTTGTTTCCTAGAGGAACATTTCTCTCCTAAGTTTGCATGTATGTATGTGTTTAAGGAGTAAGTAGCAAACCCACCAAAAAGCCATTCCTTTCCTTAAAATAAAAACAAGGAGGAGGGGCACCTGGGTGGCTTAGTTGTTGGGCACTTGCCTTCAGCTTGAGTCATGATCCTGGGTTCCTGGAATCCATGGGGCTCTCTGCTTGGTGGGAGGCCTGCTTCTCCCTCTCCCACTCCCCCTGTTTGTGTTCCTTCTCTCGATGTGTCTCTGTCAAATAAATAAATAAAATCTTAAAAAACAAACAAGGAGGAGACATGGTGTCCAAGAAAAAGAAAAGTGGTGATCCTGTAGCTACTAATATACACCTAAACATGTATTTAGAAATGGTACCATATACCTCTTGCCCCCCCTTTTTAAAAAGATTTACACAAGTAGGGGGAACAGCAGAGGGAGAGGGAGAAGCAGGCTCTCCGCTGAGCAGGGAGGCCAATGCGGGGCTCCATCCCAGTATCCTGGGATCATGACCTGAGCCAAAGGCAGACACTTAAGGACTGAGCCACCCAGGTGCCCCCCCTCCCCGTTTTAACCTAGGCTCCACACCAAACATGGAGCCCCACCAGGTCTGAACTCACTGAGACCAACCAAGACCCTGAAACGAAGACCCAGTTTGCCCAACACACTGGGGCCCCACCTCTGTCTCTTCTTTCATCAATTGATACCTAGATGAGCTAAAAAGCCTGAGAAAGACTGCCTGCGAAGTCACTTTCACTGCTTAGAGGCAGAGACTTCTCAGGCGGTATGTGTGATGGACAGGATCTGCAGCCACCGGGAGTCATCACTCAGTTAGTAAGATCTGGTTTCTTAACTTTGAATCTCTGGATTTAGGCCACTTGTACTCCCCATGTTTATTGCCTTTACAGCATTCATTGGTAGTCTTTTTGAATACCATAATTTGTCCCATTAGGCAAGGGTGAGCCAAGAGAAATTTTGCTTTATGCTCTGCCTTCCATAATTTGATGTAATGATTGTAGCACTACTTTAAGGTGATACTCAGACATAGAGCGAAAAGTGCTTCATCCTGTTGACTTTCCCTACATAAACATACTCTCTAATGCAAAACCTGCAGATTCTATATTTGGTTTTGATAAGAAAGACAAATCCTTTTTTTTTTTTTTAAAGATTTTATTTATTTATTTGACAGATCACAAGTAGGCAGAGAGGCAGACAGAGAGAGAGGGAAGCAGGCTCCACACTGAGCAGAGAGCCTGATGCGGGGCTCCATCCCAGGACGCTGAGATCAGGACCTGAGCGGAAGACAGAGGCTTAACCCACTGAGTCACCCAGGTGCCCCGAAGGACAAATCCTTTTAAAGGGACTTTTTCTGGTTGCATGTTTCATACCTCACAATTGTACACACAGTGCCCTGAACATAGTGGGCACCGATATCTATTGGTTTGATGTCATTATGATGAGGGAACAGAAGGCAAGCTAAGGACAAAGCAGAAGCTGGCATGCCCCCTCCCCGCCCCGCCCCCGTGACATTCCTCAGGCACTCCTGGCTACCCTAAAGGAAAAACAAATAGTTAACTTGTAGAGATCACAATCCTGCAAGACCTGAGTCTCCCTCACTTTACAAATGTCCTAGTGATGTACAAGGAAGAGGCTTTCTTATCAACAGTCTAACTTCCAGAGACCCATAGCTCAGTTTCTGAGGCCCTAACATCACTCTCCCCTCCATAAAATTGAGGGAGGCTGAGGCACAGAGAAATGTAAATAAAGTTAAATTTCTTCAAACCTAAAGCTCATTGATAAGGACTTGTGAGAGTAGCAGTGTGACATTCCTCCGTGAAGCTCTCAACTATCTTGTTAATACCTTACTGTTAATATCCTGTTAGTATCTGTTAGTATCCTAACTAGTATGTTAGATACTGTTAGTATCCTGTTAATATCTTACTAAAAGAAAAAACAACCTCAGCTTAACAAATAACAAAGCCTCTGGGATCCTGTATGTTTTCTTTAATACATGAAAGTTCTTTCAAACCCTCCCTTTTCCTTACCTCCCCTAACCCCATAGTATATAATCAGCCACCCCTCACAACCCCGGGGCAGCATCTCTTTCTGCCTAGGGTTCCCGTCCCTGCGCTTTAACAAATCACCATTTTGCACCAAAAACATCTCAAGAATTCTTTCTTGGTCATTGGATCTGGACTCCACCCCACTGAACCTCACTTATATTCTAAAACTTCATCAATTAGATCCTTTTTTGATCCCAATCTAAATAAAAAATGCAAGGTTTTTTGTGTGGTGGTGGTGGTAGTGGGGTTGGTATTTGTTTTTTTGCTTATGTGTGGTTCCTCCCCTTACCCCTGCTGGATTGGTTCTTTAGATTTTCTTGAATCCAACATATTAATTTATCAATGATGTCATAAGATAAACTGGAGCCTCACAAAGCGAAGACTATGGTACACAAATGCAGGAATAGAGAGCAAAACATTAACCTTTGTGGTTGTTCTTAATTTGTACTGTGGCTAGCTGGGGCAGAGGACACCATGTTATGGGGAAAAGTGCTCTTGAAGGCTGACAGACAAATCTCTAGGCTGTGATCTGAAGCTAATGGTGAAACCCTTTATCACAGAGCACCATCACAACAGTGGGTGAAAAAAACATTAAGAAAAAAAAGCACAGCAAGGGATGCATATTTACATACTTTAATGAAAACAAATTATGTCTCCTGAAAGTAATTAATTGTGAAATTATTTAATTATGTGGCAGTAGTAAGGGGGAAACAGTGTTTGAGGTTTTCAGTAAATTCCAGTTTATAAGTAAACAGTTATTTGAGTCTGGATTCTTTATTAAGTAATTTTTTATTGAAATCTCAGGATGTCAAGCCATTTTTTTTTCCACTAGTACTATACCAAAATGCAGCAATTATGCAATTAGGAAGAAATTGCTTTTGTGGATTTCTTTCAGTTCTGAAATATATACATTTAGAAAGTGGTGGAGAAAGGAGATACAATAGAATACCTGAGAAAGATGGGCTTGACTTTGAAATATTTATTCAAACAAAAACTCTCATTGATTGCTCTGTCAATTTCTCAGCATGCCTGCATAAAAATAAACATAGAAATATAGAATCTAATATCTGAAAGGAAACCTACAGATTATCTAATCCAGCTTCCTACACAATACTAGAAACTTTCCCACTACAATTCCATCAGTAGGTCACCAATTTTCACTCACACAAAATGTGTGGCTCAGAATTCACTTGTAGTAGCTGTAGGATAGTTCTACTGGATACATTCTCTTTAAAATTTTGTCTATCAGATTAATTTTTGCTTTCTCACAACACAGGATGTGTCTAATTACTATTCCACCTTTAGTCTATAAAATATTTGCACATGTTTATTTTTGCCTTTGTTTTTTTTTTTTTTTTTCTGATTCAGGCTCAACATTCCTATTACACTCAAGAACCCCAGATACAGCATAACTTCCTTAGTAAAATGACGGTAATTATAGTACCTACCTTTCATTACATTGAAAATGCATTAAATTACAATTTGTAAAATGCTTAGAACAATACCTGACACATAGCAATGTTTTGTAAGTGTCTATTGGTTCCCAAATTGACCCCTGAACACAGAAGGTAAGGAGAGGCCAATGAAAGCAGCAGAACAGACTGGTAAGTGGAAAATTAAATAGGAAAAAAACTTACATATGAGGCTAATATTAGGTAGTCACAAGATGGGTGGATCTCTGCATTACCTGCCAGAATCTTAAAAGTGTGTACAGAGGCCTTAACTGGATTTAGTGTTTCATCCAGATGGTTCCAGCAACATTGTTCTTTCTTTTAAGGCTGCATCCTTGAAAACAGCTTCCATGTGGGAATGGTGGGTGAAATGTACGTTCTAGGACAGGGAAGGCAGCAGGAGCCTCCAAATGCTCACAGCCAGCTCATGAGTCAACTGGAGGTCCCATCACCTGATGACCTCCTCCAACAATGTTCATTAAAGATATGGCTGAATCTAAGTCTTCATAGTTTTATTAAATTTCTTAAGTTTGCTTTGGGACAGTTTTTCTGTCCTTTAATTTTTCATAAATATTTCATAAATAATTCATAAATTTTTTTTTAGCAGAATGAGCCCTTTTGTTAGAAGAAATACCATGCAGCACCACTACATAATAAATAAAAGAACTGCTGTGTGTACAACTGGGACAAAAATCCTGACACCTAGCTGTAACTAACGTGAACTTCACCCCATACATGCCATGAAGACCAGAAAGCATCTCTGGTGATGTTGGATTCTGAAAAAAGAATGGAGATATACTTTTAAACCTTTTGATCCTAATTTGTTTTCCAGTGTATGTGGTAACTGTTGCATTCTCCATAAATTTCATAATCAGAAGGATTTCAATCTACCTGAATCACCAAAATATAGTGGAAGAGGGTAAGTTCAAAGTATAGGACATTGGCATCCCTAAAGTTTCCTTTCTTGTCCCTGAACCATTAACATTTTCATTTTTTGTAAATACATAATGAATTCTACTATCATCCAGTTCACCTTCCTGCATTTTTCCCCTAACAGTATTGTGACTTTGCCAAATTTCTGCCAGAAATCAAGATATATCCTATCTATAGCCTCCACCTAACCTGAATGGCTGTTAATCCCCTCAAGCAAAAAAGTAAAGCTTATAAATTTTGTATTTGCACTTAGAGTGGTTCTTAGGAATCCTTTTTTTAAAATTTGTGCTGATAATCCTTCTGATAGTTCACCCTTTAATGATTAATGGTCTATTAATGGTCTAGGTTTGAACAGAAACAAATATTAATAAATATGACATCATTACCTGGTAAAAATAACTTTATATTTTGGATATAAAGAAAATTTTTTGCCCCTTGGTTTAAACTGATACATTACCTGATCATTAAAACTTCTTATAGAAAATCAAAAGTGATTAATGTCTTTAAAGACTAAACCTAAGTATCTAAACCTACGTTTTAGATATTAAGACCCATATTAGTTTCCTAGGTCTGCCATAACAAAGTGGTTTAAAATGACAGATATTTATCTTCTTTTAGTTCTGGAGCCTAGAACTTGGAAATCAATTCATTGGTAAAGTGGTGCTTTCCCAGAACCCAAGGGAAGAATCTGTTCTTCGCATTTTCCGGCTCTGGTGGCTCCACTATTATTCTTGGTTTGTTGCTGTATCCCTTCAATCTCTGCCTTCATCTTCATATGCCTTGTCTTCTTTTGTGTGTATATTATAAGAACACTTATCACTGGATTTAGGGCCCACCCAGGCCTAATCCAGGATGGTATCCTTATCTCATGATCTTTAAATTACATTCTCTCTTCAAAGACCTCTTTTCCAAATAAGGTAACATTCACAGGTTACAGGGATTAGAATATCACATATCATTTCAGCCCAAAAGACTTAAATTCATATGCAATTGTTAATCCCCTTTATTTTTTTTCTCCACTATCCAAGAATGGTGGCTTGTACAGAAAACAGGTTGGAAGTTTAGAGGATGAAGATGAGTGTGATGGTAAGGGGACTTGAAACCTTGATGTAAATGGTGAAGGAAATAGAACTATTTCTTCTGGAGAAGAAAAGACTTAACGATGTGGCTGGGGGCAATAATAGTTCTCTTTATATATTTGGAAGATAGAACTGACTTCTATATATGTGGAAGATAGAAAAGACTTCCATATGGTTCCTGAGGAGTAGAATTAAAACTGATCTTTGGTGGATACCAATAGATAGATTACAGGTTCAATTCAAGACACATGTTTCTAGAAAAACTGTCCATTGCTTCAATGGATTGCCTTAAAAGGTAGCAAATTACCTATTACTGAGGGTGGTCAGATATAGAAATTATAAAATGAATTAAAATCTCTAAATGATTTATAAACTGATTCTCCTGTGATTTTCAAATCAGAATGCACATTAGAATCACTTGGGAATCTTGTAAAACTTGACATGTTCTTTAAGAGTGAGGTCTGAGTATTTGTGCTTAATCCCTTATTATCTATGGGTTTAGACTGATGGATTCCAAAGTGTGCTCCCAAATCAGACTAAGCAGCCCTGTGATCCTGAGATCCTTTAAAGAAGGATCTTTAAAGTCCCTTCCAATCCTGAGATTTTGATTCTAAGATACAGAAGAGAAGGACAAGGTATTCAATCAACAACAAATCTAAAACTGAATTGAAAATGTGAACAGAGATTCTTGGGCAAGATTGCCAGCAAATTCCACAGAGGCCATATTGTTCTGTGTATTGTTCTTCTAAGCCTGGATAATCATGCTCAATGATGTATATTCACTTTAAGAGGACTCTTCAAGTGGAAAATGTTCCTGAAAGGTTTAAACACCGTGAATGATCCCAAACTCATCATCGTGTCATGGGAGCCGGGGCCACTAAGAATGTAACCACAGAAGGAAAATAAAATGAGGCAAGAGCTTGGCAATTTGATGCAGATGAGACTGAGGTTATTACAGTCTGGGCTAACAATGTAGTCTGAAGAAAAGAAGGACATTTTGTTATGGGCCAATGTATGTCACTAACATTTGAGGAATAAACTTTAAAAATTAAATAGATAAGAAAGGGGAAAAGGAAGAATACAGATTTAGGAGGCAGGTTGCAGAAAAATATTAGGTGTAGTCATTATCTTTCAATGAACATTCTAATATAAATGTGACATGTCTATCATGTAGAATAGCATGTGTTTTGCTATTTTTCTACATGTAAAAAACCATGTGTGCTCTGGATGTAAAAAGTATTGCAACTGGCAAAGTAGCACATATTTACTGAATATACCTTGAAGGGGCAACAACCTTAAGGTTCTTTTCTTACAAGGCAAGAGAACATTAAAATCTTGCACTGTTTTAAAAACAAAAGAAAACCAAACAATTTATTGATGTATGTAGAAGTGCAGTTTTCCAGGTTTCAAGAAAAAGTTGATCAAGCAGCTAATTGATGATGTATCCAGCAAACAAGTCAAAAGTCATTTTTCTTTTCTTTCCTTCTTCTTCTTCTTTTTTTCTTTCCATTCTCTCTGTTCTGATATCCAAGGTGCTGGCTTTAACTCAGGGCTAGATCTCCCTGTGGTTGCATCAGAATTTCTTCTACCAAACTAAGGCTTTCTTATGTTCATGTCAGAGAGGCAAAGGACTTCTCTTTTCCTTACTCATACTGAATTATTAATTATTTTAGGTTATGTATCCATCCCTGAACTGACTTTCAAGGTAAGGGGCATAAGATTGGCTTGGGCTAAAGAGGGCCAATGGTTGAAGTAAGGCGATAATAGTCAACCTTCTCTAACCACAGCAAAATTCCTCTCTGGAAGAAAGGCACAGAAGCCAGGTAGGCAATGGGCAATGGAAAAGAGGCAGGTCAGATGAGAACCTGATAAAAGTTTGGAATTTTTCCTAGAGACATACTATTGATAAGTTTTTGTTTGAGTCTTATAAACACAAAGTTGTACATGATACTCTACACATAAAATATATTGATAGTTATCATCTTCTCTTATTTTTATTTTTTACTTTCAAAATAAAAACTCAATAGGCAAGCAGGAAAGCCACTTCATAATTTATCAAAATGTGAACTCTCAGGGTCTATATTTTAAATCAAGACATCATAGTGCACATGTCTATGTGTGTAAGTTGTCCAAAGAGACCATAGCTTCTTTACAGTTTTAAAAAAGAGAGAGAGAGAAAGAGAGAGAGAGATGGTGACCTCAGAGAACACTGAGTAGAAGGGCCCAAGAGGAGCAAACCAGTTCAGACTCCCACCTATGCAAATCTAAGCCCAACACATAGCCTTCCTGAGTCCCTGATTCATCTACTCATTTAAATTTAAATCATTTAAATTTACGAATTTAAGAAAGTATAACCGTTCTCTTCCTTGTCAGTTGACACCTTCTCTTAATTGTACTGAAAAAACTATCTTGCTTTGGAAACTGAAACTTACAGGGAGGCACCTGAGAATAAGAAAAAAGTATGTTGGAGGCCAGAGGGTTCTGAATAACAAGAGACCATTGTTCAGTCAGCCCAGGGTGTGGACATTCAGTACAAGCAAGTTTCTCTGTAGTACCACTTTTCTATCCTTGGTAGTTAGATTCTTATTAGATAAGATAGTCTGCTACCATGTGGTTAGCCAAACAAAACAACACACTGGTCTTCTTTCAAGACACGGTCTCGGGGCACCTGGATGGCTCAGTGGGTTAAAGACTCTGCCTTCGGCTCAGCTCATGATCCCAGGGTCCACATTGGGTTCTCTGCTCCACAAGGAGCCTGCTTCTTCCTCTCTCTCTCTGCCTGCCTCTCTGCCTACTTGTGATCTCTGTCTGTCAAATAAATAAACAAAATCTTAAAAAAAAACCAAAAACAAAACATGGTCTCTACATACTGGCTTATCTTTTATTTGGAGTGAAAGTTGAGGGGCACAAAAAAGGCATGGGCTCTACCAGCAGAACAAGCTCCAGGAAGGCCATCTGGCCACCTGTAAGTATGGAAACCTGCTCCAGAGGGGTCCCTCCATACTGGCTTATCTTTTATTTGGAGTGAAAGTTGAGGGGCACAAAAAAGGCATGGGCTCTACCAGCAGAACAAGCTCCAGGAAGGCCATCTGGCCACCTGTAAGTATGGAAACCTGCTCCACAGGGGTCCCTCCTCTTGGAGTATACACTCAGGCTGCCTATCAAAATATCTTTTGATATTTCATTTAGGCATTTCCCTCATAAATGCAATTTTCTCCATTGGTTATATTTATAGTGGTTAATTTAGGACCCTTTATGGATAGGCATTTGGGGCAAATGGCCTGAGGGCTGGCTCCTTAATCATCTTCTACAGCTAGCAGTTTTCAATGTACCAGTCTTGGCTTCCTGCCTTGGCTCTGAAAAACATTCCTACTAAACGTGAGCATGATTTATATAGGTTTTCTCTCCTTAATAGGAGGGAGAATGTGGTATAATTGAGAGAACCCTGGACTGAAGGTCAAAGGAGATCGATTTGTTCCCAAACCTGTTACAAATTAGCTTCATGGGTATTAGATCAGTTATGATAATCACTCTCAGTCTCAGTTTCCTTATCTGTAAGGTGAGGGGGTTGGGTGAGGGTTTAAGTCACCCATGAGCTCTAATTTCCATCTTTCCATTTATTTATGTCTCCTCTATTTATTCATCATGACCCTCCTACTCCCCCAACCCAAAACTATTATTTCCTAAGACCATAAGATCCATTTAAAAAGAAAAGGGAAAACTATGAATTTTCCTCATCTCCTTACCTAACCCACAGATACGTTGTAAAAATAAAATACATGTTTTTAAAAAGATGTATGTTGAGAGCCAAGAGAATGTGTCTGTGTTTTTCTGATAATTACCCCCTCTGTATTGTTTCGGATAATTACCGCCCTCTGTATCTGGACATAAACTTAAGTGGGAAGAAAAAAAGGTATTCTTTTCATTAAATATCCATTTTGGCTTGCATCTTTGCAGCTCTAGAGTTAAATTCTTTGGCAGCAAAAGCCAAATACTTTGGGTATAGTATTGGGCATGACAATACCAATATGATAGCAATAACTACCTGTCCATCTTAGTTTTTTCAGAGAAAGCATTTATACAGAAGTGATTTTAAACACTCTATTGTTTCTAGAGAGAACTGTGAGGTGTTAAGAATTTATCTTCATATGCATTATAATGAATATTCCATAAAGGAAGAAATTATTATCTGTTCTATTGACTGCTGTGTCCCCAGCCCCTAGAACACTGCCTGGCCCATATTCTACAAATATTGCTGAATGAAGGATATAATTCAGCACAGTTTAGAGAAGAGAGGTAAGTGTCACCTAGTCTTTTTTGTTTGTTTAAGATTTTATTTATTTGTCAGAGAGAGAGGGAGCGAGCGCACAAGCCAGGGGAGCTGCAGGCAGAGCAGGGAGAGGGAGAAGCAGGCTCCCTGAAGAGCAAGGAGTCTGATGCTGGACTCAATTCAGGACCCTGGGATCATGACCTGAGCTGAAGGTAGCTGCTTAACTGACTGAGCCACCCAGGTGTCCCTAGGTCACTTATTTTTGAGCCCACACTCCCTTCTTAGTT
The DNA here is from genome assembly GCF_922984935.1 of Meles meles. Taxonomy (NCBI): domain Eukaryota; kingdom Metazoa; phylum Chordata; class Mammalia; order Carnivora; family Mustelidae; genus Meles; species Meles meles. The sequence continues at coordinate 61,458,359 of NC_060077.1, forward strand.
CAAGAGCAGCCAGGTTGAAGCTTCCCTAACACCTTTTTTTTTTTTATTTAATTTTTTTTTTTTAAAGATTTTATTTATTTATTTGACAGAGAGAGATCACAAGTAGACAGAGAGGCAGGCAGAGAGAGAGAGAGGGAAGCAGGCTCGCTGCTGAGCAGAGAGACCGATGCGGGACTCGATCCCAGGACCCTGAGATCATGACCTGAGCCGAAGGCAGCGGCTTAACCCACTGAGCCACTCAGGCGCCCCTTCCCTAACACCTTTAATCACAGTATACTATCCTCTCCAGTCCTAACATCTGTCTCCTGCCGATCATCCACTTGCTCCCTGATGGGCTGCCATGTGCTTTTGTCACCCTTTTTTGAATGATGCCCTATCTGCTAATGCCAACTGAGCAGAAATTTCCTCCATCACCAGGTGTCTACTTAGCTAAGGTGCCCTTTAATAAGGATTAGCAATTTGTGGAAACATTAGATACATAGTTGACTATTATAAACCATCAAACTGACATGGAGTAGAAAAGAAATGGAATTGACTGGCAGGGCATAAAGAGAAGTTGGGGGAAATAATAGTTATTTCTACATTACTTTATGATAACTCTTCCTGGAGACATACAGACTTTGTTTAGAAAAGCACTGGGATCTGGTATAAAGGATTAGGAACTCAATCACATTATCAATATTTGAAAGCTCCAACTTTTTTCTACTACACAGGCACTATTGAGATGTGTAATAATGCAAATACATTTTTTAAATGTGCAAAATGATCCAGATTTTTGTGTTTTAATTTTTTTTTGTTTTGCTTTTTCAGAACTATAATGGATTCTACTAAAGATATTTAAAGATGCTTTAACTACAAAATTTCATTCTAAATTAAATTTCAATCTTCTTAAATTTCAATCTTAATCTTGAAATTTAATTTCAATCTTCTAAGTATGAACATTGTTTATAATGACCTGATCCTACAACACATGCATTTTTTCAATACCTGCTCACATGCCATCCCTTAATTTGCTTCTCTATGTCTTGTCTGCCACAATAAGGCTGATGGGATGCATTTGTCTTATCAGGCAAGAAGAGGACCAGAAGTCTATGGTCCATCCTTGGGTCTGAAATGTCAGACAGGCTCTCCAGTACCAGGAGGTTGGGAGGTTGCAAAATGCAGTGCTCTTATATGATTCTATACTTTCACAGTCCTTCACACGCAGCAGCAGATCCAGGACTTGAGGTCAGCTCAACATGCCTAATCTCCCACGAACTCTGACCCAACTCACCTTTGCTGTCCACCAGACTCGACTCTATTGATGGGTCTTGAAGGCAGTGTGGTTCATCAGAAGTAGGTTCTGGTACAGTCACATCTATTGTTTCCTTACTAATGTCCCACACTTCCTTTAAGATTAGAGTTTTCCTCTAAACCCTAACTAAGATCTGAATTCTTTAGAATGTCATCCTGTTCCATCCATCACTCCTTCCTTAGTGTAGGTTAAGGAGTCATACATTATAGCTATGAGCATGGACCCTGGAACAAAGTCAACAGGACTGGACCATCTTCAGCTCTTTCCTCCTGTGGGAACTTGGTAAATGACTCAAGGTCTCTGTCTTAGTTTCATTTGTAAAATGGCATAATCACAGTCCCTCCTTCAAAAGTTTATTATGAGGGCTAAATGACCACATGCGTGCAATCTATAAATACTAGTAATAAAACATTTCAAGAAGAGAGAACCATTTTGTCCAATGCTTGTAGTGGAAATGAAGACTTGCATGATCCTTGAGGATTATAAACTCGTTGAGGGATAATAAATAATGTATTATATATTAGAGATAAAAGTCCCCACTACCAACTACCATTTACTGAGTTCACAATTAAAACTTTTGATGAATAGTATCTCTCTATAAGTACATGGGAGAGGAGTGTCTGGATGGCTCAGTGGGTTAAAGCCTCTGCCTTCGGCTCAGGCTCAGGTCATGATCTCAGGGTCCTGGGATCAAATCCCACATTGGGCTTTCAGCAGGGAGCCTGCTTCCCTTCCTCTCTCTCTCTGCCTGTCTCTGCCTACTTGTGATCTCTGTCTGCCAAATAAATAAATAAAATCTTTTAAAAAATACTTTTAAAAAAGTACATGGGAGAGCTATTCTTTTATTTATTTATTTTTTTAATTTTTTTTAAAGATTTTATTTATTTATCCGACAGAGAGAGATACAAGTAGGCAGAGAGGCAGGCAGAGAGAGTGAGAGGGAAGCAGGCTCCCTGCCGAGCAGAGAGCCCGATGCGGGACTCGATCCCAGAACCCTGAGATCATGACCTGAGCCGAAGGCAGCGGCTTAAACCACTGAGCCACCCAGGCGTCCGAGAGCTATTCTTTTAAAAGGACTTATAAAAAATAAATTTAAATAATTAAAATATCCTGAGCACAATTTAAACCTTTGAGGGTTCAGCAGTCAGTATATGATGTCCAAGTTAGTTTGGGGTCATTATTATGAACCTCTCATCAAGCACCTGCTTTTACATATGACATATGCTCAATAGGTATTTGTTTGTAGAATGTCTAAGACATGAATGGACATCAATAATCACTGCATTACTGTAGATAAGTAAAGTGCTAGTAAAGAGAATGTCAGATACTTCACTGCCCAGAATACCACCATAAAAAGGTTTCTGATCCCAAAGAATACCTTTTATTTAGAGGTGGTGAAATGATTGCTTGGCAATCCAAAGCTAAGACATGGTAGAGCAAAGATGCAAGCCCTCACATGCTGCGAAGCAGGACTGTCAGATTAAAATACAGATACCCAATTCAATTTTAATTTCAGATGAACAATGAATATTTTTAGGACAAGTATGTATCAAACATTGAGCATTTTTAGGATAAGTATGTTCTAAATATTGACAAATTTATCAAATGGGGCACAGTTATCTTAAAATGTTATTCACTGTTTACTTAAAATTCAAATTTTACAGAGGATCCTGTATTTTTACTTGCTAAATCTGGTAGCCCACCCTAAAACTCAACGGTTACCCCACATACTATTTCTGTATGGCCTCCCTTTGTGACCTGATATGGTCTGGGATGATTTTGAACATCCTGGGATGCTAATTCTCTAAGATTTTGTGCCTCTTTCTGCTTCCCATGATTGGAAAAACCCAGATCTCTGCCACATTTGCTTCCTGTCTCATTCTTCTTCACCTAGTGCTTTTATGCGCTTGAAAATCTTTGACCCTTCTTCCACATTCTTGTCCTACAAGTTTACTTGTCATCAAGATGACTCATTGTCATCTCAAAGTCATCCCATTTGTAAACTAAACTCTTCTTTCCTACAATTCTTATTCCTCCTCCGAATTTCCTATCTTTAAAATGCAATAACCAATTTCCCAACAATCAGACTTGCCAAACCACAAAATAACTGCAATCTCTCCCCACCCTTCCTCACTGCAGCCACATCCAATCAATTCCTTGGTCCTGTTGCTCCTTTTTTCAAACATTTCCCCAGCCTATCCTTTATACTGCCAAGGACCCAAGCCTAAAGAAGGCTCATATCACCTCATTTTCTGAACAATGTGATTGTTTCCTGATGGCTCCATCTCTCCCTCCTCCAGGCAATTCTGCCAAGCACATGCCCAGGTTAATGTCTCTAAAATACAAGATTTTCTGACAAGAGAAAGACAAATAGCCTGACATAAAATGAACAATGTTTATGCACAAGAAATTGGCAGTAGAGAAATTATAAATGACTGAGAAACATATGAAAAGATGCTCAAATTCACTAATGGTTTGGGGAAATGCAAATTAAACTAATAATGAGACATCACTTTATGACTAGGAAAAAAATGAAAAGAACAAAAACAGCTAATGCTGAGAAGGATGAAGGAAAAACTTTTCTTTCATATACAGCACGTAGAAATGTCAATGGGTAGTTTTTAAAAGCAATCTAGCATAATACGTAAAAATTGAAAATGCACAGATGTTTTGACCCAGCAATACCACTCATAGGAATCTATCTAATAAAATGAAATCCACTAGTACTTAAAAACATATGCACAAGGGTATTTGCCGTAGACAGCTTTGAAACAGAAAAACAATCCAAGAAACAAAAAATCCTTGAGGGAAAAAGGGATACCAAGAAATAAGAAATGGGTTGAATAACTTAAGGTCTTTCTGTACCATAGAATATTAGGCAGCTATTAGAATAAATTTGTGCATTAGGAGAGTCAGAATTGATTAAATGGGATTTCTATAAGTGAAAAAAAATGCAAAAACATTTATATGCAATGCCATCTTTATTTTTTTTCAAGATTTTTATTTATTTATTTGACATAGACAGAGAGAAAGAACACAAGCAGGGGTAACAGCAGGCTGAGGAAGAGGGACAAGCAGGCTCCCCACTGAGCAGGGAGCTGAAGGCAGGCCTTTAATGACTGAGCCACCCAGGGGCCCCGCAATCCCATTTTTAATAGTAATCCAACCCACTTATGTATTTGTGTCTATATAATGTACACATGCTTGCACACACACTTACTTTCATATGTTCATATGAACATGGAAGGTACCCTCATCAAGTTGTTCACATGAGTCACTTTGGGAGGGAATAATGGGGTCTGATATGAACTGTCAGGGGAGATGTAAAACATTTGTTTTATATCTCCTGCCATAATTTTTAATGGTCCTCCATTGCCAATAAAAATAATAAGTATTTAGCCCCCATCAGCAACCTCAGTCTATTTTCCTGGCCTTCAATCATACTATTTCTTATAAGGTCTTTCCATCGCAACCAAACTGATCTTTCTGGTGATCTCGTTCTTGATTCTTCATAAGTTATCTCTCACCCCTGCCCTGTACTTAACCTGCCACACTCATCCACATAATTGACCCCCCTTCTTTTCAACTATTCCTTTAAGGAACCCCTCAAATTTCATTTGCTTTATGAAGAGCTTCCTATTCCCTCTGACCTTCTTTGTGGTATCCTTTCTGTGATAGTGATACTTCAGTTCAGTTTCAGATACTTCAAGGACCATTCCTTCAATATCTGCCTGATCATCCCACCAGCTCGCCTGTGCAGAGAGCATCCCATTGACCACTGGGCCTAATGGAGCTGCTCCAGGACACACCAGCAGGATATAGCCCGTGTCATCAGCCCTGCTCTTCTAAGTCATATTTAAGTCTGGCCTTCTGAGCCCAAAAGCTGTATTTTTTTTTTTTATTAAGCCATGCTTGCTATATTTTCTTCTTTTGTATGTGAAAGAATGTCATCCGCTGCCCCATCTTTCAGAGAGGGGTAAGGATTACCTTACCCCTGGACCTCGTTTTCTCTGTCTGATTTTCTGGGCTCCTGACCTTACCCTTTTTCAGTAGAGTAGTGGAGGCAGTGTTCTATAGTGTTCTATAGTTCCTGTGAATTCTTATCTCGACAGGGGTTAGATATATGTCATTGCCATTAGCGAGGACCTGCCCCTGCTAGGTACTGTCCCCAGCATATTATATATAATAATCGTAGAAGCAATGTTTCATTATTGGCCCTTTACAAATAATGTAAAAAGGTTAGGTAAATGGTTCTGGGTCTGGCAGGTTAAGGGCAAAGCCAGGGCTCTCAGGTTCCAAAATCTGTGTTCCCTTCCATGAGCAGATCTAGCTTTAGCTTCAGAGTTAGGACTTAGAAGAGGGTACAAGAAGAAAAGGCTACTATGGAAGGAAGAGACACAGCACAGCACAATGAGCATAGGACTCTTGGCAAATATAGTCACAACTGGCAGGAGTCCACACAAGGGCAAAGATGGGAGCCAGGAGCCAGGATCCTAGAAATCATTATCAAAGACCTTCCTTTTGCCCTACAGTTAGTGCACCCTGAAAAATGGGCTCAAAACCTGCTTGAAAATCCTTACATGAGTATGCCTTATATATATTTATCTCCTATCACTAATCTCCCTTTATGCCTACATCTTGACACAATCAAATTCCTATTTGGATAGTGTCTATCCAGTTTCCTCCCAAGTCTAGGTTCTGCCCCTAGAGTGAGAGTAAACTCATTTGGGGGACTACATATTCATGCCTGTCTGGTGCTTCAGATGTGTGCAAGACTATTTGCTCATCAATCAGGCAAATAAGTGAAAAACAATGCCCTCAACCAGACACGGTACATCCCAACCTATTCAGAGGGCACCCGTGATTTTAACTCCCCTGGCAATTTCAGAGAGGAAAACTTGCAGCTGTTAGGTCTGGGCTTCCTTTCCCTCTCCTGGTAGGTACAGTATCTCTGAGCTGTGGTATTCACACATGCCCAGCGTGCTGCCAGCAGGGATCAAAGACAGAGTCAGAAGAGGCAGAAATAGCAAAAATTCCAATTCCAATGCTTTTATGGCTTGCAGTCATTTAGCATTTCATCTCCATGAATTTCCCAGGGTGCATTCCAGAGTTGTGTGCATTTAAGTTTTGACCCTTAGCTGCCCATTGTCCCATTCCCTTTCTGAGTATCCACAAAGTCACACTATTAGTCAGAGGGGATACCCATGGGGTAATAAGAAGAAAATCAACTCAGTAACCTGACCAAATTGTTTTAAATAATTTCTGACTCAGAATGGCCATATTTCTGCCCTTTTGCTGCCCTCCCCACTGCATCCACCACCCTTTTGGCAATTTCTGTTTCTATTCTGGCCTGGTGGGGTCAAAGTATCATAAAATCATCCATTCTAACATGAGTCTTCTCTCATCTTTTTTTTTTTTTTTTTTTTTTTGAAATATCAAAGAAGTCAGAAACATCGTATATCAAGAGACTGGGTTCTCTGGTTCTCATTTGAACTTCCTGAGGTTCCTGCAACACTAGCTTAAGTTCAGTCAGTTTGATGTTATGACTTTGAGTTTGGTGTTTAAGGCACTATGAAATAAACATCAATACAATGCTGGCTCTTGTTTCATTTGAACTATTTAGCCCTCTAGGGCAGACTCGGGCAAATCTAGAAATTTGAGTTTCACCGATTACTGAACTTTAAAGGAGGACTGAAGTTATGTATTAAGGGAGTCTGACTTTCAAAAACCACTTCTAACTTAAAGTAAACAGCTCAGGCTCCTCATCAGCTTTTCCTGAGCCATCTCTGGTTAAAAGTTGGCCCCACTGGAAGTCAGTCTACAGCCTGTCTCTATTCTTCCAGAATTACAGGTTGCCATGGTTACAGTGGCTTCTGGAAATGAACTTCATAATTGCTGCATATTGCATATAAACAGCTGGATTCCCTCTTTCAATTTCACTCTGAAACAATGAAGGCCCAAGAAAATGTCCTTGTATTTGAATCATTGACATGCTAAAGATCATTATACCAGTAGTGAAGCATCATGGCATAGGGAAACTTGAAGAAATGATGATGTCAAATTCCCCAGGCTCTATATATGTAGATGAATGTAAAATGTGTATGTGTGATTCCACATACACAGAACAAGAATCCTTGAAAAGCCGAAAGAGCCCCTCCTTTCAAAGATCCATTAATACAACTCCTGTTTTACAGGGTGTGAAACAGAAACCCAGAGACTGAACATTTTCTGTGCATTCTCTCACAGCAAGACAGGTACAGAATGGAATTTACAAAAGAGCCTGGTGCTGTGGATATAGCTCCCATCACATTCAGAATTTGGGCTTGAGTTCCAGCTCTGCTACTGATCAGCTGTGTGGTCTCCAAGTGTCATTTAACCCACTCAGTTTGTATCTGTATTTTAAGAGAGTTGGTTATAGAGTTTTCGAGGCATGTACCTATTCATGTCATCCCTCTGTCAACAGTAGTTGCTAAGAAGCCAAGGTTAGTGGCTAAGATTGTATTCTCTTTTAAAGAAACATATTGATATGAATTTTAAAATAAAATCACTTTCAGGAAGGTGAGATATTACTGGTTGTTAATATCTTAGCAAAGATCAGTTAATGAAGTTAGTTAATCACATAGTGCAGTGTTGAGAATATGAGACGCAGATGATAATGAGGATGGGTTCTTTTTGGAGAGGAAGGTTGGTTGAAAAAGACAAATTCCTAGAGGTTTGTAGGGAACCTAGGTCAACAGATTTCACCTGGTTGAGAGAGGAGAAGAAAGAAGATGCAGAGGGGTTCAATAAGGAGACAAGAAGACCTATTTCATAAAATGAGGGTATTTTTTTGTGTCTTACTATCCATCCATGTAGTAGTTGTCTCTCTCTCTCTGAGAAAGCCTTACAGTGTTCCCAAGGAAAGTTACATAGAGAATAATACTGCTAAGGTAATAATAATAATAATAATAATAATAATAATAATCTCTTAATAAAGAACTATTTCTCTGTCCTACCTAGAGTTTGCACAAGTAACATCCTGCTTCTGAATGTCAAATCTCAGTGGCCAGCTGTGTTACTCTCCAGGGCTGTGCAACCTGCCCTCTCCCTATTCCCAATTAAGGTTTGATCTTCCACAAGATGACCTTACCATGGGGGACAGCCAATAATGAGGACAGAATTTTATTCTCCTCCTTGGAACTGGGTTTTTCTTTTCAGGCAAGAACTGGGTACAGTTTTCCAGGAGTCTTGAAAGGACAAATATGCAGTGCTAGGTAGCGATCCCTCTGGGTGCCTTTGTCCCTTTTATAGAGCCCAAAATGTACTAACTTTAAGAAAACAACAACAAAGAAACACCAACTACTTTAAACGCCCCTCTAACTCCCTGGCCCACAACTGGGGGTAAGAAAGACCACTGGGGGCCCCTCTACCGCTCCTCAGTTGGAAGCAATCTTCTTGGTAATTGGTAACATATGGGTACAGTCCAATCCACCTTTGATCTCGTAAATCTCACCTGGTTTCTTACGCATTGAGACCCTTTCTGAATCCTTATTTGTTGTAGGTTTTGTCCCCCGACATGTTTTTTCCTTCTTCCTCAACTACATGTTTCTTGGTGTCTCATCACTGATAATATCTTTTCACCATGAAGCCCTCCCCCTAAAAGAGACGTGCCTTTTCCTCAGGCAAATGTTCCCACATGCTTCAAGGTTCAGCATGTTTCAACTCTTGAATCACGCCTCCCCTACAACACAAGATGTTCTTTGAGGGGAGCATCACAAAGGATTACGACTTAACTATTTGTTGATTTTTTGGTATTTTGATATACCTTGGAATACTGACGCCTAGGCTAACTGAATATGAACCACTCATTTATCAATTTTGTTGAATATCTACTATGTTGTCGGATTTTCATAAACAATACCAAAATTCTTCAAAAGTTTCTTCTTTCCAGGAATAAAGATAAATGAAAAGTGAAAAACAGAAGATGGAAGATTTTGTTAACAGAGGGAGTCTGAATTTCTACCATTACTGTTTGAGACCCCAGGCTTACCAATTCTCTTTACATTTTATTTCTGTTCATCTTTGAGAAAAGCCAGAGGAAAGTTTCTGGGTTTGTTGGGAGAAAGATGGGGTTGCGGCGATGTTAAAATAAGTTTTCTTGGTCTCTACTTCCAAGGCTATCCTAAGGACCAGGAAGATCTATGGACATAGGGCCTCTGGCTAAAACTCTTTTGCACAGTTTATTTTAGGAAAATAAAACTTGCCTCTGTCCAGAGATAAGTCAGAAGATTGCTAGATGGGGGTGGAGGTGAGGAGGAGGAGTGTTAGCAGAAAGAACTTTCCATGACAGAACTCTGCTTGTTTTATGTAATCCTTATCCACTCACCCAGGGCTGTCATTCCTGCCTCTGTGCCCTCAAGAGCAAATGCAGCCAGCACAGTGACATTTTAATAATAATACTTAGTACTTATACAGCACCTGTCAGCCAATGATCTCAAAGTACTTCTCCTGTGATTAACTCATTAATCCTCACAAGGATAAGTGACTTTCCCAAGGTCACAGAATAGTGAATGTCAGGGGCAGGCGTTGCCTTGAGTTCTCCTGCTCCTGCTCTGAAGACAATCCACTTTCCTGCCTGCCACAAAACCGCCTCTGACAGAACCCAGGCTTACCGAGCCACCATGGGTTTATAATTGCATGTCTGGGTCTTCCATTATACCATTTTCCTTAATTAATCTAGTAGTGAGACCATCTCTGTTTAGTAATCCTCCCATCTGTGGCTGGAAATGCAAAGTTCTTGGGTAGGGGTGGAGATACTGTGATGCACCCCTAGAGAACGTGCCACCTTGTGTCTTGGATTTGGTGGTTAGTGGCACACAGTGCACTCACCCTGATAGAGCGAGGCAGCTGGGGAGTGGCACCTAGAAAAGCATTAAAGGCAGGCTGGCAAAGAGTTATGTTTAGCACTCAAGGTGGCTACATCCTCTTTCCAGTGTAGATCACAACCAGCACGAAGGACTTAGCCTGACACAGAAGGAATGTCGACAGATGGTAAGAGTGCAGAAATAAGGTTTTGGACAGATTGTTGATCTTTGAACACTGGGATAGCCCCTGAGAGGACTGTCTTCCTAGATAGCACAGCCCAAGTCATTGAGCTGGGCTTCACAGGCTGGACTTCATTCCTACACAACACCTGGGTTACCAGGCAGGTCCCAGAGCAATGATTCTACATAGGAGCTTTGAGTCAAGCATATTTGCAAGAACTGGGGGACACCGCATTTGAAAATTCAAGTTCAAACAAACTGAAAACAAGAGCCTTTAAGAAAGGAGGAAATGCATTGAGGAGCATCTGGTTTCACCTATGGTTTGACAGGTTAGGGTACCAGTTGCAAGAGGCTTACCCAGAAATAGTAGGGACATCTGGGTCATATTACCAGTGAAAGTGATTATGGCATGGAGGGTCAAAACATCTTAAGAATTTTCTGAATCACTGGGGACTGGATCAAGAACCAATGTAGCATACCTCCCTTAGGTGAAGTAGGAGGGAAGACAGATAAAGGAGATAGTCACTCTCAGTCCTGTTGCGTATACAGACTGTATGTCCATGAAAAGGTAATTAATACAAATAACTAAGTACCCAGTAAGTATGTTTAAAAATAGACTAAAATATTTCAGAAGAATCAGAGTTAGTGCTATTAGAGAAGTTCCATGCAGTGAGTAAAATCTAAACAGGGTCCTCAAGGATAGGTTGGCTGTATCAGAGGGAACATAAAAGAGTGAAAATAGGGGCACCTGGGTGGTTCAATTGGTTAAAGTTCTGCCTTTGGCTCTGTTCATGACATCAGGGTCCTAGGATTGAGCCCCGTGTTGGGCTCCCTGCTCGGTGGGGAGCCTGCTTCGCCTTCTCTCCACCCCCAGCTCATATTCTCTCCCTCTCTCTCAAATAAATAAATAAGATCTTTTAAAATAAAGAGTGAAAGGAGAATTACAATGTAATTCTCCTTTCACTCTTTTTTTTAAAAGATCTTATTTATTTATTTGTAATAATATGGGGTACTTTACATTCACTAGCTTCTGAGTCTGCACAAAAACAAGTAACAAAGAAATTATTACCTCCTTTTCAAGTTGAAGAAGCAGTTTCAGAAAAATATTAGATAATTAAGAAAATGTTACAGAGCAAGGAAGTAGCAGAACTAGTATTCAAACTCATCTGCCCAACGCTGGATCTCGTGGTCATTCCGCTACATCATATCTTTTCTCTCTTTGTATGAAATTCTGCATAAAAGCGGAAGGAATGCCAGGTATACAGCAGAAGGTAGGATCCCTTAGTGCTGCGTAATCAGGGATATTTTAAGAGAGTAAAGGAAATAAGTTGGAGGCTATACAGCACATGGCCCTGAATGCCTAGCCTAGAAATTTGGGCTCTACCTAACAACACACATGGGATCATGGATGTGTTTTAAGAAAGGGAGTCTCTAGAATGCTCTTGTAGGAACAGTGATGTAGCAGCGGCATGGACTGTGGCTGGGAGGTAGGGAACCCTGTGAGGGGGTGATTGCAGTTGCTTAGGTATGGGGTAGCACTGGTCAGACCCTCAAGCACCGTGGTAAGAGGCGATGGATGCAAGAATAATTTTTTTAAAACACTAAAGAAAACATTAAAACCATCAAAAGTCACCCTCTGGGACTCTTTGGGACCCTCTGGGGTCACCCTCATGAGGGAGGGCCTCAGAATGCCTGACTTGGGCCCCAGTGGGAACAAACTAGCTTGCACATTTGATGGTCAGTTTTCATCTTCAGAATGGCTGACAGCAGGGACCTTATGCCCTACCTTGGTTGTCCTTCTCAGAATCTGATCCCCATCTGTGGTCAGGGACATCTACCCTACCAAACCACAATCTTCCCTGTTTTTATTTAAACATTCTTTTTCTCTAGTTAGAAGTTGGTCGATTAGGAGCTTTAATACCATATTAAGTAGTGATTTGAAATCCAGCAGTCAGTGACTTCTCATAAAGAAGAGGCTGTAAGACTACATGGCCTCAAGGGATCTGCATGTGTCTGCAGAGGATGGATTCAGACCAGGACTGACTGTGGCACAGAAGGTAGATTTTTGGCAAGGCACTTAAGGTAGTATACAGTTACATGACTTTATCACAAAGGGGCCTACATATCAATTGTCTTAATTCTATACAGGATCCACAGTCCCTTTTTGTGGACTATTAACCTGCCAATTTCCTTCCACTGCCCCTCTGGAGAGAAAACAATGGCAGTACCATATGGGGGTGGGGGTGAATGGAACTTGCCCACTTCTCTGCTCTGTTTTCTCCGGTTTCTTGCAAGGTGGAAGGAAGGGTATGTGTATGGGCTGTGTTCAGTTCACCTTCCTCCACACACTCCTTTACCACAAATTTATTTTTTTATTTTTATTTTTTTAAAGATTTTATTTATTTATTTGACAGATAGAGATCATAAGTAGACAGAGAGGCAGGCAGAGAGAGAGGAGGAAGCAGGCTCCCTGCAGAGCAGAGAGCTTGATGCGGGGCTCGATCCCAGGACCCTAGGATCATGACCTGAGCTGAAAGCAGAGGCTTTAACCAACTGAGCCACCCAGGCACCCCCTTTTTTTTTAAACCACAAGTTTAAACAAAGAACTAGTTAACCACCACTTGGCAAGCATGGTGGCTATGGTGTTTCCACACCAGTGAAGGCTGAAGTAAAGGATTCAGCTTCCGAGATGATGGCAATGATGTAGCTGCTGGTCACCAGTGTTAATGGAAGGGGCTCCCTGAGTTCATGGCCCAGGTGGAGTTTATATTTGTGTCCCAGCATGGGTCCAGAAGGGACCTGATCTCTGGGTGTTGAAGTCCTGGCTTCAGCAGGCAGCGCCAGGAATTAGAACAATGCAGGAGGAATACTGGCAACGTATTGTACTGTTAGTTTGAAAAACTATTTTCATGGCCAAAAGATGGGATCCTATTTTAATTCTCCTGTAACCTCTGTCCCACATCTTTTCAAAGAGAACTGGCAAGTAGTTGGAGCACTATAAATGTCTTACTAACTACCCTTTATAGTTTTAATGAGAAAGTTCTAGAAGTAATGTTCCCTACAATAAAAACTGCCTAACTTAGTATGGAGACAAAAGTCAGGAATTTTCAGTGGTTCTTTGGTCCATGGTCCGTGGAAGAGAGATTAAGGAGGCTAGTGAAACTGGGAAGCCCATATCAGATCACAGAATGCATGGTGACAACTTCTCCCCTCTCCCTTTACTAAGACTGCAGCTTCCATTGGGGCTGAGGAGCTGTCACCAAAGTGTGCAATTGCCTCATTACCAGAGAGAGGAGCTGCACCCTGGGAACCTTCCCAGCCCCCTGAGGCACAGAGACCCAGGATAACAGCATGGCAATGCACCCCCTGCTGGCTTTTATTGTATGCTAATGTAATGGGGCCATCAGTCTGAAGGCTGTCTGTGCACAGAAACAGGATTTCTTTTCCTTTAGTTGGAAGTCATTTGAGATTCTAGCAAGTAGAAATGAGTGTGTGTTGCAGGAGGTAAGGAAAGAGAAGGACACAAAGTAGAGAGGGAGGATACATTGGGAGTGGGTAAAATAAAGATTCTGTGAGGGAACATGAGAGAAACTCAGAGTTTTCCGCTTTAATGAAGTTTAACTTCAAAGTATAACAAAATGCAGGGTAATGGACCAGCATATACTTCCCACTGCAGATCACCAAAACAAATGCACAGAGCCAGGGTCACACACAGCAGGGAAGCCCAAGGTTACTGAACTTCTGAAGAATGAGAAATTGAGCACAGGCACATCTCCAAAATGCATTTTTCCTTACAGAAGAATTGCCGTTTACTGTGCTGCTTTCCCTTTTCCAGAAAGGACACGTCTATTAAAGCTATGAAAAAACGTTTCCATGCTGCCTTTGGAATACCTTTCTTTCAGAGACTTCTATTCCGGGAGTGACTTTGTAGAGAACGACTGTCAAATGTGCAGAAAGAAAGGAAAACAGAGGGAGAGAAAGGGGAAGAGAATGGAATAAAGCAGGAAGGAAGGGATGGAACTGGGAGGGGAAAAGGAAAGAAGGAAGGGGAAAAGGAAAGAAGGAAGAGGAAAAGCAAGGCAGGAGGGCAAAAGAGAAGGAGGGAGGGAGGGAGGAAGTGTTAGCCTGATTGCCAAATGCCATGTGCTAACTGTGGTGCCAGTCCCACTCTCCATGGTTTTACATAGACTTTCACTTCATTCCCAGAGCATCCTTAAGCAGGAGACTACAGAGGAAGTCAAAAGAACTCATCCACAAGAGAGGTTCCATGTCACTCTGCTCATCATTTCTTTCTCCTTGGTCCTTCCCTGCTCCCACACCATGAGGCACACAGCCAGACTCGTCTGCTTCCCAGTAGCTAGGTCCTTCATATCCTTCTCCAGCTGAGCATGGGGCCCTTAAAGCAGGAAGTAGAGACTGCATTATCTCTTTTGTAAATTCATGAGTAGCATGATGAAGGCTTGAGAACACATCAGGTTTCCAGTACACGTCTGTGGAGTGATTATTTCCTCCAATACAGGTTTTCTAAAAGACGACTCCATGCACTATCTAAGTTTTAGCTCTATCATAAAGAGTGATGCATAAGCTTTGTAACGATTGAAAAGTGTTCAGTGGCATCGCATCCTTTAACGGTAACCCCCCTCTGGTGTCGAACAGCATCAAAGCCATTTGATATCAGAGGAGCAGAGCTCGGAGACAGGCCCACAATGTTGCAGGTGAAAAGAGCCATCACCCTTTTTTCCTTTTAAAAATCCAAGTCCATTTATTTCCTGTGAGTTCACATAACCATTTTGCTGTATTTAGGACTCAAATTCTTTTCAAACACTCCGTTGGATCATCCTCCATGAGGCAGGGGCCACGGAGACTGAAATGAAACAGCAAAACTGATTGGAAAGAGCTCTGAGATGTAAGTTTTGCTACTAGTTTGTGTGATAGTAAGTGTCACTCCTTACTGGTGCCTCAGTTTCTATCTGCAAAACAAGGACAAACTAGGTAAAATCTAATGACTTCCAGTCTTCACACCTAGGCCCACACCAGGAACTGGGTAGAAACTTCAATCCCTAGACACCTCTGGGGATTCATGCATTAGCACCCAAAGTTTCTCTGACTCTCTTAAAGCTACCTTGTTTTACAGAATATTTTAATCCTAATGTCCAACAAGGTCGAAGACAGTCAGCTTCTGAAATGAAAAGATTAATGTTCCATGGATGGGAGAGAAACCAGAGGGAGATTTCTGCCCGAGCATGAGAATTCTCTCTTGTAGGATTTTTTTTCGTTTTTCTTCACAGCAAATAAGGTTTATGGATTGCAATGAGGAGTCTGTCGCATTAAAATAAGTCTTTTTACAGTATTTTCCCATTTAAGCCTCACATGGGCAGCATGCTGGATTGGGCCCAGAAAGGCAGACTCACTAGTTTTTCAATTTAGTTTGTTAATAGCCTGCCTTTCATAAAAGCATCAGGCACAATCACACCAATCCCTAAATCAATAGGATGATGCAGCAATGCCTCACAGAAATGATATTTTTGAAATAAATATATACCATTCAGCCAGGCCCGTTTGACATCAAATTTATATACTCAATAAGAAAGCACAATTAATGGTCCCGAACTATATTTTCCTTCACCTATTTCACATTTCAAGAAGCACAGGATTTCTTAAGGAAAAAAAATAATAATAAAAGAAGAAAGAAAAAGAGCAAAAAAGCATTCCATTCATAAATGGAATGAAGGTATTAAAAAACAATGCTGACTTGTTGGTACCTCCTACAACCCATTTATCTTGCCACCAATCTCACTTTTCTCTTCATTCAGGTCTCTGCACAGGTGTTACTTCTTTAGAAATTTCCCTGACACCTCAGGTAAAACAGCACCCCATTCTTTCTCTGTCCATTTACTCTGCTTTTCATAGCCTTTCATTACATTATGTTTGTTTACTGTCACTCCTCCTCCCAACAAATGTAAGCTGCATGGGGGCAGGATGTTTGCTATTTTGTTCAGCACTACATCCCCAGTGCCTACAAAAGTACATGGCTTCCGGGGCACCTGGGTGGCTCAGTGGCTTAAAGCCTCTGCCTTCAGCTCAGGTCATGATCCTAGAGTCCTGGGCTCGAGCCCCACATCAGGCTCTCTGCTCCGCAGGGAAACTGCCTCCTCCTCTCTCTCTGCCTGCCTCTCTGCTAGTTGTGATTTCTCTCTGTCAAATAAATAAAATATTAAAAAAAAAAAAAGTACATGGTTTCCAGTAAATGTCTAACAGAATTTCTTAAATGATGAATGAATAAATAAATACCTAATTTCCCTTCCCAGGAGTATTGGTCATGAAACTGTGTGATCACATTCATATAGTAAAACAATCTTAGAGGATGTACATGCTTCCACTTACTAAACCAATCAATCAGTAACAATGCTTAGTTTTGATGAGATTTCCCTCTGGGGTCTGTACGGTGTGTGTATACATGTTGGGGGAGTATTCCATATTGTTATAAATAATGCAAAGTAATGATAAAATTATGCTGATTGGGGAACACTGCCAGTATTACCAGGTTTACTTCTATCCTTCCTCTGTGTCTCCACATCCCGGGGGAAATTTTACCTCCACTTTTACAAGTTTTCCATTTTTCTACTCCTCTAACTAACACTTCTGTCCAGTTATGCAGTTTACCTGGTAGCAAACTTGGAGGTAAAGGAATTTTATAAGATATTTCTATGGGTTATTAGGGGGAAACTCTTTTATGGTCTTTGAAAATTCAAATTAAGGACAGAAATCACATTTATATTTTTTTAAACTTTTTAAAAGATATTATTTATTTGACAGAGAGAGATCACAGTAGGCAGAGAGTTAGGGGGAAGCAGGCTCCCCACTGAGGAGAAAGCCAATGCGGGGCTCGATCCCAGGACCCTAAGACCATGACCTGGGCCAAAGGCAGAGCCTTAACCCACTGAGCCACCCAGGTACCCCCAGAAATCACATTTAATTTACTCTTTGTTGCTGAGTTATATTTCATTGAATCCAACACATGCTAAGACTGAACTCTATGGGATCACAGGTTATACTTGGATTTTGTTTGATGACTTCCATAAGAGACTTATTAAGGGGCCATCTCCAACTATACTTCAAGTAGAATTATCTTCCTACACTAGTACCAAGAGTACATTTTTTACCATGAGTGCATAGATCTATTGTACTTGTATTCTGAAGTTTGAGTTCACCCAACAAAATCCTTCACTGTTGGACTGCAACAACTGGAGATATTACAAAGAATTTCAGACTACAGACTACAGACTACAGACTACAAAATATTCCCTTAGCAATATTTGAACTGGTTATTAGACATTTTGTCCTAACTCCTACAGACACCCATTTTCTGAAGAAATCAGTCATTTTGAGGCAGGGAGAAGAAATCAGTGTCAAGACTGATCAGATCCATGGAGAACCTCATTGGCAAAAGCACAGATCCTGTGGACTGAGCTCCACTCTGTCCTGGGACTAACGCCAGTTTTTAAACTTCTGGTTCAGGTGATCTGACTTAAAAAGAAAGAAGAAAGAGAAAGAAAGAAAGAGAGAGAGAGAAAAGGAAAGAAAAAAAAAAAAGAAAATGAAGTACCTGAAGGAGCCTACCTTTCCCATGTGCCTTTTCCATGTGCCACGGAGAAGTTACTATGCTCGTAACTGAAAGGAAAGGACTGTTAATCATGTTAAGAGCATGCCACTGAAACAGGAGCTGAAAAAACAGCTATGGAGGAAGACAATTGATGGGATTCAAGGGAGACTTTAAAGGGCTAATATCTACCTACTTTGTCGCAGGATATTCTGCCAAATTGTGGGGCAACAACAACAACAAAAAGAGTATATATGATGGTCTCTTCCTTCTAGGAGAGATAAACTATATGTAAACAAGTACAACACAAGTCATGTGGAATATTCCCTACGAGGATTAGGGGAAGCCCATGTTGTTTGGTCAAGCAGGTTACAGAAAAGGGCGAATTTGAGCTGGACTGAAATATGTCATTGCCACAGGTCTTTCTGAGTGGAGAAAGGTTGCTTCCCCTAAAGACAGATAATGGGTTCACTGAGCAACATCAGTCTAGTTCATTTATAATTGGTAGTCACTCTTACTGTGTATTAGGCACTGTATTAATCAATATAGAATAATTATCTCATTTAATCATCACAACTCCTCAATAGAGCTGGTGAATATCATTATTATTGCTTTCTTACAGATTAGGAAACTGAGGCACAGGAAGGATAATAACTTGTCTGTGGTCTCATAGATGACAGAGTCAATGTTCAAACACTGAAAACACTGATGTTGAAAACATAGGACTCCAGTCTTTATTGATAATAAAAGCTAAGTCTGAGTATTTACCATAATTTGGGTTATTCTGAGCACTGTGAAAGTACAACTCATTTAACACCACACTGTCAGGCAAGTGCAATTATTTCCTATTTTGCATATGAAGAAGCAGAAGCAAAGAGAGAGATAAGTTGTACAAGGTCATACAGCTAGGAAGTTACATCCCTGGTAGCTGGTGTAAAGAGCCAAGTTCATAACCTTTATATCTAATGCCTCTCTAGTTTTACATTATGCAAAATGTTCTCCACACATCTACTGCCCATTCTATCCTATAGCCTAGTTTTAAGGTGTGGAGACGATAGTGATGTTTAAACCCTGATTAGTCTTTCACCATTCACCTGACTAGTTATTTTCATTTAGGACCAGAATTGACTCTCTTGACTATGGGAGAGCATATAGAGAATGATCAGAGAGTCATGAAAAAGTTCCCTTGGCTCAAGAACTTCTTTATGGACTCCAGTCAAGGTTCTGAATTTCCAATCTTTGGATTCCAATCTTTCTACAGGTCAGAATTAAAGAAGAAACATGTTGGTGGTGAACAGAGAGAACTTTATCAGAGATAAAACACTTGGCTATGATTAGCTGGTATGACTTTCCTTGAAAGAATGGGCCAGGGGATTGATCAGTTAGGACGGAGAGAGGAGAATGAAGAGACACAAAAGGGAAAACACGAAGTGGGCCATTAGGCACTTAGTAGGCAATGACCTGGGCCCTGGGCTCTGAGGAGGGAAAAGGAATCTACTAAAAGAGAAGAGACACTCTCTAAAGGGAGAATACATGGAGAACAAAAATCCTCCTTGGCCTCCGCATCATTTCCCTTAGGCTAAACGCTGTCTCAGGAACCGTGGCCTAGACCCATAGAGCAAAAGGCAGTATCAGCCCTGATGCAGCCACATCTCCATATTTGCAGCAGGTAAAGACATTATATAAAGAGAGGGGTTGGGGCGCCTGGGTGGCTCAGTGGATTAAGCCGCTGCCTTCGGCTCAGGTCATGGTCTCGGGGTCCTGGGATCGAGCCCCACATCGGGCTCTCTGCTCCGCAGGGAGCCTGCTTCCTCCTCTCTCTCTGCCTGCCTCTCTGCCTACTTATGATCTCTCTCTCTCACTGTCAAATAAATAAAATAAAATCTTTAAAAAAAAAAAAAAAAAAAAGAGAGGGGTTGACATTATATAAAGATGGGGTCTGAAAAAGTGAATGACATTGGCCAGTATTAATTACTTCCATTTTACTGCGAAGGCAAATTGCCCCCTTCCCTCTGTGTATGTGGGATTTATCTGTTGTAACCACCTCTCCTTCACATGCCCTGCCCACTTAAGGATCTGGCTTTAAGGCTAAATTTTGCCAATTTTGAGTCATGTGTTTAGGCCAATTAACTTCACCTCCTGGGCCGTTGTATCTTTACATATGTGCTATTCTTATAGCTTCTATTTATCAAACATGTAAATTATGAGTGCCAAATATACTTTCCCTACTTTGGCTCTGGATAACATGCCTACCAACACTATGAGGCAAATGTTCTTAATCCCATTTAATGGACAGGAAAACATTCAGATACTCTATAACTTACTCATGATTAGAGAGCTTATGGGAATCAAGCCACAATTTAAACTCAGTTCTGTTTGATTTCAGAACTAATGTATTTCAACATGCTGCCTTCCTGTTTCTTATATTGTGTCTAATTTCTTGTTGCAGAATGAAAAAACTAAAGGAAAGAAGGAAAGACAGGTGGGATAGAGGGAGAGAAGGAAGGAAGGAAGGTAGGAAAGAAGGAAGGAAGGAAAAAGGGAAAACTTTGTTTCTTTTCAGAAGTTTATTTCGGGCATCAGTATGCTGGGGTTCCCAGGCTTTGACACAGAGTGAAGTAAGAAAAGGTCCTTGGCACCTACCCTTAAGCAGGTGAGAACAATTTCTAATCTGTGGTCCCATATGCCTGACTCTTCTCAAAACCTGAAACTTTGATTGAGTCTCTGATTTTATTTGCTTCTATTTCAAGTGTGACTGCTTTCTGGACAGCAGATGTGAGTGTAGGATGGTGGTATGGGGGTGGGGAGGAATATAATTTAGTTTAAATCGCATTTTTGAGCAACACAGACACGTGGATATCATTCTTCATGTACTAGAATATGCTATTCAGTATATTCATCTGGGCATACTTAAACCTAGAATCCCCACCTTCTGAGGCTGCACTTGTAGTAAACAGCATTAAAATTTGGACAGCAGATACAAACCTGAGATTTGTGAGGCATGGGTGTTTACTGGAATATAATAGAGACCACAGATCAACCCAGCATAAATGGCAGGATCTCTGGTGATGCTCATGGGTCAGGGAAAACAGTCAAGAGGTCAGCTCATCTACTGACCACACAAGTCCACCTGCCAACACATTGCAGCAGACTCTGTTACCTGGAAATGGGGGAGATTCTATAACAAAAAAGAGTTATAAACATGATCCTGGGTTTAATCTTGAAGAGGAATTCAAAAAGCATGGAGTAAAGTTGGCCATCATTTAATCATACAAAACACAGGTTTCAAGTCCATTTAGTGGGCAAGATGCTGCACATTCCAAATCATAGCTGGATTTCTTTCCTCTGTGGATATAGTATCTACCACTGGAATAGGTCTTGACTCAAAATCAGTACCTGGAATGTCTAAACTGAAGAGGTTTTCTACCTCTTCACTCAACCCAGCCACATTATGGAAGGAAAAGAACATAAGAGGAATCTTCTCAGAGACTATGTTTCTCTAGTCATTGTTTCTAGTCATTTATTCCAAACAGCAGTCGCTTGAAGCTGAAATTTAGAGCAGTCAGTCACCTTAAAGTTTAAAGTTCTCATTTATAAACACCTAGTACACTGGCAATGGATACTCAAGGCTTCCAGAGTTTGAACATCATGTTTTCATTGGCCTGCATTGCTTTTCTGCAGACAACCGATATGTGACTTGTCTGGGTTCATATCAATATGGAAAAGTTAATCCATAAACAGTCCAGCATCAATTTCTGAGGTAAGCTGCTGCTTCTCTCACCAAGACTAAGACCTTGTCGAAGTCTCTCAACTCCACTACCATGGACACTCTCACTGGTCCTCATCATTCAATGACTCCTACAAATATCTACACTCTTCAAATGACTTCCATAATTGTATCTGATCTCATCCAAACAATAGTCTCCCCTCCCTCCAAATCATTACTTTTTCTCACTTTAGACTTAAACAGAAATCCAGGAAGTGGTACAAACAGGAGAAAATATCAGAGGTACAGTTTAAACCTAGGTTTCATGGTAGTGGGCTTTGTGTTCTGTCCTCCCTTACCCCTGCCTATGGCCTATGGATTTAGGTCTGAACATTCAGAACTTCTTTCATCTACATCACTTCTCACTGTGCCACCACTTCTAGAATTCATCATGTAGGCCCATGGTAGTCCTATAAGCCTTCCCTTTGAGGGCTTGTTTAAAGATTTCAGTCAACTACATTTTTGTTGTTATTGAAATCTTTCAACTAACTTTCAGAACCAATAAACAATAAGCTCATTCACACCACAGTAGAGTTGATAATATAATATGCATATGACCTTTCAGAATATTTGAGTTTTGAGATAAAATTAATTGGAGCATCCAAGAAATTCGTTCCCAATAGTGGAATTTTAGACATTATAATAACTGGATTTGGGCTATTTGAATCTATGCATACCAAGCCTTTTCAATAACTTAAATCTACCAACTTCTTTAGATCTGGTTTTGCCTTAAGGTCATTGCAACTAAAATTAGGGCTGGAAAACCAACCCCATGATTTGGTAGAACATGGAAAAAAACAATGATTTGTAAAAGCATCTCTGAGTTAAAAAGTTTTCTTATACTTCCTACTATAGGACCTAAAATTCCACAGTTAGTCATTTTTTCTTTTAGATTACACATTTCTGTCCCCATATATCTCTTTTAAAGTAGAAAGAGGTCTGAGAGCAAGACTTCATGAAGCTACTTTCAACTAATAGTTCATGATAAATGAGATAATCAGATACTTTCCACCATCACAAGTAAAGCCAAAGTAAAGCCAAAACATGCCTGACAAATTATTAGTACTCAGTGTCTATAAATACTGTCTATAAATACTGTCATTTTATTATCCATTCAGAGGTATTGACATGTATTTCCTTAATTTTTCCTTCATTTTTGTGTAATCAAGGACAAATATTTAATAACTCTGAGCCTCAACTGTCCCATTAAAAATGATATTAATAGGGGCGTCAGGGTGGCTCAGTCAGCTAAGTGTCTGCCTTTGGGTCTGGTCATGTTCCCAGGGTCCTGGGATCGAGCTCTGCATCAGTCTCCCTGCTCAGTGGGGAGCCTGCTTCTCTCTCTCCGCCTGCTGCTCCACCTGTTTGTGCTCTCACTCTCTCTAAAATAAATACATAAAATCTTTTAAAAAATAAAAAAAATGATATTAATAATATCTACTCATTGGTAATTATAAAGATTATAAAACATCAGATATGTCGTTTGCAAATATCTTCTCCCATTCTGTCAGTTGTCTTTTGGTTTTGTTAACTGTTTCCTTTGCTGTGCAAAAGCTTTTGATCTTGATGAAATCCCAATAGTTCATTTTTGCCCTTGCTTCCCTTGCCTTTGCCGTTGTTCCTAGGAAGATGTTGCTATGGCTGAGATCGAAGAGGTTGCTGCCTGCATTCTCCTCAAGGATTTTGATGGATTCCTTTCTCACATTGAAGTCCTTCATCCATTTGGAGTCTATTTTCGTGTGTGGTGTAAGGAAGTGGTCCAATTTCATTTTTCTGCATGTGGCTGTCCAATTTTCCCAGCACCATTTATTGAAGAGGCTGTCTTTTTTCCATTGGACATTCTTTCCTGCTTTGTCGAAGATTAGTTGACCATAGAGTTGAGGGTCGATTTCTGGGCTCTCTATTCTGTTCCACTGATCTATGTGTCTGTTTTTGTGCCAGTACCATGCTGTCTTGATGATGACAGCTTTGTAATAGAGCTTGAAGTCCGGAATTGTGATGCCACCAACTTTGGCTTTCTTTTTCAATATTCCTTTGGCTATTCGAGGTCTTTTCTGGTTCCATATAAATTTGAGGATTATTTGTTCCATTTCTTTGAAAAAAATGGATGGTATTTTGATAGGGATTGCATTAAATGTGTAGATTGCTTTAGGTAGCATAGACATTTTCACAATATTTATTCTTCCAATCCAGGAGCATGGAACATTTTTCCATTTCTTTGTGTCTTCCTCAATTTCTTTCATAAGTACTTTATAATTTTCTGTGTATAGATTCTTAGCCTCTTTGGCTAGGTTTATTCCTAGGTATCTTATAGTTTTGGGTGCAATTGTAAGTGGGATTGACTCCTTAATTTCTCTTTCTTCTGTCTTGTTGTTGGTGTACAGAAATGCAACTGATTTCTGTGCATTGATTTTATATCCTGACACTTTACTGAATTCCTGCACAAGTTCTAGCAGTTTTGGAGTGGAGTCTTTTGGGTATTCCACATATAGTATCATATCATCTGCGAAGAGTGATAGTTTGACTTCTTCTTTGCCGATTTGGATGCCTTTAATTTCTTTTTGTTGTCTGATTGCTGAGGCTATCATATGATCTCCCTGATGGAGAAGCAACATGGGGGGTTAGGGGGATAGGAGAAGAATAAATGAAACAAGATGGGACTGGGAGGGAGACAAACCATAAATGACTCTTAATCTCACAAAACAAACTGGGGGTTGCTGGGGGGAGGTGGGATTGGGAGAGGGGGAGGGGGTTATGGACATTGGGGAGGGTATGTGCTATCGTGAGTGCTGTGAAGTGTGTAAACCTGGTGATTCACAGACCTGTACCCCTGGGGATAAAAATACATTATATGTTTATAAAAAAAAAAAAATTTGGAAGGGGAGGCGAACCATAAGAGACTATGGACTCTGAAAAACAACCTGAGGGTTTTGAAGGGTCAGAGGTGGGAGGTTGGGGGAACAGGTGGTGGGTAATAGGGAGGGCACGTTTTGCATGGAGCACTGGGTGTTGTGCAAAAACAGTGAATACTGTTACGCTGAAAAAATAAATAAAATGGTAAAAAAATAAAAAATAAGAAAATAAAATAAAATAAAATAAAACATCAGTGTACTTAAAGAAATATATATTGATCTGAAATATAAGGTATACATTAAAAGTAAAGGCATTAGTTATGATCGAACTGTTTGTACATCCACGTGCCAGGAATACCACAAACTCAGCTTCCCTGGCCAGTGTTGCTCCCTGGGCGTCCTGCTCTGGCTGAGTCCAGGGGCTCACGGTAAGAGCACCATGTCCATCAGCCTGGCCTGGAAGGAGATAGTCACCAAAAGATACCATGAGTTCTGTCAGGGACAGCTAACTTGTAGGGGCCTAGCTCTCTGATTGTTGAGATTCGATGAATACAACTCTTTGGGAAGAGTGGTGGGAAGGTCTCCGAGAGCCCTCCATAGGTTGAAGCGACTCCATAGGTGGGAGTTTTACAGAATTTATACATCCTGCCTCAAATTCACAGAAATGCTCAGGGTGTTTCTTTCTCTAGGTTAGTGGATCAAAGACAATATGCCCTACAGTTTGTATTTGTTTACATCTTGTACAAGAAGCTATCACTGCCAAACCCTTCTATGTGAGTCGGATGGATAGATCTCTGACTGGATCCCAAGTAACTTCACCTGGAGTCCCTGGGTGAACCCTCCACAAACATGCAAACTCTACCAGGGAGAGGGGCCCTTCAGAATCTCTACCCTCCATGTCATTTTTTCTTCATATAAAACTCATTCATTTAATGAGTACTTGCACTGACTCAATACCATTTCCTTTTTTTGTTATAATTGCTCTTCCATATTTTCAATAAAAATGTATATATTTAAAGAATAAAACATGATGATTCGACATACATATATATATAGTGAAATGATGACTACTGTCAAGATACTTAACATAGTCATCTCTTCTCATAATTACCATTTTTTGTGTATGTGGTAAGAATACCTGAAACTTACTCTCTTAGCAAATTTGTGTATTCAATATAGTATTATTAACTGTTGTCAGCATGCTGTATCGTAGACCTCTGGGCTTATCTATCCTAAAAAACTGCAACTTTATACCCCTTTCCCAGCATCTCCTCTTTTTTTTCCACCTCTCGGCCCCTGGTAATCATTCTTATACTCTTTGCTTCTATGTATTCATCTCTTTGGCAATAAAAACTGAAAGGCAGTCTATCAGGCATTCTTGGACACTATAAGCAGCTTAAGATACTATTAGTGAAAAACAATGTCCACTGAACTCGATGTAGGTATCTGCCTGGATGGTAGCTCCGCATAATCCTTTGAGCTAACTTCCCATAATCACGTAGGCTAGGATATCTGATGCTTGTTTCAACAGTAGCATCTTTTGGCCTACCCTGGGAAATACCTGTTGAGGTGGAGTTCCTGAGTCAAGTACTTCCATCAATGGGGCCCACATAATGTTGAATATAGTGTCAGTTCTAGTTCTAGTTCTAATGGGATTCTAGAGTGGGAACCCTTTTTGTCTATTAAATTATCCCTTAATTTGGAAGGTTAATACTTGATAACTATGGGCATTATGATGTTGAAATACTTCACTCTGTCCTAGTGCATGTTTTCTGAACACAACAACAGTACAACAACAAAACCAAAAATAAAAGTTGGAGTGGGTTTCTTTGGGCCTTAGAGATAAGTGCAATGTCCCCAAAAGAAGATTCTGACCTAGAATATGCTCTATGTGTCAAAACTGAAGCCCAAATCACTATTCTGGGAGATATCATGTCTGGGAAAAGATCAACCCCAGAGACTTCTCGAAATTGGTCTCAGTGAAAAATCTATTCTATTTGTGAATAGAAAACAATTTCCCACTTAGACTGTTTCTGAAGCTTACTAACATACCAGCAAGGGGAAGGTATCTAGTGGCAGTGTGGCAAGAACCTACTTCCCTCTTCTGAATGTGCTTCAGATGACTAGACAAATGTGAGGAATCTTTTCCCTCCCTCTTGTCTCAGGGACAAAACCCCAGAGGGCAGTGTCTGGGATGTTCTTGCTCCAAATAACACATTCTCCACCAACAAGACCAGAAGTGTCTGAGACAAACACTTGTGGTCCCATGTGTTTATGGCCTCTTTCACTTTTCAAGGTTTTAAACTCTCTTGCTGTCATAGGACATCCCCAATCTCCATCCATGTTCTTAATAAATTTTTGCCTTCCTTCTTTCTTTCTTTATATTTTAAATATGTTACTTATTTACTTGAGAGAGAGAGCACAAATGGGTGGAAGGGCAGAGGGAAAGTGAGAAGCAAACTGCTCACTCAGTGGCGAGTCTGAGGCAGGGCTCAATCCCAGGACCCTGAGATTATGACCTGAGCCAAAGGCAGACACTTAACCAACTGAGCTACTCAGACACCCCATGCCTTCCTTCTTAAATGGACCTTTCTTCTGGACTTTTTTTTAAAGATTTTTTAAAACATTTTTTAAAAGTAATCTCTATGCCCAACGTGGGGCTTGAACTCACAACCCTGAGATCAAGAGTCATGTGTTCTACCAACTGAGCCAGCCAAGCACTCCATGTACTTCTTGATTAGCTTCAGAGAGCATAATCACTCCTGCCTCTGTCATGTGGATTTTGCCCCCATGCTCTCTGGCCATAGACCAGATTCACTGGCCTTTCCCTACATCCAACCTACATTCTCACATAGCAACCTCAGCCTGGACTAGCTCTAAGGTGAACATGTAACTGCATCTCAAGGTCTCCACCTACCATATTCTTAAATTCCTTTTAAGTCCCATGGCCTTACATGGAGATTCTGATTGCTTTTAAAATATACATACTCCTGGAAAAGGTAAATTTTACAAATTATCAAACAGGTACATGTCTATAGAAGTAACATTTTTATATCGTTTAAAAAATGTGTTAGGATTATTGAGGTACAGTAAAAGAATGAGGATCTCAACCTCCAGACTTCACCTGAGGTTAAAAAAAAGTGCCTCTGAGCATAAAATGAAACTTTAGCTCCTGAAGATGAAATCTGCCACTCTCCCAATGTTGTGAAGAGCTGGCCCTGTAAAACACTTTCTTTCATGAACTACAACTGCCCATCACAAAATTTTTTGATAGGCATTCATCCCTATTTGGATCTGGGCTGTAAATATTTGCCCAGACCCTAAAACTGATGCCCTAACTTTACAATGCACATATTGCTTAAATATATGTTGATAAATAAACTTGCAAGCTGGTATATGCATTGCATGTAAACTCTCTTTTTTTAAGCAAAGATTTGAATTTTATAGACTGTAAAATATGGATATTGCTCTATTTATCTTGATGTACCTCTATGAAAAGGTGACTGCTGTGATTGGAAAGTCAAGCCATATAACTAAAATGAGGTACTTTATTTGGAATTTTAAGATATCCTCTTCCCAATATGTATAACCATAACTATCTTGAAAAATTAGTTGTTTATTGCATAAATATTTTCAAGTGCTCTGACTGTAATACGGAAGTGGTTTATAAGCACTGTGAGATGGGAGATTCTGGTCACTGCTATAAACACAGGGTTCAAGGATTCTAGTTGGCCAATGTAGGTCAAGAAGGCTAGTAATGAGCCTAGGTGGTATGGAGGAATAATGCCATCAAATATCAACAACAATAACAATCTAGGTAAAATGTTAGAAAACTTATTTTTAAGTACTTATACTAGGAAAATTTATTCTTCAATGTACCAGATTGTGAATGTTTTAGGTTCTGCAGACCAGGTGTGGACTTTGTTGCATACGGTTCTCTTTTCATTTTTCTTTTACTTTTTTTGAAAATATACTTTTAAAAAGATAAAAGTTATTCTTGGGTCATGGGCCATGGGCCATGGTTTGATTATCCCTGCTCTAGAGCAAAGGTGTTAAGATAATTTTAAACTGCAGAAAACTTTAAGTCAACTTTTGTGGTAACTACAGTAATAAAAATCAGTCCACATAGACTGTCTGGGAGGCTGTTGATGGTCCTAAGACTGCCTATTCTACTTTCTCTTCTTGGTCTTAATAGCCCAGAGGCAACCACACAGAGCAAGAGTGCTCTTGGGGACAACAACTTAGATATCAGCTATCTGTACCCCAGAGAATTTCCAAAACTCTCAGCAAAGTAACGAAAGTGTGCAATTATCAAAAAAATGCTCAGACCTTATACCAACAAGGAAGGAAGCACCAACAAGGAAGCAGATACAGTCTGCAAATTTTGTCTATGGAATTACCATGTTCAGTCTCCCAAGTAAAAATCTCTTTATCTCTCACAATGCACCATGCATTTGATAGAAATGCCTTTACAATTTACTCATTTGCTTTTTGTCCCAATTCTACCAGAAAGAGTATATTTTTATCTCCTTACACCAGAATATCTGTGCAAGTTTCTTAACTGGTTCCCCTGCAGGCTCCTTTTAGACTCTCCACTCTTTGCCCTAGCCAGCCTACCCCAGATAGGCTGTTTTGCAATTACATTGCTTTGATTTGGTCTCTCTATTCTTCTAATAATCTACATTCAATTCAATTCATTTGGTCATTGATCAGATATTTATGATGCCTTCCATTTAATGTGCTAGAAACTGCAGGATCCCCAGATATAGGTTAGAATTTCTGTCTTCTAAGAAGAGATAAGAGTGTGATAAAATACCTGTGATAGAAGGTGGAATACAATTCGAACCATTTGAGTAGTGCAAGCAAGCAAAGTTCAGTAAAGTTGCTACAGGAAATTTCTGGCCAATGAAATTGGGAAAGACTTGAGAAAGCACTGAAGATTTACTGGTAAATCACTACAGGAAGATGGAAGTGGCAGGAAATTGTGAAGAGAAAGGCATGAGCAAAGGTATGCAAGTAGGAAAGCATAGAGATTATTCTGGAAATTAAGGCCATATAATTTTAGTAGTTGAGTGATGGAAAAAACCTGGGGAAAGAGTTAAGACAAGTTTATAGAAAGCCCAGGATGCCAGGCCATGTTGTCTGAACTGTATTCAGTAGAATTTGGAGAACAGCCCATGTGTTTGAAATTCATGTACCCTGTGATTGGGTGAATGTATGGCTGGTCTACACAGCGATGATGTAGTGAAAGGGCTCTGAACTGATAGTTAGGGAACTCATAGATTTGAATTTCTGTGATAACTGCCTCTGACTCATCTTTCTAGATTATCAATAAATCAAAGCAAAATGAGTGAAAATCTCATTATGTTTCTATTGTGAAATGTGTGTATGGACTCTGGCATGATGGTGCTATATGCAAAGTGAGGAAAGGGTTCTAGAAAGTGGCAAGAAGGACTGGGGTGGAATTTCCATAAGAAGATGAGATACAGTGGGATTGTATTCAGTAAAATTGGCAAATAAGAAAACATTTGTTTCTAACCTTTTTAGCCTAATATTGAAGATTAAAGCTTCTTGCCACCCTCACATGAGATCATGGAATCCTAAGGGAAGGAAGCATATTTGCTCCGATTCTTGTTTGTATTCTCAGCACATAGCAGAGAGCCTGGCTCGTAACAACCACTCAACTAAATGTTGCTTGAATGAATGATCTCTCAAAACTCTGCTCTAGAGGAAAATCTGTAACCAAATACATGCTAGTGAATGAATGATTATCGATATGTTAAAAGGAATTTCCCTTATAAGAAATGGATATGGAATATGGATATGGAATAATCCATTGCCAAATAAGACCAATTTTAATGGCAACATGCACAGAAGAGGAGGGATATTTAGAAGAGCAATAATGGTTTATGCAGCTGAGTTCTCAATTGACTATTTCCCACCTTTCCTACATCTGAGGCCCCTTGATTCCCATTTAAAAGCCTAGATATTATAAGTAGAACTGACTTTAACTAAACTTACTATCTTACCCTGCCATAAGGCAAGAAAAGAACCACTGAATCAGACCCTGCAGATAACCCCAATTTTTTTCAGATTGTGAAGAAAGCCATGTGCTACCATCCTCCTGTGGGTGTCACCATGCTCTAAATTCAATGTCCTGATTACTTGTCTCTATTTGCAAAAAAAGACCCCAAAAAACAAAAAAACCTTACCTTCCATATGGAAATCCTTCCACAGGTAAAACACTTTCACTCTGCTATATCAGGTTGTATTTATGTTAAATTCCCTTCCTTCAACATTTAGGAGACTTGACATGTCTTATATTCATGGTTTCTAACCTGGCTTCTCTGATTAATGCCTACTGTATATAGTTTAGACAAAATAATGTTGTTGGTCAAAATGACTATGTCTCTTCTCAGAGTGGGAAGATGTCATAATGGTTCAATTTCAAATATCTAAAATGTCTGTACCTAAGTATCGTTTCTGCATTAATATTAAATGTGACAACATTATTTCCACTTGAGCATGGTACCCAGTCTCCACCCTACAATCTGAAACATTCCAAGCAGTTTTGAAGAGAAAACAGCAAGAATATAAAAACTTTAATAAATACATATACCATTTACAGATTTAATCCAACTATATCAACCTGCATACAAAGATGAAATTTTGCAACACTAAGAATAGGAAGTCTTATCTATGTTGCATTTTTCACTTGCTACAAAGATATTAAGGAGGTATACTAACCAACACCTTCAGTTTTTAGTGACAGAAATCTAACTCAAATCACCACCAGCCAGAGTTTTGTGAAGAATGTGTTGCCTCACACAACGGCAAGTACAGTATGGTGTTGTTTAAGTACAAACTGACAAAGCAGCTCAAACAGCATCATCAGGGGCCCATGGAGACAGCACCTTCCTTGACAGATGTATTAGTTTCCTACTGTTGCTGTAACAAATTATTATGAACTTGGTGACTTAAAACACCACAAATTTATTATCTTATAGTTTTGTGGGTCACACATCTGAAATAGATCCCATGGGGCTAAAATCAAGTGAACAGGGCTGCATTCCTTTCTGAAGATTCTCGGGACTTTCTTGCCTTTTCCTGCTTCTAGAAGCTGCCTGCATTCATTGGCTCACAACTCTATCACTCTATGCTGTTCTTGTCACATCTCAAACTCTTCTGCCTTCCTTTTTCACTTGTAAGAATGCTTGTGATTGCATTACACCTACCATATAATCCCCCATAATCTTATCTCAAGACTTTCAACTTAATTCCATCTGCAAAATCCCTTTTGCCATGTAAAATAACTACAGATTCTGGAGATTGGGATATTGATATATTTGGGGGGCCATTATTCTGCCTACCACAACAGGTTTGGGGGGGGAAAGTCCTAGGAAGAACTTTGAGTGATCTAATTTCTGTGCCTAGGAGGACTATATACTCTGATTGGCTAGACTGGGTCACATGAGGTCGTGTCTGATAGTGAGGGGGCAGGGTTGATGATTTTGTCTTCAATCATACCACATGGAATGGTTTCTTTGCAGGAAAAACAAAGGAATTTTTTTTATTAGAGTAGGGCAGAGGATGATGGAAAAGGAAAATGACCACCAACATCTGTTGCACAGGACAGGCAGATAAAGGGGTATGTTTGTGTAGTTCCCCACTCTTAAACGGAGGGCACTATGAGTTAAGAACTTACCATTTAAAAACTCTCTTTTCAAATATAAATATTGGGGTGCCTAGGTGGCTTAATGGGTTAAAGCCTCTGCCGTCGGCTCGGGTCGTGATCCCAGGGTTCTGGGATCGAGCCCCACATCAGGCTCTCTGCTCAGCAGGAAGCCTGCTTCCTCCTCTCTCTCTCTCTCTGCCTGCCTCTCTGCCTACTTGTGATCTGTCTGTCAAATAATTAAATAAAATCTTTAAAAAAATAAAATATAAATATTGAATTTTGGGCAAGGATAAATATTCACATTGAATCACATATTAGGATGCAAGGGTATATTAACATTTTATTCTTTATGCTTGAAGTAGCTGAGGTTACTTAGGGGGAGAAAGTTAGACAGTCTCAAAATGAGTGTTCCCAAAGAGAATACAAAAAGAAGGTAAAAACAGGAAGATACCACTAGCCCCTCATAAATTCTTCATGGGCTATGTCTGACTTGTAAATATACCCTTGGTAAGTGGACCTATTTCTTTAAGTGGGGTCTTTCTTTCCCCATTCATCCACTCCTCTATCCCGTTCTTCAAACCACCCCAACCTGGGAACTAGTCATAGCTTCTCCTTCACAACTCCCATTCCTTATGCCTACAAGGTGGCAAGATCTGCTCTGTCCCAGAGGGGAGGCAATTGTTCATGGGCAGAGCTATCCCTCCAAGGGCAGCAGCTCCTCTGCATTTGGGCATTAATTCATAATCAAACATTGATGAATCATGCTATTTTACTGAAAAGCACAGTCCTTAAGTCAACCACCTAATCTAAGGGAAGAAATTAAACTCTAAACCAACATAAACACATTACAAGTCATTAGTGTAATTAAAAAGGAATGTATAATTAAAACATTTGTGTATTTTAGCTCAAATTCATCTGCGATCGGAAATTTTAATGAACTGTTCATCAAAGAAGTCTCGGGAGTCTGGGGATAAGTTTAGCATAACAAGAAACTGAATGTTTTCTTCCCTCTGCTTCAGGAGCCCCATTCCCTCTGGTTTCTAAAAAGCAACCTGTCATTGGTTCCACCAAACTAATAATGATTCTAAGTGGTTATGATTGCTTCTGTGTTTTAAACTGATGTTATCTTTTTATCCCTTAAGAATCATGTTTTTCATAATTACTTCTCTTTTGTCCTTTCCTTAAGACAAATGATTTTGTAATTAGCGATGAAGGAAGGAGTCGTCACTCCAAGACATCTGTCAAGTTGTCAGGAAGTATGTCTCCCTGTAGCTATATTTAAACTTTCTGTTTAATAGCCTCTTGCTTTATTTCACAAGAACATCTCTGTGGAATCATGCCTAGGATCCCCTAATGATCAGGTTCCATAAAACATAGAGCAATTAGACTGTAAGAAATATCGCTCCCCAGAATGTCCTTCCTATTCATAATGTGCGCCTCTCCCTCCTAACACTGCCTTTCTTGGGCCTCTCCACCCACATGGATGCTTCCCTCCCCACACTCTGGTGGGCTCTAGTTTTAGGCTCTAGCAGATGAGATGGTGGAGTGTGTCAACAATTAAGCTAACATTTTCTCCAACTTCAGCATTCAGTTGTAGCAATTCTGTCTGTCTCCAAATGAATGGCAAGCTATTGTAAGAAACAAAATACTTCTCCCTCGGAGGGAGCAAAGCCTTAACAGTGTTGTGCATTTCCCATGCACTCTACAGAGAAATGACATGCTTGCTCACATGTTGGCTGTTCTTCTATATCATCTGCAGTAAGAAAGAGCATCCCAGTGACTCCTAAAGCCTTCCTCCTTAGGAACAGAATTCAGACTGACAGAAACATCCTGCAGAGTGCTGAGAAATATGGACAGTCCCTCTTACCATAGTATTCAAGATTACTGCTGATCTACAATACCCATACCATTCTGTCAATAGCTAACACCCTAAATCTAACAGAAATCTCAAGCTGCTCTAATCACTCACTCTATTCTTCAACAGCCCATTTAACCCATGACTCTTGTTCTTTATAACAGAAAGCTAGGTATAGGGAGTGAAGAGATTTTTCTGAAAGTCACATGCAAGTATCAGACAGATTCAGAGACAGAAAACTTTGTGAACTTATACACTGACTGTGACTTTTCACCTGGCCCTGGCAGAGACAGAGGCAGGACTGATCCATGTGGAATGAATGAACACATTAAATTTTTTCCCTGTCTTAGGAGAAAAGTGAAGTTGGTGCATTTTCCCTCCACTTGGGTACTCTACCAGCTTTTCCCTCTTTCAAAATACCCATATCACTGGCCTGGATCCCAGGGACTTGCCAACCCTTGAATTTACCTGGAAATTATCATGATGAAGTGGGGAAAACTCTTGCTTAAGGTATTTTTCCTCACAAGGGTATTTTCATTTAACAGTAGACTCTTAAAGATCAAAAAGGCTCCATGAGACCAAGAACCATCCTTAAAATTAGAGGCATTAGAGGGATTAGGGTATTAAAACTTTTGATTTCTCATGGGGACTAGAAGACTGGCCCGATTCTCACTGCATCATGTGGTGGCTGCTTATTCTTCCAGCCTGAGTACAGTCATAAGCATAGTGCAAGTTGTGGGCAGAGGTATGACAAACTCAGTAGCTGAAATGATAAGGAAAATAATTAAACCAGTGTGTTTACTTTTCTGGTTAGTTTCCCATCCTACTCCTTCATGGAACTCATGATCATAATTATATTGAAGATGAAATAAAATCACAAGATGCCTCTAAGCTTCCAGGTCTCTTTTTCTATTTCAAATGCCACGGCCTTCCTTATGGCTATTTCAATCTTCCTTACATTCTCTTCCTTCCCACTTCACCTTTTTAAAAACCATTCTTCACATCAATGTCAGACGTAAAATACTAGTTGTAGCACAACCTTGTCTTTCTGCTGTTAAGAGAATGAAAAAGCTTCCCAACACCTATGGGTTAACTAATGCATGGCTTCATGTCAATGCCCCTTACCTCATCCATCCTTGTTGCTCATCATTTTTCAGCAGTGGACTCTCTGAGCTCATTTAATTGGGTACCTCCCTTTGCTCCACCCACTTCATCTGACCTCCTATTGGCTCAGCTTATTGGCAATATTGCAGAAAGTAGAAATATTGAGAAGATCCGAAAATACCATGTAGTAGTCATGTCAGCCCTAGCCTTTCCATTTCTAGACTTCCATAAGAGAAATAAATTTCACCCGTATGACCTGTTGGTTCCCATATTCGAGAACAGGTGATCCCTCCCCTTTATTTGTTCTTTGGTTTGTTGATTTATTTGTTTGATGATGCAGTGAGCACTCAGCAATTCTGAAGCTCTTCAATTTAAATGATGAAACACATTTTTGAGCCCTTATTTGAAAGGTGCTAACTACTCACCACTTCTAATATTTATCCCTGAGCTCTCTTTCCTCTTCTTTGGCAGTGCTTTGCCTAACAAGTGTTTAAAGGGGAAAAATATCATATAAAGATAAAAATCATATCTCCTCCCCATTTATCACTTATCTTTAGTTGGTAATTGCTATGGTCTTCGCTGGTGGTTTCCAACTTTTATGCGAACTTGTAAAGATACAGAGGCACAGCTAGAGTGCAGAGAGGTAACCCAAAAACTTTTTATTAAGTGTGTTTTAGACTATAGCAGTTTAAAAGTTGTGGGTAGAATAAATGAGTAAATAAATGAATCATAAACAGATAGTAAAATCCCATATAAAAAAAAGAACAAGGACAGGGCGCCTGGGTGGCTCAGTGGTTTAAGCCTCTGCCTTCAGCTCAGGTCATGATCTCAGGGTCCTGGGATTGAGTCCCACATCGGGCTCTCTGCTCGGCAGGGAGCCTGCTTCCCTCTCACTCTCTCTGCCTGCCTCTCTGCCTACTTGTGATCTCTCTCTGTCAAATAAATAAATAAAATCTTTAAAAAAAAAAAAAGAACAAGGACAGACATGACACTATAAGAGAGTGGACAAGTGAGAAGATTTTATATAAGGAAGCTCCAAATATTTACATATGTTTACATCGTGTGAACTGAGGAATATTTTTTAAATGTTATGAGATTTGAAAAAAATAGTCATGTCATCTTTTATTCTTACCACTTCCCTTCTTTAAAGTGATACTTATTGATTAATTGAGGGGCTACTAGTGTTCATATTTGAAAAGTCTATGTCTTTATGGGAAAAGAGAAGAAACTGAGTGAAGGCAGAATTTTGGGCAACAATACCCCAAAATGGAGGAAGGATCTTGACCTCCAAGAGAGACAAGTGGTGAGAGCAGAGACATCATGGTTGCAGAAAGAGGAATATGGAATCTGTACCCCAGGGAGAAACCTGAGGAGTTTGAAAAATGCCAATATAAGTAAGTGATATTTAAAAGAAGTAAGATCTATGCCTCGTTTACCTGGTAGATTATCAGACTGTGCCTAAGAGAAGACTAGGGAGAAACAGCCATGGTCAGCTACTGACATGTAGCCAAGGACAACTTTTCATGACCCAAAAAGTGTGGTGTGGGTATTGCCTATATACAGTGTGTATGCAGAGAGAATAACATAACATAAGGGAGAGACAGCCCAATAGAGGCCAGGGTTCTCAGGAGCAACCTATCTAGACCAACCAGGACTAGATGTAATGTCACCTCTAACACCTGGGCACGACCTAGCCCTTCTTGAAGTGTAAACCTTTGGGGGAAAAGGAGACTTTATCATCTCCATTGTACAAAGAGACAAAGAGGTCCAAGTAACTTTCAAAACAGGGCCAAGCTCCTGTGTAGAAAAAGGAAAAGCATCAAGCAAAAGGCTATGGAGGTTGCACAATGGGTGTCAAAAAAGATGTTTTCAAATACTAACGTGCAAAAGCCTGTCATGATTCATCTTTAAGGTTTGATGTGATCCTTATAAAGTTTTTCTTTAAAGTGTGAACCCCTCTGGGAGACACAATATATTAAGTGCCCAACATTTTAATATGGAGACATATATGAGGTCACCTTTCTGAGAGGCTGGGAGGATTTTTAAAAAATGAGAATTTGTGGGGGTCAAGAAAACCTAAATAGGTAAAGAGGCTGGGGTCTTGCTGTAAGATGACAATAGAGTCCATCACAAGTGATGCTCCTTGTTTATAAATCCAGAATCAATGTTAAAACTGCTTTTGAATATACTTTAATATCACTGTCCACAGATCCTACTTATGCCTTAGTTTTTTACAATTTTCCTGTAACAAAATGAGAACAATGGACTACATACTCTCTGTCTCTGCCTCTCTCACATACATGCACACATATTTGCTGCATACACACTTTAGTGTATATGTGTGAGCAGGAATAAACTTTGTGGTCTTCACTGGGATGATTGAATGTTGAATGAAACCTCAGTGAAAGAAGTATCCTATAATTTAGATGCTAGATCCTTAGAACTTTCTTGATAATCCTGAAATCTTTGATCTCACTGAAGATGCCATCATGGATCTATTTGTGATACTTATTTGTTCACAGTCAGATCAATGACTTTTTTTTAATGTTAGTATAAAAGGGAAAAGGAGACAAGAAATAAGGAAAAGAAAAGAAAGGAAATGTAAAGGTAATCAATAAGATCAGATTAAACACAAGGAAGGTCTTTTTAACCATTTTAGCTGTTCAGTAAAGGAAGAATTACCCTTAAAATGGATGGATGTCCTATCATTTTATAAACACTGGTGAAATCAAGGATGCTGTGGTAAAGGGGTCCTCTTAAAGATTCTCGGTTGGGTACAAGGACCCATTGACTTCTTGAGTCTTTTTCTAGCTCCATGACTTTACTCTTCTATCATCCCAGGTGAAGGATACTTCCTGGTGAAAAGCCCTTGTACATATTGCAAGCTCTGCAACCTCCATAAAATTCATGTCTTTTCTGGATATGCATTTTCCCAGGTGTGTACAGACATTCAAACTGAGACTTTCAAAACTGTTGATGTCAGCAAGGTGAATATTTAGGTGAACTGGATCTGTCAGAGAAAATATTTGTAAGATGTCTCTGGTGACCATGTTTTTCATTAAGGTTTCCAGTTTCACTTGGTATAATTAATCCTAAGATTGTAATCTTATTCACAAAAATAAAGCAACAGAGGATGCTGGTAAATAAATTTCCTAGCTATAAAGATACTACTCCAGAGACTAGGAAGCAAACATGATGGCTACTATTGTCTTTCCAATGACTCTTGAAATATGTTAATAAATATTGGGTTTCACAATCCTCAGGCAAATAAATATTTAATTGCAACAATGGGTATTTATCTAAAACTCCTGGGTGCAGTCTCAAGTATTATGATTTAGAAAATCATACATATAATGATTTAACCCTTAAATATCTTCCACAATACATTGCCTTGGGCCATTAAAACCCTATCTTGATTTCCAGTTAAACACGGTGACTTTAAAGAGACACATTTATCTCCTATTTGCTCTTGAAACTCCTCTACACTGGGACATCAGAAGAGAGGAAAAAAAAGAAATAAAGAAAGGGAGGAAGGAAGAAAGAAAGAAGAGGACGGAATTAGGGAAGAAGAAAGAGGAGGAGGGAAGGAGGAAGGAAGGAAGGAATAAAGAAGAGAGAGAGGAAAGAAAGGAAGGAAGGAAAAGAAGGAAAGGAAGGAAAGGAAAGGAAAGGAAAGGAAAGGAAGAGGGTAGGGAGGAAAAAACAGAATGACAAAAGTCAATGAAAGATGTTAAAAAACTTCAGGAACTGGAATGAGATAAGCAGGGTCTTACTGGCTGAACATTTCAGAGTAAGTTGAAACCTGAATGCCTGCTAGGAAATAGCCAAATATTAGCAAAACCGTTCGTGGCAGAAGCCAAGAAATGTTTAGAATTTAGAGATACCAGCATCTTGGATGACAAAAATACCAGTTAGAGCTTAAAACTGGAGGATACAGTGAAAGTCTTTATAGGGGCAATGAAAAACCTAGATGCCCGTCCTCATCTTGTGTAGCCAGGAGATTCAACGTGCCAATGGAGTCAGAAGACTGTAAGTCTGTCTTCTGGAATATTGAGACCATAGAGCTCTGATTTTAGAAATAGCAGCCTTAACTAAAAGTTAAAGTAAAATGTTGCATCAAAAACAAATTATTAATGAAAGTCCACATAACAAGTTAATCAGATCCGGGCCTACTCTTCTTTATCATCTTTCAGAATGCCAGGAAATTGAGCTTTTTGCCTCTCAAGTCAGTGTCTGATACTCTGCCCTAGAAGAAAACGCCATCACCCCCAATAAACCTAGAGTGACATCTATCATTTGACAGTCCCTGCTCTTGAACACAGAAATCTAGATCAGTGTTCTGTGCTTCATTCTGAATTATGAATGTACCAGAAGTAATTACCAGGTGTTTGGGGAAGGCCTGAAAAATAAGAATGAAAGACAGATCAAAGCAAAGAGATAAAATAAGACCAGAAAAAAAAAAAACAGAGATAATGTAAGGAAAAAAAAAAAAAAAACCCCAAAAAACAAAAAACTTCCAATAGTCTAAAATGTGTTTTTTTTTTCCCAGACAGATGAGTGAAGACATCTATGAAATAAAAATAGATTGTTTCACAAAAGGAATATTCAGAGAAAAGAAATTGGATATTAAAAAATAAATTGGAGCAGAAATGTGAAAGTTCAACCCAAGGAATAGAAATTAAAGAAACCTTCTAGGGGTGCCTAGGTGGCTTAGTTGGTTGAGCATCCAACTCTTGATTTTGGCTCAGGTCATGACTGAGTCCCATGTCTGGCTCCATGCTCAGCAGGGAGTCTGCTTGAATTATCTCTCTCTTCTTCTCCCTTTGCCCTGCCCCACTGCAATAATGCATGTGCTCGCTCTCTCTAAAATTAAGTAAACAAATAAATCTTTAAAGAAATCTTCTAAAAGACAGAATAATAAGATAAAGGTTAAATAAAAGAGAAAATATATGAGAACTAGAACATTTGTCCAGGGTTACATCACAAGAGTAACAGGAGTTACGAAAATGGACACAGTTGTGGAAACGGAGACAAAACTGAATCGATGTTATTGTCTAAGAAATAATGCAAGAGATCTTCTCAGATTTAAAGGACATGCTTCCAGAAAAAAATGAGGCCACCAGGGTCTCCTGAGTGGCTCAGTCCATTAAGCATCCAACTCTTAATTTCAGCTCAGGTCATGATCTCAGGGTCATGAGGTCAAGCCCTGTGTTGGGCTTTGCTCTGGGTAGTAGAGCCTGCTTAAGATTTTCTCCCCCCACCCCCGCCCTCTGCCCCTCCCTGCTTGTGCACGCACACACACTCTCTGTCTTAAAAAAAAAAAAAAAAAAAAAAAAAGTGAGGGCACCACCTATGTAAAATGAGTGAGAACAGAACCCTCAGCAAAAGAGCAAAGGATATCATTGTGAAATTCCAGACTGGGGGGCTAAAGAGAAGATCTTAAATTTCTATAGACAATAAAAGGGCAGGGTTTGGAAACAGACTCACATTTCATTTCTTTTTTTTTTTTTAAAAGATTTTTATTTATTTATTTGACAGCGAGAGAGAGAGATCACAGGTAGGCAGAGAGGCAGGCAGAGAGAGAGGGAAGCAGGCTCCCTGCCGAGCAGAGAGCCCGATGTGGGACTCGATCCCAGGACCCTGAGATCATGACCTGAGCCGAAGGCAGCGGCTTAACCCACTGAGCCACCCAGGCACCCCTCACATTTCATTTCTAAAGAGAAGATATCTGAAGCTGAAAGAGAATGGAGAAAAGCTTTCAATTTATAAAGAAGATAAACTTGTACTTAGCATTTAATATCCATCCAAACAACCAAATATGAAGGGAAAATAAAGACATGTTCAGTCATGCTGAGTTTCAGACTCAAAAAATGTATGTCCCATTCATTCTTTCTCATAAAGCTGCTAAAAAAATTCCTACCTAAGCAAAAAAGATGGATACACATAATCCAGGACATGTGGCTTCAGCAGAGGAAGAGGCAATGGAATTCTCCAGATGATGTTGAAGGGAAATCTTAACTTTAGAGATTTGTCTAGATTATGTCCTGTCTAGACTGAAGTAAGAGGAAAGAGGGCTGAAGAACAGATGTCTCAAAAAAAAGGAAAAAAAAAGTTCAACTGATGTTTATTATATGATACCTATATTTAGAAATGATGTAATCTATTGGGAGTGAATTAGAAAACTAAACAAAAAAATAGAGACAATTATTAACTGCAGAGAAAAGGAAAAGTTGGATGGAAGTTATAGTGTAATCACAGTTCATGATTACATAGTCCATTATAATGTTAACAGATTAGAAGCATTTACTATGGCTATTGTGCCACATAGCACTGAAAGCACTCTATCCAATCAGTTTGTGTTCACTGTGCTCTGTCATTAAACATTGCAAGTGTGTCTGTTGTTGTACTTCTTGTCTTTCCACTTAAACCAGAAGCTCTTTGGAGAAACAAAACAAAACAAAACAACCCAGCACCTTATGTTTCTCTAAATGCCCTTAGAGTGGGCCAGTATCTCAGTAAAAAATGCAAGGCAGTGAGCAAATCTTTAAATCACTAACACCTAGGTCTGAGGAAAAAACAAGACTAGAGTCAGTCCATAAGAGGACCAAATAATAATCACCACAAATAAGATACTTGCAGGAGTAATGTGAATACAATAATTGGCTCTTCCCTGGGTACTGAAAAGTGTTGTTTGCTATTTTAAGTGCTTTATATGCTTTAAAAAAGAATTACAAGTCAAATACCATTATGATTTCCACTTTACAGGAGAGGATAATGAGTCAGGATGAGTTTAAATGTGACGGGGGCCAAACAGGACAGCATATAAGCTCCTCCCTGCCCACGAGACTGTGTGTCTTGAACTTCACTGGTAACACTGTCCAGAATGTTCTTATTTATCTCCATGTGTGATCACCCTCCAGAATCTATACTCAGAGGACAGGCACCTTGCTTCATCCCTTTAACTCACGCGTTTCTAAGCAGAGCATCTTGTATGGAGTGAACTCCCAGCACTTATGTACGAGCTGAACAAATGAGAAAGCTGTGATGGATGAGGAGGCCTGCTGCGTAATCTTCGACATAACACAGAGAGACGGAGTAGTGGGAGACTGGGGCAGACATGGCTCCATATACCATTTACCATTAAATGATCCTAAATAACTATTCCAAAATGCAAATTCTAGTCAAAATGTTTCAGATGATGTAGGTGAAAACATATTTGGGACAATTTTAAAACTTTTCCCAAAAATGAAATAAAAACAGTATTTACGGATCCTTTTTTGTTCATTTGTATCATAAATGGCTTAGCTTTGGGGGGATTTGAATCCCTGTAACTCAGGATGATTTTAATATGTATTTTCATATTAGGTACAACAAGTAAGATGGTTTTGGCTCAGCCTCAAAAGACAAAACATTGAGGAAAATATTGCTATATTCAAACATTTCACATCATTTTGTTAATTTCTCACTTTGCCACATATGTAAAAAGTTGAGGAAAGACAGATTTCTTTTTTTATTATTTTTTTTTAAGATTTTTTATTTATTTGACAGATAGAGAGCACAAGTGGGCAGAGAGGCAGGCAGAGAGAAAGGGAAGTGGACTCCCTGCTGAGCAGAGAGCCCAATGCGGGGCTCGATCCCAGGACCCTGAGATCATGACCTGAGCTGAAGGCAGAGGTTTAACCCACTGAGCCACCCAGGTGCCCCAGAAAGACAGATTTCTTAAAGGATAGACTGAGTACTGGTTTTCTTAATTCAAGTCAGCAGAGTGAAGCTGCACAGTTGAAAATTCTGGTTTGTTAAATTCTAATTAAATGGAGTTCTGGTTTTATTTTGCTTTGTTTTGTTTATTTTTCTGTATCAGGACTTCACAGGCTTATCCAACAATCAATACATGCTTTTCTTTTTGTCTTTACCAAGCTATGGGACTTTCAAATTATTGTCTTGGTTTTAGTCCCTCAGGTGTGAGGCATTTCAGTCTGAAAAGACTTCTGAGCCCTTTGCTGTATGTGTGTTAATTAGAGTTGGTTTCCTGATCTTTGCTGTCAGTTTCCTCTGCTCCACAATCTGAGAGACAGTGATGCTAAACCAATCCTCAAAGGTCTCTGGAGACCATTTCCAGTTGCATTACTGATTTATTTTTGTCTTGACCAGATGGCTCCAGGTTCCTATGACTGTACGGGAGTCCTTTTGATTACTCTATTTATCTCTCCCGGTGCTCAATTTAAGGGTCAAATCTCATGTAACACATTTGCCAGCAAGATAAACCATTCAAGCCCACTGCTGCTTGGACACCATACTTCTGACATATGCTCTGTGGCTCATTACACACCAAAGTTATTAGATTTAATACATGTTTTTATAAACTCCATAACAATAGCAGACAGGGTTTTTGTTGGTTTGTTTGCCGTCCCTCAGAATACGCAGCCAATGGAAAAGTATGAGCCAGGAGGACTGTGCAGGAAGGAGGGGACTCTGTGGGTCCCCCAAGGCACTCTCACTGAGGCTTCCTTGCCTTTATGGAGGTGGCCATGAAAAAGATGAGCAGAACATTTTTAATGAAACCAATAAAAATGCAAAGGAAGATTTAATGTTTAAAGAAACAATAAATCAAAACTGACAACTGAAATGCAATATTTCACCATGAGATTGAGGAAATCAATTCATCCAAAGGGCACACTTAGCTTCTGTTAAAAAAAAAAAAAATCCCCACATACTCACACAATAAAAGCTATCATATCAGGCGAAGCTAAATAAGCTCTAGTTAATGGATTTTGAAACCTTGAAAAACATGCATGAAGCCAGACAATACAGAGTCTCATGGCATATGGACACACACACACACCACAATATGTACAATCTGAGAATCATGTATTACTGTGATCAGAACCCTCTCTAAGTGGGGGGTTAGGATATCAAAAAATTGTCCATTGATAAAGATGCTCAATGGGCTCAAGGTTGCCTGTCAGTTTATTTATTTTGATTTCTAAATCATTTCCCTTTAAGACTCCTCATACAGTGAAAAATATAAGTGAATCCTAAAAATTGAAGTAGTAACTTGGCTGCTATACTCAGGAAGAAAACAAAGTAAATTAGAAGATTTGGGCCCATCTCATCAAGCTTATGTAAAGAGACCCTCAGGAAAATTAAATTTAACAAAAAGTATTCCTGCCTTATAAGGGCTCACAAGTCAATGAGAAAGTGTCACCTGTACTAGAAATTATAATACAATGGAGTTTATAGTAATAGTTTCAACAGAGGTTAAAATATGCAATAAAATGTGTCCAGACATCTTAGAATGATTTTAAGAGGAGGTGTGTCTTGATGTAGGCCTGAGATGGAAGACAGCAAGCTAATATAATTTGGGGAACAGAAAAGAGAGTTAAGGGTAGAGAATGACTTCAATAGCGCAAAGAAGGGAGTTCCAGTTCAAGATGGTGAC
This sequence comes from Meles meles, assembly GCF_922984935.1. NCBI lineage: Eukaryota > Metazoa > Chordata > Mammalia > Carnivora > Mustelidae > Meles > Meles meles. The sequence continues at coordinate 61,502,967 of NC_060077.1, forward strand.
ACAGGAAGTTCCGGGACTCGACCTCCTCCCAAGTACACAATGAATCTACAGCTATATATGGAACAATTTCCTCCAACAAACAAACAAACAACAAACACCATAAAGCCTGACAGAATCTTCACATCAGGCAAATGAGCGGGAAACTGCATCGAAGTGATAAGAAAGGCTTGGACACAATCTCATCATCAACCCCATCCCTGCTATAGCAACCCACAATCAGGAGGGAACTCAAAACCCAGAGCTTTTCCCTGAGGAGTGAAAGGTTTATACCCCATATTGGGCACCCCAATTTTAAAACTGACACCTGAGAGACAAGCCCCCAAAACATCTATCTTTGAAAACTAAAGAGGACCCGCACCCACGAGACTCCCAGTGCTGTGGCAAACCTAGTGTTGTGCTGTGAAAAAACAGACTCACCTGCCCTGGGGCTCACAGAGAAGCAGCTCTTTGAAAAGCATGCAGACTTTATGTGAAAGAGACTCGTTTCCTAACTTTAAAGCACTGGTTTGAGGGACAGAGGCTTGCTGGGATAGTTTCCATAGACAAAGGCTGCTGAGTGCCATCTTCCTGCTCTCTATCTGCTTTGCTAAAACCAGTGGGCACCATCTTTTTTTTTTTCCTGTTTTAATTCCTTTTTTCCCCTTTTTCTTCTTTTCCTTTTTTCTATTTTTTTCTCTTTGCACTATTTTTCTTCTTTCATTTTTTTCTTTCCTTGCTTTGGTCTTTCTTTCTTTTTGTTTGTTTGTTTGTTTATTCATTTGGCAACTGCCATCTTTCCACTTCTGCCTCATTCCAGCTAGCAGGTGTCATCTTCACACTTTCCCTTTGCCACACCTGGTATTTCCAAGAATGGAGTTTTCTACAGATGCCTGGTGCCCCAGTTTTCATGTCTGGTGGCCCGGTTTTTATGGCTACAACCCAGAGGCCACCCATTGATCGCCTGTCTCTGGAGTTTAAGGGGGCTTGTGTTCCTGTGTCCTATGGGACTACAACAAAAAGAGATTCCATTCTTGGCAGATTACCACTCCCAGGGCACTGCACAAATAGGAGACTAAAACATACATCTAGTCTTTCCCTTGGCCAGGAGCTTGGGGCTGAGGGCCAGGCTTCTGGTTTAGCAAACTGGACAGGGCCTGTGGAGTTACTCTAAGAAAATGGAGGCTGGTGGATACAATGTTTGTGCCCTCCCTCTGCTTCTCTCCAATTTACCAGTATCTTCCAGAAAAGAGCTTACACCCTTCTCTGCTACCTTGATTGTTGTAGTTGCTGCCAGGGGACACTGCTATATCCTCCTGGGTCTGGTAGCCAGTGGAACCTATGCTTGTGGGTCCCATAGGATTGTAACCGATAGAGAAAGAGTTCATAAATAGCTACCACCCCCAGGGCAGATCTAGGAGCTCTATATTTCTGTGAAAAAGGCTTAATTAGCTTATTATCATAGCTGCAATCTGAGTGGAAGTCTTCTCCCATCCAAGTACTAACCAGGCCCGACCCTGCTTAGCTTCTGCGATCAGACGAGATCGGGCGCGTTCAGGGTGGTATGGCCGTAGACTGAGTGGAAGTCTTCTGATTAAGCACACTTCAAAGAGCTGATAATAAACCTTTCTGAGATCTTGGAGGCCAGGCACTATCTTTCTACTCTCCCTCTGAAACGTTCCAGAGCATCAGCATCTCTTGGACGGAAGTTCTTATACGTGTCTGGTGTCACAGTTTTCACATCTAGTGTCCTGGTTTTCTTGGCTAATGCCTAGTGCATACCACTTGATTTAATGGCTCTAGTGGCCAGGAGAGCTTGCATTCCTGGATCCCACAGGGCGGTAACAACCAGAGAGACATTTCTTAGCAGGTTGTCACCCCAGAGCACTGTACAGATGGAAGACTAAAACAAACACCCAGTCTTTCTATGAAAGAGGCTTACTTGCTAGTCTGAGACATTTGGCCTTATGGGCAAGCTTCAGATTTGGCAGACATCTAGAAGTTATGGAACTCCTCTCAGGGAACACAAGAAAGAGGATGTCATCTTTGTGCTCTCTCTCTGCCTTGCCATAGCTCACCAGCATCTCCCAGAAAGGAGCCTATACACTTGTTTGGATCTCTGATTGTTGTGACTGCTGCCCAGGGGATACTGCCAGATTGCAAGGCTTTGGTTGATGCTTGCAGTTTCATAGGAATGTATCTATTGGCATTCTTTAAAAGCTGCTGCCTGAGGGTCTGGTTTCCTATCAGCCTGAATCTAGGTGATGACTGGGATTCTCCCCTTTGAGACACTGACTGGTTTTGGTATACCATCAAGACTGGGAGCTATTAAAAATAAAATAGCCTGCTTGGCCAAACATAAGGCTTGAGAGACAACCAAGAGCCAGGGCAGGGTTGAATGATAAGGTTTATCTCCTATACAAGGCCAATCTTTCAAGACTGGGAGAGGTGGTTCTTTCATCTAATGCATAGAAACAAGCACAGAGAGTTAAGCAAAATGAAGAAACAGAGGAATATATTCTAAGTAAAGAACAAGACAAAACAGAAAAAAGTCCTTAATGAAACAGAGATAAATAATTTACCTGATAAAGAATTCAAAGTAGGGACACCTGGGTGGCTCAGTGGGTTAAAGCCTCTGCCTTCAGCTCAAGTCATGATCCCGGGGTCCTGGGATCGAGTCCCCATCGGGCTCTCTGCTCAGCAGGGGCCTGCTTCCCTTCCTCTCTGTCTGCTTGCCTCTCTGCCTACTTGTGATCTCTGTCTGTCAAATAAATAAACAAAATCTTAAAAAAAAAAAAGAATTCAAAGTAATAGTCATAAAGATGCTCAGTGAGTTTGGGAGAAGAATGGATGGGTATAATGAGAACTTCAACAAAGAGAAGAAAATATTAGGAAGTTACAAACAGAAGTCAATACAATAACCAAATTGAAAAATACACTAGAGGAATTCAACAACAGAGCAGATGAAATAGAAGAAAGGATCAGAAATCTAGAAGATAGGGCAGTGGAACTTGCCCAATCAGAGCATTAAAAAGAAAAAAAAAAAAAAAATGGGCAAAGTGCAAATGTAAAGGAAAGCTGGGGTGGTTATATTTATATCAGGGCAAAAGAGACAGCAAACAAAGACTATAATAAGAAACAAGAGCACTATATAATGATAAAGAGGTCAATCCAACAAGAGGGCGTAATGTTTATAAATATTTATGCACCAGCACAGGAACACCTAATATGTAAAACAAATATTAACATATTTAAAGGCAGAAATAGACAGCAACACAATAACAATAGGGGGCTTGGGTTCTTACTTACATCAATGGATTACTTAGGTAGAAATTTTAATTTAAATTATATTAAATTTTTTAATAAAAAATTTTTAAAAATAGTTACAACTAGATAAAGATAGAAACAAGCAGTGCAAAAAATATATGAGAGACAGGGAACATGTGTTCAGAAGGTGATGTGAGAGACTAGGGGACAGAAGGGTAGTATCCACAATAGATAACAATGGAACTAATGAAAATGGCTGTATACGAGCTGTTTAGTCTTGGAACTATGCCAGGTGGTTATCATGAATTTCACATGTAATTCTCCCCATAGCTCTTCAAGGCAGGTACTAACTTCATTTTATAGGTGAGGAAAGGGCGGCAATGCAATCTTTTATCAGTTGCCCATTGTCCCAGGGTTTGTAAGTGGCAGAGCCAAAATTCCAAACCTCTGTGTTTCTGTGACATGGGGACACTGCAGATCTTTGTACTGCCAGACAAGAACTGAGCAGGAGGTTTCTGACTGACCAGTCAGCTCATCTACTAGTGACTTGGCTTACTCCTACACTCATGCACCTGCAATGTCCCCAGGTACCCACCCCCAAATTGTCCAGTACCACTGTTTCCACAAGACCCCCCATGATATGTCCAACCCTCAAAGACTGAGTTCTGTTAACTATAGAAATTCCAATTCCAGTTCCGTACTCCATTATCTTCTTGCATTATTCTGAAAGTGTTGGTTCATGCGTGTGTTTGATCTTCCTAAAGAAATATCTATTTATTTGAGAGAAGAAATATTTTTCTGCCCTTTATTTTGTTTTATATCTTCCACAGAGTTAAGAAGTTAACTTTCCTATGCTGATTGATTGATTCTATTTTTCTAGAGATTCTTCTTAGTCCCACCCCAACTGCTTGCCAAATGCCATACTGAATATTTCCCTCAACAACCAAGTCCTGGAACACACATTTTCTGCATGTGAGCCTGATGCAGGCCCTAGAACATACACAATCTTATTTATTTCTCATGGGTGTTGCCTAGAACAATTCAGCAATATTGGGGAGTATGATCAGAGTCACACAGTACCAGTGTAGAAAAGAGAGGGGAAAGATTTGGACATGAGTTAGTCCTCCAGAGCTAAGATCTCCTGTATGGTCTTATCTCCTCTCAGTACCTATTTCCACTGGATCCCTACTGTACTGGGTTTTTCCTGAACTTTGTAAACTTTTCTTATTAGTTCTACATTGTTTAGTTAAAACAAATAAATGTTTCTTTCAATGGTCTTTAATGTAGGTGCATAAATAGAAACCAATTTCAGGATAATATAAACTAAACATTCATATGGATGACACTCAATTCTATCTGAAATATGGGAAATCAGGGGATATATATATATATATATATATAGAGAGAGAGAGAGAGAGAGAGAGATCCTAAATATCTGATATTTTTTGTTTGATAAAAACAAATTTTAACCATTTTGTAGTATACTTTTCAAGAATATATATTTTGCATTTTCACAGCAGTTATGGAATGCACTTTTTTAATTTAAATTCAATTAGCCAACATATAGTACATCATTAGTTTCAGATGTAATGTTCAATAATTCATCAGTTGCACATTAACAACCAGTGCTCATCTCATCACGTACCCTCCTGAATACACTTTAAAATACATTTTTATAGACATCAATTTTTGTGCTATGAAGCAATATGTTTGTTCATTGTTTTTTGCTTTTTTCTTTGTTTGTTTCTTCCTTCAATTACACATCAGCTGTCACATACCCTTCTGTTATCAAGAATATATCTAAAAGCCCACTTCTAGGTCACTGCTTTTAATTCCTGTGGGAAGAGATGCTCGAAAAGCAAGCTTGTTAATGAAATCACAATGCCTGAATGACACCCAGGGGAATAAAGTGTATAGGTTTAGTGCCTGGGCTTTGTCACAGCTGTTTTAGGAGCTTAAAGGCCTCTGTGACATCTTCCTTGTCCATGTCTTTAGTTGAGCCGGCTGAAGTCAGATTCCTTGGGCAGATATTATGGCAAATATGAATTCTATGCAGAGTTTTTTACAAGATCTCTTTTAGTGACAGCAACAAAGAGGCACAGAATTATTTTGATTTTTAAATTCATTATCTAATTTTGGAGACTAAAAACACATCACATTTACATTACCAGAAGAGTGGATAAGCATCAAAAAAGATTTTGTGGCCAGATAAGTATGGAGCCAATGTACCTTTGAAAGATACATCTGGAACAGCAACTCCTGGCTGGGCGAAACCTTGGAGTATGGAGGTCACACGGGGGGTCGTTAATAAGTTAGGTGGGCTTGATATCTGATCAGCTGGATATGCAATGATTTATTTCTGAGCAAAGATAGAAATCCTCAGTGCCCAGAGTTCCCTTGTGCTCATGTGTAGAATGTCTTTGGGAATCTTATCGGCTGCTCCTACTTTAGACCTGTGACTGTCAGCTGTTTGGCAGAGCCAGGGCCTCTCTGAAGTCATTCCTTATGAGGCTTTTGTGAAAAATTTGGACAGCTTAGGACACACACATGTAGGTGAGGAAAAAAGAGAAAAAGAGAGAGATGAGAAAGTGGGTAGATTTTATTTTTTTTAAAGTTGGCCTTTATTTTTTAAATAACCTTGTACTCCTTTTCAATTTCCCCTTGAAACCGTTTCTCCTCTGCTCGCTCCCTTTTTCTTCATTATTTTAATGGCTACATCTTTGCTCTGATGTGTCAATGGGAGTGGAAAATCCTGTGAAGCCAGGGCTTAATGAAACGCCAGCTGGAACAGAGGGATAAAGTTTCTTTGGAGCAGCTTCAAAGGGATGCGGGCTGGGCGAGCTCCTGGACAATGGCGCCCAGACCCGAGGACAGGGACAGCCTGGCCAGCTGGCCCTGGCTGGCCCTAACGAGGCGTGAAGGGATGGGGACTAACGTCACTGAGCCATCAGGGGTGCAGGATGGGGGATTTTAACCATTCTGTCTCACACACAGGCTGTGTCCTTATATTTCACAACAAATGGTATTTTCATGATATGAAGGGCCAAAATATGACTTCTGCTGGTAGAAGCATGAGCTAATTTTGCTCAAATGCCCTGGCTTCCTGAAGCCTGCCAGGCACCTCCCCTCTCCCCTTCTCCCATTTTGGAATAAATTTTACATTTCTTTTTATAAGAGAATTACCACAGAAACTTTAGTTTTGATAGGACTTGAGAGAAATTTATGAACACTCATTGGTCACTTTTGGTCAGCTGGCACTTCTCTTTTCTTTTTTTGTGACTAAAGCAGGCAAAGTGATGTGGAAATAGGCTATAAATTTAGAAGGCTCAAATGTCATGTCTGGTTGTTGGCCCCATTCAGAACTCAGTTTCAGAGGCCCTTGTACTTTGAATGACATCAAATATAATCAGCTTCAGTTTAAACTTAGAACGGATTTTTAGGAAACGACAAGGTACCTCAGCCTCTATATGGTTCATTTATGTACATTAGTATGCCTAGTATAAACCTGCCTTCTTACCTCTGGTATTTTGCTATTGAGGGCATTTGATCAATTATAATGACTGGCTTATTATATTAAGTTATTACTTTCAGACATCTTACAGCTGTGTTTATAGTGGTTATTTCTTTGTAAACTAAGTCTTCTGAAAGCTAAAATACTTCAAGTCTAGAACAAGAATGGAAAAATAGTTTTCACCCATTTCCCTTGCTTATGAGAATTGACAAACATGGGTTTGGGCTATGTTTTATGTCCCAAATAACAAATATTTACTGAGAAACCAAGACTGATATAGTCCCTACTCCTCATGGCTTATAAAATATAAAATATGGACCTTTGTTCAATTCAGTTCCATAAGCAGGCATAAATCACCTATCATTTGAAGCTATTCAGCTACCTGGCAAGGGATAAACCCAAATCGGGAGATTGCCCTGCCTTCAGGAGGCTTTCTTATGGGCAAGAGAGAAAGGACTCTACATATGAAATTCCATTTTTATTGGTCCAAACAACAGAACAGCAGAAACTTCATATGGTCTAATTTAATTTAACGGTAAATTTGAAAAATGAAATATGTGTAGAATAATGTGGCTTTTGGCCAAGGATTCCCAAAGAAGATGACATTTGAATTTGACCTATAAATAGAAACAGATATTCCAGAGGAAATTCCATAAACAAAAACCTAAAGGAAAGAAGTGACATGGTATGTAAGGAGAACAACAAAAACCAGCAAGATGATTTTGAATCATTCAAGGAAAAAGAAGTTCTGCAGGTGATGCCAGCAAGGTCAGTCAAACAAGAACAAGGAGGACTTTGAGCTTCTGGCTTGGGCTTAATTCTGTAGGTTATTGGGAGGCAAGGGAGTGTTTCAACGACTAGAGTGATCCGGTCAAGTATAGCATGTTGGGTACACCATTCTGCCTCTCCTGTGGAAGACAGATTTGTGGGAATGGTTATCCTCCACTTGCTTCACCCCTCACACACCCCTTCGCTGTGCTTGTTTGTCTTGCAGGCTAGTCACTATGCATTGCCTAGGCCCCTTGCCATCTCAGTGTTGGTAGGGATTTACCAATGGAAAGCACTGGCAACAGTTTGAAGTCAGTCAGAAGGAGGGATAGTTTGTTTTATTCATTCCCCTGGATCCCTCTCTGCTTCCTTACATGTTTAGCCATAGTTGTTTTCCTCCATGGTCAAAACACCTATGAGGCAGCCCCTCTGCTTTGACCAGACTACTTTAGGGGTGGTCATGACTTCTGCTTTTGCTAGTTTGGGCCTTTCATCATATCCTTTTGGCTTCTTTACCTCCTCTCTCCCTCTTATCATTGAGAATGGTCCCTTTATTAAACTCAATTAACTCCTCTGAGTTTAGCATCTCATTTATCGCCAGGACATTGAAAGAGTGTCAAAGACAGAGATGGAATGTTTAATTGGGAGAACACTATGATAGCTCACCTGAAAGAGATGAGGTGCTAGACTGCACTTGTTATATTCTAGAGGCATTTAGGATATAAAGATCAGTGACTGATTAGACTAGGTACTCTAAGACCAATCGGTATGAGGTCAATTTTTAGAGGGGCAGTCAGAAGACTAGAAAAAGGTCTTAAGAGACAAAAGTCAATGTAAGTGAGGCCACAGAGAAGGGGTTAGAGACACTGCAGTGAATACTGATCCTAACACAAAAATAGTTTGAGTCCACTTTTGCCTATTTGAAAGTCTTACAGTGCTGAATATTATAAAGCACTCTACTCTGGTGAAGGTCTAATATATAACTGTAATAATTATTGCATTTCCTTTGGATATTTTTATGCTTAGATTAGTATGTTTTAGTCCTACATAGAAGTAAATCAGAGGCTTGTAAGGAGACAAGAGATAGTATACCTCCCAATTCTTTAGTTTAACTAGAGCTGCTCTTTCCTTTAAGACCTTCTTTCGGGGTGCCTAGCTTTCTAGCTGTCTCAGTTGGTTAAATGTCCAACTCTTGATTTCAGCTCAGATCATGATCTCAGGGTCCTGAGACTGAGCCCTGTGTCTGGCTCTATGCTGGGTGTGAAGCCTGCTTAAGATTCTTTCTCTCCCTCTGCCCCTTTCTACTCCACACACTCTCTCTCTCTCAGGAAAAAAACAAAAAACAAACAACAACAACAACAAAAAGAAAACAGACCTTTTCTTCTGTTTCTTCTCAAAATGCTCAGTCTTGTGTCCTATCTACCCACTCTTGACACTTACTGTTAGTCGCAGATAAGGGGAGGGGAAAATAAGACCACCTGTACTACACTATTTTGTCTTTGTCTCTGAAGCAGCTTTTGCTTTGTAGAAGCAGCTTCTACAGGGTAGATGTTTCCCCTGAATGATGATGATGAAGCCATTTGGTAATTCACCCAGGCGGAGTAGAAGGTAAAAATCAGATAACCTACAAGTAAATATTTCAGTATAACTTGCACCCATCTTGTCTTTAATTTAGTACATGTAATTTACAGAGGAAACAATTAATACCTGGATAATCAACCAAGCATTGACTTGACATCACTGTTTTTGGTGAAGCTACCACCATTCTGGTGAAGCAACATACAAAAAATAATCAGATGCCTAAAAAGTCTGTACTCATAAAGGCATTCTTTTCTTGCCTCAGCTATAGGTGCTTTTGTAGGAGTCTATGGCCTACCACTCTGTGCTGGAGTCCTCCAATGTCTTTATCCCAGCCAGGGAGGCTTTGTTTAAGGCCAGAACACCCATGAGAAATTTTCTTCAAGCTGCCACTACAGTAATAGTAGCTCACCCTTGGTCAAAGGTACCATAAGCTGTTGTGTCCTGCCAAGCTCAAAATACTTCATGGTCCACTTAAATCCTTATACCATGTTCAAAGCAATAAAAGCCAATTTCACAACTCTAAATTCCACCTGGCTTAATAGGAGCTTTTTAAAACTTTAAGATCAAAATGGTCTGTCCACCCATTCAAAGCTGAGGCTCAAAGCTACAACCTTGGCCTCACCAGAATTCTCAGCCACTAAATGGTTATTTATTCTACCAGATCCAATTTTTATTACTCAATATTACCAGACAATGCACAAAGATACCATGATTCTAAACTTACTTCACTAGAGTACATCAATCCCTACCCCCACCACTGGCTTAAACAGTAAGTAAAAATTGTCAGAAGTTTCACACTATCTTGTGTGTATATTCCCACCACTGTAATTAGCATCATTTGTTTGATCATTATGCCGTATTTTCATTCCTATAATAAAACAAGGGGACCACTGTAAGAATGTTGGGAATACCTAAGTTTCTGGTGTGAAAAGAAGGCTTGTTTGTTTTTCCATTTATTGGGATACTGTTAGTAAACTGCTGATAAAATTGCTAGTGACAAGATAGGCTCCATATCTCAGAGGAGTTAAAGGTTCATCAGAAATCTCTAATATTGCTGTTTGCCTCTTGCTGAGATGTATTTATATAAAATCATTTTTGTAATTGCTAGCATTAAAACTGATTGAACTTCAGAAACAGTTTCCAGCCTTTATTTCTGGGTTAATGTTTACAGGCAGAGGCACCTGCAACCATGGTTTCACCAAGCTTGATGGAGTTTCGTTCCTTCCTCACTGACACACCACTACCTACAGCTCTCAGAGAATACTGCCAATCCATGTACCCACAACTTCCTTTAATTTTGATGAAAATGCATGCCTCCTTACCTGAAAAATTCATGTGGCACATTTTATTTTTATAACTTGTGGCTGTACGGAAGGGATGCTCTAGGTAGGAGCCTTCTATTTCTTCCTAGATGAAAAGGCATGGAGATATTTTCTAGGACTGCCATTTTAGTTGCCTCAACTATTTTTGGGGAAGTCCTTAGGAAGGGTTTATTGAAACTGAATTCAGCATATGCAACATTTCAGAAGCACTTGAGGATATATTTGAACACCAAAGATGTTCAACCGCATAGCAGAAGTGATCATCTCTATGAAATAATAAGCATTGTGGTTTCATAACAGGGAGGGAAAAAAAAACCCTATTTCAGCTAGATGTGTTACTTGATGGATTCAGATCTATTTTTATTTGCACAGTCACTCTTGAATGCCTACAGTCTGGCTGGGATTGAGCTACAGACACAGGAAAGCAGAGGAACAGTCAACATCCTTAAAATATAGTAAATATACATACACACTTGAAGCATATGACACAAAATTAGATATAATTAATTATGACGGTTCCCCAAATGCAATAAGAACATAGGATAAAATGATTCTTCATGTAACAAAGTTGCTACATATGCAGGCTTTCAGGACCTCAGCCTCTTTGGCTGTTTTATGGCATATACCACCTCAGGCATCTGACAGAAAACTAAGCTTAACTGTGAGAAACACACTCACATACACAATTGTGCAATCCATATTGGGGAGGGTGTTATGGATTCCCTGTACCACATCTATAAATCTTCCCTCTGCCTGGGAGTCTGTCAAGCCCAGATTAAGATATTTTACATTGCTAGGACTCTTTTGAGCTCCAAATACAGGAGGCTTTGGTTCCTTTAGTAAGTATTGTTTTCAGCTTTGGCTGCAACTTTCTCTTTCAAACTTATCTTTTACTAAACTCCATCACTCCATCTTCTCCTGTCAGGAAGATAGCCTAGCTGCTGTTGCACACTTCTTCCCCCCCCCCCCCCCCCCCGATATCTTGCTCTTGTTCTTATCTCTCAATGACGCATTCACACGTATTTACGATGACTCAAAAAGGCATAATATGGTGCCTCATACATATTTACAGTTCTCTGGAATACATTAAGGAGCAGACAGACCAAAAACCCTGTCCTCATGGAAGCTACATTCTACTCTACAGGAATGACTGACTTGTTCTTGCCATCCCCTGTCCTACCAGATTGTCAGACCAAGATACAGTCCTATATCCTCTGTGAAACCAAAGTTTCTTTTCTCTGATATTTTCATATTTTCTAAAATGTAAACCACCTGTTCAGTCTTCAAAATGGCACAAGTTGCTTAACTTCTCTGAGCCTACAGAACCTGCTTTGGTAAAAGGGTGAAGACCTAAAATGTAAAACCCACACTTGACTAAGTGTGAGCTTTCCTGTATCTGGTCATCACATCTATTTAGTTTGATGCAGCTCCTTAAATTCTCATGACCCTGACATATTTTTTTGCCCTCTCTGTGTAGTACCTATTAGGTACTCAGGACATTTTGATTGACTGATGATCATATATGCTATGCTTTCCTGTAACAGCCTATCATAGTTAAGAAACCATCATAAAGAAAATCTTGTATTTGTATGTCATTTTAACCTTTGTATTAACATATATTATTCTACTACATTCTCAGTATAATCTCTTCATTTCTAAGGTAAGTAGGGAAAGTGGTATTATTTCAATTTTAAATACAGGAGAGTTAAAGGAAATTCAGTCACTTGCTCAAAGTCACAGAGCAAATTAGTACCCAAACTAAGAGTAGATTTGAAGTCTCTTGGGTCTTATCTTATGCCTAGTTCCCTCCACATTCCATAGGGTTACAGTATTATGAAACAACCTGCTAGGAAGCACAATCAATACTTTAGGCAGAACAAAATGCAGTGCACAAGAACTTTCAATTACTTGTGAGGGGGTGGGAGACAGACAACTGCAACTGAAATCTGCGGGTAAGTCAAAGACTTCCATTTACTTCAGCATCCTCCTCCACAAAATGGAGACAAGTAGCTTAATATGACACACTCCTTCCTCTTCTCTCCGATCTTACATTTATGTTCATATTCCAATCCCACTGCCCATTGCTCCAGATCCTATCTGTATGGGACAGCTTACTACGTGATCTTGAATATGATCATAAACTTGTTAATATGGACTTCAAGTTACCTAAAGGGAAAACAGGCCTAACAACTTATTTCCTAAAGCCTCATGTAATAATGGGGTTATACTGAAAATGTATGGCATCATATTTGCTAACACAAAGTTAAAAGCACCATATAAATGAAAGCTCCAATCCACATGAAAATTCCAATCCAAAACCCAGTCCCAAAAAAGGTTATTTCCAACAACCAATGCAGATATGGATTTTCCTTCTCTAGATTAACAGAATATATAACATTCATTCTAAGGAGTGTGCTTATGTACAGTCTTGAACTAAATACAGTGTTGCCTCCCCCCTTAATAGGAAGTCTATAGTAATTCATTCATAAGGCCCTTTGATATTTTTAGTCATATCTTAAAATAATCTCAGTAGGTTCTATTAAAACCCATTAAAGTTTAGTCCAGCGGAATACTATAGTTTCCATTCCTCAAGGGCAGTGGTAATTTACCCTGCCTGTTGGTGCAGAGTCAGGTCAGCAACCTTAATCCTTCAAACTGTAGGTGTTGATCTTTCTCCAAGGCTGCACCTCACTCATTCTCGTGGAAAGTGCACTTCCAGGAGAACCTACCCTGTGTACTTCCTCTTTCTACAGCACATACCATTAACATGTAAGGAGCTTCAAAACACTTGACTGAATAGATGAATTCATGACTCCCAATAGCATAATTCATTATTTGATAGAGAAAAATAAGGACTTTAACCTCTGTTTGTTTTCTAACCATCTACTGTCCATTTTACCTAAGTGCAAAGTATGAGTTTAAGACATGAAAATATGTGACATGTAGGTAATGGGCTTAATAAAAATTCTTTACATGTGATTACCTCATTATTATTATACCAGCTTCAAACTATGATTTTCTATACTCCAAACTGAAGAAATGTGTGATTATAAAGGTTATTATTCTATTTAAAGCACAGATGTGTTTAAGCAGCTGTAATGGTTTTCTTTAATGTGTTGAGAGGAGGGGTAGCTTGGAGACCTGGAGGCTGTCTCCCAGCTTCACAACTGAGGAGCTGTGTGACATTTGTCAAACCAATTAACCTCTCTGTGTTTGAGAGTTTCCATGTTTTAAGGAGGTTAAAATAATACTTGTTTTCTATAGCTGTCTACACCCACAAAGTGAAAGACATGTCTTAGGGGAGCTAAGGCAATTATTCAGATGATTCAGGCTAAAATCAATCCTGCCATGGAAGAAAAGGAAAATAGTGTGCATTTGGACCTCAGCTGTCCAGACTGCCTGTCGACATCAATCAAATTCAGAGAATAAATGGTTCAACCCTTTGCTTCCCTTTGCTTGTATTGCGAAAGCACCTTAAGGGGCATATTAGCTTGTTAAGACCAATGAGTGAATCATTAATGGCTTCAGGTCACTTAACATACAACCAAGAATACTTGAAACATAAGAAGGCTCTGGATTGGAATCCCTGGGTTTTAAAGGACAGTCATGTCCTAAAGTCACCTTCAAAATTAGCACCAAAGGGCCAAGGGAGGAAAAAGGAACCCAGACATGGTTTTCTGTCCAGTATGTGCTTGACATTGTGGCAGGTATCTCATTCATTTACTTACTTCATTCAGCCCTCCAAACAACAGTATCAGGTAGGGAGTTCCAGAGGAGGAAACTGCAGCTCAAAGAGAGTGAGAAGCCCCAAATCCTAGAATCAATAGCTGACACCCTGGGACCTAGAACTTCATTCCAAGTGAATGAGTATGTGAGCTACCTTCCATATCATTCATGCCCTGAATGCAGGCCTGATATGATTCAATAAAGTTCAATAAACATTAGTGAATCCCTACAAAGTGCCAAGCATGATGTTAAGAGATGGCCAGAGTAATATAAATGAGGCATGGTCCTACTATCATAGACTCTTACCTGCAAAAGGTAAGAGTGACACACATGAACTTGATGGTACTACAGCATGAGCCATGTCCATGAAAGTTCAGAGAAGAGGCTGAGCCATAGGCTCCTAGAAATACCTCTATGGAATACAGTAGAAAAATATTGTCCCCAGGGCCTAGAATTCATGCTCCCCTTGCAGTAAATCAAAGGTCAGGAGAAAAGTCTAGCCTAGGTAGGTGGGTTCATTGTGCAGAGAAGATAGAGCCTAACACTTAACCCCAACTTTGTAGTCTGAATATCAGTAACATCTTTTTTTTTTTTTTTTTTTTTTTTTTTTTGACAGAGAGAAATCACAACTAGATAGAGAGGCAGGCAGAGAGAGAGGAGGAAGCAGGCTCCCTGCGGAGCAGAGAGCCCGATGTGGGGCTCCATCCCAGGACCCTGGGATCATGACCTGAGCCGAAGGCAGAGGCTTTAACTCACTGAGCCACCCAGGCGCCCCAGTAACATCTTTTATAGTATGCTAAAAATGGCACAAGTTGCTTAACTTCTCTGAGCCTCCAGAACCTGCTTTGGTAAAAGGGTGAGGGAAATGGCTGCTTCATTGGACTCCTGTAATTAGACAGAAATCATGAATGGAGAATGCCTATTATATTACCTGACTTGTTTAATACTAAAGAAGATGTCACCATTTTAAGTCCAATTCTTTCTTCTTAAAAAGGAATATGATGGACAGCTAACAAAGAGTTCACTAAAGTCTATCAGGGATTAAAGAGTGGATTCTTAGTCTCTGTTGGCATTTTGTTCTTGAGTTAAATCATTCATGGAACAAACTATATATATATATATGTATATTGTATATATTTAAGTTAATTAAGCATTATGAGTCAGCCTCTGTTCTTGGCATACAGAGTATTCACTACCTACCAAACAAATTCTGACATTTAAGACCATTTTTATAATGGTCCTGGTCTCTCCTTCCAAAAGTAAAATTTGTCAAGTCACCTCAGCTACCATCTGAATTCCTCCTTTTGTTATTCTGAAATTTCTTTGCCTATAAACCCCACTCTGGCACATAAAGCAGCCTTAAATAATAGTGCTAACCAATTGTGTTTTTCATCAGCTGATCTCTGGACTTTCTACCAAAACAAGACTGACTGAAGTATCAAGGTCAACAGGAACCTCTTCCTCATAGAACAGAAAGTCTCTTCAGGTTTGGGAGCTAGGCTTTATCCACGTAAAACTCTGGACAGTGTCTGAAATATAGCGTTTCCATGTATTAATGGGATGGGATATACATTGATTGGAAGTGTAAATTCCAGTTCGAAAAACCATCAAGAGCCTATTTAAATAGGAGCAAAGATCTACAAAAATAGAGTTGTTAGAGGACAATTCAATGGTTCTCCCTTTGCTCTGAAGTCCTTGTTAGTGGCAGAGTTTATAAATTGAGAAGATGTACATGGTTATCAGATTCTCCTAAGAATTATTAGCCAGCTACCAGCAGAACCCAACTGACCAAGTAGAGAATATTGATATATATAAGACACATGGCTTCCTCAATTAACAAACTGACCATCCATATAACCTGACCCTATGAGAATCTAGTAAGGAGAAAGCAAGGCTGGTCTGTCCTGAATCCTCAGTTTAAATGAGACCCCCGGTGCAGGAGGCACACTGGCACACTAAGCCTGTGAAATAGACAGGAAGAGATCTGCATTAGGTCTCTGCAGAGAACTTGAAGGTAACTTTAGGAGATCTGCATTGGGTAAGTACAAAATCCTCATGATCTGATAGAGAATACAAACAGAAAGGATATTTTATTGGACAATGATAAAACTTGGTTGTAGATGAGGAGATACTGATTGGTGATATTCCAGTTGGATAGAGAGGCAAAAAATGTTTCAAAATGTCCCTCCGTACAGCCATGTTGAAATTAGGGTGGTGACAAGGCCCTGAGATTAGAGGCATGCTCCCCAAAGGCTTCAAGCTAAGAATTGCAATCAGAGGAGACAGATGCTTAACATGCAGTGCTGCAGCCAGGAAAGAGGCTAATGAGATTCTAGGCTGCTTGTCCACAGGGCCAGCCATCACAGTGTCACCAGGCAGGGAGGCTGTTGTCCCTCTTACAAGCACTCTTCTGAAACTGCATGTGTGACATGGCATCTGATTCTCAGCAGTCTAGTAGTGACATTGTCTACTTAGTCTAGCTAGACTGCAGCAGGGAGACAGGGTGCTGATTAACTGGCTGGAAGGAGATGTCTTCTTGGAACGCGGCAGAGGGTTCGCTCTGCATTAGGAAGCCAAAGCCACAGGAGGCATGGGAAGGAGATGCATTTGCAAGTCTCTGCAGCATGAACTGGGCTACTGAATTTGGACAGATGAGGGTGAGGTACAGAGCTGAATTGTCCCATGCAGATGCTTGTGTAAGTTTCATGAAGTGACCCAGCCAAAAATAAAAGCAAAATATAGAAGATATTATCTCCCCATTTCCTGGAAAATTTGTTTTAATAGTTACACACACACACACACACACACACACACACACACACAGGGATAAACAAACAAACAAACAAACAAAAAATGTACATATGTCTATTTCTACCTGGCTGATGAATGGAGTTCATGGGTCTTGGCAGGGCAGAGATATAGTGTTGATGAAACAAAAACATGGTTGATTAGGACAGAGAAAATGTGAGATATCACTGCTCACTATGGCAAAGACAATTTCTTAATCCTCTGGATTCTCAGTCCCATGATCCGTCTTGTGAACAACATTCACCCTTATGGGGAGAGTCGAATGAAATAATGGATGTTGAATTGATTTTAAAAATTCTTAATATTATATACAAATGAGCCACCTGTAAGTAAGACATTTGCATTCATGGTTTTGCTGGTAAGTGTTCAAGAGATGGATCAAGAACATTGAAGAGGGAGGGGATGGAGAGCAAGTACCTTGTCCTCACAGCCACAACTCTATTCTCGAAAGGATGATTTAAAAATTTCCATAATTATTAGAAATGAGGTTAAAGTCCTGAAAATTTGGAGAGAGCTTGCTGAATGTCCACTATCCACTTGGTATTTAGCAAATCTACTTAACTAACCATCTGTACTGTTTAAAAATCATTCTCTTTCAAAATCGCCAAGTTGTGTGGGCCGGTCTCATTTATGCTCAGATGGTACTGCCATGTACAGGTGCACAAGCTGTGCCTTAAACAACGTTGCTGCAACATTCACATAGACCTCAATAAAGAACAGCATCCCTTAGAGTTGTGTAATGGAAAGACTCTAATTCTGAGAGTAATTCAGGAAGAATTTTTTCAGATGTATTTTAGCCTGTATTCAATCCAAATTGTATTAAAATCAGTTTATTGCAGGTCAGATCATTTTTGGTTTCTTATACATGCAACAAATGTGAAAAGTAGTTTACCACAAATCTTTTTTTTTTAGAGGAGAGCTACTTGCATCCTCCCATGGAATTTCTTTCTTTCTGTGCTTGTCTCTCTCACCTGGGGTTGGAAAAAGGACTCTGGTGTGTGGAAATTCAAGCAGGTGGCAAATAGGCAAGGGGTTACTTTGAGGGGTGGCTTATGTGGACACCAAATTCTCCCTTCCATAGAGTTGCCCTGTAGTATAAAGAAACCCATTTCCAATTTTTGGCTTAAAAAAATGATTTCAACAGAATAAGTATTGCATTTTCCCTCAGTAGCCTGACTCTCATTACTAAGAGTAGCTACTAATATTATTACAACACTGGTATATTATGATGCCTAACTGAAGGCTGGTGACACACATTTTGGCATTATACAAGTTATTCTTAATGAATTAGGTACTCCCCAAAATGCAAACTTAGAAAAATTCATTTATTTTTGTTTCTTTTTTTTTTTTTTAAGATTTTATTTATTTGACAGAGAGAGAGTTATAGAGGGAGCATAAGCATGGGGAATGAGAGAGGGAGAAGCAAGCTCCCTGAGTGGGAAGGCTAATGTGGGGCTTGATCCCAGTGCCCTAGTATCATGACCAGAGCCAAAGGCAGATGCTTAACAGCTGAGCCACCCAGGTGCCCCATTTATTTTTGTTTCTTGTATATGTAATACCTGCCAATATATATATTCTTAACTGAATATATTATTATTATTATTAGAAAGTGTTCAAGAGGCTGAGATTTTCCTCCATCTCAATCCTTCTCCACCTTAAATGTCCTCTACCTTCCATAGTTGGGAAAGGAATGGCTGAATGTTATCTGGATGATTTCCACCAGTGCTACCCAAGTCTCAACTCACTGACCACTATCAGTCACTCATCTGTGGGGAGCAGGCTTGGCCATACTGTTCTTCTAGCTAGACTGGAGATTTGGGAAACAGCAACAATGATGATCTTTATTTTTCTCCACTGAAAGGTATGCCAGAGAATGCTGCTCCCCATATCATAGTTTGCAAAGAAAAGTGAGTGAATGGGTTTAATTTATGATACTTAAAGACTAACAATATCTTCAGAACTTCTTGGTCATATATATTAGTAAGTTTATCCCTAAGGATTTCACTTATTTTGTGTGTGTATTTCCTGTATTCTTGCATCATTATTACATTCTCCTTCCTCTTCATTCGCATGTATTTGGAGTTATGATTTCCTCTCTTTTTTTGTTTTTCAACTCTCCTCTATTCCTTAGCTCAGGTCACCCTGCCTGTTAATTTTTGAAATCCCTTAGTGTCCACCAGGACCAAGCAGTAGGCTATAGGAAAATAGCAAGGGTCAACTCTTTTTCTCTGTGAGCTGTGGAAAACCGGAACTGTTAGAGGCCATGGGGATCTTAAGGAGTGCCCTGATCACTTGAGCTACATTTCTGTTCTTTACTACAGATTTTATTATGTCAAATGGGAAAAGAACTAGCATGAATTCTTTTGAGACTTTGATTATTGATAATAATAGTTATAAAAAGGTGACTTTCTGTAAGAAGCCATTTTGAACAAATTTGTACATTTTTGTGTGTGTGACTATAATGGCCTGGTAGAAGGGAAGGTCAGATAAACATAAGACAAGAGATATAGAACCAGCAGTTTAGTCATGACATTGGGAGACAATATAGTAGGAAATACAGAAATTTACTTTGCAAATAATTTTTAGGAAAGCAATAATTTTGTCTAGAAAGTTCAATTTTATACCTGTTTTTCCTTTCTCTTCTCATCCTCATCTGAGGTTATTTCCCTAGGTCTTCAATCTATTGGCTGTACATCTATGGCAAACCTTAACTGAGGATATTAAAACAGGGCTGATGACCCACCTTCTTCATTGCCCATCTTCATCATCAAAGCTGCTGTCATTCCTCAGTGGGGGACAGTGAGACACAGATGTGTCAGTTATTTTGTTCTATGTAGATATTATAGATTTTTCTCCTTTCCTGACCAACCTACTCATAAATTTGTCCCAGTGGTCACTATGCGGATGAGCAAATGGAAATGGACCTATCAGCACAGATGTCTTACCTGATGTCTGTATTTAAAACAAACAAGCTTGATAGAATTTTGCACCAAAAGGAGTAGATTTCAGTATGAACTTGAGGCCATTATGTTTTAGGTTTATTTTAAATCTGAGCTCTACCAATAAGCCTTCCCTGACCAAACTTTCCAAGCAATTCATTAAAGAGGAGGAAATGGTTTATATTTGGGTAGTCCCTCCTAGTTAGAAAAGTAAATTCTTACATGCTACCATAAATTTATTTCTCTACTCTTCACATGAGGAAAGTCAAGCCTGGAAAAATTAAAGACCTTTTCCACTGTTCACAGCTCACTAGTGAACCCAAACCCAGGGCTGCTGACTCCATTGTTCTATCATATCACATTACCTCCCTGATGTCCCACCCTTAATATGACTTAGTCTGAGGCACTTGAGGACAGCACTGTGTCTCTTCCTCTCACAAGAGGGTCTTTATGGTTGGAGGGCCTCAGAGTAGTCATTTCCTTCCCACCTACCATGTGATCTACATATGAAACGATGGCTAGAGCCCAAAGAAGGGCAGCGTGACTATGAATATGAGTGTCTCCACACACTGTATAGATGAATATAAATGTCTCCATATATTTTCCCCATTTCTTTTGCATATTCATGTAGCTTTTGTTCAGCTTCTTAAATCAAGCTTTTTCTCTTGAACATCATTACTTCTTTCTATTTTTTCCTCTTTTAAGATTATCTCTGGAAATCTTCCAGTCTACTCAAGTACTCATATCCCTCATTAACAAAAATTTCTCTTCCCCTGAAAAAGTGTAACTAATGAAATCAGCTGATTGTATCCTGCCCCATCTTTGACTTCCATTTATCTTTACACATTCATTGTTTGCTGTTTATTTAGTGGACAGGTTTGTGATATCTTTAATGTTAGAGTTACATATTTTTCTACTCCATATACACAATTAAAATTTACACTCAGGTACTTTTCAATAACTTGATTGATTATATCTCACCTAGATTTCCCCTTTGTATTATTCTGTGAAACTTTAAGCTAAATAGTTCCTTTTAAAGAAAATTTCTGCTGAATCCATAAACAACTGAATTATCTGTTTTCTTGTTTGTAAAACCTGAGTCCCACTGGATGGGTCAGAAGGGCCATGCACTGGATGTTTGCCAACATATCTAGAGTCAGATATTAATCCATTGATTACACAAATCCATACTGAGCTCCAAGTTTGTGAAGATCCTGTGCTGGGTCCTGCTGTTATGAAAACGTCAATCCTGCTAAAATCCAAGATCTCATTTTTAAGCACTTGGGATAACCTTTGACCAACTGACACACAATCCTCCTCACAAAAACTTCCACCTCAAGACTGGCAAATGTTCTATTTAAATAAACTTCTCAATTTCTATTTCTTTCCTTAAATTCATATTTTAAAGTGCTGGAATAATGAAATCAAGGGCAAAAACATATTTTTTTCTTTCCTTTTTTTTTTCTTTCATTTTAAAAGCATGGGTTGTCCTCTGCTCTCCTCCAGCAACACACTTTCATTCTAAACAACATAGTCTCATTGTCTTTCAATATAAATGCTCATATCCTCAAGGAACTGGAGGAGCCAGAGAGGCAGCAGAAGGGGAGGTATGCTGAGAAAGGCATTGGTACCCTAAGGGACAATTTTTATCTCAGGAGAACTGACCTTTTAGAGAAAGCAAATTGAATTATCTTTCTCATCCTTTACTTTTGCTGTGACATCATTAAAATGCATGTTACATACCAACACTCGTTGTTTTGTATTCATAACCTTAAACTAAAATTAATCAGTTGTCACGACGACTTAGCACATTTGTTAATGGTTCCTATCCAAAAAACTGTATTGTTATAAGAAAAGCAGCGTTATGTATACACCCTTGAGAAAAACAACAGAGGAGAATTAACTGGTGGACAATGAACATTCTTTTTTCCTGTTCAGAAAATAGTCATCTTCATTCTTTTCTCTGGTTTTGAACTAGTACTTTGTTTTGATGTTTGACATGAAATTTGGTGCTTTGACAGAAAGATCTTTTTGTCTAAGTCCAATTAATATAAATTAGATCCTACAAAGTTAAAAAGTCACGAATTTAGCTAATAAGCATTTATTAAGCTCCAGTTTGCAGCCCAGACTTACCATAGATTCGTTATTCAACACATATATTGAGAACATAAGGAACTGGTGAAAATTTATTTATGAATGATTCAAAGCTATTGCCTTTGAGAAACTCATACAGTATTCTCAGGCAAAAGATGAATAAACAGTTAACTCATACCATGATGTTTTAAGTGCTCTAAACAAGATAAGTATATTTCTCAAAAGATGAGGTTGGGAGACAAAAAAGCATGTCTCTAGGGACTCATAAGCACAGGCCTATGAAACCAAACTGGTGTAAGTGGGAGGTGCCCTGGGAAAGATGATCTGGTAGATCATGCCAGGTAGAGAGAAAAGCGGTGCCAGAGCCAACAGAGGTGTGCTGAGGTGAGATGGCATTTTGGGGACACTTCAAATCATTGAAAACTTTCAGGAAAGAGCAGCACCTGATCTGATTTGCAGTTCAGAATGCTCTCTGGTCTCAGTGAGAACATTTTTTGGAGCTGAGCAAAACCAAAGGAAGAAAGACAAAATTAGTTTAATTTTTAGTGTTCCACATGAAAGATGATGGCAATGTGGTTTCTATGAAGGGAGTGAAATTGAGGGTAGGAAGCAATTGTTGAATTCAGCATATGTTAAGGAGGAAGAATCACCCAGATTAGCTGGATGACCAGATGTGTATGAAAGGCATTTAGGTGCAAGAAACATGTAGCCTCCACTCTCCAGTACTTCATATTCTGTTCGAGAAAACACAACTAGGAAATTTAGGCCTTAATATTTTTAAGCAATTAAGTGTTGCAGAAGTAGCTAAACTTTGTAATTAGCTAATATCCTGCAATACCATTAATTAGCCATAGCCTAGAAATAGTTCCTTTCTATGTTATGACCACTAATGTATGGAAAATATATGGTACTAAGAGATAATCTAAAAAATACTAGTAACTATTGTTGTAAAATGACTGGTATACTATTAGGAAAATAACACTAATTATATCTTAAACAGTTAAAGCAAAATAGTTAATTAACTTAAGACTTCTTTTTTTTTTTATTCATAAGTCTCCAAGGGAGAAAGGAATCATTCTATTATGCAATTAGGAAATTGAACAGATATATTTATGTCTCAGAATATCTTGAGGCAATGGATTACTCACCTCCCTGATCAATATTTGATCCCTATTAGTCAATAAATTCTTTCTCATGTCTGACTATGATCCCCCCAATTCGCTTTAAGCCCTTTTGCTTTTACTGGATCCGTTCAGATTTCTTTTTGGTCTACCAAATGCAGTTATACTCTTTGCAGGGAGTGGTTTATCAGTATGATCTCATGCATCTTGCTGTGCTGGACTACGGCTATTTTCCTTTCCCCGGCTCTACATAAAGAACATGCTAGCAGATATCCTTAATACTTGTATATTTTCTAACTACACCGCAGCTAGTCTATAAATTGGGGAGGAGAACAAAATATTTTATCTTCATTTTTTTATCTTAAATTTTCTGAAGTTTTCATTTCTGTTTCTAATTTAGAATTTCCTCTCAGAGAAATAAATATGGATGTTTGTTCCATGCAACACATTCCTCAAGTAAGAATGAGTTATTTCCAGTCAAGTTGCTACATATCCTTGGTACATAGGAAGGTTTGCCTCTATCTCCTAGACAGGAATCCAAGGCAAAGGAAAGACCTCACTTGTCTGTACCACACACCACTTAAATGCCCACATTTAATTCAAATGGGCAGGACATGCTTTGCCTAAGGAAAAAAAAATGTAAGTTCACATACTCCCCTGAAGTATTTTTCTTCAGGGGAGACCTTCAGCTAGCCCACATTTTCCTAAAATTTTCTATTCTCTGATCAACTTCTCCCAGGAAAGGATCTTGTCTAATTTAGATATGTGTTTCAGACTGGGTACTAGAACTCTCCGGGAGATTTTATTTTAGGTCCTCTCCATATCTGTGAAATGAAAGGTGTTGTACCCTGTAAAAGAATGTGGGCATTAAGACTCAGGCAGTGGAGCTCATTGATAGAGTAATAGGGGTTCTCCCCAGAACCCTCAAAATGCTGCCATAGAGCCACAGTCTAGTCTGTCTCTATATAAAGCAACTGTACATCTGAATAATGACTCAGTTCTTCCCTCCAGGTGTTAATGTTGGCGACCCACAGAGTCTGAATTTAGAATCCAGTGCAAACTCTGAGGGTATATCCTTCAAGGCAGACAACATGAATGCAGCAACTGATGTTGTGTGGTCAGATCTGGACTTGGAACCTGGATTTTGGCCTGACGATTGCTGCGAGACATTTGGTGAGCTACTCTGAGCTGTAGTACCCTTTTATAGTGTGAGGAGTATAGACCCTATTTCATACAGCTACTGAAAGGATTAACTTCAAACATGACGTTCCCAGCCTAGCACGGTGCCCAGATTATGGGCCTTATTAAGTCTTCTACTCTACTTCTAAATCAAAATCTGTGTGTTTTGGCCAAGTTTTCACTGTAGTTTCTGTCCAGGCTCTTAGTCTCTGAAGCAAGGAACAATGCTTTGGAGGTGTATGTGTGTTGGGGAGAGGGTGTGGAGTATGTAAAAGAAAGTTATCATGGGTACCTACAATTTTTTTTTAAAGCTTTTATTTATTTACTAGAGAGACAGAGATCACAAGTAGGCAGAGAAGCAGTCAGAGAGAGAGGAGGAAGCAGGCTCCTTGCTGAGCAGAGAGCCCGATGCGGGGCTCGATGCGGGGCTCGATCCCAGGACCCTGGGATCATGACCTGAGCCGAAGGCAGAGGCTTTAACCCACTGAGCCACCCAGGCACCCCTGGGTACCTACAATTTATAATGAATTCAGTATGCTCCAGTCTTTCTAGTAACCTGTAATTTATACAGCTGTGATCAATTATTGGGCTCCCTAAAGGAAAGATATTCAGATACCTACAGTTATGAAACTTCCAACATAAATGTTTACTAGAGCATTCACATCTGTGTTTTTCCAATTTTCGGTGGTTTCCAGAGATCCCTAGGTTCATTTAGTCTACTTCTCTGGCTCTAGGTAGATTAGTGCATGATTTGACCAATCTTCAGTCTAGATTGTATATGGTAGAGAGATAGATTGTGATGTATCACATTTGTGAATCTATCTCGTCACAAACACAGCTCTATAAATATCATCTCAAAAAGGTCTGGCCCAGGGGTGCCTGGGTGGCTCAGTGGGTTAAAGCCTCTGCCTTTGGTTCAGGGTCCTGGGATTGAGCCCAGCATCGCATCGGGCTCTCTGCTCAGCAGAGAGCCTACTTCCCTTCCTCTCTCTGCCTGCCTTTCTGCCTATTTGTGATCTCTGTTTGCCAAAAAATAAAATAAAATCTTTAAAAAATAATAAAAAAAAAAAAAGGTCTGGCCCAAAACAAAACTGGAAGTATAGTTATGGTATTTGCTCAGAAATAAGATCAAAAGGTTATCACAATGCTGAGCAATAGCTGAGGACTTTCCTCTTAGGCCTGAAGATTCCTTGAAACCACTTAGGTAAAATAGTATCAATAATAACTTTAATAACTTATTTCCAATATGTCATAACTATAAATTAAGCTACAATTTTACTAAGTTATAATTATAAAACTAACCATCATGAAGCTTTCGTTTTTTCTATGTATATAGGGGTTTTTGTCCAGGATTCACAGATAACAGGATTCACAAGTAAAAAGGAATTGTTGAAATATCAAGTGTAAAGTACAAATGTATTGAAAGTGAAGACATGATAACAAAAAGTCCTGCTCTTTCTCTTCTGTAGCTCTAGGTTTCTGTCTGCAAAACTTGTGTGTGTACGTGTGTGTGTGTGTGTGTGTGTGTGTGCACACGCATGTACCCATGCACAAGTGTGTGTGGAGTGGCCACCTATTCACAACAACCATCCTGTAAACATTTGCTTTCTTAAGTCCACCCACCTCACTGGAATAAAATTATTTGAATTATTCAGCATCTAAAAGCACTAAAATGCACATGGGCCCAGTTGGCAGTTATTTTATGCCTATTAGAGGCCCTGCAGCCCACAATAAAGAAGGAGGGAGCTCGGTTTTTTCCAGCATCACAATGACACACTGTTCACACATCAAAAGCTATACAACAGAGGCAGTTGATGTTTATGGGTTCCTGCTTGCATGATTCCACTTTGGTCGCTCAGCTCTGAGGTTTCTTTTGAAGGGAGAGGGAATGGAATGTGTGGAAATGTTGATAGTAAATTCCACCCTCCCTCCTTAGCAGAACTAAGGGGTATAATTTCCAAAGTGGCCTCATCTGAAATTTAGATAACATTTGACTCTTCTCATCTCTCTGTGAGACCTCTGTCCAGAGATAGAGGAATATTCACAGAATTTCCTGCTTTAATTTCTCACACAGGACTCTGAATAATACCCAACCTGAGCATGCTCATGTTTAATGCTTTTTTATGGAAGCAAATTTGCATTGGTAATAACCAGAATATGGATCTGTTATGTAGTTTGCTACTCTCCCTCACCCAAGGGCAGATTTCCAAAGTCTCATTGAGAAATAAAGTTTAGAAGGAATAGGTGCAGAAGATGGGGCAATCCAGTTTTCTCTGCATTTCTCCTGGGGTAAAGCCACGGGTACTTTGATGCCTTTAGAGTTTATGCCCTTGAGTACTGAGTATATTAAGGTCCAGCGTGTGTGTGGTGTCTGTGCACGCTGAGGATATGCTGAGTATTTACTACCACGTAGTCATTGATGCATTACAGTTTATAGAGTCAAACTCATCATTCATACAAGTAATATATTTGTACAAATTGGACAAAGTACAAAGAAGAGACACAAAAATGATTGAGGGGATGAAGGAAGGCCCTAACATATGAGGTGAGATTGAAAGAATGTACTGTGTGCAGCTCCGTGATGCTGCTGCTGAGGTGCTATGGTATCACAGCTTCTGCCTCAGGGCTGTAAACCCCCAAAGAGGAATTTGCAGGCTAGTAAAAGGGGCATTACTGAGAAGGAAATGAGCAGAGAGGAGTTGTCTGCATATCAGGGAAAAAAGTTTGTTGGAGTAGAAGCTATTAGGCAGCAGAATTACCTCCCCAGGGAGACAGTGGAGTCTGTGACCCCATTATAGGAGACATAAAAGCCTGGCGGGATGGTCCAGTTCCCCAGTATGCTGTAGGGAGAGTCTCCTCCCAGGCCCTTGGAGACTCCAAAGGGCTGGAGGATGGAGTGTGACTCCTTCGTTTCTTACCATTTATGGTTCCAGTTTGGTGCTGAGAGGAATACTGAAGGCAGGATGCCCCACTACCCGGATCTGACACCAAGGTTAGATTTTATAATCCTCTGATATAAATTTAGGTATTACCATCAAACTCTTTTCTTAAACCTTTGATATATGTAAATGAAATAAAACCTCTAGGTTGCTTTGGAAACAGCAGCATTTGAAGCACACTTTAATCTGGAGGCATTTCCCCAAATATTTTTTAAAATGTGCATGTATGTCCTGTGGGGAGTCGGGTAGCAAATGAACCTGTCTGAACTGCAATTCATCTCAGAGTTAACTGTTTTTATGCAGCCTATGTTCTGTGTGTGTGTGCCAAATCTGCAGCCATGCCAATGGAATATTAATATATTCTTACTAGGTGGACAGATCGAAGTTTGAAAGGAAACAAGAAAAAATAAAATAAAAAGAACAAATGAAAGAAATTGGAGCCAGTTGGATTGTGGGGTCGCAGCCACAACCCCCTGGGGGAAGGACAGGGGGAAAGAGAGGCAGTGCTTTCTCTTTATCTTGCAAGCAATTACTGGCAATTTGTTCTGGCCAGTAAAACTTCTGATATTATCATGGTTGCTGAGTAATTTATCATCAAAGTTTAATGTGAAAACAGGTGACTGTGTAATCACCAATCTAGGAACAGAAATAGAATCGTTATTATTTCTGCCTGAAGAGAGAGATTTTTTTTTTTTTCTGTCAATTGACTTAACGGCCAAAAGGCTGTTCATCATATCACCATGAATTATAAAACCTCTATTAAATATTCATAAAAGTTTTGAAATGAATGTGTGATAGAGATGAAAGCTGGGCTAATTTAAATACCTACCAGACCTGTCTTAATTACAGAGGTAAAATGAGATATAAAAATTATAGCAGCAAAGAAAAAACTTGAAACAGTTCATTCCATACATTAGAGAAAATGCCTTTGCAAGCCACCGTACACAAAGCCGGGAGCTCACTGGGCAACACTGATTTCCATCTCCCCTAAAGCATTACTGAAATGCAGTTGGTGATGTCTTTCTTCTACAGGAAATAGAAGAGAAGCTTCTATGAAACTTTAGGCCAAATGATTTGTGCTGGCTCTCTGAAATGTAAATAAAAATCCTAACTGTAGAAGCACATCCATTTGCACCTGCTCAAGTCCTTGGGGGGGGGGTGGAAATCATGTGAAGCTGAATAGAAGTTAGGATGAGACAAAAAGAATGCAATAAAAATTTCCTCAAATTTTTCATACTATGATTTTGTGGATTTCATGGACTTGTGAAAATGACACATAATCTGTTTTGTTTTAAGCTTGGGCTATTATAACCTCTTCTGCCATCTTAAGAGGGACATTCTCCAGAGGTCATAGAATAGTCCTAGGAGAATCAATCAGAAGCCAAGATACATCCATGCTCCCAAATAACCTCAATCATAATTTGCTAAGCCAAGGCATTTCCTGTTCCTCCACAAATCAGGATAATGGGAATGCAGTTATAATTTTGATCTTCTATCTTCAGGCAAATATCAAACCTGACATTAAGAGCTATATTATTTGTGAACTGGTCATGAGTACTAATTTATATATATCTCAAAGTGATCATGTGCTTTCAAGGATTTCTTTAACTAAACACAGCTGTTTTGATGGGCATAAAGAGGAAAGGGGAAGAGGATGCTTTCGGGGGCATAGGTCTATGTTATATCATGATGGACTCTTGGGTTAAAAGTCAGGTACCAGCTGGCTTGACCTTGAACAAGGTGCTTCACCTTGCTGAGTCCCAGCACTGACATCTGTAAAATGAGGGGATTAATTTGGTGGTGGCTAAAGATCCATCCAACTCTAAAATTCTGTGAGTCTACAATTATAAATAGGATGATAAGATGCTCTCTGGCTCTTAGGCTGCCACCCAGGAGAATGAATTCCAGTTTTAATTTCCTTTTTGGTGATAGGAAATCTGAAGACAGGCAAGGTTAAATGACCCACCCGGAGGCCCAGAGCAATCAGTGATGGAATCACAGCCTCAGCTCACAGCGCTGGTTCCTGGCTTCCAGTTTTATCAACTTACTGAGACCGAGTCTTTGAGGATGTTTGTTAGCATCCTATTGGCTGAATCATACTGACATCCTGGATGATACCACTGATTCAGTGGAGTATTTTTTTAAGTATTTCGTAAATAGATACTGTCTATTCAATGAAATTTTTGGTTCTTTAGCAGGTATATTATATATATAAATTATATATACATATGTACATATATAAAATTATGTAAGTACATAAATACAAAAATATATGTAACATATATATATTTTAAACACACACACATTTCTTTGCATGTATTTAATGTTATTTAATGCCCTATTACCACAAATAATCTAGAAAAGTTTAAATTGAAAACATAGGAACAATGTCAATAAAATCCAAGGGGGACATTTTGAGCTGGGACATTACTAAGAAGTATTATTAAAGAAACATAGTAAAAATATATATTACTCTCTTCCTTTCCCTTTTTTCCCTTCTTCTCTTACATTATTAAATTTTAACTTAAAATGGTCAATTTCTTTTTCTATTCTTTAAATTTCTTTCTCATTAGTCTGCCAACATTCTTCCCAAGCATTGCCTAAGCACCTCTGATACTTCTCTTAACCAAAGCACTCTATCTCTAGAAGCAACTCAGTAAGCTAGAGGCTGGCATCCAATAGTGGAGATGCCAAAAGTCAACTTGTAATGACAGTCAACATTTGATGGCTTGTAAAGATAAATATACCATTACCCAGATCAGTTAATCCAAAGTCAAATATTTTTGGGTTTTTTTGGGAGATAAGTAAGTCCAGCTTCAGGTTGAGATCTGGTTCCAAGGTCAGAGTGTTGTAAGGAGGGGAAGAGGAAGGAAAAAGGCTAAAGAGTAGAAGCAGAGAAAGGAGAAGAAGGATGTCACCAAAACACACTAGGATGGACTCTGTGTACAAATGTGTACAGTGGTTGCAAATTGTGGCCATGATGGCACCCTCAGTTTTCCAGTCTCATCTTCAGTTGCTCTGTATGTGCTCTCATAATTATCATAAATTAGATCCCATTTTTATTTTAGAAGAATCTTCATCTTACACACATTCTCATCGCCAGATAAGATTCCAGGACCTAAACAAAATGGCTAAAAGGTTGCTTGATATAATGTTTAGGTAACCTATTGCATTAAAAACTACTCCAAAATGTAGCAGCTTGAAACAACACACATTTTCTTATTTCTTATGATTTGTTGCTAGACTGAACTCACTTGAGCAGTTCCTCTGATCTCCATGACACTATTACATCTATTGTTATCTGGAGGTTCAACTGTGCTCAATCTTCCATGACAGTTCGCTACATGACACGACTGGCAACTGGTGCTAGTTGTCTGGCCAAATAAACAAAAAGAACCATGGTTCTTTTCCATATAGACTTACCATGTACCTTTGGCTTCTCAAAGCATGGTAATGGGTTACCAAGAGCATGAAAGCCCAGAAGCTTCCATCCCTTTTTAGGTTTAATTTTTGAATTAGCCCAGTGCCACTTCTATCACAAGCTATTGGTTAAAGGAGGTTGCAAACTCAGCTCAGGTTCAAACATGGGGACTCTACAGGGTGTGATGCACAGTTCACTTTATATACAATGGCTCCCTGACAGAACTGGGGAGGTGACATGAGCTCCTCTATCCCAAGTGTGGGATGGAATCTGGAGAACTCAACTCATTCAGCAACTCTCTTCCAGGCAAGATACCCACTAGAATGCATGCCCATTCTTACAGCACTCGAGAGCAAACAGGGTTCCACTTTGTTTGTATTAACCAAAATAGCATTTAACTCATGGCCCATTTCCATTATTTCTTTCCCCTCTGGAGATGAAAAAGCCTGGTGAATGCCCTTCCTACATGTACTTCCTGTATTTAAAAACATAGCCTGGGGGGCGCCTGGATGGCTCAGTTGGTTAAGGGGCTGCCTTCAGCTCAGGTGGTGATCCTGGAGTCCCGGGATCGAGTCCCACATCGGGCTCCCTGCTTGACAGGGAGTCTGCTTGTCCCGCTGACCTTCTCCACTTAATGCTCTCTCTCTCTCATTCTCTCTCTCTCAAATAAATAAAATCTTTAAAAAAAAAAACAAAAACAACATAGCCTGGGACTATATATATAATTTGGCTCAGAAAAACAGTTGAAAGCTACAATTAGCAATAGGTTATTAATTATTCTTAAAATAATGACAACCTCATTATTTTTTTTCCAAAACTCAACTTTTGGGAAGGCAATCTCTGATCATGTTAAGATTTGACCTGTTTAACTTCTGAGTGTCTACTTAAGACTATTCAGTAATGTTTGTCTACTCTGAATCAATCCTTTATTTTACTCACAAATTTCAAAGACAGGTACAAACAGCAGGCTACCTTCTTCCTAAAAAAGTAGTTTTTAGGGTCTACTTTGAAACAGTAGCTGGGGTCACTTTATCACAGAAATGATGACACTTAGATGAGGCTCAGAACATTAGGGTGCCCGAATTTATGGCCACTCATTTTTAACTACCTACTTTATCCATTGAGGTCTTTTATCAGCACGCTTGAAGTTTGGCTGTCCAGCTTTAGTTCAGATGGCACCTGCCAGAGTCAGGAAATGAGAGTGCTGATGTTGAGGAAACTTGATATGAACACATGTTATGTGCTTGGATATAATGATGTAGTTAAACTGCAAACCACCATAGTCTTATGCCATGTATTAGTTGCAAGCCACCATATTCTTACACCATGTAAAAGCTGGGATGTAAGGGCTTCAAGTCATTGAACTATAAACATCTTTTTTTAGATTTTTTTGACTACTATATTGTTTGTTCTAATGCTGAGCCCAAATCACTCTTGCTGACGATCCCCCCTATTATTCTTAGTTCTACTACTTAGGAAGGTAACATTTCATTTTCTTACCTTCATACCTCCAATCCCCTATCTGTTCTTACATCATGATTTTGTCTCATATTTCATAAATAAATTAGAAAAATTCCAGACAGGAACTTCTTTAGGTATCAAAAGCCAAAGCTCCCACCCAGGTGCAATTAAGTAAGCCCACAGTCACTGCCTACTTCACTGGGTGATTGGTACTCCCTTGAGCCCATAGCCCAATCCAAATATCGCTGCTCTTATCTGCTCCTCTTAAGGTAAAACAATTCAATTCTTCCATATCAATTGTACCAAATTCCTCACTTCTCAATCTGTCTTCAATCTGTTCTATTTGAGCTCAATCTTTCACTGCTCCTCGAGTCATCTAGTCAATGTCAGTAACATGCTCCATCATGACAAATCCAAGGGCCACTTCTCTGTCTTTATTTAAAAGTGCAGCAGTTGGGGGGGCACCTGGGTGGCTCAGTGGGTTAAAGCCTCTGCCTTCACCTCTGGTCATGATCCCAGGGTCCTGGGACTGAGCCCCACATCAGGGTCTCTGCTTAGTAGGGAGCCTGCTTCCTCCTCTCTCTCTCTCTCTGCCTGCCTCTCTGCCTACTTGTGATCTCTATATATCAAATAAATAAATAAAATCTTTAAAAAAAATCAAGAGAGTCTAAGAGTCACAGTATGAATATTTTCCTTATAAAGCCTACATGAAAGCAGTACTATCCTTGATAACTTTATCTTTATAGTTCTGTTTGCAACAAGTTTAAGATAAAAACCTACATGTTAAAGTATCCAGAAGTGACTTTTGGGTTGTGGTGGTGGTAACAGTAACGGTACTGGACAAGTTGAGGAACACTGGGAATTTAGGGTTACCATAAAGGTAGGTAAAGGGTGTTTGCATGACTTTGACTTTCTCAGTTCTCAGTTTAATATGTAGACTCAGGTAGTTTGAATAAAGAGAAAAATAAAAATTTGAATATATTAACAGTTATATGATCAGATACAATCTGAACACTGGTGCCTTCCAGAGGAAAGAGATCTCTCTTTGAGATGAGATCTCTGAGTAGAAGCGAAGGGAGTGTGCCATTTTTGCACATGTACTTTGTTTGAAAAAAACAAAAACAAAAACAGAAACTTATTAGGCCTATCACAGGCCATCCTCTTGCCTTTGCTTTACAATCATTG
The DNA here is from genome assembly GCF_922984935.1 of Meles meles. Lineage (NCBI taxonomy): Eukaryota > Metazoa > Chordata > Mammalia > Carnivora > Mustelidae > Meles > Meles meles. The sequence goes on from NC_060077.1 coordinate 61,536,265, forward strand.
TTGTGAGCAATGCCCTTTACCTTGTAATCAATTTTATATAGTCCCCCTGCATCTCTTTGTGACCTCACTTAGGCAGTACCAAGGCATAAGTACTGAAATGTGGAAAACTTATCCTGTCAGGAACTATGGATGCTCAAGGAACACTGGAATTGACAGCTTTGGACCTCTTAGAAGGCTGGCAAGAAGATGGACTATCAAACCAGATTCTTTAACTCCCCCCATCTCTCCCCTTCTACCACCAAGTGATATAACCAGCTTTATTATTTCTTAGTTACAGAGAGACCACTCCTTTTCTCTCTGGTGTGGAACTGAACAAAGAGTAGAGAGTTTCCTGTTGCTGTCCTAATCCAGCACCCTAAACAAGAGATGAACTCTGAAAAAGACCATTATGCTGACACGTAGCCAAAGTGGCTTGTAATTCATTGCAATAACTTGAAATTCACCAAATACACATGAGTATTTAGAGACAAATTCTCTGTGCTAGCATGGGGATTAAGGCGTGGGAGACGCTGAATATTATGGAAAGACTAAAGAGAAGTCAGACCATCTCAGTCCCCAATCCACGCCAATATTAATGATGAGAAGTGACAAATACACGTGAAATAGTAGGGACAGCTACACAGACTTAAAATATCAAATGATGAATGAATGGTACTCTGCAAAGAGTGAGATGGTGAGGGGAGGTTCAGCAGAGTTCGGGTTATTAAGAAGAGGAAAGTATAACTTGTGAGAGGAAGAGTAACTGAAGCTGGGTGCTACACAGAGTATAGGCTTAAATACAGGGAAGTAAAGAAGGGGGGAATTCCAGCCAGAAAGACATGGAAACAAAGATTTAAGCAGGGAGTAGAGATTTGATGAAAAGATGGAAGCAGAATTTAAACAGTGTATGGGACAATGGGAAGAAAGGAATCATACACCACTTGCATTCCAATTAAATGACATTCCAAAGTTTGGATTTTATTTTTTAAGTGCTTGCAAGGCAACAGAAGGTGACCTGGAATCCACTCTACTGGTGCTGACTGGGAGTGGAAGAGATTATAGGCCCTACCTAGCTTGCATCAGTCAAGGATCCTTAGAAGTGACCTGCACTTTGGGGTCACCATATCTATACCCCATCCTATAACGTCACCCTTGACCTGGAGTTCATGGAACCATGGATGGTCGGAATTAGGTGGAATGAGGATTTTAGAAGACAAAATAAACATAGAATAAGCATGTCTGCTTTTCTGAGAGGATAGAGAAAGTTGTGAGCTGAAAAAATTTTCACATTAGTTTTGGGGCATCTGAAAGAACATATTTTATTTCCAATGTCATTTTGGTATTACGCTAAACTTAACTTTTTCTCTGTTCATAGACTTTCTTCATGATTATGGACTTGAAGAAGAGTTGGCAATGCTAAGGGTCTCTTTATGAAGAAAAGAAATTCATTCAGTGAAAACCCCCCTTGTGCTTTTTTTATTGTGTTCCTACCCTTTCAGTCTTTAATAAGTGATACAAGCTAAAAGCTTTTTGCAGAGCTCACTTGGCCTTCTCTGGCAATCAGCTAACTATTGTTCATTGAGTACCCATTAACTCTACTGCCTACGGTCAAGGACTTTGGAGGGATATATAAAAACTCTAACCCTGTCTTCAAACACCTAATTCTTGGGAAACTGAGGTCATTAATTTAGATACTTAATTTTGTGGCATCATTTGAAACATGTACATATTAGAGAGATGTGTCCTTAGGATTGACAGGAAGAAAAGAGATACTTTCCATTTGGATAAGTTAGAAAAATCATCATAAAATGATTTTGAAGATGAATGATAAAGGCTATGTGATGGAGTAGGCCTGGGAAGGGTCAGACTACGGGGTTCATGTGCACTAGGGGCAATGGGAAGGGAAGCTGTGTCACAGGGCAGTGCGGATGCTGGATATGTTGGGTTAGGAATCAGAATAACACGATAATAGTCTATTATTTAAGAATTTACTAAGCTCTGTGATGTATGCTTTTAATATACTGTCAATTTAATTTTCCCAATAAGTATATTAATTAAAAAGTAGCAATAATCTCTAACATTCATCACACATTTAGATCCTCCAGACCCAGTGATCACTCATTTGTAGTGGACATGGATATAGACTCTTGCCCCAGATAGATTCACCCAAACTGATCGTGATACTCCCTCTCACTCTTGCCAGTAATTAGTTTTAGGAAGCAAAGGCCTAGGATAATTTGTGCCCATAATGATAAGGAGATCATATTAGGAAGTTTCCAGCAACAAAGTATTTCACTGTCAGGTAAAGCAAGGCAAGCTTGCCTCTCTTTCCTAGAGGACACAAACAATAATGTGTACTTTCCAGGTGATGCTAACAGTATCTTGGGTTGAGAGAGGAAGCTAGTGTGAGGTCAGAGCTCACACATATTGGGGACATGCAAAAGAACCTAGAAAAAGGGAACTGAGACCTAGTTGCAGCAGGCATGCTGCTTATACTCAATACCTGTCAGGGGATCAAACAGTGTTATTCATGATTTAAGGCCATTGGAGCCTTCTTGAAACCTGAAGATAAAAGTGTCCTAACACATAATTTAATTCTCATGGCAATTCAATGAAACACATACTAACACAATCCCCACTTTATAGGTGATGAAACATAGGCACAAAGAGATTGAAAAACTTGCTTAAAGGCATACTCTTGTTAGATGTTGGAGCAAGGATTTTAAATAAGAGCAGGTGAATCCAGAGATCATCTTTTTATTCCCTATATTACCCAGTCTCAGGAGAAATGTAAGTAATGTCCTAGAGATGAGGAAGTTCAGATTCAATGCTATCTACCAACTCTAAATCCAGTGATGTCAAAAACAATAATTTTATGCCTAACTTCTAGACTGCCACTTCCTGATAAAGAGGATGACCATCAGAATTATGTCAATGATGATGGTAATAGCTGATGTTTTGCAGATTTTTAAAATGATTTTATTTATGTATTAGAGACAGAGAGAAAAAGCATAAGCGGAGGGGAGGGGCAGAGGGAGAAGGAGTAGGAGAAGCAGTCTCCCCACTGAGCAAGGAGCATGCCACTGAGCTTGATCTCAGAACCCCAGGATCATGACCTGAGCCGAAAGCAGACACTTAACCAACTGAGCTACACAGGTGCCCCTCTTTTGCAGATTTTATGGTATGCCAGCCATTGATCTAATCTCTTTATAAAAGTTGACATATTTAATCTTTCCCAAAACCTTATAAGGTATTGTCTATTATTCTCTCCATGTTAGAAATAAATACACCGACTCACAGCAAAATTAATGCCTACATTCACTGGCATCCAGAACAACTATGTCCTAAGAACTGTATCCAAAGGTTTGCAGTCATTATCTTGAATTGTGTCAATTGCCTAGTGGCAATGAAAAAATGTTACCACCATTTCATAGATAAGGAAACTGAAGCACCGAGCTCAGTAACTTGAAGAACACATAGCATATAAACAGAGTCAAATCCAACCCAATCTTTCCCTCTCCAAGTCTCCTCCATTACTGCCTCAAACTTCCATGAATATGGAACATGAAGTACAGGAATCTTGGGAACCTGGGCTTTGACCTTTTAGACTCTGCTTTAGAAAAATCCCACCTCTCAGCTTCACTTGGGACAGCAGACACTCTGAGCTGCAGAAAGTGCATCTGCCACAGAACCTTACTTATCTGGAGATCCTGGAAGGTCTGGCTCTCGGAGTGAGAGACTTGGACATGTGCCTCAGTTTTAATCAAATTGGACGTGTAGGGAGAGAAGCTTTCCTTGTGGTATTGCTGTATTTCTTCGTCTGGCCCCAGGTTACACACAGAATCACAATGGTGCAAGTCAACATTTCTACGGAAGGAAGAAAAAGAGGTCAGCAGAATTGCTTCTGCATTTCCAAAAGTCTGTGCCTTAGACAAGTTTTTATTCTCCTGCTTATCTGATCCGTGTCAGCTCACCTTCTCTGTGGATGTACACTACCAGGTGGGTGGCCGATATTTGCTTTGACAAGACTGTTTCTTAGTGAGCACAGAGATTTAGTGCAGCAAAAGAAATTTGTGCTGCCAACCCCATGCTGACAGTTTCCCATCTATAAAACTTCCCAGGCTGTCAGAATCTGGGGGATGAACCCCAAAACTTATTTTTTATGGCTAATAAAGCTGGAATGTGCATCATTCTGTGATCTTAATTACTCTGATGGTTTTGGAAATTTTCATGTTAAAAGGGAAGATCATATCTCAAAGAGTAGAATCCTAGAATCTTAGCACTGGAAGGGACCTTCCAGATGACTCAACTTTTCACTCTAGATAGAGACAAAATGGATCTTAGAGAAGTGAAGTGTCTTGTTTGAGTCACACAGGTTATTTTAATCAGATTCTAGCTACATCTCAAGGTCTAGCCATTGGTCATCCTCTTTTCATGTATATTATATTGTACTTTCTTTTGTTCTACAAATAATTATGTATATAATCCAAATACCTATTTGTTTGTTCATGGAATAATATGATGGGCTCAGGTAGCACATGAAAGATAGTGTATTGTATCAAAGAACTGGGCAGAATAAGGGCAAACAGGAGAACAATAGGGCATACACAGTGTGGTCAACCACAATTTATTCTTTCCTTCTCTATCTTCCTCTCATTCTCTCATTGTCTTTTTCTCTCTGTCTCTCTCCTGTTCTTTAACAAGAAATATCTCAATTATCTAAAAATCACTTATTCTGATGTTTTAACCATTAAAAATAGTTGAATATTAAGAAAAAACACCAATAATCATATACTTTATATAATAAAATCAAACTTTCATTTATGCCTAATTAATTTTATTATTCCAACAAGGTGACTATCTTAGGTATCCTACCTGCTTATCATAGCCCATTAGAGACGTATGTTTAACCAGAGGCTGGGGAGGTGCAGGATGATATTAGCTACTAATAACAGGAGAAAAAGAAAATTTGAAGTAGTAGTGGGCAGTCTGACACTTCCAAGAAAGCCCAATACAGGACCAAATTACCCTAAAATGTAATTCCTCATCTCTTGCTGTATGTGAAGACAGGCAGTCCCTTCCTCTGTAATAAAACATTTTATCATTACATAAAAACTCATGCTTATAGCATTAAGCATATATCACCAAGAATTAAACTTTGATGTTTGGGTTATTTTTAAGAAGGCAGGAAAGTAGATAGCTTGCTCCCACTCCTCTCTCTCTCTCAAAAAAATAAAAAAATAAAAAAAGAGAGAAAAAGAAAATTTAAGTGATCACTATCATTTATCTAGAAAAAGTTAAACTTTTTTAGATTGCTGAACTTTTGGTTATTGCTGCACTTTTGGTTATTGCTGCAACTGGTATAACACTAAATAGTGTTGATCCCTCAGAAAAATCAGAGGTCTGAAGAAGAGGGTATCTGGTGAGAATCTTTGTTGTCTCTTGGATATTAGGGGAAATGTACCTTAAGGCTTTTTTTTTTTGGGGGGGGGGTTAAATTTAAGGAAGAGCATAGTTAATTTTCTTTGTTCTTCTACTCCCTCTTTCAGTATAATTCTCTCCACATCAGTCCCCACATCCAATCCCTTTCTAAGCCCACTATGTCAATAGGTCCTGACTTGCCCAACCCAAGTGTAGGAGTTTGGGAATACTGCATTAGAAAGGTGACTTTCTTAACCAGAATCTCTGATCTTTAAGACAGATTTCAATTCTCCTGCTGTAGGACCACAAATAAATGTCATTATTTCTGAAAAAAAGTGTGAGTATATAGCTCAAGTGAATACAAATTTTAAGTAGTCAGTTTAATTACTTACTATGTTCAATATAGTGATGTCTTATTGGTAAAATATTAAACCTCAAACTCAATTTTTGTAGGTGAAGAGGGAGTAGCACTTAGTTTTTTTGGAGTTTCCTGGAAGGACAGAGCTTATGAAGACATACAAATGTTCCAATTCATGTCAGTGCATAAAGTTTGACATTTCATCTGAAAAAAAGAACTTAAGTCTTTAAGAGGATTCTGGGAAGATGGTGAAGAAGCATCAGGATTCTGTTCTACCACTATCAAGTGGACTGGCAGACTCATTATTTCAGAACTCTAGATTTTTACTGAAGCCTTCCAACTTCCAAGGAAAGCCCCTAGTGGTAAACTGTGGTTATTTCAGTCAATTTCAGCTCCAAACTCAGAAGCAACTACCCATCTCCCACTTTCCAGCCCTTTGGCAAGCAGCTTGTATATGCTCTTGGAGCATCTTGCACACTGTTTACAGGAGGCAGAGTGTGCAACAAGGATGTGGTCCTCCAAATATCAGGGATTTGTGTTTCGATCGCTGATCGTTGCTTCTAATTACAGAGGTCCAGACAAAAGAGATGGGCAGCCACTGTTGCACCCCATTCCCATTGTTGTAAACCTCCACAAATCCCCCAGAAATTGCTTTAGCCTAAAGAGGGGGGCTTTAGGCTAAAGCAATTTCTGGGGGATTTGTAGAGAAGGTGACTTTCCCCCCTTCTTCATTTTTCTCTTTTTGGATGTCAGATATTGAAGAATAGGACACTGAACGTAACCACATATATGAGAGAAATTCAAAAGTCACCACATATGTCCACAAGAAGGTACAGTCTCAGAAAAGCCCCAAGAAGACCTTAAGTTTACATTTCAGGCTAATGCTCTGCATAGACACATAAACACAGCTTACAACTATAGAAACAAACAAAACAGCAAATCCTTGGAAAGGGGAAGAATGAGACTACTAGAGTTAGCACATTATTAAATTCAAATGTTTGGTTTTCAACAACAAAAAAATTACAAGTCATACAAAGAAGCAGGGAAGTATGGCCTGTTGAAAGCAAAAAAAAAATAAACCAACAGAAATGTCCCTGAGAAAGACCAAATAGTGCACCTACCATATTCCAGAATACACCATATAGTATGTCACAAATTAAATATTAATAGAATTTAAGGTAGATTTAATTCAAAGTAACTTCTTCAGCCACAATGGGATAGCATTAGAGTTCAATAACAGAAGGAAAACTGGAAAATTAAAAAAAAAATGTGGTAATTAAACAACATACTTAAAAAGAAATGAATCAAAGAAGAAATCATGATGTAAATTAGAAAGCACCTAAAAGTGAAAATGAAAACACAACATATTAAAACTTAGAGGGTAAAAAGAAGGCACTGCTAGGGGGCGCCTGGGTGGCTCAGTGGGTTAAAGCCTCTGCCTTCGGCTCAGGTCGTGATTCCGAGGTCCTGGGATCGAGTCCCACATCGGGCTCTCTGCTCGCTGGGGAGTCTGCTTCCTCCTCTCTCTCTGCCTGCCTCTCTGCCTACTTGTGATCTCTGTCTGTCAAATAAATAAAATCTTAAAAAAAAAAAAAAAAGAAGGCACTGCTGAAGGGAAAATTTACAACCATAAATGCTTACATTAAAAAACAACCAAAAAAAATTCTTGAATCAATTATCATCTCTACAACTTAAGGAACTAAAGACAAAACAAAACAAAAAGGAACAACTAAATGCAAAACTAGATAAGAAAAGAAATATATACCTAAATAACTAAACACAGAGTCTTGAAGAGGTATTTTATACCTGTGTTCACAGCAGCGTTACTCACAATAGCTAAATCATGGACAAAACCTAAGTGCCCATCAACAGATGAAGGGATAAGCAAAAAGGGGGTACACACAATGGGCTCTTATTTAGTCTTAAAAAGGAAGGACATTTTGACACATGATACACGTGGATGAACTTTGAAGACACTATACTAAGTGAAATAAGCCAATCACAAATTACTGTATAATTCCACTTACAGGATGCATGTATAGTAATCAAAACCGCAGAGACAGAAAATAGAATGGTGGTTGTCAGGGGATGAAAGGGAGAGGGAAATGGGGAGTTTGGTTTTTGGGTATGGAGTTTCATCTCTGCAAAATCAAGAGAGTCCTAGAGATGCATGGGCATAATGGTTGCACAATGCTGTACATAATTGTGCTTAACAGTACTGTGTTCTACACACTTAAAAAGGGTTAATATGGCAAATATTAGGTTATATGTATTTTACTACAATTTTTAAAGTGAAAGAAAACCATTATTTAATTAAAAAAAAAAAGCTTAAGTCTTTCTATTCTGGCTCTATCAAATACCGGAGTTAGAGTAAATCTTAATTCAACCCTGCCATTTTATAGATGAGATCACTGAGACCAGTGAGTGAAAAATAAGAAACTACTCAACCAACAGTATCTGTATTAAACATAATCTAGATGCTTAGTGCTGTGATGATTAATATAAAGGATATAATACACTTATAGACATTATGAAACTTACACATCGAGTTACTCATTGTTACTCCATTTTACTCAATAAATAACAGAGTATCTCATGGTATTGATAGTAAAGGTCATATAATATCATAGTATCAATACTAAATATCATAAAACCTGCTCTTGTAAATAAAGTTTTATTGGAACACAGACAACTTATTTATGTATCATCTGTGGCTACTTTTGCATTATAATCATGAAGTTGAGTAGCTGTCATAGAGATTATATCCCTTTATCAACTCTGACTTAGAGAAGAATTTCAGCAAAGGCTTGAAAGGCCTTAGAGAAGAGCTGAAAATCAGGAGAGGTATTAAATATTGTGGCAATGTGGAGAGAAGAAAAGAGAGAACATGCCTAAGAAGGAAACCATATGAATGAAGGCATGGTGTAAAAAACAGGTATAGGATAGAAATTTCACGATGAGAAGGAGGAAGTTTCTAATGGATAGGATGAGACAGGTGTTATGAAGCCAGATCACAGAGAGACCTGAGCCAGGAAGAAAAGTATTGACTATACAGGTGAGAAATAAAAAATTGTGGAAAGATTTAGGGTATGTGAATGACATGAGGAAAGCCATGTTTAAAGAATTTTAATCTGACTGAGACAGGAAGTACAATAGAGAGCTTAAAGCCACTCTGGTGATCTCTCTGCTACAACTGGAGGGACTTGTGATTTCTAGTCCAAGCCCTCATCTTAATAATGATAAGATGATACTCCAGAGAAGGGAAAAGGTAAGCTAATTTGCCATCATTTGCTCTTCTGCAATTTCTTGGTAACTCTTGCAGCTCTGGGGTTCCTTGGTCTGCTTTTGGGGTGGTTGGTCCCCAACTAAGAGGCACTTTCTGTGACCTCGTGGGAACTTATCCCATAACTGTTGGTTAATTATTGGTTAATTGTCCCCAGGGAGGGCCATTTGGAGAAGATGAAATCATCATCATTTGACCATGTCTGATGTGAAATTCCCTTTTAAAACAGATTAGCAAGGGAGGGAGAGGGAGAATAACAGAATAAAAGAAAACCAAGAGAGAAGCCGTCTCTCACATGATGACATTGACCTCAAGCCAGCTCTTCAGGGAATGGAGAGAATAAATCACCAGGATATGATTTTAGAAGTGATATCCCAGTTGAGCCAGGAGGTCTTTGCAATTAGAAGGTCATTTGTGTGGTTAACAATGTTGCCATAGCCCCGGTACTGCTTTCTCTCAAGCCATAGTCAAGAAAATCATCCAAATAAGTGTGGGTTATTATTTTTTTAAAGGAAAGCTGAAGAGCATTTACTTAGTCCTTAGTCGTGTAGCAGGCAATGTGCAATATCTTTCATCTAAATGAAAAATTGGAAACATAACTTTTATGCCTAGATACTATCAGGGAAATCAAGATATTAATACACAGGCTGAGAGAAAATGAAGCTGAAATGAATTCTCTCTTTTTATTTAATGGCTGAGGTTGGGATTTTTTTTTCCAGTGGAAAAAGTAAACCAATCCAATTTCTTTTGGCTAATTGCAAGCTCTTGGTGAGAGCTTGTTCATAAGTTTCTACTGTACTTCAGAGTACCTAACATTGTGCTGGGGTATAAAAAGTGCTCTCAAATGCCAGAACTTTGTTAGATGGTCTATAATCCTGACAGAAGACCATTGGTCAAACCAAGAGACATTTAAGGAATGCCTACTAAATAAAAGTGTTGCCCCAAAGGGTTATTTATTAAAGAAGCTCAAATATATTTTACACAATGTGAGCTGTGCTGAGGTGGAAAGATGTTGGACCAGATCCACAAACCCCCAAATCCTCCACAGGCCACCTAACCCCAGTTAGGGCTTGAGAGTGTGAGATGCTGAGAGTGGCCTGAGGGTGTGAGAGGCTGAGCACAGATGCTGAGCAATTTTAAGTGTTGTTTCCTTCTACAAGGCTCTATACTAACAGCCTACCATGGTATACCTAGCTCATTCTCTCCTTTGCTCCTCCATGTCTATAACTTCTGGGTATAAAAGCAAGGCAAAAAAGGGTGGGCACAAGACCAGTGAGTAAGAGACAGGATCATAGTTGGGAACTGGGAGGATTTTACTATACTTAGAGCCTGATTCTTAGAAAATATTTAATGTGATGGGATGACACATCTTTTCACCACCCTCAATGACCTCTACATATCAAAGTCGGTCTCCTAGTTTTCACATACACAGCCAGTTTTGAGCATTTGGGACAGCACTGCTCTGAACTACTCAGGCTTTCTCACTCGGCAATGAGTCTGACTCATTGGGTGTATACTACTGGGTATATACTACTGTCTGATGAGGTTGTGACTAAGCATTGAATATGAGAACAGAGAAAAAGGTCTCATCAGTGTTCTTAAATGGCACACAGGCAAACAGCTCAGAAACTTCAAAGACTAGAGACACACAGGGCAAGTTTGAAAAGAAAAAAGAAATTATACTAATTTACATAATGGCATAGCTATAGGGCTCATTAAATTCAGTCGCTACAAAACTTAGGGGCCCTTTCACCTTTCAGGTCTTGACTGGAGATGCAGCTCAGCAATGATCATGAAGAAGGGTTTTGTAGAAAAGGACGTGATTGCACATCTCTTACATCTAGAACTGGGATATGGCCAGTGAAGGTAGGGACAGGTGTGAACAAATGCTATCTCACTATCATATTTTGATTCACATGATTCACATACTTCATAGCTTCAAGTGTCTTTTAGAACATCTTAAAGCTTGGCCATCTGTGCTCTGTTATCTCTTTGATGAATGAGGTTGGAATCCATGCTTTCTTTCAGGAAGATCTGAATTCGAAACGAGTTTTGTTTCTTCTGTACTGTTTGACTTAATACCAGTTGCTTATCCTTTCTGAACTTAAGTATTCTCACATGTCAAGTGAGACTATTATAATAATTAATATAAGAGTTGTGGGTATGAAGATGAAACAGGTTTAGTTAAGTGTATAAAGACAGCTCATAGTGTTCACTTCGGCAGCATATATACTAAAGATCACTCATAGTGAATGTTAATCCATTCAATACCTTGGTAGGGTAAGAAGCATGGTGGAGTGGCAAAAATCATTTGACTTGGTGTTAGAAAACCGTGGTCTTACAAATAGCAGCTAACTTGTAATGTGGCCTTGGTTAAAGCACAGAGGCTCTCTGTGCCTCTAGTCTCCTGGCTGAAAGTGGGGTCATTTTAGAAGCTTCATGTGAATATCTTCAAAAAGATACATGCCCCAGAAAGCAGCACAGAAAAGAAATTTTGTTGGGAAGGGAAAGGCATCCTTCAAAATCTACCTGAAATTTTTGCTAAGATCGGCCTTTATCATAGGGATTTTGCAAGAAATATATAGATACTTTCATGCAGTACATAGCCTAACAATAACAATGGGATATAAACTATAAATAGTCTAAACAAATGTACCTTAATATTAAGGAAAATGACTATAATTTATGAACGTATATCATGACCATAACTGAGCTGGTGCTTTATACAAACCATTTCTTTTCTTTCTCAAGAGCCTATATTCACATGAGGAAAACAGAGTTGCAAATATGTTAAGTTTCCAGGTCCCACAAATCAGAAATAGTGGAAATGAATTCCAATCCAGGTTTCTTTGGCTCTAATTGGAGTCTCCCTTATAGCAAGGCATTTCTTATATCCAAATCAGTGTTGGCCTTTTGACTTGATACTGTCAAGAAACAACACCTATTCAGTTCCTGCAACATTTCTTGGTATTCCAATTCAGAATTTGCTCCCAGAAGCACATTAAGAAATCCCTCTCATTCCTTTCTAACCACAGCCTGTTTAAAGTCCAAATGTTTTCATAACTTCAGATTTCACACTTACTAACCAGAATTAATTCCAATTATCATTTTCATTGTGAAAAACCAAAACTATGTTCAAAGACATACTTTGGCCATGACGAAGAATAGTTGAAACAATATGCTTTGTGTTTTGAAGGCAATTCCAAAAATCAGTCCCAGAAATGGCTTACTCTACTGAAATGACTGTATGGCCTGAAGAGTTGAGTGCTTTGAGTATAAAAGGAACTTTTTTAAAGGCCTTCAATACTGATACAGATTTTAAAAATTTAGCCTCAGTACCTCATTCAATTCCTTGCCACCCCTGCTCCTCAATATATTACATATCTAAGGTGTGAGAGCTCCACATTGTTGGTATAGACACACCAACAAAGAACAGAAGAACATATCAAATCTCTTTAGTTACTTTTCTAAATTACTCTGGGATCAATGGTTTTAATCAGCAGTTGTTTTCCTCCTAGAAAACCTAATCTGAAACCCCCGTGTTGATAATCAATTGCTGTACATGTTGATGTGGAACTGAGGGACTCAGAGTTTGACCCATTCATCTTTTTCTAGTTGT